>NW_027412676.1:1771045-11771045 GCF_025532065.1 Leptinotarsa decemlineata
CTTTTTTTATTGGTGTTGTTTGGTGAAGTTTTTTTTGTTGTGCAGTGAAGTCAAGGCGTTGTGACCTTGAAGTGTCTGGTGCATGGTCGTTCAGATTTTTTTTTCATATGAGATTTTTGTGTGTAATATGTGTGTGTGTAGGAGAATGCACGGTACAGGGTTTCATCATGTGCTTGTTTGTCTATGTACAAACATACGTCTGCATACTTCGAAGATCCTCCAAGTAATAAATGCTCCATCGGTGTTAGGGCACCAAGTTAGTAGTGGAGTGACGTCACAGCAATAACCGTTCAACGGCTAGAGAGCGACATGTTCACTCCACGACGTGTGGCAGAGTAATGCGTATTCATCGGTCTGGTCCTGCCCTCACCTCTCCTGAAGCGATGAAGGTTCGCTCTAGCCCCGCTATCGATGGTGACACAACGGCAGCCGAGGACTGTTTGCCTAGCGTCTACCCTCTCCGAGACCGCAACGACCACTGCTTGCTCGTATATCGACATCTGTTATCGCATTCAGTTGGGAGGTAATCTTGGCGCATGTAGTTGAGAAGTGGGGTTGGCTATGACGTCTTGACGGGTCCTATCAGAGTGTATTTAAGAAGCGTACGAGTGTTGGCTATGTCAGTTTACATCAAGTGAGTTAGTGAGAACTATTATATAAAATGTATTCCTGTGACTGTGGTAAATCTTTCACTCGTAGTGATAATCTTCGTCGGCATCAGCTCCAGAGTTGCCAAGGAGGGCCTGCAGTGAAACGGTGAGAGTGGATAATGCAACACCTATGTATACGTGCAATTGTTGTAATGTGACAATTCCTATGACCAAGTGAATTCTCACCGAAGAACCATGAGTCATAAAAATAATGCATGTGTTCAATTGTCTGACGGTGTTCAAATTATAACGAATGCATTCAATTGCCGCATTGCTACATACAGGGTGGAGAGTTCGATTGTAACCAGTGACTACATGTCATTTTTCAATAAGATTAGGCAGAAGGTCATTGAATTACTGGAATCAGCCATCAGGATCCATAAAAGCATCAAGGTGAATATGGAAGTTTTTGGGAATTATATTCTTCAGACTGATGATTCGAGGGACACGAAGTCATTTAATTCCCAAAATAAAATAGTGGACCAATCTTCAGATTTGAATGCTGTTTTTGATGGATTCCGTGATGTAATTGTGGCTCAAACGACTGAGTTCCAGGATCGTGACTCAGGTATTTATTTTTTAAAAATTTCAATAAGATTGAATAGTAATATTTTTTTTTTATAATTCAGGTTGGACTTGTGAAAAAATATTGTTTCTCGAGGTCAACATTAATAAATACAGTCCACTGGAAGGACGTTCATATGTGAAGCTGCCTCAATGTATTCAATGGAAGAAAGCTGTTGTGAATGTTCGTAATGAAGATCAATATTGTTTTGCTTGGGCTATAACATCAGCATTATATCCTGCAGATAGTCGAGTGTCCGAACTTACGTCATATCCACATTTTTCCACTGTTTTAGATGTCACAGGTATGGATTTTCCGGTTAAAGTTAATAATAAGAGTATCGAAATATTCGAAGATAGGAATGATATTTCAATTAATGTTTACGGTTTAGAGAGTACATTTGAGAAGGGTAAAATGAAGTATGAAGTGATTGGTCCATTGCGATACTCACAGAGAAGACTCCGGAGACATGTCAATTTGTTGTTTTATAACTGATGACTCCGGTAATGGTCACTATGTTGGATCAAAGATCTTTCAAGATTAGTTTCTAATCAACTATCAGCTCATAGACAGAAAAAATATTTTTGTGACGGATGTTTGATATATTTTTCTGATGAGAGATTGCTTTTACGTCATAATATGTATGATTGTAATCACATTAGTACCACAACACCAACTACTAATTTAAAGATCAATAAATATGGTAGAATGGTTGCGGAAAATAAACTAATGTTTGAAAACTTTGAGAGGCAAATGAGGTGCCATTTGTAGTGTATGCTGATTTTGAATCAGTGCTTAAACCGATTCATGTGAATGAGCCAAATCCTGAAAGTTCATACACGATTAAAACATTCAAACATGCCCCATATTCATTTGCTTATTTGATAAAGTGTTCATATAATGATGATTTGTCAAAATTTGTTACATATAGGGGTGTAGATGCAGCTCAGAAATTTGTGAGTAGCATTGAAGATGATTTGAAAGAGATACATGAAAATCATCTCAGAAACCCTAAACCGATGGATACACAAACTGACGAAGAAGAAGAACAGTTTGTTGCAGCCAGAACTTGTGGTATATGTAATAAAGCATTTACTGATGGTGAAGTCAAAGTAAGAGATCATTGTCATGTCACAGGAAAGAAAAGATCACATGCCGCTCACTCGAAATGTAATTTAAATTTCAAAATACCAAACTTCATACCTATCATTTTTCATAATTTAAGTGGTTATGATTGTCATTTATTCATAAAAGAATTGTATAGGAATAAAGAGAAAGTTGATGTTATCCCGCAAACTAAAGAGAAATATATATCTTTCACGAAGCATCTCTTTACACACAGCTATACCGATAAAGATGGTGTGGTTAGGAAGAATTATCTCAAAATGAGATTTATCGATAGTTATAAATTTATGACTAATTCGTTGGAGAAGTTGGGTGCAAACTTGACCTCCGATCAATGTTTGGAGATGCACAAACATTTCCCACAAATTGAGAAATTCAATTTGATGAGACAGAAAGGTGTATTTCCATATAGTTTTGTTGATGACATTGACAAATTGAATTATCCATTACTTCCGACAAAAAATCAGTTTTATGACACACTCAATTGTGAACATATATCGGAAACTGATTATGATAGGGCTAGAAAAGTTTGGAATTTATTCGAGTGTCAGAATTTGGGGAATACTCTGATTTGTATTTGAAGTCGGATGTATTGCTACTATGTGATATTTTTGAAAACTTCCGCACCACAAGTTTAGAGATATATAACTTAGATCCGGCACAATATTACACTGCACCTGGATTATCATGGGATGCCATGTTGAAGTTCACTAATGTTGAATTGGAATTACTAACTGACATTGATATGATTCACTTTTTTCAAAAAGGTATACGAGGTGGAATTAGTCAATGTAGCGAGAGGAAACATATAGCAAATAATAGATTTTTACCCAATTATAATCCCAACGAACCTTCCACATTCATTACATATTTAGATGCAACAAATCTATACGGTCACAGTATGTCACAACCTCTACCAACAAGTGAATTTACATGGTTGACACCAAATGAAATTCTTAATCTCGATGTGATGGATGTGAGTACTGATAGTCCGTATGGGTATGTATTTGAAGTGGACATTCATTATCCACAAGAGTTGCATGATAAACATTCTGACCTTCCATTTTTAGTCGAAAAAATAATACCACCTCGTACACAATCGAAAATTCCCAAATTAATTCCAAATTTGAATGATAAAAGAAAATATATTGTTCATTATAGGAATCTACAGCAAGCTGTCAAAAATGGATTGATTGTAATGAATACACATAGAGTATTGAAATTCAAACAATCATGCTGGATGAAACCCTATATAGATCTTAATACTGAAATGCGTAATAGGTCTAACAACAAATCTGTTAAAGATTTCTATAAACTAATGAATAATGCGGTGTATGGAAAGACAATGGAGAATGTAGATAATCGAATTGATGTTAGACTCGTTACACATTGGGAAAATATAAAGAAAAATATAGGTGCCAGCACTCTCATAGCCAAACCAAATTTCAAAAATTGTTCAATTTTCACTGATAATTTCGTTGCCATTCAATTGGGTAGAGTGAAGGTTCATTACGATAAACCATTATATTTGGGATTTTCCATATTAGAATTATCTAAAACAGTCATGTATGACTTTTTCTATGGATGCATCAAACAACACTTTGATGAAAATGTCTCTTTACTTTACACAGATACCGACTCGCTCATTCTTAAAGTAAACACAGAAAATTTTTATGAATTCATAAAAACTAACATAAGTAGATTTGATACATCCAATTACAGTATAGTTAACCAATTCAATATTCCAGTAACAAGTTCAGTCTTGGGTAACTTCAAAGATGAATTTCCAAATGATCCAATCATGAGTTTTTATGGTACAGGTGCTAAAGCATATTATGTGAAATCTGTTGATGGTGAATTTAAGAAAGCCAAAGGGGTTAAACGATCTGTAATAAAGAATGAATTGACATGCGAAGATTATCAAAAAATCGTCGAACAAGGTGGTATGATATTCAGAAAGATGAATTCATTTAGAAGCGTGTTACATGATATGTATACTGAATTAAAAAATAAAGTTGCATTATCATATCACGACGATAAACGATTTATCATTCCGAATACTACCCACACTCTTCCTTGGGGTCATAATGATATTGAATTTTATGAAAACGATCCAAATGAGAACATTCGTTGGATAAGTAATATTATTCAACAATCACAATCTCAGGAGACTCCATTGGATCAATTGATTAATTTATTATCTGCCGAGATCAATGATTGAAATATCATTCAATATCTTCAAAACCGGAAAATTCAATATTGATATTTATGTAGCCATTTATAATTAATAATATATGATAGAAGTAATGTGATATTAATGTATTATGTATGTATGTATATGTATTACTGTAATGAATATAAAATGATTAAAATTTTATTTGTATTATTTCTATTTCCCTAATCAATTACTGCAATATATAGTATAATGTAAATGACAGAAATATCAGTTTGAAGAGAATCATCGTAGAGTGCACAATGTCTAAAACAATCGATAAGTTTGGTAGAAAAAGAAAATGGGGTGGTAATGTCATTCGAGGTCCTCCTGGGAATGGTTTTAAATTAACAAAAGATGGTCATTATGACATGCAAAGGAAAATATTGAAAAATACAAGTGAACCAATTGACAAGAGTGATTGTGTAACTGTATCATATCTTGAGGGGGAAATTAATGGAGCAAAGGAAGTTATACTTCTAGCCCTACAAGCTGCAATACAATCCACAATAGGCAATATTGCTCGGGACGCCCGGCAAGCATTTAACGATAAAATTGCAGAGGCTCGGATAACTTTCACTCGTAAATTTGACAAACTTACAAGTGATGTAGACATAAAAATGTCTGACATAACAGCGTCTACAAATAAAAAATTTGATGCTATGTCAAACATAACAGGGACTACAATGAAAAAAGTATGATGTACTGGAACAGAGAGTTGAAGTATTGGAGAAAAACCATAAAGAAGTTTTGGAGAGAAACTATAAAGTCAGGCCATCATCATCAGGTGGACTGGGATATCCAGGACTGAACATTAATCCAAATCATAGAATAATACAACCAAAACCAAAACCAACTGATGATGTATTAATGGAACCAACATGGTGAATGTATTCCCTCGTTAGGTTAGGTTAATAGCTACGTTAGGTTAGCTGCATACTTACGTTAGGTTAGGTGTTAGGTTAGTATTCCCTCGTTAGGTTAGGTTAATAGTTACTGTAGTTTAGGTTAGGTTAGGTTAGTTTAGGTTAGGTTAGGTGTTCGGTTGCATAGCGGTAGGTTAGCGTACTAGGTTAGGTTACGTTAATACATACGATAGGTAGGTGTTCGGTTGCATAGCGGTAGGTTAGCGTACTAGGTTAGGTTACGTTAATACGTTAATACGTTAGGTTAGGTGTTTCGGTTGCATATTATGTTACGAACGCGCGCGCGAAGAGGCGTAGATGTCTCTCCAGATGTCCCGCCTACCTGGGCCGGAGGCCCCACCCACCTGGGCGGAGCCCAGGCAGTGGCGGGGCCCGTTAGGGCCACGCCCCCCCCCCCCCCCCCCCCCCCCCGTCGCCACCAACTTTTCGGATACCCGCCCCTTTCCGAAGCCCCGCCCCCTTTCCGAAGCCCCGCCCCTCCCCTCCCCGAAGCCCCCCCCCCCGACTCCCAACATTTGCGCATGTACACCCCTACCCTCATCGCGCATGTGCGCTCCCACCATTTTCCCACCGCTCACGCATCGAAGTCGATACCCTCCGGAGAGCACTCCACAACATTCAGTTCGAGAAGTCATCTCATCGAGAGCAGTCCACTCCACAACAAGGCAGTACGTTCCAACGACCAACTTGATATTTGAGTAAGTAAATTAGGAATGTTATTTTTTATATCAACTAACTTTGTATTATTTCTTCTTTTTCAGAATGGCAACCAATACACAGGAGGTGAATAATGCTGTGGCGTCTATTCTGCCGGTGTCCGCTGACCAGGAGGAGGCAGCATCTTCGAGAGCGGTGACGGTTGACCAGCCAACCACTTCGCGTTCGCGAGTTAGGTGCAGATCTTCTAGCCCTGACTTATTCGAGGAGGAGGAGGAAGTCAGGGCTGTGAAGAAGGTTTGCCAACGACCTGCAGCAAAGGTTGGTCCTATTTCAAAGTACCGAGCTACTTGCAATAGGACTAATCCTTATGCAGGTAGTTTTTCGACCTCTCGTAAGAGGGCCTCCACACCAGCAGCAGCACCAGCAGCAGTGGAAATTCCGAGGAGTCCTTCTCCGGAGTTGGTGATATTGTCGCCGTTGGTGACGCGACTACCACCGCTGCCAGCGACACCGGCGGATCCTGAGGTGTTGGTGCCACAGCCTATCGGAGAGGTTAGTGAAAAGATGAGTGTTTTTCTGCAGAGATGCAAGAAAGCAGAACGAGCTGCCCGATCTAGCGAGGCCGAGTTGGTTACCATGAAGCGACAAATGGCTGAAATGGATAACCGACGGAGGGAACTCCAAAAGGAAATGGCCGAAATAGATCGGAATTATGCATCTCTGCAGGAAAGGTGTAAAGCAAAGACCTCTTCGATAGAGCTGTACAAAAAAGTAGTGACAGTTATGGACACTCTTTTTGTAGATGAAGTGTAAATGTAAGATTAGTTTTAGGTTAGTTAGGAGTATTTAATTATGGTAGTTTTAAGTTTATATTTGTTAAGTTTATATTGAATAAAGGAAAGGAAGTGAAATAAAGGTGTACACTGTTTTTTGGTTTGGTACACATTGAACAATGCGATGGTTGGAGCATTTTTCTTCACTTCCTCTTATTATCATTATTATTTTTTTATTTCAATTCCAAGTTCTTCTAGACAAATACCTCACATCAATTTTTGTGTTCTCTAATCACTTGTAAATAATTTCATGTGAAGAAATTTAAAAAATAAAAAAATAGACATGTTTCATAGTGAAATCGACAAGTATATTTCATTTGTATTTTATCCATTCAAGTATCTCTTTCATTGAATATGTCTTATGTCACTTTGCAATTTACCCCTACTCATTGAATATGTCTTATGTCACACTACAATTTACCCCTACTCAATGTTCCACTCCTCTCCCACTCCCTCTCGAAAGTATAAAAGTAGAAATCATCTGATGAAACATTCAGTTGATCAGCTAGCATCGAGATGGAACCCGATTCAACCTCCGAACCCTATAGCTGCCCGGATCAGGGTACAACTTCAATTACTGGGATAACAGCCAGGTACAGGTTGTCTCTTCCACCACGGAACCCCACAGTCCGCCATACGAATACCGGGATCACGACATCAGGATGCAAGTTCAGCATGTCACTGGCAGTGACGAAGGACACTTGGATGACTCGGAATATCCAGATCCTGACGGATGGTGGGACCCTGCTTATGATGACATTGTCCCAATGAGTAGCGACGACGACGATGATGACGACGACGACTCTGGTGATGATGCTGATGACGAGCTTGACGTTAGACGTCCTCCACCATCCCCTATCCTCATCGAGGATAGTCCTCCGCCATCCCCAATCCTAATCGATGATGATGTCCTCAATTCCGATGATGACATATAATCATCTACTCGTCCATCATTTCCTTTCCTTTCCTTCCACGGAGTACACACTTTTGGTTGGTGTACACGAGGCACTGCGAGGCTGGGGCAGTGTCTTCCTCCCTTCCTCTCCCTCTTATTAGTTTTTTTTTCCATAATAATCACTAGAATTTCTCCTAATAATCGCTCAGAGTTTCATTCTTGATGTTTTCGAATCTCAAACACTGTTCTACATTTCACCCCCTCCATTTCATTTCTTCCAATATAAATATAGCAACAATCCCAGTTCTATATCATTCTTCCACAATGTCGAGTACAGGACCCATCCAAGTACATGAAATAGATTCAACGTCTGATCATTTGAGTACAACCTTCGCTCAATTTCTGCAGCGAATCTATGATCTTCCTGATGATTTCGCAGAACGAGTGGAACAAGGTATTCAGGACGACATAGATGCTGTTGACGATAATAATGCGGATGATGTGATTAGTATATCATCTGATTCAGCTGATTATGACGACGACGACATCATGAGTATATCATCTGATTCAGATGACTACTATGAGGATGATATCATTAGTATATCATCTGATTCAGATGACGATACCATAATTATTGTTTCTGATGATGAGGAGCGTTAGTCCATATCATTGCATGGATTAATAAAAAAATAACAGCCCTTTTCAGGGCTACAATTAAAGACTGAAACAATAAAAAAAATAGCTCTTTTCAGAGCTACCATTATACTTTCAAACAGAAACAGATAAACATATTATTGTTAACATTATGTTAACATTATAATCTCAAACGAAATATATGTATGTGAAAGTATTCATCATTATATGCATATGAATGATTGACAAATGCCAACTTCAACAACTTTCATTTAAAGTAGTACTCATCATATGCATAGATATTCAATGACTATCAAATTCCAAATTTCGACTTTTCAGTCAAAGTAGTAATTTATTTGTCATATAATGTATAGATATTCAAAGACTAACAAATTTCCAACTTAGACTTTTATTAATCAAAGTATTCATTTGTCACATAATCTATGAATACTAATACAACTAACTACTGTTTGTGTGAATAATGTAGCCCTGAAAAGGGCTGTTGTTTTTTTTTTGACCAGTAGGTCCACGGTTATTGTGCCACAGGTTGGACATTATTACATATAATACATGTAGATACTCGGGTGAAGTTTGTTAGTGGCCTCTCGCAAGCTTCACACCAATTCTGTCCCATTTCCATAATTGAGACAGTGTTGTGGGTGTTGACATGGGCATACCACCCTCCATTATTGTTTCTATGCGAATAAAACCGAAAGCAGCACCAACATAGTTTTTTGTTCTCTCCATCTATTGTGCTGATCAATACGTATGCATCCAATGCACAATACAAATCCAAGGGATCTTCCAGTGTCTCACTGACATTGAGTGTTCGCATACCGATCCTCATAGCACCATCACCTTCAGTTGTGTCAGCTTCTATCCCTTCATCATCTCCTTCTTCATCCATGACCCTCTCAAACTCCATCACGTCATCATCTTCGTCGCTTTGGTTGGCCTCGTTTTCAACTTCGTCTATCTCATCTTCATCGACTCCAACATCTTCTGCTTCAACTATTACTTCCTCTAGCGGAACATTGACATCCTCATCATCTGATTCGTCTATCCAATTGTTTTCATCAACAGCAGCTATTCTATTTAATGCAGCATTTATTTTTGCAGAATTCATCTTGTTGTTGTTTGCTCACAGTTGTAGAGAGTGAATGAATGAACTCTAGGTTTGCAAGTCAACTTATATAGGAGGTGATGCGACTCCCACTTGACTCGTTTAGAGTGGAATAGTAGGAGAAGTTATCCCACTATACTTCCACATGATGTTGATTTGTATAAATAGAGATCGTAGGTATAGGAGAGAGCATTCAGAGTTTCTGTAAGTCATCTCTTTATATTTCTAATCGAATTAGTAAAATGCCGTTTCCAAAAGAGTGGAATGAAAAACCAAAAGTGTGTGTCTACCCAATGATGATTGCAGGGGCTATTGTGTGCTACTTTTGTCAAATAAGTAGACCTAAGGATTCAATCAATCCATGTACTGGTATGTGTAGTGATTGCGTGTTGCGGATTCAACTATCGCCTCCTTCTCATCCACCGAAGCGAACAAAATCGGATTATCGTCAACAACAGTTACAGTGTCTGAAGTGTTCCGAACCTATAATATTTAACAATATAGGTATCTGTAGAAATATTTGTGGTATCTGTGCTGCCGTTCCAACTCCACTGCAACGTTGTTTGCGTTGTGATACATATTCCATGAATTGTTGGAATCATGTATGCAATGCATGTAGAAGTACTTGGGATCTGTGTGAGAAGGTTGGTCAACTCTACCCCAATAGGAGAATCCATTTTTTTCAATGTTGGTGTTTGACGCACGAGCAACAACTATTGAGGAATAGAGTCAAAGAACGTTCCACATCCACAGAGACATATTAACATTTTTCATTTTTTATTATCGTTATTGTCCTCTATTATTAATAAATATATATATATTTTGAATTTATTTGTATTATTTTCTAACATTTAAAAATACATGCATGCAACACAAAGTTTTCCTCTTAAATGACAAAGATTGTTACATGCGTGAATAGTTTAGTGAGAGAGCGCATGTGCCAGTTGATGAAAGAGCGCATGCGCTAGTTTATTTTCTTCTATAAATGGTGAGGTCTCAGTAACATCATCACCTTTCCTATCCACATTCTATTGCTATCACATATCATTCCTCAGACCTTAATAATCATGAGCTCTATGCCGCTATTGATTGCTGAAGATGGTTCACCACTTGTTGATATCGATCAGACTGATTTTGAAAATATTCCAGTATTACATTTATCGAGTCAAGATTCGATAAATGATTTTGATATTAACGACTTCGTTAACTTTGCAGATGTGCCAGAACCAAATGAGCAAATTATTATTGAAAATCCGATCGTTTCGCAATTATCATCACTCAAACACTCTTCATCTACCCTTCCTCTTGGTGTTGATAAGAAATCTAGAACAATCAAGAGGAAGGTTACTAAGGCATCTTCATCGATTGTCACTGACTTTAAAGAAAAGAAAGAATCCAAAAGTGTTGTGCGACAGAAAAAACCCGCAACGAAAAGTGACAGATCGAAGAGGAAGCCAAAAGGTACTCCTAAAGAAATGAAGAGTGATTTGAAAGCTGAACCGCTATCTTCTTTCAGCCCCCTCCATCGGTTTGGGGAAATGAAAAGGAAAGCAAAATGCCGTCTTGTAAAGGCACAGATGACTATTGCTGAACTTGAAAAGAGTGAGCGAGCTATTAATGCTAATAATGAAACTCTTGAAGCATTAGATGCCAAGATTGCATTAGCGAAGGTTGAATTGGCTAGAATGTCTAAAGATGCTGATGAACTCCGTTCAAAAATTGGTAAAGATAAGCAATTCCATCAACGTTCGAGAATGCAAGCTCAGGCTGAGCTTGAGGAGTCGACTAAGCTTTATGAGACAGCATTATCAGTGAGAGATAATTGGCAAAAAGAGTTGGATACTGCATTTCAAAGTGACGGCGATTAGTTTTGGGAATGATAATGTGTTTTCAATATCGTGAGTTGAAAAATATAAGCGGGAATGGAGTATACAATTAATTTGGTTTGGTATACACAGAACATTGCGAATGGCTGGGGCAATGTTTACCGCTGCAATATTTTTCAGTTCACATACTTATAATTGAAATGAAAACAATAATGAACTTTAATATTACTTTATTCATAAAAGTCACTATTATATACATTTAAACCATATTTGATTCATCAATCCAAGAATTTTGTTCGCTAGGAAGGCCTAACCACTTTACATATACTTTATTTTTTCTTCTCTTCAACACCTTCTCAATCAGATATACGTCAGGATTCTCGGTTCGTAATAACTCTTCTTCGTAAAAACATCCTCTAATCGGCTGTTCATTCATATCTTCAAGATTATAAGTCGTTGGGATGGTTTTATTAATTTTAACAATCTTGAATAGCTCCGTGGTAAAATTCGCAGTGTAAGACTTTTCAAAAATATGTTTGTATTTACTTATACGTACAATATCATTTAATTGGAATTTGGGTTTACTTTGTCTTCCTCCAATTCCATTGATACCCTTGAATTTTAATTTTGTTGTTGAATCAACATTGATGGGTGCCATACCTATTGTACGATGAACTTTATTATTATATCTACTAGTTATAATTGGAAGAATATCAAGCCATTTGTGGTGACCTCTCATCGAAAATTCCTTGTAGAGCCATGCCTTTATTGTACGAATCACTCTTTCTGCTATAGCTGCCTTCTTTGTGCTAAATGTTGAATAATGATTGATATTATATTCTCGCATGAGAGATGAGAAGCTTTTATTGAAAAATTCTTTCCCTTGATCGCTTTGTATGTGTTTGGGGGAGTATTTGGCTTCTTTCAGTACATGTTTCATTGCATTAGTTACTGTACTACCTGTTTTATCTTTAACTGCTACAGTCCACAGATATTTGGAGTAACAATCTATCACTACAAGTATATATCGGTATCCTTCATTACTTTTTGCATAAGGTTGCAGTTCAGCTAAATCTATTTGCCATAGATCTGCAAAACCTTTGATGGTGGTTATTCTTCTACGAAAATTACGTCTTGCAGGTTTATGTAATTCATTAACAACTTGTCGTTTGACATCACTTATTTCATTAGTCATTCTATTTCAATATGATTAAAGAGAAAAGGTGATAATGTTACTGCATTGAATGATGATGTGACAGTGATCATTACATGTGAATATGTTAATATATTATACCTTCTTCACGTAATTCTTCAATTATTGAAATTATTTCATTATCATGTCCGGTATGTCCGGCTGACTTTGAAGCTACCAATAGTCGTAGGCGAGCAACTAACTCTTTCGGTGAATTCCAGTACACATAATTCACAGGTTTAGAATTATATATTTTCTCCATTTTCACTCGTTTGAGTGCTCCACCAATTTTACTTCTACTTCTTATTGGATATTGTCGTGAGTCTAATAGAGGTTTGATAACTTCACGAAATTTTTTAGAATTTGTATTTTTAAAACCATTCTTCAGATGATATTGTTTATATGGAGCATTCGTTATTTTCAATATTTTGGAATATACTTGACGAGTTTCTTCATTATCAACATCTTGTGGATTCTTCAAAAAAATCATATCATACAATTCTGGACTACCTGCGCATTCATATTTTTTCACTTTATTAGCATCCCAAAATGAAATGTTTCCATCTTTGAAATTTACCACTAGACTTCCCATTTTCAGCTTTTGTGTAATTGGATCCATACGTACGCCAAATGTTCCATCATATGCTGGATTTCTAGATTTTATATTATTCAAATGTTTCATCAAAACATCTTCACCACTTTCATTCATAACAGGTGAGATGTCAGGATCCGAGGAATCGATGTGGGACGATGATGGTGTTTCGAATAGAGTTGTTCTCATATCGTCTTGAAGTGTGCTCGTGTCACTATTCACAGATGATACACTACCAAAAGATTGTTTTCTTCCTATTGGAGTACTCATGGGATAATTTGAAGTAGATTGAACAGTTCCATGATTTGGTGATAACACTGGTGATTTAGAAGTAGCGTTTGATGATAAAACATTCAATGGTTTCATTATGGGCTCATACAATCTTTCAAGTGTCGTACGATTTTCAATATTATCATTCTTGATAGAGTTGAATTTCTGCCTGACAGCTTCTGTTGTCTCTACTAGTTGACGTTTCAAATTTATTTCATTGTTTTTATTTTCAGGATCTTTTTTTGTATTCATAATGCCCTTTTTTTTGAATTAAAGCTTAATTCGTTGGTGAAGTGACCACTACAATATTCAGTGATCGAATAAGTTCCAAAAACAAGATCATGGGTATATAAAACTATCGAATCCTTTGCGATATCTACCTTCATCTATTTTTCTATCCTTATCAATGACTAGAAATCCATATTGGTCCTCCCAGCATTTAACACACATCAATTGGAATTGTTTGAATGTTACATCGGGTGAAACATGATCTGAATAAATGTGATGTAAATTCGTCTCATCTTGTTTGAACATTATAATGAAATTGGTATTGTCACGCACTAACTGTTTGGGTACCCGTGAATATGTCTGTGCTAGATAAAAACAATCAACATCCTTATGACGTCCCATACAGAAATATGATCTAATAATATCTTGCTTTTCACATATTACATCATCGAAAATGAAAACAGAATTAGGCTTAGCGTCGGAGGGTTCCACTATTTCTGCATTATTGCTGAATGTATAAAAACCTAATCCTTTTATAGGTTCCAAAACACTTCGCAAGTACTGATATTTAGGTTGATTGAGTGATTTCGAATAGAGATACACATTTCTAAATCTCAGTCCTTGTGGATGTGTTAATAGTGATATCATTGCATTCGTCTTTCCACAATTTGAAGGTCCTATAATGAGTCCTCGAACTGATGATGGAAGTAGTGGACCATGTCTGAATACCCTTTGTCCATTCAATCCACAACCAAATTTCTCATCTAGATTATCTACAGCAAACTTTTCTTTCTGTTTTACAATGCGCATCGTGCCGTGGTTGGAGACTATATAAATGTTATTAGCTTATTCATTTCAATGTGTACCATCAAACGATACGGACGTATTGAAAGTGATCGTAAAATTAAAAGAGGTTGTGGTTTTGTTAATGATTTAATAAACAAACTTCCTTTCGAATTACATCTACCGGAGGTTATCAATACTGTGGACCGGGTACAAAATTGAAACAACGTTTAGCTCGTAACGACCCTGGAATCAATAAATTAGATATTGAATGCAAAAAACACGATATTCAATATTCTAAGCATCCATCCGATCTTGCAGCAAGACATTTAGCCGACAAAGAACTTGAATACAGCGCTTGGGATAGGGTTAAATCGAAGGACGCGAGTATTGGGGAAAGAGCAGCTGCATTACTTGTCACCAACATTATGAAAGCGAAAAGACATATGGGCATGGGTTGTAGTACCAATAAGAAAAAATGTAAGAGGAAACAAACGAAGAAAAATAAAATTAAAAAAGTTGCATTTGGTGCTGGGATAGTCCATAAAGTGCGAAATGTATTGAAGAAAGCTGGTGGGAATCAATTTGTGACGAATAATAGCAAAAAAGCTATCACTGTGGCATTGCAGGCGGCACGTAAATACCTTAAAGCTGCCGGTGGAAAGAAGAAAATCCGCACACCACGCATAATTCCTGTTCCCAAGATCGGTGGACTTTTACCATTGATACCAATTTTTGCTGGACTATCCGCACTAGGAAGTTTGGCGGGAGCTGCTGCTGGTATTACCAAGGCCGTGAATTCGGCAAAAGCCAGCAAGCGGCTTTAATGGAAGCCAATCGTCACAATAAAACCATGGAGGCTGTAGCATTAGGCAAACGCGGAAGTGGAATATATCTCAAACCATACCGTAAAGGTTTAGGACTATATTTAAAACCATACAAAGCCACAAACAAAACAAAAAACTAATTGAACCCCTACCTCAGAGGCCTCTTACTGATCTCGATCTCAGTTATTATGCACAAAAAATGAAAATTCCACATTTTCGTGGTGTTTTTATGCGTGATAGATTACCATCTTCAGGTCCAAAACAAAACGAGACAGCTATTGTTAATTTAGATGGAATAAGTGGACCAGGAACACATTGGGTGGCATATAAAAAATGTGGGAAAGAAGTCACATATTTCGATAGTTTTGGAGATCTACCCCCACCATTGGAATTGACTCGATTCTTTCGAAAATGTTCGAATGTAAAAATCAAATATAACTATGATCGACAACAGAAATTTAATACAGTTCTCTGTGGTCACTTGTGCTTGCAGTTTCTCTCTAAATAATTTTCCAAATAAAAATGGATTCAACACCAAAACTGGATCGGGAGGCTATCAAGGGAATGGGGTTTTCACTTAGAATGTTTTCAAAATATGGTACCTTGAAAAAATGGATAAAGTGATGCTTGCAAATATGCCTAAGGAAGTGATACTTGCATGTGTTGCACATGAGATTGCATATGTTTGGGAAAGTTGCCTAAGCATCTGCAAGATGACATCGATATAATGAAACATAGATATTGTTATGAGCACCACCACCACGATCAAAATTCAGAATCGGATGTTAATGACGGTCCTATACCTCGGAAATCTATGTGTTGTATTTGTAATATAGAGGATGTGAATATTGGTATCAATAAAAATGATACTTATTACAATACAACACCTTCCAAAAAGTGTAAATTGTCTCAAATGTGCTGTTGCTGTGTACAATAATAAATTGAAATGTGTTTCAAAATATTCATCAGTCATGTCACGAAAGTTCGAGCTACAAGCTGTCGGGACAAGTGTCTTGAGTGCGGATTTTTTTCCACCAATTGAATTGGATAGGAACAGTCGTTATGGATTAGGACTTTTGGGATTCTATGGATGCAATACAATCAATAATATAACTGAAGCTAATAACTTAGTTAGTTTTAGAATCAGTAATGACAACTCATCGATACCCCAAAAGTTGACAATTGAAATTCCATGTGGTGCTTATGAAATAGAAGAGATCAATGCCGTCATACAGAAACATATCATGTTCAGATTGTTTCATGATAAAAAACCAAATGATGTCGTTGCAGATGATATTTTCTATCTACACGCCAATAATAATACATTCAAATGTGAAATGCGATCCAAATATGAAATTGATCTGACACATCCAAATTCAATAGCAGAAATGATGGGGTTCGCTCATGAAATATTTCCACCAAATCAGATACATGAATCATCATTACCAATAAACATTACAACTGTGAGACTTATCCGCTTAGATTGCAATATAATATCTGGTTCATATATAAATGGTGAAGAATCCCACATTCTTTTCTCATTCGATATTGATGTTGAACCTGGCTACAATCTTACTAAAGAACCACACAGTATTATATATATGCCTGTCAGTCCAGAAGGTCGTCAATTGATTCACAACATTACAGTGCGTATTTTGGATGAAAAAAATAACCTTATCGATTTTGGAAGTGAAGAAGAGATTTTCATTATTTTGGAATTGAAGAAAATCGAATAACTGTTGTTATGGGTTTCATTTATAATAGACAAAATCGCATTGAACAATCCCAAACGAGTTGCACTATCAAAAAGAAAGGTGTGCATAAAAAGAAGCTCATTCCACAAGTGTATGCTAAACAGTTAGCACATAACGCTCTGTCTGTGAGTGATCTTAAATTTTTGAAATCGATTGGATTGAAAGTGAGAAAATAACAATGGTGCTCGAAACAAACAATGAAAAGTTGAATATATTCAATGAACCAGTGCTCGATCATTCTCTCATAAGTTTACATGAGCACACATATAAGCCCTATGGATCACCGCTATTCAGGAATTCGGATGAAATCAGAATTGCAATCAATAATCAAGATGTTATACTAGATATTGCCGAGAGCTTCATTTACATAGAAGGTAAATTCACCCCCAAAGATGTAGCGAAAACATGCTATCTCTCGAATAATGCAATTGCATTTCTCTTTGACGAAATTCGTTATGAAATGGGAGGTGAACAAGTGGCTGTTGTTAGAAAACCTGGGATAACATCTACAATGAAAACCATGATATCATTTGGACAATCTCATGCTAACACATTATTGACATCTGGTTGGGGACTTTCACAATTGAAGCAAGATATCTTGGATACAAACAGTCATGTTTTTAGTGGAAAACTACCACTGAAATATTTGATGGGTTTTGCTGAAGATTACAACAAAAGTATCTTGAATGCCAAACAGGAATTGATTTTGATTATCGCTCGATCATTCAAAAACTCATATATAGGTGAGGTTGATGCTGATTTGGAAATAAATAAAATCGAATGGAAAATAAGGCATATTGTACCAGATGATAAACACAAGCTCAAACTTTTGAGTAGAATAAACAAAAGCGGTCTGAATGCCAAAATCAAGTTGGCGTATCGTATGTGGGACCTCTATGAACTACCATCATTACGTGGGACTTCTTCAGACATATGGGCCATCAAAACAACTAACGCATTGGAAACTCCTCGTTTTGTCATCATCGCATTCCAAAGTACTACCACATCTGAAGATAGAACACAAGATATTACAAAATTCACAACTGCTGATATCAATAGTATTCGAGTATACTTGAATTCTGAAGTTTATCCATATGAGCGTTGGAATTTGAATTTCGATAAAAAACTTGATGCTCCTGCTTATTATGCTTTTGAGAGTTTCCAGCGAAGTGATTATGATAAAGATATGAGTGAACCTCTGATGGACATTGGACAATTTAGAGAGAATCCACTATTCGTCATCGATTGTTCCCATCAACCGAATGCAACAAAATCATCAACTATTGATATAAAGATTGAGTTTGAGACGAGGAAGACCAAGTTTCCAGACAACACTAAAGTATATGCATTAATTTTGCATGATACAGTTTTAACATACAATGCATTGGATGGTTCAGTTCATAGCAGATATTGACACTTTTTTTTCACTCTATCATGTACTGTTTTATGATCTTTTTTTTTTTTTATTTGTAACTGACTTATATCATGTATTGTATTTTATATCATATTTATTGTTTTGTAATCATTTTCTATTGTATTTCATCAGATTTAAATAAATAAAACATGAAAATAATACAAAGTTTTTTATTTGACATTATTTATGATTCACAGGAACATACAGACTATCTAAAATAACTTCTTCCTCATAATCATCATTTTCGCGACCATCTTCAATTTCCTCTCGATTTTCATCATTCAATTCAAAGTGATGAATAATCCATTCTGGCAAGTATGGTTGGAGGCTATACAGGAATCTTCTTAGGTTCAGTTCAATCATAACCTCACAAAGTTGCCACAATTCCAATTCATTATCCAAAAATTTGTTGCAAACTTCTGCACCACTCCAATAGTTCTCAGCATCACGAAGGCATAATTCGATTTGTTTTTCATCATAGCATACACTCATATCATAAACGCTTGCATGTTCGGCTCCATCACCCAACACCTTCAATTTAGACGACAAATGTTGAACCGATGATTTGAGATCTACAATATCGACCCAATCTTGACTTGCGTACTGCATCCACATCTTTAAATGGTGGAACTGAAATCGAACAAAAAAAAAAACAATAAGCAACCTCCAATTTTTCAGTGATATAATACTCACATTCCCATTTTACTTGTAGTTACAAAGTGAGTGTATTCAACTAAGTTAGTAATGTTTATATTTCCATATAATTATCATCTAATATATGAATATTAATAAAACAATAAGAAATTCATTATAATTACTATTATTATTCAATCATATTGAATTTGACTAGAGTTATCGTTTTCACACCAAAAAAAACTTTGTAAGCTATGACCTAAAGAAATTCACTATAAATTATTACTATTATTCAATCATATTGAATTTGACTAGAGATCGCGTTTTCATGCCAGCAAAACTTTGTTGGCTCTGTCCTAAATACATCATCGTATATTTACCACCTGATGAGTTGATACAAGATATATCGTCATCACTGAATTGCAACGAAATACGTTTTGGTAGCCATGTTTTAAATAATTTATCATTGCTCACATCTTGCAAAGTTAATAAAATTGATTTACCAAATCGTGTAGAATAAGTTGACATATTTTTAATTATGTACACTTCATCAATTGGCAATGATGATAAGGCCTTTTGCTCTAGTATTTCAACCTCCTGTACAATCAAATTATTAATTTTATTCAAGTCTACTTTTGAAACGGACATGATGAAAATATATATGAAAATATAAACAATTTCCAACAGACAAATACACTCACCGTCTTCCTTCTATTACGAACTGAATAACACTCTACCAATTGCTAACTGCTGCAGATATATTCGTCTACTGATTTCATAGTGTGCCAGGCATTTCTTTTATATTAAACAGTGTGAGTCACCCCCACCATGAAACCGTGAAAGATTCACATTGCTAGTTGCTATCCACTAGAGATGCCTGACGTCACAGCCAAGCCCATCTCCCAACTTGATGCGATAACAGTTGCCGGTACGAGCAAGCAGTGGTCGTTGCGGTCTCGGAGAGGGTAGACGCTAGGCAAACAGTCCTCGGCTGCCGTTGTGTCACCATGGATAGCGGGGCTAGAGCGAACCTTCATCGCTTCAGGAGAGGTGAGGGCAGACCGATGAATACGCATTACTCTGCCACACGTCGTGGAGTGAACATGTCGCTCTCTAGCCGTTGAACGGTTATTGCTGTGACGTCACTCCACTACTAACTTGGTGCCCTAACACCGATGGAGCATTTATTACTTGGAGGATCTTCGAAGTATGCAGACGTATGTTTGTACATAGACAAACAAGCACATGATGAAACCCTGTACCGTGCATTCTCCTACACACACACACAAACACACAAAATCTCATATGAAAAAAAAAATCTGAACGATCCATGCACCAGACACTTCAAGGTCACAACGCCTTGACTTCACTGCACAACAAAAAAAACTTCACCAAACAACAACCAATAAAAAAAGCAATTAATACGTCATAGTGGTGGGGGGAGGCCGAGAATCAGCTGTAAACAACTACTTATCAATGATAGTAATATAACGGCAGCTATTGAAGCTTCAACATGGTAGATCCTAACATGCTGGGAGCATATTTGAAAAATAAAATTCACACTTTGCCAAATGCCCCAGGGAATAATAACATAGTTTCTGATCCGCATCCTAATCTCGGACCTCAATGATGCAAGCGGGTCCAAGTTATTTCAAACCTTCTATTAGTAAACATTTTTCTCATGAAAATAAAGTCAAAATATGTATGTCATGCGGAAAATCAGGCCATGACCGTTCTAATTGTCACCATAGATACCAAATTTGTAATTTTTGTCATTTAAAAGGTCACATTGAACTAAATTGTCTCAAAAAACAATATAAGAATTCAAAGAAAATTTCAGAAAATCACAAAGGCTCGAGAAATAGTTTCAAAAAAACCGAACATATAAACCGTATTGAAAATTCCAAGCCACAGTCAAAATTTAATAAAAAAATTACCCTCAACGGAAATGAATGCGAAGCGTTCATAGATTGTGGTAGCGATTGCTCAATTATTAAATTATCTGTTGCACAAAAACTCAAATTGGAGGTCAGGATCTCGACAACCCCGTTATTTTTATCAGATTTCTAGGGGATGGTGTTACAGTTAATCAATATGTTAACGCCCAAACACAAGTGGATGAAGTTAATTTAGATATTGAATATTATGTTATCGACAATTCCAGATTCAATTTTGACATTTTGATAGGTACAAACTTTACAGAAAACCCCAATATTATGTATTACAGATTTGATGATTCTCTGAACTTTTTGAACAAACGTGATATTCCAGAGTGGCTACGAAACATCAACCATGGACAAATGTCCTCATCTGATTTAAATGCTTTTTATGAATTGTTGATGTCTTATGAAACATGTGTGTTCGAGTCAGTAAAAAAAGTGGGTAAAGCGCATTCAGTTTCATTATCTATAGAGTTAACCACGACGAAGCCAGTTACTCATAGACCATATCGTGTTGCCGAAAAAGATAAATCAACCTTTAGAACAATCATACAGGACTTGCTAGATGCGAACATTATTCGAGAAAGTAGATCACCTTATTCCAGTCCAGCTTTGTTAGTAAATAAAAGTGATAATAAGAAAAGACTAGTGGTTGATTATAGGGCACTCAATAAAATAACTGTGAAACATAAATTTCCAATGCCTATAATAGAGGAAATTATTGATAATTTATCAGTTTTGAATACTTTACGAGTATCGATTTAGCTTCTGGTTATCACCAAATTCCAATGGAATCAAATTCTATTCCGTTTACTGCATTTGTGACACCGGAAGGACATTATGAATATACTAGAGTTCCATTTGGATTATGTAATGCCCCGTCTATCTTTCAACAATTTATGAATGAAATATTCTCACCTTTACGTAATTATAATGTTATACCTTACCTTGATGACTTACTCATACCTTCAAAAACTATTTCAGATGGTCTAAATATTTTACAAATGGTTTTAGAAATAATAAAAGAATACGGTTTGACAATAAAACTAAACAAATCATCATTTATGCTGAAGAAAATTAAATATCTAGGTTATGAAATATCTTTGAATAAAATATCACCCTCTAGTTCAAAATAGAGGCTGTCGAAAATTTTCCATACCCAAAGAATCAACATCAATTGCGCCAATTTTTGGGTTTAGTTGGCTACTTCCGGAAATTCATTAAAAATTTTGCTCGACTGTCTGCACCATTAACAAAACTTTTAAAAAAAAAATCTAGCTGGAATGGAATGAAAACCATACAAAAATAATAGACTCTTTAAAAGTGAAAATATGTTCCAAGCCAATACTGGCAATTTTCAACCCGAAATTGCCTGTACTTGTTTATACTGATGCTAGCCGTGATGGTTTTGCTGGAATTTTGACTCAAAAACAAGACAATTTAGAAAAACCTATTGCCTACTTCAGTAAACAAACTACTGGATCTGAAAAAAATTATCATTCATTTGAGTTAGAATTGCTTGCAATTGTAAAAACCCTCGACAGATTCCGTTATTATTTGCTGGGACATATGTTTACTATTTTCACAGACTGCAATGCAGTGAAGAATGCGTGGAATAAGCAGACACTTGTTCCCCCGTTGCTCGCTGGATTCTTTTTTTACAAGATTTCACGTTCCAACTCGAGCATAGGGCAGGTCATCAAATGCAGCACGTTGATGCATTAAGTCGAAATTTTCGTGACCTTGATCCCGAAAAAATGCAAATATCCGTAATAAGTGAAAACGATTATTTAAGAGAGGCTCAAAGCTTAGATGATCAAATCAATCAAATTAAAGAGATTTTATTAAGCGGCAATAGTATCGAACACAAAGATATTTTCAATGATTACGATCTTCGCGGAAATAAGGTTTATCGAATTACGCAACAAGGTAGAAGACTGTTTGTTCCAAAATTGTGTAGGTGGCAAATCACTAAAGCAAACCATGATGATATTGGTCATTTTGGTTACGACAAAACAATCGATAGGATAAAACGAGCCTACTGGTTTCCTAAAATGAACCGGTTCGTAAAAAAATATATTAATTCGTGTCTTTATTGCTTATATTACAAAGAACATGGTGGCAAAAAGCCTGGTTATTTGCATTCTATTCCCAAGTACGCTAGACCACACCATACGCTGCATGTGGATCATCTTGGACCATTTGTCGAAACCTTGAATGGTAATAAATACATCCTCGTCATTGTGGACGGTTTTCAAAATATACCTGTATCAAGCCAGTTCCAAATACATCTTCCAAATGTGCAATTGATGCTCTTCAAGAATTATTCTCACTTCTGGGAAACCCAAAACGTATAATAACAGATCCTGGGTCGGCTTTCACCTCAACTGAATTCAAAGAATGGTCCGTCGTCAATGGAATACGGTTATTCACAACAGCTGTCGGGATGCCAGAGCAAATGGACAAGCTGAACGTATGAATAAAACGATTCTGGATGCTCTGGCAACATCTGGCGCACAAACCAGCAAAAATGATTGGGATAACAAAATAATTGAGATTCAACAGGGAATCAATTCTACAAAACACCGTATCACAAAATATACGCCCGCAGAACTGCTATTTGGGTACCAGTTGAGAACAGGTACTTATCTTCATCATTCATCAGAAGAAGAATTAGACGTCACAAAAATCAGGAGGAAAGCTGCCAAAAACCTAGAGAAAAATAGAATCGAGCAAGATGTGGCATTCAACAAAAGACGTGGTCCTCCAAAATTTTTCTCAGTTGGGGATCTAGTATTAACAAAAGTAACAAGTTTCCCGGCCAACAATGAAAGTAAGAAGTTACTTCCAAAATTTCGCGGCCCCTTCAAGATAGTAGAGGTTCTAGCAAACGATAGGTATCGAGTGAGAGAGGATATTCACACTGAACGTTCCAGCCGACCATACGAAGGAGTTGTTTGCTTGGAGGATATAAAGCCTTTCAAAATTCAAAATTTCTAAGGTAAATATTAAAAACGATAACTGAACTGATCGCCATCTTAGGCATTATAGATCGCCATCTTAGGCATTAGAGATCGCCATCTTAGGCACTAGAGATCGCCATCTTAGGCACTAGAGATCGCCATCTTAGGCATTAGAGATCGCCATCTTAGGCATTAGAGATCGCCATCTTAGACATTAGAGATCGCCATCTTAGGCATGAGAGATCGCCATCTTAGGCACTAGAGATCGCCATCTTAGGCATTAGAGATCGCCATCTTAGGCATTAGAGATCGCCATCTTAGGCATTAGAGATCGCCATCTTAGGCATTAGAGATCGCCATCTTAGGCATTAGAGATCGCCATCTTAGGCATTAGAGATCGCCATCTTAGGCATTAGAGATCGCCATCTTAGGCACTAAACTGATCGCCATCTTAGGCACTAGAGATCGCCATCTTGGGCATTAGAGATCGCCATCTTGGGCATTAGAGATCGCCATCTTAGGCACTAGAGATCGCCATATTAGGCACCAAACCGATCGCCATCTTTGGCACTAGAGATCGCTATCTTGGCACTAATTGATCGCCATCATAGGGACTTCAATGATTGCCACCCGAGGCACCACATTATGGTAGAATAAAACATAATAAAAATCTCAGTTGTTTCTTTTGTTTCAGACTATCCTTTCGAGGACGAAAGATTCACAGGATGGCCGTGCGGACATCCCGTATTGCCGACATCCAGTATTTCTATTACGACTCATCGGTGAACGCGAAGATGAGTAACGCAAGGCAAAAACCTTATCGTCTTTTTAAGTTGGAATGTAAAATACGATAATGCGTATTATTCATTATTCGGAAATATATTGTATTGAGTGGACGTGGAGAGTTTTAATTATAAAATACCCTGCAGTCTACAATCCAACCTAAAACTCTGAAAATGACTAAAAACGGTAAGAAATTATTGGGATATTTTATGATTTCAGAAATATAGCGGCTACTCGTATTCGAATGATAATGATTTGAGTCTATCAAATAAAATCGTTTGTAAGAAAAATTTTTTGAATTTCCAAACCGAATTATTGTATATATATGTATATATATATATATATATATATATATAATATATATATATATATATATATATATATATATATATATATATATATAATATATATATATATATATATATATATATGTAGGGAGGGTGAGTGTAAGCCCACAGCACTTAGACCACATGTGACATATTGTATTTACTCCTGAGGAGTTGTCCTCCTAGGCCATCGTCCATCTTGTCCTTTCCAGGAAGGTGGACAGGTCACTGGGGCACTCGCATAGGACATGCTTGACAGTCCCATCTTCCTGTACACACATCCTGCATAAAGGTGTGTCCACTAGCCCCATATTATGGAGGTGTTTCCTTAGTTGACAGTAGCCAGTCAGAAATCCTACTGTTAAGCGTAGATTTTTCCTGGTCATCGCCCGATATTTCTTCGGTCCAGCTTCTCAGAGTCGTCCAGGGTGAGCCTAACAAGATTGCATCATTTGATTCCATCCCATCTCTTTAGGGATTTAGCATGGATGTAACATTTGGCTAGTTCCGCAATTGTCGAAGTCATCAGGCCGCGGCACTCAAAATTTTTGAATTTCCAAACCAAATGTTTCTGAAACTTCACATGAATATAACCATATATATATGTGAAAATAATATTGACAAAAATGGTTATGAAAAAATGTGCTGAAATTAAATTGAAACGAAAATGGGAATAATATACCATTGTTTTTTGAAAGAACATTTGTGGAGTTTAGAAAAAATCAATACCTATATATTCTATAAGAAAATCATTTCAGATAAGGAATGTTGAAGCTCAGATATACCCATTATTTTTTATGACAGTTGAAAATGGGATGGAAAATTCTAATTGGATCCAAAAAATCCGTCTCTAAACATTATATGTGCCTAAAATTGCCATTGAAATTGGCAATTATAGGCAATTACAGGGTAGTTTATTATTATAAGTGAAGTAATTTCTTGAAATTTTAAATTTATCAAAGTCTAAACAAAAATATGAAAAAATGTAAAAAATGATCAGATATCTAATTTTCTGTATAAAAATACTGACACGATATTCACTTCACACAGGTTTATCAAAACCTACAGCGACTTGTATGAATCATTTCCAATAGATTTTCATGAGTTTCTTGTATATTGTAATCTATTTTAACTAATTATTACATAATGGAGGATATTTTCCGAACAGTTCCATGCTACGTAAGACGAAAAAATTATGGTAAAGTTTCAAACGTACAATAAAATTCGGAATAATATTTTTGTTCACATGATTCTGTGTCAGGAGATTATTAGATGCAATTTTTCACATAGTGTCTAAATCATAGTGCCTATCCAAATGTATTACTATCTTATCAGCTATCTATTTTTCGAGTTACGAAGTTAAAAAGGAAATAATTGCTTTTCGCTGTTTTTAAAAAAAATATAGTTGATGAAGAAAAATATTACCTAACAGTTATTCCAAAAGTATCCTCTGAGAAGATCTCTGAAAATAGTATCTGTGCGGGACAGTATGCATTGGATAAACCATAGTTTATTAGATATAAATTCGATTGCAATATTGTAACAGTATTGTAATTCAAATTGAAATAGGTAATTTTTGTGTAGGAGAGATTAATTTTTGTATAAAGATGGAGAAGTAGAAAAGCAAAAATCTTCTTTGAAAAAAATTGTAATTATTTCTAATTTTCTTTGTTTTGTTTCATTCAAATATGTGTGGGAATATGTCTGTCGGTATGTCTGTCGCAATAGCAAAAGAAATGTTGGGTATGAAAACTGGTAGACCACAGCTAAAGAACCCGGAAACATCGGACAATTTGTAATACACCGGCTGTGAAAAATTACACACTATTTTCTTCTGAAATTTGGAAGTTGATGCTGATACTTCAACTAAATCTAGGCAAATTAATATATGAAATGCATTCCGATGGTTAACATATTTAACAACTCATTTTAGGCAGAATAGAACGTAAAAATATAGATAATAAGAAAATGTGAACCAATGTAAGGTAGACATTCAGTTCTTAAAAATATTGTATTAGACTAATCTTGTGTCAACAGTTTAAAAATCATACTGTACTGTGTGGGAACTATCTAGAGATATGAATATTGGAGAGCCTTCAGAATCAAACACTTTTGAAATGAAAATACCACCCTAATGAATGTTTCGATCATGAAATATTCGAAGACAGCTTTGACCAAAGAACTGAATTCTGCAATTCTGTAAAATGGACTGAAATAATAGAAATAAATATTTCAGCACTGACTTTTTATTTTCAGATGATGCTACGTTTAACTGGAAATGGTACGTTATTCAGCAAACACCCATACACTGGATGCAAGAATACGACACAGTCAATGTACGGGCTGGTATTGTGTGAAATATAATAATTATTGGTTTTCGAATTCTGTCGAACAGAAAAATTCTTCATAAACGCTCGCCGCGCTGTTTTTCCATTGGTAAGGGTCAGTTTCAACCCTAACACCTGGCGTTGTTACTAGTTTTAATAACCTTACACCTGATACCAAAATGAAACAAATATATCCAAGTTCTTAAAAGAGTAAGAAATTCTCTCGATTTTTTGAATCCAGATGTAATGTGTTCAAGTCTTTCATCAAAAAGAAGCCACATATATATGATATTTATGAGTTTGAAGTGACCTTTTCCTTCCTGGCAATTTTGAAAGAATTATTGACTACGATTCTTGCCTACATGATGTTTGAATAATTTTATACAGAAAAAACTTGCATATGACCTGGTATTGAGATGTGAAGTTTCTTTGATGTATCAATCATTGGTTTGATGAGAATCGTTTTGAAAATCATAAGGAATATCAGATGGTGATACACAACTATGGACACTTTTCAATGTTAAATATGACATTCATTCAACCTCTACGCCACAAATGTTTTGAGATACACAAAGAAAAATGAAGTGGAGTTTGGATATGATACCTGAAATTGATGATTGATACTGAAATAATGAAATGAAATTATTTCAATGGGGGTCCATTTTACTATATATAACATCAATTGGACTGAAATATTCATAGTATCTACTTGAATGAATAATTTAATGTTAATGTGGATTTTCATCAAGTATACCCAGTTATATCCAAAATTTCAAATTAGGAAACATAGAAGCACTGATTAGAAATATCAGAACTACAACACTTTTATCGATGTGCGTTTCACCAATCAAATTGACGTCTTCAGGAGATGAGGTACTTTACCTCTATTTGAGGACTTTGAGGATACCTTATGTAGGTATTTATATAACATATCTGAAAATACCTCATTTATGGTAAGGATGAAACAAAATTAGTACAAAATAGAAATATTAAAATAATAATTCAGGAAAGATGAATCGATTAGATGAATCTGGAAATACATTAACAATGCCTTTTCAATAATTTATTTTTATTTACTTTTTGGTTTCGGAGGAGAATATCATTTGTTGATTACAGTGAAGAGAATGAACTTTTGCAAAGTTTATCTTCAACTTTTGCAACGATTGCAAATGATTTTATCTAATTTTATATGAATAAATGAAAAACTGCTATCTGAAAGTCATTGGGGTGGGATTCTTGCACATTCAACAACCTACAACCCCAATGAACTGAATTTCCTTCAGTATGCTTTTATGACTGCCTGGAAGTATATTCTAGAGCTGTACATTCCGGCCTGAATGGTTACAAGATTCTTGCATGAATCTGGAAAGCATGTCCAGTTAGGTGGGTGCAATAAGTACTCTGTAGTCAGAGGAGGGGGCCTTTTTGATATGCGTCACAGAGGACTTACTTTCTAAATCACAATACTACGCTATTCACCTACCTAATGAAGTTTTTCGCAAATTCACGGCCGCTCAGGTGCTCAGTAGATTAAGGAAAATGTACCATGGTCTGTCGACATTGCTGTCAACTGATGATTGTTTCATGGCTCACAGGTGCAGAGAATAATTTTTTATTATTTATATAAAAGTCAGATATATGTGATTTTGTTTCCTGTTGAACTCTGGTTATTCTGAACAAGAAAGGTTATTGATGCGGCATACGAGCTTATACCTCCTGAACAGTTAGAAGATGCATGGCATATAGTGAGTGAATATGTAAAGTTGCAGAAACTTGAAATGAAATTCAAGATTCGAAACCAGCCCAGGAAAGTTAGAGAGTAAAATATAAAAGTTCTTCACAACAATTTCCAAAGTAATCTAATACCGAAAGTTTGAACCCGTTATATTTGATATCGTAGAGGAAAACTTGTGTAAATAAAAATACTCTTCGAGATCGCATAATGAGGAAACTAAACCAACAACAATAAGGAATGAAATTGAGGTATCTCAACTTTTATGTGTACCTTCAAAATGAAGTCGAGTCATTTATATATCAAAATAAATTTTCTGTTATGATAATAAATACACCTGTAGCATCAATTCACATGAACTGAAGTTTGAACAGGTGTTTTAGATAACAAGCTATCTCCCTCTAGAAAAGATAACACCTAAACGTCGAAACTAATGCAAAATAAAAATTTCCAAGGTCAATGCTTCCAATGTGTGGTTCCATGAACATATTTAGTGAAAATGACAATTTATTTCAATCAATAAGGCTGTGCCGGGTGCTGTAAACAATGGGTTAAATGTAGTTTATGAAGAAAATATTATGAAAACGTCAATAGGAATATTACATATCATACAAACCTATACACAATAAGTAATTCATAAACTGACAGACATGGTTCACAAAAAATATCTTTTGAGGAATTCGTCAAAAGTGTAGCAATTCTTGTCTAATTTATTTTGTAATTTTTTCAACCCATATACGTTTTAATAGTTTTCCACATTTTCTGGCAAAATATTTTAAAATTTGCATCCATAAACCTCATTGCTTTCGTGAAAAAGAGCAGTGCCCTAGCCGTGGTGGTAATAACACCTATTCGCCTATACAGCCGTGTTACGCTAGTTGCTCACACACCGATTTTGGACGGCCAGTATAAAATCGGCCGATATTTTATTAGTAGCGGGTGCTTGCACACACACCGGATGTCTATCGGTCAAACAATCAGTTACTTTGTTGTCGTAATTAGCACGCACTACCAAAACGAAGTTAATGCGTAGTAACTACAATTTCAGTGAGCATTCGAGACTGGAACGGTCGATAAAAAACAGGTGAGTATGCAAGAGTGTATTTAATCATGTACGCCACTACTTCCCGGTACTGCCGACGATGCAGTGGGCGGCTGCTCACCGGTATTTTACCGGCGACGATCACCGGCAGGCATGTGTGCAAGGTCCCGTTCCCACATGTGGTTGGAATTTGGACGACCGGTACAAAGTCGGCCGTCCAAAATCGGTGTGTGTGTGCAACTAGCGAACCACATTTCAGTCTCGAATGCTCGGTGAAATTGTAGTAACTACGCATTAACTTCGTTTTGGTAATGCGTGCTAATTTCGACAACAAAGCAACTGATTGTTTGGCCGATAAAAATCCGGTGAGTGTGCAAGCACTCGCTACCAATAAAATATCGGCCGATTTTATACTGGCCGTCCAAAATCGGTGTGTGTGCAGCTAGCGTTACTAGATCTCTATTTAAGAACATATATGAACACATGCTTCCAGGACATAGGTTTAGGTAACTGTTGAAATATTTTCAACGAAATCGCTGCACGAGTCCCTAGAGCTCATTTTTGTCAATAATTTTATAGTATATTTCTGTACAGTGAAAACTATATTACAGAGGAACAATTGCCCCAGTTTAAGATACAATATTTCAGGTGAGAATTAATCTCAGCATAATACAAGATCAGAAGCCTTAATGAGTAGCACGATTTCCTCAGTTTTGTGCACAGGTATTCGACCAATTTTACGGAAGTTATGCCTAGCATTCTGATTGATGTTGACAATTTACAATTTTTATATCACAGTGTCAGTACCATCAAAAAGTCTACAGTTAAAATTGTGCCCATGGAAAGTGAATAACCTAGCATTAGTCTTTGATGTATTACATTTAAAGACACTCTTTAAAGCCCACTTCAAAACACGTTTCAGAATATTTTCAGCTTTAATTTTCAATGTATTCGAAGCGTTCCAAGCTACCAATACATTTGTATCATTAGAATAACATACAGTACGAACATAAAAGTTGTTAGTGATGTTGATCTATCCAGCTAAGATGTCTGCCTTAGTGCGACAAGCCGATATGATTTTAAGATTCGAAAGTAGAGAGAACATCGTTCCACCAAAGATTCCAACAATCAGAACAGCCATCTTGACAGTCTGGTCTGGAAAGAGTATGCGGAGTTCGAAGAGAAAATCTTGATACTTTATCCGTTTCTTTTTTTTTTCGGAAGATGTTCGTCTCACCAGGAGCCGAAAACTCCACAACAAATATCGTCTTGCTCTGGTGGTCGAGAAGGACTACATCAGGTTCATTAGCTTGTATGAGCCTGAGGGTGGGGAACGAATAGTTCCAATAAATTCGGCACTTCTCGTTGCCTATAACGGATTCAATATCCCCCGGAGCGTAGGACAACACCGGTGTCTCGTTAATACGGTAAGAGTGCCGTATATGGTAATATATCATTCTAAGGACCGCGTTATACTGATGGATATAGGCCGAGACAGTATATGCTGGACATGCTGATAGCAAGTTCAATGGGGTCTCGGGCGCCTCGCGGCAGGCCCTACACCTTGTGTCAGGAACCTCTATACCCATCACGCGACTGCGGTAGACTAAGATGTCGATGACACCATCCTCGCAAGCCATGATGAACCACTCAGTTTCCGACTTCAGCCCACTCCACCTGAGGCAAACGAAAGTCAGGCGTTTTGATAAGCCAATGTCTTCAATGTTATTGAAGACGACCCCATGCATTGGCTTATCCTTGTGTTTCCGCAGAAGTGAGGTGATCTCCGCGGCTTTTATATGAGCTTTTCGATGAAAGGGTTCCAACTCGGTAACAGAGTTGTGGTCACCTTGTTCAGTATCGAAAATTAAACCGAGTTCATCAGCTGCTCGGGCAGCTGCTCTAAAGACAAATGCTCCAATTCCTGCTCTCTCATGGTCACGGACCATGCAAAGAAGGGGAGCCGAACTCCTGACGACTTTACAAGCCATATCTAGCCATGTCATGTAGACAGAATGGTACTGGATATTATTATTACTATTTTAATTGATGAAATATAATTTTTTTAATGCTTATTTTTCTGTTCATGACGAAGACAAATCCAAAGACTCAAAAATCATAAAAATTGGTCCAACTTTTATTGAGCGAGACCCAAGGACAGCAATTTATTTTTATATATTACAAGATTTTTGATACGTTTGGTTACATTATTCTAATTTTCGCAGGGATCCCTATTTTTTCAATACAAAATAGAATACTCGGTTTCTATAGGTGGAATAATTGTTTGGATCCGTTAAGTAGTGTTTGTGTTTGTCTATCAGGAACAAACAAAAATTTTTCTTTATGATATCAAAAGTTCAGTGTTCAAAACAAACAAAATTCCTTCAGTCAAACTATCCCCAATAACCAAAATTTCCCATTTGTATAATCTTATTTCGGAGCTACTACTAATTTGTGAATTATTTGGACTATGGTAGAAAAGTTCATTTGTATAACAAACAGTCCACGAAGTCCAGATAATTGATACACTCTTATTAATCAAGCCTATTACCATACAATATCAGACAAATTTCAAATTTATATTCTTCGCCTCGTTAGCGATTGTATAATCCTTATAACGTAATTCCCATCTACGCATATACATATATCCATCCTGACGTTGGATGGGCCGCTGCCTGCCTCGCCGACCCAACCGATATAACTGGAGCCCGACTCATTTCACACTCGAGCTACTCCGGGCCCGGACCCGGACTTCTGTGCGCTTCAATAGGCAACAACCTGATTGGATAAATCATTGTACTATTGGTTCCGCAAACATGCTGCCAAGCTCGAACGGGCACAGTCCACATCTTGATTGAAAAATAAATGATTTCCATTATACGCTACTTTTTAGGTAGGAAGATATGAGAATTTCTCCAGGAAAAATAGGCGACGAAAGTTATGTATAGTTGATACCGATTGGTGAATTGTCAAAAACAAGGTTATCTTATATTGAAGATATGTTCCAAAAAAAAATAGAAATGTGATTTGGTGTTTCTACAATCATCGTTATTGTAGTTTTACTGAAGAACCTGTTAGATATGAAACACAATTTCCTGTTACCTGATGGATCAAACGTCATCTACGGTATGGAATTCCTTTCTGGGGCACAGGTAGCCAGATTTTGATGCAGAGTATATTCGTCATCCAGAAAAGAGCTTTGAGAGTAATATTCAAATTGAAGATGCGTGAGATTTCTGCAGAAATAAAATATTACCAATATTTGAAATAGTCATTCTAGAGACTGTCTGTTTAAATCACAAATATAAAGAAAAGTTTGAAAGCCATACAAAAAGGTCTACGCGTAGCGATAAAAAACTTGCCCATCCACTGCCAACATCATCTTTGACCAGGCAGTCTCAAATCTATAGAAGTATATAAATAAATAATCATTTATCAAAACATATTACATCAATTAATGAACTTAAAAAATTTAGAAAATCAGTAAAGAACCTTGTTTTGAGAAAGTGCTTCTACAGTTTAGAAGACTATTTTCCATACAAATTCTAGTCTTTCGGTATACCATGATGTATATTACGATTTATGTCAAGTAATTTCAAAATTATGTTATATTGATAACATATTTGTACTTTTTTTCTTATCTTTGATATTTTTTTGAATGTCATATAGTCTTTAAAAAACATTTTATATATTTTTAACATTTTATGTATTTACAAAGATGACACTCTTTGTCGACAAATTGTATTACATATAAGACAATGAAGATATATCTATTTATCTATCTATCTAAAATACTAACCGATGATTTTGTTACGGCCAGAGTGACAATTGATAAATGACTAGTTTGGATTTGATATATTTCAATTCAAACGGGTGATTGTCAAAATGTATCTCGTACACTATTATGCTGTTTTAAGAAGAATACAAAAGACTTTTTTACTTCTGTAATTAAAAAGTGAAAAATTATTATTATATTTCACAAACCTACATGAATAGAATCATATGATTCTCACATTTCATTATCACCATTTTCTAAAAATAAAATATAAAAATTTAATTGACTTATGTCAACCCCAGCAAAACTCTGATAATCCCCTTCACCAGGAGAAGAAAATTGGACGATTTAACGCCACTTTCCCTCAATGGAGAGGTCATTCCATTTGGATCGGAGGTGAAATATCTTGGCATTGTCCTTGATAGAAATCTCACCTGGAACGCTCACTTGGAAAAAGTTTTACACAAAGCTCGAGTGTCCCCATGGACATGTCGAATGATTTGTGGAAAAAATTGGGGTTTGGGTCCCAAACAAATCCATTGGATTTATGTTATGATTGTCAGATCTATGATCACTTATGGTGCAATTTCCTGGTGGCCGAAGGCTTTACAGAAAACAACTCAGGCGAAGCTCTCTGGCTTACAGAGACAGGCTTGTCTGGCCATCAGTACCACACCGTCAGCGGCCAAAGAGATCCTTCTAGATCTACCTACTCTACCTACCTACTCTACCTACACCTTCAAATTATGCTGCAGGTGTTTTCAGTCGCCGACCCAGGACAGAGATATCAACCCACCTAGGAACCTATGCGACTGTATTTCAAGCAGAAATATTTGCTTGTGAATTGTGTGCGGAGAGATTGGCATTAGAAGCTCTTGGCTCGTACCGAGCAACGTCTAAATTGATAGCAAATCGCCACAAACTATTCTCCTCGATAGGAAAACTTAACGGATTGTCTCTGGTCTGGATTCCTGGCCATGTCATGCTGACTCCCTTGTGAAGGAGAGTTCTGCAAGCAGCTTCATCGGACCAGAACCTGTCATTGGCATAGCTATAGGTTGTGCCAAACAAAGATTGAACAACTGGATGGCAAGAAGATCTATGGACTTCTAGCAGAATCTTCCAGGATTGGCTTACTCCAAGGCGTTTATTCAGCCTTCGAAGCTTGACATCAAACAATTGTTGGACCATAGTATGGATGAACTACGATATCTACCAGGCCTTCTCACAGGTAACTATCATTTGAATCATCGTATGCAAAATCTCAGACTGTCGGAAGACAGTGTGTGTCGCCTCTGTTTGGAAAATTATGAAACAGCAGGTTTTTAGAGTTTGGCAGAGCCGTACCCTTACCATCTGACCTGAAAGACCACTTATTATACAAAATAATCGGCTTCATTTGGTCGAGTGTGAATAGGTGTGAGTCGTAATAAACCCGCATGGGTTGCGATGGAGGGTCGAATAGACCCACTCACTTTGGACCTAACCTAATCCCAACCTTCGAAGCCGATCACAGATGAGCAAATTCAAAACTTTGCAGTTGTGTATCAATTATTTTCAATCGCAAATAAGACTTACGAATTTTCTGATTTAGAATATGTTGTCGTATGTAAAACTTGATCATTGAAGTGACACTTTGTTTCAAAATATATAGTTTTGAACGAAAAATAAGAATTAATATATGGACTCTGAAAAATGAAAACGAGTGTACGGGTGAGAACGATTTACATTGATTTTGTAAATGCTTAGTAGATTTATGGTTTATTTATGATTTATTCATACTAGTTTTATTCTTGACATGAAATATATGCACAGTAAATAATTGCATACTTCTTCGACTTACTAAAGTTTTTTACTATTTGGACAAATTTAACATATTTTTATAAGCATATTGGGAGACCCACATATTGGGTGTATTAATGTTATTATAACATGTACTGCAACGTAACATATCTATGTCCTCATTTTACGTTGTTGGGCGTTCTGAAAGGCAAAACAACTCATTATCAAAATCTGTATAAATTATACATATATTGTTCTCACAGGTGATCACTCGGACCCAACATGCAATTTGAATGTGACCACTAGTGGATCACAAAAGAAAAATACCAAAATTAGCAAAAAAAAATAAATTATTTAAAATAGTATGAATTCGAAAACAAGCTCATTATCCAGGAATTGAAACTGAAATGACAGCACGTGGGGCTCAAAGTGAAGACGATATCAATTTTTATCGATAAATTATAAATCTGAATATTCAAGAAGTTCTAATGAAACCATTACAGCTTTTTTTCAGAAGTTAGTTTTATGTATATATGCTATTGTAAATTGTTATCAAAGAAATGAATTCAGTGTACTATTTGTTACATTATCCATGTCGCGTTCTTGAATAATTTATTCTCCATCAAAAGAGTGATGGCAGTGAAAAGAAAACTTTGAACTTTACAAAACACTGTATAGTTCATCTGTAATAAAACTTATATTAATGTCACAAATATTTCCCATGAAGTTTATTAGGGCTCGCCCACAAATGTAACTGCCTCTGAACGTTAATCCATGGGAAGCATAGGGATCAACTAACTTGGTCCACATTATAGTGGTATATTAAGACCTGAATTTTCGGTTTACGTATCTTAATTGGAGCCCAGTTTCCCGAAAACCAATTTAATCATTCATTATAGGGTTATTATCTGAGATTTATACTTGTATCTTTAGTAAAACGGTATAAAAAATATGGGGTGCCTGGAAAAGAAGCACGCTTCAAGTTATTAGTGGAGAAGGATTTCGAATTTTCATGAAGCATATTATCAAACAGACGATTACCTTGACCAGAGTAATGAAAATGTGCTGTGATTATTATTTTTTTTATATTTAAGTCAATATTCGTCCAACCAGAACATAGTCAGAAATCGTTTAAAATTGTTTAAACGTTGCCGTTCTTCTGTCAACAACCCTTGAAAGTCTTTGAGAGGCAGATCAGGCATGAAGATCTGTATGAAGCATCAGCTTAGTTAATGCTATACTGTTTCCATAATAACAATCGGTCATAATAATAATAAAATCTGACGGACAACCATTTTTAAGTTTCATCATGATTATGGGATTATTCTCTGCCTAGTTACAAATTAATTTCAAAGATATCTTCTTGATTTTTTAAAAACAAGTTCGCCCTAAAGGTGGAGCGAAAACATTTTTTATTTCAGATAACATACAGTTTTTCAAAATTTTATTTGGTAAAGTCGTTTAGTCGTTTTTACTACTAAGTCTGCTAGCTCGCGATCATTCAGTACCGCTTTGTGGATTTTCTTCACCATTTCTGGAGTCGTCGTCTCATTTGATCGACCACTGCGATGCTCGTCTTGACGGCTCGTATAGCCTTGTTTAAACTCTGCTACCCAAGATTTTACTGTGATAAACAAAGAAGTAGACTCATCCAGAGTAGAATCTAGTTCAGCTTCTATATTGGTTGTGCTGAGGAGGCCTTTCGAATGAAAATAGTGAACCACATAACGATGACCAATTTGCTTCATTTTCACAAAGTCACCGAAAACGTTCGCCATTGATGGCTGCCAAACCAATTCTAAACAACGCAGTGTCTTCAAACTTGAAATATATGCTTTATAGATTGTGTACTTTCTGATATAGTGAAATTTTTCAAACAGCTATCGCCATCTCTCGGTCAGGCCCACCCAGGTGAAATTTGTGTCCGCCCCGCCGTGGACCGAAGTTATTTAAATTAAGCAGAGTTCAATTCCCGCTTACTGATCTGAAAGATCGCTCAGTATTAATAATCGGCTTCGTCAAGAAACTAGATTTATATTTATTTTGTCGAATTTGTATAGGTGTGCACCACAAAAGACCCTTGCACTGAAGTGCTATTTTGGACATACCTATCTACCTACCATATTCAAATAATGGTATGATGGACCTCCATTCATCTGCCTCCTTCGATGAAACAATCCAAACAAAATGTACAACGGATGGTATCTACATACGCCTATAATATTAAAAATAAACCCCCTTTAGTATTCGACGCCTGTGATCCTTGTATAATCGGCGCCCTGTGACCTACGCACAGATACACACACAGACACACACACATAAAGCTGCGTATCTCCCATTTTTTTGTTTTTATCTAGCCTTGTATTCGAGCATCCCCCATCCCCAAGGCAGGATAAACTTGGCCATGCATCAACACTTATCGCAATAGGGGTAGAACGGGATGAATGCTTCTGCCAGAGTGGTGAGGCTTACATCCCACCACTTTCATTATCTTGTAAAAATAGCCGAATGTTATCGCCATGTTGTATTAATAAAATAAATGAACGCCAGTATTTTATACGTTGGAGGGCGAGATATTGGCCGTTTTGTATTTCGTGTCTGGTTTACGGCACGAAAATACATTTATTTGTTTTTCGTTTCCCGAGTGGAAGTACGCTATTATTTGCTTTATGAACTAACTCTGGCAAATGAAAAACGGTTAGTTTATAGATCTTACGAGAATAAGAGGTAAGAGTGGATAAATTCGTAATGTTTCAAAGTGATCTGGAGGCAACGTATAGTTTGCGATGCAGTCGCATCAGGCTTCATCAGTTTTGAAAAATAACGTAAAGTTAATTTTCATTTGCAATGAAATATAAACGAGAATATTCAGTGAATGAATAATTTATGGTAGATGAGATGCATAAATGGAATGTATAAAAAAATAACAAATAATTCAATACTTGTGATGCACTGTTTGGAACCTTTGGTGTGGTAATGAATATTACTGGAGTTTTTTCCCAACACCAAACCGTTATTTTAACATCTCGACACGTGTCGAGATGCTATTATAACGGTTGGTGTAATATTCATTTAAATTATTCAATAAAATGAAAAAATATTTTTTATGGATAATTTTGTAATTTAGAAGATACTGAAGGATAATACATGAAACGTAGATCTAATGTAGTCACATATCAGAACAACAGGTAACAGCAACTTTATTCTTGAACAAGTCTGTGAATTCTTCTCAAATGATAGTTTTCCACCGTTTTTATAATGCCTCTTTCAAGCTTATTTCCTGATATGTTTGAGGTTCGCAGGAAATTTCTCACTTCTATTTGTTCCAAATATCTGAAATACGAAACGTCCGTTGTTTTACAAACATGATTTCGAATATTTTATCCAGTGATTGTGTAAATAAATTTATTTTCAAATGATAATTGTTAACCTGTGGGTTGGGCTACCAATCGGACGCGTCCCCAGGTGATGGAAAGGGGAACGGCCAGGGGACTGGAGGCCCTGTCCGGGAAGCCAATGTGGCCTTACGGACGGGGTCGCCGGACTCCTGGTCAGTGGCAGCAATAAGTAGAGTGGGGAGAACTAAAACTCCCCAAAAGCCTTTGCAAAACATGCCGCCGTGGACCAGCCTATCCAAGCTAAGGTGTAAGGAATCGTGCCGACAGCTGAATGGCCGCAGGGTGATATGCGGTTATGAACGATCCCCTTTGGGAATTGGACGAAACCTCATTGTAATCAGCCTACTTCTGGTAATGCGGAGCTCTGCCAAAGGTGAACAACTCTTTCCTTGCTACTCGTGGGAACATACATGAATGAAACAAACACAAAAACAGAAACAACAAAAGCAAAAACCAATTCCGAGGCTGGACAGAAGTGCTCACCTCAATCTAAGGCGGTGGCCCTCCACGGAGGGAACCTCAAGAAGGTTGAAGAAGTCGCGCAACGACAGTAATGTCGCTGCACCTTCCAAAACCTTCACGAAGGCCGCCGTGAGACACCTCAAGTTTGCCAAAGAGAGTGTCTGTTCGGCGAGTCTTGGCCTTTACCTGCCGATATAACCTGTCCACCTTCCTGGAAAGGACAGGATGGACGATGACCTAGGAGGACAACTCCTTGGGAGTATGTACAATGGGTCACATGTGACCTAAGTGCTGTGGGTATATACTCACCCTCCCTACTCTACAGATTCAGAGATACAGATAGTTGTTACATTCTAGCTCAAAAAAATGGAGGTCTACCTAGACTTTCCGCTTTTCCATTTTATTGAGATCTCTTGATTCCAATTTCTATGAGATGTTCTCATAGAAATTTATTACTAGTGTGTTCAGAACTATTGTGAAAATAAAGATTCATTTATAATATAACGTTATTTCAATCGTCTGATTTTCCAACATGATTTGAATATCTGGGAGAAATATATCTCTTCTTCTCTTAGAAATCTGATATCACACCATCTGAATGTTTTATCAAAGGAAATAACGAAATACTCTGTTTCATCTAATAACCGAACTCAATGGAACATAACTTCATGAAAATATAGACTGAACTTTAATATTAAATAATGATAATAAAGGTTTCGCTTCACACCTCAAAATCATTCTCCCACTTCAGATTTTTTTATACTTTTGCAATATCTATCGAAGAATTTCTCTGTACTGGCAGCTGGTATATAAATAATTTTTGAAAACTGAAAATATAACATTCTGAAGGTTTTGATGTATGAATTTTTTGTGTTTCTAAAATTCCAAACGTTAAGAAAGTTTTTTTATTGCTATTTCAACAGCTTATACGAATTTGTTTACTGTTACCGATCATCATCTTATAATTTTGATAGGTATATTATTTGCACTACTTATTGTCTAGTCATCACCTTAGCCAACCAGATTTTCTTTATTACTTTGAGTTCTGTTGTTAATTCATTAACAACTTTGGCATATCCTATCTAAACTAGTAAATTCAATAGGGTTACTACTACTTTCTATGCAAGAACAATTTTTCTTCATGATTAGGGAGAATTTGTAGTAACAAACGTCTGCAGTAGACAGCATCAGTGATATATGCATTGACTTCTTAGACGAGGGTTATATCTCGAAGTCATAACAATGACTGAGCTTGTTATTTCTTCCAAATCTCTTTTCATGCAACCCGTTTTAACAATTTTGTTCCCCGTGCTAGTTTGCACAGGTCCTTTGTTGCACATGATTAAGGTTATCTATAAATAACTTGTTGAAGTAGTACTCCAGTTTTCTTCTCATAGTCCCTTTACAAAGATTTTCTTGTGTAGGTATGTTCCCAAGTATATCTGTCCGAAAATATCTTAGTATAACATTTGGAAATTCACTCCGCATAAGAGATCAGCATAGGTACAAATCAATGATTGAATTGAAATAAAGTCATTATAATAAACACGCGAACATGGAGTACAAGAAGTTGGTTCCAATCAATGTTTTCTATTACTATTTCAACACCATTGGTGATTGCTTCAATTTTTCCAGTCCACTTTCATTTATTTCCCGATATTTTCTTTGTTGGCTGTATCGTTCATTGTTTTCTGTAGCTTTGGTGATTCAGAAGACAGCGATATTATCAGAAAAAAATACTGTTGATGTTAATTACACGACATTGTAAATACTCACAACTGAATAATTTGGAAGTTACTTTAGTTTATGATTGAGAGCTACTTTCAAACAATTTGACTGTAATTTTAATATTTCTCCCTCCCAGTATCAGTGTATAATGAAATTAACTAAATCTCCTCCCACACCTGTCTTATAGTTTTGTACGAGACAGTTTGTTATCTGGATTCTTCCAGTTCGGTCTCAATCGACATTTGCGCCCCATGGTCCTTTATGGTCATTTCGAACAGTCCTGAAGGCACTTTTTGTAGTTCCATTTGGATAAATTGCATTCTTCAATAGTGATATGGAAACTCGCTCAGCTATTTTTCTAAATTTCCAATTGATCTGACATCATTTTTCTCCTTATTATTCCTTATTTCCAAACGCAACAGAAAGGGGTGGAGAGTAATATATTAGTTCTGTTTTTTGACGTTACTCATAACATTATACAAAAGATAATCTGAAGGTGAAAGCTATTTTCCGGTATGTTTTGGCCGTGTCAGCAATTTCAAACAAAATGATTGCAATTTTGATACTTTTCTCTCAAGTATGATATTGTGATATTTGAAAAAGTTGCCTAGAATGTAATAAAGTGGGCTGAAACTCCTCCTCTGTATTTTTCAACAGAATGAAACCTGCAGTACGAATATCCGAAAGTCTTATCCAGCCCTGCATTGCATTCGAGCGAATTAGACACTCGAATGAAATTTCCGAATGGTTTTCCTCCTGAGCCCGCCTTATAGTTCTGCACGAGACAGTTTCTTATCTCGGTTCTTCCAGTGAAGTCGCAATCAACAATTGCGCGCCATTGTCCGTAGTTACGGCAGATCGCACACGCAGATACAGCGCACAGAATCCATTGCCGCAGATGTATAAACTTTAAGATGGCTAATTAAACAACTTAGTACATTTTACCGCTTACCGAGGTAGACGGTAATCGCGTTCCTACGAGTCGACTTTACAGCGCAATTTCTCCGGAATAATCTAGGTCGCGCTGAATTTACCTAATTATCTTTTACTACGTTAGCTTTAATTTATTATTCCGGCTTGAATTAGTGCCATAACCGAGTCTCAACTATTCCACCATACTTCGGACAAATAACAATGTCAATGTTAGTCGCGAAATCTAATGGAAATTTTGACTATCCAAAAATCAGGTTTCTGCAAGTACCTTAGTACTGGGTGTGATAGCTAGGCAAATATACTGGTTTATTCCACTTACTTCAGGACATTTAAAGTAAATACATTTTAAATAAATATACCGGGTGATCCTTTACATATTCCCCTTTTTCAATATTATACACCATTGATAATTTACAACAAATCAACATATACTATTGAGGAACTAAAACTGAACTGAAATGATTTCATTTTTACCTAACACAAAACACTAAAATACCTTCCTTTATTTACATTTTTGAATACATCATGCGGTTATATCCATGTACTGGTTTTATTATTTTTCCTCTACTACTCTGATTTTCTACAAATATAACATCAGCATTGCTGCCTTCTAATACTTTCGGTTCTTCAACTACAGAATTATCATTTGTTTTCTCTTTTAGAGTAATATCTAGAAACCTCCTGTAATAATAGGAGCTTTCTAGTTCCTTAAATGCTCCTTTCTCATTTATTTATTTTCTGAAATGAATTTTAGCAGTGCTGTCACCAGATGCAGATTTTTCCGCATCAAAATTTGGAAGTTAGGCAATTCCGAAAAAAGCTGTAGGGTTCGTGCCGAGCGCACGAAGGCCGGCCTTTTTGAAATCTGATCATTTGGTATACCTACTTAAATTCTCTCACATTATGTGGTTCCAGAACTGAATTTTTAATCTTAATTAAAATGCTTTTTACTTACTATTCTCTTCTCGATAGATTGACAAAAAGATTGATTTGTTTTTGTTCTCTTAACTTCATCTTACTCTACGAGGATGGTATTTTTCTCAGTCCAAGAGAAAATGAAAGTCCAAGGTCTCAAATATAAAGTATAATAAGTAGAAAAACGACTCCATGGACAAAATAAAAACGGATAAAATATTATATAAAAGGAAAATTTTGAATTATTTAAAATGAAAGAAACTAGAACAAGGGAATGCCGCCAATTTTACCATGCTATTTACTAATAATTTAACCTGTTGGATAACTACAAACGCACCAACTCGGTCTTACTTTTACTTTAGGGAGAGTGGTGTATAACTTCAAATTTTAGCCCTTTTCTGTAATTGTATTATCAACTTTAGCTAAACAATCAACACTAGGAACCCAACAATATATAATCTCTTCGCAAATGGAAAGTGGACTCAGACAAAATAATATGTGAAACTCTCTAAACATCAACTGGTTAGTAAAAAAAATAACAAACACTCACATAACGCCTCATTGGGTGGTTCACGGTCAACTATCGGTTCCGTTGACCCGGTGTGTTTTCAACACCAACCCTTTAATTTCGAACTCCCCTGTACCCTTACCGCTTTATGATTTCACTACCGATTTTACTTAAATTTCGCACCACGCGCTTATAAATAAATTAACTCCCCTAATTAGGTCACCTCCCTCAGCCTCCAAGGTTGAGGGAGGCTGGTTGTTCTGATTATTGGAGTCCCTGGTGGAATGATGTCCTCTCTACTCTCGAATCTTAAAATCATACCGGCTTGCCGCACTAAGGCAGAAATCTTAGCCGCACAGATGCGGAAGACTGTCATTCTTGGCTCACTGCGCTTGCTTAGGGCACACTATTATCGGGCCCAATGATCACTTACCCCACAGTGTGGAGAGTGGTCATTGGTTGATAATGATGGCGCGTCCACCCGAATGTATCGGGACTTCGGAGAATAGGACCTGACCAGCGCACACTACGGTGAAAAAAAAAGTCGTACTGAAACACATGAAACTATGTAAATCAAAGTTGATTTAGCGTAAGAGATCCATTCAAATCTGTTTGAAAATATCCCTTTTGAAGTTGAAATATAAGCAAATATTTTCATAGTTTTCACAATATATTGATACTGAACCAAGAAAATTGATTTGTTAACAAATAATCTACTTGTATATCGAACAATGAAGTATACGTAAAATTTTTGAATTTATTTTCATAAAAAATGCATTTTTCTCTCCGATATATTTAAAAAATCTAGGCATTTCATCAATCCACAAAATAACCTTTTCGATTGATCAAACAAATGGATTCAAACCATGCTCGCTTAATTTATAACAGATATTTGCATCTCTCTAGTACAAAACGGCATTTTGGCATTCGTATTCGTGATCAGTTCAGTTAATTCTGTTGTTGAAAAAAATGCACGAAAAAATGTTCGGGCAATAATTTGCTGCAAAACTCGACGTGGTAAATTACAGAACAGAATCAGCTAGTTTCAATAATTAACTAAATTGCCGTTTTGCCATGGAGATTTTAATTTTGGTTTCCAGAATGGAACATTTCAACTTTGAGGCCATATCGCTGCTTGGAAATGAGAGTATCCAAATTTAAGCATTTATGAACAATAAATTCTAGTTGAGTGAAATATTCCGATGATTTCCATTGTAAAATTTCAGAAATAGTCAAGGGATGAAATTTTCATGTGGAATTATTCACGGTTGCTTTCCATATTTTCAATTTGGAGAACAGTGTTCTTATGGGTTAAACTTTTTGAGTTGCATAAAAACTTTAGCGATTTAAATTCAATATACACTGAGAGGAACTGATCAAAAAAAGTTCCTTTTGTTGTGAAAATATACATCGTGTTTAGCATGATTGTATTCGTTTTTATCTGCTGTGGCACTCATTCCTGCTAAAATGTTCATAAGTGACAGCTGTTGAATTTGTACTAAAGGAAATTGACACTATTTTGATTAGCGTTGCTTTCGTTTAACTTTTGTACATCTCAAAGAGGTCAAATTAAATTGCATTAACTGTAATATACAGGATATTCCATATTCGATGGTCTAGAGAATAAAAAAAGACGAGAGTTTCTCAAATTTTGGTTTCCCATGTAGAATGCTGTGATCTAACGTTTGAAAATATTTTCATTGCCGCTTTGTTGCCATATCTACATGTTTGAAATCTATTTTTCCGTTGACTGACAGCTGTCGCACCCCTACGAACGACAACCCTCAGAAGTCAAAACTTTTGTGAGCTAAGGATTAACGAGGTTTTACCTTTTAAAGTGTGATTCCTAAAATTAAAAATCAAGTGCATTATACACACATTCTCAAAATTTCAACTTTTTAAAAATGACCTTCGGGTCTTCGAAAATTTACTCCTTTATAATGAAAATTATTGTGGCAAACTGATATTGTTTTTTTAAGGATTTCTTTTGAATATTATTGAATCAGTCTGAAAAATTCAATACAAATGGTGAATGTTTTTCTATTTCCAATCCAATACAAGTGATAATATTGTGAAACTAGCGTCGCAATTATTTGACATTTGATACTGACATGACAAAAATTCGGTAGCTCGGGTGCTTGAAATGCTGACCATTCACTAACGTGAAAATTGTGATTCAGTCCATATAATTTTTTTCAAAAGGTTTGGATCTTCGTATATCCATGTCAGTGCCATTTCGCGAAAGTCTACCCGTTTTGGTGGATCATCTCTATGCAAAGCTTGCAGCCTAATGAATTTATAATCGTGCATATTATGTTTTTGTAAAATTCTCCATATAGAAGTTTGAGATATTCCCAAATCAACCGCAGCACTAGATACTGATGCATGAGAATAAGCATATAAATATCCTAAATGTTTATGTCATTTAATATATCACCAGTCACCGGACTCTCTCGATTTTTTGAGGCACGAACTTCTTCATAGTTGAGGTAATTTCGTTGTCTTCTGAATTTTCTTCCATTCATTGCCGGTAAGTTAGGATATAACTCATTAAATCTTCTACAGGTCCTTGATATGACTTTAGCGCACTCACCATGAATATAAAAAAAGTTTAGGATTTCAGATACGAATAATTATTATTATCAATCTTCACTACTTCGATATGATAGTCGGACTATTCAAACAACTTATTGTCAAATCCATTCTTTTGTTTTTTAAATCGAATTAGATCATGACACACCATTATCCTTGCCGAAATTTAGTTGCGAAATTCAAAATCAATGTTTTAAACTCTTGATATTCGAGTAGATGAGTGGAAATAGAAAAAGATTCACCATCTGCATTGAATTTTTCAGACTGATTTAATGATATTCAAAAGTATTTCTTGGAAAAACAATATCAGTTTGTTACTTTAATTGTCAATCTAAAAGAGTAAATTTCCGAAAGCCCAACACCTACGCTATTTTTGAAAAGCTGAATATTTGAGAATGTGTGTATTATGTACTTGATTTTTAATTTTATTGGAAATTGTATGCTTGTATAAGTTGGCTGAATTGGCTGAATACAGAATTTTTCATTTGAAAAAAATTAGTTATGGTCGTTTATCAAAAATACTAATTGAGACGTATTTTCCAGACTGTATAAAATTAGATTTGAGTTTCGTTCTAAAATAACAGCCATCATACCTGATCTCAATATTGCCAGAATTTGAGTTCTGTTTATCAGTTAATTCATGCGATATCAAAATATTAAAAATACCGTGTTAGGAATCACACGTTAAAAGGTAAGACCTCGTTAGTCCTTAGCTCGCACAAGTTTCTCAACTTCTGAGAGTTGTCGTTCGTATGGGGGCGACAGCTGATTAACGGAAAAACAGATTTTAAACAGATTTTTAAACCATGTTGATTATTATTTTAAAAACGGTGAGAGATATGTATAGAACATATAGAACATAAAAATGCAAATAACAGTAATTAATGTAAAACTAAAAACAAGTCCAGAATAATATCTACTAAAACTTCTAGCAAAGCGTGTATACAAATTATTTCAGGGAACTATTATCCTGGGCGAGACCGGAGGAGATGTAAAACATCTCCTTTGTTATTTTATAGACTGGGAAAGCACTTGTAAAATTGTATCACCGCAGTATTGAATTTCATCTTACTTCACAAGGAATTTTATAAAGTCGACATTGTGAGTCAGGAATTCCTACTTTTATGCGTATTTTCTGTTGGAGAGGATTGAAATCATTATTGTTATGAATAAGTTACATCTGAAACATTGACTTGAAATTGAAAAATTATAAACTAACTCAAAATTAATTAGATTAATCAGATTAGTTACAGGACGGACGTACACAACCTCAATCTTCGATTCCGAAATCAGCTTACCACACCAAAACATAAAACCTCTCAATTCAGAGGGATACAATGGAATCCATTTCAAACTTGTAACAGTAATCACAAAGCTTGTTTTCCTCTTTCTTCAAGCACCATCAGCCATCAACGTCTCTTTCTGATGATACCAACCTCGTTGACGAAATTCAGTTAAAAATAAGTTCTTTGTTGTCTCATATATGAGGAAAGTAATTTCATCACATTCATTCCGAACTAGAAGTTTCATTATTATATACACTTAATTTCAACAATCGAATTTTGTATAGACTTAATTGAGATATGCAATTTTTCATTAGTAAGGTTGGAAGCTATGACCAAGTGTATAACTCAATTAGGAAAGAAAGTTTTTGGCTTTCTACTACTCCATCTTGATACAAAAATATAACCCTTTCAATAACTCAATTATAGTTACAGGCCAGAAATTAATTTTCTCTACTCGTGAGAGACATGAATATTTGATTACAAAACAGAACTTCAAACTGTAAAATAACAGTTATCTTGCAACACGGGAGATATTTTCAAGATATGATGAAATATCAGAGTTGAAGTTTTGTTTGATGTAAGATAAACGTTTCTTTGAGTATCAACAGTTGATATTTTTACTATGATCAAACTTACTTTCATTGGAAAAACTCCGTTGAGTATATTTGCTGAATTCCTTACCTGCAACAAAAAAAATATTTACCTATTTGTTCGAACATAGCTATAAGTAGAGAAGTATTTTTTGTGATGTTAACGTCAATGAATGCATACGTTGTTATGCTGCCGAATTTCTAGAAAGTAAAAGTAATGATGGAGTAAAAGTTGGTTGCATGAACCAACCATAAGATATTGCAAAATTCGTTTACAGTAAAACTTAAGGTTGATTGTGATATTGGAGGACGGTTCAGTGAGTCTTATTTTTTTACCCAACTCAAAAAAGCACAAAAACTTGACAGATTCTAATGAAGGCAAAAAAATCAAAATGGTTGAAACCAAACTGGCGCCGCACGGTACGGATCCGCGACGAGAACTGAAAAAATAATTGATAAGATGGCCAAACTAACCAAAAATTACGAAAAGACAAGTAATTCATTGTACGCAAGTTGACTTCAAAAAGAAGTATGAAACAATATTTTCATATATAGATCAACCAATGGAAAGAAATAAAAAGTATGAATGAAACAAATTAGGGCCCATATTTTTTTTGAGATCTTCACTTACGAAAATTATGTTTCAAATATAAAATTATAGGTCGGTGGCTTTGCTGGCGGCGAAATAAACAAAATTTTGAAACTTACTTTTTTATTTTTCTTGGATGATTTCGTGTATATTTGAAAATATTGATTATTTCATCTCTATTTCAAGTCAATTCAAATAATTTTTTAACGAACTGTTAAAAATAACAGACAAATTGTATGTTACCAAAATCATGGTAACAACTATCTTTTCCATCTAGTAGCGGTTGAAACTTTTGGTGTTTATGGCCCGAAGTCTCTGTAATTCGTTCATGAACTCGGAAGAAGATTAGGCCAAACAACGAAAGATTACCGTTCTACCTCTTTTTTGGTAGAAAGAATCAGTATTGCTATTCAGTGTGGTAATGCTGCTTCGGTCTTTGGAACTATTCCCCCTTCACATAATTTCGATGAGATCATGCATTCAGAACAAGCCGAGATGTGTATATTCATCAGTCTTCTATCAAGATTAATTCTCAAGTGATTGATCCACCTTTTCCTTTTTCAGTGCGGTCAATGGACGTACGTCATGCTTGCCCCCCAAATATGAGCTGCAGTCCTCGTGCTTTTGATTCCCTTTCATTGGAAGAGCTTCATTGAGCAAGATCCGAATCGATTTCTCTAAGAAACCCTCCATCACTTGGAAGGATCTATTGCAGCTTGAGAAATGGTTCTGATACAGATTATATGGAACATGTTCTTCCTTGCGAATCAGTAGACAGTTGAACCGTAAATCTTGCGAAGAAAATTGGCTTTGATAATTTAGGAAACACTTGCTACATGAATAGCATTCATGAATATCTGTTCATGACAAAAAAATTCAAGAACGAGGTTTAAACGATGAACGAGAACGAGAATGTTTCCCACTTATTCACCAAACTCAAACACCTGTGACGAAAGCACCAAACTGTTACGAAGTTTCGAAATAGATGAACACTTCAATCTAGCAGACCACCATTATAATCTTAATGCAGTCATTGTTCACCGTAGTTCTGGCGTTGAATCTGGTCATTATAACGCATTGGTCAAAGACGAAACGGACTGGTTTGAATATGACGATAGTTGTGTCACTAAATATTCTGGCAATAGCTTGAATTTATTGGAGCCTCTGGAGACACCCTACATTTTATACTATGAAAGAGAAGTCATTGGCCGACCAAGATCTTCAGATGATGTGGTGATATATATATATATATATATATATATATATATATATATATATATATATATATATATATATAGTAATTGTGTTTGACGTAAGTAATGGAGTATTAAATTATTTCTACATCATCATTATGTGAACGTCGATAACTTGTTATTTAATAATAACACATAATGATTAACATCTCTTCATGAAGTGATTTTGAAAAACTATTTTTTCAATAAAATTTAGTGTCGCCACTCCTTAAAAGTTGAATGAGTGGAGGGTTAGAAATTTGATACCCAAATGACATTTCGAAAGTAAAAATCGACCTATTATAGAGATTTTTTAAAATATTTTAATAAACAATATTTTCGTAAACGTCTCTCTGAAATGTATATAGGTACCCATTGCTTTAAACAATGATTCTATTGGATATTACACATCAAACTTCTCCGTTACTGTATGATCACCTGTAACATGCACATACACCAAATATTCAACACGAAGTTCTCTAGGATTAAAAAAAATAATGAAGAACGTTTACAGTTTTCATTATTTCAATAAAAGGTGCATTCCATTGTTTGGAGATCTGATAATGAACAGAGATCGCCATGTCTCACTAACATAACTCAAACATAAATCTTTTTCGCAGCAAGAAGCTCCCAACTTCAATTTTTGCCAACGAAGGCTAATATTTCCAAGAGGTTATTATCTTCCATTCCTTGCTTTATTATACAACAAACCATCATAGCAGCAAGAAAATTTTAACATCGTCATCCATATATGAATTTACGAGAGTTTCGCCCTTACCGAGGGAACTGAAATTCTCGATAAAATGTCTTGACTTCGTTGATTTCATTATTATCGGACCCAATAAAGGACCTACTGAGAAAAAGGTACCTCTAAAGAAATGATGGAGCATGCATTTTCATTCCACAAAATATAATATTTAGTATAGAAATGTAAATATGTAAATGTGACTGTTAAATAATAAAGCATTATCTTCTTTGAACTGTCACCAAAAAAATTAAAACCTTAGGCTTCTTCAATTTTTTTATATTAACGTTATATGCTGAATAAAGTCCACTGAACATAATAAAGAAATTGAAAAAGCCACTTCATCCTGATTTTCAGTCATATTCCAAAAAGTGTTAAAACTGGAACTTCTAGCGCAGAATAAATCCAAATCAAGTACTTTTCCCAATCGTACAATCTTTTGATTGATATCTTGATCTTCATTCGAAAGTTCACCTACTATAAAATATCAATATATTGATATTTGAGAACACCGGCTTCAAGGAAGTATTATGTAACCCTACGGAATTACGTGAATGACGCTCTGAAACGTGAAAAAACAGCATATATGCAATATATTTTAAACAAAAATAAAAAAAACTCTAAAGCAATTTGGAAAAATTTGTCATATTGGGGTGTGAATACAAAGAGTTCTTCACAAATCAACAGACTACCGCAAGAACTGCGTAATCCAGAAGAAATCAATAACTTTTTTCTTAATGTCACTGGAAATTCTACAATTAACAGTGATACTTTATTATTCTATAGTAATAACAGATTCAATGTCAATGCAAGATTCTCGTTTATGGAAATATCCAATAAGGATATCTTTGAAGCTATCAATAAAATAAAATCAAATGCTTTCGGTATCGATAATATCAATATTAAAATGATTTCATTCATTATTCCACATTGCATAGATGAAGTAAAACATATTTTTAATGAGTCTCTGAGGCAAGGCATTTTTCCTGATCTTTGGAAAATTGCTAATATTTTACCCACTTCCAAAATACCTACACCCACCTGTTTCAACGAGTTACGTCCAATAAGTATTTTACCAGCATTCTCAAAAATTTTCGAAAAAATAATAACACAACAAATCAAAGTATATTTGGATACAGCTAACATACTTCCAGAAGTGCAATCTGGATTCCGACAGAAACACGGTACCAACACTGCTCTGTTGAAGGTTATCAATGATATCACTACTTCTCGGGACAAATCGATGGTTTCATTTTTAGTTATGCTTGATCAAAGCAAAGCATTCGATCTGGTAAACTTCAAACTATTGCTGAGTAAACTAAAATACATTGGGTTTGAATGCAGTTCTTTAGATTGGGTGAGAAGCTATCTCACAGGAAGGGCTCAACGGGTTATACTGGATAATGGTCAATTATGCTCATCTCTTCAGGAAACTTCTTCTGGTGTACCACAAGGTAGCATTCTAGGTCCATTATTGTTCTCTCTTTTCATTTTTGACTTTCCTGCCACGTTATCCCAGTGCGACGTACATTTATATGCTGATGATTTTCAATTATATCTGTCAAGTCAATCTAATGATATTTACCATGCTATCACCAGGATGAACTTGGATTTAGAAAATACATTTCTATTTTCCAAAAATCATGGCCTTCGAATTAATCCAAATAAAACAGTAGCCCTATGTTTGGGATCTGATCTACAAAGAAATGAAGTTGAAACAAATTTTCATCTTTTTCTTGACAATGAACCGATTGACTGGGTGAGTTCAGCAAAAAATTTAGGGGTATATATTGATAACAATCTCTCGTTCAACGAGCACGTTAAACACATTTACAAAACTTGTTTTTTTAAACTGAAATCCTTATACAAGTTTAAGTTCCAGCTTTCTCAAGAAACAAAGCTGAAATTAGTTCAATCATTGATTTATCCCCATATTGAATATTGCAGCTCAGTGTATTACAACTTCTTACCAGACTATAATAAACACAAACTTCAACGTATACAAAATGCTTGTATGAGATTTGTGTGCTGCATAAACTACCGTAATCATGTAACTCCATATTTATTGAAATTAGATCAGCTGAATATTGAGTTTAGAATTCGTTATCTCATATCTGTATTCTTATATAAACTATTGGAAAGCAAAACTCCTAATTACTTGTTCAGATTACTTAGTAAGCGATCTGATAATCATTCTATCAATTTAAGAAAAGATACATTTACCATTCCATATCATGTTACCACCAAATTTGAGGGATGTTTTTCTTACTTTGCACCAAAGTATCTAAATAATTTATTACCGTATATGCATTTGTCTATATATCAATTCAAAAGTACTTTGAAAATTAATTTCTTAGATGTTCAAAAACGATTGTAATCTTTTATGTTATCTTTATAATCTCATAATAGTTTGTTTTATATTATTTTTGTGTCTATTGTAATTGTTATTGTTATAGGTAGTCTTTCTTACTGTATGCTTATTTTTTTTTTCCTAATTATGGGACGGGTGGAAGATAGCCTCCGGCTAACCCTTTTCCATTTGTGTATAAAACCTGTTTTTGCACAATAAACATTATTATTATTATTATTATTATTATTATTATATATAAATATCAATAATATAGCAACCCCGAGTAAGATTCCAGAGCTAGATGCCCTTCATGATTTTAGCATACGATATTATAACTTAAATAGGGTAATCAAGCAATTTTCTCGCTAAAAAGAGGTTTCCCTTTCAAATGTCTCCGAACCGGATATAATAATATCAGGACAGACAATGCCGTTTTCTGCTTCAATACGTTTGTTGGGGGTTAAAATGGATACCAATATGTCTTGACACAATCATGTCGCTGAAATTGCAAAGGCTGCATCTCAAAAGCTTGAAACACTGTTCCAAACCAGAAAACTGTATACACCTCAGCAACTTTTGATGATTTATAAAGCTCAGATCAGACCTTCTTTGGAGTATTGTATGGAGCTCCGCCCCTAAGCATACCCTGAAGCTGCTGGATTCCATCCAGAAAAGAGCCATCCGCCTGATTGGAGACGCGAATATCACTTGCAATCTTGATAGTCTGGAATATCGAAAAAAGACTGAATATTTGACTCTCTTCTATAGATACTTTTACGGGAAGTGTTCAAGTGACTTGAACCATTTGATTTTGCAACAGCAGTACATATTAGAAATACGCTACGGACTGTGGCTGATCATCGTTTTGAGATTCACTCAGTACACCTCGAACTTCACTGTTCAATAACACATTCATTTGGAAAACTGTGTTTATGTGTTAATCTCCAGCGATTGTAATCGAATGTGAATCATAACTTTCGCACAGACACCGCTCTTAGAGCGCCTTAACGATTTTTCTGTTGTTCTTGTGTTTTGTCAACAGATGCCAGATCACTGAAATGAATTGTGTAGGAGCCAAAATTGGTACAGATATAGAGGAAAGTACCCTGAGCAACATACTGAAAGTATTGTAAAGTTATGCTGTTCTAATTAGTCAATCGACCTCTATGTAGAACAGTAGTTTAAGCCCGAACAAGAAATCGCATGGTAAAAGGCAAGTTCTCGTTGATAATAAGTTCGTACGGAAAAACATATTTTCACACACAGGGGGGCGCCAAATGTCCCGAATGAGATCTTCTGAGCAACAGAACATTTATTCTCTAAGAGGATTAATTTTGATGAATCCAGTTTCTTTCAGCTTTCAAAAAGTTTCTAGGGTACCACTTGGACTTTATTTGTCAATACCAAAACTGTCTGAATTACTAATCGCGTGCGTTCAGGAAAATGTACATAGTTTGTCAATCTCAAAGTGGAGTATTCTTCCGAATGAAATTCATGCTTCGGTAGCCTTTCCTATGCCTTCTCCGTCGCGAACCGTATCAGGTTTTCAGCCTTTTGCAGAGGTCACCAAATGAGGTAATTAACTCCTTCAACAAGCTGGATTTATTTGGTGAAGTTTAAATAGATTTGAGCCTCGATAAAATCTCGTAGGTTACAGTGGAGCGACTTTGGACCTACCTAATCAGCTTATAGATATTATTTTTTTTGGCGACTGAGTCGTTAACGGTAATCAATAGTGATTGCAAAAAATGATCCACAAATCATTGAAATTGAAATGCTCCGAACAAGATTACATTTTACTTTATTCAAGTTCAACTGTTTTTAGTTATATTTATAAGTTATGTTTAGTTATATTATGTCCCAAGTCCTCTTCAATAGGTGTATTAAACTTTATCCTCCATGTTGGATAATGCTTCAACACTAGAATTCTTGGAACATAATTCAATTAAATTTCAATGCATTGTACTCTGTGATAACAAGGATAACATCGATAGTGACGATTCACTCATATGTTGAATGTTTTTATATCTACAATTGTTTAGAAAAATTATGAAACAGCAATGTTCAAAAAAAATTATAAAATGATGCTTACCGATTTGTGATCAACAATTTGTGATTGCGAAGTCTACTTGTAATAATAAAGTTCACTAACTGCTGAACTGTTGTCTCAATATTCTATATTCTGGCTGGGATGATTATACAGAAGAACATTTTATGTTTACAGCTTTTGTCGAGATTTCAACATAAATGTTAGCGCATAAACACACACATAAACGTACAGAAGGTAACAGATTCCGACAACACTCCCTTATCCGAACAGAACAAGCTTCCTGGAGTAGATCAGGAAAACACCCAAAGAATGTAAAGTAAAAATTCATTACTAGTGCACTTCCTGGGCTGGAAGATAAAAAAGCAGTAAACACTCATGAACCCTCGGTGACATTTACATATCGCTGAGAAACTGGTGCCATTACAAGAAAATAACAGTCGGTCTCGAGTGATTTTCTTGGCATTTAAAAGAGCATTTTCTTTGTTTTCATCCGACTTTGTATACATGAAAAGCCCGTAAACATTTTAAATCGTCTCGAATCTTGGGATATTAAATGTCACGATTTCCGCGGCGATTGTTGAGATTTGATGTGTTGGAAATGCGGTGAAACGTTCCTTTTATATTTTTATCGGGATTCGAGATTCTTTGATTCCGGTGCGGAGTTCATTTCCAATTTGATCATTCATGAATGACATGGAAGAATGGTGTGAATTAAAGGCGAATCGCTTTTCTGTCCTGAAGTCATTCCGTTAAAAAAAGGAATGCGAAACGATATTCATGATTCGTTATGAAAACGAAATGAACGAAAAATGTTCCGGAGACTAAAATTCAAATAACTTCAGGAGTGGGATTAGGTCAATGAAGTGAAAAAAGTCATACAGAAAGGTGTGAATTTTCAATCGATATTACATAAAAAATATTTTTTTGTTTTGAAAAAGGGGATACTATTTTTTAGTGTTATTCAGAAAACTTTATTTTCAAAAATATAAAACTCTCTAGTAAAAACAACATAATTAATAGAATATTGAACTTGACTCACTACCACAAGCAGTTTCGAAAACATATCCTACTATTGTCCCCAATTATTATGATACTCTCATCATTTTATACGTTTATACGAAAAACTTTAGATTACAAAATGTGATAAATATTGTACTATTAAGATATTCTCATATCGATACTCTGGCCAAAATTATAAATTTGAGTACACAATACGTTTTGTTGTTTGAAAATGATTTGAATTTTGGTGTCGTACAATTTAATTTTTTTTCTTTTATTACAAACACATTTCTAGAATTCTATTTCTCTTATTATTTCATATAAAACACATAAATAAATCCTGATGGACTAAATTATTTTTATTTCTTTAGATAAAGTTTTAGATACTAAGTTTCTGAAAATTGCATTTTACAAATCCAATCCAAAATATTACATAAAACCAATTTTCCAATTACACCTGTAGTGACGTTTGTAGCGATTCTATCTGTGAAAATTTTAAAAATTGCTCATACAATAATCTTGAAAACATTACTCATCCTGATAACGACATCGTTTAATGTCGTTTGATGTCCCAATATTCCGCCGCTGGTAGAGAGATCCTGTAGTGAAATAGAAAATTCTAGATCTACTTACCATTTGTTTGTCTCAAAACCATTTTCAATTTATTGAGCAGTTTTATTCAAGCAAAGGACTAATAATGAGAAACCCGTTGAGCCCTTTGTTAGCTGAAATTTTTATGGACAAAGTTGAAAATGAAATTGATGATGATCAGTTGATTAAAAAACGATTTTGTTAGACTGGTCAAACACGTAGATTATGTCTTATATTTTTTTAAATGGTACAGGTAAGCATTTGGGCGAATTCATCGAATTTATTCTGTCCACTAGTTAAATTCACCACTGAAATGAAGGTAAATACTTCAATAAATATTCTGAGCGTATTTAACACTGAAATTAACAATAAATATGATTTTGCAATTTTCCACAAACCATCTAATTCGATCATACATAATTCTTCGACACATCCCTATCAACATAACATAGCAGCTCTCAACAGTATGCTTCACAGACTATTAAGTATTCAACTGTCAGAACATAATTTTCAGAAATGACAGAATCTCATCAAATAAATCGCTCTAAACAACTATCACAAGGTAGGTATCATTAAATCATTTTTCGAAAACAAAATATTTATCAGTTCCATCCCACTTCAACAAACAATTATAAGCGTCATAGGACATTAACATACTTTGGTGATTATACCAATAACATCTACCATTTCTGGAGAAGGACAGACTTAGACGTGGTTTACTGGACGAATGATAATTTGGGTTTATTGGCCAAATGGGGAGAACCTCTTTCTGCAGAATAGTAAAACATAGTAGTTTTTCGAATGTGAAGATAAATTCCACATTTGCAAATAATCTTTAGAGACGCGTGAGTTCAACCACAACTATAAAGTATTACATTTGGATCAGAAAAATTTGAATTCAATCTTTTTGAATGCTTAGAAATTATTATATTTAGGAATTTTGATAATTTACTGAATGACCAAATAGAATTGAATTCTTCTCCTCTCAATTAGTGTTCTAATGTGGAAACTGGTAGTTAGTTTATTACATGTTCATTAAACTTTTCAATCAGATTATTAGTCATTCGGTAGTTATATGATTCAAATAGTTATTATATTGAACATGTTCATTTGCTGAGTTGGAATGATTTTCTCTAATGCATGTGAAGTTATTTGTTATTACTTAGGTAAACGGTAACATGACTGAAATAGTAAGAACATAAAGCACATATTGACTAAAATTCAGTGAGTATAAAAATGCTTGGTGTCTGTCTAGTAGAAATCAAACAAAAATTTTTTTTTAATTATACCTACACCTTTATACAAAACTCTTCGATTCATTCATAACAAAAAATTGTTACCTGTAAAACGAATAAAATCCTATTATTGTGATTATTCTTTCTCAAAGGCTAACGGATAAGTCAACTATTACTCAGGAAAAAGTATTCAATTTCCAAAAATGACAAGAGAGGGTTCAAAAGTGTCAGGTAATGAATTCTAAAAAATATTTGTAGTGAGTCACCACTACATTTACAGCAGTTGATAAATGTCGTCCTTCTGATCGTATATAATTTCAACAACGCCAGTGAAAATTTTGTCCGATTCGTCTTACACAGTGTTGGTTCAGAGAAAAAACTTTTTCAAGAAACTCAAAAAAAATCATAAGATTTGAGTCCGGTGACGTGAAAAAATTATTCCTTTTTTGGAGTATATATCTTCAAACCCATGAGAATTATTTGTCAAGCGTTGTTACATCTCATACTGAAAGTAGAAACCAATCCCATTCTATTATTCAAAGAAAATGTCAATGAATCGATAACCCCTTTCATTCAATACTTTTTGGCATACTGTATAATTCCAAACAGATACTTTCTCTGAGATACTATGCTTGTTTAATACCTCGAAAAACTCATCGTATACTTGCCAATTTAGAAATTAATTGATAACTATGATAAAAATGACATATCACAGTGATTTCATTAGTATTTTTCAATTATATCGAGATTTTTTAAAGGAAAGCAGCTAATTTAGCCGTATTCTACTTTTAAAATCCATAATTTGCTATATATAGAAATATTAAGTAAGGGGTTCGAACATACTACCCACCTCCAAAACAAAAATTATCAAAAAAATATATATCTCTAACATTGGATTTCGCTTCCGTGCACTATTAAAAACAAAAAAAACAATATATAGAAATGAACCAGCAGCAAACTGTTCATGTGGACTGTAGACCTGGCGGATCGTATTAAATAATTTTTACTAACCCAATTTCATGATTGGCTGAAGTCAAAAAAATTTAATTTGAATTCATGTTACGGTGACGAATAGAAATCGGAGAATGCGGGGATGGTTATCGCCATCGTGTTCAGTTAAGGAACTGATCACGATTTGAGTATTGAAATTCGATAGTGGTACAGTTATGAATACTTAAAATTTTTGTTATCTGTTTGAAATGTGGCGTCCTTGGACAAGTACTAATAGTAATAACGGGTGTGATAACAACGCAGACTTTTTCCAGTGTAGTGATTTCAATAGCGATGATAAACAATGCGAAAAAGAGATACCTGTGAATGATATTCGGATATTCATCCAAGTTTGGTTTCGATAAAAAAAAATTATTACAAGCTACATCAGATTTGACCGAAATTCCTTTCTCTACTTCACGTATAATAGTCAAAAACAAATTTTATGAAGGCAAGACGCGATGATATGGGATTACCAAAACCTTTAGATGTTCATCTAATAAAATCATTGAAAAAACAATATACGACTGTTATAAAAGCAATGAGATTCCTACAACTGAAATCATAAGGAAGAAATTGAATACTTTCGGCCATAACGTGAGCTGATGTGACAAAACTCTTCAGAATTGGATAAAGAATCTAGGATTTAGATTTGAAATAATGAACAAACGTCATGCAGTTGTGGAAAGCAGAAGAATAGTGGAATTGCGTTACAAATACTTGGAACAAATAACTAAATACAGACAAGAACAACGGCAAATTTTCTATTTTGACGACACAGTTGAGAAAAGGTGGATTGATGGTTCGAGAATGTGTACGCCTAACATGCATGCAAACAAAGGATCGCGACTAATCATTGTGCATTGTGGAGAAGGTGAAGGGTGGGTTCCGAATTATTTGAAATAATGTGGAAAAACTTGAGGACTGCAATGTTGACTATCATAAGAACATGTAAGCTAATATTTTCGAGGAATGGTGTGAAAACACATTGATCCCAAATTTGTGTGCGAATAGTGTAATAGTTATTGACAACGCTTCCTATCATTCCCAACAGATCCTCAAAGTACCGAATAAAAGTTCGAGGAAAGATGAAATACAAAGTTTTTTAATGGATAACAAATTGTATTTTGAAGATTACTATACAAAAAACTAACCATGTGAAGTCTTACAGACAAAAATATTTGAAAAAGTGTATGCCCTTGTGAGTATGCTGAAAAATATAGACACATCATGCTGAGATTTCCCTATTTTTGTGTTTTCAATCCCATATATATATATATATATATATATATATATATATATATATATATATATATATATATATATATATGAAAAATTAAACAATTTGTGGACACAACACTCAAAAACAGGGGGCAAACCGCGGACACGTGTTTCTGGCTATTGGCCTCATCAGCGCGGTGCAGCCAAGTGTAAAGATGGGAAACACTTGTTTGCCGAAATCAGGAAACAACACAAACGCATGGAGTCAACAACAGGAGCCAACCTGTAACCGAATTCCAAATTCCAAAAACCAAACATGAAATGATATCAGAATTTAACGTAGCATCTGAATATGTAATTATATACAGGGCGTTCTATTTTAAAAAATGGAATTTTGGTCTGTAGCACCTACACCAAACAGCCTGTATATTTAAAAATTATATCAAAATATAGCTCTCATGAACTCCTAAAACTTTTGTATGAAACATTTTTGCGTATCTCCTTCAACAAACCAGATATTGCCTGTCACATAAAATGTGGGACACCCGGTATATATATATATATATATATATATATATATATATATATATATATATATATATATATATATAATCTAAAAAGGTTAATGCAGTCAAGCTGCTGGAAAATAATTTCATGAAAATCAAAAAATTAATATTAAGTACTTTTTAATCACTCCCATTTTGCATATTGCACTTCTACTTTTTAATTTTTTTCTAATCTATATTTCAGATTCATTTTATACCTAAATGATTATTTTATAATTACGTTTGAACATCTTATCAGGTACGCTAGCTATTTTCTGTATGAACTGACATGATTAAATACTGAGTAATATGAGTGATTGGAAGAACGCATGCAATATTTACATATTACATAAAATAAATGAACATATTTCAAATGTTTTCAACCGCGGAGGCACAATTATATATGGATAGAATGCTGAAAGCAATTAACGGCAAAAACAGTTACCATACAAATGTGAATTGATGTTAACCATTGTGCAAAAAAAATATATTTATTTATTCTTTGTAATATTTTGCATATGAATAAAAAATATTTCATTGGATTGTGGTATCGATGAACGAAAATTGATGACTGATTGTTAGTTCTGGATATACACGAAAATCATACCATATACGTTTGAGTGGAGTGAAACGGTAGTTACAATGAATTTATGCACGGTTTTCAATTCTGGTGATATAGATGAAAACAAGAAAAATGCTGAAATGTGGAGAAAACCAGTGTTTTTATCGACGTTCTCTGGATATTTGTACCCTTCACAATCCGAAAAATATAAAAATTATAACTATAGACACATGGGAAAAAATCAGGTCGATAAGTTACTACGTAATTCAATGTATTTTTCAAAAAGAAAAATGTTCTATTTATCAGTTGTATTTGAGTTTGCAAATATGCATTATTTGTATGTTGTATTCAAATAGAAATATTCTCTGTGCACATATATTCCCAAACATTCATAGAAGATTGTGTAAAAAGGTGAATTCTGAACCAGACAATCATGTAAACAAAGTACAACATACTAGAAGAACACCAAAAACCGAAATATATTGAGTACATGAAAAATTCAAAACAATTTATTCAACTCACATATTATTTTTTTTGAGATTATTCATGACGTTTCATTATATTCCGTATCAAATGGGATTGCATCGAACTCTCTCACGACTTTTCTTTACTTTTGCTTTATCAAAAAGCGAATGAAAATACATTATTTGATACTAACATTCCATTCACTGATTTCATTATATCCAGATTCGCCACCCGAGACCTTCTTAATAATTATTTTTGAGCTAAAGAAAACTCACATGTAATCTGAAAATCAAATCACCAAAAAACGGTTTTTTGTTGAGGTATGAGTGGTATATGCGTTGATTATTTCCAGTTGTGAAACTATCAGAGACCTTCCTGGAATTTTTCAAAAAGTACGAGAGTTTGTGAGGAAAAGAACACAAGAATTTAATTTTTTCAGCGTTCAAGCTTCAAAGTTAGGTATTCTTATAAATGAATTACTGTATACAGTTACATTTTTTCTTCAAATATTTCAAATGAATGCAAATATAAAACGAATTTCATGAATTATTTCCACTTCAGGAGAAAGCAGCGGCGTATTGCATGATGTTAATAAAAAAATCATAAAATTTTAGCATCTTGATGAGACATTCAAGACATATATTTATATAATGAAATGAATATAACCACGTTAACGAGGAACACCCCGAATACTATGAGTCCCGAAAAACTATAAGAAATCACAAAGCACCCTATTTTTGTGAATCGTAATGAACCAATTCTTTTCTGTAAATTTCTGTGAACAGTGAAAAATATTTCCATTCTACAATTTTAGGTGCTCACTTCGTAGTACTTTCTAAATTTTAAGATTATATTATTTGTAAAATTATAAAACAAGAATAAAAATTAATTGGCCCTCCGGGCGACTTCATTGATTCCAGTGGTGCATTTGGAAAACCCGAAAAAACCTGCAGCACCACATCATCTGAAGATCTTGATCTGCCAATGTCCTCTCTCTCATAAAACAAAATGTAGGGTGTCTCCAGAGGCTCCAATACAATGCCAGAACACTTCGTGACACGACTATCGTCAAACTTAAACCAGCCCGTTTCGTCTTTGACAAAGGCGTAATAATAACCAAATTCAACGCCAGAAACACACTGAGCAATAACTGCATGAATATTAATATTGGTCTGCTAGATTGAAGTGTTCATCTATTCCGAACCTTCGAAAGGGTTTGGTGCTTCCGTCAGAGGTTGGGTCTTGTTTAAAGATCATCAGTGTTATTATTAGATTGACTAGTACCTCAGCTATAGTTGTTTCCTTATAACAGTCAGTTAGTTTGGCGCATGTTCGGCAATACAGTCGATCATCACCTGTTTAAAATTCCATTTTCGAATGATTTAACAATACGCTTTGCAGGGACTGGTTATTAGTCATATCAGGAAACGCTAGATGAAGTTCCAGAAATTTACATACCTTTTCGCTACCTCTTAAACATTCACCACAAAATAAACAAGTGAGGATTTTCTCGCAAAAAATTTACAAACACAAGACGAGATAGACTGTATGGAATCATTCAATACATAGCGGTCAGGAGTATTGATTCTGCTATTGTTTTGCCCACGAAGAGTATTCAACAAGAACCCCAAAAATTCAGAATAATCCTCTTGTTGTCCTATTGAGTATCTAGTGGACTTCACACTCCAGGAAATCGGTTGGAGGGAAAGAAGATATATTTTTACGGAACTGCAGCTGCATGAACAGGTGTTTTTTGGTGAATAAGTAGGAATCATTCTCGTTCTCGTTCATCATTAAAACCTCGTTCTTGAAATTTTTCGTCATGAACAACACTTGTAAAATGCTATTCATATAGCAAGTGTTTCCTAAATTATCTTTTCCACAAAATATAATAATAGAGAACTGTTTTCTAGTTCTGCAATGTTGTATAATACTTTATGATACTTCATATAAATTGCAGTTTCCAAAGTTTCCAATACGAATTCAGAATCGGTTTCCAGAATAAATAATACTCGTATTACTGTCAAGGTCTGCCAGCGCACCTATTAGTGAATTGAAAACTCCATAAAGATGAAAACTCATCATTCCTGATATTCCCTTCAGTAAATGTAATGGCCAGCTCAAAATCGATATCCAATAATAGAAACTGTTTCATAATAGGATTTCAATGGGTGAGTTCATAAAGTCATGTTGCACAAAACCAAAATATTCGAGATTTAATATTCCCGTACATTTTCACAGAGAAAAATATCCACTTTGCCATTGTGCCAATATTGCCAACACAATCCGACTATTAATCGAGGACTTCGGTTTTCCGCTGAAATTTAATTGTTCATTATTTCCAATTACCTACTTTATTCTACTGACAATTGCAGGATCAACATATTATGATATTCCATTAGAATTAATGCTTTCAAAATGGAATATCAATGGATATTCTGCTGCCAGAAATATACGATATAATATACGATAAATTAAAGAAAAATATTCGAAAACACTATCTAGTGTTCATGATTTCAAAGTGAATGTTTTGGTGATTATCCTTGCCTTTGAAGGTGGTCGACAATGTTTCATGGTGAATTTGATAAGTTCAAGGTCTATCTATACTTATAAATGTGAAAGTCATTCACTTAACACTCATGCACTGGTAAGTTCTAGGAAGATGAAATTTGGTACATATGTGCTTCTTAGATGCGCACTAACAATAGTATTTTCAAATATTCCTACTAGGGATCCTCCTTGGAGATAAAAAGGGGCGCGTTTACATATGAAAATTTCTTATTCATCACTGTTTTTCCGTACCACTATATTTTCAGAGGGTGAAATTTTGTATGTAGGTTCGCTCTATGTCGTAGATACGCACTAAGAAGGGATTTTTGAATATTCCAACTGGGGTACCCCGTGGAGGTAAAAGGGGCGCGTTTACATGTGAAAACTACTTTTTCATCACTGTTTCTCCGTACTGTTATAATTTAGGAGGATGAAATTTTGTATGTAGGTTCGTTTTATGTCGTAAATGCGCACTGAGAAGAGATTTTTGAATACTCCAACTGGGGCACCTTCGTGGAGGTAAAAGGGGCGCGTTTACATATGAAAATTACTTTTTCATCACCGTTTCTCCATATTGCTATAATTTCGGAGGCTCAAATTTTGTAAGTAGGTTCATTTTATGTCGTAGATGCGCACTAAGGAGGGATTTTTGAATACTCCAACTGGGGCACCCCGTGAAGGTAAAAGGGGAGCGTTTACATATGAAAATCATTTTTTCATCACTGTTTCTCCGTATTGCTATAATTTCGGAGGCTCTAATTTTGTGATTAGGTTCGTTTTATGTCGTAGATGCGCACTATGAAGGGATTTTCGCATATTTCAACTGGGGCACCCCCGTGGAAGTAAACGGGGTGCGTTTATATATGAAAATTACCTATTCATCAGTGTTTCTCCGTACCGCTAAAATTTAGAACCTTTAAATTTCCGGTGGGTGAATCCATATTTAGTATCAGCATTGCACCCGTGTGGAGCCAGAGCGGCATCCAAATATGATTGTGGATACTATATCGAAACGTCGTGAGGTAACTTGGCTTGAAATCCTTCATTTTTCATTCAATTTCAAGTGTTCCATTTTCAATTTTTCGCTCAATTTTTTGCATTATATAATTTTCATGGAATTTTCAATTTTATTTGTTCTTCCAGGGATTTCAAATCATATTATATCGTATTAGAAAATGGAAACCTGAACTAATAAAATTTAACCTTGCCTTTCTCGGAGGTGAAAAAGAACTAAATTTCATGAATATATATTTCGAAAATTCAATGAGATTATACAGTTATGTGCAATGTTGAGAAGTAATCATGAGAAATCAATAAAGAAAAATTAATATATTTTTGTTTAATGAAGTGTAAGTACAGACAAAATGTATAATTAAAATGTTACTAGGAAATTAAGTGAATTGTGCTTCATATTTGATTCGCTTTGAAAAGTTATTCAACTTCAGGGATGTAAAAAGCCATTAAGGCTGGAAATAACAAATTGAATACTTCTTCAGGTTTACATTACACAGAAACTCCGGAGTGAGCCAATTCTCTTTCGATCTGGATTTATCCATTTTCATAACTGTGGAAAGTTAAAAACCCAGAAACAGAATGTTTTCCTAAAATATTTCCTCACTATCTTGTGATGCTATTTGATAATGCATCATATTCCAATTATTCTCCTGCATTTTATTTTATTTCTGAGAAAAATATATGGTTTTTGTATTTTTATTCACTTATTGAAAAAAAAGTTTCTAATTTTATTCATCTATATCCCTTTTGTATTAAAATTGAATAAAGTACTGGTCAATAGCCCAAATGTCTCATATAATCCCTTCATTTCATAAATGAATCGTACTAGAAACCGAACCCTACCAAAAATGTTGTGTAGACCTACTTCAGTTTCTGAATATCCTCATTACTCCTAGTTCTTTTGAAACCACGATTCCATGACTGTTACTGGATTAATTACTGCTAGATTTTCTGAAAGTATATCGAAACTTCTCAAACAAACTTATATAATGAAGTATTTCAGAAGCAATTCGCGTGCGAATATCAGCTATCCCAGGAAGTCAGCCTTAATCAAAACTTAGCCGGATCCAATAAATCAATCCCTAATAATCTATTGTTGGAGTACTTACGATTCCCAATAGCCGTAAATTAACTAAGTTCGAGCAAATACAGATGTCGAGTTACGGAGCAGTTGCATATATTATGAATAAAGGGTTTTCGTGTGAAGACTTGAGTAATATGAACTTTGCAAATGCATATATACGGAATTGCACTTGTGTGTGAAATTTGAACCGTAGGCTAACTCAGGATCAAACAATAAAATCCATCCAGAATTATCCAGCTTCATGCTACCTGCTTCTCAATGATATCATTCAGACTCGAATAATATATCCACGTTTCCTATCACATTGGATGTTTCAGATGATTTTCAATTTCAAGGGAAATTATAACAGTTAGAATTTGAAATGTTTAATGTTACGTTTCGTTTATATTGTGTCTTCTCTATATACTTATTTGGCGACTGGTGATACTACAAGCTTATAAAAAATCGAATTATTATTCAATTTGATGTATCTTAGGTTGGAGATATGACATAGATGATTTTTTTTCATGACACATCACCTTTTAGGTCTCTCTTTGAAACTTATGTGCATAATCTATACATCTTTGTAAACAGTTTTCATTGAAATTGATTACCACCTTCCTTTCTTCTGAAGTTTCCCATATGCCATTGTATAATGATAGAAAAATAGTCTTGTGAAGCTATTTAGAATGGTACTGATGAGGAGATCAAGACAAATGTTTTTCCAAAAATGTCGAAGTTGACCAGAAACTTTGACTGTTTTCCATGTAAGTGAAAGGGTTTTCAATAATTTTCATATATTACGCTTTATATGAATGGAATTTCGACTTCACGCATAGTTCAAAGCAGCCATCTGCTTGATTGAAGACGAAACTATCAATAGCAATCCTAATTGTAGATCTAGATCCTAGACAGAACCTGTGATTGCGTAGAAGGATAACATAGGTTTCGCTCGCTCTGTCAGAGAATAAAAAACACAGATTGGCAAAACATTTTCTCACATAACGACCTAGATGAAAAAACAAAAAAGTTTGTGACACATTAACAAAGCGAAGTTGAACAATCTACCCGTTATGTACAAATAAAACGAAACGAAAAAAAAGAAGGACTGGATTTCGAAAGGTTTGGTTAATTCTATTAACAAAATGAACAATGTATATCTACTGATCAGGAAAGATACAAATAATACACGTCTCAAAACGGATTATAAAAAATATGAGACCACTCTGGATAAGCTTATACCAAAAACTAAAAATGAATTTTACAAAAACAAAATCAACAAAAACAAAGATAATGCGAGTACCCTATGGAAAACTTTAAACGAAATGTACTGTAAAAACTCAAGATATGAAATAAATCTTAAAAAAACTACAGACGGAAATAAAACACATGACATGAACAAAATAGTGAATATTTTCAGTGACACATATATCAATACAGGTATATATAACAAGTTAAAAAAATTAAGGGAACCTCAGAGTATAAATTTAGAGAAGACATAAATAGACATTCCATATTCATGTATCTTACCAATGCAACAGAAGTCCTGAAAGTAATAAGTGAACTCAAAAATCGTAAAGCACCTGGGAAATATAATCTAAAAACTCGAACTCTAAAACTGATTGCCAAGTACATTGCAGGACCAACCAAGCGGTAGATACAGGACACTTCCCAGTATGCTTGAAACTTTCCATAGTTACCCCCATTCATAAGGGCGGATCTAGAAATGAAGTAACAAATTACAGGCCTGTATCCCTAATAACGAATATTGGAAAGATACTTGAACAATTAATAAAGATTAGGTTAGATTTCTTCATCAGAAAGTATCGCATTTTATCCTAATTACAATTTTAAAGGGAAGGGAAATGATATCGTTGATCACGGAATTCTGTTAAACACTCTGGAGAATATCGGTATAAGGGGAAACACAATCAAATTATTAAAGTCATATATCACAGATCGTAAACAGATATATGCAGATAAAAGATATGAAAAACAGTGAAAAGACAATTGAAATTGAGGTCCCACAAGGAACGATTTTGGGACCGATACTATTCTGTTAATACGTAAACAGAAATATTCGATGTAAGACAACTGTTTTTCAAAACCCTCGCATTGCATCAATATAAAGAAAAGGCAAAACTCACCAGACCTAACCATACATATACTACAAGACATAAAAACAAATACATAGTACCATTTGCATTTGAAACAATAGGACAGAGATCTCATCAATTTTTGGGCCCAAAGGAGTTCAATTCTTTACCAGAAGATATACAAAATTGTGAATCTACCAAGGACATGACAAAGGCGGTCGAAAAATTTATTACTAGGCTTCATCGTAAAAACATTAGAAGAATATTCGACCAAAATATTTAAGGACGGATTACATTATTACATATACACCCCAAATCCTTTTCATCCCCTGATTTTAATATGTATATATTTATTTTCCACGTGATATATTCGAATGATTTTGATCTTATACACCATTTCAATGGCTCGCTTTTTTTATACATCACAGAAACCATGTAACACAAATATTATTTTGTAAATGTTAAATATTTTATATGTACTTATTTTAGAATCATTTTTTCCATTATAGTGTTTCAATAAAAAGAAAGTGTTAAATCAAATTGTGTTTCACTACGTACAAACATATTTTGTTATTTCTGTGGCTTTTTTAACGTTTATTTGCTGAATGTATACTCTTGTTTCTTGTAATTGTTCATTGTATATGTCGCTCACCGGCGAGATTTTTATATTGTCAAGTCATTTGAATCTGATTAATGAAATTGCCTGCTGCTATTGGCAGGTTTCAAAGTGCTAAATTATGGGGGAATGTTCAGTTTGATTTACGTTTTCACAAAAGGCGACATTTGTAGGATGTAGGACGAAAACAAGGGTGATATTTTCCCTTCATTGAAAAATACTATTCCACACAAGAGATGAGTACAAAACGAAAGAAACTTATCCTACGTTGAAAATAAAACTAAATTACAATCTCTGGATGATAAGGATCAATTTTCTTATTCACAATTTAAGCTTTTATAAAAATAACTGGGACAATTTTTAATAGCGTTTGTGCTTAACAAAAACATGAGATCATCATATTTTTTCTTATTAATAGGTACAGGATTAGTGTACGCTTTCTTCAGGTCGAAGTCTGTAAAAGTGGAGAGAGGTGTTCTTGAATGTCTTTGATTAATTACTTTGGCTTGTTTGAAATCTGTGGCCTTAAAAGATGTTTTGTAAAAAAATGAGTCCAAGTGGCTTTTCTCCACCCTAATTATTGAGACATCGGCCATTCTGTATATCTCACCCATTGTGTTTTCCTGAAAATGTTTTATAGTAGTATATTCAGTCAAATGCTTCAATTCAAGAAAGTCTTTGTGAGACATTTCAATTACGTTGAATGGCTTGCTCGTTTTTTTTGGCGGTTTGTACTATAGCTGTGTACTGGGATGGCGTATAGATAGGACCGGATTTTAAAGCTCTTTTGATGCTTTTTCTATTATGGAATGGGCATTATCTCCCTCATTTTGGGTATGCGCCGTGATCAAGTATTTATGAGTAATCGCTTTAATTTTATAATTAACTACGGCATAAAGGTAAGCAGCAATGACAAATTTGTTTTTTGTTGGCCGGAGCAGTTGTTAGAGTGGAATACTATTTCAAGATCACCGGTATTACATGCAGCAGCCTTCTCCTTCAAATAATGCCATGAGTAAGTGCCTATTTCTATTGCTCCTCTCTTACCCTCTCCCTCGTGCCACATATAACAATTTACAGGTCCCTGCCCTTTCGACGTAAGATCCGCCACTATAGTAGAAGGACGATACTTGTCCATTTGGTGTTGGCAGAGAAGCTTGTAAATCAAAACACGCTACTTGGTATGAAGAAGAAATACTCTTTATATCTATTTCTTTTTCTTCTCTGCTCAATTGTTTTTCTTCATTGAGGGTTTTGTGTTCTTCTCGTAACTTTTCTTTTTCTTCTCCATTTGAATTTTCATAGTTCACGCAGGCTTGGCATTGATCCTTTTTTGGTACAAAGAACGCTATGTTGAACTCATGGTTAAAGATGTTTCTGTACATAGTTAGATTAGCAAAAGGTTTTCCTTGGTGTTCGCATTCAGCTTTATAATCACGATGTAACTGAGCAATCATCTTACTTCCGTCTATATAAAGTTTTTCGGAATGTGCTCGTGTGTAATGACTCTCAATTGTTGGGATTGACAAAATGTGAGCTCGAACTCCGTCTTTAATTTCCTTGGGAATTTCTTTATGATTCGAATGTTGTCCTCTGTTATCTTCGGCTACGGTACACTTTACCTTTACCGTTATGATACATCGCACAGTAATCCCTAGTGTTGCTATAAAAAATATTTACAAACCCTCAGCTTCCTTCCTACTTTCAAATAATGAAATGCGTGGTTTGCTACTCTGCCTTCAGCATCACATGGAAATCTGTAGGCAGGAATCACTTCCTGTATAAGCGATAGAATGTAAGTACGTTGTTTTACAATATCACCCATCTCCCAATATTTTTGGAACATGTCCAACCTTTCTCCTTTTGTGAATTTGGTGCTGCATTTTTGTTTGCACTTGGAATCATCACACGGTAGTTTCATTTTTCGTTCTGAAACCGGTAATCCCTTACCCAAAGTTTTGTACGATTTGCCACAGTTTCTTAGGCGCTTAGTGGCGAATTTTTTTCATTCAGAGGGAATGGCTTTTCTTTTTCTCGTTCGTTTTTTTGAAGTATCTGGCTTATTGTATTAGATATTTCAACTTTATTATCTTTACATAAATTTGACGATGAGCTGCTATCATAATCTGGATCGTTGACTGAGTCATCCGTAGAATGAGGATCATCCTCAAAGCTTCTGCAAAAATACACCCACCAATTATTATAATAATCGAACATATTAATTGGTTCAAATATAATTACATACCGTGATCGCTCTTCTCAGTATCTAATTGTAAATTTGGAAACGCACGTACACCGGGAACTTTACAATGTGAGCCTGGGCCACCTGGAGTTTGTTTCTCAACTTTTTCAATCTATAAAATGTCCATTGTAACCATTCATTAGTTCTACATCAATAGGAGTAGTTAGTTTAAGCCGATTTCAGAACCTCCCCCCACCACTTTCAACCTTGAAATGACATCTACGTCACACGAAGTTGCGAAGGTGACTTTGAGGAGGTGTTATGAGTTTGTCCTTGAACGACCTTGACATGCGTCATACGGCAACGCAGACAAGGTGACTTTGAGGTGCTGTTTTGGGTTTAACCTTGAATGACCTTCATTCTTTTCCCATATTTTCGACAGGGTGACTTTGACTTCCAATGAATTCGAGCCAGTTTGGCACCCACACGATCTAACATAACCAAGGTGACTTTGAACGATTGTTTTGAGTTTGCCCTTGAACGACCTTGATCAACGTCACTCAACGCAGACAAGGTGACTTTGATGAGGCAGTGTTTTGGGTTTGACTTTGAATGACTTTCATTCACTTCCCATATTTTCAACAAGGCTTTCTTGAAGTTTTGAACCTACACAACACAACATAGCCAAGGTGACTTTGAAGGAGTGTTTTGCGTCTGACTTTGAATGACCTGCAACTACGTCACGCGATAAAGACAATATTATTTTGGAGTAGTGTTTTCGGACACCCAGCTTGTGGTGAAGAAGTACCCCCTCTTCTTCAACCACGTTCTATAAATGTTCGGAGGATCACCATTTCACATTCAGTTTGAATAACCCAACGTACTCGAATAGATGAGTGAAAGTAGTGCTGCAAAGTGACAGAGAGTATTACGTCAGGAGTATACACAGCAATCCAGGTGAACATATTTTATATTTGTATACCATAATTCCACTATATTCGAAATGGATCATTTGAAATTTAATATCGAAAAGATCAATTCTGCAATAATTCAACAAACTGTGGCTATGGAGCAGAAGCCTTTAATATCTTTGACTATCGATAAAGGTTATAAAATTGAAAAGATGTCGATGCTATCCACACGATATGGTAAATCCATTCAAGTAGTTTTGTTGGACGAGGAAAATAATACTTCTTTTAAATCATGGCTTCCAAAACGTGTCTCAGAACATTTTACGGAAGAAATGATTCACGAAGTGAATTCATCCAAAGCCAAATTCATTTTTACATATATCGGTCAAAGTTCTCAGGATTATCCTGGTGCTAAAACACGCTCACTAGTCAAATTCGATATTTTAGATTGAATATAACTTCAATATCTTTGTAAATAGTAGAAATATGGTATATTAATGTAAAATATGGATTAGCTCCCGCGCTTCAAACATGATAAAATTTCAAGTGAGTGTTTTTTTGCAGCATAATTTCCAAACTAATGAATGCATTTTGTGTATTTTCAGAGTACAAGCATGTGGATGCAATATTCAGCCGAAGAGTGGCCGGAAGCAGTCAATTTGGATTCTGCAATAAGGAGGTTGGCTTGGGAATTAGCCGACTTGAGTTTTGACGCTCTTCACTCATCAAACTATGATTTAAGTGTATGTTATGATGCTGAAGAGGTACGAAAACTTTTGGAGCTCAGTGAGAAATATGAACTTGGTGTGGCACTGTGCCATAAATATTCGTATGGAAGCGGAAATTTGGATGAGTTCTGTGAGCTAATGATTGAAGCAGACTTGAAGCATTTCCTTCACAGCATATCCGTTTACCTACCACAGAATATCATAGAGAAATATCAATTGGAGCCACAGAATCCCAACCCACAACCGGAAGAATCTTCAAATAACGGTGTTGTGAATATTTGAAATCTATTGTATACATTATAAAATCATGTTTCAATCCATGCTTGTCTATATCTGATTGTTTGGTAAATAAAAGGCAGAAGATAATTATTGAGTGTTTTATTATTTATCAATATCGAATACTCCATGGTGAATTACATGTCAATCTTATTACAATCCAGTCTGAACAGAGCCATTTAGGGCATTATAGGACAAAACAGCATCGTGTAGGATGAGTGCATATACTTTGGTGTTTGCTGGAAACTTCACCTTGCGTGTTTCGAATTCTATTTTGATGTCGACAGTAGATGACTTCATAGCATCGGGTTGGTGAGAGCAGTCGATGATAAATAGTGGATTGTTGCGAAAGCTACCAATATCCATCATGGGCTCACTCATAGCTTTATCGTAGTAGCTGCGTTGGAAGTTTTCATATGCATAGTAGGCTGACGAGTCTAACTTTTTGTCAAAATCTAGATTCCAACGCTCATATGGGTATACTTCAGAGTTTAGAGATAGTCGAATATTATTAATATTCGCATGTATGAATTTCGTCACATCTTTTGATATATTTTCAGATTGGTCGGTGCTTTGAAAGCCGATGATGATGTATCGAGGTCTTTCGAGGCTGTTGGTTGTCTTCACGGCCCAAATATCTGAGGATGTATCACGAAGTGTGGGTAATTCATAAAGGTCCCATATACGATAAGCCACCTTTACTTTTGCATTATTCGCATTTTTATTGATGCGGTTCAATAGCTTCAGTTTCTGACGATCTTCCGGCACGATGTGTCTGATTCTCCATTCTATTTTGTTGATTTCCAAATGAGCATCGACTTCTCCAATAAACGAATTTTTGAATGAGCGTGCAATAATCAAAATGAGCTCTTGCTTGACATTCAATACTCCTCTGTTGTAATCTTCAGCAAAACCCATGAGATACTTCAAGGGTAATTTACCGCTGAATACATTGCTGACGGAATCCAATATATCTTGTTTGTTCACATCAAGACCCCATCCTATTGGTAGTAGGGAATTTGCATGTGTTTGTCCAAATGATATCATCGTTTTCATTGTGGTAGTTATGCCGGGTTTTCGAACAACGGCCACTTGCTCTCCACCCATTTCATAGCGAATTTCGTCGAAGAGGAAGGCGAGGGCGTTATTGGATAGGTAGCACTGCTTCGTGTCATCAGATGGTGTGAACTTCCCCTCGATATAAATGTAACTGTCTGCAATATCGAGTATAAGGTCTTGAAAATTGATTGGAATTCGGATTTCATCTGAATTTTTGTAATATGGTGATCCATACGGTTTATATGTATGCTCGTGAAGGCTGATTAGGGAATGATCAAAGATGGGCTCCTCGAATACCTCCAGCTTATCACTTGTGGTTATGGTCGCCATGTTATTACTATTTTTTATATCGCACCTTCAAGCCAATAGATTTGAGAAAGTGTAAACTACTAGCGCTTAGTCTATATCTTGACCGTTTGGCGGGCATACGTGGAATGAATCGACTTTTAGATTTTCTCTTCTTTAAATGCACATTATCATAGTCTCCACCTGATACATTACGCTGATTCAACTGCTGCCGCTGCTGTAATCGCTGGCTTTTAAAGCACAACCCCATTTTTTAGAAAAAATTATGGTGAAATCAATAGCCTTATCAATTATAATCATCTGCTCAGCGTTATGAAATGATAAATACTGAGTTAAAATTTCTTCAGCTCCTGCTTTATACTGATTTTTTTCACAGATGATCATCGCTCACCATCGTTTTTGCTCAATTGTTTGAATGCTTATCGAGGGTTGTTTTTTCATATCAGATTGCATCGATTTGATATCCTTCTCCATATGTTCACACTTTTTTACAATTTCCACTAATTTCAGCCCAAGCGTAATGAGATCTTCCCTGACTGATGCGGAATATTTTTCTACTACATCTAATCTCAAATTGATTTTATCAATATCAGAATCTAATTCTCCTCTGATCTTTGAGATGTAAAAACCAACATATTCTCGATTAACACAATCCGTACTCTCTTTAGGCTCGGCTACATTTTTCAAACGTTTATTTTCCATATCAAAGTTTCCATCGGAAGTCAATTTGAAACCAACTCCAGGTTGTCCTCGCAAAACAGTATTTGAAACTGCCTTACTTCTACGACCAAACTTATCGATGCTTCCACCACTCATTTTTGTGATACACTTATGACGGTCGTCGATGTTGTGAATCAACATATGAGAAATGATGATCGTTATATCCTAATCAATTCCAATTTAACTATTATTTTTTCACCATTGAAATTGATTAGATTACCATTATCATCCAATATGCGTAAAGTGATATTGTCGAGGTACTTACGACCGCCAGGCTGGATTGGCATATAAATAATATTTTGCGGTTCCTTGGTGAGTTTGTAACCGGGCTCTACATCAATATCAAATTCAAAGATGCTATGGATTTCATCACCATTTGAATATGCTCCAGCTGTGACATTACAATCCACACGAATAATTCTCACCTTATTGATATTTACGGGCAATGTTGATTCATGAGTTTCATCGATGCCAAACACATCGGCTTCGAACCCTAAAAGTTCGGCAATAGTGTTTTCATGTTTGAGATGGATGTAATATTTCGACCTCATTTCACATTTCAGAGTGTTGTTGTTTGCGTGTAGGAGAAATACTCCATCGATATTCTCCTCAGCTCCATTTTCCAATTGCATTTCTTTGGATTTGATGAATTTTTGAATCACCTTATTGATTTCATCAATTTCATATGCTCCAGGTGGAATTTTTATAATGATAGGAGGTGAGTTAGCTTCTTTAGAATAGGCGATAATATTATTTTTCACATCCACATTGAATATGGAGTTGTAGGAATAGAAACCGTGTAAGCCCAGACCATAATTAGCGCCACTATCCAATTCGATGGGTGGGTAGAAGTTGGCGCTCAACTCGCTAGAGTGTCCCGACAATGAAAACGTGCGTGACATGACTGATGAATTTTCACTGACTCATGTCAATTTATTGCTGGCAGCAGAAATTGTGGAGTAATCGTCGTTTTTTAGGTGGTCTGTCCAGATGATCCATCCCATTATGTGTGACTACATTCACATCATTCACTTTACAATAACAACAGAAAATTTTTCTTGTAGGTGGCCCATCATTCACATCGGAATTATTGCTGTTGCCGCTGGAATCATTCTGATGGTCTTGGCAGTACTGATACTTTAAGACATCAATATCATTTTGTAGATTTTGTGGTAACTTATCCCATACAGATGCAATTTCATGCGATGCACACCCAATCAACACCTCTTTCGGCATATTAGCGAGTTGTTCTTTACTCATTTCTCGTAAAGTGCGTACTCTGGAATATGCGATCAATGAATTACTCATCCTCTTGATACTTTCCCTGTCCTGCGCTGGTGTTATCTCCATGTCTTGCTCTGTAGAAATTCCAAACACAAATGACCACACCATACTGTGTTGAATTGTTGTTTACGCTCATAGTTATATGTGATAATAGTGGTAGGATTTGAACCCCTATGAAAATAGTGAATCAATTCTTTTGGAGGGGGTAAATCACCGAAACTATCGAAATATTTCACAGAAGTGCTGCTTTTTCTGTATGCTACCCAATGCGTCCCTTGACCATGTCGACTATCCAAATTTACTACGGCAGATTCATATCGGAGTGGTCCCGATTTTGGCAAATCGTCACGCATATATACCCCCCGAAAATATGGAATCATCATTTTCTTAGCATGATAGTTGAGGTCGATGTTGGAGAGAGCTCTTTGAGGTAGCAAATCTATGAGTTTTTTGAAATTTGAGGTTTCAAATAGACTCCTAATCCTTTACGGTAAGGCTTCAAATAGATACCGCTTCCTCGTTTACCTAGAGCGATTGCCTCCATATTTTTATTATGTCGATTGGCCTCACTCAATTGTTCCCTACTCGCTTTCGCTGCTTGTACTGCTTTTGTTATGCCAGCTGTAGCACCAGCTAAACTACCTAGCGCCGATAAACCAGCAAAAATTGGAATGAGTGGTAGTATTCCACCAATTTTAGGAATTGGTATGATTCGCGGTGTGCGAATTTTCTTTTTCCCACCCGCAGCCCTCGTATATTTGCGTGCTGCTTTTAGTGCAATTTCAGCTGCTCTTTTAGAATTTTTGACAACAAATTCACTTCCGCCCGCTTTGTGTAGAACATCACGCACTTTCTTAACGATTCCAGAACCAAAAGCTGTCACCTTAGAATCTTTCAATAGTTTTTTTGATTTTTTTTTCTTGGTAGGACCCTTTTTTTTCTGTATTCGTGACTGCTTGGCTGCTAATTCGCAACCCATACCAAATCGTCGTTTTCCCTTCATTATATTCGTAATTAGCCAAGCGGCTCCTTTCTCTCCAATAGATGCGTCTTTTGCCTTGAATCGATTCCAAGCACTTTCTGCAAGCTCTTGATCTGCTCTGTGTCTAGCTGGAAGATTGTTAGGATCCTGTGAATATGCAATATCGTGTTTTCGGCATGCAGAATCCAGTTGATTCACACCCGGATCACCTCTCGCCAATCTTTTCTGCAATTTGGTGCCAGGGCCGCAATACTGATAGCCAGGTAAATGTAATTCGAAAGGTAGACTATTGATGAGGGAATTGACCAATCCCGTACCAGCTTTATTTGAATGCCGCTTAGGAGATCTGCATCGTCTCATAACCCCCATTTAAATAAAGGAATCGATTTGGAGACGTGCTTATATAGTCTCCAACTGTCATACAATGCGCATACTAAAGCAGAAGCACCAATTTTCCATCGATAATTTCGATGAAAAAGTGGGTAGCGGATCTGAAAGCGGTGTGAAACAGCGTCATGGATCCTTACTTCCACTATCCATTCGCGGTCTGATTATCGGACCTTCCAATTGCGGCAAGACAAATGTTATGATTTCTCTACTGACTCACCCTCTAGGATTACGATTTGCAAATGTTTATCTTTATTCAAAGTCCCTTTATCAACCCAAATATGAGTATTTACGTGAAGTATTAGCTCCAATTGAAGGGTTGGGATTTTACACTTTCGCCAATAATGCAACTGAAATAGTAGAGCCTTCGGATGCCAGAACCGATTCAATATTCATTTTCGATGATGTGATGTGTGAGAAACAGGATGTTATACGATCATATTTCAGTATGGGACGTCATAAAAATGTGGATTGCTTCTATCTAGCCCAAACATATTCACGAGTCCCGAAACAATTGATTCGAGATAATGCAAATTTTATTGTGCTGTTCAAACAAGATGATATGAATCTCAATCATATTTTTTCTGACCACGTGTCACCAGATGTGACATACAAGCAATTTAAAGATATGTGTGCGAGATGTTGGGAGAATAAATATGGATTTTTAGTAATTGATAAGGATCGAGAGGTGCTAGATGGACGTTATCGAAAAGGATTTGATGCTTTCATATATCCTTGACGTTCTTGAAACAATTGAATCATTCGAGTGCTAGATAGTGTGGACGACACTTCATTGCACACACATTTGAAGTGAATACATTATGGAGAGAAAAAATGATGATGAAATGTGTTTGAAAAGAAAGTTGATAGAAGCAACAGATGCCGTTCGGAAGAAATTTAATTATATCAAGAATAGTCGCTTAGGTGATCAATCAGCACTCGAAAGAATATATGAGCCAATAATAACTCCTTTGAAAGCAATATCTGCCAATACTGAAGGAGCATCTCAAATAAATCAGGTGATACAGACAACAAAGAGTGCTACACCATTCACCGCCAAAAATATAGTTAAAAGTGAGCTAAAACCGAAATTTGAAGAGGCTTTTTCGAAGGATCTTCAAGCTTCTTTATCGACAACTTCAGATTTAGAATCATCTAATGTGCTTGATAATGGTGATGAGGTACAAAAGCACATACAAAAGTTACTATCAGGAAATCCCTCATACGATACCGTCTTTGGAGTACACATGAACACTGAAACGGGAAATTTACAAATGGGTGTAGCTGATGTGGAGTTCATCAATGAGAAAATTGTGTTCAAGAAAAATGGTAAAACTATTGCCACTTATCAGGGTACCCCAAAACTATATAAATTATTATTCATGAAAGTACCGTCGGGAAATATCCCCTCTTCCGATATGATCACTTATGGTGATATACTCAAATTAACGAAGGCAGCATATAAATACAATGAAAGAAAACAGGGTCTATTATCAAATAATTGGAAGAAATATCGAGAAATAATCCTACCACTATTATCCAATGGAGACCCACTGCAGAACCCCAGTAGAGAAGGTGCCGGCATAATAAAAATACCCACTCAAAAGAAATATATCAGAAATAAGCATATAGATTATGTTTATTGGAATAAACTCGAAGAACTGGTTGATCGCCTTCGATTGCTTTGGAGTTCACGAATGGCTGGTCATACCGGGCACGATAATGAAATATTGGCCATAATTGAGGAGTTACGTGAAGAAGGATTAGTCTATTGACCGTAATATAATGAACACAATGTATGAAGCTGACTCAGTTACTCACAGACGATCTAACTATGCATACCACAATTGATAAATTTGGGCGTAGAAGGGGTGGTGTTGGTAAACCACTTGTTGGAAGATCGGGTGTTGGATTCATTCTCACACCACATGGTGATTATGACATTCAGAATAAGCGGCTACAGAATATTGGTGAACCTGTAGACGATGAAGACTCTGTCACTAAAAGATATGTTGACAATCACATTAAAGAAGCCAAGGAATCAACCCTGAACTATTTCCAAGAATTCATTTCACCAGCGCTACGATACGTCAGAAAAAACATTGATTCAAAAAATACCGAACTGCGAATCATCATTGACAAAAATGCACTCATCACTTCAGCATTAGCTGATCGGTTGAGTAATGTGGAAAAGCGAATTGGTGTTGTAACCGAGTTGGTTGATACTTTTACTGAGCGAGTTATTGAAGTTGAACAGTCAGTCGTTAAACCTGTACGTGAACAGTAGCGAACTGAATCCTCAACTTCATCATTTCGAAGAAGCCATACAGCAGTAGTATGAGTGATGCAAAATGGCAGGTTGTGAAGGAAATACATAAGTCGGCGCGTCGTAATTTTCCCCGTCGAATGACAATAATAAAGGGATTTTATGACTTGTGGCAGATGGATCTGATGGAGATGCAACCATATGCTAAAGAAAATAATGGTTATAGGTACATCCTCATAGTAATCAACTGTTACTCAAAGTATGTATGGTCAAGACCGCTGAGAAATAAAACAGCTGATTCAGTTACTGCAGCTATGGCGAGTGTGTTGAAAGATGCGAAGTATGTCCCAAGGAACTTACAATCTGATCACGGTACCGAGTTTTATAATTCAAAATTTTCATCGCTAATGAGAGAGCACCGTATCAATCATTACTCAACATTTAGTACAAAAAAAGCTGCAATTGCGGAAAGAGTCATCAGGACGTTGAAAAGTTGGCTTCATAGACAATTTTCACTTCAAGGCAATTACAGTTGGTTGAATATTCTTCCTATAATTACCAGTCAATATAACAACAAAGTTCATCGTACCATTGGCATGAAGCCTGCAGACGTAAAACCATCCACAAAATTGACAGTTTATGCAAGATCAAAGAAGCAGCGTGGAAAACGCGAAAAAAAAGAATTTAAAATTGGAGATATGGTGCGAATCAGTAAGTTTAAAGGCGTATTCGAAAAAGGTTATACGGCAAACTTTACAACTGAGCTTTTCAAAGTTGTAAAAGTAAATAGAACGTATCCTATAACTTATGCGCTCGAAGATGTGAACGGACAGCCAATTAAAGGTTCCTTCTATGGTATGGAATTGAATAAAACCCATGATCCCAATACATATTTGGTGGAGCGAGTTTTGAAACGAAAAGGACGTCGTTTATATGTAAAATGGCTCGGATTCTCCGAAAATCACAACTCGTGGATCAATGAAAATTCATTAGTGTAATAGCATTATTATTGTACTTGATGAAAAATAAAGTGGAATGTAATAAATTTGAATTTCATTATACATTTTCTAAAACTGTGGAATCTTTTATTCTTCGCTGTATAAATAGTTTCGAAATACCAAAAATTATACAAGTAATATTGTAGCAATGGATTTATTTATTTTATAAATCAACATACACTAAAATGATTTACATGAACAAAATGGAGTTTAAATCAACAGGTCTGCCCAGGGCCTATCTGGGTGTATGTCGATGTACGATTACCATGGATTCCTCGTCTCCTGATCTGCACCTCTCGTGAATTCGACTGGGCTGCCATATGCCCCTCTCTTAATCGTATAGAGCGAGAAGTGGGAGTAGTGTGGGGGGCGCTACTACGACCACAACCGAATCATATAAAAGTCGAGTCCCGATCCTGAACCTCACTCAGTATATGAGAGCATATCGAGATGAATTCCGAAAAAATTGCCGCTGTATTAGCTAGGATATCACTTGATGATGAGAATAATTGGACGGATGAAGAGTCATTGAATGGGGATGAAATGGCTCCCAACATAGAGGGAATTGTAGAAGAGGAAGTTGAAATTATTGGAGGCGAGGCAAATATTGTAGTCGACGAAGATGCTAATGATTTGGAGCACGAGGAGATTGTTGAAGGGGATGTCATCGAGGATGACCTGAGTGATGAAGGTATTGTGGCTGATTCATCTGAAGATGATGGTGCCTTAATGATCGGCGTCCGATGGCTCAACGTCACCGACACATTAGAAGATCGACTGGATCTGTATTGTGTGACAGATGCCCACGTAAATATCAGAACGATCGATGGCGGTATCCAGAAGTTATGTTGGTGCTGTTTTCGATTTTACTCGATACGTAACAATAACGGTGGTTGGTATCAACATGTAAACACCCATGATACGGTCTCTATGATGCAGCTGGGTCAGTATTGGTGTGAGGCATGTGAAAGGCCGCTCACAAATTTCACAAGAGTATCAGCATGCATAATATGCAATAGTGTCAAACCTGTGACACACTAACCGTGGGCCTTCTGGTCAAAAAAAAAAACAGCCCTTTTCAGGGCTACATTATTCATACAAACAGTAGTAGTAGTAGTACACCGGGGAATATCGTCTCGCGACATGAGATTCTTCTTCTCAGGTCTGAAAGTTGGAAAATTTCCACTTAGTAGTAGAATATGAAACTGGTTTACAGCTGAAAATATACATTTTCATTGAATAACTAGTATATTTTCGATTTTACAAGGAAAAAAGTTATGACGAAAGTTGTATGAAATTGGATTTTTTACAATTGAGAATGAATATCAACTACACCCTGCCCCAAATATCATGATCCGCGTAGCAAATTACACGGCTGCCACTGAAATAATGAAGCAGCAACCGCGAATCAACGGCTGTGACAGAATAAATAAATTGATCCACGGATTAATCGCCACTGTCGCGGGCCCGCGAATAGTAAGCGGATCCATGATAATCCGCAGAATAGATGAAAGTTTACGATGTAGGTGAGAAATTAAATACACTCTGTTTTAAAGTTATGACGCGGTTTCAACCGCGGATCCGCGACTGCGGCGGAATGAATCACGACTCAATCCGTTGAATGAATCATAATTCGCGGGATGAAGATAGGAAACAGATGTGGTCCGCTTCGCTCCGCTTCGCTCCGCTCCGCTTCAAAAATTTTTCGACACGCGAATTGAATTAATTCGTGACCGCCGTTGAAATTATTCTGCGGATTAAATCGCGGATTCGCGGTCACGGTCGCGGATCCGCGGATTATCCGCGGATTCGCGGTCGCGGCCGCGAATCCGCGATTTAATCCGCGGATTATTTTAATTCGCGGCCGCGAATTAATTTAATTCGCGGGTCGAAAAATTTTTTGACCCTGCGGGTCAACCGCTCAGTTAACAATACCTTAGAAGTTGAGGATATGTAGTTTATTCCCAGATATCATAGCTTGAAGCCCAACCGCTCAATTGTAGGTGCCTTAGAAGTTGGAGATATAAAGATTACTCCTAACTTGAGATTACTACTCAGATTCTATCATCACGCATTAGTATTATCACTCTCAGATATCATCCGTCACATATATATAAAGTGAAATACACTATAATTGCAAGTCTATCTTCTCTATGAACCATCATCAATTGGTTCTCTTTGCAGGCAACTCAGGAGGAAAATTTTGCTTTGATCAGCTAACCACATAAATGTGCGTTCTACTATAATTGAAAGGTGAATACCTGATAGGTATTTCATTTCAAACAGACTAATTTGTAGTTATGTCAGCATAATAGTTGGAAAAAAACAGGAGCAGAATTTTTTTTGTCAGAATTTATTTTTTAAATTAGAAAAAACAAACAAACAAATTATTATTATTTTCATTACATTTTCAAATACAGATATAACATTTCGAAATCAATTTTAAACTATAAATATAATTTATTCTACATATTGAATATGACTAGAACATGATTGGATTGGAAGTATAAATGCTGCCACAACCCGTATATAGCAACCAGAGTATATATTTTCAAATAAAGCAAAATATTTACAACAATTTTGAATAGGCTTCAGTATGTATACTTCAAGAGAATGAGCGATGAAGATAGGATGACCATCGTCTGTGTGATTGTACAATTATTTGTGAATGATGAGATTTAGGGAAGAGTAGACACTGCCCCAACCACGCAGTGCCCTGTGTACACCAACCAACAGTATGTGTACTCCTAGGAAAGGAATAGGAATGAGGAATAGAAATTAGGATTATTCTATAAGGATAGGGGATGGTGGTGGACTATCCTCGATGGGGATTGGTGGGTCAGGAGGAATATCTTCATCGTCCGAATCAGAATCATCCGTCTCCCTAGGAAATAGGTCCCACATCACTGATGGCGCGTCATAGTCCACCTCGTCGTCATCCCACAGGCCATCATACAGGTCAGCGTCAGAATCAGTATCCACGTTGGGATCCAGGAACTCGTTTTCGGAGACGTCCGCATCATCGGTGCTGGTAACTTGCATCACCTGCAGTCTGGTATCGTGCCATGCTCCGGGCTGCTCGTAGTGATGATGCCCTGTGGTGGAATGTACCTCACCTTCTTCGACGGTCCAGTTGTCAGGTGACCTTCTGGGCTCCAAAAATGCGTGTGGCTCGGTGGTGGAATCCGCTTGTTGATAAGTAACTGCCATGTTGAAGATAGCTTAGCAACTGAATGTTCCATCGGAGACTCTCTACTTTTATACTTTCGAGAGGGAGTGGGAAGGAGTGGGGGAGGAGTGGGTATGATGTGGAATGAAGCGTTCATAAGATATTTTTTCCGGGATGAAAAGAAGAGAGGGAAGTGGACACTGCCCCAACCACGCAGTGCCCTGTGTACACCAACCAACTCACGTGTACTCCATGAAAAAAAAAAGGATCTAGGGAAAGGAAATAGATGGAGGTTATGTCCCAACAACGTCAACTTTCTTCCTGATCCGCTCCCTGAGAGCCTTAACACGCTCGGCCATTTCGTCGACCTCCATGCGGTACCGATTTGTTGAATCTGCCTCAACACGGTACTCCTCATCGACCCCATTGATGCTGATTTCCACCTCAGCAATTTCAGCCAACAAACGCCGTTTCTGTTCGACTAGCTGCGCCTGTCGAACTTCAAATCGTCGTTTACGTGATGCAATTTCCGCCAATTTTGCATCGCTGCCCTGGATCGTCACCAGCTTCACCTTCCTCTCTTGGCATATTCTGTCAAGCTCAAGCACGTCCTCGACTAAGCTAGAGGTTCTCTGCGATGACGGTAACTCCAGGTGGCGGCCAGAGGGTTGGGCAGAAGTTACCTGCTGAACACTTGGCGTCGGTGGCGGAGGTGCTATGGGGCCGGCTGGTGGCTGATGAGATGGCTCGGTCGTGGCCTCCGAAGATGCCGTGATGGCTGGCTCAATGTCGCCCGCAGCAGTTAACATCTGCGGAGCCGTCGGTGACTGCTTTCTCGTCTTGGTCGCCTTAGACGTCGAGATGGTAGTATCTGACGTGGAAGGGGCCCGCCAGAGGGTCGAGGTCATAGGCGGCCGTCGATAGGGGTTGGACTCGTCCCACATCTTCATGTACTTCTGCAGCTCCGTCTGCTTTGGCTTCACCGACGACGCCACCTGTTTTGGCTTAGCGGAGGGCCTCCTCTTCTTAACGGGTTCGGGAGCAGCAAAGTCCTCATCACTACCGCTCGGAGCCGCTCTCTTACAGACAATCTTCGACCCCTTCTTCGCAACTTTGGCGGTGCTCTTCGTTTCAGAAGAAGGGGTGGTCGAAGGAACATCCTCCATCCAGCTGCTTCCGGGTCTTGGATCCGCCGTTACCAACACAACTTCTTCTGGAAGGGGGCTAAGTGGAGGTCCAAGTTGGAATTCAGTCAAGAAGTCCACTATATCCTGTGGTAGCTCCGATTGCTGCACCACCACGTCCTGCAGGATGTTGACCTTACCCTCCACGGATTTATCAGCGTCAATGATTGAAGACATACTGCACACTAGAAATTCACAAAATATTAGAATAAAGCATAATAATCAACATTACTTATATACTCACAGTTTTTATTCGAAGAAGATGAACACAGCTAGAGACCCAACTAAATTCGGTAGATATTCGAAGGCTAGAAGAAGCAGTTCGAATGATGAGTGCTCCTGAGCAGTCCCGCTTTTGTTACCTAAGCCACTCCTCCTCAACCCCCCTCCACTTACCACCTCCACTTTATCTAATACGGGGACTAAATGATGAGTCTGGCAACACTGTTATATTATATTCTCGCAGATTATGTGGATAGCTTGATATTATATATTCCAATATTATGAAAAATAGTTTATACCTCTTCAATACTTTGTGTTGGAATTGTAATGAAACAAGATGTATCACTGATATATTTTATTTCATAATCTATATCATAATGGATATTTACAATGGGAATAATATATATTATAATTTCAGAGCTTCGTAGGTATAGATTTACCACATTGAACTAACTAATCATCTGATTGTTCCTCCAATAATCTTATGAGTTGATCCAATTTTTCATCAGAATCCGCCTCATGATTAGGCACAGTTTTGAGGGCGTCGATAAGGAATTTGAAATTTACCTCAGGGCTGGTTTGGTAGAACTCAATATCCTTATGCCCCCACGGTAATGTTTTTGTGGTATTGGGGATGATGAATCGCTTATCATCCTTGTATGATAGCGCAACTTTATTACACATTAGAGTATACACATCGTGTAACTCACTTCGAAAAGTGCTCATCTTACGCAATATGGTACCACCTGATTCGACTATTTTCCTATAATCGTCAAGTGACATTTGATTTTTTATGACCGACTTTTTTATCCCTTTTGCCTTCTTCAATTCATCACTAACGGACTTGACATGATATGCTTTTGCGCCGGTACCATAAAAACTGATAATTGGATCATTAGGAAATTCGTCTTTCATATTTCCCAATATTGGTTCAGTTATAGGCATAGCAAACTGATTTTCAACTTTGTAGTTGGATGTATCGAATTTCTCTACATTGTCCCTCATGAAATCATAAAAGTTCTCCGTGAAAATTTTAAGAATGAGAGAGTCGGTATCGGTGTAGAGGAGAGAAGCATTTGACCCATAATGTTTTTTTATGAATTTATAAAAAAACTCATACATAACTGTTTTAGATAAATCAAGAATACTGAATCCAAGATATAGCGGTTTATTGTAATTTATTTTCACTTTACCCATATGAATGGCGACAAAGTCCTCTGAGAAAATTGAAAGCGTTTTAAAATTTGGCCGAGCGATGAGAGCATTTGCACCAGTTGCACGCTTTATAGACTCCCAATGAGTCACAAGCCGAATGTCATTTCTATTATCAACGTTTTCCATTGTTTTTCCAAAGACAGCATTTGTTCTTGTCTTGAAAATATTTTTATGATAAACATTTGTAGCTTGATTTCTCATTAGGGTATTAAGGTCTACATATTTCTTCAACCATGGTGATTGATTGAATGAGAGAACTCTGTGAGTCCTCATCACTATCAGTCCATTTTCAATTGCCTGCCTCAAAGCCCTATAATGAACAATGTATTTTCTCTTATCATTCAGATTAGGTATTAATTTGGGTATTTTTGAATTTGAACCGGGTGGAATTACGCTCTCTACAAGGAATGGCAGATCCGAATGTGCATCGTGAAGTTCTTCAGGGTAATGGACATCTACTTCCAGAACATAACCCTTAGGACCATCGTCTGGAACACCCATGATATCTAGTTGAAGAATTTCTTGTTCGGATAGCCATGTAAACCCATCTGTCGGTAATGGTTGGGACATACTGTGACCATAGAGGTTCGTAGCGTCCAAATAAGTGATGAATGATGATGCTTCATTTTCATCATAATCGGGTAGAAAACGATTATTAGCAACATGCTTTCTTTCAGAACACTGACTAATACCCCCACGAATACCCTTTTGGAAAAAAGTTATCATGTCAATATCCGTAAGCAATTCCAGCTCTACACCGGTGTATTTGAGCATGGCATCCCAAGAATGGCCAGGAGAAGTAAAATAGTGGGCTGGATCTAATTTATATTTATCCAGACATATATTACGGAAATTTTCGAAAATATCACATAAAATCAATACATCTGATTTCAAATACAAATCTGAATAGTCTCCTAACGTTTCACACTCGAACAAGGACCATACACGTTTTGCCCTCTCATAATCATCCTCAGATATGTGTTTCTCGTTCAATTGATCATAAAAATCGGATTTTGATGGTAGCTCAGTACAATCTAACGTGGTCAAATTTTTAACAAAACTGTAGGGAAAAACTCCTTTCTGTCTCATCAAAAGAAATTTTTCATTTTCCGGAAAACACTTTCGTGTTTCATAACATTGCTCATCTGACAAGCTCTCCCCTAACTGCTGCAGTGATGACGCCATGAATCTAAAGCTATCGATAAATCTCAGCTTTAGGAATTGTTTTTTCAATTTACCAAATTTATCTATTGTGGTACCCATCAATAGATGCTTAGTGAAAGAAATGTAATTTTCCTTTGTTTGACCGATAACCTCCACCTTGTTCTTATTAGTGCATAACTCTTTTATGAACAAGTGGCAGTCATAGCCGCTCAAGTTATGGAAAATTATTGGAACGAAATTCGGTAACTTGTAATTCAAATTACATCGAGAATGTGCAGCTCCATATCTTTTCTTTCCCGTCAAGTGACAATGATCTCTCACTTTGACGTCACCCAATTCGAAGGGTTTCTCACAAATACCGCAACTATCAGCAGTTAAAAATTCATTCTCCTCTGATGCTGTTAATGGCTTCATTGGCACGATACGATTCAAATATGTATAGTAAATGGCCCTCAGGTCAGACTCCAGCCTGGCTACAAATACTTTGGCAGCGTCCTCCCCACGATAAAGAACAAATTTGGAGGCTGAATCATCGAAAGAACAACGAATTCGGTATGAGAATGAGTATGGCTCGTGAATAAATGATTTATTTGTGAAGGAACGTATTGGATCCGGTTCATTTGTATGTATAGGCTTCAGAATTGATTCAAAATCAGCGTATACCACGAAGGGGACTTTCAACTGCCTTTCAAAATTTTCAAATTTTAATATATTTTCCGGTATGGCCCTACCACATTTATCAATTTTGATTTGCGTTGTGGGAATGGTGGTACAAATAAAATTGCAATCATTCAACTGATGTCGTAATAATTTGCGTTCGTCTGAAAAATACATCAAACAACCATCACAAAAATACATTCTATGCCCGTGGGATGAAATTTGTGATGAAACTAACCTTGATAGATCCTTTATCCAGCAATAGTGGCTATTACTAGATTCATCGGTGATGTTCAATAAATTTACATGGCGACCGAGTTTCCGCCGTGCGTAATAAAGAGGACCCACAATTTCATATTTCGGTTTGTTGTTTTCAAAAGTTGTTTCTAACCCATAAACATTGACTGAACAATCATTCATATTCTCAAATTGTGGAATATCACGTAATTTCATGGGAAAATCTATACCTTCAACATTAAGTACATCTCTGAAGTCTGGATATGAGCCTACTTCAGAAGTTCTAGTTTGCGCTGGTCGCAGAGCTGATGTCACCGCCCAAGCGAAGCAAAAATGGTCTTCATTTCTCACATTAACTACTGCCCTCTTCAAAGCGATGAATTCTGGAAGCTTGATGTAGGAGGATCCACTGAGAGGACTATATTTGTTGATGTTAACTTCGATAAAAACAACTTTCTCCAGAGTCCAACCTATAAACACATTATTCGTTTAATGACTGAAATCTTTCATATTTATGTAGATAATATACCTGAGTCGCGTTCTTGAAATTCCACAGCTTTTGCAGACAACGTGTCGACGAATGTCCTATAAACCTCTTCAAGGTTGTTTGATTGATCAACAATTTGGTTTTGGCTGTTGAAAGACTTCACCTCTAATATTTCCTGCGTCTGAAGTATGTACCTCCCAAACAACTCCATGTTCACTTTCAAGGTGTTATGAACTTGCACCATTCGATCAATCAAAGTCACAACTTTATGCCTCACTTCATTAAAGAAAGATTGATAGTCTGAATGTGGATTCTTACTTTCGACCCTGTAGCTAACAATCCTATATTTAAATGCGCTGTTGATGATTTTCACACCATCCTCAAATTCCGTACAGGAATTTGTTCTATGCTCCAATGTTTTGAGGTGTGAATTCATCCTATTCACAGGTACCATTCTATTGCAATAGTTGCACAATTCCTGAACTGCACTTGGTTGGGCAGAATCCACTCTGGGCCGTTTTGCTGGAGGACCTGCATCATTATCCGGCCTGCAGGACTGCATTTGATGACGACGCATGTTATCTTTACGGCTGAAACTTTTACCACACCTATCACAGTGAAACATATTTGTAGATATATTCAATACGCGCGATATCAAACTAACTCCTGTGAATGAGTAGCACCTCTTTTATATGTTCATTCAAAAAGTGGGGGAGGGAAGGAGAATACACGAGCGCCCTCAAATTTACATCAGCAAAGACACATGATATTGTAGAAGGTCACTCAAAGTCAAACTGAAAACGCACTCCAAAAGTCTCTTCGTCCATGCGGCTGAAGGTCGTTCAAAGTCGAATATTCTAAATAACAACGTGGATCAATTAAGGTCGTTCAAGGTCAAACTTGAAACATTACCTCAAAGTCACCTTGCTTTTGTCGCGTGATGTGTGTCAGGGTCGTTCAAAGGCACTGCCTCAAAGTCACCTTGCCTGCCTTGTGTAACGTTGATCAAGGTCGTTCAAGGGCAAACTCAAAACAATCGTTCAAAGTCACCTTGGTTGCGTTAAATCGTGTAGGTGCAAAACTGGCTCGAATTCATTGGAAGTCAAAGTCACCTTGTCGAAAATATGGGAAAAGAATGAAGGTCATTCAAGGTTAAACCCAAAACAGCACCTCAAAGTCACCTTGTCTGCGTTGCCGTATGACGCATGCCAAGGTCGTTCAAGGTCAAACTCATAACACCTCCTCAAAGTCACCTTCGCAACTTCGTGTGACGTAGAGGTCATTTCAAGGTTGAAAGTGGTGGGGGGAGGTTCTGAAATCGGCTTAAACTAACTACTAATAGGTATGTTCTTAAAATTACCTTATTCCAAGCATTGAGAGCATCTTTTTACCCCGGACGTTCAAATTGCCACCCATATTGCACATTATATCTACCAAGTCTGAAATCAGACACAATTAAAATAAATGGCCGGCAGCAAAAAGTCTATAATGGCATAATTCTTAATGTGCCACTAATGTTCAGAGATATCGTTGCTTCGTTCTCAGATGTACCACTATTGCCCACACATAATAATCCTCACCTCAACACAGTCAACGGCGCAATGAGAATATGCCGGTATAGATGCAACTCAAGTGGCGCAGTGGCGGTGACGTGGAAGTCCATAGTGACACATACGCCCTCTCGACCAAATTAGATATTCATATTTGGAGTTATTTTATCTAATTACTTTTTCACAAACTACACTTAAACGATTTGATCTCCACTAACTTTATTGAAAATAATCATAACATGTTTCGCTAAAACATTAGCTTTTTCAAATGATTAATTTATCTAATTACATTACACTTTGACACCTGAGTAACTCAACATTGGTTACTGAAGTACTCGTTCTAAGTAAACATCATTTCTGCATGGTGATTTGAAGATCAAAAGGAAAAAGTTTGAAGATAAACTCAAATATATACATTTTTTGTTGTTCGGTGAACCTTTGTTGTTTGTTGAAGTGAATTATATCAAAGTAGCAGTACTTTCCTGAATTCAACAAAGACACCTTACTAGGACCATAACACCATTTAGACACGTGTTTCACCAACTAAATTCATTAGATGATCTAAACAGTTGAGATTATTTCCTGGTTGGGGAGCATATCACATCGTGTACAACAAGGAAGCGTTGGAAATGCAGTTTAATTGTATGCAGTTCTTGTTTCTCAGCATCATGTAACCCTCACAATTTAATAAAAAATCTGAGAATTCAATAACTTCTCCTAGAAATAATGTTGAGACAAACAACAGAACTGATGTGAATCAGAGACGGAACACATTTCAACTATCTGCATCATTCAGTTCGTCGTCTGGTTAAAGATGGTCTAAATCTAATTTGTAATAACCTGTAGGGTTGATATGGCTTTTCATATGTGAAGATCCGAAAAATATTGAATTGGACAACGCAATTATAACGCAATTATAGAAGTCGAAAGTGAGTACTTAAAATTACTGAGTGCCCCTTAGGACACTCCATTATTCACACACGTAAATCATGTAAATTGAAATTACCTACTTGTTAATTCATACTGCACATATCCTGAGTTCAACAAATTTCGAATATGCAATCAATTTTCAACTTACAGCACTTCATTTTGCACCACTGATGTATTCCCGGTCTAACTTTTCTCACTGAAATTGCTTTTTTTTCCTCCGCAACGCGTCAACTCCTTTATGCAGTCGATATTTCATAAAACTACTCTCAACTCCATTCTAAGTTGCTCGTCCCCGCGGAGTGAAAGTCTGAACTTTCAAGAGACTTTTCTCGCGCTGCATGTGGATCATAACATATTGAGATTCACAGGATGTGATATAACATCAAAATTCTAATAAAACTTATCCGGAATTGCCAGAAATCTATTTATCCCTTTCGGGTGTATGAATTCAGAATCCGAGAAGGGTAGCATTGAACATTGTTTCAGGAGGAGCGTGCCTGAAATTCGGAAAGGACCTACCTGTACGCGGGGCGGTTTTCAAAGGATCCGGCAAACTATACCGAGAATAATAATATGAGGTGACTGCGAATGCAGAAGTTGGAACATTTTACGATTATAATATGCAGATCTGAGGGGTTGGTATCGATGGAATTTTTCGACACCAACCAATGTTTGGAGTTGTTTGCAAAATTCAAACTAGAAATTCAAAGTCATTCTTTTCATACTTTGTACTGAGCTGAAGAAAGCCTTCTGAGATCAAGAAGGCCAAGATATCATGAAAGTATAGGAAGAGAAGAAGTTATTGATTTCATTGAAGTAATCAACAATTTTTAATTCATTTATAAGTCTGGGTTTCATTCGAAATATAGCAACTATCAATTCGTTTTATTGTTCGAATTACCAACTTGTGAATGAACTAACAGCAGTTTCATTTGCATTATTGAATCCTGGAGTTTAATAAGATCAGTAAGTAAATAAGTTTGTGGAGAAATTTTCTCAAATTGTTGTATTGATTGATGGTCCGTCAATAGATACCAAATATCAGTAAATGTCATACATCTTTCGACAGAACCGGAACTTGAAATTGCTTGTAACATGTAAATAAACATTAATTTGTTTATAGTCTTTAATTGAGGTACTTTTGAACAAATTTTGAATTTTAAAACTCATTTGAATATAATTTCATTAAAATGTAATAGATTAATGATGAAGTCATGACATTTTCAGTAGACTCTGTCTCCCATCAGAATACGTTTATTTCAGTATCCGTGTCATTACTTTTTTGTTTATTTTCAATTCTGAGTACTTCAAAATTTAAATAGAAAGGGTTATATTTTTAGGAGTGACTAATTTTTGGGAAAGAAAGTTTTTGGCTTTCTACTACTCCATCTTGATACAAAAAAATGTAGGAATCTTCCAAAGAAAGGAAGGAAGTAATCAATTTTAAAATGAGTAACTCTATACATGGATGTGTAGATCATGAAAAGAAGTAACTTTCAGAAACAAATTGGAAGAAAAACCCCTTCTGAAACAACTACTTTCATATAAACATTGAATTACACGAAAGAAAAATTCTTTCAAAACAAATACTTTTATATGAACACTCAACTGTACAGTAGACACCATTCTCTACTCAGTTTGTATTCCAAACATTCGTTATGGAATGAAATCAGGCATCATTCATAGGAGTTCTACACTGAATGAATGGTAAAAAATTGCACTTACATGGAACACTCTCATCCTCACTGGTAGATATCGATGTTTCACCGTGAGCCTTAGGGCTCAGTACTTAGGACTTCAGTACCAATCCGGATAACATATTATTAAATGTGCACTTTTTAAATCTATATTTTTTTTGTGTTGGTTTTGGCTTCTCGTTTTCATTTGGTTCATTTTTAGATATTTGGAAGGTTAGTTATTACTCTTGTATCTATTTGATTTATTTCTCATAATTATTCGAAAGTCTGATTCGTTTTCCAGATATTGCTGATTTTTTCATACCTTATTATTAGGTATTCTGTTGGTACAATATCGAATGTTTGTTTGAAGTTCGTGAAGGGAATATGTAAATCCATGTCGAGTTGATGGACTTTCTGTGTTATACTCGTATTATTGCGTTCATTGTTGACTGTTTCCTTTAAATCTCTGTTGGTATTCTCCTAGTTTGGTTTATATTTGACTAGTAGGTCTTTGTTTGATCAGTGTTGTTAGTATTTTGTGTATGTGCTGTTTATATGAGGTGAGTACGTCAAAGACAAGATGTGTTTCAACAATTATTTAAAATGAAGGAAATGAATCCAATCCAGATTTATACATAGGTATTCATGTAACCAGTTACGAAATGTTTCGTTTTGAGTAATGAGCAATTGTTACAAGACGAGTATACTGAGATTATGAAAACTAGCGTGAGTACCACATAATGAAATTCCGCTATCTGAAAAAATTAAAGCTAAATTCATAGAGAATCTGCTAAAGTGTAATCAAGGCCAAACTGAAAAGTTCTTCCCGAAAAGTTACTGCGTAATATAAACCACTGAAAAGTCCAATTAGTCAGTAACTTGTAGTACTCATAAATTTTGCCTACAAATTGAAAAAGATAATTGGAAAAATTAAATATTAATACTTAGCTTGTCCAGGCAGTGGACGTTTCGGAAAACAATCCTTTTGAAAAAATCAAAACTATCCCAGTTTGGGGCGACAGTTTTATAGAGAATTTTAGGTTTTGAAAACGGAAAATTATTGTTTTCTGAAACGTCAACCACTTAAGAAAGCTAAGTATTAATATTAAATTTTTTCAATTTGTGGACAAAATTTATGAATACTACAAGTTACTGACTAACTGAACTTTCCAGTGATTTATATTTCGCAGTAACTTTTCGGGGTGAACTTTTCAGTTTGCCCTTTATTACAAACAGTAGAAATATTGTGTCCTCTACGGAAATGAGTTTTAAAGAATATTTCTCAAGGTGTTTCGTACACGTTTTTTTTAAATTTGTACAAGAATGAAGTATTTTCATTTTGAAAAATACAACATAATATTAATTATACAGGTATAAAAAACTGTGGAGCGAATTCTCGAGAAAAATAAATAACATGTACACAATCTAAACTCTATTTGTATAGTTTAAGTCAGACAATGACTTTTCTATGTGGGTCCAAGATGAAATAGAAGAAATGCATGATTTCCATCACCATATTCTGTTCGAATCTAAAGAAATGAACTTTAAACATTCAAGCCCGTCTCGGATATACCTACCCAGTAGGTTGAATGGATTGACACCTATCAGAAAACAACTATTCCACTGGCTAATACCACAAACGACGTTGGATTATATCCGACAGGTGTTAGTGCAGGCGTATCCGAGACGGGCTTGAAAGTTTAAAGTTCATTTCTTTAGATTTGTTTACTGCCTATCTTCAAGCAAATTTCGGATATGCACTTGGTTAGTACCTCGTCCACTAGATGGAGGAGTGACATTTTTTATGTTTGCTGCAACTTAAGACGAGGAATGAAATACTCTGAAAGTATTTCGATTTTCAATTATGGAATATCATTGACTTTAGGTCGATGATGATCACTATCTTGACTAAGGAGCCTGAAACCGGTCTGCAAGTGTGCCCGTTCCAAATTTGAAGGTCGACTCTTTCAGATGTATTGCCAATTGCATATGCTGGAAATTTTCTGTGAAGATTCCTGCACTGACGCCTGTCGGATATAATCCAACGCCGTTCGTGGTATTAGACAGTGGAATAGTTGTTTTCTGATAGGCGTCAATCCATTCAACCTACTGTGTAGGTATATCCGAGAAGGGCTTGAACGTTTAAAGTTAATTGCTTTAGATTTGTTTACTGCCTGTCTTCAAGCATAGCCCACTGACTAATAAGATATTCTATTCGACTATTTTTTGAAAAAATTCATTACATTTGATACCATTTCAATAATTTTTTCAAATCGTCAATTGCATTTATTGTACTCTTAGCCACTACCAATATGTGCGATTGTCCAAACGTCCCTGAAATCGATTCAGATTCGCCGCTTAGTATGCTTAGGGTGTTTTCAGTATTCTTATGATGTGTGACGGTAGCAGTTGGATTGGCGTGAGTGATTTTTACCACCGTCAGGTGAAACGGTGGTTCAAGCAGCGAGGCCGAACGATAGATTTTCACTGCCTATCGTCAAAGCCGTGCTAGAAATGGCACGCTGAAAGGTAAGACCTCGTTAACTTTCGTCTCGCACAAGTTGAGACTTTTGAGATTTGTCTTTCGTAGGGGGGCGACAGCTGGTTAACGAAAAAACAGATATTAAACAGACAGATGGATAATTGACACTAATTAATTATTTAACCGCTCCACCAAGATGACACCAGTAGACAAATGACCCTTTCATCATTCCAAGGAAGCAGATAGGCGAATTCCAATTTTGCAATTGGAATAATTCATCTTTATCCAAATACATCCAATTACATCATTTCAAAAAGGTGGAACGGAGTCCGATGAAAACCCAAACTTTATTATCAATAACAAAAACAAATACTATTAAAAAACAAACATTTGATGCCGTATACTGAGTAATGAATTGATATTGTCATTTCAAAAAATTGAATGATAATACTTGATAAAACTTTTCGAAAAATGAAATAGAGGACTATTTGAACAACATGACATTGCAAGAACGTCACAATTTATGGTTTCAACAAGATGGCTGTTCTACCCATTGCACCAGAGATGTTTTTCGATGGTTGAATGATACATTCAAATAGTTAGAAGAATTTACCGATTTAAGATGGCCTACTCATTCTTCAGATTTTCTTCGATCTGATTTTTTCTATGGGAATATTTGAAAAACATGTACTAGGATCGACCTTTCCCTGAATTAATTCCGCCAGCCGATTGCAGTTAAATCTGATTATCCAGCGAAAGGAGCCTTGTTTATTTTACCAAATAGATTCAGATGTGCGTAGTGATCACACATCTATCATTGTTTGGGTTACTTTGTTTTTTGGATGGACAGAGTTTAGTTTGTGACACAGTTTTGGTACATTCACTCACTTAAAATCTCCTCCATACTTCAACTCATAGTTTTTTCTTATGCAATCATTATGAATAATGTAAATGACTTTGTTGAAACAAACTGAACCACACTGTGAATGATTCCATTAAAAAATGTGTGGTTTCGTTTTCAGTTATTCAGTTATTAGTAGGTAAAAACTGAAAGGCGTTTTAACAACCACAAAAATATTGAAAAGTATAACTTCATACGCCACAATTAGAAAAAATGAATTTGGTCCTTCTGACATTTCGATTTTTCGCATAGTCTAATTGTAGGAACAAACACATTCTCATCTAGAATGCGAAAAGATGCAGCATAACTTCATTGTTATAATTCAAAACTGAACATATCACGTCTGTTTACGAAGTTATATCTATAATTCATATCTGTGTCACAATAAAGCCTAGTTGTTCGTACAATACATTTCGAGCGACTAAATATTCCGTAAATGGTAATGAAGTGCCTGGGGACTAGCAATAACTAAACTCCATTTTCGATCATAAAGTAAACTGCTGAAATTCAGACATTAACTTCTAATCTCGTAAATTTATAATGTTCGGACCGTATTTATACACGTGTAATACAGGCGAATTAAGTCAAATGCAGAATTATTACGGTTGCAGATTTGAATGTGGGAACGAATAGGCAACATAAAGTAAATTATATCACCAATATTTCTTCTTTCTCGAACTTGTTACTTTCCCTATTGGTGAAAATGTCTATATTATTTACATTTATATATATATATATATATATATATATATATATATATATATATATATATATATATATATATATATATATATATATAGTGGATAATCTTAGCGACTGGAGAAATGTACGGTAAAATAGATTAACAGGGTCTCTCAGTCAAAAAATCAAACTCTGCTTTACTAAGCCAAGCTTTTGCTTCTGATGGGAAGCTTCTTCAGGGCAGTAAAAATGTATAGGATAGCAGTGTTTGATTTTTGATTTTTTGACTGAGAGACCCTGTTAATCTATTTTACTGTATGTATATATATATATATATATATATATATATATATATATATATATATACAGTGTCACCACTGACGTTCAGTGTTTGTCAAATTCAACTTTTTTTTTGAAAAAAATTGAAAAAGTGCATTTCTAGATCGAATTTAACAGAAAGTTACTTGAAAAAGTTGTGTCTACGGCAATTTTACATCCATATGCCAAATTTTATGCAACTAGGATAACGTTAACGTTTTTACTTATTTTTGACAGATATCCCCTTTATTTAAAAAAACAAGTTCGGTTAATTGTCATCAATTCATATATACATAACAAACTCATCATGTAGTTGAACTTTTCTGATACATTTTTACTTATACGAACATTTTTAGAAAGAAATTAAAAATTTGCTGTAAAAATTATAACATGACTGGTGCAAAGTTTCAATCACTTGGCTATTTTCTCAAACAAACCTTTGATTTCGAAAAAGCAGAGGCAACTAAAAAAAAATGCAAATAATTTCGATAGAGCTATTATTATTATTATAAATTTTAAACAACAATAATATTATAGAAAATACAAATGGGTACAAAAAATTACTTATTGATCTAAATGAGGTTGTCAAACACTTATAGCCTACATTACAGTATGTCGTCCTCCACGTTAGATACAAATTATGGTCCTTCTACTGACAACTGTAACTGCATTTTTAATAAATCGGGGATTTATATTTGCACAGAACTCGCGAATGGTATTTTCCAGATGTTGTATGCCAGTAAATGGTCTACTTCGGTACACTTTTTGTTTCAGGTAACCCCACAAGAAAAAGTTTAAAGGCGTCAAGTCGGATGATCTAGGTGGCCAATAATGTTTTGCCTCTGAACATTTATTGGAGGGACTGTTTTACAGCAACCGTGTGATGTATTGGTGCGCCATTAAGCTGATACCACAGGTCGTATTTAATATTTAAAGGCATATTATCTAAAACTTCACTAACCTCGTTATTTAAAAGGTTGAGAAAACCGACAGATGATAAATGTTTCCTAAAGAAAAATGGCCCAATTATTTGGTCGTTAAGTATCCCACACCACACATTAGTTTTAAAGGAATACTGATCACCACATTCAACTGTGAAATTGGGATTTTCTTGGGTCCACCATCGGCAATTTTAAGAACTTACCGTTCCATTTGAAGAGAACGTTGCCTCATCTGCCCATAAAATTTTATACGGAAACTTTACATTTTCTTCTCTCTCTCCTTGAACCCAGAATGAAAACCCCAAACGGACATCAAAATCTCGTTCTTTTAATGTGTTAATAAATTTTGGCTTGTAAGGCCAAAATTTATTCTTCAATAAAATTTTTCTTACACTTTCTTTCTTGTAATCGGTATTTTTTATAATATCGGTTATGCTCGTTTGCCCGTGTTCAATAAGTTTTAAACAAATGTTAAGTTGGGCCTCCTCATCATATTCACTTGGAGTGTACTTTTTCTTAAATTGATTTGCTACGGATCATGTTTCTCTGAATTTCGATATTATCCTTGACACAGTAGTATGTTGAACATTTTTTCCTGGATGCCGTTCATTAAAAATGTTAGCTACTTGCCGGTATGGTGTATTCTCACAACATATTGAAACTATTTCTATTCTTTCCTGAAGAAACAACATTATTGCAACAACATTATTGCAACAATAACTGTTAAAAATTTGACAAGTAAATCAACAACTTGACACTACCATAGTATGCATTCTGTTTGTCAAGACCTACTTAAAAATTTTATTCAACGTGATGAGCATCCTTACCGCCCTAGTTAGTGTTAATAAATAATCTGTAAATACTGAACATTGAAATTTTAATGTAATTTCAACTCAAGTAATTTTATTAATACTTATTGCAGTTTTTGAGTTGTGTCTGCTTTTTCGAAATTGAAGGTACTGACGTTTGTTTAAGAAAATAGCCAAGTGATTGAAACTTTGCACCAGTCATGTTAAAATGTTTATAGCACATTTTTAATTTCTCTCTAAAAATGTCCGTATGAGTAAAAATTCATCAGAAAAGTTAAACTCCATCATGAGTTTGTTATGTATACATGAATTGATGACAATTAACCGAACTTGTTTTTTAAAATAAAGGGAATATCTGTCAAAAATAAGCAAAACGTTAACTTTATCCTAGTTGCATAAAATTTGGCATAAGGATATAAATTGCCATAGACACAACTTTTTCAAGTAACTTTTTGTTAAATTCGATCTAGAAATGCACTTTTTCAAATTTTTTTCAAAAAAAAAGTTGAATTTGACAAACACTGAACGTCAGTGGGTCGCAGTTGGCCGCATCATTTCAAGTTAAATTTGAAGCACAAACAAGTGCCGAAGTTAAACTTCACTGAAACTTTTCGAAAAAAAAGTTTCCCATATGGTGCGCACTTTAATGGTGACACTGTATATATATATATATATATATATATATATATATATATATATATATATATATATATATATATATATATATATACATATAAATATAAATATATAAGTACTTTTTTATCATTCCCATATTGATTTCAATTCAAGAGACACCGCTAGACAGCTGTTTCAGCCTATTGGGCATCATCAGTACCGGGCAGGCGGTCCTCGATTGAAGAAAAAATGAGGAAAAACCAAGAAAGTACTTGATAAAAATAGATGCGTAAACGCAAGCGAAACATAAGTTGAACCACCTTACTTATATATATATTTTATATATATATTTTTTTGATTTTCATGGAATTATTTTCCAGCAGCTTGACTGCATGAACCTTTATAGGTTGATATATATATATATATATATATATATATATATATATATATATATATATATATATATATATATATATATATATATATCCGTTTTATCGCTTCTCACAAGCAATCAGATCGCTCAACCCCATAAGAAAAACTCGGCACATGACAATACAGGTATAACAACAGAGTCATGAGAGGTAGTTCAGGTAATAAGGCCAAAACAGCAGTCGAGCAAACACAGGTAGTGGCAGCAACGCAGGTAAATGGGAACATCCATCCCTATAAATTGAGACGCAGAGTTCGAACTGATGAGCCTAGTTAAAAAAAATCAGAAGATGGCAAATGAGACTTTGCCGAAACGTTGTGAGTATAATCCTTATGGGGATAAAATACACATAACACTTTCAATGGATAGCATGTTGGTCAACGCTGCACTTGCATTTCATGATGAATAATATTCTAACTAGATTCTTGTGATGCAGAAATCCGATAATAGAAATGTAGGTTTTTTTGAAAAAGTTCCTGTTTTGTATGTTTTTTGTTCAAGCGTGTGTGTGCGTGGATCACCCTTTTTATCTACAAGCAATTTAGATCAGGAATTGTTCCGCAAAAAGAAGTTTTTTCAGCGTTTCATAATATTTTCACTTGTAGAAAAATGCTTAATCCAAACTCATACTTTCCCACTATCGACTACTTACCCGAAATCAGATTTTTCGGATAACGGTGTCGCGTGCGGAAATGTACTGTTTTCGTACTGGTTAGGATAATAACTAATAGTGCCTTTCCATTAGTTCAGACATTGTTTGATATTATATAAAGTGATTTGAAATCCCTGAAAAAACTAATAAAAAGAATAAAAAATGAATAACTGAAAATAACAATTATATTACCCTGAAATGAAATGATAGTGAAATAAAATTCAAGTAAAAATAGACCATTGAACAAAAAAAAACAACTCCCGCCAAACGGTCATCACCCACTAAACCGATGAAGCGGAAAAAGGAAAGCGGAAATAAGTGAAAGTACTCGAATGACCCATAAATAGTCATCTCTCGGAGGAATCAATTCAACCCATCACCTGAAGACGATTGTGGATACTACCAATTGAAACGTCTTGAAGTAACTTGGCTTGGAATCTCCTAACTTTTTATTTTTTGTTCAATTGTTCTATTTTTACTTGTATTTTATTTCACTATAATTTCATTTCAGGTTTTTTCTTGATATAATTGTTATTTTCAGTCATTCATTTTTAATTCTTCTTCTTATCAGTTCTTTCAATTTCAAATCATTTTATATAATATCAGACAATGGAAGTTCGAACTGATGAAATTCACCATGAAACATTGTCAATCACCTTTAAACAAACTGATAGTGCATTATTCAATATAGCTTGTCAAAGCATCTTTTATTTTGCGCTATCTTAGATGCAAAAATTTTGGTATGTTATGAGTTGAAAGTATCAATATAGTTTTGCTGTTTGTCACTAGTTATTCAAATTTTCAAATTCAAATGATTTGGCATGGACGCCTTAACAGCAATCGCACAGATTTGAAAAATTGCCGACCCAAAAATAATCGAAGTGTGACTGAATAGAAATGAATAAATGAGAAATGACATTTTTATCATAAACAAAAAATCTAAAATCTAATGAATGATTTGGTAATGAATTTATTTAAAAATTAATAGTGAATATTTAGAATGTTTACCACTTTCAATAAATTCTATTCAGAAATCCTCAGCAGCACTACGGATTTTATAATAGTTCAAAAATCAGGTAAAAATCACACGAAGTATATTTTCTATGACATGTCAGTAACGAAATTCTGAGTGACCAACATGAGGTAAGATATAATTTGTGAAACAGATATTAGTTATAAGTTTCAATTTTCTTTTTCTTGTCAATAGTTTTTTCGAAAACTCGATTTCAGGATTTGAAGCTTCATAACTCCTATTTATTAAATGCGAGCGCTTTCGACAGCTGGTCGTGCTATCATCATCAAGGCTCTTGAGGCTCCATACTTTTGATTGGTATGGAATTTGTGTTTTAACCAAACCAGTAAAATGTTTAAAAAATAATTTTCAAATTGTTAGTTAATCATATTCTGGACTGAAATTTTTTAGTCAACCCATTTGTAATATATTTATTAACATATTTAATTCGATATAAAATAATTTTTATCTATTAACCATTATACTGAGATCCTATACTATAAACTTTATGCTACACAGCTTCATTTTCCTAGCGATTATTTTTGGTCAATGGATGTGGAAATACATATTGATAAGCATCGCTTCGAAATCAGATGGTACTTCTTGTTTTTGACTTTCCATGTTTGACAATAATTGATTATTCTTTTAGATGTCTTCTCGATATAATTTTCCAGTTCGAAATTTGAAAAGGGATAAGTTTTAACGTCAGTACAGAATAGAGCGGTAAATACCCCGTTCTTCGTGATATACGATTATCATCAAAATTTCATGAACTGATTCAAGCATCATGTTAGTAGTAAATGACATGATGTTCCATACATAATTGAAATATGTTAGTGGAATGATGTTTTAATCACCAGAATTTTTTATTTCTCTAAACGCAAATAAGGTTCTAAAGTGTAAAGAATCGCAGATATCGTTTACGAATAGTAAGAATAGTAGAAGAACGAAAATTCCCAAAATGCCTTTACGTTCAAATGATTTTAACGCTTGCATTCAAATTCTCTTAGAAATCCCTTACTAGTGACCGTAGTAGACGAAGTGACAAATAATGAACGATGAGTAGGAAAAACTCACTTAAGAGCTTACTTACCATGTAGATGAATACGTTCATGAAGACTTCGACTCAAAACTATCTTGTGAAATATTCGGGAAACTAAAAAAAGAGTCGCTTCAACCAACAAATTCATGCTACAGAAATGATACGCTCGGCCAAGATTCGAGATTAATAATTCTCTGAAGAGGCTGAGTTTGGGAAGTGAGGAAACTCGCGAAACTCGAATTCTGCATGAATTTTCCACAATACAAAAGATCTGTACTTCACACAAAGCTTCGCTAACTGCGCATAATTCAGAAAAGCACCGTTTGAAGTTTCCAGATCAAGGCATCAAGCGGAAAAATGTTGGTAATAAAGTTTATCAAAATTTCTAACTTCTCGACATTCTCTTCTGTTCGCATTTAAAATTTTCCTATATAATGTTTTTCATTACGGTTCCTTTCCTTGTTTAATAGAGAGTTGAATGTGATTTTTTTTGAAATGCTATTGAAAGTAACAGTGAATTTGAAGTCATGTTTAGTGAGAGAATAATAGATTATAAATATGAGTGCTATGATGGTTTCAACAATTTGCCAGTATGAGGAAAAAATTAAATGAAAATTGCTTCAACAGCAATCAACAACAACAACATATCAGTGATATATCTCTTTGGAATAATCCAAAAGTAAAGATTTTTAATGTTGCCCCTTTTTTCCTCATTTGTACAAGCGGCAATCTCAAAAGACCACTGATGAATGACACTTTCTATCCTACACTGCTGAACCTAACATTTTCTATAGCGTGGTAAACCGGTAGTTGAAATAATATGATAATATGTCGATATTGCTCCACGACAAAGCCCATTCGCATGTTCCACAAACCATCGTCTGAAAATCAAACGGATTGAGCGTCAAAGTTATGCTTCACCCACCATACTTCCCAGACCTCTCGCCAATCGACTACCATCTTTTCAAGTGCTTCGATAACTTTCTCAACGGTAGTATCTTCGGCAATCAGGACCAGGTAGAAACGGCCTTAGTCTACTTCATCGACTACGGAAATAATCTACTTGTGTTACGTTGACAAAGGACACTGATTCAGGTAGCGCTTAATTCGCTTGAATTAAATAAGTGTTCACTGAAATATTACAGTTTGAAGTAGACTCATAAAAACGAACAAAACTTTTGAAACAACCTAATACTTCAACAATTTTATTTCACAATCATTTTTTACAAAAAAATCCGAAACAGACGAATCTGGTGATCTTATGGGCCACCGAGGTGGTATTCTTTCCCCATTTCACACAAACTAAATGATGAAAAGTAATTTTTTCTTGCAGTTTCAACGTGAAATAATTGAATTTCTTGAAAAATCAACGAACGAACTATACAATTTTAAAATAATTTATTTTATTTGCAGCATTCTGAACAAAGCGTATGTATATTGAGGTTATGTCATTGTCCAAGAAGAGCAAAGTTACTTAACTTAAATAAACAATATCCTTATATACAAGGTGTCAATTTGAAAACTACCCACCCTTAATATCTTCCTTCCAGTAAACAATATGAGGGATCGAAATTGTATTCAATTTGTCAAGAACACTTTCAAGGACTATTTGTAGCTCTCGTGGTTCAAACCCCAAGGAGGGGTAGTTGTTACCCTTATAATTTTATATGGGAAGGGGGGACAAGTAGCACATCATTTTGATTGGCGTTCAATTATGCTTCCAATGGTACTCTGACTTATTATTTTTTTGATAAGCATTTTCCGAAAATTAGCGTTCTAAACTAACAGAAGTGTTTATTAGTACGCTTATACTGAGATGCATGGTTTGACCAGAGCTGGTAAGAATATTGGGTGGAACCGTTCCAACCCTTTATGAGGGGTAACATTAGCCGTTAGCTCCAATAAATTTACATCAAAAAGTAGTCTAATAGTAAAACGTAGATGGTAGCGAAGTTGTATTTAGTAACTGGTGAATTTTTTATTCTCATCGTAAAAAGTGTACAGATAGCCGTCCTTTTTTTCTACTTCTGCTGTAAAAAGTTTCTGCTTTCAGGCAAAAAGTTGGTTGGCAAATTTGACCGATGTGGTAGTATTGTCATATCAGATACCTAGGTGTAATGATTGAAAAACATTTGAGATGGAATGAACATGTCACCAGTATAACCAAAACTTTGAGGTATATTTTATTCAAATTCAAGAAAATAAGAAGTTTTCTAGTCCCAGAACAGTGTGTTATGCTTTAGTTGAATCATGAAAAATATGGTACTCACAGTTGGGGTGGTATTTGACCATCACATTTGAAAAAAATAGACATTCTTCATAAGAAAATAATTGAATTGATGTTCTTTAAATCTTTTACTTACTCTACTGTAGAATTATTCCGTGATGCAAATATATTAGGTATTAGAAATTTGTGTGTATGACGTATCATGGCATATCTCCATAAAATTAGACAAACACTACCAAAAATTGATCATAGCTATGATACAAGAACAAAATTTAACGAATATGTCAAAATAAACAAAACCAAAAAATTACTGGGCCAGTGATGTTTCACACATTAAATTAAAATTTTCAATTTTCTACCAGAAATGTACCATATATACATTCACTTCATAAATTCTTACCGTCTCCTCAAAAAACGTTTTAAAATATGTTCATTGAACACAGATTCAGTAATGAATTATCTTTTTTGATGTACTACAACGAAATTGTTGATTACCTGATATATCAGATGCAAAAAGGGTCTGAATATATAGTTATATTGTGTATGAGTATATGTGTGTCTGCCTGTGTATGTATAAATGCATATATGCATTACGTTCAGGGAATTCCATTATCAGTATACATATATTATGTTAAAATCATTTTCCTTTTCATCTTTTTTTCTTCTTTTCTCTCCTTTTCTGTTTTGTTTTGTATTCGACTCAGTAACTGAAAAAAAAAAAAGATGTCAACTCATACAACCAACTTGGTTAATATGAGATTTCTATGTTTATGTTTCTTTTTTGAATTGTACTGTAGCTACCCGTTTCTTAATAAACATATTATTATTGTTCATACAGTTGTACCTGTTGGGCCGTTTAGTGATTACTTTAATAAGTGTATAAAAGTGTAAAAATGGTTTACATTCTTCAAGACAAAATTGAAATGATTTTAATTTATGGAGAAGTTGGGAAGTGCGCACGAAGGACGGCATGTCTTTTTACTGAAAGACATCCAAATTGTGATGTAAGTCACCGGAATGTGCTTGATTTGGTGAATACGTTTTACGAAACTGGTTCAGTGACAAAAAATAAATAACCCAGAGTACTAAATGAAGGGCTTCACGAGGATGATTATGATAGAAGAATAGAGTTTTGTGAAATCATGTCTTATCTAGTCAATACCATCCGTAATCTTCTGTGAAACATCTGTTTCAGCTATGAGTGTGTATTTTTTCTGAATGACAATGTTAATAGACACCCACGTCTATGTTTTGGATAGTTTCTGGATTTTGCCGTGATCTTCTTAGGTTATGATTTCCAAACGTTTCGACTGCAATTGTGGCAGTCATCTTCAGTGGCGTGATCGAAGTACTCTTCTTCACATGCCAAGAAGAGTCGAAGAATTAATCATTGATTAACACTCAAATGCAAAGAAATGTTGGAATCATTGATTTTTACTGAAAAAAAAACAGTGCCATTTCTGAAAATATTGGACGAATCGAACAAAATGATTCAGCTGTGACGTCATGTATTATAATCCCAAAATGATTTAGGTCAAACACCCTGTATATGAATTATTTTATTTTTCCACTTCATTTTACTGAAAGTAATGAATCTTCCACATTATAATTATTATTGCAAAAGAATATCCCATTTTATTCGTTTTGTTGAGTGTTCTCGCCCGTTCAAACATAATAATATGCATTATTAATTATGATCCGTAAGGAGAACAAAACAGAACAAAACGATGGTAACGTATCCGTGCTTTTGTTGAACGTTTCCATTCGAGAAGCATTCATCAAACAAAGAACAACCCCTAGACCTAACGTTTGCTTTCAACTAATTAGGGAGTATACAGGTGCTCAAGTAAAAGCGGTTGTTACAGCGTGGGAGGGTGTTGCACGAAAACTCCATTTCCTCCTTTCAGTGGCTCGTGATGGTGAAAATGGATTTAGAATGTGAGATGAGTTTATAATATCTAGAGTATTGAAATGTGAATGACAGGTAGAACAAGTAGTCAACTCTCATCTATTTTTTACGAACTATAATGAATGTATATTTTGTCTCATATTATACAGATTTGGAATTTTCAATTTTTTGAAATTTTAGTCTAAAGAACTCATCTAACTGACAACGGAACCTAGCGTATGAAGTTGAAGAGGACATTTTCTTATCAAAATCTTACGTCATATGTTCCCGTTTCAGGAAGTTAGTATAAAGCGAAACACATAACGTAGTTTTGTAAACCTTTATAGTAAAAATCACTATCATATTATGAGTTTCAATCTACCTTAGAGAACATACGTGTATAGTCGAAGGAACCTGTATTGTGACTAGTTAAAGCTATCATCTCAAGGGCCAGAAAAACCAATACAGAGAAATAATGCCGCTGCCAACTAGTCCACGTGGACTGAAGAATTGGCGGTTCGTATTGGATAATTTCAGGAACTGAGCGCGATTTGAGTGTTGAAATTCGATATTGCTGCAGTTATATTTACTTAACATTTTCGTTATCTATTTGAAATGTAGTGTCCTTGAACAAGTACTAATAGTAATAACGTGTGTGATAACGCAGACATTTTCCTGTGATTCCAATAGCGATGGTGAATAATGCGAAAAAGAGATACCAGTAAATGAGATTAGGATGCATTTGAACATTGAAACACAGAGAGTATGTTCCAATATATATAAGAATCAACATCTCAAGTTTGGTTTCGAGGTAAAGAAACTATCACAAGCAACAACAGATTTGAGCGAAATTCTTTTCTCATCTAATAAAACATTGAAAAAAACGAAATACCACTGTTACAAAAGCAATCAGATTCCTACAACTGAAATCATAAGGAAGAAATTGAATACTTCCGGCCATAACGTGAGCTGCTGTGACGAAACTCTTCAGAAATGGATAGAGAAACTAGGATTTAGATTAAAAATAATAACAAACGTCAATCAGTTACGGAAAGCAGAAGAATAGTGGAATTGCGTAACGAATACTTGGAAAAAATAACTAAATAAAGACAAGAACAACGGCAAATTTTCTATTTGGACGAAACTTGGTATGACACTCAAGACACAGTTACGAAAGGGTAGACTGATGGTTCGAGAATATGTACGCCTAACATGCCTGCAAACAAAGGATCTCGGCTAATCATTGTACATTGCAGAGAAAATAAACGATGGGTTCCGAATTCTTTGAAATTATGTGGAAAAAAACTTGAGGACTGCAATTTTGACTATCACAAGAACATGGAAGCTAATATTTTGATGAATGGTTTGAAAACACATTGATCCCAAATTTGGATGCGAATAGTGTAATAGTTCTTGACAGCGCTTCCTATCATTCGCGACAGCTCATCAAATTACCGAATAAAAATTCGAGGAAAGATGAAATACAGAGTTTTTTAATGGATAACAATTTGTATTTTGAAGATAACTATACCAAAAGCAACTACTTGAAGTTTTACAGACAGAAATATTTCAAAAAGTGTATGCCCTACACCATACTGAAACTTCCCCTCTATTAATGTGTTTTCAATACCATCGAGTTGATTTGGGGAAAATTGAAGTGAGCCAAGAAATACAAGAATGTGGATGTCCAGTTAATTACAAAATAAAACAGTTATTGAATATGGTGAGCGATTTTGAAGAAAAAAAATGCATTTTTCCAATGATGAAAAAGCGGATATGCTTTTTGTTTATCGAGATGTTCGAGAAATATATGTATGTATGTATATATATATATATATATATATATATATATATATATATATATATATATATATATATATATATATATATACATTTGATAATTCCCATATTGATTTCAATTTAAGAGCCACCGGCAGACAGCTGTTTCAGCCTATTGGGCATCGTCAGTACCGGGCAGGCGGTCCTCGATTGAAGACAAGATGACAAAAAAGCAAGAAAGTACTGCCCGGTACTGACGATGTCCAATAGGCTGGAACAGCTGTCTACCGGTGGCTCTTAAATTGAAATCAATATGGGAATTATATATATATATATATATATATATATATATATATATATATATATATATATATATATATATATATATATATATATATATATATATAACAGAATAATTAGTGACTGGATTAACTATAAATCGATTTTAATTCGTGAGGTTGCAGTCAATAGCTGGGCTGTTACAAAGAAAACTCTTTGTTATATGTCAAGCTTTCGGTATATTTCACACCTTCGTCAGGACAACTACAATAATAAGATTATATATCTTGTAAAAAATATATAAATATGGAGAACTTACTAACGTGAGAATAAAATATAAAATGGTTCAAAAACAGATAGAAAAACATTAATAAATGACAGTTGATGAAAATTTTGGCTGACAATGTCAAGTGGGAAAATTCTGAATGATACTCGAATTACTAGATTTTTTATTTTCTTTATCATATTTCAGTAGGTACGTGTAAATTTTGCTAAGACTATCAATATCAGTTCGTTTATTCATTGAATGTTCTTCGTTATTAATATGTATCATTTCCAAAAATATTCTTTTCGTTGTATTGGTTTCTCTATCTAAAATATTTGGATTTTCAAAATTCATTTTATGATCCTCCGAATTAACATGTTCTGTTAATGCACAAGAATTAACATTTCGTCTACAGAACATGTTAATTCGGAGGATCATAAAATGAATTTTGAAAATCCAAATATTTTAGATAGAGAAACCAATACAACGAAAAGAATATTTTTGGAAATGATACATATTAATTACGAAGAACATTCAATGAATAAACGAACTGATATTGATAGTCTTAGCAAAATTTACACGTACCTACTGAAATTTATCAACTGTCATTTATTGATGTTTTTCTATCTGTTTTTGAACCATTTTATATTTTATTCTCACGTTAGTAAGTTCTCCATATTTATATATTTTTTACAAGATATATAATCTTATTATTGTAGTTGTCCTGACGAAGGTGTGAAATATACCGAAAGCTTGACATATAACAAAGAGTTTTCTTTGTAATAGCCCAGCTATTGACTGCAACCTCACGAATTAAATCGATTTACATATATATATATATATATATATATATATATATATATATATATATATATATATATATATATATATATATATATATATAGGTGAATATATAGGTGAATTATCATCTAACCGCGTTTTTTCTATATATATATATATATATATATATATATATATATATATATATATATATATATATATATATATAATTAGATAAGTACTCCTTGATCATTCACATATTGATTTCAATTTAAGAGCCACCGGTATACAGCTGTTTCAGCCTATTGGGCATCGTCAGTACCGGGCAGGCGGTCCTCGATTGAAGACAAAATGAGAAAAAACCAAGAAAGTACTTGATAAAAATAGCTGCGTAAACGCAAGCGAAACATAAGTGGAACCACCTATTGGTGTGACACCCAAGTCAACTTGCCAAGTTTTTATGTCAGTGTTGGTGGTTTGACCAATCAACCGACAACTGCGGTAGCAGAAATTTGGGAAGCTAACCTGAAATGCCATCGGAAAACGAATCCACATGTTTCTAGAAATGATATGAAATCTAGAAAGGTTAATGCAGTCAAGCTGCTGGAAAATAATTCCATGAAAATCAAAAAATAAATAGATAAGTACTCCTTGATCATTCCCATATTGATTTCAATTTAAGAGCCACCGGTATACAGCTGTTTCAGCCTATTGGGCATCGTCAGTACCTGGCAGGCGGTCCTCGATTGAAGACAAAATGAGAAAAAACCAAGAAAGTACTTGATAAAAATAGCTGCGTAAACGCAAGCGAAACATAAGTGGAACCACCTATTGGTGTGACACCCAAGTCAACTTGCCAAGTTTTTATGTCAGTGTTGGTGGTTTGACCAATCAACCGACAACTGCGGTAGCAGAAATTTGGGAAGCTAACCTGAAATGCCATCGGAAAACGAATCCACATGTTTCTAGAAATGATATGAAATCTAGAAAGGTTAATGCAGTCAAGCTGCTGGAAAATAATTCCATGAAAATCAAAAAATAAATAGATAAGTACTCCTTGATCATTCCCATATTGATTTCAATTTAAGAGCCACCGGTATACAGCTGTTTCAGCCTATTGGGCAGTTGTCGGTTGATTGGTCAAACCACCAACACTGACATAAAAACTTGGCAAGTTGACTTGGGTGTCACACCAATAGGTGGTTCCACTTATGTTTCGCTTGCGTTTACGCAGCTATTTTTATCAAGTACTTTCTTGGTTTTTTCTCATTTTGTCTTCAATCGAGGACCGCCTGCCCGGTACTGACGATGCCCAATAGGCTGAAACAGCTGTATACCGGTGGCTCTTAAATTGAAATCAATATGGGAATGATCAAGGAGTACTTATCTATTTATTTTTTGATTTTCATGGAATTATTTTCCAGCAGCTTGACTGCATTAACCTTTCTAGATTATATATATATATATATATATATATATATATATATATATATATATATATATATATATATAGAAAAACGCGGTTAGATGATAATTCACCTAAGTTCTTACGGAAACATCCATTCCACATTCTTTCATTGAAATATAAATTTAATTTTTCCAGATTTTTCCTTTCTTTTCAGAAATGAAAACAAAATTAATTACAAGAAGCACTTGGTCAATTTAACACTCAATCTATCAGTTTATGTTCATAACCCCCAGGAAAACGTAAGAGTATTATCATGTCTACCAACCTAATCGAGCTATAAACAAATCACGCTACAGAAGCTTACTTTGGTTGTGGCATTTTCGTGTAACGGGCATATGAACACGTACGAATGCTAATGTTCACGTAGATTACGAGGTGTTATGGGATCCTGAGCGCCAGATTAAATCTTCATTTTATGACTTAATGTTCCCAGATAACGAGCTACGCAGAGTCGCTTCTGAACCTGAATATTCAAATAGGAAACCACAGGTGAATACTAGGGTACAGGTAAGTAAGTATGCACTAAAACAGGAAAATTCATCTGTACTGATCGAAGTTACTCGAAATCATTCTACGACCTGCATCAATGAATATAATGAATTTTCAAGAAGAGAAATGAAACATTCTTATGTTTTTACCACTTTTATTTCTAACTAACGTTACTGCAGTTTCGTCCTATACGGACATTTTCAAACTTATACAATAAACCAACAATGATTCATTACATTCGTCATTATATACCACCCCTGTAGGTACTAATAGAAATAGAGGTACTTGACTTGATTGAGTACCTGAATTTACAGTTCACAATGCGGATGTGCCAATTTAAAAACCGGCGAGTAAACTAAATCGATTTGATCATTTAACAGGTTGCACCCGCAATGTTTATGCTTGTGAATTTCCAAGGATTCTAAATAATTGAATTTGCAACCCTTCCTGGCATAGTGCAGAATTTACGTATCGTTTAGATTCGGAAACTTGTGGTTGCATGCCAAGGAATGGTTTGAAAACGTCGAATCATTTTTTCCTAGTCTGAAGGAACTTTCATTATCAGCATACCGTTTTTGGAAATTTTGGCCACATTGTCCCACATAAACACTATTACACTCCGGACACTTAAGCTTTAAACTCCAGATTTTTCCAACTTGTCGACCTTATGGCATCGAAAAGAAAATTATCTCTGTTCTTTTTCCAAAATATGTTAGCGTTACCATTTCTTGATTTCTGGTTGTTTGGCCTGAGGGTATATTAATTTGTAAGTGAATTTCCGGCTTTGTTTCCTGACTAACTTCTGGATAGTATCTGCGTTGAAACCATTACTATAACCTATCTGTGTAATTATATCAATTTCCCATTTTCAATGTTAGCAGACACAGGCAGTGAGAATGCTGTGCAATTGAATTGTAGGATGCTAATTTATGACTGTCTGGATGGAAAGAACCGCTTGGGATTGTGATATCTGTATAGCTAGGTTTTCTGAAAACATTGAACTCAATGAAGAACATACTCTTTACATCGAATGAAACTGGAATTGAATTTATGTGGCGTGGTTTCTTATGTTTACCACTAAAGTCAGTGAATTTTTAATTCTATGATGTGGGACGAAATTGGTAATATTTTTGAACAACTTGTTAAGACGTATTTCTAGTTCTTTTACCGGACTATTTATATACGAAACTACCGGTCTTATGGGGTTATCTTCTTTATGTTTTTTTTATCGTTAGTTACAAATGAAAGTAGTAAAAAGCATAAAAAGTTTCATTTCTCTTTTCTTCATTATGACTTCCTACCACGTAGTAACAGATACATCCATCAATTTATAAAAAAATTCAAAATAACACGTTTTTGAAGGTAATTTACCCTACCTGAAAATTCGTTACCGAATTTCCAATAGCTTAGATATATGAATCATATGTTTTTCTTTAGAATTATACAAGAACTTTTGAAGCTATTTGAAATTTACAATAACCCATTTTCAGCAAGCCTGTATGGAATTAAGACACATAAATCTGGACAAATGTTTCTTGGAAAAAATATTCCATTCTTTTTTAATGCATTTTACAATTGATATAATGTTTTTTTTTATTCCTTATCTTTCAACCTTGTGTGTTATTTTCCAATAAACATCTTCTCTCCGAGAGAAATACGTCGCTGTGCATTACTGGAAAATTAAAAATGTATCAATTGAGGCATATGCATTCCTTGGTATTTGGATCCCGGACTATAAGCCTTTTCCTACTGGTAAAATTACAGCCAACTGACTTTTTATAGTGAAAAATCACTGAAAAATTCCATCAAATTCGAGTGAAGCCTTTCAATTTATTCCATATCAAAGTTTCGAAATAGAATAAAATGGAGTATTTTTTATTTATTATATTTTCGATGCTACCTCACTTTTTTGTAGTAAATTGTATATTCGATAATGGAATTGGCCGATAATTGATGAAAATTCAATACATATTCAAGTAACTGAGGATACACACTTCTTGTCTATTTTCAAAACTGAGTTTTGAACAACCGCAAAACGTGTTTCGCTAATGCTTCATACATGAATGAAAACGCCTAAGAAAGCAATTGTATAACGAAACTCGTATTGTGATTGTAATAACCGTCCAGTGAAAATCTCGCAATAAAGTGTAACTTTATTTCAGCATTGAAATGTTTCACAAATCAATTCTAAAGCTTTTTGTAGAACTCACCGTGTTCAATATAACATGAATTAACGAGTATCCCACTACGGCATTTATTCAAGTGACAGATTGACTAACATATAAGTTAATAAATCAAAAAAAGTTGAAGCACATTTATAAATATTTGATATGAATTATAATCTTTAGTTTGCTTGATTTAAATTCATTTTTTTAAATGGTTTGTGTTGAGGGTGATGGTAACCTTTTTGGAAGACTTTCAAGTTAAAACTCATAGAATTATTTCGAAAATTTATTTTGCATTTATTTCAACAGATATATGGAATTTTTCTCTGTTCATATAGATATTCTCAACTGCTCGAGACAAAATCTTCCGTACACATACCCTTCCTGCGGGCATTTTTCTCAATGGTCTCGTGCTACTTTGATGTTTCTTCCTAATGACTTTGACCTCACGACCGGAATCTATCGAAAGCTCCTTTTTACTTCTTTTTCATCAGATGTTGTTTATTGATACCATTATCTGACGGTTTTTCTGGAACGAAGTCGGCTAATGTTTTTCCGGCAACTTCAAGAAAAATGTTTTCAGCTTCCTATTGAGAATATATCTGAGACCACAGTACTTCAGAATCGTGGAGGAAATATAACAAAATAATATATCTTGGCATATTTGAAGTGGATTTCCAAGTGTGGAGTGCTAGGTACTTTTGTGAGAAATCTATACTTTCGATCGAAAATTATTTAGTTGGAGAATTTACAGATGAATGACTTTTTCATTCTCAAATACGTTATTTTGATTCAAAATATAGGAAACTCCCAAAGGAAAGCATTTAACAAAAATCAATGAACACTACTGTAGTTTATCATAGAATGAATCATTGAATGAATATTCGAATATTGGATAACACTAGGATGATTGGAATCGAATGATTGAGAATTAACCTATAGAAATTTATGAGTGTCGAACGGAACTAAATAAAAGTGTATTTGATATCGATCCAAGTGCGACATTAAGTGTGGATACTGTACAGTGGTGAAGTGGATTAAAAAACCAAGGAACTCAACAACTCCTTTGATTGACGACTTCTTTATTTTGAGGAAATTCATGTTCACTGATGATACACTATAAACACTATAAAAACACACTTTTGTCTATTTTCCACGATAGTTATATATTTTTTGATTATTTTTGGTCATTAGACCAGTTAAATTTAAAAAAAGTGTAATGATTGAAACTAGTCAACAAATATAAAACCCATCGTGGAAAATAGACAAAAGTGTGTTTTTCTAGTTTTTAAAGTTAACAATTCCTGAGCTGGAGGTATATCGAAATCAAAAGATCCTTCAAAACGTTGTTATGAAATTTCAACATTATCTTGAAAGCATTACAGTACTGTAATAACGAAGTTCCGAACCTTTCAAGTTGTTCTGGACATATGTATTTCATTTCTTCATGTCTTATAAAAAATATATGAAAAAAACATTTCTTTTATGAACTGGAGATATTTTTTTGTGAATTCAACATTTAAATTATTTATATTCATACTTTCCTTTGCAAGATTCAAATCTTGATTGATGAATATTGGGTTGAAATTAGAGTTTGCTTATTTCGAATATGTGACAAGTGTGCAAGCAAACACGTCAATTATACACATTTTGCATATTTCAATAAATAATTTCAAATTTCAATATCACTTCATAAATAACAAACATAAAAATCACGATATATATAAACGATGTATGTAATAATATGTAACGATTTAATGATTATGTTTTACGACTGTTTCACGACTTAGATAAGAGACAGCAGACGGAGATCGGATTTCAAGACTACTATTCATCTTCAGGATTTTGTATATGCTCGAGATGTTAGCGAGAGATTGAGACTACCAACCAACCCCACTTTGAAATCGGTATTCATCCCCGTTTAACTCCCCGTTAAACTTTTGAGCGGGATAAGATACCAAAGTCGGACAAAGTTCAGTAAAAGAGAATTACTTTAGATATTTTTTTTATTAGAAAGATATTTGTTGTCGAAAGTGCACTACCAACACTGTTGGTAGTGCTCGGACAGTCAAACGGCGTTGGAAGCTCTTGGTTCCTACCGAGCAACGTCTAAATTGGTAGCAAATTGCTGAAAACGACTCTCCTCGATAGGAAGACTCAACAGATTGTCTCTGGTCTGGATTCCTGGCCATACTGGCCTGGTAAGCAATGAACCTGCTGACTCCCTTACAAAAGAGGGTGCTGCAAGCAGCTTCATCGGACCAGAACCTGTCATCGGCATCGCTGTAGGCTTTGCCAAACAAACATTGAACACCTGGATGGCAAGAAGATTTATGGACTTCTGGTAGAATCTTCCAGGATTGGCTCACTCCAAGGCATTCATTCACCCTTCGAAGCTTGATACCAAATAGTAGGGATGAACTACGACGTCTAACAGGCCTTTTTACAGGTCACTGTCATTTCAATCATCATATGCAGAGACTCGGACTATCGGAATACAGTGTGTGTCGTCTCTGTTTGGAAAATGATGAAACAGCAGAGCATATTCTTTGTGCCTGCCCCGCTGGGGACCAAAACAGGTTTTTAGAGTTCAGCAGAGCCGTACTCTTACCATTTGAACTGAAAAACAATACACCATACGAACGAATCGGCTTCGTTAAGAAGCTAGGTTTATTTGTAGAGGTGTGAGCCGCAATAAACCCTTGCGGGTTGCGGTGGAGGGTCGAATAAACCCACTCACTTTAGACCTAACCTAACCTTACCAACACTGTTTCATTTTCGGAAACGAATGGCGTATTGCACCAAAAAGGAAGCAGATCCAAAAAGAGAAAAAATATAGATACAGAAACGAATCATCCGTTGATGAGTAGTTGGCCTTTTTATAGTTGTTTTTGAGAATCTGAAAAGAAAAATATCATAATTTCAAGAAGAACTTGAAACATTTCAGTTTGTTCAAATATTTTTTCTTGCATTATGTTTCTGGGGTAATTTTCTACGGAGTGCCTCTTATTATATTCATGAGCTCTAGAATATACAACGATTATGTAACGTTTACTTGAGATTACACTAAAACCCAGTAAAACATATTGGTTTGAATTATTGTCAGATAGCCAATTTTGAACCAGCCTGTCGTAAATGAATATGAAGCTGCTAATTCTCAAAAATAAATCAGCATTCAATAAAGAATTGAGATACCTATCACAAGGAATATCAGAAAACCCTTCATTATCTCTCTATTCTCCTTATCGAAAACAACTGAAAATGATATATTTTTGCATAAGTTTTGTCAAACCTTGATATCTGGCTTCATTCAAAAGTTAAGTTAGGGGAACCCTCCTGTCTTCGGTTTATATTACGAGTATAAAAAAAGTATCATATATTTAGCCAAGCCATTCACTTCCGTTGTGAGGCGGGAGAGGATCAGTGAGACAGGACAGAGACGAAAGGAGAAGGATAGGATTAGACGGAGAACGAAGAGATGCTGAGAAATAGATACGCAGATCCATGCCTGTGGAGCTCAAAGACCACAACTATGTCAACGCCATTTCACGATCTTGGATGGATAGTGGGAAGCACCTGTGATGGTGTTATTGGGTGATCTTCTTCTCAACATGTCCGTTCATTAAGTCTTCTTTACTGCCTAAGCTGTGTAACCTAAGCTTTGGAAATATTGGCGATCGTTAATGAACCCCTCATATTTGCCAAGTTATTCATGATAACTTTTCATTGACGTGTTAGCTGACTCTTTTGTAAAAAGAACTTGAAAAATTGTTGGTCGAGTCATTTGATATAATCAGTGTCTGACTCGACCTCGGCCAGATATCGCATATCTGCCATATATGGTGCAGACATAAGGCATCTTTTTCTCGAGTCTCGACAAATAAGTTTTCTTGAGACTCTAGGCATATAAAGCAGCTGTTTGCTTGAAGATTAGAAGCCTGTCAATTCGAGTTTCATACAATAAGCGGTTACGCACTTTTTATCGCAACACCCACTCGTTGGATCACCAAACTTTAGTACTCTTCAAATTTCAAGTCCTTGTCCAGATCAACTCTTCTTCAATGCTTTACTTCTTCCACTTTTCGAAAATCGTCACATTGACTAATTTTTTCGAGAAGTTGACCATTTGGTTTGTTTACCAAGTAGGATTTGAGAATATTGATCACGTTTATTTGGTGTACCTGCCCTCCACATTCACGTGACAAATCCTTTATCTATACGGTGTCAGATGCTTGTACTTTGTCGAACAGAACCATCACCATCTAGCTGAGTGAGATTGGTAGTAGTCTCTTTATAAACGCCGGTCTCATCTGGAATATCCAAATGAACCCTGGAAAAATATTCTCAGAGCATAACTGCTGTTACGAAGCTTGTGCATTGTGCAGAAATGTGATGAATAATAAATAACTGATTGAAATGATGACACAAATGATTGAACAAAAATGTGGTATTCTTTCAAAGAAAGGCAGAATAAAAATAACTACAGTAAAAACTCTTCATAAACATATGTAGATCGTACACAAAAGTTTCTTTCAGAGTCACACTGGAAAAATATACTCATTCCAACCAACTACTTTCACATGAATTAGGAATTTCAGCCTAGTTGCAACGTTCAATAAAATCATCGTCATTCTGTTTTTTCGAACTGTGGTTTTTTCTATCTCCGTTACTCTCTGCTTCAGTTTCATTTCCACTCAGACTGAAAATATGAAAATTCTAAACCATGCTCGTGGTATATCAAACTAATATGTTGGAATATAGGTGAAACTATTTCTTGACAAATATCAAAGGTTTGGACATCATCTAAAAATATTAACAAATTCGAAAAGTAGGAATGGAAGAAAGAAAATTATAGGATCATAATAGTCAGATTAGTTGCTGAAAAAGTGAAATGAAATGATTTCGAACTGATTTGTTGATTCACAAAGTTCACTTACCTTCCTCCCACAAGCAGTGAGTCTCCATCCCGTAGTACCAGTCGAAAGTAGTCTGTATGGCTATCATTGCCCGTGAAGTGATGCACATCATCTTCAGCACCTGTGAAAAACAAAATAAAATATTAATTACGATTCCGTAACCACAGTTCAAAATTTAGAGTAATAACTTTTTTGGAATACGTTCAGAAAATATGAACTTCTCATGCAGTTTTTTTTAGAAAGAAGATCTTTATTGGAGAACCGAATAACCAAACTCAATCTGCCATTGAATGGATCAATGGCAGATTGATCTGTTGATGATCTGTTCCTATTAATGCGTTTTTGCCATTTTTTCTTTGAAGTTGATATAGAGAAAAATTCATCAAAAGAGGGTATCGATGATCTGATGATTATAAAAAGCATAACAATCACCAAATGAAAAATATCAAGCTATTTACATGTCGATAAATGGTGAAGAACTGAACATAATAATAATTTTTCAATATCATGGAATTATTCAATGAGAGAAAAATTATATTGTATAACCAAATGCTCAGACTGAGATTAATGTCTGGGCTTACTATTGACATACATTGACACAAAGGATTGTGAGCAGACTATGAAATATGTCAGGAAAATTATTTCAACTTATTCAGAAGTTAGTTACATCTTTTTTTAGCCCGATCATTTTTGGAGGCAAAATTTTTAAGGAACTACTGAAAATTTGTATACTAATCAGAATTCACGAAAAATGAATAAAATGCAATGATTAGTAGTTAGAATGAGAATATACTTGACTGAAAACAGTTCCTTTTTTTAATTTATCCAGTGGACTATCATAGAAAAGAAATTTTCATTAAGAAATTGTTAAGGATGAATTGTCAAATGGTAAGTTAAAATATACTCATATCTTCATTGATATCACATAGGCAGAGCAATCTAAGTACACTAGAAACAATAACTAAATTAAAATAATATTTCAGTAAATTGTAACCCAACAAAAGTACGAAAATATGACAGAATATTTTTGAGATGTCTCGAAATCAATCACAAATCTGTAGAGCTGATAATTCGAATATTAGAAAAGGGTAACCATACTCCTGGAGCCACTGCTGCACCTTTTTAAAGCAGGTCTGCAATTTTATGCTCAACATCGTTACAATATTTCAAATCAGCCAAAAAAATTCTAGAAGACTACAGGAAGAAAATAACAATTCTTGATGAACTGAAACAAAGAATTAGTGTATGAAAATAAATGCCCTCAAATCCTCCTCAGAAATATTCAAAATAAAATTCAATAAACCTAACAGAACAATAAACATATCTAATGCAGCTGTATATCTATACTGATGGTGAAACAAATACAACGAGTATTAGTTCTCAAATGAATTATTCTTCAATAAGAATGACAAGATTATTAAAATCTCAAAATAATCAATTATCAGTATATTTCCCTATTCCTCATTTACAATTTTCAAATTGCAGTCCATGAGAACTCTAAATGGTTGTTTTAAAAAATAAATTGCATTAGAAACATACTATGTGACACCCCTACATCCTTTTTTAAATCATGAAAATTTTCATTGAGTAAACATTAATATTATTTCAGGGAATATATATGGATCATTGTCCCAAGTTTTGTATTTCATAAATTGTAATATAAAAACATTTTTCAAGTAGAACATTCTTTGTAGACATGAAAAATACATGTAACTCAAAAATGTTTTCAGTCATGAATGCAAGCCAAACAGTTGCCTAAAATCCGACAATAATAAATAATTGAAGAGTACTTTACCTTTCCATTGCTGTGAATAATGAAAAACAATCGGGTCGTGATGTAGGGCAATGTGGATTGCGATTTTGCATTGTTTGGGAAAAATAGAATGAAAACGCGGTTATGTGTATAGGCAATTCGAAATATACAATAGAGGATCGATCACATAGCCAAGCCAATTTCCTTTTCCCTGCTAGCAGATATTTCAGTTGCTTGTCAGTGAATTGTGTAGCTCAATATATATTTCATTACATGAAACATATATCATACAATAATGGTAGTCAGTGTTTCACTTCAGTGGTTTTTCCTGACTAATTCCAAAGTGTTACCGTTATTAAAAAAAGATAATCCCAAAATTCCAAGCAACTTTCGACCATCTGGCTGTATCTGTAGATTAGGGAGGGTGAGTGTAGACCCACAGCACTAAGACCACATGTGACCCATTGTACATCCTTCCATTCTGTCCTTTCCAGGAAGGTGGACAGGTCACTAGGAGACATCTCCTTTATATCGGCAGGAGTAGGCCAAGACTCGCTGAACACACACTCTCTTATTGACGATAAACCCGGATACTCGCATAGGACATGCCTGACAGTTTCATTGTCCTGTTCACACATCCTGCATAGAGGTGTGTTCACTAGCCCCATATTATGGAGGTGTTTCCCTAGTTGATAGTGTCCAGTCAGAAATACAACTATTAAGCGTATATTTTCCTGGTTATCGCCAAATATTTCTTCGGCTCCAGCTTCCCAAGGTCGCCCAGGGTGATCCTGGCAAGATTGGCAAGATGGGATTTCATCCCATCTCTTTAGGGATTGAGCATGGGTGTAACACTAGTTCCGCAATTGTTGAAGTCATCAGGCCGTAGGTGCCCCTGGGTCATACAATTCTTAGTTCTGCCGCTTTCTTGGCTGAAGAGTGGGCAATGCGATTACCTTCACTCCTGTCGTGCTCTTTAATTCACCTCAGGATAATGTTATTATCTACCGAGGCTTTGGCTAAATCTTGGTGGCACGCTAGTACTAGCACTGAGGTAACACGTTGTCTGTTCAAGGCTAATACGGCTTGTCTGCTGAGTGCAGATTATTATGTTTCTGCCAGAAATTCCTTTCCTGGTTATTTCTTTTGTGGCGATTGAGATACCAGCCAGTTCTGTTTGAACCACGCTGGTATTTTTTTCCATTCCTCACTTAATACTTAGGCTTAGTGATCTGGAGTACACTCCACATCCTGAGCCATCTCTGGTTTTTGAGCCGTCTGTATAAATGCGTATTGCATTTGTAGCATCTGACTCTGTGTTCTGATTTATTTGTATTTTGTAGGGTTTATTAAACACAAACCTGCGTTCAATTGCATTACTGGCACTGGTTACCTGCAGCAGAGGTTGCGCAGTGAGCGCTTCTCGCCATAGGCTCAGCCTCAATTGACCCATTCCTACTTCGAGGTTTACACTAGCTGTGCGCAATCGTAACATGGCCATTAAAGTAACCTCCTTAACGTACAGGTTCCATTGCCGCGGTTGGTGTTGTTCTTATGCCTCCTGTGATGTTTAAACAAGCCAATCGCTGACTGTGATGTCTTCTACATACTTATTTCTCTACTGATAAGCATCTTGAGTATTCATTTTCCTACTACCAGAGGTACATTCCTGGAGTATAGTTGCTGGATAATTGTTGGGAAGGTTGTTTTATCAAAAGTTCCCTCGATATCCATGAATATACCCAGGGTGGATTCTTTGTTGCCTGCCCAATGATCTTTCGATTCTGCCAACCACATGGTGAAGGGTCGAATCAGTAGATCTTCCCGGAGTATAAACTTTCGACCAATTTCAATCATAAATATTATTGATCATTTCGAAAAAAAAATAAACAACCAATATGGTTTTCGGAAGAACAAATCAACAATTGGATCATTGGAGACCCAATGAAGGTGATTGTTGAGGCATTCGACAGTGTCTCACATGACCTTCTGTTGCTTAAGTTAGAGTGTTACGGCATTAGAGGTGTACCTCACAAATTATTATCATCCAATCTAACTAACAGACAACTAGTGAAAATAGATACAAAAATACATCTGTCAGCATACAATTGATAATACTTTCACTATTCTCTTTGCTGACGATACTTCCTTTATCAAAATTTCTTCAAATTAACCTAATCTTTTAAAAATGGCTGATCCATTCACAATGCGAAAAATTGGTTTATCGCGACCTTCACACAATTAAGTGATCAAAAGACTCAAATATTAATCATATCAAGTAACAACAACTATACAATAGGTGAACATTGCAAACTTCTTGGTATTACAATCGATGATTCCCTTAATTGGTATATTATGTATACAGAAAATTTGAACAAACGTCTATCTAGTATCTTGTTTTCAATATGAAGGCTCCGATGTATTATCAATCCAGACAAACTGCGAAATACATATTTTGTTTTTTTTTAATTAAGTCAAAGAAATAAGTTTTATTGTAAAACAAAGATAAAAATAAAAACAACAATAACGCTTCCATGTATATTTACATTTCCCAAACAGTCTGTGAAATACAAGAAAATAAAAGAAACTATCCCTTCACCTCCGATATTCACACTGATGATATAAGATGTGCTGATCAAATAGTATTGCCGCGATTTCGTTTAACTAAATTCAAAACGAACTCCATAAATTTCTAACTTTACAACAAGTTGACTTCAGAAATGCGTTCACCTAATAATAATAAATTAATAATTTTTTTTTTCGTGTAATTCAATAATTATAAAAAAAGTTGTTGTATCGAAAAAGCATTTTCTTCTAGTTTGTATCTGAAAGTTACTTCTTTGCATGATCTATACATCTTTGTGAAGAAATTATTTTGAAATTATTTGCTTTCATCCGTTCGTCAGAAGATTCCCACATTGTTATTGTATAAAGATGGAGAAGAAGATATTTATATCCATGATAATTATTTTACAATTTTCACACTATGAATTTTCTTTGATACGCGTTTCGCTCTACGGTAGCCTCATGAGTTGTACAAGTGTAAAACCCTATTTTGGTGAACTAGACTTCAATATTTCCACCCCAAGAGTAATCTAAAAAATTCTACACAAACAAACCAGTGTCTCTTCAAGATTTTGACGAGCCATATTTCGTCATTTGCTTTTTCTATATTTTAATTTCAAATTTCGAAATATTCGATATTAGAAAATTCCCTAATGAAATTCAATCATTGAACAATCGGGGTTGGATGCATCGAGAGACAGCGAAAAAATAGGTAATCTATTGGTGCCGATAAAACGCTTATAACTCGAGCCTCGATGACATAAGGTGCAAAGTTGCAGGTATATCATCCGAGCTAAAACGGGGAACAAATTCAGCGGCATACAACTCAAACTAGGAACGCGAAATTAAATTGCCCGAGTGATTAATCGGCGCAATAGCTCTGAGGACATGTATATCCCGGAAAGCTGCTTCAATCATTGTGACAAATAACCGACGGCTGGATGGCGCTGCAGCAACGCCATGTCCTTCCTTTCTCTCTCTTCCCGAAGGGCCCTTGTCACTCGATGTTTGAACTAAAGAACAATTTGATTACCCAGATGTATTCAATTTGAAAACGCTATTATAACATTATTTATTAACCTATCCAAAAAGCAAAATATATCAGCAGCAAAATTCACCGTTCGGTAGATAAAATCATTACAAACAGTATGTTTTGGGCTGTCTTTAGGTAGATAGGCCGTTACTTATTTTGAAATTAAAATTGATATGGTACAATTCCATAACAGTAGGCACTAAATTCTAAGAAATATTATTGCATTGAAATGAAAAAATTATTGTCAAGGTTGTGATTCTATATATTTTATCATCAGTTTCTCTCATCTGTTCAGTTTTCCTCATCTCATAATTGCCGTACGCCAATGCAATTCCATGCACACAATTCTACCTTGGCTCCAGTTGTCCTACAGTTCATTATAACTGAACCACTTTAGAAACCATGTATGAAACCTAATGACATGACGACGACCTATCCATTGCTAATTATTCAGATTTCTTTGTTTCAACGTTGGTTTATCTTTGGAGCAGAATAATTAACCTCACAATTCGATATCTACGGCATTTCTATCGAAGAATAGCCATAAATCAGACGATCCTGCTCCTACAATTTTCGCTGATTGGGACGGATTTAAGTTTCCTTCGGTAACGAATACGGCGACACTTTATTTTCCTGAGAATCCGCCAAACTCATAATACAAAAAGTGTCCAAGTTTGCAAGAATCCGCTTTTTGCTCGGAGCAAACTCAATAGTTTCCTGTAGATGGATAAACGATCGCAGTCTGGGTGATTAATGACGCCTTGTGACAGCATAAAAACATGAAAATGTGATTGAAACCATCCATTTCAAAGGAGCTTTTGTGATCTCCACCATTATCGAGAATCCTCCGAGGAATATCGATTCAAAGTTATTGACCAAAATAAACAAGTCCATGGTTATTGTTGAAAGTAATATTTATTCGGTCGTATCATCTCTATTGTTTGAAAAATGGAAGGAACTTTTTTCAATTTTCATTTCAGAGTTTAATCCATTATTTTGTTTCTTGTATGCCCACTGTATCGTTGCTTCAAAAGTCATCAAAAATAATCTAATATCATTATACAAATGATGCAATGAAAAGAATAAAACGATATGAAACAATTTGAAAAAATTACCAAACCAGACTAGAAGTAGACTCCATTTGACACGGCCAATGAAGTATTTTCCTGTTAAAACTTACCGAGATTGATATCTGTCTGTATGTCTGTCTGTTTTTCGTTAACCAGCTGCCGCCTCCCTACGAACGAATACTGTCTAAATTCTGAACTTGTGCGAGCTAAGGATTAACGAGGTTTTACCTTTAAACGCGCCATTGCTAGCACAGGTTGGACGATAGGCAGTGAAAATAAATCGTCTGGCTTCTCGGCTCGAACCACCGTTTCACCTGACGGTGGATTGAATGAGTGGAACAAACCCTTTCACTCCAACCCAACCGGCTACCGTCCCGCCTCAGGAAGTTTGTTTAAATCGTTACCGACATTTACGATGGATGCAATTTTTTGTTCGTACCTTCGCAATTCATACGAAATAAAGGTACAAAAACAATGTGAACTAATGATTTCCAGATAGGAATATATCAACCCTACAGAAAATCCAAACCAACTATGGAGGTTATTGATAAGGACCATACATAGAAATGCATAAATACGAAATATGAAGTATTACAGGGATGTTCTCTGGATAATCTTCATTCAGGGGACATCTGAACAAAATAGGGCTATGAAGAGGAGTCATTAGTTATGTGCAATAAAACATGCTCTATTCCTAAAGAGATTGGATGGAAACAAAGGATGCAATTTTGCCAGGGTCACCTTGGGCGACCCTCGGAAGCTGGCACCGAAGAAATATCTGGCGATGATCGGGAAAAACCTACGCTTAACAGTAGGATTTCTTACTGGCCACTGTCAACTAAGGAAACACCTCCATAACATGGGGCTAGTGGACACACACCTCTATGCAGGATGTGTGAACAGGAAGATAAGACTGTCAGAGATGTCTTATGCCAGTGTCCGAAGTTATCGTCAATAAGAGAGTGTATGTTCGGCGAGTCTTGGCTTACACCTCCCAGTGACCTGTTCACCTTCCTGGAAAGGACAGGATGGACGATGAACTAGGAGGACAACTCCTCGGGAGGATGTACAATGGGCCACATGTGGCCTAAGTGATGTGGGCCTACACGCACCGTCCCTACTCTACAGATACAGATACAACAGAGAGACATTGACATCACTTCACGTGAATGTGAAGCACCAATTTACAGAACAAGCATTCCAAATTATGTTCAGAAAAATGTGATAAATATTTAACAAAGGACATGTTCAAATTAGAAGGGGTATCAAGATTCTTGGAATGGGATTTATGAAAAAGATGCAGGAAAACATAGGGAATTCATAAAGTTATAATATTTTAAGGGAGAGAGAAATCTTATAATATTTATGATACATAAAGATACAACAAACAGCAAGAAAACAATTAAACAATTCAAACTAATGATTTTCTCGTAAAGTTTGTTGAAGATGATTACCTGCAGTCATGATTCACGCTTCTACTCGTTTTGTCATCAAGTATCAAAGATCCTGAAGGTCTTTCTTTCAATTTTTCCGTTTCTTGAATCTCCTACATTTTGTACTGGTGCTGTATGCAACAAAAACATCCGATGTACTCATAAAAATTGATACAAACTATTCAGGTCTGGTGACCTAAGAGGCCGTGACTGTGACCTCTCAGAAGAAGGGACCAATTAAGTTGATATCAATGTCAATGCAGTCAGAGTACTTCTTTTGATAAATAATTGGTATCTTCAATAGCATGTCATTTTTTTCACACCAAAAATGATTATTATGAAAGTTATTGTGAAAAGTGAATTTCATCCATGAGCGAGACGAGACTCGCCTTCTTGTCATTCACTACAGCTTTCACTGCAAGGCCATTAGTTGAGTCCAGCAATGCATTTGTGGTTTAGCCTAGCTAAACTGATAAGACCTATGGCGAATCAAAAGTCCGCTGTTTAGTATTGGATCATGAATTCGTTGTGTTTGGGTTTACAACTTGCTAGAGTAGTAGTTACGGTGCAAATGTACAATTCATGAAACTATTTTACAGAATCTTCTATATAATTCTCCTCGATTATTTACATGACACCAAGAAAACTCTGTGTTTATATTACCAATATAACTTCATCGGTAAGGTTATATTGTTTAAAGTATATCTTTTCAGTGAAATCCATTCACAACCTTGTAGATTCTCGTTACTTTCAGAGACAATGCTGGCTAATTTCGTTTATCTTCATATGTGTGGGTGCCTGATACAAACCATATTCACGTCGACTCACGTACGACTCCTCCATATTCACCCCATCTGTCTCCAGTCTCATTTGGTGGCAGAGGTGACTGGATGTTCGTATGAAATTCTCATAAAGCTCACGTACGGTACTATGTTTTCATTTGGGATGACGGTCTGATTTCCGCATATATGTCACTATTCGGACTTGTTTAACTCTGCGCAGCGGAATGGCAAGCCGTTACACGTGTTGCATCGGAATTTGCATTTTATCGGCGTCGCGACGATATTGCGTCCCGTTCAATTAGACTCGGATAAAAATTGGATTCGATGACAATAGTCGTTTAGAAGGGAGTATTAGAAATAAAAATTGGAATTTCTGGCTGATACCACTGCGAATGGAAACGAAATTACAGTAGAACACTGCACATTCTTCTCGTTGAAGAGATAAACTAGGAACGTACACTGGTGAAAATGTTTCCACCAATACTGGCGGTAATTTAATTTCAGCCCAAATTAGTAGGAAAATTACTTTTGTGTGTGATTTCCATATTTTGTTATTCTACCCCGACAAGAATGTGAAATTTTTCATAGTGATTCAACATTATGAATGTATCTTTGCGTTGAAATGAAACTTAGAGTAAATCGCGATATGAACCTCTACTGTTATATTGAATCAAGTTCCTTATCGATATCAAGGTCTACTTTTTCATTGTAACTTCGATTATCAACTTCACATCTTTTATGCATATTTCCATACATTCAAAAATCATTGAAATCATCATATAAATTCATGAAACGAAGTTCTACAAAAACACAATTCATTTCTTTTATATTCAATAAAGAGGTGTTATGGAGGTGTTAAAATGAAAAAGAAATGAAAGAACATCGAATAACCAATAATTTCGGGTATCTGAAAGAATTTCTTAATGAAATATTTCTCAATTCCAGATCAATACAAGTACAATGAGTTCGAACACAGTAGGATAGCAGAGAACAACGAAACTACAGTTATATCTTTATGAAATATGGCAACCTACTCGTCAACTTCATTAAAAGTGATTCGACGATTTCCCATGACAATTTTCTTCACTTTCTCAACATTTTTATCGGTTGTTGATGTGCTGGAGCGTCGAGGGCGAGCGTTGTCATTCACATCTTCTTGGCCTAATTCCATTTTCTGCACAAAATTTTATGTAATTTCTTCCATGCATTTTATCAATAGCAGAAAATCACCGAATACGCAATACTAAATATCTTAAACTGTGAAAATATGTACAAGGCGAGTATTCCAACATGAAAAATAAAAAAATCGTAACCTGTACGTAGCCTGTGAAATTTCAACATTCACCTTATTTTTTGCTTACGCATAATGTCCGATAATAAATATCCTTAGACAATTATACCTGAAGCATTATCTTCTTTCCACTCCTTTCAACATGGATACTTTATTTCTCAGAGTCTCACTATGATAGTATAGGTGGATTCGCTCTCCGCCTTTGTGAATCTTTACGTTTGCGAAGAATACAAAATTCCTGCATAAAAAAATTAAATTTTAACTGGAGAAGAGATAAAATCAGATTTATAAAAATCAGATTATAAACCAATTGTGATTCAGTTTCTCATACACCATTTCTTCCAGTAACAACCAGAATCACAAGATATGAACATGAAGATACTGAAACAGCGTCGTTCTTGTCTATTTACCTCATTGAAGTATTTCACTGTCAAGAAAAAAACTCAAATTGGCCTTCAATAAAACACATTCTTTACAGTTGCCAGCAAAAAAGGAGCTCGTTCAAGTTTAAACAAGGTTTTCTCCGAGAAATTCAGAATATTTCTATTCAAATATGTACAAAAACGCTCCATGATGTAGAAAGAAAAACAAACTCTGGTACCAGGTACATATTTTATATAACGGCAGGAACTAGAACAAACCCAACTTGCCATGCGATCGGTGATGGAAAGAGCATTCCGAGAGATTTCAAATATCCGATTGCGATTTGGGATTGTGAAAAGTTCGATTGGGAATTGCGGCGATACGAGATATGGAAAAGCCAATAGCAATAAGACGACTTCAGCGGAACGGTCATGAACCGAGATTGCTTCTTGAATATGTGTCGTAATATCCGGCTGAAAACCATTCGAAAGCTCCTACTCTCTCCAGATATTTCATGTTATTGCCTCATATATGTTGATGTGACGGCTCATTTATCAGAATTGTAGTGCATCAACTTTATACTGGAAAGACCTGAGTGATAACTTTAATCGACCTAAAATCAAAGATAGTTTGAGATTTGAAATGTATAACTGAAATTATCAAAAAAATATCATTATGTATTCAACTGACCCGCCTATTGAAAAATGAGAAATATTAGGTTTCTCGTGGTTCCAAAATAAGATTTAGAAGATTAAAGAATGAACAAAACCCCTGTTATGCTAGCATAATCACTTTGGATTTTTATTTCTATTTTTGAGCCGTGATTTTGAACTAATTACTTTCATTTACTCTGTAATTTTGAATTCTTATTTTGAGCACCTACATTCGTCCTGTCGCCGAATTATCAAGTGTTGATTTTTGAAATCAGTTTATTTTGCTATCTACACCGTTGAGCTAGAGACACGCACCCACGATAAAAGCATAAACATGGCAGCAAAAGCGTAGATTTCTACATGGTTGATTTTGTAGAAGAAATTAGTGAGTTCAGTAAAATTAAACGTTATTTGTGCAATTATAAAACAACAATAAAAATTAATTGGCGCTCCGGGGCGACTTCATTGACTCCAGTGGCGCATTTGCTTTTTCAGCTGCAGGAAAACCCGGAAAAACCTGCAGCACCACATCATCTGAAGATCTTGATCTGCCAATGTCCTCTCTCATAAAACTGAATGTAACATGTCTCCGAGGCTTCAATAAATTCAATACATCGCCAAAACACTTCGTGACACGACTATCGTCAAACTTACACCAGTCCGTTTCGTCTTTGACCAAGGCGTTATAATAACCAAATTCAACGTCAGAATCACAGTGAACAATGACTGCATGAATATTATAATACTGGTCTGTTAGATTAAAGTGTTCATCTATTTCGAACCTTCGAAACAGTTTGGTGCTTCCGTCAGAGGTTTAGTCATGTTGAGTCAGTAAGTTCCTTTTCGAATCAAGTATGTATTCAAAGTGTTTCACAGTATACTCTAATGATGAGAATTATAAGGCAGTTCCTTACATTTCAAAAAATTGAATAGATAACTGTTCATATGCAGAGAGAGCTCAGAAACACTTGATATTTTTTATATATAGGTAATGCTCATTATTAGTGTCAGTATCATTTTATGTTTCTTGGGCTCCTTCAATTTTTAGTAATAAAATGTATATCTTACTTCTTTGAATACACTTTTTTATGCTATTTTTAAAGTTGAAACCTTTGTTTTCCTTTTTTAATGAAACTTTATTCATTGTTTCATTTATTTATTATCTATCTCCAGCATATCATTCATTGGCCCACTCTTGCCAATAAATAATAAAAATGAATTATTGAATTGAAAGGATTGAGGAAATGAAGCGATTTGGCTTTCAATTCTGCATCTTTATACAAACATTTGTATTTTTCTATAATATGTTCTAAAAATATATATCTCCTTTCAATTTGAACGAAACATCAGGTATCGAAAATCTGTGTGAGTTAAACCCTTCTCTGCAATCAAAATGACAAATAAAAATATTTTTGGAAATGAATTCATTGGTAATGAAGCAGATTGATAATATTAGTTCGGACTTCCAAATAACAAATGAAAATAAAAATAAAAAAGAATAGCTGAAAATAACAAATACCTATATCAAGCAAAAAATTAAATTATAATAAAATAAAAATTGAAGATTAAAATATTTCAAGCCAAGTTACTTCACTGTGAAGTCAATTTTTCAATATTAGTTTTCATTTGTTACTTCAGAGATTTCATATCATATCATATTAGACAATGTAAGTCCAAACTAATGAGATTAATTGAATAGAACTGGCCGATACTTGATGAAAATCCACATTAAAAAACTAATCAATACAGTTTATTGTATGATTTTCACTATAAGGGTTTTACAAAAACCGCGACATGTGTTTCGCTATACAATAGCTTCTTCAAGGTTATGCTTGCTGTATTGATTAGTTTTTTTTTAATAAGATTAATTTTTGTTACTCTTCTCCTATGGATGGAAGCATTATACAGTGCATTTCTTTAATGTCTTCTCCCTTTTATTTTTTAAACGGATCAACTCAAAACATTCAAATTTGGGATAATTAAATTAATGCATGAATACTTTGTATTGAAGCGTAATTAACATATGAAATTTTCAAGATGGCGACTGGGCGCCATCTGGGAACAAAAATTAAATGGAAAGGAGGGTCTTGTGGCACATCCTTTTAAAAAAAATTTAATGTCAAAAGTAGATATTTGTGAGGAGCCAAATAACACTTCCCCTTGAGATTCGTCAACGATTCTCTTCGCACTGTTCAATTTGATTTAACCTCTTCATAGAGGGTGGGAATATCACTGGGGACTGAACCACTTTACTCGCCCTATTGAGGAAATTGTGAATAGACAAGTGAGTACCTTTCCATTATTTAGGCATAGTCAACAGTATCAGTTGTTACGAAATCACAAAGCGATCGGCGGCTGTTGAGTGCTCGCGCTTTGACTTCATCAGCTATATTATTCAACGCTAATGGTTCTCGAATGTTATCATTACCATTTGATTTGAGCTTACATTCGACGCGTCGATAAATGTACCTTGGGTCGTAATTGATTCTGCTCATTACAGAAGGGAACGAATCTCTGGATATATGAATAGAAGCAAGTGTCTCAAATCTATATGAACCTCAAATTGCCGACTTTCATCACAATTATCAAATTGGTAATAATCATTTACGGAATGAATCATTAAATAACATATTTCCTAATAATTTCTTTGTTACGTCACTTCATGCTAGGAATCATTAATGTCAAAAATGAAGACCTCCTAAGCTTGCACAAGTTTCGATTTTTGAGGGTTTTCGTTCTAGAGCCTTTGTATGGGATTTATTGAATATCATAAAATATTATAAAATAATGAAATTCATTATTTTACGCAAAAAACCGCCCATCAAACGAAAAAATATAGATCAGATTTACTCAGTACAGAAACTGCACGGGCGCCTCTGGCATTCGGGGCATCAACCAACCAGTCTCTTATTGCGAGATATAGCTGTTTTCAACTAATTATCAAACAATTAGGGGGAACTAACGATCTAGCGACAATACTACAAGATAGTCAACCAATTCCATCAATTTCAAATAATTCTACAATGTCATTAGAGGTACGTATCACGGAATTGATCCTCATTACATTTGTAACATCTCAAGCTCAATTAAAAGTCTAAACAACATAAAGCATAGTATTGAAGAAATGACAATTGATTCACATAAGAACATATTTCTTCCACAATTCATATTTCAAATGGTTCCAACAGTTACTCGATGGAAATCCATAACTCATTCACGTAATACTCCATTGTGGAATTTTTATTGGGCAGTTTAGAAAAGCGCAACACATGTTTCGTGAACAGTTGTTCAGATCTTTCTGGGAATTATTATCTCTAACCATAAGCAATAAAAATATCTCTCAGATGTACTTTTGATGCACTGTTTGGAACGTTTGGTGTAGTAATGAATATTTCTAGAGTTCTATCCCAACACCGAACTGTTATTTTTAACACCTCGACAGGTGTTTCAATCACCAAGTGAGCATCTTCAAGAGGAAGATTAAACTGAACCTCCTAAAATGTTGCCCTTATTCGTATACCATATATACCTATCTAGGTACCTGCGTCTTAATTGTCTTAAAATTAATTTTACAATGTTGCCTTATCTATTAGTCAGGTAAATCTGATGGTCTCCAGTAATATTCAATATCTCTCAGAATCGAAAGGAACTGATTATATTTCATTTTTATGGCTAATCTCGAATTATTGAAAACTCTTAATGACATTTGCGTTACTAATATAACAGACAAAAATATTCTCGACGTCAAATATTAAAAAACGTGAAAAAGAGTATATTTCAACTTCACGACTCATCTATATACCTATTCAACTGCAGACCGGAATTCATCAATATACAATAGATTTCCTGAAGGTTAATCGCAGAAATATACTGTAGTTTGATGCTTCACTTCACACGTTTCATTCAATTTGCGGTTCAGGATAGATATACCATCAATACCATTGGATAGATCATCGAATTTTCTCTCTAATTGTTCGTGACACTAATCAGTTACACTACTAGCGATTGATGCATATAATCGCATTGTAATAATGGGACCATTATTTATAATTAACATTGTCAGCTGTATTCCGCCTATGCACAAACCAGAACACATTACCATGTCAAACTAATGGTAGCTCATAATAAATAGATAATATAAATTAATTCATTAGATGGCTACTAAATAATCGATATTATGGTGATTCGCTGACTATATTTTCGGTTCGTGGTCATTGTTAATCAATTATCTGCCATGGACAGATTTAATAGATAGTTGACGAAACTAATCCAGATCATAATCTCACTCGATGAATGATGCTCCAGTTGGTAGCGATGTCGGTATTATTTAGCCATCGATCGAGGTCTGTATGGACAGCCACGTCAATTTGTACCGGTTGGAGTTATTCACGACTACACACCAAGAAAAATATGTATCAATTATTTATTCATTTATTGATTTTTGATGATAGAGGATTCAATGCAATATCAATATTCAGGCCAACGAAAACAAATCAGAGAAAGACTAAGGGCAGCTAGATTAGATTATATTTTAGGGGAGCTAGCCCATGCCCATGATGAGACTCCATAGCCTTGACCCATCATATAGCTGGTAGCCTCTGGTTTTTCTTTCTCGCAACTTGCGTGTCTCAGCCTTGCTATCGCTTCGCTTCACAGAGCACATGCAGTGCGGTTTCTTCCTCTTCTTGACAGAACCTGCATTGGGTTTCTTTTATCAAACCCATGCCACACCCAGCTATGCCCCGTTAGCAGACCCACTACTACCCTTATAACCTTACGGTTGTAGTTTAGCAGGTCTTCCATGAATCTGGGCGACGGTTACTGTATGAACTCTTTCGCTTGCATCATTCATGGGAGCTTTTTCCACCAATCTATCGATTCGGCTTGCATCCATGAGTTTATGGATGTCTTCATACATGCTTTCGCTACCCCACAGAAGGGCCAATCATATTCTTGTAAGCACCTTCACAGGCTAGAACATCGGCATCCTCATCGCCCTTGTGATCCTCATGTCCGGGAACCCAAGTTAAAGCGGTCCTATTTTGGGTAATTAGCTTCTTGGGCGCGCTCAGACAGCTTCCCACCAGTCTTGAGAAGACTTGAAATGAGTTGAGCGCTTTAATTGCCGCCTGGCTGTCGGAGAAAATGGCAATGTTTTTATTTGTGACCTCCTGCCTGTTCATTTCCCCAGTGTTCGATGGTCGCTACTTCTGCCTGGAACACAGTTGCATTATGTCCGAGGCTGAGTGCGATTCTTGTCTTTACTCTCCCTTCGTATATACTGGCTCCTACTCATTTTTGGGTCTTTGAGTCACCTGTATATCAAATTTCTTCCGCTTTTACTGGTAGGCGTTTTACCAGTTCTCTCTACTTGGTATGATGATTTTGAAATCTTTTCAAAAGTTGTACTGCGGGACTGTGTTAACCACGGGCATTTCTAGTATTGGACCTGCCTTCAGTTCATTGTACAGTTTCAAGTATTCTGCACCGTGTAACTGGCTTATTGGGGTTTGTCCCTGCATTAGCCTGTGTGTCACCAGTCGAGCTTCTCTTTGCATGTAGATGTGCAATGGTGGAAGTCCGAGAACGACCTCAAGTGCTGCAGTGCTGCGAGACTTAGGCATGCCAGCCTTTGTATGTCACCTAATACCTTAGCCGTACCCGATTGCTTTGTTCTTGTCAGCTAAGGACACCAGAGAACCTTTAGCAACACCCGGGATATATCGGATTCCTTTTAGCTGCGGATTGGTTTATATTGGAACCACGAAAAGAAGTTTGGGTACCCATCTCTCTGAACACAAGATAAATTGTCGACTCGGACAAACCAACAAATCAGCTATAGTCGATCATGCTCTCAACAAAGAAGGCACTCACATTATCTCATTCAAAGATACTATAATACTCGATAAAACTCAAAATTGCTATATAAAGAGAAGCATTAGTAGAAGTTTAAAAACACAGGGAGAATTTCAATAGAAAAGAAGAGGCGATAAATATTTATTAAATCTACATACCTGTCGTTAAAGGTACACAAACGAAGATAGGTAATCTAATCAGGAGTCAAATCGAATACCAGCATTGTAGTTACTACGTTCGGAAAAACGAGAACAACAACTCAAGCACCAACTCGGCACTGTGAAGGTACCACTACCAAAGCAGTAGTAGTAGTGCCTTCAGGCCACGGCCAAAAAAACCTTAAAATAGCATTCACATAGTTATCTTTGGCTGAGGTAAAATTTATTATTCTATCAATTCATTTTCTTTTCACGTTTTGATTATCAATATCAATACCATTTTGATAGACTTGGTCAATATTACACAAACACCGTGTGTTGCCCTGCCACACACAATAATTTGTGCTCTAACACAACACGATTTAGATAATGATCATTCAGTCGATTAAACTAACACCAAAATTCTCCATTTCGAATCAGATTCAAATAAAAAGCAATTTCTGGAGATGACTGAAATCAAAATTAGAGAGAACAATATCAATAAGAAGACAGACATCGACAATCTCAGCAAAATTTATTCATTTTTACTAACAAAAAAACACCTAAATACATCCTGTAATATTCAAACAATACAGGGTGTAACTAAATAAGTATAAGATATTTAAGGAGGTGATTCCTCATCGAAAAAAAGATAGGATTTTTCATATAAAGAAATTTCATTGGAGCATCCCTTGTTAAGATACAGCCCCTCAAAGAGGGTACATAAAATTTGTATAACAATTTTTTTCACAAGCACTAAAAATGTTACAATATTGAAATTAACCTGGCGTTTTGAAGTACTAAAAATACACTTAGCCAGAAATTTATTCAGTTTACCCCATGGTTGTAAGAGGTGGAAAACGCAACCCCTAAAATTTATTTCCAATTTAACTTTTTGTCTTATCATTTGTTTACCATTTAAAAATTTATTTCCGATAGCCTGCTTCATTCTAAACAAAAAATGTCTCTTGGGTTTTTTGCCCAAAATAAACCAGTTCGCAGCAAAAAATTATTTTATGAACAACTACAGGGATACATCGTCATAAATGCGAAAATAGTGACAATTGAATTGGTATGACGCTGTCAGTTTGTAAATTTTTGAAATTGAAATAATACTAATTGGGTGTTGTTGTTCTGTTCTTAATTTGTTACTTCAATAATTAACTTGTTATTGAAATGACATACAAAAATGAGGAAATGGCTGATATGCATTACGTTTACGGTCTGTCGCAGGGGAATGGGTTAGAACATTCTAGAAGATATGCTGAAATGTATCCTCAACGGCAGCATCCTCCACATAGAATATTTACTCGACTTCATCAACGATTACGAGAATATGGTTCATTCGACAAAAGAACGCAGGATTGTGGTCGCTATCGAGAAGTACGAACAGCACAGCTTGAGGAAGCAGTACTTTATTTGATTGAAGAACAACCTACTACCAGTACTACAAAGATTGCTTTCCAGGTAAACATCCGCGAGACTTTCCGAACCGTCTTGAATTTTGTAATTGGATACTGGAAATGATTAGAAGAAATTGTGACTTTCTGAAGACGATAGAATTCACAGACGAATGTAGTTTTTCTCGGGAAAAGATTATTAATTTTCATAATTACCACATACAGTGTGTCTCACTTCTCATGGAAACACCCCCGTATCTTCCGTAATATTCGAGGTAGAACGATGAAACTCTCTGGACTGATTGAAATGCTCAAAATGCATCTACCACCTGAATGGGGTTGGCCAAAGTGATATACACTGTCCGCCACTCGCGATGGAACACCCCATGATTACGGTAAAACATATTAGGGGGCAAAATAGGCTCAAAATTCCTTCAGATTCGTGATCAGGACTACCAACTAACTACGATTACACTTTTTTCCTGAAAAAATTTCAGTCTTGAAAAATTTGAATTTGTTTCACTTCTCATGGAAACACCCGTATTTTCCGTAATAATTGAAGTAGATTTTTTTTTGGTTTTGACATCATAACATGAACAAAATTGTTCAAGAGAAACTCGACTTTTGTTTTCACATAAATAATTTATTTTTTATTTTGTTGTCAGGAAAGTTATTCCTTCTCGATAAGAGAGAAAATGGTAATTTTGTAAGAGGAACGGAAACATGTAATGGTTAATGTTAGTTCATATTCTCATTTTCCCATTATTTGAAAAAAAAGGATATTTTGTGGCGAAAAATGTTATGTAGTTCAAAATTCTTTGGAAGTACTACTTTCAAAATCACATTTTCAATTAAAAAACAAAATAATAAATTTCAAATGATTTAACTGTTGACAATTTTATGAAATTTTCCTCCAAACGATCACATTTTTCTATGCGCCTTCTATTATTTCCTTTAACTCTTCTCAGTTCTCTAGGTGTGATTTCTCTACACGCTTGTATAATATTTGCACGTAGATCTTCCTTATTTGTTGACCTATCCTTATAAACTTTATTTTTCAAGTTTCCCCATAAATAAAAATCCAGTGGAGTTAAATCTGGGGATCGTGGTGACCATACTACGTGAGAGCTATTGGGTCCTATCCATTTCATAGGTAGATTCCTATTCAACCAAACCCTTGTTATGCCACTATTGTGAACCGGTGAACCATCTAACTGATAAATTATGCTGTGTCTCACATCCAAAGGTATTTCTTCCAACACATCGGAAAATGCATTTTCAAGAAAATCAACGAATAGTCGTCCGTTTAAATTTTGATCGAAAAAAAATGGACCGATATATTTTCGTTCAGGATACCACACCACACATTAACTTTCTGAGATATTTGATCTTTACAATTCACCACCCAATTTGGATTTTGTTCAGCCCAAAACCTTATGTTCTGGGAAGATACAACACCATTCGTGGTGAAGGTAGCCTCATCACTGTATAAGATATACTTTAAAAAATTCCTGTCATTGAGATAATTTCCCTGCATCCATAAACAATACTCCATACGGCGGATTTCATCTCCTTCGTGCAAAGTATGTAAAAATTTGGGTTTGAACGCATGCATTTTATGCCTCTTTAAACACCTCCATATTTTACTGTGGCTCATATTGAGTTGAAGCGATAAGTTTCTCAAACTAATTCGAGGATCAGCTTCATGAGCCGCCAATATCGAATCATCATCAATATGATGTTTTACAATTTTTCTGTCCTTTGTTACTTGCCCGGTGCTCACGAATAGATTATATATTTTATGTACAGTTCCAGGGTGTACAGCTACCTCTAGCGGGTGTCTTCTATTAAATTCAGCGGCCGCTTCACGATAAGACCTCACCCCTTCACCAACAATTAAAACAATTTCAATTTTTGCTTGAAGTGACAGACGTGCCATGTTGAACTTTGTCAATTAAAATGAGCTGATATCAGTTAAAATGGGAACTTCATAAATATTAAAATATGAACAGGAACTCACGAACAGAAAACAACTGGAACACAGGAACAATATCCAACACAAATACAGGAACAATAAACACAATGGGAACAAAAACACGGCAGAAACAACAAGAACAACGGTGATTCAAAGAACAACAATACTAGAAACAACAAATGCAATGAAAACTGGTCTGGGGGTTAATACAACAAGCTCTTTCAACAATATTGTCAGGTTGACAGTAAATATCTATGAGCAACTGTTTTCCACGGTGATTTCAGGGCACCGCATGATTCAATGAAACTGGTGTAATTCAATCCCTTCAAATGATTTCAGACAACAATTCAGCAAGTAGGTAAAATAATCTAAATTCTACCTGTTCACCGAGTGCGATTTTTTTTTCTTTCTAAAAATTAACAGTTGTTTTGGCGTTGCAATGAGTATGAAGATTAATTTTGTTTCGGAAAGTAGAATGTTTCCTCAATATTTTGGTGAAGGACCCCGCACATTTCTTACGAGAAATGGCTTGTCTTGAATTTTGCCGAAATTTTGATATGTTGTAGTTCTTGATGTGCTATTGAAAGTGTCCACAGCCAAAGCTCAGAGTTGTACAGTTTTCGAGATGTGAACCTTTGAGTATAGATTTTTTCCTTTTCTTGCAGTTTTTGCTCATCAATCGAGAGCTCTCACTTATGGTTGGGATAGAATTTGGATGTTCAGCAACCAGAATTAGTTTTACGAATAATCTTCTTCAGTTATAATAGATGCCGCCATCGATAATTTTTCATACACTGCTTCACACTATCTCGATAATCTGAGAATGTGGTGCTGTGGAATTTTCCTCACTTAGGCTCAAAATGGATGATAGCACCTCACAGCATCTGTATCTTTCATACCTGAGAGTACTCTCCAGATAGAATGGAGAAGTTCAGGTATTGGAAGCGAACTATTTTGCGCCGTAATATGTTTTACCGTAAAAATGGGGTGTTCCATCACGAGTGGCGGACAGTGTATATCACTTTGGCCAACCCCATTCAGGTGGTAGGTGCTTTTTGAGCATTTCCATCAGTCCTGAGAGTTTCATCGTTCCACCTCGAATATTACGGAAGATACGGGGGTGTTTCCATAAGAAGTGAGACAAATTCGGATTTTTCAGGACTGAAATTTTTTCAGGAAAAAAATGTATTCGTAGTAAGTTGGTAGTCTTGATCACGAATCTGAAGGAATTTTGCCCCCTAGTTTTACCGTAAAAATGGGGTGTTCCATCGCGAGTGGCGGACAGTGTATATCACTTTGGCCAACCCCATTCAAGTGGTAGGTGCATTTTGAGCATTTCCATCAGTCCTGAGAGTTTCATCGTTCCACCTCGAATATTACGGAAGATACGGGGGTGTTTCCATAAGAAGTGAGACAAATTCGGATTTTTCAGGACTGAAATTTTTTCAGGAAAAAAGTGTATTTGTAGTAAGTTGGTAGTCCTGATCACGAATCTGAAGGAAGTTTGAGCCTATTTTGCCCCTTAATATGTTTTACCGAAAAAATGGGGTGTTCCATCGCGAGTGGCGGACAGTGTATATCACTTTGGCCAACCTCATTCAGGTGGTAAGTGCATTTGGAGCATTTCCATCAGTCCTGAGAGTTTCACCGTTCTACCTCGAATATTACGGAAGATACGGGGGTGTTTCCATAAGAAGTGAGACAAATTCGGATTTTTCAGGACTGAAATTTTTTCAGAAAAAAAGTGTATTCGTAGTAAGTTGGGAGTCCTGATCACGAATCTGAAGGAAGTTTGAGCCTATTTTGCCCCCTAATATGTTTTACCGTAAAAATGAGGTGTTCCATCGCGAGTGGCGGACAGTGTATATCACTTTGGCCAACCTCATTCAGGTGCATTTTGAGCATTTCCATCAGTCCTGAGAGTTTCATCGTTCTACCTCGAATATTACGGAAGATACGGGGGTGTATCCATGAAAAGTGAGAGACACTGTATGGGCTGATGAAAACCCTCACGCTATTGTCGAAACTAACCATCATGAACAGTTTTCTCTTAACGAGTGGCTCGGAGTTATTGAGGACGATTTGATTGGTTCTCATTTTCTACCTCCTCGATTAAGTGGTGAGGCATACGTTCAATTTTCAAAAGAAGTGCATCCAGTACTGCTGGAGGCAGTTCCTTTGGGCGTCAGGAGGGATATGTTTTTTATGCATGATGGGGCTCCCGCCCATTTTAGTCAAGCAGCACGTCAGCATTTAACTGGAACATATGCAAATCAGTGGATAGGCCGAGGAGGACAACAGAACTGGCCCGCTCGATCCCCGGATCTCAATCCTCTCGATTTCTCAATTTGGGGCCATTTGCAGTATTTGGTTTTTCGTACTCCTGTTCGCGATGTAGAGGACTCAAGAAACCGCATCATCGATGCGTGTAGGGTAATCAGAGAGACTCCAGGAATATTTGAGCGAATACGTGGCTCAATGCGCCGACCTCCAGACGCATGCGTAATGCCTGAAGGTAGACATATTGAACATTTACTATGATTTCTACATGTTGTGTGCTTTGTTATTAATAAATTAGTTTTGTTTATTAACTTTTAATCGTTTAATGCAGGTACTAACTACAAAATAACAATAAATCCAGTTCGCATTTATGCCGATGTATCTCTGTAGTTGTTCGTAAAATAATTTTTTGCTGCGAACGGATTAATTTTGGACAAAAAACCCAGGAGACATTTTTTATTTAGAATTTGGAAACATGCTATAGAAAATAAATTTTTAGATGACAAACAAATAATAAGACAAAAAGTTACATTGGAAATGAATTTTAGGGGTTGCGTTTTCCACCCCTTACAACCATGGTGTGGAAAACGCAAATAAATTACTAGCTAAGTGTTTTTCGATAGTCAGGTTAATTTCAATATTGTAACTTTTTCAGTGCTTGTGAAAAAAATTGTTATACAAATTCTATGTACCCCCTTTAAGGCGCTGTATTTTAATAAGGAATGCTCCAATGAAGTTTCTTCATATGAAAGATCCTATCTTTTTTTCGATGAGGAATCACCTCCTTGAATGTTTTATACTTATTCAGTTACACCCTGTACAAATCACCATGATAAACGACATAAAAAAACATGTTCCATATTTCTCTAAAAATTAAAATTCATAAAGTAACAATCCTCACATAGCACAGGTATGTATATACTTTATGAAAATGAGTTTCGATTTGCTGAATACAAAACTTTCCAGGAGAGCTAAAATAACTTGAAATATTGGACTAACTTCCTGCGAGCGTCGCCTAAAATTTCCAAGTGTTTGTGTTTATTATTGTAGCTGCGAATTTCATGAAAAATATTTAAATGTGAACGGCAATGAACGGAGAGTCGTTGGATGGATGCGACCATTTTCCATAACGTATGGCTGCCATAATGATAATGCGGTCGTTTCACGGCCTGGCGCGTGTACCTAATGGTCCTGGATCGTAAGGCGATACCACACTAGAGATATTATTAAACATAAAGTACAGCGCCAGCGGTAATCGAAGTCGTTGCATTCAAGTTCCAATTTGTTGGCGATCGCCCAAACATCGATTCTATGACTCTTGGCTTGAAGCGTAATATTCACCAAACTGGAAGTTTCTGTCTTAAAATGCCGCATTGTGAGATAATTTAGTTTTATATGGCAAATAAGCATATGAGAATATTAAATCAGAATGTTATCTATTTATGAATGAATTTTCTTGAAAATTCTGTCCGTCTGTCTACCTGTCTATATCTACAATTTCAGGAAACACTCTATATTTTGAACGGAATTCTTTCCTAGAATGCCAAAAAGGTTTTTCCGTGAGTGAAAACAAACTTCTTGCAAAACAAGACAAATTTCATTATTCGAAACCAAATTTTTAGACATTCATTTCCAACGGCATAAGGCAAAAGTTCACACGAGTTTTTGTTGAAACGAAGCATTATTGAATGTCAGAACAACAGTCAACGATCGAGGCGTGTTCTGAAGTTCGCGTGTCTTGTACGCTATTCTAAATTACTTTGGAATTATTTATAAATTGTCTTCAATCACTGCTGGAAGCTATACGCTGGCTCTGTTTATTCGCGTGCTGGAAACGAATCGATAAAAATATAACACTTTCGAAGAAGTAAATTTCAAAACCTGTTCAGACTGAAGATTACTAAAGAATTGATAGTTCATTGAGTGGAACGATTTTCAAAGAGGAGTTATTTATCTATCAGGAAAGAAGTGAAATTTATTGATTAGTTTAAATAAACATTTCAGGCCTACTCAAATAGAAGAATAACCTAATGGTCAACTTTCAAGATTTTTCCCAAAACTCATTTATTGTTTTTCATTTGCGTGCAAAAAATACAGTGGTTGTCTTTAATGTCCTCCCCCCTTTTATTTTTTGAACAGTCAACTCAAAAAATTGAAATTTGGGATAATGAAATTAATGCATGAATACTTTATTTTGAAGTGAAATTGACAGATGAAACTTTCAATAACTGGTAAATGTAAAAATTTTATTTTATATATTATAATGAATATTATGATGCATAAAATATAAATGAATAAAATAAAATAAATACCTACTAAAACAGAGTCAGTATTTAATTATGATGCACTGTTTGGAACCTTTGATGAAGCAATGAATATTACTGCAGTTTTTTTCCAACACCAAATCGTTATTTTTAACACCTCGACACGTGTTTCGATCACCAAGTGATCTATCTTCAAGAGGAAGATTGGGAAAAAACTTCAGTAATTTTCAGAGTCTTTGTTGAATAATTAACATTTCTGCCTATTGATTGTGGAATGTAAATAAGATTAATGAAAAATAATGATTTCCTCCACGATTTTTGTTCAATTGTTTATTCACTTAACGCAGTTTCCATAGCGAAAAATAGAAATTGACGTTATCAAAAAATTTAATTTTTTGATAAGTATTTGAAATACAGCATATTTATTCGACTTATTATCAGTTTATTCAGAAATATTGGTGAACAATTTTTCTTGATCGCAACTGCCTTTGTTTTGGCCGCCCATGTGCGGTCCACTACTGCATACCCGCTAGTATTGGTCCCGCCTGTAACGCGATACAATATATACTAGAGTTTTTTTGCCATATCCTTCTTCTGTCGTACCACATATAACCTGCAATAAAGAACTTCGTTCCAAAAATCGCATTCAGAAAAACTTTTTCATCCCGATAGAAGCAGAAATTGACACCAGAATCAAATTCCAAGTAAAGGTTTTTAATAAAAAAATCTATATAATGCGTATTTTACTGATTATAGTATACATTATTTATCTTCATTGGTAAAAAATATCATAATAAATATTAGATGATAAAATAATTTACATATTCAGTTAGTTTCAAAAGTTTGCACTATATGGGAAACTTTTTTAAACCATTTGTCAGAAAATTTTACTCCTGATAAAAATTGGTGCATTGCGGAAAACTTGAATTTGAGTTATCAAAATTCTAAATTCTCGAACGGTGTATAGGGGAGAACAAAAAATAGAAGTTTTTATCAAGAGTAAACTACCCTTATTTTCGTCATTATTGAAAAATTATTAAATTTTTTAATTTTTTTATATAATATTTTTATATACATTTTTATATAAATAAATATAAATTTTTAAAATTCATCATTAAAAAAATTGTTTAAATTTGAAAACAATATTCAGATTTGAAATCACAGCCACCTACATTTGTCTATGGTGCTAGCCTCATATAGAATACTAGCACTACTTACAGATTTGTATTACTTAATTGTTTAGCATTAATTAATTTAGGTTATTATTTCTCGTCATTAAACCATGCTGATAGTTATTATGAACATACATACAGAGTGAAATATCAATTTTGCACCAAAAAAACTAGTAAACATTTTCAACAAACATCGATATATTAGTTCGAATGATAAATTGTACTAAATTTTGCATTGAAATATTATAATAGTAACATGAGGGAGGCGCCTAAGGTGTACATGAGATACTAGTACTCTTTATGAGGCTAGAACCATAAAAACATTTTTTTTTTAATTTTATTATGTAATTGGCTGTGATTTCAAATCTGAATATTCTTTTCAAATTTAAACAACTTTTCTAAATGAACTTTTTTAACATTATCGAAAATAAGGGTAGTTTTCTCTTGATCAAAATTTTTATTTTTGGTTCTCCCCTGAATACCGTTCGGAAATTTAGAATTTTGACAACTCAAATTCAAATATCCCGCAATTAACCAATTTTTATCAGGAATAAAATTTTCTCACAAATGGATAATAAAAAAGTTTCCCATATGGTGCAAACTTCTTTAAACTCACTGTTTATTACATAAAACTCATAAAAAAATCTGCTATGTCGCAATCAAACGCAATAACAACTTCCCACCTTTGCCAGAAACACTACCGACATCAAAACCCTTTCTCAGCCATCCATTTCTCACCGACAAAGTCCTAGTTTGCTAATGAGGAGTTTATCGCTTCTGCCTTATGCCGGTTACTAGTAATTACTCGAATTTGTACATTCGCCGTGGTGCACACGCTGCGATTAAGTCTCCTAACCAAACAGAGGGACCCCGTTCGGCTCATTCTAGCCTCTTTATTTGCATTTATATACCTACTTTGATTAAAGTTTGCTCCTTTTATACGTATTCTGCGAAGTCTTCTTCAAGTGGAAAATAGTAGGGGGATTCGCTTTATTTGATTAGGTTCGCTGAATTAGTGCATAAAATGGAAAATTTCTGCGGGTCAATGTTTCCTTTTGTGAACAGACTTGGCTCTGCCATTTCACGATGGATACCTGATTTTTTAAACTAAGTGGTTGGTATCAGTTGTGATTATATTCCCTATTCAATTCAAATGAAATTCTCAAGGCTATTATTAAATTAATTAACCTTATAGATAATTTTACGAACTGTCATCGTAGCAAGAGCAGAACTGTCTCTTCCGGTGGAATGGAATTTGCTATGAAAAGTGTTTCGTTTTGTTAATTTATCGAAAATGGTGCTGATGAGGAAAAGGAGACAAGTGTCTTTGCTAGAAGCTTTGGAGTTCGCCAAGAGAGGGAGAGAGGTGAATGTTTCGAGTTTCTATTTAGAAATATTTATTTTCTTACAGCAAGAGCTCTTTGGATTTGCATGTAAGTGAAATGTTCATTTCGATACTGTTGATATATATTTCATAGTGTAATGTTCCTGTAAATATCTGTTTCAATTTCATTATGGATGTTTACGTTACTGACTGAATAATAAAAATTGATTTTTGTGTTATTCAATGTTTATTTTTATTTGGAATTTGTATTGTTCATTTGGAAATTTCTCACATTTTTGTATATCATTATGAAGAATGGATGTACAAACTTCTATCGTGAAAATTTATTAACAGGTTCAAAACCTAGTACATCATGACGTCTCCAATATTAGTATCCATAATCATGAACTGATGACTTACTTAGGTATTTCGACAATGTGAGATTATTTATATGTCTATATTAGTAACTGAAGCCTTTTTTCGTTCGTGTCTAAAGTTTTCCACAAAAAAAACAACATCATCTAGAAGTATCAGAAGCCCCGATAAAAAAGAAACACTGTCACAATCAAAACGGTCCCCTCCTTAGATAAAATAACTATCGGAAATCAGAAGATTCGAATCAAAACTTAACATTATTCAGTGCTTCAGATTCTTCTACACCAACAACGAATCCAAGGTATGGACTACCGAATACTTTGTAAATTATGTGAGATGTACTTAGATGAAAGATGATTCGAAGTTCGAAGGTATAATCATTGAACGAAAATTGAAAGGAGCTGCATACATATTAGACAACAAAACCAGTCATTCATTCAGTAAGTCACAAAAATCTGTTAATACAATCAAATAATTCAGATAATGACAGTCCGAACCTCTAACATTCAAGAGGAAGAAACGTTTCCAACAGTGAAGCAGAAATGAAAAATATAAGTGATTTGAAAAGGTATATTTTTAGGTCAGGTAAGTCTGTAGAGAAATGTTAGAAATGAGTTCTAGATTTAGTGTTAGGAATCACACGTTAAAAGGTAAGACCTCGTTAGTCCTTAGCTCGAACAAGTTTCTCAACTTCTGAGAGTTGTCGTTCGTATGGGGGCGGCAGCTGATTAACGGAAAAACAGATTTTAAACAGATTTTTTTAAACAGTAATATTATCCAAAACGATGCTGATGAGGTCATAAGCCAAGTGTATTGTTCCAAAACTTCGAAGGACACTATCGATAATGATAGTGTTTCCTATAAGTAACATTTTATATCAATACAAACTGACTGGGAGAAAGTGTTTTCATGTAATTCAATATTCATATGAAAGTAGTTATCCCGAAAGGACTTTTTTCTACCGTATAATGTTAACGTGGACGTAATTATCCCGAAAGGGTTTTTATAGTTTGCATCTGAAAGAAACGTCTGTGTATGCTCTGCATACTTTTATAAAGAGTTTTAATTGTAGTTTTCTTTCTTTTTTTGGAAGTGTTTCGCATTTTTTATTCACTTATACAACGTATAGGTTTTGGTTATTTTGAAGCAATTTCAATATTGTTCGGATAGGTTTCCGCGGTCAGCAATTTGGTACCTGATTCGTAAATTTCGTCCCTGTCTCTGTTCTTCCTTTGTTCAGTTCCAAGTGAGTAAGTAACCTCGATTTTGTGATATTCTTGATTATTAAGTAAGTAGTCGTATCTCCAAATGAAACATAAAAATTCACTACAAAGAAGTTAGCAGCTGTTATATAAATTAGAAGGATAGGATTATGGATTTTCGGGATGCAGATATAGGTATGTCTGAATATTGCAAATCTAATCGTAATATATAAAAATTTTGTGCAAATCCTAACACTGAAAATTTACCAAAGGAACTGATATTTGTAATGGTTGATACAGTAAAATACTCATTAATGTCTTATATAATTATCGCTATTATTGGTTGTCATTAGCCATACCTTTGCAAGTAAATTACTTTGAAGAGTGCCTAGTATTGAAATAGTATTTTAGACTCGGAAAACTCTAACGATGATTTTAAAAAAAACAGTGTTTTTTCAGTGATTATGAATGATTGTAACTGAAAATTTATAAGAAATTTTTTTTTTCTTCAATACCAATGACTTTTTGAAGATTTTCTGAGTTGAATAATGAGACTGGTGCAGATAAAAGATAACCTATTTTTTCAAGACCTTGTTGCGTTCGCAGAGAGACAGTTGCTAGTTAACTAGAAAAACGCATTGTCAAATACATTTCAAAAAACCTTAGGAAGCTGAAAATGTCCCTAAAATATATCGAGAAAATCAAAAGTGGAAGTTTGAGAAACTTTCTCTCTATAAAATTGACAAAAAAAACATGTATTTGTATTTCGTTCGCAGAACAATGAATTATCTGTTAATAGCATGATTTTCAAACCGACCAAAGAAGGATTTAGTTGAAATATATCCCTTTCCTACAGTAATATTATCTGAAAACAAAACACTTTTAAAGGTCGATAACCAACTCAACTTGCCGCTCCAATCAAAATGGGACCTGATTTCAATGATTCGATTCAGGAATCTCCCTTCTCGTTTCTACTTTCCTATCGTCTGAAGGAAATTGAACGAAGCACGTGGTGATTCACTAATATTGGCAAGAAATTGAATTCAACCTGGTTAGCGAAGCTGCGAAATATAGCAAGCAGATCAGCCAAGATATTAAAAATCATTTCAAATTAATAGCTTTCAACATGCAGATCAATCCATTGTAAATGTAAATTCTTAAATAAATCGGGGTGTCTCCCTTTTCTTGGGAATATTAAGGACGCAGTTTTTACAAGGGGGAGTTTTTCGATTTCCTTGTGGCGCCGGTTATTTTCACAAATACGCGATGAACATATATCTAGAACAGAAATTACAGGTGTTGAAATGTTTCCTTTATTTTTTAAGGGTTTCGTTTAATTCAAACTCAATCACATCAAAAGGTGATAGATTCGATTGTCGATAATTAAAAAAATAATTCAGAAATTGACTGATATTCTTATCGCAAATGGGTATATTCTGAAAAATGCGAATCCTCACCCTTGATTGGTCCGCACTTTACCTAGGTTATTCTAATCGGTCAACGTTGTTGACAGGTGTGTTGCTCGTGTGATGTCGATCGGAGGTATAATCTAGTACATTTCTGGCCCTCTTGATCACTGGATACCACGTTCTGTTGACCAGTAAACCTTCTTTTTTTCTGTTGAAATTGTTGAAATGCTTATAGATCTCAATGACCCCCCTATGAAATCGTGCGTGATAATGCATTGAAATAGATAAAAGAGTATTTTCTTCGTATTTATACGTGGTCTGTTACTGATAGGACATCTTATGCAATGGCCGATTTCTCCGGTTTTGTTCTTATATCCTGGTATGTTTGTAGTTCCGATATAAACTGAGTTTACAGAAACAGAGAATCCTGTAAACATCTGCGAATTTCAGATGTCAACTATCAGATCGACCAATGACAAAAAAAGCCTATAGACAATGTCTCAATAAAACGACCGAAATCGACGCGAAAAAATAATTAAATTACTTGACCAGGGTCGTATTACTTATATATAAAATTAAAGATTTTATTAAAACAACGATAAAAATAAAATAAAAACAACAATAAAAATTAATTGGCGCTCCAGGGCGACTTCATTGATACCAGTGGCGCATTGGCTTTTTCAGTTGCAGGAAAACCCGGAAAAACCTGCAGCACCACATCATCTGAAGATCTTGATCTAACAATGTCCTCTCTCTTATAAAACAAAATGTAGGGTGTCTCCAGAGGCTCCAATAAATTCAATGCATCGCCAGAAATCACTAGATATGAGAACACTGCAACTTCCATATTCATTTTCGAAACTAGCGGAACCGGCGAACGTCGTTCCGCCTAACAGTCAATGAATTAGCGGATTCAGTATTTTGAAATTGATGCAAAATTATTAAGTATAATAAAAAGTACTTGTATATAATAAAATAAATGAGAATTGGTAGTAAGAGTACACTCTTCAGTAAAGCCCTGTGATACACATGAGCTGTCAGTTGCGTTTTATTATAACACGTCACTATTATCACTGATGTTTTGTCTCTTTTATTATTATTATTTTCATTGATAAATACCCTATTCTCGATGAAGACAAATCCAAAAACATAAAAATCATAAAAATTGGTTCAGCCATTCTCGAGTTATTTTATTAGTATTACCATTATTATTATTTTCATTGATAAAATATCATATATTAATGCTCTAGTCTGAAAGATCGATTTTCATTTGGTTTCATTCAACCCGTGTTAGGAATCACACGTTGAAAGGTAAGACCTCGTTAATCCTTGGCACGCAAAAGTTTCGACTTCTGAGAGTTATCGTTCGTAGGGGTGCGACAGCTGGTTAACGGATAAACAGATTTTAAACAGATTTTTTATCATTTTATTCCCGAAGAAGACAAATCCAAATACACAAAAATCATGAAAAATAGTTCAGCCGTTCTTGAGTTATTTTATTATTATCATTGATGAAATCTCATTTTTCAATACTTATTTTTCTATTCCTACGAAGACATATCCAAAAAGAGAAAAATCATAAAAGATTGGTCCAGCTGTTCTCGGGTTTTTTCATTATTATTACTATTATTATTGATGAAATATCATATTTCAATACTTATTATCCTATTCCCGAAGAAGACAAATCCAAAAACACAAAAATAATAAAAATTGGTCCCGCTATTCTTGAGTTCTTTTATTATTATTATTATTCATTGATGATACATTTTATATTCATTAACGAACGATCATATTTCAATACTTATTATCGTATTCCCCATTAAGACGAATCCAAAATCAAAAAAATTATAAAAACTAGTCCAGCTGTTCTTGAGTTCTTTTACTATTATTATTATTATTGATTCTATTAAATACCAAAGTATGCGCTGATCAGGCCCTATCCCCCGAAGCCCCGATACATTCGGGAGGGCCCGCCGTTGGGTAAATGATCATTAGGTCCGAGAATCATGTGCCTGATCAAGCGCACTGAGCCAAGAATGACAACCTTCTGCATCTGTCCGGCTGAGATTTCTGCCTTAGTGGGGCAAGCCAGTATGATTTCAAGATTCGAGAGTAGAGGGGGCATCATTCCACCAAGAACTCCAAGAATCAGAACAACCATCTTGACAGAGTGGTCTGAATAGAGTCTGCGGAGTTCGAAGAGAAAATCTCGATATTTTATCCGTTTCTCCTCCTCTTTTCGGACGATATTCGTCTCGTTAGGAGCTGAAAACTCCACGACAAATATCGTCTTGCCCTGGTGGTCGAGAAGGACTACATCAAGCTTATTAGCTTGTATAAGCCTGAGGGTGGGGAACGAATAATTCCAATAAATTCGGCACTTCTCGTTACCCACAACGGATTCAATATCCCCCGGAGCGTAGGGCAACACCGGTGTCTCGTCAACACTGAAGAGTGCCGTAGATGTTAACATAGCACTCTTATTTTTATTATTTCTTACCGAAGTATGCGCTGGTCAGGACCTATCTCCCGAGGCCCCGATACTTACGGGATGGCGCGCCAACATTATCAACCAACGACCACTCCCCACACCGTGGGGTAAGTGATCATTGGGTCCGAGAATAATGTACCCTGAGCAAGCGCTCAGAGCACATGATTATCATATTTCAATAGTTATTATCCTATTCCCGATTTTGACAAATCCAAAATCACAAAAATCATAAAAACTGGTCGAGCCGTTATTGAGTTCTATTATTATTATTATTGTGTTTTTTTTCATATTTACTCACCTTTTAAACCTTCCCTGGACTTCCACAAATAATTCAAAACCAAAATGAGCCAAATTGGTCCAGCCGTTCTCGAGTTTTAGCGAAACCCATGTACAGCAATTAATTTTTATAAATGTATTAGATGAAAGATATATGTATTCGATTCTGAATTATCATGATAAAAGCTTCTTTTTTCTTGGCAAAGATATACTTAGTACAAGAACAGACCTCACCTAGAAAGAAAAGAAGAACGAATGAGAAACAAACGTCTTATTTTTTTCGTTTGTTTTTGTCTCCTTACTTCAAACAGTCATAAAGTGCAATTTCGAAATATTGATGCAATACTATTCATTTCATATTTTGCATCAAAAAGCAAGTGAAAATCAAAAATTTCACATAATACATAACATGAAAATTGTGCAAAGCAGCTAATCACAATGTTAATGAAAATGCTAAAATCATAGACAAATTTATTCCAGATAGCAATCAAGTTCTGAAATTTTCACTGGCATACATATGCCGATTCTCACAACACGTTCCTGAAGGTTTAATGATATCAACCCCCAGAGAAATGAACTGTAAAAAAACTCACAAATAGGCGCAATAAAAAGGATCTCTATCGATCCTACCATTGTTAAAATTTATTGGACCTCGTAAATCTGCAGCGTATTTGAATAGCTTGAATAACTTATATCAGGTTCTATCTGTGAAATATGGAAATTGTATGAATTTGCATTGTTGGTGGTTATGCTTGAGGAAGATAGGTGACGTTTACAAGGAGATGATTGATGCCCCACGAAGGTTTATCAATCACGTTTTGAATGATTCACATGTGATAGTGTTCACGGTTTTCATTTGGAAAACAAAACACGATACAAATGTATATAACGAAATGATTCATTTCTAACTCAGAATTACATCCATTCATTAACGATTATTGCTCCACTCAAAAATTTGAAGTACAGAATTATTCATTTCCAAAATTTAAAATAGTGCAGCAACTTTTTTGTTCATTCTCCATGCAATAGTGTCTTTCAGATAAATGTTATTCCGAAACAGTTTTTAAGCTATTGACCGAAAGTTTTTCAGATTGTTGAAGGTGAAAATACCCAAAAAGAAATTTTGGAGCTGTTTTTAATCAAGTGAAAACCAATGTCAGTAACTATTTTGTATTGAAAAAACTAATTAATACAGTTTATTGTATGATTTACACTACAAAAAGATTTTACAAAAACCGCGACATGTGTTTCGCTATACAATAGCTACCTCAAGCGTAAACTTACTTCTGAATTACAACTATTTTATACTCTGACATATTACCTACATGTATGCCTACTTTCTAATGAATAAATATACCTGAAGAGGTCAGGTATGAATTCAATAACTATATGAATACATTTATCAAAAGTGTACTCAACTATTTTTACCTGGATATAAACAGATTCAATAATGGCGAATTATTCAATTTAGTTTGATCGTTCATAATATATTGAGAGTTTTTGAATTTGATTATTTCCTTACTCTTCAACAGGTTGAGTTTCAAACCTTTCTTCTGAAAATGGAAAGGCATGGATTCATGGTTCAACTCATGTCCCTCTGTGATTAAATGAGAGGCATATGTGTAATTTATTTTTCCTTTCTGAAAACTATTTTTGTGTTCCTTCATGCGGGCTTTGAACGTTCTTCCAGTTTGACCTATATAAAATATCGGACTTGCATGCCTAAGTTGTTGTTGGTTTTGAACGCGATATTTACTCCTTTCTTGTGCAGAAAATCTGAAATATTTGTAGTGGGTTGGCCTAAGTAGGTTAAGGGTTTATAACTTTTATCCTCTCCTTGTAATGATCTCGCGAATGAAACAGAAATCGAAATATTCACGATGAAACTTGGCTTTCATTGAAACTGTATTGAAAAAATATTTGTTTGTTTGTGATGGAGGAACATGAACGATAGAAAGCGACATGATCAGATGATCACATTTTATTTAAAAAAATCAGATCTCTACAAAAATTGCAATATTATACCCAAGTTATCAAAAATTTGCTAAAAGTCATTTGAATTAGATACATATTCATTTTCTATCACACTGAAAACCTTCAGATACAATTAATGAATGAAATCAGACTACAAAAATGTATTTAGTGATTTTTATCTTTTCAAAACAAATGAACAGTTTTGAAAAACTGAACTTGATGTGAGGTTAGTAAGACAATACTTCTTTATCGGTACACATGGAAAAATAAATTGCTAAATCAGGACCCCTTATTCTTAGATTTTGTTGGAAAAAGGTACAGATTGACAAATCTCCAAATGGATGCTAACTTGGTTAGCGTCAAAAGACAAAAATTTGTTTTTGTGATGAAAGTGTTGTAATGAATTTACTCACTGATTTCCCACATGACATTTGGTTAATGCCCCTGAGTTGTCTTTTTGCGGAAGCGCAAGCGGGCCACACATTTTTATTATTTAAAGCAAATGGAACTTCAAACGTTCAAGCCAGTCTCTGTATACCTACACAGTAGGTTTAATGGCCTAAGGCCTATCAGAAAACAACTACTCCCCTGGCTAATACCACGAAGGGCATTGGATTATATCCGACAGGCGTCAGTGCAGGAATCTTCACAGAAAATGTCCTGCATATGCAATTGGCAATACAACTGAAAGAGTCGACCTTCAATTATGGAACGGGCACACTTGCAGACCGGTTTCGGGCTTATTAGCCACTCATCAGTGCAAGATAGTGGCCATCATCGACCTAAAGTCAATGATATTCCACAATTGAAAATCGGAATTCTTTCAGAGTATTTCATTCCTCTTCCGAAGTTGGAGCGAACATCACAAAATGTCACTCCATCTAGTGAACGAGGTACTAACCAACTGCATATCCGTAATTTGCCCGATTCCTCTGAATAAAGAAGAAAAACTTTCTTATTAGTCTTGCTATGCTTGAAGACTGGCAGTAAACAAATCTAAAGCAAATGGAACTTCAAACGTTCAAGTCAATCTCTATATACCTACACAGTAGGTTTAATGGACTGACGCCTATCAGAAAACAACTACCCCCCTGGATAAAACCACGAAGGGCGTTGGATTATATCCGATTATTTGTTTCTTCAAACTCGAAATTTCAAGTTTGTCCCAAAATAACCCAACCTGATATAACCTAACCTGAAATTAGAATATTTAAACTTGGGAGCATTTTTTTATCGTAACATGTCAAAAAATAGATTCTATAACAGCTGTAAAAAGGTTTTCAAGACAGCTGGTATACATACATTCTAATCTACGTTTAAATCTATCTATCAAGTTACGTTTGAATCTATCCATAGTCAAAATAGTAGATAGTATTGGATGTTTGAATATCCCGAATCAAATTGAAAGTGAGATATATTTTAGGACAGACAAGTTGTCCTTCTACTTCGTCTTTCTTGAAAAAAAAAAAAAAAACTTTCAAAAAAAGGAAGAGAAATCTTTTTCGAAACAAATACTTTCACTTGAATATCAAATTACATAAAATTACATAACCTAACCTGACCTAACCTAACCTGAAATAAGAATGTTTGAACTTGAGAACATTTTTTCATCGTAACATGTCAAAAAATAGATTCTATAACAGCTGTAAAAAGGTTGACAAAATCGTAATCTTATGCGAGAAAAAGCGTGAATTTTCATATTCAAAATCTCAAACAAGTATTGGATAATCTTCAAGAGGCACACCCTAAATATGACATATTTCTATTTAGGAGAAATTTAATATTAATGCTCTCTATCTGCTCGAATTTCATAACAAATATTTGGAGTATAAATTGAATGGAAAAATGATTTTTGGGATATGCAATGTTCACGTGAAACTAGTTGTTTCAAAAGGGTTTTTTTCCAGTTTGTATCTGAAAGGCATTACTGTGCATGGTCTATACATCTCTGTATTTAATTGCTTTCTTCCATTCTTCCGAAGTTTTCCATATTTTCAATTAAGATGGAGAAGTGGAAAGCCAAAAATCATTTTTACAAAAAAAAATTGAAATTAGTTTTAGCATAACTCTGATCACTATATTTCATACATATTTTCCTCAACCTAAAGGTTATCTTTAGAATATCAGTCGTTGAAGAATATTCCTGAACATGGAGAGCCACGTGTAATTTCATAATTATCAGAACTTTTGTCGGCAAACTAGTTTGATCGAGTTACTAAGAAATACTAAAAAGTATTTAGGAGACGAGACTCGATTCATCCAAGCAAACGAACAATTCAAAATTTTGCAAATCTCTATCGAACTCGAATATTTTTGTACTGAAAACAATTTTAATATTTATCTTTCGCCAACAAACGAAACGAATTGACTCTCATGGCTGGCGCAATGTAGTAAGTCTATATTCTTACAAAACAGACGCAAACAAAGGATAAGAGCTTCGTTTCGAAATTGGGCATAGGTTTCAGGGATATTCTTCCCTTTCACGATATAGAGAAACACGTTAAGTCCATTAACGATCGCCATAGCAACGTAACGCTCCCATTTACAGATAGTCTAGAATTTTATTGTTGTTTTATTATTTGAGTGAAAGACACTGTCTATCCAGTTCTTAAAAAAAGAAAAGGTATCGCCCTTCGATACTCCACCTTTGAAATACAAGAAATAATTTGCCACATTTGTGAATATTGTATTAATTAACAGCTATACCGGATATCCAAATAGTGCGTATTCCAAATAGTGCGTATTTTTTCTATGTTTTTTACCACTTTTATTTGTAACTAACTGCAGTAACGTTGGTTACAAATAAAAGTGGTAAAAAACATAAGAAAGTTTCATTTCTTTTTTCTTCATTATGATTTTCCACCACGTAGTAACGGCTACATCCATCAATTTATTTAATGCGTATTTGGTCGATAATTTGATAGTAATGATATATGTGAGAAAAGTCTTACATGGAACGTATGAGGTACCACAAATTAGAAAAAAAACCATTTGATTTTTCTGTCTCTGAAATGGTCCCTTCATTTCCTACTTAGCGGTAAATTATTTCAGACCACAATGCGCCAGTGTCATCATTGATAATTTCGAAAAAAAAAAATTGAGAACTGATGCAGGTTCTAGAAGTAACTGTAATCAGGAGAAAAAAATTATTGTACCTGGGTTATTTCTTCAAAGATCTTGGTTTGGTCTGGTTAAATGGCGTAAAAAAATCTGCAGATGAGTATGCGGATAGAACAAAACAAATTATTCTATGATTGCTGGATCTAACATCAACAAAGAGAATTAGATTTGATGATGTTCATTAAAAATGATTTCTGAAGTTTTCGAAACTTCTGAAAAGGAACATTTTTCAAAATTTATTTTTCAAAAAAAAGATTCGCAGTAACAAATCAACCTTGAATTTGCAAAATGAAAGAGAAATAAAGAGACATGTTTTTCTACATGTTTAATAACATTATTTGTACTCGGGGAATTTCTCATTCATACTTTAACACTTTGAAACATATAGAATTTCCTTATTCATACGTATTGAAACTGTTCATTAGACTGAGAATATTTTACTGCTTAAAATATACGAATAGAAATATCATAACTAATAATAGAAAAAAATAGAAAATTGGCTATTCTATCACATTTATGAATATATTTTCAGTTGAAGCTTTATTGTTGCAAGTCTCAATAGTAGTCTGTGAACATCTGCTAATAGTGTTGTGGCATTGTTATATTATTTTAGGTTTAAATATAGTTTACTTAGGTTATATGTATATGTTGTTTTGTATATTGATGTACCCCTACATTATAATTTTAACAAGGTTTACAAAATAAATCAAGAAGTATTGCATTTCATTTGTTGATTTTAAGGGAATTTAGAAATATTAAGAAGTAAATTATGTCTACATACCAAGTTTTATTTGATAACCGTGAGGTTTTGGCTCGATGATAAAATGAAAATCTGAGAATACTCAGTCAGCATTCATAATATACTCACTAAACTCTAAATGCAAATGAATATTCTGAATAAATATAAATACTAAGGTTTAGAGAAACGAAATACTCATTTCATATTCAACTTGGCCACCATAAATGCCTTTTGAATATGATGGTATATGAGTGAGATAACGTCAAGTCTGAAAATTTTCTGACAAGAGGGAAACACGCTTGTAAATAAAGTCTCAATAAATTTAAAAAACTTGTTTGAAGTTTTTGTTGTCTTTGTTTTGTTAATGTAAAATATTTTCCGAATATTATTCATTAATGATGATAGCATAACTTTTAGAAAATTATGGAATGTCTCTTTGGATTTTTCATGAGAACATTCAACCGTTTATAACGTCATGGAGTACTGATGTTGTTTTGAATTAGTTTTTTGTGGGTAGCAAGTTTTTTATTGAATGATGCGAACATAGTAATTTTTCTCAGTGTGCGAAGCATGATTTCACTCAACATATGATTTCAAGGTTACTTAAATATGCCCCCTCAACATCGAAGTTGCCGACTTTACTTTGCCTTGCCTTGCCTTGATTGTGAAGTAACTTTTGCCGGTAAGGATCAATACGATGCCCAAAATTATCTTTTAATTTTCAATAATTTGTGTCACGAACTTTTTCACGATCTACTGAAAAACCAGTATCTTTGTAGTACATGTTAAATTACCAATTGAATTACGTATTACGGCTGCATAATACCAATATCTAAAACTAATGCCATAAAGCCTATAGCTTTCCTCATGACACGTGTTTCGGCAACCAAGTGATCATCTTGAAGAGGAAGATCAAAACGAAGATCAGTTTGAACTTCCTTTTGAAGATGATCACTTGGTCATCGAAACACGTGTCGAGGTGTTAAAATAATATTCATTACTACACCAAAGGTTCCAAACATTGCAGCACATATACTTCTCTTCATAATATACTCTTCATAATTCTTCATAATATATCAACAGGAGATGGAAAAAACGTGAGAGGTTCATACTTTCCGAAGTATAATATATTACTACATTTTTTTCTTATTGATTCGGCCGTTACTTGATGAAGATCTATAGTAATTTCAAAAACTACACCTCACGATTTGATTTCCACAAACTTTAAATATATCACGACATGTTTCGCTAACACAATAGCTTCTTCAACAGAAAACAACAGAAAATTCAAAGATGGGGGTGGCCCAAGTCAGATGACAACCTGTATAAAAAATTCATGGATATATTCTGAGAGCCCACATCAAGTACCAATAGCAAAATACGGACAGATTTTCAATATGTCTGCGAATGAAGAAGATATAAGTTTTTCCTGTATATCTCCAGAACCAAAAAAACTATATTCGATTTCTTCACATCATTGAATAGGTCTCTAAAATACGCAACTTTGCCATAATTTAACCGACACTCTATCCTTATCGTTTACGAGATCCCCATGTACAGAAACGAATTTGAATAGCCCTGTATATATATATATACATATATATATATATATATATATATATATATATTATATATATTATATATATATATATATATATATATATATATATATATATATATATATATATATATATATATATATATATATATATATATATATATATATAGATATATAGATATTATTGAGTGTGTATGATATAAATCAAAAGGAGGAAATTCGTCGACATGACACTCAAGAAATATAGAGGCAAACCGCAGACACGTGTTTCTGGCTATTGGCCTCATCAGCGCGGTGCAGCCAATTGCAAAGGTGGACAACAACTGGTTACCAAAAATGGAAAAAAAAAACATCACATATACACGGTGTCACCAACAGGATTACATATATATATATATATATATATATATATATATATATATATATATATATATATATATAAATAAATAATATATATATGATATATATATATATATATATATATATATATATAAATAAATAATATATATATGATATATATATATATATATATATATATATATATATATATATATATATATATATATATATATATATATATATATATATATATATATATATATATATATATATATATATATATATATATATATATATATATAATATATATGATATATATATATATATATATATATATATATATATATATATATATATAATATATATGATATATATATATATATATATATATATATATATATATATATATATATATATATATATATATATATTATATATATATAAAAATTGTAGAGGTTTAGGTAATTTGATGAAGGTAGTCCCAATTGTAGTTACCTGTGGTATATAAATGTTAGCGTAAGAAGCCACTTGTAGTATTCAAATCACTGTTGAAGAAGCTACTGTGTTCGCAAAACATGTGATATATTTCTCAGTTTGTGAAGATCAAATCGTAACGTGTAATTTATGAAATTACATTAATACATCGCATTGCAAATCAGAACGCTTCTATATGATCTAACACAACTCGAAAACAGATGTAATATTTATATTTTAGGGATGTTCCCATTCGGCGTGCAAAAATTTATGATCGTGCCACTGCAAGAAACAACGTGAATAATGAAAGCTTGTTTTTGTGATTTGTAACTCGACTATTCAAACAGGCGATTGTGTATCGAAGATTTATCATTCGCGAGCCGCCACTTTGCCGTTGATTCTCTGTAATTGGAACACTGGCAGATATTAATAGCAACAAAACAAGAGGTGTCTTCTTAGCGTTTGCACCATTATTAATCAGAGCATCTCCGGTGCTCACTCGTCCGTCGGCGACGCCAGAAAACGGATGATGCGATAATATGTCACTTCCGGAATATGATCTATTACCGGCGGGCAAAATATTCGAAATTTTAATGAATATAGCTTCATAATTGAATTTTGATGTGAAGTGTAAGGTTGAAAACGTGGAAACTCTGAGACGGGCGTTAACATCATCATTTTTGAATGCTGTTATAAAATATAAGATATTTTAATAATCAGAACATTTCGAACGAAAGTTATTTTTTATGGAGGAAAACCAAATTTTTGTCAACCTATTTTGTGTATTTCATTAGTTCGGACGTCTATTGTCTAATATGATATAAATTGATATGAAATCCGTGAAAGAACAACATAAGTGCTTCCATCACTTTCACAATGGAGAAGGAAGTCCACAACGAATTGTCATTCTTAGACGTATTGGTGAAGAGGACCGACACTAAATGGGAAACATCTGTATATCGAAAACCCACTCATACACGACAGTATCTGAACCAGAAATCCAACCACCATCAATCGACTAAGAGAGGAATCATTAAGACTCTACTAGACCGTGCTTTCATGCTCTGTTATACAAAGGAAGGTATCAAAAAGAAACTAGGCCTCATCCAAAATGACCTTCAACAGAATGGAAACTCCATAGTGATGGTGGAACAGGCTTTAGCTAGAATACAGCATGAGCTCCATAAGGAAGAGGATTGTCGGAAAGGATAAAAAGGATTGGGTCCAAGTATAACATCAGAATTTGCTTCAGATCCGGGAACACTATCCGTAGCAGCCTCACGAAAACCAGGCCACCACACGATTTCAAGAATTGCATTTGCCAGTTACCCTGCGAGTGCGGAGAATCATACATCGGTGAAACTGAGAGACCATTAAAAGTTCGCATTGCCGAGTACAAGAAACACACACAGCAAGGAGAAAGCAGCAAATCAGGAATAGTATGTTTGGACTCATCAACATAACATCAAGAGGGCTCAAGCTGAAATCATCCACAAGGAGGAACACTGGTTTGAGAGAAAATTCAAAGAAGCCGCATATATGATGTCCAACAATGCATGTATTCAAGCTAGTGTAGAGATACGCAACATATGGAAACCTGTAATCAAGCGGAACACGACTAACTCCCGCCAAACGGTCAGCTTATGCTAAAACCGATGAAGCGGGGAGAGAGAGAGAGAGAGAAGAGGGGATAGGTGAAAGCACTCGAATTACCTATAAATAGTCAGATCTTGGAGGAATTAACCAACATCATAAACGCTATACTCAGATTGCAACACTTCCCGTACCAGTTCAAAGAGGCAACGGTAATCCACATACCAAAGCCCAAGAAGAACCACCTATTTCCAGCGAACCACCGGCCAATAAGCTTACTACCATCCGTAAGCAAACTAGCAGAACGCGTCATCCTGAAGAGATTAGAAGAACAAACCAGAGAGAAAGGGATCCTCCCCGACGAACAATTTGGTTTTAGATCAGAACACTCAACAGAGCTACAAGTCCTGAGGGTAGTGGACTTTGCGACAGAAGGCTTCAACCTCGGCAAAGGACACAACACCGGAGCTATCTTCTTAGACGTCTCCAAGGCGTTCGACAGTGTTTGGCACGACGGGCTACTAGCCAAGATGAGCGATTTTGGATACTCAAAACCAATGGTAAGATTAATTCAGTCTGCTGCTGCAAAGTAGGAGACGAATTATCAACAGTTCGACTACTGGAGGCAGGAGTCCCGCAAGGTGCAGTCCTTTCACCACACCTCTACTCCGTATACACGGCAGACGTGCCCAAGCCAGAGAACGCGGACGACACGGCCCTGCTGGCGAGATCTAGGAGTCAAGCACTCGTCACGAGATACATACAACAACAGGCAGACAGATTAGAGGAGTGGGCTAACCTGTGGAAGATCAGTATCAACCCTGACAAGAGTCAGGCGATACTGTTCACCCGCAGGTTTGTACAACCGGAAGGCAACGTCATCTTCAACGGACAAGAGATTCCGTGGACAAACAAAGCGACATATCTCGGGGTCATCCTAGACAAGAAGCTAACATTCCAGGACCACGTACAGCAGAGAATAGGAATGGCCAAACAGGCCAGAAGACGCCTGGCGCCGATCATAGGAAGAAGTAGCAACATGGCACTGAAAGTCAAGCTACTGATGATCAGAACGATCCTAATGCCAATAATACTGTATGCATGCACTGCCTGGGGCCAGTGTGCGCAGACGTACAGAAAAAAGATCCAAGCATTTATGAATACGAGCGTAAGGGCCGCCGCAAATGCACCTTACTATATTCCAAACAGATACATATACAGAGATCTAGACCTGGACACGCAATATGTGGACGTGTATATGAGAGAACATGCAGAAAGCACGTTCGATAGAATCAGATCGCACTTGAATCCAGCGTTTCGCGATCTACACGAGGCGTTGAACATGGATGACCCCAGGTTTCAAGAAAGGGACAAACATCCAAGGCCGACTAAACAAAACCAGAGACCGCCCCCACGAGTCGCCGTCAGGCGGCTCCGGCAAGTATAACATTTTAAATGTACTAACCATATATTCTCTTTCAGGAAAACCGCGATTCACTTTCAAATCACATTCTCTCAGCTTCACTGAGAAACGCCCGTCAACCATAATTCTGGCCGCCGTTAGTTTTGGGGGTCCCCATGCAAAAATTCAGTCAGGAATACCGCGACAAACAAGAGCCAAATAAAATTTAAAACGAGAAGTTAGATAGGGAAATAAAAGCACCTAAAGGTTGGTTTCCAACCAAAAGAGATTAGATATCAATCTTGCTGAAGTGCCTAGCAGCTGGATTGAGGACCGTTTCCTCAAGAAACGGGGGTGGAAGGAAAGGGTCGCCAGGTCCAAACCTGCGGAAGCGATTCCGTAAGGAGGGAGCTTGCGACCTGAGCACACAACCCGGGAGGGGGCATGGGGGGGGAATAAGTACAGTTATCACCCGAAGACGATTGTGGATACTAACAATCCAAAGGTCGTGTAGTAACTTGGTTTGGAATCTTTTAATTTTTATGTTTCATTTCTTGATAATATGTTTTTAATTTTCATCTCGTGTTTAGTTCAATTTCTTATTTTTATTTTTTGCTAGTTGCTTGTATTTTATTTCATTATAATTTCAGTTTTTTTGCTTGATATAATTATTATTGTTCATCTAATCTTTTCAATTTTTTACAGATTCTTTCAGGGATTTCAAATCAATTCACATCATATTAGACAATAGAAGTCCGAACTAATGAAATGCACCACGAAACATTGTCAACCACCTTCAAACTGTTTTGGGTATTTTCACCTTCTACAATCTGACATCCATCGAAGAAGTTGAGAACTCAAAATAATCAGCAGAGGAAGAACTGCGTATAGAATTTTGTCCATTTCTGAAGACGGAGGCAGACTTTGGCCACCAAAACGTTGAGATGAGTATTGTATGATTTTTCAGCGCAGAAGAGTCGAATATTTTAATTTTTTGTTTCTTGAAAATTTGGACTCTATCAATTAATCAAAGCCACTATTCTTGTGGCAACGCAATAGACGACAAAGATTGCGTGCATAAAAGAAACCTTATTGTTTCAAGTTATACCTTGGAAGGTTTAGAAATATATTTTGAAGTCTTTGGTTGAGTATCCAGAAGATTCTTCAGCTTAAAAATATTCTTTTTAATAAAGTATAGAAAATGTGGCTAAATCAAACTCTTCTATCTAGATCTGTTTTGAAGTATTGAATATAGAAATAATTTCATGAAATACTGATTTTGTTTCCCGGAACACTATTATTGAGAAATAGACAAATATAAGAATCATAAAAATATCCCATTAATTGGGAGTCTTTCTTCTATTAGAGTTATATCTATATCCTTGGAAGATTCACAGAAGTGCTCTTCGAATAAAATAAACAACGTACTCTTATTAACGTGCTCTTATTAGCTTGAGAATTCCCCAGTATCATTAGAGAAATAGGGCACGGTGAGTTCCACGAATCGTGAAACATTCTTTCTGGAAATGTCGATCGGGACGAAATTGTATGAATTTCCTGAAAGCGAGGCTTCAAGGAAAACTTTTTTAATAAGAATTTCGATACATCGCGTGAAGTCGCTGAATTGTCAATTCTTAGAGTGAAATTAACGGTTATTAGTTGATGACGCATTTCATATCTGAAACTAGCATGCTTCTATGAATTCATTATTGACGATTGATTACTGCATATCTCAGAATTGATAAGATAATAAGAGTGGGTATGGTACCAGCTGATTTTTGACTTCAAAATTCTAATTTCAATTTTAAATTGGTAATTTCGACTCTCAATTCGAAATTTCGACTATAAACTGGAAATTATGGCTTTGAACTCTCAATATGAAACTGTTAATCACTGTTGAAAATATTCAAGAAGTGCAAACTTCATTTATATGTTAACGAACGGAATAAGAACATGAAAATTTTCCAACAGAATGCGCGAGGTTAAATATTGAAAATACAAGAACTAGCAAACAACAGTTTTTAAAGATCTACTGATTTTTTTTTCATTTAAAAATGGAAAGAAAATAGAGACTTTTCAATCCAGGGGTCTTTATAATTTGGGTCTCCATGAGTTGTTCTCAACAATACTTATACCATCTTTATTTATATCTGATGTTCACTGATAGAAAAAAACTTTTTCGTTCAGCAAGACATCTATCTGAGAAATGAGACATATTCACAATTGAAATGACTTTTTTCTTCAAATACTGCATTATTTTTTATTTACATTTTGACCATCTTTTCAATAGCTTGTGTTTATAATTATACTCTTTTATATTAATAATCAATATCCATACGTATTAAGGAAGTGTAAGTGATCTGTCTGTACATGAGAAAAACTGTTTGGAAAATTTTATTAACGAGAAGCTGTTTCAGGAGGACTTTCTTTCAGTTTATGTCTGAAAGTTACTTCTTAGTATCTACACATCTATGTATAGAGTTACTTATTTTCAAATAGATTACTTTCTTTCTTTGAAAGATTCCCCATCCTTTTTTTGTATCAACATGGAGTAGTAAAAAGCCAAAAACTTTCTTTCCTAATATTATAGTATATTTCAACCAGGTATTATAATGTTGTTTGTTAGATATCGATATATTTACCGATAATCATGTTCGGGATGAGTAAAAATGATTAATTGGAAATTTATTCATTCATATCATTAAATATTATTTATGAAATTTTAAAATTTTGTAATGAGGTGCTCACGGTTTACGATCTATTCATTTCTTGTTACTTTGGGAAAAAAAATGTTCTGAAAATTCTGTTTGAATATTAAATTAATATAATGAATACATTCTGATAATCGGCGTGAGCTGAATCGATTCCTCTATGAAACCCGTCATTGGAAGGATCGATTGCAGCTTGAGAATTGGTTCTGATACAGATTCTGTGAAACATATTCTTCCTTACGAATCAGTAGACAGTTGTCATGAAAATCTTGAGAAGAAAATTGGATTAGATGATTTAGGAAACACTTGGTAGATGAATAGCTTTTAACAAGTGTTGTTCATGACGAAAAATTTCAAGAACTAGGTTTTAAAGATGAACGATAACGAGAATGTTTACTACTTATTCACCAAACTCAAACAATTGTTTATACAGTTGCAGTTTCGAAAGAATGTATCATCTTTTCAACCAACCGATTTCCTGGAGTCCACTAGATAGTTAGAACAAGAGGATTGCTCCGAATTCTTGGGGTTCTTGTTGGATACTCTTCGTGAGCAAAAAAAAAGCAGAATCAATACTCTGGATTGAATGATTCCGTACAGTCTATTTCATCTTGGGTGTGTAGATCTTTTGCTGGAAAAATCCCCACTTGTTTACTTTGTAGTAAATGTTCAAGAGATAGCAAGAACGTATGTGATTTTCTGGAACTTCAACTAGCGTTTCCTAATATGACTGATAACCAGTCCGTGCAAAGCTTATTATTAAATCATCTAAAAATGGAACTTTTAACGGGTGATTATCAACTGTATTGCCAAACATGCGTCAAACTAACTGACTATTCAAAGAAAACAAAAAATATAGCTATAAACTTTTTTTGAATAAAATCACGTGACAAGGGGGCCTGAGAGGTGATGCGGAGTCCCAAGGTGGCCGAGGGCGGAGTACTAAGGGGGTGATAGGTTAGGCGGAGTACCAAGGGGCAGAGGGGCGGAGTTCCACGCTTGAATCGCTACGATACTCGTAGATGACGTCACACATTTCCCCCACTCCTGTTTGAACCAAAAATTGCAAAAAGTTTAGCTCCATAAAAAAATATATGGGATTCTGAGCACCCATCGGTGTTGTTCATCTACTACGGTTTGAATTTCCCGCTGTATGCGCGGTAGCTTCAGATTGGTCGACTGGGTAATGACGAAAAGTGGGATTTTGAGCCAGAACTCTTGCAACTATATTACTCACCAGTCAATCTAATAATGACACTGATGATCTTCAAACATGACTCAACCTCTGGCGGATGCACCAAACTCTTACGAAAGTTCGTAATAGATGAACACTTCAATCCAGCAGATCACTATTATAATTTTCATGCAGTCATTATTCACTGTGATTCTGGCGTTGAATCAGGTCATTATTACGCATTGGTCAAAGATGAAACGGACTGGTTTAAGTTTGACGATAGTCGTGTCAGGAAGTGTTCTGGCGATGAATTTATTGGAGCCTCTGAAGACACCCTACATTTTGTTTCATGAAAGAGAGGACATTGGCAAATCAACATCTTCAGATGATGTGGTGCTGCAGGTTTTCCCGGGTTTTCCTGCAGCTGAAAAAGCAAATGCGCCACTGGAATCAATGAAGCCGCCCCGGAGCGCCAATTAATTTCTGTTGTTACATAATTTCATGATTTGTATTACTTTCTTCTTCAATGAACAAATAATTTTTTCATCAGTTTTAGTACAGATGTAAAAATTCTCATGTTTGTTTACACTTTTCACCATGAGTATAACTGCTAGAAGGGTTGAAAACTGAGTTCGAACTTGTATTCAATCGAGTACATTTCAACACAATTGATATTTTTTATGAAATTCATTTGCTGATATTTTGCCAGAGTCTCAGATTTTCCTTGAGTAGATGTTACAACATTGAGAAAGCTCTTAACCTGAAAGGCATTTTGTAAGCTAATGTTAGCTCCTCGTTGAAATTTAATAACGACTAAATGGGTTCATCTAGTTAATGTATTCCTCATCATATTTTAACCAATTTCGTGAAGCGCGAACGAGAGAAAATATTATTACAGCGTAGGAGTGAAAGAGCTTCTCGACTGTAAAACTCCACATTACCTTGAAATTCCGATGAGATTTGGTGGTTGTTATATTAATTTGAATTCATCATCACATTTATTAAGGAAAAAGTTTTAGTGATGAAGGAATATTACGGAAATGGCTATTATTAGATTGAACTGTTGGGTAGCTAGTAAATAAATGTGTGCTGTGAGAAGTAACATCAACATGGTTTTAATAACCTACCATATATACCATTTGTACTCATTATTTCACCTACTGATTACTCTAAACTTGATGGTATATAAGAAGTATCTGGAGATCGAAAAGTTTTTCGAATTTTGGTTTTCCAGAGATTTTCAGTTTGGTCTCATTGAATTTCCGTATCTTTTTATTTTGACAAATATAATAACAATAAACTTCATTGTACATTTCCATATACCGGGTGTCAACGAATCTATTAGACAAGTCATAATTTTCAGACTATTAGGTATATCAAAATGGAATTTGGTATAGGAAAATGGTATGTGAAGAGGAGATTTTTCACATATTTGTCACTTTCCGGTCACGTCCGGTTTCACTTTGAACATTTTTGGTGAAAGAGTTGTGTATCAGAATGTAACATTTTCGAAAGTTTTTACACCTACCTAACTACCTAATTTTTTCAGAGTTACTATTGAAATTGCATCCAGGCGGCCATAATCGGACGTAAACTAATCTAACGACCTCAGGTGATATCAGAAAATTACAGTCGCGGAGTTTTAGTAAATATGTTGGATTTGCATAAGATGAGTGGTCATAATTACATTTTCGTGTCTAACTATTATTTTTAAAATGGCGACCATTTTATGACAGACACTTTCCGAAAATAGGTTTTTTTGACCAATCTAACGTTACTAATTTATTTGCGATTGGATCAACAAATTTAACAAGATTAACTAATAATTTTAGCGACGCACTTATGTTTTTTGCAATATCCCAATTTCATGAAAATTTCACTACAGTAAATTTTCAAAGTGCATTCCTCGTTCTTTAAGACACATTTCAGCTCCTTCAATTGCTTTTCTCAATATGTTTCGTTACATTTGAGGCATTATACTTCTAAATGCCTGTAGAATCGTTTCTTCTAAGATCTCGAGTATGGCTGGGGCTGTTGCATAGTAGATTCTCTCTTTAACATTTACCTAAATGAAGAAATCTAGCACACTGAGATCCGGTGAGCGGGCAGGTCACCGTACTGGACCATTGATTGCAATAACTTGATTATTAAAATGCTCTATTGAGTAATCAAAAACGTCACTAGCATTATGAGGGGGTGCTCCATCTTGTTGGAAGTAAATTTGTCGTAAAACTGCTAAAGGTAGATTATTGAGATGATTCTCCATTTCATTTAAAAAAAAACCTAAGTACCTAACCCCTGTTAACTGATCTGTTAACTGATCTGATTTTCTGATAGATTACTAGTGGATCATGGCCACCTAGATACAAATTCAAATGTGTCTCTGAAAAAATCAAGTAGGCGTAAAAACTTTCAGAAATGTTACATTCTGATCCAGAATTGTCTCAGAAATCCAAAAATGTTACAATACACAGACTGTTCCATTTAAAAATTTAGAATTTTATACAAATAATGAGCACTCTTTCTCCAAAGTTCAAAACGAAAAATTCTACCTGATTTGAGAAACACATTATTGTGAGATTCTCACTGAACAGTTTAACAAAAACACAAAACATATTTCGCTTTACAATAGCTTCTTCAGGCGTGTGTCTATAGAGTGGAGACACGTCTTTAGAGTTTTTGTGAAACTGTTCAGTAGAAATCTCACAATGAAGTGTATTTTGAATAAGTAACCTATGGTTTTCATCAGGTATCGGCCGATTCCATCACAAATTCTACCTGATTTTACCAATAGCACTCTAGAAAGTTCCGGATCTGATACACGAGAAAGTGAAAAGGAAATTTACCGTACTTGAATGAAAATGAAAGTTGGCATTGGTAACAAGTAAAGAGCTCAACAGTCATAGTTGAGGTATAAATCTATTTTTTTTGGGGATATTTTTTGGTCAACAGAAGTCTGCTCTGAAAAGTGCATAGTGCGGTTCAGAAAGTGACTCTATTTTCACTTAATTATCGTGTTTGCAAAATATTTTCCTGAAGCGACAATTTTTGACAGTGATAGAAATGATGAAAGTTCTTCAACATTCAAATGCATACACCAAAACTTGTTTGACGTCAGAAATAAATTATTTGGCTTGGTGGTTTCGATGTACGAATATCTTGAAAAAAATCATAAGAGTTTATATTTTATTTTTTTATAAACAGGGTTTGTTCCATGTGAACTAGTTTGGATTCCGCAGGGGTTTGCATTTGTACAAGGATTTAAATGGAAGTAAAAAACCACTAGAGAATGTCTTAGACTTGAGTTGAGCATTTGAGGTCGTTGACCATGAAATTCTCCTTACAAAGCTCGAAACTTATGGTATCCGAGTGGTAGGTTGGTTAGGTTACGTTAGATCCAAAGTGAGTGGGTCTATTCGACCCTCAACCGCAACCCGCAAGGTTTTATTGTGGCTCACGCATATTAACACTCGGCCACATAAACCCAGCCGATTAGTCAATATGGTGAGTGGTCTTTCAGGTCAGATGGTAAGAGTACGGCTCTGCCGAACTCTAAAAACCTGATTCGGTCAGGACAGGTACAGTATGTGTTCTGCTGTTTCATCATTTTTCAAACAGAGGCGACACACACTGTCTTCCAACAGTCCGAGTCTCTGTGTATAATAATTCAAATGACATTGACCAGTTGAGCAGATGAAAATGTTAGTAGCACTTTGAAAAACAGCTTGCATCACACTCACAACTCAATATACTGAAAAATCAACAACGAGCAACTTCTCGTGTGATTTTGTTAGACGAGTAATTCACACTCCTACAAATTGAACCGGTAAGTTCACAAGGGAAGAGCGCCAGACTGGAAGACCGACCCAGATCTGCGACACGTATGTCCCGACCAAACAAACCTAATCAGCCCTATTTCTCATCGTTAGCTACAAATAGAATCCGACGCTCGCTGATTTTTTGTTGCTGCGCCCTTTGTCTGACGAACGAATACGCCACGAGTTTTTGGCATCCCAGTTGACTGGTAGATTTGCGAAGTCGTCATTCGATAATTTATCGTTATTACACAGTTCGATCGAATTTCGAAAAAATAACAGATTTGCCCAACTCGGAATAAAATTATTTATTTTTTGAAGAACACCGCATTGAAAGATATTCCATTGGAAAATCTCAAGAGTTTTTATTTTGTCGGTCCGGATTATCTATAACTTTGAGGTAATTTTCGAATACAGTTGAAAACAATAATGAGTGTCACCCCAAGTTTCATACTTGCCAAGAAAAACACTTCAGAATGTGAATTCACTAAAAGAAAAGTTTACCTGTCGATGATTAATTTTTTGCCTTAGCACTGAAGTTTTCCATACCTGCAAAAAAAAATTATGGATTATCATCAATATCACAGCTTCCCTTACTTACTAATAGTACTTTGAATTGGAGTTTAATCAAATGACACCTTATTATAACCTCAATTCAAGACGCGTTTCCCACCACCCGAAAGTTTTTATTTTTCGATAACTCCTGAAATATTATTTCAAATTGTATGGTGTGAATGACAATTAAAATATGCATAAAATGTTCAACATATTCATTTGATTTGAATTACTACGGTAACCATTCAAATAGATTTCCGATTATCACATTATTTGTGACCCGTATTTCAAATATTAAATTAGGTACAGTAAGCTTTTCTTAAGACATATATGCCATCGTGGACTTTATTGTAGACCTATAAAAAAAGAACAATATGTAGCAATCCACATATTACTAAACTGAACATATAAACTTTTTCCTTGAATCACACCGACAATTAGATTAGATTAGATTAGATTACACCGACAATTAGATTAGATCAGATTAGATTAGAGATTAGATTAGATTGTCGAGGAGCTAGCCCATGGCCTGATTCACTGCGACCTTTTCAGATCTACTGTGATGCTCCTTGATTGTTAGCTCATTATCTAGCTTGATATCTTTGATGAGACTCCATAGCCTTGACACTGACGGCTTCATATAGCTGGCTGTCTATGGTTTCTCTTCCACGCACCTTGTGTGTCTTAGCCTTGCTATCGCTTCGCATTCACAGAGCACATGCAGAGCGGTTTCTTCCTCTTCTTGACAGAACCTGTATTGGGTTGTTTCTATCAGACCAATTTTGCTCATATGTTTCGTGAGTCGGCTTTCAGCCATGAGTTTATGGATGTCTTTATATATGCTTTCGCTACCCCGCAGAAGAGTTCTAGCCCGATCATAGCCTTGGATGCGCCTTCACGGGCTAGAACATCGACCTTCTCATTGCCCCTGTGACCCTCATGTCCGGGTACCCAAGCTAGGTGACCCTATTTTGGGTAGCTCCATGAGTGCGCTCAAACCGCTCCCCACTAGTCTTGAGAATACTTGCAATGAGGTGAGTACCTTAATTGTCGCCTAGATGTCGGAGGAAATGGCAATGGTTTCATTTGTTACTTTCTGCCTGTTTATTTCTCCTATGCAGTGTTCGACGGTCGCTACTTTTGCCTGGAACACAGTTGCATTATGTTCGAGGCTAAGTACCTATACCAAGCTAGCTGTATACCAAGTTTCTTCCGCTTTTACCGGTGGGCCATTTAGCCACTCCTCTCCACTTGGTATGATGATTTTGAAATCTTTTTGAAAGTTGTACTGCGGAACTGTGTTATCCACAGGCATTCCTAGTATTGGATCTGCCTTCAGTTCATTGTACAGTTTCAAGTATTCTGCACCATGTGACTGGCTAATTGGGGTTTGCCCCTGCATTCGCCTGTGTGTCACTAGTCGAGCTTGTCTGTGTATGTAGATGTGCAATGGTGGAAGTCCGAGCAGGACCTCAAGTGATGCAGTTGGGGTCATTCTCATGGCTCCCGCGAAACATATAGGCACGCCAAGCCTTGTATGCCGCCCAATAGCCTAGCCGTACCCGATTGCCTTGTTCTTGTCCACCAAGTCACTACAACGTATGTTATCATGGTTCTCACTACCCTTGTATATAACCAGGGTGTCATTTCTGGGTTCAGCCTTCAGTTTTTTCAGTACATTCTTCTGTAGATTCCCTGTGCCATCCTGGCCTTTAGTGCTGTTTTTTGGATGTGATCGTGAGCCTGTGATCGAAAGTCACACCTAAGTATTTGACTTCCGTGGCGAAAGGGTTTTTCACTTCATTAAGTATTGGTGATTTTAGTCCTCTCATCACTCTTTTTCTTGTGAACACGACAACAGTGATTTTTTGACCATTCACTGAGAGGTTCTCATGCTCGCACCATCTGCCGACGATGTTCAGCTCTTCGCATGCGCTCCGAGATGACGCCTGCAAATTTCCATTTTGTGACTATCACCAGATCGTCAACGTATCCCACGCAATATATGTCTTCTTCATATAGCTTTCTGAGGGGATCGTCTAATAGGGTTGCCCGTAGCAATGGCGATAGTACTCCTCCTTCTCTTCCCTTCTCACTCCGACCATTACTGAAACACGTACGAAAGTCCTTTCGGTATTTTTCTTGTTATGATTGGAACTGCTTTGCAAGAGGTCGGTTTATCCCCACTCTTGAAACCTCTGAGGATGGCATATAATGAACTATTTGCTTTATGTTAAATACGACTTTGAAATGAAAACCATTTTCTCTCAGATATCCTGTTATTTCAATTTTAAATTTGATTTGAAAGTCATTTTGTGTATTGTAAGAGTTTGTTGTACAGATTTATACAGAATAAATTTCTTGGAATGTTCTTCATCTTCATCTTTTCATTATCAAAAGACTGACAGCTTTTGTAGTTTACCTGTGGAAATCAAATAGAGGTGAATGATCACTTAAAATTTAGAAGTTGTCAACAAAGTAATATACACAAAGTTTGTCTTGATGAATACCTAAATCTTTCACATGTTCACCACGTTAGTGTAGTTAGACAAAAGTTATTTCTTGAGTTTTTTTCGATTGAAACATTTTTCCGCGTCGAGTGCAATTCAATTGATTTTTTGTTTCAGATTGATGATATATCGTTACCAAACAAACGGAGAGTGGGATCAACGATCAAAATAACAATTTTTGTTAAAAAAAAATAATAAAACAGAACACTAACATGTTATGAAGAATATGGGATTCAGAACCACACCTTTGAGGATACTCAAAAAGTTAGTCATATAATTAGAGACATTTCAAACAGAACGAGATTAGTGATAATGGAGGTCAGCGTTTGCCATACATAGACAACAAGTATTCCAATTAATACGTCGCGTCCATAGAAACATTGCCATCATGTGTTTCACTTCGCATGTCCCTCACAATAGTGTACCCTTCATTAAATTTAAACATTGAGATGATATGAAAACGGGAAATCTCAAACATTTAAAAATAGTTGGTGATATTTCCATATTAGGAAAAAACAAATACCAATAAGAAACATCCGTTCCGCTAATAATTCAACAATTTCTTTGAAATCGTTGCTAATCAAGTAATAAATATTGCCCTACACTGTTAAACCTTCACTGTTAAATAAAAATGTAACATTCCCTTAATGTTTTTTCCGCGAAAGTATCGAACAACACAAAGTATTTGACCTGTATATTTGCATCCGTCGTTTCTCCACTTTCTGTTACTTTCATCGAAACGATTCCGAATTCAAATTCGATAATTCAACGCATTAAGGTCGACAGGAAAATTCAATAAAATCGGCAAGAGCCCTGAAACCTGACGTGAATCGTTGAAAATAATTTACATTCGGAAAAGGAAATGAAGGCAGTATTCGTACACCCAGTAGGATTAGTGCTTTGACAAAGGGTAACATGGAGCCTACAAATTGGCAGGAACTTCTCACGAAAAAATATTTTCATTATGAATATCAACTATTGGAATAGTCGCTAGCAATGTGGCTGAAAACAGAAATAAAAAAACGTTACTTTTTTTGAATACATTCATGAATGAGTCTTAGAACATAGAACATTGCATGTTCTCAATATCGATTTCAAAAAGAGTCTACACAATTTTCAGGTCTATCCTATAAAAGTTTTATTTTTGTTTCGGAAACTACAAATTAGTACAAAAAGAGAGAGATGATTTGTGACCGACTCACTGGACTTGAGAAGATACTTTGAGCATGTAGAACAAAATAATCTGTAGTGGGAGGAGAAATACTTTTTCTGTATGATACTATTGAAAGTTCCAAGGTGCAATGACAAACATAATGTGTGTGCGGATGTGTGAATGAAATATCCAGAATTTAAATACTATCAGAAATCTAGTTTACCTGAATCGAATCAAAATCCTTCATTGTGTTCTTGTAGCAATATCTAAGAACGTTCACCAAATATGACTACTCTCGAATGAAATACTCCAAAAGTATTTTATTCAATGAAGATATATTTTGGTTAGTCTTAGCTCATTGGAGATCGTAAACACGACTGATTAAGTATGTAAGCTCTGTTCACCTATCGATGTATCTTTGCCTGGTTTCGAATATAACCAGAGTATAAGCCCGTTAACAAAAAATATGCTTTCATTGACTTTCAGCCTCAATTATACATACACAGAAACCGAAATTTCGAAACTCATCATATCTTGTTCAAACCAAAAACTATTTCGCATCTTCACTTAAGTGAAGGAAAAATTGCAATTGATACATTAGGTGGGGTTAGGTGGGGCTATTATCTGAAGTTACGAAAAAAATTGGGTTTGCTACCAGAAACCAGCGACACTAAAAGAAAAATAGAATTTGGTAAATTTTTGCTCTATCACATTAATTGAAGTTCGAGAAAGAATTCAATATAAAGTTATTCATTTGCGAAGCTCAGAAAAAAAATTTAAGCTTTCCAAGATTGTTTGACATCCTTATTATTAAACAAAAAATTTCTTCGATTTAACAATTTTTCTATAGTTTACTCAAGAAATAGATACATTTTCGATAGATATAAAAAAGTAAAACTTAATACTTTCAGACAGCTCATTTGGACCATTCTGGTGTGTCTTTATTGTTATGTGTTTCATTTGAAAAAAAATGAGAAAAAAGTGATCCGAGTTTTCGTTACATCTGTACGGAAAATTGACAGTCGTTCAAATTAAAAACGAGAACTATTCCCAATAATGTTTCAATTCCATTCAATCAAGTACGAGATATTTGGTGCTGAATGAACCCTTTTTCCGACTTGAATCCAACCAGAACTTCAGTACTATATGAAATAAACCCAAATGATTCTATATTTCTGAAAACAATCGTTTAAAAAAAACAATCGAACTGAAATATGTCGGGTGTTCAATTTTGAAAAACAAAACTTTGATAAGTCAGATATTTAATGATTAAACAACCTGTATGTTAGTGGTTACTTTTGTAACAGCTTTCAACACTGTCTATAACTTTTATTGGAAACATTTTTGCTATCTCAAACAGGTAAGTTATTATCATCCACCCAAACATCGTTGATACATCCTGTAAAGTATAATACATATATTTTCCGCCATGTGTTTCTTATACTTATCTTTCCTTTCAACCAAATGACTTTTGTTGAGTGTGACATGCACCTTACAGTTACAGCCATTGTCTAACCTTACTCCATGATTCAAACGGATAACTGATTGTAGGGTAGATTCAACAAACTAAAAAGACCAGATTAGGTACTAGTAAAAAAGGTCAATATATTAATGGTTAGGTATTTCATGTAGTATTTATTTTATAATATGACTTGGTATGAATGTCTTCTGGAAATGAACGATTTTGATTTCATGATTGAAATCATCTAACCCTTGTAAGAAGGTGGGTAATATGGAAACTGTTTGTATGTTCTTCAATTATTTCCTTTTGATGTATACAAATATCGGATTATATCTGAGGAGTATTGAGGATTATATCTGATGAATATTACCGGAGTTTTTTCCCAACACAAAACCGTTATTTTAACACATCGACACGTGTTTCGATCACTAAGTGATCATCTTCAAGAGGAAGAGGATCTTCCTCATGAAGATGGAGGAAAATCCTCTTCCTCTTGAAGATGATCACTTGGTGATCGAAACACGTGTCGAGCTGTTAAAATAATGGTTTGATGTTGGGAAAAACTCCAGTAATATTCATCACTACACCAAAGGTTTCAAACAGTGCATCACAAATTATATCTGTTCTTTCGTAGTACTTAATTCTGAACTAGATTCAGCCATGGAGCATGTACCTACAGTTACAGTATAAAATGACGATTATTCAATATTAATTTATCATTACTGCTTGAGGAAGCTATTATAAGTATAGCGAAATACGTGCCGCGGTTTTCAAAATCTTCTGTACCGAGAATCGCACAGTAAAGTGTAATAGTGATATGTAGGTAATATAAATTGTCATCAAGTATATACTAGTTCCAATTTCTTTTCAGTTAGAGGGTTGAGAAAATCCAATCACAACTAATTTAATTCATAGAAAATAATGTTCCGGAAAGCTGTGATTGAAAATAAACATGCTATTTATAATGACATATCAAATATACGAGAATGTAGTGAGATAACGAGCTGTTCATCACATACATGGTTGGCATCAACGAGTATGATGAGGATCTGACGAAAACCCATTTTTCTGAATACCAACGTGAGATAGAAAAATCCACGTGCTATCTTAACATCAGACACGAATGAAAAAGCGCCCGCGAAGATAAGGGACCTGCTGTTCCTAAAAATAAATATAAAAACTTCCTAATTCGTTACACAAAGAATTAATACAAAGTTTCTGCGAACCGAGGGGAATCTTTATCAGATTAGACAAAACTTTGGCTTAAATGCATTTGTAAAACAGAACAGCCGCTATATTTTAACTGGCGAAGGCCGCGCAAAGTGAAAGCGAAACAATAAAGAGAAGTTCAAAGATGCATCTATATGCAGAGGGGGTTTGATGCTCTCTCAAACATGATGGATAGGAATGAGAGTTTTGTTTTGGAATAGAATGAGCGAAAGAAACGATTGATAACAAACTAATAATTGTCACAATGGCGTCCGCAGTTTACCACTCCGGATGTTTTCTTCAATCGTAACTCCGGCCGTAAAAGCCCAGTTCTTATACTACTTCTCAAAAAAAATTGATCGGAAACTTGCTGTATACTCGTTTTATCCAAATTGCAGTTAAGAACCAGCCCATTCGCTTGTAACGTGAATAATAAAAATTAATTGAAACATTACTTCAATTCAACCGACTAATGAACCCCAATATTTCAACATTAAAGCACAGCTTTTAGGGACCACACCAAAAATTACGTGAGCGATTAAACCGACAAACATATCCCTTTTTCGACAACTGAAATAATTTTCGCGTCAAGTCGGCCATTGTTGTTTTGCCGAAAAAGTTCCGGTTATTTGCGCGCATTTCAAGTCGTGTTAATCATTGTCGTTGTGGGTACGGACTCGAACAAATTTTGAAGTTTCTTCCGGTCGACCGTCTACCCCACCCTTAAAAATTCTCATTCATCTTCAACACATCGGTGAATCTGCGTAGGGTTTTCGAAGTTTAATGTCTTCGACATCAACTAGAAATCGATTTACTGATAACGATTATCAGCAACATAGTCTAATGTCTTTTTCGAGAAAATTCCCTCAGAATTGTACTCAATAAATTATTGACGTGTAACTGACAAATTTGCGATGCACCCTGTTAATATACATACATAGGGAAATGCGAGAAAAAAAGTGTTACCGTTCTGCTCTTGGTGCACAACCGTGAAAGTATGATTATAAGAGAGACAAATAAATCCCCAACCTTCCTTCGATGTTCCAGGCTATCAAGGTTGCAAGTGATTGATGCTTCTCCAATCAGGCGGAAGGCTCTTCTCTGGATGGAATCCAGCAGCTTCAGGGTATGCTTAGGGGCGGACCTCCAAAAAAGGTCTGATCTGAGCTTTATAAAGCATCAAAAGTTTCTCAGGTGTACACAGTTTTCTGGTTTTGAAAAGTGTTCCAAACTTTTGAGAAGCGGTTTTTTCAATTCCAATACAAGAATTTCCCAGGTGGGATATCTCAAAAATGTGTCGACTTGGAGAAATCGGTAGAATACATTTTTCAGGTAAGATAATCCTGGTCGATTTGGGAAATCGGCTTGAAGATAGAAATTTTCTAGATGAGACAAAAATTGGTCAATTTAGGAAAATCGACTTGAAGATAAGAACTTCTTAGACGAAATAGTTCAAAAACTGGTTGATTAAAAACATCGGCCCGAAGATAACAATTTCTTAGACGAGACAGTTCAGAAATTTGGCCAATTTTTGGAAATTGGTCAAAAGATTTGGGAAATAGGCTTGAAGATAAGAATTTTCTATATGGGATATCTGTTAGAATCCGTTAAAACATACTTTTCCTGTAACCAGCCGTCGCCACCAGCTCAAAAATTAGTCGACTTGGGGAAACAGCCTGAAGATGAGAATTTTTTAGATGAGATAGTTCAAAAATTGGTTGATATAGATACATTGTCTAGAAGATGTGAATTTTTCTGGTGAGATTTGGGGAAATTGAAAGATAAGAATTTTCTATGTGGAACATAGTAGGTGGATTTGGGAAATCGATTGAAATATGAAAGTTTTTTACGTGAGAATTTCCTAGGTAAGAAAATAAAAATTTTTTAGATGAGATATATCAAAAATTAACCGAGAAATATATCAATGAACTTCCACCCATGTTTTGTAGACCGCAATTCAATTCGTCCTATAAAAAGGGTTCTTTTATTGGAAACCAACTCAAAAATATTTGTTGATAATATGTTTCCGGAGGGTACATCGCTTGATTTTACTTCCATTCATTAGGAATATGTGATAAACTACCGTTGCCTATCACTTCGAGGTTCAATTCAATACACTTCGAAGTATACGTTTTGAGAACTTGTTTTTTTGATAACGATGTACTTTCCGAGACGAAAAATCACTACTTTCACCCTGACATCAAGCTAGAGGCGTATTGAAATATTTGTGCATACCGTACCCGTACAATATTTTTAATCGTTTTTATTATATTATTGTAAAAATATTATATAGGTTTAAGAAATATCTTCGAAGGAGTAGAAGTAGTTGGGGAGATCTCGTTAAATCAATCTCGGAATGTTTCTCATTGGTATGGGGGAAAGATTTTTAGACAACACTTCGGTGCATTATCCTTTGTCGTGGTGGGGATAGCATATTAAATTTTAATACTCGGCAATTTCTTGAAATTATTCGATTCCACTTAGCCATCATAATGAGAACAGAGTTGAAATGGAATGCAGAAACTTGAAAGCTACATAAATTACTTCTGTAGTGCACACTTAATCGTATCCAGAGAGCAACCGAATTGAAATTTTCTTATGACAACTTCCTCTCCTCATGCATAATGCATTCAGTTCAAGACAATATCACATTTCAGCGACTCCTTCATTTGCCATCGGGAACGAGACAGATTTTTCAGGTTTTGTTTCATTTTTTTGTTATTCCGCAAGAGACATTGTTTAATAGCGTTCTGCCAGTGACAGACGTCGCATCGCGAACCGCCGTGTCTGCCGAAGACTGACAACGTCACGACGCTATTTCGTTGCAGACGTTTGTATGTGCCCGGCGGGTGCACTTCCCCATTTCGTTGATTTCTATGGATGTAGGGTAGTTTGATTATTTCAGCCATTCCTGCCAAGTCGAAGTGAACAAACCTAGTCTCGGCTGGAATCTTGTTGGAAGTAATTCAAGCGCCATTACAAATCCATTATGTTTCAACGGGACAGAAAAGCTTCACTTCCATAACGAGCATCCGCTGGGACACGAAAAACCCTGAGAAACAAAATAGAAATTTCTCAGAGTGGGTTGGAATTTCTGTTCATTTTTTTGCTGTTCATTTTGAACAGCAAAATTACATGAGAGATATTCATTACCAACTAGACATGAAATATTCACTCATTTCACTTTATTCTAGAGTGAGACAAAATCTTTCGTACAGATCTACAGATATTTCATTCTGTGGGCGGGGAAATGATTTTCGATTTTTATTTTGTATTCTCTCTATGTCGAGAACTCTCGTTCAAGCGACCTATGATAACCAAATCTAATATGCATTAGAAAGTATGAGGATGCAGTTATGAGGATGAACAGAAAGTTTCACGACCTTTTTTTTATGATGAATTGATACATCATTTTCCCAAAAAAATACAGCGTTTCAGTTAACTTAGAGCGCAAATGAATATCTACAATGTTTTCAAATGTCGCTTCCGACCACTGTCTGCTATCATATCCCAAAAATTAACTAGCAGCTGCTTCAAACCTTATTGATATCAATATAAATGGTAAACATTAAATTTTGATTAATAAAGGTAAAATATATAGGCATTTCAGTAGACTTACGACTTTTGCTTCAAGAAACATATCGATTCACTATTCCAACGTGCTTATTCTTCTTTGGAGAGTATTATGGAAACTGCAAAATTTGTACTTTCAATGCAGAGAAAATATCATGCAACCCACTGACAATCTGTTTGTTCAATTATGCAGATCATCTTTATGGGCCTTTATGGGCCTAATTGGATTTGATTAGACAATATAAAAATGAAACTCACAACTATGACTCAGATAAACGTTTGATGTTCTTCTTAGGATAATAAAGTATCAAACAGATACACATAAGTTAAATATTATGCAGAGTGGCTTGTTAACATAGTTTTTTGACATGGATTTTCACCAACAAAATGTAACCTGGAGCCTAGTCAAACGGTTGAGAATGTATTCAAATCCTGAGTCAGTAATGTTATTGGGTTCTATTATTACCACAGTTTGAGGCAAATGTTTCTCTTAGGTGAAGAGCAAGAACATTAAATGCTCTGAAACGTTGTTTCAGAAAAAAAAATCAATGAGAGACATACAGGAATTTTCCACAGTAGACAACCTTAATTCTAAGTTGAAGTGTAGAATAACAATGTTCAGAAAAGGTGAGGCCATTCAATCTCGGTATTTACTTCTAAAATGATATTTGAAGAATGTTCTGACATGGAGATGGCTAAAATTCGTGGGATAGGCAACATTTTCTAATTTTTTTTTTAAGAAGATCAGAGAATTACTATTATTCAAATTAAAGCAGACAAAGATGATAAAAACTGAAAGAAATATATAATGTGGTGTATAATTATTTTTTTATAATTTATGCGAATTATTGTGATTTCTGAACCTTTTGGGGTTTTCCACGCACTAAAAAATTTTATGAATCCTGGAGAAAAATATAATCTAATGAAATTTGTCTATCTCAAGAGTTGTAATTGGTAGAAAGAAAAGTAATATAGGTCTTAGATTTTTTTTCTGGAGATCTGACTTTTTTTGTTTCGAAAATTTGTTTTTCACCTCGAAAATGCTCCAATTTTGAACTTTTAGAGGTTTTTCCCAACAACATATATTTCAAAGTATGATTTAAAAAATCATTCTGATTGATTGATAGTATAACCGTAATATTTTGTAAAAAAACGATAGTAACGTTCGTAAATCGATAAGAAAGAAATGATTCCTTTTTTCATACATAATTTTCATTCGACACGAAAGCAGCGAGCGTCTGGAAAAATCGAAAACGATTAATTTGTTATCTACCCTCACTTCAATAACTATTCCAGAGATAATTTTGCCTATATATCTTCTGCTGGCAGCGTAACACAATAGCCCCAAAGAACTTTCACTATATTCCGGAATCGACATTATCTAAATCGACTAGATATCAATTCGAACACCCGACTGACACGAATCGCCACATCGCTAAATAATAAATAATATACATCCCTCATCGTGGATGAACAGGGACATATCGGGCCCATTATCGCGGACAAAAGGAAAACCCCAAACCAGAAGCGTATCCGGAGGTCGTCTGAATGTTATTTGGGGATGTTGAACAACTACCGCAAAATCAATAATAATAAAAAGAAATAGTCTCACGTCAAGACTGAAAAATTGTAAAATGAATGCAATGAATATGAAATGAAATCGAATCAATATGGCCTCTGTTATTATTTCCCTCCTCAACTAGACCAAACAGAATACTGTGAATACGAATGTACATCTAAGAGTATAGACTAGACTTCTCATTATAATTTTTTATATACTTTGTCTAACTAAAACTGATGGTGGTATTTGAAACTGCCAGATGAAAATTGTAATTCCATTTATCCATAAAATAATATCAAGACATAATGAAATAATATACTACATGGGCTGAAAAATTTCGGGCTTAACACATAGATGGCACTGGTGTCATTGCACTTACCGCTTTTTCAGTTAGTACTAACCTTCAAAACATGCTTTTGTGATTTCATGATATTGTACTAACAAGTTTGTGAGTTATTGTGCCACTACTTTTGTTATTTTTGAACCAATGGATCAAAAACAATTTCGTGTTTTAATTTTACACTGCTTCTTGATGGGAAAAAATACCGTTCAAGCGAAACAACGACTTGAAGAGCGTTATAAGGACTTCGTTCCATCAGAAACAACAATTAAACGTTGATGCAGAACTCAGTGAACTTCCAAATGAGGCAGTAGGTTAGGTTAGGTCCAAAGTGAGTGGGTCTATTCGACCCTCCACCGCAACCCGCAAGGGTTTATTGTGGCTCACACCTATTCACACTCGACCAAATAAACCCAGCTTCTTAACGAAGCCAATTAGTTTGTATGGTGAGTGATCTTTCAGGACAGATGATAAGAGTACGGATCTGCCGAACTCTAAGAACTTAATTCGGTCCCCAGCGGGGCAGACATAAAGTATATGCTCTGCGACACACACTGTCTTCCGATAGTCCGAGTCTTTGCATTTGCATTTTGATTTAAATAACAGTGATCTGTAAGAAGGCCTGTTGGACATGAGGCAGTAACACCAGAAAACATAAAAAAATTCACAAAATGGTTTCGAATGATCGAAAAGTGAAATTACGTGAGTCAGCTGGCATTGTTAAGATATCTTAGAAAACGTGTTGGCTCTATATTGCATGAGCATTTGACTATGAGAGAGCTCTCTTCGAAGTGGATACCCCGCGAACTCGCTGCTGACCAAACATAGGGACATTTTGATGATTCGGTTTGTTATGTTCAAACATAAGCATATATGTTATATTTAAACATAACAAACCGGATTTTTTGCGTCGATATCTGACAATGGATGAAAATCACTTCAATATTCGAAATCAAAACGATCGTCATCTGAGTTGGAGAGCAACTGGTGAACCTCATCCAAAGCGTCCGAAAGCACAACAATTGGCTGGAAAGGTATTTTTGGACGTGCGTGGTGTAATATTCATCGACTATCTTGAGAAAGGAAATACCCTCAACAATAAATATTATTTAACGTTATTGGAGAGTTTGAAGGCCAAAATTGTCGAAAAGAAAAAGATAGTGGTGCTTCAACAAGACAATGCACAATGTCACAAACTAATGAAAACAATGGCAAAATTTCATGAAATGGACTTCGAATCGCTCCCACATATGCCATATTCGCCAGATTTGGCTCCCAGTGACTACTGGCTGTTGATCACTCGTAAGATATTTCGCTTGAATGAAGGGGTTATTGCCGAAACTGGGGTCTACAAAATCGTTCTACAAAAGTAGTATTGAAGTGAAATGATTGTGTGGCTCTTAATGGAGATAACGTTGACGATGATAAAACGCACTTTCTTAGACTTAGACTCGGGACTATTCAGCCCAGGTGTTATCATAAGATATGTGTCCTTTAGATGTTATTACAGTACTGGTTTATATTCCAGACTCGGCTCCTACGTCGCGTTGCTTGTAAAACAACTCATACTGTAATTAGTCGCCTATCGGACTCATGAGTATAACATAAACTACTAATCAAGGGTGTTCAGATACGATGTTGAGACATTAGGAAAATATATAGCGTGTCACGTTTGACATATTTTTTATGGGAACACTATTAACTAATCTAACCGTAACTCGCTAATCCATCATGTAGAATTATTCTCATATAAGTTCAACAAGGAAATTAACAAAACAGTAACTCACTGTTCCTCGCATGCCATTGTGCGCTCTGAAAATAAACGCAAGAAAAATGCCTCATTAGTTTGCTAATACATATCGGTACAAACGAAAGGAAAAAAATTGAGCCATTTATTGTTGTCAGTGACAGGCGGCATGCGATCAATTCTGTCCGAGTTTGAAGTCGCCAGAGCGAGAAAAACTAATTAGAGAGATTAATTGCGGCCGAGTCACTCGATCAATATTCTAATAAAAATCGCATATAATGAATGACGATCCCGGAAAACAACCGAATGTTTATCACTATTTTATAGTTCAGAAGCTGTCGAGGGAGGATTAATCGGTATTAATATTCGAAATAAGCGAGTAAGTGAAAAGTCGCCACCAAAAATTAATATTCGTCATTATTATAGGTACTTATGATACACTGTTTGGAACCTTGGGTGTAGTAATGAATATTACTGGAGTTTTTTTTCCCAACACCAAATCGTTAAAAACAACGATTTGGTGTTGGGAAAAAACTCCAGTAATATCATTATAATAGGTGACTAAATAGATAGGATTATATTTTTAGGAGCGACTAATTTATTGAGAAAGAAAGTTTTTGACTTTCTACCACTCCAACTTGATACAAAAAAATGTGGAAATCTTCCAATGCAATGGCGGAATTTTGCATTATGATAGACGGACGGGTGAATTGTAAAACAGTTCTGACGTCTGGTAACTACCCGAAACTAAGAAAGTAATATACAGTTTTCTATGAAAATATCCGGTGTGAAAGTATCAACACAAATCAGTCATCAGTTAATGATCAGAATCAATGTTCTGGTCTAGACTTAACAATGAATTATTAACTTTTTAAATGCTAAATATTAAACCACTGTAAGTTGTTCTAAATACAACAGCTTTATTGATAATTTGAAGAAGAAAGTAATACAAATCATGAAATTATGAAACAACAAGAATTAATTACCGCTCAGGGGCGATTTCATTGATTCCAGTGGCGCATTTGCTTTTTCAGCTGCAGGGAAACTCGGAAAAACCTACAGCACCACATCATCTGAAGATCTTGATTTGCCAATGTCCTCTCTTTCATAAAACAAAATGTAGGGTGTCTCCAAAGGCTCCAATAAATTCAAAATATCGCCAGAAAACTTCGTGGCGCGACTATCGTCAAACTTAAACCAGTCCGTCTCGTCTTTGACCAATGCGTGATAATGACCTGACTCAACGCCAGAACCACAGTAAACAATGACTGCATGAAGATTATAATAGTGGTCTGCTAGATTGAAGTGTTCATCTATTTCGAACCTTTGTAACAGTTTGGTGCTTCCGTCAGAGGTTTAGTCATGTTTGATGATCATCAGTGTTATCATTAGGTTGACTGGTGCCTTAGCTATACTTGTTTTCTTATATGTTTGGAAAGGATAGTTGAAGTTCCAGAAAATCACATACGTTTTTGCTACCTCTTGAACATTTACTACAAAGTGAGCAAGTAAAGATTTTTCCAGCAAAAGATCTACAAACACAAGACGAGATAGACTGTACGGAATCATTCAATCCAGAGCGGCCAGGAGTATTCATTCTGCTATTTTTTTGCTCACGAAGAGTATTCAACAAGAACCCCTAGGAATTCGGAGCAATCGTCTTGTTATCCTAACGAGTATCTAGTGGACTTCAAAGACTCCAGGAAATCGCTTGGTGGGAGAGATAATAAAAACATTCTTACGAAACTGCAACTGCATGAACTATTGTTTGAGTTTGGTGAATAAGTAGGAAACATTATCTTTCTCGTTCATCGTTAAATCCTCTTTGTTGAAATTCTTCGTCATGAAAAACACTTGTTAAATGCTACTCATGTAGCCAGTGTTTCCTAAATTATCTACAATTTTCTTCACAGGATTTTCAGAACGTTAATTATCCTCTCATTTCTCAATCTGGTCTCATACCATAAATTAAGATACCCTCACTTTTAGTTTGAGGTCCATAGGTAGAGTTGATGATTCGTGTCTAATACATCCATCGGTATTTTTATCTTATGGGTCCTGTGTATCCTGGCACCCAGGTGGGTTGACTGTCCTTGTTCATCTTTCACTGCCTGAACCACTATGCATGCTGTTTTTGGCGAGTGCATTGGCTTGGGATGTGGGGGTTGAGCAAACCGGCTATCGGATGCCTGCTTCTACGTAGCCCCGCTGGATACGGGAATGACAGAATCACTTGTGGTTCTGTTATTCCCCAACTAAATGGCATCCCAACGATGTGTATCCGTGCCGAGAGGATGAATGACACTGAGCCTGTCAGCTGTCTCTACGGAACCTTCGATATACCGGGCGCCCTCTCGTCGTAGAATAGCCTTCTCACGGTAATGCGGGGCTCTGCCGTGATTGACCTCCTTTTCCTAGCTACTCGTGGACAGAGTAAATTCAGATCAGGAGCAAGTCTGCAGAGGAGATGGATGTCGAGTTTACGACTCCAACTGACCTCCCTGTAAATTTAGTTCAGGAACGAGAGCTCTCAACTCCTGATCCAATAACTGAACCCACAAAAAAGGTTTGGTGGTGCAGCCAGGAAACGACTGAGTCTTCTCCTCAAGAGCGGGGTACCTTATAAAACCGCCTTGCACCAGGTGAAGGAACAAACCCCCATGAGCAGGTTAGCAAACGTTTGCGCTCAAGTGATGATTCACCAAAACCAGAGGCGAAAAAGCCCTGCACGGTTGAATCTAAGGCATCGTCAGGTGTAGCTGACGTGCAAAAACCCGAAGGTTGTCGCGGGTATCAAGGTGGGAATCTTGCACCTTGACTACCCGACTACCTCATTAACGATGAAACAGCAGAGTATATACTTTGTGTTTGCCCCGCTGGGGACCGGCAGAGCCGTACTCTTACCATCTGACCTGAAAGACCACTCACCATACAAAATAATCGGCTTCGTTAAGAAGCTGGGTTTATTTGATCGAGTGTGAATAGGTGTGAGTCACAATAAACCATTGCAGGTTGCGGTGGAGGGTCGAATAGACCCACTCACTGTGAACCTAACCTAACTCAAACTATCCTGGCACACCCAGTTCTGACTCAATCTATTTCTGTACACTAGTTTTTCTCAGTGCTTTCCGGCATTACCCTAATCTGATACGATTTCAGTCTTGGGTTCATCTATGCACTAAGTGCAACATGGCTGTCTATCTGTGATAAAGATATTACTTTGAGGCCTTTGAGCCCATCCTTTCGCCATATGTGTATTGACCAAGCGAGTAGCTGTAACGTACACAGTATATTCGAGCAGCCATCTCGTGTTAGATTTTTAACTCGTCTGTATACCGTGTGTTTCTGATAAGCATGCTTCTGGAATGATATCAGCGTTTCACGGTGCGTCATTTCAACTGTGAAATTTATGTCAGAAGTGTACTTTTGTGTTATATGGTTGTTAGTGATCCATTGTCGCTAAATTTTTCAGTCTAAATTGGTCCACTTTTGCCAACTCTTTTTATCCCAACCTGAATCATATAAAACCACAGCCCACCACAAGGTAGTTTTTAACGAAAAAGTTACAGTGAAATGAAACCAGTCGCATTCAAATCGAACAATTCATCTGTTATATGATCAATATAAAACACGTAGCTAATGTGTTCTTGAAGACTAATCCAATAGAAAATTCTGCTCCGTTCGCTGCCAAAGACAAACATAAAATAGGACTGTTTAATACGAGCTGCACCACGCCAAACGTGAACTAACTTCGAATGAGCTACGCAGGAAGCAAAGCATACAATATAAGCCGGAGAAGGATAATTGCAATCGAGGACCGTAGATTCACAAGCCATGAACGTCCATCGCCGATACGAGTGAGCTGTTTTGCATAATTGAGATGAAAAATGGCCACCCACGGTTTAATATCAGACTTCTCTGGAGAACGCTATTTTCTAAATTTCTGATTAAAATTCGGAATATTTTCAAAAATTTTAAATATAATGTAAGGCGGATATAAATACTTCTATTTTAATGGATCTCTACCTTCTTGACATATAGTTCCATTAGTGAATTGGGTTGGGTAATATGTGTATGTCCAAGGCGGAGGCGAGATTAGTACTTGTTTTTTGCGGAATATACCTCTAGGAGATGCCAATTTCTCCAATATGGGAAAGAAAGTTTTTATCCGTCTACTTCTAATCTTGACACAAAAAATGTGGGAATTTTCCAAAGGAAGAAAGGAAGGAATCAATTTTAAAAATTAACTCTAAACAAAGATGTGTAGTTCGTGCAAAGAAGTAACTTTCAGACACAAACTGGAACAAAAACCCCTTTCGATACAGCTGTTTACATATAAATATTGAATTACACAAAAAAAAAACTTTTATGTGAACGCTGAATTATACGTTTCCGTTTGTATTCCGAACATTCGTGATGTGATCGAATCAGATATCTTTCACAGGATTCCTACACAATATAATTAAAGAAAGAAGTAAAAGTTCGCTGTCATCCTCACTGCTGGACATCCGATGTTTCGCCGTTTTTTCTTCCAGTTTGTGTCTGAAAGTTTTTCTTCATAATGTACACATTTTTGTATAGAGTTAATTTTTGAAATTGATTGTGACTAATGCTTAGATAATATATAAGTCACGCTGCTCCGTCACTATTTCCATAAGCGAGTACTGTTTAATGATCATAGAATTTTCACAATAAATTTTATTCACGATGTATTTTGCTACACGGTAGTTTCATCAGCTGGACATCATTTTATGATAATAATTATATAATTTTCACAATCAATTGTACATAAGTCGAATATTTCTGTACCTATTCCAATTTGAATCTTATACGGGTTTTATAAATCTTCAGTAGTACTTCCTTGTCAAAACCCCATCTCACATCTGATGACATTCAGTACTTTCTGACATTTAGTTGTCGTTTATATGTTTATTTCAACAGAGCTCTAAGTCAAATATAATCCATAGTAATTCAATAGATTCATCCTAAACATTTTCTTGACATATAATTTTGGTGTAGAATCAATTGAACGAATATGGCTGAATGCAAAACGTGAACCAACTTCGAATAAGCTAGACAGGAAGCAAGGCATCCGCATACAATATAAATCGTCAAAGAAGGATAATTACAATCCCAAACCGTAGATTCACAGGCCACGAAAGTCCATTACCGATACGAATGGACTGTTTTGCATAATTGAGAGAAAATGTGGCCGCCTATGTTTTGGTATTAGTCTGATCCGGTGAACACTGTTTTCCTTATTTGTGATTAAAATTATAACATCGTGGATTCCCCTGGAATGAGTGGATTATGTGATAATAAGTATTATCGTTATTCTAGTATAATTTCCTTAATTATTGTTTGGTGTTTCGACTTTATATATGCTTGAGAAGACAAAATATCTACTTATGTTTTGATGAATTATTGTTATCGTTTACCCAGTATAATTATTTTCAATTTTTCTTGTGGTTATTACTGGGAGGAGTTATTTTCCTTTCTGTTTATTTAAACAATATCAGAGAGGAATTGTTATAATTGTACTTAGGGTATAGTAAACCTTGTCAGTAAAGTGCGGCTCTGACTATCAAACCGTTTTGAATCACAAAATTTTTTATTACTGTCGAATTTGGTTTGGTATTATGAGCTGATCAGCCTGTCTGGTGACATACTAGACTTGGTGTTTCTAACATAAATATTGATGCCAAATTTGATATATTTTTTTAATATGGTCTATAGGAATTTGTCCATTTTGCTTTGGAAATATATCTAACTGCTCTTTTTTTTCATAATGAAAATAGCATTGAACAACTGGGTTGTGTATGAATCCCAAAATGCTTTTTTGTATCTCACATGTGTACCTATCAATACATATTTTTGTACATTTGGCAGCCTGGAATCCTAGTTCAACTGAAACCATTCTGAGAGCAGAATATTTTGAGGTTAACTTTTTCGAAAGTGGTTATCAAATTTTGGTGTAACTATCTGTAACACAATAATTTTTTAGATGAACAATCTTCAGCAGAAGTCTCCCTTTGAAGTAGTTGAACAGTACTTTGGTTTTACTAGTAAAACTCAGATATTGGCATCACATTCTTTAACACCGTGAAGGATGTTTATATTTTTTCCATACAACCAATTTATGGTGCCACAGGTAAACATTGCGAATTTTCCAGTTATTTTTATATGCTTAGTTGGTTGGAAATTCGAAATCAGAGCAGTCAAACAGACAAATCATATAGTTTAGGTGAAGTGGATAATTTTTCTCAGTTTCACAGAAGTCACTTTTACTATCAATAAGTTTTACCTACTTCTATTTCTGCAGCAATCACAATAAGACTATGTAGATTTTCTTCTTTTACAGTGAAATGTTCGCAATTTACCTAACTTACCTTTAACAAAAAATTGAAGATATTTGTAGTTGAAGTTCTTTCACAAGGTTGCATTTAAGTCATGAAATACTTTGCCATAATTATATATTCAAACTGAAATTTTTGAATGAAAAAAAAGTTATTTAAAACTTTAGAGAAGATAAATGAAATATTGAAAATACGAATACTGCAATATTTGGATGGGTTAGTTGAAAAAGAGAATAATATAAAAAAATGAGAATGAATAAACAATCCATAGGAAATGAGAAAGTGTACGAATGCTGATTTGTGAAGAAAAATTAATGTGGTCTGAGAAGGATGTGAATCAATGAATAGAATAAACAATACGTAAATTACTCTGACTAGTTGAAGTTTGGTTTATTCGTTGATTCTGATAATTTACATGGCTAACGGATTTCGAATAGCCATGGTGCTTCCTAGGTGTTTCGAGGATATTTCATCATTGCCTACCCAGAATATGGAATTCAAGATCATAGCTGTATATGCCGTTGACACAAAAAAGGGATATATCAATAAAACAACAAAATATAAAAGGAATAGTAGTGATAGTGAAAAATGTAGAAAAAATTGAAAAAGTAATGGAAATTGAACTAACGTTTCGATCGTTAGTATCCACAATTATGTCGGGTGATAGCTAATAGCTCGATATTTTATTTTTCACAACAAATCACTAACCTACTTGCAAATTTCATACTCATTCCTGTTTTTGGATATCATATTCTCTTTTTAATAAATTCAGTCAATTATATCGTATCAGCTGACAAGCAAAAGTCATTAGTTTTACTGGATTATACTAACGAAAGTAAAAAGTTACCAGAAATAGCGTTGCATAAAATGTATCAGAGTGAGTTACTAGATCACATGTATGGAAAGAAAAAAGAGACAACCAACACAAGTAATCTCAGGTCTGTACTCAACTGTATAAGTAGTAGAAGGAAGTGATTATTTTTACTGGATTATACTAACGATAGTAAAAAGTTACTAGAAATAGCATTGCATAAAATGTATCAGAGTGAGTTACTAGATCACATGTATGGGAAGAAAAAAGAGACAACCAACACAAGTAATCTCAGGTCTGTACTCAACTGTATAAGTAGTAGAAGGTAGTCATAATAAATAAAATGTGCACTTTTACATAGTTTCAATAAAGTTTGGTATACCAAAAACACCTTTTTTACATTTCTGCTCAACTCAAACACAATAGTTTCTTGAAATGTGATTATTATTCTGGTGATTGTCATTCGAGAAATTCGTCTTTTCCTGTCATTAACTCATTTCGTTGATTGGCGTTGATTTTTATTTCCATAGCTCTCAATATTTCAATTTCTATATGTCTGTTTACCCAACTGTTTCACTAAGGAAAGTTAAAAGCTATCTTTGTTTGGACGGCATAACCATTGAGCCATTTCACGACTAATCTTCACTTTTATTCGAGTAGATTAATAGAATGTCATAATAGAAGCTCAAAATCGTTCTAGATTGAAATTGGCATCATCTAGTACTTAGCTTTTGATGATATCTTGTTAGCTTGAAAAATTAACTAAACAGTTCGATTCCCACAAAGACCTTCTGGGTTATCCAAAACATTTTTACTGAATCCCTTTCTTCTAAACATGTTTCAACGTAGATTCCTGTTTATTCTCATGTCTACTTTTTTTCAAATATCGGTAACCACTCATTATTTTCTATAGAGGTTGTAATTTCTTGAGAGGTTGTAATTTCTTTAGAGGTTGTAACAGTCATCTCCCCACGAAACATGTGCACATGTTCACTCTATCAACTTACACGTTCACCCTCCACGCAAATACCCGAATTAAAACTCACGAAAGATTAGGTCTTCACATTTGCATAGACCGGAATGACGGAGTTATGTACTGGGTACGTCATTATCCAGAAATGCACAAACTTGGAACGAGTCTCATAGTTCCGGTGGTTGACTCTAAATTGGCCTGTCGCTCTGGATAAATATAAATTATACTGGATGCGACTTAATTCCGGATGCACGCTACAACTCGCAGAAAGTTGCACATGATTGCCGTACTAGTTGGATAGGAATCTAAATGCAGTCCTGGTACTGGCCGGGCGACATTGTTGATTTTCAACGCTCTGACGAACTCATCCAGAAGCAACCAATCGGAAAACGAAATCCAGGAGATATTAAATAGAATACTTCACCACGTACTTTACGAGTAACATTTATTTCTCTGTTAAATTCATCTGAAATATCAATCGATTAATGATGATTTGAAAAATGTATACCAAATCTTGGAAATTAAAAAAAGAAAGAAGAATATATTGAGATACAAAAAACAAAGTAATACAAAACATTTTCTCAACAATACAAAGTTGTACGTAGCCATTGACATACATAAAGTGGAATTCAATTATGAAAAAACAGTCACAAAGGAAATTTCAAGTATTGAATAAATAATAAATGAAATATCTGAGCATTGTGATGTATAATGTTCTAGATAGAATACAGGAGGCAGTAACTCTCTAGAAAAAAACTACAAGGAAACACTCAATACAGTACGGAAATGTTATCAAATGTCACAGTGTGCCAACCTGATTTCGATAGAGCATGGTGACTCGCCTTAACTCTACAAAACCTAACTAATAATAGAAATATGTGGCCTGACCATTTCATACGCATCACGTAGATACTGTCGTGAGATTGTGGTCATTCATTTATTTACTATTCCTTGATTTCATGCCAATAGTTTCTGGAGTAAAGCAACATATTTTACCTATAGTGTAAGATTTGTAGAGTTACGGCGTAAAATAGAATAGAATGAAATATGTTTATTGACTACGTTATGAAAAAGAATACTTTTAGTAGGTCACCATCTAAGAGAAGATGTCGTTTCAGCTTTGCCTTGCAAAAATTTTGGAATTATTTATTTCTTATACTTAGAGGTATTCTATTACCAACGTTCAGACCTTCATGAAAAATTACTTTATTTCATAATAAGTGAGAATAGGAGTGGTTGAGTGGTTATGTTGAAAAAACATAACCACTTGATGAGAGTTTCTGTCTCTATTTCATTTCGCATTCATTGAATATCATTGGTGTTCGGTCCTGCTTTCTTATTAGTCTATTGGTGATCACGTAGCAGAATTGTCAATTTGAGCTCATGAGAGTTTAGACAAGTCCATATATTCCGCAAGTCCTCAGGCTTTTCCTGGTGTCAATGTAGGGCTTTGGTGGATCAAATGGTAAATATATCAAATATTTTCCTGTAATCTTAGCTCCCTAGACAATGTATTTCAAGTACTTCTCAGTATTTCCCCTTCAGAATAGAAAGTTTCTGAGTAAAATGAACTGTTTGATGCACAAATGAATAAATATTCTAGGTTCTAGTTGGGGTAATTTCCTGTAAAACTGAAAATGCTACAGAAATATTTTTGTTCCGATCAATCCAAATTGTAATATTATTTTAACTAACTTGTTCGTTTGATGATCTATTCATTTTGTAGAAATTTATATTGAATAAATTTTGTCTGATTTCTACAAAATTTTTTATTTGTTACGAACATCAGTTCCGGTTTATAAAATCATTCTCAAGTGAACTGATACATTTTGTGATAAAATGCAGTAGGAGAAACTTGGTAGAAATCAGACAAGAGTTATTTTGTTTATCATATAATCATTCTAACTTCCACATTGATCCAAGAGAGACAAAAATAGTTATAAGAGTGTATGGGAGTTAAACCATTACGAGTATTTCAATGAAATATTCACACTAACCTTTAAAACAAAGCTGTTGAAATTTCATGATATTCTACTCAAAAAATTTTGAGTTACTGTGCTAAAAATGACACAACTTTTGTTATTTTCAAAACAATGAATTTTACCCTGCTTCTTCATGGAAAAAATACCTTTCTAGCGAAGCAATGGCTTGCAAAGTGTTGAAAGGACTCCGCTTCATCAGAAACAACAATTAAACATTGGTTTGTTGACTTTAAACGTGGTCTTAGAAACACCGATGATGCAGATCGCAGTGGACGTCCAAATGAGGAACCAGAAAGCATAAAAAATATCTACAAAATTGATTTGAATGATCGAAAAGTGAAGTTGCGTGAGTTAGCTGACATTATGAGGATATCAAAAGAGTGTGTTGGCTTTATATTGCATGATCATTTGAGGAAGCTCTGTTCGAAGTGGGTGCAGCGTGAGCTCATTGTTGAAAAAAAACAAGAACGTCTTGATGATTCTGAGCAGTGTTTGTCCATGTTAAAACATAACAAACTGAAATTTTTGCGACTATCACTTCGAAATCAAAACGATCGTCATCTGAGTGGATAGCAACTGGTAAACCTCGTCCAAAGCGCCCGAAAGTACAACAATCGGGTGGAAAGGTTATGGCCTCGGTATTTTGGGATATGCGTGGTGTAATATTCATCGATTATATTGAGAAGGGAAATACACTCAACAGTGAATATTATATATTGTTATTGGAGCGTTTGAAGGCCGAAATTGCGAATAAACGACCACATTTTTATCAATACAACGCTTCGCACAAGTCAATCAAAACAATGGCAAAACTACATGAATTGAACATCCAATTGCTCCCCCACATCCACAGTATTCGTTATATTTGGATTGCAGCAATGACTATATGTTTACAGATCCCAAAAAAATGCTCACCTGCAAGAAATTTCGCTCGATTGAAGAGGTTATTGCTGAAACTGAGGCAAACGATGAATCGTTCTACAAAAGTTATAATGAAATATTAGAGCAGCGCTAAAATGATTGTGTGTCTCTTGATGAATAAAGCAAATTCTGAACAAAAAAAAAACGAGTTTTTTCTCTTAGGCCGGGGACTCTTCAGCCCATATGTTAATTTAGAGAAAGTTCAATCATTTCAGTATATAGAACAGGAAAAATTGGTTAATTGTGTTATTTATTATTTTCATATTCAATTATTTGAATGAATCTTGACTAAGAGAAAACTCGTTGCTAAAACAGTAGGAGATACAGTTGTTCAAAACGAATGAGAGGAGTGTACAGTTTTTATAGTGAATAAAATGAATGAAATTTAATCAAAAAAGTTTAAGAAGTGGGTAGTGACCAGTGATCATGAAAATTATAAAAGAATAATACATATCAGGGTCAGAAAACTTGATAAAACTTCCGTAGAGAGTTACATTTCATGAATCAGGAACAGTAACATGTCTTGATGTCATCAGAGATGATGGCAAAACGTCGACATATTCCACCATGAATATTACTGGAGTTTTTTCTCCAACACCAAATCGTTATTTTTAACACCTCGACACGTGTTTCGATCACCAAGTGATCATGTTCAAAGAGACAGTTTTAATCTTCCTCTTTGAAGGTGATCACTTGATGATCGAAACATGTGTCGAGGTGTTAAAAATAATGATTTGGTGTTGGGAAAAAACTCCAGTAATATTCATTACTACACCAAAGGTTCCAAACAGTGCATCATAAGTATATTCCACCATCCATTAAAACCTATACTGACATGAATACATCCAGTTTTTTCCCGAAAAAAAGTGATGCTTTTTTAATTGATAAGCTCAATATAACTGTACAAATTGAAACACATTACTTACTGCGACAGTTATAGCAATGTTTCGATAGTTCTTTTGGTCTTCATATCTACAAAAATCAAAATGAAACTGTTCCACTTCAATATGAATACAATGTATCCATAATCAGTTTATGATTATAATCCTATCAAAATATAAAGATTAATAAACGTATGTATACTTCAATGGAAGTCACTAGTGCAGCGAATCACTTTTAAGCATTTCAAATTACTCTGAAAGTAAGTATTGCCAAGTGAATGAGAGATTTCAAATTGAGAATGAGGGTAAAAGGACAGTTTATCCTCACATATGAAACCTCACCCGTAATTTTTAAATTGTTTTGATGAACATGATAAGCTCAGAGATGAAAATAATTTTTTTTCTGTTCTGATCTTGACAAACCAAATTTCATTACCACGATCTGAAACTCTTTCTTGTAGAACATCACACGAACATCATGTTCGACGACACATTTTATTCCGAAACAGGATTCATAAAGTGTTATCTGTATTCATGAAGTTAATTAAAACGTCAACTTCTGTTATGGAAACTGGGCGGGCGAGAAAGCATTTAATATTTTCTCTGCGGGCATTCGTTTTTGTTTTCCAACTCAGAGCAGACTTTATTAAGGATGTAAATTCACAAAATAATTCATATCTTTTTACGGTTACACAGTTGATTATAGAAGTTACCGATGGGTAATATAATTTGTATGAAAGTTTGAATCAGTTTTAATCGGTTCCTTATTTTGAGAATTTTTCTCAAAATGGCATCTGAAAATTCTGCAAATTATTTGAAAAATGTATTGATTGCCTCTTAGCCATAAAGTGTGCCGGAGCATTTATCACCATTTCAATTAGAAATGGCCGTGACCAGTCTGAAGTTTGTGTTACTGAAAAGGAATTATATTTTCATTCTTTTTTTTTTGGAAGCGTTGCACCCTTTTTCATCAACAAAAGAATAAAACATCTAGAATTTTATATTTTTATACGATTGCAAAATCGTATGACTTATAACTTCCTCAAGCGCTATTTCGTAGCGAAACACGTGTCGCTTTTTTTGTAAAACACTTATAGTAAAAATCTCGCAGTATTTTGAATCAGTTCTTGTTAGTTTTCATAAAATAACTGAAAATTATTTCTGTATTATATTTTGTATATAAACTTATTCAAATTCAAATGATATTCAATATTCAATCTAATTTCAAATCAAATCAAATCAAAATATGCTTTATTGTCTGAAGATTCATATCTTATTGACAGCGCTTGGTTGATATAATTATATAAAATAAACAAACAAACGAAATTACACATATGAGCTATCGCTACTTAGTCATATAAAACTATAAACTATACAATAATACAACTTCAAGTATGTAACAAAATAGGACATAAAAAAAAACAGCAACAGTTTGTATTTACTTAGCACAATACAATACTATTGGCTTTCTTTACCTTACTATGGTCATAGAAAACTACATATTCTAGCAACAGCATTATTGAAATAATCAATGATATCCCCCGTTTTGACAGAACAAAAGTAATTTTGATCAGAGGTAATAACCACTAATTAAGCATAAGGTTTAAACATAAACTTATAAATTCAACCTAAGTGGAAGCTTTCAACTAATTTTATTATATTTCGTTTTTGATAATTACCGGAAGTTGATGGTTCTGGATTTTCAACAGAACTTTCAGTTTCGACAAAGTCATCGTTATTTTGATGAAATGCTGGTAAATTACTATGAGATGATCTCAAATAGTGATGATTTCTTTTTTTCACCCTTCCATTATTACTCTCAAAATGAACAGTGAAAAGACGAAATTTCTCTTACTGAGTAACAGATCAGGTTAAGACGAAATGAAAAATTGAGGAATTAGTATAGAGATTGCTAATGAGGATATTGAAAGTGTAACAGTGTATTTGGGAGAAGTGATTGACCAAGGACTGATATTCATAGAACATGTATTGAAAGTGATAAAAAATATTACCAATAATGTCAATTTTTTCGTGAGAGTAACCTAGCCTATCTAGATGGTCAAAAATTACAAATTATAATACATTACTTTTACCATATCTTACTTTCTGTTCTTCAATACTATTTACGGCTAATAAAAACGAGTTGGATTGACTTCAGAAGCAACAAAATAGAGCCATGAGAATCATATTGTATTTATAAGAGACACGCCAATAGTCAACATGTTGAAAGAATTGAAATGGATGTCATTAAAAGACTTTGTGTACTATCAAACAATGATACTTATATACAAGATGCATCACCATCTATCTCCGAACTACTTGAGCAGAAAAATAACATATAATGAAAATTATCATAATTATAATACCAGAATCAACCGAAATATCCATGTAGGAACCAAAAATAAGAGGTGTAAAGAAAAATTCATTTATCATGCAGGAATGTATGCTTTCAATGATTTAGATCATGGTATCAAAGATTGTAATTCGATAAGTCAATTCAAGGAAAGGTTGAAAATGCACATAATGGGCGAGTGATTTTGATTTTATTTAATTTTATCGTTATTTCTTGAATTCAATAACTTCATTACTAAACACTCTGTGGCAAAAGGATAATTCCAATGCCAATCTTCCCACACGCACACACACACACACACACAACTTCATTACTATTCCAAGGTTTTTAAAGTGTGGTGTTTGTTTGAATCGAAGGGGTTATATTTTTAGGAGTGATTGATTTTGGGGAAAGTTATTGGCTTTCTACTACTCCATCTTGATAAAAAAATGTGGGAATCTTCTAAAGAAAGGAAGAAAGTAATCAATTTGAAAATAAGTAACTATACATGGATGTGTAGATCATGCAAAGAAACAACTTTCAGACACAAACTGGAAGAAAGCCCTCCTGAAACAGCTACTTTCATATGAACATTGAATTACACGAAAGTGAAAAAAATCTTTAGAAACAAATACTTTTTTATGAACATTGAATTAAACAGAAGATACTCTTCTCTACTCAGTCTGTATTCCAAACATTCGTTATGTTGTATATGTATCAATACTTATGTCTTACCTTTATTGTCCACCTATGTGTGGATATTTCTTATGAGTGGTTGAAGTTTATTATTTGCGATTGTAACCAGTCATATATATGTATATATTTGTAATTAATTGTTTGAATATTTTGACATTAGCCTAAGGATAGTTAGGATCAAAAATATTGTATATTAGCTTATGCTAAATAAAATAATTAATCAGTTTCTATCAAGACAGTCTATGAATAAAATACTTTCTAATCTATACTGATTCCCATCTATATAATTAATAACTATATTTGAACGAATTTTAAATGTACTGCATAATAAATGATTTTAGATAGGTTAATGTAGCTGACATCCAACTCTGGTTGTTTTACTTGTTATATTTTGGTAGCAATATTGTCAACATTTTTCATTTCTCTGAATTACTTCTGCTGTTTAATAAACTTTGCAAAAATCATAATGTATCATAAATAAGAAATAACCCAATTATTGAAACGATCAAGAATTGTGTGCTACCCCACCAGATATTACCGAGCAAGCAAATATTGCGATGAAAAATTTGCTGCCAGCAAACTCAAGAAAAAAATACGAACATAATTTCGAAAATGTTATTAAACTCTTTAATGTATACGTTTGAAAATGTTCTTATATATAGGACGTAACTGCAGTAATGTTAGTTACAAATAAAAGTGGTAAAAAACATAAGAAACTTTCAATTCTCTTTTCTTCAATAAATATATTGTACCATTTCTTTCTACGGTCAGTCGTAGAAAAAGTATAGTATGCACCTTGAGGAAGAGGCCAATTATGTCCACTTGCGAATATCGCACTCAGCTAACACCTCGTGCTTACATTTTTCGCTCGTGAGTAATAGTCTTCTTATCCTACTTGGTACGTAATCTACTATCACCACCAATAAGGTAGTCTCGCCCATAATATCCTCTGCAGAAGTCTTCAAAAACCTTGTGCAAACTGAGTGAAGAGTCCCACATATCTAATTGTAATTTCAAGTGCAGCTGAGAATAATTTCTAGACGTCTGACTAAGCATCAGTCACTCATACAGATTTTATTCGGGATCAAGCAATCGCTTTATTGAGATAGAAATAGCTCACATGATACATACATCGCATACACCGTATAAATACAGGAGTACACATTACATACAGAAGATCGCTCTACTATATTCTATTATGAATATTAATTTACAGACCAGCAGCCGTGCATTCACGTGTCATCTAAGGGCCAATTTGCATGCACGCGCAGCGTCGGAGATACGAAACATTGCGACGATGGACTTGATTAACGATGTGAGACAGTTATCGATGACAAACGAGCTCACCAAAGAGAAAAATGAAATTGTTTACCACCTCGACGAAACAAACGCTTCGACGGGAGTTATTGCAAACAAGCTTATTTTTATTGCTCTACTTCAAAGTGCAGTCGAACCAGTCGAAGTAACAATGGTCTGTAATTTAAGCTCTGCCGCTATTCTGTTTCGTTGTTAATGGCACTGCAACTAACAGTATTAACACACAAAACCTATATTTACTGTTTCAACAGTGGAGAACATGCTTTCCGTTCGAGTCGAACATGATCCTTCCATTTGCCATTATTAGTTAGTGTACTGGCATTCACTTGTTTCAATTCAAACTGGTGTGGAACTATTGAATATTTCGTGTTGATTAGAATGAGTGTTAATAGTACTTGGAAATATATGTTAATGTGAGATTGGCAAGTGTGAAGTCATCAACTTTTCATTGTCTTCAACAACCTAGCATATGAAAAATCATGAGTTATTTATAAAATTGGATTTATTCACTAAATAAAAATACCATTATATAATGAAATAATAAAATGAATTGCATTGCATTAGTTCGAAATTTCATTGTTTAATATGATCTAAATTGATTTGAAATCCCTGAAGAATCTAAAAAAATAAAAAGATTAGCTGAAAAATTACAATTATATTAAATAAAAAAACTGAAATTACAATTAAATAAAATACAAGCAACAACCAAAAAATATTTAAAAAAAAAATATTAACACGAGATGAAAAAAAATATATCAACAAGATGTAAAAATTAACATGCTCTTGTATTCCTGATTTGCTGGTTTCTCCTCGCTGTGTGTGTTTCTTGTGATCGGCAATGCGAACATTCAATGACCTCTTACTTTCATCGATGTATAATTCTCCGCACTGGCAGGGTATCCAGTCAATGCAATTCTTGGAATCGTTGTCGGCGTTTGGTGGCCTGGTTTTCGTGAGGATAGTGTTCCCAGATCTTAAACAAGTTCTGGTGATATACTTGGACCCAATTTTTCTTATTCTTTCCAACAATCCTCTGATGTAAGGAAGTACAAGTACTGGTTGTTGTGGCTTCTCTTCCTTGTAGAGCTCTTGCTGTCTTCTAGCTAAAGCCTGTTCCACCACCACTTTGGAGTAACCATTACTTTGTATTACAGAGCCCGAAGGCACGGTCTAGTAGAGTGTTGATTACTCTTCTCTTAGTCGACTGATGGTGGTTGGATTCCTGGTTCAGATACTGTCCTGTGTGGTTGGGTTTTCGATATACAGACGTTTTCCATTTAGTGTCGGTTCTCTTCACCAATACGTCTAAGAATGGAAATTCGTTGTGAACTTCCTTCTCCATTGTGAAATTGATAGAAAGACAATAACATTGTTGATGTGCTTTAGGAAGGTGTCTAGTTCTTCATTTTCATGGTTCCATATTATGAAGGTGTCGTCCACGTATCTCAACCAGACTCGGGGCTTCTTGTGGGCTTCTTCAATGGCCAGAGTTTCAAACCACTCCTCATCTTGTGTTAATAGTTCAATTTTCTTTTATTTTTTAGTTGTTGCTTGCATTATATTTCATTGTAATTTCAGTTTTTCTACTTAATATAAATGTAATTTTTCAGCTAACCTTTTTAACCTTTTATAGATTCTTCCAGGGATTTCAAATCAATTTAGATCATATTAGACAATGAAAGTCCGAACTAATGAAATGCACCTTGAAACATTGTCAACCGTCAAACAAAATGAATCGCGAACGTTAAATGTCATGCCTGAATGAGTCCACTTTTTTATTAATAATGCCACATATATTGGGATGTGTGTGTAAGATCTATATTTTCTGAAAGAGATGAAGCCTTTATCTCCTGAAGACGCCAACTTTGTTGGTGAAACTCAGGTCAAGAAGAGTATTCCAATTCTGATGATTGGTAAAAGTGCTTGTTTTGGATTACATATTTCCTTCAACACTTTAGGCCAGTCAGAAACAACATGCAACCTTTAATGTCTGTGCGGACATTTTTATCATGGTACTCAATTTTTCAGAATTAAATTTAGTTATATCTGAATTTAAAGATTATTTTCTCAATCATTGATCACGAGATTGATGGGCGGCTTCCATCGAATAGGAATCTTTTTGGAGGAATAAACATTTAGCATGAACTAGAAAAACGACTGAATGAGATACGGAATGTTAATTATCTCTGCTTTCTCTTTCTCTTCCCCTTCACTTATTATTCTTTTTACTGCTCTCATTCTTCATTTGTGTATCAAAGTTTGTCTTTAACTTACATTCTAACCTCACTATCCATAAAGTTATCGTAAAGTACTATTTCTTTCGAATTATTTCTTTGAAACATACTGAAAGAATTTGACATGTTACTCATCTCAATTCATTATAAAGCTGAACAAAGCATTCAACTATATCACTGATCTAATGCAGTACGTTCAAATTATGCACCATCCATCCGGTCCTGGAATAAATCGTCAAATTCATCGTCGCTATGTCAGTTAAACCTCAATCGCAAATTATCTATTAAATATGAATCAGGCTGACGACCCAGCCGAATATCTTACTTCAGTTTGAGTAGGGTCCATGACTTGTTTGTAGAATAGTTTTGGAGTTCAAACAGTGTCCGTCTTGAGATCCGGAACAACAGCTTGAGGGATTGATTTAATTAACAGTATCCACCGACAACACTAGTTAGTTCAAATATTTATATAAACAAGCAAATGATCCTGAATCTATGACATGAAGTTTCCGAGATATATGGATTAATGATTTTGACTGTTTCGTTTCCACAATATGAACTCATCTAACGGAGAGAATAACATCCCTAGATTTACCACCACTGTTTTTTAAGATCAAATAAATAGAGTAGGTGATAAATTTATAAAGTGATTGAAATTAGGTGAGTATTATTACTTAACAAACAATATAAATTAGAGAGTAAAATTTTGGGAAATATGTTTCAATTATCTCTCTATGAAAAAGGCAAAAGGTAAAATAGTAAATAGAAATGAATTCATAATTGTAGTTAATCATTATCATGGTAGTAAATTCAGGTTGTCTCAATAAATACTTATGTCCAACCCTTTGATCTCAAATGGGACTTAGAGGTCTAACGTTACTTTCTGTGAAAGGTCGGTTAAAACCCGAATAAAGATAGTACCTAACACTCAACCAATTTGTCGGTAATGCTTTTTTCAACACTCACAACTTTTTTGAATTCAATGCAGTAGATATCGGGAAAAAACTATATACAGAGTGATCAGAAAGAACGTGTTCGCTTCTGTAACTGTTATGAGGCGTGAAATTTCAGAAGTGATAAAGTCTTAAAAAGCACAACAGAGTGCGGTTTTTTGTGTGCAAACATGTTACCTAAACGATAAATCTATAGCTAGTGTTTGTATTGTGCTCATTCAATCGTGCAAGAAACGAAATAATGATTTAAATTATCACCTAACGAGCAAAATTTCAACATTATCTGTTCGTATACTAAGTCAAGCACTGACTATTCGATATTGAAGCGCGACTCACATCTTAAAGCATATACAATTCAAATATTCAATAATATCCTATATTCATATAGTGAATTCAAACAAGAAACGTCAACAAACAAAATTACCATAACTGGCCAGGCGAAAATCCTGAAAAGAAATTTGACAGACAGTTCCAAAACACTAAAGTTGTTGTTTGAGCCGCAATGTCTGCCAAAGAAATAATCGTGGAGCTTACAGACCCATACTGTGCAATGTTACGAAGTTTTTTGTGGTTGAAATTGCCTCTAAGGGATTTATTTCCCAATACATTAATTTCTCACGAAGAGGTGACGTCAACTGAGTCACACGCATCCCAGAAGTAAATCCTTTTGACTATTTCTCATCGAAATATTTTGAGAAAAGGGCATATAAAATGGGTAGAGAACATTGACTCAATTAAAGAAAAATATCGCAACAGAAATGGCAATAAGATGTTTCACTTCTATCCTCACCGATATGATCCTCTTGAAATTATGCATTACTATTGAGTAATGCATAATTTGCATTGAAAGTGAGAAGCAGGAATTTTATGTGATATTACTGTCTATTTCAATGAATACGTTCTATAATATGGACCTTCCAAACATTTGGTAACGGAAATTCACCGTTCATTGTGGAAATACAATCCTCAAATATATTTTTTTCTGCCCAGACCTTCGAATACAATCGTGTTTTCAGAAGAAAAGAAAAATCTCCTTCAAATCTCCTTCAGAACAAAATAAATTTCAATAGTATTAAATGGTTATATCTTAATCAACGCAAATAAAGATAAACAACTCAGATAACATCCACACGACTAGTTAGCACCTTTTAATTGCCCACCTGTCGATCGCGTGTGTCAAATATGTGAAATAATGATCTAATCAGGCGTAAAGTAAGCTTTAACGTTCCAAGTCGAGAGCTTCCTGGTAATGAAAAAAAAGGGTTGATATCGATAACGGAATGAAATACGTTATCCTTTGAAACTTCACAAGGAAAACTTCAGCTGGAGCGAGTATCAGAGATGGATGATCAAACGGACCAGTCAAGTACAAAAATCTTGTCATGCGTATGATATAATTATAAGACAAGCAATATCCGAACAAAGTATCCCAGAAACGTATGCTATATATTTGCAGAGATGCCTCAACTAACTTGAAAGGTTATCTCGTGCAGAGGATAACCGCCTTTCAGAATTATCACCCCATGATTTTTTTTTTCAAATTCCAATGAACTTTCTTAGTGTAAACATTTCAAAAATTACTTATTCTTGAACTGAAAGGGGTTATATTTTTAGGAGTGATTAATTTTTGGAAAAGAAAGTTTTTGGCTTTCTACTACTCCATCTGATACAAAAAAAATGGATGAGAGAATCTTCCAAAGAAAGGAAGGAAGTAATCGATTAGAAAATAAGTAACGCTATACATGGATGTGTAGATCATGCAATGAAGTAACTTTCAGACACAAACTGAAAAAAAGTCCTCCTGAAACAGCTACTTTCATATAAACATTGAATTACACGAAAGAAAAAAATTCTTTCGAAACAAATACTTCTATATGAACACTGAATTATACAGAAGATACTTTTCTCTATTCAGTTTGTATATCAAACATTTGTTGAGGAATAAGAATCAGATATCATTCACATGAGTTCTACTTTGAATGAATGGTAATAAATTGTACTCACATGGAACACTGTCACCCTAACTGGTATACACCGGTGTTTCGCCTTAAGACACTTGCCCTAAGGCTCTTCAGTACCAAATTGGATAACATTATAGAAAATACACACACTTCATTCATGAATTACGATTTTGAATGTCACGGAATAAGCTTGATCTGCTTATGTCATCGATGACATCGTAATGACATTCATTCACCTATTTGATTTAATCCCAGCCATGAGGAATCTTATTTGAATTGAAAGGGGTTATATTTTTAGGAGTGATTAATTTTTGGGAAAGAAAGTTTTTGGCTTTCTACTACTCCATCTGATACAAAAAAAATGGATGAGAGAATCTTCCAAAGAAAGTTACTTCTTTGCATGATCTACACATCCATGTATAGCGTTACTTATTTTCAAATTGATTACTTCCTTCCTTTCTTTGGAAGATTCTGTACTGAGTGTTCTTATCATTTTTCAGATAAAATTCCTAATGTCAGTGTTAATTGAATTTTTGTTATTAATTTGTAGTGTAAATCTGTTTTATTGTATGTTATTATGTTGTATTATTGTCTTTACTGTTTTCAGTGTATTTATCCCGATGATTGATGGTTTCTGATTAGTTGTGCTGTTTGGAAATGATCTGAAATACTCTAATACTGATAAGTCACAACTTTGCCTGATCTGGGCATGAACATTACTCCAAATTATACAGATAAGAATTTGAATAAAGGTAAAGTATCTGGCTTTCTAATAAAATTAAACATCTAAGAATAACTTTGATTTTCACAAACTTTCAACACTGAACTAACAAAATATGTGAACTTTTAACATCAAATTAATAATAATATGAAAAACTTTTAACATCGAACTATCAAAATAAATACAAACTTTTAAATTTTAACTACTAAAATAAATGTAAACTTTTAACTAATTAAAATTTGAAAATTTTTAACTTTGCAATAATCTTATAAAAAAAACTTATCATAACAATATATATATATATATATATATATATATATATATATATATATATATATATATATATATCAATATTAAATTTTACAAAAAGGATTTGAAGCTTTATATCTTCTATTATCTACGAGCGCTTTCGACAGTTGGTAGTACTGTCATCTTTTTGAATGATCCAATTAATTTTCCTTAATTTTCAATATTTTATTATTGAATTTCACAGAAAGGATTTGAAGCTTTATATCTTCTATTAATTATCTGCGAGCGCTTTCGAAAACTGGTCGTACTGTCATCTTCTGGGCACTCCTCAAACTGAACTTGTCATCCTGTCGTCTGCCTCTTTATACGGTCAGAACGTCTCAACTCAGGTATTTCAGGTACTTTAGGTAAATTTGCCTGTGTTTGTACTGCATCAGGTACTATTCTTTGTGTTAGATCTTCTCTAGGAATGTGTATGGTTTTATTTAATATATTGAATGTGAGATCTTGTTGTGTTTTGATTTGTACTTATTCCTCGATAAGTGATTTATGACTGTTGAATTCATGGATGTTCAAGTTTTATGGACATTTGGGAAAACTTGAACATCCATAAATTTAACAGTCATAAATCACTTATCGAGGAACAAATACAAATCAAAACACAACAAGACCTCACGTTCTGACCGTATAAAGAGGCAGACGACAGGATGACAAGTTCAGTTTGAAGAGTGCCTATAAGATGACAGTACGACCAGCTGTCGAAAGCGCTCGCAGATAATTAATAGAAGATATAAAGCTTCAAATCCTTTTTGTGAAATTTATTATCAATATATATATATATATATATATATATATATATATATATATATATATATATATATATATATATATATACAGTGTGACCCATTTAAAATGGAACCACCCCTGTAGAATGTGCATTTTTCAATCAATCTCAATTTTTTTTATTGAAATATTAAGCATGAAAAACTGTATCTTGACACTAACTTTCACAATTTTAGTTTCATTTCCAAGGCATTCTATGGTTTTTTTTGTTTGTCAAAAACGGCAAAAGTTTATTAGGCAATTTTTGTTTTCAAATTTGACTACACCACTGGATTCGTAGTCGTTATAAATCAAAACTGTCAAATTTTCATTAAAAAATATTTGTTAACAACGAAGTTACAACAACTTCAATTTTGGAAACAAAGTATTTGTTTGTAATTTTTATTCAGATTATAGACATATTCGAGATCTGACAACACTGTCATCACCAAGTAGAACACCAGTGAATTTGTACAGTGAAAATCCGAAGTCAACAGCTCAATGCGTTCTACAGTTATAACTCCTGAAAATATGGTAATGTGAGAGATTTGTGGTGCAAGCGTTTTATAATAAAAATCTGACTACGCCACTGGATTTGTGGATAATATTCCCTTAAAATTAAAAATTCATTTTCAAGTTATGCAGTACTTAGTACATTCTTCCGCATAGCCGCTAAAATCAAATTGATTTAAAGCATGGAAATCATTTATTCAATAATAAAACAGAGAGCAGGACAAAAATTGTTCCCTGTAAATTCTTCATAACTCAGTTAAAACAATCTTTTAGAGGAGATATCAATAATTTGAGGAAGCTGAACTCATTATGCAAAGGTTTTATAATAAATCAACAGTAGGCTGTGATTTTGATAGTTAATCATAAATAAAATAATAATTGTTAGTTACGTGCATTTAATAATGGCTTTGCAATTATCATTAGAAGAAAGAATTGAAATTGTGAGAATTTCTGGGGACAATTATCATAGTGAAAGAGAAGCAGCTAGGATATTTAATCACAGACATCCAAATCGACTTCCCATTGACAGAAGCACCGTCAGTAAAATTAACAAAACATTTAAAGAAACCGGTGCAGTCAGCAAACATATTTTAAAAAATAATCACCGAAGAAGAAATTTAAACGAAGGTGCTGTTTTAGATTATTTTAAAAACCACCCAAACAGAAGTTTACGAGTCGCCAGTTTGGATTTAAACTTACCGAGAGAGACTATTCGACGATGTCTTAAACAAAACAAAATGAGAGCATTTAAACCTAAATTTCTTCACTCTCTAAAGGCAGGTGATGAAGTGAAACGTATGGAATTTTGTTTGTGGGCACAAGGCGAGTACCTGAATACAAGAAATTTTTTAAACTGCATAATGTTTAGTGATGAAGCTTCTTTCAGCACCAATGGGGTAGTTTCATCGCAAAATGCTCGGTATTGGGCTACGGAAAATCCGCACTGGATCATAAATTGTAAAAGTCAATATTATCAAAAAGTTAACGTTTGGTGTGGTATAGTACAAAATAGAATAATAGGTCCATATTTTTTTGATGGAAACATAAACGGGCAAAATTTTTTGAATTTCTAAATAACCAATTATCCGACGAAATAGATGAAATGCCTCTTGCGGAGCAAGTAAATTTATATTTCCAGCTCGACGGCTGTTCCGTGCACAATTCGAGGATTGTTAAAGAGTGGCTAAATAACCAGTTTCCAAATCATTGGATAGGACGAGGTAGTGACTTAATTGAATGGCCACCTAGATCGTCTGATCTAACAATATTAGACTTTTTTCTGTGGAGTATTCTGACACAAAAAGTATACAGAACAAGACCAACGAATCGAGCTGAACTCATGCAAAGGATGCGACAAGCTTGTGCCGAAATTACAGTTCAACAAATAAGAAATAGTGTAAACAATATTCGGAAGAGATACGATAAATGTATTGAACTTAATGGAGGTTTGGTAGAAGCCACAAAAATTTGAATGTTTAGTTTTAAATCAATGTTTATTTTAGTATCAGTTTTTTCTTAATGGCAATTAATTGTTGAATAAATACTTTGAAACTTGTTTGTATACATATTGTTTTCATCAGCTATAGAAGAAGGTAGAGTAAGTTCAGAATCTCATAAAATGTGATTTTCCAGGTGCGCTGTTATAAAAGTACTATTATTTATTATTGGGAAACTTCCAAAAAGCTTACAAGTATGACCATTAATACTTCAAGATTCTATCAAGATTTGGTAAAAGCGCAATTGGGAGATCCCATGACATGAGATTCTGAACTTGGTCTACTACTGCGTAACTTGAAAATGAACTTTTAATTTTCTGTTATTCAATTATTCAATTTTTATTTTAATTTTCACTTCTCGTAACCTACACTCAAATGAATGATTTTAAGGGAATATTATCCACAAATCCAGTGGCGTAGTCAGATTTTTATTACAAAACGCTTGCACCACAAATCTCTCACATTACCATATTTTCAGGAGTTATAACTGTAGAACGCATTGAGCTGTTGACTTCGGATTTTCACTGTACAAATTCACTGGTGTTCTACTTGGTGATGACAGTGTTGTCAGATCTCAAATATGTCTATAATCTGAATAAAAATTACAAACAAATACTTTGTTTCCAAAATTGAAGTTGTTGTAACTTCGTTGTTAACAAATATTTTTTAATGAAAATTTGACAGTTTTGATTTATAACGACTACGAATCCAGTGGTGTAGTCAAATTTGAAAACAAAAATTGCCTAATAAACTTTTGCCGTTTTTGACAAACAAAAAAAACCATAGAATGCCTTGGAAATGAAACTAAAATTGTGAAAGTTAGTGTCAAGATACAGTTTTTCATGCTTAATATTACAATAAAAAAAAATTGAGATTGATTGAAAAATGCACATTCTACAGGGGTGGTTCCATTTTCAATGGGTCACACTGTATAAATATATATAAATATATATAAATATATATATATATATATATATATATATATATATATATTTAAGAGACACCGGTAGACGGTAGACATATATATATATATATATATATATATATATATATATATATATATATATATATCCTATATATATATATATATATATATATATATATATATATATATATATATATATATATCCTATATATATATATATATATATATATATATATATATATATATATATAAGGGGTTTTTCAAATGGAATAAAACAAGCTGTGTGTGAGGTATTAACAAAATTATTTTTTTATTTGAAAGGCGCATGTATGCCATTTAGTGTGGAATATGACATCATTCAAATGGCCGCCTCGGCTTCTTACGGTGGCACGGATCCGAGTGGTCCAATTTTCAATGACTCTTCCGCATAGATCCGGCTGAATTTAAGCGATGGCCTGTGTTATGTTCACCTTTAGGGCATCGGTCGATTGTGGTTTATTTGCATAGACTTGCGACTTCAAGAAACCCCACAGGAAAAAGTCTAGCGGGGTGAAATCGCATGACCTTGGTGGCCAATTCACATCACCCCTGCGAGAGATAACCTTACCCTCATATCGCAAAATGTCAATCGTGGCATTTGCTATGTGGCACGTAGCGTCGTCCTGCTGGAACCACATGTCGTCTAGGTCCATATGGTTCAATGTGGGCCATAAGAAATTAGTTATCATCATTCTGTAGCGCTCGCTGTTGACGGTGACCGCCTCACTAACGTCGTTTTAAAAAAACTACGGACCAATTACGACGCCGGCCCAAAATCCACACCAAACGGTAACTTTTTGAGGATGCATTATCACCTGGTGAACCTCGCGTGGGTTGGTGTCGGCCCGTATACGGCAATTTTGCTTGTTAACACAGCCATTCATCGAAAAATGCGCCTCGTTACTAAAGATGATTTTTCGGCCAAAATTGGGGTCCTCTTCCAAACGATTCGAAGCCCAGTCAGCGAACAAACGGCGCTGTCTATGGTCATGAACTTTGAGCTCCTGGGTCAGTTGAATCTTGTACGGGTGTAGGCTCGAGTCCCGACGCAAAATTCACCAAGTTGAAGTCTGTGCACGGCGAGGAATAGACTGCCTCGGGTTCTGCTGTACACTTTCACGGACCGCGGCAACGTTCTCGGCCGATCTTGCGTTTCTTGAGCGTACGGTTGTTGGCTAATTGTTTACTGAACCGGTCGTCTCAAATTTGGCCACCAAACGTTGAAGAGTCGACTGTGAAGGGCCACCACGTCTACTGTAAAATGGGCGCAATGCGCGCAACGTCTGCGTTTACGAACACTCATTTTGATGATAAAGTTTCATCATTTGAACGTGATGTTCAATCGGGTAACTTGCCATGATGATTTGGCAACTGAATAATAAACAAAAGATTTGACAGATGTCACCAAAACAAAATGGCCGCCACGGGGCGCCAAAATATACCCGCGCCAATTGAAAAACCCTTTATATATATATATCGATATATAATATCGATAGCTTCTTTAAATTCGTGATTTGTACATTTGCATGACCCCGTGATTCAATTGTATAATGTCAAATTTGCCAAGGAAATATTTACGCGGACGAATTTTCACGATCTGGCAAACAACGCATTTATCAAATCATCCCACTTTTGATTTTTGTGTTATTCAGTATTTTGTGTCTGCTACAGTGTATTTGGTGTCAAAATAATTGATGTTGGTCCGATAAGAATTCATATATAACAAGAAATTGTGTAAAAAGGATAATTTACTTTTTATTTTTTATTCTTTACATATCAACACTCTCATGGTAGATTTCCATTTCTTGTTTCTGAGAAATTTTCATCCAATGAAACTGTTGACTGATATAGCAAAGACACTGAAGAGACCCATACACAAACGAGTGTGATAGATGTTATAGATGTGAACAATTAACAAAGTTGACAAAATACATGTTTTTCCTTCGAGAGTGTATTGTGAGTTCCCAATTTCAATTTTGCTACTTACGTCTCAGTGTAGCACAAATAGAGATCAATATAGAAACTATTGATTCCACAAATATCTTTTGGTTTTCACATGGAAAATTGACTCCGACGACATACAGACTCTCTGAGAATACTTCGAAGTTTCTTATGCCATCTCATAAACTTCCATTAATATTGACTGAAAAATTTCAATGTCTCTGGAAAATTAACTTAATAATCTACTTGTTATATCCAACAATGTTATTCTTCTAAATAATAATGTGAATTATTTAATATCAAATCTTCTACATTGTTCAAAGAACAATTGACTAAATTTTCAATTATACGATACTTAATTCTATTCAAGTTAAAACATAATTGAAAATGAAATTGAAAAAAGTAAAATAGCTCAACACGACCAAAACAAATCAATAGAAAATAATGCTATCGACTTTCTGTTGTGAATAACGTGGAAATAGTATATTGCGCCATTTGCAGAGAAAAACACTATTCGATATGAAAATGTTGCCCTCATCCATCTTCCGGAGCCATAAATTGTTAAAGCAGACGGCTTTTTGTACATTGTAATGGCTTTCTAAAGTTGTTGTAAAGTTTTATTACCAAGAAGCGAATTGAAGACAAACTTTTAGTCTGTGCTATAAACACAAACAATTTATTATGGTTCTGAATTTGCTATGTATAATATCAGTCACGGAATAAACTCGAAAATTAAGCAAAACGAAAATGGAAAAGTAAGGATAGAGTTCGATATTTTGGATTACTCCTTAAGAAGAGCTTTCGAAATATTAGAAAATTTGTGAAAGAAAGAAAGATAATCCTCAATGTCCTTATAGGACGAAACTGCAGTAACAACATCAGTTACGAATAAATGAAAAAACATATAAAGTTTCATTTTTCACGATATCTGCTACCACGTAGCGGCTACATCCATCAATTTATTGAGTTCAATATGATATAAAAAATCTCAACATGTGTCTGAGATTATTTAGGTAGATTTGAATATATTATTGATAAGTGAAACAGTGCTTTTCATTAGATCGAACTTTTATTGTCTAATATGATATAAATCGATTTGAAATCCCCAAAAGAATCTGTAAAAACAAATTTAAAAAATTAAAAAAGAATAGCTGAAAAATATCAACAATATCAAGCAAAAAAACTGAAATCACAATGAAACCACCTTGAAACAAAATTGAAACAGTGTTTTATAAACTGTCACCTATGTATTCTCCAATACATAATTTCATTGATTTGATTCTACAGTGTCCACTGAGTAGTGTCCACTTCAGTATCCTCGTAGGTGTTCTTATTTGACTTATTTGCAAAACTTCAGGGTTGCAGACAAGGTGTTTGAGAAAGTTCCAATGGTGGAATCTCAGTGAATACAATCTTGTGAGTACCCCAATTACTCATATTAATATTTCTCACACACTATTAGTTCCTCAGTTTTTTGAAGATGAGCTGAGCAACCTATCGACTCATCCCTCCTTCTACATATCTCCAATGAATGAATTAATTTTAGCTTTCACCATACCGAAGACAAGTTTACTTTATTGTTCTCTGCACGTTTCCTTGGAGAGATGTACAGTTTCAAGACATTTGACGTTGACAAGTCTGTCTTTCGTTGGCCTATGCGCTTCAATACTGCTTGTCCTGTCTGTTATAGATTGATATTCTTGCGTAGCAGGTATCACTGTTAAGAAATTACCGACTTCAAGTTGCGATATCAATAGTTTCTGCTTGGAATGTGTTAGAAAGCTGGTCTTGTGGAGTCTAGCCATTCACCAATCATTTAGTATACAATGTCAGAACTTTACCACCCAGCTCTATTTTATTCCATCGCCTCTGATAGCGTCCAAGTTGACAATACCAGATGAGTAACCGTATAATCTACTTTGAAAGAGATCAAGCCCAGGTATTTTTTGTCACGCTTTTATTAGCGTTACCTATATGTATGTATGTATGTTTGTTTGTAACTCTCAAGCTTGGGATCTGTATCTGACAGAATTATCGACATTATGGCTCGATCTATTAGCGGGCAGATGTACGTAACCTCCTTGATATAATTCGAACTCATTTTACATGTATTTCTTCATTTGAAAAAAGTATTTTTTTAACCTTCCTTTGTGTGCCTTCTGTCTTTCTTGGGCTTGGTAACTGATTTTCAGACTCCCTCTCCGGAATCGGAAAATATCAATGAATGTGATTTCAGTGATATATTGAAAAATTGCTATTTTCCTAACTGATCTTATTCAATTGATTCCATTTTTCTAATATAATTAAAAATTTTTTGTTTCATTTTTCTAAACAATATACCTATGGCTGATTTATCCCAAAGTTTAGATAAAATAAATTTAGTTCAAAAAAACTGAAAAGCATGCTTTTATAGCATACGAAACTTGAAAATGAAAAATAAATATGGTTTAAAAGAAACTAAAAAACACACTTTTGAAGAACATCGAACTAAAAAGTTAAAAATATTTTTTTAAATAGACTTAAACCAATAACGAACGAAAAAAACTAGTATTATTGTGAAAAAAGCGTGGGCGCTTTGTGCTATATTTTTTGTATATCGAGCGCCCGTCGCTTTTTTCACAATAATACTAGTATTTATCGTTTGTTATTGTTTTAAGCTTATTTGAAAAAAACATGTTTAACTTTTCAATTCGATGTATTTCAAAAGTGTGTTTTTTATTTTTTTCAACTATATTTACTAATTTATGTATAGTAAACTTCACAAGTGAAAAAAAATTGTGCACTTCACTCAATGGTATTTAAAAAATTCAAAATTATGCCAGATAGTTTTACAAATTAAAAATTATAATTGTATATTCTATTTATATTACTATATAAATATATTTTCAAATATAATTATGTTATCACATATTTCATTCAAAGATAATATGATATTCAAAAGAATATAGTTCGTGTTTGCTCTGTGATTAGAAAATTAATATTCCTATTAATATGATCCTACTAAATGACAATATTAGACATTTTATATTCAGTTCAGTGATAGGGACAAACTCGAAAAATAATTTCAAACAGCTATCCTTGCTCTTTTTTGGTTACATTAATGAAAACAATCTACTTTTGAGGGCATGTCACTATGAGTTAGGATAGGATATGTCACAATCATAAATAATATTTTCACTTACTCGGACAAATTGAGAATGGCGCGTTTCTCGTCAACTCACCTGCAACAATAAATTACAAATTACTGATATGAAATTCATTGTTTGAATGTGCTCAACACGTTACCTCTTGAATTGCACCGATGTGATCTTTCATTGCTGAAAAATGTCTATACGAGTATTTGAAAAGTAAAATAATAAAGAGTTCTAATTGTATATGAAACAACAAAATTAAAAAAAAAAAATTCATGATTGGAATTGTTTTTATGATGATGAAAAAAAAAGTATTTCGATAATACAAAAAATGGATGTGAACATTTCAGCTACAGCAGTTTTCGCTATTTTTAAATTTGAATTATATACCACGTTTCAGACTGAGAATTTGAAACTCTTACATATATAATTTCGATAATGAAAAGTGATATTGAAGAGAAGAAAGTAACAAACTGAAATTTTGTGTTATTACATTTCGATTATCATTTAACAAATAATTTTCTTTTGTTCGATATAGAGATTCAAGAAGTTTTCCAGGATAGAAAAAGTTATGAAATCAAATATAAAAATAATAAAAAGTGAATTAACAATGAATTCAATTGTGGTGTTATCATTTTACACCCATATACACTATAATCGCTTAAAAGGGGAATATGCAGGAAACTTGTTGGAACATGTCTCTCAAATACCTGTCCTTGCAGCATAGCTGAAAAGTCTGATAAAACCGATATTTCAAACTTCAGATTTCAGTTTTACACTTGATAATGGGTTCAAATCCGCTCGCATATAATAAATAGAAGTTATTAGGCTTCAAATCCATTTATATCCTTTTATATATATATATATATATATATATATATATATATATATATATATATATATATATATATATATATATATATATATATATATATATATATATATATTAAAAGGTCAAATTTAGTTGACTGGTTATTATATAACTATAAATTAATTTTGAGTTGGGTATTTCAGTCAATATCTGCGGGATATGGAAACACTATTTTTTGTTATTCAAGCTTTCGGAAATATTTTTTTTCTTTATCAAGAATATCTATAAAATAAAGATCATGTGAATATTATACAGTAATAGATATGTTACAAAAACTCACCAAAGTTAGTATAAAATATAAAAAAGGCATATAAATCCAAACATGAAAACGAAAAGTCAAATGCAAAATTTGACGTTGAAAATTTCGTTACAGCACCAGAGAAAATGTGATTATTATAATATTCACACATATATTATATATAGTATTCCATGTTCTTCTTTTAATTCAATTTACATTGGTGAGACCAGTCGTAATCTATCTGGAAGAATCACTTCACATAAAAATGACTGCAGACTAAACAAACGTTCCTGTGGACTAGCTGAACATGTTATCTCTTCAGATCATGTTATGGATTATCAAAATACTAAAATTTCAATAGTTGAAAATAATAAATTCAAAAGCTTTTTCTAGAAATGGTTCACATAAGTAAACATAATAATAATGTAAACAAAAAATCAGAAATACAAAATTTAAGTCAAATTTACAATTATATTTTAACTTTTGATAAATAAAATTGAACAAATAATTTCAATATCATATTACTAATAATTTTTCACTTACACTTACATTTAAATCTCACTGTATGTGTAAATATTATAATAATCACATTTTGTCTGGTGCTGTAACAAAATTTTCAACGTCAAATTTTGCATTTGACTTTTCATTTTTATGTTTGGATTTATATGCTTTTTTTATATTTTATACTAACTTTGGTGAGTTTTTGTAACATATCTATTACTGTATGATATTCACATGATCTTTATTTTGATAAAGATCTTGATAAAGAAAAAAAATATATTTCTGAAAGCTTGAATAACAAAAAATAGTGTTTCCATAGCCCGCAGATAATTACTGAAATACCCAACTCAAAATAATTTATAGTTTATATATATATATATATATATATATATATATATATATATATATATATATATATATATATATATATATATATATATATATAAAGCAGAAAAATAACCAGACAAAATCCATTGTAATATAAAATAAATTCGCTAAAGACAACGAGGAAAACCTAACTTGGTATATTTCTTAGTGAATTGAAAAAAATAATATCAACATTCAATCATTAAATTGAATAAATGAATTATCAGATTCGAATAATGCTGTATACATTTATACATGCATTTTGATAATTGTCTCTCTTAACTAATAACGTTGTCAAGTTAAGAGTATTATGAAATGTGCAATAGGTTGGTCAAGTATAGGGTCTATGCTTCCTTGTTTATCTGTATTAATTTTTTTGATCTCTTCAAAACAATGAAAATCATGTTTACTGTTCCAGTCGAAAAAATTGTTTTGGTAATACCTACTAAAACAAATATAGAGTATCTTCTGTATATCATGAAATAAAGGTTAATATACAGGATAATATACATGAAATATATTTTTTTAAATGTCAATGGACATGAAGTCTAAAGCTATTGTATAAATAAGTGTGTTAAGGTTTTGTAAACCGTTGAATAAAAATCTCACAATGAATAAACAATATATAAAAAGGAATAATTTGAATTTGAACAAATTTTCAGTTGAAGCCGAGTAGTGCATTCTTGAAAAATATTAGGAGTGCCACGATTGTAACCTTTAGACTCAGCGAACCATTATTGTTTATAACAATAATTGATGTAAAACGTAATCCATCCACGTTCCAAATATAAGATCTATAGAAGACAGAAATAGGGATGTTGAGTGATGAATCATCAATAACACGCTCTCAGGGTTTGGTTTCGGTTGCCGTGTTTCATTACAGGCGGCTTAGCTTTCCTTGTTCATCTTTCACTGCCTGAACCACTGTGCATGCTGTTTTTGGTGAGCGCATTGGCTTGGGATGTGGAGGTTGAGCAAACCGGTCATCGGATGCCTGCTTCCACGTAGCCCCGCTTGATACGGGAATAACAGAATCACTTGTGGTACTGTTATTTGGTAAATGAATGGCATCCCAACGATGGCTTAATCCTAAAGTGTGTGTATCCGTGCCGAGAGGATGAATGTCACTGAGCCTATCAGCTGTCTCTACGGAACCTTCGAGATACCAGGCGCCCTCTCGTCGTAGCATCGCCTTGTCACGGTAATGCGGGGCTCAGTCGTGATTGACCTTCTTTCCCTAGCTACTCGTGGGACTTTTATGGATAGAGTGAACTTAAAAATTATTTCTGACACTGAGTCTACAGAGGAGATGGATGTCGAGCTTACGACTCCAACCGACCTCCCTGTAAATTCAGATCAGGAGCGACAGCTTCTCAAGTCTCCGACTCCTGATCCAATAACTGAACCTAAAAAAAGGTTTGGTGGTGCAGCCAGCAAACGACTGAGTCGCCTCCTCAAGAACGGGGTATCTTATGAAACAGACTTGCACCAAATTTTCGAGCGGCATACGCAGAATCTGTCCCAGGTGAAGGAACAAACCCCCCATGTTTGCGCTCAAGTTATGATTTACCAAAACCAGAGGCGAAAGGCTCTGCACGGTTGAATCAAAGACATCGTCAGGTGTAGCTGACGTGCAAAAACCCTCATATGGGAATGTTGTCGCGGTTATCAAGGTGGGAATTTTGCACCTTGACTATCCGACTACCTCATTAACGATGAAACAGCAGAGTATATACTTTGTGCCCGCCCCGCTGGGGGCCGAATCAGGTTTTCAGAGTTTGGCGGAGCCGCAGTCTCACCATCTGACCTGAAATACCACTCACCATACAACCCTCCAACCATACAACCCTCGACCCTCCACCGCAACCCGCAAGGGTTGCGGTGGAGGGTCGAGTAGACCCACTCACTTTGAACCTAACCCTATCCTAACCTAAGAGGCAAATATACATGAAATATATTCAGAAAAGTGCCAATGGACATGAAGTCAAAAGCGATTGTATAAATAAGTGTTTCAAGGTTTTTTAAACTGTTAAATGATAATCTCACAATGAATAAACAATATATAAAAAAATAATTTGAATTTGAACAAATTTTCAGTTGAAACCGAGTGCATTCTTGAAAAATATTAGGAATGCCACGATTGTAACCTTGTAACCATTGTTGTTTATAACAATAATTCGGTGTAAAACGTAATCGATACACGTACTAAAGATAAGATCTATAGTAGATTGAAATGGCGTTGTTGAGTGATGAATCATCAATAACACGCTTCCAGGGTTTGGTTTCGGTTGCTGTTTCATTAAATGCTGTAGATATACAAAAAACGAATCCCCATTTGACAGTTGATGTCGAAACAAATGTGATTAATTTCTGTAGTTTCCTCTCATTTTGACATCACGAAATGTTCAAATATGTGATTATTATTCAACACCATTTACAAAGCGTTTGAATCTCATCGTACCATCGTCGACACACACACATAAAAAGAACGTATCACCTCGAAGTGTTTAGATAGTGCCGTTCACTTCCCGACAAAAGAGAAGTCGAAGAGGATTATCGATTATGATTATAGCTTCCTCGATCAAACTGCCAATTCGAGTAACCTAGTTTGCAAACGGCGAGACGGTGGGTGATAGAGTTCCGAGCATATATACGCCAGATAAGCACCATTGGCACATCCACCGCTGCAAACTTACTTCTTTATTGGACAACTATGAAAAGTATATGCGGAGTATTGGATTTATGAATTTTACGCCAAGTGTGACATTTGTAACTTTACAGAGTCTGCACGGAAAATTTTTATGTTCCGCAATTGGTAAGAAGTTAGATCAGAGGTTGAGAGAGTATCCTCTATATCTATTTCAAAACTCTATCTTTTTCAGGAATTCTCATTTAGAAAATCCCAATTTTTTACCATAAATAAATTCGACTATAAATAAGGTAAATATCATTCAGAAGATTTAAATCAGTTTTATATTCAAACAAGTGTGCGATTGGGAAATGAAAGTAATTTCAAAAAAGTTAACCCTTTGTCGGAATTTTTTTGAATATGTGTTTTCAATTGTTTGAAGTTTATGAATTCGTTGAGGTATTTAAAATGAAATCTTGGTAATTATTTTATAGTTTGCACGAAAAATTGTTCAGGTAACATAAAATGAGTTGTCATTGAGAAAATGTAAAAAATAAACTAGAGAAAATTTCACTCAAATGATTTTGATTGCGAAATAAAAAGCATATTTCAAGGAATACCTTTTTTGAAGCATTATTATCTTTTGTCAGTATTTTTATAGAATTTTAATCCATTAGATTATAACCCAATACCATTCACTGTTTTTTTCTGTGGACATGCTCACTGACGGGAAAATCTTCTAGGATATAGTCTGCAATCACTTTCACGTGAAAAAATTCAATTTTTATTCTATTTGCAGTCTGATTAGTATATTCAACTCAGAAACTGAAACAAGAATTGCTATAATTTAATTATGATTTAAGTACAATTAGAGCTTTATCCTTAACACTTGAAAAAAGAGAATTATTGAGACATTTTTATGGCCAATTTTAACATTATCAATATTTCTGAAATTTTGTGATAGCTCGAGTGTGATTTCAGTGATATATTGAAAAATTACTATTTTCCTAATTGATCTTACTCCATTGCTTCCTTTTTTCTAATGTAATTAAACATTTTTCGTTTCATCAACATCAACAAATTCATAATGATCTTGGAATATCTGAACACACAATATATACCTCCTCCAAGGCACCTGTAACTGTAAATCTCCCAGCAGCTTGGGTCAAGCTGTCTCTTCAAATTCTTTTCGACAGTTGATATAGTTTGACACTGTACAGTTTTTAATTCAATTTAATTATCATACCATCGAAATACATTTGTGAATTTTATGCCATTAATGTCATCTTCATTATTAATACGTTGTCGTCAAATATTTATATGTCAGTTTATGTCGTTTATGCATTGATATTATCAACACTTCATTTTATGACAACTAGAGACAATATTTCAACGTTGTGGTGGTGAGATTTTGAGGTGATTTTTAATCATATATAAAACATATAATCTGCTAGAATGAAAATATGGCATACAACTGTTGTTTTTCATGATTTGTTAATATCATATCCTATGTACATAAACTCGAATGGAACCCTTGCGAAACTAAAAAATTCCATAAATGAGAACATATATTTCCAGGAAATTCAACTCTCTGTAGTTCCACTGACTTCTTACGCAAGATAAATTATCCTGCCATTTACAATAGGTAAATTATAAAGTGGAAAATATTTTTGAAAGAAGCCTGTTTGTTTCTAATAATATTTCAGCATTTTGAAAACCGATGCAATCATTTCTTTCATATTTGCCTTTCCCAGAAAAAACCCACTGAAACCACAGATACCACGAGGTGGTAACAAGAAGCCCAAAAGCAGTTGGATATTATTCAAATTAGAAATGTGGGGAAAAATAATAGGTGAGGAGAATAATAGAACAAAACTTTATTAAAAACGATCAAAACTAAGTAAATATATAAGCAAAGTTATTAAACTTTTAATTCCTCCAGAAGTCGTCGCTTTTTATTCTAAATAGCGGAAATGGCAGAGTGAAAAGATTAAACGAACCGCATTAAAAAGTTTGTAAAAGTCTTGTCGCTCGAAGACCATCAGACCCCAATGATATCACTGAATCAGCTTTGAGAGGGATTAAAATGAAAATGTTGCAGTTACGACTCCAATTGCTAGTTGTGCAGCTTTGAAAGCGCAATTTCAAAGAAATATAAAAACAGTCCGATGAACTAGTGATTGTGGATTTGTATCTGTATTCAAAGAACTATTGTACTGTAAATTTCAGAACATTTAGAAGATTAACTGAAAAAAGTTGAACGCTGTTTTTCTCAAGAAAACTGTTTTTTCCTTAATTAACTCAACAAAAATATTATCTTACTCCATCTATTCAATATTATTCGTAATTAATAATGTTCATGGCAACTTAGTTTTTATAATATTACAATTTGATAAAGTATGTAATATTAGTATATTATGCAACGATCATGTAATGATGGTTATTAAGACACGAGCATTAACCGGGATACGAAACGAGCCGAAGGCGAGTTTTGTATGGTATATGCGAGTGTATTAATAACCATTACATGAGAGTTGCATACGCTATTTTTTTCTAAACCCGATGATAAATAATGAAAAACTATAAATATTATATTTGTATTGAACATATTTACAGTAATTGACTCATATTTTTTTTGGAAACACAAACTTAATGGTATTATCATGGAGATATGAAAACTATAAAGATTCTAATTATATTTATATTGAATATAACAACTGTAATTAATCTGATCTTTTAAAAATATTGGAGTCGATGGTATTCTTTCTATATCGCTGTTTTCAGACATTTTGATAATATAGGTAGGTAATATGAAAACTGATTTTGACAAATAAAGCAATTAGTTACTTAGGTTAGAATCTAGGACAAACAAAGGAACAGGATTCTTGATTGAAAAATTATGGGTTTCTATTGGTTGATAATCTGTATCGTTATGAAAAATCTGTATCATAATGGATATCATTATGAAACGGATTATGGTCATATAAGAGTATTGTTAGAGTACGGTGTACGAGTGAAAAAAGAATAAATGTGAAATACTCCTTCGAATGGATGAAAATTTGTTCATTGGAAAGGTTCTGTTGCAGCGAATATCGTTTTAAAATTGGTCTATTGAATAATACCTCATGAATGAAATAATCATAAATTAAACTATGGGTAGCAGAAATAGGTGAGGTACCGAAGTGAGTGGAAATCATTCGACCCTTTACTGGATTTATTGTGGCTCCTTGTTCAATTTTATAGGTTTTGTACCATAATCATGTTGATTTGAATACAAAGTCATACATTGAAAATAATGCATTAAAATGTATTATATCTTTCCTTCGAAACAAAACACGTATTAGTGTTTTATAACAAGCAAGATTGTCTGTTTAGGTAACGCGTACTCTTCCTTTTAAAGGAAGGGTGCTTAGGTGCTTAGGGTGCTTAGCAACTGTCAGCTACCATAGCGTTCCCAAAAATATAACAGTCGGTTGCGACTAGACAGCACGCTAGAATATAAAATATAGGAACATTGACGCAACACTCACATCGATTCAAACACCACAAATTTGCAGGTGTATACTTTGAATATACACAGAGTGAACTAGAAATTTACTCTTTCTACATCTGTACTTTAATGAATTGAATGAAAACACTTTTGTTTAATTTTTACTAGTTATTTTATTTTTATGACCGGTTTCGGGTTTTATCCCATTATCAAGTATGAAAACTAACTAATACATGTGAAATTTAAAATGGTGGTCATATTGGGAGTTTGTAGGTAAGCTGGATGGGAAGGTTATTGAATGAACACTCGACTTTCACTTGCTATCGTCCAACTCGTGATAGGAATCACACGTTAAAAGGTATGACCTCGTTATTCCTTAGCTCGCACAAGTTTCGACTTCTGAGGGTTGTCGTAAGTAGGTGTGCGATAGCTGGTTAACATGAAAACCTCATTTTAATTTTTTTTCAATAGGGATGCCAACTATAAAAATTCAACCCTGGAGATTATAGAAATTACCGGGGTTGTCAAACACCTACATAAATCGAGTTGCTCGTTATATTCCAACAAATTCATGAATTTGTAAGTTTGATAACCTCGATAACTTCTATAATCACTGGTGTTAAATTTTTACAGTACATTTCATCACCTCCCCATCTAACTCACCTATAAACTCGCTATATTACAACGTTTTTCATATTTCAAATGTATTAGTCAGTTTTTATACTTGGTAATGGGATAAAACCGCTCTTAAAAATAAAATAACTAATGGAAATCAGACAAAAGTATTTTAGTTTGTTTGAAGGTGATTGGCAATGTTTCATGATGAATTTCGGACTTCCATTGTCTGATATTATATAAAATGATTGGAAATCCCTGAAAGAACTAATAAAAAATAATAATTAAAAAAGAAATAGCTGAAAATAACAATTATATTGGGGATTTACTTTGCTTAACATACATAACACGGTTTCGAAAGAATCTGACAAAATTTATCTCCACGTCGAAATCATCCTCATTCAATGTATCATTTTAATTTTGTGAGAGTAGAATTGTTGTCGTTGAAGGATTTCGAAAATGTTTGTACGACTCACTCTTGATGCTTGGAACAAAGTATTCGTATGTTCCATTAAAACAATATGACCTATAACTGCATCATTAATAACTTCGTTATTGTGAGTATTTCTGAACGATAATATTATCTGTTATTATTGTTACAAGTTTCCAAGAGTTAATGCAGCATTTTGACATTTTTATGTGTTATATTTTTGTCCGGAGGTTCTCGTCGAAAACAGGAACAGTGACTCTTGCAGATTTTCCATGAAACCATGAAAGGTAGTTTAAACAAAGCAGAAATGAAAATCTGTAGTGATAAAACTGAAGTGACAGTCAACTATTTCAGAATAACTACCACTTTCCACAGTAAGTTGTAATTTTGAATTTCTTATTTTTAACTGACGTGACTCACTTCAACTGGAATGCTCTGAATAACTTTTGATATCAGACTATGAAAATGTTAAACGTATTCGGCGAAACGTACATAAACAATTCATTCAGAAAAAGTTTGTCCACAAAAACATACCCATTTATTGAATTTATTTTTGTGCAGACACCACTGTATTATTTTAATATTTTATTTATTTTGAATATAAACGTTATTCATCCATTTATACAATTCTTGTTCATGGTTAGCCAGAGCACCTAAGTATAAAATTAATCCATTTCCAATTATTTAAAAAAATATTTTATAAACTCAAAAAATATTAACGAAAGGATGTTGTTTATAAACCTTTCACAGACAAAAAAATTCATCGGTTCATTCAATTCTTGTATCCTTAGTTTTTCTCTTGAAAAACACTTTACAGATTATCAGAGCTGCGTTGGGACAGCCGTTCAGATAAACCTCTTGCTAACTTGCATTCTCAGCTTGTTGAAATTTCTCTCTTTCCTATATCCTTGGAATATTCCCCATAAAAATTTACAAGCACGTTAACGTCTCCGAAACAGCTATCAGAAAGACATTTCCTCTCATCCTACCGATATCCCCCAAATCCGTACAAGATTTGGCACTTTCAGCGTTTTCCCGTTTGATAGCTTCAAAAGCCGCACTTTCGAGACAATTTCCGACATCTCGGACAATACAAAGTGACTTCTCGAATCGATGAGTCCATTTCGAAAGGTTCCACTCAAATTCGAGTCGAATACTGAATTGGTCAATAGTGGAATGATAATGAAATCAATATCAAGTATGTTCAAGCAAATCAATGTTGAAAAATATATTTTTCGATAACCAGCTGTCACCTTCTCACGAACAACCACGATTCCAGGTACGATTCCTAGCATGGATCGGATAATACGCATTGAATATCGATCGTCTCATAGTTGGAATCGCACCAACGTTCACATAGCAGTTGATTGAACGAGTATAACGAACCGTTCACGCTAACAAAACTACCATGTAATTAATACACGCAGGAAAAGTTGATTGATCTACTTGTATCGAATATAATTATGACTGAGCTGAATTGTCATAGTTCACTTTCTGTTGTTGGGTTGCATCAAACTGACAGATAGTGGTCATACTGAGTCTACGCAGTCAAAGGTTATGAATATTTTATAATTATATAGGCTCCAGACACAGACGAGTAGCTGAACATATTTTACTGTCGTGTTGTCACAGTTTGAAACTAACAATAATGACCTTTGATATTCACAATCATCAATATTAATTTTCAAATAAACCTACAGACAACATAAAATGAAATCCAGGAAATTCATAAAAAACATAATTGATCTGTCAAAATATGAATTTTGATCATATTTTTCTAGGGTAATATAACCCTAGAAATTGAAGTCAATGGTTAAATGACAAACTTATCTATGTCACTGAGATATCCAGCAGCGATAGATATTGCATAGTTCCACTAGTGTTTCAAGTAATCTTGCACCAATTTCAGAGTTCATGAAAAACATACCTTATTCATAATAAATAAATAAATGTGAAATAATGAAATATTTGATTTGTGGCGAGCCAATTGATAAATATTAATTTTAATGGATCTATGAGGTTACAGTATTCCTAATTTGAAAACATTATTCAACTATTGATTGTAAAAAGATTTATCAAGGTTAAGTTACCGATAGTAACAGAAAAACTGAAATATGTTGAGTTGTGACAAATTGTGATAATGAAAATAGTAGAATTGTGAAACATTCAATCATTTTTTTGCAATACTTATATGTTATGTGGCTTACACTGAATTTATATTTTTAAAAAGCAATAAACTTTATTGAACACATTTGTTCACAATAAAGACATTTGAGAGTAATTCTAGATTTCGACAAACTAGGATAGTCGCGAAGTTGTTCAAGAATGCGGCGTCCTCTTGTTCTCCCATATGTATAGGAGCAGGGACTGCTGATGTAGATGTGCGTTTCTTCGAATGTTCTAGGAAAACCTTGGAGAAATATGCTGAATATGAATATGCTGAGTCATTTCCTGGGTAACTGCGTAGTGGCTGATGCAATACTTGTTATTATGGTACAATCCTTGGACAAAGGGTGCATTGATTTTTTTAATATAACATATATGTACACTGTTTCACTATTGCATATTATTTTATAAAGGAAACATTACATTAGAAAAAATAATTTTATGAAAAAACCCGAAACACAGTAGAATATACAACCAGTAGGCTCTCTTAAACCTGATCCGCCCGAGTTGCCGGGGACCTTCAACCGTTCTTAGGATGATATTCTCATTCAACTCGTTCAGTGCTGTGGTATCGAAGGATTCGGCGGTACCACGGGCATTGGATTAGTTATAATAAATGGTCGGGAATTGATATTGTGTTTAGTTTATTCGCTGTTGTTTTTATTGTTTTTAGTTTTTGTAGTTGGTTATAAGTAACTTACCACAAAATCTTCTATACCTAATATCCTTAAATTTCGTTCTTATATGAGCGTACGCCTATGGTAAAGGAACGAAATTGGCTCCACACTTCGTTTCGAGGTCACCGAGAACTTTGTGAATTTATGAATGAAAGTAGTGGAAGTAGATTTACTGGTTGATTTTTAGTATGGCCAAACTTTCCGTTTGATGCGAAAGGTTGCAAATCTTAGCAATGTACCTATAAACATCAGATACATTTTACCCTCCTCATTTTTGTTGAAAAGTTACCCTATAAAAACAATTTTTTTGGAAAACGAGGATTTCTTTTTATTCACATGGAATCATGTGATTCTATTCTTGATTGTTTTTTATTATTCAATATGAATAACACTGTAGTTCCATCTCAACACCAAACCGTCATTTTTAACATCTCGACACGTGTTTCAATTACCAAGTGATCATTTTCAAGATCACTTGATGATCACTTGGTGATTGAAACACGTGTCGATGAGTTAATAATAACGGTTTGGTGTTGGGATTGAACTCCAGTAAAATTCATTACTAAACCAGTGCATCACTAGTTCTATTATTCAACTTCTACTGTTTGTTGAACTTACTTTTCTTTGTACAAATAATGCGCCGAAATCCAAACATTTTCGGTACCTTCCGTCCAAAAAAATGTGTTGCTTCATTTGAATGTACGTACTCTTCCAAAAATCAAATTTGACTCGACTACACTTCTTGCCCACTTTTTTATATTATAAAATGGCGTCATTGTAATGAATTTCCTCTTTGAATAGTTTCTTACATCCTATATTCAAAAAAGTGATTTCCTCCCAATGTTAATAGATCAACCCTCCGGCAGTTGAAAAAAATAAATTTCTCTTTCTAAAATAGGAACTTCTTATTCTTGGTGAAATAAATAAACAAAATTATTCAATTGTTTTTTCATGCCCGGGAAAAATAGATTTCAAGACAATCAAAGTAGAATTCAAAGCTACTTGGATACGAATACTGTTTAGGAACCAGTTTCATTTTCCTAATTGTCAGAACTTTTGAATGATATTTTTGACGACACGAATCAGCAGATCCTCCACAAAATGAGCTTCGTGAGGAATATAAAAATGCTATGAATAATTTCACAAAAGATTATATTTCTGATTTGTCTCCATGAATATGGTAATTCAAATACCATTGAAATGTTAATACATTTGGAGAATGTCGGTTGATGAAACTTCGCTGTATTGCATGTAGCAGTGTACCAGATAGGTCAAATACTTTTCCAAAGAACATCAGCGCTGTCTTGGAACGAAGGGGAGTTTTGGATTTGTGCTAAGATATTTTGACTCGATTCAAACTATTTGAATTTTAATAGACACACTCGATTTGCATATTTCGTATGGTACTGACAACTCTTCAAATAAAAATAGAATGGAAATAGACTTAAATCTTTATCTAAAGCAGCTAAAATTTGATAAATTATATGTAGGTGGTTCTTAGGTCTCAAGATGCGCAATAAGAGAGGATTTTCAAATATTTCAACTGGGGCGCCCCCCGTGGGAGTTAAAGTGGCGCGTTTACATATGAAAATCACTTTTTCATCACTGTTTCTCCGTACCGCTATATTTTCGGAGGCTGACATTTTGTATGTAGGTTCGCTTTATATTGTAGATGAGTAGTTGATAAGAAAAGATTTTTGAATATTCCAACTGGGGCGCCAGCCGCGGGAAAAAATGCGACGTTACCTCCTCATCACTGTTTTTTCATGCTTTTGAATTTCCAATGAGTGAATTTATACAGGGTGTTCATTAAACTAATTCTCCGCTTGGATGCAAGAATCCAATCTTCTCCTCATCGACACCCGAACTCTTTCAAAAACACCAGGTTCGTTTCTTATTGCGTTAAACCCAGTAAATTGAATGTCTGCAGTCGTTTGTAGTAATCGGAAAGTTTGTTGATAGGTGCCAACGAAATTGTTAGATTTTTTATCACTTGGCAGGTCCAGTGCAGTACGCTATACTTTTATGTCGGCAATGTAAATAATTTTAAAATTACCAAACTTGTTATTGTCGAAATTATTTTTCGCCCCGTATCTTCGACAGAAATCTCTGTATCAAAAATTATCAAAGGACAAAATATCCTTAAAATAGTCCAATGAATAGTGTCTTATATTTTTGCCGCATTGAGGACTCCTGTTGGTGCATTGGTAATACATCAGTAGGCTAGTGAACAGAAATTTTGGCAGCTAGATGAAGATGTACATTAGTACCTTCAAATTCCACGCAAAGGTCAATGAAGGGTAATGGTTGATCGTTTCATTTTTATGTATAGATTACCCCAATAGTTCATTAAAATGTCAATATTATTGCTCAAATGCCAATACATCTTTTACTTCACTTCACTTGCTCAAACAAAAAAATATGTACTATGAAATTGTTATATAAAGTTCAATCCAACCACTTTAAATTTTATGTTACATCACAAAAAGTTCTCGTTGGTTGACGTTACAAACCTGATTGGGGCACACACCTTCATAAACGCCTTACTTAGCGTAAACCCTATAGAAGTTTCACAATACTGTACCATACAGTATGTGGACAGACTAATATTTTTCTCATGAATGTATTCACAGGAACGGCAAAACACACAACGTCAAACATCCATGAACTCAAAACTAAAACTCACTCTAAAATAAGAATAATAACAACACTATAAAACTAAACAGCTTTTGTCAGGTATGAGATAGGTTCGTCACTAGAATAAATGAATATTACTGGAGTTTTTTCCAACACCAAATCGTTATTTTCAACACCTCGACACGTGTTTCGATCACCAAGTTATCATCTTCAAAGAGGAAGATTAAAACTAAGAACTGGTGTGAGCTAATCCTATTTATGCTATAAAGGTAACCCATACAGGTAAACCATCCAGGCGTACCAACCATACAGGTATACCAACCTAAATTAATTTTACAATTTTGCCTTATCTATTATTTCACAATATATGTTTATATAAAACAATTTACAATATTGCCTATCCAAATTTATTTTTGCAATGTGTCCTTATGTAGTAATCAGTAAACCCAACAACATTATTTTATTTTATTTCAACAAGCTATATATAGTATGCTCTTTGGTATAGGTCTGTCATCGTTATTCATAATATTTTTGTGTTTACTTATTTCTACACTCTCATAGGCATCTAGTTGCCTGTTGTTGTTAACTTGTCTAACTAATCTTAATGAACTGAAGTCTATGGAATGGTTATGTTGCAAAATGTGATGGGCGACTGCTGATTTTTCAGGTATTCCATATTTTAAGTGTGCTATGTATGTGTTCCTTATATCTTACTTTAATAGATCTTTTGGTCTGTCCGTAATATTTTGCATCGCAGTCCTTACATTCAATTTCGTAAATTCCAGAATTTTCAAGAAATGGTAGTTGTCCCTTATTTTCTAATGAGGAGCCAAGATGGAGGGTTAGAATGCGATATACTTAGAAAAGAAACAAGCATGTACAGGTATATTCCTGACAGTTCACATCACTGTGGACAGCATAAACGTGCTGGGTTGAATTTTTTAGTGCATCGTCTTTTGACTTTTCCTCTAACACATGATAGGTTCCAAGAGAAAGACGTACAATACAGGAAATAGCAGCCACTAACGGTTTCTCGAGGGGTATTATAGATGACATAATAAGGAAAAAGAAGTTTAGGTTAAGAATGAACGAAATCTCGACTTTCAGAAAAGACAAAAACCAAGATAAATACATCTCAGTTCCATACCACCAATATACGAGAAACTTTGGAAAGATTTTCAAGGAACTAGGTATGAAGGTGGTTTTTAAAACAAGTCATACACTAGAGAGCCTTTTGGGAAGTCCAAAAGACAAAGTCGAGAATTCGGAAAAGTCTGGAATTTACGAAATTGAATGTAAGGACTGCGATGCAAAATATTATGGACAGACAAAAAGATCTATTAAAGTAAGATATAAGGAACACATAGCACACTTAAAATATGGAAGACCTGAAAAATCAGCAGTCGCCCATCATATTTTGCAACAAAACCATTCCATAGACTTCAGTTCATTAAGATTAGTTAGACAAGTTAACAACAACAGGCAACACAATAATATTATGAATAACGATGACAGACCTATACCAAAGAGCATACTATATATAGCTTGTTGAAATAGAAAAAAATAATGTTGTTGGGTTTACTGATTACTACATAAGGAAACATTGCAAAAATAAATTTGGATAGGCAATATTGTGAAATTAATTTTTATATAGCTGAAAATTGTTTTATATAAGCATATATTGTAAAATAATAGATAAGGCAAATTTGTAAAATTAATTTAGGTTGGTATACATGTATGGTTGGTACGCCTGGATGGTTTACCTGTATGGATTACCTTTATAGCATAAATAGGATTAGCTCGCACTAGTTCTTAGTTTTAATATTCCTCTTTGAAGATGGTCACTTGGTGATCGAAACACGTGTCGAGGTGTTGAAAATAACGATTTGGTGTTGGGATAAAACTCCAGTAATATTCATTACTACACCAAAGGTTCCAAACAGTGCATCATAAGTACTATAATAAATGGTAAATTCATAAAGCGGTAGTGATTATTGAATCAGTTTATTATATTGATTGTCAAAACTGATATTCTTGATAATGACCATAGAAGTGATGACATGTCGACTATTTATAAGTTCCGTAATAAAAAATTCCTGTAGTAATAAGAAATACAAAAATAAACTGTTTTATCACGAGAAAAAATTCGGTAAATAAAACATTATCACTTGTTTATTAACGAAACTTTATATGCAAAAAAGGGGAAAGGACCACATTTCAACTTCAGTATTAGTTGTTATCCTGTTATATTTCTTTCTAGTTACCAATAACGATAAGAAAGTTTGCGAAGCAAATGAGAGGGTGTATTTTAGAAGATATTGATTTTTGGGGAAAAAACTCTTTTCGCTTTTTACTCCTTCATTTACAAAACATGAGAAAAAATTTAGAAAGGATGAAGAAAACAGAAAAAACTCTTAACAAATATGTGTGAGTTCATGCATAGACGTTATTTTCAGATACAACAGGATACAAAAAATCCCCTCAAGTCAAATGATCTCACATGAAGCACTTATTGAAATAAAAAAAATGTAATTTGAAGATAAAGACTCTTCTACTATTACAACAATCTGTATCAATGTCAACCCTATAAACGGGAAAAGAGTAGAATTCTCGTTGGTAACAAGTTGCAATATACAACGGATTGAATGTATGGGAGTCATAACATACCATGGAAACCAACATGAATTCATCCATCTTGGACACCAGTTAGTAAGAGGTAAATAAAATTATGATATAGTAGGAGTTCGACTACCACTACAGTAATATGAGTATTCGAGAAATGTCGTTTTCTAATAGAACTTCTAACTTAATGAGAATAAAATGGTCATTTAAAAAAATACAATACAGTACAACTTCTTTCACAGTCAGTATACCCGACACTGAATAACATATAAGACTTTTTTTCCTGAAACAGTTTTAGATTTCACCCTTGTTGTCTCGGCATAACATCAATCATCTGTCATAAGTCTTGGTGGGAACCCTAATTAATAATCCAAACCCTTGACCGCAATTCAACTAATGCATTCTGGAATGAATAATTGATGTTCCCTTTTACCGGCCACATAATTACGAACTTGAATGAAAAAGTCTGGATATCGAAACCGTTCTAGAGAAATTGTTTGACTTGAGTAAACAAAAAATCGACGTAATTATATTTATTAATGACCATTAACGTAATTTACTTCATTTTCATTAGGCTTGAATCGATGTTGTGAAACAGCATTCGGAATCACTGTTGTTGGATGGGTTTACCATTAAAGATAGAGTAAATGACCAGTGAGTTGAAATTAACTGTTATTTCTAATAATTTAAATTTTATGTCACAGTATAAAGTGTTATTCATCATAAATAAATCACGTTTTTATTGCCAATAAAATCTTTATGCGAAAAATAATTGAGGATTTGAAACGTTAAGTAAAAAAGTTTTATTCACCTAGGAATTTATCAAAAAGTTACATGTTAATCTACTTTACAGTTTTCATCTCCGGAATGTATCTAGATTTTGAGAGGTTCTTGATGGATGAGGATCGAGGCAGACTACATAACCGTGATGAGCAGAAAATCATTAGACGGTAGTAATAAGTTAAAACCGTATAACCGTATAGCGTATGATCTTCACAAAACACTATTTGGCTGAAAACCCAATACTCACCAAAGATCTTTATTGAAACCAAACTACCATCCGATCGAACATAAAAATGATTTACTGCGTTTAACTGTTTTTTCGGTTACATATTGTTAAATCATCTGAAAATGGAATTCTTAACGGGTGATGATCAACTGTATTGCCAAACATGCGCCAAACTAAGACTATTGTAAGACAGCAAGTATCGCTTAGGCACCAGTCAATCTATCAATAACACTGATGATCTTCAAACATGACTGAACCTCTGAATGAAGCACCAAACTCTCACAAAGGTTCGAACTAAATGAACACTTCAATCTAGCAGACCGCTGTTATAATCTTTATGGAGTCATTGTTCGTTGTGGTTCTGGCGTTGAATCTGGCCATTATTACGCATTGGTCAAAGACGAAACGGACTGGTGTAAGTTTGATGATAGTCGTGTCACTAAATATTCTAGCAATGTCTTGAATTTATTGGAGCCTCTGGAGATACCCTATATTTTATTCTATGAAGGAGAGGACACTGGCAGATCAAGATCTTCAGATGATGTGGTGCTGCAGGTTTTTCCGGGTTTTCCTGCAGCTGAAAAAGCAAATGCGTCTCTGGAATTATTCAAGTCGCCCCGGAGCGCGAATTTTTGTTGTTGTTTTATGACTTTTATTACTTTCTTCTTTATTACTTCCAATATGGTGATCTTCACATGTTTTTGTCAGAACTTGTCTTCATTGAAACACAAGTGATATCAAAAACATAACCTAAGATATTTCGATTATTGAAAGTTTATCCAATATAAATTGAAAGGGTTGATTTTCAAGAGAGATTACTTAAAAAAACTTGGCTTTTACTTTCATATCTTCATAGAATTATGGAAAACTTCCGAAGAAATAAAGGAAGCAATAAAGTTCAAAATAAACTTTTCACAAATATGTGTAGTTTTTTTTTACTATAGGCTTTCTTGATTCCTTTGGAAGTATATCAGGATGTTTTGTATAAAAATGGAAAAGTGGAAGCTATAAAGCTTTTTTCTCATCTAATATGTTATTTTTTCAATTTGTGCACTTTCACATATTACGAAAACTGGTTTATAAGTAAAGGATCATCTTTCTCTTCATCATTCAATCTGAGTGAATGTTTTTGTTTCGTCGCCACGAGTAATTGACATTATTACGTTTTTTTTTCGTGGGTTCGACAGTAAATGAATACACTGTACAATTGAACTCAACTACTATACTGCCAATGAAACACAAAAGCCTCAAGTGAATTTCTGACTAATTCTGAAATGTTTACTGCCTTATGAGCTCAGTTTGTACTGCACTTTCAACTAGACTTCCTCATCTGCCTGTTGGTAGTGTTTACATATCCTGATGGAATTCTCTGGAAGCTGATAAGAATCTTCTCGAAGCGGCGCTACGCGACACCTAGAACGAACGAGAAACGCAAATCGAGTTGAGCACGACCTTAACACTACAGTCGATTGACGCAGACCAGCGGCGGCTGGTGTTATTTTTTTTCAGGGGAAATTTTCAATGATATTATTTTTGAAGAACATTTTGCCGAAGTGATAGGAATTCTCAGTAATACCAAAACCTAGTCGTGTCCAGAACATTATGAAACAGACAAAGCAAATGACAGGGAACAATTCCTAAAATGAATAAAATGGAACCTATTTATCTTCGATCGCATTAAAAATAATGCTTTTGGCTTTTCGAATATCAACGTATATTTTATGCAAAAAATATGTTTCTTAACATTACATTACATTGAGAGATTTGTGCGATTCAAATGCAAAATGCTACTGGTGCTCTCCACAGAATATTTTTTCAAATAAAAATGTGCTACTTCGTTCTTCTGATTGCACAATTTTTATTGATAAACACTATTATCTCTTCAGAGGCATGTTCTAATATCATATACTATTCGGGGTCACACCGTGAATATATACATGCACAATAACCCAGTTCATGTCAGCGATTTTGTTAAATTATTAAATGGAAAACGCTATACTGATTGACGATCCGCTGTGCATTTTGATGGCCCGGTTTTTCAATTCATAATAAATGACAGTTTGGTAAACAAGTTTTCGTGTTCAATCATTGTCTGCCAGCAGAAACCTCAATACGAATATTTTGGTAGCAAGCACTTTGTGCATAGAAATATTTCAGGAAAGTTCAGTAACACAGGAAATAAAAACAGAGTTTAACGTCGTATTCTTATTTAGAGTTTGCTCAGGCCTTACTTCTGAAAATTATATGAATAGTACTGCTTATGGAGAAGAAACTATTCTATGGATCTGAATTATTGTTTTAGAGAAACCCCTTTTCTCTATATTTCGTCCGTTGTAGGAATATGAATACATCAATAATTTTTTTAGCCATACATAAACGAAAAATTGATGGCTTTCTGACACAATAACTTCGTAGTACGGATACTGAATTGAATAGAATGTTTTTGTTCCAGAATTTGTACACCAAACATTCATGATGAAATTGAAACAGGTATTAATTATGGGAAATACCAACGCTCACATACCGTGAAGAAACAAAAGCGATTTTTTAATATCAACATCAAAATATCACTTGTGTATCATATAACATATGAAATACGAAACAGAAAAATATTATGAGAATCGCTGGAAATTTTTCTTCCGTTCAGCGTTGCCAACCAGCAGGGTAATTACTACTCACAGGGGCAGTTTCTGCTAATAGCGCTCATACAGGAAAACAAGTCTCTTTACCAACAGAACACCTTTTAATAACGTACGAACCAATGTGGAGTAGGTATTTTCATGGACATCCCACCCCACCATCTCATTACTGGTTAGAATAAAAGTGAACACGGAGCTCCCCACTTAGTCTTTTCTGAGATATCGATACTTTGCCTTTGTCCTCGCAGTCACCACATTCACCACTGAAGCTGACTGCCGCACTAGCAGACGAAACGTTTGGCAGTACAAGTTTCATTCGATCACGGTCTAGCAGTTCTTTCTAGCCGTGATTTCGATCGTGAAAGCCTGGGTTACATCAAATATGAAACCTTAAAATTTGATACTACCCTAGGAAGTCTGCAAAGAGGATGATTCTGGGTTCACCAAACCGTTATTTCAACACCTCAACACGTGTTTCAATAAAAATAAAAATTTTGGTTGACAATGTCAAGTGGGAAAATTGGCATTGTCAACCAAAATTTTTATTTATGTATGTATAAGAAAAAATCTGGGCTGTTAGGCCGTGATCATCGAATGGGACCTAAAGTACCAAATGTATCGTCCGCTACTGCGGTAGACATCATTAGTGGTATGTGAGTCGAATTACAATATAATCTTCTTCCTCGCATGCAGCGCGGATACCACCGGTGATGTCTGCCGCAGTGGCAGACGAAACGTTTGGTACTACAAGTTCCATTCAACTATGGTTTACCAGCTTAGATTTTGTTCTCTAATCATAACTCCGAACGTAGAAGTCTATGTTCTTATGGTGTTCAGATCATATTTCAATCAGAGCAAACCGTATTCTCAAAATATAATATTCCACCAGAGAAACGAAAATGATAAAGTTCATTCACAACATATCTACCCGTTTTCGAATAATAAATAATATTTCAAATGATTTTCCTAACCAATTATAAAGGAAATGTCAGTTCATTTCAACTGTGAATACATCATCATATTATTATCCAAACAGGCATTTTCCATGTAACAATAGAGTCATTGCTGCTTTGTTATTTCTATGGGAAATATTTTATGGATGCAAACGTTTAATGAAGAAAAACGTTCATTCACGAAATTTAATACAATCAAAAAACTAATTGGTAATACACCTACATTTCATAACGAATCATTAAAATGAAGCGGAGAACTACAACCAAATCAAACTGAATTTATTATCCGTTATGATGGATTAAATACTTTTGTTCGTCGAATTATAAAATAAATATTTCTAAAATTATCAAGCTTTATTGAAAATTAATTAACAATCGATCCGTCATGGACCATTACAGTTGATGTATCTGTTATTATAATATTTGATGAAGGGATATGGAATTTTCAAAACATTTCGATCATGCCAAATTGTTTGAGTCAATTCGCTATAATTTCAATAATCTGATCTAGTTGGCCGAGTTACTAGTTTAAAAAAGAAATTTTGAAAAATATTTTCTCTCAACGCGAGCTTCGCTAACCAAGTTAACATAATCAGGAGATAACTGACGTATTTTTGTTCTTCTGAGGTGAAAGTATTTGCGCTGAAAGCTTTACCCTTGTATTTGCAGCCACCGAATAAAAAAATCTAATCATCTAAAAGAACAATTCATTCAGGCCAGTTTCAACTCCCTACACTGTAGGTTAATGATCTGACACCTATCAGAAAACAACTACTCCCCTGGCAAATACCACAAAGGGCGTTGGGATTATATCGGATTAATAGTCAGTCTTCAAGTATGCCCACTGACTACATATGACTATGTGTAAAAAGATCCATATTAACTATTCATTGATTTATGCTTTATTTGACATACTTCAAAATACTTGTTTCATTTCAATAATATTCGTCTTCACTGTCACAAATGAACAAAATAGAATTCTCAATCAACTACAATGCTGACTCTTCTTTCCGCATTTCATTCAAAAGGAATGGAAGTCACACCGATAAAAATTCCGACGAAATTGAAGTAGAAATGTCATACAATCTGAATGCGATCTTGTCGGTGTTGTCGGCGAGGACGGAAATGCTAAGTAAACCAGAGACGAACTTTTGAGAATTTCAAATACAGTGAAATTTGAACCATAGTAAATCATCATAATAGTATTTTTGACACCTGTAACTCTGATAGATATTCATAATATTTAGGAATATACAGAAATTGCATCGACTGAATTTTTGAATGTTGAGATTATAACGACTGTCTTTAATAATAAAACTTGAAACGGCTGGAATTCACATGAAAAAGTGTATTACAAAGAGTTTTGATAGTATGTTATGATGAGGCAATTTGAATTTGTTAGATTTGAAGATCAACAAGAAATAACAACAAAATAAATAACTTATTTCAACGTACACTTCGTATATTTGTTTTTTTTAATACCAAGATATACTCAGAAGGAACAAGCAAACTTGTATCTGTATGTTTCGTGTTATGCTTCTCTGAATTACATAACCGTACCAGTTCTTGCTAATTTGTCTACATCTACAGTACTCATGAACACAAATATGTTTGTTCTATTTCATGTCTTTTACAGGAGATCACTTCTAGCTGCGGCAGGCACTTCATCACAACCCCCAATGTGGTCCGTGGTCTGGCAATCCCATATCTTTCAGAGTACTTACAATTTTCAGTTCCCAATGGTTTTCATTCTCTGAGCGGTTTTATCCGACTCTGTTTTAATGAATACATCTAAGAGAAGATTGTGTCACCTGTGTCTGAAGTAGGAGTAATCCTCAAAACTTCAGATCGCTAAAATATGTTCAGTTTGTGACTTTGGACTGGAAGGCTAAAACCAGATGCTTCGGTTTTGGTCGAAGATCCTTAGGTTTTAAAAATGTCCTATAATATTTTGTTGAGTGAAAAGTAGTACAGCTGTTTGTGGAGATTTCTCTAACAGGTATTCTTTCCCGCAATAACGAAGCACAGTTTTTAAAACTTTATTCACAATAGAATGCTTCAGGGAGCTCTAACTTGATGACTTGTTCACCATCATCGTTTCTCCAAATGACCTGTTTTTCATTTTTATATGTTTAATATGTACGATAATCTTCGAGTGTGGTAGATGTCTACTAATGTTTACAGAAAAAAAAAGGTCTAAAGATTGTTAGATATCGATGACATTGTATAGTGCCCGTTATGCTTCTCCATGTTAAAGTACCATAGTGTATATCACACCGCAATGCAAGTTCAATAGATTGTCTTAAAAATGGCATCTTAACGTTTGTTTGAAGGTGGTTGACAATATTTCGTGGTGTAATTCATCAGTTCCATTGTCTAATATAATATAAATTGATTTGAAAACCCTGAAAAAAAATTAAAAAGATTAACCCAAAATAACAATTTTATTAAACAAAAAATTGAAATTACAAAGGAATAACATGCAAGCAACAACCAAACAAATAAAAAATTGAAATAATGATAAAAACTGAAAATTAAAAAAATTTAAAATAGTACTAACAAAAAAATGAAAATAAAAATAATATTAACCAAGTTATGTCACGACGTTTCGATTGTTAGTACCCACAATCGTCTTCGAGTGATAAGACGAGGGTCATTCGAGGGTTTTCACCTATCCCCTCTTCCCTCTTTCCACTTTTAGCGGGAGATGACCGTTTGGCGGGAGTTGGTCGTTTTTTCGCTTTATTGGAGGTTTCCATATGTTACATATCTCTAAGCTAGCTTGACTAAATGCATTATTGGACAACATACGCGGCTTCTTTGAATTTTGAGCCCACTTGATGTTATGTTGATGAATCCAAACATGCTCTGCTATTCCGGATTTGCTGGTTTCTCCTCGCTGTGTGTGTTTCTTGTGCTCAGCAATGCGAACCTTCAGTGGCCTCTTAGTTTCACTGATATATGATTCTCCGCACTCGCAGGGTATCCGGTAAATGCAATTCTTGGAATCGCAGCCCGCGTTTGGTGGCCTGGTTTTCGTGAGGCTGCTACGGATAGTGTTTCCAGATCTGAAGCAGGTCCTGATGTTATACTTGGACCCAAGTACAAGTACTGGTTGTGGCGGCTTCTCTTCCTTTTGGAGTTCTTGCTATCTTCTATCTAAGGCCTGTTCTACCATCACTCTGGAGTAACCATTCCGTTGAAGGTCATTTTTGATGATGCCTAGTTCCTTTTCGAGACCTTCCTTTGTATTACAGAGCCCAAAAGCACGGTCTAGAAGAGTCTTGATGATTCCTCTCTAAGACGATTGATGGTGGTTGGATTTCTGGTTCAGATTCTGTCTTGTGTGAGTGGGTTACCGATATACAGATATTTCCCATTCAGTGTTAGTGAATTGTCAGTTTTTATTAATATTTCAATTTTTTAATTGTTTGGTTGTTGCTTGTATGTTATTTCTTTGTAATTTCAGTTTTTTGTTTAATAAAATTGTTATTTTAGGTTAATCTTTTTAATTTTTCACATTCGCATTTCAATTAGCAATCTTCCATCTCAGCAATAACAACTATACATCATCATTTTCCACAGAATAAACCAAAATAGTTAATTCGTCTTGTTCCTTGGTGGCGACTTTTGTTTCATCCAATAATTTTTTGCACTTGTTAGAAGGTATTTCAACCGCATAGTATTAGTAGATCTAGCGATGCAGGATTTGTTCCTATGTTATTATTATTTTATTCTTGTATACGATATGATGGCCACTTCTGTAGCTTTTAAGCAGATGACCTTAAAATGTGTTTCATGAAAACTAATACTATTACATGTTTTCTTTCTATTCATTTACGTTGTCATCCGATTATGGATCTTGTTTTATCAATAGGTATTATTTTCACAAAAGGACCACGGCATACTATAGGAACATTCTGAAAAATAGTTCTCAGGTAGTCAATTCAGTATTGACAATTCATGTTACCTTTCAGGTATGACTCCAGTTGACAGGTGTTGTGTGTCATTGAGTTCAGGGCTATATGCAAAATATGTGGATTATTTTTATTATCAGCTTCATGAAGAGCACTTTCTACAAAATGTTCCGGATATTAGTTTTACCTCAAAAAAAAGTATTTTTCATGTGTCTAGTTTTTCATCATATCACCATTTAATTTGTCGTGTCATATAAATTCATAAGTTCATGGGGCGATGAATGTAAAATTAACAATACAAGGATAAATGACATCGAACCTGAATTCTAGGGTAGCGGAATGATCTAACCTTTACCGTCCCATGAAAGATTGTACGACATGATAGCCAAAATGACAATTTATGATATAAGAACTAACCTTTGCATTTATAGGTCACTTCTGCAAAAAATAATTGTTTTTCTAATTTGTGATCTCATTTTATAGTACTGCGTGTCGTTATGGAACATCCCAATCATGAACAGTATCTACATTTTTGAAAGCCTTATAAACACTTCTGAGAAATTACCCCACCACTTGGGGGATAAATACAACACATAAAACTGACGACATACGGCTGAATCTCATTGTTTACTACAGGACAATGAAAATCATGCATTTTTAAGAGGTCACATGGCGCCTGAACCTGGTGGTCTATACATATAACTTCCCCTTCTAAATTGCGAACTGAATTACACAATGTCTTAACCCTATCATTTTTCCAAACAATTTTTGACACAAGCGAGGTGGTTAAACTTATAATGCAGATATTTATTTATTTGTGTTTTCTAAACTTTTCAGTTCACCCTTATTACACTTGAACACATTCTTTGTTGATCTAGATTTAATAAACCCCAAGAAATAGTTTTCAAAAAACGGGAGCCTTATTAATCTTCAATTTTCGTGGATTTTGTTTTGTGTCCATACCAAAGACACCATCTTTATGAGGGGATATGTTATCGCCTCTACTTATTTAGGTTTATCTTTCAAGGGCAGTTTGATACGACAAGTCGAAGCAGAACTATCTGGTGTTGGATTATGAAGGATTTATTTTTGGTATGCTATGGTATGTCGCACAAAATTTCCGTAGCAATTTTTTTAATAATAAAATCCTAGTTTTTGGGTGTGTTCCAGTTGCTCAAGCTCCTTTTCTTGGTTTTGGAAGTGTTTCTCGAAGACAAGCTCCAACTAGAATTATTGATACCACTCGAACTGAAAGATTTTACTTCCATTCCAGCGGAAATGGATTAAAGCATCTTTATCTTAGTATCTTCAACTATAATTGAAATTGGCATACTCCAGTAAAACTCCATATTCAAACTTGGAGTTGAAACAAACATATCAAAGGCCCAAAAACGAACTGTTTCCGCTTGATCCCGCCCTGCAAACGAAACTCAGTCTATAATGCCGCAAAAGCAGCGGAGTTTTCATTTGTTCAACGGCATAACCAGCCAACTCTGGAGTTTGATCCGACCGGCGGCTGCGGCCATATTCGCATAAGCTCCGGCTCACCTAATCTTCTCATTTCCCACAGACAAGCGAACTTATTTCCATATCTGATGAATAGTGGAAACTTTAATAAGGAACATCTGCTTTGTAGTATACATGTGTGTGAGTTTCTGTCAAACGGATTGCGACGCATATTCGATATTGTGTTGCAATACAATTTGCATAGAGAAACACGTTTCAGGTCCCGTCTTGTAGTCTATGCTGTCAAAGCGGATTTATGCTATCGCCTGCCGTTCGCTTTACCGACTCAGTGTTCGGCATTCGACTAGCAAACGAATTAACAAGCTATTAATGGGTTCGCAATCAATTCGCCAAGTTGAAAATGAATATTAGAAGGTATTTAATGAACGGAAAGTTCAAATGGACAGAAAGTGCATGGGAACAATAAAATTACAAAAATTGAAGTGTAGTAATTAATATTACTGTAGTTTTTTCCCAACACCAAACCGTTATCACCAAGTGATCATCTTCAAGAGGAAGTTCACACTGTTGTTGAAAAAAAAACTACAGTAATATTTAAATGAAATGAATAAAAACTTTTGTCTAAATACCACTGGTAAATTTTATTTATACGACCGGTATAAAACTTTATACTTGATAATGGGATCAAACCCGAAACCGGTCGTATAAATAAAATTTACCAGTGGTATTTAGACAAAAGTTTTCTATTCATTTCATTTAAGTGATCATGAATTACCATAAAGTGAACACGTCAACAATCACACATATCCAGTAATATTCAAATAAATCAAAATCAATGCACTGCACATATCTGAATACAACCAGAATCCTTACATGAACTGATTCATTGAAATGATTATGAAAATAAGGGCACTCTCCAATATCCTATAATAGGTACGACACAATTTCTCACTTTCACGGTATTCACGCAAAATATCATTTTAGTAAAAATGAAAAACCATCAGATGATACAAACATTCATTATGTTATTCATTGTGCTTTTCACAAATGAAAAATGTTTGGCTCAAATTTAGTTTGAGTAACGTGATTTACTATTGTCAATATATACACTGATTACCACTGGTTACCAATGCAGTGCTTAATTATTTACTAATTCTGGCATGGCAAATTATTTTAGGATCAGAGCAACTGCAACAAGAAGGATATTCTTAAAGCAAAGTCATTTCTTTACAGACAAGTATATTTTCTGTCCAACCAAGCAACAGAATGCTCCAAAACATTATCATGCATAGTGCACTTGATCTCCCAGACAAGGCTGCTTATACAGAGTCGCACACTAAGGAACGACCGAAATTAATTTTTTTTATTGATAAGTATGCGGCTGGGTATATTGCAGTTTCTTCAGCCGTATCAGTGATTGATATTTTAAAAATCTTAACCACAGGCGTCAAAACGTAACTGACCACTCTGACACTGTAACAATGAATTCCGTCAGCCGATAGCAGTTAAATATGATTGGAGACTTGTTCACTTTACCCAATATCATGTTTTGATCATGCATCTATCATTGTTCGGGTTGCTTGTTTTGTTGGAAGGGTATTGTTGAAATGGATTTCCAGAAAGTAAAGTATCAGATGTCTAGAAAATAATAGTATATATTTTGTGAAAGTTGATAGGATAAAAGACATTAATAGTAAACAAATACTTCTTCGATTGACGACTTGTTTATTTTGTGGAAATTCATGTTCACTGAAGATACACTACAAAAACACACTTTTGTCTGTTTTGAAAATGGTGTAGTAGCCGAAACCGGTCAACAATAAAGAAATATAGTGGAAAATAGACAAAAGTGTGTTTTTGTAGTGTATCCTTATTAAACAAATACCTTTACAGATGGATATACAGAGAAGTAAGCAGTCTACAATTGTTCATTATTCGTATTTTTGAAAATACTGGGAATTCTGAAAAATTAAGACAGCCCACAATTATTGTTTATATCTAATATTAAAAATCAGCAGATGGTCCACACCCCGATGGTCCACACCCCAAAACTTTGAAATGACAGATATTTTTCAATATTTTTCAACAAAATAAGGTTACTTGGACAATTTTATGAATAAAAGTACTCGTGTGGAAAGTCGATCGGAGCAAGGAGTCTTGATAAAAATGTAGTTCTACTCGACGACATCAAACCCGCTCGTCCACCATTATTTGAAATGAATAATTATCAAAGCAGAAATAATAATGATAACGTTAATTCAACAACATTTATAACAGGAATAATACAAAGTATGCTAAAAAGAAGTCGTAAACAAAAAGTACAGTACCTATATGGAAGTTTAAGTCACAATTGTGATAGCAGATATTTTTTCAAAAGAAATATCAAGTTCTGTAGATTCGTGGTGTTTTTAAACTAACAAGCTACTCTACTATGAAATATCGAATTCATTCCATATTTTGTATGTACATAATACGTGTGGAATAATCACGTTTCGTGTTGATCAGTTATCTGAATCTCATGAAACTCAACATTCGAATGTTTCAAATTCTTCTTCACAGCTAAACTGTTGAGGAGTTTCACTGATAATTATAATTTTATGGGAGAAATTCTTTAACACGAATCTAAATTTAGCTGAAAAAACGCACATCGAAAAAAATATTTACTATACTAATAAAAAGCAAACGAATGAACTACAAAAACGGCTGCACATGATCAGGTGAAAAATATCCAGGGAATAATTATGTTCCATTTCTTTCACAGATGTTGACAAAAAAACCTTTTAGAAAGTTTTGATAAAAAATGAGAAACTGGAATGCGATTTTGTTTTGTTGAGTGGTGCGTTGTCATATGACTATCATTGTATTGTCAATATTCTATAGGATATTTTGAATTTTTTTGATATGGCTGAACAGTTTACATTCAATGAATATGCAGATATGCATGTATTTTATGGACGAGCATTTTGTAATGCTGCAGAAGCTCGTCGTCTGTATTTCGAGCATTTTCCCAATCGAACGGTAACGTCAAGAGAAACATTCGAGCGTGTCGATCGCAGCTTGAGGGAGACAGGTATGTAATAATTGATAATTAATTTGAACACGTTGTTTTATTTCGATATTATTGTAGGTACAGTTTTGCCAAAACGAGGTGGTGAGGGCGCTCCTAGGACTGTACGTACCGTTGTATTGGAGGAAAATATTTTGGAAGCCGTCGCTGATGATCCTTCAATGAGCATCAGAAATCTATCAGAACAGTTCCATACATCCAAGTCCACTATTCATAGAATAATTGGGAAACAACTGCTCCACCCATTTCACATCCAGAAGGTACATGTCATGACACCTCAAGATTTTCCAGCACGACTGGAATATGCCAATTGGTTCATGGATAGGCAAAGAGAGGATATGACTTTTATTAATCGAGTTTTATTCACTGATGAAGCAGGTTTCAGTAGAGATGGAGTTATCAACTCTCATAATCTCCACATATGGGCCGAAGAAAATCCCCATGGGATATTGCAAACCAAACACCAACGGAAATTCAACGTGAATGTTTGGGCTGGTATCATAGGAAACCATCTTATAGGACCATTCGTTCTACAGGACCGATTGAATGGAGAACGTTATTTGGAGTTCATTCAGAACGATTTTAATGGACTTTTGGAACATGTTCCATTGCAAACCCGAAGAGATATGTGGTTTATGCATGATGGCGCTCCTCCTCATTTTAGTTTGATTGTGCGTGACCATCTGAACCATATTTTCCACAATAGATGGATTGGTAGAGGTGGGCCATAATCATGGCCATCGCGGTCTCCGGATTTAAATCCATTGGATTTCTTTCTGTGGGGGCATCTAAAAAGCCTTGTTTACGCTACACCTATTCACACAAGAGATGCATTGTTGAATAGAATAACATTACATTGTGAAGCCATACGAAACGACCCTGGAATGCTATTTCAAGTACAGAGAGGGTGTCTTCGCAGACTAAGAAAATGTATAGAGAGAGAAGGTGGTCATATCGAGCAGTTTCTGTAGCGGATTTTTCATTTCTGTTTGCTCTTGAGGCTCTTGAGTTTCGTTAGTTAAACGTGTTTGCATTATAAAAATTCGTTATGAACATTTTACCTATCATTTCCATTTTCCTTAAAAACTAATATTTTCGAATAATGGTAGACATCTCAGGATGAATGTTGTTGAATTAAAGTTATCATTATTATTTCTGCTTTGATAATTATTCATTTCAAATAATGGTGGACGAGCGGGTTTGATGTCGTCGAGTGAAACTACATTTTTATCAAGACTCGTTGCTCCGATCGATTTTCCACACGAGTACTTTTATTCATAAAATTGTCCAAGTAACCTTAATTTGTTGAAAAATATTGAAAAATATCTGTCATTTCAAAGTTTTGGGTGTGGACCATCGGGGGTAGTCCGTTCCTGACTTGTAGCAAAACAACTGACTCCTGCATGAAAGCTCATCGAAGGAATTCATTTGTTTAGTCAATTACCAAAATTTGGATGATTTTGAATATTCACTTGAAAAGTTATCAAAGAAAAACATTTTTCATTTTGTAACTTCGAGGGCCCGTTACTTGGTAACGAAGGATTTTAGGAAAAAAAGTTATATGAAGTACTGGTGATATTTTGACCCCATCTATACATTCCCGAGAGGAAAAGAGGAAGTCCAGGGACACCCTGTATATATATATATATATATATATATATATATATATATATAGACCCGTTTTCCATTTTTATTAAAGATATACGGGTTTTCATTCACGTACCTAATTTTTTTCCAATCACTGGTTTTCACCAATGATTTTGTATATTATATTCTTTCATGAAAACTCAGAAATTGGATTCGATAATATTCACGATATGTGACAATTGGTGGAAACGCGCATTCGCCGAAAACTAAAAAATATTTGCGCGTGTGGTGCATTCGCCAAATATGTTGGTGAATGTTGAAACTGTGAAAAAATCATGGCGTTGAAGACAGAAATCTACGATCCTTCATACAAAGCATTACCTTGACTTCTGATCTTATTCAAAACTTAAGGGTTGGATCGTATCCTGACGAGGGGAAAGAGAATGATAAGGTTGAAGACATATCTGATTGATTTTTTTGAATTCCGTTTTATGTAAAAAATGAGAGTAAAAATGGATTTTCTTACAATTTATTGTTGACTATGGAAAAAAGTGATTTCAGATAGATTTATTTTCATTTGTGCCTTAAATTATCCTTTCTTCTCTTGAATGATCTTTATTTTATACAATATAGAAAGATAAAGACTACGAGTTAATGAAATATTTCAGTTTAGCGGATACTTTGAAACTCAATAGTTGCCTATGGAAACGCAATTACATTCAACATGCCAGCAGACATCCAACAAAACCAGTTAAAGACGGAAGTGTAAAAATATCTCAGAAATGTAATCTTTCCATCCATCTAAGGCGAACACTCCGAATTAATTCAGCTATAAATAAAAATGAGTTATGACACTATCAAACGTCATGGTGCGAAGATTGATTACATGCGATATTCTTCAGGAGTAAGGAAAAAATGTAATGCAATTTCGCGCAGGATCGTTATTCAAATTGTGTACAAAGTAGAAAGCACCTTGAAGGAGATGAACAAATCTGAATCGAAATAAGCTCATTAATGAAATAGATATAAACAAGTGCAATATTCAGGACAACAATAAAAATTTTGTATGAAACGAACTTCAAAATCATCTGAATTCCTTAGTCCAACTTTCTCATATACCGGGTGTCCCAGAGCTTTTAGGCCAGCAGATATCTCAGTCACCTGCAGAAAAAAATTGAAAAAAAAATTGTATATCATAGAAGACAACCAGCACTTTCATGTAGCAGAGCAAAATCCACCCCCTCGCGAGCAACCCCTGCGAAACCACCCCTAACTTTTGTTTTTCAAATGGCAACCCCATGTTGTTTGTCGTTCAACTGACAGCTCTTGTTATTTCTCAACCAACGATATATCATAATTGTTCGAGAAAATTGAATACGTTAGTGGGTACTATTAACTGGACTGATCGAATTGTTCTGCATTGTAGACACCAGAAAAAGTGGACGCTACGCAGAAAAAGAGGCGATAAAATGTTAGAACTTTTTGTGCTTCCTTTCATTCCTCTGATACCTGGATGACACATTGCCATCAGTCGTGATATTGTTGTTGTATATCAAAATGCCTTTTACCTTCACTCCCAACGAATACGTTGATATGCTTTTAATTTTTGGTGAATGCCGAAAGAATAAACGTGCTGCGGAGATGCTGTATGGGCAGCGCTTTCCTGATCGTCGACAACCAGGTCGTAATACGTTTTCGTATGTAGAAAATACCATGCGAACGGGATCATTTCCAGGAAAAACAGATCAAGTACATCCTACTCCCGTGCGAACTGAGGAAAATTGCATAAATGTGTTGGCCTACGCCGAAGCACATCCTCATATTTCGGTTCGTGCATTGGCGGTAGAGATTGGGATCAGTAAGTCATCTGTGCAAAGAATTTTCAAACAGTACAAGTGTCATCCCTTCAAAATTCATTTACACCAAGGACTCAGACCTACCGATTTCGAAAGACGAACGGCATTCATTGCTCACATTCAAGTTTTAGGCCATGACAATCCAAACATCCTCAATCAAATCTTGTGGAGTGACGAATCCCACTTCCATAATAATGGTACTGTTAATCGACATAACATGCACTATTGGTCACAGGACAACCCTCACTGGATTAGAGAAACCAATTTCCAAACAATGTGGGGTGTGAACGTGTGGTGTGGTTTACATAATGGACGACTCATCGGGCCCCATTTTTTCCAAGACACTTTGACGGGCCACCGATATTTACATTTCTTGGAAAATTGTTTACCTGCCCTCCTGGAAGATATTCCACTTGAAGAATGACAACAAATGTGGTGGCAACAAGATGGTGCTCCTGCACATAACCATAATGTAGTTACTACATTTCTCAATGATACTTTTCGAGACCGTTGGATTGGAAATAGTGGACCTGTGCGATGGCCTGCACGTTCTCCAGATCTCACGCCACTGGACTTTTTCCTGTGGGGATATCTGAAACGAGTTGCCTTCGAAACACAACCAATGAATATTGACGATTTAACCCAAAAAATTTTAGAGTCTTGTCATACCGTTACTCCGGAAATGATTAGGGCTTCCTGTACTCGCGCGCTGATTCGGCGACTTGAAGCATGTGTGGCAAGTGCTGGCCAACATTTTGAACATTTTCTGTAGTATCATGTATCAAAATACAGATGACCTTAAACATTAATATTTCATTTGTGTTTTTATTTTCTATGATTCTGCATGTCATTCTACCTACCATGATACATCATTGACCGAGAAATGAAAAAGACTGTAAGTTGAACCAAAACAAACATGGGCGTGCCATTTGAAAAACAAAAGTTAGGGGTGGTTTCTTGGGGTTGTTTACCAGGGGTGGATTTTGCTAAGCTGCATGAAAGTACTTGTGTTCTCCTATGATACATATTTTTGTTTTAATTTTTGTTCTGCAGGTAACTGAGATATCTGCTGGCCTAAAAGCTCTGGACACCCGGTATACGGGGAAAGTAATTAACCATAATGAGATTTTCAAATACACAACTACAATAATAGGTTTTTTTATCATCCTATCAGCCACAAAAAGTATAATCATTTGGAAAAAATAACGTTTTCTTTCAAGTTTTATGTTTGTATCTCTGAATCGAAATCAATTACCGAGCCAATTCAACACACCTACTTCTATGACATACCAGAACTGCAGTACTCTTTTCTTTCACCAATCAGATAGGCATCATTAGGAGATGAAGTTCAACACTAACTTCAATGATGACGCATCCGTAACGAAGGTTTTGCAGATCCAGAAAAGTGTAAACAGTGTGTGTTATGGATTCATTCAGTTCGGAATTCAGTTTCACTTGTCAGGAATGAAGAATGGAAATGTTAATCAGCTCCTATAGTAAAAGGTTCCATCGATGGTATTTTCACATTTTCTTCGTATTTGATTTCCTTCAAGTACCATTACTGCCATTGAATGCCATTCTCGTTCATTTATTAGCTTACGAGTATTATTATTAGTATTTTTGCGATTATATGAATAGTTTTCTCCCTTTGCATCTTCATTTCCTCATGTTTTGATTCAGTTTTATATGAAACTCAATATATATGAATGTAGGATAATCCAGTTTCAACCTTTATGTTGGAAAGAGCGGAGTTGTGTTACCTTGAAAACAAATATTTGCCATATGGAGCTTCCTTAAAGAAATGATTTATTTGTTCAGTGGAAGCGTCGACGATTTATTCTCTCTCCAACCCATAAAATTTTTGAAATTATATTTGTATTTCTCTCCTGATTTCGCTGGCAGCAAATCATTCATCGCAATATTTGCTTGCTCGGTAATATCTGGTGGGGTAGCACAAATTTCTTGATCGTTATCACTTATTTTGAATTTTTACGAGATACCGAATAACAGCTCATAATCAAAACAAGTTGTTGTTGATTCACGGATATAACTAGATTCATTACCAACCCACAAACTGTTGAACAAAAAATTTACTGAAAATATGATGTTTATTTCGATTTTACAGAGAATTTGGAGAGAAAATTCATTGATTTTGGCTTTTGGTCAATTGAATGTATTCATGAGATCATATTTATCAGAGTAAATGTTAAATATCTCATCTTTTTTTCAAATTTCTTACGGAAGTGACCGCCAATTATTTATGATATACGTATATTCTCAATGAGCCATTACATACTTGTTGCCAAACACGTGATGATTAGTTTAAAATGGAGGGAGTAGAAAAATATTATTACATATGTTAGTTATTTAAATCGAGCTGGATCGAGGAAACTCTGAAGTTCTCACATTATTTCTGTTCTAGTTTTTCTCTGGAACTAGAACCATCAGAAATGCAGATGTACCTGAATTTATATTTTCTATTGATTGTGTAATAAAATCAAGATCAACTAGTAAATCAATACAAAAATTTTCACTTCTCACCAATCGTATATGAGTATTTACAACCACTAGATTGCCAATATAATGTTTTTCTGGATAATCATTTGCATGACCTAAGAAGTTTAGTAAAATACAATATACGTTTTGCTATAACATTTCAATGACCCACAACATAAATTTTGATTTGAAATTACTTCTTTCAGAAAACATAAATAACTCGTACGTGAAGTCATGAAACCATGTAGTATTTCAAATTATTTACTCAACATTTCTATATTGCCATTAGCAATCTTCAAATACACGTTAATCCGACCAAAACGAAGTAAATCCCATTTCAGTATTTCTGGATTAAGTTTTGTATATTTTGTATCATGCGTGAATTTTCTTTTTCCGCGTGTTTGCAACACGATCCCTCTTACACGAAAGAGATTTATCATCCAGAATCCACTAGATATGTCAACGGTTGAACAAACCGAGAGATAACTCGCGTACATCATAAAAGGAAGGGGAGATTGATTGTATTATAACCTAAGGAAGTCACAACACAAGTCTAGCGCAGCCAAATCCTCTTATCATCAGCTATACGATTCGACAGGATTAGTAGGCCTACAACTTGGATGTATTCCATGAAAGCATAAATATGAAGTTTTGCACTAGAATGAGCAAATTGACGACTGCTCTGGGTAGATTTTCCGTGACAACAACGTTATTTAAGATAAAAATGGAAGACTCAAAATGTTCACACAGAATGCACGATAATACCAGAAAAAAGCATCCTCTAGATAAATGAAAACAGATAAAATTACGACAAAAAATATAATTGATTAAAAAGTACGAAACAGTTTATCCTATCCACATAAGGATGTATAATTTCATTCAGACTCCTCACCCATGAAGATTTTTCTGAATATTTGAGATCATGAATTTTTAGTACCTAGGAAAATATATCCGTTGAAAAATCTGTTTTTCAACACTGGACATTGAAAGTTTTCCTTGTATAAATTTTTATTAATTATTCTCCATATACACTGCTCAATAATTGAGGTGGATAACTTTTAGGTTTAGAATTGTGGTACACACTGAATGGAAAAAAGAAACTGTCGCTCCTATTCGTTAACAGTTATTTTGCAGGAGAAGAAATTGAAGATTTCAATCTCGAACAATACTGATAACATTCAAAAACAAAACAAAAATATTTTCGTGCTCTTTTTTGCACCAATTAGTCACATTATTATTATTTATTATCAGGTTTTGGTTGGCATACTTTTCTGCACAAATATATTTGTATAAAAGATGGTTGTGAAGGAAATTCAAAAATAAACTAAAATAGACTATAATTTTTTTTCACAAATAGCTTATCTTGAAAAAATAGATCATGCTCTGTACAACGGGAGTTCAGTAAATAACGGAAATTTTCAAATTTCACGAGTTTGGGAGACCTCGAGTGTCAAATTTTTTTCTATCATGATGAAAATTTCAGATGTATTCATTGTGTCTGTCGCAACCTTTTAGTTGTTTTTGAAAGCTTGGCGATTGGAAAAATGAAAACCGTCGTTTGTTAACACAAATGGAGCCAAGAAGTTATATAAAATTTTGCGTAAAACTTGAATAAAGTGTAACAAACTGTACGGTGAGTATGTTATGAGTAAATACGAGTGGTATTAGCGTTTCTAAGAACGCCATGAAGATGTTGGAGATGGCGAAGGGCACAGACACTCCAGCACATCAGCATCCAAATTCCTATAAATACTATATGTATAACAATAATTTATGAATAATCATGTTTAATATACTGTTTATAGCTAATATTTTTATGTTATTTTTTTTTCTCAGTACTCATATAATTTATCGGAGGGACATGGTACTCAAAGAAGTGTCAAACCATAGACACTTGTTACGGGCTTTTGGCCCATCATCAGTATGGTGTAGCCAAGTGTAGCCCGAGTGTAACCTGAAACACGTGTTTATAGTTTATGTATTATATATATATATATATATATATATATATATATATATATATATATATATATATATATAAAGGCTATCTCTTGATTTGCAGAGGCAAGAACCCAGGTCGGTTCTTGATTTTCTATAGGAATTCGATTATAAGAGCTGAAAAAGGTAACTATAGTTTCTAGAAATACTGAACCCCTTTCCAATACGTGTCCCTAGGAAAACGCCATCTATGGGGTCGACAGTAGACTCAATCTAAGAATATCAAAAATAAACGAGTCTCCTCTCGATGAAGAGAAATAACTGTTTTTTTCATAAACTACCCTTCACGATTTGATCTCCATAAACTTTATTTGAAAAATATTTCACGACATGTTTCGCTAACTCAGTAGCTTTATCAACAGTGAATTGAAATCGCTGTTGATAAAGCTACTGTATTAGCAAAACATGTCGTGATATATTTTTCAAATAAAGTTTGTGGATATCAAATCTTGAGGTGTAGTTTATGAAATTACTATAGATCTTCATCAAATAACGGCCGAATCAATCAGAAAAATAACTGGTTATTGCGAAGCCAAACAACAGCAAATCTAACAATAAATACTACTCGTACAGCATATCGAACTTTAAAGGTTATTTCAAACGAAATGAATCCATTCATTTGGAATAATACACGAATCCTCCGCAAACGAAATTCAGTTGTGTAATACATTTCTGTAACATTTTATTGAAAAATTAAATTCATCTCTTTATCGTAACAACAATGCAGTTCGTACAACATAATGTTTATATTAGAAGGTATCGTTGGGAATATGGCAAATATCTTATTTTTATTGGTGTTCGCTGGCAAACAGAGTATTGTTTGCTTATGGAATTGGGGCGTTTCACAAACCACGTCGAGTGGAGGATTATTGGCAAACTTGGATTTCAATATTTTTTCTTTTTGTTTGTTCAGAAAGGGAAACGACGTCTTAGAGATGGAAAAAAGCAAAGGAGCATACGCCGTGCTCAGTCGAATGATATGAAGAAGAAAATTTTATTATATTCATGTAAATCCTTTGACAAAGTGATGGAAATGAATTTTCAGTTGTGACCTATTGCCGTAACATTTACTCTTTTCTTACTTTACTTTACGTTACTGACCGAACTAACGTTCTGTGGATGGGTCATCGATTCTTGTAGACACGAGAAGAGATTAGGTCAAGACACCAGTTAGTCTACCGAATGTCGTTAAATTAGGAAGGTTAAATGATTTTTTCATATTTTATGGATTATTTTTATGGTTTTTTTTTCATATATGGTAGTTTTATTGAACCTACTTCTCATGAACTATTGATGTGGAAACATCTCAGAACGAATTTCTCTGTATATAGTAGCTTTTGAGTTCCTAAGAGGAGAAACGATTATTGGGCTCTTCAATGATTGCCATTATTGGTATACTCCGTTGTTATTCCTGGCTGGATTCCTGGAATGCCCACTACTGCCCTGAACCTCTATCATGTCTCTGGTTTCTCAAAAACTGTGCTCCAGAACAACAATGCCACCTTATTTTGAGAGGATTCATTATTAGAGTCTTACTTCATAATGTTGAAGTTCCTCAACTTCTTATTATACACTTGCAGCGAGACGGCATATATATTATTGCGGTTTTTATCAACATTTTTGCAGAGAAAACACATCATAACGTAAGATTTTTTCAGCAGTAAGTTAACTTAGACATATAATTGACACCATTTCTGACATTTTTTAAATTTGACACTTTGTCTCGTAGTTTTCAACACCTTATTATGAGGTGTTAGATCACAATCTTTAGGCTGATATTGTATTGACCAATGAATATATTAATTTGTTTGAAAAATGTATTTGAAGATAATAAAGAAGATATTATTATCATTATTATTTTCAGTGGTATTTCGCCAATATTTCCAGTAATATTTGCTTCCGATTCCTCAATCATTTTCAGCTTATCCATGTAGATTTCAGTGTTTGAGTAACACCAAAGAGAGAATCCTGTTTGGAACTAATATGATAATATAAATATAGTAGCTTTGTGATTAGCGTGAATGGTTAGTTCTACTCATGGAATTTGGAAATGTAAAAATAGAAAAAATACAATCTACTTGATGTTGAAATGTTAACTGAAATAAATTTGCGAGACAATGAAGACTTCAGGCAGAAAAGTTTGCATGATTCCCCCCACAAGAACCATTAAAAAAATTGTTGTTGGTGGAATTTTGATGATGTATTATACGTAACAAATTTTGTGTTGTGGAATGTTTCAACATGTTATTATTTTGAATCGTAATCAGTAATAATTAAATAAAACACAATGAAGGGTTTCAGAAAAACCGCGACACGTTTTGAAGTTTAGCGATTTTTGCAAAGTTTCCTCTTCTGCATATATCGAAATACTAGTAGAAAGGTGAACACAGTTCCTAATATAACAATTGAATATGATATTTTTATTTTTATTCAGTTTTTTCCCTAATACATCCAGAAAAATCAGCACTATTAGCACTAGGCTATTCACAGAGAATTATTTCAATTGTAAGGAAAATATAGAATGATACGTAACAATATCCTCAAATTTACCAACCACAGTCAGAAGTTTGCGATAATCGAATTACTTTTATAATTACATCGCCCAAGTTGGTATGCTCTACCACCTCACTATTTCACAAGTTTTCATAATTGTTTGTTTCTTAGACAAGAATTCGAATTAAATTTCCCCCTTGCTAATGAATACGGATGATTCAAATGTGTTCTTAGGTTTGCCTCACAAAGTAACTATAATTTGAGAAATCGGGTATGAATAAAAACGTAAAATTTCAGCTCATTCCAGTGCAGAGATGTAAGAAAAAGTATATTCACGTTGAATTCGGAGAGTTGTGGAGACAACTCAGATCAGAAAGCTGAATGGAAATAAGAAAAAAATGTTTCCGAGTGAACTCGTTAAGTTTCTTCCAAAACAACTCACAGGTTTGTTGAGGGTATTTGTGTTCTGAAACTGGGTTATTCTTCAGGTGCATTGAGTTTTTTTTATGACTGGACAATTTCTGGAATTGTATACATATAGCTTTCATTGGTAGAGACATACCTCTACTAAATAATATGAATCATAACCGATAGTAAAATCATAAAGTACATTTTAAACAATCTTATCAATATTTTCATTTCTGAAAAATAACTTTTGAGGGTTCAAGCATCCTATATCAATAGCTATCGAAAATGTATCAATAAATGGTTTTTATTGACAGAAATCGCTGGTCAATTGTTTGAGTAAATACAAATCTAGTACAAATTTTCAAAAAATCCATGTTTTCATTGAAAAGTATTATTTTGATCGAAAGCATTATAGACGAGTGCTGAAGCCTTTAAAAAAGGTAAAAAGTGAAAAAAAACTAGTATGAAACTCATTAAAAAATGATGATGATATAACAAAATGTAAGGAAAAATAAATTACGGTCCATTTGAGGTCGGGAAGTGGTGAATTTATAAGGGTATAAATCGGTTTATCTCGATTTCCGACTCCTCAAAACTGTTGTGAAAAATTCAAATAACCCAGTTTTGTTTTTTTTTTTTTATTTCTATCTTATTTATTTTTATCTTTCACAAAAATAATTTCTGTATCAAACATAGGTACTGAAATTTTTTTTCCACCTTATTTTGATTTAATATCGAATTCACGTATCAAAATATCCGCTTTTTTTAAAAAGTCGGTAGGCTTTTCGTTTGTTGAAATCTCTACTTTTTGATATTGCAAAAGTTATATGTTCCTTTGGTAAATGTTCTCAACAAATGCAAAAAAAAAACTCGAATCCAAAATTTTTTTCATTATCATGTTCCATTTTGTGCTATTTATTAAAATTCACACTTTAATTACTCGTATAACATAAGATTCTATATTAAATCCAAAAACATTACAAATCCATAGAATAGTAATTGAAAATATTAAAGATAGAATTTCAAGAGAATTTCATCAAAAAAATGTAACTGCCACTTTTTTTTCAGTAAATTCTATTTACATTACTGTCATAGAAAATCTCATAATTTATAAATATACCTGTGAATCGTACTTTTGAATCAAGGTACTTTTAAGACTATGTCATCCATTCATTATAATGATGTTCAATACATTGGCTTTTATTCAACCATTCTTTTGTTGTTAGACTCGACATACCTTTCCGATTCTAAGAGATCTTCCAAATTTTCGAAATCATCACCGTCTTTGTCTCCGATATTATTTCTAGCTTACATTGCTTCTTCGTCCACAATTTCATCTGAATCATTAACTTTCTCGTAGACTTTTTATTTTTTTTTGTTTATCAATGTAACATGAAATCTTACGTTATACGAGTAATTAGTGTTAATTTCAATAAATAGCTTAAAATTTAACATAATAGTCCAAAAAAATTTTAGATTCCAGATTTTTTTGTTTTTGAAAATATTTACCATCGTAACGTATATGTTTTTACACCATCAGAAAGTAGAGATTTCAAGAAACAAAATCCCACCGACTATTTTAAAAAAGCAGATATTTTGACACGTTGATTTTCGATTGAAAATGATGGTGCTTTTTCGATATTGAATCAAAATAAGGTGAAAAAAATAAATATTTCAAACCCAAAACCTCATAATGTTTTTGATATATGAACAGGTAAGTTGTCATCAAATTTCGTGAAAAAAAAATAAAAAATCAAAAACTTGGTTATTTGAATTTTTCACATAAATTTTGAGGTTACCTATGTGAAAAAAATGTAAATACAAAAGTTGAAGATCTTTTATTACCTACAGCTTTATCAATCAACTTTTTTCCATAGGACTTCCATAGGTCAAAGAAACATATCTCCAAGTCACAACGCGAAACCCGCCACTGTTTCTGGTTATGCAGAATTACTACCAGATTCCGTAGTGTGCCCTAGATAAAAGGACACCGCTATGATAGATGGCGCTATGGGACTTGATAAGTATTATCTCACGAGGCGCGAGGTCAGTCGTTTTCACCTGTTCTATACGGAATGCGCCATCCGGTTTTGATGATAATTATTGCATACATTATCGCATTCACAAAAGATAAGGGAATGCAAGTTTTGTTTCGCATTAAAAATGATGCGAATGAAATGTCGAGTCGAAAGGGGAAGATAATGAGAAAAACAGGATGTCATCAGCAGCTAGCAGACTGCCATTTGAAATAAGATAGCAATAGCAAATGTCGCCTATTTCATTATACGGGGCTTCTCACCTAACACTCTCACGCGGAATATCTCCGAAACGAGAAAACATATTTGATTTCTGTAAAAGATAGTGGGTCGATAGGAATAATGATTGTGTAACTGTAGTTAATTCAAATTGTTTCATAATAAAGATGGTGCTGCAGTTCGAAAATATTTTTTCGAAAATAAATTTGGTGTATACGATAGGGTATTGCATTTGGAATAGTTTTGGTCTTTTAAACTTCTTTCATAGAACGAGTTTTTTGAGAGATATTTAGGATTCCAAGAAACACTTTTCCAAAAATGTATATCAAGTGTGATAAAAACCGTTTTTAAACTCATATGGAATATTCTTTCAACACCAATCCAACAATACTTTACAGGTAAAGTTCTTTCCAAAAATGATCCGTTTTAGGAATAAACGGTGCATCTTCTATACTTCTCTTTTAGTGCCCTCGAGCGTTTGTTGGCTAATAATTCTAGATGTTTTAATTAAATGGAGTTTTACTTACGAAATAGAATGGTCATCTAAGGATCAACAGTTTAACATACCTGAAACAATAATGAAAATATTCAGTGATTTATTATATAAATAAAATTGAGCGAATTTTGTGCAAGCTTTCGAAAATTTAATAAATTGTTTTTGTTACTGTCACCTTCTCTGCATTGAGCCTATACTGCAACTTCGCGAGCATAATCTCGTATGAGCCTGTAAATAATTTTGCAAATGTGGAGTTTATTCAACCAATTGAAAGAAATAAAAATTTGAATGTGAGGTCTTGTTGTGTTTTGATTTGTTCTTGTTCCTCGATAAGAAATTTATGGATGTTCAAGTTTTCCCAAATGTCCATGCGGTTTCCCTTGTTGACTTGTTTTATGAGTTTTATGTTCTCTGGTGGGGGAAATTATGTTTGTTTTGTATGGCGTGTGTTGCAAGGTTTGATTTATATACTGTTGGATTTATGTATGCATTTTTGTGCTCATTGTACCTTTGGATCAGTTTTTTCTTGGTTTGGCCGATATAGAATTTGTTGCAGTCCGAGCATTGTATACTGTATATCCCGTTTTGGTCTTTGTCTTCTTCTTTTTCATTGTTGTTTATTTTTTGTGTTATCTTCGTGTTCGGCTTGTATGTGATGTTGATGTTCAGTGGTTCAGTGGTTCAAACCACATTCAATATATTAAGCAAAACCATACACATTCCTAGAGAAGATCTAACACAAAGAAGAGTACCTGATGCAGAACAAATACAGGCAAATTTACCTAAAGTACCTGAAATACCTGAGTTAAGACGCTCTGACCGTATAAAGAGGAAGACAACAGGATGACCAGTTCAGTTTGAGGAGTGCCTAGAAGATGACAGTACTACCAACTGTCGAAAGCGCTCGCAAATAATTAATAGAAGATATAAAGCTTCAAATCCTTTTTGTAGAATTTAATATTGAAATACTCAAAATAAAAGAAAATTAGTTGCATTTAGAATGGAGCGTATAAAACTTTCTTTAAAGTAATCTATCCGTGTATACAGGGGTTTCAAATTCGACCCTCACCATTGGGATCTCGGAAATTATGAGAGATACAGATTGTTAAATTAGGACAAAGTTGAGCATTTACCTTTCAATTTGTTCCACTCAATGACATTTTGTTATTGTGAAAATCATTCAATTTTTGGCGGAAAATAGCTTTCACGAATGAAGAAAAAAGAGATATGACACAAATTTATTATAAATACGACAGAAACAGTGTTAGGACATCGGAAATGTATTTGAACTTGTATGGGATGGACCCAATATTGCCGATATATCTTTTTCTTCATCAGCAATCTCCTTCGCTTCAGGGCAAGCGCACACTACAGACTTTTCATCGGCCGATATTTTAGTGTGGTTGGGTTGGGTGGGGGCACACTACCCAAACAAAACTGTTCGGTTCGGTGCGGGTGGGCAGACCACCAACTGAAAAGTCTGAACAGCTGTTGATGTATATAATATTTTGACGCGTTCTATTGAAGAATGTTATCGAGGAAAGCTGTTATTGCAATATCATTGCAGGAAGAAGAAATATGAATAAAATAAGCAAAAGATACCGTGAATGGTGGGTGCACCCTATTTTAAGTGATAGATTAGTTCAAGGAATGTTCTACACGCTCCATCCTAAGCTGCTGGAATATGTTCTTCGCTTACTATAGAATGAGCATAACCAGCTTCGATGAGCTTGTTAGATTAGTCGGACCATTAATTATTATTACGAATTTAAGACGCACAATACCTGTGCGAACAACTTTCGCAATTAAATTTTCTACTGAACATTTGGCAATATTCGACATAATTATGAAAAAAGAAAAGGTAATGAAAACGCAAATATATTTACAAATGAAGTTGGCTGATATCAGATATCAACAATGGAATGTAGAGTGGGGAGTCTGCAGACACCGACTGTTTAGTTGGTGAGTCTGCGCACTCTCATAAACACACAGTCTGATTAGAATTCGGCCGATAGTTGTCAAACTTTGTAATGGAATCAGAATTGGGAAGCCTATCCAACTTGTTTCTGATTATTCAGTCGGCCGACTGGAATCGCTTAGATGTGCGGACTCACATTACGATTCTATACTAATAAGCATCCAACTAAACTATCGGCCGATAAAAAGTCTGTAGTGTGTGCTTGCCTTAATAAGATATTGTCTCGCAAGTGCTCACCATGTAACGCACTTCTGAACTATTGGTAAATGTACGAGGACGCAGCCCGATTCAACTGAACTGTCGGCCGATTTTCAAATCTGTAGTCTGCATCGGCAATTATTCAATTTCACTCGCGATGTGAGATGATTATTATTATCTTTGTAATGTCATAATGATTTTATTGGTCTTAATGATTTTTTGAATTACTGAACGAAACAAGAAAAAGTCGTTAGATCATTTGACCTAAATGTTTACTCACCATATTGAAAAGGGTATAAAAAAGTAAGCGCTTGAGCAGAAATAAGTTAATATTCCACACCTCGCAGCTATTTACAAATAACGAGACCAGGTCACAATCTCGACACATGCTATTTGTAATCTGACAATTTCATGAAATATAATTAAAACTCTACAGCAAGTATTCTAATTTTGCAGCACAAAATACCACCGACCGAAATTAGCAATAAACACGGTGCGGCAGAAAACTACAACGGACGCCTTTGAAACAAACGCGCGAACAAATTAATTTAGCAAAGAATGCATTCGGGAGAACAAACAAATTTAATGAATTTCGCGAGATAATTAACTCATAATTTCGTAATGAACAATTTTCATAGTTGCATCGGTCGAATGCGCAAAATTATTTTACATGCGTAACATCGCTGTTCCATGGGCACCAGTTACGACCCGTCATTTCCTGTTTGTACATGTGTTGCGGTCATCGTATCGTGTTCGCTACAGCAATGTGTATTTAGACTCAAATTGTCGTTGAATACCATGTGTAGCCAAATCAGAATGAAGAAAATATATATGTGGAAAGCATTTTTTATTTTCATAAATGTGTTGATGAGTGATGCAATTATTTATCTATTATATGATTTGTATGTTCAACAAATCCTTCAAAATTATTTAACTAATTCAGAAACACATCATTATCATAAAATCAGATATAATTGTGAGCTCAGAATGAGATGAGGTAAAATGAACGATTTGTGTTATTATAATAAGTTAGTAATCTAACACATAATAGAAATTCTAGTTTTCAACAGTAAAGAAACAAATAACTAATTACTAAGAACTAAATTTCAGACATCACCTGAAGATGGCAAATGAGACTTTGCGAAACGATGTTGAAATATTTCTAGTGAGGATGAAAACACAGAAAACTGATCGAAACCCGAAAAAATAGCTCTTCATGAGAATCTTCGAGTTAATATGTTAATATGTTTACTACACCTCCTACTGAATCAACTGCAGATATAGCTCATGACTAGTTGGAATCAATTTTCTTTGTTCGAGATACTCAGACGGTTCACTCCGTTCTGAAGAGACCATGTCCGGTACTGATGATAGGCAAGTACCCCGAAACCGGTCTATCAGTGGTCTTCCTGATCAAATGGAATTATTTTTTGCTCTTCATATACACGAAGTTACTTGCTAAAAATCTTCAAAAGGAAGACACTGCACAGTGCATGAAAGTTTTAATTCAGCTTTTTGCTCGGCATTTGCTGGGTTAGTTATTGTTTTAGCGTCGGGTAACTGCCACACGTACCTAGAAAGTAGTAGGTCCACATGAAGGCAAGGGGTAAGGTGTTCTTCACCTGACTCAATCAGTCATCAAATTTTATCATCATCTTTCTGTGATGGAACAGTCATACATGTCTTGCTTCTAGTCGTGACAACTTTTCCCAATATACATTTTTGAGATACATTGACACACTTGAACCTAATATTTGTTTTGAGTCTAGTGCATTCGTTGTTCACCCACTATATTCAGAAGTACTGTATTCTCTTGACCCTTCATTCAATTAGTTTTTGTCATCAGCAATAAAGCTTTAAACGGGTAATTACTTACATCGGATAAGTATCTCTACGTTTCTTCCGTCTGCATATTAAGAAAAGCAGACAAAATCCATGTAACGTCATCAGCTCGCAAAACGACAATATTAATAGATTATCGTCTGAACCCTAGCTAGTAATACAATCCACCGAAACGTTCGTAGGTGAATGTTTAGTCGATGCGATATCAATTCACCTTGGTGTACATCAGAGGAAGCGGTGCATAGTGACAAGATGATTAATGATACCCAATTACGGTTTCGAGAAGCATTGAATCACCGCGAGACCGACATCTCATATAAATGGTGATACTAATGATGTCGAAGGATTTGAATTAATTCTCAATATGAACGGGGTGATCTACGTAACTAACAAGTGGAAAAATTGGCCCAAAAAGCATTGTCAAAACATAATCTTACCTTATCCTTAATATAATACTCAAAGTTTTTCTCTTCTCTTCGGATTTTTTCAAAATTTATTATATTTCGAAAATTAATATTTTTTCTATTGAAAGTACATTGAATTCTAATAACCGCAAAACGCATTCAAAAACATTATCGTAACTTCAATTACAGGTGTGTTTTGATTTGAATTTCTGATTCAGACTCAACATTTCGAAGTTAAATGACTTAATTTTTTTAATTTTCTTGCTCCTAGATTTCGCTTTCAAAAATATATTTATTGAACGTTCGTGTTTCATTTGTGCCTTTCATGATTTACTGGATTGAATTAAAAACAAAAATATCTTCGACTCGTAGGTTTTCATCCATATCTTTTAGTTTTTTCTACAATTACTTCAGAGCATATTATGTTACTTGCTTTTATAACTGTGTTAGTTTCCTCAATAAATATTGTTTCTGTCCTTAGGTCCATTAGAAATTAGTGGTATTATTAATGACCCATGTTCAATAGAACCGTATGTAACACATTTCACTATTTGACACAATTATACTTCAATAGTGCCTTCTATTTACAATATTTTAAAATGCGCCTTCAGCATAATATAAGGTAAAAATAAAAGTATAGAACGTTAAACAATAATTTACTTTTCGTTACAAATAAATCATCTTATAATTAATCGTTTCATACTCATTATCTACTTTTCATCAAATAACGTTATTTTCATTTTTTACCTAACTTTTAATTCGGTCCTACTGATTTCAATAGTTCATTCCTATTCAACTTTTAATATTTTATGGATAGTATCATTTTCTTATGTTGGTACTTCTAATTGTGTTGTCAACCATTCCTGCGATTGAATGTTTCCTGGAACAGAAAGCGGATAAATCTTCTTTTCTACAACGGGTCAACAGAATCCTTGCAGATCTGAACTTAACACTACCTAAAACATTTATTCCCACCGAAATCAATACCCCTCCTCCATGGACAAATATATATCCCACCTACAACTGAATTTGAACAATCTGAAGAAACCCGAGAACCATTCATCATTATTCAAAAAACAATTAAAAAATTTGGAAATGTCCAATTCATATACACTGGATATTACTGGAGTTTTTTCCCAACACCAAACCGTTATTTTAACACCTCGACACGTGTTTCTATCAACAAGTGATAATCTTCACGGTGAATATTCATTCCACACCAAAGGTTCCAAACAGTGCATCACAAGTTCATATACACTGACACTATCCATTTTGAAAGTGGCGTAGATGCTGCATATACAACCACTCAGTCTTTCGAATTCCAACTACCACCGTTCACCACCATATTTACTGCTGAGCTCATAGCAATCAGCGAAGCCCTACGTCACTTGAACACAAAACCAACACTAAATTGCATATTCGTCTCAGACTCTTTAAGTGCTATTCAGTCACTTTCACAATTATATCCAACTCACCCAACCCTCATTGAAATAAGTCCGAATTAGAAATTTCTCAGAAAAGAAATACAAATTTTCAGTTTGTTCAGTTTCCAAAAGAAAAACTAGAGAAAAATATAATAATTGGTATACGACTGTTGAACACATCATCTATGCTAAGAATTTCACAGCATTTATGAACACAAGAAATGGCTAAGGAACGACTTTTATCATAGTTGAACTTAAATCAATGTCTCGTGAATTATTTTTGTTGAAAACCTGACACAATGAATTGTCAACTTCCATTTTTTGAAACTAGATGATGGAATCAACGACAAAAGAATATAATTTTTGAAACTGATACCTAACATGACAAGGCGGCTGGATTTAATAGAAATGAAACCATTAACCTTATTATGTTAACAGGAATACATATCAGTATGTTATGAAGTAAGATAGAGCAATTGATTTCAACAAAACGAAACTCCCTTGTAGTATTGAAACCCTATAAAAATGATTGGCTTGTAAAGTTAGATTTCAAGTGACGATCCTATTCAAGTAGCCTATAAGATTTGCAGATTTGACCCTCTAAGATCTTTCTGTAGGATACAAGGATCATCCTTTTTTCTCTCTTCACTATACTTTCTTGAATCAAATAATGACAGCATGATAAATTAAAATATTCAAGTGAACATCACGTCCATTTAATTTCTGTGTCGAGATTATTTTCATCATATAACTGATATTCCCAATATAATTTCAATCCGTTTTCCACCAGTGAAACAATAAATATCAAACTATTCCTGATCTCAGTATCTTTTACGACGATTATATTTCAAATGTTCCATATCGGCAATAATTTCTGAGCTTATCAATTCACAAAGAATTTAAATTATGCACATTTTTCTCCCACAAGTACACGCGACGCAAAAGCGCCGAGATTTATTAAAATTGAAAAACTTCAGAAATCATGGCGTAACTGCTATTGAATATTCCAGTTATAGTCTAGGCAAGTGTAAAATAACAGTCCTCACCAACACTTATGATTGAAGTCATTCGATTCGTAATGTCACCCAAAGTAATTTACTGTTTGAGCCTAGTTTCGGAAATGAGTAACAAATAATAAAGATCTTTGACGAGATTTTCTCAAATGAAAGAATGTTTACAGCCATCAATTTCAATTTTGAAATAGGCAAGTGCCTAAAGACAGTAATAAAACGAAAATGTGACCTCAACCATCGAAGTGATTCACTACGAACAACAAAACCAACGAGATTGCAACCTTTCTTCATTACACGTGTCACCTCAACCATCGAAGTGATTCACTACGAACAACAAAACCAACGAGATTGCAACCTTTCTTCATTACACGTGTCACATAGGTGTGTGAGGCCGCTCGAATTCATTTCGTGGAGGTGCGGTAGTTTCAATTCTGCGATAACTACACATCCATGTTATAGAGTTACTTATTTTAAAATTGATTACTTCCTTCTTTTCCTTGGAAGATTCCCTCATCCTTGTTTTTTGTATCAAGATGGAGTAGTAGAAAGCCAAAAACTTTCTTTCCCAAAAGTTATCAACGTATTCAATTTGATGAGAATTAATATCGAGTCCGTCTCAATAGCTTTGCAATTACCACATATGTGAATTGAGATCGGTAGACTAGAATATCTTCAACGATAGGCATATGCCATTGCAGACTTTTCTATAGACCTGTTAAAGAGGAATAATATGTAGTGAATCATTAAGTTATACTTCAATAGAAATAAGCAGAGTTTTTCATAAAAATTAGGTCGGTAGCCAGGCGGTTCGATGTGGGTGCTTTGTTCACTCACTCGAATTGACTGCCGTGTTGGTCGGTGGTTCAAGCCCTAGTCTGAACGATCGATTTTCATTTGCTATCGTCCAAACCGTGTTAGGAATCACACGTTAGAAGGTAAGACCCCGTTGATCCTTACCTCGCACAAGTTTCAACTTCTGAGGGTTGTCGTTCGTAGAGGTGCGACAGCTGGTTAACGAAAAAACATATTTTTTTAAACTTCGCACGAGTAGCACCACCGCCGCGACTTCACGCAGATGCTATCTCCAAATCACAGCTAATATACACGAAAATTTATTCAATTTCACACATAAAGCTTCCTCTTGAATCACTTCGAGGTTTTCGTTTTTTTATAAACGTCTGAAAACTATCGCCAACATTCAACACTTGAAAAACCATGCCTATCTTTCGAAATTATTGCACCAATAGGTATTGCTTCTTTTGAAGCTATTTCTTGAAAGCTGTGGAAAGGATCTTCAGTGAAAAAAATTGTAAAAATTTTAATTTTAAAATTGAAAATAGTTCAATTTCCACTTTCTTCACAATCTAAGATGACTAAAAATAATAAGGAACATGAATGAAGCATTGCCAATTAATATTTTATGTTTTGTTTCTCAATTGATATGCAGCATGAATGTTGTTTTAGTCTCATTGCCAAAAAAACTGCCTGGTTTATGAGACGATTGAAACATTTTTTGTGAAGCAAATTATCAATGCAGATACTGATTTTAGAAATAATCGCATGTCAAAAACTGTATTTCATAAAAAGCATGTCTGAATTTGCTAATAATCTTTGCCAGTAATCATTAATATCGAGGAATCATTTTTGCATAGATTATTCATTTTCACTGTTTGTTCGTATTCTGATTTATTTTAAATTTTTCTTTCGATTCTTCAACAAACAATTTTTTATTAACAAATAATTTTTTTTGTGAATTATGAAAAAAATAAAACAATGATAAATTAACTATACGACAAATATTGACAATAAGTAATGGATTTATCAGAGAATTTTCTTCTTTAATTTTTATCACTTTTGAATATCAGCAATGAGCTTTGAGATATTCGAAAAAACGAACCTTTCATTTTTTCAAATCATCTGTGTATAACTTTTAAACTATTTGTATGCGGAACTTGATTCAAATCATAAATTACGAATCGAATGACATCTCAAGGTGAAGGCAAACTCAAAAGTTGCAAAATGGTACTTATTGACTAGATTATTATACATATTTCGGATCGATATCAATTGCCGAGGCGCTAATATAACACCCAGACCGATGCGATGGCGCGAAGTGACACAAGATGATTTATGTCCCACACCCGCCCCGTGTTACAAAGTAGCGCAATATTCGGTTAGATTAAACGCGACTTCTCCTCAGGGAGGGAGAAGTTCGAGGGAAAAGGCTTGTTTTCCAACAAAACTCCTTTCAACGCTAATGAGCGACATCAGTTTACTTTTAGGGGGTGGATTCACATATGATATTTGTCGGTGAAATTCCCATATCGCCTGACGTCAGAATATGGCGAAAGAAATATTGAGATGGGACACGTGATGCATGGATTAATGAAAATAGCGACTTAATTTTTTTTTATATACTGGGAGAAATTTCATGTGATTGAACAACAAATATTTTACTGGGATACAAGAGGGCTAGGATTTGATCGAATGAGCGAATGAATGTCATTACGTACTACCATCCATGACATGACTAGATTCAACTCATTCATTACATAAAGTCGTAATTTCAAAGATGAATTAAGCAAGTGTATTATTCCGTAACATCGAATGTCCACCAGTGAGGATGACAGTGTTCCATGTAAGAGAAATGTTTACCTTTTATTTGGTATATTGTGTAGGAGTCCTGTGAATGATATCTGATTCAATTCTATAACGAATGTTTGAAATGCAAACTGAAGAAAATTGTTTTTTGTATAATTCAGTGTTCATATAAAAATAGTTCAGTTAAATCTTCCTCTTGAAGATAATCACATGGTGATCGAAACACGTGTTGAGGTGTTGGAATATTCATTACCACACCGAAGTTTGTGTAATTCAATGTTCATAGGAAAGTAGCTGTTTCAAGAGGGCTTTTCTTTCCAGTTTGCGTCTAAAAGTTAATTATTTTGTTAATTTTTTTAAATTGATTGCTGTTTTTCTTTGGAAGAATCCCACATCTTTTAGTATAAGATAGAGAAGTAGAAAGCCAAAATCTTTTTTCACCAATAATTATTCTCTCCTAAAAATATACCCCTTTCAACTCAAACAAGTTTTCTGTGACTGGAATTTGATCAACTGAGCCAATGCATTGTCATCGATGACATGAGTAGATTAAACTTATTCTTGACAAAGAGTCGTAATTTCATAAATGAATTGAGTGCTGCATCTTATAATGTTAATGTCTGATTCTTTAACATCGGATGCCCACCAGTGACGAACACTGTTCCAGTGTTCACTTGGAACTGAACAAAGCCAGTGACGAGTCATGAAACTTCGTTTCAAGTGGTTCATGAAAATAGCTTCAAACCAAAATCGGAAACGTCGGACAGATGGAAACTACAGACGCCGTTCAACCCGGATTACCAAAAGCCCCTACTTTTTTTTCGCAGAAGTCGTTGAGGCGCACGCTAGGAATCTTGGATCGGTCAAACAACTCCGTTTTCTACAATGCAATTTTCTCAACTTTTTTCATTCAAATATACAGTAAAGGGCAAAAAATTCAATAAAATAAGTGTATTTTATACTTTCGGTCACCCTAAACCATTTTATTTATAAAAATGTATACATTAAAAAATACTATTGAAATAAAACACAATGTATTTATCACTATTGAAAATCTACAAGTATCTTTTAAAAAAATTTGAAAAATTATCAAATCAAATCACTGAATTGAATTCAGTGATAATGCCACAAATTGTTTCATGAATTATACAGTGTGTCCCAGCTAAAACGTGTCACCCCCCCTAATCTGAGAACTCCTGAAAAAAATTTAAAATCGCTCAGACTCGTCGATTTTTATTTCAAGGAGAACACTTTCACCCAATACTTCATCATTGTGTTGTCAACCTCCTCATCTCCAGCACCCCCTACTTCAGAATTTTCAATGACACTACTAAACTTGTGAAATTGGAGATCGATCAAGTGTTGTTGAAGTCTTAATGAGGAATACAAGAATGACTGCTGCCATATGTTCCCTTCTTGTGCTGCACTCATGTTCTCTATGTTCATTTTGTGCTTATTGAGATGGCATAATATAAGTACTGACCAGAAAAGAAAAACAGAGGTTGCATATTGTGATACAACCAACTGATTGATACATGTTTACACATAACTATTGTATCACTCTGGGACCAAAGACCAATTTTTTTTCCGAAGTTTGTACTGGTCAATCTCTATATCCCGAAGCCCCGATACATTTGGGAGAGTACGCCAGCATTATCAATCAACAACCACTTCCCACCGTGGGTCAAGTGGTCAATCTGTCCGAGAATCATGTGCTCTGAGTAAGCGCAGTGAGCCAAGAATGACAGCCTTTTGCATTTTTCCGGCTAAGATTTCTGACTTAGTGCGGCAAGCTGGCATGATTTTGAGATTCGAGAATAGAGAAGGCATCATTTCACCAACGACTCCAATAATCAGAACAAACATCTTGACAGAGTGGTCTGGATGTAGTCTGCGGAGTTCGAAGAGAAAATCTCGATATTTTATCCGTTTTTCTTTCTCTTTTTCGACGATATTCGCCTCGACAGGAGCTGAAAACTCCACGAAAAATATTGTCTTGCTCTGATGGTCGAGAAGGACTACATCAGGCTTATTAGCTTGTATTAACCGGAGGATTCAATATCCCCGGAGCGTAGGGCAACACCGGTGTCTCGTCAACACCGTAAAAGTGCCGTAGGTGGTAATAAAGCACTCTTAGGGCCGCTTTATATTGATGTATAGAGGCCGAGACCGCATATGATGAACAGGCTGACAGCAAGTGCGTTAGAGCCTCTGACACCTCGCGGCAGCCCTGCACCTTGTGTCAGGAACCTCTATACCCAGTTTCAAAAGCTGAGAAAAGCCAAGGTCTTCAATTATGTTGAAGAAGACCCTATGCATTAGTTTATTCTTGTGCTGCCGCAGAAGTGGAGTGATATCTGCAGCTTTTATACGGGTCTTCTGCTAAAAGGGTTCCAACTCGGTGACAGAGTTGTGATCATCTCTTTCAGCGTCGAAAACTGAACCAAGTTCACTAGCTGCTCGGGCAGATGCCCTAAAGAAAAATGCTCTAATTCCTGCTCTCTCATGGTTGCGGACCTTGCAGAGAAGGGGATCCAAACTCCTGACGACTTTACAGGCTGTATCCAGTACACTTCTGTCATGTAGACACTCTAAACGGCAAGTATATTTGTTACAGCAACTTTATTCTTCCCCAACAGTTCCGATGACCAGATCTACCTGACTTTGTGCTGATACTTGCGCTGAGATAGTTCTCCACTGCTGTTAACTCTTGTGAGTGACTTTGTTCCGCCCCGAGGTAAGTATACGTCTTTTCGATATGCAAATTGTAGAGGACAGGATATTCCATCCACGAGCAGCACATTCTCCCCGTAATCTCCGTCATATGAACCAAATGGGAAAACTTATGCCTTTGGTTTTCGGAAGTACCACAGCTGTATCCCCCAGTATTTATTTCTGAGCGCAACGGCAATAGTAACATATAGAAAAAAAAGGGGACTGAGGGAATCGCTATCAAAGACACCCCTTCTAAATGTGACCCACTCTGGACTCAAGTCTGACCGGATGTTATGGTGAAGCGAATACGCCAGAGTAGAATCAATTGTTCAAGGCATCTCACTATTTTGTCAGGTACCGCAAGGCACATGTTGTATCGAATGACTTGCGTTAGTCGACTGAGGCCATAAAGAGGCTTACACATCTATCTCTTTACATACAGCGACTCCTCTTTTCGATCCTCTCTGCTCATATATTCGTTCGAATACTGTGTCAAGTGCGGTGATTAATCATGTGAATGAGATGCCCGCGAACCACTTATAACACGAATTTGAGCATGTTATCAATCTGTAATTTTAAGGAATCGTCAAAGGCTGTTCGAACGACATCCGGGGTTACCGGGTTATGCAATTCATTGAGCACATACTATCGATGCCCTCTGCTGAGGTTTCTTGCGAAACTTAAGGTTTTCCGCAATACTTCTCCCTCGCCTTTTCAGTGATCAACAACAATCGTGTTCTATCAAAGCCGTGCCGTCTGGTGGTCAGCAGTAGACCTTGACTTAAAGTGTGAGAGATATGTCGTAATATGACGGCTATTCACCGGTAACCTATTGTCGCCAATATATTGTGGACCCACCGTTCAATCTTCCGAACCACCAGGCCGGGATTCCGTTCTTCTGATTCGAAAAGCGACTAAATAGCTATATACACAGTGGTGTTACTATGCCAGATGTCAGCCAGTTCTATGAGAACATCATATCTATCTATCTATTTATAAGCGCTATCGTGCGTCCAATTAGAGGGCCCGTTGGTATTGAGGTTGTCTTCTGTTGGCAAATCTATGTAATATGCCCCAACACCTTGCCTCTGACCCCTTGACCGATGGAATCGGTTGTGGGGGCCTCTCCCTTCATTGTCCTGAAATAAGTTCGGGGTATATCGAGTGGTTAGCTCAATAAACCCATGGCCGGCATCGGAGGGAGAAATGAGTTGAAACTTACTTCTCCAAATGATGTCGAAGATAATCTTTTTGACCGATAGATTTGTAATATAAATCACTGTGAAGTGCAAAATACTTCCCAATATACACAATAAGCTAGTTACATTTACCTTTAGTTTTACTGCTCGACTTCTAATTACTTGCAACACACCACAGAAAGTCTAATTCTACAAATAAAATTACTACTGTGTATATTTTCTCAGCTAGTAACACGGAAACTTACTTGGAGAACAAAGAACTCATACCCGAGAGTCGAATTATCTATTCCAATTATTTAATATTTTCATTTGGATTTTAGCCCATTCATCAATATTCCAACCGACCGGAACGATAATAAAGCAACAAATCCATAAAATATCATAAATTTGCATGAATCGCATACATTCCCCAAAATAAACCACCCAGAAGCAATCGAATAAAAACAGTTTCGAAACCGTAGCCAACGTACGGCATGCAAATTCGTCAGTCAAATGAAAAAAAAGCTCGTTGACATCATTTCGACTAAATTCACTTCATTTGTTAAACGTCGCACGCAATGACAAATGCCCAACAAAATGACACAATCATTCACGTGCGAAATGAATAATCATCATTGCGAATAAAATCATAAATTAAAAACGAAACAAAACTGTTGGATGTCACCGAAGTCGACCATCATGAATATCCATAATAATGGATACACATCAATGTAACCCAAATCATTCATTTCAACAAAAGCTGGTTGGCTCATTTTCATACAAAAAATCGAATATTTACGAAGCAGATGTGCCGAAGTGAATTTTCTTTTTGCCTTAAATACAATTTGAATTAATTTGACATGACTTTCATGTAAAAGGGTTATCTTGAAAAAACTGAAATAAATAGATAAGATAAAACGAACAGCAGAGTGCAAATAAAAATAATCTCAGTTCATATTCATAAATATGAGCTGATTTCTAACAATCAATTTGGTTTCAGAGAAAACTATTCAACAGTAGATGTTGATATGCCATATTGAAACATACAGAACTAATACATAATTCACTGGAAAAACGAATCCCTTTTCTGTGTTTGTTTATTGACCTATCGAAAGCTTTCAACAGTGTTGGCCATAAAACACTTCTAGAAGTTTTGGAACGAAATGGTGTAAGGGGAAATTGTCTTAAGTTGTTCAAAAGCTATCTTTAAAATATAAAGTAATCTGTAAAAATCACCAATGAGGTGAGTGAATTGTTTTTTGCACAATCCAAGAACATCAAAAGTAGAAGAGGCTTCCCAAGGCGGTACGTTGCAAAGTCAATCTTAGACATCAACCGCCGAATGAGATTGGTTCTTCGTTTTGTACTGCATCCTTCCCCGCAAGGCAACTGGATGATATCATCACTTTCAGTTACAGAGGCTTGTTCTTTAGGAACAGTTGAGCACAACAATGCATTCCCGCCAAACTTTTCGCGACGACCTCATATTATCGTATTCGCAATGGAACAACGCTTATTTTGACATTGTGATTTATTTATTCGAAATACAGGTGTGATCTAAAAAACACTGTTTTTACAACAGAAGAAAATACTGTCTCTAGACGCGCGTTTCGCTAACCAAGTTTGCATCATCTGGAGATCGCTGAGATTAACTCCTACAGATATGTTAATGTTTATAAGAAGTTGATGAAGACTTTCAAAACCATATTTTCTAGATACCAACTTCTGAGTGAAGAAAACTTTTTTGGGAATTGGTCTAAACTAATGCAAAAGTGTAGGAAACTCAGAAAGGAATGTTTTTGAAAACAATAAAACAGTTTATTCAAAACAAAATATATTTCTACTTTTGAAAAAACTCTCGTGTTACTAAGTGCAGAGTTACAATATATTTTATTCCTTTAATAATTCTAGACATTTTAGCAGACCCGAAAAAAAAATTGTGTATCAATCCTGTGAATGATATCTGAATCAATTATTTCACGAATGTTTGACTAGGAAAAAGGTTTTTTGCATAACTCAATGTTCATATATTAGTAGTTGTTACGAGAGGGTTTTTTTCCAGTTTGTGTCTGAAATTCACTCCTCTGCATAATCTACACATCTTTGAAAATAATTTATTTTGATATCAATTGTTTTTCCTTTTCTTGAAATATTTCCACTTTTTTGTATGAAGATGGAGAAGTAGAAAGCCAAAACTTTTTTTCCCAATAATATTCTGATAATGAATAATGCAATACCTATGTGACTGAAATATAAATATTATATGGTGAGTAATATATGGTGAAACCACCTTCAAACAACCATTATATGGTGAGATATAACATATATGCAGATTTGCATATATGCAGATGTCCTGGCTTGAAACCGGACCCCCTTTCTGATACCAGGTCACGAGAGGAAATTCGCATTCTATTTCTATCATGTTTAGACGTCATAAATGTTAATCTCTGTTCTTTCTTAAAAAAACATTGCGTTGTTACTAGATTGTTCAGATTATTCATACTGGAATTCCTTTTGTGAAACCGAATGGAGACCTTTGGTTGCGACATTGTCCAAAGTGAAAGATGTGAAAATACCGTCAGCGGGAAATCTAATCTCTGATCTCATAATTCTATATTGGTATATATTTGTTAGATTTGCATCGACAGAATATGAAGGTAATATTGAATTGATTTCCTGAATAATACAGATGAATCCTGTAGGAGGTTCGAAAAACAAAATTGTCTCGTGGGCAAACATAAAATCATCAATCATTTGAAAAGTTCGCTCTTTTTATCAGATTGCATGAGACAGTCCAATGACTACAAGAAATCAAAACAAAATGACAAATATTCGTAGACAGATTAATATCGGTCTGTTACTTAGTCTTTCTTATATCAAGAAGGCAAACAATCCAAAGGCGATATATTCGCGATCTGAAAGTCAAATCAGCTCGTATATTTCGAGACGGCGTCTAGAGCAGGCATGGCCGCTTTATTCGATCTTTTTGACAGCCCACTGATCAAAAGGACGAATAAAAATGGGCTTTATATCGAATTTGGTATGATGGCAGAACGAGATGCAGATAGTTTGTGCTTCTTATTGTGTTTTCGTCTCATTGGTGGATAGATACTGGACGCAATAGTTTGTAGCGTTTCGATTCATTCGGGATGGAATATGAGACTAGTAATATACATTTCCAAGCACATACATATATTTTTTATCTGAAGAATATTCCACCAAATTTTTCAATTTGTTTGATATAGATGCTGGTCAAATATTGGAGTTTTTCCAATCTGTCGATATTTCGCAAAATTTATTTGCAACTTTAGGAACGTCTTATGATTCATTTTCTTTGTGTGTTTGATATATTTATTTAACAGGCCTGAAGAAGTGGTTTTTTGAATTGTCCAATGAAATTTCATAATAAATGCCAATTCTATCACATACGATTTTATTACGTGTACTGAATCACATTTTTTTCCTACTATGAAACAATGCAAGGCATACAATTTTTTGTAATATTTTTCATTATTATGAGTTGCAATGGAGAAACTTTTGTCTATGCCAAAGGTGTGGGCTGGACTCTGAAGTTAATTCGACCATAGTTTCTGCCTGCAGTCTCAAAAATACCATTGCCATCTTTGATTAAATATATGAAAATCGAATTTGGTTTATGCAGGAAGGGTAGCCAACTCACTTCAATTCTCTGGCATGTGAATATTTGAACAAAAATTACAAAAATCATTTAAAAGGTTGTGCAGATCCACAGACAATTCACTCAGGTCCCCGAACCATAACAGTTTAGATCATTTCTTACACGGTCATATTAAAACAATGATTTACAGTACATCAAGTCATTCCGATGAGCAGCAGTTTCTTTCTTCCAAAACTAGTAGAAACATATTTTTCCAAACATCTCGTGAGTATATGGGAAAAAGAGCAGAGGGATTTATATTATCTTCAAAATTTATATGTGAGGAAGTGTTTTTTTGAACACTATGAACCATCAGGTTTATTTTCTGTCAGAATTTCAAACGATATTTTGATAACTTTGATTCTTATTTAATTTCACCGTTCAATAAATCATTATTTGAATTTACATGAATGGTAAGAATGGTAAGAAAATTAAAAATATTTGTTCTGCTTATAGTATTTTACAAAGTGTCACAAAGCCTACACGTATTACAGATAGTAGTAAGTAATGAATTGATTATGTGATATCCAATATCAATGAAAATAATATAGTAGCTGAAGTACATGACTGTCCAAAAATAACGGATCATTCGGTTATTTCAGTTAATTTCTGCAATGAAATCAAGGTTAATAAGAACGTCAAAAAATTTAGAAAAATTAATGAGGAAAATCTAGACAGTATTCGAATTAACCTTATAATGCACAACTTTAATTTAACTTCTGTTGACATTGACACAATTTATAATGGAATTTTGGAGACGTGAAACTGTAATAAATAGAAATGCCCCTATTGAAATATGAAAGTACTAATCAAAGTTACCATGGTTTGACTATAAGATATATGATTTAATCAAGAAGAGAGATAAAGCATATAAAATTTTTAAATCGAGTCGCAATAACAACAAACAAGATGAAAGGGAAACCTTTAAACTATTGAGAAATGATGTTGTCAATCTTTCAAAACAAAAAAAAGAAATATATTATTTTAACAATATTGACAGATACAGACATAATCCCAAAGAAATGTGGGTAACTTTGAAGAGATTGGTTAACAGTAATAGCCAAAATGTCTCGAATTGCATATATTTTGAATCAAATGAGCATAATCGACTATTAACGAGTAACATAGAAATAGCGTGCGGTTTTAATAATTATTTTGTTCATAGTATTAATGATATTAGACAAAGTATTAGTATCACTGAAAGTTGAAACAATGTAAACAATAATTTATATTGTAAATTCGAAAACTTCGAAATGCTCTCTATGAGAGATTTGCGGAAAATAGTTAGTAAACTTGACAATAAATTCTCCATATATGAAACGCTGAACTGTAAAATAATCAAAGAGGTCTTCGAAACCATCGGTCATATTATTCTAAACTTAATTAATACATTTCTATATACAGGAAAAATACCATATAAATTGAAAATCAGTACTGTTATTCCTATTTCAAAAGAAGCAAACACTAATAAAGCCAGTGAATTTCGGCCCATTAATACTTTGCCCCCAATTGAAAAAATTCTGCTGTATATGATCAGTTACTACATCACGTCACTAAAAATTCAATTTTGATAGATAATCAATCGGGTTTCCGTAAAAACTTCTCATGTGAAACAGCGCAATATGTAATATTAAAACTAACTTGGATAACCAGGAATATGTTATTGCTGTATTTTTAGACTTAAAAAGAGCTTTTGAGACAATTTATAGAGAAATTATGTTGTTGAAATTGGCTCAGTATGGAATTGATGGAAAGGTGTTAGAATGGTTCAGTGATTATTTAAACAATAGAAAACAGAAAGTCCGTTTTAAAGATGAACTATCAAATGAAAAAGACATTGATGTAGGTGTTCCCCAAGGTAGCGTTCTGGGCCCACTTCTTTTTGTTTTATATTCGAACGATATTGAACTTTTTATTGAATCTGAGTTCATAAACCTATTTGCTGATGATACGTTGCCTATGTGTAGCGATATGAATTTAGATAGAGCTTTTCATAAAATGGATAGGATTTTAGAAGCGGTAAATGAGTCTTTATGCACTAACAAATTGAAGTAAAACGTAACAAAAACAAAAGCAATAATATGCACTAACAAATTGAAGTTAAACGTAACAAAAACAAAAGCAATGATATTTCACCACGAAATATAAATACAGTTCTATCAACGGTATAAACCTCAATATCCATAAGGAAAAAATTGAAGTTGTGTCATCAATCAAATACCTTGGTTTTCAACTGAATAATTTTTTTAATTTTGCCAATCTTTTTGAATATATACATAAGAAAATATCGAAAAAACTATATTTTTTCAGTAGAATAGCACAAATTTGTCAATACAGTCCAAAGTAACAGTTTACAATACCATTATTCAACCATTATTATTCATTATTATTTTTATTTAACCTCAATAAATTAAATATGCTACAAAAACTACAAAATCGAGGGATGAGAGTAATCTTGAAAACAAATCGCCGTACTCCCATAAAAAATATGCTTGATTGTTTGAATTGGTTACCAGTTGAAAGTAGACTCTACTATTTTACAATGACTCTAGTATACAAAATTGTAAATGGAATGGCACCAGAATATTTTAAAGATTATATCAAATTCAATAAAAACATTCATAATTATAATACAAGAAATTCCAATAATATACATATAAACAGAAGGGCATTCGGGAGTACCATGAATTCGTTATTTTTTAAGGGCTTCCACGAGTTCAATGAATTACCGGAAGAAATAAAAAAAATATCCATTTTAAAAGATTTCAAAAGAGCACTTAGAGAATTTAAAAAAAAGTAATAGAATACATATTGTATAGTTATGTGAAATTATTTGGGACATTATTGGCTTTCATTTATTGTTTTTTCATTTATTGTGTTTAATTGTTCACTAGGGTATTTGTATCTGTAATGAAACCAAATATCACTGTTTTAATAATAATTTAATGTATATATGTACCTATATTTCATTATTTATTTAAATGTTACTTAACAAATGATACTGAAATCTTTATATGTAATGTTCATTGTCTGGCTACATGCTAGTTTAAATCTCAAATTGGTTAAATTCAAAATTTTTTGCACACATTTTTTTTTATATTTCATTGTTCTAGTGTTATTATTACACTCATAGATATGTATATTAGGTTTCTTGAATTTCACTAGTTCGGACTTCCATTGTCTACTATATAAAATGATTTGAAATCCCTGAAACAACTAAAAAAGAAGAATTAAAAATGAATAGATGAAAATAACAATTATATTAACCAAAATAAACCTGAATTGAAATAATAGTGAAATAAAATACAAGTAGAAATAGAACAATTGAATAAATAAAAATAAAAATAAAGAAATGAAAAAAGAAAATGAAAATAAAAAAGTGGAGAGATTCCAAGTCACGTTAGTTCACGACGTTTCGATTGTTAGTATCGTCTTCGGGTGATGACTGGACTGATTCCTCCGAGAGATGACTATTTATAGGTCGTTCGAGTACTTTCACTTATCCCCGTTTTCCATTTTCCGCTTCACTGGTTCCGTGGGAGATGACCGTTTTGGCGGGAGTTGGCCATTTTTCGCTTGATGATGGGTTTCCATATGATGCGTATTTCTACGCTGGCTTGGCTGAATACGTTGTTGGACAACATGTATGACTTGAATTTTCTCCTAAACCAATATTCCTCTCTGTACAAGATCTCACCTTGGGACCACTCGATGTTGTGTTGATGGATCCAAACATGGTCTGCTATTTCTGATTTGCTGGTTTCTTCTCGCTGTGTGCTTCTTTCATTTCTTTATTTTTATTTCTATTTATTCAATTGTTCTATTTCTACTTGTATTTTATTTCACTATTATTTCATTTCAGGTTTATTTTGGTTACTATAATTGTTATTTTCAGCTATTCATTTTCAATTCTTCTTTTTTAGTTGTTTCAGGGATTTCAAATCATTTTATATAGTAGACAATGGAAGTCCGAACTAGTGAAATTCATCATGAAACATTGTCAATCACCTTCAAACAAATTAGGTTTCTTATTTCAATAAAGATTATTATTATTGTTCTATTTTCACTTGTATTTTATTTTACTATTATTTCATTTCAGGTTTATTTCGGTTACTATAATTGTTATTTTCAGCTATTCATTTTCAATTCTTTTTTTTTTAGTTGTTTCAGGGATTTCAAATCATTTTATATAGTAGACAATGGAAGTCCGAACTAGTGAAATTCATCATGAAACATTGTCAATCACCTTCAAACAAATTAGGTTTCTTATTTCAATAAAGATTATTATTATTGTTCATTTGCAAAATGCATGTTTCAATGGAAAAGCCGTATGTCATACGTGAAAAAATCTCGATAAACCATGTTTTCTCAGAGAATATAAATTTTCTCGTCAAATGATTAGATGCAAATGCCACAACGACGCCACTGTCGAGAATAATGGATCATGTTATACAGAAAGAACGCATGTGTATCAAAGATTTTCCTTTTGTACATGTTCATTCGAAGTATTTTCTCAGATAGACTCAAAAATAAGCTACTTGGTAGATAAACACCTTGTTCATCTATATGTAATTAACTCAGTGTGTTTCCAAATTGAACTTCATAAATATAATTATTTAGCAGGCGTTAAACTAATTACAAACATCTCTATATTGAATAAAGCCCCGCAGGAACTGATGGTTTCGTAAGGTGGTTATAATCGATGAAATTAATAGTGGCTGTGTCTATTAACTGGCGTTAAATAGGTGAGGATCGGTTTCACGTACCGACCTAAATGTAATTACAATAAATTATGTTTGGAAGTCTCCCGAATGTTACTACGGCTACATCAATTTTGATATCACGGTCCGATTGGAAGAACAGAGAGAACATTATCCATGAACGGGAGCAGTTCCGTTCTGGTAGATGAGATAATGCGAATACGTCATTCGAGAACGTGTGCATATCGACACAAATTGCGGTCTATTATCTTCAAATTTACCGAATATCTATGATAATTTCGTGAAACAATTCGATGATTGAGTTATGGTTCATGATGCACTATTCGGTATTTGGATATAAGCCTGCCTGGGTTGTTTCGATACGGATTGATATGAGTTTGCGTTTGGATTTCGAGTAGTTTCATGAAGCATCGTTAGATTTGTCATTTTGGATTCATTGATATCCTGTCTATTAAACATCCATGTGATTCAGAGTTGTTCAAGGAGTATTGATAAAAACGTCATATACGAAAAAATGTATTCATTATATACAAAAACTGCATGGTGATCCAAACTCCATGAAAACAAGTCAATAATTACCATATTGATGAATTACCTGAATTCTAAAAGTAATATTGTATTGTAATCATGTTTTTCAACACGATTCCTTTTTTGCCAAAATTATCCACTTATTTAATTGACTTATGACATAACAGATTTATACAGGGTGTTCCCTCACTACGGTACGAAACTTCAGAGGGTGATTTATTAGGTTGTTTAGAGAAAAATAGTTTCTTTGAACATATGTCCGAAGTTGCTTCGTTTCTTAGATACAGGGTGTTGAAGTTTAAAAAAATGATATTCATAAAATACCATGAATATCGTTATACCAATTTGATTGAAGTTTGCTACAGTTATTTGAAGTAATAAGGCGCTTGAAATTATTAGATCTAGATTGAAATTATTAGATCTTGTGTAGTGTTAGTGGGCACCACAGCCAACAGTATTGGGGAAAAAAGTAGACCACTGACTTGTTTCAGTTTTTTATTGTTTAGATTAACAGTTATAAATACAAATAGAAAGAGTTATATTTTTGGGAAAGAAAGTTTTTGGCTTTCTACTACTCCATCTTGATACAAAAAATGTGGGAATCTTCCAAAGAAAGGAAGGAAGTAATCAATTTTGAAATAAGTAACTCTATACATGGATGTCTAGATCATGCAAAGAAGTAACTTTCAGACACAAACTGGAAGAAAAAGCCCTCCGGAAACAGCTACTTTCATATCAACATTGAATTACACGAAAGAAAAATTCACTGTTCATATAAAAGTATTTGTTTCGAAAGAATTTTTCTTTGTCTGAACGCCTGAACTAGAAGAAGCTATACTTGATGCGATAGAAGTAGATCCTTCAAATATTATCAGGAAGTTTGCACTGCAGTTGGAAGTCAGCCCAAAAATCATATGGATAATTCTAAAAAACACGTTCTATACCCATATCACATACAGCGGGTCCAAGCTCTACTGTTTCGAGATTTTCATCTTAGACTATTGTTTTACAGGTGGTTGATTCATAGGATGCACATAATAATAATTTTTTACCAAATATTTTATTTACAGACGAAGCAAATTTTTCACAAGACGCTATTATGAACTTTCACAATGACCAATTTTGGGCCGACGAAACTCCCCATGTTATTAGAGAGAGTCATTTTCAGCAACAGTTTTGTCTAAACATTTGGATAGGAATTATTGGTGACTACCGAATTGGCCCTTTATCTATACCAGAGTGGAGGACATAAAAATTGGCCAGCTCGCAGTCCTGATGAGAATCCTCTAGATTTCTATTTATGAGGTCATCTAAAGGCTCTTGTTTATAAAACTTCTGTACTAGATGTACAGCTTGTCAAATGTGGGACGAGCTTTCTGAACTCTCAAGTCGCTTCCTAGATTTGACAAGCTGTAAATGACTCGAGGGATCGAATAATTGACAACTACAATATCATAAGGAATACTCCAGGTATTTTTGAACGTGTCAGATAATCAATGCCAAATCTATTGCAGTGGCGTTCTTTTTTTTTCTCAATATTTCTGGCTGTGGTACCCATTTAGTCTAATCAACAAGTTCAAAAACATGAAAAATAGAGATAAAATTCCTAAAAATATGAGCGATAGCTCATTCGATTCGGAATCACCTCTAGAAAAATATTTTTGAAGGATTTTGGTGTAGGTGAAAAATTTCAATTGTTATTAACAAATAAAGATTTGAAAAAAATTGTATTTAGTTTTTCGTTAATAACTCAAAAATATTCAAGCAATTTTGAAAAAAGCTCGTTAAAAAGGAGGAAATTTCCGATAAAAAAAATCCCGACTCCTGAAATTCTATCTCCATTATTTATAATTTTGATTTGACGTTGAAAATAGGGTTCTGCGCAGCTGTTACGGCATGCGCACGCTGCTGCTAGAGAAAGTTTATCAAAAGAAATAATTTTTTCATAACATAAAATGTAATTTTAAAAATTTTAAAATAATCTAGTATCTTCTCAACACTTAAATAATACTTAATTATAATAAAAAAAAAATTATGACACTTTTCCCATATATAGCTGTTTTTATAATTTTTTTCTGCTTCAGAGAAAAAACGTTGGTCAATATTTGTTTATAATAAATTGTTAAACTAATAAACAATTAAATATTGAAGGAAAGTTTTTTTTGCCAAACTATTTAAAAGTGTGAATTATGATTTTTAAAAGCAAAATTATTTCTTAACTGATTATTTAACAAACGAAATGTAAAAAAATCGATTTTAAATTGAAAATTAAAATCGAGAAAATTTTTTTTAATCATATTTATCTCTAGACAACAAAATAGCAAAAAGATTTTTTTCAAAAATATTGAATTTCTCTATTTGTTTAGAACAATTTTATAAACAAATTACGTAAAAAATTCACATCTTATGTTAATAACTGTCATCGTTTAATGTGAAAACAGACACAGCTAAATATCAATTGAAAAAAAAATGTTATCAACAATTTTTGGATATTTCATTTTGCAATAGTTATAAAAAGTCATAATTGACAAATTAATTAATTTTCATGAACTTTTATCGCAGGATCCTATGAAGTATATATATATATATATATATCAAAAGGGCTCCACGAAGTTTAAAATTTATAGGCTAATTATTTATACCTTTTATCCCATTATTTATGCCAACGGAGATTGGGTAAAAATTTCTTAGTTAACAATTGAATAACTTTTTGAAAAACGGTGATAAAACTTTTTTTCTACGGGACTTGATTCATTCAAGTGTTAAGAAGATACTAGATTTTTTTCAAATTTTTAAAATGACATTTTATGTTATAAAAAAATTATTTCTTTTGATAAACTCTCTTTAGCGGCAGCGCCCGCATGCCGTAACAGCCGCGCGGAACCCATTTTCAACGTCAAATTAAAATTATAAATAATGGAGATAGAGTTTCGGGTGTCCTGACTTTTTTATCGGAAATTTCCTCCTCTTTAAAGAGCTTTTTTCAAAATTGCTTAAGTATTAATAATTTTTGAGTTATTAACGAAAAACTAAATACGATTTTTTTTATCTTATTTTGTTAATAAAATTGCAATTTCTTATCTGCACCAAAATCTTTCAAAAACATTTTTCTAGAGGTGATTCCGAATCGAATGAGCTATAGTTCACATTTTTAGTATCTTTATCTCTATTTGTCATGTTTTTGAACTTGTTGATAAAACTAATTGAGACGTCACTGGACCTAATAATTTCAATCTAATTTGGGGTAAATAAGCGCCTCATAACTTGAAATATTTGTAGCAAATTTTAATCAAATCGGTGTAAGGATATTCATGAGATTTCATAAATACATTTTTTCACCGAAGGAAGATTCACCAGTCTGATTGTCATCATCAAGCTTCATTTTGAATGATACTGAAAATACTGACATTTTTCATAACATCTCTTAATATATTGCTCAAATTCATGTTATCATACTATTTTTTACTCATTTGGATATCATCGTGTCAAGAACCAAAATAATAAAAGACTGAAACTGCTGAAACATCTGTTATTATAAATAATAACATTTCGCGAATTCGTCTTTATGTGATAGAAATTTCAATTTTGAGAGGACTACAAAGCTTGAAAGTATAACTTGTCAATTTCATTAATGTAATCGAGTTGCTATCTTGTTTAGGTAATTCAGAAAGTTATGGACACTGCGACCACTATGAAAGGATTCAATTAATGTATCAGCATGTGTCTATTTTGGCCAAATTCGAACGAAAGCCTTTGTTGTTGGTAGACGAACAATGGTCGTCAAGAAAGTTAGCCAATTTCGAGGACAACAGATAGGCAGAGAATCTAGCTTTGACCTCCACAATACAGCGATGGTTTCGACAACTTGAATAGGTGCATTCAAAAGGAAATAATTGAAAATGGGAAATATATATCAGGTGATGAATGAAGTTGAAGTCAAATATAAATATGAAGGTTGCCTTTTATATTTTCACAAACGACAGTTAGATAACGCTATAGAAAAGCGGCATCAAGATATTGATAACGCTCAACTTTTATTATTCTAGAGTCAGCAGCAGTTCAGGAACTGACAGTAAAGTTAGTTGAAAATAAGTGATAATCACCGGCGAATATTCTCGTTGGCTGGTTTCCAAGTCAACAAGAATGTAAAAAATCGCTTCATTCAACTTTTGTTAATGAAGCAATATCAGGAGGCTGTTTGCAATTGATGCGCAGAACAATGGTCATGTGTTCGTCAAAGATGAATTTCTTGAAGGACGACCAAAATCGGATGTAACTCCATAAAACATCGATGTTCTTAGAAAAATAATTGAGGAAGTTCGGCATGTAGCATGCCATAAGATGGAGACAACTTGGCATAATATAACATACGACAAAACATTTGTTTAAAAGTGGTTTACAATGTTTCATGGTGAATTTTATTAGTTCGGAGCTAAAATATCAATTATGTTAAACAATAAAACGTCAAATCAAAAAGAACAATAGTATCAATTATATTGATACTATTGTTCTTTCATAGATTTCGAATCAAAGTAGAATATGTAAGTCCGAACTAATAGAATTCATATGACAATACATTCGATTTTCCATGAACATTTAGCTGCAAGAAATATCGGTTTCAGATAGATTCTGTACAATTTGGATGTTACTCCTAAAAAAGTCCATGTTGATTTGTATAAAAAAGTTAAAAAACTCAACTTGAGACGAACCGAATACCTAGTCATACACAAAGGAATATATCTGTTTGCAATGTCGCGGTTCGAATCGTTAGATAACTATTTTTGTTAGTGGAACAGTTCCTGTTATTTAAGCAAATATATTTCAACTCATTTTGAAACTATTTAGGACTATTTTATGTATATTCGCTTCATAAACAAGTAGAATGTAGCACAACAAAATGAACTTATCTTTTCTGAACAATAAGACTGCTCAGAAAACTCTGGATCTTCCGATGATTGAACAGTAAACGGTTTTGGATTGAATAGGAATAGAGAATGAAACTTCGCACACTTGCTCGGCATGATACGAAACGGTACGTTCGCTCCGCATATTTTGAAGTATCTACCCACACTGTTTAGGTCAATACTGGACGGAGACAAAGAGTCCGTAGTAAGTGTGTTATGGAAACCAAAACATTATATCAGAGAAGAAATTATTGTAAGTATAATGTTATTGGGAAAAGAAAAAGGAAAGGCAAGATTTAGAAAGAAGATCATATTTTGGATTTCAAAATGAACAGGAAGATCTATTGGAACTTGGAGAGTTACACACCCTATTCACTGACTTGCAGTTCTTTCCACAAGAAAATTTTAAATCATGCGAACATAAAACTTCAAAGATAAATGACAAATATCGGAGCGGTGATCTGGATGACACATGTTGTTAGGTTTAAGGTAGTTTTGCATCGGATCACACGTATTACAGAAGTGCATCATCGGTACATCACGTCGAGTCATCCTAAAAGTTTTCTTTAGGACTTTTCGATCACGACGGAGTGTGAGGCACGTTCTGTCGTGACCGTGACGTCCAGTGCGCACAACTCTAGGGAAATCCATTCTAGAGTTTTTTATATAACCCATACGTACCGTTCGTACGTCCGTGCCATGTCGACCCAGATCGTACTAAGCTTAAATACCACTGGCCAAGTAGGAACAACAGGCGTTGTGATTGTAATTGAAATATACATCAAAAAATTCGTTATACTGATAAATTCAAGAATCTTAGCTAGTTATTGTAATATATTATTAAAAATCCTGGACCAAAAATATAATTAAATGTTTCAATATAAATTCCATAATCATTTGAAAATTAATTAATTATTATATTTTTTGATATTCCTGTTGATAACAAATAAGAAAAACATTCGTGTGCTACTCGCTATGTATCAGCTGACTTTGAAATACAATTTTGTCAGTCTTTATGAAATTTATTCTTCAAACAAGTGTTTTAGTGCATTATTTTTCATAAGAATGAGATAAAAATCAATCAATAATTAATTTAAAAATAGCAAATGCTATGGAAATTGTGTAAATTTTAATCTCCCAAGAGAGTTTACTTTTACATTTACTGACTCTTGACACAGACAAAGTAAACACAGGCGTAACGCACAGATAAATGCAGAATTTAATTATAAAATATAAAAATATAAATGCCTGACTGATGACTTGATAGTGTGTCGTAGTGTGATTTTGCTTTTTCGCAGGAGGCTGGCCACTTTCAGTTCCTGAACTATCAGTGTTACATTTTTCATTTTTAAATATTTTAAAAAGGATTTAATCAATTCAACACAGGTTATGGATACTGTAGTAAACACAGCTGTATACACTATAGATATCCGAACTTAGTGTGGCGAGAGGGAACCAGTGGGAAGAGAATCGCGCAGTTGCTTGCGCATAGTGACGCGTTGCCACGGCATGAATCGGCACGTCAGCAACCGATTTTACATACGACGATAGACGTTTCACATCAATAAAATTGCTTACGCTTGGTCGTGCATTTTCATAATGTAAATTTTCTCTCGTCTTCTCTTGTCCTCTCTTATCAAGAGAGAATTCTCTTGTCTCTATCAAAATGACCCAATTTCTGATATTGTCGAGAGATGGTTTTTCAAGAGAAAAAAAGACAAGACAAAACAAGACAAGAAGAAACAAGACAAGACGACGCACGAGACGAGAATCTCTTGTCTGGACGGCAACACTACTGACTGCTTAACTAACGAATTTTTGGTCTCCTACATCAAACAGAAAAATTGATAGCCTTTTACAGATCTCCAAGAAGCGTTTGAAGCAATCCAAAACCAGAAATCGAATTTAGGGTAAAAAAATCTTTATAGACAATCAATTAGCACGCATGGAAAAGTGTATTAGTCTTGACGGAAAATATTTTTGAAAAACAGTATATTAGTTTGCTCAATAAAATGTTGTTTCTTATTTCAAGTAAAAACTTGTGACTCCTGTGTAGTTATCAATGTATAAATAAGCCCAAAATAGTACATTACTGCTTGAAAATTAATGAAGGCAATTTTTCTAATCCAATCTATTCAGGGAGTTTAAATCCGATAAAGCGGTACACATACATCACGCACTGACTGTAAGAATGAAGCGGGACTACAAATATTCGAATCCGATTATCCTAGCGCAATTTTATCGAGCTGAATCGGTTGAATTTCGAGGTAATTGGGTGGACTTAGTATTCGTACTCCATCTTCGCCTAATGACACTAAATATTCTGAAAGAATTAGAGTGCAGTCAGTGGCGGACTGCTTGTGAGACTTCCATTAGAAAAAGGCCAGAAAATACTCTCTCTCTCTAGGTTTTCTTGGCCTTTGCTTTGGCATTCAACCAAAAATATTTACTCGGAAATAATCAAAATACTAATATGAAAAAAGAATTGGATAAATCATATAATGAAGGTAATGAAGTGATAAGTAGTTGTTGGAAAATATATCTACATCGATTTTTTGCATATATAGATTAAATTCTATAACATTCGTTATAGAATTGAATCAGATATCATTCACAGGATTGCTACACAATATTGCTACACAATATTGAAAGAGGTAAGTGATATGTTTCTTCGTTGTACTTTGGTCCACTCTATTAAGTTCCCAAGAATAGAATCTCCTTCGCCATATATGATGATGAATCACCAATATTCGTGACCAAAAGATATACTGCATGACTATGAAAATTAGTGGACCATAAAAACTACGTAAATATATTGCAGATTTGTGAATCCAATGCAGAGCTAAATAAAGCTAATTCTATTGAAAAGAAATTCAGTATTCTTGTGCAACCACACTAACACGCTAGTTATCTCTTCAATACCAAATAGCAGGACGGAAAAAAATTATAATTGCTATGAACATGCCTCATTAGTAATTTTCAACACAGTAAGTTAGCTGTGGAAAATATAAGTATCCAGTTAAGCAACAGTAATTATTAACAGCAACGATGCTAACAGTCATATATATCAAAGTTTTTCAATGCATCATTGAATATTCCAGTTGCCGAAAGGGTCACATGGCATTGGGGGTGGCTTTATAGAAAGCTCAATAAATATTTCACTCAAGTAGAAACAATCTTCCCAGTTTTTTTGGGTAGATCATCAGTCAGAAAGAAGAAATTCCAAAGTATGGTATTATTCACATATTAGCTGGTATCAAAGCGAGCTTCAGAATATATCCTCAAAGAATTCCACCGAAAACAGAACAAAGAAATTAGAACTCCTAACTAATATTAGCATTGCGCTGACTAAGTTCATCTACTCCACCCAAATTTATTCATACAATCAGGGCAGTTTCCTAAAAGCAATACACCACATCTGTCCTTTACCGCAAATACTCTAACGAAGGAAAAAACGATCCATAAGCCGATCGGCGATTCTAATCACGTTCGAATTCGGCCCGTACCGCCCACCGATTCACACCAAATATTGCACCACTCTGACGCCATTTTATGTTAATACAATCACCCATCTAATTCCCGTCGGACGGGAGGGACTCGCGCTAATTGCGTTCGTTTTCTTGGGGGACGTTCTGTCGTTAGACCAAAGCGACGATTTGTGGCAGCTCGTAGGACTTTGTTTGAAGGCTTTCTTCACATCAAGGCGGCCGTTGGCTGAAAGTAATTTTATGAAAACTGAAAATTTGGTAACCACTCCCTAACATCAAATGGTTCAACAATGAAACTTGTTCGAAAATTATACATTATTGACTATTTGGGGGCCGAGTCAGGACATGGATCAATAAGAGAACCAAAAAAGTACACCATCGAAAAAATGTTCGTGAAAGAAGGGCTTGAAAAAATTGAACGGAACTGGCTGCAGCCATTTCAGTGAAGAGTCAAAGACATGTCATCATGTTTTGAGTGAATACGATGCACTGGATGGAGAAGACTAACAATTCATGGACAACCTGAATTATGTCCAGAAAATTATGACATACATGAAGCAAAGGATCTATAAAAACTAGTAGTTGGAAGGGTGTCGTGGAAAGAAGAGAGAAAAAACTCAATAAGCCTATGAGGATACAGTTCTTTCCAGAGAGTTGAAAAAAATGACAACTCAAGACGGTTTTCAAGTAACAAAAAACATTTCTGACTTCACACCAATAAATCTGATTTTGTTGTGATTTTCTATGCGAATCGCTTCTCTACATTTTTTCTGGAGTATTGAAAAGAAGTGTGTTTCATTACCAAAAAGTTCTACTGTACCACTTATCAAAAACTTCACAAAGGCTGAAAGTAGGCAACTGCAAATTGTCTTTATTTGTAATTGTTTTTGATTCTGTAATTGTTTTCTGTTATGATATGACCAAAAAATACACGTTTCCATTTTCTGGAATATTCGTAACGGGCACATTCACTCTTCCCACAACATAGAAAAGTGTTCAAGTTTTTGATGATTTCGACTAGTTCAAGTCCATAGTTTCAAAAAGATCATACAAATGTGTCTGTTCTCTCTCTCTTTAGTGTCGGTGTTGATTTCATTACTTCTTCACTTTATGAACCACACGATATTTGCAGTTCATACAATTCACAACAACAAATTGTGGATTTATTTCATAAAAGTCCTGTGACACACTGTGTTGTTGATATAGTTATTTAAATTCCCAAAAAGTTATTCATCATCTTCATCATTCTGAATCGCAATATTTGGTCAGATTACCACACCTTTTTATTTTTAGCATGATTACTAGAATAATGAAAATATTGTTTAAATATCTATAATTGTTGTAAAATTTTTATTTTTCATATGTGCCCAGTACATTTGAAAACAAGATGTTTTTGATACTTATTGTTCCTATTTTTGTGATTATAAGTTATTGAGTACTCACATAGTTTTCATCAAAAGAAATGTACTTAAAACACTGGAAGTGATTTCTTTTAATTGAGAATAATCTAGTTTCGGAATGCGCATTTTGATGCAAATTACAGTTCAATGATAAATCGACACTTTAATGAAATGAAAAAAAATACTTTATGCTCATTAATATTAACCCAACGGTGATTGATAATTGCTTGAGGCAGTAGGTACAGGTCAATTTCCGGGAACATTGTTTCTAACTGAAACACGTTAAACGTCCAAGTAGAGGGAATCATTATGTGCTGATCCACTTTTCCCGAAATTTCAACACTATTCTCATAATTTGTGTAATTTGTAATAAGTACGTTTTCTACAAATGTGTTTGTAGAGTCATGATAATTATTTGATAAACTCATTAAATAGACGAAAACTACAAAAAAACTTTACAAAAAATGTGTACAAGTAAATCACAGTCCCGAATTGAAGAGTAAGCAAAAACGACTTTTCCTGAGTTTGCACATAGGACTGTTCGAGTAGGTACGGTCATGTTTTACTGATCGAACATATTAACTAGGTACCACTCAGTTGTTATGATTATTCAAAATCATAATTGAATATTATGAAATTATATTTCCAATCATCTACCGGTATGAAAAACGCTAGATCTACAACAAAAAATTATAGGAAACACTCGTCAATTTTCCTAGTGATATGTTGAACTATTGTACATCTTCGCAATAATTTTGTGTTTTGTGTGAGTTTTTCCGTTAACCAGCTGTCGCACCCCTATGAATAATAACTCTCGAAAGTCAAAACTTGTGCGAGCTGAGGACTAACGAGGTCTTATCTTTTAACGTGGGATTCCTAGCACGGGTTCGACGATACGAAGTGAAAATTTCATTGTTGATATGGAGTATATTTTTATTCATAATGCAAATTTTCGTATTGCGTTATATAAAAAATGTTGCTGATGAAAATACTTTTCAAATGCGGTGACAGTTTTCGGTAAAGTTATTAATTACCCCTCTAGATTTGAATTAATATACTTCTCTTATTTTGAAAAAGTGAACATCCATAAATATTGGGACCAATCTTCTTCAATTTTTTTTAATTGATATTCATTCAACTCAGTTAGCTGCCTTTGGAGCATATGAAACCTTTCAACTAGGTTTGAAACTGTCTTTCTTTGAAAAAAAATAAACAACTTGTGCGAATAGAGTACACTTACTCCCAAGTCATTTCCTATCCCATCCAATTTCCTTAGTTTCCTGTTTATTTCAGCGTAGCTATCCCAATTTACTCGAAAACCAATATCACCTCCCGTACTTGACTGTAAAACCTGTTTTACTGCTGAATACATAAAAACCCATTTCACTTGACATGGGTGCCCCTTTCATTCGACCGAAGGCTGTACGAATAAAAATGAAAATTTCGCCGATGTTAGAAGGAAACTAATCCTGAATGGAAAGACACTCGATCAATCTGTAAGTAAAAGCGCAAGAATGCTACATTCTAGTAGCATTAGCATCGAAGTCGACCCATAAAGTTGATCCGCGATAAATCCTAATCGCAAATTGAATGGTCTCGGTTCGGAATGTCATCGGAAAATGGTGTCGATGTCGTCAATCGACAGTTTGAAGCTAAATTAAATTATTGCTCATTACAAACATTGCAGCAACACTGATAGTAAGCAGAATAAGTTTTCATACAATCAAGAGTTGGAAATGATTAAGTTCAACTCATTTATAAAACTTTCGAATTTTCCACTTTAGAAAACATATTTTCGAAGAGACTTTAGTTTCATTTGAAACATTAAAATTTTACCCACAGATATGTCACAACTGTGATTAGTCTCTCTGTTTGTGATACTTACCTCATTCAGTCAATACAAAAGTAAATCAGTAATTAGTCGCCCTATATGTGAAATCAATCCCATTTATGCAGCACACTTGTACATAAAATTTTGAGAAGGGGTAAATCCCATTCCAATGGATCCACCTCTGGTTATTTGGGTGGAGCGGGGAGAAAGTATTTATTAGTTCTGGAAAAAATATTTTATATATATATATATATATATATATATATATATATATATATATGGTTTCATGGTGAATCGAACAATTCGCTGATTACGACTTCATAAGTAAATGATGAATCTGTATTCACCTTATCTCAGTATTTGCAGAATACGAGTTATAAGAGTTTTCTTAATATTGTTTGGTTATATGTTTTCTGAAATAGATAATCGCTGAATGTAAACATTGTTCCGAATAGCTGTTTCAAGTCGGACACGAGCTTCGAAATCTAGTAGACGGTATTTTATAGGCCGCGAGGGTCCGTAGTTCCTTGGGAAGCCGTAAATTGAAGGAAACCTATTATACAGTGCATTTCTTTAATAAAATCTGTTTAAATCTGTTTAAAATCTGTTTAAAATCTGTTTTTCCGTTAACCAGCTGTCGCACCCCTACGAACGACAACCCTCAGAAGTCGAAACTTGTGCGAGCTAAGGATTAACGAGGTCTTACCTTTTAACGTGTGATTCCTAACACGGGTTGGACGGTAGCAAGTGAAGATCGATCGTTCAGACTAGGGCTTGAACCACCGACCAACACGGCAGTCAATTCGAGTGAGTGAACAAAGCACCCACGCCGAACCGCTTGGCTACCGACTGACCGACTCAAAAAATTGAAATTTGGGATAATGAAATTAATGCATGAATACTTTGTTTTGAAATGAAATTGACAGATGAAACTTTCAAGATTTCGACTGCGCGCGATCTGGAAAAAAAAATTGAATAGAAAGGGGGGCCTTGTGACAAATCTTTTTGAAGCTCCTCTCCCTAGAATATAAAGTCAATATCTTCAACTACTACAAAATGGCGGAACTTTCAATAATTGCCTGAATATATTGACATTTGACTACATAATATGAGGTAATAATCTTGAGGTTAAGTCAGTCAGATGCTCGAAATAGTTGCCTTGAACTTTTCGACATATGAACAGCCTATCCGATATTTCACGCCGAACATTTTGGAACACAGTAACGTCAATATCTCTACAAATATTTCTTATTCTGCCGTATATCTAATATTGAAGCAGGTTCAGTTTCGTACACATTTTGCTTTGAATAGTCCCATAAAAAAGTCCAAAGGTGTCAAATCTGGCTATTCTGTGAGACCTCGACGGCCAATTCAACGACCGGAAAAAGTAGGATCCAAATAGTTTGTTACTTGTCTGGAGTAATGTGTTGGTGCTCCATCTTGATGAAATACAATATCCATATCGAATTCATTAGGATTCGCTTCAACGATTTCAGTGATGAGAAGGTCAACAGTAGTTTCCACCATATTCAAATACAGTTCCCTGTTGAATTTTGATCAATAAATAGAGGTCCTACAATATGGTTTCCCAATATTCCTGCCCAAACGTTTATTTTTTCTGGATATTGGGTATGTGTTTCCCGGAAAACGTGAGGGTTGGTGTCACTCCAATAACAGCAAACAAAAAATAACTTAACAAACCTTATCGGGTTGTTGGAATTACCATATGGCAGATAAAAAGCAATATTTTCAGAAATATCGATATTAATGTGTTTGTCTTTAGGAAATTATTAAATATTCCGCCATTTTGTAGTAGGTGAAGATATTGTCTTCATATTCTAGGGTTGTGAAGTATTCGTCAGGAGCTTCAAAATAATGTGTCAGAAGACTCCCCTTTTTATTTAATTTTTTTACAGATGGCGCCCAGTCGCCATCTTGAAAGTATAGTAGATTTTATATTCGTACATAGAATAATCATAGTAACGAGTATTTAGAAATTGAGGAGACTATTTTATGTAATGATATGTTGTTTCAATTTGTTTTGGAATCATTTTATAAAACATTCGTGTAGCCATCTATGCGTAGAAGTGATAGGTATGGGTCTTTCATTTTGGATTACTCCGAAAAGTGTTCACTTCTGTTTAGAACGTGTTTAGAATTTGTGAATTCGAAGAGTTTGATAATTTTCCAAATATATCGTAAGAGGATTTTTTGTGGTACTTTTCTTTGGGTTTTTATATTTTTTTTGGAGAGTCGATAAAGTACAAGGTGTTTACGACCCTGTATATGGGTATATATTAACTCATAATGACCCTAACAAATATAGTGCCAGATTAGATAGTCATAAATTACCAGTTTCACGGACATTATATAAATGTTTATAAATTGAGTTTCATCTCATGATTATATAACAGAATTAACAAATATCCATTTGTCTGAAGGTGATTGACAATGTTTCATGATGAATTTCATCAGTTCGGACTTCCATTGTCTGATATTATATAAAATGATTTGAAAACCCTGAAATAACTAAAAAGAAGAATTAAAAAATTAAAGAAGAAGAATAAAAATGAATAGCTGAAAAAACAATTATATTGAGCAAAAACCTGAAATGAAATATATTGAAGTAAAGTACAGGTAAAAATGAAACAAATTGAAAAAAAAAATATAAATAAAATAAAAATTAAAAAGGTACGTAGCCAAGGTAATTCACGACGTTTCGATTGTTAGTATCCACAATCGTCTTCGGGTGGATTTTTATTTTACTTATATTTTTTTCAATTTGTTTCATTTTTACTTGTATTTTATTTCACTATATTTCATTTCAGGTTTTTGCTCAATATAATTGTTTTTCAGCTATTCATTTTTATTCTTCTGCTTTAATTTTTTAATTCTTCTTTTTAGTTATTTCAGGGATTTCAAATCATTTTACATAATATCAGACAATGGAAGTCCGAATTAATGAAACACATATCCAATTCAAAGTCTTCTTGTCGAAACTGGTGAGCTTCCATTACCAGTGAGAGGAAATTACTGAGTTTATCACATGCCGTCCATGACACAAAATTCAAGGAATTTTCCATATCCCTCAAATTCAAGAAATTCCTGAATCAAACCATCTTTTTGTGAAAGAATACGTCAGTACTTGAGTGATTTTGAAATACCCAATCTTCCTTCCCTCTACAAAAATATCAAAACACCACATCCATGGCAGATTCATCTCATACCCGAAAGTTCTCAAACCACATTTCTTGAGGTCAAATCACAGGAACATTGCTATTATTACGGATTCACTGAGATCTATGGAAAAAATTTACAGTTACCACCTCTTGGTCAATCTTATAAAGTGTGAACTTTGTGATCTACAACAACTACAAAAGCAAATTGGGATAGGGTGGGTACAATCATAGTGCAAAGGAGGCAGCTTCAGGGTGCTCAGTGCGTGGTATAATATCTGGACACGAATGCCATTTAAACTTATTGAAATAACCTGCAACCTCTTGGGAAATTGTCTCTAAAATTAGATCTCATTAGACAACAATCACCAGGCTTCATCTAGGACATACAAAGCTTACCCATGAATAACCAGTCGTGATGCACCCGTGTGAGAAATATGCGATACAATACTCTCATTAAACATATACTGGTTGGATGTCCAATGTATGCTGCTGAAAGATATCATGTAATTTCTCGCTGATATAAACATTCTGAAGAAATTGTGAATATTTTCAAATTCAAGTGTAATGTATGCCTTATTCGCTAATGATGCGTGGTTAATGTGATGTTTTGTTTAAAAAAATTAATTCATACATACCAATGTCTCAGAAATTTTCATGTCTTTGATATTTACATATTGAAGGAAAATTAGGACCAAGCGGCATATGAAGAACTAGTGAAGTTCAGTAGCAAAAACTATTCAGATTCAAATTTTAAATTTGTCTCATACAAATATATCTTCTAGCGATTTCAAAGAAAGATCAATTCAATACGTATGTATGTAATATCATGTAAACTGTATTATTTCTACAAGTGATAACTTGTTAGAGCTTCCAAATAAATAAAATGTCTCAATCCAACTTACAGTTTTGAATGATCACAAATTCGATAGAGTGAAATTATATTATTCTGCTTGAATTTTTAAGAATTGAAGTATTTTTTTAATTTTGTGCTACAACAGTTGATGTTTCAACCATTTTTTTTACAGAGTCGAGTCTTTTCGTTCTATTTTCAGTTTATACAGGTATATTTGAGATTATTTAGATTTTCTCGAATAATATATTCAATTTTGAGTGAAAAGCAACTGGATTTTATTTGTATGTTCTGTTGAAAAGTGAAGAATATGTTAAGATGTCCCACATATGGGTTTTAGTAGGATGCCAATACTTGGTCGGTAGCCAGGCGGTTCGACGTGGGTGCTTTGTTCCCTCACTCGAATTGACTGCCGTGTTGGTCGGTGGTTCAAGCCCCAGTCTGAACGATCGATTTTCACTTGCTATTGTCCAACCCGTATTACGAATCATACGTTAAAATGTAAGACCTCACTGATCCTTAGCTCGCACAAGTTTCGACTCCTAAAGGTTGTCGTTCGTAGGGGTGCGAAAGCTGGTTAACGGAAAAACAGATTTTTTAAACAATTCCATATTCATCTTGATAACGAATGGAATAGGGCAGATATTAGAGAAGTAACTAGTGAGGTGCTGGATATTTCACATTTTATTCGAATCAATCATCAAATTTAAAAAATTCGGAAGTTCACTTCCAACTTGCACGAATTGTCAACTATCCTTATAGTCAAACTATTCTAGTTGAAAATACGAATCTGTGTTGTAGGTATAACTCTAGAATGAAAATGAAGTGAGTTTTATTTAGTTCGGATTCCAGCAATTAAATTCAACAATAACGAACTCTGGTTTCTCGTTCCGCGTTATCTACCATAAAACTCTTTGTTGTCATTGTGAATATTTAAATCGACATGCACAATTTTATTTTTATGCAAATTTGACATAAAATTATTGCAGATAACAAAACGGTTCGAATCGTTGAATATGTTTGCATAATGACTGGATCGTATGCTATCTGAATGAGAAACATCAGATTACTTTTAATAATCCGGAACGGCATTTCAAAAAATAATTCTGTTGCGATTGTTGCATGGCATTAGAGATTTTATGTTTTGGAGGTCATAGGCAGACCAATCACTGTTTTCATCTGGTTTGTTTCATGAACTTCAATGAATATTTCCAAAATAATTTGTTTGTGAAGAAAATAATCAAGAGGTATTTTTAATTTGGGGACATAAAAACGAGACCATTCCAGCTCTGTTCCCCAGACAGTACCGTGGATCTGAGGTAATTGAAAACAAAGTCAACAATTGATACACGAAATTTTATATTCAAGTTTCGGGCGAAGATTTCAACATGAATGGGATCAGAAAGAGGTATGGTATTATAGGCAATACGGTATCACAAAATTCGGTTTCTCTCTTTCACATAATGAGCTCTGGGAACCTTTCCCTAGAATCGAACAGAAATGGAGAAGAGAACTCACCAGGAATACACATCCACGTATGTAGATATGTGAATATTCTGAATTTTATTACACTTAAATTATTTACAGAAATGACAACAAAGTACACTACTTAGTAGGGATTTATGCCTGAATGTAAAAGCACTGGCGTTGTAACTGGTAAAACCAAAATCTAAGCTCTCCATACCCTTTGAAATCACTCTCATCATAGTTGAGTCTAAACTGACTCGAGACTGCAATACTCTTGCAAAAGAAGGGCCCTACCCTCCAGGTCGACAATCTTCCTGTGGAGTTGCGAAAAGGAGGATTTCATGATAAAAATCTTCTGAAACTGCTGAAAACTTGCTTAGCGAATGAATCAAGGAACTAGTCCACAAAAAAATCTTCAAGCTCGCTAGAAATCGCTTTGGTCAGAGATATAAATATGCCTAAGGTCGTAATTTCGTGAGAGTGGATCTTTTACAATGTGAAATTCACGACTACCTGGACAATATTTCTGGCATTTCATATACTTCACATATTTAAACAAAGACAGCTCGTCAAAATGTACATTGCATCCGCATTTTTTTGCTTCACTTCGTTTGAGATTTTCTATATAAATGTCTTGCATATATTGTTTCACCTATCTTTTCATGGATTGGTGAAATTCACGCTAGAAGTATCGTTCATAAAATTTATTATAGAAAGAAACTGTCAACCAGATTCGTTCGTAGATTCAACAACAAATGCAATAAAAAATAAACAGTTAATTGAAAACTGAATTACCCTAAGTACAGCATCACTAATTCCACAACTACCAACTCAACAATTATTGTCTAACAACCATCAATACCGTTTACAGCCAACGTTATACCTCCTATTCTAGGACCATCTGAAAAAACGAATTGGAAACAGATATGATGTTAGAACCTCTCACAAAACAAAACATACACTGAGATTTACATTCACCCATATAAAATATTTAATTTATGAGATAGTTGTTCTAATGGTGTAAGGTATATTGACGAAACTTCAAGACAATGAGCCTTTTTCGTGAGAATAGTATAGCAAACGTGTCACGAGAGGCAGCACTAGTAGTAGGGACAAACAATAAACTATTCACATGTAAAACAGTGTTATTTACGTAATATTAATTTATTATTTAAAAATATATATCTGATACAAAAAATTATTTTGTGCTAGTATAATGCCACCAAAGCATTGCTATTTTACGAATTGAACGTCGGATAATCGATATCCGGAAGAAAACGTGTTTTTTATACCATTTATAAAACCTCATAATAATGAGGTTAGATGTAAGGAATGGATACATGCTTCGAGGAGAGTGGATTCAACAGTGCAAAAAATAAATAAATATTCATATGTATGCTCTAAACATGAAATGAATAGTAAATTTTTCATAGTTAATTATAATGATTAGAATGAGATATAACCTCAAACGCCTATTAAATTATATTCATTATATTTAATCAAATTCATTTCATTACCATCTATATTTGATTCATATTTCACTCGGAAATAAATTTTAAATTCATAATTATTTTTGATTTCATTTATTACAGTTTGAATCTACCGCTACACTTTTACTGTATACTAATCTGTCTATTAATTCATTTTTTTCCAGTTACTTTTAAATTACGGCATGCAAGCCAACGTTTCAATATTAGAACATTGTTATCCTTTACAGTTGCAAATTTTAGTTTTGCTCCAGGAACATTTTCTTCTGTTAAAAACATTTTTTTAATTGTACTTTACCATATGTTTATATGAGGATTAGGCATTGTTTGTCCCTACCGAACTAGTAGCACTGGTAGTGAGTGATTTTTCGTACTTCAGGAAAAAGGTTCATTAAAAGTAAGTGCGAATGATCACCGGGATAATATCAGAAACAAACAACTAATAAGATCAAAATTGTCAGAACAAATTTTGAAATCAGACGATGAACGTTCAAGTCGAAAATGATTACCAACGAACCCCACTTCAAGAGATGAAAGTTCAAAAATCTTGTATATTCTGGATAGAAGTGTATTTCAAAGACTTCTTCAGAAATGTAGATAGTAACAAAATTGCAACCGACTAATATCACAGAAACCTTGTACTACATCGAATGTTCCAGAAGTTATTCAACAACATTGACATATTTCACATTGGAAAACTTCTCTGACATCTACTGAAGACGTCATCTCTGAAGACATCAAAATCAATAAAAACTGCTGGTTCTATTAGATTTTTTTGTTTACCTTTTCTACACCTTTATAAAGTTCTCAATTACAATTTTTTATTTTTTTTCAGATTGTGGAAGCAAAAATACCCAAAAATGAAAAACTCCTTCAGGAAAAATTAATTTCTTTCAAATAATTAAATTCAACTTCAAATTTCCCTGATTTTCATTTAAATGGGCATGCGAGTTCTAAATGAAATCAAAGAAAGTTGAAGAAAAAAATTTTTTTGTGCCGAGATAACAAAATAGCTATTTACTGCAGATAAATATTGTAATATATGACATGAACCATTTCCGGGGGACAATCACTGAAGTATTTTTATGAGAGAATGAAAAAGTTTTATCGAAAATAAGCCGTAAAGGTGTTGTAAAAAGCTGTAGAAAGTTCGAATAAATTCGAAATGGCCAAACTCAGTCCCTCACTTGAACACCTCGGACACAAATAATAGTTCATATTTTCTTCGAGAATAATTCAAGTTTTTCCGTCGACTTTTCAGAATCTCTGATTAAAAGAGAGAATTGTGGACATAAATCTTGGCGAATTGGTCCGATCGGCATTAGTCTAGGTTATTTACTGCCATCCTTGCAGAGCCGATTGGAACCAATTGCTGCTTAGGGTATTGATTTTGCGGCTTGAAAAGCTATAAAAGAAGGATCTTAGTGCACGTGTGAACAACATTCACTGCCAATATATCTACATGAATCGTTCAAGTAACATCAAAGCTGACGTGAAAAGCCCGACAACGTTTCATTGGAAAATATTCTATGGAAATGCCATAGAGCAATTATGAAAATCTTGAAGAAAGGTAAAAATAGGTATAATTGTAATTTCTGCTTAAAAATCCAAAGAATTAAAAACTTTTCTGAAGATTTGGAGAAATCCTAAAAATTTTGTTTCTTGACTGAAAATGCTTACGTAATACTCGGCCCCATACTTTCAATGTTCATCTTGGCGATCATTCATTCTGTACATACAGTACGATGCAAATGTATGGAATAAATTCGATATTTACAAAATGAGCGTCTTTCGGAAGCAATCCAAAAACAGGTCAACTTTAATTTTTGACGGCCCATCTCATGATATTCATATGAAAGACGTTTCGTCACCGGTGTTGGCGTGATGACGTAATAGACAATTTTTTTAAATGCAAACAGGGGTCATGTGGCACCTCATTCAAAAGGTCTACTAATCATCTATTCAACGGTATAACCATGCCAATATTCATTTATACAAGATGAACCAAAACATGTTATTTATTGAAGTACAATAAAATTCCGCTCTGATGCGTCCCTTCAACTCTTCTAAATCATTTGGTCGATTTTGGTAAACTTTACTCTTCAAGAATCCCCATGAAAAAGTCTAACGGGGTTAAATCCGGAGACCTTGGTGGCAATTCGATCGGCCCTCTTCTTCCTATCCACTTTCCTCGGAAAACAGTATCCAGGTAGGTTCGTACATCAACGGCGTAGTGTGGGGGCGCATCATCCTGCTGGAACCACAAATCATTTCTATTTGGAGATAGCTGATTCAGTTGTGGCATCAGATAATCTTGAAGAAAGTGTAGATACCGAGCACCAGTTACGCTTTCCTCAAAAAAGTATGGTCCTATTATCTGGTTATTCAAAATTCCGGCCCAAACATTCACTTTTTGTGGATATTGTGTGCTATGCTCCTCCATCCAATGTGGATTTTCTCTTGCCCAGTATCGATAAGTCATCTGAAAATATTATATTTTGTATGAAACTCCGATCTCTGTGCGAGCGCACAAAATCATCTTCTAACAGTTCTTGGACCAGCTGAACTTTATACGGATGCCACTTTTCTTTTTTCAACACTCTAACAACAGGCGATTGGTGTAAATTATTATCCAGTGCGACTTGCCTCGTGCTGGTATGTGGGTTTTCTTGGAACGCAAGTACCACATCAAGTTTTTGGACTTCTGAAATTGATTTTCTACCACTTTTAGGGAGATCTTTAACATGGCCCGTTTCTCGAAACTTTTTCTCAATTTTACTTATTGTTGATTGAGAAACGGGTTCTCGGTTGGGGTATTTCGCATTGAATAAATCACGAACTTCTGCCTGAGTCCTTACTTTATCTCTACAGCCAATCATAATTAAAATTTCGATTCTTTGGGTTTGTGTTACTTTCATTGCCAGAATATAAGTGATTTAAATATTTTTCTAGAAATAATGTCAACCGCTTCAATGATACTTCACTTCAATGACATTGACTAATCTCAAGTAGAGTGTAGGACTTTTATCACCATTTCTTTTTTTTAATCAACAAAAATAATAGAAGACAGTACGATACTTTATTCTCAGTGGCGGTGCATAGCATTATTTGGTTCAACGAATTACTATTATTTGTAATTCCAGTCTTCTGAATACATAATTTCGGTTGACCCTGTATTAATACATATTGAAACCATTATACCGTTGAATAGACGACTAGTAGACCTTTTGAATGGGATGCCACATGACCCCTGTTTGCATTTAAAAAAAATTGTCGATTACGTCATCACGCCAACACTGGTGACGAAACGTCTTTCATATGAATATCATGAGATGGGCCGTCAAAAATTAAAGTTGACCTGTTTTTGGATTTCTTCCGAAAGACGCTCCTTTTGTGAATATCGAATTTATTCCATACATTTGCATCGTACTGTATAAAGATTCAAGAAATTACGTGTAAAAACTAATAAAGACAATGAAATTGTTAAAATTGTGACATGAAATGATGATAATAAAAATTCAATGAGCTCATGGGACTGCAGAATGTTTCGAAAACTTGAAATAAAGGGCAAGTCAGACACAGTTATGAGCAACAAACATTTTTTTTATTATTTTAAGTTCCAAGTTTTTCCAATACAGTGGCTAAAGTCGAATAAAAGACAATGCACTACTCTTCCAGAATAATAGAATGATAAATTGTGAGTCAAAATAGTAGTTTTTATACATACTTTTGTTTAATTTCGATTTTTTAACCAAACAACAAATTAAATGGATTCCGGTTGCAATATTCAGATCATCCCCAATGGAGACTAATGAAAACAGCTATTCGAATTCAACTGCACGAAAAACAATTCAGTTGCTATAGAGAAGGCTTAAATTTTTAATCCATCGCCTGAATTTTGAGCGAGGGAGTAGGCGAAGGGTGATGCCACCACGAGGACACTGACCCTATAGGGTCATTTAAATTTAAATACTTTCACATTGAAAGTCTGCGTGGCCGATTCTTTGTCTGCAGAATCGTGAACACATTGTGAAATCACCAAAATGAATTGTATTTGAACCCTTTTCGGTGTCATCTGTTCAAGAGAATGAGACTGATACGCTTCTGCAGATGACATAACTGGTGGATTCTGTTTTCGTAAATTATGTGAAACTTTTTCACTTTCAAAATTAAAATTTACCGTTCAAGATAAGATAAGGATAACCAGTTCGAAACGAAATATAAAAAAAGTATTAATAATTTATTTTTATATTGTATCAAAGAGATAAAATGTAGGTACTTGTGATGTGTAATGTGAACCTTTGGTGTAGTAATAAATATTACTGGAGTTTTTTCCCAACATCAAACCCTTATTTTAACACCTCGACACGTGTTCAAAAAACTTTAATCTTCCTCTTGAAGATGATCACTTGGTGATCGAAACTAATGTCGAGGTGTAAGAATAACGGTCTGGTGTTGGAGAAAAAACTCCAGTAAGGGATTGAAGTCGATGAAAGATTCGAAAATATCATGATGCTTAAAAAGGTATTCAAAAAATATTTTGTTGACAGTATTTCTTCTATAAAAAAACCAAAAAGATCAAAATATTGCCTTTTTCTCAGTATATGTGAAAATATCATGTAATAATCATGACCGAACGCAGTTTAATGTCATAGTCAACGACGATTTCAACAGTATTTGAAGTGTTTCATAGTGTTTCCTATAGCTCCTATTGTGAATCAATTAGTCTACATATTCATGCAATTTGGATTTGATAAAACTACATACCATCAAACTCATATAGAATCACCAGATATGTTTTATTTAATACCATCCAGCATGGGAAAATCAATAACTGTGACAAATACAAAGTTGGGAAATTCAGGAGGAAGTTGTGTATTTTAGAGATTATTTCACATATTTTTTCAAATTTAGGAAATTCCGTATGGTTCACTTCAAATGAATCATAGGTTATAACTTAGCGTTTTGGTGAAAATTTTATCAATTTATCACCTATAATCGAAGTTTCATAAATTTCAAAATGTCACTCGAACGAAGCTCTAAAATGAGCAATTATTTCATAATTTCAGCGATTCAGTATCTCTAACAATTGCCGATTTTTCAAGCTGGACCTCCTCATTTCGGACACACGGGAAAATGGCTGGAAAATGAATTCTACTATTACGAAAATATTCGTTGCAGGCAACAATGAAATAGATAACAATTATAATCATGTTACTGACAAGATGCTTCGACGCTTCGAAATTTCCAACAGAAGGAAGTTCTTCAAGAAATATCATCACAAGAGATCATGTTTGTTAAAACATTTTTAATGAACATTTCAGGTTTTTTCCCATCAAAAGTCAAGTTTGCACATATTGAACTAACAACTTGTATAGGTATATGATGTGGACATATTTGAAAAAAGATAATTGTCTTCATTTCAAAACGGTGAGTTGAATCTAGGTAAGTAGGAAGAACCACTACAACCCTTGAGTACATATTGTTGATCAAGCCAATTCAAACTCAACCAAATATTTCTTACCGATGCTCATTTTTTTCATTGATGAGCGATCTTTCAGGTCATCGGGCTAAAGGAGAACTCTGCCAAGCAGTGAAAATCTGATTACAAAGCTTGCATTTTCTTGTAAAGAGTAAGTGAGGATCTGCTTAGCGTTCAGTTTATAACTACCTTGGATATGTAGGTAAGCAATCCAAAGGTGTGACTGGGAAGTAGGTTTCTTGTGACGCATTTAAGGCGGACGCTCTCCTATGGCTGCAGAGGGTAGACTAAATTCTCTCAGGTAACCCAGACCTGTGCAGTTCTGCAATCGCACCTGAGGATGATCCTCTAAGGCAGCAGTCATAATGGTATGTTGGAGAAATAAATTCCAGTTGATTTGTCAATGTTGAGACTATCAGATGTTCAACGTACAATATTCCCACCATATGAGGATAGCTATATATGACGATACATCATAGCCATCCTACTGCGTGAGCAATCGCAAACTGACTCAGAGAAGTTTGTTTTTTCTCCGGATGTAGATACTGCTTCAGCTGCTCAAAAATTTGCTGTAAGGCAGAAACAAAATACAGTCTCTTCTTGAGGAGGCGAAGAGTCGTTTCCTGAATGCTAGCCTCCTAGTTTTGTAAAATTGATAAGTTCTTGTTCATTATATGATTTTGCAGAGATCACAGCTAGAGTTGTTGAATCGATGGCCATCTCCTCTGTTGTATCGATGGCCATGTCTTCTGTTGTCACAGGGTCACATGGACAGTGGGTCCATCACGGCAATGCCTTGCATTAAAATGACAAGGCTTTCTACGGCAAGAGGGCACCTGGTATCACCTTGAATTAAATAAGCTTGGTTAGGTGAGTACATCGTGCAAAACTTTTCTGAAGATTTGGTCCATTTACCAAGGTCACCGAAATAATACCCACATCATGATACGAATGTTGATAATCTTAAACAAGTAAACTCAACAAATTTACGAAAAAATATTGAAAAAATATTTGATGTTAATAATTTCAACCTAGAAGACTGGAAATATCATCCCAATAATTGGAAATCAGTTACCTGAAACCAATGTTACGGTTACAATTTCACAGTTCAGTGATTTCGACTGAACCTTTTTTCATTATTCATCATATCGAAATAAAACGAAACATTCGTTTTCAATTTTACATCAACAATCCTGTTCAAAACTGATATTGCCCGACGCGGGCATTTTTGTAACTTGATATGCGCTTTTTGATTGTAAAATTGAAATTGAATGTGAACAGGGGCGAACATTCTATTGGTTCAGTTATGCAAAAATTAATTAAATACAATAGTATGTGACTTTTTAATTTGTTTCAGTCTAATGGAGTATTCAAAATTCATGTCGCTAGTCAGGCGTAAAAAATTATAATGAAATGCATTTGCTTATTTTCACATGTTTACGGTTTCATTATTTCATGAAACGTATTGATTTTGTTGGGCAATGTGCTATAAGTTTGTATTGTTTTTGTAGTATTACAAAATCAATTAAAGTTATGAAAAAAATATTTTGTGAAGTGTAGGGCGAAACATGAAGGAAACCATTGAGTTTTCATTATTAAAACTATTAGGTTTCCAACCTTCTTCCTTCTATTCCATTGAAGTTTTCAATTCTTTATATGTTAATAGAAAAGTAGACAGCTGAAAAGTTTTCCTCCATGAAATCGGCACTAAACGAATCGTGCAAATCATGCTCTCTTATACTCTTTACCTTTAATTTGTTCAAGTTTTGTAACTCACTGTGAATGACAAATGATTCAAATGAAAATGTATCCTTTCAGGAGACATCCTTTCAGGATACATTTTCATTTGAATGAAAATGAGGCTACATTTTGAAATATAGCCAAAACTTGTCTGAAAGTTTTCAAACGTTAAACAAAAAGTAGGTACATTAACTCACTTACAAGTGATGCTCTCCGATATCAGAAAAATTACTCTAAAATAATTATATGAGTATTTATTCAAAATTAACGCCCTAATGAACACAAAATATAACCGTCTTTTATTCATTATAGTTCAGTAACTACATTTTTATTTTTTTTACATTGTTTGAAACACTTGATCCACTGAAGTTAAAGAAGATTTTTTATAATGTGCATTTATCTTTCTTCACTTCTGATTCTGCCTTCAGATAGCTGTTGAATTTATGCTCAAACGAACGAAACAAGTTGAAGCAGACAATACAGCAACATTACTCCTTAATGAAAAAAGAGTAAATTAAAAAGTTTAATCTTCTCCTGAGAAGATTGAATCTTCTCTTCTGAATTTAATCAAAGTTTTTAAAAACGAATATCAATTTTATTGTTATATAGGCAAAAAAAACGATTCCTTAATTGGGGATAGTTTATAAAAAGTTCACAGAAGACATAAGATCTCAAGATTCTACAGAAACTTTGCGGAAAGAAATACATAGTTTAGTTTACGATAAAGAAAATTTCAGAATAATCGATACAATCTGTGATCAAAACTAGTCTACTAATGATTCAGCTGCATATGTCCTACTGAACGCATAATGTAATTATTTTTATCTTGATTTTTTGATATAAAGCTACAATGAAAACAATGAAATTTTTTTTTCAGATACAAACTGGAAGAAGAAGTCCGTTTGAAGCCAATTCTTTCATTGTTCACTGTGGTTCTGGCGTTGAATTTGGTCATTATTACGCCTTGGTCAAAGACGAAACGGATTGGTTTAAGTTTGACGATAGTCGTGTCACGAAGTGACATTCAATTTATTGGAGCCTTGAATTATAAGAGAGAGGACATTGTTAGATCAAGATCTTCAGATGATGTGGTGCTACAGGTTTTTCCGGGTTTTCTTGCAGCTGAAAAAGCAAATGCGCCACTGGAATCAATGAAGTCGCCCCGGAGCGCCAATTAATTTTTATTGTTGTTTGTATTTTATTTTCAATTAATAAAGCTTAAAGTAAAATTATTTCATTAAATAATCATTGAATTACATGGAAATTTGTTTCAGTTCCGTAACAAATGTTTGGACTTCTGAGCGAATGAGAAAAATTGATTTCAATGTATGTTGATGTTCCTATTTTGAAATCATTTTATTTTCTTCCAGCTTGTATCTAAAAAATCTTCAGTGCATGATGTGCACATTTTTGTAAAGACATTTTATTGTAGTTAGTTTCTCTTTTTCTTTGTTTGGGAATTTCCCGCATTATTTGTTCAATAATGGAGAAGTAAAAAGCCTAAAAGTTTTTCCCAAAACTCTCCAAACAATGTTCTTTCTCAAATTTTCTTACTTTCAATGAAAAATTGTCGGGGAAACAAGAAAAGGTAATTCTGAAGTATACTCTTGTCATTTCTCATCTCTATCTATGGGATAATTGTAGCAGAATATAATTTACAGATGAAGTTGAATTAGTACCCCAAATTCATTGCCTTGAATATGATACAATGAATAGGATTCAAACTAAATCACATAATTCTCCTAACTAGTGTATTTGAGCTGATGAATAATGTATATATCAAAATAAATATGTATGAATCAACTGTTCAATGTGTCATGAAAATTTCGTACTCCATATTATCATATGAATATTTGATATCGCAGTCTTTGATAAGAGGGAAACCGAGTAAACTCACTAATATTCAGTGAACTACGAATAATTTAGGGAAAGCGGACGAATATTTCTTTGAACCAGCTAACATTCTCTGAAACGTTTTATATTAATATCCCATCGAATCGATAAATACGCACAAGTATTAACTGAATTCCTGAGCGAAATGGTGTAGTTCAAAATTATTTGCTGTTTATGACAAACTGCCGTGTATTTCTCTTACTTTAATCGGGCACTCCACGATCAAAATCAATACTGAAACAGGAACTACTTCTCGGCACCTTCGCGAAATAATAAATCAAATCGGTCTGTGGTGACTACATGGGTATAGTCGAAGTAAACGATATAGTAATCTTAAAGCTATCGGCGAACTTAAAGGCCAAAAAATCCAACACAAAGAACTAATGCCGCTAGGAATTATTCCACGTGGACTGAAGAATTGGCGGTTCGTATTGGATAATTTTTACTAACCGAGTTTTATGATTGGCTGAAGAGTCATAAAATTAAATTTGAAGTCATGTTACGGTGACGAATAGAATGCGAGCCGTCGTGTTGTCAATGTTCAGTTCAGGAACTGATCGCGATTTGAGTGTTGAAGTTCGATATCGGTGAAGTTATAATTTCAAAATTTTTGTTAGTTGTTTAAAATGTGGCGTCCTTGGACGAGTACTAATAGTAGTAACGAGTGTGATAACAACGGAGACTTTTCCTGTGTAATGATTCCAAAGAAACTACATATTGAGTTTGGTTCCGAGGGAAAAAACTATTACAAGCAACATCAGATTTGACCGAAATTCCTTTCTCAACTGTACGTAAAATTCTCAAAAACTAACCGTATGAACGCAAGACGCGATTTGATGCGGGACTACCAAAACCTTCAGAAGTTCATCTGATAAAATTATTAAAAAAAACAATATACGACTGTTACAAAAGCAATGAGAGTCCTACAATTGAAAAAATAAGGAAGAAATTGAATACTTCCGGTCATAACGTGAGCTGCTGTGACAAAACTCTTCAGAAATGAATAAAGAACAATTTGTATTATGAAGATAACTATACCAAAAACCAACTACTTGAAGTTTTACAGACAAAATCATTTGAAAAAGTGTATGCCCTTGAGAGTATTACTGAAAAGTATAGACACACCATATTGAGACTTCCCCCCAATTTTGTGTTTTCAATCCCATCGAGTTGATTTGGGGAAAATCGAAAGGAAGCATCAGGTGTAAAAATAATTTTCCAATATTATAAGAAGGTGATAAAGCTAGTTGAAGAAGAAGTATCTAATATTACCGAAAAAGACTGGCAGAAAAGGATTAAAAAAGTAATTTTAGTTGAAAAAGACTGTATGTGTAAGTAGTTAGGTTAGGTTAGGTTACAAGTGAGTAGGTCTATTCGACTCTCCACCACAACCCGCCAGGGTTTATTGTGGTTCACACCTATTCAAGTGCGAGTAAGTAGTATTCAGAAGTATTTTCAATCATCACTCTGTTACGTAAATCCCTACTTCACCACTCATCTATATAAACGAAATATTTATTTATTTATTTATATTTATTATATATATATATATATATATATATATATATATATATATATATATATTTATATATTAATATATATATATATAATATAATATATAACATATATATATATATATATATATATATATATATATATATATAGAATAGTAGTTTTTCGGGGATTCGGTCTGATTAGAATAAATATTTACTCTTTTTAGCTGCCCGAGCTTTCGCTCTATACATACATACGGTCGTTACACTATCAATTACAATATCAATTATATATATATATATATATATATATATATATATATATATATATATATATATATATATATATATATATATATATATATATATATATATATATATATATATATATATATATATATATATATATATATATATATATATATATATATGTTAATCGAAGTTTTCACATAATATGTTGAAATTATTCTTCGGGTTTGTTCCGTGTGGTGTATTGTCATCCCCGATGGGAATTTCGCAACGTTTCGACAAAATCACATTTGTCATCATCTGGCGATTATTTGTAAAGTGTTCGAAAGTCGTCTGACCCTACTCAGATGACTTCTTACTGTGCAGGTACAATGATGTTATTACTTATATACCGTTCTTGATTACCTGAATTTGGTACCTGAGTGTTTTGATATCTCAGTTCTACTTCTTCTCGATATGACCTCATCTCCCCGTAAAGATTTGAAATGTTAATCGAAGGTTTTCACGGACAAAATTCAGGTAATCAAGAACGGTATATATGTAATAACATTATTGTACCTGACAGTAAGAAGTCACCTGAGTAGGGTCAGACGACTTCCGAACACTTTACAAATAATCGCCAAATGATGACAAATGTGATTTTGTAGAAACGTTGCGAAATTAATTCCCATCGGGGATGACAATACACCACACGGAACAAACCTGAAGAATAATTTCAACATATTCCTGTACGTGAAAACCTTCGATTAACATTTCAAACCTTTACGAGGAGATGAGGTCATATCGAGAAGAAGACGAACTGAGGTATCAAAATATTCAGGTACCAAATTCAGGTAATCGAGAATGATATATATGTAATAACATCATTGTAGCTGCACAGTAAGAAGTCATCTGAGTAGGATCAGACGACTTCCGAACACTTTACAAATAATCGCCAGATGATGACAAATGTGATTTTGTCAAAACGTTACGAAATTCAATCCCATCGGGGATGACACGAAACAAACCCGAATTTATATATATATATATATATATATATATATATATATATATATATATATATATATATTTATATATATATATATATATATATATATATATATATATATATATATATATATATATATATATATAGCAAAATATGATAGGTATCTGAATCATACAAAATGGGTTTTGGCCAAGAAGAGTACTAAATTATTAATAGGCTATTGTGGAAAAATAAGTAAAACGACCTCGAAAATAGTAAATAAACTCAGTTTCAGCATTTCAAGGGTGATTAATAACTTTGACATTCATAATCGTAGCATTTTTACTAGTCAGTCAAGAAGAAGTTAATTTAGGATACCGTTTCTATAATAATCCAAATGGAACCGAAATAATTGAATTTTTCACTAAGAATTCAATATGGAACTTATGAGATTGTCGGGGAAATAGATAACTGGGATATATGTGTACTATGGAACAGGTCAGTAGTTTATGAGAGAAAATGTGATACGAGGACTCAGAAAATAAAACATAGTAATATTAATAGTATTCATTTAGATATAGAAAAGCACGAAGGGCCAAAGGTGAAACTGTAGCTGGTATGTGATAAATGTAATTTCATTAGTTTGAAAAACTTGTAAGTAAAGTTTTCAATTCATATGCAAAACAAAATTTTGAGAGCTAAAAATTTGTATTGTACTGTTCCGTCTGTCACGTTAGTAACATAAGCGTAATAGCGTAAGCGTAATAGCATAAGCGTAATGGGGTGCATTGCCATAGTTTGGTTATTGTCGTATGCTCAAGTAAGTATGATTTTTCAGGTTTCCATAAAATAAGCTTTTCGAAAATTTTCATTGACACCATGGAAAATTTTTCTTTCATTGGGCGTTATCCTAATTTTTATTTTATATTTGAGTAAATTTTCAAATATGTTACTTATGAGTTTAGGCATCATGTTATATAGTCGCAGTTCAAGATAGTTTGCACATCTTTACAGTATTGCTTTTTTCAGATCTTTGTAGCTTTTTCTATAATATCTTTCACATTTGTAATCGACAGATTAGATAGATATTCAAGCAGAAAAATATGTCTCAGATCCAATATATATATATATATATATATATATATATATATATATATATATATATATATATATATATATATATATATATATATATATATATATATATAAAGGGGGTACATAAAATTTTTATAACAATGTATCTTTTTGTATTATCATTTGTTTACCATTTAAAAATTTATTTCCGATAGCCTGTTTCATTCTAAACAAAAAATATCTCTTGGGTTTTTTGCCCAAAATAAACCAGTTCGCAGCAAAAAATTATTTTACGAACAACTACAGAGATACATCGTCATAAATGTGAACTGGATTTATTGTTATTTTGTAGTTAGCACCTGCATCAAACGAATAAGGGGTAATAAACAAAACTAATTTATCATTAACAAAACACACAACATGTAGAAATCATAGTAAATGTTCAATATGTCTACCTTCAGACATTACGCATGCGTCTAGACGTCGGCGCATTGAGTCACGTATTCGCTCAAATATTCCTGGAGTCTCTCTGATTACCCTGCAGGCATGGATGATGCGGTTTCTTAAATCCTCTACATCGCGAACAGGATTACGATAAACCAACTGCTGTAAATGGCCCTAAATAGAAAAGTCGAGAGGATTGAGATCCGGAGATCGAGCGGGCCAGTTCTGTGGTCCTCCTCGACCTATCCACTGATTTGCATATGTTTCAGTTAAATGCTGACGTGCTATTTGACTAAAATGGGCGGGAGCCCCATCATGCATAATAAACATATCCCTTCTGACGCCCAAAGGAACTTCCTCCAGCAATACTGGATGCACTTCTCTTAAAAATTGAACGTATGCCCCACCATTTAATCGAGGAGGTAGAAAATGAGGCCCAAATAAAACATCCTCAATAACTCTGAGCCACACGTTAAGAGAAAACTGTTCTTGATGGTTAGTTTCGACAAGAGCGTGAGAGTTTTCATCAGCCCATATGTGGTAATTATGAAAATTAATAATCTTGTCCCGAGAAAAACTACATTCGTCTGTCAATTCTATCGTCTTCAGAAAGTCACAATTTCTTCTAATCATTTCCAGCATTCAATTGCAAAATTCAAGACGGTTTAGAAAGTCTCGCGGTAAAAGTGCCTGTACTCGTTGCAGATGGTAAGGGTATAAGAGTTGTTCTTTCAAAATTCGAAGTACCGTCATATGATCAACAAGTGAAATTCATCATGAAACATTGTCAATCACCTTCAAACAAACCTTCTTAAATGTTTTACACTTATTTAGTTACATCCTGTATCAATCACCTACAGACCGATGGTCAGAGTTAGTTAGTACTCTGACCATCCAAGACAGCAGTGCAGTCTGATCCTCGACTAATTTAGTTTATAGAGTAGTTCAATATATACTTTTTCTTCATTTCAAAAATAACTTCAGTCACAACGAGGAGAAGAATGCAATATAGTAACGAGAAAAGTTCCTCAAACTCTATCACAAGAAAAAGGCTGGACTAAGATCACCAAGAGAAACCTGGATAAAATTAGGAATACTTCTAGAATATTACAATACAATGGCTTTTCCACAAAAAAAATTATTCCGAGAACAAATAAGTTTACAAGAAACTAGATGACATCCTGGATATACGTGATGAAAGTACGTAAATTATGAAGAATGGTAACGATGGACTATGTAAGACTTTGAAACCAAACATTGACTAACAGATTGAAGGAGAATCATGTTGAGCAGAATGGTTCGTTTCCTATGAAAACTCCTGAGTTGGGTGTGGTCCATCGTTTTACATTTGACTTAGCTGCCAAAATGGCATACTTAAATGGTTCAGACTTGATGGGTTGCCAACTTTTGTGTTCAGTGGATGCAAATGGAAAATGCAATCTGCTACAACAAATTATCATGGTAAATAATGGCTGTTACCTGAACTTAACATAATCTTTTAAATCATAAAAGCTGTTGATATTTTCGGGATCATTAAAATTCCTATGTAACATATTCATATTCTCTAATTCCACTACATCACTTATAATTATTTTCAATGACTTTCCAAAATCTGATATCCTTCACTGAAACAAAAACATATTCTTCTTAAAGTATTTTCAATTTCAGAATCAATATTTTTGGGAATATTTATAATGATTGTCTTACACTAATAGAGATTAGTGAAAATATGTATTTTATACGTTTTCATTTCCACTTATTTTGGTGAAATTGAAATTCACCAGATGAAACTGGAGAAAAATTTGTAAACCCTCTTCATTCTAACATTGATGAATGCAATACTTACAGACCAATATGAAACACATAGACGGAATGAAACCTATCAAAAACAAATAAAAAGAATCTGGTCGATCCACAGGATTATGTTGGCCTCCGTCCTTTCATTGTCGTTTATCCCCCTTTTTATGTAAATTTGCTCACACATCGCCAGTATATTTCGGGATCGTTCTTATAGATCGCGACGTATATCTAATGAAGACTGTCTCCGGATCGGGAATCCAAGCTAAACCTGTTAAGATGTGTGTTCTGGTAGATAGGGAGATTACCATTTGCGAAACAGGCTATTTGCATTCATGAGACGGTACAAGATTGCGAAGAGTACAAATATTAGATTTCCGACTTTCAAACACTTCGGAAAATAATGGCCGAATATTTAAGCAATTTGCTGCAAGACTTTCAAAACAAAGTCATTTAGAAACATTTTATGGAAGCGGGCTTATTAGCACTTTTGGTAAGTTCAATATCTTGAAAAAACTTGATTATGAATAAATAGACTCTGAAAAATTACTTTTTTTAGTAAACATACATTTTTTTCCTGTAAAATGTAGGGGGCAATGCAGGTCTCATGAACGGTAAGAAATAGAGTAGGTTGTGACAAATTTGCTTATTCAAAATTTCAAAGTTGAGGGTGCTCCAAGTCAGATGACACCCTGTATAACAATTATATAATCATATTCTGATAATACAATGGAAGTATCCATGACACAATGTAATCCGGCAAATATAGAAGATAGGCATATCAAAAAATAGAATTTCAAAATTTTTTGTTTTCCCATTAGTACTCGAAAATACACAACTTTGTCCCGATTCAACATACTCTCCATTTGAATTGAAGGGGTTATATTTTTAGGAGTTATTAATTTTTGGAAAAGAAATTTTTTGGCTTTCTACTACTCCATCTTGATACAAAAAATAAGGATGAGGAAATATTCAAAAAAAGGAAGGAAGTAATCAAATTTCAAAATAAGTAACTCTATACATGGAAGATTCCCTCATCCTTATTTTTTGTATCAAGATGGAGTAGTAGAAAGCCAAAAATTTTCTTTCCCAAAAATACTCTCCATCTCTTACAATGTACGTGATTTCTCTGCATAAGGCATTATAATTATTGGTAACCTTGTTATTGATGAAGATTTAGTCAAATCTAATATGCATTTTTATACATATATTTTGATAGTGTCTATCATGCAGATTACAATGAAAAATAAATTAATCGATACTATTCATAATTATCAAGATTCTTGACTTTGAAATTTCAGTTTTATACCAAACTTGACACATTCAGCTGTTAAAAGATTCATGATATTGAATGAATTATACATTTTTCAAAGAATTGTTTTAGACGCTATGTCCACGGAGCATGGATAGAGTTTTCTTGGTTTGGGTATCCATATAATGGATATCGTGGTTTATATTATAAATCGTTAACGACACATATCATAATTTTCTCGAGTCAATTTGAAAATTGAAAGTTTTTTGTCTTTCAATTTAAAAAAAATCCTAAATGTTTGGAGTTCAATGAGTTTCTGCATGTCAAATTTCTACAAATATTCATACATAAGATATGTAGACTGACCGTGAATCTTAACTTTTTTTTGAAAAGTGGAGAATTAAGGTACATATGTTTCATTGTTTCATTCGAATAATTCCGAAGTAACCTCACTTTCTATTTACTCCAATTTAAAAAACATTAGTTGTGAAGATAATTCTTAAAAAGCATTATCCTTGGTCATTGATTTTGTTTTAGACTCTCTTTCATTTTGACTTTATGAAAATTAAAAAAATAAAGTGATGTGAAGAGTCTTCATTTCGAAGCTCTCTATCTTCAATGCTTTTTGCTTCTGTCTGTCGGTTCTGTTTGAAATCTATTTTTCCGTTAACCAGCTATCGCACCTCTACGAACGACAACAAAAGTCGAAACTTGTGAGAGCTAAAGACTAACGTGTGATTTATAGACCTTATATAGTTGACAATTCAGATGCTTTCCGAAAAAATAACGATTTGCTCTTAGGAGCAACTCAAAAGTTGTAACGGATAGCTTCATTTTGTCGATGAATGATAGGTAGGCGGGTCAGCACCAGTGACGTAATAATGAATATGGATTGGCCATTGAAGAGGAAACATTGACTCCAACAAGTAAAATAAGATGAAGAGATTCACGTCCTCATACACTCGATGTTAGATAGAGATTCACGATGTTTTACGTGTTGTGAAAATTTTGGGAATTGATTTCTCACACGACGCTCTGATACAGTGGCCAAATTGTTGTGTGATCCGTAGGTTGAATATATGTAAAAGTGACGTCACGCTCAGTTCATATATTATCATGCTTATGGTCAGCAGATTGATAATTGGAACAAACACTACAGAGATATTCACTATTTATTACCAAATAACTTGGTGCAAGTGCCACACAAGAGACAACAGGTTGATGATTATGTTTAAGACGGAAAAGAAGTCACCCAAACATTAATGAAAAACAAAATTCACAACTTATTCTCAACAATCACTTAACCTTGCTTGCTTGCAGAGCTGAAGTATCGAATACATTTTCCCATCATACGTAGATTACAGTACCAACGGAGAATATATTGTGATTTTTCTCCTATCAGATTATTGTTGTATAGCAACCAATACGAAGGTGTGGCTTGTAATTATTCATAACCCCTTTAATATACTAGCGAATATAAGCAGGAATTTAGAAAACAAATTATATATTTTGTTGAAAAAATTGCAAATACGTTAAGAAATACATGTGATAGTATCAACACGCCTGAAGAAGCTATTGTATAGTGGAAAATGTGTTGCGGTTTTGTAAACTGTTCTGAGGAATCTTCATAATAAAGTGTTATTAGATTAATTTAAAGAATGTCAAAATGTATAACACGCTTTTATTAGCTTCACTTGTATATTTGTTGTAATCGACTCCTTTGGACTCCATTTTGACTAACTTTAAACGGACATATTTATTTTGAACTTTGAAAACTCATCAAGAATCGGTAATAATACAATAATTTCATAAATGTATCTCATTATCCTGATCAGGATCACCAGGATTAAATAATTTCAATTGGTCCATTGTCCGAGTGGGTTAATGCGCAAGTCACAATCGGCGCTAGGCAACGGCCTCACCAGGCGTGAGTTCAAATCCCGTCCATGACTGGAAACAAATATTCGTTTTTTTTTTCAGCAATTACCGGGATTGGTGCCTTCCTTGGATGCGTTAGACGTTTATCAGACACCCTATCCTGAATCAAACCCTTATTCCTTGTTACCCGTTAGATAGACATAAAATCTACCATCGACGATTGATAAGGCAGACATTTGAAATAGTTCAATACTCCAGAATCACCACAATTATCCAAGTAAACGTGGGTACGATCTGAGGAACCATAATTGATTGAAAGAGCCATTCGCGATTTCATCTTAATATGACACACATCAAAATAACTTTCAGTAGATTGTCGTCACGTATTATACTAAAAATTGTGTATCTCCATTGCTCCATAATAAATGATTTCGTATTGAGACTGACAGATAAAAACATTTTACATATTATAAAATTAAAACGAATGGGCATGAAATAGCAAGCCAAACTAAGTTGTGAAAAATAAATAATAGTTTGAAAAACCTAAAAAACTAAAAAAACCCGCTTTGATAGCAACACAAACTGAAAAATAATTCGAAACTATGTTAAGATTGTGTTCAACATCGATAATAAAATCTATGGCTTGATGTAACTCATGAGTTTTAACAACTCTGAAATCAGAATAAATCTATTTACAAAAACAATAATTTTGTTGTAAAAAAGCATGGCGTGCTGAATATCCATTGTTATAGATACTTGGTTAGAGGCCGTTTGCCAGATTGGAGCCATAATACAAATATAATTTAAAGAATTTAAGATTTAAGACTTATTAAAAGTCATTAATTACATCAATTATCGAAAATGAACACAATCTCAAATTAGTTTCGAATTATTTTTATTTTGTAATGCTATTGAAGCGTGTTTTTTTTTTAGTTTTTTCAAACTAGTATTTTTATTTTGAAGATCAGCATATGACATAATAAGGGTTTTTAGAAAACCACGAAAACCACGAAAACCACATATTATCCTAAACAAATTTCCCAATAGAGGAAGATACATTACTTGCAGAGTGTAAAATGGTAGTGAATGTAGTTATTCTCTACGGTCCAATTAGGTCCAACTGAATGAGAGTAATAAGCTATAATTAATGATCTATTGAGTTCTGGTACCAACAAGTTAATAAAATGTGAAATATTGAACGTAGGTCAAACTAAAAGAACATCTAGAACACGCATGAATGAACGAAGAAACAGTTTCCAGAATGAATAACGGAATTCAATTTATGCTAATAACCTTCTTGCAGAGGACACGAGTTCAATCATGAAATCAAAACTATTCATTTCCACAAATAAGAAACTTGACCTTCAAGAAAATATGGAAATTGATGAATTCAAAAATTCCCAACATCTAATTCACGGTCAACAGCAGAAAATTTGCTTTTGCTCAATATGTTCTACCAGGAAATCATACCTAAAATAAATCACTATGTCATCATCAATTTCATTTGTCTGATTTTAATGGAACTCAGTAAATTATTGATTGTCTGGCCTTTCAGATACATAGTTATCTAACTTGATAGTAGGTAACAACTGAAGTTGTACAAAATAATTGTGAATGTAAGTAATTTTTCATTCTTGCTTATGGAATCTATAGCAAAGCTAATTGCGTGTCGTGTGTTTTATAAAACTATTGTAGTAATTTGTGTCATTTGGGGTTGATATGGATTTTAATCAATTATATTATTATGATAATTCCAATCTATTGAATTCACAACCTTGGAAAGTATTTTCAAAGGTTCTTCAACTTTTTCAATTTTGAAACAATAATAATAACATTTGTCTCGCCACCTTGAGTTCCATCATAATTAAATGATCCTCCCTAACAAATACATTTATTTCTGTGGACGCCTCTGGTGCTAGAGGTTACACAAATTTGTTTTCCCGTGAGATGACCCTCCACAATTCCAACAATACGACCGGATAATTAGTGATATGACTACGTTATCAGTAATGGAATTCAACGGATATCCGGAAATGGTAGGGATCCCTAGGGGTGATACGCCGGTTCCCTGTTTCACGATTTGAAATGTCCACAATAAAATGAGATATCGGAACATTTGAACAAAAAAACGAATAATGGCGTTTACAGCGAGAGTCTGTTGAGATGAGTTGAAACTGAATTGTGTAATGTACCGTTAACCACTTGTTTGAATTTCTGAATAGATGAAGAAGGTCCTTAGAGTGCCAAGTTGGCTGATAAAAAACGAAAAAACGATCGTTTCTCAACAATTCTCATTGTAACTAAAGAATACCATAAAAATGGCCTTTGTAACTGATAGTTATCATTCAAAAATAACCTTTTCATTCAACTTGTAATATTCTAGTTGTAATATAATTTGAAAATATATTTTTCACTTATTTTCTGACTCTGTATCAAATATTCATTTGATGAAGCATTCATTAATTTCTTCAATAATATGAAAGATCAATTATAGATTAATTCATATTTATGTTTGAAATTTGATGACTTCCAGAATGGCAACTAGCGTTTCTTATAGAAATAAAACCTTCGTGCGACAATTTTGAATATTCAAAATTCAACCTCTGGTAGAAGTCCATTATATCTCAAAGTGGAGTGCAGTAGATTTGCGAAGAATAAAAACTCAAAGTCGTCTCCACAATTTACTATCACCCTCAGATGTTAGAACGGTGAAACTAATCAGTTCATGTTTCCAACGACTTCTGAATACAACACAATCATCAACATATTGTACTTTTCAATCATCAAAAAGTGAATCTTCTATTAGATTTCATTAACTCCTTACACCCTTCTGTAAAATACTATGGAATTAGCAAATCACGATTCTCTTCCTTTCTTAGATTTATTGATTAACATTAATGTTTCCAAACTTGAATTTTCAATTTATAAAAAACCTACTCATGCTGATTCAGTGATTATCTTTTCTTCTTGCCAACCGTATTCCCATAAATTTGCAGCATTTAATTCATTATTTCACATAACAAATAACAAATAGGTCATAATAATGGTTTCCTTGCTTATCTAATTAATAGAATCTATAACAAACAGAACTAAATTTCTTAATCATTGTTTAACACCTACCAACGAATCCAATAAATATTGTTCTATTCCCTATTTAGATAAAGTTTCACAAGATATTCCAAATATTCTCATGCGGTACTGTAAAGATATAAATTTTTCATTTTATACTGTGAATCCTATTTCTAAATTGTTAGTCAATACTAAAGATAAAGTACCAATATCCCATTAATCAGGCGTTTACAGAATTTCGTGTTCACAACCAAATTGTTCTGCTTAGTATGTCAGACAAAGTCGTAGGAAAATCAAAACAAGAGTTCTTGAACATGTTAAACTAATTGACAATTTCAAGAGTCTACACTTAGATGATTACAACACAATAATTAATCACATTCTTAGATACAAACATTGTTTTGATATTAATTCTGATTTAGATATATTACTCGTTTGCCAAATAGGCATTTTATTTAATTTACTTGTTATATCTCTTAATGAACAAGTACAGTTTGATTGCCAAAAGTTTTTCAATTCTTTTAATTTTAACTGAATTTCCCTGCCTTGATCTTCCATAAACCGTTATTTCTGTAATAAGATGGCATATATAGATGGTATGGGATCTGTTTGCTCAGAACACGAGTCGATATGTATGCAGTGGTCCTTCTCCTGTTCTGTTCTGTGTTTGCAAATCTCTTGTCATTAATCCATGTCATCTCGATTTTTATCTCTTTATATATTTTTGACAGTTGATTCTTCTTTCTCATTTAATTCAGTTCGGATATCTTTCATTATGAGTCGTTTTCATGTACCGTTTGATGATTTTCATGTTAACGAGTGGGTATAAAGGCTGGAAGCCTTCCATAGTTAAATCTTTTATAGATATGATGTTATAAACTTCCGTCGTTTGTACTACCTTTAAAAAATATTTTTTCATTATTATTAAAGTGTCATTGTGACCATTTGTTCATTGGTAACATGTGACAATTACCTATTCTTCATCATAAAATATTTTCTTCTCCGTGTAAATATTTTACACTTCATTATATTAACTTTTGTTATGGTGTTCTTCTTTTATTGTAGAATTTTAAATAATTAGCTGATGATGAACCTATATAGGTTCGAAACATGTACTGATTGATGGTTTTTACCGTTATAACATATGAGGTTGATAATAAATTGTGGAGACGACTTAGAGTTTTTATTCTTCGTGAAACTTACAATTCAATATTAAACATAAAATAGAAAGGGAGTATATTTTCAAGAAAGATTAGTATTCGAGAAAAAATAGCTTCTGGCTTTGACTTTTTCATCTTCATATAAAAAATTGTAGAAAACTTCCACAGTGTTTCATTTCATTCCGTGAAATATAGTGACAGTGGTACTGACGTACTGTCTTCACATGTATGATATTTGTACCCCAGTTTTACTTCAAATATGTGAGTGTGAATTTGGAAACTGTACTTGCTACATGTACCAGTAGGGTTAAATCTATCGACGTCCAGAAGAAAGCAATTGAGTTCAAAATGAACTCTATAGATATATGCATGTAGAGAGTTTATTTTGAACTCAATCACTTTGTTCATTCGATATTTTCCACCAATTGATTCTATAAAGATGGAGTGAAAACCAAAACCATTTTTTCTTTCTTGGAATGCATTATGAAGCAAAGTGCCTTCACCATATACTAGAAAGGAATGGTGAAGGCACTGACTGGAAATCAATAACTTATTCAACTAACACTGTATTGCGAGACTTTCACTGAAAAGTTTACAAAAACCTCAACACCTATATGAATACGCTTGAGAAAGCTTTCGTAAAGCTAAAAACGTGTTGCGGTTTGTGAACTGGCCAGTGAAAATCTCATGCTAATGTGTAACTTGAATGAAAAAAAAAAGTTTGTATAAATACATGATATGAAGACGTTATTATGAAGGAAGGGTTGATGTACACAAAGGGTATTATTAGCTTTTTGAGGAATTTTCCCTTTCCAGAAACTTAAAAATTCAAAATCATTATGTAGAAACGTTGAAATAAATTTTCTATAAAATATTTTTTATAACTGATGGCCAGCACATTGAATTTACGCAGTGGACAAGAAATATACTGTTGATAAGTTAATAAGGAAAAGTGACTTAGGGGTAATCTACGTAATTCTTCGACCTTTCAAAAAAACAGAATCAACGTGTATTGTCTTTCCGTATAAATCAAGATACACTCAAGGATTAGACCATAGTTCTACCTCATTTCAACAAGATGTTGAAAAATGTAAAGTGGGAGAAACATGAAATGAACTGTGAGGACTGTCACAAAACAACTAAATCGGTCAGACTGAGCGAGCTATAAAAACTCGTTTCAAAGAACACGCAACACATATACGATTTCGAAATCCAGTGTCGCTCAACACCCCTTGAATAACGATCAAAGAATGAATGAAAACTGTCTGTAGATTTTTGGATGCTTACGAGGTTCCTAATTAACCTTTTATTTTATTGATAATTTCAACTGAAATGTTCTTTGAATATATATTAGATTTGATCGAAAAGTTGTACGAGTAATACGAAGAAGTTGGTTTCTTAACTTCGTTGGTTATTTCCAATTATAACGTAGTACAGATTTGATTTTTCAATCGATGAATCTTTTAGTTTTATTTTTCATTGGATGTGAACAAGTTGAATTTTCATTTAAGACACTTTTATCCCAAAGTGTAGATCCTAATCGCTACTTTCGCACAGAGTGCCTGAATGATTTTCCTGAATTACTTGTGTTTCATTATTTAAAAAACGTAAAAACGTATGAAGCAACAACCTGGAGAATTACCAGCTGAAAATTCTGCCAACAAATATCAAAATGCTAAGTCTTTCAGTTCAGTACAGATCTCATGATGAACTTGAAAATGCTTCATCGGATTTACATTTTTATCTTCGCCTGAAGAAGTGAACATATCAATGTTTCACTTACTGCATAGGTGTTGCAGCATACCCAATAATACAAATCGCTCAATTATATGATGGAAACACGGCATGGAATAATAACTTACTGTCAGTTCCATTCCACAAAAAACAAACAAGAAATCACTACTTGAGAACAAATAAACATCCATCAAGTTACGCAGGCAAAACACCATATTCTGATTCATCAAGATAATAAACCAAAAGTTGATTTGGAATCATGGCTGATGATGACGGCGAAAGAAAATAAACTGCTAAAAAGCCCGCTAACGAAACATCTCGAAAGGGTCCTAATGACGTTCTTGGGTATTTATGGATCCATTTAGATGGTAAACAGTAATATCGCATCCCGGCAGTTCATTTCGACTCACACTCAGCGCAAGGTTGCTATTATAGTCTAGGTCACAAGTGCCATTTCGCAACTTTTGAGTTTGTCATCCCCAAAAATTATGATGGGGTGTCATTCGATTCGTAATCTATCACAGAATAATATAAGATTTGAGCCAAGTTCCGTAAACGAACAGTTCAATAGAGGATAAGACGAGTTGGTTTTTTAAAAATATCTTACAAATTATTGCATACATTCAGAATTTGAAAAAAGATCCTTAAAGAACAAGAAACCTCGTGTAGAAAAATCCTATCTTCCGAAACTGAAACACCAAAATCAATATTTTTTCTTCAGCACGAATTAGAGTGAGTTTATATGAACCTTAAAGAGTAGAATGAATTGCTCATTATGCGAAGTAAAATCGCTTTTTTCTCAAGTTAGATAAGATACTTTCATTTTTTATTTTCATTATTAGAAATCAACATGTTTTGTATTTCAGCTAATAATTGTTTAAAAATTGTAAAAAATGAATGCATTGCTTATAAGATTATTTTTTTCTGGAATCCTGATCAATAATACAGATTTTTCGAAAAAAGATGGTTTCTCAAAAAGTGAAAAACGCATTTGTTGAATAATTATTTGTTTCTGCCAATAAATATTAATATTGTCCCCTAATGAGAATTAATATTTCTCCCCCTTGGTAAATAATGATAATGAAAAAATAATGAGAACAATTCTATAATTTTAAAGATATTCACAGAAACTTTCGTTAACTTAATTATCAACTAGAAGTAGGAAACTGAACATTGGAAATACGCTTGAAAAATTATTTGAAATTATAATTAATTGTACAATTGTGACAAATCATGTGTATTCCAGCATTTCCTATATTAATGGAACTAACATTTGGACCAGGTAAATTCACTTCTGTGTTACCAACAATCCTCGTATTTTGAACGCATTCATTACTTTTTTCCACTAAATTATCTTCAACACGGACGTTTTCTAACAGCATCTTGACTTGCAGATGAAGTTATATTTGAAGCTTCATTGGGTAAATTACATTTTTGCACTAATTCGGCGATTCTCTTCTTATCAGCTATTGATTCCACAATATATCATTCAGCCACAGCAGCCGACTTCCACCCACCGTGCCGTTTCAGGCTTAGTAAGTCTCCTCCGTTTTCTACGAGAAGTGTTGCCGAGCTACGTCTTAGAGAATGACCAGTATAACACTCAAGATTTTCTAATTTAAGATAATTAGCCACGACATATGGTACTTTTCTACTAGTATTATATTTTGTTTAGTATGTTGACCTTTACGGTATAAAATAAATAGTTTTGTAATGTCAGTTGGCATTAACCCATTGTAGCTCAACAACAACAAACTTCCTCGATGTTCTGTTCTTTGAATTGAGAATATTTATTATGATATCATCGCAAACATCTAAATCGTCTAGGAGCATATTGCATAATTCATCTGTTCTGCAGGCACCGACAACACCAATTACCATAACAGCCAAAATATCATTCCATTAAAAAATTAAACACAATCTAATAATAAGAAAGTATACCTTTTTTGATAAATATTCGTTATCAGGAGCTTCAACTATAAATTTCTCAATTTCTTCCTTTGTAAATAGTTTTGATTTCTTAGGTTTATAATTACTGTTTTTTCGTTTTAAAAATGCTACAAGCTTAAAAAACTTTAAAATATCGATATTTTCTTTTATTGCAAGTGTCGATTTTAGCATGGAATAATTTGCCCATAATGTCGATACTTTTTGCCTTCAGATTTCTCTTTGAAATACGCTAATAAAACATTTTCTGTTACTTTAGCAACTTTCCTTTCTTCACACCATTTTTTCAGTTGGTTATATGCATTCATGTACAGTCTCTTTGATTTTTCTGGCAATAAATCACTACTTGTACTAGCTGCCACCACTCTAACTTCAGGCGGGGTACACATAATCTCTAAATCATCGTCACTTGAATTTTCACCCATTTTTCAATTAATTATATTGACGTTTTATTTATATAGATCTTTTAACTTCTTCAAGATGACATCTAAATTTGAATTAAAACCGCATTTGGCAAAAAGCCGCATAATAATCATTGTACAGTGTTTGGTTGTCATGGAAACGCCGGCAAACGTTTTCATGGCCTAAGTAGATGTTGCGCGCTTATCATCGACATCGCGTATTCAACATGGAAACTGTACCGTTTCAATTTGACATGCAACAATTCATAGCTGCCTTGGGTTATCATATAACCAAGGACATTTTTTCCTCACTGTAATGCAGAATTGAGAAATTCTAAATTCTGAACATACAGAAGCGATGAGAGAAGTGGAACATTGAAATATATCAAAAGTGCAATGAGATATTTCCTAGATTCATATCAAAATTTGACACATGCCAAATTTTTACATAAATAAAGCCAGTTTGATAAGAAACTCGCTCCACTCTACTTGATATTCCGATATATTCAACAAATTGTTAGAAAATTACTGATGCCAAAATTAAAATTGTTAATGTATCAATGTTAGTAGTGAAAAAAAATCTATATATACCTCAGCTGAGAAAGCTATTATTTACCTCGCACATTATATAAAAATGCTCGGTAAATAATAGCTCACTTCTCAACCTAGGTATATAATATACTATTCTATGTGTTAATGTAGTTAACAATGTATCAAACTAAAAGGTGAAACTGAAAGCTCTGGCTTGGAATGAATCCAAAGCAAGTACCTAAACACCAGAACTACAATACTTTACTCGACGCGGGGTTCACCAATCAAATTGGAGTCTTCATATTTTCATTCTCTTTGATTTTTGAATACAAAGAAAAGCTCAGTATCATTGTGTATAAAAAATAGTTTCCATCTATTGTTTGTTCAATTTTGTTTTCCTATTTTTTTACTATATCATTAATAACTGTCAAACTACTTGTTTGCGGCATTTGGACAATGCCCGTCCGCTCGTTTCACAAATCAACCCCCGAAAATTAAAGAATTGAGCGTCGTCAACCGACTATCATCTTTTCAGACACTTCGATAGCTTTCTTACCGGTAGACCGTTGGCAAAAGTACACTGATTCAAATGGCGCTTCCTTCAATTAAAATGAATAAACAAAACTTATAAAACAACCTAATAACATATCAATTATAATTATTTGGTGCAAACGATCTCAAAAGTTGCCAAATTGTACTGGACTATCTAATGGAGACTGTTTCTGTGAGCATCAGACTTGGTTAGCGATATCAGATGATGCCACAAAATATGCACAGCGTTGAGAGTCTGAAGTTTATGTCATACTATGCACAACGGGAATGGAATTGGAAACCGTGTTGGATACATTACCAGGTGCGCTTTTCAAAGCGAATTTGTCACGGCAGCGAATATGAACCATGTTCTGTATATTAACCAAATAGTACACTAACAAGGGTTTAATGAGGGCGCTCCTAAGATACATCCAATGATCAAAGTTTTAGGAATAATTTTCTCATTATTCTCAGCATTTGAAATAAATATTAGTTCTGAAAAAGGTTAATACAAATATACCGTTTTTCACCGACTCATTCAATACTACCTATTTTTTCCTCAGAGTCGTCTTTTGTGTGCAAAGTCGTTTCAGAAAGAGCCTAATAAGGCACGTGATAAACCTGCTATCAATACCAAAGAAACTGAAAGCAATATTCTGAATCGAGTCAGATTCAGTGGGAGATAGCTCACGAACTGGTATAAATAATGATGAAACCGTTTATACTTTAGAAAGACAAATAATGATATTTCCGAATTCATATCTATTTGTTCCTTAAGAATACTGATATATGAAAGTTTGAATGTCAGGGATATCTTTATTTTTTAAATTATATTATTTCCTGCTTTCTAATACAAAAAGAAATAAGATAATTTTTTTCAAATAGTGTATATCTCTTTTCATTGTTTATCAACGATTTGGAAAAACCCAAGAATCCAATATACTGCTCTGCTGACGACAGTGCACTTGTCTCCATTTGGATTCCATTTGGATTCCAAGACTTCGACTGCGGATGCACATCTTCACCGGCAGCAGGAGGTTGCATATCTTAATGAGCATCGCATGATTTCGAATTGAGGTGAAAGTAACCAAGTGCAATTCAATGCCTCGAAAACCCAGGCATCGGTTTTCTCCATAAGGGAGAAACGGGTATAATAAGGTCATGACTGACAATTTCGGTTTCTGTTTCGATAAAATTGTTGGTTGCTTCTCCAAAGTTTGGAACACTGTTCCGAACCAGAAAACTATACACACCTCAGCAAATTTTGATGCTTTTATAAAGCTAAGATCACACCTTTTTTAGAGTATTTTTCTCATGTATGGAGGAGCTCTGTCCGTAAGCATACGATGAAGCTGCCGGATTCCATCCGGAAAACAGCCATCCGCCTGATTGGAGACGCGAATATCACGTGCAACCTTGATAGCCTGGAACATCGAAGAGAGGTTGGAAATTTGTTACTGTTCTATAGATACTTTTACAAGAGGTATTCAAGAGGTGACAAGTGGCATATTTGATTCCACCAAGAAGGGTACATATCAGGAACTGTTTGAATCTGTTTAAAAATTTTCTTTCCGTTCACCAGCTGTCGCACCCCTACGAACGACAACCTTCAGAAGTCGAAACTTGTGCGAGCTAAAAATCAATGAGATCTTACCATTTAACGTGTGATTACTAACACGGGTTGGACGATAGCAAGTGAAAATCGATGGTTCAGACTGGGGCTTGAACCACCGACCACGTCGAACCGCCTGGCTACCGACCGACCAACTGTGACTGTTTATCGTTTTGGGGTTCAACTTCACTGTATAAGAACTCTTCCATTTGGAGAATTGCGTTTATGTGGAAAAAACTTCCTGAGAAGGGTTTTTCAAATAAATTTAATCTTCAGCAATTCAAATCCAATGTGAATCGATCGGTATCACAGATACCGCTAAAGAATTTTCCTGTAGTGCTTGTGTTTTATTTCAGAAAATTCGGCAAAATGTTATTGAGGAAAGTTGTTAACAATTGAAAGTTATGCCTAAATACCAAAACGTGGCCTCCCAAGTCATTTTTTATTTTTTTCATCAATGATTTCCCAATTTTTATTTTTTCTATAATTACTCTCAGCACTTCCATAAAGTAATCACAACCAAATCAGTTGAGCATAACTTTGTTCAAATTCCAGAATATTTGTGAAATCAACTTGGATTTTTAATTGTTTAGGGAATCATAAACTTCATGTTTTTTGCAACGATATTCAGTTTAACTTTGAAATTTCACAAACCATTTCTTTAACAAGATAAATCATCACTGATGATCAAAAACTTTCATTCAATGTGAACATTTTGTATTTGAAATGTTTATGAAAAAGCTGTACAAATTAACCGACAAACATGACATCCTATTAAAACCATTGCGGATACTCATAACACAAAGCAAATGAGGGTTGAGATAAATCATTATGACAGTTTTGTGACAATAACTTCTCATTCTTAATAATAATTATTTGATTATTGAGTTTGAGTTCATTATCATGCCTAAAGGCCTATGTTTATTTGCACGTTTCAAGAACGAGACTCTTCTGCAAGGACAAATATAACATCAACATGATTTCCATAAACACATTTTTTTGGAGACGAATCCACGTTCACAACAAATGACGTTGTGTCTTCCCAAAATTGTTGGTGGTGGTCGGACGATAATCCAAATTTTGTCATTGACAATAAAAACCAATATTATCAAAAAACAAATGTATGGTGCGGTATCATAAACAATAAATTATTAGGGCCTTATTTGCCATAACATAACTGGTGGTAGCTATTTACAGTTTTTGGAAAACAAACTTACGGATTGTTCAGACAACAGGAGCTTTCAAAAACGATATTAATTATGATTTGTACATGATGCATTTCCTAGTAATTTTACTAATTTTTTTTAGAATGGTTAGTTGGGATATTTGCTGATAAATGGTTAGGACAAAATACTGAACCACGGTGGCCTCCTCGTTCGTTAGATCTCATGCCATTAGATTTTTTATGGAGATATTCAAAACGAAAAGTTTACAAGAATCAGCCATTTATTAATTTTGAGGAGCTTGAAAATTCGATACGATTTCATTTAAGAAATATTCCAGCATATGTGTTGCGATCTTTTCTGAATTTTATGATCGGACAATTAGATGTGCATTGAATGAGAATTCTAATTCTTTCTTCATACATTTGATAAAGGTTAAGTTATACAAAAAAGCCGATAAAAATTGTCAAAACCATCGGCACCCCTTTCAAATACCATTGAAAACATTGTATTATTACTTTTTGATCATTTTGTTAATATTCAATAATAATAATGTGTACTACCCTAAATGGATTGGTTCCTTGGGTATCAGCGATTATTTTAAAACAATTTCATGTTTTTCGATAAATTTGTATGGCTTTTTCATAAACATTTCAAATACAAAATGTTTATTTCAAATGAGAGTTTTTGAATATACATATTACCATTACTAATATTTTACCTCGTTAAAAAACGGTTTGCGAAATTTTAAAGATGTGTTAAATATCGTTGCAACAAACATGAACTTTGTGATTCCCTAAAAAAATTAAAATCCAAGTTAATTGCACAAATATGCATTAGAGATCTTTGGGTGATCAGCAGAAGGAAAGTGTACTCTTATAACATATATTATTCCCATATTTCGATAAAATGTATTATCATTTTCAAGAAACAGCTACAAAAAATGTTGATAATATAATATTATAAAATAAGTTGAGCCTTTCGTAATAATTTAATAGTTAATATTGTATTATCATTACTTCTTGTAGCTCTTCCTTGAAAATGAAAATAAGATTTATCGAAATTTCGGAATAACTTGTGTTAAAAGTGTACACTTCCGTTCTGCTGATCATCCAAAGATAGTTTCTAAATTTCGTAACACAAATTTTTGTAATATTCATGCCATGAATTCTTATTAGACTTCAATACAGATATTTTTCGAAGATGTCATGAAATACAGATTCGAAATCTAGTTTACCTTTTCACTCGTCCATGTTATATCTTATTTTTCCATCAGTTTTCAATGTCAGGATACACAGCATCGTTCATATTACATTTTCTTACCTGAAACAAAAATTAAAAAGTGATTACAACTAACGGAGAGGAACTAAAAGAAAATATTCTAGTTATTCATCAACAAAAAAAATATTATCCATTTACAGTTCTGTAATTTATAATTTTAATTGGGCTTAGGATGTTTAAAATGACTGTTTCAAGAGGACTTTCTTTCAGTTTGTGTCTGAAAGTTACTTCTTTGCATGATCTACACATCTATGTATACAGTTACTTATTTTCAAATTGATTCCTTCCTTCCTTTCTTTGGAAGATTCCCTCATCCCTTTTTTCGTATCAAGATGGAGTAGTAGAAAGCCAAAAACTTTCTTTGCCAAAAAGACTAGTATTATATAATGCCTTTCAGTTGAATAGTTTCTTCGAAGTATCTTTAATCAAGAGTTGATATAACTTTTTCCAGTAAGGAATCGATTGAAATAAACCGAAACACTCAATGATGATTGAAGCTCACCATAAGTTGGTTTTCAAACTTAAGTTGATTTTGAGATTAGTGCAAACAAAGGAGCAGACAAACAGAAAACAACTCTGAAAATCATTGTTTTGGGTTCTATTGCATGAATAGAGATTCTCGTAAAAATTGTTTTTTTCAAATATTTTTTATGTACAAACAGTGACCAGTTACACTATTATAATATATGACATTGGCTGATTTCATCACATGTATTCATATGTTCGTTTTCATGTAACTGAATTATTCTATACAAAGGGTTCTAAACAGAATAACTGGACACACTCCAAAAACTCAATTGGGGGCCATAAAAATAATGTGAAATTAGAAATTTAATATTCCATTGGATACAACACTCATCAAGTGATGAAAGCAATTCCTAGAAATCAAATAATCGACAACATTAAATTCAACAAAGGCAGGAGTATGGATGTAGGTGGCATTAGGATCATTAGAGTGAATCATATTACGAGAAACTACAAAACATCTGGCCACAAACTCACCTTCATTAGGTCGTATCGTTTCCCGATCCCACCGCAGCAGTTAGTTACGACCGAATTGCTAGTCAAATATAATTAACCCGATACCGATCTATTTATTAATCGAATCAGGTCCATAACTATTTCGAAATGACACGGTTGAGGAGTTTCTTCCACAATATTCCCAATGAGAACTGTCTCTAGTTCCTTTAAAAGATAAATTCAAGGAATCTTTTGAAGAATTGCCAGTGATATTTGATGGCGACGAATTCGTCCGATGTTCCAACTATTCACTCGATTGAAATGCAATCTGCTGTTTAGTGATCAAGTTTGAATCAGTAGAAGAAGAATAATAAAGGATGATGATGAAAAGCACAATTCCCTACATCAGTTTGTTTTTATCACTGATAGGGCAACATGTTAACGTGCAAAAAATGTATGAATTTTCTGTAAATTCCTCTTACTGTTACCTAACTTGACAAAAGGTTGAAAATAAAAACTTACACATGGAATGTTTTGATACCCTCTACTTCTAGATCAATCAAGATACCGAAATGAGATTTAGACAGTTGTTTTTCATGTTTTCCCCTTCTGCCTTGGCAGTCGGTAGCCAGGCGGTTCGACGTGGGTGCTTGTTCACTCACTCGAATTGACTGTCGTGTTGGTCGGTGGTTCAAGCCCTAGTCGGAACGATCGATTTTCTACTGCTATCGTCCAACCCGTGTTAGGAGTCACCCGTTAAAAGGTAAGACCTCACTAATCCTTACCTCGCACAAGTTTCGACTTCTGAGTGTTGTCGTTCGTAGGGGTACGACAGCTGATTAACGGCGAAACAGATTTTTTTAAACAGATTTTGCAGCTATACTTAATTGTTTTGATACCCGCATGTGAAAGAGATGATCACATCATAGTGATCATAGTGATAGTAAGCATATCTTATTATCATTTTTTGATAAATGGGTAGCATTTGAGATGCGAATTTCATTTACAAATTGAATATTTCAAGATTTTTCTACAAGTGTTGCGTAGTTTTAAATTATTGCTGAAATCGATAGTATATGGCTTACTTGGGAACAATTTCATTGATCAAAATATAAATCACTCAACTGGATCTGCATATCTCAGAAGTGTTTTATCTTTTCTAAAGTGTGACGAAATTATTTGATCTGATATCAGGCATATTATATAAAATAAATGTTCCATTGAAGAAATAACAGTTGGCTACAACAGATATTTGTTTTGCTACAAAATCAACCAAGCCTTTCAAAAAGTTTTTCAGCGTAAGCGTTACTCATGTAAAATTGTAATGTAAAGGCAAAACATGCTCCATATATAATAAAATTTTCAACGAGTGCAAAGTCACAATTAGCAAAGGCATAACTAAAAAACTTATGGTGCAACAAAAAAAGCAATTGGGACTTTGTTGATGTACCTGAAGCATTATTCTGAAACCTGCGAAAATCGAACAGAACTCGGTAAAGGTCTTTGAAAAATCAGTATCATGTCTTCTGCATTGAAGACAGAAAAACTACTTGGCAGGCATGTTAGGTAGTTGTGATGCACTGTTTAACACTTTTGGTATAGTAATGAATATTAATGGAGTTTTATATATAACTGGTTTAATCTTCCTCTTGAAGATTATCACTTGGTGATCGAAACACGTGTCGAGGTATTTAAATATCAGTTTGGTGTTGGGATAAAATTCCAATAATATTCAGGCATATAAGTGTCACACCACTGGCCTACAGACCACTGCATCTAAACCAATATGCCTAAGAATCACGTATGTCTAAAGAAACGAGAAAATCAGAATATGCTTACAAGAACAAGGAGATGCATTTAGCTGCTTTTGTAGATATACTTTCACCCTAACAGACCACATAGGTCTAATGACAAGGATGACCTTATTACTCACAATCTAGAACACTAAAAAAATATAAATCTGTTACTGACGGGGTCGTTTAATAAATGTGATGATTTTACAACCACTAGCTGTATAATGAGTTGTTAGGGAATCTGTCCAATCTATATCGAATATTAAATTCAAATCATTTGTGAGACGTAACATACCTGCATGTGGGGCATCTATAAAGCAGAAATTCTGTATATAAAACATCATATTCAATCTTATCCTTCAGGTTGGAACGTGAAATTTAACTAACAATAATAAATGGGGTGAGTTAAGTCTATAATTAGGAAACTAGTAAAAATGATATTCCACATATTTCCCCTTTTTTGGAGAGATAGTATCCTGAATTCATTTCTCAAGTGAGGTGTTCTTAGTGAACGGTAGTCTGGTCATAAGAGACATTTCTTGTAGTGAAGATATCTAAAAAAGGTTTTCTGAAGTTTTCCAGTTCATATAATGTGGGTTGATACTCGCCAAACAATATATTTGATCCAAATTCCAATTTACTTCTAAACAATGTATAGTACAGTAGTATGATCCAATGGATATTTTTGAAATTTCTAATTTGCCTGATAATAAACCGTAACATTTTATTTGTATTCCTTGCAATCTTTCTTTTGTGAGTCTTGAATGATGATGTATTATTATATGTAACTCCTAGGTCTTTTATTTCTATATTTCTTTCAATGAGGGACTCTATTAAGTTCATAACAGAAGAAAATAAGGTCTTTCGGGCGCGTAACCAACATTACTGAATATTCATCAATATTGAAAAATAATTTATTCTCAACTTGGATTCTCTGTCAGCAAGCATTAGACACTCTGAAAATTCCAGCACTGCCGGGTAGCAAGAGATTGTCCTCAGAGGGAAAATTTTGTCCCCACTCTTATGGAACCTTGTAAAGGCCCAAATACTACGTTTTCTGGTGGACACATTAGTCATAAATGACTTAGTCATCCTAGTTTAGAGCAAGTATAATAATATAGTGAAGGAACGCATGTAGTTGATAGTTGACCCTAAATCTTATAACTAAATGGACCGATGAAGATGGGCTGACTATAAGTCCACACAATATCTAGAAATTATTAAAAAAAGGCAGAAGCAGGACTCATTCGGACCAGATGTACTACGAAAATACAGCGTGGCTTAAATAAGACACGATGTATTGGCAATGGTGACAATGATGACAATGGTGGTAAAACCCATGATATTGCATAGGATCGCAGGTAACAAAAGAGCCGGCGAGTATGCCAGACATGGATCATCATTCATATATAGACCCTAACCCAGCTGTAAGAGTACCAATTTGGTATGGAACTAAATTGGTGAATTGCTCTTTAAGAGTACTAGAAAAACACACCCTGGAACACATACAAAAAGCTTTAAAAAACCGTCCATGAAGAAAACAGAAGAACTGCTCGAAAGTAGCAAAGGATCAACTCCCACTGGGGGACAGCAGCTAAATAAAGCTGTACATCAGAGACCACAACTGCAGGCAATGCAACAAACAGGTAGAGACAGCTCGTCAGTGCTAATGTGAGGCACTGGATCACAGGACGCAAACAATTCATGGACAACCTAACTTATATCCAAAAGAATATATCCAGCAGACGACCTGTACAAACTAGTACAGTGTCATGAAAAAGATGAGAGGAAAACAATAAGTCTGCAGTGTTTTTCGAAAATTTGGGACGGTTCCGAAGTAGTAGAAAGAAAAAACGAGTAGAAGTTTTTTATGGACCACGAATTCTCAACAGATGCATTGGACATATTGGTTATATCTATTGGTTGAAGAATAGAAAAAAAACCTGAAATATTCAGATCCTTGTTCAGGCTCAGCTAAACTGTATGTGGAACTATATTCTTGGCATCCAATGACAACCTTCACAAAATATTATTTCCTAGATTCACTGTGAAATAAAAATGTCTTTACCCATGGGCATGATGTCGGAAGAGGCTCGCAATGAAGTTTATCAGAGAGGTTTGTAATTGCGATGTCATGAATAGAATATTGAGCTCTCATTCCATTATATCTAAAAAAACTCTCAAAATGCTTTTGTATGCTGAATTATAGAGTCAACTGGATTGATATTCAAAAAACACACTTTAATGTGAGATTTCACCTGAAAGTTTACAAAACCGCGACACCTGTTTCATCATTTTTGGGTATCACAGTATTGGTCACCGTTAAGGTTGACGACTTATTGTTATCCATACGTGGAAATTCGGTTATTTATTGAGCAATGCAAGTCACAGCAAGCGCCAAACGTGATGGCGATCCCTCCCACATGCGCACAAACTTATTTGTAACCCCCACTACAGCTCTTGCAAGACATACAAATGCTCTGTACAGAGGCGTATCATTACTTGTCCTCCAATGCTGTTGGCGTTTGGCATTGTTTGAATAATTTGTGTTGTTGCTGAAAAAATGTCAGGACCTAACAAAAACCAGTTATCAAGAGTCAGGTATTTTATTGAATTGTACTACTACCTACTAAATAAAAATGAATACTAAATAAATACTAAATCAATACTAAATAAAATATGAAAACAAATTACCAAGGTGTCATGTTCCATTTCCTAATTAAAACTAATTATAGGTACGACACTGGTCGGCAAGAGGCTTATCGCTACCCAATGAAAGAAAAATTAAATTGCAAAGTGGTTAATTTCTAAGAAATTGATTTTTAAGAATGCAATGACAAAAGCAGAATTATTAGCCATTGCCAACATTAATAAACTATATTAAGAAAGATACGTCATTCAGGAGCAAAAACGAAGAATTGAAATACCATGTTTACTACCCTATCACTGTGAGCTCAATACAATTGAATTAACATGGGCTCGAGTCAAAGGTAACGTTACTCAAAATAAGACAAATTATATATCATCGTATCTTTTCCATAAATCACTGTAAATAAATATAAGTAAAACACTGTAAACTGAAGCCCAGAAGTTTATTTCGTATTGTCTCCAATTAACATTGTTTATATGGTTTTAATTGAATAAATCGTAATTATTTTACATCATACAATTTGTGAAATATATTCTTTCAACGTCAATTCATATCAAGTAAAGCAGCATTTGTAAATTATGCAAGCCTGTTTCGTTTGCAGTCGAGTAATAATTTTCTTCCTTATGAAAGATTTGATAATATACACAACATATGCGAATTTCTACCAAACCCCCAATATCACTTGGAGACATACATCCAAATCAAATCCATTTCTCCTGTATTGATAATGATGGTGCCGACCACATTCCCTTTTTTCAAAGACACTTTGTGCTCCTTAGGCTGTTTTCTCGGAGTTTGGGGTGGCGCACCCTCTTCTTGCCTGAGGGTATGTTTCTCAATCAAATATTGTCTCCTTTACGGCGACGATAGTTGATCTCGGTTTCTCGTGAGTGAGGATGCGTTTTTTTGAGGACGGGTAGGTTATGAATTTAAGAGGGAAGTATTTCCTGGAAGAAATTAGGCTTGTTCATTTGTTCCGTAACCCGAAGCACTCTTTTCTCAATTAGTTTCATGAAAGAATGGTTCACTCAGGTTAACTCAGGCAGGAATTATATGGAAATATGAAGTGAAAAAATAAGCTGAATCAAAATTTTCTGAGCTGGATATGAATGAAATTAAAATGAAATATATGTGTCTTCGCTCTATATATATTTTTTCAAATCAATAGGATGAATATAAAAAATCTATCATAAAACAACAGCTATTTTATTCAGATAAGATTTGAGTTGCAGTTTTATAACTTACATAAATCCTCTAGAAAATGATGAAATTCCGCAAATTAACTTCAATTCAGTAAACGAAATATATTCAAATATTCATACTAGATATTTCAGAAATATTGTAATCTCAATTTTTTGTTGGCATTTCCAAATTAATTTTTCATTTGTATCTGTCTTGTCTATAACAACGAAATTTCAACATATGTTGGAAACTAGAGTCGAATTTGGGATTTCTCACACAATTAAAACAAAATTTTGAAATTTGTCAGTACCAAGAAAAATTATAACAAATCATTTTTGTTTGTTTGAAGGTGATTGACAATGTTTCGTGATGAATTTCACTAGTTCGGACTTCCATTGTCTACTATATAAAATGATTTGAAATCCCTGAAACAAGTAAAAAAGAATAATTAAAAAAAAATAGTTGAAATTAACAATTATATTAAGCAACAACAAACCTGAAATGAAATGACAGTGAAACAACCTACTAACAAAAATACAACAATTGAACAAACAAAAAATCAAAGGAATGAAAAAAAAAGAAAATAATAAAAATAGAAAATAATAAAACAAATCAGGAATAGCAGACCATGTTTGGACCCATCAACACAACATCGAGTGGTCCCAAGCTGAGATCTTGCACAGAGAGGAACATTGGTTCAGGAGAAAATTTAAGGAAGCCGCATACATGTTGTCCAACAACGTATTCAGCCAGGCCAGCGTAGATATACGAAACATATGGAAACCCATCATCAAACGAAAAATGACCAACTCCCGCCAAAACGGTCATCTCTCACGGAATCAGTGAAGCGGAAAATGGAAAGTAGAGAAAGTGAAAGTATTTCAACGGCCTATAAAATAGTCATCTCTCGGAGGAATCAGTCCAGTCATCACTCGAAGACGATTGTAGATACCAACAATCGAAACGTCGTGAACTAACGTGACTTGGAATCTCTACACTTTTTAATTTTTATTATTTTCTATTTTTATTATTTTCTTTTTTTTCTTTCCTTTGATTTTTGTTTGTTCAATTGTTGTATTTTTGTTTGTAGGTTGTTTCACTGTCATTTCATTTCAGGTTTGTTGTTGCTTAATATAATTGTTAATTTCAACTATTCTTTTTTAATTATTCTTTTTTACTTGTTTCAGGGATTTCAAATCATTTTATATAGTAGACAATGGAAGTCCGAACTAGTGAAAATCATTTTTGTAATAAACATATATTTTTACATTTATTTATATATACTTTCACAAGGTGTCCAAATTCATTTGAAAGTTTCAGCTATTACTTTTAATACAAACATTTTGTAGACGTAAAAATTATGGTTACCTTGTCATGGTGTAAATAGATACAATGAGTCCTGCCAGAAGACGCTTCATTGTGCGGTTCAATGAAAATCTCACAGTGAAGTGGTACTTTAATGCCTACTAGATTTTCATAAGGCATCGGTCAATTCCATCGCTCTGGTAGAAGCCCTTACTATATACTATTTGTACATGCGTTCTTTATATTGTTTTAGTCGTCTAGAGCTTGTAGCTTTTCAGACGAATAACCCTTTAGGAAAACAATAAAAAAATCGAAATTCACTTTATTTTACTGAATTACCTTTTAATTTTTATTATTTCTTTCTGTATTTCTTTCTGAGGTGGGACGTAAAATAATACCTACAATTGTCGATATGACATATTTTATATGTTCCTACCTGAAGGTAGCGCCCTCCAGAGGGCTGGGAGTTTCACCCTCTAGAAAATTCCGAAATGTGGCGAAATGTTCAATAATAATTTGGAACGTTTTGTAACATCTCAGATCGATCTAGAACAATCAAGGGAGTTGTTGTGGTATCCCTCTATCTCCCCTCTACGGAAAAGATTCCTGTTTTCACCTCAAAGGCATAGAATTTTTGCCTTCCAAAAAATTGTAGAACACTTCAAAATATTCGAGAGTATTCAAGAATTTTTCGAAAGATTCTGTGAACATCATATGATGGAATCGGCCGATGAATGATGAAAAACCAAAACGTAGAAATACTTCAATGTGACTGAGGATACACTACAAAAACACACTTTTGTCTATTTTCCACTATATTTCTTTATTGTTGACCGGTTTCGGCTATTATACCATTTTCAAAGTTTTGAAAATGGTATCCTCAGTGAACATGAATTTCCACAAAATAAACAAGTCGTCAATCGAAGAAGTGACTTCAATGTGAGATTTTCAGTAATCAGTATACAAAAACGCAACACGTGTTTCGCTATACAACAGCTTCCCAGACGTGTCTTTTCTGACAGCTAGTAAAGAGAGTTATTCTAGCTCTATATCACCCATTCAAGAAGGTTATGCTTTCGAAGATATAAGGGCTGAATGTTTCGTTCCCTAGAAACTTCTAGAACAGTCTAGAATACTCAAGAGCATTCGGGAGCAATCCACAACATTCAAGAACGGACCAGAACATTTTCAAATGATCATAGTGAAACATTTCAGAACATTCTGGAACATTTTAGAACATTTGAAGTATTTTTGTATGAGGCTACCTGTTGGATAAGGATATATACCCGTGAAGCAAAATCCGTCTACCTCTTATGATTTGAGAGTTATTCTTTCATTTCAACTATACCTCACAATCTCATATCAACTCCATGGGCGGAGCCGTGTATCCAGTAAGTAACTGATAATTATGATCTTGAATAGAATTCATGCAAACAAAGGTATGTTCACAACAATGTCGTCCTACAGACAATTTCTTGCACGATACTTTTACTTTGCGATAACTCCTAAGATACTGAAACACTTGACTAACGAATTTACTAGATGGGGATTGATATTGTATCTATTCAATAAATTTCCAATTACAACATTATATTTTCTTATTAGTTAGTGAGCTATGCTTGAAGACTGGCAGTAAACAAATCTAAAGAAATGAACTTGACATTACACACAAGTATTCCACTAGATGGAGTGACATTTTGTTGTTTCGCTCCAACCTATGAAGAGGAATAAAATACTCTGAAAGAATTCAGATTTTCAATTATGGAATATCATTGACTTTAGGTCGATGATGGCCACTATCTTGCACTGATGAGTGGCTAATGAGCCCGAAACCGGTCTGCAAGTGTGCCAGTTCCAAAATTGAAGGTCGACTCTTTCAGTTGTAATGCCAATTGCATATGCAGAAAATTTTCTGTGAAGATTCCTGCACTGACGCCTGTCAGATATAATCCAACGCCCTTCGTGGTATTAGCCAGGAGAGTAGTTTTCTGATAGGCGTCAGTCCATTCAACCAACTATGTAGGTATATTCGAGACTGGCTTGAACGTTTAAAGTTCATTTCTTCAGATACAACATTATAGGATACAATTATTTGGTACATTGAAATGTATACACTAGGCTAACCTTAAAGTATATGGTAAAATCACATATTTTGAAAATTTGCGATTTTACAAACTGTGAAAATCTCTATAATTCAGTATACATGTAAAAGTATTTGTTTTGAAAGTATTTTTATTTCGTGTAAATCAATGTTTATAAGAAAATAGATGGTTTGGGAGAGGCTTTTCTTCCAGTTTGTGTCGGAAAGTAACTTTTTTGCATAATCTATACATATCTGTATAGAGTACATTTTTTGAAATTGATTGCTTCCTTCTTTTCTTTATTTTTTTTTGTATAAAGATGGAGAGGTAAAAAGGCAAAGCCTTTCTTTCTTAAAAATTAATTTCTTAAAAAATTATACATCTTTCATTTTCAGTATCTTTCTGTCTGTCTGACTTTCAAGAGGAAAGTTTATGTATATTCAATAATACTTTGAGTAAGATGGTTGAAATATGACTATACACAAAATCTGCGACATGTCTTTTTAAGGATTGTAACACTGCTTTAAATGGAAAAAGGTATATTTGAAAGTGGTTGACAATATTGTATGCCGAATTTTACTAGCTCAAACTTCCTTTGTTCCATGATTCTGATATGATTTGAAATATCTGGAAGAAGAAATAAAATTAAAATGAATAGCTGAACATATCAATTATATTTTTAGCTATTTTCAGCTATTGATTTTAATTTTATTTCTTCTTTCACAGATTTCAAATCATATTAGAATCATCAAACAAGTGAAGTAATAAAATTCGACATATAACATTGCCAACCACTTTCAAACATATCTTTTCCAATTCAAAAAAGTGTTACTATCCTTAAAAATAGACATATCGCAGATTTTTTGTAGATCTATGAAAGAAAAAGATTGTGTATATAGTCATATTTTAACCATCTTACTCGAAACATAAATGAATTATATACATACATAAACTTTTCTCTTGAAAGTCAGACAGACAGGTAGACACTGAGGGAGACCTAAATGCTAGTACCTATGTATTGATAACCTAATACTTACTGATACTGATTGACTCATTGAAATGATTATTTCTCAGGTATTTTGAACGTCATCGTCCCAGTCAATGCCTTTCGGAAAAACTTTCGCTCCCTTCATATAACGCGACCCTCACCCAATGTTTAGGGTGTACACTCGCTTTCCATCGATTTCCCCTCATAATTATGGATCTCGAAAATTATTTCCAATTCTCATCTAGATTATCGCTACATCAAGAAGAAATTTAAGGCTTTTCATCCACTTTTAGCTTTTCCCTCTGCTATTTCGGTCGGTCGACCATGCGTGCCATACTGATAAGTATCTCAAGCGTAGGGACATCTATCCGAGCATCTCTTTTTTCTGCTGGGAAATTATTTTCCTTTGGTTCAATGGATTTTGTATTCATCTCAGATGGATTTAATTGATTTCGATACATATAGGAAATTGGGATTTATATCTGTAGATGATAATCGAGTTGTCACGGATCGCATATCCCGTTTTACTGACGATGTCAATTTATTTACTTCGATAACTACAAGGGAGTTAACAGAAATAGATTCGAAATGTAAAGACCAGGAGTTGCTTCATTCATGATTAAAGACATTTCATCTGTAATACCGGATCACAATGAAATTAGTGCATATGTCGCCTTTTAGTTGTTAGTGGGGTAAGAAATTTGATATTCATCCGATATTTTCTATGTTTATTTTCTCAAAACCTGTAAAATGATGGAAAGATTGAAGGCTAGGCCACCACAACAGAGTTTTACAACGATAAAACGTTTCTTTCCAACAGCGATAAAACTGACAACCATGAAATTAACATCTATAAGTGACTCTCGGGGCCGAGTTTTCCATCATTCTCACAATTTCAATTACTGCCACTGTCCTAACCAAATTGAATCAATGGAATCAAATATTCAAATATAATTGTGACTACATATTAAAGCTTTGCATGAATGCTTCTACAGCAATTCACAGGTTTAATTTGATATTATGATTAAATCAGTAACTAGATACTAACTGACACTAACTCGAATATGTAAATCGAATTAAACTCATCAATATTATGGAAAAAAAATTAAATTTGAAAAAATACTAAACAAATCTCGTCTTTTGTTTCTTATAACATCAAGTTATTTTAATAATATTTCCATAGATGATGTACTAGTGCCGTCATATTTAAATAGAGAAAATAGCTTCTACTCTATTCCTTTGAATAGAAATTGTCATTTGTATTATATGGGCAAATGGTCTAAAAATATGAAGGGTATTTTTCTAAATGTGTGACTTGAGTTCATTTCCGACTTCAAATCGTTTACCTTACAAACAACTGAATGATGCATATATAATGATTTCGTTTCAAATAGCTTGAACTTTTTGGAAAGAATTTAGTCAATAACATCTACCAGGTAACCGTTTTCAACAGCAACTAAATAAACTTTCGTTTCTCTCTGAAAATTTATTTCTGACAGTGAAATATTCAATAGCCTGTAAAGTATACTATTGAAAACTGCTATTTTATGCTAATAGGGAATAGTCGAGAAATTATGTATGACGATGTCCATATCAGGTCTGTGGAAAATTGCAAAATTATGTCCATTATTGATTTTAGTAATAGTCATTGAATTTTTCACCTTCATTTCAGTGGTGAATGAAATTGACAAATTGACAGTAAAACGGACAAGGATATAATCTACGTATCTGTACCAGAAAAATAAACTGTTGATCACATGAATTTTTATGAATTATATTTTCAAAATTATTAAGAAAATTCGGCGGGATTTCCATCATTAGCCCTCTGCTGGTGATCTGTTCTTATAGAAGTGTGAAATGTTTTTTGTCTAAGTGACGGCTCCATGCATTGGGGAATACAATATGTCCAAAATGTATGGATTGACAGGATCAGAAAAAAATTACATCCTATATAATGTTTAATATGTTTTTAGAGCTGTTTCACGAGTCGTTTGATATCATCAGTGTTTGACGTACAATCGACAACAATTTGCAGAGCAGTTGTGTTTTTGATGGTTTAATAATAATTATTTAAAGAACCGCACTGCTAGACATCGTCATCTGTGGCAAAAACATATCAAAAGTCAATCAAAAACCCTATGGATACTGCCAACAGAAAATTGTTTTGTCAGATTCAGAAATATACGAGGCATTCAATAAAATATAAGAAAATATTGAAAGTTAAACGTCATGTTACTAATATTATGAACGAAGCATTCAATCACATGGATTTTTAAGAGTTCTGAAGGAACACCATGTATATCCAAACGAAACTTAACAAACACATGAGGTCCTATAAGTAATCTGCAGCTTTTACATATTGGTCCTTACCCAACACGTCAAAAAAATATGTCAAACGTCACTCATAAATCAACCCACATTTGAAAATGACCACAGCAAATATCCAGTACGGTTCTCATATTGTCGGCGAAAATTCATTTGATTTGCGGGTGAAACGTCCCCCCGTAAATATTTCAATTAGATTAGTGCGGTGTAGTTGTTATCGTGGTGTAGCCCGATGATTGATGATGTACTAATCTGTCATGATGCCGGACAGTGCACGCGCTACAATTTATTGTGGAACAACGGGACCGTACGAGGCCCCTGGGGCCCGACCCACACGCCGACCGTTCTCCTCTTTCGGTTGCATTATGGATGCCGCAGGAATATTGTTACACTTTGTTTTAATAATACATGATGATGTTCATCATCCCCCTCGTAGGAATTGATAATCCTTTCTGAATGTAATTTCAAGATTTGGATCTCACAAAAAGGGAAGAGGTGATAGTAACCCCCTCCCCCCGTATGAATAGATAACTCTTTCTAAACACAATATCAAGGTTTGAATCTCACAAAAGGGAAAGATCACCTTTTTCCCTTTTGTGAGATTCGAAATAAGTAACTTCCAAAGCTTCATTTACTAACTCCTTACTTTGACAAGTTTTCGAAATGATATCCTCCTCTAACATTGAAAAGGGTATATATTTTGATCGATGAGAGAAGTAGAAAGACGAAAAGCTTTTTTCCCAAAAAGATATCCTTCTCCCAGAAAAAGCTTTTAGACTTTCTGCTTATCCTTCTTTACACAAAAATTGTAGAGGATTTCCAAAGGCGAGAAGAATCAAGTTTCAGACAAAAACTAGAAGAAACAACTACTTCCTTATGAAAATTGAATCACACGAAAGGAAAAATAGTTTCGAAGCAATTACTTTCAAATGAACATTTAATTATACGAAAATCACGTTTTCCCATTCAGTTTGTACTCCAAACATTTGTTAAGGCATAGAATCAGATATTATGCATAAGAACGCTACACAATATAATATATGAAAGAGTTTCGATATAAAATTTCACAAATTCCACACCATCACTCTCAATGGCGGACTCTGAAGTTCCGAGGAATAAGATGCTTGCATTATAACCTCACCAGCATCTTTTAGCACTCATTTTAAGATGATCAGGCGTTACTCAGATACCAATCTTTTGTAAGGTTTATAGGTATGAAAACGTAAATAAAATCATTGAAAAACCTCAACAAGTCTCAACTTAAATAGAAAAGAAGTGACAAAGAAAAAACTCAAGAGTGCTGGTTAATACATTTGAAGAGACTTTCTGCTGCAAAATTTCTGAAGGTGAATTTAATGTTACCATCGTGTTAATTTGTGTTTCCATTTTTTCTAATATGACTGAATTCATGATCTCCTATTGTTCAACAGATTTATGGTTGAACATATTATGTAACAGTTCAGTCTCTCTTATACCGGAAGCATTTGTAAATTTGATGGTTCATGCATAAAAATTTTACATATTTATCATCGTTGATCGGCTGATTCTCATTTACCTATTTCGCAAGGGTAAAATATGATTTTCGAATTACTTTCATAAGAGCTGCATGTTGTGTCGTTCAATATTATTTTTGGGCAGTTTGATGTTTTCTAAAAAAATATCTGCCATTGTATTTGGAGAACTGTCTTCTTCAAATGGGTAATTAATGTTTGAAATAATTATATGAATGATAAAAAACGAAAATTTGGAAAAATCATCACTATCTCTGAGGACTTCTGAAAAAATACTTGATGCGACTAATAAAGATTCGGTTCAAAGCGGATTCGCAATAATGCATTAACATGAATATCATCTAAAAATACTGGTTGGGTTTTATAAATGGAAGTGTTCAAGTAACTCCACAAAACAATCTATTGAAACTAAATCGGGTGACCTTGAAGGGCACTCCAAGGGTCCTTTTCAACCAATCTATCAGAAAGAGTTTTATATGAATACAGAAAAAATATAGCCAGGATGAGCAGCTTGTTGAAATGACAACTCACCACTTCTCAAAATGCACAATTAGTCTCAAATATGGTCTCGTTCGACAGACATTTGGTGAGCACATTTTGTCACACGTGTTGGAATTTTGTATGTGGGTATTAGCGTATGAAATAGTTTACCCTATTTTTGACCTTCGTTTTTTACAAAATTTGTAGGTGAGCCACTAATAATTTGTGTGTAACACCATGGCAATACTGGAAAAACTGAAACGTGAATCTACAACCAAGCTTAAATTTTGAAATACTGTCACAAAAATCAAGTTCAACTTATAGCAAATGGCAAAGGATGTAATAGGGTCGAGATTCTCAGTCACTAATATAACTATAGTATCCGACATGAAAGAGAATTTCTTATTCAATAAAATCATAAATTTCTAAAATAGCTCTATATATTGGCCATTGACATTATTCCTAACCTAATATTTTATATATGATATACGTGTATACGATTTTATATATTAATTGAATAGAACTGACCGATACTTGATGAAAATCCATATTAAAACTAATTAATACAGTTTCTTGTAAAATGTGTTCCTGCCAATATAGGTACTCGTTACAGCAGTACCTATTTCCGCCTATCGAAATATTTTGAATATTTATAAGTGTGCCAGTATTATGTTTATTTCAAACGCTGATATTCTGTTACTCGTTTCGGAAATACCTTTCATTATTAATGGCTAATGGTTAAATTATTAGACATATCGTAAAATATCATTCAAGATACAGCTGAAAAATAGTGAAAGTTTAATTATACTAAAACCTCCCTTTAATTTGAAATGATAAAATTGCATAACTGTCCCAAAAATAGTTAAAGACAACCGAAATGTAAACCATGTTTAATTTAAAATGTTTTCTAAATATGTGACCTCCAGTTTTCCTATTAGAATAAATCGATCATAGTTCATCCAAACATAAATGTTTGACAGAAATATTTATATTTTTGTGACTCTAGATATCAATTGATCTGTTAGAAGCGAAAGGAAAATGCCTACAATTTACGGCTATCACAGTGGTTTAATCAGGTATTAGCCAAATTTGGTATTAGAATAAAGTTTCAAGTGCAGTCATCACTTCAAACTGCCAGAACCATTGTCATTTTTTTAAAGGACAAAACACAATCAGTATAGGAAAATTTTCAAGGCGCTCTTAGAGCGGTGCCTGTGCGAAAGTAGTGATTCACATTGGATTTGAATCGCTGGAGATCAAATCCATTTGGAAAAAACGTTCTCAGGAAGTTCATTCCACATAAACGCCGATCTCCAATGGAAGAGTTCTTGAAAAGTGAAGTTCGAGGTGTACTGAGTTGAACCTCAAAACGATGAGCAGCCACAGTCCGTCGCGTATTTCTGATATGTACCGCTTTTGGTGGAATCAGATGTGCCAAGTCACTTGAACAGTTCCTGTGAAAGCACCTATAAAATCTCCAATCTCCAATCTTTCTTCAATGTTCCAGACTATCAAGGTTGCAAATAATGTTCGTCTCCAATCAATCAGGCGGATGGCTCTTTTCTGAATGGAATCCAGCAGCTTCAGGGTATGTTTGGGAGCGGAGCTGCATACATGAGGACAATACTCCAAGGAAGGTCTGATCTGAGCTTTATACAGCATCAAAAGTTGTTGAGGTTTGTACAGTTTTCTGGTTCGGAACAGTGTTCCAAGCTTTTGAAAAGCAGCCTTTGCAATTCCAGTGACATGATTGTGCCAAGACATATTGGTGTCCATTTTACCCCCAACAAACTTATCAAAGCAGAAAGCGGAATTATTAAATCCGGTTCGGAGACTTTCTTCGTTCGTTTAGTACTTTTTTTTGGTGTTCGTATATTTTTTGGTAAGAGGGCTTCGGATCTCAAAGTGGTGGCCATTATATTTTATTCCTAGTTCATCTAATTCAAAATTATCATCACAATTTAACTCCGGAGGCCCGACTCACACGCTGGCCATTGCCTTCTTTAGGCTGCATTATAGATGCCGCACGAATTACACTCTGTTTCAATAATACATGATGTTCGCCATCGCTCTGTGCGACTGAGCCTGAGTAACTCCTTTGTATAAAATGGAATTATTGCAGTAGGATGTTGAGATATTACCAGAGTTTTAGTGTTATGTTGCTTCTGCCGAATCCGCATTGATGTTGATATCTTTGTGTTAGTCGAGACGGGTCCTTGGTCCTGCATATTGAATGAACTTGCTCGCGAATCGTTCTACCCATTTCCTAGCTAATTGATGTTATCAAGATTGCAAAGAGAGTTACTGTGGAAACCTTTCATTCATTCACTCTAGAAGGAGATTGCGGAGCTAAGTACATTTACATAAATCATTTCTACAAAACATTAACAACCTTCACTGTTTGAGATTTTTATTGATGTCACATTACATCAGTAATGTCATTCATTTTGACCTCAGTTCATGCTGCGATTGGATAGATTTTAGTGGTTTCATTTCTTATTTATGTGTCCCATATATTCAGATATACACTTAGGAATTTTTATAATTATTTTTTTCTCATCTATCATGGGGCATCAGTCTTCGATTAAAAAATGCTCATCAGAAAAGAAGGAAAAAAGGTATAAAATCAAGCCTTAGCATAACATAATCTTTCATGAGAAAATTGCACAATCGTAAAATCTGAGACGATAAATTAAGAACACTAGATCCAAAAATATAACAGAAACAGAAACATGGGAAGAAACTTGGAAAAACATGATAGGAAGTTCATAGTCACCCCGGATTTGTGAATATGTCCACTGCAGATCTGCAGAAGAATGCAGTTGTTATTTTGTGCTTCCAAGCCTTTCACAATATAGCACTATAACTTCGGAGCTATAGTGATCAAATCAAAATCACCAGCTGCAATTCTTCAGATAAAGATGTATTTTTTTTTAATATAATAAATATTTTCAATGTGTCTCACAGAAAAACATGTATTAATTATAATTATTATTATAATATCGAATATATTGCACGATTTATCGATCTTTTGATCTATCTATCAGAATTCAACAACGAAATGAAAAATTTTCGCTATAAATCAAGTAGAAGTATTCATGCAAAGTGACATTCGTCATAAATATTTATGGAGACGTATAAAATCCTACATTTATGAGAATAAACGAAGAGAATATACTAAGGGAAAAACACATGAGACGTGTTAGAAGCCGCAGTAATAATTTATAACTCACAGACTAACAAGCAGAGTTCAATGACATTTCAAATTATTGCACTATCACATCAACACATTTCTCTGTATGTGAAAAAATAAAGATCCCCGATGAAAAAGTATCATCAGATTGTTTTTGTGATACACTGTTTGGAACCTTTGGTGTAGTAATGAATATTACTGGAGTTTTTTTCCAACACCGAACCGTTATTTCAACACCTCGACACGTGTTTTCATCACCAAGTGTTCATCTTCAAGAGGAAGATCAAACAAACTAATCATATGATTAGTTCATATCATAGTTGATTAGTTTGATCTTCCTCTTGTAAATATTAGTTTGATATTCCTCTTAAAGATGATCACTTGGTGATCAAAAAACTTCGTCGAGGTGTTGAAATAACGGATTGGTGTTGGGAAAAAACTCCAGTAATATTCTATTAGGTATGTTTATGAAAGATGTCTGGAAAAAATTATAGTAATCAATATTGCCACATTTCTAATTCGAAAACTTCACGCTTAAAGAGTGTAATTAGTGTATAATAAAAATCCAATGTCCCCTTTCCTTTCGAAATGAATTTAAAAACACATATTAATAGTTTACTTCGCTCTGGGGGAACATCCAAATAAGATTTAAGCGGGATATTAAATACCAGACATGAGTCATACTAAGAACAGCCATAATTGCTTACGATTCCCTCCCGATAATCTGACGCTTAGATTCGGTGCCGTGAATTTAGACTAATGTCAGTTTTATGTTAATCGCGGCCCGTAGTTAGATGGAGTCGCGTGGAACCGGCATTAAACCTAATCTCGGTTGTACATTGGGGATCGAAAGTTTTATATGGGTGATTTGGCTAAGTGGTTACGTGGAGAGCTGTGCGCCTGAAGCAATTTGTTTACCCTTCTATCCCGAAAATGGTTCATATATTTTTCGAGGAATTGCTCCTCTATTATTCAAGTCATCGTCTACTTGATTGGGTTTAATTCAAAATAAAACCAACAAATTACTTATCCCTAACATCAGAACTCTTAACTCACATCAGAGATGATGTCGGTTATAAACCAACTGGCCATGATCAGATGGAAGTTGCAACTCTTTCCAGAGTCAGTGTAACTATTTTTCAGGTTTGAAGGTCGTTGACTTTTGGAATTTTTTCCTGGCACGAGTGGCTAGCGTCTTTATATATCGTGAGTTATTATCTCCGATGAGTCCTTTATTTTGAAAATAACGCTAATTTCGAGAATAAAAAGTTTGTATGTAGTTGTATACTTCAGCTGCTGATAATTACTATAAGAATTTATATGACATATTTGAGTTGTGATATTCATTAAAATTTTTTGAGATTTGCAAAATTGCAAAGGTAAATATGGAATATGCCTCGTCGTTGATGGATTACATTTCTACACAAATGAGATTGAATATACCTGACGAGCAGGTAGATACTTACCCGGTAATACATTTTCTAACTATTTTCTTTCTTCGCTGAGATAGTTTCGATTATAATTTGGTTATTACATACAGTTTGAGAAGTACATGATTCAGTCAATAACGTTTGGTTATTCGCCATAAATATTTGAAAAAAAGCAACTAGCAAACAAACTCATGTGAATGGTAATATCGCACATATGTGGAAACTACCATAATATTCCAATATTATTGAAACCAATTCCTTATTTAGATAACACTTCATTGTGAGATTTTCACTAAACAATTTAAATCTCACAATGAAGTGTTACTTGAATGAGTAATGAATTTTCATCCAAGTATCGACCAATTCCATCACAAACCAATTTCTATTTCCGATTTGTTATATGCATCAAATTCTTTACAATTTACAGATCAGCCCAAGAGCTAATGAAGAAATCAAATAGAATCAGCATATGCACCTGTAGAATGGAGAATCTAATGAAAATGAAGACACCACCGTCGTTTCACCAGAAATGAAAAAAATCTGTAATTAAAAATTTGAGAAGTGAAAATCTGTGTTGAAAACTAAACTTCTCAAATGTTTTTCATGTCCAAGAAATAATAATTTCTCCACCCAATTGAAAAATTATCTCTATGACTACTTGCGATTTCGCCAAAAACATTCTCAAATAATCTGAATCTGAAATAAAGTCAGTATTTACGATCAAAGCATTTACAGATAAAAAACTCTCGTCTCATGACTATACGGTGTTGTAAATATAATCGATGAAATGCACTCTTGATGATTTGGGGATATTGAAGGAAGGCCTAAAACTGAAGTGAAAAGAATTACAGAATCAGAAAAACAGCGGTCTCCAGGAGAGATAATATAAATATGCTTTTTTTTTAAATGGTTACATGAAGGGCAGAAATATTGGTTACAAGTCGAAATCAATTACTTGATGTTATTCTTATCATCTGAAGAGTTTTAGCGAATAGTGAAACAGAAAGAACATGTGAGTTTCGAGTGTTCAGAAGTAAAAAGTGAAGTGAAGTACTACTTTGCAAAAATGATACACCATACTCAAAATCTCATATTGTTCACAGAAATATTGGTGGTAGTGTTTAAGCTTGCGAAAATATATAAAAATCTTATATCACCATGTTTAAACAATCAACCTTGATGATGAAAAATGTATAGACGATGTGTTCCAATAGAATGCATTTGTTCATACTTTTAACAAACATAACTGAATTATGCATCTGCTGAATATTATCTCAGGCCTCGAAGAATTAACTCTGACTTTCGTATTATTCATCAATGATCACTGTGAGAATATCACAGCTGAAAGATGGCGTTTTGTGTATTTACGCCCCTAAAATCAATTGCATTGGTGAAATATTGAAAGTTCAACTTCTAATGCATCTAAACGTTAATATTTCACGTACAGTAAAATAGCCATACGAAAGGAAATGAAGGGACTGTTCAAAAGCAATTAAGTGACAATGGGAATTCAGATGAAATTTCATAACGACACCTTTTTTCATATTCAGTTCATATTCAGTTCATTTGAAGAATAAGAAAGTAATGAACTCTCATCGAAGTAGAATGGTATTTTAAAAATGAGAAAAGATATGGCTATAAAATGTTGCGATGAAATAAGAGGTAGGTATTAGGTGTTTTACTACAAATATACTCCAAGAGGCAATCAAGAAAACTTTTCAAATTCAACTAACTCAAAAATACTTTTCAACCAAAACATGATTTCCGAATTCGAAAACGTTATCTTCATTTGGAATACCAAAGTCACCTAGAAAATAGCATTATCAGGAACCAATTCAGTTTGATTATCTATTAACAAACAAAATATTCTTTCATGGTGTTATAAATAGAAAACCAATAACAATAAGTATTATTATCATTATCATCACTCCATTTATTTCTGGAAAAAAAACTCTTTCGGGACAATTACTTTCACACAAACTTTAAATTACATGAAAGGGACAAGTTATTTCGAAACAACTACTTTCATATGAACATTAAATTACACGAAAATCACTATTTCCTATTCAGTTTGTACCACAAACATTCGTGTAATTCAACTTTCATGTGGAAGAAGTTGTTCCTAAAATGTTTTTTTCAGTTTATGCCTGAAGAAACTTCATTGTCTTTTTTCCTTTCTTTAGAAGTTTCTTATATTTTCTATGTATTGATAAAGAAGTAGAAAGGCAAAAAGCTTTTTACTGAAAGCTAATCAATCCTAAAAATATTGCCACATTTGATAATTACCATCGTAATTCGAAATCAAAATTAAAATTGTTTCGCCCCCAACTGACATGTCCTCTCAACAGAATATACCATTTTTATTCTAGGGATTATTTCCAACAAAGTATATGTTCTCACGAAGAACCAAAGCCATTCGTTCCGCAAAATGCTTGTTTCGGGCTTACTTTAATGTCAGAGGGGTACAACCACCACTTGAAATAATTATGTCTAATTTATTATCGACTCAAGTTTCAATTTGTGTTTCATACGAAGATTGTATAGTGCGCGATCTAGCCATCCGGGTGGGTTGTTTCTGTCGAGATATCCATTTAATTTTGAATGTGCATTGATGATAAATTATTCTATGGTTGGGTAGGGTGGTGTCGCGTTTATTCATCGCGTTAATTTATGGTAGCGAAATACTTAATTACAAAAGTGATCATTAGGATGCGAATTTGATGAAAACTTTTCGATAATCGGGTTTATCATACGTGAATTTCTCATACGCCGGTAAAATTCTAGTACCGAACCGACTACAAAATTCTAGAAAGGACCGTTACCGATACAAGCACGTCTTCCCGAACCGAGAGGGTAGTTCTGAAAGTGATTCGAACGTCTAAAAAAGAAATTCAAATAGTGGAAATAAATTAAGCGTTAGTCACAAACAACAGATGCTCTGGATAATTCAAATAAATGTCTAGTTATTTTTTTAGACTTGGCCAAGGCTTTTGATACGGTTTCTCACGAAAAATTGATAAAAAACTCTATACTTATGGAGTTCGAGGCCCGGCAATTGAAATCTTCAAAAATTACCTGTCACATAGGAAATAAACTGTCAAAGTTGGCAACAGCATCAGCTCTCCTCGGAAAATCTCTATTGGTGTACCGCAGGGCACAGTTTTGGGAACCCTACTATTCCTAGTGTACATCAACAGCATAGCCGAAATTAGAAACTTCAGAGGCCATCTCATCTCATATGAAGACCATACGACCATTGTTTATAAAGCAAAGACATGGCGACAAGTATACAACGAAGCCGAAGAGAGTTTAGAAAAACTACATATATGGCTGAAAGACAATCTACTTAACCACAATGTCTCAAAATCAAAATTCATAGTATTTTCCCTATAAAGTAACCAACAACCCGATATGCAAATGATTCACATTCATAAACCTACTTGCTCAAAAACATCATGTAGCTGCCCAAGTATTGAAAAGGTTAAGAACTTCAAATATCTTGGACTGGTCTTGAACCAGCACATGAGATGGGATGAACACGTTTCTCATATGATTAAAAGACTCAGGCAATTAACATATAAAATGTATAATCTAAGATGTATTTTAACAATTCAAAACTTATTAATAATATATAATTCACTGATTGAATTAGTCATTAGATTCCGTATCACAGTATGGGGGGATCATTCGAGAATGTATTGCATAATATTCAAATCATTCAAAATTCTTTGATTAAAATTATTTTCAAAAAATATAGACGTTTCGATACAAAACAGTTGTATACCGAAACCAAATTACTTGACGTTTAAAAGGTTGTATGCATACCATTGTTTCGTTCGGATATTTTCTAATAAATCAAACTATTGCCCGGCAAGATCAAAAGATACTAGATACACTCAAAATTTATCACTACACCGATTCAAGAAATGCCATACACAAAGAATCTATTATTTTGCACCTAAATTGTATAATATACTGCCAAAAGAAACAAGGAAAATTTCAAACTTCAAAATTTATAAATAATTATAATATAAATATAAAGGAATTTATCACTACAAATGATATTCATTCATTCATTCATTATGAGTCTACTGAAAAACGCATCACTATAAGAAATGGTAGGTATAATTCTCTGAACTAAATTTATAATATATCTAATAACTGTAAGTTACTAAGTAACTATGCTCCTTGGTTCTATCATCCTACTATATTTGTCTGATGGCATTACGTACCCATGGTAATAAAATAACCTAATATTCAGAACACAACAATTTATTCCACCAACTTTCTCTGCTTTTCATTTGTCTATCGTTTTTTCCTTTTTTTTAATTAGCAGTTGATTTTTAGAAGCTCAAAAAAATCGTTCAATACCTTTAGGACGCAAAGACATATAAAGTCTTAATAAAGGCAAAGCGGAGAACTCTTTTTCATCCACAACTGTAAATTTCTTCGATACACCAGTTTTACTTTCCGGTACGTTCACTACCATAACGGAATCCCGGTCCTCTATATCCGATATCTTCATATTCAAAAGTTCCTGACTTCTGCATCCTCCAAAATAACCCATAATCAAAACAACCTATAACAAAAAAAAGGAAATAAATACACACAAAAAGGAAAATAAGAAAAAAATTACCTTATGCAATAAATGAATATCATTAGGAGCGTCCTTTAGGAATCTGATAACATCTTTAGGAGATAAAACAGCAGACTTTTTCGGCTTATAACTCTTACTCTTCCGTTTCAAAAAAGCCTGTAGTTCATTGAACTTGGTATCTCGTTTCTCATGTATAGTCACCATCGATTTTAGCATTGACCATTTAGTCCATAAAGAATTCGGACTATACGTTTCTGACTGAAACGAATAAACACAATTACTACCAAATCTACCGAAAAACATAGAAAATTCCTTACCAGTTCTTGAAAATATGCCAGAAATACAGTTTCAGTGACATCTTTTGGCATAACATTTTTCAGTGTCAGCCAGTCCAGATATATCTTGTATTCTTTTTGGTATACGGCTTCACTTTTCGATGGAATTAATGATTCTCTTGCTTGTTCAGCTTTTTTCAAAATATCCTCCATTATATTTGGGGTAGAAAACACGTTTTCACCGCAAACACAGCTTGATAACAAAGTTCTGTTTATAAACAAGTAACATAGCAACAAGAAAACTCTACTATAATCAACGGTACCTGATTCAAATATACCGGAAAGGTAATGAATTGGTACATTTTTCCGTTTCAAAAATGAACAAAATTTTATTGAAATCGGTCAGAAATAAAATTATCTATGTACCACGTGAATTAATGAGCCTTAATAACCTCAGGCAATTGCTGTCCCTCGGGCCAGAGGCCCTCGGGACGCAAACTTTGCCATCGGTAATTAAGGCCCTCCTAATTCCCTTGATACATAAATAACTATAATTTGCCCCAATACTATATAAAAACAATCAGTTCCAATCCCATAAAATATAGATTTTTGTATTAAGCTATTGCAATGCACTTATGTATGACAAATATTTTATAATAATAATAATAATAATAATAATAATAATAATAATAATAATAATAATAATAATAATAATAATAATAATAATAATAATAATAATAATAATAATAATAATAAATGCGGGGTTATAAGCAGGGATGGCCACTAACACCCTTGGCCTTTGGTGAGTTGCGACACCACTTACCCGAGCAACTGGTGCAAAACCGGACCGGCAGCCCAGGCGCACCCGGGAAGGAGAACTCTATTCTTCCTTCGGTGCCGGCCGTGGGTCCACAGGGCTAACCACCCGGTGGACCCAACACTTGGTTCCCAATAATCAAGGAAGGGGCCCCCACAATCGACCCGCTCGGAGGGGTCAGAGGCAAGGTGGTGGGGCCCAAAACGATGATTTGCCTACTGATGACAACCCTGGCAATGAAAACGGACGTTTTGAGTGGACGCATGAACTAAGAGATAGCCTTATGCATTGCTACGAGAGTAGTGAGCCCGCGCGAAGAGGGTACATGGCGAGATTGCATGCTCTGTGGTGTGAAACACATCCGGAGCATGCCGCCTTTTCCGCCCAAAACCTTAGGGATTACGTATCCTATCTTCGGCGGCAGGGCTATATAGCTCCTTTCCAGCCTGCTAACGAAGTGGTGGAAGTGGCAGTTCTACCACCCGTTGGCACGGCTGGAGAGGAGACCAGCACCATACCACCAATGGAGACGACAATCAGAACACGCAGGGCGCTCCACAGGATTAAGCCCCTGAAGCCACAAGAACTGGCTCGTTTGGATGCGGAGGTTCATAGTGTTCTAACAGAAGAGGCTGACATCTGGCAAATCAACACCGCCGTGTATAACGTCGTCCAATCGCTTTCCGAATCGGAAGGACGAAATCCCGGCCTTGCGGTTCGGAAGATTGAACGGCGTGTACACAAGATGGAGGCTAAAATCACGTCGGCGAGACAACACGCGTCTCGTATCCAATGTGTGATGGATTACAGGGCAGCCAACAGGCCTTTCACGCCCGCAGTGCGGCGAATAGCCGCCAATCTACGACGTATCCATCACACTTTGAGCCAAGGCGTACTGCTGACCACCAAACAGCACTGCCTTGATAGGATACGAATGCTAGTGGCTGCTAAGAAGTCACTAGTGAGGCGAGCGAGAAGTATCGCGGAAAACCTTAGGTTCCGCGAGAAACCTTCTCGCTTATTCCAAGAGCCTCCACGTGTTGTGGATAATCCGCCGACCGCTGATCAGGTGGAATCCTTCTGGAAGGATATCTATGAACACCCGCAGCCACTCAACTTAGACACTCCAGCCCTAGCGCAGTTCGAAGCTTTCAACAGAGAGCTTCGACAGCCTGAGCCCAATGAACTGCGCAACCCGATAACCCCGGATGACGTTCGAAGGGCCCTCGTTGGTTCCAAGAACTTTGCTGCTCCAGGCCCAGATGGGCTGAACACTTATTGGTGGAAAAAACTACCAAGTACCCACCACCATCTGGCCAGAGTTTTCAACTCATGGCTCGATGGAGAGCAGCCGATTCCGGATTGGTTTGTCGAGGGGCGGACCGTTCTTATCCCCAAAAGCGGAGATTTGTCGATTCCTAAGAATTACAGACCGATAACATGCTTGAATTCGTGTTATAAGTTGTTTACAAGCATCTTATACACACGAATACTCACCGCAGTTGACCGAGTGTTCGAACGGATATATGAGCAGAGAGGGTCGAAGAGAGGAGTCGCTGGATGTAAAGAGAACCTGCTCATCGATAGATGTGTAACGCAGGATTCGATACAATATAAGCGTAACCTCTCTATGGCCTGGATCGATTACCGTAAGGCATTTGATACAATTTCGCATGAGCTCATCTTGCATTTGCTCAGATGCCTTGCGGTACCCGACAACATAGTGAGATGCATTGAACAACTGACACCACTTTGGCGAACTCGCTTCACCATAACATCTGGTCAAGCAAGAGTTCAAACAGGGTGGGTCACTTTCAGAAGGGGTGTATTTCAGGGTGATTCCCTCAGCCCCCTTCTATTCTGCATCTCACTATTGCCATTATCCGTTGCGCTCAGAAAGACTCGAGGGTATAACTGTGGCACCCCCGGAAACCGGAGGCACAAGGTCACCCATCTGTTTTATATGGATGATCTTAAACTTTATGCCTCTGGAGAGAAGGATCTCTATCAGTCCTTGAGGGTGGTGGAAGAGTACACGCATGCTATCGGTATGAAATTCGGGATAGACAAATGTGCAATGGTTCATCTCAAAAGAGGACGATGCGGGGACTACGGAGAGGATGTGCAGCTCGTAGATGGAAGAATCCTACACCATCTGGATGCCGGAGAGACGTATACTTACCTCGGGGTGGAACAACGCCACTCACAAGAGGTAACTGCAGTGAAAAACTCTCTCCGCGGCAAGTATCAGCACAAACTTCGACAGATCTGGTCATCGGAACTGTCGGGGAAGAACAAAGTAGCTGCAACAAATATGCTTGCCGTTCCAATCTTACTCTACTCCTTTGGAGTAGTGAAGTGGACTCGGGAGGAGCTGTATCAACTCGACGTAAGGACCCGAAAAATGATGCATCTCTATAGGAGTTTGCATCCCAAATCGTCCGTTCCACGGTTGTACTTCCCCCGACAACAGGGAGGTCGTGGACTTTTGAGTTTGGAGTGTCTACATGACAGAATGGTACTGGATACAGCCTGTAAAGTCGTCAGGAGTTCGGATCCCCTTCTCTGCATGGTCCGTGACCATGAGAGAGCAGGAATTGGAGCATTTCTCCTTAGGGCAGCTGCTCGAGCAGCTGATGAACTCGGTATAGTTTTCGACTATGAACGAGGTGACTACAACTCTGTCACCGAGTTGGAACCCGTTCAGCAAAAAGCTCAGATAAAAGCCGCAGAGATCACCTTACTTCTGCAGAGACACAGGGATAAGCCGATGCATGGGGTCTTCTTCAATAACATTGAAGACCTTGGCTTATCAAAGCGCCTGACGTTCGCTTTTCTCAGGTCGAGTGGGCTGAAGTCGGAAACTGAGGGGTTCATCATGGCTTGCCAGGATGGTGTCTTCAACACCTTAGTCTACCGCAGTCGCGTGATGGGTATAGAGGTTCCTGACACAAGATGCAGGGCCTGCCGCGAGGCGCCCGAGACCCTAATGCACTTGCTATCAGCATGTCCAGCATATGCGGTCTCGGCCTATATCCATCGACATAACGCGGCCCTAAGAGTGCTATATTACCATCTACGGCACTCTTACGGTATTGACGAGACACCGGTGTTGCCCTACGCTCCGGGGGATATTGAATCCGTTGTGGGGAACGAGAAGTGCCGAATTTATTGGAACTATTCGTTTCCCACCCTCAGGCTCATACAAGCTAATAAGCCTGATGTAGTCCTTCTCGACCACCAGACCAAAACGATATTTGTCGTGGAGTTTTCAGCTCCTGGCGAGACGAATATCGTCAGAAAAGAGGAGGAAAAACGGATAAAATATCGAGATTTTCTCTTCGAACTCCGCAGACTCTATCCAGATCACTCTGTCAAGATGGTCGTTCTGATTATTGGAGTCCTTGGTGGAATGATGTCTTCTCTACTCTCGAATCTCAAAATCATACCGGCTTACCGCACTAAGGCAGAAATATTAGCCGCACAGATGCAGAAGGCTGTCATTCTTGGCTCACTGCGTTTGCTCAGGGCACATGATTCTCGGACCCAATGATCACTTACCCCACGGTGTGGGGAGTGGTCATTGGTTGATTATGCTGGCGCGCCCTCCCGAATGTATCGGGGCTTCGGGGGATAGGGCCTGACCAGCGCACACTACGGTGGAAAAAAAAAAAAAAAAAAAAATAAATGCGGGGTGGAACAACGCCACTCACAAGAGGTAACTGCAGTGAAAAACTCTCTCCGCGGCAAGTATCAGCACAAACTTCGACAGATCTGGTCATCTCTATAGGAGTTTGCATCCCAAATCGTCCGTTCCACGGTTATACTTCCCCCGACAACAGGGAGGTCGTGGACTTTTGAGTTTGGAGTGTCTACATGACAGAATGGTACTGGATACAGCCTGTAAAGTCGTCAGGAGTTCGGATCCCCTTCTCTGCATGGTCCGTGACCATGAGAGAGCAGGAATTGGAGCATTTCTCCTTAGGGCAGCTGCTCGAGCAGCTGATGAACTCGGTATAGTTTTCGACTCTGAACGAGGTGACTACAACTCTGTCACCGAGTTGGAACCCGTTCAGCAAAAAGCTCAGATAAAAGCCGCAGAGATCACCTTACTTCTGCAGAGACACAGGGATAAGCCGATGCATGTGGTCTTCTTCAATAACATTGGAGACCTTGGCTTATCAAAGCGCCTGACGTACGCTTTTCTCAGGTCGAGTGGGCTGAAGTCGGAAACTGAGGGGTTCATCATGGCTTGCCAGGATGGTGTCTTCAACACCTTAGTCTACCGCAGTCGCGTGATGGGTATAGAGGTTCCTGACACAAGATGCAGGGCCTGCCGCGAGGCGCCCGAGACCCTAATGCACTTGCTATCACCATGTCCAGCATATGCGGTCTCGGCCTATATCCATCGACATAACGCGGCCCTAAGAGTGCTATATTACCATCTACGACACTCTTACGGTATTGACGAGACACCGGTGTTGCCCTACGCTCCGGGGGATATTGAATCCGTTGTGGGGAACGAGAAGTGTCGAATTTATTGGAACTATTCGTTCCCCACCCTCAGGCTCATACAAGCTAATAAGCCTGATGTAGTCCTTCTCGACCACCAGACCAAAACGATATTTGTCGTGGAGTTTTCAGCTCCTGGCGAGACGAATATCGTCAGAAAAGAGGAGGAAAAACGGATAAAATATCGAGATTTTCTCTTCGAACTCCGCAGACTCTATCCAGATCACTCTGTCAGGATGGTCGTTCTGATTATTGGAGTCCTTGGTGGAATGATGTCTTCTCTACTCTCGAATCTCAAAATCATACCGGCTTGCCGCACTAAGGCAGAAATCTTAGCCGCACAGATGCAGAAGGCTGTCATTCTTGGCTCACTGCGTTTGCTCAGGGCACATGATTCTCGGACCCAATGATCACTTACCCCACGGTGTGGGGAGTGGTCATGGGTTGATTATGCTGGCGCGCCCTCCCGAATGTATCGGGGCTTCGGGGGATAGGGCCTGACCAGCGCACACTACGGCTTAAAATCACACCGGCTTGCCGCACTAAGGCAGAAATCTTAGCCGCACGGATGAAGAAGGCTGTCATTCTTGGCTCACTACGCTTGCTCAGGGCACATGATTCTCGGACCCAATGATCACTTACCCTACGGTGTGGGGAGTGGTCATTGGTTGATAATGCTGGTACGCCCTCCCGAATGTATCGGGGCTTCGGGGAATAGGGCTTTTATTGAAAGGTTACAAGAGATACTAATCTAACCTAACAAATGGCAGAATTCAACGTTTGCGCATGACAAGTGAAACACACAATTTCTGATTGGTGTAGAATTATATTTCAAAGTTTGTTGTCGGCAGTTTTATTGCGACTGGCGGTCGGTGTATAAATATATATATATATATATATATATATATATATATATATATATATATATATATATATATATATATATATATATATATATATATATATATATAGCACTTGAGCCGGTAAGTGAATTTTCAATATTCCCATCAGTCCTCGATAACAACGGACATTACGGGGGTGCTTCCAAGAAAAAAGAGACAAATTTGGATTTTTCAGAGCTGAAATTTTTTCAGGAAAAAGGTGTACCTGTAGTAATTTGTAGGTTCTGATCACGAATCTGAAGAAATGTTCAGCCTATTTTGTCCCCTAGTATGATATACCGTGAAAATGGGCTATTTCATCGCGACTGGCGAGCAGTGTATATCACTTAGACCAACATCGATCAGCCGGTAAGTGTATTTTCAGCATTTTCATCAATCCTGCGAGTTTCATTATTCTACCTTAATGATTACGGAAGTTGTGGAGGTGCTTCCATGAAAAGTGAGGAAAAGTGAGACTATTACATATAGGTATTACCATATAATATGGTAGAAGGTAACATATTTCTGCTAAAACGTACTTTATTTTTTCCTTCCTAGATCACGGAAGTCATAAGCTCATTCAATATTCTAGAACGTTCGAAATGATTGAATATTCAAATTTCAACTTGGATAGCAGAGAGATTGATTTTTCAATATAAATAAATATTTTTTGGTAAATTTTGTTTATCAATATTTTCATACAACGTGTTTATTAATCAGAGCAGTTTATTCGTGCCTTGGAATTTCTGAATCAATCTACACGTTGTATAAACTTCACAAACAACGTTCTTGGTATATTGTTCTCAACTTCTTTAGGTATCGAAACCCATCTACCCAGAATAAATTAATTGAAACATACATTTCCTCGGTTCAGCCCACCACAAAAGCTCGACAACAAAGGGCAGCAAGGAAGCAAAGTTCTCCTATACAATCCCTAAAGCCTAGTTTAATATTGCTCATTTTATAATTCATTAGGTGCTCCGGTACACTCCTAATTGATATACGTTATAACGGATATAATGGAAGGAACCGCGGGAAGTATAAAATCTCAACCGTTCGTTAATCAACTTCAGCATAGTCTCTATTATATCATATATCAAATATCTCTGTTAGTATATTGTTACATTTCAGTTTAGGGCTTTGTTCAATATAAAGACTCCTTCATTTTAGAGAAATGCTCGAGTTATTTTCAGACTAGTGTAAAATGACAATTCTGTATTGTTTGACTCAATACTTGAACTCGAAGAAATATGAAATTCCTAGAAAAATTATATCAATGATCTTGTTAGTTGTTATTAGAAGGGACTCAAGTCTTAGCGAAGAAGAAATGCAGAAGTCGTTACTTTCCTTCATCTCTTGAGAACCCTGTAGCCAGGTCAGAAACCGACTAGGTTCAGTTGTTTACTCCACAGCAAAATTTTGTCTCCTTAAGTCAATTGATTTCAAGCATGATAGAACCCTATGTATAACTGCAGGTGCATATCTGACAACTCGTATTTAAACTCTTCTCGCAAGAACTGGAGAATCGTCGCTGACAACTAAAAGAGAGGTAAATGATGAAGATCCGTAGTACTTTTATGAACTACACCTTACGATTCTATCTCCACAAACTTTATTTTCAAAAAATATATCACGACATGTATCGCTATCACAGTAGCTTTTTCGCAGTGAATGACATACTGACTGACATCATCAATTTGTTATCACGATGTAAAAAACTAGAGGTCCTTTATACTGAAGTATGTCATTCTCTACGAAAAAGCTACTGTGATTGCGAAACATTTGATATATTTTTTGAAAATAAAGTTTGTGAAGATTGAATCGTAAAATATGCAATCCATATTTTTTCTCTCAAATAAATCCCTTTCACAGAACCAAAGTATCCTTTCCAGAAAGAACCGACAAATATTTCAACTTTTCAACTCATCCCCCATAAACATTCCAACTCCAATACCACTCTATATACCTTCAAATACTGACTCCCAAACAAGTTCAAATAAAGATTTGTTCAAAAACCGTTTTTTGAGATAATGAACTAATTTTCAAACTATCTGTGAATATTCACCGATTCTTCGAGAATTTATAAAAGAGTAGGAACAGCAAACGTCATCTTTTTCACCACCAAAATATGTTTTTCCGTTAACCAGCTATCGCACCCCTACGAACGATAACCCTCAGAAGTCGAAACTTGTGCGAGCTAAGGACTAACGAGTTCTTACTTCTCAACGTGTGATTCTTCTTCTAAACTTTGCAATACAATTTTCTAAACTATCTGAAATAAAATAGGTACAGCGTAAAAAACTGTAACTAAAGTGAGAAATCATCAAATAGCACTCTTCAGAATGACTGGTTAAATTAAACAAAAGCTTCCTATTTTGGAGAACTAAAAAACATCCTTTCCAGATCGAAAATATCAGTGTTTATTTGTGAAATATTCCCTTAAACTAGAATTGTCGAATTTTGTTTTTGGCTCTACCGATTTCACTTCGAATGATATAAAAAGGCGAAGGAACTTTCAATACGTTCATATTCGTTATAATCTGATACAAACCAAATTGCAATGCGACATTGTGTTTATGAGATGTTATCATCAACTCTATTTTTTTAAATACGGATAGCTGAATTTATTAGTCGCTACAAAAATCGATGAAGAAAACGATGTTCTTCATGCTGAAGTGTCGTCCTGGGTGTACATTCGTTCAAATATTAACACTATGACGACGTTTCGGCAATATCTCACTTGCCATATTCATGTACTTTGCTTGATAGCTGAACTTGAAACTGAAGTAATCCTTGTCGATTTATATGTCGTCGTAGTCTGTAGTTGTGGCATGGAAAGTGCTGATTGGCGGGCGGTGTGCCTGTTTGGTGGATAGCATTCTGGTGGATTGGGGGTAATTGGGTGGTGTGACAAAAATTATAGTGCTTGACAAGCCTTGAAGAATAGCCATAGCAAAACATTTCTTGAGAGTTACAAGACCAGTACATGACACAAGTCTTTTTGATTGTTTCGAAAGTTGAACATAAGAGTGGTATGACTACTACAAACAGCCCATCTTACCCTTCACATATATTCGGTTAGCATATTTAAAGATTGGCTGTGAATCGAATAAAGTGAAAGGACAATTTGTTCAGGTCAGTCTCGACTTACCTACACTGTAGATTAATGGACTGACATCTATCAGAAAATAACTATTCCCCTAGCTAATATCACAAAGGGGGTTGGATAGTATCCAACAGGTGACAGTGCAGGAATCTTCACAGAAGTATTTCCCTCATATGCTGTTGGCAATACCGCTGCTGAAATCGATTTTCAATTATAAGAACAGGCAGACTTGCACACTGGTTTCGGGCTATTTGGCCTCTCGTCAGCACAAGATAGTGGCCATCTGCAACCTAAAGTTGAAGATATTCCATAATTTAACATCGAATTCCTTTCAAAGTATCATTCCTCTAACCAAGCTGAAACAATAACTTTGTCACCTCTCCACCTGGTAAACCAGGGACTGCATATGCAAAAGTCGACCAATTCCTCGTGAAAGGAAAAAAAACTTTGCACTGAGGCCAAACAGCCCGAAACCAGTCTGCAAGTGTGCCCATTCCTATTAATGGAAATCGATTCCAGCAGTTGTATCGGCAACAGCATATGAGGGAAATACTTTTGTGAGAATTCCTGCACTAACACCTGTTGGATATAATCCAAAGCCCGTCGTGGTATTATCCAGGGGAATAGTTGTTTTCTGATAGGAGTCAGTCCATTAACCTACAATGTAGGTGAGTCGAGACTGGCCTGAACAAATGATTTTTTTAGTAAATTTCATGTTTACCCTGTAAGATATAGAAAGTTCAGATATTTATAGACTATTGGCTGATGATTTCATCTTGGTTGATCAAACTAGCGTTGATTATAGTGACACAATTCTGATATGAGCATTTAAAATAATTAATTTTTGGTCTACAATTCACATTCATAATAATTTCAAGGAAAACAAACTATTATTGTTAATACCGCCAGGAGAAACGAGCATATGAAACAATCTATTCAATCATTAAAGTGCTTCATAGCTCCCTTTCCCTCCTATCTTCAAATCTCTCTGAAATAATTTATATTTTCAACTCTCGGCATATTTCCAACCTCGCCAGCTATTGTTTTCTTCTAACCATGGTTTATTTTAAATTAAAACTCGACCTCATTTCAATTAAACGTTATAGAGTAAAACACCCGGGTAAAACTGATGAAATGAAGTTGCCGAAGGCCTGTGTAAACTGAATACCTTTGAAATCGTTTCGACGTGACGCTTCAGAGAATTAGATAAATGAAAAACAAAGGAATTATTTGGTTGTTCATTGAAAAATTAGTCCTAAATACTCACTATCAAATCATTCTACGTTTTCAGCGCACATACCTGAAACAAAAATAGTAAAATAAAAAAAAATCCACGAGTAATTCAGTTCATTCTCAACAATTTCATTGAGAAATGTAATTATCAGTGGAATAATGATAAGATATGAACATCATATAATTTGAATCTAAATATATTAGATTTTTCAACGTCAAAATTTCAACCACCTTGTTCATTATACTGGAGACTACCAGACTTATATCAATCCAGTCTGAAACCATTTTTTCGTAAAATATTGCCAAACAATATTGGAGATTTATTTCAAAGTTAACCATGTACTAGGGATTGCATTTCTCGGGAGTGAAAAATATTTCATTAAAAAAATCCAGGAATGGATAGATTAATGAAAATGTAGCTCATGAAAAATCACAAAGAATGATGGGTTTGTAGTGTCTGTAGATCCAATGCAAACATAGTAAAAGGCGAGCGCCAAAATTGACAGATTGAACATGAAGTAATCAAAAAACAATACATTTTTTCGAAGAAACTTGTAGAACTTTTCAAACGTTTGAAAAAAACAAATTTTTTGTTTGTTCTTCAAGTCTGTAGCATCAATATTAAACAAGTTTCATTAGTTCGGACTTCCATTATCTGATATTACATAAAATTATTTGGAATCCCTGAAAGAACTGAGAAAAATTCTTTAAGGGATTTCAAATCATTTTATATAACATCAGACAATGGAACTAATGAAATTCATAATGAAACATTATCAAACACCTTCACACGAAAATTAAGCAAGTTATGAAGAATATTCTTCTTCTTCTTCTTCGATTCAATGGCCTCAGCAACTAAGGCTATCCGGCCAGTTGGTAATTATGACGAATATAATGTTGGTCCCTATTTTTTCGGCAACAAAAATAATTGAAAATCACCTCCCTAATCACCACCCTATTCAAAATAATCATCACCACTTTACAATTCACTTTATTTTTTATGTACTTTTTATATCCTCTTGGAGTTAAACCGTTTCAAAATACTTAGTTTTGAAAAAATTAGGAGAACACTCTGAAAAAAAAATGCTTTTTCTCCAAAATGTCTGAAAAACTATTGATACCAAAAACGCGTGCATAATTTTCTTTCGTCAATGATATAGTTGATAATTTTTGAATGATGTCATTAATTGCATGACAACAAAAATACTTTTTTACGTCGAAATACATTCTTTCAGAATATTTTCAAAAATCCAAATTCAAATCTGTCAAACTTCTGCAGTATTCCATTAGTACGTAAATGAAGTGAATTGTAAAACGGTAACAATTATTTTCAAAAAGGGTTACAATTAGAGAATACAAGTTTCACTTTTTTTGATGGCTAAAAAAGGACCAAATTATTTTCGTAATGACTCGCTTAATATTGTCATTGAAGACTTTTATTAAAAAATAAAACTGAAAGTTATTCAAGCACTTCAAAAAAAGGGTTCAGTTTCTCCAGAATATGCATTGTTTTTTCAACTTCACGTTGAAAAAATTTCAATTTTGGCATTTGACGAGTAAGAACCAATATTCAACAACCTATTTTTATGTTTGTATTGGATTTATAGACACCATATATCCACCATTCTTTTTGTTTTCTCATAGGATACATTTCCACTAAAAATTATTTTTTCGATAAAATACTCATCTTTTGATTTATTGGCAAGTTTACTGTTTACTTACGAAAACCAGGCCACCAAACGCGGACTGCGATTCCAAGAATTGCATTTACCGGATAACCTGCGAATGCGGAGAATCATACATCGGTGAAACTAAGAGGCCATTGAAAGTTCACATTGATGGGCACAAGAAACTCACACATCGAGGAGAAACCGGCAAATCCAGAATAGTAGAGCATGTTTGGACTCATCAAAACATCAAGTGGGCTCAAGCTGAAATCATCCACAAAGAGGAACACTGGTTTAGGAGAAAATTCAAAGAAGCCGCTTATATGTTGTCCAACAACGCATTCAGTCAAGCTAACGTAGAAATACGTAACATATGGAAGCCTCTAATCAAGCGAAAAACGACCAACTCCCGCCAAAGGGTGATCTCCCGCCAAAACCAATGAAGCGGAAAGAGGGAAGAGGAGATAGGTGAAAGCACTCGAATGACCTATAAATTAGCCAGATCTCGGAGGAATAAGTCCAGTTATCACCCGAAGACGATTGTGGATACTAACAATCGAAACGTTGTGACATGACATGGTTTGAAATCTTTTAATTTTTCTTTTTTCAGTTTTCATTAATATTTCAATTTTTATTTGTTTGGTTGTTGCTTGTATGTTATTTCTTCGTAATTTCAGGTTTTTGTTCAATAAAGTTGTTATTTTCGATTAATCTTTTTGATTTTTTTCCTGGTTATCAAATCAATTTATATTATATTAGACAATGGAAGTCCGAACTGATGAAATACACCACGAAACATTGTCAACCACCTTCAAACAAACATCGGATGTCTACCAGTGACTAAATTATATAAAAAACAATTTTCTCTATTCAGTTTGTATCACAAAAATACGGTTCAGTAGGGAATCGAATCAAGTCTTTCACAACATTGCTACACAATATAGCAAATTAAAGGAGTAAATTTTCACTTACATGGACATCCAATGTTTCGTCGTGAGGCACTTGCCTCATCGCCTCTTTAACGCCAAATATGGGTAACATTATAAGAATAATAATATCACGAATGAGTTCAACCTACTTATGTCATCGATAACACTACATAATGACATTCATTCGCCCATTCGATTAAATCCCAGCCATAGAAATTTGTTCAAATCGAAAGATATAATTGAATGTATATATGAAAGCAGCTATTTCTAGAGGGATTTTCTTCCAGTTTGTGTCTGAAGTTACTTCTTTTCATGATTTACATATCTTTGTATGGAGTTCATTTTTTTAAATTTATTACTTTCTTCCTTTCTTTGAAAAATCCCCACATAATTTTGGAGAAGTTGAAAGTCAAAACCTTTTTGTCCCAAAAATTGATTTCTAAAAATACACTCTTTTCAATTTAATAAAGTGAAATGGTACTTATGAACTAGATCAGTAAACTAAGATCACCAATTGTATGTTTTCCGAACATTTATAAATATTCAACCAGTCCAATATAACAGAAAAAGCGATTGCAGTGCACATTCGTCGGACATGCAAGAACAGAAGCGTTTTACAAGCAATAAAAGCGCATATAAAAGGAATTTATGAAATTAATAAGCGTTTTAATGTAGCTACAAGCATTGCGGTGCTAATCCAGTGCTGAGCCAGCATTACCGAAATTAAATTCCTCCCTTAATTTATTGATAGATTATATTTTATTTGGATATATATATTTGAACACATGGCGCCGCTGTTCGCGGCTGCATGGGATCGTGTGCTTAATGCATAATATTGGATATGGAGGGATGGGGGATGCTGTCAAGGGTGCGCACTGACGTTTTAATTCATCAAAATCAGTGATGGCCTCGGGACAATCTGCGAAACATCTGTATGTTCACGTTCCAATTCAACGAGGAAATTTAGTTGCGGGGCATAGGAAATCATTCTCTTGGAAACCTTAGCAAGTTGATTGACTATAAGCTGAAAACATAATCATGATGAATCGCAAGACATCGAATAAAAAAAACGCATATGGAAATAATCACTCATTGAAATAATTTTTTTTTGAAATTTCAAAAAAAATTAATTCAGATAATGTAAATATACAAATAAAATATGTCTTAGCCTTTAACTGAAATGTTCTCACCGTTATAAATAAACTACACTATCGTTTTTCCTACATGAAACATGCACTACAGGAAAATCGTTAAGGCCTCTCACAGCGGTGTCTGTGCGAAAGTAGCGATTCACATTGGATTGGAATCGCTGGAGATAAAATCTATTTGGAAAAACGTTTTCAGGAAGTTTATTTCACATAAACACAGTTCTCCAGATGAAAGAGTTCTTAAACAGTGAAGTTCGAGGTGTGCTGAGTTGAACCTCAAAACGGTGAGCAGCCACAGTCCGTCGCGTATTTCTGATATGTACCGCTCTTGGTGGAATCAAATGTGCCAAGTCACTTGAACACCTCCCGTGAAAGTATCTATAGAAGAGAGACAAATCTCCAACCTTTCTTCGATATTCGAGGCTATCGAAGTTGCACGTGATGTTCGCGTCTCCAATCAGGCGGATGACTCTTTTTTGGATGAATCCAGCAACTTCAATGTATGTTTGGGGACAGAGCTCCATACATAAGAACAATATCCCAAATAAGGTCTGATCTGAGCTTTGTAAAGCATCAAAAGTTGGTGAGGTCTGTATAGTTTTCTGGTTCGGAACAGTGTTCCAAGCTTTTGAGAAGCAGCCAAGACATATTGGTGTCCATTTTAACCCCCAACAAATGTATCGAAGCAGAAAGCGGAAATGTCTGATCTGACATTATCATATCCGGTTCGGAGACATTCATCTTCTTGGAGAAAACCGATGCTTGGGTTTTTCTGGCATTGAATTGAACCAGATTACTTTTACTCCAACTCGAAATCACTTCTAGATTCTCATTAAGATATGCAACCGCCTGCTGCCGCTGAAGATGTGCCTCCGTAGCCAATGCCCTGGAATCCAACAGGAATGACGAGATAAGTGTGTTGTCATCAGCAAAGCAATATATTGGATTTTTGGTTTTTTTCCAATAAGTCGTTGATATACAATAAAAAAAAGGTTGGTGACAATATGGATCCTTGGGGAACACCAGCGTTGATGGTAAAAGTATTAATTCTACGAGTTGTTTTATCATCAAGTATGTTCATCATATCAATTGTTAGTTTAACGTCTTCAATAATCAATCATAATTAACTTACTGAGTGGGAATATACAAATTGCGTGCAAAAAGAAGAAGTTTTATTTTGATTCTATGAAGTTAAACGTTTTAAAATCTATGCAGATGTGAAAACGCCATACTATTTCATTATCATTAGTTGCAAAAAAACTTTTTAATACTGAATGACTTACTTTATCAAAAGTGTGGAGTTTCGACATCTACATCAAGTATGTTAGATTAGAAAAAAATATTGTTTGTCACCTGATGATGATATATCGCACTAGTATTTCGAAAGGGACACAACTCAAAAATCAATATGAAAAAAATCGATAAATATTTCTTTATCGATCATATAAACTGTATCAAGTTGATACAGTATCATCTGAACTATATCAAGTTGATACAGTTTGGATGTTAATACAACTTGATACAGTTCAGATAAAGAAATATGTACCAATTTTTTCAAAGTCTCAACTCAAATATACCGATTTTTGAGTTGTGACATTTTAGAAATACTAGTGCGATATGTATTTCTTCAAATAGACGTAAACAATTTTTCTCCATCTCCTGAAGACGCCCACAGTTTTTTTTCAAGAAGAACTGTTTAACTTCATCTCCTAAAGACGCCACTCAGCTGGTGAAACGCGCGTCGAGAAAAGTATTGCATATCTGGTGATTGAGAAAATTGCTTGTTTTTAAATTTTTCAAATTTTAATAAACGTATCATTTATTCATCAACATCGACCCACACATGAAACTATAATTGGTGAAAGCGATAGTTCATAACAGAACACATACGCATTTGTTATGACCAATATTACTTATGAGAATGCTTTTCTTTTCAGTCAGGTTAAATTTGTAAACTACTCATTTCGCTTTGATCACCCTTATCATGGTATTCACCTACCGTCCATCAGTATGAGAGCTGTGCAGAATAACACGAATATTTCGATGTATTTACTATAAATTGTTGGAATGGTTTAGAGAAGTGCACAGATGTTATTTCGGCTATTCTATTGTCCTGTCAGCAGTTAGTGGATATGTTGTCAGTCCTATCCGATGTTAATTGAATTCACCTGATATACATTTATTCCTACAAATCAACTTCATCAAATTTGGGAAATGTTGGGAATGGAATAGATACGTGAGTCTTCCTCACGTGGCACGTGCAGTTTTACTTTTTAAAATTTGCAGCACTTTTTCTATTAAATAAAAAGGAGCAATGCAGACGGCAGCTCTCCGTCTGTTGGCACTATGGGTTCGTTCACAAACAAAACTTTATCATTGTACAGTAATTGAATGGTCCAAAAATAGGAGGGGCGCCACTGCAACTTTTAAAATGTCTATGTCAAAGAGTACTGACTTGGAAAGTTGAGCAACTGAATAATGACTAAATAGTTGTTATACCCAAAACTATGAGAGACTTTACCAGAAGATGTTATCAAATTGATGAGTGTTAATCAATAAATAAATAAAACATAGTTAAACATATAAACATTTGATATGAATAACTCTTCAATGGTTCAGAGTAAAGGTTCCCAGAAATTAGACTTGTAATTCTAATAATGATATTTAATATTAAATACTCCAAAAGGTTAATTGTTTAGGTAGATGTTTCAGGAAATTAATTTTCCCAGCGCATAGTACTATGTGGTGGTTTACATATAATCGTTGAAAAACATATACTTCAACCTGAGTGTATCTAGATTGAATGTACATTAATAATTAAAAATTTAAATGGTAGGATTTTATCCTGTATGAGAAATATACATATAAGTGAAACCTGTTCCTCTGGCGACAGCGCTCAGTACGGAATCCCAGGCTAACCAGGACTGGAGTGATGAGTAAAGCGATTCTACGATAGCTTTATTCTCTCTGAGTGCTTTTCAACTGTTCATCAGGCTGAACCATGGAGTGTTCAATAGAGCTCACTTCGGGCAAGTGAGCCCTATTGGAACAATAATACCAAAAATATCCTTGAAATGTAGACGTGGGTTAAACCAAAGCTTGGGAGATAACTAACCAGAACAGAAACCGTGACAATTCCCTGGGTGAAAATCCTCCGGGTACAACAACCCTATAAATAAATTGATGGATGTAGCTTCGTGGTAGGAAATCATGATAAAAAGAGAAATCAAAATTTCTACGATTTTTACTACTTTTATTTGCAACTAACGTTACTCCAGTTTCGTCCTATACGGACATTTTCAAACTTATACAATAAACCAACAATGATTCATTACATTCGTCATTATATACCACCCCTGTAGGTACTAATAGAAATAGAGTTACTTGACTTGATTGAGTACCTGAATTTACAGTTCACAAAGCGGATGTACCAATTTAAAAACCGGAGAGTAAAAAAATTGATTTGACCATTTAACAGGTTACATACGCAATGTTTATGCTTGTGATTTTCCAAGGATTCTAAATAATTGAGTTTGCAGCCCTTCCTTGCATAGTGCAGAATTTCCGTATCGTTTATATTCGGAAACTTGTGGTTGCATGCCAAGAAATGGTTTGAAAACGTCGAATGATTTTTTCCTAGTCTGAAGGACCTTTCATGTTCAGCATACCGTTTTTGGAAATTTCGGCCACATTGTCCAACATAAACACTATTACACTCCGGACACTTAAGCTTATAAACTCCAGATTTTTCCAACTTGTCGACTTTATCTTTGGCATTGAAAAGGAAATGAGATAACCTGGCCTGTGGTTTGAATGCTACTTCCACATTGTTTTTTCTGAAGAAACCTGCGATTATTTCTGTTGCACGGAGCATGCTCTGTGCAACATTGAATTGTAGGCTGCTAATTTATGACTGTCTGGATGGAAAGAATCGCTTGGGATGGTGATGTCTGTATAGCTAGGTTTTCTGAAAACATTGAACTCAAATTTATTCTGATTGTGTGTAATGACCAGGTCTAAGGAATTTATCTGTTTCTCTATTTCTGTTTCGAGGGTGAACTGAATGTTGCTATTGAGATTGTTCATGAATATCATAAATTGGTTCAGCTGTCGTGTATTATCCGTATAGGACGAAACTGCAATAACGTTAGTTACAAATAAAAGTGGTAAAAAACATAGAAATTTTCATTTCCCTTTCAACCTTATAAATTTTTTTGTTAGAAACTGTCCTATATTGTCGCTAGCAAGAGAACAATGAAAAGAAAAGATGGACAACTCACCTTCTGTGAAGGGTTTTATCTAGTAATAAAAAGGCGTTGGCGTGGTACAAAGTATTCAAACACCAAGTTGTCGTGAATGTTCAAAATAGGCATCTATCAAAAGCCAGGACGTTGTGGTTGATGATAAGATGGGTAGAACGGAATATCCACTAAGGATCATTTAACAAATTCAGGATTCGTCACCCGAACAAAACCAGAAACACCTATATGGTGTTTAGCTTCCGCGAAATCTACCATTCTAATTGATCAAAAAAGAATTCCTTTTTCTTCTTCTTCTTTTCAGAAGATAGGGTACTAGCGTTTCGACCTATCAATATTTGCATGTTCCATGCATATACGGACTAATCTGAAAAGATTAAAGTAATAGTATGTTTGGTTGTATCTAGTCCCAAAGCTAAATTTGCTACACTGACAAAAAATGAAACAATTGAAATTAAACGGAAAATACCAAAATAAAATTTCAATTCGAAGACACTCCTCGTTAATCTTATCAACAACCAAAACATACATCACCAACGAAAATTCTATTGAAGACAAACATCGAACGCCAAATGAGTAGGATATTTTCTTATTTAGTGATTTTATTTATCTACTTTTAATCATTTTAAGATCAAGACTGGTACGCAGTAAAACAAATCACACTTTCCACAGTAAGCAAAAATGCAAGCTGTAGCTCTTAAAAAAACAAATAGGGCTATAACGTATGCAGTTTCAGTGAGAACAACTAGAAATTAGAAGAGTTATGAATTTTTCTGATGGTGAATCGAGAACTTATAATTTTCCTTGTAGTGACAACTTGTAAAAATGTGATTAATCATTAAAGGTGGTTTTTGAATCGAAATTAGCAATGGGATTTTATAAGGTTTCAATGGATGAGGTTAGACAACCAACTTTACATATCAATGTTTGTTATTTTCATGTTCGCTGAGGGTAGGTTACCACGGAGTGAAATCTATGTTGCTCTAAAACTATTTTTATATACCTATTAACAAAATAAAGTACCGAAAATTTACATCATGTAATCATCTGCACCCATAACTATCGTACTCATTTTTCTTGTTAAATGTCTCAATGTACCATCATCGCTTTTCCGAACTGATCTGCATTAATCTCAGAAATAATCCGCAGCTCGATGACCCAATTCAATTCTCGAAAATTACTGAACCACATTCATTCACCGTATAAATTGCCATTCGCTAGACGTTTCGAATGATACTTTCGGATATGTTGAAAAATGTGGGTTGAGATGTCCATATAAGGATTAAGGGAGGTATTAGAGAAAATATATTATTACAATTCTTTGTTAAGGCAATAAGACCCAAAAAGACGGTAATTAGAGTTTTAGCTGTTTGTTTATGCGTTCGTGCTCAATAATCTCAAAAAAGTCTCAACCTATTCAAGCTTGATTTAAAATTCAATCTCTGATCAACATTTCAATATTCCCAACTTAAAAAAAGCAAGCAGTTATAATTATGTCATTTGTGTCTATGTTCATTCAACTAATTCTATGTTGCTCTTACATGAAACAATAACAGTGACATCGGACTAAATCTCTTGACACAATCAAATAAACTTTTCAACAAAAAATGGTTCAGGACAAAAAATCCTCTCACTGTTATGAATGTTTTTTAATTCAATGAGAGAGACTTCCAGAAACATATTACGAACGTTTCAGATAAAAGTTGAACCGGCACCGATAACAAAAAATGGTTATCGTTTCGAATTTACATTCCACGATTTTCGCGAAACTGGCATCATAACGAGAAAAAAGGGAAACTCCACATCGCGTTTCAGATATTTATGTAAATATTTGCGGTAGAAATATCATAAACCGAGGCGGCCATGGAATGTTTACTTTATTGTCACCGAATAGCGAGCACACTCTATTTTCTTTGCATTAGAGGTTATTTGAGTACGCTCAAATTGGACAGCCTGGGATGTAGTTCTAAACAACAAATATTAGGTAAGCGCTGAAGTGTGAGAGAACAAATGTTCGGTGGGTTATTATGACGAGGTTCCGACAAATGTTCACTGGTTGAAACGTACTTACAAGGACCGCGAATCTGATGAACATGATTATTATAAATATATGTTCAGAGGAGCTTGGCGACTATTAATGAAATTAAATTTCATATGAAATGTTCCTGTAATAAAAACGATATGATGAAGAAAGAAAATGAAATATTCGTGGAATGGTGTGAATATCCAATCATTGATTATTAAATATGGCGATATCGTATAATTTTGGCAAAGAGCACCGATTTGCACAAATATTTGGATTTGCATTGTTTTCAGGTTACTTCTCGTTGAAAATTCAAATTTTGGCTTTTAACGAATAAAAACCAACGTTCAACAATCTATCACACAGTTTGTATCTGGTTTACAGATACCATAAATTTATAATTCTTTTTGTTTTTCAATAAGCTACACTTTGACAAATAATTATATTAAATATTCATTTTTCTAAGTCAAAAATTATTAACTTCTTAGAACAAAAGTTTCTTAGATAATTTTGAGCAATGCTGATGAAATATTTTTCTACCTCTCAGGTAAAAACAACACCTGGTTCAAAGTCAGCTTTGAAGTAGAACCTAAATATAATTTTTTATGAACACCCGTACTATTCGTCAAAATTTTTTGGGAACAATGGCATTGACAAGGCTCAGTTTTTTGTTTGAACGGATCGCAAGTTTTCTGAAAACGTAAATAACAAACATTATTTTCAAATTTCTTCTAATTATCATATACAGTAGCAAGCAAACAATATTAACAAATCTATCAGTTCCTCAGTACCTATCTAACTCAACCAAAGTGCAACACACTCAAAAAACATTAACCTAACTTTTTTTCCAATAAACACATTTTGTTGTCACTAGGTAGGTACTAAAGCGAAAACTGTGAAATATTCTTATCCGATATTTCTGACCCAGTCACTTCCACCCCCCACTGAGTGTGTAGACATCAAGTTGACTATCAAACACCACTTGAAAATGTCTCCAAATTAGCGATCTGCTGTTTTTTCGAAAATTGTGAAACGTTAGTTTCAAAGGGGATCGCTGTTATGAATAAATCATACATTCACAGATTGACCGTGCGCTACTAGTTTGGAACCACTAACATTCATTACTATGTCATTCAAGTGTTCCAGATATTTTGTAGACGGTCACTCATTAAGTTGAATTTTTTTTATAGAAATGTAATACTTTTAAACAATATTCATTCCTTTCGATCATGTGGAATGTTATTGCGAGGTCAACAGATATGCAGATCCAATTGGTGGGTATGCTGAATTTATAGTAATGTGTATATGAAAAAAATTTTTTGGGGCATGCATTGCCAACGGAAGCCTGTTTTGCTCATTATGAAAATATCTGTCTCACTTCTTTACAGAAAAGCAGCTTTAAAAAAATCCATAATTTTCTCTGAAAGAGGAAACATTGACTATTTTCGATTACAAGCCCAAGTATGCCGTATTATCAAATATTCATAAACAGTAAATAACCTGTCTATTGTTCATTTACTAGTATTTAATGAGTCTTCACTGGTAGGAAGTATCTACAGATATTTCCTAGGCTTTCGATATCTACGTCATGATACTCTTTCCATCGAAGTATTCTCTTTTAGTCTGATTGTAAAGTTTATACCTTTTCTGGAATTCTGCCTCATCAGTAAGAAACCCTTCGATGACATTCTGTTCCCAATTGTTAGGTATTGTCAATTCCTTCTCAGACGTTCAAACAGAGACGAATCCAGTGATTATAAATTAAAAAGACGATAGCACAATCAGCAGTGAAGTTGAAGAAAATTTGTATTCAGATAGTGACTGATTAAAGTTTATTTTTGGAAAAGTGTATTATTATATGTATGACTGATGAACTATAAATTAACTAAAATAATAAATAAAATATGAAAAAAAATTACAAAGAAGTCATGTTCCATTTGCTATCCTAATTAGAACTATCCTAATTAATTCGTGAACAAAAACGATATTGTTGCTGTGAATTTATTTCAAAGAATTCTGTCAATTGCTACAGCCGAATTTTGAAAGTGAGACCAACGCTCATAATTGGAAAAAAAATATCGAAGATGAATTAATTTTCAACATACAACCACCCTGTTAGATACATATCAAAGTAATCGGTCAGGGATCTTACATAAATGTAATTAATTACATCCTTAGTTGAATTGCCCGCGACAATGGCTGGCGATAACAATCAATGCGGAGGCTATTGTCTGGAGAATGAGCCTGATACAAATAGAAGCATTTGTCGAGCTCTTAGAAATATTACAATGCTCAAAATGCCATTGTGTCTGGGAGACCATATTAAAATTTGATGATATTACGTTGTAATGTCTTACAAGGTGTTACAAGATAGGCCTTCAATATTGAATGCTAATGAATCGATTAACCATTTCGACATTTTCGCAGTGGAAATATAATTACTCTCCTTTGAAATGACTCAATTTGATCATCTGAATGATTTCTGATAACAAATATGTTCAATATATTTTTTATATTTCAGCATCTAATTTGCTCAACAAAACCCCTACGAGTTTAAATTGGCTGGGAAATGCGTTTTAACGTTTTCAAAAAACATACTTTGATGTGATATTACCACTTAAAAGTTTACTAAACCGCGACACGTGTTTCGCTATACGAAAACATCTGCATCTTCGGGTGTCACAATACGATCAAAGATGAGATCGTCACATTAGAGTGTATACATTATAATGGATTTTCTGATAGAACTGAATTCTTTCACAAACTCCACTCGTTATTGAACCCAGAGAGTTGAAAGGGTAGGTAATCCTAGCCTTGTGGTTTTATTCACGATTTATAATTGAACATTACAAAACTAGTATGGACAATTTCGACGTGAACATTCTTCCAAAATCTGTTCTTATCTAGTTTTCTGTTCTATTCTGATCGATAAATTATTTTCTTTTAATAATTTTTTAATTTTTAACTATATTAAAATATTCCATGATTTTTCATGAAACTGTCTTTATGAGCTCCACAAACAATAATTTCAGTTCGAAGTTCACGCCATTACTCAATTTGAATAAATAATAAAAGGGGCTTCTTGTCCTTCAAATAACCAAACGTCACTTCACGTCAAGTGAAAACAGAGATTTATGTGCTGTCATAATTTTAAGCATATTGAACAGTGAAAGTGTTGGTTGGAAAATGAAGTAGGTGACCTTTTACAAGCGTAGAAAGAGCAGCGCCCATAACAGTGGTACCACGAAAATCTTGATTCCAAATGTTCAGGTACCTATATTATTTTATATGGGTTGATTACAATGTTGCGTCATTCATAAAAACGGTAAGAGAATGGCAATCAAGACCAATCATGAGTCTTAGAAAAATGCAACGAAAGCGACTCATTTGGAAAATAAAAGTACTAGAAAACTGAATAAATATTTTTGAAGGGCATTTTTGCCAATACTTTTTGAACAACACGCGTACATAACAAAAATGTAATTTCTATATAAACAATACAATCCAAGATGGTTCATGAATAATAAAAGAGAGCGAATTGAATTGAAAAGATAATATTTTTAGAAAAGATTAATTTGTTCTTGGCTCCTCCATCATTGAACATAAAAATTTGGAAAACTTCCAAAAGAAGTAATATAGAAAATAACCACAATAAAAACTCTTTTTGACATGTGTCTGACTAATACTAGTATTCGGGGAAGCTGGGAAAGATAAGTTTTCAATTTTCTTCGAAATATTTATGAAGATAGATTATAATCCATCCATCTTAATCATAACAGGATATCGTCAATATAGTGACAATAAATTCAGATAGACCTTTCTCATTTACTTTGAAAACCATTCAAAATAGAGTAATACGAATCATTTTATAACTTTCATAGTTAAAAAATACTTCTCAAGTTATTTTACACTAAACGCGATAAATCAATGAACTCGTTTCTTGTTGTGGGAGTTGATAAAATCCACAATCTATCATTTCTGTTATGCATAAATAAGAAAACAGGAACTTATATTCCCTAAAGCTATAAATTTGCAACACTGTGATCTGATAATAAATTCTCTTCTACAAAAGGAGAATAGTAATATTTCAAAGTAAGTACTGCAGATAAATTGTTTCTGCTTTCAAAAAATTTGCATTCCATTTACTGTGCATTTGTCTGCATAATGAAATGTGTTCACGTATTTCGTTCAAACTCAGATGTTTACTCAGGGGGCTTAATGATGACAATAATACCATAAATGCACAAAGCTATTGTAATCAGATTTCAGAATTCGCAACTTTCACAACCTTGAGTTCTTCAAGTACTCTTACTTGCTGAGCGTATTTGATGAGAATTATATTCAATTGAGAAAACTAGAAATATTAGATAGTTTCAACTAATGTTAAAGGTTCCATTATAATCAAACTGAATATAACAACCTGTACTGCAGGCTGCTTGCTATAGTATACGGTTTTTCAATATTCTACAGTCTGAAAACCCTCTCTAAGTTTGGAGCAGATCCAGAAGAATGTGCTCAAAAACTCAATAAAAGGCATTGGCATATTATCATATAATGTTCAAGTTGTTTGATATCTTCTTAAACTAGATAATATATCATCAGTCTGGCAGAAATGGTAGGTTGTTTTATGTAACAGTAAGATATTTTTGTTCAAAACTGAATGTTTTCGTCGATTTTTCCAGAGATCACTTACCAAGAGTCGCTACCAGAACTTTATTGTTTGAATATCATTACAATTATTAGTTTTGTATGAATTCTTCTCGCGAATTTCACTATTTTTTTTTAATTATTATTATGTAACCTGAATACATGTTGTCTATAATCTGACGCTATATACTCTGAGGTCTATAAAATCACGCTACATTAATGGGATGCGCTAGCACTTTGAAAATATCATAATTTCCGAGATTGTTCTGGGAGTTCCACGACAAATCCTTTAAAATTACAGGATTTTTATTGATTTCAATCTTTTACGTTGTCTAGAAGTCAAGCATCTTAAAAATAGGAGACAAATAGTGAAAATTGGGGAGAATATAAATTCTGAAAAACACATTCCCGATGGTGCGTCTCAGAGATCCATTTTGGGACCTTTTCTGTCTTTAGTATTTGCAAATGATCTATTAATGTATTTAAATGGAAATTCTGCCACTCACTGTATATGTTACGCCGATAACATGAATAGACTGGTCCTTGAAGGTGACCTAAACACTGTTATAAATATAGATGATAGCACTTTCAGTGAAGTTATCACTTGGTGTGAAAAAAAACAACTTGATAATGAATAAAACAAAAACATAGTATGTTACAATTCATGGTACGACGACAACAACATGGGGTGAGTCTATACCAGAATACCGAATTACAATTGGACCCCACAACAACAACTAAATTGTTAGGAGTTACCTTTGATAACAACTTGCAATGGAAGCCACATGTAAATAATTTGTGTAAAAAGCTCAGAAATTCCTGTTATTCTCTCAGGTATCTCTCCACTCACTGCAGTCAAGAGATGCTACTTACGCTTTATTACGTGAATTTTAATTCTCACTTCAGGTATGGCATACTGAACTGGGGATCGGGTGTTCATGATACAGAAGTATGCAGTAAGGATCATTGCTAAGTTGGGATTTAGGAATTCCTATAGGGAAGTATTTCAAAAGTTAAAAATATTAACAGTTGCTGGAATATACATAATTGAGGCATGCATATAGGTATACCGCAATAAAAACAAATTGGCTGCCAACAGACCATCACATATCCATTTGACACGAAATGGTCACTTTCTTCTACCCAGTCAACATCTAACTGCTCTCTACCAAAAAAGTTTTGAATATCAGGGATGCAAACTGTATAACAAACTTCCCGACATTGAAGTTTAAGGAAATGTACATATTTTTAAAACAAAAGTTGAGCAACTCTTATTGTCAAAAAACTGCTACACTGTTGAGGAGTTTCAGCCGTAACTTTATTTCCATGTGAAATGTACGGTTTAATTAATATTCACCTTTTTTATCTATACACTCGTAGAATTATTAACTTCAATATATTTTATATTTATACTTTATATTATTTGTAATAATTGTTTGTGACGTGGATGTGATGGTCCTATATACATCCAGAGATATATAATCATTCTAGTCATTTTATATGTATATAAATAATGGTCTGCATGACTCACGTACTCCCACCTTGCATAAGTATCTAACCGCTCGCTTTTGCAAAACAAACACTGAATGAAAAAGTTGTTGACTGTAAAATCCCAGAAGGCAACACCGTATCTCAGGTGGGACTCAATCAGGGAATGATATGCCATTTTTGTTGTGGATGAACTCAGTTCATTTGAAACCATTCAAAGTGCATAACATCCTGATGCCAATTTTTTATTCAAAGCTGGAATATGTTGATCAAATTTTAATTGGTTATCCATGAAGATTCCCAGGAATTTGGATTGCTTTTTATTCTCAAGAATTTGTCCATTCAAGTATGCATTGTTAGTATTACAGCTGAAGGTGAGTAGGTTTATTTTTTTGATATTAAAGCACAAGTAGTTCGCGTCACACCATTTTTTCACAACTTCTAAATCACTAGAGATAGTTTCTTTCATATTAGAAGTATTTTTTCCATGCCAAAGGAGCATGGTGTCATCCGCAAAGATGGTAAAATTTCCTTGAATTGAGAGAGTCACCAGGTCATTACATTTGGTGTCATAAATAAGGAAAAGAATCGGGCCTAGTACTGATCCTTGTGGTACGCCCCATAAGATATCCTACGTGTGTGATACTTTTTCGTTTGATCTTACTAACTGTTTTCTATCACTTAAGTAAGACCTGAACCAGTCATTACACACTCCTCTCAAGTCATAGTAGTTCAACTTTTGCAAAAGAGTTCATGATTTACACAATCAAAAGCTTTGGAGAAATCGCAGAATACTGCAGCTACGACCTCACCGTTGTTGAGATGTGTGTAGACATGTTCAAGAAAGGAAAAGGTTTCATCATTTGTGCCTTTTTCCTTCTGAAAGCCAAATTGACAGTTGGTTAATATATTGTATTTATGAAGAAAAGCTAATACCCTTTTTTTTCACCATTTTTTCTATGATTTTTGAGAGTGTTGAGAGCATGGAGATAGGTCTGAAGTTATTTGGATCTTCTGCATTACCACCTTTGAAAATAGGAATTACAAGAGCTGTTTTAGACACGGAGGGGAATTTCCAAGGGAAAAGGATTTATTTATAGCCATCACTAGTGTATTCAAAGCGGAATCGGGAAGGTTATCTAAAATTTTTACTGAAATTTCATCAGTGCCTGTTGCATTTTTGTTTTTATTTTCTTGCAAGATTTCTTTCAGCTCTAATAAATTTGTGTCTTCAAAGTGAAAGTTGTTGGGCATATTTACATTATTTAAATAATCCATAGGATTTGAAGTATGAACAAGGAATGAAGTTAGTTTTTGAGCAATTGTGCAGTAAAAATTATTGAGTGTTTCCGGATCTATATTGACGTGTTCTGGAATTTATTCTGATTTATTTCTTAGACTATTCACGTTTTTTTTGATTTTGTTATGAGCTTTGTTTATTCTACTCTTGTAATGAAAAATATTTTCGGAAAAATATTTTCATATTGAGTGAAGCGATCTCAAGTTGGTCGCAGAAATTTTGATGTCCTGTGTAATCCACGATTTATCTTCATTTTCCGTTTAGGAAAACATTCTTCAAAAAGTCTGCTTAATAATCCTTGAAAGGCGCCTATAGAATCGCTTGAAGACAAAACCTCTTCTCATGCAGTTTGCTCGCAATTGTGTTCAAATTTGTTAAAATTTTTGGAGCTGTATATTCTATCAAACTTCAATGATTTCTTTGAGTTTTTACTTTTAATAGGGAATTTAAAAATTATACCTTCATGGTCTGATAGACCAGCTGGGATCACAATGCACGTCAATTTTTCTTCATCCAGGTTTGTGCAAATATAGTCTATAGTAGAAAATGAATGTTGTGAGATTCATGTTGGTTCTTGAACTGACATTTTCAAATTGTATGATAAGAGCTATGTGTCGAGTGCCTGAGTAGATGCAGAATTTTTGTCATCATAATTTATGTTGAGATCTCCAGCTACAATAAGCTGAGAATTGACTAGAAGGTTTGACAAAAGAATCTCCAATCTATTTGAAAAAGCTATGACATTACACATTGGTGGTCTATAAATACAAATAAAAAAATATGATTTTTAGTATCATGTAATAACGTGAATTCAAATTCCTTTTCAACTATGAAATGATCAAATTTATCAATATTGTTTGGAGTCAGATCTTTGAGAGAATTTTTATTGACTAGAATCATTGTTCCTCCATGCAGAGATTGAGTCCTACAATACTTTGAAGCTGTTACATAATTAGGGCATTCAAAGGGTTCTTCAGATCTTAACCAATGCTCTGTTAGGAAAACAAAATTTGGAAAATTATGTTGTTCAAGAAAAATATAAAGTTCATTACCCTTATTACGTACAGCAACAGCGTTACAATTTTTTGTTATTCCAGGCTTTTTTGATTTGTCAAGTCCTCCGGTGGTAAGGTTGTATTTTGTGTCTCCTTCACTAAAAAAAAGAACGTCGCTCCTTGCGTGCCCAAAAGTTTTTTGGAACTATCCTGGTTGTTCTGAAGCATGTCTATTTTTTTCAGTTTTTCCCGGTTATTTCTTCTATACCTTAATTCCTTGATTATCTTCATTATTTCTCTACCCAAATAGCGAGCTACTACTGCCTTCAGCCCGAATCCATCTCTTGTGTAGTTTGAACGCCTTATAAAGTTATTACATTCCAAAAATTGGATATTATCTAACTTCAAGAAGTGTAATTTTTTGTGGAAATTCAAATTATTTTCGTATATTCTTCGATTTATGCTGACGTCATATCTGTAAGGCTCTGAAATAATAAACATTTGTGTGTGTTGTGTTTTTTCAACAAGGTTATCCAATAAACTTTCATTTGTTTCATTAAGCCATAGCACTATGATATGCTTACTGGAGAAGTCTTTTGAGTTCGTGATAGCAGTATGGATCAGCTCTTCATCGATCGCTCCTGGTTTCCTGATCGACTGAACATAATATTCTGTGATTTGTGCTAGATGATTTATCATTCCCCTTCCATAATATCCTGATACGAGTAAAATTCTATTTTTTGACGGGTGAGCTTGTAAGGATACTTCAAGATATGTGTTTCCTTTATTTTCGAATTTTTCCTTTTCCACTAGGTTATGAACTAGGTTAAGTTGTTTCGTGGTGCTGTACTTTTTCTCTGATAGTTTCGTACTATTGTGGTCTTGCTTCAAACTGGCATAATCACATTTCAATTTCTCTAGTTCTGCTAAATAGACTTCTTTCTCCTGTGTCATTGTTTCAAAAGATGTCATCATGTTTCTATTGATAGCGCTTAGGTCTGTTAAATCATTTTGATATCTGTTCGAGTCAACTTTTATTACTTCTAATTCTTCCCGTACGACCGCATTTTTTTGAATGAGATTAGTAATTTCATTTTTTTCTTCTGAGATGATTCTTTTAGCGCCAGCGCCAGCAACTTCATAATAATCATTTGGCAGCCAAAATTATAGCCAAAAGTACTGAACCAGTAATTTCACCAGATAGAATATATTGTGAAAATATAGAAAATTAACTGAATTTCTAATCTTACGATTCCGGAAAAAAAATAATACTTCATGGTAAATAATGATTCCCTTATACCCCCCATGCCCCCTCCTGGGTTGACTGCCCTGAGTTGGAATCTTCTCCACACGGTTAATGTGTGCAGAACATCCCATCTCGTCCTTCCACCCCCGCTGCTAGTGAAGATCGAGGAAAGATGGAGGCGACTGACTCAGTTCTGAGTCAGTTCAAACCTAGATACGAGAACGGAAGCAAATGAAATAAACCAATGAAATAATTGTACTTAGTTGTTGAACCAAGTACTTGTTTTACATTTTATTTTCAGATCATTAAATAATGTCGTTAATTCATAAGTGTGGTTTTTATTCCAAAAATTAAAATATTTCCCTCGTACATAGTGATTCCATTTCTCAACGTAATGTAGCAACTTGTTTTTCAGTTTTTATTTTCATCAGAACGGAGACATTTTAATTTAGCATCGCGTAATACGGTATGTGTTTATGACGCGGAAAATATCCCATCACCGACAAGTGTATGTATGAATATGGAGGTAAAATTTTTAATTTGGATTTTATCGTGCGAACGCTGGACACGCTATAAATCTACAGAATCGTTTTGTCGATAAAGCAGCAACAGTGTTGTGGACTAATTTCAGAGAAATATAATTTGGCAAGTACTATAGAAACTGTATGGATTGATAACATTTCAACGAATTTTAGAACTAAACTAAATATGTTTCTTGAAAGAACGAAAGAGATAGTCATCAATTCTGATGATCATGAAAGACAGCTAGTCTCTACTCGATTCCATATGGTACCCTGCAAGATCGTCTTAGAAATCGGTTTCCAGCTAAAAAAATTGTGTTAGGAAGAAAACCAGTTTTTTTCTGACGAACAAGAAAACATGTTAGCTGATTATGTAATTAAATTATCAAACCTTTTCTATGGAAGAACACCAAAAAGTATACGAAAAGTTGCATATGAATATGCTGTATCAAATAATGTAAGAAACAGCTTCAATGACAATAAAGAAACATGTGGAAAAGAATGGCTATATGGTTTCCTAAGGAGACATCCCCAATTGTCCTTAAGAAAGCCAGAAGCGACTAGTAAGAATAGAGTACTAGTTTTCAACAAAGCAGATATAAATGTGCTTTATGATAACGTGACATCACTAATGGAAAAATACAGTTTCGACCGCATTAACAATGTGGACGAGACCGGGATAACAACCGTGCACAAAACAGTTGGGTTAAAGCATTTGATGATCACGTCATGCTCATTTTAGACAAACACACCTCACTTTCCACTCTGCAATCCTATAATTATTGTCGTGAAAATGGAATCATAATGAACGTATTCTAAAAACAATTTATTGTGTGATTTTCACTAGATAGTTTTACAAGACACGCTCGAAGAAGCCATTGTATGGCGAAACACGTGTTGCGTTTTTGTAAAACTATCTAGTGAAAATCACACAATAAAGTGTCTTAAAAATACGATAGTTATGGATTTTCATCAAGTATCGGCCGATTCCATCATATGGAATCATAATGGTTTCTCTTCTCCCACACACGTCTCATAAGGTTCAGCCATCGGATGTGAGTTTTTTCTTTGGCTTAAAATCTGCAAATAATCACGAATGTGACCAGTTTACGAAAATACATCACTATGAAACACTATGAAACAATTATTGCAGAATTATTTGCTAAAGCCTACAACCGAGTAGCTACGAATGAAAAAGGTATGAATGGTTTCAAAACTTGAGAACTATATCCGATAGATAGGAATATATTCAAAGAGGAAGATTTCACACCTATACCCGACTCACCTACTGCTATCGAGGATAATATGGAGTTACCAGCTGCGTTTATTGATGAAAACATTTTACCTTCGGCAAACTCCAGTGGTTTGACTTCCATGAGAAAGGAAAAAACAATTCCTGATTCGACAAAGCCATCGAGGCAGATGACAAAGATGAAACAGATTACAGATCAAGAACAGGACATTCGAAGAATTACATCCAAAACCTAATCCTAAACCTAGACAAAGCGAAAGAAAGAAACAGAAATCCAAAATTTTGACCTCGACACCAATAAAAAAAGAATTGGAAAAAAAAGGAAAAAAAAACAAAAGAAAGTAGCTGCTACTGTCAAAAAAGCGTACTTAGTGAAGATACAGAAACTAAGGAACCAAACAAAAAGAATAAACGGGAGATTGAAGTAATAGAGAAAGAAACACCATCAACATACTATATTTGCGGTGAATTCGGGGCAGATAATGAAGAATGGGGGCGATGACGATCATGTGGCACATGATTTCATGCTGATTGTACAGCTGCAGATTATGCAGAAGAATCTACATAATGTAATCATTAAGAGTGAAGGGTATTTATTTTTAATTTATTTAAATTTCGGTCGGTATTCCTCATTAGTGGTCGTGTAATATCAACCCAACAAGTTTTTGTTTTTTTTTTCTAAATAAAGGGCTTTTAGAGGTTCAGTTGTACTTACTTACCTTCTTTGAACATCAGTCAATGCATATACATCAATATTTGTGTCTTCTGTTACCTCGTATTTATTTTATAAATTATTTATGTTGGGAGGTTGATATTAGAAAACATTCCCCTAGTTGATCCATCTCCTATGATCGCTACAGTTTTTCTGAAGTTAGAAAGTGTCAGATTTGTAGTAATAAGCTATTTCATAATGTGTTACTCAAATACGTGTATTTCTTCTATAAAAACGAAGTCAATCAGAAAATTTACTACTTACGAGTATGTAATGTTTCTTAACGGAAACAAAATCATCATTCTATTCCTGAACGTTTTAAATATATCTTATTTGGGTGGAAGTAAATGGCCTAAAGGTTGTTTCAAAATGCAGCAACAATTTATTTCAGAACTCTGCTCGTTTTACATGAGTAAATTGCTCTAGTAAAATGTGAAATATATAAATACGAATAGCTATAATCACGATGCGTTACAATCATTATTAAATATATATCTAAACACCCGGCCCGAGAGACCATTTATCCATATCTGCGTTATATTTGAAATTACCCGCTTCATTTCATATAATCGCTGTTTCATTCTTTATGAATGTTAATTGCAGACTAATATTTTGAAGTAATTTCCGGAACAGTAGATATTTCATGGTTAGCAATATCCATTTACATATCTATATTGTGGCAAACATTCAGTCTACTAAATTACGGCTACGATTTAATAACACGTGATCATTTAGAATATTTACATAATCACCACAGTGATGTTATATACTTTCAGTCATTTATACGGGGCTTATCGAAAAAAATTGTCAAAATTTAACATATAAATAAATGGCTGAATGGTGAATGGTTTTATAACTAGGCAATGAGTGTAACCTACGGAGTGATCTGTTTACAGTAAGAGGATTTCGTTATTACTACTTGCCATGGGACTCAGGGGCTTTGGGAATTTTCAAAACCATCACATTTTTTTCTTCTATGGCGAGATCGTCGAGTTCTCAGATAAGAGGACGTCAATTAATTCAAAATCACACCGACTCACAGAGATATAAGTAGGGAATCAATTTAAAATTCAAGATTGCATTTTTATTCGGTGTCGTCTCTAGTTGAATAAATAGATTCAAATTGATAGTTACGAGTCAGTTTTATCAAAAGTCATTATTATTATATAGACATGAGCTGTTGTACACTCCGTGCAAAGCCGAAAGCCGTGTTACTATTCTACTTGAGAATGTACAGATTCCATAGTAAATTGATAGATTCTCCTCCATATAACTGAAATATTACTCCATTTTTACCAAATCTGAGGTTTAATTGTTCACTAGATTACTTTCTTTTGCACATTATGGAACATAGTACATCATTGAATCGCCTGGCATGAAATTGGCCAAACGATAACTTCAAGAGCTTTTACAAACGCTGTATTATTCCGAAATTTTTAAGTTTCAATTCAATTGTACGCCACCGCCACACCTTCATGAATGTCAATCAATACACTTTTTCCTAATGGATTGACGAAACCTATTAAGTACCAGTTACTGAGATACTAGCTGATTCGCCGAACTTATTACAACCTTAACAATGATAAACTTTTCATTATGTTATCAGCTTCATTACGACATTAACTTGTTATATTGTTTCAGTTTAGCATGAAGTCGGGTCATACTAACACAGCCAGGATTACCATACGTCATTTTCATGGTTAGCAGTAGATACATACTACATACATGGTAATTTCTACTGGAAACAAGTACTCAGTATTGTAAACTGATTGATTCCAACTCTGAAGCAGTAAAACAGTAGCTCGAAAACCAAAACAGTAAACCAAAGCAAAAACAGTCGACCTGGCAATATTGAACACGGCTCATCTCTCGTTTGATTTCTTCTTCATCTGCAATTTTTTCTGTAGATTGCTTGGCAATATTCCGCAGTCAATTTTCATTTTAGCTTGGTTGTGAAAGATTCGATATTGTCGCTCGCGGTTTTTCAAATAATACTTTTATATGTCATGACATAGCAGTTCTTCTTGCACGCACAAGCACATGTCATAACCTTAAGTGTGTTTGCGCACACCATGACAAATGTCATAATCTAACAAAACAAACGTCATCAATTATTTCAATTTCTGAGTGTTTCTTTCTTAGTTTTCCAAATGTTTGATAATGATCATTCTGCTTTTCTAGGCGGAAACAAATCCAACAAATTTAAAATCCTGAAATACGGTAAAGAATATTAGTGGAGTTTTATCTCAACAACAAACCGTTATTTCAACACCTTGACACGTGTTTTGATCACCAAGTGATCATCTTCAAGAGAAAGATCAAACTGTTCAATCTTCCTCTTGAAGATGATCACTAGGTGGTCGAAATACGGGCCGAAGTGTTTAAAGAGATATTATTTATATTTAAAGTTTCATGAAAACTGTATGAAAATCATTTTTTGAGTTGATTCTTTACGAAATCTTTCATTTTTGGTTCAAGTAAAAAATTACTATGTCGTGTTCATCACATTCCATAAGCGACCATTTTTGCACATTTATTTCATCATTCATAACATCAATTAAAGGTTTCAATTTACACCATTATAATAATTACATATTTGCTTGACAAAAATCGAAATTGTTCTTTTATTCAATTATTGATAACCTTTTATTATTATTCGGCATTTTTCATTATATGACATGTCATCTCCTCGCAGCCTATTTTTAAGGCTCAATAACAATACTGTTCAAATAAATTTTAGAATTCCTCAATTGATAGGTCCGATCAAACATAAATTCATAGACGAAGGATTAACCAGAACTCTGTAGTTCATGTCACTGACTTTCCGGCAATACACAATAATCATTCGGATTGAGTATTTATTGTTACTTCGTCAGCTATAATTATCATATATCATACTCAGCGCTATGACTGATCACATGCACAACACCATTATTAATTACTGTAACGAATCGAAGATGATCGTTCTAAAATGAATAAGCCCAGACAGGAACATTCATGAAAGGGTTGCATTTATCAATTACGGCAAGCGGTTTCAACCACAAAGAGTGATATTGCGCTTCTGTTAGGAAAATTTATTAATAGTAGTTGTCAACCATGTGACAATGGTTTCGTGAATGGGGAATACTTAGTTAAAGGTTGTGTTGAATAAACCGCTTGATCGATGAGAATATCCCATATTTGGCTAATCAAAACGAAAACTGATTATAACCACGCATCGTCAAATGAAATAACAAAGATGACGTGGAAATCTGTAATCAGGATTTTTTCAGAAATCCTCTCAGGGTAACATTACCTGAGACGAGGGTAATATACAGTGTCATCCCCATAGTATGCTCCATATGGGAAACTTATGTATTGATGGTTTTTCGAGAAAATATTACTCTTGATAAAAGTTTGTGCATTTCCTAAAACTAAACATGCACCAACAAAATACAGTAAAACACACATAATATACGAGGAGCCTTCAAATATTTGATTTTGAGACAAGAGTAAAGTACTTTTATTTAGAAAAATCTCACGAAATGTTAGTCAGAAAAGTTGTTCAGCATCAACAATTTTTTTTTAAATGGGGACTACGAAAAAAAAATTTACTAAAACGATAAATAGACAGCATCCTGTATACGACGATTTATTTTGAAATCCTCTAATATTACGAATCACACAACTATGATGTTAATCATGGTCAATTTTTTTGAAGAGTAAAATAATTTTCAAAATTTTTGGTGCAAAGTTATTTTTATTTTTTATTAACACCGAAAATTACTCAAAATAATACTGTATTGTAATAAGAACTTAATATTCAATAATATCAAATCACAAAACATCAAAATAAAACAGGTGATTCGAAACAAACTCATTAATTTTCTGGAGGTTTTCTTGTTCAAAATAATTCTTCAAAATAATCTCCAGAAAATAATTGAGTTTGTTCCAAAATACCTATTTTTTTTATGTTTTGTGATTTGATATTATTGAATATTAAGGTCTTGTTACAATACAGTATTATTTTGAGTAATTTTCGGTGTTAACAAAAAATAAAAATAACTTTGCACCAAAAATTTTGAAATATCATTTTACTCTTCAAAAAAATTGAACGTGGTTAACACCATAGTTGTGAAATTTGTAATACTGCAGGCTTTTAAAATAAACCGGCGTATACAGTATGCTGTCTATTAATCGTTTAAGCAATTATTTTCGTAGTCCTCATTTTGAAAAAATGGGTAAAAAATAAATCTTCACTTAGATAGCCATGACTTCAAATCTAGATGTATTTGCATGCATGCATTTGCAATTGGCAATACAACTGAAAGAGTACCTCGTCCACTAGATAGAGTGACATTTTGTTGTTCGATCCAACTTTGGAAGAGAAATGAAATACTCTGAAAGCATTCTGATTTTCAATTATGGAATATCATTGACTTTAGGTCGATGATGGCACTATCATGCACTGACGAGTGGCTAAGGAGCCCGAAACCGGTCTGAAAATTGAAGGTCGACCCTTTCAGTTGTATTGCCAATTGCATATGCAGGAAATTTTCTGTGAAGATTCCTGCACTGACGCCTGTCGGATATAATCCAAGGCCCTTCGTGGTGTTAGCCAGAGGAGTATTTGTTTTCTGATAGGCGTCAGTCCATTCAACCAACTGTGTAGGTATATTCGAGACTGGCTTGAACGTTTGAAGTTCATTTCTTGAGATTTGTTTACTGCCAGTCTTCAAGCATAGCCTACTGACTAATAATAATAAGCTACCGGGTAGTGGGTCAGAGTAATCATAATTTATACAGTTGATTGCTAGGTATTACAAAAATTCTATATTGGACTGAAACAAACGATCAGGTAAAGATTTGGTATAACATAAAACGTGCATTCTCACAAGTAAGTTAGCAGACAAACGAATTATAAGAATATGAATGGAAGGGTCGTACTAAAAGTTAGTAATAATCATTTCTTAATTGGAGCGATATGCTTGATGAAATACACGGAGACAAGTATCAAGTAGCTGTGGTGTTGGGAGAAATGAAATTTCTCCTGATAATACTTAGTCGGCAGCTACTAATAGTTTTTGAAAATGCTCCAATTTGTACGAAACCTCTCAGTGATTGCCAGATACTAAACGAAATTCAACCAACACGAGCAAAAAACACATCTCAAATAAATCTTATTTATTTCCCTTCTCCGTTAGCTTAGAATAGCACTCTCACCAACATGTTCGAGATGAAGTATAATCATTGAAGGAAATGCAAGACTGTAACTTCTTCACTAGATAGTTCAAAACGTAATTAAGAACTTCTGAAATTATTCCTTATTATTCTCAGTTAAGTCTGCGCACCTTATACTCGACGGGCACGTAAGTTTTCACTACCACTCGACAATTGAAACCGGAAGGGATTAATTAAGGAAAAACTTATGAGGATTAAGTTCGCACTTGGACAAGAACGAATCATTGGCGTAACAAATTTCCCAGCCACTGAGTTGAGAGATGAAAGTAAAAGAGGTTTAGTTAAATATATATTCAATTCTCAATTCTGTAATGCGTTGATGAAACTGAAGCGTTAATATTTTCATTGAAGTAAGATGTTGTTTATCAATGTTCAAAGTTAATAATCATAAAGTCTACACTTTCCTATCAATTAATTATTCAAAGTATTGGATACTCTACAATAATTAGTATAACTTAGTTTTCAGGAATAATGAGAAAATGGAAATTTTAGTGCTGCTTCTTTCAGGAGCAGCTTCTCTCGAGAATAATCCGTTACGGTACCGTCGATAAAAACAAAGGCGGGCGTTGAACGTGAAACTTCAAAATCAACCGCCGAATGAAAATACGCTTTCAGTCTCGCTGTGCAACTTTCATCATCTGGTATTTATGATTTGATGTAACATTTCTATATACTGTTATCATCTAGATGCCTGTTTGCAGTAAAAGCTGCAGAAAAAAATTAACAGTGATTTCTCACTTGGCGGTCGATGTAGAAACTTGATTTTGCAAACGGACTACCATTGAGACTCTCGTTGAAAGTAAATATTTTCGGTTAAAATTTTTTGTCAATCCCATAGACGAAGTCTCAAATGATATAAGGATGAATTGAACTCATTTTATCAATCTATCACAGGTGGAAAAAATAAATATAGAAATAATAGAAATAACAATTGATTTCAAAGTCATAAGGTTGAAACAGATTTGAGACAATAGTTCAGTAGAAAATTTGAACAATGTTGATGATATATTTACACTGAATCATAATGCAAACATAATTTTTTGCCCAGAGTCACGTCATCATCATGAAGTACATATTTTGTTTAATAATTTTTTTCAATATGTTCTCACTTTTACTACGACTCTCAAAATAGAACGCTCCTGAGCTTCCGGAGGAAAGCTGCATCCCATTGCATAATTACTTTCAAAGAGTTCTCCTTTAATTAACTCATCTTCGAGAATTCCCTCTATTCAGGAGCTTATGAAAACTATTTCCACTTGGAACGGCAACTTCTAGGGAACTGCTAAGCTTCATTTATTCTTTTAAAACACTAGCTATGCGCTTAAATCATCATTTGGAAATTGAAGAAAAATATCTTAGAACTGAATAGCATATAAATTTAATTGGGATCGGTTTTAATTCAATAGATTTAACGAAGATCCTAATCAGTTGAATGATTCCCAATCCAGCCAACGTATTATATTTGGATCAGTTAGAACAAAGTTCTATAAAACTTGGGACCAAATGGTCGATTTGATTAATCTGTGAATAGTGAATGAAACGATGTACCAAGTATTATTTCTAAAAGGAAAAATTCAGGATGGAAACGTAATTCGGGTGATAACCGGTTATCACCCGAAGACAATTGGGGATCTGTTTAAAATCTGTTTTTCCGTTAACCAGCTGTCGCACCCCTACGAACGACAACCCTCAGAAGTCGAAACTTGTGCGAGCTAAGGATTAACGAGGTCTTACCTTTTAACGTGTGATTCCTAACACGGGTTGGACGATAGCAAGTGAAGATCGATCGTTCAGACTAGGGCTTGAACCACCGACCAACACGGCAGTCAATTCGAGTGAGTGAACAAATCACCCACGCCGAACCGCTTGGCTACCGACTGACCTAACTAACACATTTCTTGTTGTAACTAACACATTTCTTGTTGGATACTAACACATTTCTTGTTAATATTTTTTTAATTTTCAGCTTGTATTAATATTTCAATTATTTTTATTTTATATAATTTTGGTTGTTGTTTGTAGGTTATTTCTTTGTAATTTCAGTTTTTTGTTTAATAAAAATTGTTATTTTTCGGTTAATCTTTTTAATTTTTTACAGATTCTTTCAGGGATTTCAAATCAATTTATATTATATTGGACAATGGAAGTCCGAACTGATGAAATACACCACGAAACATTGTCAACCACCTTCAAACAAAAGTATCAGCTACTTTCAAAATATATCATGGTAGAATAGTTTGAAGTACCAGTTCAACTAAAGAAGCTACTGTGAATTGGAACACGTCTTGGGTAAAGTTGATAATGTGAAAGTTGTTTAATTACGATGAGAATTTTGAAAAGTATTACTTTTGTGGCGTTACTTCACTTTCTCGTAAATTAAACAAAACATTTTTAGATCAATTATAAATTGTTTCAAAACTTCCTCCCAAAATATTTAGTGCAATAATGCAGGAAGTACAATGTTACAATGCCCCATCTGTGTAAATGAGGAAAGCAAAAATGAATTGAACTAATTTTTGATCTCAAAAGTATTCCATTGACAAAAGTTTCTTTCACACTATTAGACAGTAACAGTGAGGCTTTAGATGCAACTTACTACAATATTTTGTATTCAATACTATTCTGATATGACGAAAAGATGGGCCATCGAAAGACCATATTTTGAAAATGGCGGCTAGTCAATACCCTAAATGATCGTATTTTGGTTGGTTTCCGGTTTTGCCGTGGTCTTCTTTAGTTATAATCTCCAAACGTTGCAACTGCAACTGCGGCAGTCATCATCAGTGAGAGTACTTCAACCACGCCACTGAAGATGACTGCCGCAGTTGCAGTTGAAACGTTTGGAGATTATAACCAAAGAAGACCACGGCAAAACCCGGAAGCCAACAAAAACATTTGTGAAAGCCTACATTCCTACACTATAGTTGATCATACCTTCAGCATATTCTGATAGCGTATCTTATGCTAACGAAGTGATCAAATGAATCAAAGTGCATATGCAGCCTTTAGTTCCTCTGATCAAATATAGGTTCTTTTTGCATATGCTGTAGTTAGTAATTGATATCAGTATGCAAAAAGGCTTTCATCTCTGATAACCTATCTGATAAATTCAGTGAGAGAATGTCTTTGTATGCTTTTATCCTAGCAAGACTAGAAATGGTTATGAAAAGGTACCAAGAATATTCACGAGAAATAACTACACGGTATGGAAAATGAAACATAAGTCAATCCCATCAGATGACTCATCTGCTGATAATGTAACCTAGTTAGTGAAACACGCGTCGCGAAACTGTGCATTAGTTCTGGAGTAAGAAAAGTAGATCCAATTGGCCGCTAGTTCTGGAGTAAGAAAAGTAGATCCAATTGGCCGCGGTGGTAGTGCGACCGACTCACGATCGGAAGACCGTGGGTTCGATTCCTGCCTCGACCAGATATTTTTCTCGAGAGAATTTATCTGGTTGAAGCTGAGATGATTCTGCAACCGTGTTAGGAATCACACGTTGAAAGGTAAGACCTCGTTAGTCCTTAGCTCGCACAAGTTTCTCAACTTCTGAGAGTTGTCGTTCGTATGGGGGCGACAGCTGCTTAACGGAAAAACAGATTTTAAACAGATTAAAAAATCAGATTAACTACTTCCATAACGAAAACACAACTACTTTCCACCGAAATGAAATAAAATTTTCTATATGCCAGACAATTTTTTACTACTTTCTATAGGAAGGCAGGCATGACTTTCAATATCTGAATGAACCCATGCCAAATCTAATTTGATATCAACGCGTTCATGAAATGACTTTTTTCAATTCTTGGTTATAGTTACAGTCGAAAAGGAATTTCAACGAAAACATTTTCTTTGATGTTATAAAATTAATTATGATTGCCACATAAAGCGTATTTCATATACTTATTTCAGATGGCAATTTCATTCCAAAATGAAGAACTGAGTTATCGTAGTGTACTGGCAATTTTATAAATTGAAATAGAATTCAACTCATATAGAACTGAGATTTCAGTAGAGAGTAGCGAACATTTTTCATTTCATTTACATTGATATGACTATCTATATTAATTCACGATGAACATTATGCTCAATTACAACATATACTGTGAGTTCATCATTTGATACCTCCATAATAAGTTTGATTGGAGATGGGTTCATAATATGAAAGAAAAGATAACTCTTCACAAGATTTTTTTAAGTCATGCCAACGACATGGCGTTGGCCAGAGAAATTCGATGCACATCTTTTACTGTATGTTTCGAACTACAATGTATATTTTCCTACGATAATTTGGGAAAAATTTATTTTAAATTTGGTAAACTGGTTTTTATTTTATTTCTTCATAATTTACTATTTGTAGTTACCTTAACATTGGATACTTATAAAAAACTGAATTATCAGTTTGTGTCCAACTAATGCAAGCAAAAAAAAAAGATTACATATTTTGTTTGGATTCTATTGGACTTATTCTCACTGAAGAGAAACCAGAGTGTTTATTGGACTTGTTTAATAATTTAATTAATACAGTTCAACCATAAGTCAATTTAATTTTGAAATAGGGTGAGTTTAAAGTGTTAAGTATTCAGGTTGAAGATTGTGGGTAGATACACAAAACTTTTATAATAAAAACTCACAATCTCAAAATACATTTGTTTGAAGGTGGTTGACGATGTAGCTACCAAAGAAGAAACTCACAATACATTTTATCATCAATGAGATATATGTATACCGGTATCAATTTAAAAACTTCTTACCCTTAGTATCTTCGTTCCAGTAAATAATATGAGGAATCGAAAAAACAGGTCAATTTTATCGTTAAGGGGACACTTTCAAGGAATATTTGCAGAAAATAAAGAACGCCTTGGACTGGATCACAATTTCTGGTTCATAAGATCTTTCCTCAAAAGCAAGAGTCAGTGTAATGTTTCTGAAATATGGAGAGTGAATACTTTTTAAATCAACACACTGGATAATCAAGTTTATTATGGCGTCGTTACTCTGAGTATAGTTTAATTATGAATTGTTACTGAGCCTTCCATGGAGAAATATCACATTCAAGAAATGAATTTTAGTGTTTTCCGTACGATTCAAATCTGTAAATGATCATTTTGTTGGCTGACATAAACTTCATGTTTCACAGCCTACTCATTAGTGAACAATTATGGTTCCAATCGTGATCTCCAAATGAGTACATCAAGCCAAATTGCAGTGCCACGAGTATCTGAAGTTTGGCGATAACTTACGTATCGATAGATATATTATGCATGTCTGAGTTGTAAGTCAGCTTTGAAGGATACGCCGACAGAGAACAGAAGTGCGGCTGGTTAAATTTAAAGTCCGACAGTAAGGAAATAGGAAATTAACATGTTATGCATATTCATGACCTAAGTGTCAAGTTGTGAATACTGATAACTTGGGGAAGGGTGGATCGGGTTTCAATATACGTTTCGTTGAAACGTACATTGACGAATTCCAGTTCATTTTCAAAGTGGAAAAATTTGGGATAAAAAAGAAATTGTACCCATCCGCAGTCAAATATATGAAGATACTTCTACCATTCAACTCCCAGGAACCCTCCGACGCGATTATGCAGTCAACCTGGCTTTAACAACTCAACATGTAGGTATTAGCAATAGAAATGAACGAAAAATAAATGATTTCTGCCAACCTGATATGAAATCTGATGCAGTTCGTATTCCAGATATGTATACTAGTCCTAAGTCATTAATATCATCATATTAGATTTTTTTATCGACTATTTTCATTATTAATATTCTATAGACATAAATGTCAGTTCAGTTTTAAGTATTGCTTCATTCTGAGAAATTTGAAAATTGTTGAAGATCATTAAGGACAAGTGGAATGGTACATTCTTTCCGAAATTTTCTTGCATCATGTATATGACACTTTCACGGCTGGAGAGAACTGGCTGTGTTGGCGGTAGTCGGCATCTCTCATTCCAGCCACCAGCCACATTTAGTATCGACTATGAAAGTAAAATTGCTCTTTGTGAGCTGTGTATGAAAAATATATCATATCTTGTCTCGACAAGACAAGAGAAGAGAATGTCTTGTCTTAGTGGTAACACTAGCCACGACAAAAGAAAGGGGTGAATAAAAAATGAATTGAAAGAGCCCAACGCATATGTGAATCTGAGAACCTTCCCATTCAAAAAATGCGTTCAAAGAGAATGGGTATAATAAATTCAAATTGGAGAGGACAATAGGATGCAGTATATCAGAAAAGAGAATGGGGTGACTCCAAATAGTTTCGTCAATAGGAAGGCATTAAAGTCCGATTTGGGTGAAAAAATACAACATTCAGGCCAAGAGCCAAGAAGACAGAGACTAAGGTCATTCTAAGACCCCAGAAAGCCTTCAGCAACCCCGGAAGTATACCAGATCCCTTGGATGCTGTGGAAGAGTCTTCACCGGAACCTCGCCCGCCTCAGGCTTATCAAAAAATAAGCGGTAGCCGCCATATTGAAATGGCAGTAATTCAAAACATTCGTACTGTTTTATACAATGGCTGGGCAAGGAATATTATCTCTACGAACAAATAGATTATTGGAAAAAACCATTGATTGTTTGTTTATAATTCAGTTGAGGCTCATAATTTTGTACAATTAAAAGGGTGGTTAAAATGTCATAAGCGTCCGCAAAAAGGAAAAAAAGTGAGCTGATTGAGAGGTTAGGTATCAGCATTTGTTTACTATCTAAAAACACATTAAAAACTCAGTATTTACAGTTTTATTCTTATTAATAATGTCAATTTATTTGATGTAATTGAAAATATATTTCAGTTGACAAGAGTATTACTTATGGAGCTAATAAATAAATCAACAATACATTTCTATAGTTCAATATTATTGACACTGTAGGTACCTGCGCATCTGTTGAAATATTACCACCCGAACAAAAGAAGACCCTATACCCGAAAAAATGGATTTAGGCGACGACCCTAAGGTCGAGGATGCTCCGGCAACTCACCAAGGCGAAATGAAGAAGAAAACTGACAGACCTCCGCCAGTAACCATTCGTGTTAAAGAAAAGTGGAAGCAGTTCAATACGATCGGCGCCGCGCAAAACATAACCATTTCGCGGGCCGTAAACACGACCGACGGAATCAAGGTTCATCTGAAAACCTCGGATGAATACAGGAAAATAACGCGAATCCTGGATCGCGAAAAAATCCCGTATCACACCTATATACGATACAAGCAGATAAACCATTAAGAGTAGTTTTCCGGGGAGTCCCGGAATCCCTGGAAATAGAAGATATCAAGGGAAAGGTTTTGAAATCATTTCCATCGCTCGCATGAGCAAAACAAATAAAAAATCGATCCCGTTCGTGTTAGTCCTGGTTCCCAGAAGTCAAGCCAAGATCTACGAAGTAAAGGAAATTCAAAACGTGCGCGTAAGCGCCAAAACTCAACGTCCCTGAAACAGAACAGCACAATGCTATAGGTGTCAGAAGTTCGGGCACACAACAGCGGAACTGCAAAGCAGTCCCAGCCTGTGTGAAGTGTGCCAGACGACACCTAACAAGCGAGTGCAAGAGACCGAAAAACTCGCCTATGCTATGCTTCAATTGCAAGGGCGAGCATCCAGCTAGCTTCTACAGGTGCCCAGAACGCACTGAGAACAAATCAAAGGCCTCAGATGGGCCAAATGACGGACGACAACCCCCAAATCCGAGAACTGCCAGACAAAACACAGTCAGGAGCGGAGTCTCTTATGCGAGAGCCGCATCCTCAACACAGAACTCTTGCAACTCTCCCGAGGGTCTCCCAATGGCCCTAGGGCAGTTGCAGGAGATTCTTACGAAATTCCCGGTTCTCCAGACTATGCTTGCCGGTAATAAAGGAACACTGCCCTAACGGCAAAAAAGAAAGCAGAAAAACGCTGCGACTTCTGCAACAGGGCTACAAGCCGTAAGAAGACGACAGACGCTCGCCTCTGTCGCCCTAACACACAATAAAAAACAGACATAAATTCTAATTATCTGAAAGGATCAGGGCCCATGGACAACATCTGAACGACGTAAGATAGGGAACTAAAACTCATTTGTGGTGTTTAGTCGGCGTTGTATAGTATTGAATAATAAACGCGTGGTGTTTGGACTCTAGTTTACAACTGATTTGAATCTGAATTAAAATATTTGAACTTGAAAGGTTGCTATTCTATGTTCATAACCTACAGATCTTAAAAATAGTTCTTGGCCGTTGTTGATATTTTGGATGACATGACAAACAGATGCCAGTACACTGGTGGACAATATTCCATGTTGATTGTACGTTGAATCATTAACCGTACCGCATGTGCACAAACTAATTGAAATAAAGAACACGTATTAGTCTAAATCAATGACAAGGGAATAGGAACCTACATTACAGACCATGCGAGGTAATAATCATCATGTATGTGCGAACCGCATGTATTGAATGGACTGAGGCCATCCAGTTTAATGTATTTATGGCCGTACGATGCAATTACTGAAATAAATTTACCTATGTCGAGAATTATTCACGCGCTATGAATATGTATGTACGTCGTTGTTTAATTCATTTATGAGACAGATAAAGATACATTTTGATATAGCTGTTCACGTCACTTTGATTCCGGTATTAACACAGAAAATGGATGGCCAGACGAAAACCAAACAGAGCAACAACATTTTGGAAAAATGGGAATCTATCTATTTTTTATTGAAGGGAAATAGAAACCTTCTGTATAATTCAGGACTCTGTAAGTTTCAACCAGAAGCGAGAAAAAAATTATCCCAAATGATTTTTTTGAGGATTGAGTGATGTAAGCACAAGAACTTCTTTAGATTCTTTATAGACTTTAGACTTCAGACTTTCTTTCAATTCACAAATTTTAATAATTACGAAAAAATCAAAATTTCTAATCACTTGTTCCATACTATAAAAAATATTTTCTTAAAAACGTTCATGGACATTCTGGAATATTTTTGGATTGATTCGAAGGAGTTAGTTGACGACTGTTTGATGCAAATCTTTTTAAAGACTCTGATTATGTTCTGTAGATTTGACTTTAAAAAAATAAGCGACTAATCTGGTGGTTATTTATGCAATTATATACTGGTAGAGTACTGGTAGAAAATACACCCAGGAACACACACATGAAAATCTTTATGAAGTGACTGGAACTGCTTTTAACACAACAAGAAACGATTCAGGATAATCACAGGGTTTCTCACTGAGCATGGGCATCCAGATACCTTATATGCAGGCAATGCAATGAAGGAATACAGATAGTTTGGCATATTTCAAACGAATTATATCCGAAGGAATACAATATTCATCGAACAAGATATCTGTACAAACTACAGGAAAAATAGTGTTGGAATGGCTGTCATGAAAGAGATTGGGGAAAAACGCAAAAGTCCATGAGGTTTCAATCTTTTTCGGAAATTCGGAAGAAATCGACCAATCAGAGCTAAATAACATATAAAATAAAAAGCTCAACTTCACTACAAAACCATTAGGTAGAATATTACTCTCGCATGAGAATGCAAGTGGTGAAGTCACAACTACTATAAAAAAGACCCTCCCTGAAAAGAAAGAAATCGTTTACTCGTTTTTATGAAAGGTTGACGTAGTTTATGACAATCGTTTTCATTTGACCCCCTTTTACAATCAGTAAATAACAACTGAAGTACTTCGGTGCGCGAGAAAATTTACATCATGGAGATTTTATTTTTCTGTCGGAAAACGATTGCTCTTTCACTGTTTGAGGTATATACGAAACAGATATCCCAATCGACTTTTCTATCCATTTTTATCTATTCGTTTTTAGATACTGTTTATGTCTCCAAATGTGTGTATTTTTATATGAATAATAAAATTTTCTCTTTTTAGCATTGAACATATTTTCTTAACTTATATATAACTTTCTTATACTTATACTTATAACTTTCGAATTTTTTTTTTTTAATTTTGAAATATCACTCAGACGCATACTCACCCTTTAAATAGTACTAGCAACTTATCCTGTCGCGCATGCCAAATAATTGTTTATAGGAAAACTAGCGAGCCGCCCCGGCTCCGCACAGGTGCAATACTGACACTAAATATAAATTCACCCACAGGAAATTCAAGGGCATGGAGAAACATTGATGCAAAGGAAATTTTGTTTTATGGACGCCCTTTTATATACAAAATTTCACCCTCCGAAAATGTAACTGTACGGAGAAACAGTGATGAAAAGATAAGTTTCATATGTAAACACCCCCTTTTACCCCCACAGGGGGTGCCCAAGTTGAAATATTTGAACAGCCTTTCATAGTGCGCATCTGAGAGCCACCTATATACCAAATTTTAGCTTCCTAGGACTTACCAGTACATAGAAACAGAGATGAATGAGTAAGTGTTAAGTGAGTGACTTTCGCATATTCTTGATACCTTAGAATACATTAGTGAAGTTTTTGTAATTAACTCTATTTTTTTTTAAATAACAACTCATGTTACTATCTGATAATGTATCTTTCTATAGGTGAAATGAACTAATACAAAATCGGTAAAATACGTTTTGAGTTCATTCATTATAAACAATCGAACCAACGAATATTTCCTCTTTATACTATTAGCCTAAATTTAGTTGAGAATAGCCATTGGTTCAAGTAAAAATCATCATATATCACGACAAAACAAACGTCACACTGTGTTCTTATACAACTATTCTTTGTGTTTATGTTTGAGAGGAAAGTCAGAAACATGCGAATTCGGTACGTGGTGAATGTCATGTACATCAAACATTTATTAGAAAAACTCTGAAAATATTTCAGTTTTTGATATGTGATACCTTTTTTTTTCTAAATTAGGATGATTTTTCCATGAACAGATTACCAGACGAAGGGATAAATTTCTTTCCTTTATTTATTTGGAACAAAAGTGTCACTGACAGTGATTCATTCAATTTAAATCAAGACTACAAAGTGAAAGGAAATGAAAAAGTAGACGTCTTTCCTCAGATGTTGTTAAGTCAAGATTTTCGTTTTTCCATGTCTGAACAACGAGTTCTGTTGACATTTCACATTCTATATATTTTATCAACAGGGTGAAAAATTACCGGAAAAGTACCTTTGGTAAGAAATTTCATTACACGGAAAAAGAACTTAACACAAATGGCAAACAATGAAAAATAAGATATTACATATTGTCGACAATGGGGCTCAAAGTATATATATTAAAAAATATATATTTGTTGAGAAGATGCTTACTGCTTGAGAAATGATTTTTTATATTTAGTTTAAATTGACTTCGTGTATAGGTATATGAAAACTCAATTATAGTCTTTCGGATTTATTCTTTACAAAAAGTAACAAAGTGTTCGATAACTTGGTAAAATCATAATTTTATGTATACCTATTTTCTTATCCTTCATTTCCTCCCAAAAATATAATATAAAACCAAATAAATGTTCGTCAAGAATATCATTCTGCGTAGGACAACGAATGCAACATTGAATACTTTCTTTAAAAGTGATTTCAATTTTCCAAAATTCAACCATTACAAGTCGTTACCAATCAGTTTCGAAGTACAATTTTTCGAATAAGGTCCGGCAGACACTAACAGGAGACGCAGATTTTACAACCAAAACGGAGTTACCAGTGAATAAACAATGGACTTGCTGGATTGCTGCCTTAAAAACTGCTTTCAGCTGAGAGGCGACTGCTTCATACAATTCGAAAGACTGTCAATGGGAACGCCACTGTCACCGATCAGAGCCAACTGATATATATATAGAGTATTTTGCATCCCTATGGACGGAGAAATAATTCCGAAATTAATTCCAGTTCCTAAGATGTGTAAGTGACAATTAGTATGAAAATGTGGAAAATATATTTATTTCTATGACAAACACAATGGGGAGAACTGCATATCTGCTGCTTCTCAAAAGCTTCGAACACTGTTCCGAACCAGAAAACTGTACACACCTCAGCAACTTTTGATGCTTTATAAACCTCAGATAAGACCTTCTTTGGAGTATTGGTCTCATGTATGGAGCTCTGCCCCCAAACATACCCTGTATGCTGTATTCCATTCAAAAAAGAGTCATCCGCTTGATTGGAGACGCGAACATCACGTGCAACCTTAATAGCCTGGAACATCGAAGAAAGGTGGGGGATGTGTCTCTCTTCTATAGATACTTTTACGTGACTTAGCACATTCGATTCCACCAAGAGCGGTACATTTCAGAAATAAGCGACGGACTGTGGCTGCTCAACGTTTTGAGATTCAACTCAGTACACCTCGAACATCACTGTTTAAGAACTCTTTCATTTGGAGAACTGCGTTTATGTAGAATAAACTTCCTGAGAACGTTTTTCCAAATGGATGTATTCTCCAGCTATTCAAATCCAACGTGAATCACTACTTTCGCACTGGCACCGCTCTGAGAGCGCCGTAAGGATTTTCCTGTAGTCATTGTGATGATATCTATCATCGTTTCTGAGTTACAGCATGTTCGAAAAGATAAAGAACAAACAATGAAATATATTTCTTCAGAGGAGGTGTTCGAAATATCTAACAGCTTTTACTACACACAAGAGCCACATTTTCTGAACTGTTTTGGCCGAATTAATTAGTTCAATAGGAGTGAGAGATGCAAAACTTTGCATCACTGCCGCTTCCAACTCGTATCTAGAATTGGTCGCCAATTTGAAAATAAGATATTTCAACCTTCCCCAGAGAAGAAGATCCATAGGCGTTGGGCCCGCTGACCTGGCCGGCCAACGGTTGGTCCTATCCAATTATTACCAGAATTTCCAATCAAAGAATTGGTAACAATTGCAGTGTTGTGAGGCGAAGTCCCGTCTTGATAAAAATATATTTTTTTAAGCTCCGTTAGTGGTAATTCATCAACAAGGGGCTCAATATTTAGCCTTGAGATTTCTAAATACATCTGAGATGTGAAAGTGTCATTATAAATAAACGGTCCGATAATTCTACCCCCACACACTAAATCCAAATCTTCCTCGACTTCTCTACTCCACAATAGAATGAGGCTTTTTTGTGCCCAAGTATAAGAATTGTAGCGGTTGAAAATTCCCGGAACCACTGGCAAAAAGCCATGCGGCGTTTAAAATATCCTGGCCTGAGTTGGCTTAAATTTGTGTTTTTTCAAAATACTCCTAACGTTAGTTCTTGTTAGGCTTGTTGATATTTTCAAATTTCGTGTTCACGTTTTGGAATTGTTTTCAACATCTCCTAAAACGGCTATTTCTTCCAACCCGTTATCCCTATTTGATTTATATGTATAATTGTAGCCTTTTCTTTGCAAATTGAACACAATTAATTAGGTTGTGTCTTGCAATCTTGCGAAAATGTATCTGCAAGATTGTCTTCTGCCTGGATACCTCTCGTGATACAAATTGTTGCTGCTTCTGCATTTTCCCCGATTTTTATAAAACAGACTATCGTATTCCTTTTTTCACAATTTTCATAATTCATTGCGAATGTGTTGGCAGGAAACTACAAAGACAAACTAGAACTGTCATAACAACCAGCGCTATCGTTTTTTTGTGTGAATACACAAATCACTGTGTAATGAATTAAATCAGAATTATCTTTCCATATTCTGACTTCACCCTATTCTATCATCACAAACGTTGATTATATATAAACAATTTTCTTCCCATTCATTCTCTACCAGTATTTTCACGGTTGAATAAACAGAAGTTCCTTTTTTGATAACACTGATGGTTATTGATAATGGGTGTTTGGTTTCTTTTAGACAATATGAGTTTCCAGCTTCGCTAGTTTCTTTGATGATTGTCGACGAAGCATTAACGCTGAAGTGTAACCGCTTCGAATAAACATTTAAAGTGTCTGGTGCATTCATTATATGCGGTCATTATGGAAGATGAAACATATTATTGCTTTAGGATGATTGAAATTTGGCAAATTAATCGAATAAGAAAAAAAGCCTCAAGGAAGCTTCTTGACTTGAAGCGATTGAGAATCAAAACCAATAAAACACTTTACTTCGACATAATATATTTGTTATCTATTATCTATCAATCTATTATCTATTTTCAAAATTGATAATTGAATTTCTCAATATTACTTATTTTTTTCATTCCTCAGCTCCACGGCTAATTTTTCACTGGAAAGTAGTGACATGGCGCTATTAGTATTTGACAAGTTAATGAAAATGCATCGCAATAATGCTTGCCTGAAAAATATCTTCCGTGGAATAAATGGAAATAATGAACAAAAAATTTTCAAATTTTCCAATAGGTTCATTTCATTAAAAAACGAACATTATTTTCTCAATTTCTTCTATAAACATTTTTTATCGTACCGAAAGCGATCCAAGAGAGTATTGAACCAAGCGATATTTCATTAAGTTATGACCCGATTCCAATTTCAATTCAAGAATATTACTGTGGTTTTATACCAACACCCCAAAAAGCTATTTTCAACACCTCGACACGTGTTTCAATCAACAAGTGATCATCTTCAAGAGGATGATAAAACTTCGTCTTGAAGATGATCACTTGGTGATTGAAACACTTGATCATTTGGTGATTAAAACAAATTTTGGGATAATAAAAATACAGGTTTGGATGAGGCTATAGTCATATTCATTACTACACGAAGGTTCCAAACAGTGCATCACAAGTGCATAATTTCAATTTAAGTTTGAATAGTTCATCTTCACCCCCGTTAGTCACCCGAGTAGTCTGGTGTGATAATACCTGTACATGGATGAGGTAAACTGTCAAAAACATTCGTTGACCCTTTTCTGCCTGTCGTCATGCTGTTAACTATTTTTTAACTTCTACGAATAGGTTTCTTCATTCAATTGGGGCTTACGAGGAAGGAAACCACAGGATTATGTTTGAAAACACGGCACGCATTGCCCTTGACCAGAGATACCATAGCCGATTGGTACATAATGTAATAGAAATCGACAAAGCTGTGAACCTCAATCGAATATGGAATTCCATTCCAAGAAGTTGAAAAAAGCAAACAGCATGACGGCAAGTAGAAAAAGGTCATCAAATGTTATTGAAAATCTAACTAATCCAGATACAGGTATTATAATACCAGGCTACCTGAATCAACAGAAACACGCTTTACGAAATTTTCCTAAGCCAGGTGCAGGTATTAGCACACCAAACTACCTGAGGAGTCAGCATAAAAAATACGCGTTACGTAGCCGTAATGTCCAGTCATCGGAGATATTAACTCAGGATTATAAACTTCTGAATAAGCTAGCCACTCGTGTCGGCGAAGAAATTCCAAAAATCCACGGCCTTCAAACCCAGAAAATGATGACACTGAATTTCATCTAAGATTCAGAGTACATCACGGCACTGAAAAATATTATTTTTATCTGATTCTCAATATTAGAGTTACCTTATTCTGGAGATGAACAATAAACCCACATTTATCAACCTATTGAACTTTCAAAAAGTCTCACCTATATGTCGCAGTATAAGTGGCTGTAAAGTCTGTAATCGATACATAACTATCCAAATTAACCTTCGAAAGCTTCTGAGCTTGTGTTTTCTCGGACTACGCTGTCTCCATTGAACAAGAATATACAGTTTCATGACAACTAAGCTCCTGTTCACCCTTCCTCTAGAATTTGACCCTCACAAAGTTCGGTAATATACTATTTCGAGTTAGTCCTTTCATGTCACACTTCAGGGTTCACATAATCGTAAGTTGAGTATTAAATCACATGAGAGGGATATGTATTCAATAAATACTTCCTAAAAGAATGAGTACAACTCATTTCTCACTCGCGGGCTAGTTCCCAAATTAATGTTTCTCATCATTTAAAGACGAGTCTTCTAGAGGACTCAGAAAAAACCGACGATACGTTAAACCACATGCTACCGATATCACAATAGATATAATCTACAATTTTGGCGGGATAATCTGAGAGAGAAAAATGGTCACCAGAATTATATTAAACAAACTACAGAAGTCTTTTATCCTTATCCTAAAGAAATTGAGAAAACATTCAGCTTGTTTTTGCCTTCATTCTAGTTGAACGTTATTTTGTCGAACTTCCATGATCTTACAAAATGGTTTAGACTTTCACGGCTGAGGTTTTCAGTGTCATTGCTTTTCAAGTTTGAAAGCCGTGGATTTTTGGAATTTCTTCCTGACGTTTCGCTGGCGCGGGTGTCTAGCTTCTTCAGAAGTTTAACCATCATGATATCATCGGACAGCAAGCCATCATATAATTTAGATTTTTGCAATGAATAACATAATTATCTGAAAATGTTTTTATTTCATGAAATATTATTATACAGTGTGATATTTTGGGCAAAGATAGATTCAAATAAATTTAGTTATAAAAAAATCCTCTTGTGACCATTACTTTCTTTGGAAAAGTTGTTCATACTGATGGATACTATAGGTAATTCTCCAAAATATGAGCAGCTTATTGAATATTACCTGTATAAATAAGTATATAGATAAATACGTAATGTAGATTAATATAGATGGATATGTATAGATAGGTAAGTATACATACATTGATGTCAAAAACAATTTTTCAGCGGCACTTAAAATTCTATTTGCATCAACTTTTTTCTCCAATTCTGGTTGAATATTCATTAGAATATAATCGAAAGTTTCAATACTAATTCTGGTGTACTCAAAAATTTTTTTTGGGTATAATCTGTATTTCTCGTACTTCTTGTGGAATTCTCCATCTATACCCCGACTCTTATTCAAATCATGTACTCCACAATCTCTTCCAAATATCTGGCACTCCTCAAACTGCAGTTTGAGGAGTGCCAGATGATGACAGTACTACCAACTGTCGAAAGCGCTCGCAGATAATTAATAGAAGATATAAAGCTTCAAATCCTTTTTGTAGAATTTAATATTGAAATATATATATATATATATATATATATATATATATATATATATATATAAATATATATATATATAATATATATATATAAATATATATATATATATATATATATATATATATATATAGATGAAGGAGTTTTTTAATCGGACATAGCACTCAAGGAAGTGGCAAACCATAGACACGTGTTTCGGGCTTTTGGCCCATCATCAGTATGGTGCAGCCAAGTGTAAGGATGGGCAACACTTGATTACCAGAAAAAATAAATACAAATGCACGGAGCCACCAGCAGGAGCCAGCCGCACATTTGTGGTTTCACTTAATAGATCTTGTGTTTACAAGAAAACTATCAAAATCACCACGGAGGCAGCTATAGCTACCTGCGTGACATCCGGGTCAAGGAAATAATATAAATACGAACGTTATCGAGTGTCTTGATATAGATGAAGGAGTTTTTTAATCGGACATAGCACTCAAGGAAGTGGCAAACCATAGACACGTGTTTCGGGCTTTTTGCCCATCATCAGTATGGTGCAGCCATATTTTTTCTGGTAACCAAGTGTTGCCCATCCTTACACTTGGCTGCACCATACTGATGATGGGCCAAAAGCCCGAAACACGTGTCTATGGTTTGCCACTTCCTTGAGTGCTATGTCCGATTAAAAAACTCCTTCATCTATATCAAGACACTCGATAACGTTCGTATATATATATATATATATATATATATATATATATATATATATATATATATATATATATATATATATATATATATATATATATATGTGTATGTATATATACAGTGCTTTTCAGATAAAAGTATCCACCTTTAATAACTTTTGTAATACTGGTATTTAGGAAAAATCCAAAAACACGTCAATTTATGTTTGAAGGGCAAGTATTATGGCTTATTTAAACTTACTGGAAAAGCCACCCCCTCACCCCTAGCATCATCCCTTTTTTTTTAAATTACTTCCCATATTTTTATGTAAAATTTGGATACTCCTCTTTGAGCTGATTTCAAAAATGTATAATACTTGTAGGTTAAAGTGGTTAGTTTATGAGATAAACAATTTTTCTTTTAATAGCACAAATTTTACTTATTTTTTACTTTCACCTTATTTGCCTGTAATAAAATGGGTTGTACAACAGTTCAAACTCTTTAATCTTTTTAACTGTGTTATTTATTATGAAGTTACAATAAGTGTTCAAAATGAGTACCATTCACTTCCATACAATGGTATAATCTATTTTGAAATGCCTCTCTCTGACATTGCTTAATACGGCTGGATTTAATTGTCGACATTCATTTTCTATCCTCTTTCGTAAATCATCCAGAGATTCTGGTTGGGTAGCATGAACTTTTGTTTTTAAATACCCCCATAAAAAGAAGTCTAAGGGTGTTAAATCCGGTGACCTAGGTGGCCACTTCATCATCTGCCCTCTTCTACCTATCCAACGAGCGGGGAATGTTTCGTTTAAAAATTGTCGGACAGGCGTAGCATAGTGTGGGGGAGCTCCGTCTTGTTGAAATACCAGTAAATCTTAGGAAAGGTTATCATCATTTTCTATTATTATTGTAATACGTGGCTCAACCCCTTCCCTGAGTAACTCAAGATATGATTCACCATTTAAATTTCCGTTGATGAAGAAAGGTCCGACAATGTGGTCACCTAGGATATCACACCAAACGTTTAACTTTTGGGGATGTTGTGTATGGAATTTACGCATAATATGTGGATCACTTTCAGCCCAATATCTACAATTATGCCTATTTACTAAGCCATTTAATGAAAATGAGCATTCATCAGAAAAGCAAATATTGTTTAACAATTGTGGATTGTTATTGATAAATTGCGTCATTGATTCGCAAAACTCTAGACGACGATCAAAATCATCTTCATTCAACTCGTGCACCAACTTAACTTTGTATGGGTGGTACTTGAATTTATGTAGAACTCGGAAAACTGTAGAAGATGAAACACCGATTGGGGTTGTTGAGCCTCTAAGCTGACTTGGCCTAAAATTGCCACTTGGATTGCTTCGTTATTTACGAGTCCCTCTCGCTTATGCACTTTATTGCAAACAGACCCTGTTGTGGTAAATTTCTCCATCAGTTGAATTACATACTTATGAGTTGCATGTCTTCCGTCATGTAATTCGTTAAATATTCCAGCAGCAGCTCTTGCACAATTATTATTTTGGTAGTATAAACCTACAATTTCAATTCTTTTTCAATTCTTTCTTGCAAAGAGTAAACCATTTCAGCGAAACAAAATAAATAATGTATCAAAGTACACTATCAATAGTGACTACAAATTCTAGTTAACAATGTCAAACTTTAATAAAAAGTAGAGTTTTTTGTTGTTTGGATTTTTGAAGTAGAATAAATAGCACAGTTAAACAGATTAAAGAGTTTGAACTGTTGTACAAACCATTTTAGTACAGGCAAATAAGGTGAAAGTAAATAATAAGTAAAATTTGTGCTATCAAAAGAAAAATTGTTTATCTCATAAACTAACCACTTCAACCTACAAGTATTATATATTTATATATATATATATATATATATATATATATATATATATATATATATATATATATATATATATATATATATATATATATTGTTATGAAAAGACTTGAAATACAACAGTGTATGGGAATTTTAAAAAACATCACGAAGGAATTCAGATACAAAAATACAGCAACGACACCCTGTACATATATTGAAACCCACAGCTTTGACCGGAAACAAGCAAATAAGAGTGGGAAATCCAAATATTAACATTCTTACATTGAAACGCATCAAAATACGAAAAACTGATAACCGATATAGGTTAGAAAGAAATGTCAGATAAAATTAAATTAACATCTGTGATGAAAAAACGGAAAAGGCATGATAAACTAATTGTTATTATTTAGGAATGATGTAAAATTCAAAATTCATTATTGTGAATAACTTCCTTAGAAACTGACATGAAGTGATGCTTATGAAAAATATTTATATTTACATAAAAGTGAGGTTAACTATTATTGTACGAAACTATAAAAAGAAAATGTATCCAAATTTAAGAGTCAATGTTAAATTAGTAGAATAGAAAATTTTCCTGAAAAAGAATTTGAAAATTTGTATATGTGAAAATTGATAGATGGTAACTAGGGAAACGAGATAGATTTTCAATTTTTTTATCAACAAAGATTTTTCTTCTTGAGGCAATGAAAGAGACGCCACGCTAAATTTTACTCTCCGTAAAATTTGAATTATATAGTATATGAATTAAGAATTAAACTGAATCGGTAATACTGATTATTAATAATAAATTTAGTGAAAAAACCTACCTGTCCAGCTAAGTCGAGTAAGAAATCCATGAGTGCATACATGACTGCATGTTTGAAACAGTCTGAGAGAAAGATTTATAAACTAGTAACAACTCCATCTCGTGAACAAAAACTCAAGCGGAAAAAATCACCACATGTACCAACACCGACCATAGGAGGAATAGAATCAATTTTGTTCATTTTTTCATATATACTCGAATAACACTTCAATCGTGCGATACAGTGTTATTTGAATAAGTTATCGATTTTCATCAAGTATCAGCCAATACCATCATATATTTCATTTTTATAACACTTTCTTGGACATTTTTCTCTTCTCCTTTTTCATATTCTCATGTATTTTTCACATCCACATAACTGCTTTTCGATAAAATGCGACAATTCCAATAATCTCCCTAACTCTGTTGAAGAGACCTCTGACAAAGGTGAAAGGGTTTCGAGCCACCTCGGCCGTTTATCGAATAACCTCTGCCCTCTACAAGTTCACCGGTTCAAATTTCATCGCCCCGCTCCCCTCTTTCGGAATCCTTACCTAACCGCGCCTGATTAATTGGCAGTTTATCGTTCGCACATTCCTTATTCTGGCAATTTAATCGGCGGATTGATTTTATAAATCTACCTTCGAATAAGAACACGGCGAACATTCATCTCTTCTTTCGTCTTAATCATTGTGTAGTCTCTCGCACTCGCTTCGGGAGATTTACGGTTTTTCACTCGATTTCAATATCAACACGACATAATTGATTGATAAAAATTCATAGAAAAATTTTTTTTTTAATTATTCACTTTATGTGATTCACCCCTTCAGAATATAAAGAGGATTCTCTATATATTGGAGGTCATTGAAAACGTGCTCATTTTTCTGATAGAAATGGTGGTCGAATGATTCCTCATATATACTTTTTTAACAAAAAATTGCATCAACCACTTGGATTATTGGCAACGAAACATTAGCATTTCATAAAATACAATATTGACAAACTTGTAAAGTGGTTTCTGTACGAGTTGGATTTCTTCACTAGGGTAACTCGGTTGGAGAAAATATACCCAGGGTTCGGCCAGTCAAAGGCACGTCTAGTGGAATATTCTTGATAACTATGTACAGATAAATGACGAAGATCATATATACAAAAATGGTCAAGTCTCTTACAGGTATTGTGATCGAATTTTGGAAATAAACGGAAAACTTAATTTCAACAGATCCCAGATCTGTTTTCGTAGACGAAATAAAGAGCCGAAACGGTCAGAACGACAACTAACGGGCGGTTTTGTTTTTCCTTCACGAGTCTTAAGGTCCTACGGCAGCGATAACCAACCCAAAAAGATTCCAGCTTAGTCAGAGACTAACTACTTGGTGATAGTCACTAGAAAGCTTCCATCCAGCTCAGTGAGCTTAAGACGATACGCAGCAAAATGACTCTAGCCCACAAGAGTACCTCCAACTATCCTGCATTCTTCAACATGTAACGGATGGTCTTTCTACTGTCGAGTCGCAATACCAATTATCACTGTCGAGTGATATCGGGTCTGTGCTTGTTCTGGAATGTCAAGTCTTTTAGTGAAGTAATATCAGGGGGTGTATCGGTGGTTAGCGCTATTCAGGAATGGAGCTGAATACTTGATTATATACACTCACAAAGTGGTAATTGTGTGACATTGAAAATACTACAGCTAATGTAGAATGCTGCTGAAAACCTGATGATACTTCTAAAGTTGTATTTCTATCCAAGAACCTTCTTCAATTCTGAACTGATATTAATCTATTGTCATTGTAAAGCAAAACTTAGACATTTCACTATGATATATTATATTTTCTCCCCCCTTTCCTTTAACAAATGTTCATGGCCATAAGGATCATTTATTGAAAAGGACTATCTCTTCAAAATAGGTTTGACATGATAATACTTTTTTAGAATAATATAACAGATTGATTTTGTTGAAAAATGTTGCTACATGAGGTTTTTGCTTTTCAACAGATTCAGACAGGCATACCCTAAGTCGTGGTGAAGTGTTTTTAATTTAACATTCCATTTTCCACTTTTCATTTTATATTGTTTGCGAGACAATTTGAACACAAAGAAACCCCTTTTGGCCAATTTTGAATTATAGATTGTAACATACCAGTTATTCATAAATCTCTATTTTCACAGATCTGGGATTCCTCTGAGCACCCTGCGGTATATTCAGAGTCCACATTGTTTATTTGGATTATTTTTATTCATGTTACAATTGACATCAAACATCATAATGACTAACGTAAAGTGAGAAGTGAGATACGGATATATATATATATATATATAATATATATATATATATATATATATATATATATATATATATAAACAGAAGTTAATATCGGACATAGCACTCATGAGTGCTATGTCCGATATTAACTTCTGTTTCTATATCAAGACACTCAATAACTTTCATATTTGTATAATTTACTGGACCCGGATGTCACGCAGGTAGCTATAGCTGCCTCCGTGGTGATTTTGATAGTTTTCTTGTGAACACGAGATCTATCAACTGAAACCACAAATGTGCGGTTGGCTCCTGTTGGTGGCTCCGTGCATTTGTATTTCTATATTTCTATCTTTTGGTAACCAAGTGTTGCCCATCCTTACACTTGGCTGCACCATACTGATGATGGGCCAAAAGCCCGAAACACGTGTCTATGGTTTGCCACTTTCATGAGTGCTATGTCCGATATTAACTTCTGTTTCTATATCAAGACACTCAATAACTTTCATATTTGTATATATATATATATATATATATATATATATATATTTACTTTTAGTAATGTCATACTCAAAATTGGTGTGTATGTCTGAAGGAACTAAGGTAAAAGGTGGTAGCATCGCCTTAACCGTTACCAATCCTATGTGTGAAGGATGAAAATTTGAAAGGGTCTCATATTCCAGTTTTGGTCTACAGACCCAAGTGTTGAAAAAAAGTGCAATATTTCTGAAAATTTCTGTAACCCTTTTCAGCAGGTATTATTGAATTTCTATAGAAAATCAAGAAATCAAATCGAGAACTAGTCACTCCGCATGGGCACATGTAGGTACAATAAACGATTTTTTCACATTTTCAACTCATCAGTTACGAAGTATTCAATGCGATTAGTATGGAAATTATTCAACTTCCATTTTGTATTTGAAAAAACTCATCTGTATGATCTACACATATTTGTGAGATTATTTTAAACTCAATTGCTTTCTTTCTTTCTTCGGCAGTTTCCCACTTTTGTTGTATGAAGATGAAGAAGTGGAAAGACAAAAATATTTTTCTCAAATAACAGTATATCTGAAAAATTCGTTAATTTTTCGATTTTTCTTGATATACAAAAATTCACGAAGTTTATATGATACAAAAATTGAAAGGTGGAAAACTTACATCGACGTATATAACTTTCAAAATAAAAATAGTCTGCAGTATGTACTTCTATTGTTGAGCCTATACTTTGACAACATTTATGTTTTATACTGGGTATTGTGTTTTCACAACAAGTATATTCTGGCAAGCTGACAAAGTGTATATATTTGATATCTGAGAGAAGCACGAATGGTGCACGTTTTTACATTCACATGCAATATAATCAAGTTATAAAGTGGATAAAACACTGAATACAATTTAAACTTCTACAGTTCTGTGAAAAACTCATGATTTAAATGTGTGATCATGATATTCCTCAAATTCGCCTTTCATTACTCAAGACTCAGCAAATAGTTAGCTGATAGTGAGTTTGTTTGAAATTAAGTTGGATGATTTCAAGATTCAGCCAAGCCTCAAGACTTGGTTTTAATTCTTGCAAAAGTGTATTAATCTCAAACAAAAGAAAGCATGGAAACAGTTTACTGGAACAAATGTTTTTTAATAATTTTTTGTAGAACGTAAACAGTCAAATGGTCAACTCAATATCAGATTTCAAAATTTTCAAAAACCCGAATCTTCAGACACTTTGAAAGGAAACGAAGAAAATTGATAATAATTTCAAACTTATTTGTGTTATAGAAAATGTACATATTTCAAGTTGAATTTATTTATACCGTTTTCATGGTTTCCGTTTTAATCGACATCCTCCACTTTTGCATCAACAATCGTCAGAGAATTCGACTCACTATTGAGATCGCATTAAACTCGACGCCTCATGCATTCTTTCTATGAATATGCAGATTTATCTAAAACATCAAAGCTAGCCTCGCTCCCAAATATTTTTCCTAGTAATACAAACAAGTTCTATGCAAATGCAAAGTAATACAATTGTGATGGAGGTCTTGGAAATCAACCTTAATTATTCCCTGAATATTCAAGAACTGAAACTTTGCGAATCATTCCGAATTTAAACATCTGTGAGTTCATTAAGGAGCTAAATAATGTGTACTAACGAATTTCCTCGCTGCGTTCATCGTTTGAAAGGACGAAAAAACAAAGTAATCATTCAGAAAGCGCTACCAGTTCAAGTAAACGCAGAGCATTTTACAGAAAAAATGTTTCAGCTAATTTTTCGGCAAAAAATTAATTGACGTAACTGGCGCATAAATGAATTCTTAAGAACTCTATTAGGAAAAGCATAAACCCAGAATTAGTGGGCAGCAAAAAGCATCTTGGAGTCAACTGAATGTTAATGGCTTCTTAGTCGATTGTTTTCCAAACAATAATAATGAAATTTACTTAGTATAATTATTACCACATGGTTTTTATTTGAAATATTAGAATTGTTAGAATTTTAACTTCTCCTTGTTTTTCTGCGAGCTTTTCATTTGAGAGGTTAAGGTGTTTTGTTTTATAGGGATCCATATTCATCTAACTCTTGTTCTATCATAGATCAACGACTGAATAGAAAATCCCTGAAATATAATATATTTCCTTTGTGACGACAACACAATCCTTTCCATTGATGTGCCTCAATATCAGCTGACAAACCACATTTTAGGAGTCAACAAAGAATTTTTAATTTTAAGAGAGATCTGAAGCGTGAAGCTCTACGAAATCCTGAAAACCTAATATGTTTGATTTGGGGCAAGCATAGAGTATGTTCTCTGCTGTTTCATCATGTTCCAGCGACTGTCCTCTGACATTTCAAGTCTCTTCTCCGAGTCTCTTCATATGATGATTCAGAGGATAGTGACTTGTGATAGACCTGTTAGATAATGTAGGTCAGCCACGCTATAATCTAACAATTGTAACACACTTCGAAGAATCTATGAAAGCCTCGAAATGGTCAACCCTGATAGATTTCAGCAGAAGTATGAAACTCTTCATGTAGTCCAGGTATTCACTGTTTGTTGTGCAAAATCTGAAATGATGAGCGGTTCTGATTCAATAAAACCGCAGTGGCAGTATGGCCAGGAATCCACACTGGCTTCCTGTTGAGAAGAGAATCTTCAGCAATTCACTACCAACTTGAACATTGCTTCCAAAGCCACTCGACATTCCAAGAATATTTTCATTAATTTATGTGTGAGGTTGGTTTGTGCCACATACAACTCAATGGCGCAGTTTCCGTCCCTGGGCAGGTTGATATGTCTACCATGAATCTGCGACTATATATGCGTGCACCAGAATATTCAAAAGTTTTTCTGTGAACCATCAGAATACTGCTTATAGTATATTTTCCTTCCAGAGGTTTCAATTCTCTCTACTGAAAATTCTTTGACAGTTGAAGACATTAAGTCAGAGGTCACTCCCAGAATGCTGTGACTTTCAGTATCAGGCCTGTTTTGTGCAATTGAAATCATACATAATTCTGTATGTTGTCTATCTAGCCTCGTTCTCAAGCTCCAAGAATCAAGGATAATATCTAAATATTTCATCTCCACTGCAAATCAAGTGCAAATGAACTAATGGACAGTTATAAAGGGTACATAAATCCACACCAGCTGTATTATTCCTCCTAGTGAGTCAACCAAAAATCATACTTCTTAAAAAAAATCAATATTTTTGGGGATAACTGCAAATGTGGCTCTGAAACGTATGTAAGATTTTCATGACCCCAGTATGTATAATTTTTGTTTAACGAATAAATCAAAACTGTCGGCGTCTTCTGAGAGAATCAAAACTAAATTTCGTGATTTCAATCGTGATTAAATTCAAATTTCTTTTTCAGCATTTGAAGCTAAAATAGATTTGACACAAAGCTACAATTTTATTGGCGGGATTTCACAAAAAAAGGCAAGATAATTTTTGAGGCGTTAGGAGAGCGGTGGCCAATCGCGAATAGCTGTCGATCATATTCGTTTGGAAAAACTTTCTGGAAAAGTTCATCTAACGAAGAGAATGAAAATTGAAGGCATTTTTATAAAATTCAGTTTGAGGTGATTTGAGTTGATATCTGTAGTTCACAAAGAAATATAAGTATCTGTAGATGAGAGACAATATATTTTTATTTTAAAATAAATAATATTAGTCACAGGATATTTCTTACAATTAGGCTTCACACCTCAAAATCCTATCAAGGTGGTATTTCAAGTGCATGAAGAAATATAAATTTTACATAAATACAATTTCTACTATCCCCATTAGTTTACTTCACACCAATTTTACAACTGAAGGGTAATTATTTGACCAACACTTTTCATCAACATCTTTTTTAATCTTGTTCATTTGTTCGTTTTGAACAAACCTTTATTACCAAGACTGATTATCAAAATAAATTTAGAAATAATAATCTCACCCAACTACCTACACAGTAGGGTTTGGTAAACATCTGTCGGAAAACAATTACTTCCCCGGCTAATACCACGGTGGATATTGAATTATATCCAACAGACATTTATGCAAGAGGCTAGTCTCGCAGATGTTTCTCGTTCATCCAGTAGTGATTTTTTTCTTTTTCTCTACCCGTCCACTCCACTTTGGGGACGTGGATTTCCTAAATTTTCTCATAGTTTCGTCTTAATTTGTTCAGTGAAGAAATAAGCCGACCCAAGGATTTTTTTATTCTCTCTGAAGAATAGGGTCGGGTGTCTCAGATTGAACGAGGCAGCTAGAGTTAACCACAATCGTATTTGGGAAATGCAACTTTGCCAAACTGTGCTAATATAGTTAAAAGAGAGGTATTTGCGTTCTCTTTCTACCAACTAGTTTGCGTGACAATAGCGTGCGAAGAGGTCGTGTCACAAGCGTTTTGTCGAAAATTGACTGTACTACATAATTCTTTGTTTTTTCATTTGTTTGGTTTAAATGATATTGGTTTCTTCATATCTAATCTGTTTCACATACTAATCCAGCATTCAAATACACTAGTGTTCATTACTCTGCAAGATTATTTTCCTGGTAGAATTTTGAGGTTAGTTATCGAACTTCGGTGTGTCCCACATTGAGCCACATTGGTGTGATACAAATTGAACCATGGTTCACTATGTACTCCCCAAAGGTTAGAAATATAGATTATAAGCAGGTATTTTTATTCGTTACAGGATGGCGCGAAAAAAAGTATTATTGAGAAAAAGAGGTGGACATTCGGCTGCCAATATGCTAAAGGCCCTTCAATTGCATAGATCAGGTGAAAGTATTAGAAAAGCCCAAAAAACTTATGATATTGCGTACCCAATTTTATAACGCTACGTAGCACAAAATTTACACATCAACGTAGAATACCTTGCTAAAAAGAGATTGCTACCGAATTATGAAAATCATCTCGTTTTTACCAGTCAACAAGAAGAAGTTTTTAAAGAGTACATAAAAGAGTGCGCTCTAAAATTTTATGGTCTGTCCCGCAGAGTAGCGTACCAAATAGCGAATGTGAATAACATAGCACTCCCAGAGAGTTGGCACCGAGATAAAATGGCAGAATGGTTTCGGTCATTCAGGAAACGTCAACTTGATCTGTCAACAAAGAAGCCTGAAGCTTGCAGCTTATACAGCGCAACAGCTTTTATCAGAAAGACAGTGTTTCCGCCGTATTGAGAATATATTGCCATTGTTGATTTTTCAGATTTCCCGGAGATAATATTGACTTTACTATTACTGTCATTTGTTTTGCCTATCTCTCAGGTCCTACGCTTTGATAGATTAAAGACCGCAATGGGTCGTCATCCGTCCTTCAGTTATGGTTGCCGTTTGTACAATTTGGACGAAACGGCCACAACGACAGTCCAGCGTCCTCAAAAAAAGTAGGGCTTAAGGGAAAGCAAAGTATTGCAAAGGTGATTCTTGAAGTGCCTTTAGGTTGTATAAGATTTAGAGCTATTTTGAGATAAAAAATATGTTGTTCAATATGTTTATCATTATTTAATCGTTTTCATGTCAATAAAAGACATTTATAAACAGAAAAAAATAATTTTTATCTCCATTTGTTTATACTTTTTTTATTAACATATGAACTATTTCAGTATTTTGAAAAAAAATTTTTTGCAACTTTATAGAAATCTGTCAATTATGATTTTTTGAAAAAAATTCTTAATAATAATACTTAATTGTTTATAATCGTTTTTTTTTATATATCTACTGTTTAAATTATTAGTTAAGACATTTTTTCTTTTCTAAAATCATAATTAAGACGAATTTTTTAAAGTAACCAAAAAAAAGAAAAAACAGGATAATTTTTCTTTATTTATCATTATTTAATCGTTTTTACGTCAATAAAAGACATTTATAAACAGAAACAAATCATTTTTATCACCATTTGTTTATACTTTTTTTATTAACATATGAACTATTTCAATAATTTGAAAAAAAAAAATTTGCAACTTTATAGAAAACTGTCAATTATGATTTTTTTTTAAATTCTTAATAATAATACTTAATTGTTTATAATCGTTTTTTTATATATCTACTGTTTAAACTATTAGTTAAGACATTTTTTCTTTTCTAAAATCATAATCAAGACGAACTTCGGAGAAGCAGCTGCATATTGTAACGTACAAAATTCTAAACAATGTAATGATTTGTAAGAAAATAACAGAATAAAATCATGTGAAAACAGAAGAAAACAAACAATCTATGAACTTTTCGGAGATGTATTAGTAAACTTCATTAATAGCTCATTAAAACTGAACAAATAAATAAATAACTAACTGCAACTGTATTTACTGAGCTGTAAGCCTAAAAAGTTGAAGAAACCCTAGAAAATCGTTAATTTTTATCGACAAATGCCCAAAACAACAAATTAACTATAACAAAAAATATATGCAAGATGACATTTGAAAGATAATTTAATCATCTTCAAAAATGACCTGAATGTTTATTGTCGTATCTCTAACAGTTTAAAAGTTATATAGGCATTTGAGTCAACAAATAGATCAGCTGCTGTAACTTTTGCAGCACGTGTATTCTCAAAATTGAATAAATAATGGTGTTTTTATGCTGGTGGTTGTTTTTGTAATTTTTATTACTTTCAAGAAAAATATAAAGCTAAGTTGAGAATTCGTTTATAACAAATTGTTAAGTTAATAAACAATGAAATTGTTAATTAAAAAAAATATTTTGTTAATTTGTTGTTAACTGTCAAGTATGATTTTAGAAAAGAAAAAAATGTCTTAACTAATAATTTAAACAGCAGATATATAAAAAAAGCGATTATAAACAATTGAATATCATTATTAAGACACATAAATTGACAGTTCTCTATGAAGTTGCAAAAAACGTTTTCTTCAAATATTGAAAAAATAACTTTAATGAAAAATTTCAACGGGAATCAGTTCTCTATTGTATTTAGATTACATCATAATTTTTTTAAGTTTTTATATTCACTTAAAGTACCTTAAAAAAATATTTTCAAGTTACGTACTCGCTTACAGGCCGTGCGCGCAACCTAAAAATGGCGCGCGGACGGCTATTTTCAGCATTAAATTAAAATTATAAATAATGGAGATACCGTTTCGGGAGTCGGAACTTTTTTTTTAGTAAATTTCCTCCTCTTCAAGGATCTTTTTTTTTAATTAAAAAATATTTATAGTTTACGAACCATAAATAACAAAACCGAACACTGTTTTTTAGGGTCTTTAATTGTTTATCATTTTTAGATAATAAAAGACAATATTCCGGATCGAATGAGCCTAACCATTTAATTTTACTAATAGTATGTTCATTTAACACGAATCTCAACTTATAGCCCAGACTAACGTATCAACTTTATCGATGTAACAAAAACACACGACCTGGGATGAGATAAAGGTTGCTTTTGAATATTTACGAAAATATTAACTTTACTAATCGGTAAAAAGGCATTTCGATGAAGAAATCTAGCTACTCGTTACCGCTTTCTCGACAGTATTGAAAACTGTTAAAATATAATGAAATTAGTAATTTCAATAGTTGTAACTCTTTTTATAGAGCACAAACTGATTGATTGAAGAGTGCAGGAAACAGATATTCTTGTTTTTTCTACTTCACTATCCGAATGCGAGCGTCCCAGTCGATCCTCACCTTTCAAATTGGTCGGAAAAGAGGAAACCCAACAAACAACGAAAATATTTCACGCGTAAAAGCCCTAACTCCGACAGACAAACAAAAAGCCCGGGTATCTTGATTGGCAAGACGCGTGAAAGGGGCGTTCTGCGCTCTCCGAGTTCATGTGCGGTCTTGGGTAAATACAGCCGTTCCGAATGATAAGGCACTATGTTAATGGCATTATAGACACGTCTCGATTGTGTTTTCATTCCATTAGCAACGCTTCGAGAGGCACCCGTGTAGTGCCCCCGCGACCATCGACCTCGCACCTCGCACCTCCCAACTCTCATTCATTCTTATCTTCTCTAATAGCGAATGTATCGACTACCGAGAGGCTGCAATTCCATTGAGAGCTACGTCAATAAAATGACTTTCATGATCTACTCTATTCATACCAAATTCATTTCAATTCTCTATTATAATCCTAGATATTGAGGATAGCTCATATATAATGGTATTCTTATCGTTAGTGCCGTGCATTTGAATGTAAGATTATTGAAAATTTAGTGAAAAAAATTAAGGGACTTTTATATAAATTCACATATTTGAATTGATGAGCATATGTAAGCATATACAAAGATTCAATTCAATCACTGTCGTCTTATGAAATTGTAAAATGAGAAGGTGTAAGTGGGTTTATGGGAAAAAATTATATACCCAAACAAGAACCTTGAATATACCTACATTCGATACCCTAATGGGGAGATGAGGTCAACTAAAAAGAAGAAGAACTCAGGTAAAACTCAACAACATTTAAGTAGTAGGTAGTAGCGCGTTAATGGACACTCTATCTTTGAACACGTAACGAATACCATTTTACCAGTATAGTAAGATGTGAGTCGAGCAGGGTCAACTGACTTCCGAACACGTAACAGCACACCTAGATAATGACAAATTAGATTTTGTCGAAACGTTGGTGAAATTAAAGATAATATCACATACACGGATCAAATACCCGGAAAAACCAGTTCAGCATATATATATATATATATATATATATATATATATATATATATATATATAAATTGTTATAAATATATGAAATTAGAAGAGTATTTATAATTTGATTATTGATTGTTATTCTGATAGTTCAAATAACTTGAAAATTTTTTTTATCAAAATTCTTAGTGCTCCGGCAGATACCTGTCCTTACCTCTAAATCTTACCTCTATTCTTCAAGGTTGCTCAGCTCAATCGAAGCTCATGCAGCTCTCTTTCTCAGAGTAGAGTTCTTGGAAAGGTGTTATAAATGAAATTTTGTAAGTCTGTGTTTTTGAAAATAAAACTTTGTCTCAAAGTTAAAAAAATATATAATGAATGTCAAATTTTTGTAAATGTTTTGTCGAACCAAACTTAAACTACCCTAAAACTGCGCCAAAATACCTTATGCTAAGAAATATTCTAATAAAAGTTAAATTTGAAACAAAAATATTCTTAGAATAGTGTTCCGTACAGTTAAATTCACGTGTAACGGCAAATTAGTTACTTGAAAACTTAAGATGTCTGTGATTCGTGCGTGGGAAACGATTCTAAAAATATCTGTGCTAAATGTCAGTGAATTTTTCAAATTTTCCTAATATTAAATCCAATAATAGTTCATGTAAATAAAATGATGAAGTTCGTTAATAAATAAAAGTTCAGAAGTTGTGATTTTCACACTGGAAGTTCCTTGTGACTGGAAAACTTTTGATTCGATTTGGAGGTTATGAATTGTTCAAGATTTTCAAAAAATGTATTCTTCTTATGGATTGGGAATTATAAATAATATTGTAATACCTCAAAACTGGTACAGCTTCCCTGGATTGGTTTTCCCTTGATTGGAATTTTGAATTCTTCCAGACACTCTAAAATCTCCAGTAAGTATCCTTTCTTGTTAATATTATTTATACTCTGGCTCCTATTGATGGATTTATATTAATAAGAACATGCAAAACGGCCTTTTCTCTTTCTTTTCCTTTTTTTAATTTCTAACAGCTCTTCAAAAAATTCGCGTCTGGACAATTCAAAAGCTTCTCTCCTCTCTCCTTATTGATTCACCCCTGGCAACCAGACAAAATTTTCCTGCCTACTGCTTTTCATAACAATAATTTTGAAATTTCTTCAATTTTGACACTTTTCACTGTTCACACATATTATATTTACGATTTCTGTTTCCCAATTTTCACTAATACTAATAATGATTAATTTTGATTACATTTCATCACATTTTGTTTTCAATTTTTCTAATTTTGAATCCAAAATTCATCATTTTTCAGAAGTTAACACCTCCTTTTCAATTTATCAATCTGATTGGCTACTCTTTAGTTGTATCCAAATCATGTACTGAGTGTTCTTATCATTTTTCAGATAAAATTCCTAATGTCAGTGTTAATTGAATTTTTGTTATTAATTTGTAGTGTAAATCTGTTTTATTGTATGTTATTATGTTGTATTAATGTCTTTACTGTTTTCAGTGTATTTATCCCGATGATTGATGGTTTCTGGTTAGTTGTGCTTTTTGGAAATGATCTGAAATACTCTAATACTGATAAGTCACAACTTTGCCTGATCTGGGCATGAACATTACTCCAAATTATACAGATAAGAATTCGAATAAAGGTAAAGTATCTGGCTTGTAATAAAATTGAACATCTAAGAATAACTTTGATTTTCACAAACTTTCAACACTGAACTAACAAAATATGTGAACTTTTAACATCAAATTAATAATAATATGAAAAACTTTTAACATCGAACTATCAAAATAAATACAAACTTTTAACTTTTAACTACTAAAATAAATGTAAACTTTTAACTAATTAAAATTTGAAAATCTTTAACTTTGCAATAATCTTATATAAAAAAACTTATCATAACAATATATATATATATATATATATATATATATATATATATATATATATATATATATATATATATATATATATATATATATATATATATATATATATATATATATATTGGATCTGAGACATATTTTTCTGCTTGAATATCTATCTAATCTGTCGATTACAAATGTGAAAGATATTATAGAAAAAGCTACAAAGATCTGAAAAAAGCAATACTGTAAAGATGTGCAAACTATCTTGAACTGCGACTATATAACATGATGCCTAAACTCATAAGTAACATATTTGAAAATTTACTTAAATATAAAATAAAAATTAGGATAACGCCCAATGAAAGAAAAATTTTCCATGGTGTCAATGAAAATTTTCGAAAAGCTTGATTTTATGGAAACCTGAAAAATCATACTTACTTGAGCATATGACAATAACCAAACTATGGCAATGCACCCAATTACGCTTATGCTATTACGCTTACGCTATTACGCTTATGTTACTAACGTGACAGACGGAACAGTACAATACAAATTTTTAGCTCTCAAAATTTTGTTTTGCATATGAATTGAAAACTTTACCTACAAGTTTTTCAAACTATTATATTTCAATGAAATTACATTTATCACATACCAGCTACAGTTTCACCTTTGGCCCTTCGTGCTTTTCTATATCTAAATGAATACTATTAATATTACTATGTTTTACTTTCTATGCCCTCGTATCACATTTTCTCTCATAAACTACTGACCTGTTCCATAGTACACGTATATCCCAGTTATCTATTTCCCCGACAATCTCATAAGTTCCATATTGAATTCTTAGTGAAAAATTCAATTATTTCGGTTCCATTTGGATTATTATAGGAATGGTATCCTAAATTAACTTCTTCTTGACTGACTAGTAAAAATGCTACGATTATGAATGTCAAAGTTATTAATCACCCTTGAAATGCTGAAACTGAGTTTATTTACTATTTTCGAGGTCGTTTTACTTATTTTTCCACAATAGCCTATTAATAATTTAGTACTCTTCTTGGCCAAAACCATTTTGTATGATTCAGATACCTATCGTATTTCGCTTTAGAACTTTTAGCTATTGATTACATCAACTGTTTGATGCGTATTAAATACAAAAAAGTATCCAGTATCAGGTATGGATTAAATATTGAAATATTCAAATCAAGGATTGAACTTTAGGGCTATGGGATTTGGGTGGTTCGGGGTGTGGATTCTGGTATTGTGAGTTTTGTGTTATGAAGTTATTATTTTATAGAGGGTTTTTGATTTATGCGGTTTTATGTTGAGATTTATAATTATGGATTCGGAGTTCATGGGAAAAAGAGTTTGCGTTACGAGATATAATTCTAAACGCTGTCTGGTTATAAAGCTTGAGGCTGTGAAATTCGGGATTTTAGTATCTAGGATTGTGATATTTTGAGTTATGAATTTATTGGGTTCTACTGTTCGAAATTAGGAGTTTACTAAGTTTGAGTCATGGAGTTGTGGATTATGGATCAATGTTTACGAGATTTGTTGTTTAAGGATATGTATTATTATGACGTATAGCGCCATAGGGTTTGTATCATCAATAGTTTGGATCCCCTTCCCTGTTATAATCTGCGACCATGAGAGACAAGGAATTAAGAATTTATTTTCAAGGCAGCTGACCAAATGACCGATGAACTTGGTTTAGTTTTCGACACTCAACAAGGTACCACAAGTCTGTCAACTAGTACCAGCATATTTAAAGACCTCGGCTCAATTTTATTCCTCCAAAAGCCTTGTTGCTCTGTTTATTGATAGGCGAATAGAAAACAAGATAATACTTGAATTCAAAATCCAATGATATACTTGTAATATTAGAGTTGTATTCCGGTTACAAAATCGTTGTACACGACGCTATTCAATTGTTTCTGGAATAAAGAAATTGAAATTTGGAGTGAAAGTATAGTTTATTGCAGTCGATATTTTTAATGAAAAACTGAAAGCATATTTCTGTTTAACCCAAAATAAACCCCAATCGAAAATAACAAATAGAGCCCTGAATAATTTTTAGACCACTCATTAGAATATGACATTCTTTTTTCAACGGTATTTTGTGTTATGTTATTGACCATTTCTTTTTAAAATAGGGCTGTAGAAGTTATTTTCTCCAAATTCAATACATGCTGTTTCTTTTATAATGTGGTAACATTGCTATATTTTATACCGTAACATATACGAAGACTATTGAATAGGAAAAAAGGTAACTGTCATCCAGAACGATACAATGGCCGAAAAAATTTACGGGGACTCTCGCCCTTCTCGAGTTATACGGGGAAAAACAAAAATGCTGTTTTTCCTTTTTTTCGAATGGAATTGTTGTTTCGGAGAATATCAAAAAATGGAAAAGAAAAATGTTATTGTATTCGAACTATGACGATGTAATATTAAATATTCGATATAACGTTTCGTGTCAACATGGCCACCTTCGACCTTTTTTTTTAATACGTACCTGTCTTTTTTATTACAGATATTGATAGGGCAATGAATTTACAATCCAAGGGTATACCACATTTGATATTTATATAGCGTTTCATTTGATGTCATCTATGGAAATATTGTTGAATATTTTCAAAAAGAATTTGAGAATTGAGTTGAACTACAAAGAAATGTCAAAGATCCTATGCTGTTCATTTTCTGTGCCAGTGAAAAGCTAAAGCTTCATACTACGTTATATTTCAAAGTAGTTATTGTCAAAGATGAAAAGTGCATTTTTTCATACAGTAGTACTATATTGTTAAGTTTTGAAAGATACCACTATCTATTAGGATTTTACAAATAAATGAAATATTGATGGTAGATCTTCACTGGCTTGTATCGTTGAAAAAATAAACAGGGTTCTATATAAAATTTTTAACTAAAATCAACTATAAGAACAATTTCTTCAGGCCAGTCTCCACTTACCTACACCGTAGGTTAATGGATTGACACTTATCAGAAAAAAACCATTACCTTAGCTAATATCATGAAGGGCATTGGATTATATCCAACAGGTGTCACAGGAAATTCGTTTAGACGCTCTGAGATCGGTGCCCGTGTGAAACTATCGATTCAAGCTGGAGATTAAATTAATTTGGAAAAACGTTCTCTAGAAGTGTATTCCATATGAACGCAGTTATCCAGCCTCAGTCAAATATCCAACCTTTCTTGATCGACTCAACTCAACACGAGTTGTTTTCATGTCATATAAAATTTCAGAATAAAATGTTCAGAATAGGGGATAACATTTGAATCAAGAAGTTGGTCTTGGAATACTCGAAATTGTAATTTTATGCAGTTACGCCAATGTGTCTCTCGAGCTAAATGTAATATGCAAATTGCTCAGGTTTGTGCTGGTTCATTGGGTTATTTAGTACCTTGTTATAAGATACAATTAGTTGTGAACCTCATTATATTTCGGTTGTGATGCAACACCGTGCCCAGAGCCGGTAATATGGCGGCGTCGAAGTTATTGTCTCCGTGTTAATGGTAATTAATTTGTGGGACACTGGTACTTTTGGTACATGTAGAAAGCTTGTTGTAGGGGAAAATCAGGTGATATCTTTCGAGTAGCTGTTTCCCGCGACTTAAATCGTATGTATGTACTTCAGTTTTTGGGTTTCTACGGCAAAAACAAAAATAATAAATATAGTTAACCAAGTTTCCAAACAAAGTAATCAAATAGGATGTATTTTTTTCCACAAAATTTTCAACGTGTTTCTATAAATTGATTCAACATTTTCATTAATGAACCGATTGAAATAAATTAACACTAAATATCAAATGGAGCTCAATACGATATATTACTGAAAATAAAAATAACTTGAATTTGTATTTACTTTTTGTTTTGAACATACCAATGGCAAACAAAAGAACGTGATTGAAAGCTTTGTATGAATGAATGAAGAATAATAATATTTCTAAAAATATTTATCATGTCTAATACTTACATTAAAGAAATCCGTTAAATTGTGGCAAAACTGATCATTTTAGAGATATATTAAATGATACAAAAATGATCTATTTTTTTATTCTAGATATATACAAACGAAAACGTTCGCTGGATCTTTTTTATTCGCAGATATGTTGGAAATTTGTTCATACTTTGTTCATTGAATTTTCATACATGATGTTGCCCAATTTGGGCCACTTTGAAATTTTGAATATCTGTATTTTTTTATGAAAATTTTCGTTCACTAATATACATATAATTTTGAGATATTAAATTGACCCCCTTTTTTGAAAGTTTCGGTTCATTTGGTTGTCATCATGTGAATTTTATTTTTCATGAAGCTTATTATCGGTCTTATATCACAGCTGATTATCGAAAAGTTCAATTGATATTCCATTCTCATTTGAATAAAGTACCGGGTTTATTGACCGTGCCTGCAGCAGATGCTGATGATCTTCTGTGACAACAACTAGTGCACTTCGTCGCCTTTGATACTGTCTACCGCAGTGGTAGACATAAAAACTGCGGAACACAAACAACAAACCCGGAAAATATTTTTGACACGGTTATCTCCAGCCGTGAAAGTTTACATGTTTTATATCCCTATTTTTTACTAACGCTACAACGAAGAGCATGACCAGTGCAACAGAAGGTGGCACAAACGCCAGAGACGCCACCATAATGCGTGGGCACCAGGAAAGTATCCGCTAGGGATGCTAACGACTAGCGGAGCATTTTTTAAGGACTCCGTTGAAATAAATTATTTTAAGGGGTTAAATAGACGTGCAAACTAGACTTGTGAATAAAAGATACCTGGAACCTCTGGCGTAGAACCGGACCCAAAAAAGTAATTTCCCCAATCACCAGACATGCAATACTCTTCAGTTTCTCCTGAAGACGCCAACTTAGTTGGTGAAATGCGCCTCGAAAAGAGTAATGCATGTGATTGGGAAGAGTGCTTGTTCTGGATAGATTTGTGGAAAGTATTTCAACAGATTTTCTTTGGAGGTAGACCTACTTATTGTAAGAGCTAGACGCCCTGCAGAAGGGACGTTAAATTCTTCCTTATTACGTCACACCCAAGCTCAATTCCTAAAGAGATGGGATGCAGTCTTGTCATCATCACTCTGGGCGACCCTAGGAATCTGGCGCCGAAGAAATATCTGGCGGTGATAAGGAAAAATCTACGCCTAATAGTAGGATATCTGACTGGCCACTGTCAACTAAGGAAACACCACAATATGGGGCTAGTGGACACACCTCTATGCAGGATGTGTGAACAGGAAGATGAAACTATCAAGCATGTCCTATGTGATTGTCCAGAGTTATCGTCAATAAGAGAGTGTGTGTTCGGTGAGTCTTGGCCTACACCTGCCGATAAAAAGGAGATGTCTCCTAGTGACCTGTCCACCTTCCTGGAAAGGACAAGATGGAGGACAGGATGACGACTCTTCGGGAGGATGTACAATGGGTCACATGTGGCCCTTCCTACTCTATAAATACAAATTCTTACTTAAATAATACCTAAATGGCCTGCTTTGCACAATACGGTGCCCATTATTTGCACGACCATGTGCGCCATAGTGGCAAGGATTTTCGACCCAATGGCTGTAGGTTGAAATTTAAAATATTGGCAGATAGTTTTATTTGGCTTTGGAATACCTGCTGGTGATGCTTCAACGTTAGTTCAGGTAAAATAGTGTTTTTGGGCATTTTGAAGATTTTTTTATGATCCCTCATAAATGTAGATTGTCACCAGGGGCCAAGAAATGATCAGTCGAGGACCGGCAGCAAGGGGTAGCATCAGAGAACAGCGAATTATATTTTAAGCGATTAGTGTATCTACTCAGTGGAAGGACTTGGATAGACCCGCTGAATGCCGGGTTATACCTGAGATTTGTAGTAGAGCATTGTTAATGTGAGTTTACTGCCTCAATGATTCGTGGAACGCATAGCGTATCGCTACAGAGATGAAAAGCGACTGGAGATGTAAATACTAAACCAATTAATATCATTTTGAACATAATTTTTGAACAACCCTCGTATTTGGGACATACTTTTGTTATATACATACCCCGAATTTACATCATATGGTCACAGCGAAATGATTGGATGACTTACAACATGACGCCAGAGATCAGCAGAAAATAATTACCTGAAACAAAAAAAATATGACTGATTTTGACAATTATATTTACACAAATTATACAGAAAATTTTTTGCCAAAAAAATTATCCTATCAAATTTGTCTATTTCTAGTCATGTGTGTCGAAATAACCAATGAAACCATCATTACACTGATAACTACCCATGGATAGTTTTCACGGGTAGTTATCACTTGTGTCATGACATTGCTAAGCAACCAACACAATAAAGTTGTTTGACATTTCAGTAATTCAATTTATTTCGAAAATGTCACTTCCTCGCTTTGGTGTTCAAAATGATGCGGCAATTGACAAAATCATTGAAGAAAATACACCAAAAAATACTGTCAATAGTAAAAAATACACTTGGAAAATATTTATGGAGTTTTGTGACGCCAGAAAATATGAATTGGATAGAAATCGTACTCTCGAAGAGCTTGCATTAATACTCAAGGATTGGGCGATTAATATGAGAAAAAAGGATAGCACAGAGTTTAAGGAGGCTAATGTTAAAACCGTATGGAATATAACAAGCAAATTATTACAAGAAAAGTATTACAAGGAGTATAATATCATGCTAGACCCCTTTAAAAGTGTTGCATTCAAACAAGCGCGGAATGCACGAGACGCAGCACGAAGAAATTTACAAACAGATCCCACTAAACGCAAAACAAGCTCAGTACCATTAACTTCAAATGAAATGAGTAAAATTATAAACTTTTGGGATGAAAATACCCCTATAGGACTCCTACGCAAATTTTATCACATAGCAGCGGTGGAATTGGCTTGGAGAGGTGGTGAAGGTGCTGCTTGCTTAGTTGATTATTTTCATATCGAAAAGGACAACAATGGATCTCCAACTAATAGGATAGAATATAATCCAATTTTCAGTAAAACCTGCCAAGGGGGTTCAAAGAACTGCGCCTCTAGCAAATGGTTAGTTCAAAATAGTGATAACAATGCTTGTCCTGTCAGATTATTCATTAAATTATTATCAAAACGAGGCACAAATATCAAGACAAATAGACTATTTTTAAGGCCAAATCATCACTGGAAGACAGGAAGCGATAACTGGTATGACAATATGCCTCTGGGTAGAAATATAATCAACGGATGGACGAAATCTTCTGCTGAAGCAATTGGCTTGGATACGAAACAGAGGAAAATAACCAATCACTCTAATAGAGCAACTGCAGTCAGTCAACTAGCTAAGAGTGGAGTTCAAAAACAGCAATTGTTGAAAATTACTGGGCACAATAATGGAAATTCCATAAAACCTTATTTGAATATTGATCAGGAACATCATAACCAAATAATCAATAGTATGCGTGGAAACACCTATGCAGTAACCGAGGCAAATACAGCAAGATCAACGGAATATCATTATACGAATTGTTCTTTTAATAACTGTGTGTTCAATAAATAATTTTGTTCGAATTGCAAAAAATTTTCTCACCAAATATCCCTCGAACATTGATAAATAACTCATAATTTTATCACAACTTCCTCAAGCACGTTATTTTAGGTAACATCCCTCCGCCTTCGGCGTCGGGATGTTACCAAATAACGTGCTTTCGAAAACTGTGATAAAATTATTTCGTTAGTTATCGATGTCCTTGGGATATTATAGCTGATAATATTTTTTTTTTATACAGAGTGGGCCAATGTAAAGTAAAGAATGCATATTGGAAAAATCTTTCAGTCTTGAAGATTTCAACTTTAAAGGAGAAATTTGTTCAAGCATATTCACTATTGAGAAAATTTTTGGTATTTTGTCTACTTTGATCAGATCCCCGTTTAGATTAATTATACGCATCGCATCACGATATTTACTTATAGGTTAGTCCTACTACCACTGTTAAGGTTTGCCTTGTCAGGTAGTATGTATTTATTCACCACTAAATGTCCTATTGTATTTATATAATTGTTTTTGAGGTAAATAAATATTATTACTATTATATTTCCAACCTTGTCACGTTCACCTCCTTGATAGAGATGTTACAGCAGAGAGGATGCAAATTTTATAAAGAAGAACATTTCATTAATATCTTGAATCATAACAGTGTGTTTATATTTCTTGAAGAAAAAGTGAATATTTTTTTCATGTAAATAAAATTGCCTGTGCTCCCGCCAGAGGCGCAAGTAGAATGAGGACGCAAAATTAACTATGAAAAATACCAACTTTCTAAATTGGTGAAATTCATGGTGCACATTTCGAGCAGATGAGTGAAATGATCTGGTACATTACCTTTATCGATGGAAACTTCTCAGTTGAAGTGAATTATGTAGACTTCATTACAAGTTATTATAAAACAGAAAGAGGATTTTTGGAAAAGCTTGAGATGAGGACGCTTACTTGGTAAGTGAAACCACGTAATAGTGGTATTTGAGAACAGTATTTAGATCAATCGTATTCTATCCACAAATTCCAATCACAACATGAAAAGAAATGAAAATGTTCTTTTAACTGACTTTTCTAATTTATTAATTCTTTATTAGCTTCTTTCCGCAGTCATCCGGTATTGAAAATTGAAAAAAAGAAGCGATTTCGAAGTGAAGTTGGCTAGGAAACAAAATTATTATCTCAAATTCATACTCCATACATGAAAAGAATGAAAAGTTTTTCAATACAAATTCATAATTTACAAGATTAATCAAATATCATAACCCATGGTACATTGTGGTAGATTCACAATCATCAGTATCCGAGAAAAATACCATATTCGAATCCAGTGGTATTTATCAAGCTGCGGAGGCCTCCAAACAAGCAACACTCGAAGCTATACCCATTACGATCCATCAACCGAGAGTAAAGCTCGCTTCAGACGCGTCAAGAAACTTTCCTAGTCGCCGACGCTTCTATTTCGTTCCCTCGAACTAATGTTGTACTTTACCTGTCGACGATTCTGCAGACAATACCCGGTCCGAAGTGACGCGTGTGATTAAATTGTTGCAGACCGGAGCGGCTTAATCCGTGAGTGACACTCGGGGAACGAATGGGCGGCGATTCTTCAACTCGCCCGCCGACCGACCATTTCCTTGCCAAAACGTTGTTCTTCTGATGGATGGTAGATACTGCATAAATTGGTATGGTTCAACAGTAGCAGAGGGAAATATTTGAAAACTAACAGTAAGTGCTATTTATAATTTAATGAATAAATGTTTTGGAAGATCCGGTTGGCATTACTCAGATAGGTTGAGATGGAGACCCACATCAAGATGATGCTAGTTGCTGGTATACCGGGGTGAAATGAGGTCATTAGGTACTATATGATAGGTCCTACCCGGCATCGTCCAATAGGATACCATTGCAATGAGTTAATACCAGTAAGAATTGCTGTTGTTAAAAGACCCAGCAGCAATAAATCGATCACTACATCATAGGATTTGAATTGATGTGGTGTGAAATAACTCACTTACAAGTTGCATCTATCAACGTCCAAGTGGCCCACAATACAGAGCACCATTTTCTTTAGTTCTTATCAAGTTTTTTGGAAGCAATTGTCCCTTACCGAAATTGGTGATTTTGATGACCCCAATATCAACTGGCTCAAATATCATTAAGCCAAAGATCATATCAAAAGCCGAAGCTTTTGTAATAAGATGTCGCCTCTGAATATCATCATCCACCGACAGTGGTGCCAAAAATTATATCAAGTTTGTTAATGCTTGTGACAAATCCCAGCCGAGAATAAACGAAAGCAAGGAAGTGAACGACCAGAGATTTAGAACTAGATAAGTATGAACTACCTGCCAGTCCCAGCAGTTCTATATCTATCTGGTCAGTGGCTAAAGTTGTCACTAAATGCACAACAAAAAATTTTTCTGAACAATTTGCGTCCTACTCCACAGATGATTTTCACGAAAAAAAACACCATACCATTATTCCCACTCTGTAATACACAACAATGGAAACTAGTGCTCGACAGTGTTTCAAACTTCTGATCCTAATAAAATATCTCCAATAGACTTACAACAGTGTGTCACACTTATAAAATGTACTTTTTTCTGTGTTGAATCTTTACCAAAGCAGGGCAAAAAAAACATTCAAATAACTAAAGACTAGTTGCTCTACTTTTAATAATATCATTAATCATAAGATAGCTGTGAACTCAACCTATTCAGCGAACAAATTGCTTTTTATTGATAAATAATGTCATGGCAGACAATTTCACCAGCTACGTTCATTCTTTTGTTGGGTTAATAGGTAGAATTTGAAACATCTGGTGCAAAATGAATCCTCACTAGAACGAAAACACTGCCGCGCGACACGCAATTCACTAACCAAGTTAACATCATCATGAGATGACTAAGACTTACAATGATGTTAACTTTTTTTATATTCATAAAAATAAATTGTTTTACATTGAAATAACTCAGTTTAACTTAACAGTAAAACTCGAATTGAATGAATGGCCCTCAGTGTTAAACTGAACCATCGGTTTCATTAAGAAATACTCCATCAGTAATATTTTGTATAGTTTTCATGACGATTCGCTCAAATACTTTCATAACTTTGGGATACAAGCTTCTTCGGGCGCCATTGTATGACGAAACACGTGTTGCGTTTTTGTAAATTCGTTTAGTGAAAATCTCACAATAAAGTTTTTTTTGAATACGTTAGTTATGGATTTTCATCAAGTATCGGACAATTCCATTATATAGCGAAGTTAAAAACTGATATTTACATGACATATCCATTTCTGAAACCACACCCCAAAAACATTTCTATTACATGTGTTAGTAACGATTCAAATAATTAAAAATCTCTATTCTTACCCACCAGTAACCCCTCTCAATTCAATCACCAACAACGCTTTGGTCAATATTTGGATGTGACAATCTCACAAACACATTTTACATATTCACTACATTGTCAGAAATTGTATTGTTCAATGATAAATTTCTATTTGGATATAAATCACAATACTGATTGTAAAGTACAGAGAATCCATTATTGTATAGTTAATCAAGTTTTGTTTCTGTCAGATGGAAATAATTGAATGAATTTTTATCTATGTCCATTGTATGAATATTCAATATCATATTTACATTTGAAACATAATGAATGATGGGACTCTGGATGAAATTGTTTTTAAAATCGATTTCACCAACAACAAGCTTTTTTATAAGTAACCCTGAGAAACCCACAAGTGACTCAAGTATACAGGGTCCTACAACAGTGGCGCGGTGTTCCATATCTCTATATAGGAAGCAGATAGGAATCTAATTTTCTATAATATTACCTTATTGCTCGAGCTCGACAAAATAAAAATATTGGCGGTCACACAGGGTGTTCGATTTTTTCTGGGCGGATCCCAACTGTGTCTTTTTAAATGGCAACCTATATTTTTTATCGCTTTTTCGGTTTCTTCATAGAAAATAAAATAAACTTTATGTATATCTGCACTTCGAAAATATTGATGGTTTTCGAGATATCTAGCATGACAGGTTTTTTTTTCCAATATTCGTCACTCAGAATATTTGAAATTATAAAGTGGTGCCAAGTCCAGTTGAAATTTTTTTTTGGTCGAATATTCTACATTGGTAACTCTCTCAAACGATATATCTGAAATCGACCTGTGATATACAGGGTATAAAAAACCGCTTGCCAAATATTGTAAATGAAAATTTGCAAAATCTTCCTTATATTAAATGGAACACCCTGTATATTATTGATCCATAAGAAGCGCCAACGAAACCTCTACAAATTTCATTAAGTATTCCCTATGGCTAAGTTCAATAGTTTTTCTTAAATGAGCATTTCTTTCGAAAAATGGTCATTTTTTCAAAGCGAAATCCATTTGACGACTGATAAGAATATACAAAAAATACCCTTTCCTTAAAATATCGCCCATTCCTAAAATTACCTGTTGCTAGATAAACAAGTTTCGAATTACACCACAAAATGGACGTTCTTGAATAGTTACAATAATTTCAAAAATCTCGGAATTTGTGCCATATTCTTTCGGTCTAAAACAACCTTTCAGCGAATGAAATATTTATTGGAAATCAAGTAGTCTGGCAAATGACAGAACAAAATATTTGGCTGCAAATGAATATTGAAATTTTTAGTCAATCGTGAAGTTGAACTGTCGGTATAATTTCATCAGAATGTTGTTATCAAAAAGTGATTTGATTGATATGATTTTCATATTAGGTGAATCAGACAGGAATTGTTTATTGGCAAGTAGAATTTATTCTCAACGGTATCCAGATAGAAGGCATCCAGATGAAAGATCTTTCCGAAAGGTCTTGGGACGATTCGTTGAAACTGGATCTATTAATTATTCCAAACATGAGCGCATCAAGCCAGCTACTAATGAAGATAATGAATTGCAAGTTCTTCTTGCTGTTGAAGAAGATCCTAGTAGGAGTCGATGACAAATTGGGGAAATAGTGGATATAAGTGAGAGATCAGTGCAACGAGTATTGAAGAAACATCGCTTGCATCCATACCACGTTCAGTTACATCAAGAACTACTGTATGCTGATTTCGAGAAAAGAGTGAGATTTTGCAATTGGGCCATGAACAAAATTCGTCGAAACGAATATTTTTTCAATAATATTTTATGGTCGGATGAATCGACATTCCATAAAAATGGATTCGTAAATCGACATAATTACCATTATTATGCGACAGAAAATCCTCACTTATTGAGACAGGTGGATTATCAACATAGGTGGTCGATAAATGTCTGGGGAGGCATCATTGGAGAATATGTAATTGGTCCATACTTTTTTGAGGGACATATGAATGGTGCAATATATCTCAATTTCTTACGAAATGATTTACCAGGTTTGTTAGATGATATTCCTCTTGACCTCCGCAATAGAATGTGGTTACAACATGACGGTGCACCTGCTCACTATTCGGCAGAAGTGAGAGATCATCTAAATGAAGTATTTCCCAATAAATGGATAGGACGGAATGGGCCTGTACGGTGGCCCACTAGATCACCAGATTTGACGAAACTAGATTTTTTCTTATGGGGATACATAAAAAATATGGTTTACGTTGAGCCACCAACTTCTCCCGAAAATATGCGACTTAGAATAACGAATGCTTTTCGCAGCATTACACCAGCTGTCTTGCGCAGGGTAGAACAGTCTTTCAAACATAGACTTCAGCTCTGCATTCAAGAAAATGGAAGACATGTTGAACATATTTTATAAAAGTTTCATTATCAACCTTAATTAAACTCTCCCTTTTGTAGTTTTGTAATTTGCCAGTTGACAAATTTGAATATCTAGAACTCAAGCTCTGAATGAATATAATAACATGAAAAAAATAGTTATTTATAATGTTTCTTTCTTTTAACTTGTTTGGTTTGATATTGCACGATTTATGAGTGAAATTCTGCATCCAATGAAAAAATAATTTTCCATTTAGCAAAAAGTGATAGGTACATACATTTATTTCGTTAAAAAATATTTGTTTGGACACCTTCTAATGTACAAAATTGAAACAAGATATCTTTCGTATATTTTTATCAGTCGTCAAATGGATTTCGCTTTGAAAAAATGACCATTTTTCGAAAGAAATGCTCATTTAAGAAAAACTATTGAACTTAGCCATAGGGAATACTTAATGAAATTTGTAGAGGTTTCGTTGGCGCTTCTTATGGATCAATAATATACAGGGTGTTCCATTTAATCTAAGGAAGATTTTGCAAATTTTCATTTACAATATTTGGCAAGCGGTTTTTCATACCCTGTATATCACAGGTCGATTTCAGATATATCGTTTGAGAGAGTTACCAATGTAGAATATTCGACCAAAAAAAAATTTCAACTGGACTTGGCACCACTTTATAATTTCAAATATTCTGAGTGACGAATATTGGAAAAAAAAACCTGTCATGCTAGATATCTCGAAAACCGTCAATATTTTCGAAGTGCAGATATACATAAAGTTTATTTTATTTTCTATGAAGAAACCGAAAAAGCGATAAAAAATATAGGTTGCCATTTAAAAAGACACAGTTGGGATCCGCCCAGAAAAAATCGAACACCCTGTGTGACCGCCAATATTTTTATTTTGTCGAGCTCGAGCAATAAGGTAATATTATAGAAAATTAGATTCCTATCTGCTTCCTATATAGAGATATGGAACACCGCGCCACTGTTGCAGGACCCTGTATATGAAACTTCAGTGGTATGGCAAAAACTGAAGGTAATGTATTATTACACGACTGCGACAACGTAGAGTGTGTAATCGGCAAGCCGAAGGCACAACGAGAAACTGCGGGAATGCGATCGTAGATACTCAAAAACGTTTCAATGTAATATACAATGTGTCCAAGTTAAGGAGACTGGTATGAAAAATTCAGTTAAATTATAAAAAAATATCCATTTAGAGTATATTAAATGGCGTAGGCATCAGTAGTATTGTCGCCAAAATGACTAATTTGATTTGATGTTGGTTCGAATGCGGTTTTACGGTTGAAGGATTTTTAATAGATTACTTTTTTCCTGTGAACAATAGTAACCACGGATACTGGGGCACTCAGCATGAATACTCATCACCAATCCACAGTATAGCGACAATTATAGAGGTTTTTTGATGTTCGGACTCCAAAAACCAAGTTTGTGAAATGTAGCTTTTTTTCTTTTCTCCGGAAGTTTCCCAAAGGTTTATATATTTAGGAAAAAGTAAAAAGACATAAGGTTTTCAGAATTATTCACTTCTAGCAATACTTGCTTTCCAGAATGAAAGTAATTAGTTGTAATGACATTAAAAATTGATATTGTGATAGAAGATATGTGTTTTAACAGAACCAAATACTCAGCAATTTCAGCAAGAAATGACTTGAATGTTAGTTCAGAAACATCCAGAATGTAAATAAGGAATTGAATACTAATATTGTTACCGAAACCCTGTGTTACACATTGAGATTGAAGTAAAATTTCATATCATTTTGTGTTTTTTTTCGTTCCTATTATTTTTTCCAGTTTTTATCTGAAAAAAACTTTTACACATGTCTGCAAATAGTTCACATTGATATTTTATAAACATTTTGTACGCCTAACAAGAATCGTTTCCAGGAAGTTCCATACTGTTCCTGCTGAATGATATGATGAAAATTTTATTTTGGATAAATCTTTTATTTAATCTAAAGCAAACTCAGTTGAGCAGTCAAATGACCGGACTAGAATGTAAATGAATCTAATCCATTCACTAGAGCAAGAGCAAGCAACGACCTCGCTGAAAATGTTCCTATCTCTTCACTAGATTTATGCACTTCCACTACGATATTTATGGCGTAGAAATTAGATTCGGAGGCTCGACTACGTTGAGTCAACATGTAAAGAGCTACATTTTATTCCGATATGCAAATGACCATCGATTTTGCAGCAAGGATTATTTACATTGTAAACTACACCTCGACTTTCACGATCCTCTTCATGAGAGAAATTCACACCGAATAACCCGTAAGCTTCCTTCGACATCGATTGTTCACTCGAAAAGATTTACCCGCGATTAAACGACCTTAGAAACCCGTAGGTTCAGCTCCATAAACAACAAAGTATAATTAATTTCATATACCTTCAATTAAAAATATAATCATGTGCCGACGTGCTTTACATTCCCTACGGTGCGTTGATGCTGGCGCGCCCTCTCGAATGCGTCGGGGCTTTGGGGACAGGGCTCGACCAGCTCACCCTTCGGTTGAATAAAATAATATACAGACCAATCTGGTAAGTTGGTTGTTCTAATTATTGAAGTCCTTACTGAAATTGCATCTGCTCAAGAATCATAATTCTCAGACCCAATAATCACTCACCCCATGGTGTGAGGAGTGGGTCACAGGATGATGATGCTGGCGCGTCCTATCGAATGTATTTGGGGACAGAGTCCGACTAGCTTCACATTCAGTGAATAATATAATAATAATAATTTTATCTTGTCATTAATTATTCACAGAATAATGTAAAATTTTACAATAATAACCAATTCAAGCTAATGAGCCAGATGTTGTCCTTCTGGATCATGATAGTAAGACGATATTCGTCATGGAATTTTCTGTTCCAGGTGAAGCAAATAGCATCCGTAAAGAAGATGAAAAATAGATGAAGTATCGAGATTTACCCTTCGAACTCTGCAGATTCTATACATATTACTCTGTTAAAATGATAGTTCTGAGAAATCCTAGGTGAAATGATGCTTCTTTGATCTTGAGATATTAGCCAGATTGTCTCAAAATGTCAGAAATCGCAGCAGGACGAATGTAGAAGGCTCTCATTCTTGCTTCGCAAGGACACGCTTCTCGGACCCAATGACCGCTTACTTCACTGTTGTGGAGATAGATCATTGGTTAACGGTAGAAACTTCAGGTACATAGCCTAACCAGCCCCCTTTTTAAACAGAAGGTTGTCATTCTTGGTTCACTGCGTCTGCTTAGAGGAAATGATTCTCGGACCCAATGATCACTCACTCCACCGTTTGGGGAGTGGGCATTGGTTGATTATTCTGGCACGCCTCCGCCAAATGAATGGGGGCTTAGAAGACACGGCAAGACCAGCGCAACCTCTTCTGATAATAATAATAATAAACCTTTTCACATACTCTAAGAGCCTCCGCCTGTTGTGGATAATCTACCGATGCAAAAATAATTGTAAGAAATGAATATATTGACGGAAATATTATATGATATAGTAATGAAAAATACAAGTTTGTCAATAGGATATAATGGGCAGGGTCCATTCTTACTCCTGCACCTTACATAAAAAAAGCTTAAATTATAGTAGCGTATGACAGTTTATGTAAATAACGTTGGGAGATGTGTCGAATATCGTTGAATATAAAGAGCCTTACAAGCATTTTTGCTGTTATCTTTACGAATCAATGTGCTGTGAGGAGGATTAGGTTTTATTGTTTGTTCGTAAGATATTGTTTCAGGCTGTACCCGGGACTGGAAACTCAATTATAGAAGGAAATGTGGCTGTTATGTATATAAACGATTTTTGAATCGGTGAAGTGCATAACAACATGGATCGTTTTGCGTCTGATGTTCACAGTTCGATGAATTATTTTGTGACAGAGGTACAGACTGTTTCATCGATAATAATTTCATAAAATAATATTGAAGAATGAATAATTCGCCTGCAGACATTTTCAGCCACGGTAGTGATTAATTAGTTTATTTTGGTAGGAGCTGTGTTAAATTCAGAATTTTTCACAACATATACTGTTTGGCCGATGAAAATGGTGAAAACTGTAGTAATTTTATGAATTGTAAATGAAGGCCTTCTTGCGTTGGCTAGTTTTCGAACGAAGCATTTCTGAGGAACGAATTACATATCCCTCCAACTAATAGAAGATATCAAACAATTTTCACCAGACCTCACATAGGGTATACGAGGTGTGTTAAAAAAATAAGGTGAACTTCAAACTTTGCGGGCTACGTACATTGGATTATAAATTTTTTCATCATTTCATGTTGGTACGTCTCGAACGTATGTTCACAGTTTTAGCTGTTCAGCATATTTAGTCTGTTGGTGAGAATCATAAAAGTTAGAAGTGTTTTGCGTGTTTGGCGATTTTCTACTATCGAAAAAAATGGATCACAGAATTTCCATCAAACCTTTCGTTAAAAATAGAATCAAGTACTCAAAAACTTTTGAAATGTTGACAGTGGCATACAGTGATTGTACTGTGAGTCAGAAAAACATTTACAAGTTATACAAGCTTTTCACAGAAAGTTGAGAAGATGTGAATGACGACGCTAGTCCTAGATGCCCCAGCATATCAACAATCAATGAAAATGTTGAGAAAGTGAAGGAAATCGTTATGGAGAATCGTCAAATCACTAATAGAGGAGTTGTTGAGGATATCAGCATATCGGTTGGCTCATGCCATGATATTTTTTCTGAAATTTTGAGCATAAAGCGTGTTTCAAAATTGCTGGATTTGGACAAAAAAAAACCTCGCATGAGAATTTCTCAGGAATTGTTGAATGATGTCAACAGCGATCCAGATTTGCTGAAAAGGCTCATATCTGGTGACGAACCAAGGTTTTGCTCACTTTTTTATTCGATTAACATGGCGTAGTACATCAGGAGTAAACTCTTGAAGTTAGGCGCCGCCTGCGAGAATCAATACGAAGAAACCGCCCGGTATTGTGGAAAAACAGTTCATGGCTTTTGCATCACGATAATGCACCTCCTCACTCGTCATCGTTTGTTCGTAATGTTTTGATCAAAAGCAACACCGTAATCATGATTCAGCCAGCGTATTTACCAGATTTGGTCCCCTGCGACTTTTTCCTTTTTCCAAGATTAAAGAGACTCACGAAAGGACAACATTTTGCAACGATTGAGAAGATAAAAACCGAATCGCTGAAAGAGCTTTAGGATATACCAAAAAGTGCATATCAGAATTGCTTTGAAGATTGAGAAAAACGCTGGCACAAGTGTTTTTTTTATCTCAGGGGCATTACTTTGAAAGGGACAAAATAGAAAATAATAAATGAATAAATATTTTATGAGAAAAATGAAAATTCCTCCGATTTTTTAACAGACCTCGTATAAGGTAGCCATGTAAGTTTACCCAAAAATTAACCAGTAGGTGCCTGTGATCAAGGTTTAGTGGACGTTAACGTTGAACATATTTTAAGAGATTTGAAACCAAAAATACCATTTTGGAGTCAAGAACAGATTCTAAGTTAAAATATTGTCTATGTTGAAACAACATTCCACTGTATACAAAATGATTCGTACCATTTGGTTCCTAATGCGACTCTATTACTTTTTTGGCTGAAATAAAAAAAATACATTTCATAGTACTACGGAAACCTCAAAAAGGTAAACCAAATTTCAGTTGGTAAGGTATTTTTGTCGCAAACAAACCATGTTGGTTAGATGCATGAATTATCTGGAATTAGTTAATCACGCATCATTTAATTTTCATATCAGAATGTCATTTGGCAATACCAACAAGCGACCTTTTTTTTGTGTCATCGGCATCGACTACGTTGGTCATTACCCTCGTTTCCTGGGTAGGCAATGTTAATAATTACCAGAGCTACCTAGGGACCATCATGGCTATTCGCAGTCCGTCCGCAGTCCGCAATTCTCTCGAGAAAAATAAATAAATAAAAAAGTTTTCATTCGCTATTCATCGCTATTGTTATGATGTTTCTTTGTGTTTATCATCACTTGTAAATATGAAGAAAAAACCGAACGGTTTCAGATGATTCGCAGACAAAGACACTTGCCTAAACCGAATCTCCCGAAATAACTTCACATAAATCATTATGAACAGCAGTAAATTACGTGGTGACGATCAGAGCGAACGAAAGGGAGCAACCCATTAATCAACGGGCTTAGTTCGCATAATGAAAGTGAAACGATAAAGCGTATTGAGTGGTTTCGAATCGAATAAGAAGTGACATAATATAAATGAGGCACAAGTCATTCATTATCCGAATCTACCGACGACCATCAAATATCTTTTAATTAATCCTCCAACTTCTCCAAAGAAACGATCCAACTTCATTTTGATTGCCGGAAAACTCGCCTCACAGCACGATCCGAGGCACCCATGACAAACAAAGACGCAGATGTGTAGATGAAACAAGGCATCCTCAATGGTTTTATTGATTTTGCTGTTAACTGAGTTTTTTCTGTCTCAATTCCGCTCACCAGTGACGAAGCTTCAAAGAAGGATGAAGACATTATGTGTCTAGCTCTCAAGTGCCATTTCACATAAATTCAGTTCTCTCTCATGAAAAATTATGATTGAGCTGTCGTTCGATTCGTAATTTCAATAAAATATGATTTGAGCCAATTTGCGATAACGTATAGTTTGAAAGAAGGGATTGAGAAATAGGTACTTGGTGGGTGGTAGTTTAATGAACGACAACCCTTTGACAAAAAATCGATTTTCCTCTTAATTATGCCTTTAATGATCAACAATTCTTCTCAAATTCAAGGTTTATGTAAAAAAATTATATTTTTTTCAATTGAAGCTAGTGTTTTCTTTTTTTACACGCTTTATATTAGCTTCACCTGTATGTATGTATGTATGTATGTATGTTTGAGTGTAACTCTCAAGATCGGGATCTGTATTGACAGAATTATCGGCATTATTGCTTGATCTACTCGCGGGCAGTTGCCGCTGTTCGTAACCTAATTGATATGTCTTGATCTATTCGCGGGCAGATGGCGCTGTAGGAAACTATCAATTATTGCAATCAAATCAAATCAAATCAAAATGTACTTTATTGTTGAAGATGAAATCCCATTGACAAAGTGTTACTATTCTAAGAAATATAAGATACACAACTTAAAAGATATTGTCGAAGATAAAATATTATTGTCAAAGTGTTGTTTTTTTAAAGAATATAAGTCATACAAATTGAAAGTAATATTTGAACATTTGGTGAATTCAGCATTTTGGGGGAAAAAAGTAATCAGAAAGTGATAATATATATGCTACATATTGAAATAATTAATAATAATAATGAATATTCTCATGCAACACATAAATGTAAGTATGAGAATGTTTATAAAGCATAAAAATATGAAAGTGAATGGATAGAAAATACCAGTAAGAATCAACTTCGCTTGAGCTATTCGCGGGAAGATGACGCTATACGTATCCTCCTTGATAGGTTGTTAAAAAAAATCAAAATAAAAAACATATTTTAAGAATTATAAGTGTTAACGAAATTTTGTACTACAGATGAAATATTCAAATATTTTCAATTACCCGTGATTCAGTATAGAAAAAAGTTTTGAACGAAACGGAAGATACATTTCAAAATCTAATTCGATTATTTGAAAGCAAACCAGAATATGGATTTCAACAATGAAAACCTTATCGTAAATTGTACACCTAAAAAATTCAGTTACTTAAATATTTCAAAAAATCGAAAAATTAGAATTGAGGTGCTTGACATACCTACATATCAAATCAAGCGATTGATTTGAAAAATAAAATTATTCACTGAAACAATATTTTTAGTACATTAGTATTTTGAATGAAATTTCAAATCAAAACATCAAGACTGAATTGTTTTTTGAAATTATTACTGCAAATTTTCTCTTTACTTCGAAACAAATTTTACAACTGTCCGCCCTCTGTTGGAGACTTACTAAGACCTCAAACCAATGCTCAAACTTTATTATGTTGTTTGAGAGGAATTTTACGCCGTCTTCGTGCGCCGTCTGTTAAAGATTTATAATACTAGTGACTAGAACTTGAAAAAAAAAAGTATTTTTGACAATAAATCAGACTAAAAAGTGAAAAATAAATATAGTTTAAAAAAACTGAAAAACACGCTTTTGAATAACATCGAACTAAAAAATTGAAAATAATCTGTTTTAAATAAGCTTAAAACAATAACGAAGACAAATACTAGTATTATTGTGAAAAAAGCGTGGGCGCTTTGTGCCATATTTTTATATATCAAGAGCACGTCGCTTTTTTCACAATAATACTAGTATTTTTCGTTCGTTACTGTTTTAAGCTTACTAAAAAAAATATTTTCCACTTTTTAGTTCGATGTTATGCAAAAGCGTGTTTTTCAGTTTTCTTAAACTATATTTATTAGATATATTTTTCTTAAAAAAATTGATTCAAATATTAAAAACAAAAAAAAAATCAAATTTTGTTACACTTTCTTCAAATATTCTAATTGGTATGTTTTTTTATCGATAAAAGCTACATTATTATTTTTCATTTTCATTTTTGCTCAAAAAATTGTTATAAGCAAATGAATTTTTCATGAGATAATTGAAACGAATAATTAATTATTTGTTTCGGCCTGTGAATATCAACGTTAAGGAAGTAATTCTTTCAAAATATTATTATTATCACTCTGTTTTGTATTTAAAAAAAAATGTATTCTTTCAAAGTCAATTTGAGAAGGGAAATCGTATGACCTAACTCTGATAATGTTTTTACGAAGACAAACGTCGAGATATATTGTCGTTGAATCGTTGATTTGAGGAAACTAGATGTTCATATGGAGAAAAACAGTTGATAATGTAATCCAAAAAAGAAAACTTCTTATATATATGAAAAGTTGAAATTGATTTCATTCAGTCAAGATGACCACCGACAGACTAGTTTCGGAGAGTTTCACGTTAATGCCGGGTGGGTCATTCCACACAAAGTGAACCGTCTGAATATCCCGAGCGAACAAAATTCCTTATAGACATAAAGTGAGCTAGGTTAGTTGTTGTTTTTCCGTCGGGTGTCTGACACATGTACCTACAAATGATAGACACATACCTGGGCATTTCGTATGCACCTTTCCAGAATATATTTATTATTTTTAATCATTTCTGTCTTATTTTTCTGTTAAAAAGGTAATAATACGACTGAAGAATATCACTCAAACGTAAAATAATCCAGATTCGTATTTAGAAATCTACATTAAGATCATTGCACGCCAATGCCCCATCACTACATCTTTCAAAAACATTTCTCTCGAATTATTAGTCTCTAATTTAATTGGAATAACTGCGTGAAACGGCCTGATGAAATTTCAAAACTTAATTATTCTGCTTATTTGTTAATCCCGGTTTCCGAGTCTTCATTAGTTACTTCTTGTTTTCGAGACATTATTTTGCGAATTAAGCGATGTCCAAACTGGAGCAGATAATTTTGATAAAGCGAAGTTTTAATCTGTTTTAATTTTGTTGCAGCTAACGCGACCAAAATTCATACCATAACTCGGATGGAATAGAGAAAATTGTGGGGACTGATTTATTGTTGGTGGAAATACAGCGCGAAGCACTAATGTGATATAACTCACTCATTTTTTTGTTAATGAAACAGGAAGTGATTTAAAACACTGCATATTTAGTCATTCAATCGTACTTGACTTAATGACACTCATTATTGTCACCCAAATTATTTAAGTTTTATTAATTCTAATCAGAGTATACTAAAATAAAAATGGTGAAAGTGATAGTAAAGTACTTATAATATACAACCAAAGTAGTATTTATTGATTATATAAAATACAATGTATAAAGTCACAACTCAACTAAAAGAATGGTCAAGACATATGACAAAGACATGTAAAAAGTGACATAAAATATTCAAACATTGATACCACCTTCACCTTATTTTCCAAGAAAACACACATTGTTTTGTTTTGGGTATTTCTTAAGTGATGCGGTTCATTCTTCAAAGGTATTTTCTGCAATTGAAGGTTCTTTTGAATGATTTACAAAATGTATCTTCTTGTTGTTATTCATATCTGGTTCTTTATCATTTTTTACACTTTTGGACGGAAAAATTGGTACAATTCGTTTAATAAGATAACGCCGTTTCGATCCGCCAAAGTTCTCATCAGTGGTGCTAGGCTGATCTCAAATGCATTATTAGACTCAACTGTCTTCAAGAAATAAGCCTGACTAGAAAATGATGCTGACATTTCCTCTCATGAAGATACCATCTTAAGAATCGACACCTACCTACTCATAAATAACGAATTTATTCAATGATACAAGAACACAACTTGAAAATACTGATCTCTATACTTCGAAACACGGTGAACAGCCATACAATAATTTTCCAACTAATAATTTGCTTCGCTTCCCCTTGCTATCACTGCCGTGTCTGTACTACATTTGGTCTATCAGGAAGCTCAGCGAAACCTTAAGTTAGAAGTTCTCAGTCAGTTTTCCCTCCGTTCATTATTTCCTTCAGCCACAACTATCGTTGCCTTTAGTACACTCACTAAATATGGGTCATCAATCGAAGAAGTTAGATACACTTATCAAATATGATAGGCACTCTGTTGATTGTTGAGGTCGGATTTTTATAAATATTCAATTATGATGAAAATAAATTCTTCACAAAGATGTGTAGATCATGTATGAAAGTTACTTTCAGATATAAACTGGAAGAGTACGGCAGAGCCGTACTCTTACCATTTGACTTGAAAGACCACTCATCATACAAACTAATCGGCTTCGTTAAGAAACTGGGTTTATTTGGTCGAGTGTGAATAGGTGTGAGCCACAATAAACTCTTTGGACCTAACATAACTTCTAAGCATGATCTACACATCTTTGTGAAGAGTTTATTTTGAAATTAATTGCTTCTTTCCATCCTTTGGAAGTTTCCAACATTTTTTGTATGAAGGTGAAGAAAACCAAGACCCATTTTTCCCCAAAGCTTTCCTAAATGCTGTTCTAATAAATGAAAACCAAATCGACGTCGTTGGAAAAATGAAGTGGAATCGTTACCGAACTTATGAAAAATGAATTCTTATAGTGGCCAATTGGTCTTCGAAACATTGATCCTTGAAGTTCAAAAACTAGGAGTAAATAGGAGTTTTCACCTTCTATAAAAAATAATTCCTTGGAAATGTTTCGTTTATACCTTTTTTTCTTTATTAATGGTGCACTCAATCGGTCAAGAGTTATTCATTCGTATATTATTCGTGAATACCATTGCAATCATTCGCAGGGACACTCCAGGGTATCTAATTGGATTTCGGGCTATTCTCGAGGCACGTTAGGTCTCAGGTGGAAATTGGGGAAACCTTAGCATTGTTAAGTTCCGACCCGTTCCCGAAATTGTCTCGAATGAATTTCGCACCGGTTCAACTACACGAGGGAATGAATGGGATTCTGATGAGGACATCTATCTCTAGTTACATGTTCCACATACTCAACAGTGCATTCACAGGAGTAAAATGAAAGAAAATACAGGTTTGTGAAAGTTAATGCCGAACTGTCGAAGTGTGATATTTCAGGAAATAAAATTACAGATTGAACTCTGTAATGCGATATGAATGTGGCATGTGTGAAAAATGTAATGCAGTACTATTAGACATATATTCAGAATGAATATACTGTAATTTTCTACATTTAGATAATGTACAGAAGTTGGCCTGCTAATGAATATTGGTATTATTTAATGTAATGATAAAAATAATCAAATCATGGCATGGTACTTCATACACTCCTTGTGATTCCAGTGGTATCTGATCCTTGGGATTGTGACAGGACTTACATCGGCCAGACCAACAGACGAATCAACATTCGCAAAGATGAACACAAACTAGCAGTGAAGGGAAAAGTCACCACGTCTTCTCTCTTCCAACACGTACTTCAAACAGGACATAACATCAATTTCGACAACACAAAAATGCTAGCAAGCAACGAAAACTTTTACTCACGAACAATCAGAGAGGCAATCGAAATTGAAAAACGACCTAATAATATGAACAAGAGGGATGATGCGCAAAGATTACCATCAACATGGAGATCCGTTTTATCACTTCGCACAAGCAATCAGACCGCTCAACTTCAGAGGCAAAACTCGGTACATGACAATACAGGTACAATAACAGAGACAGGAGAGGCAGCTCAGGTAATAAGACCAAAACAGGTAGTCGAACAAACACAGGTAGTGGCAGCAACGCAGGTAAAGGGAAACATCCATCCCTATAAATTGAGACACAGAGTTCGAAGTAATCAGTCTAGTTGAAAAAACCAGACATCACCAGAAGATGGCAAATGAGACTTTGCCGAAACGTTGTGAAAATAATCCTTATGGGGAGAAAATACACAGAACACGGAGCGAAACCCGAGAAAACAGCTCATCATACTTTATCCGTGAGAATCTTCGAGTTAACATATATATATATATATATATATATATATATATATATATATATATATATATATATATATATATATATATGAATCGATTTAATTCGTGAGGTTGCAGTCAATAGCTGGGCTGTTACAAAGAAAACTCTTTGTTATATGTCAAGCTTTCGGTATATTTCACACCTTCGTCAGGACAACTACAATAATAAGATTATATATCTTGTAAGAAATATATAAAATGAATTTTGAAAATCAAAATATTTTAGATAGAGAAACCAATACAACTAAAAGAATATTTTTGGAAATGATACATATTAATAACGAAGAACATTCAATGAATAAACGAACTGTTATTGATAGTTATTGATAGTATATATATATATATATATATATATATATATATATATATATATATATATGTTCAATTTACAAAAAAAAAGTTTTCCATATGGAAATTCAAATAGTATCTATTTTATTGAAAAAATATTTACAATTCACAATTCGTTGAAAAACAATGCTAATCAACAATTCACAAATGATGTTTGTGGTTCTGATGAAGTACCCATAATCATTCATGAAAAATATGCCAAAGAACTTCAATCGATATTGTTTACGTTTAGTTAATCCTGGAAAATAGGTTTTACCAGATCTTCAGCAACAACAAAATGTTCTATATCTTAACGAAGAACTGAAAAAAAAAATCGGCTTGGGGTGAAGAAACCAAGTAGATTGCTACGAAAAGAAGATGAATGCGGCAGAAACCGTACCTCATAATGTAAGTGTCACAATTACGATTTGTCTATTGTTTTGTTGGGTATGCAACTGAAGTAACATAGTCAGTTTTTCAAAGAAATTTGTTTTTTTAAAGGAAAAAACACAAGCACTACACGAAAATCCTTAAGGCGTTCTAAGAGCGATGCCTTGGAACAATATTTCAAACTAGAGAGTATACCTACATACCTCAGCAATTTTAAACGCTTCTCGAAACTTTAATCAGATCATCTTTGAACTATAGCTCACATATATAGGTAGGGCTCCGCTTTTAAGGCAATATGCAGCAAGCGCCAAACGTGATGGCGAGCCCGCCCCCATGCGCACAAACTCAATTTCAATGTAATCCCCACTACAGCACCTGCAAGACATACAAATGTCCTGTACAGAGGCGTATCATTACGTGTCCTTCAATGCTGTTGGCGTTTGGCATTTTCTGAAAATTTGTGCTGCTTCCGAAAAAATGTCATCGTCTAACAAAATACCAGTCATTAAGAGTGTATCATTATAAAACATTCTAATGAACTGTACTAATACCTAAATACTAAATGAAATATGAAAAATTACATAGAAAATTACATAGAAGAAAATTACATAGAAGTCATGTTCTATTTGCTACCCCGAATAAAACTAGTTATAGGTACGACACTGGCTGGCAAGGGGCTTATCGTAATCCAATAGTAATTCAGTTGGGAGAGTCTATACCTGGGCGATCGCTAGCCACCACGTTTGGCGCTTGCTATAGACAGCCTAACACAGCTAACAGTTATCAATTTGCTTCTTCTCTATAGATATTTCCACCCACAACGATATATGTCAGTATACAGCAAAATACAGCTGTTCATCGCTTCCAAGTTCAACTTTTCGAGCAACACTTTTAAAGGAAAGTTTCATTTGGACAACGACATCCATGTGATATAAACTTCCCGAGACGGGAATGAATTTAATATACATTGATTTCAACCCAGTGTAAATCTATACTTTTACAAAAGCACCGCTCTCAGAAAGTTAGGAGAATGTTGTGTAATGGATGTGAATCTTCAAAAAATTCACAAGTTCGTGAATAGTTATTCGTTCACTAAATAACAAACACAACCTACTATATTTCATTTCGTTTCGTTTCTTTTCTTCGGGATATTCAATCGTAATTCGCCAATACTCGAAATATTTATCGAAAGTCCACGTAATCCGCCAAGTTGAGTTCAAGAATGTTCGGCGCCCTGTGTTCCGTCGCGACGCGCCGTCGAGATTGCCTGTGCATTTCGCATTCCGCCTAGCAGAAACGCGGGGCTCGTTCAATTTACCAATCGGCACAATGGCCGGAAACGAATAAGAATAGACCAAAAAGTTCTCGAGCTTCTCTCCCATTCTGTACGGCCGAAAGGAAAGACCGAGAAACGTCTCAGAAATGTGGAGGTAATCGTCTCGACCACAAGTAATAAAGTTGGGATATGTTCCTACGTCATTCGCTGAGATGAAAGGAAGAATAGAGATAGCAGTTTCCAATATATTTGTCGATTGACTGCAAATAACTTAGGAATAAGGGAAAGTACATTAGGAGTCTCGAATGTGTTAGGGTTGATATCCACTTCTGGCAATACAGCTAGTTGTTTTCCTGAGGAGATCCCGAAAACTGTTCGTTACTGATGTTTTTCACTGTATCTGTGGAGTAGGGAGGGTGAGTGTAAGCCCACAGCACTTAGGCCACATGTGACCCATTGAACATCCTCCCGAGGAGTTGTCCTCCTAGGTCATAGTCCATCCTGTCTTTTCCAGGAAGGTGGACATGTCACTGAGAGACATCTCCTTTATATCGGCAGGTGTAGGCCAAGATTCGTCAAACACACACTCTCTTATTGACGATAACTCCAGGCACTCGCACAGGATATGCCTGACAGTCTCATCTTCCTGTTCACATATCCTGCATAGAGGTGTTTCCTCAGTTGACAGTGGTCAGTCAGAAATCCTACTGTTAGGCGTAGATTTCTCCTGGTCATCGCCAGATATTTCTTAGGCGCCAGCTTCCCAGGCTCGCCCAAGGTGATTCTGACAAGATTACATCCTTTGATTCCATCCCACCTCTTTGAGGATTGAACATGGATGTGACATTTGACTAGTTCCGCAACTGTCGAAGTCATCAGGCCGTAGGTGTCACTGGTTTTTCACTGTAATGGATATAGGATTATTCATGTTATTATTATCAAATTAATGTATATGGTTTTGTGAGTGACATGAGTTTTACCCCGGGAGAGCAAAAGTGAGATATTCGGAAAAATGAATGCCTTCTATAATAATATATTACTGCATGACAATGAAGAAGCGGGATAATCAACACTCGGAACACCTCATACGTTGACCATATCTTATTGAAGCCTAAAAAATACACAATAGGCTCATTATTGGGAACTATTAACGTACAACAAATAATGTCGCACAATCAGCCAGAAGTCGAACATAAAAGTTCCCTGATTTAATGAACATTTGAAAAACCTCAGGTCTCATCAATAATCAAAAATCAGATACACAGCTTCTCCAAATGCCCTTCTCCGGTCAGAAATTATCATAAATCATCTATTTTATGGAATACGAAAACAATTCAAGATGTCAGAAGAAGGGATAAATATCTGGAAGTGATATATCTCAGGTCGACCAGGCGCATTTGGGTGGAAGACATTATTTATAGTTTTCATGGTGGTTCAACCCATGGTAACATAAGCATTTCTGGTCCAGTGGTCAGAGATGAAACAAGCGACTGCTATTAACAGCCTAAGCATTGTGCAAATACTTGTTTGTTTGAATAGTGAGAGCAAATCAGAGCAATAAAAAAACACCCCAACCAGTGCGTTGGGGACGCTACTGGAACTAGCCCTTCACATTTTGTTATAAAAAGTAAGCAATGGGCCAATTCAGATCAGAAAATTTACCAAGCTACAAGTGATAAGACAAAAAATAAATTTGGGAATATGTGAGAACAACAAATATATTCAAGAATCACATGAAACAAAGCATGAAGGTGAAAATTTACATCACAACTACTCATTCGGACAGTACAAATCAGTCTTCGATACTTGTCTCGGAAGTACTGAAAGAATATAAGACCAGATCAGATCAACAAGAAACATAGTGTACTTGGGAAATATACCCAGGAAAAAAATTGTTTATAATGTCAAATATGGAAAATAGTCATGAAATAATTCAAATTCATTCAAGCAAATCCATGAATTTAAAGATGTTCCAACATCAACTTCAATATTCTAAAACAAAAACACTCAGTATTCACAATTCCATCTTTTACGATTCCAAGTTCATCGACATCAAAATTGATATAAAACAATCTGCAAATACGCAAAGTTGCAGGGATGCATTTTACCTCAGTACGGTGACCGGAGCAAAGTGGCAACCTCAGCATATGAATCTTGATAAATACTGAGGAAGGTCAAGGTAATCAACAGAAGTATTAAGAAATTCATTGAGTTTTCATTGATCACTCTTCCGAAACGGTTCCAGAGAATTTTTTAGAATGTAGCACATCTTTTCATCGATCCTGCTGGGTAACAGTATAATGTAAGTTTTAGGTGATTCTTTGTATTTTTTTCAACTATTTAATGTTTCGTTGGGAAAAGGGTCGAAGAACTGCAAACAAAGGATTGATTCATAATGATTACAAATGATCATATTCACAATACACTGTCCACAGAGACAGTGTATAGAGATACTGGATCAGAAGAGAGGCAAGCAATTTCTGAAAAACTAAGTCCAGAAGAATATGACAAACAACATCAGTAATACTATAAGATCAAAGTTTCATAAGTATAGGAATGGAGTTGAAAACTATCCATATCGATAATATGAACCAGATGACAATTTCACAGGCTAAGTGATTCAAATAGTTTCATATCTCACATAACTGAAATTTTACCACTTTCATAAACTTCTAGCTTTATTCATGAAAGATACTGTATATAATGATTTTAAAATCATCTTTCTGATCAACAAAGTATTATAGTATGTATCCGATAAATTCTCACCTAGCCAAAAAAAAAAAATAATTATAATATCATATAAATTATATATAAATTATATATCATATATATAATTATAATATCATATAAAATCTTGCGCTTACTTCATTATATTCGAAAATTTACAGGGGATCTATTAATTTCAGCCTTTCTTTACCACTTACCAATACCCTGTTCAATAGCTTTCAGAGGTTGGCATCAGAGTGAGTAAATTGTTTTCTATAAAATCTGAACCCAAAGAAAAAAATCGGTGCCAATATTCTTCACTAAATTTGTTTTATCGATTTTTTCAACATCGTTATTGATATCTTCCATAGCTTCGCAGTAAACTGGAACTACTTCTACCAAGATTTATTTAGTACACTGGAGAAAAATAGCTACGGTTTTAATAATCTCTTTCATCGAATTAAAGCAGTGGAAATATAGTAACTGACAACTATTTTATTGTGTTCTTCGTAATGCCGATATCTAATAATTTGCTCAAAACTAGTGGAGAGTGTCGATAATGTAGATATATTGTATTTTTCCGTTAACTAACGAACACCTGGAAAGGTTCAAATTTATGGCGAATGCGCCGTGAACATCACATACTTTTTCCATCATTTTGAGGTATTACTCAATCCCCAAGATAAAGAAGTATGAGAATGACTGCATTTTTCGTTACGATTCTGATACTGGAATGAACATTCCGATTGTTTTCATATACTTTGATTTTTATTCCGGTCTCTATTTTTCATTCGGTCTTACAGAATGGACTCTTGCGAAGGGAGTGTAGGCTAACTCAACTTGGTGTTCCTTTGTTACAAATATTTCTGATTAATTTAGCTATGCCTACTAGGTATATTTCTTTCCTCATTTAGAAAAGCATCATTAACCTCTGAATGCCCCAAAGTACCTCGAGTAATCAAACAATTTCACAAAAAGTTTGTTGTTTTGTATCTCAATAAACTAAAGGAAAGATATTCGAATTGAATATCAGTGAAAATATGAATAACTGAATTTTCACAAAGAATTATATTTCCCTCCGTTGGGAAAAGAATTATTAAGCCGGATATATCGAGTTCACCAATTTGTCAAATCTCTATCCGACCCGACATAAAAATAACACATTATTATTGTCATTGAAAAAATCCGCAGGCAAAAAATCGCTCGTTATTTTCCACGTAGCTCGAAGGCTGTATTTCCCGTGGGGATATTAGCATTCGATATCTCTAATGATGGATTGTTCGTGAGAAGAAAGACAAAATCCAACGTCTTGTTATGAAAGTCTGCCAGGAAGCGAGATAATGAGAGTTAGGCGCTTGAAAATTTCATAATTCCGCTTAAATTGACAGGAAACCGATGAAGGTGTTGTAAAGAGAATACAGTATTTCAATTCAAGAACAATCACAAGGCATGCATTGCGGAAAAACATTCAGAAAACCAATTGAAATATATGAGAGAGAGAGAGAGAGAGTATGTATTTATCATCCAAGATACACGACCTTAATGAGAAACACTGGTACAAAGAGAACATGTAAATAACTACATCCGGATAGATATACAATTACATATGAATAAATAATCACATCTAGGTAAAAGGACACATATATTATTACATATGAGCGCCGTCAATTTAATATCGTTTCGTCATTGAAATATAGGCTTTAGATGTCAGTCTTTTATGTAACTATTTCCTAAAACTTTCAAGAGAATCCATGTTCTTCATGTATTCAGGAAGTTTATTATACATTTTGACATTGATGTGAATTATTGAGTCTTTGATCAGTGTGGATTTCGGGATGGTTAATGATAAATTCATTGCATTCCGTGCAGTGCTATTTTTATTTTCATATAAAGATTTATTCTTGTAAATGAGATATGTAGCTTCTAAAACGTACATTGAGGTTAGTGTCAGTATTCCGCAAACTGAACATTGACCTACAGTTTCATGACTCAAAAGACTCTCGATCTAGCGATTTGCACTAAACATGATATAAAAATTTCATGATTTTAAACATTACAAGAATAATACAACATATCGGGAAGAAAATAGTAGGTACTGATCAAATCGAAATAAAATTTTCCCTTAGTATGCTTTTTAAACAACATTTCAGTTTTGGAATGTAAGTAAGTATACTTACTATCTTGAAAGCAGATCTCCATACAGTTCTATTTCATCCCGATTATTTTCCATACAAAGGGTCAAGAATAGATTTTATTTTAGGTATCTATGTTTCCATTTCACACTAGAAACATTCCCTATATTGACATCCCAAGGAAAATGTTCAATAATACCAGTGATCAGATGTTAGAATGTTGAAATCCAAGCGCACATTCTCCATATTATTATGAGGAGTCGAAAAATAATTCCTAAAACGAAAACCCGATAAACTAGCCATGTGTTAACCAAATTAGATTAAATGAAAGTAAATGTATTGACAAATACGTCGTATGAAAGGAGCACTGTACAGTATAAGAAACTATCATATTTATTCCGAACAAACGAAAGAAGGCCAAAAGAAAATTGAATAACCGGTGGCATCCCAACAGACGAAATTCCATTCCAATCTGAAGAAGTCGAGGCAATTCCCGAAGGTGCAGCGGGACGAAATATATGTGAGTGAATAAAAAACCCATCACGATACAAGGAAGTGGGGATTTCGGCACATGAAGAGTTTTGATTTCGAGCATTTATTGAACGTATGTAAAAGATGTATGAAATTAAATTCTAGGCAGGAATGATGAATATAAAACATCAATAACACTTGAATGAAATCCTCATGAAGTCCGCAGATATTTGCATTCAATAAATAATATTTATAATGATAAAGATTAATGTAAAAAAATCCTGAAAAGAAATTACAATAAAATTAAAATTGGGCAAAATAGTGAACAAATAAAATTAAATAAAAATTGAAATATTTCAAGCCTAGTTACTCCACGACGTTTCGGTTATTAGTCGTCTTCAAGTAATCTATTTAAAAAAAAATCGAACACGCAATTTTAGTTATTTCATTCACTTCCGGAGGATACTTTGATATTTATTTTCTGACTTTTTAGGAAATCAGTTATTCATTTTCGAGGTTATTTTGAAGACAAAATTTTAAATCTCTATATCAGTAGTTAATATGTAAGAAGAGTAGTTGTATGAGTAGAATCCTCTACTCTATTATTCCATTATTAACCGTTAATAGTGCACAAAATTAAGATTCTCAGTGGAGAAACTGATGAAAAATGTATGTATTTCAAAAAATTTGTAGACAAAACACTTTTCATATTTAGATCTTACTAATTCATGAAAGAATGATTTTGATGTCTCAGAAAGTTATACCTTTTCATTTTCGAAATCGATCTCCAAAAAAATACCCAGATGGCATCTTCGAGTTCAAATCAGTTGATGTTATAATCTTAATATGATAACGAATATTTGGAGTACAAACTGAATAGGAAAAAATGTTTTTGTATAGTTAAATGTTCATATAGAAGTAGTTGTTTCGAAAGTATTGTTTCTTCCATGTATATGAAAGTAGTCGTTTCGAGAGGGTTTTTTCCAATTTGTATTTGAAATTAGTTCTTTGCATGATCTACACATCTTTGTAAAGGATTTAATTTTGAAATTCACTGCTTTCCTCCTTTTTCTGAAAGATTTCCTCCTTTTTGCAGAAGTAGATGTAGAAAGCCAAAAAGTTGGCTCTTCTATAGTGGTGGTGCCAGCCTGGAACGGTCAACTTGGTGGCGGTATTTAGAACTAATTCTATTGACTTAGTTCTAAATACCGCTTATATATTCCTCAATATTCTATAGATGAACACTTGTTACGATGGATATCAAACATGACTTTGTTCCGCTCTGAAGTTCTATTCTGAATTATCATCACTTGATGCCTTTAACGTGCTGGTAAGTGTTTCCTTAGGAGTTTTAGAAAATATTCAAATCAAGTACTTTTTCCAATCATCAGAACTACATTAGAAATATAAATAAAAATATTTATTTCATGTAAACAATTAGACATTTATACATTCGTCCAGATAGTGCTAAGATCATATAGGATAAATAAAATGAAATATAATATTGTATACGCTTCACACGACGAACATAAAAGTAGCAAGGTGCATATCATAAATGAAGACAAGAAGTATGAACATGTTTGAACAGGATAGTAACCCCAATGACGAGAGGTTACCTACTCACATGCACATGTAACTACATGATTCAGATAATCATCTATGGAGTAAAACCAGTGCTGTGATAAATATTCACGGATATTAATTTTGAATGGTGACAAGACATATTGTCATCTTTAAATTTTTGTGGCAAAGCATTATCCAATTTTATGCCCAGAAATCTGCAAGAGTTATAAGAGTGAGTGTAACAGTGAATTCTTTGATTTAAGAAGGCACTCCATAATGTAATAGCAGGATGCTCAATTTCCTGAACAGAGGATCATCATATTTACTGAATGTTATTTTTCGAATGACTTTTTTTGCAATGAATATTTTATTTATTTATTTGTTTTCTTCTGTATTTTCCCAGATTATCAAGGCACACGTCATTATGTTATGGAACATAGCAAAATATGCCATTCTTAGATGATCTACATCCAAATTCAGCTTCAGTTGCCTGAGATCATAGGTAACTTTCGTAAGGCGCTTAGATAGATCATCAATATGATGAACAAAACTTAATTTATTATCCAGTATCAATTTTGAAAGCTTAACGTGGTCCTCAGATGGGGAAGTGGTGCTCATAACAATACTCTGTTTTTTTATTATTGATGAATGAATAATTACAATTGAACCAGTTTTTGATAGTCATTTCGCTTGATTGAGAGTTTGTGCTAGCTTGTTTTCGTGGGATTCACTAGTTACATCTGTTGCATCATCCGCATTAAAAATAGATGTAACTCTCTGGTCCAGATTCAAGGACAGGTCATTGAAATATATTATAAATAGTAGAAGCCCTATGACGGACCCCGGTGGGACCCCAAAGTTGACTGCTTGACACGCGGACGTCTGTTTTTCAGATTTTACATACTGGGTACGATTTGCCAAGTATGAAGAGAAGAGGTTTAAGGCAACTTCCTGGATTCCATACTTTTCGAGTTTTGTTAATAGGATATCATGACGGAATGTGTTGAATGCTCTTATTAGATCGACGCCCGTTTCATCAATCGAAATGTAAAGAAATAATGGATTTCATCATTTTTCAGTTTTGATAAACAAAATTGATTTCTTGTATGAAATGCATTCTACTGAAACAAATTGTATACTAATAAAACAGTCTGAAAACAACGTGCATAAATCACTCAGGCTGCAACCAGTCAGATATTTAATATCTGTAATACACTGACGAAAATCCTTTAAAAAAATATACTACAGAACTATAAACAAATTCTTCGTTACGATCTTTTGCCAAAATCTACTTCCAGTTCCACTCGTGTTACAGAGGAGGCAGACATCTTAGTTTGTTTTGCCAATATACCTTCTTTGTGTGGCCAAAGTACGCCACTCAACTACTGTTCATTCCATGTAAATCTTACGAAAACGCTTTCCCGAACAAAATGTTCTCGAAAGACAGTCGTCGGATAATTGTGAATCTACATATGCAGTCTCTCGAACATTCTGGGAAGAGTTATCCTTCACGAAATTGGCCCGAACTCAATTCAATAAAAAGGAATTCAGTCGAGTTTCCAGAAAAAGGACCCGATTTGCAAAATAACAAATCCCTTTTCGTCGGGAGTGCCAATGCCGTAGTATTGATTTATTCATCTGAACGAACCAGCAAAAGTTCACAGGCTGGGGTTTTCAACCCCAACTGGATCTAGCTGATACATATTGGACGACCCATGAGCTGATATAAAGCAAAATTATTATACATCGAGTGCGAAACAGAGATACTTTTCTACCAGTATGTCAGGTCCTGATATTTCTCACCGGCAAAGCTACTGAAAATAAATGAAATTTTCAGCAGATATAATAAAACAAATAACGTAGTTCAATTATTGAAATTACAGTTCAAATACAATTTAATAAGATGATGAAACATCAGTAAAAGGATTACAGTCTCAACTTTTATCGATTTATTGACATTATTTAGCACAGTTAATATAGGTTTCGTCTATCGGTAATTATACAGCAGCATACACATTTAATATATGTACACATTAAAAAAATCATAGCTATTTTTTTATTTTTTGAAGTTTCTCGACAAAAACTATTGAAAACTCTTGTTTGTTTTCATTTGTAAAAAACGGCGGTTGGAACGTATTGTTTTACTATAAACATAAATAGATCATTCATCATTTCCGATTTGCTTTTGATTTGAGAGGCCCCGGTAGACATCGTAAAGGTGAAATCACTTTCTGCCTCTCTACAGTTTTTAATGCGGGCATCCAACCACACGAAACGAATGATTTTTTATTATTTCCTCAATACCTCAATGGTATTGAGAGAAGGGTAATAATCCCCCATCGACTCTGAAAAATGAAAGATTACTACATTCAAACAACATATTCTGACATGAAGCAACCCCACAGGGCTTTTTTATTTCATTGGCTACAGCGAATAAAAATTCAATAAAATTAAATTCGTCATCATTTGCAGCTTGCCCTCAGGTCTAACAAAACCATAATGATTATCCAATCAGAGTTTCACATACTTTACACACGGTCGATAGAACATTTTGAAAAAGCAAAGCTGTTATCATTTCTGAGCACGATGGAAATTACGCTTATCCAAACAACCCTTTACGATGATTCCGGCATAAGGGGATCACGGTTCGTGTGCGTGACCTCGTTTTTTAAACACAATTTCGAAACATGTCAAGTCAAACATTTCCGAAAAGGGATAAAAGAAGCGTACGCTGCGTGCCGTCGGCATTAAAAATGATTAAGATTCGCGATCACGTTTCACGTTACATATTGACATGAAACATCCCCCAGGGTCTTTCCTTCTGAGCAGGGTCGGATTGGCAAATCGAGAATTAAAACAATAAACAGTTATTTGAAAAAATCGAATCGAAAAAGTAAATCGAAAGAATTATTAAATATTTGCTAGTTCATTGTAGAGACTATCATCTTCAAGCTACTGAAGTGCTAGATGAAAAAATATTTCAATATTATCTATGAATTCAATATATTCTTTCATACCTAGAGAAATGAATAATGTTACCATTCATTTGAAAACAAAATCACAAAATCTTATAGATTTAACGGTTCAGTTATGGTCGTCACTAAGAATGAACAATTTATTATTCAAGGATTCTGAAGAAAAAATCGCATTTTGATCAACCTGTATGAAAGCAGATTGAAGAATTGGTATGTTTAGCCTATAAATACTTCATTTACTTCAAAAATGTTTCATCGTTAATTCATAATAAAATATTGAGTTCTTTCATTACTATTAATTGATAAAAATATTACTGAAGAATGAGCCTTTGGGTCAAAAGAACTCTTCAAAATCAAAATTGAAATTTCCATAGCATTTCTGGTAACTTGAAGCAACATGAGTCAACCAAAATTACGCTTGATCTTACAAATTTTCCAAAAAATTTCCCGTTTGCGTTGTTGGTTTCGAATTGTAACACATTAATATAAGGGGCTGGCCTATGAAGAAATGCGGAAAAACAAAAAATTACTTTTCTTTTTATGTCTGTATTTGGTTTGTTTAAACAATAGGCCACATATGGATATTTTCGATGCAGAAAAATGACCCTTTATAATCTTTATACCCTTTATATGTAATTTTAGAAAACGATATTATTATGCACGAAATAATTTTAAACAATAACCGCACCCGGAAAAAACGTATATGACGTCAAAAGGTGAAAAGGTGTGTATGATTCAATGGCGTCGGTGTGTTGCCAAATGTGAGTATTTGTGCACACTTTTGAATACATTCACATGAAATATACACGACGCGTGGATTATTATGCTTTTTGGAGTGCGTTTTGCATGAAATTGAAGTTTTTTCATCAGGGGAATGATGGTTTAGAAATACTCTACGGTAGCGTATTTGAAAATTTGTCTGTGTTATCCTTGACCAAAAAAACGTTTGTGAAAATGGACGCCATAAGCAGAATTGGGACTTTATTCAGAAATGGTTTAGATGTGACCTTTCTACAGTACATAATTTCTGGTTCGGAAAGGAACATATTATTGTAATGAAAAATAAAAAGGTGTTTTCGTTAATCGAGCTTGTATTTGCACACTGTTATTGTAACATTGAAATAGCCCCAACTTTTTAAATACATACTTACATTTTCAACTTGATTTTTACAATGTTTAATGACGACATTAAATTCTAAGTAATACTATCGAGACGCTTTGATAGTATTGAATCTTTATCAGTATCCCTAAAAATGTTAACAATACGTTCTCATAAAAAAATTAGTTCTGATTAAATAGTACTAGATAGTACTAGAACATATACCCATATATATATATATATATATATATATATATATATATATATATATATATATATATATATATTTATATATAAAATCTAGAAAGGTTAATGCAGTAAAGCTGCTGGAAAATAATTCCATGAAAATCAAAAAATAAATAGATAACTACCTTTTGATCATTCCCATATTGATTTCAATTTAAGAGCCACCGGTAGACAGCTGTTTCAGCCTATTGGGCATCGTCAGTACCGGGCAGGCGGTCCTCGATTGAAGACAAAATGAGAAAAAACAAGAAAGTTCTTGATAAAAATAGCCAATATGGGAATGATCAAAAAGTACTTATCTATTCATTTTTGATGGAATTATTTTCCAGCAGCTTGACTGCATTAACCTTTCTAGATTTCATATCATTTCTAGATTCGTTTTCCGATGGCATTTCAGGTTAGTTTCCCAAATTTCTGCTACCGCAGTCGTCGGTTGATTGGTCAAACCACCAACAATGACATAAAATACTTGGCAAGTTGACTTGGGTGTCACACCAATAGGTGGTTCCACTTATGTTTCGCTTGCGTTTACGCAGCTATTTTTATCAAGTACTTTCTTGGTTTTTCTCATTTTGTCTTCCACTGAGTTGCAGGCTCTGAGACTGGTCGAAAACACCATCACGGAGCTAAATAGAAATAAAAAAGTCCATCTAGTCCTACTAGACATTTCGAAGGCCTTCGACCGCGTTTGGCATGAAGGCCTTCTTCACAAATTAATCGCGTTCGACCTGCCTCGGGGCCTGATCCGGTGGATTGGGTCTTTCCTGAAAGACAGAACATTTCAGGTTAGAGTAGAGGGCTCTCTGTCTGACAACAGAGAGATCCTCGCTGGAGTGAAACAGGGGGCCGTGCTCTCTCCCACGCTCTACTCCCTTTATACCAGCGACCTTCCGAGGTCCGAGCATGTGAAGGTATCTCTCTACGCCGATGACACGGCTCTCCTCTCATCTTCCATGGGTCGAGAGCTCGGGATCGTCTATATGCAACGTGCATTGGGCGACCTCGAGCGCTGGTACCTCGAGTGGAAGATCCGAGTGAATCCGGAAAAAACTCAGGCAATAACCATGGAAAGAACGATAGCTTCTCCGGCCATGAAAGTGAGAATCTCTGGAAGGGAGATTGATTGGCAAGCGCGGGTCAAGTACCTAGGTCCTCTTATAGATCGTAGGCTCACCTTGAACCCGCATCTGTTAAGCGTGAAGGCAAAGATCCAGGGTCGGGTGGCAAGCCTGTACCCTTTGATAAATAGAAATTCCAAGTTAAGCCTAAAGAATAAAATTACGATCTATAACATGATGTTCAAGTCTGTCATCATGTATGCTTCTGGCGTTTGGGGACAAGCGGCTCCGACTAACATCTCCATCTTGGAGACTCTACAAAACAAAATTCTACGGATGATTGTGAATGCTCCGTGGTTCGTGCGGAATGAAGCCATCCGCAGAGATTTGAAGCTGCCTTCCATTCAGCAGTCCATTCAGTCGAAGAATCGGCGAGTTTTAGATTATGCTGAAACTCATGAAAATCCTTTAGTCAGGGAAGCTATAGATTATGCTGTAGACGACCCCTCCCGATATAGAAGGCCCCGACACTCTGTCGAATAAGGCCCCTATGTCCTCCGTTAACGAATGAATAATATCTTCATCCATCTCACCCCAGCCAGGTAGGGGTATACAGCGAAGGGCGGTATGGATGTCTCAGGACTTTCATGCCACCAACAAACACCAGTCATGACCCGTTTGTCTTTCTGACAAACACCAGTTGAAAGGGGAAGGGAGCCAGGCTTCAACCTGCATGAAATCAAGATGGATTACGTCATTTTGTCTTCAATCGAGGACCGCCTGCCCGGTACTGATGATGCCCAATAGGCTGAAACAGCTGTCTACCGGTGGCTCTTAAATTGAAATCAATATGGGAATGATCAAAAAGTACTTATCTATTTATTATATCTATTTATTAAATCATCTAAAAGAACAATTCGTTCAGGCCAGCCTCAACACCCTACACAGTAGGTTAATGGACTGACACCTATCAGAAAACAACTACTCCCCTGGCTAATACCACGAAGGGCGTTGGATTATATCCGACAGGTGTCAGTGCAGGATTCTTCACTGAAGTTATTCCTGCATATGCTGTTGGCGATACAACTGCCGCAATAGATTTTCAATTATTGGAACACACTTGCAGACCGGTTTCGGGCTGTTTGGCCACTCGTCAGTGCAAGGTAGTGTATATCATCAACATAAAGTCGATGATTTCCGATAATTGAAAATCGAATTCCGTCAGAGTATCATTCCTCGAACTAAGCTGAAGACTACAACAAACAACAGGTTTGTCGTCGCTCCATCTGCCTGTGAACGAGGTAACCAACTGCATATCCAAATTTGCCCAATTCCTCGTAAAAGGAAAGAAATCTTTCACGTATAGTCAGTGGGCATACTTGAAGACTGGCTATAAATCAAATCATCTAAAAGAACAATTCGTTCAGGCCAGCCTCAACACCCTACACAGTAGGTTAATGGACTGACACCTATCAGAAAACAACTACTCCCCTGGCTAATACCACGAAGGGCGTTGGATTATATGCGATTAACCTACTGTGTAGGGTGTTGAGGCTGGCCTGAACGAATTGTTCTTTTAGATGATTTGATTTATAGCCAGTCTTCAAGTATGCCCACTGACTATACGTGAAAGATTTCTTTCCTTTTACGAGGAATTGGGCAAATTTGGATATGCAGTTGGTTACCTCGTTCACAGGCAGATGGAGCGACGACAAACCTGTTGTTTGTTGTAGTCTTCAGCTTAGTTCGAGGAATGATACTCTGACGGAATTCGATTTTCAATTATCGGAAATCATCGACTTTATGTTGATGATATACACTACCTTGCACTGACGAGTGGCCAAACAGCCCGAAACCGGTCTGCAAGTGTGTTCCAATAATTGAAAATCTATTGCGGCAGTTGTATCGCCAACAGCATATGCAGGAATAACTTCAGTGAAGAATCCTGCACTGACACCTGTCGGATATAATCCAACGCCCTTCGTGGTATTAGCCAGGGGAGTAGTTGTTGTTTTCTGATAGGTGTCAGTCCATTAACCTACTGTGTAGGGTGTTGAGGCTGGCCTGAACGAATTGTTCTTTTAGATGATTTGATTTATAGCCAGTCTTCAAGTATGCCCACTGACTATACGTGATCTATTTATTATATATATATATATATTATAATATAATATAATATAATATAATTATAAAACTACTTATTTCTAAAATTCAATGAGAATTGGTGAAAAAATATCACCAAAATCACTTGTGAGTGAGGAGGCATATGTCCTCTTTTATGAACAGGAGGGAACAAAGCAGCACTTTTGAGGTGTTTTTTTCTTTCCTTCTTTCTTTTAATAAGCTAAACTATGTTAATTGATTTGTATTTCATGATTCTTCTGATAAAACACGATTGTTAAAAAAAAATCAATACATAAAACAATTGTTGAGCCTGACGTCCCATTTTAATTTTTAATTTTTTAATTATAAAACAACAACAATAAAAATTAATTGGCGCTCCGGGGCGACTTCATTGATTCCAGTGGCGCAGTAGCTTTTTCAGCTGCAGGAAAACCCGAAAAAACCTGCAGCACCACATCATCTGAAGATCTTGATCTACCAATGATCTCTCTCTCATAAAACAAAATGCAGGGTGTCTCCTGAGGCTCCAATGAATTCAATACATCGCCAGAACACTTCGTGACACGACTATCGTCAAACTTAAACCAATCCGTTTCGTCTTTGACCAAGGCGAAATAATGACCAAATTCAACATACATTCAACGCTAGAACCACAGAAATCAATGACTGCATGAATATTATAATAGTGATCTGCTATATAGAACTGTTCATTTTCTTATTTGAGATTTAGAAAAAGCTGGACGATAACATTCTACTCACTGCCTCCACCAATAACCATCATTCGGAAATATAATAATCTTAGGTCTCAATTAGGCCTTCTGTTGTTCGTCAGATCTCGATACATTGTCGTTATTTATACAAGGTTTCGAAATAGTGGAATATCAATAGCCTGAATACTTCAATATTAAAAAACAAATTAATATCACTATTATGACTCGAGAAGTTTCAGAAAAAGACCCGAATATTAGAAAATATTAAGAGTGACCAAAGGGGTCGATGATTTGTGAGTGAAACTAACAAGATTTATCCTGTTTTCAAATATTTTTTAATTAATTTTAATTAATATACCTAATATTGTTAAACGAATAAACTATATATGATCATATTTGATGCAAACGAAATGGTCTCATTTCTGTCCAGCGATTGGACCGAAAAAAAAGAAATCCTATCCTGGACGCGCTACCTCCGCATACACGCACTTCTTTAGTAACCAGAACTGGTCCCGACGTGAAAAAAAAACAACGAAAAGATAAATGGTCGACATCGACGTCGTTCGAACGACACCTATCCACGTTCTATTGGACATGGGCGGTTCCCAGGAATTCTAGTACGTGCTCGGAAAAGTCGATTTTATTTGTAGCCTTAACAATTTTCTGTTCTTTCCATTTCCAGTCCACTCTATTCCAACAGTATACGAAAACAGTGGGTAAGGGTATGAGAGAGTGCACTAAAAAGAACGACTTGAGGTCTTAGAAAAATGGAAGTATTTTTCCAACAGGAAAACAGATGCAGACTTTTTACTTATTACCTGTTGATAATTGAAGGTAGCAAAGAAACAAACAATAAATGCATTCTCACCTGTATTAGCGACTTGTTTATTCACTTCGATATTGTCGACCTATTTTTTTCTGATGCGTAAAACTTGTAACGTTTTCATCAATTCATCTGCGGATATATTAGTTTTCCATACATGGAACACTGCATGGAAAATCCTATATTTCTAAACGATTGACTCAATTTATAGACGATTCGTAAGTGTTTGCCAATTCACACACCAGCATTGGTTCTTCAGATAATACCACCACTCTCAAATTCATTTCTATTCTTAAAAAAGCATCTTGTACCTTAGCAGTGGTCATAGTAAGATAGTCATTTAGCTTCTGAACTTTCTGTATCTCGATATTTTTCAACTTGAAAATGAGGATATTCTCTTCAAAATATTGCTTTACAGTTTTGTCAGCAGCAAAACTGGTTCATCATTCAATGTTTGCGTCATACTCCTGCAAAGTCTCCTGTAGCTGTTATCAGTTGTTGTATACTTGCTTCATATTCGTATACTTTGAAATTCAATTCAGCTGCTTTTCGGAATAGTCTGCATTTGTACCACTTAACCTCTCAGTGCTAGAACTAACGTAGTGACTCTGTTAATTTCCGAGCAATCGTTGATATTGGCTGCTTCGAACTATCGGACGTGTAGAACCAACGATAACTGCCAGGTTGCCAGTGAATGTCCACACCTCATTTCATTTCAATTTAACCTTTCACGCTCAACTGTCACTGCTGAGACTTCGAGATATTATCTTCATCCACGCAGTCAAAGAGGATGTCTGCCGCAGTAGCAGGCGAAATGTTTGGTACACAGGTTCAATTCGAACATGGCCTAGTTTTTTCTTTTCCTTTCTTCTTTTCTTCTTTTTCAAGCGTGTTGCTTAGAGTTGTTTGAGATCTCTTGATCTTTTTTTGTTTCTCCTTTTCCTCCATCTACTTTTTACTGTTAATTTCTTGTTCCTCTAATAAATTGTTTGAGCAACGTCTTTCGTGAATAGTTCTCATTTTACTTGTACTTGCGCTTATAAATTCTGCGTAACTTATTTATTTGTTCTTCTTTCATTAATTTCAAGAATGCATTGCCATCAACTCGTTATTTGTTCTTTTATTGTCAAAAATTAACCATATGAAATAACATTTTACCATTCAACTTTTCACTTGTTATATTGATTCATTTCGTTTTTTTTTTCGGTACCCTGACGGGACTAGATTAAACCGATTTGATTCCCGCAATTGTCTCATAATTTATATTGTAACAGAAGACTCGCGAATAGTTTTCGAAAGGTTCACTCCTCTACAGAATGACTCATCGTCCTCTAAAACTCTTTCACTCGTTTCGCGGTCATTTATCTGCGGTTTTTTATGAGAATGTATTTCTTCATTTTTACGTTCTTGGAATTCGATCGACAGATAAATTCTTGAGCGATTACTTCGTCCCGTACTAATTTACTCAATTATGTGCTATGTTCCGATTCTTCAGATTCCAATTTAATAATTTGATCAGGTTGCGAGTTTTTAGAATAACGCGAAATTTATGTTTTGACTTGATGTTTAAGGTTGAGAAGCTTATTTCAAATTTGAAAACTTTTTCGTAACTCTTCTTTGTTCGTCGCAATTTAAGTAGTTCAAAGTTTATTGAATAGTATTTTGGGAAATGATTGACAATTCATATGGTTACGTTGAAGAATTCGCACCACTACACTGTAAAATCAACTATGGAAGAGACGGTATTCGATGTCATGGTAAACACATATGAGCCTCTGTATAGGCAGGCATCTTGGATTGGTACATATATTCATAGACACTGGTAACGTTAATAACAGACAACATGGCCGTTCAGAAATAGTCAATAACAACGCATTAATGTTGCAGTTCTAAACTATATCCATCCAACAAACAAAGTAACCCAAGCAAAGAAAGATGCTAGTTCAAAGCATGATCACTATGCACATTTGCATCTATTGGGTAAAATAAACAAGCCTCCTTACACTGGCCAATCAAATTTAATTGCAATCGGCTGGCCGAATTCATTGTTAAAGTGTCGGAGTGGTCATTTCCGTTTTAACGCCTGTGGTGTTTACATATATGGTATTTCAAAGTTGAATTTTTTTAAAAAAAAATTAGAAACTGCTATTTGGTGTTCCTACACCCTACTCTAAAAATTTTCCTATATCCAGCCGCATATCATTAAGAAAAATTAATAAAATTTCGGTAGTTCCTTAGTGCGGCTCTGTACAAGTAGCCTTGCCTATGCATTATAATGTTTTGAAGCACTCCATTGCTTAGATGGACAGAGTATTAGGTCACATTGCCTTTGATGAAAAATGACTCATTTAGGATGTCTTGTATTAACTGAAAGGCACTATATAAAAAAAAATGATGACACAAAATTTCACCGATTTACTTAGAATGTCTTCCATTTTGATAACATTCGATATACCAAAAATAAAATAGCTTTTTCGAAAATGTCACTACCATCAAACAACAACCCTTTGCAATCACCAACTCCATCCACCTCTCGTACACCCAAAATAATTTCGCATGCCGAAGGCGAGCGTGAATTCAATTTAATCCAACGGGAGGCATTAACTTTTCATATCGACCCAATTAATTTCGAATTTCAATAATAATTATGATTGATATTTCCATTAGTTACCTGTCAAATTTATTCACTCTGCCGCGCTCTACGCATACCAAATTAATCTTACCTGCAACAAAAGAGAGAAGATTATTAGTAGCAGCACTGATGAAATATTAACGAAGTAATTTCTATAAAATTACAAGCTGATTAGACGGTTACGAACGAAACGGTGAGTTACGACTAGATCGAGGAAGAAATTAACGATCGATATCCACAAAGTCGAGTTCCACTAATAAATTGTCGCTTCGAACATACTTCAGATGGTGATTAAGAGTCCACTGTCTTTTCGCTGACGAAATTATATACGAAAAACTAAGATTTGTAAAAGACTGAACTGAAAATTAAAATTTCTTTTGTACGCTTAAATTTTGAATTGAAAAACTGTCCGTATATTCAATAGGGCAGTTATATTCAAAAATATGTTTTGGTGCTTTTCTATTATACTTTGCTGGTATCTCTAAATATGAAAAAACAAATTTGACTCCAGAAGGGAAATACAGTTCGTACAATATTCATTCAACATTTCAAACTTAAAATTCATCACCAGAAAAATATTGTGGATCGAAACGTCGCATCGAAAAGTAACCCGTGTCCATGATATTATAGAATTTTTCATAAACGTGTACATGTTGACAGTGTTAATAGCTTCAAAAAAATTAATTTTGATTTCATGTAATGGCCGATTGACCGATACTTGATGAAAACCATAACGTATTCAATTCACACTTCATTGAGAGATTTTCACTGAACAGTTTATAAAACACAGTAACTTCCTAAGGCGTGTTCATACTGACAAAATAGGAAGCTATTGTATAGTAAAACATGTATTGCGGTTTTTTAACCGTTCAGTGAAAAACTCACAAAAGAGTTTTCTTTTCATTTGATTTATAAGCTATTCATATTCGAGTCACTATATGGGGCTTTAGTAAACATATCTGGTGTGTGAGAAATGGTCTTGTTGAAAGCTGAACGAAATTAGGGAAAGTATAATAATAATATTATTTTATTAATTGACGGGTATATATTTTCAGGAGAGATTGATTTTTGGGAAATGAAGGTTTTGGCTTCCTACTTGTCCATCTTCATACGAAAACATAAGGTATTCTTCCAAAGAAAGTAAGTATTTGATATCAAAATAAATTCAACACAAAGGTATGTACATGTATGTCATACAAATACAAACTGAAAGAAAAGGCCTCTCGAAACAACTATCATATACATTGAATTACACGAAGGAAAGCAAACTTTCGAAACAAATACCTTCATATGAACATTGGATTATAGAAAAAAAATACTATTGAGTTTGTACTCAATAGTAATTTGAATCAGATAACATTTACTTTACAGGATTGCAACACAATATAGTACTTATATGAAAAAGTTAAAATTTCACTGGAACAATATCATTCTCAATGACGGAATCCTGTGAATGATATCTGATTCGATTTCATAACGAATGTTTGGAGTATAAACTAAATGGGACAACTTATGTTTTTCGTATACTCAACCATTCACAAAATTAAATTTGATGATGCAAATCCGTGTCTGATAATGTTCTGGGTTTAACTGGTAGGTTTTTCTCCCAATATTTCAAAGACGCATTTATTATCCATCTGAGGCTTTCGTTTAGTGATTTTTGGAAGAAATGATCCATGATGCAAAAAATATTTCGTTCTTATAACCTAAACGCGACATTTTGCTCACGAATTCATAAAATACACTTATTCAAATGACAAAATCAGTGAATCAACAACCACCCACATTTGTTTCCATGGAATTCCTATTGTATCAAACTATAAAGTACTCATAAACGTTAAATAGAAAATGTCATCCAATACCTTAAATTCCGACGAAATTAGTTGTGCTGAAAATAACAATATGATGAAGAGAGTTAATAAATCACTGAGAGTTAACTAAAATGTCTTCAAACACCTATTGAAATTGTTTTTTAAATTTTGTTTGAAAAAAAACTCAATATTTTGAAGTTTCGCTTTTTTTAAGACATTCAGAATACATATTTGATATTCAACGAAAGTCATTTTTTGTGGAGGAAAAAAATCAGTTTTTTATCGACCTTTTTTTTGGGTAATTGTTACCTTCCACAATCTGAAAAATTATAAAAATTATAATGGAGAACTTTATACAAGTGTAGAAGGGCAAACTTTTTAGTTTTCCCCGATAAGTTATTGCGTAAAAATCAAAGTATTTTTCACAAAGAAAAATCTTCTATTTATCAGTAACTTGTCGTATTTAACAGGAAGGTGTAAAGGTCACTGGGAGACATCTCCTTCATATCGGAATTATTGGCTCTAATAAACTTGCTGTAACTTCTCAGTGATTTTATGGTGGACATGCGCATGTTTCATTTTTTCAAGAAAAACTAAAATATCTCGTGAACGGTTGATTTTTGATATACAGAATGTTAAATGAAAATGAATCAAAATCATCTCGGAATTTCAAAACTATTCTAAAATTCAGGGTGTTCTTTATAAAAAAATTGAGATTTTGTTCACTTTATATTAGTCATTAGTCATCAATTCCGAAAAACTTGTGTAACATTTTGGAAATGCTACTCAATGAATGAATTAATAATAGCTTATTTATGTATTGTATCAAACTTTAGATTAGATTTTTATAGAGGAATCACTCGAGAGCCGAATACACTACTAGTTATACATAGTCGACTGATCTTCGCTCGAGAGAAAAGCGAAACAAAATGCCTTACTTGCGGCAATTTACACCGAAAGACGTAATTTCTCAATAATCATTAACGGATCTCGATAAAACTAAGCCAAAGTTCCACCGACGTTCAAAATAGTCCATCAGGAAACCTCTTAGAATCCGAACGAACTGTTTCTATCGTCTCCTTACCACAGCAGAAAAAAACACAACCCGGACCGGCTTCCAATTACGAAAAAGTCTTTTTGCCGTAAAGCCGTCTAATCCAATCTTGGCCCAGCTGCATAGCCCAATTACTTAATGACTGTTTAGTTAATTAAAGAAAATGTAATGGCCATTAGACACACCGAAATTTACATAGCGGGCGATGAGATTCCCAAAGTTTATTGCCTTCTCGGGGATGGAACAAACATTGTATGTATCTACCGAAAACGTGAACTGAAACCGACGAAAATGAGGGAGAAGTCTAAATAAACGAATTAAGTGAAAGTTAGTAAAAATGCCTAGCCTACTATAGAAGCAAGTAATAATTAAAATTCTCCAAGGCGGTTTAACGGCATGCCAAACCAAAAACTACGAATGAGTGAAAAAATAAACCAACGAAAAATTTTCACACACATTTTTGTCAGAAGGCGCTCCACGAAAGACGGGACTTTCGGTGAAGTCGTGGAAAAGCGTCGATGCTTTTATTTTTAGGAAAGTCAAATTAAATGGTTTTCCCGGATTTGCATAAAATGTTTTCCGAATACTGTCACATACTCCCAACAGAGCAATACTGTAAATCCATTAAATTTTTAGAGAAATGAAAATTGTTTTCCCAAGAGAAACGAACGCGAACAATGGAAATGGTGAACTTTGAATTCAAATTGAGTTGTGCCGAGTTTAACAGAATCAAATTCGAGAGCACTCATTTAGACCTAAAAGAGAAATAACACAATAATGTTATGAAATGAGTATATTGAAAATCAGAAGATTATTAAGTATTCTCAATATATTCTAAAACAAAATGATAAATATAAAATTTCAATTCTTGGAAAAATCCCCAACGTTTCGAAGGCCAAAATCTGTGTCCGGCCTCAGAACTGAAAAATATTCAGAGAATAATAAAAAAATAAATAAGTATTGCTTCAATTCGAGTGTTTGACAATCACCTAAAAAAAATGTATTTGCAAATCGTGGACCAAGTCAGACGACACCCAGTGTATTCAATAGTAAAATTTTATTCTCTCATACATAATCACTCATACAGTACTATACATATAAAAAACTATTTTTTATTCGTACTAAAAAAAAATCAAAATGACAAATGAAGATACTTACGAGTATAACATGAATATCATTGAAAATTTTGTTACTACACCAACAGAAAACACTAGATATCAGACTAGCGAACCTTTCAAATATTCGCAATTAAAATATCCTACAAACCTTGATTTGGGCATTCAAACAAAAACCTCAACTACATACTCACCTATCTAAAGTCAAAAGATATACCACTGACCTCACACTAAAAGTTCCTATATTCAGCAAAACACACACTCAAAGAAATATCCTATATTTTGTCCCAAAAATATACAACAGCCTCCCAAACGAACTGAAAGAATGTAAAAATCTCAACAAAATAAAAGCAGATTCAAAAGCATATATTCTTCAACATAGCCACCTTCAAAACTAATTATTCTAGGTAATACTGCTTCATTCTATTTCTCTCCTTCTCCATTCATTTAACAGACTTGCATATCTGTGTTCACATCATTATAAATGGGATGAGAGTGTTGGTAGTACTGCGGCATAAGCCATTTTGGTTTAGGCAGCATTATATATCTATATACATATTTGTATACATACTGTTGTAAATCAACAGTAAAGAAAATACGCTGGCCGCCACTGGTAGCCATAAACCAATTGTGACGTAGCTAAGAGCCCTCGAATGTACGATGTTCGCTGCCGCTCTAGATGTAGCGAGAATAATGCTTCGATGGAATTCCGACGAATTTTCTACCGCATTCGATTACGATATGCTCGCTAGCCACGAGCATATCGACACAGTCAAGTGGAAGTTACACTGCGGTACGCGAAGTGATCTGGTAAGGCTATAAACTTTCGAATAATAGTTGAAGTTTTAGTTTAAGTGTTTGTTGTATTTAAAGGGAAATAAAGTTAAATTTGATTATTTAGTGTAGTCAATTATTGGTCAAACCACGGGGAAAAACGTAACAATACATATTGTATAACTCATACTCCACTGTATACAGATACGAAATAAATTGAAAAAAAAATTTAAACTGAATCCTCATTATATTTTCCATTTATTTCAATACATCATCAATAAAATTCTTAACGCAGTGAAACAGAAAAGTTCGATGGAAGCTATACCGAAATAATAGGTTTTTCTCAACAGCAATAACCAACGAAAACGATTCAAATTGCTCAGTGAAACTGTATCCAACATTATTCCGAATTTTACTGCCGAATGTGGGTCATGCACAAGTAACTTCCGAACTCACAACCACGTAGAAGAAATCTCAAGTTATATTATAAATTTGATAAACTTTCGAAGTTTGAATGGGATTCTGGTGGCAAGAAAATTATGGATCGACGAAGTTACATTTTCCAAGTTTGATGTTGACAAGTATAATTTGATATGGGGAAATAATATATTAATACGTTAAGTATCATTCAAACATAAGAGTATTTCTTCGGCAACAAGTTTTGCAGTGTGTAATTGAAATACAGGATTTTCGTTTATGAATGATTGTTTTTGATTAGATATTTCGTGATTACCATTTATAATTATGTTTGAACTTTGCAAAGTTGAATAGTGTCTTCTGGCTATCAAAGTATAGTGTCGTGAATATTCTAAAGACTGTGATGAGTCGTGCTCTTTTGATTAAATATATGACCAGTGAACGTAACGTCACTTATACAAGGTGGCCCGTTAGTGTAAGGAAGTAGAGTATCTCGTCTATTGTGAATAGTATGATAAAAATTTTCAGATTTCCAGAAAAAACTTCCTATAAAAAAAGTTGTCAAGAAGGAGACAATCTACCTTTTTTTCCGACTTATTTTTGATAATACATTTTTCATCCCCGAGAAGGGGTGATCTACTTCAAGGGTAATAGTAACCACCGGTACAGAGTCGCCTTTAAAGTAGAGAGTAAGTATATACAAATTTTCATGAAAATTGGTGCTGTTTGGCAATCATTGTACGTAAACAAAAGTGCCTGGACGAAAAGTTCTATAATCCAAACGTAAAGAACATCGGAGCATATTTCGAGTAGCTACATACATAAAATGAATTTTGACGTGATAATGATTATTTTCAATTAGGGGTTGCGATTGGGGGATGAACTCATACTAGAAGGAGTGTGTCTGTAATTTACAATCTTTTGAGGTTTTTGATATGGGTCCGATGTGGATTCGCCACGAATAATCGTGACGTGGCAGTAATAAATGATCTTCTAAAATGAATTGGACAAGGAGCAGTTAAAATGAAGAGGTAATAATTATTCTCAACACACCCGTCACTTTCGAGATCTTTCAAAATCCGCTGACCTGTCATTTAGGAGGTATAAAACGATTACGGCTAGATGATAATCCCCTACGGAAAATGTCCAAAACGTCGTCACACTCTTCCTTTGCGCCACCCCTAATCACTAGAAGCGAACGAGTGTCTATGCTTCGGAGGGGAAGCGAGGTAAATCCTGTAATTATCGAAGCTAAAGTAGGACCACGCAATAATTGTCTAATTTGTCTGAAAATAACGAGACAAGTGCAGCTGTCAATTATGTATGATTGCGGAGAGTGAAAGTCAGTAGTGGTGAGATAAGGACCATTTTGGAAACGTTATAATGAGACGTCGTGTTAACTCTTATGGGTTTTGTTCTGCATAATTCAGTCGTTACAAACAAGTGAAAATAAGGTAGGTACTGAATACTAGACAAAATAAAAATGGTAAAGACAAAACTCATCTACATAGAAATCTTAAACATTGAAAGCATTGAAAATAGAATACAACTGAATCAGCCCATTCTTGATCACATAACCAAAAAAACACAATTCAAAACATCGTTTTCATCAACATAGGCATCGAAGGATATTTAACAATAAATAAAATTCAATAGTTCAATATTCGGCAGCCGAAAAAACAGATCAAATTCTTTACGGAGGTGCCTTATATAATACAACAAACATTTTATACCATACTTGTTAATGAGGAACTATGCAAGCAAAAGATACACTTCCTACAATGCTGAAAAAGGTGCGTTTATTCATTGTAAGGAACATGTCCAATACAAATTAATACAATATTACGAAAAAAGATAACAATACTTCTGCCACCCGCCTGATTGAAGACGCGAACATCACTTGTCCCTCTTCTATAGAGACTTTTACAAGAAATGTTCAAGTGACTTGGCACATTTAATTCCACCAAGAGCGGTACATATCAGAAATACGGACTGTGGCTGCTTATCGTTTATGTGGAATAAACTTCCTGTGAACGTTTTTCCAAATGAATTCAATCTCCAGCAATTCAAGTCCAATGTAAATCGCTACTTTCGCACAGGCACCGCTCTTAGAGCGCCTTAAAAATTTTCCTCTAACACTTGTGTTAAAGTATTAAAGAAAAGAAATATGAGGAGTATATTACAGCCTTCTGTAAGGTACAGCTTGTCAAAGGTAGGAAGAGCTTCCTGAATTCCGTTATGGTCCCGCCCACTAGATGTGCTTCGTTAGAATACTATGAGAGCGAGAGAGAGAATGAGAGAGAATTCTCAAGTCTCTTCCTAGATTTGACAAGCTGTATCGTCTAACACCTTCTAACCTATTCGAAGATTCCAAAAACTACGGAAATGGCACTGTTTGATTTCATAAATCGAATTCATTGTCTGCAGGATTAAAACTCATGTGCTTGTGTCGTAGTCCTGATTATTGTTGTTTTTGGCTGTGTCACAATTTTTTAATTGAAAAGGTTTTCACATCATGGAAATAGAGAGAAAGCCCATAAAATCTCATTCGACCGACATGATACAAAAATGTTCCATTAAACAGTAATCTGATTTTCATTGTAATACAACTGTATTTGAAAAAGTATTTCTCAAATCAGTGTATTGGATCTGTTGTTATTCGTTTAAATAATAAATAACAAAAGTTTTATGAATACCAGCTTCAAATTTGTTGGCTATGCCGATGTTTTATGTCACTACTTCACTACCCCATGAATTTGGACTGATTGCAACCAGTTGTAAAGTTTTAAGAAAATGAAAAATATTACCAGGGTTCCAGAGTGAACATTGGTATTGATAATTTTTCATATCCTATAAAAAAGTTAGGAATCTATCTACATGAAAAACCAAATTTTAAGGCGCATATTAAGCATCTTGCAAAAAACTTGCTATAAATAATTTCAAGAAGTCATCTGAATACAGCTGCGCTGTAGGCCATCTATCCTGCCAATAATATTGAAATATTATATACGATGAAAGTACTCACTTGGAACCCATTTTCATAATGAAATAAGTATTATTAAACACTTCTGAATGTAAGCAGAATATTTGATTCGATTTGATATGATATGAAACACGTGTTGCGGTTTGGTGAACTTTTCAGTGAAAATCTCACAATATGGAAGCATCGGCCAACTCCATCACATATTTTTATGTATTCAAATTTATAAATCTGTTTACCCACAAAATGACATAACCTCAATATTTATACTTTATATTCTCAAATATTTATACGATATTTCACCATTCATAATATGTGATGGAATTGGCCGATACTAAATGAAAATCCATTGTGAGATATCCACTACACAGTTTACAAAACCGCAACAAGTGTTTTAGTATACCATAGCTTCATCATACTGAGTATGAAAACGGCTGATAAAGCAACATTTATCACAAAGGAAGCTTTTCAACGTCATACAAGAAGTATGAGTCAGTTATTGAGACTAACTTTCTACTCAACATAATTTAGAATAAGTGGATTGAAGCAGATCTGTTGAAAATATACTTAGAAATGATGACATTTCAACGTCTCAAGAATTATATACCTGTAACATTAAATTATATTATGTTCATTATGGATATTTTCCATTCACAAATCAGAATTCCACTTTTTCTAGAAAATGTAAGGAGATTTCAAACATATGCATAATTCTGCTGAAAATAGTATAGGTTTCCATGTTTTATTCGAAGCCAATTTCAAAATTATTCTGATACGAATAATGTTCGTATCTCAATGGATTTTTATTCAGTATAGTGGGATTTTAAACCCCACACGATATGATAATACGTATCTGAAAATTTGAAATTCAAATTCAGGACTTTCTCGCTGAATGTCTTCAATATTTTCAATTAGTAAAATATAAAAAAAAACGAAAAACTAACCAAAAAGGTGCCCCAGTAAAGTCAATAAGAAAATACGTGATGTGTGTTAAATGTCAATCGGATATTTCAGGCAAACCCAATTATCAATCTATTTGCGAATTTTCGCAAAATCATCCCTATTTAGATCCCTTCATACTTCAAATTTATTCTCACGTTGGTCAAGCGACGATGAGATGTTTCGCATTATTGAGTCAGTAAGCGATCGAGAGTAAATTTAGCACATTCGGGCCAGGCGAACTATAATGTGGTAGACAAAGTCACGGATATTGATCAATAGCACTACACGAGCCAACCAAACCGCAAACTGCACGGTTTACGTACCTTGCGAGGGCGGTTGAAGATCACCTGCAGGGTTAGAAATGTGCAGGCATTGCAGGATTCATCCCCTCAAGACAGGGGAGAAACGGATGGATTGTTTCTGGTCAGGGCTCAACATCGCACATTCATATACAGAAGGAACATTGTTTTTAAAACCAGATATGAGCAAATAACTTTGGAGCCAATTATAAGCGGTCTTTTATTTTTTCTAATTCAGAATGGAAAGTTGTTATTTTGAAAATACCACGTAAGGCACTTTGCATATATAAAGGGCAATGAAAATGTAATTATTCTACAAATATTTTCGAACAGTAACTATTTATTCATTATAGTACATACATTTTTTTGGGCTAAGAACCATATCAAGTTTGTTTTTCTTGGGGTGTGATTAATGGTCCATTGGATCAAAGCGCCATTTCAAATACATATTTTTAGAACAATATCCTCATTTGGAAGTGAATTCCTTTTTTTTGGGTGAGTAGGGTGTTGGCTATACTTTTTTCTGAAAAATGCTACAGTTTTTGTGCAATTGTCGAGTATTTTGTACTGCCATATAAATGCAATTGGAAACTTTGGAAAAGTATCACTTTTTCTCTCTTACAGATTGGCGATATGAACTTATATTTTGATCCAAAGGATTAACTTCAGTCACATTTTTGTAATACAATTGGGAGTAACATGAAACAGTATATCATAGGTTAATTTCGAATATATTGAAAGCGAATGTCACAATATAATTGTCATTTCCCACGTCATAATTGTCATTTCCTATGTTCTTATCACTACTTTTATTGTAGTCATAGACTCTTCGTGAAGTTTTTTATAGTACTTTTGAGTAACACGGGTGAACATAACTTGAAGCCATATCGAATAGATTCTGCATGGAAGTATTGTTAACAGCCGTAGGGTGAAACCGGGATAGATGTCCCACTTTTTGAAATAACCACCTAATTTGAAAAATAGTAATTTTATATGAATAATTTCAATAATGTAGCTATGTATAATGTAGCCCAATTCTTTATTTTGAATTATTATTATTATTTCCAAAAATTAGCTTTTCGTTGGAACATTTTTTGAGGATAGATACCTGACTGTATGGATAGTTGCTCACCATGAAAATAGTGAGAAGGAAAGATGCCTGCAGTACAGTAAAGATGCCATTTTTACCGTGTAGGTGAACAAAAACCCAAACCAAATAATAAGTAGTTTTACTGCTGAAACAGCAATTGTCTCCAAAAAGCATGAGTCATAATTATAAAAAATATTTTGTATTTTTTTAAATATTTTGATTGTTATCATTGGAAAATAATTCGAATAACACATTAATAATCATAATCAAATTTTCAAAGCGTTTGTTCAACTAAAATATAAATTCTCAAGTTTCAACATGCATAGGTAGGTAATCATATTTTTTCAAATTAAATTTTACAAGCATTTATTCAACAACAATATAAATTATTGTTATGGAACATTCACATTGAGTGTCAACATGTACATCACACAATCATTCTTTTTTATATTGAAATAACACAATAAAGATATCTTCATTATTTTATCCATTTGCATTTAGGGTCAAAATTTCATTTCTACTGAGACCTATAGCTCTAGCCACGGATAAACCTTCAGCTTATCTGATAGACAGGTCCGGATTTCGTTAAATAAAACTTCTGAACCATGCACCACCAGACATTTGGTTTTCGTGGTCGAATAGCTCCAGCTGTTCAGCAAATTGATAAGCTAACATGCGTATCGCTTGTCTATTTGGGAGAAATCCTGCATCACCAAGCTTGAGAATGTGCTTTACTAGTATTTTCTCGTTGTCAAAATCCAAAATAGGATGTTTTCCTAAAAAAATGCTTCGTTAATGGATGTATTGGAAACTAGAGACAGCAACTACTTACTTGTGACACACTGTTTGGAACCTTTGGTGTAGTAATGAATATTACTGGAATTTTATACCAATACCAAATCGTTATTGTTAACACCTCAAAACGTGTTTCGATCACCAAATGATCATCTTCAAAAGGAAGAATAAACTGTAGTTTAGTCTTCCTCCTGAAGATGATCACTTGGTGATCTACAGACTTAACTGTAGTACAATCTTCCTCTTGAAGATGATCACTTGGTGATCGAAACACGTGTGGAGGTGTTAAAAGTAACGGTTGAGTAGATAACTTCGACAGTTGTTATATAGATACATACGCATTTTTAAATTGTTAGCATTTCCATATTTTATAATTTTTTATAACATTTTTAATATTGTCATTTTTTTAATTACATACAGCGCTTTGCACTTATCCTAAAATCGCTCTATTCATTCCCTCTATGTATTTTGTATCTCTATTTGTATTTATCTATTGTGAATAAAGTTATAGTATTATCATTATTGATAGTTTCAACTGTTTTCTGGGATTACCGGAGGGTGAACTACATTGAAAACAACTTGGAGTTGAATGTAATTCTATGTAAATTGTCCCGCGTTTCGAAAATAATAAATATTGCCAGCTAAACAATCGCTAAACTAACTAACAAGACACGTACGTTTCGAAATTGTCTAAATCCCGAATTTCATATGGAATACATCACAATCAAAGTAATTAAATTCAATCAATCGCATGTATTTGTATATAAAGCTTCGCCAACAAACACAGTTCAATTACATTCTATTTCGTTGGCTGACATTACAACCAGAATAAAAGCCGAAGTACCATAAAACTAAATGCTATTTATTATCATAGAACAGAATAAATGGAACATAAACATGGCAATCTTATTCGACGATAACGACAGCCTCATATTTATTTTATTTGCAACTGCGCTTATTTACTATTTATGCAGCATAACTGTAAATCGTTTTGCGATAAAATGAATCACGGCGATATGAGATTAGGTAACAAGCGTGAAGCGAATATTGCACGCTGTCGCTGTATTGTTTTCTTCACAACTCTATTTGTTGGACATGCTCTAGTTTTCATAATGGATAAGAAGTCGAGTTGCTTTCGCTCGGGCCGTTCATTTTTCTTAGTTTATTTGTTTTGAATTGTTTCTCAATATAACAACAATGTTTGGACTTTAACAATTGATTCTGAACTTCAATAAATGGAGATATTGTCAAATATGGAAAATTATCATGAATTAATTCAAATTTATTTGAGTAAATACATGAATTGAAAGATGTTTCAACCTCAACTTCAATATTCTAAAACAAAAACACTCAGTATTCAGAATTCCATCTTTTAATATTCAAAGTTCATAAACATCGCAATTGATCCGATCACAGGATATAGAAATATAAAACAATCTCCAAATACGCAAAATTTGCACTCTGAGCATTTTACCTTAGTACAGTGACCAGATCAAAGTTGCAATGTCAGCATATAAATCTTCATAAATATTGAGGGAGGTCAAGTTCATGAACAGACGGTATTCAGAAAATCATTTGAGTATCTATTGATAATCAGCAATGCAGCACATCTCCTTCTCTTCAATTCTGCTGGATGGCAGTATAATGCAAGTTTTTGGTGTTTGAATGTTTTTTTTATAAACATTTTAGTGCGAGTTTATTCCTAAAGTATTTTTCCCGTTTCTTCACAATAAATATTTAATTGAGTTTTTAAATGAGTTCTTTCATTATTTGGATGAATGATGAATGGGTGAAACAGCGAATAAAATCCTCTCGTTAATAAGCCAAGCGAGTACTGAGTTGCGACAATATCCAGTTCAATATGGTTAAAAAAAAACTGTTTAAAATCTGTGTTTCCGTTAACCAGCTGTTGCAGCCCTACGAACGACAACCCTCAGAAGTCTAAACGTGTACAAGTGAAAATCGATCGTTCAACCTGGGGCTAGAACCACCGACCAACACGTCAGTCGATTCGAGTGAGTGAATAATGCATCCACGTCGAACCTTTTGGCTACCGACAATGGAAGAAGTCAATAAATCATCAGAACAAGAGTATAATGTATGCTCCAACAATAAATGCGAACCGCTCCTCAAGACTTTTTAACCATGTTTTTTCAAACTTTTTTTTTTTATTGAGTCATATTTCAAGTGAGGATAATATACACCTGAAATTCATTAGGGGAGTCCTGTATTACACCATTTTCAATTCTCTTTCTGAATATACATTATTTGATATTTGAAAGACTTTTTGTGTGGAGCACATGAAAGAAAAAGGTTTTTTTCGAAACAACTGCTTTCATATGAATATTGAACAACACGAAAATCATTTGTTTCCACTGTAATTTAGTGTTCCTGTGAAAGTAGTTGTTTCGAATGGGCATTTTCCTATAATACAATGTAGTTGCTTCGAAAGTGTTTTTTCTAGTTTGTATATATCTGTAAGAAACTTGTGTGCATGATATACCAATATTTGTGAAGAGTTTTTATTATAGTTATTTTCGTTCTTCTTTCCTTTGGAAATTCCCCACATTTTTTGTTCAATGATCGAGAAATAAAAATCTAAAAAGCTTTTTTTCCATCAGAAAATAACCTTCCTTGAAATATTTCTTTTTAAATTTACAATTACAATATAAAAAATAGGCAATATAGGCAATTAATAAAGCAACACATTTATTAAATTCTGAGGCGGTAAGAAGTATAAGATAACAAAAGAATGCACAACCAGGAATGTATTAAAAAAATAATAAATTTTGGAAAAAACCTATGTATATTCACTTCGAAATATCCTATAGTTGCAAGAGGTTGTCGCAACAAAAATATTGGAAAACGCATGAAAGCATTACGGGTTTAATCCAAATAGTTTCTGAAATTCCACTTTGGAGTTAACATGAAAGTAATGTTTCTTGAGAATAAAGCATCTTTATCAGATTGTATAACTGGGGTGAAAGTTGTAGTTAATTCGAGCTCCAGAACAGATACGCTTCAGGTAACTTTATGAATTGGATTAAAAGATACATACATATCACAGTTACAAGATCAACTTAATTGTTGATAATAATAAAACTAATGAATGAAAATAATGAAACTTATTAAGGTGAATTATCATTTATTTCTATTTGAAAGAAAACTATCGAATACAAATATAAAGAAACTTACATTCACTCCAATTTTCACTATTTTTCATGGTTATTACTGGAGTTTAGTCGCAACACCCAAAACGTTGCGTTAAAAAATAACGGTTTGGTGTTGCGACAAAATAGAAAGATCAATTTCACATTTGTAAATCACCTTTTAGCAGAAGGACATGAATTCAATCATGAATACGATGTGTTACATTCAGAAGAGAAGAGTTTGAAACAGTAAATTAACTGAATGATCAATTAGAATTGATAACTCTCTGTTACTAAATATTTTTTCAAAGGTGGAAACTGGTACATAAGATCAGATAATATATATAATGCATTACAAACTTAGGTAAAAACCAGGTACTTGAAATGTAGGTACTTCAAATGGTAGAATAAGGTATATTCAGCATTGAATATGTAGAATTAGTTAGACGACCAAAGAAGCCATTGTATGGCGAAACACGTGTTGCGTTTTTGTGAACGCGTTTGGCGAAGGTCTCACAAAATAAATAAAGGTTCCAAACAGTGCATCACAAGTATTTTTCATGGTATTATTGATAATATAACACTGCCTTATGATAAATTCAAGTTTTTCATATTTTCAAGATGATGGCAATTTCTCCAACCTCCTCTCAAATTTGAGATCTCAAAGCCTAACAGTTTTTTAGTTTTGTTTGTCTTGCATTGAACGACTACCTTATGATTACGTTTGAATACTGAGTGACTGGGTAATGACAGTTGTCAGTTACTTTGCAAATATCGTGTTTCATTGTTTTCCAAACTATAATAAATATAACATATTAGTGATTCAAGCTATCACATAGCGTCTTCAGATACAACGGGGCATCTTCAGGTAAGAAAAGAATTATATTTCAAGAGAAGTTGAACACAATTTCTTAAATATTAGCAAAAATGATGTTGCAAGCTCCATCGAAGCTAACTCTATTATACTGTAATGCCTATAGTTATTTAAGTAAGCGATTAACAAGTGAAACTTCAGGAAATATTTAGACGCTTTCTTTGGTATATTGTTATCATTTACGTTAACAGTTCTGAATTGGTTTCCTGGCGCATTCGGCAAATTTTATATATACGGACGTTGCCAGAAAATTATTCTAACTTTTTTCTCTTCTAGTGGCATCAACCACTTTTTCTGGAAAATTATGCAGTCACATTTAGCAAACGTAATGAACCTTCTATGAGACACATACCCCATTTGGGTAGATACATTCAACATATCGCAAATAATAAGTTGAAACTTGATACTCTATACAGCATTCAGGTTTTTTTGAACTATTCATTACATATACATTGTACAAATAATATAAGTAGCATTTATATAATAACTACGATCACAAATATTACGATAAAATAATTCCTCAAAGTCGTCTTTACAATTAGGTTAGGTTTTGTCCAAAGTGAGTGGGTCTATTCGACTCTCTACCGCAACCCGCAAGGGTTTACTGTTGTCCACACCTATTCACACTCGACCAAATAAACCCAGCTTCTTAACGAAGCTGATTAGTTTGTATGGTGATTGGCCGAGAATATTTTTTTTGACTTGCGTATGAGGTTGGATTCTTTCTATCTCTCCGCTAACTAATACACTTTATTGTATAAATTTCACTATGAAGTTTTTTACAAAAACGTGTTTCTCTATACAATAGCTTTCTCGAACGGTTTTTGTGAAAATCATACAATAATGTGTATTAGTTACTTTAAATATAGATTTTCATCAAGTATCGGCCAGTTCTATTCAATTATACTTATTGTATTTTCAAGAAACCGGTATTTGACTCATAATAAAAAATCACTAACATTTCATAATATCATGCTCATGAAGAGATATGCCAGGGGAATAACGATATGAATTTTATACCGTCACAGTTCCAGTTATCGAACAACCAATGTTCTTCAAGGAAACTGTATGAAACTGGGATCGATCCTTGTATATCGCGAATGACCTCCAGCATATAATATCCACCTTAAGTCTCTCGGGCATAGAGCATCCTTTATTCACTGGCTTCTAGAAACAAAGGAAGATTCAATGTGCATCCGAAAGACTAAAAACAAAACGACTCTCTCTCAATCCCGACTTCCAAGTTCCGTTGGTGTAAACATATTGAATTCTCTCTCCCGTCTTGTAAAACAAGATATACGCGCCATTACCAGTTTCTGAAATGAACTCGATCTTGAAATGTATTCCGTCAATTTGGTTAACAACCAGCTGTAAACGGGCGTACCTCGTTCAGCCCCGGAACCCGGTGGAAAAATTATTGCATCAACTTCATAACGCGTAGTACAAGTGTATTAAGTTATGGTATCAGAAGAAGCGTGGGGTGACGTTGGTGGAGAATAGGGGCGATTTTGTATTTTTGTTGTATCGATTTCTTTACGCGCGATTGTATATCAGAAACATTAGTTTCAGTGTCGCACGATTCCATGTAACTAAATCACTTTTTTTAATTCAAACTACGGGTAAATTTCCTCCAGAAATCATCTCAAAATTTGGTGATTTTCTATTGAAATATATTTTTTAGTGAAGTCTTCTAGTAATCCAACAAAATTGCTTGAAGCAACTGAAAACTGCGTCATATCTCTCGTCCTGATAAGAAGACCGTTTCTCTTGAAGATAAAACGTCCTTGGTATTCAGAATATTCAGTAACCGGTAAACATGATGTGTTTTCAAAGATATAACTAGTTTGATGAATAGAAGGGGACCCTCTGGCATAACATTTGGAAAAAAATACCGAATATTATTAGGCATCCTTCGAATCACCATAAAAAAATTAATGGAGCCCAATAACTGAAGCTATAGATAGTATAGATTGTGTGATAAAACCGAGTTTGGGAGATTGATTGACTGCTCACAAGGCAGAATCCAACGAGTTGATGCTGGGGACACTGAGTGAATCACAAAAAAATCGAGCAGAGTGTCCCCCAAGGATCTATACTCGGACCGCTCTTCTTTCTCATTTTTGTGAATGAGTTGTTTCACTATTTCCAACAACTTTCATCAGTTCACGTGAAAACATATGCGGATGATGATACAAATTTCCTTAACACAAAGGAAGACACCTGAAACTCAATATAACTAAAACTGTGCTGATGAAGTTTGCGATGATTACAAATGAGGATGATATTTTCATGTTGAATCCTGTAACTGATCTGAATTACAAGGAATCACAGCTGATTACAGACTCACCTGTACACCACATATCGACACACATTTGTGAAAAACTTCGTAAAAATTGTTATGCGTTAAAATTCTTTTCTAACTACTGTAATGATGAAATCTTGATGAGTTTCTATTATGCCACTATTTATTTTCATTAGCAATATGGGAGTTTGAATTTGGGTTCGGGATCGTCCGCGGAAAAAAAATTCATACTACAAAAGTCGGCAGTTCGAATAATTGCTAAAGTTGGACGGGGAAAGTCATGTAGGAGCTCTTTCAAAAACCGGAAACTTCTTAAGGTCGTTGGGATATATATATTTATGAATTATGTATTTTTTTTATTATTATAGACCGAATTTTTCATCGAATCAGCGAATTCATAATTATCCAACTCGCTCTGGAAACTTCCTAGTAGCTAGACCACATGTAACAGCCCTTTACCAAGCCATTTCTATCTCGGACCAACAATTTTCAACAAACTACATGAAAATATATAAGCGGCCCCTAATATGAATATTTTCAAATGAAGATTGAAAACCTTGTTAATTGAAAAAATATTACTTCTCTTTAGATGAATTTTATCGATGATCTTATCCCTCTCCATGTATCCTTTGTTTCTTGTTCATTTTGCAAATTGTTTTGTAAATACTTATAGTTTTTTTTTCAACCTGAAGTTTTCGTTGTTATTATTGTATATGGGTAGATATGGTTTTTTCTATTGTACCTTTAAACAAATGAAATGATTGATAAATGAATAAATAATTTGGAATGGACTTGCCGAATCGTAAATTTGCAATTACTTTGAGCTTTCAATGAATCGGCAGCCAACGGGAAATCGAATAAAAGGAATTAAACTTTCTAACACACTCTTTCATAGATGAAATGTAATTTCATAATCAGTATAAATACAATGTTGAATGAAATATAATAAACAGTAAATACATCATTTTCAACAATGCTCGAACCCAAAGATATGCGAAACCACGTCAATAAAAATTAATCAGAAATAAATTCCATAACATCCATCTTCTTGTCAGTCGTTCTCTTTCTAATCTGATTATGACGCCCGCCGCGCCGGTAGTAGGTAAAACAACCTATGCGCAGTGACCCAATTCCCAAAAGCATGCGACAAAGAGGAAAAAACTTGAATACAATTGAAAGAATGGCAGCTCATTTTATCCCGGAAAAGTGCTTCATTATTTCTTCCCTATTTTCGTCACCTTAATAATTTTCATTCAAATCCATTGAACCTCCAAGTATTCCCTTGGGAGCGCCACTGTACTACTAAACTACCGGGGATCAATGCACTCGAAGGATGCGTAGAAAAGGGTCTGAGATATTCTGAATAAGCTGAGGGAAAGAAATGTATAAGTAGGTCATGCAGAAAGCAAAAATACCTTCACTCATTTGCTCACCTACGTGACTTTTCATCAGATATAAACTTTCATTATTCAGGACCCTGTCAGTATTTTCCAGCAAAAACAGGTCACTCGGAGTAGAAAAGCACAAATTATTGGGTATTTGGGTAATTTCATATATTTTAGAATTCTTTTTGGGTGAAAACCGAACGAACTGAAAAATTGAATTATTTAATAGTAACATTGAAATCAATGAAAACAGTTCATGGCTGTGTACACCATATGATCATGTTTGGCTCTCATTTATAAGTCAATGTCATTCTGATAATGACTTAATCCATGACAGCCATGAAGCAAATCTACAAAACAATAGTTATTGATATATAAAATTTTTTTCAGCCCTGCACCGGGGTGTGTTAGAATACTCCAGCCCGGTAAATTATCATCTGTGGAGGTACGAGTCCTCCTAAATATTACCTTATCCTAAAGTTAGAAAGCTTTCTCAGTGTATTGCCGTGATAAACCTTCCTGTCCTAGCTATTCGTTAAACCCTCTTTGGATCATGTAGTAACCAAAACTGTCCACCCTAATGTCGACTCCAACTGCCCTTCTTGTAACATATGATCCAGAGAAAGAGGTTGTCAGTTCTTCAGCTTTTGAGCTAAATTTACAGAGGAGATGGAGTTCGACCAAATGATCCCGACTATCCTTCCTGTAACGTCGGACCGAAAGCAGAAAATCCGAGTTCTCCAAATCTTGAACAAACCTAGGAGCCTAGATGGTGCAGCTAGAAATCAACTGAAGGCCTCTCTAAATTCTTGAGAAGCACAAGCAGAATCTGCATCAAGAGACAAAACGACAGTCTCTCTGAGCAGGTCCTGCAAATGTTTACGCTAAAACGATGAATAACCCAAACCAGAGGTGAAAACTAAATCAAATATATCGACAAAAACGACTGACGTACATTGCACATTCCAGCCTTGGTTGCTACAACCTACCTGTGGAGAACATGAGAGTATCTCCTGGCTGGTGGGTGTAGGGAGTACCCTGTAGCCACAGAAGAGCGTATTCCTGAAATGCGCCATAGTAGACTTACTTCCCAAAACCTGCTCACCTGCCTGACGAAGGTAGTCGTAAACTTACCGCCAATCAGGTCCCAATAGATTGGGAGGGGATCATTCTTCACTAGAAAACTTAGGCCTGATGGCAGGGATAGAACTCTGTGTCCGCCCTGCCCTGGACCGGATCAGGTTTTTAGCGTTTCACAGTCTCACACTCACCAGCTGACCCAAGAGTTCAGTGGAGTTATTTGTTCGAGTTTAGTAGAAGTGATCCAACATAAACCCTCGAAGATTGCAGTGGAGGAACGAATAAAACCACTTATTTTACATCTATCTACCTACCCATCATTATATATTTTGGCATAAACTTTTATTTTATAAGGTCTGCTTTTGATAGTGTCGTTCAGTACTGTACTTTTACTAAGTTATGGATACCAATGGCTCTTTATGTATTCAAGAAAGACCATCGTGAGATTTTCACTGAACAGTTTTACAAAAATGCAACACATGTTTCGCTATACAATAACTATTATACACGTATAATACGAGTAGAGAGAAACACGTGTTACGTTTACGTAAAAGTGAAAATCTCACAATGAAGTGTTTCATGAATACATTATGGATTTTATCAAGTATTGGGAATTTCCATCACAGCTCTTTGTGTATATAATACAGTGGGATCAAAGATACTGAATATATTCCTTTGCATCTACAGGATGCTCAAAGTGCATGATTCAATGTTTAGAAAGTGCAAGTTTTTGTTTGCCTCCTGCTGTTAATATGGTTTTCAAACCATACTCAGATTATGAATTCGAGAAGTATTGATTCAAGATATTGAACTTTCATACAAGGAATATTTCTTTTCGTATCTTCTTCTACCTTCTGTAGACAGACTCCGTAGTCCTGTTCAATATGGAGAGTTCTCCAAATTTGTAATTTGTAAGTACAAAGCAACTTACACCATATTTATCGTTCATCATCGGCATCGCAGACTGTTACTACCAGTCAAAAATAGTGGAAATTTCCTCAAAGCTTATAGCAAATTTGATGATAGTAACTTGTCATCAACTTGATTTTCACATATACAGTTGTAAGAAGCATAAATCATTCAATCTAATATAGATGTAACCGAACTTGTCTGAAAAGGCAAGTCAAGTTCTAGATTCCTCCACAATAATTATATAAAGTGAAGGTTTTACTGTGATAAAACAGAAAATGTTGAAGTCAGAAAATCATTTAGTCGAAAGCGATGGCATCTCTCCTTACGAACACGCCATCTATGGGATTATCAGAAGTCTCAATCCACGCAATCAAAAGGGAAATAAAAAGAGACAGAGGTAAAAGAGGCACTCAAAAGTAGTCTGTTGCAAAGCCAAGCCTATTGCCGAAAAGATTCGTCCATGTCTTTAATTGCAGCTTTCACAGCAAGGTAACTAGTCGAAACCAGAGCCAGAAGCAGCCATGAACCAACACCAGACAGCGCTGTTCCTTGTCACAAATGCTTTTTTGTTGGAGCATATCTTGCTAAGCCTTTTTTAATGTTCAAAATAATGATCACATATAATGTGGCTATTGGAAAGATATTTAGATGGATACGACATATCCTTATCGAATAAAGTGATTCAAACACGTTCAAATTGCATTTTACACTATACAATTCACATTACATAATAACTTTCGCGAAAAAAAATGAATTTAAGCCGGTCGATGAATGAGACACGTGTGATGAAGAATAGTTGCAATTGCGTTTTTATGTGTAATAAATCATTCTGAAAATTGATAACACCTTTTGTTTTGTCTTGTCTTTAGATAGATGGGTAGATAGTTACTTATTTGAAAATTGAAATAGATAGTTCTGTACCTCTATCTATAGTGAAGGGAGCGTGAGTGTAGGCCCACAGCACTTAGGCCACATGTAACCCATTGTACATCCTCCCAAAGAGTTGTCCTCCTAGGTGATCGTCCATCCTGTCCTTTCCAGGAAGGTGGACAGGTCACTGGGAGACATCTCCTTTATATCGGCAGGTGTAGGCCAAGACTCCCCAAACACACACATGCCTGACAGTTTTATCTTCCTGTTCACACATCCTGCATAGAGATGTGTCCTCTAGCCCCATATTGTGGAGGTATTTCCTTAGTTGACAGTGGGCAGTCAGAAATCCTACTGTTAAGCTACTGGTCATCGCCATATATTTCTTCGGCGCTAGCTTCCCAGGGTCGCCCAGGGTGATCCCGGCAAGATTGCATCCTTTGATTTCATCCCATCTCTACAGGGATTGAGCATGGGTGTGACGTTCGTCTAGTTCCGCAATTGTCGAAGTCATCAGATCGTAGGTGCCACTGGGTCCTAAAATTCTTAGTCCAGCCCCTTCCTTGGCTAAAGAGTCGGCAATGCGATTACCTTCACTCCTGTCGTGCCCTTTAACCCACCTCAGGATAATGTTATCATCTACCAAGGCTTTGACTAAATCTTGGTGGCACTCTAGTAACACGTCGCCTGTTCAAGGATAATAGGGCTTGTCTGCTGTCAGTGCAGATTGTTATGTTTTTGCCAGAAATTCCTTTCCTGGTTATTTTTTTTGTGGCGATTGAGATACCAGCACCAAAGGTACTAGGCCGGTTCTGGCTCATTCCTTATGGAGATTAACATGGGAAAACAGCTAAGGTCCTTTTTGGACCTCAGGCCCACTTCACACGAAATGAGTAAAGGTCAGCGCCTCGTCTCTGCCAGACGTCCATTATGTGTAAACTGAGCCTTAGCCTTCAAAGCCCACTTCAGACCACCTCCACTTTTCCACTTCTGCCGTCATTCAGTCAACCAATCAGCTATCATAGAGCGGGAAATTCAAATCATCTACTACTCTGTAACAGAAGTTAGGTTGGGTGTTCCACAGGATGTTTGTTGCGATACACCATAGATGGCACCATAGATGGCATAGATGGCACATTCAATATTATCGCGGGAATACGTCGTTTGGAACCCCCCATAACCCTTTCTTCTCGAAATTTGGCAGAAATAATCGTTTCGTCGTTATTGTCGTTTTTTTCATATTTCAATATAACAGTCATTTATCACTTAACGCGTTTCGCTAAACAAGTAAGCATCATCAGGAGATGACTAAAGTCCACGCTTTGTCGTATGAAGGTTCGTTTTGCGAAACGAATGTTAATCTCCATAAGGAATGAGCCAGAACCGGCCTAGTACCGTTAATACCAGCCAGTTCTGTTTGGACCACGCTGGTATTTTTTCCCAATCCTCACTTAATCCTTAGGCTTAGTGATCTGGAGTACACTCCACATTCTGAGCCTTCTTTGGGTTTTGAGCCGACTGTATATATGCGTATTGCATTTGTAGCATCTGGCTCAGTGATTTGTTTTATTTGTATTTTGTAGGGCTTATTAAACATAAACCTGGGATTGATCGACAGTGAGTGTTTCTTACACCATGTTTCTATTAATTTGAGCCCATCCTGCGCTCTTTCGCAGTGTGTTCACAAATTTGTCGGTCTGCAAGATAACTATGTCATCTTCATACGCAATTGCGTAGAATCCATTATTGTTGAGGTGATTAATCAGGGTATCCAGAATTATGTTTCAGAGGAGGGGTGATAAGACCCCTCCCTGTGGACATACCTTCATGACCAGTCCTCTCACTGTGATGTCTTCCACAATAATACTTATTGCTCTACGAGAGATCATAGATAGTTATGAACATATATTTGTTTGAATGAATTTTATCTGGGGTACTCAAGTTTGCTCAGGGAGTTGACATGAGATTGTGTTTATTGAAGAAAGTCAACGAATCTTACTTTAAATTACCATTGGGATTGAAAAAAGGCTTCAATCTAGAGGACAAAAATGATATCTTGAAAATGGATAGCTACCATAGCATATTGACCGTTTCATAATGATGTGGGTTGTTTCCTAACCTTCCAAATCATTTATCAACATTTCGCAAAATCTCAGAATATTGCAGGATGTTCTGGAATTTCAAAGAGAGCAACCGTTCTCTAATGTCCTCAGAAGTACGCCCTACAGGTATAAATAGAAACCTTCTTAACAAAAGGGGATTCTATCAACGTTCCAGACTATTTCCGTACATTTCACCACAGCATTCCATAATGTTTCGGAATGTTCTCGAATGTTGTGGAATTCTTCCCAATCTTCCAACCCTTATATCTTCAAAAGCAAATGTTTCAGGTAAAAACGAAAATTTTCTTCAATTACAAGTTGATGTATGACGGAAAAAATGTAGGCTAATGATTCCTACACGGATCGGGTAGCTGGTATTGAATAAAAACTTTATTATGTGCAAAAATGAAGTAAGTTTGTGGATCACAAAAGTTATCCCTCCATAAAAATCAAATATTTTATGAGTATTTTCTACTACTGTTCGAGAAAATCTTATATCTGAATATGAATATATCATCATAAATATAGTCGTAAATTTGCTCTGAAATATGATCGTAAAACCAACTTTGTTGACGTGAAAAAGAAAAACACAAACTAAAATAATACTAATGAAAATATATGGAATGAATATATTGAAACCAACATACCAATAATAGGCCGATAATTATAAAAAAAATAGATTTAGATTATATTGAGATTTTTCTATTATAAGTATATTTGTACATACTTTCGTTCGAAAGATATCTTCCAAATGGTAATTTATCCAAATTCGTGAAATTTTATTCTGTTTCATGAACAGTTCAGTACTCCAAACGGTAAGTTGCCAATATCTGTAATCCCATGAACAGTTACTTATATGGATCCAAAAGAAAAATAATTTCGATGATACATATCAAGAACATCTATTTTGGTCCAAAAGTTGTGTATTCGTTCAAATTATATTCAATAATTTAGAATATACACTGCAATCGTGAAAAGAAAATCAAAGGTTCACAACAAAATTGACAATCAAAGGGGTGATTTGTATTTTTGTTAGATGCGCGCCTGTATAATATGAAATTTCCGTGTGGTTTGCTGGCCAAACTTCGATGCTATGGCTTGCCTGAAAGAACCTTCCCTGCAAGGGGCCGTCGATGGATATCTCTCGAATACACCATCACCACTGGTGTTCCCCAGGGATCCATCAAACCCTCTTTTTATTGTATATCAATGACTTATTGAAAAAAACAAGAATCCAATATATTGCTTTGCTGACGACAGCACACTTGTCTCGTCATTACATTTGGATTCCAGGACATCGGCTGCGGATGAACATCTTCACCGGCAGCACGAGGTTATATATCCTAATTAGGATTTAGAAGTGATTTAAAATCAGAGTGTAAGTAACCAGGTTCAATTCAATGCCACAGGTTAGATAATTCCGCTTTCTGCTTCGATAAGTTTGTTGAGGTTAAAATGGACACCAATATGTCTTGGAACAATTATGTCGCTGGAATTGCAAAGGCTCCCCCTCAAAAGGTTTGAACACTGTTTCGAACCAGAAAACTATATACACCTCAGCAACTTTTGATGATTTATAAAGCTCAGATCAAGACATTCTTTGGAGTACTATTCTAATGTATGGAGCTCTGCCCCCAAACATACCTTGACGTTGCTGGATTCCATCCAGAAAAAAGTCATCCGCGAACATCACGTACAACCCTGATAGCCTGGAACATCTAAGAAAGGTTGGAGATTTGTTTCTCTTCTATAGATACTTTCACGGGAAGTGTTCAAGTGACTTGGCACATTTGATTCCACCAAGAGCGGTACAAATAAGAAATACGCGACGGACTGTGGTTACTCATCGTTTTGAGGTTCAACTCAGTACTCTTCGAACTTCTCTCTTTAAGGACTCTTTCATCTGGAAAACTCCTTTTATGTGGAATACACTTCCTGATAACGGTTTCCCAAATTGATTTAAACTTTAGCGATTCAAATACAATGTGAATCGCTACTTTCACACAGGCACCGCTCTGAGAGAGCTTTAAGGACTTTCCTGTAGGGCTTGTGTATTGCCCTTAAAAAAATATCAACTGGGTTATATGTAAGCTTCAATGGAATGAATGAAAACACTTTTGTCTGATTTCCACTTGTTATTTTATTTTTATGACCGGTTTCGGGTTTTATCCCATAATCAGTATAAAAAGTACCTAATACATTTGAACTGTAAAGAAGTGGTTATACAGGGAACATGCAGGTAAGCCCTATATAACTACTATTTTAGATTTAAAATGTATTAGTTAGTTTTTATACTTGACAATGGAATAACACCCGAAACCGGTCGTAAAAATAAAATAACTAGTGGAAATTATACGAAGGTGTTTTCATTCATTTCACTGAAGTGATCATGAATTTCCACAAAATAAACAAGTCATCAATTACACAAACTGATGTGTAAGCCCGAAAAATTTTGAACAAAGGATATTTAACAAAAATATCCACAGGAACTTTTGCTTTAAAATAGTTTTTGATTTGAGCGAATTCACAAATTTTATAAAACTTTTCTATAGTTGAAGACAAGACTAAATATTCATGGAGACGGATATTGTTTCCTCTGGTAGATCATTTTATAAAGCTTAATTGGATGGTCACTTTCAATTCACTTATATTCAAACAAACTGAGACTTTTATTTCAGTACAAATTTATTTGGGTCACATTCCAACAACATCTCCATAGATACGAGAAGTGTCTTTAGGTTTAGATGAGAAACCATGAAAATAATCTGGAAACCCTACCTGATACGCCGAAAGAATATCAAAAGAAAAGGTCACCTAATATTATTCCGGAAACAGGGCTAGACGGGCGTACAAGCAGTTTTCGATGTAGGAACAGAAATAAACATTTTTATATCTTTGTATGAGAATGCCCCCTACACCAGTATACCAGGTTTATCAATATTTATGGCGCAATTTTTTCTCGAATATCCTGAGGGGACCAATTCTAGGACAAACCCGATATGAAATTACCAAAGGAGTGCTCGACGTTTTTTACTCCGGCAACTACGTATTTTTATCCACATTTTACCATTGAGGGAGTCGAAAATCTTATGATTTCGGGAAGACTGCAACTCCACAGTTAAATAAAAGTCGTACATGAAGAATAGAAATTAAAGATGCATTGCATGTGTTTGAACCAATTGTCGAAGCACTTTTGCCACTCTGATTGAGGTATCTTCAAAACATGCATTCTGAATGCAGCAACTGCTTCTTCAGGTGTCGAAAAACGTTGACCTCTCAGTTTGTTTTTTACGTGCGGGAATAAAAAAAGTCATTCGGTGTCAAGTCGGGACTATACAGCGGATGACTCATCAAATCGATGTTTCGGGTGCTCAAAAATGCAGTTGTTTGAGCCAATGTGTGACAGCTCGCATTGTCGTGGTGAAGAGTGATCCGTCTTCGGCGGATGGTTGTGTACCATTCAGAATTGACTGTTTCGTGTTGTTCTAGTTGTACGGTTACGACATGTGCAGTTTTTCCGAAAAAACAGGCGACCATTTGCTTGGGAGTGCTTCGTGCGCGAACAAATTTTGTTATATTTGGCTCATCTTTACAGTCGACTGCTGTTCACTTTCGGGCTCATACGCGTAAATCCACGATTCCTCACCTGTCACGATGTCATAGACGTGTTTCGAAGCACCGCAATCGTATTTTTTGAGCATTTCCTTCGACCAATCGACACGAGCGATTGACAAATTGTGTGGGATCCAACGCGAACAAATTTTTCTGACAGTCAAATGTTTATTCAATATTGAATGTATGCTGGTGCCACCGATGCCTAAGGTTGTTTCAATCTTAACGATAGGTTACATGACAATCTTGCAATATCTGTTCGCAATAAGCATCAGTGTTTTTCGGAAAAACAACTGATTTTAGACTAGACGACCTTCACGAAATTCGTGTTGGAGTGAACTACGATTGAATTCACCATACCATCGATAAATACTGGTCCTGGATGGAGCTTCATCGCCAAAAATTTAATTAAGTTCATCCATGCACTGTTGCTGAGTTAATCCATGTCGAAAGTTGTAAAAAATAATCGCACGAAAATGTTCACAATATAATTCCATTTTTAGGCCGTTGCTGTTAACAACACAAATAGTGCGCGTATGTCAAAACGTTCTGAGTACGTATAAGCTCAAAAATGTCCAACTTTAAGACAGAGCTGTCAGTTGCCAGATTGCAACACTAGGGTTGCCAAATCCTGAAACATAAAAGGCAACCTATCGTATTCCAAATTTTATCTTCGTAGGACCTACCAGTATGGAGAAACAGAGATGAATGAGTGAGCATTAAGTGAGTGACTTTCGCATTTATGAGTAAAGATGTCACAGTAGGTTCAAATTCAACTAGTTCATCTCAAAGTAGTTGTCAATAATATTAACATTACTTAATTCAAAATAGTAATTTTACTATTCAGTAAAACACTTTGGCACTCTTCGTAAACTAACTAATGAAAATAGAGTGAATACGATGAAGGATGCTTCTCCTTTGTAATTTACAGAAAAGTATATTAGTTATGCAAAGTAATTCTATATGCACTTCCCCTAATGAAAAAAAGACGCCATATTTTGAGGCTTCAGTAAAAATGCGACTTTCTTTAAGAACATGTTATAAAATGTCTTAAATAGCCTGCTAACGTAAGATTAGTCTGTCGCGACTATTAGGTGAGTGTATTTTAGGCTTTTCGCAGTGTCGTGAGCGATTTGACGTAGCAATATGAACTCACCTTCAACTATATAAATTTTCTTGTAAAATATCCGGTCGAAGTTATTGTTCGAACTCAAGACCCCAGGGTCAAAAACCTACCACTTGACCATTACGCCAATCGACCGTTATTAAAAATTATTATTAAACTTATTATTACTATTGAAATAGAAACAGAATATTATTATTGAACAAGTTGATGAACGCATTTAACATTTTTTTGCTGAAGTCAGAGAATTCTTGCGTGTTTTTTTTTGCTTTTGGGGGTCACCTGACATGTCCATTTCTTTCAAGTTTCCGGAATACACTACCTATTCAATTATAAATGGATAGTGAGTATTCCTATATATGTTCTGAGCCGATTCCTGCAACATCAAAGCAGTTTTTTCTCAGAAAATCTCATTGTAAAGGATTCCGTTTGTGTTTCCCGGTATATTTTCCTGATCTGGTCTCATTCTGAAAGTTTTAGAAACCCTAGAGCTGGCTCAAGTTCGGTTAGAGAAAATATGATCCATGTAGAACTTACTCATAAGCTTTTCACTGCAATACATTGAGTTGGTACAGTCGCCGATTAATTCTGGAAGACTAGGTCAAGTAAGCAGTCAAGATCTGCCAGCAGTTGTTTCGAACCAAAGAACGTGAGAGAAAAAAAATTATATGAAACAAAAATAGAGAAAGCAATTGGTGAGATATTTCTAACATGATGAGAAATTTTCGTGCTGGAAAGAATTGTGCGAGTTTTTAACGAAATACATTTTTTGGCTACAGTCTCCAGCTTCGCCACTTTCCTTTGATATTTCTACAAAAACAATTCGAACATCAATTTTCAGCTTTGTACTTTACCACATTTTTTTCAACTACGAACTGACTTCTGCCAATATATCTTTCTCTTAATTCATAATAATAGTAATGAAACTTGACATTAATCTTGATGTTACCTATTTGGTGTATCATTATTTTCCCAGAGTAAGCCTAAAGAAAGGTGTGAGCCACAATAAACCCTTGAGGGTTGCGGTGGAGGGTTGAATAGACCCTCACTTTTGACGTAAACCTAAAGAATCTAATGATCTGTAGGTGAAAAGATTGGTATCTCCGATAAATTCAACACATATTCTATATCATCCAACAAACCGAATGGTTTGGTACTCATATCACAAAATGGGGTATTACTAACGGTTATTTTATCATTCAAGATCCTTCCCGTATACGGTCATTCCCGTTTACGGTTTCGTGTTATTGTTCCTCCTGGGTTATTATCCACAGAAACGGCCAATATAAAGAAAATTGGACAGGCCATACGCACCGATATATTTCCTATTACGGGTCTCCCCTGAGTTATGATAGGGGAATGTTTCGGCCGAAAACAGGTGTAGCGTAATAGAGAAAATATTGAGTTGAAACCGATGATTCGAGGGCGCGGACAAAATAACAAGGAATATTACGTTAGCAGAAGGGCGCCACAGGGCTCATAGTATAAAAAATGTCGATAAAGTTCAATGTGGGGATACGACGGGAAGTTTGTTTTGCACAGGTTTCCGATATAAGTTCGGGGTTGTTGATAGAAAGAACTCTGGAAAATAATCAAATGAAATTTATTGGCTATTTCATCATGACAAATGGAATTTATATCGTACAAACCTTAAACTAAAGTTCAGTAATGCAAGAACATATATTAGAAAAAATATTTGTTTTTCAAGGTGTCCTTAATTTTTTATGATACACAAGCACTGCAGGGAAATCAGATTTGACAGTAATGTCTGTGCGAAAATAAAGATTTACGTCGAATTTAAATCACTGTTTCAAATTTCTGAGACGCTTTTTTTGTTGATTTAGCAACGTAGTTGCTAAATCCACAAATTCAATAATGAACAAGCGGAATTTTGTTCACTGACATTATTTTGTCGAATTCTGCCACATTTATCTTCTTGAAGATTGAACTATAGTTCGAAAACTATCCTAAAAGGATCCAGAGATAATGCAATTTGTTGTATTACAAATCGATCGATCTGGATTGGTTTACGATTTACATTGTGACTTATGGTGAGATCGTAATATAGTTCAACAAAATTCATCGCAATAGCGAGTACTTTATTCTCGATAGAGACACCATCATCATAAATGAAAATAACCTCGAAGATTTATTGAATCAAAAAATATTTGGTGAATGGTACAACTTTATACTTCCATAGGAAATGACCAGCTGACTTGGGTCCTTGTTTATTAAACTCTCCGAAACAATTTAACCCGTAACTACTACCCACATAAATATGTAACTTAACCACTACAACTGGGGATGTTTTTTGGAGTTATTACATATATCTGATGAGGGTTTTTCTATAATAAACATAATAATTTGTGTCTGAATGTAACTTCTTTGCATGATATACACATTTTTGTATAGAGATTAGAAGATTCCCACATTTTTTGTATCAAAATGGAGAAGTAGAAAGCCAAAACCTTTCACACATAATGGTTTAGGTTCTTCAAGTTTTTATATTGATTAATGAAAGTACATATTCGACATTCTAATAATACTTTATTCAGAGGTAAGTTCAATTGTTTGAGTTGATGAACAATTTTCACGACTTTTGTACTTCGTACTAGGTCATATTTTTTATTATTATTTTTTTGTTGAGGATATATCTGTGGACACTGATGTCGAAGAAAAACTCGTAACATTTTTTTAGTACCTCAGTTTCATCCACTTCTAGTTACAAGTCTGGTGTGAGATATTCTGAATAGAACACACATTATGTCAGTGTCTACCTAGCCATACAGATCTGTCAGTACCCACCACGTATTTCAAGTGTCAAACTTGGTATTCAGCATACTATTATTGTCTTGATATCCAGCTTTGTATGCCACTGAAAAGCTTCAAGACGCCTTGAAGATCTTAGACTTTCAGTTGATTTTCATTATCCGATATCTTAACATTAGATATTAGGCCTGTCATGTATCATCATTCAAGATTGTTTAGGAAAGACTGGTTTTGAAATGTTTCGTGACGATTGGTTTGTCATCGTTGTCTTAACTTCGGTTCTCAATATTGTTCGAAGTCAAGTTATAATCATGCTTTATTATCTCGTTATTTTCTGTCATTTTTTTTCAGATTGTGGAAGAAGTGAAGTTAAGACGTGAAATTAAAAAAAATTATCAATATGCTATCATGCATTATATTGCAAAAGGTTTTTGAATCATTGATATCTGTTGAAATTCCATTGATGAAAATACAGAATGCGTTCGACAAATTCACCACACTAAGGTCTTGTCTCAACTATTTGCATAATATTCACTGTTTTCCAATCGAACACGCTCAGCTTTTTGATGTGTTAGTAAATAACGCATATGTGTCTATGGTTTATGGGTGAAAACAATTTGCCGAACAATCATATCCTGTTCCCACAGATGGTAATTTGTGCAATCGATAGTAATGTATCTCGAAAGAATAACTTCGTCATCACATTTTCAATCAATAGGAGTGATTGTTTGGCAATTTGCGACTGAGTATTCGAAACAGCAGATTGAACAATGAAACAGTTCAAACAATTAAATATTGAAAGAAACCATTTGAGAAATATTGTATACTTAAAACTAAACGATAACATATTATTCCAAGTTTAATTGACACAAACGATATTTTACGATCTCAACCGCATCCAGATATTCTACTAAAATATTATGGAGCTTTCAATGTCAGATGTAGAAATTTGTAAGAATATATTTTGGCTCTGAGAACTTTATCTTTGAGAACAAAAGAACCAGCCAATACGGCAGTCAGTTGAATAGAAATGCTCTTTATCTGATGGAACTTATTTCAGTACACTTGATGGAATCATGAGCCTGGCGCTAGGCCAACTCAATTTTCTGACTTTAGCGCGGCCCTATACGAAATGAAAACCACATCTTATGAAATGTGATACGAAATGAAAACCACATCTTATGAAATGTGATATAAACCGTTGAAAATGTTTTTTTTTCTCTGGAAGGAGGTTTCCATAGTAATTTACCTATTTATCATGTCTTCTTGTAAACCTTTTTCTCGTAAGATCCAGAAAATACCATTCTTCCACTAGCATGAACATAGGTAAGTGGAAGTAAATTCACTGATGATGTCACCCACCATCTTTACTGTGATTTTTCTCGGAATTTTCAAGTTTTGCTTCAGTCTACATTATATATTAGGTAGTTTAGAACTGGTGTGTCACCCGTGAGTGTTCGTTTTCCTGTATTTAGAATTATTCATTGAGGAATTCACTAACAAGTCTTGAATAACAATAAAACTATTCATGATAATATTCACAAATTTTTCATGAAATATTTCCTAGAAATAATCGAATCATTAGTAACAATAATTCACCTAGGAAGTACCGGCTGCTACCGGTTCTTAAAACTACATGTTCACCAATTATTAATTTCCATATTTGGATGAGTTAGTCAGGAAAGAATGCTGTGAACAATGAATAAAATATTCAAACGCTACTGTGGAGAGACAAATCATTTTGACCTAAAATAAAAATATATCAATATATTATGAAGAGAGAAAGTTTTTGGCTTTCTACTACTCCATCTGATACAAAAAAATGGATGAGAGAATCTTCCAAAGAAAGGAAGGAAGTAATCAATTTGAAAATAAGTAACTCTATACATGGATGTATCAGATGGAGTAGTAGAAAGCCAAAAACTTTCTTTCCCAAAAATTAATCACTCCTAAAAATATAACCCTTTCAAATCAAATTATGAAGAGATAGATGAAAATTATGGTTTCACCATCATTCTATAATTGAAACCATGAAATGAAAGTCAAATTATATTTTTATGATTTTAATTGCTTTCTGAACATTTCAAATTCTTTGCCAACATCAACCACAGTTTGGCATATATATCCCCATTACACTACAACTAATGAACAGAAAGCCAAATATATTGTCATAGTCCGAGTTTCTTGAATAAACCTAACTGTCACATACAGGGTGACAAGTAGATAACTTACAAAAGCTATATCTGAACAATCAAATAAAATATAAAAAATTGCTGAATATAACTTTCAGGGAGAACAAAATAATGTGATAGCTAACTTGTTTCCACTTACCTTGAGCACTTAAGCACTCAAGAAATGCTCTTCAATGGTACCATACAAAGTTTAATTTGATGTAGTAGTTTTTGGTTTAATAAATATGACACGATTTATTTAAATTGAAATTTTATTTTCTAACATTAATTATTTTTTTAAGACCATAATAGACTCTATTTTCATACTCTTGACGTACATTGGCGTATGCTTCTCTGGAAATAGCTCGGCATTCTTGGATTATCCTTTCCTTCAGTTGCTCCATCGAGTCAGATTGCGTCTTGAAAACAACAAATTTTAGGTGGCCCCAGAGAAAAAAAACAAGGAGATAGGTCCGGGGATCTAGGAGTCCATTCAATAGGACCTCTTTTTCCAATCCACTGATTAGCATAAATATTATCTAACCATTGTCTAACTAGAATTACATAATGAGGAGGTGCCCCATCCTGTTGAAAATGTAATTTTTTTCTTAGATAAATCACCGTGCAAGTCTCTTTGATTTTATAACTCATGAACTATCCGAGGTCCGATAGAACTTTCTAGCATGTGAGCATTTATTTCGTCATTTAAATTTCCTTCTATGAATTATAGACCAATAATTGCATATCTAAATAGTGGGTTCTGGTTACTCCAATTACGACAGTGCACTCGTCACTAAAACAAATATTTCTGGTGAGCAGAGGTTCTGCGATAATTCTAGCTGTTATTATTTCACAAAATTCAATTCTTCTGTCGGGGTCATCGTCGAGGTCATTCGCGAAGGATTTGAATTTTATATGGTTAAAATGTATGTAGTTTAAATACTTTCCTTAGAGATTTGCAGGATAATCCGGTTGCTGTAGCTGCCTGACAAGTTGATAAAGTATGATTCATTGCAAACTGTCCGAGTACTTCAATTTGCGTTGCTTCGTCCAGTAATTTTGGTTTATTCCTTTTTTTATTTGTGACAGTACCAGTTTTTTGAAATTTTGCTACTAGTTGGCGAATGTTCACGCGAGTAACATTTCTCTCCGTGTGCCTCAGGTTGAACACTTTATTCGTTCCTAACAAATACGTTCAGCTGTGTTGTACACTATTTTTGTAGATGCAAATTCTGTTTCTCGTGTACAACGTATCGAAATAAAAATCAAATGTACTGATAATAAGAGTGTCGTTTCCCGTCTCAAAGTTAAAAATGCTTTACAAAAATACTTCTCAAAAACTAATATTTCAAACATACCTTCTGGGTACTTTTACTTATCAATTGAGTCAAATTTTTTCAGGTACGAATAAACCAAAATAGTAGAGGTACAAAATACAAAATAGGATGGTTTTAAAAATATTTTTAAACATTTCTTAAATTAATAATAGAAAATAAAATTTTAATTTGAATACATCGTGTTCTTTTTCATAAACCAAAAACCCAATATATCGAATGTAGCCTTGTAAGGTACCATTGAAAAGCATTTCTTAAGGGCTTTTAGATAAGGTATTACCAGTAGGAGGTTGCCATTTAAGAATATAAAGTTGGGGTGGCTGGGGGCGAGGGAGTAAGTGATAACAAGTTAGCTATTACATCATTTTGTATCCCCATTCCATATTATGGTAGTTGTTTTCAGCGATTCTTAATTTTTATTCGGTTGCTCAGATATAGCCCTTGTAAGTTTTCAATTTGTCACCCTGTATATATGAGAAACGTGTTTATCAGGGTGCAATTCTAAGATAACGATTTTGTGAACTGTATAGATGATTTTAATTCTTTAAGGAAAGTATAAAACTTGATAAACCAAAACACAATCACACAAAGAATGATTGTACACTAAAGTGCAAGGATTTATTGCAGACCAAATCTGATGTCAATAAATGGTATATTCGAATCAATATTAGATCAAACACCAATGGTATTCAGAGTAGGTTTATTTAAGAAATATGTAGATTCTTTTGAGTGAAATATTATAAATCATCTATCTCTCTTGTTTATTTTTTATTGTTTCAATTGATAGAATTTATCTGGCTGAAGCTGGGATGATTCTGCAACCGTGTTAGGAATCACACGTTAAAAGGTAAAACCTCGTTAGTCCTTAGCTCGCACAATTTTCTGAGAGTTGTCGTTCTTATGGAGAAAACGGAAAAAATGATTTTGAACAGATTTTTTTAAACAGATCTGTAATTCACGCGAAAATCTCAGAGGATACGTTGATTCATCATCATAACAATTGTCATTGTCAATTGTTATATCTTTCAAATTTCTTTCATCTTGACTTGTTTTCTTCCCTATTCTTCTATCTGTGACAGAGCTATTCTGTCCCATTTTTGTGGAAAGTAATTATTGACTATAGTTACATTCCTTTTATACAGAATGAAATAATGAAAAATGTAACATATTGGAACCTCACATAGCGACTGAAAATATTATCTAGAAAATTATGAATTATGCTGGGATTCTATCCAGCTGCTGTATTATTAATTTTTATCGTTTCTGCAAGAATTTACGAACCGACTATTACCGGAATTTTGTTGCAGTAAAAATCGCATAAATCTGGAAAGTCATCTTATACAAATAAAACTATAGAGTTCCGAATATTTATCACTCTTTAATAAGGAGATAAAGAAGAAGGAAAAAATGTTATTTGTAGGCAGTCGACTTTGTCCACTTGTGACTGAACGAATAGATATAAAGAAAAGCTATTGAAAAAATATTGAAACAATTCAGAGAAATCTGATAAAATATAAAGATTACGTTTGGTATGATATTTTCAACATAAATGATTATAAGAATATAAGCTTTCATGGCCTGACTCACGATTAAAGATACTATCGTATTATTTTCTCCTTGATAAATTAATATTTTCAATTCATCCTTATTTCTTCCAGGACCATTTGAGCAATGAAATGTATCAACATTCACTTATATTTGAACTATTCATTTTCTGAATCAAGAAAAAATTATTTTCGGTTTCATCTAGTTGAAGATGAACATGTTACAGGTGATCTGTTTTCCCAAACAAAATGCATAAAACGGAAACTCCATTTTATCACAATAACAATAATGGTAACACTCGAATTCATTCATTACATAAATTGTACACTTCACATTTGTGACGGTGAATCAATGAACAAGAAGTTCATTGATTCACCTTACTAAGTAACAGCATTACATATCCTTCCAGGAAATAATATTTCAAGTTTATATACAAAAAATAACAACGAAAAAATTTAAGATTGGCAAAAAAGATATTTCTTGTATTTTAATTTCAATTTTGTTAACGATAGGCGTTCGATAGGCGTAAGATGCATATTTTGTGTGAAAAAAAAACATTTGAAAAATTCAATGTTGAACTATGTTGGTTTAAGTGTAGGTAACTCTGAATCTTACATTTAAATCAAGAATATCAGAGCGAAATGTGAGTTTACGATGTAAATATGAGGGTTTTTTGGTAATTATTATTTTGTGAAACAAACAAGCAGCATGAAAAAGTCTTCTCTTCATCATATTCAAACACCCAACATTAATTAGTTTATAGATTTCATCGAAATCGATTCACTATACAATTATTTACTCTGAGGAATTGTATGACCTATCTATATCGTATTTCCATCAACATATTCGTTTCACTACTTCATAATTATCCAATTACATTTACTATGAGTGAAAAAGAAAACAATAGTAACCGCACCACGATCATTTAATTCAAGCTGAACGTTATCAGAACCGGCAAAAAGTTTTTTCTCCTAGTCCCACCCTTTAATAACGGGTAATTAGTCCACAAGTATATGAAAGTTGCATGCTATAACGCTATTAAATATCGCCGCAAGGGACACAAGGTAGTTTGACACTCTTTACACGTTTTTGGTCACGCCACTTCATGAGTGCATTGTCCATAGTCAGGTCTAAATTGGTCCACATTCAATAATCTAGCATATTCAAGAAGTCGACCTCATGTTATTCTCAGAATGCGTAACTTAATAAAAACATCAATTCATCCGAATGTCACGTTATCAAAATCCGTCTAAGGCCGGTGACATACTTCGCGATTTCCGAGCGGTTTCCGAGCGGAAATCGCTGAGTGAAAATTGCTAAAGTGAGTACCTGACAGTGTCCGCGATTTCCGAGAGATTTCCTGGCAGTCTGGATTTCTGACTGGAGGGGGAATATCGTTCGCGCCTTCAAAGCAACCACTATGAAGTCTGCTGCTGCTGCTGCTGCGATATTTCACCATCAAATGGTGGCATCCCTTTGCCTTCAGATTCAGAAGGTTCTCTTGTTGGGAGACGCCACCCAAGGAGGTACGACGTGCACCCGTACCACCGAAAGAGGAACCAGGAAGAAAGATTATCTGTTTTCTACAAAAAAATCAGAGAATATGCAGACAAAAGTTTTTCACCTATTACCGAATGTCCATAAAGTCGTTCGATGAACTTGTGGCAAATGTTCGACCTAAGCTACAGAAAGATTACACCAGAAGAGTACCATCAGCGTTGAAGAGAGGGTTAGTTCAAGTTTATATAATATTGTATTGATCATACAATTCCTCTAGCGAAAGACATATCCCACAACAAAGGTGATTGTCTACACTATGAATTAAAATTTCCACTTTCATGCTCGAATCGAATAGTCAACACTGTCGGGTCCTATTAGTTTACCTGGATTCTCCTTTTACTTGGTCGCCCTTGCCTTCCGATTGTCGCTCTGAATTCGATGATCGGTCGGCTGTAAAAAATCGCTGCTGCTAAAAATCGCAAGCACCATCATGTTCCATTTAAATGCAGGGGTTGGCATAAAAATAAAAAACCGCTCGGAAACTGCGCTGGCAAAAACCGCTCGGTATGTCACCGGCCTAATGAAAATCGAATTTTGCCTTCAATACCTCTCAACAGTAGTCACCAATATTCCTGCTGTAAAAAATATTGCGATTTTCAATTGGAATCGGTGAATATATTTTGAACACTTATGCGATTAGCGAATTATTGCTCAAATTGATTTTATAAGTATTACCATAACATATAGTATTAGGTTGTTTCAACAGTTTTGTCCGTTTTTATAACTATACTTCAAAGTGTAATATCTCATAGAAACTAGTTCAATTTAATCGAAATAAGCGCCAACTGGCTGCTGGGGTTTCGTTGAAGTCAAAAAAGGCCGTCTTTACATGGTCCTGATTGGCGAAGGTGAGTATGGTGTGTGAGGCGGAACTTCGATGCACAATTCGTTTAATTTTCGGATGGTGATAAGTGAAACGTGCGGACGGGAGTCGTCGTGTAGCAGAATCGAACATCTCTTGTTGACCAGTGACGGCTGCCAATGACGCATTTTTTGGTACATTTCGTCGATTTCCTCTGCCCACCCGCAAACTCTGCCCACCTTTGAGCTTTTTAATCTTTTCAATACGTTTAAAATCATCAAAAACCAAATGGGAGATGACGCCCAGTTCTGCCGCAATCCAACGCACCGTTTGTGATGGGTCAGTCTCCTCGTCTTGGATTACTGTTATCAAATGCTATCACTATCATTACCAAATGCCTGGTTAACTTTTCGGGATCTTTCGGCAGCGTTTTCGTTCAATTTGAATTCGTAGAGAAACATTGGCCGAAAATCGCTCATCGACATCATATAGTAATAAGATAAAAAGAGGCAAAAAATTTAAATTTGAAAGAAAATTAACAGCATCAATGTATAGAATACTAAATTATCTATCGATCAGTATATACTTAGAGACGAAATGGATATCCGTTTACTCTCCAGTAAACGTCAACTTATTTTCAGCAATTTTTTTTCTTAATTTTTCATTTTAATTGGTTGTCAGGGATTTCTAATCATTTTTAAATAATATTAGACAAGGAAGTCCGAACTAATGAAATTAATTGTAACTTCGCTTATCAACGGAAAGATCAGAATTATACCACCTTATCGTTTGCACGCCGCCTACGCAAGCATGCTTCTTGCGATGCAAGATATTCGGATATTCGGCTGCAAGGTTGGCCGAATATCCAGTATCCGGCTAAAGTACTATGAGTTTCATCTCTTGATATACCACAACACAGTGGAATAAATATTTATTGATATATGGAGTTACAAAAAAACAGATGACATTAAAACTTTTGAAACAACCTAATGATAAATTGTGAAAGCTTCTCAGGCGACTACTATATGATGGCATCGGATTTTTTTCATCGCATCTTGCAAGTGAATTTTGAAGCAGTTATCCCGACATTTTGCATACACGTTGGGATGACAATGCATGGTTAGCTAAATGACGCTATTCCACATCCAACATGGGGGATCGCCCAAGATGGCGAACCATCCAAGATGGATGTCATATGAAAGGGTCTATTGGAAGGGATACGAAAATTAACATGAAGTCACTCTAATACCAATATGGACCGCTCAAGATCAAGATGAAGGGTTTGCCGCAAAGAATACAAAAATTAAATTTACGTCACACTAAACCCAACATGGACAACTCATAAAGATGGTGGACTATGCCTATCTCATGATTTTTGATTTGTTGGATTTGTCTCCGCCCGGAACTATTAAAACGATTGACAAATTGCAGTTGAACCTGAAATGATTTTCAGTTATTTTATCGATAGAAACATCGGCTCCAACGAACTATACCTACGTTTCGAATTTCAAATTTCTTGTACTACAAACAACTGAATAGCGTCATGTATAATGATTTCTTTTTCACCCGATATAATCCACCATGTATTTGCTCTTTTTTCTCTGAGGAAACATAGTTACAAAAAAGCACGGAAAAGCATTATGCTAAGGACAATTACAGGTAGAGAGCTCTTTTAGAAACTGGTATTTCTCGCATGAAGTATACCCTTCTTGCTACCCAAAGAGGTGCCAAATGGAGTTAGGACTAATGAAAAACTTCATCAAAACCATGCATGAACAAATGTGAAAGTAAAGTAAAACGATTTCTTAGTAACAAAAAATATAAAAACTATAAAAACCTTATAGAAGTATTGAAGGCATTGTATTTTTTCTAAAACATCAGAAACGGTAGGGGACGAGATAGGAGAGAGACCTTTGACTGTGACAAGTGGATGACTATTGCTGATTTTGGAAATATTCACAGAAAAAGGTGTTATACGTCATATATTTTTCATTCTAATAATTTGTTCCTTCTGTTCCTGAATAATAATAATAATAATAATAATAATAATAGCATTTATTGTCCAACAGTTTCCCATTTACAGGACAATATTAAAGAATAACAAAACATAAAATGGTGTGTATGAGTAAATTAATAATAATATTTAGTAGTTTAAACAATAATTAAAATAACATATCAAAAATTAACGAAATATCGATATAACAATGCTGTTTAATTTTTCATCACCGAGATGAGTTCCTTGATGGAACACGAATGAATGTCAATTCGACTGCTAATTTTATTGAATTCACTACACATTATATAAAGTGGAGATTTCAATTGCATATTTGTTCTTATTCTTGGAAGTTTGAAAGTTGCATGATTTCGAGAAAAATATGAAGGAACATTGATATTAATCAGGCTGAGCAGACTGGGAGAGTCAATAAGGCCATTCAAGATTTTATACAAAAATATAACAAATGCACAATTTCTTCTGCACTCTAAGCTGTCAATATTGACCCTCATGCATAATTCCTCATTGTTTGTTCCCCTTTCAGGATATGTACCATCTATTTTGAAGATGAGAAATTTCAAAAATCTTTTTTGAACGCCCTCAATGGCTGCTTTATGACACTCGTAAAAAGGGGACCAGACAATACTAGCATATTCAAGTTTTGATCGTACATTAGAAAAATACAGTAGTTTCAATGCTTTGATGTTGGTGAAATTTCTACAATCATCAGCAAAGCACAACCTTTCACATATTAAATTGTTACATAGTTCATTCACAAATATTAAAAATAGAAGTGGTCCCAAATTTGATCCTTGAGGAACGCCAGATGATGCTAGGTAAATGTCGGAATTGAATCCGTTATATGAAACATACTGCTTTCTGTTTGATAAATAAGATTCTATAAAATCTCTTGCATTTTCAGTAAAGCCAATTGCACTCAATTTATTTAATAGAATGGTGTGATCCACTCTGTCGAATGCTTTTGCAAAATCTGTATAGATGACATCTACTTGACTATGGTCATCTAGCGCCTCTGCGATATATTGATTGATATATATCAGATTTGACACTGTTGAGCGATTATTGACAAATCCATGCTGATTTTGAGATATCATATTTCGGATACAGGAATATATACGATTATACAAAATGATTTCAAAAACTTTTGCAAAGTTACAGAGCAATGAAATACCTCTGTAGTTTTCGATTTTATCTTTATCGCCATTCTTGAATATCGGGTAAACTCTAGCCTCTTTCCACCTTTCAGGAAATGTTCTCGTTTTTAAACATAAATTAAAGATCTTAGTTAAAACAACAGTGAGACAACCAGAACAGTCCCTGATGAAGAAAGAAGGTATGTTATCTGGACCAGATGTCATTTTGTCCTTCATTTTCTTCAGAGCACTTACAACCTCACCTTCTTCAATTGGATAGAAATTAATACAAACGTGATTCTGGTCATGAAGTTTACATGAAAAAAATATAAATGAACTAATTAAAGTTTCACCTTTTCAGATTAGAACCTGAGTTATTTTCACATATAACCATTTTCATACTCCAAAATAGTGTAAATCTGGTTACCTGAAAATCGATTACAATAACAAGGTAATTACGAAATTATGTTTTTTCAAATTCATTTCAAAACCCACAATCATCCAGTCTTTTGACTGATGAAATATTTCACTCCCAAGTGAACAATTTTAGGTTTGTCGTTGTCGCATAACCCTGAAAATATGGATTTTCTTCTATTCCAGTAGAATTATTGCATGTGCCATCAACAGACCCGTTTAAAAATAGCTCGACGCCTACCGCCCAATCGTATTCTTCGTAGGTCTGCAGTAGTATTCGAGTTAAAAATAAACGTACGTATTATGCATTCTCGGCAATGCTAATTACCCCAAGTGAAGCCGGTAATATTCCTATTAATTTGCATACCTCACGACAATGTAAACCGTACACCGCGAAAAAAATACAGCATGATGCTTTCGTCGCTTATCTGCAAGGAGAATCAACACCGAATTAGCATATAAGAGAAAAGTCTCTCACCACCAACGATTGCTAAGGAGGCTTTCGCGTAGATTGCATAATAACTTTAGTGCGTGTGCCAGTTATCGGGCATACGAATAACGGATTAAGAAGAGGAAAAATTTCTATTAGGGTTTACGAGCAATTTGAGAAAAGTTCCCTCAAATAAAACGGATGGCGTGCGCCGAGGTATATGCTTGTGTTTTCAGCTAGAATGTTTCATTGTTTTGAGCTCGTCTAGAAAAGCGAATCAGTAATAAAACATTTTTTGAAAAATAAAATGGAATCATAAACTATCTACTACTCATTGTATTACTTAGAGAGATGATGATTTTCAGCCCTGTACTTTATTCAATTAAATAAGTAAAATTTGGAACCTCTGGCATGAAATTAATCTATTGAAAATAGTTTTTCTACACCAGAAAATGCTTATCCTCCTCCTGATGATGCCAACTTGGTTATTGAAACGCGCGTCGAGAAACAGCAATTTCGTTCTAGAGAGGAAAATATGTTTTCAATATAAACAATTCACTAGAGAAGATAAATATTAGATGAGAATTTTGGGTTGATTCGTTTGTTTAGTTTAAAATAGATTTTTTCGTGGCTTCCTACCTTACAATGATCGTTCTCTGAAAGTTATTATTGCCTGTACTACCGATAACTTTACTATACACGCTGATGTTTGTTATTGTCTAAAACCTCTTTTCTATTATGGACAAATGGCCAACTAGAAAGGACCAAAGAGTCGATACATTGCTTCGCTGTCGATACGACTTTGATTTTTTTCCAATATAGATCTCGAAAAATTTGTTATTGATGCACATATTCATTCACAACAAGAAATATCATATCTCAACAAGAGCGTGTATTAATGTTGGGCATTACAATAACCAAATTTGGTGTAACTGGCATATCTAATGTCAGGATATACGATTCCACTGGTAATTTGTATGAAGCAACATATCCTGGTAAAACCACTTACTTGTTATAGCAAAAAAACTTCTCAAAAATTTGTAACATTATTTGAAATCAGAAATTTGTACAAACCTCAGCAGCTTTTCATGATTTTTTGGACCGCTCAAATTAAACCTTCAGAATATTGCTAATAAACACATCCCCTATGCATTACAACAATCAGATTATTGGTGGTTTCCTACGACACGTCGTTCTAAGCTTCTAGAACAGCAACTACTAGCTCTTGGAGAGTTGTGAAATAATTGTGTCCTTTTGAAGTGGCTCTTCAGACCAAATCCCTCACATACACGATAGAATTCACGTCAAGTAATTTACTGGCCAATTCAGTCGCTGAATATTTCCTTGCCAGAACATTGACCATTTTCACCAAGTGGTTCGAAATCTGTTATTATTTAACTTTTATTTATTATTAGTTTATATTATTTATATTTATCATCCACTGTACAATCATGGGACCGTGTGGCGGCGTGTCTTCTGTTGTCTTGTCAGGCTCAACAAAACAGTCACCCTCCTATTTCATCAGTTCGGACTTCCATTGTCTAATATAATATAAATTGATTTGAAATCCCCTCTTCCCTCTCTTCGCTTCATTGGTTTAACGGGAGATAACCGTTTGGCGGGAGTTGGTCGTTTTTCGCTTAATTAGAGGTTTCCATATGTTACGTATATCTACGCTAGCTTGACTAAATGCGTTGTTGGACAACATATACGAGGCTTCTTGGAATTTTCTCTTGAATCAGTGTTCCTCTTTGTGGATGATTTCAGCTTGAGCCCACTTGATGTTATGTTGATGAATCCAAACATGATCTGCAATGCAATACACCTTAATGGCCTTTTAGTTTCACCGATGTATGATTCTCCGCACTCGCAGGGTATCCAGTAAATGCAATTCTTGGAATGGCAGTAATACTTCGATTTCGACCAGAGACATTCATTAAATACCGTTCTCTCCGTTCAGTTGTGAATCTAGGATGTCTCCACACTGATCATTATTACCGAAAATTGCTTTTTATTTCATGAACAATTTTTCCGCAACGTTTTTGCATGAATATGTTCCCAAAAAGTGAATACATTATGAACACACCTTTGTTTATCTTGAGATTTGATATAACAGAAATGGAGTGTTCTATATGGATATTTATATGAATATTTAAATAGAATATAAATAATAAACAGTACTAATTTGACCGTCGTGGATCGGGAAACGACGTACAAACATATAAAAAGTGAACTGGTCTTTACTCCAAAATATGTATTTCCGATACAGGGTGATACACATATATAACATGGACCAAAGATTTCCAAACTATTGAATTTTACCTCTTGAATAGATATTTCAATCAATGAATATTACTGGAGTTTTATCCAAACACCAAACCGTTATATTAACACCTCGACAAGTGTTTCGATCACCAAGTGATCATCTTCAAGAAGGAAGATTAAACTAAATATATGTACAACGTCATCCTTATTTATACCGTAGATACCTGCTGTCCACAGTGATGTGAACTGTCAGTTCAACTTCTAACTGCAGTTATAATATTATGATATATTTCAAAGTGTTCGTGTAGACCTCCACCTTATGATTTTAAATGACTTGCTGCAAACATATTCAAGTTTGTAACGTAGTTAAATTAACTTCATTCACTTGCCCTTGGTGAATAATTTTCCCAAATCTGTTGTTTTCAGATGGAATACAATCTAAGGTCAATCGCCATTTTGTAGTACTTGTACCATGCGATAAAAATGTGTTTATCTATCCGCAGATGCATTTTGTATTGTGGAATAGTCCCAAGTCAACACTCTTCCGATACGAGTTCATACACGTACACAAGCAATAAAAATCTCCACCTTTACCGCAAAACAAGTATCATATTATAGGTAGGAGGAAATAAATCTGGCCGAGCTTACAACCATCCACCTATGTGTACCGGTCCCTCGTACATCTATCTCATTTGCATGCGAGACGCGAAACTTCAAGAACCCGTGTATGGATCTCGTAACAATGGGCGAATTGCTTTACCATTATTTCAATTTTACCGATCCTGTTCCCGACAACAATAACATTACCATCAAACGGAATACGGTGCTTGTTTGTCAATTGCGAGTTTAATGTTATTAGGGGTAATAGAACTATTTCCTGATGTCTTCAACTAGAAAATGACTGTACTGCGGCACAATTAAGGATTCTTCCTAACGTAGTTTGTTGAGGGAAATGAGGGGTTCTGTATAAAGAGTCAAAATAATAATGATAACTCTTTGTTGCCATACTGCTTCAAGACGACTCACAGCGATATATTTCTAAAGCCACCAAAAATGTGATTTGGTAGTGCGAATATCATTTCTGATTCGGTAACTCTGAATACTCGATAAAATAAAAAAAAAATCTTGATATCTATGGTGAACCAAGCGTCATAGTACAACTTAGAGCCAATGTGTTAGTTATGATTAGATTTACAGTGATCCGTTTTAATCGTGATGATGAAAATATTTTTTAATAATATGAACGGTTTTAAATTACTGAAGTAGTTATCTATTCCACCAAACACTGTTTGCAAGACAGTCTGAACACATAGAAACCTTTTTTGTCAATTTCAACTTTTAAAGATCTGGGATAGCTCTGAGAAGTCTGTAGCAGTATTCAAAATAAATCACAATCAGAATGCTGACACCTATTCAACGTCCATATTGTTTATTTTTATTAATTTTACAGTTATGTAAACAAACAGACGTCAACAAGAAATTCTTTTTTGTTCAGACATAAACTTGTTTTTCAAAGTTATTAACGTAACGTGAAAAGTGAGTTAGGTACTACTTTGAGTAATGTCATAGTATATGTTTGAAGGGGCTGATGGAACAGGTGGTAACATTGCCTGAGTTTTGAAGTAAAACCGATTCTATGTATGAAGAATGAAATTTCGAAAGGGCTTTTTTTGTGTCTTGCTTCACATGAAAAACACTTAGTGGTGATTTAATTAGGAATTTTAAGAATCATCTATCAGGATACATTTCAAAGTTTAAGTTCTGCCAGGTAAAAGCATAAGAACCTGTAAAAGCATAAGAGCCAATAAAATCATAAGAAACAATAAAAGTATAACAACCACTAAAATTAGATAAACGTTAATGCATAAAGCAGGAATTAATCGAAGAAATTTAGGCATGCAAACCCTGTTGAAACTCTCAAGTGAACTGTATTCCTTGTTTTATTGGTATTCAAGTGTCTCCCATCCCGGTCTAACTGAGTTGGTCTACAGTGACAAATGTTGAAAGGAAATGTGTTCAGTATTTCTGGAAACTAATATAGATGGCGTCTGAATGATAGCTTTTTATTTGGTACTTATAATTGAGTTTCTATAAAAAATCAAGAACTGACCTGCGCGCTTGCCTCCGCAAGTAAAGAGCTGATCATTCCAACTGTTCAGTGTTTTCATATCTGTATTTGAATGTGAATATTTTTACTATTGTGATATTTTAGTTGAAAATACCATTCATAGCGGACACCAAAAAACTCTCATCTATATCCAGACAGTGTACTTGACATAGACGTCGCCATTCAGATATTTTTTCAACTTGATTTCAAAAAAAAACGAAGAGCTTTCCATCTGTATATTTATGACTATGCGTTCATGGCATATGCTTTAAATATAACGTTACCGCTGTATCAAAGTGTCAACCGTGCTGCCAACCATGTCGTCTAACCGTTTTTATGTTTGTTTTCAAAACACAATGAGGTTTGAAGTGGGATAAGTTTTAATAAATGCCACGAGTATTTTGCTGATCGATGGAAGTCTTGATTTTTATTTCATATCGGCCCAGAATCAGTTTGGTAATAAAGCTGTCAACAACATAATCTATGCGCGTACAGCACTACGAGTGCAATCTATACCCTAAAACCAAAGAAAACTCACTTTTTGACAAAACAATTTGAATTTTATACAAATCATAATTATACGTTTCATTCATACCATAACAACGTCTTACACTTAACAACTGCTAAGAGTTGAAATCCCTATAATGAACAATGAATACTTTGCAACACCACTTTAGTTTCTTGACACAGTCAATCTCAATGCTGACCGTGTCCAGAAGCTATAGCAAAAAGCAGATAGATGGTGTATTCGTTGTTTGAAAAAAATATTCATTATTCGTTTACATTTCTCAAGCTCGATCTTAGGAACAGCCTTAAGCTCTTTTAGCAATGTACTTTTAATGTCATCTATGTTGGTGAAACGACAGTCCTTCAATGTTCTCATCATTTTTGGAAATAGGAAAAAGTAACACCGAACCATATCTGAGTAATATGGAGACTGGGACATTATTATTGTTTTTGACTAAAAATTCACGAACAAACAATGAAGTGAGCGCAGGTGAATTATCGTGGTGCAAAAGCCATGAATACTCTTTCACAGATACTGGCATTTGTTTCAAATTGCTGCACGCAAACGAAGTTGGAATTGCAGGTTATACTCCTTATTAACGGTTAGACCTCGTGGCAAGAATTTATGATGCACTATACCATTGAAATCAAAGAACACAGTGAGTATAATCTTCACGTTTGACATGTTAGGTATTTCTCGGACATTCGTAAAATCTTCTTCGGTTTTGGCAATGCAGAATGACTGCACTGGAATGATTGAGCCCCAGTTTCAACGTCATATACACAAACCCATGTTTCAACATCTGTTACAATACGTTTCAGCGATTCTGCATCGTCGTTGGCTTCATTTAGTGACTCCTGAGCAACTTCCATTCGCAGTTGTTTTTTGTTGAAAATTCAACAATTGTGGAACAAATTTTGCTGCCCGACTCTCTTAAGTCCGTTAGAAATTACCGTTATTTTCTCAACTCATCTCCTACAGTAAGTACTATTTTCAATAGAGCGAAACAAACCCAATGTTTCCCTCGCCTTTCCTTTTTCACCTAAGCATTTCCGAGACCAAAAAAAAAATATTCATTATCCACATTAGAATCTTCCGAAATTGTCTGTATTTAAATCCGACAACAAAAGTAATCGAAATGGCGATGGAACGAAGCGCATCAATTAATTTCAAACCGCCCTAACCGACGCCAAAAGTTTTCCGAAACCAGACCGTTCAATTCAGTTTCCAGACAAATACGTAATCGCATTCTTTGCAATCCAGACCGTTTCAACGTGCAATCGAAAATTATTCCTGGAACAACCAAGTCTGTCACCGGCAATTCGTCTGACATTCTAAGACTACGATTGTTAATTGTTTAAATGAATGATAATTGTAATTTGGTATTCAACGGTCTGAAATTGGATTAGCCGGTTTATTAGGGCCTCACGCGCGACTAAATAAATTAAGTAGACTGCAACTTAATTGTATTTGTAATTGATTCGGAAGTCTATGAGAGTATTTGCATTGTTGAATAGGAACAAACTCCAAGAAACGTCAAACGTCTATAAAATTGCAAAGGAAGTAGATTTATAGAGTGATAGAACTTTCGTTATAGAGTGATAGAACTTTCGTTCTATCACTCTATAAATCGAAAATATTATTACCGCTATACTCATACCAAAAAACTAAAAAAACATTTTCGAAACTCTCTGTTTTTGGTAGTAAATAACAATTCAAAACTGAAAATTTGTACTTGATTGTTACATTGGATGATACTTTTAGTATTAGGAAATGAGCATACTGAAGGAAAAAGTCTGATACGGAATATATAGAAATATAATTTTCAATAACAGCAGAAGCTCAACTTGACGTTACATTCAAAATATGCTTCATGTCCCAGTGTCGAGAACATATAATCGTGATTCATAAACAAGGCGAACGACGAGATTGTTCGCCTGGTTCGCCAAACTTGCTTCGCATGATCCTTGTCATTTGCTCCCCTGTGTATGATGTTTAACGAACCAAGATCGCCACAATTTCTCACGAACTTGGGTCTTCCGTCGAGTTGGAAAACATTTGTTCGGTTCAACGGCAGGGTGCACCAAGTTCGTCTGTGTGTGGAGGAAGCCACTGCTTGGTCCATTGCGATTTTTTCTTCTTCTTTCTTGTAAAACTCCCAAACTCAAAATAGCAGCTACAATCTTCGAAGAATTCATCCCAACTGCTGGAATGGAACTAGTGAAATGACGAACCGTTGTTCACATTCCCCTCCACTGTGCGTAGGGAGTGACGAACCAAGTTCGGCGAACCAGGTTCCCATGTCTGTAGGTCGCTCAAATCTTCAACAGATCAATGCTGATTAAAGTGGAATATCCATTATTGGAAATATTCAACGGCAATGTTCAATATTATTTTAGAAGTTGTAATTATTCAAACAACAGGTAATGCCCTAAGAACATTTGTATTTAAAATTTACTATCGAAATCAATTGATCTGATAACTATATCGGTGATCTATTGGGATGTATTATTTTAGCTATATATGTGTTGTACAGTATGTGCCATGTTTAAAGTTCACTAATAAACACTATCATGTGTACATTTCGACAAGACATGGGGAAGTCATCAAAACTTCATTTCAGGCTTTAGTACCAAGCCACAGTGCCATACCAGTTTGATATATCACTGGCAATATGAAGTATGTTATTGCAAATCGATAAGGACGTTATAGTAATTGAGAGAAGATTGATCAGAAAATCCCATTTTGTGACTTTCTACTTTTTCTTTAGCATATAAAAGTGATTGTCCAATAGTATTCAGTTAAAGCAACTGCTTCCTTTTATGAATATTGAACTATACAGAATTCACTCAAGGGGTTTCTAGTGACATTCATTAATTTTTTCTAGTGTTATGAATCCCATATACTGAAGAAATCGTGAATTAAAAAAAATAGTGAGGTCTAAACTATGTCTAACCTGTAGTCTAACCTAACTAGTAGCGGTGAATGTATTGAAAACAAATCATTTAATAATGACTGGGAAGTAATTTCAAGATATCAATTATTGGGAAGAATATTCTGGAAAATGATGAAGGCTTTCGCGTCCGAGGTTTTCAGTGTCATTGTTTTTATTTTGGTTTGAAGGCCCTCAATTTTTGAAATTTCTTCCTGACGTTCCTCTGGAGAGAGTGGCTAGCTTCTTCAGAGGTTCATACATCTTGAGCATCGTAGATACTCAAAAGTCATCTATCATCAGTCATCGGAGATACACTTGAAATGTATGGAACCTCTGAAGAAGCTAGCCACTCGCGCCAGCGAAACGTCAGGAACAAATTCCAAAAATTGACGGTTTTCAAACCCGAATAAAAATAGTGACACTGAACATTCTGGAATAGGAAAGTAGAATGTACCTATCAAAATATTTTAAACAGGTGCAGTAAAGATGTACAAACAAATTATACCTATTATATTCCATCATGAGATAATAATGGCCTGATAATGCACGAGTTTCTATAATACAGGATATACTATATACGTCTGTAGGTCCGTCATTAAAGTCAGTTTTATCTGATGAAACACAAATAGGTTTTAGTCATATAGCACTGTAATAAACAATGTCAATTTGCATATCGGGTAGGGTTAGCGGATAATAAAAAAATCAAATCTGGAATATCAAATTAAATTTTTTTGTGTTTTATATCTAACGAAGTTGTTGCAAATAATACATTGCTCGATGATGAATTCAATCTTCTCGTTGATGAATTCAATCCTCTCGAATCAATGGAAATGTTCAATTAACTAACTGTTTTATTACAATATCAGTGCATATCATATTACAACAAAATTAAAGAATGAAAAATTCATCAAAACCAAGAAAATATCAAATTCAATAAAAAAAGAAATTCTGTAAGATTCAAGACGCTGAACGTAAAAGCAGCAACCTCATCCCCCTGGAGGGGAATTATTTAGATCGGATCATATCGCTTTTCCTGTAGAACAGCAAATAAGGAACTCGCATATCCTGGGGTTTCAGTACGTATTCTTCCTGCACAGTCTTGACCGAAGAATCGTCGTACTTTATCCAGCAGTTGTAGCTGCCATGGAAGGCATCGGTCACGTGGTGTCCAATGTTGGTATTTTTGCCTTCGTGGTAATCGACGGCGAATAGCTTGTATTGATTCTCTGTTGGAGACTGTGTTTCTGACGATACCAAAGTCGAATCAATCTTGAAGTCGAATTCAAAATCCAAAACCTTGATAATCTTCGTGAAACAGTCGTGGCTGTATTCGAAAAACTTCAGTTGCAAAATGAGGATAACAGGAAGTTTGCAGAGTATAATTTGCTCTCACGCTTCGACCTTCTCGTTTGTTTTCGACGAAGTCAGCTCCAATAAAGTGTTCTTGGAGACGAGTACCTCAAGCGCTTCTCTGACAGGCAGGGTGAGGAAAGGCTAGATATTCTCAGTAATGTGGTACCCGTTGCGATGAATGCTCGACTTTAGTTGAAGTTCGAAAAAAAATTAGTTTCCACTCATGAACAATTTACCAAATGTACTTATATCCTAGTTAATTTTGAGAGAAGTGAAGAATGGTATACTAGAAGATATTGTCTTGGGAGCCGTCTAAGGAGTAGTTCATATTAAGTTTTTACATATGTTTGAACAATATATATACGGTATAAATTTTGGCCTCCATGATTGCAAACCAATGTTTCTATCCACTAATTGAAAAAATTGTAATTATATCGTTTTAACTAACTCATTCGAATATTTCAGTTCGTGAATATTCCGGATTTTTAATAATATCATCATTTCAATCACTTTCATTTTCTTTTATCTTCCATAGATTTCAATTCTGTTAACACATTTTTCTAGCCATTTTTAGACAATTAAAAACCGTACATGAAACTTTCACCAAGAAACATTGTCAACCACTTTGAAACAATTGCTCCTTTGTATTTCTATGAATAACACCCACAATGTCGTGAACTACTACCGTCCAATAAATATCCTCCACACAATCATATTCATTTGCAATCTGAAATGCCAACATTAAGAAACAAAAATATATTGCTTCGTCAAACTTAAAGACTCAATTTCGGTAGATAGTTGAGAAAATAGTCACGTGCAGATGTATAGGAAGTATTTTGCTCTTCCGTCGGGAACTCATGCCTGGCATAATTGATAAGAGATAATGAATTATTGTCCTATATAAGAGAGACATTGAAAGCGGAAATGGAAATAGAATGACTATCCCATAATAGCTCGACAAAAAAACAAACTCCTCTGGCACTGAAGAAATATACCGTGATGACATAATTACATGAAAAAAAATACATTCAGTCACTGAACTGAACTATGTGAGATATAGTTCAAGTTCAAAAAACAACTTCTTTAGCATTTATTCTTTCATTTACGTCGTTCCCTTTACTTCAACATTATATTTTCTATACAATTTTGCTCTGATGCAGTGTACACATCAGAATTTGTTCGTTAACAGGCAAGACCTCGTTATTCCTTTTGAGGGTCGTCATTCTTATGGGGGCGATAGCTGGTTAACGGAAAAACATATTTCAACAGTTTTCAACAAGATTTAATAATTTATTTTTGTACATTGGACGAATATTGAACATATGTCATTTTTTGTGGGGAAAAATGATGTTTGTTTTTGCTATTTTCAGCTTCCACAATCTGAAGAAAAAGTTGAATTGTAATAAATAACTTTGAGAGAAAGGAAGTTTTTGGCTTTCTACTACTCCATCTTGATACAAAAAAAGTGGGATTCGACCAAAGAAAGGAAAGGAGCAATCAATTTCAAAAGAAGTAACTTTATATATAGATGTGTAGATCATGCAAAGAAGTAATTTTCACACAAACTGGAAGAAAAAGCCCTCGTGAAACAGCTACTTTCATATACACATTGAATTACACGAAATAAAAATACTTTCGAAACAAATACTTCTATATGAACACTGAATTATACAGAAAACACTTTTCTCTGCTCAGTTTGTATTCTAAATATTCTTTATGGAACTGAATAAGATATCATTCGCAGGATTCTACACAATATACTGAATGAAAGGTAAAACATTTTCATTCACATCCTCAGTATCCTCACATCGATGTTTCACCTCAAGACACTTGCCTTAGGCAGTATTCACACTTCTTTTCAAAGAGATCAATAAAATTTTTATGAAATAGTGTTCATGTATGTTACATATTTTTGAATATTAAAGCTTCCGTACGTATGACTTGTTTAGTTTGTGGTAACTCATGATCACTTTAATGAAATGAATGAAAACGCTTTTGTCTATTTACCACTAGTTGATTTTATTTATACGACCGGTCTCGGGTTTGTCCCCATATAAAACAACATTAAATTGTCCATTAGGGGTAGGTCTTACTATTTTCAATTAGCTTCCTAAGTGTCTAAAAGATTTAACAAAACTCAATATGGAACGCCGTTTTACTTTTTTTGTCACAAATATTCATTCCTCAATTTATTCAACTAACAATGTATTTGTTTGAATTTAATTGATTCATGCATTTGTTCGACACATTAAAAACGATTGTTCCCAAAATTTGTTCTATTTTAAATGACACTTGATTTAAAATGTTACATTAATTAATTTGTTTGATGAAAAGTTGCGAACAGTTATAATATAGATTCATTGTTTGAAATTTTTAGAAGTAAATGTTTGTCATATATACGTTTATTGTTACTATCGAATAATTTACTACAATTTCTGTGAAACATGAATAAAAAGGTTTGTTGATAATTATAGTTACATGAATTAAAACGATTGTTGATAATTTTATTTCGGCGCTAGCGTCGAACGGATTCTTGCAGAAGCTGAATTTTCAAATCTGGCAACATGATAGTTTAGTGATAGTAACACAATATTTCGTCCGACCGCAGCGCCGAATAAAAATTATCAACAATCAATTTAATTCATGTATCACCTAAAAGCAACAATCAAAACAATTCATTTTTACAAAATACCAATAGAAAGTAAAACGGCGTGCCACGCCGTTTTACTTTTTATTAATATTCCTTTGAAATGATCTGAATTATTTTGTTTGTTGAATTTCAGCGATACATGAATTAAATTGTTTGTTGATAATTTTTATTCGGCGCTTCAGTCGAACGGATTATTACCGTACTATGACCAATGACATACATATTATATGCAGTTATGTAGTTCCGCAAAAATACGCCCGACGTCAGCGCATTGTATTGCATTGTACATGTTTCCTTCTTCCAAAAACCTATTTGCCTCTAGTATAGTTTGACGAATCCTACGCTTCACATTAAAACCACTCATGATAAATATAATATTGTAATGTTTTCACTATGAACAACCTGAACCATCAATTTCTGTTCAGTTGGGTAACCTATTTCTTGGTGTCAGTGTCAGTATTAGGCGTATTAGACTATAACTATAAGCTGTGCTTAGGTTAACTATGACGTCTAGACATCTTACGTTAGAGACAGTCTACAATGTGTTTCTCAAAAGTCGCATAACATTTGCCATCTATACAATCAAACAAGATATACTGACCACAGGATAGTAACATTAACGAAAACTTGATGACATTTTACAGACACTAACCAAGAAAACTGTAAGAGGAACTAGTGTGACCAAAATCCGTTCGACCGCAGCGCCGAATAAAAATTATCAACAAACAATTTAATTCAATTATTTCCAAAGGAATAATAATAAAAAGTAAAACGGCGTGGCACGCCGTTTTGCTTTTTATTAATATTCATTTGAAATGAGCTGAATTATTTTGTTTGTCGAATTTCAGTGATATATGAATTAAATTGATTGTTGATAATTTTTATTCGGCGCTGTCGTCGGGCGTATTTTTATGGAACTACTCAACTGTATATATGTATGGCGTTGGTCATAGTACGGTAATAATCCGTTAGACCGCAGCGACGAATAAAAATTATCAACAATCAATTTAATTCATGTATCACCTAAATGCAACAGTCAAAACAATTCATTTTCACAAAATACCAATAGAAAGTAAAACGGCGTGCCACGCCGTTTTACTTTTTATTAATATTCCTTTGAAATGATCTGAATTATTTTGTTTGTTGAATTTCAGCGATACATGAATTAAATTGATTGTTGATAATTTTTATTCGGCGCCACGGTTGAACGGCGTGTTGTCGTACTATAAATGAACTAGCATGTTGCCATATGTAACAATTGAAGTTCTTAATAAATCCGCTCGATACCAGCGCCGAATTAAAATTATCAACAATCGTTTTAAATGTATCTTTCAAATACAACAAACTTTTTAAATCATCAAAAAATTTAATTTTTTGTCAGAAATTAGCTTTTTAAAAAGACTGATGAAATAAAATGATACTTGCTTGAGAATGTTTTGCACAAAAGTTGTAACCAAATTTTAAATTGAATGCATTAAAGTGAATGTTACAAATATTGAACACTTTCAATAAAATTGAAATATAACAATCTTTATTATTCATAGAAAAATATTTAGTATGGAAAGTTAATTTGCTATATTTTCAGACAAACGAAAGTCTATTTTTATTACCAACAATGTTTCATGGAAAAACTTTGACAGTCATTCAAATATATTCATTGAAATTTTATTCCCAAACTTACTTTTAGAAAGTGAATTTAAAGTTTCATTGTAATTCAACAGTCATATAAATAACTAACATTTTATTGAAAGGTCAAAATTATATGCGGAATTGAAACGTTTGTTGAATTTACTCGAATAATACATTCCATTGATTGTTGAATTAAAATGTTGGTTTATTGCTGAGTTGAACTATATGTATATAGATTATTTTTCAGCATAATATATAATAAATTGGCGTTCCATTTTCCAATACTCTGAAACAATATTTTTCTTCGGAATCAATAAAAGCTTCAAGTTATTTCATTACTCTTTTTTATTCAAATAACAATTTTATTCATGTAACATTTTAAATCAAGTGTCATTTAAAATAGAACAAATTTTGCGAACAATCGTTTTTAATATGGCGAACAAATTCATGAGTCAATTAAATTCAAACAAATAAATTGTTAGTTGAATAAATTGAGGAATGAATATTTGTGACAATAAAAAGTAAAACGGCGTTCCATAACTCAATGAATTCAGTAACTTGTTTAGGAATTATTTGATTGGAAAATGTTTTTATAATTTGCAAGAATTTTACGATTCGTAATATGTAAGTCTATTTGTGCTGTATTTTATTTTATTTTTATTTTGTTGTGGTTGCTTCAATAACAACGGTGTTGCTCACACTGTGAATTTTGTGTCATGGCTTTATGTGTACTTTGACGATTCCAATACATGTTATCTGTGTCTAATGGAAAATAAATATTATTATTATTATTATTATATCAAGTATAAAAAATACTTGATAATGGGGTCAAACCCAAAACCGGTCGTATAAATAAAATCAACCAGTGGTATTTAGACAAAAGCGTTTTCATTCATTTCATTAAACTCACAGGAAGATATCCTCCTAACAGATATATCCTAACATTTACTAGAGGAAACTGAGAGTAAAATATAAACTCCTTGACAATTTCCACACGTCCTTTGATCAAAAAATGAGTTTCAGTTGCCTAACAAATCAACCATCGAGTGATTTTTAAAGATGACGCAATCTGAAATCTGCAGGGCGATTTTTGAAAAAAATTTTTTGTTATTTTGTTTAGAGATAATTAGGATTTGAAAAAAAATTTTCTTAATTTTAATTTTTTAATTGTTTAAAATCGATTTTTTTATATTTCGATTGTTGAAATAATTAGTTAGGAAATAATTTTGCTTATAAAAGTCATTATTTACACTTTTAAATAGTTTGACAAAAAAAATTTTTTTTCATTTATTATTTAACTGTTTATTAGTTTAACAATTTTTTATAAACAAATATTGACCAACGTTATATTTTTTTCTGAAGCAGAAAAAAATTATAAAAACAGCTATATATAAAAAAGTGCCATAACATTTTTTTATTAAGTATTATAATGAATAATATATTTTTTATTAGGTACTATAATAAATGAAAAAAAATTATGCCTCTTTTTTATATACAGCTGTTTTTATAAATCACTTTCTGCTTCAGAAAAAAAATATAACGTTGGTCAACATTTGTTTAACAAATTGTTTATAACAAACTAATAAACAATTATATGATAAATACAAATTTTTTTTGTCAAACTATTCAAAAGTGTAAATTATGATTTTTAAAAACAAAATTGTTTATAATTTATAATTTATAATTAACAAATTAAAAATTGAATTTTATGAACGTTTATCGCAGGATCGTATGGAGTATATATATCAAAAGAGCTCCACGAAGTTTGAAATTTATAGGCCAATTGTTTATACCTTTTATCCCATTATTTATGCCAACGGAGATTGGGAAAAAAATTTGTTAGTTAACAATTGAATAACTTTTTGAAAAATGGTGATAGAACCTTTTTTTCTACGGGACTCGATTCATTCAAGTGTTGAGAAAATACTGGATTTTTTTCAAATTTTTAAAATGACATTTCATGTTATAAAAAAATTATTTCTTTTGATACACTCTCTTTAGCGGCAGCGCGCATATGCCGTAACAGCCGCGCGGAACCCTATTTTCAACGTCAAATTAAAATTATAAATAATGAAGATAGAGTTTCGGGAGTCGGGAATTTTTTATCGGAAATTTCCTTCTCTTTAACGAGCTTGTTTTCAGAATTGCTTAAATATTAATACTTTTTGAGTTATTAAAGAAAAACTAAATACCATTTTTTTGAATCTTATTTTGTTAATAACATTTGCAATTTTTTACCTGCACCAAAATTCTTGAAAAACATTTTTCTAGAGGTGATTCCGAATCGAATGAGCTATCGCTCCTATTTTTAGGATCTTTATCTCTATTTTTCATGTTTTTGAACTTGTTGATGAGACTAAAATGTAACCAGAAAAATATATTCTCCGCGTACTTTTAAATACCTGTTTCATAAATTCTGCATGCTACAAACTTGATAGAACATTATGTCCATATCCATAGGATGCATTTTTCAATTAGAGTTTGAACCAAGAACCGCTAACAACACGTATTTTATAAACAATCTAGTTCAAAATCTTCATGTTTTATCAAAATATTCAATTACATGACTATGCTATATGCCAAACTTTCAGTGGAGATATTTACCCCTTCCTCCTCGGAAAGAAGCTCGCGACCAAATTCATTCAGGGGCGAAATGCAATAATGACGTTTATATCGTCGAAGTAAAGAGCTTTAAAGCTGATCGTGTCACAACCAGGGTTTGATTAAAAATGTTCAATGCCAAACCACCCGCATTTTCGAGCTCGGTTATTAGCGCAAATTGTCAAATTCCAACGTGTTTCGGAAAATTTATGACGAGGCGCTTATTATTTTCGGACGAGGGTATTACAGGGGGATGGCCAGAGACGCGGACTCAGTTCATGACAGCTATTTCATATCGACCGAGCGTATCTCTAAGCTAATATTTAATATGTTATTTGGATGGCATGAGACACATTATTACAATATTCATGACACTAATGTTGAAAAAACATGTCAGCTGGTAATAATGAAACGAACCACATTAGTGAAAACTCGTTTGCTATATCAGAAAAGCCGCACCGACGATAAAAATATTTGTTCAAAAATATTCGAAAAAAATTCGTAAACTAAAAATGAATTAGTCATTATACTCTCTAAAGAATCGATAACTCATAGGATAATTCATTTTACTGGGTAATATAAAATAAATATTTGTAATTATTCGCCATTTTGAAGAGTGGTTTTTATGGTACACAAAGACAATCACTTATCAAGCTCCCCCCTGAATTCATTATATCATGAGTGAAAAGAATTATTATTTCAGAAAGTAACCTTCTAATGCAAACGCTTTTTCTATGCCAGAAATGTTTTTGTTCTGATGCGGCAGAAGTGTTTTTATCAGCTCAATTTCATACAAGAAATTTCAATTCTATTTATCACAGGTAATTAATTCTTTGTCTTGTCAGGACGTTCAGTCACGACCAACTCTACTTTCTTCAGTATATTTTCGAAGTCTGCTGATATTGACAAAAATATCATTTCGGTTCGAGTTCTGATTTTGAACATGGAACATTTCGCTAGTCTTATTGCATTCGTCGCTTTTTTCAGGTAATAGGTACTAACCTTCAAACGAAAGCTGTTGAAATTTCATGAAAAGTTTGCGAGTTATTGTACTAAGAGTAACACTACAAACAATGGATCAAAAACAATTTTGTGTTTTAATTTTACACTGCTTCTTGTTGGGACAAAATACCGGTCGAACGAAGCAATGGTTTGAAAAGTGTTATAAGGACTCCGTTCCATCAGAAACAACAATTAAACGTTTGTTTCAAACGTGGTCGCAGCAACACAGATGATGCATAACGCAGTGGACGTCCAAAAGAGGCAGTAACACCAGAAAACATAAAAAAACACAAAATCGTTTCGAATGATCTAAAAGTGAAGTTGGGTGAGTTAGCTGAGATTATAAAGGTATGAAAAAAATCTGTTGACTTTATATTGCATGAGCCTTTGACTGAGAAAGCTCTGTTCAAAGTGGGTGAAGCGCGAGCTCACTGTTAACTAAAAACAAAAACATCTTGATGATTCTGAGCAGTATTTAGCCATGTTCAAACATAACAAACCGGAATTTTTGCGTTGATATTTGACAATGGATGAAACACGAATCCATCACTTCACTCCGGAATCAAAACGATCGTCATCTGAATGGAAAGGTTATGGCCTCGGTATTTTGGGTTTAATATTCATCGACTAACTTGAGAAGGTAAATACCATTATCAGTGGATATTATATAGCGTTATCGGAGCTATATGATGGAATAGGGCGATACTTGATGAGAATCCATAACTAAAGTATTCAAAAAACACTTTATGGTGAGATTTTCACTAAACAGTTTTATAAAAATGTATTACGTGTTTAAAGGCTGAAATTGCAAAGAAATGACCGCATATGGCAAAGAAAAAAATTGTTTTATCAAGATAACACACCGTGTCAAAAGTCAATCAAAACAATGCCAAAAGTACAAGAATTGAACTTCGAATTGCTCCCGCAGCCACCGTATTCGACAAATTTGGCTTCCAGCGACTACTGCCTATTCGCAGGTCTTAAAAAAATCTCGCCAATAATAAATTACCCTCGAATGAAGAGGTTATTGCTGGAGCTGAGGCCTATTTTGGAGCAAAAGATAAATCGTTCTACAAAAGTGGTATTGAAATGTTAAAGGGGCGCTGGAATTATTTTGTGACTCTTGATGGAAATTACGTTGATGAATGAAGCCAATTTTGAAAAAAACTGACACGGGACTTTCCAGCCTGGGTGTTACTTTGATTATGGACGATTCTGAGTTGAACTATGATGTCTCTAGTTGTCTGCTTGAAGTGAAAACTGCAGAGAAATGCAATTTTGCTTGTTGCGACTCCATAGCCGCTCTCATTATTGACATTCATGGTTTAAGTATTCCGTTGAGAGCATAGACGGTTTTTTGTTAAAGGGAAATTTTATGAATTTTTCCTACACAGCATTGTTCTTGCATTCGTGATGTGGGAAGTACACCATTGGTATGATTTATGGCAAAGCTGACTGGTTTAGGATCATGAATGCAACAGTTTGGGCTCTGTTTTCATCCAATTACATTCTCTAACTATGACTACTGTATTATGCCACATCCACTTTGCTCTTTGTGTGACTTAAAAATGTTGTGATAGTTGTGGAACTACAGCTGGTGGAGTCAGGGCTAGATGCTCGTTCTACTCATTCAATCAACCATTATGTGAAAGGGTAGTTCGAATTCCACAGCTGGATTCACTGCGTATCGTCAAACCCATAAAAGGAATCTCGTTAATCCCTGTCTCGCACAAGTTTCGAGGTCTGAGGGTTGCTTTTCATTGGGTGGTAACAGCTAGTGAACGGAAAAACATATTTTCCACAGTTTGAAAATATGAACAGTTTAAATAAACTGGCAATATTTTTTAGTGAATATAAAATGAAGCTCGGGAAGAAACTCAATTTTAAATCGATTAACATTTTTGGATAATAGAAATAATAGAAAGCTAATAAAGTATTCAACACTTTAGGTATCAGTCACATCCAAAACAAAGCCAGTTCCGAAACTTGGGGATCAGGTAGATTACGAGTCATGTAACTTTAGTTTAATTGGTTATTGAAAACGGCTTCATAAGCAGAATCCGAAATATCGGACATGTTCGATGTTTCGGCTTCGACTTTCAAGCCATTTTCCGAAAAGTATGACTGTATGACTACACTGAGGTCTCAATTTGCGGAACGAGGGTAGAGTTGGTAGTGGAAAGTGACTTGCAGAAGCGATGTGTGCAGTGTTGAAAAATGTACGGCATGACAGTAATGATCTCCTCAAATGAATCTATTAGGCCATTAAACAAAGACGCCATCTACGTATCGAAACCAATACGTAAGTTTGAGTTCTTACACATTAATGGCTCTGGTTTCAAAGTCTTACATGAGAAGGTTAGCAAGGACTTGAGAGAGTGGAGAACCTATGGAGGCGTCTTTAACTTGTTTGAAAAAATAGCCCTGAAAAAGGAAATAGGTGTTTGACATGCAGTGGCAATGAGGTTGAGTGTGTTGGGGATTTTGTGTTTCATTCTAAGAACGGATAAGGTTTCGGATAGTGGGATATTCGAAAAAGGGTACTATGTCAAAGCTGACAAGGATGTCTGTTTGTTGGATATTGAAAATGGTTCGCATTGCTGGTTCAGATTGCTGACCGCGGAAACTTTTCCGAACACACACACACACACAAACTTGCTAAGGAACAAAAACTCAGAAATAACAAAAATACCCCAGACCAATTTCACCAAGTCCGGCACTGATTCTCAATCCACCCGATCATACTCTCGCCTCATCACATAATGAATGTCCGTCGAAAAGGCCATCGCAGACATGTGCCGCATTCAAAATTGAAAATTATTCGCAGCAATTGTCGCTCGATTGTAATATAAACTTGACGCTATCGTGACACGAGATTATATAGGGTTTTATTTACTGGAGCCGATACGAAACAGCAACAAATTCGCTGAATTTACGACCCACTGTGTCTGAATGATTCATTGGAGGAAACTTGGAAATTGTCGATATTTCATTCCAGTCCAGAACCGACGATCATTTTTAGGGGATTGGAACGTAATTTTTCAATATTGGATGAAACCCATGAGAAAAACGCATCGATAGCTGAAGTTATTTGATGGAATCATCTGTACCTAGTACCTCCAGAACAGTTGTAAGGCATTTTCCAAGTGTAGAGTCATAGAGAAAGTAATCGTGTGAAAGTTGAAAAAAAATTGGAATTAATTGTGAATATTGCAAAAATATTGTTCACAGATGTTATATCCTTTATTGAACTGAATTTCTAACTGCAAATGAATGTAGATGGTTGTCTGCAGATGAGGAAATACATAAAGGTCTATATTTTGAATCACTGGAATTCAGGAGAATCTCTGTATCTATATCTGTAGAGTAGGGAGGGTGAGTGTAAGCCCACGCACTTAGGCCACATGTGACCCATTGTACATCCTCCCAAGGAGTTGTCCTCCTAGGTCATCGTCCATCCTGTCCTTTCCAGGAAGGTGGACAGGTCGTTGGGAGACATCTCCTTTATATCGCCAGGTGTAGGCCAAGACTCGCCGAACACTCTCTTATTGACGATAACTCCGGGCACTCGCACAGGACATGCCTGACAGTCTCATCTTCCTGTTCACACATCCTGCATAGAGGTGTGTCCACTAGCCCCATGTTATGTAGGTGTTTCCTTAGCTGACAGTGGCCAGTCAGAAATCCTACTGTAAGGCGTAGATTTTTCCTGGTCATCGCCAGATATTTCTTCGGCGCCAGCTTCTCAGGGTCACCCAAGGTGATCCTGGCAAGATTACATCCTTTGATTTCATCCCATCTCTTTAAAGATTGAGCATGGGTGTAACATTTGACTAGTTCCGCAATTGTCGAAGTCATCAGGCCGTGGGTGCCACTTGGTCCTAAAATTCTTAGTCCAGCCGCTTCCTTGGCTAAAGAGTCGGCAATGCGATTACCTTTACTCCTTTCGTGCCTTCAGGAGAATCTATATCTATACTAATCTATCTATACTAATATTATATATATATGAAAGTTTGTGAAGATGGATAAATGTACGTATTTTCGTGGCTCTTTCACGCCTAAACGACTAAACGGATTTAGATGAAACTTTATATACAGTTTATACATCAAAATAACATATAGGCTACTTGTGTGAGTTTGATCATAATATAACGATAAGTATTAAGTAAGTCGGAAAAATTCTTGCTCCCTGAGAGCTGTCTTGGCGTGCTATACCGTTGGAGTTACATAAAGATGATGCACCGCAAGTTTGTTTATCTTAAATAGTTCTACATAAAAGTCCGCGATGTACTTATGCTATACTATATGTATAGCATACATATAGTATAGCATATGTACTATATGCAAAATACTGAGCCATAAATACAATTACATTGGATACTTATTTTACAATGTACATTTTAGAATATCTGTTTAAAATTATCTGTTTAAAAAAATTATACAATTGTCGTTTCAAGTATTAAATATAAATAAACATTGTCTTTAACACTAAGTAATTTGCACGACGTTTAAAAGTTATCACGATAAGATTAACTTTATGCAACGCACTAAGTCTTTACGCGTCGCTTCTACTGTGAGACGACGTGGGACGATGTGCAGGGGTAGAGGGGCGCCCTCGCCGAGAAAACGACCCGAACGCGAGCAGACGTGTGAGGGCAGACGTTTTTGACGGTTGTTAGTTTTGCGAATTTCTTTATAGGTAACATAATTCGATTTTCGAAGCTATTCATTATTTAGTGCAGTTGGAATATTTATTTAGTTACTGTATTTTTGAAGTGAAAACATAAATTACAACCGAGGCTACTGAACCTAGAATCTTGAAATGTGCAGGTAGGTTCTTAGTATAGCGCAAATAAGCATCAAAAAAGGGAATCAGGAATTTCCAGCCACAAGGGGGAAAAATAGGGGTTCAAAGATTGCATTGAATTTCGTCAGTTTTGTTTAAAATGATTTGTCCTGAAACTTAATGTGACAAACCAAAATCTACGCGGGCAAAGCGGCTTTTTGTCCTTATGCTATCTGAAAAACAAACAGAGCTTATCAACAGAGAATCTGCTGAAGCATAAAAAAAGCAAACTAAACGAGTACAATTTGTCAGTAACTTGTATCTTACCTATAAATTGACTAATAAATGGAAAAAATAAATTTCTATTTGTTCAGATAGTTATATTTTTTTGGAAAATAATCCTTTTTCTTTCTCGAATTTTTTTGGTTTTCAGAATGGAAAAGTATTATTTCACTAAATTTCTTTTCTTCCAATGACTAAGTGAACTCTTCAGTGGTTTACTTCACTTTTTAGGGTGAAATTTTCACTTTGCTGCTTCAGTATTGATATAGCTTTGGTTAATTTTCATATTGTGGAAGGTTACAAACCCAAACATTGACTACTCCACGAAGAAATCGAGAGTAAATGGCAAAAAGCCACAAAAATTCCTAAATAAAATTACGCATTTAACACAAAATTGAAAAATTTGGTTGACGAAAAAACGTCTTAGGTTTGGGCAGATGGTACAAATCAATTTAAACCTAAATGACATCAATCAGTTCCAGTTTTCACCTCAACTGTTCTCTGAACATCCTGTGTGCGAGAATGAAATTTATCTACTTACATATAGGGATCAGTATCAACAAAATGATGAAGCTTACCTGAAAAAAACAAAAAAAAAAATAAATTGTAGTCAGTCGAAAGTCAAACAGGTAAGAACATAAGCATAAAATAATAAAAATTATATATTTATCAGGTAATATCTATTTTATTTTCAGCAATTTTATACATCGCAAAATATGTTGCCAGATCAATAATTTTGTCATCGTGGAATATCTATTTAATTAATAAGTGCATGAAAGTGATGAATAAATAAAACTGAGTTATTAAAGACATAACGACTTTTAGTATCCACAATTGACATCCATTGCCTCTTCAAAATATTCAGACAATGGAAGACAAGAAAAAAAAACATTTCTTGAAAGTAATAAATTGCTTCTATTTCTTCTTCCAATGTCACTTTTTAAATTCACCTATTTGGCAGTCAGTCATTCAATATGTTGGATGACTGCATCCGGAACAAAGTGTCGTGATGAAAATCTACTCTTTTCCTATTTCTGTTGGAGTTAATCGGCTGTTGTTCTGGTAATTTAACCTGAATTTATATCATACAGAAATATCCATGTACTTCCTGCAGCATTATGCAGATGTCTAGAATCATGTGGTTCATCAATACTAAGGATATTTTTCGTAAATAATCACTTCCTGAATCCTAAAGTCTACTAACCAGAACTTCTGGCAATTGGCTGAAAGTTTAATTCATCTTTGATAACAGCAAAAGCAAGTCCGAATTAATATTATCTAATTGAAACGTTGAAAGAGGGGTGTTTAAAGTTACACAAAATAGGTGTTACAAAGAACATCCATCATAAATTTGAGGTGAAGCAAGGAAGTTATTAAAAAATTCCTCTTATAAAAATTGTAGATACTTGACACATTGGTGCTTCTTCAAGTATTCATCAATATACAAGTTCTGAGTAGCAAGGTGTCGATTCTAAGTTGACAGCTGCTTAACGGAAAAACATATTTTGAACATATATTTAAACATGGAACTCAATTGATCATAATGCGTGCAATCTCATGCACACAATCCTTCGCTGAGCAAAATTTCGAAAGTAATGGATTGGCAGACATTTCAACCAATTAAACTTAGTGCAGTTGATATAAACTTTATTATAGTCTTCAGTCGAATGACAAATACATGACCTTGAAATCCGAATGAAATTGTTGCATTTGATGATTTCAAAAGATTCTAGTTTTTGAAAAAAATATATAATCAGGAACCTAATCTCTATTTTGAGTGAGTGCACTGTCGAATGATAGTAATTGACAGTCCGAAAGCCATTATTAACCAATAAGGAGAGAGAAGTCGTTTAGATCGTATCGGGATTTATGGTAAACAGCGGTCACTTTTGCGGTTTCGCTCGGCCAGGTGAGTAGGCGGTTTAATGACCACTGGAGAATATTTATTATTCGGTTAGTATCACGGAAGTGGAGTGAGGAATGTTCTGAAAGAATATAACCGAAAAGCTGTAAACATTTTACAAGCTATTGGAAATGGACGCCTTCAATAATTTACAGGATAATTGTAAAATGTGTAAGAGGTGAATCACGTGCAGAGAACACATTTTATTTGATCGGTGTGGACACCTACGCCGATGAATTGTGACTCATTGCTCATATAGGTTTTATTCTCAACATTAGTCTACATTGATCTTAGTCCCAGCGGCGAAATAGTTGAATTCTCACTTTGTTATGAACAATACGATATTGGTGTGAGTTCTTAATAACGGCACAACTGTATTCGATGAGTCACTGCTTTTTACAGTATTTTTCATGGAGGCAAATTTTGGCCTCCGAAAGACCAGTATATGTATAATTTCTCAGCACTTTTGTTGATAGACAAAATAATTGTCCGTTTTAATGTCATATGATTTTGTATCTCCTTATCTCAATAAATATTTATTCAACTGTGTCGTGGTATTTACTTATCGATAGAGAATTCTGTACTCTATACATTGATGTTGTTAATTTTATTCCGGGCAACGTACCGCGCGCTTCGCTCATTTTACGGTCGTCATAATCCGAGAGAACAATTCACAATGTGGTGGATGAATTTGAGCCCGTTGGTTCAGTGAACGATAGACCAACATCCGAACGTCGAAAACATATCCGCTGCCTGTGAGAGTGTGCAGGAAAATCTGTGGCAGTCGATGTCGCGTCGCTCACATGATCTTGATCTCTTGATCTTTCGCAGACCATGAATTTGTGTCGTGACTTGCACCCGAACAAAATTCAACTGTCTCTATTGAAATTCGACCAAACAAACCCAGCTTCCTGACGAAGCAGATTAGTTTATATAGTGAGTGATCTTTCAGGTCAGATGGTAAAAGTGTGGTCTTACCAAACTCTGAAAGCCAGATTCGGTCCGCAGCGGGGCAGGCACAAAGTATATGCTTTGCTGTTTCATCTTTTTCCAAACAGAGGCGATACACACTGTATTCCGACAGTCCGAGCCTCTGCATATAATAACTCAGACGACAGTGACTTGTAAGGGGGCCTTGGAGTCAGCCAATCCTGAAAGATTTTGCCAGAAGTCTTTAAATCTTCTTGCCATCCAGCTGATCAGTGTTTGTTTGGCAAAACCTAAAGTAATGCCAATGCCTAGGATAAAACACCATAAATATTAATTACTACACAAAGGTTCCAAACAGTGCATCACAAGTATAAACCTAGATACTTTTATGAAATGTAGTATACGAATTCTATACATCAAAAGGTATATTTCTTGATTTTGAAAATCAGATGTTGAAAATGTCTAACTTTTGAAAAAACGCGCTTCTCCTTAGGGTCCCACATATTCATTAAAAATGAATGTTCCCAATAGTTCCACAAGAAAGTATGCAGTTCGAATTTCAGTAATGTAAACCAATGTTTCAAGATGACTCAACAGAAAATTTTGTGAACGAGTGAGGTCCAGAGCACTGAAGTAGATAATTGGTATGAATAGGTATTTGTTGTGCAAATATTCAAATATCTAATATTCAAATTATGAATGTTTGACAGGATCCTACATTTCACATTTAACATTTTCAATAATATAATGGACAATGGCTAGGATAAACGTAGATAGTAGTTACGGTTCCGAAAGCTCTCCCATGTTCACGAACCATTAAAAAATTGTACGCAAATAACATTACTCATTGTATAACACTTCACACACTAAGGACATATATACAGCTAATAACCAGTCGCAGGTTGACTTGATGAATTGTCATTAACATGTACTGAATAGCCCCAAAAATATTTTGCATTATTGATTTTAGGTACAAGAGCCCATTACTGTAATGTGTTTTTTCAACAAGTCTTCAATCGATACTATTCGGTTTCATTGAAACAACCCAATCCAAGCAGTATTTCTCCTTCGACCAACAAAATTGAATATCGCGTGTGAGTTTGTTCCGTGGTAAATTTATACTCCAACGGAACCATAATCCGATGCCTCTTGGCCCAGAGGGAAATAACATGATGTCCTGCAAAAGCACCGGAATAAAGTTCTATCGGGACTGCACTAACATCAATTATAATTGACAGTAGACACGCTATAATAAATTCCCCGATATTATCTTTCTGTATAGTAAGCAGCAACCACTTTTGTTCTCTTCGCTAATGGGAAATTGGTATTTAATGATATAGTTTGATAAAATAGCTTGTGATTAACAGAAATGTCCTCTATAAAATTCTCACTCAACAATTGTTACTCCATGTTCAGATGGCGTGGAAATCAGCAATGAAGGTCATATATTATGCCCGTTAATAAATGGACAACAACTTTTCTCTTCTGTATCTTTTTCATGGCACCCGTTTCAATATTCTTCACTGTATTATTTGATACAGGTGTTTTTTTGGTTGTTTGTTGATTTCTTCTTGACAGAGTTTTGGTCCTGCATCATATTCTCTAGGATCTTTCTTGTACAGCGCTCTTTTCGGCTATCCTTTAAATGGATAGTGTTCACTGAGTAGCCCTGTGATTATTCCGAGCTAATCCCTACCTTTTTGAAGCAGGTTCTTTCATGTGTGTTCCGGAAAAATTTTCCAGTACTTTTTTAAGATTCTTCCAGAAGAATTTCCCAATCTAGTTACGTGCCAAAGATTTTGTTAACCCCACTTCTTGTTTAGGGTCTCTATATGAACCTGATGGTCCCTGCCTTGCTCACTCATCGGCTTTTCATTGCTTCTGTGTGCCTGTGTCCTGCAACCCGGTGTAGAGTCAGTCTATTCCTGTCCGCAAGTTTCCTCAGTTCTTCACGGCACTCTCAAAGCAGCCTCAATGTCACTTTTGAGTTCATTGTTATTAGGTTATTCGTCTCATTGGCAAATACGCTGTTCTCCACAGTTCTGTAGAACACTTTTTTGTTTTTTCAGAAAAAACCTTTTGGACTGTTATATGTGGGAAGAACAATGAACAACTTAAATTATAAGAGAAAAAAGCTATTTTCTTCTCCAGAATTGTTTGATAAAAAACAAAAACACAATTTAACTGCTTGTAGTTAGGATTTTGGTTTTTGCTATAGCCATGGTTATGAAACTCATCAATCTGGGTTGACGTTACTGATAGCAAATACCTGCCACAAGCGACAAAATAGGATTGAATGATTTAGTTTACAAGTTTCGACTTCTGAGATTTGTCGTGCGTAGAGGTGCGACAGCTGGTTAACTGAAAAACAGATTTCAAACAGATTTATTTGAAGGGTATTGAGAAATACTACTTACTTCCGATTTGTTGCAAAAGCAATATTCCTGCTAATATCTCTATCAACCACTCAATGTTTTTATCCAGAAAAATCAGTCAGTATATAAAGTTTTGATTATTATTCATGATTAATTCACCAGATATATTTGAATAGAATATGCTACATGGGCTGACGAGTCTCGGGCCTAACACATAGATGACGCTAGTCATATTGCATTCACTGCTTTTTCACTTATTACTACCCTTTAAAAGAAAGTTTTATAAGTTTGTGAGTTATTCTGGTGAGAGTGACTCTACTTTTGTTATTTCCAAAACATTGGAAAAAAACAATTTCGTGTTTTAATTTTAGACTGCTTCTTGATGGGAAAAATACCTTTCATGCGAAGCAATGACTTGAAAAGTGTTATAAGGACTTCGCTCCATCAGAAACAATAATTAGCTGACTTCAAACGTGGTCGTAGAGACACCGATGATGCAGAACGCAGTGGACGTCCAAATGAGGCAGTAACACCAGAAAACATAAAAAAATACACAAAATCGTTTTTAATGATCGAAAAGTGAAGTTGCATGAGTTAGCTGACATTGTAAAGATATCAAAAGAACGTGCTGGCTTGATATTGTATGAGCTTATGACTATGAGAAAGCTCTATTCAAAGTGGGTGCCGCGCGAGCTCACTGTTGACCAAAAACAAACATAACAAACCGGATTTTTTCTTTGATATGCAACAATGGATGAAACATGAATCAATCCATCACTTCACTCCGGAATCAAAACGATCGTCATGTGTGTGGAGAGCAATTGCAATTGCAATTGGTGAACCTCGTCCAAAACACCCGAAAGCACAACAATCGGCTGGAAACGTTAGGTCTTGGTATTTTGGAATGTGCACAGTGTAATATTCATCGGTTATCTTGAGACGGGAAATACCATCAACAGTGAATATTATATAGCGTTATTTGAGCATTTGAAGGGCGAAATTACAAAGAAACGACCAAGTCAATCAAAACAATGGTAAAACCACATCGACCGTATTCGCCAGATTTGGGTCCCAGCGACTATTGGCTATTCGCAGACCCATACAAATGTTAAGCGGTAAGAAATTACGCGCAAATGAATAGGTTATTTTTTACATATAGTCAGTGGGCATACTTGAAGACTGGCTATAAATCAAATTATCTAAGAACAATTCGTTCAGGCCAGTCTCAACTCCCTACACAGTAGGTTAATGGACTGACACCTATCAGAAAACAACTACTCCCCTGGCTAATACCTCGAAGGGCGTTGGATTATATCCGACAGGTGTCAGTGCAGGATTCTTCACAGAAGTTATTCCTGCATATGCTGTTGGCGATCAAACTGCTGCAATAGATTTTCCATTATTGGAACACACTTGCAGACCGGTTTAGGGCTGTTTGCCCACTGACTATATGCCAAAGTTTTCTTTCCTTATCTGAGGAATTGGGCAAAATTCGGATATGCAGTTGGTTGCCTCGTTCACAGGCAGATGGGGCGACGACAGACCTGTTGTTTGTTGTATGCTTCAGCTTAGTTCGAGGAATGATACTCTGATGCAATTCGATTTTCAATTATCGGAAATCATCGACTTTATGTTGATTATATACACTACCTTGCACTGACGAGTGGCCAAACAGCCCGAAACCGGTCTGCAAGTGTGTTCCAATAATTGAAAATCTATTGCGGCAGTTGTATCGCCAACAGCATATGCAGGAATAACTTCACAGAAGAATCCTGCACTGACACCTGTCGGATATAACTCAACGCCCTTCGTGGTATTAGCCAGGGGAGTAGTTGTTTTCTGACAGGTGTCAGTCCATTAACCTACTGTGTAGGGAGTTGAGACTGGCCTGAACGAATTGTTCTTAGATAATTTGAATAGGTTATTGTTGAAACTGTAGCCTACTTCAAAGAAAAAGATAAAGGCTCCTACAAAAGTGGAATTGAAATGTTGGAGCGTCGCTGGAACGATTGTGTTGCTCTTGATTGAGATTACGTTGATGAATGAAGCAAATATCGAACAAAAAAAACACGTTTTCTCACTTAGGATCGGGACTTTTCAGCCCAGATGTTACACCAGCGGTATGAGTGATTATCTATTAATTCATTGTGAAAGGTGTCAGTTGTTTTCATTAAAAAAATTGTCGTATTGATAATTGAGTTTATCCTTATTTGCAAGTTTCATCTCATTTTTGTCAGCACAATTTCTCTGATGAGAAATTGATGTATCCGTTTCAATTAATTGATATATGTATCTACGTCTTCCTGATTCTTATAGTTATCATAAAATATTTCCATTTTCTTTCAGATGTTTTCAATGTCGCATTTTCGGTAAGAGTGCTGCCATCTTGTTAGTTTGATTAACAACTTAACATCTAATTCTTTGAGAATCAAAGAAATTATTGTTATCGAGATTCCATTTGAAATATTGAAACAAAAAAACTTTCTCGATAAGCTGAATGTCCATAATTGAAATTTGATGAATATAACAGTGAATTACAGGGTAGATATTTTTGAAAAATGAATAATGAGTACCTACCTATCTCAACACAAGAGAGAGCAGCTTTCATTTATAGTTTATGAAAACTGGAACATTGGAACTGAAATATATTTGTGACCTATTACTTTTTGTGCTCTGACATAATTTTAATTCATATTTCACAAACTAATTATGAACATGTTATGAACTGTTATTGTTTCCATTTCTTAGATACCCCTTTGACCTTAGTCGGACTTATTTTATAATCACATTCTCAATAAGAAAGTGGAGAGATTGGAAGAATCCAACCTCATACACAAATCAATAAAAATATTCTCGGATAGTCAAGTGGCGTTGGAAGCTCTTGGATCTTACCGAGTAACGTCTAAATTGGTAGCAAATTGCCAAAAACGACTCTCCTCGGTAGCAAGACTCAACAGATTGTCTCTGATCTGGGTTTCTGGCCATACTGGCCTGGAAGGTAATCAGGCTGCTGACTTCCTTGCAAAGGAGGGTGCTGCAAGCAGCTTCAGCGGACCAGAACCTGTCATATCGCTTCAGGCTTTGCCAAACAAACATTGAACACCTGGATGGCAAGAAGATTTATGGCAGAATCTTCCAGGATTGGCTCACTCCAAGACGTTCATTCACCATTCGAAGCTTAAAATATACAGTTGTTGGACTACAGTAGGGATGAACTACGATGTCTAGCAGGTTTCTTACAGGCCACTGTTCTGTATCTGTATTTGTAGAGTAGGGAGGGTAAGTGTAAGCCCACGCACTTAGGCCACATGTGACCCATTGTACATCCTCCCGAGGAGTTGTCCTCCTAGGTCGTAGTCCATCCTGTCCTTTCCAGGAAGGTGGACAGGTCGCTGGGAGACATCTCCTTTATATCGGCAGGTGTAGGCCAAGACTCGCCGAACACACACTCTCTTATTGACGATAACTCCGGGCACTCGCACAGGACATGCCTGACAGTCTCATCTTCCTGTTCACACATCCTGCATAGAGGTGTGTCCACTGGCCCCATATTATGTAGGTGTTTCCTTAGCTGACAGTGGCCAGTCAGAAATCCTACTGTAAGGCGTAGATTTTTCCTGGTCATCGCCAGATATTTCTTCGGCGCCAGCTTCCCAAGGTCGCCCAAGGTGATCCTGACAAGATTACATCCTTTGATTTCATCCCATCTCTTTAAAGATTGAGCATGGGTGTAACATTTGACTAGTTCCGCAATTGTCGAAGTCATCAGGCCGTGGGTGCCACTTGGTCCTAAAATTCTTAGTCCAGCCGCTTCCTTGGCTAAAGAGTCGGCAATGCGATTACCTTTACTCCTGTCGTGCCCTTTAACCCACCTCAGGCCACTGTTATTTGAATCATCATATGCAGAGACTCGGACTGTCGGAAGACAGTGCGTGTCCCCTCTGTTTGGAAGATGATGAAACAGCTGAGCACATATTTTGTGTCTGCCCCGCTGGGGACTGAATCAGGTTTTTAGAGTTCGGCAGAGCCGTATTATTACCATCTGACCTAAAAGACCACTCACAATACAAAGTAATCGGCTTCGTTGAGAAGCTGGGTTTATTTGTCCGAGTGTGAATAGGTGTGAGCCACAATAAACCCTTGCGGGTTGCGGTGGAGTGTCGAATACACCCACTCACTTTGGACCTAACCTAACCAAATCTCAATCAGAAAACTGGTGCATCCTAAACTAGAAAGAATGGTTCAATCCCTTACTTTGAATACTAATGAAAAAATTTGCGAATATTTCATAAGAGTTGTCCAATTTTTCGAAAGCACTTCATAATTCCCAAGTAAAATTCAGAGTATAGAATATCACTATTCCATTGGACTAACAGGGTCGGTTTCATATTCCCAACATAAACTTCCAATATCTCGATCATGCCATTTAAAATGTTTTATTATTCACTGGAGAACCTTATACGGTCGACTTATCCGAAAATATATATGTGTGTATTCTATATGCCCCAAAACTGAAAAGCTTGCTGTTATATACGACGTGCCATTATGGTTCGACGTATACAAATAAGTCATCGTATATTTTTCCCATTCAATTCCTTCTTCATCGGAATATAATTCTATTTTACTCGAAACGAAATAGGCACCCCTCGATTTGTTGGTTGGTTGTTAGTTGAAATATTGAACTGGATTAGGCCATTGTAAATATTGTCTATGAATCAAGGAAAGCAATTCGTTGAAATAATGCGTTTTACCTTTTTGCTAAGGAAGAGATGATAATTCCGTTTTCAAATGTGTTTTCGAAAGGATTCATGATATGATTTATATCAGATAAATCTGCCAGAAAAATGTGATTATTATAGAAACTAAATCACTAAATCACAGAATCATCACAATTAATAAGTTCTTTCATGAGCTGGCTCAATCTGGCTCATTCTCTCTCAAACGCTTCTACTCATTTCTCTACACCATTTGTGAATACCTACCCCAGTCAATATAACTTCATCTCCTCCAACAGATATTTCAGTTATTCGTAAATATTTTTCAAACTGTTTATCAGCGGACATCGCCCTGTTGTTTCGTAAGTTATCATTCTAACCTATTTTTAGGAACTCGTTTTCTTTAACAGCTCATATTGCTTATGTTTACTGCTAGAAGTGTTTCTTTCCTTTTGAACATTCTACCTCCATTCCTCAATTACACTCCAAAGTATTAATTTCTTTTTTTACTTTTCGAATACAAATTGTCACGTTCCCATTGATCTGGAATTTTTGACTTCCCCCGATAATTTCAACATTCTTTTCAGAATCTCTCTGTTCTTTGCCACAAATGACGTCGTGAAATGTTTTCATCCTTGTTTAATTTCCTTATATCTGCTACATCTCTTGTTCTATTCAGTTTCACTCTAACAAGGCTTTTGTTTTGATAGTATTTGCTGCTCTTTTAGTACTATTAGTTGACTTCTCCGAATCGAATCGAAAGGTATTTGAAAGACCGTTGAAATATTTCCAAATTTTTATTAATATATTTTCACCAATATTTGTTTGATTGTACAGCGTCTACTGTTGATTGACTTGCCTGTCAACAATACTATTTCCCTATGATCTATATATCAAATATCGGAATTAAATATATTTTTAATGTGTTCAACATCAGATCCCCAAATAAAAAATTCACGTATAAAATTGAAAATAACGGATAGTTATCATTCTTGGATGTTCTAGTTATAAAAAACAGCGATAAGGGTTTGGAATTTGATGTCTATAGGAATGATACTAGAACTTTCAGATATATTAATGACAGCTCCCACCTTCAACCACAACAAAAAATGACGGAACATTTTCTTGTCCGTCCCCTCGAACAAAGAAAGACATGTGAAATCCAATTTATAGTAGTTCTTCCATACGAACCGAAATACACCTACGAATTGGTTGACATTTTTGAAAAGTTTAATATGAAAGTAGCTAACAGAACTGCTCGTACATATACTTCAAACAATGTTGGGCAATCCGTAGTTGAATGTTGCTTAACATGCCATAGAGAACAAATGAGGCCACAGAACAAATGAGAAATGCTTGAAACATTAGCCACCGTTATATGACAGTAAATGTTTAGGTACCTTGAAAGTTTAGTAATCGATAAATGTGGAATAATGAGTTCTATGAAGTGTCTAAGATCCCATACCTAACAGCTGTCTTTTCGCACTTTTCCATAATAACAGGTAGAAAACAGGTGAAGATTAGATATTAATCAGTTAGCAAAAAACATTAGATATTAGTTATAAATTTAACGACCCTTACAGACATTTTAAATGAACAGGGTCCATTGACTATTCTGAGCTGACCACTGCCTTTTTAGAGCAGTTTTTCAGTTCCCTTCTCGGTCTTTTCACAAAAGTTTTTCCATATGTGTTTTCAGCCACATCGCTTCTTATATTTATTTTGAACCAATTTCCTCATTTAATCTCTTGACAAATGTTTTTGAATTCCCAGGGAATATGTAAGGATTTTCTCGTTAGCCAAAGTAGTAGTTACTTTCTAATTTCCATCGCTTTTTATTATGTTTCTTGTTGACTAATTTCCTGACAAATATTTTTGTACTCCTGATGTTAGCCAAGGTATTAGTAACTTTCCAGAGGAAAACTTCCAAATTCTACTGTGTAGATAAGTTGAAACAGAGTTTCTAGTTTCATGCAAAATATTTATTCTCTCAGCGAGATTTTTCTCCACAAGCGGATATTTGAAAGGCGTTGCAGGCAACATTCAAATGAAAAAACTAGAAAGCGCAAGCATTTTAGCTTAACTTCAAATATGCTCAACGTTCAACTCATCTTTCATTCACTTTGGAAGAAACCCAGTGAATGAGTCTGGAAAAAATTGACTGAGCGTAATCTACTTCCTCTTTTCCTACTTTGTGATCGCATTGGTTTTCAGTATTCACCACAGCAAATATTCTTTTCTCAACAACAAACAAATAAAAGTATTCACTTACACTACTTCACTGAATAACGTAGTAAACTTTAAAATTAATATCTAGAAATAAAAATATCACTCTCAAGTGACCTTCAACAGAACGCTATCTGATAGGGAGAAGGAAACTTTCCTCAGCGATATTACTCAAGTGTAACTTTAGAAAAAGACCATCCTCAGTACTTTAAGGCTTAATCTTCCCTTCGTCACAAAGATAACTACCAGTGACACAATTTTCGGTCATAATTCTGGCATTCACGTCATAACAGATCTTATCCTTTTGTGTCACTTCACTGAACAAACATGACGGTCTACGAACTTGCGATAAAAATAAAAGTAATTCACTTCAAATTTATTTTAATCTCATTCCTTAGGGTAATTTAGAACTAACTTATTTCTTGTGCGGGAACGCGGTATACGGGCGGAGACTGCTTGTCGAGGCATTTATTTTGATTTATGTGTACGTCGCAGCATGTTTGTGCGGTCTGGATTCCGTTCGAAAATATACTGGAAAAGTAGGGCTAAATCAAAGAAAAACACAAATAATATGAAAATAACCGATTCAGTTTCTGTCCAAGATAACTGTAATAATGATCTACATTGAAGTAAATAGCTTATTTAATAAAATTTCAAGTCTGGAGTCCCCATATGATGTCGTCAAACTATTTCTCATATATCACTTATAGGACATGAATGATTTGTCTAAAATGACTCGTTTTCGACTTCTCTACTCGTGATATTACTTTTTTCTTATTAAAAAACTGCCCCATATATACAGTATACCGTAGTTTTAGAAATGCATTCGAAAGGTGAGAGAATTTTCCAATGTAATCAGTAATATAATGAACCATAATAGGATGTCGTTAGAATTAGAAACTAAACGAACTGGCGGATAGTAGGATAGTCTATACTCAAGAATCACACAAGCTGATGGACTATCAACTTTTCATATGAGCTCCGAACCAGTTATGAGGTTAATTTCTGTAACAAAACCATATCAAAAAATGTGTCTATAACAAACGTGACGAGTACAAGTAAAATATACCTGAAAAACCTTTATGGAAGTTCATCTGAGAAATGTACCGAAGAACGGCTACTCACTGTCCTTTTAAAGGGCATTTGAACAAACATAGGGCTGCATATCGAAGAATTTAGCTGCAGTCAATGCAACAACTGAACAAAGACAGCTCGCCACGTCTTACACTGATATGCAGGAGAATATGAGAAACATAAAACAAAAGTTTTCACATATAGTCAATGAGCATACTTGCAGACTGGCTATAAATCAAATCATCTAAAGGAACAGGACTGAACAATTCGTTCAGGACTGAACGAATTGACTATATGTGAAAACTTTTCTTTCCTTATACGAAGAATTGGGCAAATTTCGGATATGCGGTTGGTTACCTCCTTCACAGGCAGATGGGGCGATGATAAACCTGTCGTTTGATGTCCGCTTCAGTCTAGTTCGAGGAATGATGCTCTGAAGGAATTCGATTTTCAATTATCGGAAATCTTCGACTTTATTTTGATGATAGAAGACACTATCTTGCACTGACGAGTGGCCAAACACCCCGAAACCGGTCTTCAAGTGTGTTCCAATAATTGAAAATCTATTGCGGCAGTTGTATCGCCAACACCATATGCAGGAATAACTACACAGAAGAATCCTTCTTGTGAATCGACCCAGAGATTTTGGTGCATATCTGGATAATTTATCTGTTTTATTTACTGTTTATATATGTAATAAATTGAAATTCACAAGAATTATTGACGGCACCATCGTTTACGGCAGAAACGTTCTGTGTGAATTCCTGATATACCACCTCAATTTTTTGAACATAGTACTAGTTGGATTTCTACAGGGTAGGTTTAGCAGTATACTTTGTGTACATATAGTCTGCAAAAATAAAATTACCCATTGTTTCTGCTGCCGTTAACAGGCACTGTTACTGTTACTGTTTATCAGCGGACATCGCCCTGTTGTTTCGTAAGTTATCATTCTAACCCATATTTAGGAACTCGTTTTCCTTAACAGCTCATGTTGCTTATGTTTCCTTCCTTTTGAACATTCTGCCCCCATTCCTCAATATCACTCAAAAGTATTAAATTTTTTTTTACTTTTCGAATACAAATTGTCACGTTCCCATTGATCTGGAATTTTTGACCTTCCCCGATAATGTCAACATTCTTTTCAGAATCTCTCTGTTCTTTGCCACAAATGACGTCGTGAAATGTTTTCATCCTTAATTAATTTCCTTATATCTGCTACATCTTTTGATAGTATTTGCTGCTCTTTCAGTACTATTACTTGACTTCTCCGAATCGAATCGAAAGGTATTTGAAAGACCGTTGAAATATTTCCCCAATTTTCATTAATATATTTTCACCAATATTTGTTTGATTGTACAGCGTCTACTGTTAATTGACCTGCCTGTCAATAATACTATTTCCCTGTGATCTATATATCAAATATCGGAATTAAATATATTTTTAATGTGTTCAACATCAGATCTCCAAATAAAAAATGCACGTATAAAATTGAAAATAACGGATAGTTATCATTCGCGGATGTTCTAGTTATAAAAAACAGCGATAAGGGTTTGGAGTTTGATGTATATAGGAATGATACTAGGACTTTCAGATATATTAATGACAGCTCCCACCATTAACCACAACAAAAAATGACGGAACATTTTCTTGTCCGTCCCCTCGAACAAAGAAAGACATGTGAAATCCAATTTATAGTTCTTCCATACGAACCGAAATACACCTACGAATTGGTTGACATTTTTGAAAAGTTTAATATGAAAGTAGCTAACAGAACTGCTCGTACTTATACTTCAAACAATGTTGGGCAATCCGTAGTTGAATGTTGCTTAACATGCCATAGAGAACAAATGAGGCCACAGAACAAATGCTTGAAACAGTAGCGACCGTTATATGACAACAAATGTTTAGGTACCTTAAAAGTTTAGTAATCGATAAATGTGGAATAATGAGTTCCATGAAGTGACTAAGATCCCATACCTAACAGCTGTCTTTTCGCACTTTTCCATAATAACAGGTAGAAAACAGGTGGAAATTAGATATTAGTCAGTTAGCAAAAAACATTAGATATTAGTTATAAATTTAACGACCCTTACAGACATTTTAAATGAACAGGGTCCATTGACTATTCTGAGCTGACCACTGCCTTTTTAGAGCAGTTTTTCAGTTCCCTTCTCAGTCTTTTCACAAAAGTTTTTTCATAAGTGTTTTCAGCCACATCGCTTTTTATGTTTATTTTAAACCAATTTCCTCATTTAATCTCTTGACAAATGTTTTTGAATTCCTAGAGAATATGTAAGGGTTTCTGTCACTATTATTTGAAATTTCAAAGAGACTATTCATGCATCAAATCTTCTTATAGATGAAATCTATCTTCAAAAATAATACTTTAGATTTCAACTTATCATACTTGAACGTGAGGAGCAGTCATTATCGAGTTGTATAGGTGGTTTCTAATAGAATATTTGGTTCGGACGAGCATTGCAATGGCTACAACTGCGACATACATCATCAAAGACTCTTAGTTGCTCTTATAGCGCATACAAGATTGTTTAGGGTTCGGATCTCCAGTTTAATTTTATCGATGGTAGACATGACTTCATTTATATTGATCGGAATTTATTGGATTAATTGGTCATGTAAGGGTAGCCAAACTTTATGACCACGGCAAATATATCTAATTTTTGTTAGGTGAGTGATGCTGCCACCTAGGATCATTAATTGAGTATTCATTCTGGTTATTATATTATGTGACTAAATAGTATAAAATTGTTCTTTGGTCTTATGACATCGACAGCGATGATGAATTACCTAAAAGCGATAAAAACGATTGATGAACACGACAATTAAAATAACCATATTTGACCATGTTGCTGAAGCAACATATCTTTTTTCTACTATGGAAATAAATATTCGAACGTAACTCTCGAAAGAAAGCATAATGCATATGCGGGCGGGACTTCATCCATACAAACTGGCTGAAAAATCAGCATCAAACATCGCACCACATAGGGGTTTTATGTGATAAGTCATGGTGGAGTCGTTTGCATTTGATAAATTATTTTATATACTCATAATTTTTGATAGGGACAAGGGGCCTATCCTCCACATTTATTCAGAAGGGGTCGTCAGGACATTAGTGCCACGTGCCATATAGTGAAATAAAATTGACAGACATTACAATTTGTGGTTTTTAAAATCGCTTGAATAGATTGAATCATTCGTGTTCGTGTTCAATGAATTCAACAGCTAACTTGGAAACTTTGTAAACCTGAGGGTCTTCCACTCATAAAAGCATTGCTTCCTAATTTTTGATGAACTAAGTTGACCATCGTAAAGCCCATTCAGATTACAAAGTGAATTTTTTAATAACTGAACGATAAAAAGGCTCACTTATCGGGAGATTCTTTTTCTGGTCTGTATAAAAAATTCAAATTGATGGTTTATCACAGATAAAACGTGGAAAGTTGTAATGTACAACTTGAAAAATAGCATGGAGAAAAAGTTTTTAAGTTTCGAATATTGTCAAAAATGAAACTAAATTGGTGAATATCGGTTCTATTCGAATACTTGTGGAATTGTGGAATTGGCCGCGGTGGTAGTGCGCCCGACTCACTATCGGAAGACCGTGGATTCGATTCCCGCCTCGACCAGATATTTTTCTCGAGAGAATTTATCTGGTTGAAGCTGGAATGATTCTGCAACCGTGTTAGGAATCACACGTTAAAAGGTAAGACCTCGTTAGTCCTTAGCTCGCACAAGTTTCTCAACTTCTGAGAATTGTCGTTCGTATGAGGGCGACAGCTGATTAACGGAAAAACAGATTTTTTTTAAACTCCAGAACTATTCGGGATTTCCTAAATTCCATGCTGGCCTGTCTTATCTTTGACACTGCAAAAATTACATTTATAATAGACATGTTGAAATGATTAATTCATAAAAAATCCGTTTATTTTTCTGACTCTTTAATTATCAAACATTTTTCTACGATTTTTTTTGGAACTAATCGATGACTTCCCGAAGATATAATCACTCTTAGAGATCGCAATTATAAAAGAAAGGTAGTTGGTTGGTTAGTGAGTTCTACTAATCAAACAACCACTATTGAATGCGGGTCCGATTCCTACTCTGGTATTCAATGGCGACTTGCTAAGTATGTAACCTGCATATCGTCTGACTAGTACTAAGAATGCTTGAAACTCGTTATCCCGTTATACGAAAAGAAACAGTGGTTAAGTACTGAAAAAATTAACAAAATAATAAGTTTTTGTTGCGGTATTTCAAGACTGCAATTTTGATGAATATCACATCACCCCGAAACCTTCACCCACATGGAAAGGACAATAAGGGGTAAGCAATACAGCAAAAGTCGCGTCAATGTTTCAAACAAAAAGTTTTTCAAGAATTAGACACAATTTGCTATTTAACTTATTTTTCTTGCTGGAATATCCTTGGAATGCATCACATCAAAAAATTAAGATATTTGGAAATTAACCATCAGAAAAAAACAGGAAAAAAAAATATTGATTATGTTTTCCATAGTTAGCTGCCTGCAGTATGGAAGGACTTTTATACAGCCTGAGGACTCGTGACAAAGTGACACACAGGTATCTTGGACGACGAGAAAGCTGACGATTGTGGTGTGCCCGACACGGATCCTCAACTCAATTACTACCAACTTGGTTACGCCACTTTTGAAGTTAGTGCGTACAAACGCACAAACACAAGCTCTAAAAATGTTTGTTTTGGGTTCTTTTGCGTTGATAAAGACTCCCAATAATATTTTTTTCTTGAATAACTTCCATGTATAGACAGTGTTACAGATTTGAGCAGCTATTTGACGGTAACAAAACCTCAACCTCGATATATTGAAAAATATTTCTTTCTACACTAACATTTTTAGATGCTTTCTACCGCCAAATATTAGATCAGAGAACTAATCAGTGTTTGAAAATATGTTTTTTCGTTAACCATCTGTCACACCCCTATGAACGACAACCCTCAGAAGTCGAAATTGCAAAAAAAGTGAATAAAGCTTTTTACCAGATTTCCATGTGTTTGCCTATGTTTGATTCATAAGACCAATATAGGTAAATAGGCGTGATACTTTGTCACTGACAACTTTTTTATTAATAAACCAATTTGGATAAATCAAACACTAAAAATCTTACCGCAAATCATTAGTGATAACCGCACCAAAATCGGTTAAGTAGTTTTTCAGATTAACACGTACAAATGCACAGACAAACAGATAAAACAAGCAAACAGAAATAAGTTACACTTTTATTATATGTGTATTGATTTGGACGGCATATTTATTACAGAGTGAAATGTGGTTCTATTATCAGGTTAGCTAGTAACTGATATTTGTCTCACCTGTTTCAGCTGATGGAAGTTTCGAAACATTTTCAACTGAGTAACCCACGAACAGTGATTCATAATTTCAATAGGTACAGTTTTTTCAAGCAACGATTTTGGAAAAATGTTAAATTAGTTTATTATTATTACTGTCGTCGGTCTAATATTTTCCGAAAGCATTATACGAGGATAGACTTTCATGTTAATATAAAATCATAGTTCGTTCAAAAATTGAGCGCATAGTTAGTTAGCAGTTAGCATAGTGAAAAATGGAAATTACTAGTGGACGTATTCATGATTCAAAACACATTTTGCTACACGGAGATTATCAGTTACCGGTACATCAAAATACTATACAATATTTTTTATATAACAATAGGTAATGTCCTACGTCATAACGTCAAAATACCGTGTAGCAAAAAGCGTTTTAAATTAAATTTATTGTGAAAAAGTCTATAATTATTATTTGTTCAAAATCTGTTTTTCCGTTAATCAGCTGTCGCTCCCATACGAACGACAACTCTCAGAGGTTGAGAACTTGTGCGAGCTAAGGACTAACAAGGTCTTACCTTTTAACGTGTGATTCCTAACATGGATAAAATTAATGATTTTCATCAATTAACGAGTCAGAGTATTCATAACTTGAGAACGATTTTGAGAAAGTTTAGACTTGACAAAAATGTAAAGAATTGGTTCGTGCAGCTTTGCGTAACAAAAATCATAAAAAATGATCTTCAAATGGATGATTCCGCACAATTTAACCGACCCCCAAAAATGTTCGTGTGAATTGTACTGAAAAATCCACATGAAACATTGTTATAAGTGAAGAAACTTAGATACCTTTGTATAAACCGGAAAGTAAACAACAATCCTTCATTCGGGTGTTTCGAAATGAATCGTATCTCACGAAAGTTTTTTGTTCACGAAGCACTTGGAAAAAAATGATGGCTTGATTTCATTTTTCTAATTCAAAATTTTATTATTCTCCAAGCTCACTTTCAAAAATAATGAAAATCAGCAAAGCATATAATTATATCTCTTCATTAGACCAACATTAATGGCAAAACATCAGTCACGCGACGAAATTTTTATTGCGGTTCGCCGAGAGTAACATTACAGATGGCGTTGCCCCCTAACCTTCGTCCCCCAGCACGTCTCGCAGAAGTCGTAGAAGTTCAAGTATCCACTTTATTTCCGAAACAGAACCGAAATTACTTATGGATAGTCCATCTGCCGATATTGCAACGTATTTCCTGCCTGGTATCGTATCCCTAGGCAGAATGACATATGGTTCAAGCAAGTGTACTTTCGCCATGTGTCTCGTACCTACTCTGTTTCATACTTTCATGACTTACTAGATGGTAGCACGCGCTGTATCGTGATGACCAACCATTACACATACGCCCCGGTACATCTGGTACGGTACCTTTGACCGAAGATACAGGGGAGTATTGTAATGTAGTCTGTGTATGGTATAGTTTTAGTGATGAAGCGCCCTATGAGTCGAACGATGATTTATGTTCAAAGGTAACTCGATCACTTGAAATACTTTTAGTTTTTATTTGTTTTTTAAAGGAATTTCAGACTGTCGTTCACTTAGAGTCAGTTGATCAACCAAACGAAAAAAATTCGCAGTAAACGATAGCGTTTCTCAATGTGATACTCATGTACACTGTTGAAGTGAAAATATTTTCCTATATAAGAAAGAAATAAAATTTAAAGTTTATAGTTGTACCACTGCTCTACTTCATACCCGAGTTCATACTATTAGCAACCAATTAACGAATCTGTCCTGTGCTCATTTCACCTAGACTTCACTAGATCATTTCATACCCTCAAATCAATCTTTATGGGCAGTTTCGATCCATTTGCATCTTTCACTTGAAGCTGTAGTATTAGTTGAAAACTACCTTAACAATCGGTTGAAACTCTTGAGAAAAAATATAGAGTTGCTCTTCCTATTTCATGCTTCAGAATTAGTAAACGTAATTTCCAACACGGTCACTTATAGTGCCGGGAAATTTTGGAAAATTTACAAGCCGAGGGACGCTCTGAACCATTTCCTAGATCACTAGAACGCTCAACACCCAAGCATCAAGTTCACCATGGAGACCGAACAGGAGCAGCCGATAGCATTCCTAGATGTACTAATCGATCGGTGTGGTGGTAAACTAATAAACGCACGCACTATCGAACCACCATCCTAAAAAAGAGAGGAGTTATCTCCACTCTAACGGTACGAGCTCAAAGAATATGTGGACCAGAACATCTAGAGGAAGAACTAGAACAACTTCAAGTGACCTGGAGATCGAATGGGTACAATGTACCCAAGATCAACAATGCCATGAAACTCAAGAGTTCCAAGGTTCAAAACGGCTTCTTCCTGATTTTTTGAAATCACACACCCACGGGCATCTTTATAAACGCCTATTTAGAGTAGATAAGGTGGTATTGTTACAACCACTACTTATCTCATGAATCTTTGAAAAGAAACATGAAAATAACTTGAAACTGAAGCGTACTTTAAAACTAGTATAATAACAACACTATGCAACATAAAAGTGCAACATCAAAAAGGAATCATAAAATCTGACACATTGTTGTCGAGCTGATGAGAAATACAACACACACAAATTTCTGCACCGCGTAACGACTTCAGATTTTAACTTCTACTCCAGCTTTTGAAATTTTAATGTAATCAAAAAGTGCACACAAGTATTCACATTTGACAATACGCCGACGCTTACAATTTATAGAGCTTTCTGAGATCAAACATGTTTTGACGCATTCCTATTTTGCATACGCGATAATTGAGTACAGAGGGTAATTTTTCGCTCATATAAAATACTATGAATATGATGTACTGGATGTCATTCGACAATGACGTCGTATGTATGTAGTAAACTGTTCTAGTATACATACTATATTAGATTTTTATTCATCTAATAAAAACTCCCCTTGTAACAATATCGACAATGAAACCCAATCACACTGAAACCGGGCGGTATTTGTGTCAAGCTGAAACGCAATAGACACGGCGAGCTCAGGGTTACCCAATAGCGATGTTCCGACATCAAAGGGATCCCTGGCCTTACACAAGTCACAAAAGCTTATACAAAAGGTAACAGACGACTCGACATTCACTACAAGTGTTACTTGCATTCCTAGATTTCCTACAAGTAACCCTTGGAGACGAAATGCCTTCGACGATATAGAACACTTATTTTACACGTGTTTTCTTTTGCGGTATGCTCATGGAATTCTTTTGAACAATGTATTCAATACACTTTCGAGCGAATGCTTCTGTTCAGACAAATTCGATAGAGAAAAATAATTTCTGAGAATACGACACCATTGTTTCTATAAAATTAGCATCATCATCATTAAAAATAAAAAATCTCCGGGATGGGATGATATTCGTGCTGAGACTCTGAAAAAAATTTCAAGCCAAATCAGTTCAACACTCACTTATTTGATAAATGAATGTTTTCGAATAGGATGTTTTCCAGACTGCTTAAAAATTGGTATAATTAAACCACTACATAAGAGTCGGGACAAAACCAGTATAGGCAATTATCGCCCTATATCCCTGCTATCTATCTTTTCTAAAATTATCGAACGAATTCTGAAATCAAGAATTAAGTATTAAGTTTTTAGGCAAGTTCCATATAGGATCTGACTTACAATACGGTTTTAGAAAGGGAAAATCAACAAAAGATGCAATACATCATTTAACCCAACATATTTTTGAAGCTTTGGATTCTAAAGTTCCAGCAATTTGTATCTTCGTCGATCTCTCAAAAGCGTTCGATATAGTATGCCATAAATGACTTTTGGAAAAGGTTAGACAGTATGGACTTAGAGGTAATATATATGAACTCCTTAAGAGTTATCTCTCAGAAAGGATACAATTTGTTAAGATTGATGGTGTTATCAGCAATCCCAGGAAAGTAACCTTTGGTGTCCCTCAGGGAACCGTTCTGGGACCCTTACTTTTTACAATTTATATCAATGACATGATGACATTGCACACGAAGGGGAGAGTCCTTAGTTTTGCTGATGACACTGCAATATTCTACCAAGCAAAAACGTGGTATGACCTAAAAAGTGATATTGAAAATGACTTCAAAAATATTCAAGTCTTGGTTTCAGTTTAACAAACTCACTTTGAACTGTGACAAAACACAATATTTACCATTGACATCTTACTCGAACAACTTACCAGACCTTGGCTTCCTAAATATAGACAATAACACACAAATACCTGAAGCAACAACAGTGAAATACCTAGGTATTATACTTGATCGACACCTCCGATGGGACAACCACATAAAAAATGTTGTCAATAAAATAAGGGGCCTACTGTCTAGATTCAGGTACCTGAGAGACTTCCTCGATTTAAAAAATCTTAGAACGTTGTATCTCTCTTTAGTCCAGTCGCTTATTAGTTACGGTATTTTGGGATGGGGTGGAGTGGCTGAACACCACTTACATAACCTGAATGTAATCCAAAAATGGATTATTAAAATCATGTATCGAAAGAACATTGACTTTCCAACTGATTCCCTGTTTCAAGAGAGCCAATTTCTTGATGTAAGGCAGCTTTTTTGTTAAAATGTATTGAATAACATCCACAAGATAAAAATACCAGTAAATACTCTAGATCATAATTATGAAACAAGAGGTAAATCAATATATACCTGCACAAGTGCAAAAGCAATTGGTCAACGTTCATGTAAATACATCGCGCCAAGATTATACAATCTACTACCAGCTGAAATAAAAAGCATAGACAAATTCAGAAAGTATAAAGATGAGGTCAAAGATTGGATTATGCAAAGTGGAAGAGACATTTTTAACAATCTTATAAATCTAAAATATTTACGATGAAGCAAAAAACAAATTGAGAGCTCGTTTTCATTTAATTTTATACTCTTTTATATTCTTTATCTTCTTTATTTTAATATTTTTACAATTTTAGCTAAAGTTTTTGGTTGAAGAAATCCTTAATCAGGAAAGCACGTTACAGGATAGGACCCCCGTCTTCCCTTGCTCGTACAAGTCTGTCGAAGACTTCTGAGGGTTGCTCGTAGGGGTGTGACCGGTTGACGGAGGGAAAAAATATATTCAGTTGTTAAGTGGCTCTGCTGGTTATATGTGTATACTGATATATAAGTAGTAGATATATTAGATGTGTGAAACAGTTAGTGTTTACGGTTATGTGTACTATATATGTATGTATATATTTGTTTGTTTGTTCTAGCATCATCACATACAAGTATCTTGAATACTTCCGTGATGTTTTCAATGTTTACTCATTACTCATTATTATTCATGTAACACTGTTTTCTTCATGAACTATTTCCTTGAATAAACATTATTATTATTATTATTATTATTATCATCAGTTGATGACTAAGACTCAGTCGTCTCCTTAATATTCCCTTTCTGTTTATTAAAACAGATGCCACTGAATAGTGACTAATGAGCACTAATCAGACAAGAATGCCCCTTCATCCATTTTGTCCATAATACAAAAATTTAATCGAAACAAAAATTAATACATCAAAAATAAACGAAGAAAGCTATCTTGAAGTATTTTGATTTTTTCTCTTATGAATTATTCTTTAATTTGTCAAAAAAACGTTCAAAAGGATTTTCGTATTTGCATTTTTTAATGATAACTTGCTTATATTGATATTCTTCAAAGCATTTGTTAAAATTGAAATCCAATCAAATTAGTAGATTCCTGATCACATGGGACAATTGAGCATTCCACTGACAATCATTAGGCAAAAGACTTAATGAATGTTTCCTTTCTAGTAGAGGTCGTGTAAACATCAAAGATTTTTACACAATATCAAGCGATTTACAGTTCATTATTCATAATTCATCAACAAATAAAAATTAATAATTTGATATTACATCAGTTTCAAATTTCTTTTGTAGTGTTTCCGTTAGACATTAGATATACTTCATATTGGTCCTAGTTCAACAAATTCTCTGTTAGTTTGGAGATAGAGAGTAGATAATGCTCTGTGTTGGTTTTGAATTATGTTAGGTCCGGTTCATATATTGCTTTCCATATCTCATTTCCAAAAAGTTCAACGGTTCTGGTGTAGTCTGGTGCATATTCACGGGTATATTCCAAATAGTATCCAAACCTTCCTTATTGGAATTCAAACTTACGTCGACCTATGGCCCATGCATATTGTTCATTCAACCAGAACTATTCGTATACCTGATTCCATCTCTGATTCCTTTGAATTCTTTTTGACTTTCTTCATTTTATCTCGGATTTAATTCTGGCAGCTTGTCTTCTTTTCAATAAAAAATCTCCTACTTCCTTTGAGCGAAGCTGATGTTTCACCAATAAATAATCTATTATAAAAGGATGAGGAAAACGGCTTCAGTAAGTAATCTTTGTAACACGGAGTGACTTTATCTTTATCAATAAATTACAGACCAGAGAACTGGCATCCGCTTTTTCGTGTAGACCTTCCGCATTTCATACAGTTTTGAACTGAATTGTAAAAGTTGTGTCTTCGCCAAAAAGTAAACTGAACAAATATACATATAGTGATGAGTTTTGAAGTACACTTCAAATGTCTGCTAGTGCCAGCCATAATTTTGAAACATTTTCAACTTTTAGTTGTTTGGCAAGCTCACTTAGAAGTACATTCGATTCTGGATCTATAAATAATTCATCTAAAATCAGAAAATTAAATGCACCATTATCTAATACGCTTATTCGTTTCTAGCTCTTCGTCAAATCTATAGCCGATAATGATCTAAATCAAAACGAATAATTTTTTATTCCGGGAAAAAATTTCGGCCTTTCATCCTAACAATCTGTACAAAAAACTTTTCCAGTTTCCTTAAGATAAAATATTTTTTTCATGCAATGTGTGGCTATAGGAATACATCATACACTAAAATAATTCACCAACCACTGTTGATCAAAGTTCCATCATAACCAAAATTTTTGTATTATTTTAAATTTCAGCCCCCGTTTCTAATGTTCAAAGCTGACAAAAATATTTTATAGAGCACAAACTCGTAAGTATTACCTAGATAGGCTTAAAAGTTCGTATGCGAACACATAGATGGCGCACTAGTATCAAATCCATATGATTTTTAGATAACCCTAACCTTCAAATGGCACGTGTACAAATTTCACAGCTGTTGGACTATTTAGTTTGTGGGATAGAACATTTTGAATTAAGCAACTTTTGTTAGTTTGAAGAAAATGGATAAAAAGGAATTTCATGTGTTAATAAAGCATTGCTTTTTATCGAAAAAAAAAAATACGGTTGAAGCCAAGGCTTGGCTTGATTAATATTATTCAGGCTTTTCACCAGAAAAATCAACTGTTGAGAAGTGATTTGCCAAGTTTAAACGAGGTGAAATGAGCACCGAGGACGATGCACGCAGTGGACGCCCCAAAGAGGTTCTTACTGACGGAAACAACAAGAAAATCCATAAAATAATTTTGGATGACCGCAAAGTGGAGTTGATCGAGACAGCTGAGGCTCTAATGATATCAAAGGAATAATTTAGACATATCGTGCATGAATATTTGGGTATCGACCAAAAACAACAAAAAATTGATGATTCTCAGCAATGTTTGTATATGTACAACCACAAAAAACCCGACTTTATACGTTGATATGTGACAATGGATAAAAAACATGGCTCCATCATTCCATACCAGATAGATAGATAGATGAATAGATAGATAGCAGTATATTTTCAACAGGTGTACACCCAGTTATAGGAAATTTAAATAAAATGTACTGAAAAAATAACATTCAATTCAATTAAATTCACATATTACATATTCAACTGACAAATTAAAAATTATATAAATAATATAAATGAAATAATATAATTAGATTCAGTTGACATATTATAAATGAATTAGCCCCTTCATAATGTTGACATAAAACAATTGAAAATTATATAAAAAACTATAAATGAAAGGTTCTATGTAAGATACAATCCTTGACAAAGTTCAAAGAGTTTCCATTAATGTTACACATGTTACTAAATTGAAATCATAACACATTAAATTTACTGGTGCTCTGAGATTCACATTTGTTCTACTACTCTGACAATGAAATGTTTTTTCGTATCTTGAGTTGAAGCGTGGTACATAAAAATTTATTTTTTGTAGGAGCGGAGCACAGGAGATGTCGGTTCGACGTGAGTGCTTTGTTCACTCACGTCCCCAGACTAAACGATCGATTTTCACTTGCTATCGTCCAACCCGTATTAGGAATCACACGTTAAAAGGTAAGACCTCGTTATTCCTTAGCTCGCACAAGTTTCGACTTCTGAGGGTTGTCGTTCTTAGGGATGCGACAGCTGGTTAACGGAATAACAGATTTTAAACAGACATGTGACAATAATTTCAAGAACTTTCTTTGGACAGATTCAATTTGCTGTATGTGCGAATTATAAATGGGATACCAGATCATCACCTCATATTCTAGTTTGTACCTCACATAAGCATAGATTAGCGTGATTATCACCTTTATATCTCTGAATTCTCTGGTGCTCCTCGTTATGAAGCCCAATATTCGATTAGCGGTCGAAACAGCTTGGTCTATATGTGAAAGAAAAGTGGATTTCCGATCAAAATTAATACCAAGGTCATTCATTTCATTACCTCGTCTTACGGTATTGTTATAAATTCCATAAGTGAATTGTATTAGCCTTTCCTTTCTGGAAAAAGACAATACATGACATTTGGAAACGTTGAGATTCAAACGATTATTGCAATACCAATCATATATTAGATCTAATTCACACTGTAAGTGTGAGCACTTTGAATATTTTAAAGTCATCGGCGTAGAGTAGTTTTGAATTGTTTATTATTTTAGTTAAATTATTATTGAAAATCAAGAACCAAAGAGGTCCTAAATTCGAGCCTTGGGGCACTCCGGAACTGGGAGTATATAAAGCAGATTTAAAGCCTTCATACTCTACATACTGTTTTCTATCGAGTAGATAATTTGCTGAAAAACCAAATACTGATGCTTGGCAAGAATGAAAAAATCTATTTGATCAAAAACGTTTTGCACGTCTGTATAAATGACGTCAACCTGCTGTTTCCTATCCAAAGCTTCAGAGACAAATTGTAAAAGACATGCAAGATTGGTTGTGCACGACTTGTTTTCTACAAACCCATGCTGATTATCTGATATAATATTTCGTATTGGACTGTAAATATTATAGTATAATATTATCTCAAATAATTTAGAGAAATTGCTCAATATTGAAATGGCTCTATAGTCATATTAATGGACTGCACATGGTGATCCGACTCCAAACCGTGCAAAGACGACGACACAGACAGCTGGCAATGTTATGGTATCAGTATTTTAGGATGCGCATGCGCATAATATCCACCGACTAACTTGAAAAGAAAAAAACCATCAATAGCGACTATTACATAGAGTTATTGGAACGTTTGGAGAACGAAATCGCAGAGTAACGGTCCCATTTGAAGAAAAAGAAAGTGTTGTTTCATCAAGACAATGCACAGTATCACGAATCAATAAAAAAGGTGGCAAAATTGCATGAGTTGGGCTTCTAATTGCTTTCGCAAACACCGTATTCTCCAGATCTAAGCCCTCAGCGAGTTATTCCTTTTCTCAGACTTCAAGAGAATGCTCCCTGGAAAGAAATTTAGCGCCAACGAAGAGATAATCGTCGAACACGAGGCCTATTTTGAGGCTAAAGACAAATCGAATCGAAGAATTGTATATCCGCTATAATCGTTGTGTCGTCCTTTAAGGCAACTATGTTAGCCTACGAACTTTTTATCCCAACATACATACAACCCATAGTACGCAAAGAATTAAGTGGTACAGTTCGAGTATTTTCTACGGTGGTTTTCAAGAACTCATTCAGTTAGATATGCTATGGAATTGGATGATACTTGATTGAAATCTGTAATGTTTTCTGTAATGTATCAAAAACTGTTAATCATGAAATTGTTACAAGTAGTTGTTTACAGCTGATTCTCGGCCTCCCCCCACCACTATGACGTATTAATTGCTTTTTTTATTGGTTGTTGTTTGGTGAAGTTTTTTTGTTGTGCAGTGAAGTCAAGGCATTGTGACCTTGAAGTGTCTGGTGCATGGATCGTTCAGATTTTTTTTTCATATGAGATTTTGTGTGTTTATGTGTGTGTGTAGGAGAATGCACGGTACAGGGTTTCATCATGTGCTTGTTTGTCTATGTACAAACATACGTCTGCATACTTCGAAGATCCTCCAAGTAATAAATGCTCCATCGGTGTTAGGGCACCAAGTTAGTAGTGGAGTGACGTCACAGCAATAACCGTTCAACGGCTAGAGAGCGACATGTTCACTCCACGACGTGTGGCAGAGTAATGCGTATTCATCGGTCTGCCCTCACCTCTCCTGAAGCGATGAAGGTTCGCTCTAGCCCCGCTATCGATGGTGACACAACGGCAGCCGAGGACTGTTTGCCTAGCGTCTACCCTCTCCGAGACCGCAACGACCACTGCTTGCTCGTATATCGACATCTGTTATCGCATTCAGTTGGGAGGTAATCTTGGCGCATGTAGTTGAGAAGTGGGGTTGGCTATGACGTCTTGACGGGTCCTATCAGAGTGTATTTAAGAAGCGTACGAGTGTTGGCTATGTCAGTTTACATCAAGTGAGTTAGTGAGAACTATTATATAAAATGTATTCCTGTGACTGTGGTAAATCTTTCACTCGTAGTGATAATCTTCGTCGGCATCAGCTCCAGAGTTGCCAAGGAGGGCCTGCAGTGAAACGGGTGAGAGTGGATAATGCAACACCTATGTATACGTGCAATTGTTGTAATGTGACAATTCCTATGAGCCAAGTGAATTCTCACCGAAGAACCATGAGTCATAAAAATAATGCATGTGTTCAATTGTCTGACGGTGTTCAAATTATAACGAATGCATTCAATTGCCGCATTGCTACATACAGGGTGGAGAGTTCGATTGTAACCAGTGACTACATTTCATTTTTCAATAAGATTAGGCAGAAGGTCATTGAATTACTGGAATCAGCCATCAGGATCCATAAAAGCATCAAGGTGAATATGGAAGTTTTTGGGAATTATATTCTTCAGACTGATGATTCGAGGGACACGAAGTCATTTAATTCCCAAAATAAAATAGTGGACCAATCTTCAGATTTGAATGCTGTTTTTGATGGATTCCGTGATGTAATTGTGGCACAAACGACTGAGTTCCAGGATCGTGACTCAGGTATTTATTTTTTAAAAATTTCAATAAGATTGAATAGTAATATTTTTTTTTTTTTATAATTCAGGTTGGACTTGTGAAAAAATATTGTTTCTCGAGGTCAACATTAATAAATACAGTCCACTGGAAGGACGTTCATATGTGAAGCTGCCTCAATGTATTCAATGGAAGAAAGCTGTTGTGAATGTTCGTAATGAAGATCAATATTGTTTTGCTTGGGCTATAACATCAGCATTATATCCTGCAGATAGTCGAGTGTCCGAACTTACGTCATATCCACATTTTTCCACTGTTTTAGATGTCACAGGTATGGATTTTCCGGTTAAAGTTAATAATAAGAGTATCGAAATATTCGAAGATAGGAATGATATTTCAATTAATGTTTACGGTTTAGAGAGTACATTTGAGAAGGGTAAAATGAAGTATGAAGTGATTGGTCCATTGCGATACTCACAGAGAAGACTCCGGAGACATGTCAATTTGTTGTTTATAACTGATGACTCCGGTAATGGTCACTATTGTTGGATCAAAGATCTTTCAAGATTAGTTTCTAATCAACTATCAGCTCATAGACAGAAAAAATATTTTTGTGACGGATGTTTGATATATTTTTCTGATGAGAGATTGCTTTTACGTCATAATATGTATGATTGTAATCACATTAGTACCACAACACCAACTACTAATTTAAAGATCAATAAATATGGTAGAATGGTTGCGGAAAATAAACTAATGTTTGAAAACTTTGAGAGGCAAATGAGGGTGCCATTTGTAGTGTATGCTGATTTTGAATCAGTGCTTAAACCGATTCATGTGAATGAGCCAAATCCTGGAAGTTCATACACGATTAAAACATTCAAACATGCCCCATATTCATTTGCTTATTTGATAAAGTGTTCATATGATGATGATTTGACAAAATTTGTTACATATAGGGGTGTAGATGCAGCTCAGAAATTTGTGAGTAGCATTGAAGATGATTTGAAAGAGATACATGAAAATCATCTCAGAAACCCTAAACCAATGGATACACAAACTGTCGAAGAAGAAGAACAGTTTGTTGCAGCCAGAACTTGTGGTATATGTAATAAAGCATTTACTGATGGTGACGTCAAAGTAAGAGATCATTGTCATGTCACAGGAAAGAAAAGATCACATGCCGCTCACTCGAAATGTAATTTAAATTTCAAAATACCAAACTTCATACCTATCATTTTTCATAATTTAAGTGGTTATGATTGTCATTTATTCATAAAAGAATTGTATAGGAATAAAGAGAAAGTTGATGTTATCCCGCAAACTAAAGAGAAATATATATCTTTCACGAAGCATCTCTTTACACACAGCTATACCGATAAAGATGGTGTGGTTAGGAAGAATTATCTCAAAATGAGATTTATCGATAGTTATAAATTTATGACTAATTCGTTGGAGAAGTTGGGTGCAAACTTGACCTCCGATCAATGTTTGGAGATGCACAAACATTTCCCACAAATTGAGAAATTCAATTTGATGAGACAGAAAGGTGTATTTCCATATAGTTTTGTTGATGACATTGACAAATTGAATTATCCATTACTTCCGACAAAAAATCAGTTTTATGACACACTCAATTGTGAACATATATCGGAAACTGATTATGATAGGGCTAGAAAAGTTTGGAATTTATTCGAGTGTCAGAATTTGGGGGAATACTCTGATTTGTATTTGAAGTCGGATGTATTGCTACTATGTGATATTTTTGAAAACTTCCGCACCACAAGTTTAGAGATATATAACTTAGATCCGGCACAATATTACACTGCACCTGGATTATCATGGGATGCCATGTTGAAGTTCACTAATGTTGAATTGGAATTACTAACTGACATTGATATGATTCACTTTTTTCAAAAAGGTATACGAGGTGGAATTAGTCAATGTAGCGAGAGGAAACATATAGCAAATAATAGATTTTTACCCAATTATAATCCCAACGAACCTTCCACATTCATTACATATTTAGATGCAACAAATCTATACGGTCACAGTATGTCACAACCTCTACCAACAAGTGAATTTACATGGTTGACACCAAATGAAATTCTTAATCTCGATGTGATGGATGTGAGTACTGATAGTCCGTATGGGTATGTATTTGAAGTGGACATTCATTATCCACAAGAGTTGCATGATAAACATTCTGACCTTCCATTTTTAGTCGAAAAAATAATACCACCTCGTACACAATCGAAAATTCCCAAATTAATTCCAAATTTGAATGATAAAAGAAAATATATTGTTCATTATAGGAATCTACAGCAAGCTGTCAAAAATGGATTGATTGTAATGAATACACATAGAGTATTGAAATTCAAACAATCATGCTGGATGAAACCCTATATAGATCTTAATACTGAAATGCGTAATAGGTCTAACAACAAATCTGTTAAAGATTTCTATAAACTAATGAATAATGCGGTGTATGGAAAGACAATGGAGAATGTAGATAATCGAATTGATGTTAGACTCGTTACACATTGGGAAAATATAAAGAAAAATATAGGTGCCAGCACTCTCATAGCCAAACCAAATTTCAAAAATTGTTCAATTTTCACTGATAATTTCGTTGCCATTCAATTGGGTAGAGTGAAGGTTCATTACGATAAACCATTATATTTGGGATTTTCCATATTAGAATTATCTAAAACAGTCATGTATGACTTTTTCTATGGATGCATCAAACAACACTTTGATGAAAATGTCTCTTTACTTTACACAGATACCGACTCGCTCATTCTTAAAGTAAACACAGAAAATTTTTATGAATTCATAAAAACTAACATAAGTAGATTTGATACATCCAATTACAGTATAGTTAACCAATTCAATATTCCAGTAACAAGTTCAGTCTTGGGTAACTTCAAAGATGAATTTCCAAATGATCCAATCATGAGTTTTTATGGTACAGGTGCTAAAGCATATTATGTGAAATCTGTTGATGGTGAATTTAAGAAAGCCAAAGGGGTTAAACGATCTGTAATAAAGAATGAATTGACATGCGAAGATTATCAAAAAATCGTCGAACAAGGTGGTATGATATTCAGAAAGATGAATTCATTTAGAAGCGTGTTACATGATATGTATACTGAATTAAAAAATAAAGTTGCATTATCATATCACGATGATAAACGATTTATCATTCCGAATACTACCCACACTCTTCCTTGGGGTCATAATGATATTGAATTTTATGAAAACGATCCAAATGAGAACATTCGTTGGATAAGTAATATTATTCAACAATCACAATCTCAGGAGACTCCATTGGATCAATTGATTAATTTATTATCTGCCGAGATCAATGATTGAAATATCATTCAATATCTTCAAAACCGGAAAATTCAATATTGATATTTATGTAGCCATTTATAATTAATAATATATGATAGAAGTAATGTGATATTAATGTATTATGTATGTATGTATATGTATTACTGTAATGAATATAAAATGATTAAAATTTTATTTGTATTATTTCTATTTCCCTAATCAATTACTGCAATATATAGTATAATGTAAATGACAGAAATATCAGTTTGAAGAGAATCATCGTAGAGTGCACAATGTCTAAAACAATCGATAAGTTTGGTAGAAAAAGAAAATGGGGTGGTAATGTCATTCGAGGTCCTCCTGGGAATGGTTTTAAATTAACAAAAGATGGTCATTATGACATGCAAAGGAAAATATTGAAAAATACAAGTGAACCAATTGACAAGAGTGATTGTGTAACTGTATCATATCTTGAGGGGGAAATTAATGGAGCAAAGGAAGTTATACTTCTAGCCCTACAAGCTGCAATACAATCCACAATAGGCAATATTGCTCGGGACGCCCGGCAAGCATTTAACGATAAAATTGCAGAGGCTCGGATAACTTTCACTCGTAAATTTGACAAACTTACAAGTGATGTAGACATAAAAATGTCTGACATAACAGCGTCTACAAATAAAAAATTTGATGCTATGTCAAACATAACAGGGACTACAATGAAAAAGTATGATGTACTGGAACAGAGAGTTGAAGTATTGGAGAAAAACCATAAAGAAGTTTTGGAGAGAAACTATAAAGTCAGGCCATCATCATCAGGTGGACTGGGATATCCAGGACTGAACATTAATCCAAATCATAGAATAATACAACCAAAACCAAAACCAACTGATGATGTATTAATGGAACCAACATGGTGAATGTATTCCCTCGTTAGGTTAGGTTAATAGCTACGTTAGGTTAGCTGCATACTTACGTTAGGTTAGGTGTTAGGTTAGTATTCCCTCGTTAGGTTAGGTTAATAGTTACTGTAGGTTAGGTTAGGTTAGGTTAGGTTAGGTTAGGTTAGGTTAGGTTAGGTTAGGTGTTCGGTTGCATAGCGGTAGGTTAGCGTACTAGGTTAGGTTACGTTAATACATACGATAGGTTAGGTGTTCGGTTGCATAGCGGTAGGTTAGCGTACTAGGTTAGGTTACGTTAATACGTTAATACGTTAGGTTAGGTGTTCGGTTGCATATTATGTTACGAACGCGCGCGCGAAGAGGGCGTAGATGTCTCTCCAGATGTCCCGCCTACCTGGGGCCGGAGGCCCCACCCACCTGGGCGGAGCCCAGGCAGTGGGCGGGGCCCGTTAGGGCCACGCCCCCCCCCCCCCCCCCTTTGTATTATTTCTTCTTTTTCAGAATGGCAACCAATACACAGGAGGTGAATAATGCTGTGGCGTCTATTCTGCCGGTGTCCGCTGACCAGGAGGAGGCAGCATCTTCGAGAGCGGTGACGGTTGACCAGCCAACCACTTCGCGTTCGCGAGTTAGGTGCAGATCTTCTAGCCCTGACTTATTCGAGGAGGAGGAGGAAGTCAGGGCTGTGAAGAAGGTTTGCCAACGACCTGCAGCAAAGGTTGGTCCTATTTCAAAGTACCGAGCTACTTGCAATAGGACTAATCCTTATGCAGGTAGTTTTTCGACCTCTCGTAAGAGGGCCTCCACACCAGCAGCAGCACCAGCAGCAGTGGAAATTCCGAGGAGTCCTTCTCCGGAGTTGGTGATATTGTCGCCGTTGGTGACGCGACTACCACCGCTGCCAGCGACACCGGCGGATCCTGAGGTGTTGGTGCCACAGCCTATCGGAGAGGTTAGTGAAAAGATGAGTGTTTTTCTGCAGAGATGCAAGAAAGCAGAACGAGCTGCCCGATCTAGCGAGGCCGCGTTGGTTACCATGAAGCGACAAATGGCTGAAATGGATAACCGACGGAGGGAACTCCAAAAGGAAATGGCCGAAATAGATCGGAATTATGCATCTCTGCAGGAAAGGTGTAAAGCAAAGACCTCTTCGATAGAGCTGTACAAAAAAGTAGTGACAGTTATGGACACTCTTTTTGTAGATGAAGTGTAAATGTAAGATTAGTTTTAGGTTAGTTAGGAGTATTTAATTATGGTAGTTTTAAGTTTATATTTGTTAAGTTTATATTGAATAAAGGAAAAGGAAGTGAAATAAAGGGTGTACACTGTTTTTTGGTTTGGTACACATTGAACAATGCGATGGTTGGAGCATTTTTCTTCACTTCCTCTTATTATCATTATTATTTTTTTATTTCAATTCCAAGTTCTTCTAGACAAATACCTCACATCAATTTTTGTGTTCTCTAATCACTTGTAAATAATTTCATGTGAAGAAAATTTAAAAAATAAAAAAATAGACATGTTTCATAGTGAAATCGACAAGTATATTTCATTTGTATTTTATCCATTCAAGTATCTCTTTCATTGAATATGTCTTATGTCACTTTGCAATTTACCCCTACTCATTGAATATGTCTTATGTCACACTACAATTTACCCCTACTCAATGTTCCACTCCTCTCCCACTCCCTCTCGAAAGTATAAAAGTAGAAATCATCTGATGAAACATTCAGTTGATCAGCTAGCATCGAGATGGAACCCGATTCAACCTCCGAACCCTATAGCTGCCCGGATCAGGGGTACAACTTCAATTACTGGGATAACAGCCAGGTACAGGTTGTCTCTTCCACCACGGAACCCCACAGTCCGCCATACGAATACCGGGATCACGACATCAGGATGCAAGTTCAGCATGTCACTGGCAGTGACGAAGGACACTTGGATGACTCGGAATATCCAGATCCTGACGGATGGTGGGACCCTGCTTATGATGACATTGTCCCAATGAGTAGCGACGACGACGATGATGACGACGACGACTCTGGTGATGATGCTGATGACGAGCTTGACGTTAGACGTCCTCCACCATCCCCTATCCTCATCGAGGATAGTCCTCCGCCATCCCCAATCCTAATCGATGATGATGTCCTCAATTCCGATGATGACATATAATCATCTACTCGTCCATCATTTCCTTTCCTTTCCTTCCACGGAGTACACACTTTTTGGTTGGTGTACACGAGGCACTGCGAGGCTGGGGCAGTGTCTTCCTCCCTTCCTCTCCCTCTTATTAGTTTTTTTTTCCATAATAATCACTAGAATTTCTCCTAATAATCGCTCAGAGTTTCATTCTTGATGTTTTCGAATCTCAAACACTGTTCTACATTTCACCCCCTCCATTTCATTTCTTCCAATATAAATATAGCAACAATCCCAGTTCTATATCATTCTTCCACAATGTCGAGTACAGGACCCATCCAAGTACATGAAATAGATTCAACGTCTGATCATTTGAGTACAACCTTCGCTCAATTTCTGCAGCGAATCTATGATCTTCCTGATGATTTCGCAGAACGAGTGGAACAAGGTATTCAGGACGACATAGATGCTGTTGACGATAATAATGCGGATGATGTGATTAGTATATCATCTGATTCAGCTGATTATGACGACGACGACATCATGAGTATATCATCTGATTCAGATGACTACTATGAGGATGATATCATTAGTATATCATCTGATTCAGATGACGATACCATAATTATTGTTTCTGATGATGAGGAGCGTTAGTCCATATCATTGCATGGATTAATAAAAAAATAACAGCCCTTTTCAGGGCTACAATTAAAGACTGAAACAATAAAAAAAATAGCTCTTTTCAGAGCTACCATTATACTTTCAAACAGAAACAGATTCATACCATTGTTAACATTATGTTAACATTATAATCTCAAACGAAATATATGTATGTGAAAGTATTCATCATTATATGCATATGAATGATTGACAAATGCCAACTTCAACTTTCATTTAAAGTAGTACTCATCATATGCATAGATATTCAATGACTATCAAATTCCAAATTTCGACTTTTCAGTCAAAGTAGTAATTTATTTGTCATATAATGTATAGATATTCAAAGACTAACAAATTTCCAACTTAGACTTTTATTAATCAAAGTATTCATTTGTCACATAATCTATGAATACTAATACAACTAACTACTGTTTGTGTGAATAATGTAGCCCTGAAAAGGGCTGTTGTTTTTTTTTTGACCAGTAGGTCCACGGTTATTGTGCCACAGGTTGGACATTATTACATATAATACATGTAGATACTCGGGTGAAGTTTGTTAGTGGCCTCTCGCAAGCTTCACACCAATTCTGTCCCATTTCCATAATTGAGACAGTGTTGTGGGTGTTGACATGGGCATACCACCCTCCATTATTGTTTCTATGCGAATAAAACCGAAAGCAGCACCAACATAGTTTTTTGTTCTCTCCATCTATTGTGCTGATCAATACGTATGCATCCAATGCACAATACAAATCCAAGGGATCTTCCAGTGTCTCACTGACATTGAGTGTTCGCATACCGATCCTCATAGCACCATCACCTTCAGTTGTGTCAGCTTCTATCCCTTCATCATCTCCTTCTTCATCCATGACCCTCTCAAACTCCATCACGTCATCATCTTCGTCGCTTTGGTTGGCCTCGTTTTCAACTTCGTCTATCTCATCTTCATCGACTCCAACATCTTCTGCTTCAACTATTACTTCCTCTAGCGGAACATTGACATCCTCATCATCTGATTCGTCTATCCAATTGTTTTCATCAACAGCAGCTATTCTATTTAATGCAGCATTTATTTTTGCAGAATTCATCTTGTTGTTGTTTGCTCACAGTTGTAGAGAGTGAATGAATGAACTCTAGGTTTGCAAGTCAACTTATATAGGAGGTGATGCGACTCCCACTTGACTCGTTTAGAGTGGAATAGTAGGAGAAGTTATCCCACTATACTTCCACATGATGTTGATTTGTATAAATAGAGATCGTAGGTATAGGAGAGAGCATTCAGAGTTTCTGTAAGTCATCTCTTTATATTTCTAATCGAATTAGTAAAATGCCGTTTCCAAAAGAGTGGAATGAAAAACCAAAAGTGTGTGTCTACCCAATGATGATTGCAGGGGCTATTGTGTGCTACTTTTGTCAAATAAGTAGACCTAAGGATTCAATCAATCCATGTACTGGTATGTGTAGTGATTGCGTGTTGCGGATTCAACTATCGCCTCCTTCTCATCCACCGAAGCGAACAAAATCGGATTATCGTCAACAACAGTTACAGTGTCTGAAGTGTTCCGAACCTATAATATTTAACAATATAGGTATCTGTAGAAATATTTGTGGTATCTGTGCTGCCGTTCCAACTCCACTGCAACGTTGTTTGCGTTGTGATACATATTCCATGAATTGTTGGAATCATGTATGCAATGCATGTAGAAGTACTTGGGATCTGTGTGAGAAGGTTGGTCAACTCTACCCCAATAGGAGAATCCATTTTTTTCAATGTTGGTGTTTGACGCACGAGCAACAACTATTGAGGAATAGAGTCAAAGAACGTTCCACATCCACAGAGACATATTAACATTTTTCATTTTTTATTATCGTTATTGTCCTCTATTATTAATAAATATATATATATTTTGAATTTATTTGTATTATTTTCTAACATTTAAAAATACATGCATGCAACACAAAGTTTTCCTCTTAAATGACAAAGATTGTTACATGCGTGAATAGTTTAGTGAGAGAGCGCATGTGCCAGTTGATGAAAGAGCGCATGCGCTAGTTTATTTTCTTCTATAAATGGTGAGGTCTCAGTAACATCATCACCTTTCCTATCCACATTCTATTGCTATCACATATCATTCCTCAGACCTTAATAATCATGAGCTCTATGCCGCTATTGATTGCTGAAGATGGTTCACCACTTGTTGATATCGATCAGACTGATTTTGAAAATATTCCAGTATTACATTTATCGAGTCAAGATTCGATAAATGATTTTGATATTAACGACTTCGTTAACTTTGCAGATGTGCCAGAACCAAATGAGCAAATTATTATTGAAAATCCGATCGTTTCGCAATTATCATCACTCAAACACTCTTCATCTACCCTTCCTCTTGGTGTTGATAAGAAATCTAGAACAATCAAGAGGAAGGTTACTAAGGCATCTTCATCGATTGTCACTGACTTTAAAGAAAAGAAAGAATCCAAAAGTGTTGTGCGACAGAAAAAACCCGCAACGAAAAGTGACAGATCGAAGAGGAAGCCAAAAGGTACTCCTAAAGAAATGAAGAGTGATTTGAAAGCTGAACCGCTATCTTCTTTCAGCCCCCTCCATCGGTTTGGGGAAATGAAAAGGAAAGCAAAATGCCGTCTTGTAAAGGCACAGATGACTATTGCTGAACTTGAAAAGAGTGAGCGAGCTATTAATGCTAATAATGAAACTCTTGAAGCATTAGATGCCAAGATTGCATTAGCGAAGGTTGAATTGGCTAGAATGTCTAAAGATGCTGATGAACTCCGTTCAAAAATTGGTAAAGATAAGCAATTCCATCAACGTTCGAGAATGCAAGCTCAGGCTGAGCTTGAGGAGTCGACTAAGCTTTATGAGACAGCATTATCAGTGAGAGATAATTGGCAAAAAGAGTTGGATACTGCATTTCAAAGTGACGGCGATTAGTTTTGGGAATGATAATGTGTTTTCAATATCGTGAGTTGAAAAATATAAGCGGGAATGGAGTATACAATTAATTTGGTTTGGTATACACAGAACATTGCGAATGGCTGGGGCAATGTTTACCGCTGCAATATTTTTCAGTTCACATACTTATAATTGAAATGAAAACAATAATGAACTTTAATATTACTTTATTCATAAAAGTCACTATTATATACATTTAAACCATATTTGATTCATCAATCCAAGAATTTTGTTCGCTAGGAAGGCCTAACCACTTTACATATACTTTATTTTTTCTTCTCTTCAACACCTTCTCAATCAGATATACGTCAGGATTCTCGGTTCGTAATAACTCTTCTTCGTAAAAACATCCTCTAATCGGCTGTTCATTCATATCTTCAAGATTATAAGTCGTTGGGATGGTTTTATTAATTTTAACAATCTTGAATAGCTCCGTGGTAAAATTCGCAGTGTAAGACTTTTCAAAAATATGTTTGTATTTACTTATACGTACAATATCATTTAATTGGAATTTGGGTTTACTTTGTCTTCCTCCAATTCCATTGATACCCTTGAATTTTAATTTTGTTGTTGAATCAACATTGATGGGTGCCATACCTATTGTACGATGAACTTTATTATTATATCTACTAGTTATAATTGGAAGAATATCAAGCCATTTGTGGTGACCTCTCATCGAAAATTCCTTGTAGAGCCATGCCTTTATTGTACGAATCACTCTTTCTGCTATAGCTGCCTTCTTTGTGCTAAATGTTGAATAATGATTGATATTATATTCTCGCATGAGAGATGAGAAGCTTTTATTGAAAAATTCTTTCCCTTGATCGCTTTGTATGTGTTTGGGGGAGTATTTGGCTTCTTTCAGTACATGTTTCATTGCATTAGTTACTGTACTACCTGTTTTATCTTTAACTGCTACAGTCCACAGATATTTGGAGTAACAATCTATCACTACAAGTATATATCGGTATCCTTCATTACTTTTTGCATAAGGTTGCAGTTCAGCTAAATCTATTTGCCATAGATCTGCAAAACCTTTGATGGTGGTTATTCTTCTACGAAAATTACGTCTTGCAGGTTTATGTAATTCATTAACAACTTGTCGTTTGACATCACTTATTTCATTAGTCATTCTATTTCAATATGATTAAAGAGAAAAGGTGATAATGTTACTGCATTGAATGATGATGTGACAGTGATCATTACATGTGAATATGTTAATATATTATACCTTCTTCACGTAATTCTTCAATTATTGAAATTATTTCATTATCATGTCCGGTATGTCCGGCTGACTTTGAAGCTACCAATAGTCGTAGGCGAGCAACTAACTCTTTCGGTGAATTCCAGTACACATAATTCACAGGTTTAGAATTATATATTTTCTCCATTTTCACTCGTTTGAGTGCTCCACCAATTTTACTTCTACTTCTTATTGGATATTGTCGTGAGTCTAATAGAGGTTTGATAACTTCACGAAATTTTTTAGAATTTGTATTTTTAAAACCATTCTTCAGATGATATTGTTTATATGGAGCATTCGTTATTTTCAATATTTTGGAATATACTTGACGAGTTTCTTCATTATCAACATCTTGTGGATTCTTCAAAAAAATCATATCATACAATTCTGGACTACCTGCGCATTCATATTTTTTCACTTTATTAGCATCCCAAAATGAAATGTTTCCATCTTTGAAATTTACCACTAGACTTCCCATTTTCAGCTTTTGTGTAATTGGATCCATACGTACGCCAAATGTTCCATCATATGCTGGATTTCTAGATTTTATATTATTCAAATGTTTCATCAAAACATCTTCACCACTTTCATTCATAACAGGTGAGATGTCAGGATCCGAGGAATCGATGTGGGACGATGATGGTGTTTCGAATAGAGTTGTTCTCATATCGTCTTGAAGTGTGCTCGTGTCACTATTCACAGATGATACACTACCAAAAGATTGTTTTCTTCCTATTGGAGTACTCATGGGATAATTTGAAGTAGATTGAACAGTTCCATGATTTGGTGATAACACTGGTGATTTAGAAGTAGCGTTTGATGATAAAACATTCAATGGTTTCATTATGGGCTCATACAATCTTTCAAGTGTCGTACGATTTTCAATATTATCATTCTTGATAGAGTTGAATTTCTGCCTGACAGCTTCTGTTGTCTCTACTAGTTGACGTTTCAAATTTATTTCATTGTTTTTATTTTCAGGATCTTTTTTTGTATTCATAATGCCCTTTTTTTGAATTAAAGCTTAATTCGTTGGTGAAGTGACCACTACAATATTCAGTGATCGAATAAGTTCCAAAAACAAGATCATGGGTATATAAAACTATCGAATCCTTTGCGATATCTACCTTCATCTATTTTTCTATCCTTATCAATGACTAGAAATCCATATTGGTCCTCCCAGCATTTAACACACATCAATTGGAATTGTTTGAATGTTACATCGGGTGAAACATGATCTGAATAAATGTGATGTAAATTCGTCTCATCTTGTTTGAACATTATAATGAAATTGGTATTGTCACGCACTAACTGTTTGGGTACCCGTGAATATGTCTGTGCTAGATAAAAACAATCAACATCCTTATGACGTCCCATACAGAAATATGATCTAATAATATCTTGCTTTTCACATATTACATCATCGAAAATGAAAACAGAATTAGGCTTAGCGTCGGAGGGTTCCACTATTTCTGCATTATTGCTGAATGTATAAAAACCTAATCCTTTTATAGGTTCCAAAACACTTCGCAAGTACTGATATTTAGGTTGATTGAGTGATTTCGAATAGAGATACACATTTCTAAATCTCAGTCCTTGTGGATGTGTTAATAGTGATATCATTGCATTCGTCTTTCCACAATTTGAAGGTCCTATAATGAGTCCTCGAACTGATGATGGAAGTAGTGGACCATGTCTGAATACCCTTTGTCCATTCAATCCACAACCAAATTTCTCATCTAGATTATCTACAGCAAACTTTTCTTTCTGTTTTACAATGCGCATCGTGCCGTGGTTGGAGACTATATAAATGTTATTAGCTTATTCATTTCAATGTGTACCATCAAACGATACGGACGTATTGAAAGTGATCGTAAAATTAAAAGAGGTTGTGGTTTTGTTAATGATTTAATAAACAAACTTCCTTTCGAATTACATCTACCGGAGGTTATCAATACTGTGGACCGGGTACAAAATTGAAACAACGTTTAGCTCGTAACGACCCTGGAATCAATAAATTAGATATTGAATGCAAAAAACACGATATTCAATATTCTAAGCATCCATCCGATCTTGCAGCAAGACATTTAGCCGACAAAGAACTTGAATACAGCGCTTGGGATAGGGTTAAATCGAAGGACGCGAGTATTGGGGAAAGAGCAGCTGCATTACTTGTCACCAACATTATGAAAGCGAAAAGACATATGGGCATGGGTTGTAGTACCAATAAGAAAAAATGTAAGAGGAAACAAACGAAGAAAAATAAAATTAAAAAAGTTGCATTTGGTGCTGGGATAGTCCATAAAGTGCGAAATGTATTGAAGAAAGCTGGTGGGAATCAATTTGTGACGAATAATAGCAAAAAAGCTATCACTGTGGCATTGCAGGCGGCACGTAAATACCTTAAAGCTGCCGGTGGAAAGAAGAAAATCCGCACACCACGCATAATTCCTGTTCCCAAGATCGGTGGACTTTTACCATTGATACCAATTTTTGCTGGACTATCCGCACTAGGAAGTTTGGCGGGAGCTGCTGCTGGTATTACCAAGGCCGTGAATTCGGCAAAAGCCAGCAGAGCGGCTTTAATGGAAGCCAATCGTCACAATAAAACCATGGAGGCTGTAGCATTAGGCAAACGCGGAAGTGGAATATATCTCAAACCATACCGTAAAGGTTTAGGACTATATTTAAAACCATACAAAGCCACAAACAAAACAAAAAACTAATTGAACCCCTACCTCAGAGGCCTCTTACTGATCTCGATCTCAGTTATTATGCACAAAAAATGAAAATTCCACATTTTCGTGGTGTTTTTATGCGTGATAGATTACCATCTTCAGGTCCAAAACAAAACGAGACAGCTATTGTTAATTTAGATGGAATAAGTGGACCAGGAACACATTGGGTGGCATATAAAAAATGTGGGAAAGAAGTCACATATTTCGATAGTTTTGGAGATCTACCCCCACCATTGGAATTGACTCGATTCTTTCGAAAATGTTCGAATGTAAAAATCAAATATAACTATGATCGACAACAGAAATTTAATACAGTTCTCTGTGGTCACTTGTGCTTGCAGTTTCTCTCTAAATAATTTTCCAAATAAAAATGGATTCAACACCAAAACTGGATCGGGAGGCTATCAAGGGAATGGGGTTTTCACTTAGAATGTTTTCAAAATATGGTACCTTGAAAAAAATGGATAAAGTGATGCTTGCAAATATGCCTAAGGAAGTGATACTTGCATGTGTTGCACATGAGATTGCATATGTTTGGGAAAAGTTGCCTAAGCATCTGCAAGATGACATCGATATAATGAAACATAGATATTGTTATGAGCACCACCACCACGATCAAAATTCAGAATCGGATGTTAATGACGGTCCTATACCTCGGAAATCTATGTGTTGTATTTGTAATATAGAGGATGTGAATATTGGTATCAATAAAAATGATACTTATTACAATACAACACCTTCCAAAAAGTGTAAATTGTCTCAAATGTGCTGTTGCTGTGTACAATAATAAATTGAAATGTGTTTCAAAATATTCATCAGTCATGTCACGAAAGTTCGAGCTACAAGCTGTCGGGACAAGTGTCTTGAGTGCGGATTTTTTTCCACCAATTGAATTGGATAGGAACAGTCGTTATGGATTAGGACTTTTGGGATTCTATGGATGCAATACAATCAATAATATAACTGAAGCTAATAACTTAGTTAGTTTTAGAATCAGTAATGACAACTCATCGATACCCCAAAAGTTGACAATTGAAATTCCATGTGGTGCTTATGAAATAGAAGAGATCAATGCCGTCATACAGAAACATATCATGTTCAGATTGTTTCATGATAAAAAACCAAATGATGTCGTTGCAGATGATATTTTCTATCTACACGCCAATAATAATACATTCAAATGTGAAATGCGATCCAAATATGAAATTGATCTGACACATCCAAATTCAATAGCAGAAATGATGGGGTTCGCTCATGAAATATTTCCACCAAATCAGATACATGAATCATCATTACCAATAAACATTACAACTGTGAGACTTATCCGCTTAGATTGCAATATAATATCTGGTTCATATATAAATGGTGAAGAATCCCACATTCTTTTCTCATTCGATATTGATGTTGAACCTGGCTACAATCTTACTAAAGAACCACACAGTATTATATATATGCCTGTCAGTCCAGAAGGTCGTCAATTGATTCACAACATTACAGTGCGTATTTTGGATGAAAAAAATAACCTTATCGATTTTGGAAGTGAAGAAGAGATTTTCATTATTTTGGAATTGAAGAAAATCGAATAACTGTTGTTATGGGTTTCATTTATAATAGACAAAATCGCATTGAACAATCCCAAACGAGTTGCACTATCAAAAAGAAAGGTGTGCATAAAAAGAAGCTCATTCCACAAGTGTATGCTAAACAGTTAGCACATAACGCTCTGTCTGTGAGTGATCTTAAATTTTTGAAATCGATTGGATTGAAAGTGAGAAAATAACAATGGTGCTCGAAACAAACAATGAAAAGTTGAATATATTCAATGAACCAGTGCTCGATCATTCTCTCATAAGTTTACATGAGCACACATATAAGCCCTATGGATCACCGCTATTCAGGAATTCGGATGAAATCAGAATTGCAATCAATAATCAAGATGTTATACTAGATATTGCCGAGAGCTTCATTTACATAGAAGGTAAATTCACCCCCAAAGATGTAGCGAAAACATGCTATCTCTCGAATAATGCAATTGCATTTCTCTTTGACGAAATTCGTTATGAAATGGGAGGTGAACAAGTGGCTGTTGTTAGAAAACCTGGGATAACATCTACAATGAAAACCATGATATCATTTGGACAATCTCATGCTAACACATTATTGACATCTGGTTGGGGACTTTCACAATTGAAGCAAGATATCTTGGATACAAACAGTCATGTTTTTAGTGGAAAACTACCACTGAAATATTTGATGGGTTTTGCTGAAGATTACAACAAAAGTATCTTGAATGCCAAACAAGAATTGATTTTGATTATCGCTCGATCATTCAAAAACTCATATATAGGTGAGGTTGATGCTGATTTGGAAATAAATAAAATCGAATGGAAAATAAGGCATATTGTACCAGATGATAAACACAAGCTCAAACTTTTGAGTAGAATAAACAAAAGCGGTCTGAATGCCAAAATCAAGTTGGCGTATCGTATGTGGGACCTCTATGAACTACCATCATTACGTGGGACTTCTTCAGACATATGGGCCATCAAAACAACTAACGCATTGGAAACTCCTCGTTTTGTCATCATCGCATTCCAAAGTACTACCACATCTGAAGATAGAACACAAGATATTACAAAATTCACAACTGCTGATATCAATAGTATTCGAGTATACTTGAATTCTGAAGTTTATCCATATGAGCGTTGGAATTTGAATTTCGATAAAAAACTTGATGCTCCTGCTTATTATGCTTTTGAGAGTTTCCAGCGAAGTTATTATGATAAAGATATGAGTGAACCTCTGATGGACATTGGACAATTTAGAGAGAATCCACTATTCGTCATCGATTGTTCCCATCAACCGAATGCAACAAAATCATCAACTATTGATATAAAGATTGAGTTTGAGACGAGGAAGACCAAGTTTCCAGACAACACTAAAGTATATGCATTAATTTTGCATGATACAGTTTTAACATACAATGCATTGGATGGTTCAGTTCATAGCAGATATTGACACTTTTTTTTCACTCTATCATGTACTGTTTTATGATCTTTTTTTTTTTTTATTTGTAACTGACTTATATCATGTATTGTATTTTATATCATATTTATTGTTTTGTAATCATTTTCTATTGTATTTCATCAGATTTAAATAAATAAAACATGAAAATAATACAAAGTTTTTTATTTGACATTATTTATGATTCACAGGAACATACAGACTATCTAAAATAACTTCTTCCTCATAATCATCATTTTCGCGACCATCTTCAATTTCCTCTCGATTTTCATCATTCAATTCAAAGTGATGAATAATCCATTCTGGCAAGTATGGTTGGAGGCTATACAGGAATCTTCTTAGGTTCAGTTCAATCATAACCTCACAAAGTTGCCACAATTCCAATTCATTATCCAAAAATTTGTTGCAAACTTCTGCACCACTCCAATAGTTCTCAGCATCACGAAGGCATAATTCGATTTGTTTTTCATCATAGCATACACTCATATCATAAACGCTTGCATGTTCGGCTCCATCACCCAACACCTTCAATTTAGACGACAAATGTTGAACCGATGATTTGAGATCTACAATATCGACCCAATCTTGACTTGCGTACTGCATCCACATCTTTAAATGGTGGAACTGAAATCGAACAAAAAAAAAACAATAAGCAACCTCCAATTTTTCAGTGATATAATACTCACATTCCCATTTTACTTGTAGTTACAAAGTGAGTGTATTCAACTAAGTTAGTAATGTTTATATTTCCATATAATTATCATCTAATATATGAATATTAATAAAACAATAAGAAATTCATTATAATTACTATTATTATTCAATCATATTGAATTTGACTAGAGTTATCGTTTTCACACCAAAAAAAACTTTGTAAGCTATGACCTAAAGAAATTCACTATAAATTATTACTATTATTCAATCATATTGAATTTGACTAGAGATCGCGTTTTCATGCCAGCAAAACTTTGTTGGCTCTGTCCTAAATACATCATCGTATATTTACCACCTGATGAGTTGATACAAGATATATCGTCATCACTGAATTGCAACGAAATACGTTTTGGTAGCCATGTTTTAAATAATTTATCATTGCTCACATCTTGCAAAGTTAATAAAATTGATTTACCAAATCGTGTAGAATAAGTTGACATATTTTTAATTATGTACACTTCATCAATTGGCAATGATGATAAGGCCTTTTGCTCTAGTATTTCAACCTCCTGTACAATCAAATTATTAATTTTATTCAAGTCTACTTTTGAAACGGACATGATGAAAATATATATGAAAATATAAACAATTTCCAACAGACAAATACACTCACCGTCTTCCTTCTATTACGAACTGAATAACACTCTACCAATTGCTAACTGCTGCAGATATATTCGTCTACTGATTTCATAGTGTGCCAGGCATTTCTTTTATATTAAACAGTGTGAGTCACCCCCACCATGAAACCGTGAAAGATTCACATTGCTAGTTGCTATCCACTAGAGATGCCTGACGTCACAGCCAAGCCCATCTCCCAACTTGATGCGATAACAGTTGCCGGTACGAGCAAGCAGTGGTCGTTGCGGTCTCGGAGAGGGTAGACGCTAGGCAAACAGTCCTCGGCTGCCGTTGTGTCACCATCGATAGCGGGGCTAGAGCGAACCTTCATCGCTTCAGGAGAGGTGAGGGCAGACCGATGAATACGCATTACTCTGCCACACGTCGTGGAGTGAACATGTCGCTCTCTAGCCGTTGAACGGTTATTGCTGTGACGTCACTCCACTACTAACTTGGTGCCCTAACACCGATGGAGCATTTATTACTTGGAGGATCTTCGAAGTATGCAGACGTATGTTTGTACATAGACAAACAAGCACATGATGAAACCCTGTACCGTGCATTCTCCTACACACACACATAAACACACAAAATCTCATATGAAAAAAAAATCTGAACGATCCATGCACCAGACACTTCAAGGTCACAATGCCTTGACTTCACTGCACAACAAAAAAACTTCACCAAACAACAACCAATAAAAAAAGCAATTAATACGTCATAGTGGTGGGGGGAGGCCGAGAATCAGCTGTAAACAACTACTGTTACATCGATCGTCCAAAACGTCCAACCTACGCATTCATTCGAAATATCAGTTTGTCGTATGCAAAAACTTTTTCCTGAACTCCAGTTTCCTCTGTCAAACTGTAATAGATAGCTACCCTTCTTGTCCAATAACCCTTTATACGTAACATTAAACTCAATGTTACAAATTCGAAAAGTTTTCTAGTAATGAAACTGAAAAAGAAAGATATATGAGTGGACTTCGTTTGATAAATCGAACGACTTTTGTTCTGATTACTCGTGACTGCGCCACAAAGGACCTCTACCGCTAAGATATTGGATAGATTTGTCGAGAAACGTAAGGTATTTATCAAAGAAAATTTTTGCTACATTGGTAAATGAAATGGAATATCGGCAGAAGCGATTGATTCAGAAATATTTCTTTTACTTCTGGCACTGAAATGGAATATTTTTTAAGCATTCATAGCTTTGATATGGAATATTTCATCCCATCAATGATTTTACAAACCTTAACAAATCCTGTGTTGGATAACAAACATAAATATAACATGTAGTTATATTTGAGTTTTGAAAGTTTCGTAATCCATTACTATAGCCAGCAAAAGGTATGAAATAAGTAATTGATTCATTACCGGTCTTTTCTCAACAGCTCAATATCAACAAGGCATCTGGTCCTGATGAAGTGCCCGTCATCGTACTTAAAAAGTGCGCAAATGAACTTGCACCAGTATTTTGCAGACTTTTCAACCTGTCTTACAAAAAAGAGGTTTTTCCTTCTTGTTGAAAGATTGCTCGCGTTTAGCCTATTCCTAAAAAAAGGGCAAGGGCAAGAAAACTCTTCCAAATAACTATAGACCAGTGGCTTTGCTGTCAGTGATACCAAAATCATGGGGAAAGCAGTAAATCTCAAATACTTGTAAGGCTTCAACATCTTGAACGATCATCTATATGGCTTTCGGAAACAAAGATCAACAGGGGACCTTCTATCGTATGTCACCCATATTTAGAACAACGCTATCGATAAACATGGAGAGTCCAGAGCTTTTGCGCTTGATATATCTAAGGCTTTTGATCGTGTGTGGCATGGGGATTTGCTGGAGCTTCCTGAAAAATCGTTCTCCGCAAGTGGCCGTCGATGGATATCTATCGAATACTTTCATCATCAACGCTGGTGCTCCCCAGAGATCCATATTGTCTCCAACCCTATTTTTATTGTTTTATTTTTTATTCAAAAAAACAATATATTGCTTTGCTGATGACAGCACACTTGTCTCATCATTACATTTGGATTCTAGGACATCAGCTACGGATGCACATCTTCACCGGCAGCAAGAGGTTGCATATCTTGATGAGAAGTAATTTCGAATTTGGGTGAAATTAACCAAGTTCTTTTCAATGCTACGAAAGCCCAGGCATCAGGTTTTCTACAAAAAGATGATTGTTTCCGAACCGGATATAATAATGTCAGGTCAGACAACTCCGCTTCATGCTTCCATAAGTTTATTGAGGGTTGAAATGGGCACCAATATTTTGTGACACAATCATGCCGCTAGAATTGCAAAGGCTGCTTCTCAAAAGCTTAGAACACTGTTCCGAACCAGAAAACTGTACATACCTCAGCAACTTTTGATGCTTTATAAAGCTCAGATCAAACCGTCTTTGGAGTATTGTTCTCATGTAGAGAGTTCCGCCCCTAAACGTGCCCTGAAACTGCTGGATTCCATCCAGAAAAGAGCCATCCACCTGATTGGGACGCGAATATCACTTGCAACCTTGATCATCGAAGAAAGGTTGGAAATTTGTCTGTCTTTTATAGACACTTTCACGGGATGTGTTCAAGTAACTTGGCACATTTGATTCCACCGAGAAAGGTACAATCAGAAGTACGCGACGGATGTGGCTGCTCATCGTTTTGAGGTTCAACTCAGTACACCTCGAACTTCACTGTTTAAGAATTGCTGTATGTAGCTTAGAATAATTGTTGGAATTTATCTCCGGTTTTATATTATCATAGGTGGGCGTTACTTTGTTTCTCTTAATTGGATTACCTGTTTGTGTAGTTACAACTGATAACAGATAGCCAGATTCCATTAATAGTAACTGCATTTATTTAATGGTAATTGCATTTATTGAAATTATTCCTGTGTTACTAAATTTCTATTGTCTCTCCATATATTCTTGCATAGTAATTTCGAGTTTTATAGAGTATTTCTATACTTCCGAATGTGATGATGAGGGTCTTCTTTGAGAGCATGTTCGGCTTCAGCTGATTTGTGGGTTTGTCCGAGTCGACGAATATCTTGTGTTTAGAAAGAGGGGTACCTATACCTCTGTTCGTGATTCCAAGGTAGACCGACCCGCAGCTACAAGGAATGCTAAAGGTTCTCTGGGGTCCTTGAGTTGACCTTATAGACTTTTTCTGATAGTTTTCATTGGCGTAAATTTTGGTTTCACGTGACGTTTATCTAAAATTCTCCCAATCAGGTCTGTGAAATTTTCAACATAAAGGAGGTATCTAACTATCAAGGTGGGGTTATTTTGGCGACCTCTTTCTTGGATCTTATAGCCCGCTTGATTTCCACTTCGTTGCACCTTTTGAAACGGTTTTATTTGATTGAGCTCTTCAAGAAGATTAATGAATCGAAGAGGTTTTGTATTAAAGTGTATAATTTTTAAAATTCTTGCAAAGCGCTTTCGACTTTCGTCATCATCAGTGCTCACCTGAAAGTAAGTGATCTAGTTGAAAAAGGAATTTAGTGATAATTGCAGTTGTGAAATTATTTTAAGGTCAAGAAATTTGGAAAAATTGTTTGAAATAACTTACTTGTCAGGCAACAGGAAGTATCAAAATAAGTAAATTGCACATTAGTAATATTTGACTTATATAAAACAAAATAGGCTTATAGCCAAGAAAATACATTTATGGATTGAGGCCATGTGGTTCAGTCAAAGTATCATATCTATTTTATGTAATATTTTGGAATTTCTATTGGGACTAAAGTTGTGAAATTTTATGTGGCAGATTTGTCAGGTTTTTTAAATGTTCATTAACACGAGTGAAAAGAGGTCTACAGGTTCTACCAATGTAAGATGCCGAACAATCAGAACAGTCAAGCTTGTAGACTCCACTTCTGTGTAATTTGTTGATTTTGTCTTCAAGAAGACTCTCAGGTTCACAGATGCGTCGTGTCTTCTCAACCAACGTTTCAATCACGATGCCATGAAGCCATGTCCACCTATTATAATATAAAACCTGAGACAAATTTCAGCATTGTGGTTTCTGCGTTGAGAACTACTCGAACACTTCGACCGTTACCTGATATAATGTTTACCGCAATAGTAGACGAAACGTCAGGCATGAAAATCTGCAGACCACGGCCAAAAAAACCCGCAGAATAGTTTTGACACCGTCAATTTCGGCTGTGAAACTTCACATTATTTGATCAACTCCAGAATAACCCCACTGAAAATCAAGATGAAACATGTTCACCTCCAACGAAGATCAACGAAACTAGATCACTTGAAACTTTCATGGGTATATCGGAGCAGCTCGCCGCTGTTATTACACGGTTCAATGGTAAACATCATATCAACACAACATTTGGCCTGAATAAACACAATTAATTACTGCGAAATGATCAAACTGCAATCTACATACTGATAAAGCGAATATATCTATCGGGGGGGTTGGGCTTGCCACTGATTTGAATTTAAACGCCGCCGCCAACCACCCGCCCAAAGCTAATGACGCCCCCGTTGAAATGTTTGCGCTTATTTCTGGTTTCGGCTCGGAGTTCTTCGAGCAATTATCCATAATTACGGTTTTGCAGCTAATAATGCAATTATCCCAATTGAACACAACATTTCATGGTCAATTTCGAGTGATAAAATATGGAGTATATCCAGGGTGCCATTAATAGAGGGCAGATGTTTCGGTTAAAACAACATGAGAGGTTAAAACAACATTAAGTAAACTCTACTTTCAATACTGTCCATCTTGATCTCTGGAGGAAAGTTTTCAGTATTTTCTATGATAGGTTTCAATATTCTTAGGGCCTCTAGAAGTAATGTACCGATTACTGACCATTTAGGCTAATCGTATACTTTGGGTGGTAACGGTGCGCAAAGTTTCACTGCAACGCAGACGAAGAAAAAAAATGTATTTATGACAAAACATTGGTTAGAGGCATTTAGCAATATGTCGACATCGACCATCTAAATCACGTTTCGAGTCAAATTGTCTCCAAACATTTGAAAGAATATCGCACTGATGCTTATTAGCTGACCGTAGAAAATCTTTCAGTACCTCTAGTTGTCTCTCATTAAGTTAAGTTAACGAAAATATCTTCGAACATATTTTGAAGTAGTTTTTATATTTTTTGTGAAAAGAGTTTCGGCCCCTTTTTATATCTTCAGAATTAGTCATCGATTACGAACACTTTGTATTGTATATACTAATATAATTTTGGAAATATTACACGTACATGGAAGTATTTCGATGAATCAATAATAGCTTATTCAAATGTATTCTATCAAACTTTTGATTTTTATGGGTGATTAACTCGAGAGCCGAATACCTAGTTTTTTTAGTCGTCAAATAAATATCTCGAGAACGTTTCATTCCTGGTATAAGGTATTCTACATCATTTGACAATGTTTCATGGGGATTTTCATTAGTTCAGACTACCATTGTCTAACATGATATAAAATAATTTAAAATCACTGATAGAACCAATACAAATGAAAATGAAAATAAATAGCTGAATATAATAATTATATTAAGCAAAAAAAATCTTGAAATGAAATTAAAATAAAATAAAAAACAAGGAAAAAATTGAAAATTGAACTATTACACAAAAAAAGGAAATGAAAATTAAAAGATTTCAACCAAGTTACTTCACGACATTTCTATGGTTAGTATCCACAATCGTCTTCGGGTGATGACTGTGTATTACATAAACTCACAGAAAAATAATACCAGATGATAACATTTCCTTAACCTTTTGACCAGTTGGAACAGGTAGCTCTGAATTTGCGGAGGCAAGGGCGCAGGCAGGTTCTTGATCTTTATTAGAAGTCCAATTATAAGTGTTGAAAAGGGTAACCAAATTAAAAACTTTTATTCAGAAGTCATCTATAAAAAGTTTTAGAAATACTGTACCCCTTTTCAACACTTGTCATTGTAGACCAACGTAGTTACACCGGGATATGAGACACTTCAAGGCTACGAAGGAATACGGTTCACTTGAGAATTTCAATAGAGTTTTGCACTTTGAAATGATTTGATTACCAAAACGATTTTGAATCATTGTTAACATTAAAAAGTTACTCAGTATTTGTATAAATCAGAGTGTCCATGTTTGGAAATATTCTAATTTTTCTTAGTAGAATACTAATACAATCTTACCCTGGGTTTAATGCAGCAAATCTCACAACTTTTTATGCAAATCTAATTTCCAGGAACCATCAAGAAAACCCTTTGATTTTGATTTATATTCCTCCAAAAAGACTCCTCTGATTCTTGAGATCCGGGATTCCGGCAGTCTCCAACAGAGTAGTCATCTCAAAACTATTTTTCTTACGATGCACGTCCACGACGTGGACGTGCATCGTCCACGATTCTAAGAATCGTGGACGATGTGTCATTCTTAGAATCGCCCATCGATTCTAAGAATGATATTACTAAAAGTGTATATCTTCTCTGTACCTCGCTTCTCACTACAACTACACTAAGAAAATAAAGTATATAACTGAACAAACGAAGGAAAGAACTGGTTGACGTCTATTTGTGCTCAGAAAAATCCCAGATCTGTGAAAATATAAAATAAAATTTTTTGAAATAATTGGTATGTTACAATCTTCAAGTAAAAGTTGGCAAAACTGGCTTCTTTGTGTTCAGATTGTGTCGCAAACAATATAAAATGAATAATGGTGAAAATATACGAAATGTTACGTTAGAATTAACTAAGTTGATACTAACTTCCTGTGTTACCGGGAGTGTTGGAAAAACGACATTATTTTCATTCGATAAAGCATATTAAAAAACCTGTATCGGCCAATTTTTAAAGTATTATTTCTCAATAAATTGGTCAGGTTCCTTTCAACCTATATTTCACTCAATAGATGATTTTTTATATTTCTATCAATGTACAATGATATATTGGTTAATACAGTTTGCCGTTTGCGATGGTCAGACTCTATTCCCCGATACATTCGGAAGGGCGCGCCAGCATTATCAATCAACAACCACTCCCCACACCGTGGGGTGAGTGATCATTGGGTCCGAAAATCATGTGCCCTGATCAAGCGCACTGAGCCAAGAATGTCAGTCTTCTTCATCTGTCCGGCTAAGATTTCTGCCTTAGTGCGGCAAGCCGGTATGATTTTAAGATTCGAGAGTAGAGAGGGCATCGTTCCACCAAGGACTCCAATAATAATCAGAACAACCATCTTGACAAAGTAGTCTGGATAGAGTCTGCGGAGTACGAAGAGAAAATCTCGATATTTTATCCATTTTTCCTCCTCTTTTCGGACGATATTTGTTTTGCCAGGAGCTGAAAACTCCACGGCAAATATCGTTTTGCTCTGGTGGTCGAGAAGGGTGAGGAATGAATAGTTCCAATAAATTCGGCACTTCTCGGATTCAAAATCCCCCGGAGCGTAGGGCAACACCGTCAATACCGTAAGAGAGCCCGTAGATTGTAATATAACACTTTAAGGGCCGCGTTATGTCGATGGAGAAAGGCCGTGATCTCATATGCTTGACATGCTGATAGCAAGCGCATTAGGGTCTCGGGAGCCTCGCGGCAGGTCCTGCACCTTGTGTCAGGAACCTCTACATTGTATTGAAGACACCATCCAGACAAGCCATGATGAACCCCTCAGTTTCCGACTTCAACCCACTCGACCTGAGAAAAGCGAACGTCAGACGCTTTGATAAGCCAAAGTCTCCAATGTTATTGAAGAATATCCCATGCATTGGATTATCCTTGTGTTTCCGCAGAAGTGAGGTGATCTCAGCGGATTTTATCTGGGCTTTTTGCTTAACGGGTTCCAACTCGGTGACAGAGTTGTGGTCACCTCACTCAGCGTCGAAAACTAAACCGGGTTCATTATTTCATGCAGAGCGAACTGTTCTAATTCAAGAGGTGCAGTGTGCTTTCATTCCGGTGGTACTGTACCGTTCCGTACCGTACATTCTGTTCTTTAAGAACAGAATGGCAACCTCTGCTTCTTTGTCTCAACAAGAGAAAAACAAACTCAGTCACTGGTAGGAACAATTTCAAACCCAAATGTTTCGATTCTGTGTGCAGGTAGCCAGAACATATTGAAACAATTTGGCTGGTAACAATTTGAGTCAATTTTGTCACTTTTGTTATCTAAAAACTAAGACAAAAATATGCATACCAACTTATATTTATCGTTTTCACTTGAGATATATGTAAAATAATAACTTTCTCGTAAATAATTGTTTCTGTATCAGCTCTTGAATACAATTTGAATAATTATATTGGTAAATCTAGTTTTTCTGTTGACAAAACAGACCTCTTCTCAATGCACCTTTCTTCCAATCAAACTGGTATTTCTCTGGAAATGTTCTACTAGTGGGTTGTGATATGATCCATTTTTCAATTTGATCAACTTGGATTTTCTACTAAGAAAATATCAGAATGAAAAGAATCTTATGTAAAATCAAATCAGCTCGTTGACAATGTCGAGGACAGATAGAGAGGAAGTAAGAAAATTAATATTTGGAAATAACTTTCGAAACATTTACCTCTACCAACGTTCCTACACAATAGAGCGGGTAGATTCCTGCCTACTTCTCCAGTTAATACCCCGACGAACATTGAATACCATACTGACTTTCATGCAAATCAACCGATAACCTACACTTACAGACCGGTACCGTATTATCACTTCTCATCAGTGCAGAACACATGTAGCCAAGATACGAAAGATATCTTTCTTCGAAAATCCGGTGAATCCAACCTGCAATCTTGAAATTCCAACTGAAGTTCGAAAATTTCTAATGAAATCCACATATCCTATCAGAATTCACACAAATATATCGAAACAGTGAAATAACTGGTTCAAAGCCAAGAATAAACGATTCCTCTCGATATCCCAATATTGTCTCGAAATGTAAACAGGCATTTGAATAATATTAAATTGAGCCGTTCAATAAAGGTTGAGAAACCTGTAGTACTACATTTCATTTGAAATCATCAAAACCGGACTCTTGATGATTTGAAGAAAAAATTCTCTCACGAGAAAAGAGTGAACCTAATATATTCGAAAAGATGTTTGTCTCGCGCGGAGAGAGATTCGAGAGCTGTAATTTTCTTCTAAAAATCCATTTGTGGCAAAGTAATGTTTTGAACAGAAATATGTGTATATTATGCCCTCTCAGAGTCGGTTCAAATCCTTATCAGCTCGATATATGTGGATCATTATCTCGAAAATGTTTTAGTTGAGCATTTGCTACTTTCGTTAGGCCAATATTGTATTAATGTAAGATAACCATCATTGTCACGTGACTAGGCAAGTGACTAAGTGCTTTCATGCCATTGATCGTCAATGAATATCACAATCACTAAGTAGAGGCGGTAATAACAGACTTTCACTATCTGACACACGTTACTCTCATAGTATGGCTTAATATTATATAATATAATAATTACCACCTGAAGCCCTTATTGGAAAATCTAAGAAATGATATTGAATTTTCGGAATTGGTACAAACATCTTAATGCTATTAAGACCACAGTAAACTGGCGTTATTCAGGAAATTTTCAATTAAATTTTCTAGTTGTTATGATGATAATGACCATAGATTCACTAATTAACAAAATATGATTGGATTAACAACAAATTTGATAGAATGCACAAATCTTATCTGCTTCCCACAAAATACTTCATCCTCAGAAAGGAATCCAAACGCAAAATTTCAAAATTTAAATAGGAAATGTGCGATCGAAAATTCCTCATCCCTCACATTACCGCCAACTCTGTACTTCAATCAACATATATAGAGAGGTTATAAGAAGGCACTGATAGACAACCAACGATTTCATAAGCTAATGTCTGTTGGAGTGTTCATTGCCATATTCTATTTTTCACAAACAATGAATTGGTGGAAATTCACCTCGGCTACAAAAAAATCATTATTCACATACCTATTATGAAAAACTGTCGAATAAATAATCGATCCATAAATTGCTGAAATTGCTGAGTGCTACTAATGTGCATAAGGACACCCTCCAGCATACACATTACCTTATTCGGGTTGATTTATTTCTACGTAATAAGGAAATGCACGTTATTTTCGCCGTTTATACCACACTGCAACATAATAAATAGCTCTGAAAGGCAATCAACAACAAATTGTTCTGCAATTACCAACACCCAACATTGCTACAAGGTTTTAGATGCTCGTCATAAAACTATTTGAAAGATAACACAATGAATAATGATCGAATTGATGTATATGGAGTAAACCAAATCATAAGCTGGATGGGATTCAGACATTAATAATTTGGTTCAAAAGTATCAGTACACTAAGAGTTACATTTCATTTCAGAATTTTTACATTACATTTTTCTACGTAATTTTTGCAGAAGTCCTTCCATACTCGTAATTCGATGTTTCCGGACATATCATCTATAATACAGAAATTTTGTTTTTGGCTATTGTACCAGCTTCTCCCCATGTCACAATCTACTCTCTCTTAGTATTTAAAAGTGAAAATATATAGTGACAGCTACATTCCTCCAATTATTGAAAATGTTATTCATTAAATATAAATGGCAATAAATACAACCATCCAAATTGTCGAAAATATTTGAACACCCTTAATGTTATTCTATAGGCATATCTTTGACATAACTCAACCGTGAGATAAATTATTGAGGTCGTTCGTAATATTCCGCTACCACCACGATGAAACATGCGCTGCAGAAACACAAGATGCCCAAATCCTCGTTCTTATTTACACTTTCACAGAAAGCAGAAACGCCGTCTTAGTCTCTATCTGTGCCACATAATTCACTAGAAAAGCATTTGCGTGTTTCAGCCACCTGACGACGTTTGAGGGCTGAAGCAACTACATTAGCTGAGTTAAATTGATATCGGCGGATATCAAGTTCAATATTGGCATCGAGTGTTTACTCCAACATGTCAACCCTGTTCTTGATTTGAAACGACAGGGTCAATATATCTGTGTAGGTGTGATGTGGACAATTCACAACCTTCGGTTTGTTAATGATTTTGTCTGAAATGGAATATTCATCTAACTGTTAAATCATCTGAAAATGGAATTTTTAACAGGTGATGATCGACTGTATTGTCAAACATGCGCCAAACTAACTGACTGTTATAAGGAAACAAGTATATCTGAGCCACCAGTCAATCTAATAATAACACTGATGATTTTTAAATAAGACTCAACCTCTAACGGAAGCAAGAAACTCTTTGGAAGGTTCGAAATAGATAAACATTTCAACCTAGAAGACCACTATTATAATATTCATGAAGTCATTGTTCACTGTGGTTCTGGCGTTGAATTTGGTCATTATTACGCCTTGGTCAAAGACGAAACGGACTGGTTTAAGTTTGACAATAGTCGTGTCACGAAGTGTTCTGGCGATGCATTTTGTTTTATAAGAGAGAGGACATTGTTTGATCAAGATCTTCTGATGATGTGGTGCTGCAGGTTTTTCCGGGTTTTCCTGCAGCTGAAAAAGCAAATGCGCCACTGGAATCAAAGAAGACGCTCCGGAGCGCCAATTAATTTTTATTGTTGTTTTTATTTTTTTATCGTTGTTTTAATAAAATTTTTGGGTTCTATTTTTAACTGCCATAATATTATTTTTTCCCATAAAATTTCATTCAATTCGATTCTTATCGTTACGTTACAAAAATTACCCTTCCCTACATTTTCTTCTGCCATAAGGTCCAACATAGGCCGAATGACTTGGTAACTAGGGCTTCAGCCTTTAGCTAATTAATTTCCAATTCACTCCATCCATCCTTCTAAAAGTGTACTAGAAGTTGTTTTATGACATTGTAGTCATCTTCAGTGTCTTCAGTTTTTTATAGCTTTTCCAAGAATAACGAAAAAATGGACTGGTTGACTGTAAGAACCTTCGATAGTTTAGTCGCGAACTGAAGACATAGTTCTGCTTGCAATTCAGATGATGGAATTCAGGTTAGCTGCGTTGGAGGTAGCATCCTACTCGGGTTTTTTGTTTACTCGTTTACTTTGAATTTTAAATAAGATCTTGAAAAATACAAAATACTTTCAAATTAATTGTTAGATAGGAAAACTTCTTCAAGAAATAAATATTTTAATCATGCTGCTCTCGAGCCAATGAAGATAAATTACTTCCAGTGGTGACAGGGAAATTCATTTGTCATGCTTAACGAATTAATTGAGTTGACTACGGATTAATCAATGTTCAAATTTGAAAATCTTTTCTTCTTATTCTACTTGAAGCAGTGAAATTTAAAATTTTCGTAGACAGCTACGTAGACAGCTGGATGATGTTACATTAGTTACTCCTTGCTGGAAACAATGGAAAAAGGAAAGCAGTTTATGGGTAGTGGAAAAAATGTTGTATTCGAGTAGTGAGGAAGTTGTATTGTCGAAGAAGAACTTATCTACTGTCTCCTTGGGTTTCGTAGAAAGGCAATGGAAAGTTTTGGTCGAAAAGATATAAAAATCTAGTTGCAAATGTGTTATGATGAGCTGGATTGTTACGGTTAAGAAGAATTCTAGGTACAAATGAGAGTGTGTTATAATTTCGACCAAGAACAAGGGGCTTCAACAAAAAGACTTTCTACATGGATCTCTGCGGAATGCTCTAAGGTTGGTTCTAATGGCAGCATTGTGATTCTAAAAATATTTAATTGTGTCCTCGAGATGCAAAAGTTAGATTATTTCCTAAGACATGCTGAATTAGTCAGTAAAAACAATAATCTGATTGAAGTAATGTATCATACAACAAGGTTAGTGGTTACATCTGAAATACTGGAAATAATTTCGATTTGGTGCCTTGTAAAAAACGGATTCAAATAAAAATCAATTGAGTTTTCAATTATACCGAAGTATATTTAGACCCTTTGCATTCTGCAAATGTAATTGCTGATATTTTTAATTTTAGTGACATGGTGCTATAACAATCAATGAGAAATCTTGCACTGTATAGTGACTGTGATATCATCCATCTGTCACTGAAATAAAAAAATTACTATTCTACCTGAAAACAATAAAAAGTCGAAAGAAACGTTTTTGTAAATGGAGACTGATATATAATAATATAATATCTAATGATTTTATTTTAAACTGAACCGAATTTTTTGAGGAACTACAAAAAAAATAAAAACAATCGAAGAAACAAAGCATTTACTGAATGAAATTGCTGTTTCAGAAAATTAGGAGGAGAATTACGATACGGTGAACGATCCAAACTGAAATTAAAACTGTATTCGCAACAAATAATACAAGACCATAAATAAACAATTTATCTTCTCGCACTTCGAAGAATTGTAAAAATAACATCGAATGGAAATTGTGAGTGTCTTTTCAACGAAATCAGAAAAACTACAATCTAATGCTCGAATTCAAAAATAATACGTCAGCTACAACTTTCACAACATTTATGCTCGACATGGCTTTTGAATAATGAATAAACCCAAATTAACCCACATGAATGCCAACGTGTATGTTGTATGTTTATCGCTGGTCAGTTGATTAGAATGCAGCTTGAGAATTTTTCTTTCATTCTTTGAGAGTTTCCCAGTCTTCAGGATTTCTTGGAGAAGGCCAATCCCAATAATGTTTTGCCCAAAAATTTATTTCTCCTAAAAATAGCGACTATTAATTATTTATATGGATCTCGTAGAAATTATAAAGTATCTGATTGATTCGGCCGTTACTTGATGAAGATCCTCAGTAATTTCATAAACTAGACCTTACGATTTGATCTTCCAAAAAAGTCTACGCAAAAGTAACTCGGGAAGTTTTTCCTACTGTTGGACAAACAACAGAAAATGAGGCTTCATTTTTAAATAAGCAAGATATTAAAATTGCTTGTAATACGTTGGGGAAGTTAGTCACAAACAATAAAGACAAATCATCCATGAGCTATTTAAATGATAAAACAAGCTCAACATATTCAGGTCATCTTGTAGAAGAAAATCATTTCTTTAGCGGTGATTTTGAAATTCCACACATAGAAAATAAGGGTTGGAAGCAATGGAAATTAATGAGCCTGAAAATTTAAACATTTTCAATGACTTGAACAATAACAAAATGTCATTGAGTGTAACAAATTGAAAGTCAAATTTAGAAACATCAAAGTCAAAGCCTATTATGATAAGAATTGATTTTTATAAATATCTCCAATTTTTCGAAAAATAATGATAACTTATGATACATCATTGAAAAGTTAAAATCTGGTTCTATTCAAAACAGAAAGAATCCAATGTAGCACCTACAAGAAAAAATAAAGTTGATGATGATGACCGGAAGACGAAACGTCTGATAGCAAATCTGAAAACATCATTATATATAACCGGATATATTTGGAATTTCAGAAGTTTCTCAACGGCATATTGTTAGTCACGTAATTCCGCAACTTTGTCCCAATTCAACCTTCTTCGTATCTCTCATAGTTTCCGAGATCTCAATGGTGAGGATCTAATTCGAAACACCCAGTATGTGGAATGCATATTTGCATGGTTTTCATCGATGAATAAAGTATTATAGTCGGAACAAAACAACGTAGAAGGTGAATTCTGTGTAATGTCCATTTCACGAGTGATGAAATCAACACGAATTGTTGAACTTATGTGAGTCAATTTTAATTTCCAGAGGATTCGTATCGAGTTTAAACTAACCCCCGTAAACCCGCCCGTGTGTGATAGAAACGCAATACCGCCAAAAGTTCTTCAAAATATCCATTTTCACAAAGCGCATTCGAACATAAATTCTTCGCCTAGTCACATACGATTCCAATAAAAATAAATTACACTCGACTCACTGAATTTGCACGCGGCGAATACATTTTCATACACACGCGAAATTGTATGAGTATAAAATAGAGACGAAGTTCTGAAAGAAAATAACTCGCCATGCATTTTATATAGGAAAAACAAAACAACAAACCAAGTTGGATGAGACATATGAATAAAGGTCACAACGGTGACCTTTCTTGCTTAGCAAGAAATGTATTTTCATAAAACATAATGTACCTACCATAAAAAGTGCCATGAAGGACTGGATCTTCCGCGAGAAGGAAATTTTAAGAGCAGATAGTTGTTGGTTCACAGATGGATCAAAAACACCTTCCGGTTCTAGTGCAGGAGTTTTCAGTCGCAAACCCAGTTCAGAGATTTCAACCTGCCTTCCTATACGACACGAGTCAATAAAAATATTCTCGGACAGTCAAGCGGCGTTGGAAGCTCTTAGCTCCTACCGAGCTAAATTGGTTACAAATTGCCAGAAACGACTCTCCTCGATAGGAAGACTTAACATATTGTCTCTGGTCTGGGTTTCTGGCCATACTAGCCTGGAAGACTGCTGACTCCCTTGCAAAGTAGGGTGCTGCAAGCAGTTTCATCGGACCAGAACCTGTCATTAGCATCGCTTTAGGCTTTGTCAAACAAAAATTGAACACCTGGATGGCTAGAAAATTTATGGACTTCTGGCAGAATCTTCCAGGATTGGCTCACTCCAAGGCGTTTATTCACCCTTCGAAGCTTGATGCCAAACAGTTGTTGGATTACAGTAGGGACGAGCTACAATGTCTAACAGGCCTTCTTACAGGTCACTGTAATTTGAATCATCATATGCAGAGACTCGGACTGTCGGAAGACAGTGCGTGTCCCCTCTGTGTGGAAGATGATGAAACAGCTGAGCACATATTTTGTGCCTGCCCCGCAGGGAACCGAATCAGGTTTTTAGAGTTCGGCAGAGCCGTACTCTTACCATTTAACCTGAAAGACCACTCACCAAACTAACTAATCGGCTTCGTTAAGGAGCTAGGTTTATTTGGTCGAGTGTGAATAGATGTAAGCCATAATAAACGCTTGCTGGTATATTGTGGTTCACTTTGGACCTATCCTAATCATAAAAAACGGGTATATAACTATCTACTTAAATCCAGTTAATGAAAAACCATACTTTTGAAAAAAAAAATATTTGATGTAAAATTAACAAGCTGGCCATCAAAATATGAGACAACATCAAAGCTGTGTTAAAATACCATTTGTGCCGAGTCCGTCCCTTATTTTTGTGCGACAACGAAGAATATCATCCCCTATATTTACCAGTTACTGTGTACCTACCCTATCGTACATTATTAAAATATCTTCGACAAAAATTGACAATACCTAATCCTAAAAGGCAGCACCTACATCATTACTCCCTTAAAAATATAAACGCCTTCTCCTCAATCTCCTCGCCGTTCGTTTTGCAGACCTTCTTCGAAAAAGACGAGAAAAACGACAGAGGAGAAGTTATTTCTTGCCCTGCCGATTATCCCTTTGATCCGATCGCTTTTTATGAATGATTGATCGAGGAGTGTTCGTTTTTAAGACGACTAATTTTTTTTGTATTTCGGAAAACGATGAAATCCAAAGGCGTGATTTACTGTAAAAAAGGGTTGCATGGATAGGTATATTGAACATTCAACATTATACACAGTAAAACACCAGGCAAGAGAATGTTCCGTTCATTATGAATTCAAATCGAGCTTTGGAATTTTTGAAAATATTATTTTACCAGGAGAAATACAAAGAAATAAATCAGATGAGGTTAACGAAATTAGAGAGAGATGAATGCAATTCACCAATTTAACCACCAACACCAATTTGAAAGATACTTATGCAACGATTGCCGGCAATTCATCTGACCTAACTGCCGCCATGTTGGCATTTCTTTTACTGTCGTAATAAATATGTAGTCATTAAAAACTGACAACAAGGTTCGCAATACATTCAAATGTCTAAAAGTCACACAAGTAGCAAATTTAAAATCAATGGAAACGGGAAGGTTCTCATCTGTGATTTTGCTCGATTACCAGCCAACTCTCAATTACAAACGTCCTTTAAAAAAAAAAGGTTTTTTTCTAATCTACTGCGAGTGCCGAGGTTCATGTTTTTCACAATCAATGATTAGAAGCTACTACAGGGTGTTTATTTAATATGCGGCAAAAATTTAAGGGACTATTCTAAGGATATTTCGTCCTTTGATGATTTTTGACGGGGCGCTTTGTTTCGAAGATACGAAGCGGAAAACAATTTCTACAATAACAGTTTATTACCAAAAATTACATGTAATGTTTCTTAATCTACAAGAACTGTTGAAAATGACTAGCCCCCGCTCGGATGCAAGAATTCAATCTTCTCCTCATTGACTCCCGAATTCTTTCAAAAACACCAGGATTGTTTCTGATTGCAGCAAAATGAATGTCTGCAACCATTTGTTGTAATCGGAATGATGTTGATAGGTACCAGCGGAATTGTTAGATTTTTTATTGTAGGTCCAGTGTAGTACGCTAGACTTTTATTTCGGCTATGTTAATAATTTTAAAATGACCAAAATTTTACTTGTCGAAATTGTTTTGGCCCCATATTTTCGAAACATAGCGCCCTATCAAAAGTCACCAAAAGACACAATATCCTAAGAATAGTCCAAAGAATAGTCCCTTAAGTTTTTGCCGCATGTTTAATGAACACCCTATAGAACGGCTACGTCAACTTTTGGTCAGGAAACATCAAAAAAATATACCATCTACTGAAACTTCTGGCATAGAATAAATACGAAACAACTACTTTTCCCAATCACAAGAAATGCTGTACTCTTCCCAACGCGCGTTTCACCAACCAAATTGGCGTCTTCCACCACCTAAGTTGGCGTCTTCAGGAGATAAAGTTGTTGATACGCGCATCGAAAAAAGTATTGCATTTCTGGTGATTGGGAAAAGTGCTTGTTTTGTTTTTTTTGTATTCACAATTGGTTTGTAAAATTTCGAATGTCGAATCAGAATTTATGCCACAAACTTTTCAATGTCATAAAAATTACATAATCTGAGTGATCTAAGAAAAAATAGTACAATGAGATGGAATATCAAATCATAACAAAAAAATACGTACATTGTATAGATAAAAACATTGTACCTACTGTACGTAAATTGGCCTTAAACTAACCAGTCGATTTAAAACGAAAAAGTATAAGGGATTATATTACATAACATATCAAAAAAATAAGTACCTACATAATAATAGCCAAAAGGGACCCATTGCTTTCCACAAAACCTACTATATGCAGCATGACTTGAAACTAGCACTCTGATTGGAAATCGAAAAATGTTTCAAAAACAATTTGACATGACTTGAACTCAAAATCTTCGTAAATATATATTTGCGCTCATTCAAAAAATCGATTGCCGGACGTTAGTTTTTAGTTCAGTTAAAAGTTTCACAAGAAGGGGCCAAATGTTAAGCTCCAATTGTTCATTTGGATAATATTGATTATTATTGAAAAAAAATCTATATTTGTTGTATCGGAAACGGTTGACTATTAAACTATGAGACAAACTCAAAGCTGTGTTATAATACCAGTAAAGTATTAAATATATCAGGTATGTGTGATTAATGACTTGTTTACTTTATGGTAATTCATGATCACTTGAATGAAATGAATAAAAACTTGATAATGGGGTTAAACTCGAAACCGGTCATATAAATAAAATTCACCATTGGTATATAAACAAAAGTGTTTTTATTCATTTCATTTAAGATATATCAGGACTTGATATTTCTTCATCGAAAGTGATGAAAGATTATGAAAATTTACGTCAGTCCGTAAGGGCGGCCGAAAACTTTCATCGTTTCAAAATATATCGATGCCGTGAGCAAGATGATTGAAGAAGTTCGGCAAGTGGAATAGAAACGTCCATTGGCATATCACAGGTACAATATCTGTCTGTCGTGTGAATTGGTGCAAGGAAATGCTCAAAATACTCAATTCGTTAAGTAGAGAATCCGCATGCAAACGTATTCCTCTTGACGAAATGTGGATGAATATAGGAATATTCGTATAACCAGGAAAATAATGAACAATCTGGTGTCGTAATTTGCTCGTTCACGAAGCATTTCCTGGAAAAATGATTACCGGTTTCACTACATATATGCGATGTACCATTCTTCCACATGATTAACACTGAATGTTGTACCATAATACTCGAACGAAATTAGAAAAGAGAACCTGAAATGTCATGACACTTTTCATCGTGAAAACATCAGTTTCCACACAGAATATCACACAATGAATATCTGAGGTAAAAAAAAATAAATTGTCGACTCATATATAATGAATTTAAATGTGTCCTCCTAAGTTGAACATAGCGATTCTCATCAGTTGATACATACATATTTATTAGTTTATGTCGGTTTTGGCGTGATGTTCATTTAATTCGCATATTTCCTTTTCTTTCATTTTTTCATCTCTTCTTGCCTGATTGAAGTTGCAAGTATAGTGTGAAACAAAAAACTCATTGATTATGATTTCAATGTTTTGGTCATTGTAGTTTAGCCGGAAATGCTCTTTATTTTTTTATATTGAAAAATAAATGAAACATTTTGTTATTAAAAATCTATAATATCGGTTTCTTAACAAATCCAAAAAAATTGTAGCGTGGTAAATCAAACGATTTTATTAATTTGACAATTTATAGTAATCGCTTTACCTAATACTAGACAAAGAATCCACTATCTTATGAAAATAAAATAACATTTGGTGTACTTATATAATATGACACAGAATGGTAATACAACTCAGGTGCGATATAATAGTTTTTTATGTGTCAAGGGAATTAGGACGGCCTTAATTACCGATGGCAAAGTTTGCGTCCCGAGGGCCTCTGGCCCGAGGGACAGCAATTGCCTGAGGTTATTAAGGCTCATTAATTCCCGTGGTACATAGATAATTTTATTTCTGACCGATTTCAATAAAATTTTGTTCATTTTTAAAACGGAAAAATGTACCAATTCATTACCTTCCCGGTATATTTGAATCAGGTACCGTTGATTATAGTAGAGTTTTCTTGTTGCTAGGTTGTTGCTATGTTACTTGTTTATAAACAGAACTTTGTTATCAAGCTGTGTTTGCGGTGAAAACGTGTTTTCTACCCCAAATATAATGGAGGATATTTTGAAAAAAGCTGAACAAGCAAGAGAATCATTAATTCCATCGAAAAGTGAAGCCGTATACCAAAAAGAATACAAGATATATCTGGACTGGCTGACACGGAAAAATGTTATGCCAAAAGATGTCACTGAAACTGTATTTCTGGCATATTTTCAAGAACTGGTAAGGAATTTTCTATGTTTTTCGGTAGATTTGGTAGTAATTGTGTTTATTCGTTTCAGTCAGAAACGTATAGTCCGAATTCTTTATGGACTAAATGGTCAATGCTAAAATCGATGGTGACTATACATGAGAAACGAGATATCACCAAGTTCAATGAACTACAGGCTTTTTTGAAACGGAAGAGTAAGAGTTATAAGCCGAAGAAGTCTGCTGTTTTATCTCCTAAAGATGTTATCAGATTCCTAAAGGACGCTCCTAATGATATTCATTTATTGCATAAGGTCGATAGCCAAGCGGTTCGGCATGGGTGCTTTGTTCACTCACTCGAATTGACTGCCGTGTTGGTCGGTGGTTCAAGCCCTAGTCTGAACGATCAATCTTCACTTGCTATCGTCCAACCCGTGTTAGGAATCACACGTTAAAAGGTAAGACCTCGTTAATCCTTAGCTCGCACAAGTTTCGACTTCTGAGGGTTGTCGTTCGTAGGGGTGCGACAGCTGGTTAACGGAAAAACAGATTTTAAACAGATTTTTTTTCCTTTTTGTGTGTATTTATTTCCTTTTTTTTGTTATAGGTTGTTTTGATTATGGGTTATTTTGGAGGATGCAGAAGTCAGGAACTTTTGAATATGAAGATATCGGATATAGAAGACCGGGATTCCGTTATGGTAGTGAACGTACCGGAAAGTAAAACTGGTGTATCGAAGAAATTTACAATTGTGGATGAAAAAGAGTTCTCCGCTTTGCCTTTATTAAGACTTTATATGTCTTTGCGTCCTAAAGGTATTGAAAGATTTTTTTTGAGCTTCCGACAAAATAAATGTACATCTCAGCCAATTGGAAAAAACATGTTTGGGAAAATCCTCAGCAAAATCGCAATGTATTTAGGATTGCCAAACTCATCTTCCTATACGGGACATTGCCTTCGTCGCACTTCTGCTACTGCTCTAGCCAATGCAGGAGCAACTATGACTAACTTAAAAAGACACGGAGGTTGGAAAAGTTCCACGGTGGCGGAGGGGTATTTGGAGGATAGCATCGAATTGAGAAATAAAACGGCGCGTATGTTGTCTACTTTGTCATCAGAAGAGGCAGGTACCTCGACTGTAGTGAACAGAAGCTCCAGCCATACAAAAGAAGAAATTGTTTCCAGTGGCGGAAGTAATTTTCAGGGAACATTTCAAAATTGTACATTTATTATTTGTAATGACGTGAATAAATAAAATATGGTTCAGTTTTCATTTCTATTTATTTTTACTTGTGAAAGGTAGAGGGAATTATAAAATCTATAATGTCCCAAGGGAGTTATGACCCTCTTTATTGATAGCGTAACTATGACGATATAAGCTTATAATATCCCGGTCAGAAATAAATGTATATTTTAAGTGAATGTGAGATTGTTTCTGTATTTTTCAAGGAAATGAATGAACACTTGAATGACACTAATCTTGATTAAAACAAGATACTTATACTTTATATACTTTAAATAACCTTTATTTAAATGAATTGTTTTATCAACAAAGTTGATTTTGTACATCTAGATTTCATTAAGAAAATACGACGAGTATGAGAAGCCGTGAAAATATTTCACCTTGAATTTTAAACTCTAAATTGCACTCATGCGAAGCTGAGTGTAATTTAGAAGTCGAAGCTTGTGCAAGCTAAGGATTAACGAGGTCTTACCTTGTAACGTGTGATTCCTAACACGTTACATACACAAAGTTTTATGAGTTGTGAATGAAATAATATCGATTCATAAAAATGTAACAATGATTTCAAGTTATCAAAATACCATCAGTCGTGTATCTGTAGGCGAGTATGTATGTTGGTAATGTAATGTACAACAAAATGCTCTTTTGAATTGTATGGTGGCAAAACGTGTAATCTGTTTTGAAAAAATTTAGGATATGTTTGCAATAATATACAAAGACTCGACACTGGATACAGCTTATTCCGTCGCCAATTGCGATTGTGTTGGTTAGACTCATTGCCTATACCATTTACACAGCAGCCGACACAATCGATCAACCCATTCGAATCATTAATAATTTGCACACCCTTTCAGTCCTCTCCTATTACGCTAATTAGATTAACTGTTATTCTACGACTCGTGCTGAGCCCGCTCGATTTCGGAGCGAGCTGCCATTGTTGTTGCATTCGAAGATCACTGGTTCGGTCTGGTGCTTCGGTAAAACACAATGGCTGACGTCGGAGGGAGCGATTTTCCCGATAAATACCCAATGAATGATTATTTTACGGGAGCATTGCCACTCAGTGAGCTTCCAATGCAGAGGAGACAACCTAGACCAAATTTAGAAGTACACCTGATAGCAATTTCATATTTGGTTTTATACCTGTATATCCTAGCTTTACTGATTTTCCAGCTCATTCCTCTACCGTATAATGATATAAAATTCATAAAGTATTCAAGTTACACTTTATTGTGAGATTTTCACTAAACAGTTTACGTGTTTCACTATACCGGAGCTTCTTCAGGCGTATTTAGTAGTAAACTCAATTCAACATAATGCTTCTTACAAGTAGCCCAACAAAAATATATTTTAGTTTAGTGGAAGTGCAAGCCTTGACTTTATTCGCGACAAAAAGTTGAAACCTAGCGCTTGTAAGATTAGCAACTTCATCCAACCTTGTACTGGAAAACCTTCCAAAAAAGCATGAATTTTACTACTAAGTTGATGTCTGATTATTTATTGTAGCCTCTCTAAGAACAAACTCATTAAATGCAATATATAATAAAATACTACCTAGGTTCCTCGTACCTACGTCACTTTAAATCTTCCATTAGTAGAAAACTACTGTAACAAAGGATAAATATTCAATTTTATTTGGACATAGAGCAAATGTTCCAAATTATTGAAATTACTGATTCCTAAGGAGTCCAAATGTTAATTAAATTTGTTTTCTTTAATTTCATGTTTTTTTATTCTTTTGGGGAATGTTTTTTCCGTTTAACCAATATAAAGTTTGCACCAAGAACTCTAAGTCAACTAATATACTCCTGCCCGATATTGAAATTTTCTCTTTATAGTTTTTGCAAGCTTCAATTCAACTTGCAATATTTCTATGTATGTATGTTAAATCGGGCTAATCTTTCCACTGATTGAAATGAAATTTGGCATAAACATTTAGTTTGAGTGATAATTCATGATTGGCTAAGAGACGTCATTCTATATCAAATTTGGCGGAGCGCTCAATATGACAAACTATTTTTTTATGCACCCCCATATTATAGGTGACAAATCGAAAGACTGAAGAGAATACGAATAATGAAATGACGTCACTCCAAATCCAATATGGCAGACTGCCCAAAATGGTAGATTGGTGTTTCTATGCATCCCTCAATGTGAGTAACAAATGAAAGGATTTGCTGAAAACATTACGTAAAATAACAAGACTGCACTCTGAATTCAATATGGGAAACAACCCAAGAAGGCGGAACAGTTTTGATTATGCACTACCTGAGTTTCTGAAAATAATACAAAAAATAAAACGAAAGAGTTTGCTGATGTGATGATAAAATGAAATAAAATGACGCCATTATGAATTCAATATGACGGATTACAAAGATGGTGGACTATGCTTTTTATACACCCCCATAATATGGATATATACCAACAGATATAGACCGGGATCCCTCGCCCTTTTTCGTAAGTGATTACTAACAAGCTAATTTTTCGTCAGTAGCTTCATTTTGACGAGACGCCCAACATTAGCTAGTACAAAAATTTCGTAAGTGGTAGCTAACAGGGGTAATGAGGACATAATTTGTTGATTTAGTGGTTATCAAAAATTCATTACTAACTGGTTTTTTTATTTCTAATTCTCATAATAATGATCTAAATTAGCCGAATAAATATTTGTCCTACAAAATGCTAGGTTTGATCAAAGAGGTCCCATTTTTGCAACATGTACTATTTGCGAGGTCATGAAAAATAATTACTAACCAGCTGATTTTTTTTTGGTTGGTTAGTTAATTATTATATAATTTAACGCTCACATTGTCCTACACATTACGTGGAACGTTTTTCTAGTCCGACACTCTTAGGTTGTAGTACAAATACTAGATGTAAAAATAATTAGTATCAAGTTGAAACTTCGTGAGTAGCTTCGTTTCAATGAGACGCCCAACAATTTTCTTTACGAAAATACTCGATTGTGGTAGCTAACAGGGGTAATGAGGACATAATTTGTTGATTTAGTGGTTATCAAAAATTTATTACTAACAGGTTTTTTAATTTATAATTCTTATAATAATAATCTAAATTAGCCGAAAAAATATTTGTCCTACAAAATGCTAGGTTTGATCAACGAGGTCCCACCTTTGCAACATGTGCTATTTATGAAGTCATGAAAAATAATTACTAACCAGCTGATTTTTTTTTTGGTTGGTTAGTTAATAATTATATAATTCAACGCCCACATTGTCCTACAAATTGCATGGTATATTTTGCCGATCCTCCAACGGAATTTGAAATTCATAGCAATAAAAATCTATTCATTCTGTACATTTGTCTATTGGAGTTTAGTTATATTAGTGCGCCTGCGCGCAGTGCTGCTTACTGTGTTTAGTTCCTCCACGCTGAAGCCGACTATAACCTTGCTGTTCTTTTCTGTTGACCACGTGTTGTACGCTCTGAAATAACTTACATTTTTTGTAATTGCTCAGCAAAAATGGAGTGTTTTGTATGCAGTGTATTGTGTGAAAACCCTCGCTTTCGAGAGAAACGCGAAGAGATCAAGAAATTTTCTCAAGAAATTTTGCTTTCTTGTCGAACTTTTTTGTCTGCTCGAAAGCATCATAAACATAAATATAGTAATGTCGTATTACCGGAAAATTGGGATGACGACATAATCGGGTATCATTCCTCTTGTTATAAGGAATTCAGAGTGAAATCTCAATATTTGTGTTATCAACGGTAAGTCGATTGAATATTTTTTAATTTTATTTTCAAAATAAGGTAAAGCACCCAGCAGTTGCTCAGGAATCAGTACCTGCTCACTCCATGTATTTGTATATCTATATATATGAATATAGATATACAAATACATGGAGTAAGCAGTTACTGATCGCTGAGCAGCTACTGGGTGTTTTACCTTATATGATAATTAATTTATTAAGTAGAAGTTTTCACATAATTATATAAAAAGCATGATAAAATTATAGTTACTTTTTTTTTTAAATTCATTACTTAATTAATCTTACAAAGTATATTGTGCTTTACATATTTTACTAAAAATTTTGAAATATTATATATATATATATATATGCTTTTAAGAAGGGTTTATCGTTCAGTTTGTTTATAAAATGCTAATTTGAATTATTTTTTTATTTATTTTTTTTATACAGAACTGAGCCAGCTGTAACATCGTCTGCAGCTGAATGTACTGAAGTTACAGACGCTTCGACTTCTTTAACGTCTGCTCCAATCGTAGAACCACACTTAGTGCCATGCTCCTCTCGGTTAGTTCGTTGAATATTTTTTTTTTTACGTTATTTTTCATTCTTATAATGAGTACATGTGAATTCACAGATTACAAAATTATGCCATTTAAATATTTTTTAACTATTAATTATTTTCGCCTATACATAAACAGGGTGGCGATTGACCTGGAAAAGTCAGGGAATTTCCATGTCAGTCAGGGAAATTTATAGTTAATTTTTTATTATTTCTATAGAATTCTAAATATTTTTTAATTATACCTGTTCTATTTTGTGATAAATAATATTAAAAAAACTAAATGTATGGATAGTTAATTTAAAAACAAAAGAAGTATAACTTCAAACAGATTATTAATTATAATTATATTAATTGTTGTATTTTCAATAGTTATAAATATTTAATCAAAAGAAATTGGTCTTTTTAAAGAGTTGGAAATTTGCAAGAAAGTAGACAAACATTGATAATTCTAAAATTTTACCCAGTTTCGGGTATAAGAGTTAAATCCTAATATACAAAAATTATTTTCAAAATAATTTGCAATTTTAACGAATATTTGAATAATAAATATTTTTTGTAGGTTTTGGAATTTTATTTTTGGTCAGGAAAAGTCAGGGAATTTTGAAATTAATTTCAAGTCGCCACCCTGACAAAGCTCCAAAAAAAATGTTTTCGGTTATTGATTTTTTCGTTACTAATATAATAGCTTCACATGTTATTATTTACAGAGATATCGAACAGAATGAAGAAACAGAAAACATTGTACATTCGCTGGATACTGTTGAAGAGAGCTATGCACATGATGAGATAGATGTTGAGAGTTTTGAAAATGATGAATCAGCCAATTCATGTTTTTTTTGCATGAAAATTAACATCAAACGTAAAGGGCGGCAAATATACTGCCGTAACATTAAAAATAAAATACCTTTCTTAAAAAAAATTAAAAGCTATGCTACAGAATTGAATGACATTGAGATGTTGCAAAAAATTGAAGAAGAGAGTAATTCTGTCAACCAGTCTTTAGCATATCATAATAATTGTAATGTCAATTATTTTGCAAAACATCAAAGAAAAGTTAATCCACCCTCTACCGATAATTGGTCTAAGAAACGAGACAGCCATAAAATTGCTAAACAACAATTAATTCTATATATTGAAAAAGAAATTATTGAAAATCGTCGAGTGTTGTCACTAATTCACCTCCAAGATTGCTATACGGAATTTCTAAAAGAGACATATGAAAATACAGATTTAGAGGCTTCCATTTTCAGCACTCATGTTCTCAAGGACTTCATTCTAAAAACATTAAAGAATAAAATTACATTAGTTAAAATTTCAAATAAGCAATTTCTTATATCCTCTGAAGTTGATATAGAAGCTATTGATGACGAAGAAATCCAAGAGATCATATTTGAACAAGAAGCTCAAGATTTCGCCGTAAAATATCGCCAAAATATAATGAAAATAAAAAAAAAACCTTTACCAGATTTCATAGATAGTGAAGTCTTGAATAAAGGAGAGTGCGATATTCCCAAGTGGTTAAATATTTTTTGGACTACTGCCTTGAGCGGCGTTGGCAAAGAAAGCTGCGATCGAGTTAGAAGATTATCTTCTTGTTATTCACAGGATTCTATCTACAGCATTACAAGAGGATACATCAAACCGAAAAAACATATTTTATTGGGTATGACTGTAAAGAGCCTTACTGGAAGCAAAAAAGTAGTAGAGATATTAAGTAGGCAAGGCTACTGCATCACCTATCCCACTATACTGGAATTAGAAACGTCTGCTGCATACTCTTGTACTTCTAATAATCAGTTATGTCCTACCGGCATTTTACGCACTCCTATATTGTCATGTGGAGTAGCGTGGGATAATTACGATAGATTTGTGGAAACAAGCTCTGGTAAAAATACCCTGCATGATACAGTGGGTATTCTTTATCAAAATATCCCAACAGAAGAAGAGTTGAACATCATCGAAAGGAACGATGCATCTACAGTATTTGAACAGAATTTATCAATTAATGTTCGTGATTTGTCTGGTCGTAGAAAACGTTCATTTGAGGACGACTCATTGGAACATTTACAGCCTACGAAGCAACGTCGTCCAGAATTTTGGCATAGTAGTTCATCGTTACCCGAAGATATACAAAATGTAGATAAATTTCAACATAAATACTTTGCGTGGGTACTTTCCCATAAGTTACAAATTTCAGACACGCCAATGTGGATAGGATATAATGCCAAAATTTTTAAAGATACTAGTAGAATTCAAAAGGTGGAGTATCTCACGCAAATTAATGATTCACCCACGGATCCATCAGTTGTGAAAGAGACAATGCGAAGAAGTTTGCAAATCGCTTCGGAATGCCAGAAAAATTTCTTCAGTGTTACTTACGATTTAGCCATGGCTAAGATTGCTTTACGGATACAGAGTGCCGAGGACGAATTTCAAAAACTTTTCATTAATTTTGGATCTTTCCATATAATGTTATCATTCATGAAAGCAATCGGGAAATTTATAAGTGGATCTGGTTTAACAAATATTCTTATAGACAGCGAAATTTTAGCCAGTGGTTCTATCAATTCCTTTTTAAGTGGAAAACATTTTAATCGGTGTAGAAAGATTCATCCTCTACTCTCCCTTGCTTTGCAGGTTTTGCATTTGGAGCGGTTTTTACAGCAATATGATGAGAACCTGGAAAATATCCAAGAGTATTTACAAATATTTAATAAAGAAGAAAATGAGGACCCACAAATAACCAATGAGAATTTGAAAAAGTTATTTGAAAAATATGAACAATATAAAAAAGAAACTTTACTTGGAATACATGGTAAAACACCTCAAATTTATTTAATGTACACCAGATTAGTTGAATATTATCTTCAATTAGAATACAGTATTCGTACGGGTGATTTTAATTTGTTTACATACATTTTACCGAAAATAACCAATATTTTCTTTTCAATGAACCACCATAATTATGCAAGGTATATGTCTGTTTATTGGGATAAATTGAAAAATATTGAAACAACACATCCTGGATTGCTTGACGATTGTCAAAAAAGTTTTTTGGGCATTCGCAGAACAATTAAACCATTTTCAAGAATACCGATTGATTTAACACTTGAACAAACAATCAATGCTGCTGCTGCTTCTAAAGCTTCTGGAATTATTAACGTTACAAACTCGTTTTCTGCACGACAAAAATGGTCAATTACTCATTCACTGCGTACGAGTGTTATATCAAAAATGATGGAGTTTTGTAATATGAAATCCACCGATGACATAACGAAAGACTTAAAGGAGTCATCCATTAAGAAAGCTACGAAAAACTTAGAAGTATTAATGCAACTAATAAAGCAGTACACCGACCCTTTCTCGTTCGATCTGCCAAAAAATTATCTTTACAATATATCGAAAGGTCAGTCCGTTAGCGATGAAATATATCAATTTTTATCATCAGTTGAAATAGAGGGTGAAAAACAGCATCAGAATTTCATTACTGAGACTCGGATAACACCAGATAGGTTTGATAAAGCCATTAGTAAAAATAAAATTATGAATTTTGAGTACAAGAATACGAAAAAAGTCAAAATTAATGAAAAAGTCAAAGAAATTAAAATGCAAAGAGATGTTTTTGGCCGTTTACTTTATGCATCAGTAGAAAATAAAATTGATATAGAAAAAGCATTAAGTTATCCTCTAGCTCCTGTTCCTTTTTCACTCTGTCATACTAATGGATCAATATGCAAGACCCCTAAATCTGTGATTATTAATGAATTACTAGAATATCAAACCGAAATTGAAAATCCTCCAGAAGCAGACATTCACTTAATTGATGGATTTTATTTATTACATACGCTGAAAAACGTTCCAAACAATTATGGTAAAATCTCGAAACATATATTAAAAATACTTACATATAATAAAAAAGAAGTACATATTATATTTGACAAGTACAAAAAACCCAGTATCAAAGATTTTGAACATGATCTGAGAGGTGAAGAGGATACACAGTATGACGTAATACGTAGAGACAATAATCGTCCTGCGGATTTCTGCAAATTATTGAGGAGTAGCAACTTTAAAGAAAAATTTGTCGAATTTTTAATTGAAGATTGGACAAGAGATGAATTTTTTACCTTGATTGAAGGGAAGACTGTTAAACTTAATTATGATCAATGTTACACTTATGAGGTGTCTAGTGATAATAAAATAAAAAGAATTATTGATTATAATCTTTCTTGTTATCATGAAGAAGCTGACACCAAAATTGTGTACCATGTTTGTCAATTTAATCGTAACTATCGTGTGCAGATACATTGTACAGATTCTGATATACCAATAATAATGTTGGCAAATTTCAAGTATTTAAAAGATGAAATACAAGTAATAATTAATTTAAGCACTAATAAAAAAAAAATGTACCTGAACATAAATGAAATTTATGCCAAGCTTGGAGATCAATTATCGTGTTCATTTGCTATATGCCATATTTTTACAGGAAATGATTACAATCCCGCTTTTTTCCGTAAAGGAAAAAAAAGACCTTTCAGTATTTTTAAGAAAAATAAAAATTTTCAAGAGGCTTTTATTCAACTCCTACGAAGTGATCATACAGTATTAACAACGTCAAATGAAATAGTTCGAATTATTGAAGAGTATGTATGTAGAGTGTACTCATTAAAAACCAAAAATGATATCAACAGAGGACGGTATGAACTATTTGAAAAAGGCTATAGATCAAAAAGTGGAAGTGAAAAAGTATTAAAAAAAAATATTATTGGATATGATCCTTCCAGTTTGCCACCAACAAAACAAGAATTGTTGCAACAAATTAAAAGAACAGTATTCATCAGCAATGTATGGTGTAATGCACACATGCGGTGCCCCACAGATAAAGTACCTGAAAATTATGGATGGACAATAATTGATGGTAAATACGAGTATTATTGGTTTGATGGTCCTCAAAGCCCATCCTTTGAAGAATTATCTTCTCAATTGCAAGGTACCCTATTAATATTATTGAAATTTGGTTTTTAATTTTTCAGCGACATTAATTAATTTTTTTATATTATTACAGATTTAGATACCACGGAAGATCAGAATGAAGAAGATACTGATGAAGATGAGGAGAGTGATGCCAGTAGTGAGGATGAATGTTTCTCTGATGAGTCAGATGAAAATTAATTTCTTTTTGGTATAAAAGTATCTACTTTTTCATGTATGTTACATAATAAAGTTGATTTATTTCAATAAATATATTTTCACTTTACCTCATGTTGCACATAGGAAAAAGGAAAATTACGATTATTGTAGGACTACGGATGCATACCAGTTTTTTTGTAGGACATTGTTTTATTCAGATAAAAAACACACTAATGTATCACGTGATACTTTTGTCCTACAGTTACTAATAAAAAAAATGGTCCTGTGGTATGGACAACTTAGGAGTCTAGGACTAGAAAAATGTACCACGTAATGTGTAGGACAATGTGGGCGTTAAATTATATAATAATTAACTAACCAACCAAAAAAAAATCAGCTGGTTAGTAATTATTTTTCATGACCTCGCAAATAGTACATGTTGCAAAAATGGGACCTCTTTGATCAAACCTAGCATTTTGTAGGACAAATATTTATTCGGCTAATTTAGATCATTATTATGAGAATTAGAAATAAAAAAACCAGTTAGTAATGAATTTTTGATAACCACTAAATCAACAAATTATGTCCTCATTACCCCTGTTAGCTACCACTTACGAAATTTTTGTACTAGCTAATGTTGGGCGTCTCGTCAAAATGAAGCTACTGACGAAAAATTAGCTTGTTAGTAATCACTTACGAAAAAGGGCGAGGGATCCCGGTCTAATAGGGTTCTAGGGGAAAAATATAAAATGTCAGAAAACACGAAAACCTCCTTACTAACTTTAAAAGGTTATAGATCGTTGAAAGAAAGGAACAGTTTGGTGTTGCTTGAACAAATGTAAGTACCCATCATGCAATAATGATACATTGCATGAAATGAACAGACTGAGGAACATGCCTAGCCATAACTAAAAAACAAATTTAAAAACACTTTTTACAACAAATTTTCATTTATATGCATTAAAAAGAAAAAATTAACCAAATTAACTCAAACCAATCAATTTTCATCACATAAAAAAGCTTGTCTTGGAATGAATGATAATACACTATGTAATTTGACCTTGGCATTAGTAATAAAAAAAAATGTTCTTATACGTTCTTCAAAAGAAAGCTGTTGAAATTTTATGATATTCTACTCATAAGTTTGTGAGTTATTGTGTTAAGAGTGACACTACTTTTATTATTTTCAAAACAATGTCTTGTTGTAATTTTACACTGCTTCTTGATAGGAAAAATGCCGTTGAAGCGAAGCAATGGTTCAAACATTGTTATAAGGACTCAGAAACAACAATTGTACGTTGGTTTGCAAACGTGGTCGTAGTGACACCGATGATGCAGAACACAGTGGACACGTCCAAATGAGGCAGTAACACCAGAAAACATGAAAAATAAACACAAAATGGTGTTGAATGATCGAAAAGTGAAGTTGAGTGAGTAAGTTGACATTTTAAATATATTAAAAAAAGTGTTGGCTATATATTGCATGAGCATTTGACTATAAGAAAGCTCTGTTCAAAGTGGGTGCCGCGCGAGCTCACTGTCTGAGCAGTATTTGACCATGTTTAAACATAACAAACCGGAATTTTTGGATCGATATGAAACAATGGATAAAACATGGATCCATCACTTCACTTAGGAATCGAAACGATCGTCATCTTAGTGGAAAGCAACTGGTGAACCTCGTCCAAAGCGACCGAAAGCACAATTGGCTGAAAAGGTTATGGCCGCATATGGCAAAGAAAACAAATATGTTTCATCGAAATAACGCACCGTATCACAAGTCAATCAAAACAATAGCAAAACTACATTTGACATCGAATTGCTCCCACATCCACCGTATTCGCCAGATTTGGCTCCCAGTGACTACTGGCTGTTCGCAGACCTCATAAATATGCTCACAGGTGAAGAAAATTGCTCGAGTGAAGAGGTTACTGATGAAACTGAGACCTATTTTGAGGCAAAGCAATAATCGTTCTACAAAAGTGGTATTAAAATGTTAGAGCGTCGCTGGAGTAACTGTGTGACTCTTGATGAAGATAACTTCGTTGATGAAATCAATTTTGAACAAAAAAAGCGTCTTCTTTCTCAGGCCCTAGACTTTTCGGCCCATGTGTAAGGTAAATCACGCGACAACATTTTGTATTGTTACGTTTTTCCCCGTGAGTTGACCAATAATTGACTACACTGAACAATATTCAAACTTAACTTCATTTCACTTTGAATACAACAACCACTTCAACTAAAACTTCAACTATTATTCAAATGTCTATCGCCTCACTAGATCACTTCGTGTACCGCACACTTGACTGTGTCGATATGCTCATGGCTAGCGTTTTTTATATCGTAATCGAATGCGCTAGAAATTTCGCCGGAGTTCCATTGCAATCGGTAGCATTATTCTCGCTGCTTCTAGAGCGGCAGCAAACATCGTACATTCGCGCGCTCTTAGCTACGTCACGATTGGTTTATGGGTACCAGTGGCGGCCGGCGTTATTTTCTTTAGGGCATGATTTACAACAGTGTCATATAACACTTGTTATGTAATAAATTATTGGAATTGATATTATACAAAATTTATTTTCATCTTTTAAGAGCATATTGATAAAAACTTCATTTCAAAATTGTTTTTAACTATTATTTATTAATAAATTTGCTCTATTCATCATTTACTTTCTGAGCTATGCTCAAGTAATTTTTAAAAAAGCAACGATAGTATTAGTGAGTTTGCCAAATGTCAATGTCCTTTGCCGTTTACTGTCGTTTCTTAAAGTTGGATGGGCCTGGTTCTAGCTTGTTTCCGTAGTTTTTTAAAAATAGAATGGCAACTACGATATCCACCTCGTAACCGTTGTTGACAACAAATTGTGAAATAAAAAAAACTCAGTTCTCTTTGAAAAATTGCCTCCCAAAAAGTAGAATAATTAATTGTCTGTGAATCCTAATATCGAATGCTACTACTTTATGCTGCTATGGTTGTGCCGAAGAATTATGAATGACAATGTTCATTCCTGTGAAATGGTTTGTGGAAAATTGTAAACCTAAGTTTATTAATAATTTTAGTGACAGTCATATCTAGCAAATTCACTGGGTTATTCACCTCCATCTGAGTGGTTGATTAAATAGAAGGGTGAATGGAATCGAAATTTAATCAACTGGAAATGGAAACAAATGTTTGAAAATGAGAGGTACTATGATCGGGTATTAATGATAGATGGGAATATGACTGATGACTGATAATAAGAGGATATCATGGAGAAAAAAAAACATTTTGGAAAATTACTAACAGGAAAAGAGAACTGTGAGAGAACTTGAAGAATACGTATCAGAACCCCTCAAGAATTCAACAAGAAATACAATTTTGTAAAATAATAAACTTATATAAAATACAAGAAACCATAGCAAAGCTTAAAAAAGTACACTAGAAGACAAGACTCCATTCGGTAGTTTTATACAGAGAAGAAAACAGTAAAAAAAAAGAGAAACGTCAACAGAACTAAACAGTATTATATTCGACGGACATATACTAATTAGATCTATAAAAACTTGTATAAAACATTACATCAACAATTTGATCAAATCGTGAAACACCAAATATGGGTCAATTTTTGAGGAAGACATAAGTACACACATTCTAAGCCTCGTACTTTCAAAACAAAGATAGTGAAACACGAAATTATGTATTACCATTACATCACAATCGCAAAATGCGAACTTTTGTAAAATTTTCCGTACCATACAGCCATTGTTCCGCAAAACTGTAGTAGGGAATCAGAAATAATGGCAGAAATTGCTCGTGGGAGTATGTGGGAAGAGCGCAATCAATGAATGCAAATCCCTTCATTCATACATCCACCACCTACATTGTACGACGATTGTAGAGAAAGACCTTCCGCCTGCCGGAAAACCAGAAATGTCATCAATCCGTCGTCATTAGTAAATCAAAGGGGTGAGGGTGTGCCGAAGTCCCTCGCCCAGATGATATGAGGATTACGGGGTATCGCGATTTGAATTAGTGACTGCTAATCTTAATTGAATCGAATGACACTGACTGACAGATAACTCTATACGGACGACGACCCCACGACGAATATTTGAATTCCAATTACGATATTATACTAATGGACTAGAAATCCTTCTTATTCTGACAATGCAAAAATCTATGAATTAAGTTGCTGGAGGAGATGAATTTAGTCGAGGAGCTTTCGGTTCAATTATTCACCGGAACAATCAAATAGACATAACCCCCAGTTTGCAGCGTTTCCAAACTGTAGTTCAAATATTTTTACGATAGAACGACATTCACTTTGGGGAAAAGGAGTGATGTGCTTGACAAATGTCAAAAATTCATTTCAACTAATATTATGCGTATGTTCGGAATATGGGGATCAAATCTGATATATGATCAATTTTTCTGAAGTTACTATTGTTCTACTTGGTTATATTGTTTCTATATTTCTTTGAGTTTCACGCATTAAGTTTATTATTACAAATTTTAAAACTTCAAAGTAGCATGATTGAGGTTTTGTACATAATTTAGAACAATTCAAGATCAACCCCTGTAGAGTTTGCTACTTGTTTGGTTTCCTTTGTTGGAATCCTTTTTTCAAAAACTATTTATAACATAACTGATAGAAGTGGTTTTGATCCAGAGACCGACCATTATTCTTGCCTAACGTTAGTTGTTTATGAAAAAAAATGTGAATATTGTCATTAAGTTGTGATACAGTGCATTACAAATCGAACAGAGTGAATACATAAAGTTACCTGACAGAAGTGGGGCTAGGGAAACACATTTTGAAAAGAACTTACTATTTCAATTAACTCGGTGGAAATTAATCGCACCATTGAAATCAGAAACTGAAAATATAAATGTAATTTGAATGCTCAGACAATATTTTGTTACATTGGAATATTGAATATGTAATAAAGAGGCACTCTGTCTTTTCTTTTGGCAACTTGAAAAAAATTATCCGGTATATAGGTTTCGAAGCTGAAAATTTTTGAAATTTTTTCGAAAAATGAGTATGGATGACCAAAAAGTCGAAAAATTGCTTCACAAGAATTATTTCAAAATATAATTATATTTCTAAATTATTTAATTATGAAGTACATTTGTGAGGATATTTGTTTACTATGGTTGTTCCTTTTTTCGATATTTTATAGTCATTCAGGAATAAAGCCCTCCAATGAGAAATAAACTCCACAGAACCTCTTTCCCACCACTCATTAATTTCAGACCCGTTTGATCCGCAGTTTAGCTTTCCAATTATTCGGAATCTACATTCTCACGCCTGGAAAAGCCACCCGAACGAATTAAAAGCGAATTCAATTCTTACAGACGATTACTTTTTCGAGCTTCCAAAGAATATCCGCCAGGAATAAAATCAACATTTCCCTCGGTTGAATATTTTACCTTTCTCACCTATATTTACAAAATATCTTCATGGCCCGATATGAATCTAAAATACAAATTGACAGACGAACATCTGCAAATATCGAATCTCGAAGTATACGGAGGAACATTCCCGACAAAAAACATCATCTATATTAGCAGAAGCCCTGGCGTCTGTTCGAGGTTATGGCCGGCTGCGGAAAACAATATTTCAGCAGATTTACGTAATCTGAAGACGTACATTCGACTCTAAATCAAAGGACTTTTTGACTTTTACTACGGTGAATTTATTTTTGTGAAGAGACACTCGAATAGGTTCGCGACCCCGTTTTATGCGCATACTGTAATGAGATGTTTGATGTTCATTTTTGAGAAATGTGTTTATTTTCAGAAATAGCGTACCTCGAGATTGCTTTGTTGGTTCGATTTCTTTCCACTCATGAAACCTCCGGAATTGAATATTCGCATATTTCACTGGTTCTGGCTCAATGATGGTTTTTCGTATGGAGAAAAGGAAATTTGTTTTCCTCCTTTTGTTTCATTTTGTAATACACGAGATCAATAAATTTTTCGTGAAATCACTCATGTTCTGGAATGACTTGTAGGCCCGTTTTAAGCGAGTGTATCACGTGAGTTGCTCGGTGTAAAGTAAGACCATATTAATAGTTCACTCCCAAAATTATCGACTTTTCAAACAAAGGCTTTTTTACCCTGAATCTTAATGGTTTCAGAAAAGTTGTCTGAATAATTGAAATCGACTTCAAGCAGTAGACAGTGTTGTATGATTCATCATATTTTGAACCTTCACTATAGCACTCACAGGAAGAACTAGGTATTTCTTTATCCTATTATTTAGATTCACTTTTGAACAGATCTTCAAGTTTTATGCTGTATAATTGTTCAACATTATGGCTATTTCTCCTTTTGAAATTTTTCATATTTCTTTATCTCTGAGTATCTATTAAAATAACTCATTTTATCATCATTGCAATATTTTAATATAATTTTCAACACCTGAAACTATCAAATACACTAGAAATTAGATCTCAGATGTCACCTACTGGTAATAAAAATGAATCAAATATTCAAGATGTTATCAAGCAATTTTGATCATCGTTCAATATGTGTGATAATATTGTTTATTTCTGACCATCCTACTTGGTAGTAGGCATCATATAAATGTTTATCATCCGATCACAATTTTCACTGTACAATATTTGTAAAAAATTGCGCCGTTTTCTTGACTACATAGCTCTTTTATTCATTCAGGACACTTTGAACTTTTGTTACCTTTTACTGATATGAACGACATCTTTTTCTACGACTTACGTACCTATATAGTTGATTTCCTGATATCGTCAACTTGACTGGTGAAACCAGCACCGAGAAGAGTTGTAGCTTTGATATGCGAGAGTTATGATATATTCATTTCATGTCGGGATTCTGGTTGTAACTTTCAATGAAATATATTCACACTAAAATATATTTCGAGTAATGTTCATTGTCTAATGGTCGTTGGTTCTTTGGTGTTCAAGTAATCTATGAATTAGTCATCGGTTTTATGATCTCATATAGTTAACATATATTCACTGTATTTTTGGACCATTCTGCAAAATTGCAAAATACTGTGACTTGGCGAAGGTTGCGTTCAACTCCATTTGTGTCTCTAGATCGTTAAGAGTCGCGTCGGCTTCCTGAGATTTTTTCATTGGCATATATAAACACTACCCACTCGCATATCGAGGAAGTCTAGTCGACAGTGCGGTTTGAAGTGTTCTAATAAGGCGATAAACATTTGCATATTAGTTTGAAGTTCAAGTTGAGGAACTGTTTGAATGTACTGTCAGTGTAGCAATGAAATAAAGTTGAGTTTAATTAAACAGTGTAGTAAATTATTGGCAAACTTTTCATTTGTAACAATACACTCTGTTGATTCGATTTTTTTGATTGTGAAAGATTAGCGACTATAAAGAGCTTTGAAAATATTTCCTCATTTGCAAAAAATGTGTTTCAAAGAACATAATTGGTATATAACTTTCTTTCATGTATCGGTTATGTCGAAGTTTAATTTTCACAAAAATAAAGAGTTTTTATAAACTGAAGTCAAAGTTGTGAGAATCGAACCTGGAGCCATATCAATACAAACTTGTCAAACGATCCTGTCATATTGATCAAATAGGCCCACGTCTATTCATTCTTATTGAGTTTTTCAAAAATATTGCTGAAAATGATGGCGAAAGACCTCTAATTTTCTAATGCGTTTCAAAAAACTCAACACCCGCCAAAAGTACTTCAGGCACACAGACGCGATAGTCTAGCTTGAGAGTGCTTTTATTTTCGATCAAAATCAATAACCAATAAGCGTTTTTCTAATTTCTACAAAAAACGTAGATGTATTAATTTCATAGATATATGAAATAAAGCTTCACTTCGAAAGTCACAAGCCTACTGATATAATACCTTAAAAGGTGGAATCGCTTATTTGTTAGTGCTTTTTTTCCAAAAAACGTAACCCGATTATGATTTATTATTTTTCATTCAGTTTCATAAATAATACAGTTGCTTATACATCGGAATATTGAGTTTTGAGTGTTAGTGTGAAGTCGTTTAAACATGAAAACATTTAATGAAACTTGAAAATATCACTCGCGTTTCAGCGAGCTCTAAACAATAAATTTCAACTTTCAAGACTTCTCCTAATATTATTTTTACTCTTTTTTTGTTCTATATGGAAATGGTGCTGCCTCAAACTCTCCTATCATTTTAGCTAATTGCTCGTTATCAGTTTACAAAATACCAACATATGGAAGTCACTTGAACTTGACTATTGTTGGCCAATAAAAACGTTTTATTTATAAGGTAATGACAGCGCAAATATTATGTATGAATTGAAATTGTGCTTAGGTCATATAAAATAATAATCTGACAGAAGAAATGTGGCGTTATCTTGCCCAATTATGGTCAGAGGTATAATTTCGGTACCATTATCGGCACAAGTAATTAATTAATCCAAATCGAGTTGTCTAAATAAGGAAAACAATGGAAAATTTAGTCAGCAATTTATCTTTTTCTCAAATGGTTCATCAAAAGAAGTAGTTAACCTTCGTGTCTTTAAAATTCGAATGGAACATTTTTCTAAAGAAACGTTTGATTGATTGAAGTGAACTGAACTAGTTCATTATAACAAACTTGAAGTATCTACTAAAGTAAACGTAAAATTTCACAATAGCAGCACAATTATTAATTTCCGTATCATCATCAAAATATTTTTCATAAGAATATAGCAATAATGTTGATATTTACTAGCACTAGCACAAGCTAGTGACGGAAACAAAATTATTGGATTTAGAGTGGGGAAAAGTCGCAAAAATAGCTCAAATATCACTTCATTTCTTATATCTGAACCCACTTCTACGCAGGTTCTATAAAAAAAAATAATATACAGGTCTCTGAGAAATTGTCTCTGAATAATAGTGGTTTACTTCTCTCTGACGAGGGACGTCGCCGTTATTCAGAATTCGCAGCTACTGATAAGCGTAACAGTTTTAGTTATATATTTTCAAATATATTCCGAAATGACATTTTGAACCTCACAGATGAAACCAGCATGTAGATACTCGGAAGGAGATGAAATAACAACATCTAGCCAAAAGCCAATTCGATACATTTTATATTCATATCGAATTAGTTAATTCACCAGTCATACAAGTTGTTTCTCAATTGAAAATAAATAACTCTGAATTACTTTATTTTAGTAAAGGTATATAAGGCACTATCCATCGAAAACCTGTTGTTGAAACTGCTCCAAATCTGATAAATCTGTTAAAAATATGTTATTCCGTTAGCCAGCTGTCGCCCCCTACAAACGACAACTCTCAAAAGTCGAAACTTGTGCGAGCTAAGGACTAAGGAGGTCTTACCTTTCAACGTGTGATGACGATAGGAAGTGAAAATCGATCGTCCGGCCTTGCGGTTCGAACCACCGGTTCGCACATCGGTAGATTGACTAAGTGGAGCCTTCAAAACTAAGAGAAGGATGGACATTCCGCTCATGAGCATATTTTTTTAAATTCATCTTGATGTATTCGAAAATCAATATGTAACCTATTACGTCGCGAACCGGCGAACATATACCTACCTTATATTAGGAGCTACGGAAACATTTCATACTCAAGAAACAATCTCCTGAACGGTTATTCTACTAATTTCATTGACCTGCTCAATATTTGTAGATCTGGTTTCCTGCAGCGGTACCACTTTTGTATATTTTTAGTAGAATAACCCTGCAGGTGGATCTAAGAACCTTAGAAAGAAACATTCAAAATATAATCATTTATTTTCGTTTTGAATCAGGAATAAAAATAAAATTGTTCTTTGCGAATGGTGCATGAAAAATGAAGTGAATTTTCATAATGTTACTCTTCTCTCGAGTTCTCTTATCCTTTGTGGTCTTGACCAAGATAACCCAATTTCTTGTTTTGTTTGTCGAGGCACGATTTTCCAAGATGAAAATTCCTCTTCTTTCGTTCCAGAAAAAGAAAGACGTGACAAGAGACAACAATATCTTGTCTTGATAGCAACAATAGTTATTCTTCTCAATTAAAATGTTAATTCTACAGCTTCCTACACGTATTACATATATTCATTCACATTAGACATTTCTAGTGATCCAGACACCGGATCACTTGAAAATTCACCGGAGAGCATATTTGGACATTTTCTACCCAACTAAAATATTTTCGACGATGCGGTGTTGCCGCTTCCATTAGAAATTAGTAGCAACTTTGATTTTTCAAATGGAACACTCTATATATAATATAGTTTTTGAAATCTATTACCCGACAACTTTGCTTGATATTTCCAATACCTATCTATTACCGTTTTCAAAATATGAATTAATTTAAATTTTTTTCTTCGGAAATCATGATCTCTAAAAATGCTGATATCTTTGAGTAAAGGAATACTATGGTACCGAAATTTGGTTTGGAGACTTACTACACTTCAGGGTAATCTCTGTTGCTTCAATACAGGATAGTAAAAAATAAAGTTTTTCATTTGCTTGAAAAAGTGACTGAAAGTTGATTATTTCAAATGGATCACCCTGTGTATTATTACAAATTCAAAAAGCTGTTGAAATTTGCTTTTTTTATGTATATCTTGTCCCTTCAGAATGGTATTTCCATTTAGTATTTTGTAAGCAGACCATGATTACAAATTGACAGTAACGTTGTGACATTCTCCTAATAATATTGACATATTCGTCACTTCAGAAGGTTCAAATACCTTCAAAACGATGGAACAAAACTATTCAAACGAAATTCTTATGAATTTGTTTTTTATTTTTGGACAGTGTGATAAATGTATCAGCAGGACATGTAGAAACGAAAGGTATCCAAATCTAATGCTAATGAACATCGAGTAAATTATGCGAGTTCAATACAATGGGCTTGTTTCATGCTATGGAAAATGATACTGGTTTGCTTATAGACTGATCGAGTTGGGGGTATATTATACTTATCAAGCCTAATCGGTCCTAAGATTTCTTTAGGTATATTTGAAAAAAGAACAATTCGAAAAGCAAGAATTTAAATTGGCCGCGTGTCTGTTGACCAATAAAATTGATCGTGTCTAGAGCGGAGTTTTAATATCCAATCACAGATCTGATGATCCAATTTGACAGATGCCATTTTTGTTGTTATTGTTGTCAACTCGATGTGAATACAACTGTTACAATTATTACAACTCCTAAAAATATAACCCCTTCAATTCAAATGTTACAATTATCTAATTAAATAACGGTTTTTTTTTGTAAAAGGTAGGTCTCGGCGGGTGCCTATTTTGCTGCATATTCTGTGTCCTCAAAACATAATTATACAATTTGCAAGGAAGTTTCATTATGAACAATAGATATACATACAATTAAATTCTGTTACAAATGTATTATATACATTAATTACGTTATTATTATCATTTATGAACATTAATATGAAAAGTACAATTAGAACAACTGCTGATACTAATACTTTGCGATGCTGAAGAGCCTTGTGATATATGAACTAGCTGAGTTGAAAATTTCACGGGCATTAACATTTAATTCTTGAAGTGAAGAGGACGATGCTGTAACGCTGGAGCTAGCTGTTGGGATTATTCTTTCAGCAATAGCCTTTTTATAAAAAATAGATTGATCAATGTAACCCTCAGCTACTGTTGTAGACTTCCATCCTCCGTGTTTCTTAATATTTGTTATATTTGCTCCTCATTCTGCTAGCAAAGAAGCAGATGACCATTCTGAAACAGTGACCTATATATTCCTTTGGTTCCGGGAGGTTCAGAAACTCTGCAATGGTAAAGGGCATTTTTTTTATACTAGAAGTTTTATACTAACTGGGTCGGCACTGCATTTATAATTTGAGTATTTCAGAAAAAAACGTTGATGACTGATAACAGAAGGGCCTACTGCAACGTATTAATTCAAATAGTTATTGTTTTTCCATCAATGCAAAAAGAAGACCTATTTTCGTTTGGAATTTGAACAATAAATGATTTATCTATTAATTTAATTTCTTCTATTAATAAATGGCTCAGCTCTTCACTCCGGCAAGCTCTATATATTCCGAAAAAAATAGCAACTTTTATCATCAAATATTTTTCATCTGGCGCCTCATTTATAAACCTCTAGACTCGTTCTAACGTAAGAGTTTTTGATTTTTTGGGCCTAAAACTTTCATTTTTCCTCTTTAAGAATGCTATTACCTTGAAATATTTGCTTGTATCAACACCTTTTTTGAAGAGAGCACTCGATTTTATCATTGAAAACTTGCTCCACAAAGTTGACGAGTTCCATATTTTTGAATTGAAGACGGTTTCTGTTGAGCCGATTTTTTTGGTAACAATTCAATTGAAGCTTACCACCAGCAAGAAATTTAAATGCGACTTTGAATGAAACGCGTGAGCTGTGAACGATACTGTTTGTTGATAACCAGGTGAATCGGCGTCCCTGCCACGGCCACTTCACAGTAAATGCGATAACATGAAAATAGTTAACTGACAAGCGATGTCAAAATGTGTTTTATAGAAATATTAAATTTATCTATTTTATTATGAGAACAGGACAGTTGTACAAAAAAACTTTGTGTGATAAAAGTAACTTTTATTTTGTTCGTGAAATTGTTCAACTCGCTATGCTTGTTTCACAAACTTTTTCACTCACAAAATAAAACCTCACTTTTAACACTCATATCATGAATAGCTATAGTTAGGTAGAAAATGTCCGTATATGCTCTCCACTGAATTTCAGAAGTGAATCACGAGAATCGTCTAATGTGCCATCCACTGTGAAGCAGCCGGTAGATACATGCTCGTGTCGTCGAATGAAACAAAGTATTATCTTTCATCTTCCCAGAAACTCCATCCAAACAATTTTTCTCCATCTCTTTATTTTAACAGGCGATTCGCAAACATCAAGCACACTCTTTCCACATCATAAACCTCTTATGGTACGGTCCAGTGCTAGGGGAGGTCAAACATTCGTCATATCTTCTTCGTCGTCAGTATAAATCATGATTACGGCGTACATTTGTAGCTTTCGGTAATTGAACAAAAAGTGGCGTTAGAGGGGAAAGACACGTGTTACGTATTTCATCAGGCCCCGCAGAACGGAATGAATGTAACCAGATGTGTTTATCCGATGACATATATGGAGTGTGAAACTTTTTTTCCAAGAATATCAGATAGTTTACTACTGCACCGTAACTGGATAACATACATGATATTAATATTAGTTCAGGACTTTCCCAACTTCTGGCAAACTATTGATATGAAACTGAAAATTGTGGCATGAACAAGTGAGAACTTTTTTAATTGGTATACAATAATAATTATAGAATCTTTACAATAAATTTCATTCAAAACGCGTTTGCCTACACGTTAGCTTCATCAGTTAGACTGGTGAAGCTATCGAGTGGCGAAACGCATGGTGAAATTCTATAATTATTATCATGGATAGTGTTATTAATTTTCATCAAGTCAGAGTATTCATAATTTGTTGATTGATTATATGAAGGCTCATCCAATAAAAATGAAAAACAAGATTTAAGATGTTTTTGTTTCCTTTTTTTCATTAACTAAGAAAGGTGTGTGAAAATATTTACAATTTCAAATAAAGTACCAAGCATATTATATTGAATGAAAATATCTGAATTTCTCAGGTTTTTCCAGAACAATTTGTTCGTTTTTCATTACCCAATTGTTTTTTTATGACAATAAAATTTGATACAGTTGGTTCTAAAACTCTATCAAAATTTTAAATGAAACCACTGTAGACCATTAAAAGTACTAATATGCAAAAATGAAATCTTAATATAAACTGAATATGACAGCTATTCAATAATCTCTACATAATCTTAAATTTGTAATCTGTCTGAAACAATCTGTTATTTCAAAAACTGGAAAAAATGACAAAACGTAGTATAAAATGAAAATGATAACACGTTACACAATGAACTAAATATATACTAACCAATATCATATTATAACCAAACTTACATTGAATTTTATTAAGTTCTTCAACTCCTTGAAAGACACATCTTATTTTGCCACATCAGTCTTTGTGAACCTTTGTAAAAAGTTTCTCCACAAATCTCTTATGAAATAGTTACCATTGTTTACTTCTTTGGTGTTGCTTCACCAACAGAAACGAAATAAATATTCGAAATGAAATTTGAAACATTCTTCTCCCTCAACGTTCCGGTAAATACCTACCGAAAAACAACTATTTCCGTATTGAATACTACGACGTAGATTTGATTATATCCCACAGACTTTCATCCAAGTTTCCTCACAGAGAAAATTCTTACAGATGCTTCTTGGTTTCAAAGTATTATTCCTCATTAGTGCATGACAGATATAACCTGCGATATATCAGCGGCAGTGCCACCTGGTACTCCACTGATCAATATGATCCAATTTCCGCCGAAGTATTAGCCAGAGAAATAGTGCTCTGGCAGGCATTGGCAGAATTCACGTTGAAAGAGGTGATTATTTTTAATTTCAATTCGAAATATTAATTTTCTTAGTACGTATGTATCTCTACTTAACACAGTCATCAGAATTACTAGACTTCTATTATTGTAACGTATTGTAACTGGTCAGAAATGGAAAATCGGTTCTTTTCTCTGGGAAAAATTTGTCATACAGGAAATCAGAATGCAGGAACGCCACATACCCCCTATAAAATCGACTCTCCTCAAGAAATGTTATTCATGGTTGCCAAGTTTACGACCAAATACAATATTGTCGGATGAAAAAGAAATACGGTAGGTAACTCATAAATTAAAATATTTTTGATGTAAGAAATGATATAGATAAATTAATAAATATTTGAAATTTCTTGAAACGAGTTAAAATTTCCTGACTTTCGAGTGTTAGGGTGTCAATTCCTGACTTTTTGAGAACATATATTAGAAATTGCATTAGGAGTTCAATGTACGCAAAATGTTCGAATGATCAATGCAATCAGTACGGAATTGCCAAAATCAATTAAAAATCATTTTAATACACTTGGTTATTATAAGAGAGCAAATCTGAAGAATTCGATATGTGTGTCCAATACTATGAAGAAAAAGATGAAGACACTTTTTTCATCCTCAATAATTTTTAAATTGAAACGGCATATTTTTAGGAGGAATTTTCATTCCCAAATCACAAGTTTGAAACGAGTAAATCAAGATTTAAAACCAAAAATACCTCTAGACGGGTAAATAGTAGGTACTATTTGATATTTGCGTGATAGGTAGTACTTGAACAACTAGACTTTTTTTACTTTCAGGTACCTGATTGGTAAAAGAGGCATTATGGAGTGGCCGTTATAATCACCATATTCATTTCATATTTATATCACTGAACTATTGTCGCTAGAAGATTTACTGTTGTTCAATATTAACATATTGAACAAATCTCTTCAAATGACACCACAAATGCTTAAATGTTTCATTGTCAGAAGGCAGGGATGTTCAAGTAGTAAACTTTCTTAGCTTAGTAATTGAATAAAGCCTCTCATTTCATTTCAAATTCTTTAAAAATTAATAAATATAATCACTTCTTTCATATACATCTTAATTTATTTTTAGAAAAAAATTAATCTCTTCCAAAATGTACCCCTTTCACTTCGAACAAGATTCCTATGGCTGGGATTAAATCAATTGAGCATATGAATGAATGAATGCCATCGTGACATGAGTAGATTTGACCCTTCCCTGACATAAGGTTGTACGTTATAAATGAACTGGGAGCTCATGTTATCCAGAACGGTGCTGATGAAGTAATAAGACAAGTATCTTATTCACTTCGAAGTCAGCCATTGAGTATATAATAGTGTTCCATGTAAGTAAAATTTTATATCGTAACCCTTCCATATACTATATTGTGTAGCGTTCCATTACGAATGTTTGAAGTAAAAACTGAATAGAAAAAAGTGATTTTCGTATAATTCAATGTTTATATAAAAGTAGTTGTTTCGAAAGTATTTTTTCTTTCGTGTAATTCATTGTTCGTATGAAAGTAGTTGTTTCGGGAAGGCTTTTTTTCCAGTTGGCATCTGAACCTCTATACATAATCTTTGTATAAAGTTCATTCTGAACCTGGTTGTTTTTTTTTCTTTCGGAAGTTACCCACGTTTTTTGTACAAATATGGTAAAATAGAAAGCTTCACGTCATTTATTCATGAAATTATTACTCACTCAGTACTTCCCGGTTCAGATCGGGCATGAAGAGCATTTTCTTCTCCTCTACCAGCATGCAACTTACCTGAAAAGAAAATTAAAGAATGAAAATCACAATACAATCAACCTTCACAGGGTGAACTAGCATTAATAATTCACTAAAAAAATGAATAACCTATGATCGACAGGAAATAACACCTTATTCAATTTTTTTCAGATTTCTTTACCTCTTGCATACAGAATATATTGCTAATACTCACAGTATTTCATATATTCAGAATCTAATTCTAATCTAACTTTTCGAACACAACAGAAAAAATCATTTATCGGGAAGCGCGTTTTGCTGAGCATCATCGGAAATTTCAGTTATTTCAATGTTCTGAGTTGACACGGCGTTTCAAACTAACGTTGGTTGCCACGAAAATTATTCACAGTGCTTTAAAGGATACCATCTAAAAAGAATATTGCTATGGTTTTTGCTTACTTTCTTATTATCAATACCTCAACATGAAATAAGGTTTTGAGTATATTGCAATAAGTTTTGCCTGAGATCTAATACCACTCACAGACATTCAACCTCCTTCGCCTAGAGGTTTATTGAAAAAAATGAATTATCAATTCACATATTTTTGTACTCATTCGCAGAATCTGAGTCGAAAAACTCGATACAAAATTTCACTCATTAATAAAAATCGACCAAAGAAATGAATTTGGTAATGCGCGAAACGACAATTGCACTCATTCCATCACATTATCCTTGCACTAGCTCGGAGATACCGCATCAGTTCATCATTTTCCCCTTCACTACTTTTATAACCAAAGGACTTAATAATTATTAAGTACATCTGCTTTTGAATTACAAACGGTGGGAAATGTCTCGTGCATCTGTTTAATGTTAGTTCGCGGTATAACAACGTTACTCCCAACACTCTGCACCGAAAATGTGTTTAAAGTATATCTGTTCTTAACGGAGCATATAAATTTCGTAGTTCGTTGTTGGGATGCTCCGAGAAATGTGCATATTTATTGTATTGTTTCTAGCAAGCCGAGATATGCCACGAAAAAATATGGGGCAATATGGATCTAAGGAGAGAGAGGGAAATGAAATCGCACCGAACTCTCAAGCCAGGCCACTTTATTTAATGAAAAATCCCGAATTATTGATTTCGAAGATACATACGAACTGCCAACAACCATTTATACGTTCTTTGAAGTTAAGCATTTCGAAGCTAAACTGAACTGTCACATGATATAGCAATATTTATTTATCTTTAGAGATTGGAAGTTAGGATAGTCAGAAAGAATTTGAAAAAACACTTATAATCATGTCAATTTTACATTTTCAATAATAGATCATGTGATTTTCTACATGTACAACAAAAATGATATATTTTATTGCTAGGTTTCTTCTTCGTATCTCATTGCAAAACTTGATTATCAATTTTATGATTATTTGGACCTTACGCAAAAAGCTTTTCTGGGTAAACTTTCCAGTTTGCTCATTATCACACTCAACGAATTCTTATTGATTCAACTTTGTTCATATACACTTAGTGAGAAGTATTAACTCCTCTACAAAAAAAATACTGATCATCAAATCAAGGAATTCTATCGTATATCCGATGTTGAGAGTAGAACAACCTCTATATTGATTTTTTTTTAATGGGGTTTAAAGGATATATATACCAAGTGACATATAACTTTAATTTCGGAATTTTACGCAATAAATTATCAAAAATTGAGACTTTCCGAAAAAAAAGTCCTGTCCTCATACGACAATGGAAAGTAAAATATGATTTGTCACGACAGGCACTTCCATCAAGGAAAATGTTCAAAAATGGCACACAGACCAATCAATTATTTTGAAAACAGTATGGATCGACGACATTTAATAACTACTTGAACTTGTGGAACATTTTTCAGTATTTCTTGATATGTCAAGAAGAGTACTTCGACTACGCCACTGAAAATTACTACCGCAGTTGCAGTTGAAACGTTTGGAGATTGTAACCAAAGAATACCACGACAAAATCCGAAAACCAACCAATTAGACTGAAATTATTAGGTCCAGTGGAATCTCAGTGGGCTCCACAGCTAACAATATTGGGAGAAAAAGTACGCCACTGACCTGTTCTTGTATCTTTTCATTATTTTAGATTTTTCAACTCAAACTAAAACTTTCTCGACTAGTGTCTTTTTCATATCTATCTTCGTTTTCGAGAAAAAAAATTGAAGCCACTTTGCAAATCATGAACACCTGCTTAGGAGACCAGCTGACAGTGATAGTGTTATCGTAGCAATAAAAATCAGAGTTGTCAATTATCAGTGATTCCATCACGAATACTTTTAATAACGCTGAAATGGCTGACATGCACTTTATTTATGGATTAGCAAATGGAAATGCGGAAGGAGCACGGAGAATTTACCAGGACAGGTATCTCAACTGAGTAATTCCAGGTACTAAAACATTTAGAACGCTACATGCAATATTATGTGAAACTGGGAGTTTTAATAGAAATGCAGGTGGTGGAGGACCATAAACAGTAACAACGCCTGAACTAGAAGAAGGCTATATTTGATGCGATAGAAGAAGATCCTTCAAACGGTATCAGGAAGATTGCACGGCAGCTTGAAGTTAGCCCAAAAACCGTAGGGATAGTTCCAAAAAAGAAACCTCTTATACCCATATTACATACAGCGGATCCAAGCTTTACTGCCTCGGGATTTTCACCCAAGATTGATGTTTTGCAGGTGGTTGATTCATACGATGGCACACAATAATACTTTTTTACCAAATATTTTATTTACGAATGAAGCAAATTCTTCAAGAGATGCTAGAGTGAACTTTCACAATGACTATTGTTGGGCCGTCGAAAATCCTCACGTTATTAGAGAAATTAATTTTCAGCAACAATTTTCACTAAATGTTTGGGTAGGAATGATTGGTAACTACCTAATTGGTCCATTTTTTCTACCAGCAAGATTAACAGGTGAATCCTACACGGACTTTCTGCCAGATCACTTACTCATTTTGTTAGAAGAAGTGCCAGTACTTCTTAGAGGCAACATGTGGTTTATACACGACGGAGCTCCAGCTCATTTAATTCTTGCTCGTCAGCATCTCGTCATCTACCCTAATAGCTGTATTGGACTTGCAGGACCTCAAAATTGGCCAACTCGCAGTCCTGATATGAATCCTCTAGATTTATATTCATGGGGTCATCAGAAGGCTCTTGTTTATAAAACTCCTGTACTTGATGTGAATGACTTGAAAAATCGAATAATTGACAAATGAAATGTCATAAGATTGTTCCAGGTATTTTTGAACGTATCAGATAATCAATGATTGCAGTCCTGTATTTTATCAGAAGGTGGGCATTGTTCTCATTTACTTCTAAGTCGAATTTGTTTATTATTCACTTTTGGTTTTTATTCAATGTTGTCCATGGATAGTGTTTAGAGGTGATTTTTTTCTCGAAAACGAAGCTTGATATGAAGAAAACACAAGCGAAAAATGAGTTGAATTTATAGTTGCTTAATCTAAAAAAATAAAAAACTACAAAAAAGTCAGTGACGTTCTTTTTTTTCAATATTGTTGGTTGTGGTGCCCACTTAGACGCCACTGGATCTAATATTTCAATCTAGTTCGAGCTAAATGAACGCCTTATTACTTCAAATAACTGTATCATATTTCAAACAAATCGGTGTAAGGACATTTATGATATTTTATAAATACCGTTTTTTTGCCTTCAACACCCTGTATCTCAGAAACAAAGCAACTTCGCACATATGTTCATAGGAAAGTTTTTTTTCTTAAAACGATCTAACGTATCACCCTCTGAAATTTCATACCGTAGTTAGGAAACATACTGTACATTATGCCAATATCAATGTTGAAGTACTGGAACAAATAATCTGTGTTTCAAAGATTTTGGATAAAAGTTTTTGTTTAATGTTCGAGTAAAATTTAGTCGTTTATGAAATCAAAAAATCTTAGATTGAAATGCCTCATAACTATCTGCTTTTTAATAATCATCAATTGAATCGAAGAGTTGAGAAACTCATTTCTTACTAATCAATTACTTATTTCTTATCTAACACTTGTCACCATAAGTTTGCTCTTTCCCATCTCTCTATATTTCTTGCTAACTAGCTCAGCATGCTTCGGAAACAGTCCAAACACAAAAACATAAATAGAGACTGTGTGCTTTTGACACATCTCAAATAGGATTTGCAAGAAAACACAACAAAACCAAAGGTAAATCACCGAGGCAACGTCCTGCTGTTAAATTCATTACAAATTACACCTCGGGTAGTTGTACCCAAGTAACGAGCACGAGAGAAAATCCAATCTTTTGATTGAGTTTAGCACTCCTTCAGATTGTCTCCTCAAGAGACGTTAGCTTGTCAGCCCTCAGTTTTTTGTCCCAGGTCATTACGGCGATTTCCTGCTGATCTTAGTCACTCCGAAATATTCACTCTGGAGGTCGATAACTATATTTAATGGCCGCATCAATATCGGTAGAAAGTCCTTTGAATTGCTTGTGAAAAGGATTGGTTTCTCTTCCATCCCAAAAAATTTATAAAAAACCGTTTTCGGTGAAAGTCGCTGAAATTGATGTATATGATGTAGCCCATGCCATCCTGAACAAAAGTTATCATTGCGTCAACTCTCTGAATGCCACAGTATGCATTTCATTTAACGACTCTGTACACTTACTATTTTTCAATATGATACGCTTATTGACCGCTTTGGTGGAAAAAAGAACGGTCCTAGTTTATTAAACTGTCTGAAAGGGTGAAAAAGGGTGGCAATATTTGAAAAATTCGTAACATAAAAAATCGACTTTGTACACCTACAAAATCTAGATATGTTATTCCTGATGATCTATTCGATAGAAAAAACTACACGTCATAATTTTCCAGGCCGTCTGAGGTTGTGAAAATAGGGTGGAAATATTAAAAAAATTCGTAACATCGTCATAGTTATCCAGGCCATCTGAGGGAGTGGTGTACAGAGTCGGCAAATGAAAAAAATGAAAATTCCATATTTTCCCAGTGTACTTTGTGGATGTGGATAACTTCTCACCCGTAAAAAGTTCAAATGACAAAAGTTTCCAGAATCAAAACTGGCGTGTATACAGAGGGTTAAACTTTGTTATTGGTAATTTTTATCAAACTTCTTTAGAGAAAATATTCGTTTTCCTGTAGAACCATATGAAATTGATTTTACGTACAGTACATGAGGTTTCCAACCCGTGTTAGGAATCACACGTTAAAAGGTAAGACCTCGTTAATCCTTAGCTCGCACAAGTTTCGACTTCTGAAGGTTGTCGTTCGTAGGGGTGCGACAGCTGGTTAACGGAAAAAAACAGATTTTAAACAGATATTGTTCCGAAGTAAGAGTTCTCCAGTAGTAATATCGTGATCAAAACGGCCTATAGCGGCGTATTAATATCTTTACTGTAAACGTTTTTTTGTATTAACTATTGGTTCTTTAAACTTGATGTATATATATTTGCCTGTTTTTTTTACATTAGTTCGTTGCAAATAACATATGAAAATCAATTTTTGAGTTATTACACAGTTGGTAGCGAAGTTTGTAAATATTTCTTTTTATATATCAATTTCATATAAATTTCAAGCTTGGAGCTTCGTTATTGACTTTTTGGTTATTTCTCCAACCCCTTCCCTGTTGAATCCGTTCAACTGGCGCCCCAGGGCTTACTTTTTTTCCATCTATTTCGACTGAAAAAAAAAACATATTTTCCTTACCCACGTCCAGCCCCGACAATAATCGACTAGCCTGGGCCGAACTACCTTTTGGTAATTACATAAATACCAAGGTAGGTTATAATCGATTAAGCTGACAGCAGATGCAATCACAAATAGTGGTAAAAAAAATCATTTTATTTCAGTATTAGGTACGCCTGTAAAAGTTATTGTATAGTGAAAAACGCGTTGCATATTGTGTTTTGAACACTGGTTTATGCATGTGTAAATCAAACAATGACGAATATTTCTAGATAATACTTGATTGAAAAAGGAGGTTAAGAACCCCTTTGGTGTGATATTATGACAGACAATTCCAGCACTGATTGAAGGACCGATCAATACATGAAGAAGCTATTCGACATGTGACACCAGAAATTACCAAAGAATGATTAAAAAATAGCAGTTCTGAGAACCTACTGAAATCCCGATGATTCGATCAGGTGATTGTTTACAGAGAAATTGTTCGGACCAGAAAGGAAACAAAAAACCCTGGTACATTAAAGAGAGGTTCAATAACCCCCAATTGACATCAAAGGTGCACTCTCATGCATCATTCTCAGTATGGTCACATATCGTTCGATTTTATCTGATGGGTTTTTTACGACAAGCAATTTAGCTGGTGAAAGAGACAATGCCCCGAACTGCAATCGATCAAAGAGCAAGAAATCGCATTCGCCTCCGGTGTATACACATTTTTCGTTCTACTTTTCTACGTTTAAAAAGAAGGGCTGATCAACCCGAAACAAAATTCAAAAGGAGAATTGGAGTTTAAATTTGTGAGGAAAATTCAAAACCAAGATCCTTTACGGTGCTATTTTGTTTGTATCACAGAATCTGATGCTCGTTGAAAATTTCTGCAATTTACAAAATATGTAATAATAGGGCTAAGTGCACATAATTCCCAAAGTCAATGATCACTAACCCACGGTATGGGACGTGATCACTGGTTGATGATACCGGAACGTCCTCCCGGAATGTATCGGGGCTTTGTGGCAGAGCCTGACCAGCTCAACATTCAGTATAAATGATAGTAATAATTAAAAAAAAATGTTTAATGTCTAAACAGGAATAAATCCCAATAACAAGACATATTAATATTATTAACAAGCATGTTACAGTTTATATCTGCCTATATACACAGAATACACATACATATATACATACATACATACACATATACATACATACACATATTCATACATACATACATACACATATACATGAATACAATACTAATTTATCAACTAGAAACACCTGAAACGAGTAAATAAAAAATAAAATAAAGTAAACATTTAGGAGAGTTAAGCAAAAAATTAGGTGGAACACTTGTGTGCAGCAAGCTAGGAGAGTAATTGAAAAAAACCTTAAGTCAGATATAGAGCTAACCAGTAAAAGTAACAACATAGTTCAGGTGTATCACCAAAAAAAAAACACATCAGTAGTAATACAGTAATAGTAATAAGCTCACATAGTAGAATAACTTTCAATTTGGGCTCATGTATTTTGACTAGAGTGTAAAAGTTTCTTAACGTGGTTCTTAACTTGACCAATAGGTTCATAATAAATGTCGAGATTTTCACAGAGTTGATTGTAAAGTTTGCTCATTGCAACAACTGGTGACTTGAGTAATATGTTTGTTCTAGAATTTGGTAGATAAAAAGTCAGTTCATTTCTAGAATTGATTCGTGGAACATAAAAGTTGAAGTAGGAGAGTAGTTCGGGACAGTCAATCAGATTATTCACTAGTTTATAAATGAAAATTATAGAGTAATAGGTTCTTCGGTTTTGCAAGGATAATAGATTCCATTTATTCAGTAGTATTCTGTTGTCGATGCCTTGTTCAGGGTAAACTCCTTCTAGCTTGTAAGTAATATATTTCATGAAGCCTCTTTGTGTAGACTCCATTTTGTTTATGTGGACATTGTATATGGGTGACCATATAAGGGAGGCATATTCCAGCCGAGATTTGACGTATGTATTGAAAAGAGTTGAAAAGCTGTCTCTGCTACGAAAGTTTTTACAGTTACGATAAATGAGCCCTAGCATCCGTTTGGCTGAGCATGTTATTGTATCATAGTGGATGGAGAAACTCAGTTTAGGGTCAAATGTGACACCAAGATCCCTTTGATGAATGCTTATTTGAATAAGTGTGTTATTTATGCAGTAAGCATGAGAAATAACATTATGTTTAAGGGTGTATTTTGAGTATATATATTTGTTTATATTGAGGGGAAGATTATTTTCAGTACACCAAATGTACAAAAAGTCAAGGTCTTTTTGTAAGATTAAGCAGTCCTCCTGTAATGTAATGGGCCGAAAGATTTTCAAATCATCTGCAAAGAGTAAGAAATTGCTAGAGAGAGTATTTCTTATGTCGTTAATGAAGAGTGAGAATAAAAGAGGTGCTAAATTGCTTCCTTGAGGGGCACCACTGGTTGCAATAAATTGGAACGACTTGTGACCCCTATAATCTACGAATAGGATACGTTCAGTTGCGTATGAGCGGAAAAGATTTAAGAGTTGGGAGTCGAATCCATATTGGTGTAGTTTATTGAAAGGAATGTTATGATCCAACTTGTCAAACGCCTTCGAGAAATCTGTGTAGATAGTATCTACTTGTAGGTTATTATTAAGTGCATTACTTACTGATTGTGTGAAGCACATTAAGTTAGTTAGTGTTGATCTTTTGCTAAAGAAACCGTGTTGATTGTTTGAAATTGAATTCTTGATAAAAGGTCTTTATTCTCCCTAAAAAGAAAATAATACAATAACTGCTCTTCTATCCAACAAAAAAGTTCAAAAGCAGAATGAAAAATGAAAAAAATTAATCTATAAGTGTGTTCATTTCCATTGAAATAAAGTAATAAAGGCATTTGTAATGTTAATAACGAGGCAGAAGTGAGTAGTGTAATGTAGTGGCAATTCCATAATTGAAATGATTTTTTTTCATTATCTGGTCCTCTAGGAAGCAGTAACATAACAAAAAAGGTTTCGAAGCCAGAGATGACACATATGCCTGACAGAAATCCTATATCTTTCCATTAAACACTTACATAAACACTTATATCCCCGAGTATTATCAGGTTGTTCCAAAAGTTTTTCAGTTTTGATGTCATGTGTTTCATTACAGTTTGAAGTAGACTCATATAAACGGACAAAACTTTTGAAACAACATAATACAAGTAATGGAATATCACACCTAACAACTAATAAATTGTGAACAAAGTGACAGAATTCAGGTAGAATATATTCAAATTGGTAAGTAGTTCATGATTTCATAATGAAACAAAAAACTCAGGGATTCATATTCTGACATTTGACGTTGAAACCTTCTCCATTCAACAAACAAAATTTTCAAACATCAACAAGAATTAATTTATAATAAATTGATGGATGTAGCCGTTACTACGAGGTTGGAAATCATGATGAAGAAAAGAGAAATGAAACTTTCTATGTTTTTTTACCTCTTTTATTTGTAACTAACGTTACTCCAGTTTCGTCCCATACTGACATTTTCAAACTTATAAGTCAGTCATTCAAAATGAAAACCTTACTGTCATTAAAAAAGACTCAACGGAAAATAGTCAAAATGAACTGAAACATTTCCTCTTAGATACTAAAATCATTTTCACGGAATCAGAGAAACGGAGAATCATCAACATGAACCCCTCTTGCCCTAAACTATCTGGCCTGATAAAAACACATAAAGAGGATAACCTGATAAGACCGGTAGTTTCGTATGTAAATACTCCGGTAAGAGAACTAGGAATACGTCTTAACAAGCTGGTTAACGGAAAAACAGATTTTAAACAGATTACCAATTTCGTTCCACCTTACAGCATTAAAAATTCACTGACTTTAGTAGAAAACATAAGGAACCAAACCACGCCACATAATTCCATTTTAGTTTCATTCATAAACAAAGCGTAAACAACCAGAAATCAAGAAATGGGTAACTCCAACATATTTTGGAAAAAAAAAACAGAGATAATTACGGGTTCCTTCACAAAAAAACAATGTGGAAGTGGCATTCAGACTACATGCCAGGTTATCTCATTTCCTTTTCAATGCCAAAGATAAGGTGGACAAGTTGGAGAAATCTGGAGTTTATAAGCTTAAGTGTCCGGAGTGGAGTGTTATAGTGTTGATGTGGGACAATGTTGCCAAAATTTCCAAAAACGGTATGCTGAACATGAAAGGTTCTTTAGACTAGGAAAACATGATTCGACGTTTTCAAACCATTCCTTGGCATGCGGCCACAAGTTTCCAAATCTAAACGATACGTAAATTTTGGACTATTCCAGGATGGTTTACAAACTCAATTATTTTGATTCCTTGGAAATTCACAAGCATAAACATTGCGAGTTCAACCTGTTAAATGATCAAATCGATTTAGTTTACTCACCGGTTTTTAAATTGGCACATCTACATTATAAACTGTAAATTCAGGTACTTAATCGAGCGAAGTACGTCTATTAGTACCTACAAGGTTCGTATATAAGGGCCAATGTAATGAACCATTGTTAGTTTATTGTATAAGTTTGAAAATGTCCGTATTGGACGAAACTGCAGTAACGTTAGTCACAAATAAATGTGGTAAAAAACATAGAAAGTTTCATTTCTCTATTCTACATAATTAATTTATACAAATTGCATTTGTATTTGCAAGAGAGGGAAATTGGTTACCATTTGAAAAATGTATGCAAGCTGCTCATTTCTAGAAGCTCCGACACATTCGAAGGGCGCTCCGAAGGGCTTTTGACAACGTGAAGTGAGTGATCATTAGGGCCGAGAATCATGAGCCCTAACTAGGTACAGTGAACCCAGAATGACAGCCTTCTGCATTTGTCCAGCTATGATTTCTGCTTTATTGCGGCAAGCCGGTATAACTTCGAGATTCTGGAGTAGAGAGAATCATTCTACCAAGGACTTCCACAACCAGAACAATCATTTTAACTGAGTTCATTGATGAAAGTCTGAAGGGTTTGAAGATAATATTTCGATATTTCATCGCTTTTCGAATAATATTTGTCTGGCCAGGAGCTGAAAACCCCACGACGAATATCGCCTTAGGTACTCTGATGATCGAGGCGGATTACATCAAGAGTCTTAGCAAACGAGTTCTCAAATACATCGAGTAGCCCATCGATGGATCCGATGAATTCATCTACTGGCCTATTGGAAACGTTAGCGCGTTTATTTTAGTTGAAGCAATCCATCAGAGATTTTCTATTAAATTTAAAAACTCAAATAATCATTATTCACGATACTGATTCTGGAATATATTATAGGGAAATACGTCTCAAATTAATCATTCGAGAGGTCGATAAAAAAAGAGTCCCTATATACACGCCATGATTAATGACGGCAATCATTATGGGCAAATGAACACGCCCAGTTTTGACAAATTACATTTGAGTATTATACCGCTATCCACATCAACTTTCTGTACCAAAATGTGTTATATTTACGGAGAGGAAGTAGGAAGTACCACAATTCACTAACAAGTCATGGTAAGAGAGAAACTGCAACACTGTCGAGAGTCTTATGTTTTCAATAATGAATTGAATAATTTAACTTTTTATTGCCCATTTTATGGCCACCAAATGTTTCAGTTTTGAGTGAATGTTTTTGTGAAATTCTTTAAATAATAAAGTAGTGAATCATCTGGTATTAATTTTTATTTTCGGAAAAAAATTCAAGATGTAATAAAAAAATGCCTCGGAAAATTTTTTTGGTTAATTTACAGGACTAGTTGTTTGAGATTGCGAATACGATTTAGTATTTTCAAAATAGATATTCATTGAAATTAATGGAATTTCTTTAAGGAAGATAAACTGCATTCTCGGACAAAAATATTGCATATTTTAGTTCAAATTCTCTTTTCATGGTAATTTCATCTCTCTTAACACTTTACTTATTTTTTCTGATAAATGTTCAAAGGCCAAAATATTTTACGTAAATTTCCATTCCGTATAGATAAAAGTGGGGCATAGTCGCTGTAGCTGAATAAGTTAAATAATGGTACAAACTACAAACTTTGAATAGTGTGCCTTTGCCACTATTAATGTCTCTTGTTTTGGTCATTGTTGTCATAATGACACTTCGAGTACTTTGTGTCGTGATTCTGTAGTTTTCTTAGTGAGATGCCACATTTGAGCGAATAGTGTTAAATTTGTTACTTCGGTCAATGAGGGATGCATACACGAAGATTTTGCTCGGAGATAGCATATCCATCAATCGACTGATTCTCGTATTGTGAAGCGATACAATGAGACTGAAGAGAACAAAAGGCGGTATGGTCAAGGACGTGAAAGATGTACAACTCTAAGAGATGACCAATATTTGAAAATTCAATCTTTGCGAAATCACCCGCTTACAGCTCCGCATCTCAGAAATGATTCACTGAGCACAAGACAAGTAAACATAAGTGTCAAAACAGTAATAAGAAGACGCAAAGAAGTTGGTTCAAATCCAAAACGTCCTGCCTAGACTTCTCCCACTAATCTAGCCGGTTACAATTTGCCATAACCCATGTCAACTGGAATGAACATCAGTGGGAGAAAAGTATTTTCACAGATGAAACAAGAATAGTTATGAAAACCAGATGGACGTGGTCGAGTATACAGAAGATCTGGAGAACATTCGACAGAATGTAATCTGGCTAAATTGTATTTTATGGAATATCACGGATTTTCGCGATTTTTTCAGGAATGATACTCACTACATAATGGTAGGAATTCAGAATACTTTTTATTTTTTGTCGGATTCAATTAGTTTTCGAGATATAGCCTATCAAAGTTTTGTATGACGCCATATTTCACCTTTTTTTTTAAGCAATAAACGATTGCAATTCACATATTTTTTTATTTAACACAACTCTTTCAATATCATCGCACCTTTTTCTATCCCTTTTCAGTCACTTATTGCCGAGTTTCCTGAAATTAGAATAAAATTCCATAATTTGTCAGGTGCACACATCGACATAACCTTATAGGTTACACCTCCGACAGGAGGCTACAACTTTCAAATCCCACAGTACCAAAAATATATTGTTTACACAAAAATACACAAACCTAGAAAATCGATGCGACCAATAGTCTCAGCAATTAATTCGCCTTCGTATAATATCGCTAAATGGTTGACAAAAGAATTTGAAAATCTCCCGATCTGCCCAACCGATGCGAGTGTTAAAAACTGACAAGAATTCATAGAGAAAATAAAAGATATTAAATTAGGAGAAGGCGAATTATTGGTATCGTTCGATGTGAGTTCCTTATTTCCGAGCGCCCCAATATCACAAGCTCTAGAGTTTTTGAGGGATCTTCTGAAATCGAACAACTTAGCAAATGAAGCTGTTGAGGAATACATTCAACTCACCAAGCTTTGCATGGATCAAAATTGTTTTCAATATAATGGCTCATATTATGAACAGCATGAAGGAACGGCTATGGGTAACCCATTGTCTCCATTTATAGCGAACCTATTCATGGGTAGGTTTGAGACGGAAGCTGGGAAAGAACTCAGTTACTTCCCTAGGGTCTGGATCAGGTATGTTGATGACATATTCGCTGTAGTGGATACAAGGATAACCACAATTGAGAATGTCCTTTCAGCACTAAACAACAGGTGTAAGAGTATAAAATTCACATATGAAGTAGAAAAAGAATGAAAGTTGCCGTTTTTAGATGTATTGGTCATAAGGAACGAACAGAACGAAATAGAATTTGACATTTACAGGAATGATACGGGCACTTTCAGATACATTCCCAATGACTCGAATCATTGTCCACAACACAAAATGGCGGCACTGCAATTTCTGGTACACAGGTTAATAATTTTTCCTTTAAAGAAAGGTAAGTACGATAATGAAAAGAGAGTGATTAGGTATGTAGCTGAAGCAAACGGTTTTACACCAGATATAGTTGACAAGATAATAAAATGCAAGTTTAGGAAAGCACTTCGTAAATCTTCGATTTTTCAAAAAGAGGAGAGTAATAACAAGTTTATAGTAATCCCATATGAACACGAGAGGGCTTCAACAGATATTCGATAAAGTAAATATGAAAGTTGCATATAAAACTTCTTATAAATTGCAACAGCTTCTTGGTAATCCAATAGATAGACTAGAAAACACAGAAAAGTTGGGAATTTACGAAATCAGTTGTCAAGATTGCAACAGCAAATACATCGGCCAGAGCCGACGAGCGATTAAAACCCGCTTCAAGGAGCATTGTGCACACATGAAATACGGAAGGATAGAAAAATCCAGTGTCGCCCAACATGCTATAGACAAGGACCACAGAATTGGTAAAAACAATCTGAAACTGATTGAGCATGTGCATGACACCAGGCTACTTGATGCATGTGAGAGTCCAGAAATAGCAAAATGTAAGAACAGCATGAATGGCGATAAGGGACCCATCCCGTTCAGGTATACAACCTCAGGTAACAAATTTTAGTATATAAGGATTAACCAGACTAGACTAGGTATCCATTTTCTTCTCCTGAGGATGCTAACTTTGTTGGCGAAACGCGCATCGAGTGCAAAAATATCAGTTTGGTGTTAGGGCAATTGATCTCGAAAAAAGTTATTCAATATTGTCAAACATAATTTCCACTTTCATCTTCCGTTCTGAGTAATCAATCACCCATAAAGTCAAGTCAAACAAGGAGCAACAAATTGATATACTGAGTAAAGAAAAAAAAGACATTCTGCACAAGTCCAACCGAAAGCTCACAATGTGAATCAGGCGAACCATGCGTGGCAACTTGAAGGCAGCTTTCAACCCTCATATATGCTGCTTCATTACAGCAATCCCTGAAAACCCGTGGCCTTCGTTTTTACGAGAGACAAAATCAGTATCTACATAATTTGAACCTTCATCAACCAAAAATCTTCCGACCCGAATATCCCTAACCCAACCTCATGGACTACCCCAAAATTTCTCAATGATTCAAACCTTAACCAGTTCAAAAAGAGAGACATTAACCCTCTAGAAAGCTCAGTGTTGACTGGGGAACTTTACGCCATATGGAAAGTACTGCATCTCATCATTCGTCATATAAAAGAACTGATCAATATACTCTATGGAAACGGGTAGTCATAAAATTCGTATGGGACCCGTCTCCAGAAAACGAATAGGCTGACCGATTAGCTCAAGAAGCCACTATCAGTCCTTTGAACAGTACAGAAAACTATGTTGTACATACAGATTTGAGACCCTACAAGAAAATCCTCACTCAATTATGGCAAGATGCAGTAAACTTGCAGTAAACTCTCCAAAGTAAAACCAAGTGTACTTCCATGGATACATCCTCCAAAAAGTAGGAAAATGCAGGTCATAATATCTCGCCTACGAATAGGCCACACTCGTCTCACCCATGGATACCTCATTGCCGGCGACAACAGGGTGTGAAGTGTGCGACTCTCCAGTAACTGTTGACCATATCTTAACGAAGTGTGCTATATTCCAACGAAAGATCAACTCATGACATCTCGCCTTCAATTAACAACGCATTAGGACCAAGTGTAATATCAAAAATATTGCAAAATATTTAGAAAATGTCAACTTGTTCAACCTTATGTAATTCCCCTGCACCTGATGCATTGTTCGGTCGCTAATAACCCTAAAGTTGTTGCGACTTGAAATAGAGTAAATAATAAAAGGATAAGAAAGGATAAAAAACAACTAATAGAAAATTGGCGATGGGTGGGAATTGGAATCTACAATGAGCCATAAATTGTGGTGTAGTTTTTGTCTTTCCTGGTTCAGAGAGCTAGACAATAAATTAAAAGAACCCACGATATCGACGTTGAATGAAGAGATAAAAATAGTGAAATACGAGTACAAGATTAGCATAAAGTTAGCCTTGAATTTGGCTTGAAATTATATGTAACAATCCAAATTGGTTCTGCTAGTCTAACAGGAGTGAAATGTCAAGGGTTTCAGGAAGACATTTTACTCGATCCTACATACTAATTGAAAATTCTGGCGTAATCGACACCTTCGTTTACGGGTAAGAGGAGGGCGGAATCAAAAATTCTGGACAATAGTCTTATCCTCAATTGATCCAAGTTGACGCCCGATTTCGTATGGCCCTATAGTCAACGTATGTGACAATTTGGTTGTGATCTTCGATTAACAGTTATAAAACAACAATAAAAACAGGACGTTTCCGTTTGATACGGTGTACAGCTGTCATTCAAAACCTCCAAACATCTAGATAGAAATACACCATAGAATTCTGAAAAATCATATCATAATCTCAGGAGCACAGATTCACAATACAGTAATTCACGAACCAAAGTCACAGAAAGAGTAGATCTACAGAAACAGCAAGAACGGCATGGTCGATCGAAGTCATCCGAGCGTATGCGGCAGTTGCCGACGTAATAGTCACCGTTGGATGGGGAACGCAGATCAATACACCAAGAGGCCTACCGGGGTTATGTGATACTTTTAATAGGATTAGCAAAATTACAGAGCATCTACAGAGAAAACGTCTAATTACAGTTTTAATGAAACGAAGCAAACAAAAACAGATTTGGAAAAATCACAGCCTCCGGGTTGTGTTATGAGTGCTTTTAAGTCGAAGGAAAGTTTTAAGAGAGCGGAAAAGTTTGTTAACGCGATATTTTACCGATTAAGTTGAGAGATTTCATTTTCATTTTGACTGCATGTTATTGAACTCAAAAGTTGATGGCCGGGGAATATTTGCAACGTTATCTACTAATAATGAAAAATTTTCCTCAATTTGGGTTATTATAGCAAATGCAACAAGAAAATAAAAATAAAGTTGACTTTAATTCATGAGTTTTTCAAATTCACTTCGAAAAGTATGTTTCAAATGTTGGGTTTTAATTTTTAAAGGTATTTGTTTCTGATTCACATATTGGCAACAGCGCCTATATCAAGTTGAAATAATTTATACGTACTTAGATATCCTACTTTAAATCAACAATTAAGTCAAAATATAAATTATAGTTCAATACCACCTCCACAAGCCACATAAACAACAGAGGAAGATAGGTTAGGTGCACAAAATTCCATATATCACAAAATGTCTCAGAACTGGGAACATATGTAAACAGAACAGCACGCCTCTGAAATATGTCATCTTTGTTTGTCTCATACAGGTAACAGATTCATTGTCCTTTATTAGCTATAACCGATGTTGCCAAATGGTGAAATAGAAACGAATCCCTTCAATTGTTGAATGCATTATTTCATTCCTCTTTTTTTAGTATTTAAATAATTTTTTAAAGAAAAAGGTTGAAATGATAAGTTCAAAATGCGTTGTTTTAGAGCTCTTTTATGAAAACTACTTGATTTTTATCAGGAGGAACATTCCCCATTATTCATCATTCTCCACACTGCAATCTGAGGATATTTAAGTCTTAATTAAAGTTTTTCAGAAATTGAATTTAACGTTTTTCAGTCGTGTTCTCAAAACTGAAAATATAATTGCAAATGTTTCTCATTGGTTTAGTGTTGTTTCAATTATGTCGACTAACTTTACTTACTTTGTATTGGTTTCTTCAATTTACATTTTTATGAATATTACTGGGCTTTTATCCCAACACCAAACTGTTACTTTTAACACCTCGACACGTGTTTCAATTACCAAGTGAGCATCTTCAAGAGGATGATTGAACAGTTTAATCTTCAGGACGTCAATTCTTCATTCAACGTGGATATCGTGGGTTCTTTTCAATTTATTGTTTAGCTCTAAGACCCAGGAAAGACAATAACTACGCCACAATTTTAGGCTCATTTTAGGTTCCTTCTCCCATCCATCGCCGATTTTCTATTTGAAGTCAGGGGGTTTTGCTAGCTTTACTTTTGTGTCGGCAGAATTTTTTAAAAATACTTCACTTACCGATAATATTTAACTTGCAATGATTTTATTTCAATTATAAGCAACACCCGAATTTTTATGCATCTTGGACCTGACATAAGCCTTATCAATGGTGCTAGGCTGAATCACAAATGAATTGTTATATTCAATCCTAAAAGGACAAATAAGGAAATTCCTGATAACACCATATATGGGATCCACAGAAGACGTGATCCACGACAATCAAAGATAAAGAAAGGAGACTTTCACAAATGATCCATTGCAAAAGGTAGGCTTCAACATCGACCGTTGAATAAAATTTACTCTTTACTTTCTTTGGATAAGTCGAAGAGGGCCTCAACCATGGACCTGAAGCTCAAAACAGGTGATTTTTGCAATTATACAAATACTTTGACCACCACATGGGCTGAATTGTAGTTTTCTCAATTCTATGTACAAAATGTTTTCCATCCTAACATTTCATCCGGTTAGCAGTTTCAATTCAACCTTATAGGGAAATATTTTCCAAAGTATAATTCAATATTAATAATGATCATACCACGACCACACTTTTTAGGTAGAGATCACTCTCATCATCGAATAACCAAATTTTCACGAATATCTCCTCAACAGTCGATAGTTCGGATAAGTAGTACAGTAAATGATATCGTTTATTAGAGAAATCAGAGTTTATATTTACAGTAGTTTTCGGTATATACCGCATTGCATTTTTATGAAGCATGAGTTGAAAATACGAAACTGTACAATACAGAAATAAAATGAAACGGAAATACCAAAAACATTTTTTGAAGAGAAAAACAATAAACTGAACTCAACCAAAAACTTTTTTACAAAAAAAATAATCTCTGTCAAAAACAGGTATACCCCTTTCATTTTAATCAGATATATTTAGTAGAATTTAGTTATCCTTTCACTCTATATAAATACATTTTGAGATATATCCAAAAATACATGAATTGATTCTATTTCAAAATACTGTCAGATATCCATTGAGCAATAGAGAAAATATTCCAGTCTAATCATCGAATAACCAAGTTTTTTCGAATATTTTCTCAAGAGTTTAAAGGTCGGGTAGAAAGTACAATTTTATTATACAGGGTGTTTATTAAACATGCGGCAAAAATCTAAGGGCCTATTTCTTGGACTATTCTAAAGATTTTTTTTTCTTTGATAACATTTGATAGGGCGCTTTACTTCGAAGATACGGAGCGAAACAAAATTTCGACAATAACAATTCATCACCAAAAATTACATGTAATGTTTTATATTCTACAAGAACTGTTGAAAATGACTACAGCCGCTAGGATACAAGAATCCAATCTTCTGCTCATCGACTCTCGAACTCTTTCAAAAACACCAGGATCGTTTCTGATTGCATTACACCCAGCAAATTGAATGTCTGCAGACGTTTTTAGTAATCGGAATGTGTTGTTGATAGGTACCAACGGAATTGTTGAGATTTTTTATTACTTGGTAGGTCCAGTGTAGTACCCTATACTTTTATTTCGGGTACGTTAATCATTTCAAAATTACCAAAATTGTTATTGTCGAAATTCTTTTCCACCCCGCATTTTTTAAACAAAGCGCCCTATTAAAAATCATCAAAGGACTAAATATCCTTAGAATAGTCCAAGGAATGATCTCCTAATTTTTTGCCGCATGTTTAATAAACACCCTGTAGAATTCACTAGGAGTAGTCTGGTATATTTCGTATTGAACTTTTATGAGAATTGTGTCGATGAGTACAAAACTGTAAAAACCGATAAAAAATTGAAATGGAAATATCAAAAACAGTGAAAGGAAAGAAAAGCAATCGACGGAACTTAATTTTTGTATAAAACTGCAGAAGTAGAAAGCCAAAAGCCTTTCTCACCCAAAAAACTAATCTCTGCTGAAAATATATCCCTTTCAATTTAATCAAAAAAGTATTTATTGGAATTGAAAGAGATCCTCTCACTCTCTAAAAACAAATTTCATATGTTTAGTGAAAAAGTACACTAACAGATTCTATTTCAAAATACTGCGTCCAGTGTCAGATATCCAATTTGATCACTGGGTGACCAATCACTGACCAAAACGACATTTCTGTAATATACTTTCATTCATGAGAATGTATGATGAGTGTTCAGAAATATATTTATCGAACCAAAAATAGTGTCTATATATCAACCTCCAACCGCGCTTCTGTTTGATCTCTCGATCGCTCCCGTTGAAAAGTCAACAGAGAGGGGAGCGGCTCCGCGAGGCAGTATATGAAAAGACAACGCGGGATGAAACGAAAAAAAGAATATATCCAGACCTTTTGGTAGCACGTCAATTTATTTGATTTATCATCCCGTCTGGATTTCTGACAAACACAAAAACCAATACTATCGCAGAAAAGTTTCCAATATAAAAGATTTCAAGACATCTAACTTTCCCATCAAAGCGGCCACGAAGTGAACTGAAAGGATAAGACTGAAAGTTCAAATACTTTCAGAACAGAAAGAAACCGACAAAAATCACATGCCATATTCAATAACAGCTTCTTTGTGCCTCAGAGTTGTTCTAATAGATATTGATTTTGTTATCTCTAGTTAGACTGGTCTCAGTGCAACTTTAACAATTTTCATTTCTTTGGAAAATAACTACAAATTTAGATTGAAAGCAATTTCGTGATGTGGAAAGAAAATCAAATTATTTCTTTTTCCCTTAGTCAAACATTATAATTGACACTGAACATTTGCGGAGCAGAAATTTACCTTTGATGTTTGTTATACTTTCAATAGAGAAAAATGGCATTTTAAATCCACAGGTATTTTGAAGTAGGTGAAAAAACTAACAAATTTCATAGAAAATAATAATAATAATAATAGTAATAATAACAAAAGTTCTTTCGTCATTTTTGTGAAGTTTTTTTATTGACCTTTTTGGGGATATTCACCTTCCACTATCTGAAGAAAAAACTGCAATGGAGAACTTTATACAGGGCAAAATTTTAGTTCACCCCTATTTAGTGACTGCGTAAAATCAAATTATTTTTCACGAACAACAATGTGCCATTCAATTTGTCGTGTTTGATAAATTTGACTATCAAAAAACGAGCTACGATTAGGGAATAACTGCTCCACCCGTATATCACATCCAGATAGTACATAAATGCTTGTGGTAGAGTAATAATTATAATCTTGAAACAGGTCTAGAAGTTGTTATCCTATTTTGACAAATTGAATTACGACATGGTTACTACAATTTGCTCATGGCTCTGCTCTTTGGCTGTAGAATAAATAGTGCTGCCATAATCTGATTTTGATCCTGTCAGAGTTTAAAAGGCAGTTACTCAGATATAAATTGAATTAACTTTCATAATAGGTAGATCATCCTTTCCAAAACTTGTCAATCTCTCAATTTGGCAATTACACTTTAAAATTTCTTGCCTAATGCTCATTAAATTTAATTTCGACAAATTACAATTTCTGTCCATGAAACGTGGGATAACGTGGGATAGGAATGATATTTTTTGGTTGTATTTCGAAACGAAAATATTTAGATTAAGTTCCTCTCTTTGGATTGTGGCCAAGTTTGTTATAATCAAACTGTAGTGTATGTCATTGATCAAAGTTTAAAAAAGAATCAAACATGTTGATTAAATAGAACTTATAGGTGGTATCTTCAAGACAGTGAAGTGACGCCCTCAATATACACCTATGCACGTTCAATGTTCGAAATGTATACTTTCAATAGTTAACAATATCAGCTACGAACACGTTTCCATGAAATACTCTGGAAACATAAATCACGAATATTCCGAAAGTTTGTGACAGATAACCAAAAGTGCAACGCCACAATTTGTAACTATATTGGATATCAAAACTGAGCAGTGACGTGTGAATCTGTGCTTCTAACAATATATCACAATTTTTTACAACGTAATACAGATTTATTGAACAAGTAACTTGCTACCCGAAGAATGGGTCGTAAATTGTCTACAGTGCGGTTGGTATGTGTAGTAGAACAGACATACAACACTAACATAGGAGTAATTTATTTGACACCCTTTCACGTGTTGCACCTGAAATTAACAAACAATACACACTGTCATCGTCTGATTTGTTTAAGTCACTGTGTAAATGGTAGCTTGTAAGTAGGCGTTGAACATGTCGTAATGCCAGCTTTAAAATAACAACCAACAGATTGTGTAATGGGTACTTAAAGGTCTTTCTCGAGGGTAACATCACGAGTGCTGGTGCTTTTATTGCTCATAAATTTTTAAATTTTTGGCGGTGGCATTTTAACTAGATATATCGTCTAGTGTACCTTCAATTTAGCACCTCACCTCAAGACTTTCGTACTTAAGATAAAGTCACACTTCCATTAAATAAATCTCGTAATAGCAAGAATGAACAAAAAAAAAATCATCCAGTGGCGGCTCTTCACTTTGTTGATGGTATAAGTGAATTGTAATGATGAGGTTAAATAATACGAATATAGAGGGAGTGACGTTAAAATATTCAAGTGACGTATTCCTGAGACAATTATAGGAAAAAATATCTATACGAACTTGGGTCCCGAAATGCTTTGTTTCGGGAAATGAAGAAATACATGTAAAGTGAGTTCGAATTATATCAAGGAGGTTACGTAGAGCGCCATCTGCCCGCGAGTAGATCAAGCAATAATGTCGATAATTCTGGAGTTACGAACAAACAAACATACATACATACATACATACAGGTGAAGCTAATAAAAGCGTGTTAAAATCAAATCATAGCAGTATTTCTTGGTACTCATCAAAATTCTTGCATTTCAATGACTGTAAAAAATGTTTGCCAATTTGAAAATCTTATGTATACTTGATTACATGAAAAATTACAAAAAATCCAACAATGAACTTTCAATAAAGCATGCAGTACAAACACAACGTTAATAAAAGCAGTCAATTTGTTTACTTTTAATTTTGTCCTTGTGTATAGCCATCTGTTTGATTGTCCATTATATGTATATGATGTTTTATACAAAATCAATGATTCTAAATAAACTCCCCAAATAATTGAAAATTCGTGAACTCTATTTCACACACAAAATTATCTGGTGAATTAATAAAATGACCCCGAATGACTTCCAGGCCGAGAATATTATTATTTGACAAACGTGTATTTTACTTTTTTATTGGAAAAGGGGAAAGAGTTTTTTGAAAGTGATATCGCATATATCACGGATCAATCAATGCAATCTATTTCATAAATGAAATAGAAAGAGGTTATAATCTTCAAATAATATTTTCATCTTACCTGAAATCATTTGTTACACATTACAGTTTATAAATTCTATGTATGTTTTGTTTAAAGTGATTTATAATGGTTTCAATGAAGAAACAATATTTATCAAGAAATACTAACATTAGGTAAAACATTATTCTTTTTCAGATAATTGAAAAAAATCCATATAAACGGAACGAAGCATACTGAAATAATTGGGGAAAACTTTCAATATTAACTCTTCAAAAAGTTTCTCGCAGGCGTAATGAATCAAACCAAATTGAAAGTATAAACGAATGAGAATATGGTAAAAAAGAATAATCTCTTCACCCAAAAGTTTTGGGTCAAATTTGTAATATCACTCGGATTATCGAAATCAGAGGGAGGTGAAGTAAAAAGAAAGTGGGGCTATAATTGGATTTCAATATACAATAAACACGCGACAAAACATTTCTTGGACTTCTCTGGAGATATTGTATCCTTCGATGATTTTTGATGGAGCCCTTTGTTTTCAAGATACAGGGCGAAAAATAATTTCAACAATAACAACTTTGGTAATTTTAAAATTATTACTGTAGCCGGAATAAAAGTAGGTATAGCGTACTACACTGGACCTAAGTACCAAGTAATAAAAAATCTAACAATTCCGTTGGTACCTATCTACAACACATTCCGATTACTACAAACGGCTGCAGACATTCAATTTGCTGCAATCAGAAACGATCCTGGTGTTTTTAAAAGAGTTCGGGAGTCGATGAGGATTGTGTTCTTTCATCCGAGCAGGGGTTAGTCATTTTCAACAGTTCTTCTAGATTAAGACACATTATATGTAATTTTTGGTAATAGATTGTTGTTGTTGAAATTATTTTTGGCTCCGTATCTTCGAAACGAAGAGCCCTATTAAAAAGCATCAAAGGACAAAATATTGTAATGAATCTGAAGCCGTCCCTGGACCGATATGCCGGCCAGCGAACAAACACATGACATCACCGCAGAAGAAATGAAGTCGGCAACCGCCGGTAAAACTCTAGTCAAGTATCGAACCGACTACAGATTTCGAAAAAGAACTGTTACACTATATAAATCTGGCTTCCCGACCCAAGGGGGAGTTCAGAGAGTGAATCGAGCTGTTAAACAAGGAATTCAAATAATGGAGATAAATTAAGCGTTAGTTGCTAAGATTTGTAAATAAATTAGTTTATGATTAGTGAAATATTATTGGAAATAAATTTGTTTAAGACAGGTAATTCTTTAATTTGTTACAATATCCTTAGAATAGTCCAAGGAATAGTCCCTTAAATTTTTGCCGCATGTTTGATGAACACCCTGTATAGTAGTAGTCAAATACTCTTGCACGGATCAAATTCTGATTATTGTTAACAGCTTTCTTTGTTTCGTTGAAAACATTCGTTGAGACAAGGATAGTGATTAGTATAGTTCAGAAAGTCGTTAATTTTTCATTAAATAAAAGTACTCTCCGGTATTTTTGGGAATCATATGATTAACGGAAAAACATATATTCTTTTGAAATAGTTGTTTTTGTGTGAAAACATGCCCATGACAAAATGGTAAAGGCTTTCGCGGCCGAGGTTTTCATTGTCTCTATTTTTCGGGTTCAAAGGGCATGGACCTAAGAGCATGACATCAGGTAAAAAGAGGTCAGTGTATGTTACTGATAAATAACCCTATCCAGATATAGGTATTAGCACTCCAAACTATCTGACACAACATAACTACAGGTTACGAAAGCGTAATATTCAGTCATCGGATATAGGAATCACACGTTAAAAGGTAAGACCTAGTTAATCATTAGCTCGCATAAGTTTCGACTTCTAAGGGTTGACTTTCGTAGGGGTGCCACAGCTGATTAACGGAAAAACAGAAACAGATAATGTATAAACCTCTGAAGAAGCTAGCCATTCGGGCTAGCGAAACGTGCGGAAGGAATTCCTGAAGTCCACGGCCTTCGAACCCGAAAAATAGGAACGTGCCCAAGTTTGAAAACTCTGATCTGGGTTTCTGAATTTCAGTTTTCTGCCGTAAACTGGGCGACATCGATGATTTTGATATTTGAAGCACCTCAACATTCTCACCACCTGTCACTGGTATTGACAGCTAAAGTATCATTGATGTCTTTGTCTTTATTGAATTGTGTGTTTTAACCATATACCTACCAATCATATATAGCTATCGAATTAATGGTACATGTAGTTTTTTTTTAATTTAATCGGCGTCTATACGAACAATCATAAAATATCAAACATCGGTTGTCCGGTTATTCAAGCAGTGACTATTTGTTTATAAAAATTTCTCTGCAATATTGTCAAAACAAAATATAGTAATGTAATTTTACGACTGGATATGAACAGTATCTACTTGAAAAATTTTAACAGCTACCACAATGTCTGAAAGTGGCACTTTATGAAATTGAAAAAAATAAATGGTATGAGAGAAACATATATTCAGACCTGTAAAATGAGCGATTGGCATTACTCCGACTAAGAATCCGATATACAGGGTGTCCCTGGACTTCCTCTTTTCCTCTCGGGAATGTATAGATGGGGTCAAAATATCACCAGTACTTCATATAACTTTTTTCCTAAAAGTCTTCGTAACCAAGTTACGGGCCCACGAAGTTACAAAATGAAAAATGTTTTTCTTTGATAACTTTTCAAGTGAATATTCAAAATCATCCAAATTTTGGTAATTGACTAAACAAATGAATTCCGTCGATGAGCTTTCATGCAGGAGTCAGTTGTTTTGCTACAAAGTCAGGAACGGACTACCCCCGATGGTCCACACCCCAAAACTTTGAAATGACAGATATTTTTCAATATTTTTCAACAATTTTATGAATAAAAGTACTCGTGTGGAAAGTCGATCGGAGCAACGAGTCTTGATAAAAATGTAGTTCTACTCGACGACATCAAACCCGCTCGTCCACCATTATTTGAAATGAATAATTATCAAAGCAGAAATAATAATGATAACGTTAATTCAACAACATTTATAACAGGAATAATACAAAGTATGCTAAAATGAAGTCGTAAACAAAAAGTACAGTACCTAAATGGAAGTTTAAGTCACAATTGTGATAGCAGATATTTTTTCAAAGGAAATAGCAAGTTCTGTAGATTCGTGGTGTTTTTAAACTAACAAGCTCTCTACTATGAAATATCGAATTCATTCCATATTTTGTATGTACATAATACGTGTGGAATAATCACGTTTCGTGTTGATTCGTGATTATCTGAATCTCATGAAACTCAACATTCGAATGTTTCAAATTCTTCTTCACAGCTAAACTGTTGAGGAGTTACACTGATAATTATAATTTTATGGGAGAAATTCTTTAACACGAATCTAAATTTAGCTGAAAAAACGCACATCGGAAAAAATATTTACTATACTAATAAAAAGCAAACGAATGAACTACAAAAACGGCTGCACATGATCAGGTGAAAAATATCCAGGGAATAATTATGTTCCATTTCTTTCACAGATGTTGACAAAAAAACCTTTTAGAAAGTTTTGATAAAAAATGAGAAACTGGAATGCGATTTTGTTTTGTTGAGTGGTGCGTTGTCATATGACTATCATTGTATTGTCAATATTCTATAGGATATTTTGATTTTTTTTTGATATGGCCGAACAGTTTACATTCAATGAATATGCAGATATGCATGTATTTTATGGACGAGCATTTTGTAATGCTGCAGAAGCTCGTCGTCTGTATTCCGAGCATTTTCCCAATCGAACGGTACCGTCAAGAGAAACATTCGAGCGTGTCGATCGCAGCTTGAGGGAGACAGGTATGTAATAATTGATAATTAATTTGAGCACGTTGTTTTATTTCGATATTATTGTAGGTACAGTTTTGCCAAAACGAGGTGGTGAGGGCGCTCCTAGGACTGTACGTACCGTTGTATTGGAGGAAAATATTTTGGAAGCCGTCGCTGATGATCCTTCAATGAGCATCAGAAATCTATCAGAACAGTTCCATACATCCAAGTCCACTATTCATAGAATAATTAGGGAACAACTGCTCCACCCATTTCACATCCAGAAGGTACATGCCATGACACCTCAAGATTTTCCAGCACGACTGGTATATGCCAATTGGTTCATGGATAGGCGAAAAGAGGATATGACTTTTATTAGTCGAGTTTTATTCACTGATGAAGCAGGTTTCAGTAGAGATGGAGTTATCAACTCTCATAATCTCCATATATGGGCCGAAGAAAATCCCCATGGGATATTGCAAACCAAACACCAACGGAAATTCAACGTGAATGTTTGGGCTGGTATCATAGGAAACCATCTTATAGGACCATTCGTTCTACAGGACCGATTGAATGGAGAACGTTATTTGGAGTTCATTCAGAACGATTTGAATGGACTTTTGGAACATGTTCCATTGCAAACCCGAAGAGATATGTGGTTTATGCATGATGGCGCTCCTTCATTTTAGTTTGATTGTGCGTGACCATCTGAACCATATTTTCCACAATAGATGGATTGGTAGAGGTGGGCCATATTCATGGCCATCGCGGTCTCCGGATTTAAATCCATTGGATTTCTTTCTGTGGGGGAATCTAAAAAGCCTTGTTTACGCTACACCTATTCACACAAGAGATGCATTGTTGAATAGAATAACATTACATTGTGAAGCCATACGAAACGACCCTGGAATGCTATTTCAAGTACAGAGAGGGTGTCTTCGCAGACTTAGAAAATGTATAGAGAGAGAAGGTGGTCATATCGAGCAGTTTCTGTAGCGGATTTTTCATTTCTGTTTGCTCTTGAGGCTCTTGAGTTTCGTTAGTTAAACGTGTTTGCATTATAAAAATTCGTTATGAACATTTTACCTATCATTTCCATTTTCTTCAAAAACTAATATTTTCGAATAATGGTAGACATCTCAGGACAAATGTTGTTGAATTAACGTTATCATTATTATTTCTGCTTTGATAATTATTCATTTCAAATAATGGTGGACGAGCGGGTTTGATGTCGTCGAGTGAAACTACATTTTTATCAAGACTCGTTGCTCCGATCGACTTTCCACACGAGTACTTTTATTCATAAAATTGTACAAGTAACCTTAATTTGTTGAAAAATATTGAAAAATATCTGTCATTTCAAAGTTTTGGGGTGTGGACCATCGGGGGTAGTCCGTTCCTGACTTTGTAGCAAAACAACTGACTCCTGCATGAAAGGTCATCGAAGGAATTCATTTGTTTAGTCAATTACCAAAATTTGGATGATTTTGAATATTCACTTGAAAAGTTATCAAAGAAAAACATTTTTCATTTTGTAACTTCGAGGGCCCGTTACTTGGTAACGAAGGATTTTAAGAAAAAAAGTTATATGAAGTACTGGTGATATTTTGACCCCATCTATACATTCCCGAGAGGAAAAGAGGAAGTCCAGGGACACCCTGTATATCCCTGTTTTCTGCCCTGTATCTATATGGAAACATAATAACCAGTACTCCTATGAAATATATTTTGCAAAAAAAAAGAAAGAGTCAAAAATTGTAAGTACCACTTAAGGTATAAAAGGAGTGAAGAATCCTAAATTATTTTCCGATGAGATCATTCATACAAAGGCTCAAGAAAAGGACATACCGTGCAAGAAGAAATAGGCTAATGAAGGAGATGGGAAGGAAAACGAGTATTATTGCCTAATTTGTGATGAAGAGTATGAAGATACACCTAATGAAGACTGGATTAAATGCTGCAAATGTAATTTATGGGCCCACGAAAACTGTACGAGTGGAGAAAGTACATTACGAGGCTTTGTATGTGATTTCTGTTCTGATTAGACTACCTGCGGGATTACCCCACATGTTATTGGGTAATCCCGTAAGATTGATTAGTTATAGTTAACTTTTAGTAATAAATAGCATTCATAACCTTAACTGGTTGTGTTTAATTTCAGTTCTTGTTTAGGTGTTCGCAATTACCCCACTCTCCCCTACATATGTGTATCTATTGTATTCGAAAATGTCTTGTCAGGGCAACGGAACTCTCATTTTCCAAGTTTACATATCGACCACCGATACAGAAAGTCGCTCTAATGAATTATTAATCCTATATCAACTATTATAACACTGCGGCTAGGAACTGTTATTTACAAAAAGCGTTGCCATCTAACTCCCTCTAACATATAGAGCTGGGCGATGATATGATGACGCGCTTCTGTTTACTCTAAACATGAACATAGCAAAGAGTACATTAAAAAAAAATATAGATAACGAAAGGAAATAAACGTCTCCTTCATCAACAAATGCACTACAGAACAGAAACGATCCCAGATTTGAACTTCATAGTATGTTAAACTCGAGATCACCGAGTTCAATATATTCTGAAGGATTTCAGTATATACAAAAAAGTTATTGCGAAAAGCTTCATCAGCGCAATAGCTTTTCAAAGAAGACTAGTAGTTTTACTGCAATTATTCTTTTCCTTTATTCAGATGCGATTTGAAAAAAAAATTAAAACCTATCCAGATTATGTAATCAGTATTAGAGTAGATACATATTCATACACTCAAGGCGGATGGCAGTTGAATATGTATAAGTAAGCCCTTCGATCTGTTTCGCATCTCTCTCTCTTATTATATATATTATATATAAATATAAATATATATATATATATATATATATATAACACATAGAAAAACATTAAATAATGACAGTTGATAAAAATTTTTGGCTGACAATGTCAAGTGGGAAAATTCTGAATGATACTCGAATTACTAGATCTTTTATTTTCTTTATTATATTTCAGTAGGTACGTGTAAATTTTTATCAACTGTCATTATTTAATGTTTTTCTATCTGTTTTTGAACCTTTTTATATTTTATTCTCACGTTATATATATATATATATATATATATATATATATATATATATATATATATATATATATATATATATATATTACATGAAAACTTGGCTTCAATCTGTAGACTCATAGCACAGAACTGCTGAAATATTTTTACGGGAGGTAAGATTAAAGTTCAGACTCAACCACGTCAAAGATTTCTGAGGGGCTGGCGCGGCGTCCTAACAAAACATTGTTGGCAAACTTTGCGAATAGTGAAAGTTCACAAAGGTGCGGTTCCATGTTTGTCTATCTAATTTAACCAGAGGCGCGGAAATATTCTCAATCCATTAAAATCCACGAAAGTATTTCGATTTCCACTAAAATATCAACCTTTATTCGTTTATCCACGTTTAATCGCTACAAAAGCCAAATGATTATTAAACATTGTTTTACTGGGCTAGGCAATACTCGATAAAAGTAACGATCATATGGTTTGTTTGGTAACACTTGGAAACTTTTGGGCACTATGTACAGACTGGTTTTTAACGTTTTCATCAGAAATATTCAAATAAATTTTATAACTTCAGGTTGATGAGTAAAATTTGCAACCATTGGCGTGATGTGAAACTTGGTCTCGGTCATCTCCTGATTATGCTAGCTTGGTTAGAGAAACGCCCGTCGAGACAGTTGTTTGTTCTGGTGAGGGAAAAGTGTTATCAATAGATAATTTCAGCTCACCAAAAAAATAACTGACTCGAATGCCAGGCTCAGAAGTTTTATTAAGAAGAAGTAGAAGAATTTAAAAAAGAAGTTGTAAATCTAATTATGGTTAAGTTAATTCACATTTGAAAATTTTGTTGAAATCTATATTATTTTACCTATTATTTGAAGAATGGGAAGAGTAAGAAATAAATGCATAATAAGTAACAGAAACAAGAATTACTTTCTAGTAGCATTATATCGACTATAGACCAATTTCTTTACTGTCCAATATTTCCAAAATTTTGGAACGATTAATAAAAATTAGACTGACCAAGTTTTTGAAGAAATTTAACATATTGTCGGAATTTCAGTAAGGTTTTAGATAAGGCAGATAAACCGAGGATGCCATTTATAAACTTATTACAATTGTTTATAACGCTCAAAATAAAGAAATACCCATACTTGGAATATTTTAAGACTTCTCCAGGGCTTGTGACACTGTATGTCATAAAACCCTTTTACAAATACATACAATCTTTTGTCTAGTTATTTATCAGATCATGAACAGAGTGTTGACATTGTTCTAATGTTCCCAGAATCTTGACCTATAGTGTTCCTCAAGGCGCTGTGCTGGGGCCACTTCTTTTCACTATTTATATGAATATTCTGTTTTCTTTAAATACCACTATTAGTTTCGCTGATGATGCTGCCATTTCGTACACTTCTTCAACTTGACAAAATATGAAACAAACCGTTGAAAGTGATTTTCCAAAAATTTTAGAATGGTTCCAATTCAATAAATTAACTGTTAATTACCAAAAAACTTGGTAACTTATATTAGAGGATTACCGAACTTAGGTCCCCTTAAAGTAGGCTTGAACAAACAAATCCTTTCAGCAACATCGATGAAATTCCTTGGTGTCACGATAGATCGACATATGAAGTGCAACAACTTCTCAAAAAATTATGAGGGTTTCTTTCGAAATTTAGAAATCTCAAAGAATGTATGGACATTAGACAATTAAAAATTATTTATTTCTAGTGATTATTTTACAGAGAACGTAAATTTGGTTCAAATATGGATTCTAAAACTAATATTTGCCAAGACATGTGACTATAGTAGTGACCACTTCTATAAAGAAACTCAAATCATGGACATCAGACAACTTTTTTGCATGAAAATATTATCACTAATTGAAAATAAAAAAATTATATTACAAGTATATGAACATGCTCGTAATACAGAAAAGAATTATTCTATATTTTTATCCCCGACGTGACAAAACGATTGGACAAAGAAGTGTCAATTACCTGGCAAATAGCTCATGAGATTCCGAATATTGAAAAAAAATTACAAAATTAAAAAATTCTTCAACTGATGGGATTCTCAAGACGGGACGTAATATTTTTAGTAATATGATAAATTCTAAGTGAGTATTTGGAAGAAAAAAAAGGGTACCTCCTGATTATGTCATTTACCTCCTGATTAGTCATTTACCGAAGTATGAAATTTACTCTACATGTAACTTATCAAAAAACCCAAATATGACTTTTCCTGGATGTGTCATTATGTCACGTACAAACAGTTTGAACTGCTTCTGTGATTTTTCTGTTTCTTTGTTTTTTACATGTGTTACATTGTTACAATGCCCAAAGTTTATTGTGTCACTATGACGAAATACATGCCTTAATACTTGACATAAAGCCAACACTGGTATGCCTATCAGAAACTCACGTTACAGATCTTATATATGATTCAGATTGATAGCTATGATATTTATCGTGCTAACAGCGATAGCCGACACACAGGGAGCGTAATAACTTATGTCAAAATAAATGTAAAAATATTATTGTCTATAACATTTATAGTACAGAAACAATATTGGATTTTATTAACAAAGTTCATAAAGAACAATATTCATACATTTGTGAATGTTTATAGATCACCTATTGGAAATTGTAATGACTTTTTAAATGATTTTGAACAATTTTGCGACGAGTATCTGTGCGATAAAAATTTTATGGTAATTATTACAGGTGACTTCAACACTGACTGGGTCCCTGATACCTCTAACAGTAAAAAATGGAGGCATTACGTCTCTGATATTGGTTTCAATGGAACCGACATATCCTACAGATAGAGGTGGTTCCCTCATTGATTTGGTACTCACCAACCGGAATGACTTTGTGGCTAATGTTTTGTAGACCCAGAACAGATAATCCTTTCAATAAAACTGAACGAGACAGTGAATAGCACTCAACAGGTGAGTAGTAAGGAAAGAAACATTGATTATGATAAATCAAGTAATCACCAACCGGGATGACTTTGTGGCTAATGTTTTGTACATCCAGAACAGGTAATCCCTTCAATATATTGTTGGATAAACTGAACGAAACACTGAATGGCTCTCAACAGGTTAGTAGTAAGTGTAGAAATATTGACTATGGAAAAATTAATAAAAAACTTTCGAAAACCAGTTGAAATTTTCTGCTCGAAATTGATGAAAGGTGCAGAGACTTATTTTTCAAAATCCATACCGTTTTCAATAACGTTGCTCCAAAAAAAACTCTCAACATCTACTCACACTATAAACATTGGTGGAATGGAACTGTTGAGTTGGCAATAAAAAAACAGAGATGACTGCTACAAATATAATGAATTGAATAAAAGTGATGAAAATAAAAATGATTATAAAATAAAACATAACCGTGCCGTTGCAACAATAAAAAAAAGAGAAAAAGCGGTATCTGGTAGAGAAAATTTACGAAAACAAAGGTAATTCAGTTGAATTGTGGAAAATACCCAAATTTTTGGTTCCTGTATCGACAATAATACCCATCCCCAAGGTACAGAACTCTCAGTAGGCAGTAGATCTTCGACCCATCAATGTACTCGGTTCAATTGAAAAGACTTTTAGAAAACGTAGTGTATGAACAACGATTCATCATCTGGGAAGCTCTATAACTTCTGTTTAATTGTCTGCTTTCGACAGCTGGTCGTGCTGTCATCCTTTAGGTCCTACTCTACTCTGTCTGTTATAGATATAAAAAATAGTGAACTTAGGATTGAACCTTGTGGCACTCCCGACTTCAATTCTAGAATGTCCTACTGATTAGTTCCTACTGTCACACTCTGGTATTTTACCCTCATTCATCCTATGAGAATATTATCGATTATATGCAGCAAGGCGGTATTGCAACTATGTCCTCTTCTTAATCCAGATTTTATCAGAGGTTAAACTGATTTTTCACTCAGATAATTCGTCATTTGATGATCAACTATTTTCTCCAACTCTTTAGACATCGTGGGTGAAATGCTTTTTGCACGAAGGTTCTTCAGTTCTCGATGATTAGTACTTTTTCGTAGCGGTAATATTAGTTTGTCGGAGAAACATCATTGGTGAGACAATAACTGATGATGTTTGTGAAATAAGGAAGGATTACTGAACATCACAGGAGAATTATTTTAATAGGGGAGCCCAAGCGGGGGGATACCTTGTACCCGGTTAAGTTCCTCCACCAAATATGAGCCCCATATCGTCCGCCCGTGAAGGATAAAGGATCAGATTAATAAAAAAAAATTGATCATCAGAAATTCTCGAGCGTGTCAGATTAAGGTAGGGTGAGTTAATTACATGCTAAAAAAAGTATATTCCAGTAATCTAACAATTTGAGAGTGACGTAAAGAAAGGGGAGGTAGCAAAGTCGTAAAAAAAACGTCATCTTGACATTCTCGAGCGTAGCTAATTTTTTTTTATTTTGAAGAAAATAATTCAAGGATATTGAAAAATATATAATCTGACGATTTCCGCAAGCCTAAATAGCAAAAATTCGTCGAGAAAGTTTAATGCGTGCAGCTGCGTGATGCCTATATTTACCTCTCCGCGTTTCTATTCCTTTTTCACTTTTTCTCTGTCTATTACTCTCTCACTCCGTCCCCACTCTGAATTCTGTTGCCATGACGCCATCACAGCTGATCACAGAGACTCGCTCGTGATGAAGATGATGATTAATTAATTAATTAACTGATGGATATAGCCGTTACTACGTGGTAGGAAATCATAATGTAGTAAAGAGAAATTAAACTTTCTATGTTTTTTACCACTTTTATTTGTAACTAACGTTACTACAGTTTCGTCCTATAAGGACATTTTCAAATTTATATATTGTATAAGTAACTGCAGTAACGTTAGTTACAAATAAAAGTTGTAAAAAACATAGAAAGATTAATTTCTCTTTTCTTCATTAATCAATTGATTATAAAAAATTTAATTTTTTGAGCATTTTTTTTATTATTTTTTTATCAATACAAGTATTCTACTTAAAATACATACACTTATTTATTTGCATGCTATTTCCTAAGCTTTTCAATTAATTAAGTTCAATGATTAAAAAAAAAATTGAAAAAAATGTTTTTGTCAGATTAAGCGAATCCCTCTAGATACTCGTCAGATTATGCTATTTTGATATACCATCATTGCATTGGTTTTTATTTGACAAAGAGGGTGTGAAACCTAAGACTGGTTAGCTGGGATATAACATTATCTGATGGAGATATATTAGGTAACGTGTTAACAAAAACATAATTAATTTCATCTGAAGTTTGCAAATGAGGTCAGATATCATCTTTAGCCTTCACGGTTAGAACTTTATTATTTTTCAATTCAGCATTGTTTATTGTTATGCACAAGTAAAAGAAGTTCATATAATTTTCTGTATAGTTTCAATTTACTAATAGACATATATTTTTTATTACTACTTTAATCACCCAATTTTGAAATTAGCATATGGACTGTCAAATGTTTTAGATAATTCACACTTTTATCATCCGCGTCAATCATTATTAATCATTGATCCCCTGTGAGAATCTAACAGAACCACTGTCAAAATTTAGTGAAAATCCACGAACATCATTCATCACGGAAGTATCCAAACATCGTTCATCCTATGTTTAGTTCCAGAGTCGTGGCGCAAAAATGTTTCCCACATAAACAAACCGTCAAAACAGCCTAAACCGACCTCGATCCAACAAAATTTCTTTTATTTATTTACTCTGTCAGAACACCCACTTAACCTCCCCCTGTTCCCGTCTATCCCACGTTCCCTCGCCGAACAAACAAACGAACAAACGTACGGGCTACTCTTACCTCATAGCCTTTATGACAGAACAAAAGTACGGCCAGGGGTCGAAGCACGATAAATGAAAATTAATGGTATTTTTTAACCGTGGGTTCAGACACATCATACTAGATTAAAAGCGCTATAGGGTGTCTGCAATGAAGATTTCTAATTTGGGGTATGTTCGGTTAAAAGCGAATGTAATGTGAGGATTACCATTATTTTCAATGTGATATTAATTAAAATACACAATATAAGAGGGAACTGACGTCCACTCTGTCATAAAAAGCTATGAATATAACCAAAGTTTCAGTCAAATAAAATGAACAGTATTTATGAAGTATTTTTTCCAACACATGTTAGACGTGCTACTTCAAATTGGCATATCTTTTTATGGATGGATAGAAATTAATAAAAAAATAAATGTGAATGTATACCACTATTTAATATAGTGCTCCAGAAATGGATACTGTAAAGATAATATACTCGAAAGATCGATTATATTCCAGTGATGGAATTTATCGACTAGCAAACGTTTTATATACTAAACAATCATTTTTGAACATCTTGACAGTGAAGCAGAAAAAGAAGGATCTACTAAAAATTACTATGTGCACATATATACTACTCGGAAAGGAGTTAACCACATCGCAGTACCTTTCGTCTCTGAAACAGTATCCCAACGTTCATCACATTTCCTAAACCTATTCAAGAAAGAACTGAAAACTTGGATTTCAAACCTTCTTAGATCATTCACCCGTCAACTGATCGATATAAAGAATAATATCCTGAAATAATACAATAGGACCCAGTCTTTTGGTTCTACAGTGGTCTTTGTTTTCATTGTAGACTAAGTTTTCTTCAATGAAAAAGTATCGATACTATAAATCTCAAATAGCTTCATTTATTACACCATTATCCTTTATTATTTACTATCATTATTTCCTTTCATTGTTCCACGACAAGCTTATGTTTTTGTGTATTTTCACTCATATTTATTCATTTATATTTCATTTCATGATATAATAATATGTAAACTATGTAGCAAAATATCATCAAAACCATTTACCTACCTGCTTAAATTATTATGTATTATATAGTTAACTCTGTCATTTATTCTAGTAAATAAATACATTATTATTAAAAAAAATCCCAATTAGTCAAACCTTTTTTGGGATTAGCCATCACAAACGACAAAAAATCTGAAAATCTTTGTGTTGGTTTCTAGTTTTTCACAAACATTTTCCATATACAGACAACAATGTGTTACACTCACTGATACAACAAATAAAATAATGTTCTGAAGAAAAAGAATTTTCACTTGTAATGGTTTGATTGTTGAATTTACCTTACCAGAAAATAGTAATTTACTGTCTACAGTACAAACTGTTTATGTTCAATTTCAAATGTGTAAATTCCTTAAACATTTTCAATAATATCCAATATAACAAAGTATTTCGATAAATAAAAAAAAATTCCAAATCCAATTCCATAAAAACTCCAAGAACTAAAATGAATTATAAACTTCAATGATGAAAATATGAAAATCAACTCTTCATATATGATTAACCAAACATTTTAATATACGAGTATTTTGTATAGTTGATGTCTGAGTCTTCAATCGTGTGGATGGGTTTTTAAAATTTTCTAACGTAAAGTTCTCATGTGTTCGATTTACGAGAAAACTTATACAAACTTTAAATATAAATAACAAAAGTTTCCACCGATTCAACTGAACAGTAGATATTTTCATAATATTTATTTTTCAATAAATATTTGACGTGATTCCTCAAATTGATTTTTTTTATTCACCAACCGATTTGAATAATCAGACACCAAATGTTAATTGGAGCTCATCACAACACATTGCTGAAAACCAAACAAACACCGGTAAGTCGTTTTTGAGATTAGCATGCGTAAGAACGCAAAAAAAGATAAAAACAGACAGTGATCAGTTACAATTGTGTTATATGCATTGATTTATCTTTCTTTTCTTTCAAAATTTCCAATTCTTCACATATCAATGAACAATAGAAAGCCGAAAAGTTGTTTCACAAAAACTGATGACTTCTAAAAATATTGACTGTAAGCTTTATTTATCTTTCGAAACCAGCAGAAAACATCAACATTATTTAAACTAAGCAGAGTACGAAGAAATGACCCAATTTTGGATATTATAATGAATAACGGAACGAGATGGACTCCCACACAGCACGCGCCACAAGAAAACTGGCGCTTACTATCATTGTTGTTTCGTTTATAATCTTCAAAATGAGTAACAATCCCACATTAACCCACATTATAATATATGAAATGTTCGAAATATTTAGAGGTGGCATACTTTTTCATATGCTCCTTGCACTTACTGCCTTCAAACTCTGAAAATAAATTTTATTGTATTCAGATGTTGAGAATGAGTAGGTTTTCTTTCAAAGACAAAAAACAAGTAGGTACTACAGGAAAATCTTTGAGGCGGTCTCAGAGCAGTGCCTGTGCGAAAGTAGCGATTCACATTGGATTTGATTCGCTGGAGATTAAATCCATTTGGAAATTTATTCCACATGAACGCAGTTCTCCAGATGGAAGAGTTCTTAAACAATGAATTAAGTTCGAAATGTACTGAATTGAACCTCGAAACAATGAGCAGCCACAGTCCGTCGCGTAATTCTGATATGAACCGCTCTTGGTGGAATCAAATGTGTCAAGTCACTTGAACACTTCCCGTGAAATTATCTACAGAAGAGAGATAAATCTCCAACGTTTCTTCGATATTCCAAGCTATCAAGGTTGCACGTGATGTTTGCGTCTCCAACAGGCGGATGGCTTTTTTCTGGATGGAATCCAGCAACTTCAGGGTATGTTTGGGGGCAGAGCTCCATACATGAGAGCAATACTCCAAAGAAGCCACAGGTTTTCTATCTCAACCATGGAAAACTAAGGTTCTATAGTCATATAGATCATAGGCAATGTACTTTCACTACTGGCACAGGAGACTCTAAAACCTAATACGAAAGCCTAATAGAATTGGAAATAGCTGCAGACAAACAACGCATGACTTAAATAAGTCCTTGCACTAGCAAATGAGTTCCACTTCCATCGAATATCCCCAGTGGCCTTGTTCTACGTGCAGAAGAATGTTCTTTTCAAGTTTATGTAATAACTGAGAGTATGTACAGATAAACAAATGAGAAACAAGAAAACCTTGAACTTGTTTATATATTTTCCATTAGGTGAGTAGAGATAACATGAAAGATGGAATTCAGTTCATTTTATATTAATGTAATGAATACAGAATATGATCGAATAATGTAATGAATATGAATATGATCGGAGCATCGATTTGATAGTAAGTTATACTGAATAATGATTTAACATATTTTTTCTTCTGGCCTTGAGATCATTCAACATTCAGCCAAGCATAAAATTAACGATACGGATAAATTCCGCCGCGTTAACAGACATGTAATTACGTTATCACACTTGAAAATATCGACACATTCACTTATTATCTGCCTTTTCAGACCATACGTCTTTGGAAGCACACATTCATTGTCTACGACAGATTAAAGCTAATAATGTCATTTTTATTATCGAAAATAGCTTTGAGATTCATTTAACTTTACTGCACTTCATAGAGTAGTCTGGAAACAAATAAATATAGAATTTCACTAGTTCGGACTTCCATTGTCTATTATATAAAATGATTTGATATCCCTGAAACAAGTAAAAAAGAATAATTAAAAAAGAATAGTTGAAAATAACAATTATATTAAGCAACAATAAACCTGAAATGAAATGATAGTAAAATAACCTACAAGTAAAAATATAATAATTGAATAAATAAAAATTAAAGGAATGCAAAAAGAAAATAATAAAATAAAAAGTGTAGAGATTCCAAGTCACGTTAGTTCACGACGTTTCGATTGTTGGTATCTACAATCGAAACGTCGTGAATGCAAAAAGAAAATAATAAAATAAAAAGTGTAGAGATTCCAAGTCACGTTAGTTCACGACGTTTCGATTGTTGGTATCTACAATCGAAACGTCGTGAACTAACGTGACTTGGAATCTCTACACTTTTTATTTTATTATTTTCTTTTTGCATTCCTTTAATTTTTATTTATTCAATTATTATATTTTTACTTGTAGGTTATTTTACTATCATTTCATTTCAGGTTTATTGTTGCTTAATATAATTGTTATTTTCAACTATTCTTTTTTAATTATTCTTTTTTACTTGTTTCAGGGATTTCAAATCATTTTATATAATAGACAATGGAAGTCCGAACTAGTGAAATTCATCACGAAACATTGTCAATCACCTTCAAACAAATAAATATAGTTTATAAAACCTAAAAAACACGCTTTTAAAGAACATCAAACTAAAAAGTTGAAAATATTTTTTTAAATAAGCTTTAAACTATAACGAACGAAAAATACTAGTATTATTGTGAGAAAAGCAACGAGCGCTTGATATACAAAAAATATGGCACAAAGCGTCCACGCTTTTTTCACAATAATACTAGTATTTTTAGTTCGTTATTGTTTTAAGCTTATTTAAAAGAAAGATATTTTTAACTTTTTAGTTCGATGTTTTTTAAAAGCGTGTTTTTTAGTTTTTTAAAACTATATTTATTTTTCATTTTTTAGTTTCTAATGCTATAAAAGCGAGTTTTTTAGTCTTTATAAACTATAATTATTTTATCTAAACTTTGGGATCAATTAGCCGTATTTTGTTTAGAAAACAATAGCAAAACAGCGAGCTGGAAATTTCCAGTTTAATATAACTTTTCCAAAAGCGCAAAAATAAAGCAAAAAATTTACCTCATCCCTTCCTCGAGAAACGAAATTGGCGCCGGTCATGTTTAGCGATAGCGCTGTCCTGGCTATATGTATTTGTAGGTCCCGATCCGCCCTTGAATATAAATTTATTCAACCCAATGAAAATGATGGAATTGAAGAAATATATTCAATAAGTCTTTTTAATTTTCGAATGATTGAAGTAGTGATTGTAACTTGCTAAACCCATTTGCATAATAAATTTCAACAAAAATGTTCTTTAGTATCAGAGTCTGGACACATTTTCTATTTTAGGGTATAACAACACCCTCAGATAAAATCAAAGTTACCCTTGGTCATTTAATTTTTCTGATTTTTTTTATCAGTAAGATGCTTCATCATATCGGCGACAGAAAAAGTAGGATACGGCAGTGGATGTTAAATTACACTGAGACTATATATATTTAGTGACACCACAAATGGACCCACTCCTCATCTGCAACATTGCGGTGATCAGTTCTTTCGACAATCCGAATATTAACATAAATTTTAGATTTGCTATCAAAAGGATTGAAATGTGGGAAAAATATCATTGTGCATTTCCCCAACAGTTTCAACAACTCATGTCATTTCTATGACATGGATCTAAGTGGAAGAACAGTTTATTTTTATTGTCTTTAGATGAAAGTAAACTAAAATTCGTCTTTTATTCCCCTGTTATTGAAATGTTATTGCATAAAGCTGTTATTAACTAACTATTGGAGATAATAAAGACGAATTATTATTATTATTATATCTCGTTCAAGTAGGTCTTCAACTGTGACGTCATACAATGCAACTCATATTTATGGATTTTTGTTTTGCTGATGCCAGCTGATCTTGAATTCGAAATAAATTTAGCTTCGGGCTTCTTCATAATGTTCAACACTTTAATGATCTTCGTTTGATTTTTATTTCAGGCACAAGGGGTTCAACCGTTAAGCTAGCAGTGCCAAATCGAAGTCTCTTTTGATAATGTTAGCTTTCAACAATTCTAGTCTTTCATTTTCAATGGCTCTTTCCATTTATTGAAAAGTTTCTGCTAGTCGTTAGATTATTTTATTGTTACCACAGCCGCATATCGCAAACCTTTCAGGAACCTGTGTACGTATTTATATTTTATGTCGAAATTATTCACTTCACCCTTCAACTCGGAAAGCCGCCCTAAATAGTCCTGAAGATGAAACAATGAAGTTTAGAAACGTCGACAATTTAAAAATTGGTTTTCTTCAACATTTTGACCGAATTCCCGCCAACTTGACAATCAAAATCATATTCAACGGTCGCCATCCTATTCAAATTACTATTATTTTTATATCTCGTTCAAGTAGGTCTTCAATTGTGACGTCATGCAATACAACTTATATTTATGGATTTTTGTTTTGCTGATGCCAGCTGATCTTGAATTTGAAATAAATTTAGCTACGGACTTCTTCATATTTTTTTAACACTATAATGATCTTCGTTTGAGTTTTATTTCAGGCACAAGGGGTTAATCGTTAAGCTAGCAGTGCCAAATCGAAGTCCTTCTCTCTTTCGATAATATTAACTTTCAACAATTCTAGGCTTTCATTTAAAATAATTTTCGGTTCTTTCTATTTATTAAAAAGTTTCTGGTGGTCATTTGATTATTTTAATTGTTACCGCAGCCACATATCGGAAACTCCGATATAAATCTAATATATAAAAATGGATGTTTGCTGCTTGGTTGGTTGGTTGGTAAGTGATAAACTTCTACATCGCTCAACAGATCGTGATGAAACTTGACATGTATAAGTAATTTTTCATAGAGAAGGTTTTTATGTTATCAATTTTTCTGTAACACGCCACTAGATGGCGCTGTAGAACAATTTTTTTAAAGCACTGTTCTATAACGCTGCGCACGCCTAAGTTCGTTGATTCTGATTATGTCAAAACATTGGAACAGCAGCAATACAGCAGCATAGTACTAATTAGTACTACCAATTCTACACAGGTGAAGCCGCGGGCAACAACTAGTCATATATATAATTTGATGAAAAATGAAGAACTTCTGGTATCTTCAAGGATTGCAGGAATAATTTAAATTAATTTTCTTTTTCAAAAAGCTGCACATCGCAGTGGAACTATCGAATGCATAATGATGTTATACTAGAGTTATAGATGATCGGTGTTCTATTATATAGTCCATTTGTTCATTCGCCTAATTCGATTACAATTTTTTTTTTAGTTTTTGACTTGTAATGTGAATTTGAGACTAGCAAAACCCAGTACCTACGACAAAAATTAATTTCGAATTCCAATGCGTTTCTTCTAGCTTACCAGGAGTTAACCTCAATATTATCACCGAAATGTAGATAATTAAAATCGTAATTGGGGTTATTTTGTCTGGAAAAAAATTCCTACCAACCATTTATGAAAATATAACTCGTATTATTATTTATGTAATCGTAAATAGAAATGATTCAAGCTCTTGTCGGCACTTTATCTCGCTAAATGTCACACTACTGTACGTGCTTCTTCAACCCATACTTTTGGTCTTTCGTATCCTTTCACTTTAGTGGGATCGAGTCCGTTATAAACGTCAAAATAAATTTTGGAATGTCAGGACTGCGCTGGTTCAAACGAACCCATAAATTATTCCATCCCAGTGTGGCCCGCATCTTTCTGGATTTATATCAGACATCAAGGATAATATATAAGACTACAAATATTTGAAAAAATTACTCGAACGCGACGTAAAATAGCAATAAAAGGGATAAAACCCAATCCTCTTAAACTGGAAGGATAGGAGAGTTACTCCATTAAGCTTGCAAGGCATATTATGTGAGACGTTTCAGACGACAGCTTCCGATACTTGGATCCAGCAATAATTCCCACGGGGACTATTGATTCTGGAATATTCAGAATTTTTAATAACCAGGGGTGAATTGTTAAGTCGGGCAGTATTCCGAAGCATCGTGATTTCAGTATTATTCAAAACGATCAACATTGAAAACTCAGAATTGTGAAAATAGCAAGGTATTGAGGAGGTTACTTTTGTAAATTGTTTCACTATCAAAGGTTTTACAAAAACCATTTCGCTAGAAGATAGCTTTCTCAAGCGGAATGCTTAATGGTATTTTATCATATGGATAAATAACCTGAAGGTCAAAACAAAACTCACATATAGTAAGGGGGCATACTTGAAGACTGACAACCATCAGAAAACAACTACTCCCCTGACTAATACCACGAAAAGCATTGGGTTATAACCGACAGGTGTCAGTGCACGATTTTTCGCCGAAGAAATTCCTGCATATGCTGTTGGCGATACAACTGCCGGAATCGATTTTCAATTATTGGAACGGACACACTTGCAGGCCGGTTTCGGGCTAATTGGCCTCTCGTCAGTAGAAGGTAGTGTCCATCATCAACATGAAGTCGATAATTTTCCATAATTGAAAATCGAATTTTTTTCACAGTATCATCCCTCGAACTAGGCTGAAGCGAACGACAAACAAAATACTTGTCATGGTCATATCTGCCCGTGAACGAGGTATGGAGGTCTAAATTTTCATAATACTTTCTACTAAAGTTTTGATAACTTTACTATGACTCTGGAAGTTTTTATGAAACGTAGAATGTATATTTGTGAATCAAAAAGGTATTTTATACTGTACCTATATAACATGATTTTTTATTCTTGACATAGGTATCTGTACTGAATTTGCACGGACACAATTAAATGAAGAAATAATAAGTCATTGTTTTTTCTTTAATTATATAATTATAAGTGTTAATTTTTTTCGGAAGAAATCTTGTTGCTCTATTTTTTTTCGTTCAAATTGCAGTTTTTCTCCACCTTCTAGAAATGCTCTTTGGAAATGCCGGGACTGTTCCTGATATTGAACGAAAGTCATATTTTTGTGGAGGCGCTCACGTAATCGAAACGTATTCGTCTGTGATTCAAATACATTCATTTTGTCGTTTTGAAACGAAATTCGGCGGTACGTTACGTCAGTTGTCAGTTTCTGCTTTATTTTGATCGTTATTAGTTTATAAAGTGCTGAAAACTTTTTATCAAATACGTTGTAAGGATGAACAAAATGAAGTTTTGAAAGTATTACTACAAAAGTATATATCCCTCTGTTGTTGAATGAATCTCCAGTCATTCGAAACAGGGAGAAAAATTAATAATTGATGTATCTCACTAACTATTCTTCAGTAATAAGTCAGAATCATTGCAATTTTGTCTATATAAGTATTATCATTTATTAGACCATATAATACTTTGATATTTTCATTGGCTTCTTCATATTGTTGGTTGACTAAATGAAGAAGGCTATCTACGTGTTGGTCCATTTTTTGAATAGAATAAAGAATTCTAGTACACTGGTTTTTAAAATGCAACTACATTTTTAATATTTATGCAAAAAATTGTATACAAAAATCCGATTCCAATTGAGATCAGAGAAAATTGATAAGTTTGTTTTCATTATTGAACTTGATATCTGACACAAATTGAATCATTCCATTCTGGCGAATCTTATTATTAATGACGTCATTACGAATCGTTTTTGAATACGCTCCAGAAAACACCTTAAGTTTTCATGGTATTTCCTTTCTTGATAAGTAAGTACGTCACTTATTTATGAAGAATCCATAAGCTGGAATGTAATGGAGAATTAGGTGTTATTCAATACAAAACGATCAACTTTCGTCAGAATTTCCAGGCTGTTCTCTATTTACAGTCACATTATTACTCTCATCGAACAATATATCTCGGTGATCATTATTCATAGCGAACATGACGTTTGATCACAAATATTTCAACGCCCAGTAATCAGCAAACAGTGATGCGCTCATATCATGGACACATATGCAGGAGATTCCAACAATGAATAATTAATAGACACGAACATGATTACAAATTTCACGAAGGAAACAGTGCTTTCAAATAATTCGTCATGAAACAACGGAAGTTGGATGTTTGTATGCTATACTCAAATATATTTAAAAAATTACCTAGTAATGGACGACGCGACGATTCATTGAAAAATGTATTAGAATTAGTACGGCCAGCAATTACAAAATAAAATTATAAGAATGAAGACATTGAATTCAGTGCAGATTGTCGTATATCCAACTGAGTTATAAAACAAATTTTTAAGCATGCTCTACTCGTAATTAACAGAGTCGTACGAATGGTTGAACTACAGCACCATACAGTGTGGTCCAACGAAAACTTAACACCTCGATTTTCCGGCGTTAACATGAAAATGTGGAAAATCGTTCGAACCCGTCAATTGCTGATTCGAGGGGGAACAACTTTTCCGCTGTTTTCATCCCCGTGACTTCAACCCCCTAACGGGGGTGAGCACAACCCTTGATTTTGAATAGGGATGAGGGGTGTTGAGATACCTCATTTTGAAGATCTCATCGTGTACTATCTGCCCGTAAAATTTCACTTCAAAATATCCATCGATAATGAAATAACAGCGAAAATAGTGAAAGAGGCAATATGGAATTTATCTCGAGAATATTATTCGTATCCGACGCATTTCAAAGGTATTGAGTGGTTAATTTTTTGTCCAAAAAAGTAGACGGACCTTGTTTTTGTACCTTAGTCTATCGTGAATTGTTAAGAACGGTACAAGTGTGTACAAGCGATTGTAAATTTGTAGTGGAATTAAAATGGTGTATTCCGTAGAAGAAAGGGTGGAAATGATAAAATTATTTTTCCGAAATAACGACTCTGCGCGCACAACAGCGGCTTTATTTAACGAACGACATCCTGGAAAAAATGTATCCGCTGCTTACGTTGTGCAACTGGTTGCCAAATTTGACGCTACTGGGTCAGTTGGAAACAAAAAGAGGGTGCATGAAAGAGACGAAGCGAGGGACGTGGCTGTCTTAGGTCATATAGCAATGGATCCGACCGTTAGTACTAGGAAATTGTCCGAGGTATCTGGTGTTTCACGCACAACAATCATGAGAATCCTGAAACAACATAAATTCCATCCGTATAAGATACGATTGGTTCAGGAACTGAATGAGGTTGATCCCGATCGCCGACTCCAGTTCTGTGAAGTGATCAGTGAAATAATTAACTGCAATCAAAACTACATGTTCGATATCTGTTTTTCGGACGAGTGTTCATTTTACCTTAACGGCATTGTAAACCGGCATAACTGTCGGTATTGGTCAGATGAAAATCCACGATTATTTCGTGAGGTGTATACACAGCGCCCCCAAAAATTAAATGTTTGGGCGGGTATTTATGGAAATCACATAATCGGCCCTTTTTTTCTACCCGGTAATCTCACAGGCCAACTTTATCTCGATCTATTGGAGAACGCTATTTATCCAGCCCTCGTGCAAGTATTGGAGAATGCAGAAGACCATCAAACGATCATTTTCCAACAAGATGGCGCACCACCTCACTTTGTTCAACCGGTGCGTCAGTTTTTAGATGACAATTTTCCTCACGCCTGGATTGGAAGAAGGGGACATATTGAGTGGCCACCCAGATCACCGGATCTGGCTCCACTGGACTTTTTTCTATGGGGTCACCTGAAATCCAAGATTTACGCTACCCAGCCTGAGTCACTGGATGATTTGCGAACTCGGATCATTAATGAATGCCGTCAAATTACACCAGACATCTTGAGTAATGTACGTGAACGTTTTCAGCAAAACTTATATTACTGCATGGAAGTGGATGGTGCCCATTTCGAACATTTAATAAAGTAATCACAAAAGTACGTACTCTTCCACTCTTTTACCTGTCATGTCGTTATCGATGGATATTTTGGAGCGAAATTTTACGGTCAGATAGTACACGATAAGATCTTCAAAATGAGGTATCTCAACACCCCTCATCCCTATTCAAAATCAAGGGGTTGTGCTCACCCCCGTTAGGGGGTTGAAGTCACGGGGATGAAAACAGTGGAACAGTTGTTCCCCCTCGAATCAGAAATTGACGGGTTCGAGCGATTTTCCACATTTTCATGTTAACGCCGGAAACTCGAGGTGTTAAGTTTTCGTTGGACCACACTGTATACGTAGCAATTATCGTTCAAACAGTTGAATCAAACAGCTAGTAGTACAACAAATTGCTATTACATATGTGGCTCATCACACTGAAATTGAAAACTTTTAAGAATCTGATCGACCATATTTTACAAAATACTTCGAGAAATATAAGTCAATCAAGTAGAAAAATTTAGACTACTTACTGTATTTTCCAAACACCAACTTTCAAATGAATATTCATTGGGATTACAAATATAGTGAATATTCTAGTAATCAAGTACACACTAAAAGTATTATGTCATATCTGCTGAAAATAGATACTGGAGATGATCCTTGAGAAGTGTTCAAAAATTAGTGAAAGCTTTCCTGAAAATTTTTAATAATCACATGTTTGAAAGCGTTTCTCACGTGAAAGGGGCAAAATTTAGCATAGGAGACAATATAGCGTTTCAAAACTCAATCTCTGCTGATAGTTTCTTCCGAAGACACTGACTAAAATATGTATTTTCATATTGAAAAATGTACATTCTTTAGGAGGTATTACTTTAAACAGTTTTTTGGCTTTCTACTTATTCTCCATCTTTATACAAAAATTGTGGGGAACTTCCAAAGGAAGGAAGGAAGCAGGTTATTTCGAAATGAACTCTTACAAAGAAGTGTAGATTGTGCTTAGAAGTTACTTTCAAATACAAACAGGGGAGGCTTTTGCTTCCGCTCATTGACGAAACTTTAATTTTAGAAAATTGTAAAAATATGAAACAATCATATTGGAAACTATTGTTTTTATAATCATAGAGAAAAGAGTAGTTTAATGTTTTCATTTCGCGAGTCTCAGCGTTAGGCTTCATATTGATGTCATTAATGTGCATTAAGTTCTGAGTATATTGTTTTGAAGAGAGTTTTGAGATATTGTTAGTTTATTGTTAATTAATTTTAATAGACACTTACAAAAAACAGATTGAAACCAATGCCAATTTTGGATCAATTCTAAAGGAATTGCTCCATGAAGTTTAGTCATTATTATTACATAATGAGTAATACATGATAGTTCAATGAGTAATACATGATAGTTCAGTAAAATGAATGAATGAAATAATCTGCAACTCCGTTGTCAAAGAAGTCGCCCGAACCGTGAAAGCAGTGTTTATACAGGGTGTAACAAAAAGGTAGGTTATAAATTGAACCACATATTCTGGAACCAAAAATAACTCGATTGGATATAAGTTACTTAAATGCAAACGCCTTGCAGCTGCTGCACTATACACTTGACATTCACTTGTGATTTCCAGAATAACAGATAATTAACCAGAAACCTTATTTTAGCCTAACCAAATTCACCCACAATTAAATGCATACCTGCCATTTCTGCAAAGGTACAAACCATTGGCGTACAACGTACAAACCAGGCGCAATAATAGAAAGCTTCAATTGACAGTATGTTAAATAAATTTTAAAACTGGCTTTCCAAAAAAGTGCCACGAGCTACAAAAAAATGATGTATAAAACTGATTGTTTCCCAATTTTGGTTTGATTCTGACGCTTAGAAAAGTTTGAGGGGTTTTAGGGGTTCAATACCCCCAAAAATGTTTGTGGGATGAACATATTTCGTTGTTTTATATAAAAAAATACTCTTACGATAAGAAAGCCATGGATTCATTTTTATTATAAAATGTTGAACATTTCATGAAATATTGGAAAAAATTGATTATCATTTCGTATTTTTCAAGAGCTCAAACTTTTTTGTTGCAAGTTTGCATTAAGGTAAGTTATATCCAATCGAATTATTTTTGACCGCAGAATATGTGTTAAAACTCATGACCTACTTTTTTTGTTACGCCTACGTTGAATAAATGATTTGCATCCAGCAATTCCCATGTTGCGTTAAGCTTATTTCATACTTTATTAAAATCTGTGAATAAATGCTTGACATGATGCATGTTCGACTTTTATCCAAATTTTTTCATAGAATAATTTCGTTTGTCAACCAACCATTAAAAAATTTGAATGTGAATATTCTGCAAGATTTTGTATTTGATTTTTAAAATTTCTGAGATTTTCATTTGATTTTAGATCGGCAATAACAGACGGAAACACGATACTTCACACAGATTAATGACTGTTTCATTCCCTTTTTCTCACCAAGATGTTAACACTTCAGTCCAATTGAAATCCCACCGTTTTATAGCTTTATAGCTTCAACCAGCCATAATTGACGTTAACAAGATAAGATTGAAAATGAATGAAGACCGGCTCAAGTGGTTGTGATTCGAAATGTCGTTCATTTCTTATTTCTGGAGGCGGGGGTAAGGTTATCTGAGAAACTATCCGACTGTCTATGTAAATAAATCCAGAATTCGAAGCATAGATGTGGAGGAAGAATCGCAAATGCTGTAGTTGCCTATTCAAACTAAATTATATTCGGGAATTTAATTGCAATATCTGTCTCTGTGAATTTCAAATACAATGAGTTGATTTGGTACTATATTTGCATCATCAATGAAACACCTACTTTTATACAGCATTGAGGGGTGCCTCACTTAGACAATTCGGTGTACCCTGTAACTAGAAAATACTTGCAAAAGATCAGATTTAAAAGCAACTTTTCCAGTTTAAACTCGTGTATTCATCATTTTTCCATTTTGTAATGTTTGCTTTTGTGTTACTAATAATAATAATCTTGGATTATTGAAATCCATTATTTTCAAATTCAATATACAAATTTCACGGAAATAGACACTTTCTCTTCTAAACTTGCATTTGAAAAAAAGCATTTTGGTTTTTTACTTCTCCATCTTTATTTACTAAACTTGTAAAACTGAACTTGTAAAAATTACATTCGAACCAACGGAACAAATTGTGTCAATACTGTAATTTTCATTCAATATTAAATATTATTTTGTTTCAAAAACAGTTATGTATTTATTAGAAGATTTTTATGGTTGATTCAAAAATACATTGTACATGAAAAGTAAATATATTATTGAATTCAAATATATTGATAACTAATTTATTCAATAAATTAATGGATGTAGCTATTACTAATTGGTAGAAAATCCTAATGAAGAAAAGAGAAATGAAACTTTCTATGTTTTTTACCACTTTTATTTGTAACTAACGTTACTGCAGTTTCGTCCTACAATTACATCAATGTAAAAGTTTGAAAATGAAAAAGTTTCATTTATTTTTTTTTTCACCAAATTTCTTTCATTTTAAATGCATAATGCTTTCGACTTAAACGATTTGAGTTGTTTTCAATTCAAGATTAATAATAATTGATATCAAATCATCATATCAGACTCGCCTGAAAAAAACTATTGTATAACGAAACACGTGTTGTATAGTGAAAAACTCACAAAATGTTTCTTGAATACGTTATGGATTTTCATCAAGTATCGGCCGATTCCAAAACATATTTCGAGGAATCTTTCATTCTTAGGTTCACCCTAGTAAGTATTAAATCAATTCATATAAAGGCATGGTGCAGACATTATAATAATGGAGTCATTTCGACATTGATTTACGTTCCTCGTTATTTATGATAGAAATCAAATATCGTTTCAATATCGATTGAAACCGTTTTTTCAAGTGAGAACACCAAATTGCTTCTGAACATTTGTTCGAATACGAATTAAGCCGGAATTACATTATTATGTTGTGGTGTGTTGTGATGCTCTCTAACGTGACGGCGAGTGTGCAAATTATTCTGTCGTGTCGGGGCGCGCTCTGACGTTATTTCGAGTCAATACAGTGGCGGCCTTTGGAGTAAACGCATGCGAGCATCTACAATGTTTTCCTCCGATTCGGATAGTGATATTGAAGAAAACCTTGCGTGTCTGCTAATGTAAAGTTTACTTAAAAAGAAAAGAAAAATGAGACAATATTGGGTTCATCCAGTAAATGATCTGAGAGGTAGTCGAGGCGAATATCATTTACCAGTTAAAAAGAAAAATTTCATCTATATTTCAGGATGTCAAAAAATCAATTTGAGATATTACATTCTATGGTAGAAAATGATATTATAAAAATGAAAGTTCAATAAGTTCCTCCTATATCTTGTGCACAAATAAATGCAAATAACTATTCTCTAGCTAGTTAACGCGTCAGATTGGAAACATACTTGTGTGAAGTGTTCTGACGCGTCATAACCCCACCATCGTTCTGATGCCGATCGGGAATCGACCGATCGCCGTCACGACAGATCGCGTCCCGACACACTGCACTTTAGTAATATAATTCTAAACATACTAAATGTATGGATACTATATAATACTTGACACCATAATTATAATTCCGGCTTTACCATTCCGAGAATCACATTTGGATGTAATGGGTTTGCCAGTCTAGGTGAGTTGACCTATCAAAAAACAATTATAATCTAATTTACTAGACGAATCTAAAAATTGATCTTCGTTTTAGATTCACGAAAGTGGCAGCTCTGAAATCACTACCATCATTCATGTAATTGAACTTCTGGTGCACTAACATTATTGTAGAAGTCTTGATGCTAATGCAAAATTCAAATAAGTGCCTATATATGATGTGAAATGAATGCTCCAGCATTCGAATTTGACCTTAAAACTAGTAGAGTGTTTCTCCTTGTGTTGGTAAATAATGATTTACTGTAGGTACTCAACTTGAAACATTGAATGAGTACGTGTGTTTTATTTTTTTTGCATGTAAATTTACTTTGGTTGAACTTGTGACCCAACACCATACAGGTTTCGACTTGTCAAGTCTCATCAATGGTTACGGGCTGAAGCACTGAACTGTCCTAAAGAGAACAAGGCTGAAATTAAAAACATTGACATCTCTCTCTCTCTCTCTCTCTCTCTCTATGAACACTCCATCTTTGGATTCGACAAACCGCCTTGGGGAGCCTCGTTTATCTTTGATATTCTATCCCATAGATGGCATCTTCGTAGGGGCAGATGTTATCGCTCTACTACAATAGTTATTGAAACAAAAATACTCATATCAGGAGGTGAAGCAAAGATCGATAAAAACTTTAAATTGGAAATATTATTGAATTCAAGAATAACTATTTGCATAACAATTTCGTAGGATCTTTACGTCAAAAACGCACTGCTTTTGGATTACGCTATACCTGAAGTTCGATCAGGAATTGATATTCAACTTCCTTTTGAATGCCGATTATAATAGCTTGTACTCGTTACATAAAAAAGAGATAGCTATACAAACGTGGGTCGTCGGTAATTTTTTACGCGACTGATGACGTTTCAATTATTTTTCACCTATTACACAAATATTTGCTTTCACAAATAATAAACTGTGTCCATTTCATATTTCAGAGTGAGTAACTTTTATTAAATGGAAGTGTAATCATCTGTAATATAAATAGGTTCGTTTATTTATGTCTGAACCGCAAATCCACTCTCTCATAGTAACTTTTATAATATCATAATTATATGGTTTTGTCTTATGTCCGCATTATGGAATATTTAAAAATTTTGATGAACAATAAACTGTGTTAGAAATTTTTGGAATATTTGAAATGGGAGATATCGAAATTGGCAAATAAAATATAAAATATAATGAATTTGATGTAAATTATAAAGGTTCGAATAAAGGGTTGACTGATTTTTCAAAATTGACCCAAAATCGTAAAATGTATTACTCTTTAGTGAAGTTAAAAATTGAAAGCAATTGTTCTTCAGAAGGTAAGGTTATTCCGAGCAGTAGAAAGTCACGTCGTTTCGATTCCAGTTTCGTTCTCATTTCTTTGTCATTTACATCGAATGCAGAAATTGATGATGCATGTGTACTCTTTTGTTCCCCGACTTGATTCAATTCAGACTGACAATTCAAAGTTCCTCAGAAAAAATTAAGAAGAATATTACCAATATTATGAATAACTTGGAAAATTCATCCATGGGATGCGATCTAATATTGCTATTTATACCTATATTTATAATTGGTATACCACCTAACAATTGAATTTCTACAAATCGGCAACAAGTTTTGTGTTTTTTTTATTGTATTATTATTGTCTTCATTCCTTTCATGTGTTTTACATGATACTATAATATTTAATGGACCTACAAATTCCATGGCGTTTTATATACAACAATCACGAAGGTGCTTGATATTAATCAAATGAAAAAACGAAAGTCAATGTTTTTATCATTTAATAAGTATTCATTTTCTGGATATTTTGCCATGATCATAATATTAATTTTGTTCATGGCATGGTTTCTAATGTAGTGACATTTTTTGAGAACCTTAACGCTTATCACCAAACTGGGAACAAATTCAGCTTTCTAAAATTTCACTGTCCCTAACAACGATAAAGGCTCGCCAAAATCTGCATCCACTTCGTATTTGATTTGCGCATTGTTTAACCTCTAGTTTACTCTCTTTCAAAAGAAGGAACTCAAACACTAAAAAAAATTCAAGTTTCATCATTTCTCAAACAACACAAAAGTTATTTGCTTTCGGTAGCCATTTAAAATGGCAGATTTCAAACTCGAGAGCTATGATGGTTTTCCACGTGTCATCTATCAAGTGCTCGATTAATATAATATCACACTTGTAGATGCTTTATTAATTTGTTTCAAATATCTCATTTGTTTTATTGCTGAATATATAACGATGAATAATTGATGATTGCTCCCGTTTTTACATAAGAGGTGATTCGGAAATCGGTATTATATTCGCTATAAACGTTTTATAGTCTTCATAGTGTACTTAATTAAAAATAAACCAAATTTATTCGAAAAAATTTCACATTCAAAATGAAGGCATATCATCTCGGTATAATTTTCCCTCAACTCGATACTTGATTTGCCAAAATCATTTGGAAGAAATCTAAAAAAAAGTCATCAAAGACATTATCTCGGAAATTATTTGTTTTGTTGCAAAGTTATTCTTGAATTTGTTAGCATATATTTCGTCTCAGGTCAATGACTTTGAAAAGGAATTATCAAAACGGATTCAGACTAGGTACTTTAAAAAACAAGACAGATTTTTAAATAAGTAATTAGTAGACATTTTGCTTTCATAAATTAGCCATTGCAAAACCTCATCCTGATAGTATTTTAGAAATTATGTAAGTGTAAGATTCCATTCGTTTAATTATCAGAACCCATGAGCTGTAACCAAACAATCAATAATAAAATTAATGAGATGATACGAGACCTACATATATTGATGTCGATATTGAAGTTGAATAAATGAATTGAGATTGAAGTTCTATTGAAGTCAGCTACTTTTTTGCGTTCTTTTGAAGTTTTCTTCAGCAGTTGTATCGAAATCAACACTGCAACTAACGTTTGAGAACCTCTGACTTAAAATTCCTTGAAATTGTCACGCAGCACTTCCTCTATCAATAATCTGAATGCAGCACATCTCTCGAAATTTAATTACATTAACATCATCATCGTGAGTTGAATATCCGTCTAAAAATCTTATGAATGATCGGATTTGTTTTTTCATCTGCTTCACCAATAATATTTATTTTGATGGGTCCCTACTCCCTACTGATTTGATTCTGGGAATTATGTAAACATTACTATCCCAGAATTTGTTGTGACACTTATGGGTATGAAGAATGTGTCTACGCCTCAGGTAGCTGTTTGTGGTCATTTCTTTTTAATGGTGTTTGTTGTTGCAGATGCCTTTGCATCCAGTAAACGGACTGGAAGAGCCGTTATTTTCTTAGTAAAGATCTAGAGATTTATTTGGAATGTATTGGAAATTGCATTTTTCTATAATCAACTAAAGATATGTAGAAGTACAGAAATAGTATACTTCGATATTAGTTCTTTTTCTCTAACAAAAACTCTAAATAAGTGAACCTACAAAAAAAATGTACATTATTCAAAAACGCAGAGACATTTCACTTTCGAATAAAATCTTGGAATTTCCATCCATAATCCCTATTTCTTCATGTGTGCAGATAACGATCTCTAAAAATTAACCAAAAAAATAATGGTCATCTAACAAAATTTTCTGAATATACTTCCACATAATTTGACCATCGCTAATAACATGACTGAATTTCTTGTTCAATAAAATTACTTACTGAAAGGGAAAATATGATATCTGCCATCATTAGGCCACTTGATACGTTACAAAAATAAACTGAGAATTGAATTGATGAAAGGAATATGGTATCAGAAGGAAATATACTGAAAGTGTTTTGTTCAACTCTAGATTTCATAATTCAGCCAAAGAAGGTTCTGATGGAAAAATGAAGAGTAAAAATTATTTTAAAAAATGTGCCAATATAAGTACAAATTTCACAACAAAACTTTTGAATTGAAAGTATATATTGTATTGATTTTCATTCCAAAAAAATCTTTTATAACACCTTCAATGTATGAAAAGGAAATGTTGACAACTACACTCATACTAGAGTCATGTCAATGTTTTTCTATTCGTTTTTCTGTAGTCAATTCCATTTCATAGAAATATCTGAATATGTAACACGTTTAATGTACAAAAAAGGAAAAATTGCTTCAATATCTAGATCACTGTTTCTTTTTCCGTAAACATCATTATCGAAAAAGTCTTTCAACACAGGCAATAAGAAAGATATATTTTTTTGGATCACTCACCTAATTGAACATACATCTTCGGCCTGACGTTCTCCTGCCAAGCTGCCATACACGAGGAAAGGGCACACGCCGCCAAAACAATCAAAACACCCATCGTTTTCCCTTTTCTCGATCTCCACACCACAGCTACAACATCTCAAAATTCACAAAAGAGCGGCAAAGCTAAGTAGTTTGCATCACAACACCACTGCACACAGTCACAAAACACCAAAATGATTGTGATTTGCCGGACAAACTGGAAATCTTACATGGAATCGCGATGCGAAGCGACGCTCGACGTCGACTGTCGAGATTCGTCGCGACGCCGGTGCCAGCTGACTACCCCACCACTCGTCCGCGAATTCAGCGCCGGCAACCTGCAACGGAGAAGTTTCGAATTAGAAAGCGGTAGAAGATGCGGCGTTGCCTCGGTTGAGAGGATATCCAAGATTGAGGGATGAAACAGGGTGACGGGGATTGCGTTATATTAGTAAAATTATTACATGAAAAAAAAAATGTTTCAAGATGCATTCCATGGAGAATTCTATTCACTATGCTCCAATAGATAAACCTATAGGTTTCTTTGGCATTTTATTGTTGACAAAAAAAAATACCATTTGCGAATTCAAGAAACACTCGTTTGAATGAATTAGAGGCACTTCTTGTGCCAACACAATAGTTTTTTCGAATATTTTGAGAAAGTATTAAATTCCTATAAACATGTACCATAACACAACACAACAAAGTTTTTGTTTCGGGGTTGAAATTAGATGATTTAAATGTATTTCCACGTGTTAAAACCGAAAGTGACCATAAAAATTATATATTAGCTCTTGTTTTCAAAATATAGTATAATTATATTATATATATGTATATTGAGTTTTCAACAAATGAAATAATTCATCACCAACAGTGGAATCTTCTAAAACATGATGTGAAAATATCTCAGTACAGACAGCGTCAAAAAGATTTGCTTCCTTTTTTTGAGAAAAAAGAAAACCTCGTAGTTTGTTCTGATGTTAATGGTTTGATGGACTGCTTGAATTTGGATCACACTCCATCTGAATGGAGACTGTTTATAGACTCTTCAAAACTAAGCTTAAAAGCTGTACTTCTGCATAATGGAAATCAGCTACCCTCTATTCCTATAGGTCATGCAGTTCACATGAAGGAAACGTATATAAATATGAAAACACTTCTCCAATCAATCAAATATGAACAACACAAGTGGCACATCTGCGGTGATCTGAAAGTCATTGCTATACTCCTAGGAATGCAATTAGGGTTCACCAAGTACTGTTGTTTTTTGTGTCTGTGGGACAGTCGGGATAGAAAATCTCACTATAAAAAAATGAACTGGCCTACACGAGACCTAAACCCTAATGAGACAAATGTAGTTTACGAGCCTCTTGTAGATCCTAAGGATGTTCTCCTTCCTCCATTACATATTAAGTTGGGACTAATGAAAAACTTTGTGAAGGCCATGGACCAGGAAGGACAAGCTTTTAAGTACTTGAGAGCAAAGTTTCCCAGGTTGAGTGATGCTAAAGTCAAGGAAGGCATCTTTATTGGGCCTCAAATCCGTGAAATCGTAAATGATCCTGCTTTTGACATGATTTTAACAGGAAATGAAAAAAGAGCCTGGGAAGCCTTTAAGGGGGTTGTACATGGGTTTTTAGGTAACAAAAGAGATGATAACTTCACAGCATTGGTTAAAGAGCTTCTTTAAGCTTACCACCAACTTGGATGCAACATGTCCTTAAAAATTCATTTTCTTCACTCTCATCTTAATTTCTTCCCACAAAACTGTGGAGCTGTGAGTGACGAACATGGAGAAATATTCCATCAAGACATTGCCTTAATGGAACAGAGATATCAGGGCCGTTGGAATGAAGCAATGCTTGCAGACTACTGCTGGTCTGTGTGTAGGGATGCTCCAGAAGTGTTTTATAAAAGACAAGCTAAACGACAGCGATCTTGCAATGAATCGGATGGACTTAATTGAAATTTGGTGGTACAATCTTCTTTTATTTGTCAAAACACTAAGAATAATGTTTTTTTTTATTAATTTTGTACTTAAAATATTCTAAAAGAAACATAACAATATTGTTTTATGTACTTTCACTTTTCACGTATAGTATAACTACTCTTTAAGATTAAGTACTGTGTATCTCAAAAACCAGAGCTAATAAAAATTTTTCATTGTTATTTTCGTTTTTATCACCCCAAAATTAGTAGAAATTGACTAATTTAGTGTAGGAAACATTCAAAAAATATTTTTTTGTTGTGTTGTGTAATTAGACCTACATCATCTAAGAATCGTCATTGTAAAACAATATTATGCTCAGCCAATGTTCTACAGAGAAGGTCCAACATACATTTTTTTCCATGAACAAAATTAACACATTTCTGTGTTTTGTTGATTTGATTCAAAAACCTGTTGAATTTAGCAAATATTTACAAAAATAACACATGGGCTCAGTTAACTTTACATTTATTCTGGTCATTAATTGGTTCAGGAATTTTATTATTTTACGAAATATTTTCTTGGTAGAATCATACGAAAGTCACTTAGCCACCTTGTTTCCCCAACCACTCTGCCACAGGATATCACAAATTTCAAAAAATGTGTTTTTTGATTCAATTGAATTTTATGTATTATTTGAGACATGGGACACTTCTATTGTTCCGATGATTTGAGTACTGAATGTAGAAGTAAGGATGAAGTAATTGATGGATTTAACAATTGACGTTCTTGATACCTACTGCCAATTTTGACAAAAATATTGAATCAGTATGCAATTAGAATGTATACGATGCTATTGTTTCGAAGAAAATAGGTTTAGGATAGGCATTCGCCTGCAGTGAAATTATTTGTAGAAGTGGAGAGCAAACAAATATGTTCCTTTGTTGAACAGTTGTTTTATGAATGGAGCTCATTACTTTCAGTGGATGCTAAATGTTCTGGCGGATATGCCAGAAAATTCGTATGTTATGAAAAGTTATATGGAATACTTTGTATGGAAGAGAAGAAAAAACTATACTTTGTATGGAAGAGAAGAAATAACTTTGTGATATTTTGATTATATATGTCTGTCTGTTTTTCCGTTAACCAGCTGTCGCACCCCTACGAACGACAACCCTCAGAAGTTGAAACTTGTGCGAGCTAAGGATTAACGAGGTCTTACCTTTTAACGTGTGATTCCCAACACGGGTTGGACGATAGCAAGTGAAAAATCAATCGTTCAAACTGGGGCTTGAACCACCGATCAACACTTCAGTCAATTCGAGTGAGTGAACAAAACACGCGCGTCGAACTGCCTGGCTACCACGAGTAATCAAAAGGATCAGTCACTTTTAATAGATAGAGGGATACGATATTACTCCTATAAATATTAACATATATTATAATCATAATATATTAATCAAATAAATACATTATTTCCCCTTAACATTTCACAAAATTTTCGAAATAATTGTTCTCTACACCATAAAATTGAAATTAATATCTTAGGAGTCATTGCGAAAATAAAACTACTGCGCGAGAAAATAATTTCAAGCGGCCTAACAAACCGATGCGACAAGATCATAATATTGTTATGTGTTACATTGATAGGTAGATACCCATTTCAAATTGGAATTTCAGTTGTGAACTTAGTTTCATTTGAGTGAACTTTATCCAATGGTGTATCTTGCTTATCTCAAGAAGTCGATATGAGATTGATTAGAGATCATAAAAAATCAATAGACCTAGCTTTATATACTCCTACCAATGGGTATCCATAAAAAGGCTTCGAATAGTCTGCAATTTTCCAACACTCTCTAAAATTCGAGACTGTTCTGGAATATTTCAAAATTACGTAGGATGTTTCCGAACGTTCCAGAATATTCCCAAAAATTCATCTCGAATGTTCTGGACATTTCTAGAGAGCAAAATACCCAGCCCTCATATCTTCAAAAGTACACCCTTCTTAGATGAGGGATACCCTTGATCGTTCCATAATGATCTGAGATGTTCCCGAAAGTTCCAGACTATTTCCAAACGTTCTACAGTGTTCCGAGAAGTTCAAGAATATTTTCGGTTGTTCTAGAATTTTGTAAAGTGCGAAAATTCCAGCCCTTATATCTGTAAGAGCACTTTCAAGTAAAAACTGAAACCTTTTGATGGGTGGAGGATAGAGAAATACAATAACATATGACTCCCTTAATCGTTCCACAATGAGCTGGTATATTCCGGGAAGTTTCCAAGCGTTCCTGATTATAAACGACCATTCCACTACTTTTCAGAATGTTTTGAAATGTTCTGGAATATTGTGGAATATTCGGAATGCTCCTGTAGACTGAAATGTACTGGGTTATTCTATAATTTTCTAGAGGCCTTATGTCTTCAAAAGTACGCCTTTCAGGAGAAAACGGGGGCCATTTTCATGGACAAGCTAATTTGACACTTCGATAAAAAAGTGTAGGTTTATATATTACTCGTGCGAAGCCGGGTCGGTTCGCTAGTTGTATGATAAACTTACGATTTCAAGATGAACGATGATGCTTCCTTGGGAATAACAGGGCCAAAATTCAAGTTCCTCAACCCTCTCGTAAGATGTACCGGAGTGCATGGAGCGCTCACACGTTTGTAAAGATTTCCAAAGACAAAACATAAAAATTCAAATATCCTGGATGTGGATACCAGAGCACAAGTGAGGCAAGGGCAAAGAAAACTGACGGAATTGCACTTGAAAAAAAATGATGTGTACTTGACCGAATGAAATGAGACTGGGTAAAAAACGTCAAAAGTGATTATATAAATACTAGAGGGGCTAAAGAGTTCGTAGGCTAACTCAGAGATGGCGCTACTAGTAGTATGATTATTAGTTAATGGATAAAAATAATTTTCGTGTGTTGATAAGGCATTGCTTTTTGGCGAAAAAAAAACTGTTGAAGCCAATGCTGTTACTGACGAAAACATCAAAAAAGTAAACAAAATAATTTTGGATGATCGCAAAGTAAAGTTGATCGAGATAGCTGAGGCTCAGAAAATATCAAAGCGACTTTTTTCTGTAATCAGACCACAAGAGAATACTCGCTGGAAAGAAATGTTGCGCTGATGAAGCAGTAATCATCGAAACTGAGGTCCAAACAAACAAATCGTACTATAAAAATGGTATCGAGAAATTGTATGACCGCTATAATCTACGTATCACCTTCGAAGGCAACTAAATGAATAAAAAAATCAAATGTTATAAAAAAAAATTCTACAAACTTTTCAGCCCAACTGTTAGCTTCTTATAGTGAATATGGTGAATCGTTCAAGATCATTGGAAGGGTAACGCTAATGCTCTAACTCTAAAGTAACTTTAGTCCTGAAAGAAACTGGCCATCTTTGACAGAAGTTTCAACATTCCAAAGGTCGAATAGATTGCTGTTATTTACAAAAGTCGCAGTACTGAGAGGAAGCAAAGCAAAAAAATCTCTACAATGGTATACATACATGAATCGTTACATGTTATCAACCAGAAGTTCGATAACAATAAATTAATATCAGAATTATTTTTTTGAATATAAGTATGAAAGTATCCAGGTTTACTCCTTTCTATACGGTATCAGCTCTACACAAACACAGGTACGTTGAGATCTAAAATTTCATAGAATCATGATAATTACGTAAGCAGAGCCCTACTGCCTCATTTGCATCATTATTTTTCACTAATACTTTTATAGTTCATTTGAATACGGACAAAAATTTTGCACCTCATTTTTTACTTATTCATGCTGTTACGAAAACTGATATTCTGGAGAAAATCTACTGTATGTATTATGCCTTCTGTGAGTTATATCGTAACAAATACTAACGAAAATTTCAGAATTTGTAAGTGAATGATATTTAAATAAACATTTGCATAAAGCAACCACCCTTTTTTGGTAATTTTGGGAGCAATCGCATAGGAACGTTAACAACAAACCTGAAAAGTAGCTCAACTCGACTCCAGAAGTGACGATGTGAAGACCGCTGCCGTTTTAAATCTACCGTTTTGTGTTCAACTACCAAACTACAATGGCGTCGGATATTTCTCATCGTCAACAACAAAGTAGACAAAAATAGGTGTAATTTTTGAATTCTCATTTTTTTGTAAAAATATGAAGTTGGCAAATTATTACGGAGTCGGTCAAACTTTTGTTTTCGAAAATTCATCTGCAACTCCACCTCTCAGACCAGACATCTCAGTGAATTTATCTGCAACCTACCTAGGATGTTCTTTGTGGTCTTATTATCTATATATGAAAATATTAATACGAAATATTTAGAAGTTAGTCAAATAATTTTTTTTCGAAAATTCATCTGCAAGTCATACATATTGATGTAGTGTTATCATCTCTGCCTGAAAAGATGAAGTTGTCTACAAATATCTGAATTGTTGTTTGAATTTTTTCGAAAATGTTGCCCTAAATAAATCAATGACCGTCACTGAGTCGCGCGCTCATTAAAATGTTGAATAGTTTTACGGACACACAAAAGTAAACATTAAAAATATTTTGCAGATACCACACAAACCACCAATGATAATTCAAAATTGCACTTATTTTTTTTATGAAACGTGAGAAATATCGGACGCCACTGGCAGTTTGACAGCTGAATACTAAACGACTGTTTTGTGTTTAGCTTCATGCCAGTTCATGATTGAATGCAGAAGACGTAAAAATGACAGATAGATTTACAGTGAATCTGTTTCAGGTATACTATTAGCGAATCGATGCAATATGTTTTTTTATAACAATTCCAGACTATCAAAAGCTATTAAAATTGCTGTCATTTTCACTACAACCGAGCCTGATACCAAACTTCAATCAAAAATGCATCTAGTCTTTACAGTTTTCTAGTAAGAGGTATTGTATATACCAATTACACCTGAAGTAAACGATTCCGAAAAATTATGTGATTCTTGTTTATAACGAAATAAAAAATTACTGATGAATAGAAACACTGACAATGAAAAGATGATCCTAACAAAGGACTGGGCCCTCAACAAAGCAGTGTAATCCTAATCACATGAATGGATTCACAAAGTTTTCGAATTTATATGTCGTATCTGGTTTCAGTTACGACCTCGATATTCTCATCACATTATTACAACTCACAAACTTCAACTTGCAGTAACTTGAATACATCTTTTTGAAAATTGAAGAAGTACATTCCTCGTCTCGGAAAGAATATTCTGATAAAATTGTGTTCATTTTTTTTATTTTCATGAATATAATTAAGAATCGTGTTTATATGAAATAAACTACAAGAATTGTAACAAAAAGTATATTAGTCAGACTTAGCGACTTATTGAAACTCGTTTCAAAGAACGCTGCACACATTCGATCGGAGACTAGAAAAGTCTAATGAAGATCAACCCGCCATAGAACGACATAGGTAATAAATAAACACTGTATGAAATTGTCAAGATCGGTACATGACGATAGACTTTTGTATGTTTTTAAACGTCTGAAAATAGCATGAGAACTAGAAGCAGTGACGAAGTTCTTGTTACGTATCATCGTTTACTTTTATAAGAATCACTTTGGTTAAAATTTAGTGAAAGTTTTCATGATGACGCCATCAGTGCTGGTTTTGATTTTAATAAACTTCTCCACAAAAATATATGTATAATCACATCTATATTGCCATTTATATTATATTTCAATATAATTCTGATTGATTCTTGGGTATATTATATTCAAAGCTCTGCTTCATCAAATAACATTCCTCGATGCATCCAGATTTTCAAAAAAGGACTTGGCAACGTCGCCGGTGCATCAGACGGGCGAAGATTAATTTGCATTCGAGGCAGTTGGTAGCAAGGGTGATGTTTTGTCCTTCTGAACTGCGAAGTTCAGATATAGGGGACAGTTCCAAATTGTCTAGGTTATATAACAATTATGGGGTAATGAGGTTTATGAGGCAAATCAAGTGTTGTAGTTTTTGTACACGAACAATGGAACAACAACGATCATTTATTATTTATTCAACAACCCGTGTCAAAGTTTATAATGACCCACATAAACAGAAAATTGTGCCCAATACAGTCAGTTGATATACAGATCATTACAAAAATGTTTTTGAAACTTTCGATAAAAACAAACCGATAATATTTTGAATTTTACTATTATTAGAATATTCAAATGTTCTATTGAACTACTGAACTGATTCAAATATAAATGGATAACATTTATTCAAATCAAGTGTTGTAGTTTTTGTACACGAACAATGGAACAACAACGATCATTTATTATTTATTCAACAACCCGTGTCAAAGTTTATAATGACCCACATAAACAGAAAATTGTGCCCAATACAGTCAGTTGATATACAGATCATTACAAAAATGTTTTTGAAACTTTCGATAAAAACAAACCGATAATATTTTGAATTTTACTATTATTAGAATATTCAAATGTTCTATTGAACTACTGAACTGATTCAAATATAAATGTTATCTGCTATTTAATTTCCTATAACACACTGTGAAATTCCTCTGATAGTATCATTGGGAGAGTTTAGACTAACATAATCTCAACATGAAGATTCCCCCAATTTTTTGTATAAACATGAAGAAGTGAAAGCCATAAAGCTATACCTTACCCATAGAAATTTAATAAAAAGCCGAAATTCACTTTTCGATATAAACTGAGAAATAACATATATTTTAAATTAATCACAGTACTGAATCAAAAAGTTTCCTGTAATGTCAAATATTGAAAAAATATAAGAGCCTCAGTGCATTGCTGTTCAAATAATCGAAAAAATTGTTTATCGTTTTGGGTGTAGTTTGAGAATGGAACCGATTCATGTGAAAGTATTTATTATATAGAGATAGAAGTACTAAAACTTATTCATTCGTATAGGGTCATCACTGATGCCTAATGTGAAAACTGTTTCAAATTCTCTTTTATTGCATTATATTCAGATGAAATCTCACTTCTTATGGTATACATGGAAGATGAAAAGTTACTTGACTGATCATATTTCATATAATCATTTTACAATTTGGAAAATTCAGGTAACATTAAAGTAACTTAGTATTCTGTCATAATATATTGATTTTATAGAAATGTCGGGGTTAACGGCGAACATATTATTTATAAGGATTATCGAGTTATAATATATACCTGAGTAGTCGCAGAGCTATCACATCATTTTATTAAATTATCTCAAACATCACTTATGAGAGCGCAAAGTATGTATAGTTCAAGTAAACGATATACCTATAGCTTCGATATACCTTCCAGCAGTTCCAGCACGGAGCTAACTAATTTTGTTATTCAATAATCATTTCTGATACGTTTATACAGGGTGTAACTGAATAAGCGAAAAGCATTTAAGGAGGTGATTCCTCATCGAAAAAAAGATAGGATCTTTCATATAAAGAAACTTCATTGGAGCATTGGAACATTTTTTTCACAAGCACTGAAAAAGTTACAATATTGAAATTAATCTGTTTTGTACTACCAAAAAGACACTAAGCCAGTAATTTATTTGGTTTACCCCATGGTTGTAAGGGGTGGAAAACGCAACCCCTAAACTTTATTTCCAATGTAACTTTTTGTCTTATTATTTGTTTACCATTTGAAAACGTATATAGCCTGTTTCATTCTGAATAAAAAATGTTGTCTTCAAAATACAAATTGTTTTTTATCCAATTCTGAAGATTTTTGTCACAGCAGCTCACGTTATGGCCGGAAGTATTCAATTTCTTCCTTATGATTTCAATTGTAGGAATCTCATTGCTTTTGTAACAGTCTTATATTGTTTTTTTTTTTGATGATTTTATTAGATGAACTTCTAAAGGTTTTGTTAATCCCATATCAAATCACGTCTTGCGTTCATAAGATTTGTTTTTGACTATTTTACGTACAGTTGAGAAAGGAATTTCGGTCAAGTCTGCTGTTGCTTGTAATAGGTTTTTTTCCCTCGAAAGCAAACTTGATATGCAGATTCTTATATGCATTGAAACATACTCTCGTTATTACTATTAGTACTTGTTCAAGGACGCCACATTTTAAATAAATAACAAATTTTAAGTAATTATAACTTCACCAGTATTGAATTTCAACACTCAAATCGGGATCAGTTCCTGAACTGAACATTGACAACACGACGGCTCGCATTCTATTCGTCACCGGAACATGACTTCAAATTTAATTTTATGACTCTTCAGCCAATCATAAAACTCGGTTAGTAAAAATTATGTAATACGAACCGCCAATTCTTCAGTCCACCTGGACTAATTCCTAGCGGCATTAGTTCTTTGTGTTGGTTTTTTGGCCTTTGAGTTCACCGATAGCTTTAAGATTACTATATCGGTTACTTCGACTATACCATATACAGCATCTCCCTCAGTCATGTTTATCGAATAAGGTACACAGCTAAATGAATATTCAATTTGTTATTTGACCCAATGAAATTTTCAAAACGCTATGTATATTCTGTACATCCGTAGAATAGACGATTTGGATATTTGGAAAGCAAACTCTTATAGAAATACATCAATTTTGGAGTCTTCACATCGTGCTGACTCACTACTTTAAACGAGTAGAGTAAGATTGGAACGGCAAACGTATTGGTAGTAGCAACTTTGTTATTCCCCAACAGTTCTGATTATCAGTCGGAATTTGTGCTGATACTTGTCAAGGAGAGAATATTTCACTTCTGTTACCTCTTGTGAGGCGTTGTCCTACTCCGAGATAAATTTACGTCTCTTCGGCATCTATATGGTGCAGGATGCTTCCATCTAATCCCCGCATCCTTCTATTTTGAGATTTGTCTATCTTGAATTTCACACCGATAGCATGCGTGTATTTTTCCACCACCCGCAAGGACTGATGAAGTTTAACTCCTCCAGAGGCATAAAGTTTAGGATCATCCATACAAAACAAATTGCCGAACGTATGCCTGCGGTTTCCAGGGGTGTCATAGTTATACCCTCGAGTATTTCTAAGCGCAATGGATAATGGCAATAGTAAGATGCAGAAAAGGAGGGGAATGAGGGAATTGCCACCCATTCTGAAAGTGACTCCCCTGTTTGAACTCTAGTCTGACCAGATGTTATGGTTCGAAACATATCACTATTTTGTCGGGTACCGCAAGGCAACTGAGCAAATGCAAGATACGCTCATGATATGTTGAATCAAATGCCTTGCAGTAATCGATCCAGGCCATAGAGAAGTTACGCTTATAATATATCGAGTCCTGCGTTACACATCAATCGATAAGCAGGTACTCTTCACAAGCATTGACTCCTCTCTTCGACCCCCTCTGCCCATACATCCGTACGAAACTACGGTGGGTAATTGTGTGTATGAGATGCTCAAACAACTTACAACACGAATTTAAGCATGTTCTGTATTTCTTAGGAATCAACAAATCTCCGCGTTTGGGGATAAGTTGACAACTCTGTCCAGATGGCGGTGGGTGTTTGATAGTTTTTTCCACCAATAAATGTTTCGTTCATCTGGACCTGAACATGGGCTATTTGAAAGTCATTCGGGGTTATCGAGTTGTGCAGTTCATTGAGCTCAGGCTGATGTTCTCTGCTGAAAGATGTGAATGGCTGCGAGTGTTCATAGATGTTCTTCTAGAAGTATTCCACCCGATCAGCGATAGGCGGATTATCCACAACACGCGGAGGCTCTTGAACTAAGCAGGAAGATTTCTCGAGGAACCCAAGGTTTTTCGCGATACTTCTCGCTCGCCCCATGAGTCACTTTTTAGCAGCCACTAGCATACGTATCCTATCAAGGCAGTGCTGTTTGTCGGTTAGCAGCATGCCTTGGCTTAAATTGTTATGGATACGTGGTAATTAGGCGGCAATTAGTCACTTTGCGGGCGTGAAAAGTCTGTTGGCTGTTCGTAATCCATCACACATTGGATACGAGACGCGTGTTATCTCCTGTGTACCTGTCGTTCAATCTTCCGAACTGCAAGGTTGGAATTCCGTGTCAATAGTTGGTAGCCGGCTGGGAAGGAATATATAGTCTTGCCGCCGAAGATACATAATCCCTAAAATTTTTGGCAAAAAAGGCGACATACTCCGGATGAGTTTCACACCTCAGAGCATACATTCTCGCCAAATATTTTCTTCGCGCGAGCTCACTACTGTCGGAATACAGATCTTAACGATACATTTAAATAACAGATACTTCCGTTCACAAACAGTTCATACTTTGAGTAATCAAATAAATTACCTTAAAACAGTTGGATGAAACCACCCAACTGTTTCGTTGGAAAGTATGCACTCTATCTGCTTCAGTGACAGCTGAATTTAGAAACTTTCAAACTAATCCTAACGTTCATCTAAATATTTCACATATGTAAATTATGTGACATCTTTAATGATAGTAACTCCTAATGACCCAGTCTATAACGAAACGGATAGAGGGGTATGAGGAACCATCTTTTTATGCCTGCTAGTGAAGTATGAAAAAGCGAAAAAACGTAATAATGAACCGCTTCCGTGTGTCTAAGACTAAGAGATTGATTGGAATGAGGAGACTATTGGAGAAACAAAAAGAATTATAGAAATGTTACATGACAAAACAGATTGTTTAGTCTTGAATATAGGACCCTCAGATTTAAATTAAAAAATGTATACACAAACTGCCTGTTTTGAAAAGGTAATATAACCGAATAACTTAGAGTTTTTCATGGCTATATAATTCACTGAAATTATATTTAAACTACTACTTCATCAGTGATTTTTTTCAATTTATCACTCTTTACCTTTGTTCCATGGACTATTTTTGTCAAATTTTCAAATACCACGCCTTCTGGAAGAAAACACATGAAATAAGAAAAACTTAAAGCTATTGGTACCATGTGATGCACTGTTTGGAACCTTTAGTGTAGTAATGAATTTTACTGGAGTTTTATCCATCCCAACACCAAACTGTTATTTCTAACACCTCGACACGTGTTTCAATCACCAAGTGATCATCTTCAAGAGGAAGATTAAACTGAAAAACTTTATGCTATACAGGTATACCACACCTTTAGTGGCTTAAATTAATTTTACAATTTGCCTTTCTATTAATTTTACAATATGTTTATATGTAATGTTTTAATGTTATATATAAAACAATTTTCAAGTTGTATGAAAATTAATTTCACAATATTGCCTATCTAAATTCATTTTTACAATGTGTGGTTCCCGTGGTACCAGACCCGTTCCGTCATCCGCCATCTTGAATTTAAGGGTTGATTTTTGTTTATTAAATGATTCTTTTATTTTCAATTTTACACGAAAAATAGTTGTTATAGAACAGTGGTCGCCAACCTCTTCAATGTATTGAGCTACTTTGTTAATATTGGAATAAACAGCGAGCCACCCACACGGAAGCCACGTATCGCAACGTAAATGAAATAATCCACAGTTAATTTATCATTATATGTATTTATTTTACTATTTAACTGGTAATACATGATACATAGGTACTAATAATAAACTAATAACAAAATAACTAATATTACTAGTACGTACTTGTTCATAGCTACATTCCTACCTATCAAACGAAGGTGTTTGAAAAATAAACACAAACTTTTATCCAGCCACAACGTCATGTCACGTATGATTCAAAAATAGTTAATAATAACAACAAAAAAGTAACGCACTATCATGAACATAAACATTGAAAAATAAAAAAGCACGTTCAATGAGAAGGCTGACACTCAGACTCATTGATAATATTTTTAATGTTTACAGTATAATTTGATGCAGCCATTCGAATACAATTATCCAAATGTTCATCTGTAAGTCGATTGCGATATTTGTTCTTAATAAACTTCATATTGGAAAAAGAAGATTCACACAAATAGGTTGAACTGAATGATGCTTTCACTTTCAAGGCAACACGGCATAGAACTGAATATTTGTCTTTACTTACAATAGGCCAGATACATTCAGTACTTGAGACTAACGATTTTAAGGCTAAACCATTTTGAAACTCAATGACTTTCATTTCTGTTGCAGCGATGTCTTCGCCAAAGTTCTGCATAACACAAGTTGCAAACTGTTGGATATCAATTTCCATAAAGGGTGAAACAACAAACTGCGCTACTAAACCCATTTCAATGAAATCCTTAAAACGATTTTTGAAGTTATTCTTCAGGGTAGAAATTATTTCTACATGATATTTGTTGTCATAGGGTTCTAATGGATTTTGAGATACTTTTTCTGAAAGAATAGGAAAATGCTTGGCATCGCTGTTAATTAGGTTTTGTTCCCAAAACTCCAGCTTTTTGATAAATGCTTTTATATCAGAAATCATTTCGCTAGTTCTTTGTCTCTCCCCTGAAGCTGCAAATTAAGTTCGTTTAATTTCTCTGTAATGTCCACGAGAAAACCAAAATCTCTAAGCCAGTTTAAATTTTCTAGTTCCGGAGTCGGTTCATCGCGTTGTTTGAAAAATTGAACTATGACAGATAGGACATCATTAAAACGTTTCAGCACCCGTCCTCTACTTAACCATCGGACTTCAGAGTGAAGGAGTAGGTCCCCGTATTGACAGTCAACTCCATCGGCCAAGGTTCTGAATAATCTTCTTTGTAACGCTTGAGCTCTAATCTTGTTCACAATTTTTACCACCAGTTTCATAACGTTGTTTAGTTTCAGGAAATTTCCACATAATGCTTGCTGATGGATAATGCAGTGGTAACAGAGAGATTGCAGAAAAGTTTCATCTTTACGACATAACGCCACCAGACCCTTATCACAACCCACCATAGCTGGAGCGCCATCGGTTGTCAAGCCTACCATTTTCGATATTGGAATTTTCTCGGAAGAAATAATATTTTTTAAATGAGAAAACAACTCATGTCCAGTAGTGTGTCCTTTCAGTGGAATGAATTTTAAAAGACCTCTTTAATCGTAAAATCACTAAAAACCATCCTGACGAACACGGCCATCTGGGCAGTGTCAACGACATCTGTTGATTCATCCAGTTGAAGTGAAAAATAAACAGAGTTATCTAAGTCAGTTCTTAACTGTAAAAAAATATCATTGCTCATTACTTCTACACGTCTCATCACTGTATTAGCAGAAAGTTGCATAGATTTTATAGCTGAAACTATCTCGTCTTTATTTCTAAAGTTGGCAAATAACGAATCAGCAGCTTCTAAAAACGCCTGTTTTATCATTTCCCCGTCTTCATAAGGTTTCTTTTTTTGTGCAATTATCTGGGACACACGGTACGATGCTTCAGTTGCAGCCTTATTTTTGTCGACTGTTCTTAAAAATATTGATTGTTGTCCAATTAACTGCTTTTTTAACTGTTTCAGTTTCTCCTTTCTGGCGGCAGAATGTAGTGGGAACGATTTTTCAAAATTAGAATGTACAGTTTTAAGATGTTTCTCACTATTTCCTTTTTTAGCAACGGAGACCGAAGTATTACATAACAAACACACATTTTTATCTTTAACTTCCGTAAAAAAGTATTGTTCTTCCCATTCCGAATGAAAGTGGTATGTCTTTACCTTCTTACAACTGCTTGCCATAATATTATTTTTGTTGTTCTCTACTAACCCAACCGCTGGACGTTGGTTACGCGTTGTTTAAAACTAAGCGCAATGTCGCCGCGCCGTGAGTATTTATCCCGTTCAAAGCAATCCAGATCGTTCTCGAACACTAACGCGCTGGTCCGGCTGGTCGGTTCTAGCCGATTCTAACTTGATGGCGTCAGCGGCAGATCGCTCACCGCAACGCTGCCGCTGTTTATGTTTAATATTATGACAATTAGATTTTTTAGTGGAATTTTCGGAAGCTTCTCTAATTTTTGCAGTTTGTATTTTTTAAATTAAAATTGTTGTGAGAGCTACCAGAATTGCCTCCGCGAGCTACCGGTAGCTCGCGATCGACAGGTTGGTGACCACTGTTATAGAAGTTGTTTAAAATTAAAATGTCCTAATGTTTTTCAAGAATATTTTCGGAGTCACTGAATCAATTTTAAGAATAGAACAGGAATATGAATATAATGTTACTCACACTACGATATTGAGATTACATTTTGACATTATGAAGCTCAACAATATAATATGAAAAAAGTTTAAATTGCAAGGGGCATATTTTTAGGAGAGATAAATTTATAGAAAAATGTAGGAAATCTCCAAAGGAAAGCAATTCATTTCAGAATAAACTCTCTGGATCATGCATAGAAGTTACTTTCAGGCAATACGACAACTTTTATATAAAAAAAATCTGTTTAAAATCTGTTTTTCCGTTAATTAATCCGTTAATAAACACGAAAAGAAAAGTCATGTTATCCAGATTGGTGGTGAAGAGGCAATAAGACATCGATGTTCACCATTGAGGATGAGAGTGTTCTATGTAAGTAAAATTATATCTCTTTCGTTAACTAAATTGTGTAGCAATCCTATAAATGATATCTGATTCTTGAATCTTGTTCAAGTTGAAAAGGTTATATTTTTAGGAGTGACTAATTTTTGGGAATGAAAGTTTTTGGCTTTCTACTATTCCATCTTGATACAAAAAAATGTGGGAATCTTCCAAAGAAAGGAAGAATTTTTGAAGAAATAACCTGTATACATAGATGTGTAGATGATGCAAAGAAGTAACTTTCAGACAAAAACTGAAAAAAAAAAGTCCTCCTGAAACAGCTATATTCATATAAACAGTGAATTAGACGAAAGAAAAATTCTTTCGAAACACATACTTTTATATGAACACTGAATTATACAAAAAACACTTTGTTCCACTCAGTTTGTATTCCAAACATTCGTTATGAAATTAAATCAAATATCATTCACACAGTTTCTATACAATATACTAAATGAAAATAAAAATTTCACTTACATGGAACACTGCCATCCTAACTGATAGACATCCATGTTTAGCCGTAAGACACTTGCCAAAGGGCTCTTCAGTACCAATATGGATAACATTATATTGATAAGGACAATCATAACGTTTTATTCGCCAAAACAAAGATTTTTTTTATTAGAGAAAAAAGAAATATTTCCACATAAGTCGCTTATTTTCAACTTTAGGAAGAAAGGCGATATTACCTTTGTTGTTGAGAATGTTATTACGTATCGAAATGCATGATAAAATAAAAGGTGTTCCATTTAAAACAATATCATTTTATGAAATATTTTAAAACGTGACTGTAATTTTTTTTTGTTTTCGGCATCGAAAAGGCCATTGAAAATGCTACTAGTTTGCCCATTTAACCGATTTCATAGCATCAATAATAACGGAGTTGGCAATGGTGCCGACTTAATTTGCAATACCCTGTATATTATTATAGAGTCTGGCAGGGCGTTTGCTGTTATTTCATTACTGCGCTTATTGGGAAATGATGTCCAAAAATATTTCGAAATAATAAACCCAAAATTATTTATTATGTCATTTCCTAAAGATACCTACATTTCCAAATTCTGAAAAATGTATTAAACGCTTAATATCTCATAAAAATCTTCTCTAATTGATCTCTATGACAACGGATGCACCTAAAAACATTATGATGAATGCATTAATTGGATTTCATTTCCTTTTTAGCAAAAGATTTTCATTTCTATTTGTTTGGATTTTTTTTCGATAATGTAAATCCTGAAATATTTTTTCTATTTTTTCACAAAAGATACAGTTTCACAAAAGATTATAAAGTTTGTCAAAAAATATCAGTCAATAGGGACATTTCATCTAAAAATGCCTAAATGATAATACAAATTGCAGGCCCAGTAGGCAGACAAAATTGTTTTCTCTTATGAGGAATGCAGCAACTTCTTCAAATAGTCTTTATTACATTCCTTAATAACCCTTATTATTTTTAAGATTGTGGTAGATTAAACATCTGAAAACACTAACATCAACTTTGTTTGATAATTTAAAGTTAATGAAAAAATCGTAATCAAAAGTCAGATTTTCCCAATGATACAAAACCAAGGCAGACTCACTCCGTATACTTCTTTCTTCGAAATTCCGGTCGTTTTTTGTAGATGTTCTGATCCTGATAACAGAACCAGACATTGACGATCTCAAATGAAACGGAAATGACGTGCCGTTATGGGGTGTGCTGCTTTAGACCGGACTTCATTATTTATTCATAACACGATTTTGGTACGCCCCTTCCCACTCTTTTACACCTCACCTCGTCTTTCACGAACAATTTCTCCTGTTTATTTAATCAGCAGAAAGAAATGAGATTTCGTTTCCTACGACTGGAAAACATTAGTTATTTCATAAAGAATAAATACGCTCATTTATATACTGGAATACGGTGGAAACTTCTAATGAAATTCGAATTTTAAACACAATTTGTTATTCCGTTTAATAAATAATATATAATTCGACTTGTTTGCATGACTGAATTGTGCGGAGTAAATTTACAATATACTCGCTTGCAACAAATTTTATTGTTGTGCTGACCACAAAACTAAAATCAAAATTTATCGGCTAGATCGACTTTCGAAGAAAGTGTAGTGTAGATCATGTACAAAAACTGAAAAATATCTACGATGAACAACTACTTGGTATTTGTAATGCACTTTTTGGAACCTTTGGTGTGTGTAGTAATGAATATTACAGGAGTTTTATCCCAACACCAAACCGTTATTTTAACATCTCAACAAGTTTTTCGATCACCAAGTGATCATCTTCAAGAGGAAAATAGTAGTTTAATCTTACTCTTGAAGATGATCACTTGGTAATCACACTCACAGTAAGAGTCCCACAACTTTTTTTTGACATTCAAAGAGTTTAAAAGGTAAGTGAGAAGAAAATTTTAAATTCCATGCGAGAGAAAACAAAATATAACAATATTTATTTATTAAATTTAATATAAAATTTAATCAAAATTAATTGAAATCGATGAAATATAGATTAATAAAATTATAATTTTATATGGATGGGTGCATGACGAATAACTGTGTAATCAGATTATCGTTTTTCCTTACCAGAACCCTCATCTGCATTTGTTCGGCCAAGATTTCTGGAGTTTAACAAAAATCTGATATGATCTTAAGATTCGATGAGTTGAGACTTCTCTGATTAGATGATTCATTTTAACGAATTGTTTTGGAGAGAGTTTGTGTGAATCAAATCAAATTTGAGATTGGTTGTAGCCTATTTACCTATTTATTGCAAAATTGAATTAAAATTTCATCACAATCAAGACTTCTGATTGAATATGTGGAAATAAATTCGAAAAAAAAATATGCATTTTGTTTTGACAATTTTTAACTTTCTTCTTTCCCATTTTGAAATGATGGTCACCATGCGTAAAGGTAGACGCTTAAATTAGAATCAAAACCAACTGATAGTGATGCATATATTCCTTTTTCAATGAAACGAACTTCTAACGGCATATCTTGGTTCAACAAAGAGCGAGCAAGTTGTCACCTTCAAAAACCTCGCCTACCGGCAATGGCGTGAAAATCCCAGTGCCGAAAACTGAACTAGGTTTGTTGATGCTCACAACAGCTGCAAACTCAGAATAAATGAAAGCAAAAAACTTCATAATCAGAGAATTAGGGATAAACTGCTTGCCAATCCCAACGGGTCCTGATCCTGCTGATCGGTAGCTGAAGCTGTAAATCAAAACAAAATCCACAATTCCAACACTAATTTCACACCACAAATGCAACAACAGCCATAGAAAATGCAAATCTACTAGCTGAACAATTTGCGTCCCACTCCTCAGTCAATTTTCTGGGAAAGGCACCACCCACTATTCCCACACTAGAATCCACAATGCCGGAAATTACTTTTCGGGAACGTCTAGTCAGGCGAATTTTGAAACACCTTAATATCAACATGGTCCTGATGGTCCTGATGAAGAGCCCGGCATCGTACTTAAATAGTGCGCCAATGAACTCGCGCCAGTAATTTGCAGACTGGTCAACCAGTCTCACAAGGAAGGGGTTTTCCTGAAGATTGTTTGAAGATTGCTCGTGTTCAGCCTATTCCCAAAAAAAGGCAAGATAATCCTTTCTAATAACTACAGACCAGTCGTTTTGATGTCAGTGATGTCAAAAATCGAGGAGAAAGCCGTAACCACCATATTTAAATATTTAGAAAGCTTTAACATCTTGAGCGATCATCAATATGGCTTTCGGAAACAAAGACCAACAGGCGACCTCATATCGTATGTCACCCATACTTGGAATAACGCAATAGAGAAACATGGAAAGCCAAGAGCTGTTGTGCTTGTTAGTTCTAGAGCATTTGACCCCGTGTGTGGCATGAAAGTTTGCTGGCCAAACTTAGATGGTATGGCTTGTCGGATCAGTTTTGTGTATGGCTCTCCAGCTTCCCGGAAGAACGTTCCCTACAAGTGGCTGTCGATGGATATCTCTCGAATACTTTTACCGTCAACGCTGGTGTTCCCCAGGGATCCATATTGTCTCCAACCTCTTTTTATTGTATATCAGGCACCGATTTTCTCCAAAAAGATAAATATTCCCCAAGTGGATATAATAATATCAGGACGGACCATTTTGCTTTCTGCTTCGATAAGTTTGTTGGGGTTTGAAATGGACACCAATATGTCTTGGCACAATCATGTCGGTGGAATTGCAAAGGCTGCTTCTCAAAAGCTTGAAATTCTGTTCCGAACCAGAAAACTGTACAATCCCCAGAAACATTTGATGCTGTCTAAAGCACAGATTATACCTTCTTTCAAGAATTGTTCATATGTATGGAGTTCTGTTCCTGAAAATACCCTGAAGCTGCTGGATTTCATCCAGAAAAGAGCTATTAGCCTGATTAGACACACGAACATCACTTGCAGCCCTGATAGTCTGAAATATCGAGAAAAGGTTGAAGATATGTCTCTCTTTCATAGATACTTTCACGGAAGGTGTTCACGTGACTTGGCACATTTGATCCCACCAAGGTGTTTCAAATTGGGATCTCGAAAACTATGAAAGATACGAAGATGGTCAAATTGGGGCAAAGTTACACATTTACCTGACTAACAATATGTCATTGAGAAAGTTCTGAAATTCCGAGTATATCCGGAGATATCCGGAAAAAACAGAAATTTCGGAAAATGCTTTTTATATTTTTTTTTATATTTATTTTTCGAAGGATTCGAAAATAAATTGAACTTCTACATTGCCACCTTTTCCCTGCTACATAATGGTGTTTTCAGATTTGCTATCCGACGTTTCGTCTTCCGACCACCATCATCAACTTTATTTTTTCTCATGGGATTCTTTCTATTTTGAATAGTACCAGATTTTAAATTTTCAATGATGTATCATAAGTTATCATTTTTTTTTGCAAAATTGGAGATATTGAAAAAAAGTAATTCTCATCATAATAGGCTTGACTTTGATGTTTCTAAATTTGACTTTCACACACTCAATGACGTTTTGTTGTTGCACAAGTCATTGAATTTTTGGCAAAAATTTCTTTCACGAATGAAGTATGAAGTAAGTTGTAAATTGAGTGCTTTTCAATAAAAATCAATAATTTGCAGATAAACATGAACCCGGGGAAATTTACACGTCAAATTTCCTCCGAAATGAATATTTGTCATACAAGTGCTTGGAGACATCCCAAAAAAAAGCGGTTTAAAATGTTACAAAATACACATATCTCAAAAATTGCATCCAGGTGATCCCGAAAGGCGATTAAAATTTTGTAATTGGCTAATAAGAAGACCTAATTTTCTTGTTTTCCTGGAAAATGTGATTTGTACAGATGAAAGCACTTTTACAAATTGTGTGATATTCAACCGAATTAACGAACACATTGGGAGCATAAACAACCCCAGGCAGTTGCGAGACATTCGACCTCAAGTACGATTCAGTATTAACGTTTGGGCAGGAATTTACAAAGATAGAATTTTGGGTCCTCATTTATTTGACGGAATTCTGAATGGGTTTTTAATGTCCATTTTCGAAGACTATTTCGATGATCTACCTTTGGCTAACTACAACGTCATCTGGTTTCAACATAATGGTGCTCCACCGCACACTACCAGACGAGTATCTAATTGCCTGACTGAAAGGTTTGGTGATGAATAGATAGGGTATAATGAGCCGGTGAGGTGGCCAGCAAGGTCTCCAGACTTAAGTGTTATGGGCACATTCTTATGGGGTACACTGAAAAATAGAGTTTATGGTCAAGGGGAATATCAAAATAATCAGGACCTTCAACACAGCATTGTTAGAGAGTTCGGAAGATTGAGGAGGAGGGATATTAAGCGAGCAGTGAATAATATTCGAAGAAGGGCAGAGTTGTGTTATCATGAACAAGGCCAGCATTTTGGGCATTAGCTGTGATTTACTTTTGTCTTTACATTTTAGTTAATTATTGTTATTTAGTCAAAGTTCTATTTTCATTGAAAAAAACACATTGTCTAATTTACCTCATGCACACCTCATTTATCAAATTTTGATTGTTGATTCTGTCTCCACATTTTTTCATTAGCTTTTCAATTCGTGAAAGCCATTTTTCGCCAAAAATTCAATGACTTGTACAATAACAAAATGTCATTGAGTGTAACAAATTGAAAGTCAAATTTAGTCAAAGCCTATTATGATAAGAAATAATTTTTCCCAATATCTCCAATTTTTCGAAAAAGAATGATAACTTATGATACATCATTGCAAAGGTAAAATATGGTTCTATTGAAAGCAGAAAAATTCCAATGTAGCACCCATAAGAAACAATAAAGTTCATGATGGTGGTCGGAAGACGAAACGTCGGATAGCAAATCTGAAAACACCATTATGTAGCATGGAAAAAGTGGCAATGTGGAAGTGCAATTTAGTTTCGAATCCGTCAAAAACTAAAGCCAGAAAAAAATTAAAACCATTTTCTGAAATTTCTGTCTTTTCCGGATGTACTCGGAATTTCAGAACTTCAATCAGGTAAATGCGCAACTCTGCCCCAATTCAACCATCTTCGTATCTCTCACAGTTACCGAGATCCCAATGGTGAGGATCGAATTTGAAACACTCTGTATATCAGAAATACGCGACGAACTGTAGCTGCTCATCGTTTTGAGGTTCTACTCAGTGCACCTCGAACTCCACTGTTTGAGAACTCCTGGAAATGTGTCAATGAATCTTCGAGTACTAACTGTTAAAATCAACATATTGAAACAAAAAAACTCAAAGACAATTGCAATTACAGAAAGTAAAATAGCGACATGAATTCATTTGAGGTTCCTTCACAACAACTCACAGTAAAATGTTGAGTGGGAAATACTTCAAAATAATGAGGAATGGAGAAAGCGCAATGTCAATGACCGATCATAAGAGGAAAAAAAACATTCAAGAACAAAATAACGCTTCAGGGTAGTGAGTAAAGATTTTTTATATAAGCAATCCAAGTAGGAATGACGGAAGATAACAAGGACTAAGCTAAAACGTGGGCTTAGAAAGTCTGGGAAAACCGCAGATGCATTCGAGTATTATCCCGATTTCTCGAAGGCGGCTCACGATAAAAAGCAAGTATCAAGACTAGAGTTTCAACGATAAAATTAAATGCCGAATAAACATCAAAGAATAAAAATAAGTTTGGATTACGAATTCCTACAACCATTCGTAGAAACGTTCGTATTAATGTTTCGCAACGATTGTTTTCAACATATCTATTTCACCGGTAAAGGCCTAACGTAGACGGATCCATGGAATAGGCAGAAGACTCACAATCAAGGCTTCCCAAAGCAGTCCGTTGCGAAGCCATGCTTTGACATCCACCGCTGAAGAAGATTCATCCTATTTCTTTCGCTGCAGTTTTCACTACAACATTCAACATTCATTGTCATTTATTCAATATAATCATAGATGATGTGTAGATGTGCTCAAGAAAGAACGTTTCTGGTACATATATCACCCAAGAAAAAAAGTGACACTAAAAAATTGAAATTGCTCACAAACAAAATATGAAGTGAACAATTTCTTTGGACTAGGTACCTAAAATCGAAAATATGTCAAAAAATCATTAAATAATAGAATGATCGTAGCTCCTATTAAGGCATATTCAGACATGGAATTTCTTAAGAGACAATGAAAACAATCCAAAACGAGCACTGTTTCCAAACACCAGAACTGCAATACTCTTTTGGACGCGCATTTCATCCACCAAGTTGCAAGAAGAGATACACTACACTAAGTACACTAATTCCTGAAACTGATCTCTATTTATATTCAAAATATAACACTTTCACTTCCACATTCAGACACACATCAACGATTTCGGGTGGAAATTCAAAAAAATGTAGTAGTTCTGGGTAACCTTTATGGTAATCGAAAGTAATAACAGTTGAAACACTTCAAGAAATGTACTTGTATTTTACTTAGTTGAAAAAAATGAAAATTAACTTTGAAAAAAAAGGACCTACGTCAAAATAAATCTTGTTTTTTCGAGCAAGGTGTTTTTGACAATGGTAATTAATCCATCCCAATCCATGTCGACTGGTATGATAGAACACATCTCTACCACAGTAGTTTTTATGTACCCGACGATATTTTCCAGGTAATTGCTGCTCATAATATATAGCAAAGTATACAATAAAGATCAATGCAGGAATGTCGATGTCGTTTAAGCAACAACTGCACTCCATAGATCCTGATTCATGGTGCACAAAAAAAAATCGAAAAAATTAAAATAATTTGCTTTAGTCGAGAGCCATTTACAGATTGAGGTGCTATGGTTAAAGTATCCAAATTTAGAGAAGTTTAAGGTTTGATGAGATTTCTCATAATGGTGTATTACGTTGCAAATGGGACAACCCACTTGTAACACAGTAACTTTGAGGTACAAGTGAATTCTATCAGAGGCATACATCAAAGATGTACTAGAATAGCTCCATAGTAGTCAGCAGATGAAACTTCAAACATTATTAGAATTTAAACAGTGGCAAAAAGAACAGGTGAAGCTAAAAACTCGGTGATACCATTAACTACATATCCATCTAACTGTATTAGGTAAACCTCAACAGATTTCTCTTAGGGCATAGAAGGTGCACTCATGAATAATTACTCAAAAATGAATCGGTATAGATTTGATAGGTGAAAGTGTAACCTCTGGTGTCCGGTAAAAACCTCCTTGCTAACGTTTCACTGTATGCTGAATGTGACGTCGTTAAATTATGAATTTTTTGTAATATTGTAGAACGGTCAAACTGATTTTTGATTAATTATTTTATTGTTGGATAACTTGTTCATAAAAGAAAACTAACAACCGTTTACTCGACTCATCGATTTCATAAAAAACATCTCGATAACTATAAAATATATTTTTCTTATGCAAGGTGTTTTGATTAAATTACAATATATTTCGATTACATCAATCTGAATATCAAAAATTGTGAGTGTTTAAAAAAATTGTTTAGTGAAAAAATAGTTCTAGTTTAGGTGTATGGCTCTCAACTGCATTGAGTACTGAAAATATCAATGATTAAAGGTAATAAAAAGAAGTTGAAGTAGTTATTCAAGAATAGTGTTCATTGTGCTTTCTGGAAAAACGCCTGCTTTCTATCTTCAAATTTGAATAAAACAAAGTGTGTGTGAGATATCATAACCACGCCTTCGAAACGTCTAATTTTCCATAACCCAGGTGCATAAGTGATGCTAAATTTGACCGATGGCATGAGTTATGTTGGCTTTGAGGACCACTATGGTTTGTAGCTTATTCGCATACACCTGCGACCTGGGAAAACCCCACAAGAAAAAGTAAAATGGGGTCAAATCGTACGATTTCGGTGGCCAGTTCACATCACCTCCACGTGAGATAACTATTTCCTCAAATCACTCGTGTAGAATATCCAATGTGGCATGAGCTGTGTGGCACGTACCGCCATCCTGTTGAAACCACATGTCGTTGGTATCCATATCATCCAATTCAACGCACAAAATCCACACCAAACAGTGACTTTTTCGGGATGCATTGAACGCTTTTGGATCTCATGTGGATTGGTGCCGTCCCAAATTCGGCAATTTTGTTCTTTCACGTAACCATTCATCGAGAAATGGGTCTCCTTACTGAAGATGAATAAATTGGGGTCAGTTGCCAACTGCTCCGGAGCCCGTTCAGTGAACACACTTAGTTGTCTATGGTCGTTTACCTTCAGTTTCTGGATCGGTTGAATTTTGTACGCATAAAGGCCCAAGTCCCGACGCAAAATTCACTAAGTTGTGGTCTGAGAACGGCCGAGTTCTTGTGAGCAAGACGAAATCGACTGCCATGGATTCCTGCACACCCTCACAGAAAGCGGTGTTTCGTCGACGTACGGGTGTTGGTTGATCGTTCACTGAATCAGTGGACTCAAATTTATCCACCACATTGCGAATAGTCGTCTCGGTAGGACGATTATAGTGACCGTAAAATGGACGAAGCGCGCGGTACGTTGTCCGAACAGAACAGCCATTTCGATAAAACAGTTGTATTATTTGCACGTGTTGTTGAATGCTATATCAGTCCATAGTGATTTGACAAAATAGATTGAATAAATGACAACTAATTTGACAGATCTAGCTTCAACAAGATGGCCGTTATCAATTGTCAAATTGCAGAAGACCCTATAGTACACCTGAGCAAATAAAAGTTACTGCAATTGTGCTCCAATCTTTCAATCATTTTGGGTTTCTATTATTAAAAAATGCCCTCATTATACTTAATACAATCATTTTCCACACTCCTGTTCCTGGAAAGTGTTGTAACGGTCTAAATTTACTTGTAAATATTGTAGATATTGTTCGTTTATTTACTATGGAATCGACAGAATTGTCATTTATTGATGACGAACTTTTCGTCACAGCTAGGGACACATCTGGTTTGTCAGTGTGCCCAACCTACATTTTCAAAGAAGTTGTTACGTTTCAAATTAGCACTAGATCAAACTGCTCTTATGTGACCTTTCAAAAACACTACCTTACCTTTTAAGATCTTTATTCAGAGGATATTAACAATGTAATTCAGTTACAAGTTCATTTTATTCATTTAACATCATAGTAATGGGAATCTTCCGTTCCATAGAAAACCATACCTGAAATGTACAAGAATAAATGTATGCTCCCTGACTAACTGCTTTGACCAGTACTTACGCATTCTCCTTTTGCCAATCGACGTTGGAGATCCGAAATTCCTCGCTAGGTTGAAATAGTTGTTATTGTTTGTTTCTCAGTTTACTTCGCCTATCATTTTTCAGCCGCTGCCTGCCTTATTCTCTATACCTTTCCGAGAATATTTCTTGCATAGATTGTTATTCATCACTTCCAGAAGGATTACTACATATTAGAGCCATATCGCCTGAAAAACAATATTAGTTAGCTCTGGTTTCTGAATACTGTTTGATATTTTCGGTAAATAATCTGAATAATACGAATGCTCTAATATTTGTACTGAAAGGGAAGGATGTGGCGACTTACCTTGTATGTTTCTATTCCATCGCATGAATAAGGATTGGTAAATAGTTGAAAATAGGTTGGAACAATATATTTTGTAAATATTCGTAAGCAAGGTTAAGAGACAGCTGTTGGTTGACATCTGCCGAACTTTCGTAGTGTCGTTCCGTCGACTTACACCGAACTAGTTCTACAGTTGTTCACGGGTGAGGGATTGATCGGTTACTCAAGTTGTCAAGGGTTGTTTAAGGGTTGCATTGCTTTGAGAAGGAGTTTTGATGGGTCATGGACTTGTTGATATTGTCTCAAGTGGCTGTGGAGGAATTGATAGATGTATGATGTTGTGCACAGCGCCCCCTTGGTGCTTGTAGTGTAGATTGGATGCACTGTGGCAACAACTGGTTAGCTGTCAGATGTGGCAGTCGCTTAGTATTTGGAAGTTAGCCTTCGGTGAGCTTGGTTCGGAGTTCAAAGGGTACCATCAGACTGATTGTAGGATATATTTGGTTGTATTTGTGCCATCCTTCACGGGGATTATTTCTACAAGTCAGGATTGTATAGTGGAAGACTGATTGGTCATTTTGGTGTGGATATTTGCAGTCTGAAACTTAAGCTCTTTTGAGGATTTGTGGTGGTTACCGAACTCGTGCCAGGTGGAAGGATTTCCGAAATTAGGTATGTCTGAATCACTGTCGCATCTCTCATGTGATCTTAGCTATGATATCACTTCTTCAATTCTACAACCTTCGTTTCTCGTCTCTAGATTCATAAGAAACAGAAGGCCCTCAGTCACTCATCAAGTCCCAGCAGGACTTCCGTGCAGAACACCGCACACGAAGAATCGTATAGAAAACCCCTTGGCCAGGGTAAGAATTTTACCATTAAATGTGTTTTAAATGATTTTAGTAATTTCTGGTTCCATCGTTATATCTCAACTGAATATTAGTATTGAAGAGAGGTTTCAATACTCATTCAATTTTCTTGATTTTTACGGGTCATATGGTTATACAGGGCACCCAAAAATATACTCTTGTTATCTTGCTACTTTGCTTAAATGAAAATATACCAGGGGTATTGATTAGTCAAATAGTCCTATTGAATGGGGGTTGAATCTCACCTTGTTTTTATCTGATTCTGATTGAGAATTTTCTTCCGTAGGGTTTTTCTTCCTGCTTTTTTTTTGTCTTCGTTAAGGGTTCCTGTTTTCCTTTTTTTCTTCTTGGGTCTTATTTGATGATCCATTACTGGTCCAGCTTGTCGTGCCCTACAGGGTGATCTATCTTGGTGGTGCTACAGGGTGATCCATCTCCGCCGTACTACAGGGTGATCCATCTCAGCAGTACTACAGGGTGATCCACTTCCGTCGAACTACGGGGTAGCCTAACACCATATACCGGGTGGCCCAAAAGGAGCACGCAAGTTATAATTGATTTAATTGAATATTTGTGATATACTGAAATATTTGAATAATTGTTGCCCTTCTGTTTATTGATACCTGTTTGATATAGTGTTTGTTTATCGTTTATTGATTAAGAGTTTATTTATTGATACCTGATTGACATAGATATTTGTGAAACGGAAATTGAGGTATATTCTTCCTTTCACGATTGCTGATTGACACCGATGCGCCTACGCCTGAGATCACGCGACGCAAACGAGTTTGTCTTACCATCCGATACTAGTATTTTCGATTTCACCTACTCAATTTTCGTGGTAGTTTTACTCGACGTATTGTAGTTTTTTTTGAGCGTCGTTACTACCATAATTTATGACTGATTGAATTCGTGGTTATATACACCGCGCTCTTGTATGGACATTTGAACATCGCGTAGTAGTGTGAATATTGCATGGTCGTCTTAGAAGCGTTGTTGGTTAATCCATGTAGGTTAGGATTACTGAATAAATCATATTGGGGATCTTTATCTTTTATTTCCAATATTAATTGGTAAGTTATTGATATTGTGAGTTACTTAGGGTATCTGGAGGATTAAATTTACCTGGCGCCCATTAAGATCTATTTGAAATTTGCTAAGTTGTTTAACCCACTCCCGTCTCCACTGTTTAGCTTAGCCGCGGATACCCATCTGTCTTATTTGTTATCGACAGATGATTTAGTCTCCTCTTGTGGTTTGTGAGGTGACAGTGTGCCCTTGCAGAAAAGAATAGGGCCAAAACCAGAACCGCCAGGAAAAATAAAAAATGATTTTAAATTGAAATGTCAAGTGAAAGTAACAAAAAATTGCCGTGGGTTAGGAATACCGTAATTGTAATCGATTTATTTTACAAAGCATTACAAGTCAATTGTCTCAATGACTTGATTGATTCAGAGTGGGAGAATCCGACACAAGAAGTAGAACTTCAAAAGTAAGTGTTTAATGCTTGTTGCCATATACTGTTCTCGACAATTTCAAGCATTTCTCAATTATTCTGTGGCAATTTTCTGCGAAGCATGTTGAGCGACACTAGACTTATCTGGTCTGCGAAACCGAATATGTAAATCATATTTCTTGAAACCTTATTTGACCAATGTACTTTTTGTTGCAATCATCACAGCTTAGGTCTGAAATACCAGACTTTACCTTTTTTATCATCAAGTCTTTCAGATTGCCCAACACTTGTTGAAGTGTACGAAGAAGTTTTGGAATCCACTTTCATGTTGAACTCACAACAAACAAAACAACCCAAACAATGACATGTGCGTGATCAAAGCCTCCTTACGATGGCAATCAGATTCAACTGCAATCGGCTGGCGGAATTCATTGTTACATTGTCGGAGTAGTCAGTTATGTTTTAAGGCCTTGGTGTGTACATATAAGATATTTTAGAGTTTAATTTTTTTTAAATGTCAGTACTGGTATGGCTGAAGAAACTGATAATTTGTATCGCTACACTCCCCCCTTGACCCAGCCGCATATTATTAAAAAAATTAAATAAAATTTCGATCATTCCCTAGTGCGACTCTGTACAAGCAGCCTTGTCTGGGAAATCACGTGAAGTATGAATGATAATGTTTTGGATCAATCTGTTGCTTTGTTAGCGAATGCAACTCAAGAAACATTACTTTATTTCTGCCGTGGGTAAAGTTCTTTATTAAATTGATGAATAGTGTTTCTGGAAGTGATACAAAAAACAGGATGTAGAAATAGAAATTGAGTAGAATATTCCTCTCTATTAATGAAAGCGAAAATAATGGTTCAGAAATAAATCAAACGCTCTTTTGAAAAATATATTCAGGCATTTTTGACATTAAATTCTAGCTAATCTAATATTGTCGAGAATAACAGGATATGTCCCTCATATTTTTCCTCACACCATGCATCGCTACTTTCATATTGACAATCGATTATGGTACACCGACAGTTTCGTCGGAATGCGTGTACCGGATGTCCCGAGTTGATCGAGGACCTTATTAGGAAACCATGATTAGAACTCCCCGGGCCTCGTCCCTGTGATAAATCGCCCGATCTGGCAACTCCCCGCAAAGAAACGGACGTTGCCGACCGACCCGTATTTTATCTTGTCACGAAATGATTGATGGAAGTTGAGGTCAATACGGAAGCCGAATCCTGCAGATAAGTGGTTGCCGATAAGCAGGACATAGACGTGGCTTTCGCTGATCTTTTCAAATTACGGAAAATGTCCTTTTTCTTGGTCATTTTTCAAGGGAACGGCCTGAATGTTTGCCGGAGAAATAAATGGAATGGCAATGCAACAACTTTCGGGTTGTTTGTTTGTTGCGATGTTTATATACAGTCCAGTCTGATGAGTTCTAACGTCACCCACGGAAATGGCTGAAAAAATTTACTTCCGCGTATATAGGCTCAAAAAACTGTTATGGTGTTGTAAAAAACCGTTCAAATAAATAGAAACTCAAGTTGAAGATAAAATTTGGACAGTTCCCTCCTGAAAGACTTTGTCGAGGAAAGGATCAATAGAAAAACTACTTTCATTTGTGATTTATCCGTATGTCTATACTTTTATTATTTACTGAAGTCATTGTAGGTAATACTGAAGAGAAATACATTATCGGATGTTACGAGTACATTGTTTCATCACTTCCAGCATTCGCATGGTGGAATAGAATATTTAAAATGTTGCTTTCAATTAAATTAAAAAAATATTTCACAATACATAATAATCTGTTCCTATAAAACTGATTCACAATAGTCCGCATAGTAAAGCCAAACATTGTGGCCAAATTGATAGCTAGTATTTTACAATTTTCATATTTTTCTGGGACATGTTTGGCCCAAAATTCTTCAGTAGATACTGTTGCGTCTTTATTTGTAATTTTCTGTTTTCATTACTATTATTATTGTTGGCATGGAGCGACTTCTAAGGGCGCATGCTCAAAACTCAATTGAAGTATGCTCATCTATCTAAACCATATGAATAGAGACCTACCTACGATCTCATGCTAAGTACGCTACGTGAATCGCTATTATTTCTGCTAATTACTTATTTCGCCGTGTGTGCTCTAGACTCTGTGTCATCTTCGACTGTTTGGTAATTCATTTTAACTTCCCGTTTTGTTGTACAATCCAGTGAAGCTGCAGAAAGAACACTCCAAGAAAGGGCCCTTTCAGAAGCAGGGATTTGTGCTAGGAATTCGGTGAGTTCGCTTTATGCCACAATTCTTACAGTCCACTCTTGTTTTCATTTTTATTATTTTTTAAGTATTCGAAGACGCGACAGATACCGTTCTAAACATTTGCAAAGACACATCTTTCAAATCAATTATCTCCATTTGAAGTGATGGCTTTGACAGATTAAGCAACTTAGCAGTCACATCTGTCCATTTTACCGCTGCATCAATTTCAAATGGGGATTTAAGAAACAGAGATAGCTTGCCTATCTCTGCAAAGTCTTGGAATCTTGTAGCAAATTCGTTCTTAAAATCGGCCAGAAATTTTACAAACTCTGCAATGTCTTCTTCAGATATCTCCTTTTTAAATTCAAGAATTGTGGGAAAATGAATGAATTCTTGTTTAACGATATCTTTTTCAAAGATATTCAGCTTACGAAGAAAAGCAGACACGCTTTGTATCAGATCACATATTAATTTTCCATTTCCTTGTAACTCTGTATTGAGCGCGTTCAAATATTTTGAAATATCTTTCAGAGAAGCCACAAATAGCATATTACGCTCGTTTTTTATAAACTTCAAGTGCTTTCTGGCCCCTGCGTATCCAAAAATTTTGGAGGAAGTAGGATACTTGTTCTTTTATTAACCAGAAACGGTCAATAACTTGACCTTTACAGTGCATCACTTTACTTAGACAACGAACATTATTGTGTTGTAGTAAGTCAGAAAACGCAGAAACACATTCAGAAAGAAACTCTTTGAAATATCGGTGCTGAAGAGCAGAATGAGATCTCATACAATTAATCAACTTGACCAAGTTGTCCATCACTTCTTTGAGTGTAGTACTAAGTTTTCCACAAAGAGCTGCCTGGTCTATTATGCACTGATCCGATATTAGACCTGAATTTTCATCCCTTTTTCTTTGCCAATTAGTGCTGGGGCCGCGTCAGTTGATAGCGAAACCATTTTATCATAACTGATCTTATATTTCGTAATAAAATCATCAATGGCCTTGAATAAGTCTTCTCCTCGAGTGTTACCTTTCAACGTGTTAGGAATCACACGTTAAAAGGTAAGACCTCGTTAGTCCTTAGCTCGCGCAGGTTTCTCAATATCTGAAAGTTGTCGTTCGTGTGGGGGCGACAGCTGAATAACGGAAAAACATATTTTAAACAGATTTTTTTAAATGGCAATATTGCTAGCAACTCTTTTCTAAAAATGTAACACTCAATGTCAAAAAATCTCACGAAAATTGACATTTGTTCATTATCAACAATGTCACATGATTCATCAAGTGCGCTATGGCTATAGCAAGGTGCCTTTTGCAAGAAGTTCAAGAAGAGTGTTTTTAATGTCCGCAGCTTAAATTTCAGTTCTTCGTGTATTACTTCTCGCTGACAATGCAATACCTTTAATTGCACAGACAACTTTTTTTTTCTTCAAAAAGTGACGTAACTACTGCCAACATACATTCCTTCACTATCCCAGAATCTGAAAATTGTTTCTGGTCTTCATTAAACGTGGATTTTTCTTGGTCGCTCGTGCAACGAACTAGTAGTAGTAGTAGGAAAGTTTTTGTGGAATTGCTGATGAGTTGTTTCGTAGTGTACTTCAAATTTCCACTTTTAACAATAGCGACAGTTTTATTGCATACAAGGCACACTGGAATTGCTTGAGACCTATCAGGCAACGTAAAGCATTTCATTCTGTCAAAACCTTCTATTTTCACTATCGACTTTTCGTTTTTTTGGATCCATATCAACGTAGGTACAGAAAGATTTTTCATCAAATGAACGAAAACGACAGAAATCATAAAGCAAATGTCCGGTTACTCCGTTGTTTGTGCTGCGACTGATGACTGGCAGTCTACTTTCAGTGCTTTCCCAGTCCCCCCACTATCGATTTCGATACGCGCTCGTGCTTGTTTCAACAAAACAAAACAGGAGCAAGCACGCTGAAGTAATGTAAGTAGGCAGTGCGCTGTGGAATGCTCCCGCACATATTTCCTATAAAATTGGTACGAAGTTCAATCTATGGATGTTTCGTGTGCATAACAGAGATTTGAAAATATTTAAATCCTATCAGTCTGATTCGCACACACACAGGCTAGATAGGAAACTTGTCAGTAGTAGGTAAAACAGGTTAACTAGGCAGCTTGAAATAGAATACTTACTAAGTTAGATTTTGTGTTATTTTAATTGATATAGGTATGATATACCTCATCTACGAATTTTTATATGTACTTACTTTACTTACTTATAATACAATATTTGGGGCGGTCCGCGGATCAACCTTTTGATGTTGCTGAAGATAAAAATAAAGCCCATTAATTATTATTATTACAATACTGAGCCATCGGTATCTATGGATCAAAACTGATCTTTTTAGAAACCACCGATTCAAATGGAAATTTTCAATTTCACTATTTGCATTAACTAACAATAATAAATGAATAAATAAATCAATTGAACTAATTATGTGAGTGCCTTATTCAAAGGACAAAGTCGAGAATTCGAAACAGTCTGGAATTCACGAAGACTGCGATGCAAAATATTATGGACAGACAAAAGGATCTATTAAAATAAGATATAAGGAACACTTAGCACACCTAAAATATGGAAGACCAGAAAAACCAGCAGTCGCCTATCATATTTTGCAAGAAAACCATTCCATAGACTTTAGTTCATTAAGATTAGTTAGACAAGTTAACAACAACAGGCATCTAGATGTCTGTGAGGGTGTAGAAATAAGTAAACATAATAATATTATGAATAACGATGGTGGACCAATATCTATAGTAGTATACTATATGGCTTGTTGAAATAATATTTTATTTAAATTGGTTAAGGATTTCGCGGCCTAGATTTTTTGTGTTACTATCTTCAAGCGGGTTTGAAGGCAGTCGTAGTTTGGAACTGCATCATTTTGATGATGATCATGATTCAGTTCGTAGGTTGTATGTATGTTGACTCAGGTAGTCTGCCTCTCTTGTTGATGCGTTGCTATTGGCTGAATTGTTACTACCTGTTAATGACGTAACATTTCATTGCGCTGTTGCCACTTTAGCATCTTTTAGTAAGGGATTTCAAATCCGGTTAAGCATTACCGCCTCCTCTTTTCTGCTGTAGTTTTCCCTATGTTTATGGATTTTTATGGCTTCCCGTACAAACCGACTATGGTATCCATGATCGGGGGCAAGTAGTTTCACATTTTCAAACAGTATCGTGGGATCTCCTTCATAAGCGCATATTCCGCTACTGCCGATTTGTCTACTTGACCTAATCTACAGTTTCTCCGACGTCCATTCAGCCTTGTAAACATGGATCTTCTGGTGGTGCCGATATAAACTATTCTGCAGATGCATGGTATTCGATATACCCCCGCAGCTGAAAGGGGATCTCTTTTGTCTTTCGCAGATCTAAGACTTTGTTGTATTTTTCTGGTGGGCTTGAACACTATTTTTATTTTATGCTTCCCTAAGATTTTTCCGATTCCGTCTGTAACCCTAAAGATGTACGGTAGAAATGCACGTGCAACCGTTTGAGTTTCCTCCCTATTTTGACTTGTGGAAGTCTTCAGTTTCATGGCCTTGTTGATTTCGGTTACACTGAATATTGAAGCCACTTGAAGATTCTCCAATTCTTCTTGTAAGTGTTCCGGTTGACATATTCTACGAGCACGTTTCGTCAGGGTGTTGATAATTCCCTGCTTTTGACTTGGATGGTTGTTCGAAAGTACATGCAGATATATGTCCGTATGTGTCGGTTTTCGGTACACTTTATGTGTCAGTCGTGTGCCACGCCTTTCCACGAATACATCTAGAAAAGCTATCCGTTGTTCCTGTTCAGTCTCCATGATGAACTTGATGTTAGGGTGTTGAGCATTTATATGGTCTGGAAATAAGTTCAGCCTGTCCCTCCCATGTCTTCAGATGACGAAGGTGTCATCCACGTATCGTAGCCAAATGGTTGCTTTGAAATCGAAAGCGTCGATTACCTTCTTCTCAAAATACTCCATGAAGAAGTTGGCTATCGCCGGCTGAGTGAACTTCCCATCGCTACGCCATCTAATTGCTCATAGAAATTTCCTTTCCATTGGAAGTAACTTCCTGTGAGGCGGTCCGACAGTATCACTAGGAAACAGGTTGGCTATCTCTCTCAAAGAATCTTCCAGCGGGACGTTGGTGAACAAGGTCGACACAACGTCGAAACTGACCAGAATATTACTTGGCTCCAAGGTTATATTCTCAATTTTTTCCACAAAGTCTGTCGAATCCTTGACGTTCGAGATTGTTTTTCCAACATGAGGCTCGTGGAGCGATGCTACGTGTTTTGACAACTAATACGTAGGCGAACCCGAACCACTCAACGGAACTTGAGTATTTTTGAGTATCTTCGGAAGACCGCAGAGCCTTGGCGGGACGACTTCTGTTCTCAGAATGGTCTTCTGAGTGGGTTTCTTTTTAGGTTACGGTAGCTTAACGGCTCGAGAAGTACTTTATTCTTCCTCTTGAATATGATCACTTGGTTATTGAAACACGTGTCGAGTCGTTAAAAAGAACGATTTGGTGTTGGGATAAAATTCCAGTAATATTCACTTGGGTCAGTGTCAAATTATCAGTTCCAGGATCAGGAACCACAGGATTTTATTTAAGTCCGATCAGAGCGTGATATTAATACCTGGACCTACCCACCTAGTACACTGCATCATTATTATATTTACAATAGAACAGTTTTTACTCATTTCATTTGCGTAAATAACAAACAACGAAAAATGGAAATTCAAGACATCTCAAATTCATTTAGCATTTGCACTACCAGTCTAATCGTCCGAACTTGGTTTACAGTTAAACTAGCCTTCCTTCAGAATCCACCTTACACAAACACTTGCGTTCCAGCATCCTTTGACAGGAGAATGCGCGTGTTATCTCATATACAGCGGCACTTCAGTGGAATTACATCCTCCTTTCATCATCTCTAATTGTGCCATTGATCAATACCATGGACACTTGTCCTCTTGTAACGATGCCCGTTATGTCTATGCATGTCCTCCACTGAGCTGGTCTCGCCTTGATTTACAGTTCATTCGCACTGTTGCATCCGTATTATATAAGGGGATAGATACCGTGCCGAGGAACGAAACAATTACTTCGTTCTAAGGAGAGAAAATTACAGACCGCATACAGACTTTCTGGATCTGAAGTAAAGATGACATGAAATTAGAGACGCGATGCAAATCATTACTACGATGTATGATTATATAAGTGGAAAAATGTAACTGTAGTCATATTTCAAAATGATGTGAATGTTAGTCCAGTCTAAGATGTGTACTGATTTTAACGAAACCTAAACATTGGTTGGGTACAGTGTAAAATAGTGGGAGACTTGACTATATTGGGATATTTTCGATTCTGGCATAATTGAACATCGCTATAATACAACATCAAATTGCCAAGTGTAGTCTACATTTAATACAATAACACTGCATATGTATTGGTTGTAAAATTTACAATATAAATCACGAGAAATTAAAAAGTTGAGATCACAAGCATTTAAAAAAACATTGCACAACTGGTTATTAGATAACACTGAAAAAATTGAAAATGTGCTCACACTGAAATAATTCGGTTCGACAGCAAACCTATTCGTAATGAAATACTATTGTTGATACATTTCTTCATTTCAATTTATTTTTTTATAAAGAATATCTATTAACAGTTGACATAATCTTTATTTTCCACCCAGTCAAACAAAAGTGTTTTCACTTAGCAGACTATGTTAAAATATTATGCATGTACAATTTTTTTAATATTTATAGACACTCATTTGACATTGGAGATTTGTTGATGAATTTTAATTTTAATTTAAAAATAATTTGACTACGGAGTTGTAAATATTGGTTATCATTACGACTCCTTACTGGAAATAATTCATTATCTTCGACAATCTTCAAAACCAGATGAATTCAGAATATCTTGGGCGTTAATTAAAATTTATTTTTTGAGTGTTAAAGGTTAAGGGAAGGGAAGAAAGGTGTTTCCCGAAACTTTATCGAATATTTTCATTTGAAATCCATGTACATAAACGCAAAATTCATAATTGGAAGTGGTATAGTCTATAAGAGGTCAATCCGAACAGCTAAATGAAAGTCTAATGGCATTGCTCTTTACTACTAATAAAAAAAATCCGTGTAGGTATATGAAAAATAAAATTATACCATTACATTACCTATTTAGTTTGTAATGCCATTCGAATTGACTTGTATACTGACAAGATAAATGAATTTTTATTCAAGAACAATAACATTCTTGGGAAATTTCAGTAATTGTCCTTATATTTGATTGATTTTGAAACGTTTTTTGATCACAGGGAAATGAAAACCAATAAATATCAGAAATAATATCCGAAGTTATTTTTCATATATGGAAACTATCAAATTCCAGAAAACTTTTTCTTGCACTCCAGAAAAGGTGTGTAGGATTAGAGACAGCGAGACAGCAAATCCTGATTCAACAAAAGCAGTTCCTTAAAACAAGTTTTTCGTCATGGGCTACAGAATTCCTGCTTGGAGAAAGCGATATGCAGAAAAAAAGTCATACCGTTTTATCAAAGAAATTCAAGATATTACACTCCCGGATAGTGCCAACTTGATTTCATTTGATGTAAAGAATCTGTTTCCCAGTATTACTCCGAATGAAACGATTATTCTTGTGGAGAATCTATTGGACGAAAAGTCTATCAATCCGGTAGTGAAAAAGGAAATATTAGACTTGCTTACGGTTTCTTTGTCACAGAATTACTTCCAATTCAATGACATTTTTTACTTATCCTGCTAAGGCAGAGATTTTCATGGACGATTTGGAGAGAAAAATACACAGCAAGCCACTGGTAAGAAGTTTTGTGTATTGGTATAGATATGTGGATGATAAACTGGTATGTTTCATAGGAACGAACAGACACTTGACTAACTTTTTGAATTTCAATAATTCTCTCCACCCTTCTATCACATTCACAATGGAGATGGAAAAGGACGACTCTATAAATTTTTTGGACTTGACAATAATGAAAGTTAACATCAAACATCATTTTGCAATTTATCGTAAACCGACACATACAAATATTATCATTCATAATTCGTCCACCCACCCGTATCAGCACATAGTAGCAGCTTTCAACAGTATGATCCACAGAATGATAAATGTGACCAAACAAATAGCCGTCAACAATGATTACGATAGCAGTATAATGCATTTTTTATCATCAAAAAAGTTATACATCCAAGCTGTGAAGGAAGTTTAACCAATTCGAAGAGAAGAGTATAAAAGTTATAGAAACTTAACCTACTTAGGCCAACCCACTACAAATATTTCAGAGTTTCTGCACAACAAAGGCTTTCAAAACCAACATTAACTTAGGCATGCAAAGATAAAAGTTCAGTTTCAGAAAAATCGTGAGTGTATAAATTATCATGTGGGTCATGTCCGAAGTTTTATATAGGTCAAACTGGAATAACGTTCAAAGCCCGCATTAATGAAAACAAAAATAGTTTCCAGAATGGAAAAATAAATTCCACATATGCCACTCATTTAATCACAGAGGGACATGTGTTCAACCATGAATACAAGCCCCTCCATTTCCAGAAGAAAGGTTTGAAACTTAACCTGCTGGATAGTATGGAAATAAACAAATTCAAAAACTCCCAATATCTTATGATGGATCAAACTGAATTCAATAATTCGCCATTATTGAATCTGTTTATTTCCAGGTGAAAATAGTTAAGTATATTTACGGTAGTTTCGAAAAATTCATTCATATAGTCTACCTCTAATGAATCTACCTTTTCAGGTAGATTCATTAATTAGAAAGTAGGCATACGAGTATACGTTATAGTATAAAATGCTTGTAATTTAGAAGTAATTTTCAGTTTGAGCTTGAGGAAGCAATTGTGTAGCGAAACATATGACGCGGTTTTTGTAAAACCCTCTATAGTGAAAATCATACAATAAACTGTATTCATTAGTTTTAATATGGATTTTCATCAAGTATCGGCCAGTTCTATTCAATTACGATATGCAAAAGCCCAAAATATGGGATTAAAATTTATCCAGTTTCAAAAAACAGAGTGAAAAATATTACTATTTTCATTATCTACTTTGCTGAATAATACTCTGAGAACGCTAAAAAATTGTATGCGTTTATGAACGCAGGCAGTGTTTTCGATGAAAATTCACATGTTAGCAACAACGTACCAGTTTCTACCTGACTACGTCGTCATATTTCAATTTATTCATACAAAACATTCAAAAATTATACACATAAACCTTTTGTTGAATCACTTCGTCCGTTGGTAAAAATTGTATAAAAATCCGTTCGATAGTTTTCAAGTTTATCGCGTTCAGACAGGCTTGCAGACAGACACGGCGGTGGACTTTATAATATGTAGTGATATAAGCAGTCTTATAAGGCAGTCTTATAAGGTGCGAACAGAAAAAGCTGTAAGTAACCTAATGGTTTAGACTTTCACGGATGAGGTTTTCAGTGTAATTGCTTTTCGAGTTTGAAAGCCGTGGATTTTTGGAATTTCTTCCTGACGTTTCGCTGGCGCGAGTGGCTAGCTTCTTCAGAGGTTTAACCATTATGGCTTGCTGTCCGATGACTACCTTTAAGGCTTCGTAAAGCGTATATATACCTTGTCAGATAATCAGTTGTATTTGTACCTGTATTTATACCTGTACTTGTACCTGCACTTGACCCTGGAACATTAAGAATCTTGCTGCCTGTTGTCCTTTCGTTATTCTAGAATTCCTTAAAATGGGGCTCCATATTTGATTGAGGTTCACCGCTTCTTCTTTTCTGTTGAAATTCTCCGTATGTTTGTGGATCTCTATTGCCTCCCGTACCAGTCGGCTATGGTATCCCTGGTTCGGGGCAATAATTAGTTCTGTGTTTTCAAACAAAATTATTTGGTCTCCTTCATTCACTAAGCGCGTGTTCGTGGACAAATCAGCTGTGGCAGAACACGCACTTAGTGGAGGAGACCACATAATTTTGTTTGAAAACACAGAACTAATTGCTCCCAACCAGGGATACCATACCCGACTTGTACGGGAGGCAATAGAGATCCACAAACATACGGAGAATTTCAACAGAAAAGAAGAAGCGGTGAACCTCAATCGAATATGGAGCCCCATTTTAAGGAATTCTAGAATAACGAACAGGACAACAGGCAGCAAGATTGTTAATGTTCCAGGGTCAAGTGCAGGTACGAGTACAGGTACATGTGCAGGTGCAAATACAGGTAGAAATACAACTGATTACCTGAAAAGGCATAAATATGCCATACGAAGCCTAAAAGGTAGTCATCGGACAGCAAGCCATGATGGTTAAACCTCTGAAGAAGCTAGCCACTCGCGCCAGCGAAACGTCAGGAAGAAATTCCAAAAATACACGGCTTTCAAACTCGAAAAGCAATGACACTGTAAATAACCTAGTTCCTTCTCAAGTTCTGGATATATTACCGAGGATATTACGAATCAGAAGCATGAGTAAACTTCAATTTATGCAGCAAGGAAAATTTTGGATCCACAAGACGTAGCGAAACAATCTTCCATAGGTTCATGACGGTAGTTATAGACTACAGTTTTCAATATTCTTGGACGAAAACCCCATTAGAATCTTTCAAATGATTTCATAAAAATTGATATTTCTCTAATTTTACATTTTCCTTATTTTACCTTTTTCCTTATGGTGATATTTTTCGAGTCGACTAGTGGAAGTCACCTAGTATACAAACTACGATAAAACGACATCGTCAATTTGCGTCAACTTCTGAGAGTTGCCATACCTAGTAGGGGGTGAAAAATAATTAATTGAGAACTCATTCTTGACTAGATTTTAAGCACTCTCAATGTACATTGGTGAGCATATGCTGCTTCAGGATATTGAATAACCAGAAACTAATCTTGATTCGAATTTAGGATATTCACCCAGACAGTTCGAACCAAAAACCTTAACCTTAACACTGTGACGTACCGTTAATATGGGCTCGGCTCGTAATTTATGACAACTGGATATACATATTTGGAACAGTAATTGCAGATATGTCGTGTCAACGACTGGTTTGCTTTTAAAGCGGAAAACTCCTTTTTCGGTATATGGTAGAACAACCCAGATTCTTGAATAGGCTCAAGTCTTTTTATACCTATGCAGACATCGGAATGTGAATTATTCAATTACCGCTCGTTTGTAAGTCATCAGATATCTAATTTGAAGCAATTGAGGTCGATGGTGTTTTTATTGTAGTTTGTTATCTCGTCATCTGAGAGAGAGACAATCTGGTGGTCGGTTAAAGATTTTTTTTATTTGATATGTGGTAGACATTTATTAGAATTATGTTAGTTTCGTGTACCGATTCATTACAATTCAAAATTGCATCAAATTTTGTTCGATATCAAACAAAACATTGGGCAAGTTAATATCCCCACACTCTAAATACTATGTCAAATTGATCGTGAATCTTAACATTTGTTTGGAATTTTACTTATTCACCGACTTACCAGTATGTAATCATATCTGTAATCATCTAATACACAACTCTCTATTATTTGAAAGCATGTGTGATATTTTTTAACCTTATTTTTAGAATGCTCACTAAAATTCAATTTGGAATCTCAATGGGAGACCCATCATGACTGGACATTATGTTTCGAAGATCTGCGCAAAGGTTAGACTTTCGGTAGATTCCCTGACTGATGTTTTTGTTGTAGATGACTTTGTAAAAAACAGAGAAAAAATTTTTTACACAAAAAGTAACACATAGTTGTTTATGGTTTTTTTGCTAGTATTTAAAAAAATATATATTGTCAAAATTAATTTGTTTAAAACACATTGTTTATTAAATAAATGAAGAAGAAGTCTGCTATTCCTGATTTGCAGACCATGTTTGGACCCATCAACACATCGAGTGGTCCCAAGCTGAGATCATACACAGAGAGGAACATTGGTTTAGGAGAACATTCAAGGAAGCCGCATACATGTTGTCCAACAACGTATTCAGACAAGCTAGCGTTGGAAACCCATCATCAAGCGAAAAATGGCCAACTCCGGCCAAACGGTCATCTCCCACTGAACCAGTGAAGCGGAAAAAATGGAAAGCGGGGATAAGTGAAAGTACTCGAACGACCCATAAATAGTCATATCTCGGAGGAATCAGTCCAGTCATCACCCGAAGACGATTGTAGATACTAACAATCGAAACGTCGTAAACTAACGTGGCTTGGAATCAGTTAACTTTTTATTTTTATTTTCAATATTATTTCTTTATATTTTGTATTGTATTTTATTTCACTATTATTTCATTTCAGGTTATTTTTGCCTAATATAATTGTTATTTTTTGCTTTTCATTCTTAATTCTTTTTTTTTAGTTGTTTCAGGGATTTCAAATGATTTTTATATATTAGACAATGGAAGTCCGAACTAGTGAAATTCATCATGAAACATTGTCAATCACCTTCAAACAAATGTGAATGTGTCTGTATAGATAATACATTTTTATTTATAAACTATATTATTAAATTTTAACAGTGTGTATCTAGAATATTTATTTTATATATTTCTTAGAATAAAGCTATTAGTGTACTCATTTCATTTCTTGATGTACTATGTGAACCACTAACAAGTGTCAACTTCAGTGGAACATTCTTGTGCTTATTTGCTACATGTATTCAATTATTATAACCTGTAAATTATGTCTATCTGCAAATAAACGCTACTCTATTCTATATATAAGTTCCAGTATTACTCAAAAATGTTCCGGGAAAAAAGAAAAAAAAATTATAAAATTACCAATTCCTATTACTAACTAAACACAATCGAGTGCATTTACTACGTTTCGAAAAAATTAAAAACCAAATAATTATTCTATTTTATTAAGTTGAATGAAGGGTGTTGCCTCCCCTTGCCATTATATCATATGCATTATGCATACTGGCATGCTTCTAATTCGTCCAATTGCTCTTAAATCAGCTGGCCAATATTTTCAGGATTAGTCTGACGTGTTCTGATTCTTCTGATGATTATATGATTTTTAAGGCAATAATTTCCTTGTACTTCAAGGGATTTCTAAGTAATTCTGCTAGTATGGCTAGGAGCATTATTCTGCACGAGAATAAAATGTCTACACAGTTTCCAGCTCTATATCAACATAACTCCTACTGGTTAGAGTTTGTTGCACAGCAAGCAAAGAAATTTTTGCTCCCAATATTATGTCACTTCATAACATCACCGTTGTTTTTGACATTGAATAAAAATGTGTTAGCTGTTGATACATTTATGTTGAATAAACAATTTGATCATTTTTCCCCCTATAACCGTTCAGGATCAATTTATAATTGATCGGTTATTAACTTCGTGAAACAGCTTCACCTAGTTATTGAACACATTGTTCATTATTTCGTCCAAATAAGTTAAGGCAGGCGGGTATGAAATTTTCAACGTTTTTCTACCCTTATTGGGTGAATCCTCGACGGAAACACCCTCTCAAACGTACACTCTACTATCTGCAGTAATTGCAGATATATTCACAATGAATTCAGGTCACGCAATTATAACGATACAATTAAATGCCGACAGTCACCGAAAACGAGTCTGTCTCTGATTGAAAAAATTCAAAGCTGACTTTTTAAAATTCAGCAAATGTCACCTCATAAAGAAATAATTCTTTCTACCGAATTTTCCATTAAAGGATCGCTTACGAAAGTAGGAAATACCGACCCATAAATAAATTATGAAACAACGAATTTCCCGAAATTTCACTTTCTCCGAAAGTCGCGATCCGAGCGCGAGGGCTGACGCAGCGCTAGAGCGAGCAAGAGAGAAAGAAAAGCCGCAATGTAACTACGGACTCTTTCATGAATGGCTGTTACAGTCCAGATCAATAGTGGAGGTCCAGCAGCAAGGAGGGTGTGTGCATTATAAGCACCGCGTTGAATGCACAGGACCGTATTCCTTTTTTATATTTTAAATGATATGACATAATTAGTGGGGGCATATAAGTCAATTTTCAAAAGGCGTGCAGTAATAAATCACTCAAAACTAACAATTCCAAAGGTGTGGTAACTGTTTGGAAAGCAATAAATAAAAAAAGTTGTCTTATTACCTATTGTAACTTTTCCCCTATGTAAGTATGACGCTGGCAGTACCAATTTTCAGATAAAGTTGTTTTATATCTTGCAAACCCTAATTATAGAGAAATAAATCAGTTATGCTGTGTTGTATACTTTTTTTATATCCTGCCCAATTCCTTTTGAATTGTTTTCAAATCAATTATAAAGATAAAAGATATTAGAGATTATCCCCTTATACATATTATGTCTATGACAACCCTAAATATACAATATACGTGGTTGTAAACCAACCAACCTAAAAGTGTTGTAGAGTTAGTTAATCAGAACACAGTTATATTGAGGCGTGTGGAAGAGTATATTCAATGAGTACCCGAAAAAACAGCAAAAGAAAAGAAAACAATATATCAATCACATGAAACTTGGTTAAATGAAGGACACAAGTTATCAAAAAGCTGGTAAGATGCAAACATTCACAGTCAGCGGCAGGCACATTAAAAAGGGCCAACTGGTTTTATTACACCCACAACTGGATGATATTCAAAAATTATTCGAAAATCCCTTATAGCTCAAGATCACTAGAAAATATATTGATCAGAGGTTAAGAAAAAAGAAAGAATGTCGGAATTGGACAAACAATATTGATGAAACCATCAACATTTTACCTACTCCTTTGGAGTAATGGAGCTGTATCAACTCGAAGTGAACACCCCAAAAATGATGCATATCACAAATCTACCGTTCCATGGTTATACTACACTCGACGATAGTTAGACCGAGGAATGTCGACTGTGAAGTGTCTTCATAACGGAATGGTTTCGGCAAGAGTCTTTAAAGTCTCTTCTCTGCATGGACTGGGATTATGACATGCAGCTGCCCGAACGGCAGATAAAATTGGTTTCGTTTTCGACACTGAACGAGTTGACCATAACTCTGTCAACGAGTTGGAACCTGCTCAGCAAAAGCCACAGAGGCAACGTTACTCCTGCGCCTATACAAGGATAAGCCGTTAAATAGGGTCTTCAAAGCATGCACCTGACCTTTTCTTTTATCGGGTCTAGTGGGCTAGTCGAAAACTCAGGGGATCATCATAGCCTATCAGAATGGTGTCTTGAACAACTTAATCTAGCGTAGTTACGTGATAGGTATTGAGGTTCCTAACACCAGATGTAGGACCTGTCACGAGGCACTTGCTGATCTCCAGCATATTAGGTTTTCTCCCATATATATATCGACATAACGCGGCCCTAAGTGAGCTCTATTACCACCTTTGGCACTCCTATAGTATTGACGAGGCACCGGGTAATATTGAATCCTTTGTGGAGAATTTGAAACTGTTTATTCTCAACTTTCAGACGGATACAAGCTAATAAGCCCAATGCAGCTCCCCTGGATCATCTAAGTAAGACGATATTAGTTGTGGAGTTTTAAACTGCCGGTGAGCCTAATATCGTCCGAAAAGTGGAGGAAAAACGAACTCCGCAGACTCCAACCAGACTACTCTATTAAGTTTACTGCAATAAGGCAGAAATATTGGCCAGACGAATGTAAAAGGCTATCATTCTGGCGTCAGGTTGAGGCACAAGATTTTTAGACCCACTGATCACTTATCCCACCCCACCGTGTGGGAAGTGGTCATTGGTTGATGATACTGACGCGCCCTAAAATTGGAATATCATTTTATTTCAGCCACGGAAAGACATTGGAGAATTGTATGAACCTAAAAAAAAAGTCAAACCTAGACCTTTAATTCACAAAAGGTTTTGCATAATGAAGGAAAACTCAAATTTTTGTTCTGTACACTTTGTATTACCGAATCGTCATATACATATATCACTCAATATTTATATGAAGTCCTTACTTTAATTAAAATATTCCCTAACCATGAAAAAGTTTACCTGTGGTAAAACTAGTGTATGTCTTAATAACAATTTCCTGGACTGAATACATCTTCATTCAAACTTCAAACATTGAATGCTTCGCTTTATAACAGACGTGGTTCAGATGCTGTACCGACAATCGTACATATCTCCTGACATCACACTAGCTTTTGACAAAATGAGTAGTTTAATTCGCGTATCTTGACAACAGTAAATGTTATCCATCTGAAATTTTTGTGTTCTAGATAGTAATCACTATCAAAATATACAAAAATGTACAAACTTAGTTTTGACTGAACGACCTTATTCGCAGATGCGCATCAATAACATTTTTCATTTGTTTAGTGTTCGAATGTGCAATCCTTTTTGTTTTTTTATACTTATTTATCCTCATCTACGGTTTCAATACTTGTAATTATATTTACCTCAACGAAACAATTAAGAACGCCCCATATACGGAAACAAGGTTTTTATGTTTTACAGGAACTGTTCTGTAACTGTAGTGTTCCGCTTATTTATTGTGAATCAGTTCGAAGCGGTTATGTAATACTTCGAAATCCAGAACCAAAATGAACCCAATGTATTCGAAAGTTCCAAAAAGAAATCATAATCTCTCTTTCATGAATATTACTGGAGTTTTTTCCCAACACCAAATCGTTATTTTTACACCTCGACACGTGTTTCGATCATCAAGTGATCATCTTCAACATGAGTTTTATCTTCCTCTTGAAGATGATCACTTGGTGATCGAAACACGTGTCGAGGTGTAAAAATAACGATTTGGTGTTGGGAAAAAACTCCAGTAATATTCATTACTACACCAAAGGTTCCTAACAGTACATCACAAGTCTCTTTCATGACTTACATATTACTAGAACTTTCTAAAATGGACGTATTTGAAAAATATTTTTCATGTGCCATACTCCAAGTATGAAGGGTTATCCTTTGCCGAATTATTCAATTCAATTTGATCGTTCATAAGATATTGAGATTTGTTGAATTTGTTTATAAACAAGGTGAGATTATACAATTTAGGTCAAAAACTTATGCTAATCTATTCTAAAAGTTTTTCAGAATGACGAGTTTTTGATTTTTTTTAACATTTGTTTTCAAATTTCTATTGGCAAATTTCAAAGTATAATAAATTCTTACACTTGTGAAAAGGAAAATAAATAATCCTAAGAAATGTTAATTTTTCAAAACATTGTTTTGATCTGGTTGCCTATGCAATCATATGGCACATAAATTATAGAAATGATAAGGAAATTCTGTCTCTAGATGAATGATACTTTGTAAAAATGAATTTGGATGCATATATAAATTTCCAAACTGTTTGGCTTTTAAAATATTACTTTCAGTGGAAGTAATATTTTTCCTACAGATACATACCAGCCAAATAAAAAAAAATGCGGTTCAACAGTTATTTTCCTTTGTGGATTTCCAGTGGAACTCCGATTGTTTCGTCATTTTATATCATTACTTTTGAGGCATATAGTATTCGTAAAGTTTAATTTCATAAAAAAAGTCTGCATATATTTGGTCTATAACAATTTCTTTTATGATTTTCGTTATATGTTTATTCCTTCAATCATACATAATGAATACTAGAAAAACATGTTTTCGTCAATTGGATATCGAAAAAAAATAATGCAGACGTCACCCTGCAAATTACATCAACCCACAGCTCGACACTTGTTCATTTTGAAACTAGACATGAATTTTTCACAAATATAAAACCACCACTTACAACGACTCACTCTGTAATAATATTCTATGCCTCAACTTGGCTCACTTGGTAAACCCATCAGATTCAGTCGGTTGCGCAGTGGGTTCGCTGAGCACAAAATTCGAGATGGGGAATGTTGACCCAAATATGGCGAAGAGTGAACTTACTTATGTTTACTTCTATACGGTACTTCAAGGTAATTTACCGATATTTCACTAATGTGTTTCTGTCGTGATGTATTTCTCGTCGATTCGGTCATCAGGAATAACATATCTTAGTTTGATAGGTGTACAAAGTCGATTTTTAATGTTACGAAATTATAAATATTTTCCATTTCCTCTCCTTCGGGCGACTTAAAAGCTAGGACGGTTCTTTTTTTTTTTACTAAATCAGTCAACAAGTGAAAAATGGTAGATTTACAGTGGAATGAAAAAATAATACTTCGAAATTTTTTCTCAGTGTACTCTATGGATATGGATAACTTCACACCCGTGACGGTATTTTATGGATTTTCTTTTTCTCATCGTCTTTAATGGGTACAGTGAGCATGTATGCCTCAATAAGCTATTATAACAATGAAAAACGTATCGCTGTTTCGTTAAGTATTAAATAAAAATCTCACAATTTTTTTTAAATAAGTATCGGCCAATTCCATCACATATCAGCGTTTCGAATTTCTTCCCTAGTGGTACTCTCAATTTTTCAACTTGTTAAGTACACAGACTCAAATTGTAGAATCGAGCTTCAAATGTAAAATAAAAAAATCGGAACTTGGGTGAAGTGTCAACACAATATATCTGAATTTCATTAATTCGAACTTCCATTGTCTGATATAAAATAAAATGATTTGAAATCCCTGAAAGAACTAATAAAAAAGAGAAAAATTAAAATGAATAGCTGAAAATAACAATTATATTGAGCAAAATAAACCCTGACATGAAATGATATTGAAATAAAATACAAGTAAAGATAGAACAATTGAACAAAAAATAAATAAAAAATAAAAAGTTAAGAGATTCCAACCCAAGTTATTTCACGACGTTTCGATTGTTAGTATCCACAATCGTCTTAGTATGATGAATGAACCAATTTATCCAAAAGATGACTATTAATGGGTCATTCGAGTACTTTTACTCCTCTTTCCTTTTTCCGCTTCACCGGTTTAGTGGGAGATGACCGTTTGGCGGGAGTTGGCCATTTTTAGCTTGATTATGGGTTTCCATATGTTGCGTATCTCTACGCTATCTTGGCTGAATACATTGTTGGACAACATGATTTAGGGAAGTGCAAGTAAAGATTGTGGCGGCTTCTCTTCCTTGCGAGGCTCCTGCCTGGAGTAAGTGGGTTTTCGGTATAAAGATGTTTCCCACTTAATGTCGGTCCTCTTCACCAATACGTCTAAGAATGGAAACTCGTTGTGGACTTCCTTCTCCATTATGAAAGTAACGGAATATTACGCTGTTGATGTGTTTCAGGAAGGCGTCTAATTCAGTGTCCCCATGGTTCCATATTATGAAGGAGTGGTCAACGTATCTCAATCAGACACGAGGTTTCTTGTGGGCTTCTTCAATGGCCAGAGTTTCAAACCAATCCATATATATGTTGGCTATGATTGGTGAAAGTGGCGATCCTGTTGGCAGTCCCTCATCTTGTGTAAATAATTCGTCCTTCAGTTGGAAATAAACAGATTCGTACACAGCAGGAGCCTCGCAATGAGGAGCAGCCGTCACAACCAGTACTTGCACTTCCCTGCATCAGAGGTTTATCGGAAAGGATAAGAAGAATTGGATCCAAGTACAACATCAACACCTGGACACACTATCCGTAACAGCCTCACGAAAACCAGGCAATGGAAGTCCGAACTAATGAAATTCATCATGAAACATTGTCAATCACCTTCAAACAAACAATATTTCTTCTGGAACATTAAAAAAAGAGGAATGAGTATACAAACCCACCTAAACTGAGAATTTGCAACCTGATAAGCATAAATGGAGGAAATTCTCCCCATCTAGAGCGGATCAACGAACAAACGATGAAACATATTGTGAGAAATAGGTACTGATACAGACACTATTATTTCATTATTTTCAACACAATTTTCTAACACTAAAATACAAATAATTGAATTATCAAAAATGAAACCAAATTTCCATAATGATATTTTGTGAAAATCTTACAAGAAATTATTTCACCTTCCTTTATTCTAACATTTCATATAATAATTCATTTTATATTAACAATCTATCTAGCAAAGGAAAATGATTTTAACTAACTTATGAACAAATGACTGCGATGATTTGTTTTTGCTAAACGTATTTGGTATCGCCCTTCCGACATAGAAAGCATTCTCCCCTCACCCTTTGAACACAGAGAATTTCACCGGTTAGCTTTGGTCGCTTTGATCTCTCAACCCTGAAAGTAGATGGTTTCTTTATACGCGTTTTCAGATCGTTGGGAAATCTTACGAACAAATTGATCAAGTCACGAGGGTAATGCGTTTACACAGGAAAGTTTGTCCTTGGAAAAGATGTGCTCAGTACCTTAATCTGACATTACACAACATTTTGCATCATTTATTAATCAAATTACACAAAACTGTCAGCTCAAAAGTGAAAACTATGAATTTAAAAAAGTCAGTATGATCCATAAGATAACCCAAATGTGAACAATTTTATTAAATTTGTATTAAATGAACAACATAATAATTTTCATATAGACTAAACACTGAAATTAGAGCAAATATTCATTTAGATAAACGTAAACGAACACAGTGACTAACGTGCAACAAAAATTACATCCGTTATAAAAAATGATGCGAACAGACATTCAAAAAACAAATGAGCCACAAATCAATCAAGGAATAGATATTTTCACATATTTTTCCCGAATTCGATATAAAATTTTACCCTTTACTCGTGAAAATTACATCACTGCAAAAAAAGGAAAACACTTAGTCTTTCTGTTAAAACCAGCCACCAAATGATCAAAAATGTCGGAGAGGTGCAAGATGAAATCAAAAATGTCTTAAATGTAATGCAATCTTTCGAATACAATCTCGGAATGGTAGAAGTTGAAAACGAATTAGAGTAGTTGAAGGTTAAAAGAACCGGAAGAATTGATAAACGCTCTTGATCATACATACCTACCTATATGAGTATTCAATTAGTTTCTCTTGAGCAGAGTCCATTGATTCCAAGAGAAACAGTCTTGGCGTGATCACAATCATTGTAGGTCATGTATTATCATCGTCACTTTCAGGTGGCAACCAACTTGAATGGCCGATGAGAAGTGAAAGGGAATTGCATCAATTGCAACATTGATAAATCAAACTCTACAGAATATTGAAGAAGTGAGGAATATCTAAAAATGCGGTTGGAGCAAACAACATCTGAAACGTATATATTGCAGCCAACTCGAAAAAAGATAGTAGTATATGTTTTCTATTAATCAGCTGTCGCCACCCTACGAACGATAATAATTATAGGTCATCATTTCCCACAAAATACATTTATAAGTAGTTAAGTAAGTACAAAAGTAGTTTACAATCACGGAAAAACGTCGAAGATCAGGTGATCAATGTACTTCAATAAGGGACAAACTAACCAATGACCCATCCAAAAGCTACAAGCCTTCATTGACCAATTAAAAGAATCTGAAATACAGCAAACTCAAAGGCCAAAACTGATTAAAATGAACAAACATGAACAAACTGTCTGTAGACCGAATTATTTACGAACATATCTTCCATAATCTGCAGATGGATTGTTTCAACTGATCGGGATCCCAAAAGACCTACAAAGAAAGGATACATCAAATTCATAGGGAGAAAATGAAGATCCAGGCACCGTGGTTCTTGAAGTATACTCTGAGTTTCAAGGAAAACCTACAGAAGGAAGAAGAAAACGAGAAGTACCTAGTCGATACTGCTACTATTAACGCAGAAGACTCCGGATTGGATTGCCTAATCAAAGAATTTGGTGTTGGAAAAGGCTTCGTGACAAACAAAACATAATTGAAAAGTTCTGACGTAAATGAGGATACATTCAACAAACACCATTCATTCTTCCTTCATATTAGTGGCTGAAGTTATCGATGAGTACTTCCTCGGTCTTGGTAATATGAAACAGAATATTAAACGTCGAAGATTGACAACAAAGAAACTTTTATGGATCTTTGTTTGAAGGTGGTTGACAATGTTTCGTGGAGTATTTCATCAGTTAGGACTTCCATTGTCTAATATAATATAAATTGATTTGAAATCCCTGAAAAAAAATTAAAAAGATTAACCGAAAATAACAATTTCATTAAACAAAAAACGGAAATTATGAAGAAATAACATACAAGCTACAACCAAAAAATTGATATATTTAGTATGAGCTGAAAATTGAAAATATTATTAACAAAAAATGAAAAATTAAAATTAAAAGATTCCAAACCAAGTTACGTCACGACGTTTCGATTGTTAGTATCCACAATCGTCTTCGGATGATAACTGGACTTATTCCTCCGAGATCTGACTATTTATAGGTAATTCGACTGCTTTCACCTATCCCCTCTTCCCTCTCTCCGTTTTAGCGGGAGATTACCGTTTGGCGGGAGTTGGTCGTTTTTCGCCTGATTAGAGGTTTCCATATGTTACGTATCTTTACACTGGCTTGACTAAATGTGTTTTTGGACAACATATACGCGGCTTCTTTGAATTTTTTCCTAAACCAGTGTTCCTCTTTGTGGATGATTTCAACTTGAGCCCACTTGATATTATGTTGATGAGTCCAAACATGCTCTGCTATTCCGGATTTGCTGGTTTCACCTCGCTGTGTGTGTTTCTTGTGCTCAGCAATGCGAACTTTCAATGGCCTCTTAGTTTCACCAATGTATGATTATCCGCACTCGCAGGGTATCCGGTAAATGCAATTCTTGGAATCGCAGTCCGCGTTTGGTGGCCTGGTTATCGTGAGGCTGCTACGGATAGTGTTCCCAGATCTGTTTGGATCTCCAATGGTATAGTGGAGATAGATTTTTGATGCCCATACCTTTTAGGAAGGTTATAATGTAGAGAATACACAAATAACCTGAAAGCTTGAGCACGAAAATAGAGTAAGCTGAGGAAAACCGACAATAATCGCCTATGCCATCGTGCCTATGGACAATCTGTCGGAGGAGCGATATCTCATCACACAAAATTGCACTGGAGAAAAATGGCCTCTTAACACTCTCTGCAAACCTGAAGCTGTGAGACTCAGGATTGATGAGAAATTGCAAAACCGAAATATATAGCATATTTTCATATCAATTTCATTCAATTATTTTCATGGATGTCCTAGCATTACATTTCATCAGGTGCCATTAAATAATTGAAAAAAACATATGAAAGTTGACAAATGTAGCAAATATTCCTTGTGCACTATTTTTCAAACACAAACTATCGGTGAAGTAATATTTTACAAAGTTCTATCAATAAAAACATGATATATAATGTGGATTTCACTATTTAAATATAAAAACGTTATACTACAATGAAATCCTCAGTTCACGAAAATACAATTTCCATTTTCTAGCAACCCCTGCCACGATACAATTTCGCCAAAAGTCAATATTTGTAGCCGAACAAAAGACAGCAAGACATTAAATATTCAATCTTACCCCCTATATCGAGCTTTCTGCACACTCTTTCAGCTATACTATGTATTTGATGACACAATGATGTTTGGTCGTCTCTTTCCCAGAGACTGTAAATATTAAACGAAGTAAGGGAGAGCAAAAAATCCAAGTTTGCATTACTCATAATGAAATTCATTCGGACTCTGCGGAACAGGATTTCTGATGAAAAGTGGGCGCTCATAACATGTGTTAGTTTTCCTTAATGAAAAATATAATATTTATACGAGTGGACATGGAGTTATGATCCAAAGATGGCCGTCAGGTTTACTTTGCCGAAATGGAATATTCTAATGAAATGGTATGTTTGAAAAGGAACGTGTGATATTTGCTTTCATGACAAACAGTAAATGATATAAAACTCTGCTTTTGTGTAAGAGATGTGGATATTACGTAAGATACAAGAGTAAGACAACAATCAACAATACTTGGTAACTGAATTTAGAACCACTGGCGTAAAATAAATCTATTAAGAAAGTTTTTTTCTAGCCAGAAAGATATTTAATATATCTCGACATGCATTTCGATAACCAAGTTAATAATAATGGTAATAATAATAATCGACTTTATGATACATGCTTTCTTATCTGTATTTACATTAGTTGAAAAAGACCTTAAGATGACCTATGACCTGTTAGTGTTTTTTAACTCAACCCCATCATTAGGAGATTAGTAAAAATCACTCCAACGACTATGTTGAAGTATTTATATGCAACTAAACGAATGTCACCTAATGAGAGTCATTAAATATATTCTTACTATTTTGTTATTGTTTCTTATGTTATTTGTTACCTACTTGATACCTAATATTTACCTTATTTCTACCTGGACTTATCTGGACTATGAAACCGAATACAATGAAGCATGTTCCTTGTAGCGAGTTACTCTAGTCCGTTTAGTTTGACCGACACATTCAAAACTCACAGACTTTTCCTTTTCCGTCTTCTTGTCTTTCGAGTTGCCTGACTCTTGGTGAATTAATTATACGATCAGTTTTGAAAGCCACTTTCATATTCAATTTTTGAAAAATTCTGAGAGTCAAACATTCACGAAGATAGTCCCTAAATTTTCGTATCCTGATTGAATCATCCACTATATTTGACGAATGTCTGTTACTTTCAGCTTGATAACTTTTTTCTTTACATCATATCTTTCTTTGCTCAAGAAGGAAGTGACCAGCCTACTGCCAATAAAATGAAATACCGCCGTTTTTTGTTGTGGACAGTGGTGTCACTTGTCGAAAAGCTGCTAGAATTCTTCCTATATACATCAAATTTTGAACCCTTATCAGCGTTTTTTATAACTAGAATACCCAAGAATGGTAACTCAAAATTATGTTCAATTTTTATTCATTCTAAGATTGAGTTTCAAACTTTCCTTTCCTAATGTAATACTTCATAATCGTGACTGAACTCATGCCCCTTTGTATGCAGATTATTTGCAATTGGTCTTCACAATTTAGCAGTTATTTGCATTGCTGCGAAAAGTGAACTTCGCCTTTTACTATAATTTTTTATATGTAGTTAGAACTTGATGCTGTGTTTTTTGTGGTTGTAGTAATAAAGACGTTTATTATTATTATTATTATTACATTCAATAAAATACTCCTATGTTCTATTATTCTTTGGAAAGATGTTGTACCCGTTAGTCCAATATAAAGTTTCGAGCACGAACCACAAGTCCACTTATTTACTCCCGATTGTATTCGATAAATTTGCTTAAATTATTCTTTGTCCGGTTAGCCAAAGACTTTTCTTTAAGAAAATGAGCAACAGAAATAAAAATGCAATGTCTGATAGATCGGAAGTATATTGATCAAACAGGCAAAACCTTTTCCCAAAAAGAAAATCTTGAATGGGAAGACCAATTCCACATTTGCTAACGACCATGACTATGAAATATTACATTTGGCAGTGAAAGGTTGGAAACTCAACCTTTTGGGTTGCTCAGAGGAGATTCCCTCAATGCATTGCTCACTGGTGAATCAAGGTGAATCAAGAAAAAGAACTATTTCTTTAAATTATTTCCTCATATGCTGATTCATCGAAGAGAAGCAAATTTAAGTTCATCTCAAATTGCGAAAATAATATACAGCGGTGGTCCCAATAACTATATACATGTTCAAGAAATATTTTTATGATGAAACACTCACTGTATTTTTCTATCTACATTCCTCTAAATTTTTTATCTACCACATATATTTTCCAAGCTATATCCAGATGAAAAGAAAACCTTTTTTGCTTTTTTAAAAAAATTTCAATTATTGGAATCAACAACTAATACAGTTGCTACTTATTTCATCTTATAGTAGCATAAACATATATTATGTTTAAGAAAAGCGCAACAATAATAATAATAAAAAAAACGCAACAATACATCAAATTTTGAACAAAATTATCTACAATATGTTTCCTTCGTAAGTCCATAATTGCAGAAATCAATCTTGAAATTTTTTAACAAATTAGTATAGGGTCTTTCATAAAGTGCTTCCTATCTTTAAATTCAACTAAAATATAGTGTGAGAGATATCATCGAAATTTTTTATTCGTTTGAAAGACTGAATCAGGCTGAATTTGACCGTTGGCGTGTTATATTGGCTTTGACGACCGCTGTGGTTTATGGCTCATTCGCATACACCTGCGACTTAAGAAAACCCCATAAGAAAAAGTCCGTTGATAGTGATGGCCTGAACAACATCGTTCTCAAAGAAATATGGACTGATGACGCCCCTAGCCCAAAATCCACCCCAAACAGTGACTTTTTTGGAATGCATTGGATCTCATGTGAATTAGTATCGTACCAAATTCAACAATTTTGTTTGTTCACGTAGCCATTCATCCAGAAATGGGCCTTATCGCTGAAGATGATTTCTCGGTGAAAATTGGGGTCAGTTGCCAACTGCTCCAGACATTCAGCGAACACACGTCATTGTCCTTCAGTTCCTAGGTCAGTTGAATTTTGTGCGGGCGCAAGCCCAAGTCTCGACGCAAAATTCGCCAAGTTGTGTTCTGCGAAAGGCCAAGTTTTTGTTAGCCTGCCTCGGATTCTCCTACACACTCTCACAGACAGTGGCGATGTTTCCGGCCAATTTTGAGCTTCGTCAACGTACGGGTGTTAATTGATCGTATAATGAAATAGTGGACTCGAATTCATCCACCACATTGCGAATAGTCCTTTCGGAAGGACGATTATGGTGACCCGTAAAATGAGCAAAGCGCGCGGTACGTTGCCCGAATAGAACACTAATTTTGATAAAAAATGTTTATTATTTGCACGTGTTGTTGAATGCTATATCCGTCCATGATGAATTGGCAAAACAGACTGCATGCTATATTGAAGTTGAAATGATATTCTTTTGAATAAACACGAGAACATATCGTGTTTTACTCACACGTAGGAAATCTTGTTGACATCCTACATGTTACTGTGCACAGTTACTGTATTACAGTTCGCTGAAATAGCATTTCTTTACCTACCTGAAATAGTAGGTATATTTCAATATAATATAATATGTGTAGTTTCAAGCAACTGAATGTGTTTTCAATTTAGTTGAACATCTGGAAAATAACTTTGGCAGTTCCCATAAATCTTTCGTGGAAAGTTTCGCTACTTGTATGTTAGCTGCATTTTAAACGAGGCCACACCACCGTACCGCACACAAAAAGAACCAGAAACTAATTTTCCTGAGAGATGTTTTAATAATTTTACGATGCATTTCGCAAACTAATCCCAAACGTTTTATGATTTTCATAAATTTTCAATTTAACACGTACATAAAATAAAGTGAGAAAATTGCTTTCCGCCAACCGAATGTATTTGCATAAGCGCAACAAAGACTAGGCAAAACTCATTGCTCCAGATGATTGATCGGTTGCAGACTCGATTGAAAATATTAAGAAGAGTGATAGGAGTTTACTGAATGGAAAAGAATTTCAGAATAATAGCACGTTCATTCGTATAAGGAAATATTTGTCATGAACTATCCTTTTTTCCACACTACAATATGGCCGTATCTATAAATGTGGTAGTTTCTGATTCTGTTAAGCTAGCAAAGCTTCTTTAGAATTCACAGTTATTTCCCAAATAATTATATATTTACTCTACTCCCAAACTGTTCACTCTTCATTCAATGGAGACGATGGACTTCTGTATCGTAACGTCATTCATCATAGCAAAGCGGCTAGTATTCTCTTATTAACTGGAAGGGTTCAAAGAATTTCGTCGACCAAATAAATCCAGCTCCTTATCGAAATTGATTACTCTATTTGGTGAATAGACTTTCGGGTCAGATAGAAAGAATTGAACTCTGGCGAACGTAGAAAACCTTATTCGATCCGTAGAAGGCAGGCAAAACGTATGTGCTACCAGGGCATAAATTATCTTTTGAAGAATAACCAGCTTCAAGGGTGACAGATCATGGTTGATTCCCCTGAGGACATGATTGTCAGTCAGTCAGTTACTATCTTCGGCACGAAGGTAAACAATACAAATATGTGACTTGAGAAGTAGATCTACTGTGATGCATTTCAGAAAGACGCCCACCCTTGTTGCAGGATACTAATTGCACTCACAAGCCGAGAGACGTTATCCTGATCATGTGACCATCGAAGGCGGAATGTGGAGCTCTAGAATCGCACTTGTGGTATCCTCTACTGCAGCCACGATGGCATATCAAAGAGGTTCCCGTTGTCAATATTGAAGTTGTCAGATGTTCAAGGTGCAAGATTTTCACCTTAATGACTGCAGTAACATTTCCATATGAGGGAAAAGAATTAAATAAGCTTTTTCGCTTCTGGTTCGGGCGAGTCACCGTTTAAGCATTTGCTGACCTGTTAAGAAGGAATGTGTTGCCTCTCCTGATGTAAATTCGACTTCTACTACTCAAAAATTTGGTGCAAGGCAGATTCACACGATATTCTATTCTTGAAGGGGCGATGAGTCGCCTCCTGGCTGCAGCTACTAGCCTAGTTTGTTGATACGCTCAAAAATTAATTGCACGTCAAAAGGTAGGATCTGGTTAATCCTTACCTCGCAAAAGTTTTGACTTCCGATGGTTACCAGTTAGGTTCGTTTGGTCGATGTCCATCCCCTCTGTAGTAGACAGGATCGGATTCTTTGATTTCTCCATTGTTCATAACTGATGACACGAGTAACTAGGAAAAGGATGTTCATAACGGCAAAACCCCAAATTACCGTGACAAGTTCCGTTAGTAACACTGAGTCGCCACAGAATCGTACATCTGCAACCTCAATATCGACCAATTAACTTCAATTCCTCAAGTATGCTATTATGGCTGCCGAAGAAGATATTCCAGAAGGTTTTCCACATTCCAGAGCTGGGTGGCTACAAGTTACCTGATAAGATCAGAAGAGGTACATTTAGTATCCTGCGTCCTCACTAGATAGAGGAAAATGTATCATGGTATATCAACCTTGGACTGGATTATTCTTCACAAGGAAATTTCAGACGCTGGTAGCAGAGTATATACAGAGTGACCCATTTGAAAGCGGGCCACCTCTCTAAAACTGTTATTTATTATCCGATTCAGAAGTTTTTTTTTTCAATAGATAGAGCGTCAATAGTTCTATTAGAGTGCTGTGAAGTCGAAATATAAATAAAATTTTCAAGGCCTACTTCGAATTTTTTTCAAGGTCAAAAATCCAAAAAACATACTAGCGATTTTTTTATATGAAATTTGACGACGCCACTGGATTTGTGATGCTTTCAAATGGTTGTGACTGAAATTTCAAGATGAAATATGTTTTTTTAACAGAAATATAGCATAAGTAAAATTTTTATCACTTTATCTAAATATTTCGAATTGTCGTCATATTAAATCACAATATTATTAATAATATCGTTTAAAATGCTCTTTCACGTCGTTAGCAGTCGAGCTTGTAAACAGCAGTTATTCAAAATGGTGTCAAATTATGTTTCTTTCAAACAGAACTCCATAAAGTATAGAAGATAGTTATGTCCATCAAAACACTGCAGTTTTTTTGTCATCAGAGAAATGAAATATACATCTTTACATCAAATAGTAATCAATATTCAATAATCAATAATAACCAATACTGATGAAATAAATGAACTACAACAAAAAAATGGATTGAGATGAGAGTGCCCAGACATTAATTTCCGTACTTTGTAACTAATTTCCGATTTAATTCGATACGTTTATTCTACCATTTTCTAATGCTAACTAATCATAAGATTCGATCAAAATTCGATCATTGGTTTGGGGTAACATTTATGCAAGCCTGGTCTTATTCTTTCACGCAGTTCCTCTTTGGTGGTTGTCAGTTATTCCGAATATCTACATATCTTGGTTTCATTCAAACATGTTTGGGATGCCACATTTCGAAAATATTATTTTTATTAGAAGGCTTTGAAAGTTAAGTTGCCGTGGAGATGACAAGTCATTAAAATAAAAGACGAAAAGACACAAATTTGTCAGTATTAATAGTGAAGTTTATAACTCTTCAAGTACCTACACTAATAAAGAAGTATGGCAGATAATTTGACTTTGCAGGAGAAAATTGAAATAGTAAAACTTCGTGGTAACAACGACAGATCCGAAAGGGAAGTATGTAGAATTTTCAATAACATGCATCCGGAGCGTCGAAATATTAGCAGAGCTACAGTTGGAAGAGTAAACAAAATTTTCAATCAGTATGGAGCTGTTAGTAAACATATCCTGAAGAATATTAATACTGTACAAAGGCAGAGACGAAATAATTCTGAACGAATTCGAAATTATTTTAATAGTAATCCGAAAACAAGTGTGAGAATTGCAAGTTTGGACATCAACTTACCGCGTGAAACAATAAGGAGAAATCTTAGGAAATATAATAATATGAAGCCCTTCAAACCAAAATTTCTTCACACCTTAGAAGAAGGCGATAATGAAAAGAGGATGGAGTATAGTTTATGGGCTCAAGGAGAATATCTAAATAACAGGAATTTTCTGAAAAAAATTTTGTTCAGTGACGAGGCAACATTCACAACCAATGGAACAGTTAATTCTCAAAATTCAAGGTACTGGACGGAAGAAAATCCACATTGGATAATAAATTGCAGAAGACAGTACTCCCAAAAAATAAATGTTTGGTGCGGAATATTACATACCAGAATAATTGGCCCCTTTTTTTTTGAAAACAATTTGAATGGTCAAATTTTTTTGAATTTTTTGAAAAACGAGTTTTCCAACGCTATGGATGAACTTCCACTAGCAGAAGAGGCCCATATTCTATTTCAATTAGATGGCTGTTCCATCCACAATAGCAGGATTGTTAGAGATTGGCTGGAAGAAAATTTTCCTAATCGGTGGATAGGGCGAAATAGTTCACTGATTGAGTTTCCCCCCAGATCCCCGGACTTGACTCCACTTGATTTTTTTTTATGGGGCACCGTTAAGGAAAAAGTATACAAAACTCGCCCAACGAGCAAAGAGGAACTGCGTGAAAGAATAAGACAGGCTTGCAGAGATATCACCCCAAATCAATTATTGAATGTTTTGGTTAACATTAGAAAACGATATGATAAATGTATCGAATTGAATGGAGATTTGGTGGAACAGTCCAAAATTTAATGTGTGGGCATTGTCATGTTAATACATTCTTTTGTAGTGGTTCATTTATGGTTTTAATATTGATAATTATATTATGATATAAAGATGTGTATTTCTATTCTTTGACAACAAACTGCAGTGTGCTAATAAAGATAACTATATCGCACATGAAGTTGTTATGTTCTGAAGAAGTATTTCAAACCATATTATTTACAAAATTGTTATTTAATATACAACTATTTGAATTATTTTGACAGTGATTGGTATATTTTACTTATGCCATATTTCTGTTAAAAAACATTATTTTATCTTGAAATTTCAGTCACAACCATTTGAAAGCATCACAAATCCAGTGGCGTCGTCAAATTTCATATAAAAAAATCGCTAGTATGTTTTTTGGATTTTTGACCTTGAAAAAAATTCGAAGTAGGCCTTGAAAATTTTATTTATATTTCGACTTCACAGCACTCTAATAGAACTATTGACGCTCTATCTATTGAAAAAAAAAACTTCTGAATCGGATAATAAATAACAGTTTTAGAGAGGTGGCCCGCTTTCAAATGGGTCACTCTGTATATATATATATATATATATATATATATATATATATATATATATATATATATATATATATATATATATATATATATATATATATATCCGCGGAAAGGATCGAGTTTTCAGCCATTGGCAGAATGTCACTTTTGCCATCTGACCTGAAGATCACTCAACAAATAAGCTCTTTCAATAAGCTGGAATAATTAGTTCACTTTGAATGTGGGTTAGCCAAAATAAGCCCTGACGGGTTGCAGTGGATCTATCCTATCTACCCCCAACTTTACAATTCCCTCTAGCTCCTTTACAGCACCAAAAATCATTTTTGTATCATTTATTGGTAATACCATCAATTTTTCATATGAATTTTAATATTTTATTATGTCATATAGAAGTTAAGATTGAAACATTTTCAGGGTCACCCTGTATAATGAGAAAAAACATTTGTATAGGAAAACATTTTCCCCACATTGAAACTCGTGAAGCTTCGTTGAAAAACCAGATGTTATTTGCGATGAAGATCTGAACGGGTAAGCTGAATAAAAAACAAAAGAGTGAAACAAGATCCATTATTTACCTGGCTTACCCCGACTCAACTGGGGGAGCGAATACTTCGAAAGCTCGGCGAATGCTTTCATGGCGATCTCTGATATCTCTATGTGTATAAAACTTTCATAAAACAAATTAAAAAGATGAAAGGCAATACGGGCTGCACTGATGGAAATTAAAAGTGGTTCGTTCTATGAAAGTACGCAACTGCAAAGCACAGTGGCCGCGAGAGGGTTGGATCGAAATAGATGATGAAATTTCTATATTTCGAGCACTTTTGTAAAAAAAAGGCAGATTCAAGCTTATCTGCCGACGTAAATGCATCCACCGTACATCGAGGCAATTATCGAAAAATCGACGAACTGTCGAACGAAAAATCGTCACTAATCGGATTTATGATGCTTAATGGAGAACGTCAAAATGGAAACAAATGACTGTGTATCTGAGCAACGGTCACAAAGTAATAATAATAATTTTATTGCAATACGATCTACAAGTGGACACAGCAAAAGTCAAGCTTTCGAGAAGTTAATTCTCATTTACCCTGTTAAAATTAACAGATATTAATGTATCATCATCGACAAATTACAGTTGAAAATTATATAAATTGAAGAGTTTTTCAAAAATATTTATGATAAACAATATTTACATAGCTATTTTTATTAATGATTTTCGTAACAAATTTCAAATTAGCCAGCAGTTAAACGAATAGTAGCAATTATGTCTCAAGTAAGAAATGACTGAACTTCTAAACTTCTTGAAGACTTGATATTTTTAAGTTCCTTCGGTAGAGAACTATATGCTTTTATTGCCTGATAGTAAGCTCCTCTTTCATAATATGTTGACTTATGATTGTCTGGTGTTAATATGCATATTATTCGAATATTGACAACTATTTCTGGGGAACAGGTATAGATTTTTTTTTACGAAACAGACAAGACCCAAAAAGTACAACGAGGGCACTGTCAAAATATCAAGTTAACAGAAGAACTCTTTACAAGAGCTTCTTTGATCTAGATTTAGGATACATCTCAGGATTCTTTTTTGAGTAACAAATATTTTTGTGAGTATACTGAAGAACCCCAAAATATAATACCATATGAAATCAATGACTGCACATGTGCATAGTAATATGTTCTCAGGCTACAGAGACTTGATCCCTTAAGTATCGTATCACACCACAAATAGAGCTTAATCTGTTATTCAATAAATTTATATGGGTTTGCCAACTGAGGGTTGCATCCATCGTGACACCTAAGAATTTTGTGTGATCCGATATTGGAATAGACCTATTTTGGAGTTTTACATATAGAGATTCCTCGCAGTTTAATGATTTGTTAAAAATTACTAGTCCTGTTTTGGTAACATTTAATTTAAGCATATTTGCATCTGACCATTTGACTATACTATTTGACATGGCTGAAGCTTTGGTTGAGAGTTCTAATGCATTTGTTCCAGTGATAATGACTGATGTGTCATCTGCGAACTGGTATACACTACCAAGATTCAAGGCTTTGGGTAAGTCGTTCACATATAGAAGGAAGAGTATTGGTACAAGGATAGAGCCCTGAGGTACACCCTGCCTAATTATAATTCTACTAGATATATAATGGTTCTCTGCGTTCATTATGGTAACAACTTGGGATTTATTTGATAGGTATGATCTAATGAGTTCATAACCCACACCCCTTATACCATACTTTTCCAGATTATTTAGGAGTTTTTCGTGGTTTACCATATCAAAGGCCTTTGAGAGGTCATAGTACAAGCCGACCGAGGTTTTTTTGCTATCACCATTCTCTGTTATTTGTTTCACCGCATTAAATATCGCCAGTTCGGTGGACATTCCTTGTCTGAAACCAAATTGGTGGAAGTTCAGAATATTATTCGAGTTTATAAATGAGATGATGAAGTAATGATATTGGTCGGTAGTTATTAATGTTGTTCTTGCAACCTTTCTTGTAGACTGGAACTACTTTAGCTATTTCAAGATCATCTGAATAAGTACCAGTTGATAGGCTTTCATTGATTATGTTCGCCAAGGGTTCACATATGTACTCTGAAATTTTTTTCAATATTGCTGGTGGTATACTATCCACACCGCATGAGTATTTCGGTTGCATATCATTTAATATATTGACTATTTCTGGACAATCCACCGGTCTGAGAAATATTGTAGTTTTGTTGTGTGCTATGTTATCATTTCCTACCTTATATTCATTGCTGAACTGGGTGAAAAATATATTGAAACGATCTGCTATTTCCCTAGGATTTGTAATGTACTGATCATTTTCATCTTTCAAGACTACAGTTGTATGTCTGTTTTTGTTATTGGTTTGATTGAAAATACTCCATAGTGTTTTAGATTTGTTTTTCGAGGCAGAAATTTTACTATCATTTACCGCTTTTTTGTGATTTGATAAATATTTTCTGTATGCCTTCCTTTCCTGTTTATATCTGATAAGTAATGCTTGACATTTTGTTTCTTTATATAAGCTATGCAGATCACCAATATATTTGGAGTATATTTTTATTTCAGACGTAGCCCAGTTAGTAACATTTATTTTGACTTTAATTTGTTTTTCAGGAAAAGCCAGGTCAAATTTGTAGTAGAGAATATCATAAAAGTTTTTATATTTACAATTCACCTCTAATGAGCCATACACCATTTCCCAGGTTTGTGAGTTTAATGAATTTACAAACTGTACAATATTACTTTCACTATAGAACCGTTTCTTCGCAATGTGATTTTGAGGCTCAACGTCATATTCTATATCTAATATTTGACTGTAGTGATCAGAGACAGTTGATTGATTTACAAAACAATCTAAACAAAAATCAGGTAAGTTACTGAAAATATTGTCAATTTGCGTACCCTCTGATGAACTATTTGGTCTTGTTGTATCATATACATGAGGGTTCAGACAATAGGTAGAAAATACCTGCAAGAGTGTTAATGTGTCCCCAGTTGGTTTTCCAAAATTCATATTGAAATCTCCACATAATATCATATATTTCCCTCGGCTTCTATAAAAGTCCAAAAGTTCAGTCAGTTTCTCTATAAAAACATCAATACTACCAGTTGGTGACCTGTAAATACAGAGTGGAAAATATTGAATTTAGAAGTTGTACATTCAAAATGTTTCTCAACTTGCTTTTGCAGGCATAAAGCCTCATTTAGTTGATATCCCTGACTAGCATATATAGCTGTTCCACCACCTCGATTATCCTTTCGACAGTAGCTGCTCACATGTATATAGTTGCCCACATTGATTTGTTCTATTTCACTCTCCCTGCACCAGTGCTCTGATACACAAAAAATATCTGGACATTGTTCCATTAGTAGAAGTTCAATTTCAGGTACCTTGCACTTGAGGCTCCTTACATTCAGATGCATCATCCTGGTTTTACCCCTACCCTTACATTCTTTATTCAGGTCAGTGGTACATTTTTGTTGTAAGTTTACTGAAAATTCCCTCCATCGTCCAGGACTTCTGGGTGTTTCATAAAGTCAAATCTTTTGATACCTACTTGACTGGGGCAAAAACTGGGTTCATACATGATATTTTTGTATTCCAATGGTGCAATGACTACAAATCGTTTCAGCCTGCCAACTTCTGATGGAATTTCTTTCACTGTGATAGGTTCATTTTGGAGTGGTTCTTTCAGTTTTAGGTAGCTATTTATCATGTCAGTGGTGACATGTCTATTTACCCTGTAAATATAGAGCCATACTTTCCGGTCACCTCCTGAAAACTCAATTTCTCTTTCTCCTCTTGTGCTGTTTGCGGTACCTAACCTTTTCTTTATATTTCTCCTCTACAATCCGCATCATTCTCACCTTGAGAATTGTTTACAATATTACTAACTTGGTTCTCATTTTGGAAGTTGGCACTATTGGTTTTAGTCGTGTTGTTTGGCAACGCTGTTTTAATTTTGCCATTGGTATTACTGGTAGACGCACCTGTTCCAAGGATATTCGAATAAGTATTTGTTTTTATTTTTTTTTCTTGGGCAGTTGGTTTTTTCTACAGGTTTGGTTCTGCGATGTATTTTTGTACCACAGTTTTAATTTTTTGCAGCAAGAGATTATTATTTTCCTTTAGAATGTTATTTTTATCTTCTAATTCATATAACAATCTTTTCAGCAGATTATTTTCTAATTGTAATATTTCTTCACGATTTTTTATATTGTCACTTTTGGTTTCAGTATTACAGCAGATCACTTTATTGCTATCGAAAATTTCTATTGTTTTCATTCTCTCACAGCAACTTGGGTGTAGCACAGAAAAGCATTTTATGCATACAGACACCTGACATTTCTTGGCACAGCACTTATATAACACTTTATTACTGATTTCATTGGAATTTTCGCACATTTTATCTTGTTTCTCTTGATTTTTATCGGGAGCTTCGACGGGCGCCATTTTTTTTACATAACAGACCAGGAACATACAAACATAAATAAAACATTTTTATTAGGAACAAAACTCGAAAACAAAGATTTGGAGATCTTAACTCGAAAGCATATATTGAAAACAGATTACAATTATCGGTTGGAATAATTTCGAATGTTTTTTTCTCAGGAGGATATTTTAATAACAATGTATTCAATTTTGCAAATCCTAGATCTGTTTTACCGACAATTTAGTCTATCCCTGCTAAACGATGTCAGCATGGTATGATCCACGTCTGGGACCAAAAAAATAATTTTGAGGACAGTTAACAAGCATATCTGTTCTGGAGCGTGGACTGAGATGTGTGCGACAGATTGAAAGTTGCTGACCCGCATTGAAAACTTGTAGAATTACATCAATTACATTGACTGATTCATGATTTTCAGAATATTTGACGATGTGAGTGGGATGGTACATTTTATTATATTTATTCATAATATTCTGAAAATAAAATTGCCATTTGTGAGAAATATTTAAATGAGATGGGTTTTTTGTCATATATATCGCATTGTTGGCCCCGGTAATATTTAGTCCTAGTAATTCTTATTAACGAATTTATTTTATTTCTTTATCTTTTACGGGATCTTTGATAATATCTCTGAAGTTAATTTAATTATTTCATAATTGTTTTTTTATTATTTAGACAATCCCGCATTCTTATAGATGTTATGAATCCGTATTTGTCATCTAAAGTTTCAATTTTTTAGTTTCACTATGTTTGTATGTGTTGACTTGATTAGACAAGTATTTAATTATTTCAATGAACGCAAATATGCCCCGTATTCTGAGTAGGCTACGATAATGACTTCTCGAACGACCAAAGGAGCATCATGGCTATCTCCAATCCTGCAAGCCAGCATGAATCGTACGGGAAAACGGAATCCTTCAGAAATAGGCGTTACAGCGAGTGTCCAAATATAGTGCTAGGGCGAATACTTAATAGGATTCCTTATAGAAACTGTGCGAGTTGGTCGTACCAACTCTGCCACACTAGTTTAATAGAGTTAGAGCGGAGAAGTGGAAACTTAGTGCAAGTAATGCCTCTTTTGCACTTCAAAGAAAGGACCTCAAAAGAGAGACCGGAAAACAAGGAGAAAGTAAATGTGTTCTCGAGAACACGCAGTGACTGGAAAAAAAAGAGACTGGACTAGAAAACGAATAGTACAAATTTCCAATGAAGATACTGTGAGATTATGTTAACCACAAAGTAACAACTAAAATTATCCCAAGTTACAGAGGAAAAGCCCGTACTTAATGGCCAATGAGAGGAAATATTTGGTCTATCGCAAAACAGTGATCGTCGACGTCTAAAAACCATAAACTGTCCCCATGAAATGGTAATGAACCTCTCCGATGATTACATCAGAATCAAGCAGACTAGTTAAGTCAGGACAAGTCCGACAAAGTGGCATGCGTGACGTCATCCGGCACATTGAGCGTTAAACAGTGATGTTCCTGGGTACTGGGTTGAACTTTATTGTACCAGAAATGAACTCTTTTTTGTACCACAGCAGATACTAAACCAGATTACTAAATTGTGTAGGTTGTACCCTTTTCGACATCAGTAAGCTAATAACGTCATATAAAAATTGACCTTAAGAATGAATGAATGAAAAACTCAATCTGTCAAAATTAAATTTTATTGGTGGAATATCATATTTCGATACTTCCTATTCCCGATGAAGATAAATCCAAAAACACAAACATCATAAAAATTGGTCCAGCCGTTCTTGAGTTCTCTGGTCTGGATTCCTGAAAACACTGGCCTAGAAGGCAATGAGGTTGATGACTCCCTTGCAAAGGAGAGTGCCGCAACAAACCCTGAACACCTGGGTGGCAAAAAGATGTAAGGACTTCTGGCAAAATCTTCCAGGATTGGTTCACTCCAAAGCGTTCAGTCACTTTTCAAAGCTTGAAACCAAACAGTTGTTGGATTACAGTAGGGATGAACTACGATGTCTAACAGGCCTTCTCACAGGTCACTGTCGTCTGAATCATCATATGCAGAGACTCGGACTGTCGCAAGACAGTGTGTATCGCCTTTGTTTGGAAAATTATGAAACTGCAGAGCATATATTTTGTGCCTGCCACACTGCGGATCGAATCAGGTTTTCAGAGTTTGGCAGAACTATACCCTTACCATCTGACCTGAAAGATCACTCACCATATGAACTAATCGGCTTCGTTGAGAAGCTGAGTTTATTTGGTCGAGTTTGAATAGGTGTGAGTGGGTTGCGGTGGAGGGTCGAATAGACCCACTCACTTTTGACCTAACCTAAACTAACCTAGTTCTGGTCTAGCGTCAAAATCAATTATTCTTCTTATAATCTATTCATTTACCGTTTTCAGTGTGTAAGGTACGTGTAAGGACCAATTTGGTGATTCAAGCGCGAAAATACACGAAAGAAAATGAACGTTTTATAAAATCCGTCGAAATGTTAATACAAGGGCATCCGAAAGTGGTAATCACACGAGACCATCGACTGGAGCGAGAAAGGCGACAGTGAAATAAGTGCGATAATAACAAAGTATGAATGAATTATAGTTTTTGTTAAATAATGTTGACCGTTTATGTATCATTAATGCTAAATTCGTAGACCATGTTTTAAATTTCACTATTTTTCAGAAATTTATTCGACATGTTTCGCTACATAAAATTTACAAATTAATGTAGGTTCATTAGGTTAGTCAGGTAGTTGGTTTTTATTCAAGTTCACACCAATACATAAGAATTCATGTCTGGATGATAAGGAGGCAGTAGTATTAGGTCTTGACTTTTCGCATTGAAAAGTTCGCCCATTTCATATTACTTGTGCCTTGCTGTAACAATGTATTTTTATTGGGTTGTACAAATATTGTTTCAACATTTCAATATTGAAGGGTATACCTTTGATAATGAAAACAATCCTGTATTTTCGCTTTCTTTGACAATTATGTTGGATTTTTGTTTTCAGTTGTTATAACATGGATTGTTGCACGGTATTTTCTACCACCACATTTTTTGTCGAATTGGGAGTGAGTTTTGCTGAAACCAACTTTTTCTAGATTCCATAATTCATATCAGGATGGCAATCGCCAGCTATTCCAGTTCTTTGCTTGACGCTTATCAAATCGAACGAAATTATGAAAGAAATAACTTGGTTTTTTCAGTGTACTCTAAACATGGTAATTACACCTGTGAAATAATTAGCAGACATTGCAGACATCTAATTGCAGAATCAATCGATCAAACGGTCGATGAAGCTAATACAGACAAGGTAGTTTTATCATTTGAATATTTTCACATTTCCGAGAAACTACCCCATTCACAACATCGTTATTAACCCTTTGGATCAGAATGTTACTTCCCTGCGCGTAAACATTAATCCCCAAAGCTAATGAATAGAATACCTACATTACGAAGGGAACCTTTGTAGTTTAACGGACCCTTTGAACAGCAGCACATGTGCTAAGTCTTCATCACGTGTTGGGACACGAGAATCTCAAAACCCCAGACTAGGGAAACGGCGACCGGCTGTGTATATCACAGAAATCCGTTTCCATATTCCACAGCGATACGGATAATGCACATGACCAAACTTACTTATAACGGAATCGCGGGCTGGTGGACTATTATAAAAACATATTAATGAGAAGTTTTACGAAACAATGGAAAATTAAGAAATTATTACAGATGAATCGAAGGTTTACTTAAATTTTATTTGAAGCAATAGTTTAGAAAATGATCAATTTCTATTCAATATGTAGGTACGCAAAACATTTTCCTTCTAGGCAAGTTTTCTCAACGAGAAAATTCTTGCAGATACTTCGTCCAGCGCTGGAACTTCTTTAAAATATTTCGATTATATCACTACAGACCGGTTTCGGAATATTACCTCTTGTCAATACAGGAAAGATTCAACAGAAATAGCAGTGTGTCTGGGACTTGAATAATTGGTCAACATATACCACTAGCTGGATAGATAGATATTCAGTTCATTCATAAAAAGTGTCATACAGTGTCACACATAAAGTCCGCGACATATGGAAGTTTTTTATTAATAGATATAATGAAAATTTGACTTCGTATTTAGTTTGTGCTTGAAAAATGAGTGAAAAACAGCCTCTTTCCCTTTGTCATGTGCTACTCTGAACCTGTCAAATTTGATTTTTTTTTCGAAAATACTCAAAACATCTTTTTTTTTATTTTTTCCAATTTTTAGAATTTTTTGCTCTATCGATTCGAACAAAACATGATTCAAATTTCAAAATTTTGTCATATCTTGCCAGAAAATATCCGCATTGATCAGAAAAAGGAATGAATACACCTCCAGAAATACGTCTTGTTGCAAAGTTCAACTAGTTTTTTCATTTGATTGTTAAACTGATCAGATTTTCAATGTATGGACGTCAATACTACTACTGACTAAGCGTCTTCAGTTCAGTCAGGTTAGGGCCTAGCTCCCTTACCCTTGTAGCTGATTTTTGTCAAAAGAACAAATGGATTCATGATTAAGAGTTGATGACGGTATGAAAGTCGTCAGACATCAGTACCGCCCTTCACGTTGTACCCCTACCTGGCTGGGGTGGAATGGATGAGGAAATTGTTCATCCGTTAACGGGGGACATGAGGGCCTCATTCGAAAAAGTATCGGGGTTTTCTATATCGGGAGGGGTCGTCTACAGCATAACCTATAGCTTACCTAACTAACGGTTTTTCGTGAGTTTCCGCACTATCCAAAACTCGCCGATTCCTCGACTGAATGGACTGCTGAATGGAAGGCAGCTGCAAATCTCTGCGGATGGCTTCATTCCGCACCAACCACGGAGCATTCACAATCATCCGTATTAACTTATTTTGTAATCTCTCCAGAATGGAGATGTTAGACGGAGTCGCTTGTCCCCAGACGCCTGAAGCATACATGATGACAGGCTTGAACATCATTTTGTAAATCGTTAGTTTGTTCTTTAGGCTCTGTTTAGATCTTCTATTGATCAGAGGGTACAGAATTCTGATCCGACCCTCGACCTTTGCCTTCACGGTTGTGATGTGCGGGTACCAGCTGAGCCTACTGTCTATAAGAAGACCGAGGTACTTTACCCGCGCTTGCCAGTCGATCTCCCTTCCAGAGATCCTCACTTTTCTAGCCTGAGAAGATAACATTTTTCCCATGGTTATCGCCTAAGTTTTGTCCGGGTTCACTCGGATCGTCCATTCGAGGTACCAGCGCTCGAGGTCGTTCAATGCACGTTGCATGTAGACGATCCCGAGCTTCCGACCCTTGGAAGATGAGAGAAGAGCCGTGTCGTCGGCGTATAAGGGATATCTTCACACGCTCAGACCTCCGAAGGTCACTGGTGAAAAGAGAGTACAACGTGGCAGAGAGCACGGCCCCTGTCGTACTCCAGCGAGGATCTCTCTGTTTTCAGACAGAGAGCCCTCTACTCTAACCTGAAATGTTCTGTCTTGGACGTTAATATGTCAGTAATCGAATAAACGTATTTCTTTTCATTCATATTACACTCGTATTCCTCTTTTAGCAGATTTTTATTCCATTAGCTGCATATGAGTTCGAAATATTTTGATACACTTTACACACAACAGTGTGACTATTGGATGTAAACTGTTAGATGTAGTTATCGAGCAAATAATAACGCTTCTTAAGTTGATTTCATAAATCTTATATTCTTTATTTTTACCATTAGATGTGTGAATAACATTGAACCAAAATAACTATAACCAAGTCCACAACAAATCATCATGTGGCATTATTAATCTATAGGGGATTTAGGTTAGCACAACACTCTCGAATGGTATTCTCTAAATGTTCTTTGCTTGCTTTGGTCTGTGCTTATACACTTTTTGTTTCAGATAACCCTATAGAAAAAGTACATCGGAGATAAGTCTGGTGATCTTGGTGGCCAATAATCTTCCCAGACTCGTCATACTACTTTGCCTCTAAGCATCTGACTGAGACACTATTTCACTTCTATCGCTTGGTGGATCGGTATCTCGTCAAGCTGATATCACAAATTTCGTCTAACACTTAGAGGCAGATTATCCAAAACTTCAGACAACTGATTCATAATGAAATTTCTGTACATATCTGAATGAATTTTGGTCACGGCATTCTATTAAAAAATTTGGATTAATCATTTTCTCTTCCACCTTGAACCAAAATGAAAATCCTACTCGAATATTGAAGTTTCTCTCTTTAAGAGTGTATATGAACTTTGGCATAAAGGGATTGAATTGATTCAACAACGCTCGAACAAACATTGAGTTGTTCTTCTTCGTTATATTTTATTGGATTATGTAGTTTTTTGAAACGATTGTCCACAGAGCCAGTGAATATTTCTTCCTGGATATGCCGGCGATTGAAAATACAAGCAGCATCTCGATAAGGCACATTCTCACCACATAAACGAACGATTTCCTCTGTGTCTATTACATTGTACGAAAATATGTACACAAAAAAATTCGACTCATTAAACACAATAATTTGAAATTAACCAAAACTAAAAATTTGTTCCAAAAACCTACTAAGGGAAAATTTTATTTCGATTCGATCGGTACCTACTATTTTCTACCCGACATGTTGCATTAGTCTTGTAATGTTTAAAATCATGAAATGTTACATCATGTTTAGTACAAATCGCTAGAACGAAAGTCTTTTGAATAGTTATGGAACTATAGACCAATGTTCAGTTTACAGAAAAGTATGATATTTCGGGTTTGTTTGTAACTGGATTATTGCTCAGAAATGTATTGAGAAAGGAATATGAGTGTAATAAGAATGAAGAGAAATACGTTTATTCGATTACTGACATAACGACCATACATTGAAAATTGGAATCAGTTTAACAATGAAATGAAAAAACTAAATGAACTTTGCAACAATAAAGACGAATTTCTGGAGGTGTATTTATTTTTTTTTCTGGTAACATCAGGCCAATGCGAGTATTTTCTGGGCAAGATATGACATTGAAGTTTCGTATTCATCAAAATTATGAAATTTGAATCATGTTTCGTTCGAATCGATAGAGTGAATGATTCGAAAAATTTTAAAAATTGAAAAAAGTCGAAGTGACAGTAGAGGGTCCAAATGTCCAGCAAGAGTATAAAATTGGCAACTGAACAACTTTTCTGTCTATGTCTAATATGACATAGTAGCACATGACAAAAAAAGAGGCTATTTTTTACTCACTTTTTAAACATAAACTAACTGCGAAGTCAAATTTTCATTAGGTATATCTATTATTAAAAAAAACCTCCATATGTCGCTAACTTGAAACTATATAATGCTTTAGACAAGTCACAAAAAATTACAATTTGATGCATGAACAAAAGTTGTTTATCAGGATCTCGATCAGAATAAAATATTGCAATCAATGTGAAAGCAGCCACGAGATCCAGTAATGAATTTTTCTAAGCACTGCGCGACTAAAATAATTCAATACCTAAAACTCTACCTGAAATTTACTCCATTGAAAATAACTATTTTAATAGCTCCGTCGTCTTGAATATCATCGCGAATATCTCAAAGGGACAACTTGTTCTTTGAAGCTAATGCTATGAAAAATTTGTATCACAGTTCACTAAAATTTTTGGCAGTGTACATTGCATTGTAGGAATACAATCAATACTTTCATTGTAAAGTACCTCTCACGAGGTTCTTCAACCATGAAAGTTTCAGCTGCCGGACATATTTTGAAGATATGAGGATTTTACTGAAATAATGTTTTTATAAACATTACAGTTTTTGGGTTGCTAATAAAAACACTTTTGTCTAAATACCACTGGTAAATTTTATTTATTTTATTCAGACAAAAGTGTTTTTATTCATTTCATTTCAGAAATAGGTACAACTTTTTCTTCTATAGTTTTCCAGAACTTTGTAACTATTCATCAAATAATGAAAGGTAAAACAGAAACCTCCGGCACCTCTAGAAGTGAACACAAGTAAATTTACTCCCGTCGGCCTCTTTGATATTTCGGGTCGAGATTTTATTTTTTTGCTAGCATGTGACGGGGCAGGAGGGTGTAGGCTGAGAGCTATCGTGCACCTCTGCACAAGGTTCGATCAAAAAATATGTGACCATGATCTGACTTCATCATTGCTACGAGGAGCTCACAATAAATGTATCATATGATTGTGAACTGTTTAGGAATTGATGAAAAATAAGACAAGGTGGTGAAATAAACGTATATTTTTTAAAGTAAGAATATACAATTCAGGTCAATGCTAATCTATTCTAAAGGTTTTTCAGAATATTGAGTTTTTGATTTTTTTAACATTTGTTTTCAAATTTCTATTGTCAAATTTCAAAGTATAATAAATTCTTACCCTTGCGGAAAGAGAAAATGAATAATCCAAAGGAAAATTTATTGAATAGAACTGGCCGATACTTGCTGAAAATCCATATTTGGACTAATAAAAACAGATTATTGTATGATTTTCACTATAGAGGGTTTTATAAAAACCGCGACACGTGTTTCGCTATACAATAGTTTTCTCAAGCATAAACTAAAAGTTACTTCCAAATTACAACCATTTTATACTCTAAACGATCAGGTATGAATTCATCAACAATATGTAAATTTTTCGAAAGTACCGTAAATTTGTTTATAAACAAAGTGAGATTATACAATTTAGGTCAAAAACTTATGCTAATCTATTCTAAAGGTTTTCCAGAATGATGAGTTTTTGATTTTTTTCAACATTTGTTTTCAATTTTCTATTGGCAAATTTCAAAGTATAATAAATTCTTACATTTGTGAAAAGGGAAAATGAATAATCCTAAGGAAAATTATCACAAGGATGAGAAATGTTTATTTTTGAAAACATTGTTTTGAGCTGGTTGCCTATACAATCATACGACACATAAATTATAGAAATGATAAGGAAATTCTATCTCTAGATGAATGATACTTTGTAAAAATGAATTTGGATGCATATATAAATTTCCGAACTGTTTGGCTTCTGTATCACTGTATCACTCAAACGTTTATAGGGATTTTTTGGAACTTCCACAAGAATCTTCACTCTATTTATGCCAGCACTAGTATCTTCCAGACAGTTAGTTCCTTCTGCCTGTGTGAAATACTGAAGAGTAAATGTGTTTTTGAAATCTCTGATAATTTGAATAGGAGTTGGGTTTCTGGCATTTCCACAAATATTTCTCTGTTGACCAAAATATTTTCCGCACAGTCCTAATTTATATTCCGCCTCAATATGTAGGAGTGTCCTTCACTACGTAAGTTTTCTCAAAGTTGCAGAAATGCCAAAATTGTTATCTGCCACCTCTTAATGATTCTCATTTATCCAGTTGTGTTTTTTCCTTTTATTGATATTACAGTTAATTTGCTGAAAAATATTTACATTTCTTTCAGAAAATCAATTTGTTTTGATGTTCTGAAAAAAAAATTAATGAAATGTTTGACATCGTCAAATCGATTTGAATTCAAAATATCAAACACTTCATCCATTTTTTCAATGAATGTAGCCGTCCCTATTGCTGCTGATGGTATCTGATTGAAACTATCATAAGTATTCATCGCTGTAGCTACCGAATGACTGAATACTTGACTGGCTAATTCAACCTTCATTCTTCAAAAGTTGAAAGTGAATGAGAATCAGTAAGTTTGGGTGTTAGTCTATATTGTTTTTCCTTATCCAATTTGTAAAGTTGTCCAAAATGACTTTTGTTCGTTGTAAATTCATCAAATTTCAAAAAGTCATCGAAAAATTTGTTTCTGCTACATTTCCGCAGATGAGAAGTATCAAAAAAGTAAAATATTTTTTTCTCATCAACAAAGAAATATGGCTGCTCTACAGTCACTTTGACATCTCATCTGGCAAGTGTATAAAAATTAAAACCTAAATCTGACATACCCCTAACTCTTAATCCAATTTTCGATAATTGCCCAACAGCTTCAATCAGAATACTTTTTATATCCAGTATTGATGTGGATGAATTGGTAAAAAAGTATGCAACAGTAGGCTCCAAAAAAGGTTATTTGAATATACATTTGATACTTTGGTTTTGCAGAGATTTCAGTGGAAGTAATATTTTTTCTACAGATACTTACTAACCAAATAAAAAAATGCGGTTTAACAATTATTTTCCTTTGTGGATTTCCAGTGGAACTCCGATTGTTTTCTCATTTTATAGCATTACTTTTGAGGCAGAAAAACATACATTTTTTCGTCAATTAGAAATCGAAAAAAATTATGCCAACATCACCCTGCAAATTACAGCAACCCACCGCTTGACACTTGTTCATTTTGAAATTAGACACGAATTTTTCACAAATACAAAACCACCACTTACAACGACTCACTCTGTAATAATATTCTATGCCTCAACTTGGCTCGCTTGGTAAACCCATCAGATTCAGTCGGTTGCGCAGTAGGTTCGCTGAGCATAAAATTCGAGGTGGGGAATCTTGACCCAAATATGGCGGAGAGTGAACTTACTTGTGTTTACTTATGAACGGTGCCTCCGGCTTAGAATAAATCCAAAACCAGAAGTGAAATATAACTATTCTTGACGTGACGCGAAAACAGTTTTCCTCATCTCCTGAAGACACCAACTTGGTTGGTGAAACGCGCGTTGAGAATAGTGAATTGCAGTTCTGGCGTTTGGAAATGTGCTTGTTTTATATTCGCTAATTAGTTACGTGGTGGTGTCTCTCAATTGACGTCTGGTTTTCTTTTATTTTCTTTTGGCATAAAAAACATAGTGTGTGGCCAGCTTGACGTGAAGTTAGCGATCAACTTTTTATTATTGAGTTTTCCAGAACTTTGATAGCACTACATATTAGTTTGGTATAATTATTTGCTAATTAGTTGAAGGGAAAATATTCTAAAATATTTTATCTCCTTTTCGACACTTTCATTTCTGACCTTTCGACAATTCATCAATGCATTTTTTATTTGTTCACAACTTTTCGAAAAAAAAATATATGAACGGATAAAATACTTATCCAGATCGCAGCGTTGCTACCTAGAGCATAATAGAAGACGAACAATAATACGAAAAATGTTGTTGTTTCCAGAAAATACTTTTTTCCTAGATTTTTTGATACCAAGTAATACTGATGTCAATAAATAATAGTTTCAAAAACTATAAAAACACGCTCCAATAGCAACACAAATTGAAAAAAAAATTAAGATTGTCTTCAACATCAATAATAAGCCCTATGGCTTGATTTAACTAATTACTTTTAATAAGTCTAAAATCAGAATAAATCTATTTACAAAAAAAATATTTTGTTGTAAAAAAGCGTGGGTTGTTTCAAATCATATTTTTATTATGGCTCCTCTCTGGCAAGCAGCTCCTTACCAAGTATTCTTAACAATGGATATTCAGCACCCCTCGCTTTTTTACAAACAAAATTATTTTTTTTTGTAAATAGACTTATTCTGATTTCAGACTTATTAGAAGTCAATAGTTACATCAAGCCATAGGACTTATTATCGATGTTCAACACAATCTTGAATTAGTTTCGAATAATTTTTCATTTTTCTGTTTCTGTTCCTATTAAAGCGTGTTTTTTCAGTTTCTCAAACTATTATTTATTTTCCACTTTTCAGTTTGGCTGCCCGTTGAAAGTTAGCCAAAATCGAGTCCAAAGAAGTCGGTTACAAACAAACATACGAGTAAAACTAATAAAAGCGTGGTAATAAAAATACTGCTAACAAAAGTTTCCACAATTGAGTTTTATTCAGACTTTTACAGGGATGGTTGATTCAACTTTATATTAAGGCATACGTCGTTTAATCAATCCGCTACTTAGCGCAAAAGAATAATTTATAAAAATAAAGACTACATCCCTAACTGCAAAGAAATGCATGCATAATTATTTTCTGAACATGATTTTTTTCAACGAAGATACACTACAAATCAATTCTAGATTTTCTCGTTCAAGTTAAAAAAAAATTAATGAAGAAATTAAATATTCGTATTGAGGTGTAGCCACATGAGGCGAAATATTTTCACAACACAATGTATGACACAAAAATGCAATTATTTCTGATATCTAATGAGTTACAACAATTATTTTACAAATATTGTTGACAAACGTTTAAACTTTAGAGTTTTATATTTAGAATTTTACCAGGGTGGCCATGATAACATTCAAACATTTGAAAAGAAAACCGTGGCATTGAATTTCAGTATCTTGCAACTTTGAAGAACTTTCTCTAAATAACATTCTGTTATATTTTACATCAGTACACCAAAAATATTGTATTGTGACGGATTTATTTTTGAATAAATTCAATATTTTTTGACATGCCGTCCATGTTGCTTGACTTCGAAGCGGATCTAAAATGGTTATCGAACTTGCATTAATTTTTGGTGGTATTCCAATTTCGATTGGGCAATTAATAAAAAAATTCGCATTTGTCTTAAAATGTTTATTCATATGAATCCTACAAATTTCTTCTGAGCTGTAAGTAATTTCTGATTAATTCATACCTACTTATTATGAAAATTATCAAGTAATACACACTTTGAATCGGGGTAAATTTAACGATCGGGATTCTGGAAATCGGTATACTATTTCAAATAGGTTTTCTTTCTCTCTCTCTCTCTGTCATACGGAAACGAAAAAACTATTTAGTCGGCATTTAGAAAACATTTGTGAGGTTATAATTCGTTGTTTTCCAAATTTCTTTCTGGTACAAGGTATAGGCTGGGATAACAGTGGTGACATGATAATGCTCAAAATGTATATGTGAAATGAAATATTATTTTGAAGTTTCAATCTAGATAAAAAATTATACACCTTATTGCCATTGACATTTGCAAGTTGAATCTAATGGAACAAAGTAAAAGTGGGCTTCACAAACTTATGAAAATTCTAATAATTATTTTAAAAACAGATGATAGGAATTGAAAAAACTACCTAAAAGAGTGGTTTTTCAATACTTCTTGTTTTTTATTGGGTCAGTGCTTTCCAACAAAATCATTGCCTGGATCACTGATGATGCTGGTGTCAAATAAATATTATTATGACACTTATTTTTTTCTCGAATTTTGCAAGTATAATTCTATCAAAAAGAACATATCGGCATAGTTTGACAGAGAAATAATATGTATCGAAATATGCATTGGGATTTTGAAGTTAAAAAAAAATATGAATTAGCAGTATGACCTGTCCACGTGCTAGTAGATTCCTAAGAATATAATTTCAAAAACTAATAAATGCACTTACCAATGACACCAAACTGCATATAATCCTTTAAGAAATTGTCTTGTAATTAAATGGAACAGAAGTAAACAAACCCGTTTTCACAAATAAATTCACTTTACCTTTTCATATATGATATAAAAAAAGGTCCTTATACACTTGAAGAGACGCTAATAAAACTAGAACGATTTTGTTTTATAACCAAAAAGCACACTTGAATTCAATGGTAAATAATAAACATTGACATATCGACAACACCAAACGCGCTTGCTCGAGTCACACAGCTGCCTTGGTTGGATGGGTCGAAACTACAATTTGAGAATGCGAATGGGCTTTGCGGACATATTTACAGCGGTTCCACCATCTAGTAGTGGAAAGCTGTACTTGAGGGATATCCTACAAATACCAAATCAAAGAATAGAAATCTAGCAGAACATTAGGATCCTTTTTGAGCTGCTAATATTAACAAATCTTGACTTTTAATTCTTTATTACTTTTGTGTATAGACTCGTTAAGTTATTACTGTTTAGTCTATATAATAATAATTATAATAGCCTTTATTACCCAACAGTTAAAAACCATTTACATGGTTAACTGAGTATGTTGAAAAAGTAATACACTTCATTAGTTCGGACTTCCATTGTCTAATATGATATAAATTGATTTGAAATCCCTGGAAGATTCTATAAAAATTAAAAAGATTAGCTGAAAATAATAATTATATCAAGCAAAAATACAGAAATTACAATGAAATAAAATACAAGCAACAATTAAAAATTGAACTAATAACAAGAAATGAAAATTAAAAATGATTATAAAATTAAAAGATTCCAAGCCAACTTACTCCACGACGTTTCGATTGTTAGTTTCCACAATCGAAACGTCGTGAAGTAACTTGGCTTGGAATCTTTTAATTCCATATGATTGGCTTGAAATGTTAATTACGGATGAGTTTTTGGAAGATATAATTTCACAATCCAATTTGTATTCTATTGATGTTCTGGCAACGGGTAGTGGAAAGAAACGTGCAAGAATCACATAGTGGAAGGATTTAACATTTTCTGGATTTCATGTAGGTATTTTTGGGGTTAACTTTGCATATGGGTACGACACACATGAGTAGAATAAATGACTATTGGAAACGACTCAGACTTTTCTCTAACTGTTTTTCAAATTACATTAGTCGTGACCGCTACTTACTCAATCTGCGTTGTTTACATCTTTGACAAAACCAGAGGCTGATGATCCACCAACGGAAGATCGACTTTATGAGGTCAGACCCATATTGTATTATTTCAGGAACAGGATGAACCAGATATTTTATCCAGGCAAACACCTGTCATTAGATGAATCGATGGTCCTATGGAAAGGTCGCCTAATTTTTAGACGGTTAAATATAAACGACATTAATACGGTCAGAAACTATACGTAAAGAACCGAATGGAATCGTATTGAAGTTTGCTGTATACCTATGTTGGCCAACTTGATGTTGCCTTACTAAACAAACGGATATTTTGACAGGTACTTTTTATGCTGATGGAGCAGACTCACCTAAAGAAGTTGTGGGGCCAAATTGAAAACAGGTCAACACAATGCCCAATTTTTGAATGGTGTGGTGATTGCAAATGGCGAGATAAACGAGACGTTATATATATTTAGAGTGAATATAGATGTAAAATGGTTGATGTTGAAAATAGAAGAAAACAGTTAAAATAGAAACTTTTGCCGATAGTAAAATATAATAAATTTATGATGGGGGTGGATCGTCAAGATCAATTTATACAATACTATACAGTGTTGCAAAAAAACTGGGTCCTCACGTCATCCACCTCTTACTGGTAAATCTGTTTTAAAATCTGTTTTTCCGTTAGCCAACTGTCGCAACCCTACGAACGACAACCCTCAGAAGTCAAAACATGTGCGAGCTAAAGATTAACGAGGTCTTACCGTTTAACGTGTGATTCCTGACACGGGTTGGACGATAGCAAGTGAAAATCGATCGTTCAGACTAGGGCTTGAACCACCGACCCACCCACGTCGAACCGCCTGCCTTGCGACCGCCTGGCTTTTTATGAAATATGGTACTTAATATACCAAATTTATCATTTTATGATTTTTGACTAGCAGTAATTGAAAAATTATCGCCTGAAAAATGAGTTAAACCTACCCCAGAAGTTTCACAATATTCACCATCCAAAATAGACATAAAGAATGAAAAAGGAAAAAAGTGTCGTATATGTCGTCAAAAAAACATTCGGAAAGACACAATTCATCATTGTTTGATATGTCCACAAAAACCAGGGTTATGTCTGGAGCCATGTTCTCAAGAATATCCTAGTTGAGCGTACCGTGAATTGTTTTTGTGTGTTTTTTTCCTGTGCTTTGTTTTATTAGATATCTCATTTTTCCGTTTTTCGTCCAAAAATATAACTTAATTTTTGATTACGATCAAGACATCATTATGTCACATATAAGGAATATTTTTTGAGAAGATTGGGATCAAATATCAATTTTGCACTGTACCATATTTATTATTGTCGCAGTGAAAGTGTTAAAATATAGTTTGTCACACCAAGTCAGTATATTTTCTAACTGTCGTTGCAATGTATTAGTTTCGACAGGTATATATTAATTTTTAAATCATCCGCAAAACATAAATTATTACAATCAACATAATTACTGAAGTCATTAATAAATAATAAGAAAAGAAGTGGTCCGAGATTTGACCCCTGAACAACTTCAGAATACCTATGGAGAGATAGAGGTAAGGGGAATCATCTCTGTATATCAGAAAAAGTGTTTTCTGTCGTTTAATCGTATTCGAGAGTGTATTCAAAAATGATTCGTAGTGACGTTATTAATAAAAAGATTCGTCAGAATGGAATGACTGAATTTGTATCATGTCATGTCAAATTCAATAATATAAACAAACTTTTAAATTTTCTCAAACCTCAATCAGAATCGAATTTGTACGTACAATAATTTCCCAGCTTCATTTTGTACATCCTTACAAGGTTTTTTTTAAGTTTTCAGCATTTTAAAAACTATAACGATTAAAATAAAGCAGAAACTGAGAATTGACGTAACGTAACATCAAATATCAAATTCCGTTTCAAAACCAACCTCACGGTGGTTTTGAATCATCATGAATGCGTTTCAAGTCATAGTTGATGTGACGTCATCTTTGCAACGCCAGAATGAACGTATTTGAATCACAGACGAATACGTTTTGAATACATGAGCGTCAGAAAACGCCTAAATTTTCCGTCCAAAACCATTAAATTAAGGAGGCGCCACTGTAGCAAGTGTGTAAATTTTAAATGAAGGGCTAAAAGTTAAATAATAAGAAGAGCTAGATGAAATGGAAGTTGAAACCCCCGCTTGCAAAAGCGTTTTGAATTTTACAATAATTCATTGACTTTTAACGTTATCATACACTAACAGTAAATTTACCAAATAATATTAGACTAAGTGAATAGTTGCATTTCTATAAGCTCTATACCTATCAGAAACAACTCTAAACATTGAAAATATCAAATATTCAAATTCAACAAACTTCACGTTTTCTATTCATATCATACCACTCGCGTCTGGTGAACGTCTACTGCGTCTATTGCGCATCCATAATTATCCGCCATGAGTGGATTTGTCAGCGTTTGACATTTTATACACTGCTCAACAAGTGAATAATAAATATAAACTGCTCGACAGTAAAACAAATTTTATGGAAAATGAAATGGGTGTAATGAAAATTTCTATGTTTTTTACCACTTTTATTTGTAACTAACGTTACTGCAGTTTCTTCCTTTATGGACATTTTCAAACTTAAACAATAAACTAAGTATACTGTATAAATAATATAAAACGTTTAAAATCGAACAAAGTTCGGAAAGCATGCCGGAGAGTTTCAAACGAATGAAAAGAATTGGTTTGCTTGTCCAACCCAGCCGGACCTCTTGAGATGCAACAACATTGAAACATACATGTACGCAGGTTGTAATTCTCAACTGAATGAAAAATAATACGTGTTGCTTTTTTTACAAGTACCACTGCAAAAGCGTTCTCCATGAAGAACATTGCACAAATAGATGCCAGATTTGTCTGCAGGTGATCACCCTGCCGGTATCAAAACAAAATTCTGCTAGTTGGTTTTAGCTAGAATGCCCTTGTAACTTGATTCCTGTTCTCTGGGGAACATTACACAAGGACAACTATCGTTTATTAACGATTGCCCTAAAGATATCTGAACTGGGTGCAAGTGAATAATAATAATGATAATCAAAATTTTGATAAAAACAATATACCATAACATTAATCAATAACATACTTCTTAGAAAATTGGGATGAGTGTAAAAGAGTACCCCTCTCCCTTAAAAAATATAGATAGATAGAAACGACTCAGCCGAAAATAAATTATAAAAGAGAAACAACTCAAGCAGAAAAAGAAGAAGGAAAGGGCACGATCCAAATGACACCTAAAGAGCAATAACCATGAAAAGAGGAGCTTCGAAGTCTTCAAGAGAAAATGAATAGTAGCCAGACAAATGAACACGAATAGTAAAAGGGATAGAGGCAAAAATTCCAGTACCCCCAAGGAGGCAGTAGACAAAATATTGGTACAAATAAGAGAATTGAGCAAGATAATGCCATCCGTGTATAAACCAAAGCAGGAGCTGAAAGAAGTGGCTACTAAAGTAGTTTTCTTTGAATGATTTGATGAATGTAAGAAGCTCAAAGATAAAGTGAAGCGAAAGTGAATAGTGACAACTCAAATTTAACATTTGATGGCTTCTAGAGAATCATCGAGGAGAACTAGGGAATTTTCCTGAAAATGAATCGATACCAGAAAATATCTGGGATGCCCCAAATGACTGCGAAATAGTGGTTCCTTGCAGTAGTAGACAATATCATCTTCCTCGCCATTGATAGAGTCAAGGAGAACGTTTCAAAATGAAAGGTGACGAAACTGGCTGTTTGGAAATTAAAGGAAATAACTGGAGTGATATTCGGTCGTATAAGGAGGTTCCCAAAAGCCAACACAATAATCTCTTCGAAATAAAGGCCAAAAATACAGAGGTACAGCGAACACCGATGAATGAGGCGATCTTGATAAAGAACAAGCAAACAGATCTTAAATAGACCTCCCTTATTTTAATCTGTGCCCTAAGACAGTCAAAGAAAATGTCAATCACTGGTGATTTGGAGTGGACGTGAAATAAATAAACAAGACAAGGAACAGCGATTTACTTGTATCAGTTAAAAACGGGGCAGACAAGGCAGATGCCCTGAAAAGAGAAATTGAATCCAAGTTACCAAAAGCCAAAAATCATCTCTCGTTGAATAAAAAGATTATATACGTGAAAGGAATGGACTAAAAAACTACAGAAGAAGTCTAAAGGACTGTCTTTACAGCAGCTTCCCTAAATCCTAAAAATGAGTAAGTCAGGAAACTTCGTCAGCCCTATGGAAACGAGCAAAATGTCAGATAATCATGACAGACTCAGGTGCTGTAAAATTATCCAAATTGGAAAAAAATTCAATCAGTTGGACAGAATGTAGAATAATGGAGAGAGAAAAAATATTGATTGTTTCAGATGCTGGCAACAAGGACATGTAAGAAGTCAGTGTGATGGGACCGACAGGGAAAATCTTTGCCACAAGTGTGCAAAAGAAGAACACAAGGCACTTGATTGCACTAATGAACCTCACTGTGTCAACTGCAGACAAATCGAACATCAGACAGGAAGTTTAAAGTACTAGAAAAGACAAAATACCTAAACACCAACCGGAGCCGTGAAGCACATGATATATTCCTTGCTGGAATTCTCATTGTTAGCTAGCAAACTAGAAAAGCAATCAGTGATAGAAGATACTGGATATATAATCCAGATTTAGATAGTGCCATCAAAGTCCTAGATCGTACACTTCCTGTCATATCAGAAGGGCACTACACTGTTATAAAAACAGCTAAGTGTACGATAAACACTTGCTATTCCTCAGGGAACAATGACTTGGAGGACCTAGAAAACACTCTTCACAGCAATGAAAGTCGAATAAGGCTTAACAGAGAAAGAAAGAGAGAAAGAGCAATGGTGGCTGGTGACTTTGATGCCAAGACACCACAATGGTGGACAGAAGGGGTCAAATACTTAGTGATTGGGTAGCATCAATTGATTTGGTTGTAGTGTCGGCCATCAGGATCCATAAAAGCATCAAGGTGAACATGGAAGTTTTTGGGAATTATATTCTTCAGACTCGAGATTCGAGTCATTTAATTCCCAAAATAAAATAGTGGACCAATCTTCAGATTTGAATGCTGTTTTTGATGGATTCCGCGATGTAATTGTGGTTCAAACGACTGAATTCCAGGAACGTGACTCAGGTATTTATTTTTTGTAAATTCCAACGAGACTGAGTAGTAATATTCATTTATTTTGTAATTTAGGTTAGACTTGTGAAAAAATACTATTTCTCGAAGTCAACATTAAAGCTGAGGAAAGCTGTCGTGAATGTTCGTAACGAAGATCAACAATGTTTTGCTTGGGCTATAACATCAGCATTATATTCTGCAAATGGTAGAGTGTCCGAAGTTACATCATATCCACATTTTTCCAATGTTTTAGATGTCACAGGTATGGATTTTCTGGTTAAAGTTAATAATAAGAGTATTGAAAGATTTGAAGATAGGAATGATATTTCAATTAATGTTTACGGTTTAGAGAGTAAATTTGATAAGGGTAAAATAAAGTATGATGTGATTGGTCCATTGCGATACTCACAGAGAAGACTCCGGAGACACGTCAATTTATTACTTATAACTGATGACTCCGGTAATAGTCACTATTGTTGGATCAAATATCTTTTCAAGATTAGTTTCGTCAACTATCAGCTCATGATCATAAAAAATATTTTTGTGATGGATGTTTGATATATTTTTCCAGCGAGAGATTGCTTTTACGTCATAAGATGAATGATTGTAATCTCGTTAGTACTACAACACCAACCACCAATTTTAAGATCAATAAATATGGTCGGATGGTACGGAAAGTAAATTAATGTTTGAAAATTTTGAGAGACAAATGAGGGTGCCATTTGTAGTATATGATAATTTTGAATCAGTACTTGAATCGATTTACGTGAATGAGCCAAATCCCGAAAGTTCATACACGATTAAAACATTCAAACATGCTCCATATTCATTTGCTTATCTGATAAAATGTTCATATAATGATGATTTGTCAAAATTTGTTACATATAAGGGTGTAGATGCAACTCAGAAATTTATGAGTAGCATTGAAGATGATTTGAAGATACCCTATAAATGAATGCACCATTTATTAATGGTGAAGTCAAAGTTAGAGATCATTGTCATGTTACAGGAAAGAAAAGATCACATGCCGCTCATTCCAAATGTAATTTGAATTTCAAACTCCCTAATTTTGTATCTATTATTTTCCACAATTTAAGTGGGTATGATTGCCATTTATTCATAAAAGAATTGTATAGGAATAAAGAGAAAGTTGATGTCATTCCACAAACAAAAGAGAAATATATATCTTTCACAAAGCATCTCTTTACACACACCTATAGCGTGGTAAGGTTAACAAGAAATGTCTCAAAATGAGATTTATCGATAGTTATGAATTTATGACCAATTCGTTGGAGAAGTTGGGTGCTAACTTGACCTCTGATCAATGTTTGGAGATGCGTAAACATTTCCCACAAATAGAGAAATTCGATTTTCTATATTAGAATTATCAAAAACAGTCATGTACGACTTTTTCTATGGATGCATCAAACAACACTTTGGTGAAAATGTCTCTTTACTGTACACAGATACCGACTCACTCATTTTGAAAGTAAATACAGAAAATTTTTATGAATTTATGAAAACTAAAATAAGTAGGTTTGATACATCCAATTACAGTATAGTTAACCAATTCAATATTTCAGTAACAAATTCAGACAAATTTCCGAATGATCCAATCATGAGCTTTTATGGTGCAGGTGCAAAAGCGTATTATGTGAAATCTGTTGATGGTGAATTTAAGAAAGCTAAAGGGGTGAAACGATAGATTATAAAGAATGAATTGACATGTGAAGATTACCAATAAATCGTGGAACATGGTGGTATGATATTCAGAAAAATGAATTCATTTAGAAACGTGTTGAATGATATGTATACTGAATTGAAGAATAAAGTTGCATTATCATATCACGACAATAAACGATTTATCATTCCGAATACTATCCACACTCTTCCTTGGGATCATAATGATATTGAATTTTATCAAAACGATCCGAACGATAATATTCGGTGAATAACTAATATTATTCAAGAATCACAAACTCAGGAGAGTCCACTGGATCAATTAATCAATTTATTTTTTGCCGAGATCAATAATTGAAATTCTATTCAATTCCGGAAAATCCAATATTGATATTATTGTAGGTATTCATAAATAAAACTGTAATGTGATATCAATGTATTGTTTATGTATATGTATTACTTTGATGAATATAAAAATGGATACTGATCCAGAAGCTGCTGCCCAGTGGTCGAGGCGGCTGGCTTTCATACGCAGAATTGAGAATGAACTCAATTCTAATGACGATATGTAATCGTTTCCTCGTTTCTCCTATCCTTTCCTTTCCTTTCCTTCCACGGAATACACACTTTTTGGTTGGTGTACACGAGGCACTGCGAGGTTGGTTCAGTGTCTTCCTCCCTCTTATTAGTTTTAAAAGACATGTTCCACAATGAAATCAATAAGTATAATTTCATATAATTCATATCTCTTTCATTGAATATAGCTCATGTCATTTTGCAATTCATTCCCACTTAATCCCCTCTCCTCCCCACTCCTCCCCCACTCTCTATCAAAAGTATAAAAGTAGGAATTATCTGTTGGAATATTCAGTTGATCAGCCACCTCCAACATGCAACCTGACTCAACTAGCGAATCCTTCAGCCTCCAGGAACATCAGACGCCTTACTATGCGTCGATCCAGGTGCGTGTCGTTCACTCAACGACGGCACCTCACAGGATGGAGCACGACAAAGACATTCCATCGGATTATCGATTGCAGGTGCAATTTGTTACCGGTAGTGATGAAGCGGACCTATCAGACAATGAATATCCGGACCCTAACGATTGGCAGGGTTATGAATGGGATTCTGATAATGATAACCTACCGTCCGGAGATAGCGATGATGATGACGCTGACGATGAGTCCGAGGAATTTGAGGATAGACCTCAACCATCCCCAATCCTCATCGAAGATAGTCCTCCACCATCCCCCATCCTGATTGATGATGATGAAGTCCTCAATTCGGATGACGATATGTAATCGTTTCCTCGTTTCTTCCACCCTTTCCTTTCCTTTCCTTCCACGGAGTATACACTTTTTGGTTGGTGTACACGAGGCATTGCGAGGCTGGGGCAGTGTCTTCCTCCCTCTTCCTTATTATTATTTTTTCATAATAATCACTCAGAGTTTCATGAAGATCGTCATTCTTGGTGTTTTCGAATTTCAAACACTGAATTGTTCTACATTCACACATCACCCCTCCATTTTATTTTTTCCAATATAAATATAACATCAATCCCAGTTCTACATCATTCTTCCACAATGTCGAGTACAGGACCCATCCAGGTACATGAAATAGATTCAACGTCCGATCATTTCAGTACACATCTATGATCTTCCTGATGATTCCCCAGAACGTATAGAACAAGGTATGAAAGAGGAAGTAGATGCAGAGTTTGAGATGGCTGTTGACGAGTTAGACAATCTAGATGATTATGCGGACGATGTCATTAGTATATCATCTGATTCAGATGATTATGAGGACGACATCATTAGTATATCATCTGATTCAGATGATTATGAGGACGACATCATCAGTAAATCATCTGGTTCAGATGATTCAAATGACGATACCATCATTATTGTTTCTGATCATGATGAGGAGCGTTAGTCCATAGCGTTAGTCCATACCATTGCATGGAATAATAAAAAAACAGCCCGTTTCAGGGCTACAATTGAAGACAGAAACAAAAACAGCTCTTTTCAGATCTATCATTATACTTTCAAACAGAAACAGGTTCATACCATTGTTAACATTATAGTCTCGAACAAAATGCAAATAAAAGTACCATCATTCAACTCTGTAGTACTAATCATTATATGCATATATATTCAATAACTAACTTAAAGTAGTACTCATCATATGCCCAGATATTCAATGACTAGCAAATTCCCAACTTCGACTTTTCAGTCAAAGTAGTAATTTGCCATATAATGCACAGATATTTAAAGACTAACAAATTTCCAACTTAGACTTTTATTAGTCAAAGTAGTAATTTGTCACATAATCTGTGAATACTACTTCAACTACTGTTTGTGTGAATAATATAGTCCTGAAAAGGGCTGTTTTTTTGACCAATTGGTACATTATTGCATATTATGCATGCTGACACTCTCGTGAAATTTGTGAGCGGTCTTTCACATGCCTCACACCAATACTGACCTAGCTGCATCATAGAGACCGTATCATGGATGTTTACATGTTGACACCAGCCGCCGTTATTGTTCCGTATCGAGTAAAATCGAAAACAACACCAACATAACTTTTTGATGTTGCCATCAATCGTTCGGATCTGCACATGCGCGTCCATCACGCAATATAAATCCATTGGATCTTCTAGCGTGTCGGTGATGTTGAGCATTCGGAGACCGATTCTCAAAGCACCATCACCTTTAGATGAATCAGCTATAATCCCTTCATCATCGCCTTCCCATCCACGACCAACTCATCGACCATGTCATCATCTTCATCGCTCTCATTAGCCTCGTTTTCAATAGCCTCATTTTCAACTTCGTTGACTCCAAGGTCAATCTCCTCTTCATCGACTCCAACACCTTCTTCAACTATCACTTCATCTAGCTGAATGTTGGCATCCTCATCTATCGTCTATCCAATTATTTGCATCGATAGCAGATATTCTGTTTAATGCAGCAACAATTTTTTGGGTATTCATCTTGATGTTTTCTCACAGTTGCAGAGTGAATGAATGAACTTCAACGACGAGATCCATCTTGATTTTATCCAGGTTTGGAGACCAGCTCCCCTACCCTTTTGGCTGATTGTTGGTCTTGAGAGGGACCAATGGGTTCATGACTGATTGATGACGGCATGAAGTCCTTAGACATCAGTGCCGCCCTTCACGGGATACCCCTACCTGGCTGGGGTGGGATGGATGAAAAAGTTATTCATCCGTTAACGGGGGACATGAGGGCCTCATTCGACAGAGTGTCGGGGCTATCTGTATCGGGACGGGTCGTCTATAGCATAATCTGTGGCTTCCCTAACTAACGGGTTTTCATGAGTTTCCGTTTTTTCGAAAACTATCTCATTCCTCGACTGGATGGACTGCCGAATGGAAGGCAGCTGCAAATCTCTGCGGATGGCTTCATTCCGCACGAACCAAGGAGCATTCACAATCATTCTAATTATCTTATTTTGCAACCTTTCCAAAATGGAAATGTTGGACGGAGCCGCTTGTCCCCAGACGCCTGAAGCGTACATGATGACAGGCTTGAACATCGTGTAACAGATCGTAATTTTGTTTTTCATACTCATCTTTGATTTTCTGTTGATCAGAGGGTACAGACTGGCTATCCGACCCTCGATCTTAGATTTAACGAACATAATGAATTTCAGGATCGCAAGTCGACTTATATAATTGTATAGGTAGTGGTGGTGGAACGACTCCCACTTATCACTTGACTCGTTTTGAGTGGAAGAGAAGGAGAAGTTATCCCACTATACTTTCACATGATGTTAATTTGTATAAATAGAGAATGTCGGTATAGGAGAGAGCAGTCAGAGTTTCTATAAGTCATCTCTTGATATTTCTAATCAAATTAGTAAAATGCTGTTTCCAAAAGAGTGGAATGGAAAACCAAAAGTGTGTGTCTACCCAATGATTATTGCAGGGGCTATTGTGTGCTACTTTTGCCAAATAAGTAGACCTAAGGAAGCAATTAATCCAGGTATTGGTATGTGTAGTGATTGTGTGTCGCGGATTCAACTATCGCCTCCATCTGATCCACCAAAGCGAACAAACTCTGATTATCGTCAACAGCAGTTACAGTGCCTGAAGTGTTCCGAACCTATAATATTGAATAATATAGGTATTTGTAGAAATATTCGTGGTACCTGTGCTGCCGTTCCAGCTCCGCTGCAACGTTGTTTGCGTTGTGATACATATTCTATAAATTGCTGGAATCATGTATGCACTACATGTAGAAGTACTTGGGATTTATGTGAGAAGGTTGGTCAACTCTACCCCAATAGGAGAATTCATTTTTTTCAATGTTGGTGTCTGACACATGAACAACGAATATTGAGAAGGAGAGTGAAAGAACGTTCCACATCAACAGCGACACATTAACACTTTTGATTTTTAACACCGTTATTGTCCTCTGTTATTAATAAATATATTATTTTGAATTCATTTGTATCATTTTCTCTCATATTAAAAATGCATGCAACACAGAGTGTTCCTCTTAAATGACGAAGATCGTCACATGCGTGAACAGTTTTGTGAAAGAGCGCACGCGCCAGTTGATGAAAGAGCGCATGTGCTAGTTTATTTTCTTCTATAAAAGATGAAGTATCAGTAACATCATCACCTTTCCTATTCACATTCTATTGCCATCACATATCATTCCTCAGACCTAAATAATCATTATCATGAGCTCTATACCGTTGTTGATTGCTGAAGATGGTTCACCACTTGTTGATATCGATCACACTAATTTTGAAAATTAGCCAGTATTACATTTATCGAGTCAAGATTCGATAAATGATTTTGATATTAACGGAATCTAATGAGCAAATTGTTATTGAAAATCCAATCGTTTCGTAATCATCACCACTCAAACACCCTTAATCCACCCTTCCTCTTGGTGTTGATAAGAAATCTAGAACAATCAAGAGGAAGGTTACTAATGCATCTTCATCGATTTTCACTTTATTTTTTCTTCTCTTCAACACCTTCTCAATCAGATATACGTCAGGATTCTCGGTTCGTAATAACTCTTCTTCATAAAAACATCCTCTAATAGGTTGTTCATTCATATCTTCAAGATTATAGGTCGTTGGGGTGGTTTTATTAATTTTAACAATCTTGAAGAGCTCCGTGGTAAAGTTCAATTGTGTTGTTGAATCAACATTGATGGGTGCCATACCTATTGTACGATGAACTTTATTGTTATATCTACTAGTTATAATTGGAAGAATATCAAGCCATTTGTGGTGACCTCTCATCGAAAATTCCTTGTAGAGCCACGCCTTTATTGTACGAATCACTCTCTCTGCTATAGCCGCCTTCTTTGTGCTAAATGTTGAATAATGATTGATATTATATTCTTGCATGAGAAATTATTATTCTTTCCCTTAATCGCTTTGTATATGTTTGGGGGAAAATTTGGCTTCCTTTAGTACATATTTCATTGCATTAGTTATTGTACTACCTGTTTCATCTTTAACTGCTACAGTCCACAGATATTTTGAGTAACAATCAATCACTACAAGTATATATCGATATCATTTATTACTTTTTGCATAAGGTTGTAGTTCAGCTAGATCTATTTGCCATAGATCTGCAAAACCTTTGATGGTGGTTATTCTTCTGCGAAAATTACGTCTTGCAGGTCTATGTAATTCATTAACAACTTGTCGTTTGACATCACTTATTTCATTGGTCATTCTATTTCAATATGAATAATGAGAAAAGGTGATAATGTTACTGCATCGAAAGATGATGTGACAGTAATCATTACTTGTGGATATATTAATATATTATACCTTCTTCACGTAATTCTTCAATTATTGAAATTATTTCATTGTCATGTCCAGTATGTCCAGCTGACTTTGAAGCTACCAATAGTCGTAGGCGAGCAACTAACTCTTTCGGTGAATACCAGTACACATAATTCACAGGTTTAGAATTATATGTTTTCTCCATTTTCTTTCGTTTGAGTGCTTCACCAGTTTTACTTCTACTTCTTATTGGATATTGTCGTGAGTCTACCAGAGGTTTGATAACTTCACGAAATTTTTTAGAATTTGTGTTTTTAAAACCACTCTTCAGATGATATTGTTTATATGGAGCATTCGTTATTTTCAATATTTTGGAATATACTTGACGAGTTTCTTCATTATCAACATCTTACGGATTCTTCAAAAAGATCATATCATACAAGTATGGACTACCTGTGCATTCATATTTTTTCACTTTATTAGAATCCCAAAATGAAATGTTTCCATCTTTGAAATGTACCACTAGACTTCCCATTTTCAGCTTTTGTGTAATAGGATCCATACGTACACCAAATGTTCCATCATATGTTGGATTTCTGGATTTTACATTATTCAAATCATCTTCACGACTTTCATTCATATTAGGTGAGGAGTCATGATCCGAGGAATTAATGTGGGACAATTATGGTGTTTCGAATAGTGTTGTTCTCATATCGTCTTGAAGTGTGCTCGTGTCACTATTCACAGATGATACACTACCAAAAGTATGTTTTCTTCCTACTGGAGTACTCATGGGATAATTTGAAATAGATTGAACGTTTCCATGGTTTGACGATAACATTGATGATTTCGAAGTAGCGTTTGATGAAAAAACATTCAATGGTTTCGTTATGGGTTCATGCAATTTTTCAAGTGTCGTACGATTTTCAATATTATCATTCTTGATAGAGTTGAATTTCTGCCTGACAGCTTCTGTTGGCTCTACTAGTTGAAGTTTCAAATTCATTTCACTGTTTTTATTTTCAGAATCATTTTTCGTATTCATAATGCTCTTTTTAAATTATAGCTCAATTCGCTGATGAAGTGACCTCTACAATATTCAGTGATCGAATAAGTTTGAATAACAAGATCATGGATATATAAAACTATCGAATCCTTTGCGATATCTACCTTCATCTATTTTTCTGTCCTTATCAATGACTTGAAATCCATGTTGATCCTTCCAGCATTTAACACACATCAATTGGAATTGTTTGAATGTTACATCGGGTGATACATGATCTGAATAAATCTGATGTAAATTCGTCTCATCTTGTTTGAACATTATAATGGTATGATGAAATTGGTATTGTCACGCATTAATTGTTTGGGTACCCGTGAATATTTCTGTGCGATATAAAAACAATCAACATCCTTATGACGTCCCATACAGAAATATGATCTAATAATATCCTGCTTTTCACATATCATCATCATCGGAGCATCGGAGGGTTCCACTATTTCTGCATTATTGCTGAATGTTTAAAAACCTAATCCTTTTATAGGTTCCAAAACATTTCGCAAGTACTGATATTTAGGTTGATTGAGTGATTTCGAATATAGATACACATTTCTAAATCTCAGTCCTTGTGGATGTGTTAATAGCGATAACATTGCATTCGTCTTTCCACAATTTGAAGGTCCTATAATGAGTCCTCGAACTGATAATGGAAGTAGTGGACCATGTCTGAATACCCTTTGTCCATTCAATCCGCGCCCGAATTTCTCATCTAGATTATCTACAGCAAACTTTTCTTTCTGTTTTACAATGCGCATCGTGCCATGGTTGGAGACTATATAAATGTTATTAGCTTATTCAATACGGAAGTATTGAAAAGTGATCTTAAAATTAAAAGTGGTTGTGGTTTTGTTAATGATTTAATAAACAAACTTTCTTTCGAATTACATCTACCCGGAGGTTATCAATACTGTGGACCGGGTACAAAACTGAAACAACGTTTAGCTCGCAACGATCCTGGAATCAATAAATTAGATATTGAATGCAATATTCTAAGCATCCATCCGATCTTGCAGCAAGACATTTAGCCGACAAATAACTTGAATACAGCGATTGGGATAGGGTTAAATCGAAAGACGCGAGTATTGGGGAAAGAGCAGCTGCATTACTTGTCACCAACTTAATGAAAACAAAAAGACATATGGGCATGGGTTGTAGCAGCAATAAGAAAAAAAGTAACAGGAAACAAACGAAGAAAAATTAAAATAGAAAAGTTGCATTTGGTGCTGGGATCGTCCATAAAGTGCGAAGTGTATTGAAGAAAGCTGGTGGTGATCAATTTGTGACTAATAATAGTAAAAAAGCTATCACTGTGGCATTGCAGGCGTCACGTAAATACCTCAAAGCTGCCGGTGGAAATAAGAAAATCCGCACACCACGCATAATTCCTGTTCCCAAGATCGGTGGACTTTTGCCATTGATACCAATTTTTGCTGGACTATCCGCACTAGGGAGTTTAGCGGGAGCCGCTGCTGGTATTACCAAGGCCGTGAATTCAGCAAAAGCCAGCAAAGCGGCTTTAATGGAAGCCAATCGCCACAATAAAACCATGGAGGCTGTAGCATTGGGCAAACGTGAAAGTGGAATATACCTCAAACCGTACCGTAAAGGTTTAGGACTATATTTAAAACAAAACGAAAAACTAATTGAACCCCTACCTTAGACGCCTCTTACTGATCTCGATCTCAGTTATTATGCACAAAAAATGAAAATTCCACATTTTTGTGGTGTTTTTATGCGTGACAGATTACCCTCTTCAGGTCCAAGACAAAACGAGACAGCTATTGTCAATTTAGATGGAATAAGTGGACCAGGAACACATTGGGTGGAATATAAAAAATGCGGGAAAGAAGTCGCATATTTCGATAGTTTTGGAGATCTACCCCCACCATTGGATGGTTCAGTTCACAGCAGGTATTGACACTCTTTGAATTATTGATACTATTTCATTTTTCCACTCTATCATGTACTGTTTTATGATTTTTTTTTCATTTGTAACTGACTTATATCATGTATTGAAATTTTTCCTAATTCATATATATCATATTTATTGTTTTGTAATCATTTGTAATATATTGTATATAATGGGATTTATAAATAAAACATGAAAATAATACAAAGTTTTTTATTTGACATTATTTATGATTTACACATACAGACTATCTTCAATTTCCTCTCGATTTTCATCATTCAATTCAAAGTGATGAATAATCCATTCTGGCAAGTATGGTTGGAGGCTATATAGGAATCTTCTCAGGTTCAGTTCAATCACAACCTCACAAAGTTGCCATAATTCCAATTCATTATACAAAAATTTGTTACAAACTTCTGCACCTCTCCGATAGTTCTCAGCATCACGAATACATCATAGCATACACTCATATCATAAATGCTTGCATGTTCGGCTCCATCACCCAACACCTTCAATTTAGACGACAAATGTTGAACCGATGATTTGAGATCTATAAATAATTACAATTATTATTCAATCATATTGAATTTGACTAGAGATCGCCTTACGTCACAGTCTTTATCGCATCGAGAAAGGTGAGGGCAGACCGATGAATACGCATTTCTCAGCCACACGTCGTGGAGTGAACATCTTGCTCTCTTACCGTTGAACGGTTGGTGCTGTGACGTCACATCACTACTAACTTGGTGGGCTCACACCGATGGAACATTCATTCCTTGAAGGATTTTCGAAGTATGCAGACGTATGTTTGTACATAGACAAGCACATGATGAAACCCTGTACCGTGCGTTCTCACACACACACACACACACACCAATCAAATGTAATTACCTCACTATGTCACACACACACATACACACACAAAATCTCATATGAAAAAAATTCTGAACGATCCATGCACCAGACCCTTCAAGGTCACATCGCCTTGATGTTACTAAACAACAACAAAAAAAGCAATTAATACGTCATAGTGGTGGGGGGAGGCCCAGAACCGGCTGTAATCTGCTACAAAAAAATATAACATTATCTATATGCAAGCACAAGCATACAAATTATCATATACAGGCAGAACAAGGGCACCGTAAGTCAACAGCCGACACAAAATTAAACAAATGAAAATCCTTCACTTCCTTGTTTTCCTTGTTTCTTCGATGCTTTGATTGTATGCTTTTTATATTCATTCTGCTGAAGAGCTTGTTGTATATCTTTCATTGGTTTCCTGTACACTGTGTACTGAATTCCTCCCTTAGGTTTTTTTATAACTAGTACATTAAAAAAAGATATCTGGACTGAGTTTAGGTATGACACGAAACTGTCAAGTTCTTCATGTCATGATGAAGATGTATTTCGACATATCTGGGTTTTAATTTGGGTTTTATCGAAACGATGTTCAGGGCCAAGGTTTCGATATGGCCCATAACTTGATTGGAGATGACAGGTGATAAAGCGGAACCCAATAAAGCACCATCTATCTGTCTAAAAAAAGGTTGTTGATGCTAAAAGATGTGTTTTTCATGCAGTGGTGTCAGAGTACGATAACGTTAGCTGGTAGGTCATCTACCATGACGAACTGGTCTAGACCTCCATTTATTGGAGCTCTAGACGTCCCCTAACCTAACCCACTTATGTTACATAAGTGGGTTAGGTTAGGTTAGGTCCAAAGTGAGTGGGTCTATTCGATCCTCCACTGCAACCCGCAAGGGTTTATTGTGGATCACACCTATTCACACTCGACCAAATAAACTCAGATTCTTAACGAAGCCGACTGGTTTTTATGGTGAGTGGTCTTTCAGGTCAGATGGTAAGATTAAGGATCTGTATAACTCTAAAAACCTGATTCGGTTCTCAACGGGGCAGACACACAGTATGTGCTCTGATATTTCATCATTTTCCAAACAGAGGTGGCACACACTGTCTTTCGACAGTCCAAGTCTCTGCATATGATGATTCAAATGACGGTGACCTGTAAGAAGGCCTCTTAGACGTCGTAGTTCATCCTTACTGTAGTCTAACAACTGTTTGGTATCAAGCTTCGAAGGGTGAATAAACGCCTTGGAGTGAACCAATCCTGGAAGATTCTGCCAGAAGTCCATAAATCTTCTTGTCATCAAAGTGTTCAATCTTTGTTTGGCAAAGCCTGAAACGATGACAATGACAAGTTCTGGTCCAATGAAGCTGCTTGCAGCACCCTTCTTTGCAAGCGAGTCAGCAGCACCATTACCTTCCAGGCCAGTATTGCCAGGAATCCAGATCAGAGACAATCTGTTAAGTCTTCCTATCAAGGAGAGTCGATTTTGGCAATTTGCTACCAATTTAGACGTTGCTTGGTGGGAGTCAACGCCGCTTGACTGTCCAAGAATATTTTTATTGACCTATGTATGAGATTGGATTCTTCCAATCTCTCCGCATACAATTCAATGGCGTAAATTTCCGCTTGAAAAACAGTCGCATAGGCTCCTAGGCAGGTTGATATATCTGTTCTGGGTCTGCGACTGAAAACACCCGCATCAGAACCGGAAGCTGTTATTGATCCATCTGTGAACCAACAAGTATCCGCTCTTAATATTTTCTTCTGCCGGAGGATCCACTCCCCTCTACTTGGAAAAAGTACTGTATAAGATAATTCATTGGAGGCATAATATCAGAGGTCATTCCCAGACTGCTGTGACTTCCAGTGTCTACCAGCGGTCTAGTGTACCCTACTTTAGATTGATTTCTGCAATTGGCGATGTATATATGCAGTCCGTCTAGCTTCCCTCTCCAGAAGAATGTGGAGAGGGGGTAGATCTAGAACTAGAAGGATCATAATGGCCTCTGATGTTGTCGTACGGATGGCACCACTGATGGCCATACATAATTGGTTACAAAGATATTAGTTTACATGATTCGAATTGATATATTATATAATTTATTTGGTATGAATTGTATAGCGAAACATTTTTGCAGTCTTGTGAACTGTCCAGTGAAAATCTCACAATAATTGATCGATTTTGGGGCTTGTATAATTTAGACATTGGTTCTAGGAATGGCAAGTTGTAAATACGTTTCATTTGTATGTTGTAAAGGTATCAGGGGTTTCGAAGTCTATTTGGTGGCAGTGCTCCAAACAGAAATCGAATATTGAGTAAGTATTCAATATCAAGATTAGTCAAGGTATCAAGAAAAATCTCAACTCATAAAATTCCTATCTGTACTGTCAATTCAGTATAATAGTACACATATATGTCATGAGTAAAATGTGGTGGTACATAATATACTCTGATGTGTCCAAGATAACGAGGATCAGCATAAATAAATCGAAATCCGTGAGATGCAAAGTCGTCGAAATAGAAAAAGTTGTCCATTTGAAGAATGTTTAAATCATATTTTGTAATTTAGGAAATTCCGATTAGTTTCGGTTATACTGGAAAAAAATTCTTTTAAATATTTGTGACGTTATTTGAGGAGTTATTTTCTTCTCCAGTTTTCAAGCTGTATAAAATGGGGTTTAGAGATTTTCAATTGGACTTTGTAACTACTTGAAACTAGTGCATGAATCCACTCTGAAGACAGGTGATAGAATTTTGTACCAGCAGGAGAAATATAACTTTGTAAATGGTATTGTCGCGAGTTAAGTTTTGGTATATAACACATAAAAAATGTTTATGTAGGTCCCGCCATTGAACATTTGGGCATTTCTATTCTGGTACAAAGTCACTATTTCAATCCGTTCTCTTGCTTCTCAAGAATTCACAAAAATAGAAACACCAATTGTAACTTCACTTGGTAGGTAATGGTTATTGTAGAATGAGACAAATAGAAAAGGAAGAAAATATCGAATTCAAACTTAACTAGGCAAAATAAGACTTTTTTGAAGTATAGGTACTTCACAAAAACACCTATGAAACCTAGGTAACAGATTGTACAGAAGTGCATTCAAATAATTTTTAGCTTCCAAACAATGAACTTCGGACCATAATGTATTATATTTAATTGAAATCTGTTCATCATGGAACATCTGATAATGCAAAACAATTGATCCATTAAAAAAATGGTGACATGCTCTGGGGGTTACACCTCTCGAAGCGAAGCAGTAACTCGTCTTGATAATGCCATCTGAGATGATGGCGAAACGTCGACTATCGAATAGTACACAACGGATGAACACCCAGAAAAACAACACTCACTCACACTCATATAATTATGAAAGGAGATATTTTGGTATTTTTAATGATATTTTTTTGATCTTATTCTTTTCTTATAAATAAAGGTTTTGAAACTAGGTTTATGCATATATATATATATATATATATATATATATATATATATATATATATATATATATATATGTATATATATATATATATATATATATATATATATATATATATATATATATATATATATATATATATATATATATATGCATAAACCTAGTTTCAAAACCTTTATTTATAAGAAAAGAATAAGATCAAAAAAATATCATTAAAAATACCAAAAATATCTCCTTTCATAATTTCGGTCCACAAAGACCCCTGGATACCAATTTTGAATTAAATCACTTAATAATATCAAACCTCAACCGTAATTATAAATATTTATGATTTCTAATCGAAAATTCTATTAATATCAGATTTCACAAACCATATCGCTTGTTCATGAGATCTGAGAATAAAACACAAATTTCTTTCATTAATAATAAATCAGATTTCCTGTAGGAACTATTTGAACAGAATACATTTTCACCTGAAATGATTTATTTTATAACTATATAATATCCCTCCAATTTTCAACTAAACCAACCGTCACTGTGTTAAGGTCCAAATTACTTCAAATGTAAACAAACTCTCCATAACCTCTCATTAACCGCCACACCTCCTCGCCCATAAGTTGTACAGAAAAGGATAGTCCGATACCCGTTTCAAAATACATGTATTGTTTTGATATAGGTATGGCAACTTTATGTCTTATTGTTACTCTGAGGTCAAGGTATGTATCATTAGGAGACTGGTCAACTGCGCCTGAATAGGAAGCAACGACCAACTAGGGAGAGGAAAGATCTAGAAAAGAAGAAGAAAAGTGTGGTTAGGGTTGAAATAGATTAAAGATAAAAGTTTTTTTGATTTTTACAACTTTTAGGAAAAATGGCTTTAACCCCTATTACTAAAACTTTTATGTTATTAGGACAATGCGTTCCTTGTTTAAAACACGGTGCTTCGAAGTTCAAAGTAAAAAGACTGGAATTAGACACAAATTTGCTAATGGTGTGAAATTTCTCAATTTGTGATAACTTTTTCATAATTTTTTTTTAGTATTTTTCCAAACACGAATTTGTTTACGCACACGATCCAGATAAAAAATGCAAGACAGGTGACCTTGTACTCATCGAAAAACTACCAGAGAAAATGACGAGGTTAATAACACACAAAGTGAAAAAAGTTATATATCCCTTGGGAGATATTACAGATCCAATAAGTGGTAGAAAATGCGTAGTAGGTAAATTCAGAGATGATATTGATGCTGTGAATAGGGTTTATGGAATAACAGAAAATGCTTTCAACTATGATAAAGCTCCACCTAGAGGTTGGCAAGAAGGAAAGAAAGATTTTACTCATCTCGAAACGTATATCAAGTATCATGAATCTGGTGAAGATGATCCTCGTGCTGTCTGAGAATATTTTCAGATATTAGATTTATATGTAGTTTAAATAAAATAATTTAATGGAATGTGCTTATGATTTAAATTAATGTAATACACAAAATTCAGCTGAACATACTTTTACTGCGAACATTGACATGCAATATAACTGAAATCAATTGCTTTTTATTCAAATGTCTAATGCAAACTTATATTTGAATTGAAACTATTAATATTTATACAATTGGAAGGGTGGGGAAAAAAAGGACGGGTATCTCATTGTGACAAACCACACCTGTCTAAAACATAAATTAAAATCTGCTAGAGGCTTTCTGTTCAATAATTGGAAATATATAAATAAATAAAAACATCTAATTAATAATTGAAATTTCTCTAACCTTGAAGCATTGTGAGGAATTGTAATATTTATATACTGTTTTTAAGGTTCTTTTGTGAACTTGTACTAATAATTTCATATCGGAGAGCTAGTTATGCATATTTTCATGTGATATCAATTAAGGAAATTCACCACCAATCTTGACGCTCTGATTTTTTTTTATTTTAGAAATGTTGAAACAGTTGATAACAAATAAGTCAAGATATTTATTTATGAACAGATAATAGTAATTCTTATTATTTTGACAATTGCGGTAATTTCGTCCCAAAAGGAGGTCCGACAAGTGTGAAGAAAATACTTTTCTTGAAAGTTGGAAAGATTTTCTCTACAAATGAGAAAAAGTTACATATTTTTGAAAGATATTTTTGTTTTACTTTCCAAAAATTATGTTGCACATTAATTTTTTTCAATTCATTTTTTGTATATTATTTTGTATATCGATTTTTAGTTTTTTTGAAACACATGCATACAAATTTCAGGATGAATAATTTTACATTACCTATAGACATTTCTCCTATTCTTGATAAACTGTTATGTGCAAAGAAACTTAAATAAAAATCGAAACAATTATTAAAAATAATAATCTTTGTCTTTCCAATGATATAGTAGAAAAAAGAGTCATTTGTTATTTGTTACATTTTCATGGAATATTCACATCCACAAAGTGATATCATCCTATATCGATAAAAGTTTATATTTCTCATTCGTGGAAACAAAGTATTAAACCAATATTATAAGTGAAGGTGCAAGTGACACTCACGATATCCTACTTGATAGGAAAACATGGAAATGTGTATACCTACATGTTTAATTCATTTAAATAAATATCTACTTATTATCTACCATTTTCTAGCACCAAGTTTTCCTAGTAATTTAAAATAAAACTGTTTAATCTTATGTTCTGAATAAGCAAATATAAATTCAACATTTTTGCCTTATAATGAGACTCCAAAGCCTGATATTGGCTTATAGCACGTGTAGTGAGGTTTCTTCCTCCTGGTAGAACATGCACGTCCCCACCACTTGGTCTATAGTGTACAGTGTACCCCAAAAGCCTGTAGGTGTTTTTGCATTTGAGTATTTTTTGAAAAGCCCGCCATAGTAAATCTTGAAGTCAATCGACCAATGAAATCACATTTGAAGAAAATCAGTCAGTTCAAGATGGCGGAAAAATTAGTGTACATTTCACATCAACAAATAAAGCCAATTAAAATATTAAAATGGAAAGTACGAAAAGGTTCTTCTGTTTCTATAGGTCGTGTATTACTTTTGTACAATTTTGTGAATGGTCCGGAACAGGAACAACACAAATTAAAGTCAACGCAAGCTGGAATCGTACACAAAATTGTGGCGCATGAAAGCAGTTGTGTCAAGCAGGGGTATGTATTTTGAAAATTTTGCGGGAAACAAAATTATTCGTTTTTAGTTTTTGAAAGTAGTATTTATTCGAAGTCATGTTATTTTCATTCATTTGTTTGTACATTTTAAATTGAATTAGAACTATTGTTTGTGATATTATCCATCAATCCTTTATCTGTGTATATCATCTCTTGCGAGGGAAACCAATAGATTTACAAATTTAATATTTCAGATAACATTTTTTTCTTATAATTTCAAGATCTGTGCATGTACTTATAAGTTGATCTTTTTAATTTTTCAGTGAATCACCACTAGTTTATCTAATAGTGAATTAATAAGACCTGCAACATCCAAAGTAATATTATCATCAATGTTGAAGGTGCAATCATTCACCATTCTTTATTTTATAAGGCCTGTAATATCCAAAGTAATATTATCATAAATATTAAAGGTGGAATCATTCACCATTCTTTATTTAAATTCACAAGTTTTGCCACAATTCTCTTCACAGAGGATTCATGAACTTTATTTTATTCACTCATTAAAATAATGTTTCTATGACTGTGGGAGTTGCATTTTGCTCCCCTTCCAAATTTTCCAAGAACTCGATAATAAAATGGCTGAAATATCTAAAATATTGAAACGAATCTATTCTGAAAGTTTAAAAAGTTCAATGAAAATTATTAAGTTATTGGATATACCTAAGTATTAGTGTTCAGTTTTTTAAATCTCATCTGTTCCTCAACAGAGAAATCATATTGGAACTACAAACATGTTCTCATCCTACCATTATGAATGATATGTGTGCCGAATGTGGAGCAGACCTTCGAAAGGAGGATATAGTCAGTTGTGCTTCTGTACCAATGATTCATGCTATCCCAGATCTAAAAGTCAGTGAGGAGGTAGGTATTCAGATGTAAATATTGAATCCCGGAATGAATGCACCAAATATAAAATTGTTTGAAGGTTAACTGTTCCTGAACATGAATTTTTATGAAGTGTAAAAATTTTAATAAAAATAATAAAATAATGTGTAATGAAAATCAAAAAAACTAGGTGCATTTCAAGAAAACTAGGTTTGTGATTATAAAAACTGAGAATTAAAAGGGATATGAAATGAGAGAAGCAAACAAGTCTGATTGATTTTCTGCAAAATACTTATTATTTCTATTGAAAAAAATCCTAATAAAAATAATATTCATTCTCAACATCAGATATCCTCAATCAATCAATAATTTGAATTTCTACAAAACTTATCAGTATTGGAAAACTATTGTAATTACAGAAAATATATAAATTTTCATACAAAAATGGTAGATTGAGCTGGATTAATATCAACAATTACTGTCTTCTTTCAAAAGAATCTAAAAAGAATTCATCTGATGAACAAAAAGGGTTATCTTTCAAAAAATTTAATTGTTCTCTTTCAAATTGGAAAATATTTTGTATATTGTTCAACTATCATGACTTGAGGCTGTATATCCTGATACTAGAAATTTTAGGTTAAAATCTCCTTGACAAAAAACATTGAAACTACATTGCAAATCATTATACTTTGCTTGTTTTTTTTTTACATTTTTTTTTCAGATAGAGATCAACACAATACATAAATATTGAATACAGTTCAGATTCCTAGTTCCTTGAAGTGATTTCTACAGGAGGTTTTATAAAGTAGTTTCAACATGCTTCATAAACACTATTAAAATCATACCAATTAACACTTAATTAGGACCAAATTGATTGTCTTGCCTCGATCATAGCAGATGTGAACAGATTTTGAACTTTTGTTGTTTCTTGTATGATGAGAAAGCTTTCTTCACATTTTATTTTTTTTTTTGAAGTTCAGACAATAAGAAACCTTTATGAACAACAAATTTTTACAAGGGTCGCAAATTTGTAACTTTTATTTTTGACTTGCAATTTTTATACCTTAGAATGAAGATAGAAGGGGATGTTTAAAGAAGTTTAGGGTAGGCATTTGAAATAAAACTGCATTATAGTTAATGTACTTAATGTTGGATTAACGAAATTACTTGTAGTAGAAATCAGTTCTAGTTATGTTTGTCTGCATGTTGTATTGAAACATGTATCAACATTATCATACATTTTATTTTTTATCCTGCACTGAATGAAGATGGAAAACATGAATTGCGACATACAGCTTAAAACTGATGCGTGAATCTAGGGGAAAAAATTGTGAAGGACGGCATAATATAACCCTCAACACCATTTACTCTAATATTCTCCAATAAATGTTCTAATCACTAATAATTGATATTTTCATTGTACATCAAATGATGGATGCAATTATTTTTTCAGTTGGCCCAAAAATTAGGAAAGGCAGACAGTGATCGCCTAATAAAAGATAGAAAACTTGTGCTATTAGTAGATTTGGATCAGACGCTTATACACACTACCAATGACAATATTCCGCCTAATATAAAAGATGTCTATCATTTTCAACTGAATGGTCCGCATTCTCCTTGGTATCACACAAGATTAAGACCTGGAACTCACAAATTTTTGAACAATATTCATGACTTCTATGAATTGCATATTTGCACTTTCGGATCCAGGAATTATGCTCACACTATAGCTATGTACCTTGATGCTGATCAAAAGATTTTCTCCAACAGGATATTGTCCAGAGATGAATGTTTCGATCCAACAAGCAAAAAAGCAAATTTAAAGTATGTGGTTTAGCTATTTTCAACTTTTAGATGGGAATTAATATGATATTTTACAGAGCCTTGTTTCCATGTGGAGATAATATGGTTTGTATTATTGATGACAGAGAGGACGTCTGGTCTCGTGCTAGTAATTTGATTCATGTAAAGCCGTATCATTTTTTTCAACACACTGGGGATATAAATGCTCCCCCTGGTTTGGACAAACATGATAATGATGAAAATGGTGGTGTGGATTTTACGAAATTCAAGAAAAATGTGAGTTCTAGAAAATGAAGTTGAAAAGAATAATTGCTCAGTAATATATACTGAGAAATTATTATTTTCTTGTGTTAAAATATTCTATTTCAAATATTTGCATGTATATTTTATTTTTATTTTTTTATTTATTTAAATAATACACAAAAATAGAGAAAATAAGAATAATACACTAACAAAGAGACAGATATAAAGACCGTATTTGCAGTACATCAATTAAATATTTTGTATAAAATGGCATCAAAATGACTTAACACTTGTGTTATGCCACAAAGTAATACTAATTAATATAAAATTACAGTTGTGTACAGAGAGTTAGGAAACAATTTAGTGGCAGTGAATTTATTGGTGTTCTAATATTTTGATAAATTCAAAGTAATTTTCGAAGATGAACTTTTTTGATTCTATGGAGAAGGTTTTATAATTTTGAATATGTTTTATCCTTAGGGGTAGAATATTACAAATTTTAGGTATTGTGTAAGTTAAAAAGCGATGACAAATATTTTTATTGAATTTTGGAGTGGGTAGCAATTCGTTTGTTGTACTTCTAGTAAAATGAACTGTGAAAATATAATCATGAAATGTTTTGTTTTTGTATGCATACGTACATAAACTAAGAAAGTATACTGTTCGAATGTTACTAAGATCTTCTGAATATATAAGATTAATGTGATATGGTCTTTTTTTCTTCAAGATTATTTTCAAAATATAGTTCTGTATTAAGTTCAATTTTTGCAAGTTGCTCCCCACATCAGAATACCATAACGAAAAAGTGATTCGGCTAGAGATTTGTAAATATATACAGTGCATTTCTTTAATGTCCCCCCCTTTTATTTTTTGAATGGGTCAACTCGAAAAATTGAAATTCATTTCAAAAAGTTCAAAGCAACCATTTCAAGTATCTTCTGAACTGATCTCAAGCTTATTACCTCATATTATTGTCAATGTATTCAGGCAATTATACAAAGTTCCGCCATTTTGTAGTAGGTGAAGATATTGACTTCATATTCTAGGGTTGTGAATTATTCGTCAGGAGCTTCAAAATGATGTGTCACAATTTAATTTTTTTTCCTCAGGTTTCATCTGTCAATTTCACTTCAAAATAAAGTATTCATGCATTAATTTCATTATCCCAAATTTATATTTTGAATGATGCTACTAATTTTCTTTTATTTTCAGTATTTTAATATTAACATATGTCACAAAAAATATTTGAAGCTTTATAACTTCTATTTATTATATGCGAGCGCTTTCGATAGCTGGCTGTGCTATTATCTTCTTGGCTCTACTCTAACTGAACGTTTTATCTTCTTGTTTGTTCTTTTATGTGAGCGCTTTCGACAGCTGGATGTGCTATCATCTTGGCTTATTTATAGTCATTGCAAAATCCAATCTAATTGGAAATTGCATTCGTTTAAAATTAATTGGCACATCTAAAGGTATAATAAGGATTCATCTCGGAAGCCATTTAAAATGCTGATAGCATTTTTCATTGATTTTTGACTGACTAATCGCGGGCTGTTGCACAGCCGTGGTGGATTCAAATCACGTAGAGATCCAACCTTCAGTTATAAATTATGCGGTAGCGTGCCTGGCAAATCCAATAAGTTCAAAAACACTGTTGTATAATTCACAGCTTCGGTGGCAACGCAAGCTGTATCTTCGCTCGATGGATAAACAATATTAGTGTCCAAAAATTATGTAAGGAGTGAGAGAAGGCTTATTGTGTGAGAGAGACAGTAGATCGGCTTCGTTGTCTCCCAACTCCGTGCTGTTTACAGAATGACATGTGACACCGGTAGACGCCTGGCGGGGATAACAATGTTAAATTACTGAAAAAATAGGGGTTGGTGATAAAAGTGTAAAAATTGAGGGTTATAGGTATTTTTCAATGCCACATCATAAAAAAAAATTAAAAATGTTTGGAGTCGTGCTTATCATTCAGGGAAGTGAAAAACTGACTGAAACCTATTCATATAAAATTATATTATATATATATATATATATATATATATATATATATATATATATATATATATATATATATATATACTTATAAAATTTCATGAAAATCGGTCAAGCCGTTTCAGAGGAGTGTGGCAACTAACACTGTGACATGAGAATTTCATATATTATCTACGTATTTATTGACTCCATTACACTGCGCATAGCCAGAAACACGTGTCCGCGGTTTGCCAATAATTTTTCTTGACTGTTGTTACGACTACTTGGTATAATTTGTAAAATATCAGTTTTTCATATAGTAAACCTCTGATAAAAAATGTAGTTAAATGTTGAAACGTTTTATACAAATGAGAAAATACATCTTTATAACTTCTATTTATTATATGCGAGCGCTTTCGACAGCTGGATGTGCTATTATCTTCTTGGCTCTACTCTAACTGAACGTTTTATCTTCTTGTTTGTTTTTTTATGTGAGCGCTTTCGACAGCTGGATGTCGAACAGCTATCATCTTCTTGGCTCCACTCTAACTGAACGTTTTATCTTCTTGTTTGTTCTTTTATGCGGTTAGAACGCCGAGGAACAAATACAAATCAAAACACAAAAAGGACCTAACATTCAATATACTACACAATACAATACACATTCCTAGAAACAGTGAACCTAGAGAAAATTCAATACAAAGGATATTACCTGATGTAACCCCAAATACAGAAAAATTTACCTGCAGTATCTGCACTAAGGCGAGGAAGGTTAAACACCAGTTTAACCTTCCTCTTGAAGATGATCACTTGGTGATCGAAACACGTGCAGAGGTGTTAAAATAATGGTTTAGTGTTAGTATAAAACTCCAGTATTATTCAGGAAGAGTCTGTCTACTTTCTTGACCAATGTTTATTATCTTGACTATTGCATACTATTCATATGGTACATAAATGTTTTTGACATCAAACACGCATCAGAAAAATGGGTTTGGTTATTAACATAATAACCAGTCAGTCTTTAGTATTCAATATATATTGAATATATTTCATTGTTTTAGGACAGTGACAGAGCAAAAATTGGTTCAAAAATTGATGGTCAAAATGGAATGAATATTGTTCCAGAGAATCAACTGTTTCAGGAAACCATACAACAAAAGGATGAAAATATGAAAAGTGTAACTAGTGACAGCGAGAAACTGTTAACTGTGGAAGTGTCAGTAAATGGTAATAAATCTATGAATGAAATTATAGACAAATTTTCTGATGGTGACATTCAAAGTGAACCAACAGAAAATGAAGAAAGTGAAAAGGGTCAGTCTAGTGATAAGGATACAAATAGTACATTGACAAGTGAAACCCTTTCAAACACAAAGGAAAAACCCAGCAACAATGGAATAATCGATTCCTCAATAGAAAAAGGAGGAGAACTCGCTTCAGAGAGTAAAAATAATGAAAATGAAAAACCTAGCGATATCAATCCATGTAAATCTGTAACAGAGATTGATGAACAAATAGAAGAAAAATTGAACAAACCCATTTCAGAAAATAAAGATGATGAAACTGAAAAACCTGGTTACATTGCGTCTGATGCTTTTTCAGAAATTCAGAATAATTTAGAAGAAAAACCTGAAAATGATTTAACCAGTGAACCCACCTTAGAAAATATTAAGATAGAGGAGAAACTCACTGGAAATGGTGTGGTAAATAAACTCTTGACAGAAAATAATAAGAAGTCAGAAGAGCAAGTCACTAATAGTATTATTCCAACAGACAGTAAAGAAACTGCAGAAGAACATAATGAATCCAAACCAGATGGATCAATAACAAAAGAAGACGATTCCAAAAACATGATAGAAATCGAAGACCCGGATGACTACTTGATTTACTTGGAGGAAGTGCTGAAAAGAATACACCAACAATTCTACAACGAATTTGATATGTTAGAATCTGGCGAAGTTCCGGACATGAAAACTGTAATTCCCAGAGTTCGAAGTAATGTCCTGAGAGGCTGCCATCTAGTATTCAGTGGTTTAGTACCAACACATATAAAATTAGAACAGTCAAAGGCCTACCAAGTTGCAAGAAGCCTTGGGGCAGTAGTTACGACTGATATCAATGAAAACACAACTCATCTTGTGGCAGTTAGACCGGGAACTGCAAAAGTCAACACAGGCAGAAGGAAGAAACATTTGAAAATCGTAACGCCAGATTGGCTCTGGTGTTGTGCAGAAAGGTGGGAACACGTTGATGAGAGAATATTTCCACTAAGTAAGAAAGGATCAAAGAACCGGCATCCTCCCCCTCACTGTACAAGCCCGAGAGATTTTGCTAGTTATCAAGAGCATGAGGCTCCTGCTGTAAGAAAACGGTCACCTAGTGGGAGGTTCATGGATACCATCAATCCACTGATGTCTTTTTCCCGTGCCGATATTGCCGATATGGATAAAGAGGTATGTTGATTCAGTTTAGTAATTCATTTTTTTATCATGTTTTGTCAAACAAATTATTTTCTCTTCAAATATTCTCAATGATATAATAGTTTATTATTTCTAGTGTTAATATTTTCATTCGGGTTTGAATGCCGTCATAGTTTGGAACTGCATCCTAACGTTTCACCAGCACGGGTGACTCTCATTGGTGAATCATCAAGATGGATAAACCTCTGAAGAAGCCAGTCACTCGTGCTGGCGAAACGTTTGGATGCAGTTCCAAACTATGGCACCCTTCAAACCCAAATGAAAATTGTAACACTGAAAATATCGGCCTCGAAATCCTTAACCAGTTTATTATTGGTATTGCAACAGTTATTTTCCAAAGATATGTTTTCAAAATATACTTTATGACGTGAATTTTATAATAAATAAAGTACAAACTAATGCACCAGAGAAGCTACAATCATGACTATCTAGTTGAGTATTCAACATTTTCGGACCTAAGACTGTGCCGTGTTAATGAAACTGATACAAATCATTTTCACATTTGGCAACACGCCTGAGTGAATCACTTTTTGACAGAATTATTATATCAGACTATTCAGCTATCTTTTCCCTAATTTTCAACTCTTATTAAGCAGTGAAAATATTACAGCTCTAAAAATATTATATAATAAATAAAGTTAATAAAAGAACCATCCACAAATATAAATATGATAAATATTCTAAAATAATCAGTTTTATTGAAATCAAAGTGGTACAATATTCATGCTCTGTAATTTTATTTCATTTTCGGACCACACAAGTAACTGTTTGAAGAACTTGAAATAGTGACATCTTACAGCTGAAATCTGAACTGAATGGGTGGTAAAACAGAATGAAAATTAAAAAATTTGAGTAAGTGTTTGCTTTTACTCAAACTTTTGAATAGTTCATCATAGCCCTTTTGATTATATAATGGAATAGGTAAATGCAAATATATTGCTTTTCCAAAAAATGTTCAATTTTCTTTTTTTTAGGAACAATTCAAACCTCACTCCTTTTGACCTTTTGTTCCAAATGGTAATACTTGTGTTATAAATGGTAATACTTAGCATTTTAAACTTCATTACTTTCTGCTCTATGTAACCTAGTAATATTAGGGGAGTTTTGATTTTGATTTTCTAGGATTTTTTATTTAGTTTGTGGAGCATTCAAATGCCAAGAGAGAGGAGGAATGTCTATTCTTCTCAATAACTGCCCCTAATTGATATGCCCATTGTATTTTCCTCTTTATTACTGATACTAACATTTTTTAGGTGAAAGATATTCTAGATAATGATAGTGACAGCAGTGAGGATGACCATATAGAAAAGGATGAAATAGCTGATTTTGAGGAAACAGCAGAAGAGACCAGAAAAAGAAGAAGCAGCAGTAGTAGTAGTAGCGAGGAGTCTCTTACAGGAGAATATCCGAAAGGTTACAAACGGAAAAGAGAAGAAGAAGAAGAAGAAGAAAAGGAGAAAAGCATTTTGGAAGAATATAACAGCAGTGAGGATGAAGAATTTCCAAGTCAGAAGTTCAGAAGGGGCGAGAATGTCGATGATGTGTTGGATTTTGAACAGGAAGATACACAAGATAGCATAGAGCCTCAAGATGAAGTGGATGATGGACTATGGAATATGATGGGAGCTGCTTTGGAAAGGGAGTTTCTATCGAATGATTAATTTTTGCAGTTTCAAAATAGGTCCTATAAAGTTTGTAGTTTTTGGCATTGAGTATTTAAAAAATGGAAAAGTGAGCAGGGTAATACATGTGCAGAAAGTTACTAAAACGAAATTGGTGTCATATCAATTGAAATATATTAATATTATTCATTTTCAAAAAATACTAAGTTAGGTAAGAAAATTATGAATCTTAAGTTAAACTAGATTGTTTATTATTTTTCATGGAATAAGTGAAAGTACATTTTTGGAAAAGTACATCATTTCAATTTGTGAATCAAATAAATTTTGGGAATTTTTATTGTGGTTTCATCTTAGTTAAGTTTAAAAATACAATAGATGATATTTTTAATAGCTTAAACAAAGAGTTTTTCCTTGAATTTCTGATATTTCAGATTTAGAAAATTTATTACTCTGAATAGTATCCCTTCAATGGGCATAATCTGGTCGAGAGTTTCTATTTTGTTCTTATATAATGATTTTATTTTCATGAGAACATAATTAGGATCTGTATGGAGCAAGGTGACAATTTTATTTCAGTGGAAATTTTCTTCAGATGATTATCTATAAAACAAACTTTGATGATCTTGAACATTATAATTATTGAATTCATTGCTATGGTTATACTTATATGGTTCAATAATGTTATGAGTACTAGAATTGCATTTGTAATATGTACACTAATAAATTCATTAATATTCTCATTGAACTATGGCGCTTTGAACCTTTTCATGTCTCAATATTTTTTTAATTGTAGTTATATATTTTATGAGGTTTGTCATATTTATCCATACTAAATTGAGAGTGGCATCATTTTAGGAGTGAAAGATTTTTGGCTTTCTACTTCTCCATCGTTGAGAATATTCAAATAATATTTTTTTGTCAATAAATAACCAGGTCCGGAAATGGATGTCGGCTGCCATTAAATTTTGACTCCTCTGAACAGCGAATACCACACTGTCCTTTACTTCAAATTCTAGTGGGTTTTCCACAAAACAATCTTTTTGAACACAGTTCATTTTTTTGAGTTGTTCATTCAGGTTTTGTGCTCCGAAATTGTAGGGTAATAAAAAACTTCTGTGTAAATCTGTCAATTTTTTTTATTTGTCATTTTTTTTTGTCATGCTCAAGTTTAGATGTTTAATGAATTTCACTGTTCTGATACTGTTTACACTGAAATTTAGATCTGATCAGTTATGTTTTATACATTGGAGTGAAAGTACATCACGTTTTAGAAACTGATTAAAAATTACAGAGGTTTTTTTCGAACATCAATAGAGTATAACATTAGAACAATATTTGTTTTGTTCATAAATTAACTAGAATTGTTCACAATATAAGTAATGAAAACTTATCATTAACAGCGATAGTGTATCATAGGGAAAAAAGTGGGTTTATAGTGTCATGAGAAATTTCATCTTAATACCTATGGTTGAAAGTACCTACCATTAAAAATGTTAAAACAAACACACATGGTCTATCTTTAAAAATCATAAATTCGATTATTTCATATTGGTGATGATTTTGCTCAAATTCAAAGTATAACTTTCTTATTTTTCTGTTTCAATATAACCTCTATCCAATTTTTTTGTGACATATTTTGATATAACGATTTATTTTGCACTCATTAAAATTCCCCTGCTCACTTGGATTATTTACAGTCAGAATATCTTTCATTATTAAAATGTTGATTTTCTCAGACTGAAACAGATGTAAAACCCAATTTTGAATAAATACGGAGACTTGAGTATACTATTTTCATTTTGTTGCTTTTATTTTTCTGGGGCATAATTATAAGTTGTAAATAAAATAGTATACTGGATTTTTTCTTATTGTTAGTCGGAAATTATCTCATTTTCAGGGTGATGTATCAAATTTTGCTTTCACCTATGTCCTGTTGAATAGGTACAAAAATGTAAAATATTACTTAAGATTAAAAAAAGAGCATTTTCTTTCTTTGTAAATATTTGTAAGTTTTGTTTATATAAATTATTAAATCTAATTGTAATTAATGGTTTTTGTTGCTATTTGTGTACCCATTTTTTTCAGTAGCAGTTCTGATTTTTTTAGTGTGATAGTTTATGGAATTAGAGTTAACCTTACTAAGTAAGCATGGGCATAAAGTAAAAAAATGGTCCCACATTCTATTTTAAATATTTCATTCATTATGAACCTAATAGGAACAATACCTATATACAGTGCATTTCTTTAATGTCCCTCCCACTTTTTATTTTTTGAACTGGTCAACTCAAAAAATTGAAATTTGGGATAATGAAATTAATGCATGAATATTTTACTTTGAAGTGAAATTGACAGATGAAACTTTCAAGATGGCGACTGGGCGCCATCTGGGGAAAAAAATTAAATGGAAAGGGGGTCTTGTGACACATCATTTTAAAGCTCCTGGCGAATACTTCACAACCCTAGAATATATGATAGCACGACAAGCTGTCGAAAGCGCTCACATATAATTGAATAAGGGTTATAAAATATATATATATATATATATATATATATATATATATATATATATATATATATATATATATATATATATATCTATATATATAGTATCATATGACGGTATTTCGAATTTTAAAGGAACAACTCTTATACCCTTACCACCTGCAACGAGTACAGGCACTGTTACCGCGAGACTTTCCGAACCGTCTTGAATTTTGCAATTGGATGCTGGAAATGATTAGAAGAAATTGTGACTTTCTGAAGACGATAGAATTCACAGACAAATGTAGTTTTTCTCGGGACAAGATTATTAATTTTCATAATTACCACATATGGGCTGATAAAAACCCTCACGCTATTGTCGAAACTAACCATCAAGAACAGTTTTCTCTTAACGTGTGGCTCGGAGTTATTGGGGATGATTTAATTGGGCCTCATTTTCTACCTCCTCGATTAAATGGCGAGGCATACGTTCAATTTTTCAGAGAAGTGCATCCAGTACTGCTGGAGGAAGATCCTTTGGGCGTCAGAATGGATATGTTTTTTATGCATGATGGGGCTTCCGCCCATTTTAGTCAAGTAGCACGTCAGCATTTAACTGAAACATATACAAATCAGTGGATAGGTCGAGGAGGACCACAGAACTGGCCCGCTCAATCCCCGGATTTCAATCCTCTCGATTTCTCTATTTGGGGCCATTTACAGCATTTGGTTTATCATACTCCTGTTCGCGATGTAGAGGACTTGAGAAATCGCATCATCGATGCGTGCAGGGTAATCACAGAGACTCCAGGAATATTTGAGCGAATACGTGGCTCAATGCGCCGACGTCTAGACGCATGCGTAATGTCTGAAGGTAGACATTTCGAACATTTACTATGATTTCTACAAGTTGTGTATTTTGTTATTAATGTAGTTGTTCGTAAAATAATTTCAGCCCTCAATAAAGCTAAGAAACATTAGCGAAAGCTCGGGCAGCTAAAAAGAGTAATATTTTATTCTACAGATTTTAGACAGAAACAGATCCAATCCCCGAAAAACCACTCTTCTATATATACATACGGTTTGATTTATATATATATATATATATATATATATATATATATATATATATATATATATCAAAAAGAGGAAATTCGTGGACAGAACACTCAATAAATAAGGGCAAACCGCGGGCACGTGTTTCTGGCTATTGGCCTCATCAGCGCGGTGCAGCCAATTGCAAAGATGGACAACAACTGGTTACCAAAAATGAAAAACGTCACATATGCACGGTGTCACCAACAGGAGCTTACCGCACATTTGTGGTTTCAATTAGTGTTTTTTGAGTGTTCTGTCCACGAATTTCCTCTTTTTGATTTATATTATACACACTCGTTAATATTTATCTCTCTCTCTCTCTCTCTTTCTATATATATATATATATATATATATATATATATATATATATATATATATATATATAATAAAGGATTATTTTCACAACGTTTCGGCAAAGTGAAGATGGCAAATGAGACTTTGCCGAAACGTTGTGAAAATAATCCTTATGGGGAGAAACTACACAGAACACGGAGCGAAACCCGAGAAAACAGCTCATCATACTTTATGATGAGCTGTTTTCTCGGGTTTCATACTTTATGATGAGCTGTTTTCTCGGGTTTCGCTCCGTGTTCTGTGTATTTTCTCCCCATAAGGATTATTTTCACAACGTTTCGGCAAAGTCTCATTTGCCATCTATCTAATTTTCTATAATATTACCTTATTGCTCGAGCTCGACAAAATAAAAATATTGGCGGTCACACAGGGTGTTCGATTTTTTCTGGGCGGATCCCAACTGTCTTTTTAAATGGCAACCTATATTTTTTATCGCTTTTTCGGTTTCTTCATAGAAAATAAAATAAACTTTATGTATATCTGCACTTCGAAAATATTGACGGTTTTCGAAATATCTAGCATGACAGGTTTTTTTTTCCAATATTCGTCACTCAGAATATTTGAAATTATAAAGTGGTGCCAAGTCCAGTTGAAATTTTTTTTTGGTCGAATATTCTACATTGGTAACTCTCTCAAACGATATATCTGAAATCGACCTGTGATATACAGGGTATGAAAAACCGCTTGCCAAATATTGTAAATGAAAATTTGCAAAATCTTCCTTATATTAAATGGAACACCCTATATATTATTGATCCATAAGAAGCGCCAACGAAACCTCTACAAATTTCATTAAGTATTCCCTATGGCTAAGTTCAATAGTTTTTCTTAAATGAGCATTTCTTTCGAAAAATGGTCATTTTTTCAAAGCGAAATCCATTTGACGACTGATAAAAATATACGAAAGATATCTTGTTTCAATTTTGTACATTAGAAGGTGTCCAAACAAATATTTTTTAACGAAATAAATGTATGTACCTATCACTTTTTGCTAAATGGAAAATTATTTTTTCATTGGATGCAGAATTTCACTCATAAATCGTGCAATATCAAACCAAACAAGTTAAAAGAAAGAAACATTATAAATAACTATTTTTTTCATGTTATTATATTCATTCAGAGCTTGAGTTCTAGATATTCAAATTTGTCAACTGGCAAATTACAAAACTACAAAAGGGAGAGTTTAATTAAGGTTGATAATGAAACTTTTATAAAATATGTTCAACATGTCTTCCATTTTCTTGAATGCAGACCTGAAGTCTATGTTTGAAAGACTGTTCTACCCTGCGCAAGACAGCTGGTGTAATGCTGCGAAAAGCATTCGTTATTCTAAGTCGCATATTTTCGGGAGAAGTTGGTGGCTCAACGTAAACCATATTTTTTATGTATCCCCATAAGAAAAAATCTAGTTTCGTCAAATCTGGTGATCTAGCGGGCCACCGTACAGGCCCATTTCGTCCTATCCATTTATTGGGAAATACTTCATTTAGATGATCTCTCACTTCTGCCGAATAGTGAGCAGGTGCACCATCATGTTGTAACCACATTCTATTGCGGAGGTCAAGAGGAATATCATCTAACAAACCTGGTAAATCATTTCGTAAGAAATTGAGATACATTGCACCATTCATATGTCCCTGAAAAAAAAGTATGGACCAATTACATATTCTCCAATGATGCCTCCCCAGACATTTATCGACCACCTATGTTGATAATCCACCTGTCTCAATAAGTGAGGATTTTCTGTCGCATAATAATGGTAATTATGTCGATTTACAAAATCCATTTTTATGGAATGTCGATTCATCCGACCATAAAATATTATTGAAAAAATATTCGTTTCGACGAATTTTGTTCATGGCCCAATTGCAAAATCTCACTCTTTTCTCGAAATCAGCATACAGTAGTTCTTGATGTAACTGAACGTGGTATGGATGCAAGCGATGTTTCTTCAATACTCGTTGCACTGATCTCTCACTTATATCCACTATTTCCCCAATTTGTCGTTGACTCCTACTAGGATCTTCTTCAACAGCAAGAAGAACTTGCAATTCATTATCTTCATTAGTAGCTGGCTTGATGCGCTCATGTTTGGAATAATTAATAGATCCAGTTTCAACGAATCGTCCCAAGACATTTCGGAAAGATCTTTCATCTGGATGCCTTCTATCTGGATACCGTTGAGAATAAATTCTACTTGCCAATAAACAATTCCTGTCTGATTCACCTAATATGAAAATCATATCAATCAAATCACTTTTTGATAACAACATTCTGATGAAATTATACCGACAGTTCAACTTCACGATTGACTAAAAATTTCAATATTCATTTGCAGCCAAATATTTTGTTCTGTCATTTGCCAGACTACTTGATTTCCAATAAATATTTCATTCGCTGAAAGGTTGTTTTAGACCGAAAGAACGTCCATTTTGTGGTGTAATTCGCAACTTGTTTATCTAGCAACAGGTAATTTTAGGAATGGGCGATATTTTAAGGAAAGGGTATTTTTTGTATATTCTTATCAGTCGTCAAATAGATTTCGCTTTGAAAAAATGACCATTTTTCGAAAGAAATGCTCATTTAAGAAAAACTATTGAACTTAGCCATAGGGAATACTTAATGAAATTTGTAGAGGTTTCGTTGGCGCTTCTTATGGATCAATAATATACAGGGTGTTCCATTTAATATAAGGAAGATTTTGCAAATTTTCATTTACAATATTTGGCAAGCGGTTTTCATACCCTGTATATCACAGGTCGATTTCAGATATATCGTTTGAGAGAGTTACCAATGTAGAATATTCGACCAGAAAAAAATTTCAACTGGACTTGGCACCACTTTATAATTTCAAATATTCTGAGTGACGAATATTGGAAAAAAAAACTTGTCATGCTAGATATCTCGAAAACCATCAATATTTTCGAAGTGCAGATATACATAAAGTTTATTTTATTTTCTATGAAGAAACCGAAAAAGCGATAAAAAATATAGGTTGCCATTTAAAATGACACAGTTGGGATCCGCCCAGAAAAAATCGAACACCCTGTGTGACCGCCAATATTTTTATTGGCGGTATATATATATATATTATATATATATATATATATATAACAATATATATAATATATACAATATATATAAACAATATATATATATATATATACAGGGTCCTGCAACAGTGGCGCGGTGTTCCATATCTCTATATAGGAAGCAGATAGGAATCTAATTTTCTATAATATTACCTTATTGCTTGAGCTCGACAAAATAAAAATATTGGCGGTCACACAGGGTGTTCGATTTTTTCTGGGCGGATCCCAACTGTGTCTTTTTAAATGGCAACCTATATTTTTTATCGCTTTTTCGGTTTCTTCATAGAAAATAAAATAAACTTTATGTATATCTGCACTTCGAAAATATTGACGGTTTTCGAGATATCTAGCATGACAGGTTTTTTTTCCAATATTCGTCACTCAGAATATTTGAAATTATAAAGTGGTGCCAAGTCCAGTTGAAATTTTTTTTTGGTCGAATATTCTACATTGGTAACTCTCTCAAACGGTATATCTTAAATCGACCTGTGATATACAGGGTATGAAAAACCGCTTGCCAAATATTGTAAATGAAAATTTGCAAAATCTTCCTTATATTAAATGGAACACCCTGTATATTATTGATCCATAAGAAGCGCCAACGAAATCTCTACAAATTTCATTAGGTATTCCCTATGGCTAAGTTCAATAGTTTTTCTTAAATGAGCATTTCTTTCGAAAAATGGTCATTTTTTCAAAGCGAAATCCATTTGACGACTGATATACGAAAGATATCTTGTTTCAATTTTGTACATTAGAAGGTGTCCAAACAAATATTTTTTAACGAAATAAATGTATGTACCTATCACTTTTTGCTAAATGGAAAATTATTTTTTCATTGGATGCAGAATTTCACTCATAAATCGTGCAATATCAAACCAAACAAGTTAAAAGAAAGAAACATTATAAATAACTATTTTTTTCATGTTATTATATTCATTCAGAGCTTGAGTTCTAGATATTCAAATTTGTCAACTGGCAAATTACAAAACTACAAAAGGGAGAGTTTAATTAAGGTTGATAATGAAACTTTTATAAAATATGTTCAACATGTCTTCCATTTTCTTGAATGCAGAGCTGAAGTTTATGTTTGAAAGACTGTTCTACCCTGCGCAAGACAGCTGGTGTAATGCTGCGAAAAGCATTCGTTATTCTAAGTCGCATATTTTCGGGAGAAGTTGGTGGCTCAACGTAAACCATATTTTTTATGTATCCCCATAAGAAAAAATCTAGTTTCGTCAAATCTGGTGATCTAGCGGGCCACCGTACAGGCCCATTCCGTCCTATCCATTTATTGGGAAATACTTCATTTAGATGATCTCTCACTTCTGCCGAATAGTGAGCAGGTGCACCATCATGTTGTAACCACATTCTATTGCGGAGGTCAAGAGGAATATCATCTAACAAACCTGGTAAATCATTTCGTAAGAAATTGAGATACATTGCACCATTCATATGTCCCTCAAATAAGTATGGACCAATTACATATTCTCCAATGATGCCTCCCCAGACATTTATCGACCACCTATGTTGATAATCCACCTGTCTCAATAAGTGAGGATTTTCTGTCGCATAATAATGGTAATTATGTCGATTTACAAATCCATTTTTATGGAATGTCGATTCATCCGACCATAAAATATTATTGAAAAAATATTCGTTTCGACGAATTTTGTTCATGGCCCAATTGCAAAATCTCACTCTTTTCTCGAAATCAGCATACAGTAGTTCTTGATGTAACTGAACGTGGTATGGATGCAAGCGATGTTTCTTCAATACTCGTTGCACTGATCTCTCACTTATATCCACTATTTCCCCAATTTGTCGTTGACTCCTACTAGGATCTTCTTCAACAGCAAGAAGAACTTGCAATTCATTATCTTCATTAGTAGCTGGCTTGATGCGCTCATGTTTGGAATAATTAATAGATCCAGTTTCAACGAATCGTCCCAAGACCTTTCGGAAAGATCTTTCATCTGGATGCCTTCTATCTGGATACCGTTGAGAATAAATTCTACTTGCCAATAAACAATTCCTGTCTGATTCACCTAATATGAAAATCATATCAATCAAATCACTTTTTGATAACAACATTCTGATGAAATTATACCGACAGTTCAACTTCACGATTGACTAAAAATTTCAATATTCATTTGCAGCCAAATATTTTGTTCTGTCATTTGCCAGACTACTTGATTTCCAATAAATATTTCATTCGCTGAAAGGTTGTTTTAGACCGAAAGAATATGGCACAAATTCCGAGATTTTTGAAATTATTGTAACTATTCAAGAACGTCCATTTTGTGGTGTAATTCGCAACTTGTTTATCTAGCAACAGGTAATTTTAGGAATGGGCGATATTTTAAGGAAAGGGTATTTTTTGTATATTCTTATCAGTCGTCAAATGGATTTCGCTTTGAAAAAATGACCATTTTTCGAAAGAAATGCTCATTTAAGAAAAACTATTGAACTTAGCCATAGGGAATACTTAATGAAATTTGTAGAGGTTTCGTTGGCGCTTCTTATGGATCAATAATATACAGGGTGTTCCATTTAATATAAGGAAGATTTTGCAAATTTTCATTTACAATATTTGGCAAGCGGTTTTTCATACCCTGTATATCACAGGTCGATTTCAGATATATCGTTTGAGAGAGTTACCAATGTAGAATATTCGACCAAAAAAAAAATTCAACTGGACTTGGCACCACTTTATAATTTCAAATATTCTGAGTGACGAATATTGGAAAAAAAAACCTGTCATGCTAGATATCTCGAAAACCATCAATATTTTCGAAGTGCAGATATACATAAAGTTTATTTCATTTTCTATGAAGAAACCGAAAAAGCGATAAAAAATATAGGTTGCCATTTAAAAAGACACAGTTGGGATCCGCCCAGAAAAAATCGAACACCCTGTGTGACCGCCAATATTTTTATTTTGTCGAGCTCGAGCAATAAGGTAATATTATAGAAAATTAGATTCCTATCTGCTTCCTATATAGAGATATGGAACACCGCGCCACTGATGCAGGACCCTGTATATTGTATGTTCTCTTTAGCTATTAGCTGTAGGAACAAGCAATAGAAAGAGAAGTTGTACTAAAAACTGTACTTGAACACATTGTTAAGATATAGAAATTTTTCAAATATCATCACATGCCTCGCAATTGATTAAAACCAAAAATGGGGCCAAAAAAGCCACAAATCCAAAAAAAAACTAGTCAGAATTACCATGTTTACTGCGTCGACACATTTGTTTAGAATTATTTTAATTATTTTGATATATTGACGGGATATAAAAACTATTTTGAAACTCAAGGTGCATAATCTATATCATATACATGAGCTGTTTTCTCGGGTTTCGCTCCGTGTTCTGTGTATTTTCTCCCCATAAGGATTATTTTCACAACGTTTCGGCAAAGTCTCATTTGCCATCTTCTGGTGATGTCTGGTTTTTTTCAACAGTCTAGTTGAAGTTCCAAGAAGGGACATGACGACCCATGTAAGGACTCGGTCTCTCTAATGTGGACAACTTTAGGCTTTCTTCTGGATAACAATTGGATTCTGTACACCAGGTGGTTTATCTTTATCTTTTTGGTTACCAAGTAAGGTCGTTGCTATGGGCGACGTTGAGGTTGATAGAGCCACACTGCATCGCCCTCCTTGAAGTTCACCGGCAGCGACGTTTTGTCAAATCTTATCTTCATCTTGTCACTGGAAAGCTATAATTTGGATCTGCCAAATTTGTGTACAATTTAAAGTCTCTACTTCAGGTCATTCCCGTACACTGAAAGGGGTGGTACCTCTTGAGATTCATCGGTTGGACTGCCACACATTACATCTATCATAAGATTCAGTTCTCGACCAGTTATAACAACAATATGTAACCTGTCGCGTCATGTTGGGAGCTCCTATATGTCAACAGAAAGAGAGGATCCAATTCATCCCAGTCCCTTTGGTTTTCGGAGACAAACATCGAGATGTATTTATTTATGGTGCGATTATGCCTCTCGACCATTACATCGGATTGTGGGTGAAGAGCAGTTGTTTTTGTCTTTTCTATTCTCAACAAAGTCATCATTTCCTTCTATAGATATGATTCGAAGTTGCGGCTCTGATCCGAGTTCTTGGGGTACTCCGTGTCTGGCAATTACATTCTGCAACAGGGCTTCTGCCACCGTTTCAGCCTCTTGGTTGGATAAGGCTACTACTTTAGGCAATTTGAAGAAATAGTCCATCACAACCATAAGGTTGGATTTGGTCATAGGGAGTGGTCCCAGAACACCTTTGTTTCTATTTCGCAATTTCCAAGCCAAAGTCTCACTTCAGCTTCTCCATAGACCGTCAATCTATCTCCAGTGGTTGTTTCCAGAAAAAAAATTTTAAAAAAAGCCAGACACTTCTCGGCACGTTTTAACCTATTACCTAAACTTGGGTGGTGTAGCGCTAACGACATATCTTTTTATCCACCCTAACGCTACACAGGCCTCGACACTATACTTATTCTTGACTTGGGTGGGAGATCCATGCTTATATTCCAGTTCTGAGATGACAAAGTTTTTTGTATAGATTATACTGGATTTGCATCTTTTTCATAGAATGGGGTGAATAGGATCACTTTTATATTTTGAAGCGGTGCCTCTCCCAAAGTAATAGAGAGAAAATTTTGATGTACATATCAAAACATCAGTCTATACCTCGGCTATTCATTTTTGAGTCCCAATATTTTTTATGCCGACTTGTTGTCCATATATATATTTTTTTTTGTTGGATGATCCTCTTCACCTGCCATTTGTGGTGAACAGGATCGGTCATGATTTTATTATGCCTTATCGTATTCACCTTCTTGTGGGGTGTATAGGATTGAAGACATTTTATATGTGAACTCTACAGATTTTATTTTCATTAAAAAACAGGAATCAAACGCATTTTTTATTGGTACAAGTACATGTTGGCAGGTATATCTATTATCTAACATCAAAATCTATTTAAATTTTTTATTATATTCACATAAACGAATTTCAAATCTAAGAAAACCTCTTCCATATCTTTTCGGAGGATTAATTTTTCCAGCAATTTGTTGGAAACTGAACTCATACTCGTCTTTCATATCCGGAAAAGTGTAAACATATCCTGAATAGTCTCTTGTAGTTTTTTCGCGTAAGAAGCTTCCTTCGTACCCGTCCATGTTTATTTTCACAACTTGAGCTATATAATATTTGGTAAAGGCCTTGGATGAACTTTGTACTTTGATATTGGAGAAATAAGGTAAGTTTATGAGTAACCAATCACCGAGATCAATGTCATTCTTGGTAACGGGCAAGAGACCATCTGAAATTGTTGGTTGGGGTGAATTATTCGAGATGTGAGGGTCAGTAGATGGCAGAAAACTGTCTTCTTTTTCAGCACCATCAGAATTTACATCAATTTCCTCTTCAAAGTCGGACATGAGATCCACATCTGAATTCGAATCGTGAGTGCTAAAATGTTGGCTACTTTCGCCAGAAGACTCAAAATCATCAACTGCTACGCTTTTTACAGCAGGTACATGGAGTTTTTTCTTTCGTTGTTTAAGTTGATTTTCATCATACCGCATCGACTTCAAAATGTGAACATCATTTGATGGATTCTCCACAGGCAGCATGTTCAATACCCTATCAGGATTCAAAGGTATAATGCCGCATTTATCGAATCCGGCCATTATATTTTTAGGTCTGTTGTCTTCAAGCGATTCTAATAGCTTCCTTAATAAACCTGGAAAGACGTTTTTAGGAATACCAGATTCCTTTCTTCCAGGTCCTTTTTTATAGAATTCAACTATCTTTCTCCATGCCACCTTCAATGGCTTGAAAAAGGCAACGTCTAAGGGTTGCGTCAAGTGGGTGGAGTTGCTGGGTAGAAATATAAAACTAATATTGTTCTCTGAGCACTCTTGTATCGATTGTATTGATAGATGCGACGATAAATTATCACCAATTAATATCTTTTTGCCAGGTAACTTCTTCAAGTATGGTATGGCGATTGAATGTACCCAATCTTCGAAACATTAGTTGTCGAACCACCCCGATTTACTACGATTATATCTAGTACGGGGTGGCCCTCCAGTAGTCCAAGAATCATACATGTTAACGGCTTTGTAGACGACATAGCATGGAAGCAAATCTCCACTACCAGAAGCAGCGAACATGATTGAAGTTGACGACTTACTGTGGTTCATAATTCGCTTCGGATATTTGCATCCCCTCTTTGCAATTATTTTTTTTCTTCCTGGGTCATCGCAAAGGTTGGTTTCATCGTAGTTTATGATATTGCTGGCTGGAGTACCTTCTAGTTCTGCAGAAAGGTGTTTGAAATACTCTGTAATTGTTACCCTCGTAACACCAGCCCAGGCTCGTTTTATATTTTGGCATATTCTCTCCGACAGCATATCCGAATGTCGTTTCAAAAAGCTATGTGCGAACTCTTTACCAGGAAGATTGTCCTTAAAACGGGGCACCATCCTACCAGCTCTATTTAAATATTGTTGGATAACCATTCTTAAATCATAGGTATCTAAGGGGTAACCCCACTCACTGCATGTAAGTAATTTTTCCGCAATACATTTCTCTTCAGCTTCACTTAACACTGTTTGACCTCCTTGTCTTTTAACATTCACATTTTTGAGATGTCTTTGCAGAACAGTGTAAGCAATGTTGTGTTTTATAGCGGATTGTCAAATACTATACCCCTTGTTATTAACATCATTTTTAGCCTCTTCAATGATGTTTGGATCAGGTTTCTTGTAACGTTTTCGTCCTGCTTTTGGTTTATATTCTCTAGGCATTTTGATCCTATTGACCCCAGCCCTTGATCCTATTAACCCCAGCCCTTGATCCTATTGACCCCAACTATTGATCCTATTCACCTCGATAACCTGAAAATCGTGCAACGAAACAGAAAATATTTTTCAATTTTGTTTTTGCTTACGAATAACCCAAAATAATTTTGTGTGCCTTAGTTACTAACCTGTTGAAGTTGATCAGGCCAACTGTCCTCAGTCTATGCTTCTCAAATTCGTATTAACAAAGTTTTGGTGACAATGATAACATATGACTTACCGTACTTCTATTTAAGGCCTGGTTCACAGTGCTACCAACTGTTAAATGATGAAATATTGGTAACCTTTATGAGATATAGAGTCAGGCAACCGGTCAAACTCAAACAGAAAGCATTCATTACGATATTAAGGTTTTATGAACTAAACTGATAAACTCCCTCTTTTTGATCCTTTTCACCACAGCGAACCTATTCACCCCATTTTACGGTACTACTATAGTACTAATCAACCTGTCATTTTTTATACCCATATCGAGGTAGTTGTGAAACAATATGTAATCCACCATTTTGTAGCTGCGGCCTCCTTGAACTAACTATATATGAGACATCCAGCTTTCTAGAATAACTTTTAAGGCACTAGCGTCGTTTTTATCCGTTTTACCGATGTGAAAAGTTCTGCTAACTTGGACTTCATTGTTGATAACCTCGCTGAAGATTCACTTGACTGGATAGATCAACTAGTGTGGAATTTCCTTTGCTCTCTGCCAGGTTGAGGATCATTGTTATTGCCCCTACGTTTGCGAGGTGTTTTTAGATAGTGGTTATTCACTACGAAAAAGCTACTGTGGTAGTGGAACATGTCGTGATATTTATAAAGATTAAAGTTTGTGAAGATCAAATCGTTAGGTGTAGTTTGTGGAATGACTATGGATCTTCATCATGCAACAGCCAAGTTAATAAGAAAAAAGTTGTTAAATCTCGTTGAATAACTGTGATCATCACTATGAGCTAATGCTTTTTTATTTTCAAATATATAACAAGATATTACTAGAATATACAGTAGGGTGTCCCTTATTTTTCGAAGTTTCAATTTTCTTACACAAAGGTTTAAATTTTATTCATTTGATCCTAAAACATTCGGAAATAAATTTTTACCTTATTTGGAGTACGGTAACCGGTGGTGGCTTGCATTGACTTATGTTCGCACCAGTTGCATGGAAATACTATTAAGAGGGAAAAAAGACTTTATTATATCCAAGTTAGTTGCAGCTTTTGATAGATGCTAATTAAGTATAAGGGATTCTGTTTATATAATTCAGGCTGTGGTAAAAGTACTAGACATTAGATGATTTTCCGATTAACTATCTTCCATTCAATGCATTCGCACACAGATTAGAAAAGATAGAGCGGAAACTATAAAATCAGATTTTTAGAATCATTTGTCTGAAATGGGACGAAGACATTGCCTTTATGGAGGCTAAAAAAGTTCTTTCTTTGAGAGCAGTAAATGATACTGCTGAAAGAGCTGTAAAACTCATGCAAGATTTTCATTGTTTGATAACTGCAAAGAACAAAAACAATTTTTGCTATGCTGTGTGCAAGAACATTGAAATCTCTATTCAGATTGTAAGAGACTCAAAATATACTGCATAATCTGTATATTCATCTACGTTTGATAAACAATTACCTATTATTGTTGACTATTATTTAAAATAATAGCTATTGAATAAAAATATTTCATTTAATTTAACTATAAAAAGAAATGTCTAAAACAGAACTTTCTAAATATTCAAAGCCCTGTTTGCGGGTTATTGTTGTAAAAAAATAAAATTTTGTATTTAACTGGATCTAGGCAGAGTAAAAAGAAATAGAAGGTTTGCATTTCGATATTTGAAAAAAAAAATGTTTTCACCCATATAAGGGGCACCATATGCAGGCAAGAACAAACAATAACGTGCCTATAAATTTAAGCCTAAACATTAACTTTTTAAGAAAGTTGTGTGTGAACTTCATGGACTAGGTGTGGGTGTTTGCAAGTCTACAGTTTTGTTCAAAAAACTCCAATTATCATCTGAAAATAAGGAATTGCACAAATACGGGTTATTAATGAACCATTCATGAATATCTTGATTTTCTACAGGTGGAATTTATGGGATTTTAGAACTTTTCAAATGCTCAAAGGATTCCGAGAAACTTCATGATTACCTGGTACTTCACTTTATATCGGTATTGATGTGACCCAAAATAAAAACTTTCATATTTTAATTTCCTATTTTATTTGGTGGGGTTTCCTTTTTAATTGTTAAGGATCCTACCTCCTTATAATTGCCAACTGATTCATCAACATGTTTCCGATTATGCTTCTACAGATGCTGGCCAAAAAGCAAGAGTGCAGTAATATTAGCACACCTATCATTATTCACAATATGCATAACTTCATAGTTTTCAGCAAAAGTGAAGGACAGGAACATTGAAACTGAAAGCAAACAAAAGTTGAATGTAACTTATATTGGAGTATAGTTCACATAAAAAAAGAGCCTCCATATTACGAGATATACAATAATTTCATACCAATATATTTGTCTGAGGTAACTCAATACACTAGAAACATACCTTGAATAGGACAATTTGTTAATCAAATAAAATTTAAAAAAAAACATTCTATTCAACTGTACGTAATATAAACAAAATTTTAAGGAATCTAATACATTAATGTAAATATATAACACATTGGAATAATCACACGATCAATACTGAGACTGGAAATAAATTTGTCAATCTATACATATGAAGCCATGTCAATTTCAAAAATAAAAGCAGTGGTTATGCTTATGAACAACCTATATAGTTTGATCAACACACATTGATTCATCCCAATAAATTTATTCCCAGTGTCAGAAAAAATGTATTACCCAAATCAGGTCTACTCCCAACTTTCCTACAGGTCGAGTTGAAAAAATCTTTTTAAATATTAGACCTTCAATTTGCGTAATAATCTCAATGCTTATCCATTTATTTTGTTTCGGGGGTTTTCAAGTTGAATAGTCCCCGAGTTTAATATTCAACTTATCATCTAGCAACATCCTGAACCCTGAGATCCTCCTGCTCCTCCTGCACCTGGTAAGGATGGATTTGTTGGTGAGTGCTGGGGACCGATTTTTATGCCATTGGCCTAGAAATAAATGTTCAAATTGAGAAATGAAAAATAAAAGAAAATATATTCAAGGCAATTCAACTTTTTGAAAGCTTTTACAATGAAACTCTTGAAAATACCGTGGGGTGTGGTTTGTGTACCCTGGAATAGATGAAATTGAAAGAAAAATAGAACAAATATCAGTTCACCTATCATTGACTGAACCCTTCAAACTTTTTTCACTTCATATAATGCTGTAATAGCATAGCTGATAAAATCTTTTAATGTTTGGGTAGAAACAAGTGTGTGTCTAGATTTGTTTAGGTGAGTTCAAAATAATATCAAATTTTATTTATTTACAGAGTTTTAAGATTGATTGTCACCATTACTCATATGTTGGTAAATTTATTAGTTTCAAATTAATTACTAGAGACTTGAATTCTCTAAAATGTGCACCAACGATACTTACTCCTAACTACTACCTTCTGCATTATTAAACAGTTCATTTTCATTTCCAACTTATACTTTATTAGCCATCCGTAATGAAGCTTGCAAGGAGACATTCAATACAAAACTAGTTTATGTTCAACACATGAATATTCTGTTTAATTTTTATTACTGAAATCATATTGTATTGTAGGAAGAAGATTGCTGTGAAGTAATCCTTATTTTCTTTACTTTTAATGAATATATGATCAATATATGATTTCTGTTCACATTAATATATGAGGAGATCAACAAACTTCCTTTTGAAGATGATCACTTGGTGATTGAAACACGTGTCAAGGTGTTAAAAAATAACAATTTGGTGTTGGGATAGAACTCCAGTAATATTCCATTATTACACCAAAAGTTCCAAACAGTGCATCACAAATCAAAGTTTTTATAGAACATTAGTTTGCTAGTGTCAACCCTGAATAAATATTCTGTTATATTCAACTGTATTCTTTTGTACTAGAGCTTATCCAGGAGGTGAGGCTCAAGTTTTCACAATATTATCAAGTTCTGCAAACTCATTCTAATTTTGTCCAACATTTAATTAGCTCGCATTCCAATTTAACACAAAAGATCCATATTATTTTATAGCAAGTTTCACGAATTCATTCACGAAATTTTCAAAACAGATGCAAAAATATATGTAACAGATGATTTCAACATAGATTTTAAAAACTATTTGAAAAAAAGACAGGAATAACTCGACATTTTGGACTCATTGGGGTTGTTTTCCAAGATACAAGAGTAACAGCAAGATCTAGTACAAAAATTGACAATATATTTAAGAACTTCGATTGGTTATCGATAACAGATCAATATTACTTGAAACTGATTCCAATTTGTTTCTTACCTTCAGGAAATAAATTCATATAGAGATTATAGCTACAAAAATAAAATGAAATGTGGTTAACTGTTGAAATTGGCTCTTTATTTATGAATCAACATTCTGCAATGGAAATAGTCTAGATATGGGTAATCGAACTCTGGATATTTTCTTAGATCTAAGTAAGGCATTTGATCTTGTAGACCACAGAATTCTACTAGACAAATTGGAAAAGTATGGTTTTAGGGGAAACTCACTTAGATGGTTTGAAAGTTATCTCCAAAATCGAACACAATACGTTGATATAGATCAGTATCAATCTAAACGTTTAAAGTATACTATTGGAGTACCACAAGGCTCTATTTTGGGACCTCTACTTTATATAATTTATGTCAATGACTTTGAAGGAAATTTTGTAATGTATGCGGATGACACAACACTACTGGTTAGTGGTAAGAATGTTACATCCACGGTAGACTTGGCTCACAGGGAAATTTTAAAAGCCCAGGACTGGTTTTCTAGTAATAAATTAATCTGCAATGATAAAAAATCATCCTTCCTAAGATTTAGTTATGCCCCAAATGGTCATGATCACAGTTTACTGTTAAAATCAGCACGGTTTAATAAAACAGGTGAATTCAATAAAATTTCTAGGACTTACTCTCACTGAAGATTGTAAATGGAATCAACATATTAATGAAATATGTAAAAAAAATAACGCCTATGTGTTACTGTATCTATCAACTCAGTAAAATTATAGATAAGTCGGTGGTACTCATGTACTATCATGCCCAATTACACTCAACAATCTCATATAGTATAGTAGCTTGGGGCCTATCACGTGAGGCACAAAGGGTATTTATTTTACAGAAGAGAGCTGTCAGAAACATTCAGAGTGTAAATAGACGTACTAGCTGCAGAGATATATTTAAGAATATTAACTCTCCCATGCATTTATATGTACCAGCTGTTAATTTTTGTAAAATAGGATCAGCGACCTGTTACCTTCTTAAACAAAAATAATTACGGCACAAGAAATTCAACTTGTTAGAAATACCAAATCATAGACTGGTTAGATCAGAATCAAGTCCAATTTTCATGGGTGTCAGGCTATTTAACAAATTGCCAACTCATGTTAGAAAAATGTCACTAAGAAAATTTAAACCGTTCCTAAAAAACTTTCTCATTGATAAAGCCTACTACTCCATTGAAGAGTTTATGAATGACTTATCAAAATAACTGAAGAATTGAGATTGTCATCTAGGGTTGTTAATATATTATAATTTTACCTAGTTATAAGTTTTAATATATAATTTTACATAACTGTTCATATCCTATATGTACATAATTTTTTCTTTTTTATAATTTTATTTATATCATATTACACTGACTTGTTCTATATCATTGAGTTATGATCCAGAAGAACCAATAAAATATTATTATTATTATTATGAAAATTTTTTGAATTTGCTACAGGGTCAATTTTTCGAATCTTTAAAAAAAATAGAACTTATGGAAAAAGTTCTAAATGCCTCTATCAGAGGCATTTAGGTTGTATGGTTTTGAAGTATATTATTGTATGCGCACTGTATTTATTTACTAACATCGTTGCCTTGGGAACATTATATTTCTCTAATGTCAGGTCAAACTAGAAATGTTGAACTATATGGAGTCCTTACTATATTACACACACCGAAAACATACAGAGAAAGTTCAAAATTGAAGGTACATATCCACAGACAGGAACCAATCACCAGTTGATGATGACCAAATTCAAGTTAAAGTTTGGAGTTCAGAAAACATTTAACGTCTATTTCATGGCTCTCCAAAACGGCTCATAATTGTATTGATTGATCTGCTAAGCCACCAAAATTTCAAGGTACAATTTGCCAGCAAGAAAAATTTAATAATATATAATTTTCGACTGTGAATTAATGTAGGTACTCATAAAATCACCAATCAGCACACTGTGTAATAATTTTAATAGGATTTGTAACATTTGTGGTTTATTTTGTTGTAACTTGAAGTAAATTAAGCTTGTGAAACGAAATGTCTAATAATTTACTTGTTTGCATTTCAATGTACTTAAAGTCATCTGTTTTTGTAGTAGTTCGGTTTGTCCTCTATATTTGTTGTTCTGATATTACCCTGTAAAAGGATTGTACAATCTATTGGACAATAAATACTCTTATTATTATAATTTCTTGAACAGAGGGTAATGACCTCCTCAAAAATAGGGAAAACAGACAACTAAAAAACATCTTAGGGACTGACACCACATTTGCATACTTTCAATTGCCACTGAATAGAACCTAGAATTGAATCAATGTATGAAATAACTACTTTAATTTACTTCACTTGACATTGAGATCAAGATAAAAATTAATCCAACCACGATATCCTGGCAAAATAGTTTTCTCACTTTCGTTTCCAATTAACCCAGTTATGCCTACTGTCCTTCCATAAGGACATACATAAAGGAGAGTTCTGTAATGCATTTCGGCTAAGTTTGAGTGAGTGTTCTTAGATGGTGCCAATTGAATTCGATATTCTGATGTATTGTTCATAATAATATAGGCACAGTTAGCAGTAAACAGGTTATTTAGCGTATGAAAGAGTCATACAATTTATGATGGACACACCACTCGACTTCAAGTTGGTTGGGTAAGTATTGCTGTTTACTCTATCCATACAAATGAGCTCTTTTAGTTATATTTTGTTATAATAACATATTATTCATTGAATAATAATATGAAATATCGAAATATTTGTATTTTGTATTTATAGAGGCAACATTTCTCAGAGTTCTTTCAGAAGGACAGTAGGCAAATAAACGTTTTTTTTTTATAGAGGCCTCACTCTGCATGAACTATTGCAATCCCTCAAAGACAGTGATGATAACAGCCACAATGAACTAGCACTAACAGTCTTTCCTCCAACGAATGCTTGTGAGCCAGTTACGGATGAAGACTTAGGTGATGAAGATGGTGTGAATATAAATAATCTTCCAGTAATCGAAAGAATATTCCCAAAGAGAATTCCGGTGGCGTACAATGATCTTGATGACACAGACAGCAGACAGCATTGATAGAGTTGAGAGGTCGAATAAAGAAAAGAAAAAAAGTCGGAAAGAAATCTTACCAGTGGGTTGCTCAAGATTTGATTCCAGAAGAAGTTCAGTTTCCATGCCAACATAATATTATGAATAAAAATTCAGCCAGTGAATTATTTTTATGTTTTTGGAGTAATGAGATAATTGAAATGTTCGTTACATATTCAAATTTGTATGCTACTAGCAAGAACAAAATTGGTAACAAGAGAAGAAATGAAAAACTTTTTTGCAATACTTTTGCTTAGCGGGTTAGTGCCGGTACCACGCCGTCAAATGTTCTGGGAAAATTCTGCCGATTCTCATAATGATTTAGTCTCAAATGCACTATCGAGAGATCGTTTTGAATATATATTTAGCAATTCACATTGCTCTGATAACGCAAATTTAGATCAGTTTGACATATACGCGAAAATTAGAAATCGTATCCAAAAAAATGAATGCCTCATTTCAAGAATACGTTATTCTACGGGAGAATCACAGTGTTGATGAAGCCATGGTGCCTTATTTTGGGCATCATGGCTGCAAGCAATTCATTAGAGGCAAGCCAATTCGATATGGCTACAAATTATGGACAGGTACTACCAGCGAGGGTTATGTTGTATGGATTGAGCCATATCAGGGTGCTAAAAGTGAAAATAATCCAAAATATAGAGATCATGGTTTAGGACCATCAGTTATTCTTCAGTACGCCGACGTTATCTCTTCTTTAGAAAAACAATCATACCACATATTTTGTGATAATTTCTTCACAAATGTTCCATTAGGTGTAGAGCTGAAAAGAAGAAATATTCGTACTATCAGGGATAATCACACTTCGAAATGCCCCAATATCAATTCAACTCAAATCAAAAAGAAGAAGAGAGGCTATTTTGATTTTAGATCCAATGAAGATGGAATACTGATCGTCAAATGACATGATAAGTGTTGTTTCCTGCATGTCGAATTCACAGCATTTTCCTCTATAATCGAAGTATGGGGGGTGTTGACCGATCAGATCAGAATATCAGTCTGTATCGGAAAGAAATGGTACATGCCTTTGATATTTCATATGTTGGATCTTGCAGAACAAAATGCTTGGCAGCTTCATAGAATGCAAAGAGGTAAACTCTGAGAATGTTGGTGATTCTGGATTTTTTTTACATTTTTTCCAACAATGTTGACATACACTGAACTTTGACATGAAAATACAACAAGATTCGATAAAAAAAAATTCAGGCATATCTAAGTTAAGTTTTTCAAATGTTTTATTCTTGATTTTTTGTTTGAATATAGTACTCACTTTGGCGGTACATATACTACTACTAGTTTAATTGTGAAATCTTATGTTTAACCCTCCTAGTTTTGATTGATGGTTTTAGGGGAATCGACTAACATTTCTTTCCAATTGTTTTTTTTAAACACTCATCATTTTATTCTTTTTACAATCTTCATGTTTTGAAAAGGAAAAAATATCTATTTTTGTTTGTTTATATTTTGGTTATATGATGGAATCGGCCGATACTTGATGAAAATCCATAACTAACGTGTTCCAAAAACACTTTATTGTGAGATTTTCACTAAATTGTTTTACAAAAACGCAACACGTGTTTCGCCATACAATGGCTGGATGAAGCCATACAATGGCTGGATGAAGCCATTGTATGGCGAAACACGTGTTGCGTTTTTGTAAAACAATTTAGTGAAAATCTCACAATAAAGTGTTTTTGGAATACGTTATACTTTGGTGTCAATTTCTTAGGAAACATTCATAATGAACCCGTTATTGTGGAAAGTTTTTGAATGTATCCAGAATTGCAGGTATACACTTTATAGAGGTACATATATCCATAAAAAATAAATCTTGGAGAGATTGAAAAATAATTGACATTATGAAACAAAATTCGCATGTGTATCTATTGATGGCCCGCGTTGATTCAAAAATGAGTATGATAAATTCCCCCTCTAAGCAGAAATTCTGGATATACCTCTGTTTGTGTTGTTGTTAGTAATTATTCAATGGCCAAATAATCTCAGATTTGAAAAAATATCTCAAATTAGTTTTATTAGAATGTCAGTTTTGGTAGGTACTTTTTATTTGGAATTTTGGAAAAAATATGCTTCTAAAAGTTGGATTTATCGGAACTTTTTTTTTCTCACCTCATTATTAATGTCAAACACACCCTCCTGGATTTTTTCATAAATTTCTTTAGCAGTATTTATGAATGCTTCTTCTACATTTGCAGCAGTTTTAGCAGATGTTTCCATGAAGACTAAACCATGTTCACGGGCAAAGGCTTCCCCTTCTTCCTTCTTTACTTCTCTTCTACTTTCAAGATCACTGGAAAAGAAGTGTGTGTTATTAGGAAAAAGTAATAACATGAGTTCAATTAAATATTCAAACAAACGATTTTATAGAAAATTTCCCTTCGTCATTTACATGTCTAGGATTCGTCAGTCAGTATGTATTTAAAAAAAAAGGAAAAAAACATAAAAATTGAGAACTCTAGTTTAGTAATAAACCTTTTGGAAAATTGATTAGAAATTATAGAAGTAGATTTGTTGAGAAATGTTAACACCCACTGTAAATGTACCTATTTACTGGCTTGAAAATTTCTAAAAGTGCTACTGAGTAGGTTTGTTGTTTTCAAAGTGACTAAATAAAAAAACGGAATATCTGTAAAGATATTCAGTTAATTATGTACACTTGCTAAAATCCGCTATTGAGATTACATAGATTTTGTAATATTGTTACAGACTCCTTTTACTTTACTATATTTAGGGTATGCAAATCATTACATAACAAATTAAGACTTTGGGAAAGACAACCATATGGAATAATACCATATTTCTCGTTTAGTTTAATTCCAGCAAGTTGCATATTTTTTGCATTCTCTGATACGTATCCTAAGAATTTGTTTGATCCGTATTTTTCAATTATCTTAACCATTTCTTCAGCTATATACTGTGCAGTATGTCTTTGCAACTTAGTTGCAAACTAATGAATCTTTCATATTTGAAAATTCTTCTATTGTGAGTTTATGATTTAATAAACATTAAATTCGAATTGTTCATGACAAAAATTTAATATTTTATTAATTTTTTTTCAATGTTTCCAATATTTCCAAGGTACGTTCATAAATTTCCAATATTTCCGTTTCAATGGAAATATTTCCAACGGAAATATTTCCATTTACAACACTAAACATTCAAGACATTCACTGAAAGAGGTATTGTCGGTTATCCAGAATTACATATGCTTCAAGCATCCCAGTGTGAAATAATGATAACTTTAAAGTTGAACCCATTGTGCTTAGATGAAATTTCATTCCTGGTTGAATATAATTGTAAATGTTTTGCACTGTCCCTGTAGTGTATACTTAATGTACTTGATATATGATAAATAATGTTCATATCTGAAATAATCATAATAAAGTCTTTAAAACACTTGTAAATATGTTCACTGCTAGAGTGTATAAGTTTCTTCCAGGGGTCACTAACTAGATTGCAACACTTTAATAAATTTTTCAAGGTCATTGTATGTGATCAAAATATAACTCAGAACGTCAATAACATGGCATTTCTTGTTGTCTTGTTATATATAACACAAAAAAGCTTTGAATCAAACTGGACATTGAAAAATTGAGTTTAGCAACTTGTTGAGCCAAATTTAATTTATTGATGTTTTCTTGATGACTAAATAACTTCTTTAATAGGACTTCTAGAATTATTCACCTATTCAATATATGAAAATATTCAACTTATGTGTATATTTCGTAGTTTTACAATCTTAAATTTATCATATTATCTTTCTCTCTCTCTCTCTATCTCTCTCTCTCTCTATCTATCTATCTCTCTCTCTCTATCTCTCTCTCTCTCTCTCTATCTCTCTCTCTATATCTCTCTCTCTCTATCTCCCTCTGTGTGTGTGTGGGCATTTGTAGTCATGCGAGGACTTTGGTTTGTACCTACCAAATAGGTCTTATGAGGACAGTTTATCATGCGAGGACATACACCCCCTTCCTCGCAACCTTTTGACTTCATTTTAGTATTCTACGCATTATTCTGATTTCAGATGTATCTATAAATCAAAAATAGACGATGTCCTCATCACACGGACACTTAGTTCATCAAACACACCGCTAGGCGTACAACGATCGATTGATGAACTCACTCCTACCTAATTTCTGCATATCCTCCGAGGACACACGAATTCAAAAATTCACACAAATGCAAGTGAAATATCTGCCTTTGAGAGGACTCAATTTGTGTGTCGATACGAGGACATCTTTGACATTTGTGTGTAGATACGAGGACTCTGAATCTGTAAAAAGCAAGTGTAATATTTCAAATAACATCACATTTTGTATTGAAGACCTAATTTGTGTGACGATGCGAGGACTTCATTTGCATTTGTGTGAGGATGCGAGTACCTCAAATGAAACGAATTATATGTATTTTTCAGAAGTTTGTCAAGGAGTAAAGACATCATTTATATCGCATTGCGAGGACTTTTGTGTAGGGTGAAAGTTGGGATACTTATTCCATCATATTCACAGCTTTTCCATTTTCGCAGTTCTTAGTTTTTTTTATGTCTACTAAAAACTGCTGAAGACTGAATGGTTAATATTTCAGAAGAGCACTATGTTCTTTACATCAGGGATGACCAAACAAATAAATTGAAAAACTCTCAGGAGCGGCTAAGTTAGAAAATCGAAAATGCACTTGGGTTCAATCTTGGGCTTTCACATTTTGCACGCAACATCTTCAGATCCAACTTTTCACCGCTTTCCACCACTTTGAATTTCCTCTATTCTCTCTGTTTATTTCTGGTAATCTGTTTCACTAAACCAGGCCTGTCCCTGTAATATCGGGGACAAATGTTTCTAGAACCGAACTTTTCATCCAAAAACAGCTGGTATGATCATAAGTTCTTGTTATACATCAATGAATATAACATTTTTTATGCTTGTCATAACTTTCTTGAGCAATTCAATTAAACTGTAAGCTACATCAACAAGAAAAAAATTCATCGGAGAGATTAATAATCAATCAGAAATTTGAACCGAAAAAAGCATTGTAATTTATCAAATGTGGAAGAATGGCAAACCAAAATCAACTTGATTATTTTTTCACGTGTCAAAATGTGACGTTTTTCATATGTTAACCAATAACACCGGTTTATTCTGGCCAATCATTTGATACTGATAAAACTGCCTGATCCTTGATAAAATTGTTCACCTTCGAACAGTCAAAATTTGATTCACACATGCGAATGACTTCTTAAGTAAACATTCAGAATCAGTTGATTCAACACACTCCTATAGTTTTCAATTGAACTTGTTTGGTCAAAACTATGGATTTACATGCTGCCATGCAAATTGGTGAAAGAAATAATCTTTCCAAATACAACTCATTCGTCAAACTTCATCTGATAATTTCTAGTTTTCATCACTCAAACTCGTTTATTTGGCAAAACATTCAAACTAACCGAATTTAGTTTACGTTGTAGAACATGTTCAAGAGGTAGCAAATACATATGCTACTTTTTGGAACTCCAACTAGTGTTTCTCGATATGACTGATTACCAGTCCGTGCAAAGCTTACTTTTAAATCATCTGAAAATTGAACTTTTGACTGATGACGATCAACTGTATTGCCGAATATGCGCCATACTAACTGACAATTATAAGACAACAAGTATAGCCGACGCACCATTCAATCTAATAATAACACTGATGCTCTTCAAACATGACTGAACCTCTGGTGGAAGCACCAAACTCTTACGAAGATTCAAAATAGATGAACACTTCAATCTAGCAGACCACTATAATAATCTTCATGTAGTCATTGTTCACTATGGATCTGGTGTGGAATCTGGTAGATGGTAATGAAATAAATTTAATTAAACATAATAAATGAATATAGTTTAATAAACGAATAAATGGTAATTAACTATGAAAAGTATACTATTCATTTTATGTTTAGAGCATACATATGAATATATATTAATTTTTTGCACTGTTAAATCCACTCTTCTCGAAGCATGTATCCATTTCTTACATCTAACCTTATTAATATGAGGTTTTATAAATGGTATAATAAACACGTTTTCTTTCCGACGTATAATTCGCAAAACATCAATGCTTTGTTGGCATTATAGTAGCACAAAATAATTTTTCATATCAGATTTATATTTTTAAATAATAAGTCAATATTACGTAAATAACACTGTTTTACATGTGAATAGTTTATGTTTGTCCCTACTACTAGTGCTGCCTCTCGTGACACGTTCGCTGTAATATTCTCAGGAAAAAGGCTCATTGTCTTCTACCGTGTCACGGTAATCCAGCGGTAATTGCACACCTCTCATGGACGTTTTTACACATGTGGGAAATTTTTCAGTGTAATTTTGATGCTAATGGTGACTTAAGATTTGTTCTCATGACGATTGGCTGACAGGATCGTTTAAAAAATAATCGATAAAATTTGAAGCACTCGTATTGCTTTGACAATCCCACTCACATATAATAATTTTCATTTGTGATTACAAAAATCGTAGTGTGCTATCGGCTAAATAGGATGAAACAGAAATGCAAGTGGATGAAAATATCTGATAAATAACGTTACCGTAGTAACGCTAGCATTTACTGTTCGTTCATCAAGCGTTGCGCCTCTCATCAGTTTGACAATTATTGTAAATGTCAAAAACATAATTAAACAGCAAATAATATTCTGGTATTTTAAAGATTATTCTTCTACTCATTGTTCTTTTAATTTGTTGAATGGAGTTTACCTGAAATTAGTTTTCTATTCATAGGATAGATATTTTTTATGGTTTTTCCATACTTAGGTATATAGGTAATTTAGCTCTATCTGTTTTGCTCTCGTTAAATTGCCAATAAAAATAAGTATTCGACAACAACCACAAAAAATATTCGGCTACATCTGAGCCTTTGTGGTATTACCCTCGCGATGATTTGTTGGTGAAACTTGTTTATAACTTTATTTATTTATTTTTGGTAAGAATTGTTAATAACCAGTTTTTCATCGACCTTTTTTGGGTATTTGTTTATTTGTTAATAACAGTATTTATTTATAAACCGTTAACGAACCTAATGCCAAAGAATTTATTTGATGGCATTCATTCTTCTCCCCGAGTAGATTTATGTGCTCTTTCTCGCTCAAATAATTATTCGAGCCGGCAGGAGCGATCAGCTCTCATATAGGGGTTGATATATATATTCCTGTTATCATTAACTACTAGTTGGGGTGAGTTTATTAATATTTACCCACTGAATTATTGATGATAAAATTTTCGAACGAAAAAAACTACCAGAAATAAACAGATTGCACCCAAATGCAGTTTTGGATTTTTTCAAGTTAGCTGCTTCTGTGAGAGTTTCAATTTGTTTATTTGGTCAACTTCTACTTGGATTTTTCAGATGTGAAGACCCTAACAAAGAGAAAAAACACAAAATTGAGCACCATTTTTCGGATGTGGAGACCCTAACAAAGAAAAAGAACACAAAATTGAGCATATAGGAGACGTCAAATTTTTGCGATGATCGCAAAAATTTGTAGCCAAAAATTTTCAAAAATAAGTTTCGAGTGCCAATTTTTTAGCATAATAGTGTAATAAATACATGCACCTCTTATTTTTTGTTTGACATGTGACATGACATGGAAAAATGTTATCCTTTATGTATCCCCAGACAAAAAAATTTAAAAGGGGTAAGATCTGGGGATCAAGCTGGCCAGTTAATTGGTCCACTGATTCCAATCCATTTTCTTGGGAATATTGCATCTAAATGTTCTCTTACTATTGCTGCATTATGAGGAGGAGCGCCTTCCTGTTGAAAATTTTGTATTTCATGATGGATATTCAGTGGCAATTCATCTATGTAGCCATCGAATTCATTGAATAGAAAATATACATTTCAATATTCAAATGATCATGGTAGAAGAAAGGGCCAAGGATGTTTGTTTCCACAATTCCCAATCAAACATTTATTCCGAACCTTAGTTTCCCTATATAAATGTTCATTTGTATTGCTCCACCTCTAATGGATATTTCTGTTAAACCATCAATTGTTGGTGAATTTTGATTGGTCTGTCCATATTATTTTTTTACAAATATTTCCAACTTCCCTAATTCTACATCTTAACCAGTTCGCAAATCGTACTCTCCTTCCGTAATCCCTTTCATTGAGGTGATGAACTTTGTGTATCCTGTAGCATTTATATTTGTTCTTTTTCAAAATACTTCTGGTGGATTTTACAGAAATCCCCATTTCATGGGCAATTTCTCGTAAAGAACAATCTTGATTAGCATAATTTTTGTAAATGGTCAATCCTGAATTTAAAAAAAATGTTTTCACTGTGTACATTTTTATGTGGTAATATTTGCTTACCCATAACATTTATTTGATTCCTCACACAGTTCTCAACAGATATCAACAACGCATTAATTTTTTTTGTCATAGAAACCAAGCAAAGCCTACGCCTTTAAGATGGTAAATGAATTGAGATGCTATTTGATCATAATGATCTACCCAAATACATCAACATCAACAACAATAGTCTCACTCTCTTTGCTGGCGATACCTCGTTAGCGATCTCAGCACACAGCCTAGAGGAATTAAAGTCATCAACGGAAAGGTTTATAACACACTTCTTAGATTGGTGCAAGTTAAACAATCTGATTGTCAACTTGAATAAAACAAAATTTATCCATTTTAGTTCTTCCATCGGTCTTGATAAACATCCTACTGTCTTTGATATTAGAGGGGTGGAATTGGTAACAACGAATTTTACAAAATTTCTAGGAGTCTATGTGGATGATTGCTTAAGATGGTCTGAACACATTACAGTCACTTGTAAAAAAGTTAACCAAGCGTACTATGCTCTCTCTAGAATAAAACATTTTATGCCCTTGCATGCCTTGCAGGACGTATATTATAGCTTGGTCTACAGCCATTTAAGCTACACCTACCTGATCACTTTAAAACCATGAGTTTGATGTCATTCAAAAGAGAAGTTAAAAATTTGCTCCTGTCTAAGGCTTATTACAGTGTCAGTGAATTCCTTTTAGACGACTTTAGCTGATTGCGGTCCAGACTTTCATCCAGATTTTATTATTTTATTATACATCCAATTTTGACTAATATTGTTTTTTTTTCTTTATATTTTATACATTTTTATACTTTAAAACTACTGAGATATTTTATCTTTATGTGTGTTTATTTTCTTTATACTATTTTAACGTGTTGTACTGACATTCCTATACGTTGTTAACGTCTCAAAGTATAAATAAATATTATTATTTATACCAAATTATATAATAAACGAGTTTTGAGCAAAAACTGATATTTTAGTTACTTCCAAGATTGAGAATTATAAAAATATTACGAATTATAATTGATTAGAGAGAAATAAGCCTTGAAAGAAAGATTAAGGCAATACAAAAATTTCCAAAACGCGAAAGTACGAATTTTTATTGTGTCAGGGTACCTACCCTGGGTTGGGTTGTCTGAATTATATTTTGAAGAAATCGAAACAATTTACAAAAGGAGTAACGACAGGACCATAATTTAAAATTGTTGTCACTGATGATGGTAGTTATTTCAAATAGAACACTATAAAAATATCTAATGTGATAGCCTTAGATTGTGAATTTATTGCTTTATCAATATCTGTAATAAAAAATACAGGTCTGTATTAAAAAAAGTTGATGGTGGCTATGTAGACACGAAACGTTTTATCCAATATTTATTATTATATCGTCATAGTACAGTTCGAATACAATAAAATTTTCATTTTATTTTTTTATATTCTCCGAAATAACAATTCCATTAGAAAAAAAACGAGAAACAGCATTTTTTGTTTTCTTCGACCTTCAAAATACAATGCCAATGATCTTCAAACAATCCTACAATATTTATTTCATTTGAGGTCCTCGCACCTACACACAAATGCAGATGAGGTCCTCGCACCTACACACAAATGCAGATGAGGTTCTCGCACCTACACACAAATGCAGATGAGGTCCTCACATCTACACACATGATGCAAATGAGGTTCCCACATCGGCGTACAAATGAAGTCATCCCATCACACACCTAGAAAAAGGCGCGTATTTGAAGAGTCATCACAGCCCATGGCAGTCAGGAGTCCTCGGAAGAAACACACAATTTTTTCCATTCGCAATTTCAGAAAATCTGAGAGACTTTTGGAAATGCTTATAAAATTTCATTGTCAGTAATGTAAATGACACTGGTCTGAGACGTCTCCATCACTGTGTCCTCGGAATCTTATAGATAATTCCACGGTCCTCACTTCACCATCCATTCACATATTGGTCTGTGTGTGTATGTGAGGTTAAGACTAAACACATCATTAAAAAAATACTTTCTGTGTAAAGATGATCTATACATTTCAGTAGATCTCTATTATAGCTTTGGAAAAAAACTGCCAGTATAATGTAAACGCATACCAGTTTTTCAAACACTATGTTTTGAAATACACTATTACAAATGTGAAACATTCAGGTTTTGAAACAACTGAGCATGTCATTTACAAATACAAAAATGTTTATACCGAGAAGTATATCATTCTTATTCCAATTCATGGTCCCTTTTTACAATAGAGTCAATAGGTTGTTGTCCTTCCTAACATAATCCTGATTTTTATATATGTTGCAAATTATATTGTCATCATCAAGAATTTATTGAAAACACTATTCCCATACCAGAACAAAAATACTGTCTTTCACTGCTCCTCGACACACAAACACAACATAACTAAAATTATGCCGAGTACATGCAGAGCAAAATGAAAATTTCCTTGCAAAGTAAAAAAAAGTTAGTACCAAAATTAAAGTAAAAAGTACTAAAAAACTAGAAGTATGTTTATAGAACTGTATAAGTAGAGCAGTCCATAAATGACAGACAAATACCCCTAGAGACTATTACTAGAGACTTTACTTACAAAGAGTTCCGTCATTTATAGAATATTCCCAAACAATCCAAAATGTGATGGTAGCAATAGTGGAACCATTTTTGCAGAGAAAATATAAGCCAATCATCAGTAAAATTATTTTGTATATTTTCGAGCACAAGCAAAAATAATGACTTCTGAAAAGAACCGATTGCCATCGGCCAATTTCTCAGATTCGTCATAGGCATCTACGTAAAATACTTTTTCCACATTTCCGAACTACATTTTTTTTTACTGGATTCATTTTTCGACAGATGTTGCTCTTCCACTAATGGTGAATTCATGCACCCTCAATTAGCAAATAGCAAGTAACAATTAGGAAAAGACAATTATCAATTATAAGCTGTCCTCACTTTAAAATGAACAAGTTTATGTAGAAAAACAATTATCAAATAGCAAGTATTGAGAAGAAGTTGGCCAACTTTAAACTTCATTTTAATTGTATTGGCTCATTTCCGAACAGACAGTAGAAATGAGGAACAACCTAACGTAATAATTTTCTGTTTTTTTTCAGTTTTTTGAATGATTTGTTTCTATTGTTTCTGAAATGGAAATTGATGGTGTCCTGTAAAAAAATACACAATAATAGATATTCAGAAGTAGATATTACAGATTTCTTTCTTCCAATGAAAGCTTAAGTGGTTTTGTATTATTTTATTGTAACTTTTTAGTTGAGAAATCATAAATGCCATTGTTTTCGTTACTTGCTCCTTGCTAATTGATAACTGAAACTTGTTACTTGCTGATCAAGTGTACATAAATTCACCTGTGATTTTGACAATGTTTGTGTGGGATCGAGTGTGGAATTAAATTTAAATTGACATCAGGTCACTGTGAAAGCCAATGTGAAACCTGATTGCAATTGAAGGATTTCCTCAGATTTCACTAACCTTTTATTTCCAATCAGCATAATAACCATATTAGAATTGGAATGTTGTCTGGCATCATCTAGCCATGTGGTTAAATGGTTGAAGGTTTCTCTTCGAGTGATATCATATACTAAGAGAGCTCCAGCTGCACCTCTATAATAAGACCGGGTGATAGATCGGAAAGCTTCTTGACCAGCCGTATCCCATATTTGTAACTTAATCTGTTTGCTATCAATTGTTATCATTCGAGCTCCAAATTCCACTCCAATAGTGAGATCATGAACAGGTTGAAATCTCTTGTCTGTGAATTGTAGTAACAAACAGGACTTGCCAACACCTGTAAATGAAAATTTATCAAAGGATACTTATTATCTGACAAAAATTCTTTGTTATCTTGAATTTATAGGATTGTCCTTATAATGAAATGAGAAATGAATTGGGACTCACCTGTATCTCCGATAATAATATATTTGAATAAATATGCGTAGGACATCTTCAATTAAAAAATATGTACAAAGAAATTACGACTTTGAACTTTTCTTTCCCAAAATACTCCGCAAAATAATGACAGCTGTCTGGTGATTATTATGGTTAACACGCAGAAAGATGCGCATCAATCAAAATACGCCTTCAGACAATCGATAAACTAGCCTTTTCTTCCTTCCTCCTATAACCAGGAATGCCACTCTATTTTACTTTTGTAATTTGTATCTGTAATAAGGAAGTTCGTGGTCCTAATACTAAATCTATAGACAATGCTAATACGTCTATTGGAAACATTAGAACCGAGTCAGTTAATCATATGGTAAAACCACAGTAGGTATATTATAAAACACTGTGGTGAAACAAAGTTAGGTCGGTTGTTTCCACAAATCGTTGTGGTATCTGTTGTAGATATCCCTATATATTGGTAACTACTGTGTATTGGTCATGTTGACTCTGACATGTTAAGAGTTGAGTTATCGTTACTTGTCAAATATAAGTTTTGGGCTGTCACAAATAAATTTGTTTCATATCAAAAACTTTCCCAAAATCAACCTTCCATCACAGTATGGGTCTTCTTGTAATAGTTTGAAGGTTTATTCTGTTTATTCCAAATAGTAATCATTGTTTCGATTTTCATCAATTACGTCTACACGGAACATTGTCGTTGGAGCGTCTGAAAGTCCGACAGAATTTTGATACTCGGAAATTCGCCGTACAGTCATATTTAGGTGTTTGGACTGTTTGGAGCTATGGGACTGTGTTTCAGATGCCGATATGATCCAGAAAAGATCACTAAGTGCCGTTCAAAATTGATTTTATCGGTTGATCCGTTTCGGATAATTTCGGAAAAACATTTCGACAGATTAATGAAAAGAGTTGGACTACTATGTGTTAAAATTTACGAAATTAAAACAGTCTAGCTCCATTGACGATTATGTTAATAAAATGGTCTCAACAGCGCATAAGCTAACTAAAGTAGTTCTCACGATGATCGACGAATGGACGCAGTTTTTGCTTTTCTCCAAGGTGATCTCAAAGAAGAAATCTATACATGAGCCAACCTCCAAAAGATAAAATGATAATTATACCTGAGTTTGTTTGCTGAAATAAAAGTAGGTTCTCGGACAGACAATAAACATGGTATTCGGATAGGTAAGGTTAGGTCTAAAGTGAGTGGATCTATTCGACCCTTCACCGCAACCCGCAAGGGTTTATTGTGGCTCACCTATTCACACTCGACCAAATAAACCCAGCTTCTTAACGTAGCCGATTAGTTTGTATGGTGAGTGGTCTTCCGGCAGTCCAAGTGTCTGCATATGATGATTCAAATGACAGTGACCTGTAAGAAGGCCTGTTAGACATCGTAATTCATCCCTACTGTAGTCCAAAATCTGTTTGGTATCAAGCTTCGAAGGGTGAATAAACGCCTTGGAATGAGCCAATCCTGGAAGATTCTGCCAGAAGTTCATAAATCTTCTTGCCATCCAGGTGTTCAAAGTTTGTTTGGCAAAGCCTAAAGCGATGCCAATGACAGGTTCTGGTCTGATAAAACTGCTTGCAGCACCCTCGCCTTTGCAAGGGACTCAGCAGCTTCGTTGCCTTCCAGGCCTGTATGGTCAGGAATCCAGGCCAGAGATAACCTGTTAAGTCTTCCTATCGAGGAGAGTCGTTTCTGGCAGTTTGCTACCAATTTAGACGTTGCTCGGTAGGAGCCAAGAGCTACCAACGCCGCTTGACTGTTCGAGTATATTTGAATTGACTTGTGTGTGAGGTTGGATTTATCCAATCTCTCCGCACATAATTCAATAGCGTAAACAGCGAAATACAGTCGCATAAGTTCCTAGGCAGGTAGATATCTCTCTCTCCTGGGTCTGCGACTAAAAACACCTGCATGTCCATAGAGACAGTCTGGCTTTGTGTAAAACTTTTTCCAAGTGAGCGTTCCAGGTGAGACTTTTATCAAAGATAATGGCAAGATATTTCACCCCGTTCCAAATGGAATGACTTCATCATTGAGGAAAAGTGGCGTTAGTTCGTCCAATTTTCTCCTCTTGGTGAAGGGGATTAACACAGTTTCACTGGGGTAGACAGACATCTGCTCCCTCAGGCACCAACTGTGAACAACGTCCAACGCGCTTTGGAGGATAATACAAGCTACCCTTCCCGACGTGGACCTTGCCAGGATGACAAGGTCATCTGCATAAGCTTGCAGATCAACTTTTCTTCTGTCGAGGGCATCAAGCAGACTATCCATCAGGAGCAGCCACAGAAGGGGAGATAGTACCCCACCTTGAGGGGGCAGCTCCTGGTGACCCTGGCCTCGCCTTGAAGATTCGTAGTTGCGGTTCTGTTTGTTAATGTTAGCGATTCTGTATTTATACAAACAACCTTTTCTCTCATGTAATCCTTCATTATGTTCCATATAGATGGCAGCACAAGATGTAACTATTGAATTCTCATTTTTCTGATAAAGGTGTAGCCTGTCACTGTAAGTAGTTAAGAAGCGTTTTGTATCAGTTCAATAAATAAAGTTTATGTTCACAATCCCGAAATCCTGATCACTTACTATATTCAGCTCTGCATTATCCCATACTGTTTACTAGCATGGCATAGATCCAGCCAGTTATAGTCGATTCTATACCCTTCCTAGCCAGAGACAATCCTATAGATTTAGGTAGTGCATTGTCAAATGCTCCTTCAATATCAAGAAATACAGCAACCGCAATCTCCTTATTGTCAAGGGATTGGGAAATTTTCTCAACGAGGATGGCAAATCTGTCGATTTGCCAGTTTGATAAGCATACTGGTGGTTATTCAGGGGAGATGCGTATAATGCTACCCTCCTGATATGTCCGTCCAGTATCCTCTCAAGTCCTTTCAACAGGAAGGATGTAAAGCTGATTGGTCGTACCGATTTAGGGTGTGGGTCTCTCCGACCCACTTTAGGTATATATACCACCCTTGTTGCCAACCAACTGGGTGGTATATAGTTCCACGCCAGACTAGCTGTATACAATTTTGTGAGAATATGTAAAATTATTTCCAGTCCGTTTTGAAGAAGAGCTGGAAATATACCATCCTCTCCGGGAGATTTGAAGGGCTGAAAAGACTTGATAGTCCATTCAACTGCCAGTGGTGTGATAACCTTCTTTGCGACGTCCCAATCGTTCTTTTTTGGACAGCGCCCTCGAAGATGGGAGGTCTGTTGTTATCAAGAGTCAGATTTCCAGGAAAGTGGTTTTCTATCAAAAGCCTTAACGTTTTTTACTAGAGGTCGTGAATGTTCCATCGGGTCGTTTAAGCGACCCAATTTCAGCAGTCGGCTCTCTAGAGAGAATCTTGTGAATTCTTGTACTTCGAGGTAAATCAGAGATTTTCTTAGCTAGTACTTGAACTTAATTTCGAATCATTGATGTTTGTGACGTTCTAGTCGATAATCATGACGCCAGCTATAATTCTTGTTACTTGATATTATAATTTAATTATGAAACGGTTGTTTATTTTTTCTGCAGTAATGACCAACCCACCAGTCGAGGGAGGTTATTGGTGTATTTAGTTGAGAAGGATAAACGAGTTTTTGCCCTTGAACCTCGTGTATTTAAGTTTTTTTTTTGCGTGTGTGGTTTCTTGTAGCCAGTCAATTGGCAATTCATTTGCGAATCATTTTAAAAGTGCTTATTCTACAGACTGTAATAATTATAATAAAAGTAACATCCTGAAATTAAATGATTTATTGATCATTGATGAGATATCCGAAGAAAATATAAGTACTGAATGCAGCCTCTAAACTCAAAAATAAATTAACATGTGGCCCGGGTAATATACCTTGCAAACTTGTCAAAAAACATATTAAAATTTTGAAGTATCCTCTACTCATTATCTTCAACGCCATGCTGAAAAAAGAGGTTTATCCAGAGGAGTGGAAAGTATCACGGATTTGTCCAGTAGGTACACAAATCAGGAAATAAATCAGAAATCTCTAGCTAGTGACCGATTGCACTAATCTCTGCATTTTCCAAACTTTTTGAGATTATTTTATTCGATTTGATTTATGCACATGTGAGAAATTCGATTTCAGAATTTCAACATGGCTTAATGAAAATGACGGGAACTGTATCGAATCTCTGCACATTTACTCAATTCATATCCAACCCTTTAGATAATAGATGTCAAGTTAATGTAATCTATACAGATTTCAGCAAGGCATTCGATAAAGTTTCACCATTCCAAAAGTGGTGTTGTGAGAGTTAACTCTTTCTAAATGTTGGAAAGTGTAAAATTATGACTTTTGCTCGTATATTAAATCCATACCAGTTCAATTATACAATTGATAATGTCAACTTACCAAGAGTTAATGATACCCTCGACTTAGGAATCTTATTCGACAATAAACTTACATTTAATGCGCACATTGAAAATATTGTTCAGAGAGCTTCTAAGTCGCTAAGATTTGTTATAAGAAACTGCAAAGAGTTTAGATCATTTGAATCTATTCGTTCAGTTTACTATAGTTTGGTACGTAGTAAACTAGAATATTGTGGTTCTGTCTGGAATCCTAATCAAATAAAATACATTGATGCTTTGGAAGGTGTTCAGAAGAAACTCCTCAAGTTTGCGTATTATAAGAAACATGGAAACTATCTGGTTAGAAATTATGAATATACTTGCCTTCTGACTGAATTTAATTTTGTAACATTGAAAGAAAGACGAGAAATTGCAGATCTCATTCTCATCTATAAACTGGTCAATGGTCCCATTGACTCACCAACTCTACTGTCCCAAATTAATTTTAATGTGCCTCGATATACGTCCAGATCAAATATCACATTCCGCATTAATGTACCCAATTCTCAGCACTATTTCTATAGCCCCTTAACCTCTATGTGCCGAACTGTCAATAAATACTCTATAGATTTATTTTTTTCTACCCTGAATCAATTTAGAAATAGTTTCTATAGATTAGTTCCTATCTGAATATCAAAATGTTTAGTTATACTTCCATTTATCTAGAAATAGTTGCCTGCTTTATTGTGGTATACTCCTTTTATTGGGAGTATTATTTTATTAATTATAAATTAATGAATAAATTTGTCATTTTATCTCTTCAGTCAGAGAACGATGGAAATCCGAAACAAGTTCCTGGCCAGATTCTGCCAGATCCTACGCCAACCGCTGAAATTCCAACTCCTGATGATGTACAACTACCACGTATATACTTCTGTGATTTTTCTTATTTCGATTCATTTATAGTCCATACTTTTATATAAGGAGACGCAAAAATCTGGAAGCATGTCAGCCCTCAGACTACTTTACCCCAACATCTTCCATACGTCGAAGAACTTTCTACACCTGTAGAAGTTCAACGTAAGTACTGTGTCGATGAAATAAACGATAGACTTTATAAACCAGAAAAAAGCGACGAATAAGATGAAATTGAAAATAATGATTCCACTTATAGTACAAGTATTTATCATGTATCTTCTTTGCTTATAAGTGACATGACTATTTTGACAAGCCCTGAATGGAAGAGGAAGGAAATAATAATAGGTACTCAATGTTAAAAAATGGAAAAGAAACGTCTTAAAAAAGGACAGAAAAAAATGGAAAACCCTATAGTTATAAATCGTCGTCAAGTTGAAAAAAACTTTGAAGAATCAAGAAAGGAGAATTATAAAGCCAGGTCGTGGGAAGAACTGTGAGCTAGGATGTTCGTCCAAATTTTTCAAATTTTCCGGCAGCAGCTCTTTTCAGAATTTTGGGATTTAGGCGACGTAGAAAAGCAAAGGCAGTACTTAGTCAATTCTATGGAGACAGTTCAACCTCAATATAGGTACATCGTGTTGGAGGCAAAAGGAAGCCAAGAAATGAAAAAAAAACGCATTTTATTTTCACCAAGGTGACCAACGACTTCGTGTTTGTGTTTTCTAAAAATACTTAGGAATTACTGTCCGCCCTATTCGCACTGTGATAGCAAATGGAAATCAAACGGCCCGTGTTCTTCTACAAGAATATTCAACAGGAAAACATGGTAATCAAGAGGAACTGGACCCGATCAATAAAGATGGAACTCCTAAGATAGAAAGCCATTACACCCAGTAGGACAATAGCAGAACTCTCTAAAGACTACGAAACAAATTGTAAGGAGAGCCAAGTTCCATTTGCAAATTATGTTATGTCAACACATCAATGCCTAACACATAACACATTATTCTTCAAACATTCGTAGAAGGAAGATTTTTAAGAAATGTACATTGTATCAAAAAGGAAGAAACCAACTGATCCATCTTCTCTTTGGCAAACATACTCTACATAAATATAGTTTTAAAAAACTAAAAAACACACTTTTAAAGAACATCGAACTAAAAAGTTGAAAATATTTTTTTTTTAAATAAGCATAAAACAATAAAGATCGGAAAATACTAGTATTATTCTGAAGAAAGCATGGGCGCTTTTCTGCCATATTTTGTGTACATCGATCTTAATTGTTTTATGCTTATTTAAAAAAAATATTTTTAACTTTTTAGTTCGATGTTCTTTAAAAGCGTATTTTTTTGTTTTTTTTAACTATATTTATTTTCAACTTTTTAGTTTGATGTTCTTTAAAAGCGTGTTTTTTAGTTTTTTTTAAACTATATTTATTTAAACTATATTAATTTTTCACTTTTTAGTCCGATTTATTGTCAATTTTTTTTTGTTCTAGTCACTAGTATTATAAATCTTTAACATACGGTGCACGAATGTAAAATTCCTCTCAAACAACATAATAAAGTTTGAGGTCTTAAATTCTATAGTAATACTGAGATGCAGTAAGTCTCCAACAGAAGGCGGACAGTTGTAAAATTTGTTTCGAAGTTAAGAGAAAATTTGCAGTAATAATTTAAAAAACAATTCAGTCTTGATGTTTTGATTTGAAATTTCATTCAAAATATTAATGGTCTAAAAATATTTTTTCAGTGAATAATTTTATTTTTCAAATCAATCTTTTGATTTGATATGTATGTCAAGCACCTTAATTCTAATTTTTCGATTTTTTGAAATATTTAAGTAACTGAATTTTTTAGGTGTGCAATTTACGATAAAGTTTTCATTGTTGAAATACATGTTCTGGTTTGCTTTCAAATAATCGAATTAGATTTTAAAATGTATCTTCCGTTTCATTCAAAAATTTTTTCTGTACTGAATCACGGGTAATTGAAAATATTTAAATATTTCATCTGTAGTACAAAATTTCGCTAACACTTATAATTCTTAAAATATGTTTTTTATTTTGATTTTCTTTTAAACAACCTATCAAGGAGGTTACGTATAGCGCCATCTGCCCACGAATAGATCAAGCAATAATGCCGACAATTCTGTTAATACAGATACCGATCTTGAGAGTTACACACAAACATGCATACAAACAATTATACATACATACATACATACAGGTGAAGCTAATATAAATCGTGTAAAAACACACCTTTCCGAAAATAAGAAAAAAGATCTCAAATTAATTGATAAACTCTTATTTCCAGGGCTTATTCTCTTTTTACAGAGTTTCTGTTTAATAATTTGGTTACTTTTCATTTCAACAAGGACTTCAATATTATATTGTAGTTTTCAGATGTGAAGTTGTAAACGTTTTATTTGGACAACCATGAGACTGCTTTTTCAGTTCGTACTTGAAACTACTACTTTGACTTGTATTGTATCAGTAAGTTTTGTTTCCTGATCAAGAAAAAATTATAAAATTATTTTGAAAAGATGTTAACTTTTAATTAATTGCAAATCCTAACCCTTTTTTAACAGAAAAAACGTCATATTTTTGAATATGGCCTGCCATATGAATAACTTATGCAAGAAGAACGTCACAAACCAAACAAGGCCTTGATTTTTGCTATTTGAGTGTAGTAAATACTGAAAAATGAAATCATTTCGTTGTTTCTGATACTACTCCACCCAATTGATTCGCCCAATCAAATAACATAAGTGTTGCAAAACATTCCTGGATATTTTAAAGAACAACACTTTCAAATGCTCCTCCTGAAAAATCGCCACTTTTGAGTTATGTCACTTTTGCAGCAAGGAAGCGATATCTCCCAATACACAACATCATTTTTCAATCGAACCCGAACATTGGTTTTCTGTCGTTAATTCAGCAGCAGCTTCAGCTGTTGAATCAGGATGAAATGATTCAGACATACGTGATCTAATTTGATTGGAAAGCCCTTTCCCCAAATCGATTTCGAAAGTAACATTTCTCGATTTTCTGGAAATCTTCCCTGGAGTTCAAGTGGGTTCTTTGCTTGAAAAGTCTTTCACCACAACTTTTTCAATTCAATGAAAATTCATTTGTTTCCCTCTGAAATTATCTATCTCTGAACTATGTTCAGCAACTCGATAGACGAAAAAAAGTTTTCTAAAAATTCTTGAACGGTTTCTTTTTCCACTTTAGCTTTCTTGATGGTGTTAATTACAGTTTTACAAACGAGAGAGTGCATCAGCGTTACAATTTTTTTCAGAGGATATTTTTTATTTCATATTGATAAGCTGCAAGAATGGTAGACCATCGCTGCAGACAGTTCGCAGCTGGTTGAGGAATACCTTTTTCGTCTCCAAAGATATAGCTAGTTTATGATCTGTACAAAAAAAATGTAAGCATAAATAATCGCGAAATTTTTCATTCCAAAATATTATAGTCAATGACCTTTGTCAATCCGACGGTAGTTTCTTTCCGATTTATTTGAAGTACGTGATGCATGTGCGATGGGTCTAAATTTGTCATCTGGAAAACATGGAATAAACAACTAACGATACCTGTGGAACTGGCATCACAAAACAACGCAATTTTCATTTTCAGATTACAAAGTGCTAATTTTTTTGAAGACGATAATTCAATTAAATGTTGTTCCACTTTCAAACGATATTACTCTGCAATAGATTGTACGAGGGTTGTAATTTCATACTCAAATTTGAAATGAGTTTTGCATAAAAATTTACAAGTTCAAGAAAGGATTTTAATTAAGTTTTATTAGAAGAAAATTACTTCTGATACACTGTTTGGTAATGTATAGTATATTATAGTAATGACTATTACTTACATTATATTACTTATATTAAATACATTGCTTTAATTTTCTCTTTGGTAGAATTCAGTCCAGTAGAATCGATTCGGTGTCCTAAATAATTTATTTCTTTTCATAAAAATTTGCATTCATCCAAATTTATCATAAGACTTGATTGTTTAATATTTTCGAAGACAGCCTGTATCCGAGTAATATGTTGTTCTGTATTTGAATTTGTCATAAGTACGCCATCTATAAAAACATTTGTTCCTTCCATATTACCAATAATTGTAGACATTAGTTTCTGAAAAATACTTGGATTAGATGCTACTAGATACTAGACCCTTAACTGCTTTTGTTGTTCCCACATGAGGATTGTTCCTGTTTAAACGGATGCCATTTGGCCTCCATAATGCTCCAGGTACATGACAACGCAACGTTTTATAGATCGCGTAATAGGTGTAGATTTAGAACAATTTATAGGTATTTGTATATCTGGACGATGTAATTGTATGTACTTCAACATTTTCTAAATACATTGAGATACTCAGGGAAGTTCTCAGTTGCATTCGAAAGGCAGGCTTAGCATTGAACCAGGCTAGAATTGGAATACCTTGGTTATGTTGTAAATGCCTCGGGCCTTGCGGTCGACCCTGAGAAGGTTGAAGCAATTATGCAAATTCCAACCACAAAAACGGTATCGGAAGTCAGGCGCATAGTTGGAATGGCATAGTGGTATAGACGATTCATTCCGAACTCTTCTACCGCAGTAGCTCCAATGACATCCATATTGCGAAAGAATAAAAAATTAATCTGGGATTAACATTGTCAGAGAGTTCAGGACACTTTAATAATATTTTATAATTACGTCTCCTATTCTATATCGTGTTCGAACTTTGTCTCCCTTTTCAAATTCAAGCAGATACCAGTAATTATGGTGCAGGTGCACTTTCCCAGAACCACGAGGATGGCGAAAGGGTAATCTATTACCTGTGTCGCTCACCGACAAAAACTGAGAGAAAGTACATCAGTACCACCGAAAAAGAATGTCTAGCTGTTTTATTTGCGATAGAGAAATTGAGATCATATATTGACGGTACACAATTTACAGTCATTACAGACCACTATAGTTCGAAATAGCTCTACAATATAAAGGATCCAGTTGGCCGTATAGCTCGATGGGCAGTGTGCCTTCAGGAGTATGATTTCGACATTGTTCACCGCAAGGGAAAGGCGCATGTCGTACCTGACACCCTGTCTCGGTCAGTTCAAGTAGTGGACACTGTAGAAGTTGAAAACATTGGTACAAATAGTTCTAAATATGTCTGGTATATGTTTACTCAAGTGAAAGAATCCGGGGTGAAATATACACTCTGGAGAATCCCGGGAAATACACTTTATAAAAGATCTCGACCAAAATATACTGATTTGACTGAAGAATCCGACAAATGGTTGAAAGTAATACCAAAGGAAAATCGTTCAGATATCATTCGAAGTAACCATGATGTACCTACTTGTGGTCATTTATTAATTTGGAAAATATATGGTCGTGTTTCAACAAAGTACTACTGGCCTAAAAAGAATAATGATATTGCTAGATTTATTCGAAGGTGTAGAGTTTGCCTCCAGACTAAACCGGAGCAAAAACTCCCCATAGGACACATGTTGAGTCTTTCTCCTACTACCACAAAACCATGGCATATCTTTTGCGTAGATTTGGTTGGCCCATTATCTCGATCGTCAGGGTAATTCACTTATTCTTTCAGTCTTGGACTGTTTCACAAAGTTTACACTATTACTTCCAATTCGTACGGCTACTGCCGCAAGAATTACGAAATTTTTTGAAGAACAAGTGATTTTGTTGTTTGGTGCTCCTAACCGTCTAATCTCTAATAACGGTAAACAGTTTTTAAGTCAAGTTTTCCAAAATAAATTGGAGGAGTATGAAATAAACCATTGTCCCACTGCTCTATACCACCCTCAAGCAAATCCTGTGGAACGAGTTCACAGGGTAGTTAAAACGATGTTGACGGCATATGGGATCAATTCCTACCGAAGGTCACATGGGCAATCTGGTGCGCTAAACATGAGGCTACGGGTGTAATCCCTCTTTGCAACATTTGGACGCGACATCAGAACTTCTGGCTCAGAGCCGGATTTAGATCTTAGCCCCGAACGAAAAACTGACTTCAAAATGAGGTCAGATTCTTTGAAAGAGGTCTTCAAAGATATCAAAAGGAGTCTTACAGAGGTCTATCATAAGAGTCGTAAGTTATATAATCTTCGTCGTCGGGATGAGCGTTTTAAGGTGAATAATTAGTTTGGAAGAAAAGCCATGTGATATCTGTCTGTTTAAAATATGTTTTTCCGTTAATCAACTGTCGCCCCCATACGAACGACAACTCTCAGAAATAGAGAAACTTGTGCGAGCTAAGGACTAACGAGGTCTTACCTTTTAACGTGTGATTCCGATGCTAATAATCACTTTTCTGCCAAATTAGCTCCAAAGTTTGTTCGACCTTATACAGTTCATCAGATCGTCTCACCTTGGGATTATGAGCTGAAAGACGAGAAAGACAAAGACAGTGGAGTAGAGTAGACTAGAGTAATTTATTTGACCACTTTATATACAAAATACATTTATGGCAAGTCATATATACTATATACTAAAGGTACTACGTCTCTAGATTAAATAAATAATTTTTTTAAATAAATTAAACTAGCGTATCAAAATTCCTTAAAATGATCACAGTGTCACATGATTGGTAATAAGTAAAGATATCAATATAAAAAGGTCAACAAACATATGGCATGCAAAATATTTAAAAGCTCATCCGCCAAACGAAGACAATATTAGTGAGTCTGACACAACTTAATGAAACATATTTCTTACTGTAAAATATCTTCAGTTTCATTTTTAGTATTAAGTTAAGGATAAAAGTTTTTGTTGAAGCAAAAACTTTATTTCGGAAAAGAGGGGTGTATTACGGTTTCAAAATCACTACCGCAATTTTCAGTAAACCCCCAGAAGAGTTTATAATATAAAATTTCATATAATTTATAGTTCACTTAAGATATAACAAAAACATTTCATTTCGTATTACGATTTATTATGACCCTGTATATGCCAGGAATATGAAACCAGTCTTCCTATATTTGCTGGAATCGGCATATTCACAAAGTTCATTTATAAGATATCGTTTTTTTTTCCAAATAATTCCTCTGTCTTTTATGACAGTTCATGTCATTCGACATTTCGAGACTTCAGAAAGAAAACGTCTCTTCCTTCTTTTTTTGTTTTGGACCAGACACGGGAAGAACATCGCGATTTTGCGGATTTGAAAGAATGTTTCAAAGTATTTCTGAATCGAAAATTAATTTATCTCAAGGAAGATAATCAAGTATCTACTGTCGTAAGATGTATGTTGAAATTATTCGAAACTTCCTAATTGAAGTTTACCTCGTCGAAGAACTCGGAAATCTCAAAGCCCACACTTCATCCTAAGTATGAACAAACATTTTGTGTTTTATTGATACGACCTACTTGCTTCTTATACATGAAGTACACAATGAAATTCATTATTCGTTCGTATGGATGTCTGCATGCAATGAATTACGAAACAAATTTTATGAGTATTTGGCAGTTGAGGTGTATTGGTGAATCTCCAGAATTTATTGTCCCTATTTTGAATCAGACGCATCGAAATACTATATATAAATGAAGATTTTTTAAATAAATATTTGCAATAATGTGTTTGATTTTCTTCATTCCCTCCCACCTCTGTGAACCTGGGTAAATTTCTCTAAATCTAGGGAAATTATGACGTCTCTTCATATAAAATAATTCAGAAATTCCTTAGATATGAAAGTTCATGAAGAAAGTTTTCGGGTATGCCTCACAGGGCCGTAGCGAAAAGAAAAACTAGGGTGGGGGGAGGGTATCCAAATTTACCCAACCCCACCAGCAAAATTTCCCAACTTTCGAAAAAATGAAAGCCGAGGGATTAGTTACTACTATAAAATATAAATTTTCTTACTTAGCTATCCAAAGATTGGCTGAATGCTTATGCCCGTTAGGGTATGCACAAACAAAAATAAGTTTTAGTAATTATAAAAATAATAATGGAGATTATTCAACTTTGGACCAAGGTCGTTGGTCTTCCACCATATTCACCATATATAGGAATATTCAATACAAATGAAAGGAAACAACACTTATTGTGCTTATTGTTTTCTACTATTTTATCTATCTTCACAGCCTTAAATTTCTCAACTTTTTCAAGTCGAAAAGCAAAAAGTTGGGAATTTTGTAAAATTTTCACTTCAAAATTTGTGGACTGTTCAGGACTGTTCTCTTACTTGGGAGAAATTAAGTTTTCAAACAACTCAGAATTTCAAAGTATGGGATCTCCAAGTTATGCATGTTGAGAAATCCCAACCTTCTCCTGATTCTTTCCCTTTTCTTATTACCTCTCCCTTTCTATTCTCTCATTTTTTTTTTTTTATTTTGATTCATTTTTTTTTACTATTATTTTTTTCTATCTTCACGGCCCAAAATTTTCCAACTTTTTCCCAAGTCGAAAAAGCAGGGGGGAGGCTTCCCCCATCCCCCCCACGGCGACGGCCCTGATGCCTCAGTCTAATTCGAGAACCAATTCGAAGGCCAAGTCGAGGGCCTATCTCAAGGCCCAAACATTTTTTGGAGATATTTGGACTAAAATTTATAGGGATACCTTATCCTAGTTCGATGAATAATTCGAGATCCAGGTCGAGGTCCTATCTCGAAGACCACACCGAGGTCCCAATCGACGACCAACTCGAAGACCACCCCCAAGGGTCGCGGACTCTTCGCAAGAGTTTCCTTTAACTTCGGCCATCGAGCTCAGAATGGCCAAGTACAGAAGAAAAATACCTCACTCAGGTACGTGTGGCAGATACTCGACGGAAAAACAACAACTTACTCAGGTAATGCCGCGCAGAAAGCTGAAGTGCATATGCCTGCAGAAAGAATATCTTTTAAAATACAAATACAATGTGAAATAAATCAGAACTTGGAATATTTCTGAAGAAGTGGTAATATTCGCCACCACAAAACTTCTCTTTATCATGATTCCACAAGAGAAACGTCGTCAATCTGATAGACCAAAAGCGGTAAATTCAATAAAAATGTAAGACATGACAACGTTGCCCATTATCGAGGCAATTGACGGCGCATCCAAAAACATCTCGCAGTGATTCGATCATGTGATTTGATACCAAAAAGTTGGGATAGTGACTTACTGGGAATACTGGGAATACTGGTGCTGTGACGCAGTGACCAAGATGTTGTGTAATCCTCAGACACCGTATATAGAAGTTTACTTCTATAGGGTGTCATGTCTATGGTCTTTGACATTTGGCCCGAGAATACCTACCACAGAGAAGCGACATTAACGTCGGATCCTTTGATGTTCGGTGTCCCAACTCCGAACCGAAGATTTTGAGTGATAAACAACCTGGTTCACTGAGAGAAATGGCCTCTCAGTGATATACATTAATAAAAATACACACTCTTACGTTCTAGTATAGTACGTAGGCTCACTGTGAAATATAAAATTATAGTGTGAAGGGCATCTTACTCCATTCAATTTTTATATTGCTAATTGAACAACATTCGCAGTAATAATAGAAAATATTCAACTATGTTGCCAATTTATTATTATTTATGATGAATTGGCTTTTAAGAAATAAATTAAATTACTTTATTTTGTAAATCCAATTCATTAGATAGAAAATTAAAATAAAGTTATGATAATAGAATAATGCTTATATTATATAATCATTTTATATCCTCTGAAATAAATAAGTCCACTAAGGATGAATAGAAGTGACTATTGTTATTTTATGTAATCTTAACTTGAACTATCATTAACAACATCAACACAATCTGAGGGTTCTAAATAAGTAAGGTTCGGAATGAAAAAATAATGAAACAAGATATTTTACCAAAACCACTTAATTTAAAAATGTGACAGAATCTTGAGTTTCCTTTTTACAGTTTAACCTTTGGTATTATTGATATCTCTATTAGTATATTTGATACTATGAAAAATTTTCATTCTTATGAATAGCTTAATTATGTAAATTTTTGGAAAATTTTCACAGAGATGAAGAAAATCTACATCCTTCATTAGGTTGAAATTTCTGTAAATCCATTGTTGAATAAACATTCCAACTGATATATAAAATTAATCTGGTGGTGAGCGCAAATTTCCAAACATGTTTTTTTCCGTAGTATAAGCTTTAAAATAGCTTAAATGACGATTTACATCCAAAGTCCTGCACTTCGTGCTGGAAGAGTGACCCACATAACATGTTTGAACTTGAAGAGCTTTTTTTAAAATGTATCCACAAACGTAAATGAATGAATTTTGAGTACATACATCATTTTTATAATCATATTCCGGAAGGGCAAGAGCTGGAGAGAAGTGATTCTCATCTGATATAAATATATCATTTACGTTTGTGGATTGTATACTGATTAATAAATCATCTAAATTATTCTTACAATTCATATGATTGGAATGAAAATAATTTAGGCAAAACAACTTCCGGAATGCCCTTTGAAATTGTATGGGGGTCGGATTAACATTATTTCTACATTTTTGTCTTACAGCACCAAAAAAAAATTCAAGACAATCTGAATTGAGTCGTCTCGTTTTCAAATATTTATAAGTTAGTTTGAAAAGCTTATCCCATATTTTAATTACACTATTCATGGAAATAATCCAACATTTTCTAAATCTGACTCGATTTGTGACTTTTTTGTCCACTGAATTGAAAATTTCAAGATTTTTCAAAAACGTTAGAGCCTCTTCAAAAAAATCTAATTGGAATTTCGAACCTTCAGAAACGTTTTTGTATTTATAGGAATGTCGTAAAGAACACGAATTCAACAAATCAAAAAGGTTATTGAGTGTCTCTATTACTTGTATTGTACCAAAAGAAGAAGCAGGAAGTAAGTTCATTGCCACGAATGGATTCATTCCACTGGCTTAGAACTTGTATTGCTAGACTCACTTTCATTTGTTCAAAATTGTTTGGATTGATATGTGATTTGGTAAGATTTGGTGCGAATCTATAAATTTGCCCTATGTCTTGATGCTCATAAAAAGAGCGCACAAAAGACCAAGATGTACTTTTGCCTTCAAAATAAAATGAATGTTTTAAAAAATTGTTTCTATTGGCTTTTATCAAATGACTTCGATCAAAAATATAAACAGTTTTAACTTTGACAATTCATAAAAGTTAGAGCCCATGTCACACACAATGTCATCAACATGGATAATTTAGAAATGCACTTATCCAAAATATCACGTAGATTTTTTGCTGGTAGTTGTGATTCAATGAAAAAAAGCAATAGGTTGTTTCCAGGGAGAATAAAGTCCTCTAGCCATAATAACGAGAACATTTCTACATATGGAATTCCTCTTATTTGCCTCTCCAATATCTTCGAAACCAATAATTTCATCACATCAATCTAGCTTCCTCTTTGAAGATAATCACTTGGTGATCGAAACACGTGTCGAGGTGTTAAAAATAGTGAATTCTTGTTGGGAAAAAATTGCAGTAATATTGATAAACCTGTTGTCGCTTTAGATCCCTTTTTGATCTTCTCCCTTCGTAAAATTTTCAATTTACTTCGCACTGTTAGTTTTCCTGGAGTATTGCTGCTTAATTTCAACTCAGTTTGCTCTTGCTTAAATAGCATAATTTTAATGTATACCGAGTTAGGTAGGTACCTTTTGTAACTAATTACCTACCTTATTATGTTTTCTCAGTGCTCACAGACTAATGGAGACAACTAAGCCCGAGAATGACGTGAAGACAACCAAGTCGACGCATGCGTCTACGAAAAAGGGACACAAAATGGCTGTCTTTGTCGCTTCTCTGTGGTAGGTAATCTCGGATTTGGCCATAGAAAATCAGAGTAGTTCCGATATTCTTTGATTTGGAACTTTGGCATATAAACGTTTTTGAATGTAAAACTGGCTTCGATATTGATTATGCCCAATTTAAAGTGAACAAATTTTTATGAAACTAATTCTTCATAATTTAGCACATAATGTCTAAAAATTATATCGAAATAGATGGTTCTCTTTTGGAAGGTGTAAGTTTTATTTGAATATTGAATTGAAGGTAATATTATTGAGTATATTTTCAGGGTGGACAAATTCTGAGAATTGCATTAACAATAAGTGCACTCAAAAAAATTCCTGTTCGTATTTTTAATATAAGAGGGGGGCGAAAAAAACCAGGACTAATGGAACAACATTTAAAAGGTACAATCAGTTATTTGTCATATTCATTATTGCCTATTAAAAAAAGGAGCTAAATAACTTATTAATACCTATCTTGATGAATCAATTTTTATAAGATTATTCTCTTCAAAAAATCGAAATGAATATTGATTAAATTATTAGATCCCTTATAAAAACTTAAATAAGGCATATAAATCATAAGTTGGATATTTTCTGTTTAAGAAGAATTTTAAGTTTTGCCTTTTCTATATCTCCCTTAGATTTTTTCAGGTTGTATAAGGTGAACATTCTCTTGAAAAAAAAACAGTCAAAAATTACCTTTACTGGTTTTCCGGATCCAGAGATGACTACAATTTCCAGGAATTGTTATATTCCTGATTATAAGCCAACATTTTTCAGGTACACAGTACACACTCAAAATATTGTTTTGTCGTAAAGAAATGTATGTAAAATAGTAAAAAGTATTTAAAAAATGAGAATGGTGAATTCAGAAAGATGAATGTAGTTGGTTCAACATTTTTTTTCGTGTAATTCATTGTTAAAATGAAGACTTCTTTCATTTTGTGTCTGAAAGTAAATTCTGTACATGATACACACATCTTTATAAAGAGTTTATTTTGAAATTAATTGCTACCTACTGTTCTTTGAAAGTTTTCCACAATTACCTTTCCCCAAAAGTATACCCCTTCAATTTAAATGAACGACTCGTTTATACACCAAACTTTTACTTGAAGAAGTTGCCACAATGTGAATAAATGGAAGCATTTATATATCAGACTTCAGATAAAACGTGTGGTGGGAACGCTGATTTTGTTTGAACATTTTGTTGAGTGGTCGTAGTTGATGAGTTTCAAAGCCTAGTTTGAACATTTTAATGTACTCTCAAAGAGAATGAACTAATTTAAGTTTATATAAGAAAGGAACATTCAGAAGTTTGTTCAAAGTTCTATAAAGATATGTAGAGCATATAAAAAGCTTTTATTGTACTTGATTTTTTCTTCCTTTCTTCACAAGTTTCTCTCATTTTTTGTTTAATGATGGAAGTTAGAAAGCCAAAACGTTTTTTTTTCCCAAAATAAAAATAACTTTTTCAATTTAAATTGAATTCCTATAAATCTGTTTAAAAATCTGTTTTTCCGTTAACCAGCTGTCGCACCTTTACGAACGACAACCCTCAGAAGTCGAAACTTGTGCGAGCTAAGGATTAACGAGGTCTTACCTTTTAACGTGTGATTCCTAACACAGGTTGGACGATAGCAAGTGAAAATCAATCGTTCAGACTAGGGTTTGAACCACCGACCAATATGGCAGTCAATTCGAGTGAGTGAACTAAGCACCCACGTCGAACCGCCTGGGTACCAACCGACCTATAGTTGGGAATGACTAGGTGTATGACTGTGTATATGTACTATTATTGTGACAAGAGCGGATTTGTCTCTACCGGTGACATAAGGTCGTATTGTTATGAAAGAAATGAATGCTTCGTCTTATAATGTTACTTCAAACTACACCATTGAGGATCATGAATCTGATTCACTCCACTCCTTACTTAATTTTCAGTTTCATAACAGCAAATTTAATTGAATATCATGAAACAAAAACTATACTCGTCATTATGCATGGTTTTTATATTTCAGGTGTTGAATTACTTAGAGATATATGCTCCGCCAATGTTAATGGTGCATCACTAGGTTCTACAGAAGTAGAATTTTATCCAGGAGAAATTAAAGGCGGTAATTTCCTTGCACAGGTTAAAACTGCAGGTAGCATTAGCCTTCTTCTACAAGTAGCACTTCCATGTTGTTTTTTTGCAAAATCTTCAACAACTCTCACTCTACGAGGTGGAACAAATGCGGAAATGGCCCCACAAATTGACTACACCACAGAAGTTTTTAAACCTATAATGGAAAAATTCGGTGCCACTTTTGATTTTGACTTGGTAAGGCGAGGATATTTTCCCAAAGGCAATGGTGAAGTTGTTGTGAAAGTAAATCCCATAGAAAAAGTGTATCCTGTTGAACTTATTGAGCGAGGTAATATAAATTCTATTTATGGATGGAGTTTTGTTGCGGGAACTCTTCCTGAGAGACTGTCACATCAAATGGCTGATAGTGCAGGAAGCAAACTGAGAAGTTTTGGTGATGTTCGAATTGAAAGGTATAAAGAAGATAGAAGCATAGCACCAGATACTGCTTCAGGAATTTTGTGAGTTAAAAAAATTATTTGAGATGCATTCCAAATGACATACAAAAGTTTTATTATAGTCTTCAACAAAAGTTTGAGACTCAACTATCATTTCATGCAACTTTTCATTACTTTCAGGTTGATTGCTGAAACAGATACAAAATGTGTTTTAGGATCATCTGCACTTGGCAGAAGAAATGAAAAAGTCGAAGAGACTGGTAGAAGAGCTGCTGAAGAGTTGATCAAACAGTTTGAAGAGGGTGGTTGCGTAGATGAACACAGTCAAGATCAAATCATTATTTGGATGGCTTTAGCTAAAGGGAAGTCAAGGATACGAGTTGGCCAAATCACAACTCATACTACCACTGCCATATTCTTGGTGGAAGCATTGACTGATGTAAGGATAAAATTTATATCGGAGTTGGTGATGATGGGGGTTTGTTTATGCAAAATTTCATCTACTTCTTATGTGGAGGTGTACTTGAAATATTTATCCTTATAATATAAAAGTATTGATAATTTTTCATAAGTTGAAATAAAAAAAAAAGAGAAATGTTATTTAACCCATACACATGTAGAGTTGTATATAGTGAAAGTGATTATTTAGTCATAAATGTGATCATAATAGTATATTATGCAACGATCATGTAATGATGGTTATTAAGAAACGAGCATTAACCGGGATACGAAACAAGCCGAAGGCGAGTTTTGTATGGTATATGCGAGTGTATTAATAACCATTACATGAGAGTTGCATACGCTATTTTTTCTAAACCCGATAAATAATGAAAAACTATAAATATTATATTTGTATTGAACACATTTACAGTAATTAACTCATATTTTTTAAAAAAAACACAAACTTAATGGTATTATCATGGATATATGAAAACTATAAAGATTCTAATTATATTTATATTGAATATAACAACTGTAATTAATCTGATCTTTTAAAAATATTGGAGTCGATGGTATTCCTTCTATATCGCTGTTTTCAGACATTTTGATAATATAGGTTAGAATCTAGGACAAACAAAGGAACAGGATTCTTGATTAAAAAATTATGGGTTTCTATTGGTTGATAATCTGTATCGTTATGAAAAATCTGTATCATAATGGATATCATTATGAAACGGATTATGGTCATATAAGTGTATTGTTAGAGTACGGGTGTAGAGAAACAATTTTATATGTCAAATAAGAATTTGAAAATGTGACTATATATAAATTTGGTTCTAAAGTGTCGAACAATAATTGTGTGGCTCTTCTCTCTTCCTTATTAAAAGGTGGCCTCTATAAGGTTATACTTACAGATTGATGTGGAAATCATAAAGGAAAAATCGAGAGTACTTGAAACAAAACAGATAACGTAATTCTGAATGGTAGGTTTGTAATTGATAGACCATGTAGTAGAAAAATATTTCAGTAAATCATTTTAGTTACTTATTACACGCTTTATTGATTTGATTTTAGATGAGTAATCAATTGTATCAAGTCAATTTTTAGAGTTCTGCTCATGACAATTGATTTTCTTTATATTATCATACAAAAAGCATGCTCAAATTACCTACAATTTACAGTTAAGAAATAAAACTGGTGGTTTTTGAAGAAAAAAAAAGTTATAGAAAAAGGAATGAGATGAAAGTGTAAAATTGGGATGTCAATCAGTTGATATTGAATTTTACTTCATGAGTATATTTTTATGTGAGCATCTACAAAAATCGGAGCATCTCAACACATTCATTTTAGCAATGTGAATTTGGTATCGTGACCATATCTGGAGTGATGAAAAATATAACATTTCTGGATTCAAATTCCAGTCAATAAATATGTGGTTAGATGCTCGATTCATTAAACTTCATTATGTAATATTCAAAAATACAAGTAAATCTTCATTAAACTTTATTTTGTAATATTCAAAATACAAGTAAATCTTTCCTGATTTATTACTATTAGTATTATTGAATTAATAATGCTTATTGAAATATATTTTCCTTTTGAATTTGACTTGAATAGTTCCCCCCTTTTAACTTTTGAATGAAACAAGATATCAAGCTTGGACAAAACTTACTTAAAAAGGCATCATTTTTAGTACTTTTTGATAAGACAACAGTTTTTCATCCCTCGTCGCTGAGAGGATGCTACCACCTTTTTTCTTTCAAATAAAAGGGGGGTTTTGTGATAACTCTTTTGATAGGTATTTCAATTCCATCCAACATTTTTTTTTGAGAATAGGATCAGCCATTCCTGAGTAATTAGCAATTTCATATAATTTTCAAGGATTCACAAACAAATGATACATATCATAATTTTAAGAAAATATGTATTCTAAACTCACGCCAGTTCATTCCAGTAAATGTTTAAATTGGTCACAATTCATTTCCTGACAAAAATGTAGTTTGTTTACAAATCCATTTATGATGCACTATTTGGAACCTTTGGTGTAATAATAAATATTACCTCTTGAAGATGATCACTTGGTGATCGAAACACGTGTCGAGGTGTTAAAAATAACGATATGGTGTTGGGAAAAAACTCCAGTAATATTTACAAATCCATTATGGAATATTTCTGAGGTAATTTCGCTAGTAGCACCTCTTGGTCTAAACATGAGCTCTGGAGTAGACTGTGGTTATGTAACGTGAACTTGAGATTCCACCAATCCTCACAAAAATCTAAGGGTGTCATAGCAGGTAATCCAACAGGTCATTCTAAGGAACCACGTTTACCTATCCACTGGTTTGGATAGTTACTTTCAGACCAGCTCTCATAATAAAGAGGTACCTCATCTTGCTGAAACCTAATATCAGTTGAAAACTCATTTGGGTTTGACAATTTTTCAAACTGATTGACAGGCAAATGTGATCCCAGCTCTCATAATAAAGAGGTACCTCATCTTGCTGAAACCTAATATCAGTTGAAAACTCATTTGGGTTTGACAATTTTTCAAACTGATTGACAGGCAAATGTGATCCCTTAGAAGAGCCCACTAGATCACTTGATATGAAGCCTCTAGATTTTTTAGGGAATATGTGATATCTGAAGTGCACGATACACAACCTCAATTCATTTCTGAACTCGTGGATAGAAAAAGAGGTGCTTGCAACGATATTACTTTAGGAACATTCAATAATATATAAAAAACATTTTTAAACAGACTTCATTATTTTCATTGAGTGAAAGATAAACATTTTGAATATTTATTGGAATGAACAGAAGTGACTGTTGAATAAATTATTTCTTGAAAATGATATGTGTAACTTATTTTCAAATTCTTGAAGCGGATATTAAACTGCAAAATACTCTGGAACAGCTATTTTGATTTTCAACAATAAATAAAAAAGTATTGGATAGAGCACTCTAGATCATGTTTGAAATGGTGACCAATTTAAAATAATTTACTAGAATGATATTTATCATTTGTAAATCTTTAAAACTAACATAAAACTGCTAATAAATCAGGAATGGCTGATCTGATTTACAAAAATTAAAAATGTTTGATAGAGAATTGAAACACCTATCAAACGACCCCAATTTTTATAAAAAAAAATTGTAGCACCCTCTCGACAATGAGTACTAACAATGATACTTTTCTATGTAGATTCTGATGAAACTTGATATCTTGTTACATTCAAAAGTTGATATGAGGGAGGGGGCTATTTATGTTGGCATACTATGAATATTTAAATGAGCAATTACATTTTTTTATTAATTTTTTCAGGTGAGAATCAAAGTTACACCAGCTGACAACTCCACCCACATAATTGAATGCAGTGGCTCGTAGCTAGGATACAAATTACACAAATTAATATTGAATGTTTATTTATAATAAATTTAAATTATATACACTTCAATTACAATTCATTAACAAAACCTTTCAACAAGTTTGTTCTTATGCAGTGTCAGACTGGCTATATAGTCAGAGTGGCGTTTGTCAGGCAGACCATGGCTTAGGTGACCCCCCACTCTTCCGCACGGTGCTCTGTACAACCTATCCTTGGCTGACCAAGCAGCATTGTGGAGAGCCACCTTGCACAGTTCTTTTTCAACAGATCATATGTTACAAATATAATAAAAAAAGATTTTTTTAATCATTATAAAAAATATAAGTATAACGTAAATAATACAAATTCATAGGTAAACATGTATAAAATAAGTTGTGATGTTGCCCCACACTATTTCTCAACTCAACAAATGCCTTGAAAATCTCAATTCTTGCCTCAAAACTCCATCAAATATTGCTTCTGGTTCAACAATTGTAATATTCTGATTTTGTTTCTTCATTTTTGCATATTTGGATTTATGTTCTGGAGATGCTACAATTATAAATTTATTTTCGCCGCAATTTTTTCCTGGATTTCTGGAAACACATTTTCCACCGCTTGCCTCAATGGCACCTAGGAAATGAAAATTTTTACTGGTCTACAAATTGATTAAAAGTGATATTGCACAAATAGTATACTCAACTCAAGAACAAAAACCTCAACGTAAACTTATATTCAAATGGAAAAGTAGTGTATTCATTTTTAACGAGGTATGCCATTTTATACAATATAAAAAGAAAATCTTGAAATTTTTCAAGTGATTAGTGCCAAATTAGGCTTCAGGATGATTACATAGTGCCAAGACATCTTCAAAAAGCAGACAAGACTAAAGATTAAGAGAAAATGTAATTAAATGCAATATATTGTTGTTTGCAGCTGTTTGGTTGCCCATTATATTGATGTCAAATTACCTTTCAATACATCAGCAGCATTCGTAACCACCAGCTGGAAAGTATAATTTGCCAAGAGTTTATTATTAGCAGCTCTGGTAAGCGACTCTTTCAAGGAAAATTGCCATTTTATCTCGGCTTCAATATCAACGAGAATATAGTCCCATGGATCTGAAAATGAATATTTTTTCAATTGAATACACTTATGATGTTCATCCTATTTTGTTGAATCTCACGAGTGGAAATGATAAACGTTGATACTCACCAAGAAACTCGTTCATTTTTTTGGAAGCATGGATCCATTTTGGAGAACAGATGGGTTTTCCTTGTGCAACGGCAGTTAGCAGCTTTTGAGACCTTTTCACATGCTCTGTTACCAAAACTGTTGAAGAATCTACGGTATCCACAATACTTCCACCTAAAGTTGAACTCGAATTAAAATCATCAGGACCATTAAGAGGTTAACATACCCAAATGTTTGATAAATGACTCGAGCTGAGGACTTTCTAACATTGTGAATACAACTTTTGGCTTCAGCTTTCTCTTCAATCTCTAAAAAAAATTGTTAATGGATAGATTACTTCAAATTTATTTCAACAAAAACACAAACCAAGGATCTTCAATTTTCACTATAATGGTGGAATGACTTCAAAGTTTTTTAGGATGTTACGTTCAGATACAAATGAGAGAGAAAGAAATTGTTTCATCTAAATGTATTTACTGTGCCAAGAGCAGTAATGTTTCTGTTGGATGAAGAATTACACAGAATTATACACGGGCAGGCCCAATTCAGATAAAAGTATTACAGTGCTACATAGTAGTCGATGCAATTCAGTGGATAAAAAGTAAATTATAATAATAATACAGTTTCAAAATAGTAGGATAACATATAGATCAACAAGAAAAATTCACAAGGTATAACAATATGAACTGATCTAATTCTTGCAGGCAAGTAACACTAAACACAATACTACAGCCCAAGCTGAAAGTATTAAATAGCGAGGTCAAGAATATTATTTTTGAAGCGGAGAACTGATATACTAATACTAAAGATTTGAAGGTTCTTGTTATGAAGCTGTTGTATGAGTAAATCAATCTGTGAAAAGAAATATAAAAGGTTTGCACCTGCCTAGTTGAACGACTGGGGACAAGCAGAGTTAATTTGGAGAGAAGCTCCGGGCTGGTACTCAGTCTGTTGATAACTGATAGTCTCTGTGTTTTCTGTGTGCCTCGTTCTAATGCAATATAGTCATTGTATACATACATATTGAAGGCTTTGGAAATTGTGGTGTATAGCCTCGAGTTTCACTTTATGTGTAACTTATTGGGGCTTACAAAATGTGGAACAATAATTGAGATAAGATCTAACCAGAGAAAAATAAAGGGATTTGATAGCATCGATGTTAGTAAAATTGCAGGTGGGTATCTTTATAATGCCAAGCATCTGAATTACAGCGGAAATATGTTATTTATAGCTAAGTGTGGAGTCTAGGAACGTGTTAGGAATCACACGTTAAAAGGTAAGACCTCGTTAATCCTTAGCTCCTACAAGTCTCAACTTCTGAGGATTGTCGTTCGTAGGGGTGCGACAGCTGGTTAATGGAAAAACAGATTTTAAACAGATTTTTTAAACACCTAGATTTTTGGCTTCAAAAGCAGAATGTAAAGTCAGATTATTTATACTATATTCAAATGTGATCGGGTAATGTGTTCTAAGAAAGCAAGGAATATGTTTGGATGTGTTCAAACATATAGGATAACAAATGAATAGAATCAATTGAACCAGAAGTAGTAATGTCATAAGAGAATATTTCCCACTGTGATTTTGTTGAACTCAATGGAAAGTTATTTTATCAAAAACTAATTCAATTATTAGTTATATATATTTTATTATATATATATATATATATATATATATATATATATATATATATATATATATAACTAATAATATTCTAATGTATTCTATATATATATATACATATATATATATAGAATCGAGAAAGGTTAATGCAGTCAAGCTGCTGGAAAATAATTCCATAAAAATCAAAATATGAATAGTTAAGTACTCTTTGATCATTCCCATATATATATATATATATATATATATATATATATATATATATATATATATATATATATATATATATATATATATATATATATATATATATAAAAATAAATAGAGATTTTATCGAGTGTGCATGATATAAATAAAAAATTAAACAATTTGTGGACATAACACTCAAAAAAGGGGGGCAAACCGCGGACACGTGTTTCCGGCTATTGGCCTCATCAGCGCGGTGCAGCCAAGTGTAAAGATGGGAAACACTTGTTTGCCGAAATCAGGAAACAACACAAATGTGCGGTTAGCTCCTGTTGTTGACTCCGTGCGTTTGTGTTGTTTCCTGATTTCGGCAAACAAGTGTTTCCCATCTTTACACTTGTTACAAGATGGGAAACACTTGTTTGCCGAAATCAGGAAACAACACAAATGTGCGGTTAGCTCCTGTTGTTGACTCCGTGCGTTTGTGTTGTTTCCTGATTTCGGCAAACAAGTGTTTCCCATCTTTACACTTGGCTGCACCGCGCTGATGAGGCCAATAGCCAGAAACACGTGTCCGCGGTTTGCCCGGACACGGGTGAATATTATATTCTAGTTTATTTAAAATTTCAGTCAGAAGGTCATCTAGTACAAAATTGCAAAGAATTGGAGATATATATATATATATATATATATATATATATATATATATATATATATATATATATATATATATATATATATACGGTGCAATCGTGCATCCTATGTGTAAAATTGTAGGTTCACCTGGCGTCCGCTGTCACCCTGCGTCCGATATACGGACGCCCAGTGACCTCCCCGAAAAAACATCACAGAAGGCATCATGATAGCATCCAGAGTCCGAAAATATAAAAATCTCGATGGACGTTATCTGAGCCGGAACCAAGACATCCGTATAAATTCGGGTTGACGCATCGACCGCAGTGGCGCTGCAGTTTATACATATGTATATAATAATCCATGGCGTGGTTTCACTGTGCGTCCATACATACAGTTATTGTCGCCATTGATATACCGGCTAACTCGGCATCTCTTTTTCAACGCAGGTGATGAAATTGGAAATCTGTTTTTATTGTTGGTGGGAACAATAAACACTTATCGTATGTAATACTCTAGCGGACATCTCAGCATCTTTTTTTTATATGCAATTGAAGTTTTAGAAATCAAGTATTGTATACCTGCGACCATAAGATATATTTACAGATAAGGACGTACTAACGGTGGGTTTGGATTATTTCATATTGAACTGTTAAATCAAGTTGAATAATTGGAATTTTGGAATTAAAATATATAGAATTAATTTATATTTTATATTAATTTGTTACTATTACTGTTTATGACAGAGACAAAAGATAGTTTAATATTGAATCTACGTAAAACAGAAGCTTTTGCTTATTGCAGACCTGTATGTTAACGTGATTGTTTTTAAAATGTATAACAGGTGTGTAAATAATATATAGTTGAACCAAATATTCCTCCTAACCGAGATAAAGGAAGATTTATTTAAAAAAAATTATTTTGAAGTTAACATATTTAACTACAAGAGATCAAAAATATGATAAAAGTCAATGGAAGTCATTTTGAACATTTATTGTAGAATTTATTTTTATGAAACCTAATTTCGTTTATCTTCATATCGTACTAGTTGATAATAAACATTATCAATTCTGAAATTTGTAAAATAAAATTAAAATTGATAAAATGAATTTGAACGAATAATCAGAATGAAAAATGTGTAACAAATAATGTTAGGAAAATCAACGAAACTCTTCTGAGATTTAGGAACCTAATTAATAAAATTGAAATATGTACTAAGAAATGGTAACAATATTATATTAAAACGCCAAAATCACCAAAACTTTATTAACAAGGTAGGAGGGAAACGTTGATCTCAAAAATATTGGGGAATAAAAAAAGTCATGAGGATGACTAGGGCTGAGGAGGGAGGTACTTTTCGAACACTGCCGTACGCCTCTAGTAAATTCGAGAAACGTTTACTACAAGTGTTTTTACGTACAAAATGAAATAAGATGCACAATCACATGTTTTGGATATCCGCATAAGGAATTTTTCATTGTAAAGTCTCACCGAGCTTCTATATTATATAGGTACCCATAGACAACACTGCACGTGTTTAGTGTAGAAAAATTCGTGGTTTTTTCCTTATTTGTTACTCAGCGTCCGTAGTGAGTGGTACTTTGTTGCGATTTGTAATGTACTCGTTTAGGAAACGAACACATGCCATGGTGGCAGTGGCAAAAAATATGGGTAAGTACATTTTCCGTGTACTAAATATTTTAATAAATTCTACCACTAATTCCAAAAATTGCTTTTTCCGCTCCGAACGATTCTTTTAATTTCTTTGGACAAGTTTGAGAAAGAAAAGTCCATATAGGCTTTTTTAAAAGAAATATTTTTGTTGATATAAGCGGACAAACATTATACGGGTAGAAGGAAATGGAAATAGTAAGTTCAAATTGACTGTGACCCTTTTTGTATCTGAAAACAAAAATAATCTAAACCTATTTTTTTCTGATATACAAAGTAATTTATCAAAACGTACCGAATCTTAAGTATCACATATCTTTAGAATTATTTAACCGATTTAAATGATATTTGCACAATAATAAAACTGTCTGGGACTGAGCTAAAGCTAAATCAAACGGCTCGAAACTTCAGGGCCAGAGTTGATTTTTTTCAGCTTTAAACAATCATAGTTTTGCAGAATGATGGTCGTTATTGAACTATACTTTGTCAAGTACAACATTCTGTAACTTTTACTACTATTGTATCACCAAAAAATTAACAAAAATATATATAAATAAGAGGCAAAAGTAATTTCATGCACCCCATTTATTTTTCTGAGTGATTTTCTAAACATTTTTTCCTACTATTTGATTTTGTATATCATGACTTCGGATGTAGAGGAGAAATGACCTTTATAACGCAATTTTACTCAATTCGAGTAGTGTGCAGGTCAGAATTTAGTGGTAGAACTTGGTTAAACCACATAAATGTACCAACCAGTTTTTGAATCTGAATATGTGTTAGCTTTGTTAACATATTTCAATTAATCTTGAGATGATATAGGACGTCAAATTTCGAGAATTTTCATAATAATTTCCAACCATTTCCCCTCTACTAAGTCATACTGAACAGCTTCAGTTGGTAGGATATAGTTCTTAAAAACAATAATAAATGAGGAGCAAGAGTTAAAGGGTGTTGCGTTTAGTAAAATACGAAAAAATGGAATCCAACCCTAGAATTTTGAGGTGATAAAACATTTTTAGTTCAAAACTTTCCATCATTCTAAAATACTGTGATGAAATCAAGTTAATAACGTCTCAATTTGTGGGAATTTTATTTCGAAATTAACAGATAATAATTATAATAATAATGTGTCTTTATTATTTTGAAATCCATATATCATACCACATAATCGCAACAAGGAGGCGGTATTCAACTTAGTTGCTCTTCCATACAACCTCCTGCTCTTCCATACAAATAGATATTAATATAATTTGAATAAATAATACCTTTTTACTGAAAGGCCAAAAAGGTGCAGTCAATCTTTTTTGCCATTAATAACTTCCCTAGACCATTGTTTACTAGAAGGGTGCTTGATTATATATATTATATATAATAACTTCCATTCATTGACTTTTTGTGGATAGTCATAGATTTCAATATATTACTTGAAAGATGTTGATTTTGAAAAATATCAAAGTGAAAGTGAAAAAGTGCGGCTCTGAATATTTTAACTGTCCGAATAGTTTTAGGTTTGAATTAGATACTTTTTTTATATGCATCTTTGTTTTCAAAGACAAAATGGCCTCATTTCATACTAGGTACCTACCGTGTTACTATGTCCATTTCCTCCCGGAACACCCTATATATAAAGAATTGACTTTATTGGTTTTAATTTTCCAAAATTTTCTTCAACATTCTTTAACAAAAGCCCAAAGCCTTTCAGAAGTCATTGTTATTCTAAGCTTTTGTGAAAGCACTTGCACAATGTGGATCTGTATGAGTGCGAGAGACCGTCACGACAGTGCTCTCTCTCTTGAACTCATACAGAACTACAATGAACAAACACCCACTTTCTTAACAACTAAAAAACAAATGTTCACAATAATCAGTAACAGTGATATCCAAAATGCTTTCGGGTTTTGTTAATGGATGTTTTGTATCTAGAATTTTGGAAACATTAAAATTTTGCTTTTCTAATATTGTTCTAAATAGGTATAGTACAGGCGTTGCCTGAGTATAGTGAAACTTTCATCTACTGGGTGTCTCTAGTATATTGAACATCTCTCAATTTTTCAGATATCTCTGAAGAAAGCTTTACGGAAAGCGACGGAAGCGAATATGTTTTCAGTTCTACAACGAGTAGTTCTTATTGTGATACATCAGCCGATAGATCAAAAGAAACTGTGGCTGGATACCTCGAAGTGAATCCAACTATTTTAAGAAGTGCTCAATTACAGACGATTTCGGCTGCTAGCATGGGAGGTAAGCTGTTACTTTCCGAAATACTGATAAGGAATTTTACAAAAGTAAAAATCATGAGCTTATTAACATTTTTAATTTTACCGTTTCCTGGTCATATTTATACCAAATGTAATGTAAGATAAACGCAGCATCTGAACTATGTAATATGAAACAAAGAAGCTAAATAACCTATTTAATTCATTCCAGGATGCAGTGACGAAATTGACATAATATTGTCCGAGAGTGATAATTTCACCACATTAATGCCAGTAGAATATGCAGACAAAACAATTGCAAACAACAATTATGATAGTAACTCTAATGTCATTACTACAAGTACGCCTACTATTAACCGAGATAGAGAGAAATTGGGTAAGAAATTCAATCGAATATAATTTTTACGAATGCATTTCAGCAGAATGGGAAATACAGAGCACTCTTACTTGATACTATAATTCATACAACTCAAAAAACATAATTTAATTAATTTCAGAATGCAGTGGCGAAGTTGCCATGATGACGTCTGAGAGTGGTATTTTCACCGCATTAAAGTCTATAGAATATCCAAGTAATATGATTGCAAACGACAATTATGATAATACTTCCTCTGCCTGTACAAGTACGCCAACTACCTACCAAGATAAAGAGAATAGTGTGGTCTATAAAAGGAGGAGAAAACATCACTGTCCCTATTGTGATGTGCAGGTGAACAATTTTGCAAGACACCTAGAGAGGCAACATGGTGATGAACTAGAAGTAGGACGCTTTCTCGCGCTGGATAAAAAAGATCCAAATCGAAAAAGGATTATCAACAAAATAAGAAAAGAAGGGGACTTTATCTCTGGCAATTGCATACCTGTTCAAAAACGGAAATTTGATAATAACAAAGGAGCATCCAGTGATACGCTACTCCCTTGTATCCACTGTAAAGGTAAGTTTGGACAAGAAGATGTGAGATCTCGACCTTTTACTTCCCAAGCAAGGGTTTTCATAAATGCGTACTGAGTCAATACGATTAACACTACTTTTGTCGATTTGAAGAGTTAATTTATAAAGCCACTTCATTTTGAAAACAAAATATGTATCTGTGTGGTTACAGCTCTGAAAAATAACTCAGCATTCAATTAATATTATATTAATTAAATATTTGAAATTGAAATTAATTGTTGTATTTTTCAATTTCATTTGTTTCATTTCAGGATACTATATGAAGAATACATTGAGACGACACGTTGCTCGTTGTTCCCTAAATGCAGAAAAAAAGAACAATAATAGGCGCCATCGACATCAGTCAGACAGCCAGACCCTACTAGCTGGATATTTCGGACCAAATGATCCTTTGCGAATATCCGGGGTTTTGCAGTCATTAAAAGCTGACATCGTGTCTTTGGTCGCAAAAAGAGACAAAATAATATGCGAAGTTGGGCGAAGGTACGTGAAGTGTCATAAAGAAAGACATTTAATTTCCGTAGCGAAACGTTATATGAGAAGGCTGGCAATAATAGTGATAGAAGTTAGAAAAATACTGGAGGACAAGTCGCTTACTCTCGCTACTCTGTTACACCCTACGAAATTTAAGTATATAGTTATAGCTGTTAAAAGTATTACAAATTACGATGCTGGACAAAAGGCATTTGGTTCTCCTTCTTTTGCCCTCCAAATGGGGACCTTGATAAAAAAAGCTATTGCAGCATATTACTCTTTAGAGGTACAAGAAAATATGAACTCGGATAAGCTGGATGAATTGAATGTCATGAAGAAACTGATAGAAGAAGAATGGGCCATCGAAATATCGACTGAAGCTGCACAAAACATCAATGTAAAGCATCAATTGCTGAAGATTTGGCAGTAAGTTTGTCTCTTTATTAATTGATTAATGTGGTAAATAAGTGTTTCAAAATTGAATCTTGTATCCTTTTTCTGAATATAATGCTTTTTGTGTCAGTTTCTTTTTCGAAGAATCTTAGAGTTTAGTACCTTTTAACAGACTCATTATACTCGATTTGTATTCCGAAATGAGCTTTCCAATTATTTCCCCTTCAATGAACCACTAACTGTTCGACAATATTTCAATCAGTGGCACAACAATTTGTTTTGTGTACTATCACCTGTTTTCAGGTGAAAATTTACTGAACGTTGCATAAGCATCACTTTTAATAAGTTGTAGTTCGGCCCATAAAACTTGTTAACTCTTCCAAGATTTCCTGATCGATATTTAATCACTTCTAGAAATATTAGAGGTATTTAAAGCTTTTATAACTTTTTCCTGAACAACACTTGCATATTTCTATCTTGTTCTCTCAGAATGATAATGCTTAGTCAGTGTCGATACATTCTTCTTTATTTTCATTAAAGAGCCCAAAGGTTACTTTATGTGAACTTTTGAAAATATGTAGCTCATAAAATCCTGGAACCAATGTTCCATAAACTCGTAGCACAGTTTGTGGTCGAAACCTCCCCAAAACCAATTACAAGCAAAAGCTGTTGTTTTATTTGACCAGAAACACCAATATGAAATTTTTGCATGCCTCACTATTGCTACTACATATTTTTTTTCTGTTTCAGAAGCTCAAAGTGTATCTGGAGAGCATATTATCCGCGGCCAAGGGGCATCTCATACAAAATGACAAAAACGAAAATGCATTTAGGGCTATCATAGAAGCAGCATACTGTAGTCTATTACTGTTCAATAAAAGAAGAGTAGGAGAGCTTCAGAGGATTCCACTGGATATTTATGAACGATACATTAACGAAGAGATAGAATCGGGCGACTTTGATATGCTGCTATCACCAGCAGAGAAGATCTGCATCAAAAAATTAAAACGTATTGTTGTACGTGGAAAACGAGGCAGAGGTGTACCAGTGCTCTTTGAGAAAAACATTAAAGAGGCCTTGGATATCGCTGTCGGATTTAGAAGCAATTTCTGTCTAGCCAATAATCCATATTTATTCAGTATATGTGGTACAGATGGACCTATAAGTGGCTATCATGTTTTTCGAAAACATGTAACGAAAGCATTGGGAGATCCAAAAAAAGTTGCTTCCTTAACTTCAACAAAGTTGCGGAAGCACTTGGCCACGATTTCGCAGATACTGAGGATGGATCAGGAAGATTTAGAGCAATTAGCAAGTTTTATGGGCCATACCACTAAAACCCATCAAGAGTGGTATAGACTGCCATCTGACATATACCAGACTGCAAAAGTCTCTAAAATTCTTCTGATGTCTCAAAAGACATCAATTCAACAATATAAAGGCAAAAGCCTTTCTCAGCTGGATATTGATAATAGCATTCTAGAATTGGGAAGTGACAATGAAGATAATGTAGTTGAGGATGGCAGGCCCCAGAACTGGCCCACTACATCCGTTGCTACAACATCGACCAATGAACAACTACAAATGGAGACTGTCTCTTGTCCGAGAAAGCCAAAAATTTTAAGGAAACAATGGTCTGAACAGGAAAAGAAACTCACTGAAAATTTTTTCAGTGATCATCTGAGGAAATGTAGAGCACCTAGAAAAGATGAAGTCCTATCTCTGATGCAACAGCACCCTGGAGTTTTTCAGGACAGAAAGTGGGACTCCATTAAAGTATATATTTGTAACAAATATAATAAAAATAAATAAATGAAGGGCTAAGGGGGTAAGGGAACTATGCCGTCCTGAACTGCATAAAAATAATTTTGTTAGTTCAGGTTGTATTTTCGCCCTTCCCTTAGAAATATTTTCTGATTTGGATTACCATGTTTGTTTTGTTAATCAATAAGTGCACTTTATATTTGCTAACAAATTATCATTTCATTTTATTGATCACCACATTTTAGTTTAATTTTTATTAAAAAAAATTTTTAAAATAACATCGTATGTCATTGAATATTTTAAAATTTCTCGAGATACTCGAAACAGTGAAATAATAATCATAAAATGGACGCTGAGTGTATCACCCGAAAGTCAGGAATGCGAACTCAAAACCTTAGAAACGAAATAAAAACGAACAAAGCAAATAATTATATTGGAAGTTGTGTAATCCTTTAGATGTACCTAAGCGTATGTAGTTTTTGCAGACGCCTAGTAAACCTGTTATGTGTCACGGATTCCATGTAACCTGATTTGGAGAACTCACTTATATACTCCGTACATATGCCGGAAGCCCACTGCAACGAAGCTGGACCGGATGCCCAGTGGTACATTATATAAGTATATATATATATATATATATATATATATATATATATATATATATATATATATATATATATATATATATATATATATATATATATATCTCCAATTCTATATATATATATATATATATATATATATATATATAGAATTATTCCATTCTTGATTTGTATCATACACACTCGATAAAATCTCTATCTATATATATATATATATATATATATATATATATATATATATATATATATATATGGTAAAATGGATTAACAGGGTCTCTCAGTCAAAAAATCAAAAATCAAACTCTGCTTTACTTTGCCAAGCTTTCGCTTCTAATGGGAAGCTTCTTCAGGGCACTAAAAATGAGTGAAAAACAATAAATTGAAGATATAAATTGACGTAAAAGTTAACAAGTATACGATTTTTTTGTGGGTTTGACAAATGTCATACACACATGGGTGTGACATATGTCACAAAAAGAATTTGAAGCTTTATAACTTCTATTTATTATATGCGAGCGCTTTCGATATCTGGCTGTGCTGTCATCTTCAAGGCTCTACTCAAACTGAGCCTTGAGTTGATAATTTTGAATCAATTCAAAGTAAGGATGTCAATTTTATGTCAATAGACAGTGTGATTTTTTTTTTCATTTTATTTATTATGGTGACCTATATTGCTTTTTTTGCAACGACAAACATGTATTTTATTACAAATTATGAAACAACAAAAGTTAATTGGCGCTCCGGGGCGACTTGATTGATTCCAGTGGCGTATTTGCTTTTTCAGCTGCAGGAAAAACCTGCAGCACCACATCATTTGAAGATCTTGTTTTTAATATTAATGGATGTATTCAGGTTTTTTGGTGTCAGATTATTGATGTCTGTCTATTTTGTTGATATCGTTTTCTTTAATTTTCATTTCAGCCATCTATAAAAATTGCCTTTTATTTGAATCTGGTTCAAAATGGAGAATGTTAGAAGCACAAGAATTTTGTTTTAAATTTTTACAATTACTTTCATGAAGAGCTATGCGGGCTTTTAAATTGTTTTTTGTTTGTTTGTTGCAGGCATCCAACTTCCTTATATGAGATTTTGGTATTCTTCTTGTTCGAATACTTTAATGATTTTGCTGGAAAGTTCAGAGATATAAGGAATGGATGAGTATTTGAAATTGAGATTTTTAGCCTGATTGTTTTCTCTGATGTTAATGATATTAGACGAGTTATTATATAACAATTTATCAAAAAACTTTGGAGGATGAGAGTTAATCAATAGAATATTGAAAAAATGCTTCAAATTGCTCACCCAATGTAGGGCGAGATATACAGGGTGTCCCTGGACTTCCTCTTTTCCTCTCGGGAATGTATAGATGGGGTCAAAATATCACCAGTACTTCATATAACTTTTTTTCCTAAAATCCTTCGTTACCAAGTAACGGGCCCTCGAAGTTACAAAATGAAAAATGTTTTTCTTTGATAACTTTTCAAGTGAATATTCAAAATCATCCAAATTTTGGTAATTGACTAAACAAATGAATTCCGTCGATGAGCTTTCATGCAGGAGTCAGTTGTTTTGCTACAAAGTCAGGAACGGACTACCCCCGATGGTCCACACCCCAAAACTTTGAAATGACAGATATTTTTCAATATTTTTCAACAAAATAAGGTTACTTGGACAATTTTATGAATAAAAGTACTCGTGTGGAAAGTCGATCGGAGCAACGAGTCTTGATAAAAATGTAGTTCTACTCGACGACATCAAACCCGCTCGTCCACCATTATTTGAAATGAATAATTATCAAAGCAGAAATAATAATGATAGCGTTAATTCAACAACATTTATAACAGGAATAATACAAAGTATGCTGAAATGAAGTCGTAAACAAAAAGTACAGTACCTATATGGAAGTTTAAGTCACAATTGTGATAGCAGATATTTTTTCAAAAGAAATATCAAGTTCTGTAGATTCGTGGTGTTTTTAAACTAACAAGCTACTCTACTATGAAATATCGAATTCATTCCATATTTTGTATGTACATAATACGTGTGGAATAATCACGTTTCGTGTTGATCAGTTATCTGAATCTCATGAAACTCAACATTCGAATGTTTCAAATTCTTCTTCACAGCTAAACTGTTGAGGAGTTTCACTGATAATTATAATTTTATGGGAGAAATTCTTCAACACGAATCTAAATTTAGCTGAAAAAACGCACATCGGAAAAAATATTTACTATACTAATAAAAAGCAAACGAATGAACTACAAAAACGGCTGCACATGATCAGGTGAAAAATATCCAGGGAATAATTATGTTCCATTTCTTTCACAGATGTTGACAAAAAAACCTTTTAGAAAGTTTTGATAAAAAATGAGAAACTGGAATGCGATTTTGTTTTGTTGAGTGGTGCGTTGTCATATGACTATCATTGTATTGTCAATATTCTATAGGATATTTTGAATTTTTTTGATATGGCCGAACAGTTTACATTCAATGAATATGCAGATATGCATGTATTTTATGGACGAGCATTTTGTAATGCTGCAGAAGCTCGTCGTCTGTATTCCGAGCATTTTCCCAATCGAACGGTACCGTCAAGAGAAACATTCGAGCGTGTCGATCGCAGCTTGAGGCAGACAGGTATGTAATAATTGATAATTAATTTGAGCACGTTGTTTTATTTCGATATTATTGTAGGTACAGTTTTGCCAAAACGAGGTGGTGAGGGCGCTCCTAGGACTGTACGTACCGTTGTATTGGAGGAAAATATTTTGGAAGCCGTCGCTGATGATCCTTCAATGAGCATCAGAAATCTATCAGAACAGTTCCATACATCCAAGTCCACTATTCATAGAATAATTAGGGAACAACTGCTCCACCCATTTCACATCCAGAAGGTACATGCCATGACACCTCAAGATTTTCCAGCACGACTGGAATATGCCAATTGGTTCATGGATAGGCAAAGAGAGGATATGACTTTTATTAATCGAGTTTTATTCACTGATGAAGCAGGTTTCAGTAGAGATGGAGTTATCAACTCTCATAATCTCCATATATGGGCCGAAGAAAATCCCCATGGGATATTGCAAACCAAACACCAACGGAAATTCAACGTGAATGTTTGGGCTGGTATCATAGGAAACCATCTTATAGGACCATTCGTTCTACAGGACCGATTGAATGGAGAACGTTATTTGGAGTTCATTCAGAACGATTTGAATGGACTTTTGGAACATGTTCCATTGCAAACCCGAAGAGATATGTGGTTTATGCATGATGGCGCTCCTCCTCATTTTAGTTTGATTGTGCGTGACCATCTGAACCATATTTTCCACAATAGATGGATTGGTAGAGGTGGGCCATATTCATGGCCATCGCGGTCTCCGGATTTAAATCCATTGGATTTCTTTCTGTGGGGGCATCTAAAAAGCCTTGTTTACGCTACACCTATTCACACAAGAGATGCATTGTTGAATAGAATAACATTACATTGTGAAGCCATACGAAACGACCCTGGAATGCTATTTCAAGTACAGAGAGGGTGTCTTCGCAGACTAAGAAAATGTATAGAGAGAGAAGGTGGTCATATCGAGCAGTTTCTGTAGCGGATTTTTCATTTCTGTTTGCTCTTGAGCCTCTTGAGTTTCGTTAGTTAAACGTGTTTGCATTATAAAAATTCGTTATGAACATTTTACCTATCATTTCCATTTTCCTTAAAAACTAATATTTTCGAATAATGGTAGACATCTCAGGATAAATGTTGTTGAATTAACCATTATTATTTCTGCTTTGATAATTATTCATTTCAAATAATGGTGGACGAGCGGGTTTGATGTCGTCGAGTGAAACTACATTTTTATCAAGACTCGTTGCTCCGATCGACTTTCCACACGAGTACTTTTATTCATAAAATTGTCCAAGTAACCTTAATTTGTTGAAAAATATCTGTCATTTCAAAGTTTTGGGGTGTGGACCATCGGGGGTAGTCCGTTCCTGACTTTGTAGCAAAACACCTGACTCCTGCATGAAAGCTCATCGAAGGAATTCATTTGTTTAGTCAATTACCAAAATTTGGATGATTTTGAATATTCACTTGAAAAGTTATCAAAGAAAAACATTTTTCATTTTGTAACTTCGAGGGCCCGTTACTTGGTAACGAAGGATTTTAGGAAAAAAAGTTATATGAAGTACTGGTGATATTTTGACCCCATTTATACATTCCCATCTATACATTCAAAAAACCAAAATAATTTTCATTTCCTGTGGATGACAGGACAGATAATTTATATTTCTGCCTGAATAAGTGGGTTTAGTGTAAATGTGTGTAACTACCTCAGAAAATTTTCATAACATATTAGGTAACCCTTGTATGTATTATTTTGCAAGCAATATAGCGATGAAGACAACACATTTTTTTTTTCATTTTAAACAAAGATGTTTCATATATGGACCACTCTCATTGAAATCACGTTCTAAGATGAATAAAAGCTTCTATGGATTAACAAGCTTTTTTTGTATAATGACTATAACAAATTAGAAATTTTCACTAACCTCTGCAGAACTCAATAGAGTTTCATTTGCCACACTCCTCTGACCCCTCCTAGGTGTTTCCAAGGTCTCGTTTGAAATGGACTTGCCTCCTCTTTTTGATTTTAGAGGTGTTGCAGAACTGTTTATGGTATCATTTTCATCATTTGTGACAGTATGGTGTTTTTTGCTATCATTATAAATTTTATTTACATCACTTTCCTCACTTGTGGATAAAATTTTAATATTTTTATCACTTCTACTAATTCGTTTTGATGATGAGGGTTTTTGGTTAATTAAACTTGCTTCATTATTTGTAGTGTTTTGATATATAGTTCGTTTGTTAATTTTAGAACTTTTTCTTGATTTTTTCGATAAAATCTCAGAATCTGAATCAGAATCGACATCATTTTCTTTTCTGGATTTAGTAATAGTTTCAGCTTTTCGCTTTGTCATACCAGATGTATTTGGTACAGTATTGTTGTTCACTGTGGTTCTTCTAGTTTTTTTTAGAGGAAAAAGTTCTACAGTTGATTTCTTTGAAGATTCTGCTGTGCTCATGCTCCTTCTATGAGAGGTGATAGAAACTTTTATTTCATTTAAAACAGGATCTTTTCTTGGTTGTCTTTTCACTTTAGAGCATTTAGATTCCAACAAAGCAAAACTTTGATCGACGTCACTTTTGACCTCATGAGATCTGCTATCTTCTGAATTATGACTCCTTTCCAGATTCTCATCGTCATTAACTCCTAACTGTAATCTTTCTTTACCTTTAGTTCTACTTTTAGTTCTTGATAACCGTTCACAGGTATCTTCAAAGTCATCGGCTTCATTGTATTCTTTTATCACGTCTAGTTTATCGTCTTCAGCGGTTGCCTTAGTTTCACATTTGTTATTTGAGTGCCTTCTTTTGGACATTCTTCTTGAAAGCCTGTTATCATCTTTCATCTCCTCTTTCTCGTTTACAGAGGATGTTGAACTTTCTGTCTGACTTTTTCGGCGAGTACTCTTTCTTATTTCATGTCTAGAGGGTTCTTGTTTTTTATCTTCTTGAACACTCTCAAAAGGTTTTTTCACAAATGCATCAATTTGACTCAAGGTCTCTGAGATTTCAGATCTTTCCTCAGCTACACTTTTTTTTTCTGTTCTTATAGATTTTCTGTACTTTAGTTCTTCAAGAGGTTTCTGTACAAATGCTTCAATGTGACTCAAAGTTTCTAAATTATCTTTTTGGACTGCCGTTTCCTCCATAGCTATCAATTCTTTTCTTTTTGGTAATTTTGGTACAATCTCAAGTGGTTGTTTAACAAAATTTTCGATCTGACTCAAAGTCTCAACATCATTCTTTCGTGAATCTGAAGTTATTTTCTCCAGCAAGCTTTCCACATGGATTGATTTAACTTTTTTGATGGGCGATTCTGGGATACCTTCTTGGATAACTCGAGAACGTTTCGTAGAAGAACCACTCGACTTTTTCACTTCTTCAGACATCACTTCATCATTTAAAATATGTAACAATGGATTTTGTGGACGACTAGAACACTGAGTCACCACCACTTGCACATTGTCATCAGCAAATGGTATTTCTGACTGGGTTTCATTGGCCTGGGTCTCTGAATTGTACACACAGGTGGAAGTACTCATTGAGTCAGTTGCAACGCATGAAATGGAATTTGAGTTTTTGATAATGTCTTGGGCAGTTTCTTCTTGGATTTTTTGAGTGTCCTGCATATATACATCTTCCTGGTCCTTCAATGAAGGAGTCATTGATTTTTTATCTGAAAAAAGTAATACCTTTATATACATGGTGACTTGAAAAATCATTATCACTGATTATCACTGTCTAAACGCAATATCTTTTCTAGTTTTCTTCTGTTCCATGTTTCAATCAATTCAACATGACTTGATCTTGAATACTATTCATTCATTAAAAACCGCCATAAACTTTTTATTCAATTTAGTCACGTATTTTTTAAAGAAAGATATCACTTGTCAAATATTTCATTTCATTTTTTATGTATCAAAATGAGAGAAGCTACTAAGCTCACATTAAAAAAAAATTAGTAAACACTCGCCCACAAAGAATGAAAAGTATTGAAGACTGAAGACCAGGTGAAACTGGAGAAAATGTGAAATTGCAGAAAGTTTTCATCAACAAATACAATGATGAGGAAGCTACTATTTCGCATATGAAATGTGCCAAGGACCTACAGATATTATGAGTCATCACTTGATAGATACTAGGAAGTACCCATTTTTCATTTATTTTTTCTCTTTTATTTGTAGTCACATGGAAAATAGTTACAAATTATCTCTTGATTTTCTTCTTTTTTCTTTTGGATATGCAATTATTTAAATGTAGTTTTTTTTCTTCTTACTAATTATGTGTTGATATATTAAACTTCATTTAACTGAATTAGTTCAAATATCAACCTATTTCGTCTTGTATAAAACCTCAATAGACTGAAATGTGTCGCACTAGAGAAGTTGAGTCACGTCTATTGAATTGCTGTTTGTGCTTTTTTATATTTGATTACTTCAAATATAGGTTTCTTGAATGTAGGATCTTTGCTGCCTTCATTAAAAGAAATAAAAATAAATCTGTGTGAAGGTTTTAATATTTTTCTTATTTATGAAACATGGCTCAATTCATGTATGAATGATGAATATTTATAAATCAAAGATTACAAATTATTCATACATTGCAGAGATGGAGGTTTGTGTTGCAGAGGACGAATCTCGTCGGCGGTCGATGTCGAAGTTTTGCTTTGCAACTGACCGCCTTGGAGAGCCTCATTTATCTTTGATATTAGAGAATTGAGTTCTCTGTTGATTCCATAGATGGCGTCTTCGTAATGGGAGATGTCATCGCCCTTGTGTACTCAGGCTAGTTTTTTAAGAACAGTTGAGTCCAGCAATAAATTTGTGGTTCAGCCTAGCACCACTAATAAGACCTATGGCGGGTTGAAACAGCGCTGTCTAGTGATGGATCACAAATGCGCTGTGTTCGAATCCTATTCATACGTGACAGTACTCGCATCAGCACCAACAATCGAAATTGAGGAACAGGCCGAGCAAACGTTAGAGGACGAAATAATTTGGCCTTCCAGAAGGCCATACAAAAAGTTCTGATGCAAGTTGATCCGTTCAGTGAGACTTTAACAAAACTCGATACGTCTATCAAAATCATCTTTGTTCAATTGATGAACTAGTCTAATCTTATATGGATGAAATTTGTACTTATGAAAGATCTTTAAAACATTTGTACAACTGATTCCTGATAACTTGGTGAAGAGATTGTGAATTTTACATTAGTCCAACTTGTCCTAAAACTGCAGTACAAATAGCTTCATCGTTAACAACTCCTGGATGGTTATGCTTTTTATTGTTAACTGATCCAGTTTCCATAAATTTGTTCAATAATTTTGAAACGAATTCATGTCGTACATTTCTTCCTGGATGATTATCATTGAACATACAGGCAGCAGCTCTAGCACTATTTCCATTCTGGTACATACTCACTATTTCAATCCGTTCTCGAAGTGTATAAACCATTGCTTATCAAGAATTCACAAAAACAGAAACACCAATTGTAAATTCACGCGGTAGGTAATCGTTATTGTAGAATGAGACAAATACAAAATGAAGGGAATATCGATTTCAAACTTAACTAGGCAAAATTAGACTTTTTTGAAGTATACTTCACAAAAACACCTATGAAACCTAGGTAACAGATTGTACAGAAGTTCATTGAGGGTGGATCGTTTTCAACTAAAATAATTTTTAGCTTCCAAACTATGAGCTTCAGACCATAATGTATTCTACTTTGTTGAAATCTGTTCATCATGGAACATCTGATAATGCAAAACAACTGATAACTTGAAAAAAATGGTTACATGCTCTGGGGGTGTGATAGGGAAAATCAGATCAAATGTGAATATGTCAAAATGTGTCCCCCTAAATACTATGGTTGACGTGTTTTTTTATTTTTCCTGCAAATCATTGTACCAAAAGTTATTCAGGGTGGTTCGTTTCAAATGGAATGCACTGTATATAGATTTTTTACTTTTTCCGCTTCACTTACTTGATTTTCTTATTATTCTGCTCTCCATCTGCTGAGTGGCTGCCATATAAATATCTTCATCTTCCTCATTCTCTCTTGACTGACTACCGGGTTTGTGCCTATAATCATTCAAACATTGGGTTGGCTGCGAAAAAACATCATATTCCTTAGTCTCACATGCCTCTAATTGTTGAGTAGCTTGTAAGTACACGTCATCATTTTTCTCTACACTTGAAGATTCATTAATATTTTGTGTTGCCATCATATAGATGTCTACTTCATTTTTATTGTCACTCAAAATTGTTGTCAGTGAATCCTCCAAATTAGCACCTTTTTTCTTGAAAGTGAACATTTTAGAAGGGGCTTTGAAGTCTGTGAAAACATCTTTCTCAGTATCCATTTCTTGAGTTGCTAGCATGTAGACATCATCATTATCTTTACTGACAGTTGGAATCTCTTCATCTGTTTGAAGTGATCGATGATCCCCATCAGTCAGGTTTGGTTTACTGTCGTCACCTCTAAATTTTTGAGTTGGTAAAATATAAATGTTATCATTCTTTTGCTTTTTTTCCATTTCACTTGAATTATCAAGAATTGAATCATTATTTTCTTGGTCCGCATTATAGTGTTCTTCTATATTTGTGGAAATTCCATCAGTTTGTCTACCATGACTATTTTGGTTATCAACAATATCATCTATCTTATTTTCGGTGTTCACTTCAACATATGCTTTATTTTCACTGCTTTCATTCAAAAGTTCAGTAATTCCTAATTTGAAACTTTCTTCAGAAGACTGATTACAACTATTTTCTGTTCTCTGGGCCTTATAATCAAAAGCTTCAGCAAAAGCATCCTGAGTAGCTGGAATACAGTCTGTTTCATTCAAGTCACCATCATTCATTTGAGTAACACCTGAATGTTTCTCAACTTCAATATCAGTATCAGAACCAGAATCTTTATCTTGCTTTTTATTTTCCAAATCTACATGGTTCCTACTATGTTTATCTTTGATTTCTTTCTCACAGTCAGTATCTGAACCCGACATATATCCTGGCATTTTTGACTGAGTCAAATCTTCGTCAGAGTTCAATTTCCGTAGAGGTTTCTTTTTGAAACCAATTTCTTGAATATCTTCAATGTCAGTATCAGAGTCAGGATTTTCTGAGATTGTTTTCTTCAATTTTTTTCGTTCAGAAGTCATTTTTTTAGGGCATTTCAACTTGATATTGGAATCATCAAAATTCAGCTGCTTTGGTCCTAGTTTCTTTGTTTTGCTGTCGGAATCTTCAATGTCAGTTTCAGAATCTGAGTTGATACTTTTTTCTTCCTGCTCGGAAAGAAGTTTTGGAGTAAGTGTTTTTGACCTATGAAAAATGTCACTTTCAGGACCGTCACAACTAAATTTATCAACCATAATGTCTTTGACAGAACCTACATTAGTTGTAACTTGTCGCTTCACAGAAGTAGTAGACTTCTTTTCAGGTTGACTGTCTTCTGTATTTTCTTCAGTACGATCATGAACCTGCATTGTTAAAAAGTCAACAGAATCATTACTCACACTTTCTTCAATGAACGTATCTTCTATTTCCTCATTCACATTTATTTGTTTGCGAAAACTCATGAATGATTCATCATTTTGAAATGTTGTGTTTCTATTCATTCCTGAAGTACAAGGAGTTTGACTTGAATGAAACACTTCCCTTTCATTCTCTTTGTCTTTGTCAAGCTTTTGTAAAGTTGGGTTGAATAGTTCAATGGTCTTTTGCATTTCATTTTCATTCAAAACTAGAGTTGTTTCTCCCGAATTTGATTCTGGAGAAGGTTTAGAGCTGAAGGAACCTGATGAAATATTTTTTTGTTTTTTGTCTTCGGAATCTTTTAGCAAACTAGTGTTAATTAGCTCAATAGCTTTTTGGGTTTCATCTTCATTCAAGATTTGTGTTATTTCATCTGTGCCGGATTTTTGGGATATTTCAATGTTTTTAATATCATTTGGAGATTCTCTCATTTTGATTCTAGATACTTCCTCTGAAGAATTCATTTCTATTGCCTTGAAACCAGTGATAACTTGTATATCTTCTGCATCTTCTCTAGAAATTGTTTCACTTTTTTTCTTGAGAGGCGACTGGTTTGAGATTTTTAGGTCAGAATAATCCAGAATCTGTGTAGGAGCTTCATGAATAAAATTGTCTACAGGCTCTTTTATAACACATTTGTTCAAATTTTCAGTTACAATGAGTGGTGAGTTACAAGTTGGTTCATTTCTTTGAATATTTGTCAGTGGATATTCTATTACTTGAGTATCCATTTCATGTATATTTTCTGGATCTGCTGAATGTCCATTTTGGAGAGAATGGATATGAGAGTGTTCGGTAATTTGGTCAGCAACTGTGTGGTCAAAAATAAGTTGTGTGTTAGCAGCATAAAAATTTTGAGTTATATCCTGAGTCATCTCAGCTGTCTCCATTAAGTTTAGGGTAGAGTTTGACTTTGATATCTAAAAAAAAATTAGTGAAAATTTATTTTCATTTTATTTATTATTATTTATATTATTATTTTATATTATATTATATTTTTGAATATTTACCTTTTTATATGTTCCAACAACATCTCCAAATGTGATTTTTGTGTCTGTTGCTAGTTCATAAAGCTTAAAAGGCACAAGTTCAGCATCATGCAAAAATGTTCCATTTGAAGAGTTAAGATCACTGATGAAGTGTTGCTGATCATCTACTAAAATTATAATAGCTTGGTTCTGACTGACATTCTGAAATAGAAAAAAAACAAGGTTTGAAAGTTTATTAGTCACTATAGAAAAAAAAGTAATATATAAAAAGTTTCTAAACTACAAGTTTATGCCTCACAACAAATATAGATAGTGTGTATTTATAAAATAAACGTCAAGTCTCATTACATTTTCCCATCTGATATTTTTTCAATAATCTTTTGAAAGGTCAATAGAATCTATATCCTTTAATTCAGGGGTTAAATCATTGAAAGTTTTGGCTCCTTTAACAAAGACAGACTTTTGAAGTCTTTGTCCTTACTAGAAATATGTGAAAGCAATTTCTTGATTTGGTTGGGTATTGGTGCAGTTCAAAATTGTTACTCATTTCATCAGTTAGGTATTTATATGCCCGTCCAGTTTGATATTAAAATTGAAAATAAGTGTCTGGTATAAAAAATAATCTTTAATTGCTAACCATCCTAAACTGTCCAACAAGGTTTTTAAGGGAGTGCTTCTGCTACATGACAAAATGATATGCACTGATCGGTTTTGTGGTTTTTGAAACCTGTTAATTTGGTTTTGGTTCAGTAGGTATGAAATGGTGGAGCAATAGTTGAAATAGGGAAGTATAATACTATTATATATTATCGTTTTTGTCCATGCATTAAGGTATCTTGAATATCCGAATAAAAACTTCACTTCAAAAGAAATAGTTTTTAATATATAGTTTGCATGTTCTTTAAACGTTAGTCCATAGTCAACTATAATACCCAAGTATTTGATTTTTTTTACTTGTTGGATTGAGTTCCCGCATAGTTTGATTTCCAAGTTCTGGTTTGGCAGTGTATTAATCTGGTTTTCTCTTGCAATGAGCATACATTTTGTTTAATTTTCATTTATTTTAAATAAATTACTGCAACACCATTTATGAATACAATTTATCGTAGAGTTTATCATTTCCGTCAAAATTCCATGGTCCACATTCCAGCTTCTCCTACTATATCTATAGAAATCAGGAAGAGTAAAGGGCCGAGAATACTACCTTGTGGCACCCCAAATCTATTTTTCATTTCCTCTATGTTATTCAGAAGAAATTTTTGTTTCCTATTATCTAGACAGTTTGCAAACCATTTCAATGCTTTACCGACAATACCGATACATTCCATATTTAGCACTAATCTATTTGTGAAATCTTTAATGGCGCTGGTTCATTCAATTATAAGAATAATAAGAATTAAAGGACCAGGGAGATCACTCCCAATCAATGCAGAATGACGACGAACAGTTGGGTCCACTCACCTGTTGTTCTGTCGACGGATAGGATGTCCACAAGGCTTCGAATGTGTGTTCTTCTGCTGCACAATACTCTAGAGTTTCGATTTTACACATATAGCAGTCATATAGCTAATCACAAAAATGCGGGAAAAATACTTTTAAAGCGGAGTACCAATTTGCGGAGCGAAAAATGGCCGTATTCCTCCTGCTTCTCCCCGCGCATGTCTGAGTTTTCCCCAACTGCATTTGCGCGGTGAAAGAATCCCGTGTGGTTACAGGGAAAAAAAAAATAATACCCAAAAAATAAAAGTGAAAATTTCCTCACTCAACCTTTGCATTTAGGAAGGTAATGAAACAAAAATAATACTAAACTCAAAAAAATAATATGATAAGGTGAACCGTAAACATTCCGGCCACCCAAAAAGGGGTATTTGACCCTTTTTTAATGCGAAATTTCAACTTCTGGTAGAGGGCATAACTTTACCAGAGGTCTTTTGAATTCACTACCATCTGCAGTGCGGATCGTAGCAACGCGACAAATATCATCTGCACCTGGGTGCAGAGCTGTAATTCTGGCAAGATTCCATTTCGAAGGAGAAACATTATCTTGCTTTATTATTACTAAAGTACCAAGTTTGGGAGGAGGCGAGGTGGGAGCAAACCATTTCGCCTTTTGTTGCAAGGTATGTAAATACTCTGTATGCCATCGTGACCAAAAATCCTGATGGAGTCGTTGTAAAAGTTGCCATCGGCTTAGCTGATTCAACTTCAAGTGAGACAAATCTGGATCAGGTAACGCAGAAATAGGTTCCAGGGTTAAAAAGTGACCCGGTGTTAACACGGAAAAATCATTGGCATCTGAACTGATGGGTGTTAGAGGGCGGCTGTTTAGCAAACCCTCAATCTGAACGAGTACTGTGTAAAATTCTTCGTAATTTAAAATCTGTTCACCAATTACTCGCTTCAAATGCGTTTTTACTGACTTGACTCCAGCTTCTACCAATCCCGAAAAATGTGGAGCAGAAGGAGGTTGAAAATGCCATTCTATTGCGAGAGAATTTGCTGCATTTCTCAACATGTTTTGAATTATTTTGTTACCACCAACGAAAGCTGTACCGTTGTCAGAATAACATTTTATTACAGGACCTCTTCGTGAAATCAAACGCCGGAAGGCACACAAAAACGTCTCACTAGACAAATCTCCCGAAAGTTCTAAGTGTAATGCTTTAGTAGCAAAACAACAAAACACGACCACGTACGATTTGAACGTTTTTGAAGAGCGAATCTTCATTGCTTTCGTTGTGAAAGGACCACAGTGATCGATTGCAATAACTGAAAAACTGCGAAGTTGAGAAATGCGTAAGCGGGGTAGAGAACCCATTGGAGGCTGATATGGTTTTGGGTTCAAACGACAGCATTTTAGGCATTTTGAAATGATGCTGTATATAGCGCGTTTTGGCGACAAGATCCAAAAATGTTGAATTAATAAAAATTGTAAGGTCTGCGCACCGGGGTGTAAATAGACTTTATGAAAGTATTCTATGATCAAAGTGGTAAGCCGACAACCTTTTGGTAAAAGTACGGGGTGTTTTTGATCATAGTTTAGGTCTGAGTGTTCGAGACGACCTCCGACTCGTATAATATTATGGGAATCAATAAATACTCCTAATTTTTTATAGGCCTTTGGAATCGATCTTTTATTTTTCATATTATTTATCAGATCCGAAAAATATTTCTGTTGAGTATATCTTACTAAAAATAAAGTAGATTGTTGTAATTCACAACTTGTAAGTACACACGTTCTGCGAAAATCGCGATTTGATTTTTTAGAGTTGAAAAGAAAACGTAAATAGTAAGCAATAATTCTTTGTACTTTCGAAAATGAAGAGAAGCGGGTCAGTATTTTTTCGAAAGGGTCGAATTCTGATTCGGAAGTTACAAGAAAGGTATTTCTTTCTTCAGAAAACACTTCAGGGGGTGCACTATCAAATTTGAATCTAGATTTTGGCCATTGGTTACAGGGTAATGCAAGCCATGGCGGACCTTTCAACCATAAATTATTTTCTAAGAACTCTGAAGGTAATTGTCCTCTTGAAGCACTGTCACTAGGATTATTTTGCGAGTCAATATGATGCCATGATTCTGGTGATAATAATTCTTGAATGCGCGCAACACGATTTCCGACAAATGTTTTCCATTTATATGCAGGTCCTTTAATCCAATGCAGAGCAATTGAAGAGTCAGTCCACGCATACAATCTAGAAAACACTATTTTATTGTGAAAAGTTTTCAAAACGTAGGAAACTAATTCACTTAGAAGAACACAAGCAGTTAATTCAAGTTTTGGAATTGACAAATTTTTCAAAGGACTAAGGCGAGACTTAGCAATAACAAAATGTATATCACATTTTTCATTTTCAGTTATTCGAAAATAAATTACCGTGGCATACGCCTTCATTGAGGCATCTCCGAATGCATGCAATTGCACTTCCGAGTTCTGTTTGATTCCAATCAAGCGAGGAATTCGAACCTTCTCGAGTAGTAAAAGCTCATCTTTTAACTGTGACCACCTTTCGCGAATTTCGAGTGGTGGTTCATCATCCCATTGAAGACCTAATGTATGTAAAATTTGCATAAAGGATTTCGCGAATAAAGTGACAGGACTAAGAAATCCTAACGGATCATACAGACGTGCAATTTGACTTAAAATATTCCGTTTGGTGCATTTGCATTCTGTGGTATCGACTGTGAAACAAAATATGTCATCTTGTGGAAACCACTGAAGACCCAAGATTTTTAAGATATGCGATTCTGTGTCGAAGTTAACTAAACTTGTTTGAAGTTGCGATTCTGGAATATCTAAAAGTAATTTCTTAGTATTACTCGACCATTTTCCTAGTTCAAAGCCGCCCTTTTTCAGTATTGCAATCAGTTGATCGCGAGCTATCTTTGCTTCCTGAAATGAATTGAAACTCGAACAACAATCATCAACGTAAGTCGAATGTTCTAAAATTCGAGCTCCCAAGGGGTAGTTGTCGCGTTCATCTTGTGCTAACTGAAGGATGGTTCGATTCGCAAGAAATGGAGAGCAAGACAACCCAAAAATCACTCTCTCAAACATGTACTCGCGGATAGGTTCGCATTTGGAATTTCTCCATAAAATTCTCTGAAAAGTTTGATGCTTTTCAGCTACTTTAAGCATAGTGAACATAGAGTGAATATCACAAGTGAATGTTATATTACCAAGACGAAAATTTAATAGAATTTGACCAATATCCTTTTGAAGCTTTTGACCAATCAAAAGCGTATCATTTAACGACGGTTGGTTGCCTCTAATTTTGAAACTGCCGTCTAGTACTATGCGGACCTTTCCTGGTTTCACTACCGCGTGATGTGGTATTATAAAACCATTTTGGAGAAGTAGGTTGTCAGGGACAGGTTTGAGAAAACCTTCTTTTAAATAATCAACAATTATTTTTGAATATTCGCGATGTAATTCCTTATTTGCGTACAACCTATTTTCAAGGGACAAAAAACGTTTTGTAGCAAGAGCGCGACATTCTGTGATGTCAAAAAGCGGTTCATTAATATTTTTGAATGGAAGCTCTAGAATATATCTACCAGTAGCGTCACGTGAGTGTGTTTCTCGAAATATTTTCTCGCAGAGTTCATTTTCTGGAGACATCATTTTTTCTCTAGGAATCTCCTCAATTTCCCAGAAGTGCGAAAGAGTCTTATTCAAGTTGAACAAATCTGTTTGTGCCGTAGAACAAAATAAAGTTGTAGCGGTAGTAAATGAAGAGTTCAACTCCGTATATTTTCCGATTAATACGTAACCGAAAATTGTATTTATTGCGATCGGTTCATTCCTTTCGCCCGAAATATGATTGTTAAGTAAAATAAGAGCAAAAATTTCGGCACCTAATAATAAATCTATTGGACCGGGTTCATAAAATTTAGGATCAGCAAGAAACAGATTTTTTATATGGTCAAGGTGCGTATGTTTCAGAGTGCGAGGTGGCATATCTGTGCATATTTTTGGTAAAATGTAAGCATCAATATTCAATATTGGGTTGGAGGTACCAATCGGTTTGATAGAGCAAGAAACTCCACCTTTTGTAGTATATTCCTCCATTTGATTCAAACCTTGAATTTTCAAGGACGATTCGAATCGCGCTAAATGTAGTTTTTTAAAACACTTTTCTGATATGTAATTTGTCTCGGAACCACTGTCAATAAGTGCTCGAACTTTGTGAAAATTACCAAATGAATCCTGAATTTCAAGAAGAGCGGTTGAAAGCAATACACCAGAACGAGATGAAGCGATTCCACAGAAATTTGTAGGCGGCTGCGGGTTTTGCATTTGTAAAGAAATATTTTGTTTTGCTTGCGCTTGCGGTGATGAAAAATCAACATCTGAAGTGGGGTGTGCTCGGGGTAAGGAGCCACTGTTGAATTGCGTATTGAAAGGACTCGTTTGCGGAGGAAGACTGTCTATTTGCGGGACATGAGCGGATTGAGGCGTTGCTCCGATTAATGGAGCACTAGTGGCGAAAAGACTGTCAGTGGCGTGCAAGTTTTGCGGATAATATTGGGAATTATTCGTTGCAGAATTGAACTGCGGATTGTAAATGGAATTGTTGGGATTTTGCGGACTAGTAACACTAGTGGGTTGATTATTACGTGACGTATTTATGCATATCATTGTGTGATGTCTTGAAAAGCAGGATCGACAGTTAGATTGCGAACGGCACATCTCAGAGGTATGACGATCTGAGAGGCAGTTTAAACACCATTTGTTAGCGTGGGCAAGGCTTAGACGTTCTGGTGGTGATTTATTTTGGAACTGAGGACATTTATAAATGAAGTGATCAGTTGATTTACAGAATGTACATGAATAAGTGGTGCTTTTTTTTGCATTTACAAAAAACGTGTTTGCCTGACGCGGTTTCAACTGAAATGAATTAGAACCTTTGGTTTTGTTTTCAGGCTTGCAATGTAATTGACTATTAGACGTTTTTTGTGATTTTAAAGAAGAAGAAAATTCTACAGTCTCTAATGCGTGACAGTGATTTACAATGAATGATTTCAAATCATCGTATTGTGGAAAGGTTCCTTTGTTTGGATTACCGTATTGAATTTCAAATTTAGTTAACAGATCATCATTTAAATGCTTGGAAAGCATATAGAATAGTAAAAAATCACTCTGTTTTATAGGTAATTTCATTTTTTCCAAAGCAGAAATATTTTCAGTGAAAATATCTACAAGAGAACGTAAAGCTTTCGAGTTATTAGAATTAGTAACGATAGGTGCGTTATCTAGCGACTGTAAATGGGCGAATGCGATTAAGCGTGGTCGATCGTAACGTTCGATTAGAGCGTCAAGAGCAGCCTTATAGTTCAGTGCGGATGCGGAATTGCTTTGGACAACAGCCTTTGCAGGACCCTCCAAGGCGTCCATCAGATGCGAGTATTTTTCGACGTCAGAGCGGTCGTCATCTCCGTCAACGACTAAAGAAAAAATTTCATAAAAATGGCGGAATTGTTTAAGATCTCCTGAAAATTTGGGTATTTTGAGTGGATTCAGCTTAGCAGAAGGCTTACTCGGTTGTGGTGTGGAAAGAACAGGTTTTTGGTCAGTTTGGAATACAGTATGGTACGAAGCATACACTTCTGAAGCGTCGTTTTCAAATTCTTTGCGAAGGTTTTCTTCGGCATCGGTATCTTCGTTTTCCATAATGCTAGCCAAGCTTATTGTACTCGAATGGTGAATATAAAACTGTTTTTTCACCTCATCAAAGGCCGAATATGCCATTTGAAACTGTAGTTTTGCTTGCTCACTTGTTGAAGCATTCATGGCGAATTTTTTGAGTTCACGCATTTGATAGTAATAAATTTGGCGAATCGCCTTATATTGTTTCAGTTTGTTAGCGTTTGAAGACATATTTTATTTTATTACTTAAGATAGCGAAAAAATATCTGTACGCCACTGGTGATAGCAAATGAAAAAGCAAAACTCTGCGTATCGTATGACCTTGAAAATGATTAGGAAACTGATAAGAACAAAATAAATGGCACTGAATACCTGCCTATTGGGTGACCTTGAAAGACAGATAAATTAATGAATTTATTTTCAAGAACATATAATTATTAGATGTGAGGAAATCTACACAATTTTTTGGGATCCGGCCGAAGTGGCCATGTGAAATCTTTAATGGCGCTGGTTCATTCAATTATAAGAATAATAAGAATTAAAGGACCAGGGAGATCACTCCCAATCAATGCAGAATGACGACGAACAGTTGGGTCCACTCACCTGTTGTTCTGTCGACGGATAGGATGTCCACAAGGCTTCGAATGTGTGTTCTTCTGCTGCACAATACTCTAGAGTTTCGATTTTACACATATAGCAGTCATATAGCTAATCACAAAAATGCGGGAAAAATACTTTTAAAGCGGAGTACCAATTTGCGGAGCGAAAAATGGCCGTATTCCTCCTGCTTCTCCCCGCGCATGTCTGAGTTTTCCCCAACTGCATTTGCGCGGTGAAAGAATCCCGTGTGGTTACAGGGAAAAAAAAATAATACCCAAAAAATAAAAGTGAAAATTTCCTCACTCAACCTTTGCATTTAGGAAGGTAATGAAACAAAAATAATACTAAACTCAAAAAAATAATATGATAAGGTGAACCGTAAACACTATTTATATCCATCGTTTTAAAAGCCTTCTGTAGATCAAAGAATACTGCACCTACCAGTTTATTTCCTTCCAATCATCTAAACACATTGAAATGCTGTTTCACAACTATGCTTGCTTCGAAAAACAGATTGAACACTATTAACTATGTTTATCAACTATATCTTACCAATTGTTTGTACACTACCTTTTCTAAAATTTTTTCAATCGAGTTTAGCATATTTATTGGTCTTAGATCGGAAGCTTTATTTGAATTAAATACCTTTTTTCAGTGGAATTATGGTTGATATTTTCAAATCATTTGGAAGCGTTCTAGTCTCTAGTAAAGTATTACCAAGGTTGAGCAACGGTTCTGCAATGTCATCAAAACAATATTTCATGAGCAATATATTTATCTCGTCAGTACTACTTTTATTGTGCAATGAAAAAATAATATTTTTCAATTCCATGTAGTCAATCATCTCGAATTCTTCCAATTGAGTGTAAAGATAAGTAGTAGAATCACATCTATGAAAAAGGCATTAAGATTTCTCTGTAGAGTCAGGCAGCGAAATTTTTGTAAGCCTTTATTTTTTGCAAACAAAATTTCATCACTGTATGCTCTATTCATTTTAGAAACAGTTTGTTCAGTGCATAAACATAGAACAGAACTTCCCTCAATTTTCTCTCATTATACCACACGTCAGACCCTAAATTTATTTAAGTCTTCCCATAACTAACTTAACTTTAACTGATAATTTTGTATTGCATGTATTGTATGTATAACCATCTTTCTAACTACCTGAAATGCATAGTAAACTGTACTGACTTTTGAAAATCAACTAAAGATTTTCTTATCAAGAGGCCCTATTATAGTTTGCAACAATTTTATAACGATACCTTTTAATCATATTTGTGTTTTAATACATTATTTAGGCATTTTAAAAATCATTTTTGTGTTTGTATGTATATATATATATATATATATATATATATATATATATATATATATATATATATATATATATATATATATATATTTTGAATGATGCAACTAATTTTCCTTTATTTTGAGTATTTCAATATTAAATTCTACAAAAAGGATTTGAAGCTTTATATCTTCTATTAATTATCTGCGAGCGCTTTCGACAGTTGGTAGTACTGTCATCATCTGGCACTCCTCAAACTGACTTTGAGTTTGAGGAGTAGGAGTATATATATATATATATATATATATATATATATATATATCCCAACACCAAACCGTTATTTCAACACCTCAACACGTGTTTCAGTCACCAAGTGATCTTCAAGAAGAAGATTAAACTCATAATTTCTTAATCTTCCTTTTGAAGTTGATGATGATCGAAACACGTGTCGAGGTGTTAAAATAACGGTTTGGTTTTTGGGATAAAACTCCAGCAAATATTCATTACTACACCAAAGGTTCCAAACAATGCATCACAAGTATGTATGGATATATTCATATACGTGTGTAGGTATGTTATTTTGTTTATTTTGTATGTAACAAATATTCTTTAGAAAATGCGACATTCAAAATTTATAATTTCCATGGTAGGACTCTAGATATTTTTATTAAACTACTACTCTGATTTCACGTATTGACTATGGTTTTTTCTTCTCAAAAAAAACAATGTTTACCAAAGCTTTGACAATGAGAATTTCTCTTTGGACCACAAAGCATATTTACTATTATTATTATTCCGAGTTGTGACAATACTTTAAATTATGTCCTTAATGATATTGATATAATATTTGTTTAAAGCGTTGGATATATCACAGATATCTTTGATAGTCTCCTGTTCGGAAATTTGAATTTCATTTACAACACACATGTTTTCGGTTTTGGGTAACATTTCTTTCAATATTTCTTTCTTTCTTTTGCATTTTTCTCGCCTATTTGTTTGTACAGCTACATTTTGATTTTTTTTTATAATGTTCCCAGTTGTCTAGGCTTCAAGTCATCACAAACATTTTATGACTACTGTCTCTCTCTTTCTTGTAGCTTCGGCAACACATTTGTTCCACCACACTTTGTATTTTTTGGATATATTATCATATTTTTTATTGGTGCAACTTCATAAAAGATATCCACAAATTTGTTTCTGAAATCCCTATATTTATCATCAATATTATCTATTCTAAAGTTCCAATTCACCTCTGCTAGTTTTAAGTTAATTGCATAAAAGTCAATGTTCCTCCCTCATTTGGTAGTTGATGGTTACTATAAAGTGGTCTGTTAATCTGGGTGTTTCTAGGATTTTGGTTATATTATGTTTTGTTATGTGTGTGATGTCCATATCATACTAATCATTCCAAATATCTTATTGATTATATCAAACATATTCTTTCGATTCTGGAAATTACAAAACAATATTTTTTTTGAGTTCCAACATTTTTGGCTCCACTATGTTTGAACCATTTTATTGGGGTATTTGCCAAAAAAGTAAAGTTCACAAATGGAACATAAGTAATTCTTTTCTAATTCCTCAACTTCTTCATCTTTTTTACTTCCCTCTGACCATTCTTCAATTTTTATCTAACTCTTCATCATCGTATCCATCTTCTGGTTGGACATCCTTGAAAAATCGCAATATCTTTTCCAGCTCTCTTTCATAATCCAAAATTATGATTACAGTAATTGCATATGGTCCACTGCATCAGTTTGTCAATTTACTCAGTTACTATTCTAGCAAAGTCAACGAATATATACTGATTTATCAATGAAAGATACACAGCCCGAGAATTCCATACACTGACGATAGTTTTTACAAAACACCAATCGTAACCTGCCTGGTCCACTACACCAGCTGCATCTACTGAAGGATCAAGTCACAAATCTGTATGTTGGCTATTTGTTGGACTCAAAATTTAAAATACTTGCATAAATGTTTCCATTGAAAAACACATATTTCTCGCGACATAAGACTGGTGCACGAATTCACCTTCAATCAATGAATGTATGTACTTATAGCATACAAAACCTTGGAGAGATTTTGTCTTACCAAATGCTTTACATTGATAGTTGCAACTTTGTTTCTTCCAACGGTATTGGTTCCCTTATAAACTGGATATATTTTATCACCAATTTGCAAGCAGGCACCCTGAAAAATGTATTTAGATTATTTATGAAAGGATATGGTGGTAGGTTTTCATTTACTTGAATCCTCCTAAACCGATCTGTCCTAACAACATTATCGCCTTCCATGGCACAATGAATATATTAATATACAATAATCATCACTTTTCAACAATCAAAATAGACTTGAATGTGTTATAAACAAAATTCAAAATAATAATTTTGATTTCAAATGTCTTTTTTTTTCCTCTTCTCAATTTATCAACAGTTTTAGTCTTTCGCATAAGTGGTAGTGTACTCCAGTGGCGATCACAGACCACCGGTCTATGGTTGCTATACAAAAGTGTGAAGTATATTTACCGTGCGTTGTGCGTTTCACCGCAGCAACAACGATCAAAATGCTTCTATAATCGTGGCACATGATGACCGCGGTCGTTGTGGTCGCCTCTAAAACGTCACACTGGACCATAGAAGTAATTATATAAAGTGTTTCATTCATCTTTTACTGTACCTATCGAAGACAAAGAAGAGACAGCATAGGAAAATCGGAAACCGTAAGAGATACAAAGACGACTTAAATTAACGGTATTCCGATTACTTCCGGAAGTATTCAAAAAAAAACCGATTGGCAAAAATTTGTTTCAATTACTTTCTGACGTTATTTGGGAAGATATTGAATAAAAACACTTTCTCATTGCCACTTTTCACACTCACCAATGTTAATTTTTTATGTAGACTGTGAAAAAGAATCAGTCGGTTATGGCGACAACTTCACTGATGTAGCAACATAACCATGCTAACTTATACCCACGAATCGAAATTGGTGATGGTTTCTCAGAAACGAAATGTCGGATTAGAAATCTACAAATGTCATAATGTACAGACTGTACAAACGGAATAGAGAAAAGTGTTTTTCCTATAATTCAGTGTTCACATAAAGTGTTCCTTTCGAAAGTATTTTTCTTTCGTGTAATTCAATGTTTATATGAAAACAGAGTACAGTTAGAAAAGTGGCGATGATAAAGTATTTTTGTATATCTTTCTAAATAACGTCAGGAAAGAAATAATTTCGGAATATTGGTTTTTACGAATACGTCTGAAACCAATCCAAATTTCACAAATTTCAGAACGGCATGAATATAATCTCTAGAGTGAGCTTTATTTTCTAATATAACTGACTTTGTATCTATTAAGGTTTCCAATTTTTCCATGCTTGGTTGGCATTATACTACCACAAAATAATTTTTTTATATCAGATTTATATTTTTAAATGATAAATTAATATTACGTAAATAACACTGTTTTACATGTGGATAGTTTATGTTTGTCCCTACACGTTCGCTGTACTATTTTCAGGAAAAAGGCTCACGAGCTATCCGACTTCACGTGACCTTGGAAAAATAGACAAAAGTTGTTAATTATTCCATACATATGATCAGATAAATATTTAGGGAGATAAATTAAAATACAATTATAAAATATTCAAAATGTACGTGGCTCAAATTTAAATCGTTGATTTTTTGTTGAGGAGATAATCACATCGAAAAGATTTTGTAGATTGAGCGTATGTTCAAAATATTATTCTTACTGTAAAAACTCCACTAGGTTGAATGAGAATTGTATTTTTCCTCCTACAAGAACTATTAGAATTTCAACCATTTTCCTGACATATGGTTCAAACCTGACAAATAATTCATTATTAAGAAATACATATGAAATATATTTTTAAACCCTAACACAGGTTGAATACACTCATTCTAAAGCAGACGCAATGTGTCAAGTCTTCTGAATTTGTATGGCCAAGATTTCTGCTTTCGTGCGGCTAGCCGGCTTGATCATGACATTCGAAAGTAAAGAGGACATCATCCCACTAAGGACTCCAATGATCAGAACAACCATTTTAAAATAGTGGTCTAGATAGAGTCTGGGGAAATTGAAGAGAACATCTCGATAGTTCATCCGTTTTTCCTCCTCTTTTCGAACGATATCTTCCTCATCGGGAGCTAAAAACTACACGACGAATATTGTCTGTCTGTTGGTTGAAAAGAACCACATCAGACTTATTTGAAAGTACAACCGCGGAACGAATGATTTGGAATGCAAACTCCTATGGAGATGCATCATTTTTCGGGTCTTCATGTCGAGTTGACAGTGTTGACACAGCTCCTCCCGTGTCCAATACACTACTCCAAACGAGTAGAGTAAGTACGGAATGGCAAGCATATTCGTAACAGCAACTTATTTGTTCTTCTCCGACAGTTTCGATAACCAGATCGAGGGTAGACTATTGCATATTGCACATTCTCTCGAGAAAAACATATGTTCGAAGTTTTAGGATAGAGCCAACCATCTCGAGCGAGAGTCGTACTCACTCCCATTTGAGCTAATTCAATGTTTCTCAATATTAAATAACTAAAATGCGTACTCACATAAGGACACTACTATGCATTGTTGGCTTTTTATTTTCCAATGTAAACTTCAGAAGATTGGGGTTGATTATAGTTTTTATCAAGGTTATGGATCATAGACAGATGAAAATTTGTTCGCAATGAGCTTGGGGAACACGAATATATTTTTTCTTTCAAAAAATTGATGTGATCTCAAACGTTTTTCTACTCTCTTTTTTATGGAAATATCCAACTTCGGATAATTTGAAATTGATTTGACCTCGCTAGAGGTCTTAGTTAACTTATCCAGAAAAACGATTACAATCATAATGTATTATCGAAAATACTACAGTTGACTTCATTGATAATAAATTATCCGTGATAACAAAAAAATCACCCCAAATTTCAACCCCAGATCAATGATAATAATAAAAAGAATTCTTATAAAACATCGGATATTTGAATATTTTGACTACTGAAAAATTGGAATCAGACAAAACCATTTATTTTTTCACCGGAAACCGTCAGGCGCACATTTTTGGTGGGTATGAAGCATCCACAGTGTGTGGCACCAAAAACGAAACCATCTTCCTAAGAAGTACGAAGTATGATACATCATTGAAAAGATAATTTTATAAAAAGTTCATCCCTGTGATTATTCATTACGTATATTTTCAGTGTCACGCCCCCATGCGGGAAAAATAATATCGTCAAGTAACTCCAAAAATTATACAAAATGTCAACGTTTCGACACTAATTATACCCTCATGTGTATATATATATATATATATATATATATATATATATATATATATATATATATATATATATATATATATATATATATATATATATAGATGCAAACTGCAGTTTGATGATGATAGCACGACCAGCTGTCGAGCGCTCGCATATAATAAATACGAGTTATAAAGCTTCACAGCTTCAAAATGAGTGTTTCGTGTTCTATCGACAACTATCTTGAAAAATGTGGCAACCTCTGTAGAGTCTATCGACTATCGACAATTCTCCGTTCTCTGCGTCTTTTTGGATCGGGGAACTACGGAGAGAATTGTGTGTCAAGTCCCTACATTCTAGAACAAAATATTTGTGTAGATCTTGAATAGTTGATTTCATCTGCTTGTTCAGTTATTTCGTTCATACAGGATCTAAGGTAAAGGTAATAGTTGAAACTTTTTTGTTGAATGAAGTTACAAAGTTTTCCTATTTTAGAAGGAAATGGAGAGAGCGATACTGAATTGGGTTCCAGAAAATTGGGAAAAGGGTGTGATGAGCACACATTCTTGGTGCCAACAAATAGAGCTGGACCGATATTCTGAAGAATTTAAACAACTTCAGTTTGAAATTCGAATTGCTTTAAAAGACAATAATAAACACATAGAGCATATCCAGAGAAATCAATCAGTTTATGACATTGGGCAATTCCTTATTAGAGGACAACTTCTCTTGACTTTGAACCCTGGTACCATCTATTACCAGGTAAGTTGATTTTATTGAGATAAAAAATAGTTTCTTATAAGTTCTACTGAAAGCGATAAGAAAACAACCTACCCAATGAGAAATCAAGTTACTTATTACAAGGTACTCTTAACGTGAACAATATGTGAATAACTGGACTCTAAAACATTATTTAATTTAAAAATATGATAGAACTGACCGATACTTGATGAAAATCCATCATAACATATTCAAAAAACACTTTAATGTGATATTTCCATTTGAAAGTTCACAAAACCCCGACACATGTTTCGCTATACGATAGCCTCTTCTGGTGTTGCAATACTGTTATTATAAGTAAATTGATGGATGTAGCCGTTACTAAATGGCACGAGACTATCATGAAAAATGAGAAATAAAACTTCCTTTAACCACTTTTAAAATAAATAATATAATAATAAAAGTGGTAAAAAAATATAGAAAGTTTTATTTCTCATTTTTCATGTTAACTTAAGGTTGGACTACAGTATAGTTGGATGTAGTAATACATACCTACTTGATATATGTACAGAAAAAAATTACTACTAAAACGATTCAGCCAGTCAGGAAATCTTCCTCTCCTTCTTAACTTCTGAATGTGCATTATTTACAAGGTACTTTTGCCTGAAAAATTCAAACTGAAGATTTTTTTTGGTCTAAAAATGATCCTTATAATTGAGGATTCGCATAGTTGGAGTTCTACATTCATGATAATGGATTATAGCACTTTTTCATATCCGTAGATGGCGCAGAAAGTATTAATTTCGCTGTGGTTCAAACCTTGAACAATGCTCTTTTCAATTAAACAACTGCATAAATGCACTAAGTAATTGGAGTTCAATATCTACCCATTACAAAAATATACACCTAGGTAGGATCCTACTTCCCCATCATCAGTGTCAGATTTTTCTAAACTGTGAAACTCTTATTTTGGTTAGGAAAGGATAAGTTTTCTTTCAGTCCTCCAAAGGAAAACAAGTAGTTTCTTCACATTGTTTCAAATTAAATTCAATTCATCTTTAACCCTTAATTTGGCAGGATGGGATTTACCTAGATTTTCCCGTAAAAGTTGATTTTTCCTGAATGTATATCTCACAAAAAACATGATTCTAGCAAAAAATTAGAGATTAGGTGGAAAGCGTATGAAAAATTAATTGTATCCTATGAGATACATTGCCAATATATAAAAAACAAGATGTTATTATGTTCTGTATTGTATCGGATACATTACCAACTATTAATCAAGTAACCTAAGAGTTCTGAACCAATATTTATTTCAGTTTTAGAACACCCATTTGATTTTACTAGAGTAACAATTGCCTAGCTTACATAACTATAATAGAAAAACATATTTGAAAATGAAAGAAAGCAATTGGACTAAAACATTAAGAATACTTTCAGTTGTTATTTTCATGAAATGAGTAGAAACAATTTCTAGTTTTGACTAAATACAGTCACGCTTCACATTTTGAGCAGATCCAGTGAGTTTCTCCTGTTTTGCATAGCCGACAACGACCCTTAGTGATATATATATATATATATATATATATATATATATATATATATATATATATATATATATACATATACCTTATCCTTATATCCTATACCTTATCATGTCTCACGTCACTTGTAGGCCTCGGAATTACTGCTCTTTTGATTTTATACAGGTTTGTCTTCTTCGGTAGATGTTCTTTTCTTTTTTGTTCTGTCCTTTATTACCAGCTCCTGAGCAACAAAGTATCTGTACTCTTTCAAGCTCAGTTCTTTTTCTTCAATAGTCAACAATTGTCGATGTCTGCGGTACAATAACCATGCGTTATTCAAGCATATATCTATCATTTGAGCAAATATAGACAGATACCAACGGCGAGTTTTCATTCGAATGCGATAGAGGGAGATTAGCATATCCATCAAATCTACACCACCCATGTGAGCATTATAATGCTTGATAATACTTGGACATAGGACATCAACTCTCTCTTTTCTGTTTTTGTCATACCTTTTTATAGTGCTTATTGGTTCAAAATATATATAGGTACTGAATAGGGTAACAACTTTATTGTCGTACCACTTGACGCATGTGATTTTTTCCTCATTATCAGTTTTGTGACGAAAAGCACCTCGACCTCTTTTTGGCCAATGTTTTGTCATTCTCTAGGGAGCAATTCTTCAATCGGTTTGTTCTTATAGTTCCCAATGACAAAATCCCATAGTTGTTGCGCAATACATAGAGCAAATCGAGGGATACAAAAAAATTATGAAAATAGATTGTGGTGCACGGTGCACTTCGTATGGACTGACAAAGAGCAATGACAACCTTAGTCCCTAATCCCATTGACATTTCTTCATCCGTGAAGTTTTGATGTTGAATAAATGTGCTTTCTCCTCCATACACAAGGAAATCATATACAAACCCAGATATGCCCGCTCTTACAAAAATTTTGTAGCCCCATCTTTTTGGTATTGATTTGATATATTGCCTTTTAGATCCAGCTTTCTTTCCTTTGTATGGCACCATCATTTCATCAATACTTTGCCTTTTCTCATTTTCTACCTGAACACAGTTCCTCCTAACTATATTCAAAAGAGGTCTTACTTTGAAATATGGATTATTATTTTGATTTCTGTTATTGACAAAATGAATGTATCTCCTTATCTGCTGATATCGTTTCAGAGGCATTAATTCTGCAATTTCTGGGTACCGAAATTTTTGACTCCACTAATCTAGGTATGAAGGCATTTTGACTATACCCATATAGATATGAATGGCTATGAAATCACGGATTTCAGCCTCAGTCACATTTATGGATTTTTCCGTCACTTGTATTGAGTATAGATTTGTGTTCTCAATACATAACTGTAGGAGGTCATCAGAGAAGAACATTTTGAAATATTCCATAGGTGACTTCATTACCTCCGGCAATGTGAAATTGTTGACGGGAATGTCGACAGAAAAACTTAATTTTTCATTGGACCACTTGTAATCGTACTTTTTTTTGTGACCCTTAGTATTTTTTCAGAATTTTCCATATTTTGCCCTTTCTGCTTTATTTTTTTCTTGTTCTAAATTATCAAGGTTCTGTATTCTCTTTATTATGTTCTTTGCTACTATCACTACTGTTGTTCAGCGGAGTAAATATAGATTTAGGTGTTGGAGTGTATGTGAACGGAGGGATATTTTTGACAGGTGTCTTGAATACGAATGCTTCACAGTTATTGTCATCTCCTTTCAAAACATCCTCGGTGTCGGTATCGGAGTATCTCAGAATTGAATCTAATTCTTCAGCTACGGAATCAGGAATAGAGGGTGCTTCGGATGTATCAGAAGAATACCTATCACCGTAACCCTCAAAATTCTCTGCATCATCGTCGCTTGTTCCACCATCCGAATCAGGAGGTGGCAGTAAGGCTATTATATTGTCTTTCCGTGTGGTCATTCTGTAAAAGAAAGATTGATATTCATCTACCAAGTTTGAGTATTTCATTCATGAATGTGTATTTTCCACAATTTGGAAATAACGAACTCATATTCAAAATTTGACAATGAAGGCAATAGGATACACATTAAGGTTCATATGAAATTGTGAGAACTTGGCAATGTGTATTATTGGATACAAAATAAATCTGACATGGACATTCGAGAAATTGGTAATGTGAACTATGGGATACATACAAAACAAATGCCTTTTTTTCTACAAAAAAACTGAAATTGGTAACAAACTGATTTCTTGAGAAAAACTAAGCAAAACTTAAACAGGCGCCAAGATCACGTGTTTCTCGCCGCGGTCATCTTACTATATGATCGCCTAGTTCGCATCCGCGTTGAGATGTGGCTTAGATGTGGCGTAAGTAGTTACAAATTATGCTCAATTGAAGTGTATTTGAAACCATAGCAAGTTGAATTTACCCGATGAATGTCATTTTTGGCAGAATTATGTGGTTCGAATATAATGTATCTTATAGATTGCATTGCAAAATTAAGGGTTAAAGTGTAAAGTCCATTTTCTTGTGTTGTAAATCTTGGATCACATAAAACTGATTTTTTTAATTCTCACAATGAACATGATTTGAAAGGTTGGCAAAAATATGAAAATTCTTCGATTTTCCCTATACATGCTTTTGAAAGGATCATTAAATTTTATACTATCAAGTTCTGAAGAAGAATCTTCTAAATGGTGGCAATAAGGGTCGAGCAACATTTCTGATGTTTTTGAACACATTTCATCACTTTTTATGATTCATATTTATTGTTCAACTGTTGTCTTTTCTATGCTATGTAGCTTGTTTACACATACCACAGATTTCACAAAAACCTTAAACCTGGAGATATCAGGTAGAATAACCTCGAGGGCAATCCTAATCACCAAAATCTGCTAAATGCTGATCCGTTTTGTTACTTCGCTACTCGTATATTTAGGGATAAATATTAGTTCTGTTCTTCTGGAGCATGATTTTGTCAAACAGTTATATATTTGATATTGCAATTGTTTCTGAAACATTTTTTTTAGGTGAGGCGTTATATTAAAATAAGGTCCAATTTCCTAACAATGGCACTGAATTATAATGTGGATCACAGAAGATGTGGTTTACACTCAGTTGTTTTCCTAAGTGAAATACCTAATTTGACAAGTGATGATATTCTATTGGTTATACAGGTCATAACTACTACTCCACATAGCACATATATAACGCCTTCAAACAGTTCAGACTATTATATTGAGTATATTGTGAGATTCTGAAGAAACTTCTTCATATCTTATGAATCTAGAGATAATACTTGGGTTTTTTAAAGTTTTATTGTCACTTCATATTTTTTACCTATTGGATCATATAAAGTTAACCTTTGTAATATTATTTTATTATTGTTTATATATTTTAGATAACTCTAATTTTTAATAATGTATTCAGTTGATATATATTTTAATGAGGACTCAATTTGTAAAATAATTAATATAAGAAACCTATATTACTTTCGCAATAAATATGTCATTTCAATATTAGCCAAAGAAAGTTGAAGCTAGTTTATGTATGTTAAGTTTAGAACATTTATATTTGTTGAAAATTATTCTATAAGTTATTTTAAAAAGCATGTGATGAATTCAGTATTCCTTTCCTTTTTTATAATGTATATGATATCTAATTAAGTTAATGATCATTTGTTTTGATTTAGTTCAGATAACATTGTTTTATTATGAGAAATAAATATATGACTGAATATTTTACATGTATGAAATTTAATTCAGACCTTCCCAATCCCTATAGCAGTGTTTGTATGTCTCTTTTATAACAGTATTCAAAAAGATGATTACCATTTGATTGAAAATTACATAGGTAATTTTTTTCAGCATCAACTTTTTGGAATATTGAGGAATTATGGTTTTCGAGGATTGCTTTTATGAACTATATAGACAAACTATTCCAACATATAAAAGAATAATTTTAATTATAAGCATTAAACTGATGATTGAAGAAATAGTAATATTTATAACCCTTGCATAATATGCATCTTTGAAGAGAGGATAATCAGGTTGATATTTGGTTTTAATTTTGAAGAGATATTTGAGAATATAATTTCACAACTGTTTTTGACTTTACAAGTCTTGCTTATTTTAGGAGACAATTCATTATTCTTCATGAACATATTACCTCACTTCATGATCATAAACTGTTCATCAAACTTTTCACTTCTCTTTCTTTTCAAAGAACACACTAAAAAAATCACTTTACTAAATAATAATAATAGCTTTATTGTCCAACAGTTATCCATTTACAGAACAATATAACATTTTATTCACAATACTTAACCAAAAACGAAAAATAAAATGAACAAAAAAGAAAAAATAATTCTAATTACCTACTTCAAGTGCATGTTAGCAATTCTAATGTTATGGAGGTTAGTGAAGAATAAATCACCATGGGCACAAATGCTATTGAAATTTGTGCACATAACATATATTCTGAATTGAGCATAATGTTAGTTCTTGATCTGAGAGGTCTAAAAATGGATTGAGATCGTGAAGCTGCCCGTGGTACAATGAAGTTAATTTGTTCAAGAATTTTAGGACAGTCAACTCTCTCATTCACTAACTTGAATAAAAATATGAGCGACGCACATTTTCTGCGATGCTCTAAACTAGTCTAAACTAAAAAGTTCCAAACGTTCATATATGACATCATTACTGATACCTCTCTCAGGGTAAGAACCATCTATTCTGAAAATTAGAAATTTACAAAACTCTCTTTGAACTCTTTCAATGGCTATGTTATGAATTTCATAGAATGGACTCCAGACGATACTTGCATATATTCTATCTTCGAACGTACGTAGGTGAAATACAACAGCTTTATGGCTTTAATATTATGAAGGTTTCTGTAATTTCTGACAATGAAACCATAAGCTCTGAAAGATTCTGAAACTTTTTGTGAAATATGTCTACCAAATGTTAATTTATGGTCGAATATTACCTCTAGGTCTTTGATCTCATTACATCTCAGCAGATCTGAATCCTGTATTACAAACTGGAATGTATAAACCTCTTTTTTTTTACTATAACTCACTACTTTACATTTCTCCACATTGAGTTTCACTTTATTATTGCTACACCAAGCAACAAGATATTCTAATTGAGATTGAAGATTTACACAATCACCTACTTCCTTAATTATAGAAAATAATTTCAAGTCATCCGCGAACCATAACCGCTCACAAGCTGAACTTTCACTTAAGTCATTAACAAACAATAAAAACAAAAGAGGACCTAGGTTGGAGCCATGAGGCACATCAGAAGAAGCTATATATGTTCTAGATTTATAACCGTTATAGGAGACGAATTGTTTTCTACATGTCAGATAGGATTGCATAAGCTGACAGGCAGTATTCGAAAAACCAAAACTCATCAGTTTATTGAGCAAGATACCATTATCAATTTTATCAAATGCTTTAGAGAAATCCGTGTATATAACATCAACTTGGCCATTGTTATCTAATGCCTCGGAAATAAATTGAGTAATAATGACTAGATTTGTAACAGTAGAACGCTTAGTAACAAATCCATGTTGATGTTGGGATAGTTGCTGTTGAATAGAGGCATATATGCGATTATATAAAATAATCTAAAAAATTTTAGAAAACATACATAAAATAGATATGGGTCTGTAATTCTCTATATATGATTTTTCACCACTTTTGTATACATGACATACTTTAGCTAATTTCCAAATATCTGGGAAAGTTACAAATATCAGACATGAATTAAAAATTCTCGTTAAAGGTTTTGCTAATGCTCCTGCACAATCCTTCAACAAAAATGATGGGATCATATCCGAGCCTGATGTTTGTCCTTTAGTTTTTCAGTTGCAGATATAACCTCATTTTCTTGAATGGGGTAAAAATGAATATGAACATTATTATTCACTGTACCAATTTTGTTCAAAAGTGAGCCAGATTTTGAATACACCTCACTGAAAAAATTACCGAAGGCATCAACAATATCTTGAGGATTCTCGAGTTTGTTTCCTGAGTAGGTTACTGATCCTGGTATTCTTGTGCTGTTATTCTTAGAGTGAACATATGACCAGAATCTGCTAGGATCTCTAGACAACATTGTTTGTATGTTTGCAAGATAGTTATCATGTGCGGTTTTTATTTGTCTTTCAATCAAAGCACGCAAACGTTGGAATTCAAATCTATCCTCATCACGTCTATATTTCCTGAATTTAGCCTTCTGTTTAATGTTCTTAATGATATCACAATGAAACCATTTAGGATAAACTAAATTTTTGAATTTGGGTATATGATCCTCAAAAATGCCATATAAAATTGAATATAGGTTATCGAGTAATTTATTAACGTCCTTGGACGTACCTAAATTACTCCAATCAGTTTCCTTTATCTCTCTATACAAAGATGGAAAGTTCGCTTTCCTAAAGTTATATGTGATGTTTGATTGGTTTAACTTGAAATTCTTTTCTTTGATGTGTATATCAGCTATTTTGATACTTAATGCAGGATGGTGGTTATCTTCAGGTACAAAAGTCAAATTTTCATGGGTAACATAACAAGAAAAAGGTGAAAAAACTTGATCTAACATTCTGTTCAGGTAATTAGTTATACAGTTTGATTGTTTATACTCAAGCATGTCAAAGTAGTTGAGGGTTATACGCGTTTTTGGATCATTAACTTCCTTTTCGATGAACTTTGGAACATTGAAATCCCCAAAAAAAAAATTGAATTACTCTCATATAAATAATCCAACTGTTCCAAGGCATCAAAAAAACATTCAAATTCAACTAATCCAATCATATCAGGTATATACAAAGCTATTAAGGAGAATGCTCCAAATGACATTTAACTATTAAGATATCAATCAAAGGAAACTGTATATTAAATGTATTGATATCCATTACTTCTGAATCTATGAAGTCCCTTGAAGCAATTAATACACCTCCCCCTGTTACCTTACCCACAATTTCCAGTTTGCGATCTTTTCGATGTACACAGTAAGCGCTTGTAAAGAGTTCACAATTTGAAACATCAAATTCACAATTACTAACAGCTGCGTTGAATGAGTAAATTTTACTGTTGAGACCCCTCACATTCTGATAATGACATAAGATGCGTTGGTTTGGTTCACCATAACTGCTGGACGCATTAAGTTTAAAAAATCGGTTTAAAATCTGTTTTTCCGTTAATCAGCTGTTGCTCCCATACAAACGACAACTCTCAGAAGTTGAGAACTTGTGCGATCTAAGGACTAACGAGGTCTTACCTTTTAACGTGTGATTCCCAACACGGAATCACACGTTAAAAGCTTTAACTAAAGCACAAATCGTGTGGAAACAATACTTCTTCTTGGGAGTAGTACATGTATTACCTACTTATTGCTAACTTCCTCGTGTAGGAATCACACGGTGAAAGGTAAGACCTAGTTAGTCCTTAGCTCTCACAAGTTTTGACTCTGAAGAGTTGTTTGTAGGTGGACAACAGGTGGTTAAAGGAAAATATTTTTTTTAAACAGAGTGTGAAGCTGGTAATTTGCAACTAGGATATGATATGCAGACTAAGCGTGTTCATGTCCATAAAAATATGTAATGACCTCAGCAGTTTCCCTAATGAAGTGTGGATCTGATTTCAATCCATATGTTATGCAGCCTCATAAGTGTTCTATTTGGTATATATGAGGACCCTTTTAAAAGGGTTCCAAGACTAAGTTCGTGACACCTCTGCATCTCATTTCTGGTGATTACTGACCATACGGAGAAATGGATCTTTGAGATATCAAAAATCTGACCTTAAAAAACCGTCTTGTCATTGACGACTTCTAATACAAATACAGGTCCTTTTTCAGAATTTCACAACTTTTCCCTAGATTCCTCTTCGTCACAAGGGTATAAAGATGGAAACCTGCAACGTAAAGTAATATTTACCGGTAACAAAATTGAAATATTGTTCAGTGCTGCTCCAAGGCAAAAAAAAATTGTACGAAAATGACAGATGAAAATGTATGCTTTTCGCTATAATTGTATAGCATCAATGGTTGCCAACACTGTCATCAGAATAATTGACAAGTGACAGCTTCCCGCATGATGCAGAGATGGAATAAAGCGATTAGCGCATGCGCAGACACTCCATCGTATGTGAATACTTTGAAGTGGTGATTAAAAATATATTGATTTGAAAACTATTTGCATTATTATTAATTGAAAATTCTGCATTCACTAATCTAGCTTCAGCTTATATTATGTATCAGATCAAATGACAACACAAAGTCTCCTAAAACAGAAATCAAGAGGGGTGAGGTGAACTACCAACCACCATTCATAAATATTTATTTAAAATTCGTCTTTTCTCACTGTGGATTTTTTTTTCTTTTAGCGTCAGCCGTTTTCGACAGATTTGACAGATCTGAAAATTAAGTGCTCTGTGATCGACGTGATCGTGATCTATGACTTCTATGAGTTCTATGACACGCGGGACACGCCTATCCTATCATAATGAGACGGGAGACAGAGATAGACAGATTACTCGACTATCGAAGGACGAAGTGATTGAAATTTGTAAATATATAACCGTGGCTTCGTTCGAATCAGTGACGTAATGCAAAACCAAATGAAGTCAAAATGTATGCTTTTCGTCAATGTGGTATGCATGTACGAAAAAATATTGAATTGTATAGCAATTCGTACAATTGTATAGCCAGGAGCAGCCCTGATATTGTTATCGGCCATTTCCTTTCATGCAGCATGACTTCTTCTTCTTTTCGATCCAATGGCCTCATCAACTAAGGCTATCCGGCCAGTTTGTAACGAAAGTTGTTGTTAAAGCCAAATGTGGCCATACTTAAGTGGACCTGGGGCGGGCCCATCCACAATTGAGTGGAAATAACTATCCAGGAACTTGTCAAGCACGGCAAGCTGAAAATAACCCAGTTCTATCATATAGGCGAAAAAATGGTTGTCCATGCACTACGAAGACGTCGCATTAGTAAACACATAGATTGTTCGCAATGTAAGCACAGTCAATTCGGAAGATGAGCACAACAATCATCAATGGTTTACAATGTCAGCGGAAATCCATCCGTTACAGCTTGAGGTGGGATGAGGTAAGGAATGTAATGTAATGTCTTTAAGTTCTGAATATTCAAATGTTTAAATACAATATCATGTAACGACAGGGGACCTGTTGCTTCTTCATCTTATGGATGTAGGTATGTAATGAACGAATATTGGTTTTGTTATGTGTACACTCGAAGAATATGTGCCACAAATCCTGCGTTTCCCACACTCACACCCTTCATGCTACTCCTTTAATCGAATTTTGTGGAGGTGTGCTATAGTTCAGCAATAAGTACTGCGCATTCTAGTTATAGTCGTGATAATATCCCGTGGACATGTCGTGAAAGTATTGAACCAAGGTTTTTCAACGGAGCTGGTATTGATGAGTGATATTGAACGCCTTTGTGTCGCTCTAGTCGGGAATATTCTGTTGACCAGCTGATCCATAAATTCGATTTTATCTCGGTAAGAAATTCACGAAAATCGGCTTGAGGGCGGTTTGTAGGCTCAATATACCGTCCCATCGACGCAAGACGGTCAGCTGTATCGTTGCCAGGTATGTAACAATGACTCGGTATCCACACGAGGGCAACAGCAATGGCACTGTGAATCGCTTGTAAGACATATCGTTTGGTTTGTAGCGATGAGAGGTCACTGTGCGCCGAAATTGCAGTTCGTGTTATTTTAAGTAATGCACTTTTGGAATCACTAAAAATCACAACACGTTGAAGTCTTTGATCAAGAATAAGTGTTTCTTTAATGGACCATAGAAGGGAAGGCTAGCGCTGACTTCGGCAATAGCTAGCGAGAAAATTTCATACACGGCCAGAGGTATCCTTGGATCCGTCCATATAGAAGTAAGTGTAATTTGGAAACTTTAAATTAGCTAATCAAGCGAATTCTGCTTTATTATTGTTTTGCTTCGATAGGTCAAATTCTTTGAAGCGCAATGGTGAGGCAAGAATATCCATACCAATCATAAAACAAGAAAGAGTTGGGAGAAGTAGAATGTCATTCAATTTCTGGGAAAGTGAGTGGTATGCTTCAAGTATCGCAGATATATTGCTTCGGCGCCAGTGTATCGCAGATATATTGCTTCGGCGCCAGTATTGAGGATCTTTCAGGAAAGTATCATGTAATGATTGACAATTGACATGAATATGAACGGTGTCAGTATTCAGTATTTAGCAACACTGTTCAGTGTTGCCAATAGTGTTTCCAACTGAAAATTTTAGGCATTTTCTGGCGCTCATGCATTCAAAAAGTATTCATCTGTGATTAAAATACATTCATTCATTCAAATCAACTTTGATTTGAAACGTATTCATGATGATTCAAAACCAGCGTGAAATTGGTTTTGAAACGAAATTTGACGATACGTTACGTTAGTTTTTGCTTTATTTTGATCATATAAGGTGCTGAAAACTTTTTATCAAATACGTTGTAAGGATGTAACAAATGAAGGTGAAAAATTATTACTTCCACAAATCTCATTCTAATTGAGATTAGAGAAAATTGAAAAACTTGTTTTCATTATTGAATTCGACATCTGACACAAATTGAATCATACCATTCTAGCGAATCTTATTATCAATGACGTCACTGCGAATCGTTTTCGAATATACGCTCGAATGCGATTAAACGCCAGAAAACACTTTATGAATTTACATTGCTGGTATCATCATGAATACGTTTCAAATCATAGTTGATGTGACGTCATCATTTCAACGCCAGAATGAATGTATTTGAATCACAGACGAATACGTTTTGAATGCAGTGCACTCAAAACATAAAATAAATTATATCTAATCGTTATATTTTTTTAATCGTTCCTTTATAGTTTGGATATGCAGCTGGGAATTATTGACATTTGTCAAATGTCAAATACTTTCATAAGCACAGAAATATAATGAATACAGAATGACAGAATAGTTTAAAACGTCGTCGTGAACTAAAACATCAATTAATAATCATAAAAAATGAATTTTGATGGCCTGAATGTTTACCGTTGAGTCATGGCTCATAATAATGCATTTTCAGCTATTTGTTTAGTTAATTAATTTAGTTAATTGATTTATCGTTAGAATCTTCTTTAATTTGAATTTAAATGGTTATTTGACGCATCTCTAGGTGTTGTAGGTACTCTTGAAATAAAATACCGTCCGATTACGACTACATGTGCAGTGGTATCTGTGAGAATCAATCAGTTCCTGGATTACATTAGCAGGAACCATTTCTTACATTTTCGCGCGAAGTGATAATTCAGGATTATTTGATATTAAATCAAACAGTCCACGCTCAAAACAACTGAACAAAATTGGTCTTTTGAGCCGGATTTAAATTAGTTATAAATATTGCTATATGTGTAAAGGAAATTCTCGATATTGCAACAGAACAAAATACGATCTCTCGGCGCGTGTCGAGAGTGTTTTCAATAGATTCATTTAACGCTAGAGGTTCCAGTACGAACTATCACGATAAATTTTTTTTCATTTTTATCAACTAATACTTATTTGATTAGAAAATATTCTATTTATTTCTGTTATTCTCAGTACTATACACATGTGTTTGATCTCGCTCATTTCTATTATTCAGTAATGAATAAATTCAAAGTAAGTTTATCATTTTCCTATAGGGTTTTTCTAAAGTTTATTGTTACAGATTATATTTTTTGTTAATTTAATTCCTAATTGATGTTTGTCATGTGTCCTTCAGTATATTATTTGTTCATATCAGCTGTGAATGAGATTTTTAAAAAAAGTTGGTGTTGATTGTCAGAAAAAGTCGATAGACGTCATAAAAGTAAAATCGGCGAATCATCAAGATAAATAAACCTCTGAAGAAGCCAGCCACTATTGCTGGCGAAACGTTGGGATGCAATTCCAAACTATGACGGCCTTCAACCCGAATGAAGATAGTAACACTGAAATTTTTTTTGTTGAAAAATTAGGTATTAAAGGATATAACATGGTCCTTCGATCCGGATTAGATATATAAAGTCCACAAATAAGTACTAAGAAGAATACATGTCTGAATATCTAAGAAGATCTCAAAGAAAAAATGCTGGCAAGATAAAAATTTTTAATGATCATGTTCGATGGCCGCTGGTATTAGGGCGTAATATTCAAAATGTTCATGACACCATTCAGTCAGAATGAAAAATCTTCATGTCTTCGCACCAGCAAGGAAATGCAACTCAAGCGCTGGAAATTGTCAAAACAGCTTTCATAGAAGAGTCAAAAGTTTCCGGATCTCATGTGTCATTTATTAGAAGTGGCAATAGGGATGCAACAGATTCAGGATCAGTCAGGTATTCATCAAAAGTATCAGATTCTACTAGAAAATCGGCAGAAAGGAAGCGTTCAGCGTTGGAGACTGATATCGTGAGTGCCAAGCTGAAGAGGGGAATGAAAAGCAGGAATTCGAAAAACAAACGAAGATTCTAGATCATCAGAAAGAGTTAGCTCAAACTAGAATTAAAGAGAAAGAGCTATGCTCTACAAGAGATAGCAGCTCGTGAGAATTGCTCCCAGAGAGCACAGATAAAGGAAGCATGTTCAAAGGAGTACAAGAATGGGTCGATATATGTGAAGTGCATTCTGTTACTTTTCAACCAGAAAAAAACGAAAAATCAAAAAACAAATGTGTCACAGGAAATCTACATTTCAAAATCATGTCATGTGATGCTAATGTTGCTGCTAATGATGCTAATGTTGCAGAGGAGAAGCTCTTAAAGCGGTAATAAGTTTATTATTGCACCCTGAAAATATTATTCATGTTACTGAAACATTAGAAATGCGTTTTGGTCGTCCAGAATTTGTCATTGGTTCTCCGATAAATAAAATTCAAAATTTGCAATTTTTTTCATGTCACGTCAATAACCTGGTGGTTACGTTGGAAATATTCGAGACAAGTAAGCATTTGAATAATCCTTCTCTACTGGAGCAGTTAGTAGGAAAATTACCTATAGTCTGAAATTACAATGGGGACAGAAGATGTGCTAAAAGTATGTAAGGTGAATTTGAAAGATTTGGAATTTGGAGTAGTGAATCAACTTCAGCTGCATGTTACGTAAGTCGAACAATATTTCTTACTACCTCTCATTACCAGAAAAATATAATATTTCAAGATCCAGAAAACGATGTCTCTGTAATGAAATTCGTTATGTCAAAAATAAGTTGTTGATCATCAGTTACTTTATATTCAATTGTTTATTTCTGAACATGTATTGAACTGTATTGTGTGAATATATTCTCAATAATACGTTTGTTAAGGGATTTCATTTTATTTTGTCCACAAGTATATGATTTTATTTGTTCTTCTTTCTGATCTACTTAATGTTATAAAATTATAATTACTACCAGTTTATTATCATTGAATTGATATGAATAATAAATATTTTTTATGTACTGAAACAGTGGATTTTACTCCTATCTTGTATTGTTTTTTTCTCATCAATAATCGTTTTATTAATATTTTCGTTTCATCCTCATATGAGTATTGATAATAAATTATAATTCAAGCCAGGTCTCGTGAACAAGCACTCGAAGATTTCTGGGAAAAAATATTTTTATAATTCGCGATCCACTATTTTTCATTATTTTTCATCAAAAATCATTTTCCACAAATTTTTGTTTCAACTTTGTATAAGTATTGATAATGGATTATAACTTAAGCCAGGTCTCGTGAACAAGATTACTGATTACTCCAAGATTACTGAGAAAAAATTATTTTTTATAATTCACGATCAACTATTTTTCATTATATTCGATCAAAAATCGTTTTCCACAAATTTTCGTTTCAACCTCGTATTAGTATTGATAATGAATTATAATTTAAGCCAGGTCTTGTGGACAAGCACTCTAAGTTTCCTGTGGGAAACATTATTTTCATAACTTTAGATCGTCAAAAAGCGTTCTCTACAATATGGATTTTTAAACATATTTTTGATTTTCCAACTATGTAAATATTGATTATTATTTTGCATTAGATGTCGAGAAAAAACAGCTTGAAACACATGTCAATAAAGGATCCACCAATCATGGGATCATCAGTTATTTCAATTTTCACGAAATTTTCATGAAATTAATTTTTTTAATCTAGTAAGAATTGAGGTACTCATAAGTTGAAATTATATAGCAAGATTTTATATATTGAAATTCTTATGCAAGTAGAACTCTTAGAGACTTGGCACACTGCGCAATAATGTAGTTCTATCCCACCACAGGTTGTCTCTACATCAGAAGTTGTGGATGAAAATTTATGGATAACCTCACACTAATGTTGCTTTGTGGACCCCTTTCTAAATTTCGAATTCATGTCCCATAAAATTATTTGGCACTTCAATAAAATTGTATTAAATGCACTCAGATTAATTCAAACTATATTAAATATTGTAAATAACTCCCATTTTTCTTCCTTACATGTTTCCTGTTGAAAAGATCATTTGAATAAACAACTATTATTTTCCGTTGCTCATTTTGAGTAGTTAGAAAGTTTTTGTTTTTCCCACCAACATGAGATTCGATTCTACTTCGTAAAATTGTACACACAATCGCCTAGAGAAATTCAGGATAACAGCAGGTTATGGGACACAGTAAAAGGGTTGATGTGAGGTCAGAGTTCACCACTGGACCAGTAAAGCATCTGCGTACGGGCGCGATGCAGCATCCAGCTAACGGTTTATGCAACAGGTTTCTTTTCGATTCTGACAAAGATTCTTTGATATTCCGCGCATCCCTTCAACGGACAAATGATTATTTGCTCCTGTTATAAACACCCAAATTTTTTATAAAAAAATGGGGCATACATGACTCATATTTTTATAGTATGTTAAATTTATACAGGGTGTTTCAAATTCGATCCTCACCATTGGGATCTCGGAAACTATGAGAGATACGAAGATGGTTAAATTGGAGCAAAGTTGCGTATTTACCTAACTAACAAAATGCCGGCGAGAAAGTTCTGAAATTCCTAGTATATCCGGAAAAAACAGAAATTTCGGAAAATGGTTTTTTATTTTTTTCTGGCTTTATTTTTCGAAGGATTCGAAAATAAATCGCACTTCCACATTGCCACTTTTTCCCTGCTACATATCGGTGTTTTCAGATTTGCTATCCGATGTTTCGTCTTCCGGCCATCATCATCAACTTTATTTTTTCTTATAGGCGCTACATTTGATTCTTTCTGTTTTGAATAGAAACAGATTTCACTTTTTCAATGATATATCATAAGTTGTCATTCTTTTTTGAAAAATTGAAGGTATTGAAAAAAATTAATTCTTATCTAATAGGCTTTGTCTTTGATGTTTGTAAATTTGACTTTCAATTTGTTACACTCAATGACATTTTGTTATTGTACAAGTCATTGAATTTTTGGCGAAAAATGGCTTTCACGAATGAAGAAAATTTATTACAAATACGATAGAAACAGTTGTAGGACATCGGAAATGTATTTAAACTTGTATCCCAAAAAACGACAACCACTCGAACTATGTTCAAGTTATTCGATCAAAATCTCACCGAGTTGGGTTCGTTTGAAAAGCCAATGAGAAATACGGAGACAGAATCAACAATCAAAATTTGATGAATGAGGTATGTATGAGGTAAATTAGACATTGTGTCCTTTTCAATGAAAATAGAACTTTGAACAAATAACAATAATTAACTAAAATGTAAAGACAGAAGTAAATCACAGCAAATGCTCAAAATGCTGGCTTTGTTCATGATAACACAACCGTGCCCCTCTTCAAATATTATTTACTGCACGATTAATTTTCCTCCTCATCAATCTTCCGAACTCTCTAAGAATGCTGTATTGAAGGTCCTCAATATTTTGATATTCCCTCTGACCATAAACTCTATTTTTCAGTGTACCCCATAACACTAAGTCTAGAGACCTTGCTGTCCTTTCAGTCAGGTAATTAGATACTCGTCTGGTAGTGTGCGTTGGAGCACCATCGTGTTGGTAGAAGGTAGATCATCCAAACAGTCTTCGAAAATCGACATTAAAAACTGGCGATAGGTTTTTCCATTCAGAATTCCGTCAAATAAATGAGGACTCAAAATTCTATCTTTGTGAATTTCTGCCCAAACGTTAATACTAAATCGCACTCGAGGTCGAATTTGTCGGAACTCCCTGGGGTTGTTTATGCTCCAGATGTGTTCGTTATTCGGTTGAATATCCCACAATTCGTAGAAGTGCTTCCATCTGTCCAAATTACATTTTCCAGAAAAAAGGAAATTAAGTTTTTTTTATTGGACAATTACAAAATTCTAATCGCCTTTCGATATCAACTGGATGCAATTTTTGAGATATGTGTATTTTGTGTACATTTGAAACTGCTTTTTTATTACGCTTTTATTAGCTTCACCTGTATGTATGTATGTTTGTTTGTTTGTAACTTCAAAATTATCGACATTATTGCTTGATCTATTCGCGGGCAGATGGCGCTGTACGTAACCTTGATATATCGACATTATTGCTTGATCTATTCGCGGGCAGATGGCGCTGTACTTAACTTCCTTGATATATAGACATTATTGCTTGATCTATTCGCGGGCAGATTGTAAAAAGTATTTTTATTAACACGCGCGCTTGCTGCCTTGGGCTTGGTAGCTGATTTTCAGGCTTCCTCTTCGGAATCGGAAAATATCAATGGTTATTTTTCTAAACAATATACGGCTGATTGATCCCAAAGTTCAGATAAAATAAATATAGTTTAAAAAGACTGAAAATCACGCTTTTATAGCACACGAAACTAAAAAATGAAAAATAAATATAGTTTAAACAAACTAAAAAACACGCTTTTGAAGAACAACTAAAAAGTTAACAAAAATTCTTTAAAAAAATAAGCTTAAAACAATAACGAACAAAAAATACTAGTATTATTGTGAAAAAAGCGCGGGCGCTTGATATACAAAAATATGGCACAAAGCGACGGGCGCTTGATACACAAAAAATATGGCACAAATCGCCCACGCTTTTTTTACAATAATACTAGTATTTTTCGTTCGTTATTGTTCTAAGCTAATTTTTTTTAATATTTTTAATATTTTAGTTCGATGTTCTTTGAAAGCGTGTTTTTTATTTTTTAAAAAAATCATATATTTATTTTAAGATGTCTCCAAGCATTTGTATGATAAATATTCATTTCGGAGTCAATTTGACGTGTAGATTTCCCAGGGTTCATGAATATCTACAAATTATTAATTTTATTGAAAAGGACACAATATCTAACTTACCTCATAAATACCTCATTAATTTTTTTGTTTGTTTCCTGGTCCATTCTGTCTCCGTATTTTTTCCTCGGCTTTTAAAATGAACCAAACTTGAACATAGTTCAATGTGGTTGTCGTCTTTTGGGATACAAGTTTAAATACATTTCCGATATCCTAACACTGTTTCCGCATTGTATTTGTAATAAATTTGTATCAAATCTCCTTTTTCTTCATACGTGAAAGCCATTCTTCGCCAAAAATTGAAATTCGAATTTAAAAACATCAAAGTCAAAGCCTATTCTGATAAGAATAAATTTTTTTCGAAAAGTCCGATTGTTTGAAAAAGAATGATAACTTATGATACATCATTGAAAAGGAAAAATCTGGTTCTATTCAAAACAGAAAGAATCCAATGTAGCACCCATAAAAAAAAGTTGCTGATGATGCCGGAAGACGAAACGTCGGATAGCAAATCTGAAAACACCATTGTGTAGCAGGGAAAAAGTGGCAATGTGGAAGTGCGATTTATTTCTGAACCCTTCGAAAAATAAAGCCAGAAAAAATAAAAACCATTTTCCGAAATTTGTTTTTTCCGGATACCTCCGGATATACTCGAAATTTCAGAACTTTCTCAACGGTATATTGTTAGTCAGGTAAATACGCAACTTTGTCCCAATTCCACCATCTTCGTATTTCTCATAGTTTCCGAGATCCAAATGGTGAGGATCGAATTTGAAACACCCTGTATAAGATTAAATTACGCTTTTTTCAGAAATATTTGTCATTACAAACTTTACTCAGATTTGCAACACCAAGAAAAATACTTTTTTTTATTTTTTTTTTCTTTTGTGGTGAATACTAGTCTATATCGGAAGTTATAATATATTTTGTCTACTCCACTTTATTTAAATTTGTAATAATTTTTAGATTTTATTTATATTTTTGAATATAACATTAAATGTTTATGAATAGGGATTAACTAAATCAACGAACGATAAAAATTTGAGAAAATAATGAAATATTGAACAAGAAAACACAAGAATTCAATATGAGCAGTGAACATTGAGTTTGTTAATAGGCATAAAAAACTGATTTGTATTAAGATAAATAGATAATTGAATAAGAAAACACAAGTAGAATAAACAATATGAGAAAACAATCGAATGTAAAATAATCTATATTTATTATAAAAATATTTAGATGATTCTGGCTTTATGAAATCATATGTATTTTTAATTTCATTCATCAAATACTGTTTTGATTGAATTTTGAATTTAATAGCAGTTTCAGATTTTTTTCTTCAGGAATTGTAATATATATTGTAATTCCATAATAATAAATAGATTTCTCTCCAAAACTAGATTTGAAATTACTAACTGATAATAATTTTGTTTGTCTGGGGTTACGACTATGAATATTATTAATTTCTATGAAATTTATGCTTGAATTTTTTATGTATTTGTTGAATGAAACAACAACTTTGTTGTATAGTGTTGTTTGTATAGTGTACATTCAATAGTTCTATTTTGTAAAGAATTCAAAGGTTCAAATATTTTTCAAAAATCAAAGATAAACATAGTTCCCGATTTTGAAAAGAATACAAATGAGGGGTGTTACTTTTTTAGAGGATTATCAAAATATATTTGGTCCACGATAAATTTACATTAACATATAAATCCTAGAAATTTAATAGAATTGGTATAACTCATTGAATTGTTATCAATGATTATAGGATTGGTACAACTGTTGAATACATTTTTAGAAATAATCATATATGAAGATTTTCAAAAGTTTAGAGTTAATTTATTATCTTGAATCCAATCTGAAATTGTTTTCATGTCTGTTTTTATATCATCATGAATTTTGTCGAAGTTATCCGAAGAGAATATAATTGTTGTATCATCAGCAAACAGAGGTTAATTTATCAATGAGTTGATGTGTATTTAAAACAAGGAGTGGACAAAGAATAGATCCTTGCGGTACCACAAAATTGATTTTTCTTATGGAAATTTTTTCATTTTATATGCAAACACATTGTTGTCTATCACTCGTATAATTTATAAACCAATTGAGGATATTTCCTCTAATGCCAACATTGTTTAGTTGCGAGATCAATAAATCATGATGAATACTATTAAATGCTCCACACAAATCTAAAGACAAAAGGCAACATTTTTTATTATTATCAATTTCAATTTGAATTTATGAAATGACATCCATTGCTGCTGCCTCTGTATCTCTATACCTGCGAAAACCATACTGATCACTATATAAAAGATTATTGTTATCCAAATAATTGGTTAATCTTTTATTGCATCATTCATTCTAAAGTTTTGGAAAAAACTGATAGTATGGAGATTGGGCGGTAGTTGTGAGTATCATCTTTTTTGCCATTCTTATAAATAGGAGTGACTTTATGAATTTTCATATTGTTAGGTATTATAAAATAAAATTAATGAGATTTCAGTCTTCACTGATGCTTTTACAATATTTGTACTAATATCATCGTACCCATCATAAACTTTTCTTGGATTCAAACATTCTATTATTTCTTCAATTTCAGTTAAAATCAATGGCCTGAAAAACAGACGAGACACTCGAATGTTTTTTGGTCTTCTTGAAATATTTGGAATGGCAGAAGAATTTTTTCCAATTGCAACAAAATGACCATTCATTATTTCGCAAATTTCAGATGAATAATCAGTTTTATGATTATTCAAACTAATATTTTTTATATTTTCATTATTGATATTACTTCTGTTGTGTAACAGTGATTTTGTACCATTCCACATTATTTTTGGAGTAGTTTTTGTGAATTATTCTTGATATTACTTCAATTTTTTTTCTCTTGTAGTTTTTGAACCAATTTATTGAAGTAAGGATATTTTTCATTGAGAAATTCTGAATCAGGAAGACTTTTTTTTCTAAAAAAATATTTATCACGTTCTTTAATTAATTGTGTTAATTGATTATCAAACCAAGGTTTTGGTTTTTAAAACTTTGTAATTTTTCATGAAGTAAAAAGAATTGAAAGTGTTTATGAATTCACTATATGCCTCATTAATATCTGGATACAAATGAATTGCATTAGGCAAATATACTCATTTTTTGATATAATTATTTTTAGGTCTACCTGAGTCATTCATTTTAACACATGAAATGTTTTTGTCTGCTGGAATATAAGTATACGTAAACCTATGGAAATTGTAGAGCCAAATTCTAATAGTTTCCTCGTTGAGTGATTAAATCGATACCAAAACACTGTATAACATTGTTGTTTTCGAACACTAACAATTTTTCCATGCCATGAATAATTTACCATTATTTTTTTGAATAACTTTTTTGAATAGGTTTTCATTCACCTCGGCATAAAGGATATACTTTCTTTTGTGATCCAAATATCTAATATGGTGTATTTTGAAAAAAATATTTTTATTTATTACTATGTTTTGCTCTCTTATAATCTTCGCCAGTTCTTCATTATAATTTGCTTTTCCAGAAACAATCCAATAATTTTTATTCTCGAGTTTGTACGTTTCTGAAAATCTGATTTATATTTATTATTTAATTTGACATCGGCCGGTAGCCGGGCGGTTCGACGTGGGTGCTTTGTTCACTCAGTCAATCGGCCGATGTGTGAGTCGATGGTTCAAGCCCCATGCTGAACGCTCGATTTTCACTTGCTATCGTTCAACCCGTGTTAGGAATCACACGTTAAAAGGTATGACCTCGTTAGTCCTTAGCTCGCACAAGTTTCGACTTCTGAGGGTTATCGTTCGTAGGGGTGCGATAGCTGGTTAACGGTAAAAACATATTTTGAACATATTTTAAAACATAACCTTCATTTTCTAATTTCAAACTTTATTCTTTGCTTCTACACATTAATCTTTGTCCGCCATTTTTTATATGTTTAATTTCATTTACATTTGTCCTCAATTAGCATAGCACTATATTTCTCTGTAAATCCATTCTGGTTTCTGTTCCAGTTTGGGTAGACTTTGGTTTAATTAATGAAGTATGTTGAGTAGTTGGAGAATTATATCGAGTATCATTAAAAACTACATTAGAATATGATAGCCGCATGTTTCCCTGGAACTCTTGATTTGGCAGTGATACAATTTTTTCTTCGATTATCTTAATGATTTGGGAAATAACGTTTTTGGCTTTCTACTACTCCATCTTGATATAGAAAAATGTGGGAATCTTCCAAAGAAAGAAAGGAAGTAATCAATTTGAAAATAAGTAACTCTATACATGGATGTGTAGATCATGCAAAGAAGTAACTTTCAGACACAAACTGAAAGAAATTACTCCTGAAACAGCTACTTTCATATAAACATTGAATTACACGAAAGAAAAAAATTCTTTCGAAACAAATACTTTTATATGAACACTGAATTATACAGAAAATACTTTTTTCTACTCAGTTTGTATTCCAAACATTCGTTATGAAATTAAATCAGATATCATTCACAGGGTTTCTACATTATATACTAAATGAAAATAAAAATTTCACTTACATGGAACACTGCCATGCTCACTGGTAGATATCGATGTTTCGCCGTGAGACGCCGTAAGATTTTTGGAACCAATATAACAACCATTCTACTTCTTTCGTTCCTTTCCAGAATATGACAAATCAAAAAAACACATCACCTTGAAAATGGATTGTACTTACCCGTCTTGATGCAAAATATGGATATTGGCGAAATAGCAACATACTGATATCAGAGAACACTTTGTACTACATCGAATATTTCAGAAGTCAATCGACAACTTTGACATATTTCTCAGTTGAAAACTCATTTAACATCTGTCGAAGTTGAGAAATAAATTGAATCAGCGAAGATTTTGTCTAATTCATTAGCCTCCGAAACGTTATGATAAGTATTGTATCATTTCATAACCCTTTTTTCAATTGGCAAAATTATTAAATACGACAAGTTTGTGATGAATAGATTTTTTTTTTGTAAAAAATACGCAGTATTTTGATAGTTTACGCAGTAACTTCATATTATCTTCCAGTGACTCTGCTCAACCAACAACGGGAGTTCTAAAGGTACATGATTATGAATGTTTAATAACACCACAACTTTGCTTATCTGTGGATATAACTGATTCTACAGGGTGTAATTGAATAAGTGTAAAACATTTAAGAAGGTGATTCCTCATCGAAAAAAATATAGGATCTATCAAATAAAGAAACTTCATTGGAGCATCCCTTGTTGAGATACAGCCCCTTAAAGGGGGTACATAAAATTTGTATAACAATTTTTTTCACAAGCACTGAAAAAGTTACAACATTGAGATTAGACTGACGTTTTGTACTATCAAAAAGATACTTAGCCAGTAATTTATTTGGTTTACCCCATGGTTGTAAGGGATGGAAAACGCAACCCCTAAAATTTATTTCCAATGTAACTTTTTGTCTTATTATTTGTTTATTATTTAAAAATTTACTTCCGATAGCCTGTTTCATTCTAAACAAAAAATGTCTAAGCGGTTTTTTGCCCAAAATAAACCACTTCGCAGCAAAAAATTATTTTACGAACAACTACAGAGATACATCATCATAAATGCGAACTGGATTTATTGTTATTTTGTAGTTAGTACCTGCATTAAACGATTAAAGGGTATTAAACAAAACTAATTTATTAATAACAAAACACACAACATGTAGACATTACGCATGCGTCTAGACGTCGGCTTATTGAGCCACGTATTCGCTCAAATATTCCTGGAGTATCTCTGATTACCCTGCGGTTTCTTAAGTCCTCTACATCGCGAACAGGAGTACAATAAAACAAATGCTGTATCGATCGAGCGGGCCAGTTCTGTGGTCCTCCTCGACCTATCCACTGATTTGCATATGTTTCAGTTAAATGCTGACGTGCTACTTGACTAAAATAGGAGGAAGCCCCATCATGCATAAAAAACATATCCCTTCTAATGCCCAAATGAACTTCCTCCAGCAGTACTGGATGCACTTCTCTTAAAAATTGAACGTATGCCTCACCATTTGATCGTGGAGGTACAAAATGCGGCCCAATTAAATCATCCCCAATAACTCCGAGCCACAGCCCATATGTGGTAATTATGAAAATTAATAATCTTGTCCCGAGAAAAACTACATTCGTATGACAAATTCTATCATCTTCAGAAAGTCACAATTTCTTCTAATCATTTCCAGCATCCAATTGCAAAATTCAAGACGGTTCGGAAAGTCTCGCGGTAACAGTGTCTGTACTCGTTGCAGATGGTAAGGGTATAAGAGTTGTTCCTTTTAAATTCGAAATACCGTCATATGATCAACATTTAGCTGGAAAGCAATCTTTCTAGTACTGGTAGTAGGTTGTTCTTCAATCAAATTAAGTACTGCTTCCTCAAGCTGTGGTGTTCGTACTTCTCGATGGCGACCACAATCCTGCGTTCTTTTGTCGAATGAACCATATTCTTGTAATCGTTGATGAAGTCGAGCTAAGAACAGAACAACAACACACAATTAGTATTAATTCAATTTCGAAAATTCACAAACTGACAGCGTCATACCAATTTAATTGTCACTATCGCTAATACCGACCTACTAGGTAGATTAGTTTCGTATTTTCGCATTTATAACGATGTATCTCTGTAGTTGTTCGTAAAATAATTTTTTGCTGCGAACTGCGAACCCCAGAGAAATTTTTTGTTTAGAATGAAACAGGCTATCGGAAATGGTAAACAAATGATAAGACAAAAAGTTACATTGGAAATAAATTTTAGGGGTTGCGTTTTCCACCCCTCACAACATGGGGTAAACCAAATAAATTTCTGGCTAAGTGTCTTTTTGGTTGTATAAAACGTAAGGTTAATTTCAATATTGTAAATTTTTTAGTGCTTGTGAAAATAATTGTCATACAAATTTTATGTACCCCTTTAAGGGGCTGTATCTTAACAAGGGATGCTCCAATGAATTTTCTTTATATGAAAGATCCTATCTTTTTTTCGATGAGGAATCACCTTCTCAAATGTTTTACATTTATTTAGTTACACCCTGTATATTGAATATGTTGGAGTCATTGTAGACAAACACCTCAGATGGAACGAACATATTATCTACATTACAAAAAGGGTAAGATCACCCATGAACAGAATGTATACCTTGCAAAGAACACAAAACACAATTCTGAACATAATTTTGAAGAAAAGTACTATTCTATCAATCTTTTGTATGATGAAACAAAAATATTCAATATAAAATCTCTTTACATTTATCATTGTCTCATAGAAATTTTCAGAAATGTTTAGAAATTTCGAGATTACTGTGGAAATATCCATTTTAAAACTCATAACTATCAAACAAACAATAAGAGTATGTGGCCCTACCACCCTTCCATACGATGAAAATGACCGATTTGGAAAACGAATATGATGAATGGGTCCTCTCGGCGCGGCTCATCGAATCAATTTACGATCCCTCGAGATCGCCTCGATCAGGATCGTTGCGCGATAAAGGCAGTCCGTGAAGCGTGAATTCGCACGATAACTGGTTATAGACGGCCGGTCGAGACCCTCGAGGGAGCGCACACTGGACAAATGAGACAATCGCCGACGGCGACGTTGAGAAAAACGAAGACGGCGGACGGGCGCTGGATGGTGCTGCTGGACCAGTTCCAAGCAGTGTCGCAGGTCGTAGGGCACGGGAAAAACCTGACTCGTGATATTTCACAAGGTGTAAGGGAGCGATCAGAACATGTGAAATAGATGAAGTAACTCTTCTCGACACGGGACCGCTATTCTTGATTTTGATAGAACGGAATATTTCCTTTTATTTTTTGCTCCCTCGTTTTTCTATTACTTCCAATAATGTTTATTCTTCAATGAAAGGCTGAACTTTTGAACCAATCTAAGTCATCCGTGTTAGGAATCACACGTTAAAAGGTAAGACCTCGTTAATCCTAAGCTCGCACAAGTTTCGACTTCTGAGGGTTGTCGTTCGTAGGGGTGATACAGCTGGTTAACGGAAAAACAGATTTTAAACAGATTTTTTTTAAAAAAAAACAGATTCAACAAATGTTTTCTCTTGGTGTGTAGTAATTTCTTGGTGAACGAGAAAGCTTGTTGTCAATTATTCACCATCGAACTTTTACTTATACTTATGAAAGTTATCACAATATACAGTATACAATATTCTTTAATTTGTTATTCAAGTACCTATGACTAACTATTATTTTCATTCTTAATATTTATATAACGTATATTACAATTATTGACTTACCATATGCACATTATGTACCGAAACTGGTTAATAAAATTATTTTTTTTACTTTAGGGTGCGCTGGTCAGGCCCTATCCCCGAAGCTCCGATACGTTCGGGAGGGTGCGCCAGCATTATCAACCAATGACCACTTCCCACACCGTGGGGTAAGTGATCATTGAGTCCGAGAATCATGTGCCCTGAGCAAGCGCAGTGAGCCAAGAATGACAGCCTTCTGCATCTGTGCGGCTAAGATTTCTGCCTTAGTGCGGCAAGCCGGTATGATTTTAAGATTCGAGAGGACATCATTCCACCAAGGACTCCAATAATCAGAACAACCATTTTGACAGAGTGATCTGGATAGAGTCTGCGGAGTTCGAAGAGAAAATCTCGTAATTTTATCCGTTTTTCCTCCTCTTTTCTGACGATATTCGTCTCGCCAGGAGCTGAAAACTCCACGAAAAATATCGTATTGCTCTGGTGGCCGAGAAGAACTACATCAGGCTTATTAGCTTGTATGAGCCTGAGAGTGGGGAACGAATAGTTACAATAAATTCGGCACTTCTCGTTCCCCACAACGGATTCAATATCCCCCGGAGCGTAGGGCAACACCGGTGTCTCGTCAATACCGTAAGAGTGCCTTAGATGGTAATATAGCACTCTTAGGGCTGCGTTATGTCGATGGATATAGGCCGAGACCGCATATTCTGGACATGCTGATAGCAAGTGCATTAGGGTCTCGGGCGCCTCGCGGCAGGCCCTGCACTTTGTGTCAGGAACCTCTATACCCATCACGCGACTGCGGTAGACTAAGGTGTTGAAGACACCATCCTGGCAAGCCATGATGAACCCCTCAGTTTCTGATTTCAGCTCACTCGACCTGAGAAAAGCGAACGTCAGGCGCTTTGATAAGCCAAGGTCTCCAATGTTATTGAAGAAGACCCCATGCATTGGCTTATCCTTGTGTCTCCGCAGAAGTAAGGTGATCTCTGCGGCTTTTATCTGAGCTTTTTGCTGAACGGGTTCCAACTCGGTGACAGATTTGTGGTCACTTCGTTCAGAGTCGAAAACTATACCGAGTTCATCAGCTGCTCGGGCAGTTGCCCTAAAGAGAAATACTCCAATTGCTGCTCTCTCATGGTCACGGACCATGCAGAGAAGGGAATCCGAACTCCTGACGACTTTACATGCTGTATCCAGTACCATTCTGTCAAGTAGACACTCCAAACTCGAAAGTCCACGGCGTTGTTCCACCCTGAGGTAAGTATACGTCTCTCCGGCATCCAGATGGTGTATGATGCTTCCATCTACGAGCTGCACATCCTCTCCGTAGTCCCCGCATCGTCCTCTTTTGAGATGGACCATTGCACATTTGTTTATCCCGAATTTCATACCGATAGCATGCGTGTACTCTTCCACCACCCTCAAGGACTGATGGAGATCCTTCTCTCCAGAGGCATAAAGTTTAAGATCATCCATATAAAACAAATGGGTGACCTTGTGCCTCCGGTTTCCGGGGGTGCCACAGTTATACCCTCGAGTATTTCTGAGCGCAACGGATAATGGCAATAGTGAGATGCAGAAGAGAAGGGGACTGAGGGAATCACCCTGAAATACACCCCTTCTGAAAGTGACCCACCCTGTTTATTCTCATTTTTATTCTATGACACGTGATGATTCAAATGAACTATTTTCTGAAAAACAGATCTATCCAAGCAACGCCACTGCTCTGATCGAGTGAATTAATCTACTTGGCGTAACGGTCATTGATTATATGCTATGCACAGTGCAACCGCTAACAAACTAACGTCGCACATCTTGTATCGGATGCTGTGCATCCGGACCGTCACACCATCGGTGGCGAGTATTTTCCGTTGATCGACACTTGCCCCTTGAGTAAACTTTGGGACACAGAATTAGTTTTAATAATATGTAGATACGTTATTTTATTGTTACAAATATCGATGTAGTTTGCGATGAGATTTGATTGAAAGATGTTTGGAAAAAATTTTCTTTTTTTTTATTTTTTCATATAATATTTCCTTTGAAAAAATACTAGCGACTGTCCTGGCTCCGCACGGGTGAAATGCTGATACTGAAAATCATATAAACGTGTGCGATAGCTTCTAATCATAAAGTGCTAAAGGGAGAAGCGCGGTCTTAGAAGCGCTATTTATAGACACGCGCCGCCGGTCCCCCGCCGGTACCACCGCAATCGCTGTGTCCCTACATTTCAAATCTGTAATATTTTCGAAAACATTCATTTAAAGTACATGCTACAAGGGGCCATATTGGTCTATAATAAATGCACAATGTATTTAAGGTATTGCATTGGATGAGGATCGATGCTGTATTGCTTAAAATCGCTTCGTAAATAAGCAATTATTTATCGAGGATAAAAAATGGTTATTGTGGGTTATCCCCAAGAGATAGACATATACCATCGCGGACTTTTTTGTAGACCTTTTTAGGTTTAAAGTACTGTCGTAATTTTTTCATCTATCTCATAGGGTTCAGTCAGTGTTTGCAATGTAAGCGCAAAAAATGTGTTTATTTACATTACATTAGAAACCTCTTAAATTACAGTGTCTCATACTTATAAAATTATGTATGTTATATACATATAAACCTTCCTCTTGAATCACCTCTTGAATTATCAGTGTTACATACTTACAAAATTATGTATGTTATATACATATAAACCTTCCTGTTGAATAACTCTATTAAAAAACCGCATCAAAATATGTTGCGTAGTTTAAAGGTCTAAACATACATGGGGACAGACACCGAGAAGCGATTTTGTTTGAGTGATATTTGGTACAAATAAATTTTGGAAAATTAGGATGAGTAATTATGGACTTTAAATAATGTTTTTTTTCGATTTTCACTTACTTACGGATGAAGAGCCCAAGAATATACATTGAACATTTATACATTGAAGCAATATCTGGAGGAGATCAAAAGTGTACGAATTTTATAAATTTAGATACTAATTAAGACTGATGTCCTTCCTAACCAAACGTCGCGTCGTACAAAAAAGTGTGAAAGAAAAATTGGAGAAATTTTCATTTTCGAAAAAGTGACCGTCATAGGCACATATCATAAATTCCTTTTTTTATATCTACAAAGGTCATTTATTTATCTGGTTATGTCGTCAAAACTAGTTGATACATAAAGAGGTAAACGTAAGATCGACCCTTTACCATACATTTGAGATTCTCTGATTGATTCGGCGGTTACTTGATGAAGATCCATAGTAATTTCATAAAAAACATCTCACTATTTGATCTCCACAAACTTTATTTGAAGAATATATCACGACATGTTTCGCTAACTCAGTTAGCTTTATCACTACTACAGGTATCACTACTAGTATCACTACTACAGGTAACCATAATTGAGACTACCTCCAACAAATTACCTAAACCTCTACCTGAGGTACCTCGTCAATTATGATCACCTGAAGCATATTGTGTCACTTCTACATCAATAATAATTTTTTCTCGGTTTTTCTAAGAAAACAGGTTCAATAATTGTGATCTATTCAAATCCAGATGGTCATTCATTACAATGTTTCAATTTTTAGGTTTATTAATTTCCATTGCTTCCAAATGATTCAGTTGCAAACTTTTATTTTCTATGTGTAAAATTTCGAACTCTTCGTTAAAGATATAATTTTCTTTCAAAAGATGATTTGAATATGTTGAACTTATTTTCTTATTGACATCGCTCATATGATGTTCCTGGATTTGATTTCTAAATGTTTTGCCAGTTTGACCAATTAATACCTTAAGACACGTTCCACACTTTAATTTATATACTCCTGATTTCTCGAATTTGGATGTTTTATCTTTATTATTTTTAACTAACTTTCTCACCGTCTCTGTATCTGTAGAGTAGGGAGGGTGAGTGTAAGCCCACGCACTTAGGCCACATGTGACCCATTGTACATCCTCCCGAAAAGTTGTTCTCCTAGGTCATCGTTCATCCTGTCCTTTCCAGGAAGGTGGACAGGTCGCTGGGAAACATCTTTATATCGGCAGGTGTAGGCCAAGACTCGCCGAACACACACTCTCTTATTGACGATAACTCCGGGCACTCGCACAGGACATACCTGACAATCTAATCATCCTGTTCACACATCCTGCATAGAGGTGTGTTCACTAGCCCCATATTATGGAGGTGTTTCCTTAGTTGACAGTGGCCAGTCAGAAATCCTACTGTAAGGCGTAGATTTTTCTTGGTCATCGCCAGATATTTCTTCGGTGCTAGCTTCCCAAGGTCGCCCAAAGGTGATCCTGGCAAGATTACATCCTTTGATTCCATCCCATCTCTTTAAGGATTGAGCATGGGTGTAACATTTGACTAGTTCCGCAATTGTCGAAGTCATCAGGCCGTGGGTGCCACTGGGTCCTAAAATTCTTAGTCCAGCCGCTTCCTTGGCTAAAGAGTCGGTAATGCGATTATCTTTACTCCTGTCGTGCTCTTTAATCCACCTCAGGATAATGTTATTATCTACCGAGGCGTTGGCTAAATCTTGGTGGCACTCTATTACTAGCCCTGAGGTAACACGCTATCTGTTCAAGGCTAATAGGGCTTGCTAATAGGGCTTTTCTGCTGTCAGTGCAGATTGTTATGTTTTTGCCAGAAATTCCTTTCCTGGTTATTTCTTTTGTGGCGATTTTAAACAGACAGATTGAGATACCAGCCAGTTCTGTTTGGACCATGCTGGTATTTCTTCCCATTCCCCACTTAATCCTTAGGCTTAGTGACCTGGAGTACACTCCACATCCTGAGCCTTCTTTGGTTTTTGAGCCGTATTGCGTTTGTAGCATCTGACTCTGTGTTCTGCTCAATTTGTATTTTGTAAGGTTTATTAAACACAAACCTGGGTTCAATTGTATCACTTGTTGCCTGCAGCAGAGGTTGCGTAGTGAGCACTTCCCGCCATAGGCCCAGCCTCAATTGACCCATTCCTACTTCGAGGTTTACACCAGCCGTGCGCAATCGTACCATGGCCATTAACGCGACCTCCTACATACAGATCCAGAGGGGTCAGACCCGTGATTAATTCCATTGCCGCGGTTGGTGTTGTTCTCATGGCTCCTGTGATGTTTAAACAAGCCAGTCGCTGTATTTGATATAATATTTGGATGGCCGTTGCATGTACACCTTTCGGTCCCCATGCAATGGCTCCATACGTTAACATAGGTCTTATTATTGCAGTGTACATCCAGGTGACCACACGGGGTGAAAGACCCATGCGCGTCCCACTGTCATCCGACATTGCTCATAAGCCACGTATGCTCTTTTTGCTCAACTCTGTCGATAAAAGTTCCATGTTAGCTTCTTGTCGAGGATAGTACCAAGGTATTTCACCTCTTCAGAGAAGTTTAGTTTGCTTTTGAAGATTTCGGGAGGTTTTAAGCCCGTTAAACTTCTTTTCCTGGTGAAAAGGACCATCTCAGTCTTCTTGGGATTGATCGACAGTGAGTGTTCCTTACACCATATTTCTATCAATTTGAGCCCATCCTGCGCTCTATCGCACAGTGTGTTTACAAATTTGCCGGTCTGCAAGATAACTATGTCATCTGCGTATGCAATTGTGTAGAATCCATTTTTGTTAAGGTGATTAATTAGGGTATCCAGAACTATGTTCCAGAGAGGGGGTGATAAGACCCCTCCCTGTGGACATCCCCCCATGACCAGACTGTGATGTCTTCTACATTAATACTTATTGCTCTACTAGAGAGCATCTGGAGTATCCATTCTCCTACTACCAGGGGTACATTCCTGGAGTGTAGTTGCTGAGTAATTGTTGAAAAGGTTGTTTTATCAAACGCTCCTTCGATATCTATGAATATACCCAGGGTGGATTCTTTGTTGTCCAATGATCTCTCGATTCTGCCAACCACATGGTGAAGAGCCGAATCAGTATACTTTCCCGGGGTATATGCATGCTGATTTCGATGAAGTGGGTTGTTAACAAGTACTTCATCTATTATACAATATTGCTCACATAGCCTCTCCATTGTTTTTAAGAAAAACGATGTGAGACTAATTGGTCGGAATGCTTTTGGTAGGGTGTAGTCCATCCTACCTAGTTTGGGTATAAATACTACTTTTACTTCTCTCCACTTACTGGGAATATACCTCAGAGCTAGAGAGGCACTGAATATTCCAACCAGGTGCGGCATAAGAGTGTCCAGTACCCACTGAAGTAGGGCTGGTCTTATACCGTCAGGTCCTGGTGAGTTGAAGGGGGAAAAGCCCGATATAGCCCATCTTATTTTGTCCTCATCAATTACTGTACTAGCATATTGCCAGTCATATTGTGAGGGTGTTGTTGGTACATCCGTCCAGTTCGTCGTTCCAGGAAAGACAAAACCTAGGAACGGAGTTTCCATAAGAATCTCAGCACTCTCCTGGAGGTTGGCGGCTTTATCGCCATTTTCCTTCGTCCCTCAACGTATTACGTTGTTCTGTATGCAATTTTAATATCTTGCTTTCTCAAAAATGAAGCCACTTTTTCAGTTGTTTGTAAAACTCGTTAAAGCTCTATAAATAGGAAAAATGTCTCGAATCTCTTTTGCGTGGACTTTTTTGGAAAGTATTTTGTTTATTAATTCGGATTTACACCCATTGTTTACTGAAATTTGCTTGATATTGAGTTCTTTATTGAAATTGTCTATTGAAAGAGGAACATTGACTAATCTGTGAATCATGATATCAGGAGTATATCAATAAAAGTGTGGAACTTGTCCTAAGGTATATATTGGTCAAATTGGAAGAATATTTAGGAATCGAATCGCACGGAACATCATATGAGCTATGTAAATTAGAAAACAAATTCAACATATTCAAATTATCTTTTAGAAGAAAATCATATCTTCAACGAAGAGCTCGAAATTTTACACATAAAAAATTAAAGTTTGCAACTGAATCATTTGGAAGCAATGGAAATTAATAAACTTGAAAATTCAAACATTCTGATGAATGGCCAACTGGATTTGAAAAGATCACCATTATTGAACATGCTTTCTTAGAAAAACCGAGAAAGAACTATTATTGATGTAGAAGTGAGGCAATATACTTCAGGTGATAATAATTGACAAGGTACCTCAGGTAGAGGTTTAGGTAATTTGTTGGAGGTAGTCTCAATTATGGTTACCTGTAGTATATAAATATTAGTGTAAGAAACAACCTGTAGTATTCAAATCACTGTTGATAAAGTTACTGTGTTAGCGAAACATGTGATATATTTTTCAAATAAAGTTTGTGGAGATCAAATCGTGGGGTGTATTTTATGAAACATTTAAGATTCAATGTCATTTACTCTTCTTCTCCAATAAAATGTAGCCCTCCGAAATCTTTGTGTCATTCTGATCGATATTGATGATCACCTCTAAAAAATAGTATAATATATATTTTTGGGGAAGGTAATTTGATAGCTTAATTCGATTTTTAATTGTCGATAGTAAGAATTACTGTTGGATTCCGTTACCGTACTGTGTAGAAACATTATACTAACAGATACACTTTTAGCTGTTTTAGTAAATTGAGGTGAAAGTGTCTTCATATCGCATGGCAGTTAATTGAAGAGAGGGATACCAGCAACCAAAGGAGACTTTTTATTTTTTGCGTGGTGGTGTTTTTTGGGTGATATAAGGGTGATAAGCATATTGTCATTCCTGGTGTGATAATTATGGACTTCAATCTCAACTCTAGTTGTCTCCTATTTTCATGGATTTGGGGAAGTTTCGAACATAACGTTAACAAAGATCGACCTTAACAAGCATTGAAGACTTTCAAACTTCCATAAGCGATTCATTTCAAGAAAATATGTGAACAATTAGAATCATGAAAAATGAAGGTGGACATTTACATTTTTTTATTGTTTATACTTCTACACGTTGATGAATCAACAAGAAAGCTTTCCAAAAAGTGGCAGTATAATTTTAATTTTTTTATTTAGACTTCCCGAAACTGCCAACAAAAAATGACAAAAGTTGTAGTGAACTGAGGATTATTTCAGACTAATTCCAAAAAGAGTCATTTTGATGAAATATATTCTTTTATTTGAATTGAGAAAGAACGTTTTTGGCTTTCTACTAATCTATCTTGATACAAAAAATGAAGGAATCGTGTTGGAGTGGTAGAAAGGCTAAAGATTTTTTATATTCTTTGAAAACATTTGATATGGGCGAATAAAAGTCTGAAGTACCTATGCGATTAGAAAAAAGGTGCCCTTCCAGTTTCGACATTTGAACAGCCGTATCTGCGAGAATGAATCGGGGTACCAAATTTTAATTTCAGGATCGTAATCAACGGACACAAATGTAAGTCTATTTAGATATTTTTCAAAATTATCGCGTCGCCCACTTTTACTTGAAGTTTAAATTATTTTTCACGATTTTCTTGATGACATACGAGAGGAGTCTGAAATCACTTCCTTTCCAAACTTTCTAATAACTTTTTAAATTTTTTTCGAGAACATTCAAATTAAATTCTGTAAGTACTCCAATTGTCATTCAGTATACATGACAAACTTTTCTTCCTATTAATAATGTCTTTAATCAAAAGGCCAACTTGAACGATTTTTGCATTTTTCCTGAGCGCAAAACATCATAGCCGAGTGTCTCATTTCGTTGTCGTTTCTGCTTCTCGGCGAAATTTTTTTACGAAGCAGTTTACATAACACCGTTAACCCGACCGTGACCCGCGCGTCCGCCTAATGACCGATCTATCTCGGCCGACTCGAATCGACACCGCTTGTCCATCGCGATGGCGCCTCCGCCGGATCCCCGCACGGGCCGGTCCGCCTCGCGTACGCTGGCGGGGTCGCGGAGGAGGAAGGGACGCATCGGAAAGGGTCCCGCCGGCCGGCACACTAGCCCGCCGCATCATTTCGCAAACGCACCAGTTCGAGTCGCGGGACGCGCTCAGTCGACATTCTACGCTATCTGCTTCTATCACGATATAGTGCGCGCGTGGTCGCTTCACGCTGTTCCAGCGATTGTTTTTACCGAACTCGTGAAACGCGCTTCTGGTTCTGCGGATTGTGAGTGAGTTTTCCTGAAAGTTTTGGAGTGAGTACGCGACGCAGGTAATTTGAGTTTTATTTTGAACTAAAATATACTTAATTGTTGAGTTATTTTGGAATATCATTCGATAAATCATGGAAGTTTTTATAGTCTGCAGTAATGTATACAGTTAAACTTCCATTATTAGTAGTTATTCATATGTTTTTAAGGGCGATAAATGTCATCGAGTGTGTGAAGACTGATACTTTAGCCTTATCAGAATGAATATCTAATAGATAAGGGAGGTCCACGTCTACAACAGTCACCGCTCAGAATACTTATTGTTTTATTATTAATATTCTATTTCATTATTATACCAAAATGGGAATAATATACCCTGTTGACATTCATATATTTTGTCATGGTGCTACCAAAATAATATGATTTACAACTGACGTTACTAGAATGACAAGAATTATATATAACCTCGTTCATAACCAAAGAAAAACCAAAATAATATTAACAGTTTAAACAATTGTGAGAAACATATCGGCAAATAATTTTCGATTTTAAAGATTTCGATTTCCCCAACACTCTTCCAAAGATTGTGTCGATTTGTTCGTCTGGTTTTGGAATTGTAGTAAAAACACAGCTATCGAAAAACCATTTGATTCAATTACCCATAATCTAGCAACAATGCTACTTGATTTGTGTTACCATAATTTATCATATAACATTCAATATATTTCATGCTGGAGGCCGACTTTCTGAGTTAACAAAAATTATAGTTTTCAAGATGCTGTATACACGCAGTAATGAAACTTTTCTGGAAGTCTAGGTGATAAGTATTCCTAAATTTACCTCAAATAATAAGGAATTCACTAAGAATATCACTTTCGTCTGTTTTGTTGATGAATTTTGAAATCATTTTCACACAAAAATGTTCACTGTTTTCTTCATTTTGGGTGTTCTTTCTTGAAAATGCTATTGAAATGGAGTATTGCACCACATTCTATATCTTGCGAATTATTAGGATTGTTTTTTCACTCCATAAGTGAAATTACCATACTCAGATACAGACTTTCTTGACATTCCCGTCGAATGAAGCAGGCTTCCTTCACATATTTTTTTATCGCAGGGAGCAAAAAGTTGGTTAGAGTCACACTCACTAACGTTTTTTTATACTTGTTATGGTACCTACTTTCCAAAGTTGTTTATTTATACTAGTTTTGTGATCACCGAAGTGCTTTCAAACAATATTTTTGTAGAACTATTCTATTCAAATGTGAATAGAGAAAAGTAGTAGTAGTGAATTAGAATTAGAAAATGTGACGTGTGTTCCCAGGAATTAATGCGTTGACAAGTGAATTTGACATAATTATACACGAAAATGAGATTTTCAAATTCAAAAGAAGCTTATGAGCTGAGTAATTTATGTTGAAGGCAACACAAGGTTTACAATTCAAAGTACACAATGTCATTTGAATTTATAAAAAAGAAAATTGGAAATTAAAAAATGGTTGCCCGCGCTGTGGTGGCGAAATTACAAAACACATTTGTACATTTGATCTAGGTTACATATTCGGTTATACCTACAAAACAGTTACTGAAATAACTGCAAATAACAGACAGCGCTGTTTCGACCCGTCAAGGTCTCATCAGTGGTGCTAGACTGAACCACCACCAATGTCCTATAAGGACATTGAGAAAGTGAAGATGATTTCTCCCCTTACGAAGACGCCGTGTATGGAATCAACATCAGAAGATACTCGAGGCGTCTTTTACTGCAACTTTCACTGCAAAGGAATAAGATGGAACCAGAGCCCAAAAACAACTTTAGTTCATCTCGTATCTCGAGTATTTTGAATCAGAAGCTTCAAAAATCATATAAAGTTAGGTTTTACCATTTTCTGGACAACTTTGAACATCAGACATGTACAAGGGAGGAACTTGGAACTAATGACGTTGAAGCAAAATCACAAAATTGAAATGGACGCAAAATGATTTCTTTCAACCAAATTCAAGTTTTAAACCAAGCAGTTATCGAATTCAAAATATGGTTATCGTTTTTTTCATTTCAAAATTTTCGCAACAGATAAAGTTAGAAAGGTAATTGAGATACTTAAAAAAAACTGTAAAAGAAACACAATTAACTTTTAGACATTTTTGGTATCACCTCAATTCAAAAAAACAGTTGCAGTAATCACTAACTAATTTCCAATGAAACCACATTCCATCATGTATGTCCAAACATCGCCAATTTAATCAAAACAATCCGTCGCATCCTGAATGAATTAAACTCATATACCGACTAATTGACCGTCCATTGGAAACTTTTTAAAATTGAATGGCGAATTTGTATCTGTTTGTAAGTAAATCGATATTACATCACTGAACTATTCATTGTTTTCTTGCCGACGTTTCGAATTCAATTCAATTATTCTTCAGGACTCTGTTCATTGTTAGAGAGCCCTGAAGAAGAATTTAATTAAATTCGAAACGTCGGTAAGAGAACAATTGTTTTTTTAAGAAAAAATTTAATCTGCCATCCAACCAACCTTTCTTCAGTTTAATATTTATTAAAAATCATTGTGGAACGACTACTGTATAGTTGAACAATGAAATACGGTAGTCTTTCTCACTTACATGATACCTCTCAGAACTGTTTCATGAAGAATTTGTAGTGTTAGAAACTACGAAAGATTCAGAGAATCTGTGAGACCTCAGAATCCCGTTTCTTCATGTAAAACTGAATAATATTTGTGGAATCTGGCAATGAGTTTGGAATGGTGTCTTTGTTTTGTTTTCTTGTAATTTCAGTACATTAGCCTAGTAAGCTTCAATAAGAACTGATTTTTGGAAATATTTTTTGGGTATCATTTTATTTTGATCAGTAGAACTTGGAACTTCGGGAGTAAAATTGACATATTAAACTCTCTACTACGTCTCAGTCATCTCCTGATGATGCCTACTTGGTTAGCGAAACGCACGTCGGAAGGCAGTATTTTTGTTCTGGTATAGGAAAAGGGTTCTCATTTCCACATTGCCTTTTGATCGAAAACGCCCTGGTTAGATTTTCTCGGATTATTTACGGGTTGATTTTGATGAAAAAATGAAAGTCTGGCAAAAAAAAACTATCCGACTGCAATATTCATAGACGGCAACGTTCAATTATTCGATTCCTGGAATCACAAAAAGTAGCACTTGAGGGCCTTTTAACGAAATATGATATTTTATTGAAAGTGGACGAGCAAATATACTGTTAAAGTTGAATATAAGTAGTTTTTAAATGGACATTACCTAATAACGATTCAATAGGTATGAGCAGACCACTTCTAATTATTTTTAAAAGTGGTGATTACCACTGAAATTATACGAGCTTCGGAACGCCAACAGTAATTTTCCGCATAATAACCCAAAAACTCAAACAATTATTTTTTGCAGGTGACTTGTGGGCAGTTCTCTGCTAATTGGCGAGGAAAAAATTGCACGAACTCGGTCAACCTGTGCGTGACTGAATCTGAAAAAAAACCGTGTCACATTGAACTCGTTTCCTTGAAATGAGAAACTGATTCAACATGGCGTCGAAATTAGCGAGTCAGGACATGGAGGAACACCACAAATCGATTCCGAAACCTCCCAAGAAGGCAACGAAAAAGAAGCCGGCCGCCAAACCACCGAAATCCGAGCAAAACAACAACGAAAAACCGCAGAGATCCGGAGCCGACAACAAAGACGACATGCTGGCCACATACCAGCCGTGGGTGATCCAAACCTACGGCGACCTGGCGAAAACAAAGACGATCACTTTGAAAAAATACGCGAGAATTTTGCGCACCCTTCGAGGGGAGGAGATCGTCAGCGCAGATAACAGCAAGTTTCGGTTTTGGGTGAAGGCGAAGGGGTTTTGTGTGGGGCAGCCCGCGGGGTACGACCCCAAACCGGCGGACGGGATCGTCGGGCGGTACAGTGTTTGTGACTCCGACGAGGGAATCCCTCCTTTGAATGATAAATTATTCGGCAGCGCCAAGGACCCGCCGCTCTATGTGCCCAATGCCCCATTCAAGGTGAGTTTTGATTGTTTCGAGTATTTTAAGAGATATAACCAATTGATATTTTGGTAAACGAAGGCAAAGCTTTTTAAAAATTAAAGGCAAATGCACCAATACAGTATTTCAAAACATAGACACCTTTCATTGGACCATAAAATTTAATATTCATGAAAATCAAATAATACTAACTCTCTAAACGTATGAATACAGTAGATATAAAAATATACAATTAGGGAGATGGTACTTATTTTGAGTGCTTCAGGTAATTAGACTTTTTCAAGCTCAAGTAATAAAACGAATTAATATAGCGTCATGTGGCAAAAAGGTATTTTGTTTTTTTTATTTCAAATATTTCGGGAATACTATAATTATTATCAAGAATTGAACTGATTTCTCCCAATTCTCTCAACGTAACTCGTTTGGAATGAAAAAAAGGCAACAATAAATTTTCATTCAAAGTATAATATATAAATGTTCAAATTATGAGAAGAGTCATTAGGATTTGTAGTGTAATGTTTTAGCTGTCGTATTTGTTTTGAAAAAAATTGAAATATCTATGGCATTTTCGTAATACTTTTTTTAATGTCATTCAAAATCCAAATTATATGTACCAATTGTAACAATACTTACTGAATCCGTATCTACTCCTTCGTTTTCGAATTGTCTAACAATATAAGTACTTAAATTCCTGTCGAGTACATATCTCTTGGTATTATCATTTAGGTTTAAAATATCAATCCAGTATATCCCGGCATTCCTACATAGTGGACGGTTTGAAAATATCCTCTACAATTCACTTATAGTGAGCTAAAGTTATATAGAAAGTGGAGAAACGAAAATGAAAGAGAGAAAACTACGACTGGTCGGTTTTTCATTGAAGGGTCTCCGCCACTTCCATCTTAGTTAAAACCCTGAATTTTCAAGTGAAATGAGACCGAGTAAGTAGTTGTTTTATTATTCGTCGACTAGTTTTGTATGCAAATGTTACTTTTCAAGTATTTCGGCACAAAATCAACGGGCGGCAAACATGATGAAAGTGGAGACTATTCATTGCTTCGTCTTATTCTAATCCAAAGCCTTGGAAAGTGTTGATCTGAATTAATAGAACTGTCCTCCATGGCCACAAGATTTTTCAGCACTGGATTCCTTTTCGCATGATTACTTAAAAAGTGAAATCACGAAAAATGAAAAGTGAAAACACGGTCAGTGTATTTGAAGATTTGCTTAGGAAAATTGTTGATGAGTGCCATCGTATGACTCCGGAAATATTTTGTACTTAATGCGCGAGAACGTTTTGTTCAAAATCTTCATTATTATATTGGCACATTCAGTTAACAGCTCAAACATTTGATCAACCAATTGACTACCTAAACAAATTCCATTTTCAACTATTATTTTTTATAAACCTATTAGAAAGGTAGTAGGTATTTTAAAATTCAAGAACTATAGTAAGGCGATTTCAAGGGCTTTGAAATAACACCAAATCCTCAAATATTTGGAAGGCTTCAATACCTTGAGCTGTCATCAATATGGCTTTAGGAAACAAAGATCAACAGGCGATCTTCTCTCGTATGTCACCCATATTTGGAATAACGCAATCGAGAAACATGGAGAATCAATAGCTGTTGCACTTGATATTTCTAAGACCTTTGACCGTGTGTGACATGAGGGTTTGCTGGCCAAACTTCGATGCTATGGCTTGTCAGATCATTTTTATGTATGGCTCTTCAGCTTCCTGGAAGAACGTTTTCTGCAAGTGGCCGTCGATGGATATCTCTCAAATACTTTCACCATCAACGCTGGTATTCCCCAGAGATACATATTCTTTCCAACCCTCTTCTTATTGTATATCAACGACTTATTGGAAAAAACCAAGAATTCAATATATTGTTCTGCTGACGACAGCACACTAGTCTCGTCATTCCATTTGGATTCCAGGAAACGTAGTTGATCAAAAGTTGCTGTACGCACTCAATATTTGTATTTATTTAAGATATTGATATTTAGTTACCGACTGATCTATGACTATATAATATTACCTATTGATAGTTTGTCTTTGAAGTAAATACATGTGGTTATTGCAAAATTCCACGAAACTTTTTTGAGGTTAAGATGCTTGTTTCAAGTTGAAAAATTCTTTATTCTTCATTCACTTATATTAATTTTCTACATTTTGGTGTTCGTCTCAATTTGAACAGTTGAAGTTTAATTTCTGGACTAGATCGTAATTCTCATCGTCATGCTGAATTCACATTATATGTTGCATTACGTAAACACATTTTTGATATGACTATTGAAAAAAGCGTTGATTATGTGACCGCTTTTAGTTGGGTAAATGATCCATTAGTCACACCTCCAAACCAATCACAGCTGACCAGAGTCAAAACTCACAACCTTCTAGGCAATCACAGATGAGCAAATTCATAACTTTACAGTTGTGTCTCAATTATTATTTTCAATCCCAAGTTTTCTTTCTGAAATATATAGTTCTAATAGGACGAAAAACATGGACTTGGGAAATAAAACGAGTGTATCCCACCAGAAATGGGCAATGTGGCAAAAACTATTTTTTATATTTCGTCATTTGATAGTAAAATGAGAGTTATTAGAAAATTTAATGATTCAATGTTGTTTTGACGCTGGACTTGAGTGTCAATGGGTTCAAATCTCATTAATGATAGTATTTTTATTTTTTTACCACTCGTTATTCAAACTATTTCAAATAGAATTAAAAAAAATTAAATATGATTAATGCTTTCTTAGGTTCGTTTTTGTTATGAAATTCAAATGAATTTCTCTCATCCGGGATATCCTTCAGAGATGATTGTTATTTTTAAATATTTCTGTTGTGAGTGGCAGAGAAAGTATAGTATTTTATTCGCGAAAAATGCCAATTACTTCCTCGTTGAATAATATATCTTTCTCGACTTCTCGTTTCTCTGACAATCATTTCTAAAAATTGGCGGTTCGATTTGGAATCTTTTAGGTACCTAAATGTCACACTGTTTTACTTTACCATATAATGATTTTTTCAATTATGTTAATTTGTAGACTGCCGTGGAGACTCACGATCACGTCCACCACCGACGAACGATAAAAATCAGAAGTTTTGAATATTCAACCGGAAAAACGCTGTTTTCGGTGGTTTTCTTTTTGTTTTCCGGTTGCTACCCCGCGTAACCCTCGTCACCGCTCCCCTACCCGTTTCACGCGAAACCTTTGTAATCCGGCACTGTCGGCGGTGGCGTCGGGGCGCTCAACAAGGCATGTACGTGATACGGAACCACTTATCGCTCTGTCGGTCCGTGTATATCGCTCCGATGTAACTCCGGCGAGCGTGTCGTGACTGCTCAGCGCTCTTACCGCCTCCATCCCACCGCCCCCTCGATACACTTCGCAAACGACACACAAAACACACGGTTTCGTGCCCGAATCCATGCGGTAGCAGGATTGACGGTCCAGGGTAGGACCACCTCGAAAACTCTCGATAGGAACCGATAATGGCGAATACATTTTGTGTCTTGTTTCAGATTGAGATTGGATTTTTCTGTTATTGGGTATATGCAGGGACTTGGACTGTCTCTGTTTTAAAGGAGATAAAACAGCAGTACATCCATTGTGTTTGTCCCGCTGGGAAACGAATTAGGTTTTCGGAGTTTGGATGAGTTTCACTCTTGTCATTTGGTTTGTTAGATCAGATACTAAATAAACTAATCGGCATCGTTCAAATCTAGATTGGCCTGACAGAGTTCAAATAGGTATGAGCCATAATAAATCCTTGCGGGTTGTAGTGGAGGTGCTCAGTCACTTTGGACGTACCTATTTGGGGGAAATACGTGGGAAAGTAGTTATTCTCGTATAAAAAATAATAATTATGAATTTGCACCGTATACGAGTATTCACCGGAAAATTGAAACTGAAACAAATGATTTACAGTATTTCAAAGTCATAAGATTTATAGGAAAAATGTACTCTGAAGAAGGGCCACATATTCTTATCATTTGTTTGTCGGAAATTCTTCCTTCAAAACTCAAAATTTCGGCTTTACTCTCGAAATTTCGAGTTTAAAGTCGATATTTCTAGTTTTAAAGTTGAAACTTCCGTAGTATCGTCCTTAGCGTTCTCTTTGTGGTGGTAACGTTTCTTGATATCGAAGGAGCTTCTGACTGAATCTATTGGATCGGCTCTGGCTGAAAAAGGCATAGAAACGACCATAATCGGCTGATTCTTTGCCATTATTATAAACCAAACAGCTGCTATGACTCTTCAAGTTCACATACCAGGATCATTTGGTTCAAGGTCACCAGGGTTTATCCTCTAGGCAAAGTACTAACCCTTCTTCTGTAGTTACCCATGATCAATGATTTTCTTGATATCCTTGTAAAAAGGGACGTATATTTTGTATTTGCAGACGACCTTGCCATTTTGCAAGGGCCACCCTGAGAAGGGTAACCTGTAATGTCCTCCTAAGAACGTTGCACAATAATCATAATAAGTGCAGAAGGAACAGATGTTCTGTAAACTCCAGTAAGACTGTATCAACAGGAATCCAGGAAAGTAGTGGTTTCAATAGAAGTAAATATATAGTATCCTCATTTGGAAAAGTTTCTACACATAACTAAACCACCCTATTAACATCTAGAAGGATCTGTGTATGAGTTTCACTCTTGTCATTTGGTTTGTTAGATCAGATACTAAATAAACTAATCGGCATCGTTCAAATCTAGATTTGCTTGACCGAGTTCAAATAGGTATGAGCCACAATAAATCCTTGCGGGTTGTAGTGGAGGTGCTCAGTCACTTTGGACTACTACCCCTCTTCTGTAGTTACCCCTGATCAATGATTTTCTTGATATCCTTGTAAAAAGGGACGTATATTTTGTATTTGCAGACGACCTTGCCATTTTGCAAGGGCCACCCTGAGAAGGGTAACCTGTAATGTCCTCCTAAGAACGTTGCACAATAATCATAATAAGTGCAGAAGGAACAGATGTTCTGTAAACTCCAGTAAGACTGTATCAACAGGAAGCCAGGAAAGTAAGGTTTCAATAGAAGTAAATATCTAGTATCCTCATTTGGAAAAGTTTCTGCACATAGCTAAACCACCCTATTAACATCTAGAAAAATCTGTGTAATACCTTGGGGCTTACGGTTGGTTAGTTATGATTGGCAGACCAATGATCACGTACAGTGGCCGAAATTTTTATAGCAAATGGCACAAGCGAAGCTCTCTAGTCTAAAAAATCATGCTTGCTTCGGTATTTCCATGGCCTCTGACAGAGGCTCTCTTTTAAAATGGTATTATGATTATTGGAATCCTTGATGGAATGTTGCCCTTCCTACACTCAAATTTCAGGATTATGCGGGCTTGCCACACTATGACAGAAATCAGAATTTCCACACGCCAACCATATTATCGTTATTAGAGCCAAATAATTAAGGTGGTTCTATTACCTCTTTCGTGTAATTTTAGTCTTACGTGGCCAACATCCCGATTCTCTGTTGTACATAAGTCTCTAAAATTTAATTGAACTCCGATGATCAACTGAGCGCCTGACTATATTTTTATTCCATATTATATGCATCCCCATTTCCCAATAATGACCTGTCAATACAGTATCTTGTGGTCAGACTAGTTCACGGTTGAAGGTAAACTAGTAAACGTCGGTATTACTACCACCTTATACTTTTTAACCGAAATGTTCATATATGCTCACTGGGGATTGTAATTAAATAGGAATCCTAATTCAGCAATTGTTCAATGACTCTATTAAACAGATAATGGTTATTTGCTATCCATATTCGAGAAAAAGTCAAGGAATTTATTCATTGCGAATTGAATTCTGTAAACATCACAGGACCCATGAGAACACCAACCGCAGCAATGGAATTAATTACAGGTCTGATCCTTCTGGACCTGTACGCCAAGAAGGTTGCGTTAATGGCCATGTTACGATGGCGCATGGCTGGTGTAAACCTTGGAGTAGGAATGGTTCAATCGAGACTGAGCCTGTGGCGAGAAGCAATATCTACTGTAGGCAACCAGTGATGCAATTGAACCCAGGTTTGTGTTTGATAAACCGTACAAAATACAAATAAAACAGAACACAGAGTCAGATGCTACAAATGCAATACGTATATACACAGATGCAAAAAAACCAAAGAAGGCTCAGAATGTGGAGTGTACTCCAGGTCACTAAGCCTAAGGATTAAGTGAGGAATGGGAAAAAATACCAGCGTGGTCCAAACAGAACAGGAAAAGAATTTCTAGCAAAAACATAACAATCTGCACTGACAGCAGACAAGCCCTATTAGCCTTGAACAGACAACGTGTTACATCAGGGCTAGTACTAGAGTGCCACCAAGATTTATCCTAAGCCTCGGTAGATAATATCATTATCCTGAGGTGAGTTAAAGGGCACGACAGGAGTAAAGGTAATCGCATTGCCGACTCTTTAGCCAAGGAAGAGGCTGGACTAAGAATTTTAGGAATATAGGGCTAGTGGACACACCTCTATGCAGGATGTGTGAACAGGAAGATGAGACTGTCAGGCATTTCCTATGCGAGTGTCCGGAGTTATCGTCAATAAGAGAGTGTGTGTTCGGCGAGTCTTGGCCTACACCTGCCGATATAAAGGACATGTCTCCCAGTGACGTGTCCACCTTCCTGGAAACAGGATGGATGGAAGATGACCTAGGAGGACAACTCCTCGGGAGGCTGCTGTGGGCTTACACTCACCCTCCCTAATTTACACATAGAGAGAATACTGCTTAATTGATGAATATAGATCTCGTTTATCTTTGATATAATAGATGACGTCTTCGTAGGGCAAGATGTCATCACCTTTATTTTCAGAATTGTTCTTTTCAGGACAGTTGAGTGCTTCTTCCCAGCACCATTGATGTGACCTTGGCAGGTTGAATGGTATTGGATCATAAGTTCATTAATAAAAACTTTGTCTTTGATAAAGCTTAATAGAAATATTTCAGGTGTTAAGTCTGGTCAACTAGCTGGTGTGAGGTATCGACTTACCATTTTCTCTAACATATTCTTTCCAAAATTCTATCAACACTCCTTATATTATGAATCTGATTCATATATTCAGCTTCTTACAATATCTTCTAAGCGATGTTCCGATGTCAAAAAATAAGTTGTATTACATAGGGAAATGAAAAACCTGTCAAACAAGGTATCACAAAACGCGTGTTTTATTGATAAAGGTTAGGTAATAAAAAAGCTTTCTTCGAGATGAGTGATGCTACATTACAATTAAGTTTGTTGGGGTTCAAAAATGACTAACTCGCTTTTGTATGGCTATGGTCTTTTGTTGCCTAAATTCTGAACATACCCGGAACATAACTCTCTAAAATCAGAATTGGACCCCGGTCATTAACCGATCGCTTGATCATACTTTTAATCCACACTATATGCATCCCCATTACCCAGTAATGACCCTGCAGTGCGGAATCGGGTGGTTAGGCCGGTCCTTCTCAACCGTTAAAGGTAAACTAGTAAACCAGACTTTATATGTGCGCCGGTATTACCACCGGATGCATAATTAACCGACATGCACACACACGGTTAATTGGTGGAAGGAGCGCAGTTTAGAGCTTTGCGCGTCTGTTCTCCGTTACACCGGATACGGGCGGTCAGTATTCGGCACACGAGGCCGGACTAATTGACGCTTTCGGAAAGCTTTCTGTAGCAGACAGGGAGGTGTACCTCACGATTCAAAAACTACGAATGGTCGCTGTCGGAAATGAAAATTTTCTGTCGAGCGCATTACAGTTTGGAAACAATTGACGTGTTTCAATGCAAGAACATTTTTTCTTGAATTCATAGAAAAACCTACGACAATAGCTATTCATGTAGCCCACTGAGTAAAGTTTCAAATGATAAAGTTATCGTTTTTTGAAAAAAAACCTTTTTGACTTTTTACTTCTCTATCAATACATAAAAAGTCATCCGAAACAACTCTTTCCGATAATGAACATTAAATTTATTGAAAACGCTTTTTCCTCATCAGAGCCAAAGTGCTGCACCCACGTCGAACCGCCTGGCTACCGACCGACATCATCGGTCGGTAGGCAGACATCACCAGTGGTCAATGCATATACGACTCATGATGTGAGTCGTATACTACTACTACGTAGTAGTAGACGAAATATTTAGTACTTAGGTTCCATTTCACCACAACCTACCAGTCAGGATTTTGTTCTCTTTATAGAGTCATTTGCTACCTAATACCTAATCTTTACCTGTTTTTATCCGTAATTACGTAAGAGTGTGAATTGTGGGCTGTTAGGAAAGTTCACCGGTCATAGATTTCATTCCACGTTTTTCAACTTCTAAACTTCCAAAGGCATCTAAAACTTGTACCGGTCTCAATTATATGTATGTTCAAAATATGTTTTTCCGTTAACCAGCTGTCGCACCCCTACGAACGACAACCCCCAGAAGTTTAAACTTGTGCGAGATAAGGTCTTACGTATTAACTTGTGATTCTCAACAACCTCAAGAATTCCCCACCTATTCTGTGACTGGTCTCTATGACATGTTGAGCAACATTCATCTTCTCTGGTCTATGCAACCTGAATATGTGAAACATGTTCCTTGTTGCGAGCTATTATAGGCGACTTAATTTATCCAACATATTTTTATTGCAATCTTTACAGTTTATTTGGTAAATTTCAGACTTTTTTTTTCTGTGTCTTGTATTTCGGATGAACCAACACTTGCTGAAGTGTTCGATCAGTTTTGAAAGTCTCTTTCATATTGATTTTTTCGAAAATTTGAACCAATCCCAGCGTTAAGAGAAAATATTTTTATTGTGGCTTGGGAAAAGTGTTTTCATTAGGACTTATTGATATTCATCCCACGGGTGTAGATAGTGGTAATTGCGATTCCAGCAGGCTTTTAATTGAAATAAACGAGCAGAAAAATGTTCGCTTGTAGTTGTCTGACCTCTAGGACGGACAAAAACATACTTCAAACTTCTACAAAATAGAAAAAATTCATTCAAAATAATTATGCAATTCAAAAGATTCATGTGAAAGAATAGTGGTGAATTCTAATAAATTTTTTAGTAGATCAAATAAATAGGCAATTATGAAAACCCATCTCATTTATCCACAATAATAAAAGTCAGTCGTCTTTCACTACCTGGAACTCGAAAATATCAACACACTCCCGAATAACCCGATGAAACTTATGGCACGTGACATTGGTTTACCTGTCCACAAAAACGATAGAGCTGACAAAGGTACACCTGAGCATACATTGTTTGTTACCTGCATACCTTTCTGCTTATAGTGAAAATAATGGTTAAAGAAATGGGTGTTTGCATATAATGTAACATTATGCCGGGTCTCTCAGGGGAAATTGAACCGCTTATTTTATGCTTTTTTGCCTTTTTATTTTATTTTCATTGATCCGTTACTTGATTCATGATCAGACTATAATTCATTTTCAAGAGGCGTTTCACTACACGGTAGTTTCATCTATTGAACTTATATTACAAATATTTTCATAGCAAGATAGCCAAAATATTAGAAAAAATATTTGAAAATGATCCACATTAATTTTCTGCTTTCGAATTACCCTATGAGAGAATGGTTTATTAATACAAATCAATTGCTGATTTTTTATTTAGCATAGCAACATAATTAGTACAACTGTAAAACTATATTCATAGGTAAACCACAGTCTACATCATCTACTTTTGGTGAAACTTGCATCGTAATAAAAAACAGGATTCATGTGTTTGGGACATTTTTTTTCGCAAACTGGAACTAGACCACTGTTTATGGAGTCATCTCTGTAGATTACTTGGATATCTGATGAAGAAAGTCTCCAAAAACACATGCTTCTTGCGACACTTGATCAAGAATACCGCCTTGCAAAAATGCAAACAACTTTGTGAGGTCTGTTACATTCGATGTTTGTTGTCTGAGTTTTATAACAACAAACTTTGGTAGCGCCTGAATTAGATGGAAAAATACTAACAACTGAAAATGAATGACAATTGAAAGTTGAAATCAAATTTCAAGGTTGCTATGATGGCAGTGACATCTAATCGTTTTTGAAAAAATAATCCACTAGAGGAGTCAGAACTTTTCTCCAAGAATAGTTAGTAGACTCTTCTAGCATCTTCTAACATAACAATGAACAGTTAATCCACTGCTTAATGTTGTTAACTGAACAATATCGTCTAGTCGCTGAGTTTCTACCTATAAAGGTTATAGAATGTGTAAATTTTTTTTACAAAAACAAAACATCTCCAGAGTTATTTAAAAGCAGAAAATTGTTGTGAATATCATTTTCACATACTCTTTTCTGGTCTTTGGAAAAGAAAGGTTTTGATTTTCTACTTCTCCATCTTCATACAAAAAATGTGGGAATATTCCAAAGGAAGGAAAGAAGCAAAACGGTAAATCTATATAAAGATGTGTAAATCATGCAAAGAAGTAACTTTCAGAGACAAACTGAAACAGCTAATTTCATATATACACTGAATGTATACCGAATTATACAAAAACATTTTGTTTGTACTCCAAACATTCGTAATGGAATCAAATCAGATATCATTCTACCTCACTGGTAGACATACGATGTTTCGGAATAATACCCTTACATTATTGCCTCTCCAGCACCAATCTAATCTGGATAACATTATAAGATGAAACACTGAATTCATTAATAAAAATACGAATTTATGTCACGAATGAGTTTGATCTACTCATATCATCGATAACAGTACGTAATGACATTCATTCACTTATTTGAATAAATCCCAGCCAAAAGAAAATGTCAAAAATGAAGATCATCTGATGAAACTACCGTGTAGCGAAAAGAATCTTACATATAATTTATTGCAAACATTCTATAATAGTTATCATCGATAGACTTATCAATTGTCATCAAGTAACGAGTCACTGTATTCATATTTTGAAAATAAAAGAGCAAAAGAAATAATTGATTCTTCGGAACAAATATTGTTGTTAACTACCAACGAAATTATTTACTTGTCGATCCACACAGGAAGGGTCATGAATGAATTTATACTAAAATGATGTATTACAGTCAAATGCCAAACTGAGCTTTCGACAAAACATAATAGAAATCCATATGCCAAATTTGAGATCTCAAAAACAAAAGAACGTGAATCATTGTTGGTGTTAAAATACATGTAAGTAACATATATCTAGCATTCATGTATTCCCCTGAGCGATAGAAACGAGTTCCTGCCAAATACTTATTCGGCTTTTCCTGAAATGTGATTTTTTTTATATTCCCATCCGTCTCAGCTACTTTTTTTATATCTCTCATGTAGTCTATCAATTATTCTTGTATTACTTAACATTAAAAAACTTCATTATAACTTCATCAACACCGAAAGATCACATGCAGTTAAAAGACCGATTGAATATAACTCAATATTAAAATATAATCATTTCACTTTAAAATGTGATTTAGTCTGATTCTATAATCTTGCAGATATATCTAGTGTTTCTAAAGACATTTATGACTTTGCCGGTCGGTTCGACGTGGGTGCTTTGTTCACTCACTCAAATCGACCGTCGTGTTGGTCGCTGGTTCAAGCCCCAGGCTGAACGATCGATTTTCACTTGCTATCGTCCAACCCGTGTTAGGAATCACACGTTAAAAGGTAAGACCTCGTTAATCCTTAGCTCGCACAAGTTTCGACTTTTGAGAGTTGTCGTTTGTAGGGGTGCGACAGCTGGTCAACGGAAAAACACATTTTTTTTTAAACTTCGACGATGTGTTCACCATCAGTAATCTTAAAGAAAGCCATATTTCGGAATAAATCAGTGAAAAATAAGTGTACTTCAATGTCAACAATGAAACACCCCGGAATGTGAATTCCTGGATTAGGGTACGTTCCTATGAAATTAAAGGTAATTGAGCTTAAAAAAATCGATGGTTTGATAATAAAACTCCGCTGTTCCGAAGAATTGAACCTGCTTTGTACAACTGGGTCTTATTGTGTCACAGTTTGTATCTCTCAAAGGCAGAGAAAGCCAAAAATCACTTGAAATTACACCTGCAGGCAATGACGAAAAGTACGAACCCAATTAAATAGAGCCCATCCCTGCTTTTCTTTAGCGAACGCGGGAACTTTTACAGAAGGCACTGAGATCTTGTCACCCACTCACTCGGAGTCGAGACTCCTCCGCCGCTTTTATCCGCTTCCGTCGTCGGCAATGTGATTGCGACAGCGGCTGCTGCTTGCCTTTTCCGCCACCACCGCTTAATCTCTTCTTCTTCTCCGGGCTACTGTGACTCGCAATAAATTATCTTTTTAAATAGATTCCGAATTGTTAAGCGATGTTCCGATACCGCGGTTATTGAACGGGGATTTCGGTTTTCGTTTTCCTAGGAAGGCGTCGAGGTTATCACCAAGAATAATTTATTGAGTAATTCGTTTCTTATCGAAGATGTGTATTTCTTTGCTGAGTTAGGCTGGCCGCACACTAGCAACTTTTTAGTCTTGCTAATTGAATGATCTAGTCGGTTGATAGTTGCCCTACATTGTCCCAAACTTCCACCAGCAACCTGAAATCAGTTCCAAAATCAACTTAATTGAGACTACATGCGTTTTTTATTTTATTTTAAGGAAGAGAGAAAATACATTGATTTAGTACAAGGCATATTGATGAACAATTTTAAAATTTGTTTGACTTGATGAATATTAATATGAACTTCATTAAATAAAGTATTTTCGCATGAGCGAAGAAAGTTTTAAGAACATTTTAGTGTTGATGGGACTTCTCGTACCGAGATACACACCGTTGACTGTAGGACTATTTTTTGAAAAATCAATAGCCACTTTTCAATGGCCAGTATCTATGCAAAAACAAGTATATGTGTTCAATTGAGTCTCCAGGAGAATCCAACATGTTAGAACTCAATAATGGCTCTAAACGGTTTCTCATGAGATATAGGCTAGCCGCACACTGGTAACTTTTTCGTACCGGTGATTGAATAATTTAGTCAGTTTAAAGTTGCCCGCTGTTGTTCTAAGCGCCCAGATAACTGAATAATTGCTTGATATCAGTTTCAAATTTGGATTTTGTCGTTTGTACTCTTCAAGGAAGAGAAAAAGAACAGAAAATTTTTGAGTTCATCCATTGAGTATCACTAGACTTGTTGATGGATAATTTCATGAATTGTTCGATAGTTCAAAATATATTTAACCTTTTTTATCCTTATTCACGAAGTTTATCCCATTTCTATACAAACTCCAAACACAATTCACACCTCAACTTTTTCATCTTTTTTTAGGACAGAACACAAGCTCCACAGGAAACTCCTTAAAGTGCTCTTAGAGCGGTGTCTGTGCGAAAGTAGTGATTCACACTGGATTTGAACCGCTGGAGATTAAATCCATTTGGGAAAACGGTCTCAGGAAGTTTATTCCACATAAACGCCGTCGTCTAAATGAAATAGTTCTTAAACAGTAAAGTTCGAAGTGTATTTAGTTGAACCTCAAAACGATGAGCAGCCACAGTCCGTCGCGTATTTCTGATGTACTGCTCTTGGTGGATTCAAATGTGCCAAGTCACTTGGTGGAAGTATCTATAGAAGGGAGACAAATATCCAATCTTTCTTCGATGTTCAGATTATCAAGGTTGCAAGTCTCCAAGTCGCGTCTCCAATCAGGCGGATGGTTTTTTCTGAATGGAATACAGCAATTTCAGGAATGTTTGGGGGCGGAGCTCCATACATGAGAACAATACTTCAAAGAAGGTCTGATCTGAGCTTTATGAAGCATTAAAATTTGCTGAGGTGTGTAGAGTTTTCTGGTTCGAAACAGTGTTCCAAGCTTTTGAGAAGCAGCCTTGCAATTCCAGCGACATGATTGTGCCAAGACATATTGGTGTCCATTTCAACCCTCAACAAACTTATCGAAGCAGAAAGCAGAATAGTCTGACCTGACATTAATTATATCCGGTTCGGAAACAATCATCATTTTGGAGAAAACCGATGTCTGGGTTTTTGTGGCATTGAATTGAACTTGGGTAATTTCTCTCCCATTTAAAATCACTTCTAGATCCTCATTAAGATATTCAACCTCCTGCTGCCGGTGAAGATGTGCATCCGCAGCCGATGTCCTGAAATCCAAATGTAAGGACGAGACAAGTGTACTGTCGTCAGCAAAGCAATGTATTGTTTCAACGCGCTTCTTCTACTTCAAATCATTGGTATTGAAATTATAATAAATGTGCGTAATAGGCTTTGTCGTCTCGTATATTAGTTATACGGGTTCTGTTTGAAAAATAAGGTACCTATATGTTCAAATTTCGCATGCTACGTATATTCGATTACCGATTTAAAATAAAATATGTTGGTACACTAGTTTCGAAAATATGTTCACAGTCTCAGCTGTTCAAGAATGTTTGGTTTGTCGGTGAGAGGCATAAAAGTCAGAAGTGTTTTGTGTGTCCGACGATTTTCTGCTATTAAAAAATTAATTGAAGAATTTTCATCAAATTTTATGTTAAAAATGAAATTGAGTGCTCTAAAACACTTCAAATGTTGACAGTGGCATACGGTGATTGTACTCTTGACCTTCACAGAAGGTCGAGAAGATGTGAATGGCGACCCTCGCCCTGGCCGCACCAGCACATCAACAACCTATGAAAATCTTGAGAAAGTGAAGAAAATTGTTATGAAGAACCGTCGAATCACTATTAAAGAAGTTGCTGAGGATGTCGGCATAGCGGTTGACTCATGTCATCCGATTTGTTCAGAAATTTTGGACATGAATCATGTGGCAGCAAAGTTAATTCCAAAATTGCTGAATTTTTATCAAAAAAACCGACGCATAAGCATCGCCCAAGAATTGTAGAATGACGTCAACGGCTATCCAGATTTGCTCAAAAGGGTTATAACTGGTGACGAGTCATGTGTTCATGGTTATGACGTTGGAACCAAAGTCTAATCGTTCCAATGGAAGAGCACAGGAGAACCAAGACCAAAAATAGCACGTTAAGTTCGATCCAATGTCAAGGTTTTGCTCTCTGTTTCCTTCGATTACCGTGGCGTAGTGCATCAGGAGTTCTTGCCACATGGTCGCACGATTATCTTGAAGATATGTGCCGCTTGTGAGAAGCAATACGAAGACAAACAATTCATGGATTTTTCATTACGATAATGTACCTTCTTACTAGTCACTGCTTGTTCGTTATTTTTTTGCCAAAAACAACATCGTAATCATGCCTCAGCCACCGTATTCACCAGATTTGCCCCCTGCGACGATCGAGTAGAAAATCTGATAGTAACAAAACGCTGGCACAAGTGTATTATATCTGAGGTGGACTACTTTGAAGGGGACAAAATAGAAATTGATGAATAAATATACGTTTTTGAGAAAAATGAAAATTCACCTTATTTTTTGAACAGATATCGTATAATGATGATGAAACCAGAGTCCAAAAAAAACATTCGTTATTGAATATCATCCACTGTTTTGACCTGCCATAAGTCTCCCATTAGTGGTGCTTGTCTGATCCACTAAATAATTGTTGAACTGAACTGACTTTAAAGAACAACCATAAGTTTTCTATGACGACTGCGGATTTATCAGAGCTTAAACAGTTGTTCGACAGAATTCAATAACAATAACAATAACTTCATTTTATACCTTCAACCCAAGATCCCAGAGCCGCCAGACCTATGTTTGTTCAGCAAAACTAAATAAATGGTGACTAAATGAAATTTAGGAAAGTACGCGTACTTGCTAATTTGAACTTTTACAGGAATTTACTATATAAGGTTTATTTTCAAATAAAGATTTGAAACCACATGAAATTTGATGCTACGGAAACCCAGGCATCATTTTTTTCTAAAGTAGTGAAGAAGTAAGTACATACTTTAATGGGTGACAAATTGAATAACACTGAAATAGCAAAGTCAGCCTGCCAAGAATTTGAAAAACTGGTTCGTAATAGAAAATCGTACACACTACTTAAAATGCTTAATAAAGTTCAAATTATACCTCTTTTGAATATTACTCATATACGAACATATGAAACTTCGCCTCAAAGCAGATCCTGGGGCTACTATATTATATACAAAAAAGAAAATAATCCACTTGATTGTACACTCAAACATCACGAGTATTATTGATAGTCTGGAGCCTCAAACGAAGGTTGAGGAGCTGCCTTTTTTCTATAGATAATTACCAGAAGTTTGCGACGAAAAATAACTACCCATCATACGAGGTTCAACTTAAGACACCTCAAACTACACTTTTGAGAACTCTTTCATTTGGCGTGCTAGGAATAAACATCCTGATACCGGTTTTTCCTACTGAATATAATTTCAATCAATTTGAATTCAACGTAAATCTTTACCTTCGCAAAACTTGTGTCTCTTCATCTCTATTAAAAACGACATTGCCCTTGGAATGTGATAATAAATGACTTTTCTATGCGAAAAGTCTAGAAAAAAGTCCAGGGCAGGTCTGGTGCCTCTGGCAAAAAAATTGAGAGAGGTCTAGCGGTATTTTTGGGTTTCCATTAATATTTAGAGTTGTCATTTGTGATCAATTTCTACACTGGTTTATGCTCCATTGATAGGAGGGGCTGTTGTTATTTTCCCAAATAACACATCGTTTAAATATTTACATATATTAACCTCGATGGACCAACTGTGGGTTGAAAGAAATTACATCCAGTACACTTAAGGACACTCCTATAAGTGCGAGTCCTTATTTTTGAATTTAATAAACATCGCAATCGTTATCTCTGCGATTTAGTACAACATTTTCCTTTTTCAACATGTATGCGAGTCCGTTCCGTTGCAAAATCCGCAACAAACATATTACTTCTCTCGACAATGGCCATTACAGAAAATCTTAATAGCTCGTATCGTGTGCAAGGCGCCAGTCCGTGGCAACGTTACAGTGGATTCTGCGAGACAACTGCTAATCTCGGGAAACTGAAACTGCCAATATAAAGCTTCCACTTTCTTGAACGCCTTTAACGATTATATTTCTTCGCAAGTAGAGTGCGGCTTGTGATTCCGAGAAAGAATTATGTCAAGAGCCTGTTCTGCATTTTGGCTTGAGTACGAGGGGTGAAATATAACGTTTATTGTGTGGAGCTAATACGAGGATTGTTCATAAAGTAATGATAAAAACGATTCCCAAGAAAATGATTGACTCTTTCATATCTGAATGCTTTTTTTGAAGTAACCTCTCTCGCTAAAGGCGGCCTAAGAATTTTGTTTTAGAGGTACAACTATTCTCTCCATTAATATAGGTATGTATAAAGAATGGGATTCATTGCCGGGAAAAAATGTTAAAAATTACCTTCCAGGTGCCGTTTGGAACTGCCGTTGTGAAGCAACAATCTCTTTCTATTTTCTAATGGAAAAAATATTTATTACGTTTCCCATCAATAATTTCCGGTTTCAGTTGAGAAATCTTGATATATAAATTCAGGAATTTGTGAGCAGAACTTTTATCAGGATCCTAAAATCCTAAAAATTAGTAATTGATATCGATGATTTATGGGTTATATTTGAGAGAGGTCTGTCAATACTGAATTCAGCGAGAACAAATTATCTAATACATTGTGAACAAAAATAGGAAAAACAAGGAGAAAACTGAAATATAATACAATTGAACAGTAGACAGCTTGCGAAGAAAATTGGATAAGATAATTTAGGCAACACTTGTTACATGAATAGCATTTTACAAGTGTTGTTCATGATGAAGAATTTCAAGAACGAGGTTTTAACGATGAACGAGAACGGGAATGTTTCCTACTTATTCACCAAACTCAAACAATTGTTCATGCAGTTGCAGTTTTGTGAGAATGTATCATCTCTCCCACCAAGCGATTTCCTGGAGTCTATGAAGTCCATCTGATACTCGTTAGGACAACAAGAGGATTGCTTCGAATTCATGGGGTACTTGTTGAATGCAAAGCTTATTATTAAATCATCTGAAAATGGAACTTTTAACGGGTGATGATCAACTGTATTACATAACATGCGCCAAACTAACCAACTAACTGAGGCACCAGTCAATCTAATAATAACACTGATGATCTTCAAACATGACTCAACCTCTGACGGAAGCACCAAACTCTTACGAAGGTTCGAAATAGATGAACACTTCAATCTAGCAGACCACTATTATAATCTTCATGCAGTCATTGTTCACTGTGGTAATGGCGTTGAGTCTGGTCATTATTACGCATTGGTCAAAGACGAAATGGACTGGTTTAATTTTGACGATAGTCGTGTCACTAAGTGTTCTGGCGATGTCTTGAATTAATCGGAGCCTCTAGAGACACCCTACATTTTGTTTTACGAAAGAGATGACTTTGGCAAATCAAGATCTACAGATGATGTGGTGCTGCAGGTTTTTCCAGGTTTTCCTGCAGCTGTTTCATAATTTCATGATTTCCATTATTTTCTTGTTTTATATATTGAACAACAAAACAATTTTTAACAAATCATATAATTAAAGAACTATAAAAAGCTACGACCTATGATTACCTGGCTTAGTTTAATGACAAATGACAGGAGTATGGAAATAGAGCATTGAAGCAAATAGAGGGCATGAAAAATAAAAAAAATACTTTGAAATGAAACAGCATTGAAAGTTAAAACTGAGAAGGAAGAAAAATATGATAGATACTATCTTAACTCTTTCTAAGAAAACTAAGTACCTACTGAATAATTTTTTCAAATAAAAGTGCATCTAATATATAAAAATGGATGTTTGTTGGTTGGTTGGTTGGTAAGTGATAAACTTCTACATCGCTCAACCGATCGTGATGAAACTTGACATGTATAAGTAATTTTTCATAGAGAAGGTTTTTAGGCTATCAATTTTTTTGCGCCACTAGATGGCGCTGCAGAACAATTTTTTGAAAGCACTGTTCTATAACGCTGCGCATGCCTAAGTTCGTTGATTCTGATTCGGTCAAAACATTGGAACAGCAGCGATTCAGCAACATAGTACTAGTACATTATAAATATGTGATTCAATAAAGCGTTGGAAATTAGTGGACAGAAAAAAAACAGAGAATATTGAAAAACATTAATGGATACCTAGAAAGACCAGGTGAAAGTTCATCAACAAAGAGGTCATTGAATATGGGAAAATCAAGAAAACATGCAATAACAAAAAATTCTTTAGGATAAATTGAAAGATTGGTTAGTGATAGGACGATAACAGAAACTGAGTACTCATAGCCGCCTTTCCTGTTTTTGAAGGGCCGTTAGAGAGAAACAGAAAGAAAATAAGCCGTTGTTGGAAAAAATCTGAATGACACAACATCTGTTAACAAATGAAAACTAGTATATATCTTTGGAAAAGGTCTGTTTCTCGAGGTGAACAGACACTATACATTTCAATCTTTCAAAAACTCTAAAAACTACTTAGCAGAAGTTATAGAATCAAAAAGACCCAACTATGCTGTACCCAAATAATATTTTTCTGTAAGTTTTAATTGTCTTCATGGCCGACTCTCCTCAAAATTGTAATTCAATATATTTTTCAACGATATTTTTTTTGGCAATTCAACCGCCATTATTATTTTCCACCGATTCATTAAATCTTATCTCACACTTCCTCCAGAACTAATACACAACATCGAAACTGTAACTCGTCGCTGTCTTTACGACCTGTAAGCAAAATAAGCGTGTTTAGGGTAACATGTCACGCGTTTACTCGACACTTTGCCCAGATGTCGGACGGGTAGGGCTGTTTGGGGGATTTATCGTACCTCCCCCTCTTCCTTCTCGCCCCTGTGGCCCGAAATGCGGTCGAAATAGAGGGTGGCCCATTATCGAATGAATAATTCGTCGCGTCGTCGCAATGTGCGAGTATTAGTAACATAGTTTACATATATTTCTGTTGAATGAATGTCAGTTGTTAACGTTAGACAGAATACATTCCATTTTATGTTATTTTTATTACACATGTCTTTTTTTCATCATTTTTCTCTGTTAGCTACTTTGGTTCTCGGGATTTGTAAAACTGCGCCCAAACCTGTTTTTTCTGTGCGATTGTGCAGGCTAATATCAAACAGACAATATTTCTGAAAATCATCGTTGTGGGTTCTATTGTGCTTAATAGTTTTTCTCGAATATATTACATGTACACACAGCGATGAGTTATTCTTTTATCAAAGTAATGACATCCTCAGCCTACCATATGTGAGTAGTTTTTTAACGTACCTATCTACTTCAAATTGACAAATGGAAAGAGTAGGTACTCAGTGTTTCGTCTTAATATCAACTCAGACAATATCCATCTCAGACAATTGTCCATCTGTTAACAGTTACTCACTAAAGTTTGAGACATGCAGGGACATAGCGGTTGCGGTGACACCGGCCGGGGGCCGGTGATGCGTGCCTATAAATAGCGCGTCGAAGGCCGCACTTCGCCCTATAGCACTTTATGATTAACAGCGTTCTAACGTGTTCCTATGTATATTTAGTATCAGCATGGCACTAGTGCTGAGCCGGGGCGAATCTCTAGTACCTGCCATAAACGAAAAAAAAAAACCGAATGTTTTAACCAACTTTTATTTTTGAATAATGTGCGTTTTCCCATTCGACAGTCCTTGTGCCGTAGTTTAGTAGATGATTTGATATTTTAGACGACAGCATACTGAAGTATTTGCAATATTTTTCGGAATAGAAACCGAGATAAAAGGTTGTTTAACTTTCTTCAACTAGGAGAGATTAGAATAATCCAACATCATACACCTGTCAAGCGGCGTTGGAAGCTCTTGGCTCCTACCGAGCAACGTCTAAATTGGTAGCAAATTGCCAAAAACGACTCCCCTCAATAGGAAAACCTAACATATTGCCTCTGATCTGGATTCCTGGCCATATTGGCCTGAAAGGCAACGAGGCTGCTGCAGGCAGCTTCATCGGACCAGAACCTGTCATTGGCATCGCTTTAGGCTTTGCTAAACATGATTGAACACCTGGATGGCAAGAAGATTTATGGACTTCTGGCAGAATCTTCCAGGATTGGCTCACTCCAAGGCGTTTATTTACCCTTCGAAGCTTGAAACCAAACAGTTTTTGGACTACAGTACGGATGAACTACGATGTCTAACAGGCTTTCTTACAGGTCACTGTCATTTGAATCATCATATGCAGAGACTTGGACTGTCGGAAGACAGTGTGTCTCGCCTCTGTTTGGAAAATGATGAAACAGCAGAGCACATACTTTGTGCCTACCCCGCTGGGGACCGAATCAGATTTTTAGAGTTCGGCAGAGCTGTACTCTTACCATCTGACCTTAAAGACCAGTCACCATACAAACTAATCGGCTTCGTTAAGAAGCTGGGTTTATTTGGTCGACTGTGAATAAGTGTGAGCCACAATAAACCCTTGCGGGTTGCAGTGGAAGGTCGAATAGACCCACTCACTTTGGACCTAACCTAACATAACCTAACCTTCAACCAGCTGTCGTCCACATATGAACGACAAAACTTGAAAGTTGAAACTTGTGCATGCTGAGATTTTAGCATTTTATGATTTCTGGCACGCCGAGGACATTGCATCGAAATTCTACTCAAAAACCGGTCGTTCATCCAAATGATAGACTCGTCCGATATTACTTCATCAATTTTCTACAGAGACTTGTTACCATTTCCTCAACATTCAGCTTCTGTTAGTTTGGAATTCCTTCAATATTTTTCTGTGTCCTACTCGTTCGAACACATAAATTTTTCTGTAGAATTCAGGGAAATACTGTTTACTTTGTTCCAGGATTTTCAACAGCGAGTTACACGAACACAATTATGTGAATGTGAGGTAGGTCAGAGAATTTTCAATCGTAAAACGCCCTGATTTTGAGGTTAGGAGTTGGGATATATGTGACAATGGCGTCAGCAAACATACTTACCACTTTTCTTTTCCTTGTATTGGTTTGATATTTTTGAGACTAAAGCAAGACTTCTGAGAACTCAAATTCTAAATTACACATCCCAGCTCATCCCCCAACGTATATCATCCTGCCTGCCTACCGTTCATTAGCTTGATATCTACTACAATCATCACAGCCAATTACGTAATGACATATATAACGTTATCATGGCGCAGACCCATCCGATTAATCAATTTACGTTCTACGGGGATTTACGTGCCGGAGCGATCTATCCGCATAGAGACCTGCCCTGCCGATAACCTCCGATCTATCGAGACGCGCCTGATGACATCGTAATAGATGGCTTACAGGGCTCCGTCTGCAAGCTGCACGTGTTTTCAACGAATTGAAAGAGGCAGTCAGAAACGTCGACTACAACTCCGTTTACAAATACGCGTGAACAGGCTGGCAGAGAAGTTTGGATAAGAAGTCAGAGACGGGTCTCGAAATTTTTCATAAAAGGGACGAAATTGTGCAAGAAAATGTATGAACGAAAGTAGTAGAGGTTAGTTTTTTGAGAAAAAAGCTTTTTGGTTTTCTACTTTGAATCTAAAAGAAACTTCTGTACTTGATCTACATATCTTTGAAAAAAGTTTTTGTTTCTTTGGAAGCCTCCCACATTGTTTGTCAATGAAATAGGCGTAGAAAGAGAAAACGCTTTTTTCCCAAACAACTAATCTCTTGTGATATACTGTTTGGAACCTTTGGTGTAGTAATGAATATTACTGGAGTTTTTTTCCCAACACCAAATCTTTATTTTTACACCTCGACACGTGTTTCGATCACCAAGTGATCATCTTCAAGAGGAAGATAAAACTAATAACTACTCAAAACTAAAGCTACTTATACTAATCAGGTACATCATACAGGTAGGTAATCAGTAATACCACCCATACAAGTGTACCACCCTAAATTAATTTTACAATTGGCCTTTCTATTATTTACAATATGTCCTTATGTATATTTAAATATTACAGCTATATATAGAACAATTTTCAGCTATATAAAATTAGTTTCACAATATTGCCTATCTAAATATATTTACAATGTGTCTTTTTGTAGTAATCAGTAAACCCAACAATATTATTTCAACAAGCTATATAGTAAGCTATTTGGTATTGGTCCGTTGTCGTTATTCATAATATTATTATGTTTACTTATTTCCACACTCTGTTAAAATATTATCTTTCCAACACAAATGAAATTCATATAGTTCGGATTAAATTAACTAACCCTATGGTTGTTTTAACGACCTGTCATCGTGACATAAGCAGAGTTGTCTTTTCCAGTAACAATAAATTGATTGATGTAGCCGTTATTGCATGGTAGGAGATTACCATGAAAAAAGAGAAATTAAACTTTCTATGTTTTAAATCACTTTTATTTGTAACTATCGTTATATGAACATTTTCAAACTAATATAATAAAAGCTTCATTGTATTAGTATGAAAAGCTCCATATAGGACGACACTGCAGTAACGATAGTTACAAATAAAAGTGGTATAAAACATAGAAAGTTTCATTTTTCATTTTTCTTTCAATAACATTATGTCATAATCTAATGAAAAAAATGAGTGCTGATTAAAAGTTCATAAAAGTCGAAGTACACCATTAAGGTGTTCCATGTAAGTGAAATGTTATACAGAGTGGGCCAAATTGGACATTTTTAAAGGTGAACTCCTGTTCTCCAACTAAATAAATGAAAACTGATGACTGTGTCAAATTTTATGACAATCTTAATGGTGAAAACCGCATATCGATATCTATCATCGTTTCCGAGTTACAGCGTGTTTTTAGAAAATGTGCATTTTCAAAAAGTTGCTGTAATTTTTTTCCCGTCAAAGTTTTTTTATTTCTATGAAAACATTTCCAGAACACTTTTTACGTAGAATTCAATGATGTAAAAAACTTATTTTCTCAAATGAGCTATCAATAGTCATTAATGGGAAACTATTTCGCAATGAAGTGTGAGAATTATGAAAAAATGGAAAATGAAATGGTAGTCTGTTTTATACAATCCAGAGAAAATGCATGAGCAGCAAGCAATTTGTATCACAAAAGGTATCCAGAGAGAAGACATCCTTTTAGAGACATTTTCCCAAGATTGCGTCACAACCTGAAATCCCAAAACGTCAACGCAAATTTTGTAAATATCAACGGGACTATCAAGAACTAACGTTAAGAGAATTTTGAAAAAAACAAATTCAAGCCATACAGGACCAGAAGAGTTCATCAACTCAGATCAGGAGACTTTAAACGCCGCATGGCTTTTTGTCAGTGATTCCTGGAAAGTTTTAACTAAGTGCATGATTTTTCGTTAAATTGTATTTGGACAGACGAAGCTTATATTAGCAGTACAGGCATTTTCAACCGCTACAATTCCCATACTTGGCCACAACAAAACGGGACTTCTCTTCACAAAACTGCAATTGTCACCAATTCTTTGACTGCAAATTCTGGTATGATTGAATAGCCAACCAAAGACCCAGCAGGTGGCCGGTCAGGTCCTAACGCTATTTTTATATTGCCGACCAATTCTAGATACGAATTGGAAGCGGCAGTGATGCATAGTTTTACTTCTTTCACTTCTTTTGAACTAATTAATTCGACAAAAAGTTGCAAGGATATATTTCATTGTTCTGTATCATTATTATTATTATTTTAGTTTCATTTATTAGTATTAAATATAGTATATATTGTTATCAGTTTTATTGAAATTATGCGTTTTAATTACTGCTGTGAAAAGCTTCCTCAACATTTTAACAACTTATTTCTATTTTATCGTCGCGTCGTCCAAAGCCCACTTGATCAAAGTGTGCGTTTCAAAGTCTATATGAAACCTAAAAGCTCTCTATAGTTTCGAAAGGGTGTTTTTTTCCAGTATGTATCTGAAAGAAATATCTACACATCTTCGTAAAGAGTTTTGTTCAATAATGAAGAAGTAGAAGGCCGAGGAGTTTCTTTTTCGAAAAACTTCCCTCAGTTATGAAATAAAAAGAGTTCAATAGATAGCAACATACATCCTATAAAAAACGATCAGGAGACTTCTGTTTATCTATTATTTCAACACATATTTTTTTGACTCATATAACTTTTTTTAGTATTTAGTATTGCCGGCACCAATTTTATGTTCATGTGTGGATTCATAATAAATGAATAATTGGTACACATAATCAAATTTAACAACATAATTTCTAAACCACTACTGTACACTACACTTCGTTTACATTTTATAAGTATCGTACTTATTTCACTCAATTACTCATCACTTTCTTTGCTCTTCAACTATTCTGCAACCTGAACTAATCCTCGAATAATCTAATCTACCCTTGCAATTCGAGGTCGAGAATGAAAGGTAAACCTAAAAGTGTACTACTCGTTTCTCGTCAAATCATCCAGAAACTCGTTATATGGTGGTGTGGAACGGGTTGTGTTGAAGTACAAAGCTGGGATAACAATCCTAGCGTACAACTAGAACAACTAAAATCCGAACAAAAACGAGCAAAAGATGAATATGAAAGAAAAATGATATACAGCAGTTTCTTCAACAACTAGATGCGAAACGGCAACTGAAACTGAAACAATTACACATCTGGAACAAATTTGACATATCTGTTCCCAAGTATCCAAGGCATTTGTGGAACAAATCATAATGGAGGCCCCAAATTGGAAGGAATAATTTCAAAAGACGCCTCTTCCTGTATTGTGAAGCGACACAGACTGAAGGAAAAAGTGAGAAAAAATGGGTTGCCTCTTATGCCATTGCAAAATATCAATGATCCTGTATATTAAATTGAATTTCATTCAATGAGTGGAACGATAATGGTCATAGAACGAAGACGATGAATACCCCAATAAAAAAGAAACCAATGAAAATCTGGAACAAATACGGCTCTGATTAAGAACTAGTTCAGCTCAGGTTACTGAAGAAAAAAATATTTGCGGCATTTATATAGAAAATTGACTAAAAAAAATACAATCACATTTAAACAAATAGTTCAATTATTTGACTACACAGACCCGTTATCAAAATCAAATAGTTCGATATTGTTGTTGAAGAGATTTGAGCGTAAGGGCGATTTTTTAAAGTTTGCTAATTTTTATTCCGTTCTATCAGCAATTCAATTCAGCTTCTTAATTAAAGAAACACGGTGCTTCATCCAAGAACACTGCTCGATGCATACATTATTTTCAATGTTATTACCGTGGCTTAGTTTGCACCACGAAAATGTTGTGAAACAAATATCTCGAGGGACTCGAGAGGTACTAGAAGGATTAATTATCAGTAAGAATGGATGGTTTACTCGAGTCAGTTGAATTTACAGATTCTATATACCATATCCTCAGACTTTAAGACGTTGATTTTCTACATTCGTAGTTGAAAATAATAAAACGCTCATAGACGGTGAACACTCAGTGAACTCCAGAGGTTCCTCTGGAGTATCAATTTGTCATGCCTAAATTGACGGCAACATTAATATCTGTCATCAAAATAACTTCGAGTACGGATTTATTTTTATAGAAATCTCGTACCCACTAGTCCGTCCCTGGACCGAACTAAATTTGGGAGATAGAAGCGTCGTTTCCCGACGCAATATCCCTGAGGCCGCGCCGAGCGTGTCATTAGGGAAGATTGCAGAGCCCGTACCGATTAGATTATCACCGGCAGGAACGATTCCCGACGTTCCCGTCTGCTAGCGAGTTTGTCTCCTCCATCCCGATGTTGTCTCCTGCATATATGCTTTCGATATCCCTGCCGACGACGGCTCTTTGGCGTTGTATTTCCCTTTCCTGCTGCACATTATCCTGCTTCACATTATCCGATACGTAACGGTGGGTCTTCTCTCGATATTTGCAAGTGAATTCTTGTTCAGAGTTTCTTTGTTTGGAGGTAGTATCAAAAAGTACAATATTGGTGATTTCACCGTGAAACCTCGGAGTTGTACCTTATGGTACAATACAATACAGTGTTTTGTCATCACATCACACGTGTAAAATTACCAAGTGATTATGTGTGGCTCTTGTTTAAGGTAGAGTATGCACAATGGTTACCGTGCGAACCAGCATACACTGCATTTTAGTTAAAACTAGTCACCCTGAATAAGTCATTTGATATTGAGACTGTAAAAAAATCGTTAAACATGTAAATTTTGATTTTACCTACCTTATTTGACAGGTCTTTCAATTATGTATTGAATCCTGCAATATTTCTATCATACCAACGATAAGCAATGGGATATTGGAGTTACTCAGATCCCAATATGGCCCGCCAAATTTACACTGAATACCCCTATAAAATATAAATGTTAGGGCAGGAATTCTTCTTTGAAGAAAACCTAAAAGGTGAAGGATATTTCAGTTTATTATATAATCAAGATATGCTGAGCATTAACAACGCTATTCTATGAGGGACTTCCCTCTTTTTCGAAAATATAATACGATTGCAATACTTAAAATGCAAAATACTATCTTTTACTTTCTCTATACCAAGAGCCTTCGTTTTACCGTGGTAGCTCTTGAGAAAGAAATTACTGAAAAACATTAATTTTTTGGCTTTACACTTTATTGACAATAGTTTGGTTGATGCTTCTCCAGTTACATTTTTCACGTAGTTATTTCACAGTCTGCAAGAAAGTCACTTGGTATGTCTTGCCTATTATAACTGAAATGATCAAGATTATTTTTCTCAATGCATAAAAACGATAAAACAGTTGAAGGCTAGACCACCAAAACAGAGTTGTACAGCGATAAAACTGTCGCTGTTATGCATCATTCTCACTATATTCAAATATGATTATGACTGAATATCAACACTCTGCATAAATGCTTCTCAATAAATGTACAGATTTATTTAATTATTATGATTATAATAGTGATTTGATCTTTACTCTACAGAGACAACTGAATTGAATGTGTGAATCAAATGAAACTCTTCAATACCATGAATATAGATACAATAGGAGACCAAAATGAAAAACGAATTGCCACACTCCACTGATTGACATAACCTCAAGAAAATAAGACAACAATTTTTCAATTCAAATTGCACATTGAATAACAACAGTAAGGACCAAATCACTGTGTCAATCACACATTATCACTGCAGAAACTCTCTTACTATGGTATAAGAGACATGCCCCTGAAGTGGATGGAATTATATTTGACAGGACGAAATCAGCTGGTTAAAACTGACCATACATTCGGATTACTTAAAATTAGTTGGAGAATACCCCGAGGATCAGTTTTAGGAATATATCTATTTCTGCTGTATATAAATGATCTTTTCCTCTCAGATATATCTGGTTCCTCCACTTTATTTGCCAACGACACTGCCATTCTATGGCACTCTGAAGATGTGAATTTGCTTCGAGAAATTGTTACAAACGACCTATAAAAAATCAAGTCGTGGTGCGATGCAAATTTTCTATGTTAAAAGTTCAATAAAACAAGATTTCTCACATCTCTATATCATCTGACAACAATATAAAATTATTGGGACTTGGAAATTCTCAAATCATATTAACATGCTAAACAAAAAATTTTCATCCGGCTGTTTTCCCCTCAGGTCTACAGCTAAAGAATTAGGTTATGCTGCAGCAAAAAATGTCTTTGTTGCTCTTATTGAGTCAAACTTGAGGTACGCAATCCAGTTTTGGGGTTCGTGTAGTAATGAACTCTTTGAGAGTGTATTTTTGCTGCAAAAGCAAGCGGTGCGGTATTTGTGTCAAATAAATAGGTTGAGTTCCTGCAAACCTCTTTTCCTGAAACACGGAACACTGACCTCTATCTACGTTTTAGAAGCTACATGTTTTTATATGAAAATAACAATCGCACTGCACGGAATGCAATGAATTTATCATTAATCATTCCTAAATCGATCCTACATCAATGTTGAAATGTATAATAAACTTCCTGAAGAAATAAAGAACATGGATTGAAATTTGAAACTTTTAGGAAAAAGTTGCATGAAACACTGGCATCTAAAGCCTATTACAATCTGACAGAATATTTTAATGACGAAACGATATGAAATTGACGGTGCTTATATATTACGACATTCAGACATTGGTCGGTCGGTAGCCAAGCGGTTCGGCGTGGGTGCTTTGTTCACTCACTCGAATTGACTGCCGTGTTGGTCGGTGATTCAAGCCCTAGTCTGAACGATCGATCTTCACTTGCTACCGTCCAACCCGTGTTAGGAATCACACGTTAAAAGGTAAGACCTCGTTAATCCTTAGCTCGCACAAGTTTCGACTTCTGAGGGTTGTCGTTCGTAGGGGAGCGACAGCTGGTTAACGGTTAAAAAACAGAAAACAGAAACAAAACAGACATCTCAATAGTTTAATAGAAACTTATTGGTATAAGACATTTCTAATTCGAATCGAAACATTGTTCTAAAAAGCAGTAATTTAATTGATATCGAAAAGAATATGCTACGTACACTTAATACATCTAGCGCTTCAAGTAAGTCGGGTGACTTGTATGCTGGCTCTACAGTCTCATGTCAGGCACGACATATTCGTTTTGACCATAAAATATTACTATTGAAAAATTTGAGTTCAGTCATTTACGTACTCTGTTCATGTATTCGACCATTGTGTCTTTGATAATTGTAACTTCAAATATTCTTGAAATTCAGGTAATGAAATTGATATAATTTGAGAATTGATATTTTGTTGCTATATCGATGTATTCAACTGAGGAATATTCTTTGCAAATATCACTCGACCTGAAAATTTTCTCAGATAAATGTCAATTTTTTTTTAACTCAAACGTCGTTATTTTCGAGCAAAACCAACTGAACAACAAGCAGTGGAAAATATTATTCGTCCTATATGGACTCGTGGTTTTATCATATTGGTTGCCCTAATAGTATGACGTTGCTCTCGTTAAGAAATAGAAATGTAACGATGAAATGTTGAGGTCTTGTGGTACTACTTTCAATTAAATATACTAGAGCACTTTGACTGATCAAAAAGAAGGTAAATTTTTGTAATTGAAATAAAATATTTCGTTTCTTTCATATGAAACGCGTCGAGAGACAATATATTTGTTCTGGCACTTTTGTGTTTATCTAAATATTTCTTTTGATAAAAATGGCATACATTTTCCTCAAATTTTTATCCTTTAATGATATGTTGAAGCAAAAATTTCGTTGTTTCACTTTTATGATGTAGTGTACTTCTTCAATTAGTGCCTGTTAATGATATGATTGGATATGATTTTTCTCAATGCCAAATTTGGCGACCAGCATATCCGCCCTCTTGTCTCCACTCGGCACAAATACGTAAAACACCCCACCGACGCGACGTCTCGAATCTTTCTGCGTCGTTTAATCCCCACATAATAATCAAGGTATACACCGAACAGGGATCCTATTTGAGCGTCGTCTTGTCGTTCCCCTCCATGAAATATTTGAACAGCTTTACTCGACTAGAAACCTTATACTGTGAAACATTATTCAGGGCGTATGTGATGAGAGTTCTGACATCGCCAAATGTAATCGAACCGGAGTTCGAGAAACTCAATTTTTTACGTGAGGCAGTAAACCAATCAAATGTAATCTTATAGCATTAAATTATTTATTATTAGCTTCATGTGAAATGTCGAAACATTTCATACAAATGAAAAAATACAGGGTGTTTCATTTGAAAAAGTTGAATTATGTCTGTTTGAAAATGAATGAAACTTTACCGGTTTTACTGAGCACCCTATGTATTGTTTTCGAAAGTTGAGATTCCAGATATTGTCATAGTGATGTTGACTAAGTATTTCTAAAAAAAATCCACTTAATTGCTGTAGACATGCGGGTGGTGAATTAAAAAATTATTGTCTGCAAAATAGACATTTTTGGAATAACTTTGCAATGCCGCAATAATTTTGAAAGATATTATTTATCAATATGACTACAAAAAAATTGAGCAGTTCAAAAAATTGTTTCCTCTGATAGCAATGGGCCGAGAAATATTGTTGACTCACCCTGTATATAATTCGAGTTATAAAGAATGTTCGAATTGAATGCAATGTTCGCGTATTATCATTATCCATTTGCAAGAATCTTACCTGTCTCATGTTCTAACAAAGACTATTCAGGGAATTTTATTGTCGTTTCAGTAAAATAATAATAATAATAATAATAATAATATACTTTATTTCAAAAAATGCAGACTAATACAGCTGAAGCAGTAATGAAGACATAGAATGAAAAGGCGTCACAGAGAAAAACATTAAACATTTGTATATATAAAATCTAAAAAAAATTAAATAATAAAGTAGATATAAAATATGTTGCAAAAATATTCATAAACATATATTGAAGACATATAGAGTTGCCTATCAGCTGGGAAAATTACAATTAAAATATTCACCAGTATTATATGGTTCATTTTCTATAATAATTTTTTTTAATTTCTTTCTTGAATTTGCTGATGCTATTGATTGATTTTATTCGAGCTGGCAATTTATTGAAAAATTTTATACACATGTAGTGAGGACTACTTTCTGTTATAGAGAGTCTATGTAATGGATACATGATATTTCTCGTTCTTGTTTCATGCCCGTTTAAATCGCTAAAGTTTTTAATTGTAAACTGACGACGAGCAAATATTTCAAAACTAGTATATCAATTCTTGATCCTGGATGAGAAAAAGCACATTCGAAAATGGAGATAGAAACAGATGTTTATTGATATATTTACTTATGATAATTAAATCAGGGTTATAGGATTATTTTGTATTCACTAATATAATAAATTCCTGAAATATCTAATTCAAATACTCTTAACGATCTGCGCCCCATAAGCCTACCACTTACCCATTCGAAGGTATTGGAAAAAATAATGAGTTTTTAAAACAAACGCAATTTAAATTCCTTTAATATTTTACCAATCAGCCAGTCAGGATTTCGTAACGAACACAGCTGAACAACCCCTCTGCTGTCATAGGTAACACGACTGCTTTAATACTTGTAGACTTCTCCAAGGCTTTTGATACCATTAGTTATCAAATTTTATTTGCTATTTTGAACTTCATCGGGTTCTCTGAATCTGCTATAAATTTCACAGTTCACAGTGAAGCAGTGAATTTATTAAATTTAGGGTTCCTCAGGGATCTATATTCGGGCCCTCATTGTTTTGAGTATACACTTGTGATCTAGTTTCTGTGTTGAGACATTATAATTCACATATGTATGCGGATGACATAACTATATCTACCATTTAACCCTAAAAACCCGAAAATTGAATGTAGATCTAGCTCGTCTTATTTCAGCATCTGAAGCTCATAACCTCAAAATCTCTGGTGGATCCCTTTCCCATGTAAAATATTTTGTCGAAAACTCTTGACTCACGACACTGTTGATAAAGAAATAATGAAAAGATTCTATAAGTTTTAGCCTCCCGTTTACAGAGGTGCTGAGTATACTTCAAATAACACTGCTTGATAATGTCAAATTTGTACTTTACATTTGGAAATAAATTGATGAAAGATTTTTTACATTATGGCCAATATGCTCCATCTACCAACATGTGTACAAAGTTGGGTAATTCTCATATATCGCGTCGAGAGTTTTTGACAAAACAAAAGCGAATTGGTAAAAACTCCAGGATGTCTATGCATCTTTATAACAATAAATACATTGAATAATCAATATTTGAATATATATGTTCAAAGCTTGTTATGGCAACAAACAATGTTTTGCTGATGTCTGAATTATGAAACCTAGATGTCACCCATTCCTTAGTTCTGCCAAATAGTCCGTTGTTAAGATTCTAGTTATTTTTCCTTTCAGGAATCGCCAATAAAACTGTATTTCAGTCAAATGAAATTTTAATGACTTTTCAAAAATAACTATGTGGTTAGCAAAAAAACATAAAAGCAAGTAACAAATTGAATAATCAGAAATTTTGAATAACAACTTTCAACATCCTCCCCACTGCTAGAGAAACTATTTTTCTTCTAGATCCAATAAACAAAATTTTGTCACTGGTCGCCTGTATTCGGCATTTGAAGTTTTCACATCTACGACACGTACTCTGCTATCAGGACCTGGGTAAGTTGCAGTTACGCGCTCCAACTTCCATGCATACCTCGGTAGAGTGTTATCAATTAGTATAACATCATTAACTTGAATAGATTTTTGAGTTATCTTCTCTTCACCCCGTTTTGATAATGTGGGTGGGTATTTCTTGACCCAACGGCTCCAAAAGTTACTAAGCAACATCTGCGGTTTTCTCCATTCTCTTCGTAGACAATTGTTGTCTGGGCTGAGGCTGATGGGAGCCATCTCCACTTGACGACCCCAAAAGAAAATGATGGTGCTTCATGGGATGGTGCATGATGGGTGTAAGTGCCCCCGGTAAGGGGCCTGGAATTGACTATTTCAGTTTGTAGAGTTTCTTCTGAGATACTGTTCATACCAATCCTTTGATATTATTCTTTTGACGAATTTGCAGCAGTTTCTTTTTTCTTTGGAGGATCTGGAGAGGTAGATGTGTCACTGGTGTTATCAAAAACACGTGTGGCAATAACTAGAGTCTTAACATCCGTTATCGAATAATTTTTCATTTCTAGGTTTATATCCGATGTTTTGTAGGTTTGACTGTAGTTGCATAGACCAAGTTACGTATTATCATTACTGAGAATTGTAATTCATTATTGTATTTAAAGAAATAAATGAAGTATACGTTCGCAAACACATTTCTGTGGACCACCCTGCAACAAATCGCATCCCGCCCAACAACCAGCGTTACGGGAAGAAATTAATTCGGCGTCGGTACGGTGGGGCCGTAAACAGGGAATTCGGCTTATGGGCGATTAACCAAGGCAACGTCGGAGGAGCCGATAACAAGGCAATCCCACACCACAGAACGATTCCTTGAGGTTATGAGCATCGATCTGTCACCCGCACGCCTTTCTCTCATTAGCACTACCGTCGGATGGATAGATGCTGGCATCGACATCAGCTGTTAGATTGGTTCATCGCTCGTTCGCAGGACGTGAAATGATCGTTTTTGCTTTGACACGTCTCTAATAGTCTAGTTCACAGGTTGAAATTCGTGTTCGATAAAAATAAAGCTCCTAAAAGTATGAGCGATGGTTCATTGCCATTGTTTTTACAAATGAATATGAAAGAAGAAGGAATTTAGTTTTTGTTAAAAACTATCAATACTTGAGAAATTAAAATAGAAGAATCTTAAAGTGGAGGAAACTTACAGAAGTTCCAACTCTTAATATTCTACCTAGATTATTTATAATTTGAATTCAACGCCGAAAATAGGGTTCTGCGTACCCGTTACTCAAGGACACATCGCCGCTGAAGGTAGTATACGACTCGAATTTTTTAATTGTATAGAGTATCAATTTAAAAATCGAATGAACTACGGTATTATATGATCCCTTCAAAGTGTTGACTAACAAATTCACTTCCAACCTCTATTTTCATAAATGACCACAAAAAAGATGAAATAATGGGCGTGAAACATATTTGCTTCTTGGAGCTCGAATAATCAGATATCATTCACAGGATTCCTACACAATATACTAAACGAAAGGTAAAAATTTCACTTACGTGGAACACTGTCATCCTCACTGGTAGACATCAATGTTTCGCCCTAAGATACTTGTCTTAGGGCCCTTCAGTACCAATCTGAAGACTGTTATAGTTTTTTGAAGTTGAAAACTCTTTGAATATCCAAGAAATGATGTTGTCAATTTATCTTTGAAATAAGTTGAATATTGAATATGTAGCTATCGTTGATCATAGGTTATAGCAATTTGTTTATATTATATTTGTTATGTTAAAAATAATTCAAATCTGAATGATCTCAAAAACCAAACATTCGTCAATTAGGGCTTTCACTTTTCTAAGGCAAGAAAAAAGGTGATTTAATGAGAGCGATGCAATAATATCAGTGTTTTTCAGGAATTCACTTCTGGTTATAATATATATAATATATCTTTTTCAAATATTTTACAGAATAAAAAAAATCTGAAATGACTATTTTATTCAATTATACTCTCATTTTAGGAAAAAACATTTTTGGATTTATACTTCTTCATCTTTATACAAAAAATTGTTGGAAACTTCCGAAACTTATGAAGAAAGTTTCCCACAATTTTTATAAATATTTGTAGATATGTGTAAATCATGCATAGAAGATACTTTCAGATACAAACTTTTTTTTAATGATAACTTCGTTCTGTAATAACACTTCCAAAATACAAATCATGAAATTATAAAACAACAACAAAAATTAATTGGCGCTCCGGGGCGATTTCATTGATTCCAGTGGCGCATTTGCTTTTTCAGCTGCAGAAAAACCCGAAAAACCTGCAGAACGACATCATCTCAAGATCTTGATCTGCCAATGTCCTCTCTTTTATAAAACAAAATGTGGGGTGTCTCCAGAGGCTCCAATAAATTCAAAACATCGCCAGAACACTTCGTGACATTACCACAGTGAACAATGACTGCATGAAGATTGTAATAGTGGTCTGCTAGATTGAAGTGTTCATCTATTTAGAACCTTCGTAACAGTTTGGTGCTTCCGTCAGAGGTTGAGTCTTGTTTGAAGATCATCAATGTTATTATTAGATTGACTGGTGCCTCTGCTATACTTGTTTTCAATGTATGAACATTGAATTATACGAGAATCACGTTTTTCTTATTCAGTTTGTACTCCAAACATTCGTTATCAAATTGAATCAAATATCATTCATCATAGGTAAGTACTTCATGAATTGCTTTATATTCATTTATTTTCGTATAATTCAATGTTCATATGAAAGTAGTTGTTTCAAGGGTGCTTTTTCTTCCAGTTTTTCCCAAAAACTAATTTCTTCTAAAAATACACCCTTTTCAATTTATACTCTGATTGATATCTTATTATCAGCATGAAATTTCTAAAAAAATTTACACAGTTTTGCCCTAAAACCTAGGAGACAAAAGATCTTCACTTTTTGAAGGTTTTTTTATTTATTAACGAGTGAATGGTACTTCCGTTCGATGATCACACATTCCTAAAACACGTGTTTCCAACACATTATACATAAGTTCTATCATGTACAAAGTATTCGTTTCATCAAAAATTACATTGAACAAATACATCAGGAATCTTTTTTTAGGTTATAGTTAATCTTTATGGTCACAGAACTGTGTTACGGCGTTACTTATAAAACTGCGTCTCACTTCAGTAAGAGTATATGACAGATAATAGAAAATTTACTTCTTGTGTAATTTTGTAACACAGCAGAAAGAACCAACGTGAAATTCCCTTAATTGTTTCATAAATAATTATGATGTTTGTTCGCAAAAAAAAACAAATTTGAGATAATCAAATATATTGTGGCAACTGAATGAAGGTTTGCAGCATATAGAAAGAAAGGTGAAAGAAAAGTGTCATATTCAAGGTGACAGTTTCCTAAAATAGTTGATTTTTAGACTTTTGAGTAGCTGTACCTTCTAAAGTAAGCCGCAGCTCAAGATCTGACTTCAATCCGTGACCAGCGTAATTCTAATAAAAAATATTTCAAAGACATGATCGAGCCGTCAAAACAAATAATTTATTCAACGAAAGTCATTTTTTGTGGAGGAAAAAATCAGTTTTTTATATTTTTTCAGATTGTGGAAGGTAACAATTACCCAAAAAAAGGTCGATAAATAATTTACTCTTTCACTATTTTTCTCCCTCACCTGAACCGACCCTGCATCATCTTCATTTCTTTGTTCCGCTCCGTCCTGCTTTCTAAGTACATTAAAATACCTCCGTTATGTGTTTTGGCAGGCAGCTAGAGAGCAAAGGGGCTTCATTCCACTCGCGGCACGGGGCTTTACAAAGAGGAACTCGTCGCTGCTCTCTGTCGTTCCCAGAATTGCTATCGTCTGTACGTTTATAATTTCTCCTGCTGCTTCTGCTGCCGTGGTCGCGCCTCGTTTCTCGACTCTCCCACTTTTTTGTTTGATGTGCTTGCTCTCTAATGAACTACGAGATGTAGTTTTGCTGGCAGGCGTGCCGTTTTTGATCGTTTCAATAAAAAGAGGAATGCAGAAGAGGTTTCCTCGATGCTGAATTCCCTCATCTGTGGTTTTATTTCGATTTTATTCGATCTCGAAGAATGAGTCTGGAACAAATCATATCCACCATGATAGGTGAATATAAAGTTCTCAACGTGAATTTTGTAAGGTCAGAAACTGAACCTAATACAGTATTTATGTGAAGGATCTGTTCATCGGATCTAACTTTCGATACATACCTCAATTATATCTCACAAAAATCTATAAAAACGAATCTAGGAGCTTCTTAGGCAGATCTGAAAACATTTTTTGATTGGAGGGGTTCTGGAATGAGGCAGAAAACTAATTGCATGCTAGAACTATAAACTCTACTAACAATGAATATTGTCCCATAGTTATCCAGAAATCCATCAGAAATATTTCCTGGCAAATGGGCCATCTCAGTCGGATAAGACAAAAAACCAATACAAAAGATTCCTACTGGAAAAAACAAAGCCCCGAGGATTTCTAAGAAAGAGACAGGAAGGTGTCAATTCGAAGAGCTTGAACAAAAATATTCTGAAAACTAGTACCGGGCAGTACCAGATAAGATTTCTTATCTGGAGGAGTCCTTCCTCCAGATAAGAAATCTCAAAACTGACACTGGAGTTATGGGCAAATCTCTTACCGAAGACCCCCTGGAAGGGAGGTTGATAACAAATATCTACAGACCTACTTACTGAACACTGTTCACTTAGACAATATGCTACCAGAGATTAGGGAATATGCTACCGGAGGGGAAACCTGTTGGCAGTTGATTTTGCTTAGTAGTTCCCTGTTTGGTTTCGGTATTGAAACCGTAGCTAGGAAAAATAATTTGATGAAGAGTTTGGTAGTAGTATTCTCTATATTGGTGGTATTTGTCCAAGATGATTGCTTGAGAGGAGATCGAGTCGAATCGTGCACTCGATATTGTGTACGAACTTAGTCGAAGGGATCGCAATTGTTGGAAAACTTTCCTTGATTCAGCACATAAAGTATGTGGTTAAAGTTTATAATCCATCTACTCCAACTATAGGTGCACAGTACATATTCTTCAAATAAATCGGGTTAGTACGTTATGTTTTATTGATTTAACGTAACAATTCCAATGATACTTAGTGAGACTCATGAGACAGATGCCCGATACACAAATTAAACTCGGAATGAGGTTTCTTGAGTATTTAGGAAATATCGAGATTGAGGAGAAGTATGAATATTAGTAAACTACCATGCTGAACGAATTGGCTATTGGGCCAAGGCGATAAACAAGCAATGGAAGGCGATAGTAAAGAACGTTCTTACTTGAATGTGAAGCTGCTTGTCATACTTGCTCTTCTACGTAAAAATAGTAATATTCGTCTTACTGTTATGCTATCATACAAATTTCAAGAGGTAATTGTGCTAATTTCATCTACTCCTAGAAGCCTAAATGTACTGCAATATTTAAGTAAAGCAGGCAAGGTTGCGTTGCATGAATCAGGGTGGTAAGGCTTTGTGAAGCGATAAGTCAAGCGAAGCGATAAGGAAGCGGTGCGATAAGACCAGGTGAAATAAGGCCATTGGTGAGGTGTGGCCTAGAAAAAGATTTCGAAGGAAACGTTGAGTTCGAGTTGAAAACTCAGATCCACTTACTTTTATGTAAAAATCATCAGAATAAAACTCAACATAGATGAATTTTCTACTTATATTTTATCTAGGCTAGTTGAATAAGGAAAATTTACCAAAAAGAGTAAAAGCACATGCTTCATTTAGGTTAGCCAGGAAAAAAAATTTCCTAACAGAAGCAACAATAATGTGATGTTTCTCAACTGGTAACAATGAAATGGTTGAAAAATTACAATGACAGTCACACTTGTCACTTGACAGTATTTTACAGATGTCACTATACGGATGACGGATGTAAACAATAAGATAATAGAATTACATCATCTAAAAGATATTTTATAATAGGATATTATTTCAGTATGCCAGTTATTCAAGAAAGAAGTTTACCTGCTACAGAAATATTTCTGTTCCATAGAGAGTTGGTGAATCCAACCTCAAGTGCCAAAAGTCTAAGTTATCAATCTCTCCAACTCAGAAGGAATGAAAGTTATCAATATATCTACCAGTTGTATGGACTGAATGGTGATTTCTGTTGATTATATGATAAAAATAAATGCGTTCATCTGTTTTTGAACTGATTATTTTGGTATCAAAATCTGACCGACGGTTAAACAAATGAAAATGAAAAATTGACCTTGAACAAATCAGGACTATATAGTGGAAACCTTAATCACAGCTAAAAGGATCGAGTCAGCTTGCCATATTTTACGCGAAGTTGAGATACTGAAACACAAGAGGCAGTCAATTCATAAACACCAGAACCCGTACAGACTAAAACAATCAATGTTTCATAGGCATGAAGCTTCTCGGCTTTCTACTTCTCCATCATTTCACAAAAAATATTTGGAACTTTGAAAGAAATTAAATTTTCCTGATAAATTATTTTCATATAAAATGTCAGCAATACTTTCAGTATTCAGTGATCACTATAAAATCGATTAAATACAACATACTTCTCAATAATAATGAATAAAATGTAAATGTTTTTTTTGTACAACTGTCATTAAAAGTGACATATTCAATGGTTGTCAAGAATATTAAAATATGATGTTTACAAAGTGGCGGGTTAAAATATTTTTAACACTAGTGTTAAAAGTATTTTTAATAGGATTTTTTTCGATCAAATAGCAATAAACAAAACATGATTATTCAATTTTCAAGGAAGTTTTATTGTGAACAATATATATAGATGCAACTGAATTCTGTTAATAATGTATTATATACAATAATTACTTTGAATTGAAGGGGTTATATTTTTAGGAGTGATTAATTTTTTTTTTTTTGGAAAGAAAGTTTGTGGCTTTCTACTACTCCATCTGATACAAAAAAGAGGGATGAGAGAATCTTCCAAAGAAAGGAAGGAAGTAATCAATTTGAAACTCTATACATGAATGTGTAGATCATGCAAAGAAGTAACTTTCAGACACAAACTGAAAGAAAGTCCTCCTGAAACAGCTACTTTCATATAAACATTGAATTACACGAAAGAAAATAATTCTTTCGAAACAAATACTTCTATATGAACACTGAATTATACAGAAGATACTTTTCTCTACTCAGTTTGTATTTCAAACTTTTGTTGTGGAATAAGAATCAGATATCATTATCATTCAAAATAGAACTCATGTGAATATATGAACATCAATATGAAAAGTACAATTAGAACAACTGCTGATATTAATACCTTGCGATGTTGAAGAGCCTTGTAATATATTTGAACTAGCTGAGTTGACAATTCCATAGGCATCAACATTTAATTCTTGAAGTGAGGAGGGCGATGCTGTAACGCTGGAGATAGCTGTTGGGATTCTTCTTCCAACAATAGCCTTTTTATAAGAAATAGATTGATCGATGTAACCATCAGCTACTGCTGTTGACTTACATCCCCCGTGCTTTTTAATATTGCTAACATTAGGGAGTAATGCAACGTATTTATTAAAATAGTCAATGTTTTTTCCAACAATATAAAAAGAACGACCTATTTTTGTTTTTGTATTTGGAATCTGAACAATCAAGGATTTATCCATTAATTTAATGTCTTTAAATAATAAATGGCACAGCTTTTCACACCGGCTGGCTCCATATATTCCGAAAATAGTAGCAACTCTCAAATATTTTTCATCTGGCGCCTCATTTATAAACCTCTGGAATTGTTCAAACGAAAGAGTTTTTATTTTTTGGCCCTATAACTTTCATTTTTCCGCTTTAAGTATGTTATTAATTTGAAATATTTGCTTGTATTGACACCATTTTTAACAAGCGCACTTGACTTTATCATTGAAAACTTGCTCCACAAAGTTGACAAGTTTTGATTTCTCTTCTAGATAGGCTAAGAAGACGGTTTCGCTGAAATTTCCTTCGACGTTTTTAAGTTTACATCAGCTGAGAAAATTAGAATAGGCGATGTTGTACTGCTGAGCCAATTTTTTTGGTAACAATTCAATTGAAGCTCTTTTTGCAGCCTCTTTAATATCGTCAGGAACACATTCCTCACTATTTTTCATCATTATGCAAGACATCAAACACCAGCAAGAACTTTAAATGTGACTTTAAGTAAAACGCGTCTGTTGTAAACAATACTGTTTGTTGGTAACCAGGCGATTCGGCGTCCCCTGACACGGCCACTTCACAGCAAATGCGATAACATGAAAATAGTTAACTGAGAAGAGTTGTCAAAATGTGTTTTTATAGAAATATTAAATTTATCTATTTTATTATGAAAACAAGACAGTTGTACAAAAAACTTTGTATGATATTTGTGTTAAAAATAAGTTCTATTTTTTAAGTGAAATTGCTCAACTTACTACGCTCGTTTCGCAAACTTTTTCACTCACAAAATAAAACCTTACTTTCAACACTCTTATCATAAAAAGCTATTCTAATTTGCCATAAAAGATGCAAAGAGGACATACATTTCGCGTTGGTTGGTTGGTGTCGAATCTTAGCTTTGCAACAGACTGCCTTTGGGTACCTCGTTCAACTATGATATTCCTGTATTCAGTCTTCTGTTGATCGAAGCGCAAAATTTTCACAATTTCAATTCAGTCGTGGCCTTTTTTCGACTCCACTCACTTCATACGCATTCAAAGGCCCATCTCACCAATTTGAAGTTGGGGTGAAATAAACCTTTGCGTTCAACAATGACCCTGGCGCCAATTACATTCTGGTGTCGCCCTCGCGTCACCTTTCATAATTTTCCTCGCCTCCTGCTGCGGTCGCGCCTTGTTTCTCGGCTCTCCCGCTTTTTTGTTTGATGTGCTTACTCTCTAATGAACTACGAGATGTAGTTCGGCTGGCATGTCGTTTTCAATTGTTTGCATAAAAATGCGAAGGCGAGGCTTTTCGTGTTTCGAGTTTCGAATGCTGAACTGAGAATGCGTTCTTCTATTTCTTCGTTTCGTAATAATTTCAAATCAGTGGAATGAGAAAACTTATAATTTACTATAAAATTAAAAATGAGTTGTATTTTATATTTTATATATTTCAAATAGAAGCACTGAATTTATTCGTCCTTAAAAAAGAATTGTATTGAATTTCAATTTTATTTTAGTTTTCATTTTTGGAAAATATATTTTTTTAGCAATAGGAAGGTTATCTCAATAAAAAAAGTACTTGTAGACGGTTAGTAAGTTAAGATTTCCCACAAACATGTTACTTTTCTGTAGTGAAAAGGAGCCACATGTATCTTGCAGAGCATCACATCGTGTAATGCCCTTGCAAAAATAGACATCGATGTAAGAAGAGATATCGTTTATGATGTGGTTTCAACTGTTTGCTTTAGCATTTATTCATCCTTAAGTGTGTAAAAGTGACAACTATTGAACACTAGATGAACATATTATATTTAAATACTGGTAATATCAATATTTTGTACAAATATGTGCTTATTTATGATTGATAGATTATTCGTCACAAAAACAATGAAAAATCATTGAATAGAACTGGCGGATACTTGATAAAAATCCATATTAAAATTCATCAATACAGTTTATACAGCCAAGCTTTGAAGGAAGTTTGCCTAATTCGAAGAGATGAGGATGAAAGTTATAGATCCTTAACCTAACACTACCAATATTTCGAATTTTCTGCACAACAAAGCTGTAAATATTGCTTTCAAAACCAACAACAACTTAGGGATACACATTAAGAATAACAAAGATGAAAGTTCAGTTCCAGAAAAATCGGGAGTATAAATTATCATGTGGCTCAGATCCGATGTTTTATATAGGTCAAACTGGGAGAACGTTCAAAACTTGCATAAAGGAACACATAAATAGTTTCCAGAATGGAAAAATGAACTCCACATATGTCACTCATTTGATCACAGAGGGACATGAGTTCAGTTGTGCGTTCATGTACCCAAAATTCCTCATACTATTGAATGTAAAGAATTCAGGCCAATCAACACTTTACCTCCGATTGAGAAGGTACTTGAAACAGCAGTATATAACCAACTAATAGAATATGTGGATCGGGTTTTCGCAAATTGCATTCGTGTGAGTCATCAGTGCAACTATCTCTAAACAAATTTAAATCTGAGCGGGATAATAATAAGTTTGTTGTAGTCGTGTTTCTTGACCTCAAAAGAGCATTTGAGACCATTGATAGGTCTATACTAGCCAAAATGAATATATATGGAATTGAGGGCAAAGTGTATAATTGGTTATCCAAATACTTGACCAACAGAAAACAACGGGTAAGAGTTAAAGACGTGTTCTCTTGTGAAATTGACAATTACGTTGGAGTTCCCCAAGGTAGTGTTCTGGGACCTCTTCTATTCATACTATATTTGAACGACATGCCATTGTTTGTCGACTGTGAATTTATGAACTTTTTTGCTGATGATACTCTATTGGCTTGTAGCGATGTGAACCTTACGATGGCTATACAAAAAATGAATAATACTCTAGCAAGTGTCAACAAGTATTTAAAAATTAATAAACTCAAGCTGAATGTAATGAAAACTAAAGTGATGATAATCACCACCAAGTTTAAATACAGCCAAATAGACTCTAAAACTATTAATCTCAACATTGATGATGACAAAATTGAAATAGTGAATTCAACTAAATATCTGGGATTCCAGATAGATAACACTCTATCATTTGATGAACATTTTGAGTATATTCATAAAAAAAATTCAAAGAAATTATTTTTTTTTTTCTAGAATTGCCAATAATCTTTCAACGGAGTCAAGTATCACAGTTTACAAGTCAATTGTTCAGCCACACTTCGACTATTGTTCCTCTATCCTATATCTATTCAATCAGAATAAATTGTCTCAACTCCAAAAACTTCAGAATCGTGGTATGAGAATCATTTTGAAGTGCCGTAGAGATACTCCTATCACTATTATGCTCAATGTTTTAAATTGGCAATCCATTTCCCAAAGACTGCTATACTTCACAATGATCTTCGTATACAAAATATTGAACAATTTAGGACCATCTTATTTTAATCAGTGTATTGTCTTTCATCACGATATTCACCACCACTTCACTGGAAATAATAATAACTTATATATTAACAGAACAAAAAACAAAAATACTATGAACTCATTGTTTTTCAAGGGTTTTGATCGGTTCAACAAATTACCTAATGCAATTAAAAATAGCCCATCTCTGAACATGTTCAAAAATGAACGGAAGAAATTTGTTTTAAATGTACAAATATGATATGTATTATGTCTTTGTTACCTGTAGCTGTAATTTGTATAATTCCATTCATCTAATGTTCGTTATATATTTCAAATAATTATGTAATTTATCTTTCTACATGTTGCATTGAAATTTTTCGAATATATAATGTTGCTGTTTTTGTAGTAATGTCTTTAAAAATATTTTATTGAACTTATGTTTGTCATACATTTAAGTCATTTCTATATGTAACGCATACCTTTTTTTATTTCTACCATTCTAGTTGATTTGTATATTATTAGGATATCCTATTTAAATAAAGACCTATCTATCTATCATTTCCAGTTATAATGTTATAATGATAGTTCATTTAGATTAGTTAGACAAGTTAGCAACAACAGGCAACTAGATGCCTATGAGAGTATAGAAATAAGTAAACACAATAATATTATGAATAACGATGACGGAACTATACCAAAGAGCATACTATTTAGCTTGTTGAAATAAAATAATGTTGTTGGGTTTACTGATTACTACATAAGGACACATTGCAAAAATAGATTTGGATAGGCAATATTGTGAAATTAATTTTATATAGCTATATGGGTGGTACGCCTGGATGGTTTACCTGTATGGGATACCTATATAGCTTAAATAGGCATTTAGTTTCTAGTTTTAATCTTCGTCTTTGAAGATGATCACTTGGTGATCGAAACACGTGTCGAGGTGTTAATAATAACGATTTGGTGTTGGGAAAAAACTCTAGTAATATTCATTACTACACCAAAGGTTCCAAACAGTACATCATAAGGAAACGCTAGTTGAAGTTCCAGAAAATCACATTCGTTTTTACTACCTCTTGAACATTTACTACAAAGTAAACAAGAACCTCGTTCTTGAAATTCTTCGTCATGAACAATATTTGTAAAATGTTATTCATGTAACAAGTGTAAATTATCTAATCCAATTCATAAGGAAGGACATGTTTCACAGAATCTGTGTCAGAATCATTTCTTGAGCTGCAATCGATCCTTCCAAGTGATGTAGAGTTTCGTATAGAGGGATCGATTCGGCTCTTGCTTCATGAAGCTCCTTCACGGAATTCGAATTGGAATTATATGTCAAATTAAAATTATTTTCATACATCAAATGTTTTTAATTTTGTGAATTTATTAGTGTTTCAAATTACATACTCGTATTATGTTCTCCATAAACAATTTTAATCTGTTGACATATTTTCTTATTATTTTTTGACATGCACTAAGCCAGTTTAACCTCACCAACAGAAAGTTATCCAAATTTTTTATTTGTAACTCTCTATTAAATATAATAATTTTGTAGCTTATTCCTGACGATGCCAATGGAAGTTATCAAAATATTGTATTAACCTTGTGTTATAAGAGTACAATTCCGTGTATCTGTTTTCCCAAATAACTTCGTTTTGTTCAAAAATACGTATTGTGGTTTAATGAATTGTTTAGTGAGGATGTTACATAGAATAAAAACTTTGTAGATATTCATGAAGTATCGTCTAGTTTCATTACATATATGGCCCAAAGGGAGGCCGTGCAAAGATGGGTTTAAGGTATTCATTCCTATAAAACTACCATTGATCCAAAAATGAAAAACCAGGTCGCGGCTTCATATCTACGCCCACGAACAGTTCGAAAACAGCGTATACACAGTCGGTTCATCAACGAATTCCTGACGGTAAACAATCGACTGTTTGCCGTCGGTTCCGTAACACGAACCTCATAATCCGGTCCCCTATCTGTGACGCACACAACGACGACGACCATCCATCTACATTAATTAGTCGCGGTGCACCCCCCGCCCCTCGGGGGCGCCCGAAACCGTTTGAGTAATAAACACGCCAACGCTAAACTATTATCCTGCCGCTGCCGCCTCGTCCACAACGGTGGCGGCGCGTGGGATGGGGGCGAGGGAGAGTAACGCGATAACGCGAAATTGGGAACGGCTCAACGGAGCACACCGACAATTTCCCGCACCGATGTCGATATAATTCGATGTTGTGGCGAATGCGATTGGAAATTGAGGGAGTGTAGATAGAAAGAACGGTTCGAAGGAAAATTGTTAGTCGCCGAATGTCCTGAACTGGAATATCAATTTTCAAATCAATGAAACAACATGAAATCATCACATCATTCGAAAGATGATTCTAGTAAACGTTTTTTTTTTCGGTTCGAACACCTCCTACATTTTCTACGCCACTTTTTTAAAAAAATTCAAAACGAAACGGTTTCATTCTCAATTTGATAGTTGTATGGAATCAACGATTAAAGACATACAGGATTGCTTACTTTTGCGATTTTGTTAGACACGTCACGTGGTCTCGTGACGTAACAGTGTTGACTCTGGATTGATTCGGTACTGCACTTTTAAATTAAAATAAACAAATTTTAGGTAAATCCCTTATTAAAATATTATTTTTATATACGAAAAAATACTTAATATAAATGGATTAATACTAAGTAAAACATTTTCTTTTGTAGATGATAGGGCGAGCTATTTTGCTCTTTTTAAAAGTAAGGGGTTTCATCAGTTTTTTTATTATTCTCGTGAGAACTGTAACTCCCACAAAAATTTTGTAATGAACTTTGTTTTAGATGATAATATTATCTAAAAAATGTTTTTATAACTTTTTGCTCCATCTTTTATAATAAACGCTTAATTATCAAAAATATCTATATAAGTAATAAATTGTTTATAGTTGTAACAACTTTTTTTATTCATCTGACAGAATAAATAATACGGTTTTTATTTTTTTTTTAAGAAAATGAGAAATTTAGATAGAATAATTTAACTCTAACTTTGTTCCATAAATGATGAAATTGATAAATCTACAATTTAACATATTATAATACTAATATATTACTATATTATAATAATATACTACTATATTATAATACTAATATATTATAATACTACTAAAAGAGCATAAAGGAACTACTTTATCCACTAAATATATTTTGATTAATTTTTTTTTGCATGAATCTAGAAAAATAAATTTAAAGGACTAATGTATTACTTTATTTAATTTTCGATTTTTTTTCTATTATCAGAATTGTAAGTGACCTATTTTCGTCAGCCTTTAAAGTATTATATTTCTTATGATAATTGTTCTCAATTTGCAAAATTAAAAAAAATATTTAAAGGAAAATCTTCTCTTTTTGCAGTTTTTTTACGACGCAAAGGCAAACCTATAAATAAACCATATTTATTTTAAGCAGTAAATTAATAGAATAAGTTTTTACCTATTTTCATTTTCAAGGTCTCGTGCATAATCATTTTCTGAAAAACGTTTAGATGCAACGACGAATCCATTCTTTTCGCAAAGTTGTAAAAATCATATCCTTAACAATAGGAAAAGAGTGAAATATTACATCAGTAACACCACTTTTCTTTAAAGGTTATGTGACAAAAATTTCAAAAAATGAATCTATATTACAACTGTTCATAGCTTTTCATCAGACAAATTGATTCATGTAACATTTAAAGTCAACTGTCATTTGGAAGAGAACAAATTTGGCGAACAATCGTTTGAAATGTTTCCAACAAATGCATTAATTAATTAAATTCAAACAAATTAATTGTTATGTGAATGAATTGGGGAATAGATTCTTGTAACAATAAAAAGTAAAACGGCGTGCCATGTAGTTGTGGTTGATATTCATAATTACATACAATTTAACGATGAAAACTTCAATAACTTGGCTTTTGTAGCTTCCATGTATTAATAGTCAAAACTAGAAGAACAAAAATGGTTTTCCATTATTCCATTGGAAAGAAATAAAGTTAGATTTTCGCAAAATTTTTGCGAATGGAAGGACTACTACAAATACCACGAATAAATTGAAATATTTGGACTTTATTGCAAATCAGATAAACTATAGAACATTTGTATTTCATATCAACTTTAGACATGGATATATTTTGAAATATGTCGTCTCTGGAAACCATCGAAAGTTTCCATAGAAAGTCAAAAAAGGTTTAAATTATGAATACACTAACCCATTACTCCATGAAAATAATTAACACTACCCATGATAATAATTAGACAATTTTGACAAGTAAAATTTGTATTTTAGACGCGTTTCTTCTAAACCGTATCTTCACCGGTAGTATTAATGAATCTTACTACCGATGAAGCTAGATGAAGTTTATAATAAACATTTCATTTGTTGAAAATTGCTCCATCCTTATCATGACATCTATTGATACCTATCAGTAATCTTTAAATTTGTTCACTTGTAGAATAAATGTTTCCATCATTTTTGGTGAATTAAAAATATTAAAAAATATACAATGTACCTAATTATAATTTTTTATATATTTAATTGTAATTTAATTTATTCATAAAATACTTTGAAAACAGAATAATATAAAATGTAATATGATACATGTTATAACAGTACCTACTCGTTTATATACAGTAAAACAACTCGTACTGTAATAAATCACCAACCTATCTTATAACGTGAAATATATTACCGATTTTTTTTTTGGAAAAAAGTTTATACTTCATATTGATACAAAAAAATGTGCTAATCAATTGAAAATTGACTAATTTCTTCCTTTCTTTGGAAGATTCCCACATTTTTTTGTATCAAGATCGAGTAGTAGAAAGCCAAAAATTTTTTCTCCCAAAAATTGATCACTCCTAAAAATATAACCCATTCAATTCGAATTTTTTTGTTATACTGATCACTGACTCGAATTCAACACCTTCCGAAGTGTAACTTATGCCCAATATCAGTTACTTTTTCCTGGCCTATGTTTTTATTTGTCTCGCTTTCACCGTCAGCACTGCCAAACTACCCATCTCCGACCCGCGCGGTGGTTTTGTTGCTCTCTCTCCGATCTCCTGCCATCAAGCCGAGATTTCTGCTTTCCGTCGTTCCGACCGCTAAGCGTACTTACAGGATCGCTTTGCCGTTTACGAGGAACGTGCATCGCCTTCTAGATTTCTTTTCTCTCGCTCGTTATTCGGTCCGCGTTCTCCTAGAAACGAAATCAAAAATAAGTGTTTCTGATCCAGCAGAAAATATGTGTAGGGTTTCGGTGTTGCTATTTGTTGATTGAGATTTATGAACTGTCTCGATACATAATTTTTTTACTGCTTCACGTTTTGTTTGTTCATAGTTTGAGAATCGGCGGGTGCATTTTTTATTTATTCGTTGAAAAAATAATAGTTAAAAAAACACGCTTTAACGGCAACACAAACTAAAAAAAAAATACCTCGAAACGAATTTAAGATTGTTTCAACATCGATAATAAATCCTATAGCTTGATCTAACTCAAGTCTGAAATCAGAATGAATCTATTTACAAAAAAAATTGTTGTAAAAAAGCGTGGGGTGCTAAAAATCCATTGTTGTAAATACTTGGTTGGGTGATGTTAAGTTCAGAGTGAGGGGGTCTATTCGACCCTCCACCGCAACCCGCAAGGGTTTATTGTGGCTCACATTAATTCACTTTCGACCAAATAAACCCAGCTTCTTAACGAAGCTGATTAGTTTGTATGGTGAGTGGTCTTTCAAGTCAGATGGTGAGAGTCCGGCTCTGCCGAATTCTAAAATCCTGATTCGGTCCCCAGCAGGGCAGACATAAAGTATATGTCTACTGTTTCATCATTTTCCAAACAGAAGCGATACACACTGCCTTTCGCACTGCATATGATGATTCAAATGACAGTGACCTGTAAGAAGGCCTGTTAGACATCGTAGTTCATCCATACTGTAGTCCAAAAACTGTTTGGTTTCAAGCTTCGAAGGGTGAATAAACGCCTTGAAGTGAGCCAATCCTGGAAAATTCTGCCAGAAGTCCATAAATCTTCTTGCCATCCAGGTTCAATGTTTGTTCAATTAAATTTCATTAGTTACATCAAGCCATAGAAGTTATTATTGATGTTGAACACAATCTTAAATTAGTTTTGAATTATTTTTTAATTTGTGTTGCTATCAAAGCGTGTTTTTGAGTTTTTTCAACTATTATTTAATTTCCATTTGTTTTAATATAAAATATATACGAAAACGCAGACAGTGTGGTTGTCTCACTTGCTCTCACACAGAGACTGTGCGAGGAAATTATTTAATCCTGGCGATTCTGATAAGGATAATGAAATAAACTTATGAAATTATTATATTGTCACGGTTTCTTGATAAGTATACAAAGTATAAAATAAATCTGTCCGTTTGAAGTTAGTCAAAATCGAGTCGGTTAAAAATGTACCTGAGGTTAAACTTGCTTGTACTTTCTTACCAAAATTCTTACGAGATCTTTGAATGTATTGCAAAACTTATATCCTAAATACATCAGTATCAGAAACATTTTGCCGAATTCGTATTCCATTTCATTTATTCAAAAAATGAGTCTTACAGTTTATGCGTCAAGATATTATAATACTTCAAAAAAGAATGAAAATAAAACAGAATGTAACACTTTTAAGAAGAGTGAAATGAAATTTCAAAAGAAAATCCAATAAATTGTTCCTATTTCCAGTAAGCATAATAATAATAATAATAATAATGGATTTATTGCCCAATAGTACAATTATTTACAATACAATTTCTTAGAAGTAGGTACAATGGATTGATGAAAATATCCAGGAAAATATTAAAATTTAAGTTAAAAAAAAAATTACAAAAATGATTTGTTACATACTTGAGTTCTATTATATTATCAATGGCGGATTTAGGCTTGATGCCGCCCTAGGCACTGTTTATCGGACCGTCCTCAATGTTAGAATAAATTTCATTAATTTTGATTCAATATAATTATTTTCAAATTAAAAATAACTTCATTTCGTTTGATTATAACTAACAAACACTACAGATACACAAGTAACAATGATTACACAAGTAAATATTTTTTTATATTAATATAATTTTAAAATTCTCGATGAGGCATTTCGAAAGACTTTTTTTCGATTTCAAATAAAAACTCAAAATTCAATTTTTTCATCTATAGTAATTTTATTCAACGCTGGAAACAAATTTACAAATTATTCAGACACTATATAAGCATATTATTAATTTCAGTAATGGAACAAAAAGTAAAGTAGATCAGTTCATAAGGACTACAATTGATCTTTTAAAAAATAAACATCTCATTCATAGATTGAAAAGTAAATAAAAAATTGAATTATTACATATTCTATAGAAAATTTTTCATGAAAATTGATTTGAACTCATTTTCAAAGGAGACTATCTTTACTTTTTTATGTATAAAATTTTGGGAATTCAAAAATGTTGCCGCCCCTCAAATCATGCCGCCCTAGGCCCGGACCTCACGGGCCTAGGCGTAAATCCATCACTGCATATTATAAGTAAAAATGTCACAATAGTCGCATATCTCATTAATATTGTTACACATACGGAGCAGTCAATTTGGGCTTTCAAAAGTTCAAACAAAAGTATTACACAAGCATGTTTTCGACATTTTTCCAATGACATAAAATTAAACTTGAGCAAAAGCTTGATGTAATCTGAACCTCTTGGTGAATGTTCCGTCTGTTTCAAAACATGAAAATTTCAATATTTTTTTCTGGACTTTCTTGATAAAAAAATATGTTGATTAAAAAAATTCTAATTTTGAAGGAACAAAGTAGAAGTGAGAACAAAAGTATCATAAACATTCCTGCAATTCCTGCAAGTTAACTCAGAATTAAAAATAATCATTTGTTTTAAATTATCATTATTAATACAAACTTGGTAGTTCCATATAGCTTTTTTTCTACTGAAACTAATAACTTTATATTTGTTAACATCAAGTGGCAAGTAACTTTGGTCACACCAATCGTGTCTTTAGTTGACTTTGCAATTCGTTTACATATTCAACAGTTGTATGAGATTGAACTGTTGCAGTTCAATGAATCACATAGATCGTTTATAAATATCAGAAATAATAATAGACCCAAATTCAAACCTTGTGATACTCCACTAAAAGTTATAATACCTATCATATTTAAAACAGTAATGGTATACGAAGTGCTTGCGTTGATTTATACGAAAGTTACTTTTTCCTGTACTCCAAACATCTGTTATGAATCACATGCCATTCATAAAAACGCTACACAATATAATACATTAGAGGATTACCATATAAAATTTTATTTACATGGAACACAATAATGCTCAATGGCGGACTTCCAAGTCCGAAAATTTGTAAGCAATACCGCATACTTTGAGTTTATTCTTGAAATCACTGATCAGTACTGGGAACTGAAACTTCAATATGACTAACATCAACACTATTGTTAAATTACTTTCCATGGTATACTCAGTCAAATTACAAAATGAATAAAAAATCAAAAATGCCAATTTTAGAGTAGATGTTGAGTAAATGGCTATTACAAATTTTCTCCTATGGAAACATACAAATCCATCCTCCACGTTGAATTACGTCGAAAACAACGTAAATCATCATGAAAAATGTCGTTTAATCGTTGGATCGATTTCTTTTGATCATTTTCAAGTCACGACTTTAATTACTACAAAGCTCTTTCGATTCGTTTTTCTTTTTCGGGCGCTGCTACTTCCTTTGTTCTTGGCCAAACAAAAATACCGTCTTTATTAAACAGTTCGCTTGGCATCCGAAAAACCGAGAGGGGAACGCAGTTCATGGCCGCGAGAAGGATCCCATCTCAATCGGAGCATATTTTCCACGAACGAGACGAAAGGGGATAAAAACGAATAATTGACTAACTGGTCCTCTGAGAACCTGCAAATTTTGTACAGCCACTTGTTCTTTTTTGATGGGTCAGTTAAGACTAAGATACGCTACATGTCAACTTGAAATCAGATGAAGAAACACAAAAGATAATATCATTTTCCATCATGCTGATATGCAGGGCCGTCGCGATGGGGGGAGCCTCCCCCCCCCTGCTTTTTCGACTTGGGAAATTTTGGGCCGTGAAGATAGAAAAAAATAGTAGTAAACAAATGAATGAAAATTAAAAAAAATAAAAATGAGAGAAACGAAAGGGAGAGGTAATAAGAAAAGGGAAAGAACCGGGAGAAGGTTGGGATTTCCCAACATGCATAACTTGGATATCCCATACTTTGAAATTCTGAGTTGTTTGAAAACTTCAAAAAAGTTTAATTTCTCCCAAGTAAGAGAACAGTCCTGAACAGTCCACAAATTTTGAAGTGACAATTTTACAAAATTCCCAACTTTCCGCTGTTTTTTCGACTTGGAAAACTTGCGAAATTTCGGGCTTGGAAAATAGAAAAAATAATAGTAGAAAACAATAAGCACAATGTTATTCAAGTGTTGTTTCCTTTCATTTGTATTGAATATTCCTATACATGGTGGATATGGTGGAAGACCAAGGACCTAGGTCCAAAGTAGAATAATTCCCATTATTATTTTTATAATTACCAAAATTTATTTTTGTTTGTGCCTACCCTAACGGGCATAATCATTCAGCTAATCTTTGGATAGCTAAGTAAGACTTCCATTTTCTCGAAAGTTGAGAAATTTTACTGGTGGGGTTGGGAAAATTTGAATTCTTTCCCCCCCTGGTATTTCTTTTCGCTACGCTATGAAAATGAAAATACAAATGTTTCGAGGAGAATAATCAATAAAGATCTTATCAAATCAGAGAAATTGAATATAAAAATGGAATAAACATTTTTCTTCATCTTTAAAAAATAATAAGTTGAAATACACGAAAAAAATATCTTGGCAAATTGATGGATGAAAATTCAAACTGGAATAAGCAAATCGACTATATTATCTCCTCTAATCGGTAACTTACACAGATGTCCCAAATTAAGCATACATGCAAGTTGAGCCACGTTTGAAGTCAGTCGAGTCCCAGGTACACTGTTGGTTGGGTCGGATCTATCCTGTACTGACAAGGGGTAATACCCCGAAACCGGTCTGTATATAGGTGATGTATTCTGATGAATATTACTGGAGTTTTTTTCCAACACCAAACCGTTATTTCAACACCTCGAGGTGTTCAAATAATGGTTTGGTGTTGGGAAAAACTCCAGTAATATTCATTACTACACTAAAGGTTCCAAACAGTACATCACAAGTACTCAATTGATATTAACTTGATCCTGCTGCTGGATGAACGAGAAGCATCTATGAGGTATCTTGCATAAATATCTTTCGCACATGCATAATTCAATGTCCATCTTGGTATTCCAAATTTGATTTTATTATCTTAATGTGTATATACCTCTTTTCGTAACAGTCATCATATTTATTTTGATTTCTGTTATGCACACGTATTGAGTCGTGTAAATCAACTGTTTCCCATTTGGTGAATATGTACGTTGAATTATTCACTAGTGGAATAGTAATGACTCCATGTATGAGGTAATCTTTGTGGATCATCCCGTATTTTTAGACAGTTGGTACGTTTTTCAATTTCAATGTGTTCGCGGATCATTCTGTTCTGGAGAGTTTTTCCGATGGCAACTATTTTGGTGTTTTCGAAGCTTATTGTGTGGTCTGTTTCAAGATTGTGTTTGAAGAGTGTTGAGACTGCGGATCTGATTTACGGTACAGCTAGCTCATATTCATAGGTTCTACTGAAGAACCTTCTGTTGGTCTGACCGATGTGAGTTCTGGAGCAGATAATGGTATTTCTTGTATGCCCTGTGCCTCAATTGGTATCGTGTTCTTCAGTGTTAATGGGATCGAAGTCTTCGATGCAAAGATTTGCAAGGACGAAAGATAACGGGGACCCCATAAGGGCGTCTTTCAACTGTTTGTAAAATTTGCTCTGGAAAAGAAAATATGTGCTGGACGTGCAGTGACTGATGAATTTGAGAGTGTTTTGGGTTATTCGTTTTAAGGACGAATAAGGCTTCGGATAGTGGGATATTTATACAGTGTAAAAGCCAAATGGAATAAATTCATTATTCCGGTTACGGTATATATCTTAACAAAATCCCGAAACACGTCAAATTCAAATTATAATTTGACATACTTCAACGGAAAAATGCTACTCCTACCTGCATTCCCCGTCGAATGACAGGTACAACCGCCAATTTTTTAAACGGGAAGTATAGGCTTGTGATATATCGTTTGAAAGGTCTCTTCATTCTCTATTTAAACATGTTATTGCTTTCAAGTTTATTGCAACGATTAAGATAAAATAAATTAAAATCATGTAGTTACCGAAATTTGATAAAATACACTCAAAACTTATTGCAATGTACTCAAAACTCATTTCATGTTGAGGTATTGGCAATAAGAAAGTAAGCAGATACCATAGCAATGTTCTTTTTAGATGAAAAACTAAATAATTTTCGTGGCAACGTTAGTTCAAAACGCCTTGTCAACTTGTTTTGTATGTTTCAACATTAATTGTCAGTATTTTAATTCAAGTTTAAAGTTCGTTAACTTCAAGTCTGACAAATGGTTAGATTAACGGAAATGTTAAAATAACATTTTTAAATGATTGGTTACGGAAATGAAACCTGAACACATCAGGAAGTAGCTCGCCTATTTCATGAGAAATTTCTTAATTTATCGCCCATATATCAAGGAACAATAAGCAAAATAGACAAGCAGTTTCGCGAGCTTGGTCATGCGGGCAGATGAAAAAAGTAGCTGCCAATGGAATGAGTGATGAACTCAAATCAAATGTGATGCTTGAGTTTTAGGAAAACCCACATACGTCGAGTAGACAGGCATCCACTACATTCAATAATATCCATACATCGATAGTAAACATATTAAAAGAAAATAAGACGATGTTGATATAACTTATTTTTGTGAGCAAATGATGGACATGTTGGATAAAAATATCATCCAATTAGATGTTATATTTTTTATGAATGTACTTTGTCTCTGAACAGCAAAATCAACTGACCATTGAAAATAATGAAACAATAAAAGTTGAGCGTGCACAAACCCACGAACAGACAGACAGCGGCAAATTACCATTTTTCATTTATGCTGATTGCTCACTTCATTTTCAACAGATAATCGTCTTTATCTGTCCTTCGAGCTAGGTTTGTAGTTGATGTAGAAAGGTGAAATACCGCCTTCCATTCACGTAAAAAAAACGACGAATATAAGACTCTCACTCAATATTACATGACATAAAACTGATTTAACAGCCTCGTCCCTAAGCTTTCAATCTCATTTGTGTCAATCCTCCGACCTTCCACCGCCGAGGACTACAAACCAGAGTATTGGGTCTCCGATATAAAAAAGGTACTCGCTATGAACTCCCTCAACCGAGCCCTAAGGGCGCTGTCGTTATGGGGACGACTGGATGCGAGATAGAGACGTTCGGGTCCCACGAGAGGGTGGCAGAAAACTGAAAAGTTTCCCAACGCTCCCGCGTCTCACTCAAGCGGTTCGGAGGCGTCTTTTTCTGCTTATCTATCTGTTTGCCGTTCGGATGGAATCCGAGGCTCGCAATCACGTTCAGGTTAATAAGATGTAGAGTGCGTGAAAGTTTCGGGACTTCTTTTACGACTTTGGAAGTTGCCAAACAAGGCGAGGTCTGAAACACGGCGAAAGCTTAATTTTTGTTTGATTTCGTGATGGAGCACGGCGCCGATAACGATTGGTTGGGGAAATCATTTGCCCGTACCGTGGTCAAATATGAATACCACAATATCCTTTGTTGTGTTAGTTACTTACTTTCATAACAATAATGATAATGATTATACGTTACTGTATCTTATTGACAAAGTCTACTGTTTGCAGATAAAATTAACATTTACATCAAAAGAGTTAACGTAAAAATACAAACAGGTATATATAAACACAAACTCACAGAAATAGAATATATTACAGAACATACAACATATTATAATTCAGAATCGATCTCTGTAAAATTAATGCAAACTAATTATAATTGAATCTTCTTATCAATAAATGTTTGGTGTTCTTTGCTGAAAGAGTTAATCTTTTCATTACTTCCTTCAACATATTCCGGAAAGTTTTCTGGTACATTTTCTTTCATTAAAAAAAGTATCTTCAATTGGGCGAGATGTAGGCAAAAGTCATTTCAAATTATTTTTATTGCCTGGTCTAGTGCAGTAATGAGAAGTAGGGTTCTCAAATTTGAATACACGATTTTTCACAAGAGAAAACAGTTTCTAAGATGAAAAATGTGAGTTTTTATTGGAATGAAAACCTGCTTGCATGACTCATAAAATTAAGCGACTCTTTGTTTGACATTTAAAACTGACTCCATTATGACAAAATGGTTTAGACTTTCACGGCTGAGGTTTTCAGTGTCATTGCTTTTCGATTTTGAAAGCCGTGGATTTTTGGAGTTTCTTTCTGACGTTTCGCTGGCGCGAGTGGCTAGCTTCTTCAGAGGTTTAACCATCATGGCTTGCTGTCCGATGACTACCTTTTAGGCTTCGTACAAATACAGGTAGAAATACAACTGATTACCTGACAAGGCATAAATACGTTTTACGAAGCCTAAAAGGTAGTCATCGAACAGCAAGCCATGATGGTTAAACCTCTGAAGAAGCTAGCCACTCGCGCCAGCGAAACGTCAGGAAGAAATTCAAAAAATCCACGGCTTTCAAACTCGGAAAGCAATGACACTGACTCCATTATGTTAGAACTACATACCTCAAGTCCTTAGAGTGTACGACTCCCACTGCATAGCATCTCGAATGTATATTGCTCATCAAATTTCAGTTCTTTGTATTATTAACAGTTTTATGCAAATGATCTATTCATGTCAATAATTTCGAATGTTAGAAGGTTTGAATCTTACCAGGATTCAATCACAACACAACAAAAAAATATTTTTTGAATGTTTCCTACACTAAATTAGTCAATTTCTACTAATTTTGGGGTGATAAAAACGAAAATAACAATGAAAAATTTTTATTAGCTCTGGTTTTTGAGATACACAGTACTTAATCTTAAAGAGTAGTTACACTATACGTGAAAAGTGAAAGTACATAAAACAATATTGTTATGTTTCTTTTAGAATATTTTAAGTACAAAATTAATAAAAAAAAACATTATTCTTAGTGTTTTGACAAATAAAAGAAGTTTGTACCACCAAATTTCAATTAAGTCCATCCGATTCATTGTAAGATCGCTCGTTTAGCTTGTCTTTTATAAAACACTTCTGGAGCATCCCTACACACAGACCAGCAGTAGTCTGCAAGCATTGCTTCATTCCAACGGCCCTGATATCTCTGTTCCATTAAGGCAATGTCTTGATGGAATCTTTCTCCATGTTCGTCACTCACAGCTCCACAGTTTTGTGGGAAGAAATTAAAATGAGAGTGAAGAAAATGAATTTTTAAGGACATGTTGCATCCAAGTTGGTGGTAAGCTTGAAGAAGCTCTTTAACCAATGCTGTGAAGTTATCATCTCTTTTGTTACCTAAAAACCCATGTACAACCCCCTTAAAGGCTTCCCAGGCTCTTTTTTCATTTCCTGTTAAAATCATGTCAAAAGCAGGATCATTCACGATTTCACGGATTTGAGGCCCAATGAAGATGCCTTCCTTGACTTTAGCATCACTCAACCTGGGAAACTTTGCTCTCAAGTACTTAAAAGCTTGTCCTTCCTGGTCCATGGCCTTCACAAAGTTTTTCATTAGTCCCAACTTAATATGTAATGGGGGAAGGAGAACATCCTTAGGATCTACAAGAGGCTCGTAAACTACATTTTTCTCATTAGGGTTTAGGTCTCGTGTAGGCCAGTTCATTTTTTTATAGTGAGATTTTCTATCCCGACTGTCCCACAGACACAAAAAACAACAGTACTTGGTGAACCCTAATTGCATTCCTAGGAGTATAGCAATGACATTCAGATCACCATAGATGTGCCACTTGTGTTGTTCATATTTGATTGATTGGAGAAGTGTTTTCATATTTATATACGTTTCCTTCATGTGAACTGCATGACCTATAGGAATAGAGGGTAGCTGATTTCCATTATGCAGAAGTACAGCTTTTAAGTTTAATTTTGAAGAGTCTATAAACAGTCTCCATTCAGATGGAGTGTGATCCAAATTCAAGCAGTCCATCAAACCATTAACATCAGAACAAACTACGAGGTTTTCTTTTTTCTCAAAAAAAGGAAGCAAATCTTTTTGACGCTGTCTGTACTGAGATATTTTCACGTAATGTTTTAGAAGATTCCACTGTTGTAGTCTTGACCCTAACAGCTCAGCCTTTTCCTTAGACAAGCGAAGATCTCTTATAAGGTCACTCAACTCTGCTTGACTAATTCTGTGCGGATCACTAGACCTATCGCTTACCTCAAAATCAGGGTCATAGGATGTAGAAGGATGGGTTGCTCCTTCTAAACAGTCTTCATCACCTTCCTCTAAAATTTCATAGTTTTGGGGTGGAGAAGGGACTGGCAAATTGTCTGAGTGTGGTACAGGTCGAAGAGCAGATGGGAGATTAGGGTATTTAACCGTTCCTATTTTCTTCATAGATAAACCTTGCTTAATGGGAGGAGTTAAGCAGAAATAACAGTCGTCTGTATGATTGGTAGGCTCACGCCAAACCATAGGTACTGCAAAAGCCATTGCCCGGTTTTTATTTTTCAGCCACTTTCGCAATATGACGGAACAAGAATTACAACATATATGAGGAGCCCATGATTTATCTTGGTCCCCAACTTTCACACCAAAATAATGTTCATAGGCTGTCTTAACGACGTTTCTGAGCCTTAAATGTTATTTCACCAGATATATAGCAAAAGCTATCGACAGAATTCACACACTTTCGAGGCATTTCAGATCAGCACTTAAATTAATTTAAAAATCAACTTCACACGATAATTTCAATAGCAACCACGTGCGTACAATTGACAAACTCACATAGGTTACGTTTACTACTTAAGAACAGCTGATGAGAGGGGTGTTATGTAAACAAACATGTGTACCAACTGTTGGTGATGAAATATTTCATTTGTTGAAAACTCAATATACATATATATATAATATAATGATACTATATCTTGAAAACAAGAGCTAATATATAATTTTTATGGTCACTTTCGGTTTTAACACGTGGAAATACATTAAAATCATCTAATTTCAACCCCGAAACAAAAACTTTGTTGTGTTGTGAATTATTATTTTCTCCTGCAAGCTATTCATCGACTAATTATGCCACTACTTGTGGTATATCGTCTGCAAAAATGATAAACTAACCAGATATATCAACATTCAACAAGTCATTCACATTACAAGAAAAATAATTGTTCCAGAACCGAAATACAATTCAATATTTACTTTTCTAGATATTGTATCTCAGTCACTGATTTCGCATCAGCAAAATCATTGTTTGGTACTGACAGTCAAGGTTTATTGTTGAATGGCATATAATTGCTGCAGCTACATCTACAACGTCACTGTTTGAAAGCCCTTCATGAAGAAAAGAAAAAATTGCATATATAGTTATTGCTCATGTCTTTCTCATTCTCTCTATCTCGCTTTTTTCTCATACCTTCGCTATTTTTCTGAAGCGAAATGTCTGTTCGTTCTTTATACTGAGTAAAATATTCCCGGAGATGTTGAAATTTCAACCATAAGGAATTTGAATCAACTCTTCATTAACCATTTATCCAAGATGTCGTTAGAATAAAAATGTTTCAAGTTCAAATTCTGACATATCTTGATAATAATTGAGTTCCAAGTTCCATTTTTGTTTATGTTGTTAATTGGGTTGAACCCTATTTTTTTGAACGGTGTTGAAGGGTTTTGCAACTCCGTTTCCGATAATTTTTTGAAGATTTTCATGAATATTTCTTTCATATACGCATTTTTCATCTTCATCTTTCTGTGTACCAATTTCAGATTTCATTCAGAGTAAAAGTGTTACTCAATAGTTCTCTAACCTTGCTAGTGGAACTTTATGCCAAACTTCCGTTCAAAAACTTGTTTTTGTTTGGCTTAAAAAAAACGATAAAACTTTTGTATAAAATTCTTTACCTCACAGTTCTAAGAAAGCTTATTGTGACACACACTGTACATATCATCCACTTCAGACTGATTCCAAAAGGGCATTCCAAACTCCGTTTTGTTGAACTGCCGCAGCTCAGTGTTTGGACCCGGGCCACTCGCACAGCGCAACAGCGGGTGTGGATCGTTTCCGCTATTAGCATTTCCCAATGCGGCAGATGTGTCCGCTGACGCCCGCCATCAACCTTTCGGTCTGTTGTCCGTAACGTAGGCAGGAGACAGGGGCGGATTCAGGCGCAGATGACGAATAAATCGGATCGTTCAATGTTTATAAACTTAAATTTTCAGTTCACTCTTTCGAATATGTGTATTTTAATAATTAACAGAGCACACTGTCTCACTCTATTAATTGAAATGAACTCTAATATTTTGATGATCCTATAGAGATACGAGAGTGGTCTGAAAAGTTTTCGAGCTAACAAAGATACACGATATTTTTTCAGTTTTTTTTAGTTTTGCAACGTTGTCTCCTTTTAACGCTACACACGTCCAAATAGTACTCGGCGTTTCAAGGAAATTGTTAATAAAACATTTTTCGTATGGTGCAGGAAATTAACAAAATACTTATTTCTTAGTTGTATATGTCGAGCTAAAATCAAAACAAAATTTCAAATTCATTACCTCGACTACTAGATCGATTCAAACTATTTGAATACTCGTTCAAAAATACAGGGTAGTTTATGCGTTTATTGCTAACAATTTTTTCTACGGTTGCTATACAATGTGCCACTTCTCTCATCGTTTTCATACGTTCAAAACGAAATATTTCTAACGCAGTGAGAAATATCCGCCATTACAGTAAGAAATAATTTCTCACTGTTATCACGATAACCCAAGTCGGTCATGAGTTGTTACATGTCAGATTTATATGACACGTTCTCCATGTTGACAACGCTACGCTGACGATTCGCGTGCAATATCCAAGAAGCCCATTGTCAGCGTTTCCATAACAACAAAACCATAGCACTGCATAATTATTGCAGTCAACTAACCCCAACGATTATGGACATATAGGATTGCTTACTTAAATATATCGCCACGTTAAACAAGCGCCGAGCAGATATGACGTAACACTGCCATAAGACTGTGTGTTATTTTAACATTTTTTAAGGATTATTTTCGGACAGTATTACATTGTTTTTTGTTTATTTTGGTTAATTTTTTTTAACTATACAGTTAGGTTTCTGAAACATTGAGTTTGTTATTGTGAAAGTCGTATTTTTTTGTGCTTTTGGACATTTTTTAAACTGGTGTAACGAGTAGACGTCATATTAGACTGTTAGTTTCTTTTGTTTTGAGGTTTGTTTTTTGCCATTGTTGAACTTTTTTTTGTTTTTTGAAATTCAAATTAATGTAAAAATTGGAAATATTCACATTTTTGTAAATAATAGCAATAATTGTCTAACCATTAAATAATTTTCAGTTAAAATGCCTGGTCGTATTTGTGCAGTGTTAACTTGCAAGATTGCTTTTGCAATCTTTGACTTTAAAGAAAAGTGGTGTTACTGATGTAATATTTCACTCTTCTCCTATTGCTAGGGATATGGCTTCCGTAACTTTGCAGAAAGAATGGATTCATCGCTGCAAAAGAGGGGATAAATTCACTCTCAAAAATGGATTTTTCTCAAATTTGAAGCCGTGGTCCAAATGAGATTGAAATTAACGCAGACGCGATTTTAGAACAGACAATAGGATCAAATTGCAGTAGCTCATTTTCATCTAGTAGTTCTGATAGTTTTACTAACATTCCTTCAACTTCAAATACAAATATTCCAGAAATAACAGAGGACCCTTTAGAATATATTGCTGAATACTTTGCTAAAAAGCATAAAAATGATCTACCTGGTTTGGGCGATTATACTTTTAATATAAAAGCAGATCATAATTATAATATACCTTCTTGGGTCCAGCAACTTTCATTGGGAGGTCTTATTAAACCCATAGATAATTGGTTAGAAAAAATTAAAAAGTGAAACAAGCTTTTCGATAAACATCATTTGAATAGATTTAGAAAAGGGCCAGGAGCTGTAAAAACTCTTTCAAAAAATATTTCAAATATTATTTTTGAATTTTGCAAACTGAGAACAATTATCAGAATGAAATATAATAATTTAAAGGCCGACGAAAATAGGTCACTTAAAAGAAAAAATTTAAACAATTCTAATAATAGAAAAAAAAATAAATGAAGTAATACATTAGTCCTTTGAATTTATTTTTCTACATTCATGCAAAAAAAAATCTAATATATTTACTGGATAAAGTGGATAAAGTAGTTCATTTTTGCTCTAATGTAGTATTATAATATATTAGATTGTAGATTTATCAATTTCATCATTTATGTCACAAAGTTTAAGTTGAATTATTCTATCTGAATTTCTCATTTTCTTAATAAAAAATAAAAACCGTATCATGTATTTTCTGTCAGATAAATAAAAAAAATTGTTTCACATATAAACAATTTAAATATTTTTGATTATCAAGCGTTTATTATAAAAGATGGAACAAAAAGTTATGATTTTTTTTAGATACTACTATTATCTAAAACAAAATTCGTTACAAAATTTTTGTGGGAATTACAGTTTTCACGAAAATAATAAAAAACTGATGAAATCTCTTACTTTTAAAAAGGGCAAAATAGCTCGATTGTCATCCACAAAAGAAAATTTTTTACTTAGTATTAATCCATTTATATTAAGTATTCAATTCAATATGAAAATAATATTCCAATAAGGGATTTACATGAAATTTGTTTATTTTAATTTAAAAGTGCAGTACCGAATCAATCCAGAGTCAACACTGTTACGTTACGAGATCACGTGACTTGTCTAACAAAATCGCAAAAGTAAGCAATCCTGTATGTCCATAATCGTTGAACTAACCCAACGAAAATAGTTTTATTGTTGATTGTTATAGTATGAATAGTTCATATTTATTAAATATTGAATATAATGGAATACGAAGATTTAGAGTTGGAAAGTACATCTCCAGAAGTTGTCAGAAAGAGAATATGAAATCGATTACAGAAACTTTATGGACTGGAAAATGAAAGCCAAGGTAAATTCTTGTTCCGAAAATACCTTGTTAGTTTATTTTGATGAGTTGTCAAGAAGATTGATCTCATCAACATTATGGTCTCAGTACTCGATGCTGAGGAGTACCTTAATTATTAAAACTGTGTTGATATATCAGAATACGTAAAACTACGTGCATTTTTAAAACGCAAATCTGAAAAATATACTCCTGATGCACCTGATGAAAAGTATTTGCTGATAAAGTTATGTATTGAAAATTTTTGAATTGTTATCGAAAAATGAATGTTTGGTTTTGATTTCAGGCTGCTTTAGCGATTCGGCCCTTTTAATAAAATTACCCAATACTAAAACCAGGATTCCTATAATTCTCCTGCCTTGGGGATAAATAAATTTGGCACCATGGCGAAAGAAATAGCGAAAATTTTGCAATTACCGAACCCTGAATTATATACTGGTCACTGTTTCCGAAGGTCATCTAGGACTATTTTAGTTAATGCAGGGGCAGATCTTTTAACTTTAAAACGCCATGGGGGTTGGATATCCATCAGCAATGTTGCTGAATCTTATATCGATAACTCCATAGCTAACAAAATGAAAATTTCAGAAAGTATAGTAGAATCCATTCAGCCTCCAGCGCCATTAGAACCTGATCACAACAATGCTGTGGAAGCTCAGTACGTTTCCCCATCAACTTCAACTTCGACCGCAGCTAATATTTCAATTACCGAAAACATGTTGAAACAAAACGACCAACATGGTTTAACTTTACAAAATTATTCAAATATAATTGTTAATTACTATTTTAAATAAAATATAAAAATGAGTTAATGACATACAAGTATTATTATATTTGTATTTTAATTTTCAATACTTGAAAACAACGCAACCGTAGAAAAAGTACCTATAGTGTACAATGCGTGAGAAAATGATATATTTCTCACTCGTTTGATTTGCGGCACTCGCCGTCGGCTCGTGCCAACAAACTTCTGCGCTCGTGAGAAATATGTGGTTTTTCTCACTTGTTGTACAATATACTATTTTCTTACAAATTATTATTACAATTCTCACAGAATATATTATCTTATAAACCTGCTTCTATGAAAAATGAACTGAATATTTCAAGACTAAAGACACACGGGACAATTTGCGCCGAATTCGTTGCCGCTTTGATTGAAACACACGAGATAATACCGCTTCTGTTTATATTAACATAGGTATTCTCATTATTGCCACTTCAAAACTCAATAGATATACAATACACGTATTTTCACATTTGGTAATTATTTCCAACATTCAAAATTCAAATAGTACCTCATTAATTTATTTCGCAAAAACTTAGAACTTTGAATCAATAAAGTAAAAAAATGTCCATTGTTAGAATATTAATTCAGATGGGTTGGGTTAGGTTCAAAACTAGAAATTGATATACTTTGATATACATTTTTCTAGTTATTTTTCTTCAAAATCCCACCAACTTTATTTATTCAAATGAAAATTGAATGTCTTGTTCAGTTCTTTTAGGACTGCTAGAATCCAATGCCAAATAAAATATATTGAGGAGAAACTGTTTTATCCTTCCCGTTGCCGAGAATTACTCAACGAACCGACCCGTACAGGTCGTATAAAACGTTTGGGGTCCCACCAAAGTGTTTCACAGAAAAAATGGGTTACTAGAAGGTAATATAAAAGCTTTCCAGCTTCTTTCTCGCTAAAAGGTAAAGCAATATTTTAGTCTTGCCAGTCGAAAATCCGACATAGCGGAGGCAAGCGACGATATCCCTCTTGATTTATTAACAACTTGTTGCCGAAAATGTTAATCACCGCAACTTTCCGGGAATTAATCGGATCTCCTCTACTTACAAGGGTTGCTAACTTCGTACACAGATGATACGCATCTTTGGTTGTTGGAGACAGAATTAAGATGTGCCGAAGGTGCGAGTTGGTTTGGCGTTGAGAAGTTTTGAAATAATATTTGAAGGCAAAAAATCTTCGAATTGTTTGTTAGAATCCACAATTAAATACGAGTATTGATCAGAAGTTGACAACCGTTGTTTCTGTAAATTAAGATATTCCCGAAAACTCATTTAGATTTCTAATGACCCCCAAAAAATTGGGGAAATGTTTGAAACCCGGTACATACATACAATTTCCAAAGCTAAAAACAGTAAAAGAATCTGCAAAGAAGGCGTTTGAGTATGGTCAATGAAATTCTCTAATTTCAATTCAGCTTGTCAGAATTGTTTTTCAATACTGAAAAAAAATCTTTTTTTTGTGAAGGAAATAAGAGTTCGATTGGGATCTCTTTAAAGAATTTTCACCTTCCATAATCTGAAAAACAAAGTTGAATTTACGCTGTAACTTATCGGGCCGACCTATAGGGTTGCTCTCTCTATCAGTATGGAGTTGTCAATTACAAATTTTATTCTTTCAGATTTTTTTTTCAATGGAAATATTCCGTTTCATTAACAAGATATTTCTAAATTTCATATCGGTGATGTCAGAAAACCGTTCTGAAATATAATTTTTTAGTTATTTTACTATAATATATTGAGAATAACAGGGTATGCTTTACATTGTTTTGCAACATAACAAAATGCAACAACGTCAGACAGATTGTAGGAACATTAAAAAAAAATATGTATGAAGTGGAAATAAAAACATTGTACTTAATATAAAACGAAGTTGACAGCAATCCAGATATTCCTGAATTGAATATGGTTCCAAGTCTAGAAGAAAATCTTTCACATATATTTTAAATTTTTGAAGGCTCTCACAGGATTTGATATTTTGTGGTAGTTTATTGAAAAACTTGATTGATGCATATGATGGATGCTTTTCGGTTAGTGTTAGTCTACGACTAGGGCGACATATTATATTTGCATTCCGCAAAGTGTAAGTATGATTTGATCCTGCTCCCAACAACTTATCTTTATGTTTCAATAAGTACATTACACATTCATAAATGTATAGTGCATGTACTTTCATGATACAATTATCTTTGAATTTGCCCCGACAAGATTGGCGGTACTTCAATTTGAACATAGTTCTTATCACCCTTTTTTGAATCCCAAATATATTTAAGATGCCATTACAAGATCTCCAGAATAATGTACCAAATTTTGCGGAAGACTCAAAATTCGCTGCATATATGTATTTTAATGATTTTTTTGTGAAGATAAGTACTAATAATCCTTACACTGTAACAGATTTGATTCCATTTTTTTCCTAAATTTATAATGTGGTTATGCCATTGAAGATGTATTCATTGATGTGTATACCTAAAAATTTTTTTGTTGAGTGTTGTACTTTCATTTGAATATTTGCTAAGTGAACGGTTGTTGGAGGGTTCTGAATAGAATTGCCTTGGTTTTGTCGGTGTTAAGGATAAGGTCATTTTTAGAAAACCAGTGCTATATTTTTTCAACTAAATGAGATGATAAGATTTTAGTACTACATATATGATTAGGTACTATTGAAAAATATTTCATTTTATTTTAGAAATACATTTATATATACTGATCACAATGCTCATATTCATCGTCTGTGTACTTATATTTCCATATATTTTTATATTTTATTGTTTCAGGTAAGAACTAGCTTTTATATCTTCGAACAGTAAAAATGGTAAGCTCAAACAATTTTTTAAATATTGTTTTTTTTTTAATTTGAAATATACATTTGAGATATCAATTTATTTTACCTAATAATTGTTCTTTGATGAAAGACGTTGCCAATGCTATTATTTTTTCTTAGAAACAAATAAGGTTATTGCGAAAAACCGTATAGGTTGTGTTGACGTTCATTCACATATTATGAGTGTGTCAAAATTATAATATATTTCTTCGATAGATTCAGGATCTGACGATGTAATATTACTTGTGGAATATTTTGATTTGAGTTTGAAAGATTAACCGAGCAGCAAATTTGTCACAACACACAGATGCACAAACTAAAATACTGACTTGAGATGATAAACACCGTTGATAACTCTACATTTTTATAGTGATAAAACATGAATATGCATATATAACCTAAAATAATATTTTATCAGTGTCATCACAATTTTCAACTTACCTTTCAATTCATATCATCACATAGTAGAATATGCATTACTGTATCGACGTATAACCAGCGATATTAACGAAATATAACTGGTCGGATGGTAGTCGGTCGGTTCGACGTGGGTGCTTTGTTCACTCACTCAAATCGACCGCCGTGTTGGTCGCTGGTTCAAGCCCCGGGCTGAACGATCGAGGTTTACTTGCTATCGTCCAACCCGTGTTAGTAATCACACGTTAAAAGGTAAGACCTCGTTAGTCCTTAGCTCGCACAAGTTTCGACTTTTTAGAGTTGTCGTTCGTAGGCGTGCGACAGCTGGTTAACGGAAAAACAGATTTCTTAAAGATTTTTTAAAACATTTTGGAAAGCTTCAGTTCCATTTTATGAAATCAACTAAACCATCTCTGTCGACAGATTTGCTAGAAAATTCTATACATATGAGTCGCTACACCAGTGTACACGCATTTTAATGCATTACTTCAACCTTAACATCTATCATGGAAAAATATTTAAAAACACAAAAACTTCTTTTTATTGTCTACTTACTATAGTTACAAGGATTGTTCGAGATCTCATATTCCAAATCGTATTCAAACTCGAAACAATATCATATGTTCAGATTACAAGGGTTGAAAAAAACAGTTTATTCAGTTGTCCATACTTCGAAGAATTCAATTCACCTAGTTCCACCTCTTCAATATTTTCAGCGTCTACGGAAAAATCACTTTGCTCAATGATGTAAAATTTTCAGCGATAATTTTGCCTCTCTAACCATGTGTACGGGTACTGAGAGAAACATTACAATAATTTTCTTGTCAACTTTCTTTGGTCATGCAGAAATGTAAAAATTGTTCCATATACAGATTAGTTTTCTCTGTTTAGACTCTATCCGAACCAATTCATCCAATCATCATTATTACAGGAACACATGTGATCAATAGCACCTAAATGAATTGGAATTTTCAAATGTAGTTTCTCACACAACTCTTAGAAGGAATTTTAACATTCAGAGACTACAAGGGCTCAAATATTGTCATCCATGTTATGAATTTCCAAAATAACGTTCCAAGGAAAAGCATATAGTAGTTTCTCTCAAAAATCAATGTGTAACTACCTGATTCAAATACGCAAAAGAAATTGTAGCTTACTCTTCGAAAATAACTACAATGATGTCATTACTTTCACAATTATATCGTTTCGTTTTTTTCATGCCATCAGAAGCGTAAAAAATAAATGCTTCGATATGTTTCGATCTTTTCTGAAAACTGAAAATTTTTCGATTTATGAATTTTGTGCAGAACTTAATCATAACTCTGTTTTAATATTTTCTAAAAGATATATTAATTTGGGTGAAGGAGTCGATGTTCTTTCATTTTTGTGTTTATATCCTTCCACAATCTAAAAATTATATAAATATAGATCAACAGAGAATCTACACCGAAGTGTAATAACGGGCAAAGTGAAAAGTGTCATCCTCGAAAAGTAACTGTGTTAATATAAACCTTTGACAAGGCTAACGAACCAGTAACTGGTAGTTATAAGTTTTGCTCATAAATACAATAATTTATTTCATAAATAAAATTTGAATCCTTATTTAAAAAAAGACTAACATTTTCTTCTGTTTTCAAAACCTGAAAATATTTAAATTGAAAGGGTATATTTTTAGAAGAGATTAATTTTTGGGAAATAATATTTTTGGCCTTCTACTCTTCCATCTTGATACAACAAATTTGTGAATCTTTCAAAGAAAGGAAGAAAGTTTGTATTCCAAATATTCGTAATGAGATCCAATCAGATATCATTCACAGGATTCCTACATAATACTTCTTTCATTAATTATATTGTGTAGGAATCCTGTGAATGATATCTGATTTGGAAATTTGGAAAAAAAAAGAATAGAGGAAAGTGTTTTTCGTATAATTCGTATGAAAATTATTTCTTTGCATGTTCTACACAATTCTTAAAATTGATTGCTTCTTTCCTTTCTTTGGAAGATTCCCACATTTTTTTGTATCAAGATGAAGAAGAGGAAGGCCAAAAACTTTCTTTCCTGAAAATATTGTTATTGGAAACGTGTATTCCAGAAAAATCTCTATTCCTTTCGACAAAGATCGAATGTTTTGATGTCATATTCGATGGTCTACATGATACACATACAGAATGTTTTTCTGAGAATTCAGTTTAGGTCTTTATTTACATTTTCAATTTCTCGCCATGGTAATGAAAACTAGGTACGATCCATTTTCACATATCTAACAACTTACATTTCACCTTATGTGCTGGGATTTTTGGAAAATTGAGTATAACCTAATTCTGTGGAGAATGTTATATAGGTGAAAATTCCACATTTGTCAAAAAGAAAAAACTAACATCGTGAATACCTTAAGAGAAAATAGATAACAGGATCATGAAAAAAAGTCATATTTCAAAGTCAACTGGTTATCACGCAATTGAATATAATTTTATCACCAAAGAGCATCACAAAAAGCGGGAAAACTCACAAGCAACAAGTGTATTTCGATCAACTCTGTAGAAATGGGTTGTACCTGGTTACCATTTCTAAGGCGAGAGGTGGAAAATGGAAACCTTAATCTAAAGTGAATTGTCAGAAAATATCTTGTATTCATTTGTACTATCGAATATGAATCTGAACATTTTTTTGTATGATTTCTTTTAAATCATCATATTTTCGAGTATTGCGCATTCAATAACAATAATTTCAGGTTTTGAGAACGGAACAGGTGTATTTTCCAAAAGGTAACTCGTTTTTTTATTTTTTTCTAATTCGTTTTCTAAAAAAGTTTAGTATCGAAATTTATGTTTTTCAATCATTTGTTTCACTTAAAATAGGACAAATTACTGACTAGTTGCACTTTTCAGAAGTATATATAACGCAGTAAGTGTTTGGGGTGAACTTTGCCCTTTATTACATTTGAGAGCAGATTCTCTGTTGATTTATTTTCATTTCTCAGATTGTGGAAAGGTAAAACATGAGGAAAATCTGTAATATTAGTTTCTTCAGAAAGGCGGTTTTGTAATTTTACGGCCGCGAAACAAATCAATCTGATCGGCTATTTGTCGCGTCTTCGCCCCTTTTGCAACAACGAAGCGCTCAGTAGAGTCAGACCGGCCGGAAACAAACGCGACTGTAACAGGCCACCGCCACTACCGCTCTCTCTTCTTCGATAAAGTCGGCCTAACCGCGTTTGGCCATAAACGGTGCGAAACAGTAAGCAATAAGCCGGGTCGGTCGGCCGGGAGATGGATGGATGACACGGTCCAACGGTGTGGTTACGTTCGACGACGCGGTTGCCCCCGTTCGTTATCCGCCCGCTCTTCTCTCTTTGACGGTTCGAATGGGGCGATGACGAATTCGGATTGCCTGCCAGTGCCGTGTATTGTCAAGATAATATATGTGAAGAAGGACCATATTCAACATGTTACAGAAAATGTACCATGTTTCTCGAAGGAACAGCCTCCCATATTATGCCTACAAGAAAGATTAAAGACTTGCTTTGCGAAAAAAAGTGTTCTGAGTCATAAATCTGAATCTAAAATATATTCCTGTTAACAATTTTTACAATATTTGTGAAATAATAAAACAACAATAAACATTAATTGGCGCTCCGGGGCGACTTTATTGATTCCAGTGGTGCATTTGCTTTTACAGCTGCAGGAAAACCCGGAAAAACCTGCAGCACCACATCATCTGAAGATCTTGATCTGCCAATGTCCTTTCTCTTATAAAACAAAATGTAGGGTGTCTCCAGAGGCTCAAATAAATTCAATACATCGCCAGAACACTTCGTGACACGACTATCGTTAAACTTAAACCAGTCCGTTTCGTCTTTGACCAAGGCGTAATAATGAGCAAATTCAACGCCAGAACCACAGTGAACAGTGCCTGCATGAATATTATAATAGTGGTCTGCTAGATTAAAGTGTCCATCTTTTTCGAATCTTCGAAAGAGTTTGGTGCTTCCGTCAGAGGTTGAGTCTTCAATCAGTTTTATTATTAGATTGACTGGTGCCTCAGCTATACTTGTTTCCTTATGACAGTCAGTTTGTTTGGCGCATGTTTGGCAATACAGTCGATCATCACCTTTTAAATATACTATTTTCAGATGATTTAACAATACGCTTTGCACGGACTGGATATTAGTCATATTAGGAAACGCTAGATTAAGTTCCAGAAATTCACATACGTTTTTACTATCTCTTGAACACTCACTACAAAGTAAATAAGTGAGGATTTTTCCAGCAAAAGATTTACAAACACAAGACGAGATAGACTGTAAGGACTCATTCAATCCAGAGCGGTCAGGAGTATTGATTCTGCTATTGTTTTGCCCACGAAGAGTATTCAACAAGAACCCCAAGAATTCCGAACAATCCTCTTGTTGTCCTAACGAGTATCTAGTGGACTTCAAAAACTCCAGGAAATCGGTTGAAGGGAAAGATTATACATTCTTACGAAACTGCAGCTGCATGAACAGGTGTTTGAGTTTGGTGAATAAGTTGGAAACATTCTCGTTCTCGTTCATCATTAAAACCTCGTTCTTGAAATTTTTCGTCATGAACAACACTTGTGAAATAGTATTTATGTAGCAAGTGTTTCCTAAATTATTCAATCCAATTTTCTTCTCAAGATTTTCAGGACAACTCTCTACTGATTCGTAAGGAAGAACATGTTTCACATAATCTCCATAAGAACCATTACTCAAGCTGCGATCGATGCTTCCAAGAGATAAAGGGTTTCGTAGAGGGATCGATTTGGCTTCATGAAGCTCTTCCACTAAAAAGGAACCAGAACCACGAGGACTGCAACTCATATTTCGGGGGCAAGAATGACCTAAGTTCATTGACCGCACTGAAAAAGAAGAAGGTGGATCAATCACTTGTGAATTAACCTTGATAGGAGACTGATAAATATCCACATATCTTGGCTTGTTTCGAAGAGATTTCAGTTCCGTACTGAAATTAGGACAATGCATGATCTTATCAAAATTATGTGAAGGAGGAATAGTTTCAAGGACCGAAGCAGCATGAGCACGTTGAATAGCAATATTACTTCTTTCTATCAAAAAAGAGGTAGAACGGTGATCTTTCGTTGCTTAGCCTATTCTCCTTCTGAGTTCAGGAACGAATAACGGAGACCATGAACACCAAAAGTTTGAACCGCTACTGGATGTAACAGATAGTTGTAACCAAGATTTAAGTATTTTTTTCTTTTCAATTTTGCGCCAAACAATGCAGTTCCAGTGGACTTCGAACTTCCGGCTAGATGGGAAGCCACAACCGTGTCAACACAAGTGTCATGAAGAGGAAATGTTGAAACGTGACATCAGTTTGGAAACTCATTTGAGTTTGCCTTAACTATTTTATTAATCTAGACCAACACTCCAGGTAGAGGGTTCGATTGAATAATTGGTCTTACAATGTGGTTGAACAAAAGTATATGAATTTGTGATCCAACAGTAGTTAACTCTGTTCCGATATGTCAAGCTCTCATCTGTGGTCATCAAAGATTTAGTCTTTTGGTGATCCCATAGATATTTGATAGTATATTGAATTATTCTCACGTACTTATTCAATGAATAAACGGTCCGATGGTGTAACTTATGGAATTATCTTAGTGTCATACTGATAGTTCAGTGTTTCATCTTTTTTTCTTTACGGGCTTCCAGTCCTACAGAATCAGTTGCTGTGGCAAAAGTGGCAGCGGTTATGTGGGGATCACTTGTATTGTTAAAAACGAAGTAGGCATTGCATCAGCAAAGAAAATTTCTGTTCAATTTGACCACATTAGCCACCAAATGAAACAATCAGGTTGGCTTTCAATGCAGAATATGAGAAAGCTACACCTCCTCACAGTTAACCACAAAACTCTTCTGACATACGAAAACCAGCTTATCTTTGTGAGATATTGAAGTTGTTTTCAAGCATACCTAACTCTCGGACGCGACATAAAATATCTTAGAAATACAATAGCATCGCAGTTCCATTTATACTCGCAGTTTTTCTTACAATGCCGCCAGGCTCTATAACTGATTGCCGAATGAATATAAATCGTTCAGTCTTCAGAATTTCAAGGAAAGATTGAAAATCTTTAAAGGAAATTCGGACTGACAATCTTGATAACCACACACATCTGTTCGATTGTCTTTATAGATTTCTGTATTACGATTATACTTGTAAACACTCCCTTTCTCATGGTAGGGTTGAAAAACAGCTCAGGCTGAATCGCCGCCAATTCATCGTTTATTGAAATAGTATCCTACTGTCAATGCTAAGTATTCTATTGTATATTATGATTAATGAAGTCGATTTATTATTATTATTATTATTTTTTTTTTTTTTTTTTTTTTTTTCACCGTAGTGTGCGCTGGTCAGGCCCTATCCCCCGAAGCCCCGATACATTCGGGAGGGCGCGCCAGCATAATCAACCAATGACCACTCCCCACACCGTGAGGTAAGTGATCATTGGGTCCGAGAATCATGTGCCCTGAGCAAACGCAGTGAGCCAAGAATGACAGCCTTCTGCATCTGTGCGGCTAAGATTTCTGCCTTAGTGCGGCAAGCCGGTATGATTTTGAGATTCGAGAGTAGAGAAGACATCATTCCACCAAGGACTCCAATAATCAGAACGACCATCTTGACAGAGTGATCTGGATAGAGATTATTATTATTATTATTATTATTATTATTATTATTATTATTAAGATAGTAATATTTTTCCAAACCCATGGAGAGGTTCTGGAACAAACGATGAACGTAAGAGATATTGATCTGTAACAAAATTTTAAATTTTTTAAATAAACATATGGAAAACATAGTAAAGTCAGCTAATCTTATGTCTGCCTCTCAATATGGCAAACATACATACAATGAAACTCACCTCAATTATATGTTTCGGAAAATACCAAACGAACTTGAAAGGAATGGAAAAAATTCAAAAAGTTTATGGTTTGTGTATACTATAAACGATATTACATTTCGCCAGATTACAACACGATAAGAACAACATAATTACCAGAAATTTAAAATATTATTTTTATAACTTCAGTGATATTTCGTTACAATATTATCAATAATGAAGTGAATTCCATTGGAATTCCATTCATGCTTCCTTTCAATGTATCCCCTCGTAGAATACTTGCATCTCATGTTTTATAGTATATATAGTGCTCCACAAACAAATGATCAAGATCAAGAACTGATAAATTATCATATTTCTGTTTTGTACGCAACCTTTTCTAAATGCTATCAGGTTGTTTGGTGTTCCTGTCCGTTTGCTCTGGAGCTGACATTTGATTTTTTCATAAATGGTTCTTTTGATAATATGGTTCAATATCTTTTATGTATAACAAAAATAACCTATTAAGTACATAAATGAGTAACGAGATAAAGGGTGACAGGTTGAGAAACCATAAATATAAAACAGCCAAGGTTAAAGGACTTCCCATTGAGTTGAGAAGGCTTTTCTTGGGGTAAACAGAATGTACCTAAAAACACTACACTCCGAATTCATCAACCTATAAATTAGGAGAATAATGACATCGGCTTCATAACAGTAAATAGTGAAGCAACCGCTCAAACATGCTCACGCAATATATCTGAGAACGTAATGATTGAAAGCCCTCAAGTCGAAACCGGATTCCGTACCGCGGAATGTGAGCATGAAAAACTATTTCGTATTACGTTAAATAAATTTCCCAGCGCACGTAACTTACACCGAACATTTATCGCAATATTTCAGGCTCTAGACACTTGTCGGGCACCTTCGCCTCGCCTTTCCCAACTCATCCGAACGGCAATTATCCTCGGTGTCAGGTGTGGGACAAAATATAGAATACGTTCGCAATGCGGCGAGAACAGAGGAGCAGAGCCAGTCGTTCGCCCGATCCGGTTTATTGCCAGCAGGAGGACGCGCACAATGGGGTCCGCTCGCAGGAGATTAACAGCGCGCGGTGGCGGCGATGACGTCACAAAGGAATAACGTCTAACGGTGGAAGGCGTCTCGGGGAGCGGCGACAACATCGGAGCGGTAGGTATCTTTGAAAGGATACGCTTCCGTTTGGGGGATCATCAGGAGCGGGACAGTGTTGGTGGAAATTTCTACGGGGTTTTGTTTTAGAATAATAAATATTCCGAAACATTCACTACCGTCAACGTTCATATATAAGTAAAATAATTATATGACTGACTACCTATATCCAAAACTCTGTGGCAAAAGGATAATTCCAATGCCAATCCTTCCACACACACACACAACGTTCATAATTAGGATTTGATAAATGCTTGCCGAAAAACAACTACTTTCACGACGCACATTATATTTATTATATTCCACAGTATTTGTGCAAGTTTCCTCATAGAGAAAATTCTTTCAGATGTTTGTCTGGCACACCACTGATTGTTTGAGACTGGATTCATTTTAACTGCAGTGGAGTAGTAACATTTCCTTCACAAAGCTTTAAGTAAGAAATAAGCGTCCCCTGTATCAAAACTAACATAAATCAAATGAATCTGATGACTGTAGGAGAGAGTACCAAGAAAACTGATGTTTCGAATTATAATTTGAAACAGTCACCTCTCTCAACAATCCTAAGCTAGGGGATCTAGCAAAAACAACTATTTTCCTAGCTTAAGCCACATGACGAACATTCCATTGAATACATTCAACAAGTTACTGGTGATCAGACGAGAAGGATCTGCAAAAATTTGTACAGAAATGTATTGAATGTAATCCAATGTTTGTCAACTTGGTACATCGAAAGTGGGTATATGAAATAATGTTGTATTCTCAGATCAGGACTCAATCAGATTTCGTGAAAAATCACAGCTTCATTACAGGATTTACACAAAATAATCGGTAATATTCTACCTGCAATCGAATGAAATGAAGTAACAATACTTATTTTCACAGATTATTGGAAAACTGCTGATAGAATTGATCATAATCTACCAGGTGTGCTGGTACTGCATAGTCTTATGTCTGACCTCAATCAAATTATCAAATATAAAATGCAAATATAGGACCTTTTATTCGTCATCTGATGATGTTTTTCCGAAGAAAAATGTCGAGAAATACATGTGTTACGATGCATGACTGAATTTGTTACAAAAGGTTTATGATGGAATTGAACAAAACGTCGCATTGAAGAATGGTTCAAAAAACAGCAATTGATAGTTGCGATCGAAGAAAATGTTTCAACTGTCTCCCTAAATAGGTAAATTTATTCTGACTCAACCAATCTTTCAAGTCTTATCATTTGAGAGATAGCAATATAGTGGGATCAATTATAAACCGGTCAAACCTAAACTCAAAGAAACATCTCCTGATAAGAAGACTTCAATGCTGAAGAAATTCATTCCGCTTTGAAAATAAAAAATAAAAGAAAGTTACAATCTGAATATTAATAGAAAAAACCCTTGTTCAATGGGTAACTCATCAACATTGGACATAACTAATTAAAACAACGAATATATTAGTATTCAATACTTTCATTTAGGATATTTATAATTGTCAAAAACTTTTGCTAAGTCCTAATTATTACTGATTGCTGATTTAATAAGATTTATGGACACACTTTTCAACTGATCACCTTTTTTGTTACGCCGCTGAATTACCACTACATTTTATGGTGGAGGCGCAAGTACTTTTACATCTATGACCATACGATTCTTGCAAATATGGCAATTACACCTTTATGCATGTCTCTAATGAAACAATTTATTCGTTTCCTGGATCATATTTTGAATGTTAACTTGTTTTTTTCTAAGATACAAATATATAAAAGGGAAATATAACACAACATTCGTCGTTTTAAAGCTCCTGCCGTAAAAATCAACACCCCGAATAGAAGTTCTTATAAATAATAAAACACTCACATAAAATCTTTATATTCCGTTTCTCCGCCTCTTCATGCCAGCAGTTTCTCTATTTAATTTTATTTCAAACAGCAACGGCGCAGGATAACAGGCGCTGCTTGGAATATAAAGTTTAAGTTGCCGTTCGAGGAAACTTTACCCTCAATTAAGCAACTTTATAACTTCTTTTTAACTCTCAAACTATTCTGGTTATCTCTCTATTCGTTCGTTCCACCTTCAGTTAAAGGCAGAGCCACTTAATTCTTGTATGGACGACATTATAGACGTGATAAAGTTGTACGATCCAAATAGGTGCCATTCGTTACGGGTCTTGTGTTTTAATTAGTTCAATACAAGAAACACTACTTCATTGATGCTAACATTAGTTCTTCTAGTTTCTGTGAAGATTCCTGCACTAACACCTGTTGGATATAATCCAACGCCCTTTGTGACATTAGCCAGGGAAATAGTTATTTTCTGATAGATGTCAGTCCATTAACCTACAGTGTAGGAGAGTCGAGACTGGCCTGAACAAATTGTTCTTCAAGTTAATTTGATTTAAAATTAAATTTGACTTTCGGACTTCCGAATTAGATATGATGGAATATTTATTTCGATATGGAATTGGCCGATACTTGATAAAAATCAACACTTATTTCAGTCGTCATCGAAATCAAAAACCAATGCATTCGATTTATTTTTGATTCTATACAAACCAAATTTCAAATCAAACCAAAAACTGCTATCGCACATCAGACCTACACTTTTCACTCGTTTCACCAACTCGGTGGCCATCATTGGACGATTAATTATTCTAATTCCTTAAATCTAACTTCATCTATATATGTCTAATCCTCACCAGATGACATTTATCTAGCATGGCTGCAGAAAAGGTTGGAACTTCTACTTGTGAAATTGTGTATAATGCTTATAACAAGTTTGACTCTGGAGTATTTACCAAAAACATGGAGACTGCAGAGCCACCTGCATACCAAAACCTGGAAAAATCAGACGGGACATGGCGAAGGCCTTCAGACCAATCAGTCCCTTTTTTTATATTGAAGACATTAGAGAAACTACTTGACAGGTATATTAGGGACTTAGAGCACTGGCTACCAAACTGGTGTCTCGAGACTAATATGCCTACAGATCAGGTATGTTGTCAGAAACGGCTTTATGCCGGAACACGGAAAAATCAGACTATGCCTACAAGAACAAGAAAGCGCTTTTATATGCTTTCTTGGACATATATGATGCATTTGATAATATGTCTCCAGAATAATTTATCCACATGTCGATGAAAAGAGGGATCGACGACACAAGCTGTAAATGGAACCATCATGAGGAAGACAGTAAGTTACATGTGTACCAATGGGGGGCAAATCTGTCCCCACTGTCATAGAACCTAGTAATGGATGCATCTTCTGGTCCATAATGGATATAAAATACTGAACTGTGCAAAATACAGACTATGCAGTCTAGTCCTGTTCAAATATGATAACATAGTGAAGAGACGCATGCAGCAGGCCCTGCATATTATAATTATATGGACGGATGAAGATAGGCTGATCATAAGTCCAACAATATCGACCATAGTGGCATTCAGCGAGAGAACCAAAATAGAGGGTCTAGGAACTTCGAGGTGATGGAATAAATTTGTCGGTGGAGGTCAAATATCTGGTAGTGATACAAGATCCCAGGTTGACCTGGAACCAACATCTAGAAAGAGTTATAGAAAGGCTGAGGTTACACTGTTGCTGACCAGGCGCATCTACGAAAAGACATGGGGACGCAAACCAGATATGATGTATTGGCTCTACACGATTGTGGTTGAACCCATGATAATATATGCATGTATGATCTGGTGGTCAAAGATGAAAACGACATTCAGGCAACGAAAGAGCTGATGACCATACACATTGGTCCTGAACCAGCTGTGGAGATACCAGAGTTTTTGGTGTGGAATCATATTGGAAACTGGGTCTATAAGAAACATAGAGTGTACTAGGAAAACATACCAGGTAACACACAAACTAACCTTCATGAAGGGACTGTCCTAGAGGAAGGCACTGCACACTTAGAGGACCCCTGAACTAAATAGTACTGTACAACGGAGACCTCAACTGCAGGCAATGCAATGTGAAGCAGTGGACCACAGAAGGCAAATGGACAACCAAAATTGTGTTCAGAAGAATATGACGTACATCCAGTGAGGGACAACTTTCACTCACCTATTAAATTATTTCTTGTGACAAATGAGCGGAAAATTTATCGAGAAAATTTCCAGAAACGCGCGTCGAGAGACAGTTTTTTTCTGGTATGGGAAAAGTGTTTCAGTATATTCGTTTTGAGCCAGCGGTTCCAGTTCTACCAGTCAAGTTAGTCATTTTTCTTTTTATTTATTTTTCACTATTATTTTCAGTTTCTTCATAACGGAATGATACAGCGGTTTTATTACTGACATGTTTCATAACTGAAAAATGAATTTTTGAAGTTATATTTAAGGTAAGGTTACGTTAGGTTAGGTCCAAAGTGAGTAGGTCTATTCGACCCTCCGTTGCGGATTGCGGTGGAGGTGGCTCACACCTATTCACACTCGACCAAATAAACCCAGCTTCTTAACGAAGCTGATTAGTTTGTATGGTGAGTGGTCTTTTAAGTCAGATGATAAGAGTACGGCTCTGCCGAACTCTAAAAAACTGATTCAGTCCCCAGCAGGGCAGGCACAAAGTATGTGCTCTGCTGTTTCATCATTTTCCAAATAGAGGCGACACACACTTTCTCCCGACATTCCGAGTCTCTGCAAATGATGATTCAAATGACAGTGACCTGTAAGAAGGCCTGTTAGACATCGGAGTTCATCCTTACTGTAATCCAATAACTTTTTGGTTCCGAAGGGTGAAAAAAAGTCATGGAGTGAGCCAATCCTGGAAGATTCTGCCAGAAGTCCAGAAATCTTCTTGCCATCCAGGTGTTTAATCTTTGTTTGGCAAAGCCTAATGCGATGCCAATGACATGTTCTGGTCCGATGAAGCCGCTTGCGGCCCCCTCCTTTGCAAGGGAGTCAGCAGCCTCATTGCCTTCCAGGCCAGTATGGCCAGGAATCCAGGCCAAAGGCTATCTGTTTAGTCTTCCTATCGAGGAGAGTCGCTTTTGGCAATTTGCTACCGATTTAGACATTGCTCGGTAGGAGCCAAGAGCTTCCAACTCCGCTTGACTGTCCGAGAATATTTTTATTGACTTGTGTATGAGGTTGGATTCTTCCAATCTCTCCGCAAACAATTCATTAGCGTGAATTTCCGCTTGAAATACAGTCGCATAGGTTCCTAGGCAGGTTGATATCTCTGTCCTGGGTCTGCGACTGAAAACACCTGCACCAGAACCGGAATGTGTTTTTAATCCATCTGTGAACCAACAACTATGTGCTCTTAATATTCACTTCTCCCGGAGGATCCAGTTATATATTGAAAATTTTTCTAGTTTCATAAAAAACGATTTTAATTTACTTTCACTTTCAGTGCAAACACATGTTAGTGCTGAGTAAAAATGAAACTTGTGAAAATTTCATTTGCTGTTTCCCAAACATAACGAAACCTCAAATTGTAGCTGTTTTTTCATTTTCTAAAACATTCGTCAACCCCTTTCTCCTGTTAACCGATCTATATCTTTGTATAATAACGACATTTTCCCGACACCAGACTCATAATTTCTTCATTTACGATACATTTTCAGTCGTTAGTCATGACGGGGTATCGCCGCATAGCGTGCACGAGCCGTCGGCGTCGCGACTCTAACAGCGGTGGCGGCTGAACAGCGTCATTAGCGTTGAAATGGGGTGCCGCACCATCAATCACTCATTAGATCGCTCCGAAGAAACCAACTACCGCTTTCGAATTAATGAAGGTAAAGAAGGGTCTCGGAAGATGATAGCGCTGGCGGAGGAGTACGAAGCAAGGGATATTTTTTCAGCCTGAAAACACAACACAAATTTCCTGCATATGCAATTGGCAATACACCTGAAAGCGTCGACTTTCAATTTTTGAACGGGCACACTTGCAAACCGGTTTCGGGCTCCTTAGCCACTCGTCAGTGCAAGATAGTGGCCATCATCGACCTAAAGTCAATGATATTTTATAATTGAATATCGAAATTCTTTCAGAGTATTTCATTACTTGTCTTAAGTTGGAGCGAACCAACAAAAATGTCACTCCATCTAGTGGACGAGGAAATTGTCCGTGAAGATTTGTGAAAAATACTTTGATTTTTACACAGTAACTTATCGGGGAAAACTAAAAATTTTGCCCTTCTACACTTGTATAAAGTTCTCCATTATAATTTTTTTTTTCAGATTGTGGAAGGTAACAATTACCCAAAAAAGGTCGATAAAAAAACTGATTTTTTTCCTCCACAAAAAATGACTTTCGTTAATATAAATAGAACAATTGAACAAAAAAAATCAAAAAATAAAAAGTGGAGAGATTCCAAGCCAAGTTACTTCACGACGTTTCGATTGTTAGTATCCACAATCGTCTTCGGGTGATGACTGGACTAATGCCTCCGAGAAATGACTATTTAGGAGTCATACGAGTACTTTCACTAATATCCGCTTTCCTTTTTCCGCTTCACCGGTTAAGTGGGATATGACCGTTTGGCGGGAGTTTGCCATTTTTAGCTTGATTATGGGTTTCCATGTGTTGCGTATCTCTACGCTAGCTTGGCTGAATACATTGTTGGACAACATGTATGCGGCTTCTTTGAATTTATTCCTAAACCAATGTTCCTCCCTGTGTATGATCTCGGCTTGGGACCACTCGATGTTATGTTGATGGGTCAAAACATGTTCTGTTATTCCTGATTTGCTGGTTTTCCCTCGCTGTGTGTGTTTATTGTGCTCGGCGATGGCCTATTAGTTTCACCGATATAGGATTTTCCGCACTCACAGGGTTTCCGGTAAATGCAATTTTTGGAATCGAAATCAGCGTTTGGTAGCTTGGTTTTCGTGAGGCTGCTACGGATAGAATTTCCGGATCTGAAGCAGGTTCTGATGTTGTACTTGGATCCAATTCTTATTATCCTTTTCGATAATCCTCTGATGCACAATCAGTGCAAGCACTGGTTGTGACGACTTCTCTTCTTTGCGAGGCCCCTGCTGTCTTTTAGCCAAAGTCTATTCCACCATCGTTTTGGAGTAGCCATTCCGTTGAAGATCATTTTTGATGGTCTTGATGGTTCCTCTTTGAGTCGATTGACGATGGTTGGAGTCGTGGTTCAGATGGTACTGTCCCGTGTGAGTGGGTTTTCGGTATACAGATGTTTCCCACTTAGTTTCCCACTTAGCCAAATCTCTGGAGCTGATGATCGGTCTGTGGATTTTGGGTAGTCCATACAAGTGAGGGGGCTCACTGTGGTGCGGTGTTAGCGGTGTTGACGCCAAGAAGTCTGAATGCAGCGTGAAACTTTCAATAAATAGCACTGCTCATAACCCTTCCGAAATTTTATCCAGCGGCTGGATTTAGCAATTAGCGTCCGCCACATTCAGCTTCGTCCCCTTGGAAGCAGTGTTATAGAATTCGATTGTTGCACCATCTATTACAATGTGTACAATTTTTCAATCGTATCGAGAGCCATTGACGAGAGCGAATCGATGAAAACATCAGGTATATTACATGCACCTTGGCTAGCAATGTGCAAAATTTCCAATTTCTGACGGCCAAAATACGTCAAAAATGCTGTCTCAGTTTCGGATATAAATAGTACCCAACTTTGTGATTGTTTCAATTCGAACTCAGCTTGCATGTGATTTTCATACATATCTATCTTCTTTCGGGTTCGGCATCAATTTTTGAAGAACGTACAAGTATCCTTTGTGAGTCGTTTACTCTCCTCGCACGAATGAATATTCCCCCTTCGCTTCCCACTCGCCTCATCAACACGCAGTTCAATGCTGCTCGACCGACTAACCGGGTATTAATCATAGGATCGTGTTTTTGATGGGATTTCTCTTGTGAGGAGATGTTGCGAGTTTGCGATGGATTAGTAAAGTTTCGCTTTCACTTTGTCGAATACATATTATAACGCAGACTTTTATTCTCGGAAAACGTCTTATTTCGAAGAATGAAAAAGTATAAGAAACGTTAAAAATAAGCGTATGAATCTTACGTTGCAAAAACTGACAAAATGGAGTAGTTATTGATGTAACAGGAGAAAAGTAAATGTTAATAGCACGAGTTAATCATTATAGTAAATTGAGCGACGACTGAGAGTAGCCAGATTGAGACCATTGCGATGATAAGTAACGAGACCTGACGAGTGGGCAATTTGAGACCCCGGCGTCAAGTCACAAAACCTTAAAGCTTGTCACTTACTGAGGAGTGGGCAGATTGAGGCATCAGTAAAAATGGATTCCAAGCCGTAACCAAAACTAAAGAATAACTGAAAACTTTAGACGCGGTTCTTCCCAGACTTCAGAATATCAGATTGCTGACCAAGGTTTAATTTTTATTTTTTCGTTGTTTAAATAATTAAGCAGTTGAAGAATTATTTTTTCGTTGGAAGTCAGAATCATTTCTCAACAGGATAACTTCATTTTTTCTTTAAATACATTCAATTATTTAATTAGTTGAAAATTTAAAAAATCAACTCGTTTGATTTTCTTTCGAAAGCAGCAAAATAATACCTTATATCCAAAACAAACACTATTCACAAACACCAGAACTTGGTTGGTGAATCGCGCGTCGATAAGAGTGTTGCAGCTCTGGTGTTTGGGATTGGTGCTTGTTTTGGAAATCATTATTTTCCTGTTTTTAGATTTACAATAGCATTCAGAAAAAAATTTAATGAGATTTTTTTTCATTTTCAACCAATTAAACAAGTGAATATAAATAAAAAAGCTTTCAACGAAAAAATAATTCTTCAGCTACTCAATTATTCAAATTATATAGGTTTTTGAATCAACATTTTTCTAACTCGCGTCCCCATAGATTTATTTTTTGTCAAATTCTGGAGTTATTTATTTTTAAATAAACATTGTAATATATTGAAGGTAATATCGTATCAAAATATAAATGAGTAATACAATAAAATCTGAAAATCCATATAAAACGAGACACTAGTTGAATTTTGTTTGAAGGTGATTGACAATATTTCATGATGAATTTCATTAGTTCGGAGTGTTCGGACTTCCATTGTCAATGGAACCATTTTACAAAATAAATGGTTTGAAATCCTCAAAAGAACTAATACAAATTAACTATCAAAAAAGAATAGCTGAAAAAAATAACAATTATATCAAGCAAAAATTTCTTATTTTTTTGTTTTCATTTTCTGTTTAATTGTTCTATTTTCCTACTTGTATTTTATTTCATTGTAATTTAATTTCAGGTTTTTTGTGCTTAATATTATTGTTATTTTCAGCTATTCTTTCTCAATTTTTAATAAATCATTTTATACATATAATATTAGACAATGGAAATCCGAACTAATGAAATTATATAAGATTATATAAAATGATTTGAAATCCCTAAAGGAACCAATACAAATTAAAAATCAAAAAAATAATAGCTGAAAAAATTAACAATTATATTAAGCAAAAATCTAAACTTTTTTTGTTTTTTTTTTTGTTTAAATGTTCTATTTTTCTACTTGTATTTTATTTCATTGTAATTTTATTTCAGGTTTTTTTTTTGTTAATATAATTGTGATTTTCAGCTATTGTTTTTCATGTTTCATTTGTATTGTTTTTTTTAGGGATTTCAAATCATTTTATATAATATTAAACAATGGAAGATCGAACTAATGAAATTCAGGAGTTGAATTGGGTTAATAATAACACGTGTTACAATTCAAACTAAAAGATATGGAAATGACTGAAAGATATTTCATCAGATATTTCAACTCTAAACAAAATTGTTTTGGAACCCATTACCGTATTTGTAACGAGTTATAAGTCATAAAATGACTTATGTCAATGAATGTAATCCTGTTGAGAAATAACGATTATGATTTGAAAGAAGAAATAATTTCTCGACTAGTTATTTAAAAAATGAAGAAATAAAAATAAAACAATTACGCACAATAGAAAAAAATTACATGTTTTTTTTTAAACTTTATTTGTTCATGACTAAAAAATGGTAAAATAGATTTTATACTAGTTTGCAATTATTATCGCTCTTTTAGTTACGGAAACTTTTAAAAATTGTAATGCGTAAGGTAGAATACTTTGGAAATGTTTATGACTCGATCTTCTCGAATACCTATATAAAAGCATGGTTCCAAGAGGTTAAAATTTTTGAGTTCATTCTTTGAACTTTTATGTCGCCATTTATAAAACGGTGCTCGAAAAAAATCGTTAATCTCACTTTTTGAAGAACTTTTTTCCTCTTATTTCAAGTTTTTGAGTTATCGAAAAATTAAATGACATATTTTCCTCAACTCAATTTGTCAATAACAATTGCAATTTTTTGTGTTCCGAAAAATTATTTAAAACTGTTTCTTCACGTGTTTCTGAATCCAATGACATGTCACTTATATTTTTCGGAGCTTCATGTTCTTGTGAACTAGACTATACGGAGTATATGACCACGATCTATTTGTTACTGCATCTCACCAGTCTCCATCGAATAAGTAGTATCTTTCGTCTTCTTCTTCTTCTTGGTGTGTGAAATACTCATTGCTTTATATTCTGGCGGTGACGCTGCGCCACTCTGCAAAATGCAAAATTTACGGCTACCAGTCAGAGCTTAGCGTAACCCTCGGGGAACGTATAACACGAGATGACAAGTCGCAGGTGTTTGGGGATCAGTGAAGCCGACGCGGTTTTATAAGGTGCATGAAGCATGCACCGATGCAGGGAGGTTCGCAAAATTTTGTTGATATGGTATACGGAAGAGTAGTTCGAATAATTATGGAGAGTACGTCATAAAATTTCCGATTGATTCGTTGCCTGTAGAGTTTTTTTAATTAACACGCTTTTATTAGCTTCACCTGTATGTATGTGTGTTTGTAACTCAAAAGCTCGGGATCTCTATTTGACAAAATTATCGACATTACTGCTTGATCTATTCGCGGGCAGATGGCGCTGTACGTAACCTCCTTGATATAATTCGAACTCACTTTACATGTATTTCTTCATTTGAAAAAAGTATTTTTTTTATTAACACGCGCGCCTGCTGCCTTATTTGTAACCCTCCTTTGCGCGCCTGCTGCCTTGGCTTGGTAGCTGATTTTCAGGCTCCCTCTCCGAAATCGGAAAATATCAATGGTCATTTTCCTAAATAATATACGGCTGATTAATCCCAACGTTTAGATAAAATAAATATAGTTTAAAAAGACTAAAAAACACGCTTTTATAGCATACGAAAGTGAAAAATGAAAAATAAATATAGTTTAAAAAACCAAAAAACACGCTTTTAAAGCACATCGAACCAAAAAGTTAAAAATATTTTTTTCAAATGAGCTCAAAGCAATAACGAACGAAAAATACTAGTATTATTGTGATCGTTATTGAATAAAATGGCTTTTTGTAAATAATTAGTTTAATAGTCATGGTTATCCAATCAAAATAAAATGAAACAGAATGACAGAAATTAGTAATATAGTAACTTAAAAAAAAGACCAAAAAAGAGCTCAAAGCAACATGTGTATGAAAGAGCTGGGCATGTGCTATGAAAGAGCCGGGTTTCTCTTTACAAAAAGACAGCCTTTCAGCAAATAAACATTACTTAATAAAATATTTATCTGCTATTTAAATCTTATCAAACTGTTGAATTGCTTATTTCTGTGAGAATCAGTTATTTATCAATCTTTCATCACAATGTTTCAACAATCTTAAGCAATATAATGTATATTTTTTAATAATTGGTCTCCATTATGAAATAATTAATTAACTAGGAACCTTGTAATGTCACAAGGCTCCTCTTTATAAAAAAACAGTCTTTCAGCAATAACAATCTCTTAATAAATTATTTATCTCTTATAAAAACCTAATCAAACTTGAACATTGCTTATTTCTATCAAAATCAGATTTATTTATCTGTTTCAAATCACAATCTTACAATATTCTTAATCATCTTGATACAATTATAATTTTTTTCTAAATCTTACACAAATTTTACACTGGTACAATTCTACTTTGATCTTAGAATCTTCATTACACATAATACAATAATTTTTATCTTGCTGTGAAATAATCTTCTTGTTTTTCAGTTCCAATAGATTAATTTCATCATCTGTGCTTGTTAATGAATCATCGTGCAAAGATATGTTGGCGCTGGAATCACTGGACTCATGTGCCTTGGAACTTAGATTTTTTTATATTTTGTGTTTTGTTAACATTTTCCTTCTCTTTTTCCTCGTGTTATTTTTTTCTGAAGCTGGATTAGGTCTGTCGGTCACATATGATGCAAGGAACGCATCGTCAGAAAATATGTTAGAATTTAAAGGATATATGCCAATTTTGATGAATTCTTGAGTACCATTTTGTAGGCATAAAGCTGCTAAATAGGCATCTCTAACAAACTGCGCAATTTGGTAGTTTGTAGTGTATTGAAAGAGCCGGCTCTTTCAAAGCTTCCACAAGTGGCTCTTTCAAAACATTTTGTAACAATACAACATATCAATTTTATCAACCCTTACTGCACTTTTCTTTATAAAATAAATTAAGCAAACGCAAACAAACATACTTTTTCGTTCTAAAATCTTTGATGTGGTCTACCGATGCCATTCGTTTTCGCAGAACTGTCAAATGTTTGTGGATGACAGCTATTCAGTGTTGTCATACAAACATTAAAATTAAATTATGGTAGGATTTTGGTAAGAGGTAGAAAATCACATCGGCTCTTTCAAAGCCTGACTCTTTCATACACACTCTCTCCCACCCTAAATTGCAAAAAGTTGAATTTGTTCATGTCACCGTCACGGTGTAAAGATTTTGTTGATTTCATTTAAGAATGATATAGGTTTTCAATGATTATTTCCTTCAAAGAAAAAAAAATATGAAGAAATTCAAGTCACCAAAATAGAGTTTTACAGCGATAAAACGCTTCTTTCGAACAGTGATAAAAGTGACAGCTATGAAATCAACATGTCGTTAAGTAATAAAATCCATTCAATTTGAATATTTTGTTCTTATATCGATACACTTAGATAACTAGACAGCAACTCTACTGACCTAACTCAAATGACTGAGAATCAAATAAAATTCACCAATACCATAAACAGATACACGTCACAGATTTACATAACCTCTCGAAAACAATCCTTCAATTCAAACTCTACCTTGAATACCAATAATTTATATGATATTCAGAAATTTCAATATCTTGATCGAAACTTATTGGTATTTTTCTGATTGATTCGGCCGTTACTTGATGAAGATCCATAGTAATTTCAAAAACTACACATCACAATTTGATCAAACACAATGAGATCAAATCGTGAGGTGTAGTTTTTGAAACTTTTGGTATAATAATCGATATATTATTCTGAATAGGAGCAATCAGATACCCAGAAAAGATAAAACCACTCATCCTAATACTGAGTCGTGGTTTTATCATGCTCGTTGCTATCATGGTATTGCAAAAGACCTCGAAAGTTTATCCACCAATTTCCATTTTCCATTAGTGTTGGGATAATTCGAATTAAAAATAATCGACAATTCGATTCATAATACTTCGAGATATTGAATCGTTCATCAAGATAATTCGAATTAATATAGATATTATTCGCATTCACAGATCGCACAACTCAAACGTATGCTTTTCGAAATTGGCGTTACTATTGGCGGTTGATATAATAATATTTTTATCACAGTAGCTATTTTTAAAGAGGTTACGAAGTAATAATATTGAAATAAATGTACTACAAGACATTGCCTATTGAACTACAACCACTTCACAAATTGGTCATTTGTCATTATTAGGTAGACTACTGATAGTTTAGGTTCCAATTGGGAATGGATAGAGAAGATATGTGAATAAGAATGTCTGAAGAATGAACAGGGTAGGCATTGAGAAAATTTCAAAATAATTGATATTGAACTTTTTTCCAAAATCAAACATAAAACCGAATGAATGTAAACAACAATAAATTCATGAATCAAATAATCACAATAAAAAATTCAAATTAGTTCTCAATATAAAAATAAAATAAAACATTCTTAGATAGCAAAGATCACATCAAAATCACAGTTGAATCTAATAAGGTACAATTCACATACTATTTAAAAAAATAATTTCATCCATATGTTTGGGAGACGACTCCCTCTATTGTTAATTGTCCCGTTTTGGAAAATACTCGTTGTGATGGGACCGATGTGGCAAGTACCGATAAATACTCAACAGCCAACTTATACAGCTCTGGAAAAGTACTTTTGTGTGTTTTTCAGAATTCCGTTGGATAACTTTTCCTCTCACGACAAGGCATTTCAATATACTGCCGTATTTACAACATAACCATAGTCACAAGTGTCGGAATTGACTTCGCCTTTGCGACTTTTTTATGAAAATGCGAAGAAGTATCGCAATTTAGTCTTGATTCGAGATCTTGCGAGCTTGGTTGGAATTCAGATTATTCTTCGTCAGTTGCTGCTGGATAATTCTCATTGATTAGACCTATAAGTTCTTCAGTTACTCATTTTTGGGCATTGTTGCATTAATATCATTGCTAAATGGTAATTTATTGCTTACTAATGTGTGGCTGAAATAGCATACTATTGTTTTACAGATTTTTACAATAGCTCAAAAATTCGGGGTACTGTTCAGTGACACTCAAATTCGATGCATGCGCAACACAGGGTCTATAGGGTCAAATTTGTTCACATCTTCAAAGTCCTTGTACAGTTCTACAAAATAATGTATAAATATAAAATTAAATCAGTTTTTGGAAAAATCGCATATAACAAAGAATATTTTCGTTATGGTGGTTTCTACTGTTTTTAAGTTGGTTTGCCACTAAATTGTCGACTGAGTATAGTCCACAAAACAGCCACACATAGAACGGTAACGGCAATGTTGACGACAGAACCACTTTTCTCAGCGCCTCCAGTGTTTGGCAGCCGAACCTAAGAGATATAGCGCGAAATTCAAATAGTGGCTGTTCGCATTTTACTTTTTTGTTGAAACTTTTCCTAGAGATCAATTACCCTAACACCAAACTGATATTTTTGCACTCGACGCGCGTTTCGCTAACAAGGTTAGCATCTTCAGAAGAAGAAAATTGATACACTATCAATTTTCTTCTCCTGAAGATGCTAACCTTGATAGCAAAACGCGCGTCGAGTGCAAAAATATCAGTTTGGTGTTAGGGAGATTGATCTCTAGGAAAAGTTTCAACTGTTACACCACAGGTTCCAATCTCATCATTTATTGTTATTGTTGCTTCACTACCGGTCAGGTTTTGATTCCACAGAAATCATCTGGGAAAAACCTTGACCAATCAAAAATATCAACAAGTGAAGCAACAATAAATATGTGAACTGAATTACCTCAAATTATGATCAACCATATTTATTTTCAGTTAAATTTGTGTAAATGTGGTAGGTAATGAAACTATATGAACTCAGTTCAAAATTTATTGGAAATACGTAAACCTCAACTTACACTAATGTTTTTTCAATAAACGATTCTTTTTCTTCAAAAATTTTTCATGAGCAGACAATATAATTGGATCAATGAAATCGCTGTTTGTCTGGGTGTTCAAAAACCTAATGAATTTTTTATCTCTTCCCCTAGTAACCAAATTGACTTTTCTACACCAAAAATACAAACAGCATCTAACAATCAGATGGCACAGTTTTGAATCATTGTCAGAATGATCTGGACAGTTGACTAGGTTAAAGGATAGTTGCTCTAGTATTATTTTCCTCAAAATTTGTGAAATATTTGTAAAATTACACAAACGCTTATTCTATTCCTTGTTGGTGTCCGGAAATGACTTTCTTGCTCTTGCTCAAAAGTGGAAGTTGATGGCTGGTTTATATAGCTATTATCACAGCTTCCATGACCTGAAAAATTACATGAATATATAATTTCTCTTTCTTTCTTTCATATATTGTGTAAAATTAACAAATTGGTGTGTATGATGAACATTCCAAGATTTTTCTATTCATACCTTGGGTAACACTGATAATTTCATTTCTGGAAGGTGTACCAAAACAAATTTCTTGCTCAGGTATGGAAGTGGAGGGCTGACACATGTCCTCATATTGTTCTTGGCCTATAAAATGAAATTGCAGCATTTGTATGGATTTTTTTCTATAAACTACATATATTTTGGAACTACAGTTTTACAATAATTCTTACCTGCCACAGAAGACCTACTCATTCTTGCCATACCTCTTGGTTCTTCGATAGTTTCTGAAAACATATAGAACACTATTATTCAACCACATGATAACATCTCTATTTTTCTGCAAATTCATATAGCAATACTTATGGTGCACTCGATAAGTGGTTAATCAAATTGTTGTTTAATAATGAGAATATTATGAATAAGATATATAAACTAGAATTGCAAGATATCGAAAGGAGTAAGGATTATGCTTACTTACCAGGAAGAAATAAAACAGGTACAGCATGTCATTTTAAACCTCTTCTGCTAGTAATTTTATCTTAAACAGCGAAATGTCTGTCACAAACTCGTGAGTTACAATAAATTGTCTCATGGGGTACATTGAAGAGTTCTTTATTGTTTATATTCTTGAGCCAAACATCGAAAACAGCGGGGTCATCTTTGGGAAACCGATGTTGACTACTCTCCCTATCCTCACAAGAAGGAACGCAGCACTTTTTTCGATATCGTTTATGTTCGGAAGTACTCATTACGATAAATAAAAATATGAAACTGACAGAACACAAGCAAAAACACAATTTGAAAAGGAAAACAGTCCCAAACCATATTTATACATTATTATCACAACAAAACTAACGGACGTCCTACCTAATTTAAGTTCATTCTTCTTCTGTAAACAGTAATTTGAATCATGCGCGCGCAGAAGGCACGTGATTCATTACAGAAAACTGGAGAAAACCCCGATAGTGTCGCCATCCCTGGTTTGGCAGCCGCGTAACATATAACCAAGTGTTCCCATTTAACTTACATTTCTATGTGTGGCTGTTTTGTGGTATAGTCGTATTTGAAATTTCCAACTTGGATCAACTGTGAACTAGTTCTTCCTCAATTTGTGGCTACCTTGTATACATATTGCATTGGATTATTGAAATATTTGTGAAAAACCCCTTCAAAATAAAGTTACTTTCAGAAATATTCAACTTCAATCAATCAGTCAAATTTTAGTATAATTATACTCTGAATAATCGGAAGCCCACCTACGCTCATGGCAAAGACCGACCCTTCCGGCCCGCTACATCCAACCCCTAATCGGGTTAGTGCTATCTCATTTTCTCCGTGCCGAGACATCTTCGAGTTTCCTAGTGGGAAGGCTTAGCGGGAGGTTACAGGTGAGAGTGCTGCTCCTGGGGCAAGGGAACTACGGGGCGAGTTATGAAGTTTATAATTAACTTTTTTCGAGGAAGTAGCTTTCAGTAAGGCACGGGGTGCAGGAAGGGTGTTTAATTTTGTTGATTAAAAGTTACTTCCTTGCGTTAGTTATACTCCCGCTAGGGAAGGGTGGTTTTTACTTGTCTTGAATATTTATTATGGTCCCTGTTACTATACCGTGCGATATCATTGGATTGACAATTAATATTATCGATAATTTTTCACAAATAGTTTTTTGTGACTTAAATTTTTTTTTGTGTGATCCAAATGAAAAAACGTTAATTTAGAAATATTGAAGATGATGATATTGACCTACTGAATATTTGATGGAATCGGCCGATACTTCTGAAGTGGAACCTTTTTCATATAGTAATAATTCTCAGTAAATAGGAAGTACATTATCAGGACTGCAAAAAAAAGCTTTTGGCAGACTAATAGTGAAGCAAAGAATATTTATTTAAGTAGTTACGGATCAGATGTTCATCGAATTTTTTTCAGTGACAGTGACCTTAGATAGACTTGATGGAGTGCATATTATTTGTTTTAATGAGAGAAATGCCTTACAGATATTCAGATCAGTATTTGTTGCAAAAAGTTAATCAAAAATATATTCAGTATTGAATGACAAAGCATATACGTATGTGATTCACAAGCATAGTTATTGAATAAATTTGGGACCTAGTCAACAAAATAGTCAAATTTTTTCGTTAATATTTTTGAGGGCGAATATGGGGTTAAATTAAATGATCTTTCTAGCTAGAACCAATTCATTATGAACAAAATTGAAGTATTGAAAGTTCTGGCTGATCTATATAAATTTTTACCTCTTGACTGCAAAATTTTTGGCCTACATCATTTTGGCCAAGCTAACGTTTCGACAAAAACTAGGTTATTTAGATGAGAATTTATGCGCTTTTACAAACAGATGTCAGATAATTTATTTTTGACGTCTCCGTGAGAAAGTATCTTCGAATTGAAAGATTATATCCCGAGGCCACTATTATTATCAAACGACATTAACCTTAGAATGTGATACAGCCTTGTTTTTGATGCTGGCAAGAGTATAGTTACATAGTCGATCGGTAGCCAGGCGTTTCGACGTGAGTGCTTTGTTCACTCAGTAAATCGGCCGATGTGTGAGTCGATGGTTCAAGCTCCAGGCTGAACGCTGGATTTTCACTTGCTATCGTCCAACTCGTGTTAAAAGGAATCGAAATTATTTCTAGATGGAGTGACATTTTGTTGTTCGCTCAAGGAATGAAATACTCTGAAAGAATTCCGATTTTCAATTATGGAATATCATTGACTTTGGGTCGATGATGGTCACTATCTTGCACTGATGAGTGGCTGATGAGCCTGAAACCGGTCTGCAAGTGTGCCCGTTCCAAAATTGAAGGTCGACTCTTTCAGTTGTATTGCCAATTGTATATGCATCTTCTGTGAAGATTCCTGCACTGACGCCTTTTGGATATAATCCAACGCCCTTCGTGGTACTAGCCAGGGGAGTAGTTGTTTTTTGATAGGCGTCAGTTCATCCAACCTACTGTGTAGGTATATTCGAGATTGGCTTGAACGTTTAAAGTTCATTTCTTTAGACAGGAAAGAAGTGAGTGAGTCTATTCCAGTGATTCCCAAAGTGGTTCAGATGTACTCCCAGGGGTTCACGAGAGACTCGACGGGGATCTACGTTGGCGTGACAAAAAATGGGGATTCACAATTCGTAAGCGGGTGTCCACAAAAATTTATGTGGTTTCGATAGTGAAGAACTAAAATATTGTAGGGAGATAATATTTTGAGAAGCTCAGACTGTTACAAGTAAAAACTTGCAAAATGTCGGGACTTGCAAAGCGCTGCCGCTGCCGTCCGCAACGCTTGTTCAAACGTGCAAAGGGAACGAAATACAACTTCTGTGTGTGCTTACAATCTTGCATTAACTTGAATTTCACTAGTTCGGACTTCCATTGTCTATTATATAAAATGATTTGAAATCCCTGAAACAAGTAAAAAAGAATAATTAAAAAGAATAGTTGAAAATAACAATTATATTAAGCAACAATAAACCTGAAATGAAATGATAGTGAAATAACCTACAAGTAAAAAATATAATAATTGAATAAATAAAAATTAAAGGAATGCAAAAAGAAAATAATAAAATAAAAAAATAAAAAAAATAAAAAATAAAAAAGTGTAGAGATTCCAAGTCACGTTAGTTCACGACGTTTCGATTGTTGGTATCCACAATCGTCTTCTGGTGATGACCAGAAGACGATTGTGGATACCAACAATCGAAACGTCGTGAACTAACGTGACTTGGAATCTCTACACTTTTTTATTTTTTTTTATTTTTTTTAATTTTTTTATTTTATTATTTTCTTTTTGCATTCCTTTAATTTTTATTTATTCAATTATTATATTTTTTACTTGTAGGTTATTTCACTATCATTTCATTTCAGGTTTATTGTTGCTTAATATAATTGTTATTTTCAACTATTCTTTTTAATTATTCTTTTTTACTTGTTTCAGGGATTTCAAATCATTTTATATAATAGACAATGGAAGTCCGAACTAGTGAAATTCATCACGAAACATTGTCAATCACCTTCAAACAAACCTTGCATTAACTTGTTTGATTCGTCACCAATATAAATATATACTGATATATTTTATTTTCATCACACCAAACGGGAAGTCTAAATGAAATGAGTGAGAATTGATTGCTTTCTTTTGCTGTATGTCAAAAAAAAGTTGGATGGAATGACTTTTTTGATTGACAAACTTCAATTTTTTGGTATCCACTCACAGCACAATCAATTAATTATTTACTTAATCAATTCCCACTTTTGATTCATTTGAAAACTGTTAATACGTAGTTGGAACGCAACTGCAACGCAAATTTCCATAGTTAGATCTAATCCTCACATTTTTTGTTGAGTTTTGGGAATATTGTAAAGATATAGCTGCAGGGGGTCCACCAGAACCAGCAACATTTTGAAAATGGTCTATGATTTAAAAAAACTTTGGGAACCTCTGGTCTATTCGAACCTTCACTACATCGCGAAGGTCCATAAACGGTCCCATAGCTAGAAAAAGAAGGCAAAGCCCCGCATTACTGTGACAAGACGAGAGAGCGCCCGCTATCTCGGAAGATCCCTGGTGAGTTCGGAGTCATACGAATATGAACAACTTAGGATGATGCCTTATTCAGGAGGAATCTCTCAATTAATATAGTGATGACTACTCTTAGTTGGCTTCTTATTTGTGTCTTTTGGGTCTCGAAATAAACAACAAAAGCCAACCACGATCAGTATTACTCTGTAACCTGTCACACCAGACATGAAATATCCTCCCTTCCCAGTGAAGTCAATTTTCAATTATTTCAGTTAATCAAACTTATGATGGTCACCATACACGAATCTCCGGAGATTCCATCTCTGCTGTAGGGTAATTAAACTGTTGACCCTCGTGCAAAAACGCCGTCGGATAGAATGGTGTTGATTAATGCTCGTTATTAAGCGACAACCGTTTCAACAGTTTTTTTTTGCCGAGCAGCAGTGATCTTATTTTATTTTCCAGCCGACCGTAGCGACTGCGACGCTACTTTGGTGGGCCGGGCCGGGCCGTAATTAGTCCGTTCCAGGGCCGACGTAATGATCCGCAGTGGCGGCAAATGGCAAATACAGTAGCTATTATCTCACATAGGCGTAGGGGAATGAGAGAAAAATTATCGATTCGAATATTTAACTTTGTACAAAAAACATTTTATTGAAACATACTGTTTACCGCCAAGTCTGATACTATTTTCCATAGATTTGTGATGTCTTTCGAAGGAATATGGTTGGTCCCGCTCTTTTTCTGTTTTTTATTGATGATTAGTGTAAAACCCTTAGCAGATTTTCTTTACACAGATTTCTAATGATTAATCTCTCAGTATAGATGAAAATGATAGATTAGATTTCTTTGTAACGATGTTAGAGTTGCTATATTAATGAAATATACTCCCTTTTATTTTTTTTGAAAGGGTCAACTTAAAAAATTGAAATTTGGGATAATGAAATTAATGCATGAATACTTCATTTTGAGGTGAAATTGACAGATGAAACTTTCAAGATGGCGAGATATTCCTTATTAGCAGCCATATGGCAATTCCAACAACCCGATAAGGTTTGTTAAGTTATTATTTGTTTATAAAAACGACAAAAAATGTCAGTACGACAATGAACATCATTGTTCAGTTAGAATATTCTCATTTAGTTTTCGGTTTTACTAGTAGAAATGTACCACGTTAACAATCTATCAATTTTGGGAAACCATATTGTAGGACCTCTATTTATTGATCAAATTTCAACAGGGGAATTGTATTTGAATATGCTGGAAACTACTGTTGGCCCTCTCATTACTGAAATCATCGAAGCGAATCCTAATGAATTCGATATGGATATCGTATTCCTACAAGATGGAGCACCACCACATTACTCCAGACATGTAAGAAACTATTTGGATACTACTTTTCCCGGTCGTTGGATTAGACGTCGAGGTCCTACAGAATGTCAGCCCGCTCGCCAAATATGACACCTTTGGACTCTTTTTATTAGGATATATGAAACAAAAGGTGTACGAAACTGAACCTGCTTCAGTACTGGATATATGGCAGAGAATAATAAATATTTGTAGAGATATTGACGTTACTTTGTTCGAAAATGTGTGAAATATTGGATCGGCTATTCATATGTCAAGAAGTTCAAAGCAACCATGTCGAACATCTTCTGAACTGACCTCAAGCTTATTACCTCATATTATGTAGTTAAATGTCAATGTATTCAGGCAATTATTGAAAGTTCCGCCATTTTGTAGTAGTTGAAGATATGGACATTATATTCTAGGGTTGTGAAGCATTTGTCAGGAGCTTCAAAAAGATGTGTCACAAGACCCCCTTTTCAATTAATTTTTTTTCTCAGATGGCGCCATCTTGAAAGTCATCTGTCAATTTTACTTCAAAATAATCAATTTCATTATCCCAAATTTCAATGTTTTGAATTGGCCCGTTCAAAAAATGAAAGGGGGAGGACATTAAAAAAATGCACTGTATATGTTACTTTGAGATTTGAGCTAGAAAAGAATTTGGTTTTGTGATATGGCAGCTGAGGCTATTTATTTAGCTCAATATAATGGGGACATATCTCATATCCGTTCGGTTATCAACTGCTGTATATAATGTTGGGAAACCTAATCATGAGTTAATAAAGTACTTGTTTTACGAAAGTAACAATCAGAACAATGTCCTTCAGAGAGTGAAGGTCATCATGTAAGACCTTATTTAGACATATCTGTGTATTTCGAACAGACCAGAATGAAAATCACAGTATATACAACTGGAAAAACTAGCTGTATAAAACCATCAGTTCTGCGAGCCCTATAGCAGATTTTTCGATACAGAAAAAAATCCCGAATAATAAAACTCCCAAAACACTTTGTGATACCTTAGTTGAGAAAAAACCACATTCAATTCATGAAATTCTCCCGAATTCTTGTTTATATACATTTATTTACTGATGCCCATTTCAATAATGCATTAACGAACTCTCCAAAAACAAAAGAAACGATCGAATTTGAACAATGTTTCAAAGAATTTTTTACTTTATAGAGAAGAAAACGTCCTTTTTCCATGAATATTTTTTTATAAGTAAACTAAATGTCGAATTTCCATCTTAAAGCTGAAGGACAGCATTAACTCTACTAGTTGATGTGATAGGATATGTTGATAAATCCACTCCTATCAAGATTTCAATAAAGAACAAAATTTTAAGATCTGTACATAATTCAAAATCTGGTTCTTGCTTGTGTACACCCGGAACTTTAGTATATAATGAATATTTTACAACAGGTAGGTATATAATCATATATTTATAACACATAAAAAACATATGTAACTAATTGCCTCATTATAGCAATCAGTCAATGCATGAATCAATAAAAATTAACTGTGTTAGGTACTTTTTTACATACGTGTACTTACCTAAAGTGCATGCATAATTATTATAATTGAAAAATATCACGTGGTCGTGGAAAAGTATAGAGTTTACTCGTCAAAAATCATTTTCTGATGCTCTATATCTCTATAATATCACCAAATTCGACTTCGTATTTCCTACAGGAACTCTCCATTCATCGCTTACAGAAGATTTTGGTAAAACAATATGGTCAGTTTAATTTAGGCCCAAAATAATTATACGAATTATGTATACATTTTTCTCCATATGAATCAATCGCATAGATAATATGTCCTGGTTCTGCTACTTTATATACTTGCACCAGAACCAGATGGTGTTTTTGGTCCATCTGTGAACCCACAGGTATCTGTTTTCAGTATTTTCTCCTCTTGGAGGATCAAGTCTTACCTAATCAAGAGAATGACTTTATATGGAAAGACCTAGTCGAGTCTTGAAGACATTCCCAGAATGTTGTGGCTTTCAGTGTTCATCAGTAGTCTGTTACACTCCGCAAAAGCTCTGTTTTATGCAATTGGCACACACTTCCGTCTGTTTTCCGTCTAATATCTTTCTCAGCAAAGATGTGGAGATGAGTTGGGTCTATAACGATTTTTATGGCCGTTCACGGTGTGCTGTAGATGGCACCATATATTTATATAGTTGCCCAAACCTGTTTTTGTATACTAATACGAAGTTTCAATTCAGCAGTTCAATGTTAAACTTTCATCCACTAAGCAATTATTGATCACTGTTTCGTTCATCACGTATAATCATATTAGATTTGTTTGGATCCTAAGAACCAAGATGTTTTACATATCTTTCGACATATTCTTATGGGTAATCTGGCTTTGTACGAACATTTTCCAAGTGAGCGTGAGTAAAATAATATATGTACTATCCCGTTCAAAGGAACTTTCTGATACCCACTGTATATTTGATTAGTGAAATATTTTTCTTGGTGCAGAATCATTACCGAAACATTGACCAGCTCCACAATTCCCTTTGGGGATATCAGCCACGTACAACTAGTTAGTTCTATTGCGTTCATCGGTGACCACAAGTTCTCGTAGTTACGTCACTGGCGCGATAAACACGTAATGTCTGGCCTGTCCGGCATCGACCAGTAGATAATTCCGTGCCCGCGGCATCCACTAATTAGAGCGTGCAGATGGCCCGGTGACTGTTTATCATCCGCTCCGCACCCCAAGCGGGTCGGAAAGCCCCTCGATCTGATGCCCTTTCAATTATCGGAATTACCGAATGCGCGTGCATGACAGTTCGACAAAAAAAATTAAAAAATAACGTTCCTTCCTTTTGTTGTCTCTATTTCCTATCGGATTTCCGGAAGAGAATCTTGAGAGTCAAGAAATATAGGGCGAGAACAGAGGGTAAAGAACATTATGGATGGTGGAAGTAGGAAAGATGTAGTTGTTCATGAATATTCTTCTTGACAAACGAAAAGACATTAGATTAGGAATTGGGTCCTTTAACACTGTTCATAGTTCTGATGCTCCACTTCGCTTTTTCCAGACTTCTGAAAACATTAAACTGTAAAGTGACATATACCGTTCCAGACGAATTAAATGTTCTTTGATTCTTTTGCTATTCGCCAGACGTTTGTTATCTCTAAAATAGAGTTTTCGCAGAGTATTCTTTGAAATAAGTTTCAATAATCTGTTCAGTCTGATTGATGTATATTTGTGTGGCACTCCCCATATCTTATTTCATAAATTACGATTTTTCAGTTTCTGTCATCTTGTCTTATGAGTTAACTGAATCTTATTAAAACAAGCAGGTTTGAATGTAAATTTTCCTTTTAGTTTTTGATATTAGTATATTTTGAGTGAAATGGAACAACAATAAACTTTTTCGTTTATGAAGAAACTCCCAAAATTTACGATTCCTAATCAGCCAATCGACTGTTTCTTTTAGCTATGTTCCTGATATATTTGCATGAAATGAACATAATAAACCTATAGACAAAAAACTGTAGTCCACCACTTTTTATTATTGTTGACAATCTCAGGAATGTGAAAGTTAATTTCTATAGACATCTAATCCATCTATAGGATCCAAGTCCATGGAAATTATACTCGTTTCTTACTTTCAGTTCAAATCTGCTCGTGAATGAAGTAGCCATACTCGAAAGGAGACGCCCTCTTGCGTCTGTAAAAATAATTAAAGCAGTTCTGTTTCATGCTAATTTGTATGAGTTAGATACATACTTCGAGTACCGCACTATTCACATCACGATTTCTAGAAGGTTCCTCAAATGTAGGATAGTTTTTGGTAAAGGAATATCTGAAAATAACGAAGATATAATAAATGATACTAAAATCTCTCCAACTATTGATCTTATGAAAAATTGATTGTAAAGTTCTGGAAGATCAGTTAGTATAGAGCATAAAGCATACTATAAAGTTGTGACAGGACTCCGTATTAAAGAACAGGATGTCATTCATATGAAGCTGAAACAGGATTGATTCACGGCTTGAACCCTGGAGTACAAGAGGGTTGATAGCAAAAGAATTAGAAGATACAATGTCGATCATTTTCGTTATCACAAATAGCAGTCTGTTGGGTTTATATTTAAGTGGAAGGTGTTTTGTTAGTGAATATCCCTTGTCTATACGAAAGATTAAATAAGTTAAAGAAAACCGATACAAACTTTTTCCTCATTGGATTTGATACCAAGAAGGATTGCTCTGTTTGTTTTCAGACCATGGGTGCTCTATACGGACTCATTTGTCATAATTTTCAGGAGTTTCTGCTCATATTTCAGTAGAAAAGAGATAGAAGTCAAGATTTTCACTGTCTCTGCCAAGCACTAGAATGAACAAGATCCAGTTGAAGATTTTTTTATTTTACTCTCACCTGTACGGTGCTGCTTGAGATTTCAAAGTTGAAGTTTTTGATGAAGCAGTCGAAGTTGACAGACGACAAAATAGTATATTAAGATGTGCCCGACTAACTACTTCAGTCGAATTGTAATATGTCCTGCGTCCCTTTTCAACACACAACGGATGTCTCAAAAAAATAAATAATGGGAGCCGTATTCCACTGAAGTAAAATAAGTGTTTGGACTCGCTAGGGGAAAAGATGGCCTTTTTCCATCCCCCATTTAGTATCCCTCGGAGAAACGATATGCGCGACGTGCATAACTCCCAGTCGGGCGTAATGCGATGTAGTAAAAGCGGCGGCGGTATACGACTGTGGCGGGGACGTCGGGTAGATCCGCCGGCAGAGATATGTGATTACGGCGTCAATTAGAGAGAAGCATGCGAGCGAACGAATTAGCGGCGGTGGCAGCGTGCTCATTGCTTGGTTCCCGTATTGCCACCGGAGGCGCCCTATTATCCCTGGACAGAGAGGGACTGCGGCTACGTTGATGATATGCTGAATCAATGAAAATGAACTATTTATTGGACAAGCACTCATAGAAAAGTTGGCAAACCGTAGACACATGTTTCTGGCTACTTAGCCTTCGTCAGTACGGTACAGCCAAGTGTAAAGGATAGAAAATTCTTCGTTGCAAAAAAGAGTCGAAAACCAACAATTCGTCATCAGGAGCCAACTGCGCATTCGTGTCATCGTCGAAAGACCTTGTGATCACCTGGACTACTCCCAAATGAGTCACGGCTGTAGCTCTAGCGACCTTCGTGACATCCGGGTCCAAGATAAAAAAAACGGATGTTCTTCTTCCGACAATGACATGAGTCCGCGGTTGGCCCCTGGTGATGAATCCGTTTGTTAGACCTCGACCCACTTTCGCAACAAAGTGTTGTCCTCTACACTCTACACCGTACTGACGAAGGCACAGCCAGAAACATGTGTCTGCTTAACCTGTTTAGTTTAAAAAAGTGTTTTGTGTATTTGAATACGTGATGAATTTTCATCAAATATCGGCCACTTCACTCACAAGCTCCGACAAAAATCACCAGCGGTGGTCAGTCAGTTGATTTGATCATTTCGAAATAATGTTCTAAAATTCATCTAATGGAGGAATAGTTAACACCTGCATTTTTGAAAGATCTCGACAATGTTTCTTGATCAGTGTTAGCTTCAGACTTCCATTGCCTATACAATGTTAACAGATTTGAAATCTATCAATACTTTCTATAATATGCTAAAGAGAATACAAGATCTAGTAGTATTCAGAATTTTCCCACTTGACATTGTCAGTTAAATTTTGATAATTTTTGTTATTTTATGTTTTTTATATCCGTTTTAAAGCCATTTTATATTTTTCTTTCAAATTAGTAAGTTCTACATGCATATATATAACAAGATATAATCTCATTTTTGTAGTTGTCCTGACGAATAATAATCACGTGACAAAGAGAGGAAAATGTAATTGATTATTTTGGAATGAATATATAACAAATAGACTTTGTACAACACAGTCAAGCAGAAATAATATTGTATCTGTTGTGGACATTATAAAATCATCTGGATCGATTGGGAATGATAAATGTTTGAAAAAGAGAGTTGTCAAAAGCTTCCTTATTTACGAACATTCAATGATGCTCACGAGAAAATTGATATTTACACATAAGCAAGGTTATACCAAATTTGTAGATATATAAAAAAGAAATGTAGCTAAACTTAGATAAAATATGTAGCAACTTTGTAAGTGAACTAGTATTAGAGTTATGAAGTTTCGAAATTTGAACATGTTAAAATGATTAATACGTATCCAAGCAAAGGAAAGGATTTTCAATTTTTTTGTCAACAAGAGATTTTTTGCCAAGCCTCTACAATTATTGAAAATCAATTCAGAAAACAAGTACTATAGAAGTTTATATATATATATATATATATATATATATATATATATATATATATATATATATATATATATATATATATATATATTATAGTCATTAGATATATATTCGTTCCGTTCCTTTGTTACACAAAAAAGTCATTCCGACCCTGTACTAATCCCTTAGCGCTAGTCGCTATACGACCTCGATTCACGAAACGCTTTCGTTTATTTATTTTATCTAAGTCTCTGGGAACCTTTGAACGCGCTTCACTTTTTCAGTTGCCTCTGCCTGTTCCGTAATACTACTCGATTGTTTTTTTAGTCGAATTACGTAATCGTCAAAAACAAGTTTCGCGCAGTTGCTGATTTCAAATATTTCTGAAAGTTAATCGGTATTTTTTACAGGAACGACCTTTTGTAGCAAAATATTAAATCTGTTTGGAAAAATGAAACTATTGTGTAACCATTTTCTTCGAATATAATACAACTTTGAACAGAAAGTTATTTTGGCAAACTTTCATGTAAATGCTACATTCTCAGAGGCAAATATCTGAATGAATTTACAAATGAATAAAGTAACAGCAAACAATGTATGTCACGACCAGTACATAAAATATTCAAAGTTATCAAATTTTGACTGACAATGTCAAGTAAGAAAATTCTGAATATTACTGGATATTTTGTCTTTATCATAATTTAGTAGGTACGTATAAATTTTGGTTGTCATAATTTTTCTATTTTGAATATGTGGGTTTTCATGATCTTTCGAATAAATATGCTCAGATTGCTCAACTAATGCACAAGAACCAACATTTTGTCTGCAGTTGCTCTAGTGCGAGTTAATGCAACTATTGAGAGGTCTATGTGCCTGCCCTATATATGTTTTAGGACATATACAAGAAATTATATATACTGAATTGGATTTTTGTCTGAGAAGCAAAATTTAGGTAAGCTTTGAGTTTACTTTAGAAATAGATATTTGTTAATATTTATTTAAGGAAACATTTAATCTAGTATAAGGTACCTAGCACATGTGCTTTTCACTTGTTGATTATTTTCAAATAATTTTAAATCGGTTTAGTATTACTTCATGAAGTAATTTTCAAGTTTTCAGTCAAATGAGCTTTCGTCTCAGAATAGAAACTTCTTTCAAACAAAACAAAATGAGTTTCAAATTTGCAATATGAATAATTATATGAAAACGTTTGCAAAACTTCGACTATGATGTTAGTGGTGTCAAACTTTCGAAAGTTAGAGATTTTTTCATATAATTAGTAATTTGGAAGATTCCCACATTTTTTTGTATGAAGAAGTAGAAATCGAAAACCTTTCTTTCCCAAAGACTATTTTTGAAATGTTCCAAACTCATTTTACTTTGTCCTGAGACAGCCGAAAGCTTGATATAGAGTAGGTTTCTTTTTCAAAAATAAAATAAAATTTTGTATATATAAAATAGAGCTATTTTCATTTATTTGGAAACTTCAACCTCAGAAATATTGTAGGCCTTCAATTTGTTTCGTACCTACTTGTATTTCTTTTTGTTGGTTAATTTCGTGAATATAATGGTATATTTTGAATTTTTTGCGAAGTCGATTTCAAATTATGTTCTATGAATAGCTCGATGTGTTCAAATAAAAAGAAACACTGAAAACTTGTTTGCGAGTTTTATTTCACTATGTATTTGAAAACAATTTCTGGTCAAAAATGAGACGATTGAATTATGTATATTATCTTTTTGCCATTGACATTATTTCTGAAATAACTGAATTGAGCTGATCAGTATTAACCATCAAATCTTTTTCAAAAAATACTTTTCCGACGGAATCCAAAAATTTAAAGCAATATTTGTAATTTCATAGGAAAAGTACGTCACGCTTCTACTGGGTATACCAGTATATTGGAGAATATTAAAAAAACGGCCAATGCAATAATATAACCTATGGAATCATAGCCCGGGGTGGTGCATATGAAAATTCATTAAAAATTGCCAGTTCTATTCATGACTACGCAATAAAAATAATTAAAAAAAAACTTCAGTTACTAAATTTGACCTAAACAAACAAACAGGGCAAGCTAAATGAAACCGTTTAAAAATTTTTTAGATTTCCATCAAAAGATCAACATATTATTTATTCATTTGATACATTTCTCCATTTCAATTTATTATTATTTTTCTTTTTTTTTTGAGAAATATTCATTAACAGTTGACATAACCTTTATTTTTCAACTTACTCAGTCAAACACAAGTGTGTTGTAGACTGTGTTTAAATATTATGCATGTACCAAATTTTACTTATTTATACATTCCTTTGATATTGTATATCTGTTTATAATTTTGAATTTATTCGAATCTAGAAGTTTTATACAATAGAATTGAATAAAAAAGAATAGAATATTTATTTACCAATATTTGATACAATAGTGCGTACATTTGGCACGTCACTTAAATACTATAGAGTCATGTAACAAAATAAATAAAAACTGATTCATCACATTTTTACACATGAAAATATTTTAAAAATATGATTGTATAATATTACTTATACTCGTAAAATTCACAAAAAAAACACAGTTGTATATGGCATTTCTTCATCTTCTAATGAAAGTTCGATGTGACAAACATTGTATTTTCTATATTTTTCATAAACAGTAAACTATCAAAATTTTGCTACATTCTGTAGATTATCCTACGACTGAAATAAACACCCATAAATATTCCAGCAAAGAATTCACGGATCCGAGCGCCGCTAAAAAAGGTGTTTCCCGCCCACATTCGGCTCGCTCTAATATTTGCGATCACCATAAAATCTGAGCGCCGGAGACCGCATTAAAGCAGCAGGCTGCGGCCCGTTGCTTTCCTGCATCAGCGGTGACCGGTGAACAGCGGTTCGAGTGTTATCGCTCCTTCCTGAGGTTGGTCGCATAAAACGGGTCAGTATGCTCGTGGAGCGGAACAATGTCTTTATTGCGGTTTTCAGAAATACGCCAAGTGGAAATGTCCCTTTGTTTTTATCTCAATCGCGCTGGTTGTGTAACATAATGTTGAAAGAAGTGACGTAAGACGTATTGGAAGACTTTGGCGGTTTTATCTTTGTATTAAATGATCAGTTGGAAATGTATTTGTACTATGTGAGAAAACCTACTTTATTGAGATTCATATAGTGTTTATTTGCCATCTACATCTACCTTATTGATAGGCATGCTCCTTTAAAATAAAAAACAATAGATAACATCCAAAATTCCTGTTCACGGTTCATTTTTGAAATTTTAAGAAAAATAATTATATAAACGATATTGACTGATTAAACGATAGGAGAGCGTTACATGCTGCAAATAATTAATGGGAAAGTATACCATCTTACCTTACTTACACCGGAAGATAATTTACAAACTGACGTACATAACCTCAACATGAGTAATAAAGTCCAACTGACTCCTTCATCCTTCAGAACAGAGTTTTTCAACTGTAAGATCACAAATTTGATATTTTACCTACTTAAAAAAAGAATACTAATTGGACTCATATGTATGGAATATCATTGAAACTGCAATATTTTCACATATGAGTTATTACAGTTTCTAAACACTCTCAAAGTCCAAAAAAACCAATACATAGAAATGAACCGGCAGCGAACTGGTCCACGTGGACCAGTTCGCTCGTATTGGGTAATTTTCACTAACCGAGTTTTATGATTGGCTGAAGAGTCATAAAATTAAATTTGAAGGCATGTTACGGTGACGAATAGAAATCGGGGAATGCGGGGATGGTTACCACCGTCGTGTTCAGTTCAAGAATTGATCGCGATTTGAGTGTTGAATTTCGATATTACTGCAGTTGTATTAAAATTTTTGTTATCTGTTTAAAATGTGGCGTCCTTGGACAAGTAGTAATAGTAATAACGAGTGTGATAACAACGCAGACTTTTTCCTGTGTAGTGATTCCAATAGCGATGGTGAATAATGCGAAAAAGAGATACCAGTGAATACCAGTGCATTTGAATATTGAAACACATAGAGTATGTTTCAATGTATTTAAGAATCTACGTCTCTAGTTTGGTTTCGAGAGAAATAAACTTTTACAAGCAACATCAGATTTGACCGAAATTCCTTTCTCAACTGGACGTAAAATAGTCAAAAATGAACCTTATGAACGCAAGACGCGATGTGATATAGGATTACCAAAACCTTCACAAATCATTGAAAACAACAATATACGACTGTTACAAAAGCAATGAGATTCCTACAACTGAAATCATAAGGAAGACATTGAATACCTCCAATCATAACGCGAGCTGCTATGACAAAACTCTTCAGAATTGGATAAAGAAATTAGGATTTAGATTTAAAATAATAAACAAAAGTCAAGCAGTTATGGAAAGCGGAAGAATAGTGGAATTGCGTAACAAATACTTAGAACAAATAACTAAATATAGACAAGAACAACGGCAAATTTTCTATTTGGACGAAACTTGGTATGACACTCACGACACAGTTACGAAAGGGTGGACTGATGGTTCAAGAATGTGTACGCCTAACATGCCCCCAAACAAAGAATCGCGACTAATCATTGTGCATTGCGAAGAAAGTAAAGGATGGGTTCCGAATTCTTTGAAATTATGTGGAAAAAACTTGAGAACTGCAATGTTGACTATCGTAAGAACATGGAAGTTAATATTTTTGAGGAATGGTTTGAAAACACACTGATCCCAAATATGCGAATAGTGTAATAGTTCTTGACAACGCTCCCTATCATTTGCGACGGCTCGTCAAAGTACCGAATAAAAATTCGAATATAGTAAATAAATATATTATAAAGAGGTACATATGATATGCTCAAGTTCTGGTTGAAATAACAAATCCTTGCCTCCTTTGTTAGATCTACGATTTTGTAGGTACGTGTGGCAGATACCCGACGGAAAAACAACAACCCAGATAACGCTGCGCAGAAAGCTGAAGTAAAACCATCAAATTCCTGGGCAACATCTTCAGTTTGTAAAATTCGTCGCAAGTAGTAACTTCCTATATATGAAAAGCTGAAATTAATTTAATTCGGTCGGGATGCCCACCGACAAACCGGCTTCGAAGTACTAGCTCCTCGTCTATCAAAGATAATACGTTGCATGCACAGGTGTCTGAGAGTTTCACTTCAAATGTCTGTGCGGCATCAGCTGGATTAGTTTTTTTTTTTTCGTCTGGTATCTGCTACACCTACACCTTACGTGAGAGGCAATCGTTTGATATTTTCTCCAGACCTTGGGCATGCATTTGTATTATTTCAGGTAAACTAGAAATCAGTCACCGCCAGCAGTATGTTAAAATGATTCTGGTAGTAAATTCACAAAATTTTAAAATACCTTTCCACCCGTATATACCATAGGATGTAAAATATTCCCTTCGTTCTTTGGAAAATCAAATTAACTCTTACGGAAGTGAATCGTTCGATTTCCAGTCGACAAAAATGCTCCGTTCACGTTCAGTTCCGCTTCTTTGAAATCCGACCAAACGTCTGAACAAATTATACGAGCTGGCTGCAAACTAGGCAAAAGCCGCCTATCTCACAGCCGTAGCACGTATTTCCTCTCAGCTCTTGACCCGATCCGTCGAGAGATTCAGCCTCCTGCCTCCGCGCTTGTTCGGCCACTCTTATCCTGCCTTGAAAGAGATGAAGCGGAAAATGGTAGCAGGAAAATTCGTGCTGCAATCCCGCTTCTGAAATCTCGGGAGTGGCTTACGGAGCGAAGTGAAGTGAATGATGTGAAAACGGTCTCAGTCCGGGAAGGAGAGCGTTCTCGAGTTGTTTGAAAGAAAATACTATTAAATTGACCATGTGTGCAGAAAACTGAATTGAAGAAAACGATTTCGAATGGAGATGCCCTCTAAAAAAGAGGTGAACTTGAAATAAAGCAAAATGCAGTATTTATTCAAGTAACATTTTATTACGGTAGTTTATACAAAACTGCAACACGTGTTTCGCGATACAATAGCTTCCTCAAACGTTTTCACACTGACTCAAGTCTACGTTGATAACAAATTTACTATAAATGAAATAACCTCTACAAGCATGTGACATGAGGTATTGAAACTTTGGAATGACAGATGTTTTGAGGAAGGGCCAGAGCACTGAGTCAGAAACTTAACATCATATTATGGCCTCATTTAATACTTTACTGTTGAATAACTTTTGTCTCATCATTCTCCAAATGTTATCTGAGAAAAATATTTTTCAAAAGAAGCACTGGGTTATCTTTGAAGAGAACTCAACCCAAACTACAACTACCCTCAGGGCAGACGCACGCATTAGGCGACCGTTTAGAAAGCCAAATTTTTGGGCACCGAAACAAGAATACTAGTCACTTTGCTGTCTTTGTTATATTTGTTAATTAACGAAATTTTTTGTTTACAGTTAAGTTCAAAATGTTTTTTCTAATTAATTGTTTTAATCCAAAACGAGCACTTTTTCCAATCACCAGAAATTCAATACTCGTCATGAAACACGTTTCACCAACAAAGTTAGCTAACAGCATTCCTCAGATCCCATCATTTTTTCAGGTTGAAAAGCTGAATGTATTTGGTCGAGCCACCAGTGGAGTGGAGAGTCGAATAGACCCACTGTCTTCGGATCTACCCATTACATAACTCACCTGTTTCTCTGTACAGGTTTTTCCCGAGATTTGAAATTTAGAGCTGAATCCCCATATTTTCTCATTACAGTAAAGGAGGTCCTCTCCTATCGAAAATGGATCTGAATATGGTTTCTTCACAATTTCCAATGATATTTTTTTTAAAATTATACCAGCTTAATTTTTCCAATTTTTTGAGAGTTATTTGAACCTTTACCGAAATGATAAAGCTGTTACCTTTTTTATTCTAATTAGTATTCTATTCTTTTTTTCCAAATGTAATGAATCATTTCATCTTAAATACTTTTTGGAATATTTTTTTCTTAGTGCTATATGAAATTCTTTCATGTTTTGTCTCTTATGCTATTATACATTATCACGTCCCGCTTCTCGTACTTACACCCTTCTGGTGTGCTAGTAGCCACTGCCGTCCCATTCTGCATTCGGATTGTCGAGTATTTAATTGAAGCAATTAGCGGTCTGGTATTACGTCCTGATCTCGGCAATTAAAACGGGTAAACACAGAGGTCTGAAAAAGTAATTGTTCTAGCCTTTGATTATTGCGCTCGATCTTCACATTTAGTTATCGGCGACAGCAGGAGATTAAGAGAGGCAAAGCTGATAAAAAATGTCGTTGAAATTAGAATTTGGGTTAAGTTATGTTTTGAATTGTATAAGGTCTTTCAATAGGGACTTCCGTACTTTGACAATGATAACGGCCATTTTGTAGAAGCTACATTTGCCAAATCATCATAAACGAATAAAGCATTCAACAACACGTGCAAATAATAAAATTATTTTATCAAAATGGGTGTTTTCTTCGTACATCGTTCCGAGCGCTTCGTCCTACAAAGAGGACTATCCTAATGTGGTGGATAAATTTGAGTCCACTGGTTCAGTGAACGATCGGTCAACAATCGTACGTTGACGAAATGCAAGATCAGCCGAAAACATCACCAGTGTCTATGAGGGTGTGCAGAAGAATCCGAAGCAGTCGACTTCGCGTCGCTCACAAGAACTCTGCCTTTCGCAGACCACGACTTGGTGAATTTTGCGTCGTGACTTGGGCCAGTACCCCTACAATAATTATCTTCAGCGATGAGGCCATTTCTGGATGAATGGGTAATCACAAACAAAATTGTTAAATTTGGGATGACACAAATCCACGTGAGATCCAAGAGCGTCCAATACATCCCGAAAAGGTCACTTTTTGGTGTGGATTTTGGGCTGGCGGCGTCATCAGTACATATTTTTTCGAGAACGACATAGTTATGAAAAATTAGACGTTTCAGATGTGCTCCACTCAGAGAAGTCGTGTTAAATTTCACACAAATGCTATGAACAGGTCTTTCAAACTAATAAAAAATCTAAATGATATCTCACACTTTTTTTTATTCAAATTTGAAGGTAGGAAGTGTCTAATGAAAGACCCACGAGTAATTCAGAAGCGGTGAATGGTATATGACAAATCAAGATACTTGATAAATGATTCATTGTTGTCGAGAAATTATGTTTTCATGCATTTTTCATTGGCGATGCTTTTAGTTTGGAGCATTGAAACTTCATGAATTTGAATTGACTTGAAATGAAAGACACAAGATATTTTTATTGCATTTTTTGTTATTACATGTGTCTAATACTGCTTTTAGGTATCTTGCAGATGAACTTATACTTTTTTGTGATGTTCATATATCTTTAAAGCGGATTGCTTTTTTCGTGGTGTTCTTGTATTGGACTGAATATTTATTAGGTAGTTGAGTAATGAACTTTTATCTCGAAATAGGTGTTTGCTCACTTATCGAGTATATATCATCTATGCCAAAAAAATATTTACTGTATAAATGTTCTCATTATTGTGTATGCTTTTTGTATCACACCGTCATTTCCATATATATTTTTTAAGTTTGATGCTTTTTCTCGTAATGTTCTTATATTGGATATAAAATATATTTTTCTTTTTATGTGATCAAGTAAGGTAATTTTATCTCAAAACAAGTGTTTGCTCACTTATCGAGTATCATTTATGCAAAAAAATGTATTTGCTGTATACATTCCCTCTCTCTTTTCATTTTTTTTCAACCGAAGTATACGCTGGTAAGGCCCTATCCCACGAAGCCCCTATACATTCGGGAGGGCGCGCCAGCATTATCAACCAACGACCACTCCTCACACCGTGGGGTAAGTGATCATTGGGTCTGAGAATCCTGTGCGCTGAGCAATCGCAGTGAGCCAAGAATGACAGCCTTCTGCATCTGTCCGGCTAAATTTTCAGCCTTAGTGCGGCAGGCCGGTATGATTTTAACATTCGAGAGTAGAGAGGGCATCATTCCACCAAGGACCCCAATAATCAGAACAACCATCTTGACAAAGTGGTCTGGAAAGAGTTTGCGGAGTTCGAAGAGAAAATCTCGACAAACCACCACCACTGAGGGTGGTGAAAGAATAGTTCCAATAAATTCGGCTCTTCTCGTTCCCCACAACGGATTCAATATCTCCCGAAGCGTAGGGCAACACCGGTGTCTCAACAATACCGTAAGAGTGCCGTAGATTGTAATATAGCACTCTAAGGGCCGCGTTATATCGATGAATATAGGCGAGACCGCATATGCTGGACATGCTGATAGCAAGTGCATTATGGTCTCAGCGCCTCGCGGCAGGCCCGGCACCTTGTGTCAGGAACCTCTATACCCATCACGCGACTGCGGTAGACTAAGGTGTTGAAGACACCATCCTGGCAAGCCAAGATGAACCCCTCAGTTTCCGACTTCAGCCCACTCGACCTGAGGAAAGCAAAAGTCAGGCTTTTGATAAGCCAAAGTCTTCAATGTTATTGAAGAAGACCCCATGCATTGGCTTATCCTTGTGTTTCCGCAGCAGTGAGGTGATCTCTGCGGCTTTTATATGAGCTTTTTGCTGAACGGGTTCCAACTCGGTGATGGAGTTGTGGTCAACTCGTTCAGTGTCGGGAACTAAAACGAGTTCATCATCTAGTCGGGCAGCTGCCCCAAAGAGAAATGCTCCAATTTCTGCTCTCTCATGTTCACGGACCATGCAGAGAAGGTCCTATTATTATTATTAGTATTATTATTATTATTATTATATAACTTCAGTTCACCCCCTCTACATGTTGATAGTTGGCAGTTAATAGAAACTAATGAGGATTCATCGGCTGTGGTGTCGATGAAATTTATGGAATGCGTCGATGTAGACCGATAATGACCGATGGGAACAGTTCGATTGAATTTCGATTACATTTATGGGTTAAGCGATAAAGAAAAACACGCACGCACCATCCTTCATTTCCTCGTAGTATCTCAACAATATTTCGTGCTGAACACCAAAGCGTTTATAAATTACTTCTCCGCACGCATCTGGTCTGAATTTTACAGAAACAAAGGAAAAAGGTCACGGATGGGCCACTATATCAAGCGATGACGGCTCCACACTTTGGCCTCTTCCACTTTCCACTCTGTCAAAAATTCGGCGAGGTACAGGAAGGCGGCAGAAGAACGTCAGATGTAATTACAGACACAACGATAACGGTGCGGTCGGCCCACCAATAGAGAGAGACTCAGGACCGGCTTGTAAATTAGTATTTTCTGTTCACCTTACCATTTTAAAAGATAATATTTGAGATTGCTTCTGCACCGGGATAAAATATAATTATATTTCTTCTATGGTTATTGAGAAATTGAGCATTTTTTGATGAGCAAGAAGGCAAAATAACCCTAACTCATACCTTCGAACCCTTCACCCTTGTCCAAATTCATAACTCACTACCTTGAGATCAATCACAGATGAGCAAATTCATATTTACAGTTGTATTTCAATTATTTTTAATAGCGAATAACGCTTGGAGGATTTCCCACTTCAAAATATATTCTCAAACGTCAAACTGAATCACTGAATTAACATTTCGTTTGAAATATACAGTTTCTAACGAAAAACAGGAATAAAAACAATGGACTCGGGAGGCGGAAACGAGTATATCTTCCAGAAATTCGTAATTGTCACCTAAAAAAATGGATATTTTTCAGAAATGCTTCATTTAATGATTTCATGTCACACCAATTTGTAAGCTTTTTCTTGGAGTAATTGTTAGAACGTTGGCCTTGGGTGCTAGTCCCAACGGGTTCAATTTCGGGCTCAATTTTCAAAGTATTTACTGGTATTTCTCTCACTCGTGATATCCTGTGAATCTTATTTTGAATTATTGTGTGGTTAAATATTCCTCTATTGTTAAATATGTCTAATCATCGTTTATAAGGTACATTAAGGTTGTTTTTTTTATAAAATTCTCAAAACTAATACATCCGAATATCTGGGCAGGAGAGTCACATACACGACAGATGTTCGTCACATATACGACAGAATCGGTCAACTGACCTGAAACTACTCCTTTTGTTTTGCTGTCTTCTTTAGGTTAAGTTTTACACTTGCCGGTAATTATTTTACCGGCAAGCAATGAACAATTTATTATCATTTTTTATTATGAGATTTATAGGGTGCTTTAAGTTAGGTGAGAGTTATTTCTTTCTCATGATATTTAGATTTTGTAAATTATGTTTGAACTCACATTCATGAACATACTCATTCGGAACTAGAAATATTGATTATTACATAAAGTTGTTGACACCACCTATTTATTAAAGGACCCACACTTTGACATAACATCAGTGACAATGATAACACGAGTAACACCAGTGGGATAAATAATGGAGAAATATTGTGTGGATTCAGTGGTGTATGGCAAATGATTTCCACGAGATGGCGGACGAAAATATAATTGAGTAATTCAGTCGAGAAGAAACGTAAGAATGAGTATCGTATGGCTGGGAATGGCACTATAAAAGGTAAAGATACCTCGTTAATCTTCAACTCGCACAAGTATCAACTTTAGAGAGTTATCATTCGCAAAGGGCAATTGGTTACCAGATAAACATTTTTTCAAACAAGAGCTTCCTCATGTTACTTTTTGAACTACAATATTCAGGAGTAAGATTCTACCCTCCTCACAGCAGATCCACAAACTCATTTTTGAATAGATACACCACTGGCCTGGAAAAAATGATCGGCTTCGGTAATTAAACTTTTGGTGTGGTCTTTTTGTCTTTATGTTCACCTGTCCGTCCATCTGTATGTCGTGTTTCTAGGGCTTCTTCATATTTTATCACCAATAGTAAGTGACATCGATTTGAAATTTTTATAAGTGATTAGGTTAACAATGAGGCAGATTTCAATAGATTTTGACAGGATTCAGAAAATAGCGAAAACTTTTTTCTAAATAGTTATAAGATATATCTAAAATACTTATACCAGAAAAACGTCTGTGAGCAATGCTGTAATAATCTTAGAATAATGAGTTTCATTGCATCTGTTGAACACAATCAGCCCGAATATAAAAATACACAAGTAGTATTCCTAAAAAAGCGTTTTATAATATCTTGCCACATAACATAAACGAGTGGTGCTTTACAGTACCTTGTAAAAAAAAATGAAAAAGTTTCGTCTTCCTTGTAAATCGAACAAAGGTAAAACTGTTCATAGAAATGAAAAAGTATTATTTTGGGAAGAAAGCTTATTGACTTTCCACTTCTACAACATTAAATAAACTGAGTGACATGTCATATCAATACTTTGTCATTAATCACATTGTGTTCTGTTTCTGTGAATGATATATATTTCGATTCAATTAATATTTGTAGTATAAACTGAAATGATGAAAGTGATTTTATCTTGATTTATTGTTTCGAAAGAACTTCCATCTCTCATGTAGTTCAATGTTCCTATGAAAGTAGTTGTTTCGATGAAGTTTTTATCTGAAAGAAACTTCTATGTTTGATCTACATAACTTCATGAATAGTTTTTATTATGGTCAATTTCTGTCTTTGAATTGATGGATGTATATAACCCTTACTACGTGGTAGGAGTTCATCATGAACATTGAGAAATAAAACTTCCAATCTTTTATACCACTTGTATTTGTTACTAACGTTACTGCAGTTTCGTCTTATACGGACATTTTCAAACGAATACAAAAAATATTGTATTCGTTTGAAAATGTTCGTGTAAGGCGAAACTGCAGTAACGTTAGTTACAAATAACAGTGGTACTAAAACATAGCAAGTTTCATTTCTCAATTTTCTTCGTTTCTTCAGAAGTTTCTCACATTTTTTATTGATGGGGAAGTAGAAGCTTTTTCCAAAAAACTAATCACTCCTAAGAACATTTCCGGTTCAATTTCAATAAAATACAATATTTGGCAATATACATTGATAAAAAGTGACAGATTTCCTATAACTCTTTGATATCGTGATTATCTATTGCTTTACAAAAAGCATCGATGTTTTGAATGTCCCTATTGTAAGGTGGCCTTTGATGCTCTCATATGACCTGCAATATACATATTAATACATATTAAAGTTCTACAAAAAGGTTCACTATACATACATGTTTCCAGTATTTCCGAAATATCCGAAAATAACCTAAAAAAATATAAAAAGAGAAAGTTTCATAGGATTACAATAAATCTGAAAAATGTAGAATATTTTCTATATCTCAAGAAGTTAAATAGAAAAACTTCATTGCCATCCTGCCGTAACTGCTACAGTTCAAGAAATTTTGGCTTTCACTAGTCTTGCCAACATATACATGGAGTGGTTTGAAAGAAGCCCACAACCTCGTGTCTGGTTGAGATACGTTGACGACACCTTCATTGTATGGAACTATGGGAATACTGAACTAGACGCCTTCCTGAAACACATCAACAGCGTGAGACCTTCCATCACTTTCACAATGGAGAAGGAAGTCCATAACGAATTGCCATTCTAAGACGTATTGGTGAAGAAGACCGACCCTAAGTGGGAAACATCTGTATACCGAAAACCCACTCACACGGGACAGTATCTTAACCACGAATCCAACCACCATCAAGACTCTATTACACCGTGCTTTAGGGCTCTGTAATACGAAGGAAGGTTTCGAGAAGGAACTAGACAGCATCAAAAATGATCTACGGAATGGCTACTCCAAAGCGATGGTATAAACAGACGTTGGCTAAAAGGCAGCAGGAGCCTCGCAAGGAAGAAAAGCCGTCACCAGTGCTTGCACTTCCCTACATCAGAGGACTATTGGAAAGGGTAAGAAGAATTGGTCCCAAGTACAACATCAGATCCGGAAACACTATCCTTAGCAGCCTCACGAAAACCAGTCCACCAAACGCGGACTGCGATTCCAATAATTACCGGATACCCTGTGAGTGCGAAAATTCCTATATCGGTGAAACTATAGACCATTGAATGTTCGCATTGCCGAGCACAAGAAACAGACACAGCGAGGGGAAACCAGCAAATCAGGAATAGCAGAGCATGTTTGGACCCATCAACATAACATCGAGTGGTCCCAAGCTGAGATCATATACAGAGAGGAACATTGGTTGTATTCAGCCAAGCTAGCGTAGAGATCGGCAACATATGGAAACCCATCATCAAGCGAAAAATGGCCAACTTCCGACAAACGGTCATCTCCCACTAAACCAGTGAAGCGGAAAAAGGAAAGCGGAGAAAGTGAAAGTACTCGAATGACCCATAAATAGCCATCTCTCGAAGGAATCAGCCGAGTCATCACCAGAAGACGTTTGTGGATACCAACAATCGAAACGTCGTGAAGTAATTTGACTTGGAATCTCTTGAGTTTTTATTTTTTTGTTTGTTCAATTGTTCTATTTTTACTTGAATTCTATTTCACTATTATTTCATTTCAGGTTTTTTTGCTTAATATAATTGTTATTTTCAGCTATTGATTTTTAATTCTTCTTTTATAGTTCTTTCAGGGACTTCAAATCATTTTATATAATATCAGACAATGGAAGTCCGAACTAATGAAAATTTTGGTTAGTTAAAAAAAACTTAAGCCTGAATTGTGAAAATGTCTCTTAATTATCAATAAACTCAGAATATTTCATCCATCTGGTTAGATTTCCATAGGAACATTTTTGTGAATCTTAATGAAATCTGTATACTATCGTTATTATGCATTTTCTCATACAGTCGTATTTCAATTTTATTTAAGGACTAGCAAACCGAGCATAGACCTTAGAATATTTTCGTAATCTGGAAGCGTGATAGTAGTATGCATGTTTCATATTGGTATCCAAAAACCAGTGTCTTCAAAAAATGTAATTTAGTTTCAACTACGTTTGGTCGCAGCTTTCAGATAAATAGTTTCTAATGATGTATTCCAGTATAACATGAAAATAACACTCTTAAATGGAATGCGTTTGTTCACTTACACCTATTTTCCTGGATATTACTTGGTTCATGCCGTGAATAAAAGAAGTATTCCGTATCGCCCCCGACATCATCGAGCCCGGCTCTGCATTGTTTATCCGTGTAGTTTGACCTGTCAGCCGGCTCGGCGTGGAACACCCGAGGGATTGCGGGCGGTGGCGTCCGACCCCTCGACTACCGCCGCGCCGCTTTGGTCCCTCACAAAACCGACACCGCCGCCCCGCTCGTTAGACAATCGGGATCGGGAACGTCGCCTGCTGCAATATTAATGCGAACGCGACAGCTCGCTGTTACGCCGGCAGAGCTGGCTGGCTGTTCGCCTGAGTGGATGCCGGAGTGTGGGTACGACAACGGGCGCTTTTCTCTCGAACCGCTTCTTGATGACTTTCTACTTCAGGACCGGTTTCGGTATTTTTGAATTGTTTTCGAGGAATTTTTTTTGCAAGAGAGTACATTGAAAACATTCCTCTGGTGATATTGTAGTAGAAATTATCCCTATAGAAACTGAATAATTTGAAGTTGATTTTTTGATTGCCGAGTCGCCTGACACCCCCCCCCCCCCCACATTTCAGCCAATTGAACGACTCTAGTTTGCTCAGCTGGGCCACAAACTTTGTTCGTGTCGGACCGTATATCTGCCGCTGATCGAATAAATGATAGACGTTTTAATTGAGCAACATATCAACGTGAAATTCTCAGTGAAACTGTAAGAATTCTCAACAGAGACATATTTTCTATTACAACAAATATATGGGGATGAATGTATTTGAATTCATAGGTTTCTGAGTGGTATAATCGTTTCAAAGAAGAGCGATGCTTCACCCTCTGGAAGTCTTTTAACTTGTAGCCACTCTTTGCATTTCATTAGGATAATACTCCAGCCTACACTGCACAGTAGGTAATTTGAATCGAAATCTTGACCAAAAAAAGTTTTTACACTAACAATGATGATGTTTTTGTTAATGACGTTCGTTATCAAAGCAAGTAACTGCATACTTGGTTTTTGTAAAAAACGAATGTCAGCTGGTTTATGAGCAGTCGAAGTTGAAGTTGAAAAACATTTGGTGGACGTTATTGCTTTTGTTAACAGAACGTGTAATTCTAACTTATTCTCATATAAATGACTTTTTCCATAAATATAAACTTCGCATAAGCTTTTGATAATGTTGGCCATGGACTGCTGTGTTTTTAATTTATGAAAAGAATTCTGAATTGATTTTTTTTATTTTTCGTTTCGGTTTTTATGGTTTTTGATTTTTATAATTTTCTTTCAGACAGCCTCGGCTTAGAATATAGTGAACTTTTTATAATTTGGGTTTGTCAAAATGACGAAAAAACTGTTGCTGGTACAATATCATCAGTGGAATTGATTTCATTAATATTTCAAAATAAGATTTGACTGCTTTGAAGTAAAAGGCATTCATTTTTTGTGAAAATGTATCGTTAAAGTGGCACAAGCCCCAAGCAAAAATTAACGACATTTCCAAACAAAACCAAAATTGGGTACCAAGTGCTTTCATTTTATAAACTAAGTTGTATTCGTCTACATCGGTTTCGTCTTCCAGAGGACGTCAAAAAAGAGTATTCTCAGTTTTAATCAATTCAGTTTTCGTTGCTATTTAATGTTCAGTGACGCATACAAATAAATTTGAACAATGATCTTGAAAAAAAATTAATAAATAATTCTATTCATTTGAGACTTTGTATACATGTGTATTTTTATCGTGCCGAATTTTAAAAAAAATATCCGTTCCTTTTCGAGATATTTCGTTTTTTTTCAAATAGTAGCAATCGTAAAAATGTTCACTATTACAAAAATAAAGATCCAACTGTGCGTGGTCATGAAAAACTCTTAAATTCCAAATTTCAGCCATATCGGTTAAAAAATTACTTCATCCTAAAAAGTAGCTCAAATTACCCAGTGTGTTCTGTATTGATTGTTCCTGAAAGTAAAGGAAGCATTTAAAGGATTCAGGTTTGAGACAGTGAAAGCTATGAAAGAAAAAGCGACGGAGACTATGAGCATGCTTTCAGAAAATGACTTAAACAATGTTTTGAACAATGGAAGTTTTGCATGGAAAAGTGTAGGAATATGTAATCGCCTCCACTTTTTATTCTTAACTTTGGATAAGCATTTTCATAAACTGTTCAATGACGTATCATAAGTAGGGGTTTGCCATTTGAGTTATTCAAGTGGGGGAAGGTGATGCCTAGGAGGTTGATGGACATGAGTTTTTCATCTCCATATAGGACGATACTGCAGTAACGATAGTTACGAATAAACGTGTTGAAAAACATAGTAAGTTTCATTTCTCATTTTTCATGATGATCTCCTATCAGGTAGTAACGGCTACATCAATCAATTTATTGGGATTGAGTTCTCTTCAATTGAATTTTAGTGCCCCCTTCCTATTCCAAAAACGGTTTCGAGTATTTTTATTTGTATGTTTTTAAATCGTCACATGGTTGACTGAAGTTCGCGGCAAACTACACAGCAAACTACAGCTGCTCAGCGCTTCGAATTTTAACTCAATGAGTTTTCTAAAGTGAGTCAGAACGAATATTCCATTCTCGATTCAATTTCGCATACATTGAAAGTTCAATCAAACAACCGATAATGATCGGATCATCAATTTCGCCACTCATATCCGACCGCCGATATTTCATTCATATCGAATCAGTCACGGGGGGGACACCCACATAACTCGCCTCACATTTTCCGGATCCCGGCGAGGGTGACGTGCCGAGGCAATGGCAATAAACATTCCGCGATTGCTGTATTATTGCCCTCCAACTGTGAAGTGGATCGCGTATAACGAGAGAACATTTCGGCGTTACGATACGATGATTTATCGTCGCAGACGGGAGAATGGAGAAATGCTGGTGTCATGTGGAGCGAGCGAGGAAGGACGTCGTCATCGTCGTCTGCTATAACATCCTTGATCTGGCACACTATTAAATCCGGCAGAGTCCTTGGAATTCGAAAGTTGACATCGGTAGACGTCATCCGAAGGGAATATTGAGTTTGGCAATTATATTACGGACATCAATTCATGGAGAATGTGGACATACGTGAACAAACGGGAGCCGTATTACCCTTCAAGTAATGGAGCACACTCATCAGTTTTTTTTACATGTTATTTCTCAGTCTTGATATTCAGTCTAAGGTCAATTTGTTACTGCTTCGAAAACACTTTTTTCTGTTCGAATATGAAATAAGTGAAGGAAACCAAATTTGTTACTATTTTTATGTAGATACAATTTTGATATCGTGGTGCTAAAAGAAACTAATTTTAATTATTATTTTGTTTATTGTGTATTACCAGATAAACCAATTGAAAAAATCAAATCATTTTGAAAAATAAATGTTTAGTTCGATCAACTAGAGATACGTTTGATTCCACTCCTTTTTCATACCACTCACTAGTCTATCTGTTTAGGGAGAGAATATTTATTGTACATAATTTATCAGAAATTGTTTTTGTCGTTCACGGTTGAGTCTGTTTCTCAAGTAGCTTGCACATTTGTGGTTAGGACTTTCGTGTTTAATTTTCATTATTATTATTATTCTTGTTGAATTGAAACCACATACTATATGAAACCGCATTTCAGTCTCCAGCTGAAAGTTAAAATGTTATGCAAACACTTCAATCGAATCTGCTCGAGTCTGACGACCCATCCATTAGAACGAATCGGTCTCTCGACACCTTTCAAACAAATAGTCTAGTTCACAAGTGCCATTCCGCAACTTTTGAGTTTTCTTTCATCAAAATGTATGATAGAGGTGCCATTCGACATATAATTTTACAAAAGCCACAATTCCACCACTAACAACAGCCATGTGTCCCACTCCAGAGTCGATTTTCTGGAAAAAGCACCACCCACTATTTCCACGCTAGAATCCGCAATGCCAGAAATGACTTTTCGACAGCGTCTAGTCAGGGGAATTTCGCTCAATATCAACAAGGCGTCTGGCCCTGATGAAGTGCCCATCACCGTACTCAAAAAGTGCGCAAATGAACTCGCACCAGTATTTTGCAGACTTTTCAACCTGTCTTACAAGAAAGGAGTTTTTCCTTCTTGTTGGAAGATTGCTCGCGTTCAGCCAATTCCCAAAAAGGGCAAGAAAAATCTTCCAAATAACTATAGAACAAATAGAACAATCACTTTGCTATCAGTAATATCAAAAATCATGAAGAAAGTCGTAAACCACCATATCCTCAAATATTTGGAAGATTTTAACATCTTGAGCGATCATCAAAATGGCTTTCGGAAACAAAGATCAACAGGCGACCTTCTATCGTATATCATCTATATTTGGAATAACGCAATTGAGAAATATGGAGAATCAAGACCTGTTGCGCTTGATATTTCTAAGGCCTTTGACCGTGTGTGGCATGAGGGTTTTCTGGCCATACTTCGATACTATGGCTTGTTGGATCATTTCTGTGTATGGCTCTTCAGCTTCCTGAAAGAAAGTTCCATGCAAGTGGCTGTCGATGGAAATATCTCGAATACTTTCACCATCAAAGCTGGTGTTCCCCAGGAATCCATATTGTCTTTTCATTATGTATCAACGACTTATTGGAAATAACCAAGAACCCAATATATTACTTTGCAGACGACAGCACATTTGTCTCGTCATTTCATTTGGTTTCCAGGACATCGGCTACGGATGCACGTCTTCACCGGCAGCAGAAGGTTGCATATTTTAATGAGTATCTAGAAGTGATTTAAACTTGGGGTGAAAGTAACCAGGTTCAATTAAATGCCACAAAAACCCAGGCATCGGTTTTCTCCAAGAAGATACAAGTCTCCGAACTGGATATAATAATGTCAGGTCAGAAAATTCCACTTTCTGTTTCGATAAGTGTGTTGATGGTTAAAATGGACACCAATATGTTTTGGTTCGGAACACTGTTCCGAATCAGGAAACTTTACACACCTCAGCAACTTTTAATACTTTATGAAGCGCAGATCAGACTTTCTTTGGAGTATTGTTTTCATGTATGGAGGTCTGCTCCCAAGCATACCCTGAAGATGCTGTATTCCATCCAGAAAAGAGCCATCCGCTTGATTGGAGATGCGAACATCACATGCAACCTTGATAGCCTGGAAAATCGAAGAAAGGTTGGAGATTTGTCTCTCTTCTATATAGATACTTCCACGGGAAGTGTTTAACTGACTTGGCATATTTGATTCCACCAAGAGCGGTACATATCAGAAATACGCGACGGACTGTGGCTGCTCATCGTTTTGAGGTTCAACTCAGTACACCTCGAAATTCACTGTTCAAGAACTCTTCCATCTAGAGAACTGCGTATATATGTGGAATAAACTTCCACATACGTTTTCCAAATCAATTTAATCTCCAGCGATTCACATCCAATGTGAATCGCTACTTTCTCCCAGGCACCGCTCTGAGAGTGCCTTAAGGATTTCTTTGTAGTGCTTGTGTTTTGTCCTAAAAAAATATTATTCGATCCCCCTGCCATTCAGGAAACCAGTTTTGAATCATTATTTCTTATGCTTTTTCGTTACCTGTAAAAATATTTTATTAATCTTCATTTGTTTATTTAATAAAAAAATATTGGAAACAAATAAATTTTTACTTTAGTTTTTAATTGTGAAAAAATAAACAACCATGTGTCATTCTGTAAGAAAAAAATTAACTTAAAAAAATTATAATTTTAATGCTTCATTTATATTTTTAATTTTTCATGAAACTAGATGATTTAAAATTTTTTCAGACTTCTTTTGAAGCTTTTAATAATAGCTTCGGGAAAGCAAAAAATTTGCAAGCTTCAATTTTGAAAAATAGTTTTTAGGTGAACTCCCAATTCGAAAAAAAAATATCAACAACACAATTAGGAGAAAAATTTTGTTCAAATATTTTTTGCAGGATTATTAGTCATCTAACTATCCAGCAGGTACATTTTTTTTATTTCTTCATATTTATATTTAATGGGTTTGGTTTAATGATGGACCCTCCAAATTAAATTATTAATGTAGGTACCACGAATAATAGAGGTAGGATATAATCAGTAAATTTTCTCCTCTTCAAGGTTATGATTTCAAATTTTGAAAATCTCCAATAATTTTCGAGATATTTGCAAAGAAGCAACTCCATTGTTTTATTGTTCTTCGGTGAAACCGAAGTCATAGGTTGCGAATTGACACTTGTGAACTGGACTACAACAAACATAAAGAATGAGCAAACGGACGTGAGACACATCCGAAGCGGCAGAAAAGCTGACGAGATGGCGATCGCAGAAGGCCAGGAGATGCGTTTTGCACGGTAACGGGCACACCTGTTGCTATCCGGTCCGGCGCACCTCTTTTGTTTTATTCCGTTTCCGCTTTCCGCCCTGCAGCCACAAACACACGGATGACTTTAATTTATTTCTGGCGGCGAATGAGAAGCTTCAGTAGCGGTGCCGATTGTTAAAAGGGAAATGGGGACATACATAAATGATGTTTTTTTTGACTTGTTCGATTGATGATCTATTTACTTTGTAGAAATTCATATTGAATATGGTTTAATGAACCGAAACCGGTCGTAACAAATAATAAACTCAGTAGAAATTAGACAAAAGTTATTTTCTTTATTCTAGATGTTTTTTGGTATCAAACCAGCGGCAGTAGAATAACCAGAATTACTTACAAGAATAACATTGAGAGTCTTATTAATTTTGGCCAGCATATCGGAATGAAAAATAGCAACTGGAATATGAGTATGACAACAACGGAAATTTTCGTAAATTTATTCATTTATTTATCTTTGAACGGGAAATCTCCTCGTTGCAAAATTTGGAATAAAATAAAAAATTATAAGTATCTTTGAGAATAATCACTCGAAGTAATATTAAACCCGAATAATGATTCGGGTTTAAACTATTGCTAATGGGTTATTCTTATTTTCAGATAAGGAAACTCAGTTTATAATCACCTCATAAAAATGTATAGGTATCCCAGTTCGAAGATATAAGTTTATTCTTTGAAAATTGTATAGAAATAATCACAATAATAATTTTGTTGAAATATTAATATTTAAATATTACTAAATATTAGGAAGAATCACACACCATGGCTTGTGAGATTTGTGTAAAAAATGCAGTAAAAATTGTAATAAAATCGAAATCATATTAACATTCAATACAATTTTTTATGGTACTGAGAATAAGAGTGATCATTTTCTCAATATCTTCGAAATTGGACTGAAAATCTATGTTGATTATGATGAATATTTCTCTGAAACAGTTTTATCATCTCTTTCATTTGTCTGTACTTGATTTTCAAGGTAATGTTGCTCAGCTGTTGTAAACAACAAACTTTACCACATAGTATTTATCTGCGAAATAGATCTAATTTTGCATGTCTCAATTGAAATCCCATTTCAATTCTGCAGATCGCAAAAACTCATTTTGAACCAACCACTAATTTCATAATCGCACGTTAAAAGTTAGTACCTCATTAATCCTTAGCTCGCACATTTGCCATTTGTAGAGGACGACAGCTGGTTAACGGAAGAATTTTTTTTTAGAAAAGTACACAACTTTGTCATTCAACAGTGTTTTTGTGTGACCACTGAATACTGACAGTCAATATGAGAACGCTTGAGGATGCTACTGTTTAGCGAAACACGTGTTACGGTTTTGTAAACAAGTGTTACTTGAATAAGTCATAGATTTTTATCAAGTATCGGCCAATTCCATCACATATCTCCAAAGTTTGTGCTAAGAAACTCGTAAAGTATATTGTGAGAGTTCAAGACATTTGGGTTTATTTATAGTAATATGATTCAAAGTAATATGATTCAATAACGGAGATTAACGAAATATTGATCGACAGCGGAAAAGCACAAGAATCATAGCTGATTTGTTTGGTACATATAACTCAAAGATTGTCTATAATTTCGTGCACACACTGTGGACACTCATCTGTAACCTTCGATCCTTTATGGGATTTGTCACTCCCCATACCACAAAGAACTGGTCAATGGAGTTTATCAATCCTTGGATTTCTTCACGAGAGAGGAAACTTTGGATGGACATAAAAAACCAACGTGTTCGAGTTGCAAGGAAAAAGAAGTGCACAAAGTCTCTATCAATTCATAAGTTTCCCTGTATTTTAGCCATTCATTTTAAAAGATTATCTCTAACAGAAAGATTCAGAGCCAAGTTAAATGTTGCTATCAAATTTTCTCTAGATATGAACAATTATACAGCAATGTGACTCCTTGTCGTTATACTCTATATGAACTTTCGAATCACAGTGGGTCTACTTACAGCGGACATTATACAGCATTCTGCAGACAACTCTATACTGGTACGTGACACGAATATGATTATTTAACCAAAATCGCTTGTGAGTGGAGATGCATACATCCTCTTTTATGAAAAAAAAGAAACTAGCTCGCATCTTTGAGTGTTTTGAACAGTCATTTATGAATTGTTAATTTCAATGTTATAATAAAATAAATTTAATTGTTTTATGAGGAATAAAATATGGCATACATATATTAATATTTCAAAAAATTATGAGTCAAGATCTCTAATCTTTTCAAAGTGTTTCAATGGTAATCTATTCACTCAGTTTTATCAGTTCGGACTTCCATTGTCTGATATGATATAAAATGATTTGAAATCCTTGAAAGAATCAATAAAATTGAAATGAATAGCTGAAAATAACATTTATATTAGGCAAAGAAACCCTGAAATGAAATTACAATAAAATAAAATACAAAAAATTGAAAATTGAACAATAAAAAAAAGAAATATAAATTGAAAGATTTCAAGCCAAGGTACCTACTTCACGACGTTTCGATTGTTAGTATCCACAATCGTCTTCGAGTGATGAATGGTCATCAACATCGTGAAGTAACTTGGCTTGAATTCTTTAATTTTTATTTCTTTTTTCATTTTTCAATTTTCAATTGTTGCTTGCCTTTTATTTTATTGTAATTTCATTTCAGTTTTTTTTTGCCTAATATGCTTTTGTTATTTTCAGCTATTCATTTTAATTTTATTGATTCTTTCAGAGATTTCAAATCATTTTAAATCATATCAGACATTGGACTCCAATATAATCAGAACAACCATTTTGACAGAGAGGTCTGGATAGAGCCTGCGGAGTTCGAAGTGAAAATTTTGATATTTTATCCATTTTTCCTCCTCTTTTCGGACGATATTCGTCTCGCCAGGAGCTTATTATTATTTTTATTTTTCACCGTAGTGTGCGCTGGTCAGGCCCTATCCTCCGAAGCCCCAATACATTCGGGAGGGCGCTCCAGCATTATCTACCAATGGCCACTCCCCACACCGTGGGTCAAGTGGTCATTATTATTATTATAATCCTAGATACTTTCATTTTATTGTCTAAATGTTTTGATTAGGATTTTCTATTGAAGTCACTTGATATTTTCACAGTGGTACTCTTATTTCTTATTGACAATCTGTTTTGACTATTGTTTCTTCATAGTTCAAGTGCCGCCAGAATGTCATCGTCATTTCATCCAGGCTTGGAGACCAGCTCCCCTACCCTTTTGGCTGATAGTTCAAGTGCCGAGAGCTTTGTTTCCGAATTATAAAATCCCCACCGAAGTAGAATCTGAAATGCTACATTCAGCGCCATCCAACGTGGAAAGTGGGCAGTTGCCGATCGATGCAATTGTATTTGCGGAACGTCTGTTGTCGGCGGAATCAAGTTGCAAGTGGAGCTATCCTTCGGGAGAGGGCAGCACAAACAGAACTTGAAACTAGCATAAGCGTAACATACAAGCCTTTCTTTTAGCTGTGACTGAAGATATATCAGAAACTGTAAGACCTACGAGGTGCTTGAATTGGACAAAAAAATACTATTTTGAGGAAGTAGAATAATCTCTTTTTTAGGTCGAGAATATCAGTGCTTATTTTTGAAATATTTGCCAAAAACTAGAATCGTCGTTTTTTTACTCTACCGCCTCCATTCGAATGATATGAAAAAAGCAGAAGAGTTTTCAATACTGTATCATATTTGTTATAATCTTAGATTCCATCATCAACTTTTTTTTTTGAATACAGATCTCTAGTTTTTTCATCGATTTTTGTAGCCATTACAATAACAAATTCAACTATGTAATACAATTCAGGTCCATATTTAATAAAATAAAGTTGATGATGAAACCTAATGAACGAAACGTCGCATTGTGAATTGGTTGAAACCTAGTGTTTCACTTTGGATTCACATTTCACCACTCGAATTGGCATCTGATATGTACTCCAAAAAAAATATTATTCTCGATGAGAGTTTCCACCTCAATCTTTCCACAATAAACTTCGAAAAAAATGGTACACACGCATTATCTAACAATATGATTCAATGATCACACAATTAGAAAAAGTAACATGTTGTTATCAATAGATCATCACTTTCATCATTTCTCAAATGAAATATTCTAATATTTATTCATATCTCGACATGACTATCAGAATATGCCATGATATGTAGGAGAAGTCGCGGTAATTGTACGGTCTGTAGGCATAGAATCTTATCCGGCAACTAACATGGCAATGTCAGCCTAGGAAACTTGTGGTACAAACGCCGCGCCGCGATAATGCTTCGGAGACTTATAGTTGACGATTGTGCAAAGTTCTGTTTGACTTTTTGTTCTGCCAGGTAAAGTTTAAATTGCCTTAGCAGAATAACTATTATACCTTTTAGTGCATACTTTTGTTTAATTCATTGAACAGAAAGTTTGTTTTTCTTTGTATTCGCGTTGGGTACATTGTATTATGAAAACAATTATTCATTTCGTCATATTGGGCAATTATACGAGTCATGGGAACTATTACGTGTTTTTATGGTAAGGAACCAGATCAAGACATATGTCCTAATTCAGCTGACGAAAAATTTACTAACTCAGAAAGAACAAGTTTATGGTGAAGTTGATATCGCTTTCATTACTTTTCGTTAGTATTGAATGTCCTGCTGAGATCACAGAATTAATTGACATCATTGTTGATCTTTTATTAGTGACACCATGTTCATTACAAGTAAGTATACTTGTTTTCTGCGGCTCAGGATAAGCCAAAAGTCTATCCATGATACAGTATTCAGACAGATTCAAAAGTGAAAAGGGTATGGTAACAGATCTGTAGTTCTCGCAGTTCTTCATATCACTTTTTTATAAATTGGCACGGATTATCAGAAAACTTGCCTACTTGCCTCATATTCATTAACCATATGAATGACTTTTTTCAAAAGTACTGTAAATATACTTAACTATGTTTACCTGGAAATGAACAGATTCAATAGTGGCGAATTGATCAATTAAGTTTGATCGTTCATTAGATATTGAAAGTTTCTGAATGTGTTTATTTCCATTCTATCCAACAAGTTAAGTTTCAAATCTTTCTTCTGGAAATGGATGGTTGAACTCATGTCCCTCTGTGATTAAATGAGTGGCATATGCGGAATTTGGGAATGCATTTTTCCATTCTGAAAACTATTTTTGTGTTCCTTTATGCGGGATTTGAACGTTTTTCCAGTTTGACTTATATAAAACATCGGACATGACCCACGTGATAATTTATACATTCTCAATGTGCATGCCTAAGTCGTTGTTGGTTTCGAAAGCAATATTTACACCTTTGTTGTGCAGAAAATCTGAAGTATTTGTAGTGGGTTGGCCTAAGCAGGTTAAGGTTCTATAACTTTTATCCTCTTTTCTTCGAATTGGGTAAACTTCCTACAAAGTTTGGCTGTATAACTTTTTTGGTAATAAAGAATGTATTAGACTGCTATCGTAATCATTGTTGACGTAACTTTTAGTTTACGCTTGAGGAAGCCATTGTATAGCGAAACATGTGTCGCGGTTTTTGTAAAACCGTTTATAGTGAAAATCATACAATAATCTGTATTGATTAGTTTTAATATGGATTTTCATCAAATATCGTCCAGTTCAATTCAATTGCAGATATTTGATTTTTGGTACAGGCATAGACCTTCATGGACCGGACTTTTCACAATACTTAGCTCGAGTGACAGGCTTGATCCCAGCCCACTGCGGTCCTGCGAAACGCAAAATTTGAATTTTGATTTTTTTTTGTAATTTTCATATTCAAATCTGATTTAAAATAATGTACAAATAAGAATGAAAACTCTGATATTCATTATGAATATATTTATTTAATTGATTTCTAATATTTTATCATATCTGTAGCTTCTTATTCGGAACCATTAACTGAAAATCAGACTTGAATATGAAAATTACAAAAAAAGTTGGAATTTTGGGTAGAAATTTGGTATACATGGTCAAAATCGATTTCTGAGTAAGTTTTTGAAATAAAATATTTCGGTATCATCAAAGCGAAGAAAAATATCGAGAATTCGTCCTTTTTGGCGGGATCGCTTGGTTTGAGGCTAAGTATTGCGAAAAGTGCGGTTTATGAAGGTCTATGCCTGTATCAAAAATCAAATCTCTGCTTTCAAAAATGACTAAAATTTAGAAGTGTTTTCATCTTCAGTGTGTCACATTGTAAATTTTATACAGAGCACAGGATAGGATTTAAAATAAAAATGTATAATAAAAATGAAAATTAAATCAGACGTGTACTGCCGCGATCTGTGATTCCTGCGGGTGAGAGGACGCGTATTTTGAACTATGTCTATGCGCCTCGCGAATAATAATGTTTGTGGCTAGTGTGTGTCAAAGTAAAGGATGACTTGTCCATTCGTTTATAAAGTGTAAATTTGGCAGTCCTGTGAACTTGCCACCCGGGGCATAGCCCCCGGCTTGTCCCCCTCTAGACTGGGGGCTGTCAGTAACATTTACACTGCTTACACTACCACCCTTGTGTGTTGTGGGACAAATGAGAAGAGATAAATCGATAGGTTTCAAAATTTTGGTTATACAAATAAATTTTATATTCTCTCTCTCTCTCTAGATTTTCTTGGCTTTTGCTTCCGTGCGGCGCATTTAGCCAGTTCTATTCGGGGGGTTACAGCGTTGTCTGGTCGGTGACCATGCTGTAATCCATATTGTTTCTTGGAGTATATTCGTTCTTCGGAGACTTGTATCTGTGTATCTTCGTGTGCTAAGGATAAGTGGGCTCAAAAACAGATAGTACTAACAATAGGAATGATTTTAGTTGTAACTGGGATGGAAATGAATGAAACTGAAATGAAATATGGAGCATCATAGTTTGAGTTTGTTGTGGTCTATAAAATGAGTTAATATTTTTAATATAGGAAGATTTAAAACATGTAAAATTGTTGTGATACTCATGGGGGCAGCAACGCCCTTGAGGATAAGATAATTGTACAAGTCTTTGTTCGGGATCTTATTGATCGGACATTTCAGGAATCTGAATAGATGTTCTTTGTGTACACAATGTCCCGTTTTCATCCGTATTATCGTGGTAATATGTCGCCTATCCATATAAGGGTACTCAAGATACCAGGTGTTTTTAGGGTACTCTGAATGGATTTGGTAATAGAATTTACCTTTGGATTGTACGTCCCGCTTCCAGACCTGATGGAAAGCATCTTTTATTCGTTATTTGAAAATGGGCAACAGACTGTGTTTATTCAACTTTATATTCAATGGAACACTAAGAGATGTGCCAACTTTGGCTAGTATATCTGCTTTTTCATTACCCTTTATCTTAGAGTGACCGGGGATCCAAACACATTTAAATGAAACCTCATTTAATGACGCTAAGTTTGCCATTTGTTTTATTGTCAGACTTATGTAATCACTGCGTGCTGTAATAGTTCTTGTGAAAATTTTGTCCAATGCGCTTTTGGAATCTGAGAGTATAACATTATTGTTGAAATTATTTTCTAAGCACATCATCATTCCTTGATGAATTGCAGTGAGTTCTGCATCACATATTGATGTAAGGCTATTGAGTCGTGCGGCAAACGAGATATTCTTTTGCGGTATATGAATTCCTATCCCTACTTTATCTTTCATTTTGGACGCATCCGTATATACAAAAATATGGTCAAGATTTTTCGCTACGAAGTGTCTGACATTGATGCGACTTGAGGAGTCATGTTTTTGCAATTTCAACTCTACCGATTGTACATCATGTATATATGTATCAAAGTGGAAACTAAAGGCTGTTCTTGTATATATCCTTTGTGTATGGTGTGATTTTGTCTAGCGCTTTCACCATATAAGGGAATTCTCTGTTAATTTTATATTCGTCATACCTCAAGTGCTTATTGCATATTTCATTTCTTTTATCGAGTTCGGATAATGACTCGATTCAGGGGCCATTTTGTGAAGCACACATGGCTAGTTTTAAGTTTTCCTCTGAAATTGTCACCTTGAAAGAGGAGTGAAATTTCGATTGTTTTGATTCCAATGCTACGTGTTATATTATGCTTCATAGAAAACTGAAAATTAAAATTTCAAAAATAACATTTCGGATTTCCCCGTTTTATGGGAATTAAGGTACTAAAAGCACCTTCTCTGCACACTTACAGTTAATCTTTCAGAAATGTCGTTCACCAAACAGAATAATTCATGAGATAATTTTCAATTTTTCTCTCAGTTCATGAAAAATTTGCCAGGGTAACATAATAATCCTTTCTTCCTCGTTTTCAAACAAAACAGTAGAATATTGCCCTTGAAGTGCATCCGACTAATTTAATAATGCATGGCTAATTATAGCTCACCCCTTTTTCATAAGTCTCTACTTGTAGGGTTGCTCGAATTTCTTCCCTCGAAACAAAGGGGATGTAACAGGACAGAGCAATAATGAAATTAGTTCGAAGCGAGTCGATGGCCCAGCGCTCGTAGGCCTTTACGAAGTTCTAAAAATAGGCGAGAGTGAATTTTGTTGCGGTCGGAGAATGGGCTTCTTGCAAACTTGTATGTTGCTATTTTCGCTCCAATGTCAATAAAAACCCTTATATTATCATTAGATAGATACATTTTTATTTGGTCCTTCAAAAAAATATAAACTGTAGAATTTTTATTTTAAATTCAACAGATTCAATGTCACATCAGAGGTTGTTGTCGTCAAAAGTCGGCGGCTTCGTTATCCGTCATAACTGGAGTCTCAAGTTGATGTTATGAAACAAAATATATTCAATCCACTGGCAATAGCGTGCTAAATGAAGAGGCGCCTTATTCATTCTGCATTTATCACTTGTTTTGATCGAACTTGCTGTATGGATTTCCGATCGATTAGAGGATACTAATAATGACTCCGAATGTGTTATTTTTGTACTTTAATTACTCAAAAATGTTTTATTGAAGCTCAGTTAGTTAATCCCCTAATGCATTGTTCGATACCTTCACAGAAACAATAAAATAAACAACTTAAATTTTATTCAATATTTAATAGTCCAAAACTAAAATGGGATGATTCTGGAATTTGTTTCAGTGTTCAAAGTAAATTATTTCTATATGGACTATGTTTTTGAGGGTATCGTGCTTACTCCCGGAACAGCTTTCTCCAAATATGTTGATAATTCATTCAATTTGATCCTATGCTTATAAATATATCATTGGGAATGGAATGATTTGATTATAGAAGAAAAACCTTACAAAATTGTAAAAAATTCACCCAAAGAAATTTTAGCTAAAAAGACTAACTTTCTCAGTGGTCTTCATTCGACTTAGTGGTTCAAATTGGTTCTGATATTGATTTTCAATTTTTTAAGTGTGTCATCGGGCGACTTCATTGATTCCAGTGGCGCATTTGCTTTTTCAGCTGCAGGAAAACCCGGAAAAACCTGCAGCACCACATCATCTGAAGATCTTGATCTGCCAATGTCCTCTGCTCCAATAAATTCAATACATCGCCAGAACACTTAGTGACACGACTATCGTCAAACTTCAGTCAGTTTGTTTCGTAATGACCAGATTCTACGCCAGAACCACAGTGAATAATGACTACATGAAGATTATAATAGTAAAAAAAAATAATCAATACAGTTTATTGTATGACGTGTGTATGACACGTGTTTCGCTGTACAATATCTTCTTCAAGCATAAACTGAGAGTTACTTCTGAATTACACCATTTTATACTATAACCTAGTACCTATTCGTCTACCCAAATAATAAAGCTTCCTGAAAAGGCCAGGTATGAATTCATTAACCATATCAATACATTTATCGAAAGTATACCTGTAAATATACCTAACTATTTTTACCTGCCAATGAACAGATTCAATAATGGCGAATTATTCAATTCAGTTTGATCGTTCATAAGATATCAAGAGTTTTTGAATTTGTTTATTTCCATTCTAAAAATGTATACGGAATAAGTTTGATCTACTTATGTCATCGATGATATCGTAATGACATTCATTCACATATTTGATTAAATCCCAGCCAAGAGGAATCTTATTTGAATTGAAGGGGTTATATTTATATATATATATATATATATATATATATATTATATAATATATATATATATATATATATATATATATGTATATATATATATATATATATATATATATATATATATATATATATATATATATATATATATATATATATATAGTTGAAGGACAGTCTTTGCTGACTAGTTAAGAACAAAACTTGGGAATTTCTTTGGGTGAACAGCAGAACGGAAGTGTACTCTTATAACACAAGTTATTCCAATATTTCGATAAAATTTATTATCATCTTCAGGGAAAAGCTACAAATGTTTTATGGTGATAATACAATACGAAAAAGTTTTTTTTATTTTAACAATGATATAAAAATTTTTTATACAACTTACTGTTAGTGAGGTTGGCCGTGTCGAAAAGAATGTTATATCTAAACAATTGAAACATGTCAATACAATAAAATAGTCATCAAGTTAAACGAGGTAGACACCTCACTGGATACAAAGAAGAATAATGAATTAAAACTTTTAATAAAAATCGTTATTTGTTTTAAAATTATGGGAATACCGGTAAACGCCATGTGCATTCAGAAACAAGAGAGAGAGGCACAAGACAGTTGACATATTGAAAATGACAGTTGTCATGTCATTATATTATAAAGGTGTGTTAGTTTGTAAATGATAACAATCTGGAACACAAAGGGAACTGATTATGGAACAAGTGTGATCAGAGACATCTGCTGTTCTGTAAGTAGATAAATGAGAGAAAATCCACAAAATCAAATATATTAATTAATTAACAAAATCCTCCGTGGTCTTGAGGAATGGAATGAAGAATATTTAATCAAAATAAAACCCTGCCTTAGGGAGGTTGGAAGTTTTGTTGAAACAAAATCAAATATTATGAATTTATATTGGAGAAGAGAACCCAGAATTATTGTTCATTTGGAAATTATGTAAATTTTTATCAATGTCTAATCTATGCCTTCTTATTAGACATTGATAAAAATTTACATAATTTCCAAATGAACAATAATTCTGGGTTCTCTTCTCCAATATAAATTCATAATATTTGATTTTGTTTCAACAAAACTTCCAACCTCCCTAAGGCAGGGTTTATTTTGATTAAATATTCTTCATTCCATTCCTCAAGACCACGGAGGATTTTGTTAATTAATTAATATATTTGATTTTGTGGATTTTCTCTCATTTATCTACTTACAGAACAGCAGATGTCTCTGATCACACTTGTTCCATAATCAGTTCCCTTTGTGTTCCAGATTGTTATCATTTACAAACTAACACACCTTTATAATATAATGACATGACAACTGTCATTTTCAATATGTCAACTGTCTTGTGCCTCTCTCTCTTGTTTCTGAATGCACATGGCGTTTACCGGTATTCCCATAATTTTAAAACAAATAACGATTTTTATTAAAAGTTTTAATTCATTATTCTTCTTTGTATCCAGTGAGGTGTCTACCTCGTTTAACTTGATGACTATTTTATTGTATTGACATGTTTCAATTGTTTAGATATAACATTCTTTTCGACACGGCCAACCTCACTAACAGTAAGTTGTATAAAAAATTTTTATATCATTGTTAAAATAAAAAAAACTTTTTCATATTGTATTATCACCATAAAACATTTGTAGCTTTTCCCTGAAGATGATAATAAATTTATCGAAATATTGGAATAACTTGTGTTATAAGAGTACACTTCCGTTCTGCTGTTCACCCAAAGAAATTCCCAAGTATATATATATATATATATATATATATATATATATATATATATATATATATATATATATATATATATATATATATACATCGATGTCTACCAGTGAGGATGATAGTGGGTGATAGTGCAATTTGTTACCATTCATTTAAAATAGAACTCCTGTGAATGATATCTGATTTCATTCCATAACGAACGTTTGGAATACAAACTGAGTAGAGAAAAAAAGTATCTTCTGTATAATTCAGTATTCATATAAAAGTATTTGTTTCGAAAGAATTTTTTTCTTTCGTGTAATTCAATGTTTATATGAAAGTAGCTGTTTTAGGAGGGCTTTCTTCCAGTTTGTGTCTGAAAGTTACTTATTTGCATGATCTACACATCCAAGTATAGAGTTACTTATTTTCAAATTGATTACTTCCTTCCTCTCTTTGGAAGATTTCCACATTTTTTTGTATCAAGATGGAGTTGTAGAAAGCAAAAAACTTTCCCAAAATTAATCACTCCTAAAAATATAACCCCTTCAATTCATGAACTTATCCTTTTATGACTGACGAATAATACTCTTTTTTTTTCTCCTTAACATGATACAGACTAATCTCTTGTAGTTATTATAGACATATACATTAACAGCTGTTTTCGACGTGACATTTCGTTCTGAAAAGACCTTGCGTCTAAACATCCCCTATAAAAACACCATATACCATTAAAAATGATTTTTTTCTCTCCTTTCTGATCGAGGGAAACTCGTACAATATCGAAATAGTCGTGGCTGTGAAGTCTGATGCCTCAATTAGAGGCGTGCTTTCGGGTACAATCGATAACGGTCTCTCTAAACGTTTCCCTTCTTTGTAATCACCGATAATTGCCGCTTTAGCCAGAGTTTCATATATCGTCCATCGTAGCATCGCAGCAGGCCATATTAGTCGCGAATGTTACTGTCAAGTGCCAACGGTGGTTCGGACCCATGGGCGTAGTTATACAGGGTGTTCCTTAAACACATGCTAATATTTAAGGAGGTAATTCTTAGACCCATTTTAAGAAAAAAACTTCCTATGGGTGTATGTCCTAAACGCCTCAACTTTTGAGATACAGGGTGGCAAAGTTTTCAAAAATAATCAGTTTTTTTAATAATAACTGAGATAATTTTGTAGACATCTTTGGCATATTTGGTACATATGTTCCATGCCTCAAGGCGCATTTTCTGATGTACACAAATTTGTATTTTTTCAAACAGTGGCATCCCTACGGGTTTCGCATTGAATATTTTTGGGGAAAAAATACTGCGCCAATGCTTTCTTTTCAAAATAAAATCATTTCCAAAATCCTCATTCATTTTTGAGAAAATTTGATCTTTTGGTATTTCTTTGTCCGACGCATGATTTTCACTCAAAAAAATAAAAATCGACAGAAAGCAAATTAAGAAATTAGATCAATTCTAAAATGATTGAGAATCTGAAAATTGCTTCATAACGCATTACCAATTCCCTAATAATATTTGAAAACATAATCTGCAAAAAAATAAATTTTTCACAAAAACGAGTTTTATTTTATTTTGTGACAGTAGGTAAGACTAAACGAATAGCACAAATTTGTTAATTAGTAATAATACCAAAACTGTTTATAAAAATTGGAAGTGGCCACCTGCACTTAGTATGCATGCTTCCGCCCTTCTACGCATGGAATTAGGCACCCGTTCAAATATTCCCGGCGTATTTCGTTTAGTTTCACACGAGGCAACTATTCGCTCTCTTAAATCTTCTAAAGTATTAACGGGAGTTTTATACATAAGAGTTTTAAGGTGACCCCATAAAAAAAATCTAAACTGTTGAGATCGGGGGATCTTGCTGGCCATTGCTGAGGTCCTCCGCGACCTATCCAACGATTAGGATTAACTGTATTTAAATGGTTTCGGACAATTACACTGAAATGAGCAGGGGTGCCATCGTGCATGTACCACCATATTCGATTCTTTAACGCAAGTGGCACATCTTCCAATAACCCAGGTAAGTCTTCTTCGAGAAAGTGTAAATAAGAACGAACATCAAGGCGTCCTGGTAGAAAAAATGGGCCTATTGGCACCTATAATTCCTGCCCATACATTAACCGAAAATTGGTGTTGGAAATGGGTTTCGGTTATTGCATGGGGATTTTCTTCAGCCCACACATGATTGTTATGGAAATTCCGAGAAAAATTTGCTTCGTCTGTGAACAAAATTTGTGTCTCAAACTGCGGATTTAGTGCAATACTTTATAGATACCACTGACTGAAGTTCACACGCTGTGGAAAATCTCTGGGGAGTAATGCCTGCACTCTTGAAATATGGTATGGGTATAACAAAAAATCAACCAAAATACGCCAAACAATTTGATGACAAATATCCAGAGTTCTAGCGATCTTCCTCTTACTCGTCTCAGGATGTTCCTCAATTTCTTGCAGCACCGCTTCCTCAATTTCAGGAGTTCTTACTACACGAGGTCTACCTTCCGGAGTCCCTTTCTTGAAACCACCAGTTTCCCCAAGTCGACGATGAATATTTGAAAAGGTTCGGCTATCTGGTAAGGCACGATTAGGATATATTTTCTGATAAATGCGCCTGGCTTCTGTTGCATTACCATCGGCAAGGCCATATACGTAATGCATTTGCGCCATTTCCGCATTCGTATAATTTACCATATTTACTGATATTCAGAAAAACAGCGGACTACCAAAATAACTTCAATAACACTTCAAAATCAATCAAAACGCACTGTGACAGTTTTTAACACCAACACCTTACTTTAAACCAACATCAATATTAGCACTGGCGTTTGTACATACAGAGAATTCGTTTTTTATTGCTATGGTGGGTACGCTGTTTTTTCTGCTTTTAATCTTTAAAAGAAATCACATATCGACAAACTCCATATTTCCAAGAGGTGCAGTAAATAAATTCTGTTACACGTCTTTTATTCCAGGATAACTAAATTTATGTTTTCAAAAATTATTAAGCGGTGCTGCGTTATGACGTAATTTTAATTGAGAACAGTGCATCTGACAACAAACAAATACCTTTTAGATCCTCAATTATTTTGCAACAAATCTGATCTCTTAGTTTGCTTTCAGTCGATGCACGATACCGCATCAAATTTTTAAGGAATTTATCCTTAAGTAAAGCGATTTTTGATTTTTTGAGCGAAAACCATGCGTTGGACAAAGAAAACCCAACAAATCAAATGTGCTCAAAAATGTATGGAGATTTTAAAAATAATTTTTAATTCAAGATAAAGCAGTGGCGTAGTATTTTTTTCGCCAAAAATATACATTTCAAAACTCGTACGTACGCCACTGGCAGAGAAAATTAAGAAAATTGTACATCAGAAAATGCGTCTTGAAGCATGGAACATATGTACCAAATATGCCAAAGGTGTCTACAAAATTATCTCAGTTATTATTAAAAAACTGATTATTTTTGAAAAATTTGCCACCCTGTATCTCAAAAGTTAAGGCGTTTAGGACATACGTCCATAGGACGTTTTTTCCTTAAAATGGGTCTAAGAATTACCTCCTTAAATATTAGCATGTGTTTAAGGAACACCCTGTATAATATCCCATAAAAGTATTTAGAATGATAATTTATCTGAAATCGCATAATTACGAAAAAAAAATTTTTCCAGCTTCAAATTTTAACTGAAAACTCCATACTGTGACTTCTATACTATAATAATAAATGTGAGGAAGGGTAAATGTATGTATGTTTGTGGCTCTTTCACGCCTAAACCACTGAACGAATTTAGATGAAACTTTAGTAATTACAGCTTATACATCAGAATAACATATAGGCTACAAATTACAAAGGATTTGTGTCATTTTGATCATAATATAACGATAAGTATTAAGTAAGTCGGAAAAATTCTTGCTCCCTGAGAGCTATCTTGGCGTGCGCTGCCTATACTGTTGGAGTTACATGAAGATAATGTAACGTGAGATTGTTTATTTCAAATAGTTCGCGATAGCATATATCTACCTCTTATGCGGTAGCCACTATATGCAAAATAGCGAGCCATAAATACAATTAAATTGGTTACTTTTTTACTATGCACATTTTAGAATATCTGTCAAATTCATATAAAAATTGATACGATTGTCGTTTTAAGTATTCAATATTGATAGACTTTGTTTTTCACACCTATTGGTTGACTGACACTCTTATATTATTGTACAACAGAAGCTACTGAACTTAGAATCTTGAAATGTGCAGGTAGGTTCTTTGTATAGCGTAAATAAGCATCAAGAAAGAGAATCAAGAATTTCGACCCCCAAGGGGGAAAAATAGGAATTTGAAGATCGTATTGAATTTGGTCAGTTTTGAAGTTGGAAACCTGAAGTTTTGGGTTCATGAACAAGTATTGTATCGAAACTTGATGTGACAAACCAAATTCTACGAGGGCGAAGCCGAGGGCAACAAATAGTTCATTCATAAAAGAGTTTCATTCAACTAAATAAATTTTCTTGATTTCTCGGAACTAATATCATGATTCTATATTCGTATTATAAATATACAATAAAACACATTCATCTCTCTATACGTGACTTTAAAAGAGTTGTCCTTTAATCCAAAATTATTCAAGTCAATATTACCATTTTTCTAACGAGAAATCTCTCATATTTTTGAAAAATCGTTCATATGTAGTAATGTCTAATATGATTTACCAGAGCATTAAACAGCCTTGCATCAAAATAGTGTCCAAATACCAATAAGAATTGATTTATTTTTATTTTCTTTAAAACTCCAAATCATATTTCATAATCATACAAAAATGCAATGGGCAACAAGATATCATTCTTTAGAGACCAATAATACATTTCCGTATCATTTCATAGATACCATATGGCGAAATTGAGTTTATTTTTCGATTTTCATTCGAAATCGATATCTAATTATAAAATAGAGTTATTAACTTTGGGATAATTTCAGAACAATGGATTTCTAATCGTTTGATTATCAACCTCAATACCAAAAAACGCAACGTTACTTTTTGTTATGTCCGACAAGTTTCAAGATGAATATTACCTTTTTTGTCTTTTGTTTATTTTTAAAAATATACAATATTACGTACACTATTACAAAACTAACTTCATTATATACTTCTAGAAACTATTAAACTTAATATCCGTATCATTCCTGTTTTCATACTGTATATGTCGAATGTAAGTGGACAGTGCACAGTAAGTGCACAGAGAGGAACATTGGTTTAGGAGAAAATTCAAGGAAGCCGCATACATGTTGTCCAACAACGTATTCAGCCAAGCCAGCGTAGAAAGACGCAACATATGGAAACCCATCATCAAGCGAAAAATGGCCAACTCCCGCCAAAACGGTCATCTCCCACGGAACAAGTGAAGCGGAAAATGGAAAGCGGGGATAAGTGAAAGTACTCGAACGACCTATAAATAGTCATCTCTCTGAGAAATCAGTCCAGTTATCACCCGAAGACGATTGTAGATACTAACAATCAAAACGTCGTGAACTAACGTGACTTGGAATCTCTCCACTTTTTATTTTTATTTTCTTTTTTCATTTCTTTATTTTAATTTAGTCAATTGTTCTACTTTTACTTGTATTTTATTTCACTAATATTATTTCATTTCAGGTTTATTTTGGTTAATATAATTGTTATTTTCAGCTATTCATTTTCAATTCTTCTTTTTTAGTTGTTTCAGGGATTTCAAATCATTTTATATAGTAGAGAATGGAAGTCCGAACTAGTGAAATTCAAAAAACGATTAGTCACTGCACTAGTGCAAGTCAGTTCAATCGAAGGAATTGTTAACTATTAAGTGGTAAATAAACATTATTTTGATTTATTTCAAGAAAGTAATTCAAATTTGGCAGCGATTTTTTCAAAAAGTTTCGGTAAGTAAAGTGCTAATCCTATTTCAAATGAGATTCAATTCTTCTTCTCAAATATTTCACATCTTTGCCAAAATTTATTTTTATTGATGTTGTGTTGATGAGTCCAAACATGCTCTGCTATTCCGGATTTGCTGCTTTCTCCTCGCTGTGTGTGTTTTTTGTGCTCAGCAATGATACCTTTCAATGGCCTCTTAGTTTCACCGATGTATGATTCTCCGCACTCGCAGGGTATCCGGTAAATGCAATTCTTGGAATCGCAGTCTGCGTTTGGTGGCCTGGTTGTCGTGAGGCTGCTACGGATAGTGTTCCCAAATCTGAGGTAGGTCCTGATGTTATACTTGGACCCAATCCGTATTATCCTTTCCGATAATCCTCTGATGTAGGGAAGTACAAGTACTGGTTGTGGCGGCTTCTCTTCCTTGTGGAGTTCTTGCTGTCTTCTAGCTAAGGCCTTTGGAGTAACCATTCCGTTGAAGGTCATTTTTTACGATGCCTAGTTCTATTTCGAGACCTTCCTTTGTATTGCAGAGTCCAAAAGCACGGTCCAGTGGAGTCTTGATGATTCCTCTCTTAGTCGATTGATGGTGGTTGGATTTCTGGTTCAGATACTGTCCTGTGTGAGTGGGTTTTCGATATACAGATGTTTCCCACTTGAGGACTATTAAGGAGGAAGAGGACCGACACTAAATGGGAAACAAATCCGGAGGAATAAGTCCAGTTATCACCCGAAGACGATTGTGGATACTAACAATCGAAACGTTGTGACATAACTAGGTTTGAAATCTTTAAATTTTTATTTTTTCATTTTTTTTTAATGATATTTTTAATTTGTTCAATTTTTTTTCAGTTTTTATTAATATTTCAATTTTTATTTGTTCGGTTGTTGTTGTATGTTATTTATTTGTAATTTCAGTTTTTTGTTTAATAAAATTGTTATTGTTGGTTAATCTTTTTCGATTTTTTCAGGGTTATCAAATCAATTTATATTATATTAGACAATGGAAGTCCGAACTGATGAAATACATCATACATAATGAACATTGTGACGTTTTTGATGGGAGTTAAATGAATCTCAAACGTAAATTTGTAATCGAACGTGCGCCTATGCATAAAATTTCGCACATAAAGCGGAGGGATATTCTGATGGTCATCCAAGAGGGTTCACTCGATGTGACGAGAGGGGCCGGAAGGGGTCTTAGGAGTAGTTGTAGTTGTTGAGTAGCTCAAAGCCCGGGTGTCGACCGGCCACCGAACCCAAGACAAGACAGGAACAAATAAGTACTTGAAGTCTTGAGCCGGTTCACTGCATCTTCGTCAGGATGGTGAGGTATACGAGAAGATATCTGATGATTCTGTACGCGGCTATTGATAGTTGCCCAACGATATCAGGATGTGCGATTTGTATTTATTACTGAAATGGTAAATTCCATATTGAGATCAATATATCACAGTATAGGTACCAAGTGCGTAATAGATCCTTGGTTGATGTATCGGAGCTCGATTTTTTTATTAAACGAAACTTTTTGAAGTAACAAGCCGTTGTTGATTCTAAAATACGAGTATATTATTAATAAAAAACTGATTTTTCCACAAAAAGCAATACATTCATTTCATTGAATCAAAATCTTAGTGGCAAACCAGTCGGTATCGTTTATTTTCAATGTAGGTCCAATGTCAGGAAATATTGATGGATGTAGCCGTTACTACGTGGTAGGAAATCATAATGAATTGAAGATAATTGAAACATTAATGTATATGTTTGAAAATGTCCTTATAGGACGAAACCGCAGTAACGTTAGTTACAAATAAAATTGGTGAAAAACAGAAAGTTTCAATTCTTTTTTCTTCATCAAGAGAGATTATAAAATTTTCAAAAGAAATCAAACTTACGAAAATCATGAACATTCGGGTCTCATTATTGAATGATCAAATGCCATCAAAAAATAGTGGTCAGGATCACATCGAAATTTAGAAACTTCTTCACACATTTGACAATCTATAGAAAAGGCGACTGAGAACATCTTTTATTCAATTATTCCCTAGAAATGAAAAAACTTATGATGAAGTCCAGAAGTATTTATTCTCAATTGTCTAGAATTATTGACTTAAAATCTTTACAAAGATCTGATGTACATCAAGCACAGAAATTTCTTTCAAAAACGCAAATGTCCATTCTTTCAAACAGGACTGTTATGGTGATGGAAAAACATTTTTTGGCTTTCGGCTTCTCCATCATCAAACGAAAAATGTGGGAAATCTTCAAAAAAAGGGGGAAAGAAAATAACTACGATGATAAAAACTTTATAAAAATCACATTCGAAAAAACTGCTCTCAAAGATTCGCTATAAAATTGAAACAAATATAATTCATAGGAACGCCTCATAACGGAATATATGAAAGATTATTCATACATGGAGAAGTAACAATTCATGATGGACCTCTAGAACTTTTGGGCGAAAACAGTTGTCCTCAACTCCTCAGCAACACCTTCTTGGATAATTTTAAAGACTCATTTTTATATAAAATTATCACTATCTGTTACTTCTTCTCTTGTTACGAAGAGAGTTCGTGAAAACAGTCATATACTTAGTTAAATTAATCTCAGCCAGAGGAATTTCGTTTGAATTGGAAAGAAACTATTTTTGGTAAATTTTCGTTATGTGGACACCCGGCGATTTTGAAAAAATTTTTGACTGTACTTACGTATTTTGATGCGTAGATTACGAATCCGAAAGAAAAAAGCGGCGCTCTCCCTTATTTAAAAAGTTACGGCCCTTCAAAGTTCAGAAAAGGGCAACTTTTCAGCCTTCTTTTTCACTAAATAAACTATTTAAAAACACAAGCATTTATTCACTAGGTCACCTTTACACCTTATTCCTCCTTCTTTAACACTTTTCACTTCAATAATCAACATTTTTCCTTTAAAAAACTTAATTTAAAAACGAATGCTTCTCCTGGTGACATTATTCTATTTTTAGGTTAGTTACTAGTGACATTTCAGAAAAAAGCGGTTGGTATTTGCCGTCGCCTACTATTTCAAATTCGTAATACACCACCAAAAACCAATTTACGATCTAAAGAATGAAGGTAAAAAACATTTGAATTACTTCAGGAATATGGACTGCATCAGTCGTACCAACCATATCATTAACCTTAAAAACGTAAAATAGAGTGATATGTAACCAAAAAGCAGCTCCGTACATTTTTATAAGAAAAATGTTGATTATTGAAGTGAAAAGTGTTAAAGAAGGAAGAATAAGGTGTAAAGGTGACCTAGTGAATAGATGCTTGTGTTTTTAAATAGTTTATTTAGTGAAAAAGAAGGCTGAAAAGTTGCCCTTTTCTGAACTTTGAAGGGCCGTAACTTTTTAAATAAGGGAGAGCGCCGCTTTTTTCTTTCGGATTCATAATCTACGCATCAAAATACGTAAGTACAGTCAAAAATTTTTTCAAAATCGCCGGGTGTTCACATAACGAAAATTTACCCTATTTTTTACTCACAAATTATTTTTTTGGAAAGAAGGTTTCCGCTGTTCTTCGGAATTTTCCTAAAAACTAATCTGTTCTAAAGTATTCGATTTGAGATCTGCAACAATTTTGACAGGTATCAGTTCATATGTCAAATTTAGAAAAATGTGATGTACAATGATTTTCACCCTATTCGTTGAATTAGTTCACGAGTCATTTACTCTACTACTATATTGATAGGAGATGAAAGTGACACTCTGGATCGTTATAATTATAATTTTCCTGTACGCTTTCAAGCAAATTCGTGAAATTGCGAAGCTTCCACTGCTTTACATATTTCAGACTATGAACAGTTTCTACTCTAATGTATACAATCTCTAGATTTTTCCGGCAATTTTCACCTGCTAAAACCATAGTAACAGACCCGGCGGCATGGCCGAGGGAGAGAATATTTTTCCTTTGTGCAGGAAAGGTCGTATCGGAGCCGGCGAGCTGCACCGCTGGGGTGCGGGAGGGCTCTTTCAGCCACCCACACCCCTCTGCGTCGTCGGTTTTATATCCCCAGTTACCCCCAGCTGAATGCTCTCCGAAGTTGTGCCGAATCATCCTGAACCCTGCAGACCTCCGGAATATCCGGCCTTACGGCCCACTCGACCGCCCACCACCGGCTCCCCTGCGGCCCATAGTAAGGGTGCGGTATTACGTAGGAGTGGAGGTCAACTTCGCAGAGTGATGGGGAAATTTACTTTTTCTCCGGCCGAGAGGCTTTTTAGGCACGTATGAGACAAGTCCATTCGACCCGACTATATATTACCGTTGTTGTTTTAAGTACGCGGTACTTCCCAAATACAGGAATTTACCGAAAGTTCGTGAAAATTTCTTATTTTTGCGAACGAAGATAATAAAGAATGGAGGAATATTCTATTGCGATATCGGCAAACACATGATAGTGAAGTCCAGATACAATTTGTTGAGCCACCCGTCCCACCACACATATATCAATTAACTGAAATACGATCATATAGGTCCCTAGGCAGGTTGATATTCCTGTTCTGAGTCTGCGACTGTGTACATCCTCACCAAAACCTTAAGTTGTTTTCGATCTATGATTGAACCAACAGTTGTCTGCTCTTAGAATTTACTCCTTCCAGAGGACCCCTTTTTTCCTTATCGGGATTAGGAAGTATAAGGTGGTTGAAGCATTCGGCCAGGGGTTATTCCCAGAATATTTCAACTTTCAGTGTCAGTCAGTAGTTTTCTCTGCTCCATATAAGCCTGTTCTGGAGATAGCCAGACAAGGTTGGCTCTGTATTCACTTTTTACGTATATTGAGGATATACTAGATGAGTCTATTCTACGTGATCATATACCTTACTGTTGTATATGGTCACTCGAAAATTAGGAACAAATATAGGATTTTACCGAAAATTTGTCGAAATTTCATTATATTTTGGAGTCAATTATTTTGGGAACTCAAGAAAATGAGAATTGTTTCATTGATATATTGTAATAAAAATAATAATAATAAAGTTCATTTGACAAATAACAGGTCAGTCAAACGTTGGCAATATACTCACGAGTGCCAGAAACTCCATAGTAGTTTCTGAGCACTGTATGTGAGAGAACATATCAAATACATATATAATTTAACAATAAGATACGTTTATAAATATATCATTATCGGATGATTCACAAAATAGATGTGTTGTTGAAATATCAACTTAGAACTCACAGGGTTATTCAAATAGAACAGAGCTTATTCAAAAATTTGAAATGAACAGTACAGTGGTAAGTTGAAATTATAAGAGATAAGTCAAATGTATAAAAAATAACTGTTATTATATTCAATTTTACTGTTATTATATTCAAAATACATATTAAAAGGTGTATTTTTCAATTATTTTTGTATTACATTTTTCACAGTAGTTCTATGTGCCAATATATAATCTTTTAACTGAAATTTTAACTTTTTCAAAAATTCCAGAGTTGAAATATTTCGCAGTGATTAATTTTTAATAACTGGTCTCAAATAAGTTAAACTTCTCTGTTCTATTGTTTTTTTCATGTGGGGAACATGATATAAGTTATTTGTCCTGGTGTTATATCGACTTGAAGAAATATTGATTCGTGTATGATGTTTGAACATATAGAGACCTACACTAAAGAAGTATGTTTGTCTCATGTCAAAGAGTTGAAGTTGTCAGTATAGTTTCTCAGATGAATATGTACTAGGTGTATGCAGAATCGCTTTGAAAAATCGCTTCAAAAGGTTTTTTAATCGTTGAATATGGGTTTGGAAAATTCTACCCCAAGCAAGTATAGTGTAGTTCAAATGAGGTGCCACTAGACTTTCATATGTTATTCGATCCTTTATTCCAAGAATATTCTTCGTTTGTTCGATTGATATAAAGACAAACATATAATGTGGAAGTTAGTGAATCTGCTTTTCAGACTAGGTGTTTTGCTACTTGGCATCTCTCCCAAGTCTTCGGCAAACACTGTAGCCTCATGCGTTTATTGTTTTTTTCTTCCCATCCCAACAATATTGTTTCGTGTACTAGTTTGTGAAAGTTTGTTATATTATTTTGGACACAATTTAGGTTGTCTATAAATTGTTTGTCTTCTGTGATCCAGTGTTTTTTATTCGCATGAAACATAACGACCTGTCTGTATCCCTCTGTTGCACTTCTTACAACTAAGATCTCCGTTATTCAGGAGTATTTTTAATGGACAATGTCCATTAAACAAGCACCGTGATTATTGTGAATCAATCACTGCTGTGTTCAAGCAAATCTTCAGTTCTTTCCTGAAACAGTCCCTCTATGAAAGGTATCTTGTGTGTGTTCCCAGTACTCTTTGTGTTTCATGTATCTCATTTCTTGATCTGTTCGCCTGCCATATATTTCATTACCTTAATAGCTGGTTCAGGGCCAATATAATGTACCTGATAAACCATTTGTGCGCACTCATCAGCTTTTTCGTTCCTCAGTGTTCAGGTATCCTGGACCATTCTTGATGTCACTTTTGTGTTGATCAATGACTATAATGTAGCCTGGACCTCACTTTGGACCTCGAATGGATATTCTTCGCACACTATAAGATTGCAAACACTTCCACTCGAAAGACGGATGTATATCGACCGAGCGGATAGAAATATAAATTTATCCTTGCACAATATATTTCAACTTTCGTAAAGTATAGGACTTTTAGCATGTGCTTTCGTCTATGTTCGATTTTTGGCCCGTCTGAGTACCAGGTGTTTCGCGAGCGTATTTGCACATCTGCATTGTCTCATAAGACTCAGTGTAGACAGGCATACAATCGAACGAACTGCAAATTATGCGTAGATGCGAACGTTGTACGGATCTTGAATTACATTGTCGTTTATGAGGCATTGCGTATTCGCTCGGCGCGTTGAATTGTACGCCCGTCTGCAGCGGGCGGGGAGATGTAAGGCTATTACATTCTGATGATGCTAACTTGGTGAGCGAAACGCGTTTCGAGAGGCAATAGGTATTTTGTTGTGGTGAGGGAAAGTGTTTCCAATAGATTAATATGTGTGATTGATGACTAGTTTGTGAAAATTCATGATTACCTACCCAAACAAAAATCGTTTTGAATATATTACTGGAGTTTTTTCCCAACACCAAACCGTTATTTTAACACCTAGACACGTATTTTGATCACCAAGTGATTATCTTCATGAGATATTTAATTTTCCTCTTGAAGATGGTCACTTGGTAATCGAAATACGTGTCGGGCTGTTAAAATAACGGTTTGGTGTTGGAAAAAACTCCAGTAATATTCATTACTACACCATAGGTTCCAAACACTGCATCACGAGTAAACATCGTTTCATTAAGTCTCATTTGACATCGACAATGAAGTAAATAAAATGGTTAAATATCAATGAAGTGTACAGGGATTTTTCTTTTTTTTTCAGAATTCAACTGGAGAACCTGTCTATAGAAAAGTGGCTGTAGTAGAAAACTTCTTTGATATCATCTATAATGTCCATGTCGATTTAGAAGGACGTCCTGGAAAACATGCTGGTCAGAAAAGGACATATCGTACAGTAAGTAATTCTTTGAGTTTTATGTAACAATCCCTTTTTCAATTGGCGGTAGAAAAAGAAACGGAAAAACAGTTTTTTTAAAATGATAGTTGAGTAGTATCTAAGGCTGCATACAACAGCAAATATTATTCATTACATAATTTCAAAAGCAATTTTTGGATGGGTTAGGTATCATTTTGGTCGTTTCGGGGTCCTATTCTTCAAATGTACCTAGTACATGATGTTTTACCTAGTTTTAAAACTAACTGAACGGGTTAATCACTCGAAATAAAGTCAGTCATTCTAATAATGTGTTGAACTTATCAATCACGTTGAAATGTTTTTCATGTTTTGAAACAAGTTTTGACTAACTGACTGTCAAATTTTGAAGTTGAAAATATTTGCTTGGAAACATTTGAATTGCAATTCTTGTAAATCTAGAGCAGTACAGTCTATGTATCTAATGTATCTAATTTTTTCCGTTGGAATTTGTGGAAGTTAAAATTTATATGTTCGGATTTTTCATTTTAGTAGTAAACAATAAATGAAAAATTAACTTTTGCTATTGTTTTTTGTATAACTGTAAATGTGTTAATGTTTGTCCAAATGTCCAGTTGCTAGATATGACACGAACTGCCATACTTACATACCTACAAAACAAGTTAAATAAAAGCTTGCTATCAATAGTGATAGATAACAGTAATGATAATGTTATTGTGATTCTAGTTCAAGGCAAAAACTTATATCAAAGTCCAATTTCAAAGTAGTCTCTAAGAAAAATATTCTATGTTGCCAATTTTAATAGTGTCGATTCAAATTGGCTCATTTTAACTCCTTCAGAAAACAATCCAACATCCCAAAATTCTCGAACCTATGTCAATTTTTCAAGCTAATATTTTTCCAATAAATATACTAGGTAATATATATATTTAGTAATGCATCCTTATGCTTGCTCAAAAAAGGGCCCTTTTGCAAATATCACTAAATTTATTTTTGACATCTAGCCTTGATGACGTGTTCTAAATATCGACATTCTAATATCGTGTCATCAATAGACAACATTATCTTTAAAATATGACAGCGACGTTTATTTTTAACGCAATTGATCAAGAATACAATTTCGACAGAAACTAATGACAACGAAACGAAGTGGCTACTGTTTCGAACAACCTAGGGTTAGGTTAGGTCAAAAGTATGTGGGTCTCTTCGACCCTGATATTCTGAAGATGTTGTTATTACTAGTAGCTACGAGAATCTTACGATAAGATATTCTTTATCATAATATTAACTCTGCTAAAATTACTCTTGAACTGAGGAGTTTACATCATTGTCGAAACTTCTTTGGGTATTTTCACCTTCCACAATCGAAAAAAATATGAAAGGAATTTTATACAGGTGAAGAAGGGCAAACCTTTCAGTTCATTATGATAAGTTAGTGCGTTGATTCAAAGTATTTTTCTACTCCCTACTAATCAACGCGTTTGACAGCAGTGAGGTAATGGCTCATTTAGAATACACGTGTATTCTAAATTAATGGCAGCCAATTCCGTAAATTTTTTGAAATTATGAGATATGTAACATTTACTCTGATAAATATGATCTCATGAATACATTCAACTGTCTAAAAGCCAAAATCAGTGAATTTTCTCTCCAAATTCTTTGTAAAATCGAAATAAACATATTTTTAGTGAATTTATTGTTAAACAGTTTGTGGGTTGGTAATGAATCGTGTATCAACAACCATTTGTTTCAATTATGAGTTGTCATACAGTATCTGGTAAAAATTCAAAATGAGTAATAACGATCAAGAAATTTGTGCTATCTCACCAGATATTACGAAAAAAGCAAATATTACGATGAATAATTTGCTGCCAGCAAAATCAAGAGAAAAATACGAATATAATTTTGAAAATTTTATGAGTTGGAGAGAAGAAAAACATAATATCGTCTTCTGAAAACGTTTTTCTCGTTTATTTGGAAGATTCAGCAAAAACTTTGTAAGCATCGTCATTATGGGCAATTTACTCAATGCTGAGAAGTACCCTGAATATCAAGAAAAATGTGGGTATCAGCAAATATTCTAAATTACGTGCTATTCTAAAACACAAATCTGATGGCTATAAACTGAAGAAATCGTCGACGAAAAATAAATCAATTCATTAAAGAAGCTCCAGATGGCAAATATTTATTCTCGAAGGTAACACAACTCCGCTTTTTTCCTTCTATTATTTTTTTATGAAATTTTTGCAACAATTTTCGAAATACTAACACACAACATAAAGGTTAAAACTGAATTATTCAACCTCACCAGCCAACAGTCAATCATATTTCATTTGCCAGACGCCTCTAAATCAGGTTATAGGTTATGTCGGTGAGTGCACCTGACAAATTATGGAATTTTATTCTAGTTTCAGAAAACGAGGCAATAAGTGACTGAAACGGGATAGAAAAACGTGCTATGATATGAAAAAAGTTGTGTTAAATAAAAAAATATGTGAATTGCAATCGTTTATTGCTTTTAAAATAAGGTAAAATATGACGTCATACAAACTTTGACAGGCTATATTTCGAAAACTAATAGAGTTTGACTAAAAATAAAAAGTGTTCTGAATTCCTACCATCATCTAGTATCATCCCTGAAAAAATCGCGAACATCCATGAGTATCCCATAAAGTCGATGTGTGCACCTGACAAATTATGGAATTTCATTTTAATTTCAGGAAACGAGGCAATATATGATTGAAACGGGATGAAAAAAGGTGCGATGATATGGAAAGAGGTGTTAAATAAAAAATATGTGAATTGCAATCGTTTATTACTTTTAAAAGAAGATAAAATTTGACGTCATACAAACTTTGACAGGCTATATCTCGAAAAATAATAGTCCGAAAAAAAATTAAAAGTTTTCTGAATTCCTATCATCATCTAGTATCATCCCTGAAGAAATCGCGAAAATCCGTGAGTATCCCATAAAGTAAAATTTAGCCTCAAATTCTGCTGCCGGAAGTTTTTTACATGAAATGATTTAACAATTTAAATTTATTTCTAGGTTGCAATGATTATTGCTATTTCTAGAGCATGCCGAAAAAAAAGAACTGAAAGATATGCAAATAGATAATGTTAAAGTTATGTACCAGACACAAAAAACTAAAACAAAAACATTTGTAAAAAGTACATGAACTTGAGACCAAAAAATGTTGACAACTACCAATTTTTTTCGAACTATCAAAATGGGAAATGCACTAATTAGGTTGTTGGATTTAATAAGTTGGCTGACCAAACAAAAATTATTGCCAAAGTTTTACATTTGGAAAATCCAGAAACATATATTGAACACTGCTTCAGAAGATCATCTGCAACCATCCTAGTTGATGGAGGGGGTGACATAAAGGCATTAAAGCGCCATGCTGGCTGGAAAAGTCAGACCGTGGCCGAAAGTTATGTAGATAATTCTGTGGCATCCATGAGAAACACATCAAATGTACTCATAAATAGTATTGAAAACATTTGTATTTCCACTGTATCAAATTTACAACAAAACGGAATAAGACCGTCTTCCTCCCACATTGACGACGGAATATCATTAAATAATTGTAATAATGTAACTATAAATGTACATAATTATAACAAAAATGAACCCAAATGAAGTAATTTGTAGAAAATATTGTCACCAACATAGTCTCAAACAAATATTTTGTACCATTCCTTTCTACGGTCAGTCGTAGAAAACGTATAGTACGCAACTCGATGATAAGGCTTATCCTACTTGGTACGTAATATACTATTCTCACAATTTATCAGTAACTTTCATTTTATAATTTTGCCTATTAAGAAAAATGTAAGAAATTATACGCATCCTTATTTTAACGTTTCGAACGGTGAAAATACCCAAAGAAACTTGATAAAAACTGATTTCTTCCACAAAAAATCACTTTCGTTCAATATTGTCAGAACTTGTTATGAAGTTGCAATACCTTTTTGAACTTTTGTACCTAAACCCTAAATGTTTGGGTAAATATTGCAATAAAATGTTGATGATATTCTGAGAGCGCTCGAGTTAGATTTTATTTCCGCCAAACATACAAGGCGTCGCAACCATCCTCTTTGTTTCCATTTGATCTGTCAAACAGAGTCGCGAAACGTGTTGTCAGATAAAGCAGCCCAGAAGACTGACCACCGCACAATACCAAAAAAGCCATTTGAATGTTTATTTTATTGTATTTACTTTTCCTCGCAGATAACGGAGACGTACGCGTTCCTGCCGCGAGAAGCCGTCACTCGTTTCCTGCTGGGCTGTACGGAATGTCAGAAGCATCCTCGGTCGCCGTCGCCCACGTCAGTGTTGCCGACCCCCAGTCCGAGTCCCACCCTGCCCCCGGCAGCGGTACATCAAACAGGGACTGCAAATTCCCAAGCCGCCCCTCAAGTGCCGGCGATGCCTACTGCGTGTCACGTCCAACAGGAGGGCAGCGGGTATTACGGGGCGAAGAACGGAGGTAAGTGCACGGGGAGGCGAGGGGTTCGTCACGCCGATCGTGATTAAAAGTTTCGGGATCCGAAAAAAGTGTCGCTCTCTGATTTCTGCGATGCGATGAAAGATGAAATATGAAATTTTCCTTGAGAATCGATAAAAATATATCTCTCAAAATGCCAAACAAATGTATTTTCTATCTATTTTACTCCATCAGTAGAGGATTCCAAGTGAGATTGATCTTTACCAATTTGATAACCAGATTTTAACAAATAAAATATATATGTGAACGTGTACTAATAAGGTTGCAGTAAAAAAATGTTTATGACTATGATTCATTATTATTATATTATAAAACATAATTATTTCTTTGAATTTGACTGTCTTGGTTGTCAAACAATTCATAGTCTAATCGGAAGTATGCAACATACACAATATGCAGTTGATCGGTAGCTTACCTTTCTCTGTTCCCTATTAACTGGTAGCCGCGTACAAATAAGTAAATTGTTATTAGTAATTGCGCTCATTTGCTTACCACTTGAATAATATGGAAATGCACCCGGAGAGAAATGTAAGTCACTTGTACATTCGCCAACTAGTAGTAAAATTTGAAGGAACTGGTACTGTAACAAATAAAAAAGGAGTCAAACAAAATTACTGGACGAAACAATGAATATTGAAGTATTTCGACAGTTTGCAATGAATCATACTTTATCGACTAGTCAGGCAGCTACAGCAACCAGATTATCCCGCGAATCTGTAAGGAAAGTACTTAAATTACATAAATTTCATCTAAATAAAATTCAAATCTTTCAAGAACTTGGTGACGATGACCCCGACACAAAAATTTGAGATTTGTGAAATCATGACAGCTAGAATTATCTCAGAACCTCGGCTCATAATAGCTATTTATGATATGAGTGGTAAAAGTAAGGTTTTATTTTGTGAGTCACGGTCTAAATAAAACTTACTTTTAACACAAATATCATACAAAGTTTTTTGTACAATTGTCCTGTTTTCATAATAAAATAGATAAAGTTAATATTTCTTCTAAAACACATTTTGACATCTCTTGATAGTATTTTCATGTTATCGCATTTGCTGAGAAGTGGCCGTGTCGCCGAATTACCTGGTTACCAACAAATAGTATTGTTTACAGCTCAAGCGTTTTATTTGAAGTCACATTTAAGAGCGCTCCATACTTGCAACTGGACCCTCGAACTGCATCTAACGGTAAATGTCTGAGAATATGGTAGGCGGTCCTATTTTTACAATCACAGACATACTGAACAAGGGACGCCTCCTTCTATCTTGATGGATATATTCATTACGCAAATCGACAAGTTAATGTTGTTGCGACTCGAATACACACACTACAGAGGGGGCACGGCAAACTCCATAGACGGAGCGTAATTGTTTTACGTTTGGAGATTAATTAATCGTTTAAATATTTTCAATGGTGAACGATGTTTTATTATTCTATTATTATCATGAGGCTATTGCCAGAATCATTTCATCTTCAACAAAGGTTGTCCTACATTGGTCGTAATAAAATTCCTTCTAGTTTCGAAAATGCACCTATATTATCAAACAGAAAAAAAATCTGAATCGAATGACACTTCAACCATACTTTTAGGAGCCGGCAAAAAGTTTTGACCCAAAAAGCATTTGTGAACTAGACTTTTCAACGGTATGTTTACTGGCGTGGTGGATTGCGAATTTCGAATTTCCTCGGGTATCTAGGATCTATCAATTCGGACAGGAGGCAACTGTTGTAAAAATTTTCCAACTTTGGTTTCATTTTATTCGTCCATAATGAATCGTCTTTGATAATCTAAAAAAATTCCTATAAATTTTATAAGGTCATGGAATATAAAACAGAATTAATACATAAAGTGCTCAGCCTATAATTTTAATATGTATAATCAGAAATATTTTTTGATTGGGGTGAGTTATTGAAGGCAGTTAAAACATGGATGAAAACCAATTTATCGTTTTGATATCACAGATTGTTATAGGTATGTTACTAAAACTCACCTTTTCAACTAAAATTTCCAACGGAGTCCAAATTACAAAATAACACAGGGAACGCTGAGTAATGTGTAGCTGTCCTTGTACTTGATAGTGATAATTATGATTTTTTGCTCGATTGCTTCTTTGGGGTGCATTTTTGACGCAGCTTTAGGGCACTTCACCTCAACAATGGCGTCATCTTCTATCAACCCATCAGGACTGGCTCCAAAAATATAGTCGTATTCATCAATGAACATCCCACAAGGTTCAACCTGTGACAAAAAAAAATAATATTTACTCTTGTGTATCATTAAAGAAAGTATTACTTTGACATCAAAATCATTCTCTAGTTGTCTAATTGCGAATGGCTCATGTTCTCTTCCATACTTGGTGTTTTCGTTTCCTCTGAAGGTGGCATAAAGTAAGTTTTTCACCTTATTGACACAAGATGTTGTTTTTCGCATCTTGCAAATGTCACCAAAATGTGAAGTTGTTAAGCGAATACTTCTCTCCTGTTGCCATAAAGGATTGCCGTAATCCTTATCTGGCAGAGCATATTTCTTCTTAAATTTTGGTGGAAGGTCGTTATTTTTGCGTCTCGTGATTTTCTAAAGTTGGCGTCTCCTTTTCATCTTTTCTACATATCTTTTGGTATAAAATGGAACTTTGTGTTTTTCAACAACATTATATAATAGTCCCCATCAGAGTTGAATGAAATAGCAGCAGCTTTACAACGTGTCCCATACGATCTTTATCGAGAATAGTTTATTCTTTTTACCTCCAACAAACTTGCAGATGATGCTGTTGTATTGTTCAGCGATATTGGTATCCAGGTCCGCTATTAAGCTGGCCGCATTGAAAACTAAGCGGTTAATACAAACTTCAATATCGTCCAATAGACCACATGCTCTCATGCTGGGTATATGATCAACTCCATCTAATCTTGGAGAACACTTGAAATATGATAACTCCTGACATCTTTCATGCTGTCCAAATACATGTGATGGGACATTCTTGAGATCTTTGCATAGGTTCTCAACTTTTTGGACCAACGAAGTTTTTTTTTAATCCTGAACATCGTAGCAGATTTTATTGAAGTGCGTAGTCTACGGGCATTGCTTTCAACTAGTTTCCTTAGGCCTCGAGGTACTAGCAAATTTTTTTAATTACTTCGCTTCCTATCTGTAAATTGAATTATGATTATTATCTTCATTTTATTGTCAGAATGAATAAATAAATAAATACCACAAATTTCTCGGATTTTCTTCGAAAAATTCCTCATAAAATGATTGCGACACTCAATTTTTTGTATCATAAGTGTTCCATAAGGTCGAGCTTCCAGTAGTTTTTGATGAACACTGCTATCACCATCTCCAATCAATTTGTGGAATTTTAAACCATGCATTTCCATGCTCCGTTTGAAACCCTCAACTATGATATCGGATTCCATATTGGTTGATGATTCACTCCAATTTTGTAGCATTTGTGTTCAGGTAAAATAATATGCTCATGTACTGCGGAACGCGAGCACACGGCACAAAACTTATTTCTAACGCCCAGGAATAACATTTTTTTCGTTCTAGCACCAACTAAACAGGCCTGTAAAATAAGAATATAATAATGATATATTCGGTGCACTCAGCAACTGACTACCTACTACGCCTGAAGATGCATTATAATTTACGGAGTATGATCTTTTACTCCAAACCCCGTCAGCTACAACAGTAATCATTGGAATACCGCTTTCCTCGACCTCTCCTTGTTCTTGAGCTATTCGAGCCTCTTCTTGACCTGCTTCCTTCATGACCTTCCAAGCAGTCTCTTCAATGATATCAGCTACATTTTCGTGGTGTTGCTGATAAGTAGAGTTACTCATAAACGGCACATTCAAAACAGAGCATCCCGTTGATTGTAGAGTATCCACTTCCGGTTTAAACGTGGCCAACGCTAAAACGCTATTTATGTCCATTTCCCCATCGGTTTCTTCTATGAGATGAATGGTTCTTTCAATATTGCACATTTTGCATACAAAACTGATTTTGGTTTTCAAACCTATTTTATATTCATGAATTGGATACATATCACTGAATGTACAATCGAATGGTGGATGCTTCGATATTTCTGCGATTTGCTGTAATAAATATCCAATATCTGCCAAACGTCGCCCCTGTAGAGATACACCTGTATACAAACTGAAAAAAAAATATGTAGGTTCATATGAAAAAGATCAGAACGAATATATTTCTACCTCTGGGAAGTATTGACAGTGGTTTCCACAATTTCAATGGGTGAAGCTACGGCAGAGACATCTTTACTACACATTGGACGAACATCATCACTGAAAAATAAATGTTTAGTTAATCTTCTGGTTCGTATGCTGGCGTATTCACAAAAAAGTACTACTAGGTATGTTTCATGTTTTAATGGATTACCTTCCCGAAACTTGAACAAATCTATTTGGAAAAGGGGAAATGGATTCCTCGCTGTTATTAGAGTTGTCGGTGGTTGACTTTTTCCTAGAGAAAACAACGAAGTAATTATTTTTCTACATCCTCCTACTACAGGTTACTTACATACAAGGTTTTCAATTTTTGACAAATAATAATCTACGAATCCGATTCACACATAGCAATACCTCTAAATAATCAATTATTTCATTGTCGAAAATATAATATGAAATATTCCTAATAAAAAAGGTGTAACTTTCTCAACGATATCACTTGTTTGGAAATAGATCTATATTTATTTTATACTTATAACGTTGAATTATGGATAAACGTAATTATTATTAACAATCGATAATTTCATTATATCATTGTATAAAAAATAAGAATATAAAATCTAAAATCATATAAAATGATGTCGCTCAAATTTCCCAAAATGGCGAGATGAAACTTATCAATTGAATAGTTAAAAGCACTTACCTCTTAATTAACGATTTCTTTCCGATGTTTCTACGACTACGTCTTTTCTCACTTGTGTACTATCGTTTTCCTTTCGCAGCGTCTAGCCTTCCTTTCCCAAAATCACACCAAAAAGCAAGTTCCGAATTCAAAAACCATGAAGGAGAAATTCACAATGAACGAATAGCAGCCCATAAATAAAAATCCGCACGCCGTTTGCCGTTGCATTTGCGATCAGGGAAGAGATTGTCGGGTGATCAGAGGGCGCCACGAACTGGTTGCCGTAAATGCATTTTCTATTTTACTTCTCACAGTTTTCATTTAAAATGTGATGATTTGAAAATGTACTTAATTTCAAAAAAACTATATTCACTAGAGGGTAACTCTCATTTTCCATGATTTCAAAACAATTAAGTTGGGATAATTTTTTTTCTTTTCAAAAATTCGAAAAACTAAATCGGATAACTGGTTGAGAAACTATAAGTAAAATACGTTTCAAGTGGGCATGGATTCCTCTTAAGGTTCTTACTGGTGTTTAATGTTTTGCATAATGAAGAACAATAGTGAGGAATTCTGTGTTCCTGACGATACCTACTGAAGAGGCTGCAAAAAGAGCTTCAATTGAATTGTTACCAAAAAAATCGACTCAACAGTACGACATTGCATATTCTAATTTTCTCAGCTGGTGTAGATTTAAAAACGTCAATGTGAATTTCAGCGAAACCGATTTCTTAGCCTATCTAGAAGATAATTTAAAAATATGGAACTCGTCTACTTTGTGGAGCAAGTTTTCAACGATAAAGTCGAGTGCTCTCTTTAAAAATGGTGTTAATACAAGCAAATATTTTGAGCGGGAAAATGAAAGTTATAGGCCCCAAAAATCAAAAACTCTTACGTTTGAACAAGCCCAGAGGTTTATAAATAAGGCGGCAGATCAAAAATATTTGATGATAAAAGTTGCTACTATTTTCGGAATATATGGAGAGCCTGCTGGCGTGGAGAGCTGTCCCATTTATTAATAGAAGACATTAAATTAATGGATAAATCATTAATTGGTCAAATTACAAATACAAAAAAGAAAATAGGTCGTTCTTTTTGTATTTTTTAAAAACATTGACTATTTTAATAAATACGCTGCATTACGCCCTTCTGTTATCAATCATCAACGTTTTTTTCCGAAATACTCAAATTATAAATGCAGTGCCAACCTAGTTGGAAAATGCTCTCTACCATTGCTGAGTTTCTGAACCTCCTGGAACCAAAAGAATATTCAGGTCACTGTTTCAGAAGGTCTTCTGTTTCTTTGCTAGCAGAATTAGGAGCAAATATAACGGAAGAGAAAGAGAATTCCAACCATTAGCTCCAGCGTTACAGCATCGCCCTCTTCCTTCAAGAATTAAATGTTGATGCCTATGAAATTGTCAAGTCACCTAGTCAAATATATTACAAGGCTCTTCAACATCGCAAGGTATTAATATCAGCAGTTGTTCTAATTGTACTTTTCATATTAATGTTCATAAATAATAATAATACTAATGTTATTAATGTATATAATACATTTGTAACAGAATTCAATTGTATATACATCTATTGTTCATAATAAAACTTCCTTGAAAATAGAATAATTATGTTTTGTTTATTGCTATTTGGTAGAAAAAAAATAATGATAAACATATTTTCAACACGCTACTTTGTAAACATCATCTTTTAATACTCTTGACAACCATTAAAAATGTCACTTTTGATGACTGTTGTACAAAAAACATATTTGATTTAGTGACGCGTACATTTTTCATCTAAATGGACAGGCAAATAAACGTTACTGGAGTGACGAGAACTCACGACTATTTAGATAAGGGCATACGCAATATCCCGTAAAAGTTAATGTTGGGGCTGGTATATTGGGAGTTGCACTTATTGGTCCATCATTTATATAAGAAAATTCAAATGGCGAAATGTATGCTCACATGATAGAAAGATCTATTGAACCTCTGATAGTTCATGAATTAGAGAATCAGAGAAATGTATTACATTTTCAACAGGATGCTAATCAATCAACCGATTGGATAAAGAGGTACTATTGAATGGCCTCTTATACCCCCGGACCTATCTCCTTTTAATTTCTTCCTCTGGGGCCACCTTAAATCTGTTGTTTGTGAGACGCAACCTGACTCAATAGAGCAACTGAAAAAAATAATAATCCAAGAATGCCGAGCATATAAACATTTAAGTCAAATAAAAACTTGTAATTAATTGTAATATCTCTTATCTATTTCCTTGTGATGCGCCAAAAATCCCATTGTTAAAAATGTTCGCTTTGTTAATTTTGATCCGTCGCCGACAACAAGCATATCGCAAATCAGCAGACATGCATGTATTATCGATCCATGCATTATCCTAATCATTTTATGACAAAACCTTCCGCGGTGTTCATTACGCGACATAAAATAAGTCTTCGCCACCTGCGATAACCAAACAATGGCCATGAACGCCGAGAATTTCATGAACATATTGGAAATACGTATCGAGTCGTGCGAAGGACGCACATTATGAATCCCTTCTGTTGGAGGTGTAATCCGATTTTAAGCTACTTTCCATTTAATGTAAACGGTTTCACCCAGATGACTTTTCTATTTTATCCACCGGCGAATATGTTTCATGTGAAATAATCCTGTATTCTCTAATCCCTTTACCCTGATGGGGATATCTAAAAATGTTTAATGAAGCTATTAGTCTGTTTGAAGGTGATTGACAATGTTTCACGATGAATTTCACTAATTCGGACTTCCATTGTCTAATATACATATAAAATGATTTGAAATCCCCGAAACAACTAAAAAGGAGAATCAAAAATGAATAGCTGAAAATAATAATTATATTAAACAAAAATAACTTGTTGTTACTTGTATTGTAACTTGTATTTTATTTCACTATTCTTTCATTTCAGGTTATTTTTGCTTAATATAATTGTTATTTTCAGCTATTCATTTTTAATTCTCCTTTTTAGTTGTTTCAGGGATTTCAAATCATTTTATATATTAGACAATGGAAGTCCGAATTAGTGAAAAAGCTATTAGTCATTTTTTAGTTTTTAGGCTTTCATTATCAATGTATTGTCTTATGTTCAGAAACTGTAGGAGTTGGAGGTATTACTTTAGACTTATTCAAAAACTATATATCTGATAGAAATCAAAAGGTTAAAATAAACAGTACCCTCAGCGATCCACTACCTGTCAACATGGGTGTGCCCCAGGGGACAGTGCTGGGCCCTATTTTATTTTTGATCTACATTAACAACTTTTGTAATCTTCATAATATCAATGGCAGAATGGTATCCTACGCAAACGATACAACACTTTTATTTGAAGGCGATTCCTGGGATGAAGTCTATGAGAAAGCTGAAACAGGGCTCAAATATGTACTCTCTTGATTGCATGTGAGCTTCTTGAGTCTGAATGTGAGAAAAATTGAGTTCATTGCACTCACCACAACCAAAAAGACCAACCCTCAAATAACACTCTCACTCTACATAAGTATATATGCCGAACCACAACGCAGTGTTCATGTCCAATAATTTGAAAAGTTGACAACATGAAGTATTTGGATGTATATGTCGACCAACACCTGCGATGAGAAGTACACATTGGAAAAACAGTTAAGAGATTTAATAAGTTGGTTTATAAATTCTATCAAATCAGAAATCTGGATAATATAAATCTTTCACTTACGATGTACAACTCACTCGCTGAATCTTTATTGAGGTACTGTATCATTATATGGGGTGGTCTCAGTAAAACATTGTTACACGTTCTAGAGGTCATACAAAATACCGTATCAAAAATAATTTTTAAGAAAAATAGATCAACTGAAGACCTTTACAAAGAAATTGGGCAAGAAAACTATATACCTATTGATGCTTTATATGGATGCAAAATACCTTCATCTCTCAGATAAGTCATACTTGCAACACACGAACTAAATCTGAGCAGAAAACAAATGTTCTCCTGTGTAGACTAACACACACACACAGAAATTTATATCATATTTTGGTACAAAATTGTTAAACCTATAAAAATCAGAGTCATTTCTAATAAACGGTAAATGAAATCAAAACTGGAAGAATATGTGAACCAAAATTATAACAAACGGAAAACCGTATACGAACTCGAATAATAATAAGAAATACAAAATAGCTATTTCAGGAGGGCTTTCTTCCAGTTTGTGTCTGAAAGTTGCTTCTTTGCATGATCTACACATCCATGTATACAGTGACTTATTTTCAAATTGATTACTTCCTTCCTTTGTTTGGAAGATTCCCACATTTTTTTGTATCAAGATGGAGTAGTAGAAAGCCAAACATTTTCTTTCCCAAAAAATACAATAAATAAATCAAGTAGAATCCAAACAAAATAGATCGGTTATAGACGAGATTGAAAGAAATTCAAGCAAATTGCTATTGATACACGTGTGCAGGGTGTGCACTATATGACTCATTTGAAAGAATTAGTAGATATAATGAATGTACTGTTTCAATGAATGCTATATTCTTGGTTGTTCGGCCGTGGTCAGCAGGTTTTAATGCCTGACGTTTCGTCTACCACTGAGGTAGACATTAACGCTTGAAGTGCTCGAGTTGCAAAAACTACAAATAAGCTACCCAGATTTTATTAATGTTCATTGCCTCTTCTTTTCTATTGTTTGTCGGTTTGTCCAAGGTGACAATTTCTCTTGTGTTCGGAGAGACGGGTACCTATACTTCTTATCGTGATTCCTATGTAGACCGACCCGCAACTCCAAGGAATCCGGTATTCCCCGGGTGTTGCTAAAGGTTCTCTGGGGTCTTTAGCTGACCTCAGACTTCCTGTGATAGTTTTCGTTGGCCCAAATATTGGTTTCACAGCGTGTTTTTCAAAGATTCTTCCAATCAGGTCTGTTACATTTTTTAACATAGGAAAGAAAATCTTTTCCCTTGACTAGTCTAGCTAGGGTTTCTTTGGCGACCTCCCTCCTGGGTCGTATGGCCCGTTCGAATTCTCCTTCGCTGTACCCGTTTCCTTTGTAGACATTTTTTTGATGATTCTTATAGTGAAAAGGAATAAATGCTCATTATAAACGCAAAACGCTAACAGGGTGCTGCTCAAACACAAGTTTTGTGGTTTCATCATGAATTGCCACAGTTTGTATAGGAGGATTTATGATACTTTACCGGTACATTATATTTTTGTATCGCCAACAAAATATTTTTTGAGTGTTCGAGTCGTTTTCTACCTTCAGTGGCGAGCGTTTGGGTATTTATATACAATTATTATTGATATTGCATTTTCAATTAAAAAAAATATTCACAAAATGAATATGTATGTTCATTATGATGTGTTATCACCAGATAAATCAGTATTTTGACATCTTTTATTTTAAATATCGTGTTTCTTGTTGTACCGAAGCCTTTCACTTGAGCTCAAACGAGTTCTATTGGAGTATGTTCGCAATGATATGGTGGCAGACGCATAAGGTGCAAGAGAAAGAATGACCTCTGTTTAATCTTGTATCCTATTAACAAATTTGTATTTTTTTTTCCGCCATATTGTATCATGTTAGTTCCGCTGTCAATAAATTCATTCATTATTATTATAATAAAAGATCTTTTCTATCTTTAAATTGAAATAAAACAAAGCATATGTGAGATATCATCTGATTTTTTTAATTCATTTCAAAGGCCCATTGATGCCATTATGTGTGAAATATAACATCGTCCAAATGTCCGTCACGGCTTGCTTCTCTTGGTAGAGCACATCAGAAATGGAGAATTTTCCATGACTCTGGCGTATAACTCATGCTGAATTTGATTGATGGCATGGGTTATGTTGGCTTTGAGGACGGCTATGGTTTGTAACTTATTCGCATACACCTGCGACTTAAGAAAACCCCACAAGAAAAAGTCTAACGGGGTCAAATCGTACGATCTCGGTGCGACTTAAGAAAACCCCACGAGAAAAAGTCTAACGGGGTCAAATCGTACGATCTCGGTGGCCAGTTCACATCACCTCCACGTGAGATGACTATGCCCTCAAATTGCTCATGCAGAATATCCAATGTGGCACGTAATACCGTTCTGTTGAAATCACATTTCGTTGGTGTCTAGATCATCCAATTCAGGCCAAAAGAAGTTGGTAATCATCGACCTATAGTGCTCGCCGTTGACAGTGATGGCCTGGCCAACGTCGTTCTCAAAGAAATATGGACCGACGACGCCATCAGCCCAAAATACACACCAAACAGTGACATTTTTGGGATGCATTCGATGTTCTTGGACTTCATGTGGAGTCGTATTGTCCCATATTCGTCAATTTTGTTTGTTCACGTATACCCATGCATCCAAGAAATGGGCACCATCGCTGAAGATTATTTTTCTATGAAAATTAGGGTCAGTTATCAACTGCTCCAGAACCCATTCAGCGAAGAAACGTCGTTGTCTATGGTAGTTCACCTTTATTTCCTGGGTCAGTTGAATTCCGTACGGGTACAGAAATCACGACGCAAGATTTACCAAGTTGTGGTCTGCGAAAGGCCCAAGTCTTGTGAGCGACCCGAAATCGACTGCTTCGGTTTCTCCTGCACACCCTCACAGACAGCGGCAATGTTTTCGGCAGATCTTGCGTTTCGTCGATGTACGGATATTGGTCGATCGTTTACTGAACCAGTGAACACAAATTCATCTACCACATTGCAAATAGTCCTCTTGGTAGGACGATTATGGCCACCGTAAAATGGGCAAAGCGCGCGGTACATTGTCCGAATAAACACTCATTTTGATAAAACAATGTTATTATTTGCACTTGTTGAATGTTATATTTCTGATTTGGCAAAACAGGCAGAATAAATGACAACTAATTTGACAGATGTAGCTTCAATATCGTGGCCGACATGAATTGTCAAAGTTCGGAAGTTCCTGTTGGAAGACCCTACATTTCATTCCTGAGCTTTCTGGTCGAATACATATTCTATAAAATGAGCTTTATTTGAACATACTAAGGCCGATATTATTAGAAAAATTGGAAATATGTATACCAGATAATTATTATTGTACCTACTACACATATTTCCAGATTATAACGATTTTTCAAAGTCAAGGATATGGAATAGCTATCTCAGATTATACAAACATTTTAAAATGAATCATGAACCGTCGTGTATCTGTGTATGTTTACAAAAATGAGGTTAAATGTATCTGAATTGACTTGGTTCGTGTTCCATATCAATATGATGTGTTTATGGTTTTGAAAATTGTCATTTTCACTGTCCTTTGTTTTCTAGTTAGATATTTCAGAGAGTGAAACAAAAATGGACAGACAGTAGATATTTGAAAGAAATCAAATCACTATGGCTCACATTCTTATATTAATTTATATTCTTTCTTTTTCCAGCTGTAGACCGAGCTTGTCTGAGTCCCCCAACTGACCAACCCCCCTCGCAACATGACAGACCTCAAACGCCGCCTAAAAGAGAAGGTCCTTTGAAAACCAGTACTCCTGACTCCACCAAAAGATCAAGTAACCCCCTCGACGTCTGCAACTTGACCTCCCGCGACCCTCCGAAAAGTCCATCCAAAAAACGCCCCTACGAGGCCGCTCCTAAACTCTGGTCCCCCGTGGAAACAATCGAAAACGATGAACCGCAGAGGAAGAGGGTCCTCCTCGGAGGTGACATCGATTACTCTCTGCCGATCACCACCACGTACCTGAAGTATATGAGGAGTTTGGGATGTCGAGACGAGGACGCGTTCAAATTTGAGAACAAGCACGTGAGTTTTGTCATTGAACGTTTTATGCATGAGGCGATTTCGCATTATTTTCATTGATGTTTTCGTTCAATATTGATGAAACTGCGACTACTTTGGAGGTTTCATTCAAACTGTCGAATTTCTCTGCACTTAGTTCAGAGTTAGAGCTTTCTCAATTAAAAAAAACCTAAATAAATGTGATGAAATATCCCAACAGAGTGCTTCAACAGAAAAAGCGTTCTTTTCAAATATCTTGAAGAGTATTTTTGAAATTTGAAATAGACAAAAAGTAATCAGCATTTCGTGAAAGATCACATATGATATTGATTCATAAAAGTTACATTCAAGTTACATAAAAGTTACATTCAAGTTACAAAATAATTGAAATCGTGGGAAGATGTTTTAATGTGCGCTAGTGGCTTTTTTTCCGAAAGTTGTATCCCGAGTGCACCGAGTTGAATCAGTTGAAATGTGTCCCAATGCATAATTTTCGAAATATTGCTAAGCAAATGACTTGAGTTTATAATAATTACAATATAAATCAATTAAGTTCAAGATAAACTCTTTGAAAAGATGTGAAGATTATGCATAGACGTTACTTTCAGAGACACACTGGAAGGAAATATCCTCCCGAACCAACTACTTCTCTATGAATATTGAATAACAAGACAGAAAAAATACCTTCGAAACTACTACTTTAATGTGAACATGTAATTATACAAAAACACTTTTTGTTATTCACTTTGTACTCCAAAAATTCATTGTGGAATTGAGTCAGATATCATTCATAGAAACATTAAAATATATGAAAGAGTTACAATTCGAAATGTCATTTACACGGAACACTACCATCCTCAATGGCGGACTTCGAAGTTTCGGAATGAGACACTTGTCTTATCACCTCATCAGCACCGTTCTGGATAATATAACAAAATGGAGTATTGATTTAATTCACTCTATTCATTCATAAAATTACGACGGATGAGACAAATCCACTCATGTCAAGGTGTCAGTTCTTGAAGACATCCATTTATACTCTTATTTTATTTCGAAACTTCGAATTCCACCATTGAGGATTATATTGTTCCATGTAAGTGACATTTAAAATCGTAACTCTTTCATATACTATATTGTTCATATAAATGATATCTGATTCTAGGTTCTATTCCATAACGAATGTTTGGAGTACGAACTGAATGGGAAAAAGTAATTATCTTATATTTTGATGATTATATGGGCTCTTTCTTCTAGTTTGTATCTGAAAGTAACTTCTAAGCATTACCTACACATCTGCTTAGAAGCGAAATTTTGAAATTATGATCGATTAAACGTGGTATGGAAAAATATATGTTTAGATCATTTTCAGAAAAAGGATTATTTTCAGAAAACTCAGTTTCAAAATTAAAATTTTAGGAATTATATCAAATATGAGCACCTATTTATGTTCATTTTATTGGGTAAACAGGTCTAATGGATTTAATCGGCTCAACACTCTGTAAGAGCTGCACAACCTTCAATTGTGTCAATTATCAACATAAAATCCTGTTATATTGAAGTACTGGTTGAGTACACCAGACCTGTTCAATCTGGATAAAATGAGCTTGAATAGTATCAGTATCAATCCAATGCTATTGCTAAAACAGTGAGTTATCATGTAGGTGAATTTTTTGCTTCAACCTATGGTTTCTCATGATGTTGTTTTAAGTATCTGCAATTTCTACATTTTAGCATTCAATCTTATATGTGCCGTTTGTTATTAGTGTTTTTATGTTAGCAATTCTATTTATATATATTTTTTCTCTCATGTTAATTAACACTCTGATTGTACAAACTCTTTTTATGTTTATGCATTATGATTTGCTACAAACGTTTTCTACATAATTCTCAGAATTTCACATTTAAGCAAACGGGTAAAAGCGGCCTCGACAGACGGTATCAAAATGTTATCAGTTATTTGAACCAAAATTCAAATGTCTTCAGAAATTGGTTTTCAAATCATTTTTCTTTGAAAATGATTGACAATTTAGATCCTATTCATGAATATCTTCAACTAAAATACGTCTTGAGGGAAAATGCTGACTACATAGGAAGATTATATTCCATCAGCTAGCCTTTGTGAAGAAAGTGAGACAATTCTTATTCTATGTGAAAAAACTAACACACAAACCTTCTTCTTCTTCTTCTTTATTATTTTTTTTTTAGAAAATCCGTGCATAAACATGACTGAAAAATCGAATGCTTTCAAAAAATTATATTTAGAATGAGGCACAATAGTCACTGTCTCTTCAGGATATTTGAGATGATTTTTTTTCGTTTTCACTTTTGAACGTTTTTTTGGCGAATCATAGTCATACTGATTTAGGGTTTACCCTTCTTGAAGTTAACACAAATATAACTTGACACGACACTTTACTACTGTTCAATGAAAATATGCATGAACATATATTTTGGTATGGATACTCAAAAAATATTAGCTATTGCAAAATTGCTTCCTGTATGCGGTTTAGAATAATCATTCAATAAAAAAATTGCCAATTCAGAAACTTCGAACTCAACTGAATGAAATTTATCGTTATTAATTTCAAAATCAATAAATTAATCAGTCCTTGATGATCATATTGTGGAATGCTTCATATTTTTTATCAGATTATATATTTTGTAGAATATTTATTGCTCTCACATACTTACATTGAATTTACATGTTAATACTTTGTTACAAATTGCATTAGATGTAGGAAATTGTTATAATTATACCAAAGTTGAAAATATAGGTTTTATTCAGAAATTACTGATGAATATGAATATTTGATACTCCATTATTTTCAATAATGGAGTATGTTCCTTCTGATTATTTCGCATGAGGTATGTTGCTTGTTGACATTTCCACTCATCTAATCCTCATCTATTATTTTTTTATAAATAATATACACTGAAACTCCAACATCATACTTAAATGATTGAGTGGTATGAAAAAATTATGAACTAGTTTATTTGAAAGAATTAAAGAATGGAAATTCTCAATGTGAAGTGAAAGTTTTTGTTTGTGGTTCTAAAGATTTCCTCCGATTTCAAATGAGTGACTCATTATGTCGCGCTATTTGTATGTGATAAATAAATGTGAAAATAAAATAGTGGTATATCGTCATCTGTTGAATATTGAGTTCATTAGTAACTGAAGGTAAGTTCTCGATTATCTTTATAAATATGATAGATTTTGTATAAAGCAAAAGAACAGTAGTAAGATCTAAGCTGATTAGTTAAGGGTTATTTCAGTATCGTTTTGAACTGTAATGATTATTGAAAGTACGTGAAAATTGTCAATATGTACTTTTTTGTTTTGAGTTCAGTGATCTAGTCTTTACTCTTGATTTTCTATTACTTAGGCTGTTATTATTAGATATTGATGCAATAAGAATCTAAATGGATGACATATTTCAATAAAAAGTGAACCTAAAATGAACTGAATTTATGGATTCAAATAATTAATTTTTCCAACAGATTTCGAAAATTTAATTCGGTGATAGAACAAATAATATCACTCTTAACACTAATCCCATTTCTGTCTTTTTCTCTCGACTTTACTTCTCATTTCAATGCTAGGAATCGTCCGTTAAAAGGCAAGACCTCTGCACTCCTCAGCTTGCTAAACTTTCGACTCTTAAGGGTTGTCATTTATAGTGAGGCGACAGCTGAGCAACGGAAAAACAGGTTTGAATTTGAATTCGTCATTCGTTACTACAGAATTTTAATGTGTTCTGATAGTAACGATCTTGCAGTTGTATATTATTGATATATTATCATGTTCATTCTCGCGCATTCTTGATGTGTGATTATGAATTTTAGTTTTTTTATTTTGTTTTGCATATTGTTCTAACATTATATCTATTGCCAAATTAATTCATTCTTTTCTGGTAAAACGTGATGTTTGTAATTGTTGGATTCATATTGGTGTTTGTGGAGTAGAACTAGGTATATTTCTGGTTTCTCCTGTGTGTTTTTTACATTTCTGAGGAATATCAATCAATCAATCAATCGAAACTGTGCTTTATTATCCAAGAATACGTCTTTATTGACAAAGCAATGAGTGCAATAACTTGTGGTAAAATTCATAGTGTCATATATATAAAAATTAAATGTAAATTATATAGGTGAAATGTAAGTATATTATTCAAAATATAAAATAAAATATATATTAAAATAATTTTTTAATATTATTTTTAATAAAATAAAAATTAAAGAAAGGGAAACAACTAGTTCAGTACATTACAAATCTGTAAGGTTGGGTTAGATCATCATGCTTTACAGAAAATTGCCCAGGCGAAGCTTTCTGGCTTACAGAGTAATGCTTGGACCATCAGTGGTGCCATCAGTACCAAACCGTCAGCGACAATGGAGATCCTTCTAGATCTACCTCCTCTTCACATTTTTCTGGAGAGAAAGGCTGGGTGGACTGCCTACACACTTGTGCACATTGCCAATTGCACAAATCAATTCAATGCAGAGTGCCACAGATTGTTGGTTGACACTGGAAGTCACAGTATTCTGGTAATGACCTCTGACTTTATGCCTCCAACTGTCAACTACGAACTGCCTTATAAAGTACTATTCCCGAGTAGAGAGAACTGAATCCTCCGGAGAAGGAAATACTAAGAACAGATAGTTGTTGGTTCACAGATGGATCAAAAACACCTTCCAGTTCTGGTGCAGGTGTTTTCAGTCACAGATGTAGGACAGAGATATCAACCTGCCTATGCGACTGTATTTCAAGCGGAAATTTACGCTATTGGAGAGAGATTGGAGAGATTGGAAGAATACAACGTCATACACAAGTCAATAAAAATATTCTCGAACAGTCAAGCGGCGATGAACGCTGTTAGCAGCTACCGAGCAACGTCTCAATTGGTAGCAAATTGCCAAAAACGACTCTCCCCGATAAGAAGACTTAACAGATTGTCTCTCATCTGGATTCCTGGCCATACTGGCCTGGAAGGCAATGAGGCTGCTGACTGCTGACTCCCCTGCAAACAAAGGTGCTGCAAGCAGCTTCATCGGACCGGAACCTGTCATTGACATCGCTTTAGGCTTTGCCAAACAAAGATTGAACACCTGGATATCAATAAGATTCATGGACTTCTGGCAGAATCTTCCAGGATTGGCTCACCCCTAGGCGTTTCTTCACCCTTCGAAGCTTGATACCAAACAGTTGTTAGACTACAGTAGGGACATTCTTCGAGGATTGACTCACGCACAGTCATTAGAATCATCATATGCAGGGACTTGGACTGTCGGAAGACAGTGTGTGTCGCCTCTGTTTGGAAAATGATGAAACAGCAGAGCACATACTTTGTGCCTGCCTCGCTGGGGACCGAATCAGGTTTTTGGAGTTCGTCAGAGCCGTACTCTTACCATCTGACCTGAAAAACCACTCACCATACAAACTAATCGGATTCGTTAGGAAGCCAGGTTTATTTGGTCGAGTGTGAATAGGTGTGAGCCACAATAAACCCTTGCGGTTGCGGTGGAGGGTCGAATATACCCATTCACTATGAACCTAATCTAACCTAGATCATTTTGTCACATACAAAATGTAAAACCTATTTGAAATCAATAACATAATAACACAGTAGAAGTGTGTTATTGTGATCATAAATTTTCATTCATATGTTTCTCATTTTTAACTCAAATAGTTGTCTAAGCATTCTCCAACTTTTTCAGATTCGTGTATATTTACGATGATCATTTTCATTTGATACTTCCTTGATATCGCGAACTGAATAACATAGAAAACTTTCATGTGCCGTTTAATCCGACATAACAAGTTAATCCATTCATCCAACGAAGCCAGACAAAAAAATCCTTCGATGGCCTTAAATACCCTGCCGGAGCATTGCGGTGAAAAATTCGTTTCCATCACTCGTTTGATATATCACGAATTCTTGTCCTCGAGACCTTTCCAGTCATTTCTCTCCTTCGCCAAAGACAGACGGTTGTCGCCGACAAACTTTCCATTCGAGGGAAAACTACAAGATTTTCTCTCGTCCATTCTCCCCTCGCTACCCGCCGTCCTTCAGCCTTCACATTCTAAAGGAGCTTATCCCGACGAGAGATCCATCGCTCATGATTCATCCTTTTTAGGCCCGCCGGACCTTTCTCATCCTCTTAGAGCGGTCCCTCCTACCGCCCAATCTCTCTCCTCGTATATCCTTTTGTCCTTTCGGCTCTATCTGCCAGCAGTACGGTCCAACATTTATTAACGACCCTTTCGCTCGAAACTACCGGCATACCCGTGCTCTGACCCGAAGCTCTGGCAATTATTTATATCCGGAGTGTACGGGGTTGAAAAAAAGAGCCCGAAAATGACCCACATAAATCGAGGGATTTTCGATTTATAGGAATGCGGTTGCAGGTTGCAAAATTCTTCGGTTCGGTTTTTAGTTGCGGTTTCCTGCTACGACTGATTCATTCATGAGGTAATTTATTTCGTTAGGCGGAGAAAACTGGTGATACCCATGTGAATGTGTCGAACAATTAACGTTATAATTTGAGATTTTTGAGAAAAATAAAGGAGAAGATTGGTATCAATTAGTTTTTTTGGAACCGGAAACACTGAATGTCTTCAAAAAGTATTTGCAAATAGTGACTGTAATGGTTTTCAGAGAGTGTTTTAAATATTGAATTGGGTTTTTCTATGAACTGAAAAGGAAAAATGTGGTACCCTTCCGGAGAAATAGGAAATCAACTTCAATAAAAGTGCTTATAAATATATGTAGATCATGCACAGAGATGAAAGAAAAAGTTCATCCGAAACAACTACTTTCAAATATAACACGTTTAGTGTGTTAAGTTCAACCCCATATATAGGTCTGAAGAAATATAATATAGAATTTTAGTACCTAGCGAACACGGGGGAAAACGGTCGCTCTATGAAAAAGTTCGCCAAGTGTGATTAATGAAATAAATTTCAATTACGATAAATATTTAATCATAAAATGTTTCATCACATGTTTCAAGCTCAATGAAAACTATATCATAACATATACTATACAGGGTGGGCCATCCAAAACTTGACGTGGAGGTTTTGGGTACTAATCTTGCAAATCCGAAAATACGCTCAGACAGGTCGATTTTTATTAGGACGGGGACAGTTTTTTTCCTCATTTACAGCGTCGTCACTTCAACCCCGGAGCAGAGGGGTGAACAACCCTTGGAATTTTAATAGGGAATAGGGGGCGAGTCGCACATCTTTTGAAAGATCTTGAAATTCTCTAAACAATGGTGCACATTTTTTTAAATTTTAACGTATTTAAAGAGTTCCTTCCGATAATTAACTTTTTCAATATTGTTAATAGCAACAAATTGTTGTACGCCACTGCTCAGTTGAAATGTATTTGGAACTCTTTCATTTGTTTCTTACGCTACTTTTTTGTTAATTTTTCAGTTCTTCTCTGATAAGGGGACTATTACAATTGAGAAATGGTTAAAATGCTGTTTCTATTTTTCATTTTTATGTTAATAGTGGTATCTACATTATTACTAGTAGTGAGTGCCGTAAAGTGTTGCTAAAGAAACAATGGTTCACACAACTGCAGAGAGGGTTGAGTTGATTCATCTGTACTATGGAAATAGACGTTGTGCTGCGAGAGCCGCTGAACTGTTCGATCAACAACATGGGAAGAATGTGTCGCGACAGTATGTTTTCGATTTAATTGCAAAATTTCGCGCAACTGGATCTGTAGCAAATGAAAACGGCAAATTTAACCACCAGTAACAAATGAGGCGATACAAGTGGCAATTCTGGACCATGTTGAGCTTGACCATACTTTGAGCACAAGAAAGTTAGCATTTGTTTCTGGGGTGTCACGAACTAGCATTCGGCGTATTTTAAAAACCTACAAAATGCATCCTTACAAGATTAAATTAACGAAAGAACTGAATAAAGATGATTTCGATCGACGCTTGCAATTTTGCGAGTTGATTAGTGAACGAGCGGTGGAAAATCCACATTTTGTTTTCAACATTTGCTTCAGTGATGAATCTTCTTTTTTTCTAAATGGCACAGTTAACCGCCATAATTGTCGCTATTCGGCTAATTCAAATCCTCACATTTTCATGAAGTGCATACTCAACGTCCACAAAATTTTAATGTATGGGCTGGAATTTTTGGTGACAGTATTGTTGGCCCATTGTTTTCAGAAGGCAATTTGATAGGACAAATGTATCTGGACCTTCTGGAAAATACTATTGTTCCCTTCTCACTGATATTATTGAAAATGACCACAATTATCGGGTGGATCTGTTGATATTTCAACAAGATGGGGCTCCTCCACACTATACTCTACCTGTTCGGCAGTATTTAGATCAGACTTTATGGATCACTGGATTGGGATGCGGGCCACCACGATCACCAGACCTTTCGCCGTTAGATTTCTTTCTGTGGAGTCATTTGAGAAGCAGAATTTACTGTACTCCTTCTGCATCACTCGTAGATTTACGACAACAAATCATAAATGAATGTCACCAAATCACTTCCGAAATGCTCAACAATGTTCGAGAACGTTTCCAGCAGAATCTCTATCATTGCATAGAAGCTGGAGGTGCCCATTTTGAGCATATGCTAACATGAGAATAAAGTAAGTAACTTCAACTCTAAATTTAATATGGTTCGTGCAAATAAAAAAAAAGTGTACTCTGTTGTTTAGAGAATTTCAAGATCTTTCAAGCGATGTGCGACTCGCCCCCAGTTCCCTAATAAAATTCCAAGGACTGTTCACCCCTCTGCTCCGCGGTTGAAGTGACGACGCTGTAAATGGGGAGAAAAACTGTCCCCCTCCAAATAAAAATGGACCTGTCTGAGCGTTTTTTAGGATTTGCAAGATTAGTACCCAAAACCTCCATGTCAAGTTTTCGATGACCCACCTTGTAAAATAATATACAAGTGGCCGTCGATGGATATCTCTCAAATACTTTCACCATCAACGCTGGTGTTCCCCAGGGATCCATATTGTTACCAACCCTATCTTCATTGTATATCAATGACTTATTGGAAAAAATCAAGAGTTTAATGTATTGCTTTGCTGACGACAGCACACTTGTTTTGTCATATTATTTGGATTCCAGGACATCGGCTGCGGATGCACATCTTCACCGGCAGCAAGAGGTTTCATATATAAATGAGGATCTAGAAGTGATATCTCCAAAAAGATATGTCTACGAACCGGATATATTAATGTCAGGACAGACAATTCCGCTTTCTCCTTCGATAAGTTTGTTGGGGATTGAAATGGACACAATATGTCTTGGCACAATCATGTCGCTGGAATTTCAAAGGCTGCTTCTCGAAAGCTTGGAACACTGTTCCAAACCAGAAAACTGTACACACCTCAGCAACTTTTGATGACCTATAAAGCTCAGGTCAAACCTTCTTTGCAGTATTGATCTCATGTATGGAGCTCCTTTGAAAAAACCCAATTCTTTTTGCGAAATACGGAATGACATACTCAATTGAATCAATTGGTGTGTGATTGACCGCTTTTTTATGAGCAGTGTCAATTAATTGTGATGATTTATGATACGGTTAGTCTCTTCTAAATATCAACACTTCTTTCGAGAATATATCATTTCATAAACTCTGATTTGATACATTTTGATGTGCTACTCACTTATTTGTTGTCTCTTTCCATGCTCATTGTTCATATTTTGAATCGATATATCATATAATAACCTATTATAAATGTATCTATACGTAACATCTACTTTACTCTACACGTTGCCCTTCAAGTTTTGAAGTAAATGCATCTGATGGTCTTCAGCAAATTCCGGAATATTAGGTGCGTTTCTCATTCTTCATCGCATGCAAAACAGGTTTACAGGAAGAAAAGACCCCACCGATTTACATATTTATGTAAACACCCTTTTTACAGCACATTACTTCTTCAACGAGAAATCATTATTCAAATGTGGAATCGCAAACAATAAAAAAAGCGAACGTAATTCTCCCATCATCGAAATGTTACTGTTGAAATAATGTTATTATTTATAATATATCGTGACTCCTGCCAACTAATTCATAACTTCCTTAGAGATGATATTTTTTGAGTTACATATTATGTATTAATTACATATTAAAGTTTTTTTGAGTTGCCCAACAACTGCACTGCTGCGTTAAACGATAACAGGTTATGGACCCGGGAATCATTGCCTCTAGTGCAAAATAATTTTCAGAGATGTTTTCATAGGCTGTCTACAGAGTAGTGAGATTGGAAGGAAGCAAAAACTACGCTACTTGAAACAAATAATAGCATAGAAATTGATCAGCAAGTTGCAGCTAGCTCATTCTTATTTTCAGTGGCATGCAGAAAAATTGAACTGAATTATAATTATTATTTCAGTGTCACTCCTATTTTTGAAATATGTCAAACACTTCATTTAGTAGCTTCTACGAGCTAAGAATGTGATGGATCAATTTTTGATTCAGGAACTTTTTTCTATCATTACCTTGATTCACCCTTATAATTCAAATAGGAAACTTACTCAGTACGACACATCATGAAATTATACATGGTAGTCAAATTTTTGTGTTGACATAATACAACTTTTTTCAATTTTCATAATCTTTTTATGACTGGTTCGTATATTTCAAATCAAGTATCATAATTCAGTATACGGAACAGCTGTTTTTCCCAACAGATGGCTCCAAAATAAAAAAGTTACTTGGTGGAAAATCAGATGGAACAACTCCTCTCCCTATTCAAATTCCAACGGTGATCGTTAACAAGTGTTGGAGGAGGAGGTAAGGCATTTGAAGTTATAATTGAAAGCCGACCTGTTTACATTCTTTGCTCAACAAATACGTCTTGAAGATATTTTAGGAGTAACATTCATGAGATACATTGTTCTTGTGGTAAAAGTTAGATTGGTGAAAGTTCCAGATCATTCAAAGTGCCTGAGAACAAACATCGAGATTGCTTAAGAAATAACAGGATCAAAATTGTCAGAACACATTTAGAAATCAGACGGTGAACATCGGAACAAGACGAGAATGATTGCTAATGAACTTCACCGAAAGACACGTATACAAAAAAAAAGGCATATATTCTCATATCTGGAGAGAAGTGTATTTCGAACAGCTTCTTAAAAATGGATCGTACTTGGCTATCTGTCTTGAAGAAAAATATGGATAGTGGCGAAATAGCAACATACTAATATCAGAGATCATCTTGTACTGTATCAAATATTTCAGGAGTCAATCAACAAGATTGACATAATACTCATTTAAAAACTTCGTTGACATCTGCTGGAGAAGATGAAGAATAAAAATAATCAACAAAGGAAGAGCTGAGTATGAAGTTAAATTTTGTCCATTTCTGATGACGGAGGCAGATTTTGTTCCCCTGAAACGTTAAGATAAGTATTGTATAATTTCTTAACTTTTTTGGTAGTCAAAATCATTAAATACGACAAATTATTGATAAACAGAACATTATTTTTGTGAAAAATACTCCGTATTTACGCAGCAACTTATCGGGGTCAACTATAAAGTTTGCCTTTTTTCATGTGAAAATAGTTCTTCGGTAGATGAAAAACTGAATTTCCTCCACAAAAATTACTTTCATTCAATACATCATTAACTCATGAGATGTTTGGAGCGCAATAACTTTGAATCAATTTTTAATTAGTTGAATGGCTCGAATATTTCATTTAGGTTTAGGTCTTCTATAAAAATTTTCTATCTACCATTGAAATATAATTCCATTATGAAACGAATCACCCCAATAACATTTCTGTGAGAAATGACGATTTTGTCATCAACATTATGAACGTTTCGTCGTCAACACTCGACAAAGTTGTCACCCTCACCCCCTCGCAGATAAGGGTAGTTCCTTTCGTTCGCGTCCGTCCGCTTCAAATGTCAGCGCGCGGTGTTATTAGTGCTAAGGGCTGAGGGTAAGTTGAGTTTGAGTGCCGGCCCGAAGGCCCTCATTGATCTAACCGAGAAAGTGTATTTAGGACGGGCCGTGTGGGTGGCGAGAGGATGAAAAGGACACTTCGAAGGGTTGTTAAGAACTCGATGTCGCTCCCTAAGTAAATACACGAAATGAAAAATGACGTAACCGTGTTGTATTTACTATACAATACGAGCCAAATTTTGAGGGTTACACTTCAGCACTATATAGATGATAATAATACTTTCATTTTCTACAGGTGTACACCCAATGACAGAAAAATCAAAGGATGATGTAAGTTTGCCTGAAATGAAAGATAATGTCTGAATCCAAATAGAAATAATTTTCTCTGATTTTGCTTATAAACAGTCAAAATAGTAATATTTGTATAGGGGATTCATTAATATCTTGATTTCATCCTGTGTATGGTTCTCCAGTTTCCTGAAAGAACGTTCCCTGCAAGTAGCCGTCGATGGATATCTCTCGAATACTTTCACCATCAACGCTGGTGTTCCCCAGGGATCCGTATTGTTTCCAACCCTCTTTTTATTATATATCAACGACTAATTGAACAAAAACTAGAATCCAACATATCGCTTTGCTGATGACAGCACACTTGTCTCGTCAATCCATTTGGATTCCAGGACATCAGCTACGGAAGCACATCTTCACCGGCAGCAGGAGGTTGCATATCTTAATGAGGATCTAGAAGTGATTTCGAATTGGGGTGAAAGTAACCAGGTTCAATTCAATGCCAGAAAATCCAGGCATCGGTTTTCTCCAAGAAGATAAATGTCTCCGAACCGGATATAATGTCAGGTCAGACAATTCCGCTTTCTGCTTCGAAAAGTTTGTTGGGGGTTAAAATGGACACCAATATGTCTTGGCACAATCATGTCGCTGGAATTTCAAAGGCTGCTTCTCGAAAGTTTGGAACACTGTTCCGAACCAGAAAACTATACACACCTCAGCAACTTTTGATGCTTTATAAAACTCAGATCAGACCTTCTTTAGGGTATTGTTCTCATGTATGGAGCTCTACCACCAAACATACCCTGAAGTTGCTGGATTCCATTCAGAAAGGAGCCATCCGTCTGATTGGAGACGCGAACATCACGGGCAACCTTGATAGCCTGGAACATCGAAGAAAAGTTGGAGATTTGTCTCTCTTCTATAGATACTTTCACGTGAGGTGTTCAAGTGAATTGGCACATTTGATTCCACCAAGAGCGGTACATATCAGAAATACGAGACGGACTGTGGCTGCTCATCGATTTGAGGTTCAACTCAGTACACCTTGAACTTCACTGTTTAAAAACTCTTTCCTCAGGAGAACTGTGTTTATGTGGAATAAACTTCCTGAGAACGTTTTTGGCTTTCTACTACTCCACCTTGATACAGAAAAATGTGGGAATCTTCCAAAAAAAGGAAGGAACTAATCAATTTTTAAAGAAGTAACTCTATACATAGATGTGTGGATCATGCAAAGAAGTACAGAAGTTCAGACACAAATTGGATGAAAAAATCTTTCTGAAACATCTACTTTCATATAAACATTGAATTACACGAAAGAAAAGTTCTTTCGAATCGAATACTTTTATGTGAACACTGAATTATACAGAACACTTTCCTCTACTGGGTTTGTATTCCAAACATTCGTTTGTTGTAGTCTTTCTTCCTTTTTTGGAAGTTTCCCACATTTTTTGTTTAATGATGAACAAGTAAATAGTCAGAAAGCTGTTTTTCCCAAGTAACTAATCTATTCTAGAAATACTCTCTTTAACATTTTTATATGTCAAATCTATATCGAATATTTTCAACCGAAAAATAATCAGTTTTATAGTAATAACTGCAAGCCCGCTCTTGTTGCCGGGCTAAAAAAAGAAACAAATTCTAAAAATCCGATATCTTTCGTCCCTTGTTCCCCGACATGAAACTCTTCAAAAACGAGTCAATATTCACGACGACACGTCGACATACTCTACTCAATGTCCAAGCGCTTTTCCACTAATTATTTTTATTTGTATCTTGCGATTGTCCTCCGGGTTGAAGGGGCGAAAGAGGACGAGAGGGTGAAAGATATAGAGTGATGCGGATGAGGGTGAATTCGTTGGAAAGCGGCAGGACAGATTGATTAGTGGAGTTGGGAGGGTCGGGGACAGGTTGGTGTGCGTGTGTGTGCACCCCCTACTCTTTTTAGGATCGATTTCGAGGTATACAGTACTTTTTATTTGGCCACAAAGAACAAATTTATTTCGGGTGACTGAAAACTCTCCCAACGTGTCTCTAGCAGTGGAATCATATACACGGCAAAATGGTCTAGAGGATAAGAAATGAAAGTTGTTTAATTTCCAGAGGAAATGAATTTCTGCTGGGGTTGAATGTGTTTATTTCTTGTTGGACATCATATTCACCATACGAGTTTGTTTTTGTTGTTTTGAAGAAAACATTTTCTGGAGTTTATCAGTTCAACTGAAAAAGGTATTCTGTACAACTTTTGCTGCAAATGAAGTTAGAATTCGTTGTTATCGTGCTTTGAACATATTCAATATACAAACACAACTTCAAGCTTTGATATGATACAAGATGCTATGAACATCGGCGACGTTGCAGAAGTAGTACATTTTGCCACGAACACTGAAGGAAAGTTACAGCAGCGTTAGGAACAAAGGGAATATTTTGAATACGGATATTCATGAAGCGATGAATTCACGATCCAAGAATATTTCACATTTGATATTTTTATAGCGTTTTATTTGAAATAACCACCATCATCAGTGACAAAAATCAAACAATTTATTTCATCGTAAACTTCTGGGAAAAATTAAACCAATACGGAAAATCAAAGCTACATGGCAATCTACATTAAATGCTCGAATTGACGACCTCTTTGTTGAATGCACATAGGTTGTCGTTCCAGACAATTTCCGTGGCAATTATCTAGCATAATAGGTGTAATACTAATACATGCATCTTCTAATTTTTTGCTTGGGATGGTCTTTATCTGTACTTGGTGTTGAAAAAATTTTATCCTTTATGTACCTCCAGACAAAAAAAATCTGAAGAAGTAAGATCTGGGGATCGAGCTAGCCATTTTATTTCAATGCGGGTATTCAGTGACAATTCATCCAAGTAGCCATCGAATTTATTGAATAGAAAATGAAGATGCATTCCACTATTCAAATGTTCTTCGTGAAAGAAAGGCCCAAGGATGTTAGTTCCCACAATTCCCAACACATTTAATCCGAACATTTCTTGGAAATTGATTTCCCTATGTAAATGTGCAATCATTGTTAGTAAATTTTGATGCGTTCATCCATATCATTTTTTCACGAATATTTATAACTTCCCTATTTTTACATCTTAACAACTTCGCAAATCGTACTCTCTGTCCGTAATCACTTTATTGAGGTGATAAACTTTGCGTATCCTGTAGCATTTATCTTTGTTTTTTTTTTCAAAATAGTTCTGGTGCATTTTTCAGAAATCCCCAATATTGTGGGCTATTTCTCGTAAAGAACAATTTTAAAAAAAGATGTTTTCTCCGTGTAAATTTGTATGTGGTAATATTCGCTAACCCATAACATTTATTTGATTCCTCACACTTCCAGTAACCACATATTTTCTTGTTTTCTTTCTGTCAAATTCACCATAGTACTCCAAATGTTTTTCTAATCGTCTACTCGTAAAGTCTAAACATTTGGATGTTCGAAATACGACGATTTAGGTATAGCTCAACAGACATATTACTTGCCAAAAGTGGAATTGAGATGTTATTTGATCATACCAAATTATACAACAATCAAATTTTGACCAAAAACTAATATTTTCGTCACTTCTAGGATTGAGAATCATAGAAATATTACGAATTATAATTGAATAGGGAGAAATAAGCCTTGAAAGAAGCATTACGGTTACAAAAATTTCCAAAACGAAAAATTACGAATTTGCATTGTGTTAGGGTACCTACCTGTCGTACCTGTATATATATATTACAATATTAAATTCTACAAAAAGGATTTGAAGCTTTATATCTTCTATTAATTATCTGCGAGCGCTTTCGACAGTTGGTAGAACTGTCATCTTCTGGCACTCCTCAAACTCCTCAGTTTGAGGAGTGCCAGAAGATGACAGTACTACCAACTGTCGAAAGCGCTCGCAGATAATTAATAGAAGATATAAAGCTTCAAATCCTTTTTGTAGAATTTAATATTGAAATACTCAAAATAAAGGAAAATTAGTTGCATCAATCAAAATATATATATATATATATATATATATATATATATATATATATATATATATATATATATAAAATCTAGAAAGGTTAATGCAGTCAAGCTGCTGGAAAATAATTCCATGAAAATCAAAAAATAAATAGATAAGTACTCTTTGAACACCAATAGGTGGTTCCACTTATGTTTCGCTTGCGTTTACGCAGCTATTTTTATCAAGTACTTTCTTGGTTTTTTCTCATTTTGTCTTCAATCGAGGACCGCCTGCCCGGTACTGACGATGCCCAATAGGCTGAAACAGCTGTATACCGGTGGCTCTTAATATATATATATATATATATATATATATATATATATATATATATATATATATATATGTATCAAGTCAAGTTGCTGAAAAATAATTCAATGAAAATCATGAATAGATAAGTACTATTCTGATCATTCCCACATTGATTTCAATTCAAGAGCCACCGGTAGACAGCTGTTTCAGCCTGTTGGGCATCGTCAGTGCCGGGCAGGCGGTCCTCGATTGAAGACAAAATGTGAATAACCAAGAAAAGTACCTAAAAAAAATTAAGTGCCTGAACGCAACCAGGATAAGATACAGGTGGTTCCACTCATATCTTGCTTGCGTTTACGCAGTTATTTTTACCGCCTGCCCGTTACTGACGATGCCCAACAGGCTGAAACAGCTGTCTACCGGCGAGAAAATAATATTGACGAATAATGAATAAAAGTACATTTTTTTATTCCAGCCTATAATTTCTTCTCCATTATTGCGTTATAATATTGTTTTACATAGTTCACATAGACACAATAAATACTGTATTGGGAAAAACCATGGAAACCGCTCGGTTAGTGAAGTTTTAAAGTTAACGTTAGAAATTCGCCTTTTTTTGAAGAAGTCCACAACAAACACTTTTACCAATCACCAGAAATGCAACACTCTTCTCAACGCGCGTTCAAGGAACGAAAATGGCGTCTTCAGGAGATGCAGAAAGTGACGAAGAGTGAATTAGTAACTAATAATATCTAAATTGAAGGTTGCAAGTATTTTGCTTTCCGAGTTTTTGGCGGGAGCGCGCTCTACTCTATTTCAGTCGATTGTTACTCGCAGTGAGTTCAATCGATATTCAAACTCTATAGCAGTTTGAGGGTACATCTATCAGAATTAGTTGATCGAGGAGAGATTAGAAGAAAGCCCAGAAATATCATCGGAAAGCTTATGGAAGATAATTATTTTAAAAATAATGGCGAAGTCGCAGGTCATAAGAATTTTATTTAAAATCGGTCTGTTTGACTTAAAATAGCATTTTTTGAAAGGTAGAAGATATCACGATATTTTTTTATTGATTTCAATAGAATAAGAATGTTGGATTCGGTGGCTGAATATTTTACAGAGCAATTAATGACAAAGTAAACTTCTTGAATTCCAGGGTAGAACTTGATACCAGACACATCCTACACCATTTCTTCCTATCACATTCAATATCAGCGTTCTCGAATTCGAATGCATTTTCATTCAAAAGTGTTTCCATTCTTAACTGTATGAAGTTGTTTCAAAACATACTCCATATATGTGTCTCTAGGACGAAGTTTGTAATGCAATATCCCTTTATAAAATAAAAGAAAATCTCATTTTTCTAAATATTCTTTGGCTTTTGCACTCTACTTGGATATTTTTGTCGCGTATTGAAAACACGTCATTCTCAATATTTTTACATAATCCTTTTACAACCTTACACGCCGTTCACTATACAAAAGGCATATCTGAAACAAAAATAGAAATAGTGCTCTGACAATTTAGGTATCAATTGAGCGAATTGCTTCTCCAAAGTAAGCACTTTTCCCAGTCACTAGAAATGCAATATTTCCTAACTCTCAAACTCTCAATTTATATCTTAAAGGATACACTTTCAATTTCAATTTCTGATACACATCACTGATTTGGCTTCAATATCACGTTATGATAACGTTAACAACTAAACGAGAAAACATATTATTCGGGTACAGGTAACTTCGTTTTTATTGTTGGGAGTTGTTCACGAGTGATTTCTACATCTTGTAGATTTTAAGGAGAAGAATTAGGTTTCACATCTGACTTATTCTGCCAAATTATTTCATATTGTTTCGGGTTTTTTTGGCCGTGGTCTGTATGTTTTCATGCCTATTCAAACTGTTTCCTATACAACCAGATCTCTCTTCCCTCGTATTGTTTTTCCAAGTTTCTAGAATCGAGTTACAAGTTTGTAGAACATTGGAAAGTCCGAAATTTTCAAACAATGGAATCGATTATTGAAAAAATTACAATTATTTCTTTCGGTAAGTTAGTCACAGCTGCTAGTAAAAATAAGAAACTAATGAAGTAGATAGTCCGCTCCTAGAACGAGAACAAGGTGATGGACTAGATGACATTAACCAGATAACAAGCATGAAATATGTAAAATAATCTTCTCAATTCTAAATGCATTATCATCACCATGTTTTTCCCTTTAATGGGTCAAAGCCAAGCGATTAAACGAAAATACGAGATTCAACATGCAACAAATCGCAAATTATCACCATGCACAGCCTCAATGGATAAAGCATCCATCACTGTCGTTACTTCGAATTTGTTTTCGTATTTCCAAGTTCTCGCATCTCGTCTTGCCAATTCGAGCACGACCATCCTTGATTCTATTCTCCTTGTTCTGCGTTGCGTTTCTCGCTATTTAGTCCAGTAAAAATGAACATTTTCAATTTACAAAAATTTTCATGAACGTGAAAATTGGGACAGGTCTCAAATACACAATCACCAGTGGTCTTATTTTTCTTGAAGAACTAATTGAAATTCCAAGGATAGAAACTAATGTTTTTTGCATTTTTCTCGTTAACGGTGATATCGTCAAAATAGATCTGAGAAAAGTTGTGAATCAGGTGATTGTCTACAAGAATTGTTTCCATACATTTTTCTCTACGAATCACTATTTCTGATGTATCGTCATTTCAAAGGTTGAAGACATATTTTATATAATATACACACACTTTCAATAATTAACATGATATTTATCCCCGGTAGGTATACTTCACGATATATTGTAATTCGACTTTCGACTTATTATTGAATAAAAAATAATGCAACTGATGATGATCATGAAAGCGAAGTAAATCATTTATAATATTAATAAAAATATTAACTTTATTGTGCATGAATTACACACAAAAGGGTAGGGGTTAGCCTATGGCTATCTTCCACCCCTCCTGCCTAATGATGAAATTAGCATGAGATAACATAACAATAACATATGATATTGGCATACTATAATTCAATTTTCTTCAAGCACACATAATTTGAAAGAAAGAATGTGATAAATAGGTACATCTCGAACTGCAGAAAAGCAAAGGATACAAAAACAAAGTTGAACTTCAAATTTACTGACATCAGGGGTAGTTGCATGTAGCAAATTTAAAAAACTGATTAATACAGTTTATGGTATTATTTTCACTATAAAGGGTTTTACAAAAACCGCGACACGTGTTTCGCTATACAATAGCTTCCTCAAGTATAAACTGAGAGTTACTTCTAAATTGCAACCATTTTATACTCTAACCTTTTACCTACTCGTCTGCTTAATCAATGAATCTATCTGAAAAAGCCAGGTATGAATTCATTAACTATATCAACCGCAACACGTGTTTCGCTAGACAATAGCTTCCTCAAGTATAAACTGAGAGTTACTTCTAAATTACAACCATTTTATACTCTAACCTTTTACTTACTCGTCTGCTTAATCAATGAATCTATCTGAAAAAGCCAGGTATGAATTCATTAACTATATCAATAAATTTTTGGGTACCTGTAAATATACCTAACTATTTTTAGCTTCAAATGAACAGATTCAATAATGGCGAATTATTCAATTCAGTTTGATCGTTCATAAGATATCAAGAGTTTTTGAATTTGTTTATTTCCATACTCATCAACAGGTTAAGTTTCAAACCTTTCTTCTGGAAATGAAGGGGCTTGTATTCATGGTTGAACTCATGCCCCTATGTAATTAAATGAGTGGCATATGTGGAATTTATTTTTCCATTCTGGAAACTATATTTGTGTTCCTTTATGCGGGCTTTGAATGCTCTTCCAGTTTGACCTATATAAAACATCGGACATGACCCACACGATAATTTATACACTCCTGATTGAACTTTTATCTTTGTTACCTATTCTTAATGTGCATGCCTAAGTTGTTGTTGGTTGCTCCATGAAAGCAGTATTTACACCTTTACTGTGCAGAAAATCTGAAATATTTGTAGTGGGTTGGCCTGAGTAGGTTAAGGTTCTATAACTTTTATCCTCTTCTTTTCGAATTGGGTAAACTTCTTTCAAAGCTTATGTTATAGATAATTGCATACTTTACAACGTTTATTTGATTCATTTTCACAGTAACACTAAACAATGACGAAAAAATGCAAAAAACAGTATATTTGACGTTTGATCTCCAAATAATTTTTTAGCCCACATATCGGAAGAATTCTGATATTTTATATATAATAGTGTGTTGAAGACCTGTAGCAATTTCGAAATTGTCTACTCTATATGTAAATTATTGCGAGCTTACAGATTTTCTTTCTTCAATTTGACTGGATTAAATTCTGCTTCGCTTTTTGCGATCTCAAAGTCCTCGAATCTGATGCTGATGGCAGAGGTATTTTATTTCGCATAGTCGAGCAATTAGATACGTTTTGCTGTATTGGGCCTCTTTATTGTTGACGCGAGAAAAACGCAATTACTTGTGTTTCGAAAATAATAGGCGAACGACTCTAGAATTTCATATAAGAATGTTACCTACAGTTAGTACAGTGAACAAAGGTAAAACTGCGATTCGGTAATAGGATTCCTTCAAAGTATAATTTAGTCGACAGAAGAATAATTGCTTTTAACCTTAAAGTTATTTGTAAAACTGTTTTCAGCGAATTTTTGCCGGAACAGGGTGTGATTATCAGGAAACTGGCAGAATATTCAACCAACAAATAGCTGATAATCAATTATATCGGAAGTACTTTAGGTCACTGGTCAGTTAGTTTCAGATGACTAGTTGTGTAACTAAACCAGAAAACTCCTGCTGACGAAAAACAAGTTAATATTTGATTACTTTGCAACAATCAGCGGCAGCTCTGAGTTGAAGGGTATCTTCCAGTAGCGCTTAAAACTATTTTAAAAAAACATATATTTTTTATAAAGTGAATTGTCTTCATCATATTACAAAAGATGATACGGAGAGGAAATTGCTGTTTTGTGAAGTGTAATAACTGGTCACACAACCCATATTCTAGAATACATAAACTGCAATTGTTTTAGTAATAAATAATGTGTATAATGTTTATTAGTACAGTAAATAAGCAAAATGTAGTTATTGGTCGGACGTTAACCTATATGAACTTAGAGAAAGCTTTATGCTATCTACATGAGGTGAATTAGAATGGCAGGATAACAGTTATCCAATCGGTGGATTGGCAGGCGTGGACCCTTAGAACGGCCTGTTTAATCACCTAATATGATGCCCTTAGATTTTTTGTGAGAAAATCTTGAGTATACGTTACACTAGGTTTTTTTCTTTGTGAAAACCCAATTATTTTCATCATTCTCTTGCTGGTACAATTAATTTCTACTTTTTTCTTTTTTATAATCTGGCTGAAGTTTTGTGGAGCAATCGGCCAAAATTGTATAGTTATGACTAAACAGTTCAATTATGACTGATCTTTTTTCGTTAAAATGAATATATCCTATCAACAGAAGCAGGATTATGCGTGCCTACCTGATTTATTATTTGAGCAATCATAATTCAAAGTCCTTACAATCTCCCTCTCCTTCTCCCACCTCGAGCTGTAAAAGTCTGTTCTTCGTACTATCAACATAAACAGTGGTCGGCTAGCCGCACCAATAACCCATGTGCTTTGCTGGTGAAGTGCTTTTGTAGTGCATGGATAACAACATTTACGCCGGAATGTTGAGAATATCATTTAATTTTAGCGCTCTACATGATCCCATTAACTACTTTCTACCCAAATGTGAATGGGTTTGTCCCAGGCTCATCTAAACGTGACCACACTTGGTTTTATAAATGAAATTCGTTACCAACTGACACGATAGCTTTGGTTGTTGGTTGCCAATAAATGAAAAAGAAGAAGAAGAAGAAATATTTGGAAGGCACAAGTGAACATTTAAATGGTGGATACCTTCGTTATTTGTGTGGAAGGTATTTTAGTTAGATTTTGTTTCAAACGTTTGTTTCTTCTTGACTAATAAAATCTAATGAAGAAGCACAGGAGTCTCGACCCCAGGACAATTTCCGTCTTTGCCCCGGTATTTTAATTAACGAAATCAGAGCACGTCTCCTCCCTGCAGCCATATACCGATATTATAGTGCACTTTTACACCGGCAAAAAAGGGCCATATACACGATACTCGCAACGGTGCACTAAAGCCCCACGTTTGCAGAAGCCGTATCTAGCACGATTATTGCCAATAAACCAGAATTACTTTCAATATAATCTGGTGCTGCTGGTGCGCTTGTTATGCCTTGCTATTTACGTAACGACCGGGGTAGTATAGTTCGCTCATTGGTGGAGGACTCGGGGTAGAATGTGGAACAAGGGCAGTTTTCATTGGATTGACTCTATTCTGCTAACTTCAGCATCGAATATTGTTTTTTATACAACTCAATAGAGCATCTTTCACATTTAAAAAGTGAATCAGAGTTCTTTGGGATTTCAAGGGATGAGAACGTAACGAAACTAATATCAGTTATTATCAAACCTTATGTCCCAAGTCAAAGAAATGCTTCTGTCTTTTGATCTAACTTTCCACAATCTGGAAAATAAACAAAGTTAAATAGATAGAGATCTACTGTAATAAAAGGCAAACTGTAAAGCTCACCACAAAAAGTTACTGCGTAATAAATATAAAGTACTAAATTAGTCAGTAACTTTTTGTATTCATAAATTTTGCATACGGATTGAATATTCAATGCAAAACCGAAATTCCTATAATTAGCCTTTTTTAGATGGTTGACCTCTCGGAAAATCCTCCTATTCCGTATGTAAAACGCAAAAAAATAATTTTTGAACAACGCTCCATTACAAATAGCTGTGTTTCCCACGACACACATCAAAAAATGAAATGTTCAGATATCTTATTCGATACTCTACATGAGTACACATACAGGATTTTGTCTGTTTAGATTCATGTTTCTGTTTTCGAATTCTCGCTTTAGGTCGGTCGGTAGCGGTAGGTTCGACGTGGGTGCTTTGTTCACTCACCCAAATCGACCGCCGTGTTGGTAGGTGGTTCAAGCCGCAGACTGAACGATCGATTTTCACTTGCTATCGTCCAACCTGTGTTGGGAATCACACGTTAAAAGGTAAGACCTTGTTAGTCCTTAGCTCGCACAAGTTTTGACTTCTTTGAGTTGTCGTTCATAGAGGTGCGACAGCTGGTTAACGGAATATCATATTTTAAACATATACATATTCTATGCATTTGAAGTACACTTGTTACCTGATAAAACAATATATGCGTATTCTTTGAGTTGTCCCATTTTCTCATGAGGTTTCTTGGTGACAATTTTATTTCAATCCATTTTACTGAGTAATCATCAGTTGATTTTAGAATAGGCTTTACTATCCCAAATCCTGTTATCCATCTTCTCTTCGTATATTCACGATGTTCAATTTTTCCTACATCTAAAGGTCTTTATGTTTCACTTATATGATGTTTCCCACAAAATCAAGGTGTATTGTATACAGGCTGATTCACGGTGGATGGCACATTAGACGTTTCTGGTGAACCAGACAACGGATCACTTTGAAAATTTAATGGAGGGCATATTCGGACATTCTCTAGCCAACTAAAATATTTTCGACAATGCGGTGTTGCCGCTTCTATTAGAAAGCAGTAGCAACTTTGATTTTTCAAATGGAACACTCTGTATATAATATTATTTTTGGAATCTCCAACAATTGCCCGACAACTTTTCTTGATATTTCCCTATACCTATCTGTTACCGTTTTCGAAATAAATTTGAACCGAAAACGGTAACAGATAGGTATAGGGAAATATCAAGAAAAGTTGTCGGGCAATTGTTGGAGATTCCAAAAATAATATTATATACAGAGTGTTCCATTTGAAAAATCAAAGTTGCTACTGCTTTCTAATAGAAGCGGCAACACCGCATTGTCGAAAATATTTTAGTTGGCTAGAGAATGTCCGAATATGCCCTCCATTAAATTTTCAAAGTGATCCGTTGTCTGGTTCACCAGAAACGTTTAATGTGCCATCCACCGTGAATCAGCCTGTATATACATTCTTTCGTTTTTTCAACTGGTATTTTTGGGTTAAGTTTATTTTGAGAGAGATCACAATGTGGATGTTAGTTGTGAGGTAATTGTGTTTTTGTTGGGTTCGTGATGATTATTGAATTTGTATTTATTGGTTTCTGTATCTAGCAACTTCATTTGTGTGCTCTTTCTACAAACAGTTCCCGGATATGCGTTCTTCTCCAAAACCATTTCAGTAATAGTTGTTTCCTCTTCAGATTTTGAACTGAAATCTTCATCTAAAGTAATATTATAAATGTTAAAGTTTCTGAGGATGGATGAATGTATGTATGTGGCTATTCCACGCTTAAACGACTGAACGGATTTAGATGAAACTTAACGTAAATACAGCGTATACATCATAATAAAATATAGGCTACAATCTAAAATGGTTTTGTGTGATTTTAGTCATGATATAAAGATAAGGATTAAGTAAGTCGGAAAAACTCTTGTTCCCTGAGAGCTATCTTGGCGTGTGGTGCCTATACCGTTGGAGTTACATAAAGATAATGTACCTTAAATGGTTCTAAATAAAAGTCCCTGATAGCATATATCTAGCTCTCATATGGTAGCCACTATATGCAAAATACTGAGCCATAAATACAATTCAATTGGATACTTTTTTTTACAATGCACACAATGCAAGTATTTGATATGGATTAACTTTGTTTTTTATAGTAAGGAATTTGAATGTACAGCCGAAGCTACTGAACCTAGAATCTTGAAATATGCAGGTAGGTTCTTTGTATAGCGTAAATAAGCATCATGAAAGGTAATCCTAAATTTCCACCTCCAAAGAGGAATAATGTGGGTTCAAAAATTGTATTGACTTTCGTCAGTTTTGAAATTGGAAGCCTGAAGTTTTGGGTTAATAACTATTTATTTGAAATGGTGTGTCACGAAACTTAATGTCACAAACCAAATTCTTTGCTGGTGAAGCCTCGGACAACAACTATTTATTTACATTTTTATATTGGAAATGTCTATTAGTATGAGTTTTTTTCGATAAAAACTCATATCAGGAGTAGTGAAAATCAGAACTATACCATCTAGCGTAGAATAAATCCAAAACGAGTACAGTTCCCAAATAGAGAGCTATAACACTCTTCTCGTCACACGAGATAGATTGCACATCCGTTTTATTTCTATTTTTTAGATTAGTATAATTTTCAAATTTTTTTATCGACCTTTTTTGGGTATTTTCACTCTCCACAATCTGAAAAATATGAAAATTATAATGGAAAACTTCACACGGGTGTAGAAAAGGCAAACTTTTTAGATTACCTCGAAAAATTACAACGTGAAAAAATGACTTTCGTTCAATTTCTAATTTTGTTTTTAAAATTTATAAGGTTTCATCGAACTACCAAGTGACCAACAATTTTTTAATTTTTCCAAAAATAATTTAAGTTCAATTTACGTTTCGGAATAAATAACGAAATATACCGTTTCCATAACAACTAAAAATAACTAATTGAAAGTGTCAGTTTTTTGGGGCAAAACACAAGCACTACAAAAAATACTTGACGTGCTCTAAGAGCGGTGCCTGTGCGAAAGTATCGATTCACGTTGGATTTTAATCGCTGGAGATTAAATTCATGTGGAAAAACGTGTTCAGCAAGTTTATTTCAAATGAACGCAGTCCTCCAAATGAAAATATTCTTAAACAGTGAGGTTAGAGGTGTACCAAGTTGAACCTTAAAAATATGAACAGACACAGTCCGTCGTGTATTTCTGATATGTACCGCTCTTGGTAGAATCAAATGTGCCAAGTCACTTGACCACCTCCCGTGAAGGTATCTATAGAAGTGAGACAAATCTACATCCTCTCTTCGATGTTCCAGACTATCAAGGTTGCAAGTGATGTTCGCGTCTCCAATCAGGCGGAAGGCTCTTTTCTGGATGGAATCCAGCAGCTTATGCTTAGAGGTGGAGCTCTATACATGTGAACAATACTCCAAAGAAGATCTGATATGAGCTTTATAAAGCATCAAAAGTTGCTGGGGTTTGTACAGTTTTCTGGTTCGTAATAATATTTTAAAAAGAGGATACTGGCATTGTAAAAATCTGAGTATCGAACCACCAATGTCCTACGTATTGCAAGCTTCCCAGGAGGTAAATATTTCATTGAAGGTTCATGACTGATGTAATCAAAATTATTTCTTCAAACACATAGTTCACGTCGATTTAGATATGAGAAAAATTTCTGCATAACTGATATATAGGATTATGCTCGTAAGGTTGCAGTCAGTTACATTTTGGCTCAATGCAAAGGAAACTTTTTGATATCTGTCAAGCTTTCGACAGTGTTTACTGTCGTCTTCAGGAAAAATGTAATACATTATATCAAACAATATAGAAATATAGTTGTATAAAAATGAAGTACTTACTAAATTAACTAAAATTTGTTTCAAACTAGCAAGACAAACATTAATGTTACCCATCTTTAGAACAAAGCATTCGAGAAATACGTAGTCTCGGGTGTCTTGGCTGATATTTCAGGGTCTTCGACCATGTCTGATAAAAGGTTTTACTGATTAAACTTCTATGTTATGTCTTGCTAAACCGTTCTTTAAGAGTAGTCATCGATAGTCTTCTTTTTGATACCGTCATCATCAACTCTAGTGTTCCACTGGGATCCATATAATCTTTATTCTATTGTGCTTCCACGATCTGCTTACGACTGCATAGTTGCGTCTGTTTTCATTTTCATTAAGAGCTTCTATGATTTCAGGGGAGTGAAAATTCATAAATGTCAGGAATGAAGAGATCAGGTGCTGTGTCAATTCTGTCATAATAAGAATAGAGTTTTGAAGTGAAAAAAAGAAAATGAGTATTCCGTTTTATCCAAATCTAGACTAGCGTATTCATTTGACAATATCGAGCTCCCGTACTACAATCGTGCCAGCGCATGCAATCCGAAGGAAACAACCTCCGGCTACGTAACGTCTCTTTTACTGCGGCAGCGTCCTATAATTCACGTGGCGCAACGAGGTCAATCTCTAAAAGGCCGCGCATCTCGTATTCTTTCCGGCCGTGGCAGCAGGACGGCTTTCCGTAGACCGGCCACGACCATAAAAGAAACCGAGACGGTGGCAAAAAAGTGAAACTGGCAGCGAGGCGACTCCACCTTTCACGGCTCGGTATGGAAAGCGTTCCGAGCAGTTTTTTTGGGATCAGGGTCGTCTTTAGGATCCTTACTCTCCCGTTAAACTATTTTCAACTCCGCCGTTAAAACAGACACACGGTTTAGGTCTGAGAGCATGAATTGGAGAGGGCTGCAGTAAGCCTTCAATAACCGACAGCAGGTAGATACGATTCAGTTATCACCAATGCCATTGTCTAATATAATACAAATTGATTTAAAATCCCTGAAAGAATCTGTAAAGAAATTAAAAAGATTAACCGAAAAAATTATTATTTTATTTATTTTTTAACGATTTGTTACATATATATATATATATATATATATATATATATATATATATATATATATATATATATATATATATATATATATATATATTCGTTGATACAACACTCCAAACAGAGGGGCAAACCGCGGACACGTGTTTCTGGCTATTGGCCTCATCAGCGCCGGTGCAGGAAACAACACAAACGCACGGATGAGGCCAATAGCCAGAAACACGTGTCCACGGTTTGCCCTCTGTTTGGAGTGTTGTATCCACGAATTTTTTCATTTTTTATTTATATCATGTACACTCTATAAAATAACTTGTCATCCTGTCGTCTGCCTCTTTATACGGTCAGAGCGTCTCAACTCATATATATATATATATATATATATATATATATATATATATATATATATATATATATATATATATATATATATATATATATAGCAAAATGGATTAACGGGGTCTCTCAGTCAAAAAATCAAAAATCAAATCTCTGTTCTACTTTGCCAAGCTTTCGCTTCTAATGGGAAGCTTCTTCAGGGCAGTGAAAATGAGTTAAAAACAATAAATTGAACATATAAACTGACGGAGAAGGTTGAACGGTTTGGTTTTGAACAAAGTAGAACAGAGATTTGATTTTTTGACTGATAATCCTTTTGCTGTCGCTAAGATTATCCGCTTTATATATATATAGGTGAGTAGGTGAGTGAGAAAGTAGGGATTTAAATAATAATTGGAAATACTTCTGAATACTACTTACTCACATATTAAAACATTCGATCGCTTCAAAAACACTTCACTAACTTTCTTCGAAAGCTTCTGATAATTCCTGTTTCATATACTCTATTTCACTATCACTGTCGTCATTTATGAATTCATTTCCACCATTAATATGGAAGTGTCCAATCTCCATAGTCTTTTTCAACTAAAATTACTTTTTTAATCCTTTTCTGCCAGTCTTCTCCGGTAATATTAAATACTTCTTCTTTAATTAGCTCTATAAGCTTATCAAATTTTGGAAAATTATTTTTACGCCTGATGATTTCCTCATAAATAAACTCGATTTTTAAATGTTTTTGTCTATAAAACTTCAAGTAGTTGGTTTTTGGTAGTAATCTTCAGAATACAAATTGATATCTATTAAAAAACTTTGTATTTCATCTTTCCTCGAATTTTTATTCGGTACTTGAATGAGCTGCCGTGAATGATAGGAAGCGTTGTCAAGAAATATTACACTATTCGCATCCAAATTTGGGATTAATGTGTTTTCAAACCATTCCTCAAAAATATTAGCTTCCATATTCTTATGATAGTCATTATTGCAGTCCTCAAGTTTTTTTCACATAATTTCAAAGAATTCAGAAACGATCCTTTACTTCCTCCGCAATGCCCAATGATCAGTCGCGTTCCTTTGTTTGCAGGCATGTTAGGCGCACTCATTCTCGAACCATCAGTCCACCATTTCGTAACTGTGTCGGGAGTGTCATACCAAGTATCGTCCAAATATAAAATTTTCCGTTGTTCTTGTCTATATTTAGTTATTTGTTCTAAGTATTTGTTATGCAATTCCACTATTATTTTGCTTTCCATAACTGCTTGACGTTTGTTTATTATTTTGAATCTAAATCCTACTTTCTTTATCCAGTTCTGAAAAGTTTTGTCCGGAAGTATTCAATTTCTTCCTTATGATTTCAGTTGTAGGAATCTCATTGCTTTTGTAACAGTCATATATTGTTTTTTTCAATGATTTTAATAAATGGACATCTAAAGGTTTTGGCAATCCCTATCACATAAGGTTTGTTTTTGACTATTTTACGTACAGTTGAGAAAGGAATTTCGGTCAAATCTGATGTTGCTTGTAATAGTTTGTTTCCTTCGAAACCAAACTTGAGATGAAGCTTCATATACAGGGTGTTCCTTAAACACATGCTAATATTTAAGGAGGTAATTCTTTGACCCATTTTAAGAAAAAAACTTCCTATGGACGTATGTCCTAAACGCCTTAACTTTTGAGATACAGGGTGGCAAAGTTTTCAAAAATAATCAATTTTTTAATAATAACTGAGATAATTTTGTAGACATCTTTGGCATATTTGGTACATATGTTCCATGCCTCAAGGCGCATTTTCTGATGTACACAAATTTGTATTTTGTCAAACAGGATCTCCTGGTATCCGACGCATGATTTTCACTCAAAAAAATAAAAATCGACAGAAAGCAAATTAAGAAATTAGATCAATTCTAAAATGAATGAGAATCTGAAAATTGTTTCATAACGCATTACCAATTCCCTAATAATATTTGAAAACATAATCTGCAAAAAAATTAATTTTTCACAAAAACGAGTTTTATTTTATTTTGTGACAGTAAGTCTAAACGAATAGCACAAATTTGTTAATTAGTAATAATAATAATACCAAAACCGATTATAAAAATTGTTGGAAGTGGCCACCTGCACTTAGTATGCATGCTTCCGCCCTTCTACGCATGGAATTACGCACCTGTTCAAATATTCCCGGCGTATTTCGTATAGTTTCACACGAGGCAACTATTCGCTCTCTTAAATCTTCTAAAGTATTAACGGGAGTTGTATACACAAGAGTTTTAAGGTGACCCCATAAAAAAAAATATAAACTGTTGAGATCGGGGGATCTTGCTGGCCATTGCTGAGGTCCTTCGCGACCTATCCAACGATTAGGATAAACTGTATTTAAATGGTTTCGGACAATAACCCAGGTAAGTCTTCTTCGAGAAAGTGTAAATAAGAATGACCATCAAGGCGTCCTGGTAGAAAAAATGGACCTATTAGATGATCACCTATAATTTCTGCCCATACATTAACCGAAAATTGGTGTTGGAAATGGGTTTCGGTTATTGCATGGGGATTTTCTTCAGCTCACACATGATTGTTATGGAAGTTTTGAATGGCATTCCGGGAAAAATTTGCTTCGTCTGTGAACAAAATTTGTGTCTCAAACTGCGGATTTAGTGCAATACTTTGTAGATACCACTGACTGAAGTTCACACGCTGTGGAAAATCTCTAGGGAGTAACGCCTGCACTCTTGAAATATGGTATGGGTATAACAAAAAATCAACCAAAATACGCAAAACAATTTGATGACAAATATCCAGAGTTCTAGCGATCTTCCTCGTACTCGTCTCAGGATGTTCCTCAATTTCTTGCAGCACCGCTTCCTCAATTTCAGGAGTTCTTACTACACGAGGTCTGCCTTCCGGAGTCCCTTTCTTAAAACTACCAGTTTCCCCAAGTCGACGATGAATATTTGAAAAGGTTCGGCTTCTGGTAAGGCACGATTAGGATATCTTTCCTGATAAATGCGCCTGGCTTCTGTTGCATTACCATCGGCAAGGCCATGTACGTAATGCATTTGCGCCATTTCCGCATTCGTATAATTTACCATATTTACTGATATTCAGAAAAATAGCGGACTACCAAAATAACTTCAATAACACTTCAAAATCAATCAAAACGCGCTGTGACAGTTTTTAACACCAACACCTTACTTTAAACCAACATCAATATTAGCTACTGACGTTTGTACATACAGAGAATTCGTTTTTTTATTGCTATGGTGGGTACGCTGTTTTTTCTGCTTTTAATCTTTAAAAGAAATCACATATCGACAAACTCCATATTTCCAAGAGGTGCAGTAAATAAATTCTGCTACCCATCATTTATTCCGGAATAACTAAATTTATGTTTTCAAAAATTATTAAGCGGTGCTGCGTTATGACGTAATTTTAATTGAGAACAGTGCATCTGACAACAAACAAATACCTTTTAGATCCTCAATTATTTTGCAACAAATCTGATCTCTTAGTTTGCTTTCAGTCGATGCAATACCGCATCAGATTTTTAAGGAATTTATCCTTAAGTAAAGCGTCACCGTAACATGACTACAAATTTAATTTAATGACTATTCAGCCAATCATAACACTCTGTTAGCAAAAATCCAATACGAACCGCCAATTTTCCAGTTCACATGGACTAGTTGGCAGCGGCTGTATTCCTCTATATTGATTTTTTCAGCTTTTGAGAACGCCGCCACTTTGAGTATGCACAATACCAGTTACTTCGACTATACCTTATTGAATATGGTATATTCATCCGACCCAATATAATAGATACAAATAGGGTTTTGTTTTCAAAATCACGGTATAAAGAATTATGATCCTGAAGGAATGAGACATCCAAAACGTTCCAGAAGTCAGAACTGCCAGAAAAAGAGCTTTTCACAGAACAAGAATGCTGTTCCTCGACGCGCGTTTCGCTAACCAAGTTAGCCTCATCAGGATATCACTAAAAGTTTTAGTTTGGTTAGTTTTAGTCATCTCCTAATGAAGCCAACTTGGTTAGTGAAACTTACGTCGTGAGTCAGTACTTTTGTTCTGGTGAAATCAAATATGTCTGATGACTGTATCGAGGAGAGATAGATGCGCATTAGAAAATAAATATTTCGAAATGTAATATCGAGACATTCTTTCCATTTTTGATTTCTGTTAGAGTGTTAGTACATGGAATGTTAATTTGCCGCTTTTGTGGATTTGCTCATGAGACGCAATTGTTACTGAATAACAAACCTTTCTCTCAGAAGAAGGTTTCATACATGCAGTTGAACCGCGTTGAAGTCAGTCGAGTCACGTAGAAGTCAGTAGAATGTCGTGAAGTAATTTATGAATAGATAATTACATGTAAAACAAAGTTGTTTTTCAACACATTTTTTAAATACAATTGGGGTGAAAAGATGACTAAAATAATGTTGAATATTAGTATTCCCGAGTAAATTCTCACACAATAGCAAAGTTATATCGTTAAGGATGTCACGATTTCATTTATATGTTCGTTAAATGCCAGGTTACCATCAAATGTCACTGCCAAGTCTTCGAAAGAGTAAATGGATTTCATTTTGTATAATTCAGAAACATACCTACTGAATGAACATTAATGATTAAATCATCGAATCATCAGACAAAAAGACACAATTTCAGCTTGGTATATTTCCTTTTAATAAAATCATTATTCAGAAAAACCCAGTAATAAGAAATCTGTTTTGAAAATTTCAGAAGCATTATTTGTTTAAAAGCACGCTGCACTGCTATACTCGTATTCGATTTTCGAAAGGTCGAATATGATCGAAATCTATTATTCTCAAATCCATTCGAAAATGTTGTTTGTTATGCAATTTTATGACCGCATACCAAATTCAAAGCATCATGTTAAGATTTAATTATTTTGTCCTATTTTGAAAAATAATAATTTTATTTGTTTACAAAAGTTGATACAATCATTACGGCTTCACTTCTTCGTGAATAATATATCATGATGTTTTTTATGATGGAATTTTCAAGCATTTTCACAGTATTTCGAAAAATAACAATAGCTTATTTTTTATGAATTAATAATGATAACAATATTAGTCCTTATTGTTTCTAGAATGTTTTTCTGCAAAGAGCAAGATTAAAGTAAGGACCAGGTGTCATAGTATTAAAAGACGAAGTTCAACTGAAAAGTTTCACTGCGAAGCTGTTTTTCTACTCAACATAAAAAATGCTCTCATGTTGATAAATTGTTACAGTTTAGTGTTGTTAAATACAAGCAGGCAAAATATGTATCTATGACAATAAAAAAAGGGGAGGTACAAGAGACAAAAATAAACAGACCATTTTTTCAACTGATACCACTATTACTGTCTCGAAAGTGGTAAGACCTAAAAGTTTGGTCGAATTGGACAAAAGTTTTCACATTTGGGGAAGTAAAATAATCTTTTTTCAGATCGAGAATATTTTAAATATTCGCCTGAATTTATTGGCTCTACCGCCTACATTTCGAATGATATAAAAAATGCAGAAGAACTATCAATACTGCTTCAACTGTTTAATATTTATTATGATATGATATAAGCCAATTTGTGATGTGACATTTCGTTCATTAGATTTCATCATCAACTTTTTTTTTACTTCAAATTTTTGTAGCCACTGTAATAATAAATTCAGCTGTGTATTACAATACAGGTCCGTATTTGAAAAAATAAAATTGATTCCTCTGCCATTTTTATATCATTCCAAATGGACAATTGGACAAATTGGACAATTCCAGTTTTTGACGTATATTTCAAAAACAGCCACTGATATTCTCGATCTGAAAAAACTAGAGCCCCAAAATAGGGAACTTTTGTCTAATTTGATCGACCTTGTAGGACTTACCGTTTCCGAGATAGCAGAAGTGGGATGATATCTTTCACTTCACTATTGTAGTAATATTCACGCACCAATTCGAACAATGAGAATAATGAAACCGCATGTCCCTTGGCTCACTTATGATTTGAGGAAAATTATAAAATTAAGAGATAAAGCTTTTAAAAATTTCTTATCAACAAAATCTTATACTCATATATAAGCAATTGTGAAACTATACTACATGGGCCATAAAACGGAAAAAAAAGCTTACTTGGAATTTACTTTCAGAAATAGTAGCTCTAAGCTTATCTTAAACAAGCTCAGAAATCAAATTCAATTCTCACACCATCATTATCTAATTCAAATGATATTACGTTTGTTTGAAGGTGGTTGACAAAGTTTCGTAATGCATTTCATTAGTTCGGACTTAGACCATTGTCTAATATGATATAAATTGGTTTGAAATCCCGGAAAGAATCTGTAAAAAATTGAAAAGGATTAGCTGAAAAATAAAAATTATATCAAGCAAACAAAAAACTGAAATTACAATGAAATAAAATACAAGCAACAACCAAAAAAAGATAATGAAAATTAAAAAAATTATCAACAAGAAATGAAAAATTAAAAGATTCCAATCCAAGTTACTTCACGACATTTCGATTGTTAGTCTTCAGGTGATAACTGTTGATAATTTTTTAAATTTTCATTATCTCTTTTGGTTTTTGCTTGTATTTTATTAAATTGTAATTTCAGTTTTTTTTGCTTAATATAATTGTTTTTCCAGCTAATCTTTTGAATTTTTCACATATTCTTTTAGGTATTTCAAATCAAGCTATATCATTTTAGACGATGGATGTCCGAACTAATGCAATGTATCAAATGAAATTAATTTACATTTCGTTATATAAACCATACTGTAAATGCAGATGTTCATAAATCTCTTCTAGAAAAATACGACCTCAAATTCCTAATAGGACACTCTTCATTTTGTCAAAAATAAATCCCTCTCATATCTGAATCGTATAAAAAGTAACTGTGCTGAATCGGATAATACAGCTCTGATTATGTTAAGACATGTTGAAACTATACCACACATATATTCAATATCACAATTGAAACAAACAGCTTTCCCACACCATGGAAAGAAGTCATTGTTTCACCGTTACTGAAATGTGATAATCAAACAGGACTATCACACCTGAGGCATATCAGTAAACTGTCTGTTCTTTTTAAAACATTTCAGTTGATCCGCAAAACTCAAATTGATTCATTTGTATATAGTAATAACATTATCTCTGCTGACCAGTCAGGTTTCCGGGAATCCCACAGCACTACAACTGCTCTCGTTAACGTAACGCAGGCTTTAATCAATTCAATTGATAAAAATGAATTAACTCTGATGGAACTACTTGATTACAAAAAGGCATTTGATACGATGGACCACACACTTTTCTGTAAGAAGATTTCATACTTTAGATTCGATAAACACATCGTTGAGTTGTTAGGGAGTTACCTACAAAATCGAAAGCAAATTGTATGGACGGGTGGTAGATATTCAGTTGCTTTACCAGTTAGTTTTGGAGTCCCTCAGGGATCAATCCTTGGACCATTTTTGTTTTCAATATACATTTCAGATTTTCATGACATAATAAATAACTACTGTATACAGTGAAAATAACTGGCAAGAAATTGTTGTGAACTGAACTGAACTGAACTGAACTGAACACGAGTAAATCCCAACTTTTACTGATAGGTACGAAATGTAAAAGTTTGAATTTGAAGTTCTGATAGATGTACGACTTGGTGATGAATCACTTTCGATAGTAAACGAAATAAAAAGCCTAGGATTGTGGTTAGAATCCGACCTCAGATTCCACAAGCATGTTAGTGTAATTTGTCAGAAATAGGAACTTGATAACATCCAGGCTCAAACTGAAGCTGTGCGAAGCATCCAGGGTCTCTTACTAGGATATCATCTATGGGTTTGCGATAATACAATCGGACATGAAACGCCTCCAGAAAATTCAGAACAACTATAGGTATACGGTTCCCTTATGGTGTGAGGAAGTTTGATTATATCTCAGCTAAATTTGAGGATTCTGGCTGGCTCAGACTGATAGAAGTTAAGCAATTTTACCTTCTTGTTACAACTCACAAATTTATATCTCAAAGGAAACCTCACTATTTATTTGAAAGATACATAACATTCGAAACACAGAGTCACTCTGAAACCAGAAATCGTGGTAAATTTATCACTCCCAAACACTCCACAGCTTGTTTTACTCGATGTTTCATATATAATTCAGTTGCCTTCTATAATGCACTTCCCAGTGAGTTCAGACGCTACACGTTATATAACTTCAAGAAGAAACTGAAACTGCACTTGAAATTAGCTGGATAGTTCAATTGGATCTCTTTTGTGATATGATATTGCAGTTTATTCTCTTGTTTCTCTGTCTACTATTTCATTTTTTGTTTTAATTTTTTGTATAACTTTGTATATCCTGACGATATAACTTGTATAACTTTGAAGGTCAAAGATTATCAAATCATCATGCCCATTGAAAAATGACATTTATGTGTCATCGATGACATCGAAATGACATTCATTCATTCATTACGATGTCATCGATGACATAAGCAGATCAAGCCTATTCCGTGACATTAAAAATCGTAATTCATGAATGAATTGTGTGTATTTTCTACAATGTTATCCAATTGGTACTGAAGAGCCTTGGGGCAAGTGTCTTAAGGCGAAACATCGATGTATACCAGTGAGGATGACAGTTTTTCATGTAAGTGCAATTTGTTACCATTCATTCAAAGTAGAACTCATGTGAATGATATCTTATATAGAAGTATTTGTTTCGAAAGATTTTTTTTTCTTTCCTGTAATTCAATGTTTATATGAAAGTAGCTGTTTCAGGAGAACTTTCTTTTAGTTTGTGTTTGAAAGTTATTTCTTTGCATGATCTACACATCCATGTATAGAGTTACTTATATTCAAATTGATTACTTCCTTCCTTTCTTTGGAAGATTCCATCATCCTTTGTTTATATCAAGATGGAGTAGTAGAAAGCCAAAAACTTTCTTTCCAAAAATTAATCACTCCTAAAAATATAACCCCTTCAATTAAAAAAAAAATATATATATATATATATATATATATATATATATATATATATATATATATATATATATATATTGTGACAAAAGTGAGTGTACAGTTTCTTCACGGTCACATCCAAGTGTCATCCTATATCCTAATACCAGATTAAACAAAATTACCACGTGTATACATAGGAAAATTTCATTGTAAGTGAATATATCCGCTAGAAAAAACGCACTGGATGAAGGAGAGCACACTATTTCGCCAAATGTCAGTTTCGGATTATTGAAGAGAGATGAATGAGAGTGAGCAACTATCAAATAATGAATTATTTTGTAAACTACTGGATGCACTGAAGGTTGAAAATGGAAAAATCAAGCAAGAAATGATAAAACATATAGACAGTGCGAATGAGAAATTCATGAGTGTGATTAGAGAGCAAGATAGTAGAATAGTGGAGCTGGAGAAGAAGTGCGATAAGCTCGAGAAAGAAAACACCATTTTGGAAAGGAAGTTTAGGAACAATAATATCGTCGTATTTGGCCTTGAAGTGAAAAACATCGAAAACCTCGCCTTTATCGTTATGGATAAATTAAATGTTCTTTTGGAACTCAATCTGTCCGAGCGAGACCTAAGCGATATATACTTTCTGAAGGCTGGTAATAAACCCGCAATAAAAATTGAGTTCATATTACATATAATCAAAAACTCGATAGTAAAGAACGTCCACAAATCAAAGGGAAGTTCCATTACAATTCTACATGATATGAGTTATGAGGATCGACTGAATAATAAAATACTTGTCAAGCATTTGAAGGAAGCCAAATCAAAGAATAGGTCAGCACAAATCAAAAATCATAAACTCGTGCTTAACGGTGAAATTTATACAGCTGAACAATTGGAGAGAAGTGGTGAAACCGAGGAAGGACATCTGGAAAATCCCATATGCGAGCAAAAAAGAGATTGGAATACAGACAGTGGTCCTACATCGCCTGGACCATCTGACGATATTCTCAAATTTCAGGAGAAATATGTGGAAGAAACAAAGAAGATTGAACCCCAATTGAAGAAAATCAAGAAACAGATATTGAAAACAACAGAGATCACTGAAAGGAGAACTCGTCAAGTTAGTGGTTCCTCAAAAAAATAATCTTAAGTATTTGATTGTAATTTTTCTATTCTTTTATATGTACGTATATTTCTCATGGGAAAAATATATTAGCATTATAATGGATGGTTTCATAAGAGATTATGAGGCTCCAATCATAGGGAAATCCAATTCCCTAGCTACAGCTTAGTCAATATTGAGAGAATAACCTCACTTTCTATTTACGTAGGTACTATAATTTAACACGTTCATGAGCCAAAACGTTATTTTCCTTTCATTCTAAAAATCAGAGAATTACACCCATTGGTTGCTTAAATGAATAAACTTTTACCGTTTATTGGTCTATGGTCTATTAGACGTATCTAGAGAACAAAAAAAGATGAGATTTTCAAATTTTATTACCGATGTAGATGGCTGTGATCTATCGTTTGAAAATATTTTTATCGCCGCATTGTTGCCACATCTACATGTAACAGACATCAACTTGGAAATTTTAAATGGAACACCCTATATATTATATCATTTTTGAATTCTGCATCGAAATCCAAGTTACTTTTGTGAACCATGTTCTGTACCTATCTCTCACCGTTTTCAAAGTAATAATCATTTTGTATTTTTTTTTTTTAGTGAAAACATGGTATTTTCAATATTTAATATCGCATGAATTACCTGATACATTGAACTCAAATTCTGGCAACATTGAGATAAGGTATGGTGGTCATTATTTCAGAACGAAACTCAAATCTTATTTCATACAGAGTGTCTGAAAATTACTTCTCAATTTGCATCTTTGAAAAACGACCATAACTATTTTGTTTCAAATGAAACACCCTGTATATTATTCAATTTTCGAATTCAGGCAACCAATGTGAACAACTTTGATCAACTATGTCCTATACCTATCTCTGACCGTTTATAAGATATGAATTGTTCTATAATGTTTTTGCTTCTATACAAATATAATATTTCAATTACAAAAGTCGGGGAAAAATGTATTTATTGAACACATTGAATAATGAATAATAACTTTATATCAGTTCAGAAAGGTTTAATGGAATACATGAATGAAATTTCATAGTGGGTGAATGACAAACATTACTATTTTGACCGAAGAACGAACATTTTCCAAAATTAAATTGATAACAAAATGAATCTACACTAAGAAATAAGAGATAATATTGTGAAACTAGCTTCGCAATTATTCGACATTTGATACTGACATGACAAAAATTCACTAGCTCAGGTGCTTGAAATGCTGACTATTCGCTTGTAAACATTGATGGATTGATGATTGTATTATGTGATCAGTCGTGGCTCTGCGGATTTCCGACGGGTCGATTTCTTCGAAGGCACATCTAACCCAATCTTTTAGTACCTGTTTCGTATTGATAAGTGTTCTATATATCTTTCCTTAGATTTTTCCCCAGAGGTAAAAATCTAGGGGAGTCAGATCCGGTGATACCAACAATTCCGATACAAGTTCAGGGGCAAGTTGTCTAGAAAATCACTCATAGTCGATCTCAGAATATCTAAATATTTTTCGGAATTCAACTTCTCTTCATAAATGCAAATAGAAACTTTATCATCGGTGAGCATAAAAAAAAACATTGAAACAGACTTTTTGTTGAAATCCCCTTTGCCTAATGAAATGGGGATTTTCTGAAGCCCAAAAGTGTTAGGAATCACACGTTAAAAGGTAAGACCTCGTTAATCCTTAGCTCGCACAAGTTTCGACTTCTAAGGGTTGTCGTTCGTAGGGTGCGACAGCTGGTTAACGGAAAAACAGATTTCGAAGCTTGACTATTCCCTCACGTGAAATAAATTAATATAAAACGAGTTTAGGATTTTAAGAGTTTGAATAATTATTATTATCCATCTTCACTATTCAATATGACAGTCGAACTATTTAAACAGGTTATTGTCAAATAAAGTGCCAATGAAAAAGTGTTATTTGTTTTTGATATCTTTTCAAATAAAGTCAGAAAAAAATAAAATTGATATTGTCAAATTCTCGTTTTTCCCAAATATCTCAGCAGGCCATGAAAATTCTTCAAGTTTCTAAACGGCATGTAAATAAGCTTCAAAGAACACAACTTTTTCCTAATTTATTTAACCTAAGCTGTATCTCCAACAGGTACTGAGATTCCCATGCTTATATATACATATATATATATATATATATATATATATATATATATATATATATATATATATATACATATATATATATATATATATATATATATATATACATACATACATATATATATATATATATATATATATATATCTATATATATATATAAGGATTTCAAGCTTTATAACTCCTATTTAATTATATGCGAGCGCTTTCGACAGCTGGTCGTGCTGTCATCATCTAGGCTCTACTCAAACTTTGAGTGACTTGACGCCGGGGCCTCAATCTGCCTACTCCCCAGGTCTCGTCATGGCAGATCCATCCGTCGTCAACAAACTTCTCCGTTCAGTCCCAAAGATCCAAAAGGCAGCAACGTTCCCCACAAAGCTTACCCTACATTAAAGGTATAACTGAAAATTGGCCGAATTACCAAAAACAGGACATAAAAATGATATTCACTGCCAACAATCAAATTTTCACATTCCTCCGTTTCCGGCGTCAAGTCACATCAAATTCTTGAAAATGGCTCCAAAATGGGAGCCAAAATGTCGAATACAAAACTCCAGACGCGGTTCAACCCGAACTCAACGACAACATACCGCGGAAACCTATCCGAACACATATATGTTTGATACTGGATTATTTTTTTACTGAAAATTATATGTATGTATTTGATTTTGAAAACAGGATAACTTCAACTCTATATAACGTTAGATGAATGGAATTGTATATCTTGACCATTTTATATATGGAAGAACGTTTAAAGGTGGCCCTAAACGATCAATCTGCTTGATCAAACGATTAAGTCAATTGATTGACGCGCGCTTCAATCAACTGCAATGAGCTCTTCAATATTTTGATCAAAACCTTCTTCTCACCAGAAATGGGACCAGTACACACTTGTTGTTAGTTCGCTGCTGGTTCATTTCGGTGAGCAATGGTTTTGAACACGGATTTGGTCTTCCTCTCCCTTACATTGGTTGCTCCCAAACGGAAAAACAACAGAAAAAAAAACAACGGTGGTCGAAGAAGTGGTACATGGTAATGATGCAGTTTTCTTGTTTCTGTTGTAATAGTCCTTGCTCTACACTTTCCATAATTCCGGACAATCGCGATATAATTCAATTAACAGGTTAATGAATTCCCGCTCAGAGTTTTCGGGAAGCTCATTTTCCGTAGCGGACGCCATGGTTTCTACCTAGTGACTGACGCAATGCTTGACGAAAATTGCTCTAGACGGTCAACCCCCTCCTTCAACCGCTTGAGTCATTCAAACTTTCTATCAATCATCATCAAGCCTCGCTTCAAGCGTCAAATAGGTTCCTACACGATCAATCATCAATCAATCGATTGACTCAAGCTTTTGATCAAAATGATTGACCGTCTAGGGCCTCCTTAAAAATTCCAGTTTTGAAATGCGGTGGTGATAACAGCCTCTTATGTCTCAAATTCAGATTTGGTAAGGGGATATGTCATCGTTTTCACTTACAATTTTTTTTGTAGATAGGACAGGTCCTGAAATAACTCCTTGTGTTACAGTTTATTGATCTTCTATCACGACGAATTGAGTTCCCTTTTAGATGACTTTTGAGCTGTTAAACATATTTCTTCTCATTTTTAAATCTAGTGTTATTCAGTTCGATAACTGAAAATGATCCAGTTTCAAACGCCTTTGCAAGTCAAGGACCAATGCAAAGTCAAAATATGCTTTATTGTTTGAAGATTCATATCTTAGTGACAAAGCTTGGTTAAAATAAATAAAAAAAACAAAATTACACATATTAGCTATTACTACTTAGTCAGGCAAAACTATACACTATTAAATAATATATATTGGTAGTGTGTTGAATAAAATTTTCAAGTAGATACTAAACATATGTATATACAACAAAAACGAACAAAAAAGGACGAAAATAGCCAATGAGGATCTATTTTAAAAATTTTCAATATTGATTACTCGAAATGTATGGAGAGCCAGACATAATTCGAGTTGAAAAGTATCTTGATAGTACTCTGAAAAATTATAATTGGCTCTTTCACAAAAAAAAATCCTTCAAAACCTCCTGAAATTGGCATTGAATATTTTCAACCCATCATAAATGAAAGAGTCTTTAATAAGGGAATATTTTGGAATGGGCAAATTTAAGTTGTTTTTTTGGCGAGTGGCGTTTGCGTTAATAGAAAACCGACTTTGATGTTTCACTATGAGACACATAATAAAATTGATATTACAGTGAGGATTTTGTTTTCTCAAACAGTGGTCTTCAAGAATCTCGTGGCTTTGCTTCACACAGAAAACGTACAACTCTTCTCTGTACAACTAAAATTGATTGCAATGTTGTCGCAGTACATGCACCCCAGAAAGGGATTCCATTTCGTAGGTGAGATTCAATGAGAAAGTGATATGTAACTTTGGCAGCAGCAAATCCTAACTCACAAGGTGTCAGCCTCACAGCGTAAGACCTAGAGGACAACTTTGATTTGAGACCCCTGATATGATCTTCAAATTTCAAATCACTGTCAATAATTATTTTCAGAAATTTAGCTGATGGTTTATTCACATAAAAGATATTGTTAACTTGTAAATTCCTAATGGAAGATTTGAAGCAAATTACGTTCGTTTTAGATGTATTGAAACTGAGAAGATTTGCGTCACAACATCTTTTTATTTTGCTTATATCAGAATTTATTATTGGTTCAAATTCAGATGGATTTTAATCCTGCTATGAATTTGTAGTATCGTCAGCCATCAAACAGTGTGAACTCAAGTTTGTCTACTTATATCTATAGCTTCACAAATAGAAATTTTTAAGTCTCATTGTCTGTTCACACTTGTCTCAGTTCCGTTTCGCAAAAAAGTCTCATTTACTATGAAATGATATATCGTTGCCTATAAATCAAACCGACTTATTCAAACACGTCCGGCGCCATGTCGTTTTGTGTCCCATTCAGTCATAATTAAAACTCACCGTAAACGATATATTCTTGTTTTGCCGGAGGTGTTTGCACCTTCGTATTACAGCTCTTCGCCAATGTGAATCTTGCTTTCTTCATATTTATATAAAAAATGTGGCAATCTTTCAAGGAACGTAGAACAGCAATTAATTTCGAAATGAACTCTTTACAAAGACAACACAAACTGAAAGAAAAAATCCTTTTGAAACAACTACTTTTATATAAACATTGAACATTTTATAAACATTGTATAAAGATGGAGAAGTAGAGCCAAAACTTTTTTTCCCAAGTATATACAAATAACTATTATATATTCTAAAATACTCATAAAATTTGCTTTCATCATCGATTAATTCCTTGTATAGTGAATATTGGCTACTCGAAATTTTTGGATTGGAGTCGTCTTTTCTTCCTTATTAAGAGATACAGAAATCATAGCTAATTCGTCATATTCTGTAAAATTAACTATTTCGAAAATTTTCAGTGTAATTAACAGAGGACTATGACCGAAAGGTTAAATTACTGAAACGTGACTAAGAAGTGGGAATAGACTTTTGTTAGATCCGAAGATCTAATGTCCATTGAAATCAACCTAAATAGCTATTTATGATATGAGTGTTAATATTTCACGAAAGAAATAAAATCTTCTTTTAACACAAATATCATACAAAGTGTTCATAATAAAATAGATAAATTTAATATTTCTATAAAAACACATTTTGACATCTCTTGTTAGTTAACTATTTTCATGTTATCGCATTTGCTGTGAAGTGGCCGTGTCTGGTGACGCCGAATGACCTGGTTACCAACAAACAGTATTGTTTACAGCTCACGCGTTTTATTTAAAGTTACATTTGAAGTTCTTGCTGGTGTTTAGTGTCTTGCATGATGAAGAACAATAGTGAGGAATTCTGTGTTCCTGACGTGTTCCTGTGTTCCTATTGAATAGACTACAAAAAGAGCTTCAATTGAATTGTTACCAAAAAAATCGGCTCAGCAGTACGACATCGCCTATTCTAATTTTCTTAGCTGGTGTAGACTTAAAAACGTCGAAGGAAATTTCAGCGAAACCGTGTTCTTGGCCTATTTAAAAGAGAAATCAAAAATATGGAACTCGTCAACTTTGTGGAGCATGTTTTCAATGGTAAAGTCGAGTGCGCTTGTTAAAAATAGTGTTGATACAAGCAAATATTGCAAGGTAATAATAAAATTATTAAAGCGGAAAATTGAAAGTTTTAGGCCCAAAAATCAAAAACTTTTACTTTTGAACAAGTATAGAGGTTTATAAATGAGGCGCCAGATGAAAAATATTTGATGATTAAAGTTGCTACTATTTTTGGAATATATAGAGCTTGCCGGAGTGAAGACCTGTGCCATTTATTAATAGAATACATTAAACTAATGGATAAATTATTGATTGTTCGAATTCCAAATACAAAAACGAAAATAGGTCGTTCTTTTTGCATTGTTGGAAAAAACATCGACTATTTTAATAAATACATTGTATCACGCCCTTCTGTTATCAATCATCAACGTTTTTTCTGAAATACTCAAATTATAAATACAGTGCCAACTCAGTTGGTATAAACACGTTTAGAAAAATGCCCTCTACCATTGCTGAGTTTCTGAACCTCTCGGAACCAAAGGAATATACAGGTCACTGTTTAGGAAGGTCTTCTGCTTCGTTGCTAGCATAATCAGGGGCAAATATAACGGATATTAAGAAGCACGGAGGATGGAAGTCTACAACAGTAGCTGAGGGTTACATTGATAAATATATTTCTTATGAAACGGCTATTGCTGAAAGAATAATTCCAACAGCTAGCTCCAGCGTTACAGCATCGTCCTCTTCACTTCAAGAATTAAATGTTAATGCCCATGAAATAGTCAACTCAGATAGTTCAAAATATATTACAACGCTCTTCAACATCGCAAGGTGTTAATATCAGCAGTTGTTCTAATTATACTTTTCATATTAATGTTCATAAATGATAATAATAATGTAATTAATGTATAGACAGACAGACAGAATTTATTTAATCATGTTATGCATACAATAAGTACATTTATGACAGGTCAAAAAGAGTGCAGATGCATGCTGTACTAGGTACAAAATTAAAAGATAATATACAATTATTATTGATCATTTGAAATAAAACTTAACTGCTAGGTAGAATGAAATATTGGTGCTAGAGAACATCACATAGCCAACATATATATAGAAAAGTAATATTAAGTGAGTCAGTCTTTAACTGTAAGTACTATTCATATATTCCTGTGTTGAGTAAAAACAGTTTAAAATACATTCTTAACAGAATTTAATTGAATCTGTTCAAATCTGTTTAAAAAAATCTGTTTTTTTGTTAATCAGCTGTCGCACCCCTACGAAGGACAACCTTCAGAAGTCGAAACGTGTGCGAGTTAAGGATTAACGAGGTCTTACCTGTTAACGTGTGATTCTTAACATGTGATTCCTATTGTTCTTAAAAAAACTTTTTGCTAGTTGGTCGAAAAAAATCGTATTAAAAATACTTTTAACACTAGTGTTAAAATTATTTTCAACACGCTACTTTGTAAATTTCATCTTTTAATACTCTTGACAACCATTATAAATGCCACTATTAATGACAGTTGTACGAAAACATATTTTTTGCAATAACGCAACGACGACAACTTCCTGTTTCCGACGATTAAATTGCCAGTATATCTTGTAAATATTCAACCGATCGATCAGAAAGTATTTCCGCACAGATATCCCTAATGGATGAGTGTGCTGCCCGTTTTAATTAAACGCTGGAGATTTCCGCCTAATTGAAGAGAATATCCGACGTCGACAAAAAAAACTCGCTAAAACAACCCACCAGTCGACGAGCTCTATGTCCGTACTCAAAGAAAGATACTTTTATGGTTTGAAAACCTTCAGCGTCAAGGGGGCGGGTTGCTCTGGGGACGACGAGGGAACGGCTGGGAGGTGGTGACCCCGGAGGCATGGATGTGTGCCTCTGGTATATTTGCGCCCCTACGGAGAGGGTGTTACAGGAACGGCGAAACGGTGGTTTTCTGGCAGCAGGGGTGCTGGTTGGAAAATTATAATTTCTACTGAACAATTTGAAAAAAAGCGTATTGTATTATGGAGATTTCTGATCATACTGATGAATCCGGTTCTGAAAATGGAAACTCAAACAAAATACGAGATTAGCGAAATGCAATAGATGATTCAATGTTGAATTCTACGACGGCGTATTACCCAACGAAATCTTTTAATTTGTCAATTGTCACTTTTGAATTCTTTCAAATCTATTGAATTTCATCGAAGAAATTTCAAACACATCTGGTGATTCCTGACTAGTCACAAACAAAACCAAAAATGAAAAATGATATTCAGGAAATCTATCATATGAATCCAAAATTTCCCACGAGTTATTACTTTAAGTTTGAATTCAAAAGGTTATATTTTTTGGAGTGACGAATTTTCGGAAAAGAAAGTTTTTTGCTTTCTACTAGTCCATCTTGATACAAAAAATGTGGGAATCTTCCAAAGAAAAGAAGGAAGTAATAAATTTTTAAAGAAGTAACTGTACACATAGATGTGTAGATCATGCAAAGAAGTAACTTTCAGACAAAAACTGGAAAAAAGCCCTCCTGAAACAGCTATGTTCATATAAACATTGAATTACACGAAAGAAAAATTCTTTCGAAACAAATACTTTTATATGAACACTGAATTTTACAAAAAACACTTTTCTCTACTTAGTTTGTATTCCAAACATTCGTTATGGAATTAAATCAGATATCATTTACAGGATTTCTAAACAATATTCTAAATGGAAGGTAAAAAAAAAATTGCTTATCACTAGTTTGGACTTCCATTGTCTACTATATAAAATGATTTGAAATCCCTGAAACAACTAAAAAAGAATAATTGAAAATGAATAGCTGAAAATAACAATTATATTAAGCAAAATAAACCTGAAATGAAATAATAGTGAAATAAACTACATGTGAAAATATAACAATTGAATAAGTAAAAACAAAATAAAAATAAAGGAATGAAAAAAGAAAATAAAAATAAAAAGTGATGACTGGGTGATGACAGTCATCACCCGAAGACGATTATAAATACTAACAATCGAAACGTCGTGAACTAACGTGACTTGGAATCTCTACACTTTTTATTTTCATTTTCTTTTTTTTCATTTCTTTATTTTTATTTTGTTTTTATTTATTCAATAGTTATATTTTTACTTGTAGTTTATTCAACTATTATTTAATTTCAGCTTTATTTTGCTTAATATAATTGTTATTTTCAGCCATTCATTTTTAATTATTCTTTTTTAGTTGTTTCAGGGATTTCAAATCATTTTATATAGTAGACAATGGAAGTCCGAACTATTGAAATTCATCATGAAACATTGTCAACATCCTCACTGGTAGACATCGATGTTTCGCCCTAAGACACTTGGCCTAGTGCTTTTCAGTACCAATCTGGATGAAATTATTTGAAAAAACACACAATTCATTCCTAAATTACAATTTTTATGTCACGGAATAAGTTTTATCTACTTATGTCATCGATGACATTGTGATGACATTCATTCACTTATTTGTTTAAATCCCAACCTAATGGAATCTTGTTTGAATTGAAAGGGTTATATTTTTTGGAAAGACTAATTTTTGGAAAATGAAGTTTTTGGCTCCCCTTTGAGTTATATTATAAAAATAGAGGTAACTTCGGAAATATATTTAACTCAAGACCCACTACGTTTCTTGGATGGAAATAAATTTTGGATATTTTGATGAACAAATGCTAATTTGCAGAGCGTTTTTCTATAAAATTGTTGTGGAACCCATGTCAACTGTATCAAAGTGCTATAGTTTTAATAATTACATACCATCTATCTCTATTTCAGTGAAATATGTGTGCCAAGACATACTGCTATTCAATTTTAAACCAATAAAATAATAAATTGATGGATGTAGCCGTTACTACGTGGTAGGAAATCATAATGAAGAAAAGAGAAACTGAAATTTCTATGTTTTTCACCACTTCTATTTGTGACTAACGTTAATGCAGTTTCGTCCTATACGGACATTTTCAAACTTATACAATAAAGTTTGTATAAGTTTGAAAATGTCCGTAGAGGACGAAACTGCAGTAACGTTAGTTACAAATGAAAGTAGTAAAAACATAGAAAGTTTTATTTCTCTTTTCTTCAATAAAATAATCGTTGTAGCCATTGGAATTGTGTACAAAATAACAATGCTATTCTGCCACATTCACTTTTCATACTATAAACTGATGCCTCGGTTTTTTTTAACTGAATGATACTTAGTTAATATCACTTCATGGTATTTGATAAGAAGTAAAATTTCTTGTTATCGTCAAAGATGTACCTACATTATTGTATTGGAAATGGGTTCTGACCTTATTGGATTCTTGTTATCATCAGGCACAGAATTTTTTAAGGACAAAACACAAGCACTTCAGGAAAATCCTTAAGGCGTTCTGTGCCTGTGCGAAAGATGGAATTAACAGACCTACTTTTTTTTAACGCTTTTAATTTGATCTCGACTAATTCAAACAAAGACGTGAATACATGTGATGCGATATATCGAAAAAATTTCAAAGCACACTATTTGCCTGTGTCAAATGCCATCACTTTTAAATTTTTCAATTGTCACTCACCAATTGAACAGGAGTCCGTTCACATATACTACATTCATTTCTCTCCTTCAATTTAGAGATCTCTTTGGAGATGGAGATGAAGTGGAAGTCCTGTTTTCAGTAAATTAATTTTCAATTACTGTTTTTTGGCACAGACATTACTGGTTCTGGACTTCCAAGTTGAGGACTTTCAATTTCTGGACAATTTCAGATCATTCAATGGATATCTGAAAAGCATTCAGGTTCTAATGGTAAATGTATTTCAATTGGTTCAGGTATCTTCTTCAACAAACTCTTGATATGTTCGAAATATATACCATCTGCTACTTCAACCAAATACGTTTGACCACTTATATCTTACATAACTTTTTCACCTACACCAAATTTTTTATGAGTTACATTTATCCTTTTTTATGTATTATGCAACTATTATTTGAAGGCTTCAACATGTCAAATTTTCTTTTTGGTTTTAATCTAAAAAGCATATCATTTGAACCTAATGAAGTTATAGCATTAGGCAAGTCAACATTTGTCAACATTAAGCAATAGTCAAGCTAGGTTTTTCCACACTATTTTGAAATGAAGCATTCTTCACTAACTTTACATTTTATTCCCCTATTTTATTTGACTGTGCATGATATAGTGGTGTTTTCAAAGAGAAAATGTTTGAGTTTTTCAATCGTTTTTGCTGTATCTGTTCTATTCATGACATGTACGTCCATCCACTTCGACTATCAACTAGTAAGTGGCATTCAAAAGTTGGGGTGTCTGAGTGTCGCGGAAGTCACGAGAAGAGAAGCCCGAATATTGACACATAGGATGATGCAGGAGCAAATTAGATCAGCCAGTTGCACGGGAAAGAAAACCCGAAACTGTACAACGAATTGAAGATTCAGATACAATACTGGGAATGCCAGTGGATAATAGACTTAATAGAGTCTCGCAGAACTCAAATTTATCACACCAAGCAGATAGGACTGGAAAAACGGTCACCGGTTGAAATGGCGGACGGCTCATAAACCCAGTAGGAGTAGAAGCCGGTATTCGAGTATATCGAGGCAGAGCGAAGACAAGAAACATAGAATCATAATCATTCTCAGTTTTGGACAGTGTTTCAGGCAGAATTTGGGAGGCAATTGAGGCGCTGAACTCCTATCAAGTCTTTTTGCGACTTAAGGAAGCTGTCTTAACGCACTTAATGAGCCAGACGGAAGGAACTACATGCAGGTTCTGCCAGGAGGAAAAAGAAAAGCCTTAGCAAGGCTGAGGCATGAGATTTGCGAAAATAAGAAATCAGATGAGAAATCTCCAGAGTGCTTTCTTTTGTGTATAATCGTAGGTCACCTATGAACATTTTCATGAATAAACTCCACAAAACTTTGACAGTTCAGTCTTTTCAGGTTATGATTTATTTTCTCACCAGTGGAATTAGTGAGATCGGTTTGTGATATAAATTGTTCGAAAATACGGTAGGTATTATCACCTTTTTTCGACATTTCTTTGTCATTAAACTTAAGAATGTCGGCCTAGTTAGGAGGTACTTCTGTTTTTCTTTCGAGGACAGTTACGTCGATTGTACTATCATTCAGATTGATATTTTTTTAGAATAAAACTGACGTTGAAAGTATTGGGATTAGCTGAGATTATAGAGAGTCGAAACGAGCGTGTCCTTTCGGAATGAACGCCACTGACAGTGGACACTATCGATCAAACCGTATGTCCGGGTCCGAAAGAGTGTATGGAGGCGGGGAGGAGGTAAATGCACGACCCAACCACTATAAATGTGACATAGGACTTGTCAAATCCGAAATCCGAGCTTTCATATTTCACAGCAAGCGGTAGTTTTTCAACTGGAGTTTTTTAGGAGGTTGCGGTCGATTGGATTTAGGTCGATGCGACACAATTCTCTATTTGCCTTTCGGGTTCTTTGGTTTATATCAAATATATCTGATATACTCATGGTCAATATTTTCCGATGTATGTTTCTGTAGGTGAACCAATTGCGGGACTGAACTCAATGTCGAAGACTCGATACGTTTCAATTTAGGAAGGAAAAATACCTATCACATTGAGAAAAATGTAACGCAGCTAAAACATGTAATAAGTTAATAAGTTGATAAGTTAATTAGGAAACTTCAATTTTTCAATGACATGAATAGTCAAAAATTTATTTTCATTTCGTATAAACAAACATATGATAGTGTTTTTGGAAAAGAAAAGTTTTGGCTTTTTACTTCTCCAACTTTATACAAAAAATGTAGGAAACTTCCAAATAAGCGAGTGAAGGTCATTAGGTACTGTCATCCATGACATGAGAAGATTTAACCCACTCGTGACATAAAGTCATAAAATGTTATCTAGCTTGATGCTGAAAAGACAATAAGACAGGTGTTTAATTCCCAATCATCGATGATGATTGAGGATGACAGTGTAACCCCTAGTTTATAAAAACGCAAGGTAACGAGGTAAGGTAAGGTAAGAAAGTTGAAGCATTGAGAAAACACACTTGCGTTCTAGATAAAAAGTAAGGTAAGGTAACGTCGGTAAGGCAAGGTAACGCAAGGTAACAAGTTGGCTACTTTCAACTTTCTGCGTTGCGTTCTTACCTCCGACCAATCAAAAAGCGCCATACTACGAACTTTGACGGATATATCCGAATGGTGTAAAGGTAATGTGACCAGTTAAACCTGAACGTCACATTGTGAAATTTGGGTATTGTTCTATTAATGATATAAAATATGCGTCTTCCATAATATTATAGAAATGACAATTATTATTTATTTCATATGAATGATTGCTGCTGTCAAGGATATGAAAAGTCGATATTTGTTTATGCAATCCTGCCAACTCAAAAATTACCAAAACTTATAATCACTACGGCAATTCTTCATACTTTACTTTTTCGTGAACGTTAAAAAATGGATACCTTACCTTACCTCTCTGCGTTACATTACCTTACCTTACCTTGCATTATTATAAACTAGGGTAAGGCATTACATTACCTTACCTTGCATTTTTTAACGTTCACGAAAAAGTAAAGTATGAAGAATTGCCATAGTGATTATAGGTTTTGGTAATTTTTGGATTGGCAGGAATGCATAAACAAATATTGACATTACATTTCATTTCCATAATCTTGACAGCAGCAATCATTCATATGAAATAAATAATAACTTCCATTTGTATAATATTATGGAAGTCGCATATTTTATATCTTTAATAGAACAATACCCAATAATTTATGATAATCAAAAAAAATTAAAACAAATTAATGAAGGAAAAAGCATGGCAGGTGATTGCCAAAATAATAGGGCTACCAGAGGAGCAATATCAAAGATATATTGGGGCTAAAATTTTCCACAGAACACCGCAAATTTCCTCAATGATTTTATGGGTTGTGGTCTTTCCCCTTATGGTATGCCTATGTCTCCGACTGTTGTGAAGTTTCTTGCGATAAACAACTGAACAATTTTGTTCGATACATATTTACAATTTCAACAATTCACTTTACTGGAGTGTTATAGCCAATTTCTCTTCTGGAGATATCGATCCATATATTTTTTTCAACAATGAAGGCGCTAACAATTTCGCTAAATGTTCAAAACATATTTTGTTCATTCTTGTGTACACCTGAGTCTTTCTGCTTCTCAGAATGGGTCTAACATTAAACCTCCTCATTTTTCGTTTCTTTCCCTTGAGTAAAAGATACACACTTACCATCGACACGATCGCGGAAATGTTTGTATTTATATCCATCAAAAGAAAAAACAAATTTCACAATGTGACGTTTACGTTTATCTGATGACATTACCTTTACATCATTCGGATATATCCGTCAAAGTTCGTAGTATGGCGCTTTTTGATTGGTCGGAGGTAAAAACGCAACGCAGAAAGTTGAAAGTAGCCAACTTGTTACCTTGCGTTACCTTGCCTTACCGACGTTACCTTACCTTACTTTTTATCTAGAACGCAAGTGTGTTTTCTCAATGTTTCAACTTTCTTACCTTACCTTACCTCGTTACCGTGCGTTTTTATAAAGTAGGGGTTACCGACTTTACCTTACCTTACTTCTTATCTAGAACGCAAGTGTGTTTTCTCAATGCTTCAACTTTCTTACCTTACCTTACCTCGTTACCTTGCGTTTTTATAAACTAGGGGTGAGTAAATTTTTATCTCTTTCATATACTCATTTAGGTAATACCTAATTCATTTTGAGATTTTCACTGGACATTTTACGAAATCGGAATACGTGTTTCGCTACACAAAATCTTCCTCAGGCGTTTCTTTACGAGTATGAAATAAACTGAGAGGATTGTATAACCTACCTTGGTATTTATGTAATTACCAAGAAGTAGTTCGGCCCAGGCTAGTCGATTATTGTCGGTGCTGGACGTGGGTAAGGAAAATATGTTTTTTTTCAGTCGAAATAGATGGAAAAAAAGTAAGCCCTGGGGCGCCAGTTGAACGGATTCAACTGGAAAGGGGTGGAGAAATAGCCAAAAAGTCAACAACGAAGCTCCAAGCTTGAAAATGATATTGAATTGATATATAGAAATAAATATTTACAAACGTCACTACCAACTATAACTCAAAAATTGATTTTCACATGTTATTTTCAACGAACTAATGTAGAAAAAACAGGCAAATATATATGCATCAAGTTTAAAGAACTTGATAAAAGAACTTGTTACTAAAACAAACGTTTCGAGTAAATATATTAATACGTGGTTATAGGCCGTTTTGATCACGCTATTACTACTGGGGAACTGTTATGGAACAATATCGAATCAAAATATTCGAGTAATGAACGGACACAGATAATAATTACATAAATTGAAAGTGAGGGAACAAATGAGTAGTGAAAAGTAACTGTCTGAATCTTAATCTATCCAGAATCTACTTTTCGATTAACTCCAATTAAACTCGATAATTATTAATTAGATACCCCCGTCAACAGCTGTCTTAGGTGCACAGAGAAAAGGCAAAAACTTATAGTATTCTCTAATTTTAAGGAATGAACTGTATATTTTAGTAATCAGAGCGCTCCAAAATATATCATCAATATCAGGGCTTCTACTCACGGGTTATCATCATTTTTGATATTTCTTCTTATATACTTGCTACGGCTCTCCGTTGGTACTTTCTAGAGTGTCTCCTCATATCTCAAAGAATGATATGTATGATGCAACTATAGCTTTTCCGAAGAATTTCTCCCATTACCAGATAAATATGCCTTGAAAGCTTTTTTTACCACCAAAAAAATGAATAAAAGGTCTGACAGTGTTCGACGTGAATCTTCCATAGGTGATCTTATTATTCTTGTCCAAAAAACCTGAAAACATGTGTTATGGAATTCTCCACCGATATTTCAAGAATGGAAAATGAAAATATTGAATTGACTGATTTGACTGACCTTAGATGTTTTTAGGTTTCAGACGGTCCCTAGCTAGATCCTTGATTTCGTGTCGGCTTTACGGTAGATACTAATCTGAATCGTTTTTAAATCCTGACCGTGAAAATCTCCTCGGTTTCATTCACTCCTGTTTACTAGACAACCCACCATCCCAGCGATATTCTGATAAAATAACTGATTTTTGTGAATTCAGAAATTTAAACCGTTACAATTGATACCAAAAGTATGTTGGTCACACTACACGACTTATTGAAATGCATTTCAAAGAGCATGCAGTGTGCCTATATCTGATTTCAAAGACCAGAAGAGTCTAGTGCGCTAATAAATTAGAGGAGAGATTGCGACCTTTGCCCTTGGTATACAATTATGTTGATTATATAATATGAGACCCTCGACATTATGTGTTACTATCGACCTGACCCTACTTCGCACGGGTGGAAGACCATATTTATATACCTATGATTTTTTGTGATAGTGTCGCATTAGCTTGTAACTAATATCGTCCATCAATTGCTGATGATGTAGCAGTCTATAGGTTGAAAAATTTAACTGGTTAAGTACCTGAGTTTTTGGGTTCATCCATTACCAACAGACCAACATACAAACAAAACAAATCTTTTCGTTTTATAATATTTGTTTTTGTTGTTCCTTTCTTCCATTATTTCTGAATTCTGAAAAATTCCCAATATTCCTAATGATTTAAACATACATTTAATCAGAATCAGCATCAGCAGACATCTACTGAAGATACCACGTTTGCAAAAAAGTTCCTTGAACATCAAACCGAAATTTGTAAAAGTAATATAGAAATTGTAAACAAATTAATTTCAAGAACCCTACACACTAAGGCATAATAATGACCCGAACAGGACTTGAATGGCAATGAAAAATCACTACATTTTAAAATAACCAAGCAAAATAATATGTTTGTCCAAATATTTTCCAATTCAACTTATTCTCTTTATTCAACTCACTACATTGTAGCCTTGAAAAAACATGATTTTTTCAAAGAAATTCATGAAAAAAATGGGATAGATCATCTGCAAGTCTTGGTGCGAATTATCACACAGAATACACAATTCTGTAACAGCTTGTAATCGAAAATATAATTCTCGAGTTTTTATTGTAAATATGGTTATTAAAAAAACACGTGAATACTCGATTAGATCGATGATTGCCATTTTTTTAAGATAACTGAAAAATATACTGTCAGATATATTAGAAGAATAAATTCCTAACAATAAAACAATTGAATAACGATAACGTGTTAGGAATTACACCTTAAAAGGTAAGACCTCGTTATCTCGCACAAGTTTCGACTCCTGAGAGTTATCGTTCTTAGGGGTGGGTCAACTGGTTAACGGAAAAGCAGATTATAAACAGAGAGAGTTTCGATATGAAGTTACTATTATTTATCATTGGAATTTCAAACCGAGTACAGGAGAATATGTTGGAAAAACAGTTCCATGTAGTGGTTTATTTTACGTTAGAAGTACTAATTTTACTTCTCACGTTCTCAGTGAGTGCAAATAAACTGAAATAATCAGGTGTTGGGATAAAATGGTAATTCTCTATCTATAATCCTAATTTTACCTTCATTGGCATTGAATCAAATCTAAAAATAACTCTTTCAAAAGCTGTATTTTTCTGGCTACAATACCAATTTTAGAATTTCCATTTGTATGCTCTTCGATTTCTGTTCTAGATGCTACTTGTCATTCCGTCTCAGTCGACTGAGTCTTTGAAGTAGTGGAGAAAAGCGCAATTGGATATTGGCTGTCTACATGTTTGCCAAAAATTTTAATTCAGTCACTGTTATTCTTGTTTTTTTATATCGGTTATGCTAGTTATTTTACCAATCCCGGTTGGAGACTAAAAAAACATTGCTAATGTTCCCCACAAAGTCAGAAATTATCAGATATAAGTCACTGTCCTAATTATTAAACACAAACATATTATTGTTATCATTTCAACAAACTCGCCTAACACCTAGTATCAGTGAAAAATCATGATGAGAGTATATCGAGGAGGAAGCACTTGATTAATTCAGTGTGGTAACGAGTTTATTCAACCAACTGGTACGATCTAACCGTCTCACTCTCTTCCACAATCACTTTAGAATATCAAATATGTACATTAGATGGAATTTAATTCAACGGTTCCCTTGTATTTTCAGAAGGATACTAAGGAAAGAATGTCAGATGTATTTCAAAGGAGTCTATAGTTCAAGTAAACGATATTGTGCAACCTAGCAACCAACAGCTCCCCTTTAATAATATTGTTAGGGAGCTAACTAATTTCGTTATTCAATAATCATTTCTGATTATATGAGAATGAATAATGCAACTAATTTCCCTTTGTTTTCAGTATTTTTATATTAATATCAGTTACACAAAGGATTTGAAGCTTTCTAACTCCTATTTAATTATATGCGAGCGCTTTCGTATATATTATATATATATATATATATATATATATATATATATATATATATATATTTATATATTATATATATAAATTTATTTCCACCATTATTGTGTCCAATCTCCATATAGTCTTTTTCATATTAGATACTTCTTCATTAATTAGCTCTATTAGCTTCTTATCAAATTTTGGAAAATTATTTTTACGTCTGATGTTTTATTTCAATTTTCGCCAAATCAACTCGATGGGATTGAAAACACAAAAACAGGGGGGAAGTCTCAGTATGGTGTGTCTATACGTTTCAGGAATACTCCCAAGGCCATACACTTTTTCAAATGTTTTTGTCTGTAAAACTTAAAGTAGTTGGTTTTTTAGTATAGTACCTAATCTTCAAAATACAAATTGTTATCCATTAAAAACTTTGTATTTCATCTTTCCTCGAATTTTTATTCAGTACTTTGATGGGCTGCCGCAAATGATAGGAAGCGTTGTCAAGAACTATTACACTATTTGCATCCAAATTTGGAATCAATGTGTTTTCAAACTATTTCTCAAAAATCTTGGCTTCCATGTTCTTATGATAGTCAACATTGCAGTCCTCAAGTATTTTTCCACATAATTTTAAAGAATTCGGAACCCATCCTTCACTTCTTCCGCAATGCACAAAGATTAGTCCCGATTCTTTGTTTGCAGGCATGTTAGGCGTACACATTCTCGAATCATCGTCTACATAGAAAATTTGCCGTTGTTTTTGTCTATATTTAGTTATTTGTTCTTAGTATTTGTTACGCAATTTCACCATTCTTCTGCTGTTTATTATTTTGAATCTAAATACTAATTTCTTTATCCTATTCTGAAGAGTTTTGTCACAGCAGCTCACGTTATGGCCGGAAGTATTCAATTTCTTCCTTATGATTTCAGTTGTAGGAATCTCATTGCTTTTGTTTTTTTCAAAAATTTTATTAGATGAACATCTAAAGGTTTTGGTAATCCTTGAATCACATCGCGTTTTGCGTTCATAAGGTTTTTTTTGACTATTTCACTTACAGTTGAGAAAGGAATTTTGGTCAAATCTAATGTTGCTCGTAATAGTTTGTTTCCCTCGAAACCAAACTTGGGATGTAGATTCTTATATACACTGAAACATACCATCTGTGTTTCAATATTCAAATGCATCCGAATCTTATTCACTGGTACTTTTTTCGCATTGGTTACCATCGCCATTGTTCACCATTGGAAAAAGTCTGCTTTGTTATCGCACTCGTTATTACTATTAGTACTTGTCCAAGGACGCCACATTTTAAACAGAAAACAAAACTTTTATGCCATTGTACCTCCACCAATATCGAATTTCAACACTCAAATCGCGATCAGTTCTTAAACTGAACACGACGGCGATAACCATCACCGTATTTCCGATTTCTATTCGTCACCGTAACATGACTTCAAATTTAATTTTATGACTCTTCAGCCAATCATAAAACTCGGTTAGTGAAAATTATCCAATACGAACCGCCAATTCTTCAGTTCACGTGGACTATTTCGCAGCCGGTTCATTGCTATGTATTGATTTTTTTGGCCTTTGAGAGTGCCGAAAACTTTAAGTGTACACAATACCGTTCACTTCTACTATACAGGCATGAATTTTGAATATGGATACGTTTTGGTAATCATGTAGATCATTTTATATGCTGGACCATATTTCAAGATGTTTTAAATTTGAGAAATCTATTTTACAACTAGTTTCAAAATATGTCCCATCACAAAAAACAGTCATGACTAAGTTTTTCTCTAAAGGTTCGAATTAAAGCTTAGAAGTTTTTTTAATGCAAAGTGAAATTTTCTTCAATATATTCATTAACAATCCAATTTGAGAATAGGAGTGATTCTTGCACCTGGAATTAAATATTTTTCATTGATTACCTACCTAGTATATATCTTTACAATTGAATACATTTATGGAAAAGAATATTTGAATAAGACTATTCTTGCTGGGACGACCACGACGTGTCAGTTTCAGAATTCAATCGTACTTGGATGGATAACCGGTTGCGGAGTGGAATTTCGATTGTATATTCTGAGCCGTGCTAGGAATCCTATGTTGAAAGGTAAAACATTGTACATTGTTGATCTTCATGTCTTGGTTTACAGAAGTATAGACTTTTGACTTTTCGACCCCAAGTAGGTGATCAAGTAACACTTCAATGTGAGATTTCCACTAGATTGTTTACAAAACCGCAACACGTGTTTCGCTATACAACAGCTTTATCCTGCGTTTTCATGGAGTATTTGAAATGTAATATCCAGGTCATTCATCATGAATGAATTGTGTGTTTCTTCTTATAATGTTATCCAGATTGGTACCTACAGAGCCCTAAGGCAAGTGTCTTACGGCGAAACATCGATGAGGATGGGAGTGCTCCATGTACATGAAATTTTTACTTTTCATTTCATTGTGCAGGATTCCTGTGAATGATATCTGATTCAATTCCATAACGAATGTTTGAAATACAAACTGAGTAGGGAAAAGTGTTTTCTGTATAATTCAATGTTCATATAAAAGTATTTGTTTCGAAAGTGGTTTTTTTTTCGTGTAAATCAATATTTATGTGAAAATTGCTGTTTCGAAAGGGCTTTTTCTTCCAGTTTGTGTCTGAAAGTTAATTTTTTGCTTGGTCTACACATCTATGTATAGAGTTACTTCTTTATAAATTGATTGCTTCCTTCCTTTCTTTGGAAGATTCCCACATTTTTTCTATCAAGACGGGGTAGTACAAAGCCAAAAGCAAAAAAAATTTAATTGATATTGATATAAAAAATCCGTTACATTTTATTTTTCTTTTTTTTTATGATTTTATAATATAGACTGAATAACAATTTCTAGGAACGGATTCTTCAATTTTGAATTGTTTTCTGATGAAATTTACAAAAAAAAAACATATTGCTTCTCATTGGTTTTCTAACACAACTTTTATTGAAATACGTGAACATTATTATGATTAGTCTCCGCTAGTTTTTATTCATAATAACTATGAATTTAATTCCTTAAAAAATATAATATTGTTTCGAATAATCCGACTGCTTTTGGAATTTATTATGTACTTGAAATTGATATCGTTAGCTATCCTGGATTTGATATGTACGTAACTATATCAATTACAAATATAACGTTCAGAAAACACGATACGGTATATTCGAATCCTCCCATCCGTGTTAAGTATCCGAGACACATTAACTAAGAGTATTTTTTCCGAACCCGTTACTATCGATTCCGTCACGTCAAAGCCAGAGGCACCGAGTCGACCCTCTTCTACGTCGGAGACTTTACCCCCTTGGAAACCTTATATTAGAGTCCGAGAGAGACACTTCCACCCCCAGGGAGGACCCTTCCCCTGTGCAAACACCCCAAATGAACCGAGTTTTTTCAGAGCATTTCCAACCTTACCCCGAGAACGGGTAGATCGAGTTTCGGGGGTCGTTGAAAGTTCCAGTGTCCTTTTCCCGAGTTCCCAAACGAGACAGGGACGGTTCAAGACGGTGAGGGAAAATTATTTCAATTATTTCGCTGTTGGCGACTATGAACATCTTTCAGATTTTATTCATGTTTATAAACACTTCCAAAATACAAATCATGAAATTATAAAACAACAATAAAATTGAATTGGCGCTCCGGAGCGACTTTATTTATTCAAGTGACGCATTTGCTTTTTCAGCTGCAGGAAAACCCGGAGAAACCTACAGCACCACATCATCTGAAGATCTTAATCTGCCAATGTCCTCTCTCTCTCATAAAACAAAATGTAGGGTGTCTCCAGAGGCTCCAATAAATTCAATACATCGCCAGAACACTTCGTGCACGACTATCGTGAAACTTAAACCAGTCCGTTGCGTCTTTGACCAAGGCGTAATAATGACCAAATTCAACGCCAGAACCACAGTGAACAATGACTGCATGAATATTCTAATAGTGGTCTGCTATATTGAAGTGTTCATCTATTTCGAACCTTCGTAGGAGTTCGGTGCTTACGTCAGAGGTTGAGTCATGTTTGAAGATCATCAGTGTTATTATTAGATTAACTGGTGCCTCAGCTATACTTGTTTCCTCATAACATTCAGTTAGTTTGGCGCATGTTTGGCAATACAGTAGATCATCACCTGTTAAACGTTCCATTTTCAGATGATTTAACAATAAGCTTTGCACGGACGTGTTATTAGTCATATTAGGAAACTTCACATTGAAGTTCCAGAAATTCACATTCGTTTTTGCTACCCCTTGAACATTTACTACAAAGTAAACAAGTGGAGATTTTTCCAGCAAATGATTTACAAACACAATACGAGATGGACTGTACGGAATCATTCAATCCAGAGCGGTCAGGAGTATTGATTCTGCTATTGTTTTGCTCACGAAGAGTATTCAACAAGAACCCCAAGAATTCGGAACAATCCTCTTGTTGTCCTAACGAGTATCTAGTGGATTTCAAAGACTTCAGGAAATCTGTTGGAGGGAAAGATGATACGTTCTTACAAAACTGCAGCAGCATGAACAGGTGTTTAAGTTTGGTGAATAAGTAGGAAACATTCTCGTTCTCGTTCATCATTAAAACCTTGTTCTTGAAATTCTTCGTCGTGAACAACACTTGTTATCTTATCTGATCCAATTTTCTTCTCAAAGTTTTCAGGACAACTCTCTACTGATTTGTAGGAAGAACATCTTTCACATAATCTGCATGAGAACCGTTTTTCAAGCTGTGATCGATCCTTCCAAGTGATGAAGGACGATTTTGATTAAAGAACTTGTTTTTATGAGCAAATGATGGACATGTTGGAGAACAGTATCATCCAATTAGAAGACGTTATGTTTTCTGATGAGTGTACTTTGTCTCTTAACGGTTATGCTAATCGACAAAATTGCCGCTACTGGTCAACGGAAAATCCTCACTGGATGAGAGAAGAACACATGCCATACCCTAAAAAGGTTAATGTTCGGGCAAGGATTGTAGGAAACTATATAATTTCATTGAGGGCAACTTGAATGATGGAGCACCACCACGTTACCAAGTTAATGTCCGGAAATACCTCGATACAAAATTTTCCAATCATTGGACAGAGAGGCGAGGATCGATAGAATGGCCAGCGCGATCACCTGATCTTTCATCATTAGATTTCTTTCTATGGGGATAAGTATTATAGGTCGGTAAGGCCTGATATGTTAAATAATGTTAGAATACAGTTTTATTTGAGATAAGGATGTTGCCAAGACGTTCGCGGTGAACATTTTGAACATCCTATATTTCTTTATATTTATGTATTTATATTTAAATTTTGATTTATATATATATATATTTATGTTTGTATGTATATTACTTATATATTTAGGTTTTATGTTTATATTTACTATCCATTCTGTATAACACGCTTTGTCAATAAGATTTATTCTTGGACAATAAAGCATATTTTGATTTGATTTGATTTCATCTACTTTGTTAACATCCATAGTTCTTTTTTGTATTCTACATTTCAATACGTTTTGTATTCGGTTTAAAATCTGTTTTTTCGTTAATCAGCTGTCGCCCCCATACGAACGACAACTCTCAGAAGTTGAGAAACTTGTGCGAGCTAAGGACTAACGAGGTCTTACCTTTTAACGTGTGATTCTTAACACGTTACATTTTAGTTTTTGAGTGTATTTTAGTGAATTTCGGTAACCACACAATTTTAATTTATTTTATCTTCATTGTTGCAAAAAACTTGAAAGCGATAACATTTTTGAATAGAGAATGAAGAGACCTTTCAAGCCATAGGTCACAAACTTATACTTTCCATTTGAAAAATTGGGAGTTGTACCTGTCATTCGAAGGGGGTTGAATGTAGGGGTGGCATTTTTACGTTGAAGAATGTCAAATTATAATTTGAATTTGACGTGTTTCGTGATTTTTTTTCAAAAATGTACAGTAACCGAAATAATGAATTTACTCCAATTGGCTTTTACACGCTGTATGAAAATCTCGTCAAACGGTATTCGTGGTCGCACTTCTCCTAAAAGGCTCGACCGATTTTTATTAAATTGTTTGTGAATATTTGGTGGTATAAAAATAGGTCATAAAGTATATTTCTTACCGCTAGGTGATTATGGTGTCCCAATTTTCATTAGGATGTTTCAAAAGTTTTGTCCGTTTTTATGAGTCCCTCTTAAACTGATATCTCAGTGCTCTTTTGCCAACGTAACACAAGTCGATTGATTCCGTCAGCATAAAAACCGTGTGCTCGTGATTCGATGAAGACGACGAATGCCGTTTTGTCTGGTACTGACTTTGCTGTGATGGTTTGGCCGTGTTGCAGAATCATGGTCTTTGTAGGTGGGTTTTCGCCTTTGGGAAGTGCCTGGGTGGCTAATCGGTGTCCAACCATTGTCCACTTTTCCATACGTGACGATCGGATCCAAAAAAGGATTTAAACGAATGAAAATATGACAAACTTAAATAAATGGTTTGAGATTCTGGTTGCTGGAATATTTCTTAGTCTAATCAATACTTACGAATGCATTTCAGTTTACCAAACCAAATCATTAAGGATTTAAATTCTCTCCTTCCTAAATACTACTAAGTCAACGTTGAAAACATATGAATTGTTCAAGGAATCTCGAATATCTAATCCATTTAATATTTAATTTCCTTATGGTCCAGATACTGTAAAAAAATTCCTGCATAGCAATATCGTAATATTATCTAAAACATTTTTCTCGGCTCTTGGTATATCCTCTGGCAATAAGGTAATGTGTATAATTGTACTATTTATATTCATATCAATTGCTTCATCAATTGTGATGAATTTATTCAGGTTCTGAGGAATACTTATCAAGGAAAAATCAGAAATGCTACGATAAGTTCAGTGCTCTCATTGATAGTACCAGCAAATCTGTAAAGAAACAACACATGAACAGAACGATAAATGTATGTAGGATGTTATCACTGAACCTCCAAATACTCCTTCTTACTGAAGATGTACTCTTTACTTATTCTCTCATAGTTCTTCACTTCTTTGGAAATCTAATAACTGTTTTGTACAGCTTCAGCTGGTATTGTTTGTAAATATTAACACACAACCATTTGATATTGATACAATCGTGAGACAGGGCAGATAACTTTATTTTTAGCAATAACCATGGGTTGAAAGTACAAAACGTTGGAGTTATTATTTTAACATTTCCATATTATCATATGAGTCATAAAAAATACGAAAATAGAAAAAAAATTCAATTTGTATAAATGAAGCTGTAGGTATTAGCTGATCAACTTATCTCAAATATTAATTGAACTTTCATAAAAATGACCTGGAGGTCCATCATAGTATCTCTGATATCAAAAAATCAAGATACATTTTTGTCTCTGAGGGAATTTTTTTCTTTGAAGTGTTATATATTAAAATTGTTAACTATGATATGATAATTGATACTATAAAAAATATTTTACCTGGTATATTTTTCCGGAAGTTGGGACATTTCCATTGTAAATTTCCTCCTCTTTCAGAATCATTCATTTTTAAATTGAAAGATATATTTTTGGGTGAAATGAATTTTTGGAAAAGAAAGGGTTTGGCTTGCTGCTCCTCTATCTTCATTTAAAAAGTGGTAAACTTTCAAAGGAATTATCGATAGATTTCGACTTAGGTATCAGCGAGAAACTAAATCTCTTTGTTTTATCATAATATGTTAACAATTACATTTTTTTCTGGGCTGTAAAATCATAAAAATGCATTTTTCTACACACTATTCTATATCCAATATACTATTGTTAATATTTTAGGAACGTCATGTATATTGAACATTCATTTCAGCTTGTGAACTAAACTATAAAAAAGTTAACTCGCCAAGAAATTTTGTTTCCATATTCGGTATATTTTCTATGAGTAATTTCAGTTTATGTCTGATGCCGTCCCTGGATGGGATACGATCCTTAAGGATAGGGACGGGTCATCAACTCTCATCCCCCTTCTAGGACGTGTGGGTGGCGGGGGAGGGATTGTAGGTGGACATGCCGGATAAGGGTCTTCCTTGCTTAAGGGTGAATGCTATCCTTGGCGTGGTTGAAATGTTTGCCTATTTCGGCCGTATTCCGATTTCTATATCATAATTGTGTTCTTGAAGTTGGAAATTGTTTAATTTCAAAATAATGTTCGTCCCACCAATCTTGTTTTTTTCGAACAATATGATATATTCACCTATTTTCACGAAAAGCGTTAATTTTTATACTTTCGTTTTGGTTATTTCTAAGTATGTCGAAGTAACAAACGAGACAATATTATATATCCTCAAGAAACATCGTTTAATAGTTTTGTCCTCTGGGTGGATTTAATAATAATAATAATAATGATGAAAATGTTTTATTGTCTAAGGAGAAATATTTATTGAGAAAGCTTTGGTAAACATTGCTCAACATTTTTTGAAGAAGAAAAAAAACCGTAGTTAAGTACACGAAATCACAGAGTATCTGCAATAAAAATATAAAGAGTCCTACCATGAAAATTATAAATTTTAAATGTTATATTTTCTAAAATATATTTGTTGTATGAAAATCCATAATTCTCTTCCGTAATATTGATTACCTTTTGTAATATTAATTTCAACGAAACGGGTCACTAATTCAAAAACGAAAAAGCATTTCTGTTCAATAAATTGATGAATGTAGTAGTTACTACGTGATTCGTAAATTCGTAAATTTACGTTATTACGTAAATTCACTTACAGAATAATGAACCCCCACATCAAACAATCAGAAATCAAGAAATTTCTAACTCTAACATATTTTGGTAAAAGAAGAGAGATAATTGCGGGACTTTTCAGAAAAAACAATGTGGAAGTGTCATTCAGACCACATGCCAGGTTGTCTAATTTACTTTTCAATGCCAAAGATAAAGTGGACAAGATGGAGAATTCTGGAAATTATTAGATCAAGTGTTTGGAGTGTAACATTGTTTATGTGGGACAATGTGGTCGATATTTCTCAAAAAGGGATGCTTCGACGACTTCACACCATTCCTTGGAATGCAATCACAAGTTCCCGAACCCAAACGATATGGAACTTTTGTACTATGCAAACAAGGGTTGAAAACTAAATTATTTGGAATCCTCAGAAATTCATAAGCATGAGCGTTGTAGCTGAAACCTGTTAAATGATCAAATAGATCTAGTTCACTCCCGGTTTACAAATTAACGTACCCACATTGTCACAGATAAACAAAAAATAACTCAAATAAGTTAAGTACCTACAGTGGTGTTATATAAGGGATATTATTATCATTCATATCTAGTTTAATGTATAAGTTTGAAAATGTCCTTATAGGACGAAACTGCAGTAACTTTAGTTACAAATAAAAGTGGTAGAAAACGAAGAAATTTTCATTTCTCATTTTTCATCATTTCTCTTTGACAAAAATCACCTTCCAAATATGTTTTTCTAGTATTTTGAAAGTAAATAACCACGTCAATCGATTAAATGTGTGGTAGAAATGTTACACAATATAGTAAATGAATGTGTGCAGTGTGTTGCACTTTGCAAAGTGCAACACACCGCCGTCCACCATTAAAATTTCTAAAGTTTATCAAGTTATTTTTACTACTCACAACCTGATGGTATCTTATGTAAATTTACATGCAATTATATAAACTATTTCTAATCGACCTTCCGATAAATCCCGTATGCATGAATTCCAGAAATATTTTCGGCGTACCATACTCAGTGAAAATGGTTCTCAAGAACGAAAAAGGACAAGTCTGGCAAATAAATCTTATAGGGGTACCCAGCCCTTCCTCCGTGAGAGAAGAATCAATCTCGTTTCGTAAAATTGTCAACAATTACACTAAGAACTATCAATTCTAGGTGGTGAATAAATATGAAATTCACAATTTAATTATTTTCAACGTTATAAAAGGGTTGACAGTGGTCTATGTATCCAGCGTTGCAGACGGATTAGGTTCGTTTTCTTAAATAGTAACACCCAAATGATTCATTTCTAGTTGATCTATATTTTTATGTGGTTCTACCGAGAAAGTGTAACTATCTTAAACTTCAAGAGGAAGATTATACTCTAATCTTCTTGAAGATGATTACTTGGTGATTGAAACATTTGTCGAGGTGTTAAAATAACGGTTTGGTGTTTGGATATAACTTTATTAATATTCATTACTAGACCAAAGGTTACAAACAGTGCATCACAATTACTTCATTGCAGTTAAAAACGACTCAAGTCTCAGACGAAGGTTTCGAATATGCAGTGGAGTGTTGATGAAGTCTGTCGAATAACAAACAGCACCGCTAAATTGGCTATATCTGCCCTGCATTGATAAGGAGTAAAACCAGTCTCTAATTTGATCAGTCTATGGATTTCATCCATATTCTGGTGCTGGACGAACAAGAATGTCTGCGGGACATAATCCAATATCCGTCGTGATAGTAGACAGGATAGTGGGAATTCGAATTAATAATATTTATTTTCTTATATTGTCATACCCTAATGACTTGGATTCACTCGAGGTAAGTTGTCAGCATATTATCTGAGGTGTTTGGCATGCTCGCATTTTTATAGTGTGAAGAAGGAGAATATATATCTCAGTGGTTTGTTTGGTGAATAAACGTGGATATATAAACAATTCCTATTATTCATGTTCTTGGTATCAATTACCTATCCTTGGACTCAAAACATATAATGAAGTTGTGACCGATCTCTGTCTGTCACTGCATTTATGCGTGCTAATCTTGAAAACGGCTCAACCGATTGGAATGCGGTTTTCACTTATGTGTTGTGGTAAGCTTCAAGTGTTTGTTTTATTCAATTTGGTTCATGATTAAAAAAGTTGTGTCAATTTGAAGACTATCATCAACCATTTGTTGAAAAACAAATATTATTCAGTTTAATGAAATGAATAAAAACACTTTTGTCTAGTTACCACTGGTAGATTTTATTTGTACGACCGGTTTTGGGTTTGACCCCATCAAGTATAAAACTGAAATCTGAAGTTTGAAATCTCGGTTATATAGAATTTTCAGGTATGCTGCAAGGACAGGTATTTGAAAGACAGGTAGTTGGGCGAAACTGGATGCCAACTTCAAAATTCCACACTGAAAATTCTAGAGGTTGTTAAACTCATAAATTCAAGGGAGGAGACCTACATAAATCAAGTTGCTCGTTCAGGGGTATATATTTCTGGGGTATATATTTTTTCATTTCTATGGCCTCCAGCAAATTCATTTTTTCCCTTCATTACATATGTGTAGGATTTTGAGGTTATCTTTATTTATATTGTGTTTAGATTCTTGAAGATGTTCGTACATTGTAGATTTTTTTGTCCAAACAGACGTGTTCACACAGTCTTATATCAAAATTTCTACCGGTTTGGCCTGTATATACAGCAGAGCATTCGCCACACTCTATTCTATATATACCTGATTTTTTCATTCTATCCCGTTTGGGTTTTGCATTAGACAGGGTTCTACCTGAATTATAACCAGTGAAAATGAAAGTGTAAGAATATTTTCTGAAAGTTTACCTGAGTAATTGATGCTACTGTACTTGACTATATTGTGTTTTCGTCAGTTTGTGTAGAATTTATTCATAAGTGTTTTGTGAGTTTTACCGGATATAATCTTTTCTATTAGAGAAATTGATACCTGATTGTTTACTGCAATTTTTTTTAGTTCATCTTGGAAGTTTTTTTCCCGTAAAGGGATTGCGAAAGCTCTGTTTATCATCGACCTAAACGCGGATAACTTATGTGAGAGTGGACTGAAAGAGTCAAAGGGAATTGTACAGTCTGTGAACGTGTTTTTTCGGTAGATATTGAATTGAAAACCATTATTAACTCTTGAAATATCCAAATCTAAGAAGTTAAGTTTCTTGTTTTGTTCGATTTCTACTGTGAACTTAATTTTGTTATGCAGACTATTGAGAAAGTTTAAAAATTGATTAATTTGTCTGTTTGAACCCTCAAAACCAACCAGTATGTCATCAACATATCTGAACCAGAACACAATATGTTTCTGGGAAAGAGGGTTATTAAGGATGCGGGTATTTTCTAGTGTATCCATGAAAATGTCTGCCAGAATGGCACTTAATGGCGAGCCCACAGGGAGACCTGAGTTTTGCAGGTGAAAATTATTCTTATATCTGAAGAAATTCTGTTTCAAACATGTATCAAGGAGATTGCAAAATTCGGTAGTTATATATGAATTTGTATGACTGTTATCTGATATGTGTTTCACGAGGGGAAGGCATTCGTCTGTAGGAAACGCGTTTTTTACGTCGAAGAATACTAGTTTGATATTATTTGCTGGGAATACATTTTGATGGGATCATTTCTTAAAATGGTGACATCTAATGTATCCACCACTTCTTGCATTTTCGAAAAGTACTCTTTTTCTTTTAGACATACTATGCTGTTTAATTTATCTGCTTTGGTGCATATGCTCTATGATATCCGATTTCTCAAATCTTCCACATCTTCCACTGGAGTTGTTGATGGGTACCAACGGAATTGTTGTATATACTTTCATTTCGGCTACGTTAATAATTGAAAAAAAAACTAATCAATGCAGTTTATTATATGATTTTCACTTAATTTTTACCGCATGTTCAATTAACACTTTATTTATACTGTGTAAAATGATTGTCTTATAATTCTCATGAATCTAGACTGTACCTTGGACGTACAACCATTAAAAAGGAATGATTCTGCATAAACTTGATGGTTTTTTTTCTAATGCCAGAGGTTTCAGTTCTACCTATCAAATATTTCTGACATTCTAAAAAAATATGACTAGCTCATCATAATTCAATTAAAAATAGAATTCATTCAGATCTCATCCAGTAAATTTGATGTCTTTTAACAATTCATTCAGTCTCCATTCAATCCAAAAACAAAACCTTCACGGTCACATTCAGAACACATTGTCAGTTTAATCGAAACTGCGAGAGGCGAAGAAAGAACCAGGCCAGCCAACATTTTTGTTCGACGGCGGCGAGCCCATCGAATCGTGTGTGGGGCGGACAAAGCAGTATCTGCCGGTGGGTGGTTGGCAGGCGTCCGCCGTGGGGGAGACACGCAAACTGAACACCCCCGCACGTCATGACATGTGAGATGCGGCGAGGGACAGGGAAGGGCCGATGGGGCTACCGCCACAACTGGAAGGTTGCTGCCGACGACGGCGGCAAAAAGTTCTTTTGGAAGACTGCCTGCGGCGGGGTACGGTTTTTTTGTTCTTTTTGTCGTTTGGGAGGGTTCGTGGCTTGTTCTGCAACCGCAGGGTAGATGAGAGAGAGAGAGAGACTTCGCTTGCTTTTTGGGACCGTTTTCAATACATATATAGTCGTCAGTATCATCTGTCTTTTCCAGAATCATAAATAGACGAGTACAGCTTTGGGAAATTTCTTGTTGATCCCTTAAAGAGCAAAAACGCAACGCGTCAAATTCTCCCTATCGAATTTTCTTTACAACAAAATGTAATCCTTTAAATGACGTCATGAAAACCCAAAAGGTATCGAATCTCTGATTTGTTAGCCTTAAAAGATTTTGATGCAACAACAATTTGATTTAGAAAAAATTGGAATACACCAACATATTCCTCTGTTACAAATGAATAAGAAATCTTGTGTTATCAAGTAAATTTTTTTCCAAATTGGAAGTCCTTCCAATTGAACTTCAAATTAAAATATATTTAATGATATGTTGAAGAGAGATAGATTCATTAGTACGAAGGAAATAAATATTTTGAATCAAAATTCAAAATATTCACCTTTTCCAATATTTCTACCGACTGGAACCTGCCAAATTCCTCCGAAAATAAAACTACTCCTCTGGTTAATGCCACGACGAACATTGGATTACATCTGACGGAAATTTGTGCAAGTTTCAATAAAGAGAAAATTCTTGCTTCTTGTTTTTTCAGCAGCGGGACCTGAAATCGATCAAGTTATCACCTATAGGCCAGTTACGGAGTATTACTTCTTGTCCGTGCAGAACAGATCTAACCAAACAGATCTAAGCAACCAGATCTTGAACAAAGCCTCAAGCGGAAAAGAAGCATCCCCTGTACCAGAACTTTAACAGAAATCAAATAAGTCTCATGACATGTTCCAGTAGAGTAGTTGTTTTCTGGCAACCACTTCAAATTTCAATTCGAAATATTTCAGAAGAAAAAAGGTTGATAATTTCACATTGAGAGTTGGAACGAAACCATAAAAATATTTTCTGTCCTGCAAGTTTTGAAAGGGAGTTGAAATATATCATTTATGACTTTGAATAGTTCAAATACGATTTGAATTGAAGGGGTTATATTTTTAGGAGTGATTAATTTTTAGGAAAGAAAGTTTTTGGCTTTCTACTACTCCATCTTGATACAAAAAAAGAAGGATGAGGGACTCTTCCAAAAAAAGGAAGGAAGTAATCAATTTGAATATAAGTAACTCTATACATGGATGTGTAGATCATACAAAGAAGTAACTTTCAGACACAAACTGAAAGAAAGTCAAATAAGATATATTGACGAGAGAACTATTTGAATGGCTTTATTTTTGACCGCAATAAAGAAATATTTCATTATGATTCAAGTATTGCTGCTGCTTGAAATTATATTTTGAGTTCAAGTTGAATAATGTTACGTGAATCTTTCAACTATTTTCCTATTCGGATAATACATTAACTCAAACATTCAAGACTCGCTCTTCAATGTGGTGCAGTAGTGTTTTTTCCTGCAGCTTGGAAGCTACTGTGCCATATGGAGAATGACCCTGGAATTGTTTGAGCTATTCTTTTCAATAACGTCCTATTTTTTGGGCAGTGTTTATTAACCATTACGAATACTCTTAAAAGTGTATCTCAAGGAACAAAACCATTAATTCTTCTGGAATTCTCATTATTAAATATGAAAAAAAGCGTAGTCTCTGAATAGGATTAATTTATTGCCAGCCCCCTGCTTCATGTTTCATTGAATTATGTTGTAGCGTTTATAAAAACCTGCTGTACTTTTCATTTAATTTTTATTTCACTGAAGGTAATCCTAGTTGATTTTAAATAAAGTTTCCTGAGGAGTAGGCAATCCAATTTACACCTTTTGCCTCGCTAAGATTTTCACTTCCTAATACACGTTTCTGGTACAGATTGGTAAATTTTTCTTTCCACCAGGACCGATTCAATCGGATCCCTTCGAGGTAAATTTTCTATTTTCGTTAAATTGAAAGCCAGGAATAAGGTGTTGCCAAAATTATTTCGGTGAATTCCTCAGAATAGACTTGCGCAGTAGATGATCTTTGATCATGGGAACGGCAAAGAGATGTGCGATTTTGGAAAGGAGAGTGATGAACGAGAATCTCGAGAAGGGATTTGTTTAGTGGTAAGCCGTGTGATCCAATTTCAAGAATTTGAACGATATTGTTTCGGATATAGTTTCATATTTAGATTTTGAGAGTTCCATAACAGGTTGCACTTCCTGAGGATTCTACTGGGTCACAACCACATTTTCAGAACGTTCGACGCCACCTTTTTAAAACGTTTTTCGTGATTTTTTTAGTTAACGGAACCCTTTGTTTAGGAAGGTATGAAAATTCATTTCGATCCTTTCAATAATTGCATATGAAATCCACCTCTTAGTGAATCGAAGTTTTTAATAAATTTCCATTATGGAAATAGTTTTTTTCAGGGTTTAACTATTGAAGACTTTTTAAAATAGTTTTTCTGCCCGAAGAGCTCCTACAGAACTTGTCTGGAATCATTAAAGAGGGAAAAACAAGGGCTTCTGTCTCTGATTGCCTCACGGAATAGATTTTCAGTTAATTTGCCGAATGATGGGTTTTTCATTCGTCCAGTTCGATAAATGTCATTGTCTACGTCCACAAAATAGTCTAAGTCCATTGTATCAATTAGAAAAGTACGTGCTCCAAGTCTGTCCCGTTCCTGGTCGAAGAAAACTACACCTACAGCTCGACGAGAAACTAACAGGCAAATATTATTTACAATTGATTCATTTTTCCAAAATAACTACTTTTTGCATTAGGAATACTGATTTATCTGCATGATACAATTATTGAATTTTGAGTTGATCCATTTATAATGTAAACCTACTCTGGCGAAGTAATTTTGTCACCATTCCTAATAATTATTTTTTCTATGACATGAATCTTATAAGTAATACTTCTTCTACAACCTAACTGATTCACACTCACCGGTATCTTCCCCAACATTTATTATGAATTCTTGCACCTCATCCACAATGTGCCCTCTTTCAATTTATTCTTCTTTAATCCTCTCGACGTATTTGCAAATATTTGCCAAATATTTGCTGTTAGCCCCCGTACATTTTCTATGGGGTTCAGCTTCAGATGACACGACGGTAAGTGCAGTATTGAAATGTCGTGTTCCCCTTGAATCGTGTCAACGATATATCTTTCATGAAAGCTGGTTCATGCTTTTCAATTAATGTATATGATTCAGTTGAAATATGAAATACCTCGTTAGCCATGGCTGGACTAGGATGAACTAGAATCAATCTGCAGAATGTGGAGCATTAATTAATACTTTTCTATTGTCTTCTGCTTTTCTCCACCTGAATTCCTTTTTTTTCCAATTTTCTAAAAGTATCAATTTTGTCTGTGAAATTAATTCCCTTTTCATTTTCAACAGCTTCAAATATCCTTTTCATGGTAGGCCTCCTTTTATGAACAGCTATATAGGAGTAAATGATTTTTCTGATTATTTCTTCCCTAAATTCAACTAATCTCTTTCATTAATAGATTACGTTGGTGACTTGAAGGAAGCAGCAGATGACTTGTTCTTAGCTTTAGTGATTTTGCTCATCACAGTAGTGATACCAACTCCACAAGCTTTAGCTGCTCTCTCTCTTGTAGATTGCTTGGAGGAATTTTAAGAGCTTGTCGACCTTTCTTGGTTTTCATATACATTATAAACAATTTCTCGATTTCGAATGTGAATTACTTTCTTGCAACTGCTCATGTTTGTATGGTATCTATAACAAGGGAAACGACCCAAAGTCTATCAATAATACAAACATTTTAAAGATAGTTAAATTTGTAATCACCAATGTTTTGACATGGGTAATAACAGAATTGGAAAATTTAGAAACTCTCAATTACTAAATGACGGATTTTAATAGTTATCTATTCAAATTCCAATATTTTTTTATTTTTATAGTTTTTAGTTTTAGCAAATAAGTAATGTTAATAAGGAAAGGTTTTCAGAAATAAATTGTTGGATGTAGTCGTTACTACGTGATAGGAGATCATAATGAAAAAATGAAAATTTCTATGTTTTTTACCACTTTTATTTGTAACTAACGTTAAGTTATTGTATAAGTTTGAGAATGTCCGTATAGGACGAAACTGCAGTAACGTTAGATACAAATAAAAGCGGTAAAGAACATAGAAATTTTAATTTTTTCATCGTTTTCAGAAATAATAATTCAACTGAACTACTTACCGTGTAGATACAAAACAAGTCCAAATGACTACTTCTCTATAAAATATTAATTAATAACGTTCTAACAATGAAACTAACTCAAATCGAAAACACAGCTTTTCAACAATAAAGTTCAATGAGCTAACTTGAATCGAACGTACTATAACTATAACTTGGATCCCTATAGATCAGCTCGTTCCTCAACGGAACTCTATCACGAATCAAATGCGATACTTAATAGAGGTGCATGAATCATAGCCGATAAGAAGCTCAATAAACACTACCACTGAAAACCCCTCATTGAGGAAGACTCTGTACATTTCATTAGTTCGGACTTCCATCGTCTAATATGATATAAATTGATTTGAAATCCCTGAAAGAATCTATAAAAAATTAAAAAGATCAGCTGAAAAAAACATCATCTTTTGTGAAGAATTCAAGGTATTTTGTCGAACTCCTAGGGGCAACCGAAGTCAAAGAGCAGGATCAACTGATCAGTTTCGACGTGGAAAGTCTCTACACCAACGTTCCTGTCGAAGAAGCACTTCAAATCATACAGAAGAAGCTATCCGAAGATGGGGACCTGAAAGATGGACCAAATTACCGATACAAGTGATCATGGAATCACTAGAATGGTGTGTACGAAACTGATACTTCCAAGATGAGGGACTGCCAATGGGATCGCCACTTTCACCGGTTATAGCCAACATTTATATGGAGTGGTTTGAAACTCTGCCCATTGAAGACGGCCACAAGAAGCCTCGAGTGTGGTTGAGATACGTGGACGACACCTTCATAATATGAAACCATGGGATTGTAGAACTAGACACTTTTCTGAAGCACATCAACAACGTAAGTCCTTCCATCACTTTCACAATGGAGAAGGAAGTCCACAACGAATTGCCATCCGTAGATGTATTGGTGAAGAGGACCGACACTAAATGGGAAACAGTTGTATACCGAAAACCCACTCGCACGGGATAGTATATGAACCAGGAATCCAACCACCATCAATTGACTAAGAGAGGAATCGTCAAGACTCTACTTGACCGTGCTTTGGGGCTCTATAATACAAAGGAAGGTATCGAAAAGGAACTAGGGCATCATCAAAAATGACCTTCAACGGAATGGTTGCTCCAAAGTGATTGTGGAACAGAGTTTGACTAGAAAACAGCGAGAGCCTCACAAGGAAGAGAAGCCGCCACAACCATCACTTGTACTTTCTTTCATCAGCGGATTGTCGGAAAGGATAAGAAGAATTGGATCCAAATATAACATCAGAACCTGCTTCAGATCTGGGAACACTATCCGTAGCAGCGTCACGAGAACCAGGCCATCACACGATTTCAAGAATTGCATTTACCGGATACCCTGCGAGTGCGGAGAATCATACATCGTTGAAACTAAGAGGCCATTGAAAGTTGGCATTGCTGAGCACAAGAAACACACACAGCGAGGAGAAACCAGCAAATCAGGAATAGTAGAGCATGTTTGGGCTCATCAACATATCAAGTGGTTTCAAGCTGAAATTACCACGAGAAGGAACACTGGTTTAGGAGAAAATTCAAAGAAACCGCATATATGTTATCCAAGAATGCATTTAGCCAAGCTAGTGTAGAGATACGCAACATATGGAAACCTACAATCAAGCGGAACACGACCAACTCCCGCCAGACGGTCAGCTCCTGCTAAAACCGGAGAGAGGGAAGAGAGGATAGATGAAAGTACTCGAATGACCTATAAATAGTCAGGTCTCAGGGAACTAAGTCCAATTATCACCCGAAGACTATTGTGGATACTAACAATCGAAACGTCAAGAAGTAACTTGGCTTGGAATCTTAATTTTTTCATTTTCATTTCTTGTTAATAATTTTTAATTTTCATCTCGTGTTAATAGTTCAATTTTTTTATTTTTTGATTGTTGCTTGTGTTTTTTTTTCATTGTAATTTCAGTTTTTTAGCTAAATATAATTGGTTTTCTCACCTAATCTTTTTAATATTTTATAGATTCAGGGATTTCAAATCAAATTATATCATAATAGACAATGAAACACCTTCAAACAAAACTCGAAATTAGGGAAATCAACAGACAGACACTGCACATACACATGGGTGTAACGCAAACAAAAAACATTTAATTTTCACTGCTTTTTTTAGCAAATGGGTCTAATAGCTGTGTCGTTTTCAAAGCTGAAAGCTTGGTGCGGCCGTAGGTGGATATTGTAATATAAATAACGACGACGCACGTACCTACAGAGAAAGATGAAGTATATTTAAAGAGCGTTTTGAGAGTTGACGATGGCGTGACTGGTGATACTACGGGCGCGGTTTTACATACAAAAAGAGAGTGCGGGAGGAGTCCACGACCGACAAACGCGTAGGGTCGCCCTAATGGATATGTATGCACCGTACGACCGTATTTAGAAACGGCTTGCTTGATATATGTTGGATATACCACCTACAAAGAGATTCAGCGAATCTGGACATTTGGGATGATTGGAAGTTGCAGTTTCCGATGAAAATTATATGTGAGCCAGAAATATGGACTGTTTAAATATGAGAAAATTTTTAAGCTTTCAGTTTTACCATGAAAATTATCAGACTGAAGATAATACTGACAGTGAAGCACTATTGAATCACAATAAATGCACGGGAGTTTTTTATATCGCTATATCATTATATAAATCCAGTTTTTACGATTACCGACTGTGATTCGAAGTACTACTAGATCACGATATCACACGGCTCACTGAAAGCAAAAAATGAAACCCTGTTTTAGCAGTCGCGGCGAAAGAAAACAATTTGAGTTGATATTTACTAAATGGATGAACAGGGAAATTTTTTGACTAAAGAATATTCGAAACCAGAGCCCAAAAATCAATGCATTCGTGATCCAACACCATATAGCTTTGTTTCAACGCTCCATAGGTCTCATCAGTGATGCTAGACTGAATCAAGAATGCATTGCTAAACTACACTGCAAAGCACTTGTGGTTCACTCTAGCACCACTGATGGATCAGGAATGCTTTTTTTTGGGCTCTGATTTCATCTAGTTGCCATTCAGTGGAGGCTGTAGTAAAAACAGACGACGAATCACGTTCGAAACATCGAAACTTGGGTAAATGGCATTGCTTTCACTTACTAGGGATACTTCTTACTAAATATTATGATTATTCGAAATGAATGATGATATTTATTTGGTATACGTGTATGCACGACTCAGAACAATATACATAATAAAAAAAATTATCGAAATGAATGTCATTCTAGTTCATAATCGTATTTTTATTGCTTGGTTATCAACTACCTGACAGTCTAGTTTATCGCCCCCGAGGGCTTTAAGACAAAAAAATCAGTTTCTGATTGAACCTATTGAAAATCTTTATTATTGAAATCAAGAATATTACATTGTCAAATTCCCTTGAAGCTGGCAAGGATCCAGTGATAATTAGATTGCGTACAGCCAAAGTTATAGATTCATGTTTCATTATCTGCGTATCAGATTTCTGTAAGAAAATTTCAGATCCAAGAAGGTATGTCTGCCAGCACCCTTGAAACCTCATCTTTCAAGATGTATTGCCTTCAACAACCTTCAACAACCGACGTACTTTTCCATCCACCATGGCACTTCAACGTGGTTGAAGTGGCTCAAGCCTTTGCCAGCTAATATTCAATGTAGCTTAACATGCCATATATGCCCTATATATTTCACTGGATCACTCAAACCCAGATATTTCGTAACTTTGTGTATTACAACTGTCTGTACAGTAAAACGATCTAGTCAAAAAAAGAAAAAGTATTTTCTGTACAACAATGTAGATGTGAAATCCTGTTCTCTCCTATCAGCTTCAATCTGTCAATTTCTTCGTCATCATTATGATAATAACTCGCTTTTTATTGGTTTTCTTCTCTGGTACGTTACCACGAAACCTAATTTAAAACATACCTTGAGATAGAAGTGTCCGTTGGCATATCGTAAACTGTAGTACATTTGACGTTGAGTGAACCTTTAGGTGTAACAAATGTTACAGGCGACGAAACGTGGTTATATTCGATTGCACCGGTTCTCAAAAAAGATTTTTCTTCACGAAGCACTTCTAAAAAATGATCGATTGTATATATACCGAAATTTGCTTGCCAAAAGTCTTTGACGAAATTATCAGAAATAATCTAAAAAGTCGCACAGTTTTTCATCAATACACCAGCTCTCACATCTTCACAGAAAATGTCCTGCATATGCAATTGGCAATACAACTGAAAGAGTCGACCAACTGCACATCCGTAATTTGCCCGATTCCCGAGAAAGTTTTTATTCCTTATTTAGAGGAATCGGGCAAATTACGGATGTGCAGTTGGTTAGTTCCTCGTCCACTAGATGGAGTGACATTTTTGATGTTCGCTCCAACTTCGGAAGAGGAATGAAATACTCTGAAAGAATTCCGATTTTCAATTGTGGAATATCATTGACTTTAGGTCGATGATGGTCACTATCTTGCACTGATGAGTGGCTAATAAGCCCGAAACCGGTCTGCAAGTGTGCCCGTTCCATAATTGAAGGTCGACTCTTTCAGTTGTATTGCCAATTGCATATGCAGGACATTTTCTGTGAAGATTCCTGCACTGACGCCTGTCTGATATAATCCAACGCCCTTCGTGGTATTAGCCAGGGGAGTAGTTGTTTTCTGATAGGCGTCAGTCCATTAAACCTACTGTGTAGGTATATAGAGACTGGCTTGAACGTTTGAAGTTCCATTTGCTTTAGATTTGTTTATTGCCAGTCTTCAAGCATAGCCCATTGACTAATAAGAAAAAAAATTTATCCATGAACAATTGAGTACTTCATCCAAAGAACGTTCAATGGAATTATCCGAAAAAAGGTTTCAAAGCAGGAAACAGCTGAACTCCCCAGCCTATGTCAGACACAACAGGTGCGGGATTTAAACCCATGAACCAATCCATGCACACTTCATCATTCAGCAGTATGGCAGTAACATCTCCTCAACCTTCGATTTATTCTCCAATCTTGGGTATTAGTCCAATTCCTCCGAGTCATTCCATGATGGCACCGATGCCAAGCATGAGCCAAGTAAATTCCACTCCCAACCAGATGGGCCAGTCATTGTTATTCCCCTGAGAAAGTGGGTGTTATATTTTGTATGAATGTATGTAGACCATCCTTCAAATGTATATATTTTTGTCACTTGGAACAATCAAAGGAACAATAATGATAGTTATAGTTTAATTGTATGTATACAGTATCGATGAATTGATATAGAAAGACATCATATGAAAGAGATCAGGACATATCAAAGTGATACGCTATTGAGTATATGTCTGTTTGCCGTATTATAAATCAACTCGTATGTATGAAAAAATTGTGATTATATATTTATATTATATGGACCGATAACGCCGCCAGCCCAAACAGTGACTTTTTCGGGATGCATTGGACGCTCTTGGATCTCATGTGAATTGGTATCGTACCAAATCCGACAATTTCATCTATTCACGCACTCAATCATCCAGAAAATTGAGGTCAGTTGCCAACTGCTCCAGAAACCATTCAGCGAACACACGTCGTTGTATATGGCGGTTTATTTTCAATCCCTAGGCCAGGTGTATTTTGTACGGGTGCAGGCCCAAGTCACGACGCCAAATTCGCCAAGTTGTGGTCTGCGAAAAGCCGAGTTCTTGTGAGCGATGAGAAATCGACTGCTTCGGATTCTCCAGCATACTCTCACAGGCAGCGGCGATATTTTCGGCAGATCTTGCGTTTCGTCGACATACGGGTGTTGGTCTATCGTTTTTTAAACCAGCGGATTCGAATTTTTCCACCACATTGCGAATAGTCCTATCGGTAGGACGATTATGGCGACCGTAAAATGAGCTATGCGCGCGATACGTTGCTCGAACAGAACAATCATTTTGATGAAACAGTTTTATTTGCACGTGTTGTTAAATGCTATATCCGTCCATGGTGATTTGGCAAAACAGACTGAATAAATGACAACTAATTTGACAGATGTAGCTTCAACAAGATGGCCGTTCGAAAGTCCCTGTTGAAAGAAATTCATTTTTCATTATATTCAATACAATTAATTTATCATTTCCTTGTTGAGTGCTAATCTGTCGTTTTTGGGATTGAATTTTGACATTCCTGTAAGTATCATTTATCATGATTTCCTTTACATTTCAAGTAATTATTTTCCTGTTTCAAAAACATCAAATACACGTAAATAAGCTATGTTTAAGGAAGCGTGTGTAGATATTCGTGTTTCGAAAAGTCAAAAAGGGTTCGATTACCTTTTTCTCTTCTGCATTACATGTCAATGTGGGTGGAATATGATATGGATACCGACATGTGATCCTAAAAATTTCACAGGTTCACAACCCCCCCTCTTCAATCTCACCAAACATATCGAGGCGTTTCAAACGAGATAATACGAGAAAGGATATTTCAAAGAATAAAACTCGACATTAACTGCGAGTCGACTCTCAAGGAAACATCGATAATGGAGTAAACATGAAGGCAATTCTCCACTCGGTTACTGCGAGATATCACAGACAATAAGATTAACTTTATGAAGATGGAGTTGATTGTCCGTGAATACTTATTTCTTCCAAGTTGCATCGATTTTTCGTTGTTTAAACACAGTCGTACGTGCAAGGATCTTCTCAAGTAATGAATCTGTGAACGAATAAAATATTTAACGGTTTATATTTGCCTACAACAATGAAACCAATATACTTATAGACAAACAATTTGACGAAACAAATAAAAATAAATGACCTATAGCAATAATAACACAAATAGCTGGAGTTTATAACTATGAGTGTTTGATAACTTCGTTATTATACGTACAATGTTCAAAAAATGAGGTGAATGTTCAAAATTCACGGGCTACGTACATTCGATAAGGGTTTTTGAGTTGTTTGAGCTGTTTAGCATGTTTAATTTGTTGGTGAGAGGCGAAAAAGTTATAACTGTTTTGCGTGTTCGGCGATTGAGTACTCAAAAAACACTTGAAATGTTGACAGTGGCATACAATGATTGTACTCTGAGTCAGAAAAATGTTTACAAGCGGTACACGCTTTTAACAGAAGGTCGAGAAGATGTGAATGACGATGCTCGCCCTGGTTGCTCCAACACATCAACAACTGATGAAAATGTTGAGAAAGTAAATGAAATTGTTATGAATAATCGTTGAATCACTATTAGAGAAATTGCTAAGCATTTTGACCAAAAAAAAAACGTCGCATGAGCATCGCTCAGGAATTGTTGAATGACGTTAACGGCGATCCAGATTTCCTTGAAAGGATCATAACTGGTGACGAATCAGGGGTATATGGTTATGACATGAAAACCAAAGTCCAATCGTCTCAATGGAAGAGCACAGGAGAGCCAAGACCAAAAATAGCACGTCAAGTTCGATCCAATGGCAAGGTTTTGCTCGCTGTTTTCTTCGATTACCGCAGCGTTGTGTCTTAGGAGTTCTCAACACACGGTCTTATGGTCAATAAGGTGTAATATCTTGAAGTTATCGCCGCTTGAGAGAAGCAATACAAAAACAATGGCCGGTATTGTGGAAAACAATTCATGGCTTTTACGTTACGATGATACAGACGCTCACTCATATTTGCTTGTTCGTAATTTTTTGGCCAAAAACAACACCGTAATCATTCCTCAGCCACCGTATTCAGCAGTTTTGACCCCCTGCGACTTTTTCCTGTTCGAAAATTGAAAAGACCTATGAAAGCACGACATTTTGCGACGATTGAGGAAATAAATATCGAATTGTAGAGAGAACCCAAGACAATATCAAAAAGTGCATATATAAGAACTGCTTCGAGTATTGGGAAAAACGCTGGCACAGGTGTAATATATCTGAGGGGTACTACTTTGAAGGGGCAAAATAGCAAATGATGAAGAAATAAGTATTTTTTTAGAAATAACTCACCTTATTTTGTGGACAGCATATTTATTGATTCATTTTGACTGTGATTTGTTCTGCTCTTTCTTCAATCATGAAGGTAATCAGTTGAATAATTTAACACATTTTTGAAAAAATAGAAAATTCACTTCGACATTCGACATTTTATTCAATATTTCTCTTTTTATCCCATTGTATTCCATTTGAAACGCGTAGTACGGAAGAATTTATTATATATTGAAATATTTGAATGTTTGAAATTTCAATTGCTTCAATTTCTTAACATAGTGTTCCTGTCACCATTTTGCAGTTTACAGAATTTTTTTTGTGTAGCATTTGTATGTATTATCGAAATGCAAATAGTATTCATAGTCGAATATAGAAAGATAAATCACAAAGAAATATTATCCAATACACGATACCTGCTATCATGATGATTGTAATTTTCAACCTAAAATATCCAAATATTTTTTGTAATAAAGCTCATAGAGCAGGATAATTCACAAACGCTGACTGCTGTCAAAAAAATCATTAGTAAATTAAAATTGTGAAAGTTGGTCAATACCTGCTCAGATAATTGATTATACAATCATACAATATTTTTCTATCTTGATTCACTTCATTATTCTAAATGTTACCAACAAACCTTCCGAAGAAAATGACATTTCCATTGTCAAAAGTTGTAGATATGTGCACAAGATTCTCAGTCAAAATTGCGATTTGCCCAGCTCCCGTGATACTTATTTAGTTGGTGTGGACTAATTTTGGAAATGATTTTTTTTATGAATCACAAATACATTGCTGGACTCAAGTGTCCCTGAAGGACAAGCCTAAATAAGTCATCTATGGGATCTATCCCATGCATTTGTGGTCTAGCACTACTGATGAGGCTTATGGCAGGTCGAAACAGTGATGTTTGGTGTTGAATCATAGATGCATTGTGTTTAGGCTCTAGTTCATGACTAGTTGCCTTGCAGTGAAAGCTGCAGTCACAGATAGAGGACGAATCTCGTCAGCGGCCGATGTCGAAGCTTACTTACTTACTCAAAATTACGACTTTGAACTCGAAATTACGAGAATTAAAGTAGAAATTTCGACTTTGAACTCGAAATTACGACTTCAAACTTGGAACTCGAAACTTCGACATTGAAGCCGAAATTTAGATATTCAAGTCAAAATTTCAAGATTATAGTCGAAATTTTAAGTTCTAGAGTCGTTATTCCCAAGAAATAAATAATGAACATGGGTCCCTTCTGCACTTTCGTATCATTCAATAAATAATTTCGGAGGTTTCTGGAGAATTAGTATTTTACCCCAGCACTGATTCACTTCATCTTCAATTTTTGATTCCACGACTTCGGTCGCTATAGAAAGCAGTGACATTTGGATGCCATATAATCCAAGAGCGATTCTGCACATATATTCGAGTGGCTCAGTCGGGACAACTTTTGATGTGGTTGCCTTTACGATGCACTCAAGTTTAATGGTCATTCTGAAGGAAATGCGATTCCTGTTCTCTTTTTCGTTTTGTGTATATTTGAGCTTTTTTTGCTACGCCGTAGCGGCGAATGCAATCATTCGCCACAAAATATAAATCAAAATTCGGCAGATCCCAAGCTTTATTTGTATTGAACTGAGTCGGGGACAACGTTTTTTGATATATGTGAAAGTTTATAATATCACTTCATGCAAATTAGTTCTATGCTGCCCTTCCACTTTTTGATATTACTAGTTTCAACTTTGTATAAATAATTTATGTGAAGATATTGTTTTCGAAGAAATAGGTACTTTTTCCACACGCCAGGAATACATCAGTTTGCAATTCTCGTGTTTCAACTTCCATGGATTTCATGCAAGTTGAAACACTAATACTACACTGAAATTCTAATACATTATTGGACACAACTTTTTTTAGATGACAATCCTGAGTAAAAGTGAGACAAAAATATATAATTGAAAAACTTAAAGATGACACATGTAAATTGATCCTGAATTGAAGGGGTTATATTTTTTAGGAGTGATCAATTTTTGGGAAAGAAAGTTTTTGGCTTTCTACTACTCCATCTTGATACAAAAAAGAAAAAGAAGGATGAGGGAGTCTTCCAAAGAAAGGAAGGAAGTAACTCTATACATGGATGTGTAGATCATGCAAAGAAGTAACTTTCAGACACAAACTGAAAGAAAGTCCTCCTGAAACAGCTACTTTTATATAAACATTGAATTATACGAAAGAAAAAATTCTTTCGAAACAAATACTTCTATATGAACACTGAATTATACATTCGTTGTGGAATAAAAATCAGATATCATTCACATGAGTTCTACTTTAAATGAATGATAACAAATTGCACTTACATAGAACAGTGTCATCCTCACTGGTATACAACGATGTTTCGCCTTAAGACACTTGCCCTAAGGCTCTTCAGTACCAAATTGGATAACATTATAGAAAATACACACACTTCATTCATGAATTACGATTATTTAATGTTGATCTGCTTATGTCATCGATGACATCGTAATGACATTCATTTACCTATTTGATTCAATCCCAGCCAAGAGGAATCTTATTTGAATTGAAGGGATTTTATTTTTTAGGAGTGATTAATTTTTGGGAAAGAAAGTTTTTGGCTTTCTGCTACTCCATTCTTTCCCAATAAATTGATCCTCTCCACTGAACAATTGCTATAATGAAGTTACTGTTGTTCTATTCTGAATTTGAAGTAAAAACAAAACCATCTCACAACATTATTTTAGAAATGAAGTATTTTAGCAGTTAGTGGCATGAATTATTCAGCTATTGTTTAAATATATATTCGTCAAATGGAAAAAAACATTTGGCTATCGCCGTTTGTTTCTTCCTATATGGTATGTAGTACAAAGTTTGCTACTTTCTTCCAAACTGTTTCACTATCCTTCCCAGGAAATGATGGAATTCGAATCTTTGGTGATTGCTCTACAGTTTCGTATCATTTCCTATAGGTGCTCTCTCGAGCAGAATGATGAGGACACTACTGTTTTGCGAAATACGTGTAGACGAAACATGTGTTGTCATTTTATCAATCTTTCATAGTTTTGACTGTATATTGGATAGAGTAACCGATACTCATCAGATAATTCATATTTAGAATTCGTCAACTCAAAGTGTGAAATTTTGCTTTTTTTCTGAAAGGCCCCTACTTTCTTTCATATATTTCTTAGTACTCATTGTAGACAAAATCTCATGATTTTTAATGCAAGTAAAATATACGAGAAAAACATCATTCCCGATTTCAAATTTTCTGTTATTACATTCAATAAAAATTGTTATTTGCATATCAATATCTACGGCGAATTGAAAACCAAACTGAAATTGCATTTTTTCACTGAAACAAACAACTTTCAAAATGTGCTCGAACCGTATCATCAGTATTGGTGACAGGAGCACTGTATCGCTAGATTACGTTGTTAGAGATATTGTATCGCAAGAAACTTGGAATTTTTCTCGTCGGAGATTTTTAAATTTTCCAGCAGTTTGTAATGAGCTTCGAATTCTATCCGTTTTGGAATGATGATAGCCTCAATAGATAATTTTATTGGTCTTAAACTTTGGAAATTTCCTACATCATCTCCCTACCATCTCATCCCACAACAATATTGTGATTCATTTTCTTTTTGCTGGTACAAGTATTACACGATGTTGTTTTGTGTAATATTTCATAATGAATTCCTAATGAAGACAATTATTTCTTGTTCTATTCGCTGGTATACTCGGGAAATATTGAGATTCTTCCAATATTTTTGTCATGAAAAAATTATTAGGAAAATATCATCTTCATCTAATTGATCTAATTCCTCATTGGTTTCCTCAATAATGGAAACTACCATGATCCAAACCTATCACAAATATTGGTATTGAAGTATTTTTCAAGCTTTCTCAAGAGTTGAAAAGCCAGTGTAATCTTTTTCTAGGTATCCCATTTGGAGCATTTTCAGCTTTTTCTTATCTCATTAAATATAATTGAATCCTATGCCATAGAAATTTTTTCTAATTTTGATTTTACAAATATTTCATTAATTCATAATTTTTTTAGGGGAATGATTGATCAACTTGTCACTGGTCTAATTATGAATAAAATTTTTCATGTAAGATTTTTTTCTAGATAATAGTGATGATTTGGATAATATAAACAGCTTTTTATCGACTTTTTTTTGGGTAATTGTTACCTTCCACAATCTGAAAAAATATAAAAATTATAATGGAGAACTTTATACAAGTGTATATATAAGTAACAATTACCCAAAAAAAGGTCGATAAAAACTGATTTTTTCCACCACAAAAAATGACTTCCGTTGAATATGAACAGCTTCTATCGACAATTTTCATGCGTAAATATTGATGCTCATCTTATACTCCAGAAGAGAGTACTAGTTTGAGAACTATTGGAAAAGTTAAAAAAAATTAAATTTCTCTTGAATATGTTGGCGGAAATTGAACGTGTCAACATATGTTCACAATTTCAGCTGTTTAGCATGTTTAGTTTGTTGGTGAGAGGCATAAAAGTCAGAATGTTTTGAGTGTTTGCAGATTTTCTGCTATTGAAAAAAAGTATCAAAGAATTTGCATCAAATTTTATGTGAAAAATGGAGTTAATTGCTCAAAAACACTCGAAATGTTGACAGTGGCATACGGTGATTGTACTCTGAGTCAGAAAAATTTGTACACCTGGTACACGCTTTTCACAGAAGCTCGAGAAGATGTGAATGACGACGCTCGCCTTGGACGCCCCAGCAACAACCGATGAAAATGTTGAGAAAGTAGAGAAAACTGTTATGGAGGATCGTCGAAACGCCATTGACGAAGTTGTTGAGAATGTCGGCACATCGTTTGGCTCATACTATGCATTATTTTTGGAAATTTTGGGCTTAACGCGTGTGACAGCGAGGTTCGTTCCAAAATTGCTGAATTTTGTCCAAAAAAAAAACGGTGCATGAGCATCGCTAAGGAATTATTGTGAAGTGTTACTTGCAATCAAAAACATTCTTCTTTTTTTAAATTGATAATAAATGTATTCCACCTATTCCTCACCAGAACAAAAATACTGTCATTCAACGCGCGTTTCCCTAATAAAGTTAGCATCATATGTCCAGTCTTAGTTATCTCCTGATGATGCTAACTTGGTTAGCGGAAACCACGTCGAGAGACAGTATTTTCGATCTGGTGAGGGAAAGGTATTTTCACTAGATTCATTTTACACCAGAGGTCCCAAATTTCACTTATCAAGATGTATGCAAATCAATTCTCATTTCCAAACCAACTGCTGCTGATGTTAATATTCCAGAACTTTTCAGTTACATTTTCGAAAATCAACTGAACCCAGCAAACTATAAATTTGTTTTTCAAAAAAAAACTCATCATAAAAGTTATGTTAGGACCCCTTGAGTTTTCTCCTATAATTAACCAGTTATGCACAAAATAATGCATTCTCAAAACTCCCAAAATCTTTTCAATTTTATCGTGGACGGTATCTGTAACTTGAAAAAAAAGTTAAATAACTAAATTCATTTTTGAAGATTTATATTTAACATTCGTTAAGTTTCGCCCCCTGACACTTTGGTGGAAGTTTTTCGTTTTCTAATATTTGGTGAATGCGCAGGAAAAATTATTTACTCGATCATAGGGATGTTCAGTGCAAATACAACCATGTGTAGAACTGCTTGAACATATACGGAAATTTCATTTCTTGGGAGGCTTCAGAGCCACCAGATAATTAAGATCCTATTCGACTTTTTTCAATCCCGTTACAAATTACTACTTAGTATATAACAAAGTCGTTTCCCGCTGTAAAGCATAATACGGTAAAGAAACACTGATAATTTTAGAGATTTCTAATGTGATATTGTGAATAAATCAATTTCTTTGCGCTTAAATTGCAAACGCTGGCTGAACCCTACGAGATAGTTCGAAATAATGTATTACAGACTACAGTATTACCTACACTTTGAAAAGGTCTACAAAAAGTCCGCGATGGTATTTGTCTATCTCTTAGGGATAACTCACAATAACCATTTCTATCCTTCACTTTTCTACGAAACGATTTTGAGCTATACAGCTTTAATCCTTATCCAAATAAGTATCTTAAATACATTGTGTATTCAATATGGATCAATATCGTCCTCTACACTGTCCTCTACAGCATGTAATTTAAATGAATATTTTCGAAGATTTTACAGATTCAAAATGCAGGGACATTGCGGTTGCCGTGGTACCGGTCAGGGGGCCGGCGGCGCGTGCCTATTAGTAGCGCTTGGAAGGCCGCGCTTCGTCCTAGATCACTTTATGATTAGGAGTGATCGCACGCGTTTATGTATAATTAGTACCACCATTGCATCCGTGCGGGCCGGGGCGGATCGCCAGTCATCTATCAAAAGATAGCACAACGTCGAAAACAAAACATCTTAAATCGTATACACATCTATTTTCACCCACAATGCGTATAAAAAAAATGTGTGTGTATGTTTTGAAAAAGGCGAAGATTTAATTCGATTTTAACAACATGATCATTCTTTAATTCTCTTGATATCTTTGTTAAAGAATGCTGTATTTGTTTGTCGGAGAAACACAGTTTGCTAAGTATGAAACTTGAAATAGAAAGTCAAAAGTTTCGCAGTCTAACAATAAACGGATCGTTCCAGAGTTACTATTTCATCTAAATTCGGCCAAATAATGCCAAATAGAGCTTGTCATATGTTGGAAGAGTTTTTTGAATTTCGATATGGCATATTGTGAGAATTCTCATGTCTCTTCCTAGATTTGATCAGATGACAAAACACGATAATCAACCACTATGACATAAAATGAATCACATGCTAAACGAACGTGTTTCAAATTAGTTACGAAATCTCCCATTCCACATATTTCCGTCCAGGAATGTAACCATAACATCAACTATTCGAAGATTTTCCTTTCACCAGAATCCACCACGCTCAGACAGCATTTTACGAGATCCACCGTGTAATTCGAAAACCGCACAACCATCAAAGGTTATCTTCGGGGTTGAGGTCGGTTGGCGTCACCTCACCGTCCCCCCAAACTTCCTCCTTGGAGTTTCTTTGGCAATCATAGTTTGTTAGTTTGTCCTGTACTAGTTCCTCTCTGCCATGTGGGGACCGCTCTTGGTGGGGATGGAAACGCATGCCTCTAGCGATGCGGGGGCAAAACTTAAGGAAGGGCACCCGGACGGCTAGCGGGAAATAATTCATTCTCCATTCGCCGGCAAACGCTCGAATCGAGAAGGTTACAGCGTGAACAAAACACGTAATTCGAGCCAATACAAAGGCTACTCTGAGCTGACCGGAGTTGTTTGGTGTGAAATCAAGTGAGTCGGTGCGTGAAACACCTGACGACGGTCGGCCCTCTTTCCTCTTGTATAAGTGAGAACTCTGTCGATATAATACGTCGTGAACTTTGTTTTTCCTGCATACTCGCGACAAGTCTCCGATAACCGAAACGTAATCGGCTTTATTTTGGAAGCGGGTCAAAGTGAGCCGTGACCGACCTATCTCAACATTTCGAACAGTTAGTTGGTCATGAACGATCATTATTCGTGCAAGGTTAGTCAGTTTCTACAGAGCTTCGTTACCGTTTTCGACGAGTAACCTGATTTTCGAACAATTGATCTGTCAGTGTTTTGGAGAATTGCATGCTGTTTGAGCCGAAATGTCGGCTAAAAGGAAGGCCTCCGCTATTATTCAACATCACAAGGTGAGGTTATTAATCTAAATTAATTTTAACTGGGGAACCGAGAAAGCATGATACGTAGTTGATTACTATTAGATAGAATATTTGTAACGAGTTTTATAGAATTTTCGTAAATGGAAATACATGTAAAAAGATGCTTGTCTCCACTGAAAAAGTTCAAAATATTATTTTATTTTTTATTATCTGTATGCAGTCTAAACTCAGAGGTCTAACACATGAGAGGAGTGGAAATATATAGGTACTTCCATAATATTTTAATAAATGAGGCAAACGAGTTAAAATAATAAGTACAACTTTAAAAGTAATTGTTTTGAAAGGGTTCTTTTTTCTTTCATTTCATACTTGCTTGAAAGAAACTTTGTGTATGGTCTACCTATATATCTTTATAAATATTTTTTATTGTAGTTATTTTTGTGTGGGAGTTCCCATATTTTTCATTTAATGACGGATGAGTAGGAAACCAAAAATTTCTTCTAAAAATACTCCCTCATCAATTTAAATTAATTAGTCTGACTATAATTAAATCAACTAAGGATATGATTATGTATACCTACGTACTATCATCGTGACAAGAGCAGAGTTGTTTTTTTCGTTAACATAAAGTAGTGTTATGAAGAAAACGAGTAATTCAAAATTAGTTGAAAGTATGGAGTACCTACTTAGTTGTTTCGATAGAATTTTTTCTCTCGTTATTTCTTTCAGTTTGTATCTGAAAGAAACATGTGTATGATGAACATCTTCTAAAAATTTTTATTGCAGTTATTTTTTTCTTCCTTTCTTTTCTTTGGTAGTTACCCACATTTTTGTTACTGATGGAGAAGTAGAAAACCATAACGCCCTTATTTATAAAAATTAGATTTGTATGAGAATATCAAAGTGTGTAAAGAAATTTCAAAACGAAAGGAAGATCCAGAGGAATAACCGACATTTCAATTGAATAAAAGTGACAATGACTCTATCAGAATACAACACGTCTGAATCACCTAATATTGATAATGATGTATAGTTTGCCTGCTGTTAACCAAAATACTTTTTTAATTTGTGTAATTTATTGTTTCTGGAGGGTCTATTATGATGCTCGTAAAGTGAACTTTTCGATTTTTCCTCTGTTGAACACTATTTTTATTATTTGTTGGATGGTTACATTTTTATGTGTTATCTTCAGCTTAAGTTGCTTCAACATCATAATTTCCAGGTATGTATAGTTGATGGTAGGATTTCAAAATGAAAATTTGTTCTGAATTGATCTCACTTTACATAGTGAATATAATTCATTACTGGATACAGTTTTTCTGAGAGGCTGAGACGCCTCAAAATACAGGAATCACTACCCATTTCAATTATTCTTTCGTTAAGTGTCTTATTACTCATTATTTCCTTTAACCATATTACATACTTTTATTAGGATGACTTTTCTTACATAGGTTTTCATTATTGATGTTCACGTAAAAAGGTTGAACATGTTTCAGGCGTTTCATTATTGTCAACACTGATAATTAAGACGTGTCATGTTACTTAAATACGTTATGGATTTTCATCAAATACCAGAAAATTCCATCACAGACGTATTTTAAAAAATAGTTTAGTATTTTGGTCAAATCACAGCTGTATATTGCGTATTTTATGCTGATGACAACACAAAGAATAGTCAATTATTATTTTCCAAATTTTCATTATCTTAACAATATCAACTCCACTTGCACTGGAAATTAGATGCCATATGACCAAAATACTGAATCATTTCATAAAATGGAGTAAAATCGAAAGTTCTTCAATTACAATAACACTAATTGCACGTCTTCTTTCTAATATATCAAATATCAGTGTGACCAATCATATGTCGCCTGAAAGTGACTGAAACATGTACAACTATTTTTTACACACGTTTCTTGCACAACATTACGACAAATTTGCTCATATCTCTCAATTGTTTTCTTTCTTTTTTCGGAATTTTCCCACATTTTTACACAAAAATGGAGAAGTAGCAAGTTGAAAAGCTTTTCTAAAAAAAAAATGTTCAATAAAATAACAAATCATTGTACACATTGTATAATTTAATAGTTATGTCATACACTATTTTTTTTACTACTACTAATCAAATTGTATTGAGGAGCTTGAGAAAAATAAAAATAATTGATAATATTTGCGAAGATACTATCAGCTGATATTGCAGAATTCCCAAAAATATCTGATCAACTTCACACCTGCCAGTGCAACAACTTCAACAAATATTTTATAAGAAATCAAAAGTGAAAACTATCGAGGAGAGATACATACATACGTATAAGAAAATGATTTTTTTTAAATAAAATTCCGGAATATTAATCTCTCCCAACTACCTATACAGTAGGCTCTGGTAAACGTCTGTCGTAAAACAACTATTTTCCCGGTTATACCACGCTAGATATTGAATTATATCTGGCAGACATTTATGCAAAATTCCTCACAGAGGCTAGTCTCGCAGGTGTTTCTCGTTTATCTAGCAGCAGGACCATGCTGAAATTATTCAAGTAGATCACCTGCAGAGTGCAGTTTATAGGTATTACCTCTCGTCAGTACAGGAAAGATCCTACCCAGACAGCACCGTGCCTGGGACCTGGGATAGAATACAAAAAGTGCAAAATAGCTGCGTAAGACTGATTTATGGTATCAGAAAATATGAACATATTTTACATAAAATTGTTGAAGGCAACTGGCTCAATATGTACAATAGAAGGCAGCTCCACATGGATACCTTCACTTGCACACTTTTAAATGATCCTAATCCTGCAATTGATCAATAAAATCGTTCCTCGATTCAAAATATATTCAAAAAATATCAGACACAAATCTACCCTGACCGTGCCTCAGCACAAAACTGCATTTTTTCAAAGATCTTTTGTCTTCAATGCCTGATGAATTCAAATTATATAATATAAATTAGAGCATAATTTACTTGGCAAGCAGTAAATATATTTATGCGATCAGGCATAATAATTACTTCAATTGCTTCATTTGTATCTCATATTTCATTTCAATTTCATTTAATTTTTTATTATATTATATTTTGTATATATAAATATATTTTATAGTTAGTAAGATAACATTAATTATGAAGATATTTAGTGTTCTTTATAATTAGTCAAACATTTGATGAGTGCGTCGCGATAAATTACTTTCGTCAATGGTAGAAGTTCCGTAATTTCAAATTTTAAATTTCATTCAGAAAATAAATCTACTGAGTCTGTTTCTAATGTAGTTCAGAGGTATTAGGTGAAAGAAATAAATTATAAAATACTTTACTTTGACTAATTGGGAAAATATGATTCTATTTACAAGGTATATTTCTTGAAGAATTAACGAAAATAAAATGTATGTGACGTACGACTGACTACACCATTACTTCTATTATCATTAAAACTAAAACAATCAGAAATAATAAAAATTCTTAACAGTAGTTTTTATCCATAAAAGAGAATGAAGTCGAAAAAATCAAACAATTTCAATTGTATCTGTGATTTATGACCGATATTTCTCAGCTCTCTTTTGATATACCTTAAGTTTGTTAATACAAATGAAATCTACTTCATGGCTCAGATTCGGTACCCATTTTTTTCACTTCGTAAAAGTGAATACTGAACTGGATAAATTAAAATTGTTTTTGATATATATTAAAGAAATGCTTCAATTATTGGAAATAATACATTTTTATCTCATTCAGCATATGGCATCGGTACGAGTAATATCAATTAGATTTCAGCTTTGACTGATAATCTGAAACTACATGCTTCCAACTTTTGTATAAGGCGTACCTATATTGATATTAAAATGTTAGGAGTTTAAAAAAATTAATATGTATATTTAAAGTTATTTTATTAATACAGGTAACACGTGAAAGAAAAAGTACTTACGCCAATACTTGTCACGTGACAGCTTTTAAGTCACATGCTCCCAGCAAATACTGCTCAATACTCACATCTCCTGAGGTGACCACCAACTTGGTTAGTGAATCGCGAGTCGAAAAAAATGGTGCAGTTGTGGTGTGGGGAAAAAGTATTTATGTTGGTTTTACTCTACACCAAAGCACCTGGTTTAACGTCATTCTTTTTTATGTTTTTGAGGATGAGAATTGTAATGTAGAGGAGAAAAAAAACAAGTTACCTAACACATAATGTTGACTAACAATAATTTGTTAGTTTTTCATTGATATCAATAAAATATTTCATCTAATATTACTGACGCGGTTACTTTTATGGAGGTCTTCACATTTCTTAATTGGCTTGTCAATAGTCAGTGTTTGACTGTGTGTAAAACAAGCCAAACACAAGAAATCTACTGGCCATCGTTGGAAAACTTCTTATAATCGTTTACAAAGGAAAGTAATAAGTAAATTCAAAGAAATTGTAGGAAAATCACTATAGAATAATGTTAATCAAACAACTTACCCGATCATGGTAGTCGTCGATGATGGTTGTGAAAAAGTGACGTCATGCACTTTGATTGGTGTTCATTGTCACGTGACATGACGTGTTGTACCATTATTATATTGGAAACTAAATTTTGATTTTCAAATTAGGTTCTGTAATAATTTTCTTATTAGTCAGTGAGCTATGCTTGAAGACTGGCAGTAAAGGAAAGTCTTCAAGCATCGCCCACTAACTAATAAGAATTTTTTTTTCCTTATTCAGAGGAATCGGGCAAATTTCAGATATGCAGTTGGTTAGGACCTTGTCCACTAGATGGAGTGACATTTTGTTGTTTGCTCCAACTTAGGAAGAGGAATGAAATACTTTGAAAGAATTCCGATTTTCAATTATGGAGTATCATTGACTTTAGGTCGATGATGGCCACAATCTTGCACTGATGAGTGGCTAATGAGCCCGAAACCGGTCTGCAAGTGTGCCCGTTCCAAAATTGAAGGTCGACTCTTTCAATTGTATTTCCAATTGCATATGCAGGAAATTTTCTGTGAATATTCCTGCACTGACGCCTGTCGGATATAATCCAACGCCCTTCGTGGTATTAGCCAGTGAAGTAGTTGTTTTCTGATAGGTGTCAGTCCATTCAATCTACTGTGTAGGTATTTTCGAGACTGGCTTGAACGTTTAAAGTTCATTTCTTTACATCCGTGATAATAAAAAAAATAGTTTTCAAGATTTCTATTATGAAAACTATTCCGTTTAGCTGCAAGGTTATATTTTCATTTGAATACAGTCACATCCCTATCAAACTCGGACGATCGGTATAACGAGTCATTCTTTCAGAATTTCCAATTGCCTCCAACTAGATGTCCTTCAAAGGGGAAGTAAGGCATCAACTTTTGTTATTCACTATCGTGAGGTGAAAATATTTCAAATGTCAACAATAGAACGAGGGACATGCGTTCCATTGTAAAGTGAATCTATTTTAAGTACAGAATTCAACATATAAATGCGTTCGTATCAGCGAGGATAATGACTAGCTTCGCTCTAGGACTTAATTGTTCCAACCTTTGTTCGTAAATAGAAATGTATGTGAAAACTTATCGGTGATTTTAGTTTTCAACACACATGCACTAAAATTAACTGTCAAAGAAGGTGTAGGAATAACAAAATCAGATTTTTATGTGTTTCATTACACCGGACTGAATGATACAGATACAGATACAAATTGGGTACCCACCATCTATATTATTTTGGCAAACTAGTACTACTTGTTTCACCTATTTGGATTTGAGAAACCAAAAATAAATGACCGGTATTTTTGACTTTTAGAGAGAAATTCTATTGTTTTCTCCAATGGAAAGCACTTGAATAGCTTATTTTAGAAGAACATGACATTCCACTTTTCTATGTATATACAAAAAAATGTGGGAATCTTCCAAAGAGAGGGAGGAAGCAATCAATTTGAAGAATTAAATCTATACGAAGATCATGCAAAGAAGTAACTTTCAGACACAAACTGGAAGAAAAAGCCCTTAAAAATAATCTCTCCTAAAAATGTACCCCTTTCAATTCAAATCACATTCCAATATTGAACGTATTTGACAATTTTTTTAAAGGAAAAATAGGGGGGATCACGAGAAGTGATGTTTAGAAGATAAGAAATTTTTATTCAGAAAATGAATATCATATATATTATTCGAATCATTGCACAAAATGGATAGTAATGTCTTCTCAGTATGTCCTTGAAGACATCACCTGATACGAACCATCCAGCAACAGAGTTATCGGAAAAGTTTACAGGTTCATGCTCAAACGTAGGTATATGAGCATCTGCTGAGAAGACATCAAATATTTTTATGGGCTATGTTGTCAACTCTCTTAGGGAGGAGCATCAGGGCTATTTGCAATCCCATCGGTCATATAGCAGAATCAATCCACCTGCAATTAAATAAATTTTTACGAGAAAAATATCTGGACAGAGACGGGTTCGAACTCACGACCGTTGGATCGTGAACCAGTTCAAGAGTTATTATTTATCTTTCATTTATCCTTTATAACTCCCATATTTAAAAAAATATCACGTTCTTTGTAATTGTGATATTACCTTTATAGATAGATAGATAAATTTATTCAGGTAATTACATATTTTGATAATGGCATAACAATGAATGAAAAATAAACAAGTTTGATGGCTGATCTACCTAAGCAGAGCATGAGTTGTAGTATCAACCTATAAACCCCCATGCCCCCTCCTGGGTTGAGTGCCCTGAAGTAAAAAACTTCGTCCCACAACTAATTTGTGAGAAATACTTAATACTCCACTCCATTCACCCCCGCTCTCCGAGCGGTCCTCAACTTACTGATGGGCACTTCAGCAAGATTGACATCTGACCTCTTTTGGTCGAAAGTCAGCCTTTATATACATGCATATACACATATATAAATATGCATACATACACACCTACACATCTATAAACACATATACATACATAAACACATACATATAAATGAGGTATCATTGTTGCATAATGAAGCAAACACTCATACTGACAATGTAAATACAACTGATACAAATAGTTTGAAGGAAGGAAAACTGGTGGAAAGAAAGAGTAATATTCGAAGAGAAGGTGACGTTGGATTCTTCTACTAATTCAAGATATTACCTACAATAGGATGTAGTTTATATTCATAGACTAGAAAGAACTTCGATTATGAATCCAGTTCATAGACAGATTTCAATATGTCATAGTTTTGAATTGAAGGGGTTATATTTTTTAGGAGTGATTGATTTTTGGGAAAGTCATAGTTTTGATTCACATGTTCTTTCAGTTTTGACTTGAATTTGTATTTATTGGAGATAGTTCTAATGTCTGAAGGAACTAGGTTTATTAGTTTTGGGCCAGAGTATGATATAAATCTCTGAGTGCGAGTTGATCTACAGCGAGGGACATTCGTTTTTTGATGTTTGGCTCGGGTTTCATAATTATGATTTATATTGGGAATGGGGTTATTATGCATCCATAATATGCAGTGATAAGTCTGATTCTTTGTATAGTGCTACAGTGAAGTATTTTTTTTTACGATTGAAAATAATTTTCAGGATAGTATTTTGCATAACCTCTAGATTATGTAACAGGCTTTTGCTGACGCCACTCATACTATAGTGCAATATCTCACAAGCGGATTCTGCGAGTGAGTTATATATCATTGTTAGTAGCTTTTTATTATTGAGATTTCTGAGTTGGTAGAATTTATAAGATAATTTACTAAGTCTTTCAACGGTCTGGTCTGCATGTTTGTCCTAGCGTAGATGTTTCATGTTGTTTACCTTATTAACTGTAGGACATGTACATATCATTGGGGTTTGGCAAATAGGTTTGTGTATAGTGAGCTTATTTTTGGAAGGTTGATCTTTATTTCTTTATTTGTGGGGATAAATGTTACGTATTTAGTATTAGCGATGTTTAGGCTCAAAAGACTTGTATTTAACCAAGAGAAAACAGATGTGAGTCCCCCTTCAGCTCTTTCAAAGACGTCGTCTAACGTATCGCCTAGAAATAACAGAGCTGTATCGTCTGCATAAGATATAATGCTGCCTTGAAAGTTTTCAAGTTTGTAAATGTCATTGATTACTATAAATATTGTTGATTTTAACAATCTGATTTCTGCCAGATAAGTAATTTTCAAAAAGCTTAAGGGTGATTTCTCTTACTCCAATGAATTCTAAACGCCTCAGTAAGATATGTTCATTGACAGTGTCAAAGGCTTTCGCCAAATCTAAAATTAAATTATTGAAATTATTCCATATACTATGAACCAATTGAAAGACAGCATTTTCTCTTGACATATGTTCTCTGAATCCAAACTGGCATTCATTTAAGATATTATTCTTGCTAGGTATACAAGTAATATTACCTAAATAATACAGTCGAAAATATTTGTAAAAAATACAGTTTGACTTTCTTCATTGGTTGGTTTATTAATTGTACAAACTGGCTCTTTCCAAAAGGTACTGAAGACCAGTGTTTGTTCTATAGATGGAATTGTCTTATTTTATTTTTCAGTACACTCACACCTCCATTGATCCTGTTCCAAATTTAAAACATGTCATAAAAGTTACATGTTCAAATAACATCTTCTGAAGGTCGAAATTCAACATACTCGTAAACTTGAAACTTATTTGAAAGGTAGTTTTGCTAATAATACGCTTGTTTCTGTTCAGCTTGTTATACCAGTTTTGTTTCCGAGAAGTTCAATTTATCTAAATCGCTTTACGTTTACGACGGCAAACTCTGAAATTGGATCATAATTAGAGTGAAAAACATTTAGGGAAAGTGGCTTGAAGATACGTGTGAAATTTCCATATATAGAGATGATTCAAATCAGTTTTGAACTGTATTTAAAATAAATAAGTTAAGTGTGGTAGGCGAGAAATTATATAAAAATTAACGAAATGATCGTTTACAAATTTGATCTAGGAAAACTTTGTCAAGTATTTGGAATTACAGAACACTTTCAAATAATAAAGGGTAGGATTTGAATTGGAATAGGTAAGGTTAGGTTCAAAGTGAGTTGGCTTATTCAGCCACTTTGAAACCCGCGAGGGTTTATTGTTGATCACATATAGTCAAATTCCATGAAATATATCCAGTTTCTCAACGAAGCTATAAGTTTATTTGGTAAACAATTCTGGTAAACACTGAAAACCTGATTCAGTCCGTGACATGCCTGTTAGACAACTAGGTCATCCCTGCTGTCATTCTTCGAATGATGCCTTGCCATTGGACAATGGTAGATTTTGCCGAGAGTCTGAGACTCTACTTGCAGGACAAGTTTGGAAAAAAATGAAGCGATGTCAATGACAGGTTATAGTCAGATGAAATTTCTTGCAGCGTCCTTCTTTGCAAGGCAGCTTCATGACCTTCCAGTGTAGTCGGGAATCCAAACCAATCTTCCCATTGAAGACAGGTTTTTAGCAGTTTAATACCAATGTAGACGTTATGCAAGAGTTTTGTTTTACAGTCGTTCGGTGATCCGAAAATTGAATGTTGTAATCGACTAATGATATAGTAAATTAATTCTTCGCAGATAGTTCGGTGTGATTTGATACTATACTGATATTATTCACTAGCGGACTGTAACCATTTCAGATTCAATCCTATTTGATGACTCGACCGCCGATATCAGTTTCCAATAAATTAATGATTGATCATATATTTCAAGCTTCGCGTAGAAATCGGTGTTTTGTTAACACTAACATTCAAAGCAGGTGCTATTTATGACAAGAGTAGGTTGTAACAGAAGATTAAATTTGTGAAAAATAGTTTCAAACAGGTAAACGTGATTTTTAAATATGCTAGATTGAATATATCATCATATCTATGAAAACATAAAAAAATAGTCACAATAATAACTCCGTTGAATAATATTTGAAAAAATATAAAGCAAAGTCACAAGCCGTGGGTATTTGAACACTTACCTTGTATTTCAGTTATCTTACTATCTTATGTCAAACATTTTACGAAATGATTGGATGTTGTTTTTGTGAACCCTGGGTTGCATTTTGCATTTATTTTGTAGTGGAGTGCATTGGAGTGGTTACAGTATTTGAGTAATTATTTATTATTTACTTTTCATTGTGACATGTATAAGTCGGGTAAGATTTTCCATACATAATGTAAATCAACTAACAATATAGACCAAACAAATTTGAGGTTATGCAAGCCACAGTTCAAAATAGGATATATGTTACCTACTTCGTGACCATTATCCATGTAGTATTAGTAGCTACAATTGAAAAATATATAGTTATAGTTATATAAATATTTTCAATCATTTATAGAAAAAAAGAAGAAAGACGCCGAGGAAAGGAGGTGAGGTCGCATAAGAGTTGATTCTGAAAAATATGAAAGTGCAGAATTTAAAGAAGAAAGAAGTGTTGCTTCTTTCATAAAAACATATTTACGTGTTAATAATGAATCTAAGTTTTTCTGAAAATGTGTTGGTTGCGTTTTATAAATGAATGAATTGAAATTCTTCTTTGAAAAATGTTGTTACTGTTTCTGATTGACTGCAATAACAAATGTTGTATATACCAGTTAAACTCCTGAAAATTTTCATTTTGTATAATTAGACTCGTATAATTATAATGGTCATTAATTTCCGATAACTTTTATGAGGACATTTGTGTAAATGAATGATGGAGTCCTACTTTTTCATATCTTTCTGATTTTCGTATGAAATGAAATATATTGAAATTCTAATGTGATTAAATCGTAATTGGTCATAACTCTGATACTTTTAACGACCATGCATTAGTATTTTCTCAGCTGTGGCTTGGTCGTCACAACGGAAAATACACTAAAAAAATAAATTTTCCAATGTTATATCACTAAATGAAGTGTTGATGCGGTTTATTGAAAGAGTAAAGCCGAAAATATAATTATAATACAGTTCAATTTTTTTTTTCATGACATGCAAAATAGGTAAGAATAATCCATTAATAACCAACAAAATTTTCGAAGCTATCATTCATTTTGTGATGGAATTGATGTTCTGTGTTAATAACAACTTTATTAGTCAAAGGAAACCCACATTAGTACCAAAAAAGTCACACTCCAAAATCGCAAAAAAATGGTTAATTGGGAATAATTGTTTAAGAATAAATAAGGTTTATAATGATAGACACCTACACGTGAAAAATTTCTTTATATATTTAGAAAGAATATTATGCCTAAATTTGATAAATACCATTCAAATCCGGGCAATTACGTAATAGGAGACTCAGCTATTTAATATGGATTGGCATTTTTTGAATGACTATAATCCAGATTCTAATTCAAGAGAAATAAGCGTTTGTAATATAATACAAAAGATTAAATTTGCGGTATGCAGATATGAATGAAAAACTAAATTTAAAAAATGTCACCCAACCCGGAGTTGAACGCCGAGTTCAATAATATTTTAGTTCGTTCAGTTCAAAATCACGTTAACATGTTGGAGACCATTGTGCGTGTTGGGAGAAGACGAGGGGGCTTATCTACTAACATGTGATGCTAAGCTCGGTCGAAGATATCTTGGAAGTCTTTCCAAGCAACGATCAGAAAGCCTCGTTTATCTTCTATATTCGTGGATTGAGTTTTGAATAGAGTCATCATATGAGTAAATATCGTCATCGCCTTTTTTCAATACGTATGTTGGTGTAGACATTGAATAAGAATATTCCTAATCGAAAGTGTTCGTCACGAATAAAATGTTTCTTCTGGTTTGTATATGAAAGAAACTGTGCATATAATCTTTGTCCAAATTGTTATTTTGAATTGTTTCTTTTTGAAGTGCTAAGTTCTTATGGGAGGGTAAACCACTTTGTTACCTAAAGCGTAACGGCGCCGGTTTGTATGGCTTCCCTTTCACTCACGCATATGTCAGCTGAAGGCAGGCTCCTCCTCTCTCGTCGGACAGACGATCAGTGTTTACTGTGCGTTAGACATGTACTATTGACAGTATTATAAAAAGCTTACCAGCAAGCACTTAATATTCTTTTATTATGTGAAACGTGGCTTAAAAATGATAATAATAATTTTGTGTATCTACATTACCATTATTTAATCCTACAAAAGTAACAATTAGCTTATGGTAGCTATAGTATATGTACATATACAAAATAATAAAAAAAATATTTTATTAATAAATAACGTTTTCTTACATTATCATATTAATATACATGAAATTTAAGTAATAACCTAACCTAACTCAACCTGAAGGCAGTGTATCATCACCCCCGGTTCAACTGAAACTTTGCTCCTTAAACTACTGAGATACAACTTAATGACTTTCGAATCTGTTTCTTGTTTAACCGATAATAATAATGTTTCTCATTTTATAATCGTTGTTAAAAACCGATTAGAGGCTAGTGCGGATGAGACCGAAGACTGTTAGCATTAACACGAGATGTTAATGATGCCACTCGTGAAAACTACACACTCGATAATGACGGCCAGATGGTTTCTACAGAGAACCTTATGGCATTCGTGAAATAGACATCGATCTGTGACTGACTACTGAAACTAAAATTAACTGGATGTGAATAACTTAATGCAAGAGTACACTCAAGAAAGCAGCGATGTGGTGAAGACATGTGGTTGTACCTGCATGAAAGTTTAGGTTAAAGATTGACAATTTGTAAATGGCCTAAGATGCGTATAAACATTTCTGTTTAGTCATACCATAGAAATAAACTCAATATGATGATTGTGTCGAGAAGATACTCTTACAGTAAGTTTTGATATGTGCCTACTAAAAATAACTGCTTTCATGGCTAATGCTAGGACAGACATTAGGTTATTTTCAACATTTATCCAAGCGCCTCTCCACAGAGGAAATTCTCGTGGTGAAGCAGCAGAACCTCGCTGAAGTCAATCGACTAATCAGCTACAGACAGGTTTCGTTTCATTAGTGCAGAATATATATTTGCTAGATCTTTTAAAACGCTATGTCGATCGAATGAACTTTGTCTGATATGCTTTTTTTTTCAAAGTTACTCTAGTTTTGGTCGTGGAGTCTGGTTATTTCATTTGAGAATGTATGATCACTCAGACATGCATCTATTGTCCGGTCAAATTAGACCAATAAATAGGAGTGAAGGCATAAAAATTCGCCCCCAGCTCAAAATTGGTTCAGAAAAAAATTGTAGATCAGATAATTATCTGTATAAAATATCTAAATACTTTTTTCCTAAGAGCCACCGTTTCAGAGATATAACGATTCAAGAAGTTAGAAGAGTTGTAATCGTCATAATATGCTTTGCACACGTTTACCTACTTTGAGGTAGCACTTAGATATTAGCAAGGGTGAAAAATGATAAAAGCCGTGTAAATAAAAGAGGGACAATTATTCGTCTGACTCATAATTCTTTAATACTTCTGCTTCCTTTTCTTCTTCTCATTGTGCTTCTTCTTCATCCTGGGTGCAAGTAAATTGCCTCAATAGTGATGCATTGCATGTCTCCTCGTTGGTATCAAACGAATCCTCAACTGTTGATGATTCAACATTGGAGCAAGACAACAACAACAAAACAAACAGAACAAAACAGTCCAACTTCTTTTGCAATCACATTTAGCACCACATCCTTTTTCACAGTTGCAAAAAAAATGTGTTTAGCAGTTCCAACTTCCAACTTGATCCAATTTTCTAGTTGGTCGACAATACATCAGAAACAGTTCAGACTTTACTCCCACCTGCGCCGGAAAACTGCTAAGCACAATTTTTTGCAACTGTAAAAAGGGATATGCTGAATATGGTTTTTCTCTAGCATGTACGAATTGTCAAGACCGGTCGTGCTCCAAAGTTGAACCACCAACAGATGAGGATTCGTTTGAGAACAACGAGGAAGCATGCGATGTAAAAGTCTCACTATTGAGGCAATTTATTTACACCTAGGATGCAGAAGAAAAACAAGATGAGGAAGTAGAAGCATTAGAGAATGATGAATCAGACGAATAAATTTTATCATTTTCAACCCTTGCCAATAATTTTCATTATTCAAAAGTTTCAATTTGAACAGAATCACAACAGATCCGTGGAACAGGCCTACCGGGAAAGCCACGTTAAAAAACGCGCTAAGTACACTACCTCAAAGGAGGCGTGGAAACGTGTGCAATGCATATTATGATGATTACAACTCTTCCAACTTTTTGAATTGTTATATCTCAGAAAAGGATACCCGTTTTTGCAACCTTTGACCCCGATTATTTTTTTCCAGGTATAGAATCGATGTGGATTTAACAGAATTCGTTTATGAAAGTGTTTTGAACAATCGTATCAACTTTGAGCTGGGTGCGAATTTCTGTACCCTCGGATGTCTAAATTGACGGGATAACTAACAAAATTAAATTTTCCACCAAGATGTATTAAAAGAGAGTTTAGTGAGTGGAAGTATGCAAACTAAAAAAGCAATTTCAACCGATATATCTTCAAATGAAAACGCAGACCGTTTCCGACACCTGTGGTTGCAAATAGAGCAGATGTTTTCAGTTCGATTGAAACCACCCATAAACAAACTCGTGTATATCGTAAAAGTACCAATTAAGTAGAAATAACTTTCCAAGTTTCAATTGAAAACTTGGGCGAAATCAATTTCTGTTGAGAAAATCAGATCGGGAGAAATTTCTAGATTTGAATACATATGTTGAAAGTATTCGTTGATCTTGTTTAAATCATTGTGAAACAGTATCGATAAAAAAATACACAAGAAAAATATGAAATCAAACCGGCTTTCATAAGAGTTCTTGAATTTATCCAGATATCAGAGCTATACATGAGTGTGAGGAAATAATATAAAAATTTGAAATACTAATATTCATTTTTAGAAATCGAAGTTGAGTTCCATTATCTTGTCGTATTTAGTCTAGTGTCTAAATATTCCTATATACAATTATTAATGAGAAAAATACCTTGTAAATTTTTCTGATTCGAACTTGAAACAGAAAAACTGTATCTAAGAAGCAAAAAAACTGTATAAAAGGTATAACCACATTAACACGCTGGTCATCAAAATTGTTCAATTTTCCTCTAGAAAAACGGCACTGTTTAGTTAACCATAAATATGCATCACATAACGCAAGAGTCACAATCTCAGAAACTTCTGCAAATTTCGCTCCTATTGCATACTATTTCAAACTATGGTTTAGAAAATTAAAATACCAAGACAAGTTCAACTGGATAATATTCTTTGTTGATACTAAGCTGATGTTTCAACAACTAACATAATCTGTTCTGTTTAAAATCTGTTTCTGTTGAGAAACTTGTGCGAACTAAGGACTAACGAGGTCTTATCTGGTAACGTGTGATTCCTAACATGATTGCAGAATCATCCCAGCTTCAACCAGATACATTTTCTCGAGAAAAATATTTGGTCGAAGCGGGAATCGAACCCACGGTCTTCCGATCGTGGGTCGGGCGCACTACCACCGCGGATAATTCCACAACAATTATAGAATACCTATAAAAATTCGTTATAATGAAAAACATATTATCAAATGCATTTGTAAGAAAAAAAACAAGCCTTAGACGAAGTCATAAACAAACAAAAATAAAATTATCAATTGAGTTATTTACCTAATTTTTCCCAGCGTCGAAGTTAATAATTTCGCTCATATTATTTTTTGAATTGAACCAAAATTTCAATATTTCGATAAAAAAATTAAATTTTTCTTGGTTTCTCCAAAAGCAAACATGGAATCACTTTCTTCTCTTTATTTTCGAAGTCAAATAAAAATATAATTTCCATATGACCTCATCAGAGGTGTAATAATAATAATATCGTCTTTATTATTTTCTAATACATTTAAAGCAAATTAATCAGGAACAGTTCATTTATTATATGAAGATAAAAGGCGAAGTTCAATTTACATGATGACAAGTCATTATTCAATTGCTCTTCCACTTAACCTCTAAAAATGAAAACTGCTCTATGTATACTATGTTGTATACATAGTTTTACAACTATGTTGTAAAAGAAAAAAATTAACCCTAAACGGATAATGATATAAGCAGGAAAAATCAAATTGAATCGGCATATGCAGAAATATCTCATATCAAGGAAACATGTAGACATCATGTCACCGACATTATTTCCTACATACATAACGTCATATGAAGTAGAAATGGGTCAATTGAGGCTGAGCCTATGGCGAGAAGCGCTTACTGCACAACCTCTGCTGCAGGCAACCAGTGATGCATTTGAACCCAGGTTTGTGTTTAATAAACCCTACAAAACACAAATAAAACAGAACACAGAGTCAGATGCTACAAATGCAATACACATATATACAGACGGCTCAAAAACCAAAGAAGGCTCAGGATGTGGAGTGTACTCCAGATCACTAAGCCTAAGGATTAAGTGGGGAATGGGAAAAAATACCAGCGTGGTCCAAACAGAACTGGTTGGTATCTCAATCACCACAAAAAAAAATTACCAGGAAAGGACTTTCTGGCAAAAACATAACAGTCTGCACTGACAGCAGACAAGCCCTATTAGCGTTGAACAGACAACGTGTTACCTCAGGGCTAGTACTAGAGTGCCACCAAGATTTAGCCAAAGCCTTGGTAGATAATATAATTATCCTGTGGTAGGAATAAAGGACAGGAATAAAGGTAATCGCATTGCCGACTCTTTAGCCAAGGAAGCGGCTGGACTAAGAATGTTAGGAGTCAGTGGCACTTACGGCCCGATGACTTCGACAATTGCGGAATTAGCCAAATGTTACACCCAAGCTCAATTCCCAAAGAGACGGGGTGGAATCAAAGGATGCAATCTTCCCAGAATCACCGAGGGCGACCCTAGGAAGCTGGCGCCGAAGAAATATGGGGCTAGTGGACACACCTCTATGCAGGATGTGTGAACAGGAATATGAGTCTGTCAGGCATGTCCTATGCGAGTGCCCGGAGTTATCGTCATTAAGAGAGTGTGTGTTCGGCGAGTCTTGGCCTACACCTGTCGATATAAATGAGATGTCTCCCAGTGACCTGTCCACCTTCCTGGAAAGGACAGGATGGACGATGCCCTAGGATGACAACTCCTCGGGAGGACATATACCAGTTCTACATATTTCGCCACGTTGATGTAAAAGAACTGTATTCGTGTGAAAATATGGAAATTGGTCGAAAAAATATATTTACCCTTTCTGCATTCCGATTCAAATTATTCTTTTTCGCTCACTGGTTCAAATCAAAATAAATAATTTCATTTTGATCAAAACTGCGTTTAAAATAATATAATTTCTTCTGCTCCAATTGTCAGTTTAAAAATCAAATTTCATTATTTTCTTTTCTTATGAAACTAAACTGGAAAGCGTTTTGACACTATAATAAACATATCACTCAATTCAACGCCCCAATTTTTGAGAAAACACGAAAAGTATTTACTAATTTCTAGTGAAAATATTGATATTCTCGATATTATATACAGCTTTCTGTGAATCTTCGCTTATTTCAGTAAGAAGGAATAAATATGATATTCGGCAATCAAATGAAAATATCCAATAAATTTCGTTTCAATTTGGCATAACTTCTTGCCCAACTGTAATTAAAGCAAACCATGCAACTTCTAAAGAGAGGTTTATGTAAATCAGCCACTTACACACGAGTCGAATAACTCGTCTAGTTGGCCTTGTCCATGTGCAGACTCTTGAACTGATCATTGACAAACCGACCGCGCATAACGCATAAATCTTTATCGTGTACTTACTTACTCTTTCTGCAACAGTTCCTGCACAAACAAGAATATCACGAAAATGCTCGTAGAGAAATGCTGTCAACAATTCTGCGAAAATATCCTCAACTAGGTGCACGGACTTGTAAATGTTACATAAAACAATGTTTGAAACGTGTCCGCTTTCTAGATAATTCTGAAAAATGCCGCATCATTCACTCAGAGTTCTGTTGAATTCCGCGGATACTGGCACAGAAATGAACCGTATCAAAAAAACAAGAATGTAATGCTTGGATTTAGAAAAGCTTCAGAAAATATCAACCACCTTGTGTCTCCACGCATTCATGAAAAAAATTCACATCGATTTCAACAAATACATTTTAAATATTTTTTCCACGACAGTTTTAAAATGAATCAATTTTTTATGAGTTTTCTCACCTACAATGTTATATGGTACTCACTTTTAGGGGTGAATAATAATTATTCAATAATTTTATCGCTACTATTCCAATTTGATTGCAATTGCAATTGCAATTTTTATCAATTGTATTACTAGGCAGCAGGTGTCATCGAAAAGGGTCTTTTATGTTGAAATGTCCGGAGAAAATTTCAAATGGAGTATATTCAGTAGATGAATACACTGAATTATTGTAATGTAATAAAGAGTACCTCATCAAATTGTTAAGGGATTCTTAAGGATGTTGGCGTGTTATTCTTACTTGTCCAAGAATTGTAGAATGAAATCGTTCAATATAGCTCTTGGTGTTGGGATTTTTTGGTGTTGTGACATGTATATTTATTTTATGCAGTTTGCAAAAATCTTGAAAATTTTGATTATTGAATTCGCTACCACCATCATAAACGATAGTATAGGGTATTCCATAATATAATATATAATAATAATATAATATAATAAAAATTAATAAACCATCTAGAATATTCAGAGAGTTGGTTCCTATACCATTGGGTAGACTTGGGCGAATTTGGAAAATGTATCAATAATGGTAAGACATTTTTCTTTTTATATTGAAAAGCTGTCGATATGAATTCTTTCAAAAGGCCTTGTGCCTGTTGGTATTGGAATTAATTTTGTTGTCTTTTGTATTTAGATTTTTGGCATATGTTATAGTTATTAATATAGTTTGTTATGTCTTTGATCATGTTTGGCCAATAATAAGTTTCTTAATTGATTCAATATTTGTAGTAATTTATACCTCTATGGCCTGTTTGGTAGACATGGTGATAATTCATTTTATCTTGCTGTTCTTTTTCTCGAATGACATCAGTTATTTTTGTCGAGCAAATAATTAATCTTGAGTATATGCTAATATTTTTTTCTTGAATTGATTTCACGGAATATTTTTCTTGTTCTTCATCAGAAAAGTATAAGTGATAAGTTAAATCATTTTTGAGGTTGGCTACAAATTCTACAAGGTCTTGGTCAATATATCTTCGCCTAAGATTGATATAATATCTATTATTATCGAAAACTTTTTCTTTGATACATAATAAGACTGGAGAAGATTCTGATATTTTTATTATCATTTGATTTTTGTAATAATTTATTGGTTTTCCAGAATAAGGAATGGTGAGTAAAGGCGTTTCATCAGCTGAATGTGCTGTTGAATTATAGTTTTCATTTAGGTCATTCAAGAATTTTTCAATAGTTTCATCAATATCTCTTGTCTCATTTATGACATCTTGTGGATTTCTGGATAGAGAATCAGCAACTACATCATCTTTACCTTCAATGTATTCAATTTCATTATCATATTCTGATAATAATAATTTCTATCTTACTAATTTTGAATATGGTTCTTTAAAACTATCCAACCCTTTTGAATATTTTTAAAATGTCGTCCGAATGAATAATGTTGAAAATACTTCACAGACCAAACGAATGCTAATAATTCTTTTTCAGCTACAGATTTATCGATTTCATTATGATTAGGTTTTCCGTTCTGACAAAGTACTGATCCTATTACAAATTTACTCGCTTCTGTTGTGAGAGTGAATGTTTTTGAGAAATCTGGATGAATCAAAATTGGTTCTTTACATGAAATTTGTTTGCATAATTCAGAGGCTTCAAGAAATTCCTTCGTATGTTCTACTTTCTTACCTTTTTTGAGGCGAAGTTTCGACTGCAAGATAATTCAACTGCAAACTAAAAGGAAAATGCATTAAGATAATGAAAATGAAATGTATTCAACTCTGTCCGAATTGAAAGGGTGCTGGAATTTCGTCATTAAATTCATTGACAAAAAATAAATAAAAATTGTACAAGACGGTGTATTTCTATATTTTACAGAATTTTCACAAAATATAGATCTTGATTAAGGGTTTTCTTCATGTATTCATTTAGGTTGCACTAACAATGGGAACAATGGCTGATTGTCGGTTTCACGAGTTGTATTGTATGATTTTTTTACAAGACCTTGCATCAGATTTTGGAAAATTTACAATTACCGATAATTTTTGATATAGACAGATACAGACAGATACCTTCTGTAGGGGTTATTTCGAAAGTTCAGATAGTTGGTCGATATATTCGAATTTCCTGGTATTTTTCTCTACTTCTCTAAATAAAGTCAATGATCTGTTTTTTTCCTTTTAGTTTTACATTAATTAGGTCCATATCGTCATTTCCACTCAAATATTTCGTACTTGTTTTCCTTATTATCTCTTTTTTATTTTGTATCCCATTCCTAAATAATTCATTTCATCTTTTCTTTTATTTTCTTTGTAGTCGTCTTTTTGTGTATACTATTGAAAATAGAAAACAAATATGCAATATACCTTGAAGAAAAGAAAAATGTTGGTATTGTTTTGTGTAGAAAGTTTTAAAAAATATCAACAAAGTATGTCAAGATAACTCCAAGTATCAGAATTTATATCTAAATTTCAAAAAGTAATTATTTCCTCACAGTATCATAACTACGATTATTTGCGAAAAGGTTGACAACTTTAGCTCACGCTCTGTATATATCTGTTAAAAATAAAGTACTGTAATATTGTTGATAACAGCTGATTGTTTGATCATTTTTATTTGCATTAAGAAAAAGATAAGGTTGAAAGTATTAAAATGCACTTCATGGAGAAGTGTTTGCGGCTAAAATATGAGGATGTGACCGATAAGGGTTATCTGTTCAAGAGTCATTTGTCAAGCGGGATTTTCATTACAAAACCGCCTTTTTGTGATCATATAAATATCATTCATCCTTTTCTATTTCTCAAATAAACAATTGAAGTGTGGACAGTGCAATGGAGTGAGCAAAATTCGTTTCGGTATGAGGTTTAGGGGAAAGTGAAATAATAAAGCAACCCTACTAATTTTCAACCCCTATGCTATACTTTAGACTCTCTAGATATTCCGTGTAACCCCAGTAGGTATATTAAATAGTCATATGTATGTACCCAGAACTGCATCGATCACCTCGATCGATGTGGCTTTGTCTGTATATCAGTGGTTTCGTGAATTCAAGAAACTTTCAGTCAAAAGTAGACTTGCTGTACAAGGAAACATCGATGCTGTGTGCATTTTGTTAATGATAAAGATCGTATATGGCTAACTCATGTGAGATTGGGGAATCCAGAATGAATGGTGCAAATAAATGCTTGAAGCTTGAAAAATATAATGATGTAGGGGTTCTTAAAAAATATTGTTATCATGATCAGGATAGTTGGACAAAGAAAAGATTTGTCTATATGAACTTATTTCGAAACTCAGTATAAGAGTTAAGCCATCTTCCCTGGTCTGCGATCATTATCGCCTGTTCCACGGAATATTTGCAAGATCCGTGTGATGGATGTGTGAGACAAATTGAATCGACGAGCAATTCATCGTTAACTCCAGCCTTCTTCCAGAAGTATTACTGCGTGAGCACATTCATCGCGGGTTAAATTACGTGATTGACGCTCCATAATAAACACAATCAAGAATCCTTTAGAAATAAACTCAATAGGTACATTTCGTGCTTCTTTTTATATCTTTGCGAATAAAAAGTAAGGCACTGAACCACAGTCGAAACATATCGTATTCACAAATGGCATATACAAGGGGTTCACCAAATATAACATTGTTGTAGAGGTTTTTATTAACGACAACAAAATATTTTGAAATTTCAATGTGGTGGGTTAACTTATTGAAGAAGTTTATTTCATAAGCACTTATTTATATCAGTTTCACTTTGAAAAATTTCAGTTTTGTTGGCATTTGTTGTGAATTTTCTAAAAAATTTTCAAAAGACTCATTTATTTAAAAAAATGTGTCCGTTCCACTCTTTCGTAAAAATTATTGAATATTTCATGTAAATAACTCAATTAACAAATTACCGAATAACCATTGCCTTTTGACATTGTCGTTATTACGTTCGAATCACCTCTGGCTAAGCCCAATTTGAATTGGTAAAAACTCAAAGTGAATATTTCTGGTATAATTGAAAATTCGATTTCATCATGGTTCACGTCTACCATTTGAACTATTACCGATTTGAATTTCAAAATGATTCAATGCATCATTCGTAGTGACCTATCATACCGGGAGGGATAATTGAAAATTCTGAAGTAATATGGCCTTCATCGATTGATATTTTTTACTAACTTTGACAAAACACATTTTTGTCTGAGATTATAAACTGAATTTTCTTTGATTTTGGTTATTGTCGAAGTTAGTATGATAATGCGATCTATTATCTACTGTAAAATTATATTTATTGCCTGGTATATTATATGCCTATTAGATAACTAACTATATGATGAACTCCTTCAGGTTGATATTTAATGAAAAAGTTAAAGGCAGCTTTCACGTGGTTTACAGCGATTGAAAATACTAAACCTGTTGAACCGATTAAAATGAACTCAAATCGGTGCTTATGGCAACAGCTGTCTGCATCAATATCATTGACAGTCGATTATATTTTTGAAACTTTATATAAAATCTGAAATTTTTATTTCGAAACTGATTTATTTCGGTTTTTATTATAGTTTTTTCTAAACGTACGGTCCCGACATTCTATCAAATTATTATATTATATTTAGTTATAATTTCAAAAATCATGGATTTAGACATATTTTAACTGATTAAACTTGGGATATAATCCTTGATACAAAGAAACGATGAAAACGTAGAAGGTTGCTCATATTTTACGTTTTTACTTATTTTTCTACGATTAAATGCATTAGACCTGTTTAATCGGCTATAAAACGAACAAATCGGTACTCATGACAAGCGTATCAATAGTTTTTTGAAATTATGAATGATGAATGCAGATACTAAACAGCAACTTTCTACTTTTTATTTTTGAAAATTACCTCCTGGGTTTTTTCTGTAAATTTAACAAACAGGTGCTATTTACACACATCAAAGAGAATAATTCTGGTTATATTCAAGAAGAAATGATGTGGCCTTCTCGGTTACCCAACTTAAGTCCTTTACATTTTTGTGCGGGGACACAGAAATGAAGTGAATCGTATCGTGCCTCCTCATTTATTGGAAGATCTGAGAGTATGAATAATTGATTTTTGTCTCGAGACACTGCAAGTGATCTAAAATTTACTACAACCATTCGAAGATAACCTTTGTAATGTATGGAGGTTGGCGGACAGTATTTCTAGCATTTTCTTATTTAATACAAAAATTTTTAAATAGAATCCATTCAATATTTTTGCATTTTCAGGAAATTGTGACTCATTTTCATGATCGGAGGAGTAACGGATTGATAAATACAAGACCTTTTCAATGAGGTATCACTCGAACACCATTCCCGTTTGAAAATAGAGAGAATTACACTGGGTTTTGCGATAGTTTTTGACTTCTGGTGCACTGTTTGGAACCTTTGGTGTAGTAATGAATATTACTGAAGTTTTTTCCCAACACCAAACCGTTATTTCAAAACCTCGACACGTGTTTGGATCACCAAGTGATCATCTTCAGGAGGAAGATTAAACATCTCTTGAAGGTAATCACTTGGTGATCGAAACACGTGTCGAGGTGTTGAAATAACGGTTTGGTGTTGGGAAAAAACTCCAGTAATATTCATGGTTTTTGAGGCAAATAATTTTACCGCTTTTTTCATATTTTCGCGAAAAAACCTTTCTGTGGTAGTTATGCTTCATCGCAATTTTCCATGGCACACTCTGTATATACTCAGGTATGAAATGATATGATTATTTTTGTCGAGAGACAGTCTACAAGTGAAAGACCAATTCAGGCCATAAAAAGTTAGTAATCATTGACCTATAGTGCCCGCCGTTGATAGTGATTACCTGGCCAACGTCGTTTTCAAAAAAAATTCGACTGGTGACGCCCGCCAGCTCAAAATCCACACTAGCGACTTTTTCGGGATGCATTGGACGCTCTTGGATCTCATGTGGATTGGTATCATCCCAAATTCGGCAATTTTGTTCGTCCACGTACCTATTCACCCAGAAATGGGCCTCATCGCTGAAGATGATTTTTTGATCGAAATTAGGTTCAGTTGCCAACTGCTCCTGAGCACATTCAACGAACACACGTCGTTGTTGTATGGTCGGTTACCTTCAGTTCCTGGGTCAGTTGAATTTTGTACGGGTGCAGGCCTAAGTCACGACACAAAATTCACCAAGTTGTAGTCTGCGAAAGGCCAAGGTCTTGTGAGCACCACAGAATCGAATGCCTCGGATTCTTCTGCACACTCTCACAGACAGTGGCGATGTTTTCGACATATCTCGGGATTCTTCGACATACGGGTGTTGGCCGATCGTTTACTGAACCAGTGTACTCCAATTTATTCGCCAAATTGCGAATAGTCCTCTGGATAGGACGATTATGACGACCGTAAAATGGGCGTAGCGTAGATACATACATATAAATAGTAACTGCCGAGTATACTATAGTACATCATTATTGATGTGCTTGGTAAAACATGAGTTGTATGTTTGAATAATATTTAATTTTTATCTAAAAGTTGAAAAGGTTAAAATGTCCCGGACCGCCGCTGACCGGATACACTATCGATTGAGGGAGTTGGGGCGGTCGGCCAGGGACGGTACTACGCGCGCACACACATCCCATCATGTCCTCGATGGCCCTGGGCCGACACACCATAGCCCATTAGCTTCCGCTGTACTTGGCAGCCCTCTGGCACCACAACTACTAGCCACACGATGTGAGGGACATAAAACAGTTTTCCGGTAACAATACTGGATGGCTAATGATTCGAGAACGTTTCAGTTTTTGAGTCATCAGATAATGGAATTGCTTACATTAGTTCAGATTCATTTTCCCATGCGTACTAATTCTAGTATAGTTGTTGTTTTTCTGGGTACGTAAAGAATTGGAACTTTTTCGGCTCAACTTACTCAATATAATTCTTCGGTTTTTCTTAATTGACAGAGATAACAAATTTTGATGCCTTAACTTTTGAAACAGCAAGGAACAATCTCAAAAAATCAGGTTTCACATGAAAATCTATTTTGAATTTCCAAAACCAGCTTATTTCGTCATGGATAATACCTTCGTCGCCTTCTTGTTTCTTTTGAACTACTCTGAGAAATCATTTACATGGACGATTTTCCTTTCAATAGATCGAGTTTGCGATATATGAAAAATTATTGATTTCATTTGCGATCCCGGGGGTGTACATCCGTTCGTCTTTTACATTATCGCGACGTTTCGGCAAGATTACACTTGCTATATTCATGTGTTCTGTTTGGTAGCTGAACTTGAACTAGTGGATGTGAATTAATTTAGGTAGTTTCCAAAATAATTTCTGTTAGCTTAATTGAGAAATCATTAACGACAAGATTTTTATAAATAAAACAGATTTTATAGAAATTTGTCGAGAACTTGTTTCATAGACAGATTTCAATTCGGTGTGAGTATATGTGTATTCGAAAGTGTATTACGAAAGTAATGAAAAATAGCTGAACAATCTCCGTCCCTCGATGCGCATGTGGTGGTCTTTAAAATGATGAGTTACATCATCTCTCTAATTTCTTTCGTTTTTTTCTAGACTTTCGGTTAATCTGTTTGTTCACACAATCAAGAAATTTGTAACTTTAACACATGTTGATACAAGAACAGAGACAATTACGGAATTTTTCAGAAAAAACAATGTGGAAGTGGCATCCAGGCCACATGTCCGGTTATCTAATTTCATTTTTAATGCCAAAGATAATGTGTACACGATGGAGAAATCTGGAGTTCATAAATTTAAGCATCCTAAGTATAATAGTGTTAATGCGGGAAAGAGTGTCCAAAATTTCTCAGTCCTTCAGACTATAGATAAAAATCCATTCCTTGGTATGCAACCATAAGTTCCGGAATCCAAACGATACGGAAATTTCGTAGGAAAGAGTTGGAAACTCAATTATTTGGAATCTTTGGAAATTCATAGACATAAGCATTGCGGATGTAACCTACTAAATGACCAAATGCTACTCTCCGGTTTTCAGATTGCCTACATTGTCACAGATAAATAAAATTCAGGTAATAAAGTCATTAGGGTCATTAAGGTAAGGTTAAGTTAGGTCTAAAGTGAGTGGGTCTATTCGACCCTCCACCGCAACCCGCAAGGGTTTATTGTGAGTCACACCTATTCACACTCAGCCAAATGTATCCAACTTCTTAACGAAGCCGATTAGTTTGTATGGTGAGTGGTCTTTCAGGTCAGATGGTAAGAGTACAGATCTCCCGAACTCTAAGAACCTGATTCGGTACCCAGCGGGGCAGGCACAAAGTATATGCTCTGCTGTTTCATCATTTTCCAAACAGAGGTGACACACACTGTCTTCCGACAGTCCAAGTCTCTGCATATGATGATTCAAATGACAGTGAACTGTAAGAAGGCCTGTTAGACATCGTAGTTCATCCGTACTGTAGTGTTTGGTATCAAGCTTCGAAGGGTGAATAAACGCCTTGGAGTGAGCCAATCCTGGAATATTCTGTCAGAAGTCCATAAATCTTCTTGCCATCCAGGTGTTCAATGTTTGTTTGGCAAAGCCCAAAGCGATGCCAATGACAGATTCTGATCCGATGGAGCCGCTTGCAGCACCCTCTTTTGCAAGAGAGTCAGCAGCTTCATCACCTTCCAGGCCAGTATGGCCAGGAATCCACACCAGAGACAATCTGTTGAGTCTTCCTATCGAGGAGAGTCGTTTTTGGCAATTTGCTATCAATTTAGACGTTGCTTGACTGTCCGAGAATATTTTTATGGAGGTTGGATTTATCCAATCTCTCCGCATTCAATAGCATAAATTTCCACTTGAAATACAGTCGCATAGGTTCCTAGGCAGGTTGATATCTCTGTCGTAGGTCTGCGACTGAAAACACCAGAACCGGAAGTTGTTTTTGATCCATCTGTGAACCAACAACTATCTTCTCTTAATATTTCCTTCTCCCGGAGGATCCAGTCCAGTGGTATAAGTATATATATTGGTAATTATTTCAGTTTATTTTGTTCATCTGAAAATGTACCTGTAGGGCAAAACTGCAGTAACGTTAGTTATAAAAACAGGAAGTTTTAATTCTCATTTTTTTCATAAAAAAAGAAATGTCATCTAAGAAATAAATAACGAGAATATATATTATGATCTTGCCATAAACGAACTAATAAGCATCGAATAACATTCATTATCTCTTCAAGGATCTCCGACAAGTCACTCACATTTCCTCAAATCGTATTTCTAAAAGAGGAAGCTTCTGGGGAGATCATATAATACAGGCAAAAGCCAACCAATCAGCCATTGAAATCATAGTTTTCTGTTTGATATTTTTTCACGTTTTTTTTTTTCGAAAAATATTTGCAATCGAACCAACTAATTCGATATATGTCTCAAGTATAGAATGTATTTGAATATTGATTGTTATTATGCAAATAATAAAATTCATTTATCCTGACCAGAACTATGAAAATACTAATCTAATCGCCAATCAAATTGTCATTATCAGGCATACATCATGGAAGAAATTACGTAACAGGTTTTGTTTCTCACTAATAAGTGCCTAATTACGTCCAACAAAAACCTATGGGATTAATTTGGATTGATACATTATTATATTGACGGAATTTATTATGAAGCTCGAACCACAAAACCGTTCAATTCTCGTCCAATGTGGAAATAAATGTAAATTCAATACCCTTCGTGTTTATACGCCCCTGTAGGCGAGAGTCGCCCTCGTGAATGCTAGTTTCAACCCTAACCCTATCCGTCCATTATGTGTCACTCCTTTGTTAACCTCATCAATCGATAATTTTAATATAGGTAAACGGGGTTCATATTGAAGAAGAGGAATATATTAATTCAGTGTGGTTATTACAATAGGGCATATTGGATTGGACATTTATGTCTTGTAAATGAAGTCCATTCAGTTCTTTTCATGGAAGATTTATTGAAAAAAACCTATTTCTTTTAAAGTCTTTTGATTTTTGAAAAATTTCTTTATGATTGATTAAAACTTCAAAATATAAGTAATTTTGATAATTTTGTTAATTACTTTTGTGTAATGATCACGATCCTGATATCAACATTTGTGGCAAGTGTCAACTTTCGGAATCACGACCAATTCAATTCAAATGTCTAGGAACTCGCTTTTAGCATTGAAAAATTTCAAAATATCAATTTTTCACGAACGTAGACGTTCGTTCACATGTTTCAGACATTTTTATAGGATAGAAAATATAAAGTACACCAAACCATCGTTCTAAACATTTCACTAGATTAAATATTACGTTGACAAAAATAATATTTCTCTCATTTTGAACATTTTACTCAACTTTGCTACGGATCATAAAACTAGACATCACTCTTTTGAAAACTTCCTATAGTTATTAGTAAACCATAGTATTAGCACTTTCACTTTTTTCATCGTATGTAATGAATAGAAAACAGCTCGTTGATCTAGGCAATAACAGAACATCTGATCTACAGTCGATTGAGCTGGGAGTTCCTCAAGGGTCTGTGCTGGGGCCACTTCTATTCATAATTTATATCAACGATCTCTTCTATGAATTATTACCTTACACATATGTCAATTATGCAGATGACACATCGATCCTGTGCTCTGACAACAACTGTCAGAATCTGCTCGCAGCTATGGAACTTGCAGAAAGACAAGCTGAATCGTGGTTCAATTCAAACCTACATAAACTCAATAAGGAAAAAACATAAAAAATAATTGTCTCGACTAATAATAATATTTCTGTGGGCAAAACTGTCAATTTACTGGGAATCACTCTTGACGATGCTATGAACTGGTCACCTCATATAGAGGTATTAAACCAGAAGCTTTCGAAATATTTATTTTTACTTCGACAATTGAGAAATTTTGTTAACATAGAGACGCTTATTTCATAAATACATAAGAACATAGATAAATTCATGACCAACTTCCAATTTCATGGGTATAACACTCGTGGAGCTAATCTTTTGAGACCTCACCGGTTCAATTTACAAAAATCCTCTAAGAACTCACCCGATGTCAATCTATATAATATTCTGTCATCTAATATCATAAGTTTACCCTTGCGAAGTTTCAAAAAGCGAGTCAAGGACTATCTAATGGAACAAAGTTTTTATAGTACGGAGGAATATATTGCCACATCAGTGCTCGAAGAATTTTTATAATATACTATGTTTATTATTTTATGTTTACTTTCTTTGTATGCACATTTTATTCAATTACTTCATATGTTTTACATTATTTCATAATGTTTTTTCTTTATAATTTACTGTTACTGTTTTATGTTCAGTTATGATGTTCATCTACATGCTGCACCACCAACTTGCTACTAATGTACCTTTATATACCGTAGTGAAATAAATATCTATCTATCTATCTTTTTCACAAAGAAATATTTCTTATTCATAAGTAACTTGCCGTGTACGGTCTTCCAAAAATACACAAACAAAACATCTCCCTTTGTCCCTACATGAACGCATTTGGTTAACCCTCAAACGCCCTGGCCAAGTATCTTGCAAATATCCTTCAATCACTAGCCGAACAATCCTCATCATATGTCCGAAACTCCTATCACTTCATGGAAATTCTGCAATCCTTCAATATCCAACAAACAGACATCATTGTCAGCTTTGACGTAGTATCCCTTTTCACAAATATCCCAGTATCCGAAACTTTGTCCCTTCTCAAAACGAAACATCAAATCCCACAAGATACGATTAACCTCATCAGCCACTGCATGTTCAGCATATATTTCCGTTTTCAAGACAAATTCTACAAACAAATCAAAGGCGCCCTAATGGGTCCTTGCAAATCTCTACATGGACGACTTCGAAACCGGATCCATTGACACGTCTCATCTCAAACCCACGTGTTGGCTCCGATACGTGGATGACGTCTTCGTTACATGGCCCCATGGATACGAAGGTCTTCATGCATTCTTGAACCACATCAACTCCTTACACCCCGACCTCAAGTTCACAATGAAAGTTGAAAATAATAACTCACTCCGTTTCGTGAACGTTCTCATCAAAAAGTCCAACAACTCCTTCTCACACACGGTCTACCGAAAACCTACCCATACTAACTGCTACCTCAATGCCAAGTGTCATCATCATCCTGCCCTGCTGAATTGAATTCCGTTCTGAATTCCCTCATACTTCGTTCTATAAGACTCGCTGACAGCCACAATAGATCCAGGGACCTATACGAACTCACAGCCGCCCTTCACCAAAACGACTATCCCGTATCACAAATACAAAGATCCATCCAACGACAGCAAACGACACAAACTCCACTCCACGAGTTACCCGAGGAACAGACCAACCAGACAAAAGCTTTTCTTCCCTACATCCATGGAGTTACTAACAAAAGTATCAAGACAGTATTCACACAACCAACAACCAAATCTCCACTATGTTAAGAACACCCAAGGACACGATACGCAATTAAGCACAGGGCATATACGAAATACCATGTTCAAACTGTCCCAGAACTTACATCGGCCAGACCAATAAAAGAATTTCCAACAGAGCCTATGAACATGACCTAGCTGTTCGCAAATCAGATCCAGCATCATCTCTCTTCAAACACCACCAGGAAACAGGCCACACAATAAGTTTCGAAAACACCAAGACTATTGCTACGGAGAAAAATCTTCAGGCCAGGATAATTCGGGAAGCAATTGAAATTGAAAAACGTCCCAACTGCCTTAACAAGCGAGATGATTCGCAGAGACTACCACAAACATGGAGAACATTGTTGTCACGCAAGATACCCGAACAACAGAGTGACCAGTTCGAACTTATAGTGGAACACAGAAAACATAGAGCTAGTAACGAGACTTGACGACAAGGGAGATTACGACCTCGTCCTCGAGTCAAATCTAAGTGATTCTTGAAAATGGCTCCAAAGCAGGAGCCGAAACGTCGAAACGATGAAAATTACAGACGCTGTTCAACCCGCGGAAACCTATATATATATATATATATATATATATATATATATATATATATATATATATATATATATATATATATATATATATATATAGGAGAAATACGGAATAATGTTGGGGACTGCATCCCCAACATTATTCCGTATTTCTCCTTAACTAGTCAGTCAAGACTACCCATCGCTTTATATATATATATATATATATATATATATATATATATATATATATATATATATATATATATATATATATATATATATATATATATATATATTATATATATATATATATATATATATATATATATATATATTTAAGAGCCACCGGTATACAGCTGTTTCAGCCTATTAGGCATCGTCAGTACCGGGCAGGCGGTCCTCGATTGAAGACAAAATGAGAAAAAAAGCAAGAAAGTACTTGATAAAAATAGCTGCGTAAACGCAAACGAAACATAAGTGGAACCACCTATTGGTGTGACACACTAGTCAACTTGCCAAGTTTTTATGTCAGTGTTGCTGGTTTTCAATTTCATTAAATTGAATTTTGATTATCCATCGTGCAGGTAGTGAACTAGGAAAATTATATATATTAGAAATATCTTTATGTAGATATAAAATGCGATATTCCATGCTATTAGCCACTCCCATAACTTAATGCTGATACATTTATTGTGTTTGGTTCAGATTTCATGAAATTTCCATAAATAAGGCGATATTCAGCTAAACGCTAAAGCTAAGTATCCTGTAGAATTCTGGATAAATATATTGAAAATATAAAAACTTATGTGAAAATAATATTTCATCAAGTCTATTATTGAAAATCAGGCTAATGACTTCATCGTTCAAGCTATTCCACGTACGGAAAATGAGGTTAATCAGAAAATGCTGTATCTGTGTTGAACAGAGCATTATCATCATTTTCAAACCTGTAAAAACTAGCCACTAATAAATCGAGATGTACTACCATAAACTAGTAGAACAAGAGGAAAATAGCCAAAATCAAAAACCATCGTAATATTTACCCGTTCCATAAGAAGCTTAAGTCTAGAACACCGACCCCACAAACTGCATCACTTATAAAAACACTATGTAAACAAAAGTGAATAAATAATACGAGTATATGGATTGAACTGAAAAAATCGAAATACCTAAGAACATAATTTCCTGAATAAATAATTTTCTTCGTGCATTAGATTTCATCATCATCTTTTCATCATTCAGTTTTTTCATCATTTTTTGTAGCCACTGTTATAAAAAACTCAGCTTTGTATTATAATACATGTCCGCTTTCTTGCGTTTATTTTGGAATATTGCCTACGAATTTTGAACTAATACTGCTGCTGGTACTGAGATTGGGTAGGAAATGATGGTTTGCTGAGTAAAAAAAGCACTTGCATGTTAGTATGATTGAAAACACGTCTTTACTGCAGCTTAGTAAAATTTCTCTGGTTGAAGACTGCTAGTTTTAAGGCCTTTTTTACTGTGCTATATTGCTAGGACATGAATTTTATAGAATTTGCTGGGTAAAAATATATGTGGAAATTTTGCAGATGAATGAGTAGCACATTTTTATGTCTCTGTCGTTGATAATATAATTTCAGCTAACTTCAAAGAGAGTAATATACACATTGAAAACATTTTAAAATTTGTTAGTCTATTAACCAACTGTCGTCCCTTTTCGGGCTAACCATCAGAAGTCGAAACTCGAGCGAACTGGTACGATGGTACATAGTTTACATCGATAGTCCTAGAATCAAACTAACTTTTACATATATCGCAGTTGATTGATTGAGTAAAACGAACCACTCACACTAACCAACCGGCTGTTTGATATTCTTTATGCAATTGTGAGTGCTTATGAAAGTTGAATTTTAGAAATTGTTTTTAGAACTACTTATCACCTATCACTTCGATTGCAATTTTGCCATGATACATATTTCAATGAAGATGAAAGTACTCTCTAACTTACATTCAAGCATATCATGAATATTATGAATCGATCAATATAATTGAAGCAAGAATATAAACAATCTCAGAGATGCCGAAGTGACACAATTTTCACCGTCTCACTGATCACAATCCATACTTTCGAATATAATGTATCATAATTGCAAAACGTGTTACTCCATTAATCGAATTATACGATACCGCCATCTTTCAGTTAACACCTAAATCAATTTCTGGGTAAAACACAATCAAAATCAGCAACCTGAAATGAATTAGTACCAAATATCTCTAAAGAGTAAAGATATGCTTTTATTTGTACTTTGAACTATTTGTCGTGGACTTTTGTTTATATTAAAAAAAAGACTGAATTCACATTCTTAAAAAATGAATTTTCTCTCTTATCGTTTTGTAAAACTTATAAATAATTTCATGTTCATCAATTACTTCAATCTTTCTTGAAAAATACTTTCAATCTTTTTCTAAATTTGAGATCTCAAAACCTCACTGCTCTGGAGTAAGTTTCAGCCAAAAAGTGTTACCTTAAATTAAAATAAACGTTTTCAATGTGTAAGAACCATTCAGGATTCATGAATGTGTCCTTTATTTCCAAACAAGATGCCAATAAAACGCAATTAATAGCACGCAAAATAAACATTTATTCAGAACTCATCACAACTAGTAGAATTGCTCAAGTTGCGGTGCAACACGAAATATGATCCCGGTTGCCGGTCGGTATGTCAATGACCTCGTATCCTATTCCTCTTCTGTTATATAAACTTCTCGGCGGCAACAAGTCGTCCTTTTAGGAGCGCGATTGGATTTCTAGATTCGCTGGGACAGAAACTGAAATTGAGTCATCGATCGAAATTACAAGGCATTATCTGGGGCCTTTTAAAATGAAAGAAAAAAGATTACGGATTTCTACCTAACTATTTTCCGATTCCATATAGTTCGCTACTGATTATCTTTGGAAGAAACAAAATAATGTTTTACAGTTATTAGATATTCATGTTTCCGAGACAATTAGACAAAAAACAGAGTACCCAGTTTATGAAAAATTATTTGAAATTTTTGAAATGTTCTTGGATGTCAGATTTATTATAGAATTTAGAAGTTACACAGACCGTTTCTTTTATGTTCCAACTATTGCGATCTTAGAAATAGTAGGACTTACAAGATTGGTTAAATTAAATGAAAGTTGCCTATTTGGGGAAACAATATAGTTTTTTTCAGGTTGCAACTATCAATAAAACGTTTTCAGGTTATTTGTAAAAAACTATTTCGTTTGTTAGCTCTTCCGCCATTTCGGATAATATGGAAATAAGACGCAGAAACTTTTGTGCTATTTCATGTTTGTTATGTGGTATAAACCAATTTTCAATGTGTTTTCTTTATTCCTTCAACAATTTTTTTTCGAAACGGACATCTAAGTTTTCATCTATTAACTCCAAACATCTCTTGAAAATTTGCAGTGGCCCAATTGTCGATATCATGTAAGTATATTCACAGGATTTTGTATTCCCACAAAAATAGTTCCCTGCAAATAATACATGGTGCAAATGGAATATATATTCCCATAGGAGAAAAATGTATGTATATCTTGAAATAGATATATGAATATTAATTACCTACTAATCAAATTACTGGGAAACTTGGAATTTAGATTGCTGAATATATTGAGGAGAAAAAAAAAGGAAACTAGAGTCTTCTCTTTGTTATTGTTTTTCATTTGTCCTCATTTATTTTGGAGAAGAGACTATAGTTGTTTTGTGGTGATTAGTTATTTTCCGGTTATTCCGAAAAAACTTATGAACCTCATGGGAAATAAAGAGGATTTTCGAAATGGAAAGTTCACAATTTCATTTCAGTTAATTACAAAAAATTTTGCATAGTATTTCGTTAGCAAGAAATATACCTGAAAACACTAAGTTTTTTCCGTTTTTCATTTTTATTTTTTTGCATATTATTGACAGTCAATTCATTCATTATTGTTTAACCATTTCATCACCTCATTTACATTGCAAGACAAGCGTTGTTATACACATTTTTCTATTACTGGAGTTTTTCCCAACACCTAATCTTTATTTTAGCACCTTGACAAATGTTTCGATCACCAAGTAATCATCTTCAAAAGGAAAACCAAACTGAACATGACAATTCACATCACTGTGGACAGCACAAACGTTCTGGGCTGAATTTTCTAGTGCATCGTCTTTTGACTTTTCCTCTCACACATGAGAGGTTCACAAAAGAAAAATGTACAGTACAGGAAATAGCAGCCACTAACGGTTTCTCGAGGGGTATTGTTGATGATATAATAAGGAAGCGTAAACTAGTTAAGCTTAAGGAAGCTATTATATGTCGCGGTTTTTGTAAAATCCTTTATATTGAAAATCATATAATAAAGTGTATTAATTAGTTTTAATAAGTATCGGCCAGTTCAATTCAATTATTGAAACAAAGCATTGGGGGTAAAAATAATTTTCCAAAATTTAGTATAACGGCAATAGAGCTAATTAAAGAAGAGGTATCTAATATTATCGAAGAAGACTGGCAGAAAAGGATTGAAAAAGTAATTTTAGTTGAAAAAGACTAAATGGGATTGGATACTTCCATATTAATGCTGCAAATAAATTCATTATTGATTTAAATGATGACAGTGATAGTGAAACAGAGAATATGGAAAAGGAATTATCAGAAGCTTTCGAAGAAAGTTAGTGAAATATATGTATATATATATATATATATATATATATATATATATATATATATATATATATATATATATATATAGAGGCTGATTCACGGTGGATGGCACATTAGACGTTTCTGGTGAACCAGACAACGGATCACTTTGAAAATTTAATGGAGGGCATATTCGGACATTCTCTAGCCAACTAAAATATTTTCGACAATGCGGTGTTGCCGCTTCTATTAGAAAGCAGTAGCAACTTTGATTTTTCAAATGGAACACTATGTCGGGCAATTATTGGAATCTCCAATAATTGCCCGACAACTTTTCTTGATATTTCACTATACCTATCTGTTACCGTTTTCGAAATAAAAATTATATATATATATATATATATATATATATATATATATATATATATATATATATAAATCCAGATTTACGAAACCAAAGTTTGTCTAATTTCAGTAAAATTCTGATCCAAAATTCTTATCTTAAATCTTTAGTTAACAGAATTTTATTTTGTGAAAGAACAAATTTTCAAAATAATAATGAAGAAGTTGAACATAACAACGTTATACCTTTATTCATATATGAATCGCTCCCATATATTCAAGAATTGACACCAAAATTAATTAATGTATTCCGAAATAATAACCTCAAAATATCTAAAACAAATGTCACTACTATATCTAAATTATACAGTAAACTGAAAGCTCCAATTTCAAATAAACAAAAATCCAATTTAGTATACAAAATTTCTTGTATGGATTGTTCTCAAACATATTTAGGACAAACATCTAGACCTCTAAGTAGTCGCATCACTTCCCATAAGAGCGATTGTAGACGAAATGTTAATTCTTATGCATTAACAGAACATGTTAATTCGGAGGATCATAAAATGAATTTTGGAAACCCAAATATTTCAGATAGAGAAACCAATACAACTAAAAGAATATTTTTGGAAATGATACATATTAATAACGAAAGATATTCAATGAATAAACGAACTGATATTGATAGTCTCAGCAAAATTTACACGTACCTACTGAAATATGATAAAGAAAATGAAAGATCTAGTAATTCGAGTATCATTCAGAATTTTCCAACTTGACATTGTCAGCCAAAAATTTGTATCAACTGTCATTGAATTCATCTTTGCTTCTTTCCAATATTCTACCAAAATAAAGTTGTCACAATAGAGAAGAATATTCAGGGCAAAAAGTCGATGAGATTTCAAAAAATAAATCATTAAATTAAAAATAAGCCGGCAAAATGCTACATAAACTATATGACTTCAACACAGGGAAATTTTAAAATATATTCGAATTTTACGCAACTTTAAACAATCCAATCCAACTTTGAACAATCGATTTTTGAAAATCAAATTGAAAAGTATTGAATAATTTCTTGAAAAAATGTCAGTGAAAAACGTACTTCTGTATATTTTAAATATGTGTTAAAATCGTTTAGCCTATGCTCTTAAGCGCACCATCTATTAGGGACCCACATAGAAATAACAGTATTCATCAAATGTTAATAAGAATATTATCAATCATAACTGTGTTATTATTCTAGTTAGACACTCATCGTTATTCAGTCATGGTTTGTGTTAATAAATGAATTATTGACAGATTACAACAAATTACTATGCTAATATCACTATTGCTGTTTTTAAAAGCCTTGAAGGAGTCATGGAGATTACCTCTGTAAAAATAACACTGCGTTGTTGTGGTTTTTGTACAGAGATAAGAAAATAAATATTAGGTTACAATTATCAACAATTGAAGTGATAATCGTTTGGATTAAACATCATGTAAAATAATATCATTCACAACAAAAAGCGAACTTTAATGTTCGATTATTCAATCAACAAAACTACAATCAACCGCGTACACGAGATAAAAGATCTTGGTATAACATATGACAGTAAATTAACATTTACAACACATATGTATAAGGAATATGACTGCTGATGCAAATAGCATGCTTGGATTCATTTACAGAAATGGCAAAAACTTTAAAAGTGTTGCCACCTTAAAATTACTATATTTTGCGTATGCCAGATCTAGGTGTATTGATTTCACTACACTACACTACGCTGCAAATAGTCTTGATGATCCGTAGGTGGCTCAGATAGTTATTGACTGTCCATAGTCAACCATTCACTATACAATTTGTTTTAAGTTTGTGTTATTTCTCGATATATGTCGCTGTGAATTATTCACAAGAGTTTTGAACAAAATAAGCATACTCTGTATAACTAACGGAATAAAATCACGGATTCTCATCAAGTCTGATTCAATTTCATTAAATATCTGTGTAGTGTGAAATATAGAATCTTAATAAGTACACAACAAAACTATTTGAGCTGTTTGTTTAAAATCACATCTAAAAATCAACATTTTTGAATTCACAAATGTAATTTGAAAAAATGTAATAGAGTTTGGTTTAGTGGAGGTACATAGATAGAAAACGGTTCAAGTATGAAGCCTTGTGGAACTTCCAATATTAGTGAAATCAGAACTCAAATTTCCCATATTTTTACTCAATAACAATATGTTATCAAAAAATCCATAGTTCTCAACAGTCAGGTTATGGTTAATAAAAGGTCGACCAATCACGCGACTGCGGTAGGCTAAGGTGTTGAAGACACCATCCTGACAAGCCATTATGAACCCCTCAGTTTCCGACTTCATCCCACTCGACCTGAGGAAAGCGAATGTCAGACGCTTTGATAAGCCATCAGGGTCTTCAATGTTATTGACGGACTCAAATTTCCCATATGTTTACTCAATAACAGTATGTTACCAAAAAATCCAAATTTCTCAACAATCAGGTTATGGTTAACAAAAGGTTCCACTGAAACTTTGAAAGAAGTAGCCAATGACATATGACGCACTAACATTTTTATATAACAAATGACTCGACTTATACTGACTGATTTTTTGAAGAACTTCAATATATTGTCAGAATATCAGTACGGCTTTAGAGAAGGTAGGTCGACCGAGGACGCCATTTATAAACTAACTTCAATCATTTTTACTGCTTTAGATGGAAAAATACCTATACTTGGTATATTTATAGACCTGTCCAGAGCTTTTGACACAGTATGTCACAAAAATCTATTGAGAAAAATAAACAATTATCGCATCCCGGGAAGCCACATACGATCTTCTTTGCAGTTACTTATAAGAGCGCGTACAGATTGTGAAAATTGATAGTGTACTAAGTATGCCCAGAACTGCGACTCATGATGTTCCTCAAGGTACTGTACTGGGTTCACTTTTCTTTACTATCGAATAATTTCTTTTCCCTAAATTGTGTTGTGGAATTGGCCGCAGTGGTAGTGCGCCCGACTCACGATCGGAAGACCGTGGGTTCGATTCCCGCCTCGACCAGATATTTTTCTCGAGAGAATTTATCTGGTTGAAGCTGGAATGATTCTGCAACCGTGTTAGGAATCACACGTTAAAAGGTAAGACTTCGTTAGGCCTTAGCTCGCACAAGTTTCTCAACTTCTGAGGGTTGTCGTTCGTATGGGGGCAACAGCTGATTAACGGAAAAACAGATTTTAACAGAGATTAACCTCTGGGCAAACAATCAGTTTCGACGATGATACTGTCATTTTATATACTTCTTCAACTTGGCAAAACATGAAAACAATCCATTGAAGATGATTTTCCTACAATTTCAGAATGGTTTCAATTCAATAAATTTACCGTTAACTACACGAAAACTCCGTATTTACAATTTAAATCTGATGTCATGGACATCAGACAATTGAAAATAATTTATTTCTCGCTAATACAGTCACAACTTTCACACAATTTTGGGAATGGGGAGTGGTGTGTTTAGTAATTGTTTTGTAGAAGTGCTGATGTAGTTCAAAAATGGATGATGAAACTAATATTTCACAAAACACGAGATTATTGTAGCGATCTCTTATATAAAGAAGCCTAAATCATGAATACCAGATAAGTATTCTGTATGAAAATATTATAATTCATTAAAAATGGAAAAATCGTTTCATAAGTTCACTAAAGTAAAATATGCGAAAGATGTTGCTATTTTTCTACCCTGAAAACGGGGTAGAAAACGATCGGACAGCGAAATGCCAATTATCTGGCACCTATAATATATAAGTACGTACCTCATGAGACTCAGAATATTGCAAAATATAGAAAATACAGAAAATACAAAAATTGTTTAACTGACTCGAATCTCAAGATGGGATGTGATGTGTTTATCATTTATCAAAATAATGACTCCCAAAAGAGTATTGAAAAATGGAAAAAAGAGATAAATCTACCTCCTGATTATGTCATTTTACCAAATTGTGAAATTTATCCCACATGTGACTCTCAATGAAAATTTACCTATATGTGACCTTATTGAAAAACCCAAATATGTCCTTACTCGGATGTTTATTTGTTCTCTTGCATGTGTTATATTGTTTGTAATATTTATTTACTCCTACAAATAAACATTTTTTTAACCTATGTTTTCGCTGGTCGGGCCCCCTCCCCCGAAGCCCCGATACATTCAGAGGGCGCGCGAGCATTATCAACGAATGACCACTTCCTACACTGGGGGGTAAGTGATCACTGGGCCCGAGAATCATGTGACCTGAGGAAGCGCAGTGAGCCAAGAATGATAGCCGTCTGCATCTGTCCGGCTAAGATTTCTGCCTCAATGCGGCAAGCCGGTATGATTTTGAGATTTGAAAGTAGAGAGGGCATCATTCCACCAAGGACTCCAATAATCAGAACAAATCTTGACAGAGTGGTCTGGAAAAAGTCAGCGGAGTTCGAAGAGAAAATCTCGATATTTTATGCGTTTTTTCTCCTCTTTTCGGGCGATATTCGTTTAGCCAGGAGCTGAAAACTCCACAACAAATATCGTCTTCCTCTGGTGGTCGAGCAAGACTACATCAGGCTTATTAGCTTGAAGGGCCTGAGGGTGGGGAACGAATAGTTCCAATAAATTCGGCACTTCTCGTTCCCCACAACGAATTCAATATCCCCCGGAACGTAGAGCAACACCGGTGTCTCGTCAATACCATAAGAGTGCCGTAGATGATAATATAGCACTCTTAGGGCCGCGTTATGTCGCATATGCTGAACATGCTGATTATGGTCTCGGTCGCCTCGCAGCAGGCCCTGCACCTTGTGTCAGGAACGTCTATACCCATCACCAGACTGCGATAGACTAAGATGTTGAAGACACCATCCTGGCAAGCCATGATGAATCCCTCAGCTTCACTCTTCAGCCCACTCGACCTGAGGAAAGCAAAAGTCAGACGCTTTGATAAACCAAGGTCTTCAATGTTATTGAAGAAAACCCCATGCATTGGCAAATATACATTATTATTATTATGAATGTAAAAAGATCACTAATATACCATATTTCTTGTTTGAATGTTGTGTTATATTCACCTCCATTTATTTACCGGCATTTTTTAATACTAAAAACATCAACAACAAATTATTTAAATGAATCTTACAGGGTCCTAATTTTGTTTTCTTTTGCAGGAAAACCTGCCAACACCTGAGTCGTCCGAAGGAAACGATGATGATCATTACGGAGGTAAGAAACTTTTGATGCTTATCTTGCCTGTTATCTGATTTGTGACCACAGAAAACTCAAACTATTATTGCTCATACAACATCTAAACACATAACTTTAAATTGGTTTGTTCAATGGAAATCTGAATACAAAATTATCGAAATTCAATAAAGTTGAGCAGGGTTGGTTTTACATCTCTTGTTACTTACATATGAAATGAGTAGTAAAAATTTAGAGGAATTGTATAAAGGCGTGAACTTCTGTTGGAAAAATTCATATTTTTGTAACTTTTGCGTGGCTTTTCCATTTTTAGTATGGTTATAAATATAATTGGGAACTAGAAAATATTTTATTGAAAAAGTATGTATAATGACTGATCAACCCATCAATGACAATTATACTTTTTACTTTCTGGTTATTGTATGGATGAAGTTAAAGGAATAAAAGGGAACATTTTCACTTACTTTTAATGACAGTATTATATTTAGCTGAGAGGTTGAAACCAACTCCTACAGGGCTTCTGTTCGGGTATTTTCAAAATTTACAACTTCCCCTAGTTATTCTCTCAATTGAAATAAAAATTATTAGATAAAATACATGTTTAATGATTTTCAGAAGAAGGTTTTAGAAACATTTAATACATTCAGAGTGTAACTGATTGCAGCGACCGTTTACTTGTTTGCTTGCGCTAATCTTGCAAACGGCAACATATTGCGGTAATCTTCGCTTAACATTTGGTGTTTGATTTGTTTCAATGGGTTTATAAATAAAAAATATTATAAAAATACAGTTCAGTTGATTAGGCTCAAACAAAGGAGTGCTCGCGATGGAAGTCGGGATAATAGCTCATACGAAATAGGTATATCAAAATGTTTGAGTAATCATTTATGAACAGTTCATTTTCTTACTTTAACTGTAGATGTTCATGATTCATTTCAACTTCTGTAGACATTTATATAAAATGTGAATGAAAATTCTTACCTTAATTTATCGAAATGATTTGCTCAAATCAGTACAGCATCTGATTAGTTGAATTTAATAGAGAAATCCAAACAAGTAAAAACTATTATTTTGATTCATGCCTTCATTTTATTCGTTGTGTCAGTCGGATCAGATTTCCAACATTTTTGTTATCAACGCAATACAACCAAAAACAATGATTTGTTATAGTTATTTCTGTCCACGTGAACGATTTCGCTAAATGACAGTTTGAATGAATACTACACCAAATGTTTTTATGTTTTTTATTACTTCTATCAATTGGATAGCAAAATGTTGGTATTTACCTTGAATTTAAAGTATGAGTGAGAATAATTGAACTTTGTCTTTTATATACACGGATAACTATTTATCACAATACGAACAACCCTTAGAAATCTTCAAGAGACTTGTGAAAGTTATATATAGAGTAATATGTATAATAAGTTAACAAATACAATGGTCACTTATTGAATTTTTCAAAAAGTTGTTTTTCAAAATATTCGCCTTAAGATTTGCCAATTCTCGAAAAACATGTTTTGGAAGTTTTGAACATTTTCCGGGGGTGTAGACGAGTCTTGTGAATCAGGAGAATACAGCAAGTGAGTCAAATTCTTCAAAACAGAACAGTCTTTTCGTTAGCACTCCATTGCCAGAAGTTCAATACCATTCTATACAATCTTATCCCAGGTAGTCCTTTCTTAAAATAGTAAAAAATCATCCAACAAAAACATTCACGAGTGATTTCCATTTTTGCACATACATGATTTTTTCAAATACCATTATCAACTACTTGAACAGTCCTCCTTTCGATGTTTTAAATATATTGTCATGAAATAACTTGATATTAAATTATAAAAAAATATTAATTTCGTGATATGAAAATCATAAAACATGTATTTAAAAAACTGTATATTACAAGAAAGGGGATAAGAAGGGTGCAAACCCTTCTTTTTTTTTTCTCATCTATGCATATTCACGTCTAAAAAGTTCAGTTTGGATAAAAGTGTATGTAAAACTCCATTTTGCTTATTTGAAAAAAAGCAAATAGTGAAAATAAATGGATCTATTTGTAATCGAATTGAATATTTCAATAATAGTGAAGTGAAAGAAAATTTAAATTTTTCGAACAAAACTAACAGGATTAGGACTATGATTCTATATATATGTTTAAAATACATATCCAAGTGATATCAGATATAAATGTAAGAGACATTTATTGTAACCTTCACATGAGTTACCTAAAAATAACTAAAATTATGATAACATAGGTGCATCCTATTTTGATGTTCAAATGATCAAACATTAAACTTGAAGATATTTTTTTACGTATGAATTGTGAAAATAACGAACTTTTTGATTGAATTGATAGATTGTCTTTGTCACACCAAAAATACTATCTCTCGACGCATATTTCGCTAATCAAGTTAACATCATCAGGAGATGACCAATAACACTGAAACTTGAAATAAAGGAAATATCCATGTCAGTGCGAATCCAAAATTGAGATAGTGGGAAGCGTTTGCGATTTTTTCGTGCACAGCAAATATCTGCAAAAAATAGTTTTAATATCGCTCCTGTTGTGCATCTCCGGCAAATAATGATAATATAATGATATGAGTTTATTCATGAATAAATTTTCGAATATATATCTCATTATGAATAAACTTCTTAACGAAAAAAACTCATTGTAAGGTTAACTCAGAATAAAAATCATAACATTCCTCAGTTCATAAACATTATTTGTAAATCTAGAATTTACACAGGTATTCTATAATTTTAATGAACATTTCAAAAATAGTTTAATTCTAATTTTTCAGATCATCAAAAAATGTTCCAGAAGTTTGTGTTATCCAATTCTTAATTATTTTTGAAGATATATAATGATTATATTTTCATCTAGAATTTTATCATGAAGATTGTGTATAATATATTGAAAATTCCTTTGTGCAAATTTTGTAAATACATTATTAATTATATTTTTTATGTGAATCACTATTCTATAAATATATAATTGATTTCTTTCTTTTTTTTACTTTCTTCGAACAATAATTTAGTTGAATATTTCCAATCTCTATTATATAATTTCTAATTTTTTCAAATGTTTTTTACATCATCCTGAAACTGTTATTTAGCTTGTAACTGATAATGATGACTTTTGATGACATTCATTCAAAAAAATATGTCAAATTAACTATCAAATTCAATATTAAAATGACGAAGTACCTATCTATCTGTCTGTTTGAAATACATTTTCCCATAACCGGCTGTCGCCCCCTTACAAACGACAACCCTCAAAAGTCGAAACTTTTGCGAGAATTAACGAGGTTTTATCTTTGAAAATGCGATTCATAGCACGGGTTGGACGATCATTCAGCCTCTCGGCTCGAACCACCAATTGAATGAGTGGAACAAATACTCACACCAACCCAACCGACTAAAGAAACACAAAACAAAAATGCGACCTCAAGTTTCAAAGAATTCACTGCTTAAAACAAAATCAACGCAACAGGAACCTTTCTTCATTTGGCGTGCCTCATCGGTTTGTGAGGCCCTTTGAATTTATTTTATCCCCGCAATATTTTTTATTTAGCCTTCACTTCTTAGATATTGATTTTAATGGGGAATTTTCCTCAATTTGGGTTATTACAGTAAATGCAAGTTTGAACAAAATAAAGTTGAGTTTAATTCATGAGTTTTTCAAATTCACTTCAAAAAGTATTCAAATTGATGTTTCAAATGTTGGGTTTTAATTTTTAAAGGGACTTGTTTCTAATTCACATATTGACAACAGCACCTATATCAAGTTGAAATAATTTATACGTACCTAGATATTCTACTTTAAAAAAAGGAAAATTATCTTTATAAATCAACAATTAAGGCAAAATATAAATTATAGTTCAATACCACCTCCACAAGCCACATAAACAACAGTTGTTTTGCTATTTACTTATAAGTAAACAGAACAGCATGCCTCTGAAATATGTCATATTTGTTTGTCTCATACAGAAGTATTTAAATAATTTAAAGAAAAAGGTTGAAATGATAAGTTTAAAATGCGTTGTTTTAGAGCTTTTTTATGAAAACTACTTGATTTTCGTCAGGAGAAACATTCCTCAGTGTAGAGGGCAGTTACAGTGTTCATGAATTGGTTTTTTTTCAAGAACAAAACACAAGCATCAAAATCGTATCCATCTAATTAGCTTCACAATTACCACATTATGTGACCATTATTTCAAACTTTGAAATTGGTACAGTGTACAGTAAGCTTTCCATAAAAGAGAAACATATGCCGTCAAGAATTTTTCTATACACATAAACCTTTCTTTCGTATAACTCCAACCGATAGGTGAAAATCCGTTCGGTAGTTTTTGAGTTTATCGCGATCAGACAGAGAGATAGATGCGGCGAGTGGATTTTGTTTTTTAATATGCGTAGTGATAGGAAATCCAAAATTCACAAATCTTCTCAATGGTAAAATATTGGCGTTATTTCTGATTCGAAGTCTCCTGCGTTAAGTTCATCAAATGTTGACAGTTTAAAAAAGAAAATCTTGTGATTATAGTAAATTTCGAGGTAATACGTTTCCATCATTTGTTATTTTTAACGGAAGTTTGGAATCAATTAAAATAATACATTCTGGTACTCCTGTTTCTTTCCATAACAATATTTTCTTTCACTACACTCAAATTCATTGAACAATAATCAATAATCCTAACGATGTAAACCAACCCTGCTTATCGTGATATGATTGGCTGTGCAGGATCTGGGGCTATGAAAGACAGCGACAAGCTCAAGTTGATGCTATTGGCGTGGAACTACCACAATAATCAAGGTAACACATACATAATATACACATTTCATACACGTTGTAATATATACAAACCGAGTCGATTCGTTATTTTGTATTTGTCTTGTGCAATTTAATTGTTAATTGGCATTTCGAATAAAAATCTCTTTGGATTCTTGGCGGAAGGAATTAAATACCTAGCTAATGGATTTAGCATTGAGCATTATGTATTTAGGTTTATTTTTCAGTACCTAGTTATGGTGAATGGGATTGTGAATTATTTCAATTTTCATTCGTTGAGTATAAGTATAGATAAATAGGTAAGCAAAAAATACTGCATAGAATACGAAGACTGAACGGACAGACCGTTCCAATAATTGAAAATCTCTTGCGGCAGTTGTATCGCCAACAGCATATGCAGGAATAACTTTAGTGAAGAATCCTGCACTGATACCTGTCGGATATAATCCAACGCCCTTCATGGTATTAGCCAGAGGAATATTTTGATACATTTACTGATTGTGTATGTTGTCGAATAAAAAAAGGATTGGAGAAAACAGAATCCGGGCCGGTTGTCCGTGATCGAATAGAACTTGTAGTACCGAACGTTTCGTCTGCTACTGCGGCAGACATCATCAGTGGTATGTACGTTGACTGCGAGGACGAAGGTTATATCTCGAATGTTGTTGCTGAAAAGGTTTCAAGTGGTTTGAAATTTATGAAAAAAAAAAGAAAATGAATGAAATATAAAAAGTAAAAAAAATACTAAAAATAGCTGAACCAAAATATTCGGATGAGGTAGCCAAAGCAGAAATAATTTTTATTATATGAAAATAATATAGAGTGAAAAAAAATGGAGATAAATGATGAAAAATATGAAGAAAAAAAGATTTTAAACCCGTTTACTTCAAAACGTTTTGATTATTAATATCCATAATCGTCTTCAGTAGATAACTGATATATTATAATATATACACATATATTATAATATACACATAATATATTTTTTGATGAATTCATCCAACAAAAAACTATGGTAGAACCAAAATCATCGGCACGAGATCAGAACAAAAAATGGGTCAATAAAAAATATAAAGAGTACTGGGAAAATAAATCTGGTAACATGTGGAAAAACCTTCAGAAAGGATCCACTGAGAAAAAAATTTAAAGAATTTTTTCAACAAATTTTGCAAATATGAGGACACAAGAGGCAATCAATATATAATAATCACCTTTAGACATGAATTTTGAAAAACAGTGGTAGAACCAAAATCATTGGGACGAGATCAGAACAAAAAATGGGCCAATAAAAAATATAAAGAGTACTGGGAAAATATATCTGGTAACACGTGGGAAAACCTTCAGAAAATATCTGCTGACAAAAAAAATTAAAGAATTTCTTCAACAAATTTTGCAAATTTGAGGGCACAAGAGGCAATCAATGTATAATAATCAACTCTAGACATGAGCTTTAGAAAACAGTGGTAGAACCAAAATCATTGGAACGATATCAGAACCAAAAATGTGTCAGTGAGATATAAAGAGCACTGGGAACATATGTGAGAAATACTTTTTAAAGGGCTCGCCTGAGAAAAAAATAAAAAATTGCTGTGGAGGCATAGGAGGCAATCAATGTATGATTAAACAACACTCTTGATATGGAATCTGAAAAACAGTGGTAGAACCAAAATCATTGGGACGAGATCAGAACAAAAAATGGGCCAATAAAAAATATAAAGAGTACTGGGAAAATATATCTGGTAACACGTGGGAAAACCTTCAGAAAGGATCCGCTGAGAAAAAAAATTAAAGAATTTCTTCAACAAATTTTGCAAATATGAGGGCACAAGAGGCAATCAATGTATAATAATCAACTCTAGACATGAGCTTTAGAAAACAGTGGTAGAACCAAAATCATTGGAACGATATCAGAATCAAAAATGTGTTAGTGAAATATAAAAAGCACTGGAAAATATACCTGGGAACATATGTGAGAAATACTTTATAAAGGGCTCGCCTGAGAAAAAAATAAAAAATTGCTGTGGAGGCACAGGAGGCAATTAAAGTATGATTAAACAACTCTTGATATGGAATCTGAAAAACTGTGGTAGAACCAAAATCATTGGGACGAGATAACGACAAAAAATGGGTCAATAAAAAAAATTAAAGAATACTGGAAAAATATACCTAGGAACATATGTGGGAAAACATTTATAAAGGGTCCGCCTGAGAAAAAAAATGTAAAGATATGCGCTAACAGAGGAACTATTGTAGGAAACAAGATTGTTGGGGTGGGTATCATGAAAAGATGATTGGAAACACTCAATAAATCTATGAGACTACAGTATTTTCCGGGTACTTGGACAAATCACACGTAGCAAAAAAAAACAAATGAAAAAGTCTGATACATCTGTAGGGCCCTCAGTACTGATCTATTCTATCAATTTCGAAATCGGAATTTTCAGGAATCAATTTAATAGTCCATCGTGTTAATAATGATGAGTGGAAACTATTATTGTAGGACCTTTATGGACTGAATACAAATGAGTTTTTTATTTAATGAAACTCGAAAATTTTCCATAATTCAATTTGTTTTATTCTCAATTCGACTGAAATAATCCAATAGCCACATAATTTATGCATTTTTTGATTTTCTTTTCGATCATGACATCAAAAATTCGATTGAAAGTAAATGATTCATGTTTGTTGCATACCTGGTTCTATAATTTTTCATCTTCGAAACCTAAATGCTTCAACTATATTTTAAAATTCATATTAATATCCGCGTTCGCCAAGAATTCTTATTTGAACAAAATGCCTCTGTCAATTTCGAATTATATTAGCACGGTGGCATAGCTAGTTGTACCATTAAGATTTGGGCATTTTCGAAAGGATTTTTTTAAACCAATAACACAAGGTACCTCACATTGAAGAAATTAAATTACACACATTGAATAGCTTGAAAACAAGATATAATACTAAAACTCATAAAAAGGTAGGGTAAGATTCAATTACTTTGGCACTTGCCTAAACTATTGTCATATTCGAAAGTAGATAGCTTGCTCGTGAAGAAGTTGGGTTGAAGAATTAGTAGAGTTCATATCTTGATGACGCCAACTTCGTTGTTGAAGCGAGTACTAAGAATAGTGATTGTGTTGGATTCTGTCTTTTGTTCCACTCTTATAAAATATCCCTACAGAATCGTATGGTACTTATAATATAACTATTGTGGAAAACGTTTCATAATTTAAATAAAGTATTGAATTCCCCAAATGTCAATAAGCATTATTGAATTTTTTAGAGATTGTGGTAGAAACTGAAATATGTTTACAAATATAAATGATTCTTCCCTAATTGATTTTTCCTCGTCTTTCTTGTTTGTCTTTTAGATGAGTGTATATTATTGTTTATTTTAACCAAAACGAACCCATCCTAATATCTATTTATAATTTAATACCAAACCGGAAAACTAGGTTTAACCGCATCCTACAATTTTTTATCTTTTCATCGAAATGTTACATTGTTCCCCAATAACACCAGTTACATTAAAACCGTAACCATTGCTATCTGTGATTGTTGTTTCAGAGTTATTGAACGTGTTCTAATTTCAAATGAATTCATCACGGCTCGTTATTTATAATGAAAATGTTCCCAAGTCAAAAATGCCCAATTCTTCAATTGTTACTCTGGCAATAATTAATAATGTATGTTTTCTGTTGATATTCGATGCTATTTTTGTGTGCGACAAAATTTAATGAATTCTTTTTTTGGTCAGGAAATAGGAATGGTAATAGTGATAATATCACAGATTTATCTTCGGTTCCCGGAAGTGAAGAAATGGTTGGGCTGTGGGCACAGTATCATTCTGCGTTAGGTTTGGCCAAAGGAAAAGCAACACCGCCTACAATAAGGGATAATTCTGTAAGTATTACGTGATTAAATAGAAGATACAGGCATAAAAAATTAATTTCTTTAATCGCGGCAAATGATGAGTTGTTTTGATAGTAATAATTAAAGCCCCTCCTATTTTTAGGTACATTCATTAGATCGTTTGATATTATTTAATAAGATTTTTTATCATTTCACTCTTTAGAATAAATTGTTTTACAATTCTCTAACATTCTTAAGTGAATCACTTAGTACGTTTAATTTGGATCACGATATAAATATGTAATACCTGTTCATTCAATACCATTTACTTTCGAGCTTATATAGACCCATATCTGAGAATCATGTCTTTCATACAGATGATTTGAAAATTTTTTACGATCAGTAAATAACCACAATGAGTTATTCTCATTCTTATGATAACGTCAATTAGAGAAATTTCTGGGTATAAATTGACCCGTTACTTGGTGAAAGTCAGTAACACTATTCATGATAATAATTACAAATTTTTTCAGTGTAGCCTTATTTCAAAAACGCGTTTCTCTATACAGGCTGATTCACGGTGGATGGCACATTAGACGTTTCTGGTGAACCAGACAACGGATCACTTTGAAAATTTAATGGAGGGCATATTCGGACATTCTCTAGCCAACTAAAATATTTTCGACAATGCGGTGTTGCCGCTTCTATTAGAAAGCAGTAGCAACTTTGATTTTTCAAATGGAACACTCTGTATATAATATTATTTTTGGAATCTCCAACAATTGCCCGACAACTTTTCTTGATATTTCCCTATACCTATCTGTTACCGTTTTCGAAATAAAAATTAATTTCAAATTTTTTCTTCGAAAATCATGACTTCTAAAAATGCCGATATCTTTTAGTTAAGAAGTACTATGATATCGAAATTTGGTTTGGAGTTAGTTGATACTTGGACACTTCTCACACGTCAGCCTAATCTCCGTTACTTCAATACAGGGTGGTAAAAAAATACAGTTTTTTCGTTTGCTTGAAAAAGTTGCTGAAATTTGATTATTTTGAATGGAACACCCTGTATATTATTGAAAATTCGGAAAGCTGCTGAAATTTGCTTTCTTTCTATGTATATCATACCTATACCTTACTAGTCAAGTTTCGGACTTATGAACATTTATTTGTGAAAATGTCCCTTCAGAATGGTATTTCCATTCGGTATTTGGTAAGCAGGCCATGATTACTATTTGACAGTAGCGTTGTGACATTTTCCTAATAATATCGACATTTTCGTCACTTCAGAAGTTGCAAATACCTTCAAAACGATGGAACAAAACTATTCAAACGAAGTTCTTATGAATTTGTTTATTATTTTTGGACAGTGTGACAAAATTATCAGCAGAACATGTAGAAAGTTCAATGAAATGTATCCGAATCTACCGCCAATGAACCTCAAGAAATTTATACGAATTCAGAACAATTTCAATATGTTTGGATAAACTTTAAAAAAGCACCAAGAAACTTGAAATTGGAAATATTGATATGAATAATAATAAAAAAGTAAAACAATCATGTGGAATATTTCAAAATATGTTCGAATCGCTGGCCGTTCACTTCCAAGCACTTTAAAATGCGGGTGTTGACTGCTTTCGTGGTGGCAGATCTGATTTCATTGGGATCCAAATCTTCAAATGTTTGGGCAATCCTTTCTAACAATTCATCTCTCGAACGCACAGGTATTTTGTAAACTTTTTCTTTAAACATTCCCCACAAATAAAAATCTAATGGATTAAGATCGGGTGATCTCGCTGGCCAATTCCATGGTCCCAAGCGCCTCATCCACTGATCGTCAAATAGTCTATCCAGTTCTGCGCTCACTTCTCTTGTGCAATGTGCAGGAGCTCCGTCTAGTTGGTACCAACAGTTTCGATAATCTTCGAGTGGCAGATTATCCACGAAACTGTCTACAGTATTCTCCAAAATATTCAGGTAGCTTCTGGATGTTAATGACTCCTCGTATATCACGTACCTCAATTTGTTGTCCATCAACATGCAGAAGACATTAAAACTAAATTTTTCTTGAAATCCGGCTTCTTTTGTGACGTGAGGATTTTCACTGGACCAATAATGACGATTTTTTCTATTGAAAATCCCTTCTCTCGAAAATTTCGATTCATCAGTCCAAATAATTTTATTTAAAAAAAGTGGATCTTCTTGAATGCGTGTCAACAACATTTCACAAAATTCTACTCTCTGTTGAGGATCTTGAGGCTTCATTGCTTGAATTTTGGTGAATTTATAATCATGCATTTTATGTCTTCGCAAGATTCTTTGAACCGATGAATATTTTATACCCAAATCTTCTTCAGCACTTCTTATCGATGACTCGGGAAATGCGTGAAAATATGCTAAGACATTAATCTGGTTGTCTTCGAAAGTTACGGGTCGAGGCAAGTTTCTTGGTGCTTTTAAAGTTGATCCAAATGCATTGAAATTGTTCTGAATTCGTATAAATTTCTTGAGGTTCATTGGCGTTAGATTCGGATACATTTCATTGAACTTTCTACATGTTCTGCTGATAATTTTGTCACACTGTCCAGAAATAATAAACAAATTCATAAGAACTTCGTTTGAATAGTTTTGTTCCATCGTTTTGAAGGTATTTGCAACTTCTGAAGTGACGAAAATGTCGATATTATTAGGAAAATGTCACAACGCTACTGTCAAATAGTAATCATGGCCTGCTTACCAAATACCGAATGGAAATACCATTCTGAAGGGACATTTTCACAAATAAATGTTCATGTCCGAAACTTGACTAGTAAGGTATAGGTATGATATACATAGAAAGAAAGCAAATTTCAGCAACTTTTTCAAGCAAACGAAAAAACTCTATTTTTTTACCACCCTGTATTGAAGTAACGGAGATTAGGCTGACGTGTGGGAAGTGTCCAAGTATCACCTAACTCCAAACCAAATTTCGATATCATAGTACTTCTTAACTAAAAGATATCGGCATTTTTAGAAGTCATGATTTTCGAAGAAAAAAATTGAAATTAATTTTTATTTCGAAAACGGTAACAGATAGGTATAGGGAAATATCAAGAAAAGTTGTCGGGCAATTGTTGGAGATTCCAAAAATAATATTATATACAGAGTGTTCCATTTGAAAAATCAAAGTTGCTACTGCAAAGCGGCAACACCGCATTGTCGAAAATATTTAAGTTGGCTAGAGAATGTCCGAATATGCCCTCCATTAAATTTTCAAAGTGATCCGTTGTCTGGTTCACCAGAAACGTCTAATGTGCCATCCACCGTGAATCAGCCTGTATAGTACTACCCAAAATCTAAAAAGGTTAGTTGGTGCACGTTTCAGAAACTGGGGCTATCTATTGAAAAGCAGAATTATGATTCTGAAATAGGGAAATGACTGCGATGTTTATTTTTTTGGATTAACATATTTTTATCCTAAAGAAGTTGTGAACTGTTTCACGTTTGATATATTTGAAATTCACCTGAAAATGATAAATTGCAAAAGTATTCTGATTATTCAGTTGGAAATTATATTGATGATAACTCCTATTTCTCACCTATACGAATCGTGCCAAGTAAACTTAAAGTCGCACCTTTATGAAATTTATAAATTCATAAATGTATTGAAAGGATTCCAAAATAGAACTGGCCGATACTTGATGTAAATCCATATTAAAACTCAATTAATACGGTTTATTGTATGATTTTCACTAAAAAGGATTTTACAAAAACTGCCACACATGTTTCGCTATACAATAGCTTTCTCAAGCGTTAATAATAAGTTCCTTCTGAATTACATCTATTTTATACTCTAACATATTACCTACTTGTTTACCTACTTTCTAATGGATGAATCTACCTGGAAAAGTCAGGTATAAATTCATTAACTATATGTTAAGTTAACAACAAGTTAAGTTTTTAAACCTTTCTTCTGGAAATGGAGGGGCTTGAATTCATGATTGAACTCATGTCCCTCTGTGATTAAATATGTGGAGTTTATTTTTCCATTCTGGAAACTATTTCTGTGTTCCTGTATGCGGGCTTTGAACGTTATTTCAGTTTGATGGACGATTTGTAGTGAAGAATACGTAGTAACCCACTGGTAAGAAGTTGCGTGTATTGGTATAGATATGTGGATGATATCCTGGTATGTTTCACAGGAACGAACAGACAATTGATTATGTCCTTGAAATTCATCAATTCGCTCCACTCTTCCATCACAGATGGAAAATGTCGGCTCTATAAATTTATTGGACTTGGCAATAAGGAAATTTTACAAAAAACATGATTTTTCAATTTATCGTAAACAAGCACATACAGATATTATCATTAATAATTTGTCCACGCACAAAATAGCAGCATTCAACAGTATGTTTCACAGATTGATAAATGTTTCCTTGTCGGAGGCCAATTCCAAGAAGAAGATATTAAAACAAATAGCCGTCAACAATGATTATGATAGCACACATGATAATACATCAACTATTATCAAAAAACTTATACAGCCAAGCTTTGAAGGAAGTTTACTCAATTCGAAGAGATGAGGATAAAAGTTAAAGAATCTCAGCCTACTTAGGCCAACCCAATACGAATATTTCAAATTTTGTGCACAACAAAGATGTAAATATTGCTTCCAAAACCAACAACAACTTGGACATGCACATTGAGAATGACAAAGATAAAAGTTCATTTTCAGAAAAATCGGCAGTGTATAAATTAGCATGTGGGTCATATCCGATGTTTTATATCGGTCAAACTGAAAGAACGTTCAAAGCCCGCATAAAAGAACACAGAAATAGTTTTCAGAATGGAAAAATAAACACCACATATGCCACTCATTTGATCACAGAGGGGCATGACTTAACCTTTTGGAGAGTTTGGAAATAAACAAATTTAAAAACTCTCAATATCTTATAAACCATCAAACTGAACGGAATAATTCGCCATCATTAAATCTGTTTATTTCCAGGTAAGAAAAGTTGAGCATAATTACGTATTTTCCGAAATTTAATTTATTCATATAGTTAATGAATTTATACCTGACCTTTCCAGGTAGATTCATTCATCAGAAAGTAGGTAAACAAGTTGGTAATATGTTACAGTGTAAAATAGTTGTAATTTAGAAGTAATTTATTATTAACGCTCGAGAAAGCTATTGTATAGCGAAACACGTGTCGCGGTTTTTGTAAAACCCTTTATAGTGAAAATCATTCAATGAACTATTAATGATTGTTTGAAGGTGGTTGACAATGTTTCGTGGTGCATTTCATTAGTTGGGACTTCCATTGTCTAATATAATATAAATTGATTTGAAATCCTTGAAAAAAAAAAGATTAACCGAAAATAACAATTTTATTAAAACAAAAAACTGAAATTACAAGAAAATAACATACAAGCTACAACCAGAAAATAAAAAATTGAAATATTAATAAAAGCTGGGTTATCACCCGAAAACAATTGTGGATACTAACAATCGAAACGTCGTGACGTAACTTGTTTTGGAATATTTTAATTTGTATTTTTAGTTTTCATCTTTTTTGTTAATAATATTTTTTAATTTTTTATTTCCAGCTTTTATTAATATTTCAATTTTTTATTTTCTGGTTGTAGCTTGTATGTTATTTCCTTGTAATTTCAGTTTTTTGTTTCAATAAAATTGTTATTTTCGGTTAATCTTTCATTTTTTTCAGGGATTTCAAATCAATTTATATTATATTAGACAATGGAAGTCTGAACTAATGAAAAACTATTAATGAGTTTTTATACTTATAAATGCGAAAATCACTCACTCATAATTCATATCTGTTTCTCCGTACTGGTACGTCCTAGGAAGCTGAAATTTAGTAAATAGGTGCTTCTTAGGTCTTAGATGCGCGATAAGAAAGGATTTTCAAATATTCCAACTGGGGAGCCCCCGTGTGGGTAAAAGGGGGCGTTTACCTAGGAAAATTACCTTTCATCACGTTAAATAAAACAAAGTGTTTGTGAGGAATCATCGACATTTTTTATTCGTTTGGAGAACCTTTTAATTCCATTATGTGTGGATTATAATATCGTTCAAATGTCCGCCACAGCTTCTTTGAGTGGAGCGCATCTGAAACGTCCAATTTTACATGACTTTGTGGCGCTTAATTCAGGTTGTGGTGTGTGGCTCATTCGCATACCCCCGCGACTTGAGAAAACAGCACAAGAAAGAGTCTAACGGGGTCAAATCGCACGATTTCGGTGGACAGTTCACATCACCTCCACGTGAGATGACCAGGTCATCAAATTGCTCGTGTAGAATATGCAATGTGGCATGATCTGTGTGGCAGGTAAGACCGTCCTGTTGAAATCCCATGTCGTTGGTGTCCAGATCATCCAATTCAGGCCAAAAGAAGTTGGTAATCATCTACCTATAGTGCTCGCCGTTGAAAGTGATGACCTGGATCGTCGTTCTCAAAGAAATATGAATCGATGACGCCGCCAGCCCAAAATCCACACCTAACAGTGATTTTTTCGGAATGCATTGGACGCTCTTGGATCTCATGTGGAGTGTTATTGTCCCAAATTCGCTAATTTTGTTTGTTCGCGTATACCCATTCATTCAGAAATGGGCCTCATTGCTGAAGATGATTTTTCGATGAAAATTAGGGTCAGTTGCCAACTGCTCCAGATCCCATTCAGCGAACACACACCGTTGTATATGGTCGTTTACCTTCATTTCCTGGGTCAGTTGAATTTTGTACGGGTGCAGGCCCAAGTGCGAAAGGCCGATTTCTTGTGAGCCACCTCTGGCGTGAAATAAATCTATTGAAAACACTTTTCCCTCTCCAGAACAAAAATACTGTCTCTCGGCACGCGTTTCGATAATCAAGTTACCATCATCAGGAGATGACATCGCGCGTGTCGGGAGACAGCATTTTTATTCAGACAAGGAGAAATTATTCTCGATAGATTTCACATTTCATACAAGTAATAGTAAATATCTTATTTTTTGTTTATTTATTGAAACATGAACTACAGTACGAATTAGAAGAGCTTGCGTATTTTAGCTAAAGTTTTATTTAACATAAATTTATCAATATCACCTGACAGATTGTTAATTGTACCCTGAATTTTTACCTGTTTCAAACCATAAACTGTAGTGGCAAAGCTAGGGCGAGTCAGCTGTGATCGATAAATTGTGTAAGTACCGAACCGATTTCGATAATTCTTCCACTATTAGGAATCACACGTTAAAAGGTAAGACCTCGTTAATCCTTAGCTCGCACAAGTTTCGACTTCTGAGGGTTGTCGTTCGTAGGGGTGCGAAAGCTGGTTAACGGAAAAACAGATTTTAAACAGATTTTTTTTGAAACAGCTACGTTATCCAGAAGTACGCCCGATATTCCCACAGGAACGGAATCAAGTTCATGTATACGAAGTGTCGAACATAAACTATTGTATATAAAAAAAGAGTTATGTAATTACTGCAGGTTATAATCCGTGGTCTTGAAATTTGCACGTGTGCGAAGCCGGGCTGTCATCAAAATAATGCGATGCGAAATGATAGGTCATCCGCCGTACAGTTCTGATTTGGCACTCAATGACTTCTTTTTGTTCCCGTACGTCAAGAATCAATTGCTCGGACAGCAATTTTCGCCCTAGAAGACACTATTGATGCGTTGTTCGAAAAGCATGTTTCAAAAATATCAAGGAAAGTGGCAAATATATTAGGACAAATAATGGTTTGAACACATGCAAAAGTATATAGTTCATACAGAATATGTTGAACAACACAGTAGTATTCAATGACAAATTACTGTTTTTCATTATTAGGCTCAAAATATAAATAGTGATCCTCGTACTATATCATGCTAAATTTTTCTTCCCAATTAGTCACCTACAGCCGTACATTCTTTTTGTCCCAGGAACTATTCGTAGGACTTACCAATGATAGCAGCTGTATCGATCATAAAGATAATTTCTCATGTTAACCTTTAATTTTGCCTCCTTATTTAGCATTACAAGTGGTTTCTTTGTTTATTCTCTTTGTTTATGTGCTACTGTATATATATATATATATATATATATATATATATATATATATATATATATATATATATATATATATATATATACAGTGTGACCCATTTTTAATGGAAACACCCCTCTAAAATTTGAAGTTGTAAACCGATTTTAATAATTTTTTTTTGAAATGTCAAGTACTAAAAGGTCTACCTTGGGACAAAATTTGAAATGTTTATTAAAGTTTCAGGGCATACTACGATATTTTCTCTTAGTCGAAAATCGGGATTTTTTATTAGCGATTTTTTTATTGAAAAAATCACTACGCCACTGGATTCAGAGTGCCTCTAAACAGATGTGATCAAAATTTCATGAAAAAATATTCATTATTAACAAAGTTATGACAACTCAAAAATTCGAAAACTCACACAGCTAACAGTTACAAAAAACACCCTGTATCTTAGTTGCCATGGAAATGATATTATAGTTTGACACTTGTGAAAGATTTAAGTGTACTGTTGTCAACAATATTCACCTTACAGTTGTTGTACGTCTTTCGGGAGATGACGTTAGAAGTGCTAGAGAGGTTTGTAGAGTATTTAATGAGAGACATCCAGATCGTCCTCGTATTTGCTGCGGTACGGTAAATAAAATAAATAAAATATTCAATGAAACTGGTGCAGTATCAAAAATTCATACACAGAGTTTTGGGATGCTATTCACGAGCTGCCAATCAATGAACGATCAAATTTAATTGTCCAGTTAGATGGGTGTTCAGTTCATTATGCCAGAGCTGTGAGGCAATGGCTTAACGAACATTTTCCAAACCAATGGATAGGCCGTGGTAGTCCGTTTATAGAGTGGCCACCCAGATCTCCAGACCTCACAGTTTTGGACTTTTTTCTCTGTGGACTTCTCACACAAAAGGTTTACAAAAGCTCAAGAGATAGAAATGAACTTTGTGCAAGAATTCGACAGGTATGTGCAGATATTGGCCCTCAAGAACTAAGGAACGTAATCAGAAACATTCGTAAGCGCTACGACACATGTATCGAAATACGTGGTGGATGAGTAGAGGCTACTAGAATATGAGTTAGAATTAATTGTTGCACTGAATCGAAACATTTCAATAATAATTAGTTATTAGTTACGTTTATTAAAATTTTTTGCTTCATTGTTAGTTGAATTGTGTGAATGTAATTCCGTTATTGTCATTAAAAATATTTACGCTATCTGTTTTTTTTTTCATCTGGCGGAACTCTATTGTTGAAATCATAAAAAAATGATATATTGTGACTGTTAGCTGTGTGAGTTTTCGAATTTTTGAGTTGTCGTAACTTTGTTAATAATGAATATTTTTTCATGAAATTTTGGTCACACCTATTTAGAGGCATTCTGAATCCAGTGGCGTAGTGATTTTTCAATAAAAAAATCGCTAATAAAAAATCCCGATTTTCGACTAAGAAAAAAGATCGTAGTATGCCCTGAAACTTTAATAAACATTTCAAATTTTGTCCCAAGGTAGACCTTTTAGTACTTGACAACTGCGACCCACTGACGTTCAGTGTTTGTCAAATTCAACTTTTTTTTTTTTTGAAAAAAATTGAAAAAGTGCATTTCTAGATCGAATTTAACAAAAAGTTACTTGAAAAAGTTGTGTCTACGGCAATTTTATAACTGAATGCCAAATTTTATGCAACTAGGATAAAGTTAACGTTTTGCTTATTTTTGACAGATATCCCCTTTATTTTAAAAAACAAGTTCGGTTAATTGTCATCAATTCATGTATACATAACAAACTCATCATGGAGTTTAACTTTTCTGATACATTTTTACTTATACGGACATACTTATACTTTAACAATGTTAGTCTTGTTCAATTTTTGTTTGCACTATATGCCTTGATACGGTTATACGAATGCATGAAAGGGACACAAATTTTCCTAAAAATTAAATTCACTTAATTTCGAGTTTGAAGCCGGAATTTAATGATTTTTTCAAAATAATTTGTAGTCCTTCTACGCCTTTGTGCGGTTTCATCAATTTTTTTTAATGTTAAACTGTAGATAATTACTTATTAATTACTTAATACTTCGATAATATTTCATCAACTACTTCTAGAGTCACGTTTCGGAAACCTCTATTCATATTTCGGGTGTTGAAAAAATTACTTTCATCTTACTATATATACTGCTTCATGGGTTTATCTTCTACCTACAAATGCGTTACTGAAAAATAACACTTCTTGTCTTTCCAGAGTCCGGTCAATGCAGAAACAGGATCGGCCCACGATGAAACAAGCTCGAGCGGCAATAAAGAAGATGAGGACGACGACGATGATGAAATCGACGACAAAATAGACACGCATACCCACGACCCTGAAAGGTTGAAAGCGTTCAATGTAAGTTGTATGTAAAGTTATAGCGTGTACACGAAAGGAGATGATTATCCAAGCCATTCAATCTCTCACTTGTAGAAAAATTGTGTTGTATTTCGAAATTTATTCGAATAGAATATATTATCGAACTCTTATTCAACGTGGAATAATTTATGCTGCGAGACACAGTGTTTCAAATTATTTGACAGTGCATTAATTGGTGGAAAGAAGCCATAGTTTACATGGTTGTAGATTGATCGAATGACTGATCACATGACCAAAGAAATTAGCATTACACTGATAGAATTCCTAATAAATACGTTATCACTTTCGTTGGCGTCGTTCAGCTACATAAAGTTTTTGAGTATCAAGTGTTATAAAATTAAATGAAACGATTTGCTATATTTATTAGTTTGAAATTACTTTTCTTCGTATATTTCTGTTTATAATTATTGGTTTGTAGAATTTTATGTTATGGAATCGGCTAATTCATGAATTCATGACTAATTCATGAATAAAAATCCATAACGTATTCAAGAAACATTTTATTCTGAGATTTTCACCACACAGTTTACAAAACCGCAACACGTGTTTCGCTATACAATATCTTCTTCAAGCTAGTCTATACTAATACAGTTAATGTCAATACAATTAAAGATCGATATGAGACATTTTGAATGAACCTTGACAATATGAACGTTGAGATGTGAAAAAATATTTGTTTCACATGATTATGTTATAGAGTGTGTGTCGGTTACATCGAACTTCCACTAGAAGATTGAAATAAATTAGTGAAGTTATCAAAAAATTCGTATGAAAGTTTTTTTAGAAATCAGTGCATTGTGTTTTAAAAAATCCAATATACGAGATAACCACTAGAAACGCAACGAATCATAGTTTTTATAATTGAATGAGATATACTGCGATCCGCATTTGTTTTTCGTTAGAAGAGTGCTTAAAAAAATATATGTCGAGTGGATTGCTACATAATGTTGTATATGAAAACTATTTATCGAGAATTAGTTTCAATGAAGACAGAAGTGTATTACTCTTGCATGTGTGAATATTTGAAAAACAAACAGTTTGTTCCAAAAATTGTTTTCCTACTTTGTGTAAAAACTAAAAAAGTGACTCTCGTAGTTTTTCCTGCAGCCATAACATAAGGGCAACTTAGTAGTTGTACTACGAATTAACGGTTAAAAATTCAATTATAATGTTCTCAAGCAAGTTTGCATAAATATTTTATGATAATTGCGTTTTTCGAATTATATGAACAATCATTCCTCATGATCAATTGAGTAGTAGGTACATAAAGAGTATGTTATTAATATTCAGTCTGTAACATTGTCTAAGAATATATAATCACACAAGTCTAACAGTAGTCACTGATTACGTTACATTAGAGTTTTTAAATTAAACCAATAAATAATCTTTTGAATTTTGTAGTACAAAATCTCTTTCACTAAAAAACTTTTAGCAATTGAACTATTTTTCAGCAATAACAACAATTAACAACAAAAGAAATGCATGTCATGGATTAACATATTATCAAATGTTCGAAATTCCTTGATAACTTGAGCAACTCAGTATAATTTCCATAAGCAAATATCAGCAGGCAACCTCCTTTTACATAACACCCATGCAGATCAAGCAAACCTCAATTTTGTGTCTTACTAATAAGAATAATTTTGTAAAATTCTGCTTAAGGAAGCTATTATATAGCGAAACAGTGTCGCTTTTTTGTAAAACTTTTATAGTGGATTTTGATGAAGTATCGGCCAGTTCTCAATGTTATGGCTTTTGTGGTGGTTTTTGTTTATGGTTTTTTCAACTCTCTCACTAAGTCTCTCACGAGTGCCTTTCATAAACCTTTTGTACCTCGGGGATACATCTGTACGCCGGAGGTGGAGAAGACAAGGTAAAATTCAAGCATCAGTGGGATTATCGAATCAATCATATATATGTTCTTGACCGAGTTATATGATTTCAAAGAAATATCATGTCCACTTCTCCTCAAAGAAATATAGCTCAATGCATTTATCTCGTGATAGCTCTCTTGTAAAATGTAAAACATGGTAGCCTATACCACCAAAATATAGATATATCGCCTTCACTCTTCTTTGTATTGTTCATCAACGATATATTAGAAAAGATAAAAATCGAATATATTTGACACCTACACAATTGTTTCGTTTTTCAATTCTGCTACCAATTATTATTGACAAAAACCTGGGTAGTAATCAAGTAGAAATTATTGCTGAGTTGCTCAGTTGTTACTTTTTCTTAAGTAACTAAATATGGTAAAATCCGACATTTTCACAATGTTTATATGAAGTTTAGAAATTTGCCTGTGTTAGTTTTGACTTTCCTTTCGTAAAACTGTTATGTTACAATTAAGGAAGAAATGCTTGTTTGTGTGGCACCTAAAAATCCCCCCATTTCATCAGAGGAGGATCAATCCATAGCCTCATTACTTTCCTTCTGTAATTAATTGATTGACAATTAGGAAATTCATATTTTTTGCTGACGATGCAATATAATCGTACAAAAAACATATCAGAACCATACATGCAAAATATTTGAACAGAACAAGATGTCAAGGTTCTACAAAATTTACGAAAAAAAGTATCGTTTTGATATATTTTCCAAATGGAACAAATCAAAGGAGGGGGGGTTATTGTGATACTTCGTTTGGTAGGTATTCTAATTTTGTATCCATCACTGTTTTACTTTCGGAAATTGGATCAGCCGTTCCTATTAGAATAAACAGTTTTATATTCGTTTCAAGATTTTGTAATCGAACTATAAATACATAAGTTCTAAAGTGGCTAGATGAAAATTATCCAAATCGGTGAATTGGCAAACGTGGTCCCTTAGAACGGCCCGCTAGATCGCTTGACACGACGTCTATTGATTTTTTCTGGGGATTCGTGAAATTCAAAGTATACGTTACATAACCACAGCCTATTCCAAAGATAATGGCTAGAATAAAAAGTGCTTCTAACGAAAATACCCCAAACATTCCATAATGTAAAAAATGAAATTGGAAAATACTTCGTTATTGTGAGGAAGTGATTGGTGAATATTCTGAATATTCATTTAGATAAACTAAAGTGAGCTTTGAATATATTTTTTGTGGAAATTGTACTCGTATTCATCGTACGAATGTAAAACTCCTGATTACTGAGTGATGGTTAATCGGATATCTAAAAATGAAACGGAGTTAGATAGAGAAGTAGAATACCTGAAAAATTGAATATGAAAAAACTCCCTTTTCCATTTGAATGGTAACACCCACCCTCTCGGTGACGAGTGATGTAATACTATTGTCTTTAATATCAAAAAGTACTCAAAATGAGGACGTTTTATTAATTTTGTTCTACCTCGATATCTTGTCCAGTTCAAAAGTTAGGAGAGAAGGACTTTTTACGTCCGCACTATAAGATACTATAAATCAAAAGCGCGGGAAATGTCAATTATTATAACTTCAAGGATTAAAATATCTTTCCGTTTCAGTGCCGATAGCTTATTGATCTAAGTATTATTGTGAAAAAACCGGTAAAAAAAACGCTTATTTAGATTTTATGCAATAAAATATGGGAATATCAGTAATAATAGTTGGTTTACCATTATTGCGTTCAGGAGTGTTTTGATAGGATCACTTGATTGACTGGATTACTGGAAACTTCTATTAGTTGCTGATAAAGATTTGTGGGAAAACTATTGATATTTGTAGCTGAAAGAAATGTATTGAAGGATTTCATTTCATATATTTTCAAAGAAAATTACATTTACAGATGGTTGGAGTATCATAAATTTGTATTTTTTTTCAGATGTTCGTAAGACTATTTGTTGATGAAAATTTAGATCGAATGGTTCCTATTAGTAAACAACCTAAAGAAAAAATACAAGCCATAATTGATTCGTGTACAAGACAGTTTCCGGAATTTGCAGAAAGGGCGAGAAAAAGGATCCGTACCTATCTAAAATCCTGCAGAAGAAACAAAAGAGCTAGAGATCCAAATTCGTCATGGGATGCGGTGAGTATGAATAATAATAAGCACAATACAAGTTCAAATTGCGTTATTCAATTCTATTGTACCTAAAACTCAAAGATATTTCTGTATACATGATTTGTAATCATGAAACATAAATTTTAAAAATTGCGTCTTCGTTGAAATCTCTAATATATGTAGAGATGTTAATATTAGGTTGTTTCAAACGTGTTCTCCGTTTTAATATCTCAATAAATATTTATTCTACTGTGTCTACTGTGTTCGAAAAATTAACCAGACATTTGGCAGTAATAGTTCCATATTGGTTTACGAAATTTCGTTCCGGAGATTTTATCCTCGAAGATGAACTCCGGTGGTCGACCTAAGTAATACAGGACGAGGATTTTGAGACTGACCAATCACAAACGATGCGTGGGATAGCGGAAGAACTGGACGTCAGCTCCCATGCAACTCTTCAGAGACGAAACTTGTGCTAGCTAAGGACTAACGAGGTCTTACCTTTTAACGTATGATCCCTAACACGGGCTGGACGATAGGAAGTTAAAATCGATCGTCCGGCTTTGCGGTTCGAACCACCGGTTCACACAGTGGTGGATCCATTGTGTCGAGCAAACCAGCCAAGTCAAACCACCAGACAACCCGTGCTACCTTTTCAAGCACTTAGATTACTTTCTCACCATTTTAGGAATCACACGTTAAAAGGTAAGACCTCGTTAGTCCTCAGCTCGCACAAGTTTCTCAACTTGGGGGCGACAGCTGATTAACGGAAAACAGACAGGCAGACCTGAAGAACCTTCGCCAAACAGGACTAGGCAAAAACGGCCTTCGTCGACTTCATCGAACCCCGAGCACACAATTTTTATGCTCACTGCATTAATCGACTCATGTTACGTTGGTAAAAGTGCACTGATTCAAATGGCGCTCATTTGGATTAAATTGAATAAGTATTCATATTACAGTTTAAAGTATCGTCATAAAAACGGACAAAACTTTTTAAACAACCTAATAGCATTCCACAATTCAAAAATTTTTTACAGACAAGACCAACCCCAGCTCACCTCACTTCCGTACAAGCAGAGCAAATTTTAGCATCAGCATGTGAAAATGAAAGCCACAATGCCAAAAGGATGAGGTTAGGATTGGAACCTGTGAGTCAGCCGATGCCAGTGTTACCTGGTATACAGGTTAGAGAATATTTTTACTATTTAATGCATATTGAGTATGGTTGCTTAAAAATATTTTAAAGGTCAAAATATGTCAAGGGGGAACTTTAAAAATCTCTCTAGAGCTACCCCGCGAAAATTGAAACAAAATGAAATTAAATTTTGAACTAAAACACAGAAAGTTCAGCAATATAACCAAAAAAAATATTTCCATAGGATGAAATTGAACCCTAAAGTACTGCATAAATGGGCAGATATAAGTTGCTCCTCTATTAGTCCTCTTGGAAAATGGAACAATTTTTGAATCCAATCTTATGTACACTTTGCACCTGTAAACCAATTTATTCACCTGTTTAGAGGTAATCGGATAATGACTTTTCGATTTAAGTATACCTAGATTTTACATGTATTGCCTTTGTCCATTCATTTTTATAGTTTTTCTCATTGAAATTTTAATTTTTGGGGAATTAATCAAAGAAGAACAATGGATTCAAAGAAACAACGTATCGTTTGTGAAAAATTTCAAATTTAGAAAAGTAACTGTTTTAGACAGGGGTGGAAAACGTTGGCGATGTACAAAAAAGTGTAAAGCTAATGAAGAAAAGAGAACTGAAACTTTTTGTTTTTACATTAAATTTCATTTCAATGTATAAGTTTGAAAATGTACTTATAGGACGAAACTGCAGTAAAAAACATAGATTTAAATTGTCTTTTCTTCATTATTATTTCCTACCACGTAGTAACGTCTACATCCATCAATTTAATTGTAAATCTGCTTGTAACACAATAGGAAATAATAATTCAGTGGTTCGCGAATATGTAAAACATAATCATCTTGATCTTATCGTCTTAGACAATGCAACATATTTGTTGTCTAGTGTAGTAAAGTGTAGTAGGATAGCAGTGGAAGACCTCAGCGAAATATCAAAAAAATATTAAAAAAAGAAATTTTAAGTAATAACTTGCTTCGTAACTCAAAATACGTCACTACTTCAGCATTAATTTCTGTTAGACGTATTTATTCCGGCCGACGAAAAATGTTGCCATCACTTCCAAAGTCGTTGGAAGAAGCAAAATGTCATATTGAGGAGTCAAATATAAAAACCAACAAAAATGAAAATGTTGTTATTGCAAATGATGAAAAAAGTGAAATTGTATATTTTTATGTAATATTAATTTGCAAATGATATGTTCTGTAGAGAGAATGTATATGGGATGGTATACATTCTCTTATTGCACAATCTGCAACTCTTTACAATCTATGGAGAAAGGAGTGGCCTTTACAATGATATAAGTTTATTCATGGATAAATACAATAATATTTTAAAGACAGGAAAGTTATTATAAATAAACAAAGATGTAACGAAAAATGTTTAACATTCAGATCATTCTTCAATTCATAAACCTAGAATTTACATAATTTGTATGAACATTTTTAAAATAATTCAGTTTTGATGAAGAAATGAGAATTGAAACTTTCTATGTTTTTTACCACTTTTATTCGTAACTAACGTAACTGCAGTTTCGTCCTATAAGGACATTTTCAAACTTATACAATACAGTTTTGATTATTATATAATTCTTGTTTTTAGTTTATTACAATAACAAGGAACAAATTACCAAAAAAATTGTTTAATTTACTAAATGAAAAATGTTAGAATCAGTTCATTGGTTCCTCAATATAATATTATTTCTGATTTTGAGGCTGCCATTCTCTCTGTCGTTAGCGATGTGTCCAAAATCTAAAAAAAGTTGGTTGCCGATTTTATCTCGGACAAGCTTTTTGACGTAAAATTCATAAACTGGTGCTTACTGTTGAAGGTCAAAATCATAAATTGCAAAAATATTATTATTTGGTTGAAAATTGTATTGATGAAAGCTCCCATTTTCCACCTTCTTTGTGGATTGATGCTTCAGAAAAAGTTTTGAGAACTACGAATTTATGCAAATCGGTCAGTCGCACTTTTATGAACCTCACCCTAATTTGTTCAAATTTACGTATTGAAGAGATTTCAAATTGAAGTATATGTGAAAATACAAAGCACGGAACTACACTATGATGAATACGATATGATAATAAAATTAAGAAAAAACTAATACATCAATATAAAAAGAATGCATTTACTAGGTTGCACTTTATGGAAAGCACATCTTATTTTTATTTGATGAAATATCTGTGAATGGAATAATTTACATAGGTGTTTTTTCAAAATAAAGTTCATACCTAAATTAGAGTTGAATTGATAAATATCAAAAATTAGTAGCAAATGTCATATTTTTTGTTTATTCATTCATATCCGTACTACTGTAGGATATAGAGGAGTTTTCTCAATATGTCTAAAGTTTTATCAAACATAAATTTATCAGTATTACCTATCAGATAGTAAAGGCGCGAAGTGTACCTAGGATATAAGAAATACCCAATCAGTAAGCGGAACAAACTGTAGTCGGCCAATTACTGATGAATTTTGACAAAAACCAAAAAATCCAAAGAGTTTTATTGATATTCTTTTAGAATTTTCACCTTCCGCAGTCTGAAAAAAATCAAAATTGTAACAATGAATTTAATACAGCTATATATAATACTTCTATTTCTCCCTGACATATTTAATAATTTTGACTTTCAGAAAAAGAGAGCTAAAAATTTTATTGCAATACTGATACTGAATATAACATATAAAACGCGTGCGTTCGCTGCTAATCATATAGTGCTATAGGTAAGGTTCCCACCTCTCCCGGAATTCCGGGAGTCTCCCGGATTTAAGCCCTGAAAATTAAAATCTCCCGGCTCCCGGAAGGAATTTAAAATATACAGAATTCTCCGGGATAACAAGTTGTGCAAAAGTAACTATGAAAACTCTCTGCCGTTATGCTATGCTACTGTTACTTTTTACACAATATACTTTTTACATAATACGATGCGGATTTTCAACACTGTCATTAAAGTTTTTGAAAGTGATTTTGTAACTTGCCCAGAATTGTACGATGTTATGATTGAAATCCGCCAAAAAATTATAAATAGAAGATAGGACAATTTTTTTAGTAGTTCAGTAAAAGATCTTTAAAAAAACTAAATGAAACAGACAACGCTACGTTTTACAAGGAAGCAGACGTTTTCTTTCAAAGATGTTTGGATTACCTGAATAAATGGTATGCTTTTGAAAATTCTGAGTACCTACAGAAAATTGAGCATACTTTCAATGAAAAAACCGATAACGTGGGATGATTTGAGAGATTTGGCCGTTGATGAAAATAAACTTTTAAGGAAAGTTCAAGACAGCATTGTTAAATCAAATGAAAGAGTGGATTTGAGGGGGGGCAAAATTTTTTTCAACCATCGAAAATGGAGTTGGTGTTATATTAAAAAAAATTGTTTCATTTGTTTTATCTGTACCAGTATCTAACGCTGCATGCGAGCCTGTTTTTAGCATAGTATTCGATAAATGGATAAAAGAAAGAAATCGTTCAAATGAAGAACATGTCAAGGCGGAAATTCAAACGTTTTTCAATTTTAAAATGGACTGATAATCAATGTTTTTTTTCTCCCGGATTTAGAGAGCTAAGAGGTGGTAACCCTAGCTATAGGGCGCAGTGCGGTCTTCGATGCGCTATTTATAGGTACGCGCCGCCGGCCCAACGGCCGGTACCACCGCAACCGCTATGTCCCTGTATTTTAAATCTGTAATATCTTCGGAAATATTCATTTTAATTACATGCTGTAAAGGACCATATTGATCTATATTTAATGCACAATGTATTTAAGGTACTTAATTGGATACGGACTAAGCCAATCAATTGGCTTGTGTTATTATTAAAATGAAAATCATTATCTATTCAAAAATTTTTTGTTAAAAATCGGTTAACGAATATGCCTTAATGGGTAATAACTCAGGTAAATCAGTAAGAAAGGTGAAAAAAATATTTTTATTACATAACAAAATAACAAAAATATGTGTTTTAATGTGAACTAAACAATCGGCAAAAAAGGAAAAAAAATAATATTTCAATGTAAAAAAAATGGTTGACAGTCATCGCAGACATAACCCTCTGCAGAATCCCATCCACTGCACTCTGAATGGGCCCATCTTGAGCAAAGTGTACATCTAAACCACATTTCATTGTTTTTGCCAAACTCGATGCAAACCAGGCACATATCTTCGTCTGCATCATCACTGTCATCACATTGTATATCGATATCCGATTCCGAAGAACTAGAATCAAACACCTTTCTCTTGTACTGAGGTTTCTTATTTTGTACATGTTTTCCAGCCTTATTAGTATTTTGTCCTTTCTGAGATTTTTGGGTATTTAATTTAGTTTTTCCTTTTTCTTGAATTTTCTTTATCTTTTCCTGTTTTTTCTGTTCCTTTTCGTCTAACTCTTGTTTAAAAGGCGTAGATGTCAGGATTTTGGCATGCTGTTTTTTCTGGTTATACTTTTTCTTGCAGAGGATTTTGTAATAGACGCAAGTTGTTTAAATGATGTGAAACTAGTAGAAGGTCCCGGAATAGAATCCACTGCTGTTTTTTCAACCTAATTTTTATTTATAGGTGGCAAAGTTTGAGATGGGTTCGTATTGTAAATTTCGGCTGGTATGGCTTCATTGTTATCTTGGACTTCAACAAGCGATTGATTTTGTAGTATTGTAGCAGCTAAGAAATCCTGATCTGTAAATACTTTTGGGTTGAGTGGAAAAATGCCAGCGCATTTAAAGCCAGATTCTCCTTTACTTATGGTCGCTACTGTAGAATATGCTTTATTAAACAGACCAGCAACATTATATGGCGTGATCTTTCGCATAAAATGTGTTTTCATGAACAAATTACATTCATTTCGATATTCAGCTTTAAGAGGCCCATAAAAAACAATATCCAAAGGTTTGATCTTGTGAGATGAATGAGGCGAAATTGAAAGCATAGAAATATTATTTGCTTTGCAATATTCATAAACTTTTATTGATATGTGGCTGGAATGGTTATCTGTAATTAGAAGAACTGGTGAGGTTTCACTGGGTTTTGAGTATTTGTGGAAGTGTTGCAACCATTCATAAAATGAATTTTCATCAATCCAACCATTATTTGAACATTTATATAATGCCTCCGGAGGTCCATCTTTTTCTAAAAAAGATGTCAGTCGCTTTCGCGGAAAAATAAACATGAGTGGAATGTATCTCCCAGCGGCATTCATAGCACACATAACTGTGATGTTTCTACCCCTCTCTCCACTGGTTGCAAAGCCCACCCTTTTCTGGCCTTTGGTAGCTAAAATTTTTCCAGGATCCTGAACTGTACTAATGCCCGTCTCATCGGCATTGTATATTTGTGTTGGACCAAATTGATATTTTGTCATTAAACTTTCTAATAGCTTAAGAAACAGGTCAACTTCTTCTTTATTGAAAGCTGTTAATCGGTTTAGACTCGTGCCTTCTGCTTTGCGTATGGATACTGTTGGATTTCTGCGAAGAAAACTTCGTAACCACTCGACACCAGCTAATCCTAAACTGACGTTAAAGTTATCTGTAATACTGTTTCTTTCAACAAACTCAAATGCTAATTTTCTCAGTTCTCTTGCTGTTACGCCATAAAAAATAGAAGCTAAATATTTTATTTGTGTGGCTATTTCAGGTTCTTGTTCGGCAGAAAATACTGATTTTCTACCTAATGTCGCACCTTGAAGATTTTTATTTTTGATTCTTTCTTGCAATGTTGAAAAAGAGATCTCATATGCTTTTGCAGCTTTTCGCATAGTCATTTCACCATTTCGATATGCTAAAATAGCTTTTTCTAAATCCTGTTGATTCCGTTTTGCTTTACAAGTCGTTCTTTTTCGATTCCTTGTCATCTGAAATAGGTAAATTTTCGTTATGTGGACACCGGGCGATTTTGAAAAAATTTTTGACTGTACTTACGTATTTTGATGCGTAGATTACGAATCCGAAAGAAAAAAGCGGCGCTCTCCCTTATTTAAAAAGTTATGGCCCTTCAAAGTTCAGAAAAGGGCAACTTTTCAGCCTTCTTTTTCACCAAATAAACTATTTAAAAACACAAGCATCTATTCACTAGGTCACCTTTACACCTTATTCCTCCTTCTTTGACACTTTTCACTTCAATAATCAATATTTATCTTATAAAAATGTTAAAAAATGTACGGAGCTGCTTTTTGGTTACATATCACTGTATTTTACGTTTTTAAGGTTAATGATACGGTTGGTACGACTGATGCAGTCCATATTCCTGAAGTAATTCAAATGTTTTTTACCTTCATTCTTTAGATCGTAAATTGGTTTTTGGTGGTGTATTACGAATTTGAAATAGTAGGCGACGGCAAATACCAACCGCTTTTTTCTGAAATGTCACTAGTAACTAACATAAAAATAGAATGATGTCACCAGGAGAAGCATTCGTTTTTAAATTAAGTTTTTCATAAGAAACATGTTGATTATTGAAGTGAAAAGTGTTAAAGAAGGAGGAATAAGGTGTAAAGGTGATCTAGTGAATAAATACTTGTGTTTTTAAATAGTTTATTTAGTGAAAAAGAAGGCCGAAAAGTTGCCCTTTTCTGAACTTTGAAGGGCCGTAACTTTTTAAATAAGGGAGAGCGCCGCTTTTTTCTTTCGGATTCGTAATCTACGCATCAAAATACGTAAGTACAGTCAAAAATTTTTTCAAAATCGCCGGGTGTCCACATAACGAAAATTTACCATGGGAGGTTGCCAGATTGAATAGATTTCCCACAATCGGTATGACCGCCATTACCCGCTGACCGCCATTTGCACACTTACCCCGAATGCCTAAATGTCGCGGGAGCCATGAGAACGACCCCAACTGCAGAACTTGAGGTCCTACTCAGACTTCCGCCATTGCACATATACATACAAAGAGAAGCTCGATTTGTGACGCACAGGCTACTGCAGGAGCAAACCCCAGTCAGCCAGTCACACGGTGCAGAATACTTGAAAGTTTACAATGAACTGAAGGCAGATCCAATACTAGGAATGCCCGTGAATAAAACAGTTCCGCAGTACAACTTTCAAAAAGTTTTCAAAATCATCATACCAAGTAGAGAGGACTGGCAAAACGGTAAAAGACGAAGAAACTTGGTATACAGATGGCTCAAAGACTCAAGAAGGAGTGAGAGCCGGTATATACGAAGGCAAAGCAAAGACGAGAATCGGACTCAGCGTCAGACATAATGCAACTGTGTTCCAGGCAGAAGTAGCGACCATCGAACACTGTATGGGGGAAATAAACAGGCAGAAGGTTACAAATAAAACCATTGTCATTTTCTCTGACAGACAGGCGGCGATTAAGGCGCTCAGCTCATTTCAAGTCTTTTCAAGACTGGTGGGAAGCTGTCTGAGCGCACTCTTGAAGCTAAGTACCCAAAATAGGATCACTCTAGCTTGGGTACCCGGACATAGGGTCACAAGGGCAATGAGAAGCCGATGTTCTAGCCCGTGAAGGCGCATCCAAGTGGTAGCGACAGCTTGTATAAAGACATCCATAAATGTATGGATGCAAGCCGAATCGATAGATTAGTGGAATAAGCTCCCAGGAATGAGGCAGGCGAAAGAGTTCATAAAAAAGCCATCGCCCAGATTCACGGAAGACCTGCTAAACCACAACCGTAAAGTTGTAAGGTGGGTCTACTAACGGGGGCATAGCCATCTCAGGAAATATATGAGCAACATGGGTCTGACAGAAGAAACCGAATGCAGGTTATGTCCAGAAGAGAAAGAAACCGCACTGTATGTGCTCTGTGAATGCAAGCGATAGCAAGGCTGAGACACGCAAGATGCTGGGAAGAGAAACCAGAGGCTGTCAGCTATATGAAGGGGTCAGTGTCGAGGCTATGGAGTATCATCAAAGAAATCAAGCTAGACAATGTGCTCTAACAACCAAGGAGCATCACAGTAGATCTGAAAAGATCGCAGTGAATCAGGCCATGGGCTAGCTCCCCGACAATCTAATCTCTAATCTAATAATGTATTGCTTAAAATCGCTTCGTAAAAAAGTAAAGGATAAAACATTGTTATTGTGGGTTATTCCTAAGAGATAGACATATACCATCGCGGACTTTTTCAAACCTTTTAAAGGTGTACAATACTATAGGTACACTTTTTAATCTATCTCGTAGGGTTCAGCCAGCGTTTGCAATGTAAGTGCAAAAAATGTGTTTATTTACGACATCACGTTAAAAACCTCTAAAATTGTCAGTGTTTCTCTACTATGTTATGCAAGTTATATACATATACACCTTCCTCTTGAGTCACTCTATCTACTAAAAAATTCTGCATCAAAATCGGTTGCGCAGTTTTAAAGATCTAAGCATACATAGGGACAGACAGCGAGAAGCGACTTTGTTTTATACTATATAGTGATATCGACGATTCAGAGATCAAAATCTATCAACTGAAAACCAACCTATATCTTGCATTTTCTCTGCAAGTTATATTAAGTATTTTGAACACGAAGGCGGGTATCGAAACGTTAAGATAAATAGCAATGAAAAAAATTCTTAGCACTTTTTTTCTAATAGGAAAAGTTATCAAATCCAACTTGATGAAAAGCCGCCACACGTTTCTTTGTCAAAAATATATTGAATTTTCGCAGGAACGTATCAGAGTGAATTAAAATATTTCTCTTTCTACAACCTCACAAAGTTCCCCGTTACAATTATTTTCTACATTCTGAGGAAGGAAGAAAAATCAATGAAACCACTGATTTCTTTCATAAAAAATTACTTTTGTGCAATAAATCCAACAATTTGAGGCAATTTTGAAAAAAAATCAAAATTTGGAAACCGGTTTCCACCCCACAGCAAATTCTTCAATATCTTTGAGAGACCAGAAATAATCGGTTGAGACAAATATAGTGTTATTATGTTCGATGAGAAATAAATAAAATATTCATATTTCTCTTAATTTTTCAGCCCACTGATACGACAGCACAGATAAATAGGGGGTTAGATTTTTCGAACAACTCTTCTATCAAAATGGAAAGTGATATTGTACCGACCGGTTTTCCTTCATCCACCACACCTTCAAGCACTCCCAATTCGATAACCAAAGTCTTATCAGCAACGCCGGATATGAAAACGTCGCTCAAGTAAGTTACATGTTTCGTTCACCTTTTCTTGCGGGCTGAATCTATAAATTTTAGTCATCTTGTTGCATATTATTGGATGAAAAGTTATATTTTCACTTTTAACTACAATAGCACACTTTGTAGTTTTGTTATGCACAAGTGTTGAAAATAATGAACTTAATTCACCGACACCTCTTTCAACTGGCATCAGAAACAAATCTTTTTTATTTTTCTGAAAGAAAACAATTTGTGTGACAAAATTTAAATTTTAGTTCATAAAGTTGAAAAACTGATATAAGTTTGAACATCAAAATAGTATTCACCAATGTGTTATTCCTTACTACAAGATTTAGTATCACTAAATTTATAGAGTTGTCTCTATAAAAGCTTATTTCACAAAAACCAAGTTTTGTGAATATAAATTAATAATTTGATTCAAATTTCTTGACCAAAAGATTAATAATAAATAATTACCAGACTACAGAAGGTAAACATTTTTATTGGGAATCAGGAGATATAGAAGCGCATCTTCAGTGATAGCACTTCATCTGTTGAGTGAATGTAAATCATTCAAATTTAAAACCCTTTAAACCACTGAATTTATTACAAACTAAAGATATAAATTTATTACATTCCTAACATTGTCAACTTATTTTCGGTAATTGTAGTATAAAATATTGTAACAAATTAAAGAATTAACTGTACTAAACAAATTTATTTCTAACAATATTTCACTATCACGAAGTAATTTATATTCAACACTTAGCAACTAACGCTTAATTTATTTCAACTATTTGAATTCCTTGTTTAACCGCTCGATTCACTTTCTAAACTCAACTGCCCTCTCTGGACGAGAAGCCGGCATTTTATATTGGTAAAGATGGTTCTAGAATTCTATAGTCCTTTCGGTACTCAACTAGAGTATAATCGGCGGTTGCCGAAGGTATTCCTTTTGCGTTGGTGTCATATGTTTGTTCGCTAGCCAACATATTGGTCAGGGGCGGCTTCAGATCCGTTACAATATAAAAAAGAACTATAAATGCTTCACCTGGAAGAAATCTGGTAATATTTATACAATAGATTTTTTGGGACGAAAATTTCAATTTTTTTTTTTTTTTGTAAATGCAAAATCAATGGCAACTTTTACATTCTTCTTTTCCCCGCTAGAAGATATTATATTAATGTTATTGTACATCACGAGGGATGAAATACTTCACATTTATTTAAAAAAATATAGTTTTATCAGTAGTTATCATCATTCTTGCACTACATGATTCTCGAAATTAATAAAAATGCCATATAAATTTTTCTTTTTTATAGTCTTTCCAATAGTGCCAACGTCTTAGGAACATCAGGCATAAATGGAATAGGTATTTCAAGTACAACTGGATCTGCTCCTACAGCAATGTACAGGCCAAATTTCACACAAGCTTTTCAGAGGACTAGTTCTTATCCACTTTTTCCTGGATCAACACCCTTTTCGTCAGCTGGTCTACTTACAAACGGTGAGTGTTTATAATGTATCATCAATTAATATGGATAACAATGTTTTGGAAATATAATAATTACTTTCCAAAATTGACATATGGCCCTAGAAACCATTTTATAAATTGCTCTATACTTTACTCCCACCTGTTTTCAATTGAGATTTGAAGCTTTCCGTGAGTTAATGTGTTTCAAAGTGACTTTTGATGGAAAACGTTTTCAGTTTCAATTCAAATATTGGGATTGAATGGCAGGTTAATAACCACATAGATATGAAAACATTTAAACTGAGTGCATCCTGCTTCCTTACTAAAAATCTTCGTCACATTACATCATGAAAAATACCAAAACTTACATATTCTATAACCGAATCCTATAACAACATATATTCTGTGAGAATTCATGTATTTTAAACATTTACTATTTATTTGTAATGTCATGCTAACTTAGCTACACACCTATTTTGTCCTATATGACATATTATTATTGTTGCAATGTTACTTATCAATGGCGTTTTTAATTTTTATAACCAGTCAACCCGATGTAAATTGGTGACTTTATGCTCAATAAAATTGTCTGTCTGTCAGTAGGCGCAACTCTAGGTTGAATCCCTCCGATTTTGAAAAGTTGTGTACTTGCAAAATATACATAAACTCAGTATCCCAGTGAAAAATATTTTTTTCCTGAAGAATGTACCCACCTAGAGGATCAGACCATGCTTTATTATTACAAAGGTTTGAAATTATTTCTTTAGAGAAAAGAAGAGGACAGACTTCCAAAAATTTCTGTATAAAATCTTATTTGTGAATGAGCACAAACTAACTCAATTTACGTAATGTACATGAACCATAACAAAGTTTGTGATTATTGTGATATTTTCTCTAGTAATCTGATTGGGTTGGAAAATAAGTCAAGAGCCTATATTCAATGTTAGTGCTAAGTTGATTTATGTATCAGTACCACAGTATACTATACAGTAATCCCACTTCGGTTGATTTTTGGTTTGAATTTTCTACACGCAGACCCAGATGCAGTCTCAGGTCTGCGCAAACGACGAGTTCAAGACAGGTACGCAAACCTTCCATAGTTGTCGAATTTCCTGGGTTTCACCCAACCTACTGTGAAATGAAAATATATTTTGTCACATCCGAATATGAACATCTGCCGATCCCATGAATTTTTAAAATCTACTTGAAACATAGTTCATCATTGTCCAAATGATCTGGGTTACTTGAATATTTCACCAATGCAAAATTATCATTTGTACATTTGACCGATGCTAAGTGGGACTACTGTATATAAGTATACTGTGTCAGTGCTATCTTGTCTGAAATTGCTCTGTAAATGGTTGTTACTGTTGGCAATAAATGCTTCAATATTGTTATTAAAGTACTGTTTGCTTCGATTTTATAGGTCCCGCTGATCTCAGTATGAAGCAGAAGCCTCTTTTGAACCACAAACTTAGTTCTGGTGAAATGACTGCTGTTCGACAACTCATCACCGGATATCGCGAATCGGCAGCTTTCTTGCTACGATCAGCAGATGAGCTGGAGCAACTCCTGATGCAGCAACAGTAGTGTCCTAATGTTAGAACTTAAACATGCCATATGAAGCAAAGGTTGACCTGTCTCCGTTAGGACGCCACAAGTCAGAAATAAAAGGATGAATGAAATTAAAAATAGGTTTGATGTTAGACTGTTATTCTCAAAAAAAATTGGAAGTGAATTTATCGTCACCTGTATTGTTCCATATTGGAAATATTGTAAAATGGTCCGTTAAAGTGTTCACCTCTTGAATAACTCTCTCCATAAACATATTTTATATTGAAAACATCAGTTCCATATGAAATCTGCTAGGAAAGGTCTACTTATTTACTATTAAATTGTACAATTTCAAAGGAAGTGTATAAGTATCCTTTTTTCATGATAGCCTACTTGAGGAACCTGCTAGCTCTTTAACTTTTCTAAGTAAAGTCATGAAAGTCCCAGTTGGTGAAAAATTTATAAACATCCATCTATGTGCGAAAGTTCAAAAAGTGGTAATTGGAGAGCTAGTCATTTGCAGTACTAGTTTTATTCTAGTCAGAGGGCAAAGTGTAATTTTAGGTTCTTGTTATTATATATCTTTTTATAAAAAAGTTTTTATTTTGATGTCGATATTTATTTTTGTGCAATTTATTCAGTTTTCTGAAAACATATTCAGAATGAGGTATGAAAATATACACCTATTTTATATGAATTTACCAGCTACTGAAACTGAACATTTTCATTTAATTTGTTCGTTCAAAAAGTTTTGAATATTTATTTGCCAAATGGGACTTTCACTAATAATTTTATATAATTGTAAATAAAATATAGATACACTTTGCTACTAGTTAGGTACTTCTTAAAAAGCTAATGTACAAAAGTGTTTCCTAAATATGTAAAATATTTATTTATTATAAAGTGAAAATTGATTATTCTATTACAGGGGGTTATTTTATTATATTTGATATGGTCGTTAAGATTTTATTGTAATTCCATACCAAAGAAGGAAGTTATTGTATATAAATCCTATAAAAAAAGTCGTGAACTTTTCGAATATCGATTGTTTATTATGTAAAAACTGCTAAGCAACCCCTCCACTTTTATTGTATCGATGTGATGAGGATTGTACAGGGTGTTTTTTTTCGAAATGTGGTTAGATTAAAATTTGAACATAACCAAGCACTTCTCTTACTTAATGCTCTAGTAGCATATCAAAATTCAAGTTATTTGTACATTATTAGCCAGTTTCACAAAGAGATATTTGGTTTCCATCTATCTCTTGAATTTTTCAGTAAACTTTTTTAAGAACTCGTATTTTATGACAAAAATGCAATTTTTATATATTTACTGAAATTTATAGAAAACCTTGCAATTACCTGAATGCATGGATAAAAACCTTTTTTGTATATTTTGTCATATCTATTTTTCATGAAAATATTTTCAACTGATTTTGAGTTGTCACCTTGTAATACTTTAAACAAGCACCCAGTATGAAATTTACAACATTTCTGTGATGTATTAGGTGTGTAGATATGGACCTAACGTTTTGAAATTCCCACAATTTTTCGCTTGGTATATTTTGTAATTCTTTCCTACATTCCAAAATGTTTTGAAATATTTAATCTCCAAATTGTATTTTGATCTGAAGTCACTGCCAGATTTATGTATAAATAAAGTGTCCACATATTTTCTGTTTTTAATTATACCCCTCTCATTGATTTTCTCAAATATTTTAGTACTCATAAGGACCTGATCACTACCAAATAATTACACTAAATAAATTGCTCATCAACTACCTAGTTATCTAAAAGTAAAACAGGGGCAATTGTAGTGAAATTTGGTATTTCTTAGTAATGATCAGGACATGGAAATATTCAGGGTTTGAAATTGATATTGAAGAAGATAAAAATTTCCTTTGACATTTTTTAAAATCATCTGATTTTTATCAAGAGCTACTTTTGTCTAAGTGAAGAAAATAACCTGAAAATAAATTACGTTTGTTGAATTAATTTCAATGATCTATTTTGGAGTATCCAGGTGGAAAATATTAACACAGAATACCTTCATTTCTGAAATGCATTAGAAATTTTGACTTACAGAAAAAGGTAAAAATAAAACTGGTGCACGAAGAGTACTTTCCAAATCAGATATTTTTCAAATGCTCAGGTATCAACTGATTTTTTTCTGACCATCGGTAGACCTGTGGTCTTGGAAGCTGTGGACTGAATGTCCACTCGTGGACATATGGTCTCAGAAGATACTGTTGCTGCTGGAGACTGAATGACCACCTGTGACATAGTTTGTTAGACTAATTTTTGATTGTTGACATGTGTTGATATCTTTTATAGGTCATTTAATTGTTTGTAAAAATTGAGAAATTGCTCGATGCCTCACCTCAATGAATTTTGCAATTGAAAAAAAAAATACTGAAAAAATGCAACTGCATGGTCCGCACCTATCTTTGATGTTCTCTGGGACTGCAAAATCGACAAATACACACAAAACCCATATAGTAAGTTTCCACGAGATAGATTTAAATTAAAAAATGATTATCCATATCAAAACCTAAATTATGAACAGAAAACAACACTTTAAAAAAACAACAAAAGAAGATTCGAACTGAACCAGTAAAACAATAATTGAACAATACAATACTCGTATATTACTGAAGTTTAATTTTCCTCTTGAGGAAACACGTGTCGAGGTGTTAAAATAACGGTTTGGTATTGGAAAAAACCTCCAGTAATATTCATTACTACACCAAAGATTCCAAACAGTGCAAAGTGAATACAATATTCTGCAGCTAATGTGATACAAATCTGCTAAAAAAAGGAATACGAGTGTAATAAGGTCCATACATTGAAAATCCGAATCAGTTTAACAATAAAATGAAAAAACTAGATGAACTTTGCAACAACAAAGACGAATTTATGGAGATGCATTCATTTCTTCTTCTGGTAACAGGCCACATTGACATTGAAGTCTCGTATTTATCAAAATTGTGAAATTTGAATCATGTTTCATTCGAATCGATAAAGCGAAATATTCGAAAAATTTGAAAAAAGTCGAAATGACAGTAGAGAGTTCAAATTTCGGACAAGGGTAAAATTGGAAACTGAACAACTTTATTCTTGGCATTTTTCGGAATTTTTCAAAAAGAAACTGATTTTTTGAGAATTTTAGAAAAAAATGTCGAATTTGACACTAGTTAATTGATTACTAAAAATATATGTTTTTAAAAATCAATAATACTACTTATCGACCTAGTGTTCTTACCACAGTTAATAAATTGCCATTTTAATGGACAAATGTTTTGTTGATTATCAATGAATAAGTTCAGTAATAACAATGGGGATTCTATACTATACTCTCTTGGGAGTATTCACATAGATATTGCCCAACTTTATATCTTACTGTAAAACTCATCTCTGCCTACCAGCAAAACATCACAGCTAAATGCTGCTGTGAAATAAAGATCTATCAGGCTGATAATATTGTTTTTCCTGTGAAGTGGAATAATTTGGGGAAATACCTTTTGTGATTTAAGGAATGAGTACTTACAATATATTCTAGGGAAAAGGTTAATGAAAATGCAATTTTTGCTTTTATCCTTTCTTCAGAAGTTTCCCACATTTTTTGTATAAAGATGGAGAAGTTGAAAGTCAAAAAGCTTTTTTCCCAATAATATTTCATCATAACATGTATCGCTATATTTCAACTTTCATATTAGAATGCTTCATTATTGTGTTTACATTCATTTATGTTCTTGTGTATATTCATTCATATAATTTATCTAATTCCAATATTTTCTACTTTGTCAATAAGACGTATTCTTAGGCAATGAGTATATTTCATCATGATAATAATAATGGTAATCATACACAATACCTAGAAAAGGACTAAATCTCATACAGAACACTCATCGTTTACTTTCTCTGCTTGAAAAAGGGTATGTGGAAGGTCTTCAATAATCTATACAATAATTAATATGTGTGTAAAAGGTGGTTTTTATTTTCTGATCACAATGCAATCATTACCGAATAGAGAGAGATCAATATTTCCATTTGAAACAAATTTCAAAAGATAAATTTAAAATTGAAGGGGCTATATTTTTAGGAGTGATTAATTTTTTGGGAAAAGTTTTTGGCTTTCTACTACACCATCTGATACAAAAAAAGGAGGACTTTCTTTCAGTTTGTGTCTGAAAGTTGCTTCTTTGCATGATCTACACATCCATGTATAGAGTTACTTATTTTCAAATTGATTACTTCCTTCCTTTCTTTGGAAGATTCTCTCATCCCCGTTTTTTGTATCAGATGGAGTAGTAGAAAGCCAAAAACTTTCTTTCCCAATAAATTTAAATTTTCATGGTTTTTTTTATCGCTTCCTGGAAACCATTTTATTTGTCCATTTCTTTCAAGTATCTGGAAAACACTGCAGCCTCAGGAACTTATTGCATTTTTTCCATCTTGATAATCCCAAATTCATATACCATTCATACACCTTGTTGAAGAAAAATTGACGCATATGCTCTAAACATAATTTTTAGGAGTTTTGATTTAATACATTTTATCTCAAGATATTAAGAGTGGGCATGCTGTTAAACCAATTGGTCTCCCTTTATTATCCTGAATTTTTTGAAGGGAATTGTCAATAAAAACATATTTTTGAGACTGACAGTCATTCGACTTATTTAGTAGAAATAAATGAAGATGTATCAGACAAGATATATTTTTACATCGGGCCTTTCAGCTATCAAAAAGTCTTGTGAAAATTACAGTGGAAACTTCATCAGAAACGACAAATTGAATGACACAGTTTAGAAAATGATACTATTGCTGAAACTATTAAAATATGTCAAATCGTAAAGAAATGAAGGAAATGAATACTTCGAAATCGAAGCTCACTTATCTGTTATCTCGTCAACGACATCTTTGACGGCCAGTCTCCAACTTCTAAGAAAAAAATTGGATCTGGAGAATGAAAAAGCAAAGCATGCAATGGAACAAGATATACTGAAAAACAATTTGTGGATTATCCACAAAGAGAAGAAATTTGCCGTAACTGACTGGTATACAGGGTGTTCCTGGACTTCCTCTCGAGAATGTATAGATGGGGTCAAAATATCACCAGTACTTCACATAACTTTTGTTCCTAAAATCCTTCGTTACCAAGTTACAGGCCCACGTTATAAAATGAAAAATGTTCTTTGATAACTTTTCAAGTGAATATTCAAAATCAACGAAATTTTGGTGATTAACTAAACAAATGAATTGCTTTGAGCTTTCATGCAGGAGTCAGTTGTTGTACTACAAAGTCAGAAACCGACTACCCCCGATGGTTCACACCACAAAACTTTGAAAGGACAGATATTTTTCAAAATTTATCAACAAAATTAGGTTACTTATAAAATTTTCTGAATAAAAGTAATCGTGTGAAAAATCGATCGGAGCAATGATTTTTGATAAAAATGCACTTTTGTTCGACGACATCCAACCTGAGATGTCTACCATTATTCGAGATTAATTGTGAATGAAAATAGAAACGATAGGTAAAATGTTTATAATACAAACATGTTAACTTAACAAAACTCATGGTGTAAATATCAATCGCAAACCTCAAGAGCAAACAGAAATGAAAAATTCGCTACAAAAACTGCACGATATGACCCCCTTCTCTCTCAATACATTTTCGTAGTCTGCGAAGACACCCTCTCTGTACTTGAAATAGCATTCCAGGATCCTTTCGTATGGCTTCACTATGTAATATTATTCTATTCAACTGGGCATCTCTTGTGTGAATAGGCTTTTTAGATACTCCTACAGAAATAAATCCAATGGATTTGAATCCAGAGACCGCGGTGGCCATGCATATGGTTCACCTCTACCAATCCATCTGTAAAGTATGGTTCAGATGGTTCCGCACAATCAAACTAAAATGAAGAGAAGCGCCATCATGCATAAACCACATAGGGGAAACCCGGGCAACGTGAATACCTTAGCCTCTCCTTGATCATTGTCGTTTAGTTATAACTGAGGAAATTGAAACGAATATTTATATTGAGTCTTCATTTAATGGACTTACAAAATGTAATAACATTTGTTCTTAATAATAGCTAAACTATTAGATATAAGGCCAGTTTTCAACAATGGCATGAATATCCACTTTGCCCAGCACCCCGGGTAAAGTGGATTCAGTACTAGGCCAAAGCGAACAACATTATTCGTCATGGAACTCAACATTAAAATTGAAAAAAACCATAAAAAATTGAAGAAACATATAAAAAAAACATTTTTTTCTACAATGCTAGTTATTGTAGTTATTACAAACAAAGAAATTGAACTCATGAATAAATAAACATTTTAAATTAAAGGAACATATTGAAAAAAAATTGTTCTGAGATTCGTGAGATTCATTCAAAGATGACGCTTGAATGATGGACTGGGGCAAATTAGTTTTTTCCGTTGGGGGCAAAGTTTCTGACTGAGTATTCAAATTGAATGTGCCTGCAAGTATATCGGCTGGTGCAAAATGATGATCACCAAAAGCATGCTTGTTCAAAGACCAAACTCCGGGACGTTCAAATGCATGCACTGTGTTGATGGCCACCGCCGTTTTGAGAAAAACTGGTGCTAGCAGCTGGTTAATGATGCGGCCGGAGTGAGATTTTTTAAACTAATGATCTTCCTTTCAAAATACGTTTTCAGTTGGCTATATATAGCAACATCCATCGGTTGCATTTTGTGGTTAGTATGGGTTGCTAAGGATAATATCACCACATTTTTTTTGGTTGTGTACCCAAGTGCAGGATAATATTTGTGACTTTCGTGATTGTCTAGTATCAACAGGAACTTTTTGTCTGATGTAAGCCTCACTTGCTCTACGAAAAAGTGCATCCAATTCAAGAAGACTTCGCCTGATGTCCAACCATTGGGAGTACACGTTCCTTGAATCCCTGGCGGACTTCCATCAAGAAGTCTTGGCTGCATCTTCTTTATATCAAAAATCAAAAAAGGTGGAAGAAATTTAAGCTACCAGCTGCATTACAAAATCCAATGACAGTTGTGAAAATAGGACGGAATCGACCTAACAGTGGAGAAGCAATATCACATTCGACATGTCGATATAATGTAGCCTAAGCTAGCCCGTATTTTTTTATTGTCCTTTTAATCGATTCTCCAGCCAAACACAAATTTATAGCGGCCTGCATATTTTCTTCACTCTAAGATTCTTGTTGTCTTTATTTTTATACACCATCAGCAATGGAAAAAACGCTATAAAGTACATAATTCCATTAAACTGTATAACTTGTCATGACCGGGCAAAGTGAATACGGTATCCACTTTGCTCTTCGAGTACCTTTTTAAGGTTATCCTAAATTACTAAAAAACTGGAGCATCTAAACTCGTCTACGGATAAATGAAAGCTACATAATCATGCATCAAATCCTGCTCATAACAAAGAGCATGTCGCAAATAATATTATAGTTATAAACGAAACACATCTGTAAATTAATATTATTTTTCCAAAAACACACTCTGTCTGGTCACTGGGGCAGAGCGATGCGAACTCGTCCCGACGTGTTTACCGCGCACGGGGCGACAACTAGCGACTGTTGCTATGACAACACGGCGGCCGGACAACGAACTATTTGGGAGTTATAGGCAATATTCGCTTTGCCCGGGGTATTTACTTTACCCGGGTTTCCCCTATCTCTTCGGGTTTGCAACGGAACATGTTCCAATAGTCCATTCAAATCGTTCTGAAGGAACTCCAAATAACGTCTGCCATTCAATTGGTCCTGTAGAATAAATGATAATAACAATCTTTATTGAAATAGGTAATTCTAATCTACATTCACAAAGTATTCCTACATTCACAAATGGTCCTATAAGATGGTTTCCTATGATACCAGCCCAATCATTCACGATAAATTTCCGTTGGTATTGGGTTTGCAATATCCCATGGGGATTTTCTTCGGTCCTTATGTGGAAATTAGGAGAGTTTATAACTCTATCTCTCCTGAAACCTGCTTCATCAGTGAATAAAACTCGATGAATAACGGTCATACAGTCTTTGCTTATCCATGAACCAATTGGCATATTCCAGTCGTGTTGCAATTGTTCCCTAATTATTCTATGAGTAGTGGACTTGGATGTATGGAACTGTTCTGATAGATTTCTGATGCTCATTTAAGAATCATCAATGACAGCTTCCAAAATATTTTCCTCCAATACAATGGTAAGCAAAGCCCTAGGAGCGTTCCCACCACCTCGTTTTGGCAAAACTGCACATAACTACAATATCAAAATAAAACAATATGCTCCAATTGATCATCCATTAGACATACCTGTCTCCCTCAAGTTGCGATCGACAAGCTCGAACGTTTCTCTTACCAGTACCGTTCGATTGGCAAAATGCTCGTAATACAGACGACGGGCTTCTGCAGCATTAGAAAATGTTCGTCCATAAAATGCATACATATCTGCATATTCGTTGAATGTAAACTGTTCGGCCATAAAACCAACTTCAAAATATCCTATGGAATATTGACAATACAATAGGTTTGTTCTAGCAAGAAATTTCGGATGGTTTGAAGCTAGTGTTATGGACTGGCCAACTGCGCATGTATGCCGTGAGACTGGTTACAAATAGTTTGGGATTCATGTCCTGCTAGAACGCTTATTTGTGTTGATAAATGTCAATTGTCAAATTGTCATTTAAACTGACTTATTAGTTGGAAATTTGAAATTTATATTTTGTGCAGCGAAAAGTGAAGGTGAAAACCGATAAAAATGAACATATTGAATTGGTTTGAATAGTCATCGGCTTGGTCAAAATGGAAAAATTCAAAATAGAAGAAATGTTAGAATTGGAAAAAGAAAAGTTATAAATAAGAAAGAAGAGAAATGAATTATTAAAAACAAGAAATAATTTGCTCAGACAAATGAGCAAAAATAAGAATTCAGATGTTGATAAATATTCTGAATTCAATGTTAGTATGAGGGATTTAGTTTGATATTTTATGTCATACATAGGGTTCCTGTTATGTGATATTATATAGAAAGAAGTTATTAGTTTATGTGTTAGAACGAGTACTTACCGACCTGATTAACAGCCCGTTAAAATAATCAGTGCTGGGGCTGTGCTGTCTCTCTAGCAAATGACAGGATGTGGTGTCATTCTCAGCACCGATTATTTTAATTGACTCTTAATCCGGTCGTAAAGTACCCACCCTTGAGCAAATTATATTTTTATACTGTTTTAAAAATCATTCTTATTTTACCTGAATGGATGTTTATTTAATTTATGCCAAACAATGAAATGAACATCAACAAACAGAAATATTACAATTTTATTGCTATCTTAAAACTCGTCAAGCTACAAAATTTCTGTGGTCTGCAGCATCTCTATTGATGTGATTATCTTCATCCTCTTCCTCATGGTGATGAAACAGCATTTCGATAATAAGTTCCTCATCATTGGATGATTCAGAATTATTTCCCCAATTTGATTCAGAGCTTGATGACTCTGATGACATTTCGGTTAATCCTACCTGTAATAATGGAGTTGAATAGTTGATGCTTAGTTGAAAATCACCAAATGCTTGCTTGATTTTCATTCAAAAACATAAAATCATTTTACTTGAATTTCCAAACGCAAATATGAAAAAATTGACAGTTTTGAGGATTGCCGTTCTATAAAAAACAAGATTTTTAAACCAATTATCAGGCCACTAAATATTTCTATTTTGGTTTCTCATTTCTTTAGTACATAACATAATCAACAAATCCATATTCCAAAATCATAACAAACGTGATATCGGATCACTTGATCACTCCGAATATTTGCGCATGTCACAAACTGAAAATCCTTACGAATTCCTCTGGACTACTTCGACAGTTCTCATACGGTTTGCAAACAGGATTTCGTCTTCGCTAGAACATGTGACTATTAATTCGAATCCTGGATTTGCTTTGCTAGAACGCCTATATTCCGTATCGTTTGAAATCGCTGCTAGAACAAACCTATTTGACAACCCACCACTCAACAAAACACAATCACATTCTAGTTTCTCAATGTCCGTCACAACTATTTTATTTCTTTCTAGAAAGTTTTTTGTCAAAATCTGTGGAAGAAATGGAACATAATTATTTACCGGATATTTTTCACCTATTCAAGTGTCGCCGTTTTTGTAGTATCTTGGTTTGCTCTTTATTAGTATAGATAAATGTGCGTTTTTTCAGATAAATTTATCGGGTTAAAAATTTTCTCCCATAAAATCAAATTATCAGTGAAACTCCTCAACATTTCAGCTGTGAATAAGAATTTGAAATACTCAAATGTGATTATTCCACACGTATATACAAAATTTGGACTGAACTCGATATTCACGTAGGTTGTTAGTTCAAAAACACCACGAATCTACGATATCTCATTTGTATTATCCCATTTATATTGTTGCATTAACGTTATTATAATTATTTCTGCTGTAAAACTTTTCATTTCAAATAATGGTAGACATTTTTATGAAAAGCGTTGCTCCGATCAATTTTCCACATGAATACTTTTATTCAGAAAATTGTCTCTAAGTAACCTCATTTTGTTGAAAAATATCTGTCATTTCGAAGTTTTGGGGTGTGGACCATCGGGGCAAAACAACTGTCTCCTGCATGAAAGCTCATCAAATCAATCAATTTGTTTAGTCAATCACTAAAATTTGGTTGACTTTGAATATTCACTTGAAAAAATATAAAAGAAAAACGTTTTTCATTTTGTAACTTTGAGGGCCCGTATAACTTGGTTAAGAACGAGTTCAAGAACAAAAGTTATATAAAGTACTGGTGAAATTTTGACCCCATCTATACATTCCCGAAAGGAAAAGAGGAAGTCTAGGGACACCCTATATATCAGTCAGTTACGGCAAATTTCTTCTCTTTATGGATATTCTTTTGAAGAGTCCACGATCAAACTCCAAAAATGTTTCAAAGAAAATGCAAAATTTACTGATTCTGGCATGCTAATGTTATTCGTTGTCTGCTTCAGTCTAGTTCGAGGAATGATACTGTGAAGGAATTTGGTTTTCATTTATAGGAAATCATCAACTTCATGTTGATGATGACCATTACCTTGCACTGACGAGAGGCCAAATAGCCCTAAACCGGTCTGCAAGTGTGCCCGTTCCTATAATTGAAAATCGATTCCTTCTGTGAAGATTCCTGCACTGACACCTGCTGGATATAATCCAACACCCTTCATGGTATTAGCCAAGGGAGTAGTTGTTTTATGATAGATGTCAGTCCATTAACCTACAGTATAGGGAGTTGAGACTGGCCTGAACGAATTGTTCCTTTAGATGATTTCATTTATAGCGTCTTCAAGTATGCCCATTGACTATATGTGAAAAGTTTTCTTTCCTCATACGAGGAATTGGGCAAATTTCGGATATGCGGTGGGTTACCTCGTTCACAGGCAGATGGGACGTTGACATACTTATTATTTGTTGTCCGCTTCAGCTTAGTTTGAGGAATTATACTCTGAAGGAATTCGATTTTCAATTATTGGAAATCATCGATTTTATGTTGATGATAGACACTACCTTGCACTGACGAGAGGCCAAACAGCCCGAAACCGGTCTGCAAGTGTAATCCAATAATTGAAAATCTATTGCAGTAGTTGTATCGCCAACAGCATATGCAGGAATAACTTCAGAGAAGAATCCTGCACTGATACCTGTCGGATATAATCCAACGCCCTTCGTGGTATTAGCCAGGGGAGTAGTTGTTTTCTGATAGGTGTCAGTCCACCAACCTACATTGTAGGGAGTTGAGACTGGCCTGAATAAATTGTTCCTTTAGATGATTTGATTCATAGCCAGTCTTCAAGTATGTGAAAAGCTTTGAACTAGCTTCAGTATGAGGACGTCTCATAATTCAAAACATTTGGAAAACCGGAATCAGATGGGACGATTCTTTAGATTAAGAAGTCCATGACAATTGGTTAGCTTGGATAAAAGAACTTCAAAAAATTAACAACCTAGGACCAAGCCATTCCCGATGTTATTCGGCAAACATTTCGGTTCCTAACACTAAAGAAATTCATATCTTCTGTGATGGAAGTAAACAGAGTTTTGCTATTGTAGTTTAACTTAGAGTGGTGATAGATGGAAAATGTGATGATTTCTTGATTTTTGGAAAAGTTCGAGTCACGCTAACAAAACAGATCTCGATTCTGAGAAGTCATTTATCACAGGCTCTTAACAATGAACTTGATCTCAGAATTGACAAAATGTTTTATTGATCAGATTCCAAGACGATTTTATATTGGAATAATAGAAATTCCAATCGTCTTGGTCAGTATGAATCTCAAAGGGAAGGTGAAATACTGGAACTTGACAATGTCGAGAATTGGCATTAGATACCAAATACAATAAATTTCCAAGATTGGTTTTCCAGATCAAAATTTCTATAAGACGATAATTCTATCTGGCCAAAAAGAACCATAACAGACACCGGAAATGAAAATGAGTCAGTCACAATTATGACTACAGAAATTTCAGAAAATCATCCTTCATTACCCGATATCAACAGATTTTCTAAATGGAAAAAATTCCTGAAAATGACCGGATGGGTTCTGAGAATAGCAAAATTGTGGACATCAGGAATCCGACAACCAGTATGCAAAGTTGATCAGGCTAGAAGATTTAAAAAGTGCAGAAATGATTTAGATTCCACATTGCAAGAAAGTAATTTTCCTGAAGGAATTAAAACACTTGAACTTTGTGGTGGACAAACAAACTCAGATTCTATAATGGATTTGCCAACTGGGTATCCACCAATCTTACCCAAAAAACATCCATTAACTTATCTCTTCTTGGAAAATCTACATAAAAAAATTGAGATTCTCAGACAAAAAGACTAACCTAAGAGGAGCATTTGAAGAACTGAAGAAGCCATTTTTCAATCTAGATGAAAATGAAAATCCATCAAGATTTGTAAGCCAAAGATATACTGTGGAACTTCCATCAGTTTCTCGTCACATAGGCGGAGCTTGGAAAAGGATGATTCAAACGGTAAAAACTTCCTTTTATGTGGTCCTTAGAAATCAAAATCTGGAAGACGAAATGTTGGTGAAAATGTTTGCAGATGTCAAGAAGATGGTAAATACTAGATCATCAAGAGTGTCTTTGGATCCAGATGATTAAGAAGTCTTGACGCCAAATGTAACCAAAAGAAGTAAATGGACAGATAATTGAAGACCTATTCAAATAAATGACGTTGTTGTACTCAAAGATGGAAATTTTACAAAAAATTCTCAAAGACTAGAGCGAATTGAAAATGTCTTTCCCAGAGATGATGGTAGAATATGCGTGGTATCAGTGAAAACAAACAATGGTGTACTGAAAAGACCAGTTTTAAAATCAGCAAGTTTTCTTCGAGACTTAAGATTAAATTAAGACTAGTAGATAAGGCAATATTGTGAAATTAATTTAAGACACTCAAGATGCAGGTACCTATGGTATAAATAAGGATAACATTGTAAGTATATTTAGTTTAATCTCCCTCTTGAAGATGATCACTTGGTGATCGAAACACATGTCGAGGTGTTGACATAACGGTTTGGTATTGGGAAGAAAAACTCCAGTAATATTTAATAAAATTTTTTTTTGAAACTGACAGTCATCTGACTTATTTTGTAGGAATAATTAAAATATATCAGACAAGATATATTTTTACACATGTGCGACCTTCTACAAGAAAGAATCCTAAAAGTAAAATTGAGATTGTGGGGTATGAATGATCCAACTGATCAACATTGTGTCAACATAAAAGATAAAGTGAAAGTAAAGCTTTGGTGTATAAACAGCTAAATGTAATTTTTTTACAAATTATCTTTCTCATATTTTTAAGTTTCTTACTAATTCTCATTTTTCATGTTATTTACTTTTTTAATTTACTCATGCGACACTTTTGATCCCTGTATTTTTTCATTTTGAAATTTCATTCATTTTACTGTTTTCTCAGATTTCACATCTGTTTACAGTTTCCTTTTAACAATGTAAGATCGAACATCTAATATTCACTGAGACACATCGTCAACCACAGTTGTTACAAATCCTCCTTCAAGACGTCAGGTAAATATAATTTACATAGCTCAACAAATCCAGGTTTACAATGCTATCATGGTTTTAATTACATCAGGTGTTAGAAATCCTCTTTGAAAATGTTGTGTGAATAGGGAAAGTGTGTGATTAAACTGAAATATTTTTCACAACAGAAAAAATATATATTACATACAAATAAAAATTATGCTCACAATTATTTTTCATCTTTTTTGATTTTCACCTCTTCTGAAACCGGATTTGCATTTCTGAAGTTTGGAAACTGTTCCCAGGGTGCACTCAACTCAAACTTCCTGAACTCTTGTGCTAACTCCAGAGGTTCAACGACAACACGTTTTTTTTCATCATCATACCTGACTTCAACATATCCACTGAGGGGAAAATCTTTTCTAAATGGGTGTCCCTCAAATCCATAGTCGGTGAGTATACGCCTTAAATCTGGATGGTTTGAGAAGAAAACTCCATACATGTCCCATATTTCCCGTTCATACCAGTTTGCTGCTTTGTATATATCATTACAAGATTCAATGGGCGTCAATTCATCAGTATAGGTTTTTACACGAATTCGTGAATTGTATCGAAGAGAGAGTATATTATAGATAACCTCGAATCTACAATATTTTTGTAAGAAAAAAAGGAAATTTTTTAAAATAACACCTACCTATTTGATCTAGAGGGAACATCCATTCCCGCTATATCGACCAAATTTGAAAATTGTGCATTATGATGATCTTTCAAAAATTGCAGTACAGGCAACACACCATCCGGTACTATTAGAAGTTCCAGCTCGTCGCCTGCCGTTATTTGGACTTTTTGAATGTATTTTGGGAGACATTCGGCAACATATTTTCCAAAATCTGAAAGCTGACTGCTAGCTACAACATTGATTTTCCTAACTGTAGGTCGCGTTTCTTGTTGTACTTCCACTGCCTCAGTAGAAAGTGCCCTACTCGCAATATTGTAAACCTGGTTGAACAAAGGTCTTGAACGAACCGTTGGTGTTAATATTTTTTGCAGAAACATTTTATTTTTTTGTTAAAAAAAGCTATTACCTAACACTCTAACACCAATATTAATTCGAATGTTTTGACAACTTTGACATCTGCCAATTTGCAATCTATGCTAAAAAACGTCACGGCATTAGTGGCATTTAGAGAGAGAAGAGGCGTTTTCTGGCGCTCATGTATTCAAAACGTATTCGTCTGGATTCAAATACATTCATTCTGGCGTTGAAACGATGACGTCACCTCAACTATGATTAGAAACGTATTCATAATGATTCAAAATTTCAAAACTAACGTGAGGTTGGTTTTGAAACGGAATCTAATGTTAAGTCAGTTGTCAGTTTCTGCTTCATTTTGGTCGTTGTTATATTCCTAGTATTAATCAGACAAAAATATATTTAAATAAACTACTTTAATGTGTTAGGAATCACACGTTAAAAGGTAACCTTGTTAGTCCTCAGCTCGCACAAGTTTCTAAACTTCTGAGAGTTGTCGTTCGTATGGGGGCGATAGCTGATTATTGGAAAAACAGATTTTAAAGATTTTTTAAACAGAATATTTAAAACAAGATCCATCATTTTGATACCACTCTGAGATATAGGCTGTTCACGTTAAGAAGATAATGACGTCATTTTTGGTAATTTTGTATTTCCAACATAACAACGTTAAAATGCCCACTGGAATGCGTTCAACAGCAATGAAACTAGTAAAATTTCATTTTGTAAGTTACTCAACTGATAGTAAAATTTCAGACGTTGCCGAATCGAATAAAACTCGAAAACTGTCAGTCTTTCTTTTCTTTTCAGAACTAATCATTTCTTTTTATAAGACCTGCGTATATTCGATATGCCTAAAGCATTGTCGAAATAGTTCCAACAAATACTAACAGCTATACCACCACTAGTGTATTGTCAACCTAGGTCTATCCGTTGTTCGTCAACCTAGGTATGTTCGTTGTCATAGTTCTCATAACATCACTCTTTTTACAAAACTAAAGGCGTTTTCTGACGCTCAAATACATTCATTCTGGCATTGAAACGATGACGTCACATCAACTATGATTTGAAACGTATTCATGATGACTCAAAACTACCGTGAGGTTATAGTTTATAAAGTGCTGAATTTTTTTTATTAAATATGTTGTAAAGATGTACAAAATAAAGCAGAAATATTATTACTTACATAAATCCGATTGTAATAGAGGTTAGAGAAAATTGAAAAGTGTATTTTTATTATTGAATTTGACATCTGACACAAATTGAATCACTCTGTTCTGGCGAATCGTTTTTGAATACATGCTCGAATACAATTAACTTACTGCAAAGGCTAATTGGAATTCATTTTCTGAGATTTCATTATTTTTCGCCTTTTTTAGATATTTTATCTTTCATTAAAAATTTCATCTCAGAATCTGAATCACTTATTGTAGAGGTGCTACTAGATTCGTTGCTTGTGTTTTCATTGTTTTTGTCATCATGAACACTTTCACTGTCTATCTCTTCACACTCACTTGGTTCTATCATTATTTCTATATTAGTATCGTTCACCCCGTCAAGTATTTTATCTAGCACAGTTTCTACAGTATCTGCTACCTCTTGATTAACATTTTCGTTTACAATATTAAAGTTATTCCTTACTGAGCCTTCCTCATTTTTTATCTCTATATGTAATACTTAGTATTTTCCTTACTTTCTAATCCTTCAGGTAAGATAACATTAGGACTGGTAGGAGGGTAGTTAATTATAGATCTGTTTTTGTTTAACCCTTAACTGGTAACGTGCCGTCTGTGAGACTGCAGCCATTTTTTTTTTCGAGGTATTTCTAAAATGGTCTCGCTTTTCTGCGAATCTCGCTAACCTAATCTATTAGCTATTGGTGCCCCACCTATTATTCAACTGGGAGTAAATTTGGGTAAACGACGTCTGAGAAATATTTACTATTTAGTTGAGCACAGTCCGTAAGAGGGTATATTTCAGTTTACGTAAGCGTTTCTCGCGACTCAAAGTAATGGCGGGTCCGTCAAAACGGGTACGTTATGGGGATAAAGATTATGATGACACTCTTTCGTGTTGGTATAACGAGACAAATAGTGACTGCAGTGAAATAGACAATGTTTCGGAGGATGAATTTGAAATTTCCGATCATGACAGTCACAGTGAGTTATTTCAAGGTAGTGATAGTGATGAAAGTGCTGAGGAAGAAGAAACAAATCGAGAAACAACAGGGGAAAAGAAATATTTGTATGGAAACAATCGCTACAGGTGGTGCACAACACCAATTATACCCACATCTCGTACGAGAAAACACAACATTGTAATGAAAGTGCCAGTTCTAAAAAGAAAAGCTCAAGAGCTGGGAGATAAAGTAGATCCACACTCTGTCTGGAAATTACTATTTACTGATAATATGCTGCTACATATTATACATTGGACCAATCATAAAATAAGTTCAATGCGCACAAAGTACAAGGTGGATTCGAGTAACTTGAGAGATATTGATGTGATTGAGATGACAGCTTTCTTTGGCCTTTTGATATATACCTCTGTATTTAACTCAAGCCATGAAAATATCAAAAGTCTTTTTGCAACAGATGGAAGTGGGAGAGACATATTCAGGGCAGTAATGAGTGAAAAACGATTCGCTATAATTTTGTCTGCTCTGAGGTTTGACAATCCAGAGGATAGGGATGAAAGGATAAAACAGGACCCATTAGCAGCCATTTCTCTCATATTCAACTCAATTATAAATAATAGCCAAAGTGTCTACAGAATGGGTCAGTCAGCAACCGTTGACGAAATGCTCGTAAGCTTTCGAGGCAAAGTTAGATTCAAGATGTATATGCCAATGAAGCCTTGCAAGTATGGCATCAAAATAATGGCTCTAACGGATGCTAGAAATTCTTATCTTTTCAATGCATACATATATGTAGAAAAAGATTATGATGAGATTGAACTTGATCCCGAATTCAAGGAATTTTCAAAGCCAACGCAAGCAGTCTTACGCCTTGCACGGCCTTTGTTTGGGACCAACCGCAACGTTACGACAGACAACTGGTTTTCCTCAGTGGAATTGGCAGATATCTTGCTGGAGAAAAATCTCTCTTACGTTGGAACGGTAAAAAAAACAAAAAAGAAATACCACCTTCTTTTTACCCAACAAAAGAAGAGAAGTCGGATCAACATTATATGGTTTCCGTGAACAATCTACTATGATCTCATATGTGGGAAAGAAGAACAAAGCAACTATACTTATCTCCACGATGCATGATCGGATTTTCACTGATCCAGAGACAAACAAACCTGAAATAATCGTTTACTACAATGCCAATAAAGGAGGAGTTGATTCTCTTGACGAGAAATGTGCAAAAAGTACTTCAAGTCGTCGTACACGCAGGTGGCCCTTGGCAATTTTTTTTCGTATCCTTGATGTCTCGGTAGATGTTATAAAAATAATGAGGTAATAAAAGAAAAATCAGAATTTGCTAATGAATTAGCTGCAAAACTTGTAAGAGGAAACATGGAAAGGAGATTACAGAATCCCCGTATGCCCCGCGGATTACGCTTCACTATATCACGTATCCTTGGCAGACCGGAAAAAAATGTACCTGTGAGACAGGTAGATTTGACGCTACAAAAGCGAAAGGCGTGCCATTTGTGTCATAAGACGACGCATCGAATGACGAAATATCTGTGTGTGGAGTGTGTGAAGCCAGTATGCCTGCAGTGTTCCAAGCCGAAATGCAACAATTGTTCAAACAAACCTTAAATTTATGACATGTTAGGACCTTCTAATAAACACCTTTGGTTAGTTTTTCTTTATACAGTGTGACCCATTTTTATTGGAAACGCCTCCCTAAAATTTGAAGTTGTAAACCGATTTTAATAATTTTTTTTTGAAATGTCAAGTAATAAAAGGTCTACCTTGGGACAAAATTTGAAATGTTTATTAAAGTTTCAGGGCATACTACGATATTTTTTCTTAGTCGAAAATCGTGATTTTTTATTAGCGATTTTTTTATTGAAAAAATCACTACGCCACTGGATTCAGAGTGCCTCTTAACAGGTGTGACCGAAATTTCATGAAAAAATATTCATTATTAACAAAGTTATGACAATTCAAAAATTCGAAAACTCACACAGCTAACAGTCACAACCTATACCAACAGATATAGCCATGAGAATATTTTTTTTATGATTTCAACAATAAAGTGCCGCCAGATGAAAAAAAAAAAAAACAAATAGCTTAAATATTATTTTCTACACCCGTACTCTAACAATACACTTATATGACCATAATCCGTTTCATAATGATATCCATTATGATACAGATTTTTCATAACGATACAGATTAACAACCAATAGAAACCCATAATTTTTCAATCAAGAATCCTGTTCCTTTGTTTGTCCTAGATTCTAACCTAAGTAACTAATTGCTTTATTTGTCAAAATCAGTTTTCATATTACCTACCTATATTATCAAAATTTCTGAAAACAGCGATCTAGAAGGAATACCATCGACTCCAATATTTTTAAAAGATCAGATTAATTACAGTTGTTATATTCAATATAGGTAAATATAATTAGAATCTTTATAGTTTTCATATAACCATGATAATACCATTAAGTTTGTGTTTTTTTTTTAAATATGAGTTAATTACTGTAAATGTGTTCAATACAAATATAATATTTATAGTTTTTCATTATTTATCGGGTTTAGAAAAAATAGCGTATGCAACTCTCATGTAATGGTTATTAATACACTCGCATATACCATACAAAACTCGCCTTCGGCTCGTTTCGTATCCCGGTTAATGCTCGTGTCTTAATAACCATCATTACATGATCGTTGCATAATATACTATTAATGAAAATAACGGAATAACATTCAAGTTTTCACGCAAATTAACTAAAACTAAGACCTAATATTTCAATTTAAATCTTAGTTGCCATGGAAATGATATTACAGTTTGACACTTGTGAAAGATTTAAGTGTACTATTGTCAACAATATTCACCTTACTGTTCTTCGAATTATTTTGTGTCATGGCTGCAAGATTGAGTGTAAGAGAGAAAATTGAAATTGTACCCCTTTCGGGAGCTGACGTTAGAAGTGCTAGAGAGGTTTGTAGAGTATTTAATGAGAGACATCCAGATCGTCCTCGTATTAGCTGCGGTACGGTAAATAAAATATCGGAAATAATCCTAATGCCAGTATAAAGAATGCCACTTTAGATTTGAATATTCCACGAGAAACTATTCGGAGATGTCTCAAGGCGAAGAATATTGAACCTTTCAAGCCAAAATTTTTACACATACTTCAAGAAGGCGACGAAGCAAGACGCCTGGAATATTGTTTATGGGCCCAAGGGGAATATTTAAACAATAGAAATTTACTAAAAAATATTTTATATACCGATGAAGCCACTTTCACTAAAATGGAGTAGTGTCATCATAGAATTGTCGCTATTGGGCAGCGGATGATCCTAACTGGGTAATAAACTGTAAAAGCCAGTATTCCCAAAAAATCAACGTCTGGTGTGGGATATTGAACGAACGAATTATTGGTCCTTTCTTTTTTGAGGAAAACATTAATACACAGAGGTTTCTAGAATTTTTGAACACAGTTTTGGGATGCTATTCACGAGCTGCCAATCAATGAACGATCAAATTTAATTATCCAGTTAGATGGGTGTTCAGTTCATTATGCCAGAGCTGTGAGGCATAGGCTTAACGAACATTTTCCAAAACGATGGATAGGCCGTGGTAGTCCGTTTATAGAGTGGCCACCCAGATCTCCAGACCTCACAGTTTTGTACTTTTTTCTCTGGGGATTTCTCACACAAAAGGTTTACAAAAACCGCTCGAGAGATAGAAATGAACTTTGTGTAAGAATTTGACAGGTATGTGCAGATATTAGCTCTCAAGAACTAAGGAACGTAATCAGAAACATTCGTCAGCGCTACGACACATGTATCGAAATACGTGGTGGATTAGTAGAGGCTACTAGAATATGAGTTAGAATTAATTGTTGCACTGAATCGAAACATTTCAATAATCAGTTATTAGTTCCGTTTATTAAATTTTTTTGCTTCATTGTTAGTTGAATTGTGTGAATGTAATTCCGTTATTTTCATTAAAAATATTTACGCTATTTTTTTTTCATATGGCGGCACTTTATTGAAATCATAAAAAAATGATATATTGTGACTGTTAGCTGTGTGAGTTTTCGAATTTTTGAGTTGTCATAACTTTGTTAATAATGGATATTTTTTCATGAAATTTTGGTCACACCTATTTAGAGGCACTCTGAATCCAGTGGCGTAGTGATTTTTTTCAATGGCTAATAAAATATCCCGATTTTCGACTAAGAAAAAATATCGTAGTATGCCCTGAAACTTTAATAAACATTTCAAATTTTGTCCCAAGGTAGACCTTTCAGTACTTGACATTTAGAAAAAAAATTATTAAAATCGATTTACAACTTCAAATTTTAGGGGTTGTTTCCATTAAAAATGGGTCACACTGTAGATACTGCGTTTTGTTAATTATCAATCGTACTATACATGAAATTAATTTCTTTTGAATGATTTTTAATTTTTTTGTGGATCTTTCCAAAATCACTACCAATTTCCATTATAGTTGAAAAAGATCATTGCGAAATTATTTTTAATCAAGTTTTTGTTCGTTATTTCATGCAAAAATATTTCAAAAGAATGTGTACCTAAGTGTTCGTAATATATATTTTGGAAAAAATATTGGAGATTTTTTTTTGCTTCCAAAAAGTGCCAGTCTCACAGACTGCACGTTACCAGTTGTGTTTCAAAATGTCACGTTACCAGTTAAGGGTTAACTTAATAAACCTTCTATTACAGACTAAGACTGAACCATTTTCCATTTTAACTCCATATGCTCTTTTTCTAACTTTTTCCAGCACCGTACCAGGTAACCAATCACTGTTAGCTTTTTTGTATGTATACATTAGTGTTATTTTTCAATGGAATAAGTATTTTAACGCCTTTATTATAAACTGTTGACTCACTGCTTTCTCTGCTTTATTTTTCAAGACATTATTATATCTATTTATGTCTATGAATCTAGGCTTTGATTCGTTGGTTTTGCAAGGAATTACCTCAATTTTTGAGACATTAAAATCTCCGCTGGAGAATTATTATTATCGATTTGCATATTTCTATACAAGAGTAAAGCCAGATATACATCTTTTTGTCTTCTACTACTTCATTGAAAATGTTTTTTGTCGTTTGAATGTTACGCTCTGCCATACCGTGCGACTGAGCATATGTCGGTGAAGACATGACATGATTAAATTCCCAATCATTCCTCTGAACTAAATTGTGGCCCCCATCTGAGACTACAGTTAAAGGAATACCATGCCTGGCAAACAACGACTTAAGAACTTCAATTACTCGATGACTCATTGTATTTTTATATAATGTCTCAATTTCTATGTACTTTGAGTAGCGAACGATTTTAGGAATAAAAGTTATATGAAGTACTGGTGATATTTTGACCCCATCTATACTTATATTCCCGAGAGGAACAGAGGAATTTCAGGGACACCCTGTATAGAATGCTAAAATATATAGAATCACAACCTGACAACGTTTTCGTTTCAATGCACTAATATTACTGAGAATTTAGTGCCAACTATTATGGAATTTTATAGTTTAATAACAGAAGAGCTCAACCTCTACGTGGTGTAATCACAGTAGAATAATACAAGTCTAATTATAAAACAGTGCTGTCAACGGCAGCGACTGCCATGGCTTTTGCATTAACCACGTGTTCATCATAAGTGGTCTGCCAAATTGTGATATTAACAGTATAATGCATTTTGACAAGAGGGGTTTCTCGAACAGCTTGTGGAAAAAACAAACAAAAAACTTTCAAAACATACAAAATATGCATGTGACAGAGGTTTGGAGTTCTGAAACAAAATATTTTTATAGGTATAAAAACTAAATAAAGGCAAGTTAAAACATTTGTTCATTGAAGTTCCAGAATTTTTCTATTTTAGAGGACAAGGGAAAGAGCAACACTAAATTGGGTTTCAGAAAATTGGGGAAAAAACTGGGATGAGCTCACATTCTTGATACCAACAAATAGAATTGGGATAGATATTCTGAAGAATTTAAACAACTTCAGTTTGAAATTCAAAATGCTTTGCAAGAAAACGAAAAACACATATCTGTATTGAAAAAATCAGCCTGTTTATGGCATTGGACAATTTTTCACCAGAGGACAACTTTTATTGACTTTTCACCCTTATACTGATCTAATATATCAATCTTTTTTTTTTAGAAAACAGAATTTCAAAGATCCACAAAATTTTTAAACAAGAGTTCATTTTGAACCTAATAAGTATGATCATAGATGAAAAACACACTTCGCCTTTTCTCAACAGGAAGTAATAAGAAACTGAAGACTTTTTTTGTGGACTCAATGTATCAAAGTTGTTTTTTTAACCTTCAACAATCTGAATATAACAAGTATTGACTGATTGGACTCTTCAGTGCTTCATATTATGCAGTAACTTTTTGGGATTAACTTTTCAGTTTCCACCTTATAATTCTTCAGTAGATTCTTTATTGACTTACCTCTGTATATTTTTTACACTGAGGAAGGTTGAACACCTCAAAAAATGAAGAAAAAAACGATAACCTTCCTGATCAGTTTTACTTATCACTATCTCACTGTGAAACTTACATTATTTTCACAGACTGGTGACTGGATTACTAATGTTCCGCTTGAGAATTTGGTTAAAAAAAGTAAGCTCAAAAAAACTATTAGTTCCCTCAACAATGTTTTGAATTATACCCATTTAGGCCTTTTGAGATGAATTAAATTGAATCTGTAATGTTGGAAAAAACATAAGAAATGAAAAATTGAAACCCGTGCTAGGAATAGCACGTTAAAAGTTGAGACCTCGTTAATCCTTAGCTCACACAAGTTTCGACTTTTGAGGGTTGTTCGTAGTGAGGCCAACAACTTGTTAACGGAAAAACAGATGTTAGAAACTGATTAAGAGTTGTGGATATTGGTTTTGTGAAACATTTAATATAGATTTGATCATTATCTATGCAATTTCATAATGTAATATTTTTGTAGGTGAGGCGATATTTCAAAATAAGGTCTCATTATCTAACAACAGCAATGAATTACAATGTGGATCATAGAAGCTGTGATTTACATTCGGTTATTATTGAATTACCATAAAGTTATCCTTTGTATTATTATTCAGTAAAGTCAGTTTGTGTTTTGGTCATCTTCAAGATTTGTACAATCGATTTTTTTATTCTTTTTGTTATCAAAATTGATTTGTTTTCATGAGAATGCGATTTGTAAAAGTAAATTCTCAACATTAATTATTTTTCCACAAAAGTTTAGCAATTTCGATATCAACTAAAGAAAGTTTTATGTTATTTCGAATTTAAAATATTTATCGATGTTAAAAATATTTTATAGATTTGTACCTTTCAAAAAGTAAATGAATCAACTATTCCTCTCCCTTTTCAATGCATATGATAGATCTCAGTATTTCATATTAAATTAGTGATTAATTGTAAATGCTAGTTAAGATTATGTTTCATTCCATAACAATGGAAAATATTCTCATATATGATTGAAAATTTAAAATATTCATAGTTATTAATTAATTTTTAGTTCTACTTTTTCCAGTTTCTGTTAGTATCAACCTGATGACTGACTTATTCCTCATACTTCAAGACAATAGATCATTTGGAGGCTTTTCCCTCTATCCAATACGTTTTTTAGTTCAATGCACCGCAGTCCGTTTTCTAGATTCTGTAATTTTTCAACATATATGCAGCTTCTTTAAACTTTATTTCAAACCAGTGTTCCTCTGTGGATGTTTTCACCTTCGGATCACTTGATGTTATGCTGGTCGGTCTACACATACTCCGCCATTCCCAATTTGAAAGTTTTGCTGAGCAGTTGCCTATACTCACACGGTATCCAGTGAGTGCAATTTTTGTCATCTGTGTTTGGTGGTTTGCTTTTTGTATTTCAAATCTAAATTTTATTATCCTCTCCGACAGTTCTTCAACATGAAGAAGAGATAGTAACGGTTGTGACAGCTTCTCTTCCTTGGGGGATCTTGTTGTCTTTTGGCCAAGGTTTGTTCCACCACTTTTTTGAAGTGACTATTCTTTAGAAGATCTTTCTTTCCGGATGTGGCCCTGTTCCTTGTCAAAACTTCTCTCAGTGTTGAAGATATATATAATCAATTAGCATTTTAATGGTAGGTTGGTGGTGGATTAATAAGTAATTCAGATACTGTTCCTTCTTTTTACGTTTTGGAGTGGTTTGGCAGTTTATTATAACTAACTCCATTACAGAAAATTGATTTTTTTCATAATTTGTATCAATTGTACTGGTAATGAAACGGATTTCTAGTTTGATACTCATATATGATTTTTAATGGCATTAAATTTCAGAGATGAATAACGTAGTGAATGAAAAGTTTAGCTGATCAATAATTTATTTATCGTTGCATTGATATACCTGTGAGCAGATAACTAAATTATATTTATTTATAATTGTTGAAAATTTGTTCATAGACTAGGTATAAGAAGGGAAACAATATTTAAGTTGCAAGATACATATATATTGTAAAAAATAGTTTCGAACGCGAAATACATCACTTTTCCATACATCAATAATTCATACCCTACCATAATCATGATGAAAAAATGGCATTTTTGGTAATTTTTTGATAAATAACGAAAGGACAATAACCAAAAGAATATGACCAATAAATCTACCAATACACAGCTTTAGGCATAATTCAACTGCAAACATCAATAACCTAACAAAATTAAAGTAACTTAACAGAGATGGACAAATTTAAAACTTTTTGCCTCAATCTGGTAAATGGAAGTGGTGCATTAAACTTGGTTTCACAAACTCAATAAATCATAACATAACAATAACTGGAATAACTCAACTTCAGACCTGAATAATTTCTTTGTTTTACTTCACTGATATAATTGCCTACAAAGTGAATTTCATTGTTAGAGATCTAATTAAAACTAATATATACAAAATTAAACTATGTTTCCTAGTCACATGTGATGAACATTATAAAAAAATCAGAACTTGTACCTGCAAAATATTTCAAAACAAATATCACACATTTTTCTTCAATAAATAACATCACATTCTGCAAAACACACAAATGACTGACTAGAGAACAGTTAAATAAAATCAAACAAACGAGTTGATGACCTTAACTAAGGTTAGGGTATATTGACAAAACAAAGTTATTTTTATTCCTTCTGAAACACACTATAGAAACTTGAAATAAACATGAAGAATGCAGGTACAAATCTAAGATAAAGTAATTTTTGTCAACAAAATCTCAAATTCAAACAAGAAAGCCAATTATAAGTAACCTGATTTTACCTCACAATTTGTTTTAATTTTGTTTTTATACTAAATCCACTAAGTTTACAATTTAAATGAAAAACTATTTTGGATAATTCTCAGAGCTGGAGAAAAAACACAATTTTATATTTCCTTTTTCTTTGGTGAAATAATAACATTTTTCAGATTGTCACTTAAAAATGAACAAACAAAGATTTTGATGAAATTATTATGAAAGATATAAAAAAATAAGAAATGGCGGCATAACTTTTCACCTTTCACATGATTAGGACACTCAGAAAGAAACATTTTTTAAATAATCAAAACAATTCAGTCATTCACAAAAATCACCTATGAAGATAAACAATTTAAAATTAATAATTGCTTGTTTTACTGAACTTGCTATGTGAAGAATTAGCTTCCTTCATTGAAACTTATGAACACACAATATATCATAATGAAATCTTCCAGCTCTGAGTGTAATATAAAAAAAATTAAGAAGCTTTTGCGCAAGTGAAATTATTTTGAGGTTGCCAGTACCTGTTTGTGAGGATGAGGTAAGTGGCAGATAGCCTCTGTCACGCCTTTTCAGTCTGCATTTCATAAGATCTACCATCACCGTACATACTCAAAGCTGCAATACACTGATTAGGCATTATCTGAAATGAAAACAGAAGTGATAATATGAACTGGTTGCGAAGCAGTTCGAAATTGATTTGGCGCCATTGGCTGCTGGTCAAACCACCAACAATGACATAAAAAACTTGGCAAGTTGACTTGGGTGTCACACCAATAGGTGGTTCCGCTTATGTTTTGCTTGCGTTTACGCAGCTATTTTTATCAAGTACGTTCTTGGTTTTTTCTCATTTTGTCTTCAATCGAGGACCGCCTGCCCGGTACTGACGAAAGGTTAATGCAGTCAAGTTGCTGGAAAATAATTCCATGAAAATCAAAAAATAAATAGATAAGTAGTCTTTGATAATTCCCATATTGATGTCAATTTAAGAGCCACCGGTATACAGCTGTTTCAGCCTATTGGGCATCGTCAGTACCGAGCAGGCGGTCCTCGATTGAAGACAAAATGGGAAAAACCAAGAAAGTACTTCATGAAAATAGCTGCGTAAACGCAAGCGAAACATAAGTGGGACCACCTATCGGTGTGACACCCAAGTCAACTTGCTACCGCAGTTGTCGGTTGATTGGTCAAACCACCAACACTGACATAAAAAACTTGACAAGTTGACTTGGATGTCACACCAATAGGTGGTTCCCCTTATGTTTCGCTTGCGTTTACGCAGCTATTTTTATCAAGTACTTTCTTGTTTTTTTCTCATTTTGTCTTCAATCGAGAACCGCCTGCCCGGTACTGACGATGCCCAATAGGCTGAAACAGCTGTATACCGGTGGCTCCTAAATTGAAATCAATATGGGAATTATCAAAGAGTACTTATCTATATGTGTGTTAAATCTAAAGTTCTCATGAAAGTTATTCGGGTTTCCGGAAACCAGTTCAACATAGTCCTATCCGTGAGAACTTTAGATTTAACATGTTCATACCTTTACGGGAAGAAGAGGTAAATTAAGAAGAACTCAGGTAAAAAAAAGCAACAATAACAGTTAAATAGTAGGGAATAGAGCGTTTGAGGACATTCTACTACTGAACACGTAACAAACACCATTGTACCAGTATAGTAGGGATCGGTTCAAGTAGGGTCAACCGACTTTCCGAACACGTAACAGCACACCTAGATAATGACAAATGAGATTTTGTCGAAACGTTGGTGAGATTAAGAGGATGAAATGTTCAGTTTGAGTAGAGCCTTGAAGATGATAGCACGACCAGCTGCCGAAACCGCTCGCATATAGAAGTTAAAGAGCTTCAAATCCTTTTTGTGACATATGCAATATATATATATATATATATATATATATATATATATATATATATATATATATATATAAAATTAAATAGATAAGTACTTTTTGATCATTCCCATATTGATTTCAATTTAAGAGCCACCGGTAGACAGCTGTTTCAGCCTATTGGACATCGTCAGTACCGGGCAGGCGGTCCTCGATTGAAGACAAAATAGGAAAAACCAAGAAAGTACTTGATAAAAATAGCTGCGTAAACGCAAGCGAAACATAAGTGGAACCACCTATTGGTGTGACACCCAAGTCAACTATTGAACAAAATTCCTACAAACGTTGTTTCTAGAAATGATACATATAAATAAAGAATTAAAATCCATGAATAAAAAACTGACTTAAATAATCTCAGTCAAATTTATACTTATTTATTTAAATTAGATAATGATAGTCGAAGAAGAAATAGTAATGCTGATTCATCCAGTATTTAACTGACTGATTGTAAAACAAATTATTTTTATGTTATCAACAAATAATTGTCATTTATTGATTCATGTCAAAATTAACTTTCAAATTATTTTTCGTTCGATTTGCAGCTAATTTTTAATATTAATCTCATGTTGAGTAACTTATATCTGTAACGTTTTATACATATATTTTTACAATTATCTTTTCAGTTGTCCTGAAGAAGGAAATAAACATTTCCGAAAGCTTGACAAACTAGCAAAAAAGTTTTCATCCTTGACCTTGACTGCAACCTCAAGATATTATTTATCTAATTAATTCATAGATTCAGTCATTAAATATCCTACTTTTATATATATATATATATATATATATATATATATATATATATATATATATATACATATATATATATACATATATATATATATATATATATATATATATATATATATATATATATATATATATATATATATATATATATATCCAACTATCAATAGAGCTTCCGTACATTTACAATTTTCTATCAATCGGGCGTCCGGTTTCAATGAGGCGTCCATATATGGACGCCGAATTGTTTCACCATGCCAGGCAGTTCAGAGGTTCCCTATCTTCCATCTGACAAAATTTCAGATGGGCGCCTATTTATCAATTTCATTGTCAAAATTATATGTATTGGCGTATATTCTAGTTGAGTCTTTTTTATTTTGGTGGCGCTCGGGAGGTACGCGTATACTTGTGCCGTATATTTTTCATACATGTGAGCGATTATGAGGCGTCCATATAACTGACAACAATGCAATAGTTTTTGCGAGAGGGAAGTCTCAATGATTTGTTAGAAATATCGTTGATTTGGTATGTTTGTAGGTCGGCGCCGGTTTCATACACAGGGTGACAATTTGAAAACTTACAAGGTCTATCTCTGAGCAACCAAATAAAATATAAGAAATCGCTGAAAACAACTTTCATAATACAAAGGGAGAAACAAATGATGTGATGACTAACTTGTTTTTTCTCTCACACCCTTGCCCCCAGCCACCACAACTTCATATTTTTGAAAGGCAACCACCTACTTGTGATACATTATCTGAAAGCTCTTAAGATATGCTCTTCAATGGTACTCTTCAAAGCTACATTCGATGCAGTAAGTTTTGGTTCATCAAATAAAAGAATTCATTCAGAATAAATTTTATTTTCTATTATTAATTTAGTAAATTTTGAAAAACATGATTTTTACCATCGTAGCATTAATATTAAGACTTGAATATTTTACGCCTCTTCTATTTTTTTTTATTCGTCTCGATAATAGATAGGGATAGATAGGGAAGGAGAGTGGCACCTTGTTTTAGAGGTCTTTCGAATACCTTTACTACTCTGTCAACAGAAAATTTTTGTGACGATTAGTTTTCGAGATAATTTGAAGTTTTAAAGGTATTTGCATTGAGTTCAACTCTTTTTAAAATAAATCAAATTGTTTTTAAGGTGCAAGTTACGTTCAGAACTCTCATAAAAAAAATAAATTTTTGCTTTTTATGACAACCTGCTAATACGTGTCCATTTGATGTCGAATTATTTGTTTATTACGAGGAGATTTCTCCGGGGATGGGGTTGGTTACCACCATTACATTTTAGGTAAATTGAGTGGCACCTACTTATGAAGGTTGAATTGCCTCTTCAAGAAGTTGTTAATAAGAATCACCGGTTGAATTTCCATCAATGAAAAATGAACCTATAATATGATTGCCTAATATTCCGGCCCAGATATTCAACTTTTGGGGATGTTGGGTATGTATTTCTGCGTATTGTCTTGGGTTTTCATCCGACCAATAACGGCAATTGTAACGGTTCACGCAACCATTTGAATAAAATGAGCTTTCGTCCGAATAACAGATGTTATAAAGCAGTTCGGAATTTTGCATTAATATTTCACTCATGCCCTCACAAAACTCCTGTCTTCGGTCAAAATCATCCTCATTGAGTTCACGAACAAGTTTAATTTTGTAAGGATGGTATTTGTGGTTTTTAAGGATTCTCCATGCGATCATATGGCTTATTCCTGCCATTGCGGATAAACCTCTGGTACTTAACCTGGGATTGGCGATGACTTGACCAAACACTACAATCGCATTATCGTCATTCACTACCCTTCTCTGAACATCACTTTTTTCATTTAAAACCGAACCTGTCTCCCTGAATTTTGTGACCAAATCCAGAACGTGATTTCTGCTTAGGTGTTTACCAGGTTTTTGCTCGTTAAATAAAATTGATGTTTTATTAGCATTTTGGTCGTTGCCAAAAAATGAAGCAATAACTGAAACCCTTTCGGCAGTAGTGAAAGAAATGTTTAAACAAATAACAATACACGACCCGTTTCAACAAAACAATCGAACGTTGTTATTTAACAAAAAATTGATAAGAAGAACTGCTTAAAATTTTTTTTATTTAGGCATACAAGTTACCGAGTGGTCTGTCTAATGTATTATCAACATGGCAATTTTAACTTCAAATTATCTCGAAAACTAATCGTTACAAAAATTTTCTTTTAACAGAGTTGTGAAGGTATTCGAAAGACCTTTAAAACAAGGTGCCACTCGACCTACTTTCCCCATCTAAATAAAGGTCGTCGGACGCACCTTTCTGAGGGGGTGCGTACTACAAAAAATCTGATTAGTCTGAAAGGTGTCCCCCTTCAATTAGAAATCGACGTGTCCGAGCTTTTTTGAAAATCTTACTTTTTATATTCAAAAACGGCTCTGTTAGGTTTTCGTTGTTACACACTGTATATAGAAGAAAATGTAAATGGCGAAATGTATGATCACATGCTAGAAAGATCTATCGAACCTCGGATAGTTCATGAATTAGAGAATCACAGAGACATACACGGCAATTTATCTTTGAAAGAAAATGTATTACATTTTCAACAGAATGGGGAACCTTATTATTTTGTAGTTCCAGTTATTCAATGGTTAGATAATAATTATGCTGATCAATGTATTGGAAGAAGAGATTCTACTGAATGGCCTCTCACATCCCTGGACCTATCTCCTCTAGATTTTTTCCTCTGGGCCACTTACTTAAAATAGGTTGTTTTAAAGACGACGCAATCTGATTCAATAAAGCCACTGAAGGAAAGAATAATCCAAGAATGCTGAGCTATTTTCAGAGAAACATTTGCCAATGTTTCGGAATGACTTTCGGAAATGAAAATTGCGAAAGTTATAAACAATTTAGTGAAAAATAAAAAATGGGTCCAGTTTTTTGGAAATATCTCAAAAACTAATTGGAATTTTCAAAATCGAAAAAAAAAATTCGAAAAGAGGAAGAAATTTCCTATCGAAAAGTCCTGACTACCGGAACTGTAGGACCAATATTTATAATTTTCCCGGAGCTCTGAAATAGAGCTCTAAATCGGGTGTTTAGCCGCGTGTAGGCCGTGCGTGTTTAGGTTAATTTTACAAAAAAAATATTATAGCATATAAAATATATAAATTGAGGAATGAAAAAATTCAGTCATATACTCAAAAGATAAATTAACAGTAATCTGTCGGTAAAAAATTTTTAATGCAATTATTAGATTTATTATGCTATTGTTAATTAACAATTTTTTATCACTCGATTATCATTATTGCAAGTGTGATATTTTTCAAACTAAAAGTGTGGAATTTTTTTCCTTCCATAGAGTTATGATTATAACGGTTAGGAATTGATTTACTTCCAAAATATTGAAAAATTATTATTTTTCAGTTATTTATTAACCATTTACTGCATTTTTGAATTAAAAAGTTTATTAAATAATCGAAGAACAATTTTTTTTTGATTATTATTATTAGTATATTTTTTTTTCAAATCAGAAGCTACATAAAAATATTTTTTTCATCACCTATTGTTTAAAAATTTGTTATAAACAAATGCGTTTATAACATATTTGAATTTATTTTGGATCCTAATCTTTAATAAAAATTATGATTAAAAAAAAATAGCGTTTCTTGAAAAATTGTGTGCAATGCAAAAAACCGCATTTGTTAATTTACAATTTTTTTACCACTAATTGTCAATATTTCAAAAAAAAAATTTGTAAAAAATTAGAATAATTCGAATGAATAATTTTATAAAAAAAATCAAACTTCAGCTGAATATATTCTTTTATTAATGGAGAAAAAATGAGTCTAGCGATTTTTCATTGTATCTCCATTAGTTTAATGAATATAATAATTTAAATGATGAAAAAATAGATTGATTATAGAGCGCCAAAATTTATAAAATTCGATAAAAAATTAAAAAAATTAAAAAAAAATACAGGGTTGTTTTTCATTCATTAATTGCAACAAGAACAAAAATGAAATGAAAAAATTCATTTGTTTATTACAAATTGTTTATTTATAAAACAATGAAAAATTTCAAAAATTTTAATTTTTTTTTGTTCCAAATAATTGAAAACATTTAAAAACATTTAAAAAAAAATTGTCAACTAGTGGTGAAAATAAAAATATTAACAATAGCGTAATAAATCGAATAATTGCAATAAACATTTTCACCGACAGATTATTGTTAATTTAGCATTTGAGTATCTGCCTGAATTCTTTCATTCCTTGATTTATAAATTTTATATGCCAAAATTTTTTTTTGTAAAAACGGCCCAAACAGGCACGGTTCACGGCGGCCAAACATCCGATTACGATCTCATTTTCAGGGCTTCGGGAAAATTATAAATATTGGTCATACAGTTCCGGGAGTTAAGACTTTATTATAGAAAATTTCTTCCTATTTTCGAATTTGAAAATCTCAATTAGTTTTGAAATAACTAAACCCGTTTTTTATTTTTCACTAAATTGTTTATAACTTTTGCTATTTTCATTTCCGAAAGTTGTCCGTTCCCAAAAACTTTCTAGACGCTATTCCGAATCGAATGACACCTCAACCATAATTTTCGGAGACTGCTGAAGAAGAAAAAAGCACTTCTTGATCAGACTAGTCAAGTTCGAACATAGCTGAACAATCTTACAACAGCTACAGATTGGGGATGAGAAAAAATTGAGACTCTCTTTTTGTCCATGAAAACACCAGAATCATTGGCAGCTTTAGAATTACTGAAACTAGTTCATTGTAGTTACATAGTATCTAACTGCAGTGAAACTTAAAGCAGTAGAAAAGCAGTGATGAAGTGCATCTGTTGACAACTGTTGGGATGATGACAATTTCAACTTCGAGTACGGCATGATTGTTGATCAACAAAATAATAACCATCCAGTATATCGAAAACTGATTCAGGCAGTCTACGGATCAAACTCAGATAATAACTCTGACGGTTAAGAATGCGTTAATAATAAATTGTTTTGGTAATAAATGATAAAATTAATTATGAAAAATGTTTCTGTCAATTTGTAGAGAAATGTCAATTATGATTTTCAAAATAGAAAACATTCTCCGAATAATCATTTGAACATTCGAGATATATAAAAAAACGTTCATAAACAATTAAAAATCGTATTTTTTTCTGAATATCATATTATGAAGATAAAAATTTTTTGAATTCCCATACGGTCATACACAATTTATAAACAAATTGCGCTAAAACAGTTTGTTCAACTTACCGAATGTCTTTATTTGATACAGAAACAGGATATAATGATAAATATATAGAAAAATTAAAACAATATGTTATGTTACTAAAAAAAATCATAATGAACAAAATATAATGTTTTTGAACTTTTATAATGTGATCTTGTGGAGCACATTGATAAAAAGAGATTCACGTTCATTACAAGACCAAACACGACTATGATACGATATTTCATCATGGAATCCTAGTGCCTATCTTCCGGCTCCATCATCAGATCAGCTCCAGAGTACCTACCATATTGTCATCAAAATCACATAAAACTGCCAATTTTCATAACGCTACGATCTTTAAAAGATGGTTAAATTAGTTTTCTTAGATTTGACTACATAGTTACATACATACATACAGGTCGACCTAATAAAAGCGTATTAAAAACGAAAAACTCTAGAAAAAATTAAAAAATATTTAGGTCAGTCCTTAAAGAAATATTGAAAAATGCATGACTCGAAAAATCGTATACCATACACGGAAATGAATCTTGACAGGTCTTGATGCCTTCTAGATGGCTATCCTGTGTAGTGTGTATCAGCCAAATGGAATAAATATGACACTGAGTAAATATGACTGTGCTCAACAAAACACTCAGGCACGTCCAATTTTCAACAACCAAATTTTTCAATGCTCAATAACTCAGTTAACGGGAACAACAACTCGACCACGAACTCGGGCTTTGCAACCGTTACCACATCGCCTCTGATAATGTATACCGCAGTAGTAGACGAAACGTCAGGCATAAAAACCTGCAAACCACGCAAACGCTGAAAACAGATTTTACACTGTCATCTACGGCCGTGAATATTTACATTCTTTGGTAATTCATATTATTTATCCTATCGTCTGTCATTTTGGCGTCTTCAACTAGTTTGAATACTTTGAATTCTTGCTGTTTTCTAATGGAAATATACAATGAACTTTTTGTAATTAAAGTTGAACTTTCAATAATCACACCATGCATGTGTCGGTTTCACTTCTCCTATCATTATATTCGGCTCGCTTAAATATCATACAGTGTTAAAATGGAAATATGCCAACCAAGACAAAAATTATCGAATGATATTGAAAATTTCGTTATGGAATAAACTTTTCATATCAGTCAATATCACTTGGTACCTATGTAAAAATGAAATACATACCGGCTACCTGAAATCCATACGCAATTTGTCGTTGGCACAACGCTTGTTGAAAAACAGATGTGAAGAAATTAAAACCCACTTGCTGCCTACATTTAATGCGGTAAATATTGGCAACGTTGTAAGGATTCCCAATAATCTATTTCATGTATGAAAATATACTTATTGGACTCCCTATTATCAATCAGATGTCTGATGATGGTGTATACTGAGGAGTTCTTATGAATGTTTGACGGACGGACGCTCTACTATCGAATCAATAGTGAACTCAATTTTTTATGGTGGTAAAAATGTCATGCCAGCCTACAGAAATCAGTTTTCTAGTACTTACCATGAAATATATTCGGTAAATTCTTCAAATTATGATGGACGCCCTATCAGCGCATTCAATGTATGGATGCCATATTGATATCGGGATGTATATATATATATATATATATATATATATATATATATATATATATATATATATACAGGGTGTCCCTGGACTTCCTCTTTTCCTCTCGGGAATGTATAGATGGGGTCAAAATATCACCAGTACTTCATATAACTTTTTTTCCTAAAAGTCTTCGTTACCAAGTTATGGGCCCTCGAAGTTACAAAATGAAAAATGTTTTTCTTTGATAACTTTTCAAGTGAATATTCAAAATGATCCAAATTTTGGTAATTGACTAAACAAATGAATTCCGTCGATGAGCTTTCATGCAGGAGTCAGTTGTTTTGCTACAAAGTCAGGAACGGACTACCCCCGATGGTCCACACCCCAAAACTTTTAAATGACAGATATTTTTCAATATTTTTCAACAAAATGAGGTTACTTGGACAATTTTATGAATAAAAGTACTCGTGTGGAAAGTCGATCGGAGCAACGAGTCTTGATAAAAATGTAGTTCTACTCGACGACATCAAACCCGCTCGTCCACCATTATTTGAAATGAATAATTATCAAAGCAGAAATAATAATGATAACGTTATTTATTATATATATATATATATATATATATATATATATATATTTTATATATATATATATATATATATATATATATATATATATATATATATATATATATATATATATATATATATATTTTTATTTTACATTTGATTTCCCTTTGAAGAGGGCTTTATAACAATATGCATGAGTATATATCTATCGGTTCAGGTGATGATGAACTAAAAAGATTTTAATTTAAAGTGAAAGGGGTATATTTTTATGGGAGAATAATTTGTGGGAAAAAAAGGTTTTGGCTTCCTACCCCTCCATCTTTATACAAAACAATGTGCAATTCAATTTTTGAAAAGATTATTTTTCTCTTGAGTATTAAAGTAACGTTATTTTATTTATAAGATTACACGTTGTAATTTATAGCGTCACGACCGGAACTCCTCAAGGCGGAGTACTAGGACATTAATCTTCCTTCTGTATATAAATGATTTACCTCACACAAGTACGAGTATTTATCTATGCAGACGGCACCACTATTGTTGTAAAAGCAAGAACTATAGAAGAATTGAACAATGAAGTTGAATTAATTGTAAGGGAATTTTCAACTGGTGTAAGGTAAACCATCTTGTAATCAATGGAAAACGAACATTCTTTCACGAGTCCTAATAAATCGCCTATTATTCTAGAATTCAATATTAATAATTACGAATCGTCAACTTCATAAGTAATCAAATTCCTTGAAATAGTGCTGGAATTCAGATTGAACTTCGGCCCCATATAGATTATTTATGTAAGAAATTGAGAAATCTATATTTCACATTGATCACCTTGAAAAATTATTTTCGCAGAAGCTGTATGATCTGTCAATATATATTAAGCTTTATTATACAGCAGAACCAGTTGTAGTATTACTGGCAAAATCTTCAACCTGTGTTACTCAGAAAGCTCTAGAAATAGTTTTAAAGAAATTGGAATCTTGACTTGCACAGGCATCACTTTAAGAATCTAAGGATTTTAACTTTCCCGTCATTGGTTATTTTCGAGTTCTGTTTGTATTTATATTAAAATTATAGCGAATTTGCTAAAATTAGTTCTTTTCATAGATTCGACACATGTTACAAAATGACATTCATATTCCACTCAGTGATATACAATTACATTATAACTCATGTAGAGCTATAGCTACTTAACTGTTTAATTTACTACCGAAAGAGATAAATGTTTTGAAGCATTTTACAGTTTCAAAATACATTTGAAAGAATTTCTGGTGACCAAATGTTTTTATTCCATGAATGAATTTTTCCTAAACTGATTTTTAATCAATGTCGATTATCTTGCTCCAGTTTATTTGTTTGTTTGTTAAGACCTAGTGTTAACTATTTTTATTCTGCTTTTAATTTGCCTTTTTAGACGAACCCTATACAATTGTCAGTTGTCAAATGGAGAATAAATTGCATTTCATTAGTTCAGATTCCATTGTCTAATATAATATAAATTGATTTGAAATCCCTGAAAGAATCTGTAAAAAATTAAAAAGATTAGCTGAAAAATAACAATTATATTAAGCAAAAAAAAATTGAAATTACAATGAAATAAAATACAAGCAACAACCAAAAAATCAAAACATTGAACTATTAACACCAGATAAAACTTAAAAAAATTATTAAGAAACGAAAAATTAAAAATTAATGGTTCCAAACCAAGTTACTTCACGACGTTTTGATTATTAGTATCCAGAATCGTCTTCGGGTGATAACTGGACTTATTCCTCCGAGATCTGACTATTTATAGGTCATTCGAGTGCTTTCACCTATCCCCTCTTCCCTCTCTCCGCTTCATAGGTTTTAGCGGGAGCTTACCGTTTGGCGGGAGTCGGTCGTGTTCCTCTTGAGTAGATGTTTCCATATGTTGCGTATCTCTTCGCTAGCTTGGCTAAATGCGTTGTTGGACAACATGTATGCGGCTTCTTTGAATTTTCTCCTAAACCAGTGTTCCTCCTTGTGGACGATTTCAGCTTGAACCCACTTGATGTTGATGAGTCCAAACATGCTCTGCTATTCCTGATTTGCTAGTTTCTCCTCGCTGTGTGTGTTTCTTGTGCTCGGCAATGCGAACCGATTTCACCGATGTATGATTCTCCGCATTCGCAGGGTATCCGGTAAATGCAATTCTTAGAATCGCAGTCCGCGTTTGGTGGCCTGGTTTTCGTGAGACTGCTACGCATAGTGTTCCCAGATCTGAAGCAGGTTCTGATTATATACTTGAACCCAATTCTTCTTATCCTTTCCGACAATGCTCTGATGTAGGGAAGTACAAGTACTGGTTGTGGCGGCTTCTCTTCCTTGTGAGGCTCTTGCTGTCTTCTAGCTAAAGTCTGTTCCACCATAACTTGGGAGTAACTCCAAAGTTGTTAACGCCTAAAAAGTCAGTAGCCGTACGCCTATGGCACTTTATACCTGCCATGCTCCCCAGTACTTCAAGGATCATATATACGAGTGAGAAAACGAGAGAAGATCACAGAAATCTGATAGAAAGTTAATTATATGTTTCTCTAAAAACCACCCAATCTGCAGTCCACACATATTACTTAACAAGTCTTTGATTAAATTGAATAAGTTCAAAGTAGACTCAAAATCAAAGAAAACTTTTGAAACAACCTAATAATTTCCACATCTTACCTCGAACACAATATCCTGGTATCCATAACACAGTGTACTTCCGAATGGATTGGTTGTATTTGTAGAACTAGCTCTGTTCAAAACGACAGGACTTTCACGTGGTGTCAACTTCTTACACACATCATCCCACCTACTGAATGCGGTTATTGTGGTATCATCTAAGCAAAGTTCGAATTCGCATCGCATATACATATTGAAATTATAATGACCTGGATAGTTGGTGTGTATGACAATTTTTTTAGATAGATGGGACTGAGCATCAAAAAGTATATCCTGGAAAAATATAAGAAATGAATTGAAATATATATTGTGTATAAGATTTTGTGATATTTTTGTAAAACTAATTCTGTTAAATAATCATCATTTTCAAAACGACAATTGTCAAACAATGAACAAAATTACAAATATATCAACTTACCAATCCCAAGGTGAAGTAATTGAAAAAATAGTCACTTCTATTAGAAGATATTTTACGATGAGAGTTAGGACTGTGTATTCTCATTTTATCTTCACTTTTATAGAATACTTTAGATGGGGCCCCCAATACTGTAGCCACATCTTGAGCAGACTGACCCAGAAGAACTTGCCTCTCAAACTGTACTTTTATTGAATCTACTGCCCTACCATTGGTTCCTTTAAAATAAAACAAACATGAAAATTTGTGAATCATAACTTCACAAAGAGAACCACAAATAAATCAAAATAATGCTATAAATTAAATAACACATACCTGCCATTAGTTTTAACTTCAACCCTTTAGTGTAGTTGTCTCCTCTCAATACTTCTGCCTTTTGTAGGTACAGCTGCCCATGGTAGCAAGTAAGTGGTAATTCTGGAGCAGTGGCAAGATCTAAACTGGATCCACAGTAGATGGCCATTCGACTAACTAAAGGAGAACTGCCTAAATTGAACTGAAGAGAAGCCATATTGTGGGTACTTCCTGAAACAGTATCATATGTACAAAAGAAAACAAGTAGGGAAAGTTGATCTGCACAGTAAAGAAAGAGAGAATAATATAATTACTAATAACACTCATTGCAAGCCTAAAATGATTAGGAGTAGAACTCTGTAAATGTCAGGATCAGTAAATATACCGGCGACGAGTATAAATTTTGTCTAGGGTTGATTTGAGTGACATATACTGCTCGCCAGGGATTATGAAATCAACAAGTTTTGCGAAAAATAGTATTGGGCTAAAATGCCAACAGAGTTTTACTATTAGAACTTCAATTTGATACAAAAGTCCAAATTGGAACCAAATATAAAATACTTCTGAAAAAAAGAAATAAATGAATGAATAAGCCTTAGAAAGCTGAGAAAACCGGGCGACTACCGGTGTTAAAAAATTTGGAAGGTTCAAGTTACTATAAGATTGAAAATGTTTTTCTCGAGTATTAATCTTAATTTGAGATATCGTGAGTTGTAGTTAAGGTCATAATCATTTATATTTTAACAAATTAATCATATTTATACTGTAGAATTTTAAACTCATTATTGTCCGAACCTCTGACATTCACCAAGAAACATTGTCAATTATGTTAAAAAAAAAATTATTTTAAATAAAATCGTTTTTATAAGAATTCTGAAAGGAAAGAGCCATTTTGAGTTATTACTTCATATTGGTATAGTGGTAACTGTTATGCGAATGTTTTGGTTGGTTTCCGGGTTTTGAAGTGGTCTTTGGTAACAATCTTCAAACATTTCAACTGCAACTGCGGCAGTCTCCGTGAAGCTCTCATTTCTACCATATCATTTATGGTGCTGATTTTTCTCTAACATTCTGTAATAGCGGGTCTGCACGTACTTCCCGCGCGGTTTGGGTAACTTGGCTTCGTTTGGGCGCTTTTCAAAGCTGTGTGCCAGATTTTTCATTGATATGTTCTCTCTTCCATTCTGTTGGTGTTTGTGTATTTCTATGGCTTCCAAATACATTCGTGTTGAAAAATGATTCGACGTTGCTAACCTCTCGGTATTTTCGAAAATGATCTTGTGTTCCCCGTCGAAAAGTGCATGTTCAGGACTGCAGACTTCTCGGTCTCTCCCAATCGGCTGATCTCAGATACTCCGATATTTTCTTCGTTGGTTTGAAGACGGTGTTAATTTTCTCCTTCTTTAGATTTTCCCGATTCGGTTGGTGACACCTTCAATGTATGGCAGATAGTCACTGCCTTGGGGTGGCTTTCCACTGGTGTTCTCCTTCTTTTCCCTTGGACGCGTAACGCGGATTATGTATTTTCTGTCGTAGCCGTTCGCTTGTAACACAGTTCTTAGGTATTTTATTTCGTCGACGTACCTTCCTTCACATTCTCAAAGCTCTGTTCACGTGTTGATGACGGTTCGTTTCTGTTTTGGATGATGGTTGGATCCATTAGGTATTGATCTGTGTGTGTTTTCTTCCTGTACACCTTATGGCCTAGTTCATTACCTTCCTTGATGAGTAGGACATCAAGGAATGGGATTTGGAGGTTTTCTTCTAATTCCATGGTGAATTGGATTTTTGGATGAAAGCTATTCAGATAATGTAGGAAGTTCTGAAGTTCTTATTTTCCATGGCCCCACACAACGAACGTGTCACCTACATAACTCAACCAGTGCTTCGGTAGTTTTTCTGAAGTTTGAATGGCTCTTTCTGAATAGTTTTCATCAAAAAATCCAATTCACCATAGAATTACAAGAGAACCTCCAAATCCCATTTCTTGAGGTTTTAGTCATCAAGGAAGGTAATCAACTAGGCCGTAAGGTGTACAGGAAGAAAACACACACAGATAGAGAATGATGAGATATGTGAAGAAAGGTATGTCGACGACGAAATAAAACACCTAACATCTGTGTTACAAGCGAACGTTTACGACAAAAAAGACATAATCCACGCTATGCGTCCAAGGAAGAGGAACACTAGTGAATTGCAACCCCAAGAAACTGTGAAACTGTCTATCTGCCATACATAGAAGATGTCACCAACCGAATTTTGAAAATTCTAATGTGGGGAAAATTAACAGCATATTCAAACCAACAAAAAAAATATCGGAGTATCTGAGATCAGCAAAAGACAGCAGAGATCCAATCAAATCAGCGGGAGTTTACAAGATTTCTTGTAACCATGGTAAAGTCTATATCGGTTAGACGAAAAAGAGTATTGGTACCTGTCTAGTCGAGCACAAGCGGAGTTGCCGATTGGCACAGACCGAGAAGTCTGCAGTCGCTGAACATGCACCGTCCTACGGGGAACAAGATCCTTTTCGAAAATACAGAGAGGTTAGTAACGTCGAATTATTATTCAATAAGAATGTATTTAGTAGCCATAGAAATACACAAACACCAAGAGAACTTCAACAGAAAGAAAGATGAATTAACAATTCATTAAAAGGCAAAGCGGTAGAAGAGTATTTTCTGGCGCTAACAGAATTGTTCAAGCAGTTATTTTTGTTTTGAACATATGTAATTTTGTACAATTTCTACGATACCATTCTACAATACCTTTTACAGTAATAAAATATGTTTCAAATGATGCATTAGAGTCAGTTTAGTTCTTTTAAGTCACTGATGTCCATTTCAATTGTTTTTGCTTTAAAGTAAGTTTTTTTGTCAAAATCCAAATATCTGGATATTTTATTATCCGGGCTTTGGTTCCTGATGATTTAAATAATTTGTTTTAATATATTAAAAAAATGTTGAATAGTCTAGTGATCCAAATGACTTATTTCTAGAAAGGTTTGTTGGGTAACAGGATCAAATTATCTTAGAAAAACAATTGTTTTCTTGTCAATGTGTCGAATTTACTAATTTCAACATGGAAAAACTCCTTTTCGGCGAGTGATTTTATTACTATTTTATTGTGGCACCTCACAACGTTGAAAAATTACAACAGAAAGTTTGTGATAGTTATGTTTTATAACATTCATTGTTACAGATCCCCGAGAAAAAATTTAATTAAACTTGAAACGTTGGCAAGAAAATAATTGTTTTTGTGAGATAATTTCATTCTGTTACCCAACAAACTTTTCTAGAATTAAAAAGAATGTTTGTAAACTCCACTTTCAAATTCCTTACATCTTTATATTGGTATCATCATGCACATGACAAACTATATATCTGATACAGTATTATATTGTTGGTATTGATACTGAAATATTTTTAGATTATTTTCAAAACCAGCTAAACCAAAAGATTCTGAAAAGAATTACAGTAAATGAATAACTGAATGATATGCCCTTCCACTTTTTGTGATACTCACCACAAGAAATTTTTTGCTCAACGGGAAAGTAAAAGCTGACTCCTCTGAAGTTGAGCATGAAAATTTGTTTTTCAGTATCATAAATTCCGGGATGAGTTGCTCCAAAGGAATGTTCAATTTGTTCAAGGGATGGTAAAATTTCAGGCGAATTGAATTCTAGGCCACTGTAAATAAATTTAATCATCAATCAACATATTTCCTTATTCATCATGTATATACCCTCCACCATCATCTACATGAGTTCAAATATAAATAGTCCCACAATGAATAATGAAGAATGTTACAAACTATCCGCTGTCACCCATGTTATGTTTATTTGTAGGTTTTCGTCAGTAAATATGTTCATTTAAATTCAACAAATTTATACAGTAACAGCAATTACAACTGAACACTATTATCGGACTTTTTTCAGTGCCGATGTCTTCACTTCTTAACTACTCCAAGCTATAATTCAAACCAAATGCTCTCGTGTTTTCTCTGAACATCTCAAGACTATTCGACGACTTCTCAAGATTTTTTGACAACTTCATTTGGCTTTGTAGTTCATTCGGTTCCCTTGTTAGATTTGGTGTAAATAATTCGCACATATTTTGTTTACATTTTGTATCATTTTGGTACATATTCCTTACCAGCGTCCGCCCCGGCTCTGCAAGGGTGCAATGCTGATATTAAGTATAAATTCACCCACCGGAAATTTAAGGGCATGGAGAAACAGTGACAAAAAATATTTTGTTTTAGGAACGCGCCTTTTTTCCTCGCGGCTGGCGCCTCTTATGGAATATTAAAAAATCGTTTCTTATTACACATCTACAACATAAAACGAACCTACATACACAATTTCAGCCTCCGAAAATATACTGGTATGAAGAAACAGTGATGAAAGGGTAACTTTATTTTATGAACACGCATTTCAATATTGAACGAAAGCCATTTTTTGTGGAGGAAAATCAGTTTTTAATCGACTATTATAATTTTAATATTTTTCAGATAGTGGAATGTGAAAATAACCAAAAAAGGTCGTTAAAAATATCAGTTCATTTCTGAACAGCCCTAGATAATCTGTGCTAGCTTACGTTTCATTATTCAATCTCAAACACGACACACTCTAAACAAAATGAAAATATGTGACTAACTATGTGGCATTGGGAGTTGATAGTGTCATGTTGCACCTATTATTTTTTACTCAAAACAAAACCCATTTAGCGCAATCTATGAATTCCATTTTATAGACTATATTTTCATATTAGATATAATCACTGAGGATACACTACAAAAACACACTTTTGTCTATTTTCCACGATATTTCTTTATTGTTGACTAATTTTAGCTATTCCACCATTTTCAAAACTAGTTTCGCATTCAGTGAACATGAATTTCACAAAATAAACAAGTCGTCAATCAAAGAAGTTAGATATAATCCTTGTTTTTTATTAGTGTCAATGGTATCCACTACTATGGTCATTAGTCATGTGTTCTGGGTAGTCTATATATCAAACTCCTCAAGTCTAGGGAGCAGAATCCCCCTTCAACTAAATAAATTATCGAGAGAAAAATATCTGCTTGAAGGGGGATTCGGCCACCCATTTTTGTGAATCAGGCAGACTACCACTGCACCAAATCTAATCCTTATTAGTGTTCAGTTTGAATTTGACATATCACTAGTGATTTGAACTTCTAATATATGATACCAACATTGAGAAACATGTATGAGTTTTAAAAGTTAAGTCAAGGATGACGCAAAAAAATTTTGTTGAATATATTGAATATTCATACAAAATCTACCTATTGCCACTGCTGTTACTCGACTCCAGAGAGCAAAGAAGCTCCACTGAACATCTGAACTGTAGGTGAGCATGTTATCAAAACTGTCACCTCTCTAATGAAAAGAACTGAAATGGAAAACTGGATATTGCTTATGAAACTTCTTGACTTACTACTACAAGTATTATGACCAATTGCGTTACACTTTGGGAAGTTAGATATATCGAGGTTTTTGAAAGAATAGAATTGTATAATTTGAAAAGAGTATTTCTTCCTGATAATACCCTAGAATAATACGTCAGATTAGAAACTGGAAGTTCCAAAATATCTTACAATTTTCAAATAGTCAGTCAAACCTTTGTTAGAAAACTATACAGTTTTGAGAAATAATAAATTATCTACCTAAGTAGCCTATCTCCAAACCTCTATAGCGAAGATTTCAAGATTAACAGAAGACAACAGATACTGCAATTTTGTTATTAATTTAAGAGATTATGACTCCAAGTGTTTCCTGCTCAGATTTGTCATTTCAGTATGTTTAAAATATATTTTTTTAACTTTTACAATAATTTGTTATTTCATAATATAGCTTTATTTAATCGTATGACTCGTTTGTCAAAATTTTAAAATGGAATAAAATGAACAAAAACTTCAACATATTATATTATTACCAGTAGTACTTACCAGTACTTCAGTTTTACTGCTTTCATGGAAATAATTTCAATCACCTTCAATCTTTGTGATACTGGGTCAAAATAAAGCCTAATTCCATCCTGAGGTAGATTGATAATAAGATCTGCTTCTAAAGGTTTCTGAAAACATATTAAGACAATAAAAATTACTTGAAAAAAGAAAAGAATCAATGTTCTCTATATAAAAAAAAACCCACATCTCCACCATTAAATACAAATATAAAATACAATCATTACATATTTCTGAATAGTCATTCTGAATATTCTGGAATTACACACATTTATAAAAATCATACAATTATTTATTCAACTACCTTTTACTGAGCAAATTTGTACTATTGGTCTATTTTAAAATACCATACGTATCACAGACAGCAGCATTGTAACTGATCTTTAATTTATCTGTAGCGTACATCTCTGGTTCTTTACTGGATCATTATTATATATTCCTGCAAATATTATTTCATTCCTGTTATTGTGAAAGAGCTGAACATGTAAAAACTGCGTAGATTGCAGGTATCATTAGTCTCTTTCGGTAGATAATATTCCCTAAACTTTTCCCTGTTTTCATTTTTATCTTCAAAATGAGGTATGCTGTTATGAAGAGCAATAATTGTAATTCATAAATGGGCACATACTTTCTGCTCTTTTTTTTTTTTTAGTAGGTTATTCAGAGCTCTTGAAGCGAGTCTTGTAGTACTGTAATTTAAAAACAATGTACATCACAGATCTTATAATAATAAGTTTATTGACAATTAAAATAACAAGATAATAACAAAAAACAAAATAAACTCTTCTTCCACCAATATCACTGATGGTTTCTAGATCTGGGATTCATGAACAGGGATAGTTCGAAAGTAGTGTACATTAGAATTGCTTCTTTTTATGAAAACCAGAAAAGGTAATATTCAAGTAACACTTTATTGTGAGATTTTCTCTGAACAGACTACAAAAAACGGTAAACTGTTTAGTGAAAATCTCACAATGAAGTGTTATTTGAATACCTCATGGATCTTAATCAAGTATCGGCCAATTTCATCACATACAGAAAAAATCTTATGCCTCAGAACAAACCATTTTGCTTCAACATATAACATTTTATAAACACTCTATGAATATGTTTACATATTAAAAATCAAGTATCATATATTATCGTAAATCCTGATCATCAATTTTAAAGAAAATGCTGCGTGCATGTTGAAGTCAGTAATAATGCACAAGGGTGCATTACTAAATGTGAAAGAGTTAAAGGTCATAAAAGATGAAAGCAAAACAAAGTTCACTACAACCATTTACTTTAGTATCATCAAGTAGAAATATGTTCTGGGTCCATTGTTATTCTTGACTTTTATCAATGACTTGCCTAAATTCATATCAGATTGTCACATAACTATGTACGCTGACGATACTACAATCACTGTTTCTGGAAAAAACGAGAATGAATTATTAATGAAAATTAATTTAGTTATTAATGAATTTAGTAGTTGGTGTCAACGTAACAAACTGATTTTAAATAAACCTAAGTCAGTGCTGATGGAAACATTTGTTAGGAAGGATTTCTGTTGTAATTTAGTCACTTTGAATGACATAAAAATATCAAAAGAAGTTAATTTTCTTGGAACTATTTTAGATGAGAATCTCACCTGGAGAAGTCACATACAAAAAGTGTGCAGTAAACTCAATTCAGCTTATTATTCGATCAAACAGTTAAAATATTGTTTAGATAGGTTTGGTCCGCCGGCTGACTGCCGGCGATATTAATATCAACCTGTTAACTCACGACCGGCGTTCTTAACTCCTTACAGATTTTATAAATTCGTTCGATCTTTATCAGCTTATAGAGAAGCCTACCCGAATAACTGCTCACTCTCAATCCCTTATTGACATCGTCCTTGTCTCTGATAAGGAAAGAATATTAGATGTGGATGTATATGATATTCAGGGAATTCCAGACCATCCCTCAGTGATGTGCAAAATTATTGCTTCTGTTTCTTCTAGAAGAGTTAAAATGGTTTCTTTTCGCGATTATCGTAACTTCGACTTCGATCTATTCTGTTTAGACGTTCTGAATATTCAGTGGGATCTCATCTATCAATTCGATTACGTGGATTGTATGGTCTCCTTCCTGAACGACAACATTCCTAATTTTTTCGAAAAACACGCCCCTTCTCAAACGAAGAGAGTAACTAAACCTTCAGCACCTTTGTTAACTTACAATATAAGAATGATGATTGCACTCAAAAACCGAGCTCTGAGTAAATACAAGAAATCTTTATCTTTCGCCGATTGGAATAGCTATAAGGACCTCAGAAATTATACATGTAGCGCGATACGACGTGAGAAGAAAGCATATCTGGACTTTGTTTTGAGAAATAAAAATTCCAAAGCAACTTGTAATACCTTAGGAACGCTAGATATCCTGAGGAACAAGAAAAAATCAGATATCCCTGATGAATTAAAAGACGTCAATCTCATTAACCAGCACTTCAATTCCATACCCCAACCTATCAGATCTGCTCACCAATTGTCCTTATCAAATCGATATGTTAATTCGGAAGAAACTGAAAACTCCTTTCACTTCACCTCAGTCACCTGTGAGATTGTGCGAATTTCCCTAAGACGCATCAAGAGCAACGCTTTGGGTTCTGACGGAATATCCCTCAAAATGATCAACCTCATTGACTCTTTTTTGATAAATCACTTCACCTTTCTCATTCATTTTATCGTTACCAATAGCCAATTTCCAAAATGTTGGAAGGATGGATTGGTTATTCCTCTGGCTAAGTGTAACTCACCTACTGTCCTTTCTGACCTAAGACCAATTACAATTCTACCGTATCTCTCTAAAGTAGTGGAATCGATTCAGAAAAATCAGATTAATGAATACGTCAATAAAAATCATATTATAACATCTGTACAATCAGGATTCAGACCTCAGCATAGTACCACCACGACTCTTCTGTCAATTACCGACGTTATTTTTCAAGCTGCAGATGAACAAAATTTGACCTGTTTAATACTTCTATATTACAGCAAGGCATTTGACACTCGAGATCATGAGATATTGTGTGACAAACTTGTCTACTTCGGTTTTTCTCGGAAAGCAGTGTCTCTCTTAGAAAACTATCTGAAGAATCGTACTCAAAGAGTTGTTGTGGATGAAGTTATTTCAGATGCTCTGCCGGTATTAAAGGAAGTGCCACAAGGATCTATCCTTGAGCCCTTGATTTTTAGCTTGTATATTTGTGACTTTTATCTGTCCGTGAAAAAATGCAATATACATCACCATGTAGATGACACGCAGTTATATATCTCTTTTTCGCCTGGCGGGTCTACATCTGCTCTGTCGCATATTAATAACGATCCCCAAGCCATCTTTGACATTTCTACTGCCCATAAGCTCGAACTCAATTCTGACAAATCCGCAATAATGATGTTTGGAGCTAAGAAGAACAGAGAGCTCACCAACTCTACCTTTCAAGTTCGCATCGAAAACGATATACTTCCCTCCGTGGACGAGATAAAAAATTTAGGATTGTGGTTTGATCTGGATCTTCGCTTTACTAAACATGTTAGCTATCTGAATCAATCTTCTTATAACGTTCTTAGACAGCTTTCTCCTAATTGTGATTTGCTCAACACAAACTTAAAACTTACACTATGCGAGTCTCTGATTATGTCAAAAATTTCCTATTTCGACAGTATTTATGGACCTGCTTTAAAACAATCGGATGATCTCCGACTACAGCGTATTCAGAATAGATGTCTACGTTTCTCGTTTGGTATTCGGAAATATGACCATATATCCCCAGCAATGCAAGAATCAGGATTGTTGAATGTTGAGAAACTTAGAACTCTACACCTTCTTACCAACACACATACAGTTTTGATAACTCGACAACCTGATTACTTACTGAAGAAGCTTAAAACATTCTCTACGATTAACAGCTTTACTACAAGGAACAGTTCAGTTGTAGTCATCCCCAAACACAAATCTTCCATCTTCACCCGCTGCTTCTCGTATAATGCACCCAAATATTATAATCAACTACCCTGCGAATTTCGATCATACACCATCGTGAAAGACTGAAGACTTATTTATATCATTAGCCTCTTGTCCCGACCTTGGCATTTCTTAAATGAATTTTCTAATGTAAAAGCAATAACTTAAATTTTTTGATATTGTTAACTCGACTTGTGTTCATATTATTTATTTATAGTTTCTCCCAGGTTGAGTTGAAAAATTGCCTTGCCTGATACTCCGCCTATTCACCATATACTGGAAGTTTTTTTCTTTGTTTTTGTTAATTTAAATTGTTCCTGTATACTGTTTTATTTTTGTCCATTCCATTTGTATTTTTATGGTGAATAAAGACGTATTATTATTATTATATAAATGTTTACTTTGCGAATGCATACTTCCACATCAGTTTCAACATAATAGCTTGGTGATGTGCGAAAGAATTTTCTAGAGTTTCCATCTCTCAGAAACCACTGATAAGATTGATATTCAACCTGAGGTACCAAGAAAGTTGTAGACACGTTTTCAAAAGAAAATGCTTGTTGACTGCACCCTCAATATATATAATGAAATGAATAATTTTTGTGAACGAACTTGAGCATTCACGGTCGTGATACTCGCCTCTGAGGGTCCCTTCGCATAAGAGTGGTCATTTAAAAAATCTCCATTATATTTTTATAACAGACTGCCACTTTCTATAAAGAGGTTGAATTCTTCAAATTTATTCAGTAAGAAAACTTATTAGTGGACAAATGTTACTACAGTCATAAGGAATATTTAGAGGATTCTTTCACAGAAGAATAAGATATATAATCGTTATCATTTTTCACTTGCTGTTTTGCTTTAGTTTCTGTGTTCTGACTGGCGATTTTATCGTTTTTTTATATATGTCTTTATATATATATATATATATATATATATATATATATATATGTGTGTGTATATTTATTTGACTACGGCAAGCAAAATTGCTACAATTTTTATTTATTTTTTTTATTAGTATTTTATATGTCTGTATGTACCTATACCTTTGTATATGCAAATATTAATTTTGATTTCATTATTTTATTCATAAGCGACGTACTATTCTTTGTTTTACCTAATTAATCATTGACCTATCATATATACGCTATGTATCACAAATGGTGAGTAAATATTATTATTATATTTAATCATACTTTTTTACTACATTTATCGAAAAAAATTGTTAAATATGAGATCATTTGATTGAAGAGATCAAAAGTATTATGCTAATAGTATGTACAACCATTGGAAATATTTTAGAAAAAAGTTATACTGATGTAGTTATCACTATAAAAAATACAAAGATAGGCCATATTTAATCACTCTACTTTAAAAATTCTGAAATTGATTTGAAACAAATTATTTGATCAAGAAAGATATCTTTTAATCTAAACCTGACTTAAAGTTATCTATGATAAAGCAGATTTCATCAAATCTGATGAAAGGATGAAAATTAATTGAAATGAAGTTGAAATGAAGTTGGCTACCCATGATGAATGGGTAGAATAAGAATATATGCTAATTCTTTAAGTTTACTTCCATTAGAGTGGGGTTTATTGGCAATCAATTCCCCTCTTGTTTCATTCAACTTGATGTACACTGTCTGATTTCAATGTGTTCTGACAATTTTAATCCTGTTAATTATCTATTTCTGATGTTTTCTTGATGTTCATTTTTACACACTTTTAGGAAACGTTAATATGAGTATTGTATAATTTCTAAGCTCTTTTTTTGATAGACAAATCTGAGGAAATATTTTTCATTGTTGAAAATAGTTTAAATTTATGCAGTAACTTACTGGGGTCAACTAAAACTTTAACTTTTTTGTCCATATGCTTATGTTTCCCTTGGGTGAAGAAAGGTACAATATTGAGATAAATGTTATCACAGACATAGCTGAAAGCAACTGGTTTTATTCAAATATTGTAGATAAGTTAATTAGGAATTGTAAATTTAGGGAGAATTTTCGTAAAACTTCGACTCTTCAAAAAGACATAAGTTCAAAGTATATTAATCTTCGGTATGAACCAAAACACACTAACGGATAAGATCATATTTCCAAAAAATTGAACGTGGAAGTAGCCTTCAAAACTTCTTGCTCATTTTGCAAAATCGAATTCTAACTAAGAAAGGGTAAGTTGGTGCAATATCTACCTTTATTATTGTGTAATTGAGTTATTAATTAATGTTAATCCTTTAAGTATAATTTAACATTTTTCCAAGAATACATAGCAACTCCAATTTTTCCTTTTTTGAGTTGTGATACTATTCTTGTTAGGATGGAAGAATGAACATAAAATTTTGAATTTATGCGTCAAAAGTATCTTGATATACATTTATACGAATTCAAGTACAAATTATATCGTATGTTTTTTCATTTTACCCTCAGATTTGCCAAAATCAATAGAAATCTAGACAGTACTTACAGTGTCGCTGTAAAAAACTTGGACACCTTTAATGATGCCGACTTGGGACTGAATGATAGAGACAGCTTGGGAAAAATGCATTCCTGAAAATAAGTTAATATTGAGAAAAACTAATTCATAAAAACTCATTTAGCTTTCTACTTTTCAAAATAAAGGGATACATTTAACAAATATCAATGAAAAGTCTTGCTCAGCAAAATGTGTATATAATAACAGGTGTTTTCTCATTCTGTGCACCAAACTTTCATATAGGTAAATTGAAAAAAATCATTCATAACCATGGTTCAAAAATTTGAATGATTCATTCAAACAATTAAAAATATTTTTTGGGAGGAAATTTTTTTGACTCTCTACTTCTCCATGAATAAACAAATATGGTGTAAGGAAAGAACAAAAAGATTTCTTCCCAAAAAACTAAATTCTTTTGAAAATATTCCATTTTTATTTGTATTCAAAAATATTTCTGATGAGGCAAAGGGAACCTACGTTTCCACCAGGGCACCTGGATCCATTTTGACATTTAAAGACTTTTTTCAACCATGTTCCTTTATTTATTTTATTACTTTGCTAACAGTTTTTCCATGAATTATATCTGCATCAATTCACTTTATGAATGCTTGGGGTAAGAACTGGGGAAGGAATATATCGATTTCTGTGATAACTTTATATCCAAAGGGGGACAAGTTGTTTTAATCAAACATTGGTAGCTTCCAATTATTTACAAAACAAAATGAAATGAATTTCAATAACACTCCCCTGACAACTACAATTTCAAATTAAAAATAAATCATGTTTATCAAAAAACCAATGACATTTTCTAAACCACCAAATATTCCATTGAAACGCAGTAAACTTGTATGATGTCAATCACTCACATTCAAATAGTGGATGTGCAAAAAAACAATGAAAACTGTTTTCTTTAAAAAACAATGACACTCACCCACAATGAATTCCCATTGTTCACAGCCGAGGGATCGTTCGGGTACCACCTCAAGTGTTAACATAATGTCTTTCACAATTAATCTTAGATAATCATAAAAAAATAACAACTTATTTTAATGGCGCTTCACTTTATTTTACGATTGATGCGTCCTTGCCTTTGTCCAAAATAAAACTCAGCTGTCGAGCTGTCAATAATGTCATTTACCTTGAAGGAATCAGCTGATGAACATTGAACAGAAAACACAGAACTAAAACGGGTCCATAGGGGTTCTGTTTTGTTAAAACAACTCGAATCTGTCCTCAGAATTCAGAAACCGATTGTTCCGTGTCAAAGGTTCCAAATGTCATTTTTTCACGATTATTATAAAATTATTAAAAATGGTTTTAGCGGCTTCATTTCAACGAGTATACAATTTTCAGAGAGCGGGATGGGCGCATTTCCGTCGGACAGCCGCAACTTGTCACTAGAGTACCGTCTTAAGTATTATGTTGTTTCAAAAGCCCCACCGAAACAGTCCAAAAAATTAACCAGGCGTTTGATAATTTCGGTTTAGCCTCAAAAATGAGCCACAAAGTGGTCAACCTACAGTCATCCAGGACGAGGATTTGAGGACCCTGGTGGAGACTGACCCATCAAAATGGTGAGTGGGATCATGTGGGATGGCGGAAGAGCTCTAAAGGTGCGTGCCCTGTGATTTGAACGATTGACAGAAATAGTCACGTTTCGAGGTCGTTCTTCTTTGCTTTAGCGCAACCAAAACGATCCTTTTTTGGATCGGATCGTCACTTGTGATGAATGTAAATCCTCTACGACAACAGGAGACATTTAGGACACCGATGTGCCATGCAGATACTTTTCAAAGGCGAAAACCTACCAAAAAAAGATCATGGTTAGTGGTTAGCAACAGTCGGCACTCTATGACAGCTCCATGACAACACCTGTCTGCGGTTTCTCAAATCATCGTGGGTGAGTTGGCCTCACCCACCATATTCCTCAGATCTGTCGCCTATCGACTATCATCTTTTCAAGTACTTCGATAACTTTCTCACCGGTAGAACCTTCGCTAATCAGGACCAGCCAAAAACAGCCTTCGTTGATTTCATTCGAATCCAGATCACACAACTTTCATGCTGACGGAATTAATCGACTTGTGTTACATTCGCAGAAGTGCACTGATTCAAATGACGCTCATTTCAATTGAATTGAATAAGTATTCACTGAGATATTACACTATAAATTTGATTCATAAAAACGAACATTACTTTTGAAACAACCTAATATCACACAAAAATTAATTTTTTGAATTGCCGTATATTTGCCCGAAAGGGAAAGTCGATAACTTGTCCGAGAAATTTTCAGCCTCGTTTTATCAAATTGACAACCTGAATATGTCAGTTATAGTCTAAATGGACTGGAGAATATTGTTAACACCTATTCTATGAACAGTGTAGTACAATGTTTGTCAAACTCAAGATGCTTGATTTTTTCATGAACATTAGGAAAACTAACATTTCTGGAGTGAAAAATACCTTTTTTATGCAATCGCCAAGGAGATTAACGTACTCTGGTCATAAGATTTATCAGTAAGTGTGGTGGATATTAGTTTCATTAAAAAGTCAAATCCAAAGACTCTCCGTTTTATTGGCAATGTTCAAGAAAACGCCCAGAATCTTTTACAATGTTTATTGAAAGGTCTGCAGAAAGATTTTAATCAAATAATAGAGAAAACCGAACCGATTCTAATTGAGATATGCACAAATTTGAACGATGCTAAAAAGACTGAAAACAGAGTTAGTTATTTTATGAGTGATGACGTCAGTATGAGTTAATGGATCAATCGGTGAATGAAAAAGCAAATCTACTAGCTGAACAATTTGCGTCCCACTCCACAGTCGACTTCCTGGGAAAGAAATCACCCACTATTCCTACACTAGAATTCACAATGCCGGAAATTACTTTTCGACAGCGTCTAGTCAAGCGAATTTTGAAATAGCTCAAGATCATCAAGGCGTCTGGCCCTGATGAAATGCCCATCATCGTACTCAAAAAGTGCGCAAATTAAATTGCACCAGTATTTTGCTGACTTTATAACCTGTCTTATAAGAAAGGAGTTTTTCTTTCTTGTTGGGCAAGAAAAATCTTCCAAATAATTATAGACCAGTCGCTTTGCTATCAGTGATATCAAAAATCATGGAGTAAGTCGTTGAAGGTTTCAATAACTTAAAGCGATCATCAATATGGATTTCGGAAATAAAGATCAACAGGCAACCTTCTACGGTATATCAGTCATATTTGGAATAACGCAATCGAGAAACATGGAGAATCAAGGCCTTTGACGGTGTGTGGCCAAACTTCGATGATATGTCTTGTCGGATCATTTTTATGCATAGCTTTTCAGCTTCCTGAAAGAACGTTCCCTGCAAGTGGCCGTCGATGGTTATCTCTCGAATACTTTCACCATATCAACGCTGGTGTTTCCCAGGGATCCATATCGTCTCCAATCCTCATTTTATTATATATCAACGACTTATTGGAAAAAACGAAGAATCCAATATATTGCTTTACTGACGACAGCACACTCGTCTCGTCATTCCATTTGGATTCCTGGAAATCGGCTACGGAGGCACATCTTTACCGGCAGCAACAGGTTGCATATCTTAATGAAGATCTGTACTTGAGAATATTTGACAAATAGTATTTCAACAAAGTTTCGAAGCAACTTGAAAACTCATAATAATTCTGTTTTATCGAATCAAATATATTTTTTTCCAACCGCATTAATATGACGCTCCAGTATTTTCTGTTCTGTACAAAAACGGCTTCAATGTTATCATTATAGCAGACACATTTTCATTCCAAAAATAAATACGGCTAGTGGAATGGCTTTAAGATGGAAATTGTCGTTTTGTAAATTAATACCAAATAGCTCAGTGGTGTCAAGTGGTGGTACGACATGATAATCATAGGTTTGATGAGATCAAATCTCAGCGCAATTTTTTCTTTTTGCTGTCAGTAACGAAATATTGTCATTGTACTAGTGAAGTAAATAAATATTTCCACATGAGTCGCTCATTTTCAACTTTAAGAAGAAAGGTGATATGAGCCTTGTTGTTGAGGATGTATTTATGAAACGAAATGCATGATTAAATATAGGATGTTCTATTGAAAAAATATCATTCAATGAAATATTTTGAAAACGTGATTATTATTTTTTGTTCTCGGCATCGAGAAGGCCATTAAAAATGCTACTAGTTTGCTATACAAGTGTTTTCCAAACACTTCAGCCTTCGTTTCTTTTCAGTTGAAACTTCTCATATGTATCTTTTTCTTACTTTTATATCTTGCCTCCTGAACTTTAGATGTTTTTCTCCTTAACAAAAAATTGCAAAGCAAATAGTTATATTCAGGACCAATCAAAGATATAGTTCCAAAGACGAGAGAATAACTATATAAGAAATATGTTTCTAATTTTTTCTATTCAGTTTAATCAAATAATAGATATTTGTCTCATCTCAGTGCCGCCAGAAAATAAGAAAAAACAACACACAGTGATGAAATCAATTTTATTGTAAACAATTTGAAAAGTCAACAAATAACAAATCAATCTTTCAAGAAAAACATAGAAAACAACCTATGCAACATATTTTTTAATAAACTTTTTTTAATAAAATACATAATGATCTATAAGAATCAAAGGTATTAACAAAAAATAAACATTAATGTAATGTTCATGGAACGTAATATATGTATACTCTGAATATAAAACCAACTTTATAGCAATATAGTTATTGCTATATAGTTGGGCCGACGAAAAAATGAGCATATGAATCCGATAAAGTGTCCTTAAACAGGCAAATAAAATAAACGAAACCATGTGGCTACTGATCCGAACAAGCTAATCTTTCAATGAATACCTAATTGTTTTTATTTTTGAAATACACTGATAGTGAAACCTCAAAGTTATGATTTTGGGTTAATTTCATGAAATTGAAATTGATGGATGTAGAGGTAGGAAATCATCATGAAAAATGGGAATAATTTTTCTTCATGAAATTTGTCAGAATTTGACAGATTCATTCCAAATTGTAACTGAAATTTACTCACAATGTAAATGAAGTACCCACAATATATTCAATATATTAGTTGTGAATACAATTATTTTTGCAGTATAGAATAATTGAAACCGTACAAACTTTCTAATGAACATTTGAACAATGTGAACTTCCAAACGGTCTGAAAATAAAAAAAAATGTCAACGACTCACGTTTGTTCAGCTATTTCTCTTCGATATACTGAATGAAAGATCGAAAAAGAGCTCTCGCTGATTGAACGCAAATGTTAACCGCTAAGTTTCCCATTATTCAGTAAATTTTCTTGGCAGTTTCGATCGATATAGAAATAAAATTAGAAATACTATATATTAATTTTTATTGATACAATAACAACGAACGTTTCAACACCTTTGCCATCATCAGTGTACGCTGCCTGTGTGGTAGTGTTATCACATATAATTTTAAATAACAAAGTTCCAAAACGTACGTCGTTTGTCGTATCATTAAACATGAATATATGATATTTCCAATTTTATTTGTATATTGATCGAATCTGCCAAGAAAATCTACTGAGTAAACGTCAACAGTTCTGTCTTCCCTTTCAACTTGAAAAGTATACTATATAAAATTATGTGTTTTCTCGTATTTTTGGTGATTACGCATGTGCTTCCTTAAATTTTCCCGATTATATCTCATGAAGCCACTCCTGAATCTTGAGCACTGCTTGTGCGATTTTTTCCATATCAATAATTGAAAAATGATTTATTGGAAAAGTAATGAACATTAGGATCCATATATATATATATATATATATATATATATATATATATATATATATATACGGGTGTCCCACATTTTATGTGACCGGCAATATCTGGTTTGTTGAAGGAGATACACAAAAATGTTTCATACAAAAGTTTTAGGAGTTCATGAGAGCTATATTTTGATTTATTTTTAAATATACAGGGTGTTTGGTGTAGGTGCTACAGACCAAAATTCCATTATTTAAAATAGAACGCCCTGTATATCATTACATATTCAGATGCTACGTTAAATTCTGATATCATTTCATGTTTGGTTTTTGAAATTCGGTTACGGCGTTGTTGAGTTATTGCACTTTTCCTTAAATATAAAGTTTCAAAAAAACTTATTTACTCGTACACGAATCCAGTCTATATCTTTTATTAAATTGAACTAGACTACTACTGAATACAAACCATTATTCTCACCTCTACGATACGATATCGATATCAGTTGAATATGATATTAAAATTCTTGAGAATGTGACTAACTTGAGGGTGAATTGCTTTATATTGCACAATTTCATCAAGTAGCTTATGCTTGTTGATGCCATAGTAACAAATGTTGTTGAATGGTATCTACTTGTCAGTTCGATTCAGTGATTCTTTGCAAAACAGTAACTGTGTTCTTTATGCGAAAACTTCAGTATGCCTTTCGCGTTTAGTCCAAGTGATTGCATTGATATGTTATTAATTTTTGGGGAATGTCAGAAAAACTGCCGTCAAGCACAACGTCTATACCAAGAACGTTTTCCAGACAGACCCATTCCGTCACGAATGACTTTTTCGAGAGTTGTAGAAAAATTGCGAACTGGGTCATTTCCTTCTACTATAAAGCATCGTCATCATACGAGATCTGTTAGAACTGAAGATTTAGAGATCAATGTGTTGGCTTATATTATTATTCATCCACAAGTTTCTATACGTACTCTTGCAGAAGAAGTCGGTGTGAGTAAATCTAATGTACAGAGAATTCTGAAAGAAAATAAATACCACCCATTCAAAATTCAGTTGGTACAAGGTTTGAAACCCACGGACTTTGAACGACGACTTGAATTTATTGCTTGTATTCAGGTAATATTACATGAAAGTCCTAACATATTCAGTCGAATTTTGTGGAGCGATGAATCGCGATTCCACAATAATGGAGTTGTGAATCGACATAACAGTCACTATTGGTCTCAAGAAAATCCCCACTGGGTCCGCGAAAGTAATTTTCAAACTACTTGGGGTATTAATGTATGGTGTGGATTGTTCAATGGCCGCATCATAGGACCTTACTTTTTCAATGAAAATCTCAATGGATTGCGATATTTACATTTTCTAGAAAATGATTTGATCCAGTTGATGGAAGATATTCCCATGGCAGAACGACAAGGAATTTGGTGGCAACAAGATGGTGCTCCTCCTCACAATTCACAGGTTGTTACTGAATATCTGGATAGAACGTACCCAAATAGATGGATTGGTAATAAGGGTCCAATTCGGTGGCCGGCTCGTTCCCCAGATTTATCACCGCTTGATTTTTTCCTATGGGGTTATTTAAAAGATATTGTTTTCACTACTCCCCCTTCGAATGTGGATGATCTGAAAATGAAAATTCGACTAGCGTGCAGTGATATTACGCCTGATATTATAAGAGCGACTTGTACGAGAGAAGTGATTCGACGTTTCGAAGCCTGTATAATATCTAATGGACATCACTTTGAACAATTTTTATGACTTATTTCTAGGTACCTACCATTCTTATGAAATGATTTATCATGTTATATTATTTACATTGTTATTAATTAAAGACTTGTTTTCGAATACACCTCTTTCAATTTCGCAATTGTTTCATATTCAAAATGATTCTTGACTGATTACACAACTCAAAATTGAAACCATTACTTCGAACACCCAAAATTTTGACAAATTTTCATGTGATCTGATGCAGAGAGAATAATTGTATGAGATATTTTAAAAAATAATAGTCGTTCTCAAGACTTTACATTTTAAGCAATAACTCAACAACGCCGTAACAACGTAGCATCTGAATATGTAATGATATACAGGGCGTTCTATTTTAAAAAATGGAATTTTGGTCTGTAGCACCTACACCTACCTATTTTAGTATAATTGACTTTTTCTAGGCTTTGGAGTCTCTGGAAATAAATTGATTTGATTTTGCGATTTGCTATTTTTAATAAAAATGTGAATATTCGGAAAAGCATGAACATTCCTTAATACAGGTGTAGCTCCATTTACAAAACCTATTACTATTAACAATATGTTGGCGAAATCAAAAGTAGTCATTTGATTCAAAAGCAACTAGAGGCAACATCTGCTTCGACCACATTTTGTCTATAGGTATTCGTAAGTGTGAAAATTTGAAAGCAATAAGTGAAGAGCAAGTTTGTAGATAGATTAAAGTGGAAACGAAGACATATACATTAATTGAGATGTTACATTTGCTGTGTCTCTCTATACATATGAATAGACTGTTAACTTTCAAAGCCAGAGCTCAACATTCCAGAATCATTTTGTTTGTTGTAGATGAAAGACGCTTATTATATTTCATAAATGTTAAGATTTGATAATAGTAAAATACGTTTCTTCTGAATAATTTGTCACATATGTATATCTACAAAACTAATGGATGTATCTACCAAATTCATGTGTTTTTGACCCTAATTATTTACTTGTCTGTTTACACTGAGTAATCCTTAGTACCATTTTCAAAATGTTCTTTGGATTGAGACTCAAATCACAGTTTTGTTAAACTTCTCGTCATCAAATTTTCGAGATTATACAAACGAGGATTCTGCTTTCGCATCTCCTATATGTTTTCCGCAATTACCATTTGAATGAGTCTGCGACACGAAAGTTGACTGAAGTGGATTTGATAAGGGCAAAACGACAGTCACCTTATGAGGCTTTGGACTACTTTTCCAAAATCTACACCTGGAAAAGATAAAGAAGTTTATTCGAGAATAAAATCTATATCTAAAAGATTTCAAAATTGGTATCATTTTATTAATTACTAGCGAAAGGCTGACATCTATGTAGTATTTGAATCCTCACAATAATGTTCATTTTTAATTCAAGTATTATCGTTTTATGTATTTTTTAAGTCATTTTGTAAATCCTCAACAAAAAGAAACACATGGAAGTACTCAAGCTGCATGAGGAAATAAAACTAAATTCAGGTAAATGAATTTAAAGCCTATTCAATTTTCTCTTATTGTTCAGTATATTGGTGCTTCTTATTTCTTAGATGCGTATTCAGAAAGGATTTTCAAATATCCCCACTGGGGAGCCCCCTGCAGCGCCCGATCCAGCTATTTCGTCGCTCTGGGCAAAATAATATTTGCCGCCTTTTACCTATACGTTATTCCATAGATGGTATAATTTTAACCTATAAAAAACAAATTTTTTCTGCCGATATTAATGAAACAAAATAAGTTTCGTTTTAAGATATTTATTCAAATCCAGCATCCAGCACAGCTTGAAGGACGCAGTGTGACCACATTTTATTTTTGTAATCTTCTAAAATATGATGTGAAATTTCAGTGAAGTCAATAGTAATATATTATATTCTAACAACTTCCTCAATTTTGCCGCCCCTCATTTTTGCCGCCCCGGGCAATTGCCCGGTTTGCCCCCCCCTAGAACGGGTACTGGCCCCCTGCGGAGGTGAAAGGGTCGAGTTTACATATGAATGTAGGTTCGTTTTATGTTGTAGATGTGCAATAAGAAAATATTTTTGAATATTACAACTGGGGATTCCCCTGGGGATAAAAGGGACGCGTTAACATTTGGAAATTACCTTCGTACCGCTATATTTTCGGAAGCTGAGTTTTTGTATCTGAGATCATTTTATGTGCAATAAGAAAGCATTTTCAAATATGCCACCTTTGGCGGCTCCTCCTGGGGATAAAAGGGAAACATTTACATATGAAAATTACCTTTTCATCACTGTTTCTTCGTACCGCTATATTTTCGGAGTCTGAAATTTTGTATGTAGGTTCGTTTTATATTGTAGATGTGCAATAAGAAAGGATTTTTGAATATTACAACTGGCGATTCCCCTGGTGATAAAAGAGGCGCGTTAACATTTGAAAATTACCTTTTCATCACTGTTTCTCCGTACCACTATATTTTCGGAGGCTGAAATTATGTATGTAGGTTCGTTTTATGTTGTAGATGTGCAACAAGAAAATATTTTTGATGTTCGAAACTCTACTATTCATGAACTTTACAATAGCGCAATGGTTCTTTCAAAATGAACCCATATCTTAGGAATCCATAAACTTACCTAGAAACAAGCATCTTCAAATCTCTTCTGTATTGAGAGGTCATCAAGGCATATAAATACGGATTAGCGCAAGCATTCAAAGGATAGAAAAATACCAAAAGGATCTTCGATTCAGTGACGCCAATCAGAGGATACCCCGCCAGTGCTGTCAGAGCGAAGAACGCTATAGGTGCAACTGTTGCAAAATCGACCAGTATAAGGAGAGCCATCTTTTTGGCAATCGTCATTTCCCCTTGGTGCTAGCTCGGCGGGTTTCATAGCCGAGACTTAGGTAGATTTGGACGTAGCAGAAAACGATCAAAGCAAATGCCAATCCGTTTATGATGAAGACGGTGAAAAGGTATGCTTGGTCAATCACTTCGTTGCTTTCCATTGGCAGACAAATACTAGAAATATATATTTTTAATGAGAATAATTAAACAATGAGAAATCGTAATATTGTAAAATTTTTATGGGATTTCATTTAATTATGATCAATCACTAGAAACTATAACCACGTACAGCTGACGGATTGAGTCACGGCCGGTGAGAAGCCCCCTCAAGATGTGCAGTAGATGTGTAGAAATCTGTTATCAGTCTGTTAGACTATTTGAGCCGTAAAAATCCATACTACGAAAAATTGCAAACAAAAGTTTCTAGCTTTCGTTCGTAGCTAGAACTTGATATACATTGATCATAAATATCTCATGAGAATTTATAGGTAGACGTTAATACTCATGCATTTTTTTTTCAAGATTTTGAAGAAGGATACAAGCGTTCAAAACCATTTAACACCACACATTGGTTATGTTTCAGGACACATGTTTTTCTCGACGTTTCTTATCTAAAAGAAGTCATCAACATTCGGTCACTAAAAACAGTCCTAATTTTCAAATGTGAACTTTTAGACACATTACAAAAAACCCTGGATAATACAGTGTGAATTCACTGGAGAAAATATGTTTCTTAATTCATAGTTTACATAGAAAAGTAAATACATGTCAGCAGAAATGCAATCGTCTTGGTTACTTTGGCTAATCAATTGTGGTTTAACATTCCTCATACCTTGTGCTACTGTAATTACTGACACCAACTACGGGAAGAGCTGCAATCACTATAGAGAAGATCCATCCTCCAAGAAGAATATACATGGCAGATCGTAGAGTGATTCTCTTGGTTAGATGAATCGCAAACGTTATAGCGAACCATCTTTCCAACGTTACAATCGTTAGAGTGTAGACTGAAAGGTGGCTAGCAAACAGGGTCAAGAATCCAGCAATCTGACAGCCAACCCCTGAAAATTATTGCCCTTTATAATGTGTGTTTCAAGTAAAATAAAAAATTGTATAAGGTCTTTCATTGAACGCTTTCTATCTTTGAATTTTAATAAAACGAATTGTGTGTGAGATATCATCGAAATTTTTATTCGTTTGAAAGACCATGGTGGAGCGCATCAGAAACGTCCAATTTTGCCTGACTCTGGCGCATAAATCGGGCTGAATTTGAAAAAATGGCAAAGGTTATGCTGGCTTTGAGGACTGTTGTGGTTTGTGGCTGAATTGCATACATGTGCGACTTGAGAAAACCCCACAAGAAAAAGTCTAACGGGGTTAAAACGCACGATTTCGGTGGCCAGCTCACATCACCTCCACGTGAGATGACCATGCCCTCAAATCGCTCATGCAGAATATCAAATGTGGCATGAGCTGTGTGGTACGTAGCGCCATTCTGTTGAAACCACATGTCGTTGGTGTCCAGATCATACAATTCAGGCCAAAAAGAAGTTGTTAATGATCGAACTATGGTGCTCGCCGTTGACAGTGATGGCCCAGCAAACGTCATAATCAAAAAAAATTGGACCGATGACTCCGCCAGCCCAAAATTCACACCAAACAGTGACTTTTTGGGGTGCATTAGACGCTCTTGGATCTCATGTGGATTGGTATTGTCCCAAATCCGACAAGTTTGTTTGTTCACGTATCCATCATTCATCCAGAAATGGGCCTCATCACTAAAGATGATTTTTCGATGAAAATTGGGGTCATTTGCCAACTGCTTCAGAGTCCATTCAGCAAACACACGTCGTTATATGGGTGTTCACCTTCAGTTCCTGGGTTAGTTGAATTTTGTACGGTTGCAGGCCCAAGTCACGACGCAAAATTTGCCAAGTTGTGGTCTGTGAAAAGCAGAGTTCTGTGAGCAACGCGAAATCGACTGCCTCGTATTCTCCTGCACATTCTCACAGAGAGCGGCAATGTTTTCTGCAGATCTTGCGTTTTGTCGATGTACGCGTGTTGGTTGATCGTTTACTGAACTAATGGACTCAAATTTATCAACCACATTGCGAATAATCCTCTCGGTAGGACGATTATGACGACCGTAAAATGGGCGAAACGCGCAGTTCGTTGCTCGAACGCAACAGCCATTTTGATAAAACAATTTTATTATTTGCACGTGTTGTTGAATATTATATTTGTCCATGGTGATTTGGCAAAGCATACTGAACAAATTACAACAAATTTGACAGATGTAGCTTTAACAAGAAGGCCGTTATCATTGTCAAAGTTCGGAAGTCCCTGTTGGATGACCATATATTATCGGCAACATAGCTCAAGTGGAAATGACAATTATTATAGTGACTGTTTGATGACTCAAAAATACAACTCAAAAACACCTAAATTTCAATATAACTTTATAATTACGAGGTCCGGCTATTAAATAACGAGACTGGTTACAAAAGAGGTTTTATTATAAAAATTATTCTACATTCAAATGTTCTCCTTCAATATACTCCCCTCGCCACACACCATTCCATACGTTTTTTTTTCATTGATCGAAGCAGTGCTTGAAGTCTTCTTTGGTGAGGGCCTTTAGGAGCTCTGCTTTTTTTGCTTTACCGCTTCAATCGACTCAAATTGGGTCCCTTTCAAAGCAGATTTTATCTTCAGAAACAAAAAAAAGTCGCAGGGTGCAAATCTGGCGAGTACGGCGCGTGTTCGAGCACTGGAGTGCGTTTATCGGCCGAATACCGCTTGACATATATCGCGTTATGGGAAGATGCGTCTTTCTGGTGCAAAATCCACGAGTTGTTCTTCCACAACTCGGGCCGTTTCTTACGAACTCGTTCCCGCTGTGTTGCCAAAACTGACAAATAGTAAGTCTGGTTGACAGTCTGACCCTCTGGAACCAATTCAGTCATCACGATACCGTTAATGTAAAAAAAAAACGATCAACATTGCTTTGAATTTTGATTTGGACATCCTTGCTCTCTCGGTCCTCACTGAAGCGCTTACACCACTCAAAAACACGCGCACGAGATAGATAATTGTCCCCTCTTGCAACAATTTATAGCACTCAGTCGGAGTTTTTTTTCAATTTAACGAGAAATTTGAGATTGATACGTTGCTCATGCTTAACGCCACACAAGGTTTTCGGTACGAGAAAAAACACATTCTTTTGAAACTGCGATGCACAAATACTATAATAGTGACGAAAATGTGTTTCGGTACGTGAATAGAGAAGATTTGCAGATACCCAACGCACTACCCTCTAGCGCGCCCTCTAGGCGCGCAGTCTCATTATTTAATAGACGGAATTCGTATTTCAATTTATTCGTACTAGATTAGAAAGTAAAAGCACCTAAAGGCTGGCTTTCGACCGCAGTAGGTCAAATGTCAATCTTGCTGAAGTGCCCATCAGTAGGTTGAGGTCCATTCGTAAGAGTGGAGATAGGTGGACGGGATGGGATGTTCTGCACACAGTAATCGTATGGGGAAGATTTCATCTCAGGGCTCAACCCGGGAAGGGACATGGGGAGGTCAATTTATTCACTCGTTTACTTCGCTTGCTAACGTTATCGTGACCTCGATCAAAACTCTTGGTCTCTCCACCGTAATTTATACACTAATGAAGGCATCGCGAAATTAGATGAAGAAGTATCTTATTGATTATTTCAGTCATTAAGTTGGATACTTTCCATATTTGATTTTTTGCAGCACCGAAATTAGATGAATAAGCAACTTTTTGATTGTGTCAGTCATTAAGTTGGATACTTTCCATATTTGATTTTTTGCAGCAGCCAACAAACCCCTTTTTTTCTATAGTATGTTTCCTTAGGCAGATCAGTAATAAATCGTTTTCAAGTTGCTATTCCAATCAGGCATATCTGAAATATTTTCAATTTTCGCTGGAGAAGCATATGACGTTATGATTCCATTCGATCTAATGATGATTTAATTAGGAACTTTAAAATCTGGTGAATATGAATTAATGATAAAGCCCTTGCGTCTTACTCAGTGTTGTTATTAGTAAATTATGTTTGGTGTGTGAATTAAAATGATTATTTCAGTTTTCTCTCCAGTAAACCGAAAGAACAAATTTGCCTTTCGTATTAATGAAAATATTTTTAGAATGCTGGTCTACCGGATTGAAGTCGCCTTGTGGATAAGAAAAGCGGCTGTTCATTACCCACATTGAAAGACTTGATTGTTTTGTTGAAGGCGGTTTACTGATATTCGAGTCAAAGCATTCTGTCGGCGATGTGTTTGAAGAATATTTTGAGCAAATTTTGGACATGATTTCACCTAATAACTCTGTGATTGTGATGGATAATGAAAGTTATCATTCCAGAAAAGTTGAAAGAAGAATACCAACTAATGCATGACAAAAAATATACCATTTAATGAAAGTATGGTAAAAAAAACTATGTATGTTCAATGTAGTATGTAGTCGACCAGATGGTACAAACGCACAATTACTATTCTGTGTCTACCCCCTTTCATTGCGAACTCAATCCCACTGAACTCGTTTACATTCAATAATAGGGTTTCGTTGCAAGAAGAAACACGACATTTAAAATACCTTCCACTGAGACAAAATATATCGAACATGTTATAAAAGAAAAGGGCAACATGTGAAAATGATCAAATCACACACATCATAAGTAAATAATAATAATAAACATTGTTATTAATTTTAACAAGTATTTTTTATTGAATACCTAGAAGCACGCCACTGCAGGAATAAAACAAATATTTTATTTGCGATAAAAAATAGGGTGGACTCGGTAAAGTATTATAAACCAGCACATACTAGATGTGGCAAATCATAAATAAATCACAAAATTTCATTTGAGCACTCCAGTAGAGGGTTCATGCCTCCTCACCACTTTAAACCTTGACCTTGAGCTGTATACATGTACCATCTCTTTGAACATGGAGTTTGACTATGAGATTTGACTATGTCCTCGATACATAGCCTTGAACGTATGCCACGACATATGACCCTTAATGTATAGAAAGTGTAACCTTGAAATCTGGTGCTTAAGCTTGGTTGTACAGAGCACGATATTGCATACTTGCAAAATCATTCACTTGAAGAAAGGCACAAGGCTGCTGATTACTTGCTCGAAAATGAAGCTTGGGATAGAGTAAAAGCTAAAGATGCTATCGTTTGTTATCCACAATCGTCTTCGGGTGATGACGACTATTTCTCCGAGAGATGACTATTTATAAGTCATTCGAGTGCTTTCACCTATCCCCTCGTCCCTCTCTCTCTCTCTCTCTCTCTCCGCTTCACCAGTTATTCATTTTAATTTTCAATTTTATTTGTTCTTTCAGGAATTTCAAATCATCATAGTAGACAATGGAAGTCCGAACCAATGAAATTCTAAAGATGCTAAGTTTGGCGAAAATGCTACTGCTTAGTTAGTAATAACAAGAATAAAAACCAGAAGAAAATTAGAAATGATGTAAACATACATGGGTGGGAGGTGCAATATAATTGAAACGTGGAATATTAGGTCATATCAATCTAACAAGTGAAAGCAGAATCAGAAAATCACTTCCACTCACGATTGTTACTAATGATGATAGATTCATTGACATATTCAAGTTATATTTTCACTTCATTAGTTCGAAAAAACCATGAGAATAATGAGCTACCCTTAGTATACCTATTGATTATTTTTATAAGTATGATTGTACACGCCCCCATGAACTGTTATTCGCTTTCCATTATTTCCTTGTCCTAAATTTAATTTTTTTATGTAGATAATACCATATCAGGAATATACATCAAATAATGAGACGTTGATTTACGAATATCGTGGGTAATAAATCTAACAATATTATTGAACATTCACATAATGAAATAAATCTTACTGTGTGTTCGTAAGCATTGAAATATATGGTTCACCACTCAAAGCGAAGACAAAACGTTGAGATTTTTCAAGATTACAACAAAATTGAAAGACAGTGAAAATATGTATATTCATAAAATGACACAACTCATTACATGTTTTTTTTTCGAAAACGGCGTTTTAACAGAGATTTAAAGACACTAGTCTATTATGGCTCAACTATTTTTAGGGTATCTGATTGTTTTGCGGGGATGTTTTAAAATCCCAGTAAAAAATTTAAAAGATTAGCTGAAAAATAACAATTAGGTATATTAAACAAAACTAAATTGTTGTATCAAGGTATTGCCAGACATTAACTGGGTAATGTGGTGGTGCTCCATCCTGCTGAAACCATATCGTATTCACTGGAACTTGAGGGTTTCCTGTATCAGGATATAAATTTGCGAAACTTTTAATGACATCATTTTGAAGTAGTGCCAAATAATTATCGCCATTCGAGTTGCCCTCTAGAAAAAGGGATCAATGACATAGTTTCCTACAATCCCTGCCCAAACATTAACTTTTTGAGGGTATTCCGTGTGTTTTTCTCTCATCCAGTGAGGATTTTCCGTTGAACAGTAGTGGCAATTTTGCTGATTAGTATGACCGTTAACGAGACAAAGTACATAACATTAATTGGATGATATTGTTATCCAACATGTCCATCATTTGCTCACAAAAATAAGTTCTTCTATCAAAATTATCTTCCATGAGCAGCTCTTGAGTAGGTATCATTTTATAGGGATACATTTTATTTTCTTTTAATATGTTTACTATCGATGTATGGCTAACATTGAATGTAGTGGATGCCTGTCTACTCGATGTATGTGGATTTTCCTCAAATTCAAGCATCACATCTGATTTGAGTTCATGACTCATTGCATTGGCAGCTGCTTTTTTATCTGCCCCACATGACCAAGCTCGTGAAACTGCTTCTCAATTTTGCTTGAGATATGTACCGTAATTGAAATAATGAAATTATTCCATTTGGTTTTTACACACTGTATATTAGGATTCGCAACTGGTTTTTCTATTCCATCATTTCCTGGTCCTAATTTCGTTTTCTTTTCGTAGAAAATACCATATTAGAAGTATACAACAAATGTTACTTATGGCTTCAATAAATAATGATTTGCCTGCACGCCATCTGTTATCGAAATTTCTTTTTGATGAAAATACCTGAATGTCAACAATACTTCACATCGTCTTGCCTACTGATATCTAGAAACCCTAGGTTCTTATGATATACTTCTCACAACTACGCTAAGTATGAGTTGTTCAATACTACTATCATGAATAATGATGCAATAAGCTTTAGATCTGCCGGAATTGATACAGTAGTTTTAAGGGCAACGTTTAATAATGTCGATAGTAATAATTCCACTGTGATTCAAGTCGCTGGGAAATATTCACCGTTGAGAAGTATGCTTATTCTGATTCATTGATATTTTCTAATGTGCTGGTATCTTTTTGAACATTGTCTCTGATGCCACTTTGAAATGCAAGAATTACAAATATCTGACTCTCCTCTAAAGCAGTGCTGGTTTCTACACTCCAAATTTCCTTGTTTGCTCCAGTTGTTAGCTGGGATAATTCAGAAATCCCATTTCAACAGATTAATCACACTGATTTATTTGAGTGGGTATGAGTATACATTTCAAAAAACCCAATATTCTTCAGCTTCGTTTTTGAAATAACGCTTTCTCATAAATAGGTTTCAATATCTGTCAGATCATACGAACTTGTAGGTATTGTCATTACATTCGACTTTTCACTGATGAGTTCAGTGTAATTAAACTCGATTTCGGATTATTTATCTATACAAAGCCATTGTATAAACTCATTGTTCAACTATCATAATATATTAATGTTTGAGTTTATCAAATTTTATGTATTTTATGTGGAATTGGCAATCGAATAATAGAATTTTTGTTCTTGTAATGCACTGTTTGGGATCTTTGGTATAGTAATGAATATTACAGGAGTTTTATCCCATAACCGTTATCTTTAACACATCGCCACGTGTTTCTATCACCAAGTGATCATCTTCAATAGGAAGTTCAATCTTGAAACACGTGTCGAGGTGTTAAAAATAACTGTTTGATGTTGGGATAAAACTCTAGTGATATTCAGAGTTTTTGTTGTAACCCTTTTTTTTCTTCACAACATTCACTTTATCTCCTTCAAAATACTCCCCTCCACCATTCGAATTTTCCACTGTCCAAAACAGTATTTTGTTGTCATTTCCTAAAAGCATGTTCATAGTCTTTTTGCTTCACACATTCCACTGTATCAAAGCTGCTTTCACTTTCAAAAACATAGAAAAAGTTACACATAGCTAGATCTCGTGAATAAACTCGATATCTCAACGCAGGGACCCCATGCTTACTTAATTATCAGTGCAATTTGGGCTTGTGTATTATCCTAATGATGTAGGTTAGGTTAGGTCAAAAATGAGTGGGTCTATTCGACCCTCCACCACATCCCGCAAGGGTTTATTGTGGCTAACTCCTATTCACACTCGACCAAATGAACCCAGCTTCTTAACGAAGCCGATTAGTTTGTATGGTGAGTGGTCTTTCAGATCAGATGGTAAGAGTACGGCACTGCCGAACTCTAAAAACCTGATTTGATCCCCAGCTGGGCAGGAACAAAGTATGTACTCATCATTTCCAAACAGAGACGACACACACTGTATTCCGACAGTCCGAATCTCTGTATATGATGATTCAAATGACAGTGACCTGTAAGAAGGCATGTTAGACATCGTAGTTCATCCCTACTGTAGTCCAACTGTTTGTTATCAAGCTTCGAAGGGTGAATAAACGCCTTGGAGTGAGCCAATCCTGGAAGATTCTGCCAGAAGTCCATAAATCTTCTTGCTATCCAGGTGTTCAATATTTTTTTGGCAAAGCCTAAAGCGATGCCAATGACAGGTTCTGGTCCGATGAAGCTGCTTGCAGCACACTCCTTTGCGAGGGAGTCAGCAGCCTCATTGCCTTCCAGGCCAGTATGGCCAGAAATCCAGAGACAATTTGTTAAGTCTTCCTATTGAGAAGAATCGTTTTTGGCAATTTGCTACTAATTTAGACGTTGCTCTCTAGGAGCCAAGAGCTTTCAACGACGCTTGATTGTCCGAGAATATTTTTACTGACTTGTGTATGAGGTTGGATTCTTCCAATCTCTCCTCACACAATTCAATAACGTACATTTCCGCTTGAAATACAGTCGCATAGGTTCCTAGGCAGTACTTTATAAGGCAGTTCGTAGTTGACAGTTGAAGGCATAAAGTTAAACGTCATTTCCAGAATGCTGTACTTCCAGTGTCAACCAACAGTCTGTTTTGCACTTTGCAATAAAATGATTTGTGCAATTGACAATGTGCACAAGTCTATATGCAGTCCATCAAGCCTCTCTCTCCAGAAAAATGTGGAGAGGAGGTAGATCTAGAAGGATCTCCATGGCCGCTGACGGTGTGGAAACTTTCTTGATGTTTTTCAAGACGTCTAAACACATTTTCATTCGTGAATCATTTTGTTCAGGGAAAAGATTTTCAGCACCATTTTGGAAGACACTTCCCTCATACTGATTCTTTGATTCTTTGTCGACTCCCATGTGCAACTGGAAACGATGATCTTCATGGCTGAGATTGTCTATTTTCATCGTGTTTTCATTAGCTTTTATATCATTTCGTCGTTTATACCATTGAAAAATCCGGGTACATTCATTTCAATACACTTGTTGTGAGAGATAATACGTCTCTGTTGTGAATTCACCGGTTTTACTAAGATTTTATCGTTGATACGTTATCATTTTCTCAATCAGATACCCGATTCGACATGAACAAAGGCTGTTGCCCAATTAAACAAGCTAGGGGCATCCAACCGACTGAAATGTGGATAATGCGTTGTTGGACAAGCTAGCGTAACAAGCTACGTAACATATGGAAACCTCTAATCAAGCAAAAAATGACCATTGTTACCCGTTGTTTTTTGTTAAAAAATTTTTTATTTTTTTATTTTTTTGTTTGTTGCTTGTATGTTATTTTTTTGTGATTTCAGTTTTTTTGTTTAATAAAATTGTTATTTTCAGTTAATCTTTTTAATTTTTTTTTCAGGAATTTCAAATCAATTTGTATTATATTAGACAATGGAAGTTCGAACTGATGAAATATAACAAGTAGCTTGTCAAGATGGCGTTTTACCTTGAGGACCGCGCCGTTTGTCTTACAGGAAACCGGTCTCATGATTTTCTAACCATACCTCGTAGTTACATATCCCAGTAATCAATGAAAGTAATAACAATGAAAACGTTTTTCCGAGGTTCAATACCTGGCAGATCTGCCCAAGGTGTAGATATTCGAAAAGAGGCACACCTAAGGGCGTAAAATATTTTTTTCGACTAGAGCACCGAAAACACTAAAGCCGGCTCTGCTTATTATATCCCTAAAAGGCGAAATAATTCCGCTCACCAAACCTCATTCAAAAATTTCGAATAATATCATAATATATTCGTTACTAAAGAAACATTATTAACTGTTTATTTCCTTACCATACTGCCAGGTGAAGGCGAAGTTAAAATAAGTTCCAATCGAATGATAATCCATGGACGCAATGAGCAATAAATATAATCCCATGCAAAAATCTGCCAATGCTAGATTACATATGAGAAATCTAGAAACAGTTATTTCCGAACCGCTGAAGAAAACCACTATAATAACAGCTAGGTTGCCAAAGATCGCAAGGACCAGAACAAACCACACTGATATCCTCAACCAGGAGGAGCCCATTATGTCTTCGCAAGGATTCAAGGCATTCGGTTCTGGAAAACAGTCCACTTCTGGTATTCTGTAACAAATAAATAAGTAAATTGACACGATAAATGATGACCTCACCTAGTTACGATCACATTGAAGCTTTATCATCGATGTCAAGACTCTAAGCGAATAATATCTGCTCAATTACTGAAAAATCCATATTCTGACCTTGTTCATCCATTTGCCATGATTATCACCCTAGAACAAAAAATTATTCAGAATTCACATAATTTAGAAGAAGGTATCAAATATGTAACAAATATTGATTGTAAATAACACAATAGGCATACAATTTCTAAAGTTTTATATAAATAGGATTCTCTCAATTTTGGTATTGTTTATCTGCTTCCTTAGCGAGTAATTTCCATTGCATTTGATGAGTCAGAATATGAATAAAATATAAGTATGTTAGCATTTTTTTCTTTATGGACTGTTCAGTGTTTTCTTTACAATATCGATTTAGTACCATTTAGTAGGTAATTATTCTGCTGCAAAAGCTAGATACATCTACTCCATCCACTCACTTATTCGAGCAGAAAACATGTATGAGAAAGTTTTTTTTGAACGTTATCGGGTTTGGCAAAGAAAAACAAATATGTCTACAGAGAAATGTTGAATATTTTTCGAAATTTGATATTTAGATTTTCCAAATGAATTTCATCCATGATACAGATATTATTGACTTTGAAGATATTCAAAAATGAATTATCTAAGCTAGAAGGCATCACATTCGATAAAAATACTAACCGAAATATAATATTTCCACAGTAGGCATCCAACTGACTATCATTTATTTGGGCAGCTCCAGAATGAAAAAAACCATCATCATCATCGACTTCTTCTTCATCATTACTATCGTCATAGTCATAGACTCGACTATTTTCGTGATCAATAGGTTTTCCTCTCAGAGGAACCCACAATTCATCATCTTGTTGAAGGGCGGTTGAATACGTCGAATGCATAAACAGTTTTTTCTCAGTTGATTGCTTTGATGAATTTCTGAAAAAAAATATCTGAAACTTCAATCGAGAGGCAAGATAAAAAAAAGTTATTTCGAATAAAGTAAATGAACGAATCAATATTTTTCTTGATCAATGAATCCAAAAGTTACATCGAAACTTTTCTGGGAATGCCGTGAGGAATTGAATATATGCCAGAACACTCAGAATCAGAGGCAATGGCAGCTATGGATCATCAATTACATAAAGGCCCTGAACATGCTTCAACATTCTGAACAAAACAGATATATTCCTTATTAGGCAGTGGGCTAAGCTTGAAAACCGGCAGTAAACAAATCTAAAGAAATTAACTTTAAATGTTCAAGCCAGTCTCGGATATACCTATACAGTAGGTTGAATGCACTGACGGCTATCAGAAAACAACTACTCCACTGGCTGATACCACGAACGGACTTTGATTTGATCCGATAGGCGTCAGTGCAGGAATCTTCACAGAAAATTTCCTGCATATGCAATTGGCAATACGACTGAAAGAATCGACCTTCAATTTTGGAACGGGCACACTTGCAGACCGGTTTCGGGCTCCTTAGCCACTGATATTCCATAATTGAAAATCAAAATTCTTTCAGAGTGTTTCATTCCTCGTCTTGAGTTGGAACGAACAACAAAAATGTCACTCCATTTAGTGGACGAGGTACTAATCAACTGCATATCCGAAATTTGCCCGATTTCTCCGAATAAGGAAGAAATACTTTTTTGTTGTTCGCTCCAACTCAATGAAATACTCTGAAAGAATTTCGATTTTCAATTATGGAATATCATTGTCTTTCGGTCGACTGGCTTGAACATTTAAAGTTCATTTCTTTAGATAAAACAGATATAGAAATATAACGAAACCCATAGATGCCATACATCAAAGCTTATCATATTTCGAAAGTTAGGTTTCAATAATAATCGTAGGAGGCAAGAAATTCATAGACAAAGAAATTATGCCCAGAAGATTATGACAAACATCCAACAAGGGATCTGTAGAAACTAGTATAGACACAAGATAGTTAGAATGGGTGTCACAACAAAAAAAAGGGAAAGCAAGTAGCAGCAAAAAAAGTAAATACTAGTCCATCACTTTAAAGAATATTGTTATAAATCATCCCCTAAAAAAAATGACACCTGCCGCCACTGGTCGTAAATCAATTGTGACGTTGCCAAGATCGCGCTCAACTAGACTGGCGCTTTCCGACCGTTCTAGGTGTCGCGTCGCTTCGAGAATAATTCTACCGGCTTCAATTGACTTCTGGCGAATTCCCTATCGACTTTGAGTTACTTCGATTATCATATATAAACGTTATCCCCACTGATCAAAAGGTCGAGTTAAGTTGAGCGACAGTGCGGTGCGTAGTGAATTCATATAACGCGAAGGACATTTAAATATTAGTTTGAAGTTTTAGGTAAAGTTTTTGGTTGTATTAACAGTGAAATGAAGTTCTGATTATTGCAAAATATAGTCAATTTTTGGCAAACCCACGGGGAAATCGTAACAATATCTCCATCAATTACAGACTGAAGTTTCAAGGTCGACATGGTGACTAACATTTTTTTGAACAAATTACATATTTCTAATCTTGTTGATTTGTTTCATATCATGTTTAAAAAAAGTCTGTTTAAAATCTGGTTTTCCGTTAATCAGCTATCGCCCCCATAAGAACGACAACTCTCAGAAGTTGAGAAACTTGTGCAAGCTAAGGACTAACGAGGTCTTACCTTTTAACGTGTGATTTCTAACACGGTATGTGAATGAAATAATTTTAACAAAATTGAATAAAAGGCACCTAAACCTAAATAATTAGATGTTGCAGAAATGTGCTCTTTAGACTAGTTATTTATGTAATCAACCCAATTGGGAGAAGTTAGACATTCTATCCATACTTACTTTGCAAGATTATTGAGCTCTGTTATTTGTATATGCCTTTTTCTTCTCGTAACTCCCTGAGTTCTGGATTTCTCCAGGAGCTTGCAAGTATTTCTCATATTTTGTTCGAATAGGGCATGTTTCTCAGGATTGTGTTGAGCTGGATATTTGAAGGCACAGCAGTGAAAGGAATGGGTCAATCTCGCTTCCCTTAAGTTCTGGAAAGAATATTAGTGCCATTATAACAATCACTTTTACCAATCCGAATCATCATCTACTCATTCTATAATTAAGACTATGAGAAATTAAGAGTTTCACGAGAAATTTCAAAAACGTATCGAGTGCAAAAAAATATTTGATTGGTTCTTTCAAAAATCGCTTTCATAATTCTTCTTGTTTGTCACTTGAGATTCAAACTATTTAATTAGGCATTTCATCTTGAATCTGAAAAAAGTGTATGGAAGTAACAATTGATTGTGATATTTTCACTGAACAATTCACAAAACCGTAATATGTGTTTCACTATACAACAGTTTCCTCAGACGTGTTCATACATTGATTATGAATGATCACCATACAATAGCTTTCTCGGGTGTGTTCATACATTGAGTATGGAATATTTTGTTTAGTGAAACATGTGTTGCGGTTTTGTAAACTTCTCAGTGAAAATCACACAATAAAGTGTTACTTGATTCGTTATGAATTTTCATTAGGTATCGGCCAACTCAGATCAGACCTTCTTTGGAGTATTGTTCCCATGTATGGAGCTCTGGTCCTAAGCATACCCTGAAGCTGCTGGAGCCTATCCAGAAAATAATCTTCCGCCTAAGGGGTTTAGGTTAGGTTAGGTCCAAAGTGGATCCCGCAAGGGTTTATTGTGGCTCACGCCTATTCACACTCGACCAAATAAACCCAGCTTTTTAACGAAGCTGATTAGTTTGTATGGTGATTGGTCTTTCAGGTCAGATGGTAAGAGCACTGCTCTGCCGAGCTGTAAAAACCTGATTCGGTCCCCAGCCGGGTAGGCACAATGTATGTGCTCTGCTGTTTCATCATTTTCCAAACAGAGGCGACACACACTGTCATCCGACAGTCAGAGTTTCTGCATATGATGATTCAAATGAGAGTGACCTGTAAGAAGGCCTGTTAGACATCGTAGTTCATCGCTACTCTAGTCCAACAACTGTTTGGTATCAAGCTTCGAAGGGTGAATAAACGCCTTGGAGTGAGCCAATCCTGGAAGATTCTGTCAGAAGTCCATAAATTGTCTTGCCATCCAGGTGTTCAATGTTTGTTTGACAAAGCCTAAAGCGATGCCAATGACAGGTTCTGGTCCGATGAAGCTGCTTGCAGCACTCCTCCTGAGGAGACTCAAACATCACTTGCAACCTTGATAGTCTGGAACATCGAAGAAAGGTTGGATATTTGTTTCTCTATCATAAATAATTTCATGGTAGGTGTTCAAGTGACTTGGCACATTCAATTCAACCAAGAGCGGTACATATCAGAAATACGCGACGGACTGTGGCTGCTCATCGTTTTGAAGTTCAACTCAGTACACTTCGAACTTCACTTTTTCAGAACTCTTTCATTTGGAGAATAGCGTTCATGAGGAATGAACTTCCTGAGGAAGTTTTTCCAAGTGAATTTAATCTCCAACGATTCATATCCAACATGAATCGCTATTTTCGCACAGGCACCGCTCTTAGTGAGCCTTAAGGATGTTCCTGTGGTGCTTGTGTTCTGTCCTTGAATAAAACTCCATCACATGTTTTAAAAAAGTGTTCAGTTTGAAATGTGTTGTGCTCTCAGTTCTGAGAACACGGACAGGTTAATATTATGCCTAAGTACATTTTATTTAGTTGGTGACAATTTTATTTTTCTTTACTGAAGAAAACGAGATACAAATTATTCATTTATTGATAAACTCACCCCAAGATCGTAAATACTAGGAATGGTTTCCAGCTTGCGGGTTCCCTCTAATTTTAAAGTTTCTAGTTCCTCTAGTCCAGCCACAGGAAGACTTTTTACCGAAGTATGTGATAAATCACTAAAATGCATAAACTCAGTTTAGAAATTATTTGAAAAGATCTATTTATATAAATACAGTGGTGAATACAGTATTGATCAGCGGATTCTCAGACAGCGGAATAAACGATAGATCTCGAGATTAATATTTATTAGATCATTTATTTTATACCTTTTAGTTTCCGATTGAATAAGTAAATACTTACAGTAGCCTCAAACTGCTCATTCCTTTGAAAGCATTCTCTCCCAGATTATGCAGTTTACGATTTGAGTGCATATACCTGTAAAAAAGGTTATTGGTTCATATTATGCAGTTACTTCAAATAAAACGTAAAAACCATTCGATAGATTTCTACTTATTGATTTTGTCCCATCTATAAAATTAAGAATATCATAGCGAACGAGTAATGATCAATTTTCGCGAGTAGGATATTACATTTTTTCTATGAATTATAACTGTAATATTTCAAAATAGTATTCATTTGTGAAGGATAACCCAAATGAGAGCAATACCATTGAATTTCATAACAATTTTAAATTATTTGAATTATGAGTGGTTACAAAAATGAAAACGCTGCCGTTAGCGAGAGATGAACTCAGGTTAGGTTAGGTCCAAAGTAAGTGGGTCTATTCGACCCTCCACCGCAACCCGCAAGTGTTTATTGTGGCTCACACCTATTCACATTCGACTAAATAAACGCAGCTTCTTAACGAAGCCGATTAGTTTGTATGGTGAGTGGTATTTCAGGTCAGGCTGTTTCATCTGCTGTAAGAAGACCTGTTAGACATCGTAGTTCATCGTAGACATCGTAGATGAACCCAGGACTACTAGCATTCAAGTTCAGCATTGTAGTAACTGAGTATTCCAAGAAGCATATTACAAATGAGAGTGAAAGTATTAGAATTTCTAATAACTCAATTCATTATCAAATTACGAAATTTCGAAAAATACAATTTTTTTCGCCACATTGCAAATTTCCGGTGAGGTACATTCGTTTTTAATTCCAGAGTCCCCATTTTCATTCCTGTTTCTGTTAGAAACTATATATTTCAAAACAAATGATCAATGTTTTGGTTGGTTTCCGGGTTTTACCGTGGTCTTTTTTGGTTACAACCTCCAAACGTTTCAACTGCAACTGTGGCAGTCATCTTCAGTGGCGTGGTCGAAGTACTCTTCTTCACGTATCAACTGAAACTTAGTTTGGAGATTGTAACCAAAGAAGATCACGGCAAATCCCGGAAACCAACCAAAACATTGACGCCAGCCGTGAAACGCTACATTCCCACAAATGATTAATTTTGTCTTTTTTCGAGTAGGAAATTCTCTAAGCTTACTTGTGATTTTGAATAATTAAAACACAATTGTAAAGTTATGAATTTGCTCATCTGTGATTGTCCTCAAAGATAGTGAGTTATGAATCTGGACAACCGTGATTGGTTCGTATGTAAGAATTGCGGATAATTCTTCTACTTACGCAATAGTAGTTTAGTGTCACATAAAATTGAAACTTTTTCAAAAGTCATAGAAAAATATACTCTTTCCATTAGAGCAATGGCCGCAAATGGTTAACATTTAGATAGGTTGAATAAATTTGATGAAATATACAGGCCGTTTCTTTTATCATGTGGTAACATTGTTATATTCTAAACCGTAACAGATACGAAGACGATTAAATGCGAAAAAAAGTAACTGTCACCGGGAACAATACAATGGTCGAAAAAAAATTACGGGGATTCTCGCCCTTCTCGAGTTATACGGGGAAAACCAAAAATGCTGTTTTTCGTTTTTTTCGAATGGAATTGTTATTTCGGAGAGAAATGAAAAAGGAACATATTCTATTCGAAGTTTACTATGACGATGTAAGAATAAATATTCGATAAAACGTTTCGTGTCAACCTGGCCACCATCAACTTTTTTATTAAATACGGACCTGTCTTTTTTATTACAGATATTGATAAAGTAATAAATTCACAATCCAAGAGTGAATCATATTTGATATTTTTAAAGCGTTTCATTTGAAATAACCACTATCATCAGTTACAACAATCAAACAGAAAAACAATTTATTTTATCATGAACTTTTGAGAAAAATGAAACCATTACGGAAAATCAAAGCTACATGGCAATCCACATCAAATGCTCGAATTGACTACCTTATTGTTGAATGCACGTAAGTTGTCGGTCCAGACAATTTCTGTGTCAATTTTCTAGCGTAATAGGTGTAATACTTATACATGCATCTCTTATTTTTTGTTTGAGATGGTCGATATCTGTACTTGGTGTTAAAAAAACTTTATCCTTTATGTAAACCCAGACAAAAAATCTAAAGGAGTAAGATTTGGGAATCGAGCTGGCCAGTTAACTGGTCCATTGTTTCCAATCCATTTCCTTGGGAATATTGCATCTAAATGTTCATTTGTATTATTCCACCTATAATGGATATTTCTTTAAAACCAATTATTGTTGGTGAGTTTTGATTCGTCCGTCCATATTATTTTTTTACAAATATTTCCAACTTTCCTATTTCTACGTCTTAACCACTTCGCAAATCGTACTCTTCCTCCGTAATCCATTTCATTGAGGTAATGAACTTTGCGTATCCTGTATCATTTATATTTGTTCTTTTTCAAAATAGTTCTGGTGGATTTTACAGAAATCTCCATTTCGTGAGCATTTTCTCGTAAAGAACAATTTTGATTAGCATAATTTTTGTAAGTGGCCAATCCTAAATAAAAAAAAGATGTTTTCACTATGTAAATTTTAATGTGGTAATATTCGCTTACCCATAACATTTATTTGATTCTTCACACTTTCAGTAATCACAAATTTTCTTGTTTTTTTTTCTATCAAATGCACCATATTCCCTCAAATTTCTTTCTAATGGTTTAAACATTTGGATGTTCGGAATACGACGAATCAAGTACCTCTAGCTCAACATATCTACATATTCCTTAACAAAAGAGGATTTCTATTTGATTTTGCATAACTAAATAGCATATCAGTCCTTTCATCATTTGAATACATCTTTGATATGTTCATAAACGTCTGACAGTTCTCAACAGATATCAACAACACATTCATTTTTCCTGCCATAAAATCTGTCTGTTTAAAATCTGTTTTTCCGTTGACCAGCTGTCGCACCCTCAGAAGTCGAAACTTGTGCGAGCTAAGAATTAACGAGGTCTTACCTTTTAACGTGTGATTCCTAACACGGGTTGGACGATAGCAAGTGAAGATCGATCGTTCAGACTAGGGCTTGAATCACCGACCAACACGGCAGTCAATTCGAGTGAGTGAATAAATCACCCACGCCGAACTGCTTGGCTACCGACCGAAACCATAGAAATCAAACAAAGCCTACGCGTTTAAGATGATAAATTAATTGAGATGCTATTTGATCATACCGAATTTTGACCAAAAACTGATATTTTCGTTACTTCCAGGAATGAGAATTATAAAAAAAGTACGAATTATAATTGATTAGGGAGAAATAAACCTTGAAAGGAGGATTACGGCAATACAAAAATGTCCAAAACGAAAAAGTACGAATTTTCATTGTGTAAGGGTACCTACCTGTCGAATTTATTGGGTTGTCTGAATTATATTTTGAAGAAATCCAAACAATTTATAAAAGCAGTAACGACAGGACCGTAATTTAAAATTGTTATCATTGATGATGGTAGTTATTTCAAATGAAACGCTATAAAAATATCAAATGTGATATATTTTTGGATTGTGAATTTATTGATTTCTCAATATCTGTAATGCAAAAGACAGGTCCATATTTGAAAAAAAAAGTTGATGGTGGCCATGTTGACACGAATATTCATTATTACATCGTCATAGTACACTTCGAATGTAATGACATGACATTTTTTTCCATTTTTTTATATTCTCCGAAATAATAATTTCTTTCGAAAAAATGAAATACAGCATTTTTGATTTATAACTCGAGAAGGGCGAGATTTCCGGTAAATTTTTTTCGACTATTGTATTGTTGCCGATGACAGTTACCTTTTTTCCCATGTAATCGTCTTCGTATCTGTTATGGTTTAGTAGAATATAGAAATGTTACCACATGATAAAAGAAACGGCCTGTACATTTCCGATGCGGCACATGCACATTGCACATGTTTCCTAAATACTGTTTCTCAAATATGAAGTAAAAAAAATTGGTATCTGTCAGATTTATCATAGATTGTTCATTATTTCAAATCCAATACAATGTTTTTCTAAAAACAAGAGCTAGCAGATTCAGTAGGCATTTCAAAAAGTGTGGTATATTGTTTACTATCTGAAAATTTGGACATGAGAAAGATATGTGCAAGATGGGTGCCGTGTTTGCAAAAACAGTGCCGTGAAGATGTTTCAAGTGCGTGTTTAGCGAAGTTTCACAGCAACAAAGCAGAATTCTTATGTTGTTTCATAATCGTGAATGAAACATGGGTCCATCACTTCACACCCGAGACAAAAAAACAATCAAAACAGTGGAATCAAAAAAGAGGACCGGCTCCGAAGCAGGTGAAGACCGTTTCTTATGCAGACAAGGTCAAGGTAACTGTTTTTTGGGATGCGCGTGGGATAATTTTCATTGACTATCTTAAAAAAGGTAAAAACTATCGATGGCGAGTATTATGCGAACTTATTGCAACGTTTAAGTGAAGAAATCATGCAAAAACGGCCGCATCTGGTTAAGAAAAAGTTTGAATTGCTACCTCATGCATCCTATTCGCCAGATTTAGAAATGATGTCAGCAGTTATTGCCTATTTTGAGGAGTAAGACAGTTCTTATTATAAAAAAGGTATCGAACTTATTGAACGTCGCTGCGACAAGTGAATATAGATTATGTTGAAAAATTAATACATTTTTTTTCAAAAATTTTTGTGATTTCTTCATTGGACCGGGTACTTTTGGGACCACCCTCCTTAGAAAAATGATCTATTCGACAAACTTTATTAATGGTTACAAACAATAGTTGAATAAAGTTACTTACAATTCAGATATTTGAGACCCATTGAAAGAATAATCTTCTACTGTGGTGAGTTGATTAAAATTTATAGTCCTGGAACAAAATTGTATTGAGTGGATAGGTAACGGATTGAAATTATCACACTTACATTTGTTGTACAGAAAGTTTGATAGAATTGGCTGGTATTCGTTCTATATGGTTGTGATCCAAGTCCCTACAAAAAAAAAAACATTAACGATGAATTTGCTACAAAGATACAGAAAAAATATATGGATGGACGAATTCATTCAACAAAAACATCCATTATGGGTGGAATAATACAAATTAACATTCACATAGAGAAAAATACTAGGTCCCTTCTTTTACGATGAGCATTTGAATGGTGAAATGTATCTACATATCTTATCCAATGAGTATGCCTATTTGAATGAAATGAACATCCGCCGTGAAATACAATATTTTCAACAAGACGGTGCCCCTTTCCATTATACACCAATAGATGCAATATTCCCAACAAAATGGATTGGAAATAATGGAACAATTATCTGGTCAGCTCGAACCCAGACATTGCTTCTACAGATTTTTTGTCTGGGGATATTATGTATCCCCAGACAAAGTCTTTTCGACATCTAGTGCAGATATCGACCATCTCGAACAAAAAATAAGAGATGCATGTAATAGTATCACACCCATCATACTGGAAAATTGCCACAGAAATTGAATGGACAGAAAACTTATGTGCATTCAACAAAATGGATTGGGAATATAGGAACAATTATCTGGCCAGCTCGATCCACAGACATTGCTCCTATAGATTTTTTGTCTGGGGATACATAAAGGATCAAGTTTTTTTGACACCTTGTGCATATATCGACCATCTCGAATAAAAAATAAGAGATGCATGTAATAGTATTACACCCATCATACTGGAAAATTGCCACAGATATTGTATGGACAGACAAATCATGGGCATTCAACAAATAGGTGGTCAATTCGAGCATTAAATATGTTTTGTCAAGTAGAATTAATTTTCTATATCGTTTCATTTTTGCCTAAAAACGCATTGTTTCAATGTTCGATTGTTGTCATATCAAGTGTGATATACTACTGAACTGTGAATTTATTGCTTTATCAATATTTGAATTAATTAAAAGAGACAGGTCCGTATTCGAAAAAAAGATGATGATGGCTATGTTGGCACGAAACTTTCAATCAAAGATTTGTTGTTACACCGTTATAGTACATTTCGAATACAATTAATTTTTTTCGATTTTCTCAAATTCTCTGAAATAACACTTATATTCGTTGAAAACAAAAGCAGCATTTTTAGTTCTCCCTGTATAATTGTAGAAGGATAAAAGTCCCTATAAATTTTAATTGGCCATTGTACTCTTTGCCACGATAGTTACCTTTTTTCCCATTCAATCGTCTTCATATCTGTTACGGTTTATAACATAGCAATGTTACCACCTTATAATGAAACGGCCTACGTCAATCGACTTCATTTTACTTCAAATTTTTTCTTTATGATGGGTTTCTATTTGATTTTTTCTTTTTCATTTTTCAAAATCATCAATTATTTTTTATATCTCGTGTGCCACAAATATGACAAATATATTACTAAACTATTTGGCAACTCTTATCGAGGTGCACGATTAATTTTTATCGTTGAATCTCAAAAGCACTTTCCATTTAATGTTTCCACGCGACCTAGGAACGTTTTATTTTAATAACACTGTTATTGTTAACATTATATTGTTACTCAGTTTGCTGGCAAAATGTGGCATATTCTCAACAGCATAATATGCGAGGTTTTTGAACTATTATGTACACATCTTGTGATGCACTGTTTGGAACCTTTGGTGTAGTAATGAATATTACTGGAGTTTTTTCCCAACACCAAACCGTTATTTTAACACGTCGACACGTGTTTCGATCACCAAGTGATCATGTTCAAGAGAAACATCAAACTAAACATACTTACAATGTTATCCTTATTTATACCATAGATACCTCTTTTAGGTACCTGCGTTTCAATGTGTCCTTATGTAATAGTCAGGTAAATCTAATAATTAAAATATTATTTTTGAAAACTATATAGTGTATATTAGAAATTGATAGTATTGCTCAGCACATTAGCAAAATCGAATCAATGGCACAAGCTCTTGCTGACGTAGGTGAACAGATTTCCGAATTATCAGCTAAAGTTTTGGGAAGTCTTCCTGCCAAAAATGAATCCTTCATCACAGCGTGGGGTTCCTATGATGAAACCAAACAAACGTTCAATAACCTGACAGCTCGTTTGCTGAAGGAAGAAATGAGTCTATCCCAAAATGACGAAACCGCAACAGCATTTGTAGCACGCATCATTCAGATAGATACGACTCCTCTAGTAGCCATGCTAATCGATCGAATCTTCAGCAAAAAAAGAATGTTGAATGTTTTTTTGCCACAAGAAAGGTCACTATAAGTCCGAGTGCAGGTACAGGTCGGCTAACAAAAACAAAGATAACCGACAACCGAAAAATCATCAGTGGAAATTCAAACATCAAGCTTTGAGTGCCGAGTGGAAAAATATCGAAATTGAAGGCTACGATAATGCTTGGTTGGTGGACAGTGCAGCATGAAAGCATATGACATTTCACAAAGAATGGTTCACAGAGCTCCATCCAATAAATCCTCGAGTATCAATTCAGCTCGGAATTCTTTTGTATATGCAGAAGGAATTGGTTCAATAGAAGTGGAAGCTGTGTTAGTAAAGGAAACGCTATCATGTACTTTACAAAATACCTTTTATGAAACTAATGAAAAATCTATTCTCAGTGGGAGCTGTGACTGAGAAAAATTTGAAGGTTATTTTTAAAAATGATGAGATCGAAATTTACAACTCTACAGAGTTGGTGGCACCTGGAAGAAAACAGTATAATCATTGCTTCAAAATGTTATTTGAAAACCCTAAAGAAAGCCAAGCCAATGTAGCAAGCATACCCAGTTCAGTTATGCTATGGCATGAAAGATTAGGCCACGTTAATTTTCAAACTTTGAGGGAAATGGCCGATGAAGGTCGAATCCCAGGACTGAAAATAGATAGTACAGAAGGTTTGTTCTGCGAATCCTGCCAATTTAGGAAGCAATCTCGAAAACCATTCAAAGCCAGTATCAATGAACGAGCTATTAGACCCGGAGAATATATACATTCCGATGTAAGTGGAAAGATGCCTTGTACATCCACTAGTCAAGCTGATTACTTTGTAAGAAAACATGCAATGAAATACCCTACGAAAAATGGTCAGGAAAAGCGTTGGATCTAAGTCATTTGAAGAAATTTGGGGTTGGGGCATATGCACACATTCTTAACAGATTCAGGAACAAACTCGAACAGAAATCAAAGAAAATGATATTTGTTGGATATGATGGTTACAGTTCTAATTAAAGACTTCTTGATCACCAATGGAAGAAAATTTCAATTATGCGAAATGTTAACTTCAACGAAAATATAGTCGCAAAAAACATCACCAAATATGGATACCAGAACTTCAAGGAAGAGACAGTACGAACCCTGCAGCAGAATGCAATAAAATAAAATAAAATAAATAAAAATAAAATATTTATTAATCCTTTCAACTATTGTTAACAATAGATAGGATAAGTCAAAAACAGTGTCATTAAGTTTTAATTGACAAACAGTACGAAACAAGCACAATGATGACTAACATAGACTATGTAAAATACACTTCGATATCATTTCAAAATTGAAAAGTATAATTCAAATTCCTCAACAGTATAGAAACATTCTCTGATAAGGAGTTCCCTAAGTCTATACTTGAAAACCGCCGGGGATACCGCGTATTTTATTTCGTTCGGAAGACAGTTAAAAAAACGGCAGCCTGCATTGATGGGAGATTTTTTGTAATAGGAGAGTTTGGGCTTGTTCAATTTGATATCATTTTTATTTCTGGTGTTGTTAGAATGTGAATCACTATTAATGGGAAATGTTTGTTATTGAAAATATATGTTAATAGTTTCATTAAATAAATTGATGTAACCGTGAGGATCCGTTTGGAAACAGAATTTCATCAAGATCACGAGCAGGACGATTCAATCATTGATAATGAGTCGACGGAAAATCCATCCAGTATTCAACTTCGAAATCGAGCCTCCATCAATATACCATTGAGATATCGTGAAAATTATGACATAGCTGTTGAAGTAATCCATGTTCACTTCATTTTGATTGATCTTGTTTTTATGATTCCTTGGAAATCGTTGTTGATTGAATGAGTTGATGTTATTGTTAATACATAAAATGTATCGTTTGTATATTCATGATTAAAACCTGGTTCAGTAGAGTTTACAGTTCGATTTCCTATAAATTACAACAGGTTATGGGCCCAGGTCACGAAATCTAATTGCATAAGAATTTTGTTTGAATATTGAAAATATCGTACATCAGTGTCACTGTCATTGAAGTAATTCCCCGCTGCTTCGAAATATAGAAGATTCAATTCAGCAACGACGATGGAGAAGATGAAAAATTTCAACATCCAAAAATTCGATGGCCGAAACTTCCAGTTGTGGAAATATCAAATGGAAATCATATTCAAAGCTGAAGGTCTGTCAACTCTATTCACCGAAAAAACTCAACGCCCCGACGAAAATTCGGATCCCAGAATAAAGAAAGAATGGGAAGAAATAAATGCTCGAACTATGCTTCTGATATCAGTTTCAATGGAATTTGAACAACTGCAAACAATTATGACATGCGAAACAGTTCCCGCAATGTGGTCAAGATTAAAATTAATCCATGAACAACGATCAGCGATCAATAAAATAGCACTCAAGCAGAAGTTTTTCAACTACCAAATGACCAGTACTGATAGTATCGCCCAACATATCAGTAAAATTGAGTCAATGTCACAAGCTCTTCGTGACGTAGGAGAAGAAGTTGAAGATATTGACAGAATCGCTAAAGTTCTCGGTAGCTTACCTCCTAAATATGGACCATTTTTCGCAGCCTGGGATTCATTTGAAGAAAACAAGCAGACATTCGACAATCTCGCTGCAAGATTACTGAAAGAAGAATTACGTCTGACCCAATGTGATGAAATGTCTTCTGCATTTGCTGCCGTCGACATAAATAAAACCGGTTCAAATTCTCAAGCAAGAATTAATTCTGTAGAAAAGCCTCAATTCAGAAAGAAATCAATACCATTTTGTTACTATTGTTGAAAGAAAGGTCATATAAAGGCAGAATGTCGAAAACGGTTGTCAAAAATAAGCAGAATGGAGGAGAATAGACAAGAGCAGAAATTTCAAGCGTTCAGTGCAGAAGAAAGGAATATATGCATTGAAGGTTATGAAGATGTTTGGCTTGCAGACAGCGCAGCTTCCAAACATATGACTTTTCATCGTGAATGGTTTACCGATCTTCAATATCTATCTCGTCCAAAGTCCATCCAAATTGGCGATAACTCGGTTGTATTTGCTGAAGGTGTGGGTTCCATTGAAGTTTATGCAGTCGTAAATGGTCGTCGAGAACTGCAAAAACTAGAAAATACTCTATATGATCCGAAACTTGGCAAGAATTTATTTTCAGTGGTAGCAGTGACAGATAAAAACTTCAAAGTGATGTTTGACAATAAAAGTATTAAGGTTTTTTGTGGAGAAACTTTGGCTGCCTTTGGTGTAAAATGAACAAACCTTTGTTATGAAATGATCTTTGAAAAGCCAACACTTGAACAAGTCAACGTAGCTGAAACAAATCAAGTTCAGTTATGGCACGAACGTATGGGTCATGTTAATTTCAAAACGTTGAAAGAAATGGCCGACCGGGGACTTATTCCAGATTTGAAAATGAAAAGAACTGAAGATCTGTTTTGCGAATCATGTCAGTATGGTAAACATGAAAGAAATACAATCAAAGAGAATCCACATCAACGCCGTTATAATCCAGGTGAATACATTCATTCTGATGTATGCGGAAAAATGTCTTCAACTTCAGTTGGTGGAGCCGGATATTTCCTTTTATTCAAGGATGATTGCACCTCGTATCGTCAAGTATATTTCATCAAACACAAATCGGATGTATTTTCAAAGTTTGTGGAGTTCGAGACACTAGTTAAACGGCAGACTGGTAATGATATACAAATATTTCGAACCGACAATGGGACAGAATAGGTTAATCATCAATTCCATGAGTACTTCAAAAAAAGATGCATTATTCATGAAACCAGTGCACCGTATACACCAGAACAAAATGGTAAAGCCGAAAGAGATCTCAGAACTATCGTCAACAGTGCTCGAGCTATGCTGAACAAGACATCCTTACCAAGAACATTATGAGCCGAGGCAGTAAACACAGCGGTATATATTATCGATAGAAAACCATGTAAACCAGATGAAGACCGAACACCATTTGAGAAATGGACAGGCAAACAGCTCAAACTGAATCACTTGAAGAAATTTGGCAGTGAAGCCTTCTCTCATGTACCGAAACAGTTGAGAACTAAATTAGAGAATAAATCGAAGAAATTGATTTTTGTTGGTTATGAAGGTACCAGTTCAAACTATCGCCTATTTGACCCAGTAACAAAGAAAATATCAGTGGCGCGAAACGTGATCATCAACGAAAATATTCCCAAAAATTCGTCTATGATTGGTGCTAATAAATATTTTTCGCATAATTTTCATTGTAAGCCTTCAATTCCTGAAATACCAGAAATTACTCAGTCGGATTCTGCGTCTGAACCAGAACAGAACTTGATCCAACAAGAAACCGAAATGAGTATCCAGGAAACACATTCAAGGGATAATCAGATTGAAAGACAGCTTCGTGATCGATGTAAAATAAATCGACCATACCGTTATGAAGATTTCGAAATTGCCTGTGCAGCAATTATAGAACCTCAAACATATCAAGAAGCGGTAACAAGCAATGAAAAAGATCGCTGGGAGACAGCAATGAATGGAGTGCTTGAAGAAAAATAACACTTGGGATTTAGTTTCATTACCCAATAATAGAAAACCAATAGGATGTAAGTGGGTTTTCAAAGTGAAATGCAAGCCCGATGGAACTATTATACGTTATAAGGCGAGACTGTGTGCAAAAGGGTACTCTCAAGTAGCTGGCATTGATTTCTCTGAAACTTTTTCACCAGTCGTTCGATATGACTCCTTAAGAATACTTCTGGCTATATCAGCTACACTTGACATGGAAATTCGACAATTTGACATCAAAAGTGCTTTTCTGAATGGAGATTTAGATGAAGAAATTTTTATGATTCAACCAGAAGGTTTCCAATCGGAAGAAAATTCCTTAGTGTGTAAATTGAACAAGAGTCTATATGGTCTGAAACAGTCTTCTCGTTACTGGAACTCAAAATTTGTAACGTTTTTGACATCACTTCATTTCAAACACTTACAAGCCGACAGATGTGTATTTCACAGTGAAATCAATGGTTTCAAAATTTTTCTTGCTTTATATGTTGATGACGGACTTGTCATGTGTACGTCATTGAATGTTATCAACATGATTTTAGAAAAATTAGCTTCGTGTTTTGAAATTACTACGAGTAATGCTGAATACTTTGTTGGTATGGAAATAAGTCGGAATAGGAGTAAAAACCAAATATTCATCAGTCAACAAGGATACGTACAGCGATGTTTAGAAAAATTTCAAATGTCAGAGTGTAAATCGAATACAATACCAGCCGATCCAAATGTTATTCTGAATGCAGCTCAAAGCTCCCAAAATGAGGAATAAAAAGAATATATGAAAAATATTCCGTACAGAGAAGCTATAGGATGTCTCATGTTTTTAGCGGTTGTCACTCGTCCAGATATATCATTCTCAGTGAGCAGAGTTAGCAGATATTTGGAAAATCCAGGAAAGCAGCACTGGGAAGCAGTGAAACGTATTTTCAGATACCTAAAGGGTACTAAAAGTTATAGAATTCTGTACAATGGGAGCAACGAATGTTTAAAAGCTTAATCAGATGCAGATTTTGCAGGAGACATGGACACTAGATATTCAACAACTGGCTATGTTACTTTATTATCAGGTTGTCCAGTTACATGGACATCTCAACGACAAAAGTGTGTTGCAGGATCCACGACAGAATCTGAATATATTGCAGCTTCGGATGCCGCACAAGAAATAATATGGTTGAGAAGATTCCTTCAAGAAATTGATGTTGACATTTCAAATCCAACGGAACTTTTTGTTGATAATAGAAGTGCTATAAACTTGGTGAGCAATAATGATCATCACAAACGAACAAAACACATAGATGTCAAGTATCATTACATAAGACATCATGTTCAAGAAAAAAATATCACTGTTGTTTACACCCAATCAGAAAACCAGTTGGCAGATATTTTAACCAAACCCTTACCACGAGAAAAGTTTTCAAGAAATCGACAAGGTCTGTGGGTAACGTCTCCGAAGTGAACAAAGAGTGGGAGTGTTGAAGTAATCCATGTTCACTTCATTTTGATTGATCTTGTTTTTATGATTCCTTGGAAATCGTTGTTGATTGAATGAGTTAATGTTACTGTTAATACATAAAATGTATCGTTTGTATATTCATGATTAAAACCTGGTTCAGTAGAGTTTACAGTTCGATTTCCTACAAATTACAACAATAGCAATGGCAGCTGTCATCGATGAACCAAAAACGTATTCAGAAGCAATGTCTAGTGCTTTCAAAACATGATGGAGAAAAGCTATGGAAGAAGAAAGGCCTTATTGGAACAAAATAACACCTGGTGCCTTGAGAAACTGCCCACAGATCAAACAGCTATTGGTTGCAAGTGGGTTTTTAGAGTCAAGTATAAACCGGACGGCACTATTCTCAGATTCAAAGCAAGATTGTGCGCTAAAGGTTATTCACAAACAGCTGGAATCGACTACCATGAAACTTTTTCACCAGTGATTAGATATGACTCAATACGAATTCTTCTTACACTGGCGGCAGCTGAAAACATGGAAATGTAGCAATTCGATGTCAAGACGGCATTTTTAAATGGAGATATTCAAGACAATATTTACATGTGTCAACCAGAAGGATTTGAAAGTAGTGATCCTTCCTTGGTCTGCAAGCTAATAAAAAGCCTATATGGTCTGAAGCAGAGTCTACGTTGCTGGAATCAATAATTTGTAAAATTCATGACCAAATTATCGTTTGCACAACTGTATGCAGACAAATGTGTTTCTCGCGCAAAGTTTCAAGGAGTAAAGATATATATTGCTCTTTACGTAGACGACGGACGGATCTTATCGAAGTCAACTGAAATTATTGGTATGGTATTGAAGGACCTTGCATTACAATACAAAATAACTACCGGAAATGGAGATTACTTTGCGGGAATTGAAATACACCGAGAAAGAGAACTAAACCAGATTTTCATAAGCCATCAGTGATATTTATCAAGGATCCTGGAGAAGTTCAATATGTTCGACTGCAATCCGAATTCAACACCACCAGATCCAAATGCAGTCCTGGAAATGGGACAACGCACGACTAGTGAAGAACAGGAAATGGAATATATACCCTACAGAGAAGCAGTAGGATCTTTAATGTTTTTGGCAACTGTAACAAGATTCTTCTTCTTCTTTCTTGTCAAAGCCAAAAAAGGTACATTGGGTTGCTGTTGAACGAATATTTAGATATTTGAAAGGAAGTCGTAATGTTGGTATCAAATATTGAACAGAAAGAATGAACGTGCAAGCCTTTTCTGATGCAGATTTTGCCGGGAACATTGATACTCGCAAATCAACAACTGGCTACGCAACTATGATGAATGGAGGTATAGTAACATGATCTTCACATCAACAAAAATGTGTATCGAGATCAACAACCGAATCAGAATACATAGCAGCGTCTGATGCTGCTCAAGAAATTGTTTGGATACGTTCATTTCTACATGAATTGAAAATTGTAGTAGAAGAATCGACAATATTGTTCGTCGATAATCAAGGTGCTATTAGTTTGGTTAAAAATCAAGAACATCACAGGAAAACCAAACATATCGACATAAAATTTCATTACATAAGGGAACAAGTGGAGAATGGATTGCTATCTTTATCATATGTCTGTTCAGAGGAACAACTTGCAGATATGTTCACCAAGCCACTATGAAATTTATGAAAAATAGAAATGCATTATCCATCTCTTCAAGAACGTGAACAAAGAGTGGGAGTATTGGAAAACAGCTTTGTTCACTCTGTGTATTATTTCAGTTTTGTTTTTTTTTACTCATTGAAATATGTCTTATGTTTTCATAGAAACGATAAGTTATTGATTAAATATAAATAATAAAAACAAGAAGTTTGAGAAGTTGTTTCAACTGATTTTTCAATTGCAAAACTTGTAAATCCAAAACTGTCCACAGTGATGTGAACTGTCAGGAATATACCTGTACGTGTTTATTGTCTTTCTAAATACATCGTATTCTATCTCTCCATATTGGCACCTCCTTACCAAAATGTCAAGAAATGGAAGTAGTCCTTTATTTTCTAATTCATACGTGAATTTCATTTCATTCACGTATGAGTTAAAATTCACGCATGAGTCAGAAAATAAAGGACAACTTCTATTTTTTGACGTTTTGGTAATGGGGAACCAATATGGAGGGCTAGAATACGATGTACCTATTTAGAAAGGAAACAAGCGCATACAGATATATTCCTGACTTTTCACAAAACTGTGGACAGGACAAACGTGCTGGGCTGAATTTTCGAGAGTTATTGCAGAAAAAGTTTTGGTTAAGAATGAACAAAATCTTGACTTTAAAAAAAGACGAAAACCAACATAAATATATCTCAGTTCCATACCACCAATACACGAAGTACTTTGGAAAAAGTTTCAAGGAACTAGGTATGAAGGTGGTTTTTAAAACAAGTCACACACTGATGCAAAATATTATGAACAGAGAAATAGATCTATTGAAATAATATATAAGGAACAATTAGCACACTTAAAATATGGAAGACCTGAAAAATCAGCAGTCGCACATCATATTTTGCAACAAAACCATTCTATAGACTTTAGTTCATTAAAATTAGTTAGACAAGTTAACAACAACAGGCAACTAGATGCCTATGAGAATGTAGAAATAAGAAAACATAATAATGTTATGAATAACGATGGTGAACCAATACCTAATAGGATACTATATAGCTTAAAAAATAATATTAAAATTATTAGATTCACCTGACTATTACATAAGGACACATTGTAAAATTAATCTAAGACTAGTAGATAAGACAATATTGTTAAAAATAATTTAAGACACTTAAGACGCAGGTACCTAGAAGATGTATCTATGGTATAAATAAGAATAACATTGTAAATATGTCTAGTTTCATCTTCCTCTTGAAGATGATCACTTGGTGTTCGAAAAACGTATCGAGATGTTGAAATAACGGTTTGGTGTTGGGAAAAAACTCCATTAATATTGTAACGAATTAAAGAATTAACTGTCTTAAACAAATTTATTTTAACAATACTTCACTATCACAACTAATTTATTTACACCACTCAGTAACTAACGCTTAATTTATCTTCACCGTTTGTTAACCGCTCGATTCGCTTTCTTGGTTCAGACTACTCTTCGGGACGAAGAGCGACGTTTTTATATTGTCAACGAACGTTCCGGATCCCTCTGCGGATTTCGGGACTCATCTGCATCCTTCCCGCTCTTTCGCGGTATTCCGTCATGCGTCATGCGTCGGTCAGGGCCGGCTTCAGATTCATTACATTGCCCCCTTCTTAAAGACGTTTCGCCCCGAAATGTCATCCTTGGCGTGTGTCGATACCTGCAGAACTCTCCATATTTGCACTGTGAAGTTCGATGGAAGTAACACTCCACAGTCTTTATGCTCGGTCGTGGAAGATGGTTACCACACACCAGAATCTGGATGCCGCTGGATCTGAAGATCGTTTCCAACATGCTTCTCACAATTCTCCAGTCCAGCCTGTCGAGCCCAGAGGCTAATTTCGGGATCGCCAACTCCACGAGATTTTGGTCGAGCATCGTCTCCTTCAGTCTAGTAAGACTCCTCCAGACATCTTCATAGGATGGTTTGTCTCGAGAATGCTTTTTGGTCACCAAGAAGAAGATGTTTCTCTGACCCTTCTTCAACTGTAGCACTCCTCCGACTTCTGGATTCTGTTCTCGTAACGTTTGAAGCTGACCGAATTTCTTGTTGAATACCATAGCGATGCCCTTGGACATTTGGAGATCCTCTGCCACGCAGTGCGCTAGGGCGTAATCAACTGGAACCTTGAAAAGGTCTCGTGGCTCTTCTCGAGTTACCCCATGTACGACCTTCTGTCCGTTCGAGTATAAAGACATGAATTGCTGGAACGCCATTTCATCCTCTGGTGGTCTGAGGGCGCGAACTTGGTCGTGATTTTCAGCATAAGGAGCCAGTCTATTAAAATGGACGACCCTAGGCTTTCCTCGAGGTGGCTTATGGATTCGGTAGACGAGGTCATTAATCTTTTTCATGATTTTGTACGGACCTTCCCACGAGTTCCGCAACTTCGGTGATAAACCACGGCGGCGCTTAGGATTGTACAGCCAAACTAGGTCGCCGATTTCGAATCCTCCAGCATTCGCCTTGATGTCATAGGCCTCCTTCATTCTATCGCTGGCACTCCGGATGTTCAGACGGACTCGTTCATGAATGTCGTCCATTCTCTGCCGAAGCTTGCTGACATAGTCTTCCCCCGCAGTGTCTTGTTCTGGAGGCATCCCAAATTTTAGGTCGCAAGGAAGCCGCAGCTCTCGTCCCATTATAATACTGGCAGGGGTTTGGCTGGTTGACTCGTGTACTGCCGAACGATAAGCCAGCAGGAACAGGTGGAGGTATTGGTCCCAGTCTCTTTGATGGTCAGAGACTACCTTGGACAAGTGGCGGTTTATAGTCCTATTCATTCGTTCCATCATTCCGTCGGACTGTGGATGTAAGGCTGTGGTTCTGGTCTTTCGAATGTACAACAGTTTACATATTTCTTGGAACAAGTTGGACTCAAAATTTCTGCCCTGGTCCGAATGCAGCTCCAATAGGACACCGAATCGACATATCCATTCCTTTACCAGGACGTCAGCGACGGTAAAGGCTTCCTGGTTGGGCAGGGCATAGGCTTCTGCCCACTTGCTGAAGTAGTCCATGGCTACCAGGATGTATTTGTTCCCATGGTGGGACTCTGGGAACGGGCCGGCGATATCGATGGCGATTCTCTCGAAAGGACTACCCACGTTATACTGGCGCATTGGAGCTTTCGGTCGTATCCTAGGTCCGTTACTGGCAGCGCATACAGCACACTTTCTGCACCAGTCCTTGACGTTGGCTTGACAATTAACCCAGTAAAACCGTTGTCTTACTTTCTGGAGGGTCTTCGTTACTCCTAGATGTCCTCCAGTGACTCCATCATGGATTTCTTTGAGCACCTCCCGTCGTCTGCTCCTGGGTACCACTGTCTGATGCCTTTCTTCTGCACCGTCTTCAGACTCCAACACCCGCTTCAGAACTCCGTTTTCCAAAGTAAGGGAGTTCCATTGTGCCCAGTAGGACTTAACCGCTGACGAATAACCTGCTACCTCCTGCCACGATGGTCTTCGATTACTTTTCTTCCATCCGATGACTAAACCAAGATCTGGGTCTTTCTCTTGGTCTTCCTTGATCTTATCATCCTACCAGTTGTTGTCTACAGCTATAGTTCTACAAATAGCTGCTTCCTTCTCTTCTGCTCGTCGACAATGTGAGCAGTCATCGGGGCAAGGTCTCCGTGATAGGGCATCTGCGTTTTTATGGCTAGTCCCAGCTCGATGTTCTATTTCGAAGTCAAATTCTTGTAATCTCTCAATCCAGCGCGCTACTTGGCCCTCGGGATTTTTGAACTGCAGAAGCCATTTGGGAGCTGCATGGTCCGTTCTCAACAGAAATCGTCTTCCATACACGTATTTGTAGAAACGCTCTACTCCTTTGACTACGGCCAACAGCTCTCGCCTGGTGACACAGTAATTACGCTCTGGTTTACTGAGCGTTTTGCTGAAGTAGCCAATAACTTTCTCCTGTCCATCCTGGATTTGAGAAAGAACTGCTCCAAGTCCCACGTTGCTGGCGTCCGTATCCAAAATGAACTTTCCGTCAGGTAAGGGATAGCTCAAAACGGGAGCGTTGATCAAAGCTCTTTTCAGCTTCTTGAATGAGTCTTGGCACTCCTCAGACCACTGGAACTGGATCTGCCCTTCTGTGAGGCGAGTCAATGGTTTGGCGATGTTGGCAAACCCCAGCACATATCGGCGGTAGTAGGTGCATAAACCAAGGAAGCTCCGAAGCTGATGTATGTCTTTTGGAATGGGCCAGTCCTTAACTGCTTTGATCTTTTGTTCGTCTACTGCCACTCCTTCCCCAGAGACAACATGGCCAAGATAACGAACTTCTTTCTGGAACAGATGGCATTTCTTGGGACTCAGTTTCAATCCAGAACTCCTCAAACGCATGAACACCTCCTCCAGATTTTTCAAATGATCGTCGAACGATTTTTCGACCACGATTATATCGTCGAGATACACTAGACACGTCTTCCATGAGAGACCTTTGAGAACCGTCTCCATCAATCTCTCGAAGGTCGCTGGAGCATTACAAAGCCCGAATGGCATAACCGTGAACTGCCACAATCCTGAGCCGATGGTGAAAGCTGTCTTTTCTCGATCGTCTGGGGCCAATTCAACTTGCCAATATCCACTCTTCAAATCCAAGGTCGAGAAAATTGTGGAGCCGGCTAGCGTGTCTAGGGTGACGTTGATTCTTGGAAGGGGGTAACTGTCTTTCTTTGTCACGTGATTTAGTTGGCGATAATCCACGCAGAACCTTGTCGAGCCGTCCTTCTTCTTCACTAACACGACTGGGGAAGACCAGGGGCTGTCAGAAGGTTCGATGACTCCTTCTTTTCCCATATCGCTGATTATCTTGTCTGCCTCTTCTCTCTTGGCAAGAGGGAGTCTTCTAGCCGATTGCCGGATTGGTCGGGCATTCCCAGTGTCGATTCTATGCAGAACATTCGTTCTGCCGCCTTTTCCTTCTCCAATATCGAAGATTTCCTGGTACCTCTTGACTAACTCCCTCAATTTAGATCGGTGAGTTGATGGTATGTCTTTGGAGGAAATGTCAATTAACTTCTCCAACTCTTTAGGCAAGTTGTTGGCTTGGCTAACTGAACTGCGTACACTCCGTATGACAGAGGAAATGGGCGAACAGTGCCCCAGCATTGTTCTCTTCTTCAAGGTCACGGGAAAGTAGTTGACATTCATGACCCTGACCGGCACAACTTTATCAACACGCAACAGGGTCTTCCCCAGTGCAATTCCTCGTCCAATTTTCTCATGTATCTTGGGCTCGAACATTACCACATTCCCGCTGCTCGCACCACCGTCCAAGCGAGCTTCTATTATGGTTTCAGCCCTCTCAGGTACGCACACGTCTTCGGCCAACAGGACTCTAATCATCTCTTCGCCTCTTCCATGAAGCACCAGCTCTTCTCCGCCGACACGTAAGACGCCGTCTTGAAAATTCAGCTCGAACCCTCTGGAATTCATTATGCCCATTCCAATGATCGCATCGTCCTCGATGTCCGCCACCAATGCACGATGTTTCCATTTTGTGCTGCTCAACACCAATTCAATTGGCAGTTCTCCAAGTACATTGGCTGACTCCCCTGTTGCAGTGCGTAACTTCCAGCTTGACGGTTCAATTCTTGCCGGTGTTTTGGCAAAGGTTGGTCCAAGAATGGTTCTCGTCGCACCTGTATCTAGCAGCATGGTACAAGGCTCGTTGTTGATGAGGCCGTCTACGAAAACACCTTTGTCTTGTCGTTGGAGAACGGCAACATGTGCGTTTTTTACGGGAGCTTGCTGGGTACAGGCCGACGATTGCTCCCTCTCATCGACCCCCTCTAGTTTTCCTGATTTGGGTGTCGATTCTTTGATAGCTGGACATTTGCTACGCACATGTCCAATTTTCCCACAGTTCCAGCATCTTATATTTTTCCTCTCAGGCAAAACTTCTTTCATTACTTTTCTGATGGTGGCCTCAATATCTGCAGGCACTTGTCCATCCTCCTCGATAGCTCGAACTTTGCTCTGGCTCTTGCAGGATTGTTTTGCAGCCTCAAACTCCAGAGCGCTTGCCAGTGCATCCACGAGATGTTTGGGATGAGCTAGCGTTAAGGCCTGTCTCGTTTCTTGGTCGCGAAGTCCATCCAAGAATGCTTGAACTGCTAACCACTCCATTACATTTTCGGGTGTAGCAGGATACGCCAGACGGACCAATCGAGCTATGTCGGCTTCAAACTCCTGTAGGGATTCTCCTGATTTCTGGCAGCGGTTCTTGAACTGTGAATGGTAAACGTGCTCTAGGTGGGCCTGTCCATACCGCAGTTCAAGATGCTTCACAAGTTGGTCATAGTCTTCCTGTTCCTGGGCCGTGAGGGTTTGCAGGATATTCGTTGCTTCTCCACGCAACGCCAATGTTAATGCTACCGCCTTTTCTCCTGCATTCCATCCATTCGCTCTGGCCGCAGCTTCAAATTGTCGGCGGTAATTTGCCCAAGGAGTTTTTCCGTCGAACTGGGGCGGCTTCATGGAGAGCTTTCCTGGTTCGGAACTGAGTTTGACATCTTTCAATTCCGGAATTGAGTTTTCTGTAACCGTATCTGTGGGGTGGGCAGAATTAACAGTTTTGTTTTGCAACCTGCTAATTGTTTTCTTTATCTCGCTGATTTCTGCCTGAACTCCGCCTTTGATTTCTTCTACTTCTGTGTTCATTTCTTTCCTGATTTTATCTATCTCTGTCTCAATGGTTCCTATTCTTTCTTCGAGTAGGCTCGCCACACTACAAAGCTCTTTCTTCAAGCCTTCTGCATTCTCAAGAAGTTCTTCCTTCAAGCTATTCGAATTCTCTAGAAATGTATCTTCCAAACTGTTAGAATTTTCCAGAAGCTTCTCCTCCAGACTTACCGAATTTTGTTGAAGTTCATCTTTCAAACTCTTCGAATTTTGTTGAAGTTCATCTTTCAGCGATTTGGTGTTCTCCTCGAGTTTGTTCATTATTGAACTCCAATCACCCCCAGAAACTTCGAATAAATATGTTTCGGGATCTTCTCCTGACTCAATCAAGTTGTCCCATAGTCTCTTCTGGAGTACTGATTTTTTTCCGGAAGAATCCAGTTCTCTCTCCTCCAATTCTTGCTTCAATTCGGCAACTTTCAAGTCCACTAGGCGCACTTTCCTTGAACACATTTTAACTCTTACTGTCTATTTTACTCAAAACTGAATATGTCCACTTATTTAATGGAGTTCGAAACACTTATTTATTTTCACAAGTCTATTTTTCGCGAGAAAGGTCTATCAGTTTATATTTCCGTCGCCCGGTACTGTCCGCTTCACGAAACACAATGAATCACCAGTCTATCTGCGCGAAAGTGCGAAAGTTTTATAGTCAATTTCACCGTAATACAAAAATTGTCCACCAAGCGCTCGCAAATTTATTTTAAAAATCCACTTCTGATCACCAATTGTAACGAATTAAAGAATTAACTGTCTTAAACAAATTTATTTTAACAATACTTCAATATCACAACTAATTTATTTACACCACTCAGTAACTAACGCTTAATTTATCTTCACCGTTTGTTAACCGCTCGATTCGCTTTCTTGGTTCAGACTACTCTTCGGGACGAAGAGCGACGTTTTTATATTGTCAACGAACGTTCCGGATCCCTCTGCGGATTTCGGGACTCATCCGCATCCTTCCCGCTCTTTCGCGATATTCCGTCATGCGTCGGTCAGGGCCGGCTTCAGATTCATTACAATATTTATGTATTGGGACATTGGGACATTTTCTTCGCTAAGTTACTTCCATAGTACTTAACATGGCACTGCCATGTGTTTACTGGAATATGTATATGTATAAATATATGTATGTATATATGTATAAAATTATTGTATGTTTACTCACAGCAAAAACATAGTATTGTTTGTAGGCAAATCAACCAAATCTGGAATTTCAGTCAAACGAGTCCAAACAATTCTCCTACAAAATACACGAATCTGATGATAGTGACCGTATTTATTATTCAGTACTTACAATGAATAAAACGTCGTAGAAGTAACACCTCTAAGTAGTCCATACAAAAACCTCACTTGTGGAGCATACGAAATATATCTGGAATTGAATCAATGATCACTGTCTAGTTTTTCAGAAAACTGAATTAGTGGTTTGAACAAAATGACGATAGCTACTCGTATATATTGAAATTCCAACTCACAGGGTCCTCAATTCGGTCATGTTGGCAAACGTTCCTTCCTCTATTACTCTGAGATAAGGCATATTTGATAGTGTTCTGTAAAGAATGAGAAAGCAAACAAATGATTTAAGCTATTGCTCAATAAAATGCTGAATAGATGTTACCATAATAAATTTAATATTTTCATTCAAATTACTGACAATATTTGGGAACTGAAATTACTGCATAATTTCCAGCGAATAATTGAAAAAACAATTTCCTATATTGACAGGTAAATTTGGAACCCCTGGTTGGAATTCTAGATTCCGGTATAACAACCATTTTGGCAGATAATTTACTTACATTGGTTACTCTGAAAATAATGCATTTACTCACATATCTCTGATTTGTCCCCTGTATGGATCGAAGGAATTTTTACTTATGTGCACAATGATACAATCTGTAATGGTCAACTTGATGAGGGAAGTTGATAAATTTTTCGGAATTTCTGAGAGAGCTTTTCCGTAACAGTGGATATCTGTACCATCATCATTTTTGTTGTCACACTGATGATCAGGATAGCTGGAAAATAAAACAGAACTCTGTTCTGCTCCTATTTCCGTCCAAGCACTCGAAGAACTTATAATTGCAAACCAGAGCAGAATACAAAACATGCCCTGAAAAAAAAAATCAATCACAATTTCTTGTCTCTACTTGCATCACCACTTCTATATCTATTTGCACACATCACAGATGATTCTGGTTCTTTCTCAACAGATTTTTTCTGTAAGTAGTGAATAGAAACAAAACTAGAATTAATATCTGCCTGGCAGATGAATGGCTGAATGAATGGCTGAGTAATGGATTGTTTTACGTGACTATAATCGATATTTGCAAGAATCAAAATCAAATGATGTCAGTATATTTTAGAATCTGTAGATATTATGCTTTTTTCCAACCAGTGGCGTCGAAAAAGTGGAGCGGCGGGGGCGGGCTGCACCGGGTGTCACCTTTTTGGGGGTGACACCAGCCCGGTGACTCAACTTTGAGAACAATATACAAACATTGAAAAAATTAGCCAGCACAGGTGTCTTCTTCGGGAATTTCTCACAAGCACTAGCTCGGCACTGTGCATAATTCGGGGTTTCTCCCAAAAACGGGCGACGCTGTCGTGTGGGATTCCCCGTCCCATAGTCGCGATCCTTTCAAACATCGGGTGAAAAATGTACCTGAGAGTGCATACCTCTAAAAGGAAAACTGGATTTCAGCAAAGGAAAGCCAAACAGGCTAGAATGTATGTAGCTCAGAGTATATCTGGATCAAAAGAGGAAAATAGTCATGAAATTATTCAAATACATTCCAGCAAATACATGAATTGAAAGATGTTTCAACCTCAACTTCAATATTCTAAAACAAATACACTCAGGATTCACAATTCCATCTTTCAATATTCCAAGTTCATAGGTATCAAAATTGATACGATTACAAGATATAGAAATATAAATAATCTCCAAATACGCACAGTTGCACGGATGCGTATTAAACATTTTACCTTAGTACGGTGACCGCAGCAAAGTTACAACATGAATATGAATCTTTATGAATGTTGAGGTAGGTCAAGATCATCAACAGAAAGTATTGGGAAATTCATTCAGTATTCATTGATCACCTTCAGAAACGGTTCCAGAGCATTTTTAGAATGCAGTACATCTCCCTTTCTTCGAACCTGCTGGGTAGCAGTATGATGTAAATTTATGGTGATTCTTTGTATTTTTCTCAACGATTTAATGTTACTTCACTCCTGAGTGTATTTTTCTTGTTTTTTTTTCATAATATAAATTTTGTTAAGTTTTTGAATGGGTTCTTTCATTATTTGAATGAATGAGGTTTGGGTTAAACAGCGATAAATCCTCTCGTAATAAGCAAAGCGAGTACTGAGTTGCGACAATATGTTACAAAAACGAATGACAGTACAAGTTCATCAAAAGAAACTAGTTTTCACCTTGAAGCAAATTCAAGAGATGCTTTAGATAATATCAGCTCATCTTCAGGAAGCAACATAACCAGTACAAAATTAACTTGGAATCTCTGGAACTCCAACACTAGAACAAAAATCACGGTCTCTCGACCCTCGTTTCGATAACCAAGGTAGCGTCCTCAGGAGATCATTATGACTGAATTTTACTACTATGTTAGTGTGTTTATATCCTAGTGGCCTAACTACTACCTGTTAGTATTACCTAACTACACCGGTTAGTATTATATAACTACTACCTGTATTTAATACCTCTAATTTGTTACGTATTTCCGCTCTGTTAGTGATCATCTCTAATATTTATTGGTTTTTGGTTTAGACTTATTACGTATAAGACCAAACAAGTTACTGTTCGAAATAGGACCTTTGTCGCTATTTATAGAACTCATTCCGTACTTTTTGATTTCCAAGCTTTCGAAGGCAGAAACCTGGTGTCACGTACCGGTCTCCACAATTTTAAAGATATTAGCGAAACACGCGTCGGAGACCGTAATTTTTGTTCTGGTGTTGGGAAAATGTTTTCAATGGGACAAAATTGATTAACACGAACAAAGTAGATGCTGAAAATTATAGTAACAGTACTAATAGTGCTACCGATGAGAAATATACTACTTACGTAAATGAACAATTTTCATACTTTGAGGATTTGTCAGAATGCAGTATTCCTGTTCCTTATATTGTTAGCATTGAAATAATATAAGAGGAAGTGAATATTTTCAAAACACGGAAGGACCATTTGCCACTGTATTTAGGCACGAAACGAAAATAAAAAGGTGGCGCACGCCATCTTTCAAAAGATTGGTTTTATCTTATGGTCATAGATGGTTTATTCCCCTACCTCGAGTAACCTGTACTGCTTCTGCTGTCGTTCATTTGATATGATCAATAATACTAATGCGGTAACATTTACGACTGAGTTTCAAAAGTGGTGGAGACTATATCCGAAAGTGGCTGACCACGAATATACAAATGAACATCTAGAAAATCTCGAAAAATGGAAAACTTTGGAAATGAGACTGAAATTATATGAAGCAATAGATGATGCAACTTTCCAATTGATGGAAACAGAAAACAGTAGTGAAAGCATCTTTTGACTTATGTCTTCGAACCGGATATAATATTGTCAGCACAGACAATTTCGCTTTCTGCTTCTATAAGTTTGTTGGGGGTTGGAAATAACACGAATATGTTTTGTCACGATCACGTCGCTGGAATTGCAAAGGTTGCTTCTCAAAAGCTTGGAACACTGTTCGGAACCAGAAACCAGTACACACCTCAGCAACTTCTTTATAAAGCTCAGATCAGACCATCTTTGCAGTATTGTTCTCATGTATGGAACTCCGCCCCTAAGCATATCCTGGAGCTGCTTAATTCCATCCAGAAAAGAGCCATCCGCCTGATTGGAGACGCGAACATCACTTGCAACCTTGATAATCTGGGACATCCAAGATAGGTTGGGGATTTGAATCTCTTCTATAGATACTTTCACGGGAAGTGTTGAAGTAACTTGGCACATTTGATTCCATCAAGAGCGGTATACAGGGTGTAACTGAATAAGTGTAAAACATATAAGGAGTTGATTCCTCATCGAAAAAGATAGAATCTTTCATATAAAGAAACTTCATTGGAGCATCCCTTTTCACAAGCACTGAAAAAGTTACAATATTGAAATTAACCTGACGTTTTGTACTACCAAAAAGACACTTAGCCAGTAACTTATTTGGTTTACCCCATGGTTGTAAGGGGTGGAAAACGCAACCCCTAAAATGTATTTCCAATGTAACTTTTTGTCTTATTATTTGTTTACCATTCAAAAATGTATTTCCGATAGCATGTTTCATTCTAAACAAAAAAATGTCTCTTGGGTTTTTTCCCAAAATAAATCAGTTCACAGCAACAACAACCAGTTACACCCTGTATATATGAAATACGCGAAGGGCTGTGGCTGCTCATAGTTTTCCCAAATGGATTTAATCTCCAGAAATTCAAATCCAATGTGAATCGCTACATCCGCACAGGCACCCCTCTTAAGGATTTTCCTGTAGTGCTTGTGTTTTGTCCTTAAAAAAAGAGGAAGAATCTCGTTCGCCGGTAAATGTCGAACCGACTGTCTTGGGAACCTTGGTTTATCTTTGAAATTCGTGAATTGAGCCATATAATACAAACATTTAATAATTATTCTGAGATTATTGGAGGATCAAATGCGATTTACATTTAAGGTTTATTGGATCATAAGAAAAGATCCATTGCAACATCAGTGATTCATCCTAGAATAGTTAAAATCACACATTACATATTTTTGTAAACAACAATCGACAATGTACAATAATACAAACGATATAAACGACATTTGAGATAGAATCTACTTACTTTATTATTGGGAATTCAAGGTCAATAAATAATTTTCAATAATTAACTTATTTGCTGACACCACACACGGTTTAGGTTTTAACTATAAGTTCCAATAGATATCGCACGTGAATATTTCTAAGTAGGTATTCCATTCACGGGCTCTTCATAAATTTAATCTTTAAAGAAAACGAATAAAAGTGATAACGGATAATATATAGTTTATCATTATTCTGATCAATAAATAATAATCTCTCTGGATTTATTTTTAGTACAGAGCATAGGAATTTTATTTATTCTTAAAGTCTAAAATGAATCCCAATCTGTAGGCTATTTGTGAAAATTCTTCAAAAATTATAGCAAATATACCGAGTGGCACGAAATATACGTACTTGGGAGGATGAAAAAGTTTATGCAATCTGGTGATATAGAAATCACGGTTCCCTCATAGTCATTTCAATTAGTAGTTATTGATTATGTTACAAAGTTGAATTGTTCAAAATACATTTGGAAGTTTTTTGTGAAAGAAAGTTTTTGGCTTTCAACTACTCCATCTTGATACAAAAAAAAGTATAAGGGAATCTTCCAAAGAAAAGTAATCAATTTGAAAATAAGTAAATCTATACATAGATGTGTAGGTCATGCAAAGAAGTAACTTTCAGACACAAACTGAAAGAAAGTCCTCCTGAAACAGCTACTTTCGTATGAATGATATCTGATTTTCATTCCACAACGAATGTTTGAAATACAAAGTGAGTAGAGAAGAGTATGAATTTCACTAGTTCGGAATTCCATTGTCTACTATATAAAATGATTTGAAATCCCTAAAACAAACAACAAAAAGAAGAATTAAAAATGAATAGCTGAAAATAACAATATCAAGCAAAATAAACCTGAAATGAAATAATAGTAAAATAAACTACAAGTAAAATAGAACAATTGAGCAAAAATAAATAAAAATAAAGAAATGAAAAAAGAAAATAAAAATAAAAAGTTTCGATTGTTAGTATCTACAATAGTCTTCGGGTGTTCACTGGACTGATTCCTCCGAGAGATGACTATTTATAGGTCGTTCGGGTACTTTCATAAGGGGATAAGTGATGTCACCAATATATGTCACAAATAATTGAAAAATGTCGTTATAATGAGCCATTTGAAGATGATGATATTAAAGTACGTGATCACTGTCATCTAACGAAAAAAATCAAATGGAACTGCAAATTCCGTTTGTAACCTCAATTTCAAATTGCTCAACTTCATTCCGATGATTTTCTATAGTCTAAGTGAGTATGACTGTCACTTATGCAATATCAAAAGTGAAGTTGATATCATCGCTCAAACTAAAGAGGAATTTGTTTCTTTCAGGACACTTTAAATAACTGAAATAACAATTCCATTCGTAAAAAATAAAAAGAGCATTGTCAGTTTTCTCTGTATAACTCAGAAAGTCCCTTCATTTTTTTATAATTATACTGTTCCTCATGACTCAACCTGAAAATCATTTTTATAATACACCATTGGGAAAAGGACATGCCTATGTTAACCTGGATACACAAACGTTTCCCGAAATAAATAGTTATGTAGGTTGACTAAATTACCCTATCTTGATTTTATATAATTTCTAAAAACATGTGGATTCGTTTTTCGATGACATTTCAGGAGATTTTCCCAAATTTCTGATAAATCAGTTGTCGGTTTCAACGCCTACACAAAAATTTGCTAAGCAAATTAGGTTGTCTCGCTTGCGTTTAGGTAGTGATTTTTATGAATTACTCGTCTTCAGTGTCACTATTTTTCAGGTTCGAAGGCCGTGGATTTTTGTAATTTCTTTCTCGCTGGCGCGAATGGCTAGTTTCTTCAGAGGTTTATATATTCTGGATTACTATCCAATTACTGAAATTACGGTTTCATAACGCGTATTTAAGCTGTGTCAAGTACTTTGGAGTGCTGATACCTAGATCAAGTAATTTGTCGTTGACATTCATTGATACTTTTCTACATTTTGTGTTGAAATTATCCACGCCATCTAGTTGCTGCGATGGGAAGTCCACTTAGCCCACTACTTCATGGAACGTTTTGAAGAGAAAGCAATCGACATATTCGAATTAAAACCGACCTTGTAGCTACGTTACGTGGATGACACCTTCGTCATCTGGAAACATGGAAGATACGCTCTGAATCTTTTTCTGGACCACTTGAACGCTCAACACCCAGGCATCAAATTCACGATGGAGACTCAGCAGGATCAGCAGATAGCATTCCTAGATGCTGATTCTGCTGCATGCATGCAACAGTAGGGGTCTATCGCATGCCGCGCACTTATGAAAAGGTATATACCGGAAACGCCAAAAGATCTATGGGAACAAGGCTGAAGGAGCATGAAAGGAACTGTAGACTAGATCAAACAGACAAGTTAGCTGTGGCAGAACACGCACTCATTGAAGGAAACCACAGGATTCTGTTTGAAAACACACAACTCATTGCCCCCAACCAGGGATTCCATAACCGACTGGTACGGGGGGCAATAGAGATCCACAAACACACGGATAATTTCAACAGAAAAGAATAAGCGGTGAACCTCAATCAAATATGGCATCCCATTCTAAGTAGTGGTAAATTTTCGTTATGCGGACACCCGCGATTTTGAAAAAATTTTTGACTGTACTTACATATTTTGATGCGTAGATTACGAATCCGAAAGAAAAAAGCGGCGCTCTCCCTTATTTAAAAAGTTACGGTCCTTCAAAGTTCAGAAAAGGGCAACTTTTCAGCCTTCTTTTTCACTAAATAAACTATTTAAAAACACAAGCATTTATTCACTAGGTCACCTTTACACCTTATTCCTCCTTCTTTAACACTTTTCACTTCAATAATAATCAATATTTTTCTTATAAAAAACTTAATTTAAAAACGAATGCTTCTCCTGGTGACATTATTCTATTTTTAGGTTAATTACTAGTGACATTTCAGAAAAAAGCGGTTGGTATTTGCCGTCGCCTACTATTTCAAATTCGTAATACACCACCAAAAACCAATTTACGATCTAGAGAATGAAGGTAAAAAACATTTGAATTACTTCAGGAATATGGACTGCATCAGTCGTACCAACCATATCATTAACCTTAAAAACGTAAAATACAGTGATATGTAACCAAAAAGCAGCTCCGTACATTTTTTAACATTTTTATAAGAAAAATATTGATTATTGAAGTGAAAAGTGTTAAAGAAGGAGGAATAAGGTGTAAAGGTGACCTAGTGTATAAATGCTTGTGTTTTTAAATAGTTTATTTGGTGAAAAAGAAGGCTGAAAAATTGCCCTTTTCTGAACTTTGAAGGGCCGTAACTTTTTAAATAAGGGAGAGCGCCGCTTTTTTCTTTCGGATTCGTAATCTACGCATCAAAATACGTAAGTACAGTCAAATATTTTTTCAAAATCGCCGGGTGTTCACTTACAAATATGATGTCGTATTTGAAAGAGGAAAGTTTAAAACCGAATATTTTGTAATGCTTTGAAATCGATAGATTCAAGAAATAGAAACATTTACTGAATGACCAAATAGAAAATGTATCATCATAATTTTTCATCAAGTATCGGCCAATTCCATCATACATTGCTAGCAAAAACAAACATCGTGGCTGATTTAATTGAATCTGATTGCTGAAGATGATTGAATTCTACCATCAAATCGTTTTTAAACGTTTCTCATCAAAAGCCGCCTATTGGAAAATTCGATCATCAATAATCGTAATGAACTGGCATTTAATCTGAACATGTAACGAAATACATATGATGGGCGTCCAGGCGCCAGCCTGACGGAATTATTTTCAGCATGAAAGATATTAGATTCTTTTTATAAATCCAATTATTGATATTCATATCACCAGATTGAGCTGCCTGTCTTGTCCAATCAGTACAAAACCGAATTTATTTCATTACAAAAACTAATTCCATCTCAGGAAGAGGATATTCTTCAACAAAGGTTAGGTTTGAGTAAAATAGAGGAGTGACGTATTATATTGGGTTTTAGGTAAATTAGTAGATAATCCGATAACTTCAATTAGTTTTACCTATGTGCTATTCGTAAAAAAATCTGACCTCAATAAAAGTGATATAGTTTTCAAATCAACTAAAAATGTTGGAAATATCTCCAATTAATGTACGAAAATCTCTTTCTGATCTTGTTTTCAATGAATATCAATCCTCTCTTTCAAAAGTAACAGCGAAACTAATAAATTTTCCTTCAATACTCAATTTATATAGTTCATGGAGATACATATTGAAAAGAATCGGTCCCAGAACTGGGACAGATACTTTTATAGAATTAGTATTGAGAAAGTAAGTTTTTATTGGGGAAATTAACTTTCATCCAAATTTTTTCACAAAATTTGAATAAACTTCGGCTCTCAACATTGAACCAACCAATTAAAAAATATTATATGAAAATAGATTCTTAAAAAATGGCATGAAAAAACCGTGCAAAGTTAGAGATATCTAATTTACTTTGGTTTTGACAGTAAGGTGTGAACGGTTATTGAGGTCAATTTTTTCGTGCTATTGGATTATCCATTCCTTCTAGGCACTCCTCAAACAGTTTGAGGAGTGCCTAGAAGATGACAGTACTACCAACTGTCGAAAGCGCTCGCAGATAATTAATAGAAGATATAAAGCTTCAAATCCTTCCATCCTAAAGATGAATATATTAATTTGAAGTTTCGATTGTCTAAAATGTAGGTACCTAATTATGTATATTTTCAAATGAATTGCCTAGATTTGTTGTTTATACAGGGTCCTGCAACAGTGGCGCGGTGTTCCATATCTCTATATAGGAAGCAGATAGGAATCTAATTTTCTATAATATTACCTTATTGCTCGAGCTCGACAAAATAAAAATATTGGCGGTCATACAGGGTGTTCGATTTTTTCTGGGCGGATCCCAACTGTGTCTTTTTAAATGGCAACCTATATTTTTTATCGCTTTTTCGTTTTCTTCATAGAAAATAAAATAAGTTTTATGTATATCTGCACTTCGAAAATATTGACGGTTTTCGAGATATCTAGCATGACAGGTTTTTTTTTCCAATATTCGTCACTCAGAATATTTGAAATTATAAAGTGGTGCCAAGTCCAGTTGAAATTTTTTTTTGGTCGAATATTCTACATTGGTAACTCTCTCAAACGATATATCTGAAATCGACCTGTGATATACAGGGTATGAAAAACCGCTTGCCAAATATTGTAAATGAAAATTTGCAAAATCTTCCTTAGATTAAATGGAACACGCTGTATATTATTGATCCATAAGAAGCGCCAACGAAACCTCTACAAACTTCATTAAGTATTCCCTATGGCTAAGTTCAATAGTTTTTCTTAAATGAGCATTTCTTTCGAAAAATGGTCATTTTTTCAAAGCGAAATCCATTTGACGACCGATAAAAATATACGAAAGATATCTTGTTTCAATTTTGTACATTAGAAGGTGTCCAAACAAATATTTTTTAACGAAATAAATGTATGTACCTATCACTTTTTGCTAAATGGAAAATTATTTTTTCATTGGATGCAGAATTTCACTCATAAATCGTGCAATATCAAACCAAACAAGTTAAAAGAAAGAAACATTATAAATAACTATTTTTTTCATGTTATTATATTCATTCAGAGCTTGAGTTCTAGATATTCAAATTTGTCAACTGGCAAATTACAAAACTACAAAAGGGAGAGTTTAATTAAGGTTGATAATGAAACTTTTATAAAATATGTTCAACATGTCTTCCATTTTCTTGAATGCAGAGCTGAAGTCTATGTTTGAAAGACTGTTCTACCCTGCGCAAGACAGCTGGTGTAATGCTGCGAAAAGCATTCGTTATTCTAAGTCACATATTTTCGGGAGAAGTTGGTGGCTCAACGTAAACCATATTTTTTATGTATCCCCATAAGAAAAAATCTAGTTTCGTCAAATCTGGTGATCTAGCGGGCCACCGTACAGACTCATTCCGTCCTATCCATTTATTGGAAATACTTCATTTAGATGATCTCTCACTTCTGCCGAATAGTGAGCAGGTGCACCATCATGTTGTAACCACATTCTATTGCGGAGGTCAAGAGGAATATCATCTAACAAACCTGGTAAATCATTTCGTAAGAAATTGAGATACATTGCACCATTCATATGTCCCTCAAAAAAGTATGGACCAATTACATATTCTCCAATGATGCCTCCCCAGACATTTATCGACCACCTATGTTGATAATCCACCTGTCTCAATAAGTGAGGATTTTCTGTCGCATAATAATGGTAATTATGTCGATTTACAAATCCATTTTTATGGAATGTCGATTCATCCGACCATAAAATATTATTGAAAAAATATTCGTTTCGACGAATTTTGTTCATGGCCCAATTGCAAAATCTCACTCTTTTCTCGAAATCAGCATACAGTAGTTCTTGATGTAACTGAACGTGGTATGGATGCAAGCGATGTTTCTTCAATACTCGTTGCACTGATCTCTCACTTATATCCACTATTTCCCCAATTTGTCGTTGACTCCTACTAGGATCTTCTTCAACAGCAAGAAGAACTTGCAATTCATTATCTTCATTATTAGCTGGCTTGATGCGCTCATGTTTGGAATAATTAATAGATCCAGTTTCAACGAATCGTCCCAAGACCTTTCGGAAAGATCTTTCATCTGGATGCCTTCTATCTGGATACCGTTGAGAATAAATTCTACTTGCCAATAAACAATTCCTGTCTGATTCACCTAATATGAAAATCATATCAATCAAATCACTTTTTGATAACAACATTCTGATGAAATTATACCGACAGTTCAACTTCACGATTGACTAAAAATTTCAATATTCATTTGCAGCCAAATATTTTGTTCTGTCATTTGCCAGACTACTTGATTTCCAATAAATATTTCATTCGCTGAAAGGTTGTTTTAGACCGAAAGAATATGGCACAAATTCCGAGATTTTTGAAATTATTGTAACTATTCAAGAACGTCCATTTTGTGGTGTAATTCGCAACTTGTTTATCTAGCAACAGGTAATTTTAGGAATGGGCGATATTTTAAGGAAAGGGTATTTTTTGTATATTCTTATCAGTCGTCAAATGGATTTCGCTTTGAGAAAATGACCATTTTTCGAAAGAAATGCTCATTTAAGAAAAACTATTGAACTTAGCCATAGGGAATAATGAAATTTGTAGAGGTTTCGTTGGCGCTTCTTATGGATCAATAATATACAGGGTGTTCCATTTAATATAAGGAAGATTTTGCAAATTTTCATTTACAATATTTGGCAAGCGGTTTTTCATACCCTGTATATCACAGGTCGATTTCAGATATATCGTTTGAGAGAGTTACCAATGTAGAATATTCGACCAAAAAAAAATTTCAACTGGACTTGGCACCACTTTATAATTTCAAATATTCTGAGTGACGAATATTGGAAAAAAAAACCTGTCATGCTAGATATCTCGAAAACCATCAATATTTTCGAAGTGCAGATATACATAAAGTTTATTTTATTTTCTATGAAGAAACCGAAAAAGCGATAAAAAATATAGGTTGCCATTTAAAAAGACACAGTTGGGATCCGCCCAGAAAAAATCGAACACCCTGTGTGACCGCCAATATTTTTATTTTGTCGAGCTCGAGCAATAAGGTAATATTATAGAAAATTAGATTCCTATCTGCTTCCTATATAGAGATATGGAACACCGCGCCACTGTTGCAGGACCCTGTATATTTCGCATGTTCGTTCCATTTTAGGTGTTGATCGACAATTACGCCAAGATATTTTATTTTTTTGGTTTTCTGAATAGGACAGTTGCAGTTTGGTTGAGTGCAGGTTTTGTTATGAAGCATAATATTATTTTTGTTTGGTTGTGTCAACATTTGCAGAAAATGTTATAAATTTACTTTCAGACGTATTCAGAGACAACTTGCCATAGTTTAACCATTGTGAGATTTATATAAAACCCTTTTCAGCTTTATCAAATAGATTATCCCAAAATTGCTGTATCGTCAGCGAATAAAACAAGATATCTTTGAAAATAATAAATTTTTGTTTCATTTTGTGTTTCAAATAGTTTTCTAAAATGTTCATTGCTCCACCGCGAATACCTGCCTCATTTAGTATTTCTATCAATATTTCGTGAGATACTGTATCTAAGGCTTTTGCTAAGTCAAGAAATATACATAAATATGTATCTGAATTGTCTAAGCGGTCAACAATCTCTTTTTTGAGATCAGTTATAGCGTTTTCTGTGCTTAGATTATTTCTAAAACCAAATTGTCTGTTACATATTATTTGATAATTCTCAAAAAATTCCATCAGTCTAGATTTCAGGCATTTTTCAGAAAGTTTCTCTGAATTAATTATAACTGAAATTGGTCGATAGTTACTAGGATCTTTTCTATTTACACATTTGAAGACGGGTATTACTTTCCTTCCATTGTTTTGGTATTACGCCTTTTGAAAAAGATAAATTGACGATGAATGTCAGTGGTGAAATGATGTGCATATGTATTGATTTTAATGTTTTCACGATCACGAACAGCTGAAGCTTTATTTTTTGAGTTGGATATGTATTCAATGATTTCATTTTCCGAGACAGGTCTGAGATAAATTGAAGACGAAACATTTTGTTTTTCTATCAATTCATTGGGTTTTAGTTGATCATTTTTATTTATTTCCCCTGCCTATGGCAATGAAGAAATCATTCAGTATGTTTAGTTTATCCAGGTTATTTGGAGGAAGGCATTGAGCATTCGTTAATGTAGACTAGATTTTACTCGCGGCTTCGCTCGTATTTATGCCATTAAACAAGTGTCAGTACAATAGAAATGAAATAATATGAGAACTATATTTTAATGCTTGGCTGGGATTACCAATTTTTAAAAATTATAACCTACGATGAAGTTTCGAAAATTTAAAATATGCTTTATTGAATTGCAACAACAAATGTTAAAAAATATATTTCACTTCAACCAAAAATAAATAATTTTCAATTCTTACAGTTTAAGAAGATAACCTAACCTAACTTAACCTAAAAATAAAAATGACAGAAGAAAATAACAATAAATATAGAAAAATTCTAAACATCTGAAACTATAATCAATTGTATTGGATTGGATTGGATATTGTCGTGACTGTGAATAAAACAGTGCGACGGTATTACGGTACTAAGGGTTGGAACTTCATTACTGGAATTCTAGATGACGTTAAAGTAGCTAGATAGCATAAAAAATATTTTTTTTAAATAAAAAGTATTCAATGTTACTTTTAATACCTCCAAGAACATGTGTACAAAATTTCATGATGATCGGTTGAGTAGTTTTCGCGTAAAACCGTAACATAGACACTTACATTCGCATTTATAATATTAGTAGGGATTGAAATATTTTTCAGTTCATGTTTATTTTATTTAGTACTATTTGGATAGCAGTTTATAGTTTCCCAAATTTGTTTGTGTTTCTTGCTGAGACGTATATTTTGGTACTATAATAATGATTTTTTGTTTCTTTCACTAATCTATTTAGCATATTTTGATATTGTGTGTACTATGCTTTATTTTCGATTGAAGAATTTTTTATTATTTTTTTTAGACGGTCCATATATTTGATTGAATTAAAGAGCCCTGTTTTAGAATACAGACAACAATTTTTAGTTTTTATACACTCCATTATATTCTCAATAATTTTTTCTATGAATAAGTCGTAGCAATGTGGAACATCTTCGTTCGAAAAAGTATTTTGTCAGTTTTACTTTCGAAAGAGGTGGTTAAGCTTAGTATGATCCGGAAAGTTTTTTTGTGTTCCCTTGTTTTGCTCCCCTTTTTGCTCCCTATTTTTCTGATGTTCTCAATTAGTTAAATTCAAGTAGGAAATCATGAAACTCAAATCAAAATTGAAATGAGAAGTTACATGAAATCAAAACTTAAAATGTTGACTTGATCTGGTAACCGAACCAAAATGGTGAGTTCAATCTTCGGAGAATGTTGAAGAAAGTTGAAGGCGTTTTTTCCATCCTAGCATAAGTTCCAAATTCTCAACGAATATGAAATACACACGAAAATACTATTTTTATAATATGAGTTTGCAGGGATTGATTGTTCGAATTGATTATAGGATAGAGAATCATTATTAAGTTGTGTAAAATTAATAAATGTTTTATATTTTTACTGTGTTAAAGTCACCTATTTTGTTCTTGAACATCAGCAGCTTATAATTGATTTATTTTTTCATTTTCTGCTATAGTTATTCATATCATTTTCCCAAAGCATTTGAATTTTTTGAAAATATAACTATTCATGATAATAGTAATGTAATAATTAAAAAAAAATCCAATTCTAGACGCGTTTTGCTAACATCATAGCTTCCTTGGGAGAAATTAATATTTCACACTGGGCTACAATTCTTATATACAACAGTAGTAGGTACCCATCTTAATTGGTTAATAATAAAAGAGATAGCAGTAGAATTTGTAAACCAATTACAATCTCAGTTCAAGGACAGCATACACGTTGGGGCATGATCTGCATGATAATTTCAAAACGTAAAATATAAGATATCTTTCACAGGATTCCTCACAAAAACTTGTTCATTAATCTTTGACAGAATTTGAATATATTATTTGTTGAAAATACATTTGTAGCTAGCTAATCTGTTACTATACAATCATGAATGCCAAAAAATGGTCGAAAAGAACATTAATGTTTCTCAATTAGGTAAAATCGTCTTCCAAAAACCGACCTAGTATCTTTTATGGATGAACCGGAAAAGTGTTTGCAGATAGATAGATAGATAGATAGAGTTTATTGGCTATTTCACACAGTGGTTTACAGCACGTCACATAATACAAAAAATATTGAGAGACAATATGTAAAAATGTAAAAACAATCAGGTCACTCACAAAAACATTTTTTTTTTAATTACATTAAAAAGAATAATTCGAAAATTCTTCTACACTATAAAAACAATTTTTTAGGAGTAGACATTTCACACTAGCCCTAAAATGTCTATCATTCAGGGAACGTACTTCTGAGCTCAACTTGTTATAAAGTTTCAAATTGAAGGAATTTGACTTCGACTTATTTAGCCTGAAACGTTTTAGTGCTATTTGGTTTGCTGATCTCGTGTCGTATTTGTGAAGATCTGACGAAACAGTATAGTTTCCTTTGTTTGAGTGTATTTCACAACGGGTTTAATATATGTAAATGCATGGTAGTGTCATTATTTTCATGTCAGTAAAGAGGGGACTCAGTCCAACTCCAGCCAGAAGACGAATTGCTTTCTTCTGTAATCTGAAGATGTTTAGCGCATTGCTGGAATTTCCCCATAGAATGGTTCCATAGCTAATACGCGAGTGAAACAAAGCGAAATATATTTGCCTGAGTGATTCGGGACCTACAACATATCTCAATCTTCTTAAGAGAAATATTGTACTGGAAAGCTCGCTGTTCAGTTTTTGAGTATGATAGTGTCAGCTGGGAGTGTCATCGATTGTAATTCTAAGAAGTTTACAGTGTCCTCCTGGTGTGTATTCATTGTTTAAATCTGTTTAAAATCTGTTTTTTCGTTACTGGATATAATCAGTTGTTGCGTTTTTTTCACCATTTAGTTGTAGGGAGTTTGCAGAAAACCAATTTCTAGCAAGGTCAATCGAATTGTCAGCAAGAATTTTGAGGCTATAAAAATCTAACGAACTATTGATAAGTGACGTATCGTCAGCGAAAAGAATGGTGGCTGTATCCTGTAGCATATGCTGAAAAATGTCATTTATGTAAATGATAAAATGCAAAGGACCAAGGAACGATCCCTGTAGAACTCAATGTTTCACTATCCTGAGCTCGGATGTAGTATTTTTCATTTTGACCAGTTGTTGCCTATTTGTTAGATACGATGACATCAATTTGAGATAACTTTTCTAACAGTAGGTCGTGTGAGATACAGTCGAACGCCTTGGATAAATCGCACATAGAAAAGATGGAATATTGCTTTTTGTCAAGGCCATCGACAATGTTCTCCACGACCTTCACTAGTGCCCTTATTGTAGATTTGTTTTGGCAGAAATCAAATTGAGTGTTGGCGAGGAAGTTATTCTTTTCAAAATAATGTGTTAACCTTTCTTTGAGCAAAATTTCTATAATTTTAGAAAACGTGTTGATTATTGAGATTGGGCGAAAGTTGTCTATAGTTTCAAGGTTATTTTATTTTTCAAGTGAAGGCAACACTCTTGAGATTTTGAATGAATCCGGGAAAATGCCATCTAAAAAACACTTATACAGTGTCACCATTGAAGTGCGCACCATATGGGAAACTTTTTTTTCGAAAAGTTTCAATGAAGTTTAACTTCGGCACTTGTTTGTACTTTAAATTCAACTTAAAATGATGCGGCCAACTGCGACCCACTGACGTTCAGTGTTTGTCAAATTAAACTTTTTTTGTGAAAAAAATTTAAAAAGTGCATTTCTAGATCAAATTAAAAAAAAGTTACTTGAAAAAGTTGTGTCTACGGCAATTTTATATCCATATGCCAAATTTTATGCAACTAGGATGAAGTTAACGTTTTGCTTATTTTTGACAGATATCCCCTTTATTTTAAAAAACAAGTTCGGTTAATTGTCATCAATTCATGTATACATAACAAACTCATCATGGAGTTTAACTTTTCTGATACATTTTTACTTATACCGACATTTTTAGAGCGAAATTAAAAATTTGCTATAAAAATTTTAACATGACTGGTGCAAAGTTTCAATTTCTCTCTAAAAATGTCCGTATAAGTAAAAATGTATCAGAAAAGTTAAACTCCATGATGAGTTTGTTATGTATACATGAATTGATGACAATTAATCGAACTTGTTTTTGAAATAAAAGGGATATCGGTCAAAAATAAGCAAAACGTTAACTTTATCCTAGTTGCATAAAATTGGCATATGGATATAAAATTGCCGTAGACACAATAACTTTTTGTTAAATTCGATCTAGAAATGCACTTTTTCAATTAAAATAAAAAAAAAGTTGAATTTGACAAACACTAAACGTTAGTGGGTCGCAGTTGGCCGCATCATTTTAAGTTAAATTTAAAGCACAAACAAGTGCCGAAGTTAAACTTCATTGAAACTTTTCGAAAAAAAAGTTTCCCATATGGTGCGCACTTTAATGGTGACACTGTATATTAGCGCAACCACTGGTTCAATCAAAATGTCCGATGTTTCTTTGATAAGTAATGCACTTATTTTGAAAGCATCTCCTGAACTGTTTTTTTTTAGTTAACGTATAGCTGACAAGACCTTGCCTAGAGTGGTTGGGGCTAAGAAGAAACTTGATTTTGGAGATGGTAAATTTCTCAAAAGAATAATTAGAATAATTATTTCAATATTAAACCTAATTCCCAGTGCCTAATATCAAAGATGTATTCCGATATGCATAGGATTGCCTAGGTATATATCAGCCGATATTTCCGTTGTGAAGATATATAATCACAAATCACTACTTTTACAAAATTGTCCCGTACAACCGTAAGCACTCGTCCAACACCAGAACAAAAAAAATCGTGTTTCGCTAACTAATTTAGTATAATTAGGAGATGACTGGAACCTACACGTCGAAAGACAAATTTGTTATTGAATAAGAAATATTTTCAGGAGAGATACGTTTTTGAGAAAAACCTATTAACTTCCTACTTCGCCATTAATATAAACTCTCAGTACAGATATTCAGATAAAACTGTTAATAAAATACTTTACAAAATCCACAATTCCACCACTAACACAAGCAGATGGTTCAATTGCAACAACAGAAATAGAATAAGTAAATCTACTAGCTGAACAATATGCGACTCACTCTACAGTCGATTTTTGGAAAAGGCACTATACACTATTCCAACACTAGAAATCACAATGCCCGAAATTATTTTTCGACAACGTCTAGTCAGGCGAATTTGGAAACAGCGTAATATCTACAAGGCGTCTGTTCCTGATGAGGTGCCTGTCATCGTACTTGAAAAGTACAATGCCTTACAAGGAAGGGGTTTTTCTTTCTTGTTGAAAAATTGCTCGCATTCAGCCCATTCCCAAAAAAAGCAAGAAAAATCTTCCAAATAACTATAGACCAGTCGCTTTGCCAACAATAATATCAAAAACCATGGAGAAAATCGTAAACCATCATATCCCTAAATACTTGGAGAGTTTCAATATCTTTAACGATCATCAATATTGGTTTCGGAAACAAAGATCAACAGACCACCTTCCATCGTATTTGGAATAACGCAATCAAGAAACATAGAGAGTCAAGTGCTGTTGCACTCGATATTTCTAAGACCTTTGACCGTATGTAGCATGAGGGTTTGTTGGAAAAACTGCGATGGTATGGCTTGTCAGATCATGTTTGTGTATGGCAATTCAGATTCCTGAAATAACGTTGCCTGCAAGTGGCCGTTGATGGATATATCTCGAATACTTTCACCATAAAATCTGGTGTTCCCAGGAATCTATATTGTCTCCAACTCCCTTTTTATTGTTTTTCAAAGACTTATTGGACAAAAACAAGAATCCAATATATTGCTTTGCTGACGACAGCACACTTGTTACGTCATTCCATTTGGTGTCCAGGACATTTTCACCGGCAGCAGGAGATTGCATATCTCAATGAGGATCTGAAGGTGATTTCGAATTGGGGTGATACTAACCAGATTCAACTCAATGCCACGAAAACCCAGACATCGGTTTTCTTCAAAAAGAAAATGTCTCCGAACTGGATATAATAATGTCGGTACAGACAATTCCGCTTTCTGCTTTGATAAGTTTGTTGGGGGGTTAAAATGGACACTAATATGTCTTGGCACAGCCATGTCGCTGAAATTGTAAAGGCTGCTTCTCAAAAGCTTGGAACACTGTTTCGAACCAGAAAACTGAACACACCTCAGCCACTTTCGATACTTTATAAAACTCAGATCAGACCTTCTTTGGAGTATTGTTCTCATGTATGGGGCTCAGCCCTAAGCATACCCTGAAGCTGTTGAATTCCATTCAGAAAAGAGCCATCTACCTGATCGGAGACGGAAACATCACTTGAAAACTTGATAGTCTGGAACATCGAAGAAAGAGATTTGTCTGTTTTTATAGACCCTTTCACGGTAGGTGTCCAAGTGACACATTTGATTTCGCCAAGATCAGAACATATCAGAAATACACGACGGACTGTGACTGCTCTTCGTTTGGAGGTTGAACACGGTACACCTCGAACTTCACTGTTTAAGAACTCTTTCATTTAAATAACTGCGTTTATGTGGAATAAACTTACTGAGAATATTTGTTCAAATGGATTCAATCTACAGCCATTGAAATCCAATGTGAATCACTACTTTCGCACAGGCACCGCTCATAGAGCACCTGAAGGATTTTCCTATAATGCTTGTGTTTTGTCATAAAAAAAAGCACTGATATTTTTTTCGAATACAAACTGGAGGAAAAAATCTATCAGGAATTACTTTAAAATATACTAGCGATACTCTCCGGAGCCTACGTCAAATAATTGACTCATGAGAAACTGAAAAAAGTGTAAAACGTTATAGGGCTACTGGTCTCCTATGCACATCTATGAATTTAGTATGAAAAGTCCGTGACATTTTTGTGAGTTACGACTTTATCAAAAAATTAATAAAAAATGTAACAGCTAATGATTAGTTAAACAAGTATATGTTTCTTTGAATGCTTTTATATTACATTAAATTAAATATATCGTTATTCCTTCAATACTTTTCAAAATATGAATATTATATGAAAAACAGGAATATCAACAATTTGAAACAAGTAGAAAATAATAAACTTGTATAAATAACCATCGACTAGTCCACAATAGTGCACCATGGTACTCATTAGCAACATTAGCAACCAATAAAGAAATTTAGCGATATCCTAATTTTAGCTCACCTCGAATTGTCGATGAAAAAATTCCAAGGAGATCGGTAGGAGTGAAGAATATTACACTTTTGGTTATCAAAACAGGCACTTACTTACTGAACGAATTATTGGATATGGTAACATTTAATATTGTGCTAATAAGTTTCAATTGGAGGATGCGCTCTAGAAGCGAATTCACGCGCCGCAAATGTGTGGAATACTCGGAAAATTATGGTTCCTCCGCGTAATGTACAGGTGATAAACTGATGATAAAGTATATGAGGATTTTTATGAGTAACGTTGATTGATACGACATCGAAATATAAAAAGAATGATAAAAAAAATTACAGGATTACAGGATTATAATTTGTCCATTTATGAAGCACGATTTGACAAGATAATGAAAACTGGTCAACTGGGCACTTAAAAATCATTGTAAACATTCATATTAAAGATATCTAATACATGATACCGGATGTTCTGCAAACAAGCAATACATAAAAAATAATTTTTTAACACATTTAAGTGATATTTTAATGTGATATTTTCCTAAGCCGTTTTCAAAACAATAACACTTCACAATAGCTTCTTCAGACAAGTTCAATACAAACTAAATTCTACAAACATTAGGAATAGTTCAAGTAAACGATATAGTGCAACCTACCTTCCAACAGTTCCCCTTTAATAATATACACACATCGGAAAAGTCTAGGGATATTTTTAAAAATGGCAATAGGGAAATGGCTTTAGGGAAAAAAAAGTTGACGGGTGATTATTAAACGAATGTAACTTACAACAAAATTTATTAAATGGTCAAAAATACTGAGTGCGCATATAAGCAAAACTAAAAAAAATATGGCTCTTCTTTGGCACCCCGAAAAAAAATCATAATACAAAAAAAATTGGAATCAGTACAAAGAATGGCCTCCACGCTGGTTTATTACGGCCCTACATCTATCGTGCATCGACAAAATGAGATTGTCAATGTCTTGTTGAGGTACATTTGCCCATTCAGCTATTAAAAGCTCTCTTAATTGAAACGTTGTGTGAATGTTCCCCATATGCGGAGTAATTCTTCGTTGAAGCATGTCCCACACATGCTCGATGGGATTCAGGTCCGGTGATTGTGCTGGCCATGGCAATACATCAACTCCTTCGTTGGTGAGCCGGCAGTCACTAGACGCGCGACATGTGGACGAGGATTATCGTGCATTAGGTGGAAGTTTTCACCAACAGCACCAGCAAACGGACGAACGATAGGTAGAAGAATGGTGTCGAGGTACTGTCGAGCTGTGAGGGAGCGATTTGGAAAAACGAGATCGGTTCTGCCGCCAATCATGATTCCGCCCCATAGCATTACTGTACCACCTCTGTATGTGTTGACTTCCTGGTCGTGTCTCAAACGTTCATTATTTCCAGGTCGCCTCCACAGTCTTACTCGACGAGAATCTGGATGAAATCCAAATCTGGATTCGTCTGTAAATAAAACTGTGGCCCAATCATTTGCATCCCATTTTTGATGTTCTTGACACCACTCTAATCTTCTACCGCGATTGCCTCTCGACAAAGGTGGACATCTAAGTGGGCTTCTGTTGTGGAGATCTGCTTCATGCAGTCGATTTCTGACAGTATCACGACCAATGGTTACCTGGTGCGTCTGCTGCAACACGTTAACCAACTCAGGTGCTGTGATTGTCGGTTGTCTTCTTGCGGTTAAGACAAAAAATCGGTCTTGAACTGCAGTTGTAGCGCGTCCTCGCCCTGGATGTTGTTCGGCTGGACTGCCAGTTTCACGGAAACGCCGCCACAATCGACTGATAACACTTTGGGAGACCCCCAAACGAAGAGCTACATCATTTTGTCGCATGCCACCTTGAAGAAACCCTACAGCTCTATTCATCTCAGCCAATGGTAAGTGATGGCGTTCCATGTTAAAGCACAATATTTCCAGTTTAATTGCTGAGCAAGAACTGCATAGAATGTACAAACTCGACACTTTCAGATTATTCATTTTAGCCGAAAACCTACAGTTTGTAAAAAACTTGATGAAAGATTAGTTACCGTTTTTGCAGGCTTTGTTCAACCCATAGAAATCTACAGGGTGGTCGAGTGTACCAATTTAATCGAAATTAAACGACCTCATGCATTTATTTTTATGATATTTAGTATGTTATAAAAATATCCCTAGACTTTTCCGATGTGTGTATTTAGGGAGCTAACTAATTTCGTTATTCAATAATAATTTCTGAATATATAAGAATCACAATAGCTATATAATATATACATACATCAGCAGAACGGAAGTGTACTCTTATAACACAAGTTATTCCAATTTTTCGATAAAATTTATTATCATCTTCAAGAAAAAGCTACAAAATTTGTATGATGGTGATACAATATAAAAATTATTATGAAGTCTCAAACTTACTGTTAGTGAGGTTGGCCGTGTCGAAAAGAATGTTACATTTAAACAATTGAAACATGTCAATATAATAAACAAGTCACTACATTACAAGAGGTTGACTCCTCACTGGATACAAAGAAGATCATTGAATTAAAATTTACTAGCAATCGTTATTTGTTTCAAAATTATGGATTACCGGTAAAAGCCATGTGGTTGAAGAACAAAACAAAACAGAAAACAATTGACAATGATAGCTGTCATGTGATTCAGTTTGAAAAAGTGTGTTAGTTTGTCGATGATAAAACTACGGAACAAAAGAGAACCATTATGATGCAAGTGTGATCAGAAACATCTGCTGTTCTATAAGTAACTCAATGAGTGAAAACCCAAAAATGAAATATGTTAGTTAATTGACAACACCCTCGTTTGTCTTGAGGACAACAGGTGAAGAGGTGTTGTAAAATGAAAGTAAATCCCTGCCATAGGGAGGTTGGAAATTTGTTCAAAAAGAAAATATTAAAATGTTATGAATTATATTAATGAAAAACCAGAATTATTATTGGTTTGGAAATCATGTAAATTTTTGTCAATGTCTAATAAAAAGGCATAGATTTCACTAAGGTGATCAATGTCTGATCTTCCATTAAGGCAATTATTTGATTGTAATATAAATGAAATTTCCAAAAACAATCTTTTAGATGTATTTCTTTCAGTTGATAAAATTTTAGTTGAATTATAGTTCATTTTATTACCTTCTTTGGAGACATGATTACTGAGAGTATATCTCTCAGGACGTAATCTACTATCACTTGCATGTGAACTGATTCTGTCTTTGAGTAATCTTGACGTTTCACATAAAAGTAGTTGCTTTTTGGTATAGTAATCTTCAAAATAGAAATTGTTACCCATTAAAAAACTTCATATTTCATAATTCCTCGAATTTTATTCGGTACTTTGATGAGCTGTTGCGAATGATAGGAAGCATTGTCAAGAACTATTACACTATTGGCATCCAAATTTGGGATCAATGTGTTTTCAAACCAATCCTCGGAAATATTAGCTTCCATGTTCTTGATAGTCAATATTGCAGTCCTCAAGTTTTTTTCCACATAATTTCTCAAACCATGCACAATGATTGGTCGCGATCCTTTGTTTGCAGGTATGTTGGGCGTACACATTCTCGAACCATCAGTCCACCCTTTCGTAACTGTGTAGTGAGTGTCATAGCAAGTTTCGTCCGAATAGGAAAGTTGCCGTTGTTCTTGTCCATATTTAGTTATTTGTTCTAAGTATTTGTTACGCAATTCCACTATTCTTCTGCATTTCATAACTGCTTGATGTTTGTTTATTATTTTAAATCTAAATCCTAGTTTTTTATCCAATTCTGAAGGGTTTTGTCACAGCAGTCACGTTATGACCGAAAGTATTCAATTTCTTCCTTATGATTTCAGTTGTAGGAATCTCATTGCTTTTGTAACAGTCGCATATCGTTTTTTTCAATGATTTTATTAGATGAACATCTAAATGTTTTGGTAATCCTGTATAACATTGCGTCTTGCGTTCATAAGGTTTGTTTTTGACTGTTTTACGTACAGTTGAGAAAGGAATCCCCGCATTCCCCGATTTCTATTCGTCACCGTAACATGACTTCAAATTTAATTTTATGACTCTTAAGCCAATCATAAAACTCGGTTAGTAAAAATTATCCAATACAATCTGCCAATTCTGCAGTCCACGTGCACTATTTCGCAGCCGGTTCATTTCTATGTATTGGTTTTTTTGGACTTTGAGAGTGCCGCCAACTTTAAATGTTCACAATATCGTTTACTTCCACTACACCTACTAATTTAAATTATGACTTTCATTACCAACATAATGATCAATAATCTTTTATTCTAAGTACAGACTCATTCAATTAGAAATGCACATAATAAAATAAAACTGAGTTCACTTATCAATATTTCAATATTCAACTAATTATGAAATTCAACATTGGGAAACAAATTTAATATAAAGTAAAATTATTCAATTAGGTCATTGACTAAATGTTCCAAATTTTTCAATCGATCGATTTCTTTATATGAGGGAATTAGCCGATATTTGATGAAAATCCATAACGTATTCAAAAAACACTTTGTGAGATTTTCACTGAACAGTTTTACAAAAACGCAACACATGTTTCGCCATTCAATGGCTTCTTCGAGCGTGTCTTTACAAACTAAATTCTACATATTCAATGATTTATATATCTATTTTACAATTTGAAGTATAAAAACTGAAAGAGGGGTAAATAATTCAATAAATTACCTTGACTCAACTATCACGAATATTGATAATGAATATGATTTTGCAATTTCCCACAAACCATCTTATACAGACATTGCTGTAAACAATTCCCCCACACACCCTTGTCAGCATAAGGCAGCTTGATTTAATAGTATGCTTCACAGACTATTGTCGTACCACTGTCGGAAAGTAATTTCCAGAGAGAGAGCTAAGTTTGATAAAAAAAATCACTGTCAACAACGATTATAAGGTAGATATTATCGATTTCATTCTTTCCAAAAAACTACAAAAACAAGCCATGGACCAGGTCTTCCCAAATTCAAAATACGATAACGTCCGCCTTATTTTGGTGAACCCACCAATAATATCGCCAGTTTTTTGAAGAAAGAATGCGTAGACGTAGCTTATAGAACAAATAGTCTAAGTAAAAAATAAATAAATTTACTGAAAACATCAAAGACAAAACTTCGGTGTCAGATAGATCAGGAGTATATAAGATGACTTGTGGCTCTTGCCCTAAACTTTATATCGGCTAAACAGGGAGAACATTTTCGCAGAGAATTAAAGAACATAGAAGTAGTTTTGTAAATAAAAGGACCAATTCCACATAGCAGAAGGACATGAGTTCAACAATGAATACAGTGGGTTAGATTTAGAAGAGAAAAGTTTGAAACTCAATATTCTAGAATATTCAGAATTAAACAGATTTAGGAATTCGGGTATTTTACTGAATGATCAAGAATTAAATAACTCACCGTTACTGAATATTTTTTCAAAAGCGGAAACTGGTACATAAGCTCAGGTAATTCAATTCGTTACAGATCCAGGTACACATAAAACATCATTTGACTAGGTAAAACACAAGTATTTGAAATTTAGGTACTTTAAATTATAAAATACATAGATGAACTGAATATGTATAATTTAATTAGTAAAGACACGCCCGAAGAAGCCATTGTATGGCGAAACACTTATTGAGTTTTTGTAAAACTGTTCAGTGGAAATCTCAAAATAAAGTGTTTTTTTTTAATACTATTGATTTCTTACTAGTCCAAATATTCAATTTCAAACCATTCTCTTTTAAATGCAGCATATTATAGTCGTAATAGAGCTCATTTTCTTCTGCTAAAAGGTGGTTTGCGATAATGGAATTGGTAGTCACATTCAAAAAACAACTTCTGTATAAAAATCTTGTTTTTCGTTAACCAGCTGTCGCACCCTTACAAACGACAATCCTCAGAAACCGAAACTTGTGAGAGCTAAGGATTAACGAGGTCTTACCTTTTAACGTGTGATTCCTAACACGTGTGATTCCTATTACTCTTGGGGGAAGACTTTGACCCCTTTTGGCCAATGAAACGTTTTGGAGAAGTACTACAAGTCAACTGATCCATCCCACACTGAAGTATTGTTTTTGTAATTTTTAATGAATCTGATCAAACTATTATTTTTCCTATTATTTATCAAAAAAACGAGTGAAATTTTTGGTGGGTTAACCAAAGTAGGTTTCATGATACTAACTATCGTTTTAAAAAGATGGAGAAAGAATAACTATCTCACAAGAATTGTTGACACCAATTTATTTGATGAAATTCAGACCTCTGTGAAAATTACTATCAGATAGTGGAATATTCAAGAGTGTGTGAATGATATTATTGAATCCTACTTCCATCCAATTTCATCTCAGTATTGAAATTATGGCCATTAATGCCTTTCATAAAATATAGGAACCTTTGGAGTTCTCTCATTGTCTTTACGGCGATTAGGAATAGTTACAAATGAAAGTTAAGACCATGCTTGTATAGAAAACTAGAAAACCCTCTTCTGTACAAGGTTAATCCTATGGAAAATTTAATAACTATTTTTTATTGGACACTCCGTATATTTTTTTTTCAATTCTCCAAATAATTCCTGTCATGAAATCTATGAGAAAAATGCCGTATGGTGGATAATTGAAAAATTATAGCTATCATCTGTATCTATGTGCATTTCATAAGTTCGGACTTCCATTGTCTAATATGATATAAAATGATTTAAAATCCCTGGAAGAATCTGTAAAAAAATTAAAAAGATTAGCTGAAAAAACAATTTCCTCAAACAAAAAAATGATATTACAGTAAGATAACATACAAGCAACAACCAAAATAACTAAAAAATTGAACTATCAACACGAGCTGAAAAAAAATTAAAATAGTATTAACAAGAAAAGAAAAGTAAAAATATAAAATTAGAAGATTCCAAACCAAGTTACTTCACGACGTTTCGATTGTTAGTATCCACAATCGTTTTCGGGTGATAACTGGACTTATTTCTCTGAGATCTGACTATTTATAGGTCATTCGAGTGCTTTCACCTATCCCTTCTTCCCTAGCTAGTTGTTCGGAAACTGTGAATCGTCCGAAACTGTCAGTATTAACTATAAGTGAAAAAACAATTGTTATGAATATTTATATTTCTTTAAGAATTGAATATCCGCCCCAAATGAAAAGCAAGGAGGAAGTAGTGCAAAAATGCGCGAGTATGACGGTGTTAATAAATCGAAAATTTTTAGAATTCTTAACGCACTCAAGGAAAATATCAGCTTTTTGGAGCCGAAAGTATTCACTGGCAGTGTTTGATTCTCGACAAGAAGTCAAGTATTATATTAGGAGAACAAACAGTACACTCTTTTTATATAAAAAGAAAACAAAAACAAATTTGTCAGTTATTCGTGAAAACAGTTTTTTCCTGATATAGGAAAAACTAGGTTATGGAAGATCTTACAAGAACTGAACTTCACTCTTGGAAAACAAGATAGAAAGAGCATGTTCATAGAAAAATCAGAGAATTTAAAATGGAGAAAAAACTATTTGAGAGAAATAAAGAAAGCCAGAACACTAGGTAAATCATTTTTTTATTTGGAAGAAACATGGGTCAATGAGGGTCATACCGTCTTGAAGGTTTGGCAAGATCAGATCATCAAAAGTGGAAGACAAACCTTCATGGAAGGTTGGTCCGCTGGTTTGAAAATTCCAGTTGGAAAAGGTCATCGTCTGATCATCACTAGTGAAAGATGGTTTGATGCTGTTTGAATCGAACAAAAATGGGGATTTTCATCAAGAAATGGATGCCACAGTATTCGTAGAATGGCTTGAAAACATACTTGTAAAACTTCCGGCATCAAATCAAATCAAATTTATTTCAATTTTTCAGTACAAATATGTGAAATTTAGTCATTAACATATTATGTCAAAACCACTACAAATGGGTGAAATACACCTAGGCATCAGAATGCCTGTTTGTGCTGTTTCATTCCATTCATAGTTGGAATATCATTTAACAGTACATGCTTACATAATTCAAACAAAAATTATTTATTTTTATTGTCAATTTAGAACAAAAGAAACATAAAAGTGACAGTAAATTAAAATTTTATTGAAATTACAATAGGGGTGAAGGTCGGAAGAAAGTAAACTGTAAGTTACCTCCAGCACTAAATAATGAGTTGTTGGTAATTCATTTCAATATATTTTCAGAATGTCAAGTATTTTAGAATTTTCTGATATACACTTTTTGATAGCAGATTTGAATCTTTCAATTTTTGATATTGTTTTAAGCTCCATAGGAAGCTGGTTATATAATTTTGGCCCGAATGTATGTTTGCATTCTTGAAATGCTTTCACTCTCACACAATACCGAATGGAGTATATTGTATTTATAGAAAAATTTCATGTAACTTCATTGATACGTAAACAAATATCATTGAACCATATCAAAAATATTACTTTTCTGACCAACCGCTAACTAAAAGTCTGGTTGAATTTTTTTTTCAATGTATCAATTCTTCGAAATGTAACAGATCTTGTAGGTCATCTTAAAAAAATGTCTTGATACTTTCATATAATGTTTTCTACAACCTGTGAGGTATCAATTACATATGCTATATTGATCACAAAAGGAGTAGAAACATATTTATCACGATAGAGGGCGAGGTAATTGCTTCAGTCTTTCAATAAATGGATGTCATTCGCTCAGAACCCACAACTTCGACAAACATCCGAAGAAAACAGATAATAATATTGACTTTCTCCACCCTCCTATTCCGTCGCACGGAAAGACTTTTTATGTGAAATTCGAGAATATCGTGAAGAATCGATAACAGGTGTCTTATAGATTCAGATCATTCTTCAATTTTTCTTTTTACGAATTACAAAAACAATATCATGTTGACTAGTGGGATACATGGTGATTTGAATATTATACATGATATTTCTCAATAACATGCTAATATTCAATGAGGTTAATTTTGAGACCACTTTGAAAAAAAACTTCATATCAATATGTTCCACAAACTATCTTACACGGACATCATTTTACACAATTCATCTATACATCCATATCAACATGTCCCATTCACCCCAACGGGGGGCGTCCCAGTTTGAATATTTGAAAATCTGTTCTTAGTGCGCATCTAACACCTAAGAAGCACTCATGTACCAAAGTTTAGCTTCCTAGGACTTACGGAGAAACAGAGATGCATGAGTGAGTGTTAAGTTAGTGACTTTCGCATTTATAAGTATATATTTCAGTTATCTCTAACCTCCACAGGTAACACCTCACCCGTTAGCGCCCTTTCACACGGAGAGCGTCACGTCTCTGGCTTCCGAGAGAGAGAGAGAGAGGGGAAGACTCTTAGCGCCAAAATGCAACGAGTAAAATAGAGCTTTCAGACGAAGAATGGGAGCCGTCACGTCCCGGGAGCCGCTACGTCATGGGGAACTTCACGTCTCTCGCTCCTATACGGGAGCTTTGTCACTCCTACCCACCGCCCATTCAAACCGGGAGCCTTTTTAGCTCCTGGCTCCTTGAGGTCAGTCGTAGAATGGATCGCACGCGAGCTGTTGCCATATACTTTTTCTACCGTCGACAAAAACCTCGACGACAGAAACGTCAACGCTCAAGAATGGGATGGATATGAATGAAGTTGCGAAATCCACATTGAGTACCTTGCTGACTTCCACCCAACTTCCTTATAAATATCGAGACTTGTATTCCGAAGAGCGGGTCGGTTGCAGACAGCATAATTAACAGCTCCACATCGTAATCTGCCATGATAAATAGTGTAAAGCGTCAACTAAGGAGAGCCGTTTTCACTCCTCGTGTGGAAGCCCCCACTCATTCTTTTGCATTTTGAGAAGGAGACGTGGCGGCTCCCGCTCTTCGTCTGGAAGCTCCATTTGACTCGTTGCATTTTGGCGCTAAGAGCCTTTCTCTCTCTCGGGAGCGAGAGACGTGAAGCTCCCCGTGTGAAAGGCGCTTTAGGGTTATTCTAATGTCCTCCCGCTGCAGGGCAGTATTGATATACTAGTTTTCATTTGATTTAAATGTTAGAGAGATCGCAATTAGTGGATCTAATTTAAGTGTACGAGGTCTCCTCAACAAATGAATTTAAATTTTTCTAAAAGAATTTTTATTTATTCATCAAATTCTATTTTGTCGCTTTCAAAGTAGTCCCCCTCAGATATAATTCACTCGTGCCAGCGTTTTTTACAAACCTCGAAGCAATTCTGACATGTACTATTTGGTATGTCCTTGAGCTCTAGCAGCGATTTGGTTTTTATCTCCTCAATCGTCCAAAACGCCGTCCTTTCATGGGTCTCTTCAATCTTGGGAACTGAACAAAATAACAGGGAACCAAATCTTGTGAATACGGTGGCTGAGAAATAATTACGGTGTTGTTTTTGGCCAAAAAATTAGGATCAAGCTATGAAGAGTGAGCAGGTGCATTATCGTGATGCAAAAGCTATGAATTGTTTTTCCATAATACAGGACGTTTCCTTCGTAATTATTTTCACAGGCGGCGCATAATTTCAAGATAATACTCCTTATTGACCCTACGACCATGTGGCAAGGACTCCTGATGCACTACGGCACGTTAATCGAAAAAAACAGTGATCAAAATTTTGGCATATGATCGAACTTAGCGAGTCTTTTCTGGTATTGGTTCTCCTGGGCGCTTTATGACCAAAATTTTCAAAAAAATTGCATGGCATGAGTCAACCGATATGCCGACATCCTCAGCAACTTTCCTAATAGTGACTCGATCATTCTTCATAACAATTTTCTTCACTTTCTCGACATTTTCATGGGTTGTTGATGTCCTGGGGCGTTATTCACATCTTCTCCACCTTGTGTGTAAAGCTTGTACCACTTGTAAACATTTTCCTGACTCAAAGTACAATCACAGTATGCCACTGTCAATATTTCAAGTATTTTTGAGCACTTAATTCCATTTCTTACACAAAATCTGATGCAAATTCTTTCATTAATTTGTTCTTCCATTGTCTAATATGATTCGAAATCTATTAAAAAACAATTGAAGATAAAATGAAAAGTTAAATATCAATTATTTCAAGCAATAGAACCTGAAATAAAAATACAATAGAATTGAATAAAATAATCAAGATACAAAATGAAAATACTACAGAGTACAAAAAAAAAACTTTAATTGAAATCATTTTTAATTTTATATTATTTCCATTTTTATACTTTTTTATTTCTTTTTACTATGTCATTTTCATTTTGTATCTTGATTATTTTATTCATCTTTATTGTATTTTCATTTCAGATTTTATTGAATAATATAATTGATATTTTAGCTATTCAGTGTACGAACATGAAAAAAAAACATTTGAAAAATCGTTAATCAAATTCACGTCGCCCGCGAAATTTGAACATTCACCTCATTTTTTTTATTAAAAAAAATATCACCTGTTTCAAATTCTCATTTATTTCATAGCAAATGATATAGTTTTAGATGTGCAAGTAAACCCCCTTCCCTACACTATACTGTCTCCACAAATTTGTGAAATAGAAAAGGCATTCTAATATTTGGATAAAACGTCAAATTGGTTTTGTGATAAATTTTTATTGGACGAATTACACCACAGAGGAAATTCCATAAAAAGTAAATTCGTAAACTCGTAATTCGACCCAGTTACGATCGGTTTAACGACTTCATGTTGTATAAATTGACATAAAATAATGCCTTTTCCAGAGACAAGATAGAAATGAAATAATCATGGTGGATTTATGAGGTTGTTAAGTCGATTATTGTTAACCCAGGGCTCAGACAGTATAAGGATGACATGAAAACAGACAATTGATTTTTTTCAGAACTATTATGAATAAACGGTTAAATTTGATGATTTTGTTATAAAAATCAAAATGTCGAAGCATATAGTGTTGAAGTTATTACTCGAAGGAATACTTTTTATGCAAATACTGCATTAAAAATGTATTGCTCGAAATGATAACGAAAGAGGTTATGGGCCCAATAGCCCTAGACTGCAAATTTTTTAAACTGCGAAGTTGTGAAATAATCTCGAGTTTATATTTGAGGATAGATATAAATGCAATAAGAGTTCAGATAGATAAACTGGAAGGAGAGTCTAACTGGTCTACGTAGACCAGTTAGAATCTCCTTCCCACTAAACCGTCCCGGTAGTAAGACATTTACGAGTGCACCATTGATTGAATTGTTTGCTATAGAAGATGAAATTGCTAAACATTCACCTGTATCATCTAATGCAGATACAGATTCGAAGTAAAATTACGAAACAGAATTGGCTCATTTTATAAAAGTTAACAGTAGGACGCCAAGGCCGTAGCCAGAAAATAATTTCGGGGGCGATTTGGTTTGGTGGAACAGTAGAAAAAAACATGAAATATAAAAATAAACGAAAGAAAGAAAATGGTGTTACATGATCATATATATTTATGAGAAAACCATTACAGAAATAATAACATTTTTTACAAAATCAAATTTAGTTTTCTAGCTTTCTTTGCAGCGAACAAATCAATTACCTCATAGGTGTCGATGTCAATTCTACGGTGGATTGACATTAACGCCAAACCATTTAGTCGTTCCTGGCTTGTGGAGTTTCTTAAATGAGTTTTGAATCGTTTCAGGGAAGAGAAAGTCTTCTCAGGGGTACATGTGGAAACAGGCAATGTCGCCAAGATCTTTAAAAGTTTGTGAATGTTTGGAAATAAGGACTGGTTGCATTCTCCGAGAGCTTCTATAGCACATGTTGGTCGACCTAATTCAGCATTCACAAAGTCCCATTATAAATATTTTTTTATAGAACTCAAAGGAATATTTATTATTGATTTGTTCTTTGCAACACACAGAAGGAATTAAAAAGTTGTGAGATAATAATGTGGCTTTATGATTTTGGAATCTCGACTGAAGCTGATCAATGAAATCATCCAAAAGTGGAATCATTATAGTAATTCTGAAATAAGTTTTTGTGTTATAGTTTGCCCTATGCTCTTGGCGTGACATTATTCGCGGAATTTTAATCTCTTCGTTTACAGTACAGAGCAAATTCTGTGCATTCTGGAAAAGTTTAGCAAATTTTGAATCAATATTTTGGCGAATATCTTCAATAGTCTTCATGATTAAATCGACATGTTGTAAAGCTGCTGCCAAATCGCAAATGGAAGATTGAAGTATTTTGCATAGTGTCAGTGTGTATGGGAACAACATTCCTAAGCAACATAAGCTTATAACAAAATCACTTGAAATGACTGCTCTCAGAAAAGAATTAGCCTTTGAGGATGATTAACAATCCATGTCAGTACTTAAGTCGTCTACTGTATCAACAAAAGCTTTATAGATTTCCTTGAATCCTAACAACCCATCATGATTTTCAATTCAACGGGTCTCTCACATTGCTGTAAGGTTTTTCCATTGTGTTTCGGCACTTTCAAGCACTTTCGGCACTTTCAAGCACTTGTTTCGTTTTGCCAAGGACTTGATGAAATTTCCAACGGATTTTATAATTCCAATAGTATTCCGAATAGGCTGAACTTGGCAAGAATGAGCCAGAGCTAAATTCAATGAATGTGAGCTGCAATGGACGTATAAGGCTTCTGGGTGTGACTCACGAATTACTGATTAGATTTTTTGAATAAATATTTGAATAATGTATTTTCTCGCGTTTTTTTGCCATTTCAATTGTTGATCGACCTGTAACAAATTAACAATTATAAAAAGGAGCCAAGTATTAATTCTATTGGTACAAAAATATTCACTTCAATAAAGATTTTAAAGAGAATTAATACCAGTGAGTAATCTACTATTTGGCATCAAATCCTTTTAATTTAAATTGAAAAATCATATTATTACTCACTTTCACTTCACTAATTCGCAACACTATAATTCCACACACTGCACTATTACTTCGCTTATATCTCCGTACTTGCATTGGATCACGTAAGACAGAACTGCGCCTGCGTGCTCGACAGGGCTCTTATATATTCCGCAGAAACGGCATAGGCAGTGTTGCCAATGTAAGATGTCAAAATTACTTACTTTGAGCTGCCGTAAAACTCACATTTTCGCGGGGATCAATCCCCCTTGATCCCCCCTGGCTACGGCTTTGGTAGGACCTTACTAGATGTGGCAACGAATATATCTGAGAAAACCCTTCAAGAAGTCATGCAATTTTCAAATGCACATGATGTTTCGCTAGAACTACATAGATTGTGTGATAGAATTGCAGAACAGAATATAGTATTTCTCATTTAAGTCAGGGTGGGTGATGATGGCAAAATCAGAGAGAACATTTGATAATCTCACGAACCAGTTATGTGCATATGATGGGCTGGTTCCAGTAAAACAAAAACCAAACCAAAGAAAGGAATAATTTGTTATTATTACCAGGGTATAGAGAGGGGCAATGTATGAAGAAGAAAGTGGTGGTGATTCTACATGACAAAGAAATGGTAATAATAAATTGATGGATGTAGCCGTTACTACGTGGTAGGAGATCATAATGAAAAGAGAAATGAAAATTTCTGTTTTTTACCATTTTTATTTGTAACTAACGTTACTACAGTTTCGTCCTATATGGACATTCTCAAACTTATACAATAAACCAACAATGATTCATTACATTCGCCAATATATACCATTCAGGTACTTGATTGAGTACCTGAATTCACAGTTCTCGATGCGGATGTGCCAATTTAAAAACCGGAGAGTAAATTAAATCGATTTGATCATTTAACAGGTTGCACCCGCAATATTTATGCTTGTGAATTTCCAAGGATTCTAAATAATTAAGTTTGCAACCCTTCCTTGCATAGTGCAGAATTTCCGTATCGTTTAGATTCGGAAACTTGTGGTTGCGTGTCAAGGAATGGTTTGAAAACGTCGAATCATTTTTTTTTCTAATCTGAAGAACCTTTCATGTCCAGCATACCGTTTTTGGAAATTGTGGCCGCATTGTCCCACATAAACACTATTACACACCGGACACTTGAGCTTATAAACTCCAGATTTTTCCAACTTGTCGACCTTATCTTTGGCATTGAAAAGGAAATGAGATAACCTGGCATGTGGTCTGAATTCTACTTCCACATTGTTTTTTCTGAAGAAATCTGCGATTATTTCTGTTCTTTTTCCAAAATATGTTAGCGTTACCCATTTTTTGATTTCTGGTTGTTTGACCTGAGGATACCTATATTAATCTGTAAGTGAATTTCGGCTTTGTTTCCTGACTAACTTCTTGATAGTATCTGCGTTGGAACCATTATTATGACCTATCTGTGTAATTGTATCAATTTCCCTAGCTAGATTGTCTGCAGACAAAGGCAGTGAGAATGCTATGTGCAACATTGAATTGTAGGCTGCTAATTTATAACTGTCTGGATGGAAAGAATCACCATCCCAAGCGATTTTTGTATTTACTCAATTTGTTTTACAAAGAAAAGTACAGCATGAGTTGATAAAATTGATATGTTGTATTGTTTTTTAGTATTATTTCACGATAATATTGATGTCACAATGTTTACGCGAAATAGCTGTATTTTGAGGTTACAACTTAAATGAGAAAATATTTTTTCAAAGAGCCACTTGTGGAGGCTTTGAAAGAGCCGGCTTCAGGATGCAGCACTGTTTCAGCTCCTACTAAACTCATCGCTGAAAAAGGGTCAAAACAAATTGGACAAGTTACCTCTGCTGATATTTCCACCTCGTTATAGCCATAGACTCCAACCTCTGGATGTTGCGGTTTACTGGTCTTTCAAAACAAGATATTGAATAGTTATGAACGAGTAGATGGTGATTTAAGACTAATAAATAACTGATTTTCACGAAAATGAATAATTTTACAGTTTGATAAGATTTATATAACAGATAAATAGTTTATTAAGTGATTTTTATTTGTTGAAAGACTGTTTTTTTTGTAGAGATTAACCCGGCTCTTTCATAGCACATGCCCAGCTCTTTCATACACATGTTGCTTTGAAAGAGCCGATTTCCCTTTTTTCTTTAAGTTCTCATATTACTAATTTCTGTCACAGTATCTCATTTTATTTTGATTGGATAACCATCACTATTGAAATAATTATTTACAAAAAGCAATTTTATTCAATAACCATCACCTGACGTTAACTTTTTTTGATGTTTTTCAAAACTGGCTCTTTCATACACACTCTCCCATACAGGATGGCCACAAAAAAACAATGTTGGAATTTTTTTGGGAAGACCCCCCTAAAATTTGTCAATTGGTTAAGAAATGAGATTGGTGAAGTTACAGCTCAATTGGATAAGATTGACTCGTGCCTCATCAAGGTTGAAGTTTAAACTTTTTATGAAAATGGTTTAATTACATTTACTGTCCAGATTTTGCTTTATTTATTTTCTCAATTGGTACATAAAAAAAGGTGTATTTGGAAGTGTTCTCAAAGTAAATACAGCACAATCCAAATTGAAAATGATGGATTAAAAAAAAATAAAAGCAAAAAAGTATAAAAAGCAAGAAGAAATAATTTTCAAAATTTTATTATCGGAAATATTAAAAAGAAAGCTTAATGAAAGAATGAAGTTATTATTATTATTATTATTATTATTATTTTTCACCGTAGTGTGCGCTGGTCAGGCTCTATCTCTCGAAGCCCCGATACATTCGGAAGGGCGCGCCAGCATAATCAACCAATGACCACTCCCCACACCGTGGGGTAAGAGATCATTGGGTCCGAAAATCATATGCCCTGAGCAAACGCAGTGAGCCAAGAATGACAGCCTTCTGCATCTGTGCGGCAAGCCGGTATGATTTTGAGATTCATTTCACCAAAGACTCCAATAATCAGAACAACCATCTTGACAGAGTGATCTGGATAGGGTCTGCGGAGTTCGAAGAGAAAATCTCGATATTTTATCCGTTTTTCCTCCTCTTTTCTGACGATATTTGTGTCACCAGGAGCTGAAAACTCCACGACAAATATTGTTTTGCTCTGGTGATAGAGAAGGACTATATCAGGCTTATTAGCTTGTATGAGCCTGAGAGTGGAGAACGAATAGTTCCAATAAATTCGGCACTTCTCGTTTCCCACAACGGATTCAATATCCCCCGGAGCGTAGAGCAACACCGGTGTCTCGTCAATACCGTAAGAGTGCCGTAGATGGTAATATAGCACCGCATATGCTGGACACGCTGATAGCAAGTGCATTAGAGTATCGGGCGCCTCGCGGCAGGCCCTTCACCTTGTGTCAGGAACCTCTATACCCATCACGCGACTGCGGTAGACTAAGGTGTTGAAGGCACCATCCTGACAAGCCATCATGAACCCCTCAGTTTCCGACTTCAGCCCACTCGACCTGAGAAAAGCAAACGTCAGGCGCTTTTATAAGCCAAGGCCTTCAATGTTATTGAAGAAGACCCCATGCAGTGGCTTATCCTTGTGTCTCTGCAGAAGTAATGTGATCTCTGCGGTTTTTATCTGAGCTTTTTGCTGAACGGGTTCCAACTCGGTGACAGAGTTGTGGTCACCTCGTTCAGAGTCGAAAACTATACCGAGTTCATCAGCTGCTCGGGCAGCTGCCCTAAGGAGAAATGCTCCAATTCCTGCTCTCTCATGCTCACAGACCATGCAGAGAAGGGGATCCGAACTCCTAACGACTTTACAGGCTATATCCAGTACCATTCTGTCATGTAGACACACCAAACTCAAAAGTGCACGGCCTCCCTGTTGTCGGGGGAAGTACAACCATGGAACGGACGATTTGGGATGCAAACTCCTATAGAGATGCATCATTTTTCGGGTTTTCACGTCGAGTTGATACAGCTCCTCCCGAGTCCACTTCACTACTCCAAACGAGTAGAGTAAGATTGGAACGGCAAGCATATTTGTTGCAGCAACTTTGTTATTTTCCGACAGTTCCGATGACCAGATCTGTCGAAGTTTGTACTGATACTTGCCGCGGAGAGAGTTTTTCACTGCTGTTACCTCTTGTGAGTGGCGTTGTTCCACCCAGAGGTAAGTATACGTCTCTCCGGCATCCAGATGGTGTAGGATGCTCCCATCTACGAGCTGCACATCCTCTCCGTAGTCCCCGCATCGTCCTCTTTTGAAATGGACCATTGCACATTTGTCTATCCCGAATTTCATACCGATAGCATGCGTGTACTCTTCCACCACCCTCAAGGACTGATGGAGATCCTTCTCTCCAGAGGCATAAAGTTTAAGAACATCCATATAAAACAGATGGGTGAACTTGTGCTTTCGGTTTCCGGGGGTGCCACAGTTATACCCTCGAGTATTTCTGAGCGCAACGGATAATGGCAATAGTGAGATGCAGAAGAGAAGGGGACTGACGGAATCACCCTGAAATACACCCCTTCTGAAAGTGGCCCACCCTGTTTGGACTCTTGCTTGACCAGATGTTATGGTGAAGCGAGTTCGCCAAAGTGGTATTGTATCAAATGCCTTATGGTAATCGATCCAGGCCATAGAGAGATATTATTATTATTATTCACATTTACTATTAATTGATAATAACGTGGCTTTTGAAGAGTCAGGAAAACTTTTTCGACATTCCGATACAATTTGTAACAGAAACTGGCGTTAATCTTTGTCTTTCGTCAAACAGGAATTGAAGTCTTGGAATAATTTCACCCCTTTTCCAGCTATGTCATTGACAACCTTTTTTTGAAGTGCAAAACACAAGCACTATAGGAAAAGTTTTTAAGGCGCTCTCAGAGCGGTGCCTGTGCGAAAGTAGCGATTCACATTGGATTTGACTCGCTGGAGATCAAATCCATTTGAAAAAACGTTCTCAGGAAGTGTATTCCACATAAACGCAGTTCTCCAGATGAAAGAGTTCTTAACAATGAAGTTCAAGGTGTACTGAGTTGAACCTCAAAATGATGAGCAGCAACAGTCCGTCGCGTATTTCTGATGTGTGCCGCTCTTAGTGGAATCAAATGTACCAAGTCACTCGAATACTTCCCGTGAGAGTATCTATAGAAGAGAGACAAATCTCCAACCCTTCTTCAGCGTTTCAAGTTATCAAAGTTGCACGTGATGTTTGCGTCTCCAAACATACGCGTGGTTATTTTCTGGATAGAATCCACCAACTTCAGGGTATGTTCGGGGGGCAGAACTCCATACATGAGAACAATACTCCAAAGAAGGTCTGATCTGATCTCTATGAAGCATCAAAAGTTGCTGGGGTGTGTACAGTTTTCTGGTTCGGAACAGTGTTCTAAGCTTTTGAGAAACAGCCTTAGCAATTCCAGCGACATGAATATGCCAAGACATATTGGTGTCCATTCTAACCCCCAACAAACTTATCGAAGCAGAAAGCTGAATTGTTTGACCTGACATTATTATATCCGGTTCGGAGACATTTATCTTCTTGGAGAAAACAGATGCCTGAGTTTTTGTGGCATTGAATTGAACCTGGTTACTTCCACCCCAATTCGAAATCACTTCTAGATCCACATTAAGTTATGCAACCTCCTGCTGCCGGTGAAGACGTGCCTCCGTAGCCGATGTCCTGGAATCCAAGTAGAATGATGAGGCAAGTGTGCAGTCGTAAGCAAAGCAATATATTGGATTCTTGGTTCTTTCCAATAAGTCGTTGAAATAAAATGAGAAGAGGGTTGGACACAATATGGATCCCTAGGGAACACCAGCGTTGATGTTGAAAGTATTCGAGAGATATCCATCGACGGCCATTTGCAGGGAACGTTCTTTCAGGAAACTGAAGAGCCATGCACAAAAATGATCCGACAAGCCATAGTATCGAAGTTTGGCCAGCAAGCCCTCATGCCACACACGGTCTGAGGCTTTAGAAATGTCTAGCGCAACAGCTCCTGATTCTCCGTGTTTCTAGATTGCGTTATTCCAAATATGGATAACATACAATAGAAGGTTGCCTATTCTTCTTTGTTTCCGGAAGCCATATTAATGATCGCTCAAGATGTTGAAGCCTTCCCAATATTTGAGGATATGGTGGTTTACGACTTTCACACCGTTTATCAGGATACGTATTTACAATTCTGTATTTCAAATCTTTTGAAAAAATCTAGAGTTTGATGAGAAACAGAAAAATGAATATCTTTGTCCAATAAATTATCCATTTGAGACTGATTTTGCTTTCACATACCTACCATCACATGTTTTTTCTTCAATTGGAATTAATTGTAGATTTTTACAGCTATGCTTGTTTTGACACCTCTTTCTGAATTTTCATCGAAGAAAGAAAATCCGACTTGCTCAGAATTGAGGTAACACAGAATATTTATCATTTTAGACAACGCCTTGTCTGCAAGTTCTTCATCGATTTTTCTATATTTCAAAAGAGATTTTAAAAATTGTAGGTCTTGGTTGATGGCCTAAGTGGGTTTGGGGGCATTGAACCACGCTTTTATATGAAAGTTCATTAAAAATAAACAAATGTAATTTTTTTTCTGAATTCGTTAATGTAAATAATTGATTTTTCAAAAGATATATTTTGATACAATAAATGGCCTTTGCCATATACCTAGCGTGATGAATGACACCAGGTACTTTGAGAAAAGTGTCTTTAGGGGGAATACGTCCTAAAACAATTACCAAAAGTTCAATGAATTTTTTGTATTCATCCTTTGGTATTTTATCTGAACTCCTTATTTTATGACTAATATTTTTATCTTCCATAGCAGTTTTTTATTTTGTCTTGTATAGCTTCAACCATCCAGTCTAAAACTCTCCCCGGAGCACCAATTAATTTTGTTTCATAATTTCATGATTTCTATTACTTTCTTCTTTAATGAATGTTTAATTATACAGTGTGTCCGCAAAGTATGGAATAATTCGATATTTCCAAAACCAAAGGTAGTTTTACCAAAACCAGAAACACGTCGATTTTTAATTTTAATATTCTATATTTTACAATAAAATTTTATTATACAGGGTATTCCATATGAATGTGATGACGTCGTCGTTATTTTTTTTAAATGCAACACCCTGTATTTGGTGTCAGTTTTAGAGAATCCGTAACGAGCTGATTTCGAAAAGGTATGATACTTGGGGTCTAACGGACATAATTTGAAAGATGTGCGCTTAGAAAATAAAGGCAATTTCCAACTCAACTTATATATGTCGCAGCCAACTGGTTAAAATAGTCGTTCAATCAAACGGCTAGTTCTTTGACTGAACAACGCCATTCAATCACACGGCTAGCTTTTTAATTGAATATTTGAGGCGCTCAAAACGTTCAACACTACAGCTGTTTCAAACGCCGCCGTCTAATTGAATTAGGAATCACACGTTAAAAGGTAAGACCTCGTTAGTCCTTAGCTCTCACAGGCTTTTCAACTTCTGAGAGTTGTCATTCGTATAGGGGCGACAGCTGATTAACGGAAAAACAGATTTCAAACAGTTTTTTTTTTGTTTAGTTCAGCGCTCACCACCGAGGGGCTAGGTAAATAAATACTTGTGTTTTAAATAGTTTATCTTGTGAAAAAGAAGGCTGAAAAGTTGCCCTTTTCTGAACTTTGAAGGGCCGTAAGTTTGTAAATAAGGGAGAGCGCCGCTTTTTTCTTTCGGATTCGTAATTATTAAGTTTCTAATTCATATCAAGAAGAATATTTGGTCACCTCTTAAACTTAATTCAAGAATAATCTCCCAAGAAATTACAAAAAGTTTTCCTATTCTTTCAAATTACATACTGAACTAATGGTCACCCTGGTAAAGTTGTCATTTAACCAGTTGGCTAAGCGTCGTCTAGCTGTAGTGTTGAACGTTGCAGTCAATAAGTCGGCTAAACGACGTATAGCCGTGTGATTGAATGGCGTTATTCAGTCAAAGGGCTAGCTGTTTGATTGAACGGCTATTTTAAACCAGTTGGCTGCGATATATATATTATAAATAAACTGAACTATTCACAATCAGACAAATCAACACTTACCAATTCCTACTACGAGTTTATCTTAGGAGTGAATCATTTGAAAGGGCAGCCAAATTTATAACACAGAAATCATTTTTCTACTATGGACCAAAACTTTATAACATACTAGTACTATGTTGCTGTATCGCTGCTGTTCCAATGTTTTGACAGAATCAGAACCAACGAACTTAGGCATGCACAGCGTTATAGAACAGTGCTTTCAAAAAAATTTCTACAGCGCCATCTAGTGGCAAATTACAGAAAAATTGATAGCCTAAAAACCTTCTCTATGAAAAATTACTCATATATGTCAAGTTTCATCACGATCAGTTGAGCGATGTGGAAGTTTATCACTTACCAACCAACCAACCAACCAACAAACATCCATTTTTATATATTAGACTAGTTGTTGCCGCGACTTCGCCCGCGTAGAATTTGGTAGTTGTACTACTAATTGGTACTATGTTGCTGTATCGCTGCTGTTCCAATGTTTTGATAGAATCAGAATCAACGAACTTAGGTGTGCGCAGCGTTATAGAACAGTGCTTTCAAAAAATTTGTTCTACAGCGCCATCTAGTGGCGAGTTACAGAAACATTGATAGCCTAAAAACCTTCTCCATGAAAAATTACTTATACATGTCCAGTTTCATCACGATATTATTATTATTATTATTATTATATAATTTCAGTGTGAATAAATATTATTATTACATATCTTATTTTATTTTATTTTTCTCCTTTCTTACTAGTGTGATCGCTGAAATTGCTATAAGTATTATTTTAATTAATCTTCCTTATTTTTCTATCTATGTACTAATGCATTTCTGACTTTATCAGAAGAGGATGGTTGGCGAAATCCCCCCCTACTTATAGAACCTATAGTTATTTAATTAATTTACAATTAATTTAAGTATAATTTACTCAATTTTACATTTGAAATTTTTAGATTTATGTTTAATAATGTTCACTTGTAGACTTGTACCAATTATTATTGTATTATTGTATATTACATCTGTATTAATCTGTATTTGTGTTCACGGTGGAAGTCTAGAAATCATTGGAACAAAATAATTGTTTCATCAGTTGTCATAGTTGTAAAGTGGGTTAATCCCCTTCCCCAATATTGGAAAAAAAATTCCAATTGCAAAAACCTTTTGTTATAATTCGTCGGGTATTTGAACGATAAAAGACTCTTAGTCTTGAGATCATGAGTGATAAAATTCCGACGTACTAATAAAACTTATGTTGTAGCATGACACCGTTTGCCCTATTCTACGAGACGCCTATGACTCTCCCTGGTTGCCAACAGGAAGCTTGGAACAAGTATTTTTGACAGCGAGTATGATTGCTGTCTCTGTTCTGGCGAATGCCGCCCTTATTAGTAGACAGTAACCCCATAACTAGTGCAGAGGATAGCGAGTCTTGTTATATACTAACTTTGATTCAATAAATTGTGTATTTTCGGTAACCTAGTGTTTTACCCACGAAACCCTTAAGGCAATAATAATAGCCTTATAACTGGCGCCCAACGTGGGGCTATCGAAAATCATGAAATAAAACTGTTGATGAAAAGTTTTCGTGTCGTTTGTTGGTATAAACGAGAGTAGTGCGCGCGAAAGTTTTCCGAACTGTGCTTCTACAAGTAGGACTCCTCAATCATCGCTTTTGTGAACTGTCTCCAGTGTGAATAGACTAGCTTCTACAAAAGTAGGACTGGATCTGTTTCTCGCTTCATAGTGCATGAAAAGATTGAAAAGCTTCTACAAGTGTAGGACTGCCTGGATCTACTTTTTGCTCCGCCGCGTAGGAATTTTCTGGATCTACTTTTCGCTCCGCCGCGTAGGAATTTACTGGATCTACTTTTTGCTCCGCCGCGTCTTCAAAAGAATCGCAAGTATTCTGAAATTTGAAAGGTTACTGCACAAACTGTGAGTACTTTTCTCTGTTATCACGGCTGATCAAAGGCATGCGTATTTTCTCCGTTCCGCCGTTCATAAAACCGAAGTAATTGAAAGAGAGACGGATTCGAAAATGTCTGTCACACTTTCGAATGAACAATTCCAAGAATTATTAGGCCGCATGAATGTTTCAACGAATACGGGTAACTTCTCAAAGTGCTCGAGTAAATTTAGCGGTGATAAAAATGCTGATGTGAACGCGTTTTTAGATGCAGTAGAAGTCTATAAGGACTGTGTTAATATTTCGGATGTAAATGCATTGAAGGGTTTACCGATGCTTCTCGAAGGTTTCGCTGCAACATGGTACCAAGGTGTGAAATCCACTGTGACTGATTGGAAAGAAGCTACAAAGTTGTTGAAAACAACATTTGGACCAAATAAACCTCCGTATCGTGTATATCGTGAACTTTTCGCCTACGAACAAGATTCAAGAACAAAAACTGATGTGTTTATTTGCAAAGCCCGATCAATACTTGCTCAACTACCTAGTGGCACTCTTGCCCAAGAGGTTCAACTAGATATGGTGTATGGATTACTCCATAGGAGAATTCGCGAGAAAGTTCCTCGTGATGAGGTTAGCTCTTTCGAAGAATTGCTCACACAGTCACGACTAGCAGAAGAAACTTTTGATTCAACGCCCGAAACGAAACTTTCTGAGGATGGACTTTCAAAGATTAAGAAACGTTGCTCATATTGTCACAATCCTGGTCATATTAGGGAGGACTGTCGCAAATTAGCTAAAGCCCAATATAAAGGTTGTAATTCGGTGTCTAATGTCACGAACACGGGTCCAGCTACGAAAACTGCGACTGACACCACTCAGAATAATCCTCTGCCTAGCCCCAGTACCTCTAATAATTTTTCATGTTATGGATGCGGAAATCCCGGTTACATTCGAACTAATTGTCCTAAATGCTGTTCAAAATTACAGAAAACAACTGTGTCATCGTCTGCCGAATTTTTGTGTAGTAAATTCAATAACAATGATACGAATGTAATTAGGCCCCTGGTCCCAATTCAAATAATGCACCACAACGTGTTTGCTTTTTTGGATACTGGCTCAAAGTCTAGCATAGCTGGACATATATTGTCGAAGCTACTTCTCAACGACAATGTTCCTTTTAGAGAGGACAATCTTATTATGACTCTAGCAGATGGAATACAGCGTAACGTCATCGTACGAATTTTTGAAACTAAAGTTACTTTAATGAATAAAACGGTTCCTATTGAACTTATCTCGCTTTCTGAATATGAAAATAGCAGAACTCTCCTGGGCGTAGACTTCATAAGAGCTATCAATGTGATATTAGACATACCAAATAATATGTTTTTCTTCGGAGATGGAGACCAGAGAATGTATCCGTTCTCTAGCGAGCCCAGTACTGATTCTAAATGCGTAGTGAATACAGTACACTTTGAAGCTATTAAATTAAGGGAAAACGAAGGAGCGTCGCTGTCCATAGAAGAACGCGAAAAACTTAATAATTTAATATTTGACAATAGACAAATTTTCGAAGAAAATGGTGAGCCTACACCCTACGCAGAGCACACAATCACGTTAACTGATGATGTTCCTGTTGCTGTGCCGCCGTACCGCATGTCTGAGCCTAAGAAACAAATCCTACGACAAGAGTTGGACAAACTCCTGGACAATGGTACCATTGAAGAATGTGAATCTCCCTACGCTGCTCCTGTAGTCCTAGTCCCGAAGAAAGATGGTGAAATTCGAATGACAATTGACTACAGAGGTTTGAATGCCATCACCCGTGCAGATCGCTATCCGCTACCTAGGATCGACGATCCTAGGTGGATGGATTCAAATCAGGACTACCAGACATTCTCCTTGTGGTTTATCTAGATGACCTTATCGTTATCTCAGCAAGCTTCTATGAACACATAGACGACCTGAGTAAAGTCTTCTCCATACTGTTGTTATTTAAGCTACACCTGAATAGAGATAAATGTACCTTCTCTTGCCAATCGGTACGATATTTGGGTCATATTATTACCCCGCAAGGTATTCAACCAGATGATGCTAAAGTATCTGCGATATTAAACATGCTACCTCCCAAAATGTCAAGCAACTACTTACCTTTCTGCAAACCGCCTCATATTTCAGGCGGTTCATTGAGAATTTCGGTGACATAGCCAAACCTCTCACCAACTTGACAAAGAAGAAGGCTAAGTGGAAGTGGGAAGATGAACAGACTATGGCTTTTGAACAACTCAAGCACAAATTGAGCTGCGCACCTATCTTACGACAGGCCGATCCTTGTCTACCCTACATATTACGTACGGATGCTTCGAGCTACGCTCTGGGGGCATGTCTCCTTCAGGGGGAGGACTCGGATGAGAGACCAATAGAGTACGCCAGCCGCCTTCTCACCACCGCCGAACGGAATTATACGACTTCTGAAAGATAAGCTTTGGCCGTTGTCTGGGCTGTCGAAAAATTCCGTGGTTACGTAGAGGGAGCCACTATTACTATACAGACTGACCATCAACCCCTCCGATGGTTGATGACGCTCAAGTCACCAAGTGGGAGGCTAGCCCGTTGGTCTCTAGTTTTGCAGGCCTATGACCTGCGCATTGATTATATCACAGGAAAGTCTAATGTAGTAGCGGATACGTTATCACGCCCCGCTTGCGAAGAAAACAATATAGAAGTGAACCTAGTCACAATTGACTTACCTACACGGTCTCCACACTCTATTAGGCAAGAGCAATGCCAAGACCCAGAGTTGAATAAAATTATAGTTTGTCTAGAAAATAACCCCCGCGAAGTCGACTTCAAGAAATGGTCTGAACGCGGCTTCTTAATGAACAATGGAGTCCTCTATAAATATACCCCCGAGATCGATGAAGAAGAACCCCAGATGGTCGCACCCACCACTGATGTACCACGCATATTGAAGGAGTTCCACGATGCAGAATCTTCAGGACACTACGGAGTTGACAGAACTCTTCGGCGTATCGCTAGGCGATATTATTGGCGTACTATGCGACGAGACGTGACCGAGCATGTAAGTAAGTGTATTGAATGCCAACGCTACAAGGCCCTGAACCTAAAACCCGCTGGCCTGTTGCAAACCCCAATCCAATCTCAGAGATTCGAGGTACTCTCCGTCGACCTCTTTGGACCATTACCAGAAGCCCCTACTGGTGAGAAATGGGTTATGGTGGTAGAAGACACTGCCAGCAGATGGATGGAACTACTACCTTTAAAGATAGCCTCTGCTGAAGCCTGTGCTCGCCTTCTCATTGATGAAATTATCCTACGCTATGGACTACCCAAGCGTGTCATTAGTGATAACGGCCCCCAATTCGTAAGTGCTGGGATGCAGCAAGTAGCTCATGTCCTTGGATTCCAACAGTCACTTATCCCTGTGTATCATCCGGAAGTAAACCCTGTCGAGCGAAAGAACCGTGACTTGAAAACTCAGCTAGCTATACTAACTTCCAGTGACCATACCTCGTGGAAGGATAAAATCCCGGCAGTGCGGTTCGCTATGAACACGTCGTTCTGTGAATCTATCAAATTTACACCCGCATTCCTGACCTTCGGTCGTGAACTACGCGCTCCTGATGATGTATACAGAGACTTACGCGCGATTCTAGACTGTGATACCTTCGCTACTCAGCTACTACCTAAAATTTCACAAAGCTACTTCGCTTTGTGAAATTTTAGGTGAAGCCCGCGAAAATCACGAACTCTCGCAAGACAGACGTGTAAAGTACAGTAACGAGCACCGGCGCTCTGTGAATTTCAGTGTCGGCGACAAAGTTCTTGTGGACGCTCACTCTTTGAGTAAGGCTAAAGACTCGTACACCGCAAAGTTTGCGCCTAAGCGGGATGAACCTTATAAAATTATCCAAGTTGTCTCCCCCACTACCTATGTCGTGGCATCGGTGGACCGTCCAGATTTCCCTCTGGGCAAGTATCATTCTTCAGCCTTTACTCCCTACAACAGCCAAGAGGCAGACCCCCAGGAACGAATATTCTTTCCCCAGAAGCTCCACCTCTACTCCCTGACGATTCCCAGACGAATGCTCCTAGTGCTGGATCCAACGACTTCGGCCCAGACCCTTGCCCACCAGAGGAGTCAGCAACAGATCCATCCACTGCGGATCCAATCACAAAACCAGTTCCCATGGATAGACCTAGACGAGCTGCACCCAAACCCAGTTGCCACTGCTGTACATAACCTCATTTGGCCTCACACCCGGGACGTTAGTGTGACGCCAAGGGGGAGGTTGTAGCATGACACCGTTTGCCCTATTCTACGAGACGCCTATGACCCTCCCTGATTGCCAACAGGAAGCTTGGAACAAGTATTTTTGACAGCGAATATGATTGCTGTCTCTGTTCTGGCGAGTGCCGCCCTTATTAGTAGACAGTAACCCCATAACTAGTGTAGAGGATAACGAGTCTTGTTTTAAACTAACTTTGATTCAATAAATTGTGTATTTTCGGTAACCTAGTGTTTTACCCACGAAACCCTTAAGGCAATAATAATAGCCTTATAATTTGTCACTGCTTTAAATTTATAATCATCATAGTTTCACAAAGTATAAAATGTTTAGATTATTTTTTATCAATATTTGCCCCGTAATTCCGATTTTTCTCAAGATATAACATAACATTTCAAGTACATAGTTACTAATAGAAGCCTCTCTCTGAGTAGAGACAATAAATATTATTTTCGACATGCTATGTAGTGCCCTCAATTGATAAGCAAATATTATCCCATCAATGCTAATTGATAAAACTGAATCAGTCAACAATAAACACTACGGTGAGTGATAAACATAGGATAGGAGGCCTCTCGAGTAGCCTATTTCTATGAGACTAGATAACTTAATGCAGATGTATAATTTATGAGACAAATTGAAACATTCAAAATATTGATGATGAAACAATGCATTGAGTAGGTGATCAAATGAAGTTAACATGTTTGTTAGGCAAAATTGAGATAAAAACGAGGAGTTACAGACAAACTGATAAACCACGAATACTTATACTCCTGTACATGTACACTTGTAACGTTTTCATAAACTACGAACCTGATCATAGGATTCTTAAATTTTAAGATTTTTACTCAGCATTTTTGTGTTATCGAAATTGATGTTAAGTACGTGTTGGAAGAGAGAAGACGTGGTGACTTTTCCCTAGTTTGTGTTCATCTTTGCGAATGTTGGTCTGTTGGTCTGGCCGATGTAAGTCCTGTCACAATCATGGCATGGTACTTCATACACCCCTTGTGACTCCAGTGGTATCTGATCCTTGGGATTACAAAGCATGGACCTTATTGTCCGTTCTGGTACGAACGAAGTACGTAAAAGCGGCTGCCAAGACCACACGGAAACAACAAAAAACTCGAGATACACCGGTCATAACAACCGCACTACCATATATTGCAGGAACAACAGATAAAATCAGCAGAATTCTTCACCGACATAACATATCAACTTCGTTCGTATCAGAACGGACAATAAGGTCCATGCTTCGTAATCCCAAGGATCAGTCACAAGGAGTGTGTATATATATATATATATATATATATATATATATATATATATATATATATATATATATATATATATACGGCTGTTCATCCGTTGTGTACTATTCGATAGTCGACGTTTCGCCATCATCTCAGATGGCATTATCAAGACGAGTTACTGCTTCGCTTCGAGAGGTGTAAGCGAAGCAGTAACTCGTCTTGATAATGCCATCTGAGATGATGGCGAAACGTCGACTATCGAATAGTACACAACGGATGAACAGCCGGAAAAACAACACATCATATTCTACCATCCGTGAAAACCTACATTGTAATATATATATATATATATATATATATATATATATATATATATATATATATATATATATATATATATATATATATATATATATATATATATTACTATTAATGTAAGTTACAAAAAGGATTTGAAGCTCTATGAGTTCTACTTGATTATCTGCGAGCGCTTTCGACAGCTGGTCGTGCTATCTTTTAGGCACTCTTCTATCTGAACGTGTCATCCTGTTGTGTGTCTTTTTACACGGTCCGAACGCCTCAATACAGGTACTTCTGCTGCTTTAGGTAAATTTGCCTGTATTTGGATTACATCAAGTACTATTCTTTGTGCTAAATCTTCTCCAGGTTCATTGCTTCTAGGAGTGTTGTGTTTTGATTTGTACTTGTTCCTCGATAAGTGAATTTTGACAGTTAAATTTATGGATGTTTAAGTTTTCCCAAATGTCCATGCGGTTTCCCTTATTGACTTGTTTTATGAGTTTTATGTTCTCTGGTGGGGGAAAATTATGTTTGTTTTGTATGGCGTGTGTTGCGAGGTTTCACTTATCCACTATTGGGTTTATGTATGCCTTTTTGTGTTCATCGTACCTTTGGATTAGTTTTTTTCTTGGTTTGGCCGATATAGAATTTGTTGCAGTCCGAGCATTGTATACTGTATATCCCGTTTTGGTTTTTGTCTTCTTCTTTTTCATAGCTGTTTATTTTTTGCGTTATTTTCGTGTTTGGTTTGTATGTGATGTTGATGTTCAATGGCTTGTTAGTTTTTTGATTTGGTGTCCTACGTACGTAAATGCTGTCCATCGTTGTGTTGTTTTGTCTGTTTTTTTGTTTGATTCTGTTTTCTAATTTATCTATTGTCTTTTGGGTGTATCCGTTTTCGTTCGCTATTTGGTATATGATTTTCCGTTCTTTGTTCCGGGCTTCCTTGCTGAGTGGTATCCTCAACATTCTATATATGAATGCGTTATATGCAGCCATTTTTGTGATGGTGGATGGTTTGAACTTGCGGGTATGGTGGAGCTTGTTTGTGTATAAGTCAAGTACAAATCAAAACACAACAAGACCTAACATTCAATATATTAAACAAATCAATATACACTCCTAGAAGCAATGAACCTGGAGAAGATTTAACACAAAGAATAGTACCTGATGTAATCCAAATACAGGCAAATTTACCTGAAGCAACAGAAGTACCTGTATTGAGGCGTTCGGACCGTATAAAAGACACACAACAGGATAACACGTTCATATAGAAGAGTGCCTAGAAGATGACAGCTGCAGAAGATGACAGTTATTTGCACGAAATTCGGTACCCGGGGTTTTTTTACCTGGGAAATCATAATTTCGTATTAATTTTCATGTAACATCTAGAGGGCGTTGCGTACGCTGTCATTATTTATTTCAAATTGCCCTAACTTTTTTGACAGTAAACTTTTGATACTTTTCATAAAAAAACATAATTTCTACACCTATTCCAAGTAAAAAAGGTACACCTCCTCAACAACGCTGGAGGTGATCGTTTTCGAGATATTTACAATTTTCTATATCGATGCATATTACTTAGCTTCTAGGGCGCTAAGTGAAGTTGCTGAGAACATTACAAAAACTAAGTATGTGGTGGATCTCGTCAAAATAAACAACTTTTTCCTATAAAATGTTTAACGAAGAATGATTCGTTTTCGAAATACAGATTGTTGAAATTTTTCAAAACATTTGTCGGGTTTTATTATTCAATTAGAGAGTGCTACATTTCGGAGTTTGTGAAAAAAACAATTCGGAGAAGTACTATGTTATTTATTAGGAAAATAAACATATAAAAATTGAACGAAACAACTATTACAACAACTGAATATTACTAAAAATTCCTTGTTATCACACTAAAATGAGCAGGAGCTCCATCGTGCATAAACCAAGAGTGATTTCAAAGACCAATGGGAACATTTTATGAGTTGGGGAAGATAGTGTTCCAAAAAATGTAGGAAGGCATCTCCATTCAAACGTAAGGCAAGAAAATAGGGCCCAATTAAATAATCCCCAATTATGCCTACCCATACATTAAAAGAGAATCTGTCTTGGAAATGAGTTTGCGTTATCGCATGTGGGTTATTTTCCGCCCAGATGTGGTTGTTATGGAAGTTCATGATACCATTTCTTGAAAAATTAGCCTCATCTGTGAAGAGGATTTTCGATTAAATTTGCGGATGCTGTTTGACTTGAAGCCATTGAGCAAATTCGATACGTGGTTAGAAGTCACGTAGCGATAAGTGCCTGGACACGCTGAATATGATAAGGATATAATTGTTGTTCCTTTAAAATTATGTGAACTGTAATGTGACTCACATTTAAAGTTTAACTAATTGTTCTTGTACTTGTCTCTGGATGTTCACTAATTTCTTCGAGAACCGCCTCCTCCAATTCTACAGTTCTTGTAGTTCGTGGCCGTCCTACTGCAGAAGTTGTTTCAGAACTTCCAGATTCGTCACGCGTTGGGGATACGTTTCCTGATAGATGCGTCTGGCCTCGCTTGAATTTCCGTCAGCCAAGCCGTATGCAAAAACCATATCAGCCATTTTAGCATTTGTAAAGTAAGGCATGGTACCAAAAAATCACTTTAATTAATTAATAGTTAAAAATGTGACAGCGAACTTCTATTTTTATAAACAAACTTTCATAGCCTACTCGATTTAATTAACTTAATTTGCAAGCGGAGAGTGACAAAAATTATTGAAATCAATTTTGGCTATAAAGTAATATGCATCGATATAGAAAATTGTAAATATCTCGAAAACGATCACCTCCAGCGCTGTTGAGGAGGTGTACCTTTTTTACTTGGAGAAGGTGTGGGAATTAGGTTTTTTCGTGAAAAATACCAAAAGTTTACTGCCAAAAAAGTTAGGGTAATTTGAAATAAATAATGACAGCGTACGCAACGTCCTCTAGATGTTACATGAAAATTAATACCCCGGGTACCGAATTTCGTGCAAATAACTTATTTTTTGCAAGAGTTATTTTTAAAAAGCGAACAAAAAAATTCAATTTCAACACCCCGTATCTTCGAAGCGAAGCATTTTCGGACACAAGTTCATATAGACTTTTTTTCTTAAAATTCTCTCAGGAATGCGTCACTTGAATATTTTAACGTACTTATGTTACACCCTGTATATACAATCGATCGCTTCAAAAACACTTCACTAACTTTCTTCGAAAGCTTCTGATAATTTCTCTTTCATATTCTCTGTTTCACTATCACTGTCGTCATTTAAATCAATAATGAATTTATTTCCATCATTAATATGGAAGTGTCCAATCTTCAACTAAAATTACTTTTTGAATCCTTTTCTGCCAGTCTTCTTCGGTAATATTAGATACTTCTTCTTTAATTAGTTGTATTATCATCTCATCAAATTTTGGAAAAAAAATTTTGCGCCTGATGCTTTGTTTCAATTTTTCCCAAATCAACTCGATGGGATTGAAAACACAAAAATAAGGGGGAAGTCTCAGTATGGTGTGTCCATACATTTCAGCAATACTCTCAAGGACATACACTTTTTCAAATATTTTTGGCTGCAAAACTACAAGTAGTTGATTTTTTCTATAGTAATCTTCAAAATACGAACTGTTTTCCATTAAGAAACTTTGTATTTCTTCTTTCCTCGAATTTTTATTCGATACTTTGATGAGCTGTCGCAAATGATAGGAAGCGTTGTTACTATTAAACTATTCGCATCCAAATTTTGGATCAATGTGTTTTCAAACCAGCTTCCGTTTTCTTATGATAGTCAACACTGCAGTCCTCAAGTGTGTCGTGAGTGTCATACCACGTTGCGTCCAAATAAAACATTTGTCTTTGTTCTTGTCTATATTCTTCAAATTTTATATTATGACTCTTCAGCCAATCATAAAACTCGGTTAGTAAAAATTAGCCAATACGAACCACCAAGTCTACACTCCACGTGCACTAGTTTGCTGTCGGTTCATTTCTAGGTATTGGTTTTTTTGGCCTTTGAGCGTGCCGACAACGAAAAAAAGAAACCATCACCAACTACTGTCAAGAAAATTATACAAAACCTTACGAATTTTGGATCCATAAGAGACAATGTGCGGAAAAATGAACAAAAAAGTTGACTAGTTATCAAGGAAAATATTCAAATAGAATGAAGAGTCAGATCTGGGGAGCAAGGTGGCCAAAGATGTGGTCCGTTGTTGGCTATCCATTGATCATAAAACATATCTTGCAGCTGATTATTGACAAAATGGCCATTATGTGGAGGCGCCCCATCGTGTTGGTAGAATACATTTCTATGATCAGCCAGAGACGCAAATTTTCTAGGTAGTTAATTTCAAAATTGTGTAAGATGTAGAAATTATTAAACGTGTTTTATAACTAAAGTAATTCAAAACTGTCTTCACTCACTATTCAAATTGTCTTGATAAAATTCTTGACAGAATTTAGGAACCGTATTAGAAACAGTATTCTGTCGATATAAAAATATTAAATTGCAAATATTTCAAAAACTACTGATTTTCGGGATAGGTGTCCTCATACAAAGTTACCCTCATTTTTAATGCTTAATACGAATAAATCATAAAAATTGGGTGTTTCCATTCGAAAAAAGTCACTTAGACGGTATATTAAATTTCATTTATATTCCTATTTTTTGACCACCCTGTATTGATAATTATCAAAATTTCATATGAATTCTATTGAATTCGGTTCCTACAAGGAACCCGACCAAAACATATTGATACAGATTTCCTTAAAGGAAAAATTGATAATTATTGTAGGGTCTGCAAACATCATTTTTGACATGAAAACTTAAATATGTCAAAAACGTCTAGACTTAGATATAGGACATTATGCATAGATTCTGATGTAGAATTCAAAAATGTAATAATATGTAGGGTGTTTTATTTAAAATAATGAAGTTGACAGCTACTTCCGGTATAACCGGAAGTGCCGCCATTGTAAATATATTTTAGCCATGTTGCCCCCATCGACTTCAGTGTATTGTCAAATTTTCAGATTGTTTTCAAATATAGTTTTCCCACAATCAATCGATGCAATTCCTGGAGGTTCACCCTGTATACTTTGATCTTTCAATTTTCAAAATAATAAAACAGTTTTATGTACATCAGTGCATTAATCATTTCAGAAACTATTGTAAGTAAATTTGGTTGTTTTCGGAAAATATATCGTGTTCACAAAACTTATATTCAATTTCAAAATTGAAAAAAAAAGGATCAAATTTTGTATATGTTGGAACGTTTTACAAAAACGATAAAAGTAGTTGTTTACAGCTGATTCTCGGCCTCCCCCCACCACTATGACGTATTAATTGCTTTTTTTATTGGTTGTTGTTTGGTGAAGTTTTTTTTGTTGTGCAGTGAAGTCAAGGCGTTGTGACCTTGAAGTGTCTGGTGCATGGATCGTTCAGATTTTTTTTTCATATGAGATTTTGTGTGTTTATGTGTGTGTGTGTGTGTGTGTGTGTGTAGGAGAATGCACGGTACAGGGTTTCATCATGTGCTTGTTTGTCTATGTACAAACATACGTCTGCATACTTCGAAGATCCTCCAAGTAATAAATGCTCCATCGGTGTTAGGGCACCAAGTTAGTAGTGGAGTGACGTCACAGCAATAACCGTTCAACGGCTAGAGAGCGACATGTTCACTCCACGACGTGTGGCAGAGTAATGCGTATTCATCGGTCTGCCCTCACCTCTCCCGAAGCGATGAAGGTTCGCTCTAGCCCGCTATCGATGGTGACACAACGGCAGCCGAGGACCGTTTGCCTAGCGTCTACCCTCTCCGAGACCGCAACGACCACTGCTTGCTCGTACCGGCAACTGTTATCGCATCAAGTTGGGAGATGGGCTTGGCTGTGACGTCAGGCATCTCTAGTGGATAGCAACTAGCAATGTGAATCTTTCACGGTTTCATGGTGGGGGTGACTCACACTGTTTAATATAAAAGAAATGCCTGGCACACTATGAAATCAGTAGACGAATATATCTGCAGCAGTTAGCAATTGGTAGAGTGTTATTCAGTTCGTAATAGAAGGAAGACGGTGAGTGTATTTGTCTGTTGGAAATTGTTTATATTTTCGTATATATTTTCATCATGTCCGTTTCAAAAGTAGACTTGAATAAAATTAATAATTTGATTGTACAGGAGGTTGAAATAGTAGAGCAAAAGGCCTTATCATCATTGCCAATTGATGAAGTGTTCATAATTAAAAATATGTCAACTTATTCTACACGATTTGGTAAATCAATTTTATTAACTTTGCAAGATGTGAGCAATGATAAATTATTTAAAACATGGCTACCAAAACGTATTTCGTTGCAATTCAGTGATGACGATATATCTTGTATCAACTCATCAGGTGGTAAATATACGATGATGTATTTAGGACAGAGCCAACAAAGTTTTGCTGGCATGAAAACGCGATCTCTAGTCAAATTCAATATAATTGAATAATAATAGTAATAATTTATAGTGAATTTCTTTAGGTCATAGCTTACGAAGTTTTTTTGGTGTGAAAACGCTAACTCTAGTCAAATTCAATATGATTGAATAATAATAGTAATTATAATGAATTTCTTATTGTTTTATGATATTCATATATTAGATGATAATAATTATATGGAAATATAAACATTACTAACTTAGTTGAATACACTCACTTTGTAACTACAAGTAAAATGGGAATGTGAGTATTATATCACTGAAAAATTGGAGGTTGCTTATTGTTTTTTTTTATTCAATTTCAGTTCCACCATTTAAAGATGTGGATGCAGTACGCAAGTCAAGATTGGGTCGATGTTGTAGATCTCAAATCATCGGTTCAACATTTGTCGTCTGAATTGAAGGTGTTGGGTGATGGAGCCGAACATGCAAGCAATTATGATATGAGTGTATGCTATGATGAAAAACAAATCGAATTATGCCTTCGTGATGCTGAGAACTATTGGAGTGGTGCAGAAGTTTGTAACAAATTTTTGGATAATGAATTGGAATTGTGGCAACTTTGTGATGTTATGATTGAACTGAACCTAAGAAGATTCCTGTATAGCCTCCAACCATACTTGCCAGAATGGATTATTCATCACTTTGAATTGAATGATGAAAATCGAGAGGAAATTGAAGATGGTCGCGAAAATGATGATTATGAGGAAGAAGTTATTTTAGATAGTCTGTATGTTCCTGTAAATCATAAATAATGTCAAATAAAAAACTTTGTATTATTTTCATGTTTTATTTATTTAAATCTCATGAAATACAATAGAAAATGATTACAAAACAATAAATATGATATAAAATACAATACATGATATAAGTCAGTTACAAATAAAAAAAAAAGATCATGAAACAGTACATGATAGAGTGAAAAAAAAAGTGTCAATATCTGCTATGAACTGAACCATCCAATGCATTGTATGTTAAAACTGTATCATGCAAAATTAATGCATATACTTTAGTGTTGTCTGGAAACTTGGTCTTCCTCGTCTCAAACTCAATCTTTATATCAATAGTTGATGATTTTGTTGCATTCGGTTGATGAGAACAATCGATGACGAATAGTGGATTCTCTCTAAATTGTCCAATGTCCATCAGAGGTTCACTCATATCTTTATCATAATAACTTCGCTGGAAACTCTCAAAAGCATAATAAGCAGGAGCATCAAGTTTTTTATCGAAATTCAAATTCCAACGCTCATATGGATAAACTTCAGAATTCAAGTATACTCGAATACTATTGATATCAGCAGTTGTGAATTTTGTAATATCCTGTGTTCTATCTTCAGATGTGGTAGTACTTTGGAATGCGATGATGACAAAACGAGGAGTTTCCAATGCGTTAGTTGTTTTGATGGCCCATATGTCTGAAGAAGTCCCACGTAATGATGGTAGTTCATAGAGGTCCCACATACGATACGCCAACTTGATTTTGGCATTCAGACCGCTTTTGTTTATTCTACTCAAAAGTTTGAGCTTGTGTTTATCATCTGGTACAATATGTCTTATTTTCCATTCGATTTTATTTATTTCCAAATCAGCATCAACCTCACCTATATATGAGTTTTTGAATGATCGAGCGATAATCAAAATCAATTCCTGTTTGGCATTCAAGATACTTTTGTTGTAATCTTCAGCAAAACCCATCAAATATTTCAGTGGTAGTTTTCCACTAAAAACATGACTGTTTGTATCCAAGATATCTTGCTTCAATTGTGAAAGTCCCCAACCAGATGTCAATAATGTGTTAGCATGAGATTGTCCAAATGATATCATGGTTTTCATTGTAGATGTTATCCCAGGTTTTCTAACAACAGCCACTTGTTCACCACCCATTTCATAACGAATTTCGTCAAAGAGAAATGCAATTGCATTATTCGAGAGATAGCATGTTTTCGCTACATCTTTGGGGGTGAATTTACCTTCTATGTAAATGAAGCTCTCGGCAATATCTAGTATAACATCTTGATTATTGATTGCAATTCTGATTTCATCCGAATTCCTGAATAGCGGTGATCCATAGGGCTTATATGTGTGCTCATGTAAACTTATGAGAGAATGATCGAGCACTGGTTCATTGAATATATTCAACTTTTCATTGTTTGTTTCGAGCACCATTGTTATTTTCTCACTTTCAATCCAATCGATTTCAAAAATTTAAGATCACTCACAGACAGAGCGTTATGTGCTAACTGTTTAGCATACACTTGTGGAATGAGCTTCTTTTTATGCACACCTTTCTTTTTGATAGTGCAACTCGTTTGGGATTGTTCAATGCGATTTTGTCTATTATAAATGAAACCCATAACAACAGTTATTCGATTTTCTTCAATTCCAAAATAATGAAAATCTCTTCTTCACTTCCAAAATCGATAAGGTTATTTTTTTCATCCAAAATACGCACTGTAATGTTGTGAATCAATTGACGACCTTCTGGACTGACAGGCATATATATAATACTGTGTGGTTCTTTAGTGAGATTGTAGCCAGGTTCAACATCAATATCGAATGAGAAAAGAATGTGGGATTCTTCACCATTTATATATGAACCAGATATTATATTGCAATCTAAGCGGATAAGTCTCACAGTTGTAATGTTTATTGGTAATGATGATTCATGTATCTGATTTGGTGGAAATATTTCATGAGCGAACCCCATCATTTCTGCTATTGAATTTGGATGTGTCAGATCAATTTCATATTTGGATCGCATTTCACATTTGAATGTATTATTATTGGCGTGTAGATAGAAAATATCATCTGCAACGACATCATTTGGTTTTTTATCATGAAACAATCTGAACATGATATGTTTCTGTATGACGGCATTGATCTCTTCTATTTCATAAGCACCACATGGAATTTCAATTGTCAACTTTTGGGGTATCGATGAGTTGTCATTACTGATTCTAAAACTAACTAAGTTATTAGCTTCAGTTATATTATTGATTGTATTGCATCCATAGAATCCCAAAAGTCCTAATCCATAACGACTGTTCCTATCCAATTCAATTGGTGGAAAAAAATCCGCACTCAAGACACTTGTCCCGACAGCTTGTAGCTCGAACTTTCGTGACATGACTGATGAATATTTTGAAACACATTTCAATTTATTATTGTACACAGCAACAGCACATTTGAGACAATTTACACTTTTTGGAAGGTGTTGTATTGTAATAAGTATCATTTTTATTGATACCAATATTCACATCCTCTATATTACAAATACAACACATAGATTTCCGAGGTATAGGACCGTCATTAACATCCGATTCTGAATTTTGATCGTGGTGGTGGTGCTCATAACAATATCTATGTTTCATTATATCGATGTCATCTTGCAGATGCTTAGGCAACTTTTCCCAAACATATGCAATCTCATGTGCAACACATGCAAGTATCACTTCCTTAGGCATATTTGCAAGCATCACTTTATCCATTTTTTTCAAGGTACCATATTTTGAAAACATTCTAAGTGAAAACCCCATTCCCTTGATAGCCTCCCGATCCAGTTTTGGTGTTGAATCCATTTTTATTTGGAAAATTATTTAGAGAGAAACTGCAAGCACAAGTGACCACAGAGAACTGTATTAAATTTCTGTTGTCGATCATAGTTATATTTGATTTTTACATTCGAACATTTTCGAAAGAATCGAGTCAATTCCAATGGTGGGGGTAGATCTCCAAAACTATCGAAATATGTGACTTCTTTCCCACATTTTTTATATGCCACCCAATGTGTTCCTGGTCCACTTATTCCATCTAAATTAACAATAGCTGTCTCGTTTTGTTTTGGACCTGAAGATGGTAATCTATCACGCATAAAAACACCACGAAAATGTGGAATTTTCATTTTTTGTGCATAATAACTGAGATCGTGATCAGTAAGAGGCCTCTGAGGTAGGGGTTCAATTAGTTTTTTGTTTTGTTTGTGGCTTTGTATGGTTTTAAATATAGTCCTAAACCTTTACGGTATGGTTTGAGATATATTCCACTTCCGCGTTTGCCTAATGCTACAGCCTCCATGGTTTTATTGTGACGATTGGCTTCCATTAAAGCCGCTCTGCTGGCTTTTGCCGAATTCACGGCCTTGGTAATACCAGCAGCGGCTCCCGCCAAACTTCCTAGTGCGGATAGTCCAGCAAAAATTGGTATCAATGGTAAAAGTCCACCGATCTTGGGAACAGGAATTATGCGTGGTGTGCGGCTTTTCTTCTTTCCACCGGCAGCTTTAAGGTATTTACGTGCCGCCTGCAATGCCACAGTAATAGCTTTTTTGCTATTATTCGTCACAAATTGATTCCCACCAGCTTTCTTCAATACATTTCGCACTTTATGGACTATCCCAGCACCAAATGCAACTTTTTTAATTTTATTTTTCTTCGTTTGTTTCCTCTTACATTTTTTCTTATTGGTACTACAACCCATGCCCATATGTCTTTTCGCTTTCATAATGTTGGTGACAAGTAATGCAGCTGCTCTTTCCCCAATACTCGCGTCCTTCGATTTAACCCTATCCCAAGCGCTGTATTCAAGTTCTTTGTCGGCTAAATGTCTTGCTGCAAGATCGGATGGATGCTTAGAATATTGAATATCGTGTTTTTTGCATTCAATATCTAATTTATTGATTCCAGGGTCGTTACGAGCTAAACGTTGTTTCAATTTTGTACCCGGTCCACAGTATTGATAACCTCCGGGTAGATGTAATTCGAAAGGAAGTTTGTTTATTAAATCATTAACAAAACCACAACCTCTTTTAATTTTACGATCACTTTCAATACGTCCGTATCGTTTGATGGTACACATTGAAATGAATAAGCTAATAACATTTATATAGTCTCCAACCACGGCACGATGCGCATTGTAAAACAGAAAGAAAAGTTTGCTGTAGATAATCTAGATGAGAAATTTGGTTGTGGATTGAATGGACAAAGGGTATTCAGACATGGTCCACTACTTCCATCATCAGTTCGAGGACTCATTATAGGACCTTCAAATTGTGGAAAGACGAATGCAATGATATCACTATTAACACATCCACAAGGACTGAGATTTAGAAATGTGTATCTCTATTCGAAATCACTCAATCAACCTAAATATCAGTACTTGCGAAGTGTTTTGGAACCTATAAAAGGATTAGGTTTTTATACATTCAGCAATAATGCAGAAATAGTGGAACCCTCCGACGCTAAGCCTAATTCTGTTTTCATTTTCGATGATGTGATATGTGAAAAGCAAGATATTATTAGATCATATTTCTGTATGGGACGTCATAAGGATGTTGATTGTTTTTATCTAGCACAGACATATTCACGGGTACCCAAACAGTTAGTGCGTGACAATACCAATTTCATTTTAATGTTCAAACAAGATGAGACGAATTTACATCACATTTATTCAGATCATGTTTCACCCGATGTAACATTCAAACAATTCCAATTGATGTGTGTTAAATGCTGGGAGGACCAATATGGATTTCTAGTCATTGATAAGGATAGAAAAATAGATGAAGGTAGATATCGCAAAGGATTCGATAGTTTTATATACCCATGATCTTGTTTTTTACACTTATTCGATCACTGAATATTGTAGAGGTCACTTCATCAGCGAATTAGGCTATAATTTAAAAAAGGGCATTATGAATACAAAAAAAGATTCTGAAAATAAAAACAATGAAATGAATTTGAAACGTCAACTAGTAGAGACAACAGAAGCTGTCAGGCAGAAATTCAACTCTATCAAGAATGATAATATTGAAAATCGTACGACACTTGAAAGATTGTATGAGCCCATAATGAAACCATTGAATGTTTTATCATCAAACGCTACTTCTAAATCACCAGTGTTATCACCAAATCATGGAACTGTTCAATCTACTTCAAATTATCCCATGAGTACTCCAATAGGAAGAAAACAATCTTTTGCTAGTGTATCATCTGTGAATAGTGACACGAGCACACTTCAAGACGATATGAGAACAACTCTATTCGAAACACCATCATCGTCCCACATCGATTCCTCGGATCCTGACACCTCACCTGATATGAATGAAAGTGGTGAAGATGTTTTGATGAAACATTTGAATAATGTAAAATCTAGAAATCCAGCATATGATGGAACATTTGGCGTACGTATGGATCCTATTACACAAAAGCTGAAAATGGGAAGTCTAGTGGTGTATTTCAAAGATGGAAACATTTCATTTTGGGATGCTAATAAAGTGAAAAAATATGAATGCGCAGGTAGTCCAGAATTGTATGATATGATCTTTTTGAAGAATCCACGAGATGTTGATAATAAAGAAACTCGTCAAGTATATTCCAAAATATTGAAAATAACGAATGCTCCATATAAACAATATCATCAGAAGAATGGTTTTAAAAATACAAATTCTAAAAAATTTCGTGAAGTTATCAAACCTCTATTAGACTCACGACAATATCCAATAAGAAGTAGAAGTAAAATTGGTGGAGCACTCAAACGAGTGAAAATGGAGAAAATATATAATTCTAAACCTGTGAATTATGTGTACTGGAATTCACCGAAAGAGTTAGTTGCTCGCCTACGATTATTGGTAGCTTCAAAGTCAGCTGGTCATACAGGACATGACAATGAAATAATTTCAATAATTGAAGAATTACGTGAAGAAGGTATAATATATTAACATATTCACATGTAATGATCACTGTCACATCATCATTCAATGCAGTAACATTATCACATTTTCTCTTTAATCATATTGAAATAGAATGACTAATGAAATAAGTGATGTCAAACGACAAGTTGTTAATGAATTACATAAACCTGCAAGACGTAATTTTCGTAGAAGAATAACCACCATCAAAGGTTTTGCAGATCTATGGCAAATAGATTTAGCTGAACTGCAACCTTATGCAAAAAGTAATGAAGGATACCGATATATACTTGTAGTGATAGATTGTTACTCCAAATATCTGTGGACTGTAGCAGTTAAAGATAAAACAGGTAGTACAGTAACTAATGCAATGAAACATGTACTGAAAGAAGCCAAATACTTCCCCAAACACATACAAAGCGATCAAGGGAAAGAATTTTTCAATAAAAGCTTCTCATCTCTCATGCGAGAATATAATATCAATCATTATTCAACATTTAGCACAAAGAAGGCAGCTATAGCAGAAAGAGTGATTCGTACAATAAAGGGGTGGCTCTATAAGGAATTTTCGATGAGAGGTCACCACAAATGGCTTGATATTCTTCCAACTATAACTAGTAGATATAACAATAAAGTTCATCGTACAATAGGTATGGCACCCATTAATGTTGATCCATCAACAAGATTGATATTCAAAGGTATCAATGGAGTTGGAAAAAAACAAAGTAAACCCAAATTCCGATTGAATGATATTGTACGAATAAGCAAATACAAAAATATTTTTGAAAAGTCTTACACTGCGAACTTTACCACGGAACTCTTCAAGATTGTTAAAATCAATAAAACTTTTCCCACAACCTATAATCTTGAAGATATGAATGAACAACCTATTAGAGGATGTTTTTACGAAGAAGAGTTATTGCGAACCGAAAATCCTGATGTATATCTGATCGAGAAAGTGCTGAAGAAAAGGAAAAATAAAGTATATGTAAAGTGGTTAGGACTTCCTAGTGAACAGAATTCTTGGATTGATGAATCAAATATGCTTTAAATGTATCTAATAATGTATTTATGAATAAAGTAATGTTAAAGTTCATTATTGTTTTCATTTCAATTATATGTAAGTGAATTGAAAAAATATTGCAGCGGTAAACATTGCCCCAACCATTCGCAATGTTCTGTGTATACCAAACCAAATTAATTGTATACTCCATTCCCGCTTAAAATTTTTTTCAACTCACAATATTGAGAACACAATACCATTCCCAAAACTAATCGCTGTCACTTTGAAATGCTTTCTCCAACTCTTTTCGCCAATTATCTCTCACTGATAATGCCGTCTCATAAAGTCGAGTCGACTCCTCAAGCTCTGCCTGTGCTTGCATTCTCGAACGTTGATTGAATTTGTCATCTTTCATGATTTTTGAACGTAGTTCATCTGCTTCTTTGCTCATGTTAGCCAATTCAATTTTCGCTAATGCAATCTTAGCATCTAATGCTTGAAGAGTGTCCTTATTGACACTAATAGCTTGCTCACTCTTTTCATGTTCAGCAATAGCCTTTTGCGCCTTTACAAGACGGCATTTCGCTTTCTTTTTCATATCTCCAAACCGAAGTAATGGAGTGAAAGAAGATAGCGATTCAGTCATCAAATCACCCTTCATTTCTTTGGGTTCACATTTTGTCTTCCTCTTCGATCTGTCACTTTTCGTTGTGGGCTTTTTCTCCTGCAAACCACTTTTCGATTGTTTTTTTTCTTTCAACTCAGTGACAATCGATGAAGATGCATTATTAACCTTCCTTTTGATAGTTCTGGATTTTTTATCAACACCAAGAGGGGGGGTAGATGAAGGGTGTTTGGATGATGATGATTGTGAAATGATTGGAGTTTCAACGATAATTTGTTGAATTGGTTCCGGCACATCTGCGAAGTTAACGAAGTCGCTAATATCAAAATCACTTATCGAGTCTTGAGACTGTAAATGTAATACTGGAATATTTTCAAAATTAGTGTGATCGATATCAACAAGTGGTGAACCATCTTCAGCAATCAATAGTGGCATGGAGCTCATGATAATGATTATTTAGGTTTGGAGGAATGATATGTGATAGCAATAGAATGTGGATAGGAAAGGTGATGATGTTACTGATACTTCACCTTTTATAGAAGAAAATAAACTAGCGCATGCGCTCTTTCGTCAACTAGCCCACTCTTTCATCGACTAGAGATGCCATATCCTTCTCTCCCACTTAAAACGAGTCAAGTGATAGGTGGGAGTCGTACCACTTCCGTTTCCTATTCAATCGTATAAGTCGACTTGCGATCCTGAAGTTCATTCATTCACTCTCTACAACTGTGAGCAAACAACAACAAGATGAATTCTGCAAAAATAAATGCTGCATTAAATAGAATATCTGCTGTTGATGAAAACAATTGGATAGACGAATCAGATGATGATGATGTCAATGTTCCGCTAGAGGAAGTGATAGTTGAAGCAGAAGATGTTGGAGTCGATGAAGATGAGATAGACGAAGTTGAAAACGAGGCCAACCAAAGCGACGAAGATGATGACGTGATGGAGTTTGAGAGGGTCATGGATGAAGAAGGAGATGATGAAGGGATAGAAGCTGACACAACTGAAGGCGATGGTGCTTTGAGGATCGGTATGCGAACGCTCAATGTCAGTGAGACATTGGAAGATCCCTTGGATTTGTATTGTGCAATGGATGCATACGTATTGATCAGCACAATAGATGGAGAGAACAAAAAACTATGCTGGTGCTGCTTTCGGTTTTATTCGCATAGAAACAATAATGGAGGGTGGTATGCCCATGTCAACACCCACAACACTGTCTCAATTATGGAAATGGGACAAAATTGGTGTGAAGCTTGCGAGAGGCCACTAACAAACTTCACCCGAGTATCTACATGTATTATATGTAATAATGTCCAACCTGTGGCACAATAACCGTGGACCTACTGGTCAAAAAAAAAAACAACAGCCCTTTTCAGGGCTACATTATTCACACAAACGGTAGTAGTAGAATTCACAGATTATGTGATAAATGACTACTTTGACTAAAAAGTCGAAGTTAGGATTTGGTTTATCATCGAATATCTGTGTATATGATGAGTACTACTTTGACTGAAAAGTCGAAGTTGATATTTTCTCAATCATTGAATATAATGATAGCTCTGAAAATAGTTGTTTATTGTCTTTAATTGTAGCCCTTAAAAGGGCTGTTTTTCCTATTAATCCATACAATGGTATGGACTAACGCTCTTCATCATCAGAAACAATCATGATGGTGTCATCATCTGAATCATCTGTATCTGATGATATACTGATGATGTCGTCCTCATATTCATCAGATTCATCTGAATCAGATGATATACTAATTATGTCGTCCGCATGATCATCTAGCTCGTTATCCTGTAGATCGTCTAACTCATCTACTTCCTCTTGCATACGTTCCGGGAAATCATCAGGAAGATCGTAGATGCGTTGCAGCATTTCTGCGAAGGTTGTACTGAAATGATCAAACGTAGAATCTATTTCATGTACCTGGATGGGTCCTGTACTCATCATAGAAGACTCTGGTACACTCATCGGTTCGGTGGTGGAATCAGCAATCGACATTGTGGAAGAATGATGTAGAACTGGGATTGATACTATATTTATATTGGAAGAAATAAAACGGAGGGGGTGAAGTGTAAATGTAGAACAGTGTTTGAGATTCGAAAACATTAAAAATGACGATCTTCATGAAACTCTGAGCGATTATTATGAGAAATTCTAAGTGATTATTATGAAAAACTAATAAGAGAGAGGGAGGAAGACACTGCCCCAGCCTCGCAGTGCCTCGTGTACACCAACCAAAAAAGTGTGTACTCCGTGGAAGGAAAGGAAAGGAAAGGAAAGGAAAGGAAAGGAAAGGGTGGGAGAAACAGGGAAACGATTACATATCGTCGTCGGAATTTAGGACATCATCGTCATCAATTAGGATAGGAGATGGCGGAGGACTGTCCTCGATAAGGATTGGGGATGGTGGAAGTCTGATGTCGCCAGCGTCATCGTCGTCGTCGTCGTCATCCTCATCTGTGATGTCTACAGGCGGTGGGTCACCCCATTCGTCATCCCATTGGTAGGGATCCGGATAATCCCCGTCCGATAAGTCAGCTTCATCACTCCCAGTGACATGCTGAACCTGCACCCTGTAGTCATTATTCATGAATTCGAAGGGAATGTCATGAGGTGCCGTTGTGGAGTCCACGAATCCTTCATGGATAGAAGCCCAGTAAGGATGTTGATGCGCTGGGTCACTGTACGGCTCAGTAGTTGAATCAGGTTCCATGTTGAAGGTGGCTGATCAACTGAATATTCCAACAGATAATTCCTACTTTTATACTTTTGAAAGGGAGTGGGGAGGAGTGGGGATGAAAGAACTTGGAATTGAAAATGGAAAAAAAGAAAAATAATGAAAAGACGAAGTGAAGAAAAATGCTCCAACCATCGCATTGTTCAATGTGTACCAAACCAAAACAATGTACACCCTTTATTTCACTTCTTTTTTCATTTGTTTTTTTTTTGTTTTTTATTCCTAAAATTATAATTACAAACCTAAAACTACCATGCTACCTAATTATCCTAAAACTATCCTAGTTGACCTAAAAACTATTTCACTTTATTCAAAAATTTCTTTATAAATATTTTTAGTTCATTATTGAGCTCTATCGAAGAGGTCTCTGCCTTCCGCCTTTCCTTCAGAGCTGCAGTCCTTCGATCTAGCTCGGCCATCCTCATTAACAACTCGCGCCGTTGGCTAGCAATTTCATTCTCCTCCCGGGAAATGCTAGCCAACGCGGCCTCACTATTTCGTGAAGCAAGTGCAACATCCCTACACCTCTGTAGGAAAGTTTCCATCTCCTGGGGGTTAACCTCTCCGAAAGGCTCCGGCACTGGTGGCACTTGTGGCGCGATCTCCCCGGCAGGCTTCGACACTGGTGGCACGACCTCCATGGCAGGATCAGGCACCGGTGTGAGTTCCATGGGTGTCAACATCGCTGATAATGCAAATTGGGTGAGGATTTCACCTGGAGATGGCACCCTCGGCATCGGCTTATATGCCCTCCGTCTTTCCACTGTCAATGCGAGCGGTGTGGGACGTCTCGGAGGATTCCTTTTGGCGGTCGACCAACTACCTGCATAAGGGTTAGTCCTATTGCATTTACTCCTATACCTTTGAATAGGACCAACCTTAGCTGCAGATTGCCGCTTGGCTTTGTTAACAACCCTGTCTTCCTGAAATGAGACAGGGCTGCGTGGCCGCTGCACACCACCCGAAGTTGAAGCCTTCACCTCTTGGACCATCGCCACCTCGTCTCCCTCGAACATGTCAGGGCTGCCTGGTCGCTCCACCTCAACATCCACAGGTATGATCGATGCCACAGCGTTGTCGATTTCCTGCGTGTAGTTTTCCATTCTGAAAATGTAATACAAAGTTAGTTGTTATGAAAAAGTAACATTGATAACTTACTCAAAATTCGCTTGTTGTAGACTGTAGAAGACTGCTGTATTAGACTGGTGTTGTAGTAGATTGCTGTAGCTGGACTGCACTCGATGAGAAGACTTGTCGTACTGAATGCCGAGAAGTGTGCTCCTCAGGGTGTAGGCAGAAGTGGGAGTGGTGGGAGTGAGGTGGGGGCGCGCATGCGCAATTGTGGGGTGAGGCGAGCAATGGTGGGAAGGGGGCGGGGCTAAAAGTGGAGGAGAGTGGGCGGGGACTACAGTGTGTTGTTAAATTTTTTTTTTAATGAAACATAAAATTAAAAATTTTTAGTCATAGAACCGGCATTGGTCATCCTCAGTCATAGAACCGGCATTGATCATCTACTTGAATTGTGACTGGAGAAAAAAATCTTTATTTTTTGTAAATCTATATTATTAAAATCAATAATGGGGGTATTTAATGTTCAGTGTGTATGTAGAATCGATATTTTTTGAGAAATGAGTGGTGGAATCTCATTATTATAATATTGAATTTATTACACTTATTTTCAATTTTACACGAAAAATAGTAATGACAAAAGTTGTAGAGAATTTAATTTCCAACAAATTTGGTCTCTATTATTTTTTCGCAGGATTGATATTTTTCGAGAAAAGAACGGGTTGTAATCTCATTATGTAATATTGAATTTATTACACTTATTTTCAATTTAACACGAAAAATAGTAATGACAAAAGTTGTAGAGAATTCAATTTCCAACAAATTTGGTCTTTATTAATTTTTTCGCATGATTGATATTTTTCAAGAAAAGAACGGGTTGTAATCTCATTATGTAATATTGAATTTATTACACTTATTTTCAATTTACACGAAAAATAGTAATGACAAAAGTTGTAGAGAATTTAATTTCCAACAAATTTGGTCTCTATTAATTTTTTCGCAGGATTGATATTTTTCGAGAAAAGAACGGGTTGTAATCTCATTATGTAATATTAAATTTATTACACTTATTTTCAATTTACACGAAAAATGGTAATGACAAAAGTTGTAGAGAATTCAATTTCCAACAAATTTGGTCTTTATTAATTTTTTCGCAGGATTGATATTTTTCAAGAAAAGAACGGGTTGTAATCTCATTATGTAATATTGAATTTATTACACTTATTTTCAATTTTACACGAAAAATAGTAATGACAAAAGTTGTAGAGAATTCAATTTCCAACAAATTTGGTCTTCATTAATTTTTTCGCAGGATTGATATTTTTCAAGAAAAGAACGGGTTGTAATCTCATTATGTAATATTGAATTTATTACACTTATTTTCAATTTTACACGAAAAATAGTAATGACAAAAGTTGTAGAGAATTCAATTTCCAACAAATTTGGTCTCCATTAATTTTTTCGCAGGATCGATATTTTTCGAGAAAAGAATGGGTTGTAATCTTGAGAAAAATTCCGAATCTTGACGATCAAAATTTTTTTTTAATTATAAACCTTTAATAATTCATAGAAAAAGTAAAATATTGATATTAGTGGTTCAAATCCCGGTTTTTTCGCAGGATCGATATTTTTCGAGAAAAGAACGGGTTGTAATCTTGAGAAAGATTCCGAATCTTGACGATCAAAATTTTTTTTTTAATTATAAACCTTTAATAATTCATAAAAAAAAGTAAAATATTGATATTAGTGGTTCAAATCCCGGTTTTTTCGCAGGATCGATATTTTTCGAGAAAAGAACGGGTTGTAATCTTGAGAAAGATTCCGAATCTCGACGATCAATTTTTTTTTTTTTTTAACCTTTATTAATTCATAAAAAAGTAAAATATTGATATTAGTGGTACAAATCCCGGATTACCCATAAAAAAAAACAATAATTTTTATATAAATGAAGCTTTCATATCTTATATAGAATAATAAATGTTATTAACACCAATATGTAAGCCTGTGGCGTAATGGTTAAGACCCTAGCCTATGCAGACGTATGACATGAGTTCAAATCCCCGTGTGACCAAAAATTTTTTTCTTTATTTCTCACCATTATTCCTTGTGATTTAAATAGAATTGAAACTGTTAGTATAAGTGGGCCTGTGGCAGCGTAGATGTTAAGGTATCATCCTACCGCACAGACTATCCAAGTTCGAAACTTGGCAATGACAAAACTAGAAAAAAACTAGAAAAAATAATAAGAAGGAGGCGGGGGGGGGGGGGGGCAAGAGGGTATAGGTTTGTGAAAAAATAGTTTTTTTTTGAATTTTAAAATTTATTTTCAAATTTCAAAAAATTTTTTTCAAATTTGCTTTTTTTTTTCAAATTAAATTTTTTTTTTCAAATTTTAACAGTTGAGAACATGTCAAGTCAGAATTCGAGTACATCACTAATGCCACTTCAGGGACATTGAAATATATATAATAATACTTGTTGATAACTTTCATTATTAATTTTTCAAATACACATTTTTTTTCCTAACCTAACTTAATCAGGCCCTGGCCAGGCAGGCTATTCCACTTCACTATTCACCATGTTGGTTCAATTAATACGTCATCTGTTGCTTTTGGTTTTGGTTCTATTATTCTAATATTTGGATCAATGTTCAGTCCTGGATATCCCACTCCACCTGATGGCCTGACTTTATGGCTTTTCTCCAAAACTTCAACTCTCTCTTCCAGTACATCATACTTTTTCATTGTAGTCGCTGTTATGTTTGACATAGCATCAAATTTTTTATTTGTAGACGCTGTTATGTCAGACATTTTTATGTCTACATCATTTGTAAGTTTGTCAAATTTACGAGTGAAAGTTATCCGAGCCTCTGCAATTTTATCGTCAAATGCTTGACGGGCATCGCGAGCAATATTGCCTATTGTGGATTGTATTGCAGCTTGTAGGGCTAGAAGTATAACCTCCTTTGTTCCGTTAATTTCCCCCTCAAGGTATGATACAGTTACACAATCACTCTTGTCAATTGGTTCGCTTGTATTTTTCAATATTTTTCTTTGCATGTCATAATGACCATCTTTTGTTAATTTAAATCCATTGCCGGGTGGACCTCGGATGACATTACCACCCCATTTTTTTTTTCTGCCAAATTTATCGATTGTTTTAGACATTGTGCACCCACGATGATTCTTTTCAAACTGATATTCCTTTCTTTTACATTATACTATATATTGCAGTAATCGATTAGGGAAATAGAAATAATACAAATAAAATTTCAATCATTTTATATTCATTACAGTAATACATATACATACATACATAATACATTAATATCACAATACTTCTGTCATATTGAATTTTCCGGTTTTGAAGATATTGAATGATACTTCAATCATTGATCTCGGCAGATAATAAATTAATCAATTGATCCAATGGAGTCTCCTGAGATTGTGATTGTTGAATAATATTACTTATCCAACGAATGTTCTCATTTGGATCGTTTTCATAAAATTCAATATCATTATGACCCCAAGGAAGAGTGTGGGTAGTATTCGGAATGATAAATCGTTTATCGTCGTGGTATGATAATGCAACTTTATTTTTCAATTCAGTATACATATCATGCAACACGCTTCTAAATGAATTCATCTTTCTGAATATCATACCACCTTGTTCGACGATTTTTTGATAATCTTCGCATGTCAATTCATTCTTTATTACCGATCGTTTAACCCCTTTGGCTTTCTTAAATTCACCATCAACAGATTTCACATAATATGCTTTAGCACCTGTACCATAAAAACTCATGATTGGATCATTTGGAAATTCATCTTTGAAGTTACCCAAGACTGAACTTGTTACTGGAATATTGAATTGGTTAACTATACTGTAATTGGATGTATCAAATCTACTTATGTTAGTTTTTATGAATTCATAAAAATTTTCTGTGTTTACTTTAAGAATGAGCGAGTCGGTATCTGTGTAAAGTAAAGAGACATTTTCATCAAAGTGTTGTTTGATGCATCCATAGAAAAAGTCATACATGACTGTTTTAGATAATTCTAATATGGAAAATCCCAAATATAATGGTTTATCGTAATGAACCTTCACTCTACCCAATTGAATGGCAACGAAATTATCAGTGAAAATTGAACAATTTTTGAAATTTGGTTTGGCTATGAGAGTGCTGGCACCTATATTTTTCTTTATATTTTCCCAATGTGTAACGAGTCTAACATCAATTCGATTATCTACATTCTCCATTGTCTTTCCATACACCGCATTATTCATTAGTTTATAGAAATCTTTAACAGATTTGTTGTTAGACCTATTACGCATTTCAGTATTAAGATCTATATAGGGTTTCATCCAGCATGATTGTTTGAATTTCAATACTCTATGTGTATTCATTACAATCAATCCATTTTTGACAGCTTGCTGTAGATTCCTATAATGAACAATATATTTTCTTTTATCATTCAAATTTGGAATTAATTTGGGAATTTTCGATTGTGTACGAGGTGGTATTATTTTTTCGACTAAAAATGGAAGGTCAGAATGTTTATCATGCAACTCTTGTGGATAATGAATGTCCACTTCAAATACATACCCATACGGACTATCAGTACTCACATCCATCACATCGAGATTAAGAATTTCATTTGGTGTCAACCATGTAAATTCACTTGTTGGTAGAGGTTGTGACATACTGTGACCGTATAGATTTGTTGCATCTAAATATGTAATGAATGTGGAAGGTTCATTGGGATTATAATTGGGTAAAAATCTATTATTTGCTATATGTTTCCTCTCGCTACATTGACTAATTCCACCTCGTATACCTTTTTGAAAAAAGTGAATCATATCAATGTCAGTTAGTAATTCCAATTCAACATTAGTGAACTTCAACATGGCATCCCATGATAATCCAGGTGCAGTATAATATTGTGCCGGATCTAAGTTATATATCTCTAAACTTGTGGTGCGGAAGTTTTCAAAAATATCACATAGTAGCAATACATCCGACTTCAAATACAAATCAGAGTATTCCCCCAAATTCTGACACTCGAATACATTCCAAACATTTCTAGCCCTATCATAATCAGTTTCCGATATATGTTCACAATTGAGTGTGTCATAAAACTGATTTTTTGTCGGAAGTAATGGATAATTCAATTTGTCAATGTCATCAACAAAACTATATGGAAATACACCTTTCTGTCTCATCAAATTGAATTTCTCAATTTGTGGGAAATGTTTGTGCATCTCCAAACATTGATCGGAGGTCAAGTTTGCACCCAACTTCTCCAACGAATTAGTCATAAATTTATAACTATCGATAAATCTCATTTTGAGATAATTCTTCCTAACCACACCATCTTTATCGGTATAGCTGTGTGTGAAGAGATGCTTCGTGAAAGATATATATTTCTCTTTAGTTTGCGGGATAACATCAACTTTCTCTTTATTCCTATACAATTCTTTTATGAATAAATGACAATCATAACCACTTAAATTATGAAAAATGATAGGTATGAAGTTTGGTATTTTGAAATTTAAATTACATTTCGAGTGAGCGGCATGTGATCTTTTCTTTCCTGTGACATGACAATGATCTCTTACTTTGACTTCACCATCAGTAAATGCTTTATTACATATACCACAAGTTCTGGCTGCAGCAAACTGTTCTTCTTCTTCGTCAGTTTGTGTATCCATCGGTTTAGGGTTTCTGAGATGATTTTCATGTATCTCTTTCAAATCATCTTCAATGCTACTCACAAATTTCTGAGCTGCATCTACACCCCTATATGTAACAAATTTTGACAAATCATCATTATATGAACACTTTATCAAATAAGCAAATGAATATGGGGCATGTTTGAATGTTTTAATCGTGTATGAACTTTCAGGATTTGGCTCATTCACATGAATCGGTTTAAGCACTGATTCAAAATCAGCATACACTACAAATGGCACCCTCATTTGCCTCTCAAAGTTTTCAAACATTAGTTTATTTTCCGCAACCATTCTACCATATTTATTGATCTTTAAATTAGTAGTTGGTGTTGTGGTACTAATGTGATTACAATCATACATATTATGACGTAAAAGCAATCTCTCATCAGAAAAATATATCAAACATCCGTCACAAAAATATTTTTTCTGTCTATGAGCTGATAGTTGATTAGAAACTAATCTTGAAAGATCTTTGATCCAACAATAGTGACCATTACCGGAGTCATCAGTTATAAACAACAAATTGACATGTCTCCGGAGTCTTCTCTGTGAGTATCGCAATGGACCAATCACTTCATACTTCATTTTACCCTTCTCAAATGTACTCTCTAAACCGTAAACATTAATTGAAATATCATTCCTATCTTCGAATATTTCGATACTCTTATTATTAACTTTAACCGGAAAATCCATACCTGTGACATCTAAAACAGTGGAAAAATGTGGATATGACGTAAGTTCGGACACTCGACTATCTGCAGGATATAATGCTGATGTTATAGCCCAAGCAAAACAATATTGATCTTCATTACGAACATTCACAACAGCTTTCTTCCATTGAATACATTGAGGCAGCTTCACATATGAACGTCCTTCCAGTGGACTGTATTTATTAATGTTGACCTCGAGAAACAATATTTTTTCACAAGTCCAACCTGAATTATTAAAAAAAAATTACTATTCAATCTTATTGAAATTTTTAAAAAATAAATACCTGAGTCACGATCCTGGAACTCAGTCGTTTGAGCCACAATTACATCACGGAATCCATCAAAAACAGCATTCAAATCTGAAGATTGGTCCACTATTTTATTTTGGGAATTAAATGACTTCGTGTCCCTCGAATCATCAGTCTGAAGAATATAATTCCCAAAAACTTCCATATTCACCTTGATGCTTTTATGGATCCTGATGGCTGATTCCAGTAATTCAATGACCTTCTGCCTAATCTCATTGAAAAATGACATGTAGTCACTGGTTACAATCGAACTCTCCACCCTGTATGTAGCAATGCGGCAATTGAATGCATTCGTTATAATTTGAACACCGTCAGACAATTGAACACATGCATTATTTTTATGACTCATGGTTCTTCGGTGAGAATTCACTTGGGTCATAGAAATTGTCACATTACAACAATTGCACGTATACATAGGTGTTGCATTATCCACTCTCACCCGTTTCACTGCAGGCCCTCCTTGGCAACTCTGGAGCTGATGCCGACGAAGATTATCACTACGAGTGAAAGATTTACCACAGTCACAGGAATACATTTTATATAATAGTTCTCACTAACTCACTTGATGTAAACTGACATAGCCAACACTCGTACGCTTCTTAAATACACTCTGATAGGACCCGTCAAGACGTCATAGCCAACCCCACTTCTCAACTACATGCGCCAAGATTACCTCCCAACTGAATGCGATAACAGATGTCGATATACGAGCAAGCAGTGGTCGTTGCGGTCTCGGAGAGGGTAGACGCTAGGCAAACGGTCCTCGGCTGCCGTTGTGTCACCATCGATAGCGGGGCTAGAGCGAACCTTCATCGCTTCGGGAGAGGTGAGGGCAGACCGATGAATACGCATTACTCTGCCACACGTCGTGGAGTGAACATGTCGCTCTCTAGCCGTTGAACGGTTATTGCTGTGACGTCACTCCACTACTAACTTGGTGCCCTAACACCGATGGAGCATTTATTACTTGGAGGATCTTCGAAGTATGCAGACGTATGTTTGTACATAGACAAACAAGCACATGATGAAACCCTGTACCGTGCATTCTCCTACACACACACACACACACACACACATAAACACACAAAATCTCATATGAAAAAAAAATCTGAACGATCCATGCACCAGACACTTCAAGGTCACAACGCCTTGACTTCACTGCACAACAAAAAAACTTCACCAAACAACAACCAATAAAAAAAGCAATTAATACGTCATAGTGGTGGGGGGAGGCCGAGAATCAGCTGTAAACAACTACTGATAAATGCATATTCAGCTTTGACCCATTTTTAAAAGTAATACAGAGCTGGATTTAAGAGGGGCAAAAAGACAGAGTCAGATTTCATTTTTTATTTGTGGTTAGTGAACTATGCCACAGTCACATATGTAGATTGATTTTTGATCGCTACCATAATTATTTTGAATGTGGTAAAAACTGAAGGTTTTTCTCAGGATATCAATCAATGATCAAAACATAAGAAAAAATATATATTTAAACTACTATTTTATATCACTCAGCTCCAGCAGAACAAATAATAAATATAATCTTATCTCCAAATTGAGCAGGATCTAAACAGACGCTCACTCAGAGATATACATCGTTATTATAAAATGAATTTGTAACATAATGCTAATAAATAACTAATGATCTGCAGGTTGCTTCGACCAATACCCCCAAGGTGCAAAAGAATCATGTCCACTGTGTTCTGTAGGTCCTCTGTAAACTTTGATTTGAACCCTCCCATGGTGACCTGAGGAAAAAAATGAAGGTTGTAAGTATAGCAATGTATTTTCTCCAGTATATATATATAACTTTGGGCACATGATAATTTTGAGCCCTTTTAGGAAAAAAAACTTGATGCACTGATGTAAACATCATGATTTACTTTAAATAAAACTACGTATCCATTGGATTCATCGAACGTAGAATCTTAAACCGAATTCAATAAAGCTACGTTATAACTAAACATTGCTGAATCGAAACATGCACATAAAGGAAAGAATGCTGAACTTTTTAACCACATAATGGACATTCATCGTAACCAGAAAAATAATTCTAAAAAATCAGAAAAACAAAGAATTATAATACTTATGAACTGATGTATCACTGTGATGAATACCGCAAACATTGCATAAAAGATTAAACATCATTCACAAAGCTACGGCTTTTCCTTGATTGTTTGAAGAATGTGGTCGATTCAGTAACTTTACAATATTTTAAATTATGTCTTTTGTGGCAATCATGGGTGTTATGAGATGAATTTGGAAAACTGACGCTATTACAAAAAAATTATAAATTTTTCTTTATCTTCTCAAGTCTCAGCATTTTATATATCCATTACGTAATCCGACGAAAACTCTTGTTACATGTCACATTTGAATGGAAAGCCATATCCATGAATTTATTTCGTGAAATGATACGAAACTTTTTTTGCCGTAGGTATTTGGGGTCGTTATAGAAATATTTCTTCATTTTGAGAAAAAATGAGACATGTTATCTCCAGCAAAAATATTTTCTGTGATTCCATCAGTGGATTGTTTAAATTGTTTAAATTAGAGACGCAATGCGTGGGAAAATATTTCTCACTCGCTTGGTTTGCGGCCAGCGCTCGTGAGAAATATGTCGTTTTTCTCAATTGTACTTGTACAATATACTATTCTTGTGAGGAGAAGTTCTCTCACGAGTCTCATTAGTCAGGGGAAAGTATGAACGAATATAAGATAAGTAATTTTCTATATAATCCAAGGAGACGATGGGATAATTTTTAGCCAAAAGTGTATCTTGACCCGATTGACTGGGTAAATACATTTTTAACATTTCTCTCAAATATATTAACAAAAAAATAAGCCAAGTGAAAAGTAAGCCAATGTATGTCCTATTTGGACTCATTGTATAACGAAGGAATATTTGATATCACTTACCATCTCCAGTTGCAGCTGCTTCCAAATCATGATTAAGTGGGTATGATATCGTGATCGCAAACAGAGTTACGAGAAAAAAAATCAGGGACAGGATCTATTGTAAAACAGAAACTTAATATTTTCAGAACCTTCAATTTCAAAAAAATTATCTTACCCTTGCCATCTTGTATAGTTTTGTATAATAATTTCTCTGAACTGTCTGTAAGATACTTCCTTGTTCCGTATTTATATAGGAATTGCAAAACTTATTTGATTCGGAGAAAACATAGGTTTGTTCTGAAGCATGAAATTGACAAGAAAGTTATCTTTTTGTAGATACTAATATAAAACGATTGTGAAAGCGGACATTGTTATGGACTATTAAACTTAATTTTTTCATTTATGTGAAACTATATGGATTTGTGGTCGGAAGTGATCTGTTGTTACTTTGTTCAATAATTATACTCATTTTAACGATTATCATTATTAATAATGTGTGATATATCTGTTAATTCAGGGAGGATTTTCAAATTTGAATTCAGTGTTATTTACGGCAATATATTTAATGTGACCTCACTATTAAATAGATCGAAATGGTTCTTTTTTGAGAGAGTGAGAAGAGTATCGCATCTGCACAGAATCATTCACGATATTAACAGAAAAAAAAATTTCAGCTCGACATTGAATGTACACTAATACTAATATAGTATTCAAAAATCTGAACTGTTTTGTTTACAAAATAAAAAATAATGTTCTTGAGAAATTCATCATCTTACCCGAAGATAGGTGACATATGCGGACATATGCGAGTAGGTTGACGTATAAGTCACATATAAATTATTGTACAGAGTGGGCCAAATTGGACACTTTTGAAGGGAAACTCCTGTTTTCAAACTAGATAGATGACAACTGAACATGATTATAACATTTCTTCTGCAAAACTTAACACTCTCAGAGGTCACGTGATATGCTTGGTTATCCATGAATCAGTATTGGACATTTCTTCGTGAGTCTCATGTGTACAACAAAATATTCCAGCCATTTGGGGAATTTCGCAGAAATCATCCAACTAGATTCTGGATTACAGATACCTAATGAACCAGCAGAGAAGCCCCCTGCATCAAGTGATCGTGCATCTTTTCTTCTGGAAAAATAAAGAATGAGGGTAACTTACTGGCCGGTAGTATCAAAACAACAGTTATCACTAACATTCATGCCTCTTTCAGCAGAAAAAAGTTTTATAAATAGGCGCTTTCCAACTGAAGAAATCACATAAGGGTTTTTGTAGGAACTGTCGAACACCCCGTCTCATCTTCATTATAGATCTGGCAGAACTTGAATCCTTCTTCCGCCATAATACTCTCAAGAATCGTAAACAAAGAGATAACTTTGACTTTGTTGAAGGCTTCCATTCTGGCTACAGAAGTAGTTTCAGTTTTTCTATGTGAGAACTCGAAACTTTTCATGAAAAAGGTTATAAAGTAATTGTCAGCAGTCTTCTTATTATTTATTTATTTATTTACATCCAACAGGCCAAGGTCCAATAAAAGGAGTATACAATAATAGAGCAGGTAACTATTTCTAGATAAATGTAAGTATAAGTGAAAATTTTGATATTCAGCTAGGGACTAATATACATAAACTATTTCTAAATTGATTCAGGGTAGAAAAAAATAAATCTATAGAGTATTAATTACAGTTCGGCACATAGAGGTTAACGGGATGTAAAAATTGTGCTGAGAATTGAGTACATTAATGCGGAATGTGATATTTAATCTGGATGTATATCGAGGTACATTAAAATTAATTTGGGACAGTAGAGTTGATGAGTCAATGGGATCATTGACCAGTTTATAGATGAAAATGAGATCTGTAATTTATCGTCTTTTTCTCAATGTTACAAAATTAAATTAGGTCAGAAGGCAAGTGTATTCATAAATTCTAACCGGATAATTTCCATGTTTCTTATAATACGCAAACTTGAGGATTTTTTTCTGAACACTTTCCAAAGCATCGATGTATTTTGTTTGATTAGGATTCCAGACAGAACTACAATACTCTAGTTTACTACATACCAAAGTATAGTAAACTGAACGAATACATTAAATGATCTAAACTCTTTGCAGTTTCTTATAACAAATCCCACGACTTAGAAGATTTCTGAACAATATTTTCAATGTGCACATTAAATGTTAGTTTATTATCGAATAAGATTCCTAAGTCGAGGGTATCATTAAGTCTTGGTAAGTCGATATTATCAATTGTATAATTGAGCTGCGAGCATAATCATAATTTTACACCTTCCAATATTAAGAAAGAGTTTATTCTCACAACACCACTTTTGGAATGAATTCAAATCCCTCTGAAGCAACATACAATCAGAAGAATCCCGTATTTCTCTGAAAAGTTTTGAACCATCAGCAACGATTACCTTTGTTGATTGTATAGAAGCGCATATATCATCTATTAAAAGTAAAAATAATAACGGTCCCGAATTAGATCCCTGGGAACCCCCGACTATGCGAAAAATACATCCGATTTTTCACTTTCATACTTGACATATAGACTACGATGATTCAAATACGATCTTAGTAGATTTTGTATTTTTAGGAAATACCATATGCATCCAACTTCAATATTAATAGTTGATGGGAAACCTTATCGAATGCCTTGCTGAAATCTAGAGATTACATCAACTTGACTTCTATTATCCAAAGAGTTGGATATGAATTGAGTAAATCTGCAGAGATTCAATAAAGTTCCCCTCATTTTCATGAAGCCATGTTGAAATTCTGATAACGAATTTCTCACATGTGCATAAATCAAATCGAATAAAATAATCTCAAGAAGTTATTTCCTGATTTGTGTACCGGACAAATCCGTGATACTTTCCACTCCTCTGGATAAACTTCTTTTTTTAGTATGGCGTTGAAGATAATGAGTAGAGGATACTTCAAAATATTAATATGTTTTTTGACAAGTTGGCAAGGTATATTATCCGCCACATGTTAATTTATTTTTGAGTTCAGATATCTCATCAATGGTCAATAAATAATGTAATTTCAGGATATTACTTTTATTATAATTATTACAGTCTGTGAAATACAGGTTCTGGCGTAGTCCACGGATGGTGTCACATGCTGAAAAGTCATCTTCGATGTGCATCCGTTCGTCTTTGCCATTATCACGACGTTTCGGCAAGATGCCACTTGCTATATTCAAGTGATCTGCTTGATAGCTGAACTTGAAACTCAAACTTCAATTTCAGCTACCAAGTAGAACACATGATGACATGAATATAACAAGTGAACTTGAAACTGAACTTGAAACTTCAAGTTCAATTCAATCAAAATAAGGGCCATTTGAATCAGTGCACTTTTGCTAACGTAACACAAGTTGAATAATTCCATCAGCATGAAAATGTGCTCGGGATTCGATGAAGTCGACGAAGGCCGTTTTTGACTGGTCCTGATTAGCATACCAGTGAGAAAGTTATCGAAGTGCTTGAATAGACAGGAGTCGGTTTGCTAGAGGCCTGGGGAATATGGTGGGGTAAGGAAGAACTTCGACGCTCAACTCGTTTGATTTTCGAACGGTGATTTGTGAAACGTGGGGATGGGCGTTGTCGCGGAGCAGAATCGGACCTTATCTGTTGACCAGTGTCGGCGGCACAATCGATACATTTCTTCGATTCCTTTCGACCATGTGTGGCATGAGGGTTTGCTGGCCAAAAAGCGATGCTACGAGTATGGCTTGTCGGATCATTTTTGTGTTCGGCTCACCAGCTTCCTGAAAGAACGTTCCCTACAAGTGGCCGACGACGCTGGATATCTCTTTCGAGTACTTTCACCATCAAGGCTGGTGTTCTCCGGGATTCATTATGTCTCCAACCCTCTATTGTATATTAACGACTTATTGGAAAAAAATACGAATCCAATATATTGCTTTCCTGACGACAGCACACTTGTCTCGTCATTTCATTTGAATTCCAGGACATCGGCTGCGGATGCACATCTTCACCGGCAGCAGGATGTTGCATATCTTGATGAGAATCTAATGGTGATTTCGAATTGGGATGGAACTAACCAAGTTCAATTCATGCCACGAAAACCCAGGCATCGGTTTTCGCCAAAAAGATAAATGTCTCCGAATCGTTTATAATAGTGTCAGGACACAATTCCGCTTTCTGCTTCGATAAGTTTGTTGCGGGTTAAAATGGACCCCCATATGTCTTGGCACTATCATGTCGCTGGAATTGTAAAGGCTGCTTCTCAAAAGCTTGGAACACTGTTCCGAATCAGAAAATTGTTAGGTTAGGTCAAAAGTAGGTGAGCCTATTCGACCCTCCACCGCAATATGCAAGAGTTTATTCAAACACGACCAAAAAAAAACAGCTTCTTGACGAAGCCGATTAGTTTATATGGTGAGTGATCTTTCAGGTCAGATGGTAGAAGCACCATATAGAAGTAACACAAGTAAGTTCACTCTCCGCCATATTTGGGTCAAGATTCCCCACCTCGAATTTTATGCTCAGCAAACCTACAGCGCAACCGACTGAATCTGATGCAATTACCAAGCGAGCCAAGTTGATGCATGGAATATTATTACAGAGTGAGTTGTTGTAAGTAGTGGTTTTGTATTTGTGAAAAATAAACAAGTGTCGTGCTGTGTGTTGCTGTAATTGGCAGGGTGATGTCGACATTAATTTTTTTAGATTTCCAATTGACGAAAAAAAGTATGTTTTTCTAGTATTTATTATGTAAGATTGAAGGAATGAACATATAACAAAAAATAAAATAAAATGTTAAAGACCATATATATAGTGGGGTCATTATTATGCAGATTTTTTTTATAAAATTAATTTGATGAAATTACTTCGATCGAACCTCGTACAGAGGTGCACAACGGTACTTTCGAATAATTTGTTCATATACCTACTTAATGAATTCACACCTGACCGTTTCAGGTTAAAGTATAAAATGGTTGTAATTTGGAAGTAACTTTTAGATCATGCTTGAGAAAGCTATTGTATAGCGAAACACGTGTCGCGGTTTTTGTAAAACTCACCATAGTGAAAAATCATACAATAAACTGTATTTATTAGTTTTAATATGGATTTTCATCAGGTATCGGCCAGTTCTATTAAGTTCATTTTCCTTTGGATTATTTATTTTCTCTTTTCACAAGGGTAAGAATTTATTATACTTTAAAATTTGACAATAGAAATTTGAAAACAAATGTTAAAAAAATCAAAAACTCTTCATTCTGGAAAACCTCAAGAATAGATTAGTATAAGTTTTTGACCTAAATTGTATAATCTTACTTTACAAAATATATGTTTATTTTACCACCTTGTCTTATTTTTCATAAATTCCTAAACAGTTTACAATCATATCAGATATTTATTGTGCGCTCCTCGAAGCAATGATGAAGTCAGATCATGGTCACGTATTTTATGTTCGAATCTTGTGTAGAGGTGCACAATAGCCCTATAGCCTACACCCTCCTGCCCCGCTACACGCCAGCAAAAAATAAAATCTCGACCCGATAAATCAAAGACGCCCACCGGGAGTGAATTTACTTGTGTTTGCTTCTAAACGGTGGTAGAAGTGTGCTTCTAATGAAACTCTGAAAACCTGATTCGGTCCACAGCGGAGCAGGCACAAGTATATATGCTCTGATGTTTCATCATTTTCCAAACAGAGGCGACACACACTGTAATCCAACAGGCTGAGTCTCTGCATATGATGATTCAGACGACAGTGACCTGCTTTGGAGTATTGTTCTCAAATATGAAGCTCCGTCCCTAAGCCATCCGCCTGATTGGAGACACGAACATCACTTGCAACCTTTTCATAGTCTGGAACATCGAAGAAATGTTGGAGATTTGTCTTTCATATATACTTTCACGGAAGGTGTTCAAGTGACTTGGCACATTTGATTCCACCAAGAACGGTACATCTACATATCAGAACTTTTCACGTATTTATTCATGCTACTTGGCTCCGCCCTCAAAAGGTGCTGTAGTATGTTTGAATATATATTACAATCACTCACTCAGACTATTGTTTTTGGGTCCCCCAATAAAGCGGGGCCCTAAACTACAGCTTGTGTAGCTTATAGATAAATCCTGCATTGTCTGTATTGTATAACATAAATTAGTCGTCTGGTTTCGGAAGCAAATAAGTCGCTTTCAATAAATTTTGTAGAATATTGAAAATACTAATGAAATAGCTGTCTTTCAATTGAAAAAAAAAATTAATCTTATAAGGTATAGAAAGTCCATAGACAATTCACAGCTCTTCAAAAATATCGTTAGAATTGAAAACAATTAATTCCTTAGTTATTTTCAATTTCTAAAAAATATGTGACTCATCTGGTTTAGAAACTAGACGACTCAAATGTTCCTTTTACAACATAACAAACGCAAGTATCTAGCTTATCTATCATCTGTTGAATAACAATACTATAATCGTGCTAGTAAATATAAATGATTTATTGTAGTGAAAACTCGATAGTTTTTATCATCTTATTTATGAAAACCTTCGATAAGACAGTAATAAAAGATCTTCTTCCAGCTCCTTTTTCTCCGTTTAAGATTTTTTTTTCGTACTCCCATCAGGAATGCAGTTTCAAACCCGTTTGCACCAAAAGGACGATAATCGTCATATGAGTGTTTAATAAGTTATCTCATCTGACTCGGTACACATACTTCTTTATGATTTAGACTAGCTATACATTCTGGGGTTCAAAGCAGCGGCGGCTCGTCAGAGGAGGCAAGGAAGGCTTAGCCTCCCCATAAAATTTGAGGCTATTCATCGCAATAAATTAAAAGATATTGACAAATAATTATGATTATTTTTCTCTAAAAATGCTTGGGTATAATTACTTCACCATTAATTTTTAATATAAATACATAATATGCCCGAAAAAACACTATCACTCACTACGTAATACGTACCACACTGTATCCTGCAACAATAAACCTCAAACGCACCGCCCATGAACGAATAACGAATAAACCATCAACCCGAAATAATAAATACCATACGTTGCAAGGGAACCAGCCTCCGACCGCTTTAAAAACACAAGCTTCGCGAGACCGATCCAACCAACGACATACGTCCCGATTTGTAATTTCAGTTGCAGAAATTATAGCGTTAGAGGAGGCTAGCCTCCAGTTGGTATCCGTTAGTGTATGATTGCGTTTGTTTTTTATTTAATTATTCGAACGGGATGCCGTGACGGACCGGGACTGAAAAATATTTCGGTAAATCGTTTTGGTGTTTCTTGATAATATTTGTTATTTGTGTATAAAACAGGCAGTATTGTATTATAGCAGTGCTTTTTGGTAATATTTTTAATGTGTTTTTAAAGTGTTTGTTCTCTTTCAATTTCAAGGTGGTTTCAGGTTTTCACTTTTCGGTAAGTTTTTTTTCCATTTATTATGGATAAGTTGGATGAAATTAAAAAAATCTGACGATATAGTCGATTGTATGCTGACAAATAATATTAAGTCTTTATCTTATGATAATAAATGTTACATTATTAAAACTCTGGGAAGGCCTCAACCAAATTTGATTTCAATTAAAGCGTCAGATAATCGACAAAATCGAGGATTCAATATTAGTTGGAACGATAAATGCGATTGGTTAACCGGCTCCATTAAACGAGAGAAACTTTTTTGTTGGCCTTGTGTTTTATTTTCCGTACAAACCAAATACCAAACGTGGTCTAAAATATGATACTCCGATTTAAAAAAATTATCTCGTTCTACAGAAAGACATTTTAAATCTAAGGAGCATATATTTTCGTCTTGTAAATTAAAATTGTTTAGCAAACAAAATATAGCCACAGCTTCAGATACAGCTCGAAAAGAGGCCATAATTTCTTTTAATAATCAGGTTAGGGAAAATCGGTCGAATTTAAAAAGACTTATCCATATTACGATTTATTTGCGTTCCCAAGAATTAGCTTTTCGCGGCAATTACAAAAAACTTTTAATGTTATGGGGCAAATATGATTGACAATTTGGCACTTTTTTAAACGGTAGCGTTTTTTCGGGCACCTCAAAAACCTGCCTACCCTATATTACGAACAAATTAAATTTTTGAAAGGGGAATGTTTGTGAAAAAACTGACATTTTCTTAAAAAAACCAAAACCATTTCCATAAACTACGCCAAATTCTGTATTGAATGATATTATTAAGTTTTTGAAAACTTACCTTCAAGTTTCCTTAAATATCTAAAATGTAACAGTCACTAAAAATTTTATTCGTTCAGAAAATTACCATATAAACTAAATTATCGAAACGCAACACGATTTTGCTCCAAAACGTGAATGGGCGCTTTCTAGGAAGTCGGTGGTTAGTTTTTAATGTTCACAATAGGTGTCGGAACAAATACTTGCTTAAAATTGAACTACCCCATATTAGGCACTACCCCCATATAAGGCGACTTTCCTCTACATGTGAATGTTCCAAGCAGATGGAAGGTACAACAATTGAAAAATAGAACACAGCTTTATTGTTGAATCTGAATTTCAAATCCTCTATTACACTATCAAGGACAGGGAAATAGACAGAGATTCTATAATAATCCTTAGGACTATTACATTGCATATTTGGTCTCATGGTTTGTTTACCTACCACCCGTAGCATAGTTATGTCGATCTCTAACATTTCGTGAATCTTCGATATGTCTTTGTAGATTTTATTGAAATTGTCGTCACCCTTCTCTCTTTTATATTGCAATGTTTGTAAAACATTCGTAATGATCTTCTCAGCGTACAAATATATATGGTTTTAGCCTGTAAAATTTTACTCAAGTTTACTGTGAGTCCTAATACAGATAAACAACATAAACTTACAATGAAGTTGGTGGAAATAAGTGATAATTTCAGACAAGCATCTTTAGATGCGGAATCTCTCTCTCTCTCTATCTCTCTCTCTCTAATTAGATATTAAATCAAATGATTCAATGATATTTGAAAAACTTTCTTGAAATCGCTGAATTGATTCATGTCTTGCAACCCACCTTGTATCACATAACTTTTTTGATTTCTTTCCATTGACGTGCAATAGAACACTGTGTCTCTGTTCAACCAACATTAAATTGCACCCATCGGTACCAATTCCCACACAATGATCCATATTCAACTTCAAAGATTTCATTAGTTTCACGACACTGTGAGAATTTATAAAACCGACAAAATATTCAAAAATTTTATTTTTTGAAACATACCTGAGTATGACAGACATTTGTAGTTAGAATTTCCTCTTTACATAATTCGATCAGTTCATTTTGAGTTTTTGCGCTCATGTGCGTTGCTTTTGAAGGTGAGTTTTTTAAATATTATAAACAAGGGAAGATGAATGCTGCATAGAGTATTCAAGAAAGGATGGACATGGAAAAATTTACAGTAACATTTTTCTATTCATTTTAGTGATGGAGGAGCCTACCAACGAGCAAGTTTAGTTCAGACGTTGACGAGTAGAAGAAACAGTATATAAACCAGCCAAGTGGTGTTGTGGTAAAGTGTTATTGATTTATAAGTATTAGTATTTTTCAAGCACCTATGTCTTTGTATCATTGACTTGGGTCGTTATGTAAGAAATATGTCATATACAACCCCGAATATACGATATTGTCGAAATGGGGCAGAAATTTGATAGTGATTTGATTTGCGATTTGAATTCGCAGTAATGGAAACATTTCGACTCTAAAACAGAAGTCACTATATACATTAATAGAAATCACGCGATTTCACCGTTCTTCAAAAAAAGAAAATGACGGGTTTCTGCAATGACATCAGGGTTTATTTGATGTGATGAATACACCATATGATCGAAATGAATGACGTTTGTTCATAGATGGTTCCAAGTAAAGTTTGAAAGTGGCTCTACTTCATATTGGAAATAAAAAACCATCCATTCTAATTGCTCATGCAGTACAAACTAAGAAATGCTACCACACAATGCATAGGTACAATTTTGGCCAAGATCGAATTCAATGAGCATCAATGGAAAATTTGTGACAATTTGACATATTCATTACAGGTTATTGGTTGGAATGCAAACTAGTTTCATGAAATTTTGCTGTTTTTTTTTGTCTATGTAACAGCCATGCCATTATTTACCATTATATGAGAAAGGTGTGGCCAAGTCGTATCCATTATGAGCCAGGACAACAAAACGTGTCCTCTATACCACTTATGAACCTAGAGGACATTTTATTGCCACCTCTTCACATTAAACTTAGCCTCGTTAAGAACTTTGTCAGAGCGCTCTATCGCGAAGGACCGGCTTTCCAGTACTCCACAAGTTGTTTCCAAAACTGCCATACCAAAAATCTTGGAAGGAATATTTGTAGGACCTGATATTCGAAAAGTAATGGCTGACGCAAAGTTTACAAAATGTGTAACGCCTGATAAAGCAGCAGCATCATTTCTCAATGTGTTGTTCATAACTTTCTCAGATTGTAATCAACAATTTTTTGCAATATCACCTCTCGAATGGCTGTCAAGATACATTTTCTGCAGTCACATTTTGATTTTTTCCCACAAAACATGGGCGATACAAGCATCATGTAGAGCGGCTACACCAAAAGTTAGCGAAAATCGAAAGGCAATACCAAGGATTTTAGGATGAAGGCATGATGAGCGATTACTATTGGACTCTATTACGTGAAACTATTGCGGTTTCGCATGCAGTATAAGACTCGGTTCAACCTCTGTTCATTTCTGATTTATACATTTTAGGTCAATAAATGGATGTTATTGGTAAAAAATAGTCCAATGAATATTGATAAAACCAGAACCAATTTCAAAACCGGGCTGCTGATTTGGATTCAGCCCCCAACTTACTTTGTAAACATTTTGGTTGCTCAGGTCCAAAACCATGTAAACTTGTTCTGTTATTCATTAAAAATTCAAACTGCATTTCAAAATCGTTTCCAGAATAAAAATAATTCAAGAGAACAAAAAAAATTCAGCCATATTACCTGTACTACCTAACGAAGACATGAAAAGTCATATTCGAAACAAAGCCTGCTCCTATAAGCTAGAATTGCAATATTTACCAAGAATGTTGGCGTCATAAGGGAATGAAGTACGTATATCACCAATTATAGAATCAGAACTACAACACTTCCAGTCGCTCATTTCACTAAACAGGTTGGTGTCATTAGGAAATGCACTAATCATATACTGTTGGGTATACCGTTCATTTTCTGATGACTACTGTCTATACTTTATCCATTAACTACACAGTTGAGTATAGTTCATCGTCAGCATACTACTGAATATAGTTCCGCCTGAAGAGGCAAACTTGGCTGGCAAAACCCAATATGTATATGCCAGCATAATGACCTATCGGAATATTAATGATTACTTCACATTTTACTTTCAAAGTATATAAGGGTGAAAACTGTTTGTTAGAAAAATTTAAAAGTTCCAAAAATAAAATTAACTGCAAAATAATTACACAACTTTTGAATCTGGATTGCAAATGAAGAAAACATGGATTTGTGTGTATTGCAACCTCACAAGTAGAACGAAAATTGTATTCACATGTATTGATATTTATTTATCGAAAACATGTTATTATATAAATATAAATAATCATAATGAAAATCAAAACAGCTATCATTAATTTATTTTAGGTATGCAAATGTATTAACAATAGATAAATAGTTTTAAAATACACTTATATCAGTTTACATCTGTTGTGTGGAATTGCCATTCCAGGTTTTCTTTTCATCATCACTATCATTATTATCACCCAATCTATGAATATTGCTATTGCCTTGTCGTTTGATGACTGTTGTTTCACGAACCCTCTTCTTCTGTTGATCCACCCTACAAAAATTAAATACTTTATATACTATACAATATATGGAACTAGTTCTAATCCCCAAACATCACCAGAAGATGGCAAATGATACCAAAACGGATGTGGGTTTTCAGGTGGTAGAGAGCAAGAAGGGGAGGAAGAAGGGGAGGAAGAAGAGGAAGAACAGGAGTAAGCGAACATATACAACCGAACTTGGAAAGGAGAGGAAAAGTAAACCCAGGCCAGGGTGGAAGACACCTTCCCCTTTGCAAGAGAAGATTATTGTATGAGCTATGTGGAAGCCATCACCCGCAATGTAATATAAGGACATAAACCTAATCAGTTCAGAAGGGCTACGTAGATCAGGAACTGATCGAACTCCTGCTTGAGCAGAACTCTGACTGAGTGAGGGTCACACTCAGGAGGGAATGAGAGGAATGATTGTGCGTAAAAGTAAAGAATGCAGATTGAATACTTGGAAAGAGAACATAGTTCTAGAGGTGTATGCAGCCCTCTCCTGGAGATTTATGAAACTGAGAGTGGTGAGCCTGGACCGAACCGGTATACATGTAGAGGAACACAACAGTATGGCTGTGTGCTTCAGGTGTTGTCACTATAGGCATACAGTGAAGGCATATAGGCAGGAACCGGCCTGCAACAAATGTGGAAGGCAGCACGAGGGGAAAGAATTTAGAGGTGATCGTGGACTCAATTGCGTCACCTGCAAAAGAGCCGGTGTGATTGGGAGTGAAAGGAGGCATTCGGCATTGGACCCCAAGTGCCCGGTATATATAAGAAGGGTTGAATTGCAACGGAGGAGAACGAACTATGTTCAGGATCCTTCAAATTAATGTGGGCAAGTGTAAGGATGCCACCACACTACTGCGGGAGGCCGCTGAAGAGCGCGATGCCGTAGTAGTATGTATACAAGAGCCTTGGGTAAAAAAACTAACACGGGAGGGCTGGAATAAACAAGATGGAGGAGAAAGGACGAAGGTTCGAACCTGGGTTCGCTCCTTCGTTAGTAGTCTGGCCCTAAAGAATGCAAGAAGTGCAAAAAGAATCGGTATAATTGTAGGAAACGAAAGGAGTAGCATGAAGATCATGAACGTATATGATGAACCGGGTGGAAGGAGGAATATAAGAATGAACGAAATTCGTAAGATTTTCGATGAATGAGAAGGAAGGAAGATTCTGGTTGGAGAGTTGAATGCGAAAAATGTTGCCTGGGGTGGCAACGTTTCGTTTGGTTACCTGATGGAGAATGACTGCGAGAGTCCGGCAACTTTCTCTAGTAACAGAGGAGAGAGCTGGGTCGACCTGACCATTAATGGAAATACGCAGGTTGATGAATAAAAAGTATGCATGGAGGAAACACTGAGTGACCATCGGATGATTGAGTTTTGCTTGACGGGGCTACCAAAGGTGAGGAATGGTAACAAATATTAGGAGCCAACTGGGCTGGTATAGAACAAGATTTATCGAACTACAGGCCAGGTAGGCTAGGTATGATAGGAGAGATTGAGAAGGAAGCGGTAACGCCTCAAGATAGAATGTGGGAAGCGTGTATAAGGTATATACCTAGGAGTGAAAGGATGATCGTCCCTGAAAAAGAATGTTGGAACGCGGAGCTGGAAAGCTCACGTAGGAATGTGAGAAGGATAAGAAGAGAAGCGCAAGGAATCGGGCACGAGGATGCAAGGAACAGAAGAATGAATGAGTACAAGTTAGAAAGGAATAGGTATAAAAGAATAGTAGGGAATGCTAGAATGGTATGGTTGAGAAAGATGGTGGAGCTGATCCAGGATGAAAATCCGTGGAACTACCGGCTCCTCAACGATGATAGGAAAATCCCTTCTAATGTGAGAGAAGATGGATCCTTTACCGAGGGGAAGGAAGAAACCAGCAGGTATCTGCTGAAAAAGTACTTCCCTAGGGATGATCATTTGAGCGATACTCCGCTCAGCCGTCGGATTAGGGAGATTGATAGAGGAGAATGGAAAAGGACCAACCAGCTTTTACGATTGGGGAGCTACGAGCTGTAGCTGAGCAGCTCCTCGATGGAAAGGCGACTGACGTAGATGGAGTCCCCAATAAGATGATTTGTAAGGCGACCGAATGGAAAGAGGAGTGCATGTTAAAACTTTTCAACGCCTGTCTGGAAAGAAGTTATTTCCCTGAGGTGTGGAAGCAAACAAAGGTTGTGTGGATATCAAAGAAGGACAGAAATCCCAGGCCAATCAGCTTGCTGACCGGCATGTGACGGATGTTGGATAGGCTTCATAATGGTAGGATTCAAGTCTGGTGTGAAAGAGAGATAAAATTATCTCCCAACCAGTATGGTTTAAGAGGAGGAATGGATACTGTGATGACCGTGAAGAAAATGGTGAAGCGAATAAAAGAGAAGAGATGAAGGAAATACAGTCTCGTTGTGGCATTCAACCTGCCCAACGCCTTTAATACCGCATGGGCACCGGCGATTGAGGGATGCATGGCACGCATGGGAATGCCAGAAAATGTGGGAAAGAGCATGAGTTTCATAGGGGTGAAAACAGTTACCTGTGGGACGGTCTCTGAAACAGTAAACAGAGGCTGGAGCCAGGTCAACAGACGGCGATGTCATTATTCATGTCCCTATGAACATGTCGAAGGATTTGTGGTAAAACTTGGGATTTAGGTCCCAAACAAATCCGTTGGATTCATGTAATGATTGTAAAGACCAATGATCACTTATGGAGCAATTTCCTGGTGGCCGAAGGCTTTACAAAAAAAAGGCTCAGACTGGCCATCAGTACCACACCATCAGTGTCCATGGAGATCTTTCTAGGTCTACCTCCTCTCCATATTTTTTTTTGGCGAGAGGCTAGATGGACTGCATTGGCACAATCGCCAATTGCTTAAATCAATATAATGCAGATTCAAAGAAGAATATCGTATCCAGTGAGGAGTCAACCTATTTTAATGTAATGACTTGTTTATTGTATTGACATGTTTCAATTGTTTAAATGTAACATTCTTTTCGACACAGCCAACCTCACTAATAGTAAGTTGAGACCTTTCATAATAATATTTCCCTTTTCCCTGAAGATGATAATAAATTTTATCAAAATATTGGAATAACATGTGTTATAAGAGTACATTTCCGTTCTGCTGATCACCCAAAGATATTATATTTTCCAAGTGTTGTTCTCAACTAGTCAGCAAAGGTTTGTTGAAGGAGATACACAAAAATATTTCATACAAAAGTTTTAGGAGTTCATGAGAGCTATATTTTGATATAATTTTTAAATATACAGGGTGTTTGGTGTAGGTGCTACAGACCAAAATTCCATTTTTTAAAATAGAACGCCCTGTATATCATTACATATTCAGGTGCTACGTTAAATTCTGATATCATTTCATGTTTGGTTTTTGAAATTTGGTTACGGCGTTGTTGAGTTATTGCACTTTTCCTTAAATATAAAGTTTCAAAAAAACTTATTTACTCGTACACGAATCCAGTCTATATCTTTTATTAAATTGAACTAGACTACTACTGAATACAAACCATTATTCTCACCTCTACGATACGATATCGATATCAGTTGAATATAATATTGAAATTCTTGAGAATGTGACTAACTTGAGGGTGAATTGCTTTATATTGCACAATTTCATCAAGTAGCTTATGCTTGTTGATGCCATAGTAACAAATGTTGTTGAATTGTATCTACTTGTCAGTTCGATTCAGTGATTCTTTGCAAAACAGTAACTGTGTTCTTTGTGCGAAAACTCCAGTATGCCTTTCGCGTTTAGTCCAAGTGATTGCATTGATATGGTATTAATTTTTGGGAAATGTCAGAAAAACTGCCGTCAAGCACAACGTCTATACCAAGAACGTTTTCCAGACAGACCCATTCCCTCACGAATGACTTTTTCGAGAGTTGTAGAAAAATTGCGAACTGGGTCATTTCCTTCTACTATAAAGCATCGTCATCATACGAGATCTGTTAGAACTGAAGATTTAGAGATCAATGTGTTGGCTTATATTATTATTCATCCACATGTTTCTATCCGTACTTTTGCAGAAGAAGTCGGTGTGAGTAAATCTAATGTACAGAGAATTCTGAAAGAAAAAAATACCACCCATTCAAAATTCAGTTGGTACAAGGTTTGAAACCCACGGACTTTGAACGACGACTTGAATTCATTGCTTGTATTCAGGTAATATTACATGAAAGTCCTAACATATTCAGACAAATTTTGTGGAGCGATGAATCGCGATTCCACAATAATGGAGTTGTGAATCGCCATAACAGTCACTATTGGTCTCAAGAAAATCCCCACTGGGTCCGCGAAAGTAATTTTCAAACTACTTGGGCTATTAATGTAGGGTGTGGATTGTTCAATGGCCGCATCATAGGACCTTACTTTTTCAATGAAAATCTCAATGGATTTCGATATTTACATTTTCTAGAAAATGATTTGATCCAGTTGATGGAAGATATTCCCATAGCAGAACGACAAGGAATTTGGTGGCAACAAGATGGTGCTCCTCCTCACAATTCACAGGTTGTTACTGAATATCTGGATGGAACGTACCCAAATAGATGGATTGGTAATAAGGGTCCAATTCGGTGGCCGGCTCGTTCCCCAGATTTATCACCGCTTGATTTTTTCCTATGAGGTTATTTAAAAGATATTGTTTTCACTACTCCCCTTTGAATGTGGATGATCTGAAAATGAAAATTCGACTAGCGTGCAGTGATATTACGCCTGATATTGTAAAAGCGACTTGTACGAGAGAAGTGATTCGACGTTTCGAAGCCTGTATAATATCTAATGGGCATCACTTTGAACAATTTTTATGACTTATTTCTAGGTACCTACCATTCTTATGAAATGATTTATCAAGTTATATTATTTACATTGTTATTAATTAAAGATTTGTTTTCGAATACACCTCTTTCAATTTCGCAATTGTTTCATATTCAAAATGATTCCTGACTGAATTCCACAACTCAAAATTGAAACCATTACTTCGAACACCCAAAATTTTGACTAATTTTCATGTGATCTGATGCAGAGAGAATAATTGTATGAGCTATTTTTAAAAATAATAGTCGTTCTCAAGACTTTACATTTTAAGCAATAACTCAACAACGCCGTAACCGAATTTCAAAAACCAAACATGTAAGCTTCAACCTCTAGAACAGTTCAGAACATCCAAGAGAACATTCAACATTCGAGAACATTCAACAACGTTCTAGGACATACTGGAACATTCCGAAATTTTGAGGAATAGTCTCCCTGGGCACAGCCAGTATACACCAGCTATTTATCTATATAAACAGTACTGCATCTACAATTCTGGGCTCTGGAGAGCTATGCCTGTTCTGGTGAATGTCTTTAGAGCCAGATTCTTATGAGCAAATATGATGAAAGGAGAATTCTCTAGACTACTTATTTCTTTATAACCTGAATTCAGATACTCTTAAAAAGACTACTTATTTCTTTATAATCTGAATTCACGTACTCTTAAAAAAAATCAATTGAAAAAGTTTATTATAAGTAGGAAATTGAAAAAGAGAAGAAAAAATTCGAACCAATTTTTCCCAAGATGTAATTCTCCCAAAACAAAAAATATTCATATACTGTATTTATTTTTGAAATCCCTACTCTTATTTTATTACCTGGATTCTGTAGATTCTTCGGCGGGCCTTTTACTTCCTGCCACATTTGGATTGGTACCAAAAATGAAAATCTTCAGATATCCAAAAATATTCCAAATTGGAGCAAGAAAAGACCAGATCATAGATGAGAACGTTCCTCCGGGATGAGTTGACACCATTCCCTGATTTACTGGTAAAACCAAAATAACAGCATTAGGAACTAACTGCAGATCCACCAATGTTTGAGAATAATCATTATTGGTGAATTCCCTTCTAGGAAATGTAGTGGACAGAGTAAAATCATTAAATGGTAATTTCAAATTGGCTTTGATGTAGGAAACAACTGCCTGCATTGGGTCAGAACTAGCAAATTCTTGTGTGTTAGATGAGCCATCTGGTAGTCGGAACTGAAGACGAGTTGTATTCGACTTGACTGAGGGAACAGTAGGCTGAGTTGGTTTGGGTGTTTCGCTCACGGACTGCGTTTGGGGTTGCGATTTGGATAATCGTTCCGCTCTATCTTGAGCAATTTGTGCCAATACTCGTTCTCTAGCCTGTTGATTCTCACGTTTCTCTCTGTCGCGTTCTTCTTTGAGCTGTTTCAGTTCTTGATCTTCCTGCCATTTCTTCATCTGTTGAACATTCTGACCCATCTTGCGTCTTTCTAACTCTCTGAGACGTTCATTCTGAGTCATGAAAAGATGATTGAGTTTATATATTGGGATGAAACTGACTATACAATTTTGTTACATTTTGATAGAGAAATGATATGGTGACAGATACTTGTCAATTGAAAAGAAACATACAGGGAGATTCAAATTCAAGAAAATAACCTAAAAAGAAATTGCCCGACAGCACAAGATAAGAATCCTAGTCCTGAAGGCAAAAAAAGCGATAACAATTCTGCTGAACTTTTTCTCAAATTCTGAGAGTTGGTGTTTGAATTATCAGATCAAGCCAACTTTTTGTTAGGTAACTTAATATAATTCGTATAATATAGATATTATCAGCTTGAAACGGATGTAAGTGTAGCCTCGTTCTACCTTGCTTTTCAGGGTAGCCTCAACAAAGAAACTATTCTGGTGTCAATGTTTGTTTGTGAGACATCACAAAATCAAAATAATCTATAAATTTGTATCTTTACAAGACCAAATCTTTTCACCTGACCTTTTCACACAAAATCAAGTACGTTACAGAAAGTAAATATGTTCAGTTTTTTTCATACATTTTGTCAATATCAGTTTTAATAATTTTTCCTTCAGAATCACGAAATCATACTAGCTTTAATTTTTGAACTCGAGTACTAAACAATACATACTTAATTATTAAAAATTATTGTGCAGCCTTTGGATAATGCTATAATGAAATAACTCCTCAGTTTAAAAATGTACCGATTCAAACGATTTACCAACCGCAGAACATGTAAGAATCAAAGAAAATACTAAAAAATAATAATTTTCAATATAAGTCATGCTACCAAACAAATGTTGTAGGAGCAAATGCTCATTACAACTTATCACTGATGCATACATTTTTTTTTCTTTATGTTACTATGCTTGTTCTCAGTTGGGTATTTTTTCATTTTCAAATGAAGACACAATTTTGTGTATGACAGTGTACCACTAATATGTTCCATGAAGATAATTCTAGCAATGGTCAGTTTACATAAAATATTTCAGAGGCCTTTCTTTAGCTTTATTATTTCAGTGTAAGTAATCAAGAAACCATATTCCTATTCAGTGCTTCTTTACATTCACCATTTTCTAATAGCCTCCTCCTGTTCAGTTGTTCAATTCTCAAATGAAAGAAAAAGTGAGTTGAAAATAGTTTAAATTTATTCCTTGTCATTGCTAGGCCTGTAATTCAGTGTGTTTCCACTTTTTGTATTAATAGGTTAGAAATATTTCCCTCAGGAAATAGTAATGTTCTTTTTAGTTTTGCTATCAAAGGATATTTCTTTCATTTTAGGGTTTCAATATTAACTAGATTCAAGTGACCCTAACATCCATATTATTAAACTTTGTTAGGGATATTGTTATGCAGTTTTGAAAACCTTATTCATATTTCCAAAGAATTTGACTGATACTTGATGAAAATCCATGATTACTTGAACAGTTCATGCCTGAAAAAGCTGTTGCTTAGTGAAACTCGTGTTGCCATTTTGTAAATTGTTTATGAAAAAATTCCATGTAAAGTGGTAGATAGAAACTGAAATTTTATCAGTTCGGACTTCCATTATCTAATATTATATAAAATGATTTGAAATCACTAAAAGAATAAATACACATTAAAATGAATAGCTAAAAATAACAATTATATTGAGCAGAAAACCCTGAAATGTAATTACAATGAAATAAATTACAAGTAAAAAAATAGAACAATTAAACAAACCTGAAGACGGTGGATACTAACAATCGAAACGTCGTGAAGTAACTTGGCTTGGAATTTCATAATTTTTTGTTGAATTGTTCTATTTTTTACTTATATTTTATTTCACTGTAATTTCATTTCAGGGTTTTTTGCTTAATATAATTGTTATTTTCAGCTATTCTTTTCAATTTGTATTAGTTCTTTTAGGAATTTCAAGTCATTTTATATAATATTAGGCAACGGAAGTCCGAACTAATGAAATTCATCATGAAACACTGTCAATCACCTTCAAACAGAAATTGAAATTATTTCATTTCTGAAATTCATAAAACGGAAAAAGGATTATTTAAGATGTTACCTCCTTCTCTTCTCTTTCTTTTTCTTTTCGTTTAACTTCTAACAACATTTGTGCTCTTTGAATTTTCTCTTCATCGGTTAACTTTACACTTCCTATATTTTCAGAAGAAGCACTGTGGTTCCCAGTGTCAGGAATATCTTCCTCTTTCTGTAGATTAACCTTTTTATCATCCTGAGAAGGCTCATCACTTTTAATTTGGCATACTCCGTTTTTACATTCCATTTGGTCTGATACTTCAGTTCGTTCTGCACTTATCATACTCGCAGAAAGGTTTGCTGCTGAACTACCTGTTGTGTTCGTAGTTATTCCAGCCTTAGATAAAATATTGTCAACTCTTTTGTAACATCTTCTAGATTATCATTACCAGTTATGATGTCTAGAGGCGTTCCACTTTTTCCAATGAAATAAATCGAAGGAACACTTGGTTCTTTATCTGGATTTCGAGTTAAGGAAACAAGTATTTTGGTTTTAGTTAAAAAAGAGTTTTCAACTATGAAAAAAAATATTAAACAGTATTTCAATTGCAAGTAAAACTAATATTCAAAATGAAGCTTTTTTTCATAGTCAAAATCAACCCAATCAACCCACACACCAGAAATTTAAAAAGTAATTCTCAATGTCAATTTTAAAAGTAACTTCTCCAAAAACAATAATAATTGTACCTGAAACAACCAATTAACAAATTGTTGATATTTTTACATCAACCACTGGTGATACCAAATTAGGTCGCAGATTTCTTCTTCTGCAACTGTGATGAAACAATTTTTGACATGATTCACCTTCGAAGTTGGCATCATCAAAATATAATTGTACCTGATGATAGATATCATTCAGTCAGAGACATGTGTGCCAAGATTAGTGCTACATTCTTTCCAAGCCCTTATTTCAACCATCAATAAGGAAGTTAAGAATAAAATATGAAGAAATGCAATTCATAAAAGATGAATTTTACGATAGTGTCTTTGAAACTGAAAAAATGATGTTAGCTTTAGAAATAAAAACTTTATGGAAAGAGCAAGTTGGTATTTACCTGGTGTATGTTCAGAAAATGAGAATTTTCGTTTATATATTCATCTAAATCAGTGTTTCCTAACCTGGGGGTAATTACCCCAGCAGGGGTAAAACGGCAATTCTAGGGGGGTAACAGAGTTGGCACAAAAAAGTATTAAATTAATAAACAAAATAATAGTACGGTAGCACGGCGCTCTCATGCGCGCGGCTGACGGCCACGGCGGGTGAGCGGCGGTGTGGGAGGGGTGAAGCGCGGCTTCGATGTGGCTAGCGGCGGCGGCCGGGCCGGCGCTGTTATTATTATTATTGTCACAAGTGATTTGTTTACATTACGTATACATGTATCTGTTGACTTTTGTTTTAGGTACCTACAGGTGTTTTTGACATGGCTTCTACTTCATCTGGTGAAACGCCCACTTATAAAGAAGCATTTCTACAATGGGGTTTCAAAGTATCGTGGACAAAAATATAGAATAGCCCCAGTGTGTTTTATGTAATAAAGTGATTAATACAGAAAGCATGAAACCGAGCAAAATAAAAAAACATTTTGAGAAAGTTCACAAGGAGTTCGCAGATGAAAGTATAGATTTTTTTAAGAAAAAGGAGAAGGTTCTGAAGTCTTCACGATTGGATTCTACAGGTAATATGCAGAAAGCAAATGAATCGTGTTTTCAAGTTTCATACAAAATTGCTTACCGCATTCCACTTAATAAAAAACCACACACTATAAGAGAGGACCTCATCAAACCTTGTTTGTGTGATGCAATATCACTTGTTATTGGTGAGCAATATATAGCTGAGATCAAACAAATCTCACTCTCAAATACTACTGTTCAAAGTCGCATTTGTGAAATGAGTGCCGATATTCTAGCAACCGTTACTGCTGAAATAAAGGAAAGTCCTATGTTTGCGCTGCAGTTGAACGAGTCCACAGATGTTGCTTTGTGTTCACAATTATTGGTGTTTACACGATACATTAAAGATGAAGATGTAAAGGAGGAATATTTGTTCTGTAAGTCTTTGCCCACCACTACTCGCGACGAAGACGTATTTCAAACGCTAAAAGAGTTTATTGAGGAAAATGGGCTGGACTGGTTGAAGCTGGTTGGTGTTAGTACAGATGGGGCGCCTTCCATGATGGGCATCCGTTCTGAATTTCAAGTACTTGTGAAACAAGTTGCTCCTCAAGTTTTCGACTATCATTGCTTGATACACCGTTATGCTTTGGCAGTGAAGATGCTTCCACCAGATTTGCTACATACGTTAAGAGACATAGTAAAAATTGTTAATCACATTTGAGGCAGCGCTACGAACTCAAGATTATTCAAAATTTTGTGCGATGAAGTTGGTGCTACATTTAATGCTCTTTTGTATCATACAGAGGTACGTTGGTTATTAAGAGGGAAAGTTCTAAGTAGGATTTACGAACTACGAGAAGAAATTAGATTGTTTTTTGAAAATCAGAGAACACAAAAAGAAAAAAAATATTGTGCAAAAATTAAAGACCAAACATTTTTAGCAAAGATGGCGTACCTTGCTGATTTTTTCAGTAAAATTATTAGTCTGGATATTTCACTGCAAGGAAATAAAACAAATATTTTGACGTTGCACAATAAAATCGCAAGTTTTTTGCGTAAATTGGAACATTACCAACATAGATTCCAAGCTGGCAATGTATCAATGTCTACACAAGTAAGTGAACAATTAGTAAATACTAAACAAGACAAAATCACGTTTGAGAATTCCGTGGTTCAACATTCAACTGCTGTGATAGACTCACTGAAGCAATATTTTCTGAACATGAATAGTCGTGAGTCCTACTCCTGGATTTTAGGACCATTTTCTACTTGCGTCGATATTTTCAAGGATGGAGATGTATCAGCAAAAGTAGAGTTTCTTAGACTACGGGCAGCTGCAGAATATCCTATTATAGCTGACAGAGCTTTAAAAATGTTGATTCCATTTGCTACAACTTACAGATGTGAAACTGGTTTCTCGACTCTTGTTACATTAAAAACAAAAGCTATAAACCGTTTGAATGTGAAGCATGACATGAGATACGCGTTGAGTGAAACCGAACCTAATATTGTTAAACTTGCGAATGCAAAGCAATATCAACCTTCACACTAGTTAAGTCCGAGATTTATATATTACTAGTTACCTAAACCTGCAATTTATTACCTAATAAAGATATTTTTGTTCGAATTTGTGTGGTTGAATTATTTTAAATTAGCTAGGGGTAAACTCAATTCCCATAGTTGTTCACAGAGGTAGTGGCATTGAAAAGGTTTAGAACCACTGATCTAAATCAATGTTTTCCCACAAACTACATCTAAAAATTTGATCTTCACAGACTTTATTTTCAAAAAATATCACAAGTTTCGTCGCTATCACAGTAGCTTTCTCGTAGTAAGTATCGGCCAAGTTAATCAGTAAATTAATGTTGTTGCCTTCAATATGGTCCCCATGCATGTGTCAGCACTTTTTCCAATCCCCGAAACCCTTGTCTGCTTGTGACGGCCCTATGTCTGGCAAATATGAAGGATGAGGCATCGCTACAGAATTATGTCATCGGAGATAAACTCAGATGTATAAATCTCCAAGAAGCTAGCTACTCGCGCCAGCAAAACGTCAGAAAAAAATTCCAAAAATTGACAGCCTTCAAACCCAAAAAATAGTGACTCCAGATTTATACCCGAAAAACAGTGTCACTAGATCTTCACTAAATTTTATTAGTTCGGACTTCCATTGTCTAATATGAATCTATGATTCAAAATCTATGAAAGAACAAATAGAATTAAAATGAATAGCTAAAATATCAATTATATTAAACAATGAAATGTGAAATGAAAATACAATAAAAAGAATTAAATATTCAATATATTTGAATTGAAGGGGTTATATTTTTAGGAGCGATTAATTTTTGGGAAAAAAAGCCAAAATCCTTCTTTTCCAAAAATTCAATATATAAAATGAAAATGACCACAGAGTATCACCCCAAGATGATTATGGATACTAACAATCGAAACACCGTGAAGTAACTCGGTTTGAAATATTTTTTAATTTATTTTTTGCACGTTTTCATTTTCATTCTTTTTATTTTTCAGTTCTTTTCTACTCTGTGGTCATTTTTATTTTGTATCTTGATTATTTTATTCATTGTATTATATTCATTTCACGTTTTATGTTTTTCTAATTTTCTTTGTTTTTTCATAGATTTCGAACCATAGTTGAATCACATTCGACAGAGGAAGTCCGAACTAGAGTCTGAACTAATAAAATTCACCATGAAACACATTTTTTATCAACATAATGAATATACTTTTCGACAAACCACCCAAAAAGAAGTCAGGTTCGGATGTCAAGCATTGCTCTCCCCATTCCCAGAAGGAGTTTACTAATATCAAAATGTATTTGATTTTTTTTGGCACAAACAGATTATATTATTATAGAATGTTGATGTAACGTGCAGGCAATTGTTTTTAATCTTTTCAACTATCTCTACATCAATCACCAGTTTACTTTCCTGATGGTTAATGAATCCAGTGGACCTGAAGAAAAGGATACATATTTCACTGAACTGTTGATGAGGAACTGAACCAGCCTCTAGTTTTATTGCTACAAAATGTTCTTGTTCTAATTTTTTTCCAAGTGCACCATTTTCGATGAGACTAGATATTTTTTGTGATTGTTCATCAGTACCTATGGAAATATTTTATTTTATGATGGAGAATAATGAAAATCACTTAAAGGAGTTACCTTCAATGTAAACGATGAAAATCGCCCCCTTGGATTTAGAATATCCAATTGCTTCAGCTATTCCTCCAGGGTACCACTTCATATTGTTATTTTTTTCTATCTTAAATTAAAAATATTCAGGAATGAAAAAAAATTGCAAAAATTGCATCAACGAATGACGTTGCATTCATTTCTGATCATTTTCTTCTTCTCCTTATTTATTGATTAACCTCGGTTTCTGAGACCCAGACCCATCTAAAGAATTACTTTATATTCAAGAGGTCCATTGTAGAAAGGTGGCGGTGTATTAATCCCAAGAAAATAAAGAATTGGAAGCATGCGTATGTCTCAGTTTTGAAATATTATTATTCCCAATGAAGTTGTGAAAGGGACTTATTTTTGACCCGTTATAATCCAAAATCGTGTGCGAATGTTATTGAAAACGTGCGGTTGCTATTTTTGACTGCTCAAAGACTCGACTGTGTATCAATTTTTATGCAAGCAAACCGACCCAGTCGCATATGAAAAAAAGTGTGAATCGAAGATTCGCCAAAATTTCTGCAAAACGTTTCAAAATTATTTTGTGATAATTCGTATTCTGTTTTAATTTCTCAAGGGACCGAGATTTAGAGTCTGTCGCGGTAATTAGTTTGGTAATAGTATATGTGGCAGAAAGATTTTTTTTTTTTCATTTTCGCAGTATCTCCAGATATCTTGAGCAATACGATTTAGTTTTACAATTTTTATACCACCCATTTTGTTGCTATAAGATATTGCTTTTTTTATTGTTCAATCCAATAAGAACATTGCAATTATAGATTCGGTTCTCGTGAAACTTTGAATAGAAGAAATCAGCTTGTAGCTTCTAAAATACTGTTTTTCTTCATGACTCCAAAAGCCACGAGATTTTTTGTAATTGCAAAATGCCCCCAACCACATTTTGAGGAAACAGAGAAAATATCAAGTTTCAATTTTATTTCTTTGAAACATTTTCGGCTACTGAGGATAAAATAAATATCCACCATTGTAAGTCATTTCGAAAAGAATCTAAAATTTTCATTATTCTATCGTAGTCGCCAAAATTCTCAAAAATTTTCAAATATTTAGCTTTTTCTTAATTGTTTTATGTTGTCTCAAACATTTAAGGGCAGCGCAGGCTGGTACCAAAATACATATGAATGTGGGCATATCTCTATGATAACGATATCATCTAAGTAGGCTTCACATACAATTTCAAATTGGGGAAGATTGCTTGATAGCGTCTTTAGTATTTAGGTAAAAATGTATGGTACAGTACATAATCCGAAAGGCAATGAATTAAATTGATATAACTTTTCTTTAAATCTGAATTCCAGGAATGTTCTGTGTTTTTCACCAGACTTAAATAATGTGCATCTTTAAGGTCAATCGTGCGAGGACCTTTTTTTTGTGTATGAGGTCTTTAACACTTAGATAATCCTCTAATTTGAAATACAAAGGGTTCATAAATTTGTTTAAATTTTTCAGATTTGATATAAATTGAAAAGAACCATTTTGTTTTTTGGAAAGAAAAAAATTCCCAGTTTTCATGTGCTGACAGCGAAACCGCACCTATCGTGCATAGTTCGTGAATAATTTTCTCAATGGCAGCCACATGACATTTGTTCATTTTTTGAATGATTTGGAATGATGATTATTTGGATTGAAAACTGTATCGAGAAGAATCACATACATATAAGAGAATAAACCTACACCATAGGTTCTGGTAAATGCCTGCCGGAAAACAAAAACTTCCCTGGCTAATACGACGCTGGATATTGAATTATATCGGATAGACATAAATGAGAAAACATGTATATGTGGGGTATCTAATTTGAATGAAATGTTCCAGCTAGCTCCTTTTTTAAGGACAAAACACAAGCGATACAGGAAAAATCCTTAAGGAGCTCTGAGAGTGGTACCTGTGCGAAAGTAGCGATTCACGTAGGATTTGAATCGTTGGAGATTAAATTCATTTGGAAAAACGTTCTCAGGAAGTTTATTCCACATAACGCAGTTCTCGAAATGAAAGAGTCCTTGAACAGTAGAGTTCGAGGTATATTGAGTTGAACCTCAAAACGATGAGCAGCCACCGTCTGTCGCGTATTTCTGATATGTACCGCTCTTGGTGGAATCAAATGCGCCAAGTCACTTGACCACTTCCCGTGAAGGTATCTATAAAAGAGAGACAAATCTCCAACCTTTCTTCGATGTTCCAGACTATCAAGATTGCAAGTGATATTTGTGTCTCTAATCAGGGGATGGCTCTTTTCTGGATGGAATTCAGTAGTCAGGGTATGCTTAGGGCGGAGCTCCATTTTAACCCCCAACAAACTTATCGAAGCAGAAAGCGGAATTGTATGCCCTGACATTATTATATCCGGTTCGGTGACATTATAGAACCACTTTTCACAAACAAATAAACGAGGCCGATTACTTTCCTACCGAATACTAGTAATGTGTGTACAAATTTCGTCCTAGTTCTTTCGGACGAGTGTATGAAATAGTCTGCGAAATATAATTATTGATCAGTAAATACATTTGCAGGTCAATATGAGATGGGACAAAAATTGGGTATTATATACGCACACGTTTTTATCCATACGAATAGCTCAAAAACTTCTGAAATTTTCTACAGGTCAACAATAAGTCCCCATAGAATTAAAAATAAAACTTCAATTTCTTTATTATACAAAATTGAAAATGCCAAAATTTTATATCTGCTGAAAACATACCTCTGGGGATGGACAACATTCAAGTGGGCGATGTTTTCATTTATTTTTTATCAAAAGTTGAAAATTTGAAGTCATTTGTGATTAATTTTTGATGTGTTTGGGGAAAGTTATTCGAATTCAAGGTCAAATCGAATTTAAATTGTAAGCAATACCTAGATGTAACAACGAAATTGTGCTGCAATATAATTAGCCCGCTTGAGCATTGATTTAATTAGGACTTTTATGTTATATTTTCCATTTGAATTCAGAATAAAATATTGATATATTTACAACTGAATAACGATATAAACAAAGATGCATATCACAGAACCACAAGAGCTTATTGTTTCGAAGCATATTTTCGAATGTGTCAATCTGAGATCACAGAACACAATGATATACGTTAGCCAGTTGTAGCTGTTTCGTGGTGTGCAATGCAATATAGTTAGCTAAGAGAGAAAATGGCGTTTGTGAGCTTGGTGGTGGTTTTACGTAGAGTGATATAAACATTAAATAAATAGATCGTTTATTTAACAATGTTTCAAAATGAAGTGCTATAATTAAATGGATTAGTTATTGTGTTGTGAAAAATGACGGCAAATATGTACCGTGTCGGAGGTTAGTACCCTTCTTGTTTTTATTTAAACCGGCTTCACACAAGGAAGTTCTGTTCGAGATGATTGCACTGCATGTATTATATGCTTTCTTGACTTAGGGAACTTGATTAATTAATTCAGTTTTCATTTTTTTATATGTTCGAACAATTTTTCAATAACAATTGACAATTGTTGAACTGTCAGCTCAGCCCAGTTCTTGGGTTCATAATTCATTTCACCTGATAAAATAAACATGAAGGTTAATTTTTATCACTGTGCTCAGACATATTAGAGCAACTACATTTTCTCTAGCTTGATAGGGTTTTAGAATAAATACTGACTTTTTTCCGATGATATTGTTATCTAACGCATTTTAAATGTTAAATTGACGGTTCTTTCATTTTTGTTTTTACCTTAGGTCGGAAACCTATTTTTACAATGTTAAAAAATAGAAAGAACAATGAACCATGTCGTTGAATTTTCAATTATCGAACTGGTACCTGTATGACCTTTAAATAAAATCTCTTCTTTAAAAAAACCAAGATCAAGTGCCGCGCTGATTGAATTATTTTTCTAGATTACGTCTACTTCGAGACGTCTTCGACGTCTCCCTACCAAATACGCCGTATAGAAGAATTAAACAAAACGGCGTCGGGAAACGTCGAAGCGAAGGTAATGTGTTTCTATCGACGAAGAGATTTGCCTAGCCAGCTGATCCAGCTAGCCGACAAACACCAATGTGAGTACCTATTCCTGTTTGAATATTCACTTCCCATATTTCGACGGGTTACAATAATTATTTCGTTCCTCTCTCGCTTTTCACGCATTCTAAATGAGTAGAGGGGCAAAATTCTTGATTAGACGATCGATATGCCCTGACTGTACCTGTCTTGTCACCCACCGCCTCACCACCACGTTTGTTTCGCAAAATCATGTCGCAACTGTACTTGATCAGAGCGCGTCGCTATGACAACTGCGAGATGCCCGTTCTTTTGGCCAGACTGTACTTTTATAATTACACGCAAAAAGTGGACGAGCCAAAGCATTGTGTTTTATTTCATTCGGCTCCAGTGTGCTCAATTTTACACATAAGGAATCAATTACATAATACTTCACGGTGATGATTTTGATAATTTTTCTTGATGATATTCAATCACAGGTTGCTGGAATATTCAACAGCTATTCCCTGCGAGAAATTTTTGATGTAAAGGAGTGTTTTTATATAATATTTCATGACGGCGAATTCCTTTTTTTCACGTTGATATCTACGTACATTGAGAAACACTATTTAACTGAACTTACATTACTACTTTTACCTGTTCACCTACTAATTTTCAATATATTCTTGGTGGTTGTCTGTCTTGCTGTCTTAATAATTCTGGTATTCAACATTAACCAAAAAGTACACTTTATACACCTGTTGGTTTGGGTTCGGATTGAAATATGTAAGTCGGATTTGGCTTGATGAACGTTTTCCATGCCGTATTTTTACGGTGAGGCATTCAATATATATTTTTTTTATTTACGCCAATAGTAATTCGGACGTAATAAATTGAATCAGCAAAATATTTTTAATTATACACATTTATTTTTAAAAATCTTGCAAGATTTTTCTTTGAGAATAATTGCATTTTTTCTGTCACATCTCGGGTTGAAAAATATTTGGCAACACCGCAACACGTGCTATATTTGATTTTTTCATCAATTCTCTGTTGAGGAAATCGATTTTTGAAAAAAAATAATACTTCATTTCTTTCACCTATACAACGCCAACTAGTGAAATATTTTTTTTGCAGTAAGCATCTTCTATTGAAACCACTTTTTCCTCACTAGAACAAGAATGCTGTCTCTCGACGCGCGTTTCGCTGACCATGTTAGCGTCATCAGGAGATGACTAAAAACCTGTTTTTTACTGATGATGCCAACTTGGTGGACGAAACGCGCGACAAGTTTCAGCATTCTTGTTTTGGCGAGGAAAAAGTGTTTTCAACCGATTCATTTCACATTTTGAATACTAGTTTTATAAACATGAAAAATGAGAAATAAAACTTTCTATGTTTTTTTAACAATTGTATTTGTAACTAACGTTACTGCAGTTTCGTTCTATAAGGACATTTTCAATGTAGGACGAAACTGCAGTAACGTTAGTTACAAATACAAGTGGTAAAAAGGGAAACTTTTATTTCTCATTTTTCATGATGATCTCCTACCAAGTACTAACGGCTACATCAATTTATTGAAAGAATATCACTTTTCTCAATTCTCAGTAGAAAAATTTTCCGAAATTCTTGAAACGTAAAAAATATGTCTTCAATATAGAAATAAATTATTACTACCCTACAATTTTTGTAAATAAGAATAAACCATTCTATACCAACAATAACTCAAGATTATGATAAAAGCCCAAGCGGATAATTTTACTGGCCCTAGTGACGAACTTGTGTTTGAAATAAATTAAATGCCAGGACCGAGGCCAGGAATCTATCGACGGTGTCATTTGTATCCGTCAGAGCGTTTCTGTTTTCACACCGCTCAATTCAACTAAAAATTATGTTCTTCCCTATATTTTAAAAGTACTACACATATCGTAAAGGAATCGTAAGACAAAGGGATTTTTTTTAGAATCTAATATTACCCGGAAAAATTAGCATTACTATATGTTTTCGTGTACTTATTCGATGGAGGACAACTTATTATAAGTTATAAGATATTTTTTTAGTAAGCCGTATTTCGTTTTTGAAAGTATATTCTATTTTATTGTTACAAACGAAATATTTCACTTTTGAATTAGAACATGTTCACAAAAATGTATTGTTCAATTTTCTATATAATATAGGTCGTTCCAACGAAAACTTCATCCCCTGTAAGTCAGAAACGGACGTGTAATCGAACATTTCAAAGAACATATGAATTTTTATTCATATGTGTGTGTGTGCAATTAGTCTAAGGCCGATTCTGGACGGCCGATTTTATACCGGTCGTCCAAATTCCAATAGTGAACGACATGTGGGAACGGAACCTGGTACACATGCCTACCGGTGATCGACGCCGATCACCGGCCTTAGGCTAATTGCACACACAGCGATCTAGGACGGTCGATGTTATACCGGTCGTCCAAATTCCAATAGTGAACCACATGTGGGAACGGGACCTGGCACACATGCCTACCGGTGATCGATGCCGCTCACCTTGTAATATCTCCCATAATTTATTTCTTCTTATATTAGGAAAAAACTGTCTTCACGATTAACTGACAAAACTTAATTTAATGTAGGTATTTCGTTTTTTATGTAAACAGAAGTGTACTGTTCTCCTAATAGAATTTTCGACTTCTTGTCGATAACCAAACACTTTCTGCCAGTGGATACTTTCGGCTACAAAAAGCTGTTGTTTTCCTCGAGTTCCTTAAGAATTCTAAAAATTGTCGATCTATTGACACCGGTCATACTTGGGCATTTTTGCACACTTCCTCCATACTTTTTATTTCGGGGGATATTGTATTCTTAAAGAATTATGAACATTTATAACAATTGTTTTTCGTTTATATTTAATGCTGACAGTTTCCGTGTTAGGAATCACACGTTGGGAGGCAAGACCTCGTTAATCCTTAGTTCGCACAAGTTTCGACTTCTGAGGGTTGTCGTTCGTAGGGGTGCGATAGCTGGTTAACGGAAAAACAGACAGAGAGTTTCGGACGTTTCACGGTTCCCGAAAAACTAACTTCCATATTGTATAGCTTTTTATTCAACGTGCTTTCGAAGTTAACTGAAGAATATCGCTAAGACTAACCCCTCTACCATTACCTTTAAACTCCCAACAGAAAATAATATTTTCTTCCTATGGAAAAAGCCAAGTCAGTCCTATTGATTTATTCAAAAATAAATTTTGTATATTCATTTATTCAATTTGTTGAGAGTAAATGATATGTATAGATGAACTGCTGTAGTGTCTCTCATTTCTGGACAGACTAGTGTCATACCGTATTTGGAGAATAACAAGATCACAATCAACCCGGTTAACATGTATTTATAAACTTCTCAAAGAAACTCACGAATGTGAAGATCTTTGGGATCCTACCCCTGAAAGAGAAACGTGTTCGTAAACAAAAAAATACGCGATATCTGAATTTTGTACCTGGGTAGGTGCTTGAATTTTGAGAACACTCAAGTTTGGTAATTCAACAAGCGAGTGTATAGTCGAAGTAAACGATATTGTGCACATTTAAAGGTGGCGGCACTCTCAAAGGCCAAAAAAAAACAATACATAGAAATGAACCGGCAGCGAACTAGTCCACGTGTACTGTAGACTTGGCGGTTCGTATTGGATAATTTTTATTAACCGAGTTTTATGATTGGCTGAAGAGTCGTGGAATTAAATTTGAAGTCATATTACGGTGACGAATAGAAATCGGGAAATGCGGGGATGGTTATCGCCGTCGTGTCATCAATGTTCAGTTCAGGAACTGGTTTCGAGGGAAACAAACTATTACAAGCAACATCAGATTTGACCGAAATCACTTTCTCAACTGTACGTATAATAGTCGAAAACAAACCTTATGAACGCAAGATGCGATGTTACGGGATTACCAAAACCTTTAGATATTCATCTAATAAAATCATTGAAAAAAAACAATATACGACTTTTACAAAAGCAATGAAATTCCTACAACTCTCATAATATCATAAAATCATATCATAAAAAAGAAATTGAATACTTACGGCCATAACGTATGCTGCAGTGACAAAATTCAGAATTGGATAAAGAAACTAGGATTTAGATATAAAATAATAAACAAACGTCAATCAGTTATGGAAAGCAGAAGAATAGTGGAATTGCATAACTAAATATTGACAAGAACAACAGCAAATTTTCTTTGTTTTGGTATTGAAAGCAAAACATGTTTTTTAAACGTGAAATCAAAAGTAATTTTCAACTTAAGTACAGAAAATCCAGACTTATAATACATAATTCATTGAGATTCATCAACACAGAACAACCTTAATGAGGGGGAAATTTAAACTTCGTACCCCTTCTGAAGAAAGAATATTGGATATGACTAGTCATCGGCTCATTAGGGAGAAAATATTCTAAATTTCCAAACACTCGTGCGTCGAGCTTTCTGAGAGACTACTCAATTGCCAAGAGAATAAAGTAACAAAAAGATATTACTATTGATTTTCCACAGCTCCAAACGAATGGACTTGTTTACTTCCCAAACCGACGACAAGTTTTTTTTGGCATTGGTTTTATTTCTTTTATTTTGGAGGGGTATTTTTATTACGTATTATCTTTGTTATTTATGAATCTTAACCGAAAGTGGATTTTAGATATTGAGTCATCTCTCTTGAGATCTCTCTTTATTCACTGAGGATACACTACACAAACACACTTTTGCCTAATTTCCACGCTATTTCTTTATTGTAACTAGTTTCAGCTATTACACCATTTTCAAAACTAACTGATTACATTTACATCTGCGTAATTTATACCTAAGTTGCCTATCCTATCATAAATAATTTGGTACTTACATTTTGTATACCTGTAATAACAAAACAAAGCTTTTGATATAATATAGGTTTTGGGAACTGGATTATAGATTCAGGAGAGGACTATTATTTAGATCAAGTTGTTCGTTGAGGAAAATAGAATTGGGATTTTTCTTTGACTTGTTTATTTCCATAGATTCCAACAGATTCATCATTTTCCCTTATTCGCATGTGTGAAGGATCTTAAAATTATCTTTATCTATTTTATGTTTCAAATTCTGAAGATGTTCGTACATTAATTATTTTTTATCCGAAATGACATGTTCATGGTACCTTATATCAAAATTTCTACCAGTTTGGCCTGTATATATGGCGGGGCATTCACCACATTCTAGTCGATATATACCAGATCTCTTCCCTTTGTCTAATTTAGGTTTGGCATTGAATAATCTGTTTCCTAAATTTCCGTTGGATGTGTAGGATGTTTGTAGATTGAATTTTGAGAGATAATTTTCAATATTCTCGGAGATTCTACCGGCATAATTGACACTAACATATTTGTGTTCTGGTCTTGTGGAAATTGATTATATTTCTTTCATTATTGATTTTTGTTGATATTTCATTATAATATGTTTTTTATCGACCTTTTTTGGGTAATTGTTACCTTCCACAATCTGAAAAATATAAAAATTATAATGGAGAACTTTATACAAGTGTAGAAGGGCAAACTTTTTAGTTTACCCCGATAAGTTACTGCGTAACTTATCCAGATTCTTTCATAAATTCAGCGATAAATTCAATAGAAAACAAAGAGTCAATTAAAAACCAAACGAACATACAAACAGCTTCACAAATTCAACAACATCCAACTAAACAATTACCGACTCAACATCCAACGACACCTTTTACAACTAACGTTATACCTTACATTCCAAGACTATCTGAAAAAATAAGACGAATTGGAAATAGATATGATGTTAGAACTACTTTCAAAACAAAAAATACACTGAGATCTATACTCACACATACAAAACCCAACACTGAAGAAAAAACAAAAAATTGTATTTATAAAATACCTTGTTCTTGTGGTAAAAGTTACATTGGTGAAACCTCAAGACCATTAAAAGTGCGTGAGAATGAACATCGAGATTATATAAAAAATAAACAATTGACAGGATCAAAATTATCAGAACACATTTTAAAATCAGACGGTGAACATCGGATGGAATGGAATAGGACAAGAAAGATTACCAATGAGACTCATTCTAAGAGACGTAAGCTAAAAGAATCAGCGTATATTCTCATGTCTGGAGAGAATTGTATCTCGAATAGTTCCTTAGAAATAGACCGTACTTGGCTACCCATCTTGAAGAAAACTTTGGATAGTGGCGAAATGGCAACAAACTGATATCGGAGAGTACCTTGTATTACATCGAATGTTTCAGTTGTCAATCAACAACATTGACATAATTTCATATTTCAAAACTTCTTTGACATCTGTCGAAGAAGTAAAGAAATAAGCTATCAAAAAAGGAATAACTGCGTATATATTCGAATTTTTTTTAATCCATTTCTGAAGATGGAGGCAGATTTTGGCCTCCGAAACGTAAAAGATACGTATTATTTCTTAATAATTTTTTTGATAGGCAAAATTGTTAAATACGACAAGTTACTGATAAATAGATTTTTCTTTGTGAAAAATACTTTGATTTTTACGCAGTAACTTATCGGGGTAAACTAAAAAGTTTGCCCTTCTACACTTGTATAAAGTTCTCCATTATTATTTTTTATATTTTTCAGATTGTGGAAGGTAACAATTACCCAAAAAAGGTCGATAAAAAACTGATTTTTTTTCCTCCACAAAAAATGACTTTCGTTGAATATTTTCATTATAATGTTTTTAACTGGAGTGGTAGGTATTTTGTTGTTAACTGCTATTTGTTTAATGATTGCGATTTCATTTCGGAGGGTTTGATCAGAAAGGGGTATTGTGAAAGCCAAATGTATCATTGACCTGAATGCAGACAATTTCTGTGAAATCGGGTTAAAAGAGTCAAAAGGTATTGTGCAATCTGTGAATGTGTTTTTTCGAAAAATGTTAACCCGATTTCACAGAAATTGTCTGCATTCAGGTCAATGATACATAGGGCTTTCACAATACCCCTTTCTGATCAAACCCTCCGAAATGAAATCGCAATCATTAAACAAATAGCAGTTAACAGCAAAATACCTACCACTCTAGTTAACAACATTATAATGAAATATCAACAAAAATCAATAATGAAAGAACTATATTCAATTTCCACAAGACCAGAACACAAATATGTCAGTATCAATTATGCCGGTAGAATCTCCGAAAATATTAAAAATTATCTCTCAAAATTCAATCTACAAGTATCCTACACATCCAACGGAAATTTAGGAAACAGATTATTCAATGTCAAACCTAAATTAGACAAAGGGAAGAGATCTGGTATATATCGACTAGAATGTGGTGAATGCCTCGCCATATATACAGGCCAAACTGGTTGAAATTTTGATACAAGGTACCATGAACATGTCATTTCGAATAAAAAATCATTAATGTACGAACATCTTCAAAATTTGAAACATAAAATAGATAAAGATAATTTTAAGATCCTTCACACATGCGAAAAAGGGAAAATGATAAATCTGTTGGAATCTATGAAAATAAACAAGTTAAAGAAAAATCCCAATTCTATTGTCCTCAACGAACCACTTGATCTAAATAATAGTCCTCTCCTGAATCTATAATCCAGTTCCCAAAACCTACATTATATCAAAAGCTTTGTTTTGTTATTACAGGTATACAAAATGTAGGTACCAAATTATTTATGATAGGATAGGCAACTTAGGTATAAATTACTCAGATTTGAATGTAATCAGTTAGTTTTGAAAATGATGTAGTAGCCTAAACTAGTCACAATAAAGAAAGAGCGTGGAAAATAGACAAAAGTGTGTTTTTGTAGTGTATCCTCAATGAACATGAATTTCCACAAAATAAACAAGTCGTCAATCAAAGAAGTCTCTTTATTCAACCATATTTATTGCATCAATCATTTTGTATATTGAAACGATGTGCTGTCTTTTATTAAACTTCCTGAAAATTTTCGTCTTCCATATGGAAAAGTCCCAGAAAGTTCAATGAAAAACTCTGACTTCCTCCATACGAATATCTTTTTTCAAGATATGGTGTCATTTAAGCAAATTCATCTTTATAGTTGTCCATTTCACAAATTCAAATGTGTGTGTGTACGCCTCTGAGAGTTATTATCAAAAACTTCAAGATTCCATCAGATCCGCCACACCTGTTATTTTAACAAACCTAATATTCTGTTGAATAATACAGTGTGATACTGTCGGGACTGGTGATAGGTGAATTATTATTAAGACGAACACAGCGTTTATCAATAATAAAATTGATTACCAACAAAGCACAACGACAAACAAAACACGAAAAAGAAAATTACAGGGTAACCTCAAGAAACTAACGCTAAATCTTTCTCGATCAGCGAGGAGATTCTAGAGCGGGTTTAGCTCTCGGCGGACAGCCCAGAAAGAAATAGTTTCCGGCCGAAATCCCAGAACAGAATGAATGCCTTTGCTGAAAAATGTGTTCTAAGTAACTTTCGAAAAATCATCACTGATAATGGTCGGGGTCATAAATATAGTCAAGAAGGGTCAACCACTGGAGCCCGAATTCCTTGTCTTAATCCATAAGAGTGTTAACGATGACTACCTATTCGAAACATCCCAAGAGGTGTCGTTCTAAATATTCATCTGCTTTTCTGCAATAAACCTTCATTTCGTGAGAAGAGAGCATTTCAATGGTATGCAATGAGAAAATACGAAAATGATAAGTAAAAATTAAAATAAAAGAATTAACATAAAAATCCAAGCAGATGGATATTTTGGACGATACGTTTATAGAGTTATGAAAAGTTAATTTCCTAACAAAAATTTATGATACAAAATAAAAATTAATAAAGAAATGAAATGTTTCTAAACTAAGTACAGTAGAAGTCCGATAATCTGGTACGTTCGGGACCGGCTCGGTACCGGACTACCGAAAATTCCGGTCAATCGGGCGGTGCCCCTTCCTTTTAGTGTAGGCTTTGCCGCAAAACAAATGTACTTTGTTTTTTAACTACATACATACATACATAAATCGTAATTATAAGAAGAATTAGGTTAATAATTAAAATACAAATACAGTATGCAAATACAACAAAATTTATTTTACATTTCATATAATGGTGAAGACGCTTCGTGATTGATTAACTGTGCTGCACTGCACCTGTATTTGTTGTGACAGCTGAGACTAGCCGGCCGCTAATTGTTTCCGAACAATACCGAGCGCTTCCGGATGATCCCGAACTAACCCGAAAACTTCCGAATAGCTCTTGACCGTTTTTATTTGCTTTAAAAACATACTTTTGGTGAAAACCAAAATTTTTAGAATTTTCCTGAGCGATGCCGGACTATCGGGCATTCCGAACTGTTGGATGCCGGACTAATGGACTTCTACTGTAGTTGCAGGAAAAACCCCACAATACATTAATGATGAAGACACCCTTGTACTCAAGTAATTTTTGAAAGCAGATATTTGATTTTTGGTACAGGCATAGACCTTCATGGACCGCACTTTTCGCAATACACTAGAGCGACAGCCTTAAACCCAGCCTACTGCCATCTCGCTCAAAAGCCAAATTCTCTATATTTTGCTTCGCGTTGAAGATACCGAAGTTATTTAAAAAAGTTGCTTAGAAATCGATTTTGACCCTACATACCGAAATAAAACGCTGACACATTGCCTTTTTTTTTCTGGATTTTCTTTGATGTAGGATTTTTATTGTGCATTTGGAAATGAAGATCTATCATTATCATTATTATAGGTAGAATTAGTAAAAAAATTAAAAGAAATATTACATTAACGTATAATTACACGACTTAACGTAGTGTAAACAATTTAATGGTACTACTACTAAAATAGTGCAGTCGTGGAAAACGTCTCGTGACTAATTCTTTTGAAGACCTTTTTTTAAAACTCTTGTGACAAGAATTCTTGTGCAGTGTATTTTGAAGGAATTTTATATCCTGCAAATGAATTAAATAATTTAATGAACGTGACACACTTATTGATTACAGCTGTTTTTTTTTATTATTAATATTTCGTATCATTTGTTATCTTCTTTTATTCCCTCTATGAATTATAATTCTTGGTATTATATTATAGTCATTATTCAAATAATAAAAATTGACGTATTCAAAAAACACTTTATTGAGGGATTTTCACTAAACAGTTTTACAAAAACGCAACACGTGTTACGCTATACAGTGGCTTCTTCGAGCTTGCAAAGACACGCCCGACACGTTAGTTATGGATTTTCTTCAATTATCGGCCAATTCCATCATATATACTGAATACCTACTTATATTTATATCAACATAGCCCAGTTGGTAATCAAAGTTACAAACAAATGTGAAACATAAGTATCATTTTGTGTTCCTGATTGATTTCCAATATATCTTATCTGCATTAATAAGTAAACATTCGAGTGAACAGTATTTGTTCTAGTTTGAAATATTCACCAATCATATCAAACACTCACGAAGAATTACTTATTGAGTAAAAAAAAAGATTCGATGCTGGTAGAAGAATGTGCTTAACTTTTCTTCAATATTAGTCTGGGTCAAAAGATCCTTTTTTTGAACTTCTATCCAAGGGCACCGAAAATTATGATCCAGAACTCATTCGATTCGGAATGACCTCTAGCAGCTTTTTGAAAAATTTCAAAAGGGCTTGAGAAAATTGCAATAGTTATAAACAATTTAGTAAAAAAAGGGGGGTTTGGTTTTTTGCCAATATCTCGGAAAATATTAAAGGTATCCGAAATTTGAAAAAAAAACACTTAAAGAGGAGGAAATTTTCTAAATGAAAGTCCCACCTCCCGGAACTCCAGCACCAATATTTATAATTTTAATTTAGAGGCAATAAGAGCTCTAAAAACTAGCGATGCACGTCCTGCACGCGCTGACCGATACGAATCTTTGCACAATAAAAGATAATTTACCCCATTGAATATCATTATTAAGAAAAAAAATTCGCATGCCTTCTAGACATTTGAATAAACGAAAATTCATGGAAAAAAATGTTTCCCGTGATTATTTTATTAGATATACTCTACTTAAATAACTAATATTTTCAGGTTTTAAATTTACATAAAAACCCTGATACTTTTTAAACCAAAAACCTCAAATTTTGTTCACTTCTTGGAGCTTTTCGTGAAAGCCCCCAAAAAAGATTCCCGTTGGAAAAATTAAAGAGTTTTTATTTTCCACTTTGTTGTTAATAATCAAAGACGTTAAAAAGTGAAAAGTTCAATTAAAGCAATGAAAAACATTATTTAATCAAATTTATTCGTATTCTTATTATTTAAAGTTGAATAAAAATGATTTTTCATAATTTGTTATAAGCAAATATATTGTTTATAAGATATTTCAAATTTTTTGGGGGGATTTTTATCAGTGATGAATATTATGATTTTCAAAAACAAAATCGTTTCTTAAAAAAATGTTATTGCTTAAAAACGCATTTGTTGATCAATAGTATTTTTGGCTGCTAAATATGAATATTAAGGAACGTTTTTTTATTCATAATTTCTATTCCTTTTTGATATTCTTAGAAAAAGCTTTTTTTAATTTATATTTTCTTTATTTATTTAATGAACAATTTCTTTTATACACATTAATTTTTACGATATATTTTTTTAAATACTACCAAAATACCGAAAATAACAACCATGTGTCACTTTTTGTGTAAAAAAAGGAAAAAATTAAAAATAATGTTGAAAATACGAGAAAAATTTTTTATAAAAAAATCGTTCTTTAATATTCATATTTAGTAGCAAAAAAATTATCAATCAACAAATGCGGTTTTTTAAGAAACGTTTTTGTTTTTAAAAATCATGACATTCATCACTGATAAAAATCTCCCCAAAAAAATTTCAAATATCTTATAAACAATACATTTGTTTATAACAATTTTTTAAATAAATAGAGCTAAGAATTATTTTTATGTAACTTTAAATAATAGGAATTTTCATTGCTTTAAATGAATTTTCCACTTCCTAAAGTCTTTGATTATCAATAACAAAGGGGAGAATCTCATTTTTTTAAATTTTTCCAACGGGAATCTTTTTTGAAGACTTTCAAGAAAACCTCCAAGAAGTGAACAAAATTTTAGGTTTATAGTTTAAAAATTATCATGGTTTTCATGTAAATTTATAACTTGTAAAAATTAGTTAGTTAACTATATCTAATAAAATAATCACGGGAAAAATTTGTTTTCCAAGGATTTTCGTTTATTCAAGTATATAGAAGGTATGTGGTTTTTATACCTACCTGATAAAATCCTTAGTTAATATCGAGTGGAGCCGGGATTGGCGCTGGTAGCCAGTCCAGGATTGAACAGTTTTATCAATTGATTTTTCCATTTTATTCCTGTCAACTGAACAGTTCTTAGGAACTATGTAGTTTTTTACTACACATGATCGTAAATCCAGAAGGCCTGCACATTCGTTCCTTAGAGAATTTCCTGAACGTGTGTTGTCTTTTACTGGTTTGCCGCCACAAATCCTGTTATTATAAATAACGTAGCGATGCTGGCAGATAACCTAGAAGAGCGATGCTTCTTCGAAAGCTTCTCAGGCGTTTTCATACTGAATAAATGCTACCTAATTAGTGCTTTACATAAATTTACATTTTATTTTATCAGAGTATAGCTATAAATTGATTACAAATTTAAATATAAGGAAAGAAATCTTACAAACATGTTACCCGAGTTTATGTATCGCCTAATTACCAATTTCTACATTAGCTGAAAGCATCTCTAAATAAAGTGCGACCACAAAGTAAAGCATACATACATTCATTATGAACCGAACAAACGATATTGAAATTTTCCAATGAGGTCGCTTTTTGATCTTGATTTACCTTCCTTCAAAATAATTAATGAAAATACGAGGTGATCTACCTTTCGGTAATGATGTAATTGCGTGTGAGTGCAATCTAATCGAAAGTTGTCACATCAAAACTGATTTACAGGAAAAAAATATCTTCATCTGAAAGGTAGAGAAATTCAAATTATTCCATGAAATGCACCCAGATTGTGAACTCTTCTTACAATCTGTCGAGCAATCTACCTACTGGATAGAGAACAGAGCGAAAATAAAGAGAACTAACTAGGACAAACGCAAGGCAGACAGACCTAGAGTTCCTGAAAATATTCAACAAGACGGCAATTTTCCACACCGTATACAGTTCGGAGATGATATCTTAAGATTTCATGCTTGCAATAAAGTTTCGGAAAATTTTTGAAAAATTAACTATACAATGTATAAAATGGCTGAAGATGAATTTGCCCATGAACTGAATTCTGCCCGATTTGGTAGGTCACTGTCTATCGATCAATTAATCAACACTTTGAACATTTACTCTAAATTTTATTTTGGTACCTACTGTTTTTTTTTAAGTGTATTCAGGCATGGCGACGTAATACCAATTCATATTTTAAATGGTTTCATTTAGCTTGTCCTGATTGTTTGTCTGGGTCAAAATTAGTATTTGAAGTTTGACCCCCTTCCTGATTGATCTGATACTTGGTACACACATTTAGTTTTGATCACAATATAATTTAATAAATTCTGTTTCATAGTAAATCCAAGATGGCCGCAGCTACAAAATGGCGGATTACATATTGTTTCACAACTACCTCAATATGGGGATCAAATGACAGGGCTTCACTAGTGGAATAGTAGTACACTTTGTAAAAGATGCAAATTTAAGATGACCGCAGCTACAAAATGGGGGATTACATATTACCTTGTAATACTGAGATGAGAAGAATTGAGTAACAAAATTATAAAGTAAAAAATTGAAAATAAAATATTAAAAAAATATATTAAACGGTTTTTTTTGAACAAAAAAAGATAATAACGATGTAGATGATGTACTAAAAAATAATTCGGAAGGTCCTAGGTAGCAGTCATCACACCAATCTCCTCAGCAATTGAGCAGATGAAAAACTAATAGAATCTTTGGGCGTATTATTTACATATTTACTCAGGTTACGCTACGCCTAACGATTTTATTATTTATCTTATCATTACCGAGGAGTGCTGAGGAGAGTGTTGTGATGACAGTTTTTAGTACATTATCTACATCATTATTATCTTTTTTCTTTCAATTTAATCATTTAACATAAAATCATTTTAAAAAAATAAAATCATTTGTTCACTTCGTAACATTAACTTTTTAATTTTGGAAACTAAAAAGCAAACAGAGTGCAGCATTTCTCGAAAATGAGTCAACTCGTATATAAAATTATTAGTTATCCACACACATGAACATCTTCTTCAAGCCAGTATAATAAAAATTGGATGGCCTAATATTAATTATCCCCTTTCAATTGGAAAAAGTTCTGTTGAAAAATTCTTATACAATTTACTCTTCCTTCTTTCAACTTCTAATCAAACTACAGTTTGGGCAATAATAGAAGGTATAAATTTAACCTCTTTTCTTCAAAAAATAATTTGCATCGATTCACCTAGTCATACTCCATTTGAGAAGCCACTCAATTCGCTATCTCTGTAAATAATTACCCTGAAATAAGCAATTAAAATTAAACCAGTAATTACCTTTTGAATAGAGAATGGAATGATAAGACCTTCCTTATCATTGAAAAAAAGGTGCAGAGTACCTTCTTGGCAGTTGGGAACTTTTTACCAGTATTAATCACATCAGTAATTTATCTAGTATTACTTAGTTGAAATTACAAATGATACATTAAATTTGTCAATTTACTGGTTAATTGACATATTTATATATATATATATATATATATAATTGACCGATATATATATATCGGTCGGTAGCCAAGCGGTTCGGCGTGGGTGATTTGTTCACTTACTCGAATTGACTGCCGTGTTGGTCGGTGGTTCAAGCCCTAGTCTGAACGATCGATCTTCACTTGCTATCGTCCAACCCGTGTTAGGAATCACACGTTAAAAGGTAAGACCTCGTTAATCCTTAGCTCGCACAAGTTTCGACTTCTGAGGGTTGTCGTTCGTAGGGGTGCGACAGCTGGTTAACGGAAAAACAGATTTTAAACAGATTTTGACAGTTTTGATATCATACCTTGTGAGAATAGAATTTATACTTTCATTTCAAAATCACTCAACTTTGTTTTCCAACTATGTTCCCGCAAGTAACTTCTGATCGTTATTGAAAATTTTAATAAAATTATTTTTCTTTGCCATATGCTGTACCTAGTTACTTTCTTTGCAATTTAGTCCTACAAACGTTACAACGCAAGATAATTTTCACTGTTGATGGTATTTCCTTTTTCAAGATAGTCGATGAATATTACACCACGCACATCCCGAAATACAGAGGCCATACCTTTCCAGCTGATCGTTGTCCTTTCGGTTGCTTTGGACGAGGTTCACCAGTTGCTTTTCAGTTAGATTTCGATCGTTTTGATTCCGGAGTAAAGTGATGGATCCATGTTTCATCCATTGTTACATATAGACGCAAAAATTCCGGTTTGTTATGTTTAAACATGACCTAAGACACTGGCTCAGAATCATCAAGACGTTTATGTTTTTTGTCAACAGTGAACTCGCGCGGCACCCACTTCGAACAGAGCTTTCTCATAGTCAAATGCTCATGCAATACAAAGCCAACACGTTCTTTTGATACCTTCATATTGTCAGCTAACTCACACAACTTCACTTTTCGATCATTCAAAACGATTTTGTTTTTTATTCATGTTTTCTAGTGTAACTGCCTTATTTGGACGTCCGCTGCGTTCTGTATCATCTGTGTCTCTACGACCACGTTTAAAGTCAGCAAACCAACGTTTAATTGTTGTGTACGTTTCAAAGTCTACATGAAAAAACCTAAAAGCTCTGTATTTCAGAGATGTTCCTAGCAAAACATCAATTGTTTTACATTTTTGGAAAGGTAATCATTCTCTATTGAAATATGCAAGAATATACAGGGTGTCTCATTAAAAAAATAGTTTTCCATCAATAACTATTGATATCTCATTTGGAAAAATATGTTTTTTACACTATTGAATTCTATATAAAAAAAGTGCTATGGAAATGTTTTCATAGAAACAAGAAATTTTTGACAGGAAAAAAGGCATCAACTTTTCGAAAAACATGCTGTAATTCAGAAAAGAATCATATGATATGAGGTATCTTTTAGTTATAAATTATCCATAATCGTTCAGCTATTAAATATTCTCGTAAATTTTCAAACGTCATTTGAATAACGTTTGTTTGAAGGTGATTGACAATGTTTCGTGATGAGTTTCACTAGTTCGGACTTCCATTGTCTATTATATAAAATGATTTGAAATCCCTGAAACAAGTAAAAAAGAATAATTAAAAAGAATAGTTGAAAATAACAATTATATTAAGCAACAATAAACCTGAAATGAAATGATAGTGAAATAACCTACAAGTAAAAATATAATAATTGAATAAATAAAAATTAAAGGAATGAAAAAAGAAAATAATAAAAAATAAAAAATGTAGAGATTCCAAGTCACGTTAGTTCACGACGTTTCGATTGTTGGTATCTACAATCGTCTTCGGGATCAATTATTGTATTTTTACTTGTAGGTTATTTCACTATCATTTCATTTCAGGTTTATTGTGGCTTAATATAATTGTTATTTTCAACTATTCTTTTTTAATTATTCTCTTTTACTTGTTTCAGGGATTTCAAATCATTTTATATAGTAGACAATGGAAGTCCGAACTAGTGAAACTCGTCATTTGAATAATATCTGAAACTATTTTCATATTCATCCGACTTTCTATTCATTACGGTTTTCAATTTTTCATGCTGGCCATCCTTATCAAAGGACATATTGCATATGTTTTCTAATTCATTTTCGGTGGAAAGTTAATAGTTGGAACACCTCAAACGTCTCTTATTTTCCAGAACGGTTCTATAATACTTAGTAAAAATCCCACAGTTGGAATCGAACCAACGATTACATAGCTATGGATTGAATGAGTAGAACGAACTTGTCTCACTAAACATCCGGCAATATACTATTAATGCCATATAATCACTTTTCGATATTTATAATGAACAATCTAGGAAGGATTTTTTGTAGAACATACCCGTTCTTGTTGTACTTTCATATAATTCAGAGGTACTTAGGTACTTATTCGAAATCGATATGTACCGATATATCTGATTACTGTAGGATAAATCGAGTTTTAATGGGGAAATAATATTCTATTGAAGCAATCGATAATATTCCAGGGTGAGTTTCATTTAGATCATAAACTAAGATTTCATGAACATGTAACCTACAAACTTGAAATTGCGTATTCATGATTGAATCTCATATATCCCCATAGACAATATTTCGATGTAGATGTCAAGAAAATGATAGCTGATTCTTTAGTTTTATCTCATTTCAACCACTGTGGCGACAAGAACGACAGGTGTCAAAACTCTTGCATCAGGTCCAGAATTTCACACAAATTAGCAGATTTGAAAGTGATTGAATATGTTTAAACGTAGATGTTTTCATACAACATGCATATTCTTCAAAATAATCAAATATAGGAATCCTCCCTACATATATGAATATTTTTCTTATAGAACAGATGTCCATAACCTGAATTTGCGTAAAAAAATATATTTAAATATTCATGTACACAAAAAGGAAATATTTAAACGATCTTTTTCCTATAATATCTCATCCACAATAAATTATCTCCATAAATGAGAAAACAATTGTTTCAATGTGTCAGAAAGTGTTTTTAAAAGTATGTTTGAAAGAGCATCTGTTCAGCATTCAGAATAACTAGGTCTGCGGCGAGAATCCTGAAAAAGGCTTTAGCTATTCATATATTTCTATATCTATATATTACCTTCTCTTTTCTTTTTTTTCCCTTTCTTCTCTTCTTCTTTCTTTTCTTCTTTAGAGCATTGCAGAAAATGTGCGTCGCTCATATTTTTATTCAAGTTAGTGAATGAGAGAGTTGACTGTCCTAAAATTCTTGAACAAATTAACTTCAATGTACCACGGCCAGCTTCACGATCTTAATCCATTTTTAGACCTCTCAGAGCAAGAACTAACATTATGCTCAATTCCCCAATATATGTTATGTGCACAAATTTCAATAGCATTTGTGCTCATGGTGATTTATTCTTTACTAACCTACATAAAATTAGAATTGCTAACCTGTACTTAAAGTAGGTAATTAGAATTAGTTTTTCTTTTTTGTTCATTTTATTTTTCGTTCAAGTATTGTGAATAAAATTTTATATTGTCCTGTAAATGGGTAACTGTTGGACAATAAAGCTATTATTATTATTATTATTCAAGCCCTAATAGAATATTTTATTTTTATACATTTTCGGCATTGGTGGAAGAGCAGATGCGAATGCAAATTCGTGATCTGAACCAAAAACCATTTGCACATCAAATACAAAGTGTTTTTTTTTATTTTTTCTCTCTTGTATTTTTTTGTTGTCTTGTTATTTTGATGGGCAATACATTTATTAATATTATTATTATTATTATTTTATTGTTACCTGGGATTATCAATATTAGAGTAATTTTTTTTAATTGAACCACTTTCTGAAATTTTCATGCTCATTCGTCGTTTCATAAAATAAAAACTCGAAACACTCTTCGAACTTTGTTGAAATTTTTCCTAGGTTTTGGGTTATTTCATTTTCGATGCCCCTGGGATTATTTTGTTTTTCCGAAATAATGTTTTGGTGGTAAAACTCTTGGCAGATATGAATTATTCTAACGATGAGATTGGAACCTTTGGTGTGAAAGTTGAATAACTTTTTTGGAGATCAATTGCCCTAACACCGAACTGATATTTTTGCACTCGACGCGCGTTTCGCCAACAAAGTTAGCATCCTCAGGAGAAGAAAATTGATACCTAGTCTAGTCTGGTTCATCCTTATATACTAAAATTTGTTACATGAGGTTGTATACCTGAAGTCCAATATGGAATTTCTCGGTAATTACCTACCTGCAAGTTCTTAGTAATTATTCTCTTCCTAGCAGAAGATTAAAGAGCGGGCTAAACGGGAGGGTCCCTTATCGCCATTCATGCTGTTCTTACATTTTGCTATTTCTAGACTCTCACATGCATCGAGTAGCCTGGTGTCATGCACATGCTTAATCAGTTTCAGATTGTTTTCACCAATTCTGTGGTCCTTGTCTGGAGCATGTTGGGCGACACTGGATTTTTCTATCCTTCCGTATTTCATGTGTGCACAATGCTCTTTGAAGCGGGTTGTAATCGATCGTCGGCTATGGCCGATGTATTTTCTGTTGCAATCTTGACAACTGATTTCGTAAATCCCCGACCTTTCTGTGTTTGAAGCCCTCTCGTGTATTGGGGTTCATATGGGATTACTATAAACTTGTTATTCCTCTCCTCTTTTTGAAAAGTCGAAGATTTACGAAGTGCTTCCCTAAACTTGCATTTTCTAATTATCTTGTCCACTATCTCTGGGTTAAAACCGTTTGCTTCAGCTACATACCGAATCACTCTCTTTTCATTGTCGTACTTATCTTTCTTTAAAGGAAAAGTTATTAACCTGTATACCAGAAATTGCAGTGCCGCCATTTTGTGTTGTGGACAATGATTCGAGTCATTGGGAATGTATCTGAAATTGCCCGTGTCTTTCCTGTAAATGTCAAATTCTATTTCGTTCTGTTCGTTCCTTATGACCAGTACATCTTAAAGTTGCCGTTTGAACTGAAACTGATTAAGCATGTGCATGACACCAGGCTACTCGATGCATGTGAGAGTCTAGAAATGGCAAAATGTAAGAACAGCATGAATAGCGATAAGGGACCCATCCCGTTTAGCCCGCTGTTTAATATTCTGTTAGGAAAAGAATAATTACTAAGAACTTGCAGGTAGTTAATAACCGAGAAACTCCATATTGGACTTCAGGTATACTAGTCTGGTTCACATGTACTCGATTTAGCTCTTTATGCGCGTTGAGTGCAAAAATATCAGTTTAGTGTTACGGCAATTGATCTCGAAAAAAGTTATGAAAATTATTCTAACATAAATGGAGATTCAAATAATTTAAAATTCGGATAACAAAACATTTTTCTCAACCCTTTGCTATGCTGGAAAAATGTTATTTGTCATATTCAAGTAACACTTTATTGTGAGATTTTCATTGCACAGTTTACAAAACCACAACACGTGTTTTGCTATACAATAACTATTTGAAACTTTAAAACATCATAAAGGAAAAATTCACCTACTCATTGACTAAGAGTTTTACCTCAGTTCAGGTAAAAACTAATTAAAAATTTAAACATTGGCTTGGCCGGATTGTTTAATTTTATAACAATATTAATTATAATTTCAATTTTGTTAATGGTAGCAAGAAATGAAGTTTACCGTGTCATCGATAATATTCACGGAAGATAGTTCTAAATTATCTATTTTTGAAGCCTTGTTTATGTTCTTGAATTAATTATAGGAGAAGTTTATGTTTATGATTTTCGGAATTGTTTATTGAACAACGCTGATTGTGTTTATATAGGTGTTTGGTTTTCCGAGCTGCAATTGTTTCATAATCTAATTTATTATTGTTTCTTTAAACAGTTATTCATAAAGTCTGAAGTTTTTTTCTGAATTTAACAAGTTTTTGAAATAAAAATATTTGACAACTTGAACATATCAAAAATCTTTTTTTTTACGATTTTTCACTATTTGAAAAGAATATTAATAATAATTTTTGCAAATGAGTCAGGCTAATAAAAATTAAATCATTATTAAAACAAATTTCATATCTCTACTTACGTTCAAATACTCATTTCATCAATTATTATAAACGATAAAATTATTACTTGAAGTTCAATCTAATCCCTTTAAATTTTACGTCATTTCAAAACACTGGTTGACGTCACAAGTCTGTATCGCGCAAGCGCGTTATTCGCTCTGCACAGTTTATAGTTTTTTTGGTCAGATTGTGATTGGGAACATCTTATATTATCAATGAATTTTATGCCATATATGAATTCTCAAAACTTTGAATTAAAAACAATTTTTTATTTTGATCCATAGTAATTTCATGAACTACACCTTACAATTTGATCTCCACAACCTTTATTTTTAAATTAGTCAATGTTCCCCATTCAATAGATAATTTCAATAAAGAACTCAATATCATTGAGCAAATTGCAGTAAACGACGAATTTAAAGCTGAATTAATTGACAAAATAAGTAGTTTCCAAAAAAAGTCTACGCAAAAGCGATTCGGGACGTTTTACCTGACGATAAGTTAGATAATGAAAATTATAGAACTTTAACATATTTTGGACAAACAACAGAAAAAGCGGCTTCATTTTTGAATAAACAATATATTAAAATTCCATATAGAACAGCTAATACATTGGGAAAGTTTGTTAAAAATGATAAAGACAAAACATCCGAATCCGAAAAATCAGGAGTATATAAATTAAAGTTGGAACTTGTCCTAAGGTATATATTGGTCAAACTGGCAGAAAATTTAGGAATCCCATTCAGGAACATCATATGAGCTATGTAAATAAGAAAACAAGTTCAACATTCCGTTCTTTAACGGAAAGTTCGAAATTTTGCACATAGAAAATGAAAGTTCAAAGTTGAATCGTTTGGGAGCAATGGAAATTGATAAACTTGAAAATTCAAACATTTTACTGAATGACCAACTGGACTCAAATAGATCAATATTTTTGAATCTGTTTTCTTAGAAACCGATGAAGTATTATTATTGATGTAGAGTTGATATATGTTCTGGGAATGATTGTGTGGTTCTGACTGAAAAAAGTTTTTTTGTATAATTTAATGTTCATATAAGAGTAGTTGTTCCGAAAGTACTTTTATCGTGTAATTTTATGTTTTTATGAAAGTAGTTGTTTTGAGACGGCTTTTTCTTCGAGTTTATGTCTGAAATTAGCTTTTATGCTTGATCTGCACATCTTTGTGAATAGTTTATTTTCAAAATAATTGCTCTATTTTCCTTGAAAGTTTTCCACATTTTTTGTATAAATATGTTCAAGTGGAGAGTCAACAGTTTTCTTTGTTTAAATGATTTTTTAAAGCTGTGATGGTAAATAGAAACACTAATACTTAAGTAATTACATTTAAAAAAATCTATAATAACTACGATCGTTTACCAGGACTATTATTGTTTATTTATCCTCGTTACTCGTATTGAATCTGTTTAAAAAACATTGTGATTTTTTATTTGCCCCAGAAAAGTATATAAGCATAAACTAATATGTTTTTCTCGCCTTCTTTCCTGTTCATTTTCAGACGAATTGTGAGCAAACGGCAGAGTTGGGTCAGTTCAAAGATATTTTCCTTCTCGACTTTTTTGTCGTGTTGGCAATGATGATACTTAGGAACGGACGTGTTTTATAAAGGTGAAGATGCAGTTCCGTGTAAATATTTTTTAGATGGTGAATTTTAAAACCCAGGTTGATATAACAAGGGATGTTGAATAAACGTGTTGAAATCCAAAAGGGGCCCTTGTAAACGTAAAACTTTTACTATAGTTAGAAAGTTTCACATTGTTTCACGTAAATGTGTACAAAATTCTGAAAATGACGTACACGACACAGTTTTTCAAATCTTGGGGAGGCTGCAACTTGACAGTTTTCCCCTATTCGGTATGCCCTTTTTAAAGTTACCCCTTTCCTTTCAATAAATACGCAAATGCCTGTTGATCATGCACTACTCGTACGAGAACTTCCTGCAGCAAGCAGGTTCTAGCTTCGCGTGGCAACACGACACCCCATCCTACCAATTACCGAACGAACAACGGTAGAAGTTTAGGTGGAGAATAGAGAAAGGCACGTCGCGCGTGAAATGAATTTCCGTGGTTTGATTTGGTGCACGCGCCGTAGCTTTTGCAATTACTACACATAGGAAATGTCCGGAAAACCGATATTCGACTGTGCGCGCACACGAATATTAGCCTCGCCCATGCATTCCATAGAAACAGAAGGTATATTTCAGGTTATCTCGGGGTAAATCGGAGGGGGGAATCGGAGAATTTTAACGAGCTGAAAATTTCAACGTTTGTTTGGGCATGGGCGATACGTGGAATCGAAGAGTAAATGAATAGTTTGTATAATCGAGTGCGGAAGTTTCTCTGAACTTCTACAAATAATTCAAAATCAAAATTATATCTAAATCGGTCCAGTCGTTCTTGAGTTTCAGCGAGACCAACGTTTAGCAATTCCATTTTATATACAGTGCATTTCTTTAATGCCCCCCCTCTTTTATTTTTTGAACGGGCCAACTTGAAAAAATGAAATTTGGGGTAATGAAATTAATGCATGAATACTTTATTTTGAAGTGAAATTGACAGATGAAACTTTCAAGATAGCGACTGGGCGCCATCTGGGAAAAAAATTAAATGGCAAGGGGGGTCTTGTGACACATCATTTTGAAGCTCCTGACGAATACTTCACAACCCTAGATCAATATCTTCACCTACTACAAAATGGCGGAACATTTAATAATTTCCTGAAGACAAACACATTAATATCGATATTTCTTGAAATATTCCTTTTTATCTGCCATAAGGCAATTCCAACAACCTGATTAGGTTTATTAAGTTATTTTTTGTTTATGAAAAATGTCAGTACGACAATGAACATCATTGTTCAGTTAGAATATTCTCATTTAGTTTTCGGTTTTACTAGTAGAAAGGTACTACGTCAATAATCTCTAAAATGGTTCATTCTCGTCCTTTGGCAGAAAAATTTAATCGATTTTTATTCACGGTACGACGCGTAACTTTCACGAGACCGAAAGGATTTTCAATGAACGTTTTCCGAGTCATCCTATCTGTAGAAAATATTTGAGGGAACTTGTATCCAAATTCACAACTACCGGTAGTGTACATAACAAAAAGCCCCCAGGTCATTCGTCCATTCCGGAAGAACAACAAGTACAAATAACTGCTGGGATGGTACTAAATCCTGAACAGTCTACTTATTACGTCGCGAATGGTTGTGAGGTGTCTCCTACTGTGTGGAGACTTTTAAAAAGGAATAGGTATCATCCATACAAAATTAAAATGGTACACCAATTAACTGAAGATGACTCTGATCGAAGAACAGAATTCTGCGAAATTATGACGGAAACCATTGCAAGGCATCCTACCTATCATCACAATATTTGTTTTAGTGACGATTGTAATTTTTTTTAAACGGTAATGCTCACAGACGAAAATGTCGTTATTGGAGTGACACCAATCATCACATTTTCCGGGAAACATAACAGAAAAAAAATTAACGTTTAGGCAGGAATATTGGGAAACCATATTGTAGGACCTCTATTTATTGATCAAAATTTAACAGAGAAACTGTATTTAAATATGGGGGAAACTACTGTTGACCCTCTCATCACTGAAATTGTCGAAGCGAATCCTAATGAATTCGATATGGATATTTTATTCCAACAAGATGGAGAACCACCACGTTATTCCAGACAAGTAAGAAACTATTTGGACACTACTTTTCCCGGTCGTTGGATTGGCCCTCGAGGTCCTACAGAATGGCCAGCTCGCTCGCCAGATTTGACACTTTTGGAGTTTTTTTATGGGGCTATTTGAAGCAAAAGGTGTACGAAATTGATCCTGCTTCAATATTGGATATACGGCAGAGAATGATAAATATTTGTACATATATTGACGTTACTGTGTTCGAAAATGTTCGGCGCGAAATATCGGATAGGCTGTTCATATGTCAATGTCAATATGCCATTTTTTTTTTTTTTCAGATGCCGCCCAGTCGCCATCTTGAAAGTTTCATCTGTCAATTTCACTTGAAAATAAAGTATTCATGCATTAATTTCATTATTCCAAATTTCAATTTTTTGAGTTGACCCGTGACCCGTTCAAAAATAAAAGGGGGGATTAAAGAAATGCACTGTATAAAAAGATTGATTTTTTTGACTCAACTCAGGAAAATAGTCAAATGAAGCAAAGTCCTAATTGACTATGTTATCGCTCTTTCTTTTTCTGAGAATAATCTCAACATATATATTCCTCGTACATCAAACTAAATCGATCAAAATGTGCTCAATTTAAAAATGTTTGCATTCCTGTTTAATAATTTTAGATGAAATCTCCCTTACACTAAATTCATTTAGTGTATATTCCTAGATCATTATACCTACTTGAAATAAACTTCTGAAAATGAGATTTACAAAATTGAAATTTGGAGAATACATATCGGTTTTATTTAATTTAAATTTTTACTAAGTATCCATGAATACACTGCTGGTGTTATTTTTCCTAACCCAAATAATTTTATGAATGTTTCAGTGGTCAAAGTTAGTCTGTTGCAATTTTGTTAATTTTGATAGATATGGAAAGAGTCAAAATGACAACAAACTAATATCAAGGAACACACTAATATCGAATGTTTCCAAAGCCAATCACCAACATTGACATATTTCACATTTTAAAACACTTCTGACAGTTGTCGAGGCAGTTTAAAAATAAATCGAAAAAAAAAACTATAAATCTATAATAGAGGACGGAGGCAACTTGGCTTCCGAAACATTGAGAGTAGTATCTGTATAATTCCTTAGCTATGATGACTAGCTTTTTTTTTTTTTTTTTTTTTTTTTTTTTTTTTTTCCGAAAAAAATACATTGAATTTATGTAGTAACTTACCGGAGTCTGTCCTTTCTGAACTCATAAGTTCTCAATTACAAAATTTTTTTTCAGATTGTGTAGGGTGACAATTCTCTGAAAGATCCGTTAAAACTTTTCTTAGGGAAAAATAACCGTTTTCAATGTTTTTATACATTTCATACGATTTAAGCGAACGAGATCTCGTACTTTATTTAGAAATTAGAGTCAGGAACGTATTCAATAATACATTAATTATTAATTGGAAGAATATTGAGTTCCCGAGTTCTCTCTGAGTTGACAGAATCAGAAGAATCAAAATTACTATTAAGCATTTCTCCTTTGTTGTTGATAGAATAATGACAGTTCCGATAGTGTAAAGAATAACAAAATAAATCGCCCCCATTTTTTATTAGAATGGCTCTCCTATCAAAAAAACTAGCATAATCCTTATGAAACGGGCAAGTTCAAAGAAGCTTTCGTTAATTTTTCAATAATTCATTAGTAAAAACAAGAAATGACACCATTTTTTGAAAAAAAATCTGTACATTAACTTCGATAGTTACTATAAACTATATGTTACATCCATGCTCCTTCCCCAAAGTCATGGGATGGAATCAAAGAATATAATCTTGCCAGGATCACCTTGGGCGACCCTGGGAAGCTGGCGCCGAAGAAATATCTGGCCAGGAAAAATCTACGCTTAATAGTAGGATTTCTGACTGGCCACTGTCAATTAAGGAAACACCTCCATAATATGGGGCTAGTGGACACACCTCTATGCAGGATGTGTGAACAGGACGATGAGACTCAGGCATGTCCTAAGCGAGTACCCGGAGGTATCGTCCATAAGAGAGTGTGTGTTTGGCGAGTCTTGGCCTACACCTGGCGATATAAAGAAGATGTCTCCCAGTGACCTGTCCATCTTCCTGGAAAGGACAGGATGGACGATGACCTAGGAGGACAACTCCTCGGGAGGATGTACAATGGGTAACATGTGGCCTAAGTGCTGTGGGCTTACACTCACCCTCCCTACTCTACAGATATAGATCATGTAGAAGCCAACAAAGTTGTTCACCATGATTATGACATTGATTATGATGCAAACTTGTCACTTAGTTGTTCGGTAATTGATATACTTTTTTTTTTTTTTAGAAAAAAGCGGTCTTACAATTTGCTCGTTAATTCGTAGCTCGCACAAGTTTAGACTTCTGAGGGATACCAACGACGTTTCCAAAAGTACTACAAAAAATGTCGATAGTTTCAGTTCACCGCCTGCAAGATAAAATTGAAAATTGATTTTTTTGAAAAAAAAAAAATTGAAAAGGCCATGAAACCATTCAAAACTGAAATAAACATAGTTGTTATATATTTCTCTCTATCTCTCTCTATGTTTCTCTATATCTCCCTCTCTAATCTCTATGGCTGTTGCTTCTCATTCGAGCGCATTTGGTTAGGCTCCTCCTGTTCATGGTGAACAGAAGCTTCGTCTGGGGGCGCAGCTGTTTTGTTCGCGGCAATGTTTTGTTAACAAATGCGCATACACTTTATAGAACTGACGACGTCGTCAATTACATCGACATCCAGCCTTGTTACTGGCGTAACCAGTCATAGTTCACTTCAATATTTATTCAAACATTACTTTATTTTAAAATTACACCTTTTGGAGTCCACTCCGACCACGACATCCACGTGTTATCTTTGAGGTCGGTCGTTATCAGCACAACCGTCCTCTGTTGCGATCGGAGATGAAGTCCCAGTTATTATATATCTCTACTGAGCCAATGATCAGGTAGTGTTTATACACGAGAAAAACAGAAAAAATAATATTTACTATGCTTTGTTATGTTTCCAAGATTTCGAAACGTCATCGGCTTGTTTCAGTGAGATTATTTAATTTGGTGTGTAGAGATTACTACATATATAATCGTCATATTCAGTTTACTTTTAGGTTTCACTCTTAGACTTCTACTGGTGTACATACTGAATACTTTCCGTACAATTACTGGAAAACAGAACAAGTTGGCCGCGGAAAACCTGGAATAGTCAGGGAATTTTCAAGAACATGGATTTTCACGGCCGGCGTCACCAATGAAGGGACAAAAATCCGGGTTGGTAGGCTGTTGTCAGTCGTAAGTTGTTGTCAACCTCGCTGTCAATGCACGTATCACTGATGATGTCTGCCGCAGTACGATACGAAACGTTTGGTACTTCAGGTTACATTCGACCACGACATACCGACTAGGATTTTGTTCTCTTTTATCAAGGAATTTTATTTCACACAGGGGTTATAGGATTTGCAACTGATTTTAGGTCAAACCCTCTTGCAAACAAATTTGACGTGTTTTTGGATTTCTGCGGAAATTTCTTTCTATGATAGTTATGTGTTTCGATACGTTTTCGATGGCCCACTCTGTATGATAAAAAAGTAATGGTTCATATCTAGAATATAAAACAAAAGTCGTAAAATCGTTTAACTTACACCATTTATAACTCGAAAACGGCTGGGCCAATTTTTGTGAAATTAGATTTGTAGGAAGAGCAGAATAATGGTCAAAACAATTAAAATTCAAGAAAAAACTGAATAAATTAACGTTCGGCTATGATAGTTTTTATGGTGCACGAAAAAACAAGTGAGGTTATGCATTTGAGATTGGGAACTAATAATAATCGTTTTGTCATAATAGAAACAAAGTCAGCACTATCCCATCACACTACGAATTAAAAGGGGTATATTTTTAGGAGGGATTAGTTTTGTGTAATATAATGTTTACATAAAAGTATTTGTTTCGAGAAGACATTTTCTACCAGTTTGTATTCGAAAGTAACTTCTATGCGTGATCTACACATCTTTGTAAAGAGTTCATTTTGAAATTAATTGCTTTCGTTTTCCCTACGGAAGTTTCCTGCATTTCATATATGAAGATGGTGGAGTAGAAAGCCAAAATCCTTCTTTCTCATCCATCATTACAAAGTGCTATTTACAATGTCTCGAATGAGAAAATTCAATCTTTTGAATCGAAACGAAGCCACAATACAATTAACCTGCGGAATATTGCGGAACAATCCATTACAGATGAAGAAGAAATCGCAGGAGAGGAGAGCCTTATTCATTGTTTGAATACTTGAAAAAAATGTTTTTCAATAATTTATGTTTTTAATTTTACCAGCCTTCGAATATACTTCCAAAAATAGAAAAAATGCAGGGTTCAGTTTTAAAAATTATCAAATATTTTACGTAAACCTTCAACTCGGAAAAAATTGTTAATCAACAGGAGAGGAAAAATGCGATATTTTTTTGTCGGTGGATAATTGTACCTATATTCAAGGATCAGCAAGTACCATTTTATTACTCATATTTATTAGTCTGAAATGATTTTGTTGATGTGCCCGAATCGGGCTTCACGTTCGTGAGTATCTGCATAGTTTTTGGTATATTCACAAAAAACGAACCCCCATTTTTTACTGAATTATTTATAATTTTCAAACTAATTGCTTGCGTGAAGTGATCTTTTCTGCCAAAATTTGCCAACACTATTTAAATAGTGTGACGTTTTATAGATTGTTATCTTTATATCAATTATTTGAATCACTAATCTGATTGTCCGAAATTCCTACCTATCTCAATAAAGATGTGATACATGCACGGTCCAGGAATAAGCTCATTCACGATTTCCCAACGCATCCGTTCGTGTAATACGCACCGCCAACCAGCGAACTGGCTAGGGGGCGGCACGTGTAGCGGTTGAGCGGTTAGTTGAGGTATCGGCAGTGCAGCCCTTCGTTTATTTTGCGTGCGGATTACACTAGTATTACAGTAGTTGTGTGTACTGTGTGTGAATAAACTAATGAACAGAGGAGAGAGGAGAGATATCCATTGCGTTATTCAATTAGTTCATTATTATTCTGAAATAATAAATTTTTCTTGCGAATGTTTGAAAATTACTCCTTGCAGCAAATGATCATAAAATCTATCTTAAATTTTCTCCAAATCATAATTGTATGGGACTACGTAAAAAAAATGTTTGTTTTGTTTAAAATATGTTTTTTCCGTTAACCAGCTATCGCAACCCCACGAACGACAACCCTCAGAAGTCGAAACTTGTGCGAGTTAGGGATTAACGAGGTCTTACCTTTTAACGTGTTATTTCTAACAAGGGTTGGGCGATAACGAGTGAAAATCAAGCGTTCTGTCTGGGGCTTGAACCATCGACTCACACATCGGCCGATTGAGTGAACAAAGCACCCACGTCGAACCGCCCGGCTACCGACCGATAAGATAAAATAGACCCTGCTCATTCGTGAGTGATTTTCATTGAAATAGTGATTTTCTAAAGTTCACAAATCGAGTGGTTCATGCAACTTTTGTAGCACATAATTTCAAAAAGTTCAATAAAAATCAAAAAACAATCCTTCGAAAGATTGAAGTGCATGATTGTTTTTGTAGTTTTTAGCAGTTTAAGAAAAAATATATATCGCGGTTGGGAATTCGTTTATAACGAATTGTTTAGTTAATAAACAATAAAATTATCAATATTTTTTTTTGTTAATTTGTAGAGGAGGAATTTCAACCATGATTTTAAAAATAGGAAATATTTCCTAACTAACTATTTAAACGTTAGAAATATTAAAAAAACAATAATAAACAATTAAAAATTGTTGTTGAACAATCCCAAATAACAAAGCCATGAAGTTATTTGGGATTGCAGCGAAAGCCCTAGTGCCTAGTGTACTTTTTTAACATAATTACGATATTTCGACGGTGGTTACTGTCATCATCAGAGAGCAACGAGGTGATGATTTGTAAGACTGTTGGGACAATAAACATTTTGAAATATGTATTTTTTTTATAAAAGATTTTTCTTAACTCGTTCTGAAACTTATAAAAACGCAAAATTGTCCTTATTTCTCGAAGTACAGATTGAGTAGATGAAGATTTGAACACCAATTTCTTAACTGATGTTTTTACATATTATCTGCAATTTTATTTTCTTTCGCCCATTTTGTTCGTTATTTAAAAAATGTTTCACTTTACATTTTTAGGCTTCTTGAAGTTGATGGTTGTTTTTTATCACTCGATTCAGTTCGCAAATCTCTCCTTTTGAATTTCACAATAAATATTTTTACTGTCAGTTCTGAAATGACATTAGAGATCTGCGACAAGACTTCATTTTTCAGTCGTTAATCCTAGCTTTGAACTTATGTAATAATCAATACAAATAAGTATAATAAGAATTACGAATGGCATACCTTTTGTATCGACAGGTGCAACTCACACCTGCTCTTATTAAACTGAGCGTTCTATATCCGCTCATTCAACGTAGCCGGAGTAAACGTACGAATAATTTGTCAAGTTTGTTCGTTTTATTTAGATACTGATGAAATATTTTACATTACTAATTCATCCATAGTACCAGTTCATTTTAATAAAACTTTCGCAGAACATTTTCAAAATTTATTGTTCAAATTCGGTTCCACAAATTCTTTTGGATAATTAAATTCTCGGGGGTCTATATTCTAAAAAAATAATTCCATTCAATAATATATCACTGCATTTTTTTGTAATATACGTTTTTATCACAAAAGGGAACCCAGTTGATACATTTTGCATAGTTTGTCAGTTCTTAGGAGGGGTCTGGCGAATGTTACTTATTTTGAACTCGTTTTATTGAAATAGTACCTCAATCTAATTTTATTGCATGTTTCTACTACAAAAAGAACTAAATTCCACATAGTTTATATGGCCTCAGTGGGAGATTGTTGGGACGTATGTGAAAAATCAATAATAATATTTTGTGACCCCTGTGATGATTGTTAGGTACTGATACATGAACAAATTTTAATGTGACTTTAATATACAAGTATAGTTCAAGTAAAAGATATAGTGCCCCCTACCTTCCAGCAGTTCCCCTTTAATAACACACACAACGGCGGTACTCATTCGCTACATTCTGTTGGTCACCGTAACATGACTTCAAATTGAATTTTATGACTCTTCAGCCAATCATAAAACTCTATCAGTAAAAATTATCCAATACGAACCGCCAATTCTTCAGTCCACGTGGACTAATTCGTTGCGGCATAATTCCTTTGTATTGTTTTTTTTGACCTTTGACTTCGCCGACATCTTTAAGATTACTATATCAGTTATTTCGACTGTACAAGCTAGTTACTGCAATATATCACTGGAAATCTTAAATTACAAATATCAACAATAAATGTTTCAATAATTATTGAAAATTAATTAATTTTTGTGATGTTCCTGTTAATAACAAATGAGAAAAACATTCGTGCGCTACACGCTATCAGCCGATTTCGAAATACAGTTTTGTCAGTCTTTATGAAATTCATTCTTCAAGCAAGTGTTCAGTGCATTATTATTCATAAGAATGAAATTGAAATGAATTAATAATTAACTTACTAAAAACCAGTGGCAAGAAAATCGCACAGTCGCTCGCGATGCCGGCACGTCGCCACGTCATGCGTCGCCACGCCAGCAATGAAATTATACAAACATCAAACATCTGGTTGGATTGATTTGGGCAGATATCTCATAGAAAACATGCAACAGTGGATTATAACTGTAAAAATGTATGTACGAGGATTAGTCATATCGATAAAATATTCTAACAAATGTAGTGGTGGAAACATAATAAAATCAGAATGCCGTACCATTTTCATTGAAACGTGCTTTTCCAATATTTAGAGTAACTACCTATCGCCATCCCACCAACATACATTCAAACTACTATTTCATTGAAATAAGTTATTCTATCAATTAAAATAACCAACCCCAACCGTTACTATTTCATTCAAACAATTCCATTATTTATAGTAATTATCCTCCGCCATTTTCTTCTTGAGGCGTGACAAACTCTGAAATATGTCATCAGGTTTCTTTTTTGCGTTAAAATAAGAATGCATCACTATTGAATTGAAGGAATTATTCGATTATTTAGAGTAAGTATGGGGAATTTGTTATGCTTTTATACACTGCTAAAACATATTCCGAGATTAGAATGCGGTACTTGTCACTTTGGTACACTGAGTACATGTGCTAAATCATAATGAAATACAAAAAGGAGAACATTACCAAAAAGCATTAAATATAATTCACGTCAAAATAACTTTCACAACCCAGACATTTATATAAAAAATATAAACGCGCCACAATTCAAATGCTCTTAAAATGTTTTCATTGGTTTCCGGGTTTGGCCATGTCAAAAATATAGGCCGTGTCCGAATTGTGCTCACAGCACTTACGACGTTTACACTGCTAACGTCGGGTACGATTTAAGTGAGCGCGCCAACGTCTGTTTGCAGTGTTGATAATTCGGATCACTTGTGAGTGTGCTTACGAATTCCACAAGTTAAACATAACCTAACAATGCATTTTTTGAAATAAATATGAGTGGAGTATATAGTGTAGCTGATGAAGACCGGAAAATGCTTGTATTTCTAGCATTTTCTACAATCGGGGAAAGTGACGAGAGTGATATTGATGTGGAAGATATGTTAGATATTTCGTCATCATCGAGTAGCTCCGAAGATGAACTGGTTAACACAATTCTCGTGTTAAACAAGAAGCGAGGAAAGTTGGAGCTTAGACCTCGTATTCAACGTTACGTCGAAGAAACTATTTCCAGATTTTCTATCTCGCCAGTTTCTTCAATTGACACGGAAAAACTCACCGACATTTTAATAAATTTTATTTCGGACGCTTGAATTCACAGAAATAAAACACTCGATAGTTCAAATAAATGGCGCAAAATAACATCAATGTTCACAGTCAGTGCTAACGATCTGATCCGTGAGCACTACGGTGTGACGTCATATGTGACGTCATAGCGTTCACAACACTAACAGTGAGCGTGAAAAGCACGAATATAAAGAGATAAAATCGAGATGACATGGAACAATGACAAGAGATTTGCAAAGACAGAACCCAGCAGGAGAAGGACCACCACATACATATCGACCCGTGTTCTGAGCAGTTGATTCTCCTTTCTCATTCAATTCAGTTCGAATATCTTTCATTATAATTAGTTTTCATGTATAGATATAATGTGACGAACTTCCGTCCTTTTTACTACCTTTAAAAATATTTTTTCATTATTATTAACATGTCATTGTGACCATTTGTTCACTGACAATTTTCTTTTTCCATTATAAAATAAAATATTTTCTTCTCCGTGTAAGTATTTCATACTTCATTGTATTAACTATTGTTATGTTTGTTTGAAGGTGGTTGACAATGTATTGTTATGTTGTTCTTCTTTTATTGAACAATTTTAAATAATTAGCTGATGGTGAACCTATATAGGTTCGAAACATGTACTGATTAACTGTTTTACCGTTCTTATGTCTGAGGGTGATAATAAATTGTGGAGACGATTTTGAGTTTTTATTCTTCGCAAATCTTCATTTTGAGATCGGAAACTTTCAGACCATCCCCGTATATGGTGTGGATGTGGATAGCTTCACGACTTGTCGGTAAGAATAGGAGCATGTATCAAGAGTGAATCTGCATAAACGAAATGATGGAACATAAAAATATATCACCCGAATGAGTAAGACATTTATATGGAGTTTATTGTATTAATATTTCATTTCAAGTATTGAAATTGATTACGAAAAATTTGCAACGTGTCAGAGCAGAAGCATATGTTATTATGAGATAACGCTTCTACAAATTCTGTGATTTGTTGGAAAGTAAATGAGTAACGCGTCTGGTTTCCTTATCGCACTCGAAGCCTAACAGATTATATAATAATGAATAGTTACTCCGCTTGACATAATTCCGGTTCTCTAATAGGTAGATATAGATACCAAATGGAGACCGCAATTAAATTTTATCAGAACGAACCCTGATAACCGTGATTCATCACGTGTATCCAAATGATAGGAAACAATCTACTGTTTTAGATATTAGAAGCGAGAATGTTGTATAACAGAATTCCCGAATATTAAAAATATTGATTTTTATCAAAAAAAACCTAATTCGGCGATAATTATCAGAAAATATTAATCTTTCTTCTTAGATATTGAATATTTTTGGTGATCTTAATCCGAAATGTAATACTAAAGTTCGTTTCGGATGTGGGTTTTTAGTCTAGACAAGAATATAACCATATATCTATTGAAATAGGAAATAGAAAACTTATAAAAAAAGCTATGGTACACACATTTTGATGAAACAAAGTTTACCTGTCACTTGTGGCATGGTTCGACATCTTGAGTTTTGAATTTTTCGATACCATGACTGACAAATGAAATCGACAACCAATTATCTACAGCTTAAAATTCACAATCACGGCTATAGAACATAATGTTTCCATTTGTTGAAAGCAGTTTTACTCGTAGGGATATTATATTTAACTGTATACAGTGTGCTTCTTAAAAACACTCTAAAATTCAAGGAGGCTATTTTTGAATTCATGTTGAGAAAACACTCCATATATAAATATTTCCTAAAGATCTGATCTTTTCAACTACACGGTGCAAAATTTGTGACATTTTTTTTTATAATTTTGGTATGTCTACATATGTTTGTGAAATGCAGTACACACATCTTCTATGCATCAAAATGCAACATAATTTTTATTCAGTGGCGTTGTGCGAGAAATAGACCGTTTCTGTTTAGGTAGAAAAAATGTTTTATTTACTAATGCATAATTAACTGGAAAATCGCGATAAAAATTTTTTGACCGCAGATTATTATTCATTCATTTATCCAGTAGGTGCCTGAATTTTTCAATTTATAATTTCGATATTCAATAAGTAGAAATAATATTTTTTCATTAAAGGTCTAAAGTAGGCGTGTCTTGCGCAAGCCAGAGTACCCGTTTCAGGACGTATTTTTAACCCTCAAGAGAAAAATTATAAATATTGATTCTACAATTCCGGAAGGTAGGACTTCTTTGGGGAAATTTACTGCTTTTTTTGAATATTTTTTTAAATTTGAAAAATGTCAAATAGTTTTTGAGATATTTGCAAAAAACCAAACCCCTTTTTTCAGTTGATTGTCTATAACTTTTTGGAGGCAGCGAAAAAATTTTGATCTGAAAGGTACTTGTGAACTAGACTAGAATATTCATTTACTTTGAACAGTGGACGACAATAAATGCTTACGAAAACCACGTCAATTTTCAATACTCGGAGTACAAATAGCCTATTTATGTTGTTTAAAAATTGAATATTTTCAATTTGACACTATAAAATTCATTGAAAGCTGCTTTCAGTCGAAAAATGTATAACAGTTGCTAGGGAAAAGATGTGTGATAAGTTTATTACCTCGAAAAACATGCGAATTGAATTTTCTAGTTAAACATAAGTTTCGCAATATTTACCGTCAAGAAGCTACATGTTTATCTTGAATAAGGTTTGAGTTAGATTTGTTACGATGTTGCAATATGTACAATAATAATTCTTTCGTGGTAAAGAAACGAGAATTATCGGAATAATATTTGACCTTTAACATTCCATGTATTATCATTTTATAACCATAAATAATAATCAAGGAATCAGATGCGTGACGTATTTCGAAATTCTATAAAAAGACCAAGAGTGCCGAGAGGGTGCCAGGCCCAAACGTACAATTTTTTAGTCCAACAAATACTTACACAAATCGCCACACAGTAGCGTGTTATAAGCGATGCAAATATGAACACCCCTTACGTGAGGGGTGAAATAGAATAAATAACTAATGACATTCTTCCACGGAAAAAAGTCTTGATTATTCAGCTTTATATAGTCTGGTTTACATTTACTCGATTTAGCTCTTTTTGGTGACATTTTTCAGCCCTGTCCATAAATTACGACCAAGGTGTCATTCGATTCGTATTTTTGCCTAGAAAGTTTAGGGAAAGGTCCGAAAACGCGCCGATAAAAATTACAAAAGTTATAAACAATTGAGTGAAAAAAATGGGGTTTTAGTTTTCTCTTAATATCTCGGAAAATTTTCAAAATTTTGGAAAGTTGAAAAAAGATTTGAAAAGATCAATGAATTTGCGTAAAAAAAGTCCCGACTCTCGAAACTGTATCTCGATTATTTATAATTTTTACAGAGCCCTGAAAATAGAGCCAAAAGCGGGTAGTCTGGCTTCCGCGCGCCTTTTGTCACTCTGACATAAAAACAAAAAAAATTATTTAAAAATATTAAATGCAAATATTAAGAAATGAAAAAATTCATGTAATGTTGGGATGATACATCAATTAACAATAATTCGCAGTCAAAAAATGTTTATCCCAATTTTAACGTTAATTATAAATTTGTTAATTAATAACTTATTCTGAATTGAAAGTTAATATAAAAATCCCTATAATCATTAAACTAAAACCCTGACATTTCTTTCCTTTGGTGAAGTTATCCTTAATAGGCAAAAAATAGATTACCGTTGCCAAAATAAAAAAATTGTTATTTTCTATTTTCTTATTAACAATTGAAAATTATCATTTTATGAAAAATACATTACAATTTATTTTTTATTGTTTCAATGTCTCATGGCTAAAAACTAATTAATATTTTTTTTTTAATTTTTTACAGCTATTAATAAATTTATTGTAAACAAATACATTGTTTATAAGCAATTCGAATTTTTTTTGCATTATGTTAATGGAAAAAAATTATGATTTTTAGAAAAAAAAATGGTTTCTTAAAAAAATTTATTTGTTGCTAAAAATGCGTTTGTTAATTAACAATCGTTTTTTGCAACTAAATATTAAAATTAAGGAACCGTTTTTTAAATCATAAATTCTGTTGTTCTTTAAGGTTTTCACAAATCTTTTTTTTAATTATTTTTTTAATTGTTTATTTGAAAAAAATTGTTATAAACATTTTTTTTTCATTTTTTTTTTCAATACTTTGTTCTATAATAAAAGTAACTGTTTTTTCTTATTCATTCTATTTTTTTAAAACTTTCAATATTGCGATATTAAAAAAAAACAGTTACTTTTATTATAGAACAAAGTATTGAAAAAAAAACTGTTTATGACAATTTTTTTTAAATAAACAATTAACAAAAAGAATAAAATAAGTTTTTTCAAAACGTTAAAGAACAATAAAAATTATGATTAAAAAAACGGATCCTTAATTTTAATATTTAGTTGCAAAAAACGATTGTTAATTAACAAATGCATTTTTTAGCAACAAATAAATTTTTTTAAGAAACCATTTTTTTCTAAAAATCATGATTTTTTTTCCATCAACATAATGCAAAAAAAAATTTCGAATTGCTTATAAACAATGTATTTGTTTATAATAAATTCATTAACAATAGCTGTAAAAAATTTAAAAAAAATTATTAATTAGTTTTTGGACATGAGACATTGAAACAATAAAAAATAAATTGTAATGTATTTTTCATAAAATGATAATTTTCAATTGTTAATAAGAAAATAGAAAATAACAATTTTTTTATTTTGGCAACGGTAATCTATTTTTTTGCCTATTAAGGATAACTTCACCAAAGGAAAGAAATGTCAGGGTTTTAGTTTAATAATTATAGGAATTTTTATATTAACTTTCAATTTAGAAAAAGTTATTAATTAACAAATTTATAATTAACGTTAAAATTGGGATAAAAATTTTTTGACTGCGGATTATTGTTTATTGATGTATCATCCCAACATTACATGAATTTTTTCATTCCTCAATATTTACATTTAATATTTTTAAATAATTTTTTTTGTTTTTATGTCAGAGTGACGAAAGGCGCGCGGAAGCCGGACCACCCGCTTTTGGCTCTATTTTCAGGGCTCTGTAAAAATTATAAATAATCGAGATACAGTTTCGAGAGTCGGGACTTTTTTTACGCAAATTCATTGATCTTTTCAAATCATTTTTCAAATTTCCAAAATTTTGAAAATTTTCCGGGATATTAAGAAAAAACTAAAGCCCCATTTTTTTTCGCTCAATTGTTTATAACTTTTGTAATTTTTATCGGGGCGTTTTCAGACCTTTCGTTAAACTTTCTAGGCAAAAATATGAATCGAATGACAACTTGTTCGTAATTTTTGGACAGGGCTGAAAAATGTTACAAAAAAAGTACATGTGAACTAGACTATTAAACAATATGTAAATGCTAAGGTGTACAGATGCTAAAAGCAGGTGACTTGTTTAAATTATCAGTTTGGTGTTTTATAATAATTGTTCACTTTCTACAATGTTAGAGGTTGTGTAAAAGTAGGATATATATATATATATATATATATATATATATATATATATATATATATATATATATATATATATATATATATATATATATATAGATTTCAATTATTCATCGTTGACTGCGAGAACGTAGATTATGTCTCGAAGTCAACGCACATACGGATGATGTCTGCCGCAGTAGCAGACGAAACGTTTGGCACTTTCGGTTCCATTCGACTATGGCCTCTTTAAACGCCATGAAAACCGGTGTTCTTATATTGACTTGAATTTATCCGTTCGTGATTATTAATCTTTTTATTTTTTGTCCAGGTGCCTTAGACGAATCTGGCGAGAGTCCCATTCCAGAGAGCGCCGGTAGAGCTTGCGACCTTCTCAGCCCGAAGCAGCGTCACCAGATGAAGCATCGCGAGCTGTTTCTCTCCCGCCAAGTGGAAACCTTACCGGCAACGCACATTAGAGGCAAGTGTTCCGTCACCCTGTTCAACGAAACCGAAGCTTTGGGCTCGTACCTCAACAAAGACGATATGTTCTTCTACTGCTTAGTGTTCGATCCCACGCAAAAGACTCTGCTGGCAGATAAGGGCGAGATCCGCGTAGGCAGTAGATATCAGTGCGACGTTCCCCCCATGCTCAGAGATAGTGAAAGTGACGATCGCGACCTCAGCGAGATGGAGAGCATCGTATGGACTCCAGACCATCATCTCAGTGACCGGCAGATAGACCAATTTTTGGTGGTTTCGCGAAGTGTCGGAACTTTCGCGAGGGCCTTGGACTGCAGCTCGAGTGTGAAACAACCTTCGTTACATATGTCGGCGGCGGCAGCTAGTCGGGACATAACATTGTTCCATGCCATGGACACTTTGCATCGGCACGGTTACAATTTATCGGGCGCGTTGTGTTCTTTGGTGCCATCTAGTGGTCCGGTGCTGTGTAGAGACGAAATGGAAGAGTGGAGTGCTTCGGAAGCGAATTTGTTTGAGGAGGCTTTGGATAAATATGGAAAGGTAAGATCTAGTGGCGCCCGGGGCAAAACATGAATTTTGTGCCTTCCGAAATTATTCACAATAACAAATGTTCGCATAACGGAAAAAATGCAAAGAAAAAGATCAAATTCATTGGAAACTCAAACATTTAAGTAACTATACATAAACATTTGATCTGGAGCTTTTTTTGCAATTGATTAAGCTCAACTTGCAGTTTCAGACAACCAAGTTTGGATTTGAAATAAAACATCATGCTCATAGTAAACGGGGTTGGCAAATTTCTCGAAAAAGACAAATGCACAGCTGGCAATGAATGTTTCGAAAAAAGTTAATGCTGAAATTTTTATTTCAATCGGTCACCAGGAATAACGTATTTCAGTTTGGTAGGTGTACTAAATCGATTTCGTCATTTTACGAATTTTTTAAACATTTTCATCCTATTTTCACCCCTTGAGTCAATAAGTATATCCTTTTTAAAGATGGTAGTTGTAGGTACGAAGTCGTTAAATTAAAAAATAATAATTCAATATTTTTTCTCAGTGTACATCGTTAACATTACATCAGATACTAGTATTTAATATATTTACTCAATAACAATGACACCAATGTTGAAAATGTTTTTTGATATGATTATGGAACTTATGCGTCTGAAGAAAATTGTAGATATGTAAGATATATGTCAGTTGGTTATTTCAAGAATACATGTTTATAAAAAAAATGTTAGGAAAAAACAGTTGGGGTTGCACCATTTTTTTATTGATTTTAAGTAATTACCTTTTTGACAATTTATTACTCATTGTTGATCTTACAAGTAAACTGTCAATGTGTTATTTAACTATATGCTCTTCAACAATTCATTCTTGAATAGTGAAACCATCAGGGTAGTAACTTGACAGGGATTGAAAATAATTATCATAAATATTTAAGCCTGTTCACAGGTGAATGTAATGGGACTTTCTTTACAATGGTCTAATAATATTGCAATTTGATCTCTGTGGAATACCTACCTGCTAGTTCAGGATCAAATTGTATATGCAGTAAGATTTTGAAATTTTACTAACATAGTTTTTGTAGAATGAACTTGTGAAGCATCATTTCATCATGGAATGTTGAATCAATTAATATTACTTACACAACAATATTTTTTGTTACAACTCCATCATAGAAATATCCTCCGAAAGACATTTTTTGTGGAAGAGCAAATGTTTCTTGCGGTCTTTTGGATAATTAACCTTCGATAATATGAAAAATAAACACAGCTGAATCAATAGATAACCTGTTGAAGTGCTATAAAGAAAAAAAGAAAGAAATGTATTCCTCCATAGACCAAAACTTCATAATATTAATCTCTCCCAACTGCCTACACAGTAGGTACTGGTAATTGCCTGCCGGAAAAAACTACTTCCCCGGCTTATACCACGCCGGATATTGAAATATATCTGACAGACATTTATGCAAGATACCTCACAGAGGTTAGTCTCACATCCAGCAGCAGGACCATGCTGAAATTATTTGAGTAAATGTATCAGCTACAGACCGGTTTTGAGGTGTTACCTCCCATCAGTGTGGGACCCAAACAGCAAAATGCCTGGGACCCAGTTGATTTAACGCAGCTCAACTGCATGTATGAACCTTTCGTCTAAGAGAAAGATTGTTAGCCAGTAAGAGTAGTTGTTTTCAGGCAGGCATCAATAATAATGATAATATTTATTCAGTTGGGTCATCTATAGATGACATTGAGAATATGTCAAAACGTGTACAAATACAAAATTAAAAATACAAACTCCGTGCACTTAGAGACACAATATACAATTTACATAGATAATATAATATATAATAGTCAAAACCTAAAATAATCTGCTATTTATGAAACAGTATCGTTATTAAAATCGGACTAAAATGTTGGACATGTACATAATATATAATAGTCAAAACCAAAAATATTCTGTTATTTATGTTACAGCATCGTTATTAAAATCTTCCTAAAATGTTACACATGTACAGGGTCACAAGTTATCATCCATATATTCTTTGAGAGAATAATTGGATTTATCCAGGAGCGACTCTTTGATTTGATAGTTATACTGTTTTAGAACCAGATTTTTTATTGTACTTGGATGTGTATTGTACAATTTAATGCCCACAAGCCTTGGAAATGATTCAGATACAACTATTCTGTATTTCCAACTGTAGGGACTTTCTAGTATTATAATTCTTATTAGGAAAGAGTAGGAAAGAGTAGGAAAACTGGTTTTATGCAATTTTACATATTTTAATATCTCATAAATGTATATACTTGTAACTTCTAATAACTCCTGCTATATACCATATGGTTCTTTTTTGAATTTTGAGTATTCTGGAACAATCGCTAGATGCTCCCCAAGCTATAATACCGTAGGAAATGTTACAATGAAAGTATGCATGGTAGTACATTAATAAGAGTGATCTACTCACATTTCAGTGTAGTTGTTGAATACAATAAGATATTGAGGATATCTTTTCACAAATCGTATCAATATGCTTGTTCTATTTGAAATTTTCTGTTATATGTGTGATTGATGACTTGTTTACTTTATGGTAATTCATGATCACTTAAATGAAATGAATAAAAACACTTTTTTTTTATATCCCACTGGTAAATTTTATTTATACGACCGGTTTCGGGTTTGACCCCATTTTATACTTGATAATGGGGTCAAATCCAAAAAGTGTTTTTATTCATTTCATTTAAATTTTTTGTTATTTTCAAACCCAAAAAGTTTGTCTCCTCTTGTTGTTGAATTGATCCATTAATTGACGTTACCAGTAAAGTGTGATCTGGAGTGGTTCTTGAATGATTAAAATGTAAAAGCACAGTTTTTCTTTCATTTAACAAGAGACCATTGTCTGAGTCAGTATCCATGTTCAAAGTTGTTTGGAGAGATGAATATATCGAGAATTTATTTTGAAATATTTATTTTCTAGTATGTATGTATATCTCCTCAATGCAGTCTTCATACACAGTTTAATCTCTGTAATTAAAACTCTTCATATTTAGCATTCTAGTTCAGAGGCTCATCAAATAGAATTTCCAGATACCTTACAATCTTATTAGTTTTCAGTATGTCACTTTATCAAGAATGAAGCTGAATTTTTCTATTCTGTCAATAGTGAAAACAAATAATATTTGCTTTGTACAAAAAAGAATTTCCGTATTTTATTTTTTGCTCTGTTAAATCCTTCACATCTTTTGTAATACCAGGCATTAGAGGTCATTAGAATAAATAAATGGTTTGCCAATTGCCATCCCCATACACAGTATTAGGAGGATTTCTTGATGACTTATAGAGGAACTACTACATTAAAAATGGAAATAAGGGCCTTGTTAATGTAAATTACATAAATTTTAGTTTTGGATTCGTCAGTAGTATCAAATTTATTCTGAAATACATCTTTTTGAAGGACTTCAATGACATCCGTCAAGACTTCCTGCCTTGGAAAACGCTGAAGAACATAATAGAATACTACTACATGTGGAAAACGACAGACAGATACGTCCAACAGAAGAGAGTAAAAGCTGTCGAAGCCGAATCCAAGCTGAAGCAGGTCTACATTCCTAACTAGTGAGTTCGTATTAAATACTGAAATATTCCATAGATATACATTCTAATTGATTCGTTTACAGTAACAAACCAAATCCAGCAGCGTTAAACAATAACAAGGGTGTAGTGAATGGAAGTAGTAATGGTAGCTCGGATGCAGCAGTGTCGTTGGGTGGAAAGGCCTGTGAATCTTGTAATGGTAAGTTAGATTAAAATAAAATTAATTTTAGTAAGCCGTTTGTTTCTTCATCTGCCATTTCTATCTTTTTTGTAGAAAATTATTCTTCTCTTTTTACCTGCATTGTAGAGAACCCCTTTCACTTTGTTTCACTCTGATTCTATTATTAACTCTGAAGATACAATAAAACAAATTCCGAAATTCTAATTTCGTATTCTAGCTCACACTGTTTAATACTGCAACAAATAGACGAGTATGGTCCTGTTCAACTTATCAAACAGATAAGTTTTAATTAAGATTCTCGCAAAGTCTACTAAAATATTCACGACTGATTATTTTCACCTACCTTCGCCAATAGTGGAAATCCTCACTTTTTTCAAAAAGTTGTAGATAATCCATTTCATTTTGTTTCACTCTGATTCTATTATCAACTTTGAAGATGCAATAAAGCCAATTCCGAACCTAATTCTAATTTTGTGTTCTAGCTCACACTGTTAACCCATTAGTGCATAAAGTTAAAAATTAATTGTTTTTCTTGAGTTTTTTCTAAGTAATATTGAAAAATATATTGAAAAAAAGTCACAAAAATTTTTGAATTATTTTTATTTCTTTGTTTTTGAGTGCCTGTCCCTTTAAAGGGACTCTATGCTAATTGAACAGATGAGAATATTATTTATTACATTAAAAAATGAAAGATACCTTCAATTTTGATGATAAAGTTCAAAACAAAATTTAGGATGCAATCCACAGTCGCATTTTATACAACTAAAGTTACTTTTTTTGTTGCACATTTGACACCTCCTGTCTCTTTCGTTGTAAGAAATTATGTGACCTATATTGTCAAATCTGGAAGCAAGTGGAAATGGCGGTGTCGTTTTTCTTCTACTTGATTTTTTTGCCATAAGATTGAAGCAAACTGAGAGGTATATATCTTCGAAAAACAAGTAGAGAAGAACAGCTTGGGTCATTACGCTAGTTGCCCACACACCGATTTTGGACAGCCGACTTTGTACCGGTCGTCCAAATTCCAATAGTGAACCACATGTGGGAACGGGACCTTGCACACACGCCGACCGGTGATCGTCGCCGGTAAAATACCGGTGAGCAGCCGTCCACTGCCACTGTATCGCCGGCAGTACCGGGAAGTAGTGGCGTACATGACTAAATACACTCTTGCATACTCACCGGTTTTTTACCGACCATTCCAGTCTCGAATGCTAGGTGAAATTGTAGTTACTACGCATTAACTTCGTTTTGGTAGTGCGTGTTAATTACGACAACAAAGCAACTGATTGTTTGACCGATAAAAATCCGGTGAGTGTGCAAGCACCTGCTACCAATAAAATATCGGCCGATTTTATACTGGCCGTCCAAAATCGGTGTGTGTGCAACTAGCGTTAGGCATCTGTTTTTTTATTAGAATTCAAGCATTTGTCACAATACCATCAACTAAGTATGAAAATATTGGCCGATACCATTTTCTTTGTCGCATTCTTGTCCTATATAGAGAAATAAGTCCGTCCATTTTATTAATTCCTCCCATAGTTTTGTTATAGTTTGCAATCATTTTGGGTTGGAGAACTTGCCTTTTAGATTTGGAATCCTTGCACCATCTTGCACTCTTCAAATTTTATCTGCAAACTGAGCTGGACAGACTTTAGTCATGAGACGGACACGGTCACAACTAGAGAATGAAGTTAGAAACATATCTACCTGCTAAAACAGAGGCGTCCCTTTAAAGGGACACGATGTGCTAATGGGTTAAATACTGTAACAAATAGACGAGTATGGTTCTGTTCAACTTGTCAAACAGATGAGTTTTAATGAAGATTCTTGCAAAGTCTACTAACATATTCACGACTGTTGATTACTTTCAGCTACCTTCGCCACTAGTAGAAATCCTACTCACTTTTTTTCCAAAAGTTGTAGATCATCTGTTATAAAATGAATCTGAGAACTTCAAAATATTTTAATCTCCTGACTTGAAAGACAAAGATATGCATTCAAAGTTGTAATTATTTAAGAAACAAATAATTGAAATATATCTGCGCCTAATTAAATTTTTGTTTCATATCAACTGTAACTCGATGTATAATGTAAAACTAGAACCTCTAACTTGGAATGAATCCAAAACAAGTATTTTTCCTATACTCCAGAACTGCAATACTATTCTCGACGCGCGTTCACCAACCAAGTTGGCGTCATCATATTCTGGGGTTACCACCATCCGAGCATTTTTCTGAAATATTCTTTTTATTGTTTTGACAGAATTTTAGGGCACTTTCGGAAAGTATTGTATGACATAGACTAAAATGTTTTTGCGGAACTATTCTGTTGGTGGAAAACTAGTGGAGAGAAAAAAGGCATTGTTCTTTTGATATAATAATGATAATATTTTTGTTGATCTAGTAAGATTACATAGCGACATTAAGAAAGCTGTCGTCTCTAGTAACTTTAGATCCTTTAGCAGGCAATGGCCCCATTGAAATATGAAAGCAGCATAGTAGTAATTCAAACGATCAATTACAATATAGATATTTCAAAGACAAAGAGGCACTACTTAGAGTGTATACTACGTTTGTCACAGTTTGCTACTTCAGTTTTATTACATGGGTGGCAAAATATCAATTTCATGTAGTGTTTCTCCAGTATTCTTTCAACCTGGTCTGTAACATTTTCATGTGTACAAAAAAGAAATATATACTGATTTGATGTTTCAATAAAATATTCAACCACCAATCATGACCAGAAACAATGAGCTAATCAATCCAAATCATAGCAATCTCCAAATAACATCAAATGGATCACTCTCAACAGGTGTGAGAATTTACAATAAATTATCCACTGGCATTAAAACTCAGCCTACACACTTCAAATTTCGAAACTCCATAAAACGCTTTCTGCAAGAAAATTTATTTTATAGCATTGATGAATTTTTATTGTAACTTTTTAAGCAAATAATTTATATCGCTGTTCCTTTTGTTGTCTTGTAGTTATGTAAATAGTCTTTACTATATTTATATACATGCACTAAGACATTATAATAATAATAATAATAATATTTATTCATCCTCAAAGACGTTGACAAACGTATAGGATAGGTCAGTATTAAGCACATAAAAATCACATCAAACGATAAAATTGTAGATCAGTAGATAAAAATAATACAATAAAAATGTATACAACAAAAGTCAGAATTACAAAAATTAAAACAATTGTAGTTATAAAAATTGGATATGTCATGCCAAAGCCGCATGAACCCATTCAGTCGAGATGGTCCGAGAGAAATTCGCCAATACTATAGTAGGCCTTTGAAAGAAGCAATGTTTTAACTGCTTCTTGACATGTTCTATACCCTAATGGGTCCTTTGAATGAATAAACTGATTTGATTTTATTTGATGACAAAATAGAAGGGTAGTTGAGAAGTCCCAATGTATCTATGAACCCAAGGAACTTAATCTTCTGAAAAATGCCTTCAATTCTCACGGGCAATTCGACCCAGGAAAGACAACACCAAAGTAACTCGAGGTAGACCCTAAAATGTTACTGACCGGATTGGACAAACACAACCTGAAATCCATATTCAAGCCTACGAAAACCATCAGAGATAGTCTAAGGTCAACTAAGGACTTCAGACAACTCTTAGCAACATCTGTGGTATATCTGATTCCGTGCAGCTGTGGATCTATTCATGTTGGAACCACAGAGAGAAATTGTCGACTCGGCACATCAGTAGTAGATAAACATGAACTCAGAGAAGGCAACCACATTATCACATTCGAATAGACAAAGCTCAGAGCTACCATCCAAGAGAAGTAATAGACAAACAATTTCAACAGAGAGGAAAAGGCATATAACATAAATGAAATCTAACAAGGTGGAATAATTTGATTTATGCTCACTGAGACATTATCTTTAAATTATTTACTCTTACATGTATATTCTGTTTATATTCTACTAGCACTATGTTGCTGTATCGCTGCTGTTCCAATGTATTGACAGAATTAGAATCAACAAACTTAGGCGTGCGCAGCGTTATAGAACAGTGCTTTCAAAAAATTGTTCTACATCGCCATTTAGTGGCGAGTTACAGAAAAATTGATAGCCTAAAAACCTCTATGAAAAATTACTTATACATGCCAAGTTTCATCACGATCGGTTGAGCGATGTAGAAGTTTATCACTTACCAACCAACCAACCAACAAACATCCATTTTTATATATATGATTGTGGTATATGTTTAGTTTAATATCTACTTAACGTTTTTATCCAATGAACAAACTTTCGTGACTTGCTACAAATATACTGTATATAAAGTGGTTAAATAAAGTACTTACTTACTTACTAACTACCTGCACTAAACTGTACACGAATGGGACAAATTACTCCTACCAATAGAAATGAAGCCAAGCCCATCATCAATTGCAGAAATCTGAAGACATTTCAAACAATGTAGTATGCTTTAGAGCACTATGTTCATTCCCTCATCACCTTTGACACAGTTATCTTCAACAGGGAAAATTCACACTCTTCAATCAATTGTAAAATAATTTTAAACGTTTTGAAGGACATTTTTTAGAATTACACACATTAACATAGAGTGTTCTGTTATATCTACTTTTTCGTCAAATGCTGCCTTTAATTTATCCATACAATTAATTTTCAGTAACGGTATCAAACCAATGGTACGCCTGGGGTCCTTCGCATATGCAATGTCGCTTGTGCCAAGTGTGTTGGCACTACTGGAAAAAATATGGTGGCCTCAAAATACCAACGAGGTTTGGCGACGGCGACTTCGAAAATGGCGGTAAGAAAATATCTGGTAGCGAAGTGGAGGAGGAAAGGGTTCAGGGAATGCCGCACAGACCGCATCGCTGTAACATTGGCGGTTGCGGAAAGGAGTTCAAGCTCAAAGCACATCTGGGGAGGCACTATGCGACGGCTCATGGTATCATGGTCAGGTCTGGCTCCCCTAGGCCGATTATGAAAACTCGGACTGCTTTTTACTTGTGTACCACGCCGATAACTAGGATTTCCAGGAGGTTGTGCAGGCACATAATGAGACCAAGGCATGCGGCTCGAGCGCCATTCTTTGCCATAAATATACAGGCTGTCAAACAGGAATGTGGTATGGCAATGGTAAGTGAAGTAATACATTTTTTGCATAATGTGTTTTCTGGAATTAACCTGAAATTTTGGATTTTTTTTGTTGTACAAATTAGTGGATTAGTGGATTTTTTCATTTTAATTTTAACGATAAGTTTAACGATAAGAATTTTGAATATCATCAGTTCGGGCTTCCATTGTCTAATATAATATAAATTGATTTGAAATCCCTGAAAAAAATAAAAATGAAAAGATTAACCGAAAATAAAAATTTTATTAAAACAAAAAACTGAAATTACAAGGAAATAACTTACAAGCTACAACCAGAAAATAAAAAATTGAAATATTATTAAAAGCTGAAAATTAAAAAATATTATTAAGAAAAATGAAAAATAAAAATTAAAAGATTCCAAACCAAGTTACGTCACGACGTTTCGATTGTTAGTATCCACAATCGTCTTCGGGTGATAACTGGACTTATTTCTTCGAGATCTGACTATTTATAGGTCATTCGGGTGCTTTCACCTATCCCCTTTTTCCTCTTTCCGCTTTATTGGTTTTAGCGGGAGATAACCGTTTGGCGGGAGTTGGTCGTTTTTCGCTTGATAAGAGGTTTCCATATGTTATGTATCTCTACGGTAGCTTGACTAAATCCGTTGTTGGACAACATATACGCGGCTTCCTTGAATTTTCTCCTAAACCAGTGTTCCTCTTTGTGGATGATTTCAGCTTGAGCCCACTTGATATTATGTTGATGAGTCCAAACATGCTCTGCTATTTCGGATTTGCTGGTTTCTCCTCGCTGTGTGTTTCTTGTGCTCAGCAATGCGAACATTCAGTGGCCTCTTAATTTTACCGATGTATGATTGTCCGCACTCGCAGGGTATCCGGTAAATGCAATTCTTGGAATCGCAGTCCGCGTTTGGTGGCCTGGTTTTTGTGAGGCTGCTACAGATAGTGTTCCCAGATCTGAAGCAGGTCCTGATGTCATACTTGGACCCAATCCTTCTTATCCTTTCCGATGATCCTTTGATGTAGGGGAGTACAAGTACTGGTTGTAGCGGCTTCTCTTCCTTGTGGAGCTCTTGCTGTCTTCTAGCTAAAGCCTGTTCTACCATCACTCTGGAGTAACCATTCCGTTGAAGGTCATTTTTGATGATGCCTATTTCTTTTTCGTCCAACAACGCATTTAGTCAAGCTAACGTAGAGATACGTAACATATGGAAACCTCTTATCAAGCAAAAAACGACCAACTCCCGCCAAACGGTTATCTACCGCTTAAATCAATGAAGCGGAAAGAAGAAAAAGGGGATAGGTGAAAGGTGAAAGCACCCGAATGACCTATAAATAGTCAGATCTCGGAGGAATAAGTTCAGTTATCACCCGAAGATGATTGTGGATATTAACAATCGAAACGTCGTGACGTAACTTGATTTGGAATCTTTTAATTTTTATTTTTCATTTTTGTTAATAATATTCTTTAATTTTCAGATTTTATTAATATTTAAATTTTTTATTTTCTGGTTGTAGCTTGTATGTTATTTCCTTGTAATTTCAGTTTTTTGTTTTAATGAAATTGTTATTTTCGGTTAATCTTTTTATTTTTATTTTTTTCAGGGATTTCAAATCAATTTATATTATATTAGGCAATGGAAGTCCGAACTGATGAAATACACCACGAAACATTGTCATCCACCTTCAAACAAGAATTTTGAATGTTGTTACATTTGAAAGTATATGTAGAATTGGGAAATGACAAAATGATTGATCACTTACTATGCTCATTATCTGATACAGGATAAAATTATTTAAAGGTACATAAAGGAAAAATATTTGCAAAAATTAAATATCAACATAGTATACTGTCAAGATGAAAAACAGAGGTTGCATCTTTTGATGCAACCAACTGATCTTCAGCCTTTCCCGTTTCAGTAAATGTTCACACTTATTTATTGTATTATTCTGGGAATAAAGACCTAATATTATTATAATATTATATTATCATTATTAAATAGAATATTTCTTGAAAATAGTTGTATTGTTCATGGTTAAAGAAAGTTCAACTCAACCTGGTAAAATCACTGAAGAAAAAGGACCTTAATTTACAATTTCTTAGTGACAAATATCCTACTGAATTATATAACATGTTTTGTAATGTATTTTTTATTAAACTAAGTAAAATTACAGAAAAATTACTTTTTAAAAATCTAAATAAAAAAACCGTTTTCTGAATTATCATTCAAAAATAACAGATGTTTAATATTAAAATTGGTCTAATTTAAAACAAAAACCGATGCAAAAATTCAATTTCATGTGAGTCTGTTGATAATAATAATTTCATATGTTGCCAACTTTATTGAAGTACTTAGTGAAAATACTTTTCCCATACCAGAAGAAAAATACTGTCTCTTGACGCATATGTCGCTAAAAAAGTAAGCATCATCAAAATATATTACGTTTCAAGTCATCATCTGATTATGATAACTCGTAAAGAAACAGTATTTTTGTTGAAGAGTGGGAAAAGTTTTCAGTAGATTAATTTCATGCCAGACGTTCCTATTCTATCTATCAAGTTTAATGTTTTGCTCCTTATAACCTGAACAATATTCTGTCATTACTTAATAATTCGTTTAACCTCTTCAAAAGAGAATTAAAATTAAAATTGATGAATACTTAGATTTGATATATTTATTTATTTATGTATTTATTATTCCTATTATATTATATTATTATATTTCCTATTATATTGTGAAACATCTCCATCTGAATATGATATGTATATTGTCTGTTTATGTATTAATACTCTGTTACATCATAATCTTCATTGTAATAAAAAAAAAATCTCCACTTTGAAATGTGTATGTATAGGATGTAGTATATATATGATCATCTATAGTTATATCCCTCTATATGAGGGATATCTGTGTTGTATTTGTATTTTATTTTAGTTTATAATATCTCATATTGTATTACACATGTCAGTTATGGGAAGGGTGGAAGACAGCCTCCGGCTAACCCGATCCCCTTTGTGTCTAAAATGTATTTTTATGCACAATAAATGTATTATTATTATTATTATTATGTAATTGTACATTTCATAACGGTAATTTTTTCAAACATTACGTTAAAAGCCAATTCAAAAACACATTTTCTCCAGTGTAATGTTATGTATTTTGTTTCTTCTTCTCCTTGTATCTTCTATGTTTTCCAAGTTCTATCTTATCTACTTCTCTTGATCAAACACAATTTATTTGTATAATTTTCAGATAGGCAAAACAATTGCTGAACTCAAACAGCTTCTGATATATCAGAAAAAGAATAGAGGAAGTGTCACTGCCATTGCCACAAGACTAGGTAGGCCAGGACCTATAACACCTCAATGGCTCATCTTGACTCCCAAAGAAATGCTACCGCAGCCTGACAAAGTGGCTTACCCCAAACCCCCAAGGCCCCTGACGGAAGTTTGCTCTATGAACGGATACCCAACAAACCAGAAGCCGAAAAAATCCCTTTGAATAATATGTCACCTTCGTTAAAGAGAAGGGCCTATGACGAAATGAATGGAATGGACAGTAAGTGTTTTTTTTTAATTCAATTAAGCGTTGGATAGATAATTTATTTGACTATGTTATATGCATAGATATTTGTGGCAGGTCATGATGGCAATATCTTTTAATCATCTATACACACATTCATATGAATATGTATAAAAAAACTACATAGAACCCAAAATATAACACTGAAAAAATTAAGTCAGCAATTCAGTAGTAGCTATCCTCATACAGTGCAGACGTAAATGGTTTCCCTTTCTTAACTTTTTAACAGGGGAAGATATCAAAGTTGAACCATTTGATAAAAAAAAGCCAGTGATGTGACATCACTCGCCGCAGAAAGAAGGCTATCAACTTTTTTTTCAAATAGAAAGGGGGATCTTGTGGCCCTTCGCTTGAATGGCATTTCAATTCTCTATACAACGACCTTTACTATTTTGAATTTGGATAACCAATTGCAGAGATATTGATGTATCAATTGAAGACTAGGAAAAAAGATAATTATCACAAGTTACACAAAGTTTGTTATGTGTAAGAAAACAAAATTGTTCATGGAAATTAATCATGTTCAAAATAAAATTGAACCAAAGTATTTTTCAAAAACATCCATTTCTGTTCTTAATTCGCTTCAAGATTAAGAATCAACACCGTGTACATAAAGTATTGGGATAGTTTGACAGCAGGAAATAATAATTATCTCTGGCGAGAATGACATAGAAATCGTTGCGTTTGTAGTGAAGAACAACCTGCAGTCCACGACAACAGTTGCTCGTGAGAATGTTGTCTCAACAGACATAAGTTTCCTGTTAAATACAGTTTTGTGAATTAATGTATTGATGTTTGATTACAAATCGAAACTGTATAAAAAATATTTTTTTTTAGTGATGAATGCACATTTTTCTCAATTGGAAATTTCAACCCCCAAAATGTACGATATTGGTCAAACATATACCCACATACTTTTCGAGGTCACAATCAAACTCCTGAGAGAATAAATGTCCGGGCAGGAATATTCGAAAGTCATCTTGTTGGTCCCATATATTTAGAGAAAAGTCTGACTGGTGATTTATATTTGGAAAATTTTCAGAACCTCGTTCACCTACAGATTCAAAAAATAGAGTGACCAACAAACAAAATGAATTAAAAAATCCAGTTGTTTTCCAACACAATGGTGCGTTCCTCATTATTTTATACTTGTAAGGTACAATAAAATCAATAGTATAAAGAATTCCAGGTACTTTCAGTTTTCTAACAATGTTGAAAACAAAAATCACTTCCGAGGACTCATGGTCTTTCAATGGTTACATGTTAAAATTTTGTAATTGGCTAGAATACGTTATAAATAAAGGCCAAACATTGGTTTTTCTGAAAAAGAGTGTTCTTAAAAATCGTTTCTGGACTTTTTCTAGTTTCAGAATATAAAAAGGTCTTTGGATTCCAAATGACACAACCATATTCCAGCTTAAAACGAACAATGAAGTTAAAGAGTAACAAACAAGAATCGTGATTGAATTCACGGCTAGATCTTAAGACAAAGCTCATTATTCTATAACATTCAGATACTAAATATTCAATGTGCCGAGAGAAACTGAACACACCCCACACTCCCGAAGTAGCGGTGAATTTGAAGGAAGATACGTTATTGAACTGTACGAACTGTATTCTGTTGTATAGATAGCAGTGAAAAAAATCAATTGTGTTGTTTGTGAAACCGAATGCTTTTAATTTCAGGATCAAAACCTCGGGGTTAACTCTGTCGAATGCCTCGGCCAAGTCAGTGTATATAACGTCTATTTGATAGCCATTTTTTATTCCATCCATAACAAAGTTACTAAATGCGCATAAATTGGTAATGCTAAATTTATTACGAATAAAGCCATGCTGTTGGTCGTTTATAACCGAGTCCACGTGATTGTATACTCGATTATATATTACCCGTTCAAATATCTTCGACAGAGCTGGTAAGACCGTTGTGGGTCTGTAGTTTCTTACATTGTTCTTATTGCCGCTTTTGTGTATAGGGGTAACTCTGCCAATTTTGAGAAAGCTTGGAAAACGATTTTCTTTCAGAGAAAGATTGAATATTAATGTCAATGGTTGCTTTAACAAGTCACAGTAAGCCTTGAAAAAGTTGGCTGAAATGCCATCGATTCCATTGGCTGCTTTGTCTTAATAGCATTTTCAACCTCTTGTTCCTTAATATCACCAATTTCAATGATGTCTAGGTCATACTCAGGAACTAGTGTGGGGTTTACCGGCACACCGCTATTCGTGACAGTTGATTTGAAGAAAGTAGCAAAACCGTCTGCACTATCATTATCATTGAATAATTAATCATCATCATAAGTGAATCTGTTAGCAACAGCACAGTTTTTTCGACATTCCTTGATATAAGCCCAGAATTTTTTGGGATCACTCTGTAAGTCTCTTTTTTTTTTCAAACATTTCTCAAAAACGGCCTTCAGGCAATCATAGAAACTATCTACATATCCGTCGACATTATCCATACATAGAATATCTATCCACGAAAGTTGAGGTAGCATTCTATAGAGCTCCACAAAGTTTCCCCTCCTGAAGTCAAATGCAGTAACGTGCCAGTAACCTTTGGACGATTCGGTTACTTGTTGAAAATTGACAGTGAACATTATATCGAGAGCTGGATGGCAGTTATCCAACCGCACTAAAGACGTTTCACATTCGCTCACAGTCGCTTTCGTGATATGTGTTAATATTAAGTCAAAGTATTGGAGCCATTAGATATATCATTTATTGAATATAGATTATACTCACACATGATGGAATGGATTAATCTCACTTATGATGATCCGTTTCTCAAGTTATATTTCGAATTAGTTATTTCAGAGACATTGAAGTCACCCACTAACAACAACTTTTCGGTGGCGTTGAGCACATTACAATTTTTCAGGGATTCAGAAAACTGTTCATATACCGTTGAATTCGCTCCCGATGTTATGTACAACAACAGATCGTGACATCGAGATCTTTTATAGAGATTTTGACAGATAACCACTAAAAATCGGTATTCATACGCTTTTCATTTCGAAATATCAGTTAGCATGAGTCACTCAGTTCGTTATCAAAAAAAACTATCATTCAGACATGTTTCTGATGTACATATCACATCCCAGTTATTAGAAAGTATGCTGTGAAAAAATTCCGTATGCTTCGTGCGGAGGCATGCTTTCACTTTATGCCCTTGAAATTAACACATCTATTGCTAAAGGTGTTACATTTATTTTAAAAAAATCTGAGATATGCTGGCGGAGTTGAGAAATTGCTTATCCCAAATTCAAATATCAATAACTCTGCAACCGGTTATTGTCATTGTATAGAAAATTGAAATACCATTCATATGAAATGTCACAAGACCCTCCCTTTCAATGATGCCCTCTCGGCGGCAAGTAATGTGCCATACTGTGGGCTTTTGTCTCAAAAAGTACTAAAAATGATTCCTTTTTAGAAGATTTTCTCCGACAATTATATCCTGTCCCGTATCACTTCAAATATTCCTGGTTTGAATTACTTGATTTCTGCGGGTATTTTTTATGGATATTCAAGTCGAAAGAAATATTTTTAGTTTAATAGGGAATCTCCATGCCTGGTATTATAATTGAAATACAAATCATTTATTCATTGGAAAAATTTGCTAATTTTTATGGATGCCTAATAGACCCTGAAAAAATGAATGCTGAGGGAGGTGTCATAATTCCTAATCTTGTAAAAGATTTCCATGAATTTTCTGAGTCTAATCCAGTGATAATTCTGAAAGCACATTTTCGTGTTACAAAATTTCTAGATTCCAAATTGAAATGCCATATTATGTCAGGTGGCTATACATGAGAGAAAAATAGGAAATCATGTGCTAACAGATTTTTTTCGTCTTCTCATGAAGAGTTGACAAGCCTGTTTCTTTGGTTGATTGAGTTCTACTGTACTTTGTTTTTTATATCTATGTAAATATTGACAATTTCTACATCTGGTACTAGATTTTTTATAGAAGAAACTAAGATTGCCTATTTTCCAGAATTGGAATATACAGGAATGGACTGCGCTTGTTTATAATCCAGATGATTTATTTTTTATATTCAACTCCCAAAAAACAAAAGTTTATATTTTTCTTAATTGAAACTGTTTGTTTCAGTATAAAAGTAGTGAATGCTAAACATGTAAGAAATTGAAATTATAACAATTATTTTATTTGTCTCATTACAATAGGTATACTAAGTAATGGAATATTAAAAAGTCAATGATACTATAGTCATCTATGACATATATGAGATATATAGTCGATTGAAACATGAAAAAAAGATAATACTCCTGAGAAATATATAATGTATCACGTAAATATTGACAAGATAATATAAATGTTTTTATATGTGATGGAATTGACCGATACTTGATATTCAAGAAACAATTTATTATGAGATTTTTTCTAAACAGTTTCACCAAAATGCAACACATGTTTTGATGTACAATAGCTTCTTCAGGCGTATCTATATTGACACACCTGAAGAAGTTATTGTATTGCATTTTTGTAAAACTGTTTTAGTGAAAAGCTCAGAATGAAGTGTTTCTTGTAAATTGTTTTGAATAAGAAACATTTAAAAAATACAATTCTCTTTAATTCTGAGTGGAATTTGTTTCCGATACTATGTCTGCGCCGGAACAAGCTTTTATTTAAATATTTTACTAACAGGACATGTCTAATCCTGCATATTAGATCAGAAAATTTATATTTGCTGCACTCAGTTTTATGAAAAAGAATTTTATTTCATCGACATATAGGTTTCTATTTTCTGCTAGAGTTCCTATGTTATAAGTGATCGATTTTCTTTACCCTCTCCATATTTTCATTGTAAATATTGAGAATAGCATTTTAATTTACCATATGTTTGTTGGCTTCTATTCTGACTTGGACTGGGATGATGGTAAGTGTATTGCAAATATTAATTTCAAGTTTGGAATGGTGGTGATTTTCAAGTTGGATAACAACATAATTTTATAAAACTTTTTGTTTTTAGTTGTTTCACAAAAAACATATTTTTAATATTTACATTTTTTTTTTGTCAATGGTCCCCTCATTACGTTACACAAAGAGTGAAACTCGAGGCCGTACAGCACCATTTCCTGCAATATATCGCCTTCAAGATGCGTGTATACTGAAGCCCCAAGCTTCTCTCCTAATGCATTAAAAGTCAGTACTGTTGTTCCGATACCTAAAATTCCAAACACAAATAAATCAAGTGAATATCGTCCCATTAATACTCTGCCGGGAATGGAGAAATTGTTGGAAATGGCTGTATACGATCAACTAATGAAATATATTAACAAGAACAATATCCTAATAACAAACCAATCTGGATTTCGAAAGAATTTCTCCTGTGAAAATGTTCTACAACTGACTGTTACCAAGTGGATACAATCAATTGATAAGGGAGAATACGTTGTTGCAGTTTTTCTTGATTTACGAAGAGCATTCGAGACAATTGATAGGAGTATCCTTTTAAAAAAATTAGAATTAATTGGGATTAAAGGGGTTGTGCTAAATTGGTTTAAAGATCATTTAAATGATCGACAACAAGTCACAAAGATTGAAAGTGAATTATCCATTCCAGTCACTACAAAGTTCGGAGTGCCCCAGGGAAGTGTACTGGGGCCCTTGTTGTTTTTGATTTACATAAACGACATAAACACATACCACACTAGTGACTTTATCAACTTATTTGCTGACGACACGTTACTATCTATAGCACATAAAGACCTGAAAGTAGCTATAGAAAAGATGAACTCATCTCTAAATCAAATTGAGAATTATTTTTCGGCAAATAAAATGAAATTAAATACTTCAAAAACGAAAGCTATGATTCTAACAACCTCTTACAAATATAAACAAATAAATATAAATACTCTTTCCCTGTATGCTGATGGTCAGAAACTTGAATTTGTGAAAGAATTCAAATATTTAGGTTTTATGTTGGACAACAGTATGTCTTTTGGTGCACACATAACTATATGACTAAAAAGATTTCAAAAAAACTATATTTCTTCACTAGAATTTCGAAACACCTTTCTACAAATGCGAAAATAACCGTATATAATACAATAATACAGCCCCATTTTGATTATTGCAGTACGCTGTTATACAGTTTTGACCAAAATAAAATTATGTCTCTGCAAAAGTTACAGAACAGAGGAATGAGGGTGGTTCTTGGATGTAATCGTTATGCAAGTATATGCTTTATGCTCAGTGCATTACAGTGGATGTCTATTCGTGAAAGATATTACAGGTCAGCAATGATATTTATTTTTAAGATAACCAATCATATACTACCTTCTTATTTCGAAGAATTTATCATTTATAGAAATTCCACTCACAATTACACTACTAGACAAAATGACAATTTTCACCTGCCACGATATAGTTTATCAAACTCCATGAAAATTTTATTATATAAAGGCCTCATTGAATATAACAAACTTCCCCAAAATGTGAAGAATAATAAAAACCTGTTTCAATTCAAAAAAGATTTGACTGATTATATGAAAGGTATCACAATAGAATAGATAGTAAGTGACTCGGTAAATATTATGTATTTATGTGTACCTATATGTATATATGTATTATATCCTTACTATGTGTGTCTATATAACATGAAATATTATGTATATTATGTTTGTGTATTAGGATCTTCCTACCAATAAATCATTCATTCATTCATTTCTTTTTCATATCTTTACATGTCCCCAATCGTTCAACTAGATGGGTGCAGACGTTTTACGTTTATTTTCACAGATTCAATTATTCATACAACAGCTTTATTTCCAGAACTCTTCGATTGGCTAACTCTTTAAATAACCTTCAAATCTTCAATATATCAGTTTCCCGCTTTAAAAACCATATTCTTCACCTAGCCATCTAATACTCTCTGCTTGTGTTGTTGTATTGTGTCTAGTGTTACTTGCCTGTAAGAATTATATTCATATTGTTATACATTTTGATTTTTCTTAAATAATCTACTTGTTATCTTACTTTTAAATTGTATTATTCTTATAATTTACTTTTAATCCACTGTATTGCACTGTACTACTTATATCTGAATTGGGCTTGCCCGTGTACATACATAAATATATAAATAAATAAGAACAAAACTCCAATGAAGTGACATACTGTTGTTGAATAGGAGTTATGGGTCAATTACTAATTTGTACACATGACAACTTTATAACCAGATATAGATCATACACAAACAATACTTTTGAAAATGCTTTGAGTTGCCCGAGTTATTGAGAGGAGCCAAAAATTAGGTCAGGAGATATATAGGGTAGGATACGCGATATCTTTGAAATATCCCCATAGACAAAATCGATTGGCATCAAATATGAGTCATCAATTTTTCTTTTAGGAAGTTTTCCATCAGAATACTTGGTGACAATTTCTAATTTATGAGAGGTTACATTCTTTAGCCTCTAAATGAACGACAGGCCATACTAAAGGGTATTCAATTGTTTTGTTAACTATTTACAGAAATCAGTTGTAAAATTTGAAACTGAAAAGGATATCATTCATTGAAAACATTATACAGTATGATACATTGAACAGAGTCGCAAATATATTAGGGTTATATGCAAAATATCTTAAAGAGGACCAAAACAACTTAATACTAATCAAAATCTACAGTTTACACTTAACGATTCCCATAGTCAAATGAAAGTTGAGCCGGAAAAGGTTGAACCCTCATCCAGCACATCGTAGGTTTCATGAGTTTAATTCGTTAACACAGTCAACCCAGTAAATCATCCATCATACATTCACTATACATATCCCCAGTTCATAATACTAGTACATATTCTTTGAATTACCACAATTCCATATAACTTGCAAAATTGTATTTATTTTTATTGTCATTAAATAGAATTAATATAATTCACTTAGGTGGTGTTGGAGTACCTGTGAGCCTTCCGCCTACGAAGAGAATAACAAAAGAACCAGTACAAGTAACTAGACCAGAACAGTTTCAAGCAATGATGGCTGCACAACTGCCCCCTGGCCAACCCTTGCCTCGTCACATCGCACAAATAAATGGAAAACCAAAAATTGCTCACATGACGAGAACAGGCTCTGGACGGAAACAAGTGATAAGTTGGATGGACGCGCCAGATGATGTATATTTTAGAGCAAATGAAGGAAGCAAGTAAGTAATTGAACCGAATAAATTTATTAAGAAAAAATTTAATTTTATTTAATATGCAGATTAGGTCTCGAGTTTTTTTAGTGTATAAAACTTTTTGTTCTGCTATTTTGTGTGATATCAGACATTAAAGACAGATTAATATCTTTAGTACTATACCGAAGGTTTTTAAAAGTTGCATTGTCTTACACCACAATTCAATGCATTAATCAATTTGATCTTGTAAGATTTCCATTTGGGAAAAACTACTAAATCGACTTGCGTAATTCATATTGACTATTGGCCTAAGTATTATGGTATAAATTACACATTTCTTGATAGGATTAGAGACTATCTCATAGAAAGAAAAAAAGTTGTTCGAATGGCTATATATCAAAAGGAATCTCCATACACAGTGTGTCCCTCAGAGATTCAGTTATAAACTCTCCTTTTTTCATATAAACAATATTATTACTTTTCCTTCTGTTTTTTACCACTTTTATTTGTAACTAACGGTACTGCAGTTTCGTCCTACGTGGACATTTTCAAACTGATACAATAAAGTTTATTGTATAAGTTTAAAAATGTCTGTATACGACGAAACTTCAGTAACGTTAGTTACAAATAAAAGTGGTAAAAACCATAGAAAGTTTCATTTCTCTTTTCTTCATTATGATTTCCTACCACATAGTAACGGCTACATCCATCAATTTATTATTACTTTTCATTTTTCTTTCATTTCATTTGATAACTTTATCTACAATAAAATTATTTGCTGACGCTACATATCTACTCAGATTGAATACCTGGTGCACTTTGGGATGATTCTTAATACACAGAAATGTCCTAACAGTAAGATACAATTTCTGTAGAAAGCCTATAGAATTTAACTTGACAAATTTGCTTTGGAGAGAATGATAATGTTGAAGGACCTGTGGAATTATTTTGACATATCTCCGACCTTTGAGTATCACATTATATACTTATGATGCACTGTTTGGAACCTTTGGTATAGTAATGAATATTACTGGAGTTTTTTCCCAACACCAAACCATTATTTTAACACCTCGACACGTGTTTCGATCACCAAGTGATCATCTTCAAAAGGAAGATCAAACTCAAAACACATTATATAAGAATTCACACAGCACTTCCTAGTATCAACTCAATCTGAGCACTATATTATTTTCTTGTTAGGTCTCATTTTTAATACTCTAGTATATGGTCGACTAAGGTATATTATTTATCTAGATGGAGTCAAGAAAGTACTCATATGTCGGTATTAAACTGATGTTATGATCAAACACTTCATGTTACAATAATCAGAAACACTAGTCACTTTTATACTGTACATTATTATCTAAGATTTGTAATATAAAAGTAAAGATAAGGCAAAAAATTATAGCAGCTGGCTTATGTTAATAATATTCACCCTATTAACCAGTTTTTCTCATGAAAAATAAAACTTGTTCTATTTTTTTTACCACTTGACCTAGCAACTTATGTTACTGCAGTTTCGTCTTACAAGTACATTTTCAAACTACTACAATAAACTCCCATTTGTCTATTGTAATATACTTTTTGTAGTTGTACAGACATTATTATTGAGAAATATTTTTATAAAAATTGAGGATAATACAGATGAAAGCAGTTGAAAAGTACTTCTCACTATTTGGCTAAATCAATATAGAATCTGCTGGGGTGTAATAAAGTGTAATAACTGAAAAGTTCACCCTGAATGTTTCTGCACAATATAAACCACTTGTATTGATGAATTTTGCCTACAAATTGTAAAAATCAATTGAAAAAATATTGAATATTTATACTTAGCTGTTATAAGAGTTCGAATGTTTGAAGTCCTTAATACATTGCGGCCCATACTGTACTTGTAAATATTCTTTGAAAACTTTTTTTGTGAAAGACTCAATACTTCTTACCCCAAAAAGTGAACATTTCAAGTTACCTTTTCTTACACCTCAGCAGAATTTCTATTGTTTTAGCTTTATTAATTTTCCAGATTGTGGAACGATATATACCAAAAAAAAAATATTAAGAAGTATTAAGTCGTCCACAGAAAATGTATTTCAAAGAGTAATTGAAAAGTACTTATTTACTGAAAATATTAGGGGTACGTTGTTGATTTGAAGATGTGTAGTGCACTTTTCTTTGCCATATTAGTACTCTATCAGTAATAATGGTTTTCAACGACCCTAATATATTTTATGTTTTCCCAAAAGACGAATATCATATTGTGAAATATGAATGGCATGTCAGTTGGATTAAGTTACAGTATGTGAATTCTGATCACCTTATATACTTACTTCACTTTTACTTCAAAGAGTGGTTAATAGAACCTTGAGAAATGTGCTTGATATTTTATTCATTCAAGCAATACTTGCATCAACCAGTTTTTTACGGTAGTCAAAAATATCGCTTCTATTTCAAAACGATTCAGTGCACAATATTAAACTAAAATTCCTGTTTTGACGAGCTTTTTTGGAAGTTTGAAAAGAATGATATAAAAAATAATTGTATAAACTTCATCCCCTTTGTGAAGGAGAAAAAGTTCAAGTTAGCACACTGATGGTTCCGAAATAAAGATATCTGCTTGTATTGGTGTATAAGGTCTGTCTAGGAGAGGGAGTTTTGTTTCAACTTTTGGAGCTATGTCACGTTTTTTCTGATCGAAGTATTAAAAATGCTTGCTTGCATTCCTGAACACTTAAATAAATCCAGAGATAGATTCCCAGTTATCCGCTAGAAAAAAGTCAAAACAGTCGATCATGAAAATTTGTTTTTTTCCAAAATCAATCACAAGAGTTTCACCGTCACAGTTCCTCACTACAAGAGAAAAAAACTGTTTAAAAAATTTGGAAAAAATTGGAATTTTTGTGCCAAATTTCATCACTGTACTAGATGTGTAAAAGAATTCAGGCTCGCGACCCATAACTTTTTCTCTTAGTGTTAATATGGAATTTTGTTGGTTCCAATGGTATCATAATTCAGATTGATTGGGTCAAAAATATTTTTTGTAGAATTTTCAGAAATAATCCCAACTTTGGAATTTAAAATGGAACAACCTGTATGTATTTTTAGATTTAGCAGTTCATTTAACATATGAATGTCCTATTTTTGATACTATACTTATTGTGAAGTTTTTTTTTAATTACGTCTAGAAGGCTGCAACCACTAAAAAACATTTGTCCTGCACTTATAATCTAATGTAGAAATAGAAACAATAGTTCTGCTTTCTTCATTACATATTTATTAATGTGTAGAATTTCAATTGTATGATAAAACAATAATTCTGCTCTAAAAGCGGTGCCTGTGCGAAAGTAGTGATTCACATTAGATTTGAATCGCTGGAGATTAAATTCATTTGGAAAAACGTTCTCAAAAAGTTTATTCCACATAAACGCAGTTCTCCAAATGAAAGATTTCTTGAACAGTGAAGTGGGTACAAGAAAAAATGCTCATCTTTTACGAGAAGACAATTTTCAAAAACGATGTGGATGGGAAAAATGAGACAAAGATTAGTTGGTCCAATTATCTTAGAAGGATCTTCAACAGGAGAGCGATAGTTGGAATTTCTCCAGAAGAATTTATTGTTGGTCATCAGAAATGATATGTATTTCATGTAACTCGGGCCACTGGACGTGCTTATAGTACCTCAATTATTTTTTCCTGTCAGATGTTATACTGAGTGTTCCACTTGAATTTTACATTAAAATTCTGGTAATAGATATTTTCTGAATAATATAATGAGCCATCATCGTGCTATTGAAAAAAAAAAGTTTTAAAATTGAATTATTTGTCAATTTTTTTAATAAATAGCTGGTGGAAAAAGCAGAACTACTGATTCTATTTATACATTAGGCTATGAGAGCAGAGCAAAAATCTTCACATTCCTATGTAAAATGAAGTGATGAATCAAAAAATGTGAAAAGAAGGGTGTCCTTTTGGAAATTCCGAAGTTGGAATAATTTCCTGTGAAACTGAAAATGGTATTGAAAATATTTTTTATACAAATAATCCGAATTGTGAACCATCAAAATTCCACATTGATATCAAGAGACAAAAGAGTTATACATGCCAGCCTGAATTGGTTTACCCCTGGTATACATCATTTTCACTAATTTTTAAACTCACTGAATTGAAATTCTTGTTTTATTATAGAAAAGTTCGTCGACAAGTCACATTAGCAGAGTTAAGAAGAGGTGCGAGGAAACCTTGGAGGCAACTAAGAACCAAATCTGATGATCTGCATGTGGTCGTCCTCGATTGATAGTGAACTTGAACACTTAACTTGTAAATTAACTTCGCCAAGTGCTCATTGTGCTGTAGCACATTTTTTATAAGGAGACGATTCCCACAATATAACCCCAAATATTGTTTTCATGTGACCTGAATGGTTTTAAATTGTTTCATCGTGGTGATCCACTCAAACTTTTTGCAAGATAATGTCAAAGCTGGATTTCAACGAATTATTTGTTTCTTCAAAATTACGACTTTGAAACTCTGCAATCTCGTAATTTCAAAATTATGAGACTGAAGTCATTATTTTTAAATTTTGAAATTTAATTTGAAATTTCGAGTTAAAAGTCGTAATTTTGAGTTTGAAGTCATAATTTCGAATTTGAGGTCAAAATTTCTAGAGTAAAGTCGAGATTTTGAGGTTAATGTCAAAATTTCTAGTTTCAAAGTCGTAATTTTCAAGAAAAAAATAATAAAAATATGTGGCCCTTCTGCGCTTCCGTACAATGAAGACTTTTGGTTTGTTAAAGTCAATTAATAGCTGATTAACTGCCAGCTTTGTAGCCATTAATTTGCCAGATGTGAATAAATGAAATGAGGTGATTGCCCAAATTCAAATCAGTTATAGTGGACTCCTTTATTTGATTTTTTTTGAATTGCAAAATGGAATGTGATTTTTTTCAGAGTATTTTAATACATTTTATGTACATTTACATTATTGATTTATCCATTATATTCGGAGAAAGTTAAAATGTCCTTGGAAGAAATACTTTATAGAAGAAATGTATTCATCTTCTGTTGAAAAAAGGTCATTTTACTATAGAATTGAATCACAATTTTGTACTGTTTGACTGAATATTTTTAAATCATTCTGACAAGAGGGTTAAATTTACGATGTGAAAATCAAATTCATGCTCAATTTTAGTAATCCTCATTTGTTTGAAAACTTTTTGATTTTTTCTTTTTCGTTAATGGTCCATTATAGAACGAGAATTAAAAGCAATTTTTTTCAATGTCAGGTCATGAAACTTTGTTCTACTGTACTTGTGGAGTGACGTGGTTATGTTGTAAGAAACGCATTTTTCAAATCACCATGGTGATGATCAAAATGACACACTGTAATATATTCAAAGATTGGTCACCTCATGTTTAACTGTTATAATCAGATTTATTTATTTATTGTCTGTAGAACTGTGGTACAGAGTTTTGTTGAAATAATTGGAATATTGGATTAGTTACTTTCATAGAGGGTTATGAAATTTGGGTAATGACAAACTAGTTTTTGATGTAACGAGATGTGAAGTACTACTTTTCTGCACAAATGTGGAAACTTTATTTCACATTATAGTTGATAGTCCAATTTTATTTCTATACCTGTAAGTAAAGCAGTAAAGTGTGAAATTGTTTTGTTTTTTTTCACAAATTATGAAGAAAATTTGAGCCAGTCTCAGATTTTCTCCATATGTTATTGTGAACAATGTGAAATCATATTTCACTTTTTGGATACTTGTAAACAAATGTAGAAAACATTTTTCCATTCAATCTCTTTCCAATATCTAATTAAACATGCTAACAAAGTTTGTAAAGAGTGTGTATCATATGCGTATATGTCATTTCAATACAATTGAATTTAAAACTTTTTTACATTACCATCAAGGTAATTTTTGATCGATCCTCTAGTACTGAAAATATATTTCAATAAAAAGTTGTGCTCCATTGTTTTACTATTATTATTTTTGTACATATTTCCTAGTTATATGGTTACTTTTGATTTAATAAAAAACATAAAGCTAAAGGTGTTTTTCTATTTTGATATCTTCAGTGCATTGTAGATGTTTCATTATTTAATATTAATGAAGAAATTGAGGCATTACATTTCTAAGCTGCGTTTCTGTAGGTACCTATAAATACTGTATAAATGTTGAGTTTCATTTTATGGAAGATTTCAAAGCAAGCCGGTATCACTACAGAAAATATAGGTTTTGTGTAATTAATCTAAGTTTTATATTTTTGCCAGTGTCATTTATAAATATTAATAACTTCATTTTGATTATCACCCCCAATGCATAAAAACGATGAAACAGTCAGTCAGGATAGTTTTGCAGCAATTAAATGCACTAGATTTTTTATTCAAGGAACATCTTATTGTGATATTTTCACTAGACCTGTCACAAAACCGAAACACGTTTTGTACTATTCCATCACAACAAACTTTTTTAGTATTTTCAACAAACTCAATCGATCAAATCACATATGATTCCATAGTTATAAAAATTATGGTTTCTCACACATTTCAACTGATATGTAATCACTAATATCTTCGATTGACTTTGTTAAAAAAAAGAATGGTTTACATCTTAGGTCATCGTTACTGCAAATTCATCGGCGGTTATGAGTGAGTTTAAATTAAAAACTTTGATTAAATTCTAGTCCAGCATTTCTTACATGCTTCAAAACGGCAGCGGCGGTGTTTTGTGATTCATCGAGAGCATTTGACTGCACGTGATACTGCTGCACAAATTTGAAGTTTATTGGTTTAGAGATGCGGTGCTCTCCTGGCACAGATCGTACATATCCCTACGTCGCAAAATTATGTCTTTGAACAGAATTAAGTTCAGAGAACTAGTAGTTCAGTGTGGTATGCCACAAGGGTCAGTTTTGGACCCAATACTTTTTTATATATAGTAACGACTTGACTCACATTGATATCGGTGGTGAAATTACTATTTTTGCAGATGATACATCAATTTTGTGGCACAACAAAAGCTCATTTGAACTTAACAAGCTAATAAGCAGGAATGTAAAAAAATAAAGATTGGTGCGATTCAAATCTAGCTTTCTATATTTGCAAACAAAATTTCATTTAATTCAAGGGCGACTCTGAATATATTTTTTTAGTTATGAATCAATATCCAATTCTACGAACAATAAAAAACAATTAGCTTCAGGCTGTTATGCCGATCGGGTTGTCTGTAATAAGTTGAATATTGTTATAGCAAGAAATGTATATCAGACACTTATTGAGTCACATATCGGTTATGAAGTCTGCTTCCATGGCGCTTACGCACAGTATTTATTCAAAAGGAAATATTCTCTTCGAAAAAGAGCAATTAGATATAGTACATGTCGCGGCTGATGACGAGCGGTCGCGGAAGTATAGACTCTCAAATAAATTACTACTGGCTCCTTGTTGGCCAGTGTTATACCTATAATTAGTTTTAATTAGGGTAGCAAGTGGAACATGACTTCTGTGTAATTTCTTTTCATATTTTATTTACTATTGTAGGTAGTAGTACAGTTCATTAAAATGTTATATAATGATAAACATCCAAAAATAAACTTCAATCAGTCACTATCTGAATACAAATTTTCTTCATCTCCACTGCTGCTTGTGCTGCTATCGTCATTTGAATTTATAATCACTGGATTTGCCTCCGTTTGAATGTCTGTGAATGTTTCATTTCCCCAATATTTCCGCTCTATATTTACTATATGTCGGCAACGCTTTTGCCATTCCTCGGAAGTGATTTGATCAAACTCGTGCTCCGCCAGTTTCCTCATGTCTTCCAACTTGGAAGTTACATTCTTTTGGGACACGTTTTTATTAGTAGCCCAAATGAGTTCAATGGAATTCAAATCCGGAGGGTAGGGTGGAAGACGAAAACGTTATGTTCGTGTTCAAGCAGAACCTCATCAAATTTGTATCTAATATGATGCTTTTTATTTACATTGATCAACTCATATAATTCGGGTTTGAGCATGTTAGAGATGAACATAATGCTTTTTTCGTGCAGCCACTTCTCCATGTCAGCCTTTCTAGAATTTGTATTTGGGGCTGGATTAATTTGAATATTATGGTATGAGACATTATCGGTGACGACTACCGAATTTACAGGTAAATTGGTGATTGGTGATTTTCGGAATTGATTTATGAATGATAATCCCCTGATGTTGTGCCTGATTTAAATATAAACCGACAATTAGGTATAAAGCCCATGTCACCTCCTGCATGCATGGTCCCTTCTCAATTTTTTTAAATATAACTTTGGTTGATTCATCCGTCCAGTTCTTGGACAATGTATGTCCACTATGAAGGTATGTTTCATCAAGAAACGCAATTGGTCGCTGTTGGCTAGGATTTTTTTTTGTAAATACTTGATCCTCAATGCTCTAATGTCCATTTTCGATCCTCAATGCTCTAATGTCCATTTTCTCTATTAATTTATTTTATTATTTCCAGTTCTCCATTTGAAACCCATTTTTTTTTAAATCATACGAAGAGATGTTTTGTAAGCCACAATTCCCAAAACGTCATTAATTTTGTGTTGGAACTTTTTTACCGTAATATGATACCCTTCCGTCTTATGAAAGTCGTGAATAATCCGTCTAATATTGGAATACTCATACTCGGGAATATCGGAATATCGCTTCTTTCTTGGAGTGGAAAATGTTAATTCTCCGTTATTTGCAGAAATTAATTGCTCCCCTTCTTTAACCACTCTTTCATTGGTTTTTATTGAAATACCTATTACAAACTGAAGATTTGTGTTGAAATTGTTATTTTTTGAATTAATATAATGTTACCTGTAGTGAGAGATGTTTTGCTTTTCACATTTGATAGCGTATCCGACTCGGGAATATCAGTTGCTGGTGCTCTTCCAGGCCGCTTCTTTCTTGGGGTGGAAAATGTCACCTACTTCTCCGTTATTTGCAGAAATTAATTGCTCCCCGTCTTTAACCACTTTGAAAATAATTGTACACTTATGTCTTGCAAGAGCTGTAGTGAGGGTTACATTGAAAATGAGTTTGTGCAAACCGTTTTTGTAACACCTCGACACGTGTTTCGATCTTCAAGCGGAAGATTAAACTACATATACGTACAATGTTATCCTCATTTATACCATAGGAATAAATGAGATACCTGCCTCTTAGGTGTCTTAAATTAATTTCACAATGTTATTTACTAGTCCGCAGGCATCTGGATGCCTGTTGTTGTTAACTTGTCTAATCTTGATGAACTAAATGGTTTTGTTGCAAAATATGATGGTCGAATGCTGATTTTTCTGGTCTTCCATATTGTAAGTATGCTAAGTGTTCCTTATATATTATTTTTATAGATCTTTTTTTGTCCATAATATTTTGCATCGCAGTCACATTTAATTTTGTAATTTACACTATAAGCAATATAGCTTAAGCCAAAGTTCATGCACACTCTTGAAGAAAGAGATTTTCGATATTCGAGTAGGACTTTCATTTTGGTTCCAAGGTGAGAGAGAAAATGATATCGCATTTCCCTACAGGATTTTATGGACAGGCGAGGCAACTTTCATGTCGAACGGAACAGTTAGTTCTCAAAATTGTCGCTGGTGGTCTAATAATAATCCAAATTTTGTAATAGAATGCCGTGACCAATATTCATTCAAGACAAATGTGTGGTGTGATTTATTACATAACCAAATAATTGGACCATATTTTTTAGAGAAAATTTGAACGCAGACATACAGAAATTTCATTATGAATCAGTTGTCTGAAGTTTTGGATAATCTGCCTCTGTTGGACGAAATTTGTGGTATCAACTTGACGGGGCACTGATCCACCAAACAGTGGGAGTGAAAGTGTCTCAGTCAGATATTTTGGGGCAAAGTGATAGGACGAGATTGGGAAGATTATTGACCACCAAGATTGCCGGAGTTATGTCTGGTGGATTTTTTTCTATGGGGTTATCTGAAATAAAAAAGGCCATTTGCAAACAAAGAACATTTAAAGAATACAATTCGGGAGGGTTGTGCCAACATAAATCCCCTATTTATTAAAAATGCTACAAAATCTGAATAGAATGACTATAATTTGTATAGAACGTGAAGGACGGCATACTGAATTCGATTGCTTTATAAGATAATTGAGACAAAACAATGAATGCTATTATGTTTTGTTTTGAATTCGGTTATAGTTATTTTGGTTTAATGTTATTTACACATCTATTGGTGAAAATAAAAAATATAAGATTTATGAAATTAACACAAGAAGCGTTATTATTTGCTCGATAACTACATCTAACAGTCACACTGTTGGGTGTAAAATGCATCAAAATATTTCGAACTCATCTGCAGCTAATGGGATACAAATCTGCTAAATAAAAGGAATAGGAGTGTAATAAGAATGAAGGGAAATAAGTTTATTCGATTACTGATATATTATAGGCCATACATTGAAAATCCGAATCAGTTTAACAATGAAATGAATCAAAAAACTAGATGAACTTTGCATCAAAGACGAATTTCTGAAAGTGTATTTATTTCTTTTTCTGGTAACAGACCAATGCGGGTGTTTTTTGGCCAAGATATGACATTGAAGTCTCGTATTTATCAAAATTATGAAATTTGAATCATGTTTTATTCAAATCGATAGAGCGAAAGATTCGAAAAATTTTAAAAAATTGGAACAAAGTCGAAGTGGTTAGAGAATACAAATTTCGAGCAAGAGTATAAAATTGGAAACTGAGCTATATTTTCTTTGACATTTTTCTAAATTTCCAACAAAAAACTGATTTTTTGAGGATTTTCGAAAAAAATTTCAAATTTAACAGGTTTAGAGTAGCACATGACGAAAGGAAAGAGACTTTTTTACTCATTTTTCAAGCACAAACTAACTGCAAAGTCAAATTTTCATTATATCTATTAGTAAAAAAAACTTCAATATGTAGCGAACTTTGTGTGACACTGTATAAGGTATGTAATGTAATCTAATTGTAATAATTGTGTATAAAAAATTGTCTATGTTGGCCGTGGTATGCAGGTTTTTATGCCTACTGTTTTTTTTTACAATCGTGATAGACATTATTTTAGGTATCGAGGCAGAGGACAAAGTGCTCTAGTTGCCCTTTCGGCACTTACTATAACCATATTAGGGTTCGCTATTTGAACGGTTCTCGAACTGTCAAATATAGTCGCTCAGTTGAGACCTGAAACACACACACGCACGCACAGTTCTTTTGTTTACAAACTATTGAGATTACAGCGGAGGCAACTGCAGTTAGGTTGTTTAGTGTCTTGATATTATCCCAACTGATATGTCCGATAAAAAAAATCTGTTTAAAATCTGTTTTTCCGTTAATCAACTGTCGCCCCCTTACGAACGACAACTCTCAGAAGTTGAGAAACTTGTGCGACCTAAGGACTAACGAGGTCTTACCTTTTAACGTGTGATTCCTAACAATATTTATATCCAGCTACTCGATAACCTTCATACTTGTTTTTTGCAGACCTGGATGTCATGTAATAGCTACACCCTACTGATGAGGTCCAACTAGCCAATATCAAATACCTGTGGTTTGTTTATATCAACACACTCAATACCTTTCGTATTTGTATGTTTTCCCAGACCTTGATATCATGCAGATAGCTATAGCTGTCTCTGAAATAGTTTTCTTCCAAATAAAACTATATACATGAGCTTTTACAGAGTTCATAATATTTTCATTTTCCTTCATTTCTCGCTCCTAGACAACAACCTAACAGGTTTTCAGGTGTTTAATGTTCCCTTCAAAAAAACATGTCTGTTTGAGGCATTTTGAGCCAAGGCGCTACCCACATGATCAAATCAAAAGTGACTAGATATCTGTGCAATTAATTTTTATATTGGATTTCAAGAAAATGCCAACTTTTCAAATTAAATTCAAATTCCATAATTTTCAGTTTTTCGGGCCCCTAACATCATAGAGTGTTACATTTATTATTTTAGAAAAAATATTGAACCTCTTTTAAGTATTCTAGTATTAATATTCATTGGTAAAGGTTACTACTGGATCCCAGGTTGGTAGAATCAAAACTCATTTTCTATTAAATGTATTCATAGAAGTATATTAGCTTTACAAAAATAAATAATACAAAATACAATATATGTTTCATATCAAAAATAAAAAAATAAGTCACTATTTAATTACATAAAAGATTTCAAAACCTATTATTAATTTGGAGAGAATATGATCACAACTTAGTTTCATGCCTGAAAGGCCTACGTAACTGCCTCGTAAAGGCAGGAGGGGGAGGAGGAGGATTACAGTCTGATTCATCGCCAGCACTATCTACATCACCATCGCTGCTATTTGTTGAAGCCACTGTTTGAATGGCCCTGCCAGTTCTTTGCCTTCTATAATACTTAAATTCTCTAGGTAATGTGTATGAGCGCGGTAAGGATACCTGGCTTTCCCGACCTGAAGATGGATATGGCACTGGTTCCTGGTGCTTGGTTTCTTGTTCAGGAGGTATACAATCGCAGTACAAATATCTCGGAGCAAGTAAAAGTTCGGGAGTTCTAATTTTTGGCGCTCTAGGAGGAGGTCTACGATTCATATTAACACCATGACCAGCAAGGTTATTTAGAGAAGTTAGGTGAGGTTCCACATGTCGTTTTTCTCGAGGTATTGGTTGTCTGTCATCAAAGTCAGCTCCTTCAGGTCCCACAAGTTTTCCCTATAATAAAAAGATATGGTTTATAAATAAATAATGAACTGGTTATTACATTTTAGTTGCTTGAGTTACCTAATATAAATGATGTCACCCCAGAGATATGCATGCTTTGAATAACTCAATAAAAGATTATGAATATAGGTTGGTAGCAGATTAAGTCATACATATTGAATAGGCCCCAAGTGGTTAGCATAATGAATGAACAAAATCATTACACATCTAGTAGAAACATCATCAGACAAGGTGTTTTACCCAGGATTCTATATTTGGACTAATACTTTTATATGTAAATGACTTGTCCAAAGCTCTGAATCTGCAGTCATTATCCGCAGGAAATAATAAATCGGAATTCTCAACCAAAGCATCAGCCATCTCAAATAGTTTGGCCAATTAATGTGATGATTAAAACCTATGTGCCAAACTCCAAAATAAACGTACTCCAATATCTGAACACACACAATTTTTAGGTGTCACAATGGATGAGACCCCTGGTGGAAAACCCACATCAACTCTATTTGTGGACTGTGATATATGACCAAATTTTTGTTTTTAATCTGAGCACATATCACTATAACTATGCTCAGTCATTAATTTCATATTTTGGGGTTTCTCAAAAAAAAGAGATGTATTCTAAATCTAGGAAGAAAAACCTCCTGCAAGAAGTTCTTTGCACAATTTGCATTGCAAATCTTCAGAAATAATTCAACATATTATGGTAAAGGTCCTTACTATCGAGTGATTGAAGCATATAGTTCTCTACTATTACTCAATAATAATAAAAATGATAATGAAATTTTCGGAACAAAAATTATATCACTGGATTCGCACAATGAGCACCTTATATTAGTGAATAACTGGATTCAAAAATCCTACTTAGTAGAATTGGATAAAGCACTTCGACCTCAAAGAAATCAATGATATCGTTTTTATGCATTTGGATTAGTTGAAAAATTATTGTGAATTTTGGCAACATTTTTTATTAAATTTCTTTTCTTCTCATTACTTCCTCGATTAAAGAGTAATATTTTATAGAACTAGGGAGTAGACAAAAAAGGAAACACCCCCATTATAACACAGAGTAGCAATCCAGTTATCTTGTGAAAATTGTATTGAGGAATTTGATTTATAAACTATCGTAACTGGTGTAACAGCCTGGCCACGGGACATTCGCCGATGCGAATATTCGCGCGGTGCGAACGGCGAAGCGTCTAGCGACTAAAATAAACGCATAGCAATGTATTTATGAAGCCACGCGCAACGGCGACCGGCGAAATGTACCGAGCGAACCGCGTGGGCGACTTGCGGCGCGGCGGGCGAGCAAAACAAAGGCATGAATCTGTACGGCACAAGCCACGGAGTCGAGCGGCAGTCGCGGCGAATAGTGCAGTGATCAAACGTATTTAGTTGTTTTCGTCGCGAAAAATGAACACCGAGACTTTTATTGCTGATTAAAAGACTGATTAGAAAGTTAGAAATTCATTATTCATTCTACCGTCAATTACAAGTTAGAAGTTATTTTTTGTTTCAGTTGTACGAAAAATTACTGTCATATAATTTAGATTTTTGTAATAAATAACATAATCATCTGAAAGTGTTTCTATTTCATGAATAATCAACATATAGTGTAACATTTAATTAGCTGATAATATTTTGGGCAAAGATAGTTCCAAATAAATTCAGTTGTAAAAAAATCCGTTTGCGACCATTACTTTCTTGGGAAAAGTTGTTCATATTGATGGATACTATAGGTAATTCTCCAAAATATGATCAGCTAATTATTAACTTTATACATAGGTTTATAGATAAATACGTAATGTAGATTAATATAGATGGATAAATATAGATAGGTAAGTACATTCCTTAATGTCAAAAACAATTTTTCAGCGTCACTTAAAATTCTATTTGCATTAACTTTTTTCTCCAATTCTGGTTGAATATTCATAAGAATATAATCGAAGGTTTCAATACTCATTCTGGTATACTCAAAAATTTTTTCTAGATATAATCTGTATTTCTCATACTTCTTGTGGAATTTTCCATCTATACCTCGATTCTTATTCAAATCATGTACTCCACAATCTCTTATAAATATTAGGCCTTGAACCAAAAAACTATTACTTTTTAAGCAATATCGAGATAATTTCGATAAAGACATTTCGCGGTCGGACTACTGGTCGCGGTGGCGAACGTTACTGCCCGTAGACTGCAAACGGTGCCGCGCGAATGGTCGCTTCGCCCCTCGCTTAGACGTTCGCACCGCCAATCCCCGTGGCCAGGCCGTAAGAGGATTCTAAGAGTGTCAAAGGTATTTTCCGGTTTTTTTGGCCGTGGTCTGCAGGTTTTTATGCCTGTGGTCTGCAGGTTTTTATGCCTGACGTTTCGTCTACTACTGCGGTAGACGTTATCAAACGCGATGAGGTAACGGTCGAAGTGCTCAAATTGTTGTTCCCGTTGTTCATAACACAGAACCTACTGCTGGAATTTGTCTCCGGTTTTATATCATCATATGTGGGCGTGGCTTAGTTTCTTTTAAATTGCTGTTTGTGTGTAAGAACACGTAGCCAGATTTTGTTAATGTTCTTTGCCCCTTTTTTTCTATTGAAATTATCCCTATGCTTTTTAATTTCTATTGCCTCTTGGATAGCAATTTTGAATTTTACCGAGTATTGCTGTATTTTTGAATGAGATAATGTGAGTGCCTTTTTTTAAGAGCATGTTCGGCTACAGCTGATTTGTCGGTTTGTCTGAAGCGACAATTTCTCGTGTTCAGAGAGACTGGTACCTATACTTTTTTCCTGATTCCAATGTAGACTAGACCAACCGGCAGCTACCAGAAATCCACTACGCAGCTACAAGGAATCTAATACGCAGCTACAAGGAATCCAATACGCAGCTATAACGAATACAATACTCCCTAAGTGTATTTAAGGTTCACTGAGGTCTTTAGCTGACCTCAAGACTTTCTCTGATAGTTTTGTTGGTCTAAATATTGGTTTCACATCGTATTTCTTCAAGATTATCCCAATCCGGTTGCTGATGGTTAGAATTTTATTCAGATACCTGTGTGTGTGTGTGTGTGTGGGTTTTCTCATATTTGTAGATACTTGTGTGTGCAAAATCAGTATTAGTTGTATACATTCATTTTGTGGTATACATACACGTGTATACCACACAATTCTGACCATATTTTTGGACTCTACACAAATGCCTACAGTAACCGATACCTTACACACGAATATTTGTGATAACCCCTAACTTTTACTGCTTTGAGCTCCCCCAGTGGCGTCAAAATGAACTATTGCGTATTCATTTGTGGATACTCGGTGAATATCCGGCTTTCATTTTAATATTATATCGCAGTGTGAAAGTGAAACCTGAATTCCAATATTAGTGGAACCTGAGCCAAAATCTAGTCTGTAAATTGAATACGGGTTTATAACCAATTAGTCAAGGATTTTTTGTATATTTTTGAAAAGATAAGTCCTTACCAATAATTAATAAAATGATATCGAAGAACAAGGTTAGGTCTTCTTTAGATATACGATGCTCATATTATTTGCATGTGCCGAGTGTTTTATATCATTACATTTTATTTTTCTTTTTACCAGTTTTTTCCTAAAATCAATAGAACGGTAGATTTAAGAAAAAAATAACCAAAATCGAGATAAATCGAGCAGAATGATTTCTTTTTTGTATTTACAAAAACAACCCTGTAAAGTATATTTCGAAATTCATAGTATTGAATTATAACAATGAAGAAAAGAGAAATGAAATTTTCTGTTTTTTACCACTTTTATTTGTAACTAACGTTACTGCAGTTTCGTCCTATACGGACATTTTCATTTTTTATTCAAACTTATTGTAACTAACGTTACTGCACGTTAGTTACAAATAAAAGTGGTAAAAACATAGAAAGTTTCATTTCTCTTTTCTTCATTATGATTTCCTACCACGTAGTAACGGCTACATCCATCAATTAATTATACCATTATTATACTATAACGATGAAAATTTCAAATATAAAGAGTGACAGCAGCAACGGTTTTCCAGTTAGGTACTATTTTTTCACAAGCTTATATATTCAGTTTCACATATCCCGGTGTCTGTCTGTAATCCAATCTTGCAAGTTGAATATGACATACTTCTAGTGGTTTGATTGATTTGAAATTCAATAGCTGTACATAATTGCGGTGACAATTCATTACAAAATATTTGTTAGAAAAAAAAACAAAACGGCGGCTTCAATATGGCGAACGAGTTTTGTATTTATGACCCGATACAATTCAAAATTGGTATCTGGAGTTTTTTGGGGTCAGAGGTTATGATTCTGCTGTCAAAATAAAAAAAAAACAAAAATTCAAAATGGCGGCTACAATATGGCGGACGAGTTTTGTCATTATGATCCGATTCTATTCAAAATCGGTATCTGGGAGTTTTTGGGGCCGAAGATTATGAGTTTTTTGTCAAAATTGAAAAATCCAAATTGGCAGCTCCAATATGGCGGACGAGTTTTGTAATTATAATCCAATTTTATTTACAATTTTCATCAAAATCGAACATTCAAGATGGCGATATGGCGAACGAGTTTTGTAATTATGCTTCGATTGTATTCAAAATTGGTATGGGCTTACTAAAAAGTGAAAAATGAAAATTATTAAAAAAACTTTTCAAAAACAAGTCTTTAAACAAATGCACTAAAAAGGAAAAAATACATATTACATGAAATATTTTTTATAAAAATGCACTGAAAAGGAAATAATAATTTCTTTTATGTTTAATGTAGGTTATTCTGTGAGTTACAGATTCAAAAGCTTGCCAAGGATACAAAATAGAAAATTTTACGCGACATTTTGAATCTGTTACTCATAGAATAACCTAGATCAAACATGAAAGAAATTATTTTTTATTTTTTAGTGAATGCATTTTTATAAAAACGTCTTCAAAAATGTTTTTTATATAATGTTCATTTTTTTAGTGCATTTGTATCCCCTCGAAATCCTCCAATTACCCCAATAAATCACCCCCAACTAAACGATCACAATATTATCAGGATTAACTAATATTCACTGATTTTTTTCATGGAGATACATTTGTAGGAACTTGCTCTAACGCTCCATATTGTGAAATAAGTTGTGACCAAAACACTACCTCAATATTTAACCCCCCCAATCCGAATATTCTCTAAGCGACCAAACTGCATGTTACATATATTGAAAGGGTTCAATAATCAAAAACTACCTATATCTCACCCTCGAAATGAATTATTCGTTGTGAGAATAAATTACCGTCCCTTGTGATTTGCTGGTACAAATGATTAGGAACATGAAATATAACTTTTGGGTGTCAACTTCTTTTTTTTTAAATTAACAACAATTACAAAATGGGTGTAAATAGTGTGAGAGCAAAATCAAGACTGAATTATAAAATTATTCTTCCCATGATGATAAGATTGCTGGCACATCAGTTTCCCAGAATCGCGAGATTCTACTTCAGCATGGTCAGCGGTTCACATGGGAACGGGCGATATAATTCCTCCCCCCGAAGATTCAACGTAGGAGGGCCAACGAGGAAGTTGAACCCTTGTCTTGATTTGGTTCGGATGGTCCCTTGGTTTTTCTCTGAAGTCAGTCTTCTTGTGCACTAGGAACAAACAAATTGATACTAGGACCAGGTAGATACACATCGTCCAAAAACTTGGGATATGTGCTACGTCTTTGAAGGATATAATGGGTTCGTTTTCCATAATTGCTGTTTTTATTGAATGAAGTTCGTTCAGGTTCAGGTCATCAAGTTGGATCCCTGTTAATTTGGGTGGCTCTGGCTTCCCTTCGTCCAAGTCTGGTAAGATGATTAGTTCACTATTGGTAACTTGGTGATCGTTGGTTGATTTGGTTGGCAAAGGATAACAACTGGCATCCAATTGGAATGTCGAAAAGATAACTTCTAGGTAGTAGATTCTTGATTTCGTTGTGGTTCCGGTTGAGTTTGGTAGTTTGTTGAGCCTGTAGAAGGACAACCTATTTGTTTGAGTTGTCAAGTTGTCTGATGGCTGGTCTCGATAAATGTATGATTGTTTCCTCACAAGTGAAGATGTTCTGGACATTGTAGCTGTATTTCGCATGGATTGTCTTCTGTTAGTGGACGGACAGATATAGGTTCGATGGGAGATCTCCAAACAAGGATCGCTCAAGAATGCATACAATTTTTCGTTTTCTGACAAATATTTGTTTGGAGGTACAACAGCCTTAAACTGACCCTTAGTTAATATCGGAATAGAAAAAAGGTGATAGTAATCGAAATTTGAGGAATGGGTAATTGAAATATGCAAGATATAAGTTATTCTGAAATTTGATATATAGCTTTTAAGGCTCATGATTTTTTCATAAAGCAAAGTATTCTCGAAACTTATTTCCATTGGTAGTTGTTCATTTTCAACAATTTTATTAAGTTTTTGCAGTTCCTTGAACAAAGCTTTTGTTTTTACTATACTAAGATGAAGAATGTTCAGTCTGGGAAATTTTATTGAGTTTTCAACATCTTGCAAAATTGATTTTATGATTTTAAATGTATTGATTATCTTATTCACGAGGTCTTTGAGGAACATAGAGTTTTCTTTATACGTTTGATTTTCAACAATTTTTGCTATTTGACTTATTTTTGATTCCAAAAGCCTTTCGTTATGTTTCACTTGCTGAACTGTACTACTGAACTGAACAATTAATGAGATTGAGAGTGAGTTTTGCTTCTTGATGTTCGTTACTAGATTATTTTGATTATCTTGTAATTCATTAATAAGACGGTCACATTTTTCACTATCGCTAGAATCTAAATTTCCTGTGAATGACTTGAAAATGGATCCAACGCCATTTATAAGACCGCGTTTTGTTTTGAGTGGATGTAGTAAAATATTGCTAAGTCTATCAGTCACTCCTTTTTCCGAAAATTGTAATATTTTTAAATAGTTAGATGTGTCCCATGAGTAGTCTTTGTGACCACCTACAAGTGTCCTTACATTTTTTGAGTGGAATTTCAGTTTATTTACCTCCGTGATTATTGGATTTGAATTATAAAAATGAATAAGTGAATATGCGTGCGTTTCGACTTTGACTGTTCCAAGTTTGAGAGGAATAAGTCCTGGATTGTTCTTTAAGTTTTGTTTAGATATATTTTCCTGGGGTCCAAGAGTTCCAGATAATCTGAAAAATTAATCAATTTTTAGTGGGAGATGGGTATTTTTTTAGGGGACGTTTTAATTTGTCCATGTGAATTTTTTGTTGGTTTTCTGTAGAAACTGTTTTCATTGTATGATCGACTGTTTTGATTTGAGTTGGTTTTTGAAATTTATCTGCATCCTTTTGCCTAATATATTTGTTCACGTAAACTTTTTGTTTGGTTTTGAATACAATGGAATCATCGCATTTTTTATTTTCTCGTTCTACTATCTTTTCCTTTCGCTTTATAAGATCCGAGTTTATTTTGGAATAGAGTAGTTTTGATCGTTCCTTGTGATAATTGGTGTAATCATTTAGTAATGTTCGATCAAGTTGAATATTGAAAGGATCATTGGTTGAGAAAGGACAGCTTCTGGCGAATTTACTTGCGTCTCGTGGTGAGATTACAAGGTTTAGAAAAGTCGGGATACTGCAAAATCGGATCGTTCATGAGACAGGGTCATCTTTGATGGCTATGATTTTATCTAGATTTAGCTTGACACCTTCGGGAGTCACGACATGTCCCAGATAGGCTACTTCCTTTCGTAGGAATTCTGACTTATCTAGCTGAATTTTGAAGTTTTAGCTTCTCAGCCTGTTGAAGACGGATGTAAGGCTCTCAAGGTGTTCTTGCAGGGAAATCGAAAAGATAATAATATCGTCGAGGTATACCGAGCACTTTTCGTTCTGGATAAAACGGAGGATATTATCCATTACGCACTGAAGGGTAGCTGGCGCGTTTTTCAGCCCAAATGGCATCCTCAAATACTCATAATGGTCATGTTCCGTACTAAAAGCTGTTTTTTCAATATCGTCTTCTTCCATCTCAATTTGATGAAAGCCACTGGTCAAGTCGACTGTCGTGAAATACTGGCATTTTCCCAGTTTGTCCAGAAGATCTATGATGTTAGGTAAAGGGTATTTGTCATCTATCGTTTTCTCGTTGAACTTGCGATAGTCAACAACAACCCTCCATTTTTGCTTCCCAGAAGCATTAATCTTTTTGGGTAACACCCAAATTGGCGATGACCAAGGAGAATTGCTTGGCCTAATAATTTTTTGATCGATCATTTTCTTGATCTGATTTTGGACTTCTAGCTTGTCAGAAAATTCTTTGCACAGCGAAAGTATCTTAGATCTTTCCTCGTCATTCAAATGGTCACATAAGATTTTTGAAAAATCTGAATTTTTCTTAGGAAAACCATCAAAATTATGAAAATCGATTTTTTGATTTTCGTTCTTATCGAATTTTTCAACAGCGATTGGTTCTGAAAAGTTCAGGGTTACTGGTTTGGTGGTGTTGTTCAAAATTGTAGTGAGAGCTCTACCTTTATTTGCAATAGTAAGACACTCTGGCAATTCACAATTATGGAAACGTTGGTGAGGTATTATTATTTCACCATTCTGAATTGATGTTTTGACCTGTATCACTTGCTCAGATCTTGGAGCAATCGTAATTGAATTGAGATTGCCTTTTGTTTTTTGAAACTTCAGTTTTATTTTCGCATAAAGAGTGATAAGATAGCTGTTACCAAAATCTAGGTTATCTTGTAAGAGTTTTAAATTGTCAAGACCAATGAATCCTTTGAAAATGTCATGAAATTTGAAGAGGAAAAATTTTAAATATTTTTGTTGTGGCAAATTGAATTATTTTGAAGGGGGCATAGATGCCCGATGAGCTGATTTTTGAAGAACTGTGGAAAATATAAACGGGTCTTATTTAATAAGATTTGGAAGAATAAGATTGGAAGATTTTGAGCAATTTCAGGATCGATAAAAGATTTTGTGGAGCCTGAATCAATGAGAATTTTGCGTCATATTCCGGAAATGTTATACATGATAATTCGGTAGAGCTAGAATTATTGAAAGAAATGATTTGCGGAACTAGGTTTGATTGTTTGTGGTTATTTCCTGAAAATTTACTTCGGAATTGTCAAAAAGTTACTTTCCTGATTTTCATTTTCGCAGTATAGTAATTCTTCATAATGTTCGTTATAATCTTCTTCAGCGTAATATTCTTGTTCGCTATAATTTGGTTCATTTTGAGTGTCACTAACTACCATATTAAATAATTCCTTTTGATATAAAATTTCTTTGGGGTTGATTTTGAAATGAGTTTGAGGATCCTGATTGATAATTAGGGGCGTTTCTTGTCGAAACACTCATTGGTACTGGTTTATTTGTTTGATATGTATTTCTGATGGATACACTCATGGGTGTAGGTTTTGTGAAGTTCTGATTTTGATTGGGCCTAAAAACATTTCTGATTTGAAATTGTTGTCTAAACACTTGCGCGTTGGTGAAGAATTTTTGGGGTTGGCTCGGTTCTCGTGGCTGAATTGGTACTGGTTGTGAAGGAAATTGATTTTGCTATCTGAAAAAGTTATTTGGTGTACTATAATTATTGATAGGAGAAGAATTTGGCTGTCTGATCTGAATTGGTGTTCTAGAAGGCTGAAAGTTTGGCCTAAATGTATTCTTTCTTGCGAAATTTTGAAAATTACTTTGTCTTCCTGTAAAACAAACTGCAATGCTTCACTAAGAGATTTGGGTTGCATACAAAGTATTGTAGTACCCAAGGGTTCCTTGAGCCTAGAAAGAAAGGTTTTCAATGCCAAATTGCTATATAAATCTCTTTTACACTTTTTAGTGAACGTCGGTATAATTGCACAATGGGTTCAATATATTTAAAAACCTATCATAGAACTGTTGAGGTTTTTCATTACGGGATTGCCTAAGCATAACCATGTCTCTGTTTAGGCAAGTTTCATCCCTTTAATCGTCAACGTTTCTGGTTAATGTATTTTTGAGTTTTTTCCAATTTGAAACGTTCTGTATATTAGCTACTATTTTAGCATTGCCTGATAATTTTGAAATGAGAAAGTTCAGTAAATAACATTTTAAAATCTTGTCGGCTCAGCCATATTATAAAAGTAGTAATTATTGAATCACAAACTGCTAGATATCTATTTAAATCGTTAGGATTGCCGTCGTGTTCAGGCCCACACCTAAGGTATTCTAAGTTGTATTGATTAGCCATTATTATATTTGAATTACTAGAAGAACTAGGCAAAGAAACTGAAGAGTCAGCTGAAGGGTTTTCATTATTCAAATTTAACTTTCCAAAAATTTGAGATAAGGTATCAATAGACATTTGAGAATAACGACTTACATTAAAATTGTAAGAACTTTGAGAGTACTTTCTTTATAAAGTAGACGACTGGTCCCTCGATATTTTATTACCAGGACTTCCTTGCGAGATTGGGCGATTTTGTTCCACTTCCCGATGATCTGCCTGTTGAGGGTACCTAAGGTTCACGACGGATTGGATTTCTTGAGGTTTGAATAGCCACTCCTTCACAAACACCTCCACAAGACAAAACAACAAGTTCGATACCCAATGAATCGTTACGAAAACTGCACGTTTGATACTTCCAATTTCGAGTATTCTACCGACTGCGCCAAATATAACTTTTGGATGTCAAAAGTCCTTTTTTAAAATTGAATTTCATTAACAAAAATGGAATTTCGTGAGATTCTGCTTCAGCATGGTCAGCGGTTCACATGGAAACGGGCGATATAATTCATGCTCCACATGCCCCATATAGTAAATTCATTTTTAACCAACCAACTACCCTAATACCTCACTACGGAATTGAAAAAATTTGCTAAGAGAAGAAATTGACCGTTGAAGGTGATTTTTTCATGCCAATAAATCATCAGGAACTTGCTCTACACTTTCGAAATAGCAGAATAATTTGTGAACCAAAAACTACCCCAATATCTCAATCCAGAACTTGAATATTCGGTAAGAGAAAAAATTGACCCCGATGCTGATGATTTTTTTGCTAGTATGTTATAAGGAACTCTCTCTACATGCTGCATATAGGAAAATAAGTTTTCCCAAAAAACTACCCCAATATTACCAAACTCAGTTTAGTAATCCTACTGATGCAATGAAAAATATTCATTTTTGAATAATCATGTATAATGTCAAAAATTATCTCTCGAAGATAAATAACATTGAGAAGAAGTCCATTGAATAATTGGCAAATGGTTTTATCATTGTTGTCAACTTCAGTTAAATAAAAAACCATTTCTGATATTTAGTTTTATTCAAAAGATATAAAATCATCTTTTAAGTGATGAAAGTAATTTTGAGATTTTAAAAAATAAACAGGATTTTGAAGCCATTTCTCTTTCGAAAATAATTATGACGGATGTGGAAAATGTCCCATTCTATGAATAACAACTTAAAAACCAATTCTGGTAGATTCTGTCAGACATTTCATGAAATGCCAAGGTTCTGATCCGATGAATCCACTTGAGGCATACATTGAAATGAAATATTTTTTACTTTTCAGAGTATTTAAACGAAAGCTTGTATTGATTTCATTGATTCAATTTTTTATGATATACTTAAGTCATTCTGTACACAGTTTCTGGATATTATTTTCAAATCATGAGAATTCTTTCCAATCAGTCGCCGACTGCCATTACGCAGACATATTTTTGGGAAAGAAAGTTTTTGGCTTTCTACTACTCCATCGTGATACAAAAAAAATGTGGGAATCTAAAAAAAAAAATACATAGAAAGGGGCGTCTTGCGACACATCTTTTTGAAGCTCCTGACAAATGCTTCACAACCCTAGAATATAATGTCAATATCTTCAACTACTACAAAATGGCGGAACTTTAAATAATTGCCTGAATACATTGACATTTATTTATTTATTTATTCACGGGTAACTCCCATTAATATAAGTTATACAAATATCAGATTGCTAACACAAATCTTATCTAATTTAATTATAAATAATAACAATTTAAACAGTTATAGTAGAGAATTGAAATGAAGCGAGAATAAAAATAAATGACAGATACTAGCAGTTTAAGAATAAGTATATCTCAACTTATTTCTAAGAATATCCTCGGAAATATGAAAGAGATCGAATTTCGTATTATTCCCGTTTGTGATTATTCTTGATAAAGGAGAATGCATTCCATAGTTACACCTATGGTAATCTATTGCAAAGGTTAGATTATTTCGTGTTTTTCTAGAGGGAACATGAAGATTTACTTGGGCAATCTACATAATATGAGGTAATAAGCTTGAGGTCAGTTCAGAAGATGCTCGAAATGGTTGCCTTGAACTTCTTGACATATGAACAGCCTATTCGATATTTCACGCAGAACTTTTTCAAAGACATTAACGTCAATATGACTACAAATATTTATTATTCTCTGCCGTATATCCAATATTGAAGCAGGTTCAGTTTCGTACACCTTCAGCTTCAAATAGCCCCATAAAAAAGTACGAAGGTGTCAAATCTGGCAAGCGGGCTGACCATTCTGTAGGACCTCGACGGCCAATTCAACGACCGGGAAAAGTAGTGTCCAAATAGTTTCTTACTTGTCTGAAGTAATGTGATGGTGCTCCATCTTGTTGGAGTACAATATCCATATCGTCCACAGTAGTTTCCAGCATATTCAAATACAGTTCCCCTGTTAAATTTTGATCAACAAATAGAGGTCCTACAATATGGTTTCCCTATATTCCTACCCAAACGTTAAATTTTCTGGATATTGGGTATGTGTTTCCCGGAAAACGTGAGGGTTGGTGTCACTCCAATTTTTATAAACAAAAAATAACTTAACAAACCTTATCGGGTTGTTGTAATTGCCATATGGCAGATAAAAAGGAATATTTCTAGAAATATCAGTATTTATGTGTTTGTCTTCAGGAAATGATTAAATGTTCCGCCATTTTGTAGTACGTGAAGATATTGACTTCATATTCTAGAGTTGTGAAGTATTCGTCAGGAGCTTCAAAATGATGTGTCACAAGACCCCCTTTTCCATTTAATTTTTCTTTCCCAGATGGCGCTCAGTCGCCATCTTCAAAGTTTCATCTGTCAATTTCACTTCAATGTAAAGTATTCATGCATTAACTTCATTATCCCAAATTTCAATTTTTTTGAGTTGACCCGTTCAAAAAATAAAAGGGGGGAGGGACATTAAAGAAATGCACTGTATAAAGAGTGACAGCAGCAATGGTTTTTCAGTTAGGTACTGTTTTTTCACAAGCTTTTATTCAGTTTCACCTGTCCCGGTGTCTGCCTGTAATCAAATTTATCAAGTTAAATATGACACTTCTAATCGTTCCATTAATTTGAAATTCAGCAGGTGTACATAATTGCGGTGAAAATGCATTACGAAATGTCTGTTGGAGGAAAAAACGAAATAGCGACTTCAATATGATGGACGAGTTTTATGAATATGACCCGATTCTATTCAAAATCGGTACCAGGGAGTTTTTGGGGCCAAAGATGGTGGCTTCAATATGGCGGAAAAGTTTTGTAATTATTACCCAGTTTTATTCAAAATTTTCATCTAGGGATTTTCCTGCTTGTAGATTATGATTATTTCGTCAAAATCGAAAAATTCAAGATGACGGAATCAATATGGCGAACGAGTTTTGTAATTATGCTTCGATTCTTTTCAAAATTCGAATGGGAGTGTTTTCTAGGTCGTAAATTATGATTCTTTCATAAAAATTGATAAATTCAAGATGGCGGCTTCGAAATGACCTATGAGTGGTGTGATTATGGTCCGATTATATTCATAATTGGTGTGGGCTTACTAAAAAGTAAAAAATTCACTAAAAAGGAAAAAATTAATTTTATATGAAAAAGTTTTTATAGAAATGCACTGAAACATTTTGAATCTGTTACTCACAGAATAACCTAAATCAAACATGAAAGAAATTATCTTTTATATTTTTAGTGAGTGCATTTTTATACAAACTTGTCATTAAAAATGTTTGTTATGTAATGTTCATTTCTTCTTTTTCAGTTAATTTATATAGAAGCTTGTTTGCAAAGAGTTTTTTCAATATTATTTTTTATTTATCATTTATGGAATTTATTGGTATTCGAATTGAAAATGGGCATTGTTGAGAATATTTTGGCATTTTCTTGACACATTCGATAAATAGAATTGATATGAAAACCCCCTCGAAATCTCCCAATTACCCCAATAAATCACCCCTAACTTAACGGTCACAATATTAATGAGATTAACCAATATTTACAGATTTTTTCATGAAAATACATTAGTAGGAACTTGCTCTAACGCTTCATATTGTGAAATAAGTTGTGGCCAAAACACTACCCCAATATCTAACCCCTCAATAGGAATATTCGCTAAGCGATCAAATTGACCGTTGCTGCGTGCTACATATAGTGAAATAATTTAATAACAAAAAACTACTTCAATATCTCACCCTCTGCCAGAAACTTCATGAAATGCCAATGGCAGGTTCTGGTCCGATGAATCCACTTTCGGTACCTTCTTCTTCATGAACCTGAGCATACATGGAAATAAAATAGTTTTTACTTTTTAGGGTATTTGAATGAAGGCTTGTATGGATTCCATTCATTCAATTTTTTATGATATACTTATTAAACCATTCTGTACACAGTTTTTGGATATTATTTTCAAATCATGAGAATTCTTTCTAATCAGTCGCAAAACTGCCAATACATAGACATAATTTTTGTTATAGGAATAGTTCGAGTCAACATATTATAATTTTGTGGAATTCATTCGACATATGATCAGCATATGTGAAAACAGATGATGAATTACACAATTACCAGTTGTTCTATATTAGTGGCACTCATATACAAAATACTGAGACATATGATTGTGGAAACGGACGATACACATACCAGCAAACCTATATTACTGGCAACCACTTACACAATACCAAGAAATAATATTTGTGACTTCATCTAACACAATAGTTTTTCCCTGATATTTTCGTTAATACGGGGGGTATCATCTACTGGATACTTTTTTTGGGATCAGCTCGTCTTCCTTGATATCTATTTATTTATTTTATGTATACGGGATAAACCCCATTACAGTGTGAAAATTTCACACAAAAAAGTACAATATAAAAATGGAAAATATAAACTAATACGCCACGGAATGTTTCTGCAGCACACAACTATATAACATTATAAAATACTATAGGATATAGAATTAAAATTAAACTTGTTACTACCTTATGTAAACAATTACCAACTTAAATTATTCAATGATTGTTTAAAACGACCATAAGAGACCAAAAATACTGATGTTTTTGTCATCTACTAACTTTAGGGTTCTTTCCAAGGGTGTATGTTTGCCATAATTTGTATGATGGAAGGGTATATGAAATAAATGGCTATGCCTAAGATTCCTGTTCGGAACATGAATGTTGACAGATTCAAGTAATTCAGGACAAGTTATTAGTTCATTGAACAGCTTGAATGCATAGCATAGATCTGCATGAATTCTTCTGGTTTGCAATAGTTTCAGCCCCATTTCCTGTAATATACTCGAATAGTCATGGTACTGTATTTGAAGACCCAACTTAAAAGAACAAAATCTCAAAAATTTGATTTGCACTCTTTCTAGAGACACATAGTGCACATTGTAAAATAGAGACCAAATGATACATGCATATTCTAACTTAGACACCACTAGAGCTAAATAAATCCTTTTTAATGCTTCAATGGAAAATCCTGAACAATGACGTAAAATAAGACCCAGTGTTTTGGATGATTTCACACTCACTTGATTAATATGGTTTACAAATTTGAGTTGTTCGTCAAAAATGACCCCCAAATCTTTTATGGAGGAAGTGTATTCTAAGTGCTGATCATTTATGTTGTATGATGTATCGAATTTCCTACCAATTCTTGAGAAAGTAATAAAATGGAATTTATTTACATTGAGAAATAAGTTATTTGTAACACACCATTCATAAACTTTATCTAGATCATCTTGAAGGAGAATTTGGTCATTGTATGACTTTATTGTTCTGAAAAGCTTCAGGTCATCCACAAACTTTAAAAATTCACTGTTCTCAAAACAGCATCCTATGTCATTTACAATCATACAGATAATATTTGAGATGCTACCACAAGTATACCTATTGCATGGTTTCCACTAATATTGACAAACCTGTATGTGTGTGTGTTTGTTTCCTGTACACTCTGTAGCCCAATGTACCATCTTCATGTCTGTTCACAAGAACATCCAAAAAGGCCAGAGTCCCCTGGGTTTCTCATTTCATTTCAATTGGATTTTTGGGTCGAGAGAGTTTAGATATAATAGAAAATTGTTTACTGTCTCTTCATCATCTTGCCATATCACGAACGAGTCATCAACATAACGAAGCCAACCATATGGTTTCACGGCCGCGTGCTCTAAGGCCCTTTGTTCGAAATTTTCCATTAAAAGGTTGCCTTCGCCGGAGTGTCCATTGCGGTACCATCCGTTTATTCGTAAAAAACAGGAAGAGGGCGGTTATATCTAAGACATTGAAATCTTTGATATGTCTCAACTTTTTTATATTCTGTGTCTTTTTTTCGAAAATATTTTCATCCGATCATTGAACCTAGTGGGAAAATTTGAGGATTGGAATCTCTTTATGGGAACAAAATAATTAAAAGCATCATGTAACCAATTCTAAAAATTCATTACAATTAATAAGGATTCCCTATATATGCCTGCAAAAAAAATGTTACGAGGTTGTAACTACTATTTCAGATCAGAACTGCCATTTGTATTTAATAGAAAGAAGTGCTCCTGTTCACTTTTTATTCTCTCGTTTTCCTATAACTTCCGAAAAACATTATTTTTCAAAAGAGGGAGTAGAAAGGAGATATGGAATCAAATGAAAATGTTTCCAATTCCACTATAACTTTTTGACCAATCCAAATGTTCAGAATTATGTCAGGACATAACCTGTCTTCACATGATGTGAATGATTTGATTATTTGGTGAAGGAGACGTCTCTATTATTAACTACTTGAAATGATTGAAAAACAGCGGAGCAGAAATAGATTTCTATAAACTCTCCAACCCCCTTTGTTGGGAAATTCATGGCGTTATACTCGTCGTCATGCAAAAGTTTTGTGGAATGAAGTAAGAAAGGAACTGAAAGGGTTCCATGGAAGGTGAATATGAACTTGTTATCAACCTAGTATATTGTGGTAAAAAATTGTTTTTATTGCTGTTACCTGTTTGATTTCCTCCTCAATGATTTTGAGCTCGGCCAGCTGCTTCTGCTTTTTTTCCTGTAATTTCTGGTGAATGTTAACCCGAGAACCAACGCTGCTTCCTTCATTTTCACTTGATGAAGGTGGAGGTCGCCTCCAGAATGGTACTGCCACGGGCCCCAAACCAGGAGGCGGAACGAACGTGGTCGGCTTTTTCTTTTTTCGATATAAAGCTGACGCCGATGGACTACTAAAACGACAATTGAACACACCTGGTGGTTGAGAAGGTTTTTCCATAAGGCGCTTTACATGGAAGAATTTGTAGTATAGAAGCATGAAAATGATTCCAACAGTAAATAACCCCACCTGGAAAACCAATTTGAGTAATGTAAATCTAGAAATATCTCAGAAATAAAAATAATAGTATAAGTTAGGAATCACACGTTAAAAGGTAAGACCTCGTTAGTCCTTAGCTCGCACAAGTTTCTCAACTTCTGAGAGTTGTCGTTCGTATTGGGGCGACAGCTGATTAACGGAAAAACATATTTTAAACAGATTTTTTTTTAAACAGATATAGAAATAACTATGGCATATAACTTGCAGTGAAGAAAAAAAATTAAAACATAGAAAGTAATTACTTTTCATAAACCATTCGCTAAAAAAAACAATACATGCAAGTTTTATTCGGTTAACCCCAGGCTTAACAATATACAGTTGACTCGCGATAGTCCGACACTTTACAGTCCGATACTCTCGGTAGTCCAACGCTGCGCCGTATCAGTCATCGGTCTAGTCTAGGCAGTCTTACCTTAACCTGTAAAACCGATTCATGTTGTGTTATAATTTTAATATTAAATGAATTTCTCTTATTTTGTTAAAACTAAAGCCTTTCTAGTCAAATACTACATAAAAATTTATCATCAACTATATTTTCAAACTCCAACACCCCCTTGGTCCCGTAGTGTCGGACTATCGCGAGTCAACCGTATTGACAATATTTCATGTTTTTATTAGTTACATTGAAAACATATTCACTCAACCTAAACATATCTAAATTAGCGTCAGGTATATGATTATAAGTTATTGTACATCTGATAAGATAATCATAAGCAATGGTATTCTCCCTACAAAAAAATCCATCAGATATTTATGAAAGGCTAGCTATAGGGATTCATGCCATCCTTTATTTGTAAAGAAAAAAATTCTGACCTTAGTATTTTTATTTTGGAAACAGCGTGTCTTATCCACAAACAATATAAAAATCAACTTATAGTACACGTCAGTCTTACTTCATTTCCCTTGCAACACCTACTCTAACCTTCATACAAAATTCTATTATTTTCAATAGCAACAAGTTATTCAATCACCTTCCCATTAACTTAAGGCGAATACATGATGAAAATAAATTTAAAAAAAAGTAAAAAAAATCCTTGTTGTTAGGCCCTTTATATAGGGTGGACGAATTGTACCGAGGCTCTATCGAATAATTGGCACTTAGTGGTATATTTGTGTAACCAAGTTAATAAAATCAATAGGAAATGGCTATCAATTTTCATTACGTAGCATTATATATTTACATTTATTCAATATTCATGTACTTATATTTGTATGTTTTATGCTACTAGATTTTGCTAATAATATGTTCAAATCTTAGGTAATAAAACATGTTTTGATTTGATTTGACCAGACTTACTAGGTAAAATTATGTGAAAATGTTGAATTAGTACTGTTTGTAAACGGACGGAATTCGAACTTTTTTTTTGAGTACCTTGTATATGGTTTACAAAAACTCAACATACTAGGAATAGTCATAGTTTTCCGTACCATTCCTTAAAAAAAATCCACTCGATATTCTAATCCATACATTACTACCTAACTAAACTTTTTTGAAAATTTGTTCTCAAAACTCCAATAAAAATGGATATTGCAATTAAACATGCCATTTTTGGTGAATCTACTTTCATCTGTTCACATAATTTTGAAACCAATCCTATTGTCAATGTGGTTCTCACTCAACAGTCATTTACATAATCTAATTTTACGTATGTAATCATCAGGTTTTAAATTCTGCACTTTTTGAATTTTCACAGGCGATACTTGTACTCACAAGGAAACTTCTTTATTAATGTTATTTTTATAATTGACATACCAAGAATATCAATCACATTTTCTTCACAATCAGCCACATGATTTTACCATGTACAAGGTTTATAAAATAAACCAAATTCCGCTAAATTTCGTTCAATTTTCCTGCAATAGTCCGGTTTGGTAATCTGCGCTCTAGGTATATCTCAGAATATCTTTGTATAAATTGAAAAGGGTATATTTTTAAGAGAAATTGATTTTTTTGAAAAGAAAAAGATTTTGGCTTTCTACTTCTGTCTTTATACAAAAAAATGTGGGGATCTTCCAAAGAAAGAAAGCAAATGATCTCAAAATGAAATATTCATATAGATAAGTAGATCATACAAAGAAGTAACTTTCAGACACAAACTGGAAGAAAAAGCCATTTTGAAACAACTACTTTCGCATAAACATTGAATTAAAGAAAAGATACTTTTGAAACAACTACTTTTATATGAACATTGATTTATACCAAAAACACTAATTTCTATTCATTTTGTACTCCAACATTCGTTATGGAGATGATTGCCACACAATGCCGTATATGAAAGAAGTAATATTTCACTTACATGGAACACTGTCATCGTCAATGGCAGATATCGCCATACACCTCAAACGCAAATTGTATATCAAAATTCTCGTGAATTGACTAATCAAAGAAATTAATTTGAAGTTAACAATACAGAATGAATCATCCACTTCTATTAAAATCGTGAACCAACAAAAACTTATCAGCCAAAAAAGTGTTTATATTTAAAATGATTAATAAATCGTAACAGGTCAGGACTCTGGAAATATCTATAGCTACATATTTCACCATGAAGTGTTTAAAATGTAGAATTACTGGAAACGACTTGTCCTTGAGTTGTTGAGCTATAAAATAGCTTCCTCAAGAATAAACTGCTGAAGGTGATGGTGTTGAAAGGATGAGAATTTGCAAATTGAACAGATATTCAGAGTTGGTCGGAAAAACAAAAGTGGTAACCGTGCCTTGAAAGTAATTTTTTCCAGCGTAGAAGATGCTAATAAGCTAATTAAATCGAAAGGAAAAAAGGATAAGCTCAAGGAAAGAAACATTTTTATTAATGCTGATCTAACACCACTTCAAGTGATAAACTGGCAAAACATGAAAAAGGATAAGCTCAAGGAAAGAAACATTTTTATTAATGCTGATGTAACACCACTTCAAGTGATAAACTGGCAAAACATGAAAAAAGAAGTCAAGGATAGAAGGCAGAGGGGGAAAAATGTTATAATAAGATATGTGAAGTACCTCAAATCACTAAAGCAGCTGCAAAAAAGTAAAACTCAATCAGATATCTGTGTATTTTCGAAAGATCAGCGGTATTAGAATTTCAACAAACTGTTATGTGTGTAAACTATGATATTGGCCAAGGAACCGTCAATAACATAGTTGATCAAAATCCCTCCAAGCAATAAAGAACATCTGTATGTTATATTATAAATAGGGACTTCAACAATTGTTATCGGAGGTGTACATATTCCTCCTTCTTCTGTAGCAGATATGGAACATACTGCTAACGTTAATTATATTTTAGAAAAATACCCTTTCACCAAGATTATAATTTTTGGCGACTACATTATCCCTTATTATAATAAATGCCTACAGAAATAGACAGATTTTCATAGATTTTTCAAAGGCATTCGACCGATTAAATCACAATTTGTTGTTGCATTAACTAAAAGCTTTGGGTATTAAGAAAAACATTCTGAAATGGATTGGAAATTATCTTTCTTGCAGAGTCTAACATGCAAAATATGGTGTAACTCAATATCTTCCTCACTCACAGTTCCATCTGGTGTACCGCAGGAATCTCATTTCGGATCATTACTTTTCAACCTATTTCTAAATGACTTGAATGATGTTATTCTCTATAGTTAATCTCTTCTATTTGCTGATGATCTGATGATGTTTAAAGTTATTCGAGACTCATTTGATACTGAATTATTACAGGACGATTCGTCTAAATTTGTACGCTGGTGTGATATAAACTTATTGCGATTGAATATAGACAAATTCATAAATTTAGTTTTTTCCTTAACGAAAATCCTATGAATAGTCTATATAAAATCAAGTAATCGGAACTAGAAACAACAAATAGAATCAAAGATTTAGGAATCATACTTGACCCAAAAATGTGATTCAAACCCCATATTGCAAATGTTACTTCTAGAGCATTAAAAACGTTATGTTTCACTCTTAGATCTGCAGAAGAATTAGCTCTATCTTCCTTGAAAATAATGTATTGTTCATTTGTTAGATCAACTCTACAATTTGGTGTTTGAAAGTGTTCAAAAACAGTTTTTAAGGTACTCTGCATACAAACAGGGATATAATATTGGTGAATATAACTATAAAATTATATTGGACATTCTTAACTTGAGTTCTCTGGCATTTCTATGTCAGAATTAGAATTAAATCTTACACTAATTCCCCGGAACTTCTTGAATTTATAACTTTGAATGTGAATCAGAAGAGAATATGAAATATAGAAATCTTCAAAGTACTCTTTCATCATACCAACTATGGCCAGAATGAGTCGATAGGTAGAATTTTGAGACTTGCAAACACTCACAATGTGGATACAGAAATTTTCAATTCTTTTTTAAAATAATTTAAAAAGACCGTGAAAACATTGTAATTGATTGACTTATTGTGAAAACATTGTAAATGATTTATTTTTGCTTTCCTTTTTTTTTAAATTTATTTTTCCTTACATCAACTGATAGTACATATGTTTGAATTAATTATTCATTTTGTAAAAATAAGCAATGCCACAAATAATTATTTATTTAAAAATTATTTAATCTAGTTTCTCATTGCTTAACCAATAATTGGTTGACCAGGGCTTTTATGTCTCTGGTTTGGTGAATCATCTTTTAAACAATCGCATTTGCTGATCTGCTCAGAGGGAGTTTGTTCCTTCTCCTAATGCAAATTCTGCTTTTGGTGCTCAATAATTTGATAAAAGATAAATTCATAAAATATCCTTCTCCCGAAAAAGAGAGCTGGGAAACTTTTGCTCTTTATGTTACAGGGACAGTTAAAGTCGTTTAGTCGATGTCCGCCTTCCCTGTAGATTCATATTCTTTGGTTACTTCATGGTCCCACGAGTAGTTAGGATAAGGAAGTTCATCATGGCAAAGCCCTGCATTGCTGTTATAGGACTTTTTACAAGAGGGCGCCCGTTATCTCAAAGGTTCACCTCCACAGGTGACACATCAGGCCCCCTGCTGTACTAGAATCAAGGCTAAAATTAAGATATGGACAAGGACTTGTATTTCTAAATCAACCCTTAATGTCTTGAGAAGGTGATTCTGGTAACTTAACATGTGATCCTACTATACACACTTTTGATTTTCTCCACTGAACAGGAAATAGTTTTTGTTTCACCATTAATCATTGAATATCAACATAGTGTATGCCTTATCATAGAAACTATTCTAGTTATTTCGATTGCTTGGAAATTATTGGCAACAAAAAAATACTAACCGTGAGGATGGGAACTAATTCCCAATGGAGAGGTTTGTCAGGCCAAACTGCTGCTATCCAAGCACACACCAACAAACAATTCTCTAATAACATCACTACATAAAATATTGCCATAGTCCTTCTACGTGGCTTCTCTTGTAGATTTATATAGGCCAAAACATATATTGCAGCCATAATACCACACATCCCCAATTTTTTTCCCCGCTGGCCATGAAATGGGCTCCGAGGAGATAATAACCACAAAAACATACATGCCCAATGGAGAGCTAACACTAAGAAAATCCATGAGTGGTAACGAGCTGCATATGCAGACAAAGCTAGTGCCCGAGCTGTTACTGTTCCTGCTCTCCAAAGCAATTGCGACACTACACCTAACCAGGTGAGCACCAACCGATCTACACTTTGTATGTGCTTGCTGAAGGATGCCAAAGCCCAGCAAGTGGAGAAGAGGGAGAGTGCCGTCGATACAATCACTAAATCAGTCGGGGGGCCATCCTCGGCACCTAAAAATAAAATTCAAATAATTAGTATAGTATACAAATTAATTGAATCATATCAATCTATATTAACTATCTAAAATATTAAATAAATCTCGGAATGAATTGAACCAGATATTGTAGTTCAAACTTTCAATATTTATATAGCTTTATCGAAGGTAGTTGGTTTCTATAAAAAAAATATAAAGAGAGAATAGGATTTATTGTACCATGGTGTGTCCATGGTTACAAACCTTTTTAAAAATAAAACACGAATGTAACACAAGGAGAAATGTTTGAAAACGTCTATACAATTGTTAAAATCCCTGACAGATCTAAGAACATAAATCCAAAGTTATGATTAAAATAAAGATATATATGTTATATATATATATATATATATATATATATATATATATATATATATATATATATATATATATATATATATATATATATATATATATATATATATATATATATATATATATATATATATGATGAGCTGTTTTCTCGGGTTTCGCTCCGTGTTCTGTGTATTTTCTCCCCATAAGGATTATTTTCACAACGTTTCGGCAAAGTCTCATTTGCCATCTTCTGGTGATGTCTGTTTTTTTCAACTAGACTGATTACTTCGAACTCTGTGTCTCAATTTATAGGGATGGATGTTTCCCTTTACCTGCGTTGCTGCCACTACCTGTGTTTGTTCGACTACCTGTTTTGGTCTTATTACCTGAGCTGCCTCTCCTGTCTCTGTTATTGTACCTGTATTGTCATGTACCATTGTACAGGTACAATAACAGAGACAGGAGAGGCAGCTCAGGTAATAAGACCAAAACAGGTAGTCGAACAAACACAGGTAGTGGCAGCAACGCAGGTAAAGGGAAACATCCATCCCTATAAATTGAGACACAGAGTTCGAAGTAATCAGTCTAGTTGAAAAAAACAGACATCACCAGAAGATGGCAAATGAGACTTTGCCGAAACGTTGTGAAAATAATCCTTATGGGGAGAAAATACACAAAACACGGAGCGAAACCCGAGAAAACAGCTCATCATACTTTATCCGTGAGAATCTTCGAGTTAACATATATATATATATATATATATATATATATATATATATATATATATACCATATATGCATTCCTGAACCACATCAACTCCTTACACCCCGACCTAAAGTTCACAATAGAATTTGAAAATAATAACTCACTCCCTTTTCTGGACGTTTTCATCACAAAGTCCAACAACTCCTTCTCACACACGGTCTACCGAAATCCTACCCATACTAACCGCTACCTCAATGCCAAGTCCCATCATCATCCTGCCCATGTAAATTCCGTTCTGAATTCCCTCATACATCGTTCTATAAGACTCACTGACAACCACAATAGATCCAGGGAACTATACGAACTCACAGCCGCCCTTCACCAAAACGACTATCCCGTCTCCAAAATACAAAGATCCATCCAATGACAGCAAACACAAACCCCACCCCACAAGTTATCCAAACCACAGACCAACCAGACAAAAGCTTTTCTCCCCTACATCCATGGAGTCACTGACAAAGTGAGCCGAATTCAGAAGAAACATAACGTAAAGACAGTATTCACAGACAACAACTAAATCTCCACTATGTTGAGAACACCCAAGGACACGATACACAATGAAGCATAGGGCATATACGAAATACCATGTTCAAACTGTCCCAGAACTTACATCGGCCAGACCAATAGAAGAATTTCCAACAGAGCCTATGAACATGAACTAGCTGTTCGCAAATTAGATCCAGCACCATCTCTCTTCAAACACCACCAGGAAACAGGCCACACAATAAGCTTCAAAAACACCAGGACTATTGCTGCGGAGAAAAATCTTCAGGCCAGGATAATTCGAGAAGCAACTGTCTTAACAAGCGAGATGATTCGCAGGGACTACCACAAACATAGAGGACATTGATGTTATGCAAGATACCTGAAAATAACTCGGGTACCCGGTCAGACAAACCAGATACTTGGGGACAAGGGAGATTACGACCTCGATATAATTTTTTTCATCCAGAATATATACACATACAAGATGACAATTTGAAAACTTACAATGGCTATATCTGAGCAACCAAATGAAATATAAAAACAATTTCCATAATAGGGAGGGGGAAACAAAATTATGTTATAGCTAATTTTTTTTCACTTACCCCCTCGCCCCCAGCCACCTCAACTTTATAGCCTTAAATGGCAACCCCAACTTGTGAAAGCTTACCTAAAATCTCTCAAAAAATGCTCTTCAATGGTACCCTACAAAGTTACATTCTTCGATGTAGTAAGTTTTTGTTTTGTAATGCACTGTTTGGAATCTTTGGTGAAGTAATGAATATTACTGGAGTTTTATCCCAACACGTTTTGAGGTGTTAAAATAACGGTTTGGTGTTATGATAAAACTCAAGTATTATTCAAGTCTTGGTTTATTAAATAAAACACTATGTACTTAGATTAAAATTTTATTTTCTATTATTAATCTAAGACGAAGACAATTTTCAAACTCTTGACGTACATTGGCAAATGTTTCTCTGGAACCAGATCGACATTCTTGGGATGATTCTTTCCTTCAGTTGCCTATTGAGTCAGGTCGTGTCTTAAGAACAACAGGTTTTAGGTGGCCCCAGAAGAAGAAATCAAGAGGAGATATGTCCGGGGATCTAGGAGGCCATTCAATAGGATATCTTCTTCCAATCCATTGATTAGCATAATTATTATCTAACCATTGTCTAACTGAAACTATATAATGAGGAGATGCCCCATCCTGTTGAAAATGTAATAAATTATAAAGATAAATTGCCTTGTATGTCTCTCTGATTCTCCAATTCATGGTCTGAGGTTCGAAATATCTTTCTAGCATGTGAGTATACATTTCGCCATTTAAATATTCTTCTATAAAAAATGCCCATTCAAATAAAAAGTGCACTCTCAACTAAAGCAAATATTTTTGATGAGCCGAAGTTCTGCGATAATTCTAGCTGTCACCAAGTTCTTGAAGGATATGCATTTTATATGAATGAAATTTATGTACTTCAAGTACTTTCCTTACAGGCTCGCGGGATAATCCGGTTGCTGTAGCTGCCTGAGTTGATAAAGTGTAATTCATTGCAAACTGTCCGAGTACTTCAATTTGCGTTCGTTCGTCCAGAAATATTGGTTGATCCCTTTTTTTATTTGTGACAGTACCAGTTTCTTGAAATTTTGCTACAAGTTAGCGAATGTACACGTGACTAACATTTATCTCTGAGTGCCTCTGGGTAAATTCTTTAGTTGTTCTTAACAAACACTGATTTTCTCTACCATTGTTGCACATAAAAATTCTGTTTCTCATGTACAACGTATCGAAAAAAAATCCAATGTATTAATAATAAGAGTATCGTTTCCCGTCTTAAAGTAAATAATGCAATACAAAAATGCCTCTCTCTTTACTTATCAACTAAGTCGAATTATTTCAAGTACAAATAAAAAAAAATAGTACAGGCGTAAAATGTTTAAGAGTCTCAATATTAATGCTACGGTGGTAATAAGAACATTTCTTAAATTGATAATAGAAAATAAAATTTTAATTCAAATAGTGTTTTATTCAATAAACCAAAATTTACTAGGTACATCGAATGTAACTTTGTACGGTACCACTGAAGAGCATTTCTTAAGAGTTTTTAGATAGGGTATTACAAGTAGGGGGGCCGTTTAAGAATATAAAGTTCGGGTGGCTGGAGGCGGGGTAGTAAGTGAAAACAAGTTAGCTATTACACAATTTTCTTTCCCCCTCCCTATTATGGAAGTTGTTTTCTGTGATTTCTTATATTTTATTTGGTTGCTCAGATATAGCCGTTCTAAGTTTTCAAATTGTCACCCTGTACATAAATATATGTATGTTGTATGTGTATATATCAATTTCCGTTAATATTCCATGTTTTACATGTGGGACTCAATTTTGCGGATGGCAATTCCAATACTTTTGCTACCAATTCAACAAAAAATACCCAGATGATTTTTTCTTTAATGCTGAAATATGCTTCCAAATTTTAGCTAAAGGAAGGAAGATTTGAAAAAAGGTTTAGAAGTGAATATTTGGGTCAACTGATAGTAAGCAAAAAAAAAACGTCAGTCAAGTGAGGTGAAAGTTGGAGATGTCCTGATTGAAAATGATACTTGAAGCTTATTGATTGGTATTTGGGATAAGTGGAAGAAATCATTACTAGAAAAGATGGAATGGTATGAGTCGTTTGTTTAAAAACTAGTTTATATCAATTAATGAGGTCGGTCCAGAGATTGTTTCCATTAGAGGTCAGTTCCATTCAAGAACAATATTAGTAACGGTGGTGACACGAAATCGAATGATATAAAAGAAAAGCAAACAACCATCCGTTATGGAAGAAAGATTAAACTCCCTAAAAGATTTTTCTTTGTTTTGTGTCATTTTCTTCACAGGGAAATACAAAAAGTGGGAGAATGTTGTTGATAGTGGCCTGGATAATATTTTGTTTGTTCAAAGTTATATATCCCTTCTAGATCCTTATTAAGATATTCAACCTTCTGCTGCCGGTGAAGATGTGCATCCGCTGCCGATGTCCTGGAATCCAAATGTAATGACAAGACAAGTGTCGTCATCAAAACAATATATTGGATTCTTAGTTTTTTCCAAGTCTTTGAAATACAATAAAAAGAGGATTGGACACAATATGGATCCCTGGGGAACACCTGGGTTGATGGTGAAAATATTCGAGAGATATCCATCGACGGAAATTTGCAGGGAACGTTCTTTCAGAAACTGGAGAGCCATACACAAAAATGATCCGACAAGCCATAGCATCGAAGTTTGGCCAGCAAACCCTCATAGTCTATAGTTATTCGGAAATAGGCTAAACGCGAGCAATCTCCCAACAAGAAGGAAAAAACGCCTTTCTTGTAAGACAGGTTGAAAAGTCTGCAAAATACCGGTCCATTTGTGGACTTTTTAAGGACGATGACGGGCACTTCATTAGGACCAGACATCTTGTTGACACCGAGCTGTTTCAAAATCCGCCTGACTAGACGCTGTGGAAAAGTAATTTCCGGCATTGTGGATTCTAGTGTGGGAATAGTGGTTGGTGCCTTTCCCCGAAAATCGACTGTGGAGTGGGACGCAAATTGTTCAGCTAGTAGATTTGCTTTTTCTATGGCTGTTGTTGCAATTGAACCATCCGCTTGTGTTAGTGGTGTAATTGTGTGGATTTTGTAAAATTCTGATCAACAGCTTCAGCTACCGACCAGAAGGTTCTAAGCCCGTTGGGATTGGCAAGCAGTTCATCCCCAATTATCTGATTGTGAAGTTCTTCGCTTTCATTTATCCTAAGTTTGCAGCTGTTGCGAGCATTAACAAACCTAGTTCGGTTTTCGGCACTGGGATTTTTGCGCCACCGCTGGTAGGCGAGATTTTTGGAGGCGACAGCTTGCTCGCAATTTTTGTTGAACCAAGGATTGCCGTTAGAAGGTCGTTTCATTGAAAAAGGAATATATGCATCCAGGATGATAGAATAACTTCCGTGACTTCAGAAACACAAGTTGATGGATCTTTGGAGCTGAAACAAACATCTAGCCAGGGGAAATTTCGGAAATGGTCTTGAAGATCCTCCCATTCAGCAGATTTGTAATGCCAAACTTTGCGCGGCTTAGATTGTTCCCCAAGATTTATCGGTAATTCACTCAACACTGAAATTAGTTTGTGGTCAGAAGATCCCAATGGCGACTTTACGGTGATTGTAAATTTCTGGATTGGTTCTTAGGTATAGATCCAGCAGACTAGCATATTCTCCATCACGGTCAGGAATTCTGGTTGGATCATTTATATGTAATCTGAGTAAGTCCGCTGCTTATTGCAAAAGCCTCAGCTTCGCGACCTTGTTCGTCGTTGATATTTGAAAATTTGAGCAATGTGAACATTGAAGTCACCGAATATGGAAATTTCGGCACTGGGATGATTGATTTGCAGAAAGTCAATGGTGTTCGCCAGTGAAGGGAATAGTCCCTCTATTGTGTATCGCTAGGTGGTTGATAAACGCCGCATATGAATTTGGTGATCTTCTGTGATATTATTTTGAACCACATAACATCAAAATTTCGAAGTTCCAGCATTTCCTCTCGTCGACAGGAGATATCGCTTCTGATAAAAAGAAATATTCCAAAGCTGTGTCAGAACACTGAACGCATTCGACAAAATAGATTAGAACAAAGTATCCCAATTTGCAATACGGCCACAACGATAATGTTCATCAGCGAGAATTAATTTTATCAAGCACTCTTCAAACCATTCACTGAATCTGTTTCTGTTTAAAATCTGTTTTTCCGTTAATCAGCTGTCGCCTCCATACGAACGACAGCTTTCAGAAGTTGAGAAACTTGTGCGAGCTAAGGACTAACGAGGTCTTACCTTTTAACGTGTGATTTCTAACACGAATATTTTATTATATTCTTCGAAGTAAACATCACTTTTTTCAAGGAAGAAACACAAGCACTACAGAAAAATCCTTAAGACGCTCTAAGAGCGGTACCTGTGTGAAAATAGCGATTCACGTTTTCAGTTTGATCATCTGATTATCGAGAATGTCAATGTCGAAATTACTGAGTTAAGATGAATAACCCTTTATCCAATCTTCGTTCCTCTTTTTGATTCATAGACACAGTTTAATTAAAATGGTGGGTAACTGCCTTTTTGATTATTTTCGCGAAGTTATTTTCACCCGGATCTGATATTCCAAGAACATCAAGCTTCCATAAATCAGTAATGTCATGGAATCTATTCACCAAGAAAATTCGTCATTGCAACTAATCCACATTTCAGTCAATATTTTCCGGCAACATCGGCACCAATAAGCACCTCAACGGGATCACCTTTCAATACAGTTATACCTACAATCAAATTCTGTAGTTCACAAATCCATGATTCTTCTTTAAGCGGAGTGACATTATTACAAATAACTGGCTGATCGAATGCATCAGAATTAGAAATATACTGATGATTGAAATTTCCCAAACTGATTTTGTAGCTATTATATTCAATAACTTCAGATTGGGAACCTCCAGACAACGCATGTATTATGATTTCTTCGCCAATTTTCTTGTAGCCCACTTTATGGGCAGTAAACATATTCATGTACATTCAATGACTGTCTGTATCAATGATTGCTTTTATGTTGTAAGGAAAACGTTTATCATGATGTTCAACAAGGGTTGAAAGAAAAATTGTATCATAGAAAGTTTGACTATATAGAATTTCAACAGTTGTATTGTTTTTCTCCAATAAGCCATTTTCATTTTTAGGGCAGAAAACCTCTGACGATGATTCGTTTCTTGGCCTTAGCATCGTAGCATACTTTTTCTTGCAACTGGAATACTAGAGTTACTCAAGTAATTGTCTCCGCATTCTCTACTATCCTTTTCAAGAATTCCATCAATTTATTCAATCGGTCTTCGATGAGAAATTTGGGACCAGCTAATTTCCTATTTGAACTCGTTAAATCGAAATTTTCAGTCGTACTCTGCTTGCCATACTCTGAGGGTATCTTGAAGGTATCTTCATTCTACAAGCGGAAACAACATAGCAGCATATTTTCAGTGTTTCCAATGCTAGAGGTTGTGACTCAACTTTGTTGCTCAGCTCATCCCTGATAAAAACGAGACTTCGGGCTGTCGATGGCTTTGAGCCAGATTCGAAATAGTGAAAATTGCCGTCCCATTATAGCAATTAGAAAAGTAATCACTTGAGAAGCAACTGTGATCACAGAGAGTATTCCAAAAAGGTGGTTATCGTATGACAACTATCGTTTGTTCCATATATCTATAAACAATAAAGTTTCATTTTATATCACCTGACATGACTTTCTACTTGTTGAACCCTCGACATATTTTCTCCAACCAACCACCCAACCTGAACAGAAACCACGTTACAATTGGCGCCTGACCATATTTAAGTATATCCTGGAACAGACACAAAGGAGATTCTGAAAGAAAAATTACAGGTGGACAAAAGTAAAGTCACGATGACGAACGTGGAAGAAAACAATTATGCTGTGGGCTGGTTATACAGATTGAAAAAGTACATTCAAACCGGATTATCAAAACTCTGTCTAGACAAAACCGGCATGGATGATTAAGGAATTTCGTGAGAGCACCTCCGTGTTCCACGAACACTCAGACACTTAATTCTGTTTTGGATTGAGTACAAATATGGTACACTTTGACGAAAAAAGGTTCCTGGATCATTCATAGAAAAAAGTGTCAAATTGCAAAATGGTTATAACAGAACAGATGCTTTAAAAAACATTTGCAAAGAAAAAAGTGTTGAAGTCTAATGAAAATCCAGTTGAACCAAAACAGGGGAACATACGTATCAGCATGTTACGATTTGTCAAAATTGTAAACTATTGTTGTAGATCATGTCTGAAAGAAAGTAACGCCGGCCGCCACTGGTAACCATAAACCAAACATGATGTAGCTGAGAGCGTTGGAATGCCCAATGTACATTGCCGCTCGAGAAGCAGCAAGAACTTCGGCGAAAATTCTATGATGTTCGATTACGATATTCAAACGCTGGCTGCGAGCGTATCGACACAGTCAAGTGGACTTTACAGTGCGGTACGCGATATGATCTAGTAAGGCGATAGACATTCAAATAATAGTATTTGTGTATTTGAAGTAAAATAAAATTAAGTTTGATTATTCAGTGTAGTCAGATATTGGTTGACCTACGGGGAAAACGTAACACTATACTGGAAATGGTCTGGTTATAATAGAGATATAGTTGTTGTAGGAGAAAATCAAGTCCGATAACTGTTGAGGGTCTCCAGAATTTTCCCTTTTTTCTACAAACTACAATAGTAGACCTATGCTAAACAGAGGTGGGAAATCAAATTCTCTTACATGTCTCTAGAAGAAGAGTCTAGGTCTAGTTATTAGCACAAAGGAAGTAGTAGTGAAAGGTAATGCTGAGGAGCAGAACACTTCCGTTCCGTCGATAGGCAGGCTGTCTGAACAGGAAACAGATGAACTGTCGCAATTTCAAGTCAAGTCAAAGTCTTGACTCTGTCGCCTAAACGTAAAATCCGTCTTCTGAATGACACTCCAATAAAACAGAGGCATCGACCGTTAATTCCTGCTATCAGAAAATGATTAATGAATTCGACCAGATGGTGAAAGGCAAAAGAGTTGAATCATCGAACAGTCAGTGGAGCTCACTGATTGTCCTAGTTGAGAAGATATCAATAAATACCGTTTCTGCGATAAACTTTCAGAAGACAGGTATTTTTCAACATTGGTTCTATGTTCAAGTCACTGGTCCGTACACTTGTTGAAAGGCAGTCATTCATCATTAAGCGCCTCCAGAAATGCCGTAGTCAGCAAAACGTTCAAACATTCATTACAGCTGAAAGAAGTTTTCCATCATCTGAAAGAGGCAAACTTATAAATGAACCCACACAAATGTAGGTTTTGTAAAAAAGAGCTAACATATCTAGAACACGTAGTGAGTGAAGAAGGTACAAAAACACAGAAAACCTCACAGAAGAAGTGAGGGCCACATTGTCTTTATAAGTCTGGACAGCGCTTACGCAACTGTCCAGACTTCTCGAAGACCTCCAGATGAATGCTTTTAATGAAGGACTGGGTGCTGCTTTACTTCAAAAAACAGCTGGCAGGGATGAAACCATCGCTTGCTGTAGTTTGCTTACCATTTTGTGAAAATCAGTGATATCAAAGTTTGAAGTGGCTTCATTCCGTTAAGTCTCTTTCCAGTCTCTCGAGTCGTTGGGCACTTTAGTTGCAGGAAGTGGTAGGCTTTCAATTAACATGCCTACGGAGTCTTCACCATATTCCGGATCTCTAGATGCCCACTGTTAGCAATGTAGTCCACGGAGGACATCAAAACCAGACCTGACAGAGTTACTGCTAGAACTCAATGCATCACTGCTGCCAGTGCACCAAGAAGCACCACAGATGAAGACCTTACAGTGAAGCCTGGGAAATGTATTTCCCCTTGTTAACAGGGATACCTGAAAACTGAGTACCCGAGGTTCTGCCGATATAGTCCATGAATAAGTTCCAACTCTGGAGAGGCAAGGCTTTCGATAAGAAGAACTAGGAGGACTTCAAATACCCTAGGCTAAGTTCAATAAGATAGATAAGTCAGGCTAAGGTATTATTTTCAATTTTATGACTAGCACTAGGGCCAGGGATAGGCTAGGCTGTAGTATACAGGAGCAAGTAATATTTTAACATTATTCTATGTTTTAAATAATATTTTGTGGTCAGATAATACTAATAAAAATGATAATAGTAAAATAATAATAATGATAGTAATATTCATTTCCCTTGTTGAACAGTATAAAATTTCATTCACACAGTAACAAGGAAGACATCCATAAGGTATATATCATGATAGAATACAATTACAAATATTATTAATAGTCTAACACAGCGGATCTCAAACTTTTGTTAAGCGAAATATTTGACGGACCCCAACAATAAAACAATGTCAATGTCAATGTTTTTAAAAGTGTATTCTTTATTAATAAGCATAATAAAAGTACAATGTAACAGTTACTTATTATTTCCTTACATAACAAGTATAATAATAATAAAAAAAATTAAAAAAGAAAATCTAACTGATGGGATATATGAAAACTGTTTTTTTATTTTTCATCAATTGGTTGATATTTGGTTTGATATAAGACAGTTGAAGTCTCATATCAGGTTGAGTGTCCAGTCTATTGATGTATTTTGTTTTCATGGCTGCATAGGTTGAGAATCCTGTTTAGGACAAATATGTTGTTGAGAATGGGAGAAGAATATTCAGAGCCATTTTGGCAAAAATCGTTGAGAGGCGTCATTTTAAATAGTGACTCCATACTTGTGTCTGATGACATTTCTAAAAGAGAATCGTAAATCTTGTTTGACATACTTTCGGGCTTTTGCAAGTTGGGTAAAAAAGGATTATGAATCCATAAATTCAGTCTCATATTCGTATTCTGTTCAAAGTTAGAATCAATCCAAACCTGATATATGATGCATCATACTTCTTTTTTTTTTTACCTTTCAAACTGTGGAACTTGTTGTTACATCATCGTCTGGATCGGTAATTGCTGTATACTTCGCCCGTACTTGAACATTCGGTTTCGTTAGAAGATATTGTTGCAACATTTCAACGCCTTTAAGCCAACGTTTCATTCCTCTTTGTTGATAATGTTACATGTCAGGAGGGTGGGGTCAAAATAATGAACTACATAGAAGAGTTACTTCAAAGAAAAAATGTTCAAAACTGATACAATCAAAATACAGCAGTTGTAACAATAAACACTTCGTTTTTGGCAGGTGGGTATTCCGAAACGCTAATCTTCCACTGTATGAGTGGTCTAACATATAACACAATCAGTGAAACAATACTTGAAAAATAAATAACACCTTAGAATGAATAATTATTGGTTTGCGAAAAATTCCTCGATGGTGTAGCAGTTTTTTGGCATATAAATGTGTTTGATAGGTTATTTGAGGGGCATAATTGGACCACATTCAAATATGAACAAAACAATTCATCTGTTGAATAATACGGAATGTTTTATGTACCTGAGACGAGGTGTAACATTTTTGTAAAAGACCTAAATTGCGGATAGATATTAAATAGTATTTTTATTTAGCAATATTTCACAATAAATATAGTAAAACAAAACCTTTTGACCTAGTTCACAATTATTTTTTTAATTTCCTTCTTTTTAAATAACATAGGTTCTGTATTGCCTATGCACTCTGTATATGAACTATTCTCGAAAATGTGAATGATAATAAATACCTGGTAATAATGATAGCTGCAACAATAACATAGGAGCAGCTTGCAGAAATCCATGCACCAACCTCAATATGCATAAGTCTCTAACTTCACGCTTAACACTAGCTATCTGAACAGGTACAAGAAGTCGAGCATATCGCCACAGCACACCTAGCTGTAACACATGTAGCGCTATCACAACAAATCGCTGCCAACCAACTGTTTCTTGATTCAAATACCACCTCAGTGATAAAATCTGAGAAATTATGATTGACAAAACTATGGCACCTAGACACTGAAGGAAAAGTACCGTGAAACTTCTTTGATACAGGTCATAGACTACTAAAATATCGAAAACCAAATCACAAAAATATGCTGCTAGGGAAACCACATTAAAGAGTAAATCGCATAATGGCAAGAATTCTGCCATGTCTTCAACTGAATCATCTCATGCTGAAAATGAGAGGAATTATTTCAGAAAATTGGTAATTTTTTAAAATTTATCTACATACTTGCCCTCCAGTATTTTTCTGGGCCACTCTCTGCATTCCTAACCTCCTTTCATTTTTGCAAGGATACTTTCTTCATATCAGTACAATAGGAATACTTCTGAAAATATTTAGTCATATTTGCTGGCAAGATGAGTACTTCTTCCATGTGAAAGGTTTATTAAATAGGAACAATCAAAAACATTTGTTGACAAGTACTAGAGTCGATGTACTTGTGCTTGCGCAAACTTTAAAAGGCGCATATTTTACTTTGACATTGACTTTACTTGACATGTCATGTCAATTGTCTTTGTCATCCATCATCCATAGAACTAATAAATATTAATATTTGCAGTTCGTGAATAGAGATTAGATGTGTCATTATTTATACTTACAAAACTATAAAATATTTGATTTTATCTCACCATGTGAAGCCTTAAAACAGACACATTCTACTTTTCATTAAATTTCGACTTTTTGTTGGTATCTCTAGTATTTTTTTTTACGAGATCTCTGCATTAAAGTTGATTCACGGGACGCACGGATAATGTCTTGAATAAATGACCATAAAGATTTTTTTTATGAAACTCGGTTCAAGAACTGCCACTATACTATTCGTTTTGGAAGAAATGAGATTCCCTAAAATAGGGATTATGCACGTCTCAGTTCAAAATATATTGATTTCAACAAGACATCACTTCCAATAAAGCCGTCAAAACTAAAAGTAAAAGTTAAAAAACTTCAATTTCTCCATAACACAAAATTAAAATTGCTGAATTTTTAGATCGGTCAATAAATGTACCCCTGGTGGTATCTGGTGGACAAATGGATCTTTTTTCTCCTACTATTTAGTAGCCGTAAGTAGTTTTTATTATCATTGATTATTCATCATGACTGAAACCGATTGTATTATTATTGATAACTAATTATGGTGATTTTCGGTGTTTTTTGAATGCTCTTAAGACAATCATTAAAATTCAAGGTCAAACCGAGTTTTAAGTGGAGGCCATTTTCAACTTTGAATATTTTGAAGAAAAACAGCTCAAACAAATTTCTTCACTATTTTCTGGGCACATCATCGATTATCTGAAATAATGAAAAAATACATGTGTTTTCCTATTGGAAATAGGACATCTTCTGATGCTCAGAATTTTTCGATAATTGTCCTCAATTACGCCACTTTAACGCGAAATTCAAATGTATTTTTATTAATGAGCATCATGCCAAGATGTGAATTTCTTAATTTTTTTTAGTTGTTGAAGACAGTGTTTCCTCTTCAGTCACATATTAATCTGTGCTTCAGTCCATATTAGGACGTCGTTATTGACGTTTAACTAGGTCAGTGCATGCCTGAAAATAAATAATTTTTCAAATGAATCTCGAGATTACTGCCATAATAAAAGTCAATACTAATTTATGAGAAAGAATATACCCACCCAAAGCTAATTTATGAAATAATATAGAGCCTTCGAAGAAGAGAAAAGTGAAGATCTAACCGATAGGAACTTAGAAGTAAAATTTATCAGCTGTCCGAAACTTACCGAAGGCACAGTGGCGTCGGTATTTAGAAGGGGGTTTATTATTTGAATGAATAAATATGTGTGATTTCGGAAGATATTATTATATATAGTTGAAAAAAAAACACTCCTTTCAGTTTACTAGCGAAAATTAGCAGTTATGTCTGAAAATCCTGTTTGTGCGTGAGCAGAAAAAATGGATTTAAAAGAGATACTGAAACAAAAACTTGAGAAAACAGGTAACAAATAGTCTTGCCTCCCATTTTCTATAAATTAATTATTTTTATTTTCATCAGCTTCACAAATCAGTTCAAGTGAAAATGAACAGATGGAAGAAAAATATTTCAAACAATATCTTGCAGAGTGGAAAGAAACAAAGGCACCTCCAGAACGAGGCATCCCGAAGTTCTTCAATAAACTCCCTAAAGAGAATGAACCCCTGCGGTCGAAACTGAGAGAAGAAAGTCGTTCTAACCTTCTTAAAAGAAGAAGTTCAGAGTTATTAGATAATAATGAACTGAAAGAGCTTTGGACACTTCTTGATCAAAATCAAAGTTTTTCGGAGGAACAGTTAATCACATATAGTGATTTCCAAAAAGTTGCTAATTCGGTGGGCCCCAAAGTCAAACCATATTTTACCCCTATTGTATTTGCAAAGCTCCAGCAAGGTGACCCACATGGAAGAGTGTCGATAATGTCACTCTTCAACTATGTTATGAGGAAAGTGTGGCTTGATCAGACTAGAATTGGTTTGTCCCTGTATGATGCCACTGGGCAAGGATATCTTACAGAAGCAGATTTGGAATCATACATTACTGAACTTCTACCTACTCTACCACAACTTGAAGGGCTTGAGAAGTCTTTCCATAGTTTTTACGTGTGCACAGCAGTGCGAAAATTTTTGTTTTTTCTTGATGTTGTTAGAGCTGGGAGAGTGAGAATTCTCGACATTCTAGCCTGTTCATTTCTTGACGACCTATTAGAACTTCGAGATGAAGAAGTGAGCAAAGAGTTACAAGAACAAAACTGGTTTAGTGCTCCTTCAGCACTCCGCATTTATGGACATTATTTGAACTTAGATAGAGATCATAACGGCATGTTAAGCAAGGCTGAATTAGCTGGTTATGGTTCAGGCACTTTAACCAAACCATTTTTAGATAGAGTATTTCAAACATGTTTAACCTATGGTGGTGAAATGGATTATAAAACTTATTTAGATTTAGTACTTGCCTTAGAGAACAGAAGCGAACCACAAGCTCTGGCCTATCTTTTCCGAATATTGGATATAAAAAATGGTGGTTATTTAGATTCATTCACACTGAATTATTTTTTCAGGTAAGGATGTTTATATATAAAGATATCTTTTAGAGATGTTGTGAATAGATCCTTTGTTTAATATGGTCTTCATTAATACAAATAACAGAAAAGTTCATAAGAAAAAAGGAAATTCAATAAGTATCAATAATCACTCTCAGTTAGTTGGAAAAGTATGGAAAGTTTTTTTTGATCATAAATTTTGGAAAAAAGTTGTCAGATAAGTTCTGTCAAGATTAAAACTTGAAAATGCAACAATCACTTTTCAAATTATGTGTTTGTTTGTTGAAAAACAAGAAATTTGCACAGTAAAGTACTTTCATTTTTGACAATGAAACAAAAAAAAAATTATTGAATTAAAATCGCATATAATATAAGCATTTGTATGATTTTTTATAAAAAATAATGTTTTATTATTTTATACCAATATTTCTACTTTATAAATTAATTTCAGTTTTGTCATTTTGAATGATGAACTTTCATCTCTTAAGATTAATAAAAACATGTTGGCCTTTTAGTTTCTTAATGTTTTCTTTCTATTTATTCTAAATGTTCAATAATTACAGTTATATTTTCGTCGTTTCATCATGCCATAATTTCACGGAGTCATTCATAATATATGATAAAATTTCACTTATGCTTAGTATACTTCTTTTCATCAAAGATGTGGTGAATTTCATCATAACCACTAGAGCAGCGTTTCCCAAACTGTTTTGCCTGGGGACCCACCTTCATGATGGATTTTTTTTGCGACCCACATATTAAATAATATTGAGTATAATTATTATTACTAATAATATTTTTGTTATTATTATCGTGAAAATTCACTATTGAGGAATAAACCTCTAAAAGAAAATGGTAAAGTTGATATAATTGAAGATAAAATACAGTACGAAAAAAGACTTTTAATTCAAAATCTGAACGCTAAACAAATACAAAAATTTTAAAAATGAGACTTATGTAATGAATGTGATATGTGTGATTGATGTCTTGTTTAGTTTATGGTTATTCGTGATCACTTAAATGAAATCAATAAAAACACTTTTGTCTAAATACCACTGGTAAATTTTATTTATACGACTGGTTTCGGGTTTGATAATGGGGTAGTATGCGTAGTTTTAAAGATCTAAGCATACATAGAAACAGACAGCGGGAAGTAACTTTGTTTTATTCTATGTAGTGACATATAAAATCAACTCGCTGTTTACTATATTCCAAGTTTCATATAAAAGTATTTTTCAGAGCAATTCAGGATCAGATGAAAGCTCATGGCGCAGAACCTGTATCTTTTCAAGACGTTAAAGATGAGTTGTTTGATATGGTGAGACCCAAAGATCCACAGAAGATAACCTTGGCTGATTTACTAGCTTGTGGTCAAGGCGACACATTTGTCAGTATCTTGATAGAATTTCATGGATTTTGGGCTTATGAGAATCGTGAGGCTTTGTCATCAGAACCTTCACAAGATTAATGTGATATTGTTTGAGATGTATATTTTTGTACTTTTTAAATAAATTTGTCTGTATAGTTCCTCTTCACGTTTTAATATTTCCCCATTTTTGGTTTTCCATTTCACCACCTTGATACAATTTTGTTGCTTTCGTTTTCTGAATAGAATTTATTCACACATCATGAAAAATATTAATATTTCTAGCAAAGCCGTATATATAGCACTAAACTATATCCACAACTGTCTTGGACACGTTTTTGAAAGGTGCATATTGCTTTGTGTCTTTAAAAAAAAACTCTATGAAATCTACTTGAACTATAAAATTAAAAAACTGATAATCAAAATAAAATAGTGTTATAAAATATAGTCAGTAACAAATTCTTATGTTACTAGTTGCACCGTATCCCTTGGATACAACTAACCGTAACAAAGTATCTCTTTAAAATCTGAAACATCACTAATCAAAAGATCTAACTCGATCAGAAAGAAAGTCGATCCCCAGCAAGCACATTGCAAAACTGTTGAGAACTATAAAAGTAATTTTACGAGAAAAATGTCGCAAGTGATATGTCTCACATAGTCTATACACCTTACATATGCCTTTGAATATCTCCAAGCTGATTCCAAATGTTATGTTGACTTAACAGAGTTATCGAAATGAAATGTCAATGCATAGTCGCTTCAAGACAAATGGGAAATGCTTTTGAGACTCCTTAATTCAAATTGATAATGCACCTGAATAAGAGTTCCAAAACAGTTCTCAAATAAAGATTTCGTTATCGAATCAAATGTTATTTTATAAATTGAAAGAGGTCTATTTTTAGGAGAGAATAATTTTTTGAAATTAATTGTTTTGGCTTTCTACTCCATCGTTATACAAAAAAATGTGAGAATCTTCCAAAGAAAGAAGGTAATTCATTTCAAAACGAACTCTCTAAAAAGATATGTAGATCATGCAAGGAAGTAACTTTCAGACACAAACTGGAAGGAAACACCATCTCGAAACAACTATTTTCTTATAAACATTGAATTACACGAAAGAAAAGATTATTTTGAAACAATTACTTTTATATAAACATTGAATGAGCCTTTTTCCTGAGAATAGTACAGCGAACGTGTCACGAGAGGCAACACTAGTAGTAGAGACAAACATAAACTATTCACATGTAAAACAGCGTTATTTAGGTAATATTAATTTATTATTTAAAAATATAAATCTGATATTAAAAATTATTTTGTGCTAGTATAATGTCAACAAAGCATTGCTGTTTTGCGAATTGTACGTCGGATAATCGATATCCCGAAGAAAACGTGTTTTTTATACCATTTATAAAACCTCATATTAACCCTGCGTACGACATGTGGACTTTTGTAACATTTGTAGACACATGGGGTGTGTTAGACCCCAATATGATTTTTCTATTAAAATTAACATTTTTTTGAATTGCAACATAGTTGTTATGAGAATTCTATACTGTAATATCTCTTTTTGCAAAAAAATAATTTTTGATTTACCAAAACGACCAATAAATCGTTATATTCCGTCTTTACCAAAACAATGGGTTCTTTTAATGGAAAAAATATAGATTTACTCGAAGAAGTCTTTTGCACATAAAACGACTAAATACATACCTATCAAATTGCTGTTTCAAACAGATAATAAAACATCATAAAATGGAAATAAAAAAAAATTATTGAAAATCATAAAAAATACAGGTCATCAACGTTTGCCATTTCTACGCAAGATTTGCAGTATATTTCTGCATGGTCCAGACATATGAATTTATTGCATTTGTTACAAATGTATTTTGTATTTCGATCACGGGCACGATGGCAATCTTGAAACCTTTCTTGACCATTTCGTTTGAGTCTTTTGGATGGAGGTTCCACAGTTTCGCCTTTGATCTTCGAAATCTGGATAGTTACTAACGATGCTAACATTATCGCTCGTTTCATCACCATCAGATTCGTCAATTTCATCATCACTTCCTATTTCATCCCATAAGGACTGAAGACGGGTCATTTCTCGCTCATAATCACGTATTTTTATCGAATAATTTGAAAAACTACTCGATTTGGTTTTCTTTGAATGCGCACAATTTTGGAACGTATAGAGACATGTGGGGGTTTCGTGCACCCCAGTCGCTTTATAACAGGTCTGATTCATACATACGTCAAACGACAACTGGTTTGAAATGTGAATATGAGAGTGGCTGACGAGTCATCCTAATTTCATCCAGGTTTGGAGACCAGCTCCCCTACCCTTTTGGCTGATCATTGGCCTTGAGAGGGGCCAATGGGTACACAACTGATAGATGACGGCATGAAGTCCTTAGACATCAGTGCCGCCCTTCACGGGATACCCCTACCTGGCTGGGGTGGGATGGATGAAAAAGTTATTCATCCTTTAACGGGGGACATGAGGGCCTCATTCGACAGAGTGTCGGGGCCTTCTATATCGGGAGGGGTCGTCTACAGCATAATCTGTGGCTTCCCTAACTAACGGGTTTTCGTGAGTTTCCGTTTTTTCGAAAACTCTCTCATTCCTCGACTGAATGGACTGCCGAATGGAAGGCAGCTGCAAATCTCTGCGGATGGCTTCATTCCGCACGAACCAAGGAGCATTCACAATCATCCTAATTAACTTATTCTGCAACCTTTCCAAAATGGAAATGTTGGACGGAGCCGCTTGTCCCCAGACGCCTGAAGCGTACATGATGACAGGCTTGAACATCGTGTTGTAGATCGTGATTTTGTTTTTAAGACTCATTCTGGATTTCCTGTTGATCAGAGGGTACAGACTGGCTATCCGACCCTCGATCTTGGATTTAACGTACATAATGTGCGGGTTCCAAGTGAGCCTACGGTCTATTAAAAGGCCGATGTACTTTACCCGCGTTTGCCAGTCAATCTCCCTTCCAGAGATTCTCACTTTTTTGGCCGGAGAAGATAGTAATCTTCCCATGGTTATCGCCTGAGTCTTTTCCGGGTTTACTCGGATCTTCCAATCGAGGTACCAGCGCTCGACGTCGTCCAATGCACGTTGCATATAGACGACGCCGAGCTCCAGCCCCATGGAAGACGAGAGTAGAGCCGTGTCATCGGCGTATTATGAGAGTGGAGCGGAAGCTACTAAATATATACGACGCTGGGGTGCCAATTTCGAAAAGTTATATGGAATTTTCTACGGCTGGGGTATGCACACCTCACGTGTCGGACGCAGGGTTAATGAGGTTAGATGTAAGAAATGGATACATGCTTCGAGGAGAGTGGATTTAACTGTGCAAAAAATAAATAAATATTAATATGTATGCTCTAAACATGAAATGAATAGTAAATTTTTCATAGTTAATAATTACCATTGATTAGAATGATATATAACCTCAATCATTAATTAAATTATATTCATTTATTATATTCAATTAAATTCATTTCATTACTATCTATATTTGATTCATATTTCACTCGGAAACTAATCTGAAATTCATAGTTATTTTAATTTTTTTTACAGTTTGAATCTACCGCTACTCTTTTACTAGAGTCTGTATATTAACCTGTCTATTAATAATAATAATAATCTTTATTCAGCAGCAGATACATCAATGAAAAGAGAGAACAAAAAAGAAATAAAAAAATAATAATATATACATATATAAATACATATATATATATATATATATATATATATATATATATATATATATATATATATATAGGAAAAGAAATATTTCAAAAATATTTTTAAAAATTCAAAAAACAAAAAAAAATATATATACATTCATATATATATACACCCATATACACATATATAACTAGAACACTAAAAAGTCTCAACCATATACAAGAGTTCCATATTCTAATCAGTAACCGTAAGTATTATCTAGAACAAAAACCATGCATGTTCAAAATAACAGAAAAAAAAGATATAAAAAAAATCATACATTTCAATCCAGTGGGAGAGAGAGAGAGAGAGAGAGAGAGAGAGAGAGAGAGAGAGAGAGAGAGAGACAGGAGTTTCAACTAGTAGGGGATTTTAAGGCTTGTCTAATATGTTTTCGAAATGTCATAATCTTCATATTTTTCAGTTCCTTCGGTATGACATTATATACTTTTGAAATATTATAAGAAAAGCTACGCTCAAACATAGAAGATTTATGGACGGGTAGAGTTATAGTTCCCTTGGAACGAATGTTCAAATTATGAACATCAGTACGAAATACGATTTTCTTATACAAGTAAGATGGTGCCTTGGTCTGAATAATTTTATGATATAAATGCAACAGTGTAGTTTTCTACGTAATTTCATACTCAACCATCCAACTTCTTTTAATCAATGGGTGATAGGCAGACGCCTACGAACACCATAAATGAATCGAAGGCAGTAGTTGTGTATCCTCTGTGCATTAGCTGCAGTGAGACAAGGACCATATACAGTATCGCAATGCGAGAACATTGAAAGCACGAGAGATTCGCAGAGCATTTTCTTGATTTTTGTTCAGCGAAGCACGATTCCCGTTTAGTATTTTGAGCTTCCAGATGCTTTTCCTAATGCATTCTGAGATATGTTTATCGAATCGCAGTGAGTAGTCCATCCAGAGACCTAAATTCTTCACAACATCGCAATATTCGATAGGAATATCATTAATTTTGATGGTAAGTTTACTTTCCTGAAAGAAAAGTCTATCGTTTTTCCTACCGAAAACCATTGCTTTGCATTTACTAGGGTTCAGCAAAAGACAATGATCTTTGGAAACTTTGTGTAATTCACTTTTTTCCAGTTACTTTTAAATTACCGCATGCAAGCCAACGTTTTAATGTTACAACATTGTTATCCTTTACAGTTGCAAATTTTAGTTTTGCTCCAGGAATATTTTCTTCTGTTAAAAACATTCTTTTTTAATTGTACTTTACCATATGTTTATATGAGGATTAGACAGTGTTTGTCCCTGCCGAACTACTAGCGCTGCTAGTGAGTGATTTTTCGTACTTCAGGAAAAAGGTTCATTTCATTCAATTCATTTCGTATCTGCGAACAGTGGAGTATGTGATTTTTACAATATTTATGTATACAAATATATAGATATATAATGGGATGACTTGTGCTAGTGCCTCTACCGTAAACAAAATGGCACAGATACGCAAGTTTGTTGGGTGAAAGGAGAAGGGAAGAAATGAATCAAGCAGTGTTACCTAGAAAAATTTGTTTTGAAGTTGGCTATGTTGAAGTATATATGCTTTTGAGCCTGATTTAAATTAACTGAGATTTTTACATTCTTTCAGTTCGTTTGGGAGGCTGTTGTATATTTTTGAGCCAAAATAAAGGATATTTCTTTGAGTGTGAGGTTTGCTGAATCTAGAAACTTTCAGTGTGAGGTCAGTGGTATAGCCTGTGGCTCTAGATTGGTGAGCATGTACTTAGTTAAGGTTTTTGTTTGAATGTCCAAATCAAGGATTGTAGGATATATAAATTGCAAATATTTAAAAGGTTTGTAGGATATATAAATTGCGAATATTTAAAAAATTCGCAAGTTTATACAATTCTGATGGAGAGAATCGTCCATTTTTCTTGTATATAATTTTGGGAATGGTATTTTGAATAATATATCAGCCCACATCAATCTGAGCAGCCCAATACCAGTGATCATGACGGTCCCCCCCCTCTAGCGTAATCAGAACATCTCTGAGTGCTGAATACCAAATAAGTGGCATGATAATCACCATTGTATAATTGATCACAGCTTGTCAAATCTAGGAAATTAATTGATCATTTTTACAATGTACGCATTCCCTGAGAGACAGAAGCTGATGGAAACTAGCTTGTAACTGAGCATTGTCACCATCTCATAAAGCGCACCCTGCCCGCTAGGGTCGTATCAAAATTTGGAAATATCTTCCTAAATTTAACAAGCTGTACATTTTAGGACTAGCAGTGGATAGATGGACCGTACTGTATGCATAATTCATGATAACAGATGATTAATGTTACAAAATATATAGTGCGGAGGTAAAAAGTGTCCACATATCTTAACTTCCGAACGGGCCGAGATATCATTCGGACAAAGTGTACTTTTTAGTAAAATAATAGTAATGCATAAATCCTCCTTAGTGAGAGAGAGAAAGAAGTCAATATATCCTAACACATGTTTCACTCAGTCTCATGCCCGTGGATAATGCCATCGCGCTCCTACCCACAGAGGTTTAAAATTGAATTTGGGGGATGATTGGCCCCTTGGATCGGTCTGTCTTCTTGTGAAAGGTTTTAAAATAGTTGTCTGATGTTACCATTAAAGTGCGCACCATATGGGAAACTTTTTTTCGAAAAGTTTCGGTACTTGTTTGTGCTTTAAATTTAACTTAAAATGAAAAGGTCTAGCCTATTACTCGTCCCCTTTGCTATGGAAATTCGACAACCCCCAATAAAAGTGTAATTTCATTTCTAGCAACAAGTTCCAGTACTAAACTTTATGTTTTTAACGACAAAAATAACGAATGTGCCATAAGAAGGGACAACCTCCCTCTTTACAGCCACAATGGTAGAATTTGGAAAAACCAACCAAGATGCATAATACCTACCAAGGCCGAACCAAGGCTTTTTAAAATCGAGCTGAGCTCAAGTAAAAGCTCGGCTGGAATACACTTCTACTTCTGGCTCGAGATTATAAACACAGTAAGGTGTAAAGTCTCTTAAGTAGGTATTATCATTATTAGGTATTTCAATTCTGTTGAGTACCTACCTGCTGTTTGGATTATTCGAGAACAAAATACCATTTCGGTATATCTCTGAAGACACCTGACAACTCAAATTCATTAAAAATATTTCGTGGTGTCGCGGAACCCGCAACTAAAAGAAGTAGATTTGCATTTAGTGGACTTAAATTCACTATGATACGCTCATGTCATTATTCTCATCTTTACTTTCACAAATTTGTTGGCGCCTAGCAAGACCTTGCGACTGCCAGCCCCGACCTTCACAACATCTTAGTAGGAATTCCAAAAATGCTCACCTAAAAACGCCACTTGTCGACCATCGGCTTTGGATTTATTTTTAAATTCAATTGACGCACAGAATGCCATATCGAAAATATGTTATACTCTTTTGTTGAAGACATTTATGTACCTACTTATGTTTTCTTACATATGATGAAAAGTTATTCAAAATACTAATCGTTTGTTCAAGAGTGGAGGCGCAATTACGAAATTGAGAGTTTATGTTCAATTTTTCATGACAAATCCTGCAAAAACGACATTATATTTAAAAAAATATATGTGAACGGCGATATGAATATTTACTAGAAAGTCAGTGTAACTTCATGAGTATAAGGAAGAAAAGGGGTATAACTATTTTGCAGGTCTTCAGGTCAGCAAATTGTTCTCAGTAGAAATTGCTCACGTAATCTTGTAGGAAAACAGAATTTCTTGCAGGTCGGGTCTGCCACACATGAATCTCGCCCAGGTTAATCATATTCGACAGAAAAATTATCCAACCCCCACCAAAAAGTTTCACAATTCCTAAAAAATTGGAAATACATTTTGCAGGTCGGCGGAAATTCTTCCAGGTCGGGTCTCTCAGACATGAATCTCAACAAGGTTGATCATTTTCGACTAAAAAAATTCAACCCCTACCCTTTGAGCATGGAAAAATTCCACATTCCTCATTAAATTGAAAATGAACCTTGCAGGTCGACGGAAATTCTTGCAGGTCGGGTCTCCCAGACATGAATCACGACCAGGCTAATAATTTTCGAATGGGAGACCCGACCTACAAGAATTTCCGCCGACCTGCAAAATGTATTTTCAATTTAAGAATTGTGAAACTTTTTGTGGGGGTTGGAAAATTTTTCTGTCGAAAATGATTAACCTAGTCAAGATTCATGTCTGGCAGACCCGACCTGCAAGGTTTATTTTCAATTCAATGAGGAGTATGGATTTTTTCCATATTCAAAGAGTGGGTTGAAATTTTTTTTGGCGAAAATGAACAACCTGATCAAGATTCATGTCTGGGAGACCCGACCTGCAAGGTTTATTTTCAATTAAATGACAAACGTGAAATTTTTCCATACTCAAAAGGTGGGGATTGAATTTTTTTTGTCGAAAATGATTAACCTGGTCGAGATTTATGTCTGGTAGACCCGACCTGCAAGAATTTCCATCGACCTACAAAATGTATTTCCAATTTTTTAAGAATTGTGAAATTATTAAATGGGGGTTGGGATTTTTTTCTGTCGAAAATGAATAATCCAGTCGAGAGCTGATATTGACATATTACTAACATAGGAATTGAAAATAAAAATTTTTAGTTTAAAAAATAACGATATATGCTATTAAAAATACAATGCAATATAGGTGCAGCTCCAATACAATGATAAAAAGCAGAAAACTACATACAAATACTATATTTATTAATATTATCTTACCAAGTATTATTCTCTCTAGCATTGTGGATGGATTTCAATAACTGTTTTTTAAAAATACTTAATGATGGACAAGATTTAATATCATTTGGTAATTTATTGTATGCATCAAACCCTTTGAAAAATAAAGAATTCATGGCACTTCTCCTATTCGTTCTGCATAAATGCAAATTAGTATGATTTCTTGTGGCATATTTGTGCACTTCTGAATTTAAACTAACAAATTCAGAAAAATATGAAGGTGATAAGTTATTCAGAATTTTATATATAAATGTCATAGTTAGGTAATAAAACCGTAAAGAAACTGGTAGCCACCGCAAAGTTTGTAACATAATTCCGATTTCAGTGAATCTATTCACTTTTAGAACAATTCGCATACCGCGATTTTGAAGTTTTTATAATTGAGATGTTTGATTTAGATTAAACAAGAAAATAATAGAAGCACAGTAATCAAAATGTGGTTGGATAATCGCATTGTACACAGTAATTTTAGACTGAGTGGATAAATTGCCAAAAACTCCTGCAAAGAAATATAGTTTTTCAGATATTTTTTTTACATATATAATCGAGATGATTGACAAAAAGTAATACATTATCTAACTGGAATCCAAGATATTTGATACATGATACAATTTCAATGTTTTCATTATCGATTTGTAGATTTATTTAATTTAAATCAAGGCTGTTCCATTTATATTTTGTTGTAATAATCATTTCTTTAGTTTTCATTTTATTCGGTTTTAATTTATTTGCCATGAGGTACTCATTTACATCCTTTAATGCGGCATTCATTTTATCAATAGCTATATCTAAGCTTGTATACCAATAGTGTATCATCTACAAATAAATTTATAAAATCAACATTTATAAACAAGTTTGTCATTTGAGTATAAGATATCCATAGATGTCATAGATATCGAGATCCATAACTGGCAGACCCGACCTGCAAGGTTTATTTTCAATTTAATGAGAAAGTGAAATTTTTCCATACTCAAAGGGTGGGGGTTGAATTTTTTTTGTCGAAAATGATCAACCTGGTCGAGATTTATGTCTGGTAGACCCGACCTGCAAGAATTTCCATCGACCTGCAAAATGTATTTCCAATTTTTTAAGAATTGTGAAATTATTAAGTGGGGGTTGGGATTTTTTATCTGTCGGAAATGAATAATCCAGTCGAGATCCATAACTGGCAGACCCGACCTGCAAAAATTTCTGCCGACCTGCCAAATTTATTTTCAATTTAATGAGAAATGTGGGATTTTTCCATACTCAAAGGGTGGGAGTTGGATTTTTTTTTTCTCGAAAATGATTAACCTGGTCCATATTCATGTCCGGCAGACCCGACCTGCAAGAATTTCTGCCGGCCTGCAAGGTTTATTTTCAATTTAATGAGGAATTTTTCCATACTCAAAGGGTGGTGTTTCGAAATTTTTTCTGTCGAAAATGAATAATCCAGTCTAGATCCATAACTGGCAGACCCGACCTGCAAAAATTTCCGCCGACCTGCAAAATTTATTTCCAATTTTTTTGAGAATTGTAAAGTTTTTGGGTGGGGGTTCAAAATTTTTTTTGTCGGAAATGATTAACCTGGTCGAGATTCATGTTTGAGAGACGCGACCTGCAAGAGTTTCTGTCCTCCTACAAGATTACGAGAGCAATGTCTACTGAGAACAATTTGCTGGCCTGCAGCAGACCTGCAAAATTGTTATACCCGAAGAAAAGCTATTTGGTGGTCCGTCAGTTCATCAAGCTATTTGGAATGGGGAGTATGCATTTGTTTAAGTTGGATGGATCTTTGGATTTGGGATAGTCATTTTAGTGAAGGGTGGCTTTGAGTACGTTTTGTTCCTTGGATCTATTGTGGCTGTCAGTGAGTCTGATAGAACTGTGTATGAGATAATTCAGAACGGAATTCAATTGGGAAGGATGATGATGGGAATTATCATTGACGTAACGGTTAGTATGGGTTGGTTTTCGGTGAATAATGTGTGAGATTTTTTTTTGGATTTTGTGATGAGAACGTCCAGGGGGACGTAGTTATTTTCTTTGTTATTTTCAACTTCCATTGTGAATTTTAGGTCGGAACGTGAGTCTTGATGTGGTTTAGGATCCCCAGGAATCGACATAACATTGGACGGCGGCGGAAGCTCTACAAAGGATGCTACTTTCTCTGAATTTATACAGGCGGATGTAACCAGATAGCCTAGATATTTGCGTGATCTCCTTCCGAAAGTTAGCAGCTTGGAGTCGGCGGAATACCTCTCGAAGGTTCTTGATGTTAGAGATATAGCGAGCCCTTTGAAGCATGTCCGATATGGCATTGATGAAGGGAAGAGGGTAGGCGCCTTTCAGGGAGACTGCGTTCACCTTCTGAAAGGCACTACAGAAGAGTGGGTTGTTATTTTTCTTGCGAACGATGACTACCGGGAAGCTCTGTGGGCTAGAAGATGGCTCTATTATTCCTTCCTCCAACATCCGTACCACTTCGGTGTTAAATATCTCTTGCATCCGGGGGTTCTGAAAGCAGTATCGTTGTTAGGTAATCTCGGAGTTTTGACAGGCAGATAGTTTGTTGAGCCAACGAAGTCACTCCTCGGATATACTCAAAAAGTCGCAGTTCAACCTCAAAGAATTCCTTGAGTCTATTTTCCTCCTCTACACTGCGGTGAGGGCAGGCGTAGGTGCCAGTGCACCAGTAGGGCTACAAAAGGCATGCTGGTCTCTTATCCGAATATCTCCAGTCCCAATGGAGGAAGAATCCTTGTCGGTGAAGTATATCCATGCATATCACGATATCGTAGGAAAGGCATTGGATGTTGCCAAACGTTTCAGTAAAATAGATTCCTCCGGTACTGATTTTGGCTTTGTATGATAAAGAAGAACGTCTACTACCAGGCCATTGAAGCTAAACGGATAGTTGCGGTCAGGTTGCAAATTTCCTGTAAGTCCAAAGTTCGCCACTGGTCACTCTCTCTGATATACGACTTAGCCGGTGGTCGGTTATCGGTTTAGCTGTCTGATACGGAAAATGATGCGTCACCTCGCGTGACGCATCAAGGTGCTGTACTGACAGGGTGCTGTACTGTCGCCTCGCGACAGTACAGCACCCTGTCAGTTTTCCGCCTCTAAACATGGGAATCCGCAAGACATGACTCCCTCTCTTTTGCAACGACAGCAAAACATTCGCGACATAGCCCATGGGAATGTCCGATCTGCCCGCAACGCCAGCATTCTAGGCCCGATGAGGCCTCTGGTTTTCTGTTGGACGTGCGTGGCGGTGGCGTTCCCCTAGGAAAGATATAGTGGTTGAGCGGTCGGCGACTTTCCTCGAGGGCTTGGGGCTTTGGTCACGGAAAGCGGTTTTCGGCACGTGTTGTAGAGTAGGCGAAATACTTCAACGATTCAAACTTCCGGACAATTGTCGAAAAGGAGACCACGTTGGTGAGGTCAGTTTACCAAATCTGTTGTCGGTACTCTGGACGCAGATTTCGGTACAACCACTTTAACTTCGGTGCCCGATTTATCCCACCATAGTGGCGTATCGAAGTCTGCAATACAGTGATATACAAGGTGGCAGATTCATTCGGTTGTTAGAATATTCGTCCAATAGCTGCTGCCAGGTCGTTGAGATACTTGACCGGAAAGTAAAAACTCCGGAAATTGGCAGCAACAATGATCTAGGTCTTTCACGATGCTCGGTTGTTCTGGAACCATAATTCCGGCATGCCTTCTAACAAATCCGGCATATTCGAGAGCAGTCGGCCCCGAGCCACATTCTGGGAGTCGCAGATCTCCTCCAGACGTTCTAAAAATGCGGCCGGATCTTCTTTTCCATCGAAGGATACTTTTCAATCTTGTACTCGAAGTGGCGTCGTCGATGACAAACTTCCAGTCGAAGATACAGCGGTAAACACAGTGGGCTATGGAACGGAAGGAGAGGCAGTAAAGGTCGGGGTTGCGTCTGTCTCATGGAGGAATATCGAATCACGCCCAACTACACACGTTCCTTACTTTCAGCTCTGACGACGAGGTGGTGTACGTCATCGCGAAACTTTCGCGGGTGCTATGGATAACGGTGGGTATTGCCAGAAATTATCAAGGAGGTTTCCATCATTCGCGGAACGTATCGAATTCCCGGCATTCTGCTGAATATTTTTCAGCAAGAACGATATTTTTATACACACCAAAATAAAAAGACTTTCTTTCGGTGCGTGTTTCGCTAATCAAGTTAGTACCACCTGGAGTTGACTAGTCATCTCTGCTGTGTCAAAAATGTTTCCAATATAATATGCTCTTGAGACTCATTGCCGACCTTTAGCAGTTTTTTTATGATTCCTCCACCGTTCGTTGACACATCCAAGATTATTCAACGCTTATTATTTGAATAGTACAAAACGTTGGCCATTTAAGAACCCCCACAACAAGTCTTCAATCTGTTGACGTTTCATAGATTGGGTTCATAGAGAAATCCTATAATAAATTGAATTTTATTTAGTTGAAAGTGAAAAGGACCAACAGTGAGAAACATCTGAAACCAATTCACACAAGTAACATATCTGAATTATAAGTCCAAAGCATCCAATGAAACATCGATAGATTGTGCATTCAGTCTTAACATTAAAAATAAAATCTTAACAAGAAATTGGCCGCATCAAAAAGACAGATCTTAGATATGATTACTCCAAAAACCTGGTAGACCACTACCAAGAAGATGAGCCTCAAAAGGAAAAAAAAAACGTTACAAGGACTATCCGCATGTCTAAGCATCAGAACGAATTTCACCTATTTAAGTATAGCATAAAAAGAGTACAATTGCAGTAAAGAGTAAATGCAGTATGTCCTACTACATCGGCGAAACCAAGAGGCTATTGGACAAGGAAATCTCCCAAATTAACATCAAGTCGTTCGAAACTAATACTTTTCATTGGTTTTAAAGGAAGTTCAAAGAAGATACACACATGAAAGTTAAATGTTTTCTTGCTGCATACAGTTCCGGTGTGAAAAGTCTAACTTATAAAATCCTCTGAGGAACACCTGTGGTTCACCTGAAAGGAAGTACAGGTTTTGTAATCTTGATGTACCTACTTATACACAGAGTTGAATGCATACCAGTAACACATAATATTTACTAGCATATTACAAGTCAATAAATGGATGTTCCTTAATTCGAGTATGATATTTGATTGTGGGCCTGAACACTTAATCAGATCTCTTCGTTGATTGTCAACTGTTGTTGGATACTTTTGAAATAATTACAAAAATGAGAATGGGCGGATCTTCTAATAAACCTATAGAAAGCCGTTCGAAAGAAACCTGCCAAATATACTTCACAATTATTTTCTATGAATGGGCCATTAACTAAACACTGTAAGTGAGTGCTCCATTCTGAACTAGCTTTAAAGCCACTTCAAAACTACAAAAAACGGTATTGATTATTATAATGAAATGCCTATTTTAAATAAAAAAGATTTTGACAAATTTATAAATAAACGGCATACCAGGTATCCATAAACTAGCGAACCGCGCGGGCTCCGCACGGGTGCATTGTTGATAATAAATTTACATATAAACGTGTTGGATCGCTGCTAATCGTAAAGTGCTATAGGGCGAAGCGCGGCCTTCTACGCGCTATTTATTGTCACGCGCCACCGGTCCCCCGGCCGGTACCGCCGCAATCTCTATGTCCCTGCATTTTAAATATGTAATATCCTCAAAAATATTCATTTGAATTACATGCTGTAAGGGGCCGTATTGATCTATATTAAATGTATTTAAGGTACTTGATTGGATAAGGATTAATGCTGTATTGCTTAAAATCGCTCCGTAAAAAAGTAAAGGATAAAAAATGGTTGTTATGGGTTATTTCTAAGAGATAGACACATACCATCACGGACTTTTTTGTAGACCTTTTTAAAATGTACAGAGTGGGCCAAATTGGACACTTTTAAAGGGAAACTCCAGTTTTCAAACTTGATAGATGAAAACTGATGGCTGTGTCTGAGGTTCAAATTTTATGACAAACTTAATGGTGAAAACCGCATATCGATGCAAATGAGATATCAATGGTTACTGATGGAAAACTATTTTTTAATGAGAGATCCTCTATATTCCTGCATAATTCAATATAGCTTAAAATCACGTCTCTAAAAATGTAGCACACTTGATGTTATGCTAGAGTCATCTTTGAAATACAGAGCTTTTAGATTCCTTGTATTCTTTGAAACGCACACATTGATAAAAATCTATAACCATCTCCTGAAAGCTATGGTTTTCAGGCATGACAATAAAAACAAAACTATTTAATTTACACCTTGAAATGCAATGAGGGCTAATTAATTGACTCGCTTATTCCATGAATTTGAAGATGGAGTAAAGATCATGTTTCTGTGAATTGCTCACGGATGCAAGATCCGGCTTTTGGCGCCATTAAAATGATCTCAGTCGTATATACACTGTTTGTTACATAATCGTTTTTCAACCGAATAGATTGAGAAACAGTTCGAGTTCGATATAGGCGGGGTTCAATGTTTGATATAAAAATTGATTATTTTTTTGGAGAAAATTCAATTTGTTTGCCGGATTTATGTGACGAAGATCCTGTTGATTTACTATATAAGGTTTATAATGAATTCAGTGGAATTCGATTCCAAAAACAATTATTTTTTAATGACCATTATAAAATTCTTTATGCTATGCAAAATCAATTTGTATTTAATATAATAGTTTGTGTCAGAGACAAAGTGTCATTCGTGACGTACATAAAATAGTACTTACCTATTTTTGTCCTACTGAAATCCTGAAAATACATTTATAATATTCATGAGATAATTCAAATTCGGTAATATGATTCTCCAAATAATTGGTATGTCGCAATTATGGGAGTAATCGAATCAAGGGCGGATCAAGATGGAAGAATGTAGTATATATTACGGTACTCATTTGAAATATATCGAATGTTGAAATGTAAGTATTTTTCCCAAACACCAAAACTGCAATACTCTCCTCGACACATGTTTCACCAGCCAAATTGGCGTCTTCAGGAGATGAACTACATTAATTGCTAACTCTAAAACTGGTCTCAATTCATATCTAATAGGATACCTACACTTCCACTTTCAGACACGCATCAATGATTTCGAGTAAAAAAAGACAAAGAAAGAAAGATTATCAATTGATTGAAAAATAAAGCAGTTTTATATCTGAAGGCAGGACGGTTGTGATATTGGAGTACTATAAGAGAACGGTCCCTATAATACATTACACACTCGAAGGGTGTCAAAACTTGATCGCCTGACCTTAAACAGGAGTCTACTGATTTCTAACCCTTCATTTCTTAAAATAATCAGTCTACCAATAATTCACAAATCGGGCCTACTTATAAAATCACCAAATGGCTAACCAAACACAATTTATTTATTTTGTATATAGGACTTAGGTCCTATATACAAAAGACATATTTGCGACTTTTGACACAAATACATCTGAGGTAGTGGAAGAATACCAGTATTTTTTTATATATTCCTGGTAACTAATACCATTGTCCTCAACACACGTATACACTTTGTTGTGACAGATACGATATTGAAAAAAATGTTATCAGGGACATAGCTGAAAGCAATGGGTATAGGTACTTTTAATATAGTAGATAATTTAATTAGGAAACGTAAACTTAGGGATAATCTTCGTAAATCTTCGACTTTTCGAGAAGACATCAATTCAAAGGTCATTGTCCTTCCATGTGAACCAAGATACGCTAACAAGAAAAGAAGTAAGCTGAGGCGGTATCAAACTCACTGCCACAACACAAGAGTCATTCACGAAAAGAATATAAAATAAATGGAGAAAGATAAAAAATTATGTAGCCAGCAAAAAAGTGATTTTGGCGTTTTTTGCCGAAAAGGCAAAAAAGTCACCATCATCACTATGGTCGTACTTACTTGTTCGATTGATGACCTTTTTATTTTGTAGAAATTCATATTGAATAAAAAAAAGCTTTTGTCTAATTTCTACTAAGTTAATTATTTGTTACGACCGGTTTCGGTTAAGACCATTTTCAAGTAACTACAATAACAAGTACTAAAATACTAAAAGTACTAAAATATATACTGATAAGGTCAGGTACCTCTAATAGGTACCTACCTGAGATAACCTAAATAATCAATACCATATTATTCGATTTTAAAGTCGACTATACCAGTTAACGAATATTATGATATTTAAAAAAAGTGTGTTATTGTTATTATTATTAATGAAACAGTAAAAATTCAACAACCAAATATATACAGAAAACGGGACATCTCCCTAAAATTTGCAGTTCTTTTCCGATTTCGAAGAACTTTATTTTGAATTGTAGAGTTCAAAAAACTATATTTTGTTGTGGTATACCAAATTTCATCGAAAAATATTCAATATTAATAATTCTGTGGTGGAATCAACATTCACATTGTATCATGATAGAATGTCAACTGCACAACTCTCAAATGTTTTTTTGAATCTTGGTGAATTGGCCGTGAAACACCGTTGGCGAGATAAAATTGAACGTGTGCGTCTTGTCGGAGATAATGCTCTTTCGGCAATAGAAGCTGCCAGAGAATTTCATAACAGACATCCTGATAAACTTCCGGTGAGCAGCAGTACTGTGAACTGTATAAATTATGTTTTTAACGAAACAGGTTGTGTGCGAATATTGCAATATTTTCGTAATAATCCTCATTCAGGCTTGCGAACGTCTAGTTTGAATTCAAATATCCCTAGAAAAATATCAGGAGATGCCTTGTAAAAAATGAAATTAAACCATTCAAGCCAAACATTTTACAATGTCTGGAACCAGGAGATGAAGAAAGAAGATTAGAATTCTGTAGGGTCAAGGAAAATATTTGAATGATGTAAACTTCTTCAAAACAATTTCGTTTAGTGATAAACCTTCATATCTACCAGTACCAAATGGAGTACTGTGTACTCCAGTACCAAAATTCAAGGAACTAGTCTACGGATGATCCTAATTGGGTTATAAACGCAAAAAGGCAATATTTCCATAAAATGAATGTGTGGTGTGAAATAATGTAATCTGTTCTTTTTTCTTCGGAAGTAATCTGAATGGAATTATATTTTTAGACTTTTTGAAAAATGAGTTTTGTACATGATGCAGTTATTGTAAGAGAATGGCTGAATAATAATTATAGAAATCGATGTATAGGTTGAAATAATCCTTACATTGAGTGGCGGCCAAGATCACCGGACCTGACACCGCTAGATGTTTTTCTTTGGGGTACTGTGAAGCAAAAAGTTTACAAATCCAGACCGCAGTCAGTAGAAGAACTACGCATCAGAATATCTGCAGCTTGTGCAGAAATTACAACAAAACAACTGAGAAAAGTTATATTGAATTTCAGAAGGAGGTATGACAAGTGCATTGCAATGAATGGCGGATTGGTTAAAACAACAAAAATTTGATGAACGTTCATTCCTGTTTCTGTCTACAATAATTTGTTGAATATTATTTTTCAATTGTGTAATTTGTCCAATGATTAATTGATCAGAATGAATATGTTGATTCGTTTATGTAATTTGCCACAGTTATCAACGATAACTTGATGTTTATGTTACTTTTCATCAGATACTTGAATTAAGTCGTAATTAAAATTTCTTTGATTCGGCCACGGAATCATTAATATTGAATATCTTTTGATGAAGTTTGGTATACCACCATTTGGGAGGGTGTCCAGTCCAATAGTGATTTTAAATTTTTACTAATAGAATCGCTATAACGATTTCTTGTATTTTAACCTGTAAAAATATTCGCAGCAGGCCTTGGTTTTGTAGAAAGAAAATTATATTTGATCCCAAAGTACAGTTTTTTGAGCTCTACAATTCAAAATAAAGTTCTTCGGAATCGGAGGAAAGATGCAAATTTTAGGGAGGTGTCCCGCTTTCAAATGGGTCACACTATAGATTTCTGAAAAAATTAATATACAGCGAAGAGATTAACAGAATCTTAAAAAAGAAACTGCAGATGAGTAGTATTCGCTAATAAAGGTGATGTTTAGAATTATATTGCATTAGTAATACTTTTAGAGTGTGGCAATAACAGATATGTGATGAGCATGCCGATCAGAAGGGGGTGACAAATGTAGATGATAGAAATACATTACTAGCTCTCAGACTTATTGGTACGAACCCCAAGAAAACGTATCACAGTGAGTGCATTGCATTGCGCCTTGAAAACATCCAGCTTAAGAAGTTTTCCATAAGCAGGGGGGGTGGAAGTCATCTTCGGGTGCAGAATTCCACGTTCAAGGCACATTTGCTATAATAATCGCAGTGTCAAAGCTTATACTGAAAAGTGATACAACTGCTGGCAGTGCATCAAACTCAGTAAAATTATTGCAAGAAACATCCAGTTCACTGGCCGAAATTGACGTTTCCGGCAACGTCATGAAATTTTCATGAACACCAAAGAGCAAGAATAAGGTTAGGTTAACTTAGATTCACTGCAATCTGTACAGATTTATTGTAGATCACACCTATTCAAACTCAGGCAAATAAATTCAGTTTCTTGACGAAGTCGATTAGCTAATTTTTTGAGTGATCTTACAGGTCAGATGGGAGAGTGAAACTACCATACTTTGTGCATGCCCCAGCGGGGCAATTGACAATAAACAATTCTGTATGCTGTCTATCTATTGTCTCTCCCCATAAAGATGTGGAGAGAAAATAGGTATAGAATGATTTCTATGGCCACTGACGGTATTATACTGATGGCACCAGGCGTAGTAAGACAAACTTGTTTCTGTATTCCAGGAAGCCATTTGCTGGAAAGCTTTTGGCCACCAGGTGACTGCTCCATACGTAATAATTTGTCTGACAACCATCACATATACAGGGCGTTCCAACAAAAACTTAACCTCCCCTGTAAGTCAGAAACGGACATGTAATTGAAAATTTCAAAGAACACGTCAATTTTTATTTCTAGGGGGACTAATTCTGATATGGAAATCATACCCGAAACTTCACCACCTTGCGGTTAGCAACTACCCCCCCTATTTTTTCAATGGCATGGGGGTCGAGTGATACATTATTTGAAAAGTATTTTGTCCCTCTATTACCTCTGTAATTTTTTTCGAAATTGAATCATTCGTTATTGAGAAATTAAATGTTGAACGTTTTATTTAAAAAAAACTAGAAAATTCGCTGTCGTTCATTTCAATGAGAAAATCAACAACAAATAATAACATTGGAAACAGAATCAACGGATAAATTGTTCGAAATGACCTCCACCTAGTTCCATACAATAAAACAGTGTACTCTCGAATGCGTTCCGTACATTATTCAGGATATCCGGAGTCAGTAATCAGCATTCCCGAACAATTCTCTGTCGCAAGTCTTCTAGATTTGTAGGCTTATTAGAGTACATTTTCGACTTCAGGTGTCCCCACAGAAAGAAGTCCATCGGTGTGAGATCTGATGATCTAGCTGGCCATTCCACTGGACCCCTTCTGCCGATCCAACGCATTGGAAAACGTTCTTTCAAAAACTGTCTCACCGAATGTGTTTCCATCACCAAATAAATATTCACATCGATCCAGTAACAACAATTATGTCTATTCACTTCACTATTCAACATGAAAGAACTTTCGTCTGAAAAACATATGTATTGTGTGATAGGTTTGGGTTGTTGGTCAATTTCTCGCTGAACACCTCACAAAACTGAAGTCGACGATCAGGATCATCTTCGTTTAATTCCTGAAAAAGCCTTATTTTGAAAAGATGGAATTTGTAGGCTTTCAAAATCCGAAAAACACTAGTAGCTGATACACCAGACGCTCTAGCTACTTGTCTGATAGATTGTCGATTATACATTTGTACATGTCCTAAAACTGCAACTTCAACTCCGTCATTTCTGACAGGATGGGATACTTAATGTTTTCTGTTGTGAACAGAACCTGAAATTCGAAACTTATCCATTAACTGTTTAACGTATTGATGGCCCACGTTGTGGTCTGGATGATTGCAGCAGCTTCAGCACATTCATTATTTCGATAATAGGTTGCAACAATTTCTATTCTTTCTTCAGTAGAATGAACCATGTTGGAACACAGTGAACAAAGATGACTGAATAATAATTCGTGAAGAAGTGACAGTGGCCAACTATCTACTTTTTGTTTTCCGACAACTAGATTCAACAAAAACTACCAGTGCAGAAAAAACTAACAGTGTCGTCTATTTCAAAACGTTTACTACTAATTAAATGAAATTCTACAAATTTAGAAGACCTGCGACAGAGAATTGTTCGGGAATGCCGATTTCAGACTCCGGATATCTTCAATAATGTACCTAAGGAATGCTTTCGAAAGTAGACTGTATTATTGTATGGAACTAGATGGAGGTCATTTTGAACACTTTATCCGTTGATTGTGTTGCCATTGATATTACTTTTGCTGATTTGCTCATTAAAATGAATGACAGCGAATTTTCTGTTTTTTCTTAAATAAAACGTTCAACATTTGATTTCTCAATTATTAGTCAGCGAACAACAAAATGTCACTCCACCTAGTGGACGAGGTACTAACCAAGTGCATATCCGTAATTTGCCCGATTCCTCTGAATAAGGAAGAAAAACTTTCTCATTAGTCAGTGGGCTATGCTTGAAGACTAGCAGTAAAAAAATCTAAATAAATGAGGGATTTTCACATAGACTGGCTTGAACGTTTAAAGTTCATTTCTTTAGATTTGTTTACTGCCAGTCTTCAAGCATAGCCCACTGACTAATAAGAAAGTTTTTCTTCCTTATTCAGAGGAATCGGGCAAATTACGGATATGCACTAGGTTAGTACCTCGTCCACTAGGTGGAGTGACATTTTGTTGTTCGCTCCAACTTAGAAAGAGGAAAGAAATACTCTGCAAGAATACCGATTTTCAATTATGGAATATCATTGACTTTAGATCGATGATGGCCACTATCTTGCACTGATGAGTGGCTAATGAGCCCGAAACCGGTCTGCAAGTGTGCCCGTTCCAAAATTGAAGGTCGACTCTTTCAGTTGTTTTGCCAATTGCATATGCAGGAAATTTTCTGTGAAGACGTCTGTCGGATATAATCCAACGCCCTTCGTGGTATTAGCCAGAGGAGTAGATGTTTTCTGATAGGCGTCAGTCCATTCAACCTATACTGTGTAGGTATATTCGAGACTGGCTTGAACGTTTAAAGTTCATTTCTTTAGAACGAATGAACCAATTCCGAAAAAAATTACAGAGGTAATAGAGGGACAAAATACTTTTCAAATAATGTATCACTCGACCCCCATGCCATTGAGAAAAATAGGGAGGGTAATTGCTGACCGCAAGGGGGTGGCGTTTCGGGTATGATTTCCATATTAGAATTAGTCCCCCTAGAAATAAAAATTGACCTGTTCTTTGAAATGTTCGGTGATACGTCCGTTTCTGACTTACAGGGGAAGTCAAGTGTTCGTTGGAACGCCCTATATATGTACAGTGGTACAAATGGAGCGTTCCGGGCAAGTTTTTTATCTAGAGCAAAAAATAGAGTGCAACTAAAATTATTTATCTATAAAATACATGATTTAGTGTTTCATAAATAAATGTTTCATTGTATGAGTTGTAGTTTAATGGAAAATTTTTATCTATCCATTTGGATAAAGTGATAAAGTATCTACCCTTGCGTATATAAAGCAATTTAAGCCTACTCTTTTGAGTGGATATAAACTTACTTCAACATGTGTTGTTATGGCAATTTGAAAGTAAACGACGGGCGAATACTCCTGATGGTTAATCTCTAATGCCAAAAATATTAAACTTTGTATATATAGTAGAGTGTATAAGTTGAAACTGAATCGAAGTGTACAAGAGCGAGGACCTTAATAGAGTTAACAATGTACTGTTAACAAAGTAGCAAGGGATTAGAACTTTACACATAAAATTATTTCCTTATTATGGAACAACGGAACTTGTACGCCTATGTTTGGAAAATAAAATTATTATAACATTAAGTATAATCAAAGCTCGCACTCCCTCATTCGATAAATCAGTTTGAGTGTTGACACAGCGTTGCGGCAACACATTTGGAGCCGTGAATTTTATTTTTCAATCATCGTATCACGAGGACGGGAGGGCAGGAAGTGGAAATAGTGTACAATTATTTATCACTTGAATTGTGTTTACTAAAGTGTTTCAGTCAACAGTGCGTGTTAGTGTTTAAATAAAAGCGGATGATGAGTTTTGAATTGAAAGAAAATCATCGAAATTATTTTTTGAAAAGAAAAGTTGATAGTGATCATTTTCAAATGTGAAGTAAATTCTCCAAGAGATTATGGCACGCCGGTAATGATATAATTATTTTTTTCTATATTCAGTTTTCAGTTTGTTTTTTAGTTCAGTTCCAACCAGTATTAGCACGTCCTGTTGAACATTTTGTATATGAATAATATATTTTTTATTTCCTCATTTGACACTTGATTAAAAAATACAAAACACGATTCAATTAATTCTCGAAAGTTTAAATTTTATTCTACATTGAAATAATCAGTTTTTTTTTATCTCGACAAGATCGTGAAAACCGGTGAAAATACTGAAAATTTACATTTCTGGCAAGACATTTTTTGTTAGGATTTTTTTTATTTCCTCAAATAATATTGTGTTTTTACTTATTCTATCATTCTGAATATATGATAACCCTATATATTATTATTCCTTAAACAAGTCAATTTTATAATCAAGGGGGACACTTTCAAGGAATATTTGTAGCCCTCGTAGTTCAACCCCCAAGGTGGGGTAGATGTTACCCTTAGAATCTTAAATGGGAAGGGGTGTCAAGGGGCACATAATTTTGACCCTGACTTGTTATTTTTTTATGAGCATTTTTCGAAAAATAGCGTTCGAAGTGTCGCTCATTTTGCTCTAAACAGTAATGAAGTCTGTTTTCGAAATCCCCTCTAACATTACGAAAAACTTCACTAGGAATTGACCGGCGTGCTGCTGTAATTCGTCTTTTGAGTTCTTCAATATCCGGTGATCTCGGAGGCCATTCAACTTTTCCCCTTCCGTCAATCCATCTATCCGGAAATCTCTCGTTTAACCACTGTCGGATGGGAAGAAAATAATGTGGAGCACTGTCCTGCTGTAAATGCAACAGATCCTCTTGCAAAAGTTCATTACCTTCAGCATCCATTTGAGTTTCTAGCTCGTGAGTCTTCAAGCATTTCCAGATACAGATTGCCAGTCAAGTTTTCTTCCAGAAATAATGGACCAATAATGGCATTTCCAAGAATACCAGCCCAAACATTAACTTTTTATGAGTGTTGTATATGCCCTTCCGGAAAAATATGCGGGCTTTCGTCAATCCAACAATAAAGGGCTGGAACAGTACCACCTGATATTCTTACCAGTTCTTGTCAAACCATGCATCTCAGTACAGGCGTACTAATAATTACTTATGTTAGTTTAGAACGCTATATTTTGGAAAATGCTCATAAAAAAATAATAAGTTATGGTACCATTGGAAGCAGAATTGAACGCCAATCAAAATGATGTGCCACTTGACCCCCTTCCCATTTAAAATTCTAAGGGTAACATCTACCCCTCCTAGGGGGTTGAACCACGGGGGCGCTACAAATAGTCCTTGAAAGTGTCCCCGTCGACAATAAAATTTACCTGTTTTTTCGATTCCTCATATTGTATACTGGAAGGAAGATATTAAGGGTGAGAAGTGTTCAAATTGACACCCTGCATATTTGATAACGGCTATAAGAATATTAAGATTTGACACACAGAATTCGTTGCAATACTAAAGGGAGGTGATTTCCATTTTAATAAAACAGTCGTTGATACCGGGGGTCAGAATATCGGGCCACAGACCAATGTCTTTTTCCAAGTTGAAACATTAATAGATGTTGTCAGACAGATGCTCCAGAGCTTCAGTGGTTTCTTCTATTGATGTCGCAGGCACGTTTTCTGGCACCTGATAGAAATGATTAGAATAAACGTATGATTCGAGAAGTTTATAAATTTGCCTAACTATTATAATTACATATTGTCATATTGTATACATATTGCATACTCGTTTTTATGCTGGCGTACGGTACGTACCTACCTATTAAATAGGTGTAAAGAGTGTACACTGTAGGTACAGGTAATTATTACATAAATATTACAGATATCTTTGAACTGGTGTCAAATCAAAAGTACGTTACTAAATGACTAAAATGACATCTGAATTCAGTAACTAATCCAAAAAACAACGAAGTGTTTAGAATTTCAACATTAAACTCTCCCATACTTTTTATTTCCATACAAAACTTTGAACTCACCGTCTAAAAAAACTAAATTGAAATTAATTTCAAATATCAAAAAATTGGTTTATTACTTTGTTAGGTTTATAAAAATTTTGTTTATTATACTCAATTTAAAAATATACACACATCGGAAAAGTCTAGGGATATTTTTATAACATACTAAATATCATAAAAATAAATGCATGAGGTCGTTTAATTTCGATTAAATTGGTACACTCGATAACCCTGTAGATTTCTATGGGTTGAACAAAGCCTGCAAAAACGGTAACTAATCTTTTATCAAGTTTTTTACAAACTGTAGGTTTTCGGCTAAAATGAATAATCTGAAAGTGTCGAGTTTGTACATTCTATGCAGTTCTTGCTCAGCAATTAAACTGGAAATATTGTGCTTTACCATGGAACGCCATCACTTACCATTGGCTGAGATGAATAGAGCTGTAGGGCTTCTTCAAGTTGGCATGCGACAAAATGATGTAGCTCTTCGTTTGGGTGTCTCCCAAAGTGTTATCAGTCGATTGTGGCGGCGTTTCCGTGAAACTGGCAGTCCAGCCGAACAACATCCAGGACGAGGACGCGCTACAACTGCAGTTCAAGACCGATTTTTGGTCTTAACCGCAAGAAGACAACCGACAATCACAGCACCTGAGTTGGTTAACGTGTTGCAGCAGACGCACCAGGTAACCATTGGTCGTGATACTGTCAGAAATCGACTGCATGAAGCAGATCTCCACAACAGAAGGCCACTTAGATGTCCACCTTTGTCGAGAGGCAATCGCGGTAGAAGATTAGAGTGGTGTCAAGAACATCAAAACTGGGATGCAAATGATTGGGCCACATTTTTGTTTACAGACGAATCCAGATTCTCGTTGAGTAAGACTGTGGAGACGACCTAATGAACGTTTGAGACACGTCCAGGAAGTCCACACATACAGAGGTGGTACAGTAATGCTATGGGGCGGAATCATGATCGGCGGCAGAACCGATCTCGTTTTTCCAAATCGCTCCCTCACAGCTCGACAGTACCTCGACACCATTCTTCTACCTATCGTCCGTCCGTTTGCTGGTGCTGTTGGTGAAAACTTCCACCTAATGCACGATAATGCTCGTCCACATGTCGCGCGTCTAGTGACTGACTGGCTCACCAACGAAGGAGTTGATGTATTGCCATGGCCAGCACAATCACCGGACCTGAATCCCATCGAGCATGTGTGCTTCAACGAAGAATTACTCCGCATATGGGGAACATTCACACAACGTTTCAATTGAGAGAACTTTTAATCGCTGAATGGGCAAATGTACCTCAACAAGTCATTGACAATCTCATTTTGTCGATGCACGATAGATGTAGGGCCGTAATAAACCAGCGTGAAGGCCATACTTTGTACTGCTTCCAATTTTTTTTGTATTATGATTTTTTTTTCGGGGTGCCAAAGAAGAGCCATATTTTTTTTTTTAGTTTTGCTTATATGCGCACTCAGTATTTCTGACCATTTAATAAATTTTGTTGTAAGTTACATTCGTTTAATAATCACCCGTCAACTTTTTTTTCCCTAAAGCGATCTAAAAAAAAAATATTTTTTTAAACAAGTAGACCAAAACTTAGAAACGTTTTAGTACTAATTTCATACTTAATGTAAAATGGAAGTGTTTCTGGTATCCAACATTTGAATAATACTCGTTTTATTTACGAAAAAAGGATTCATTATACTTAACGATTAGGTATCTACACCCGGTATAAACACCGACAGACAGATCATCTCGCTTTAAAAATTTTCCAGGATTTTTTAAGCGCTTACTATATTGCAATCGTCTGCAGTTACTAAGTCATCTTTCTGCAATGGGCTTGCTCGTTAAGAGAGTGAGAAGTAGTTGCAACATCACTCTTTGCCTTAGAGGGTACAGTAAAAAAATCAGTCATACGGCGTGATTTAGCTAAAACTTCTTGGGCGGCAGCTTTCCGTTTTTCACTTCCGCTTAGATGTTCTCGCTTTCCTCTATGGCGATCAGCACTGAACAAATGGCGGTCCACATTAGGTCGCTTCACCTTTAAAAACAAATTAATCCATACTTATATTATAAATGTGAAAATGTGTTCTTTGTTCGTTCGTTTGTCCGCCTTTCACGCCTAAAATACTGATCTGATTTTAATGAAATATTATACAACGATAGAGTTGACTCAATGAATTTCTCCTCCTCCATAACACTATAAGGAAAAATCAATTTGGATTCCAGAGCAACGAACACACATGATGCAATATTCTCTTTCCTGTTTGAGTTGTATTCCAATATGAATGATGGAGATGCTGCTGCAGCAGTATTTTGTGACCTTACAAAAGCCTTTGACTGCGTTGATAATAAAATACTGCAATATTCTCTTTCCTGTTTGAGTTGTATTCCAATATGAATGATGGATGAGATGCTGCTGCAGCAGTATTTTGTGACCTTACAAAAGCCTTTGACTGCATTGATAATAAAATACTGCTACGAAAGCTGAATATCTATGGATGTAGAGGGATAACACTACGGTGGTTTGAGCCGTATCTCAATGGTCGCAGTCAGATTGTGAAAACGATTAAATGTTCGAAGAGTATTGAAATAAATACTGGTGTACCACAGGGATCGGTTCTCGGTCCAATATTGTTCCTGTTGTATATTAACGATTTGATGAACATAAGTATATCTGGAACATTCACTCTTTTCGCTGACGACACCACTATATTGTGGCATAGTAAAGGTATAGATATACTCAATGAGACAATAGCTCATGATATACAAAAAATCAAGTCTTGGTGTGATTCCAATCTACTCTCCCTTAATATTTCGAAAACAAATATTATGACTTTCAAATCTTTCAAATGTTCACTTCAGAATTTATCTGTAGCGAGCGGTATCATTGAGAACAGAGAGTGTACTAAATTTCTGGGGCTGTATATAGACGGTGGACTGAAATTTGACGCTCACATCAGAAAAATGAAAAGTAAAATTTCCACCGGCTGTTATGCAGTGAGAGTTATTGCTAGAGAACTGGGAGTTTATACTGCAAAACAGCATATCACGCTTTGGTAGAATCTCACTTAAGGTACGGTATACCATATTGGGGTGTGTGTAGCCTTATTTTGCTGGAGTCTGTATTTGTATTACAGAAGAGAGCTATACGATACTTGTGCAAAGCTAAACCTCGTGACTCATGCAGGCAACTGTTTATAGGTAAAAAAATTTTGACGGTTGTAGCTCTTTTTATTCTGGAGACAGTGTGTTTAATCAAGAAACATCTTGTGAAACTTGAGGTTACCACCCATCACTATACAACTCGTCAGAGCGTGCAAAAAAATTTAAAATTACCTATTTCTTGCAACTCTCTGGTCAAAGACTCCTTATTTTACAATGGTGTGAAGATGTATAACCATCTGCCGAGTTACACTAAAGAGATAAATATTGATACCAATCAGTACAGAAAAATTATTAAAGTCGAGTGAACAACGTCTGTGTGAACCGTTCTCGAAAATACTGAATTCTACTGTTGTTTGTTAACCCAAAATCTTGGGACTTTCATCAATCTGTACCTGGAAATTAGTGCTTCCTGCCTTATCGGGGTGAGCAACTTTTCTTATCTAGACGCCGAATAAGTGCTAATATAAAGATTACTTCCTATATTGAAATCTCACACCAATCTTCAACAAAAAAACTTTTTACAAGAAACGGCAAATAAACAATTACTTCTGATAAACTAAGGCTTGTATTAGCACTGAGGCTAGAACAAAAACTGGTGTGAACAATGACCAATACTTCTGAACTTTCCTTGACTGCTATTTACAATCTATTGAAGAATCTAGACGAGAAATTTGATAAATCACAAACTACGCTTGCCGAGATCAAATCCGAATTACTAGGTGTCAACGATAAAATATTACTACTCGAAAAAGAGAATGATACTTTGAAGAAAGTCGTACAGTCGCAGGATTGTAAACTTCGGCGGAATAACTTGTTGGTTTTTGGTATCGAAAAAGAAGACAATGGTGAAGGCCTTTCTCTGCTAAGCCATGTTCTTGAAGTAGGTACCTATCGAATTTGCTGATGTTAATAATATAGACTCATTCGAGAATAAGAACAAAAAGCGGACACTGAAAATGGAACTGGTCTCTTATTTGAAAAAATTGGGAATCACAAAAAACGTGGTTAACGATTTATGTCCAGCCGACCAGAGTATCCATAAATCCTTAAGGACTTACCTCAATACTGCTAAACTTAACGGGGTCAAAACAATTATCAAGAATAACCACCGGATTATCAACGACACCTTCCAGACTCTGGCTGATATCCAGTCTAATCCGGAACTCTTGCAAGTGAGTCGCAACAGAAGCGAGGTTGCGCCCTCTTTTACAAGAACTGCTGATAAAAAGACCCGAAGAACTCGTACAACCTCTGACCGGAACTACAAATAACACAGTTAATCTAATTTTTACTTTATTTTTTAACTACTAAGTCAATATATTCATTTCCGCTTTGACGACTACCATCCTTACGAATTCACCTTTCAGAATTGTTTGTTTTATATATGCTTCAGTCGGGAAAATATCCTAAAATGTCCGAAACTTTAAAATATGCTCATTTAAATGTAAGATCATTATTCACAGGGTTTGATTTGCTCTCGGAATATATTTCGAATGAAAATATTGATATATTTGGTGTCACTGAAACTTGGCTCTCTCCAATAATTGACTCTGATACCATTGGAATTAACAATTATCATTTAGTTCGCGCCGAAAGAATTGGCAGAGGGGGTGGCTTTGCTTTCTACATAAATAACTCTATTAAATTCAAAACACTCTTTAGTCATATACGTTCTCATCTTGAACAGTTGTGGATCTCAACAACCCACAGATGTAAAACTCTTGTTTTTGGAGTATTATACCGGCCCCCTTCAGCTGATTTGATCCAATGTTTAAACGAACTCGAAGACAGCATGGCCAACCTACTTCCTTCATGTGATTTTTTGCTGGCTGCCGGCGATATTAATATCAACCTGTTAACTCACGACTGGCGTTCTGAACTCCCTACAGATTTTATAAATTCGTTCGATCTTCATCAGCTTATAGAGAAGCCTACCTGAATAACTGCTCACTCTCAATCCTTTATTGACATCGTCCTTGTCTCTGATAAGGAAAGAATATTAGATGTGGATTTGTATGATATTCAGGGAATTTCAGACCATGTGCAAAATTGATGCTTCTGTTTCTTCTAGAAGAGTTAAAATGGTTTATTTTCGCGATTATCGTAACTTCGACTTCCGATCTATTCCGTTTAGACGTCCTGAATATTCAGTGGGATCTCATCTATCAATTCGGTAACGTGGATTGTGTGGTCTTCTTCCTGAACGACAACATTCTTAATCTTTTAGAAAAACACGCCCCTTCTCAAACGAAGAGAGTAAGTAAACCTCCAGCACCTTGGTTAACTTACAATATAAAAATGATGATTGCACTCAAAAACCGAGCTCTGAGTAAATACAAGAAATCTTTATCTATCGCCGATTGGAATAGCTATAAGAACCTCAGAAATTATACATGTAGTGCGATACGACGTGAGAAAAAAGCATATCTGGACTTTGTTTTAAGAAATAAAAATTCCAAAGCAACTTGGAATACCTTAAGAACGCTTGATATCCTGAGGAACAACAAAAAATCAGATATCCCTGATGAATTAAAAGAAGTAAATCTCATTAACCAGCACTTCAATTCCATACCCCAACCTATCAGATCTGCTCACCAATTGTCCATATTAAATCGATTTGTTAATTCGGAAGAAACTGAAAACTCCTTGCATCAAGAGCAAAGCTTTGGGTTCTGACGGGCTATCCCTCAAAATGATCAATCTCATTGACTCTTTTTTGATAAATCACTTCACCTTTCTCATAAACTTTATCATTACCAGTTGCCAATTTCCAAAATGTTGGAAGAATGGATTGGTTATCCGTCTGGCTAAGTGTAACTCACCTACTGTCCTTTCTGACCTAAGACGAATTACAATTCTACCGTATCTCTCTGAAGTAGTGTTATCGATTCTGAAAAATCAGATTAATGAGTACGTCAACGAAAATCATATTATAACATCTGTACAATCAGGGTTCAGACCTCAGCATAGTACCACCATGGCTCTTCTGTCAATTACTGACGATATTTTTCAAGCTGCAGATGAACAAATTTTGACCTGTTTAATACTTCTAGATTACAGCAAGGCATTTAACACTCTAGATTCTAGATCTAGGATATTGTGTGACAAACTTGTCCACTTCGGTTTTTCTCGGAAAGCAGTATCTCTTAGAAAACTATCTGAAGAATCGTACTCAAAGAGTTGTTGTAGATGAAGTTATTTCAGATGCTCTGCCAGTATTAAAGGGAGTACCACAAGGATCTATCCTTGGGCCCTTGCTTTTTAGCTTGTATATTTGTGACTTGTATCTGTCCTTGAAAAAATGCAATATACATCACTATGCAGACGACACGCAGTTATATTTCTCTTTTTCGCCTGGCGAGTCTACATCTGCTCTGTCGCATATTAATAACGAGCTCCAAGCCATCTTTGATATTTCTACTGCCCATAAGCTCAAGCTCAATTCAGACAAATCCGCAATAATGATGTTCGTAGCTAAGAAAAACAGAGAGCTCACCAACTCTACCTTTCAAGTTCGCATCGAAAACGATTTACTTCCCTCCGTGGACGAGATAAAAAATTTAGGATTGTGGTTTGATCTGGATCTTCGCTTTACTAAACATGTCAGCTATCTGAACCAATCTTCTTATAACGTTCTCAGACAGCTTTTTCCTAATCGTGATTTGCTCAACACAAACTTAAAACTTATACTATGCGAGTCTCTGATTATGTCAAACTGGGTATTATTGGAAATATGATGTGAACTAATTTATTCAGTTCAGAAAATCTGAATATTACTACAGTTTCAATAATAAAAGCAAGTAATTTGCCTATTTATTTTAGGAATTTTTGGAAATGTCCCTCGTTATTTTGTATACGTGATCTCACTTATGGACCAATAAAATTTGAGTTCTTCTTGCACTTTCGTTTTTAATTCTCCTAGAGTCGTTACAGGGATTGATAAAAACGTACATAAAAATGTAGTGGATGAAAATTAGTACTACGGATTTTGTAGTATATCCGACTCGTCAGCTTGTAGTGAAGCTTCAATCATCATGCTCTTACCTTGAGTGAGGTGTGGTACTGTCATACTTGTATCATAAACTGTTCTGTTGGTTTCCACCATTACCGATTTTGTAATATCCCAAAAATGTATACGCCATAATTCCATGAAAAATATTTGTATTAGGGGAATGTTGAAAATGTTGATCTCGTCTGTGAATAATATTTTCATCACGACGATGTTTTTCAGTTACAGAAGTCAAGTCTCTTTTGCTGAACTCCAGCCTAATTTATTGTTCATTCAGAAATGTGTACGAACAATTTTTTTTTCAGGCATCTGCACACAAACCTATTTCACAGTGACATTGAAAGAGAGAGGAAAAATAACTACCCTTTGAAGGGTTATGGGGTAGCCTCTCCTAGGCTTTGTCTGTGTATTTGATTTAGACATAGCCTAACTGAGGTTAACTCAGGCCCAGTATTACTTCAACCGAATGAAGATATCCAATTAGACAATTAGAGCTGAAGAGCCTGAAAATCCCGAATATTTGGACCAATCATGATAAAGGGAGTTTCTTTATCATTATTCAGTCATCATATAAATTCAACGGCTTACTTGTCAACTTAATTCAAAATTCACAACAGTGAAACGTCAATCAGTTACGGCTGATAAAAAAAAAATAGAATATCTGTGAACGTAAGTGTAATATGGTGTAATATCCTAGTTGGTAACCGGAACTGTTCAATGTTGAAAAGTACCCGAGTCAATGAAATTTTTATATTGTTGTTAATAGTAATAATAAAATGCTATGAAAATTATATGATTCTATTCATCTAGGTATGTAAAATACAACATCATTTTCTACTTCCCAACAACAAAAACTGCTTGATTCTGAAAATTTTGTGTTTTTCTTAAAACAACAAGTGATCAAGATACCTTTTGACAATTACCTATTCAAAAATACCAAATTCATACCCGTCATCTGCCAATTGTCACTCTCACCCCAATAAAACCATTGGTTTACTATTTTGACATTTGGTTCACCAGTTTTCAGGAAAATGTGTTCTATATGTTACTGGTTTTTTAAAAGAACCTCAATAGCATAGCACCAAACCACATTTTTAGTTATTTTTAGAACATATCTTTACTGAACTTTTAAAATGATTGAATAAAATGTGGTAATTGAAAGTCTATGGTTAGATGGATAGGACATTAATCATTATAAAATTAAATATGTTACCTTGAGCATTTCATGTACATTATAACACCAAACAATTTGAATCGATATCTTGGAAGGTATCGAAGTTTCACCAATTAGGTTGGTGAAACTTAGTGAAAAAATCGAGAAGAGCATTTCTTTTCTGGTGATTGGCAAAAGTGCTTGTTTTGGAGGTGTATACTCACCTATTCAAAATTTAAATTGCTAGTTTTGAACATTTTATTTGAGTAATCGATAGAAAAGCTCCAAGGGTACTTTGAACAATCAACATATCACTATTGTTTTCTTTCTCAAAAAAACTTAAACATAACTTAAGAAAATACTTGTGGATATAGTACTTGAGCTATTATAGTTGTTTGTGAGGAAACGTTTCTTCGTTTTTGCTCACATCAATTTTGGGAATGAACATGAAAGGTAATGTTTTAGGACATCAACGTCCACATCGTCCTTGTATACAGGGTGTAACTGAATAAGTGTAAAACATTTAAGGAGGTGATTCCTCATCGAAAAAAAGATAGGATCTTTCATATAAAGAAACTTCATTGGAGCATCCCTTGTTAAGATACAGCCCCTTAAAGGGGGTACATAACATTTGTATAACAATTTTTTTCACAAGCACTGAAAAAGTTACAATATTGAAATTAACCTGACGTTTTGTACTACCAAAAAGACACTTAGCCAGTAATTTATTTGGTTTACCCCATGGTTGTAAGGGGTGGAAAACGCAACCCCTAACATTTATTTCCAACGTAACTTTTTGTCTTATTTGTTTACCATTTAAAAATTTATTTCCGATAGCCTGTTTCATTCTAAACAAAAAATGTCTCTTGGGTTTTTTGCCCAAAATAAACCAGTTCGCAGCAAAAAATTATTTTACGAACAACTACAAACATACATCGTCATAAATGCGAACTGGATTTATTGTTATTTTGTAGTTAGTACCTGCATTAAACGATTAAAGGGTAATAAACAAAACTAATTTATTAATAACAAAACACACAACATGTAGAAATCATAGTAAATGTTCAATATGTCTACCTTCAGACATTACGCATGCGTCTAGATGTCGGCGCACTGAGCCACGTATTCGCTCAAATATTCCTGGAGTCTCTCTGATTACCCTGCACGCATTGATGATGCGGTTTCTTAAGTCCTCTACATCGCGAACAGGAGTACGATAAACCAAATGCTGTAAATGGCCCCAAATAGAGAAATCGAGAGGATTGAGATCCGGGGATCGAGCGGGCCAGTTCTGTGGTCCTCCTCAACCTATCCACTGATTTGCATATGTTTCAGTTAAATGCTGACGTGCTACTTGACTAAAATGGGCGGGAGCCCCATCATGCATAAAAAAACATATCCCTTCTGACGCCCAAAGGAACTTCCTCCAGCAATACTGGAAGCACTTCTCTTAAAAATTGAACGTATGCCTCACCATTTAATCGAGGAGGTAGAAAATAAGGCCCAATTAAATCATCTCCAATAACTCCGTGCCACACGTTAAGAGAAAACTATTCTTGATGGTTAGTTTCAACAATAGCGTGAGGGTTTTCAACAGCCCATTTGTGGTAATTATGAAAATTAATAATCTTGTCCCGAGAAAAACTACATTCGCCTGTGAATTCTATCGTCTCCAGAAAGTCACAATTTCTTCTAATCATTTTCAGCATCCAATTGCAAAATTCAAGACGGTTCGGAAAGTCTCTTGATGAAGTCGAGCAAATATTCTATGTGAAGGATGCTGCCATTGAGGATACATTTCAGCATATCTTCTAGAAGCTTCTAACATATTGCCCTGCGACAGACCATAAACGTAATGCATATCAGTCATTTCCTCATTTGTGTATGCCATTTTAATAACAAGTGAATTCTTAAAGTAACAAATTAAGAACAGAACATCAACACACAATTAGTATTAATTCAATTTCGAAAATTCACAAACTGACAGCGTCATACCAATTTAATTGTCACTATCGCTAATAGCGACCTACTAGATACATTAGTTTCGTATTTTCGCATTTATGACGATGTATCTCTGTAGTTGTTCGTAAAATAATTTTTTGCTGCGAACTGGTTTATTTTGGCCAAAAAAACCAAGAGACATTTTTTGTTTAGAATGAAACAGGCTATCGGAAATGAATTTTTAAATGGTAAACAAATAATAAGACAAAAAGTTACATTGGAAATAAATTTTAGGAGTTGCGTTTTCCACCCCTTACAACCATGGGGTAAACCAAATAAATCTCTGGCTGTCTTTTTGGTAGTACAAAACGTCAGGTTAATTTCAATATTGTAACTTTTTTAGTGCTTGTGAAAAAAATTGTTATACATATTTTACATACCCCCTTCAAGGGGCTGTATCTTAACAAGGGATGATCCAATGAAGTTTCTTTATATGAAAGATCCTATCTTTTTTTCGATGAGGAATCACCTCCTTAAATGTTTTACACTTATTTAGTTACACCCTGTATTTATATTGAAATGTATTTGTAAGTATTTTTGATTCAAGCTTCAAGATTGACAAATATAAAGAATGAATAACAAAGGACTCATATTTCTTACCTGTTTGGAGTCATTTCTATTCATTATTCTGTTCAATTTGATGCATTTTCGAATGTTCCATGGTCCATTTCAAGTATTGAAAAAAAAGAAATGAATGAGAAATACAGTTTATTTTAACATAGCATGTAACAAAATCGAGTGATAACTCTCATACTCCTTAAAAATACTCACAGCTTTGTTTCCTATATAATATAATGTAAAACTAATAATATGCTCCCCATCCAACATACATTTGACAGAGGTTATCAATGTTCACAGCTTCATTTATTAAATAATTCGTTTGACCTTCGACAGATAAGGGCGTCGATATGGTCCTATATCTTGCTCTTCCTTGAAGTCTCAATTCTAGATTTTTAATGTGATCAAGAGCCTGAAATAATCATTACTATAGGATGGCGTAGTAACTTTGTGAAAAGACAATGATACAAATTAATGAGTTGTCAATCTATTATGTTGTTTCAAAAGTTTTGTCCATTTTTATGAGTCTACTTCAGACTCTAATATTTCGGTGAATACTTCTTTAATTTAATTGAAATAGGCAACATTTGAATCATAGCACTTTTGCCAATGTAACACAAGTCGATTAACTTCGTCAGCATAAAAATTGAGTGCTCGATATTTAGTTGAGTTCATGAAGGCCGTTTATGCCTGGTCCTAATTGGTGACAGTTCTACCGGTGATTTGTGAACCGTGCGGACGGGCGTGCGTTGTCGTGAAGCAGGATCGGACCTCTTCTGTTGACCAATGCCGGCTGCTGCTGACGCAATTATTGGTACATTTCGACAATGTCCTCATAATAGGACTCTACTGTGATGGTTTGGCCTGGTTGCAGAAAGTTATAGTGAATCACGCCAGCCGCTGACCACCATACAGTGACCACGGTCTTTTTTTTGGTGGTGGATTCATAGGTGTCCAACCACTTTCCCGAACGTCTCCTGTTTGTCGTTGATGTCCTATTTTTATCACACATGGCTATCCGATCCAAAACAGAATCGTTTTCGATGACCTTTCCAATATGTTTTAAACCATCCATCAGAGTCCTCAAATCCTCGTCCGGGATTACTTTAGGTCGACCACTTCGGGACTCGTCTTCGAGGCTAAAATCTCCGGAATGAAATTTCGCAAACCAACGTCAACAGTGCATTCATTAACACTATCATTGCCAAATGCCTAGTTGATTTTTCGGACTTTTTCGGACTGTTTCGGCGGTGCTTTGGTTTAATTTGGATTTGTAGAGAAAAATTGGCCGAAAATCGCTTAACAGCTAAGAGGCGAAAAATCAAAATGACACACATGACATTAAAACGGACAAAACTTTCAGAACAACTTGATATTGACAACATTTTGAATTATCCCAATGTCATTATTTTTTTCTGTCAAATTACCTCCTCATTTGTTCTTTCAGCATTATGTAAACTTGCCAATGCAGGGACATTTCTTGGCCATGAAACCAAAGGATCATACACAAACGGTGCAACAATAGACATAAGAGTATTGGCATTCATCCGAAGAACTCTCAGTGTGCAAGCACAAGATTTCCTGAATATTCCTTCAACACCTAATGGTCCCATCGCTGCCACCATATTATGAGTCAGTCGGAATGGTACTCTTTCTGGCCAGTCGAATTTCTCTCCTGAAATGATTTTCCTCTTTTGATTTGATGTAGATATATACAGGCTGATTCACGGTGGATGGCACATTAGACGTTTCTGGTGAACCAGACAACGGATCACTTTGAAAATTTAATGGAAGGCATATTCGGACATTCTCTAGCCAACTAAAATATTTTCGACAATGCGGTGTTGCCGCTTCTATTAGAAAGCAGTAGCAACTTTGATTTTTCAAATGGAACACTCTGTATATAATATTATTTTTGGAATCTCCAACAATTGTCCGAATATGCCCTCCATTAAATTTTCAAAGTGATCCGTTGTCTGGTTCACCAGAAACGTCTAATGTGCCATCCACCGTGAATCAGCCTGTATACTTCATTGTCTATATGAAATATACACTCCATTAAGATTTGAAAAGTAAAACTGAAACCTCTCTTATAGAATGAATCCAAAACCAGCACGATTCCAAAACATCAGAACTACAATACTCTTCTCGACCCGCGTTTCACCAATCAATTTGGCGTCTTCAGGAGATGAAGTACAATGACTCGTGACTGAAGACGCCAACTTGTTTCGCGAAACACGCGTAGTTGGGATTTGGGAATAGAACTTGTTTTGGATTCAAGAGATCTGTTAAAATATGCTACAGACGTTAAAATGAAAGCACACAAAAAAATTAAACCATTCCACAAACATCCTCTACATTTCCTGAAATAAACTTGTCTTCTTCAATAAAAAAAACACCAATTTTTCAAATGCCTTTTCTTTTCTAATATTTTTTACGAAGGAGAGAGTTGGAGGGAGAATAGTGGAAAGTCGGAAAGTGGGTGAGTAGAGAAATTGTGAGAGGAAAGGACAGAGGAATTTATGAAAGTAACATTCGTAACATTTTCATGTCATAGGTCAGTGAATTTAAAATTAAGAATAAAAATTACAAACATTACCAGTTAATTTATAAGTACAAAGTACACTTTCACAAAATATGTTTTCGACAGAAGGAGACATTTCAAAACAATTATCATCTTTACAAAGGTAATGTTTTCAATGAAAATTTATTTGTAATGATAAATATTCTCTTTGAAGCTAAACAGTATTATTTAAGATGCCTTTTCAATGCAAAACATCATTATTTGGAAAGAAACTCAAAGGCACTAAGGGTATCAGAACTCAAATTTGGCATATATTTCGAAAAGAGATTGAGTAGTAATTTGAATTTATTTTTCCAAAAATATAAAAAAAAATCATTTTCTTAAGCACTAAATTATATTATTACCAATGTCAGGGAAAATGATTTAGAGTTCAACAAAAGTAAGTCTCCACATACTTTTTTGTTCAAGAGATTTCTTCCAAATGGCATTCATCCAAATTTATACAAATAACATAACATGTGGTGTATCGCAAGGATCAATTATGGAACCAGTTTCAATTTTTGAATTAGAAATGTTTGCCGATGATCCAACTTTAATTTAGAATCTGAATAGAGTACAATAAATTGAAATTAATATTTCAAAAGACATTATTCAAATACCATTATGGCTTTAATGTTATAAAATGGCACGGAATTTTCAGAAATTTTCGTATGTTTATATTAATTGATTTAAAAGATCTAGTAGCCAAATTTCATACTAAAGTAATAAATACTCTCTTAGTACAAAATTTGTTCCAAATCTTGCAACTGTTTTGATTCCCTCAGGTACTAAAAAAAAGTGAAACTCATCTGGAACAAAGAGTGTGACACACTCACACATACGCACGCACACGGATGAAACAAATATATTCTGGAGGGGGGGGGAGGGTAAAAGTATTGATACATCGGAATCTGATTCACGTCGGGAGATTAGCAAATTAGCTCAAAGTACATCTGAGGGTGGTACCCCAATTTTGGCTGGATATAAGATAGGAACGATACCTTCTTCACGAATGCACAGTCGATAATATATTATGAATGTATAGTAAATACGAGTACACGATTATTTTTATAACTAGAAATATTTAATGTGTAGGTAGGTATATTCGAAACCCAGCAGTGACAAAATGACCAAAAATATCTATCTCAACTACTTATGCAAGAGGTATGACATAGTTTCTTGTGCTCAAATAACAAAGAATTATTAATTTATATTGTAACAACAGGCTCATTATCACTTTTTTCATCTTTCCAAAAATGAAGCTAGCATATATTGAAGAATAATGGTGGAAAAAAAATGTGCGAAAAATTTTATACTTCAGCCTCAAAGAAGTCAGTTCAACTAAAGAGGGCTTGGCTTTGTGTGACGTCACCATATACACGAAATAAGCAGCAGGCTAGAAATCGTCATTAGTTTCAGACGTTTCTGTGTGAGGTGTGTAAAAGTACAGTTATTATTTTAATGTTGGAGGATGAATTAAGTTCCAAATGTACGAATTCAACTCGAAATGCAGCAAACACCACCAAATCGTGAACAAAAGTATGGCAAATAGCTATATGAAGAAAACAGTTGCATGAACGTTTTTTTGTTACGAAGATCATTTTAACTTAGGTATTTCAAATCTATTTCAAAGTATAGTATTCCAGTATTATTGATGAACAAAAAATTTGTTATCCGTTAATCAGCTGACGCCCCTTACGAATGGCAACCCTCGTCGAAACTCGTATGAGCTAAAGATTAACGTTTTAACGTGCGATTCCTAGCACGGGATAAAAAAAAGATGAACAAAACTATATTCATCACCTAAAGTGGCCAATAATCAAACCCTTTTACTAAAATGATTACAATAAATCATACCTACATAATTCATTGAAATGTCATTTTATTTCAGCAACCAAAAGATATCAAGAATTTAATGTATCTGAAAGTTACTGAAAAATGCGTGATACGAATAAAACCAGGTGTGGTACCACACATTTTTGATTGTCAAACCTTGTTCCTACAGCTAATAGGTTGAAAAGAACAGATAATATAGGTATTAAGCTCTAAAATGCCTTATCTGTCGAATTTCGTAACTTGCCATTCAGAAGATTCAAAAACTTATTGAAGAAAATATTAACCAAACATCCATTATATGGAATTGATCAATTTTTCGAAGTTATTCAAAAAGAAAGAGACAATTTTTTGGTCACTTCCTGAACTTATTCTCAACTTTAAATAGATATAATATGTCAATTATGTGATTTATGGTTTGTAAAATAATCATGGTTTTGTGTTTTAGTCAATTTCTATAAAATTTGAATTTTATCTTAATAGTTTGTATTTTTTTGTAAATCTAATGCATCTATAAGCATGTTTTAGAAACTGTATTGACAAATATTATCCTCCTAAACTTATTTAAAAATTGTGTCTTTCTAAAGACTAATAAAATTATTAGGTATCATTATTGTTGTCAGAAAAGCCACACTCATTAATAAAGTGTTTAACCTGTACCTGTAAAAAAATGGGAAGGAAAGGTTAAATTTTGGATTTGGATACTTTGTATCAATCATCACCATATCACACAATATTTGATAACGTATCTTGATAACGGTAAATGTTATTGATTTGAAACATTCGCCAGGATATTCTGGATGCAATATATATACTGAAGAAACTAATATACTGAAGAAATATATTAATTTCACTTGGAGCACATCTGTACAATTTCTAATTCAGAATTCATGCCAATCGTGTTGAAAAAACAGTTTCTACTTTAATCAGCTCACGCCCCATTACAAACGATAACTCTTCCGAATCAAATCTTAGTGCACACTGAAAATTAACGAGGTCTTACTTATCAATGTCCGATTTCTAGCACGGGTCAGACGGTACGCAGTGAAAATCCAAAATCCTTCACTTGTATTTGAACCAAACCTTCATATAGAAATAGAAAGAAATAGAAATAGTTTTATTCATCACTAAAATTTTCACACATACATAATTACAAGACTAAATACGTGAGAAAACTTATTGGACTAGTCAAAAGTAAAACGCTAAAAGCAAAACAAAAATGTTTGATCTTGAACAAACTTAAAAGAGAAGACTACATGTATAAAATAAACTAAGTCATTTATCTAAGCACTAAAAGCAAGAAATTCATCCATACTGTAGAAGCAGTTATCCAACAAGAAATCATATAGTTCATTCCTCATTACAGTTCTACTTTTATTGATCCCTATAAAAGTTGTTATTTTGTTGAAACATTTAATACCTAAGTATTTTGGGGAATTTTGATTCACACTCAAGCGAGAGTAGGGGTGGTATAAAGTATGTTAACCCCGAGTAGCGTAATTATGTATATCAGAGTTTTTTGGATATAGGTGTTTATTATCATAGATAAATAACACTAACTGTAATATGTATAAGCACGGCAATGGTAGGATGTTGAATTTTTTAAACAGTGGTTTACAAGAGTCCAGTGGACGAGACTTGTCCATACAGCGAATGACTCTTTTCTGAACCTTAAAAATGCGGTCAGTATATGCAGAGTTACCCCAGAAGATCAATCCATACGGTAGCCTTGATTGTACCAGTCCATGATACATGAGTTTTATAACTTCTGTAGAGACAGTGTCTCGCAGATTCCGAATTGCATAGTTTGCACTGCCAACCTTTACACATAAACTGTCGATATGTGCCTCCCATGTTAGCTTTTGATCCAGGAGTATTCCTAAAAATCTAGCTACCTGGCAGTATTCCTGAGTTTCACCACACATATTGATGTTGTTCAATAGATCTGGATTCGAAGTACCGTTCTTAGGTAAAAAATTGATAAACATAGTTTTCTTTATATTGCAGACAAGGTCATTGTCGCTACAGTATTTACTGAATTCATCACATGCATAATTACCCAAGTTTACCAGACTTCCCAAGGTTTTATGGGCTAAGAGTATATTTGTGTCATCAGCATAAAGTATCATTCTATTTGGTGTGGTACAGGTATCGTAGATGTCATTTGAAAATATTATAAAAAGAGTTGGTCCCAATATAGACCCCTGGGGCACTCCTAACTCAGCACTCTTACAGTCAGATTTGCTATTATTTATTACTGTCACTTGAGAACGATTTGTCAAATATGATACTATCCAATCATGTAGTATACCACGAATTCCTATGCTGTATAATTTACGAAAAAGTAAGTTGTGGTTAACCATATCAAATGCACGAGTTAAATCATAGAATATTCCTAGCACATTCTTCTTGTTATTAAGCTGTTCATAGATAAAATCCAGAGCTTGTTCAATAGCCGTTGAAGTTGATTTAGCTTTCCTGAATCCGTTTTGGTTATTGGAGATGATTTTGTAATGTTCAAGGTAGGAGATCAGCCGGACAGAGTAGGCAGCTTCAAACGCTTTGGAAATTTGACTCTGAACACAAATAGCCCGATAGTTTGCAGCATCATGTTCGGAACCTTTATTTTTAAATATTGGTATACATTTTGATTGTTTTAGGTCCGGAAAGATACCACTAGAAAACGACTCGTTTATGAGATATGCCAGCGGTTCACAGATTAAATCCACAGCCGATCTCAAAACTCTTGCATTAATGTCATCAATTCCTGAAGCTGTCTTTGAGGTAGTTTTCATTAAAATTGTTCTCAATTCACCTGGAGTTACAGGCGTCAGAAAAAAGTTAACAGGGGTAATGTTCATTTTTTTGTTTTTATTGGAACTTAAGCTAATTTTTGGGAGGTTAGTAAAATAATTGTTAATATAATTACATTTGTCCAGTTCATCTCTAATAGGTTCTCCATTCTGGTTATGTATGTCAGGAAATGGTTTCTTATTATCTCTATTACTATTTTCATTGATTATTTTCCAAGTGTCACGTGCAACATTATTGGACTTTTTTATTCTAGCGTCATTGATCTGTTTCTGATATATTTTCACAGTTGTTTGATAATTTTTTTTAAATTCCTTATATTTAGAGGTATAGAACTTGTTATTTATTTGCTTTTCAATTTTTTTCATTTCACACAGCTGGCTATGCATGTTTTTTATATGAGGTGAAAACCACTTTTTCGGTGTTGCCTTCATCTTAACTTTTATTATAGGAAAAGAACAGTTGTAATGATAAAGAAGTGTTGTGTAGAAAGCTTTGAACTTATCTTCAAACGAGTCAACAGTAATCATGTCACCCCAAGATTCATTTGCTATACGGAAAGAGAAAGTTTCAATATTTGAATCATTATAAATTCTTTTCATAATAGCCATTGAAGTATTTAGTCTATTAAAATCCACTTTAAAGAAACCTGTTTGAAATGAGTGATCAGATAAGAAGGAATCTTTAACACATATATTTTGTATTGTTAAATCAGAGAAAATATTATCAATACAATTATTAATTCTTGTTGGTTCATTGACAAAGTGTCTTATATTGTAACTAGCTAGTAGGTTTACGAGTTCTTTTTTGTCTGATGATTCTTTTAAGAAATTTATATTTACATCTCCACATAAAACATAGTGGTTTCTTATATTGTAGATTTTATGGAGTAGTTGCTCAAGACACTGGATGAACTTCTTGACATCACCTTAGGTGATCTGTATACCGTAATTATATAGACATTGTTAGATAATTTACATTCCAATAATGATATGCAAGCCTCAAAATCTTTTTCTATGCATGACTTAAAGTTTATACTTTTAATGTTAACATTATTTTTAGCATAAATGCACACCCCACCATTTCTAAATTTCGTTCTTGAATAGAAAGAAACTAATTTAAAGTTATCAATATATGTCATTTTCATTTCATCTTCTTTCATCCAATGTTCAGACAAACAGAGTATGTCTGTATTGTGCTCCATCACTGTGAACTGTAGAAGTTTATTTTTGTCTGACAAACCTTGTATATTGAAGTGCAAAATAGAGTAGTCTTCCCCTTGAGATTCGGTGATAGGCACTTGATTTGGGAGTGTATAGTCCTCCGCCTGTCTCGTGAAGCTATTTAAGATTCCTGAATGTGAGGATCCATCACTTCTGCTGGCCTCCTCTTCATCGAAAAAAACGATATCATGGATCCATTTGGCCACGTTTCACGTTTCCATGCCTCATTAAGTAATTCTCGATCGATGATAACCTTCATGGAGGAATACAATTCAGGTTTCCTAGAAGGGTGTACCTCACACTTAACTCCCGGTAGTTTACTATTCAGAAACATCATAAGGTCATCCGGTTTAGTTCCTGCTTTTAACCTAGTGACATGTAGGTAGACCTTTCTTGGGATAGTCTCTATTGTACTCGATTCTGTATTTCCTACCAGGAATTTTCTCTTTCTCTTGTGCGTCACCTTAGACCAACCTTCATCCTTGTGTACATGTTCTTCGCTGGAAGTTTGAGCCAAGTGTTGAATCTTATTCATTGTTGTGTAGTTTTGGGCTTGTGTTAATGCCGTCTTGACATGTTGTGGAGATATTAGTTCCCGCGGAGATTCCAATGTTGGATTATTAGCCACTGCCAGTTCAATTTGTTTGGGATTGTCTAGGTTATTCATGACTGTTGTAGGTTGTGTTTTTTTCTTCTTTGAAGGTCAACTTCGTTTAGCAGAGATTCACATGGTTTTTGTTTGATTTTTTCTTCAAGCAGTTCATTCGTTCTCTTTAGCAATTTATTGTTTTCAAGTAAAATCTGATATTTTTCTTCTTTCTCCAATAATATTTTCCTCAGGAAGCCGATTTCTGATTTCAATATAAGTGCATTTTCTTCTTGATTAACTTGGTCTTCATTTTTATTAGTTTGCGAAATTTTACACACCTCGCAGATGATTCATAGTTTCTCACATTTCTGCTTTTTCCTGGTTGCACAGGATAAATGAAAAACTGAACCACACTTCACACACACTGAAACGTTGGTAGATTTTTGACAACATTTGAATGTTTTTTCATTAAAATTTCCATCATTTATAGAGCAGAGCTCTTTCACGTGTGCATCACTCAACGCCATCTTGGTCTAGCAATTGATTACGATGAACAAAACAAACCACTAATGCTAACCATCTGGCTACTTCTAATCTTGAAAAATCTGCAGTCTCCTATGGATATTTGCTTGAAATAAATCACATGAAAAATTCATAAATTTTCTAACACCAATTATAATAATATAAGGAAACCAATAGTGATTCCATCGAATCGAACTCAAATCAGTCATTGTAACCAATTTTCCCATCATTAGAAGACTCGACTCTATGCGAATAAGTTTGGTGATTATTTTCTCTCAAGAATAATTTTAAAGCATTTCAAATTCCTGGTTTGCGACTAACCTTTGTTGAACAAACAGTTGAAGTCGACATGCACCACATCCCCGCAAGTGGAATCCAGCAGAATATTTTCACCATGACGATCTCCTAATCCCAGAATATATCCAACCATAGACATGACTGCAGTTGTACGAACGTAAGCCGTTCTTGCAGTTAGCCAACTCTGAAAAACGTTAAAGCACATTTTATTTCATGATACTGAATATCTCTATCTTTTCAAAAATTATGGATTACTTTGATATGATAGTTGATTACATTTTAAGACATAAATCATTAATGAGACCACTGAAGCACAAATTTCTAAACTGTGTACCTGAGCATCTGGAAATGTTTTCCTAAACCAGTCACCTAATATAGGAGGGTGCTTTGCCAACAACTTCTTTGTAAATAGCTCCCTTTTCCTCTCTAATGTATCTCTTAGATTAGCGCTGGCTTCTTTCAAAGCTTTACTGTTCATCGATATACCTAAAAAATGGAAGTTCAACTTCTAGTAATATTCATTTTTGTAACTTGCCACCTCTTTGTTTATATAGAGACACCAATATGGGTCTGATACCAACAAGATTCGATACCCACTCAATCAGACCGCACTCTTCATTGAGAGGTGCCACAGAATACAATCTGATATTCAACCTTCGCTGCCTAGCTTCTCCTTCTCGTGATAACAACTGATTCACAATATCATTGAACTCCATCAACCTGAAGTCTTTTCTCAAATCATCCTTTGGCTTCAACATGTAAATATACCTGAAAATAACACCTTACTAGCCAGTTTGATATTATCTGTGTATATTGAACATTTTGAATGACAGAAATATGGATTAATCTCGGTGAATTAGCTTAATATACAAAAAAATGGTTTTAAACCAAGAACTTTTTTCAATCACCAGAACTGCAATACACTTCTCGAAGCGCGTTTCCCCAACCAAGTGGCGTCTTCAGATTTCTTCATTTCCTGAAGACGCCAACTTGACTGGTGAAACGTGCATCGAGAGGAGTATTGCATATTTGGTGATTGGAAAAAATGCTTGTTTCGAATGAATTCTTTGCCAGAGGTTACAGTTTTACTTTTTATTATTAAAAGAGATGCCTACCTTTTTCCATCAGACCCTTTCAAAGTAATTTTACGTGGTCTTTGGAGACTTGGTAATATATTCATTTCATCCTCAATGCCCACAATGTGCACATAATGGTTAGGAAAAGGATTATGTTGAGTACTGGTAAAGTCAGGATTAGGAAGAATAAGTTTTCGAAACTTATATGTTGGCATCATTATTTCACTGAAATCATCCTTTGCAAGCAGCCTAAAATAATAAATAATAATAATAATAATAACACAAAACAACGAGACTCAAACTCAGTAGAATTTCACTCACCTAGGAAGACTTCTCAATAAAGAACTCACGCTATGCTTTGTATCATCAGAAGGTAACTCTTTATTACATAGCTCTATAAGTTTCTCAGCCAAACTGGTGAAATCCTTTAGTAACTTTGAAAAAGTATTCGTCTTGAGTCTAGGGTCACATAACATTTCGGCACATCTTTTAGATCTTACAGAATAACTTGATTTAACAACCGAGATGATCATCCATAAACTTTGTTGAGGATAATGCTGAACTAATTTGATGATTATTGATTTGAGCATTACATAAACCTAAAAATAATGATTGAATAAATAGTAAATCAAGAATGTTACAAAAAACTGTGACTTCATAAATTCTGAAACATTCACTCAATTGCTATTTCCATTTCATCTATGGAGATATAGACAGAAATATAAAAATATATAGAGAAGTTATTAAAAAACAAAAAAAAACATGAAAGCTTAAATAGTCCTGTGACATATATTTCAACTAACCTCTTTTTGTGGATGACATATCCTAGAGACAAGTTGAGAAAAGGCCGTTAAAAATACATAGGGTGGCAATCTATCCAGAAATGAGTCTATTAGTTTTGTCATCCTCATCAGAGTGCACTTTCTCTCTTCCTTGGTTGTACTTTGAGTCACATCCAATAGCCTTGTTCCATAATCAAACCAAATCGAGAGTAATCGGGGCATTGACTGATATACATAGTTTGAACCATATTGCAGAGACTTGCCAAAGAAATTAATCATGTGTACTTGATGGTCTCCACCTTTTTGACTATCACGCTCTGCTTCACTGAAGTTTTGGAATTGCTTGTCATAGAACTGAGCAAGGCATACCTTGAAAAAAAGGGGCATTTGCTTATAATTATTAGGGCTGGTACTTTGAGATCCGATTAAATTAAATTCATCATCGATTACCTTTCAATCGAAAATTCGAGTACTTAATCACTTAATCAAAAGTCATTTAGAAGTGGTGTGTCACCGTCTGATTTGATGGTAAGCCATATTGTCAATCAAATATATTTAAGACTGGTATTTCACGACCCGATTAAATTAAATTGAACAGTGATCATCTCTCAATTTGAAATTCGAGAACTTTACTCGTGGATCAAAACTTAATTCGGATTAAAAGTGGGCGCTCCTCTGTATAATTAAAACGGCATAAGAAATTGTCAACCAAATACAATTAATACTGATTAGTTTGATTACCCAGTGTTCTATGTTCTATTATATTTCTTTGTCATCAACATCCAGAAGGTTTCAAATTACCCAAAGGAAAGTTTTATTTACGTAACGTAATTAATGATTACTACAAACATGACTAATTCAACGACTCTAATTTACTAATCACGATTTCAACTGGGGCGTAATAAACCGGTCTTTAATGTTTAAAAATCTGTTTAAAATGTTGTTCCGTTAACCAGCTGTCGCACCCCTACGAAAGACAACCGTCAGAAGTCGACACTTGTGCGAGCTAAGGACTAACGAGGTCTTACCTTTTAACGTGTGATTCCTAACGCGGGTTGGACGATAGCAAGTGAAAATCGATCGTTCAGCCTGGGTCTTGAACCAGCGGCAAACACGGCGGTCGATTTGAGTGAGTGAACAAAGCACCCACGTCGAACCGACTGAGTACCGTCCGACCGTTGATCAGTCTGATTACCGCGCTTTAATTTGACTCACCTATTCAATGATTCATTAGAGTTCAGTGCACCAGTTTCATAATAGTCTAATATGGAAGAAATAAATGTTCACATATATTCAGTGGGCATACTTGAAGACTGGCTCTAAATCAAATTAACTAAAAGAACAATTTGTTGAGGCCTGAACAAAAAAATAAACAAAAATGATGAGACAAGCCATAGCATTGAAGTTTTGCCAGCAAACCTGTATGCCACACACGATCAAAGGCCTTAGAAATATCAAGCGCAAAAGCTCTCGACTCTCCATGTTTCTCGATTGCGTTATTCCAAATATGGGTAACAAACGATACAAGGTCGCCTGTTGGTATTTGTTTCCAAAACCTATATTGATGATCGCTCAAGATGATGAAGCCTCCAAATATTTGGGGATATGGTGGTTTACGGCCTTCTCCATGATTTTTGATATCACTGATAGCAAAGCGACTGGTCTATATTATTTGAAAGAGTGTTCTTGTCATTTTTGGAAATAGGCTGAACGCGAGCAATCTTCCAACAAAAAAGAAACCCCCTTTTTCGTAAGACAGGTTGAAAATTCTGCAAAATACTGGTGCGAGTTCATTTGCGCAATTTTTAAGTACGATGGCGGGCCCTTCAATAGTGGGTGGTGCCTTTCCCAGAAAATTGACTATGAAGTGAGATGCAAATTGTTCAGCTAGTAGATTCGCTTTTTCTATGACTGTTATTGCAATTGAACCATCCGCTTGTATTAGTGGTGGAACTGTGGATTTTGTAAAATTCTGATTAACAGCTTCAGCTACCGACCAGAAGGATCTAGACTAGTTGGGATTGGCAAACAGTTTATCCCTAATTCTTTGATTGTGATTGCTTCAGCTTGGTTAGAGGAATGATACTCTGAACAGAATTCGATTTTTAATTATGGAATATAATCAAAGTTAGGTTGATGATGGCCACTACCTTGCACTGACGAGAGGCCAAATAGCCCAAAACTTTGCAAGTGTGCCCGTTCCTATAATTGAAAATTGATTCCAGCAGTTGTATCGCCAATATAATATGCAGGAAATACTTCTGTGAAGATTCCTGCACTGACACCTGTCGGATGTAATCCAACGCCCTTCGTGGGATTAGCCCGGGGAATATTTGTTTTCTGATAGGTGTCAGTGCATTAATCTACAGTATAAGTCGAGATTGGCCTGAACAAATTGGTCTTTTAGTTAATTTGAAAAAAATGTTGAATCGAGAATAATGTAAGGGATGGTTCAGCTAAAACTGATATGGAATAAAATAACATAAAATATCTATTCAAGGACTAAATCATGTAGAGACGTACATTCTGTGAAAATAAATTTAGAAAACAATAGTACACTTTTGTGTATGCGAGATAATAAAATCGTACAAAATAGTTTTCAGGTGTTATAAAAGTGTGAATCATTCCTTCACTATGTATGTGAACGTTGTTATTCAGTCTTGCACAAAAGCTGTCTTCAAAAGATTTATAAGAATGAGTTAAAGTTTTTATGAGATACTATGCTGTGACATACATGAGGATCACTATGTTAGTGAAATTAGCATGTTAGACAAAATAATGAGTGATCTATTTTGCGATAACTGAAGGAGAGCATGAAAATATATTTCAGTCCTTTACCGTGTCATAATAGAAATGGCTTTATGAATAGTAGAGAGAAATTACAAACAGGTAAATCAACAATGACAAAAGCAGGGATCTACTGGAGGATTGTTACGCTGATAATTATGAGGGAATCAAAGCCCTAGTTTTCTACAAAATAAGATAGCTGCCGTAGATCAGAGTTCAATCAATAAAGGACGAAAAGACGCTGAAGCTACTTCCAGGCAAATGTTTTGTATACCTCCAAAATAACTGTAGACTTGTAACTAAGAAAAATATTTGTACAGAATAACTTGTCAAATGTGTCATATATATAAAAACAAAAGAATTTCGTTCATAAGTTTAACAGACTGATAACATATTTCTACACAGCTACTGCACCTTTTGAGGGAGGGGCTTCTCACCGGCCATGACTCAGTCCGGCAGCTGTACAATGGTTGGAATCAGATAAATTAGTTCTTATCCTCATTCACTCTATAATATCAAAATATTGCAGAACTACCTCGTCTAACATGAGTTTTCTATTCTGTATACTGATCACTACCTTATTTATTAATTTGTAATTATTGCTCAGCAAGGTACCTTCAAAAGCAAACATCATAGACCTAAATATAAACTTGCAGCTGTAGAATTAGTTCAGACACAATCCCCGATAAATAAACTTTACACAACCTTTATACAAAAAATGAAGGACACTACAGAAGTAGAAAGCCAAAAACTAATATCTCCAAAAAATATACACCTTTTGATTTAATATATTGGTGTAATCCTGTAAACTGTTGATTGAAAAATTTGTCTAGTATATCTCTCTGGTTATCTTATTTCCAAAATGTACTGTTAATGATGAAGAATAGTGACGAATAATTAAGAGAGTAAGAAAGGCCAGGAAAGGTTGTGCTCCAAAAACTTCAACGCTATTCATATGCTCATTTACATATGTACAATATTTGCTTACCATGCTCTTTTCCCACTGATTAAACATATTGGTAGCTTCCACGTAATTTTTGAGATTGACAGCTGCATCTACATTTGAAATTTCATCATTATAAGTTGCAACTAGCAGTTTAGCTTCCGCACACAGCTTTCTACAAATGAAAACATTATGATTTTTCTCATTTGAATAATTGGTATCAACATACCTCTGCTCTAATGTGATGGATTCTGCAGTGCTACACTCTGGAATTATAACTTCTAGACCTCTTCGTAAGGTAGTAAAAGCTTGTTCGTGTTCTTCCCTGAGCCAATGCAGCTTTGCTTTTTCTAAAAATAGTGTTGGAGGAGCATACTCTTCTGCCTTCACTGTATACGTGAAAGCTTGTTGGTGCATCTATAATAAAAACCAAGGGGTAACAAACAGGATCCAAGTTTTAAAAATCATGATCAACTATATATTCAATTGCAGAAACCGAAAATATGCTCAGCTATAGATTTGTTCAACTCACCCCCGATGCTCTTGCTATTCTGGCACTTTGCAACCAACAGTCACCAATTAAAGAATTTAAATATGGAACAGCTCCATTGATTTTGTCTTCAGCAATTTTTTTTGCAAGACCTAAGGAAACCCGTCTCAAACATAACAGTGGTTCTATTATTCTGACAGATTCTTCTACAACCTTGAAAGGTTAAAATTATATTCTGCTTGGTTTTATGAGTCAAAATCGCTTTTCTAGTAGGCAATGCAATGAAAAATATTACGCAAAATGCCAAGCTCACCTTAATTCTCAGTGTCCAATCATTCATTAGTTTTTTCATAAGATTTTCTGCATATCGCTGGTCGAATGGTTTTACCAGTAAGTCTGATATAACTTTTTCTACCTGTTGAAGTTCATTCAAGGCATGCAATTTTGAAATATATCCATAACCGTGCTGGTAGGCTCCTTCTTCCAAACTCGCAGCACCGAAAGACAATACCTGTTGCTTGAGTATTCCATCTACAGTGCCACTAAACTCACTTCTTTCACCTAAAAATATAAATTATTTTTTTGTGATTAGTCCACAAAATAGTTGACGTAGCAAACTGTCACTTAATATTGTGCGTGATGAGTAAAAGAAAGTTAAATTTTGTGGCACACTTTCGGAAAGACTGTGTGATTCCAATTTGCAAGTGTGTCAGTTGTCAAAATACAGTGCCAAAGAGCTTCGAAAGTTATTGGCATTTTCATCTGAAACTTACAGTTATTGTTATTCACTATATCTTTAACCTTCTCAATCCAAATATGATGGGTGTCTAATTGATGAACTGCCTATTATAGGTGTAATACCAATGATAAGGCTCATATTTTCAGGTTACGACACCATAAGAGTGACTAGCTTGATGGTAATCAAAGTATATGGAACAATTTTTATAACTGCAAATTATATATTTTTAAAGCAGGTCTGGGCCCATAACCTATAAAATTGTGTGCAGAAAGAATGGGCAAGTCGATTATAAGTTCGAATATATTGAAGAAAAAATACTGATTACAATAACATTTGTCGTTATATCAAGTATTGAAAAAAATATATAAATACTATTAATAAATAAAATGAAATTTATTAAGGAACCTGTTGATATCTTACAATGGTAGTGGATTCAGCTATTGGCTGAAAGTTCAAGACTTTGAACCCATGAGATTTTATGTAGACTATTGTGGATTGATACTGCTATGTTATTTAGCTGATAGATCAAGAAATAGCCATAGTAGTTTCTACGTTGCTCTGGAAGCTACTATCAGAGCCCTATCCAGGAGACAAGATAAGGTACAAAAGCCCATGAGGTTTCAATGTTGTAAATAAAAAAAAACAATCAAGGGAATTATAACATACCATTTTTGAAATGCAAGAGAGCTTTTCCAACTTGTACTCCCCAACTTGTGTTTCCTACCACATCCGGTGTTTTAAGTAGCTTGTCCAGATCATCATACTGACCAAGCCGCCACAATGGCTCTGCTTGCATTTCCAGAAGCATATTTCCAAACTCTGGTTGTATATCTAGAGCTCCTTTCACAAAATTCAAGGCAGTATTGACATTATCCAAGTCCAGATAGCACTGCACTAAACCCTACGAAAATTTCACAATAAAAATATTTCCCTTTCTAACCACCGGATATCCCACCAACCTGGATATGATGTAATTTGAGCGGTTGAAGCATACGTTCATAACAAGTTGTTGCATCAGCAAGTTTGCCTGATACCTCAAGTGCAAGAATTCGTTGTTCCACAGACGGTTCATTGAGCTGAAGAGCTGTAACACCAGCAACACCGTCAGGCTCTTCTAATTGAGCATAAATCTGAAAGAATATGTTGTTATCACCTTGACAAAGTATTTATATAAACACCTACAAACCTCGGCTAAAAAGGTCAAGTGATTGTAAAGTTCATTCTTATTTTCTCTTACATAATCCTCCAGGTACATTAGAGCCCTTGGATATTCCCCACAGTGATAGTTGCATTTAGCTAACTGCAGTTTACACAGTTCCTTTTGAAAATGCTGAAAATGGAACACATTGAACTCTCGTATTTAGAAATGAATAAGGAAATAAACATACTTTGAGAACTCTAAAATGTTCGTTAGAAATTCCAACAACGCCTTTTTGCCACTGCCATTCTCTAACCCAGCGATCCAAAAAATCTAATAGCAAAAATACAACTTTTGTGCATTGCATTCTTTTTACCTCTTCTGGAGTTATAACTTGAGGTTCCACTGCTAATCCAGAAATTGGTATAGGCCTCAGCTGCAAATGACTCAATTTCGAATTATAACTATAAATTATTTTCATTCTCATAGTTATATTGAGTTATAATAGTAATAATGAAATGTTTTCAAAATACTACTGCAAGGAGTAGTTGTATACTGGAACATCCTAGTGAATTGATTTGTCACTAAGTAGAATTCTCGCAAGGTTAAATGCTAATAATGAAATTTATTTCTTTTCACACATCCAAGTAACAAAATTATTCTTGAAGCTAGGCTCATAGTTTATTAATTTTGGGTTTAACTTATGTAAATGTTATAATTTTCACTTGTGTGATTGATTTACTGCTCTCCTTTTTATTTTAAAATGAAAACATGAAAACCTAATTTGAAGGTAAACATTTTCAAGTTCTCATCAGATTATTTTGATATGTCGGTGTCGGTGACAGGAGTGGTTCATCCTACTCATTCAATTGAACGGTAGGTCAAGCCCTACGGTCGGACGATCGATTTTCGCTGCTTATCGTCCAACTCTTGCTAGGAATCGCACGTTGAAAGTTAAGACCTTAGGTGAAACTTTAGCTCTCACAAGTTTCAACTTTTGAGGGTTGTCGTTTGTAGGTGGGCGAGAGCTAGTTGACGAAAAACAAAGTTGCCCACCCTTCTTACACTTGGCTGACGATGCCAATAGCCAGAAACACGTGTCCAATAAATGGATGACATCTTACTTGAAAGACCGGGAACAATATGTAAAAGTTTCGGGTGCAGTATCTGAGAAAAAAAAATTGAGCAGTGGAGTTCCACAAGGTTCTGTCTTGGGACCCATATTATTTTTGTTATATGTAAATGATCTCACTAACTTGAATATTAGCGGTAGGTTCACTTTATTTGCAGATGATGCAACTATTGAATGGCACACTAGAGATGAGAATAGTCTCAGCCAATCGATATCTACAGATCTAGCTGAAATAAAAAAGTGGTGTGAGGCCAATCAAATAGTGTTCAACTCTAAGAAAACTAAAGTGTTATAATTTAAATGGGACATTGACAAAATACAACTCAAAAATGACACTCATGAAATCTGATAATAATTATAGATTCTTAGGCACTGTATTGGACCATAATTTAAAGTTAAATGAGCATATTATGACAATGGCAAAGAAATTGTCATCTGGGTGTTATGCTATCAGAGTTATTCGAAATGACATCAGTCATCTTATTGCTAGAAAAGCCTACTTTGCTCTCCTGGAATCTCACATCAGATATGGGATAGCATTTTGGGGAGCCTGCTCACAAGCGTTGTTTTCAATGATCTTTAATCTACAAAAAAACGCTGAGATACATATGCCATGTTAACCATCAAACTTCATGTAAACCCTTATTTATATCTCAGAAGATACTTACGATATACATCAATCTTTGTGTTGGAATCAACTAATTTAGATAATAAACATAAACTACATTTAATCTACATTAAATTCTGATACTGCACATAATACTAGGGCAAAATGGCCAATATATACCTATAATCCCCAGAACCACTTAATGCCAAAATTCAATTATTTACAATGGTACGAAAATGTTCAACCATCTACCGAAGCAAATTAAAAATATACATAGCACTCCGAAATTCAGAAGGGCTGTAAAAATATTTTTAATCAGAAGATCTCATGATTTGAGGGAGTTTTTCGAACAAAATTTTTAATAGCTAAGACAGCAGTACAAAATATGTCGTATCCATGTCTCACACTAACTAGTGTAAAGTATAGGTGTATATGTATGAGTATATATGTATGTAATTTTTAAAGGTCTCTTTTAATAATTAATGAATTATTTTATGGTGGACATATGTATATAAATTATGTTAATATTTTTATCATCTGACAACTCTGTCCTGTTTTGTGTTCATAATCAATTGATATAGAATAAACTAGGGAAAACTGTTTTTATATCTATTTTACTGTATTGTTGTGAATATATTTTATAATAGCATGACTATATACAGCGTGACTCACGGTCGATGGTAGGTTAGACGTTTCTGGAAAACGCAAAGCATGATTTTTCTGAAAATTTCACCTCTCACATTTCCTTACCTGTTCTATCGATCTAAAATATTTTCAGCATTGCGGCGTTGCCACTTCCATCAAAAAGTCCTAGAAACTTTATTTTTTCAAATGGAACACCCCGTATATTAATACATTTTTGGAATCGCTCTAGTGTTTTAATACTTTTTTGTTAATCTGTTTTCCAGATAAAAAATAAATTGTGCTAAATATGGTCCAAAACATAGCCTTAATTGAAATTAAGTACATCAGTACTCTCAATTCATGAAAAGTTGATATTTTGATGATAGTTTGGACAAACTCGAAATATTCAAATAACACCAAGAAATCGACTCCATATCATACAGGGCGTGCTAAAATTACTATTATTTCCATTGTGCATGAAAGTAGTCAAAAGTTCATTTTTTCAAATGAAACCCTCTGTATATTACTCAGTAAATTGAAAGATGGTGAAAAGTGCTTCAAGATGATATATCATGTCCCTATACCTAAATGGTCAAGTTTTCTCAATAAAGTCGCTTCTTCTAGAAACATTATTTTTTTTTAGAATTTGGATTTAGTTAGCAGTGGAATTATCAAGCTTATAACAGTTCGGTTACTTTTATAAGTAATTCACAAAGAGTTATCAACGGTGTTTCGAATCATCTTCCAAAATGAATGCAAATATCGATTATTCAAAGGAAGTTCTTATGAAATTATTTATGAACATGAACAAAGTGATCAAATCATTGTCAGAACGTGTAAAAAATTCAACCAAATGTATCCTGAATTAACACCAATGAACGAGAGGAAGTTTGTAAGGTTACAAAATAATTTCCATATTGTTTTGGATTATTTCATTTTATTTTATTTTTTAATAATCATGACCACCTGCTCATTTTAAGCAGTTATGATTTTTGTACTATTACATTTAGAAGCTTTGTCAGTAAGAATTCTATTATTTAGATAATAAAGCATGCTTTGATTTGATTTGTTCTAAGTTTTGCTCCATTTTTGAATGTTATGTTTGCTGATACTGCTTAGTTGATTAGGCTGAAACTGTGGTCAGCTATTACTATAGTTTGCGAAAAGATATTCTTAGGAAATGAAGATAGGCAAACACATGCATGAGAATATGGGAAAACCCAAAAATTCAAGTCCAAGTGATGAAAGTTGTTATACAGAATATATTGAAATGTTTGGCTAATCATTTATTAACGGTTTATTTTCTTATTTCAACTATAGGAGTTTATGATTCATTTCAATTTTTGTAGAAGTTTACATATAATCAGAGTAAATGTGCTCACATTTATTTATTGAAAAATTTTGCTAATTTGAATAGTATTGAACATTGTTACAGGAATTAAAAAATTCAGAATGGAATATCAAAAATCTAATTGCGATAATGATAATACTACAGGTTGGATTTTTAAGTTGAACTATTCTCTCAAGTTTTCATTTGATACTTTCTTTCAACATTTATTTCACTCACTGTCTTGGAGTCAACAGAAGATAGACACTGATGGTCACTTTCATGCAGATTAGCTATCTGGTTTGTTATATGATGGAATCGACCGATACTTGATGAAAATCCATAACTAACGTATTCCAAAAACACTTTATTGTGAGATTTTCACTAAATTGTTTTACAAAAACGTTTTTGTAAAACAATTTAGTGAAAATCTCACAATAAAGTGTTTTTGGAATATGTTATCTGGTTTGTTGTTTTGCGGTAGAAAGCATGTGAAAGTTTTTATGTAAAAAAGTCACCAAAAATATCTACTACCAAAAAGCTGCTGAAATCAGTAAAATATCTGTTGGTTGAATTAAACAATCAAATCCAAACAAGTAATTATTTTGCTTTATGAATTTATTTTAATAGTATCATTGGGATGTTTAAAATCGAAACATTATAAAAAAAGTTTAAATGATTGCTGTATGTAAATGGAAGATACTATTGCAGATATTAATGCAATAGAAGTCAAAATAAGAATTTTTAGAATTCTTATCTGTTTGTCTGTATATCTGTGCGTTTGTGCGTGCTAATCTTAAACCTTAACCGATTTGGGAGCAGTTTTCGCTTTTACATTGTAATAAGTTCCACTCAACATTTAGTGTTTGAATTATTCAATCCGTTTGCAAATAAAAAATGTATGACAATTTAAAAATCCTGTTAAAAATGTGTTGGAGAAAATTCTATGAAAATAATGTTCAGTTGATTTGGCTGAAATTTCGGTTTTAAATTTATCTTCTGATAAATCAAAAATAGGCAGATACATGAGAACATTTTACTATTAAAAAATCTGGGAAGACCCAAATATGAACGAAGTCCCCAGTGTTATATAAACCATAACATCCCTAAAATTGAACACAAAAAAATAGAAAACTAAAAATTATTTTTAGTATTCTCAAAGAGAAAATTACGTTGAATATGTAGACTCAATAGTTACATCAGAGGTCATATAAAACAAATGATATAAAAACTGAGCCAGCCCAACTAGATGATTGTCTGCTCAATGTGAACGAACAAAAATATCCGTTCTTTAATCTACTATTTCATTGAACCATGTTTTACAACATAACGACAATTCAACCTAGTCATACTTCAATTCATTAGGATATCGAAATGTCAAATTTTCATTTCGCCACAAAGATAATCCAACATAGGGAGAATTCGATGCAATTAGACAATTAGAAACAATGAAACATATCTATCACATACATACTTACACCAAGTGCTTTTTTTTCCAAAGATTTTTTCCTCGTAAATGAACTTGTTATCGTTTGAATCTCAATAAGACACTTCTCTGCAATTCTGTCGTTTCCTTCCAACAAAGAATGAAGAAGAATGTGTGGCAAGAAGTGCATTAAAACTCGCTTATCTTGTTTCATACTCGGCAAAATAACTTTCAGAAATTCTATTTTATCATGTGGTAGTGATGAAATTAAGCTAGATGTAAAGCTGCAATAAGGTCGTTATTATACCAATTGATTTTGAATTTTGTTTATGTTCTTACTTGAACAACCACGACTGAAATGACGCTCCAGAGTTACTACCATAGATTGGACTTGGTAAATTCGTTGGCAAAATGCAATGGGAGATCATGTATCTTGAAGAAAGTAAGGGTAATATAATCTCCTTCTGAGAATCAGGGAAGTCTTCCCAAAGAGAAAATTTTTTACTACTCGTATCAGGAGATATTTCGTAGGCTCTCAACATTTCCTGAATGGCTAACGCATATCTGTCCAAATTCTAAAAACAATATATTAAATAAATTTTATCAAATTCCATTTAAGAATACATATATTCCCACTATTCATTAAAAACCAGAAAATGAGCATTTCATCGTAAAATTGCTTCTCAATCTATAAACAGATGTTCTAATTTTGAATCAGTTACCTTAGGAACTGTCAAATTGTGGTTGTGAATAAAATAATAATAGTAATACATTGGCAACTTCTCCAATAGGACAAACACTTGACAGCTTGGTTCTTTATTTACCTGTGTATTTTGCTCTGTTTGAAATGCCCTGATCAATTCATTGAGTGAACTCACAACAAACGAATCTTCATTCATGTAAAAAGAAAAAGACTTCTCCTCATGAACATATCTGAAAGTAAGAAACAAACTGTTAAATACTTGAAAAAAATTGTTCAAAAAGTTTTTCTAGATAAACGAAGATAACTGAGGAATGACACATTCAAGCAACTTTCTTGTTTTGTTGTTACAGAAGATTATATCTCATATATAGGGTTACTCGATAAATCAGTATGATGAAGTACAGATACGAGATGAGTTGTAAATCTAGAAAATGGTAGCATGGAACCTTGTGGCACTTCATTGATGTTACTGTCAAAATCTATTTGTTTTTGAACAAACAGTACAGACAGTATATACAAGTTGTAAAGACAAAATACCCTCAATTCAGTAACCTTGGTATTATCAAGTTGAAAAATACTAGTTTATTCAATGATTGTGGAATGGAAGATGGTTACTGAATATCTTAAAAGGTTTTTATGATGCACTGTTTGGAACCTTTGGTGTAGTAATGAATATTACTGGAGTTTTAATCTTCCTCTTTGAAGATGATCACTTGGTGATCGAAACACGTATCGAGGTGTTAAAAATAACGATTTGGTGTTGGGAAAAAACTCCAGTAATATTCATTTGAAAGGTTTTAATTGAAAAGGTATATTTTTAGGAGAGATTAATTTTTGGGAAAGAAAGGTTTTGCTACATTTCCATCTTGATAAAAAAAAATGTGGGAATCTTTCAAAGAAAGGAATTAAGCAATCAATTTCAAACATGTGTGGATCATGCAAATAAGTCACTTTCAGACATAAACTAAAATAAAAAAAAGCCCTGTTGAAACAGCTATTTTCATATAAACATTGAATTACCCGAAAGAAAAATTCTTTCAAAACAAATACTTTTATATGAACGCTGAATATACGAAAAACACTTTTCTCTATTCCGTTTGTATTCCAAACATCCGTAACGGAATCGAATCAGATATCATTCACAGGATTCCTACACGATATAATAAATGAAAGCAGTAAAATTTCGCTTACATGGAACATTGACATCCTCACTGGTAGACATCCGATGTTTCGCCGTAAGACACTTGCTTTATCGGCTCTTCAGTACCAAATACAGATAACATTATAAGAAAACACTCTCAATTCATTCATATCGAAATATTTTGAAAGGTATTTCATAATGGACTTTTGTAGATGTGATTAGACATTGTTTGTCAAGAGATTTGGTCAAATGTGATTTTCCAATACTGCTGCCAAGACATTTATTTTCAAAGGACAAAACACAAGCACTACAAGAAAATCATCAAGGCGCTCTCAGAACGGTGCCTGTGCGAAAGTAGCGATTCACATTGGATTTGAATCGCTGGAGATTAAATAAATTTGAAAAAACGTTCTCGGGAAGATTATTCCACACAAACGCAGTTCTCCAGATGAAAGAGTTCTTAAACAGTGAAGTTCGAGGTGTACTGAGTTGAACCTTAAAACGAGAAACAGCCACAGTCCGTCGCGTATTTCAGATATGTACCGCTCTTGGTGGAATCAAATGTGCCAAGTCACTTGAACACTTCCTGTGAAAGTATATATAGAAGAGAGACAAACCTCCAACCTTTCTTCGATGTACCAGGCTATCAATGTTGCACGTGATGTTTGCGTTTCCAATCAGGCGGATGGCTCTTTTCTGAATGGAATCCAGCAACTTCAGGGTATGTTTGGGGGCAGAACTACATACATGAGAACAATACTCTAAAGAAGGCTGATCTGAGCTTTATAAAGCATAAAAAGTTGCTGAGGTGTGTACAGTTTTTAGGTTCGGAACAGTGTTCCAAGCTTTTGAAAAGCAGCGTTTGCAATTCCAGCGACATGATTGTGCTAAAACATATTGGTATCTATTTTAACTACCAACAAAGTTTTCGAAGCGAAAGCGGAATTGTCTGACCTGACATTATTATATCCGATTCGGAGACATTTATATTCTTGGAGAAAACCGATGCCAGGGTTTTTGTGGCATTGAATTAAACCTGGTTACTTTCACCCCAAATCGAAATCACTTCTAGATCCTCATTAAGATATGCAACCTCCTGCTGCCGGAGAAGATGCGCCTCCTTAGCCGATGTCCTGGAATCCAAATGGAATGACGAGACAAGTCTTCTGTCGTCGGCAAAGCAATATATTGGATTCTTGGTTTTTTCCAATAGGTCGTTTATATACAATATGGAAACAATATGGATCCCTGGGGAACACCAGCGTTGTTGGTGAAAGTATTCGAGAGATATCCATCGACGGCCACTTTCAGGGAACGTTCTTTCAGGAAGCTAAAGAGTCCTACACAAAAATGATGCGACAAGCCATAGCATCGAAGTTTGGTCAGCAAGTCCTCATACCAGACACGGTCAAATGCCTTAGAAATATCAAACGCAACAGCTCTTGATTTTCCATGTTTCTCGATTGAGTTATTCCAAATATGGGTGACATACGATAGAAGGTCGCCTGTTGATCTTTGTTTCCAAAAGCCATACTGATGATCGTTCAAGATGTTGAAGCCTTCCAAATATCGCACATGACGAAATGGTTAAGGCGAGGTTTTCAGTGTTACTATTTTCCGGGTTTGAAGGCCGTGTATTTTTGGAATTTCTTCCCGACGTTTCGCTGGCGCAAGTGGCTAGCATCCTCTGAGGTTTCTACATCTTGAGTTAATATCTCTGATGACTAGATATTACGGCTGCGTAACGCGTATTTACGTTGACTCATCAGGTAGTTTGTTGTGCCAGATACAGGTATTAGCACACCAAACTACCCGAGGAGTCAACATAAATACGCGATACGCAGCCGTACTATCTAGTCATCGGAGATAGATATATAAACCTCTGAGGAAGCTAGTCACTCGCACCAGCGAAACGTCAGGAAGAAACTCCAAAAATCCACGGCCTTCAAATCCGGAAAATAGTAACAGTGAATATCGTACATTTTGGCGGTTGACATTTCCGTTTGAGAAAAAAGTACAGTCGTCACTAAACCAAATACTTTTTATGCAGTTTTGATTCACAATCAAACGTTAGAATTTTAACTCACAAAAAACTGCTATTTTCTCTCATAGTCATCTTCATTTAATTCACGAAATATCTTCAGTTTATACGGGTGAAACTTATGTTTTCTGAGATATTTCTTGATGCTAATTGTTGAGACATCATTCACACGGGAAAATGTTATCGTAGATTGCATGATTTCTATCTGTTTTTCATTCTAGATAGATTTTTGTACAGCTTCTCAAGCTCTAGCTACACTTCCAGTTGTTTGAAATATTTCAACCTATTCCCTGAGATACTTTCGACAGATCAGATTATCAAGAAATCTTACATGAGCATTGGCTCACGCCAATGAGGATTGCTTCTGTATTTTCTTTTAAAGATTTAGCGCGAATCATTTTTGAAAATGAAGCGAATTCTCAATATCAATAGAAACAGCTGTCAAGCCAATATGATACTATCTGTTTCTAGGATAACAGTTTGGATTCTTATCTACATGGTCGATCAGCAAAAAATCCTAAATTGGGTTAAGACAACCCTCTTTTGGTTGCAAAGTTACAAATTTCCTAGTCACCAATTCGAATACAATAATTCCGCAACAGGTTATCCAAATTCAAAACAGTGAAGGTTATTGTATAGAGAATTGAAATACCTTTCGAGCAAATAGTCACAAGACCCCCTTTCTACTTCGAAAACTAAATAGATAGCGTCCTCTCTGGGGTGAGTGATGTCATACAAATTTTGTCAGACTTTGATATCTTGCTCTGTTCTACAGGATTATTTTATAAGTAAATGAATTAATGATATAGTACAAGCCAACTAAGATGAGATTTTGATGCGCATTTAAAACCAAATTATACCCGCCCCAGAAGATAGCTATTGGTCACATAAACTGACTTAAGTGGGCGGAGTCTTTTAACATAGGACGATTTTACGTTTCTGCGCTGACTCATCTTGGTTGGCGCGTACTGTAATTAACTCAAGTTTATCTAAATACTTAAATGCACGTAGATGAACTTGAAATGAGACGAATTACTTTATGTATATGGAGATCTACAATACCTTCTTGGTATGTGACTAGGTTCAATGGCTCCCAATTCTCCAATAACCTCACCACAAGCCAGTTTCAATGCTTCATCTTTCTCTCTGCAGCCTAAAGTTAGCAAGTCAATGAGTTCTATGATAATGGGATCAATACCATTATAATCCAAAATCATTTGATCCAACTCTTCCCTGCTCTGTTCTAAATATGTCTTCAATTGCTTCAATCCCTGTATCCTAACCTCCATGGCTTCATGGGTTAAATATTTTAAAAATCTTGAAATTTTTTCTTTTAATGTACATTTTTCCAGAGGTTTCAGGTAATTCTTGATAAGTAATAACACCTCGTGATCTACTTTGGGATTTTTAACAAAAAACAAATCTGGAATATAGCTTTTTACTGTTGCTTCATTTTCAATTATAAGATACTTGAATATATCATTAATTTTCTTAGGGCAAGATTCAAGCAGAGGTATCACAGAAACAAATATGAGGGCCAACTGAGGCCCAAGAGACTCAATTTCACAAGTGTGAACGAAAGAGTTCCACACTTCGCAGGTGAGATTGGGGAAATTCCCATAATTTGTTGTTTGTAGCATAGCAATTATTTTAAATCGTAGGGGCATGATATGCTTGGAACCCATAAACCTGAAATATAATCACTATGATAACCAAGTTATTAAGGTGAACAAAAAATGACATACCTGAATAAGTCTGCCAAACTCAACAAAAACTTATCTTTCTTCGAATTTTTGGAAATCAATTTGCCATCGAAATAAAGCAACACCCCCAGAAAATGTGAATGAAGATAATCGGGGATAGATTTACTTTTATTTTCACTATCTTCGTTTGATAAAAGACTCAGCGCCTGTACGACTTTGTCTCGCCTCTCATGAAAGTTGAGGAGGAGCTCGTTTAGAATTATCTAGAAGAAAGTAATTACTACAATAAATAATCTACTGATATTCTGTAGAGGCCAAGCTCACCCTGAAATTTCGTTTACGCAAAGATGGACCACTCATGCCAGTAGTCCGCTCCAAATATATCATGCATTTTCTTAGATCATCTCTTGACATATCTAGAAATATATAAATGAAAACATATCCATATTTGGAAGACACCATTTCTGATACATCTGTGTCCATCATCGATGCCATTTCTTGTATGAGCTTAGTAACCGCTGGCATTTTCACAATTTTTGATACCAAAAAAGGCAAAAGATAATTGCTTTCTTGTGTGACAAAATCTTTGCAGCCATAGTAACCCAACATAACTGAAACTTTTTCCAAAGAAGTAGACAAACCATAATTGATCAAAGCCTGATTGACAGAACATAGTTGAACAATTACTTCGCAAAACACCTTTTTATTCTGGGAATAAATAATGGATGTGCTAGTGTTATTTCTTTCAGCCAACTTGAAGCATTTATTGACTGCAATCATTGAATATTTTGAGGTTGGTACCATTATGAGGTAAAATAGAATTTTCATCAGTTCAATACTGATATGTTCTGATTTTATAGTACTTATCACTTCAATTGTATCAAGTAGGGTGTCTTGTAACTCATAGTCCGAAAATTTCAAGGACTTTTTTGTGTATTTGAGGATAGAACTAAAGAGTATGTTCAATACATCCATTTTGATTTCTGGAGCCAATACAGCATTCTCCTAAAAAAACTTTTTATTGAACACATTTCAAATTTGACCTCATCCTACCTGGTTGAACTTGAGTGTTTTGCCGATAATATGGGCAAATTTTCTCCTCACATCTTTATTCTGGTCTCCTACCAGCTCTACCCAAATTTTTGCAACGCTGGTTGAGTGGAACTGCAGTATGTGACTGGAGAAGTTTGGTAATGTACTCAAAATTTCTATTTTTAAATTTACAGATGCACCAGTGACGAAACTGAGAACATGTTTCAACATAAAAGTGGCAAGAGATTGGTCGAGGGTTATTTTTGAACAGTTTGCTACTAGACTATTTCCATGTTGACTGGCTATCTTCTCCAAGTTATTCTTATTTCCTTTCAATTCATTAAAAGTGCATTTGTTACATATTATCATTGAATCTAAATTGGAAGACATATTGTTCCATTTAACAATCTTTATAAAATCCGAACTTATGCAGCACAGAATATTAGAGAAAACAGCTGTGGCCTTTTCCAAAATTTCTTTATTTTGTTTGGTGAATATAGGTCGCCAAATATCAGTTATTAGAACGTCAGGTTCCTCAAATATATTCAAAATATATGGTAATGTTTCAATAACCTGAAAATTCAAATAGTAAAGTTCTGATATGGGATAAAGAGACCGCAATTTGACCCTCAGCATCAAAAGCATTCTAAAAAACAACTCAGTTTTTTTTAAACAATAATCTTTTGGAAGGCATTTTTATAATGTAAGTCCCGAAACAATTAAAAGAAAATAATGGTTTTCCTGGCTGTACGAAACTTATGGTACTACTACATTATCATTGTGATTTTATCATAGCTTTCATTTTTAATAAAATGAAACAAACTTCTAAGAAAATATTCTTTGCAAACCTGAGTTCGAAATTACTTGGTCTTTTTGAAGGGTCAATAAATCTAACATTAGCACTGACATTAGGATGTAGTAAGTTCATTTAGAAAATTATTTTTCCCATCAGTTTCATGAAACGTATAGTCCATATCTTTACTTTCATCATTACATCCATCTTTTATCAATATCTTTAGGAATGATACGTTTTGCTTACTGACCAGATGAAACATAAATATTGATTGATACTTGGGCGAAATTAGGCAAAAAGAATATAGGCCATCATAAAAAGTGTCCAAAATACTTATCAAACTTGTCAAGAGTCAACATGAGGTGGAACTTCCATCATTTATATACAAAGAGAGTTTAAAAATATTGATTCCAATGCCCGCTCTGAGCACTGACACATCAAATCTCAATTTCTGTTTAAAATTACCTTGTCTGAAGTATAAGATTTGTTTATAAAATTTCAAGTCCTCTTCTTTTACAGAAGCAAGTAATTAAATTCCACTAGCTGCATTTCCAGTGTCTGTTACTGTGGGATCACCGCCAAAGTATTGATTTTTAACTGTTCATTTCTAATTTAATTTTCATCAAAAACTTTATTAATATCTTCTGAGATTGTGTCTAAGCCTTCTCCGTTCTTAGAACCCAAAAAAGTCACTTCTAAAAAAGCACCTCAGATGAAAACAGGAATATTTTCTTTGACGTTTGTTCGAATTATTGAACTCTTCAGTGGTTTATGTTATATGTGGACTGTTAAAAAAATAAGGTGAATTTTCAAATTTCGCAGACTACGTACATTCGATTAGCGTTAAAAAAAATAATTATGTTGGTTAGGTTAGCTGTAACTTGAATGGGTCTTTCGACCCTCCACCGCAACCCGCAAGGGTTTATTGTGGCTCACACCTATTCACACTCGACCAAATAAACCCATATTCAAACGAATTACTTTGTATAGTGAGTGGTCTTTCAGGTAAGATAGTAAGAGTACGGCTCTGCCGAACTCTAAAAACCTGATTTGGTCCGCAGCGGGGCAGGCACAAAGTATGTGATCTGCTGTTTCATCATTTTCCAAACAGAGGCGACACACAGTGTCTTCCGACAGTCCGAGTCTCTGCATATGATGATTCAAATGACAGTGAACTGTAAGAAGGCCTGTTAGACATCGTAGTTCATCCTTACTGTAGCACAAAAACTGTTTGGTATCAAGCTTCGAAGGGTGAATGAACAAACGCCTTGGAGTGAGCCAATCCTGGAAGATTCTGCCAGAAGTCCATAAATCTTCTTGCCATCAAGGTGTGTTCAATGTTTGTTTGGCAAAGCCTAAAGCGATGCCAATGACAGGTTCCGGTCTGATGAAGCTTCTTGCAGCATCCTCCTTTGCAAAGGACTCAGCAGTCTCATTGACTTCCAGGTCAGTATGGCCAGACCAGAGATATTCTGTTAACTCTTCCTATCGTGAAGAGTCGTTTATGGCAATTTGCTACCAATTGAGACGTTGCTCGGTGGGACCCAAGGGCTTCCAAAGCCTCTTGACTGTCCGAGAATATTTTTATTGACTTGTGTATGAGGTTGGATTCTTCCAATCTCTCTGCACACAATTCAATAGCGTACATTTCCGCTTGAAATACAGTCGCATAGGTTCCTAGGCAAGTTGATATCTCTGTTCTGGGTCTGCGACTGAAAACACCGCACCAGAATTGGAAGGTGTTTTTATCCATCTGTGAATGAACAACTATCTGCTCTTAATATTTCCTTCTCCCGGAGGATCCAGTCCTCTCTACTTGGGACAGTACTTTATAAGGCAGTTCGTATGTACCAGATTTGACACTCTGCGACTTTTTTCTGTTCCCAATATTGAAGAGACCCATGAAAGGATGGCGGATTGAGGAGATTAAACCGAATCACTGAGAGAACTCAAGGACATACTAAAAAGTGCATATCAGAACTGCTTTAAGGATAGGAAAAAACGCTGCGACAAGTGTATTATATTTGAGGAGAATCCTTTGAAGAAGATAAAATAGAAATTGATGAATAAATAAATATTTTTTGAGAAAGATGAAAATTCACCTAGATTTTTGTACAGACAGTGTATAGTAACTTTTCAGGGTTAACTTTCCAGTTTGCCTTTTATTATACTTCAGCAGATTCTATTAATTTAGCTTTGTTAATTTCTCAGATTGTGGTAGGTTAAATATCAAAAAAACAGCAGCAAACATTGACTCCTGCACAAAAAATGTCTTTCGAAGAATATTATATTTATTTTTTCTTCATTTTTAAAAAAACAATATACACTGATAAAATGAATTTTCAAATCATGTCATAGTTGGGAGTGGTTCATAAAATATATAAGAAATTCTAAATTGGACAAGTTTTGATATCTGAAATATTCTTTTTCATTTTAATAAATGATAAATTCGTAATGAAGATTAAAAAAACAAAAAAGTATCAATTAAGGACTGTACAGCTGACATATATTTAACAACTTCAAACCTTGATGTTGAATACAAATTTTTTGAGGTAAAAAATATCCCTTTTGTTATCACTATCATCCTCTTCACTTGTAGGATTCAAAATTGTGAGTTTTTCAATGAAGTATAAGAAATAGAACCATAAAAATATACCTATCACCACAGAAGCGGATAATGTTGGATAAAATTAATCAGATTTATTTGTTCTGAATTTTAAAATTTGCAAGAAAATAAATCAATTACTAATGAAAAGAACATTAAGAGTATTTAAAATATGTATTACTTCAAATCTGCCGAAAATCTGATTAAAGATGCTGATAAGGTCAGTTTAATTATGATTTATTAGACAAAACTTCAAAAGGTTTTGAAAAATTGATTTCAAATAAATCACTCACCACAATAGTACCCTCTTGATCCGAAGACTCCAAAACACTCTTGCTAATCTTCAAGTACAATTTTTCAATAACCTTAATTTGCGAGAAATTCACATTCAACAGGCCACTCGAAACAATAGTGAAAAATTTCTTTAAAAATCTAAGAGACACATTTCTATTTATATTTTGGGAAGATAAATGATTATAAAATGATTTGATAACCATTTTCAGATCTCCAACGGGCACATCACTGATAAAATTATTGGGAAACTGGTTATCATTTTTATAACAATTATTTTTCAAAAGAGAAAATCCCAAAAAGTTGAAAATGATGTCCAAATTTCGAGAGTTTGTGATAAGAATGAACAGGAGAAAGAAATTGAAATAATGTTCAACATTTATCTGTTCACATCTAGTGCCATGACTCAAAGTTTTCTCAATAAAAGTAAGTAACAACTTTCTTTCTTCGAAGAAATATAAAATGCAACGATATCCTTTAGCTTTGATCAGCGACATTTGAATTTCCATCAACATGTCTGAAAGACTTTTGAAAAATCTGATCAGCATGTACATATTACATGAATCAACACATTTCAGTTCAACTATTCTTCTCATGATGGTATCGTGAACTAAGCTCCAAACTTTGCTAGATTCCATATCAAATGCCTTTATTCCCACTGACAAATTTTCTACTGCAAGCAAATCATCATAGATTTGTTGTTTAAAAAAATGAGGTGATACAGTATTTGTAAACTGAATTATATTGTCAACATTGCTCAATAATTTTGAATTTTCGTATGTCAATATTCCTGAGGTTTCAATGGCAACTTTCTGAACACTTTCAGATGGGTACTTTTTATTATTGATTATACATATGTTGAAAATAAAATCATATATTCTGTTAATATTCTTGAAAGAGCATTTCAAATCATTATTCAATTTCATATAACTGATGAGGAGTGTTTCAAACTTATTCATGTTTTTTTCATCATCTATTGAATCATAAGTTTTGTAAACAAATTGTTCAAATAAAGAAAAAAATGAAATTAATGTACTTCTTAGGTCAACACTGTACTCTTCAAATTTATGGTTGGTCATTTTTAAAATATCTAGGAAGATTTCAGTAATATCGAGTTGCATATCGTCAATCACTTCACTGAATAAAAATAATAAATTATTCATATTTTTGCAAGTAAACTCATCAAAACTGTAAAAAGTAAAATTTTCTGTCAAAATATATTTGATGAATTTAATCAAGGGTCTCAAAACTAAAACTGCTTTTTTCTTTGATGATATTTCCATGAAAACTTGGCTCAAATCTAGCATGGAATTCAAATCTTCAAACTTTTTTGGTACAAAAATTTGTAAAATCAACTTTTCTCCAGGCTGCTTATAATAGTTTATGATATTGTCAAATGCTTTACTATATTCACTCGAAAATTCTTGAAAATATTGCAACTGAGTGCTGGACACGTGATCCAGGACACAGAACTGAGTTTCTATTATAACATCATGAAGTTTGGAAAATCTTTCACAACCCAACAAATAGAAAAATTGGCCCAATAACCAGGTTGTGAATGTTTTATATTTTTCACTGATTTCCTGGTATTGTTCGAATGTAAACATTGGATCTTTAGCACATATGAATATATTAGAACATTCTTTTGATTGGATAATTGTAGCCAATCTTTTGACACTTGCTTCAGAACATTCTCCTTTCATCAAAACTGGAATAGTGTCATTGATCATTTTCCAACTTGAAAAAGCCGGAATAATTTCATCTATTCCAGGCATGTTTTATAACCTCTGAAAAATAAAAAAATTAAAATTGAGAGTAGGCTCCTCGATGAACACAATAATTACCGAATTCTTCAACTCAATTCCAGCTATTTCGAGTCTGAGAAGCTTTCATTCATTACAGTTATTTATTTTAATTCAAATTATATTGAATTCATGACATTTCGAATTAAAATAACAAAATTTATAACCTCAAAAATGTAACTAAAGCCTGTGCTAAAGATAACGTCTGACGAATTTGTTTGCGATGTCGACTGAAAGATAATTGCTATTGGAAGGAACTGTGTTATACCTGCTAGTTTATTGGACGTCAAAAAGGCGGGAAAGCAAATGGCCAACAGTAGTACTGCATGTGCTAAAGGCGAGCCTTCACATATTTTCGAGGCAACATTTTAACGCGTATAATTAGAAGAAAAATATTACTTTTTCAAATTTTTATATATTTCTGACAGATTACAGTGTCTACTTTTGAGCAGTGGGAATAGATTGTACAAACAGTACCGAAATTTCAATTTATGACCTTTTAATTTTTGTTACACGCTCTATATCAGCTTCACCTGTATGTATGTTTGTAACTCTCAAGCTCGGGATTTGTATTTGACAGAATTACCGACATTATTACTTGATCTATTCGCGGTCAGATGGCGCTGTACGTAACCTCCTTGATATATCGACATTATTGCTTGATCTCTTCGCCGGCAGATGGCGCTGTACGAAAATATCAATGGTCATTTTTTTAAACGATATACTGCTGATGGATCCAAAAGTTTAGATATGATAAATATAGTTTAAAAATACTAAAAAACACGCTTTTATATCATACGAAACTAATATTTGAAAAACAAATATAGTTTAAAAAACTAAAAAACACGCTTTTAAAGAACATCGAACTAAAAAGTTAAAAATATATTTTTAATAAGCTTAAAACAATAACGAACGAAAAATACTAGTATTATTGTGAAAAAAGCGTGGGGGGCTTTGTGCCATATTTTTTGTTTATCAAGCGCCCGTCGCTTTTTTCTCAATAATACTAGTATCTTTCGTTCGTTATTGTTTTAAGCTTATTTAAATTTTTTTTTTAACTTTTCAGTTCGATGTTCTTTAAAAGCATGTTTTTTAGTTTTTCAAACTATATTTATTTTCTTTTTGTTATTTAAACACCTATCAGAATCCTTATCTACTAATATCAACAGTCTCTGTGAAGATTAGCGTTTCGCTATAGAATTTCAATTTTTATTTTGGTGCCTTCGGCCTCGTGTTCTGAGCAGTTTATAATGATAATTATATAGTCTTTTACATCGAAGAGAACAGACAGCGGTCGAATGGAAACCTGAAGTACCAAACGTTTCGTCTGCTACTCAAAATGTATAAAATATCTTTGGTGTGACCACTTGAATCCCTTCCATATGTAAAATATTTTGTCAAAAACTCTCGGCCTCTTGATAAAAAAATAATAGAGACTTTGTATATAGGGATAGTCTTTATTAGACAATGGTCTGTATATAAAAATAGAGAGATCCTATAAGTTTCAGGCTCCCATTCACAGAGGTGCTGAGTACACTTTCAAAAGCGACACTGCTTGACAATATCAAATTGGTTCTTCAATTTCCAATGTTATTTATATTTGGAAATAGTTTGATATTAAGTGAAATATTATTCACATTATGGTCCATGAATTAAAGATCTGAATTAAATACAATCGACAGATTCCGATTCTTGCTCCATCTATCAGCATGTGTACAAAGTTGGGTCAATCTCATTTTTTGGGTCGAGAGTTTTCTTTTCTACAAAAACGAAAGAGAATCGTTTACAACAACAGGGTTTCTATGCATCTCGTTATTTACATAGCCACAATAAAAACAATTAAACTGCACACAGTTGATTAAAAAATATACATTATTTTTCTCAATAGGTTTTCACCACTTGTTGCTCGGCAATAATCTTGCAGGTTGCAAGGCTCACATCATTTCCTTTATAGTTCAGTCTACTCCGAATCAAAAGTCCGAATCAAATATATGATGGAAATTGTATTGTATAAATTGATAAATGTTCGACAGAAAGAACGTGAAAATGTCTCATTAATACATACAAATTAAAGTCTGTTCGTCTGTCTGAACACAATAAAAACTCAAAAACTACCAAATAGGTTTTCATACAGTTTTCACCATAGGACGAAATGGTTCAAGAGGAAGGTTTATGTGTATAATTTATCAATGTTTTGTGTGAATTAGTGGGAAGTCGGGGCGGTGGTTCTACCCAAACGACCTGTCATAGAAAAAACTGCCTAATCCCTCTGATATATCACAAAAAATACACATTGATCATAAACAATACATATTAATTTTCTTGTATATGCCTGTTTTATAGATCTGTTTGAAATGTGATGCAGCCGCAGCGAAACATCAGAAATGAAGCTGTAGAAAGAAGTTGCTGTTTTGGGACATGTTGCACTCGATTAGGTAGGTATCCAAACTAGGTACCTGTCAAAATTAAAATTAATAGAGAAACTTACTCAGAAAATCGATAACAGTTTAAATTCTAGCCGGCCTGTGCTGAGTAATCATAGAGTTGGTCCAAATTTTCGATACTGTAAGTTATGGAAAGCATTGGAATTGGCATTCTTATGTGAACGAAACCAACTGGTGAGAACAGGTAGTGTGCAGAGTACACAAAAAAAAGTGAATTTTGGTATACCACAAGGAACTGTTCTGAGATCTACGCTATTCTTAATATTATGATTGGACTGACCCATTCACAGGAACACATAGACAATCATAGTTTTTTTCCAATACTCTATTACAAATACAAAAATTAATAACAAAGACTATTGAAGAATTTACCGTTAACCAACCCATACAGACAAAACCATAAACAACTTATCACCCACAGTAACATAAATTAGTTGATTTTCACAGAATGATCTATAATCTATAGACTCACTAACATACCAATGTCCACAGATAATTTTAATATAGAATCAGATCTGATATAACAAATTGCAGTGAATAACAACTTCAATCCGAATGTAATTCATCACATCCTTGATAAAAAACGTTTCAAGCAAGCTATTAACCAAGTATACCCTCACATAAAATCTAATACTTCAAGACACCGGAAAATACCAGATAAAATGAAAAGACTACTGAATAAACAACATAGCATATAAGACTGGTAACTCCTTGGGTAGACATATGAAGAACAAAAAGTCACAGATAGACAAGGATACCAGGTGCCTACAAACTAAGATGCGGATCATGCCCAAAATTGAATGTAGAAAGAACTTCAAGAAATTTTAAAACGAGAACTTCTGAACATGAAAGAAGTTTTGAAGTGAAGAAGACCAATTCCACCTATGCGCGCCACTTTTTGGAGAACGGTCACAATTTCAACCCTATGTACGACATATTCTCCATGTAGAAGCTAAGAGACAAAAGTTGCCCTGCTGCAGTCTTTGGAAATAAATAAAAGTAAAGCGTGTCGCCCACTTGTCCGGCACAGCACAGCACGGCTCTTCCAGTCAAAATACGTATAGGATTATTAGGATTAGAACAATGAAAATGAATGGACAACCGCCAACTAGCCCGGCACGACACAGCCAAGAGCGTCCGCCGCCGGAAAGGATTTCAGCTCTCCGTTCCTGTTTGGCAAATAACGGTACGTACTGTGATGGACTGGCCAAGTGAGCGCGTCGCCGGCCAGCGCTTGCAAGCATCAACTTATCCAAACGTGCCTGGGAAATTTCTGTCTCTCTGTTTTACTATTCCATAAGTTGTCAGCACGGTGTCAGACGGTATCTATGAAAATGGACGATGAAAAATTGAGTTGCTTGTTAAGGCAAGCTCTAGAATATCCAGAAGTTCTGAAAATTTGCCTAGAGTTATTCGGAAATACTGGAAAAACATTTCCTCGTCTTCTTTCAGGTCGTTGAAAAGATGATGAAACTCTCCCAGATTTGCCCTCTTTTGATTAATGGAATGGATTCACATCCTTCTCTTTTGTGACTATTTTCTTCTTCATTCAATAATGCGGCCACTATAATGACGTCTTCTTCGTCAGAACTGATGGTGATAGACATATTTCTGTCACCGCTCGATGTCAACTGAAATTTCCTTGAAATCGAACAAACAGCAACTTCAGTATGCTGGTTATAGCTGGACAAGTGGGCGATGCTACTACCCGTCGCCATCAGGCGACGGACAGCGCCGTGCTGTGCTGTGCCGGACAAGTGGGCGACAAGCTTAAACGTTCGGGTCCCCTGCTGAACGACCAGCATTGAAGAGTTAGTAGTTGCTGGCCAATGCTGGTAGAGGTTGAAAGTGACAGTAGTGAGCGCATTTGTCTAAAAATAGCATATAAGTATAATGGAGAATGTTCCTCAATTTGGGTTATTGCAGCAAATGCAAGTTTGAACAAAATAAAGTTGAGTTTAATTCATGAGTTTTTCAAATTCACTTCGAAAAGTATTCAAATTGATGTTTCAAATGTTGGGTTTTGATTTTTAAAAGGATTTGTTTGTAATTCACATATTGGCAACAGCGCCTATATGAAGTTGAAATAATTTATACGTACCTAGATATTCTACTTTAAAAAAGGAAAATTATCTTTAAAAATCAACAATTAGGGCAAAATATAAATTATAGTTCAATACCACCTCCACAAGCAATAGAAACAACAGTTGTTTTATTATTTATTTATATAGAGGAAGATAGGTTAGGTGCACAAAATGTCATATGTCACAGAATGTCTCGGAACTCGGAACATAAGTAAACAGAACAGCACGCCTCTGAAATCTGTCATTTTTGTTTGTCTCATACAGGTAACAGATTCATTGTCCTTTATTAGCTATAACCGATGTTGCCAAATGGTGAAAAAGAAACGAATCCCTTCAAATGTTGAATGCATTATTTCATTCCTCTTTTTTAAGTATTTAAATAATTTTTTAAAGAAAAAGGTTGAAATGATAAGTTTGTAATGCGTTGTTTTAGAGCTCTTTTATGAAAACTACTTGATTTTTGTCAGGAGGAACATTCCCCATGTAGCTTAGTTTGTAATATTAATTTCTACCGAGGAAGCTGCGGTGTTAGCGAAACGCGTCTATGAATGAAAATGTTTGTTGAACATGTGTAATTACTATCATGGATAGTATTGACTCGTATGTTGATAGAAGAGTGCTTTATTTTATGGATGACATTGCCCTTTACGTCGGAGGTAAAACTTCAAAAGAAGTCGAACAAAAAGTATCCAGGAATTTACAAATTATCAATGATTTGATACAAATTTACTAACCATAAATTTGTAAAAACTGAATATGTTTTCTTCTCAAATTATAAAACTGGATTACCATGAAATAGAACAATTCATGTAAATCTTCCTTTTCGAAGACATGGATTCTTCAAAGCACTGATCACACTTGTTATCAATTTTTATTCATAGGAATAACGGTAGATATGGGACTCTCACATTCAAATACTGACAAAAACATTCAGGACGCTGATGTGCATGTTTAGACAAATTTCAAAAATAACCGAGAGGCAGACAGTGACAAATATAAATTATGCTTTTGTGTAATTACTACTATGCATGAAAAGATGGAAAGGGGCAAACAAAAACACCTTGAAGCCTCTCGAAATAGCTCGGAAACAAATAATAAAAATATTTCACCAAAAAATTACTGTTTTTTTCCGAAAATTTATTCAAGCAATCTCGATATTTCAATATTTTTTTCATGCACACCTTAGACGCGATACAAAATATACGAAAATATTGTACTACCCAAATCCAAAAAAAAACAATAGGTCATCGCAATTTCTTATATGTGGGCCAAAATGTATAAGTTAATTTTCCGAAGGATCTGAAGGACAAAATTATATTTGAATCTTAAAAAAATATTTTGGATTGATCGATTTCTATTTCAATATAATGATGTCGTTTCAGTAGGTATTAGAAATATCAGTGTAGAAAAAATGAGGAAAACAATACAACTATATTTGCAGTCAAGCTTTGTATACGTAAATTGTTGGTATATAATTTGCCCTACTTTGTATTGTAATTACTTAAATCTTTTGTTGTATATTCATCTCCACCAAAATGTACAAATAATGTCTATATTTCCAAGGATAAATAAATATCTATCATCTATCTAACTAACGAACATCGAGAACTAATTAAAAAAAAGTTCCAATGATTCCAAAACTGTGCGTCTACAGTTAACAACGCTATTTTCCAATTAATTAAAGAGGTGAAATCCAACAGTTCGAGTATCATCAGAAGGGTAATTTTGTGCCCTTCCAAATTCAGGTAACAGATTCATTGTCCTTTATTAGCTATAACCGATGTTGCCAAATGGTGAAATAGAAACGAATCCCTTTAAATGTTGAATGTATTATTTCATTCCTCTTTTTTAAGTATTTAAATAATTTTTCAAAAAAAAGGTTGAAATGATTAGTTTAAAATGCATTGTTTTAGAACTCTTTTATGAAAACTACTTGATTTTCGTCAGGAGGAATATTCCCCATTCGAACTGAAGCAGCCCAAAAGTTACTCAAAACTCAGTCATTCATCTCTGTTTCTTCGTACTGGTAAGTCCTAGGTATATAGGTGCTTCTTAGGTCTCAGATGAGCACTAAGAAAGGATTTTCAAATATTCCAATTGGGGAGCTTCCCGTGGGGGTAAAAGGGGAGCGTTTACATATGAAAATTACCTTTTCATATCTGTTTCTCCGTAATTTTGATTCCTAGGAAGCTAAAATTTGGTATATAGTTGCTTCTTATGTCTGAGATGCGCACTAAGAAAGGATTTTCAAATATTCCAACTGGAGCTCCCCAAAGGGGATAAAAGGGGCGCGTTCATATATGTAAATTACCTGTTCATCACTGTCTCTCCGCACAGCTGTATTTTCAGAGGCTGACATTTTGTATGTAGGTTTGTTGTAGATGTGCAATAAGAAATGCTATTTAAATATTCCACCTGGGGCGCCAGCCGCGGGGAGAAGAGCGCGTCCATGAACCAAATTATCTTTTCATCACTGTTTCTCCATGCCCCCAAATTTCCGGTGGGTGAATTTATATCGCTAGTTCTTCATAAAAATAATCAAAAAACCTGTTCCGAAGAGCCATCTCGCCTACTACGAATACTTAGGCAATGGACGATGTGCATCGCACGACTTCGTACGAACTGCGTTCGCACGAATTCGTTGCTTCGCAGTTCGCAGCTTTCCGCGTCCAGAAGATGAGTGTCCTAAGATGATGAAAAAAACATAAACCTCTCGTGAAGGTGTTCGAAGGAAAATTATTACTTTTTGAAAAAGGGCCGACATTATATACGAGTTCTAGAGACTCCGGTAGGAGGACAAAAATATTATTTAAGGAAGAATATTTTGAAAAAGGGGGACTAACACCAAGGGGAGCAAGAATGTTTGCCAACATTTTTTTCTGTAGCATCAAATTGTAACTAATTTTAATAAACCTCGATAAAATTGAGTCAAACGACAGAATGTTCACAACTATCAAATATAATTTCAAAATAGATATATCTGTCTACCTGAAGACAATACAAAACCAAAACGGGACCTTAACCTTCAAAGTGATTATCTACGTAATACAAAATCAACACGCAATTGTAGCCTTTCTTCATCGTGCGTGTTGCATTGGTGTGTGTGACCGCTCGAATAAATAGCTTTCCATCAATAACCATATAACTGACCATTTTTAAAACTTTAAAATGGGTAGAGTAAGTAAGCTATCTTTAAAATATGGACATATGCCATCACGGACTTTTCTGTAGACCTACGAAAGAAAAAAAATTGTAGTGTATGTAGCTCTACCCAAGGAGTTACCAGTTTTATATATGCTATATAAATATTTTGTACATTTATTACTATTTTCAATAAATTTGAACATTGAAAAAAATTCATTGCTTGAATTGAATTTTTCACTTTTTAACGTCTTTGATTATTAATAACAAAGTGGAAAATCAAATTTTTAAAATTTTTCAAGGGGAATCTTTTTTGAAGGCTTTCAAGAAAAGCTCCAAGAAGTGAAAAAAAATTGAGGTTTTTATTTTAAAAATTACCAGAATTTTTATTTAAATTTAAACTCACGGGAAATTTTTTTTCCATGGAATTTCTTCTATTCAAGTGTCTAAAAGGTATGTGATTTTTTTTTTCTAAATAATGATATTTAATGGGTTAATATAACCGTATCGGCCAGCGCGTGCGGGACGCGCATTTAACGCTAAATTAAAATTATAAATATTGGTGCTAGAGTTCCGAGACATGGGACTTTTTTTAGTTAATTTTCTCCTCTTTAAGGATCTTTTTTCAAATTTCGGATATCTCTAATATTCTCTGAGATATTTGCGGAAAACCAAACCCCCTTTTTTTTAAATTGTTTAGAACTTCTGCAATTTTTTCGAGCCCCTCTTGAAATTTTTCAAAAAGTTGCTAGAGGTTATGCCGAATCGAATGAGCCCTGGATCATAATTTTCGGTGCCTTTGGGCAGAAGTTCCAAAAAAAGGATCTGGTGAACCAGACTATTAAGAAAGATGAAAGCAATTCATGAAATTTTTGTTTGGAAAATCTGCGAGTGGTAATCAAACACGTAACTATTTGCAAATGTCCGGGATAACTATCAATCATATGATCTATACCCTATTTATACCCTATACAATGGACTCTGTTATGCTATAAATGTAAATATTTCTGTAATCTCAATTTCATATATACCTAATATCACTATTATTGGTGATAATGGCTCTTGGAGTTTATACAGTAGGAATTTAGGAAATTTAGTAACAAAAGCACTCAAAAAATATGTTTTTTTTCAATTTATAGTATCACAGTAGGCAGAACACAAGCTAGATCCCTGTACGAGATATTTCAGATTTATTATCCTGATTATTTGGTAAGCAAAAATAAATACTCATTACGAATGTACAACTTGTACCAGTAATAGGTTTTGTGTCGTTCCAAAGATCCAACAACACTTTAGAATACATCATACCTACTGTACGATTAGGTGGAGACATATTTTTTGTACTTTGTATACCTATATTTCTCCTTTATTTTATTTATTCGAAGTATTGTTTTGTAAATACCTCATCTTGAAATACTTATCATACAATTTTAATTTAGGAACCTGATAAAAATGTTTTTCCAATCGTATCTATATCACGAAAATACTTCAACGAACATTAAACTCAGACCAATAATACAACACACAGATGTAGAAAGCGTAACATAGAAAACGCTATCTTATCCAGTACAAACAACACACAAAAAATCAATACTTCTTTCCGACGTTCTCGGAGGTCACAGATTCTATATTTTCTTCCGAAGCATGTGTAGGATACCTCGGAGTTGGCTTTAAAAATAGCCTTCATAAATACGATGAGTCAGGCAAAGCAGCCTTTTTAATAAGAACCCACCTCCCCGGATAGACGGGGAAGGAGGCCGGTATCAGAACTCGCTGCGTTAGCACAGCCTGGCAGCGAGGGGAGAGGCAAGGAAAACCATTTATAAACTTGGTATAATAAGTTGTGAGAGTGAGAGAACGTTGTTCGACCCACGTCACCAGAATTAAACCATTCTCGCTCGTCGGTAGTCTACGGTCTACGATCGATGCAAGGTTATCGAGGTTATTCCGATATTCTGTATACTGCGCATTGCTGGCAGTGTAAAATGTTCCCCTTCGCTTCTCTCTATCACTCTCCTCGTACGGCAGAACCACTTTAGAGAATAAATTACTAAAATGCTCTCTCCAAGGGGCTTATGCGATATAGGCGTGGCCGTCTATAAAATTCCTCGCGTCTATTGTTTCTTTCGCATTCCTAACACGTAGAGTTTTCGAAGAAACCTCATACAATTTATCACACAAAAACGAGTTGTTTTTATGTTAGCAAGAATACCAAAATTGTGATATAATACAATCCGATTAATGGAGATGAATAGGGAACAATGAACGTATTATGTTATGCCGTTTTGTACTGTGATGATTCATGCTTGCATGGGGAATGAGACGGTTTTCCGAGGTTTTCCGTTTTATGAATGTAATTGGTTCTAGGTTTCGGCAGATAAGTAATTATTATGCGAGGCACGATGAATATTTAGCGCTTACGATTTGCATTAACCTAATTATGTTGTTCTTACAATCCGTTACTTTGTAACGAATTTCTAGTTTTCAATTTCATTAATGTATTGAATGAATAGGTGATACCTACCTTTTTGAGATTTATTTCATAACTTAAAATATGATTTTGGTCTACCATCTTTTATTGACATTCATTCTTCTAGATACCTACCCAAGGGTTTCTGTGTTTCAGGTAGGTATTTCGCAGCCTCTGGTCTTCAATCGATGTAATGTATAAAATATATAAGGGGGGATTTTGTATACATATAAGTTTGATGGATCATTGAAATTTGATTAGTAGCTATCAGTGAGTGCGATCTATGGTCTTAAAATAATTTGAGGGATGCAACGTTTAGAGGAGTGCCAAAGCCTTCGAAAAAGGTGAAAAGTGAAAGAAAATAGTAACAAGATGGAAGCCATTGGAAAAGGAAGAAATATGACAAAAATGAGAGGAAAAATAATTTATGGGAGATCTGAGGTCGGGAAGTGAAAGGGGGTAAGTTTTTATGGGTGAAAACGGATTATCGCGATTTCTGGCAAAACTACAAGTCTCACGAAAAAAAAGTTGGGAGGGAAAGTTGTAGGTAATGAAAAAACACTTTTTTCACATAACCGTTTTTTAAATTTTTATATTCTTTTTTATGTCCCAAACACACTGTAATTTTTGGATACAAAATATTTAATTTTTTCCCTATTCTGATTTAATATCTAAAAAGCAACCGAATTTTCGATCTCAAAAATTCCCCCATCAAAATATCTTATTTAAAAAAACGGTGTGCTTCTTATCAGTTGAGATCTCTACCTTCTGACGGTGAGAAAAATATATAATACTATTGCAAAGTTTCCCAGAATATGCAAAAAAACAAAAAACTTGAATCCGATTTTTTTCATGATTATGTTAAATTTCGAGCTGTTTATTAAAAGTTTCACTTTAATTACTCAAAAATGGAAGATACCATGTTATATTCATTATCAAATAAAAAACATGCTAATTCAAATATACTACTAGGTATATTCAACATATAGGTAGCGAGAGTGGCTTTTTAGACGATAGTGCACTAATTTTTTCATCAAAAAAACGGGGGATTGTCACGAAATACTACTAGGTATATTCAACAACCAAACTGAGTTAAACCTTTAAAAGACAATATTTTGAGATAGTTGGATCTTGTTTAAATTTAATGTGTAAATGCCTATTCATTGTTATTTTAGGATAACTTATATACCTGAGTCACCTACGGAAAATTTTAGTCCATCAGTAGGTAGGTATTTCATAGAGAAGTGAGGAAGGGGCTGGGAGTGTCTGGGCACAGATTAGAATGCTAAAGACCAATAATGGTATAGTATAGACCTTACTACCTGGTCATTATTTCGTAGCAGCCGCATGAATAAATATTTGTGCTATGTTGAGAAACGCAAGCAGCTCTATCATTTGCGATAAGTACACTAACAATGAAAAATCAGTTACTGGGACAATAGTATTAGCAGTCAATTCATCTAAAAGAGGAGAAAGTAATCGCAGAAAAACCTTAGACAACGTACCAAAGTTCAATTATCAAAACCATACAAAAATTACATTTTTGCAAGAAAAAAATTCATCTAACGAGAAAAACAAGAACAACATAATAAAAACGTTAATGGAAACATTACACAAGGATTTTTCTGTAAACAAGCAGAAGAAGATGCTTAATCAAAATGATTAAGACCTCGATAGAAATTGCTAAAGGTACTAATAAAACTTTCATATCTGTGGGTCAAGTATTGATCTTTTAGTGCTTTTGAATCAATTGAAATCAAATAATCTTGATATTCAATTTCTCAAGCGAGGTTCTGGAAATGTAAAGGATCTATTTTCACATCTAATAGTTTCAAATATGAATCCTTTAAAAATATCGTTGTATTTCTGCATTGTTTTTCTGGTTGCGATACAACATCTGGATTTGGCGAAAAAGGAAAGGAAAGCAAGGTTAATTCATTATTGGACGATAAAAATTTATCAAACTTGGCCAATATTTGTTTTGAAAAAGATGCGAACAAAGAAGATATAAAAAAAATTGATTACACATTGATCAAATCTATTTGTAAACGTAAAAATGACAACAAAACACTGAATCAATTAAGATTTCAAAAATATCTATTGGCAAAAATCAAATCATCTTTCATATTGGCAAATCTCCCATCCACAGAAAGTGCAACAGAACAACATTGTTAGAGGGCATATTATCAGCTTTAAACTCATCTGGGTAATGAGCTGATGGCAACAGATTTGGGCTGGAAGTAACATCAACATGCAGTTATGTCTAAATTTACAAAAAAAAATATTCCAGAAATATTGCTCAAATCTATTTGCGGCACCTGTGAAACTGGATGTAACTCTCTAAAATGTGACTGCCAAAAACATGGTTTAAACTGTACAATTTTATGCTCAAATTGCCATTTTTCTGAAAAATTATCCATTGTTAAAGAAAACCCCTACGAAGAAGTTAATGATTCATACGAAATTGTGGATGAAGAACGAACGCAGTTTGGAGAAAATATTGGAGACGAAAACGATGACGGTCAAGATTTCGAAAATCTAGTAGAGTCGGTAAGGTTTATCGAATCTTACGATATAAAAATGCCATCAAAGAGACAAAAACTAATGGATAAATGATTATAATTCAAGATAGGGTATATGTAAATAACAAGATTAATGTATTTAAAATCATTGTAATGAATAACATAGTCAGTATGAAGTATTTGAATTCAACATTTACATGCATATTTATATATTATGATATTTTTTTGACATGAATTCAATTATAATTACCTGAAAAAATGGATCAGTTACATTTTTTAGATAAAATCCTCTTTACTTAAATCCTGTTCAATATTTAGAAAATGAACTTTTTTGCAATCTCTGATTCATGGATTTGAAATGTTTCTGTCCATCAATGTAACATGGAATCTTACATTTTTCAAGCAATTAAAGTGAAAATGTTTATAAATGGCTCCAAATTTCACATAGGTAATGATGAAAACAACTTTTTTCGTACTCGAGTTTTTTCGTTTTTTACATTATCTGAGAAGATTTGCCATTGTAATATATATTTTTAAACCATCAAAAAGAAGATATTTCAACGAACAAGAAGCATACCGGTATTCGATTTTTTTCCATAGGACTTTTAGGTTTGCCGAAAATCGCGATAAACCAATTTTTACCCTTAAAAACTCACTTCCGACCTCTTTCCGATATCAGATCGCCCGTAAATTTTTTTCTTTTATTTTTGTCATATATTCTTCCTTTTCTAATGGCTTTCATCCTACTACTAGGTATTTTTTTTGTTGCAAAAATTATCGGCACTGAACTAGTTGCGAATCTTTCTAGCTTTCAAGATTATTGAATGATTTCTTGCATTTTGAACAACTTGTGTTGATAATTCGGTAATATCTCAACCTGTTTTGAAAGCAATAATCTAATTTTCAAAATACTAGAGGTTGAGAAAGAATATGAAACTGGATATCTAATCAACCAGCAGTAGATAAAACCACTCGTACCAAGTACTTGCGGTTTCATCATGCGGATTACTCTCTTATTGGTGAATAATAAAGTTTTCATGAAAAGTGGAAATTTATCGATAAACTTTTGAGGTGTTGTGGTGTAACTTTCTAAAAACAATTAAGAAATTTCACATATTCAAAGGAAATCGATTTTGAGAAAAAATATATACCTATAAAATCCACACCTGAAAGGTCATCTTCAAGAAAGAGACTTTCGAACCGATTCAGCAGCAGCTGCAGCTGCTGCTGAACACCACTTGATGCATTTAAAATTGATACATATCTTGAAATTTGTAGTTGGTAGTTCATTCAAAATGGAAAATATAATCTAAAAATGTCAAAATATAAAGAGAATTATAATAGACATAGTTCATTTTATTTTATTTCTTTATTTGAACTTAGGAAATCCTAATATAAATATAAGCCCAAAAAGGTAAAAATAGTATATAAAAAATATTAAAACAGCATAAAAATTTTTCTAACAATAAAATACGTTCAAATAATATATAAATACAAGAAGCTAAAAAGCTAAAAATAGAATGAATCCCAGCCAAGATTCCTCTTGGCTTGGATTAAATCAAATAGGTGAAGGACTGTCATTACGATGTCATCGATGACATAAGCAGATAATGCTTATTCCGTGACATTAAAAAATCGTAATTCATGAATGAATTGTGTGTATTTTCTATAATGTTATCTAATTTGGTACTGAAGAGCCTTAGGGTAAGTGTCTTACGGCGAAACATCAATGTATACCAGTGAGGATGACAGTGTTCCATGTAAGTGCAATTTGTTACCATTCATTCAAAGTAGAACTCATGTGAATGATATCTGATTTTTATTCCACAACGAATGTTTGAAATACAAACTGAGTAGAGACAAGTATCTTCTGTATAATTCAGTGTTCATATATAAGTATTTGTTTCGATAGATTTTTTTTCTTACGTGTAATTCAATGTTTATATGAAAGTAGCTGTTTCAGGAGGACTTTCTTTCAGTTTGTGTCTGAAAGTTACTTCTTTGCATGATCTACACATCCATGTATTTTCAAATTGATTACTTCCTTCCTTTCTTTGGAGGATTCCCTCATCCTTTTTTTGTATCAAGATGGAGTAGTAGAAAGCCAAAAACTTTCTTTCCCAAAAATTAATCACTCCTAAAAATATAACCCCTTCAATTCAAATATTTAACATATCACAATGTAACACTATGTAACACAATATAAACAGAATACATAAAAGCTCGAACCAATAAAACAATTCGATGATGTGAAACATAAAAATTAAAAAAATTCAGAAAATTCATAGAGTACGTGATGTAATATATATTTTCAACTGAGCCTTGAATGAATATAAAGTAACAGAATCTTTAATGAGGTATGGTAATTGGTTGAAATCATTCCATCCTATGAAACAACGATTTCATAGATTGCTTTGTTCTTGTCCTGGAAATGTGGAATTGATTGGCGGTTCTTGTGTTGTAGTCATGCGTTTGATTATTGTACGTAATGAAGGAATCAAAATATTTTGGTAATAAATTTCTGGCTATTTCATAAATAAATATCATACTTGAGTAATACACTCTATCTGCCATATCATACCACTTGAGGGCACTCAGCCTGCATTGAATGGGAGTGAATCTATTACATTTTGAGATGATTCTCAAACCTCGATTTTGCAGTTTCTGTAACTTTTGTGTATTGTTTTTATCTAAAAGATAAAGCAGAGTGGAACAATAATCAAAATGGGGTTGTATAATGGTTCTGTATATTGTTATTTTTGAAAACATGGAAACTTCCGATGAAATCCTGGAGAAAAAAAAGTTTTTTTGATATCTTTTTACAAATATAGTCACAGTGTGCATTGAGTTCTAGTGATTCATTCAACACGAAGCCTAAATACTTGAATTCTGACACCCATTCAGTTTTGTCTCCTCCCACTTCGAGTTGAAGCTTTTCATATTATTCATATTTCAGTTTATGTTTCTCACTGATTATCATTGATTTGGTTTTATTCGTATTGATTTTCAGTTTATTTTCGTTTAAATATATTTCAATTTTTTTCAACAATCGATTCATGCGCTCCACTGTTTCTACAGCGGCATGTCCATAGCATGCAAGTAACGTGTCATCTGCAAATAAATTTAAAAAATCATAACCTTGGATATAATTTACATCATTCAGGTGAATTATAAACAGGAGTGGTCCCAGGACACTCCCTTGAGGTGTTTGAAATTTCATTTGAGAAACATTTCCCCACTCTGGTTATTTGTGACCTGCCATTGATATAAATTTTGAACCAACTTAAGACTATTCCATCGATTCCATAATATATCAGTTTACGAAGTAATATTTGCCTATCGATAGTTTCAAATGCCCTCTTGAAATCAAGGAACACAGCTACTATAAATTTATCACTATCGATTTCATTCTTCCATTTTGAAAATGTTGATTGAAGGGCAGTTTCACACGAGTGGTGTTCTCTGAATCCGGATTAATTTCCTTATAAACAGGTTACTTTAAGTACCTAGTAATTTGTTCATGTACAACAATTTCTAAAACTTTCTCAATAATCGGCAAAGTATTTATTGCCCTGAAGTCTGACATTTCAACTGCATTATTTATTTTTGGGATGGGAATAACTGTAATTTTTCAAAAGCTTTTATTTGACTTGACTTGCATGTATGTTAACAAATCTTGCAAGTTTAATATGACCCACTTCCCGGTATCCGATTGACCTGAAATTTTGCATGCTGGTCCAGAACCGATGACAATGCATGTTAATCATAAACGTGACCTGATGCAGCTGCCAGGATCGGCTCCGTACGAGAGATCCCCTCAGCGGTAAATACCAGGGACACGAAATTTTGTATACGCATTCGTTTTTGATAGGGAGTTGGTAGGCCCACCATGAAATAGATGCCACATCCAGGGTTGACTTCAATAAAGAAAATATATTTCTAGAAAAAAAAATAAATTTGATATAAACAAGACTGGGGGGGTTGCCTAAAGAGTTGGAAATATTTGTGGGGGCCAAGGTGATGTTGCGATACAATGTTGATGTGTCTAAGGGTCTAGTGAATGGTGTCATCGGTCATATAATAGAAATTATATGGCCCTGTATGACACGGACATTCCATCAGTCCGTATCGACTTCGGCAAAGATGTGATCCACGTTATTCAACCGAAATCTGTGCAATTTCCAGCTAAATTCAGGCCATGGTACAGCTGAACATAGAATGTTGCCAATTGTTTTATGCTGGGCTTGTACAGTTCACAAAATGCAGGGTAGTACGGTTGACCACACTGTTGTATACTTGGGTTGAAAGTTGTTCGCTGCCGGCCAAGCGTACGTGGCTTTAAGTATTAGGGTCACATCAATAGAAGGCCTCCTGATAGAAGAATTAGACTATTCGAAATTAACTGGGACTCTGCCATGTAATAATAACGCCATCAATGAAATGAATAGACTAAGAAATATAATAAGCTAATTCTTCTATGAGGTATGCCGGAGTTTTTCTGTTGAAGGACTCTCCGTTTTATAGATGGACTTTCTTATTGATCGTAGGAACTATCGATTGAAACTAAAAAATATAAAATAAAACAATGATAAAAAGATCAAAATAAAATTTTAAATCACATTAACCACATTCATTCATGACTTTACAGAATTGAAATTATAATAAAAGCTTGTCGCGATGCCTAGAAGAAATCTCTACATATTCATTCAGATGAAATTCAACTAAAATTTTAAATTTCAAACCCGATAAATCCGTGTGCAAAAAAGTTATTCAAGGTTAAAGTTCCACATTTTAAGCATTCAAGGCACTTTTATTCGATTACAAACATTATGAATTGCTTACAAGTTTCTTAGGTGCCTACCTAATTACAAAATTTCAATTACAAATTGAAATTATCGCGACAAGCTTTTATTATAATTTCAATTCTGTAAAGTCATAAATGAATGTGGTTGATGTGATTTAAAATTTTATTTTGATCTTTTTAGGACACTTAAATAAAAGCTTCTTTTAAAAGTTTTTTATCATTATTTTATTTCAACATATTTGGAAAGTTTCCGGACAACATTGATGTTTGTATTAGGTTTAGGATATGAAATCCAAGTGTAAAAAATGTTGATTTCAAAAATGTAGTAGACATTACTTCTTCAGCATTGCCTTTATTTTTGAGAAAAAAATAATTGATTTCAGCTTACTTATGGTTCCAGGAAAGATGTCTGTAAGACACCCTTTTTCAATTACTAGCAGATTTCATGTGCTAAATATTTCATGTGCTAAATATTAAATTTATGTTGGAACTAGATTTTTAAGAAGTTGTTCAAAATGCAGGGTAGTATCAAAAAATGTTGAAATATGTAGGGTGTTTCATTTAGACAGTTATCTCGAAAAATTGCTTGACAAAAATATCTTTTATACACTTATAAAGACGAGAGAAAACCTAAAATGGGACAAGAATATTACTTATAGTCTAATATTCTTGGATACCGTGTAGGGATAAATTTATATTACAACTACTGGATCAATATACATTCGTCTTCCAGCAATCAATTTATTCAATCTTACAATGCACAACTAATAATAATTTGAGGTTAGAGGTCTCAATAAAATGAGAGGATCAATATTCTGAATAATTGAGGAAACTGGTAGACAGGAATAGTTTGATTTTATACTGGATGTTAGGACACTCAGGTATCACAAGCAACGAAAAATCTGATGAGTATCCCAAAAATGGATCATCCACTACTACATGTAGAGGCTCTGAAACAGAGGACGTAGGCACAGAATCACTACTGGGCCCTATACATTTCGAGGACACCTGAAAAAAATAGGGTTCTGTAACGGAGACATCAGATGCAGGTAGGATAACCCAAATTACTCGTATGTCCAGAAGAATATGACAATGAGTCCTTGGAGCTGCAATGTTTTCTGTAGAACATGGAAGATGTAGTCAAGTCAGATAGTTCCCAGGCAGCTGAAAAAGAAAATGAGTGTGATCTACCTATCTATTGTAATTTTATTTTTTATTCCTCCTCAAAGACAAAAAAGTTTCCTTTCATAAAATCCACTTTTTCAATTTATGAACTGCCCTTAGACAATGAAACCTATTTGATAGATCATACATTAAGAAAGGGAAGAAATATAATATTCTCCTCTTGAAATATTGTGCTTTGTATTTTTTCTAAAATTCGGCATTTTAATGCCATTTATGGCATGAGCTGAGTTTTCCCAGAAGGGGACTCCGTAAAATAAAATATACTGCACAAGTCCATAGTATATTAATTTTAGCACTTCCAGCGAGACAGTTCCACGTAATTGTTTGATTAAAAAACATATGCTCCTCAGTTTTGTTACTATATTTTCTATTTGTACTTCCCATGTTAGTTTTTGATCGATAGTTAGACCTAAATATTTGAAGTTTCTTACATGCTCAATGGACTTGCTATCCATTTTTATAAAAGGACAAAAATCATAGGAAATGTTTTTCTGTTGGAAAATCATAAATACCGTTTTGGTGACATTGACTGTTAACCCATTATTTTTACACTACTTGGAGATTTCATGTGATACCGCATTTGCTGCTTCTACGAAAAGAGATTACTCATTTAGTGCCACCGTTTGAGTTGTGTCATCTGCATAGATTATTGTTTTTTTGTTGTGACATATTTGAATTTTCTATATCACTTATGGAGAGTATAAAAAGAATTGGAGCCAAGGTTGAACCCTTCATCGAGTCAACCATTACCACTTGTGTCCTAATTTTCATATATGAGACAACCCATTCATTGGCAACACCCCTGATTCCAATTTTGAGCAGTTTTTCCAGGAGTAAGCTATAGTTCACCGTATCGAATGCTCTAGTAAAATCAAAAAATAAGCCAACTGAAATTTTCTTGTTATTGAGACTTGTATATATGCTACTGCAAAGTTCATTTATTGCTGTTGAAGTTGATCTTTGCTGCCCAAAGCCATGTTGGCAATTAGGAATAAGTTTGGTAGGTACTCGATGAAATTCACCAATCTCAGATAATAACTACAATCGATGACTTTTGCAACTTGTGATTGTAAGCAAACATTACGGTAGTTAGCCATTTGAGTTTTGGGTCTTCATTTTTATATATAGGGACCGACTTTGACATTTTAAGTGCTTCCGGATATATTTCTTCTATGAATGATTTATCTATTATATGAGATATAGGATAGCAAATTATATCATTTACAGTTTTTGAAGCTTTACCATGAATTTCATCTATTCTAGGCGTTGGTATTTTTGTCGTTTTAATAATTATATATTGCACTTCAATATAGGTTGTAGGATACAGAAATAATGAAATATTTGAAAGGGGGAATAACTTATTATTAAGTTCTGCTATGAATTTTCATCGGTGGGTCCCATTCAATTTTTAAAAGAAGAGTTCAATCGTCCCTCTGAAAAGGCAATTTTTGTCCAATTCAAACAATTTTGTAAGTCTTAACATTTCCAAGATAGCATAAATGGGTTCAGAAAGAAAGGGTATGTTGGTATAAATGCAGCATTCGCTCAGCACGGTTCTCGGATGGACTTTGGATGTAATATCCGCGACCGTGCTTAGGATCGCACTTTAAAAAGTATAGTCATTTAATTACGAGGACTATACTTTCCTCAACTAGCATAATTCTTCTAGAACCTTTTTGGGAAAGCAGGGACGATTTTAAATAAGGAATAGGGTTGAAAAGAGGTATTGGGGTAAAATAATAGTTATTTTGATCAACGGATTAGCTACTACTAAAATACGTTAAAAATAATTGAACTGAATTATATTAGAGCAAAACTGGTAGATGAATGTAGATTTGCGAAAGACATGTATGTAATACAGCTTCTCAAACCAAAATAGAATACTGTAATCTGGTATCTGTAATATGTAAATTGTGAGCTCACGAGCTCACCCTCTTCTTAGCCAGAACGACCCTCCCCTATAACTCGCAAAATTGATGACACGTGCCTGAATTTGTGCGCGTCTTTCTTTTCAAGCCTGGGTAGGCTTCGAAAATGAATCTCCATGCAATTTACAAATACAACTTCTTTCTGGAGAAATCTCCATAGGGAAATTGATACAAAACATGATTCTGTTTTATAAAAATATGTCAACACATTTTTTTGTCAAGATGAGATCATTGATGATATTTCACTGGTTATTTGAACGAAATATTGCCAAGACGGATATTTTCCATCTAAAAATTATAGAAAAATTGAGGGCTTAGCCAAAGAAACAGAGTTTTCCGCGATGAAACGCGTATTTCCAACAGTGATAAAACTGGCAGCCATAAAATTAACATGTAAGTGTAATTATTCAAGAAACACTTTATTGTGAGATTTTTCACTAAACAGTTTCACAAAACCGCAATACGTGTTTCGCTATACAATAGCTTCTTCGGGCGTGTCTATACTGAGTGAGTAAAGAGTTAGTTATGGATTTTCATCAAGTGTCGACCGATTCCATCACATACGGTGTAATTTTCCTGAATCATACTTGACTCTCTGAGACAATTCAAACGAATATATGTCAATCAAATGAAACTCACCAGTACAATGAACAGATAGATACAAGAGACCGAAATGAATAATGGATTGTCACATATCACTGACTCACATAACCTTACGAAAATAAGACAACAATCTTTCAATTTGAACACCAACAATTCATAGGTATATAATATCCAGGAATCTCAAAATTATAATCAAAACTCATTCGTAAAATAGTATATTTTCAATTCGGAAGAAAACGTTAATCTGAATTTCAATGAAATCGCAAAGAATACGCGACGTATTGGTGATGTATCAAGCCATGTCAAGTCAGTTGCCTATTGTTGAAAAATGCGACTAGTTATTTGAGTACCCTGTGCATATTGAACGAAAGTAATTTCTTGTGGAGGAAAATCAGTTTTTTATCGACCTTTTTTGGGTATTTTCACCTTCCACATCCTGAAAAATCTGAAAATTATAATAGAGAACTTTATATAGGCGATAACTTCAACATAAACTTAGCAGGAACTGCGCTCGAAGTCGTTGAAGTCTCTAAACATTTATTATGAATCGATTCTAACCTTAGGTTCACTGAACATATTAGTCACTTTTTTATCGACATTTTTTGGGTATTTTTACCTTCCACAATATGAAAAATATTGGCAAACTTTTTAGTTTTCCCCGATAAGTTACTGCGTAAAATTAAAGTATTTTTCACAAAGAAAAATGTTGTATTTATTAGTAACTTGTCGTATTTAATAATTTTCGGAGGCCAAAATCTGCCTATCTGTCTTTAGAAATGGACAAAAAATTCTAATATATATGCAGTTATTTCTTTACTGATTATTTGTATCTCAACTTCTTCGACAGATGTCAAAAGAGTTGTGAAATGTTAAATACGAACGTTTTTCTTTGTGAAAAATACTTTGATTTCACGCAGTAACTTATCGGGGTAAACTAAAAAGTTTGCCTTTTCTACACCTGTATAAAGTTCTCCAATAGGCGGGTTGGCAGTCCTTGTTCATCTTTCACTGCCTGAACTACTGTGCATGCTGTTTTTTCCTAACTGAATGGCATCCCAACGATGGCTCAATCCTAAGGTGTTTGTGTATCCGTGCCGAGATGATGAATGACACTGAGCCTATCAGCTGTCTCTACGGAACCGGGCGCCCTCTCGTCGTAGCATCGCCTTGTCACGGTAATGCGGAGCTCTGCCCTGATTGACCTTCTTTCCCTAGCTACTCGTGGGACTTTTATTGACAGAGTGAACTTAAAAATTATTTCTGATGCTGAGTCTATAGAGGAGATGGATGTCGAGCTTATACGACTCCAACTGATCTCCCTGTAAATTTAGATCAGGAGCGCTCCAACTGACTTCCCTGTAAATTTAGTTCAGGAGCGAATCTACAGAAGGGATGAATGTCGAGTTTACGACTCCAACTGACCTCAGTTCAGGAGCGAGAGCTTATTCTAAATGTTCACTCTCACTACTCATTCCACCATACTCTAGAATTTGATTCAGATGCCGGTGCCATGTTTTTTTTTATATCTGGTATAAAAACTAAATATGTTCGGGGACCAATTTTCTTCTCAATATTTCCTTCAATCCATTTTGTTTTCACTTTCCTATAATCTTTAACTAATACTATATCACCTCTACAGAAAGTGTTTACTCTTTTTCCCCCAAAATACTTTTTTTGATTTCAACCACTTTTATAGAAAACTTCTTTTCGTCTTTCCCCTTTTTCGTTTCTGGCAATAACAAATCTATCTTAGTACAAATTTTACGACCAATCATTATCTAATCTAATGATGTTACCAGTAGTACAGTGTGGAGTATTTCTGTAATCCATCAAAAATCGATTCAACAATAAATACAAATTAGAAATACCTGAATTTATATTCAACGAAAGTCTTTTTTTGTGGAGGAAAAAATCAGTTTTTTATCGACCTTTTTTTGGGTAATGGTTACCTTCCACAATCTTTTACGTTTCGGAGGCCAAAATCTGCCTCCGTCTTCAGAAATGGATAAGAATTCGAATAAATATGCAGTTATTCCTTTTTTGAGAGCTTATTTCTTTACTTCTTCGACAGATGTCAAAGAAGTTTTGAAATATATATTTCAAAAAGAAATAAGCTCTCAAAACTGCATATTTATTCGAATTTTTATCCATTTCTGAAGACGGAGGCAGATTTTGGCCTCCGAAACGTAAAAGATTGTGGAAGGTAACCATTACCCAAAAAAAGGTCGATAAAAAACCTGAATTTATATTTTGTACTAAAGATTTCTTTATCGATTTTACTGAATTTTCCGCCAGGCCATTCGTAGCGGGATGAAAAGGTGGACTATGTTTTATTTCAACACCATTACTTTTCAAAAAATTATGAAATTCTGAAGAAACGAAATATGACGCGTTTTCTGAAATTAAAATGCCAAATATCAAATCGTGCAAAAAGACTCCTTAAAATTTGTATTGTACCCGTTGAAGTTATTTCACTCACGATGAAAGCTTCACATCATTTTGAAAAAGCATCTGTGGCCGCAAAAATATATATTTTTTTATTGGCCCTGGATACTTTATATGGATTCTTTCCCAACAATCATTTGAGCATTTCCAATTTATTAATTTAGTTTTAGGGGGATTATTTCTTAAACATGAACACGATTTGCAATTTTTTACTGTTTTTTCAATATCGATATTTAGTCCTGGCCACCGAACATAGTTTCGTGCCAGACCATTCGTTTTGACCATTCCTTTTGGTATTACAATCTGTACCCGAACAAAATAGTCATTTACTAGTCTCTACCTAACAATGGGGGCTCTCCTTTATTTACAACGTATAAATATAAATTGTCATTCATGTTTTTATAGATAATATTTACAAGTATTTTTCCCAAAGGGTTAATAACTTTTCCATCATAGGATCTCAATACTTTCTGAGTGTTTTCTACTGGAGCATTGAAAAAATGAGCATTTGAATTCTTTTGAAATCACCGACACAGAGGCACCAGTATCTAACTCAAATTCAAAATAAATATCATTTATAATAACATCTACCATAATGGGTTCAAAATTCTGATTGAGATAGTACAAATCAAAAACTTCATCGAATAATTCTAAATAATTATTTCTATTATTTCTGAATCCAGATATAGAACTACTTTTAAACTTAGGACATTTTACTGCAATATGAACCTTAACACCACATGCATGTATGGTGGTGGATGTACTTTACCACACACTTCACATGATGTTCTTCCTGTTCCTGCTGCCGTCGGGACGGACGTCTTGCTGAAGTTGCTCCTACCTCGCTGCGGAGGACGGCTACTGCTTTCCAACCTCCTTTCTCCTGTTGTACCTGAATACTTCCTACTCCCTAGGTGATTAACTTCCTGCTCTGGGCGGGGTTCACTTTTAATGACTACCTCTTGACTTCTACGACTGCTAGTTCCTTGTTTAAAGCTATTTCGATGGCTTTCTCGAATGTGAATTTTTCACTTTTTTCTTCAAAAAGCCTGTCCTTTATACATCCTTTTGGTGATCCACATGTGAATCTATCTCGCATTACAACTGAGAGTTCATCTTTGAAATCGCATTTTCCTGCTGTCTCATTCGGGCTGCCCATTTTGGTACCGTTTCATCTTTATTTTTCGAAGCGGGATAAAATATTTCTCTTTCTGGAAAAACTAACTCAGCTGGTGTGAAATGCTTGTCAAATAGCGCTATCATTTCTTTGAATAGTTTCTCTGACTGTTTGATTGGCAAACATAAACTATTTATTAGGTGATAGTATTGCCCTAATTGTCCTTTATAGATTCTCCAATCACATTCACTTGGGTTAAAAAGCCTTAAACAGCCTATATACGACATCGATATTTTATGTATAAACAGACGTCTTGTTCAATGAGTTTCTGTTTAATCAATTATGTGATTCCAATCAGTTTATTATTATACACCTCGTCGCCACTGTGGTGTACGGAACTTTCTGTCGTGGGTTCTGTATAACAATAAATAAAGTAGCCCGAATAACCCGTTTATTAAATATTAAAATATATATAAAACTCAACTGTCTCGATACAAAATCAAACGCCCTCGTTCCATGTCCGAGTGTGAAAATTCCTACTTAACCAATATATGCGCATGATATAACTGGACCTAAAAAAAAAGGTTTGATGATGCAGCCAGGAAACGACTGAGTCGTATCCTCAAGAGCGGGGTACCTTATAAAACCGCCTTGCACCAAATTTTTGAGCGGCGTACGCAGAATCTGTCTTAGGTGGAGGAACAAACCCCCCATCATGGGGGGCCCCATGAGCAGGTTAGCAAACGTTTGCGCTCATGTGATGACTCACCAAAACCAGAGACGAAAAAGCACTGCACGGTTGAATCTAAGACATCGTCAGGTGTAGCTGACGTGCAAAAACCCTCATATGGGAAGGTTGTCGCGGGTATTAAGGTGGGAATCTTGCACCTTGACTATCCGACTACCTCATTAACGATGAAAGAGCAGAGCGTATACTTTGTGCCTGCCTCACTGGGGACCGAAAGAGGTTTTCAGAGTTCGGCAGAGCCGTCCTCTTACAATCTGACCTGAAAGACCATTCAACATACAAACTTATCGACTTCGTTAAGAAGCTGGGTTTATTTGGTCAAATGTAAAGAGGTGTGAGCCACAATAAACCCTTGCGGGTTGCGGTGGAGGGTCGAATAGACCCACTCACTTCGGACCTAACCTAATAATCCGGTCAATCTAGACATTGGAAGGTACATAAATTTACAACAAGCTGCAAACGCGTGTAATTATTCAAAACAGTTAAAAATAAGATTTTGAAATTCCGAATGACTGCGATGCCTGGAAAAATATTTATTCGAAGTCAAAGGTCAAAAATCTCGAAAAAAATTGGTTTTTCGCGATTTTCAGGAAAACGGTAAGTTTTATCATAAAATAACTTCAGATGAAAATTGTTGATCATAAAATCCTCTACAAAAATATATATACTTTTTTTTCTTAGAGCCACCGTTTCTGAGATACGACGAGTCAAAAAGTTGTAAAAGTTGTAATTGTCATTATATGCACACGTTTCCACGCCACCTATAAGGTAGTGTACTTAGTGCGTTTTTTTAACGTGGTTCCCAGTAGGCCTATTCCATATGTCTGTTGTGATTCTGTCAAATTGAAAACTTGCATAATAAAATATATTAGGAAGGGTTGGAAATTATAAAACGATTGAAATTAAAAAAATGTAAAAATTTATTCATCTGAGTCATAACTTTCAAATACTTCTTCTTGTCGTTCTTCTTCTTGGTCTTCTTCTTCTTGGTCTTCTTCTTCTTGATCTTCTTCTTCTTCTTCTTGATGTTCATCCTGGGTGTAGGTAAACTGCGTCAAGAGGGATGTATCGCATGTTTCCTCGTTGATATCAAATGAATCCTCCACTATTGGCGATTCAGCGTTAGAACATGACTGGCCTTGACAATGTGTACATGCCAGATAACACAACTTTTTCACAACCACATTTAACGCTGCATCCCTATTTACAGTTGCAGAAAAGATGTTGATGAGCAGCAACTGAGGTTGGAGGAAGACAAGCTAATTGCACCTGTTTCTTATTTTTAGTGTTTTTTTACGAAACATGCATATCGATACTTATCTAAGCAGGTGGTTTTTTTCAGAGCTTTGTACATAGAAAGAAAAAACTGAATCCCGTTGGTGATAAGTTCTTGTTGAGTCGAATTACTTTTTTTGAAAACTTCAGCACATTTAACTAAATCTTGTTTTTCAAACATTTTAAAGACTGTTGCTTAACCCCTCCTGTAAAATGCAGACGTCGTATCACAGCCAGTTATTGTGTGTAAAAATAGTACATGATTTTGACTCTTTGCAAAAGTAGATAAACTTTTTGACGAATATATTTCGGTGTGACGTTGAGCTTTTCCTGGCTTTAGAAAGAAAATAGGTTTTTTCAGGTGGCGTTCGAGCAGTAAGAAGTACGAGTAAGTTTACATCTTCACCAACAACAATAGTTGTATTTATCAAATTAAATTGCTCTATAGCTGTTTCAATAATCAGTATTTAGAGGTTCAATAAAACCATTCCAACCGGGTAAATACGCATTTTTCCATTTCCCATAAAACCATACTACATCTGCTTTCTTGAGGAATGATCCCGTTTCAGTTTCATATGCAAAATCTTTAACATTTATTTTACTGTAACCTACTACACCATCATTTTGATAGATCTGTATGGGGACATGAGCTTTTGCCTTGAAATCTTTTGCTGAAAGCGCTTCTTTTATTCGTGGCAACGGTTCTTCCAATAAAACGGATTGGTTTGGGGTAACAATTTGAATAATACCCATTATGTGGAGGGTGTTATTACCGTCTAACGTAATTACATTGATATGTATGAAAACTGCTGCGGCTTCGAACATTATTGATTGTATCATTATAAGATGCACACAAACCAAAAGACGAAAAAAATTGTATGAGGCGTTTAGAGCCGAATCTTCGATGAAAAAAAACTGCGAGGCCCAATTGTAATTTAGACTTAAAAGACCTTGGTCAAACCGCAGTCATAATACTATGGCAAATATTTGTGCATACTAATTTCAGAGATGTATACACGTGGCATACTTATGTATATAATGACGATTACAACTTTTTGACTCGTCGTATCTCAGAAACGGTGGCTCTGGAAAAAAATATTAATACATTTTTTGTAGAGAATTTTATGATCTACAATTTTTATCTGACATTATTTTATGATAAAACTTACCGTTTTCCTGAAAATCGTGAAAAACCAATTTTTTTTCGAGATTTTTGACCTTTGACCTCGAATAAATTTTTTTCCAGGCATCGCAATCATTCGGAATTTTTAAATTTTGAACTATGTTTGAACAATTACACGGATTTGCAGCTTGTTGCAAATTTATGTACCTTCACTCTTATTTTTTAGTCTAATTTAACCGGACTATAACCTAACTTCTCCAATATTATTTTCATATTTTTGAGAATATTCTACTTTGAAACAAATGTTATTGCTGAAATTTCTCATTATTCAGGTAGGTAATGACTTTGTCCTTATATCGATGCTGAGAATATTTCACGAAATATTCCACGAAAAACCATCGCAAAACCTTCAACACAGTTTTTTTCATGGAAAAGGGGATAAGGATACCTCATTGGAAAGGGCTATCTATTACTGCTTCATATAAAAACTTACTGTATTTACCTTATCAATCAGTAAATGCTGCGAATGCTATCAATACAATAATACAGGTTGTCTCCAAATCACTTTTGAATCACATGGCGTGTCAAGTAGAGTGGAGGAAACTTCATTTTTGTTGAGGAATTGAATCGGGTGGTCAAGGATGCCACTCAATTATACCCCTAACGAAAGCCAGTCGAAACCTGACGTTTACAATGTAAAGGAACACCGACTGGTTGAAAGATCGTTACCTCTTCAGTGTATTCAGGATCATTCTCTATGATAATAATATAGTAATCTTAACTATTAGTAGTTAGAATTTTGTATTGAAGTACTATTTCACCTGCAAAAAAGTGTCCAAAAGTAAATTGATCATACATGTTACGTGTGTATGTTTGTTTAAACGCGATAAACACAAAAATTACCCAACGGATTTTCATACGGTTTTCACCAAGGGATGGGTATTATTTCAGATCATTTCCGAACATTCCACCACATTGCAGAATATTCCGGAATGCTCTTGAACACTCTCGAATGTTCTGAACTATTCTGAAATTTGCCGGAGGGCGAAATTGTCAACCCTTAAATCTGAAAAAGAACGCCCTTCAGGTTTAAACGGGAATCATTTTCATGGATGGGAGTCAGAGAGCTAATACACCCTTGATCTATCCGCAATGATCTGGGATGCTCCCGAATATTCCAGACGATTCCCGAACATTCCACTACATTCCAGCTGTTATATCTTCAAAATAACACGCTCTCCAGGTAAAAACGGAAACCTTCTTCATGGACAAGTTCATGTGACACTTTAGCAGAAAAATAATGTATGCTTATATGTTTGCTACCTGTACGAAACAGAGTCAGGTCGCTAGTTTTTAATATTCGTCAAGCACCTGTACGAGTGACGCCCGTCGTAATGGACTGTTACCTATTAGTTGCAATTTGTCTCAACACTGCTTCCTCTATAGCTTCGATGAGTGCTGGATTTTCACTATGCCTCTGTTTAATACCAAACCCCAGAAAACAATTAGTCGCCTTTCAGTGGGAGCAGCGAAAAAAGTCAGAGGACGATCCTCGTTCGGCGGTCGATATCGAAGTTGAGCTTTGCAACGGATCGTTTTGGGGAGCTTCGCGAATCTTTAATATTCGTGCTTTGCCTCTTTCAATTTCGAATCGATTCAGTTTCGCCAAATTTTGTCACCAATTCGCGATCCCAAAAAGATATCTGGCAGAATGACATTGGCTAAATAGACAACCCGATTCCTACATGCATTATTAAAAACTCTCTTTTAATCTTTCCGGAGTAGAGTACACCATAATTGACAAATTTGAAAGGCTATAAAATTGTTTTCAAACACTTGACCATAACAATATTTACTATACCCGGTACTCGCGAAAGGCAAAAACTGCACAATGTGTTTCGAAGAAATCTTTAGTGATTGAACAATTAATATGATAGGTTTTTTCGTCAAAAAAGGTAAACTTCTGCATTTTAAAAAAACGTTATGTTGACATTTGAAAACTCAATATTTTCCAAATCAGAAGACAGATTTTCAAAAGCAAAGCACCAGTTGAAAGAGAATCCAAAGTATTTTTCAATAAGTTATCTTTAAATTCCCATTTCAATTTCAATGGTTTTAAGTGAAAATTTGTTACCCCAAATAATTGAATAGAACTGGCCGATACTTGATGAAAATTCATATTAAAAACTAATCAATACAGTTTATTGTGTGATTTTCACTAAAAAAAGGTTTAACCAAATCAAAATCATACAATAAACTGTATTGATTATTTTTTTTTGTTACCCTCACAAATGAAACTGTCTATCTCTGTCTCTTCTACATTGCAATGCGTACATTGCAATACAATAAACAACAAACAAAAATAAATACAATAAACAGTTTATTGTATTAGTTTGAAAATGTCCTTATAGGACGAAACTGCAGCAACGTTAGTTACGAAGAGAAGTGGTAAAAAAACAGAAAGTTTAATTTCTCATTTTTCATAACACTGTATTCATTGTAACAAGTTATTTTCTTATCATAGTTGGCGTTTTGAGAAACTTACTCGACTTCTTTAAATTTTATTCCAATCCTTGAATTTCAAATAGGATTGGAAACCAAGCGATACCTTCCCCTTCGCTGATTTCGACTAAATTTATCAACCTTTCCCTGACACGAGTAACTCTTCAAGAATACAAAGATGCAATACCCTGTTTGACAGATTATCGATTTCTCTTCTGAACTCTTTTTACTTTTTCAAGTTGGATGTAGTTATCGAGAAAAAACGTTATGACTGATTTTTCTTCGGGTAACATGTTTTTTCCAATTCATTACTTGGAATTTGATACTTGTGATAAAAGAAGTGAATGCAGTGTTTGCAATTCTCCGTTGAAAGTAAGAGTAATGAATAATTTATATTCCATTGAACAACATTTAGTATAGCACAATATTTTGACTGGGACTCTTTCTACTTAGTAAAAAAATCTGTTTAAAATGTTTTTCCGTTAACCAGCTGTCGCACCCCTACGAACGACAACCCTCAGAAGTCGAAACTTGTGCGAGCTAAGGATTAACGCGGACTTACCTTTCAACGTGTGATTCCTAACACGGTAATCTGCTAACGAAACGAGTTTAAACCTTTATTATAAAACCGGTAGGTGCGCTACTGTTACAGAATAGTTCTTATATGGTCAAAATATGGCTATATACAGGCTGATTCACGGTGGATGGCACATTAGACGTTTCTGGTGAACCAGACAATGGATCACTTTGAAAATTTAATGGAGGGCATATTCGGACATTCTCTAGCCAACTAAAATATTTTCGACAATGCGGTGTTGCCGCTTCTATTAGAAAGCAGTAGCAACTTTGATTTTTCAAATAGAACACTCTGTATATAATATTATTTTTGGAATCTCCAACAATTGCCCGACAACTTTTCTTGATATTTCCCTATACCTATCTGTTACCGTTTTCGAAATAAAAATTAATTTCAATTTTTTTCTTCGAAAATCATGACTTCTAAAAATGCCGATATCTTTTAGTTAAGAAGTACTATGATATCGAAATTTGGTTTGGAGTTAGGTGATACTTGGACACTTCCCACACGTCAGCCTAATCTCCGTTACTTCAATACAGGGTGGTAAAAAAATACAGTTTTTTCGTTTGCTTGAAAAAGTTGCTGAAATTTGATTATTTTAAATGGAACACCCTGTATATTATTGAAAATTCGGAAAGCTGCTGAAATTTGCTTTCTTTCTATGTATATCATACCTATACCTAACTAGTCAAGTTTCGGACTTATGAACATTTATTTGTGAAAATGTCCCTTCAGAATGGTATTTCCATTCGGTATTTGGTAAGCAGGCCATGATTACTATTTGACAGTAGCGTTGTGACATTCTCCTAATAATATCGACATTTTCGTCACTTCAGAAGTTGCAAATACCTTCAAAACGATGGAACAAAACTATTCAAACGAAGTTCTTATGAATTTGTTTATTATTTTTGGACAGTGTGACAAAATTATCAGCAGAACATGTAGAAAGTTCAATGAAATGTATCCGAATCTACCGCCAATGAACCTCAAGAAATTTATACGAATTCAGAACAATTTCAATATGTTTGGATAAACTTTAAAAAAGCACCAAGAAACTTGAAATTGGAAATATTGATACGAATAATTATAAAAAAGTAAAACAATCATGTGGAATATTTCAAAATATGTTCGAATCGCTGGCCGTTCACTTCCAAGCACTTTAAAATGCAGGTGTTGACTGCTTTCGTGGTGGCAGATCTGATTTCATTGGGATCCAAATCTTCAAATGTTTGGGCAATCCTTTCTAACAATTCATCTCTCGAAAGCACGGGTATTTTGTAAACTTTTTCTTTAAACATTCCCCACAAATAAAAATCTAATGGATTAAGATCGGGTGATCTCGCTGGCCAATTCCATGGTCCCAAGCGTCTCATCCACCGATCGTCAAATAGTCTATCCAGTTCTGCGCTCACTTCTCTTGTGCAATGTGCAGGAGCTCCGTCTAGTTGGTACCAACAGTTTCGATAATCTTCGAGTGGCAGATTATCCACGAAACTGTCTACAGTATTCTCCAAAATATTCAGGTAGCTTCTGGATGTTAATGACTCCTCGTATATCACGTACCTCAATTTGTTGTCCATCAACATGCAGAAGACATTAAAACTAAATTTTTCTTGAAATCCGGCTTCTTTTGTGACGTGAGGATTTTCACTGGACCAATAATGACGATTTTTTCTATTGAAAATCCCTTCTCTCGAAAATTTCGATTCATCAGTCCAAATAATTTTATTTAAAAAAAGTGGATCTTCTTGAATGCGTGTCAACAACATTTCACAAAATTCTACTCTCTGTTGAGGATCTTGAGGCTTCATTGCTTGAATTTTGGTGAATTTATAATCATGCATTTTATGTCTTCGCAAGATTCTTTGAACCGATGAATATTTTATACCCAAATCTTCTTTAGCACTTCTTATCGATCACTCGGGAAATTCGTGAAAATATGCTAAGACATTAATCTGGTTGTCTTCGAAAGTTACGGGTCGAGGCAAGTTTCTTGGTGCTTTTAAAGTTGATCCAAATGCATTGAAATTGTTCTGAATTCGTATAAATTTCTTGAGGTTCATTGGCGGTAGATTCGGATACATTTCATTGAACTTTCTACATGTTCTGCTGATAATTTTGTCACACTGTCCAAAAATAATAAACAAATTCATAAGAACTTCGTTTGAATAGTTTTGTTCCATCGTTTTGAAGGTATTTGCAACTTCTGAAGTGACGAAAATGTCGATATTATTAGGAGAATGTCACAACGCTACTGTCAAATAGTAATCATGGCCTGCTTACCAAATACCGAATGGAAATACCATTCTGAAGGGACATTTTCACAAATAAATGTTCATAAGTCCGAAACTTGACTAGTTAGGTAGAGGTATGATATACATAGAAAGAAAGCAAATTTCAGCAGCTTTCCGAATTTTTAATAATATACAGGGCGTTCCATTTAAAATAATCAATCTTCAGCAACTTTTTCAAGCAAACGAAAAAACTGTATTTTTTTACCACCCTGTATTGAAGTAACGGAGATTAGGCTGACGTGTGGGAAGTGTCCAAGTATCACCTAACTCCAAACCAAATTTCGATATCATAGTACTTCTTAACTAAAAGATATCGGCATTTTTAGAAGTCATGATTTTCGAAGAAAAAAATTGAAATTCATTTTTATTTCGAAAACGGTAACAGATAGGTATAGGGAAATATCAATAAAAGTTGTCGGGCAATTGTTGGAGATTCCAAAAATAATATTATATACAGAGTGTTCCATTTGAAAAATCAAAGTTGCTACTGCTTTCTAATAGAAGCGGCAACACCGGATTGTCGAAAATATTTTAGTTGGCTAGAGAATGTCCGAATATGCCCTCCTTTAAATTTTCAAAGTGATCCGTTGTCTGGTTCACCAGAAACGTCTAATGTGCCATCCACCGTGAATCAGCCTGTATATCTGAACTTATGAGGAAATTCAATAGGATCAATGACAACAAAAAAAACCCAAATGGAACAGCAGAAAACGAAGCTGTAGAACAGAGGTTCTCAAACTTATTTTGCCTATCGCCCACTTCGAGAATTAATTCTAAATCTAATGTGAAGAATGAATTTGATGATTTTTAACACGTTTTTAACGCGTTTAGTGATCTGCAACCGATTTCTCTATTTAGTTAGCAACGTTGCCACAGCAAACACATACGATGATGGGAATGTTATCAAAAATTGTTGAACGATGGACCACAATCCAGGGTACAATTGCGGGTGGCTTTTGTAGCCAAAATTCTTGGTATCTAGTTTTTAATTTTATTTTTATTTCCTCGTTAGTTATCAGTTCTTCTTCCAGCTGGGGTGATCCTGCTGTGTTGACATTTGAAAAAGAATCCAACAGCCAGTCCGGTATTTCCAATTTTAAAATGTTCTGGAATCGTTCTGCGAAATCACTGTGGAGGTTCTCCAAATATTGGCAGTAAACAAGCAAGTCGTCATTGTTGAAGGATACTGCTGACAAATTAGAGAAATTTTTTGTTTTAATCAAATTCAAATTCAAATTTTACCGGAAATAAAAGAAGTTATTACTTCTTTTATTGCCGGTGAAATTAAATTCTCTCCAATAGTGTGAGGTTTACCTATTTCAGCAATTAGCAAGGAGATATTGTAGGAAGCTCGGAGTCCGTCGTCGTCTTGTTTAGAAGCCGCTGAAAAAATGTTTCACACCATTGAATTCAACGTAAAAAAGTGCTTTGGAAATGTTTTCAAAGAAACAAGACATTTTTGACAGGAAATGCACATTTTCGAAAACATGCTGTAACTCAGAAACGATGATAGATATCGATATGCGATTTTCATCAATAAGTTTATCATAAAATATGACCCGCAGACACAGTCATCAGTTTTCACCTATCTAGTTTGAAAACAGAAGTTTCTCTTCAAAAGTGTCTAATTTGGCTCCTTCTGTACACACTATAGCATTAAGGGATTATTATTATTTGTGTTATTTTTCTGATAGAAATAATTCATGTGGTTGACTGAATATTATCAAATTAGTGTTTTAATGAAACCTCAATTAACTAACGCCAAACCACCTAACAGTAATATATGTAACAAGTCAAACCTATTTACCTCAAACATATATTCCCAAACACCTACTATGAAAGTATCATCATACACGGGACTATATCTCACATTTTTTTAAATTTCATTTTTCACTCGTCAAGATCATAAATTGAAAAAATGCTCATTAATATTTTTAAATCAAATTTCAAGAAGCGTCATTTGAAAAATTTGTATCTTTTGCAGTATGATAACATACCAAATTTCATCAAGCACCTATATAGATTGTATTTTTTATGTTTGAAAATAAAATTTTACATAATCAGTTCCGATTTACATCTGCATAAACAACATGTCCTGGTACTTAGTTTTCATAAAAGAAATATAATGAAAAATGAGAAAACACAAGCACTACAGAAAAATCCTTAAGCCGCTCTCAGAGCGGGGCGTGTGCGAAAGTAGCGACTCACATTGGATTTGACTCGCTGCAGATCAAATCCATTCGGAAAAACGTTCTCATGAAGTTTATTCCACATAAACGCAGTTCTCCAGATGAAAGAGTTCTTAAACAGTGAAGTTCGAGGTGTAATGAGTTGAACCTCAAAACGATGAGCAGCTACAGTCCGTCGCGTATTTCTGATATGTACCGCTTCTGGTGGAATCAAGTCACTTGAAGACCTCTCGTGAAAGTATCTATAGAAGAGAGACGAATCTTCAAGCTTTCTTCAATGTTCCAGGCTATCAAGGTTGCAAGCGATGTTCGCGTGTGCAATCAAGCGGATGGCTATCTTCTGGATGGAATCCAGTAACTTCAGGGCATGTTTGGGGGCAGAACTCCATACACGAGAACAATAATTCTAAAGAAGGTCTTATCTGAGCTTTATAAAGCATCAAAATTTGCTGAGGTGTGTACAGTTTTCTGGTTCGGAACAGTGTTCCAAGTTTTTGAGAAGCAGCCTTTGTAATTCCAGCGACATGATTGTGCCAAGATATATTGGTGTCCATTTTAACCACCAACAAACTTTTCGAAGCAGCAAGCGAAATTGTCTGACACATAAATGTCTCCGCACATATCCGGTGTGGAGACATTTATCTTCTTGGAGAGATCTGATGCCTGGGTTTTTGTGGCATTGAATTGAACCTGGTTACTTTCATTAATATGCTGCCGGTGAAGATGTGGCTCCGCAGCCGATGTCCAGGTATCCAAATGGAATGACGAGACAAGTGTGCTGTCGTCAGCAAAGCAATATATTGGATTATTGGTTCTTTCCAATAAATCGTTGATATACAATAAAAAGAGGGTTGGAGACAAGATGGATCCCGGGGGAACAGCAGCATTGATGGTTTCGTCCTATATAGACATTTTTAAACAAATACAATATTATTAGTATTGTATTAGTTTGAAAATATCCATATGGGACGAAATTGCAGTAACGATAGTTAAAATATTATTAGTATTGCATTAATTTGAAAATGTTCATATAGGAGGAAACTGCAGTAACAATACAAATAAAAGTGGTAAAAACAGAAAGTTTCATTTCCCATTTTTCTTGATGATCTCCTACCACGTAGTAATTAATGGCTTCATCAATAAATTTGTATTTGTAAATACTACTAAATAACATGATTCTGACATCCAATTGGGGTTATCTCCTTGGTTTCAGAGAGAAAGCAAAGATTTTCAATTCCCGTGTGAAATGTTGTGGACATATGAATCAACTTTTTCTTTAAACGAATCTTGCGATCAGTACCCACTGATTTAAAACAAGCGCGCAGCGAGTGGTAATTGGTATTCAAATAGTTGGACATTGTTCCTTTAATGAATATATAACATTTGAAGCCAATGTGGTTAGTAGAGTCTTTGATTATATGGATCTTAATATCAGACAAATTGGATTGATGACTTAGCAGTGCTTACACAAAAATTCATTTATTCACAATATAACCTAGTTTTTATTAGGAAATAACTATCACATAAAATTTAGCTTATACAACAAAACGTAGACCCATAAACAAGTAACGTGATCATAAATTCAACTGATAGCAACTGATGTAAAGATCATTCAAAATGAAAACAATGCAAAAAAAATTAAGAAAACACCGTATCTAAAAATCGTCCTTCCTCTTAAACTCGTCGAGAATAAACCAGAAAAATTCACATCAAAATATTTCATTTTGATGTTTTGTGATAATAATAATAATAATAATTTTTATTATTTCCTTTTCAAAAAGTACATTGTTATACGTACAGTGACAAGGAAAACGTCTGAGGGTAGGACACGTTACAGAGTATAATGTTTGTAGTAATCAATAATCTAAAAATATGATACATATAGGTATATACATATAATTATTTGTTTGGCTTAGATTATGTAAAAAAAATAACTATAAATAAATGAAAGTCAATGTTATCACATAGTTGTGATATTTTGTCATTAAAATATAAAAAAAACAGTTTAAAATTCGTCAAGTGTGTAGCAATTTTTTTCAATAAGTGCCTTTTTCAGTCTTGATTTGAAAATGTTAAGATTTGGTGATATTTTAATTGATTCTTCTAATTTATTAAACATTTTTGGTCCAAGATAAAGAAAGAAAGAGTTGTTCTATGAATATTGGGCATCAGTTTGCCTCTAGAACGAGTTGGATAATTATGTTGCTGGAAAAGTGTATTATGCTTGTTTCTATAAACGTATATACACAATTCATAAATATAGAGACCAGCAACAGTTAGTATCTTGAAATTTTTAAAAGCTTTTCTACATGATTCTCTCCAACCAATACCGGCAATGATTCTTACTGCATATTTTTGCAAAATAAATATTCTTTCAGCAGCAGATCCGGTACCCCAATTCAAAATTCCATATCTCAAGTGGCATAGTATAAGCTCAGTAAAATCTCTTTACTACAAAAATTAGCCATGAATCTCAGAGCATAGCAGTTTTTTCTCAATTTAATACAGAGGGTCTCAATATGAGGAGTCCATGTGAGTTTGTAGTCCAAGGTGACGCCTAACATTTTTGTAGAAGTACAAGATTCAATTGGCAGATCCCCATTTTCATGGATAACAAAATGTTCGGGCCACTTACTAATTGTGAACTTCATCATCACAGTTTCAGATGTATTGAGTGTTAAGTGATTTTTTTCTGCCCTTATGTTTACTTGTTTATGTACATCCTGGGTTCTTTCCTGTAGGGTCGTTACATCAATTTCCTTCACTATGAAATTTGTGTCATCTGCATACGCTACTGTGTGAATAGTTGACAATCCTTGAAAATATTTCATCAGGTCATTTGCATATATCAAAAATAGTATAGGTCCAAGGATTGATCCCTGTGGGACACCCTGCCTAATGGTTGCCAACTGACTGAGAGTGTTTCCAACACTGACACGTTGCCCTCTATTTTCCAGGTAGGATTTCATTAAATCTAGGGCAACTCCTCTTACACCATATCTTTCCAATTTCCCTAATAGCAGGTCATGATTAACGCAATCGAAAGCTCTGGAGAAGTCTATGAACAATCCGCAAATATGGAATTTACCATCAAGTGCATTAACCACATGCTCATTGAACTCATAAAGTGCTCTTTCTGTACTTTTGTTCTTTGTGAAACCGTGTTGGTTTTCTGAAAAAAGGTTATTTGTTGTGAAGAAAGACATTAATTGATTTTTTAAATTTAGTTCAAAAATCTTGGAAATACTTGAGAGTAAGCTAATTCCCCTGTAGTTTTCATAGAGGTTTCTATCCCCTTTTTTATAAATTGGTGTTACTTTTGCTAGTTTTAGACTATCCGGAAAAATTCCATTTTCAGTAGACAAGTTTATGATATACGTCATTGGGCTGCAAAGTTCATGAGAACATTTTTTCAATAAATTGTTTGATATCTCATCGTAATCACTTGCGTTTGAATGCTTTAAGCTCTTTATCAATTCTATAATTTCGGGTTCCGTTAGTGGACGCAAAAACATTGATTTTTCGCATATTGAGATATTGCTATTCATGTAATCGAAGTCTACATTTCGCGGCTGTATGAAATTTGAGAACTCATTATTGAAGTTGTTGGCCATGTCTATGTTTGATACTTCAATACCATCTTGTTGAATTTTTATTTCATTTACCATGTATTCTTTTTTTTGAATAGTATGTACCATATGCCACATTGATTTGACTTTGTTGCTGGAAATAGACATTTTGTCATTTATGCACTGCTTATAACTGGCTTTTAGTTTTTCCCTATACGTTTGGGTCACTCTCTTATATATCTCCGTATAATTATTATCAACTTTAGCACATTCTGAATAGAGGTTTACTTGGTGCTTCAGTTCGTGAAGTTCCGGAGTGAAAATGTCAAAATTATGCTTTTTTGTCTGCTTTCGGAAGCGTTTCACCGGGAAAATCAATTCAATATAATATTGAAGAATATTGTTGAAACTTTCATAAGCTTTGTTTGGGCATATTTCTTTATAGACGTCATCCCACGACTCCTTCTGTAGGACAGCCTTGAAGTTTCGAAAGTTTTCTTCTGAAAAAAATCGCCGGACGTTTTGAACATTATTATTTGCTTTTTTTATATTTTCTACTTGAATTTCAATGATTTGAGCATAATGATCAGACAGCCTTAAGTCTTCAACTTTTATTTGGTAATCAGAATCATCTCTGATAATGAAATTATCTAAACACGTACTTGATTTAGCCGTTACTCTGGTTGGTTCTTTGATAGTATATATCATGTTGAAACATGCCAGCTGATCACTGAAGAGATTGAGTTCTCTGCTTTCAACTCCAAAATTTATGTTATAATCCCCGCCTAGTATTATGTTTTCATATTTGTCACCTAATAATGTCAGTAACCCGTATAAACAATTTAGAAAACATTTAAAAGCTACCCGATGGAGGTCTATAAATACATGCAAAAACCGTTTTGTTTTCAGATAACGCAATGCCACAACATTCAAAGACCCCTTCAATGCAGAAATTGGTTAAATCAATTATTGAAATTTCAAACCTGCTTTCATCATTCTTGTAAATTGCTACACCACCCTTTTTAGTAAAAACTCTACAAAAATACGAACACAAACTAAAATTTTTCAGTTTTATAACATCAAGTTGCATATTGTTTTGCCAGTGTTCTGAGATGAATATTATTATGAATATATGATATTATGAATATTAAGTTCTTGTTACAATACTGTATAATTTTGAGTAATTTTCGGTGTTAACAAAAAACAAAAATAACTTTGCACCAAAAACTTTTGAAAATTATTTTACCCTTAAAAAAATTGACCGTGGTCAACTCCACAGTTGTGTAATTTATAATATTAGAGGCTCATAAAATGAACCGTCGTATTCAGGATGATGTCATTTATCATTTTAAAAATTTTTTTCCTAGTCTCCATTTGAAAAAATGTGTAAAAAAATAAATTTTCACTTAGATGGCCATGACTTCAAATCTAGATGTTTTTTTAATATATATTTTTTAATATATATATATATATATATATATATATATATATATATATATATATATAAAATCTAGAAAGGTTAATGCAGTCAAGCTGCTGGAAAATAATTCCATGAAAATCAAAAAATAAATAGATAAGTACTTTCTTGGTTTTTTCTCATTTTGTCTTCAATCGAGGACCGCCTGCCCGGTACTGACGATGCCCAATAGGCTGAAACAGCTGTATACCGGTGGCTCTTGAATTGAAATCAATATGGGAATGATCAAAGAGTACTTATCTATTTATATATATATATATAAATATATATATATATATATATATATATATATATATATATATATATATATATATATATATACTATTCACGACTCAGTTCTAAATGAAGGAAAACAAATTTCCAAATTTTTCTGACGATAATTTGGTAATTTCTGACGTTTCGGCAAAGTCTCATTTGCCATTTTCTGGTGAGATTTGCAGTTTAGAACTAGACTGATACACTTGAACTCTGTTTTTTAATTAATAGGGGTGGATGCTACCATTTACCTGGGTTGCTGGCACTACCTGCGTTGGCCAGATTACCTGTGCTGTCTCGTCTGCTTTTGTCATTATACCTGAACTATCATATGCTTTTGGGGTTGTGCGATCTGTTTGATTTTTTGTTCATACTACCAGGTCGTTTTCCAATTTCGATAACCTCTCTGATTGTTCAAAATTAGAAGATTTCATTGCTTGTTAGTGTTTTTGTGTTCTCGAAATTGATGTTGTGTCTTGTCGCCAATACAAGTTGAAAGAGAGAAGGCGTATATATATATATATATATACATACATATATATATATATATATATATATATATATATATGTATGTATATATATATATATATATATATATATATATATATATATATATATATACAAAGATTTTATCGAGTGTGTATGATGTACAAATCAAAAATGAAACAATTAGTGTCCGCGGTTTGCCCCCCTTTTTGGAGTGTTATGTCCACTAATTGTTTCATTTTTGATTTATATATATATATATATATATATATATATATATATATATATATATATATATATATATATATATATATATATATATATATATATATATATATATATATACAGCAAAATGGATTAACGGGGTCTCTCAGTCAAAAAATCAAAAATCAAATCTCTATTCTACTTTGCCAAGCTTTTCGCTTCTAATAGGAGGCTTCTTCAGGGCCTATAATTTATTGAGTTGTTGATTTTTTTGCCATCGAAAAACATTACAATTCGTACTTACAGTAAAAATGAGTTAAAAACAATAAATTGAACATATAAACTGACGGAGAAGGTTGAACATGTATAAGATTTTTTGGTTTTGACAAATGTCATACCTTCACATAAATGTCATTTTTCAATGGGTATGATGATTTCATAGTCTTTGACTTTGAGAAAGAGTTATTGATTCATACAATTTTCATTATTATCATGTTTTTGATGTAGTTCCAGTAAGTTACTGTATATATTGCTGAGATTATCAATGTCAGTTTTCATATTCATACAAACAGAAGACTTAATAATTTCAACCATTTCAAGAAAAAGACGTATAGAAATATTTTTTTCTGTATGTAAAACTTTGATATTAGAGTAATTTGGTTTATGTCCTGTTTCTATAGTTACAGTTGTTACAAGGAATGTTAAATCACATTTGACTCTTTGATGGTATCAGTTTTATCTTTCAATTTAGTATTCAAATTCTTTATAGTTTTAATATTTTTTTGGCATATTTTGATATTTTGTTCATTATGAAATAGTTTTATGATATTTGAAGATATATTTCCAAGGTTAGGTATAGATTTATAAGAAAAATTGATAGTTAAACTATTTCTGTTGATTACATTACATACAGCTATATATATATATTTATGTATGTATATATATATATATATATATATATATATATATATATATATATATATATATATATATATATATATAGTTGAAGGACATTCTTTGCTGGCTTACTTAATATTGATATAAATTTACATAATTTTCAAATCAGTAACAATGCTGAATTTTCAATAACTTAACTATATACAACTTCCCTTAGGCAGGGCTTTACTTCATATTAATAAATTTTCATATTTTTTAAATACATATACAACTTCCCTAAGGCAGGGTTTTACATCATTCTAATAAATCATTGTATGCTTTTGACATTGGGTTTTCTCATTAATAATCTCACTCTGATCACACGTGCACCATAACTTTTCTCTTTTGTTCCACTCTGAAACATAAACTTACAAACGAACGATCATTCAAATTGAATCACAGAACAGCTGTCAGTGTCAATTGTTTTTTATCTCTCTCTGTGTTTTGCAACCACATGGATTTTACCAGTGAAATTATAATTTCAAACCATAACAATTTCATTATGTAAATTTAAATAATCTTCCTTGTATCAGTGAGGAGTCAAAACTTTCTTTTAATGTGATAACTTGTTTTATTTTATTGACATGTTTCAACTATTTAAATGTAACATTCTTTTCGACACGGCCATCCTCACCAACAGTAAGTTTGAGCCTTTTTGTAACAAATTTTATATTATTGCATCACATTTTTTGTAGCTTTTCCTTGATAATGATAATAAACTTTATCGAAATATTGGAATAACTTGTGTTATGAGAGTACACTTCCGTTCTGCTGATCACCCAAAGAAAGTTTTATATATATATATATATATATATATATATATATATATATATATATATATATATATATATATATATATATATATATATATATGACGTTTTTTTGCATTATGTTCACAACATATGTGTTTTGAAGAATTCGTTTTCGGTGTCAGGTTAAATCCAACCATAATTACAAATTTCGTCCGCCATTGTGGAGCCAACATCTTGGTATTTTGCATTGAAAAACAATTCATAATTTCCGACCCTGAAAACCACCACTTATCAATTTTGAATCAAATCGGACCATAATTGCAAATCTTGTCCGCCATTTTGAAGCCGCCATCTTGTTTTCCCCTAGAAAACAATTCATAATTTCCGACCCTGAAAACCACCACTTATCAATTTTGAATCAAATCGGACCATAATTGCAAATCTTGTCCGCCATTTTGAAGCCGCCATCTTGTTTTCCCCTAGAAAACTCCATAATGCATTGTCACCGAATTTATGTCAAATTAGCTTGCGAATGAAGTATCATAATTTGGAATACGGAATAGTTTTTTTTCCCGCAAAAAGGCGCCAAAATCGAAAGTTAGTTATCTAAAATTGACATGGCTGAATTCCTAATGAAATAACCTTTTTAATTTTCCCTATTCAAATTGTTTGGGTGATAGTCACCGAGGGGTGGGGGAAGCGGTATGATAGTTGAGGTTATGATAGGAAGATGTCCCCCTTGGATTACAGATCGACGTGTTTTTGCATTTTTTTCAAAACACATTTTTAAAGATATTCTATCTGTTTCGTTTTCGGTGCCCCAACCTGTATATAGGGTGCACTATATCGTTTACTTGAACTATATGTCCAAATTATTCGAAGAGGTTTTTGTATGAAAGTGTATAATTATAAAGTTATTGCAAAGCGCTTTCGACTTTCGTCATCATCAGTGCTCACTTGTCAGGCAACAGGAAGTATCAAAATGAGTACATGGCACATTTGTATATTTGACTTATATAAAACAAAATAGGCTGATAGACAAGAAATTAAATTTTTGGATTGAGGCTATGTCGTTCAGTCAAAGAATTATATAATACTTTGACTGATTTATATAATACTTATTATTATATACATAGTATTATATAATACTTTGACTGAACCACACGGCCTCAATCCAAAAATTTAATTTCTTGGCTATCAGCCTATTTTGTTTTATATAAGTCAAATATTACAAATGTGCCATGTACTCATTTTGATACTTCCTGTTGCCTGACAAGTGAGTACTCTGATGATGACGAAAGTCGAAAGCGCTTTGGAATAACTTTATAATTATACACTTTCATACAAAAACCTCTTCGATTAATTCATTCAATAAGTGTATTCAGCTTCCCAAATCTATTTATATGTCCAAAGAATCTGATGCCTAGCTGAAGCTTTTCTCGTGGCTTCTTTGGGTACCCTCTTAGATGATGCATCTTTTAGAATTTCGATAGGTCTTCGGTTAGGTTCTTCAATTTGTGTTAGTCATAAATGCAGATGTGGATTCACTGTAGAGGAAAATGGTTACCATAGCCTAAGTTGTAAATTCAGTTCTGGCAGATTTTCAAGACATCATTCCATTATAAAAAAGAGCTATAGCCACTGCAAAGGTTCCTTCAGTTCTTGAACACCTTGGTGTTTCGAGATGATGGAAAGCGTCCAGACGGGATGAGTCTAATTTCTTGGAAATTTGGAAAATCTCTGGTTTGGGACTTCACCTGCGTGGATACAGTTGCATCTTCACATCTTGCCGCTACGTCTAATTCCACTGGTGCAGCTGCTATGATTGCAGAAAAATCAAAATTTCAAAAATACTCCACTTTGCTAAGTTCCTGCTGTTTCTTTCCTGTTGCAATTGAAACATTTGGTGTTTTTGGATCTCATGCTCTGAGTTGTTGAAAGAAATTGGTAGAAGAATGAAGAATTCTAACAATGACAACCGACCCTATTCATTTTTAATTCAAAGAATCAGTATCGCCATTCAAATGGGTAATGCCATAACGACATAAGCAGATCAAGCTTATTCTGTGACATTAAAAAATCGTAATTCATGAATGAAGTGTGTGTATTTTCTATAATGTTATCCAATTTGGTACTGAAGAGCCTTAGGGCAAGTGTCTTAAGGAGAAACATCGGTGTATACCAGTGAGGGTGATAGTGTTCCATGTAAGTGCAATTTGTTACCATTCATTTAAAGTAGAACTCATGTGAATGATATCTGATTTTTATTCCACAACAAATGTTTGAAATACAAACTGAGTAGAGAAAAGTATCTTCTGTATAATTCAATGTTCATATAGAAGTATTTGTTTCGAAAGAATTTTTTCTTTCGTATAATTCAATGTTTATATGAAAGTAGCTGTTTCAGGAGCTGTTTCAGTTTGTGTCTGAAAGTTACTTCTTTGCATGATCTACACATCCATGTATAGAGTTACTTCCTTCCTTTCTTTGGAAGACTCCCTCATCCTTCTTTTTTTTTGTATCAAGATGGAGTAGTAGAAAGCCAAAAACTTTCTTTCCCAAAGATATTGGGACTCTTCCGTCTACTCAAAAATCAGATGAAATATTCCTGAACCCACAAATCAAATCAAAATTTCCTATGAACAACGAAAAATGGAGTAAGTAGATTGATGAAGATGCAGAGGAAAATAAACAAGTTCTGGAATTATCTTTCTCTCACAAATTCGAAAAAACCACCATGAATATATATATATATATATATATATATATATATATATATATATATATATATATATATATAATTCAGTTTTGAGCAATTTAACTTCAAATTCCTCATTCCGTTGTTCCAATGATGGGGAGAATCATCGCATCCGTGATTACGGAAAAAAACAGCGATGGCGAACGTTTCACCAACAGCTACAACAGAATTAGATCAGTGATACATTTCTCAGTCAAGACCATTGGGCTTAATGGGTTGAAAAATATTGGCAACACCTGTTTCATGAACAGTGTAATCCAATGTTTATCAAATACGAAATAGTTACTGGAATATTTGAAAAAGTATGAGTACATGAAAGATATCAATCCTAATATTGGAACGAATTGTTATTGGCAGATTTCAAATATCTGCAAACTAGAAAAATAAATTCAGATTATGTTGAAAATGTCTTTGGAAGTATTATGCAGCAAGGAGGCAACATATTAAATCCAACACCTATACAATTCGAGAGGGCATTTAGAAATTATTTTTACCAAAATTATTCACATTCAAATCATATGAATTGTGTAGACGATCACGATAAACTGTTAATGAATTTGAAAGCAACAGATGTAATTGTTTCTGAGAGAGATAATGAAAATTATTCCAAAGCAATGTCACTTCCAGATTACGAGTATAGAACAGAAAATATAACAACACAAAATGCATTTAATTATGTGTGTGGCTATTTGATTAAAAAAACTTTCAACGTTCATACCCGTCAAATATGTGTCGACTTTTCCAAAGAATGTGAAGAATTGGATACGAGTACATTATTCACGTATTATAAAGCTTATGATTGTGATAAAAGAAATTATGGTAGGTTGAGTCTTTTGTTAATTATATTTATAAAAGACATGTTTTTTCTCCATGTTTGATAAACATAGTTGTACTCAGGGAATTTCTCGTTCATACTTCAATACTTTGAAAAATATAGAATTTTACCACCCTTGCGTTGAATTTCCTTATTCATACGTATTTAAACTGTTCATTAGATTAAGAATATTTTCCTATATAGAAAATTGACTATTGTATCACATTTATAAATATATTTTCAGTTGAATCTTTATTGTTTGTTACAAGTCTCAATAGTACGTTTGTGATCATCTGTTATTAGTGTTGTGGCATTGTTATATTATTTTAGGTTTAAATATAGTTTAGGTTATATGTATGTTGTTTTGTTTATCGATGTACTCCTACATTATTATTGTAACAAGGTTTAATAAATGAATCAAAAAGTATTGCATTACAAATTTTATTTGTTGATTTTATGGGATTTTAGGGATATTGTGAAATAAATTGTATCTACATACTAAGTTTTATTTGACAACCGTGACGCTTTGGCTCAATAATAAAGTGAAAATCTGAGAATCCTGTCAGAATTCATAATATACTTATTAAACTCTAAATGCAAATGAATTTTCTGAATAAATATAAATACTAAGGTTCAGAGAAACGAAATACTTATTTCATATACAACTTGCCCACATAAATGCCTTTTGAATATGATGATATATGAGTGAAATAATGCCAAGTCTGAAAATTGTCTGACAATAGGGAATTTTTTCAAAACTTGTAAATAAAGTGTCAACAAATTCATAAAATTTGTTAGAAGCTTTTTCTGATCAATTTACAACCATATCGAATTCATGAATATTTCAATGTGTGAATAATTTTTCATGTAAAACTTATGATTGGCGTTGATTCGATTTATGTATTTATTCATTTTCCTTTTATCTCTGTTTTGTAAACGTAAAACATTTTCCTAATATATTATTATTTTCTATCGGATATGTACTTACTGTATTTGGAGAAGGTTAGGGTATTTTATTTATTATTGATAATTATTAATGAAAATTATATCAAAAATTATTTATCAAAACATTCAACCGTTAATACCGTCATGAAGTACTGATGTTGTTTTAAATTAATTTTCTGTGTGATAGCAAGTTGTATTTTTGAAAGATGTACATAGTAATTTTTCTCAGTGTGCGAAGCATGATTTCACTCAACATATGATTTCAAGGTTACTAAAATTTGCCCCCTCAACATCAAGGTGCCGATTTTACTTTCGCTTCTGTGTCTGTGGTGTGGACATATACGGTATTTTAACGTTTAAGATACGGCTGAATAAACTGCTAATTTGTGTCTCCACCGCATATTATTAAAAAAATTGAAATTTCGGTCGCTCCTTAGTGATAATGTTTTGGAGCACTGCGATATATTGCCTTTTCAAAATCTGCAAACATAATTTTCGAACTGAAATGTATTCTTAGTTCTTCCCTTTGATGGCCTCAAATGCTGGTAGGTAAGAAACATTCATTTGGTAAAATATTATATTGGTATTTCTAATCAACACCTCTTTCCACAATGGAATTTTTCCTGATTTTCTGAAAACATCTGTTGTTCTTCCATTATATATAAAGGAAAATATTCAGATGATCCCACGAATGTTTGAAGGTGATTGACAATGTTTCATGATGAATTTCACTAGTTCGGACTTCCATTGTCTACTATATAAAATTATTTGAAATCCCTGAAACAACTAAAAAAGAAGAAATTGAAAATGAATAGCTAAAAATAACAATTATATTAACCAAAATAAACCTGAAATGAAATAATAGTGAAATAAAAAACAAGTAAAAATAGAACAATTGAATAAATAAAAATAAAGAAATGAAAAAAGAAAATAAAAATAAAAAGTGGAGAGATTCCAAGTCACGTTAGTTCACGACGGTTCGATTGTTAGTATCTACAATCGTCTTCGGGTGATGACTGGACTGATTCCTCCGAGAGATGACTATTTATAGGTCGTTCGAGTACTTTCACTTATCCCCGCTTTCCATTTTCCGCTTCACTGGTTCCGTGGGAGATGACCGTTTGGGCGGTAGTTGGCCATTTTTCGCTTGATGATGGGTTTCCATATGTTGCGTATTTCTACGCTGGCTTGGCTGAATACGTTGTTGGACAACATGTATGCGGCTTCCTTGAATTTTCTCCTAAACCAATGTTCCTCTATGTGCAAGATCTCAGCTTGGGACCACTCGATGTTGTGTTGATGGGTCCAAACATGGTCCAGCAAATCAGGAATAGCAGACCAAAATGGTAGATACTAACAATCGAAACGTCGTGAACTAACTTGACTTGGAATCTCTCCACTTTTTATTTTTATTTTCTTTTTTCATTTCTTCATTTTTATTTATTCAATTGTTCTATTTTTACTTGTATTTTATTTCACTATTATTTCATTTCAGGTTTATTTTGGTTAATATAATTGTTATTTTCAGCTACTCATTTACAGTTCTTTCTTTTTTAGTTGTTTCAGGGGTTTCAAATCATTTTATATAGTACACAATGGAAGTCCGAACTAGTGAGATCCCACAAATCTTCGCCCGATCTCTCTCATTCCAACTATAGCCAAAGTTATCGATAAACTCGTGAAAATACGTCTGACAATTATCCTACAACACCACAATATTTTAAGTGAAAGCCACTTTGGTTTTCAAAGATGGCATCGTGCGTATAAAAATACGCACGATGCCATCTTTTCGTTTCTTTATGTTATTTACTCAAAGTTTAATTCTGGTAGTGTAGCAGCTGCGGTATTTTCTGATCTTTCTAAGGCTTTTGATTGCGTTGATCGTAAGACCTTGCTAAGAAAAATTAACCAAAACAGCTGCAGAGAAATGACGCTCGAATGGTTTGAATCTTACCTTTCAGGAAGGAATCAAATAGTAAGAACAATAGGACTTTCAGAAAAAAAAGGGAAATTTTGTGTGGTGTTCTACAAGAATCAGTTTTGGGACCCATTTCATTCTTATTATATGTCAATGACATTGCAAATTCGAGCATTTCTGGAAATTTCACTCTTTTCGCTGATGACACGACGATATTGTGGAACAACAGAAACTCAAATGATTTACACAATGCAATATCTACTGATATGAAAATAATCAAGGAGTGGTGTGATGCTAATTTGCTATCCTTCAATATCACTAAAACAAACATTTTATCATTTAGATGTGCTCTTGATGACCTGTTATTTGGTGATAACTTAGTGATCAAGAACGTGACTCAATTTAAATTTCTAGGTATTCACATTGACAACAAGCTCAAATTTATTGACCATATTAAACAACTTAAAGGTAAAATTTGTTCTGGATGTTATGCAGTGAGAGTAACTTCAATAAATTTGGGAATCAATACTGCCAGAACAGTGTATTACGCTCTCGTTGAATCCCACCTACGTTATCGAATGTTTTGGGAAGTATGCAATTCATCAGCACTTCTGTCTGTATTAGTACTGCAGAAACGGGCTATCAGGTATATGTGTAAGATTAAACCTCGTGATTCATGCAGACACAAATTCGCTGAGCAAAAGATTTTAACAGTGATTGCTTTGTTCATTTTGGAAACGGTTTTCCTCATTTACAAGAAATACGTCCCAATTTGAGGCTTCACGCCATTCTTATAGCACCCGTTCCACCGCGTTGAAATTGACAATTCCTTTAACAAATTTGGTCAAGAATTCTATTTATTACAATGGGGTCAAGATGTTTAATCACTTGCCCTCAGATATAAGACAAACAAATTTGACCAACAGAATGTTTAGAATAAGAGTAAAAACATTTTTGGCTGATAGACCCTATTATAATTTGCAAGAGTTCTATAATGATAAATTTACGTGACAAAATGTGCATATTTGAAATTAGGTTATATAAGATTTTTGTTTATATTTTTGTTTGGATATAAATGTTTGTTTATCTGGTGCAATGGGTGTGTTTATTTATGTTATATTATATATAAGTCTATTCTGTAAGTGTTGATAATATTTTTAAACAAGTCTGTACGCAAGCATGATGAGACAAAATTTCGATGTTGATAGTGTATGTTCTAACTTTACTTTTTTGTAGGTGATTTTATATTCACATTTTATATTCTAATCTTACATATGTATATTTTTCACAAGCTTTGTCCACAAGATTTATTCTTGATGACACAATGAAGTATATTATTATTATTATATAATACCTACTATAGTCTATTTCAAAAGAGTGTAGAGTAATACATCATGAAGTGTCATAAAATTTGCCTGAATTTCGTTGTCGTCCATGGGCGTAGGCAAATCTTAGGATTATTAAACTTAATAATTAAAGTAAATTAAAAATTACAGACATAGATAATAATAAAAGGCCATTTTTGGGAAGTAATTTGGTCTAAAACTAAGTACCTACATGTATTTAGGTAAGTAAAATTTCTTAAAAAAAGATTAAGATTAATTTTAGTGGTTCTTGTAAACTTATTTAATATGCAATTTGGGTTCATATACTTGAGCATGATTTCTCAAAAAAGGGTTAATACTTAGTTCCGAGGTGCCATGTCATTATAATAATCCCTTTTTGACCCTGCCCACCAATCATGCAATACCTATTAAACCCAGGTAATTAAGAAAAAGGGTTTAAATATATTGTAATGGTGTCTTAAACATTCGAGTTATAATAGTAATTGTTACTACACCAATTAAACGTACAGTGATATTGTGATATAGAAATAGTGAAAAAGTTATAAAATGGGGACATTTACTCCAAAGAAAAGAAGTGTAAAAAATTCTCCGCTATCTGTTTGCGAAAAAGTTATAATTTTAAATGTATATGATTGCATAAAACACGATCACCCTAGTTTGTCTGTGCAAGAAAGTGTTGAGCGATGTGCCCGAATGACTGGAATTGGACAGTCCACGATTTTTAAATTATTGCGAGAAAGAAAGATATCAGGCCAGGTAAGTCCATGCAAGAGAAAATCAGGAAGACCAATAAAAATCTTAGATGAAGACACCAAATGTGACATTCGAAGAAAAGTTCATTCGTTTTATTTTAAAAAGGAAATACCCACTCTTGAAAAAATATTTATCGAGATAAGCCAAGATAACGATATTCCTTTGATATCCAGAAAACTTTTATGGAAAACTTTAAAAAGTATGAATTTTGCCTGGGAAAAGCACAATCGAAAGGCACTATTACTGGAAAGTGATGAAATTGTTTGCTGGAGACGAAAATATTTGACAACTATAAAGCAGTACCGCAGAGAGCAAAAGAAAATTTTTTATCTTGATGAGACGTGGATAAACGAAGGTTATATAGTCAAAAAAATGTGGCAAGATAAAAATATAACAAGTTCTCGCCAAGCTTTCGTAGAAGGCCTTTCGACGGGTATTAAAGTGCCTTCGGGAAAAGGGAAGAGGCTTATAATTGCTCACATTGGAAGCGAAGACGGATTTTTAAAAGAAGGTTTGTTAAGCTTTGAGTCGTGCCGGACGGGAGATTATCATGAGGACATGAATTCGGATGTCTTCGAAGACTACTTCGGGGAAATGTTAAAATTTCTTTCAGCTGATTCGGTCGTGGTTATGGATAATGCAAGCTACCATTCAAGGCGCTTAGAGAAGGTACCAACTTCAGCTTGGAGAAAGCAAGAAATTATTAACTGGCTGTCAAATAAAGGTATTCAGTTTGAGACGAATTCAGTAAAGAAGGAACTACTAGCCATAGTAAAACAACATAAATCTCGCTTCATGAAATATGCCGTAGAAGATGTAGCAGAAAAGTATAAAGTAACTGTGCTGCGCCTACCGCCATATCATTGCGAATTAAATCCTATAGAACTTATATGGGCACAAGTTAAAGGATATGTTGCAAGGCACAATACCACATTTAAAATGAAAGATGTCAAGGTATTGTTTGATCAAGCCATTATGGAAATCACATCAGAAAACTGGCAAAAAGCAATCCAGCATGTTTTAAAAGAGGAAGATAAAATGTGGGAACTGGACAACTTGGTCGATCAGGTGGTTGACCCTATAATTATAACACCAGGGGATGATGACAGTTCTTCGGATGAAGACTATACTGATGTAGAATAATTTAATTGAATTGTAAATATACTGTAGCGGGATAAGCAATCTGGACAGAGACCAGTGTATCAGTGACAGTGACACTTTTGCTTAGGTTAGGGTTTAGAATTAAGGGTAGTCTGAATAATTATTTTCTCGGAAGGTTCTCGAAAATTGTACCTAGTAATCTCTAGAACATTCAATTAGGGTATAAATAGAGTGTTGTTAAACGTTAAGGGAAGTTCACAGTTTTAGTATTGTTCAAGTGTCAAATTGTAATAACGTATCCAGTAAAGTTCTTGTCGTTTTTGTGAATAAATTGATTTAAAGTCCCCACAAGTGTTTCAATACGTAAAGTTCGTTCGTTTGTGTTTGTGAGTATTTCCCGATTTCGGTTCGTATATATTTTATTGTTACATTTTATATTTTTTTAATAACACTGTTCTGCTGTATTAAATTTTTATTTCCTTTAATATAATTTTTATGAATGCATATTCTTTTGGCAATTATCCCACTAGCGCGCCTCTGGCTCAGTATTTATCCGTCGATAACAATGGACAAATCCCTTAAAACAGGGTGATACCTACCTGCTCTTTATGAAACGACATAATTTTGCAATGCGGACTAGGGAAGTGACAGAATTTATTGACGGATCACCCTGTAGCGCTTTTGAATACTTAATGAGATTTTATTACTCTACACTCTGGATATAATGATATCCAGTAGCAATAATGTAATTATATCCCTATTTCTTATCGGCAAACACATAATTGAATTTTAACGTAAATAAGTTCTTAAAAAGCTTCATGCACATGCATACTTTCGACACCAAACTGTGTTTTGTTTACCACGGATAATTATGGGTTTTTCTGCAGCTGAAAAAGCAAATGCGCCACTGGAATCAATGAAGTCACCCCGGAGCGCAAATTAATTTTTGTTATTTCATAATTTCTTGATTTGTTTTACTTTCTTCTTTAATATATTATTATATAATACAAATAATTTGAAAATATTTCATTCAGTTGTAGTTGGCATTCACGTGCATAAACTTCCAAAAATGAGTTTATTAAAATCTTCTCTCGACAAGACAAGAGATTATGGGTAATCTTAGTCGAGTAAAGATGAAACAACACATACAAGAGAAGTAAGAACATGAAAAACTGACCGGAACTTGATGAAAATACATTTATAAAACGTATTAAAAAGAACCTAATGTGAGATTCTCACTTGACAGTTTACAAAGTCGCGACATGTGATTCTGTGTTGTGGACAGTATTGTCACAACCCGAAGATGCTATTATACAGGGTGTAACTGAATAAGTGTAAAACATTTAAGGAGGGATCTTTCATATAAAGAAACTTCATTGGAGCATCCCTTGTTAAGATACAGCCCCTTAAAAAGGTTACATAAAATTTGTATAACAATTTTTTTCACAAGCACTGAAAAACTTACAATATTGAAATCAACCTGACGTTTTGTACTACCAAAAAGACACTTAGCCAGTAATTTATTTGGTTTACCCCATAGTTGTAAGGGGTGGAAAACGCAACCCCTAAAATTTATTTCCAATGTAACTTTTTGTCTTATCATTTGTGTACCATTTAAAAATTTATTTCCGATAGCCTGTTTCATTCTCAACAAAAAATGTCTCTTGGGTTTTTTGCCCAAAATAAACCAGTTCGCAGCAAAAAATTATTTTACGAACAACTACATTTTCGAACACAGTAACGTCAATATCTCCACCAATATTTATTATTAAATTGATGGATGTAGCCGTTACTACGTAGTAGGAAATCATAATGAATAAAAGAGAGATGAAACTTTCTATATTTTTTACTACTTCTATTTGTAACTAACGTTACTGCAGTTTCGTCCTATACGGACATTTTCAAACTTCATTGTATAAGTTTGAAAATGTCCGTAAAGAACGAAACTGCAGTAACGCATTTTCAAACTTTACTGTATAAGTTTGAAAATGTCCGTATAGGACGAAACTGCAGTAACGTTAGTTACAAATAGAAGTGGTAAAAAACATACGGCAGAGAATATTTATTATTCTCTGCCGTATATTCAATATTGAAGCAGGTTCAGTTCACCATTTGTTTCAAATAGCCCCATAAAAAAAGTACAAAGGTGTCAAATCTGGCGAGCAGGCTGGCCATTCTGTAGTATTCAAATAGTTTCTTACTTGTCTGCAGTAATGTGGTGGTGCTCCACATCGAATTCATTAGGATTCCCTTCGACAATTTCAGTGATGAGAGGGTCAACAGCAGTTTCCAGCATATTCAAATACAGTTGCCTTGTTGAATTTTGATCAATAAATAGAGGTACTACAATATGGTTTCCCAATATTCCTGCCCAAATGTTAATTTTTTCTGGATATTGGGTATGTGTTTCCGGAAAACGTGAGGGTTGTTGGTGTCACTCCAATAACGGCAATTTTTTCTGTGAACATTGCCGTCACTAAAACAAATCTTGTGAAGATAGGTAGGATGCCTTGCAATGGTTTCCGTCATGATTTCGCAGAATTCTGTTCTTCGATCAGGCCATCTTCAAATAATTGGTGTACCATTTTGATTTTGTGTGGATGATACCTATCCCTCTTCAAAAGTATCCACACAGTAGAAGGAGACACCTCACAAACATTCGCGACGGAATGAGTAGACTGTTCAGGATTCACAACCGTTTCACCAATTATTTGCACTTGCTCTTCTTCCGGAATGGACAGGTGACCTGGAGGCTTTTTGTTATGTACACTATCGATAGTTCATTGAACATCCTTTCGGTCTCGTGAAAGTTACGCGTCGCACCGTAAATAAAAATCTCTCCAATGTTTTTTTCCAATGGACGAGAATTGACCATTTTAGAGATTGTTGACGTGGTACCTTTCTACTAGTAAAATCGAAAAATAAATGGGAATATTTTAACTGAACAATGATGTTCATTGTCGTACTGACATTTTTTGTCGTTTTTATAGCAAAAAATAACTTACAAACCTTATCGGGTTGTTGGAATTGCCATATGGTAGATAAAATGGAATATTTCTAGAAATATTGATGTGTTTGTCTTCAGGAAATTATTAAATATTCCGCCATTTTGTAGTAGGTGAAGATATTGACTTCATATTTTAGAGTTGTGACGTATTCGTCAGGAGCTTCAAAACGATGTATCACAAGACCCCCTTTCCATTTAATTTTTTTTCCAGATCAGTTTCATCTGTCAATTTCACTATAATTTCAAATCTCCTCTCAGACAGCTGTCAAATTGACTAATTTTCGTTGTGCTAATTTCGAAGTGTAGCATCTATCTTTCGAGATGGAACAAGTTATAGAAACTGTTGGAACTGTTGAATAAGAATGCGTATTGAACTCATGAACTATAATTGTACTTTACAACAATACTCAACGGTGAAAAAGATTATTGAAATAATTATATAAAAATATGACATAAGTCAATTTCAAAAAAGGAATGCCATGTTGCCTGACTTCGGGCATGAGTCGATAGCTACAGTTCCACACTCCCCCTGACGAATGTCTCGAATATTTTTTCGGATCTGTTGAATTAATCCCATCTGTTGAATTAATTGATGATGACGCGGATTTGCCAGTGGTTTAGTTAAGACATCAGCAGTCATTTTTTCGGTACATAAATAGTGCAAGGAAATGTCTCCTCTTTCGACAACTTCACGAATAAATTGTTGTTTAATATCCAAGTGTTTTGATTTAGAGCTCACCATTGGATCAGTAACGATTTTTTCAGCTGCTTGATTATCGTAGAATAATGCAACCTTATCCTGAGTTTTTCCCATGTCTTCAATTAGACGTTTCAAGTGAATAGCCTCCTTGGTAGCTTCTGTAAGGGCATAGCATTCAGAATGAGCGGTGGCTAGCGCCACTGTGCTCTGTTTTTTTGAGCACCAACTAACGGCTGCGTTTGCATAAATGAAACAGTAGCCAGAATAAGATCGGCCATCAACTTTACATGATCCCCAATCAGCGTCGCTCAAGCCAAATAAGGGTTTGCCACTTTTGGAAAAAGCAAACATAAAGTCTTTTGTGCCTTGCAAATAACGAAGAATTCTCTTAGCCGCTACCCAATGTTCTTTGCCATAGTTATTATTGAACTGGCTCAGGTAGCTGACTACATAACTTATGTCAGGTCTAGTTGCTACTGCTAGAAACATCAGGCTGCCAATGAGGTTTTGGTAGGGAAGATTTTCTGCTTCATTCACTGTTACTTTTTCAAGTTTCTTTGCCTTCAGGTCCATTGGTGTTCCAATAGGTTTGCAATCTGCCATCTTGAATCTGGCCAAAACATCCTTAATATATTTAGTTTGATTGGCTGTGAGTTTTTCATTTTCCTGTTTGAACTGTATTCCAAGACAGTAATTGATGGGTCCAAGATCGTGCATGTCAAATGATTTTGTTAATTTATTTCTTACATTTTCAAATGCTTTCTCACTTTTCGAAGCATATATCAAATCATCAACATAAACGGCTATCAGTTCGTTTCCTGAATTTGACGTGTAGATACAAGGATCTGCAATGCAATGGGGTGAAACCGATTTCCTTGAGCTTTGTGTCCAATATTTTGAACCATTGTCTGCCAGCCTGTATCAATCCGTAGATTGCCTTATTAAGATGACATACATGGTTTCCGTTGGGTATGTTGTATATTGTTGAAAGCATTTCCTCTGCCTTTTTTATGATGTCTCGAGGAAGGGATTCATCTGAGATGATATATTGTAAATATTTCTCAAGATCTTGAGGTAATTCCATATAAATATTTTCTTCAATATCACCATTCAAATAGGCGGTAGAGACGTCGAGCTGGTGTACCTTCATGTCACTTTCAACAGCTCGTGCCAGCAATAAACGAACTAAGCTGAGTTTGGCAACTGGGGCATAAGTGAAAGTAAAATCGATGTATGGTCGCTGATTGAAGCCTCTTGCTACAAGATGTGCCTTTTTTCGGTCAAAAGTTCCATCTGCCTTGTATTTTTCTTTGAGAACTATTTTACGATCAATGACATTTTTTCCTTGGGTTTTTTGTTCTATTTTCCATGTGTCATTTTTCAAGTGTGAGATGATTTCATTTTTTATGGCTTCATCCCAGCCCGTTGAATTTATGTTGGCACTATAACACTTTTCATAAATAATGCTTGAAATTTCATCAGGATCTTCATATACATCTAACCATCTTGGTTTCTGAATAGTGCGTCGTGGGCGCTGAGCATTATCAAGTTGAGTTGGTACCTCCCGAATATCAGACTCCCCTGGATTCTCTGATAATGGTTCAAACGATGAATCGCTAGTGTCTATAAAACTCGATTCAGCTGATTCTTGTTCATTGTTGATGTGATCAGATGAAAATGCCGGAGTTGATGTCATTTTTGAACTTGAATTGTGAGGGATCTCAATGAAAACATTTAAATTTGGGTTTTCCTGGTTCCAGCTCACTGGAATATCAGATCCACATTCAACGTCAAAAAAATTATCAATAGTGGAATTTCCCTGATTTTCTTTAGGAAAATATTTCATAATTTTCACATCACGGCTCACTTCAATTTTTTGAAGAGAAGGTATCCAAATGCGAAAAGCCTTAGATATCTCAGAATAACCGACAAAGATTCCTTCTATAGTTCGAGGAGCAAATTTACCTTGTCCTCCTTTCTTGTTCAATATGAACGCTTTTCTTCCAAAGACATCAAGATGCTGAGCTGATGGCGTCTTACCAGTCCATGCTTGGTACGGTGTGATGTGATTTAGTGAGCGTGATGGGCATCGGTTTCGTAAATAATTTGCCGTGTGAACTGCTTCCGCCCACAGAATCTGAGTAGTATTGGATTCTACCATCATGCATCTTGCCTTCTCGAGAAGAGATCGATTTAGCCTTTCAGCAAGGCCGATCTGTTGTGGCGTATAGGGAGCTGACAAACGACGTTGAATACCATGATCTTTGAGAAACTGATCAAATGCTTGATTTATGTACTCCCCCTTTCCGTTGTCGGTTTGAAAAAACTTTATTTTCTGGTTCTGGAAGTTTTCTACTTCATTCTTATAGATTTTGAAATAATAGAGCACCTCGTTTTTTTGCTTCATGAAATAAACTCTGGAGTATCGAGTTTTTTCACATATGAATGTAACAAAATATTTCGCTTTCCCTGGACTTACGCTCTTCATTGGTCCACACACATCGGAGTGGACGATCTCGAGAATTTGTAGGGTCTTCGGAGTGTCACGAACTGGAAACGGAGCTCGTATCATTTTTGATTGTATGCAAATCTCACAATCTCCTAGTTTTTCATTCTTATTGAAATAAAGCCCTTTCAGCAATTCATTTTGCTGGGCAAGCTTCAAATCGTTTTCATTTATGTGGCCGAGTTTTGCATGCCACTCATGAATTTTTGAAGTGGACACTAAATTCGCTCTTTCAATCTGGATAAGTTCTGTGTCGTTCACACAGTAGAGGCCGTTTTGTTTCGAAGCCTTCAGAACAACTTCTTCCTTTTCATTTAGTACACTTGCTTTATTCTTGTCGAATTTTACTGTGTATCCCTTATCGGTGATTTTGCTGACCGATAATAAATTCATGGTTACTTCTGGGACCAATAAAGTGTCAGACAAATTCAGTACTCTGTCTTTAGTTTGCAATTTGACTCGCCCCCTACCTGAAATTGACACTTTGTGGCCATTTGAAGCAAGCTGAAGTTTTTCTTCATTTTGTAATTCAGAAATGTTTTCGAAAGTGTCTTCATTTTTGCAAATATGGGATGTACTTCCTGAATCAAGGCACCAGTAGAGTGAATTGCCTGGTCGGTTTTGCCCTGATGACATACACACTTCTGTGAGGAAGGTGCATTCTTCGATCTTCGTTTTGGCATAACATTGCTCGGTAGTATGATTATTTCGGTTGCATTTCTCACAACGAGATTTTGAGTTCGAGCCAAACTTTGAATAATTTCTAGAATTTCGGAATTTTCCTTTGTTTTTAACATAAAAGGCTTCTTCTGATTGACTTGAAGTACCTGGATCATTTTTGTTCCGAGCTTCATATTCTTCCAATAATTTAATTTTCATTTGATTTGGCGTGGGCAAGGTATCACGTGATTCTATTGCCACACGAAAATTCTCAAAGGACGGGCTTAGGCTGTAAAGTAACATTATAGCCTGCAAATCATCGTGAATGGGTATGTTCATTTCAGCAAGTTTGTCTATGACATCAAAAAATTCGTTCACATGGTCCCTCATATTTTCTCCATCGTTCATCTTTTTTAAAATGAGTTTCTTCAATAAATAAGCCTTTTTTGCAGGACCCTGGGAGGCGTAAATTTCCTTATACTTGTCCCAAACATTTTTGGACGTGGGACAGCCAGTTTTAATGTAACGTAATTCAGGAGAGGAAACCATTAGAACAATATCTGATCTGGCTGAAAGATCATTTTTAATCCAATTTTTTCTAGCATCAGCGTTTACAGAAGTTTCATCAGGACACACTTCCTCGCCGCTTACGTATTTCCATGCATCCGTTTTGATAAGCACTGCTTGGGCTTGTTGAATCCATGTGTCGTAATTTTCTTTGTTCAGAGGCTCTACTCTGTAATTCGGTATAGCCATGGTAACTGATGCGATGTGTTACTTGAACACGAGGAACCACCTAACCAAACCAACACGACGATGAGTGAACACTGCAAAATGCCTGAATGTCTCAATTTTTGATTACTGAAAAATCATGAGTTCGCATCTGGGCCCATAACCTGTTGGAACTGTTGAATAAGAATGCGTATTGAACTCATGAACTATAATTGTACTTTACAACAATACTCAACGGTGAAAAAGATTATTGACATAATTATATAAAAATATGACATAAGTCAATTTCAAAAAAGGAATGCCATGTTGCCTGACTTCGGGCATGAGTCGATAGCTACAGTTCCACAGAAACGATTTTCAATTTTACAAAAGTTCGTAAAGAGCCAAAAGAAGCAGGTCTGGCTATAATATCAATAACTATTATAGAATACTATGAAATAAGTAGTAGCGAACTAGTGGAAGCATATAAATTATTTGCAAAGAGAATGGACTTGAATTTGAGGAACAAAAAACCTCTCATTCATCTTCTTATCGAATCCGACTCAGACATCAGCGATCTGGACATCGACGATATTATGTCGGGCGAAGAAAGCCAAGCGGCAAAGGTCCCAAAAAAGAGGAAAAAACAGCCAGAAACGGCTCAACAATTCAAATAGTTAAAACCCGGTTTTTCCCAGACTAAATGGACCAATAAACCAAAATCAAATAAAACTACACCCACCTTATTACAAAAGCCGGGCGTGGCACTAGAAGATCAAATTCAAAAGCCCACTCAGAAAACTGAGTCGGCAAATATAGAGGAAACAGAAGTCCCGCCACCTGACTCAATGGAAGTAGGCGACGAAGAACTAGTAACAGACGCCTCGAAAAATGACCGGGCAGAAACACGCAAAAAAGCGAATAAGCCTCCATCCATAACCATCCGCGCAAAAGAAAAGTGGAAAGCTTTTAACATGATTGCTGCTGCGCAAAACATCTCCATATTGCGGGCGGTGAACATAACAGATGGAATTAAAGTCCACCTTAAAAATACAGATGATTATAGGAGAATTACTCGGATCCTCGATCAAGAGAAAATACCCTACCATACCTATACAATGAAAAGCGAAAAACCACTCAGAGTAGTTTTTCGCGGGGTCCTGAAATCTATAGACTGTGACGACATCAAGACTGAACTCCAGGGCAAAGGATTTGATATCCTTTCCGTAGCCCGCCTGAGTAAAGCTAACAAGGTACCGATACCGTTCGTGCTTGTTTTAGTTCCAAGGAGCCAAAAGAGAATATATGAGATCACCGGAATTCAAAACGTGCGTGTAAGCGCCGAAACACAGAAGCCGAGAAACCGAGCAGGGCAATGTTGATGCCAAAAGCTCGGTCACACGTAACGCAACTGTAAAGCAGTTCCAGCCTGCGTTAGATGTGCCGGACGGCACATGACCAAGTAATGCAAAAGACCTAAAAACTCGCGTTTGCGATGCTTCAACTGCAAGGGAGAACACCCAGCGAGCTTCCATGGGTGCCCAGAACGACCTGAAAATAAAAGGGCCTCAGATAGGCCGAACGAAAACAGACAGACCACAAACCCAAGGCCTGTCGGAAGAAACTCAATCAGGAGCGACGTCTCGTATGCGAGGGCCGTCTCATCGTCAGAGACCGCCTGCAGCTCTCCCGAAGGTCTCCCAACGACCTCAGGGCAGCTGCAGGCGCTTCTAGTGAAGTTTCCGGTACTGCAATCCATGTTTGCCGGAAAATAAAACAAGAAACAGTGCCTAAACAGCCGCAAAGCCAAAGAAGTACGCTGCGACTTCTACTGGGCAAAGAGCCAAAAGAAGTCGACAAAGGACCATGCAATCCCTTGCCGCCCCGCCACAGGAACCTATCAAAAACTCAAACAGCCGAAAGGATTAGGGGCCCTAGGCCCATAAATCTGACTTAAACAAGATAACGAAGACTATATAATTTCATTATTTCAAAATTTCTTGAGTTGACCCGTTCAAAAAATAAAAGGAGAAGGACATTAAAGAAGTGCACTTTATAAATGTATACATATATAAACAAAGTCATTAGTGTTTTTGATGAAATACCCAAACGCACAGGTATAAAATGACCCCTAACGGTCATAAATTATTTTGTTTGCGACCCGTTTGCCATATAAAAATAGGGTGGACTCGAAATCACAAAATCTTGTTGAGCACTCTGTTAGCGTTTTGCATTTATAACGAGCTTTTATCACTTTTTAGTGAGTATTAGCAGAGTGTTATGTGAAAATTGTTTCATTATTATGGATAATAAATAAGGGGGTATAACTATTTTATTTATTTATTTTATTTATTTATTTATTTACGGCAATGCCTATTTTTACAAAATAGTTAATAAGTTCACACATATCTATTTAACAGTAATCTAAGCTAGGTTTAAGGAAAAAATAAATAAAATAAAAAAAAATCGTCAAGATAAGTTAATGAATTACAATCTTTTCAGTCTTTTAAAATGTTTCCGAAGAAGAATAAAAAAATTCTAAATCTACATTGTATGTATTTGCAAATCTTGAAATTCTACCTACAGATTCATTCCGGCCATAGTTGGTGCGACAAACGGGTGGTACTTTGAAGATTTTCGAATTTCTTGTTCTCCTTGGATTTACATTTAAAGTTATAAGTTCGACAAGTTCCGAGGAATTGATGCTACCATTGATTATTTTATGAATTAGTGTAAGATCTGATTCTAATCTTCTATGAGCCAGAGTATTCACGTTAAGAATGTCCAATATAATTTTATAGTCATATTCACCAATACGATATCCCAGTTTATATGCAGAGTACCTTAAAATCTTATTTTGAACACTTTCAAGCATATCAATAGCCACATGATATGAAGGGCACCAAATTGTGGAATTGTATTCGATTATTCATCTAACAATTGAACAATGTATTTTGAGATATGTTGACGACACCTTCATAATATGGAACCATGGGAATACTGAACTAGACGCCTTTCTGAAACACATCAACAGCGTGAGACCTTCCATCACTTTCACAATGGAGAAGGAAATCCACAATGAATTGCCATTCTTAGACGTTTTGGTGAAGAGGACCGACACTAAGTGGGAAACATCTGTATACCGAAAACCCACTCATACGGGACAGTATCTGAACCACGAATCCAACCACCATCAATCGACAAAAAGAGGAATTATCAAGACTCTATTAGACCGTGCTTTTGGGCTTTGTTATACAAAGGAAGGTCTCGAGAAGGAACTAGACATCATCAAAAGTGATCTTCAGCGGAATGGATACTCCAAAGCGATGGTAGAAAAGACTTTGGCCAAAAGACAGCAGGAGCCTCGCAAGGAAGAGAAGCCGTCACAACCAGTGCTTGCACTTCCCTACATCAGAGGATTATCGGAGAGGATAAGAAGAATTGGTTCCAAGTACAACATTAGAACCTGTTTCAGATCCGGTAACACTATCCGTAGCAGCCTCACGAAAACCAGGCCCCCAAACGCGGACTGCGGTTCCAAGAATTGCATTTACCGGATACCCTGTGAGTGCGGAAAATCCTATATTGGTGAAACTAAGAGGCCATTGAATATTCGCATTGCCGAGCACAAGAAGCACACACAGCGAGGAGAAACCAGCAAATCAGGAATAGCAGACCATGTTTGGACCCATCAACACAACATCGAGTGGTCCTAAGCTGAGATCTTGCACAGAGAGGAACATTGGTTCAGGAGAAAATTTAAGGAAGCCGCATACATGTTGTCCAACAACGTATTCAGCCAGGCCAGCGTAGATATACGAAACATATGGAAACCCATCATCAAACGAGAAATGACCAACTCCCGCCAAATCGGTCATCTCTCACGGAATCAGTGAAGCGGAAAATGGAAAGTAGAGAAAGTGAAAGTATTTCAACGACCTATAAAATAGTCATCTCTCGGAGGAACCAGTCCAGTCATCACCCGAAGACGATTGTAGATACCAACAATCGAAACGTCGTGAACTAACGTGACTTGGAATCTCTACACTTTTTTATTTTTATTATTTTCTTTTTGCATTCCTTTAATTTTTATTTATTCAATTATTATATTTTTACTTGTAGGTTATTTTACTATCATTTCATTTCAGGTTTATTGTTGCTTAATATAATTGTTATTTTCAACTATTCTTTTTTAATTATTCTTTTTTACTTGTTTCAGGGATTTCAAATCATTTTATATAATAGACAATGGAAGTCCGAACTAGTGAAATTCATCACGAAACATTGTCAATCACCTTCAAACAAACGTTGAACAATGTATGATTTTTATTGGAGTGAGAGATAATTCATTTGCAGATCCAAGATTTAAACCTAACATTTTTAGTGCTTTAGAAGTAATATTTTCAATGTGGGGTTTAAATGACATTTTTGGGTCGAGAGTGATTCCTAAATATCTGATTGTGTTTGTTGTTTTCAGTTCCGATTGATTGATTTTATATGGCCGGTTAATGGGATTTTTGTAAATTTTTGACATTCGTCTACATTTAATTGTAGTAAATTTATATCACACCAGCGAACAAAGTTAGATAAATCGTATTGTAATAATTCTGTATCAGTTGAGTCATGAATAACTTTAAAACTTCAGGTCATCAGCAAACAAAAGAAATTCACTATAAAGAATAACATCTTACAAGTCATTTACAAATAGGTTGAAAAGCAATGGTCCTAAATGAGAACCCTGTGGTACACCCGATGAAACTGTGATTGAGGAAGATACTGAATAATCATATTTTACAAATTGTACTTTACAGGCTAGATAATTTTCAATCCATTTCAGAATGTTTTCTTGAATACCCAAAGCGTTTAGTTTATGCAACAACAAATTGTGGTTTACTCGGTGGATAGAATCCACCTGGCATTTATTATACAGTGTTGATAAATGAGCAGATTTGTGCTGGTAGATCTACCACGACTAAACCCATGTATATTCGCTGACAGAGTCATCATAATGCATTTCAGATGGTTAGGAGTGTGTTTTATTTTATTATTATTATAATTCCAGAAGCTTCTGGGATTATTGTTGTTGTTATTCTATATTTAATTTATGTATGCTTGATGGCAAGTGTTTCTGTCGAAAATGATTAAACTGGTCGAAATTCATGTCTGGCAGGCCCGAACTGCAAGAATTTCTGCCGACCTAAAAGGTTTATTTTCGATTTAATGAGGAATGTGGAATTTTTCCATACTCAAAGGGTGGGGGTTGGAATTTTTTTTGTCGAAAATGATTAACCTGGTCGAGATTGAGAACAATTTGCTGACCTGCTAAAACGTTATACCCTGAATAAGGCGTATGTATATATATTATTATTATGGCAAGAAATGTAATATTTTGAATTACCTATTTCGTCCTTTTTTAAGCCATAGCTATATTCATTTAGTTTAGAATATACCTATAAGATTTGGTATGAAAATTCTCATTGATCGAAGAAGCTACCTTCTTGGTGTCGAAATTTCCTCCGCTCTTAGGATATACAAAAACTGGTAGAGACCAGAACTACCCGGCCTGGCCATGGGGATCGGCGGTGCGAACGTCGAAGCAGGTAGCGAGGCGACCATTCGCGCGGCATCGTTTGCAGGCCACGGGCAGTCACGTTCGCCGCCGTGACCAGTAGTCCAACAGCGAAATGTCTTTATCGAAATTGTCTCGACATTGCTTAGAAAGTAATAGTTTTTTCGTTCAAGACCTAATATTTGGAAGATATTGTGGAGTACATGATTTGAATAAGAATCGGGGTATAGATGGAGAATTCCACAAGAAGTACGAGAAAAAATTTTTGAGTATACCAGAATGAGTATTGAAACCTTCGATTATATTCTTATGAATATTCAACCAGAATTGGAGAAAAAAGTTAATGCAAATAGAATTTTAAGTGTCACTGAAAAATTGTTTTTGACGTTAAGGTATGTACTTACCTATCTATACATATCCATCTATATTAATCTACATTACGTATTTATTTATATACCTATGTATAAAGGTAATAATTAGCTGATCATATTTTGGAGAATTACCTATAGTATCCATCACTATGAACAACTTTTCCCAAGAAAGTAATGGTCCCAAACGGATTTTTTTATAAGTAAATTTATTTGGAATTGTCTTTGCCCAAAATCTTATCAGCTAATTGAATGTTATTCTGTATATTAATATTTCATGAAATAAAAAACACTTTCAGATAACTATGTTATTTATTGCAAAAATCTAAATTATATGATAGTAATTTTTCGTACAACTAAAACAAAAAACAACTTCTAACTTGTAATTGACGGTAGAATGAATAATGAATTTCTAACTTTTTAATCAGTCATTTTTGTTCTTTTCAATTATTATGAATTATAATAATCAGATAGTCTTTTCGATGTTACTTATATGTAGGTATTTTATTCGTTATTAAAGTTATTATGGTTTGGTTGAGTAGAGTCACCATAGCGCCCATGAGGTTCTCCGTACATCGCGACATTTATTTCGTCTAAAAGAGCTTTGTTTATTTTATTTCTCAACCTTAATTTTTGGATAATAGGTAGTTTTTCCATTTCCGGTAAAATACTCATTAAAAAATGGTAGTCATCTGATTTTCTTTCACTGTCAACTGATGTATTTTTAGACATATCGTTTTCTAAAAGTTTCAGTTTTTTTTTCTCAATCTCTAAATACTGTGCTTGTATATTTTGTCGCCTTTTTGAATTTTGGGAATTAGAGGTAGAGGGTTCAATGGGTGAAGATGCACGACAAGGTGACTTTACTTCATTTATAACTTCAATGGACATATCATCATTGTCTTCGTTATCGAGTATTACACTGTCTCCTTCATCTAAGTTTGATTCGGCAGCTAAAGGCATGTACTCATCTTTCAAAAATCCTAATAGAGTGAAGTATTTCCAGGCTGGTTCATAATTTAAGGGCAAATCACCCGACCGGGGTTTAGGTATTTTCTTTAACTCTTTATTATATGTGTCCCTCAGGTTCTTCCATTTCTTTTTGAGATCACCAACTGGAAAAAATGATTTGATAAAACTGCAATATTCAAGTTAGGGTACTAATAAACAGAAATAATGAAGATAGTAAAGTGTAGGTACATAAAGAAAAAATATTTTATGTTTCAGATTTCTCTCCGTTGGGATGACTTTTGAATATCTAGGTCGAAGCACCGTCGCCAAAACGATATATCAAACTTTAAAGGCCATTTGGAAAATGTTGGTTTTTCAGCATAATATGTCACCAAAATTAACAAGTGAAGATTCAAGAAAAATTTCAGACAAGTTTTTTCTCTAGATGGCAATTCCCTAATTGCGTAGGAGCCATAGACGGTAAACATTTTCGCATTCAGAAGCTACTACGAAGCGGTAGCCAATATTATAATTATAAAAATGTTTTTCATTGGTCCTACAATCAGTTTCTGATGCTGAATATAAATTTTCTGTAATTGAGATTGGTGGAAAAGGAAGACAAAGTGACGGAGGAACATTTCATTTTTCAAAATGTAATGAATTGCTTACTAACAATCCATTTAATATGTCACCGCCAAAAATATTACCTGGATCAAATATTTTGCTGCCACACGTCCTAGTTGGCGACGAAGCCTATCCACTGAAAAAATATTTTATGCAACCCTTTCCATCGAGTAATTCAGATGATTCGAGAAGAATTTTCAATAAAAGATTGTCAAGAGTTCGAGTGACAATTGAGTGTGCTTATGGTATTATGACTAATAAGTGTCGAGTTTTCCTCAAAGCAATCGAAACAGATACCAAACATGCAAAACTGATTATTAAAGAGAAAAAGATGAAAATAGTGATCCCGATTTTAGACGGTACATGCATTCTAGATCTACATCTAGACAAGTTATGACGTCTCGGTGGAACAATAGAGCAACGTTACATGCTATAGACATAAGAAATCAATGTAAAGACTACTTTGTAAACTATTTGTGATGATTTATATCATAAATGTTACTGTGGTTGAAGTCACGTAAGCTAGTGTAACTTAGGTGGCGTTAACACAAGATAGTTGTGTTATTATTTTCAAATACCTATCGAAGTAAATATATAAAGTTGAAGTGACGAGTGAAGTGTAACATTATTGATTAATTATTTGTACCTAAATGAATATAAAAAATACTACTCACCTTCAGAATCTGGAAATTTTATTTTTATTTCTTCCCACAATCTCTTCACTACATGTTTAAATTTATGCCGTGGATGACCAGACTTCCAAATAGCTGGTCTAGCTAGTATTTCAGCAATAAAAGTCTCGGTGTTCATTTTTCGCGGCGAAAACAACTAAACTAGTTTGATCACTGCACTATTCGCCACGACTACCGCTCTACTTCGTGGCTCGCGCCGTACTGATTCATGCCTTTGTTTTGCTCGCCCACCGCGCCGCAAGTCGCCCAGGCGGTTCGCTCGGTACATTTCGCCAGTCGCCGTTGCGAGTGGCTTCATAAGTACATTGCTATACATATATTTCAGTCGCTAGACCCAGAGGTACTCAAACTTATTTTGTCTACCGCCCACTTCGAAAATTAATCATTCTTTAGCTCTCCCCATTTTTTTTTACTTTACTACATCTTAAGAATCACAATCGCAGTCATTATTTTAATAATTGAGTTTATCACAGTGCTTGGATTTCTTCACAAGAGACATGAAAAACCCACGTGTTCAAGTTGCAAGGAAAGAAAAAAATGCACAAAGTCTCTATCGGTCCATAAGTTTCCCCCTTTTTTTAATTCATTTTAAAATATTTTCTCTGACAGAAATATTTAGAGGCAAGTTAAATGTTGCCATCGAATTTCCTATAGATGGATTAGATATGAACAATTATGCAGCAGACAATTTGACTCCTTGTCGTTATAATCTATATGCACTTTCGAATCACTGTGGGTCTCCATACAGCGGACATTATACAGCATTCTGCAGACTCTGCAGACATCCTTATACTGGCACGTGGCACGAATACAATGATTCACACGTGTCACAAATTTCACCAAAATCGCTTGTGAGTGGAGATGCAAACATCCTCTTTCATGAAAAGGAGGAAACGAGTTCGCACCTTTGAGCGTTTTTAAAAGTTATTTTTGAACTGTTGATTTTAATATTATAATGAATTATATGTTATTAAACTTTTTATCTTTTCCAAATGTAAAAAAAAATATTGAATTATGTGTGTCATGTGAAAATAAGACTTTCTGATGAGGGTAATGTAAAATACCATTTTGTAATATTAGGACTTTTATTCATGTTATTAAAACAAACATTTCGATTTGAATTTTGAAACGAATCTAATGTGAAAGATCAATTTGATGATTTTTAACAAGTTTATTAATATCTCAAATTTACTCAAAAACAGCCGTAAGTCACCGCGTTCGGTAATCTGCAACCGATTTCTCTTTTTAGTTAGCAACGTTGCCACAGCACTAAATCCACGTTCACACAAATACGATAATGGGAATGCTATCAAAAATCGACTTTTGGAGACAAAATTCTTGGTATCCATTTTTAAATTTTATTTTTATTTCCTCGTTCGTTATCAGTTCTATGAGTTCTTCTTCCAGCTGGGGTGATCCTGCTGTGTTGACATTTGAAAAAGGATCCAACACCCAGTCCGGTATTTCCAATTTTAAAATGTCCTGGAATCGTTCTGCCAAATCACTGTGGAGGTTCTCCAAATGTTGGCAGTTAACAAGCAAGTCGTCGTTGTTGAAGAATACTGCTAACAAATTAGGGAAATTGCGAAACTCACGTCTGCCGATATTATTCTTGTATAAGAGCAATTTGGCTACAAGAGCTGCAATGACATTTTTTGTTTTAATCAAATTCAAGTCGTCACCTTGAAGTTGGAGATTAACATCTTTTAGTAATTTATGCAGGTTTGTCAAGTACGCAATATCATTATTTGAAGTGATGAGGTTGTCGTGCAATTCTATTACAGAGTCAAATAGATTTTAAAATAGAGTCAGACAGTTACCTCTTGCTAACCAACGCACTTCTGTGTGAAATAGCAATCGGTTGAAATCTTTATCATTACCAATACACAGCTGATTAAATAATCTGTCATTTAAAGAGCTGTTTCGGATTTTATTGACTGCTTTGATTGAGAGAGGCGCTTACTCAAATTTTTCGTAACCAAATGTTGCCTATGAATGACACAATGTACAGCGAGCACATCTGGAATTTAATTTTTTAAGTATGAAGCCTTTGTGACGTCCTGTCATAGCCGGAGCGCCATCCGTAGCAGCTGATATAATATTATTTAGTGGAATTTCTTTCTCATCACAAATTTTTTCCAGTGTACTATATATCATTTCCCTTTTGTATCCGTCTCTAAATTTCTGGCAAATAGTAGTTCTTGCTATATTTTCTCATTTTTAATAAACCTCACTTATGACAACAACAATGCTTCATTGATTGGTTAAGTGGACTCATCTAACTGAATTGAGAATTTAGAAATCTTCAGATGACTGCACAATGACTGTTCAATGTTTTCAGTCCTCTCATCAATTCGTCTTCGCATGGAACTATCGCTTAAAGGAATGTTTTGGATAATATCTGCCGCTGGTTTATGGAGCACAGTAGTTATTACTTCTTTTATTGCCGGTAAAATTAAATCCTCTCCAATAGTGTGAGATTTTCCTGTTTGAGCAATTAGCAAGGATATATTGTAGGAAGCTCGGAGTCTGTCGTCGTCTTGCTTAGAAGCAGCTGAAAAAAGTTTTTACACTGTTGGCTGAGCTGAGTGTATCGTTTTAACTTCTTGAAAATAAGTCACACTTTTGTCTTTTTTATTTGAATGCATTTTATTCAAATGATCTTGTAGCCTTGAGGGTTTCATCGCTTCATTCGAAAATGTTTTTTGACAAAGAAGGCACATGGGCGAAGATGGATTTGTGGGATTTTCAATAAATCCATATTTTACATATTCCGCGCTATACTGCCGTTCCTTCTTTTTTGATTCCGACATAATTTTGTCTTCAAAAATGCCGAGGTAAAGAATCGAGTATTAAAAACTTGCTAATGACACCACTCACATTATTCACCACCTCACATACAGCACTTTACCTAGCTAGTCGCTAATATCGTCGAATGACATTACTGGCTGGATGGCGCGCGCGCTTTTATACGAGGCAGCTACCTAGTACTTTCGAGAATGGAGACTAGAATTGTTTTACTAAACTGTTCAGTAATTTTTTGAATTTTAATTTGCCGTATGAGTGTAAGCTTTCACCACCGAATGTAATTTTGTCAAATCTATTTTCCGAGTTTGTTCGCCGTGGTCTTTAGGTTTCTATGCCTCCCGTTTCGTCTAATATTGCGGTAGACACTATCGAACGCGATGAGGTAACGGCAAGCTCCCAGCGGATATTGTTGGGAGCTTGGCTGAATGCGTCGTTATTTAAAATGTAGGCAGCTTCCTTGAATTTCCTAAAGCTCCTATACATGGAGCTTCGAGCCACTTGGTATTATTATGAAACCTCTAATCGAGCGGAAAACAGTCTATATACGTTGCACTGAACCGGAAAGCAAGAGGAAAGAGTTAAAAGCGTATAACTGACCTATAAATTGACGCGACTATCAGGAATAGTGCAGGTATCACGAGAATATTACTGTGGATCGAATCTTCGTAAAGTTTGGTTTGGAACCCTTGGTGTACTTAGTAATGAAATCTACTGGATTTTTTCCCAGACCAAACTGATATTTCAACACCTCGACACGTGTTTCGATCACCAAATGATTATCTTCAAGAGAAAGATCAAACTAATCATACTTACAAAGTTGTCCTTATTTACACCATAGATACCTTTTCTAGGTACCTGCGTCTAAAGTGTCCTAAATTCATTTCACAATATTGCATACTAGTCTTGAAATAATTTTACAATGTGTCTTTATGTAATAGTCAGGTAAATCTAATACATATACGGGTATTATTTTAACAAGCTATATACAATCAATTTCACAATATTGACTTATCTACTTATTTCTACACTCTCATAAGCATCTAGATGCTTGTTGTTGATTTATCTAATTAATCCTAATGAACTTAAGTCTATGGAATGGTTTTGTTGCAAAATATGATGGACGATGTGGTCCTTTATGCGGGCATTGAACGTTCTTCCAGTTTGACCTATATAAAATATCGGACATGACCCACACGATAATTTATGCACTCCTGATTTTTGCTGTGCAGAAAATCTGAAATATTTGTAGTGGGTTGGCCTGAGTAGGTTAAGGTTCTATAACTTTTATCCTCTTCTCTTCGAATTGGGTAAACTTCTTTCAAAGCTTGAAACTCAACTTGTTGGAGAGTATGGAAATAAACAAATTCAAAAAATCTCAATATTTTATAAACGATCAATGTGAACTAAATAATTCGCCATTATTGAATCTGTTCATTTCCAGGTGAAAATAGTTACGGTACTTTGGAAAAATGTAATAGTTAATGAATTCATACCTTTTCAGGTAGATTCATCCATTAGGCAGATGAGTAGGTAATAGGTTAGAGTATAAAATGGTTGTAATTTAGAAGTAACTTTTAGTTTATGCTTAAGAAAGCTATTGTATAGCGAAACACGTGTCGAGGTTTCTGTAAAACCTTTCATTGTGAAAATCAAACAATACACTGTATTAATTAGTTTTTAATATGGATTTTCATCAAGTATCAGCCAGTTCTATTCAACGATGTATTAAGAAAGGAAACAAAGCACGTACAGGTATATTCCTGACAGTTCACATCACTGTGGACAGCACAAACGTGATGGGCTGAATTTTCTCGTGCATCGTCTTTTGACTTTTCCTCTCACACATGAGAGATTCACAAAAGAAAAACGTACAATGCAAGAAATAGCAGCCACTAACGGTTTCTTGAGGGGTATTGTAGATGATATAATAAGGAAGAAAAAGTTTAGGTTAAGAATGAACGAAATCTCGACTTTTAAAAACGACAAAAACCAAGATAAATATATCTCAGTTCCTTACCACGAATATACAAAGAACTTTGGAAAGATTTTCAAGGAACTAGGTATGAAGGTGGTTTTTAAAACAAGTCATACACTACAGAGCATTTTAGGAAATGCTCTGTAGTGTATGACTTATATGAATGTCTGAATTTTTAATTTTTCCATTATTTCCGCTCTATATCTACTACATGTCGACAACACTTTTGCCATTCTTTGGAAGTGATTTGATCAAACTAGTGTCCCGCTAGTTTCCTTACATCTTCCAACTTGAAAGTTACATTATTTCGGGACACTTTATTTTTGACGGTAGCCTAAATGAACTCAATGGGAATCAAATCCGGATGGTAGGATGGGAGTCGCAAAACGTTATGTCCGTGTTCAAGCAAAACCTTATCAAATTTGTATCTAATATGATGCTTTTTATTTACCTTGATCAACTAGTATAATTCAGGTATGAGCATGTTAAGGGTAACCATAATGCTTTCTTCGTGCAACCAGTTCACCATGTACGCCTACCTAGAATTTGTGTTGGAGTCTGGATTAATTTCAATATTATGGTATGGATCATTATCGGTCACAACTACCGAATTCACAGGTAAATTTGGGATTAATTTTACTTGTAAGCATTAACATTAATTTTCAGAATCAATTTCTGAATGATAATCCCCTGATGTTGTGTCTGATTTAAATATAAGCCGACAATTAGGTATAAAGCCTATGCCACCTCCTGTATGGACAATAATTAGTCTTGGTCCATTCGCAATATTTTTAAATAACTCTTTGGTTGATTTATCTATCCAGTTCTTGGAAGATGTATGTCCACTGTGTAATGTCCATTTCTTCTATTACAATTTTTCTATTATTTTTAGTCCTTCTCCGTTTGAAACCTATTTTCTTTAAAATCCTACAAAGAGATGTTTCGGAAGTCGGAATTTCCAAAACGTCATCATTTTGTGTTGAAACATTTTTACCGTAATATGACACCCTTTCGTCTTATGAAAGTCGTAAATAATCCGTCTAATATTGGAATACTCATACTCGACTTACTGGTGCTCTTCTAGGCCACTTGTTTCTTGGAGTGGAAAATTTTACTTCTCCGTTATTTGCAGAAATTGATTATTCATCTTCTTTAACCACCCTTTCAATAATTCTTATTGAAATACCTAATACAAAATAAAGATTTGTGCTAGTTATTTTTTAAATTTATTTAATGTTACCTGCAGCGAGAGATGTTCAATTTTTCTCATTTGACAACGTATCCGACTTTGAAAATAATTGAACACTTCAAAAATTATTTCACTTGCCTGACTCTTACTGACTGGTTTTTTGTTAGGCGATGACATTTTTTCAGAAACAACACAAATTATTCAGACAATGCAACGCCAACATCATTGGAAGACAAGTAATGATACGCCTCTGTACAGAGCATGTGTATGTCTTGCAAGAGCTGTAGTGGGTTACATTGAAAATGAGTTTGTGAGCATGCTGGGGGTGGGCTCGCCATCACGTTTGGCACTTGCTGTAATTTGTTTTTAATTACCTCAACCGAATATTTCTGTTCGATTATTTTCAGTATTTTCAATAATTTTAACATTTGATTCAATTTCATTTCATTTGTTCTTCCACAGATTTCGAACCTGTCAACACTATTTTGGACAAACTTGTAACATTCACCTAGAAACATTATCAATAACGACAAATGTTGTATGTTTGATATAAATAAATATATTTTCATTGAATGTTTATGATGGCGTAGTACTTGAAAAAAACGCTTAGAAAAATTACCTATTTTCGTATACGAAAAAGTATCGTAGTACCTATTTTCTGAAACTTGGAATATTCTTTAAAAATGTTATCCCGTAGAGTAGACCTTAGTCACTGGACAATTACAAAAATAGTTCTGGTATCAAATTATTATTAATATTATCACTATTATTATTGAGCATCTCCTCTTACGAATGCAGGATACCTATATGAGATCGAGAGAAAACTCAAAACTTGCATATCCGTATATTCCAAAGCCAGGCTTCGACACAGAATGCCGAATAAGAAATTGCTGAAATGGTTTTAATGTAACTGGCAGATTGAAATGTCTGAAAATAGTTACGTAGATAATATATACCCACAATATTAATGTGGCTTGTGGAAGCTTTCTGCACTACTCCTCTTTGGACTGACTCTTACTTGCCGTCAGCTACCACTTATTTCCCAGAATAGAACCAAGGTCAAATTACATGACGAGCGAAACATATAATTTACGAGTCACGCCCAGTGTGATAGTCTAAAAGACATTTCTGAAAGTGTATCTTCATAAGTCTTAAAAAGTCTCTGAGAAACTTTTCTGGGAAGAAAATATGGATTATAATTGAATAATTGATAACAATTTAGCGCGAAGTGACGAGTTACAACCAAAGAGTTATTGATTTATTTGTAACAAAAAAAACAGATCTTATTTTACAATGTGACATTTTCATTAACTGATAATGAATTTTTACAATACCAACAGAACCAACAATAGAACCACAAAATTACTCATCAAATCATTTATGCGTGAATAAAATCGCCTTTACCTTAACTCAAGACTTGTTCTAACGCATCCCCGCAATATTTAAAAACTGCTAAGTAATGAAACTACCCGTTTAGAAAATAATTATTTGTGCAGTTGTCTGAAGTCATCTTAAGAAAAACAATAAAATTGAGTCAAACTAACATTGAATTCATTTCAATATCCTACATGTACCAGGACTCAAAGAAAACAGAAAAAACAGTGTGAGATTTGTTATCGTCAAATCACCGTTTTCTCATATCGTAAATAACTCATTCTTAATAAACAATTTTTATGGAAAATTCATCATATATATGATGACATACGACAATTGGATATATCAGAACACTTTGGAAAAATGTTTGAGTTGTGATATATCCTATGGAACCGAAGGGTGCATCATTTCTTCCAAATAATAAATATAATACCTATTAAAGTAACTTTCAAAAAAGGTATACTTTTAAGTTGAACGGTAGTGTCAGAACAGAATGTACCTAATCACAGTAGAATAATAAACCAGTGATCTATCTTACCACGTGATCCGCCCGAGTTGCCGGGTACCTTCAACCGCTCTTAGGATGAGATTCTCATCCAACGCGTTCAGTGCTGTAGTATCGAAGGGTTTCACGGTACCACAGACATCGGATTAGTTATGATAAACGGTCGGAAATTGATATTGTGTTTAGTTTATTCGCTGTTGTTATTATTATTTTTAATTTTTGTAGGTTATAAGTAATTTAGCACAAAATATTCTATAATAATCTTAGGGGAGAGGAGGTTAATTGTACGCATCTAAGCATTATTTGTCATAAATCAAATGTTTTTATCGGTAAAAATTGCAGATTTGTCATAGTCGTTCATTCATATGTTTCCTTTAACATACTCATCTCTACAAATCTACAAATTTTCTACAAAATAAAAGGGGTTGGTATAAAACAGATTAACCCAAGATTTGTGGTTTGCGTACCATTACCCTTCACAGCGGTTAATGATACGCATTTTGTCGGGAAATGATACGCAAATAAAAACTGTTTGAATAACTCGTGTTTATTGAGAATTGTTAGAAAACATCATAAATTTAAAAAAAGTAAACTTATTCGTAATTAAAACTTAATAAAAACGAAAACTTAAAACATATTTTAGATATTTAACAAAAACAATAAACTTATTTCAGAATCTAAATTGAAATTTGCCAACAAGGTCCCTTTTTGCAAAGGATATTTTACTGCAAAAGTCGCATTCATAGTCAGTGGCAAAGTGCTGCCCGCTGAATTCAGCATGTACCCACTTCCCGCGCAGGTAACACATCTCTACCAAATTTCCCCATCTTTTCCGAAATCTTCACATAGCAAGCATTGTTTGAGTCCACATACATGTCATCCAGTTCATCATCATCAACAAGATTTTTCTCGTCAATTTCGTTGTCCTCGGAAGTATCAGAATCTAGTTCCATATTTCTTTAATTCATTGTTTTTTGCGTAATGGCACTTTTGCTTTGATATTTTTACCCATTCCTTCTCGAGCAGAATTTATTTTATTCCTTCTTTGTTGCTTCTCCTCGAGAATTAATTTCATTGGTGTAGCTGTTAATATTTCTACATTTTCTAGTTTTTCCTTTTCCAGTATATGACGGTAATGGTGAGAGTTCTGCAATGCCGACTTCGTATTTTGCTAAAGCACTTATCACTTTTGAATTCCGTTTAGGATAGAATTGAGGTATTATTGGAACGTTGGAAGTTGGGCCGGGATCAGGCTGATTTGTGGAGTTCAAATCATCAGATACATTAGGCAAATATTGACTAGCAGCTTCAAAATCCTCTTTGGTAAATTTATCTGGATTGAATGGGTGGATTCCAGATGAGTTAAAACCTGATATAGTTTTTCCCATTGTCGCAATTTTACCGTAGGAATTTTTAAATATTTTTGCCAAATCTGGGAAAGTTATTTTCTCTTGCTTGCCAGTTTTCAAAAAAATATCGCACTCTCTATTGAAAGTGCATTTGAATGGGCCGAAAAACAAAGTATCGAGAGGTTGTAAGCGGTGGGAGGTATGTGGCGGTATTGACATGTCAATTCCGTTCCGGCAATAGTTATAAATCCGAATGGCTATATGGCTATAATGGTTGTCGAGCACCAGGAGAACACGGTTTGCTTCACTTGAATTTACATGCAATTTAAAATACTGTAACCAATGAAGAAAACATTTTTCGTCGCTCCAGCAATTATCGGAAACTGCATAAATTCCCTCTAGTGGTCCATTTTTCGTTATCTTGGCAATAGTTATAAATCGGAATGGCTATATAGCTATAATGGTTGTCGAGCACTTGGAGAACACGGTTTGCTTCACTTGAATTTACATGCAATTTAAAATACTGTAACCAATGAAGAAAACATTTTTCGTCGCTCCAGCAATTATCGGTAACTGCATAAATTTCCTCTAGTGGTCCATTTTTCGTCAATGTAGGAGACATTTTCTAACAAAGATGCCAAATTGGAAAAAAGTTTTAACGGATTCTTCATTAAAAGCAGTAATTCTATTGACACTTGTTCCTTCAGGTTTTCTTAGGCAAGAAATAATCGCAGCCAATCCTTGCCTGCTTCTTGGCGAGTTTTATTAAAATCGTGTCGTATGCCATTGGCTTCTGCATATTGGAACGCGAGTTTTCGTAACTCTACCGGAGTCAATCCATGAAACAATTTAGCTGGTTTAAGAACGTGACTTGCCATTTGAGTTTCAACCTCAGCTGAGAAGATGGAGAGTCTTCCTAGTTTTGGACCAGATCTGTTGTTGTTCTTTCTGTGCGCTCTCAGTATTGTCTCGTGAATGTTGAATGATCTGGAAACCTCTCGAATTTTTCTACCAGAATCTATTGCCTAAAGAGCTTTCTGTAAAGTCTCCTCGGTCCAACCAGCGATATTTGTTTTTCTCACGTACTTGTTAGGCATCTGAAACGATAATATGGGCAGCTGAAACACATGTACTGATGGTTTCGGTATTATACAGGTAATAATACGCCAATGAGGGTAATCGTACGCAACCGCGTATCATTACCCGATTTACGCCATTTGTCTTATGAGCTATTTGGACAAATTATTGGTCGATATGGCCACGAAATATATACGGCATTTGGTCCAGTAGGGACCAGTTTATTCATGAAAAAAAAATAGATCAACTTTGAAATAAAAATGTAATACTTACCTCTACTTGAATCACGCACAAATGCTATAACAAAAATGCCAAAAACTAAAAATGGTCTATATCTAACGAACAAAAGCGTAGAACTGAAATGTACCGCAACAGAGTTGTTGAAATACGTGTGTGCCACGAGTCTATCCAATTAGCAGCGACATTCAACGAACGCTTGGTCATATAGGGTCATGCGTACCATTGCCCGCTGCGTGTGATTCCCCGCCTCTCCCCTAAATTTCGTTTTGATATGAGCGCACGCCTATGGTAAAAGAACGAAATTGGCTCCTTACTTCGTTTCGAGGTCACCGAGAACTTTGTGAATTTATGAATGAAAGTAGTGGGAGTGGACTTATTGGTTGATTTTTACTACGATGTAATGATCAAAGTTTTCCGAGAAGATCTTAGTCATATCGAATTATTACAGCAAATGATAATTGAGAATGAACAGCTCAAACTTTCAGAAGATTTCATTAACCTTTTGATTGCCCTAGCAGTTTAACAAGTCAGTGAAAATAATTGTTTGACGATCTCTCAAGATAGAACTACTTCTGCATTTTTTGTATTTGAGTGAAATGTTTTGTCAAAATGGCCTGCCGAATGGATTTTGAGATACCCTAAGGACATACCATACTCCATGACTGGGGTTTTTGGAGTCATTTGAAGGCAGTCATTCACTAGACTATGTCAAAAACTCTCAGAAAAATATAGTTCATGATTAGGCGAAGTGAATTAAAAAATATCATTTGTTATTATGAAGTGGGAAACGAGAATGTTATAAAAATACTGAATTTATTTTTGCTAATATGACCTTTCGAAATCTAAAAAAATAAGTGATTATAAAATACAGTAAGGACGTGATAACACTCTTCTGTTAACTTTTGAGGGTACAAAATATCAAAATCGGGCAAAATTCATATGAGGCGGTATAATTTTCGTAAGTTTGACAGGTATTTCAATTTTCTATCCAAAACTATTTTTTACAAAAGAATTTCTTAGCACTTATTATTTTGGAATGTTTATGTGGTAATTTCGTTAGGAACACCTCTTAATCTATCTATGAGCTTTGGAATATACATCGATTATGTTGGTATACAGGGTATAACTGAATAAGTGTGAAACATTAAAGGAGGTGATTCCTCATCGAAAAAAAGATAGGATCTTTCATATAAAAAAACTTCATTGGAGCATCCCTTGTTAAGATACAGCCCCTTAAAGGGGGTATATAAAATTTGTATAACAATTTTTATCACAAGCACTGAAAAAGTTACAATATTGAAATTAACCTGACGTTTTGTAGTACCAAAAAGACACTTAGCCAGTAATTTATTTGGTTTACCCCATGGTTGTAAGGGGTGGAAAACGCAACTCCTAAAATTTATTTCCGATAGCCTGTTTCATTCTAAACAAAAAAATGTCTGTTGGGTTTTTTGCCCAAAATAAACCAGTTCGCAGCAAAAAATTATTTTATACGAACAACTACAAAGATACATCGTCATAAATCGAATTGGATTTATTGTTATCTTGTAGTTAGTAACTGCATTAAACGATTACAGGGTGATAAACAAAACTAATTTATTAATAACAAACCACAAAACATGTAGAAATCATAGTAAATGTTCAATATGTCTACCTTCAGACATTACGCATGCGTCTAGACGTCGGCGCATTGAGCCACGTATTCGCTCAAATATTCCTGGAGTCTCTCTGATTACCCTGCACGTATCGATGATGCGGTTTCTTAAGTCCTCTACATCGCGAAAAGGAGTACGATAAACCAAATGCTCTAAATGGCCCCAAATAGAGAAATCGAGAGGATTGAGATTCGGGGATTGAGCGGGCCAGTTCCGTGGTCCTCCTCAACCTATCCACTGTTTGCATATGTTTCAGTTAAATGCTGACGTGCTACTTGACCAAAATGGGCGAGAGCCCCATCATGCACAAAAAACATATCCCTTTTGACACCCAAAACAACTTCCTCCAGCATTACTGGATGCACTTCTTTTAAAAATTGAACTTATGCCTCACCATTTAATCGAGGAGGTAGAAAATGAGGCCCAATTGAATCATCCCCAATAACTTCGAGCCACACGTTAAGAGAAAACTGTTCTTGATGGTTAGTTTCGACAATAGCGTGAGGGTTTTCATCAGCCCATTTGTGGTAATTATGAAAATTAATAATCATGTCCCGAGAAAAACTACATTCGCCTGTGAATTCTATCGTCTTCAAAAAGTCATAATTTCTTCTAATCATTTCCAGCATCCAATTGCAAAATTCAAGATGGTTCAGAAAGTCTCGCGGTAACAGTGCCTGTACTCGTTGCAGATGGTAAGGATATAAGAGTTGTTCCTTTAAAATTCAAAATACCGTCATATGATCAACATTTAGCTGGAAAGCAATCTTTCCAGTACTGGTAGTAGGTTGTTCTTTAAACAAATTAAGTACTGCTTCCTCAAGCTGTGGTGTTCGTACTTCTCGATGGCGACCACAATCCTGCGTTCTTTTGTCGAATAAACCATATTCTCGTAATCGTTGATGAAATCGAGCAAATATTCTATGTGAAGGATGCTGCCGTTGAGGATACATTTCAGCATATCTTCTAGAAGCTTCTAACCCAGACCGTAAACTTAATACATATCAGCCATTTTCTCATATTTGCGTATGCCATTTTGATAACAAGTGAATTATTAAAGTAACAAATCAAGCACAGAACAACAACTTACAAATAGTATTAATTCAATTTCGAAAATTCACAAACTGACAGCGTCATACAAATTTAATTGTCACTATGGCTAATAGCGACGTACTAGATAGATTAGTTTCGTATTTTCGCATTTATGACGATGAATCTCTGTAGTTGTTCGTAAAATAATTTTTTGCTGCGAACTGGTTTATTTTGGGCAAAAACCCAAGAGACATTTTTGTTTAGAATGAAACAGGCTATCGGAAATAAATTTTTAAATGGAAAATAAGTAATAAGACAAAAAGTTACATTGGAAATAAATTTAAGGGGTTGCGTGTTCCACCCCTTACAACCATGGGGTAAACCAAATAAATTTCTGGCTAAGTGTCTTTTTGGTAGTACAAAACGTCAGGTCAATTTCAATATTGTAACTTTTTCAGTGCTTGTGAAAAAAATTGTTATACAAATTTTATGTACCCCCTTTAAGGGACTGTATCTTAACAAGGGATGTTGCAATGGAATTTCTTTATATAAAAGATGCTACCTTTTTTTCGATGAGGAATCACCCCTTGAATGTTTTACACTTATTTAGTTATTAACACTTATTTAGTATTTTAACACATAGGCTTGAAAAGTCCTGAGCCTAAAAAAGAAAACGCGTTTTTTTCAAAATTGACTTTATTCATCAACATAATTTCCATCAAGAGCCACACATTAATTCCAGCACCGCTCTTAAATACCACTTTTGAAGAACGATTTATCTTTTGCTTCAATATGGGTCTAAGTTTCAACAATAATATTTTCATTCGGGCAAAATTTCTTACCGGTTAGCCTTTTTATGAGATCTACGGACAGCCAGTAGTCGTTGGGAGTCAAATCTGGCGAATACGGTCGATGTAGGAGCAATTCGAAGTTCAATTCATGTAGTTTTGCCATTATTTTGATTGACATGTGACACCGTGCGTTGTCTTGATGAAACATATTTTTTTTCTTTGCCACATGCTGTCGTTTCTTTGCAATGTCGGCCTTCAAAAGATCTAATATCAATATATAATATTCACTGCTGATGGTATTTCCCCTCTCAGATCCCAAAAATTCTGAGGCCATAACCTTTCCAGCCAATTGCTGTGCTTTCGGGCACTTTGGACGAGGTTCGCCAGTTGCTCACCACTCAGATGACGATCGTTTTGATTCCGGAGTGAAGTGATGGATCCACGTTTCATCCATTATCACATATCGATGCAAAAATTCCGGTTTGTTATGTTTGAACATGGCCAAACACTGCTCAGAATCATCAAGACGTTCTTGTTTTTGGTCAACAGTGAGCTCGCGCGGCACCCACTTCGAATAGAGATTTCTCATAGTCAAATCATTGTAAAACTCAACCAGTAAGTCCACTCCCACTACTTTCATTCATAAATTCACAAAGTTCTCAGTGACCTCGAATTGAAGTACTGTGTCAATTTCGTTTTTTTACGCTCATATAAAAACAAAATTTAAAGTTATTATATAATATTTTGTGGTAAATTACTTATAAGCCAACACCCTCTTTTGAAAGATTTAGAGGCAAGTTAAATGTTGCCATCGAATTTCCTCTAGATGGATTAGATATGGATTATGCAGCAGACAATGAGACTCCACAGTGGGTCTACCTATAGCGGGCATTATACAGCATTCTGCAGACATTCCTATACTGACACTTGGCATGAATACCATGATTCACACGTGTCACCAATTTCATCAAAATTGCATCTTTTATGAAAAAGGAGGAAAAGAGTTCGCACCTATGAGCGTTTTGAAAAGTTATTTTTGAACTGCTGATTTTAATGTTATAAGGAATTATACGTTCTTATGTTCAATGAACTGAAATAAGCAATTCAATGTTCATATGAAAGTAGTTGTTTCAAAAACATTTTTCTTTCGTGTAATTCAATGTTTTTCAAAGTTAATTCTAGGTACTTATGCACGGTCTTCACATTTTTGTGAAGAGTTTATTCTGAATGTAATGAATTTCTTCCTTCATTAGAAATTTTCCACAATTTTTTTTATAAAGATGGAGAAGAGAAATCCAAAATGCTTTCTTCCAATATTGAATAAGTAGGTAATATCACTTTTAGCAGTCTTGACATTCCGAAAAACTGAAGAGATTATGCTATTGTATTTCTTATTGACCATTGTATACAAGTATAACACCCCATGTTATAACAACTGAGGTTCTAATCCACCTCTAGAGAATATTTATACGTAGTATTTAACTATACTTCTACCTTCATGAAACCTTTCCTTAACCATCACCGTCATATGCGCGGTCAGAAAGTAAAAGTTGTTTCCATTGAATTGAAATATTGTGAAAAAATACCTTTTGTGATTTTAATGATACTTTCTTTCTGTAACGCCATTAATTTATCAAATAATGAAAATACAGTTGCCCCAGGAATTCCTGTTAGGTACTTTTCTTTGAATTGAACCAATTTCTATGTCGATCTATGTTCTGAAACGTGTTTATTGTATATTCTTATCAGTTTTCAAGTATTCAAGTTTCTTATATAGATTCTACTGAATATGAAAATATTTGAACAACCTACATCTTTCCACGCCTAATTTAATCCACCACTTGCCACTTTCGTAATAATTTCAAGCAGACAGCGATGTGTTATTCCTTTAAAAATTAGGCATCATTATGTGCCAGAAAATTCACTTTCTGACTCATTAGTCAATCACTTGAAGTAAGTATCTGCCCGACTCAATAAATGCAATAAATTTGTTTTTTGATGACGATAGTAAGTTTTAATTTCAATTCTAAAAAATATATACTGAATGCATTAAAAATAAGGTGAAATTAGAACTTTTGGCATAGAAAAATCTAAAACAAGCACTTTCCCAGAAGGCCATGACTGCAATACTCTAGTCATCGCGCGTTTAACCATTAACGGAAAAACAGATTTTAAACAGAAAAACAGATCAACCAAGTTGGCATCTTCAGGAGGTGATGAAAACCGAAGTGCTTGTTTTGCATCATTATGATGCAGTTAGAGGTATTTGATTTTATTATCGTCTATGGCCTTGAAGATATCTGAGCAACGCACAAAATTATTCAAGTGAATGCTGAAAACATTGACTCAACTATTCGTTCAATGGAACTGCATAGTCTAGACTAGACAAAGTTCACACTGGCAGAGATGAAGATTGGTTCAGTAGACAATATTATTATATCTTTCTCTTGAGGAATTGTTTGAGCTTGTCGGTATTTCTTGATTCGCATGAACTTATGAACATTATAACTAATTTCTCGACCTTCACTGTGAATTGTTTTCTTGAAACTGCCCATGTTTGTAGACTGCTATCTATAATAAGAGAATGAACAAATGATTGTCAAAGTAACACTTTGCTGTGAGATTTTCACTAAACAGTTTACAAATCCGTAAACAACGGCAACACGTGTTTGGCTATCGTTTTCATACTAAATTCTACTCGATTTGTGTTTCATATAATAACGATATGGATCATATGACCTTCAACCTGCGTAATGACTAATGATTTTATTTTACCTGAGTTGAGCTAAAAACATTGAAAATTTCAAGAATCGTAAAAGAAAGTTTTACTCATCAAATGGACATTTTGTGCTTCATATAATAACAATTTAAACCATATTACTCAACATTCTTGAGTTTTTGACCATTTAATACAAATAGTTCAGTAAATAGGTAATTACAGTAAATACAGCTTTGTTTTAATTGTTGAATTTATTTTGTGTTGTGTTGACACCTTAATAGGCTTATGTCGGTAGGTACTATCAGGAACAACCCAAAGTTCACCGATAATACAGGAATTTCAAAGATAATAGAACTGGATATCACTTATCGTGACACCGGTAATAATAGAATTGAAAAGTTCAGAAACTAAAAATTACTAAATGACGGAGTTTAACAGTAAGCTAAAACAGTTGCTAAACGAGCAACTCGATTTATGTAGGTCTCCACTCTTCCTTATGTAGGTCTCCACAACCCCTATAATCTTCAGTGTTGAATTTTAAAGTTAGCACCCTGTTTCGTTCAACTACCTGTCGTGCCTTCTACCTGTCGTTCAACTACCTGTCCTTCCATCTTACCTGAAAACTCCCAAAATAACGGAGTTTTTTAACTTTGGGTTAAACCGGAAACCGGTCGTATAAATAAAATTAACTAGTGGTAATTAGACAAAAGTGTTTTTATTCATTTCATTAAAATAATTGGAATTATTTTCAGAATCCTTCTAATATTGTTTGTGTATAGGAAAAAAGCACCTTGTGATTGAAATTTCCAATAGGCCTTTTCATCACTATTTTTTTGTGCGCATGCGTCAGTATCACCTATCTTTTTCGTACTGTTTTTGTAAACAACCATGTTAAAGAGCCCGCAACTCATCTTTTAAAAATTAAAATATAACTTGAAGTTTATTAATTGTAAAAAAAAGTCAAAATAATCTGAAAAAAAAATTTATACTCCATTATAATTATGTTATCTGTACGGAAAGGAACAACAAAACGGTGTTGTTATGGAGTATGTAAAAGTGATACACAATACAAATCATTCAAGACCAACACATAATATTTTTTAAATTTTCCAGAGCCTTGTCTTTAATATCGCAAAAAAAATAATCAAATCATCAAGCAAATCATATATTGAAACATGTGCAAAATGTACGAAATATGAATTATCAGTGAAAAATGTGGCAGTAGTGACCAAGGCTTTAAAACTATTGATGATGTTACTAAGGATACTTATATTTGCTCACTACATTTCATTGGAGAAAGTAGTCCAACTGAACAGAACCCTGATCCTTTAAGCTAAGCTATCAGGAATTTCAACATACGTACATTATCCTTATTGCATTTTTGACTGTAAATTTCATAAATTTCATATATATTATGTTGTATTAAATATTTTCCTCTAATAAAAATTACTCAACATATTCAATTCAGTATTTACATATTTGTCTAATTAATAATGTCATATGTACAGCCTCAAAATATTAATGGCTTGATTTATTTATTAGTTCCATAAGTAATACTCTCGTCAACTGAAATATATTTTCAATTACATCAAATAAATTGACATTATTAATAAGAATATAACTGTAAATACTATTTTTATATGTTTTTAGATAGTACACAAATGCTGATACCTAACATCTCAATCAGCTCACTTTTTTCCTTTTTGCGGATGCTCATGACGTTTTAACCACCTTCTTAATTGTTCACAATTATGAGCCTCAACTGAATTATAAACAAGTGAAGCAACATCAATGGTTTTTTCCAATAATTTATTTGTTTGTAGAGATAATATTCCCTGCCCAGCCTTTGTTGATTAAAACAGTACGAATTTTTGAATCACCGCCATTTCAATATGACGGCTACGCTTGCGTTCGTCTTATTATGAAAAGGCCTATCATACCGAATCGACTATGCCTACCAAATGATAATACATCTTTCTGTTCAACTCTTTCAAATTTCTCACCATGATAATTATACAACAGGGAATTTCTCAACTGCATTTTCAACCGTTTTAAGCTCTGACATTCAAATTTCAGGCCATATTTTATCAATATTTTTATCTGATAATACAACCCACTTACTTCATCTTCAATATATTTTTGAAAAATACTCTAATAAAAGTATACTGGTAGATGAATTGATGGATGTAGCCGTTACTACGTGGTAGGAAATCATAATGAAAAGAGAAATGAAAATTTCTATGTTTTTTACCACTTTTGACCTCGCATAGTGTAGAATTTCCGTATCGTTTAGATTCGGAAACTTGTGGTTGCATGCCAAGGAATGGTTTGAAAACGTCGAATCATTTTTTCCTAGTCTGAAGGACCTTTCATGTTCAGCATACCGTTTTTGGAAATTTCGTCCGCATTGTCCCACATAAACACTATCACACTCCGACCACTTAAGCTCATAAACTCCAGATTTTTCCAACTTGTCGACCTTATCTTCGACATTGAAAAGGAAATGAGATAACCTGGCATGTGGTCTGAATGCTACTTACACATTGTTTTTTCCGAAGAAACCTGCGATTATTTCTGTTCTTTTTCCAAAATATGTTAGCGTTACCCATTTCTTGATTTCTGGTTGTTTGACCTGAGGATATATTAATCTGTGAGTGAATTTCCGGCTTCGTTTCCTGACTAACTTCTGAATAGTATCTGCGTTGAAACCATTATTATGACCTATCTGTGTAATTGTATCAATTTCCCTAGCTAGATTGTCTGCAGACAAAGGCAGTGCGAATGCTCTGTGCAACATTGAGTTGTAGGCTACTAATTTATGACTGTCTGGATGGAAAGAATCGCTTGGGTTGGTGATGTCTGTATAGCTAGGTTTTTTGAAATCAATGAACTCGAATTTATTCTGATTGTGTGTAATGTCCAGGTCTAAGAAATGTATCTGTTTCTCTATCTCTGTTTCGAGTGTGAACTGAATGTTGCTAGTGAGATTGTTCATGAATGTCATAAATTGGTTCAGCTGTCGTGTAGTACCTCTGAAACAGGCAAGAATATCGTCTACATATTTGTACCAAAAATGAAAAAAAAACATTTATTTTTGGTACAGATATGTAGACGATAATCTTGCCTGTTTCAGAGGTACTACACGATAGCTGAACCAATTTATGGCATTCATGAACAATCTCAATAGCAACATTCAGTTCACACTCGAAACACTGTTTCTCTAAACAGATAAATTTCTTAGACCTGGCCATTACACACAATCAGAATAAATTCGAGTTCAATGTTTTCAGAAAACCTAGCTATACAGACATCACCATCCCAAGCGATTTTTCCATCCATACAGTCATAAATTAACAGCCTACAACTCAATGTTGCACAGAGCATTCGCACTGCCTTTGTCTGCAGACAATCTAGCTAGGGAAATTGATACAATTACACAGATAGGTCATAATAATGGTTCCAACGCAGATACTATCAAGAAGTTAGTCAGGAAACAAATCCGAAAATTCACTCACAGATTAATATATCCTCAGGTTAAACAACCAGAAATCAAGAAATGGGTAACGCTAACATATTTTGGAAAAAGAACAGAAATAATCGCAGGTTTCTTCAGAAAAAACAATGTGGAAGTAACATTCAGACCACATGCCAGGTTATCTCATTTCCTTTTCAATGCCAAAGAAAACGGTATGCTGAATATGAAAGGTCCTTCAGACTAGGAAAAAATGATTCGACGTTTTCAAACCATTCCTTGGCATGCAACCACAAGTTTTCGAATCTAAACGATACGGAAATTCTACACTATGCAAGGAAGGGTTGCAAACTCAATTATTTAGAATCCTTGGAAATTTTCAAGCATAAACATTGCGGGTGCAACCTGTTAAATGATCATGATTTAATTTACTCTTCGGTTTTTAAATTGGCACATCCGCATTGTGAACTGTAAATTCAGTTACTCAATCAAGTACCTGAATGGTATATATTGGCGAATGTAATGAATCATTGTTAGTTTATTGTTCAAGTTTCAGAATGTCCATATAGGACGAAACTGCAGTAACGTTAGTTACAATTAAAAGTGGTAAAAAACATATAAATTTTCATTTATCTTTTCGTATATTGGTAAATCTTGTTATCTGCATTGTTTCCACAAACTGAATATACACAATTTCAATGAAATAACACAATTTCAACGAAATGAATGCATGAATACTTTATTTTGAACTAAAATTGACAGATGAAACTTTCAAGATGGCGACTGGGCGCCATCTGGGAAAAAAATAAAAGGGAAGGGGGTTCTTGTGACATATCATTTTGAAGCTCCTGACGAATACTTCACAACTCTTGAATATGAAGTCAATATCTTCAATTACTACAAAATGGCGGAACTTTCAATAGTTGCCTGAATACATTGACATTCAACTACATACTATGAGGTAATAAGCTTAAAGTCAGTTCAGAAGATGCTCGAAATGGTTGTCTTGAACTTCTTGACATATGAACAGCATAAACGATATTTCACGCCGAACATTTTCGAACACAGAAACGTCAACATATCTACAAATATTTATTATTCTCTCCCGTATATCCAATATTGAAGCACGTTCAGTTTCGTACACTTTTTGCTTCAAATAGCCCTATAAAACAAAGTCCAAAGGTGTCAAATCTGGCGAGGGGGTTGGCCATTCTGTAGGACCTCGACGGCCAATCCAACGACCGGGAAAAGTATATACAAACAGATTCTTGCTTGTCTGGAGTAATATGGTGGTGCTCCATCTTGTTGGAATACACTATCCATATCGCATTCATTAGGATTCGCTTCGACGATTTCAGTGATGAGAGAGTCAACAGTAGTTTCCAGCATATTCAAATACAGTTTCCCTGTTAAATTTTTATTAATAAATAGAGGTCCTACAATATACTTTCCCAATATTCCTGCCCAAACGTTATTTTTTTCTGGATATTGGATATGTGTTTCTCGGAAAACGTGAGGGTTGGTGTCACTCCAATAACAGCAATTTTGTCTGTGAACATTGCCTTCGATCTGGGTCATCTTCAGTTAATTGGTGTACCATGTTCATTTTGTATGGATGATACCTATTCCTCATCAAAAGTCTCCACACAGTAGAAGAAGACACAAACATTCGCGACGGAATAAGTAGACTGTTTAGGATTCAGTACCATCTCACCAATTATTTGCACTTGCTCTTCTTCTGGAATGGACAGATGCCCTGGGGGCGTTTTGTTATGTACACTACCGGTAGTTGCGAATTTGGATACAAGTTCCCTCAAATATTTTCTACAGAAAGGACGATTCGGAAAACGTTAATTGAAAATCCTTTCGGACTCGTGAAAGTTTAGCGTCGCACCGTAAATAAAAATCGCTTCAATGTTTTTTTCAATGGACGAGCATTGACCATTTTAAAGATTGTTGACGTGGTACCTTTCTACTAGTAAAACCAAAAACTAAATGAAAATATTCTAACTGATTAATGATGTTCATTGTCGTACTGACATTTTTTGTCGTTTTTATAAACAAAAAATAACTTAAGAAACCTTATCGGGTTGTTGGAATTGCCATATGGCAGATAAAAAGTAATATTTTTAGAAATATCGATATTAATATGTTTGTCTTCAGGAAATTATTAAATGTTCCGCCGTTTTGTAGTAGGTGAAGATATTGACTTCATATTCTAGGGTTGTGAAGTATTCGTCACGAGATTCACAATGATGTGTCACAAGACCCCCCTTTCTATTTAATTTTTTTCCCAGATGGCTCCCAGTCGCTTTCTTGAAAGTTTCATCTGTCAATTTCACTTCAAAATAAAGTATTCATGCATCAATTTTATTATCCCAAATTTCAATTTTTTTAGTTGACCAGTTCAAAAAATAAAAGGTGGGGGGCATTGAAGAAATGCACTGTATATATACATGTTTAATGTATAAGTTTGATCAATTTACTGTTCCTAATGTTATTTGCTTCCTAATTGTAACCTAATCGTAACCTCGTAACCTGTTTTCTACCTGTACCCGTGTCAACAGTTTCGAAATATTCTCACTTATTCTGTGGCCTTTCTCTATGACATGTTGAGCAATACAGAGTTATTTGATTTATGAAACCGATTATGTGAAACTGTTCCTTGTAGCGGGCTATTTTGGTCATCTCAGTATGACCAACACTTGTTGAAGTATACCAGCTGTTTTGAAGTCTATTTTCATGTCCTGCTACTACAAAGTGAACCACCCTGTATGTCAATACTTAATGTCATTTCAGAACAGCAACCCATCAATCAGTGAAGACAGTGATGCCAATAATGTTTTGGAGCTGATAGATGGTAGATGCTGGTCCAACCCGGCATCGCCCGGTGAGATACCATCTCAACGGCTTAGGCAGCGTGAAGTTGATTTTGGGCTAACGTTTCGTTGCTGTGCCGCTGTTTTCCATTTCAAGGGTGGAAATATAAGGAAAAATGCATTATGGCGCTCCTAGGGTCAAAATACTCCGGAGATAAAATAGCTTCCCAATATGATCTCAGTGTGGGGGCTAATTCAAGGGCATCATCCTGCAGAAATTATTCGATAACCACTATTTCTAACAGTCAGCAGGGTCTTCCTAACATCAGTCCACAGGGAAATAGCATGGCAACTGCAGTTGCTAAGAGGCCCATCAGCAACTTCAAAATCGATTTCTGCAACATCAGAAGACTCAACTCAAATATAAACTCAGTTTTTGTTTGAAGGTGGTTGATTTGAAGTTCCTGAGAAATATTAAAAAGATTAACCGAAAATAACAATTTTATTTCAACAAAAAAACTGAAATTACAAAGAAATAACATAAAAGCAGTTATCACCCAAAGACGATTGTGGATACTAACAATCGAACCGTCGTGACATAACTTGGTTTGGAATGTTTTAATTTTGATTTTTATTTTTCATTTTTTGTTAATAATAATTTTTAATTTTCAGCTTTTATTAATATTTCAATTTTTATTTTTTTTGTTGTTGTTTGGTTTTATGTTATTTCTTTGTAATTTCAGTTTTTTGTTCAAATAAATTTGTTATTTTCGGGTAATTTTTTTAATATTTTTCAGGAAATTTAAATCAATTTATATTATATTAGACAATGGAAGTCCGAACTGATAAAATACACCACGAAACATTGTCAAACACCTTGAAACAAAAGTTCTTCTCATGTTGACTCAGCGAATAATACTAAAGCATAATATTATGTTCAGTTCGATTTTTCATTAATTTTGCTGAGTGGGAGGTGTTAAATGACAATGTCGTGAATAATGATGCAATAGGCTCTAGTACGTTTTACCTCAGGTCTAGTATTAGAGTGCCACCAAGATTTAGCCAAAGTCTCGGTACATAATAAGAGTATCCTGAGGTGGACTAAAGGGCACGACAGGAGTAAAGGTAATTGCATTGCCGACTCTTCAGCCAAGAAAGCGGCTGGACTAAGAATTTTAGGACCCAGTGACACCTACGGCCTGATGACTTCGACAATTGCGGAGCTAGCCAAATATTACACCCATGCTCAATTCCTAGATGGGATGGAATCAAAGAATGCAATCTTGCCAGGATCACTCTGGGCGACCCTGGGAAGCTGGCGCCGAAGAAATATCTGGCGATGACCAGGGAAAATCTACGCTTAACAGTAGGATTTCTGACTGGCCACTGTCAACTAAGTGTAGTGCCCTTTAGATAATTGTACTTATTCTTTTAAATATTTATTTACGTATATACACCCTGTACAGTAATCATTTTCATTTATAACTAGGTCAACTACGTTTTGCTAATATTGCAAATATACACACATCGGAAAAGTCTAGGGATATTTTTATAACATACTAAATATCATAAAAATAAATGCATGAGGTCGTTTAATTTCGATTAAATTGGTACACTCGACCACCCTGTAGATTTCTATGGGTTGAACAAAGCCTGCAAAAACGGTAACTAATCTTTTATCAAGTTTTTTACAAACTGTAGGTTTTCGGCTAAAATGAATAATCTGAAGGTGTCGAGTTTGTACATTCTATGCAGTTCTTGCTCAGCAATTAAACTGGAAATATTGTGCTTTAACATGGAACGCCATCACTTATCATTGGCTGAGATGAATAGAGCTGTAGGGCTTCTTCAAGATGGCATGCGACAAAATTATGTAGCTAATCGTTTGAGGGTCTCCCAAAGTGTTATCAGTCGATTGTGGCGGCGTTTCCGTGAAACTGGCAGTCCAGCCGAACAACATCCAGGGCGAGGAAGCGCTACAACTGCAGTTCAAGACCGATTTTTGGTCTTAACCGCAAGAAGACAACCGACAATCACAGCACCTGAGTTGGTTAACGTGTTGCAGCAGACGCACCAGGTAACCATTGGTCGTGATACTGTCAGAAATCGACTGCATGAAGCAGATCTCCACAATAGAAGGCCACTTAGATGTCCACCTTTGTCGAGAGGCAATCGCGGTAGAAGATTAGAGTGGTGTCAAGAACATCAAAACTGGGATGCAAATGATTGGGCCACACGACACCATTCTTCTACCTATCGTCCGTCCGTTTGCTGGTGCTGTTGGTGAATACTTCCACCTAATGCACGATAATGCTCGTCCACATGTCGCACGTCTAGTGACTGACTGGCTCACCGAAGGAGTTGATGTATTGCCATGGCCAGCACAATCACCGGACCTGAATCCCATCAAGCATGTGTGGGACATGCTTCAACGAAGAATTACTCCGCATATGGGGAACATTCACACAACGTTTCAATTGAGAGAGCTTTTAATCGCTGAATGAACAAATGTGCTTCAACAAGACATTGACAATCTCATTTTGTCGATGCACGATAGATGTAGAGCCGTAATAAACCAGCGTGGAGGCCATACTTTGTACTGATTCCAATTTTTTTTGTATTATGATTTTTTTTTCGGGGTGCCAAAGAAGAGCCATATTTTTTTTTAGTTTTGCTTATATGCGCACTTAGGTATTTTTGACCATTTAATAAATTTTGTTGTAAGTTACATTCCTTTAATAATCACCCGTCAACTTTTTTTTCCCTAAAGCGATCTAAAAAAAAATTATTGCCATTTTTAAAAATATCCCTAAACTTTTCCGATGTTGTATTTATGTAGGATATGCAAACTGTATCGATAATGAACGATTTGTCAATTGTAGATCAGAATGAGAAGATGGACAATAGACTGAAGTGAAAACTCTATCAGCTTTTTAATTTTCACGTCCTTCCTTATGAAACAACCTTTACATAAGGAAACACCCTCATACTATGGGGCTAGTGGACACACCTCTATGCAGCATGTGTGAACAGGAAGATGAGACTGTCAGGCATGTCCTATGCGAGTGCTCGGAGTTATAGTCAATAAGAGAATGTGTGTTCGGCGAGTCTTGGCCTACACCTGGCGATATAAAACAACATGTCTCCCAGTGACCTGTCCACCTTCCTGGAAAGGACAGGATGGACGATGACAACTCCTCGGAAGGATGTACATCACTGGTAACATGTGGCCTAAGTTCTGTGGCTTATACTCACACTCCCTACTCTACAGATACAGATACAGGCTCTAGTATTTTGGGAGGATCCTTCAGAAGCCTTAATTTCAAGTTTAACATCAACACTGGAACTGATGATGATTTTATGCCTTCTGGAACAATCAACAAAGAAGGATTTGTTCGTAAAGGGGATATTATATTAATCAGTAATGTTGTAGCTAAGGCCGAATTGCGCATTCAGATGTTTGTTTTCTTTGGAGCAATTCTCATCGCATGTAATAAACGTTATATTGGTAATACTGAAATAATTGAATAATATTGAATCATTGTTGACTGTGATGTGATCCTTTGGAAACATACAATCACATAGCAAGGGCTTTCCAGAAACGATGAAGTCTTGTCAGCTCATATTTCTTTTTTACTATTTGCGTGTTCCAGTTTTCATTTTCTGAACGTCATGAGAATTACAATTTAATCTAATCATGTGGATGGATTACTTCGACTTTCAGTTGAATATTTTCAATGTTCAGCTTAACTTCCGTGTTTGGCGGTAGTTTACCAGGAGTCTCTTCTATTTTGAAACAGTTGCTCTCATCTCCAGCTCGTATTAAACGATAGTATGTTTACCGTAGGAAACACATTTATAATCACTGAAAATATTCAAGAAATGTTTAATGACTATAAGCATGTTGAATGCTAGAGAGGTTGGGTTGATGACCCCGCGTTGGTGCGGTTAATCCAACATGAGTAGGCCAACTGTTTCATATCTCTGGATACCTACTCTGGACGTACTTACAATTCCAACCTCACGAACTGCTTCCAATTCTTCATCACTCTGCACATTGAAACATGAAATCGCCAGCACTGTTTAGTTAACTTTCGTTAGGAGATTCTGTAATGTTCCGAGGATCATCTTCTGCTTGTTCCATAAAAATTTCTATAATCAGTTTCAAAAGGTGATAGTTTAAGCTTACATGCTCACTGTCAACAACATCTGTCGATCGCACATTAAACACCAAGTCATGCGAAGAGAGGCTAGCCCTGCGGGTTAGTATGAGAGAGGAGACGCCTGCCTGCCGCTGCCGTATGCGTGAGAGAAAGGGAAGCCAGACAGACTGGCGCCGTAACGAGTTACGTAACGAAGCGGTTTACTCTTCCATAGGAAGTTATCACTTCAAAAAATTTCGGTTATAGGATTTAGGAAAGAATATTTGACTATGGCACTATTTATTGGCAAATGTTTTCTAGAATCTTCTTTAAATAGCTCATTTTACGTGATGAATTTCACTTTCCATTTCATTCTTGATATACTAGAGTTTTAACGGATTTTGCTTTTTCAACTTATCTTTTAGTTAGCCATAATGTATTGAATTATTTCAGACCTGGTAATATCTTGTCACTTCGCTTTTTCTACATCTTTCTTGCAGTTTCTATATACATTAGAAATTTCAACATCGTCTCTAAAATAAGCTTCATTCAAATGGAGGCTGATGAAACTATCCATGTCTATGAATTTGATCACTTTCTCCAACTAATGTTTTAAGGTGTTCCATAATTCCATAGCGCATGTTTCCGTATCTGAAGACTACTTTTAATAAACTGTTGAAAACAAAATTACGATCTTCTATTTCATTTACAAATTGACAGAATACTCGTCTTTTTCAACAATTTCACCGGGTAAACAATATACACGTATGTATTCCAAAAAAGTTTCAAAAATTTGTAAAATTGTAACGAATATAATCTTGAATACATTTGTCAAAAATAATAGGGACAAAAAGTTGAACAGAATTTACGAATTGAACGTTCATAGACACATTCAAACATTCAACTACGGCATGAATTCTGCCATGATAACGTAACCCATACATGTAGAGTAGACGAATCAAGTACGGAACAGGATGTTCTGAAATGGTTGGTTAATTCGCTTTCGTTACACACGTATCTGAGATAAATATCTAAGTGAGTATAAATTAGATCTGAAAATTTAATGATTAAATTCTATACCTAATTGTATTTGAAACGGTAGATACACAATGTTATCTTACTAATTCATATTTGCACTACAGTATTTATTGGCAAATACTTATCAAAATACAGAGAGTTGCATACTGCCAACATGAATTTTCTATCATATTAAAAAAGGTTATCATAAGATATACAAAACTAAAAATTGAAAAAATCAATATCAACTTTGATTCAATCATTGTTACTCAATCAATTATTCTTGATAATACCGGATGACGAACTGACAAAAACTTCTTATTCTAAGTAATCAGAAAATAAAATTTTTTGTTATTTTGATTTTTTTTATAAACAATAGCAGCATTCCCAGATAGAAGTTTTTATAACTCATCATTAACATCGGTCATACAAGTTCGTGTTTTTCCATTTGACTGAAATGAAAACTCAAATCATATTCACACCTTCTACCACATATTCTACCTTTTGCGCAGGTGTTTCTCTCTTCGTAAGCAGTATTCCAGAGGTACAACACTTGTTCAATATCCTCCGCCTGGTAGAGAGAATGTTTTATTTTACGACAATGATTAATATTCCTTGAAAGAATAATATAATTGACGACAATTTGGAAAAGTTGATGATATCAAAATCAATGAAAGGTTTTTATTGAACATTTCAACTCTATTTATCATTTTGTTTTCCATTAGAACTCTCTATATGATTTTATCTAAAATTATATATTGAAACATATTGAAACGAGCTATGGTGTCAGCGAATGTTCCTGCAATTGTGGAACCCTTAGGTACCAGTCGAGATGATGGTACACGACCAGATGGTATGTATCTCATACCATGGAAATACGGTAAACCTGTGGTATGGGATTTCATTTACGTTGACACGGTTGCGGCTTCCCATCTAGCCGAAAGTTCTGCTGAAACTGCAGCATTGTCTGGCGAAAAATTAAAACGAAAAAAATACCAAAATCTTGTTGACAACTATCTGTTCCATCCAATAGCGGTTGAAACTTTTGGTGTTTATGGCCCGGAATATATGTTATTCGTTCATAAACTCTGAAGGAGAACAGGCCAAGCAACGAAAGATCACCGTTCCACTTCTTTTTTGATAGAAATAATTAGTATTTCTATTCATCGTGGTAATGCTGCTTCGGTTCTTGGAACTATTCTTCCTTCACATAATTTTGATGAGATCATACATTGCCCTCATTTCAGTATGGAACTAAAAGCTCTTCGAAGCAAGCCGTGATATGTGCATATATTTATCAGTCTCCTATCAAGGTTAATTCGCAAGTGATTGGTCCACCTTCTTCTTTTTCAGTGCGGTCAATGGACTTAGATCATTCTTGCCCCCCAAATATGAGCTGCAGTCCTCGTGGTTCTGGTTACCTTTCAGTGGAAGAGCTTCATGAAGTTTCATCCCTATACGAAACCCTTCATCACTTGGAAGGAATGATTGCAGCTTGAGAAATGGTTCTGATACAGATTCTGTGAAACGTGTTCTTCCTTACGAATCAGTAGACAGTTGTCCTGAAAATTTTGAGAAGATAATTGGGTTAGATAATTTAGAAAACACTTACTACATAAATAGCATTTTACAAGTGTTGTGCATGACGAAGAATTTCAAGAACGAGGTATTAACTATAAATAAGAACAAGAATGTTTCTTACTTATGAACTCAAACAATTGTTCATGCAGTTGCAGTTTCGAAAAAATGTATCATCATCTTTCCCACCAACTGATTTTCTTGGGTCTTTTAAGTCCACTCGTTAGTACAACAAGAGGGTTGCTCCGAATTCTTGAGGTACTTGTTGAATACTCTTCGTGAACAAACAACTAGCAGAATCAATACTCCTGACCGCTCTGGATTAAATGATTCCGTACAGTCCAACTCGTCTTGTGTTTGTAGATCTTTCGCTGAAAAAATCCTCAGTTATTTACTTTGTAGTAACTGTTCAAGAAGTAACAAAAATATAATATGACTGATAATCATCTGAAAATGTAACTTTTAACGGGTGATGATCAACTGTATTGCCAAACATACGCCAAACTAACTAACTATTATAAAAACAAGTATGGCTGAGGCACCGGTCAACCTAATAATAACATTGATGATCTTCAAACATGACTCAACCTCTGACGGAAGCACCAAACTCTTACGAAGGCTCGAAATAGATGAACACTTCAATCTAGCAGACCACTATTATAATATTCATGCAGTCATTGTTCACTGTGATTCTGGCATTGAATTAGGTCATTATTACGCATTGGTCAAAGACGAAACGGACTGGTTTAAGTTTGACGATAGGCGTGTCACGAAATGTTCTGGCGATGTTTTGAATTTATTGGAGACTCTGGATATACCCTAGATTTTGTTTTATAAAAGAGAAGACATTGGCAGATCAAGATCTTCAGAGGATGTGGTGCTGCAGGTTTTCCGGGTCTTTCTGCAGCTGAAAAACAAATGCGCCAGTGGAATCAATGAAGTCACCCCGGAGCGCCAATTAATTTTTGTTGTTTCATAATTTCATGATTTGTATTACTCTCTTCGTTAATAATTTTGAAATACTTTGTTATTTTTCAAGTAAAATTTTATTGCGTGAAATTTCAACTAGACAGTTCACAAAACCGCTACACAATATCTTTTCAAGTTTAATGAAATGCATGAAAACACTTTTGTCTAATTTCCACTAGTTTTCATTAGACAAAAGTGTTTTCATTCATTTCATTAAAGTGATCATGAATTTCCACAAAATAAACAAGTCATCATTTACACAAATTAGCTTCATCAAGCCTTTTCATAATAGAATAGTGTCCCTTGAATAAGTTATGGATTTTCATGAAATATTGGCCAATTCCGTTACAATAAATCGTATATTGTTTATTGAAATGCATAACTTGAAAGACATAGATCTGATCTGAAAATGAACAAATATTCCAGTATTAGGAATCACACGTTGAAAGGTAAGACCTCGTTAGTCCTTAGCTCGCACAAGTTTCTCAACTTCTGAGAGTTGTCGTTCGTATGGGGGCGACAGCTGATAACCGGAAAAACAGATTTAAAAAAAAATATCTATGATATACCATGTCTCGTGCCAGTAAAAACACTGTTTTCTTACAAAACGATGATAAATTCTCCTCAAAGGAGTAATATATTTTCATTTTGAATTGAATGGGTATTTGTTTAGGAAAAATTATTTTTGAAAAATAAAGGTTTTGGCTCTTTACTTCTCCATATTGATACATAAAGATGTGGGAATCTTCCAAAGGAAGAAATAAAGCAATCAATTTCAAAAATTCTTTGCAAAGATGTGTAAATTATGCAAAGAAGTAACTTTCAGACACAAACTAAAAGAAAACAGCTATTACACGGCAGAAAAATACTTTAGAATAGTACTTTTATATAAACGCTGAATTATACGAAAACCACTCTTCTCTATTCCGTTTGTATTCCAAACATTCGTATGGAATTGGGTCAGATATCATTCACAGGATTCCTAGACAATATGATAAATGGGAGAAGTAAAATGTCACTTACATGAAACATTGTAATCCTCACTGGTACACCAATCGACGTTTCGCCGTAAAACAATTGCCTTATCGGCTTCTCAGTACCAAATACGGATACCATTACAAAAAAAAGCATTCAATTCGTTCATAAAATTACGAATTTTCGTTACGGATTTTTTATGGATAAAACACAAGCACTGCAGGAAAGTCCTTAAGGTGCTCTTAGAGGGCTGCCTGTGCGAAAGTAGTGATTTACATTGGATTTGAATTGCTGGAGATTGAATCCATTTGGGAAAACGTTCTCAGGAAGTTTATTTCAGATAACGCAATTCTCCAAATGAAAGAGTTGTTAAACAGTGATGTTCAAGGTGTACTGAGTTGAACCTCAAAACGATGAGCAGCCACATTCCGTCGGGTATTTCTAATATGTACCGTTCTTGGTGGAATCAAATGTGCCAAGTTACTTGAACACTTTCCGTAAGAGTATCTATAGAAGAGAGACACATCTCCAACCTTTCTTCAATGTTCCAGACTATCAAGATTGCAAGTGATGTTAGCGTCTCCAATCAAGCGGATGGCTCTTTTCTGGATGGAATCCAGCAGCTTTAGAATATGTTTGGGGGAGGAGCTCCATACATGAGAACAATACTCCTAAGAAGGTCTGATCTGAGCTTTATAAAGTATCGAAAGTTGCTGAGGTTTGTATAGTTTTCTGGTTCCAAACAGTGTTCCAAGCTTTTGAGAAGCAGCCTTTGCAATTCCAGCGATATGATTGTGCCAAGACATATTGGTATCCATTTCAACCCACAACAAACTTATCGAAGCAGAAAGCGGAATTGTCTGACCTGACATTATCATATCTAGTTCGGAGACATTCATTGATGACAGTCAGCCCCGGATCTAGGAGGGGGGCAAGCATGGGCCTATGCCCCGGGCGGCAAGGTCAGAGAGCGGCCAAATTCACACTTCACAGACGATTGGACAATTCTCATCATTTACGTAACTTTGACCTAGACTAGACACTACCATTATTATTCGTGAGGTGCGCAGGCTTAGTTCATAGTTTGAAGAAGTTAAGTAAACTGTTTATGTTCAAGAAGCTAAGTACAAGGTAGGTAATCTCTTAACTGCTATAAAAAAATAAATTTATTCTTCAATCAACTATTTAGGAGAATATTATCTTTGCCCGTTCCGTCGCAGTTATGGATGATCTGCCCAAAACTTTGCAAAAAATGAGACAAAATATAATGAAATATTCGATAAAAAAGGCTGGAGAAGTTGCTGAAAAAACCGATGTTGAGGCTATTTTGCAAAACAAACGAATTCCGAAAAGTAAAAAACATTTCGATGAGATGTGTGAAGACGAATTACACACTCCAACCTGTACAGGTAATGATGGTATTTGATTGACTCATATAAGACATTAAAAAGAAGTTTGATTGTGCTACCATAAATTTGAATTTTGCTTTTCTTATTAGTACTAATACTTTGAAAATGTCAACGGAAGAACTGCACTTTCATTTGGTGATATAGAAAAGGCTTACGGTTTCTATCTCTTACCAGATCTATGAGCATGATTTGCAGGATGCTCCTTCCAATATTCATATTTCAATGCGAATTTACTGTACGCTTCCTAGTGCTAATGTATAAAATATATATCCTACAGTTCATATCTGTAAATAAATAGGTTTTACAAAGAAAGAATAGCGATTGATGCATTATTTTCGGAAGGTCTATGTCCAAATGTCAATCAATTAGTGGACATCTGAAAGCTGAAATTCTGAAGATGATAAAGGTTAAAATATTTCTGAGTTGGGAAGCACAATTTTTCTTTGTTGCCCCGCCTAAAAAATTTGAAGATCCGGGTCTGATGAAAGTACGTAAATAACATTCATTCACTTGTTTGATGAAATCCCAGCCATATGAATCTTGTTTACATTGGAAGGGTTTATTTTTAGGAGAAATTATTTTTTGGAAAGAAAAGATTTGTTTTTTTTTGTATCAAAATGGAGAAGTAGAAAACCGAATCCTTTCTTTCCCAAAAATATATTCCCATATTTGAAATTTCAGTGATATTGAAAACGATGAAATTTTTTTATGTAACATTAAAACTACATTAAGAGCTGTCAACTGCCATCTAGAACTTTGCGATATCATTTAAAACTTGTTTTTTATATTCTCTGGTGTTTATTGGGTTTCTAACCTTCCACAATTTGAAAGATAAATAAATATAGATCAACAGATAATCAAGGGTAATAAAGGGCCAATTGAAAAGTCAGTGATTTGTATTCATGATTTTTGCCTATTAATGAACTCGATCAATGAAAAAATAAAATTTTCAAAACGACTGACGGATAAAAGTCCTTTTTCTTTTTCACCTCGTAAGTATTCAAACGTATGTAATTCATCGATATTCTTAGTGATAAGATAAAAGTTTCAGAAGAAAAAGAATTAACCAGCGAATCTTCAGAAATTGTATCTTTTCAAAGAAAAAGAGGCTTGTATGGAACGCCGTTTTACTTTTTATTGTCAAAAATATTCATTCCTCAATTCATTCAACTAAACTAAACTAAATTGTTGAATTTCAGTGATACATGAATTAAATTGATTGTTGAAAATTTTTATTAGGCGCTGACGTCGGGCGTTTTTTGTGGAACTTCTCAACTGCTTATATGTATGGCGTTGGTCATAGTACGGTAATAATCCGTTCAACCGCAGCGACAAATAAAAATTATCAACAATCAATTTAATTCATGTATCACCTAAATGCAACAGTCAAAACAATTCATTTTTACAAAATACCAATTATTAATATTCCTTTGAAATGAGCTGAATTATTTTGTTTGTTGAATTTCAGTGATACATGAATTAAATTGATTGTTGATAATTTTCATTAGGCGCCACGGTTGAACGGCGTTTTGTCGTACTATAAATGAACTAGCATGTTGCCATATGTAAAGCTTGAAGTTCTTGATAAATCCGCTCGATACCATCGCCGAATTAAAATTATCAACAATAGTCTCAAATGTATCTTTCAAATACAACAAACTTTTTAAATCATCAAAAAATTTAATTATTTGTCAGAAATTAGCTTTTGAAAAAGATTGATGAAATAAAATGATACTTGCTTGAGAATGTTTTGCTTGAGAATGTTTTGTAACCAAATTTTAAATTGACTAATGCATTGAAGTGAATGTTGAAAATATTCAACACTTTCAATAAAATTGAAATATAACAATCTTTATTATTCATAGAAAAATATTTAGTATGGGAAGTTAATTTGCTATATTTTCAGACAAACGAAAGTCAATTTTCATTACCAACAATGTTTCATGGGAAAACTTTAACATTCATGCAAATATATTCATTGAAATTTCATTTCCAAATTTACTTTTAGAAAGTGAATTTGAAGTTTCATTATAATTTAATAGTCATATAAATAACTAACATTTTATTCAAAGGTCAAAATTATATGCGGAATTGAAACGTTGTTGAATTTACTCGAATAATACATATCATTGACTGTTGAATAAAAATGTTTGTTCATTGCTGAGTTGAACTATATGTATATATATTATTTTTCAGCATAATATATAATAAATTGGCGTTCCATTTTCCAATACTCTGAAACAATATTTTTCTTCGGAATCAATAAAAGCTTCAAGTTATTTCATTAGCCTTTTTCATTCAAATAACAATTTTATTCATGTAACATTTTAAATCAAGTGTCATTTAAAATAGAACAAATTTTGCGAACAATCGTTTTTAATGTATCCAACAAATGCATGAATCAATTGAATTCAAACAAATAAATTGTTTGGTGAATAAATTGAGGAATGAATATTTGTGACAATAAAAAGTAAAACGGCGTTCCATAGCGATGCGCGACGAATGAATGAATTACAATATTGAACTGAACATTTTCAATCAAATCATAATAATGATTTCCGAATTATTTTTTTGAAATATTGATTGAAAATGGGAGATAAATTTAAAATTGACTTCAAAAACTATTTTTCCACTTTTGACAGCCTAGATACTATGCAGACCAGCATCACTAGTCTAGAGACTAGTGATGCTGCTTTATATACGAATGCTTTATATACGAATTTCTTCTTGTACAGTACTGCGTCTTTGTGAAAAAGTTCCTCGAGAAACTTCTGTTTTCCACGAGAAAGTATATTAAAAATAATTGCTATTCATACTTCATGTAAGGAACGAAACTGAACCCTAAATGAATCAACCGGTCCCGAATTATTTTGGTAATACTTTAAAACTCATGTGAAGAGTAGATGAAATGTAGTCATGAAGCGTTTTTGTATAGAGCATAACACTCTGGAGCAGCGTTTCCCAAACTTTTTTGCTTGGAGACCTACCTTCATTGTCGAATTTTTTTCGCGACCCACTAATTAAATGATATTTAGTATTATTATTATTACTAATAATCTTTTTATTATTATTAACGTGAAAATTCACTATTGAGGAATACACCTCTTAAAGAAAATGGCAATTTTCAGAATCTTAAAACTAAAACAAATACAAAAAATTCAAAAATGTGAGTTTTGTAATTATTGTGACTTGTGGAGCTGGTGCTTACGATTTACCAGAGATTATATAGCTGGGTTGAATGTTGAAAGCTTTAAACGCAGGTCACTTTCCACACAAAGCCTATTTCTGCATATATTTATTTTTTAAATATACCAAAGTGGAGAATGTCCTCTCACACAAATATGTGGTTGAAAACCCCATAATCTATTTTAAAACTATGTTCGAAAGAAATGGATACTCTCCCCTAGCCTTTATCTAAAATGGGGAAATCAATTCAAAAGTATTATGTGTTTTTAATCTGTTTCCGCGACCCACCCAAAATGCTCCCGCAACCCACTAATGGGTCGCGACCCATTGTTTGGGAACCACTGCCCTGGAGTGGCAGTTTTGGGATTCATTATAGAGGATAGAGAATCATTAACCTATTAACGCTCACCTCGATATTAAAAAAACAAAGCCAAAACTTTGAGCAGTAAATGGTTAAGTTTTATTATTTTACTATGTTAAATAAATTGTTGTTTTTTTCTGCTACTTCATAGTTGTCCGACTTGTCTATTTTTCCAAGTCTCCGGAAAACACTGCAGCATCATGTACTTATACAGGGGTCTCCAAACTACGGCCCGCGGGCCAAATCCGCATTACATAATAATCAAATATATTTAATATAATACTAAAATATAAAACAATATAGCATTAATTAAATGAATAAATAAATATATATAAATATATATGTATATATTTATATATATATATATATATATATATATATATATATATATATAATCAAAAATTGAACAATTTGTGGACGCAACACTCAAAAAAGGGGGGCAAACCGCGGACACGTGTTTACACGTAACGAATACCGTTTTACCACTATAGTAAGAAGTGAGTTGAGCAGGGTCAACAAAACTTCTGAACACGTAAGAGCACACCTAGATAATGACAAATGAGATTTTGTCGAAACGTCGGTGAAATTAGAGATAATATCACATACACGGATCAAATACCCGAAAAACCAGTTCAGCATATTCCTATCCGTGAAAACTTCAGATTTCATATATATATATATATATATATATATATATATATATATATATATATATATATATATATATATATATTATATATGAAACAACGCTTATGATGATATAAATTTTTTTTTATTATCTAATCAGTGAAAGTAACTGGCATCGATATACCTGTATATACCTGACAAACCAGTAGTTCGCCCAGGTAAATAATAGACAACCCAACGGCTGCACATTCTATACGTTTTTACGTTTTATACTTCAAGTAAGGTCAAAAGTTTTCTTATTATCTGGATGTTTCAAAATTTAATTAAAAATCATTTTTCGAAAAATAATTAAAAATAGTCTGTCCAGGATTTTTTTAGCGAACCCATTTTCAACATATTTTCTAATATACAAAATTCATTATAAAATATATTTCATTCTATTATCAGCTCGGTGAAGGTCGATTTAGGTTCTATTCGTTCTATTGTCTACAATTTTTTCTTTTGTTTCTTTGCTCGTCCCAGGATGAGATGAAGTATTTGTTACTAACTTTTTTGAGCACATTACAGCGTTTTTTTCCGGTGAACAGCTAATAGGAATCGCCGTACTGGTGTTATTAATGCATTTATTCAGAAAATCAACGTGATTATTGGGAATTGCTATTTTATTCTTCAATACGGAAATCATTTCGTCTTTCTGCCTGAGAATATACTTGAATATACTTGAATCCAGTTTACCTCCGGCTTCTTCTACTGCATCGTAGAATACAGAATCTATTGGTTTACATTGTTCACACTTGAAATCATTTGGAACTGAGTTTTCATCAACATTTGCACATTTGAAATGTACGGATGCGGAACAAAGCACACATTTCACTCCTTTGGCAATCCTTCTATTACATTTTACAGATTTACTAATTAAATTCTGAGAGAGCTCTGTTCTGGTATTCATAGTGATTGAAAAATACGGACGGTAAGCAGAATTTGGAACCTCTGGCGAAAAATGAATCTATTCAAAACACTTTTTCCACGAAGACTGTCATTTTTTGATGATGATAACTTGATTAGCGAAGAGAAGTAGTCCTGGTGTGGGAAATTGTTTCCAATAGATTCTGACGCATGGAAGGTGACCTTTGAGTTATGCTTGATTCAATTTGGGTGAGATTTCCAATGTAATGACATTATTTGGAATAATTAAAAATGAATGAAAAATAAATATGTAAATTTTTATTTATTTCAGATCATGATTGTTCGATTTTATCGATTTTGTTGCTTAAAATAATTTAATTACTTGATAATTTTATTTCTCAATGTTATTGATCACAATTTCAACTGGATGCAATTGATGTAACAAAACAAAATCCTACCGAAATTTGATGGCGTATCGTAAAATCACCCCTCAAAATTTAATTAACCCGTATGAAAACGATTTGTAGCTGAAAGCATCACGAATTTCACGAATTTTCAGCCCAGCTAGATTAGAAAATGAAACGTGCGATTCAAAAGGAACTCATTAAAAACGTCATCTTCAATTCTTCATTTTCAAGACTATATGAATTTAAGATAAGTTTGTGAACCTAAGAATACTTCGATGAAACAACCTTACAAGATACGAGTATATTATGATGTTTGCTCTTTAACTTCCCAAAATAATTGTTTAACGCTTACCTATATCACTACAATCTTTTACCATTAGTTACATTAGTACTGCCACCTCCAATCTCTGTTGGAGTAGCTATGACAATATAAAAAAAGAACGAGCTTAAAATCTATAGACTAGTGTTGTATTATAATTTTATTAGGAGACCGGAACATGGAACATGAAATCCTGCTGCAAAAACTCTTCCATTATGGAATCCGGGGAACAGCCTTAGTTCAGATCCTATATTATTGGTAGGAGTAAAAAAATAACATTGAGCAGCAACACTTCTGACCCCCTCAGGGGTCAGTCCTAGGCCCAATTTCATTTTTGCTATATATTAACGATATGGCAAAACTTGATATATAGCATTTACCTTGTTTGCGGATGACACTACGGTACTTTAGCGTAATATCCTGATACTTTGACTCGGTCTGTCCACTCAGATTCAGAGAAAATAAAAAAAATGTGTGAATCGAATATGCTATCGCTAAATGTTTCTAAAACAAATCTGATAACATTCAAGTGGGACTTAGAATAAGTAATAATAGGTGAACACATGATTGAAAGTAAGCCTGTAACTAAATTTCTTGGTATATTCATTGACAGTAATTTAAAATTTGATAAGCAAATTACTGCTTTGAAAAAAATTATCTTCTGGTTGCTTTGCCATAAATGTCATACATCGTGAACTCGAATTTTCAGCAGCAATAAATGCATACTATTCACTTATGGAGAGTCATCTCCGGTATGGAATTCCTTTCTGAGGCTGAGGCAGACAGATTTTGATGCAGAGTATATTCGTTATCCAAAAAAGAGCTTTGAGAATAATATTCAAATTGAAGATGTGCGACTCGTGTAGGCCACTTTTCTGCAGAAATAAAATATTAACAATATTTGAAATATTCATTCTAGAGAATGTCTGCTTACTTCAGAAACATAAAGAAAAGTTTGAAAGCCATACAGAAAGGTCTACGCGTAGCGATAAAAAAATTTCCCTTCCACTACCCACATCATCTTTGACCAGACAGTCTTAAATCTATAAAAGTAGACAAATATATAATCATCTACCAAAACATATGACATCAATTAATGAACTTGAAAAATTCATAAAACCAGTGGGAAAGTGCTTCTACAGTTTGGAAGAGTATTGACGTCCTTACCTATTAATAAATTCCGCATCGCATGACAATACGTAAATAAATTCACAAGGTTTAATGTATATTGTAGAAAGTTTTGAAATATTCAGAATAACATTAAGATTTTGACATACGTTTTAAAATCGCCGCCATTATCATCACGACTATATCAGATTTGCCATTAAACAGTGTAAAATATGTAGGTAGGAGGTAGGTATGGTGTGTGTGTGTGTGTGTGTTGTGTGCATTGCATGTCTTTCTACGACAGCCATTCACCAGCATTCACGTTAGTTTTGTATAATTTATATGCGGCATACCAAAAGTAAAAGTTATTGTTCCGAACATACAATTTTAATTGGTTTTGTGGACAATGTCATCTGTAAGTGTAAGTGTTCATAAGAAACACATACAGCCTACAGTTGAATAAATCGACTACAATCCTTGTAAAACCTAGTATTGCTACTCGACGCTAGATGGCGCTTGTTCAATGAACTTTCTGGAATTTGGTAGCAGTTTCTAGACCGGGTAGAATGTTACCGTACATTCTAGTATGATGTTCGTTTGGGTATATAAAGACATGAGCCGCTGTGAGTGTTCGATAGAATCAGATCGCACAACAACCCAGCGCTACGCGATCTACACGATGCGTTGAACATGAATGACCCCAGGTTCCGAGAAAGGGACAAAAACCCAAGGCCGATGAAACAGAACCTACGACCACCCCCACGAGTCAGATTTTCTTTCAGCAAGTTCACCGCAGAACAACTCGACCGCGATACAATTATCCTTAGATTCACTGAGGAACGCTCGACGCTAATAACAATAGCCGCCAGTTAATTTTTGGGGCCCCCATGCAAAAATTCAGTTAGGAATAGTCGTGACAAAACATTTTTACCAATCGCGAAAGAATAGCACCTAAAGGCTGTCTTTCGACCAAAAGAGGTCAGATGTAAATCTTGCTGAAGTGCCCATCAGTAAGTTGAGGACCGCTCGGAGAGCGGGGGTGGATGGAGTGGGGTAGTAGGTTCTCCTCGCTAACTAGCTGGGGGGGGGGGAAGCTTCTACTTCAGGGCACTCAACCCGGGAGCGAGTCACTTTTTAATTGGACGCGATCAACGAAACAAGCTAATTGGAAAGCGAATATAAGACTACTGGCTTGACTGTGTTAGTCAATATTGATTTATATATAATATAAGATCTCATCATCTCAGTGTTGAGTTGTGAAGTTTCTGAGTGTGTCTCCATTCATCATCTTATCAAAATAGACATCAGAAAGTTTTTTTGTGAGTTATGTACTGCTTTAATCTTGGACTTAGAGCTAGTATTTTTATTTTATCTCTCTTAGCTAATAGCTATTATAAAGAATATACTAGGTAGAGACGTATAATAATCGTTAAGAATATCATTTTTAATTTTATCTGGCATACTTTTGATGTAGAAAGAAAGGATCGATTATGTGGAAGGGAAATGTTAAGAAACACTATTATTTTATTAAAAACGAGTTTATTGATTCAATCTCTATGCATTTTACGTTAACTCAAGAGTGGTTTCGTTTTCAGTGATTAATTATGAAAACAAAACATAAATTATATTTGTGGTTTAATTAAATACAAATTTAAACAGATCCTTGATATAAATAAGGCTAAAAAAGCTTCCTGAGATAATGTTAATAAGTAATTGAACAAAACTGCTCTCCCGTAAAAATTTAATTAATTACATAAAGTTTTATCAAAGCGTTTTATTTTGCAGGAAGTTTGGAACGAAAAAAAACTGATGGATCAAGTAGCAACAGGGATGAACAGGACAAAAGTAACAACAATATCGCAAGTGTCTTCATCGGTCACCACTACCACAACAGGTTATATTCAGCCGCAGGAACTACCTAGACCAATTTCCTGTAGATATCTGGCTCTGGCGCCGAATCCTGATTCATTGATGGATGAGGATGACTGCAATGAAAATGATATCGAGCGATATGTTGGACGGGTACACACGTTATCAACCGAAAAGAAGAAGGAATTGATTGAAAACTGTTGGTCCCCTTCCGCAACTTATAACTTTACGGAAGATGCAAAACATTTAGAGAGAAAATTTAATTATTCTTGGTTGAAAACATACTCTCCATGGTTGGTATATTCCAGGCCCCAAAAAGAAGCATTTTGTAAATATTGTACGTTGTTCCCACCAAATCCAAATTCATTTAGAGGCATATTGGGATCATTTACTATAAGGCCCTTTTGTAAGTTCAAAGATATCCATGAGCAATGCAGAAAGCACATTGAAACCAACTTCCATAAGGAGGCATTGAATCTGCTAAATCTTTTTTCGAAGGTGTGCCTGTCGATTTGCAACTGAACAAATATTCCCAGGGAATTATTGAAGAAAATCGCAAAATTATAAAATCTATTATTTCTTGCATTACGTTTTGCGAGTCACACGACTTAGCACTGAGAGTTAAACATTATGGTGAAGGTATTCTCGAGGATTTATACAGGCTGCGAATTAACGCGGGAGATTTAATTTTAAAGAAACACATTGAGCAAGAGAAAAAGAATGCAAGCTACCGTTCAGTGGATATTCAAAATGAAATTATTGGTATTTGTGGAAGCATTCTTAAGGCTGATATTATGAAAAAAGTGAAAGAAGCAGCAGCATTTAGTGGTGCTGGCAGCTGATATTTCTGGCACTGAACAACTATCGATTGGGATGCGATATTTTGATGAAAAAACACTGGAAGCCAAAAAAATGTTTGTCGGATTATTAGAGCTGAAAGATTTAGTTGCGAAATCGATTGCACATAGCATAGATGAGTTTTTGACAAAAGAAGATCTGAATATAAATAAATACGTTGCTTTTGGTTTTGATGGTTGTTCAACGGTGTCAGAAAAAGACGGAGAGGTAGAAGCGATCTTACGCAAAAAGTACACCAAAGCCCTCTACTTTCATTGTCCACAAACTGAATCCAGTTATCGAAATCTGTACGGGTGACAAGAAAACGGTCTTCACTATATCGATCTACCCAAGATTCTATAAGAGTTGTGTAATTTTCATGAACACACATCTTCTGGTTCCAATTCTACAAGGAATCTCAAAAAATGAATCTGATTGTTTCAACATTTTTGTTTCAGAAATCTGTATGGGTGACAAGAAATTTGTTATCACTACGTCAATCTACCCGAGATTTCATAAGACTTGTTCGATTTTCATGCACGCACATCATCTGGTTTCAATTCTACAAGGGGTTTCAAAAAGATTAGTCTGATCGTTTCAACAATTTTATTCTCGAAATCTGTATGGGTGACAAGAAAACGGTCTTCACTATATCGATCTACCCAAGATTCTATAAGAGTTGTGTAATTTTCATGAACACACATCTTCTGGTTCCAATTCTACAAGGAATCTCAAAAAATGAGTCTGATTGTTTCAACATTTTTGTTTTCGAAATCTGTTCAGGTGACAAGAAAATTGATATCACTACGTCAATCTACCCAAGATTCCATAAGAGTTGTGCGATTTTCATGCACTCACATCATCTGGTTTCAATTCTACAAGGGGTTATAAAAAGTCTGATCGTTTCAACAATTTCATTCTCGAAATATGTATGGGTGACAAGAAAACGGTTTTCACTGTGTTGATCTACCCAAGATTCTATAAGAGTTGTGTGATTTTCATGAATACAAGGAATCCCAAAAAATGAGTCTGATTGTTTCAACAATTTCTTTTTCGAAATCTGTTTAGATGACGAGAAAATTGAATTGAAGGGCTTATATTTTTAGGAGTGATTAATTTTTTGGGAAAGAAAGTTTTTGGCTTTCTACTACTCCATGTGATACAAAAAAAATGATGAGAAAATCTTCCAAAGAAAGGAAGGAAGTAATCAATTTGAAACTCTATACATGAGGGTGACAGTGTTCTATGTGAGTACAATTTATTACCATTCATTCAAAGTAGAACTCATGTGAATGATATCTGATTCTTATTCCACAATAAATGTTTGAAATACAAACTGAGTAGAGAAAAGTATCTTCTGTATAATTCAGTGTTCATATAGAAGTATTTGTTTCGAAAGAATTATTTTCTTTCGTGTAATTCAATGTTTATATGAAAGTAGCTGTTTCAGGAGGACTTTCTTTCAGTTTGTATCTAAAAGTTACTTCTTTGCATGATCTACACATTCATGTATAGAGTTTCAAATTGATTACTTCCTTCCTTTCTTTGGAAGATTTTCTCATCCTTTTTTTTTGTATCAGATGGAGTAGTAGAAAGCCAAAAACTTTCTTTCCCAAAAAACGAGAAAATTGTTATCACCAAGATAATCTACTCAAGAAACTATGGAAGTTGTGTGATTTTGATGGACGCACATCATCGGATATCATTTCTATATGGGGTATTGGAAAGTAAGTCTAATATTTCCAATTTAATTTTTCCCTAAATCTGTATTGTTGATGAGAAAACGATTATCAACGCGTCAATCTACTCAAGATTCTATGAAAAAGTTAAACACCAAATAGTCTTAATAATTCCACGTTCAACCTATAGTGAATAGGTATTTCCAGCCACAGATATTAGTGCGGATGCTAATAATTTCGTATCCCAACCACAGATTTTTATTTTCCTCTAAGTCAGCATGTGTGGCCAGAAATCTGTAGATAACTTCACGCCAATGCCAAAAAACCGGCTTTGATGGAACCCGTTGTCAACGTACTCCAACATGTAGCTTTGGACGTGGTCGAATCCTCGGAACACGTTAAAAGGATTTTACTTTTAATTAAAAACCACCGTGAAAATCCGGAAAAAGTGACAGACGAAATTATAGAGGAAGCTACTGCTGTTGCGGAGAAAGTCGAACTGAAGGAGGACATTACATCAATGCCGCGTATTACAGGGAAACAACGTCATAGAAGCAATCATCCAGAAGAGGTCTTCAGTAATACCATACTTGGATTCAATTATCACCTTCCTTGAAGTACGTTTAGCTGAAGAAAATACGCCATCATTCGCATTATCTAAGTTACACCCGGCGCAGCTGCAAAAGATGACAATTGAAAATCTGAATCAAACTTGTGAATCTATTGTCCAGTTTTATGATTTACCGAACATAAAGAATGCAATCGAACTTTGGCAGCAATTGTGGCACGATAGGCTGAATCTAACAAATCTTACAGTTACTGATGTCCAAAAAGAAACAAATTCAAACTTCTTCATTCATCAACATAGTCTTCATCAAGGCCACACAACCATTCAAGCATCACTATAATATTTCAATACAACGTTTGTATAACGATTTATCTTTTGCCTCAAAATAGGCCTCAGTTTCAGCAATAACCTCTTCATTCGAGCGTAATTTCTGACCGGTGAGCATTTTTTGAGGTCTGCGTACAGCCAATAGTCGCTGGGAGCCAAATCTAGCGAATATGGTATATGCGGAAGCAATCCGAAGTCCATTTCATGCAATTTTACTAACGTTTTCATTGATTCGTGATACCGTGCCCTTGTCTTGATGAAGCAGAACTTTCTTTTTCTTCCGCAGTTTCGGTCTCCAAACGCTCCAATAATCCTATATAATATTAAATGTTTATGGTATTTCCCTTCTCAAGATAGTAGATGAATATTTCACCACGCAGATACCAAAATACCGAGGTCACAACCTTTCCAGGCGATTGTTGTGCTTTCGGGCAGTTTGCACGAGGTTTGTTTGAAGATGATTGACAATGTTTCATGATGAATTTCACTAGTTCGGACTTCCTTTGTCTAATATACAGGGTGTTCCTTAAACACATGCTAATATTTAAAGAGGTAATTCTTAGACCCATTTTAAGGAAAAAACGTCCTATGGACGTATGTCCTAAACGCGTTAACTTTTGAGATACAGGGTGGCAAAGTTTTCAAAAATAATCAGTTTTTTAATAATAACTGAGATAATTTTGTAGACATCTTTGGCATATTTGGTACATATGTTCCATGCCTCAAGGCGCATTTTCTGATGTACAATTTTCTTAATTTTCTCTGCCAGTGGCGTACGTACGAGTTTTGAAATGTATATTTTTGGCGAAAAAAATACTACGCCACTGCTTTATCTTGAATTAAAAATTATTTTTAAAATCTCCATACATTTTTGAGCACATTTGATTTGCTGAGTTTTTTTTGTCCGACGCATGGTTTTCGCTCAAAAATTAAAAATCGCTTTACTTAAGGATAAATTCCTTAAAAATCTGATGCGGTATCGTTCATCGACTGAAAGCAAACTAAGAGATCAGATTTGTTGCAAAATAATTGAGGATCTAAAAGGCATTTGTTTTTTGTCAGATGCACTGTTCTCAATTAAAATTACGTCATAACGCAGTACCGCTTAATAATTTTTGAAAACATAAATTTAGTTATCCTGGAATAAATGACGTGTAGCAGAATTTATTTACTGCACCTCTTGGAAATATGGAGTTTGTCGATATGTGATTTCTTTTAAAGATTAAAAGCAGAAAAAACAGCGTACCCACCATAGCAATAAAAAACGAATTCTCTGTATGTACAAACGTCAGTAGCTAATATTGATGTTGGTTTAAAGTAAGGTGTTGGTGTTAAAAACTGTCACAGCGCGTTTTGATTGATTTTGAAGTGTTATTGAAGTTATTTTGGTAGTCCGCTGGTTTTCTGAATATCAGTAAATATGGTAAATTATACGAATGCGGAAATGGCGCAAATGCATTACGTATATGGCCTTGCCGATGGTAATGCAACAGAAGCCAGGCGCATTTATCAGGAAAGATATCCTAATCGTGCCTTACCAGATAGCCGAACCTTTTCAAATATTCATCGTCGACTTGGGGAAACTGGTAGTTTCAAGAAAGGGACTCCGGAAGGTAGACCTCGTGTAGTAAAACTCCTGAAATTGAGGAAGCGGTGCTGCAAGAAATTGAGGAACATCCTGAGACGAGTACGAGGAAGATCGCTGGAACTCTGAATATTTGTCATCAAATTGTTTGGCGTATTTTGGTTGATTTTTTGTTATACCCATACCATATTTCAAGAGTGAGTAAAATGATTTGAAATCCCTGAAACAACTAAAAAATAAAAATTAAAAAATAAATAGCTGTAAATAACAATTATATTAATAGGAAAAACTGAAATGAAATAATATTGAAATAAAATTCAAGTAAAAATAAAACAATTGAACAAAAAATAAAAATGAAGAAATACAAAATCTTGCGAGGGGAAACCAGCAAATCAGGAATAGCAGACCATGTTTGGACCCATCAACACAATATCGAGTGTTCCCAAGCTGAGATCTTACACAGAGAGGAACATTGGTTTTAGGAGAAAATTCAAGGAAGCCGCATACTAGTTGTCCAACAACGTATTCGGCCAAGCCAGCGTAGAAATACGCTGGCTTGGCGTATTTCTACGCTGCGAAAAATTGCCAGCGAAAAATGGCCAACTCCCGCCAAACGGTCATCTACCACTGAACCAGTGAAGTGGAAAACATAGAAAGTGGGGATAAGTGAAAGTACTCGAACGACCCATAAATAGTCATCTCTCGGAGAAATCAGTCCAGTCATCACCCGAAGACGATTGTGGATACTAACAATCGATACGTCGTGAACTAACTTGGCTTGAAATCTCTCAACTTTTTTATTTTTATTTTTTATCTTTATTTACATTTTGTATTTCTTTATTTTTATTTTTTGTTCAATTGTTTTTTTTCACTTGTATTTTATTTCACTATTATTTCATTTCAGTTTTTTGCTCAATATAATTGTTAATATAATTGTTTTGGTCAACAGTGAGCTCGCGCGGCACCCACTTTGAACAGAGCTTTCTTATAAATAAATGCTCATGCAATATACAGCCAACACGTTCTTTCGATATCTTTACAATGTCAGATAATTCAGGCAACTTCACTTTTCGATCATTCAAAACGATTTTATGGATTTTTTTATGTTTTCTGGTGTTACTGCCTCATTTGGACGTCCACTGCGTCCATCGGTGTCTCTACGTCCACGTTTGAAGTCAGGAAACCAACGTTTAATTGTTGTTTCTAATGGAGCCATTGTTTCGCTTGAACGGTAATTTTTTCCCATCAAGAAGAAGTGTAAAATCAAAACACGAAACTGTTTTTGGTCCATTGTTTTGAAAATAACAGAAGTAGTGTCATCCTTAGCACAATAACTCACAAACTTGTGAGTAGAATATCATGACATTTCAACAGCTTTCCTTTAAAGGTTAGTTAGTACCAGCTGAAATAGCGATGAATGCAATAAGACTAACGCCATCTATGTATTAGGCCCAATACTTTTCAGCCCATGTAGTATACGATTATTTTGGAAAGTGATTGCAATTACGTCACAGTCATTTTTGAAACTAATTTGTATTCGAAATAAAAAATGTGGGTATTTTTTCCTGTTGAATGAACTTTCATTCATAGAACTAACGAATAATATTGATTTTATAATTTTTTTTGAAAGGTGTAAAGGTCCATTTTCAATGAACCTGTTTTAACTTGTATGTAGGTCATTGTTCATTTTCTCCAGTTACAAAAACCATTTGTTTAAAAAAGTTTTTTGTGTTTTTCTCAAAATGATATGAAAGTGGTCAAGGTACGTTTTGTTACTCTCACAAATCATCGGTTAGAATTTTGACGTTTGTTTTGACAGTTTTCATAAAAACGTGTTCCATATCTGACCAGTTTTTAGTAATACCACAATAGTGGTGATTTTAGACTCATCAAACGACATTTCTTGTTACTTTTGGAACATATTTTAAATGGTGACCACCGTCTATAATCAGAAAACTCTACGTATTAATCCAGTCATCTTAGTGAGTTTACCTCGGAATTTGAGATACCCAGCTATAAACTCGTATGAACTTGTATTTTGACATCCTAAAAGTTGTTTCAAAACCACGCGACTATTAAAATCTAAGGTCAAAGGTCACAAAAATCGATTTTGTGCATATTTTTTGCAAATATCTCGTTTCCTATGGGTTCTTCGCTACTTATATTTTTCATCAATATTGTAGAACAGTGGTCGCCAACCTGTCGATCGCGAGCTACCGGTAGCTCGCGGAGGCAATTCTGGTAGCTCTCACAACGATTTTAATTTAAAAAATATAAACTGCAAAAATCAGAGAAGCTTCCGAAAATACCACAAAAATATCTAATCGTCATAATATTAAACATAAACAGCGGCAACGTTGCGGTGAGCGATCTGCTAATTTTGAAAAATCATTCCCACTACATTCTGCCGCCAGAAAGGAGAAACTGAAACAGTTAAAAAAGCAGTTAATTGGACAACAATCAATATTTTTAAGAACAGTCGACAAAAGTAAGGCTGCCACTGAAGCATCGTACCGTGTGTCCCAGATAATTGCACAAAAAAGAAACCTTATGAAGACGGGGAAATGATAAAACAGGCGTTTTTAGAAGCTGCTGATTCGTTATTTGCCAACTTTAAAAATAAAGAAGAGATAGTTTCAGCTATAAAATCTATGCAACTTTCTGCTAATACAGTGATGAGACGTGTAGAAGTAATGAGCAATGATATTTTTTTACAATTAAGAACTGACTTTGATAACTGTGTTTATTTTTCACTTCAACTGGATGAATCAACAGATGTCGTTGACACTGCCCAGATGGCCGTGTTCGTCAGGATGGTTTTTAGTGATTTTACGATTGAAGAAGATCTTTTGAAGTTCATTCCACTGAAAGGACACACTACTGGACATGAGTTGTTTTCTCATTTAAAAAATATTATTTCTTCCGAGAAAATGGTAGGCTTGACAACCGATGGCGCTCCAGCTATGGTGGGTTGTGATAAGGGTCTGGTGGCGTTATGTCGTAAAGATGAAACTTTTCCGCAATTTCTCTGTTACCACTGCATTATCTATCAGCAAGTATTATGTGGAAATTTCCTGAAAGTAAACAACGTTATGAAACTGGTGGTAAAAATTGTGAACAAGATTAGAGCTCAAGCGTTACAAAGAAGATTATTCAGAACCTTGGCCGATGAAGTTGACTGTCAATACAGGGACCTACTCCTTCACTCTGAAGTCCGATGGTTAAGTAGAGGACGGGTGCTGAAACGGTTTAATGATGTCCTATCTGGCATAGTTCAATTTTTCAAACAACGCGATGAACCGACTCCGGAACTAGAAAATTCAATCTGGCTTAGAGATTTTGGTTTTCTCGTGGACATTACAGATAAATTAAACGAACTTAATTTGCAGCTTCAGGGGAGAGACAAAGAACTAGCGGAAATGATTTCTGATATAAAAGCATTTATCAAAAAGCTGAAGTTTTGGGAACAAAACCTAATTAACAGCGATGCCAAGCATTTTCCTATTCTTTCAGAAAAAATATCTCAAAATCCATTAGAACCCTATGACAACAAATATCATGTAGAAATAATTTCTACCCTGAAGAATAACTTCAAAAATCGTTTTAAGGTTTTCAATGAAATGGCTTTAGTAGCGCAGTTTGTTGTTTCACCCTTCATGGAAATTGATATCCAACAGTTTGCAACTTGTGATATGCAGAACTTTGGCGAAGACATCGCTGCAACAGAAATGGAAGTCATTGAGTTTCAAAATGATTTAGCCTTAAAATCGTTAGTCTCAAGTACTGAATGTATCTGGCCTATTGTAAGTAAAGACAAATATTCAGTTCTATGCCGTGTTGCCTTGAAAGTGAAAGCATCATTCAGTTCAACCTATTTGTGTGAATCTTCTTTTTCCAATATAAAGTTTATTAAGAACAAATATCGCAATCGACTTGCAGATGAACATTTGGATAATTGTATTCGAATGGCTGCATCAAATTATACTGTAAACATTAAAAATATTATCGATGAGTCTGAGTGTCAGCCTTCTCATTGAACGTGCTTTTTTATTTTTCAATGTTTATGTTCATGATAGTGAGTTACTTTTTTGTTGTTATTATTAACTATTTTTAAATCATACGTGACATGCCGTTGTGGCTGGATAAAAGTTTGTGTTTATTTTTCAAACACCTTCGTTTGATAGGTAGGAATGTAGCTATGAACAAGTACGTACTAGTAATATTAGTTATTTTGTTATTAGTTAATTATTAGTACCTATGTATTATGTATTACCAGTTAAATAGTAAAATAAATACATATAATGATAAATTAACTGTGGATTATTTCATTTACGTTGCGTTACGTGGCTTCCGTGTGGGTAGCTCCCTGTTTATTCCAAAATTAACAAAGTAGCTCAACACATTGAAGAGGATGGCGACCACTGTTGTAGAAGATTGAGTTCTCTACAACTTTTGTTTCAATTTTTTTTATACGTTGAATCGTTATCGAGATAGAGGGCGGAGAGCGCGCGGTTAGAGCATCATAAGGTCAATCGGTATTCCCGGTCAAAACACGCCAAATAAAGTTTAATAATTACTACATAATTGATAATAATTTTCATTTATTATCAACTATTACATCATATATAATACTAATAGTACTATACAATACAATTGAACATATGTTCCTACTGGCTAGGCTATAAATAGAAAGGATCCTACTATAAAATGGGGTTCTTAACTTCCAGGTAAAAAAGCTGTTGTTATTTTCCATTCAAAATGTAATTGTTGGAAATGGGAATTTAATCAAAATATAATTAAAGTTTGTACCTTGATTATTTTTTAAATTTAGGAATCTGTTATAAGTGAATTGAAGGGATTATATTTTTAGGAGTGATTAATTTTTGGGAAAGAAGGTTTTTGGATGGAGTAGTAGAAAACTGTTATAAGTGTTGTTGAATAAATAGATATTTAGTTATTGAAAAACATTATTAAATATAATGTAGTAGTAGTTGATAAAAATGAAAATTATTGATAATATTGTATTTATCAATGATTAATGAACTTTATATGGCGTGTTAATGACCGGGACCACCGGTAGATCTCTTACCGCGCGCTCTCCGCCCTCTATCTCGAAAACGATTCATGGTATGAAAAATTTTTTGAACAAAAGTTGTAGGGAATTTTATCCTCTACAATATTGATAATGACTACAAATAGCAAAAAAACATAGGAAACGAGTTATTTGCAAGAAATATTAAAAAAATCGATTTTTGTGACCTTTGACCTTGAATTTTAATAATCGCGTCCAGCCTACCATATGTAGGTTTTGAGACAACTTTCAAGATGTCAAAATACAAGTTTATAGCTAGGTATCTCAAATTACGAGATGAAACTAAGATGACTGGTGAATATGTACAAGTTGCAATATGAACAACTATTCCTATTGCACGTTAAATTCATTGCAGGATTATTAGTTATACAATTGTCAATGACACGAAATCTGACATGTAACCTAACCTTATCAAAGCTAGATTGAAGAGATGGAATAATATTCCGGAAGATATTTCATCTAACAAATAATTAATAAACGACATTCGAAAGTTACTTTTCCTCATATGGCACATTTTTAAAACATTATCGGAAAGAATAAAGAGTATTGAATATGGGACAAAATTCCCATGAGAGACTTCAGGATTGTTAATAATTTCAGTGTCATCAAATGGCCATTCATATTCAACAAAAAAAATCCAATTCAGTTGAAACAATGTGGAATATGAAAACATAATTACCCGCATAATTTACTATGAGTACCTAAATTATACCCAAACTGCCGAGAACACAATATAGTCAAGTATAGTAGCATCAACTACGCAGGTATAAACTTTCATAAAATATTCAAAATTATTTCTCTAAATACAAAATATCAACAGCTTTCATAAGTAATAATAATTTAGGTAGAACCCTGTTTAATACAAAACCCAAACGGAATAGAATGAAAAAAGCAGGTTTATATACAATGTACGAACATCTTCAAGAATCAAAACACAAGATAAATAAAGATAACCTCAAAATCCTACACATATGTAATAAAGGGAAGAAAATGAATTTGTTGAAAGCAATGAAAATTAACAAATCAATTAAAAACCAGAAATATATACCCTAAATGAGCAACTCGATTTATGTAGGTTTCATCTCTTGAATTTATAAGTTTAACAACCCCTAGAATTTTCAGTGGTGAATTTTAAAGTTGGCATCCTGATTCGCCCAACTACCTGTCTTCCAAATACATGTGCTTACTCCTGATAAAACCGAGTTTTCAAACATCACATCTCAGTTTTATACTTGATAATGGGGTCAAACCCGAAACCGACGCGCGTTTCGCCAACAAAGTTAGCATCCTCAGGAGAAGAAAATTGATACCTAGTCTAGTCTGGTTAGTCCTTATATACTAAAATTTATTACCTGAGGTTGTATACCTGAAGTCCAATATGGAATTTCTCGGTAATTAACTACCTGCAAGTTCTTAGTAATTATTCTCTTCCTAACAGAAGATTAAAAAGCGGGCCAAACGGGATGGGTCCCTTATCGCCATTCATGCTGTTTTTACATTTTGCTATTTCTAGACTCTCACATGCATCGAGTAGCCTGGTGTCATGCACATGCTTAATCAGTTTCAGATTGTTTTCACCAATTCTGTGGTCCTTGTCTAGAGCATGTTGGGCGACACTGGATTTTTCTATTCTTCCGTATTTCATGTGTGCACAATGCTCCTTGAAGCGAGTTTTAATCGCTCGTCGGCTCTGGCCGATGTATTTGCTGTTGCAATCTGAACAACTGATTTCGTAAATCCCCGACCTTTCTGTGTTTTCTAGTCTATCTTTTGGATTACCAAGAAGCTGTTGCAATTTATAAAAAGGTTTATATGCAACTTTCATATTTACTTTATCGAATATCTGTTGAAGCCCTCTCGTGTATTGGGGTTCATATGGGATTACAATAAACTTGTTATTACTCTCCTCTTTTTGAAAAGTCGAAGATTCACGAAGTGCTTCCCTAAACTTGCATTTTCTAATTATCTTGTCAACTTTATCTGGGTTAAAACCGTTTGCTTCAGCTACATACCGAATCACTCTCTTTTCATTGTCGTACTTATCTTTCTTTAAAAGAAAAGTTATTAACCTGTGTACCAGAAATTGCAGTGCCGCGATTTTGTGTTGTGGACAATGATTCGAGTCATTGGGAATGTATCTGAAAGTGCCCGTGTCTTTCCTGTAAATATCAAATTCTATTTCGTTCTGTTCGTTCCTTATGACCAATACATCTAAAAACGGCAACTTTCGTTCTTTTTCTACTTCATATGTGAATTTTATACTCTTACACCTATTGTTTAGTGCTGAAAGGACATTCTCGATACTGGTTATCCTTGTATCCACTACAGCGAATATGTCATCAACATACCTGATCCAGACCCTAGGAAAGTAACTGAGTTCTTTCCCAGCTTCCGTCTCAAACCTACCCATGAATAGGTTCGCTATAAATGGAGACAATGGGTTACCCGTAGCCGTTCCTTCACGCTGTTCATAATGTGAGCCATTATATTGAAAACAATTTTGATCCATGCAAAGCTTGGTGAGTTGAATGTATTCTTCAACAGCTTCATTTGCTAAGTTGTTCGATTTCAGAAGATCCCTCAAACACTCTAGAGCTTGTAATATTGGGACGCTTGGAAATAAGGAACTCACATCGAACGATACCGAAAAAAGTTATCCGAAACCGGTCGTATAAATGAAATCAACTAGTGGTAATTAGACAAAAGTGTTTTCATTCATTCCATTAAAGTGATCATGAATTACCACAAAATAAACAAAATAAACTTGGGAGATTGATTTAACAAAAAAATATTCGATTAAGAACGATAACGTGGATAACTGAAACTAACGTTATTTTCACAAAACTAGTTATTTACTTTCTTGAGATATTTTTGATTTCAATATCTCAGTTACAGCAATTTGCTTATTAATGGACAAACTCCAGTATACTTGAGTATTTTCCACTCAAAACTATTTTTCGAATTTTGGTGAAGTTTTCAGTAGTAGGTACTAGTTGGTTCACCTTCCAGAATTTCACTCGCTATTTCAGTTTTTTTCAATTGATTCTTCAATGTGGCCTTCGGCTACTGTTCGAGATTTCCATCCTCCATGTCGTTTTAATAATATGTTTGTTCCCGATTCTACAAGCAATGTTGCATTTAGGATTCACTCGTTGAAAGGTAAGACCTCGTTAGTCCTTAGCTCGCAGAAGTTTCGACTTTTGAGAGGGGAGTCCGACAGCTGGTTAACGGAAAAAGAGATCTGCGAAAACAGTCCTGTCCATTGCATTGGGTTTTCGAAATTCAAATATTTTGCAATATCATTCTACATTTTACAAAAATGATTTATACCAACAGGTTGAACTGGACATTTTCTATAATATTATCTAATGAAGAGTATATTGTGACTGTTAGAGTGAGGACGAAGGAATGCATATTTGCCATACATTTCAACAAAGTTAACACTCTGACTGGATAACTTCAGGACAATTATTCATTATCGATTTGTAAGCAAAGCAGTGCGTGACTTATTTCGAGCTGAATAAATTCCTTTTTATACAAGCGGATAATAAAATAGCATAGGTCAATTTACTTGTGCACTAGAGTAAAAAGTGATTAATTTTTAGCACATAAGAGATAATGCGCCGCATAATTTGCGGCGCATTTAACCTGACTGTGTACTGTATCTACGTACCTATGTATGAACATTTTTGTCTCTTATCTACCTAACAAACCTGTGCAGCGAGTATTAGATTATTATTGAAGGCTATAGGTACTCCACAAAAACACTGGAAAGCATAAATTCATTCATGAAATAAATTATCTTTTATTATTGTTTTTAGAATTTTAATGTGATGACTGAACATGTTGAACATTCAGAGGTCACGAACTTTTCCTAAATGAATGAGTAAATAGTGAACGATTGTAAAACTAGTTACTAGTTAATAGGTTAAGTACTGATAAACTAGAGTCAAGGCAAAATGACCTGTATTTTATTATTCCAGAACCTAGATTATCAATAGAAACAGTATATATTATTTTATTTCAATATTTATTAGTGTGTCTACATGTACCAAAACTACCGAAGAAAGGAGAATGATCTGATTCGTACCTAACTGAAAATAACTGAAAATTTGACAAAAATTTAGAAAAATTAGGAATCAAGAATCAAGATCGTGACCTATCATCAAAAGATGATTGAAAGTAAAAAATGTAATAATCTGTGATTTTTGCTTTTTTTATTATCGATATGAGTATTTTTTTTTGTAGTATATATTGTGTAGGTAAATTTTTAGTAAAATCAAAATTGATGAGTATTATAATCAAATTATCACATTTATCGTTTCTGCGCGTCAATTTTCGTGATGATAAATAAATTAATCAATCCTTAATCTTTGTGAACTCAAACGGGATCTATGAGATTTTTGAATTGAGAAGTGAAACTCTTGATATTTCTAGGGCCTTTGACTGTGTGTGGCATGAGAGTTTGCTGGCCAAACTTCTGGCTATGACTTGTCGGATCATTTTTGTGTATGGCTCCCCATCTTCCTAAAAGAACGTTCCCTGCCAGTGGACATATATCTCTCAAATACTTTTACCATCAACGCTGGTGTTTCCCAGGGAGTCATATTGTCTCCAACCCTAATTTTATTGTATATCGATGACTTATTGGAAAAAACCAAGAATCCAGTATATAGCTTTGCTGACGACAGCACACTTGTCTCGTCATTCCATTTGAATTCCAGAACATCGGCTGCGGATGCACATCTTCACCGGCAGCAGGAGGGTGCATATATCTTAATGAGGATTAAGAGGTGACTTCGAATTGGGGTGACGGTAACCAGGTTCAATTCAATGCCACGAAAATCTAGGCATCGTTTTTTTTAATGCCTCCGAAATGGATATAATAATGGCAAGACAGACAATTCCGCTTTCTGTTTCATTAAGTCAAAATGGACACCAATAAATCTTGGCACAATAATGTCAGTGAAATTGCAAAGGCTGCTTCTCAAAAACTTGAAACACTGTTCGGAATCAGTAAACTGTACAACCTCGGCAACTTCTGATGCTTCATAAAGCTCAGATCACACCCTCTTTGGAATATTGCTCACATGTATAGAGTTCCATCCAGTAACTTCAGGAGATTTGTCTGTTAAAGAAACTTTCACAGGTGGTGTTCAAGTGACTTGTCACATTTGATTCCACCTTGAGCGGTACATATCAGAAATACGCAATGAGTGTGGCTGCTCATCGTTTTGAGGTTCATCTCAGTACACCTCGAACTTCACTGTTTAAGAACTCTTCCATTTGGAGAACGGCGTTAATGTGAATAAACTTCTTGAGCACGTTTTTTCACATGGATTTAATATCCAGCGATTCAAATCCAACGTGAATCACTATTTTCGCACAGGCACCGCTCTCAGAGCGCCTTGAGGATTTCCCTGTAGTGCTTGTGTTCCGTCCTTTAAATAGTTTCAAAAAAAGTATTGAATGTAGATGTGTGTGTGTGTTTAAGAATAAGTCGATTCCTGAAATTAAAATAAACACACTTTTTAAGTATATCATACATTTTTTTTTCTAGAAATAATAAACAAAAAATGGCATGAGTATATCATAAACAAATTGATTCAATTTATTAGGTCCAGTGGCGTCTCGAGCGGCATTTGAACGAATATTTTTGACTTAAAAATGTACACCACTGACTTTTTTGCAATTTTCATTATTTCCTTGGATTGAGCAATCAAAAATACAACTTTTTTGTCTCTTGAATTTTTTTCGTATCTTGCTTAGTTTTTAAGAAAAAAAAGTCGACCTAATTGCATATCCCTGGACCTCAAGGAATAATATGGGGAATTAAATGTTTCTTTTGGTAATTATTATTTTTACAATTTTTCATTACTAATTATGTAACAATAACAACAAATATTAAATAACATTAACATCTAGACTAACGAATTGCACTAAATTAAGTGTTGGAAATGGCCTCCTTCGACTTCAATACAACCGTCTATCTAGCCGCCGCATCATTGAATTTCGCACTCTTCTGAAAATATTATAAATAATAATCAAGGGTTGCCTTGGAAAACGATTGCAGCATTCAATAAACAACTTGACAGTTGTTTTCAACTTAATAAGCTTTTAATTTATAATTAATATTTGTTATGTTATGTTATTTAATATTTGTTGTTACATAATTAGGAATGAAAAATTGTAAAAATAATAGTTTCCAAAAGAAACATTTAATTACCCTCATTATTCCTTGTGAGGTCCAGGGATATGCAATTAGGTCGACTTTTTTTTCTTAAAAACTAAGCAAAATACAAAAAAGTTTTTTTTCTAATTGCTCAATCCAAAGAAATGATGAAAATTGCACAAAAGTCAGTGGCCTACATTTTCAAGTCAAAAATATTCGTTATTAAAATTGTCAAGGAAAAATAAAATAAATTCTCTATTGGCGAAAAATAGCCAAAATTAAAATTCGTGACGAGATTATTCCTGTTGACCCATTACTGCTGTTTCAACGTATTTGTGTTTAAAAAAAACCGACGAAGAACTTAAAAATTATATAAATTACGAATTGGCACCATATCCACTTGCTTTTTTTGAGATGGTGAACTGCGAAAAACAAAAAATCAACATTTTACGAATTATTTCAGGATCTTTCTATTAATTTAGAAAGTGTAGAGAATCTCTATTATGTTATTGACGGAGGCATGTTACTACATCGTTGTGAATGGCAATTAAATGAAACGTTTACAATGATATGTGACCATTATGTGAGATATTTAAAAAATAATTATAATAGTAACACATACGTGGTAATTGATGGGTATAAAAAAGGTAGTATTAAATCAGCCGAAAGGAATCGTCACGCATTAAAAAATAAATGTGCAGATATTGAATTTGATGAACATATGCCTTTAAAAATTGCTCAAGATAAATTTTTGACAAATATTAAAAATAAAATTCGCTTGATAGAAATGTTGAGAATTAAATTAGCTGACAACAATATTTTTACATGCCAAGCGGAAAGCGATGCCGACAAATTAATTATTGAGACGGCAATGAATTTGAAATCAAAAGATGTTGTTATAGTTCCAGAAGATATCGATGTCTTAGTGATATTAACGGCATTGGTAGATAAAGATCGTGAAATATATTTTCTAAAACCATCCCGAGGCAAAGTTCAACAGAAGATATTTTCATCGAAATGTTTAGAAAAATCATTACCAAATTGTAAAGAACATATTCTTTTTTTACATGCCTTTACGGGTTGTGACACTACTTCTGCGTTTTTCAATAAAGGAAAAATTGAGTTTGCCAAAAATTTTGAGAAACGGATTTTTTTACACGACTCAGTAAAAGTATTTAAAAATATCAATGAAGACCCCAATAATATATTGCAAGCAGGTGTAGCATGTATTTTGAGTTTATTTGGCGCTCCGTCTAAAACTCATGATTTAAATACATTGAGGTTCAATTCGTTCATAAAAGCAACAGCCAAAAACACGAGTGTTCTTTTGTCATCACTGCCTCCAACAACTGATGCAGCGTTTGAGCACCTTAAAAGAGTGTACCTACAAATTCAGATATGGCTAGGAAATGACGTAGTTATTGAAAATTGGGGATGTAAGTATTCCAATAACATGTACATCCCAATAACAATGAATCAATTACCTGCTCCGGATAATTTATTGCAAATGTTATTTTGTAATTGCAAAAAGGGATGTGGAGCTGCGTGTGGATGCAGAAAAAGTGGTTTATACTGCAGTGTAGCATGTTTACAGTGCAGCGGAAATAGTTGTTCCAATACTTCACCTATTATACAGATAGATGAAGTAGAAGAAAATATTTGATGTAGACAACAATGTAATATATTTAAATAAACAGATTTTGTACTAATATTTTTTTTTCTTTTCATTAGTCGTAATTAATTACCTTATTTTTTTTAATGTACACAATAGAGTAAGTTTCATTTATAATTAAACTGGCCGAGAAATTCCATTGTACATAGCAGCTGTCGCTCCGCTCTCCCCTCCACGTTTTTCTACCTGTTCGAGATCCCTACTGCTATTTTTATACACAGGTATCTTTGAAAAATGTTCCTATATGTCTACTCAGGTAAGATTTAACATATAAATAAAAAAAAAATTACTGTTTAATTTAATAAACTTATTATGGGTGTCTTCATTTTAAATGCAGCGTCTATGTACTTAAATGGCCGAAATAATGTAGGCATTTATTCATTATTTAATTTTAAATTCGTCTTACAAATTCTACGCCAGTATGGTGCATTTTTGCACTGTGATAGATTAGGTTTTGTATCTAATATTTTACAAACAAAAACTACTCGAGTTCAGTCACCATCGTGACTGTATTTGTATAGAGATTGTAAAATCGCTTTGCGGACCGCGAAAGGTCGAACCTCGGACCGGCAAATATTGTAATGTGTTATATATCAAGTATAAATTGATACGTAGATAAGGTATACTATACTTGTATCAATTAAAGTAATATTTTTAAGCCACATAGAATTCAACTTAGTATTTTATTTCAAGTTGCCTAGTCAATCTGTTTTACAAGTACCTACATACAACTGATATGGTTTTATCAGTTTCTCATCTACCCTGTGTGTGTGTGTGTGTGTTTGTGCGCGCTTGCGACTGTTTGTTTTGTTGAAACAAGCGCGAGCGAGTATGGAAATCGGGGGTGCGGGCGTGTGAGCGGGAGAAAGCAGACTCATTAATTTTTTTTTGTGAGTTTTCCGCGTTTTCATAATATTTTCGTACCTATGCTAATATGGATCCTGAAAAGCGTAAAGTGGACACTGAAAATAGGAGGTTTCTGGCAGAATGGACTGAACAATATTGTTTTACGCTGCCTGATAGGCCTCAAGCGGTTCCAGTCAGTGTGCCTTATATGCAATACAATTTTCGCTATTGTTAAGAGTGATAATTTGAAACAACACTACGAAACCACTCATTAGCAATTTCACAAAAACTTTCCTCTTGGCAGTAAGGCTCGTAAAGAAAAACTTTATACATATCACAGTTCTTACAAAAAAAGCACGAAATTACTAGTTCGTTGCATATGCAAGCAAGAAAAATCCACAGAAGCAGCGTTACGTGTGTACTGGACGCTTAATAAACACCAAAAACCATTTTCATATTCTGAGATGGTAAAGAAATGCATGTTGGAAATAGTCACGGTACTTTTACAAACCATCGTACACGGACATTATCATACATAATACCTCCACACACCCTCACCAGCATAAAGTTGTTGCATTCAATAGTATGCTTCACAGACTTGAATATTCCACTGTCTGAGAGTAATTTGTTTGATATAACAAATCGCGGTTAACAATGGTCCTATAAGGTACATATTATGGTCTCCATTCTTTCCAAAAAACACCAAAAGCAAGCTATGGACCGGTCTACCCAAATTCAAGATGCGATAACGTAAGTTACAGGACATTGTCATATTTGGGTAAACCAACCAATAATATTGCCCGTTTTTTGAAGAAAGAATGCGTAAACGTAGTGTCGGATAGATCAAGAGTATATAAGCTGACTTGTGGCTCTTGTCCAAAACTGTATATTGGCCAAACAGGGAAAACATTTTCCCAAAGAATTAAAGAGCGTAGAAGTAGTTTTGTAAATAGAAACACCAATTCCACATTTGCAAACCACATTTTAGCAGAAGAACATGAGTTTAATCATGAATACGATGTGTTACATTTGGAAGAGAAGAGTTTGAGACTCAATCTTCTAGAATGGTTAGAAATCAACAGATTCAGGAATTCGGGTAATTTACTGAATGATCAATTAGAATTGAATAACTCCCCGTTACTAAATATTTTTTCAAATGTGGAAACTGGGACATGAGTTCAGATAATTTAATTCATTACAAACTCAGGTAAAAATCAGGTACTTGAAATGTAGGTACTTCAATAAGGTATATTTAGCATTGAATGTGTAGAATTAGTTAGTGAAGACTTACCCGAAGAAGTCATTGTATGGCGAAACACGTGTTGCGTCTTTGTAAAACAGTTTAGTGAAAATATCACAATAAGTTTTTTAATATATAAAATCAATTACAACTTAATATTACAATAAATAATGGAGTTTGGAACAATCATGAAATACAAATCAATTCAAAGAACTAAGATTATAAAAGAAAATCACATCAAAGGTGCTGCTTCGTCCCCCCCTGTTCATAAAAGAGGACATATGTCTCATCGCTCACAAGTGATTTTGGCGAAATTGGAAACACGTGTGAATCGTTGTATTCATGCCACGTGCCACTATATGGGTGTCAGCAATATGCTGTGTAATGTCCGTTGTAAGTAGTCCCACTGTGATTTGAAAGTGCATATAGATTATAACGACAAGGAGTCACATTGTCTGCTGCATTACTGCTCATATCTAATCCATTTGAAGAAAAGTCAATGGAAACATTCAATTTGCCTCTGAATCTTTCCGTTGGAGAGAATATTTTCAAATGAATTACTAAAATACGGGAAAACTTATAGATTGATAATGACTTTGTACATTTTCTCTTTTGCTTGCACCTCGAACACATTGGTTTTTCATCTCCATCCAGAGTTTCCTCTCTTGTGAAAGAATCCAAGCAATGTGACAAACTCAATTGGCCAGTTCTTTGTGGTATGGAAAGAGACAAATCCCAGAAAGGATCAAAGGTTACTGATGTGTGTCCACAGTGTATGCACTTCATGCTAGATTTTAATTGACCAACGAAATAGTCTACAATCTTGGAATTGTTCATATTCAAATATCTCTGCCAGGACTCTTGTGCTTTTCCGTTCTCAGTCAATTTTTCGTCAATCTCAGTTAAGATCGGTTCAGTTTTCTCAATAATTCTGTTGAGGTCCTCATGTAAACCTTCTAAAAGATATCGAAGGAATTCGTGGGCGTCTTGATGGGCAGAACCCATGAATCGAGGGGCAAATCTTTGAATCTGATTTTTTAAGTAGACTGTGTTGATTACTCTATGAGATGAATCTTCTGACCACAATTCCTTGATAACTTCTGCGAACGCTTTGATTAAAACACCTTTCATACTAGAAATACTAGTATTGATATCTTCTATGTATGTATCCTTTTTTAGGTATTCCAGCAACCATCCCATGTTTGATAAACATTGGATTATATTGTTCATGAAACAGGTGTTTCCAAGATTTTTCAACCCATTGAACTCAAGAGTTTTAACTGAAGAATGAATCACCGATTTATTGTTGCAACTACGTTCGTCACTACTATCTTCTTCTGAGTAAACACGGATACGATGATTCACCCCTTCATTGGACTGGTAGGATAAGGAATTCGAAGCAAAACTGCTCAAAACTGAATTAGATATTAGTTCTTTTGGGGACTGTGAGGGCTCAGCCAGAGGACCAAACCCAGCCTCATTTAGAGTTTCCAGTTCCTTTTTTGTCAAAGTTCGACCGTTTTGCTGCGAGTCTTTCACCAAACTGCACAACTCCATTCCTTGCACTGTCTGTACATGCCGATATATTTTGTTCATGGGAAACATTGGTAATTCACTTAGGGTTGTTTTTGATTGAGGAATTGTACCTGAACATGAAGCTGCATTTCCTCATTGAATCAGAATGCTAATTTTTTGAATCAAGAAAGAGGTAGCTCTTGGGTCATTCGTCTCTTTGGATATCCTAATGCCGATTTCACGAATGAACTCCAATGCTTGGGGGCCTAAGGTACCAAATGTTTCGATTCCTATTGCATAAAAAATGAAATTATCTCCCAAATAATTGTATTTCCTTGTTTTTGACAATTCCGCTGATGAAGCTGCTGCACCGCTGGATACAGAAGTCGAAGGAACGTGACAAGGAGCCAAAGTATCGACGCATGTGAAATCCCAGACAACCGGTTTTCCTTTCCGCCAAGGAATGAGAGTCATGCCATCTGGTAGTTTTCCATCATCGCTGCAAGTGCCTGGGGGTTCTAAGATGGATGGTATATTTGCCGAACCTAAGGCACGTTTGATGACATCATTTACAGCTTGATGACGGGAAAAGCGCCCAGCGCTATATCTACAACTCAATCCATGATATTCTCGGGTGTCTACTTCCACTCCACACTTGCATTTGTGTTGAACAGAAATATTGGAACCTAGTCGAAGGCCTACAGCAACTCTAAAAGATTCATTGTATAATAATGTACCAAGGGATGAAACTGGTAAGGCATCCAACCAAGCGCCTGCATGTTTTGACGACACTGCTTTTATACGTGCCTTATCTATAGGAGATTAAGCTAAGTCTAACAAATTAATTGAAGGCATTTTTAACAATAAGTTGTTTTTTGAATACGTTAGTTATGGATTTTCATCATTTCATTATATATCTAGTACATATATATATATATATATATATATATATATATATATATATATATATATATATATATATATAAATAGATAAGTACTCTTTGATCATTCCCATATTGATTTCAATTTAAGAGCCACCGGTATACAGCTGTTTCAGCCTATTGGGCATCGTCAGTACCGGGCAGGCGGTCCTCGATTGAAGACAAAATGAGAAAAAACCAAGAAAGTACTTGATAAAAATAGCTGCGTAAACGCAAGCGAAACATAAGTGGAACCACCAGCTGTATACCGGTGGCTCTTAAATTGAAATCAATATGGGAATGATCAAAGAGTACTTATCTATTTATTTTTTGATTTTCATGGAATTATTTTCCAGCAGCTTGACTGCATTAACCTTTCTAGATTTTATATATATATATATATATATATATATATATATATATATATATATATATATATATATTAGCTTTTGCCCGCGGCTTCGCTCGCGTCAAGAAGTATTATTATTGATTAGGTATAGTGTTTGCGGCTTTACTTTTGTTTAGCGTATGTAAAAAATTAGGGCCTACAAAACTTCTTGATGCACAATATTCTTAACTAATCTGTCATTAGGCGCTAAAACTAGCAAGCTATTGGGTGAACTTACTCGTGAGCAAGCAACATAAAACCGTCCATGAGAGAAGCAATGTTCTCTCAAGTCAATACCCGCAAAGCAGACTTTTAGGGGAAACTGTAATCGTTTAAATTCCAACGGGATATCATCAGGTATTAATGGGATTCGTGGTATAAATACAGGTTCCCCTTTCGCACACCCAGTTAACATGGTGGCGCTTTCACTTGCAGTCTCGTACCGTTACAAAGTTTTGGTGGTTTAAAATTTCGCAACAAAATAATTGGAGTGCCCACACGCAGAATAAGCTTATGACAAGGCAAACCTGGCGGTTTTAATGAATTTAAAAATTCTACAGGGTAATTAGTAGCGTCATCTGTATTAACCACAGTATCAGTCGAAGTATAGACCTTTTCTTCCCGTGGGTTGGGCTACCTATCGGGCGCGTCCCCAGGTGGCGGATAGGGGAATGGCCAGGGGACTGGAGGCCCTGTCCGGGAAGCCATTGTGGCCTTCCGGACGGGGTTGCCGGGCTCCTGGTCCGTGGCAGAAATAAGTAGGGTGAGGGAAACTAAAACTCTGCAAAAGCCCTGCAAAACATGCCACCGCGGACCAGCCTACCCAAGCTAAGGTGTAAGGAATCGTGCCGACAGCTGAATGGCCGCAGGGTGATATGCGGTTACGAACGATCCCCTTGAGGAACCGGGCGAAACCTCAATGTAACTAGCCTTCCTCTGGTAATGCGGGGCTCTGACAGAGGTGACCAACCCTTCCCTTGCTACTCGTGGGAACATACATGAACACTAACGAAAGAAAAAGCAAAAAAACAACCAATCCCGAGGCTGGACAGCAATGCTCACCTCAATCTAGAGCGGGGTCTGGAGATGAACAGAAATGTTCACCCCAAGCTACCGCTCAGAAAGAGGCTGGACATATCAAACCACCTCGCGACGTAACGCAAAGTCCAAGGCGTAAGCGTATTGGCGGCGCCGAGGCCAAGAGGAGAAAGAGAGCGAAAGAGGCAGGAATGGCAGCAACTATGAGTGCACCCTCCCCCTCTCCCACTCCATCTCCAACAACAAGGGGACCTCTTGCGGAGAGCGCCAAGAGCTCCGCCTTGAAAAAAGACAATGAAACGGCTGCCACTGCAGTGAAGCGCCCTCACGCGAATACCTACACGGAGGGAACCCCAAGAAGGTTGAAGAAGCTTCGCAGCGACAGTAATGTCGCTGCACCTTCCAAAACGTTCGTGGAGGCCGCCTTGAGACACCTCAAGGTAGTCATCATAGATGAGACTAACCCTTACGGTAAGGTTACCGCAGTACGAGAGAGTCTCATCAAAAAACAACTGTTGGAGGAGCTGGACAGGATCATCTTCTCTGTCTCAAGCAACAACAGCAAACCGCCCACGTTCAAGTCGTGGACATACTCCGGTGAAATCATCAGAGTGGTCTGCGATGACGACGTGACGCTAGAGTGGCTGAAGAAAGCCACAATGAATATTAAGCCATGGGAGGAGGCATCACTTGCGGTCGTCAGTGTGGATAAGCTCCCAAAGCTTACCAAAGCTTCACTCTGGATCCCGGAGGAAGTCCACAAGACGACATCCGGTGAGAAGGAGAGGGTACTGGGTCGGCTGAAGGCGCAGAACCCTGACCTGACGGTAGCAAGATGGTGCACTTTCCATCATGAGGTTAAGATGAACCCACAAGGACACCTCTTCGTCTTCGGGATCGGAGACGATGATATGGCTGTCCTAAAGCAGAAGTCGATGAGATTAAGCTACGCGTTTACCTCACTGACTATTAGAATAACAAAAAAAGAAGGAGAGGGTTCCTCTGAAGACCCTAGGTCCTTGGAAGTCGAGCCACCTAAAGTGGATATTGACCCCAAGGCCACCATGGGTCCCGAAAAGGAAGTCGAAGCATCTCAACAGATGACAGTCGATGACCTGACGGAGGAGGCACCCAAAAACATCAAGGCCATCTCCCCCTTAGAGGGGGAGAAGATGGACCTCTGAAGGTAACTTTGAATCCAACAACTGTCTCATGGGCAAGGACGTTGGAAAAAAAGTAAAAATAATACAATGCAACCTCCAACACACAACGGCAACACTATGTCGCCACCTTGATATATTGGAGGAGGCAATAGCTCTGATCCAGGAGCCCTGGATAATAAAGACCAAAATTTTTGGTTTCAGTAGCCTAACTGGTCAAATTTTCAGCTTACCAAGCAACCAGCGACCTAGGACGGCTGTCTACGTTACAAGGAAATACAGAGCGTTTCCGATTGCACAATTCAGCACCTCAGATCTCACTGCGGTTAAAGTTGAATGTCCAGTTGGGAAAGGCAAATATATGGCGTTGATAATCGCATCGGTGTTCCTCACTTCAGATGCAGCCATCCTACCACCGACCAGAGAAATGGAGGTACTAGTGGATCACTGCCTCAACCAGAGAGTGGATCTCATATTGGGTTGCGACTCGCACTCTCACCACGTGACTGGGGCAGCAAGGATATCAACGCCCGAGGTAAGTCACTATATGAATATATAATACAGAAAGATCTAACAATCTCTGCAGGAAACAGAGGTCCTGACTCCTGGCAACAATGAAGAACTGGAAAGGAACACAGTATCTATCCACAACAAAATAGGCATTGCCTATAAGGAATCCTGTCCGATGAGGATGGGTCAAACGCATGGCACAACCAACACATGGTGGTTCCCTGAATTGGAACACCTCAGGAAGACAACGAGAACGACCTTTAACAAGGCAAAACGTACAAGACTCGAAGAGGACTGGGTTATATATCAAGCCAACCTCAGAGAGTTCAAAAAAGTCTGCAGACGAAAGCAAAGAGAAGCCTGGAGAGCCTGTTGTGAGGCAGTCGAAGACTTCCCACTAGCTTCTAGGCTACAGAAGGCACTATCAAATGACCATCATAAGAGTATCGGTATCCTGAAGAGGGAAAATGGCGACAAAGCCGCCAACCTCCAGGAGAGTGCTGAGATTCTTATGGAAACTCACTTCCCAGGCTCTGTCTTTCCTGGAACGGCGAATGGACGGATGTACCAATAACACCCTCACAATATGACTGGCAATATGCTAGTACAGTAATTGATGAGGACAAAATAAGATGGGCTATATCGGGCTTTTCCCCCTTCAAGTCACCAGGACCTGACGGTATAAGACCAGCCCTACTTCAGTGGGGACTGGACACTCTTATGCCGCACCTGGTTGGAATATTCAGAGCTTCTCTAGCTCTGAGGTAGATTCCCAGTAAGTGGAGAGAAGTAAGAGTAGTATTTATACCCAAACCAGGTAGGATGGACTATACCCTACCAAAAGCATTCCGACCAATTAGTCTCACATCGTTTTTCTTAAAAACCATGGAGAGGCTATGTGAGCGGTACATAAGAGATGAAGTACTTGTTCACAACTCACTTCATCCAAATCAGCATGCATATACTCCGGGAAGGTCTACTGATTCGGCCCTTCACCATGTGGTTGGCAGAATCGAGAGATCAATGGACAACAAAGAATCCACCCTGGGTATATTCATAGATATCGAGGGAGCGTTTGATAAAACAACCTCTCCAACAATTACCCAGCAACTACACTCCAGAAATGTACCCCTAGTAGTAGGAGAATGGATACTCCAGATGCTCTCTAGTAGAGCAATAATTATTAATGTAGAAGACATCACAGTGAAAGGACTGGTAATGAGGGGATGTCCACAGGAAGGGGTCTTGTCACCCCTTCTCTAGAACATAGTTCTGGATACCCTAATTAATCACCTTAACAAAAATGGATTCTACACAATTGCATACGCAGATGACATAGTTATCTTGCAGACCGGCAAATTTTTAAACACACTGTGCGATAGAGCTCAGGATGGGCTCAAATTAATAGAAACATGGTGTAAGGAACACTCACTGTCGATCAATCCCAAGAAGACTAAGATGGTCGTTTTCACCAGGAAAAGAAGTTTAGCGGGCTTAAAACCTCCCAAAATCTTCAAAAGCAAACTAAACTTCTCTGAAGAGGTGAAATACCTTGGTACTATCCTCGACAAGAAGCTAACATGGAACTCTCATCTACAGAGTAGAGCAAAAAGAGCATACGTGGCTTATGAGCAATTTCGGAACAGTGGGTCTCGCATGGGGTCAAACAGAACTGGCTGGTATCTCAATCGCCACAAAAGAAATAACCAAGAAAGGAATTTCTGGCAAAAACATAACAATCTGCACTGATAGCAGACAAGGACTATTAGCCTTGAACAGACAGCGTCTTACGTCAGGGCTAGTACTAGAGTGCCACCAAGATTTAGCCAAAGCCTCGGTAGATAATAACATTATCCTGAGGTGGGTTAAAGGGCACGACAGGAGTAAAGGTAATCGCATTGCCGACTCTTTAGCCAAGGAAGCGGCTGGACTAAGAATTTTAGGACCTAGTGGCACCCACGGCCTGATGACTTCAACAATTGCCGAACTAGTCAAATGTTACACTCATGCTCAATCCTTGAAGAGATGGGATGGATTCAAAGGATGTAATCATACCAGGATCACCTTGGGCGACCCTGGGACGCTGGCGCCGAAGAAATATCTGGCGATGACCAGGAAAAATCTACGCCTTATAGCTCTCTGTCAGCTAAGGAAACACCTACATAATATGGGGCTAGTGGACACACCTCTATGCAGGATGTGTGAACAGGAAGATGAGACTGTCAGGCATGTCCTGTGTGAGTGCCGGGAGTTATCGTCAATAAGAGAGTGTGTGTTCGGCGAAATGTCTCCCAGCGACCTGTCCACCTTCCTGGAAAGGACAGGATGGACGATGACCTAGGAGGACAACTCCTCGGGAGGATGTACAATGGGTCACATGTGGCCTAAGTGCGTGGGCTTAAACTCACCCTCCCTACTCTACAGATACAGATAGACCTTTTCTTCGCCCTCAAACGACATGAGAAGGATATCTTTGATAGCTGCTGCTTGATCGTTCTTTGGAGTAAGTATATGGCACGCTCACATAACCATTCAATAATAGGCTTGTCATGTATATGAATGATGTCTGGATAAACTTTAGACAGCAATTCTTGAACCGTAGTAACAACTGTGCACAATTCTTCCGGGATGGTTATCATTCCATCAAACGATGGAAAATCACCATTACCGATTTAAAGAAGGAGATCTGAAAATCTATCAGCAGACCCATCCCCGCCCAAATGTGCTCTGATATTTTTAGAGAGCCATCGTTATTTCATCCCATATGATTATTTTTGTACTCTTTAATACTTAAGCAAAATTACTTTGTTTGGAGATGTTGCAAATGGAAGTTTCGGCAGTGATTAAATTGAGTGGTAACTTATAAGTAGCATGAGTAATGTAGCAGCCATGCCGGACGACGCCACAGCTAGGGCAATGCCGTGAGTACTTCTTAGTTTCGCTAAAAGTAAATTAATAAGGAAGGTTTTACCAGTTCCAGATAATTTTATTGTAAACTTCCAGTTGCTCGTCATTCAAGGATGCTTCATTTTTTCTTACTGCGTCTTCTAAGGCCACTGTATAGTAACTGGTCTCCTTCACGTACTCTCTTTTTTCAAGATGTATTGATGTTATTGGCTGAGGTAATCCATACTCTTCAAGAGAACGGCCGCCTAATGATAATACAGCATCCTCTAATACCGACAGGCATTTGTTAAATATCAGGTCCGATGAGTGCTCTACATTCACGTCACCTTGCCTTTCCAGTTGTTTTTTAAAGTCTTCAGAAAGGTATTCTTTATATTTTTCCCAAAGACATAGCGGGTCGGAAACCTGGCAGAACAATAAAATGATAACAAAAAGCTCTCGAATCATATGCGGTGTTTGACAAAGTGCTGTAGTCGTAGGAGGACTACTCAATTTGTCGCACAAGTTCTGCTCATTAAAATAAATTCTCTGTCAATTTTCTAAATGGATAGCAAGGTGCAGTACAGAAGGAAAACACTCATGTATTGGGAATTCAAGGATTCGCCAAACTGCTTCAGCTGAACTTATATATCGACCACTTACGTAGGTTGTAACTTCATCCTTCCCATCCTTTCCGTTCTCTAAAGTAAACGTAGCCTGATCTGACCCTTTATTGACATATTTGCAAACGTATTTGATTGACTTCACTGAATGACAATTCTCTACGTTCACGTGAGCGTTACATCTTCTTAATTTAACCAAAAAGTTATCTTCTTCTCTGATCATTATTCTGTATGAATAAAAACTTACAGCAGAGACTGTTTTTTTCAAGGACAACTTAGTTGTGGGATCGCATTGTGGTATGTTGATTGAATAGCCATCATCTCCCCAGCAAAACATCAACGGGTACAGCAACGCATCATAAGCTCGATGTATCTCACTGATACGCTGAAGTGAGTTACTTCGACTTTCGAGGATGATGTCTCTTCGGTCAAAATGCTGATCTACCAATACAACAGCCACTTCATTTGCCGTTGGTGCATTAAATCTGCCGCTGTGTTCTCTTTGTGGTTTTTTATCTTCATGTATTACGACCTTGAATGACTCTGAAGGCGATATTTTATCAATGGCTATTTTTAGATATTTTATGTATGGGTTCATCTCATGTAACATAAGCTGCAATTGTTTGATTAAATTTGGTCTCAAATCAGGAAATTGGAACATTGAATATTAGCTTCTCTATAATCTTCACCGACGAAATAAATTTGCAGAAACTGTGCATCCTGCTCAGGTTCCGGTAATATACTTCCAATTGAATGATAGACTTGTCCTTGAAATTTAAAAGTTGGTGAAAAACCGCCTTCTCTTATTTGTTTTCCACCAAAGGAAGTCATTTGAAAACAGGCATTATATTTTCGGATATTATCCATGAAGTGTATACATGATTTGGGTGTAAATCATTAACCAGACTGTAAAGTGGTTCAGGCAGTTGTTTAAACGACTCAAGTTGTACTTTACCGGCGCTACAACACATGCCAGGTGTCTCATCTTTCCACTTCAAGGCGTTACACCACTGATACTTGTACGTCATAGAACCTAAGACTACACTACTGTCAGTTCCCTAAGCAATATCTGGGTCATACGCCAAACCTGAAAGCAACTTGCTTCTCCATACACGCTGAATTGTATTTTCTCTATACCGTGACTGAATCACTCTATGCACATCAGTATTCCTGGCCTGATATAGTGCAGCAGATTGCCTATGTTTTTCAGGGTTTGCAGCCTGGTAGGTGGCGACAGATTGCCTGTGTTTTTCAGGGTGTGCAGCCTTGTAGGTGGCGACAGCTTGCCTCTGTACATCAGGGTTTTTTTCTTATATTCAGACACAGCTTTACGGTGGGATACAGGTAGAGTCTGTCCATATTTTTTTTGTGTCTTTTTTATTTGATTTTTTCGTGTGTAATTAGTAAACCTTGCCCCTATACGTTTGTTTTTCTTTTTTTCTATCAATGTCACAGACTCAGGTTGGTACAATAAACTTCTTATTAAATTTTCATCATAATTTATTGAAGATACAATAGGTAAATGTTCACGCTCTAAAACAGCTACCTCCTGACAATTCCAAAATCATGTTCTTCTACAGCTGGAAATTTTCTGTGCTGCTATGGGAAGATAGGCATCAAAATGCACACTGGACTAATCTCTGCTGAATCGTAATCGCCTTACCCGATAGTTCTTAGATCCAGATTCCGTGTATATGAGACCGTTTCTATAAACTTCGAACTTAAATGGGATAATAATCTTGCTGTTATTAACTCACAAAATCCGCCATAAGTAGCATTTTTCATCATATCAGCAAACTATTCGTTAGGTGTTACGTACTTGTCGCCATTCCTGTCGTGGGTCATAATTGAAAACTTTCTCCAGTCATTAACCACATATTTGACAATTTCTGAACGCACCTCCATCGCTCTATCTTGTGTTTCATACATTAAATTAGAGAGAGCACGAAACAAACCGTCACCAACAATAGGGACGACAGTACATTCTTCAACTTCTCCATTAACGTTCAGATTTTCTTTAGTCATTTTGAAAAAGTCTAACCGACAAAACCTATACTTAAACCAAACGAAAACAAAACAAATGCCAAATACAAAGCAGAGTCTATAGACTCTGCTTTGTATTTGGTTACAACCAAAACTACTAAACCGAAACGAAGCAAATGCAATCCAAAATATGCCAAGAAAAGAACAGCCAAAATCGTCAAATATAATCCGCTTGAAATATTTATGTATAGTACTTATATACTATTAGATACGGAGGCCACTCATGATCGGGTATATATATGTAAATCAGTGAAAATACAACGATAGCGCGTTTTAAAATACTACTGACGCCATCTATTTTTAACATTTAGAACTAAAAAGTATTTTGTTCGTCTAAATTTATTCGTTCCATTAGGTACTGATAGGTTCAAACTAATTTACATCCTCCATCATCCCTTATTTTATCCCTTAGGGGTGGATTTTATCAAAATGCTTTCTTAGGGGATACCTACGTCATAGTAGCTTTATGCATGCAAAGTATCACCCCGATCGGTTTAAAATTGACAAAGCTTCATTCAAACTTTTATCCCCTATTTTATCCCCTTGGGGGTAGAATTGATCGAAATCCTTTCTTAGCGGATGCCTACGTCATAACATCTACCTGCATGCCAAATTTCAGCCCGATTCGTCCAGTGGTTTGGGCTGTGCTTTGATAGATCACTATGTCAGTCATTCAGTCATCTTTGAGTTATATATATTTAGAGATATATACTTACGAAAGTTCGTCAACTAAAACATGATTTTTTTTCCAAATCTCTGGAATTGATCTATTTAAATATAAATGGAAAAATAAGATATTATAAGAAATTGACCAACGAACGGGGCATCTGACAAGAAAAATCAAGTATGTACTATTGATACTATGTATACCAAGGGATATTTCAGAAAATGTTCTGTATATTTTATATGTCAAGAAGAATAAAAATTTAAGAGCGTCATATCAGGTGATCTAGTGGGCCTGTCATAATGAGGTGATGCCCCATCTTGCTGAAACGTAAATCAGTTGATAACGCATTAGAGTTTGCCAATCATAGGCATGATACAATTTTGAAGCACATGTTGAAGTATTCTCAGGTACTACCCTCTTTATTTCATGAATAAACAGAACTACAGTATGTTAAGTTATCTCCAAGTGCTATCCTTCATTCATGATTGAAAAAGCCGGTCTCAAATACTAACTACTTTATTTCAAGTATAACTTTAAGATGTTCGAGATAACTTGTTACAGATTCACTATTAACTTCTCTTTACATCTTTCAATATTCCGAGCCAATCGTTCAGTAAGTTTTTTTACCGTTATGAAAATTCATCCAACCATAGAACTTGTTTTTTCAACATTCAAAAAGAAGCTCTTGACTATTGTTGTTCAAGGACATATTATTATTGTATATTATTATTATTATTATTGTATGTATATTAGGATTTCCTAAATAAACGTATTCATTCATTCATTCATTCAATGATTTCAGTATCTAATAATGATAATGGAAACCCTCATCACTACGCAGCAGTTCGTATTTCCAAACTTACATATTCCTCTTCACTAGTCAACATAGTTGGCACACCACTTATTTTCATATGTTTTTCTTCTACTCTGTCATTAATTGTCGATTCTGGCACCTTGTAGAAGTTCCACTGAAAGTTTTTGTAGTAGTTCCACTTGTAGTAGTGCCACTTGTAGACAGTTTTTCTTTTCGGTTTAACATCCTCGACAGCCTTAATTAAATGTATTTTGACGTAATTACCTCTTTGTGTGAAACCAATATAATCGAACATCGCGAATAGGACTTTTCCCGAGAAAAACAAAATTAGAAAAATTCGTGAAAAAAATATATTGATAAAGCAATTAGCAACATGTACATACAGTTTTTATTGCAATATTCCCTCTACCGTTGATTCCCCAGGGAACTTTATTAAAAGATTTTCAAAACAGGTGTTTTCTTGACAAACGAAATAGCTATTTATGATATGAGTGGTGAAAATAAGGTTTTATTTTGTGAGTGAAAAAGTTTGCGAAACGATCGTAGCGAGTTGAGGAATTTCACGAACACATTTAAAGTTCTTGCTGGTGTTTAATGTCTTACGTACCTAATAAAGAACAATAGTGAGGAATTGTGTGTTCCTGATGATATTGAAGACGCTGCAAAGAGATTTATTTGAATTGTTACAAAAAAAATCGGCTCAGCAGTACGACATCGCATATTCTAATTTTCTTAGCTGGTGTAGACTTAAAAACGTTGAAGGAAATTTCAGCGAAACCGTCTTCTTAGCCTTTGTGGAGCAACTTTTCGATGATAAAGTCGAGTGTGCTCGTTAAAAGTGGTGTTAATACACAAGCAAATATTTCAAGTTAATAGCATTCTTAAAGCGGAAAAATGAAAGTTATAGGCTCAAAAAATCAAAAACTCTTACGTTTGAACAAGTCCAGAGGTTTATAAATGAGGCGCCAGATGAAAAATATTTGATGATAAAAGTGGCTACTATTTTTGTAATATATGGAGCCTGCCGGCGTGAAGAGCTGTGCCATTTAGACAAGACATTAAATTAATGGATAAATCATTGGAAAAATGCTTTTCTACCATTACTGAGTTTTTGAACCTCTCGGAACCAAAGGAATATACAGATACTCTATCAGAAGGTCCTCTGCTTCTTTACTAGCACAATCAGGAGTAAATATAACAGATATTAAGAAGCACGGAGGATGGGAGTCTACAACAGTAGCTGGAGGGTTACATGAATCAATCTATTTCGTATAGAAAGGCTATTGCAAGAATGAAATGTTAAAATGTCCATGTAATTGTCGACTCAACTAGTTCAAATATATTACAATGCTCTTCAACATCGCAAGGTATTAATATCAGCAGTTGTTCTAATTGTATTTTTCATATTAATGTTCATAAATAATAATAATAAAAATGTAATTAATGTATATAATACATTTGTAACATAATTTAATTGTATCAATATCTATTGTCCATAATTAAACTTCCTTGAAAATTGAATAATTATGTTTTGTTTATTGCTATTTGCTTGAAAAAAATTGTGTTTAAAATACTTTCAACACTAACACGCTACTTTTGTAAACGTCATCTTTTAATACTCTTGACAACCATTAAAAATGTCACTTTTAATGACAGTTGTACAAAAATATTTTTTGACGTGGCTTATCACACTATATGCGAAGTTGCCTGATGAACAGACCTAGACCATGACCTAGATGCAGGGCTGACGCCATGGGGGGGGGCTGCTTTTTCAACTTGTGAAAAAGTTGGGAAATTTTGGGCCGTGAAGATAGAAAAAAATAATAGTAAAAAAATGAATAGAAATAAAAAAATAAAAATGAGAGAAAAGAAAGGGAGAGGTAATAAAAAAAGGGAAAGAACCAGGAGAAGGTTGGGATTTCCCAATATGCATAACTTGGAGATCCCATACTTTGAAATTCTGAGTTGTTTGAAAACTTCAAAAAAGTTCAATTTGTCCCAAGTAAGATAACAGTCCTGAACAGTCCACAAATTTTGAAGTGACAATTTTACAAAATTCACAACTTTTCGCTGTTTTTTTGACTTGGAAAAGTTGGGAAATTTCGGGCCGTGAAAATAGAAAAAATAATAGTAGAAAACAATAAGCACAATATTATTTAAGTGTTGTTTCCTTTCATTTGTATTGAATATTCCTGTATATGGTGAATGACCAAGGACCTTGGTCCAAAGTAGAATAATTCCCATTATTATTTTTATAATTACCAAAACTCATTTTTGTTTGTGCATACCCTAACAGGCATAAGCATTCAGCCAATCTTTGGATAGCTAAGTAAGAAAATTATTATATTATAGAAGTAATCCCTCGGCTTTCATTTTTTCGAAAGTTGGGAAATTGTGCTGGTGGGGTTGGGAAAATTTGGATTCCCTCTCCCCCCACCGGTATTTCTTTTCGCTACGGCCCTGCCTAGATGATAATACCTGAAGAATGATTTGGTTTTTATTTTGGGTCGAGGCCAAATTTTTACGTTCAATCAAAAAAAAAGCGTATTTTGTTGGCCATGAGCCTTAGCATAGAATCGTTTCATTCGTTATTTCAATTTTTTCTAAAATTTTCGGCACCAACTTAAAAAAAGAATATTTTTTTATTAATTTGAAAGAAGTGGGCTTTATTAAAAGATAATACAAAAGTTTTACATTTGTAGCAATCTTAGACTTCTAAAATGAAAACATTCTTAATCAGAAACATTATGAGGACATATTCCAGTTGCCTCATCGCTTTGGATAATGCCTACCGCATTCGTAGACAAAATGTCAGTCATCTGTTAACAGACAGTTTTGACACAATTGTCTCTGGCCGTGAAAGATTTCTCTTTGATCAGAAGCTGAGTAATTACTTTGTTCAATGATTCACACAAAATTGTAACTCTAACTCTAGCGTATTGATAGTTGAGTCATGAAAAAAATACAACTTCGGATTTTGTTTTCGATCGATAATTTGTTCAGCGAGACTCATAATTATTATTTCTCTTCAGTTCTATTTTTTCAAATTCTTTGAATGGTACGATTGCTTCACTTTTATTAGTTTCATTCCAAAAATTGTGTTTCCATAGAAATACCCGCTTATTTATTTATATATGTTTTATGTTCAGTTGACATTTTGTTGTATTGAGTAGGTACCACTACTATGAAAATATATTGAACTCGATGTAGTTAAGAAAAACATCATCACTAAAATTAAACTTTGATCTTTATGATTACTTTAACTTATCGTAATCAGGTTTGTACAAACAAATTATAATCAGACTCTCAAAACAATAAAAATAATATTATTTATCTTCCAAGATAGTGACCTAGATCAACTCAGAACCAACTCCGACCCTAATCCATTCTAATTGGAGAAGTGACCCTACTGAATTTAAATTTTCAGCTAAAATTCAGTAGTAATCAATATGTAAATATGAAAGTTTCATCACAGTTTTATGTTGGAATTGGCTGATACTTGATAAAAATCCATTCAACACTATATTGTGATATCTGCACTAAACGTTTGAAGAAGCTATCGTATAGCGAAACACGTGTTGCGGTTTTGTAAACTGCCCAGTGAAAATCTCGCGAAAAATTCTTAATTAAATACTCAATAGTTTTTAAATGGTAATATCCACCTTCCCGATTTTAACACGCGCCTCCCCATAACGGGAATTCTATATAATACCTAACGGCTAAGTGTTGGGTTGCTTGTCCATGTAACAATAACATCGTTGATTTTGACATCTTCAGATTTTGTGTGCAGAATAAAACAAAACGCCAACTTGAAAATTGTATTTCTAACGAATAATGACAAATCAAAATAATACAAGTGTCTTCAGGAGATGGAGTAGACAGTGTACTTCATCTCCTGATGATGCCAACTTGGTTGGTGAAACGCGCGTCAAGAAAGTGTTGTAGTTCTGGTGTTTGGGAACAGTGCTTGTTTTGAATTTATAGCAGAAATTCCAGTTCTACCTTTCAAACAATCTAACGTTACTTTGTTATTTGTATTAATTTGCAAGTCCTTACAGTTCCAGAACTGTAAGAGAAATCCGATTTTCCTAGTAATATAAATTACTAATACATTAGTGACACCTAATTGATTTTAAATGAAATTAGCTACCTGCCTACTTCTGAAGTGGGGATGGTGAAGTTGAAAGCGTTAAATTTATCCCTATTTCATTCAATTAGTTCATTTTCATACCTCAATTGTAGTTATTAATATATTCAAGGTTTCAGTGATGATAAGGTAGTAATACAAATAACCACAACAATTTTCAAATATCTTTGAAAGATGAAATAAACGTCCTTTAGAATGTTCCTAAAACCTTGTCCTTTTTATTCGTTTGAAAGAAAAGGTCGGTGCAGGTAGAAAGTGTATCTGAACAGTAAATCCCTAGAACTTCAAGTCTAATGAGTTTATGTATCTCTAACGGCCTTGAAATTAATAATTCACCAAGCCAAGAGAAGTGATTTATTATTAATTAGGTATAGGTATATTACTTTATTACCCTTCTTCAAAGTCTACATACATAGTTGTAACTATTTGCTTATTCTATTATCAAACATTTTTCAAACGATAACCTCTGTCTCAATAGAATGTTGTTATCGATTTCTAATAAGCATACAATTTGTAAACATCGTGCTTCATTCGTTGATACGAGCTCAACCAATTAAACTCTTTTAAAAATGCTACAGTGATGAATTGTAAACAAGTATTCCCACATCTCCAATTCACGGAGGTAAGCAGTATCTGATTTCCATTTATATTGTTTGTTATGCAGCATAAACCCCCCTCTTTCCTCCCAACCTCACCGACCGAATCCGTGCTGTTGCTAGGCGAACCGCCCAACAGAGTTTCACCGGTTTCACGTTCTCGAACAAAGAGAGTTTCACGAGTTTCATTATACCTTCCCCTCCTCGAATGGTTTTAAATGGTTTCGGCTGCGCTATAACCCATACAACCACAGCCTACTACCGTCCCTTCCCCCTCGGAGCGGAGTTAGAGCGTCCTTTGCCCCTCACAGTCGCCAAACAGTTGTTCACAGTCACTATACTGGGTTTCTGAACTGACTAGCCGTGTGTAGAAAGTTTGTGTGCTGCAGAATTTCAGTCAATTCACGTAAAATATATCGAATTATTACGCCGGGCGTACTGATTCGTTTCCTGTTTGATTGGTATATTGTGTTAGTGAGATATTTAGTGACATTTTAATCACTAAACTGAAGCAGCAGTGGTGAAATTCAAGCAAAATAGCCAGACAGTGTTGTCTGCACATTACAGTTAACAATGCTTGTGAGTATTTATGGTCGTTTCAAATCTAGCATCTTGCGCAATAGGATAACACTGTTTTTCGATATGATTTGACGCAATGTACAAGGTATCATGAATGATATTTTTTATGTACTACGTTTTTAATTAATATTTGTTTTATCTAGTATAGTACCTAATGCCTAAGTAATTTCTCACTATGCTAAAGTAGAATATAGAATGTATGTAAATGTATTGTTTGCTTGTACCCAATTATCATAACGACATGGCTATAATCATGATTAGTTTGTAGTGTGGAAGTAGATTAATCTGTCATTTTTTGTAGTTTTGATTAGGCATAGTAATTTGATTGCAATAGTTGGTTTTCAAAGACCGAATCATTTTAATTATTTTACTGGTTAGTATCGATTACTTAATTTTTTTAATAAAACCGCTGGCACACGTGAAAACCTCATTACGTATTATATATTTATACAGGGGCAATTTTAATTGAATATTAGGTATATTATTTTCAAATCACCTAGGTTTTACGTTATAAGTATTCACTTACCGACATCGCTAAATTATTAATAATCTGATCAGAATATGTTTTAAATTGAAGAAGTGTAATACAGGGATCTTCAAAAAGTATATCCATCCTATCTTCTTGAACCGCGTCTGGAATTTTGTGTTCGACGTTTTGGTTCCCATTTTGAAGCCAATTTCAAGCATAATATATAATAATAATTTTATTAGTCTCAAGAAACACACAGTTTTTAGACACGTCAATACAATTTCTAAAATATGTTTGAGAGGATAAGATTCGTCAATATAGTTTCTAAAAAATGCTTGTAGATAAATTAGAGTTACAAAAAAATACAAGTTAACAAGATAAGATTCCAATCGTATAAAAATTGACTAAAATGTAAAGCCATGAGCTATATGTATAAAACGTTACATATATAACTTACTCAACATGAGATTAATATAAAAAATTACCAGCAAATCGAATGAAAAATAATTTGCAAGTTAATTTTGGCATGAATCAATAAATGACAATTATTTGTTGATAACATAAAAATAATAATTAGTTTTACAATCAGTCAGTTACATACTGGATGAAATACTATTTCTTTCTTCGACTATCATTATCTAATTTAAATAAATAAGTATAAATTTGACTGACTGAGATTATTCAAGTCAGTATTTTTTATTCATGGATAAAAAATTATATTTATATATATATATATATATATATATATATATATATATATATATATATATATATATATATATATATATCAAAAGGGGAAAATTCGTGGACAGAACACTCAAAAAAATAGGGGCAAACCGCGGACACGTGTTTCTGGCTATTGGCCTCATCAGCGCGGTGCAGCCAATTGCAAAGATGGACAACAACTGGTTACCAAAAATGAAAAACATCACATATGCACGGTGTCACCAACAGGAGCTAACCGCACATTTGTGGTTTCAATTAGAAGACCTAGAATTCCCAGGCATCATCTAACATCACCACGTAGGCAGCTATAGCTACCTGCGTGACTTCCGGGTCCAGGATATAAATACAGAGATATAAATATTAACGAGTGTGTATGATATAAATCAAAATCAAAATAAACCTATTTTTTGAGTGTTCTGTCCACGCATTTTCCCCTTTTGATTTATATCATACACACTCGTTAATATTTATATCTCTGTATTTATATCCTGGACCCGGAAGTCACGCAGGTAGCTATAGCTGCCTACGTGGTGATGTTAGATGATGCCTGGGAATTCTAGGTCTTCTAATTGAAACCACAAATGTGCGGTTAGCTCCTGTTGGTGACACCGTGCATATGTGATGTTTTTCATTTTTGGTAACCAGTTGTTGTCCATCTTTGCAATTGGCTGCACCGCGCTGATGAGGCCAATAGCCAGAAACACGTGTCCGCGGTTTGCCCCTATTTTTTTGAGTGTTCTGTCCACGAATTTTCCCCTTTTGATTTATATCATACACACTCGGTAATATTTATATCTCTGTATATATATATATATATATATATATATATATATATATATATATATATATATATATATATATATATATATATATAAAATCTAAGGTTCTCACGGATAGGAATATGCTGATCCGTGTTCTGTGCTATTATCCTCAATGGGATTGACCTCACGCATATATATGCTTCTAGGAATGTGAATTCCTAGAAACAATGAACCTAGAGAAACACCAACACAAAGGATATTACCAGGCAAATTTAAAGAGATATCCGGATGAAAGGAAAGGACAAATACCTGCACTAAGGCGTTCCAACCGTATAAAAAACAAACAAGAAGATAAAACGTTCAGTTCGAGTGAAGCCATGAAGATGATAGCACAGTCTGATTACGAAAGCGCTCGCATTTAATAATTAGTTATTAAAGTTTCAAGTCCTTTTTGTGAACAAATGTTAATATTAAAACATTGAAAATAAAGGGAAACTAGTTGCATCAATCAAAATATATACAATTATAATTACAAAAAAAAACGAAGTACCTAATGGATGTTTGAAACGAATTAATATCAAACTATGAAAAACGATAATTGAAAATGAAAACTGCATCCACGATAATAATAATACAATTTTCACTACTTATATAAATTCTATTCGTGACACGTTTCTCTACACTAATGCTTCATCAGTTGGACTGGTATACATCGAAATCTTCAATGCCTTTTATATATTGTATTATAGGTAATTACAATATGTAATTAGGTAAATGATAAATTTTGTTAAGAGAGATAGTTTTCAAAAAAAAAACAGTTACAATACAGTATTACTTCTAGGAAAACAGATATTCTAGAAAAATGTTAATTATTGCCAAAACCTAACTCAGATAAATGATTAATTCTAGCAACACAGATAGATTTTGAGAAACAATTCAATTCTTTTAATTCAATTGTTTCTGGCATAAAATGCCAATATTAACAATTTCATATATTATCTGTTTAATTTTATTAATTCAATTGATTTTTTCAAATTTACCTATTCATCCAGAATCAATCATTTATCTAATTGAGTTTTGTAGTTACCTACTGTTATAAAAATACATTGTAGAGTAGTTTGATTTATCTGCTCAACTGATGATGAAGCTGCCGTGTAGTGAAACGTGTCTTGAATTAAATCAATACTGTAAAAATTGTATAATTACTGTGGATACTGTCAATAATTTTCATCAAGTGATAGGTCAGTGTATTCATAATAAAAACTCCATAATCAACAAGAGCCAACGCTAACTGCGTGATATACTAGGGTAGAACTGAATACTTAGAAAAATGATCGACTAGTACATGGTGGCTGTATATGAATTGAAAATGAAGCAACTGAAAAATAGGGCAAAAACAAACATATTCATCAACACAAGCCAATCGCACATCTGTAGTTTCAGTTCGAAGACTCTGCTTCTATAATAAAACTACCCGACATCGCCAAGGAGATAACTGTACCTACCGAGTGAGTATCCGAGCTCGAGCCGCAGAATTTTTCACGAGCCAAGCTCAAGCCGAGCCTCATATATTCGTGCCCGATCCGGAAGCTCTCGAGCCAAGTTTACGAGCTTTTTCAAACCATGAAAAGGTCCTGATCCCTTTTCTTCCCTTCGTAGTAGATTTATTTGAATAAACAGGAGATAACTGTACCTACCGAGTGAGTATCCGAGCTCGAGCCGCAGAATTTTTCACGAGCCAAGCTCGAGCCGAGCCTCATATATTCGTGCCCGATCCGGAAGCTCTCGAGCCAAGTTTACGAGCTTTTTCAAATCATGAAAAGGTCCTGATCCCTTTTCTTCCCTTCGTAGTAGATTTATTTGAATAAACAGGTATAAGTTTCCTCAAGTATCTAAGTATAATCAGGGGGGTAAGTTCCCTTTTTGCCCTTAAGGGTTGACTTTTGCCAAACCGATATCGATATCGAAGGTAGTAAACTGATTGTCTATCTGATGGAGAAAAATATCTTACAGAACGGTCAAAGCAGTATTTAATAAAATAAGTAAAAAAAAACAGATAATAATGGTGTGGATAATGCACTGAAAAATAATTCGGAAGGTCTTTTGTATCGCCGCTCTTGTCGTTTATCACGGCTCTAACATAAACGCACTCTCAGTCCGCACTGTGCAGCAGATACTACTACTATATTCCAAAATACTAAGTCAAAATGAACTATTTTCAGTTACTAGTTTTATTTGTATATATCTTCAAAGGGTTTAACAAAAACAATGGTCCAAATTTAACAAGGTTTCATGACCTTTAGAATCAACCAACTACAGGAATAATTTTTATATCCCTAAATAATTCATATATTTTATACACCGCCTTGTTGGTTGGTGGCTCACGCCCTAGCCTGAACAATCGATTTTCACTTGCTATCGTCTAACCCGTATTAGGAATCACACGTTAAAAAGGTAAGACCTCGTTAATCCTTAGCTCGCACAAGTTTCGACTTCTGAGGGTTGTCGTTCGTAGGGGTGCGATAACTGGTTAAACGGAAAAACAGATTTTTAAACAGATATTATACTTATATATCATGAAAATTAGAATGAAATACCAGGTGCAATTCGATTAACCGATTAAACCAGATGCTTATGCCAAATTAATTATATTTGTAGAATGCATTGTAGAAATATTTCACGAATAGCACGTATGGAATTTCAATATATATATATATATATATATATATATATGTACAGTGCTAGTCAAAAGTCCCCTCCCCCCCTCATATCTTTGGAACGGGTATACTTATAATAATGAAATTTGGAGGGTGGAAATAAACGGATGTAGGCTTCTTAACTGGTCACAACAGGTGACGCAATAGTCATAAATGACGTCACAAGGCCACTGTGACCAAAAATTTTAAATGGGACCCTATGGCAAGTGACAGCTCGTTTGAAAGGTATTGAAAATACCTATTCAGTCATACCAATTTTGTTTGGGTTTCGGCTGATTTTGATTGATAAATTGAAGAAATACGAAAATTATTGTTTCGCATTTAATTAATAAAGATTTTAAAGTACGCCTCTGGTTCATTGTCAAAAAGGTTGACGTGTTTGAATTATCTACTTGTCAAAAGTGTTTATACCTTGAAAATTTACCTAAGCTATTGTTTAACGAGACGTTTAAGTGTTTACATAGGCAAAATGGTACGTACTGTAGCCGACAAAGTAGCAGCTATCTTAATAATTGGTGAATGTAGAAACAATTTCCATGCAGCGGAACGACTGTTTAATGAGAGGTACCCCGATCGCCCTATATCGAGGGTTTATTTGAGGGAGCTTCTTCGGAAGTTTGAAGCATCAGGTAGTGTTCAAGATGCCAAACGATCTGGTCGACCAACAATTAGTGATGACAAAAAAATTGACATACTTGGAGAAATGGTAGTGAACCCTACTTCTTCCACAGCCCAAGTTGCGTCTATCTGTGAAGTCAGTCAAAGGACAGTACATAGGGTGTTGGCTAAAAACAAATTTCATCCATACAAATTAAAAATGGTGCACCAACTTTCAGATGATGACCCCGACCGAAGACTAGAATTCTGTGAAACTATGTCCGATAAAATGAACCAACAACCAGGCTACATACAGACAATTTGTTTTAGTGACGAAAGTACTTTCTTTCTCAATGGAAATGTTAACACTCAAAATGTGAGGTATTGGAGTGACACAAATCCTCACATCTTTCGTGAAAAACATACTCAATTTCCAGAAAAAGTAAATGTTTGGGCAGGTATTTTGGGAAACCACATAGTTGGGCCTCTTTTTCTCAATGCTAACTTAACCGGTGAATTGTATCTGGAGATGTTACAAACTGATATTGAGGCGTTAATTCTTGAAATTCTAGAAGATAATCCAGATGAATTCGACAACTTGGAAATAACGTTTCAACAAGATGGTGCTCCTGCGCACTATTACGGTGCAGTAAGACGTTACCTAGATGAAGAATATCGTGGTAGATGGATTGGACGACGAGGTTCGATCGAATGGCCAGCTCGGTCACCGGACCTTACACCATTAGATTTTTTTCTATGGGGGTACTTGAAATCTAAGGTTTACGCTACAGCACCTGACAGTATTGCCATTCTGAAACAACGAATTGTTGAAGAATGTAGGGCAATTTCCGCTGACACACTGGGACGAGTACGACAAGAGTTTAGCAATAGGATGCATTACTGCCAGGAAGTAGATGGAGCACATTTTGAACACTTATTATAAGAACTGGTTCTTAAATCTGTATTAATTAAATGCGAAACTATAATTTTCGTATTTCTTCAATTTATCAATCAAAATCAGCCGAAACCCAAACAAAATTGGTATGACTGAATAGGTATTTTCAATACCTTTCAAACGAGCTGTCACTTGCCATAGGGTCCCATTAAAAATTTTTGGTCACAGTGGCCTTGTGACGTCATTTATGACTATTGCGTCACCTGTTATGACCAGTTAAGAAGCCTACATCCGTTTATTTCCACACTCCAAATTTCATTATTATAAGTATATCCGTTCAAAAGATACGAGGGGGGGAGGGGACTTTTGACTAGCACTGTATATATATCTTTCTAACTTGAAACGGGCGTTGTTGAAAAGTTTATCCTTAGTATTATTTTCTTTTTCAGTCATACCATGCTCACTTCTTCGAATGTAGATGCGGCGTCTGCCTCCACTGGTAAGTGAAATTATGAATTGAAAATATTTTTATTCGGAAAATAAATACTTCGAATGCAATTTAAAAAACAACTAAGTACTATCCTGACTGATATCTGATATACCCACAGAGGTCATCCGTGCTAATCCTTCTTTTTGTCCAACAGAAGGAAATCTCTGAAATTAATTGATGATAAATAATCATTCAATGCGAGTTTGTCCCTTTTGCTGGTCCCCAATTGATTTTACCAAATTCATACCGCTAATATATAATCCACATCTCAGTATGGAACGGTTGAAGTTTGGTTGAAGCTTCATACTCAGCTTCAACTTCATCTCGTGTACAAAGCCCCAAAGAGAATAAGCATCTGATATCCCTATCTGATCCTGCAAGAGGGGTTCGAATTTTTCGAATTTTAAACGAACTATTTTATTACTCACTGTATTTATTCTTCAGTCAGAATTCTTCGGCCATACTGGCCTAGAAGCATGAAACTACTACTGATTTCCTTGCAGGGAACAGGGCCTTGTAAGAGTTTTGGCAGAGTTTCACCCGCGCCATGGACTTGAAAGACATTTCTATAAATAACTTCGTTAAGAAGTAGAGTTTTATTTGGTGAGAGTCTCAATAAACGCTCGTAGTTTGCAATGGAAAGTGGATTCTGTTTAAATAATCACGTGAGGTTCTAAAAGAGGAAAGAAAATTCGGAAAAAATCACGGAATACCACAAGAGTATAGGGAAATAATCACGAACCAAACGCATATGCCACTGATGTTGTCTGCCGCAGTAGCAGACGAAACTTTTGGTATTCTCGGTTCCATTTGACAATGACCTACTAGACCCAATTCTGTTCTCTTAAATCATGACTTCGGCAGTGAAAGCCTATGATCTCATATTGGCGAAGCATATTACAATCAGCTGAATATTCAATAACAACGTCATACAGTTAGATATTCTATTGAGAATTTCAACAAGATGACACTCCTCTTCATTACGTAGTACCAGTGCGACAATTCCTCGATAATACCTTTCCGGGTCGATGGATTGGAAGAAGAGGTGCTACAGAATGGACACCAGATCTCACGATTTGACTCCACTGAACTTTTTTTTATAGAAATGATTGAAATCAAAAGTTCGCGAGACGCGGCCAACTACTGTAGATAATTTACGGGAAGAAGCTACCTATTGCTGTAGGGTAGGCTAACACCTGATATTCTTCAGAATGTAAGGGAGCAAACATAATTTCATTTATTACATTGTACCTATTCAAGTTAATGGTGCTCAATATTCGAACATTTGATAAAGTAAATTTTTCTGTTTAGTTTCACTTGAAAGAAGGATTTTTTTTCTGATAATGATTATCGTTGTAATGTCAAAAATGTTACAGGGTTGGTTATAGAATTGAAATACCTTTCAAATACTTTTTGAAATGTTTGACCTGTGGGATTTTAGGTAGGGGTTTCTCATACAATACAGTGGTACTGTATTTATTATGTCCTCGACAGGCATGTTTGCATGCTTTGTTTCTGTGTGAAAATATTTTTGAATTTTGAAGTTGCTTCTAGTTTTAATGTTTATTCAGCTTCTATTTGCAGAAAAATTGGCATTAAAATTATGGTATAACGACTCTCACATATGTTCAAAATTGATAGAAAGTTCTAAGAATTATCTAGGGACCATCCAAAGATGTATTAAGACATGTACAGAAATTGTTTCATAGACTTCGATGTCAACATCATATTTCCAAATTAGTTTTTACAAATGACAATACACCATATAACAAGTCAATGAAACTTTTCACATATAGTCAGTGGGCATACTTGAAGACTGACTATTAATCAAATCATCTAAAGGAACAATTCGTTCAGGCCAGTCTCAACTCCTCACACTGTAGGTTAATGGACTGACACCCATCAGAAAACAACTACTCCCCTGGCTAATACCACGAAGGGTAATGGATTTTATCCGACAGATTTCAGTGCAGGAATCTTCACTGAAGTTATTCCTCGAGTTTTCTTTCCTTATACGAGGAATTGGGCAAATTTCGGATATGCGGTTGGTTACCTTGTTCACAGGCAGATGGGTCGATGACAAACCTGTTGTTTGTTGTCCGCTTCAGCCTAGATCGAGGAATAATACTCTGAAGGAATTCGATTTTCAATTATCAGAAATCATCGACTTTGTGTTGATGACAGACACTACCTTGCACTGACGAGTGGCCAAACAGCCCGAAACCGGTCTGCAAGTGTGTTCCAATAATTGAAAATCTATTGCAGTAGTTGTATCGCCAACAGCATATGCAGATGAGTAGTTGTTTTCTGATAGGTATCAGTCCATCACCCTACAGTGTAGGGAGTTGAGACTGGCCTAAACGAATTGTTCCTTTAGATGATTTAAAGTCAATGAAAATATATTCACATTAGAAGTGTAGCTGAGAAATAAATGAGGTATGTATGAGGTAAGTTAGACATTGTGTCCTTTTCAATAAAAATTAATAATTTGCAAGTAAACATGAACACGGAGAAATCTACACGTCAAATTTTCTCCGAAATGAATATTTGTCATACAAGAGCTTGGAGAAATCTCAAAAAAAACGGTTTAAAATGTTACAAAATACACATATCTCAAAAATTGTATCCAGGTGATCCCGAAAGGCAATTAGAATTTTGTAATTGGCCAATAAGAAGACCTGATTTTTCTGGAAAATGTAATTTGGACAGATTAAAGCACTTTTACGAATTGTGGGATATTCAACCGAAATAAAGAACACAGTTGGAGCACAAACAACCTCAGGCAGTTCCGAGAAATTCGACCTCAAGTGCGATTTAGTATTAACGTGCGGGCAGGAATTTACAAAGATAGAATTTTGAGTCCTCATTTATTTGACGGAATTCTGAATGGAGAAACCTATCACCAGTTTTTAATGTCGATTTTCGAAGTCTATTTGGATGATCTACCTTCAGCTGATAGCTAACATCTGGTTTCAACATGATGGTGCTCCACCACTCACTATCAGACGAGTATCTAATTACCTGACTGAAAGGTTTGGTGACATATGGATAGGGAATAATGGGCAAGGTCTCCAGACTTGAGTGTTATGGATACATTCTTATGGGGTACACTGAAAAATAGAGTTTATGGTTAGAGGAATATCAAAATATTGAGGACCTTCAACACAGCATTATTAGAGAGTTCGGAAGATTGAGGAGGAGGAAAATTAATCGTGCAGTGAATAATATTCGAAGAAGGGCACAGTTGCGTTACCATGAACAATGCCAGCATTTTGAGCATTTGCTGTGATTTACTTCCTAACACTGTTTCTATCGTATTTGTAATAAATTTGTATTATATCTCTTTTTTCATTATTCGTGAAAGCCATTCTTCGCCAAAATTTCAATGACTTGTATAATAACAAAATGTCATTGAGTGTAACAAATTGAAAGTCGAATTTAGAAACATCAAAGTCAAAGCCTCTCATGATAAGAATAATTTTTTTTCAATATCTTCAATTTTTCAATAAAAATGATAACTTATGATACATCATTGAAAAGGTAAAATCTGGTTCTATTCAAAACAGAAAGAATCCAATGTAGCGCTCATAAGAAAAAATAAAGTTGATGATGGTGGCCGGAAGGCGAAACGTCGGACAACAAATCTGAAAACACCATTATGTAGAAGGGAGAAAGTGGCAATGTGGAAGTGCAATTTATTTTCGAATCCTTCGAAAAATGAAGCCAGAGAAAACTATAAACTATTTTCCGAAATTTCTTTTTTTTTTCCTGATATCTCCGGATATACTCAGAATTTCAGAACTTTCTCAACGGCATATTGTCAGTCAGGTAAATGCGCAACTTTGTCCAAATTTAACCATCTTCGTATCTCTCATAGTTTCCGAGATCCCAATGACGAGGATCGAATTTGAAACACCCTGTGTCTCTGAAAGTAGACCGTTTTGAATTCACATTCGTGATCAGCGGACAGATAATTCTTTTTTTGGAAATAAACACGAACTGTGTAACCGAATAATTACCACTCCGAAAATTTTCAGATGCCCTATCGAATGAATTCTGTTCCGACTGGAAACTTTCTTGGAACACATGTCGGAGCATGACAAGAGCATACATAGACAGTCATATTTACTGCTTGTGACTACAATTTTTAGGTAAAATTGCCGGAATGTAATAATATTCAGGCAGAATCTGCCCTTTAGGCAGCACCATTTTGTTTATGAGTACCTATCGGGCATAACAAAGATGGGCATAACGAAATGATAATTCAAACCGAATTTTTGAGTGACAATTTTGACTGCATGAATCTCAAACTCAGATTTGCCCACAATTTTTAAGTCGCCTGGTATATTTGTTCTCTGATAAAACCTTGTACAGACATAAATATAGTTACAAAACATGTAAAGTGAGTTCGAATTATATCAAGGAGGTTACGTACAGCGAATAGATCAAGCAACAATGTCGATATTACTGTGTATTCTATCTAAACTTATTGAAAAAATAGTAGCAAATAGAATTATTGTGTTTCTCGAAAAATACAAGATTCTAACCGATCATCAACATGGTTTTAGAAAAGCTAGATCAGTTGAGAGTGCTATTGCTAGAAAATTCGAGTTTATTTACAATGAAATCGATAAGCGAAAGTACGTACTTTCAATATTATTTGACTTGGCTAAGGCGTTTGATTCAGTAAATAGTGACCTATGTTTAGTAAGTTATACAACATTAGCATTAGAGGGTTCCTTCTGGAATGGATAAAATCTTTTATGGAAGATAGGAAAATGGTAGTGACTGTGAATAATGCAATATCTGTTATTCAAGATATTATCTTTGGGGTACCACAGGGGTCCATTTTAGGCCCACTGCTTTTCTCTATCTAAATAAATGATCTTCCGAAGTATATAAAACAAGGTTTTATTATCCTATTCGCAGATGACACTACCATAACAGTTTCCGGAAATATAGTGGAGAAGCTAGAAAACAACATTAATTCAGTCATGGATGACATGATTTCTTGGTGTGATAAAAATCAACTAAAATTGAATGAAGGTAAAACAGTACATTTAAGCTTCGCGTTAAGGAAAACAGTGATCAAAGACATGTTTAGTTTTGATGGTATCAGGACTGTTTACTATTCATTGGCGTACTCACATATGGCTCAAAATGTATTAATGTGGGGTTCTTCTGTGGGGGCAAAACGTGTCTTTATTGTTCAAAAAAGAATAATTAGAACTATCTTTAATATTGCACTCAGGGATAGCTGTAGACCTGCTTTCTGCAAGAACAAGATGCTAACGTTACCGTGTATGTATGTGAAAAATAATGTACCTAATCTAACAGATGAATCAATAGTTCATAACTATGCAACACGAAATAGACATTTATTAACTATCCCAAAACATAAAACATCGACATTCAAGGAATCACTTGCATATAATGGCATAATATTATTCAATTCGTTGCCTCAAGATATTAAAGATTTACATATTATACCATTTAAAAAACAAATTAAGGAGCTATTAACTAATAATATTATAGCGTAGAAGAATTCTTAGAACGGGATACACTGTTATCATGATTATTCCTTTCACTGCATTTCTTTCATCCTAGTTAAAGATAAATTTACTTTTATGTATATTTATGTATGTGTGTATATATGTGTATGTATATATATATATATATATATATATATATATATATATATATATATGTATATATATATATATATATATATATATATATATATATATATATATATATAGTTGTATGTGTGTTTGTTTTATTTTTTATATATGTATATAGTTAATTACGTGTCTTGAGTGTCCGTTATTATTGTTTTATATAATTTTCATTTATGACAGGTAAATGATCGAAAAGACGAATAAAGCTATTATTATTATTGAGGAGGTTGCGCACAGCGCCATCTGCCCGCGAGTAGATCAAGAAATAATGTCGATATATCAAGGAGGTTACCTACAGCGACATCTGCCCGCGAGTAGATCAAGCAATAATGTCGATATATCAAGGAGGTTACGTACAGCGCCATCTGCCCGCGAGTAGATCAAGCAATAATGTCGATATATCAAGGAGGTTGCGTATAGCGCCATCTGCCCGCGAATAGATCAAGCAATAATGACGATAATTCTGTCTAACACACATACATACAGGTGAAGCTAATATAAAGCGTTTTATAAAAACAATGAGGGCAATCACGAAAAATTATTGTCGGTATAAAGTGGGCGCTGAGAGGCGAGAGGTCAGTTCTCGTGGTTATGTCATTATTTACATAGTATATGGATAAAATGAAGTTATTTAAATTATGCTAGGATGAATTAAGGAGTCTTTTTAAGGAAGGTTTGAGGCGACAAGTACTGCAACCTAGTCAGAGCGTATTTCTTATGTTTCCTCAGGGTTTGTATGTTTTCTTGCAGAAAGAGTTATGGGTGTTATCGTTTTTTAAATGAATGTGAACTCAAAATGAATGGTTGAAAAAATTCAAAATACCAGGAAAGTTTTCTTTACAAATTAATGTTAAATTCAATTCCACACTCATTGCTCATTTTTTGTCAGATTTTCCAAATATCATTTCTTTTTTTGTCTCATCATATTTATCATATTCCATCAATCGAATTTTTATTGAATTCTATCTTCTTTGATAGATGCTTTTAATTAGCCATTTACCAAGGATGTGTTCGGACTTTCATTGTCTAATTTAATATAAATTGATTTGAAATCCCAGAAAGAATCTGTAAAAAATTAAGAAGATTAACCGAAAAATAACAATTTTATTGAACAAAAAACTGAAATTACAAAGAAATACAAGCAACAACCAAAAAATTAAAAAATAAAAAAATTTAAATAGTAATACAAGGTAAAAATAAAAAAAATTAAAAAATATTATCAACAAGAAATGAAAATTAAAAAGTAAAAGATTGCAAACCAAGTTATGTCACGACGTTTCGATTGTTATTATCCACAATCGTCTTCGGGTGATAACTGGACTTATTCCTTCGAGATCTGACTATTTATAGGTCATTCGAGTGCTTTCACCTATCCCCTCTTCCCTCTCTCCGCTTCATTAGTTTTATCGAGAGTTGGTCGTTTTCCGCTTGATTAGAGGTTTCCATATGTTACGTATATCTATGCTAGCTTGGCTAAATGCATTGTTGGACAACATATACGCGGCTTCTTTGAATTTTCTCCTAAACCAGTGTTCCTTCTTGTGGATGATTTCCGCTTAAGCCCACTTGATATTTTGATGAGTCCAAACATGCTCTGCTATTCCGGATTTGCTGGTTTCTCCTTGCTGTGTGTGTTTCTTGTGCTCAGCAATGCGAACTTTCAATAGCCTCTCGCATGGTATATCTGCTAAATGCAATTCCTGGAATCGCAGTCCGCGATTGGTGGCCTGGTTTTCGTGAGGCTGCTGCGGATAGTGTTCCCACAAATGAAGTTTTTGTACTTTAGTGAGAGTATGAAGATAAGACAACTGCATATATGAATCATAATATATAAAACATTTTTAGAAAAAAGTCTGATGCCAGATGACTTTTCCCTATCAGAGTGAAGGGTCTTTTTGCGTATAGTACGTAGAGAAAGGATTTTCGCGCCAGAATCACCTCAGTTATAAAAAATTAACTGGCGAGATCCCACTTTCCTAAATCAAAAATGGTTATAAATAAATCATATGTAGAAGACAAATTAATAAACTTAACCAGAAAGCTTCACTGCATTTGAGTAAAATCAACACTAAGAGATTTTTTCAACTCACCAGTATCTCTTCTCATTGAAACTTTGCCTTAAATTTTTTATAACAAAAAATAATATATAACAAACCTTCGAATATCGACGAAATCATTTTAGAGAACTGCATTGTCATACAAATTATTTCACCATTGAGTGACATATACAGTATATTGGATTTTGTTAACTTCGCTTTTTTTCCTGAGGAGATACAGCTTAGTTTGACAAATATTCAGTGAGCATATATTGTCATGTCCTTAGTTCAACATTTTTTTTTATGTTTTTTCTATTCGGACACCTTCATTTCGGTGTTATTCCAGTGTTATTCGTTTTATTGGTATCCAGAAATACTTTTATTATTCCTAATTATATTTTTTGAAGTACCTGACGAAGGTTGGTTTTCTGGAGATAACAATCTACAGTGTCACACATAAAGTCCGCATCAAATGGGATTTTTTTTTGTTCAACTCTTCAAGCAACTTTTGATATCTCCATTAGGTTGTGCTTTAAAAATGATGCCAAATGACATGCATATGACCGATCAAGTGATTTTTCTTCCCTGTCCAATTTGACATTTTTTTCAAAAAATGTTCAGAAAAGCAGTTATTGCACGAAATTTCGAAAATCGGTAAAGAGAAAAGATGATTGTTTTTTCATTTTTTACCCATATACCAATTTTTAGCTCTCTAGTACAAATTTAGTTTTTTTACAGTTTTTCAAAAATTTGACATTTGCCGATTTCTCAAATTTAGCCAAACCTCAACAAAGTTAGTGCTTTACGCCTAACTTATCTTTCCAACGCATTTATATTACCAATTGCAATTCTAAATACAACTTATTTCGCAAAAATTTAAAACACCAGAAAAAATTATGCCAAAAATGATGCAAAGTTGATACAGTTTTTAAAAACAGATAAATATTTCACTTTATTTCTACTTTTTGCGAAATAGCTTGATACATAAGCATAATTACAAAACAATATCAATGAAAAGTCAATAATTTATTATTTAGTGCACTTTTCAAACAGTTAAACTTTGATTTACTAATTACGAAAAATTACAACGAAATTAAACTAAGGGTACTGTGGAAACAATTGAACTGAACTGAATAAGCAAAATATTTTATTGTCATATGACATTTGTTGAATAACTCAAAATAGTGTTTATCAGTTTTAGATTTAAAATAGTTTATTCGTTGTCTAGTGTGTTGTAAAAAATGCTGAATCTTCAAGAGAAAATTGAAATCGTTTTAATATGCGGCGAGAATACCGGTCACCGACAAGTAGCTGATATTTTCAATGCCAGACATCCTGCAAGAAATATTCATCAGTCAACAGTTAGTAGGATAATAGCTAAGTTTAAATCTACTGGCTCGGTTGAGAGTAATTTTAGAAAAGCACATCAGCCTTCTAGACATACTGAAGAAGTGGAATTTGGAATATGTTTGGATGTCGTAGAACATAAAAAAAAACAAGTATTCAAGATATTGCAGATAGAACAGATGTTAACCGAGAGAGTGTACGACGTATTTTACACAAAAATAAATTTACGCCTCATAAACCGAAATTTATCAATACATTAAAAGAAAGGGACTTCGATATGCGCTTGTATTTTTCTTTTTGGTTTCAAGAAAATTTCACATAATAATTTATGCACTCCCGATTTTTCTGAAACTGAACTTTTATCTTTGTTATTCTTAATGTGCATGCCTAAGTTGTTGGTTTTGAAAGCAATATTTACACCTTTGCTGTGCAGAAAATCTGAAATATTTGTAGTAGGGTTGGCCGAAGTAGGTTAAGGTTTTATAACTTTCATCTTCTCTTCGAATGAGTCTTTTTCCTGAAGTACGAAAAATCACTCACTAGCAGCGCTAGTAGTTCGGTAAGGACAAACACTGCTTAATCCTCATATAAACATATGATAAAGTACAATTAAAAAAGAATGTTTTTAACAGAAGAAAATGTTCCTGGAGCAAAACTAAAATTTGCAACTGTAAAGGATAACAATGTTATAACATTAAAACGTTGGCTTGCATGCCATAATTTAAAAATAACTGGAAAAAAAAGTGAATTAATAGACAGGTTAGTATACAGACTCTAGTAAAAGAGTAGCGGCAGATTCAAACTGTAATAAATGAAATTAGAAATAATTATGAATTTCAGATTTATTTCCGAGCGAAATATGAATCAAATATAAATGGTAATGAAATAAATTTAATTAAATACAATAAATTTATATGATTTGATGAACGATTGAAGTTATATCTCATTCTAATCAATGGTAATTAACTATTTCATGTTTAGAGCATACTTATGAATCTTTATTTATTTTTTGCACTGTTAAATCCACTCTCCTCGAAGCATGTATCCATTTCTTATTACATCTAACCTCATTAATATGAGGTTTTATGAATGGAATAAAAAACACGTTTTCTTCCGGATATCGATTATCCGACGTACAATTCGCAAAACAGCAATGCTTTGTTGGCATTATACTAGCACAAAATAATTTTTTTATCAGATTTATATTTTTAAATAATGTGAATAGTTTATGTTTGTCCCTTCTACTAGTGTTGCCTCTCGTGACACGTTCGCTGTACTATTCTCAGGAAAAAGGCTCATTGGGTAAACTTCTTTCAAAACTTGACTGTATAACTTTTTTGATAATAAAGAATGTATTAGACTCCTATCGTAATCATTGTTGACGGCTATTTGTTTCATCATGTTCAGTTCTTTATTGAAATTCGCCTCTGACAAGGGCAAATTCATCAGTCTGTGGATCATACTGTTGAAAGCTGCTACTTTGTGCTGATACGGGTGGGTGGACGAATTATGAATGATAATATCTGTATGTGCCGGTTTACGATAAATTGAAAATCCATGTTTGTTATTAACTTTCGTTATTGTCGAGTCAAAAAAATTTTTATAGAGTCGTCCTTTTCCATCTACATTGCGAATAAGATAGATAGAAGGGTGGAGAGAATTGATGAAATTCAAAAAGTTAGTCAACTGTCTGTTCGTTCCTGTGAAACATACCAGGATATCATCCACATATCTACACCAATACACAAAACTTCTTACCAGTGGGTTACTGTGTATTTTTCCCTCCAAATCGTCCATGAAAATCTCTGCCAGAATAGGACTAAGTGGGTTTCCCACTATGAAACCTTGGCAGGATGAGTAAAAAGTTTCATTGAATTGGAAATAATTCTGTGACAAACACACCGTAAGCAAGTCTAATATTTCCTAATTCACTACCGGATTGATAGACTTTTCATCCAATAGATTATCTACAAGAGTAATCGTTTCATTCGGAGGAATACTGGGAAACAAATTCTTTACATCGAATGAAATCAATTTGGCATTATCCGGGAGTGTAGTATCTTGAATTTCATTGATCAAATGGCATGAATTCCTCAAACTGAATTTTGATTTGAAATGGGTGATTCGGCGAACAATTTATGGTATATACAAAAAAATGAAGTACCAACCTTGAAAATGATTTGGTATGAATTACTCGACTATCCCGATTACAATTACAAATCTTTAGAAACTCTACGAGGTGTCTTATTGTCTTGTGATTTCAAATATATAAAATTGAACAATCGGATGGTCATAATGTAATCGACGCGCATTGTTCAACTCCGACAGGAATATTTGAGGCGAATGAAAAGCTACCGAGAATCCGGCAGACATATAATCTACCTCGACGAAACTTGGTTTGACACACATGATGTTGTCAAATATGGCTGGGTAGACGAAACCAAGTATTGTGTTTTGAACACACCTTCTTCAAAGGGAAAACGTGTTATAATTTTGCACGCCGGGAATGAAAGTGGTTTCGTACCTAACGCTTTGCTTCTGTCAGCCAATAATATAAAAGATTCGTCTGTTGATTACCACGAAGATATGACTGCGGCTTTATTCGAAACCTGGTTCAGTGAGCAGCTTCTCCCAAATATTCCTCCAAACTCTGTTATTGTTATGGATAACGCTTCATATCATTCTCGGTTATTGCTACAATACCAAACAATAACACCAAAAAAAAATTGTTGATATCTTGCGAAATCATGACATGAAAATACCCGAAAAGATTCCAACGAAAAAGGTATTTCTGGCGACCATAAAACAACGTAATTTCAAAAAAGAGTATATTATTGATTCGATGTGTGAAACATGTAGTCATATTCTCTTACGTTTGCCTCCATACTATTGTGTGTTCAATCCAATTGAAATGGTTTGGGCCACAATGAAAGAAAGCTTGCGGAAATGTAATCAGTCACCGACTTTGAATGCTGTGGTGCTTGACAATATAAGGCGAGTGGTGAATGAAGTAGGTAATAGTGATGTGAGGAAGAACTGTGTGGCCCACGTTATAAAAGAAGAGAACAAATATTATGTGCAAAGTTCAATAAATCCGATCGTTATTCAACCCGATGATGATTCCACCTCATCCTTATATAGCGAAGAAGAATTTTGATTTTTCTAGCAATTTTGTTGGCCTCTATTATTTTGTAAATATATGTTTGACAAGAATTATTCGGTGTGATTATTTATGTTTTCATTGCATTTTAGAGTTTTCGACTCGGAAATCAACTACCTTAAGTTTTTCATAATTACCCATGGTGGAAAAATTCAGTTGAGATAACTTTTTCATGGGGTGATCAATTGCTATGATTGTAAGAATAAGTAACTGAAAAACTACCACTGAAAAATAATATGCCGATGCCTATGTCGAGACGGGAATTCCTTCTCTGTGCTGTTCCAATTGGTATTGGGAATACTATATTTTATAATAACTTGCTATCGTCCAACCCGTATTAGGAGTCACACATTAAAAGGTAAGGTCTCGTTAATCCTTAGCTCGCACAAGTTTCGACTTCTGAGGGTTGTCGTTCGTAGGGGTGTGACAGCGGGTTAACGGAAAAACAGATTTTGAACAGATTTTTTTTAAGTTTCAAATCTATAGCTCATGTTGGTTGAGTCTTAGTTAAACAGCGATAAATGCAATAAAACCGGAAGTTTCGTGGCCCAAATGGCTCATGATGACCCTAGTTTAGCAAACCCTAAACAAAGAAAGGTGATGAATGCTGTCCTGCAAACTGTTGCAGAAAACATACTTTTATTTTTGAATTTTGTGCAGGACCACCTTGAAACAAATAAAAATAATCACTGATTATGGTTACAGTCAACTTTCTAAGAAGTATGAATTTACCTAAATGGTCCCATAAAGTGCTGAATATCCAAATAAAATTCTTCGGCGTAATATGTTTTCGAAGCTTATTATGTGGACTGTTCCACGATGATGTTTGAAGAGGGATTATGCTGGAACTGATTTACGGACAACAGGGTCATGTTGCACTTAGTTGTTGTTACTGGCCCGTTATAAATAATAGAGACCTTTACCAGACCACTTTCAGACCTTGATTACGTTTGTTTATGAAATTAATATAAAAATCACTACAAGGGTATGCTGATGTTTAAAATAGTTCTCGTACAAGTATCAGCTCTCTATTTTTCAAAGTGCTTTAATAACTCTTTTTTGTGCAGTCTGAAACATTTTCATCGAAATTTCATTGTAGCGGCAAAATCTACCTATTTAAAAATTATGTGACACGTTCGTTGAATTCGAAACTACTACCAATATGTAAATCTAAGAAATTCGTGCATGTTTTTTTCATGTCATTAAAGTCTATAAATAAAATTTTCAATCCGCACTTGAAGATTAATCAGTTAGTTCCGAGGAAACTGAATATAAATAATAATAATAATATCGTCTTTATTATATAGAGATTACAAATTATTACATAATTCGAAGAAATAATATAGGAAAATCTCTTTCTTGCTTGAACTTCACGAGGCGAGATTTACCCTTCGGAAACTCTTACATCTAACCTCCTGAGGCTCATCTAGAGTTGATAATACCATATGGCCCTATAGATTACAAAATTAAAAATAATACTAACTAAAAAACCAGACATTACTAAGTTTGTTCGACCAACATTTACCTACATTATTCACTGTGCAGATAGTAAGGATTCTTTTATAAACTTTTTAAATGCTCTCAAAATTGAGTCCCTCTACTTGAAATTTTTAAAGGTAAAGCTCCTCTGGAAAGTAGCTGTCGAATGATGTGGCATGGTAAGTAAGCCCTTGTCCCTTACATTAATAGAATGTGTATGAGATCTAGGAAGTAAACTCCTTCGAATAATATCATTTGCATTTCTCATCATTTTATAAACGTACATGGATAGATGTTGATTTTTGAGATACGTGATCATACCGACGTAATCCGTAAATGGTTCATTGTCACACCATGTTTTTATTATTTAAGTTCTTGTTGTATATCATTCTATAAATTCACTTTATCATGTTATGCTAAGCCAAAATATAGTAGTGCCATTTAAAAACAAAGTGAACTCCTCAGATATATTTAGTTTAGAAATATCGTTAATATAGGTTCTAAAGCTAAACTTCTGAGCACCCCGTATTTAGTAGTTCCAATCCGTGGAGAAGATCGAAATTATTAGCGAGATCGATTTTGGTTAAACATGAAAATCTATTGTATTCCAGTGGAATTCTTATTCCATGTTATAATTTCGCCTTTTTTATGTTTCAGAATCCGACGAAGAATTCACTCCTCTCAGGTGTTGGGACTGCAACGTAAACTTCACAAACAAACATTACCTGTATGCCCATCTCTTCCACCATATAAAGCAACCGCACATCATTTTGGAACGTACCCAGCTGCCGCCTCTCAAAATTACACTGAAAAATAAAAGCGGTAACAGCTTCGAAATAATCAGCTCCCCGACACATCTGGGGTCGCCGCTGAACAGCCCTTCGCACAATTCAACTAAATCCCAGAGCTCTCCGCTCGACCCTTCGTCCCAAAATCTTTCGGAATCAGCCTCCAATCTGGCAGAGATAAAGAAAGAGAATACCGACGAGGAAACCACGCAGTCGGAGCCAAAATCCTTGGCGGAAGAACATAACTCGAACGAAGAACGAGTTACTTTCTCGCCAGGATTCGATACCGCCAAGGAACTCGGATCCCATCAAGGTTTGTTCATTGTACAGTTGTTGAAATATGATTATATCTGCAATTATCGAGATATAATGCCGAAAAAAAAAATAACGCGGGCCTCAAAAACCTAATACGAATGCACCTATTACCTTGAAGTGGGGTTACTTTTCCCGCATGGTGACTATTATTAATTTGACAAAAAATTACGTGGAAAATTCGTTTGCCCACTTCAGAACTATTCATTTGTATCCAAACTCAATGGGGTGGTGACAAGTATGTGACTGTTTTAAGTAATAATAATAACGTATGGTATTGACGAGATACCGGTGTTGCCTTTGAATTTATTGGAAGTATTCATTTCCCACCCTCGGGCTCATACAAGCTAATACGCCTGATGTAGTTCTTCTCGATCATGTGAAGTAAAACTGCAACTCGTTGTTTGTGTTGTCAAGAGAGAGTCTTGGCCAAAAGAGATGAAGTTCAGATAACAGAAGAAGAAAAGTAGCCCAGAGAGCGGAATAACTTTGCTTAGTATAAAAAAATTAAAGAGGAATTGTTCTCTTTCGCTGATATAATCTTTGTTATTCAATCAATAAATCAATTCAAAACCAGATAGATACAAGACACCCCACTAGAAATAAAGCTGTAATACCACTCTTCATCAAAGGTCTTCAATGAAAGAATGTTGGGAAGACAAAATATCTGGGCCATCTATGAACGACAATCAACGATATCGCGTTCACTACCCACACGAAAAAACAAACTCTTTCTAGGGAACCAAAGGATCTACAAGATAACATGCGGTGCCTGTGGCTAATAATACTCGTAAATCGATCAGGCTATCAGAATAATATGTACCAGAGACCAAGAGCACAAAAGTTCTTTGATGTCAAAACAAACATTCTCTGCCATTCTCCTGTTGATTTTCTATTGCCGTGCTCTCATGATGTATGTAGAAACATTTGTTGAACTGAAAGCGAGTCTGTTCCTTCCAAATTTTTATGAGCTGTTTGTATTCTTTGACTATTGCATCACTTGGACCATTGATCGGCTTAATTGGGCTTTCGTTTTGTTAGCATTTGAATTCGCATTTTGAATTTTTGACACAACGTTTCAAACCGGTTTCAATTAAATTATCAACTATAGCTTAGTATTCGTTAACTTTTCGTAATGGTACTATGTTACATACATGTTACATTCGACTCTCATTATACGTTAATTTAAAAACATTTCATTTACTGATACTTGTATTAAATAAAAATTAATAGAACTCCCTGAAAGAGCTACTTTTTATAGGTTCCCCAGTTCCTAGCGACTCTGGAACTTCCGGTTCCGTGGATAAACCAAACAACAGTACAATTACCACTGACAGCATTCTCAACACCAACTCCAACAGTGAGAGCAATGCTTCTGAATACGGAAGCATTCCGGGCGCAGAACCCACACCTCCTCCAGAACCTACTGTTGATTATCCCAAGATCAGAATTAAAACTACCGGATTGCTGAAGGAATCTCTCACAATAACAGAAATCACGGACGATAATCCCGATGGAGATCCCAGTTTCAGTAAGTAATCTTTAATTGTTTGATACATTCATTTATCCTGTGATTTAATCTTGTATATGTATTGTTAGCACTTCCAAAAACATTTTGTTCAGACTCATCAAATGAGACCTATTTCTAGTACAATTTTATCAAGTAGAATTCAATGCTACGAAATCTCAGGCATTAGTTTTCTAAAAGAAGGTGAATGAGTCGAAATCGGATGTCATAATGTTAAGGCACACAATTGACAACCATTTGAATTCAAATATATCTTCGTACGATCACGTTACTGCAATAGCTATTCCATCTTCTCAGAAAAATTGAGCAGTGCTTTCGTGTATTAGGAGCTGTGCTAATTCAACTCTCACATTATCTAATTAAATACAATACAAAATTGATCACAGGCCACTAACAAAACGATGTGTTTCATGAAGCACAAATAACAATATAGGTAGATCTTGAGCATTCAACTAACGATATTCATATAACCCTTTACTGCGATATTATGTAGTAGGTATTAGATATTCAGTTGAATTTTGAATGAAACTTTGTAACTTATGCCTGTACACTGGTGTGGTGATACATATGTTAATAATTTTCATACAAATCAAACAACCAATATGATCAAAGTACTTGATTTTATTTACACTTTTCCAAAATTATTTCAGATAATCAGATACTCAGAATAGTAATCAATCAACTTTGAACTATTTAAATCGTGACAAGCACAAATATTCGAAAACTAAGTTTCGATTACAAAAAACTTTACGGTCATTTGTGGCATCCGGAATAATGAGAGGTAATAAACTGGAAAGAAAAAAGTAATAAAAATCATGAAATTATGAAACAATAAAAATAATTGGCGCTCCGGGGCGACTTCATTGATTCCAGTGGCGCATTCGCTTTTTCAGCTGCAGGAAAACCCGGAAAAACATGCAGCACCACATCATTTGAAGATCTTGATCTGCCAATGTCCTCTCTTTCATAAAACAAAATGTAGGGTGTCTCCAGAGGCACCAATGAATTCAAAACACTAAGTGACTTTCATAATGCGAACGAAGCAACCTTAAAATGTAATGAACAACAAACCACCCTCCTTAATAGCAGTACCAAAGAATACCTTACAGAAGAGTCACTCATCTGGTGGCACTTTGATGTTGAGAAGTCAAGTTTCTGGAACCTATATTCCGTGTTCGAGATGTTTAATGTCATTTTAAGCGGTAAATTCAAATTATTTGAAACTAATCAAGTAACTAATCAGGTTTTAGACCAACTTTTTAACAATTTCAACCAAACTATCTTGAGTTTACCATGTTCAAGTTCATTAGCCAATCAAAGGAAATTTTTCAGGTTGACAGTAATCACCTCGAGTTCCTCAAAAAGTTCATGGTTCCTGTTCCGTGCTGAATGTCCCTTTTGTAAGGTATTCTCTGACAGTACTTTTTTTTGTCATAGGCCACACCTCTTCTGGCTACTATGAACTTTTCCTCACTTTTAGAAGTGTAATATGTTTGTACTTGATTGGCCGAATGTCTTATATTTTAGTGACAAAGCAATCAATTAGCAAGTAGCAAGTTATACGTATCAATTAGCAAGGAACAAGTAACAAAAACGATGACATTTATGCATTCGAAATTAAAAAGCCACAACCATTCTAGAATCGTTCGAACTGCGAACCCGAATACGCCTAATATCGACTATTGTATACCTATTATTATTTTTTAACACATCATCAACAATTTCCATTACAGCGATTATAGAAACAAGTTATTCAAGAAACCATGGAACTAAACGGAACACAGCCTACAATGTTTTGAAATTTGAAAATTATTAGGTTAAGTTATACCTCATTTCTACCTACCGTCTGTGTTCTGAAATGGATCAGTCAGCGATCATTTGCGCAATGTGTACTAATCATGAGCTTTGCAGGGAAAACATTAATGTTAACATCTACCAAAATTATCGATGTGAAAAAACGGCGACCTTCAATCACCGATGTATCCTCAACGTAAAACTTCGATGTAAAACCGATCAATTTTTCAAATGAATAATAAAATTTAAATTCAGAAATTTATTAATTGTGATAATTGATAAATATGAAAAAATTACATGAATATATTAATTTACTTGTGAAAATCATCAATGTTTTTGAGTACAACTACCTACGTAGGACATATTCAAACTTCCAATGTCTGATGTCTACAATTATAGTCTATGTTCACTTCCAGCAGATTAGCTAACCAATTTTGTCTTGATATCAATCGACTGTCCATCTAAGCATAGAAGTGCTCCAAAACATCATTATGCATAGTGCACGTGATCTCCCAGACAGGGCTACTTATACAGAGTCGTACTAAGGAACGACTTTTTTTTATAATATGCGGCTGGGTGTAGTAAATTTTTTTAGTTGGAGGGTAGGGGTACAGTACTTGAAATTTCAAATATTTTAAACTTTAAAATACGTTATATGTACACACATGCGTTAAAACGTATTTGATCGCTTCGACACTGTAACATGAATTCTGCCAGCCGATTGCAGTTGAATCTGATTGGCCAGCAAAGGAGGCTTTTTTATTTTACCCAATAGATGCAAATGTGCGTGGTGATCATGCTTTGATCACGCATCTGTCTTTGTTATGGTTACTTTGTTTGTTGAATGGATATAATTTAGGATGATCAACAATACATAATCAAATTATTTAAATGAATCAAAGTAAGAGATTCGAGAGATTGATCTTCATAAACGAATGATTATTTCGTTCACGTCGTGATTCGTAATCAAGTGACAAAGTGACAGATAACCAGAAAACTAAAACAGTGTAGGTACAATTTTCCTCGGTATTCTAAAAATTATACAATATTTCAAATTGTAGAAATGTTGTTCCATGTCCCGTGTCATTCTTAAAATAAAACTGATATTCATTCAAAGTCTCATGTTACTCTGAATTCAAAGTATAGGTAGTTGAAGTAATCGACAAAATCGATGATTGCAATGATCGAATATTCTTTATTTTTCAATCGAATTATTCCGTGACTAAAATTTCTATAAACAATCCATTCAAAAACATCGACGGTAGTTCCAAACTATCGATATACGTATAACATCGAACATTTACCGATAGCACAAAACATTGACATCAATGTTGACATTGATGTCAATGATGACATCAATGTTTTGAAAACATCGGCTAACGATGCTCATCCCTACAGTGCGTACTGATAAAAAATTTCGTACAATTAAAGTCAGAAAATTCAGAGCTGACAAATTTCTATTCGCCACTTGTTACTCGATAATTGATAATTTTTCTGCGTAAACGTGTCCATTGGAAAGTGAGGAATTTAACTTGTAATAATTGATAATTATCACTTGCTACATGCTTATCAAGTGTACACAAATCCACCAAAGTTTGGAAAAGCATATGACCTATGACATAAGTGATCAAATGTCAGGTGAATGATGAATGTTCATTTGTGTAATAAGTTTATTATTAGTTTTTTGTGAGTTGTGCCAGTTTAAACAATTTTCAAGTAAGAACATCTAGAAGTTATCATGAGCGAATCATTATCAAATGTCTCATTCACTGAAGAAAAAGTGAAATTGTATAAGATCATCAAACTACAAGTTGCAAAACAACCTGGAAATCTTTTCAATGTGAGCTGACATTCTCATTGTATATTTAATTCAAACAATTATAAATTTTTCATAGGCAGAGCAGTGCAATTTAAATAGTGGTTGGAGTATAGTTCCAGTTTTTCCGGGATCTCATTTCTGCAGAAAATACAATAAGGATCATCAAAAATCGACTGAAAAAAAAACTAATTTAAGTGAGCACATTTTCTGTATCTACTAACACTATTTATTTTCTACTTGAAGAAGGGACATTGATAACACCAAAATGTTCACCTCTTGATTTAAACGATTGAATTAATGTAACAAAAAGACCTGAGAGAGTGATTCAACTATTTGTGATCCTTTTTTTTTATTAAAATCTTTGTAATATTTGAAAATACTATCAATCTATAACTAACACTGTAGAGAAGCACACCTGCTGGTTACATTGCAGCATAATGCACAAATAGGTTTATTATACTGCCCTCCTAAACCAAAAAGGTGTATCTCAAAATTTTTTTGTTTTGAGATACAAGGAATTTTAATGAATTTCAAAACCGCACCTATATAGTCAAATTTATTTATGTTTTTTTTTTTAATAAATACAATAAAGTTTGAGACGACAATGACATGGTAATTAACTTGTCTCATATAAACCACTATTTTAGTTTTAAACTAAGATACGGCTAATTGGCTAAGGAATTGTGAACAAAAATTTGAGATACGTCTCTTTGAGCTAACTATTAATTAATAGATAACGTTCTATTCTTACCACATGGACTTGGATAGCAGATTGAATAATAAATAAAAATTATCTAGAAAAGATTTATTAATAATGTGATACATGAAGAATACGCTACATTTGTGGGATATTAAAAGAATTTTTCAGAAAGTAATACTGAAAATTAACCCAAAACTAAACTAGAATATAAAAACACAATACAAAAACATAAATTTTGTTCAGTTCTCATCTGAAACTGGAAGAGTGTCCCAGAATTGCAACCGATCAAATAATGGAGCATCAAAGTAATTTTTATACTTGATATTATACGATCCTCTGTGAACGGTTACCTGGACCAAATCATGTAAATATGGCCTCGACTCTGTACGAGTTGATTTGTATTGTGAGGAAAAATCTTCCCAAATGTAAAAATGCTGTAGCTCCATTGGCAGGACGTCAGTTTTATGAGCAGCACCTTTTACGGCACCTTGTGATAAATCATAAAGCTTGTTGCCCATTTTTTTCATGGAAACCTCCACTCTATGATAAAAAGAGTCGGCAGCCATAAACGTATGGCCCGGCACAAAGTATTTCATATTAATTTCATTGTTACATATTTAATCGGATTTTATGATATATATTAAAAATGAAAATAATGCCCAATTCTTGTTTTGCGCTGTTCAATTGTCAAGCCATAACGTAATTTTTGAAACGTCTCTCTTGCTATGAACTGTTAAAATGTACTAATCAACTCTTCTTTGTTTCGTTTGAACAAAGCTTCATGCCAGAGAGCTGCAAATGGCTTGCTGTTTTTTTTTCTGCGCAATACACTATTTCTTCTACATCTTCATCTCTTGTGGAATCTTCTCTGTATTTTGCTCGAGATTTGTCTGCTCTCTCAATATGTTTGCTCCACGTCATACAAACATCACAATTTTCATCGAGACTGTTCTTTGTATGACTAAACAACAAACTTTACAGATGAGGCTAATAAGAACCCTTTACAGCGCTGATACTATGGCAAATTGAGGTATCAATCAGGGAAGCTTCTAACTGTAAGTGATGTAGACGTATCTTTGTGAAGGTCAAATTGTTAATTGCCAGAAATCCTAGGCAAAGTCGACGCATCTCTGAGAAACGGCCGTTTTGCTTAAAAATATGAGTAACGTCCACACTGCTTTAGTTTTTGTTTAATTTTTGAGATACGTCTTATAATTCTAACACTTTAGCTGCACAATATGCACGAGATACGTCTATTTCGCTAAGGAGATGGATTAAATACAACTTAAAGTGTTCTTATATAAAGAAATAAAAAATTCAGTGAAATTTGAGATACTTCTTTTTGGCTTAGGAGGACAGTATAAAATTCTCTCAGTATAATTTATTATGAAATCACCATTCAAATCAGAATATTAATACATACTGTAAAATATTATGATAAAATGAGTCATTATTATTGTAATATTACTTATCATGAAATTCTAAAATGAAAATTAATCAACACCTACTTCGATTGTCACTTTTTTGAAATTGTTAATTAAAAAAGTAATAACTTCTTCATCATTAAAAAAAATGTAGGAAACTTCCAAAGAGAGGAAGACATGAAATAAATACTTTCTTTGAAGGTTTCCCACATTTTTTGTTGATGATGGAAACGTTAAAAGTTACAAAGTTTTCTCCCAATAAATTAATTATGTATTACCACTGCTCACTCTAACCTTACCTAACCCTCTAGGTTTTATTGGTGTTTTGAGTATTGGAAAAACGCATCTAAAAATGCTTCATCAATTTTAAAAAAAATTACAAAAATATAAAAATGTTCACCCTGTTGTAAACAGGAAGCTTATTTTTAGATCAAAATGATAGTTCCAATTTGTGGTCTACACCTTCCCTAGAGGATCCATTAAAATTGCCTGACAACGATGACAACAGCATATTATCACTCTTCAACAATAATGAGAGGGCAAAAGATTTGGGCTTCCATTCAAGTGACAATGAATTCATATCTCTTGATCGTCTTGAAGAGAGGAATAGAGGGGCAATGGTAAGTTGAAAAAACTACTTGACCACTATGATTTTATGATTAACTATTTTTTTTTATAGCAACTCTACAATTCATCTTCACAGGCCTCAAATCCGTTGGATTCTCTAACTGGTCTACCTATGCAAGCTTTAGCACAGCAGGTATCTCGATTGCAACCTTCTGGAAATGGAATGCATCAACAAAATGTTTTGATAAATATCCAGCAATTTCCATCAGGACCTCCACAACCATCTTATCAACCACCTCCAATGTACCCATATCCGCCACAACCAATGCATCAGCCCTACCAATATCAGTAAGTCAGATAAATATTATAAATAAATAATGAATGTTTTTATGTGATAGGGGGAGAAACAAGTTGATCTTGTTGAGAATATTGATGAATATTTTTTGTGTTGAAGTCACATTTTCATGATTATAACCCTACATAATTTATGATGCACTGTTTGGAACCTTTGGTGTAGTAATGAATATTACTGGAGTTTTTTCCCAACGCCAAATCGTTATTTTTAACACCTCGACACATGTTTCAATCACCAAGTGATCATCTTCAAAGAGGAAGATTAAAACTAAGAACTAGTTGGAGCTAATCCTATTTATGCTATAAAGGTAACCCATACAGGTAAACCATCCAGGCGTACTAACCATACAGGTGTACCAACCCAAATTAATTTTACAATTTTACCTTATCTATTAATTTACAATATATGTTTATATAAAACAATTTTCAGCTATATAAAAATATGAAAATTAATTAATTTCACAATATTGCCTATCCAAATTTATTTTTGCAATGCGTACTTATGTAGTAATCAGTAAACCCAACACCATTATTTTATTTTAACAAGCTATATAGTATGCTCTTTGGTATAGGTCCGTCATCGTTATTCATAATATTATTGTGTTTACTTATTTCTACACTCTCATAGGCATCTAGTTGACTGTTGTTGTTAACAACAACAGGCAAACAACACATTGCAAAAATAAATTTGGATAGGCAATATTGTGAAATTAATTCTTATATAGCTGAAAATTGTTTTATATAAACATATATTGTAAAATAATAGATAAGGTAAAATTGTAAAATTAATTTAGGTTGGTATACCTGTATGGTTGGTACGCCTGGATGGTTTACCTATATGGGATACTTTTATAGCATAAAAAGGATTAGCTAGCACTAGTTCTTAGTTTTATCTTTCTCTTTGAAGATGATCACTTGGTGATCGAAACACGTGTCAAGGTGTTAAAAATAACGATTTGTTGTTGGGAAAAAACTCCAGTAATATACCCTACATAATCTAAAAAATTAATACTATCCATGATAATGAATATAGAATTTTCACAATGAATTTTATTTAAAAGGTGTTTTGCTACACGGTAGCTTCATTAGTTCTAACAGAGAGAAAAAACGTCAGTATACAAACAATAAATTCTCAGAAACATGCATCTACAATGACCAAGGACGACACCTCCAGTGGCGTAGACCTAGACAATTCACCAATTCCAACTCGGTTTCCAATGAAAAATGCAAAGAATGGTCTCGACTTCCCGGTACAAATGCATAACCAAGTGGAACCAAATAAAATCATTATTATAGCTGGACACAATGGAAAAGATATTGCCAAATTCATGACAACACATAATAGACCTAATTACTCAATACAAGCAATACTCAAACCCAATAGTACTACAGATACTCTGATTGAGACTGTAATAAAACACTCAGAGAACCTATCAAATAAGGATGTAGTTGTCTTGTGGACAGATAGAACAAGTACCGATATTTTAAAGAAATTTGTTCTAAAGGTGCAGCACACAAATCCTGTAATCATCACACAGCCCTACAGATATGACAACAGAGAAAATGTAGATTCGATATACCATAGAAATCTGCAGTTGAAAAAAGGATTACAAAACATGAACTTACCTCACACGTGTATTCTAGATTGCAATAACATTCTTAGGAGGTCTAATTACCACCAGAATGGATACAAAATATTAGCAAGAGGTAAATGGTACATAAGTAAAGCTATTTGGGAATATGTAATGGGATTAAACAACATAACCAACATAAGTGAAAGAGGAAAGATGCCTTCTACCACGGTAGATGTAAATTACTTTTCACACCAGAATAACTCTCTAGCCAATGAATTACAAGAATCTTTGAAAAACACTATCTTAACAGAAAACCCAGATGAAAATTTTTTATACCCACGTCTATCGGAAGTAGCTCCAATAAATGTTCCATAAATGATGATTTTTTTAATCGAAACATATATCAATTCGACAATCCTGATGGTGAAATAGCTAAGAATCAAAGAACTTCAACTATATGTCATCAAAATATCCAATGTCTTGGCAACAAAATTCTACAGATTGATGAAATAACGGACTATGAACTTAAATGTGACCTATTGTTCATCTCAGAACACTGGCAAAACAATATGCAACTTGATGTTATAAAACTGAAAAATTTTAGTTTGTGTTCGTATTTTTGTAGAGTTTTTACTAAAAATGGTGGTGTAGCAATTTACAAGAATGATGAAAGCAGGTTAGAAATTTCAATAATTGATTTAACCAATTTCTGCATTGAAGGGGTCTTTGAATGTTGTGGCATTGCGTTATCTGAAAACAAAACGGTTTTTTCATGTATTTATAGACCTCCATCGGGTAGCTTTAAATATTTTCTAAATTTTTTATACGGGTTACTGACATTATTAGGTGACAAATATGAAAACATAATACTAGGCGGGGATTATAACATACATTTTGGAGTTGAAAGCAGAGAACTCAATCTCTTCAGTGATCAGCTGGCATGTTTCAACATGATATATACTATCAAAGAACCAACCAGAGTAATGGCTAAATCAAGTACGTGTTTAGATAATTTCATTATCAGAGATGATTCTGATTACCAAATAAAAGTTGAAGACTTCAGGCTGTCTGATCATTATGCTCAAATCATTGAAATTCAAGTAGAAGATATAAAAAAAGCAAATAATAATGTGCAAAACGTCCGGCGATTTTTTTCAGAAGAAAACATTCGAAACTTCAAGGCTGTCCTACAGAAGGAGTCGTAGGATGACGTCTATAAAGAAATATGCCCAAACAAAACTTATGAAAGTTTCAACAATATTCTTCAATATTATATTGAATTGATTTTCCCGGTGAAACACTTCCGAAAGCAGACAAAAAAGCATAATTTTGACTTTTTCACTCCGGAACTTCACGAACTGAAGCACCAAGTAAACCTCTATTCAGAATGTGCTAAAGTTGATAATAATTATACGGAGATATATAAGAGAGTGACCCAAACGTATAGGGAAAAACTAAAAGCCAGTTATAAGCAGTACGTAAATGACAAAATGTCTATTTCCAGCAACAAAGTCAAATCAATGTGGCATATGGTACATACTATTCAGAAAAAAGAATACGTGGTAAATGAAATAAAAATTCAACAAGATGGTATTGAAGTATCAAACATAGACATGGCCAACAACTTCAATAATGAGTTCTCAAATTTCATACAGCCGCGAAATGTAGACTTCGATTACATGAATAGCAATATCTCAATATGCGAAAAATCAATGTTTTTGTGTCCACTAACGGAACCCGAAATTATAGAATTGATAAAGAGCTTAAAGCATTCAAAAGCAAGTGGTTACGATGAGATATCAAACAATTTATTGAAAAAATGTTCTTATGAACTTTGCAGCCCAATGACGTATATCATAAACTTGTCTACTGAAAATGGAATTTTTCCGGATAGTCTAAAACTAGCAAAAGTAACACCAATTTATAAAAAAGGGGATAGAAACCTCTATGAAAACTACAGGGGAATTAGCTTACTCTCAAGTATTTCCAAGATTTTTGAACTAAATTTAAAAAATCAATTAATGTCTTTTTTCACAACAAATAACCTTTTTTCAGAAAACCAACATGGTTTCACAAAGAACAAAAGTACAGAAACAGCACTTTATGAGTTCAATGAGCATGTGGTTAATGCACTTGATGGTAAATTCCATATTTGCGGATTGTTCATAGACTTCTCCAGAGCTTTCGATTGCGTTAATCATGACCTGCTATTAGGGAAATTAGAAAGATATGGTGTAAGAGGAGTTGCCCTAGGTTTAATGAAATCCTACCTGGAAAATAGAGGACAACGTGTCAGTGTTGGAACCACTCTCAGTCAGTTGCAACCATTAGGCAGGGTGTCCCACAGGGATCAATCCTTGGACCTATACTATTTTTGATATATGCAAATGACCTGATGAAATATTTTCAAGGATTGTCAACTATTCACACAGTAGCGTATGCAGATGACACAAATTTCATAGTGAAGGAAATTGATGTAACGACCCTACAGGAAAGAACCCAGGATGTACATAAACAAGTAAACATATGGGCAGAAAAAAATCACTTAACACTCAATACATCTAAAACTGTGATGATGAAGTTCACAATTAGTAAGTGGCCCGAATATTTTGTTATCCATGAAAATGGGGATCTGCCAATTGAATCTTGTACTTCTACAAAAATGTTAGGCGTCACCTTGGACTACAAACTCACATGGACTCCTCATATTGAGACCCTCTGTATTAAATTGAGAAAAAACTGCTATGCTCTGAGATTCATGGCTAATTTTTGTAGTAAAGAGATTTTACTGAGCTTATACTATGCGACCATAAACTGCCACTGGCGATATGGAATTTTGAATTGGGGTACCGGATCTGCTGCTGAAAGAATATTTATTTTGCAAAAATATGCAGTAAGAATCATTGCCGCTATTGGTTGGAGAGAATCATGTAGAAATGCTTTTAAAAATTTCAAGATACTATCTGTTGCTGGTCTCTATATTTATGAATTGTGTATATACGTTTATAGAAACAAGCATAATACACCTTTCCAGCAACATAATTATCCAACTCGTTCTAGAGGCAAACTGATGCCCAATATTCATAGAACAACTCTTTATCAGAAAAGTTTTCTTTATCTTGGACCAAAAATGTTTAATAAATTAGAAGAATCAATTAAAATATCACCAAATCTTAACATTTTCAAATCAAGACTGAAAAAGGCACTTATTGAAAAAAATTGCTACACACTTGACGAATTTTAAACTATTTTTTTTATATTTTAATGACAAAATATCAGAACTATGTGATAAAATTGACTTTCATTTATTTATAGTTATTTTTTTACATAATCTAAGCCAAACAAATAATTATATGTATATACCTATATGTATCATATTTTTAGATTATTGATTACTACAAACATTATACTCTGTAACGTGTCCTACCCTCAGACGTTTTCCTTGTCACTGTACGTATAACAATGTACTTTTTAACAAGGAAATAATAAAAAATTATTATTATTATTATTATTATCCAACTATACTACATATATAACAGTAGGTAAATTATTAGATAAATGATTAAATCTGCTAAAACAGGTAGATTTTGAATGAACAGTTAGATACAATACAATATTACTTCTAAGAAACTGGTAAAATATTGGCATTTCATGTCAAAACTTAATTAGGTAAATTAAAAAAAGTTAATGAATCTAGATCGACCGAAAATCTGCTTAAGCATAATAAAAGGTAAATTGAAAAATTCACTGGATAAAATATTGCATAATATAAACCTCTGATATGCCCAATCAATCAGTATCTTGTTTTTATGCATTATGCCTGCCAAATAAGATAAATTAATGGAAAGAATATTTCACACGTCTAGTTTTTCTGTATAACTAGATAATGCTGGGTTGGATTCAGTATTAATACTCTAGAACAATTTTAATGACATTAACAGTAACTGATATATCCAGTGGTGTAGCAAAGGGGGGGGGGCGGCGGGGGCAGGCCGCACCGGGTGTTACCTTTTTTGGGGTGACACCCACCAGGTATTTCAACTTTAAGAACATTGTACAAACAAACAAAAATCGCTAGCACAAAAATTTATCTTTGGGGAATTGCTCCACTAGCACTAGCTCAGCTCTGTATAATTCGGGGATTCCCTCAAAAGAGCCTGACGCTGTCGTGAGGGACTCCCCGTTCCATAATCGCTATCTTTGACGTCTCAATTGCAACATTTTTCATTTGTTTCATGAAGTGTGTTGTGTTTGGTTGGCGTGAATTGTTACACATGTATTTTTCTATAGTTATAGAAAAAGAAAAAATATATTTTAGAAACTTAAATGCTGTTTTGTTAAGATTAAAAAGAGTTATTGATTCATATCGAATATTTTACAGGTAAGATAATTTTATAATTAAATTAAGATTCATATCGAATAATTTAAAGGTAAGATAATTTTATACTTAAATTAATTTCCTAGTACTTCTATGGACTAAACCGATAGGGTTATGTAAAAATGGCTAATGTCATATCTGTCATTTTTGCGTGAGTACGTATGGATTGTCACCATAAAGGAATTTACTAATCTTGTTATTCGAATAATTTTACTAATTAGTCTGATTAATTAATTTTCTAATTTTTTTGATAAAGTTTTTAGTAAATTCGTTTCATATTGCTCAACTAGTTTATGAGAAAATACTCTCATATTATAGACCATAACAACTGGCTTTTTGTTTTAGTGTAAGAAACAAATATAAAGTGAAAATACATCCAAAAGAAAAAGTGGATTTCAGCAAAGGAAAGCCAAACAGGCTAGATTGGATGTAGCTCAAGAGTATGTCTGGATCGATTTTTAAGTATGTTACAAAAACTGATGACAGCCCAAGCTCATCAAAAGAAACTGATTTACTCCTTGATGCAAATGCAAGAGACGATTTAGATAATATCAGCTCATCTTCAGGAAGCAACATTGACAGTACAGTATTAATCAACACAAACGAAGAAGATGCTGAAAATAATAGTAGCAGTACTATTATTGCTACTAATGAACCATTTCCTCAATTGAATGATGTGTCAGAATGGAGTATTCCTGTTCCTTACAATGTTCGCATTGAAATAATAAAAAAAAAGGAAGTGAATACTTCCAAAACAAAGCAGGACCATTTGCCACTGTTTCTAGGCACGGAACCAAAATAAAAGGTGACGCTCGCTTGTTTTTATAAAATTATGCCTAATGGTGAAAAAATCCTACGGTCATGGATGGTTTATTCCCTCACCTCTAATAACATGTACTGTTTCTGCTGTCGTTTATTTGCTATGGCCAATAATACCAATGCGGAAACATTTACGACTGGATATAAAAATGTGGTGGAAATTAAATCCGAAAGTAGCTGACCACGAATGTTCAAATGAACATCTAGAAAATCTTGATGGAAAACTTTAGAAATGAGACTGTTTCTGTTCTGTTTAAAATCTGTTTTTCCGTTAATCACCTGTCGCCCCCATACGAACGACAACTCTCAGAAGTTGAGAAACTTGTGCGAGCTAAGGACTAACGAGGTCTTACCTTTTAACGTGTGATTCCTAACACGGACTAAAATTGAATAAAACAATAGATGATGCAGCTTTGCAATTGATGGATACAGAAAAACAGAAGTGGAAGCATCTTTTGACTAGATCACTGGATATAACTTTATTTCTGGCTAAACAAAACTTGGCGTTTCGTGGACATGATGAAAGACAAGACTCTAAAAATAAAGGCAATTTTTTGGAATTAGTAAAACTATTGTCAAAGTATGATGTAGTGTTGAAAGAACACATGATGAAATTGGAGGAAGATAAAACTTCAAAATGAATTCAGAATGAATTCATTAATGTTCTATCAAACCATGTAAAAACAAAGCTTGTCAACGAAATTAACCGTTATTTTTAACACCTGTGTGTTTTGATCATTATCACTTGGTGATTGAAACACTTGCCGGGGTGTTAAAAATAACGGTTTTGGGATAAAACTCCAGTAATATTCATTATTACACCAAAGGTTCCAAACAGTGCATCACAAGTGTATCAGGGTTTTACAAAAACTGCAACACGTTTCACTTTACAACAACAGTCTCAAGTGAGAATTTTTTTGCTTGATGAAACTATTTCAAAAATGAAACGGTGGAAATCTGGCAATGAATTGTTTCAGTTATTTGTTGATACAAATTTGCATCAAGAATCTGCAAAATCTATCCAATTTTAAAATGACTTTCCAAAAGATCCCAGCTAATCAAAGAATTTTTTTGAGTTACTTTCCAATATAATTCATTCCAGACAATAATAATAATGTACTGTCTAGATTTTAAAGTACAGGATGGACACAAGTCTAACATATTCTAAGAAACTAAGTGAGAAGTTTTATAATTTGTTCATTTAATCAGATATTCACTGTTCTCAACACCAGAACTGCAACATTCTTCTCGACGCACGTTTCACCAACTAATTTAGCGTTTTTAGTAGATGCAGTAGACTATTTAGTCCACTTCATCCAGAGGTTCCGGAAGCATCTTTCATTGTTTATTTCACTTTTTTATTTATGAACTGCCAAGGAAGGAATGACCAAATTAATTGTCCCATTGTTTTGTTTTCAAAATACTCTCTTGAACAGACATTTATTTAATGTCACTAATTTTATGGAAAAGCGTTGCATTTTTTTTTTCTTTTTTGACAATTCAAAAGGTTTTATGTGTTGTCTTCAAATGATTTCTCAGGGCAAGAATATTCAAGAGCAAATTTGTACCACAAATAAATGGTACCAAACTTGAAGAACCACTAACACCACTAGTTAGTTTTTTATTGATGTTTTTAGTATTATGGCTTCTTCTGAAAAATAATGAATGTTATTAAAAAAATCTGTAGGAAATGAGAAAAAAATTTAAAATTTGATAAATTTATGAAATTACTCAGTTTATTTTTGTAACGGAACATTTTTTGGCCAATTCATTTTCAAATCATTTATAAAAAGGCTCCACCAGATGTGTAGTTCATTTTTATCATGAAGAATAGTATGCCTTTGTTAGGTCTATTAATTTGAATGGTAGATAATGCCCTTTTTTGTAATACTCCTTTGTCTTCTAAAGTTTTCACTGATATTGGCTGCAAATGACTGGAACTATTATATTTTTTGTTGCTTTGTAAATCTTCAGTTATACGAACTGTTTTGAAAATACTATGATAGTTCTTCATACAGGCCTCCAAATCCCATGTACTACCCGCCAGGACCTCCAGGATATCCCCCACAACATATGCCCCCTCCTCCCCAACCGCAGCTCACCCAATTAGGGCAGACACCCATGAATCAGCAGCAAATGGGTCACCCTCCGATGAATCAGCCTCCTATGAATCAGAACCAAATGCCACCCACTTCACAGCCGCAAAATATGAATCAGCCCATGCAACAACAGCAGCAGCAGCAACCACAACAACAGCAATCGACACCGTACAGACAGCCCATGCCTCCCAGACAAATTCCGCCTAGGCCACAGGCGCCTGGAAACAGAATGCCGAATGGGCCAAGACCGACTATGGGTGAGTTTGATCAACGTTAGTGTTTTGGCAATAAGTGGCTCCTCAAGCCACTTAGGGAGCATAATTATTATTCAGTCCCATCATATAATATAATAATGATGGAACTGAAGCCTGAAGTTCAACAATAGAAAAATAATACTCCAATATCTCCAAATACATAAATGTCTATTGTGCTTTTATTATATTAATTTTTATAAAAAAATGTTTTGCCAAAATCTACATCTCTTTATATTATTTGCATATTACTACAAAATCTCAAAATACCTGTTATTATTATTATTGTTTTATTTTTGTATCTCAGGTCAACGTCAACCTCTAACACGTCAAAGGGCTCCTATGATGAGACCAAGAAGTGGAGTAGGCATGACTGCATTGAGAACAGTCAGGCCGAGAATGCCGAACGCTCCCAATGGTATTCGCCAGCAACCATCTCCAGTGAAACGAACCCCAGAACAAATGCAGCAACTGCAGGCTAAAAAGAAGAGGTTTGATATGCTGACTCCTGATAAAGATGACGACGACTGTCAGGTGATTTGTATGCAGCCAAAGAATACTGATGGAGGTCTGCCACAGATAGAAAGTGTACAGGTATGTCAACATATTCTACTATCAATAAGAATGGTAATCTGTAACCGAACCTGAAGGTGTTTTTTATCCATCTGTGCACCAACAACTATCTGCTCTTTATATTTCCTTCTCTAGGAAAATCCGGTCCTCAGTTGGGAACAGTACTGTATAAGGTAGATCGTTGTTGACAGTTGGAGTCATAATGTCAGAGGTCAGTTCCAGATTGCTATGACTTCCAGTGTCGACCAGCAGTCTATTGACTTGTGCAATTGGCAATGTGCACAAGTCTATATGCAGACCATCTAGCCTCTCTCTCCAGAAAAATGTGGAGACGAGGTATATCTAGAACAGTGGTTCCAAACCTTTTCAATGCCACTACCAGTGTGAACAACTATGGGAATTGAGTTTACCCCTAGCTAATTTAAAATAATTCAACCACACAAATTCAAACAAAAATATCTTTTATTAGGTAAGAAATTGCAGGTTTAGATAACTAGTAATATATAAATCTCGGACTTAACTAGTGTGAAGATTGATATTGCTTTGCATTCGCAAGTTTAACAATATTAGGTTCGGTTTCACTCAACACGCATCTCATGTCATGCTTCACATTCAGACGGTTTATAGCTTTTGTTTTTAATGTAACAAGAGTCGAGAAACCAGTTTCACATCTGTAAGTTGTAGCAAATGGAATCAACATTTTTAAAGCTCTGTCAGCTATAATAGAATATTCTGCAGCTGCTTTTCGCCAAAATGTACCGAGTTCATTATTTTGAAAATTAATATTCAATGAGTTATCCTCCCGTAGTCCAAGATACTCTACTTTTGCTGACACATCTCCATCCTTGAAAATATCGACACAAGTAGAAAATAGTCTTAAAATTCAGGAGTAGGACTCACGACTATCCATGTTCGGAAAATATTGCTTCAGTGAGTCCATCACAGCAGTTAAATGTTGAACCACGGAATTTTTAAACGAGATTTTCTCTTGTTTAGTATTTACTAATTGCTCACTTAGTTGTGTAGACATTGATACATCGCCAGCTTGGACTCTACGTTGGTCGAGTTCCAATTTACGCAAAAAACTTGCGATTTTATTCTGCAACGTCAAAATGTTTGTTTTATTTCCTTGCAGTGGAATATTCAGACTAATAATTTCACTAAAAAAATCAGCAGGGTACGCCATCTTTTCTACAAATGTTTGGTCTTTAATTTTTGCCCAATATTCTTTTTCTTTTTGTGTTCTCTGATTTTCAAAAAACAATCCAATTTCTTCTCGTAGTTCGTAAACCCTACTTAACACTTTCCCTCTTGATAACCAACGTACCTCTGTATGGTACAAAAGAGCATTAAATGTAGCACCAACTTTATCACACAAAATTTTGAATAATCTTGAGTTTGTAGCGCTGCCTCGAATGTGATTAACAATTTTTACTATGTCACTTAACGTATGTAGCAAACTGGTGGAAGCACCTTCACAGCCACAGCGTAACGGTGTATCAAGCAATGATAGCCGAAAACTTGAGGAGCAACTTGTTTTACGAGTGCTTGAAATCCAGAACGGATGCCCATCATGGAAGGCGCCCCATCTGTACAAACACCAACCAGCTTCAACCAGTCCAGGCCATTTTCCTCAATAAACTCTTTTAGCGTTTAAAATACATCTTCGTCGCGAGTAGTGGTGGGCAAAGACTTATAGAACAAATATTCCTCCTTTACATCTTCATCTTTAATATATCGTGTAAACATCAATAATTGTGAACACGAAGCAACATCTGTGGACTCGTTCAACTGCAGCGGAAACATAGGACTTTCCTTTATTTCAGCAATAACGGTTGCTAGAATATCGGTACTCATTTCACAAATGAGAGTGAGATTTGTTTGATCTCGGCTATATATTGCTCACTAATAATAAGTGATACTGCATCTCACAAACAAGGTTTGATGAGGTTGTCTCCTATAGTGTGTAGTTTTTTATTAAGTGGAATGCGATAATCAATTTTTGTATGAAGCTTGAAGACACGATTTATTTGTTTCTGCATATCACCTGTAGAATCCAATCGTGAAGACTTCAGAACCTTCTCCTTTTTCTTGAAAAAATCTATACTTTTATCTGCGAACTCCTTGTGAACTTTTTCAAAATGTTTTTTTTAATTTGCTCGGTTTCATGCTTTCTGTATTAATCACTTTATTACATAAATTACACTGAGGTTTTTCTATATTTTTGTCCACGATACTTGGGAAACCCCATTATAGAAATGCTTCTTTATAAGTGGGCTTTTCGCCAGATGAAGTAGAAGCCATGTCAAAAACACCTGTAGGTACCTAAAACAAATGTCAACAGATACATGTATACGTAACGTAAATCAAATCAAAATATACTTTATTGTCCGAAGATTTGCATCTTATTGACAAAGTCCAAGAAATACAATATTGATATAAAAAAAGTACTAAAAAAATATAAATGTAAATATAAAAAAAAAATCTAAAAATGTATAGATAAAATACCACCATGTATAAAGTGATGGTACAATAGTAGTAAAAATATTAGTAATATATTATTAAAAGGATTCGCTAAAATATTCTTCCAAACTATAATAGGGTCTATCCACAAGGAGGTTCTTCACCGCCTTTTTGAAATGAACGTTGCTTAAATTTGCCGATCTCATTTCTAATGGTAAATGATTGAACAATTTACCACCATTGTAGTATATGGAATCCTTGATTAAATTCGAAGTTGGGATGGGAAGCCTAAAGGTATAATTGCTATTGCGTGTAGCATAAGGAGTAGAAGCAAAGTTGAGCTTCGATTTATGTTTATAAATAAGGCAAACAGTCTCTAAGATAAAAAGTGCGATGACTGTTAACATTTTATTGGCAGTGAACAAATTTCTGCACGATTCTCTGGGTTTAACTTTACAGAGACATCTTAGTGCCCTCTTCTGTAATATTAATACAGAAGAGAGGAGGGATGAGTTGCATGCTCCCCAAAAAGGTATTCCATAACGTAGTCGAGATTCAACAAGTGCATGGTAAACGGTCTTTGCGACATGGAAACCCAATTCATTTGAAACCACTCTAACTGCATAACATCCTGAGGAGATCTTACTCTTCAGTTGTTTAATATGCTCATCAAATTTCAGCCTATTATCAATGAATACACCGAGAAATTTTGTGTTTAATTCATTTTGTAATACGTCAGCGTCTATTGAAATGTCATCAAGTGAACATTTGAATGATATTATATTTGTTTTGGATGCATTTAGAGAGAGTAAATTTGCATCGCACCAGCTCTTCACCTTCTTCAAGTCGGATGATATTATTTTAATTAGCTCCATTGAGTTTTTTTCTTTCCACAATATTGTAGTATCATCCGCGAATAGAGTGAAACTACCAGATATGTTAATCATAGATATGTCATTCATATATAACAGAAACAGAATAGGGCCTAACACAGAACCCTGTGGTACACCAGATTCAATGGCCCTGTTCTCCGAGAGTTCCGTTGTCCTCACCATTTGACTCCGACCTGAAAGGTACGATTCGAACCAAGTGTTCGTTACATCTCTACATCCATATTTATGAAGTTTTTTTAATAAAATGTTATGATTAACGCAATCGAACGCCTTTGAAATATCGCAAAAAATTGCGGCGGCTACTTCACCAGCATTCAATTCAGAGTAAATTTCATATAAAAAAGAGAAGATAGCATCATTTGTATCTTTTTCCTCTTGAAACCCAAACTGGTTTTTGCTTATAATACAGTGCAGTTTTAAGAATTCATCTAAACGTACTTTGACTAATTTCTCAATAATTTTTGCTAAAGTCGGTATTAAGGAGATAGGACGCAGATTGGAGGGATTATCTAAATCACCACCTTTATGTAGTGGAATGACAACGGAAGTCTTCAGGGAAGAAGGAAATGAGCCAGTCCTGAATGAGGTATTAATAAGGGCGACCAAAGTTTCTAGAGCATTGAGTGGTAAATTCAAGAGAATCTTAACGGAAATATCATCATATCCGGCCGTGTTTTTATTTTTAATGTCATGAAGTGTTTTGAACAATTCATTAAGGTCAGTGTCATATAAAATAAGACTATCATGAATTTTTATATTTTCTAAGTTGATCAATGGATCATATGGAGCATGAATTGTGTTACTCAACTGTTCAGCAATAGAACAGTAGAACTCATTTATTATATTAGAATTAAGTGACAGTTCAGAGTTTTTCTTTTTTGTTTTACCTCTTATATCACTTATAATTGACCAAGTTTCTTTAATTTTATTCTTCGATTCCCCCATTCTGTTGCCGTAATATATTCTCTTAGGTAGACTGATAGTGGATCGATATACTTTTTTGTAATCATTGAAATAGTTCCAGAAAAATGTTTTATTCGTGAATTTTCTGATATAATGCAGTGAGCGCAGGTTTCTAGAGGATGTTTTCAGTCCTTTTGTCACCCATGGCTTTTTACATTTATTTTTAATTATTTGTTCTGGAAACGACTTATTGAACACATCAGACAATGCACTGTGGAATGATAAAAAGGGGTCACATTCAGAGAGTATACTCACCCAGTCTATTTCAAGGCAGTTTTGATAGAACCTATCATAGTTTGAACGACTGAACAATCTACCATACTTATGTATGGTTTGTTTTTTTGTTGATTTTAACAGAATAGAACATATCACTGCTTCATGATCAGATAATCCGGATGGAATAACTGTGCATGAAACGTTTTGCTTGTCAATATTGCTACAGACATAGTCGATGCAGGATGCAGAAAATCGAGAGATGCGAGTATCCGTATCAACGTGCATACTCAAGTCAAATGATAAAAGTAAGTTCTTCAGTGACTCATGAACCAGAGAATCACAGTCATTGTAATTGATATTGAAATCACCTGTTACGATTATAGAACTATTTATCGGCAGGTCAGACAAGAGTAGCTCTAGTTTTCTCAAAAATATATTAACATCCGTAGAGGGAGATCGGTAAAGACAAACAACATATAAATTATATTTTTTGCTAAAGCAGATTGTGAATTCAAATGTTTTATCATCCAAGAGATCATTGAACTTTTCGATTTGAGAGAAAGAGTAATCGGTAATTACAGTGTCAGCCACCAGAATAACTGTTCCCCCGTGGTTTGAGTCTGCTCTTGAGTTTCTGCATACCACAGAGTAGCAAGGTATGTATATAGGCTCATTACTATTACACCAATGTTCTGTTAACAATACTATACTGGGAAAATTCAGAGTATTCAGAAGTACATAAAATTCGTCACACTTACGTCTGAGGGACTGAATATTCAGTAAAAATAATGTGCATGTTTTTGTTATAGATTTGAAATTGTAACATTGTTCACTCTTGGAGTCAGTTTCTTGGGATATCACAGGTCTATAGCAAGGATGTTCTGAGCTTGATCTAAAAAATCGTCGCATATAGAGACATATTTTAAATTATTCCCTTGTTTTTTCGTTAGAATGTTATAGTTCAATACATTTTTCGCTATAGTATGAATTTTAAGCTTTTTACCACCGCGGCTGTTAATCTCTAAGAAAGAAATATCTCCTTCAGCATAATAATTTAGCTTTTTTGTGTATTCGTATAATTTGATATTGAATTTATAGATAAGTTGATTAACACTATACACCTTTCCATAGGGTATAGAAGATAGTATTATGTTTGTATTTGTACAGAGTTTTAGAAGACTATTGATTTTTCTGAATGAAGGATATTTATTCGCCCTAAAATCGTTTGACCCTGCCAAAACTAAAATGTAATTAATATTGTCACAAATCACTCGTGACAATATTAATAATAATAATGAACAGCGCCGGCCCGGCCGCGCCGCTAGCCACATCAAAGCCGTGCTTCACCCCTCCCACACCGCCGCTCACCCGCCGTCGCCGTCAGCCGCGCGCATGAGAGCGCCGTGCTACTGTACTATAATTTTGTTTATTATTTTAATACTTTTTGTGCCAACTCTGTTACCCCCTTGAATTGCCGTTTTACCCCTGCGGAGGTAATTACCCCCAGGTTAGGAAACACTGATCTAGAAGGATCTTCATGGTCGTTGACAGTGTGGTACTGATGGCACCACAGATGGCCAGATGTGCTAACGTAGTTAACGAAACGCACATCAAGAGACAGTGTTTTTATACTAGTGTGGAAGAAGTGTTTCTGATAGATTTACTTCTGTTATTAATATTGTCATTGGAAGAAGCATTTCGTCATTGATTACTTTTTTAATGCTACTTATTTTTTCCAGGGTGGTACCCCCGAACCTGCGGAGAGCAGCATTATGCATCTTTCCGATTCCATTACACTAAGTGTTAGAAATCCTCCACCAAAACCTGCCAGTCCGAAGAAATCAGATGCCAAAGCTGTTGCAAATATTTTGGCGACAAGAGGTATAACAGTAACAGCTACGGCTAAACCAAAAGAAAAGGTAGAATCTCCTCAGAAATCACCCACTTTGCCTTCTTCTTTGAATCTTAACGGAGCTGTCAGTATTATTCCAGCTGCTAAAAGTAATGGAACATCTAAGGTAATTAAACGTTATTATCGTCTTTTCACTAGTACTTATGGAATATTGTAGTATTCAGAAAGGAGATTAATAGTGTTTGTTCAATTAATTGATTTTGTAGTTTGATGAATAAGATGTACTCAGATTTGTTTGAATTGGCTTTCCAATGTTTATTGTTTTAAACTTCCTTTGAAAGATTTAAGATTCCTTTGGCCCAATGCATTTATGTTAACGAATATGTGATCTGTTTTTTCACATAGATATCAATCAAAACTATCTTCTAAAATAATTTTCCCACATACTGGGTGATTTTATGTAAGTGTAGCCTACCAAATTTATATTTTTTCAACGGAACACCCGGTACATAAGTACATCAATCATAATATAATATAATCACAATAATAATATGCTTTATTAGCATAAGACATAATCTTGTAGACAAAGCTTGGGTAGTACATACTTAAAAAATGCAATACATACCAACTGAAATTAAAATATTAATGGTGCATGGGTACAAACTATGTTAAAATGGAGGATATAAAAGATATGTATATATAAAAAAGTAAAAGTCAACTTTATAAAAGAGTAGACATAAAAAGTAACAACTTAAGAGGTCCATAATAAGTAAAGATAAAAAATATGTGTAAGTCTGTTAAAAGCTATTGTTAAAATATTCATCCAAAGTATAATAGGGTCTATCAGATAGAAATTGTTTGACTAACTTCCTGAATTGAAATTCATTTATATTGGCAGATCTTATGTCCATAGGCAAATGATTGTATATTTTTCCACCGTTGTAAAATATGGAGTCTCTGGTAATGTTTTAGTTGGCACAGTGAGTTTCAGAGTGTGTCTGCAGTTTCCTAGTATTTTAAGTTGTGGAAATGATACATAGGATGCTGTATAAAACAGTTTCAACTAAGTTTCATAATTTTATCACAAAAAAGTGCATATTCCCTTCTTTACTTACTAAGCGTTTTTTTTAATGTTGAAAACGACCACTAGTACAAACAGGTTTCCAGAAAGAAGACAAATCAGTTGGAAGCACATTTTATTCTCTGAAACAAGATTTTTAAAAATATTTTATCAACTATGAGAAGTACAAATGTGCATACCTAATGACAAATGAAGAAAATACAGTTCAAATGGCTTTACGCTTATTTAAAAAACACATGTAAGTACCTGTGAGCTGACCAGATAATTAGTATTATCTCAAACTAGCATTTCTCACATGATAATCGCAAGATATACTAGAAAAAAAATCAGTACATTTCATCCTCATTTCTAGCAATTGTTGCAATAGTTGAGAGAAGTTTTCAGAACTGTGTGCACTTTTACCGATGGAGCTTGGAATAATCTTTTAATTGAGAAAATTATTTTTAAGAATTTGTCTCATCAAGCGACATTTCATAACAAAGGAATTGTTGGTTGGCATAACATGAATAATTATGCAAGAAAAATATCCCTATTTTGCTTGTTGCATGAATCATCAAAAGTGATGGTTCCTAAAGGTTTAGAGTGAATTTATTGGATAAAAAATTATTGGTCTGTATTTTTTGATGGACATATCACTGGAAGTGAAGCAAATATTTCAAATTAAGTGATTTATGTTCCATATGGAACTGATCTCTGCATGTAGATACAATGAGATGGTGTGCCTTTCAAAAAACTGATGTACAGATACCTGAATGATCATTTTTATCCAGATCAGGGATGTTACAAATGCCGATTTTTCCGCATCCGCGGATGTGAATGCGGATGCGGATTTTTGAAGGCTCACATCCGCGGATGCGGATGTTTGTGATTTTATGTAATATAGTTTGTGAATAAAGAATTGAAACAATGAGACAGTATTTATTAATAAAAAATGTATTAAGTAAAATGCTCCTATTTGTTTTCAACTTCACTTACTAATTTTCATATTAGTAAATGAAGTTTAAAATAGGAGCATTATACTTAATAAAGAGTAATATTGCTGCCTTTTCTGATGAGTAGTTTCATTTCTACCATTTTCTGGTATTCTCTCATCTTCACTTGACGAATCTAACATCATAGTGATATGGTTTTTTAAGCATGACTTCCTAACGATATTTGATGTCCCTGGTTCTAGTTGTTCCATATCCTTTTCCGTGGAATCAGTCATTCTCATGCTTTTGACCCCCAATTTTATTTTGTTTATACTTTGTTGTAATGATCATCGCCTTAGTTTTAGTGATATTGAGTTTCAGTTTATTTATTTCAAGGTACAACTCAATATTTTTCAATGAATTATTTATCTTTTCAATAGCGACTTGCAAGGTTTTATCGTAGATATATATTAATGTATCATCTGCAAATAAGTTAATCACATGATCACCATCTACGTAATTGATATCGTTTATATAAATGAGAAATAGTAAAGGTCCTAATACACTACATTGTGGAACTCCAAAATCATTCACTAACTCTTGTGAGTAGCACCTATTAATTTTTGTTATTTGACTCCACGAACTGAGGTAACTTTTCATCCACTTCAAAACTACATCACCAATACTATAATATTTGAGCTTTTGGATTAATATATCTCTGTCTATTGTTTCGAATGCGCTCTTTAAATCAAAGAATGTACAAACAACATAATTATCTTTATAAATTTTTTTTCTTTCCAATTTGTTATTGTGAACTGTAAGGCAGCCTCACACAAATGTTTTTTTCTGAAGCCTGACTGACAACCTAAAAGTAACCTGTTTTCATCAAAGTATTTGTTGAGTTCCTTATACACTACTAATTCCAATACTTTTTCAAAGGTTGGAAGAGTATTGATAGGACGAAAATAACATGCTTCATAAGTATTATTTATTTTTGGTATTGGTATTACTGTGCTTATTTTGAAGTGCTTATTTTGCCTTTCTGTAATCTTTCCTAAGACTCTTCTCACACTTCCAATTTACCTTTTCCATACTCCTGCCATATGTGTGGAAGCCGGTGGTAGAAATTTGAAGTCGATGCCTTTCGAATACATTGAATTTTTATTGAAGGCATGTCAATGTTTTGCATGGCTTCTTTTATTTCTCTGGATGCCCCTCTCAAATTAGTTCCATTGTCACAATAGATTGTTCGAGGACATCCTCTTCTTGCCGAAACATTCTGATTACAGACATTATGGTGGAATCACTATTCAATGTATGTGCTACTTTAAGATGAATTGCCCTCACTGCTAGGCAGGTGAATATCACACCCCAGCGTTTCCCTCGTCTTCTACCAATTTTGATGGAGAAAGGACCGAAATAATCCATGTCAACATTCTCAAATGATCTGAACCCTCTCGTCAGTTTTACTTCAGAAAGTTGACCCATTAACGGCGGTTGTGGTTTACTTTTATTCATTTTACATTTGAAACATTTCCCAAAAATCAATTTCACTGCGGATCTTCCGTTAATAATATAAAATTTCTGACGGAGGTCATTCAGTATGGTTTCCACTCCAGTGTGATTCAACTTTTCATGAAAATGTTGAATCAGCAAGCTAGTGTACCGATGTTTTGGACTCGAGATCACTGGTTGCCTCGTGGATTCTTGCATACAAATTCCCAAATTATAGTCTAAGATCCCGATATAAAACGACCTTCACCTTTCAAGTCAAATTAAATATATCGTTAAGTATATTGGAAATGGGTTGCCTGAACAATTTCAGTCCAGAATATGATTTTTTTATAATTGAAAAAAAAATTTTTTTCAAACATTTCACTGGTGTAGTTAATAGATAAATTATATACCGTTCGACAGTATAAAGTCTACAGAGTATGCAAACGTTGGGTTGCCTAATTTTTTCCTGCCCCAACTCTTGGGTTGCCAGGTATAAACAGGTAAATCGATAGTAGTAACTTGCACCGGTCTGGTTAATACATCAAAATTACATTAAAATGAAGATTATTATTTTCTGAACACGGTGGTATAGGGTTGTCTGCGAAAAATCAGTCCAGAATCCCGGTTGTCGAATTAAAACGAACAAGCCAGCCTATGCGATGGAGAAGGATACAGCATAGCAGCTGTGTATAGTTTCTCCATTGCGGGAAAGAGAATGCGCATGCTAGTTGCCTGTGGAAATGAAAATGATAGCGATAGGCTCATAAATACAGTGCATCATTTTGGAGTAGTTCGTCTATATAGTTAGAATCGAAAAAACGTGCTAACTTTTTATTACTGTAAAAAATTGTTAAAAAGTGTTTTTTGTGTAATTCAGATGAAGGTGTAATCGATTTTAATGATGAAACTTTTAAAAACTGTTTATTCTAAAATTTTAATGTTTTCGATTTTCATTTAAGGGGGTATTCTGGTCTAGACGCCTAAATTTTACGTACTTTTCTAACTAAGATAAAAAAGAAATGAAAAATATTTTTTCTATCCATTTTTTTATAAGATTTTTATTGATGTTTGAAGAGTATAAAAAAAATTTAATATAAAAAAAATCACAAAATCGTCCAATTACAGGCCGTTGGAGTGGGGACTGCAAAAAAAAACGGTGCTCCCTGGTTGACATGATTTTAACCCTTGTAGTGATATAAAACAAAAAATCAAGAAAATTCTTCAATAATAAGATGTCGCTATCGGGTTACCAGTTACAAAAAAAAAATCACAAAATGGCGTCAACTTAAAAAATAATTTTTTTTCAACCTTTTTTTTTACGTTTTCGAATTTAAAAAAATACTTTAAATTTAAATTTTTCGAAATCCGGGGCAGGTCCGATAGAGAGATGTATAAAGAAGATTCTCAACAAATTTCAAAGAAATCGGTGAAGTAGAACTTGAGATATCATGTCAACCACCTCAAAAAAAGTAGTTTCGAGAAAAACGCGTTTGAAGTTTGAGAAACAGTTCAAACTCAACGCAGCCGGCTTCGACGCCGAGTCACAAAATCCGCTGTATCTCCGGAAATAATTCGAATTTTGAAAAATCCGTTTAAGGGCATATTTTTGAAGGTATAAACTTTGAAAATATGCAAAAAAATCGTTTTTTTCAAATTTCTAGATCAGAATACCCCCTTAAGCTACTCCAAAATGATGCACAGTATTTATTAGCCTATCGCTATTCTTTTCATTTCCACAGGCAACTAGCATGCGCATTCTCTTTCCCACAATGAAGAAACTATACACAGCTGCTATGCTGTATCCTTCTCCATCGCATAGGCTGGCTTGTTCGGACTTCTCTGTCACACATATTCGCTTGCCGCAATCTTTTACTTTTTTAAATTCGACAACCAGGATTCTAGACTGATTTATCGCAGACAACCCTATACCACCGTGTTCAGAAAATAATAATCTTCATTTTAATGTAATTTTGATGTATTAACCAGACCGGTGCAAGTTACTACTATCGATTTACCTGTTTATACCTGGCAACCCAAGAGTTGGGGCAGGAAAAAATTAGGCAACCCAACGTTTGCATACTCTGTAGACTTTATACTGACGAACGGTATATAATTTATCTATTAACTACACCAGTGAAATGTTTGAAAAAAATTTTTTTTCAATTACAAAAAAATCATATTCTGGACTGAAATTGTTCAGGCAACCCATTTCCAATATACTTAACGATATATTTAATTTGACTTGAAATACTTTTTATCCATTAACCAGCTCGGTGAAGGTCGTTTTATATCGGGATCTTATACTATTAGTCCTTCCACCAAGAACTAAAAAACCATTTTTCATAGTAGGAAAGAAACCAACCAAATTTCTCTGTTTATCGATGGGTTTTCCAAATTCCAAGTTTTGAATATCTCTGGGAAAACAAACTCTTTAAAAATTGTTTGCGCAAATTTTCTCTGCTTCCAATTCGTTAGTTGTTAGTACTCCTGATATCCCAGTTTTCTTCGAGTTATTGATGAGTCTTAAACACAAAGGTGTTGCTCGAATAAATCTTAGCTATTTCGAAAATCTATTTATGTCTGGAATAATATTTTCATACGTTTGTATGACTAAGCATCTATTTACAGATTTAATCTCTTTCAGTAGGCCAAAAAACTTTGGGTTGTTTAAAAAATGTGGGACCATATAGCCAATCATCACATATAATTATAATGTTTTCTTTGGATGACGTGGTAGCATTATCTGCTATATTTTGTTGGCTGGGTACCCAACGCCAATCTTCATCCCCGCTTCTCTCCTGAATTTCACCTATTCGAAGACTGACAAATTGTTTGAAAAATTTTCCATCTGCTCTCATCCATTCCAGAACACATTTAGAGGCTGTCGAAAAATACATTCTATTGATGGGTATTTCTAGTTCGAATTTAATTGTTTATGCCAGACTGCTTCACAACACTGTAACATCTTGGTATTTTGTAGTCCCCTACTTTCTTTAGATCTTTCAACCATCTTTGCCAAGGCTTGATGAATTCTACTGGTGAAAACCTATCCCAGGAGATTCCAGAACGCCACATCGTCTGCATCAATATTTTACCTCGTATAGTAAGTGTTGATATTAATCCAAAGGGATCGAACACGGACATAATGCACTTGAGAACATTTCTTTTGGTCGGTTTTTCATCATGAACATGTCTGATATCCAATTTGAAAGAAAAATAGTCATCATCGGTATTCCACCAAAGTCCCAAAACACGATGGAATTAAGTTATACCAATGATCTTTGAATGGGCCAATACAACTTCAGCTCGTATTGTCTGAGAATTTGTCATCCAACTAACTATTTCAAAGCCTCCTTTCTTCTGTACTTTGCAGTCTTCTGAGATAGTATGAAGTGTTTCCTGTTCCGTATCCTTGGAATCCAAGTCTACATAAAATTTGTTGATGTATTATCTTTGTATATATCTTTGTTATTATTGGAGTTATCAGTTTCCGGAACAATAAGAGTGTCTGTTTGATCTAATCCATCACAAGGAATGTCATTTATCCATTTCACTACTTCCTCGTGTTTTGATATTTCACTCAGGTGTACTCGTGAATCTTCATGAAAGTTGGTTCCATCAATACTTTTTCAACCTCTACAAGGTCTTTTTGCATTTTCAGAAGCCGAAAATTGTTCTCTATATGCCGTTTTTTCTCTTCTAGCTCATACTCGATTCGTCTGCTCTCTTCAAACTTGCAGTACTATGTTTGAATTTGTTTGTTGGTCTAGTCGTGGTAGAACGTTTCTCTGTAGATTTAGTCGATTTCTTGGAGACCTTGTCACTTTCTATCACAACTTGATTAGGGTCAGGCATTTCGATATTTTCTCTGGATTTTGAAGACTCCGCTGTTAGTATCTTTTCTGGTGCGCTCTGTGACCAAATATAATCCGTTGATAGGCTTCTGTTCAAACCAGCGGTGCGACTTTGGGTTAATTTTCTTTCTTTTCCATTTCACGATCACGTCGGGGTCACCAATGTTATTTCGTGCCAAAAAATATTCACTTTTCGTCAGGACAATTATTTTATTGACAATGTTAAATTTACCTAAAAACTCTTCTTTTTTAACGACACCATAACAACAATAATTCAACGGTAATAAGATCAAGAAAATAAATAAATAACTCAAAACTAATCAAATAATCAACAGCTAGGAAATGTTGGGGCAAGAGAGCTTGGAAATTCATGAACGCTGCGTACCGGGTGTACATGGAGCTGAACAATTTGTGGAATATATTGTTTCGATATTGAATGTAACTCTAGGAAATAACCTAATTTTTTAAAAATTCATCATGAGTTTCTCAATAGATCTCTTTATTTCAGCCAACAAGTGAATCTCTGCCTACTGTAGACCTAACTGATGACACGGGACCAGCACAATCGCAGTCCAATTCACCCCAAAAGCAAAGACCCGGCCTACCCTATCGTTGTGATCTCTGTCCAGCTCAATATCCTAATGCAATGGGTCTCAACAAACATAGACAGACTTATCATAAAACTTCAAGCGGCATGGCTGAGTTAGGGATACCTCTGGTAAACCTCAAAACCCCTGGTATTTTACAAAAGCTAACTGCGATGGGTATTAATAACTACATTCCTCTTCCATCTCCTGGCGTTGATGGCACCTTCGCTCTTCCAGTGATCAATACACGTAGCCCTAGTAATGTGGCCAATATTGGGGCTACCACGATGCTATCTTTGGGCCCTATTAGAAATATACCAAAACCTCAAAACAATATAAATGCTGCTAAGCAGCTGAATAATCAAAAATCTTAACTTACATTCTGTGAATGTTTTGTATATATTTTGTACAGATAGTTATATGTATTTGTAGTTAACTTTAATGGAGTTTTTAATATTTTCTGTTATCTGAAGATTATTATTTATTTATTTCGAAAATATTTTTCTATAGACTGACTTGTGAATTAGTGTATATCCTACAGTGTTCCTGATTCAACTGTAAATGATGTGGGGCAAGTCAGATTATTTGTATTCAATAGTTGTGGTTTTCAAACTCCATTAGCGCTCAAGTATTTTTCAAACGAGACATTTTACAAAAAATAATTTAGAAAATGACAAAATGTGTTTCAAAGTATTCATTTTGAGATTGCTCAATTTTTCCGTTAACCAGTTTTTGGCTCCCCCATAAACAGTAACTTACTCCTTATAACTCAGATTGATGAATTTGGAATCAACATTTGAAAGGAAAGATCATCGCCTATCCTTAGCCTAACTCATGAGCCTCTAGAAGACTTCTGAAGTTGATGGTGGCAGTGAAACCATATTGTTTCACTGAAATATTTAGTCATATGATGATTTGGATTGATTCCAATAAGCCAAATATATCTTTTGGATATCATCACAAAAATTTCATATAATTTGAAATCTCTATGTGCAAAGCACATCTAGTACTAAAAATTATTTAAAAAGGCTTCACTGTGGTCTGTTCCATCATGGATAGATTTTTAATTGGAAGTCATATACTAGAGCTTTGTGAGAAATTATTATGAGTATCGTATTAGAAAAAGGAAGATTCTTTATAAATATCAGTTTTTCTATTATCATTTTTGAATAACAAAGATTCTGTCTAAATATCAGATTCTTGTTATCATTTTTTGCAGAACGCGTTCTGTTTCACAGGTTGTAACTAAAAGACAACAGGCATAATTGAATCTTGTTTCTGTATACATGTTTCATGTTCATCAAAAAACTTTTTGGGGCAAACTGGGTTATAATATGCGATAACTCATCCAGTTGAGATCAGTAACAGTCAGACATTTTTCATCTAGTGATGGTGATAATTTATTAATTCGTTCAATTATCACAAGACCCTCAAATGAGTCTACCTCAGGAACTGAAAACCATTACTATGTCCGAATAGCAAGCGTGACCGTACAGTTAAGTCAAGTACACTGTGACTTGTTTATATACGTGCAATTTACATTAGAATATTAGTTTTTGTAAAATGGATACTACTATTTATTTTAGGATTATATTGAAAGTGTCCCTAAATTTTGTGAAATAAACCTTCTGTTTTCTATTCATTTTCATTTCGCAACCTAGGAACCTAAAAGTCAAATTAAGGACCAGATGAACACAGATGATTAGGTATAGATAGTATAAAAAATAGGACCATGAATAGAGAGATCTCTGATTCTGTATGATTTAAAGATGTACACAATAGCAAAAAATAAGAAGGAGTTGCGAGACCACAGTGAATTCCTGTGGTCCTCAATATTTTCGCATGCACCATTTCCATCAGTTCTAAGAACACTCCACAAATTATTCATAATTAAATATATTTTGAATCAAGCATATATACATGGCGGGGTAATGGGGAATATTTACCTCCCTCCTGATATAAACCAAATTATGTCCAGACTATGATATACAGCAAAGGACCTGTACAAAATAGTATGGAGCACAAGATTGTTGAAATTTGTGTCATGAAAAAAATGGGAATACAAAGCAATAGGCCCTTAATGCTGCAGTATTTCTCAGAGACTCGAGAAAATGAGCATGTCAGACGGCTCACAAATAGTATATATACGTTTATTATAGACATGAGAACTCGATGAATAGATAAAATAAATTAATTTCACTGACGGGAAGCACAAGAAACTACAACAATTTATGAACACAGCTGACAGAACTTTGTCTTTGTTTAACCATCTGACTTAGTTTCAGTAAGTTCAGTAGAGGTCATATCTGGACAATGAGTGTGACAGAAATGTCAAATTCAATTTTTCAGAGGGTCATATATTAAATTTAGAATGTGTAGGCGGGCCAGACCCAAATAAAAAAATGTCCTGAATTATTATTACATTTTATTCATTTAATAATATAGTATATGAGGTTGTTAAAAATCATATCAAAGTTGTAAAAGAGGTTAATTATTTTGACCTCGAGGATCCAAACACCCGACTCTCTTGTTTTCGACAAGCTCATTGATGTCAGGTATCATATCCGTTGTAATTATTTTAACAATTGATTGGAGATGTTCATTTGTAAGTCTTGTTCGATGTTTGTTCTTATTTATTTTCATGGCGGAAAACGCACCTGCTCACATAAATAGGTACTACCAAACATGCACAGAATGCGTGCTGCATGCTTTTTTCAATTTCGGGTAGTTATTCAAAATCTTGAAATATTTAGTAAAATGTAAGAGCGTTAAACTCTTTGAATTTTTCTTTCAAAATACTGTCCGATTGAAGATCTATCAACTCCATTTGCAAATGAACTGGTGCCGTTATCAGATTTTGGAGATTTTGGTTCACTGTACCATATGATTTTGAATGAGGAAATTATCCAAAGTTTGATTTTCCCACAGCCTCAACTTTGTTTCAAAGGCTTGAATACATGAATACATTTGAGTACCAATCAAATTTTTACACTGTAACTGTACAGTGTGGTCCACTAAGTCTGCAACAAATGGAAAACTTTTTTATTATCGATTTCTCGGAAAATTTTATTCTTGACAAAAGTTGGTGCATGTTGCAAAACCAAGTGTACCTGAAATGGCTTTATGAAAAACACCATACAGGATAGGCCACAAAATATAAAGTTCGTTCAAGAGTAAAGTACCCTTATTTCAAAAAATATAGAAATATGTTGAAGAGAAAAGTTGCTTAGAATTGAAAGTTATGTTCAGATAGGAAGTCATGGCCTGCTATTCGATTTTTTTTTCTTTTGGAAAATTTTGAATCACCCCCGTATGATACATATTTTTACTATTTTGATTTAATATGTATTTGAAGTAGCCACAATCAAATTAGTTTGGAGTATTTATTATCAAATTAAAGTGTAATTGTAAAATTTACTTGGATTTCTATTTTTTTTAGGTGACGTCAACTTCATGTTAGTTGCAATGATATTTAACAGAACTCTAGAATAAAACAAATACTCTTTTTAACGAGGCAAATACTTTACTAAGTATAATGTTCACATGAATAAACTGTCAAAATCTATCGCGGATAGCCATGAACAAAAAAAACCAAAAGCGATAGTACAGAAAAATACAGTAGGTTAAGTTACCTACTGTATTTTTCTGTACTATCACAGGTGTTAACAATAAAAATTATCGAAGCGTCTCTGTATGTCCACCTCCTCTTTTGATGCATCTGATTGTTTGCTCATAAAATTCGTTTAATGTATTTCGCAACACATTAGCGGGAATATTTCTGCAATGAACTCGTATTGAAGTGTCAAACTCATCAACATTAAAGGGGCGATCTCTGTAGACTTTTTGTTTTAAGTATCCCCATAAGAAATAATCTAGAAGTGTAAGGAGAACGAGGAGACCATCGAGGATCGGTATTTTGTCCTAACCATTTATTACGAAATGTCCTATTCAGCCACTGAGAAACATTTCTAGTAGAATCCGTCATGTTGGAACCATAACTTTTGCCGTTCTTCTTTTACCAAAATCTCTCCTATTTCAGTTTCCAAAAAAAAACTCAGTTTCCAAAAACTCTCCTATTTCAGTTTCCAAAAATTTCAAGTACCTGTCACCATTCAAATTCTCGCGAAAAAAAAACGGACCTAGTAATTTATCATTTAATATACCACACCAAACATTTGTTTCCTGATAGTATCGATTTTTGTTGTCGATAATAATCTGTAATTTTGTGGTGATAGAACACCATTTGTTGTAAAAGTAGATTCATCTCCAAACAGAATACATCGATGAAAATCTCGTTGTTCTTCTATTTCACTGTGAATCCACATGGAAAAATCATATCTCAAATCATACTCTCTCTTGAAATGTACAAATTAATGTAGGTTTGTAAGCATGGTACTTATGTTTCTTGAGAATACGCTTCACAGAGGTTTTTTTATGCCGGTATAATCACTAATTTCTTGGGTGGACCTTCTAGGATTTTCTATTACTGCTTGAAGTACGTCAGGCTGGTTTTCTTCTGTGCATACAGGTTTCGTACGCTCCTTATTATGTTTATATTCTAGTGAGCCGGTCTGTTTGAAATTCTTTAAAATTCTACTTACACTTGAATAGCAAATTTGTTTGTCTAGATGCCGCTCGTTGAAAATATTTGCAGCTTCGCGCATTGTTTTATAACCATCACCACAGATTAAAACTAATTCTGCTTTTTCAGTTAACGTTAATAATACTGGGCGAGGCATTTTTAATTAAGGACGAATATGAAAACGTTTTACAGGCAAGTTTTAAGAAGCCACACTATCAAACTACAATATTGTTTTAGGGCGTATGTGTTTTATGTTCATAGCTATCCGCGATATATTTTGGATTGTTTTTCAATATCTGTTCTAGTTGAGGCATTGTTGTCAGAATAAAAGAAATTTTATACTTTTATTGACAGTTTATTCATATGAACATTTAGTTAGTAAAATATTTGCCTCGTTAAAAAGAGTATTTGTTTTATTCTAGAGTTCTGTTAAATATCGTTGCAACAAATATGAAGTTGATAAAGTTTGATAAAAAATACTCCAAACTGATTTGATTGTGGCTACTTCAAATACATATTAAATCAAAATAGTAAAAATATGTATCAAACGGGGATAATTCAAATTTTTCAAAACAAAAAAAAAAATTCGAATAGCAGGCCATAACTTCGTATCTGACCATAACTTTCAATTCTAAGCAATTTTTCTCTTCAACATATTTCTATATTTTTTGAAATAAGGGTACTTTACTCTTGAACGAATTTTATATTTTTTGGCCTATCCTGTATGGTGTTTGTCCTAAAGCCATTTCAGATACACTTGGTAAAGTTTTGGAACATGCACCAACTTTTGTCAAGAATAAAATTTTCTGAGAAATCGATAATAAAAAAGTTTCCCATTTGTTGCAGACTTATATAGTGGACCACACTGTAGGTATATTCAGATCATTCAAGTGTTTATTCAAATCTACCAGAAAGACACAATCAACCCACCAGTCATTGTCATAATCAATTGGGTTGCCTTTTTCTAACATTAAATCTTAAATATTAGGATCACGTAATGCAAAATAATCTTTCCAAAACTACTCCTCGACTGAGCCAACGAACTTCGGTGAAATGAGGGACATCAGAAAACTTTTCGTCCAAATCTTGTAAAAACTGCCTAAACTGCCTGTGATTTAGTCCTCTGCTTCTTGTAAAATTTACTATTTTAATTATAGGTTGTATGACATGGTCCATTTTTAAATGTTTGGAGGCTAATGATTCCTGATGAATTATACAGTGAAATCCCACAAAATCCCTTTATGTTTGTTTTAATTTACAACGCCTGAATGTTTACCAGCCATGTCAGGAGCGCCATCCGTAGTTGTACTGCTAAGTTTATTAAAGTCGAGTTCATATTCTGCTATCAAATGCACAATTGCAGAATAAATATCACTTGCTGTTGTAATACCTATCAATGGAACGCACTTTATATAATAGTTCTTCAGTTATTTCTCAAAGTTACTGTTAATACCTCGTATTAAAACAGCAAGTTGAGCTGTTTGTAAATTCCTTAATTATCTTCTTCAGTTGAAGAACCAAATTTTGACAAATCATTTATTCTTGAAGCAACAGTGTTTCTTGACAGCGAAATATTTTGAATTATTTGACTTTTGAAATGGATATGAAACATCGGCAACTTTCAACATACATACAGTCTTTAATAAAATCACCATCAGTGAAAGGTTTTGATCTCTTCGCGATTTCTGATGAAATAATAAAACTTGATTTCAGGGCATCTTCGCTCTCAGTATTAGCTTTAGTAAACATCGATTGTTGACTTTGAAGTTTAGATTTTAAAGATGACAGTGTGTCCATTCTCATTTTTTCAGTGCAACAATCGAATTTTGATTTATTATTCATATAATAGTGTCTATTCAAGTTAAACTCCATACAGACAGCAACTGTTTGATTGCTAATCAAACACAGTAGTGTACGTTTCCATTCTATGAAAAAATATGCATTTCCCATTTAGACTGAAAAACTCTGCGCTCACTATCAACTTTATATTTTTGTGACATTATGCCAAAATCGTAACAATTATGGAACTCGACACAACAATTATGGATATTGCACGCGCACGACACAAACAAGTCTAGACTCGAAGCGTGTGGAAGTTATTGTTCTCAACAAAAATAATAGGGTATTTCCGCTTGTTGCAAAAAATGTCGTCTACGATTGAGTTGTTCACCAGAACTAAATAGGTACCTAACTAACATTCTCGCTTGTCTAGGCACGCGCTTTTTTCTGTGACACATTGCGATCGCGGGCTGTAGTAATAAACGGGGGCCGGATGCGGGTCGTATCTTTGACACGACTGTTATAAAGAGTATTCAACAGTTAACTAATCTGAACTTATTCAAATAGAATAAGTAACATTCTCCACCCACAAGCAGACTTTGCCAAGTGAATATATCAACTCCTGACTGGAAGAATACATAGTTTGGTGACATGTCTTATATATATCTTGCATATGTTTATCCCTGATTCCAACAACTTTGATGATTCCATCTTAACCGTCTTATCTTTACCATCCATCAACTGATTCCTATGTATAGGTGCACAATTAAAACTATCTCGACAATTTCAATAGGATTAGTTTCATCGTGCCATTTTTGTCTCTGAAGAAGTGTTGGTCTATATTCAGTTACACATCGTTTCCAGTACTTATGTATCTGCTAATGCTTGTATAATTCTTCATTGCTTTCTGCTAGAAAGCTCTATATTGTCGAATGATCCAATATCACCTGGTCGCAGTAGCAGAAAATGATTTGAAGGCTGCCTCATTGGGATCGGCCGATATGTGTATCAAGGGCCTTGAAGTAATAATATATTCAATTTCACCTCTTCTTTTGGATTAATAGATTTCTAACTGATCAGAGTTATTTTAATAGATAGTATCATCTTTTTCCAGATTCTACTCGTGGGCAACTCCTGGAGGGTTAAATTTCCAAATTATATTTTTAGATACGAATTTTTCTGAAATCTCATTCTGATCTAAACTTTGAAAACATTACTTGAGTTCTGCTCCGACAAAATTGGTGTCGTTATCTGTTATTATCTCATTTGGCTGTCCACACACACTTCAAAATGAAAATTGAATGGAAGGGTAGAATTCAATGTCCTTGAATGCGGGTCTGTGAGACCTCGTGTTCTCTAAATGAAACATTCGTTTGCTAACCCACATATCGCCACGTTATTTATTAAATAACCAATCAAAGTAATTTTATACATGTCAGAGTAATGTCTATTAGTGAATATATAGAAATTTTATGCATTCATAAATATATCGATCAAGTACAGTGGAGAATTCCAGTTTACTTGAAGTGATACTTGACATATTCATTGTAAGGAAATAACTGTGTAGTTCTTTTCTGAATGACGAAAATATTATTGACCCTTTTATATACAGGGTGGGGCACCGAAAACGAAACAGATCGAATATCTTCAAAACACATGTTTTATGAAAAAAATGCAAAAACACTTCGACTTGTAGTCCAAGGGGGACATCTTTTTTTAAGCATCAGGGCCCATAAATTGATGTGAGGGGCCTGATTTGTTTGAATTGTTTTTTACATAGCATACATTAGAATTAAAATGAACTTCGAATATTAAAGTCGATTGTTTAAAATCTGTTTTTCCGTTAATCAGCTATCGCAACCATACGAACGACAACTCTCTGAAGTTGAAAAACTTGTACGAGCTGAGGACTAATGAGGTCTTACCTTTTAACGTGTGATTCCTAACATGGTTGCAGAATCATCCCAGCTTCAACCAGATAAATTCTCTCGAGAAAAATATCTGGTCGAGGCGGGAATCGAACTCACGGCCTTCCGATCGTGAGTCGGGCGCACTACCACCGCGGCCAATTCAGATATTTCCTTAAAACTATGAAGGGTACCATTGGCACTGTTTTTAATTTTTTTCAGGCAATTATTAAAAAATGTATCACGTACGCCATTGAAAAATATAAAATATAGTTGTGATTTGTTTTTTATTCATGCGATTGGCTAGAAGTGTTGAGTTTGACAACACAATTTCAAATTTTATAAAGATAATTTAGAGTTATAATTACATTCAAGGGATTTTGAAATTGCTGAATTCAAATTTAAAAATAATTTTCCATTTATGTTGACTCCTATAATATACTTTTCGTGATTGATTGACACTATTACCTTCCGTACGTCAACGAGATCCATTTGAAAGGATATTGCATACACATCAACTGACAAATGAGTTAGAAATTGCATTTTAAGGAATAGGGGTATGGGGATTGATTCAAGAAAAGCGGGATACACTGTACATAAGGTATTGCCTGCACTTTAGGCAGGCAATACCTTATGTATGTATATATGAACGTGTTAATAATCACACGTTAAAAGGTAAGACCTCGTTAATCCTTAGAATCCTTAGCTCGCACAAGTTTCGACTTCTGAGGGTTGTCGTTCGTAGGGGTGCGACAGCTGGTTAACGGAAAAAACAGATTTTAAACAGATTTTTTTTTCTGAAGTTATTGGATAATTAAGATATGTGTACCTATTGTATAATGTACTCATTATATTTTTTGTTATAGTGTAACATTCTATTACTTGAATGTTTTTGAACAGTTATTACTTTTATTGAAGGATTTTCCTTCAAATAAATAATATTTCATGGTCGTTATAAAAGGTCTAGTTCAATTGATTTGGGTGAATTCCACCGTTGGTTTGATAAAGAAGTATTTTATTTAAAAAACGTATACATGTCGCACAATATGAGAATGATTTCGTTTCAATTACCCCTGGTCAGCTTGATTTGATTACATTTATTTTTTTCGTTTTCAATTGGGAATCAATATTTCATAAACGATCCTCCATTGACTCAATTAACCTTTCATAATTATTATCGATATGAGTTTTTATCACCAAATGAATAAAAATGAGACTAGAGCTATTTTAGAGACTGCAGTTAAGACAATTTTCTGTATATTTACATCTTTGTACATTAGGATTAGAACATAAATATGTTTTATTTTTGCAGGTAAATTAAGTTCTTGTATAATAATCCATATTTTTATTGAAAATAAATAGTATGAAATTGACATTCAAAATTTTACAAAAATAACAATGTTTATACTTAACAATGAAATTTATTTTGAAAAAAGCAATAAATAAATACTAATTTGTTAACCAGTAAATTGAATATACCATGTCATGAGCGATACTTTATATTATTATAAAAATAAATATTTCAAACTGAGGCACAGAAACAAGGTAACTGATAAACATTATTGGTGAATTACAAACAAATATAATAGCCTGAAAAAAATCTATATAAAAATAAATCAGGTGAACTTAATTCAGGAGAAAAATGAAAAAACATAGTCAAAAAATCTAAAACATATTTTCATTTGTGAACATAAAGAGAAATACTTGCTTCACTATTTGCCTGGGTTTATAACTCTACAAAGCAAAATTTCTGTTGGCTTTTGGTTCTACATGCAAAAAGTAATAATTCTTTGAAGAAAACTAAAAGGTGCAATGAAAGTTAAGTTCTAGGACAAATTCCTAGCAAGCATCATGATTCATTAATATTTTGCAGTCGTTTTCTAACTTCATCTGCGAGTGAGGTTCTTTTCACCTCAATTTCTTCTCTGCTAGAAACAACACGTAGTTTCACAACACCATTTTTGAGTTCCGATTCCCCAAAATGACAGCTAATGGAATGCTGTATTCTTCACAGTGCTGCAATTGGGCAAGTAGTTTTGGATTTTTTTTGTAGGATTGTTCGACTTTGAAACCTTCATTCCACAACTCATTGCAAAGTTTCATCCTTTCATCAAGCAGATTTTTTTGGGCTGTTGCAACATAAACTTCTACTTCAGTAGTTCTTTGTTTCATATTCAAAGCTAACTGCCTTGACTCCATCACTGCAAATAATCTTTCAACTCCAATAGAAACGCCAACACATGGAACTTGTTTATTTTTAGGGTCAAACATTCCTACCAAATTATCGTATCTGCCACCTCCAGCAACGGAACCCACAGAAACTTCTCCTGGCAAAGACTTGTCTTCTAAAAGAACTGCCTCATATATTACTCCTGTGTAATAATCAAGACCTCGTGCCAAACTTAAATCAAATAAAATTTTATCTGAAGTACCATAAATCTCACAATATTTCAACAAAAGTTTCATGGCCTCTAGACCTTCAAGAGCTGACTTAGTTTTAGAAAGACTTTCATCAGCCATTAATTTTTCTACAAGTTCACTTTTTCCATTAAGTCTCACATATTCCCCTATTTTATCAGCACATTCTTCAGAAAGGCCTTTTTCATTGACCATTTCATTCCTTACTTCTTCCCAGGGAGACTTGTCCAGCTTATCAACAGCTGAACATATTGATCTGAAATTGTCCAATGGAACACCACATGCTTCAAATATTCCATCTAATAACTTTCGGTGGTTCAATTTAATTACAAATGGTAACATCTTAAGATTGGATAAAATTTCATAAACTATCTTGACACATTCAGCATCAGGAATCATAGGGTCATAAGCTCCAGCAATATCAAAATCACATTGGTAAAATTCTCTATATCTTCCTTTGGATATTGACGGATTGTCTCTTCTATATACTTTGGCAATGTGGTAACGTTTAATATTTGTTATTTTATTCATAGCGAGGTATCTAGCAAATGGTACTGTAAGGTCATATCTGAGGGACAGTATTTCACCTCCCTGATCTTTCAAATCATAGATAAGTTTGGAATCTTCACCATATTTTCCAGTTAAAACTTCTTTGAGTTCAAACACTGGTGTGTCAATTGTTTGAGCTCCATGTTTTTTGAAAACAGATACAATTTTTTCCATTACACCCAATCTGAGAGCCATCTGTTCAGGAGAAAAATCTCTCGTCCCTTTTGGAGTTTTAAGAATTAATTTTTGATCTGCCTTCACATTATCAACGTCTTCATTAGCATTACTCAATGAGGCTTTCAAGGCCAAAAGTTTCGCGACTTCTTCTGCGATCTTTTCTTTACTTTCTTTAGCAGATTTCAATGTCCTAACCAAATTCGCTTGTTCCTCGATTTGTACGGTTAAGTTCTTTTCCGCCACGGTTGACATTTTATTAACGATTGGAAGAAATAAGCCACTTTTCAATTTTTGGGGCCCCACAACACGTACAATGGAAAAAAAAGTAAAAGGGAACACTTTCATCTCATGACGTTTCTATTCTTCTTCTTTTTTGACAATATTATTCTTCTTATTTGTATTTTTTGTGGAACAAAATTTTAAGTAGATTAAAATTGACATTTGACGCACAGCTGTGTTCAGTTTCCGAAGGAAATATTGCTGCAAATCTCATGGAAAACAAAAAAGTCTCATAACGACATTTCGAATTGGAATTCATTCAGAAATTTCGTTTATAACATGGTCAGTGTATAACTATATATGATGGTTTACGAAATTTTAGGTGCCATACTTCTAACGTCATTAATAATAATATTACTGTTTATTCACTAATAATCAATGAAATATTATATCTGAACCATTTGTCTATAATCTTGAAATCATCTTCCACTTCTGACTTCGAAGATTTCCATGACTTAGATTCATAAAAAATAGCGGTGTCGTCAGTGAAACTCAGAATTTTACCTTGAGTTTTTGTATTTAATAATCTATTAATATATGGAGTGAACAAAAGTGGGCCCAATGACGTTCCTCGTGATACTCCCTATGTAACAGTCATTGGTTCATTCAAAGTCTCGCTAATACGAACTCTTTGGATACGATATGTTGTGAATGTTAGCTCTTATGCCATACTTTTTCATTTTTTTGTAATTTCTTATGGCTCACAGTATTAAAGGCTTCAGAGAGACCAACAAATATAAAAAGCGATGGGTTGCTTGTATCTAGTGAATTTTATACCGTTGATTTACCCACTCTAAAGCCATATTGATACTCGGAAATTGAATTAATTTTTTACAAAAACTAGAAATTCTGATTTTAATAATTTTTCATACAATTTTTGGAATATTAGAAATGAGGGAAATTGGTCTATAGTTTTCCATTTGTTATTCATCTTCATTTTAAAATTGTGACCTCCAACGAATCCAACCTTCAGCTCTTTTTGGAAGTAACCTCTATCAAGACAGCAGTAAACAAATGGGTCAAGAGAATTTTTATTTCTTCCGATAAATTTTTCGAAGTTTAGTGCCCAGGTGATATTTTTTTGTTTTAAACTCATGATAATTTCTTCGACTTCACTAGTGTTTGATTGACATAGGTACATTGAAGGAATCGTTAAATAAACTGCTAATATATAAAAATGAACATTTTTCTCTTATTTCGTATACCCTTAGCATATATTTGAAACAATGAATAAAAATGTATTGAAGGTACAGGTTCCAGGCAAAAGTTAGAAGCTGTAAGTAGTAAGTAGCCATATGAGTGGCTTAAAAAATACCGGTTCCAAAAGTTTAATGACGATGAATGGAGTTTACAAATTCGACAAACGTGTTCAACTACCTAGCTGTACCAATGAAACAGACTGAGATAGCATCTACGTATCTATATCAGTATTAGAAACTGTAAAGAAACTGATTATTATAGATTTCATTCTCAATGTTGTCCATAGGAATTTCAAATAGCCAAGGTCTCAAAAGGGTTTCCCGTTATTAGCCTTTCGCTACATGAATGAAACTTCTTTGTTTTGAAAATAATTTTGTGACAGGCAAATAGTAATACGTGAATCTAGAATTTGTTGTTTTACTACAGGGTTGAAATGGTTTATGTCTAAGAGACACACAGATTCTGAGAAGTAAATGTTGGACATCAACTATTATTTATTCAGCTAGCTTCATCAGGAAGAGCTATATTTTTATTATTATTTACTAATTGATATGTATTATTCACACTAATTCGTGACTTGAAATTAGTATAAGAAAGGTAACAGGAGTTCTGCGCGCTCTGTCGGAGATCTAAATACCCTGCAATCGTTGAAAAAGCAATTTTAGTTCAGCTTCCATTTGTAACGACTTACCGATGCAAGACTGGATTTTCAGCTTACGTTCACAAAAAAAATAAATACAGAAACAGACTGGATGCAGCTTCGGATCTTCGCATCCAACTGTTGGACATAAAACCTAATATTAGTGGGCACTATTATATAAAAATATGTTAAAAAATGTCATCTTCACAATAAATAGTTTTTACATTATGATGATTACTTTTCATTTATGATTTTTTTCTTCGAGTTGTAACGTGAACACTGAAACTACTAAGTAAATACTTTGGTTATCGAAATAACCAGCTAGGGGTTCCGTCAAAAAATATATGATCTATTAGGGTTCCATTACCAAATAAAATTTGGAACCTCTGGTTTAACTTACTCAAGCAAGCCAGAAAACATTTCAAGTCGAGCACAAAAGACAATTTTAGTCAAATAGTTTTGCTTTCCAACCTGCAAATTCCTTGACGGTATTAATTCAATACAGAAACGACGATAGCGGTCAGATTCTCCACTGTCTTGGAAAAGGCGAATGTTTTATATTTAATTCGAAATATTTGTTTTCTTAGAACATTGATATCTTTCCTAGACAGTTTTCAGACTTGTATTTTAATTTTCAGAGTTTTAACTAAAATGTCTTAACTAAATGATTTTGACCCGACAAGTGGAAAATGTAAATGGAATGAACTATTTTATCATGAGGAGAAAGTAAATAAATTGATTGATGTTGGTTGCCGTTACTACGTGATAGGAGATCATCGTGGAAAATAAGAAATGAAACTTTTATTTGTAACTATCGTTACTGCAATTTCTTCCTATATGGATATTTTCAAAATAATATTGTATTATTTGTAACTATCATTTTATGAATAATATCAATTCATTAAATGATGTCAAACATTCGCTAAAAAAAATAGTATAAAAATTGATGTTAATTTGATTCAGCTGTTGTATTTATAGTGTGTGAAATAATTCTCTTATAGATCAAAGCACTCTTATGCTGAGACCGCTTATGCTGGACATGCTGACAGCAAATGAATCAGGGTCTCAGATGCCTCGCTGTAGGCCTTGCACCTTGTGTCAGGAACCTTTATACTTCATCACACGACTGCGGTAGACTGAGATGTTGAAGACACCATCCTGGCAGGCCATGATGAATCCCTCAGTTTTCGACTTCAGCTCACTCGACCTGATAAAAGCGAAGGTCAGGCCTTTTGACGATCCAAGGTCTTCAATGTTGATGATGAAGACCCCATGCATTGGCTTATCCTTGTGTTGCCGCAGAAGTGAAGTGATCTCTGCGACTTTTATATGGACCTTTTGCTGAACGAGTTCCAACTCGGTGACATAGTTGTGAACACTTCATTCGGGGTCGAAAACTAAACCGAACTCACCAGCTGCTCGGGCAGCAGCTCCTATGAAGGTGCATCATTTTTCGGATTCTTACGTCGAATTGATACAGCTCCTCACGAGTCCACTTCACTACTCCAAATAAGTAGAGTAAGATTGGAACAGGAAGCATATTCGTTGTAACAACTTTGTTCCTTCCCGACAGTTCCGTTGATCAGATCTGTCGGAGTTTGTGCTGTGGAGAGAGTGCTACACTGCTATTAACTCTTGTGAGTGACGTTGTTCCACCCCGGGGTAAGTTTACGTACCAGAGAGCGTTAACTCGAATGCAGCTTTTATAGAACACTGACATGACATGTGAAGCTGACAGGTGGTTGACCAATGACAGTTGTCTAGAAATTTTCTTCTGCTTGATTCTTGATTTCATGACTCAAATCACTCAAATATAGGGAATGGCCAGTAAAAATTCCTAATCCCGTGCATTCGGCAATACTTCGCCACTTGCAAGAAGTCAATGTGAATCTTGAACAAATTTTTGAAGCAGTATATCTAGTGGTGAGACATTTGTTTTTTCTAGATGTCTAAAATTTGTTATTTAGATGTTCAGTTTGGACAAGGGGTTTATAAAGTAAACTGAATATAAATCATGTGTGACGATTAGTAGTGCAAAATACGTAGTATATTTTCATAACTTATTATCTATAGGGGATGCCTAATTAGGAGTGGCTCATAAATTTTAACATGATGCTGGTGGGAGGAAACTTTGAAATTAATCACAAAATAAATGTTGATTGCTTCCTAGAATTATGTTCAAATTGTGTTTATTTTCTTATCAAATATTTATGTTACTGTTGAATTGGATAGATGTAAAATTTTGAAGAAAGGAGGATTGATTTATGTTGATGGATCACATTTTGTTTTCACCCAGTGTTCCCCATTAATCTCCCAGTAAATTTCGTCCTCATATTTTCAAACTTCTGGGTGTATTTAACACAAAGGTAGTTTCTGCAATATTTATATCAATCAATGCAAAAGAAAAATATTTGTCGAGAACATAAAAAAATTGTTATGTGTGTGAGGAGATGATCACTTGCAGTGTTTTTTTCTGCTGTAGACGTTATTTGCAGTACATAGGACTATATTATTTGTATATGTTCATTTTAGTTGACTATGGCTTCAGCAGAGGTTTTTAGCAAAATGATTCTGTAAGTTTGTAATACACCACACTGTAGCTCCGTGTATTTGTACTTCTTTTGGCAACCACGTCTTGCCCATTCTTGCACTTGGCTGCATCATACTAACAATGGGCCAAAAAGCTTCAACTGTGGCTCATGGTGTAGATAAATATTATATATCATCAATTGAACAACAACATACACTATAAAAACCGCAGTTTTTGCTGAAAACTTCTGTATTTTGTGAGCAATAATCCAGCCATTTTTATCCCATGAACGTTTTCTTGTAGGAGTTATTTCAAAGGAATGAGGATTCTAATTCTGTATGTCAGAGGTATAGAATACTATGTCACATAATTTTACAAAAGAACAGTATGAATCAGTTTCATTTTTTAAAGAGTTCATTTCATCAACTGTTTATTAAATTTTGAAAGTGAGTAACTCACCTTACAATTGGTCTAAGACATAGTATTATATACCTCTAGATAAAGAAAAAAAAGGTGAATAAGAATATGTAATATGCAGTGAAAATCAATTGTGTAGCTGAAAGGCTTGAACCACTGTTTCATTGAACGAGTAGAGTAAACCCCTGAATTAAAAAAAAGATTTAAAAACTATTTTGGGGTATAGTCAGGAAGTGTATCAGACAGAGTGATGCAATTGTAATAAGAGCATTTTTCCTATTTTGATGAATCAAATTTTGGAATTTGTAGCTTTGTTTAAATTCATGTTGAATAATTGTACTTTATGTTAATTCCCTCTTCGTTTCGGTTTTTGGAACAAGGACACAATAAAATGCTGCTGTAATCTAAGTGTGCTTTGACTAATCTGTTCAGAGCCATAATCATGGATTTGGGGTCTGACTCCCACCATGCCCTACAAAAACATTTCATAGTATTTATACCATGATTAGCTTTGTGTATCATATTTTTCACAAGCTTATCTCATTCAAGATTTAGGTAGAGGTCACGCCCAAATATTTGACTTCATTTACTACTCTAATCAATTAATATTCACGGATTTACTTTTTGCTTGGGGGTGGAAAGATCTAACTCATATTCAAGCAGCCATTGATTTGTATTATGCAAACTCTGCTTAATTTTGTTTTCTAATTTCCTTTTACCATAAATACTAAATCATTTGCATTGAGTCTACTGTGTTGTGGAGTTATATTGAATAAAATAAATAAATAGTGGCCTTTATAGATGGAGTAGCTTGAGAAACATTTCTTAAGGACTTAGTGATAGTTTCATAGATTAATTGTATATCTGTCTGTTGGATCTAATTCATCATTTATCCATTTTACTACTTTCTCGCCATTTGATACTCAACTCAGGTTTGTACGTAAACTTTCAGAAAAATATACTTCATCAATACTTTTTAACTCTGCATTTTGAAGCTCTTCTTGCATCTTCTGAAGCCGCAAATTGTTCTCCAGATACCTTTTTTTCTCTTCTAGCTCATACTTGATTCGTCTGCTCTCTTGTAATTCTTGTCTTCCTTTTTTTCATTTCAATTGCATTTCTCTTTCCACAATTGCAATTCTCTGTTTGGATTTGTTCGTTGGTCTAGTTGTGATAGAATGTATCTTCGTAGATTTAGTCGATTCCTTAGAGACACGTCACTTTCTGTCACAACTTGATTAGGGTCAGGCATTTTGATAATTTTCCTGGATTTTAAAGACTCAACTATTTGTATTTCTTCAGATACGCTTATGTGGGGATTATTCACTGCTGTTGTTACAACATATCTGAGCGGAACACCAAATCTCTGTGATCAAACATAATTTGTTGATAGGCTCCTGTTCAAACCAGTAGTGCGTTTTTGGCTTGATTCTCTTTTTTTTTTCAACATCATAACAAAACATTTCAATGGTAATAAAATCAAGAAAATGAAGAAATAATTCCAAACTAATCATCACTGGTAGGTGAATGAATGTGCTATAGCAGGGGAGGCAAGTAGTTTTAGGTGACGAGGTCCAAAAAAAAACAACTGATAAAAATGAAGTGCAACCTATGTAGCATTTTGTTTTCAAACCAAATTCTGAATTATAAAACACAAGACATAAAATTAATGTGAGAAATTACACCGACGGTCTTGAGCAAGTTTTTTATAGTTTGGTTCTCGAGAGGAACAGCAAATTAGAATTGTGTCTTCTAAGTGGGCATTCGTTAATCTTGAACGATATTTGTTTTTCAAAAAATTCATCTCTGAGAAATATATTTCACATACGTATGTCGAGCCAAACATAGTGGCCAATTTTATAGCTAGTTTCTTGCAATTTTCATTTTTTTCTGGAACATGTTTGGCCCAAAATTTTTCAGTAGATACCGTTTTATACATTTGCAAAGACACATCTTCTTGCGAATCAATTATCTCTATTTGGAGTGATGCCTTCTACAGATTGAACAACTTGACAGCTACATCTGTCTGCTGCTACATCAACTTCAAATGGCGATTTAAGAAACGGAAGTAGCTTGCCCATCTCTGCAAAATCTTGGAATCTTGTAGCACATTCCCTCCTAAGATCGGCCAGAAATTTTATAAACACTGTAATGTCTTCTTCAGAGTTCTTTTTATATTCAAGAATTGTCGGAAAATGAGTAAAATCTTGTCTTGCAATATTTCTCAAAAATATCCAGCTTGCACCAAAAAGCAGACACGCTTTGTATCAGATCACATATTAATTTTCCATTTCCTTGCAATTCTGTGTGGAGCGCATTTAAATATTTCAAAATATCTTTTAGAAAAAGCCACGACCAGCATATTACGCTTGTTTGTTATGAACTAAAAGTGCTTTCTAGCTCCCTCCGTATCTAAGTTTCGCAAGAAGAAGGTTACTTCTTCTTTTATCAGCCAGAAATGTTCAATAACTTGACCTTTATTTAGCCAATGAACATTGTTGTGTTGCAGTAAGTCAGAATATGCTGAATCACATTCAGAAAGTAGCTCCTTGAAATGTCTGTGCTGAAGAGTAGAATGAGACCTCATAAAATTATTCAACTTGACCAAGTTGTTCATCACTTCTTTCAGTGTAGTACTGAGCTTTTCACAAAGGGCTGCCTGATGAATTGTGCACTGATACGGTATTATACCCTAGTTTGTATCCCTGATTCTCTTTACTACACCTTTTTCTTTGCCAATCATTGCTGGGGCCGCGTCAGTTGATAGCGAAATCAGTTTATCATAACTGATTTTATATTTCGTAATAAAATCATCAATGGCCTTGAATAAGTCTTCTTGAGTGTTACCTTTCAACGGTAATATTGCTAGCAACTCTTCTCTAAAAATGTGACACTCAAAAAAAATTTCATGAAAATTGACATTTGTTCATCATCAACAATGTCACATGATTCATCAAGTGCTATGACGTAGCAAGGTGCCTTTTGCAGCAGTTCAAGAAGAGTGTTTTTAATGTCCGCAGCTAAAATTTCCGTTTTTCGTGTATTACTTCTCGCTGATAATGGAATACTTTGAAATGCAGCGACATCTTTTTTTCCTCCAAAAAGTACCGTGACTACTTCAAATAAACATTCCTTCACCATCTCAGAATCTGAAAATGGTTTTTGGTGTTTCGACGCTTATGGGATACCATGAAAGTCGTTGGTAACTTAAGACAGCAGGACGGTGGCCATGGAAGTCGGAATCCGCCAAGGAGTGTGTAACAACTCACCTGCCGAAGTTACTAGCCCTGAAAATGATTTAGCGTCCAGTACACACGTAACGCTGCTTCTGTGGATTTTTCTTGCTTTCTCATGCAACGAACTAGTAATTTCGTGCTTTTTTTGTAAGAACTGAGATTAAGTTTTTCATTACGAGCCTCACTGCCAAGAGGAAAGTTTTTGTGAAATTGCTAATGAGTGGTTTCGTAGTGTTGCTTCAAATTACCACTCTTAACAATAGTTTTATTGCATACAAGGCACACTGGAACCTCTTGAGGCCTATCAGGCAGCGTAAAACAATATTGTTCAGTCCATTCTACCAGAAACCCCATATTTTCACTGTCCACTTTACTGTCCTTCCAACGGTGGTACGGGGAGGAGGTGGGTTCGGAAAAGTAGGGGTTCTCTTGACAGTGGTGGCGATAGATAATGGGAAGATGCCTGATGTAAGGCCTACGGGCTAGGACATACAAGGCAAAGGACATACCAGGCAAAGGACATACAAGGCAAAAGACATACAAGGCAAAGGCGTTATTCATGTCCACTTTACACTCTTTAGGATCCATATTAGCATAGGTACGAAAATATGAAAACGCAAAAAATCACAAAACAAATGAATGAGTCTGCTTTCTCCTGCTCACACGCCCTCACCCCCAATTTCAATACTCGCTCGCGCTTGTTTCAACAAAACAGTCGCAAGCGCGCACAAACACACACACACGGGGTAGATGAGAAACTAATGAAACCATATCAGTTGTAGGTACTTGTGAAACAGATTGACTAGGCAACTTGAAATAAAATAAGTACATACTAAGTTGAATGCTAAGTAGCTTAAAAATATTACTTTAATTGGTAATGGTATAGTATACCTTATCTACGTATTAAATTTATACTTGGTATATAACATATTACAATATTTGGCGGTCCTAGGTTCGACCTTTCGCGGTCCGCCTGTTGCCGACCGTTGTGCTATAGGTTATATCATCCCGTTCTGGCTTTGAATATTTTTTATTTGTAGCGCTAAATCAAATTCTCTCATAGTAAAGGGTTCAGATTTGTTATCGATTTGTGATATAGAAAATTCCGTGGTTATATCATAAACAGAAACTTCATTCAGCAATCTTTCAGCCATATGCTTTTCAAGTGATCTATTTTGATTTGTTCCATTTTTAGTTGAAAACCTTTTCAACACACCGAAAACATAAGATGGATTTGATTCTCTATTGAGAGTTGAAGAAAACATTTGGGAGTCCAAAGTTTTTTTTTACTAGATAACCTCTTGGTAAACACAATCGATTTTTTGCTGCTATATAATTGATATTAAAGTTTTCAATGTTACTTTTTTTATCGCTTGAGCACCACATTCACTATCACACCATGGGCTTTAAAGTTTATTTCTATTTTTATTTTGTTTTTGGATATGAGTCTCCTGCTTTATTCATCAAGAACGTCAACTCTTCATAAGAGTATGTTGTAGTAATATCACTTCTATTAAGAAGGTGTGTATGATAGTCATTCCAATTGGCTCTATTATAACTCCTCTTTGTTGTTATCTCACATCAAAATAGTATTAAGCAAATAGGTACACATGACACACAGGACTTCCCATGTACCATGCCTTGCCAATCTGCTCAATACTAACGTAATATCAACAGGACTAGGGTTGCTTTCTGGATTCGTGTTTTCATGCCATCATTCATAATTACCAATTCCTCATCCTCCAATATAGATATAATGACTCTACCATTATGGTTAATACAAGTGCTGTCCCACAAGGGATGGTGGGCATTCATATCCCTCATCCATATAATAACACCCTCTAATTTCTTCAGCATTTTGGTCAATTGAGAATTTGATGAAATATTATTAGCAGTAATATATGTAATCGATACCTTGTAATTTGATAGTGATTACCTGACATTCTTATTTTCAGTCATCACTTCCAAATCTATCTTTTTGAATTTGAGATTACTTTTTACTAGGATGGATATACCGTCGTATATATAATGTTTGATATAAAATCTAGGATCATTTTTAACCATGTTTCATTCAATAAAATGACATACGGTTTTGCTTCATGGATGCAATTCTTTAGATTACCTACCCTTGTTGCTAGATATACACACTCCTAATGTTCCATTGAAGAATTTTGAGCATTGCTAATTGGTAAGATCCCATCTTAGTATTTGGCATGACTTAAGTTTGACTCGCAAGTCATTTCTAGTATTTCTTCTGTTATATTCGGGTGTTCCATCAAGTACTTTTAGTTTTACATTCTCTGGTAAACCAAAGAATGATTCATAACACTTTCTAATAACACAGGTCTGCAAAAAAAAATTTTTGTCAACTGCATGAGATATTTTTACTGAATTATATGTTTTAAAGTGCGCTGATTTCAAAAGTGATGGCCATTTTTTTCTATCACATAAGGATTTTTTGCAAATTCAAACACAAAAAATTGGTCAAAACACTCCTTTAATCAAAATTTTCAAACAAATATTTTTTTAAAGCAAACGAAACATTATTTTGATACAATTTGATATGGAGAGGGGGCGACAAAACCTTTTCTGATATACCAAGATAGTGTTTATAACATTTTTTCTCTCCAGGTTTTAAAGTTTCTCGGGATGGCCAATCACTTCCAGTGCTGTTCTCTGGCTCTGCTATTCCACAAGCATAAGAAGCATGGATATTTGGTATAACTTGCTTGCTGACCCAAAAGCATTGTCAGTATTTTGAAATCCCCACAAATATTAATGGTCTTGATACTTGATTTTTTCCAGGATAATAGCCAAATCGTTATAATCTTCTTTCATATGCACAGAATGTCCAATCGGAATCGAGGCAAATTTATTTCCATACTGCTTTAAGGCTAGTCTTAGATGAGTCAATGAATAGGCGCAACAAACATTCAGATGAGTCATACTTTATATCAAAGCGATGTATGAGTTCTTCCACATTATTGCAGAAAACTAAATTTCCTTCTTTTGAGAAAAACTGGGTAAATTCTTTTTCTCGGTGTCTGTACAACTAGAAAGAAGTCCCATGTGATAAAAGATATATGATGGAATCGGCCGATACTTGATGAAAATCCATAACTAACGTATTCCAAAAACACTTTATTGTGAGATTTTCACTAAATTGTTTTACAAAAACGCAACACGTGTTTCGCCATACAATGGCTTCATCTGGCGTGTCTTTCAACACGCCAGATGAAGCCATTGTATGGCGAAACACGTGTTGCGTTTTTGTAAAACAATTTAGTGAAAATCTCACAATAAAGTGTTTTTGGAATACGTTATGTGATAAAAGGTTTTTATTTTTTAATCTAGAACCTAACAGTTCGGCTGCATCTTTTGAAAGACATAAATCTCTTACTAAATCATTGAGCTCACCTTGATAAAATAGTTGAGGCCTTTCATCTTCGTCAAAAGATAAATCTGAGCTTGATTCACCCGGAGGAGGCAATGTAGCTTCGTCCTCCAACGAATCTTTTGCAATTTCAAGGTCCTAAAACCGTTTCTTTGTATAGAATTATCTCCCTTTTTTCCTTCATTGTCTTCATTGCTATTTACTTTATTCATTTTTTGTGACCTTTTGTCTTTGAAATACCTGGTGCTTCTGCTATATTAACGGGTTAATGGGTTAGTGTTAGTAATGATATGCACACCTGTAATCTCTTTCAAACGCCTTAATTCAGTCTTCGCCAACAATCGATGCTCACTCTTGGATGGTTAGCAGGAAACTCTTTGTTGAACTTTTTCATGTTCTGAAACTTGTTTTCAATACATTAACTTTCTCTTCTAAGGATTCAAAGTTTATGTTTGATAGACATATTTTCCATTATTAAATCATATTTCTCTTCATTTTCTTTCAGGAGTTGTTTCAGAAATGGTATTTCCGTTTTTTACCTATGACGTATAAATGTAATAGAATCGGCCGATGCTTGATGAAAATCTATAACTTATTCAAGAAACACTTTATTATGATATTTTCACCATGTCTAAACCATAGGAGAAGAAGCTTTTGTTTAGCAAAACATGTGTTGCATTTTTGTAAAATAGTGTAGTGAAAATCACATAATGAAGTGTTTCTTGAATATATTTGATGGATATTGTTTGTTTATTTGTGATGGAAGACTAGTCTCGCAACAAACGATCCTTGAGTCATAAATTTTAGTATATTTAAGTTTATTCTCTTATGCACATGACATGTGCTGACATTTCTACAATTTACACATACTATTACGTTTTGTAGTCTAAGTTCGAAAACATTAAAATGGCTTTTTATTGATTTTTTTTTTCACATACTGCGAAGAGCACATTTGCACACATCTGATCACTTTCCGTCATCTTTAATTTCCGCCATATTTTCAGAATGTACTGGCAGTGATAATCAATCATACGGGCTGACATGGATCCTGGCGAAACCTCTTCAAAATCCTCCAATTAATAATAATAATAATGTTTATTTCATAAGATTGAATACATTTACATATAAACAAAAAAAAATGCAGAAATAAACATGGCAAGCCACTGAAGCTCATAGAGCTTGTGTATGACAAAAAAATGAAGAAATTAAAATGAAACAATAAATTAAGTTGACACGTTTTGTGTGTGATGTCAATTGAAAGGGAAAAATAAATAAAGATATCATGAACATGAATCAGTGAACAAACATTACAAACTGAACTATCGGTCATAACATTCATCATTCATACACCATATACGTATAGCAAATGAAAGTCATATATTTTATATTTCATTCACTGTTCTGTTCTTAATATGGTCCTTGTTCACTGCACTTCTGTAGAGTCGCTGTCTATTCTATAAGGTAAGTTCTTGTTCAGAAAGATTGCGACAGTACAGAATATGGTGAACAATAATGACAGATGTGTATTAGAACATATGAATAAACGTTCAAATATAAGTATGAAGCTGGTGTATATCATGAATTGTGAAATTATTTCCATTTATACTTTAAATATTTACATTATTTTTTGTGAGAACATGTGATTTTTCTTTCTGTATCACTACTTCATTTTTTTCGTTCCAATATTTCATTTATCTTACCTATTGTTATATTCGTTAGCCAAAATTACAGTTCTTTTTTAAATCTGTTATCACTTGTAATAGACTTAATTTCGAATGGAACTTTTGCATAGGCAATAGGGCACAAGTATGTGAGAAATCTTTGACTTCGAGATGTACTTACTTTAGGAATTCTTGAGGTTTTGTACTTGAATCTGGTATCGTGCAAGTGATCCACAGACAATAATTTTGTTTCATATTTCCTATGATACATAGCGAGACTTTGAAAATATAGATGTCTACATGTAAAAAATTTAGATTCTGCGAAAAGTATTTCAGACGGATAGGTATAATCTCTATTGAAAATAATTTTAATGAGAAATTTTTGAGTGACATTTATAACCCTGAGATGATTATCAGTAATACCTCCCCACACAATTATTCCATAGTTGATATGGGACTGTACTAGACTGAAATATAATGTTCGTAGCTGTGCTATGTCAAAAATCTTTTTGAAAAACTTAAATTTGTTCAGTAGAAACCTTATTTTATTCGCAACATATTCTGCGTGCTTACTCCATCTTACATTTTTATCTATTATTATGCCAAGATATTTTATATGTTCTTTCATATTTATAGTCATTGTGTCAATGTCATTATCGATTTCCAACGAGGTATAATTTGGCAATTTGTTGTTGAAATAAGAGAAAGGTACAAAGTGAGTTTTTTTTGTGTTAATTGTCAGCAACCTGCTCTTAAACCAACTGACAATTTTCATAAAATCTCCCTCAACCTTGTCTTTCAATTCATTCCAAGTTTCAGCGCGATATAGTACGGCTGTGTCATCAGCGAAACTAATAATGGTACCTTCTGAATTGACCCTAAACAAATCATTCAAGTAGATATTAAATAGGAGAGGCCCCAATACCGTTCCTTGGGGGACTCCATATTCTATGGTACGGTAAGAACTAAGTGTTTCATTTATTTTGACGCACTGTTTCCTATCAGAGAGATAGCTTTCAAATAATTTCAGCGATGTCCCTCTGAAACCGATGCTTTCCATTACCTTTATTAATTTCTTATGTGAAACTGTATCAAAAGCTTTGGCCAGATCGACAAAAACACAAAGACATGGTTTACCATTATCCATCGAATCGTAAATTTCTCTCATTAGGTGAATCATTGCATCTTGTGTTGAACTGGCCTCTCGGAATCCGTATTGATTGTCAGAGAGTATTTTATATTTTTTCAAATATTTATCTATTCTTACTTTCAATATTTTCTCAAATATTTTAGCTATATGACTGATTAATGATATGGGACGAAAATTAATTACCTCATTTTTATTTCCGGATTTAAATATTGGTTTGATTATCGAAGTTTTAAAGGCTTCTGGAAAACTACCGGTATTCATAGCTCTATTTATAATATGGGTAATTGGTTTAGCTAGGTAATCGACGAATTCTATAAGAGTTTCAGACCTGATGTTATCAAGACCTGGTGATTTACCTTTATTCAGATTATTAATTACATTTTTAACTTCATGTTCATTGGTGTCTTCTAAGAAGAATGAGTTGGATATTGTTTTCTCTACAATTTTGGTTTCTTGCTGACTGATGGATCCGGCCAACTTTCCTCCAATGCTTGAGTAGTGTGATAAAAAATATTCAGCAATTTCCTTATCATTGGTTAGATGTATTCCATCATTAGTTTTGATATTTTTTATTTTATTTAGGTTTGTTGGTTTATCTATCATTTTTACAGCTTGCCAAAGTTTGTTTGAGTTATTCTTTAGTTTGTTGATTTTATTTATGTAAAATTTTTCTTTGGTTTTTCTTATCACCTCATTGAGTTTATTGCGGTATCGTTTATATTGATTTCTCAAACCGTCGTTGTATGGGTCAATGCGCAATTGTTCATATAACTTGTTTTTTGTATTTATAGAATTTATTAGACCATTAGTTATCCATTCTTTCCGTTTAATTTGACTTCGTTTGATTCGCATTTTTTCTGTGCTCATTTCGATCATTGTTTTTAGTTTAGTAATAAATTTGGTTGCGAGGTCTTCTACATCTTCCTTTTTTTATATGTCTTCCCACGTTTCAGCCGAGACTAGGTTATGAAATTTATTCTTATTCAAATAATATTTAACATTATGTTCTCTGCCATTGTTTATATTTGATTTCGTTTCCGAAGATTTTATCTGTATTACTATTGGATAATGATCGGTAATGCTTGATTGTATTATTACTGGCAAGATATTTACATTCAATTCTTTGTGTTGGACAAATATGTGGTCTAGGCATGATTTCGAAGTTCCGTTGATTCTAGTATACTCATTTATAGCTGATCTGAATCCATATACATTTAGAATATTTAAATAAGATATAGTATAGTCATTATTTTCATCTTTTATATTTATGTTTATATCTCTAATCATAATCTTAAAATCTGCTTTACATTGTTCTTGGTTTTCTAAATACTTACTTAGTGTCTCTATGAAATCGGATGGAGGCAGGGAAGGAGATCTATATAATGCTATTATTTTATACGTTTTAGTGTTTACAGTAACATTTAATTCAATTATTTGGTTGTTATCTTCCAAGGTTTTAATTTTATACGTATAAATATGTTTCACTCTTAATATATACAATACACCCATCGTTCTGATTAATTTTACCCTCATTATATATAATATCGTATCCTGGTATGCCAAGATTGAAAAAATTAGTTACTTTCCATGTTTCAGTTAATACAATCAGATCAAAGTTTACATCAAAGTTCTGCAATACAATTTTCAACTCATCAATGTTTCTTGTGATACTTCGAATATTTGTGTGAATTATTCTAAAACCTTCATCTTTTCCTAACATTAAATTGCATTCGTCAAAATTTACTGCTATCTCTGTTGGTAGTTTTTGTGTATCAAATTCCTTGATATATGGGTCCATTTCATTTAGTTTTTCTAGTTAATAATTTTTTGTAAGTGATACAGAAAGACTGATAGACTGATAAATCCTGGTTTGTATAGTACGGATGATATACCTTATATTTACAAATAGAAATAACAACACCAAAACTAATTTGACAGCACGAGTGATCACTATGAGTAGGTAATTATGTGAATTTGATTACAGGAGGCGATAATAAACAAAATACAAATAGTTATATAATGTAAATAAGTATAGGTAAATAATTTAATTTCAGTATAATTTAGTGTTTCTTACTTAGTTGATCTTGTGCGCCGTTTGCCTTCTACCTCCGACTGGCGTGTTACTTTCTTCTTTTCTCCACTATCTGCTGATGACTGTTCCTCGACAATTTTGGGGACATCATTCCCTTCCGTATTTTCATTTCTTGCAGGGTAATTCAAAAAATCTTCAATTTTCTTTATTTATTCTTCATATGTAAATTGTCTATCATTCACATACAAACTATTTTTCCTGATGACTGCTTTGTAATTGTTCTCCCGCGCTATTTTCAGGTGAGTATGTAATGTTTTTCTCATTTCATAGTCCTCATGAATATAGTCATTTGAAATTAATACTCCTGTGTTTTTCAGCATTTTAGCCTTGGCTAGTATTTCTATCTTCATTTTGTAGTTAACACATTCTACTACAAAAGGACGATTTTTTTCCTCTTGCTTGTTTCCCAATTCTGTAGGTATCCCTGATATCAGTGAAGTCGCATTTTATATTCATAGTATCATTAGTAATTCTCAGGAAAGTGTTGATGTCCTCTATTTCGTTATTTTCATCTCTCAATCCGTAGATTACAAGATTAAATTTTTTCAAGTTGTGCTCGGCGATTTTCAATCTCATGTTTAGTTCTTCATTTTGCGATTTCAGTTGGGAATTTTCTACTTTTAGTGTTTTTATTTCGTCGAAAAAATCTTTTTTCAGGTTTTGAATTTCACTGGTAATAAAGTTCTTCATTCCTTTTTTTTCAGCCGCATTGTTTTGAATTAATGTTTGAAGTAATTCAAACAGTTCATTATTAGTTTTCTCCTCACCTTTGTCTCCACCGCCCATTTCGATTCCAATTATTTTGGTTGATCAACCGTACTACTGAGAATGACTTTTTTCTGTTTAAGGTATTTCCTCGGTTATATTTTAGTATTGTCGTAACTGCAGGTTGCAAACAATTATACTCACTGAATTCGTGTCGGGAATAACAGCATTTAGTTCTTGGCGAAAAGAACGGAATTTTTATGTTAATTTTTCGCCTATTAAGCTCAATAAACGAAGACTATCTATTCACACACAACACGCTAACATGTATATCAAATCAAATAATCAAATTATATAATTAGTATATATTACAGAAAAGTTATCGAGAGCAATCAAGTTGGTCTGAAATACCCCAAAAAAAAAAAGTGAAGTAAACCAGTGGAATATTTTCCACAGTGATATTTGAATATTTTTATTTTGGATAATTGAATTAAGTTGTTGATTTACAAGTGTCTGCTACTTTTTGAGAAACCTAGAGGCAAAAAAGTGTTTTATGTGTTATTGCAATGATTATGTAGCTTATGATTTTTCTCATATTTTGTGAAGAAAAAAAAATGAATATTATTATTTTTTACAGGGTTTGATTTGTTCCTAAAGTGTCATTCTGCACACTTCGACAGACTGGAGGGGCACGAGGTGCCTTTACTTTCCCCTTCGGATCAACAGCTCAAGTCAGGTTCCAGTCCCGACATGGACGATGTTGGTAGCAAACGTCAAGCAACTAGAGTTTTCAAGAAGAGTTCACCAAATGGGAAAATTACAGTCTATTTAGGTAAACGAGATTTTGTTGATCACATATCTTATGTAGATCCTATAGATGGAGTGGTCCTCATTGATCCGGATTATATGAAAGATCGAAAAGTATTTGGTCATGTATTGGCTGCATTTAGGTATGGTAGAGAAGATTTAGATGTTTTGGGACTTACGTTTAGAAAAGATTTGTACTTAGCTGCTGAGCAGATATATCCACAAGAAACTACTGCACAAAACCCAAGACCTCTAACCCGGCTTCAAGAACGATTAATAAAAAAACTGGGATCGAATGCTTTCCCTTTTTATTTTGAATTACCTCCCCATTGCCCAGCATCAGTTACCCTTCAGCCTGCTCCTGGTGATACTGGAAAACCATGTGGGATTGATTATGAACTTAAAGCGTTTGTTGGAGAAAGTCAAGAAGACAAACCCCATAAGAGGAATTCAGTGAGGCTAGCTATAAGAAAGATAATGTATGCCCCAAGTAAACAAGGGGAGCAGCCTTCAGTTGAGGTCAGTAAAGAGTTTATGATGAGTCCGAATAAACTGCATTTAGAAGCTTCTCTGGATAAAAAATTATACCATCATGGCGAAGTTATTGCTGTGAATGTCCATATAGCTAATAACTCTAACCGCACAGTTAAGAAAATCAAAGTATCCGTTAGACAATTTGCGGATATTTGTCTGTTTTCAACAGCTCAATATAAATGCACAGTTGCTGAAATTGAGAGTGAAGAGGCTTGTCCTATTGGCCCAGGGTTTACATTAAATAAAATATTTACACTTACCCCATTGCTGGCAAATAACAAAGACAAGTGGGGTCTTGCCCTTGATGGTCAATTAAAGCATGAAGACACTAACTTGGCATCGAGTACTTTGGTAGCTGATTTATCACAACGAGAAAACTTAGGAATTATTGTCCAGTATAAGGTTAAGGTTAAATTGTGCCTTGGCGCATTAGGAGGAGATTTAGTTGCTGAACTTCCATTTATTCTTATGCATCCAAAACCAGAGGAGGAAATTATTCCTCCTGCTACTCCATCTAGGCGTGTGAGCGAAGATATCAGAAATGATATACCAGTGGATACCAACCTTATACAACTTGATGCTGATGAGAATAATATGCAGGATCACGATGACGACATAATATTCGAAGATTTTGCTAGGTTGAGGTTAAAAGGAGGTGAGACTGATGCATGAGGGAGGGTACAGACAAAGGCATCTAAAGCCCGTCCATTTGTACCCATACGTACCGATGTGTATGTCACCTGCGAATAGGTATATGCCTACAAACTCAGTGTGTGCGCCCTAGTCATCGGCTGTCTTGCAAGCCACAACCAGAATGCACTTAATGTACGTTAACATGTTCCCTTCCTTTTTATGTATGTTCTAATATATCAGTAATTATTTATTACATTTTAACGGTACTTGAAATATTTTTCAAAGTTTTTATATGGAGAAATAAATGATCTAAGTCAATAATGCCACTATTTTGGCAACAACTTGAAATATTTTTGGTGAAACTTGATATTGTACATTATGTTTGTAGATATGTCCTAACAAGTTTCAAATTTCTGTAACCAAAGTATGAATGTGAATATTTGATCATTTATCACTAATAAACAGTGACTAAGTATGCTCTCTTATTTTTCTTCTTAACAGTTCATATATAGAGTATATAGCATATAGCAGTCATATAACGAACAGGTTGTTAAAAAAACATATGGGAATTAAGTGACTATGTGATAATAAATTGGAAAAGGTATATGAACACATATAGGTTTTCCAAATAAAATGCTCTATTGGACATATTTGTATAGCCAAAAAGGATATATTTACCTTCGAGTATTTCCTACCTATACTTGTAACAGGCATCAACTTGGAATCTTCAAATATAATACCATATACAGGTAAGAAAGGTCAGAAAATGCAGGAATTCAGAAATTTCAGGGCTTTGTAGAATCTGATTGTCTTTTTTTATTATGTTGGTATTCATACTCTTGAAATATAATAAAATTTTCAGTTGTATTCGAGTAGTATAAGCGTTTCCAAGATGCTCGTGAAGACGTTAAAGATGATTAACGCCTTGGACTCATCAGCACATCAACAACTGATGAAAACATAGAAAAAGTGGAACAATTATTGGGGAAATCGTTGATGATTTGCTTGAAGCAATTCGAAAAATGTCTGGATTTGTGGTAGAACAATTCATGGCTTTTGCATCACGATAATGCACCGGCTCACATTTTATTGCTTTGCAAATTATGACATGCAAATTATGAGTTTGCAAATTATGAGTATATATATATATATATATATATATATATATATATATATATATATATATATATATATATATATATATATGCTCTAGGTTCAGGTGGAAAACACCTTACCCCTTGCCTCTCATGTAGACCTACGACTTTGTAAGTTCGTGTGGTAAATACACGACAGAAAAACTAGAACTAACCCAGCTGATGCCGTGCAGAAAGCTGAAGTAAAACCATCAGGCACATGTACAACGTCTTTGATTTGGAAGATTCGTTGCAAGTTACTTCCCACTATGAAAAGCAGAAGTTAATTTCATTTGGTCAGTACACCAATCGATAGTCTGGTTTCGGGATACTTGCCTCATCTTCACTACCGGGCATGGTCTCTTCAGAACGGAGTGAACCGTCTGAGTACCATGGCCAAACAAATATAATTCCAGCTAGTCATGAACTCTCTGCAGTTGATTCACTGGTATGTTGACTGTGCCACCTGCAAAATCGAAGACGTTGCACAGGTGCCTGATGCTTTTAATTCAGCAATGCGACGAACGATATCAGGTTAGTCTTCAAGGTGTCTGAAGAGGTATTTTCTGATCTCTGCACTACGTTCTATGATGCTTTTCATCCCATATGAATGTAGATGCATCATACTGAGTGTTTCAAAAATACATCTTCGTTTGTATCTTCAAATGGAGCACACGATATATTATCCAATACTCGAATTCAACTAACCAATGTGATTAAATTACATTGACTGTGTCGTTTATCTCTGTTTCTGAAATATTAACTACAGTAGAACTCACTCAATTGGGATAACCGTTGTCCGGATAATCAAATGGCCAAAAAAGGTTTATTAAGGGACACAAAGCGATATTTGAAACAATATTTTATTAATGAAAACAAGCAATGAATGAATTCAAGTCGTCGTTCAAACCTTGTACCAACTGAATTTTGAATGGGTGGTATTTATTTTCTTTCAGAATTCTCTGTACATTAGATTTACACACACCGACTTCTTCTGCAAGAGTACGGATAGAAACGTGGATGAATAATAATATAAGCCAACACATTGGCTTCACATTGGCTAAATCTTCAGTTCTAACAGATCTCGTATGATGACGATGCTTTATAGTAGAAGGAAATGACCTAGTTCGCAATTTTTCTACAACTCTCGAAAAAGTCATTCGTGACGGAATGGGTCTGTCTGGAAAACGTTCTTGGTATAGACGTTGTGCTTGACGGCAGTTTTTCTGACATTCCCCAAAAATTAATAACATATCAATGCAATCACTTGGACTAAACTCGAAAGGCATACTGGAGTTTTCGCACAAAGAACACAGTTACTGTTCTGCAAAGAATCACTGAATCGAACTGACAAGTAGATACAATTCAACAACATTTGTTACTATGGCATCATCAAGCATAAGCTACTTGATTAAATTATGCAATATAAAGCAATTCACCCTCAAGTTAGTCACATTCTCAAGAATTTCAATATTATATTCAACTGATATCGATATCGTATCGTAGAGGTGAGAATAATGGTTTGTATTCAGTAATAGTCTAGTTCAATTTAATAAAAGATATAGACTGGATTCGTGTACGAGTAAATAAGTTTTTTTGAAACTTTATATTTAAGGAAAAGTGCAATAACTCAACAACGCCGTAACCGAATTTCAAAAACCAAACATGAAATGATATCAGAATTTAACGTAGCATCTGAATATGTAATGATATACAGGGCGTTCTATTTTAAAAAATGAAATTTTGGTCTGTAGCAACTACACCAAACACCCTGTATATTTAAAAATTATATCAAAATATAGCTCTCGTGAACTCCTAAAACTTTTGTATGAAACATTTTTGTGTATCTCCTTCTACAAACCAGATATTGCCTGTCACATAAAATGTGAGACACCCGGTATATGAAAATGATTACTTAAGTATTTTGGTCAGCTGTCCTACCATTAGACCTGTGAATGTGCATTGTCCGGAAGGTAATTTTGTCTTTAAGTTCGGATAATTGGATGGAAAAAGGAAAAAAACCGAAAAATGGACGAAGGAAGACATCAAAAAACTGAATGTTGCCAATTAATTCGGAAGTCAGATGGTTACTGAGACTTATTGATGACTTGTATAGTACCTACCTACCAAAATATACTCTTAGCGAGTGTGTCATGTGAATTGTTCATATGCCAATCCTTGTGTTCATTGCGTATCAACTAACTAATGCTAGGACGTGCATGTTAAAGACAAGATTTCATTGAGTCTTAGCTCACATAAGATTCATTTTTTGAGAGTTTTCAATGGTAATGTTGGTCAATGGAAAAATCAATTTTTACCCATAATTGATTCACAAGTAGGTACAATAAATTTTTTATGACGCCATAAACAAATATGAAAACAAAAAACTGTAAGTGCTGAAATAGTCAAATAGTATATTCAATGAGTGATTAATTTAATATTGCAATTATGAATAAGTGGAAATAATTTTGAATCATTCGTGGTTAACCACTGATGCGGCCATTAGAAAGATAAACACCATTCTGATGTCAGTGCTGATATGTCTTATCTGTAATTTGATTCTATATATCACATGTGATTAATAAAGCAGATAAATATTAGGTTTTACATAAAAGAGTAGGTACCTACTTGATGAATATTTTTCATTATTGAATACTAAACCAACTTGCTGAAAATACATTGTCACAGCGATGAGATTCCATTAGAAAGTTTGAGTTGAAGAAGTGAAGTTACCAAAAAATGTTTTGAATAAATGTGTTGGATTACAATGCATTGAGCTTTTTTGAAATATTTACCAATATACAAGGTACTGAGTAAAAGCGTGTCTTGTCAGAGTTAGGTTTTTTGAAATGAAATTTCATATCCGGATGAAAATTTAATCAGAGTCCGTTTTGATATTTTTGAATGTTTTAATTTTAAATAATTTGAACATTTTCCATTTGATTTTCCAATGAAAAACTCTTCCCCTCTTCCTAAACATATGGAGTTATATGAGGCATATCCCTAGCGGTTTGAAGAAATTCAATAAAAACATTACTATGATCTACAGTCCGACGCATCTTCTTACAAACAGACAGATATGAGTTCAATTATGAATTCAAAATTCATTTTCAGGTACTTAATGTTCTCACCAGAACCAGATAAGTATGCTTTGTCGCCCCAGAAAATCAGTCTATGTCTACACTTGTATTATAAATGTGAAAGTTTGTGAGGATGGGTGAGAGCTATTTTGACGTGTGCTGCCTATACCGTTGGAGTTACATGCAGATAATGTACCGTAAGATTGTTTATCTCAAATAGTTCTAAAAAGTCCGTAATAGCATATATCCACCTCTTATGTCGTAGCCACTATATGCAAAATACTGAGCCATAAATACAATTGAATTGAATACTTTTTTTACAATGCACAATTGTCGTTTCAAGTATTTAATATAGATAAACTTTGTCTTTTACACTAAGTAATTTGGGCAAATCATTTAAAACTTATCACGATAAGACGAACCTGATGCAACGCAATAAACCATTACCAGTTGCGTCTACTGTAAGACGACGGAGGTAGATACGCGGGGGTAGAGGGGTGGTCTAAGCAATAAAGCGCCATCGCCGAGAACGTGGGCAGACGTCGTTGACAGTTGTGTTAGTTTTGGGAATCCTGAACCTAGAATCTTGAAATATGCAGGTAGGTTCTTTGTATAGCGTAAATAAGCATCAAGAAAGGGAAACAGGAATTTCCACCCCAAGGAGGAAATATAATTGTTCAAAGATTATATTGAATTTCGTCAGTTTTGAAGTTGGAAACCTAAAGTTTTGGGTTAATAAAAAATATTGCAACTATTTGTTTAAAATGGTGACAAACAAAATTCTACGCGGACGAAGCCGCGGGCAACAACTAGTTAATAATATTTTTTAACTTGACTTGTTTTTCACATAATTTTTACTAGTTAATGAGTATTTACCTACTTTTATAATAGCTAAGAAATGAATGTATCCGATCTCTTCAGTCAGATAGTTAAAACTAGACTGATCGAATCGTAGACCATAAGTTATAAAAATATGAAATCTGGCGAAAAGCGTCTGCCCGGAATCAATTGAGAATAAAACAGAGAGAGAGATAATATAAAATTTTCACAAATATTCAGTGGGTATACTTGAACGAGTGGCTGTAAATCAAATTAACTAAAGGAACAATTTGTTTAGGATAGCCTCGACTCAGTTACACTGTAGTGCAGGTTAATGGACTGACACCTATCACAAAACAACTATTCCTCTGGCTAATACCACGAAGGGCGTTGGATTACATCCAACAGGTGTCAGTGCAGAAATCTTCACAGAAGTATTTCCTGCTGCTGTTGGCTATAGAACTGCTGGAATCGATTTTCAATTATAGAAACGGGCACACTTGCACACCGGATTCGGGTTATTTGGCCTCTCGTCAGTGCAAGTTAGTGGCCATCATCAACGTGAAGTTGATGATATTCCATAATTGAAAATCGTATTCCTTTCAGAGTATCATTCCTCTAACCAAGCTGAAGCGAATGACAAACAACAAATCTGCCATCGCTCCATATGGTAAACAAGGTACTGAAAGCAACTGCATATCCAAAAGGAAAGAAACCTTCACATATATTCAGTGGGCATACTTGAATATCGGCTGTAAATCAACTTAATTAAAAGAACAATTTGTTCAGACCTGTCTTGACTTACCTACACTATAGGTTAATGGACTGATACCTATCAGAAACCAACTATATCCCCGGCTAATATCACGAAGGGTGTTGGGATATGCTGGAAATACTTCTGTGAAGATTCCTGCACTGACACCTGTTAGATATAATCCAACGTCCTTCGTGGTATTAGCCAGGGGAATAGTTATATGATACTATAAAATGTTCCAGTCTAAAAGTAGTTAATCAAATACTGCTTTAGGGAGCTATTTTATAGCGAAACACGTGTCGTGGGTTTGCAAATTTTTTATGGTGAAAATCAAAATGAATCTCATAAGTGAATTTCGATATGGATTTTCATCTAGTATCCATTCGAAGATATTCTTAGAAGAAGATTTAGATAAATAAAGATTTTGGCTTCCTTTCTTTCTTTGGAAGATTCCCACATTTTTTGCATACAGATATGGATAATAAACCTTTCTTTCCCAAAAATTATTCTCTCCTAAAAATATACACCTTTCAATTTAAACAAGTTTTAGGTTTTTTCATTGTTGAAGAGTAATTTGAAATACTTGTTGATTCGATATTTGAAAACATTATTTTTCTCCCGAAATTTTACAGTACATCAATCCCGACTATAAAGTAAAATTTTAGTGTGTGAGTCAGCCATAAGTTGTATAAAGAAAGTATTTTGAATATTTCCCTTTTCGACAGAAGAAACGTTGACAAGGTTACAGAATATGTTGGCCGTTTACGTTTGATCTAATATATAATGTCACCAAAAAAACTCGTGTTATTTCAACATTTGAAATAATATTTGATATTGGTGAATATAAAAAGGTTCACATCATTGAAGTTTTTGCGAGAGAGTTTCCGAGTTTTCAACTTTATTTGATTGAACTAAATATTATTGACTATAAATTCATCCTTGTAACCTGTTGTGATATGGTTGTCATGCCGGTAATGTTAGTAGCTAAATATTCAGTAATTTATGGCATTTGTGCTATAGAAATTATACCTAGATTGCTTGGCGTCCTCAACCGAATATTGTGACTGCGGTTCCTTCCTTGTGACAATGATTAAACCTTGATGTCACCAATTCCATGGGCCTCCTGAATCCTGAATACGAAACCAGAAGAACCCTGGGTCAGTTTAACTCCGCTTAGGTAAAAAAATAAAAAGAAGATAACTATACAACTTCAGACTATTCAAATGACAGTTTTCAGTAGGTTATGTTAATTGTCGCATGTATGCTAATATTTTCTATTTCTTTTTTTTAATGGATTATTATTCTGCAGATTTTTGAATTATGATTACGATGGAATGATTCATTCGTTTTGAATAAACGAGTACCGATATTTGCGATTGAGAGTTATTACAAAACTCAATCGAAATGGAAAAGGAATATTTAACAAAAGACCATTTGATTGGATTTGATAATTACAAGGTTAGTAAAATTAAGTTATGGTAGCTGTATCCTTTATTAGTTATCTATGAATTTCTATCGAAATATCTAAAGTCTACTGGACTTCATATATTGGTAGCTTTTTTATGATAGGTTAATGTCTTCCAGTGTGACCCCCTTCATATAAAAATTAAAATAAATTTGAATTTCTTAATCAGTTTATTGCAGCTAATTTTATTGTATATAATAGATTTTTATATAATATCCCCTAATTTAGGAGCTATTATGTAATCTCATTAACAGGAAACTGTTAAATAAATAATAATAATAATTTCGATATTTGGAAATGAAGATAAAAGGGTTAGTAACCTGATTTCAACAATCATTTATACTATTTGAGATAACAAGGTTAAAGTGCTCATTTGGATTGGATATTATCAAAGCAATTACAATAATCTACTACTACTAGCTCTTCCTTGTTTTGTTTCTGTATATTTAATTTTAAAACTAAAATATTTTCCATTCCAAGGCTCAGTAAACAAAATATTATTGCAATGTATTTAAACTGAGAATTTTAGAAATATGAATTTGTAATACTTTAATACCAACGAAAATTGCAAAAATATTTAAAAATATTATACAAGATGACACAAAAGTACATATGTAATTAATCAGATGGTATAAAATGAAATATAAAAATTCTGAAAATCTATGATTAGTGATAAATTATCTCATAATATTGTAGATGCTGCGACCACACACTCCTGTTATTTGATACTTTGTTCACAATTTCATCTTTGAGTATTATTAGATTTTCTTGAGTCTCTTGCTTATACACGTTTATTGGTTTTTATGTCAAAATGAAACTTGACATAAAAACCAATAAAATTGACTTATTTTTTCGATTCCTTAAATTGTTTACTGGAACGATTATATTAAGGGTGGGAAGTTTTCAAATTGACACCCTGTACACCCTGTATGCTTTATCAATAAGACCTGTGGTTCTTTGAAGTCCAAAAGTATTTAATTAAAACACAATTTTCAAACTACAGGGTATGGTATTTAAAAAGATGCAATTTAAACAACAGAATTAAACTCGATAAAAAGAACACAACAACGATGCAATTCACACTGAATCTAAGTACGCATCTGCTTCAAAACAGTAAAGAGCATTTGTAGCAGTTAATGGTATTTTCAAAAACATTAATTAATTAAAATGATTAAAATTTCAATACATTACATGCTTCAAAGTTTTCATTTAGAAATGCTTGTATGCAGACTACGGAAAACAAACCTAGAAAATAGCGCTGACACAATATACAGAGTGTTGCATTTGAAATAACAAAATTGGTATTGCACTGTTACACAACACACTCTGTTGAAAAATATGCACAACTGAAAATACCAATCGACGTGTCGATCATTATTATCGATTTTATTCTATTAGGCTGATAAACACTGTATAGATAGATTGGTAGATAGAAAGATAACCTTTATAGTCTGAAAAGGTAACATTTTGTCTACAAAGTCACTAGAACTACGAGAATAATACACCCAATGAAAAGACAGTTAATTTTTAAAATTACAAAAAATTAATTAGAAATTTTAAAAAGTCTAAAAATTAAAACACAAAATGGAATTTAAAAAAACCTGAAGAGGAATGACAAAAACATTCCACCTCATTTTGTAGATGCTGATAACCTAATCACATAAAATCTGATGCGGTTGGAAGGGAAGATGTGTTCTTACATATTGACCTGACACCTCGGTTTTTTTCTCGTTATTTTATAATTATTATGTACTATTTTTTTTTTGTAATGTTGTGGAAAATTAAGACCTATATTATTATTATTAATTAAATGTCATTGTTACTACACTTCACATATAATAGCAGAATGCTAATATCAACAAAGAACAGACTTATGTTACAAAAATATGGAACACAATGTTGGTTAACGCATGCACATTTTTTCCGTCAAATCCGTAAACAAAACATTCTCGCCTACAGAACTTTCCTTTAAGTCAAAGTAAATATAAAAGCAAAAATGTGGTATGCGGAAGCTCTCATTGATTTAAATTTCACCAACTTTCTTGAAGTTGAAGATAGAGTAAGCGATGAGGCATATGTCCTCTTTTATGAGCAGAAGGGAACGAAGCAGCACCTTTGATGTGATTTTTTTTTCTTCTTTCCTTTTTTTTTATAATCGTAGTTCTTTGAATTGATTGATTTGTATTTCATGATTGTTCCAAATAAATTTATATTTGGAGAAAAAAAAAAGGTAAAAATTTGGTGCATGAATCAGCCAAATATCTTTTTGAAATATAGTTCGCCACTACAATTATTTATTCACGAGAAAAAATAGGGTAACAATGCAACACTATCTATCTCTATTTTGAAAATGTTATATATTCAATTCTTTTATTTTCAGTATAGCTGCAAAGATACTGGAATATTGAGTATTTATGTTATGCATCCATTTTGGAACTGGCTTGTGCAGGTAAGTTATTTTTAACTTTTTATATTTTATGGTATTACATGAAATCATATGTTTTGTGATTAAAGTTATAATTCACAGCGTGTCGATTTGAAAACTATTTCCAACCCTCTATATACTCCTTCCAGGAGATAATTTGAAATATGGAAAAAACACGTCAAATTTATTTTCAAAGAAAACATGTTCAGGAATCATTTTAAGCACTCATGATTCAACTCTTTACGAAGAGTAACTTGGATATTACCCTTAGAATCTTAAATGTGGTCAGGTGGCACATCTTTTTAAAGTGATTTCAATTGACTTCCCAGTGATACTTTAATATCAATATTTCCAACAGCAGTTTCCGAAAAATTGCATCAATAGATATTTTCAAAAGTAATTAAAATATGCCTGCACTGAGAGTAACAGTTTTGAGGTAATTATTTAAACGAAATGTGTTTTGAAATTTATTAGAGATTAGGCTACACTATCCCAACCATTGTTTTTGTTCAAAATATTCTCCATCATTTTTTGAAAAAAAAGTTTTTGGCCTTCTACTTCTCCATCTTGATACAAAAAATGTGGCAACCTTCCAAAGAAATGAAGGAAGCAATCAATTTCAAAACTTAAATCTATACAAAGAAGTAACTTTCAGACACAGACTGGAAAAAAAAGCCCTCCCGAAACAGCTATTTTCATATAAACATTGAATTACTGGAAAGAAAAATACTTTTGAAACAAATACTTTTATATGAACGCTGAATTATATGAAGAACCCTTTTCTCTATTCTGTTTGTATTTCAAACATTTGAATGAGATTGAATCAGATATTATTCACAAGATTCCTACACAATATAATTGATGAAATAAGTAAAATTTCACTTACTTGGAACACTGTCATCCTCACTGCTAGACATCCGATATTTTGCCTTAAGACACTTGCCTTATCGGCTCTTCATTAGCAAATAAGGATAACTTTATAAGAAAAAATACTCAATTCATTCATAACTATGACTTTTTGTCATGGAATGGGTCAAATCCACCCATGTCATCGATGACAGTACATATATAACATTCATTCGCTCATTTGATTAAATCTCAGCCATAGGAATCTTGTTTAAATTGAAAGAACATTCGTCTTGGGAGAAAAGTTATTTCATAAACTACACCTTACGGTTTGATCTCCACAAACTTTGTTTTTGAAAAATATCACGACATGTTCCGCTAACACAGTAGCTTTTTCATGGTGAATTACGTACATACTGAATTACTGTACATTCATTTAGTTATGTATGCTGAATACATAGTGTTAGTTTAGCAGGAAGCTTCAAGTGAATTAATAATCGAGACCAATATGTGTTGTTAGTATATACATTTAATGCAGAATTATATTTCCTCATGAAAAAACTTCTACAAATGGGTTTTTGTAAAACAAAAATAAACTTTCACCTAAGTAAATTAGTATGAAAATATTTAGAAACATGTTTAGCTTCATTTAAATATCTACTTTCTAAATATAATACTAAAATAAGTAATACTAAAAACTGGTGGGTGAAATTTTTTTTTATATTTCAGAAAGTTTTTCAGTTTCAAATACAGGGCTATATAATATTAATAATTGTTTAACATTTCGATTGCTCATTGTATAATGGTGTTGAAGAAATTTTTCGACTAGTAAAGTTTCTGGTTTACTTTGAAAATCGTATTTTCATCCTCCAATTTCAATATCCCTTAACTCTTCAATAAAAAACCATAAATTCATGATAACTTTTCTTCAGGACACATCTGACAGAATCTACATTATTTTATTATTATCTTTATATTCTCAATAATTTTTTATTTGAATTTCAGTACTGCCCCAGATCGATAGCTCCAAATTTATTAACTTTCACTGGCTTTCTCTTTACTGTGTCTACATACGTTATGTTTACCATTCTGGATTGTAACTTCTATGCTAGTGATCCAGATCATCCTGAATATCCACCTATTCCAAAGTGGGCTTTCACAGTCGGAGGAATATTTTTGTTCATTGGTTATACATTAGGTAAGTCTGTATTTCAAATAAAACGAATGCAGGAAGTTTCACTTTACATCTGTGACTTTGGTGTTGTGGTGAAAGTTTTAAATATATAAATATAGGGTTTTCCAACAGGGATTTCAGAATTTTGATAATTGATAACGGCCATCTTGTTGAAGCTACATCTGTCAAATTAGTTGTCGTTTATTCAGTCTCTTTTGCGAAATCTCCATGGACGGATATAGCATTCAACAACACGTGGAAATAATAAATTCTGTTTGGGCAACGTACTTCGTGTTTCGTTCATTTTACGGTCGCCATAATCGTCCTACCGAGAGGACTGTTGGCAATGTGGTGGATAAATTTGAGTCCACTGGTTAAGTAAACCAACACCCGTACGTCGACGAAACGCAAGATCTGCCGAAAACATCGCCGCTGTCTGTGAGAGTGTGCAGGATAATCCGAGACAGTCGATTTCGCATCTCTCAAAAGAACTTGGCTTTTCTCAGACCACATTGTGGCAAATTTTGCGTCGTGCATCAGGAATGAAGCCCATTTCTAGATGGATGGGTACGTGAATAAACAAAATTGTCGAATTTGGGACGATACTAATCCACATGAGATCCAAGAACGTTCAATGCATTCCGAAAAAGTCACTGTTTGGTGTGGATTTTCGCAGAGTTGGCACTGTTAAAACCAACCCGGTTAAAACCGGGGGTTGTAACCGGCTAAAGCCACAATGAAAAACCCGCCGGTTATAACCTATTCATTTTCTTCGAATTCTTGAAAAAATTTAAGTAAGTCATCAAATATATAACATTTATTAAACCAAATATAGGAACATTCTCATAAAATGTAAAAAGAAATAATCATTCAACATATAGATATATAACTTTCATTGGTGACAATTGAAATATCTATAAATTTTACCAATTTCTCCACTTTAACTGGATTGAGTTTTTTGTGTAGCTTCGTCCATATATTCCCAAATGTACACACCAACACAAACACAATACTCTTCACCAGAACTGCAATACTCTTCTTGCCGCATGTTTCATCAACCAAGTTGGCGTCTTCAGAAAATTAATGAAACACAATATTCTTCATTAGAACTGCGCGTTTCACCAATCAAGTTGGCGTCTTCAGGAGATGAAGAGAACACAAAATATTCTTCATCTCCTGAAGACCCTAACAGTTCTGATGATTGGGAAAAGTGCTTATTTTGGATTGAAAATATATATTTTTTAGATGGGATCGACGGAAAACAAGCCCGGAGGACAGGCACTAGTGGACCTCTTGGTGAATTATTTGATCATGGCCTGGATTCCTATACAGCTGGTCTTATTCCAGGTGCTATGTATTCGATTTTTGGAAGAGGAAGCACCTACAGTTTGCCTCCTTTTCGGATGTTTTTCACCATGTGGAACGTGATGATGAATTTTTATTTATCTCATTTTGAGAAGTACAATACTGGTGTACTATTTTTACCATGGGGATATGATTTTTCCATGTGGGGTACTATTCTGACTTTCCTGGTAGCAGGAGTAAGTACAATTTATTTGTATATTGTGTTTATGTACAGTTTCGCATATCTTTATTTTTTATTCAAAGTGTACTTATGGAAACCAAAAGAAATTAAATAGTTCACAATATACAATCATGCAATTAAATCAGAAAATAATATGTTTTGAATTGAAAAAAAATTAAAAACTGTTGGTGGTGTTACTTCAACTGGGCTATGCAATTCAGAAAAAATTAACAGTTTTTTGTTGAATGTGACAATGAGAAACTTTAAGAAAAGGTTGAAAGATATGTTTCTTACACGACAGAGATAGGGCACGACACATGCAAAAAGATTTTGGCAATTTCTCACATATCCGAATATTATAAAAAATAATAAAAATGCATATTAATCGAGGTTGGGTTTAAAAGCAGCTCTCATAGCTGAACTCCGCCTATTCATCATTTCTTTGAATTTCATTTAATTTGTACTTCTTATTGTGATGAATAAAGACATGTTATTATTATTAATATTATAATATATATAACCATAAAATTATATTGGAACTAATTAATACAGTTTATTGTATGATTTTCACTATAAAGGGTTTTACAAAAACCGCGACACGTTTTTCGCTATATTGTAAAACCCTTTCTAGTGAAAATTATACAATAAACTGTATTAATTAGTATTAATATGGATTTTCATCAAATATCGGCCAGTTCTATTCAAAAATTATATTGGAAAGTTTTAACTGACTCATAGAAAATTAAAATCATATCTTACACTAATTCTCAAAATAATCAATGATAGCAATAATTCCCCAGGATAGGTTAGGTTAGGTACAAAGTGAGTGGGACTATTTGACCCTCCACCGCAACCCACAAGGGTTGTTTTGCAACATCAAGAATAATAAAATTTTTGTCCTTACTTGAAGTATAAAACGTATAGAATGTGCAGCCGTTGGGTTGTCTATTATTTACCTGGGCGAACTACTGGTTTGTCAGGTATAAACAGGTATATCGATGCCACTTACTTTCACTAGATTAGATAATAAAAAAAAATGTATATCATCATAAGCGCTGTTTCTTTGCGAACACGTTGATATAGGGTTGTCCCCAGAAAATTCGGTCCTATTAGGGGTTTGCGAACTTTAAAGATTTGAATTTCAATGCGCGTGGAAATGTGTGCCAGAGAGATCCGAGGTAAGTATACTGTGTAATAATAAAGGACTCAACATCGTAGTCGCTTACGATGATATAATTTTTTTTTATTATCTAATCTAGTGAAAGTAACTGGCATCGATATACCTGTTTATACCTGACAAACCAGTAGTTCGCCCAGGTAAATAATAGACAACCCAACGGCTGCACATTCTATATGTTTTATACTTCAAGTAAGGACAAAAATTTTCTTATTATCTTGATGTTGCAAAATTTAATTAAAAATCATTTTTCGAAAAATAATTAAAAATAGTCTGTCCAGGATTTTTTTAGCGAACCCATTTTCAACATATTTTCTAATATACTAAATTCATTATAAAATATATTTCATTCTATTATCAGCTCGGTGAAGGTCGATTTAGGTTCGGATCTTCTACTAAAAGACGGCTGTGTCATCTGCCAAACCAGTTATACTACCCTTATTGTTTAATGAGAAAATTTCATTTATATATACATTGAATAAAATTGGTCCTTGCCTAGAGTTCTATATACTATCAGAAGGTAAGTTTTTAACCACCAGTGGTTGCGGTACTGTGAGGACCAGCCTTTTCAAACCCCATAGATAATGCATGCATATTTCAACTTCACTTGTATTCATTGTTTTGTTTTTTAATTTCAGATTGGTGGGCATGAAATTTGGCAATTTCGAATAGGTGGCATCAATACTGGAATGGTATTTGAAATGTTACTCTATGTATGCTCTCTCATATCAAATGTACCTGTCGTTGCATATAATATTTATGCGTCATACAAAAATGGAACTGGAAAAATGAGAAGTTTTTCAGATGCAATTCGGCCGCTTTTACCTGTATCTGCCTTTTTTTTATTAACCTTGATATGGATTTTATACTCTCCCAGTAATATTGTGGACCGAGAGCCTAGAGCCCTATTTTTCCTTTTGGGAACAGTTTTTTCAAATATATCGGTAAGTATTGCAAGTAACATCACTGATACTACATAATTCTTGTCTTTGATTAGCTAATTATCATATTTTCTCTACATCATATCAACATAGATTTTTTCATTTGTCTATTACTGATATTCACTGAATGCGTTTTTATGACCTTTTTGTTGTTTTCACACCAAAATACTTATTTAGTTATAAAAAGAATAAATTTATTTGGAATAGACGCGCCCATATTGTTACAATGCAATAATAATAATATTTATTTCTTTGGTTGAAAAGTACAGTTGACAGAAATCAATGCACAATAAACAAAGAAAATGTCAATTTTAAAAGTAAATGTAAAAACATATGAATGTAAATATAACAATTTTATAAAAGTCAGTCCAAATAATATGTAACCATATCATAAATAATATAAACAACACAATAACATCAACAGTGATAAACATCCATAAGTAATAAAAGTAACATATAAATGTAACTAGTTGTAGACTATAAAAAAGTCAATAAAATATAATCAACACACAATTTCTCAAGTATTGAAAGTAAACATTTTAACCAAATATATATAATATAATAATTCAACGTTATGTGCCCCTGATAAGAATTTACAATTAGTGGGTAAAATATATTCTATTGTGGATTTTTTCACTACAAAATTGAATCGTTTACGATATTTTGTTTCTTTACGATCACTAGGTAATGAATTGAACAAACTGGGTGACAAAATCTCGATATTTCGGTTTTTTTATGAGAGGATTTTAGCAAAACCTTTCGACAGTGCTCTTGTTATTTGTGGATGAACTATAGATTGTACAGATTTTTTTTAATATATCAGGATTTTATTAAAAAATACCTGTTTTATATCAAGCATTACATATTCAGAGATAAGACAGTCCGTGGAACAGGTATCTTTAGAAACCTAAAATGCCTTGGTTTGATGGGCCATTAGGATCACCCTCCTTTGCCTGAGGGGGTGGTCCTAATGGCCCATCACACCTAAGACCAATTTTAGCAAATTTGATTGAAAAATTAGTAATAGAAGGGTTGATGACCATCAGACCATCTAATTATAATCAAAATAATTACTCCTCATCAATTTGGCTTTCAGCAAAACAAAAACACTAATGACGTAATATTCAATTTTCTCCATAAAGCATACAGCAACTTGAATAGTGGTGAGGCGACTGCGGCAGTGTTCTGTGACTTATCGAAAGCTTTTGATTGTGTTAACCACAGAATACTGTTGTGGAAGCTACTTCATTATGAAATTACTGAAAACTGCCTCAAATGTTTCGAATCCCACCTTACAGGATATACACAATTTGTTTTAACCAATAGTTGTTCAAGTACAAAGAATGTGAAAGCAGGAGTACTCTGAGGATCGATCTTAGGACCCATACTCTTTCTCAGACACGGATTTAGAAGGCGGCATGCCGAGGCCTATGCCCCGGGCGGCAAGTTCAGAGGGCGGACAAATTCACACTGTGCAGACGAATGAAGAACTCATCATTTACTTAACTCTGACCTACACTAGGCACGAACATTATTATTCGCGAGGCGCGTAGGCACAGTTCAAAATGCGCGCCCGGTCGCCGGCAGGAATCGCGGCAACACGCGTTTGGTTACCGTGCGTGCGAAAGGGGTGAAGCTATATTCGAAAACTCTCTCCTCTCTCCAAGACAGTGTTTTGTTTCAAACATTTGTGTTGTTTGTTTGTGTTTACTATTTAGTACTTGTCGATCATATTAGATATTGGACAATGTCGTGGCCAATCTCATGATAATGCTCCAATATGGCCGGCATCTATAAAGGATTACAAGCCAGGATTGTAGAAAGGAATGTGCTATGTATAAAATATATATCTTACACGTTCATGTCTATATATCTCTCACCTATAGTAAGTGGGCATATCTGTAAATAAATAGGTTTAACACAGAAAGAGCAGCGATGGATGCATTATTTCCAAAAGGCCTATGTCCAAATGTCAATCAATCAAATGTCAATTAATCAAATGTCAATTCAGATAACTGAAATTTTGAGGCTGATAAAGGTAAAAATAAATATAATTGGACGGGGGCGGCATTTTTCAGTTTTTACTCCACCTAAAACATTGCAGATCCAGGGCTGGGGACAGAGAGGACACCTGAACGAAAAAGGCTGTACAGCGGTGATTTTAACTGCAACAAAGAGAGACAGCTCGTCATATTTTATGCATTGGATATGACATGCATCCAGTAAAGATCCTTTACAAACTAGTACACTTCACAAGATTATTGGAATTGGTATCATGAAACAATGAAACGGATGAGAGAAAAACGCAATAAGCCCCTGAGGCTGCAGTGTTTTCCTGAGACGAAACGAACAAGTCAGATGACTCCTAAGTAGTAGAAAAATTCCCTTAAATTAAAAATAATGTGAAAAGTATCAATAGCTGTTGTTGAGCTGTTGATTCTTGGATTGGTGTCTTAAAGTCAACTGGTTGTTATGTGACTATTTGATTTATATTGCACTCATTGTGATTTTAGAAAAATAATAATGTGTTTACTTAGTTTGCCTTTCTATACCTATTTGGATTTCTATAGTACAATTTATATTTTATTTTTTTGTACTGTGGGAGATGAAAATATACAAAGGAGTCACAGAAACACATTGATGTCGATATAACTTGATTTGAAGATGTAAATTCTTTATAAATCTGAATCTAAATATTTTTCATTAATTTTAGTGTCGCCTAATCGTCGCCCAGATGAGTAACACCACATGTGAGGCATTCAATTTATTATTAGTTCCTACTTCGTTTGTCATCATGGTATCTATATTAACCCAGTGGGCCAGTCTTGAGTTGTTCCTTATGCACGCTTTATGTTTGTTCACAACCATTGCTCATATGCATTATGGGACCTGTGTGGTAAGTTATTTCAGTACATTTTTCAATAGGTTAGAATGTTTGATGAATTCCTTTCTTTGAAAGATTTCCACATTTTTTGTATAAATATTTTGTTTTTATTGTCGACATTGAAGACATATTTTTTATGGTTCTGCACTCTTCATACTGGAAAAATAAAATTATGCTCTTATTCTCGGCATAATGCTTTGAATTTCAGCCCCACAGAGGATAGTTACACAAAAAAAAATCTTGTGGATATAAATTTAATCTATTTTAACCTGCAATTTCAAGCACGATGAAAATGCATCAAATTTATATTCACAAATTATTTCTTCGTGTAACTAACTCCTGTGAAGCTGAAATTCAAACCATTATTTAACAAAATCGATAAGTAACTCAAACTTGATATTTGTATTCACTGAGTGAAATTATTCCCCCCTTTTTGTTTTAAATCTAGCAATGACATAATAAAACCTGAAAGTATGAACTTAAATTTCAGGTTAGGCAGATGTGCCGCCATTTCAAAGTAAACTGTTTTACCATTAAGGAGCAGTCAGATTGACTATTGGTAGACAACGCATGATGAGGAATCAAGTGTTGTCCCTCGGATTTGCATAAACCATGTAGCCCTTTATAATTTCCCCCAGAGAGTTTATGTTGTACATTATTTTAATTTTCAGATTGTTTTTTATATATACGTGCAGGTACCCAGTGTGTAGTTTTGATAGTTTTATATTTGAGTTTTGCATATAAGATGATTTAAAGGTTCTGTAAAATTAATTTGTTTCGTCTGTTGTATGAAATATTTTTTGGCGAAAACGATTAGACTCATGTCTAAAGTACAAAATACTTTTCAGACATTCAAATATTCTTTGAACCCAAAAGATTTACTGGAATCATTATCTACTTACTTCAATTCCGAATGGTAAATTTCAGGTACTTTAGTTTTACCATCTTTTGAAGAACTTTTAAAAAAAATCGGCAGCCATGAAAAAGTGTTGAAACAATTATTCAACTCGGACTGTATATATCTAGCCAAAGAATTTACATATGTTTAAGTTTATTCCAATTGTCATTAACATTGGAAAAAAGCTTATAATTAACTACAATTATAGGAGAGGTCACTGTTATATATACTTGTTCCATTAAATCTTATGGAAACATTTTAGCAGACAAAACCATGATTTTCAGGAACAAAGAGTATCTTTATGTTTAAAGTGTATATATTTTCTTATTAAGCATTCATTATCATTCCTACATTGTATTATTGTGAAAGTATCATATAGTTTTTACTTTGTCAGTTGAATATCTCGGTCAAATTAACTCATCAGAACATTCAAAATTATATACGTTTTGGATAAATTGATCACGTAGTGAGGAGAATTGCCAAATAAAGTAGTAACTAATATTCTCAACTATCATTTCAAACTATGTGATACTTAGGTTTTTGATATGCATGTACAGATTTTTTATTCGGCAACTGAATGTTTTCAAGGCAAACCATTTGTTAATATTTTTGTATTCCTTGCAAGATACGGAAGCATGGAAATTCATCTAGGGCATTAATTTCATCTGGTTCCTGTTTATTCATATGTGACAGGAATATAAACAGAGCTACCAATGATTGTATGAAAAAATACAAACTTTATTATTTTCAAGCAATACCGATCGATCGACCGGCAATAGATGAAACAATGAGTCCATAGGACAAGTGGTTTTATAAAGACTTTTGCTCTTATGGTATTGCTAAATAAAATTTTCTTTGAAAAATGGAAATTCATCGATAAAATTCTGAGGTCTTGTGGTATTACTATTGATGAATTTTCAATGAATTCTTGCCAAGTATTAGCATATTCAATTTGATATATTTTTTATGTCTGGTATTACTTCATGTACTAAACATTATTTCCTATAATATATGAAAATAGCAACTACTTTTCGTCCATTCATCAATTTCTTGGTGTTTTGGTAAATTTATATCTAAAAAAATATTTTCAAATTGCTGTGGATAGAAAGTCTGTCGTACATTAGAACTTAAGGCCCCAACCAAAAATTAATGATAAACGAGTTTGTCCTAACCATTTATTTATGAAAAATGCAGTTGAGAAGTTGATTCACCTTTTTTTCTCATGCAGATTTGTGCAAAAAAGTCCAGTCTTCTTAATTTTTTTTACTTTGAAGTAGCTAAAATAAAGTTTCCTCAGCAACATGTCGTTTTTTTTCCAGTGTACTTATTGGGACTCATTAGCACGGGCGGTAGCCAGTCGGTTCGACGTGGGTGCTTTGTTGACTCACTCAAATCGACCGCCGTGTTGGTCGCTGGTTCAAGCCTCAGGCTGAACAATCGATTTTCACTTGCTATCGCCCAACCCGTGTTAGGAATCACACGTTAAAAGGTAAGACCTCGTTAGTCCTTAGCTCGCACAAGTGTTGACTTTTGAGAGTTGTTGTTCGTAGAGGTGCGACAGCTGGTTAACGGAAAAACTTTAAACAGATTTTTTTTAATGTGAAGAATCAAATAACAGTGCTTTCCTAAGTACCTCAAATTAAAAAGAGATTTCTTCTAGGCTTTAATTTCTCAAAATTCAACGTGTTTTTATGTTACTTTCTCTCTTCATAGATGCTCAATCAGTAGCAGGTTGTTTGAAGAGTTCCACTCATGAAACAACTGCTATTGTGAATGAGGGTTCAATCGTCACTTTAGTATTCGACGTTGTGACTTGTGTGGCCATACTCTAGGCGAGTGTGTGAGTCAGGCATCACAGTTGTCGGGAATAAAAAATTTAGAAGTAAAGACCAAGTAGATCCTTTGCTTTCATTAGTCTTCTAAAGAATTCTCAGGATTGCAGGGTTAACAACTGGTTAACGTAAATAACAAATATCCATTTGATTTTTGTGAAATATTTATTTATTTATTTATTTATTTATGACACTTTGGTACATTGAGTACATGTGCTAAATCATACTTAAAAAACAAAAATAAAACTACAGAAGTTGAACAATACAAAAACAATAAATATGGTTCACGTCCACAAACTTTCACAACATAGAAGTATTATATAAAAAATCGGAGAAGCTCTAGCAAATACTCTCAAAAAGTCATGAAAAAGTGTCGTGCAAGAATTCCTCAAGACTGTAGTAACACTTCTGTAAGAGAAGTTTCTTCACCTCAATTTTAAAAAGTTTATCTGACTCGATTTTCTTAATAGATGCCGGCAAGTTATTATAACAGCTTGTTGTATTAAATAGTGGGGAGCATCTAAAGTGAGCCGTTTTGTGTGAGGGGGTTCTTAACAGTTTCCCATGACGGGTGTCTTTACCATGTATATCTGCATTTGTGACAAATTCAGTTATATTGTTACGGGCAAAAGTGACACACTTCAAGATAAATAAAGAAGGTGCCGTCAATAGGCCCTCTCTTAAGAAAATTGGTCTACAACTATCTTGAAAATCTATATTAAAAATTAGTCTCAGCAATCTTTTCTGAGCGACAAAAACTCGTGGAAATTCCCTTGCACATCCCCAAGAAATGATATTAAAGCTGATGTGAGAATAAGCCATAGAAAAATAGACATTCATCAATCCAAAATTATCTAGAGTGTTTTTCAATTGTTTGATTGAGTAATATGCGGAATTGAGTTTGTTGCAGACCTTCTGAATATGACCGCTCCAGGTCAAATTTTCGTCTAAAGACGTTCCTAAAAACAAGACTTCGCTGGAAGATCGAATACCATTTATTGTGGAAGAATCACTGCTGAAATTTTTCCTAATAAATGATTTCATTGAAACAGATTTAGATTTATTCAGAATAAGTTTGTTACGTTGACACCAAGCACTGAATTTATCTATTATTTTATTTATTTTGTCTGACAACTCAACTTCGTTTTTGTCAGCCACAGTAATTGCAGTGTCATCCGCAAACATGGTTATGTGACACTCAGAAAAGAATTCAGACAGGTCATTTATGAAATTGAGGAACAACAATGGTCCCAGGACAGAACCTTGAGGCACTCCTAGTTTTACATCTTTGGGACTTGATAAAATTCCATTGCAGCTAACTATTAGACTACGGTTTTCCATATATGATTTCACCTAGTTCAATAGATTATTTGGGAAACCTAGGCCTGCAAGTTTAATTATAAGAAATTCGGAAGAAATGGTATCAAATGCTTTTGACAAATCGAAAAAAAGTGTTACAACTAGTTTATTCGAATCAACCTGTGTATAAATGAAATTTAATAAATGGTATGAAGCTGATTCAATTGATTTGTTCTTCCTGAAGCCATATTGGTTATTACTAAAAAGATTATTTTGATCCATGTAATTCAGAATTCTGTTACTAACAACTTTCTTAAACAGTTTAGAGAGGGAACAAAGTAAAGATATCTGTCTGTAGTTGTCTACCTCAGTTTTGTCGCCTTTTTTATATAGAGGAAATATGAGAGCCGTTTTAAATACATTTGGAAAACAACCTACAAAAAATGACTGATTCATCAAAAACAATAGTGGCTCGATTATAAGGTCTACAATTTTTTTCACAGTAACTATTGAGATACCATCAGTACCTGCGGAGGTTTTATTTGCCATTGTTTCCAGAGTACCTAGAATTTCGGTCTTTGTGAATGGGGATGTATCGAAGGGATACTGACTAACAGTATTCTTCGAATAGGTACAGGGAAGTAATACATTTTGACCAAAGTGCTCTGAGATGAGCAATTCGGCAGAAGATGAAAAATGTTCAACGAAAAGATTTGAAATTTCTTGTGGATTGTTAATTTCCTCCTTTAATTCATTTTTTAGAGTAATAGGTTTGTTTCCAAGAGCCCTTTTTTTATTTCCCAATTCATTATTTATTATTTTCCAAACTTGTTTAGTTTTGTTACTGGATTTCCTGATTTTTGAATCGTAATAGTGACTTTTTTCTTTTTTTATATTTAATTTGTTCTTTAATTTTTTGTTTATACAATTGCATAGCTTGATGGTCCACATTACAATTCGTGGAAATTAACCAAAACAAATCTCTAAAGGCTTTGCTCTCTTTGACTGAATCATTTGAGATCCATAAGTTTGATTTATTTTCCCTAGGCCTAGTTCTTTTAAAAGGACAAGAAACATCATAACACCAGGAAATTTGTTCAGAAAAATAAGAAAATCCACAATTCATATCAGTGAAATATAGTGAGGTCCAATCAATTGAGCAAATATCCTGTTGCTTTTCTCTTACTCAGCAAAATATTTTCTCCACTAGATATGTATTTGACAATTTTGATCTTTTTTCAATATATCTGGATTACTTGATGAAAATTTCTAATAGACAGAGAGACTTCGAGATAAACAGTAAATGTTGCATTGAGAATGCATATACTCCATTATTTCTATACGACGTCTGTTGGTTAATTTTTTTTGTCAAAATCGATTATCTTTAACAAATTACTCTGAGGATGCAACTTACAATAATAATGATAATCGACTTTATTCATCGCGAAAGATAAAGGATATCTTGTTTGTATTTACATTACAAAAACCCTAAATCTATGAACATAAAATTGCTAATGGTACATTTCCTCAAATATACAGTTATTACAAAATGATTTATTTGAAAATAAATGATGTTATCATTCTCGGCGGAAGAATGGCCAGATGTTACATTTCATACTGCACGGAAGTATTTACAAAAAAAAAATATAATACTGAATATAGCGTATTGGTCAAATATATTGAACATAAATAGGTAGGTTGGCATCTAATACGAACAACTTGAAGAAAATAATTATTTGTTGTTGCGGAATTGATTGAGTTTGGCATGTATCCCCAAAATGTTGGATCAAATCGTCAAAGGTTTTCACCTTACCTGCTCTTACTGTGCAGCTTCCGGGTAAAGGGGATGCATCCGCCCAATCAGCAGCGAATAGTGGACTGTAAGGGGTTGATTGCTTTATGGGTATAAAGGAGCACACGTAAATCGGCACTTTGATTTCTGGATACTCGATAGCACCACCGGCTCGTACGTTTTTACATTTGTACTGTCACTCAAAACATTCTGTTCGTCTATCGCGGAGAGCAATTTTTTGTCTAGTCTCCTTGGCGATATGCGCGAGGAAATTAACATATACGGAGTGATGCCAAATCCGAAATAAATATGCTTATAATAATAATTATAACTAAATATAGTGGGGTTATCCGAGAACTTAACATTTGTAGTAGTCAGTCCATCTATAGTAGGCGGAGCCTCATTCTCAATTTCTTTTTGAAGTTATACAGAGAGTAATCCCAGAATTCATTAGGAAGGGAATTATTTTTTTTTGAAGAGACGTAATAGAATCTTCGTGTAAATAGAGCAGTAGATTGTTGAGGTGCAAGAAGTGGATTGCATTTCCTGGTATTCACTTGATTCAGGCTATGCATTATTAATAAACTTTTGAGTAGATACGTGAGATGACCAGTGATTAAAATTTTGTGGATAAGAGTGAGGAGATGAAGTTTACGCATTTTTTCCAGGTTGAGCCATCTGGAATCTGCAAACTTGCCATTAATGTGGTCGAATTCCATATGCAAATCGAATATAAGAATTCTGAATTCATTGCAAACGACTAGAATCAGCCTTAAGTAATGCAGGACCATATACACTATCGCAATATGATATTCTGGACATAATCAGAGTCTCACATTATATGTTTAAGTTGAAGTTACCGCATATTTGCTCACGCTTTGACTTGGGACTAAAAAGCATTGTGAATCTGATGGATTGAATTTGAGGTTATGTGCTGCAGAAATGTCAAATAAGGATTGAAGATCTTTTTCGATGTTACTGAGGGCCTGAGTGATATTTTCAGCTGAAAAAGCTGTATATATTTGCGTGTCGTCAGCATAGTGGTGGATTATACAAGTTTCCAAACTTTAGTAAAAATCTGCTATACAGAGTGAGAACAATAGGGATCCGAGAATTGAACCTTGTGGAACTCCATAAGTGACTGGTCTGACATCAGATATAGAAGTTCCAATAATAACTGATTGGGTATGGATGTGTCTTTAGTTTTTAATCACTTTGACAGCATCCTCAGCAAATCCATAGTGTAATAGCTTTCTGTATAGTAAATTATGGTCAATTGTATGAACGCTTTACTATAATCTAGTAGTGTAAGACATATTAGTTGGTTGTAATCACCTGATGTGAATAGATCGTCAGTTATATTCAAAAGAGAAGTGGTTACGCTATGGAATGCATGGAATCCAGACTGAGCTTCCGTTACAATATTTTGTTTCATAACATAATCTGTGATTTGTTCTTTTAGAATTCGTTCAAAGACTTTGAAAAATGTTGGCAACAAACTAATAGGGCGTAGTTGAGATAAGTCGATGTGATTACTACTTTTAGGTATGGGTATCACTAAGGCATTTTTCCATGCTATGGAAAACCAGTTAGTGGTGACGACCTTATTGAAGATAAATGTTATATGATCTGAAAGTTTTTTGAAAATATAATCGATCATTTTGATGGAAATATCAATCCCAGTGGCGTTACTTGTGATAGAATTCAGGTGGCGTTGAACATGGATAGAAGTAAAAGTTGAAAAACGGAATTGGGAATTTCCACTCAGAGTGTCGTATTAATCAAGAAGAAAAAGTTGCCCAGAAGTTTTATCCACATGACTGATATTAAGAAAATGTGAATTCATTTTTTATGCATCTTTAAGTTCCCGAGGAATTTCAGATCGTTTATTATTTTTCTTTTCTTTGATTGACGACTTGTTTATTTTGTGGAAATTCATGTTCACTGAGGATACACTACAAAAACACACTTTTGTCTATTTTCCACGATATTTCTTTATTGTTGACTAGTTTCGGCTATTATACCATTTTCAAAACTAACTGAATACATTTAAATCTGAGTAATTTATACCTAAGTTGCCTATCCTATCATAAATAATTTGGTACCTACATTTTGTATACCTGTAATATCCATGAACATAAAACAATGCTTTTGATATAATGTAGGTTTTGGGAACTGGATTATAGGTTCAGGAGAGGACTATTATTTAGATCAAGTTGTTCCTTGAGGACAATAGTATTGGGATTTTTCTTTGACCTGTTTATTTCCATAGATTCCAACAGATTCATCATTTTCCCTTTTTCGCATGTGTGAAGGATATTTAAATTATCTTTATCTATTTTATGTTTTGAAAATGGTGTAATAGCCGAAACTAGTCAACAATAAAGAAATATAGTGGAAAATAGACAAACGTGTGTTTTTGTAGTGTATCCTTGTTTATTATTTCTAAAAATTTCATAAGATCTAAGTGTGTTCCACTTGGTTTTTGAGTTTTTGTTCCAAAAGACAAAACCGGTATGCTTTCTTTTCACCTGTATATAGTTTCTGATATCTTTATAGTATTTCCAATCGATTAAAAATTTTGTCTTTTTATATTTCTTCAATACCTTATCTCTAATTTGTATGATTTCTTTAATATCATATGTTAGCCAAGGTGCTGGTGGTTTGGTAGTTGTAACGTGGACAGGAGCATGAATATCAAAGAGAGCTATTATGTTATTGTTGAAATGAGTTAACATTTCATCCACGTTCTCCGAAGCATAGATGAAATTCCAATTAACTGAATTCAAATCTGAGAAGAAATAGTCAGTGTTAAATTTGGAAAAATCTGAATTTTTTTCTGGAGTAAGCCAAGTCTGTGTAACTTCCCGCTAATTAAATCTTCCACAGTTAATGATTAAGACCCGCTTTCTCAGTCACCAATGAAGCTTCAGCTAGAAGCCAGTCAATTGTTCGACCAAGACATTCGTTGCTGTCTAATTCGGGAGCGTTATCTTTTTGTTTTAGTGGCAGGTTCGCCACTAAACCACTGTGTCTGTAAATGAAAAAAATGGATTTCAACTCATTTTCTCGTTAATCTTCCTGACAACTCCTGAAATGAACCGCGGAAAAAGAAAACGGGTACACACCATAACTGCGAAAGGTCTCCAACCTCCCCTCATAGTCTTATACAGTCCTCACAAAACGTGTAACCTTTGAAGTTTTGGACCGCAAAAACAGAAACGGAATACTTTCCATTTCTGCAAAAGGCCTCCAACCTCCCCTCTTAGCCTTACCCAAGTCACACAAAACGAACACTAAATTAGTGATAAAATATACATTTCAATACTGGGCGCACAATTGACCACGAAAACAGAAATGGAATACTTTCCATTTCTGCAAAAGGCCACCAACCTCAACTTTTACCCTTACCCATTCCACACAAAACGAACAGTAGATTAGAGATACATTTTAATACTGGGCGCACAATTGACCACGAAAACAGAAATGGAATACTTTCCATTTCTGCAAAAGGCCACCAACCTCAACTTTTAGCCTTACCCATTCCACACAAAACGAACAGTAGATTAGAGATACATTTTAATACTGGGCGCACAATTGACAAATGTTATTAATAAAATATACATCCCTAAGTGAATTACATTCAATATGTATGAGTCTTCTTCAAAAGCACATTTTTTTGCTGTAGTGACATCACAAACACATTAAGCAAGATTTTGTCATATCTTCAGATCTATTGATTATCAATGTTTTAATTTATTGCCTATATTTTACTATATCTATTCGTTTCAACATGTTATGATTATTGACAATACATTCGAAAAATCTAATACAAAACAGACAACAGTTAAAGTAGCCTCTTTGTTCAACGCATGATTATAAACCTTCAGTGATAATTCTTCTTTAATATTTTGAGAATCAGTAAACATATTTTAAATGAATTTAGATATTTCTCTCGTATATTACAATTCATTGGATCCATTGAATAGATTTCAAGTGAGATGGTATATTGGTTGGCATTGTGGTTCTGGCAAACTACGGAATGATATCTTCTCTCAAACAATTATTTAAAAACCATATGTGAATTTGTATAGAAAATACCATACCTGGCACAAAAATTTCTTTTAAATCTCAAAATAACTTAAGCAAATTTTATTAAATTCCAAAGACAAAATTAACAAATTACACAGAAGTGGAGTATCATAACTTTAGCCCCAACAGAAATTCCAGAATATTACATAAAACAGATAATAAAAAATTCCTCAGATTGGACTTGTTTGAAGAGCTGGAGATTTCCAAAGAACTTTTCAATAATAATCATTGCTTGAATACTCAAGTAAACTCAAACAGAGATTTCCTTCCCCTTCATAAAAGGATTATGAATTGTTAATTTATCAAATTTATTACTAAAATACTTTATTCTAAATTGGCTTCATCACAAATTAATTATTTTAAATCAATACCTAATGGATCACTCCTCAAGTTGGTACCATTATTTTTTAACATGACTTGACACATTCTGTCTCAAGTTGCCCTTCTTTCACGTAATATTTTGAGTGAACCACAAGGCTCAATCCAAAAATGTATTTTCTTGGCTTTTAGCCTATTTTGTCAAATATTAAAAATGTGCCATGTACTCATTTTGATACTTACTGTTGCCTAAAAAGTAAGTAATCATAAACAATTTTCTAAATTTCATAACCTCTAAAAATTTTTTGACAAATTTTAATTTTAACAAAGCTTTCTTTTCAATTAGATCACTTACTTTCAGGTGAGCACTGATGATGACGAAAGTCGAAAGCGCTTTGCAATAATTTTACAATTATACACTTTCATACAAAAACCTCTTTGATTCATAACATTCACTAATTCTTGAATTAGTTGATGCCTATTATTGACATTCAATAAATTCAACACAATGTACAAAACGAAATAAGTTATCCATGTTTGATTAGGTAAGGAAGCAAAATCAGAAATGTTTATTTCTTGTAAACAATAGAAATCTTTAAAAAGTGCTATAACAAAATCCCTTTTATTTGTTTTATAGTAACTAATATCATTTATTAGTTTATTTGGTAAAATATTTAAATCTTTACGTGATCTCAAGTTTAGTTTCACATTGATATTTCATATCCAATGAATTTGGTAAATGATAGCAATAAAAGAATTATTGTAGCACGGGGAACATTTTATTTTTGAAAAATTCAACTCCTCTCTATTTTTTGTGTTAATTGAATTCCTTTAAAATTGTAAATAACGAATTCGCACCACGGTATATTAGTAATTTCTAACAATCTCGAATTTGAAAGTGGCAATTTGAATTAAGTTTTAATTTTCCGTCATTATCAATATCGGTACGATTGCAGTCGCGCACTTTGAAGGGACATTTTATTTCAATTATTTCATAATTGAGTCTAGGGACCACCCTAAAAAAAAATACAAATGCCGTGTGTTATCGCTCCACTGGCAAAGAAATTACTAGACTGAATTGAATTTGTAAGGTTCACTTTCGATTTACGATTCCTCGCCTTGCAAAAAACCCCGAAATTTGACGTAGTTAAACGTTTTTTTCTTTTCTCGAACTATGCAGAAGACTAGCACGGGTCCCTTGTTCTTTCTTCGATTAAATTCAAGTAAATCAATTTACTCCCTTCCTTTAGTATTTGTAACGCTCGTTCGCATTTTACTTTCACACTATAAGAACAGTTCTCACAGTAAAAATTTCCTCTATACGAATGATCCATCGATTGCAATTATCACAAGCTACCCACGTTACAGTGGCAGCTCGTTCCCCTAAACAGCAACATAAACACTTATTTAAAATTGTTTCATTATTGAACTGCTTATCGGCTGAACAATAATCAGAAATAAAGGTACCGCTATAGGTTTTTTCGCCGGAAGTAGGATCACACGTCAGGTGTATACAACGATTACAAATATCACAAGCTACCCATTCGGTTGTTGTATTAAGACGCCCGCGACGGCAATATAAACATTTTTCTGCTGATGTTCCATCTGCTAATAAAATTAACAATTATTTTACTTTTTATAGTCTTTAATGCAAGAATATTCGATATTCGGTTTTTTAATAAATTTTTGATTGCGTTTAAAAAATAATTCAATGATTAGCATATCAAACTGATAAAATCTTCTGATAATCTGACTATTGTTGGAAATGAGTATTGGCTAGTACCCGAGCTAAAATTCGGTTTCGGTCGAGTTTCGGCAAAAAAACGGGTTTCGGTTTAGTTTCGGCGGCAAACCTGGCCGAAACCGAAACTGCATTTGGGAATTCTAGCGCTGTGATCGGTCATGTTCGGCGCGTTGAATTTCAAAGTTACAAGCGACGAAGACATTTTGCCACGTCCACATGCCTAATCATGCCGTGACTCGTGATTTACTTTGTTTACTACATAAATATTATTAGGTAACAACTTAAATAAGTAATTTTATTTTTGAAAAACCATTAATAATATTCAAAAGAAGAATCTACACCTGCTCAAATAAATACCTCACCTATTTTAAGTATTTTTAAGGTGAATTTGATATTTTTTCTTGAATAGGGGGTAGTTATGTTGATTTGTTGATTATCAATAAGTAAAATTTTTGAAGACTGCATAACGTTGTAATTTAAAGATGAAAATATAAAGACTGACTGATTATAATAAGGTTTTATTTATTTTTCCCTCAAACATAATCTTTGTAAGGAATTTAAGTTTCGGCCGAAACTGAGACCGTTGCCGAAATTCGGTTTCGGTCGTAAAAACCCGTTTCGTTCGGACACTAGATTGACACATTTTTTGTTTGGTTAATGACATCCAGAAAATGTGCTACAAATAAGAACACCTCTTGAATATATTTGAAAATATAAGTACAAAATCAGAGAGATATTTGTCTCAAGAGATATTATGTTTTTACCTTATTAGCACACACTTTTGTTACCGATTTGCGGAAAATTACATACTACCAACAAGTATAGATAAATCAAGTATGTTCATTTTCATTGGCATCTGCAATGTCAATCATATGCAATCATATCAAAATTTAATTGTAACAGTATGGTGTCGTCGCCAAAGAAGATTATTGTACTAGGTAAAAGGTAGCAGAATATGTCACTCATGTATAGATATTACATTGAATGTAAAATTTATTGAATTTTAAGTACAGCAAGCGCCAAACGTGATGGCGAGCGATCGCCCCTCCCAACTAAATTACTATTGGATTACAATAAGCCCCTTGCCGGACAGTGTCGAACCTATAATAATTTTTAATTACAACAGAATTGATTAAGGGAAAAACAGATTTTAAACAGATTGGAGGACAAACATTTGTATGTCTTGAAAGAGCTGTAGGGGGGATGAATAATTTGGTTGGATGAAGCAATTGAACTTGTATCTTTGTAATGATGAATAGAAGGGTTTAATTAGCATTTGCATTATAATAGCGAGACATACAAGTATCCCAATCAGTATTTGCTGAAAGCGAAAATAAGCAAGTCTAAAACAAACACTTTTCCCAATCTCCAGAAATGCATTACTTTTCTCGACGCGCGTTTCACCAAACAAGTTGGCGTCTCCAGGATAATGAAGCGAGATTGTAGGTGAAGCAAAAGTCTAACCCTGTAAAAATTGTAATCAAATGAAAAATCACATTTATTTGCACTTTTAATCATAGAGATTGTATACACGTCAAGAATGTGGTTAAATAGTAAAATCAGCGGCGGTGCGAGCGGTGCGACCGCACTAGGCGCCGTAATGTGTGGGGCGCCGAAAACGCTCGACCACTGATCGCGTTTTCTTCATAATCATCCATCAGTCACTCGCAAAAACTATTTGTTCGCGCACGTGTGTATTTAATTACTTCTTACTTGTGTCTTGTGATCTATTGATTAAACTTCAAACAACTATTGCCTCTGTTGCAGATACAGTTCATTTAGGTAAGTAAGATTATGCATGTTAGAGATAGATTTCATATTAGCCCGATATATCATATTTTAACTATCCTAAAGTATTAAGATATAAATTTGATTATTTCATTATATATTTTACATATAGGTAGGTATCTTTTTTATTTGTATGAGGGTGGGTTTGTACATTAAGTAATTATATATGATGTATCCTTTGTTTAGTTCAAAATTTGCCCTCAAGTAACTTAGTAGACCTCATTTATTTACATAATATATATGTATCTCTTACAGAAAATAAACATGCCGCCACCAAAAAAACTATCAGGCGCACAGAACCTAAAAAGAAAAAAGAAAAAACAAGAGAAATTGAGAAAGGTGCAAAATCACTTGCAAAATTGTTGAAACTTGAGAAGTCAACTGAAACATCGTCGTCATCAAAACTAATTCAACAGACAGAAGAAGACGAAGACAAATGTTCTGCACGCGAAGCTTATGAACATGAAGAGCAAAACACGCAAGACATTGCTACTTCTGGAACCTCATCTGCAGATCAAAATATTGTAGAAGATATTGTACAATCATCACCATGCTTGCAAGATAATTATTGGGATGATATTTCAAAGTGGCCGCCACTTATTGATTCTTCAACACGAGATGAAATAATTATTAGAGGACCTGTAAATAATGAAATAAGTAATGAAAAGTACCCTAGAAAATGTGATGGGCGTCATTTTTCAAATATACATTTTCAAAGAGTAATGCCAAATGGAGAAATTTTTAAAAGAAGATGGCTTGTATACTCAAAATCTGCTGACAAGGTATATTGTTTTTGCTGCAGTATATTTAATCGAAGTGTACATTCTAATTTGGGAAAAGATGGATTTGATGACTGGAGGCACTTATCAACACGTCTTAAAAGTCACGAAGCATCTTCAGATCACCGACGTGCTATGAACAATTGGATAGAAGCATCGATTAGATTGAAGAACTTGAGTGGAATAGACAAACAGTTGCAAAAACAGATTGAAGACGAGAAATCAAAGTGGGTCGCTATCCTCGAACGAATGATGTCCATAGTATTCTTTTTGGCAGGCAATAATTTGTCGTTCAGAGGAAGCTCTGGATCTGAAACTTTATATACACTTATAATAATGGTAACTTCCTGGGTTTGGTGCAACTTCTAGGAAAATTTGATCCTGTGATGATGGAACACCTTCGCCGCATTGTTAATAAGGAAACTAATGTCCACTATTTTAGCAAACGAATTCAAAACGAGTTAATTGGGTTACTTGGAAGTGAAGTTCGAAATAAAATATTGACTATGATTAAGTCATCTAAGTACTTCTCCATCATACTAGACTGCACTCCTGATATGAGCCACGTTGAACAATTATCATTAACTTTCCGTTTTGTTGACACGAATGGAGAAGAAGTCAAAGTACGAGAGTGTTTCGTTGCTTACAAGCCGGTAAGTGACTCTTCAGGAGAAGGGCTCACTGGCCTTTTTCTTGATGAAATTGTGAAGGAAGTTGATTTGGATATGAACGATTGTCGAGGTCAAGGATATGACAATGGTTCCAATATGGTAGGCATAAACAAAGGTGTCCAGACCAGAATTCTGAACCAATTTCCTCGAGCATTTTTTAACCCTTGTGGCTGTCATAGCTTGAATTTAGTGATAGCAGATGCGGCTAAATCATCCGTTAAATCTGTTTCTTTATTTGGTTTTCTTCAAAGACTGTTTGTAATATTTTCTGGGTCAACAAAGAGGTGGGATGTCATATCCAAACACATAGAAGGACTATCATTGAAAAACGTTTGCGAAACTCGCTGGGAAAGTAGAGTTTCTAGCCTTGCTTCTGTTCGCTATAATTACTCTTCAGTTCGTGATGCTCTTTTGGATCTTCACGAAAAAACGAATGACTCAGTTGCTGCATCAGAGGCTTTATCACTGATTCAGAATATGGAGCAATTTGAATTTATAGTTACAATGGTGGCTTGGTACGACATCCTATTTCAAGTTAACATTGTCAGTAAAGCTATGCAGTCTGAAACTATGGTGTTGTATATGTTCATGTATATTTCACACTGTATAGGTCATATTTTACCGATGTTTGTAGACAGTGAAGTCTGTCATTCTGTTATCACTTTTGTCATATGCATTTTTGTAATAAAGTATTACGTATTTCTTAACAAGAATTTACATATACAATAGTGGCGACGAGGACGGGATAGAATAAAATGGATTCTGAACAATTCAGTATCCTGATTAAGACTCTTACGGAATCATTACAATGTTCACAAAAATCCAGTTCCCCAGAAGTTATTCCTTTAGAACCTTTTTGCGAAGAAACGGAAACGTGGGACATTTTCATCAAGAGACTAGAGAATTTTTTCAATATGAAAAATTTCACGGGTACCTTGGCAGAGATTGACAATAAGAAGAAAGAATGGTTGATACATTCCATGGGTACAAAAACATTACAACTTCTATACAATTTGACAAGTCCTGACGATCCGAAAACCAAATCATATGATTCTCTCCAAATTCTAATTAAAGAACATCTCCATCCCAAACCCAGCGTAATCGCGGAAGAAAATCGTTTCACAAGAAGAATACAACAAGAAGGTGAAAGCATTTCCGATTTTGTAGCAGATCTGAAGAAACTATCAAGAAATTGTGACTTTCGATGTCTTTCTTGTAATGCGTCCACCGCTGATAAACATCTACGGCAGCAATTTATTAGTGGAATGAAAAACTCCAGTTGGTTGGAAAAACTAATTCAGCTGAAAGAACCTAACAATACTTTTTCGGATTGTGTTCAAACAGCACTAGCAATGGAATCGGCTCACAAAGATTCGAAAGAAATTCAAGCATTGCAATCATCTTCGATGTCAATATCTCAAAATCAACTGAAATTCAGTCAAAACTTTACAAGGTCATCTCCGAATCCGTTCAAGCGTTTTTGTTTTCGATGTGGTGATGAATCGCATTTAGCAAATGTCTGTAAACACGTTCGTTCACATTGTGGAAGGTGTGGTCGAGTTGGACATTTAGATGCAGTTTGTAGAAATGGAAAACCAATGACAATTCATCCAAGTGTCAAACCTACCAAGAAATTTGTGAAATCCAATAATCAGAATCAGATACATCCAGTAACTCAACCAAGTTCTAGTGAGGTTATTGTGGAAAATGATTCTGATGATGAATTCTATTACATCAACAATATCATAGACTGTGTGTTACCAGAATCTAAGCGAAAACCGGATAAATTTCTTCTTGATGTTCAATTAGATGATAAACATGTAGAAATGGAATACGATACCGGAGCAGCAGTTTCTTCTATATCTTATGATATGTTTAAGGAACTTTTTCCCAATAAACAGATTCACACAAGTGAACTTCCTTTGAAGACTTACACAGGAGAAATAATAAAACCAATTGGATACTCAACTTTTGAAGTCAGTTATTGCGGACAAAAAGTATTGGCTAACCTATATATATTACCTGGTGAGGTAGAACCTATTTTTGGTCGTGAATGGCTCAAAGATATTAAAATTATTCCACCTGAAATTCATCAGGTACAGGACGATATATATTGGTCAGAAAATTCGAAATCCCAAATTTTGAATGAATTACGAAAAGAATTTAGTGCAGTTTTTGAAACTGGAATTGGTAAAATAAATAATTATGAAGCCAAATTATTTCTTCAGGACAACTCTGTACCAATTTACTGTTCTGCAAGAAAAGTTCCATATGCATTGCAGAAGAAGGTAGAAGACGAGATAGACCGCCTGGAACAAATAGGAATTTTGACAAAAATTGAATATAGCGAATGGGGTACGCCAATAGTTCCAATTGTTAAGAAAGATGGTACTATTCGATTGTGTGCCGATTATAAGGTTACAATTAATAAAATTCTCAAAGATGATCGATATTTAATGCCTAATGTGGAAGATATATTTGCTACAAGTATGATTGGTGGTAAGCTTTTCACAACTCTCGATATCAGAGAAGCTTACCTTCATATGCCTATGGATGATAATAGCGCCAAAATCCAAGCTATAACCACAATGAAAGGAGATTATACTGTTAACCGTCTTATGTTTGGAACCAAGGTGGCACCAGCAATTTGGCAACGTTACATTACAAGAACCTTATCCGATATACCGGGGGTATGCGTATTTCTGGATGATATCAAAATACAAGGATCAAGTTTCCATGACCATCTTCAGACATTAAAAAAAGTTCTGAAACGTTTGCAAGATGTTGGCCTAAGAGTTAGAGAAGATAAATGTAAATTTTTCGAGTCCAAAATTACTTATCTGGGACATACTGTATCTGACAAAGGTCTAGAAAAGACTCCAGAGAAGGTCAAGGCAGTAGTCAATGCAAGAATTCCAACAAACACATCTGAGCTGAAGAGTTGGCTGGGACTAGTAAATTACTATAGTAGATTTCTCAAGAATCTAGCGACGAAACTATCTCCATTGTATAATTTACTCCAGAAAAACGTTACTTTTCAATGGACAGAACAATGTCAAAATGCTTTTGATCTTATGAAACGGGAAATTACATCAAGTGAAATTCTCTGTCCATATGATTCTAAGTTACCATTAGTACTGGCTACAGATGCAAGTCCCTATGCGCTTGGAGCAGTCCTCTCCCATATAATGCCGGATGGCACTGAAAGACCGATTGCTTACGCTTCCAGGTCTCTCAGTAAATCAGAGAAAAACTATAGCCAAATAGACAAGGAAGCTACTTCGATATTTTGGGCTTGCAATAAATTTTTCCGTTACTGTTATGGGAGAAAATTCCGACTGATCACAGACCACAAACCATTAGTGTCCATTTTTCATCCAGAGAAGCATCTTCCTAGTATGGTGGCTACTAGAATGCTTCATTATGCTCAATTCTTACAAGGCTTTGATTACGAAATTTCATACAGATCAACAGAAAAGCATGCGAATGCAGACGCCTTATCTAGATTACCAGAAACCGCAAACACAACACATACTTCCATTGATACAGTAGCACATTACCAATTACAACAGTTGTTAGTTCTACCAGTAACGCATACTGAAATTGCCAAAGAAACGCAAGCGGATTCTATTCTAATGAATGTCTACAAAAGTTTACTTGAAGGAAAGAGAATCACAGAAATTGGATACGTTGGTAATGATTTGGAATTTTCTCTTACACATGGAGTTATTTTAAAAGGTTCAAGGGTGGTTATTCCGACCACACTACGGAGAAAAATCCTGGAAGAACTACATGAAGCTCATACAGGTATAGTGAAAATGAAAGCGCTAGCCAGATCTTACGTCTGGTGGCCAAAAATTGACTCCGATATTGAGCAATTAGTCAAAAGTTGCATACCATGTCAAAGTGCTCAAAATAAACCGATGAAGGTACCACCTCACTGTTGGGAATACCCAAGCTCTCCCTGGCAACGAATACACATTGACTTCGCTGGTCCTTTCATGGGTAAATATTTCCTACTAGTAATAGATGCATTTTCTAAATGGCCAGAGATCATTTCCATGACTTCTATGGTAGCTTCAAGAACAATTTCCATTTTACGTAATTTTTTTGCCCGTTATGGTCTACCAGTCACTTTAGTTAGCGACAATGGTCCAACATTCAGATCTCAAGAGTTTGAACTGTTTTTGAAAAGTAATGGTATCTTGCACAAGTACTCAGCACCATATCATCCGGAAACAAATGGCCAGGTTGAAAGATACGTCCAAACAATGAAAAATGCACTGAGGAAATTGACATCTAACCGAGACAATTTGGATTGTAAATTGGCCAACTTTCTAATGCAATATAGAAAAATACCAAATTCAACTACGGGAATGTCACCTGCCATGCTTTTTTTACAAAGAGAAATTCGTACAAAAATTGATTTACTCAGATACATTGAAAATGAAGACAACAAAAATTTAATTCGACCTCAAATGAAGTATTTCATCCCTGGTCAACGAGTTCGAGTTCTGAATTATGATAAAAGCTCGAAATGGAAATTCGGAAAAATTGTTAAAAGAGAAGGTTCACTGCATTATTACATCGAGGTTGATGGTAAGTTGTGGCGACGACATTTGGATCAAATAGCGCCAACGGAGGTAGATTGGTCGGATAATTACAGAAATATCCGATGTTGCTCTAACGGAAATATATCACCCAATGAAGGCATTAACATATCTACCACTCAAAGCTCCAATCAGGAAACAATGGAAATGGACAATGAACAACAGGAAGGGATTTCTATTTCACTACCGGAGAATGAAGCATCAATTTCTGACTATTCATCTATAGAAAATTCGGATGGCAATAAAGATCAACAAACGAACACATCAAATACTGAGAAGAGCAATCAAGCAGTAAGGCGAGGTACGCGAGTGAGAAAACCTGTGCAAAGATTAAACCTCTAAATAAAGGGGAAGATATATGTTGTATATGTTCATTTATATTTCACACTGTATAGGTCATATTTTACCGATGTTTGTAGACAGTGAAGTCTGTCATTCTGTTATCACTTTTGTCATATGCATTTTTGTAATAAAGTATTACGTATTTCTTAACAAGAATTTACATATACAATATATGGATTTATCAAACGCATCGCAATTATTGAAAAACTGTTCTGAATTTGTGAAGCAGTACCGGACGTATTCGACTGCACAAATAACAGCTAAGGAAATAGCATCTGAGGCTGGGATAGATCCTACATTTAAACCAGTCCGACCCCGAAGAAAAAAGCGATTATTTGGGTATGAAGCTACAGATGAAATACCAACAAATCCCGAAGAACTATTTAAAATTAACGTCTTTTACCCTATGATAGATACTATCGAAAATGCACTGGTGACTCGGTTTGGACAATTATCCAAATTTAATGATACATGGTCTTTTTTGTACAATATCAAATTAATTTCTGATAAGTCATTATTAGAAAAAGCTTGTGCAGATTTGCAAATCATTTTAACCGATGGGGAAAAATGTGACATCACTAGTCGCGAATTGGTTGAAGAACTTTTGAGCCTAAACCCATTATTAAAAAACCTTGAAGCAGCAGAGCCACTAAAAGTTCTTCAACTTATTAAACAAAATGATTGGCAGGATATTTTTCCGAATGTGTGAACAGCGCTTCGGATTTTGCTGACCATCCCTGTAACTGTCGCTAAAGGAGAACGCAGCTTCAGTAAGTTAAAACTAATTAAAACGTACTTACGTTCCACTATGTCCCAGGAAAGACTATCAGATCTTGCAATATTATCAATTGAAAATGATATTGCTCAGGAGTTAAATTATTCTGATCTAATAAAAATATTCGCAAGCGCAAAAGCAAGAAAAGTATTAATCTAGTATTTTTATTAAATCAGAATAATTTAAATTTAACCCCGCCGCCGCCATTTTAATTAAATAAAACATTAACAAAAATACTTTTTTCTTTTATTATTTATTTCCCATCCAACAAAATAGACACTTAAAAAATTTAAATAAGTTATCAGAGGAGGGGCGCTACCATAAAATCTCGCACCACCTAAAAGTTATGCTAAGGCCGCCCCTGAGTAAAATACATTTGAAGTATCATAAAAACTATAATTAAAATACATCAAACAAACTAATAGTACAGACTTTAAAAACATTCCATTCAGTAACAACCCAGATCAATATTAAAAATGTAATCCATTGAGGAATAGCTTTCATGTATAAGTACATGTTTGATTTTACTTTTCAATTTATTCTAGGATACCTCTTCAGATGTAAAGGGAGCTTATTATAAAACCTGGGTGCATAATAATTTTTTGTATCATAATGGTGAATGTCACTATGCATTTCAAGTATGTATTGTCTATCATGGATCCATAATGAGCATCGAGAAATATATAAAGAGTGTGTGTCACTATTTTGTTTATCTTGAAGTAGACCTTGACATCTATTGAAAACTAAGGTCATTTTTGTTCTAATGGTCTTTCTTTGAGGGCCAAATAGTTTGGCACAGTATGGTAGATGTCTAGAAACAAAGATTCCATTAGTTAAATGGAATCTTTGTTTCTGTTGACCTGTTAAGGAACTTAAACGTTTTCATACACCGTTGTAAAGAGGCTTCCAATACCTTTCAAACAAAGTATCACTTAAATCATCTCCCCTATACAAGTTTGAGGGGTTGAAGAGCCCCCTATTAGGGGGTTGCTCGTTCAAGCCTAAAATATACGTCAAAAGACGTGTTTCAGGAAATTTTTCCACTCACTATGGGATAAGAAATATACGGGGTGGCTCGTCTGAGATGGAACACCTTGTATAGCCTCCTGTGCATGCTGGTTGTGCTTATATATCCCGATGGAAGTCTTCGGAAGCCGATAGGAAAATTCTCGAAGCGGCGCAACACCTAGAGGGATCAAGAATGCAAGTAAGGTTGAGCGCAACCTTGGCTAAGTCACAGTCCACCGGTAAAGACCAGCGGCGGCCGGCGCGTTATTTTTTTGGGGAACAATTTACAACAATAGTATTAAAAAAACGCTTGCCGAGGGCTCTAAATGTAGGAAATCACAATATTTTGAAACTTATATTGACGAAAATAAAGTTAATGCATAAAAAATGTTAAAGACCATAAAAATATTGTCAAAAGAAGAAATTATAAAATGAAATAAAAACGATACAATAAAAAGATAACACGATTCAAAGTATAAAATACTTTGCCAAGCCTTGAAAAAGTATTAGAATATTTCGAAGAGAATCAACTATTATTTTCAATATCTCAGTAATGGCTCATGCGAGACGTAACGTAGAGTATATTCAAATGAATTTAATAATGATATTTTGCCTCATGGCAGTGTTTTAGCACCTTTTTTATCTATTTTCTTTTTTTCTCAAAAGATATAATATTTAGCAGGGTTATGATTTTATTAATCTTCTGACGATAATACTAGTTATGTTATGGCAATGATTTTAAGGAAACTATAAATAAAATATAACCCTTTCAATTAAATAATGAAATCATTTGAGAAATTTTAAAGTAAAATCCTGAATTGCAACCAAAGAAAACAAAAGCAACAATTCTAGTTTACTTTTCATCCTTCGGTAATTAAAAAAACACACGTAGTCTGTATGATTCATATTAGTCGATGGTACAAATTTTAAAGCAAAAACTTATCTTTCTCACTACCTTATTTTCACAATCCATCGAATCACTTCTGAGTTTTATACCGGTCGGTGAAACAGCGTGCTGCCCACATTGATTTCAAGACAAAATTGTGAAAAATGCCAAAAAGACACCAGGAAGGAAAAAGAGGATCCGAGAAGGAATTGAAACAAATTACGGATAATATTAATCATAGGTCTTGGTCGGACACTGATACTGATTCGGAATCGTTCCATTCCACGGAATTCTCAAATTCAGAAGGTAAGTCTAATCAATTGAAAACAAGACTCAACCTCTAACGGAAGCAAGAAACTCTTTGGAAGGTTCGAAATAGATGAACATTTCAACCTAGCAGACCACTGTTATAATATTCATGCAGTCATTGTTCACTGTGGTTCTGGCGTTGAATGTGGTCATTATTACGCCTTGGTCAAAGAAGAAACGGACTGGTTTAAGTTTGACGATAGTCGTGTCACGAAGTGTTCTGGCGATGCATTGAATTTATTGGAGCCTCTGGAGACACCCTACATTTTGTTTTATGAGAGAGAGGACATTGTTGGATTAAGATCTTCAGATGATGTGGTGCTGCAGGTTTTTCCGGGTTTTCCTGCAGCTGAAAAAGCAAATGCGCCACTGGAATCGATGAAGTCGCCCCGGAGCGCCAATTAATTTTTATTGTTGTATTTATTTTATTTTTATCGTTGTCTTTCAGTTGAATATATGTAATTTACACAAACTCAATAATGAATATAATTGAAAACATAATGGAAAAATTGTAATGGTAATAGTTACATTACATTGAATTATAAAATTTACAAAACATTATGGTAGTCGTTTCACTAGCATCATTCAAATACTCTGGTTAATGTTATTTTGAATTCATCCATCATTATCTGGACATAGAAGAAGTGAACATAATCAGAATGTAGCAAAACCAATGAAAGAACAACAAAACTGGTAGAATTGAAAGATCCTCCGATTCAAGCTTGTGATGAATTTGAAATTTTGGGACAAAACCCAAGATCTCCAATATTGCTGAGAACCCTTTTCATACTGAGATGTAATTCTGGTGGCAGGCATATTTTAAGAGTAGGTTAACTGCATAAAAAATGGAAACTATTATGAAAAAATATCCGCTATATGAAAATTGTCCACTACTGAAAACATATATTTTTGGCCGCGAAGTGAAGACATGTCTGGACAAAAAATAATAACATCATGGCAATTTCATGAAAAAACTACAAGATCAGGCGAGGCATTCTAGTAGCACTGGGTTTTCAAATGAACACATTACAAGAAATGAATGATGATAAAAACTTAATTTTAGCAGTTTTGGTAGATGCTTCTCAACTCATTTGTAATATTATAATACATCATGCAATAAGTACAATTGAAATTACAGCATTATGCACTTTTTTAAACATTCGTTAATAAAGTTGATTGAAAAATGTAAGACAAACGAATTTCTTTCGGGAAAGAACTTGGTAAATGAATCAAAAACATTAGGTAATGCTATTAAAACTAACCTCGAATTGAAAACCCCTTTAAAAATGTGCCAACTTCAAGATGTCTACAATATCAACGTTTACCAATATAAAAAACAACCTTGTTCGTCTGGTTACCAACATGATCAATGTAATTTAAACTGCCGCCAGACTCACAAATATAAGAAGAAAGAACCACCAACTTTTTGATACAACAAGAAACAGCAGTCACCTTAGAAACATTGGTACTAACTGAGGTAAATAAAATAAAATTCACTCTAGTAGAATAAGTCACTTTATGTAGTGTCCGACCGAAAGTTCAGTTTCGGTTGAGTTTTGGGTTTCAGTTTAGTTTCGGTTTCGGCAGCAAACCTGCCGAAACTATGACCGAAACTGCATTCGGGAATTCTCGCGCTGTGATCGATCATGTTCGGCGCGTTGAATTTCATACAAGCGAAGAAGATATTTTGCCGCGTCAAACGTGCCTAATCATGTCGTGACTTACTTTGTTTATCACATAAATATTAAATACCTAGAGTGATATTAGGTAACAACTTAAATAAGTAATAAACACCTCACCTATTTTAAGTATTTTCAAGTGCAATTAATATTTTTTCTTAAATAAGGGTTTGTTATGTTGATTATCAATAAATAAAAATGTCGAAGACTGCATAACGTGGTGATTTGAAGATAAAAATTAAAGACTTACTGACTATAATAACGTTTTTTTGTTTTCCTCAAAACATAATCCTTCAAATCAAATCAAAATATGCTTTATTGTCCAAGAATAAATCTTATTGACAAAGCATGTTATACAGAATGGATAGTAAATATAAACATAAAACCTAAATATATTCCTTCCTTGTAAGGAAGTTTCGGTTTTGGCCGAAACTGAGACCGTTGTTGAAATTCGGCAACGGTCCACCCTAGGTATATTCATAGATATTGAGGGAGCGTTTGATAAAAACAACCTTTCCAACAATTACCCAGCAACTACACTCCAGGAATGTACCCCTGGTAGTAGGAGAATGGATACTCCAGATGCTCTCTAGCAGAGCAATAAGTATTAATGTAGAAGACATCACAGTAAAAGGACTGGTCATGAGGGGATGTCCACAGGGAGGGGTCTTATCACCTCTTCTCTGGAACATAGTTCTGGATACCCTAATTAATCACCTTAACAAAAATGGATTCTACACAATTGCATACGCAGATGACATAGTTATCTTGCAGACCGGCAAATTTGTAAACACACTGTGCGATAGAGCGCAAGATGGGCTCAAATTGATAGAAACATGGTGTAAGGAACACTCACTGTCGATCAATCCCAAGAAGACTGAGATGGTCCTTTTCACCAGGAAAAGAAGTTTAACGAGCCTAAAACCTCCCGAAATCTTCAAAAGCCAACTGAACTTCTCTGAAGAGGTGAAATACCTTGGTATTATCCTCGACAAGAAGCTAACATGGAACTCTCATCTACAGAGTAGAGCAAAAAGAGCATACGTGGCTTATGAGCAATGTCGAATGACAGTGGGACGCGCATGGGGTCTTTCACCCCGTGTAGTCGCCTGGATCTACACTGCAATAATAAGACCTATGTTAACGTATGGAGCCATTGCATGGGGACCGAAAGTTCTACAAGCAACGGCCATCCAAAAATTATACCAAATACAGCGACTGGCTTGTTTAAACATCACAGGAGCCATGAGAACAACACCAACCGCGGCAATGGAATTAATCACGGGTCTGACCCCTCTGGACCTGTACGTTAAGGAGGTTGCGTTAATGGTCATGGTACGATTGCACACGGCTGGTGTAAACCTAGAAGTAGGAATGGGTCGATTGAGGTTGGGCCTATGGCGGAAAGTGCTTACTGCGCAACCTCTGCTGCAGGCAACAAGTGATGCAATTGAACCCAGGTTTGTGTTTAATAAACCCTACAAAATACAAATCAAGCAGAACACAGAGTCAGATGTTACAAATGCAATACGGATTTATACAGATGGCTCAAAAACCAAAGAAGGTTCAGGATGTGGAGTGTACTCCAGATCACTAAGCCTAAGAATTAAGTGGGGAATGGGAAGAAATACCAGCGTGGTCCAAACAGAACTGGCTGGTATCTCAATCGCCACAAAAGAAATAACCAAGAAAAAAATTTCTGGCAAAAACATTACAATCTGCACTGATAGCAGACAAGCACTATTAGCCTTGAACAGACAGCGTGTTACTTCAGGGCTAGCACTAGAGTGCCACCAAGATTTAGCCAAAGCCTCGATAGATAATAACATTATCCTGAGGTGGGTTAAAGGGCACAACAGGAGTAAAGGTAATCGCATTGCCGACTCTTTAGCCAAGGAAGCGGCTGGACTAAGAATTTTAGGACCAAGTGGCACCCACGGCCTGATGACTTCGACAATTGCGGAACTAGTCAAAAGTTACACCCATGCTCAATCTCTAAAGAGATGGGATGAAATCAAAGGATGTAATCTTGCCAGGATCATCTTGGGCGACCCTGGGAAGCTGGCGCCGAAGAAATATCAGGCGATGACCAGGAAAAATCTACGCCTTACAGTAGGATTTCTGACTGGCCACTGTCAGCTAAGGAAACACCTACATAATATGGGGCTAGTGGACACACCTCTATGCAGGATGTGTGAACAGGAAGATGAGACTGTCAGGCATGTCCTGTGCGAGTGCCCGGAGTTATCGTCAATAAGAGAGTGTATGTTCGGCGAGTCTTGGCCTACACCTGCCGATATAAAGGAGATGTCTCCCAGCGACCTGTCCACCTTCCTGGAAAGGACAGGATGGACGACGACCTAGGAGGACAACTCCTCGGGAGGATGTACAATGGGTCACATGTGGCCTAAGTGCGTGGGCTTACACTCACCCTCCCTACTCTACAGATACAGATACAGAACCCAATCCGTTTCTAAAATGAATACTTTTCACCTTTGCTATTATTCGCCTATCATATATTTTAAACTTGAAATGCAGCTTTTCCTAGCTCTCTTGCCAACAACTCACTAAAACCACTAGACTTGTGTGTTATATGTTTAAAGACTTCAGAAAATCATTGTCGAATTTAGAAGTTGTTGAGTTAATTAAAGTGGGATCAGTACAAAGGAATTTTATTAACACATACAGGAAAGTTCTAAAAAATATATTTCTAAATGAACTGGCAAACAAACTTAAACAATAATTATTTAAAATAAACCAACCAAATAAAAAAATCAGTGCTTATTCCTCAAGTAAATTGCAGCAGCATCATGACTCCCATAATCCAGTTTACAACAGTGTTTGAAAATCTGATTTGCTATAGATGTCAGCAACATGGGGTGTTGAACTTTATTTGAGAGTTCAAGACCCATTTTCAGGTCTTTCTGCATATGCTTCAGTGATTGATCCCCATTGCAACAAAAATCTTTACTCACAATAATGTTTCCTTTTCCTTTTAGATAGGTGCTTGAGAGTCCGGTGAGATTGAAAATATCCAAAAATTTATCTTGAGGTAAGCCACACCTTTCGGCCAATGCTAAACCCTCTGTTAAGGCTCCAAGACATATACCCTTCATAATTTGAATAATAATGTTGATCCTGGCGGCATTCCTGAAACAAAAAATGAATTGAAAATGGACTATTCAAGGAAACAAAAAGAAAATTTAGGCTTTGAAGTTGAGAATCATTTGACAATGGTGGTAGCTCTGACTCTGAATTGAGAATTGGGTATGACACCCTTTACCTATCAACATCATTAACAAATGAATCAAACAATATTGGATTACGATGAGATTCGTGTGGTATACCATATGAAATCTACCTGATAAAAACTCCTTCAACCATTTCAGCTTTGTTCCATGAAAATACAAAAGCAATGAGCAAATCATGGTTGACTCTATCAAAGGATTTAGAAAAGTCAGTGTAGACAGAATCAACCAGTAATATATTTGAAGCAAATCCATGCTGTTGTGGTTTTATAAGTTATTTGCTTTCCCATGTCATTACTTTAGTCACAAAAAATCAAATAGTTTTGGTATTTCTGACTGATAACAAATAGCTCTATACTCGTAATTTTTGGTATTATATTTATCCCCAGCTTTAAAAATTGGCTCCAGAAAGCTTTGCTTCCAATATTCAGGAAATATTTCAGAATTTAATGACAAATTGAAAGTAGTGGTTATTGGATTCACCAATGTATTTATTAATTCTTCATAAAAATGAGTGGAACACCATCAGGTTCGAAAGAAAACTTATCTGGTAAGTTTATTATTTCAAATGACTGACGTTAACTGATCTTTCAGTTATATTATGGGATTTCTGTGTTACCATAACAAGTGAACAATGAAAAAAAATACATAGCAAAATCATCAATGATTCCCTCGTGTTGGTTATGAAAGTTCAAGCTTGGTAAATCGTAGTTTCTCTTATTACACAAATTAAAAACAAAATGTAAATCCCAAAGATTTGGGATTTACATTTATTCTACATTACATTCTATATCTCGAATGTATTGAGTATAACAGGAACTAATGGTTCTCTACATTCACAGTATAAATTTGAAAACATTTTGTAATCTCCAGATTGGTGCTGGAGAGGCAATAAAGCAAGTGTCTTATTCCGAAACATCGATGTCCGCCATTGAGGATAACAGTGTTCCATATAAGTGAAATTTTACCTCTTTCATGTACTATGTTGTGTAACAATCCTTTGAATGATATCTGATTCAGTTTCATAACGAATTTTTCGAGTACAAACTGAATAGCGAAAAGGGTTCATATAAAAGTAGTATTTGGAAAGTAATTTTTCTTTCATGTAACTCAATATTTATATAAGAGTAGTTGTTTCAAGAGGCACTTCCATTATAAAGTAGTAGCAACTTTTCAAATGGAACACCCTGTATATAATATTATTTTTGGAATCTACAACAATTAACCGAAAACTTTTCCACTATACCTATCTGTTACCTTTTCGAAACATGACTTATTTTCAATTTTTTCTTCGGAAATATTGACCTCTATAAATGCTGATATTTTCAAGAAATACTATGATACCGAAATTTGGTTTGGAGTTAGGTGATACTTGGAAGGTTTCCACATTTCAGCATAATCTACGTTAATTCAATACTGGGTGGTTAAAAAATACAGTTTTTTCGTTTGCTTGAAAAAGTGACTGAAAGTTGATTATTCCAAATGGAACACCCTGTGTAGTATTACACATGCAGAAATCTCCGTCTAGTTGGTACCAACATTTTCGATATTCTTCGAATGGCAGATTATCGAGAATTTGGAGATTTTGGATATTCAGATAACTGGTGGATGTTAATTATTCCCCATACATTGCGTACCTCAACTTGTTGTCCATTAACATGAAGAAGCCATTAAAGCTAATTTTTTTTGGAAATCCGGCTTCCTTTGTGACGTGAGGATTTTCACTGGACCATTTATGAACATTTTTTCTATTGAAAATGGCTTCTCTCGAAAATTTCGATTCATCTGTCTAAATAATTTTATTTAAAAAAAAATGGAGTTTCCTGAATGCATATCAACAACATTTCACAAAATTCAACTCACTGTTGAGGGTCTTGAGGCATCATTGCTTGAATTTTGGTGAATTTATAATCATGCATTTTATGTCATCGCAAGATTCTTTGAACCGATGAATATTTTATATCCAAATCTTCTTCAGCACTTCTTATCGATGACTCGGGAAATGCGTGAAAATATGCTAAGACATTAATCTGGTTGTCTTCAGAAGTTACGGGTCGAAGCAAGTTTCTTGATTCTTTTAAAGTTGGCCCAAATGCATTGAAATTGTTCTGAATTCGGATACATTTCTCGAGGTTCGACAGGTACCTATTTAATAGGTTGGCTACCTACTGAGGTTAACAATTTTGTTTTATATATATATATATATATATATATATATATATATATATATATTGATACATGTCTCCCACACAGGAGTGTGCAGAGTTCATTGTTCATTTAATATTCAAATTATATTAATCATATTCAAGAGTGAGTTCATAAATCTTTTTATAAATGATACTAGGCTGTCAGCAAGTGATCTCAGTTTATCCAATGGGATCAAAATAATCAATCACACATGGCAAAATATTTGAATTTCATTATGTAAAATTCGGGGAGTCATCCAAAGTTATATATACCAAGTACTTCTTCGATTGACGACTTGTTTATTTTGTGGAAATTCATGTTCACTGAGGATACACTACAAAAACACACTTTTGTCTATTTTCCACTATATTTCTTTATTGTTGACCGGTTTCGGCTATTACACCATTTTCAAAGTAGTACCAAGTACTTGGGCAGTATTGGAAGAGAATATGAGCCTCTGAACTTTTCCCATGTTAATTTTAGGAAGATTGGTGTTGAACCATTTTTTAGCTTGGCTTTCGGCAAGTTTTGAGATTTCCACTGAATTTTTGCAATTTTTGTCTGAACAACTTGGAAGAAAAGGTCGTTAATAAAAATTATGAATAGTAGAGATTCTAGCACAGATCCTTGCAGAACACCGTTAACTATAGGCTCCAAATTTGACATTCTGTGGCCTCCTTTCGATTTTGTAAATACCATGTGAGAATTGAGAGAACTAGCTACACCTCTAACCCCATATTCATTAATTTTATCAAGTAGTAAGTGGTGAGAAACACAGCGTTACAGCGCTATGCAGACAATTCTCAAAGCCGTCAACAATGTTTCTCATCATACGAACAACTGCGTCTACAGTAAAGACTTACGGAAACCATACTGATCAGGATTCAAAATTTTGTTTTTTAGAAATAGAAATATAACCTGTTTTTAATCATCATTTAGAAAAGTTAACCAAACATAGGGACAATAAAAATGGTTCAATGATTTTCAATTGTATTCCTATCAACTTGTTCAAAAACTGGAATGACCTTACCGATTTTAAATTTATCTGGAAATGATCCTTTACTTATGCAAGCATTGAACAAATAGGTGAGTGGTTCCACAATTAAATCACAAGTTGCCTTAATTGTTTTACTGCTGAGATGATAGACACCAACACAATTAAAATTTTTCAACAACAGATGTATACATAAACAAACCAGGTGAACAGAGCGAACAGGGTTTCAGTGTGTCAAGTGATATTAAGAAGATGTTGTCTTTATCAATGCAGAACTCTGCAATGATAGTATTAGCAATTGTAGTAAAATATATGTCAAACTCATCGCGAGTTATTTAGTCTGTAATTATGTGCCGGTTATACTTGGAGTTTTCATTATTAATGAACTTCCAACAGTCCCCCAGTTTGTTTTTAGAGTTTTAAATAGAGTTATCGAAGCCATCTTTTTTGGCTACACTGATAGCTTTGAGATATTCACTGTTGGCATTCCTGAAAACCTGTTTGTAAATGGGATCCTCAGTTGCATCAGATACAGCCTTCCAAGGCCGTAGCCAGGGGGGATCAAGGGGGATAGATCCCCGCCACCGAACAATGTGAGGATTTTGTGAGGAATACTAAAAAAGGGCGCGAAAATGTGAGTATTACGGCAGCTCAAAGTAAGTAATTTTGGCATCTTACATTGGCAACACTGCTTATGACGTTTCTGCGGAATATATAAGAGCCCTGTCGAGCACGCAGGCGCAGTTCTGTCTTACGCGATCCAATGCGAGTACGGAGATATAAGCGAAGTAATAGTGCAGTGTGTGGAGTTATAGTGTTGCGAATTAGTGAAGTGAAAGTGAGTAATGATATGATTTTTTAATTTGAATTAAAAGGATTTGATGCCTGATAGTTGACTACTCACTGGTATTAATTCTCTTTAAAATCTTTATTGAAGTGAATATTTTTGTACAAATGGAATTAATACTTGGCTCCTTTTTATAATTTTTAATTTGTTACAGGTCGATTAACAATTGAAATGGCAAAAAGGACGCAAGAAAATACATTATTCAAATATTTATTTAAAAAATCTAAACTTGATGCTGATAGTGAAGCCAGTGACGGTTCTACTGAAAATCAGTGTTCAAGTGATTTCGACATCGATATTGCTACAAGTAGTTCTAGTACTTGTGGTGCCGTTCCTGGGACTGTGGATAATGTTTCTTGGCATTTTTTAGATGTGGGATACTATATGGGATCAAACATAAAAATTGATGATGATTTGAAGATTGTTGAAATATCCTTGGATGCCAGAAAAGACATTCAAGTTTCCAGTAAGTGACGATAAAAGAAAGCTAAAATTTCAAATTCAATGGATTGAACGCTTCTCGTCGTTGGTTTACACTAGTACAGGGCAACAAGGTGCTTTATGCAAATACTGTGTATTATTTGCCAAAGATTGCGCAGGAAAAGGCTCTCATCAGCAATTGAAATCCTTAGTTACTAAGCCACTCACTAAATGGAAAGATGCTATACATGATTTCTAACATCACAATGAAAGCCAGTATCACAAATCTTCTGTATCATTGGCTGATAATTTTATGACGGTGTATAATAAATCTCAGGCAAATATAATGAGTCAGATGGATAGTGGATACTTAGCGCAAATAGACGAAAACCGGAAACGGCTCATTCCGATTATTGAAACAATTGAATTATGTGGACGTCAGGAATTGGCTTTGAGAGGTACGTGCGACTCAGGTCCTATAAAAATCAATGATCCTGAGCCAGAAACAAATGATGGAATTTTTCGTGCTATCGTACGGATGAGAAGCAGATGTGGAGACTCATATCTAATGAAGCACATGGAAAATACGACGTTGAACGCTACCTAACTAATCCCGAAAATACAAAATGAACTTATTGCAATTTGTAGTGAAATAGTCCAAAAAAAAATTGTGCAAGAATTGAATACTGCGAAATTTTTTTCAATCCTTGTTGACGAAACTACTGATGTTTCACAACAAGAACAAATGTCCATTTGTGTGAGATATGCCGAGCCAAAAGATAATGTGTTTATCTTGCGTGAAGATTTTTTAACTTTTGTAATAGTTGAAAATACAAAAGGAAAGTATTTAGCTGATGCAATTTTATCTGAATTGAAATCTTTGGGAGTAGATTGTGAATACTTAATCGGACAAGGATATGATGGAGCTTCTTCGATGAAAGGAAGTTTTAAAGGTGTGCAGGCAGTAATTCGTGAGTCACATCCAGAAGCTTTATACGTAAGATCTTGGCGACACTGCCTGTTTCCACATGTACCTCTGAGAGGACTTTCTCTTCCCTGAAACGATTCAAAACTTATTTAAGAAACTCCACAAGCCAGGAACGACTGAATTGTTTGGCGTTATTGTCAATCCATCGTAGAATTGACATTGACACCGAGGAGGTAATTGATTTGTTTGCTGCAAAGAAAGCTAGAAAACTAAATTTGATTTTGTAAAAAATGTTAATATTTCTGTAATGGTTTTCTAATAAATATATATGATCAGGTAACACCATTTTCTTTCTTTCATTTATTTTTATATTTAATGTTTTTCCACTGTTCCACCAAACCAAACCCCCGAAATTATTTTCTGGCTACAGCCTTGCAGCCTTCACTGCATGCATTTTGGATTTTTATCAAACTATTTGGGTGAGATTTTTTTACTACATTCGATACTTTTTTCAGAGAAAAATGTTTATGAACTAATTGATGAAAAACCTCTAGAAGGAATTGTGAATAGATTAGGAATTGTGATAGATTCGGTCGAGATGCAGTCCTAGAAATGCTGCCAATCAACATCCTGTAATGATGACTTTAATTCAAGTATGCTGTTGGAGTTTATGATCCTCCTGAAAATAGGAATGGTGTCAGTATCTACATTGTTTTTGTTTTTAATGAATTGGGCATAGTTATCTGAAAGGCACAAATCCATTACACCCTTTGTGTATTATTCTTCCCCAACACTGGTAAAATGATTATCGATACAGCTAAATGAACCATTTTCAACTCTAGTAACTTGTGTAATTCTGGCATGGAATCCAAATGAGTTTGTAAGAAAAACTAAATTCAAGAGATTCATAGAGGGTTTTTGAAAGGTAAAGTTAAAGTCATCCAACAGTATAAAATCCAAAAAATCACTTTCTTTCAGATACAAGAAAAGTTTGTCTGGCTTGTTAGAAAGTTCATGAATATTCTAATTCAAATAAAAATTGAATATATGGTAATAAATTTCTACTTCAAAAAATATTTTTCCATTAAAAGAATATTACTGGAGTTTCATTTCAATTCTTCTAGAACTACCTTGTCTCCACATTTTTCTGAAGAGAGAGGCTAGATGGACTGCATATAGACGCGTGCACTATATTGCTTTGTGCGATTTGCGATGTGCACAATTGCAGAGTGCACTAGACTGCTGGCTGACACTGGAAGTCACAGCATTCTGAAAATGATCTCTGACAATATGCCTCCAACTGTCAATTAAGAACTGCCTTATACAGTACTTTTCCCGAGTAGATAGGATTGAATCCTGCGGGAAAAGGAAATTTTAAGAACAGATAGTTGTTGGTTCACAGATGAATTAAAAACAACTTCGGGGCCTAGTACAGGTGTTTTTAGTTGCAGACCCACGACAGAGTTATCAACCTGCCTAGGGACCTATGCGACTGTATTTCAAGCGGAAATATATGCTACTGAATTGTGTGCGGAGAGATTGGTAAAATCCAACCTCACACACAAGTCAATAAAAGTTTTCTCGGAGAGTCAAGCAGCGTTGGAAGCTGCTTGACAGCAATGTCTAAGTTGCTAGCAAATGCCATAAACGACTCTCCTCAATAGTAAGACTTAACAAATTGTCTCTGGTCTGGGTTCCTGGCCACACTGGCCTGGAAGGCAGTGAGGCTGCTGACTCCCTGTCTTTGGCATTGCTTTAGGTTTTGCCAAACAAACATTGAACACCTGGATGGCAAGAAGATTTGAAGACTTCTGGCAAAATCTTCCAGGATTGGCTCACTCCAAGGCATTCATTCAACCTTCGTAGCTTGAAACCAAACAGTTGTTGGACTACAGTAGGGATGAACTATGATTTCTAACAGGCCTCCTTACAGGTCACTGTCGTCTGATTCATCATATGCAGAGACTCGGACTGTCGGAAGACAGTGTGTGTCGTCTCTGTTTGGAAAATGATGAAACAGCAGAGCATATACTATGTGCCTGCCCTGCTGCAGGCCGAATCAGGTTTTCGGAGTAGAACCACACTTCTACCATCTGACCTGAAATATCACTCACCATATAAACTAATCGGCTTCGTCAAGAAGCTGGGTTTATTTGGTCGAGTTTGAATAGGTGTGAGCCACAATGAACCCTTGCGGGTTGCAGTGGAGGTCGAATAGACCCACTCACTTTTGACCTAACCTAATATTTTACTATATGACTTGTTGTAATAAGTATTTTTAGTTATCAGATTTACCTGACTAGTAAATAAGGCAACATTGTTAAATTAATTTCAAGACAATTAAGACGCAGGTACTTAACAGTGGTGTCTATGGTATAAATAAGAACAACATTGTATGTAGATTTAGTTTAACCCTCCTCTTGAAGATGATCACTTGGTGATTGAAACATGTGTCGAGGTGTTGAAAATAACGGTTTGGTGTTGGGAAAAAACTCCAGTAATATTCATTACTACACCAAAGGTTCCAAACAGTGCATTACAAGTATCTTTCCATTATTTGAAAACTGTTACAAATATTATCATAAACTCTAAGTTGTATCAAAAAGCCAAAGAATTACTGAACAAAGAAAAATTAAAATTACTTACTGAAGTTATGAAATATTAAATTACAAAAAAGTCATACTCATTTTCCAAATGTACAGAGTTTAACTGAATAAGTGTAAAACATTTAAGGAGGTGATTCCTCATCGAAAAAAAGATAGGATCTTTCATATAAAGAAACTTCATTGGAGCATCCCTTGTTAAGATTCAGCCTCTTAAAAGGGGTACATAAAATTTGTATAACAATTTTTTTCACAAGCACTGAAAAAGTTACAATATTGAAATTAACCTGACGTTTTGTAGTACCAAAAAGACACTTAGCCAGTAATTTATTTGGTTTACCCCATGGTTGTGAGGGGTGGAAAACGCAACCCCTAAAATTTATTTCCAATGTAACTTTTTGTCTAATTATTTGTTAACCATTTGAAAATTTATTTCCGATAGCATGTTTCATTCTAAATAAAAAATGTCTTTTGGGTTTTTTGCCCAAAATAAACCAGTTCGCAGCAAAAAATTATTTTACGAACAACTACAGCGATACATCATCATAAATGCGAACTGGATTTATTGTTATTTTGTAGTTAGTACCTGCATTAAACGATTAAGGGGTAATAAACAAAACTAATTTATTAATAACAAAACACACAACATGTAGAAATCATAGTAAATGTTCAATATGTCTACCTTCAGACATTTCGCATCGCATCGCATTTCGCAGACGCATCGATGATGCGGTTTCTTAAGTCCTGTACATCGCGAACAGGAGTACGATAAATCAAATGCTGTAAATGGCCCCAAATAGAAAAATCGAGAGGATTGAGATCCTAGGATCGAGCGGGCCAGTTCTGTGGTCCTCCTCGACCTATCCACTGATTTGCATATGTTTCAGTTATATGCTGACGTGCTACTTGACTAAAATAGGCGGGAGACCCATCATGCATAAAAAACATATCCCTTCTGACTCCCAAAGGAACTTCCTCCAGCAGTACTGGATGCACTTCTCTTAAAAATTGAACGTATGCCTCACCATTTAATTGAGGAGGTAGAAAATGAGGCTCAATTAAATCATCCCCAATAACTCCGAGCCATTTTATTTCTCAACATTGTTAGGTTACAGTCATATGTATGACTCTAGTTATTAGTTATTATTATTGTTGTTTAAAGACATATTATTATTGTTTACTGATTTATTATTATTATTGTATATTATTATTATTATTGTATATTATTATTATTATTGTATATTATTATTATTATTGTATATTATTATTATTATTGTATATTATTATTATTATTGTATGTATATTAGGATTTCCTAAATAAACGTATTCATTCATTCATTCATTCATACGTTAAGAGAAAACTGTTCTTAATGGTTAGTTTCGACAATAGCGTGAGGTTTTTATCAGCCCATATGTGGTAATTATGAAAATTAATAATCTTGTCCCTGAGAAAAACTACATTCGTCTGTGAATTCTATCGTCGTCAGAAAGTCACAATTTCTTCTAATCATTTCCAGCATCCAATTGCAAAATTCAAAATGGTTCGGAAAGTATCGCGGTAACAGTGCCTGTACTCGTTGCAGATGGTAAGGGTATAAGAATTGTTCCTTTAAAATTCAAAATATCGTCATATGATCAACATTTAGTTGGAAAGCAATCTTTTTAGTACTGGTAGTAAGTTGTTCTTCAATCAAATTAAGTACTGCTTCCTCAAGCTGTGGTGTTCGTACTTCTCGATGGTGACCACAATCCTGCGTTCTTTTGTCGAATGAACCATATTCTCGTAATCATTGATGAAGCCGAGCAAATATTCTATGTGAAGGATGCTGCCGTTGAGGATACATTTCAGCATATCTTCTAGAAGCTTCTAACCCATTCCCCTGCGACAGACCGTAAACGTAATGCATATCAGCCATTTCCTCATTTGTGTATGCCATTTTAATAACAAGTGAATTATTAAAGTAACAAATTAAGAACAGAACAACAACACATAATTAATATTAATTCAATTTCGAAAATTTACAAACTGACAGCATCATACCAACTTTTTTAGTGCTTGTGAAAAAAATTGTTATACAAATTTTATGTACCCCCTTTAAGGGGCTGTATCTTAACAAGGGATGCTCCAATGAAATTTCTTTATATGAAAGATCCTATCTTTTTTTCGATGAGGAATCACCTCCTTAAATGTTTTACACTTATTTAGTTACACCCTGTATAGGGGTGGCATAAAAACTTATGAACTCACCCAACATCTCCGAAGAAGGAACTATTGGCGCCTCCTAGTGCATAAAAACAAGGGTGGCAAGCATCAAACAGATCTCGGCATCCAGCTGCTATAACGAAAAAGCTTTTTTCCACTGATTCCAATGTACTACGTTGAAGTTGAGCTTCAAGATAGCTGCCTCCTTTGTTTTCAACCATTTCACCAATGTTTCTAGATGACTCTGGATCGATATTAGTCATCACTACTACACCTTTATCTTTCGCTATATTATCAGAGGGGCTATTAATTCCAAAATTATTTTCTACAATTCTCTTAGCGTCCAGGTGATTTGAAACGCAAATGAATACTATATCAGAGTTTTTAAGGATGGCACGTGGGCTGAGATGGCTTTTCAGTTTTTTAAAATGCCCTAACTCTGAGAGTAATTCATCACTTTTTTTTGTACTTCTGTTCCATATATTTACAGTATGACCCGAGTTCACAAGGTGCCTTGTTAGTGCACTACCTATGATGCCTGTGCCTATTACACCAAAAATTTTGTCAGACGGTGATCTCATGATGTTTTCTTCAGATTTATATAGGGATTCATTGTTTATGTCGACAGTTTTGAATTTTGGCCTTTTTTTATTTCTAGCTAGATTTCTACCATCCCTCTTGACACCTCTTTGTTGAACTTTGAATTTTTTTTTTCTCTCAACTACATAGTTTGGATCGTTTTTCACCTTCTCAAGTTGTTCTTCCAATTCCTGAACAGCTCCCACAAACAAACTTTGCTTATACAGTGGTATATATTTATCTTTATATTGTTCATATGGTTTGATATGGCGCTCTTCTATCCAGGAATAGTCATGTGATCCAAAAAAATATACCCAACAGTATTCTTTCCCAGGGTCATTAAGTGGCTTTTCCGGTACTTCAAATTCAGGTTCAAGAACAATTGATGGCCAAGGAGGATAACCTATTAATTTAGCCCACACAAAACGATCTACACTTATTTTTCTATCCATGGTTAATTTATTTTGAAATTTGAGTTGATTAATGTTGAACTTTTGCGAAATATTCACGCTTTATTTTTTCCCTCTCTTCTAAAGGTGGCAGAAGGGGTCGTATTCCATTACGTATCCTGTCTTTTTTAACGGCGTACTAAAATAGAACAAAAAAAAGAATAAGTTACTAAAAACTACACAAAGATACCAATGACTTATATTTTGGTACAACCATTGAAAAATTTTACATACAATGCATTTAAAGAAACACACCATCTTTATCATATTTAAAAAAAGTTAATTTCTTGATGAATATTGAGTTATAAAAAATATAAAAAACAATTCATTTGTTACTCTCTGAATTGAGTTTTTTGCCATTTTTGTAATACTCATTTCGAAGCTTTTCTTACAACATTTTAAATGCTATTATAGGTTAATTAAGGTGGAATAACAATTAGAAATCCCAGAAAGTAAAATGATTCTTTACTATTTTACCAATAATGACATATTTCATATTTTTGGGAAGGCATATCCTACAAAAACTTGAAAATGTAAACATTACCATTTTCCATCCTTGCTATACTTGTTAGTGTCAATACTTATAGAAGACAAAATTTTCATAAAAGCCCTTATTCAGGTTGTAAAAATACAATGAAATTAAATAAATATCCCATGCTATCAATGGATTATGCATATCTGTGGGCAGTTAACTGAAACATTTCCATTGTTTACAGGGTTGCAAAAAATTAAATGAATTGGTTTCAATTAGTAATAACAGACAAAGTGTTTTCTCATCATGATAGAGAATCATAATATCAGTGCTAAATAAATCTCTAGAATAACAACTCTAATATTGGGAAAGAATCGTTTTGAATTCCTAAATTCGAACTTCAAACAAAAAATGCAGGAAACTTCTGAAGAAAGGAATTAACTTCAAAATAAACTCTTTCCTAAAATGTGTAGACTATACACAGTTTCTTTCAGATACAAACTTGAAGAAAAAGCCATTATGAAACATTTTTACATGAACCTTGAATTACACGTAAATCACTTTTTCCTATTCAGTTTATACTCCCACATTTTTTGTTTGGAGATGCAAAGGTAAAAAGCAAATATACACTTTTCTCAAAAACTGATATCTGATGAAATATGTTCCCTTTTCAATCAGAACTCTGATATATTGTAGCATATATAATATCTCATTAAATCAAACAGAATACTTTTGAGGGTAATTGCATACTAATAAGACAAAATATATGAGTTTTTTTATAGCTGCTCAAGTTATAACACAACTGGCAATAACTTTAATCCGAAACAAAATATAGTATGGAGAAATTATAACAGCACAGTCTGGCACTCATGTGGCTGTATTACCAAACTTGCATATTATAAAATAACTCTAATGTGACTTATATTGCAACTATTTAGGAACTAATTTTTTTCAACTTATTGCAGTACACAATGAAATTGTGTATGTAATAGTTCTTAATAAAGTAGTAATATTTTAATGGAGCAAATAATTTTACTTACCCAAAAACTTTTGCAGGCAGTATAATTCTGGATTTCTAATTGGCATGCCTCTTTATCGAAATTATTATCATTGAAGCATTTGAAAGTCAATTCATGTTCTTTGAGACAAGGATTTTTTTCCTCAGCATCTTTATTTTTCATTACAAGTCAAAAATGGTTGGCGGGCCTGTAAAATGAAAGTTTTTAAAAAAATTAATGAGACATATTCAACTATGACAAAATATTAAAAAAAAACTATGGTAATCTGAAACTTACCAAAATTTCTATAAAAAATTGTCTACCTTACTGTCACTACTCTACCACAGAACTACAAAGCTAAGAACCCTGACACAGAACCAATTATTCTGTGATTATGAGCGATGTGTTCTACCGTTCATGCAAACGGTTAGCAGAATGGCGGGTTCCTATATAGGATATACGAACCCTGATTCAGATATATATTCTAAGACCCATGAATTTTTCTCCTATGGAAAAAGAGAACATTGAAACCTTGAACAACATCAACAAATTTAAAACAAATGTTAAACCCTCTCATTGAAGTAGAACCATATAATGTAGAAGACTTTCTAAATTATTCTTATTAGATATTAGATTTAAGAATTATGAAAATTGACACAGTTTCATTTTTTTGTTTTTCGCTGATTTGTGTGAAACACTCTTTGAAATAAAGATTATTATTATTATTATTAATAGCACAGCGAACGTGTCACGAGAGGCAGCACAAGTAGTAGGGACAAACATAAACCTTTGTATATATTATTAGTTTATATACAATGCATAAACTATTCACATGTAAAACAGTGTTATTTACGTATTATTAATTTATTATTTAAAAATATATATCTGATATCAAAAATTATTTTGTGCTAGTATAATGCCAACAAAGAATTGCTGTTTTGCGAATTGTACGTCAGATAATCGATATCCAGAAGAAAACGTGTTTTTATTGCCATTTATTAAACCTCATATCAATGAGGTTAGATGTAAGAAATGCATACATACTTCGAGGAGAGTGGATTTAACAGTGCAAAAAATAAATAAATATTCATATGTATGCTCTAAATATGAAATGAATAGTAAATTTTTCATAGTTAATTACCATTGATTAGAATGAGATATAACCTCAATCGTTTACTAAATTATATTCACTTATTATATTTAATTAAATTCATTTCACTACCATCTATATTTGATTCATATTTCACTGGGAAATAAATCTGAAATTCATAATTATTTTAAATTTCTTTCATTACAGTTTGAATCAACCGCTACTCTTTTCCTAGAGTCTATATACTAACCTGTCTATTAATTCACTTTGTTTCCAGTTACTTTTAAATTACGGCATGCAAGCCAACGTTTTAATGTAATAACATTGTTATCCTTTACAGTTGCAAATTTTAGTTTTGCTCCAGGAACATCTTCTGTTAAAAACATTCTTTTTTAATTGTACTTTACCATATGTTTATACGACGATTAGGCAGTGTTTGTCCCTACCGAACTACTAGCGCTGCTAGTGAGTGATTTTTCGTACTTCAGGAACATGGTTCATTACGTTGGATTTCAAAGTAGTGGCAAGTGGCAACACCCGAGAATACCATTCTCGGGCAACAAAGGCTTATATATGTTAGTTTACTAAAATTACGTCACTGAAGTAAACACTATGTTCGGTGCCACTGTATTCTTCATACTGGAGACAATATCTGTGGCACAGTACTAAAAGGTTTTACATTATTACTCTGAGGGTTTTTCGAAATATTAATGAATGTTTGCTCACTGTTATTTTATTATGAAATTTGAGTTTTCATGAAACAAAATGCCCCAAGATGCCTGGGAAGAAATTCAAGCTATCAAAAGTAAACGTAAAAGTTTTCGGGAGAGATTGGAAAAGAGAAAAAAGGAAAGACAGGAGTTACTGGGCTCAAGTTTGGGTAATATATTGTTCTTCATTTATTATATTGTCATTCACTGATAAAATCCGTAGGTCCCGCATCTTCAGTAAACACATCAGATGTAACAACTTATACACCTCTCAGCTCTACAGTCAGCAAAGAACCAAAAAGCGAGAATCCTGATGATCTAATAAAGATCGATCCTGAATTGGAACAGTCATTACTGAGGGAATTAAGTGAAGTGACTCTCCAGTTACCGGTGTCCTCTTGTGATCTTTTAACTGCCCTTAAGCTGTTAGCAGATCATGACAGTTCTCATAGAAAGATATGTAACTTGCTTGAGAAATTTGCTTTGCAAAAACTTATAACAGTTAAGACTTCTTCAAAAGATGGAGTGAATTTATTAGAAGTGTCTCATATTGAGGTCTCTAAAGTGAATGCGATGATACTGGGTAGTACACTAGAAAAGCCAGAAATATCCAATGATGACCTAAAAAGAAGGCGAGAAGATACACCAGAAAAAAATGAATTAGATGAGGAAAGGAGAAAAAAAGACAAGAAAGAACCCAAAGCTGACATATTGGTAAGTATTTTCAATTAAATACTTGTTCTTTTCAAATCAGCAACAACTGACCTATAAGCAAAGTTTAGATGGTTTAAATTAAAGGATAAAATTGTAAGTATTTTTAATTTTCAGTCTCTACTATCTATGCCCTCAACAAAGGAAAAAGAGAGCAAAAAACTAGGTGAAGAAATTCTTGATTTGTTGAGCAAACCAACTGCCAAAGAGCGCTCTTTAACAGAACGTTTCAAGTCACAAGGTGGTAAACAGCTGATGGAATTTTGTCCTCACGGGACTAAATTAGATTGTGAAAGAAACGGCATATCTGAATGTAAGAAATTACATTTTAAAAAAATTTTGCAGAAGCATACTGATGAGTCTCTAGGGGACTGTTCATTTCTGAATACCTGTTTCCACATGGATAGTTGCAAATATGTGCACTATGAAGTAGATAAGAGTTCAAGCTCAGAAGATAAACCTACTATACCTAGCGAACCATTAGTCAGAATGGAAAGTACAACTTTATACCCTCCGCAGTGGGTTCAATGTGATTTGAGATATTTGGACATGACAGTGTTGGGCAAGTTTGCTGTGATTATGGCAGATCCACCATGGGATATACATATGGAGCTGCCGTATGGAACAATGTCTGATGATGAGATGAGGCAGTTGGGCATTCCCCAATTGCAAGATGATGGTCTTATATTTCTCTGGGTAACAGGCAGGGCAATGGAACTTGGTAGAGAATGCTTAAAGCTTTGGGGATATGAAAGAGTAGATGAGATAATATGGGTAAAAACTAATCAGTTGCAAAGAATTATCAGAACGGGTAGGACCGGACATTGGTTGAATCATGGAAAAGAGCATTGTCTTGTAGGTATGAAAGGAGATCCCCAAGATTTGAATAGAGGACTGGATTCCGATGTGATTGTGGCAGAGGTTCGCGCAACCAGTCATAAACCTGACGAAATATATGGTAAATAAAATTTATGAAACTGAAAATGTAATGAAATCACTTTTTAGTCAACTCTTGTTTTTCAAATGTCTCATGAAAATGAGTGAATATTGTTACTACATTTTTCACAAATTCTTTTGTAATACTCTAGGAATACTGCAATATTGTATGTCAATATAATTTGTTTTAAATGACAGTAACTACCTAAAATACAGATCAATTCAATTGTCACTCAATTCAAACAATAGTTTTAATGAATTATTTTCATCTTCCTATGAAGATGGTATAAAAGGTCAATATAATTTCTAGAAAGAAATGTTTGTTCTAACATTGCTTACTTTCCTGTTTTATGGCTCTATTTTTGGAACAATTCTGCCATCTTTGTTAATCTTGGTTGTCATTCAGGTACGTTTTCGTTTCTTCTAATAATAAGTTGTAGGTTACATAGAGCTAAATGTTTGAGGAATTTTCTGGAAAATAAAATATTTTACATGAGTAAATTGCAATATTAACAATTATACCAATAAATACATTGGCGGCATGGAGCTAAGTGTTTGATCCTACAATGTAGGATCTGCTAGATTCCTGACAGAAAACAACTATTTTCTCGGCTAATATCACTATGGACATTGAATTATATCCGACAGATATTTATGTAAGTTTACACACTGAGAAAATGTTTACAGATGCTTCCCATTTGTCTAGCAGCAGAACCTCACTGGTATCACTGGAGTAGATCACCTACAAACTGGTTTCAGGGTATTATCTCTCGTCAGTGGAGGAGAGATTCAACCCAACCAGCAGTGTGTCTGGGAATTGTGTCTGATTTCAACGCGGCCCGGTTGCTATACAAAGACTTCTTCCAAGAGAAAGATTCATTAAGTATTAACAACTCCATCTCGCGAACGAGCGGAAAGAAGCATCCCATGTAACAACACATCATCAGACTTATTTTTATTTCCGCTGGAGTGTTGACACATGGGGTGCTTCTTCCCACTTAGGGTTTTGTTATTAGATGAGAAATCTATTTCTCAGACGAAGGTCTCATATAACAGCCGGGCCGTGTAGAAGTCAGGTGAGTCCCGGGTACACTGCTGTTTAGGTCGGATCTTTACTGCACTGACGAAGGGTAGTACTCCGAAATCAGTCTTTTGGTGATCTCTTTCATTTATTTTAGCAAGGTTCTGTTGCTAGACGAACGAGAAGAACCTCAGTGAGAAAACTTGCAGATATTATTCAATGTATATTGTGATATTAGCCACAGAAGTAGTTATGTTCCGGTAGACATTTACCAGATACTACAGTACACGAATTTTGGGTGAGGTGAATGTTGTAAAATTCCATAATGTATTCATGTTAGGAATCACACGTTAAAAAGGTAAGACCTCGTTAATCCTTGGCTCGCACAAGTTTTGACTTCTGAGGGTTGTCGTTCGTAGGGGTGCGACAGCTGGTTAATGGAAAAACAGATTTTAAAACAGAAAAACAGACAGATTCAAGTCATACTTTATTGTGAGATATTCACTAAACAGTTTACAAAACCACAATACATGTTTCACTATACAGTAGCTTCCTCGGATGTGTCCATACTGTTTGAACAGGCCACAAAATGAATTTTCATGTAAAACTTTATATTTTCATGGAAAAGTTTACAAAACTGCAACACGTGTTTCACTATACAATAGCTTCCTTAAGCCAAGGAATTGTTCTGCAGTATAACACAAAATGATTTTATATTTTTGTTATATAAATGAAAATAACCCTTGTGGTTTTTTCAGGTATGATTGAACGCTTATCTCCAGGTACAAGAAAAATTGAATTGTTTGGTAGACCTCATAATATTCAACCAAACTGGATAACACTTGGAAATCAAGTAGATGGCATAAGGTTAATTGATCCCACTTTGATTGAAAATTTTAGAAACCGATATCCAACTGGAAATTGTATGGCTCCTCCACCTGAGAATACACATAATTAAAAATGAACATTGACGAATTCAGGAATATTTCTCATGATGGTTTTTATATTGTGACTAGAATTAGATTGTTAATAAATTGAATTTTTTCTAATTTGTTTATATTTTCAAAGAGTGCAACTTTTTTTGGTCGGAGATAACTTGTGTCTGGCGATCAAAGGCGATAAGGCAATAGATAAAGTGTTCGGGTTGTTCTCACAGCAGATACGTTGTTGGATTTTTTCTTCAAAAGTATTTGGTTATCGTGGCTTCTATTACTTGGATTAATCGACCTAATTCATGTGCAGTCCAAATCAGGTACCCAGTATTTATTTATGTTGATTCTTCTTTTCTTTTGAAAAATTTATATATGAATTTTTATTATATCACTATGGATAGTAATTCTGAATTTTGTCAAACATGTGTATTTCTTCAAATGTGATATAACCAGTGAGATGTTTTTTTTTTAACAAACGGGTGATACCGCAATGGATAGAACAACGGACCTTAGAGCAAGCGGCTATGCAATCATATTTTTGACTGTGTTACTTTTAATATGATATCGCAAGATGGTGAAAAGAAACTAAGTGAATTTCTATCTAAACTGTTACGTTTGATGAAAATAACTAGAATTGCAAAAAACTTATGACAAAAACCTACCATGTTTTGAAAAGTTTCAACAATCTGTATTTCGAAAACGAATTTGTTAAATATTTTATAGGAAAAAGTTGTTTATTTTGACGAGATCCACCACATACCTAGTTTTTGTAATGTTCTCAGCAACTTCACTTAGCGCCCCTAGGAGCTAAGTAATATGCATCGATATAGAAAATTGTAAATATCTCGAAAACGATCACCTCCAGCGTTGTTGAGAAGGTATACCTTTTTTACTTGAAATAGGTGTGGAAATTAGGTTTTTTTCATGAAAAGTACCAAAAGTTTACTGTCAATAAAGTTAGGGCAATTTGAAATAAATAATGACAGCGTACGCACCGCTCTCTAGATGTTACATGAAAATTGATACGAAATTATGATTTCCCACGTCAAAAAAACCCCGGGTACCGAATTTCGTACAAAAAACTTATTTTTTTCAAGAGTTATTTTCAAAAAGTGAATAAAAAAATTCAATTTCAACACCCCGTATCTCCGAAACAAAGCATTTTCGGACACAAGTTCATATAGACTTTTTTTCTTAAAATTGTCTCAGGAATACGTCACTTGAATATTTTGACGTATTTATGTTACACCCTGTATAGTCTATATACAAATGTTGTAGTTTCAATCACAAGAAATACTGAGAGGTGACATCTGGGAAATAAATGTGAAAGTTTGTAAGGATGGACGTATGTCGTGTGTAAGTTTGTGGCTCTTTCACGACTGAACGGATTTAGATGAAACTTCACATAAATACAGCTTATACATCAGAATAAAATTTAGGCTACAATTTACAACGGTTTTGTGTAATTTTGGTCATAATATAACGAAAAGTATTAAGTAAGCCGGAAAAATTCTTGCTCCCTGAGAACTATTTTGGCGTGCGCTACCTATACCGTTGGTATTATATGCAGATAATGTACCGTAAAACTGTTGATCTTGAATAGTTCTAAATAAAAGTAAGAGGTAGCCACTATGCAAAATACTGAGTCATAAATACAATTAAATTGGATGCTTTTTTAAAATGCACATTTTAGAATATCTGTCAAATTATTATAAAAATTGTCGTTTTAAGTAGTTAATATAGATAAGCTTTGGCTTTTACACTAAGTAATTTGGACGAATCATTTAACAGTTATCACGATACGATCAGCTTGACGCAACGCAGTGAGCCATTACGCGTCGCGTCTACTGTAAGACGACGGGGACCGATGCGCGGGGGTACAGAATGGTCTAAGCATTTAACCGTCATCGCCGAGAACGCGGGCGGATGCGTGAAGACAGACGTCGTTGACGGTTGTGTTAGTTTTGCCAATTTCTTTATAGGTAACATAATTCGATTCTAAAATATATTCATATTTAGTGCAGTTGGCATATTTTTTTAGTTACTGTATTTTTGAAGATATAGAAAAATATAAATTACTAGCTGTTGCCCGCTTTTATATTAACGTACAGCCGAAGCTACTGAATTTAGAAACTTGAAATATGTAGGTAGGTTTTTTGTATAGCGTAAATAAGAATCAAGAACGGGAATCAGGAATTTCCACCCCCAAGGAGGAAAAATAGGGGCTCAAAGTTTGTATTGAATTTTGTGAGTTTTGAAATTGGAAACCTGAAGTTTTGGGTTGATAAAGAAAATATTGTAGAGGTATGAAAAATAGACAAACCTATGTTTGAAGATGATTGACAATGTTTCATGATGAATTTCACTAGTTCGGACTTCCATTGTCTAATATATATAAAATGATTTGAAATCCCTGAAACAACTAAAAAAGAAGAATTAAAAATAAATAGCTGTAAATAACAATTATATTAAGCAAAAAACCTGAAATGAAATAATAGTGAAATAAAATACAAGTAAAAATGAAACAATTGAACAAAAATTAAAAATAAAGAAAAAATACAAACTGAAATTTTACATAACAGTACAAGGGAATATTTTGCAATATATTGTACCTATGTGATAGAATGTAAAATTTAATGATCTTTTGTTTGTTCACCTTTATTTCCTATTTCAGAGTAGATATTGAATAGATAAACTATGGGCATATAACAGATATATAAGTTGAAGCAGATATGACTTGAAATTTCATAATTTATTGAAATATAATGAAAATCAACACGTGTTTCGCCATACAATGGCTTCTTCGGGCGTGTCTTTACACGCCACAATAAAGTGTTTCTTTGAATACGTTTGTTATGGATTTTCATCAAGTATCGGCCAATTCCATCATATAAAATCAACAGAAATCTAGTAGGTAACTTTTAGGAAATCTAATGACAAATATGACGCTCTGTAGAAATCTAATAACAAAATCAACAGAAATATAGTAACTTTTCAATGAATCCAGTGACAAATCCGGTGGGAAAGCCTTGGAATCTAGTGATTTTTTGAGAAAATCTAGTGACAAATATCCCGATCTGTGGAAATCTAGTTACTAGATCAACCCAATTTTAACTAGAGAAATTCTCGCGAGAAAAATACCTGGTTAAAGTTTCAACCTATTTTGTCACAAAATTTATTTTTTAGTTTTTGATCTGGTAGAGAGGGAACCTAATATACGTTACCACGTCTTATTTTCCTCATGTTACTATTCAGAATCACACCAAGATGTTCTTCATTACTCTCCCTCCAAAGATGTAGGTACTTATCACCTATAAAAATATATTGGATACAATGTGCTACAGCTGCTCACTAGTTCTGAATACTATTTTAACTTGCATTCGGATGGGCCAGTTTGAAGTTTTATAGAAAAAAGCTTCACTTTTTTGAAAACTATATGATTCGACTGATTTTCTGCAGATAAAGCCGCTCAGGCGTGAAACCATCTAGGTACTGGGATTTTACAAGTATAAGTAGAAAATGATATAGAACTCCTAAAGTAACTAGTTGTGAATAATTAAATAACTCGTTGATTAAAGATTTTGTTTGTCCATAATGTTCAATTTTTTCATTTTTTTAAATCGAAAATTTCAACATGGTTTCAGTCAGAACAGTAGCTCCTAAAATCTGATTGATAACGATAGGTAGGTACTTGGCACAATTTTCTTCTAAAATATATAGGCAAAACAAACCAATATGTGCTCCTTCAACAGTAATATGTGGGAAAAAACTTTGGTAGGTATATTAGTAATACCATATCGATTCTGACTATTCTGAGTACAGGAATAGCAATACTATGAGTCTGGGGTTGTTTGTTTGTTTATTATTACTGGAATAATGCTCAGTAAGATACTTTTTAAGTAGAAATACCTACTTCTACGAGTGTGACAAATGTTGTTATAATTGATAAATTCACTTCATAGGTAAACTATTAGAAATAATAAAAATCCATCTGGCCATCTTTAATGGTAGTGCGTGAGGAAATTCGGTGTTTCTGTAGATATTCTGTGGCATTGGGGATTCGAAATATGGAACAATTTCAAAAGGATTTCATTGATTCGAAAACTGCGAAAACCGCGAGTGCAATGCATTGATTTCTATTAAACTGGAGATGAAAGAATTTCACATTAGGAATTATATTCGTCAATTTCATCAGAAGCATATGCCACTGGATATTTTTTTTACAATTAAGTATTTTAAATGTTTGAATTAAATAAAAAAAATACAAAGATCATGATAATGAAAAAAGTAGGTATATCAAATTCATTCAATTTTAATTTGCAATGTATCGTTCAATGAATAGGTACACCATAGAATCTCAAGTTTTTGATCACAAATTTAAAATAATCAAATCATATCCTTTGTTGGGATTAGGTAGGTTAATATTTCGAGAATGTTTTTAATAAACATTGGGGATTTTGTAGAACCTGGATTGGCAACCCTGGACACAAACACAAATCAGCCCCTTCCGACGGGAATGTGAAGAAAACACGGTTAGAAGGGATTCCGACGGGGTGGGTTAGTATAATCAAAAAAATCAATATTTGATGTTATTATGTACTCGAAGGATTGTTAATTTTTTAGATATCTGTTATCCGTAAAGTTGAAATCTTTCGTGGTTGTGGTGTATAATGCGTTTGCTGAATGTAATATTTATATTACAAGTAGGTGAGTTTAAAGTGCAGTAGGTAAAGTTCATGTCGCGTATGCTATGAAGTCCACATAATAAAAATTTGTGTAAAAGTGTATTTTAGAAATCCGGAATGATGAAGGAAATATTCAGTTTAATCCAAAATTGCAAATATACATGGCAAAATCAAACAATTTAAAAACCTTTTACTTCTGCCTGACTTGACATAACCACAAACCATATCGAAGAGGACTTCACATATATTTTCGAATTTATATAGGTATTATTTATTCATCATTTAAAAAACGCGTTTATATTTAATGACAGAAAATTTCAAATTGCAGATACCTATTCAATCATAAACCATCAAAAGCCTGCTATCTATCTATATCTATTAGGAAATATAAAACAGGTGAACACTGGTTACCTGGTTAATTCATCAACAAATAGCCCTTTATCTATTGGCAATAATTTCAATTTTGTCGAAAGAAATTTTTTAATAAATTAGTTCTTGTGACTTATTTCCCTTTCAAAATTTACCATATTTTTGTATAACTTTGTAAACATCCATGTTTATTCAAAATCTATTTCTCCGTTAACCAGCTGTCACCCCCTTAAAAAAACAAGCCTCGGAAGTCGAATCTTGTGCGAGATAAGGACTAACGAGCTCTTACTGTTTAACGTGCGATCTCTAGTACGTTCAAAATTCCAAAAGGAGTTTATTTACTTCGAAATAACTCAAATAGTTTTCAAAACATTACCATCAAGAAAATTATCTATTCTTATCATATAGTTAAAAAAAATCTGTTTTTCCATTAACCAACTGTCGTTCCCCTACGAACGACAACCCTCAAAAAGAGTCGAATCATGCGCGGGTAAAGGATTAACGAGGTCTTATCTTTTATCTTGCGATTCTTAGCACGGTGATGTTAGGCCTTTTATGATGAGTATTAATTGTCAGAAAGGTAGTTGTTTTTTTTTTTCGGCAAGAATTTACCAAACCTTCTATATAGGTACGTTGGGAGAAATGAATGTTTCCAGATTCCATTTTGATATATTTATTTTTCTATACTCCAAACATTTGTTAATAAATTGAAATGGATATCATTCATAGGAACGCTACACAACATTTCATATAAAAGAGTAATGATATACAGTGTGGTCCACTAAGTCTGCAACAAATGGGAAACTTTTTTATTATCGATTTCTCAGAAAATTTTATTCTTGACAAAAGTTGGTGCATGTTCCAAAACTATACCAAGTGTACCTGAAATGACTTTATGACAAACACCATATAGGATAGGCCAAAAAATATAAATTTCGTTCAAGAGTAAAGTACGCTTATTTCAAAAAATATAGAAATATGTTGAAGAGATAGGCTGCTTAGAATTAAAAGTTATGTTCAGATACGAAGTCATGGCCTGCTATTCGAATTTTTTTCTTTTGGAAAGTTTTGAATTACCCCCATATGATACATATTTTTACTATTTTGATATAATATGTATTTGAAGTAGCCACAATCAAATCAGTTTGGAGTATTTTTTATCAAATTGAAGTGTATTTGTAAAATTTACTTTGATTTGTATTTTTTTACGTGACCGTCAACTGCATGTTTGTTGCAACGATATTTAACAGAACTCTAGAACAAAACAAATATTCTTTTTAACGAGGCAAATACTTTACTAACTAAATGTTCATATGAATAAACTGTCAATAAAAGTATAACATTTCTTTTATTCTGACAGCAATGCCTCAACTAGAACAGATATTAAAAAACAATCCAAAATCTATCGCGGATAGCCATGAACAAAAAACACATACACCCAAAAACAATACTGTAGTTTGATAGTGTGGCTTCTTAAAACTTGCCTGTAAAACGTTTCCATATTTGTCCTTGATTAAAAATGCCTCGCCCAGTAATATGAACGTTAACTGAAAAGGCAGAATTAGTTTTAATCTGTGGTGATGGTTATAAAACAATGCGCGAAACTGCAAATATTTTCAACTAGCGGCATCCAGACAAACAAATTTGCTATTCAAGTGTAAGTAGAATTTTAAAGAATTTCAAACAGACCGGCTCACTAGAATATAAACATACTACGGAGCGTACAAAACCTGTATGCACAGAAGAAAACCAGCTTGACGTACTTCAAGCAGTAGTAGAAAATCCTAGAAGTTCCACCCAAGAAATTAGTGATTATACCGGCATAAAAAAAACCTCTGTGAAGTGTATTCTCAAGAAACATAAGTACCATGCTTACAAACCTACATTCGTTTGTACATTTCAAGAAAGAGACTTTGATTTGAGATATGATTTTTCCATTTGGATTCAGAGTGAAATAGAAGAACAACGAGATTTTCATCGATGTATTCTGTTCGGAGATGAATCTACTTTTACAACAAATGGGGTTCTATCATCCATATTTGCACTGTGAAGTTCGATGGAAGTAACACTCCACAGTCTTTATGCTCGGTCGTGGAAGATGGTTACCACACACCAAAATCTGGATGCCGCTGGATCTGAAGATCGTTTCCAACATGCTTCTCACAATTCTCCAGTCCAGCCTGTCGAGCCCAGAGGCTAATTTCGGGATCGCCAACTCCACGAGATTCTGGTCGAGCATCGTCTCCTTCAGTCTAGTAAGACTCCTCCAGACATCTTCATAGGACGGTTTGTCTCGAGAATGCCTTTTGGTCACCAAGTAGAAGATGTTTCTCTGACCCTTCCTCAACTGTAGCACTCCTCCGACTTCTGGTTTCTGTTCTCGTGATGTTTGAAGCTGGCCGAATTTCTTGTTGAATACCACAGCGATGCCCTTGGACATTTGGAGATCCTCTGCTACGCAGTGAGCTAGGGCGTAATCAACTGGAACCTTGAAAAGGTCTCGTGGCTCTTCTCGAGTTACCCCATGTACGACCTTCTGTCCGTTCGAGTATAAGGACATGAATTGCTGGAACGTCCTTTCATCCTCTGGTGGTCTGAGGGCGCGAACTTGGTCGTGATTTCCAGCATAAGGAGCCAGTCTATTAAAATGGACGACCCTGGGCTTTCCTCGAGGTGGCTTGTGGATTCGGTAGACGAGGTCATTAATCTTTTTCATGATTTTGTACGGACTTTCCCACGAGTTCCGCAACTTCGGTGATAAACCACGGCGGCGCTTAGGGTTGTACAGCCAAACTAGGTCGCCGATTTCGAATCCTCCAGCATTCGCCTTGATGTCATAGGCCTTTTTCATCCTATCGCTGGCACTCCGGATGTTCAGACGGACTCGTTCATGAATGTCGTCCATTCTCTGCCGAAGCTTGCTGACATAGTCTTCCCCCGCAGTGTCTTGTTCTGGAGGCATCCCAAATTTTAGGTCGCAAGGAAGCCGCAGCTCTCGTCCCATTATAATACTGGCAGGGGTTTGGCCGGTTGACTCGTGCACTGCCGAACGATAAGCCAGCAGGAACAGGTGGAGGTATTGGTCCCAGTCTCTTTGATGGTCAGAGACTACCTTGGACAAGTGGCGGTTTATAGTCCTATTCATTCATTCCACCATTCCATCGGACTGTGGATGTAAGGCTGTGGTTCTGGTCTTTCGAATGTCCAACAGTTTGCATATTTCTTGGAACAGGTTGGACTCAAAATTTCTGCCCTGGTCCGAATGCAGCTACAATGGGACACCGAATCGACATATCCATTCCTTTACCAGGACGTCAGCGACGGTAAAGGCTTCCTGGTTGGGCAGGGCATAGGCTTCTGCCCACTTGCTGAAGTAGTCCATGGCTACCAGGATGTATTTGTTCCCATGGTGGGACTCTGGGAACGGGCCGGCGATATTGATGGCGATTCTCTCGAAAGGACTACCCACGTTATACTGGCGCATTGGAGCTTTCGGTCGTATCCTAGGTCCGTTACTGGCAGCGCATACAGCACACTTTCTGCACCAGTCCTTGACGTCGGCTTGACAATTAACCCAGTAAAACCGTTGTCTTACTTTCTGGAGGGTCTTCGTTACTCCCAGATGTCCTCCAGTGACTCCATCATGGATTTCTTTGAGCACCTCCCGTCGTCTGCTCCTGGGTACCAATGTCTGGTGCCTTTCTTCTGCACCGTCTTCAGACTCCAACACCCGCTTCAGAACTCCGTTTTCCAAAGTAAGGGAGTTCCATTGTGCCCAGTAGGACTTAACCGCTGGCGAATAACCTGCTACCTCCTGCCACGTTGGTCTTTGATTACTTTTCTTCCATCCGATGACTAAACGAAGATCTGGGTCTTTCTCTTGGTCTTCCTTGATCTTATCATCCTTCCAGTCGTCGTCTAGAGCTGTGGTTCTACAAATAGCTGCCTCCTTCTCCTCTGCTCGTCGACAATGTGAGCAGTCATCGGGGCAAGGTCTCCGTGATAGGGCATCTGCGTTTTTATGGCTAGTCCCAGCTCGATGTTCTATTTCGAAGTCAAATTCTTGTAATCTCTCAATCCAGCGCGCTACTTGGCCCTCGGGATTTTTGAACTGCAAAAGCCATTTGAGAGCTGCATGGTCCGTTCTCAACATAAATCGTCTTCCATACACGTATTTGTAGAAATGCTCTACACCTTTGACTACGGCCAACAGCTCTCGCCTGTAGTAGCTGAAGTAGCCAATAACTTTCTCCTGTCCATCCTGGATTTGAGAAAGGACTGCTCCAAGTCCCACGTTGCTGGCGTCCGTATCCAAAATGAACTTTCCGTCAGGTAAGGGATAGCTCAAAACGGGAGCGTTGATCAAAGCTCTTTTCAGCTTCTTGAATGAGTCTTGGCATTCCTCAGACCACTGGAACTGGATCTGCCCTTCTGTGAGGCGAGTCAATGGTTTGGCGATGTTGGCAAACCCCAGCACATATCGGCGGTAGTAGGTGCATAAACCAAGGAAGCTCCGAAGCTGATGTATGTCTTTTGGAATGGGCCAATCCTTAACTGCTTTGATCTTTTGTTCGTCTACCGCCACTCCTTCCCCAGAGATAACGTGGCCAAGGTAACGGACTTCTTTCTGGAACAGATGGCATTTCTTGGGACTCAGTTTTAATCCAGAACTCCTCAGACGCATGAACACCTCCTCCAGGTTTTTCAAATGATCGTCGAACGATTTTCCGACCACGATTATATCGTCGAGATACACTAGACACGTCTTCCATGAGAGCCCTTTGAGAACCGTCTCCATCAATCTCTCGAAGGTCGCTGGAGCATTACAAAGCCCGAATGGCATAACCGTGAACTGCCACAATCCTGAGCCGATGATGAAAGCTGTCTTTTCTCGATCTTCTGGGGCCAATTCAACTTGCCAATATCCACTCTTCAAATCCAAGGTCGAGAAAATTGTGGAGCCGGCTAGCGTGTCTAGAGTGTCGTCGATTCTTGGTAGAGGGTAGCTGTCTTTCTTTGTCACGTGATTTAGTTGGCGATAATCCACGCAGAACCTTGTCGAGCTGTCCTTCTTCTTCACTAACACGACTGGGGAAGACCAGGGGCTGTCAGAAGGTTCGATGACTCCTTCTTTTTCCATATCGCTGACTATCTTGTCTGCCTCTTTTTTCTTCGCAAGAGGGAGTCTTCTAGCTGATTGCCGGATTGGTCGGGCATTCCCAGTGTCGATTCTATGCTGAACCACATTCGTTCTGCCGCCATTTCCTTCTCCAATGTCGAAGATTTCCTGGTACTTCTTGACTAACTCCCTCAGTTTTGATCGGTGAGTTGGTGGTATGTCCTTGGAGGAAATGTCAATCAGCTTCTCCAACTCTTTAGGCAAGTTGTTGCCTTGGCTAACAGAACTGCGTACACTCCGTATCACAGAGGAAATGGACGAACAGTGCCCCAGCATGGTTCCTTTCTTCAAGGTCACGGGAAAGTAGTTGACATTCATGACCCTGACTGGCACAACTTTATCAACACGCAACAGGGGCTTCCCCAGTGCGATTCCTCGTCCAATTTTCTCATCGTGTAGCTTGGGCTCGAACATTACCACCTTGCCGCTGCTCGCACTTCCGTCCAAGCGAGCCTCCAGGATGGTTTCAGCCCTTTCCGGTACGCACACGTCTTCAGCCAACAGGACCCTGATCGTCTCTTCGTTTCTTCCATGAAGCACCAACTCTTCTCCGCCGACACGTAGGACGCCGTCATGGAAATTCAGCTCGAACCCTCTGGAATTCATTATGTCCATTCCAATGATTGCGTCGTGCTCGATGTCCGCCACCAATGCACGATGTTTCAATTTAGTGCTGCCCAACACCAATTCAATTGGTAGTTCTCCAATTACAGTGGCTGGCTCCCCTGTTGCGGTGCGTAGCTTCCAGCTTGACGGTTCAACTTTTGCCGGTGCTTTGGCAAAGGTTGGCCCGAGAATGGTTCTCGTCGCACCTGTATCTAGCAGCATGGTGCAAGGCTCGTTGTTGATGAGGCCGTCTATGAAAACACCTTTGTCTTGTCGTTGGAGAACGGCAACTTATGCGTTTTTTACGGGGGCTTGCTGGGTACAGGTCGACGATTGCCCCTTCTCATCGACCCCCTCTAATTTTCCTGATTTGGTGTCGATTCTTTGAAAGCTGGACATTTGCTACGCACATGTCCAATTTTCCCACAGTTCCAGCATCTTATATTTTTCCTCTCAGGCAAAACTTCTTTCATTACTTTTCTGATAGTGGCCTCAATATCTGCAGGCACTTGTCCATCTTCCCCGATAGCTCGAACTTTGCTCTGACTCTTGCAGGATTGTTTTGCAGCTTCAAACTCCAGAGCGCTTGCCAGTGCATCCACGAGATGTTTGGGATGAGCTAGCGTCAAGGCCTGTCTCGTTTCTTGGTCGCGAAGTCCATCCAAGAATGCTTGAACTGCTAACCGCTCCATTACATTTTCGGGTGTAGCAGGATATGCCAGACGGACCAATCGAGCTATGTCGGCTTCAAACTCCTGTAGGGATTCTCCTGATTTCTGGCAGCGGTTCTTGAGCTGTGAATGGTAAACGTGCTCTAGATGGGCCTGTCCATACCGCAGTTCAGGATGCTTTACAAGTTGGTCATAGTCTTCCTGTTCCTGGGCCGTGAGGGTTTGCAGGATATTCGTTGCTTCTCCACGCAACGCCAATGTTAATGCTACCGCCTTTTCTCCTGCATTCCATCCATTTGCTCTGGCCGCAGCTTCAAATTGTCGGCGGTAATTTGCCCAAGGAGTTTTTCCGTCGAACTGGGGCGGCTTCATAGAGAGCTTTCCTGGTTCAGAACTGAGTTTGACATCTTTCAGTTCCAGAATTGAGTTTTCAGTAACCGTTTCTGTGGGGTGGGCGAATTAACAATTTGGTTTTGCAACTTGCCAATTGTTTTTTTCATATTGCTGATTTCTGCCTCGAATTCGCCTTTGATTTCATTGCCTAACTGTTTTCCCATTTTCTTCATTTCTGCTCCGATTTCATCTTTGATCTCCCCTTTGATTTCCTCTCTGATTTTGTGTATCTCTGTCTCGATGGTTCCTATCCTCTCTTCGAGTAGGCTTGCCACACTACAAAGCTCTTTCTTCAAGCCTTCTGCATTTTCTAGAAGTTCTTCCTTCAAGCACTTCGAATTTTCCAGAAATTTCTCCTCCAGACTCACCGAATTTTGTTGAAGTCCATCGAGTTTGCTCATTATTGAACTCCAATCACCCCCAGAAACTTCGAATAAATATGTTTCGGGATCTTCTCCTGATTCAATCAAGTTGTCCCATAGTCTCTTCTGGAGTACTGATTTTTTTCCGGAGGAATCTAGTTCTCTCTCCTCCAATTCTTGCTTCAATTCGGCGACTTTCAAGTCCACTAGGCGCACTTTTCTTGAACACATTTTATCTCTTACTGTCTATTTTACTCAAAACTGAATATGTCCACTTATTTAATGGAGTCCGAAACACTTATTTATTTTCACAAGTCTATTTTTCGCGAGAAAGGTCTATCAGTTTATATTTCCGTCGTCCGGTACGGTCCGCTTCGCGAAACACAATGAATCACCAATCTATCTGCGCGAAAGTGCGAAAGTTTTATAGTCAATTTCACTGTGATACAAAAATTGTCCACCAAGCGCTCACAAATTTATTTTGAAAATCCACTTCTGATCACCAATTGTAACGAATTAAAGAATTAACTGTCTTAAACAAATTTATTTTAACAATACTTCACTATCACAACTAATTTATTTACACTACTCAGTAACTAACGCTTAATTTATCTTCACCGTTTGTTAACCGCTCGATTCGCTTTCTTGGTACAGACTCCTCTTCGGGACGACGAGCGATGTTTTTATATCGTCAACGAACGTTCCGGATCCCTCTGCGGATTTCGGGACCCATCCGGAGTTTTCGCGGTATTTCGTGATGCGTCATGCGTCGGTCAGGGCCGGCTTCAGATTCATTACAATACATATGTCTGAAAGTTGATGGTCAATACCCCACGAGAGGCATCGATCATAACATATTGTTGACACGATTTGATATGACATCTTTGGAAAATAGGAGAGTTATCCTTGGTATAAAATTCCTGCATAAATTACTCAACAACAATATTGACAGTACGGTTCTTTTACCCTAGATCAATTTTTTAGTACCAAGAAGTGAATCTGAAATTCTATTGCGAAGCATCACACACAAATATTATGCTACGATCACCATTGAATTTTATGTGCAGTAGCTTCAATAAAATCTGTGAACACTGCGATATTCATTTCGACTCTCTGAACGCCTTGGTATCTTGTATCCATTATCACTTGTAATACTACTATAAATAACTTTTGTGTCAGTACTGTAACATTGCATGATTTGTAACTTTTTGTGTTATATACTCAATTTTTCATTCCTCTTTGAAATTATACTTATACGAATATTTTATGTATACTTTTTTTAGCATTTACTTTTATACATTTATATATTCCATTATTTTTAATATTTATTCCATATATACTCTGTAATAATAGCATTTTCTGTAACGAGGTACTCCTGTTGAAAATAAATCGCTTTTTTATTTTTTTTTATGACGAATGTCTTGCCCATTCTACTATAAATGTTTCTCAGTGGCTGAATAGGACATTTCGTAATAAATGGTTAGGACGAAATACCGATCCTCGATGGCCTCCTCGTTCTCCAGACCTTACACCTCTAGATTATTTCTTATGGGGATACTTAAAACAAAAAGTATACAGAGATCACCCTTTTAATAATGTTGATGAACTTGAAACTTCAAAACGAGTTCATTTCAGAAATATTCCCGCTAATGTGTTGCGATCTACATTAAACGAATTTTATGAGCGAACAATTAGATTCATCGAAAGAGAAAGTGGACATACAGAGAGGCTTTGATAATTTTTATTGTTAGCACCTGTTAAGTTGATAACACATTGAACGCCACGTACAAAAAAAATGTGTCCACTGGGGCCACTCATTTTAAATATCAATTTAATAAAAAATGGTACTAATTTCATCCACTACATATGAAAGTTTTCAAAAAAATCATTTTTTTTTTAGTTTTTAGATGCGCGAGTTACATACAACTCACGGAGCCTCAATACCAAAATCATGACTCAGGGCCACGTGCATTATAGATGACTCATGTCCAACATGTTGTGACCTATAAAATGTGGTGTTCAAATAATCTGTTCCTCAGTTGCCGTTGTTAGCTATTGAAGTAGGGTGTATGTGCGCGTCAACATACGTTGTTTCTGAATTATTTCAAAATTATGGCTCGAAAATTCATGTCTTACGAAGACCAACAAAAGCAGCTTCAGCAATTGCATGATACATATTTTGATATGAGCGACGAAGACATAATAGACCCATTCGAAGGCGAAAATTCTGATAGTGACTATTATGTTTCGTCAGAAAATGAATCCAGTGACAGTGATTTCGAAGAGCCTAACCGAAAAAAAATAAAACTCAACAAAGATACTGACAAAATGCGAAATTTAGCGATAGATATTCATATTGATGAAACCATTGAAAATGTAGTTTTTCAAAATAATACTGACTCTTCCAAAACTTATGACGATGATGAGCGCCCTGCAGAATTACAGTTCACTTGGATACTATAAACTGCGGAATCTCACCACTATAACTACTACTACTATAACAAATGCACATATCTTATACAAATCTATAACCAACGACAAAATAAACATGACACAGTTTAGAGAGGAGATAACTAGAGGTCTGCTCGAAAGAGAGGTGCAACTTCAAGAAAATATTCCAGTTGAAGAGGAAAGGCGATGTGCACTAAAAAAAAACTCAATAAGAAGGAGATGCTGTGTTTGTTATGAAAATATGTCAGTAGAACATGAAAAAATATGAAAAAATGTAAGCAAAGTCCCTATAAATGTGAAGGATGCCAAAATTTTTTTTGTGTTGAATGTTTTTTTTTAAACATAAATATGTAAAACAATAGAATTATTTTTTCATATTTCAATATTTTGTACTGTTTTTCCAGCATACAAACTATTTTTGTAAATGTGTCAAATAGTTTTAATAAAAAAATAAAGTGGTTCCTGTTTCACTGATACCTCAATTTCAACAAGTCCCATGTGACTAACTCTTACATAAAAATATGGGCTAAATTGAATGAGTTAGTCCTCAGGCCACGCTGAATGCATTTTCTTATGATTTATATAGTGACCGTGAAGTATATTTAACTCGCAGAACGTAAAGTCGATTGTGTATGTGGAGTTGTATTTACCTCACGAAACTTGGTGACTTAAACACACCATGAGTTATATATAACTCACATGGCGTTCAATGTGTTAGTTACCTACTGTATTTTTCTGTACTATCGCTTATTGGTTCTTTTTTGTTCATGGCTATCCGCGATAGATTTTGACAGTTTATTCATATGAACATTATTCTCGGTAAAGTATTTGCCTCGTTAAAAAGAGTATTTGTTTTATTCTAGAGTTCTGTTAAATATCGTTGCAACAAACATGAGGTTGACGGTCACCTAAAAAAATACAAATCCAAGTGAATTTTACAAATACACTTTAATTTGATAAAAAATACTCCAAACTGATTTGATTGTGGCTACTTCAAATACATATTAAATCAAAATAGTAATAATATGTATCATACGGGGGTAATTCAAAATTTTCCAAAAGAAAAAAAAGTCGAATAGCAGGCATAAAGCCATTTCAGGTACACTTGGTATAGTTTTGGAACAACTTTTGTCAAGAATAAAATTTTCTGAGAAATCGCTAATAAAAAAGTTTCCCATTTGTTGCACACTTAGTGGACCACACTGTATAATACTTCAATTACATGGAACACTATATCATCCTCAATGACCTACTTCAAAGTTTCGGAATAAGACATTCGTCTCATTACCTCATCAGCACATTTCAGCACTCATTTCATTCATAGCATTACGATTTTATGCCAGTGGAAGAGACAAATCTACTCATATCATGATGACAGTATGTAAAAACATTCATACACTTATTTGATTCAATCCAGCCAGGGTAGGATTTAGAGGAGAGCAGGCGGGGCTACTGCCCCGTGACCCCCACAGGAGAGGGGCCCCCACAATAATGTCCAAATTTTGACAGGTCAGCAACTTTTACGTTTTTTCTACCAAACATGTTTTTGCATTTTTACTAAGAATACTTGGTAGGAAACCAGATTAGGACATGGACCAATAAGAAGCACACAGAGTACTGGGCAAAAGTACACAGTAGAACCTTCATTAGGGAACCGTCCGAGAAAAAAACCGAAGGACTACTTCAATATAGTAGCGATCGGCTCAGAATAATTACTGGGTTACTAACCGCGGTCATTGTCCGCTTAGAGGACACCTGAATAAAATGGGGCTGTACAACGGAGACCTCAGCTGCAGATTATGCAACGAAGGGATCGAAACAGCTCTACACATGAGAATGTGAGGCACTGAATCGTAGGAGGCAGACAATATATGGAGGTACGAAATTACTTCCAGAAGAATATGACGAACATCCAACACGGAACCTTTACAAACTAGTATAGGGAACGAGACTGATGGAATGGGTGTCATGAGAAGATGGGAAAATAAACGCAATAAGCCCAAGAGACTGCAGTGTTTTTTGGAAACTTGGACTAAATGGACAAGTCATACAGCTCCCAAGGTACCAAAAAAAAGGATACTTGCACAAACAATAGTATTGCCCTGATTGCAATTTTCGATTTGATCGAGCATTTCAATGGCAATACTTTTTTCAATGTGTAATTTGTACCCATGAGTTAAAGAGAAATAAAATATTTGAAAAAATCCGAAAAATAATTAATAATTAGGGGCCTCCACTCCTTCAGACAGACGGCTCTGAATTCAGCCATAGGAATCTTTCCAAAATCAAGCAGGTTTCCCAATCACCAGAAATGCAATACTCTTCTCGACCTGCGTTTCACCAACCAAAAGTTGTCATTTTCAGGAGACGAAGTTTTCTTCAGTTTTTGGAAAAAAGTTTTTCGCTTTTCACTACTTTAACTTTATGTAAAATATATGTGAGAAACTGCCCAAGAAAGAAAGCAATCTTCTTTACAAAAATGTAATTTTGGAGGGTATAACTATTTTTCAGGTCAGCAAATTGTTCTCAGTAGACATTGTTCTCGTAATCTTGTAGGAGGGCAGGTCGGGTCGACCTACAAGAATTTCCGCCGACCTGTAAGGTTTATTTTCAATTTAATGAGAAATGTGGAATTATTTCATACTCAAACGGTGGGGTTTGGAATTTTTTTGTCGAAAATGATTGACCTGGTCATGATTCATGTCTGTGAGACCCGACATGCAAGAATTTCCGCCGACCTGCAAAATGTATTTTCAATTTTTTAAGAATTGTGGAACTATTGAATGGGGGTTGGAAATTTTTTTCTGTCAAAAATGAATAATCCGGTCGGGATCCATAACTGGCAGATCCGACCTGCAAGAATTTTTGCCGACCTGCAAGTTTTATTTTCAATTTCATGAGAAATTTGAATTTTTTTATACTTAAAGTGTGGGGTTTGGAAATTTTTTTGTCGAAAATGATTAACCTGGACATGATTCATGTCTGCGAGACCCGACATGCAAGAATTTCCGCCGATCTGCAAAATGTATTTTCAATTTATTAAGAATTGTGAAATTATTGAGTGAGGGTCGGATTTTTTTTCTGTCAAAAATGAATAATCCGGTCGGGATCCATAACTGGTAGACCTGACCTGCAAGAATTTCTGCCGACCTGCAAGGTTTATTTTCAATTTTATGAAAAATGTGAAATTTTTTCATACAAAAAGGATGTGGGTTTTATTTTTTTTTTGTCGAAAATGATCAACCTGGAAGAGATTTATGTCTGGGAGAGCTGACCTGCAAGAATTTCCGCCGACCTACAAAATGCATTTCGATTTTTTGAGAATTGTGAAATTATTGAGTGGGGGTTGGATAATTTTTCTGTCGAAAATGAATAATCCGGTCGAGGTCCATAAGTGGCAGACCCGACCTATAAGAATTTCTGCGGACCTGCAAAGTTTATTTTCAATTTTATGGGAAATTTAAAAATTTTCCATACTCAAACTCAAAGGGTTAGTTGGAGTTGATTTTTTCTGTCGAAAATGAATAATCTGGTCGAGATCCATAACTGGCAGACCCGACCTGCAAGAATTTCTGTCAACCTGCAAGTTTTATTTTCAATTTTATGAGAAATGTGAAATTTTTTCATGCTCGAAAGGGTGGGGGGTTTGATTTTTTTGTCGAAAATGAATAATCTGGTCGAGATTCATATCTGGGAGACACTACCTGCAGGAATGTCTGCCCTCCTACAAGATTATGAGAGCAATGTCTACTGAGAACAATTTGCTGACCTGGAGAGTTATACCCAATTTTGAAGTAATCCGAAGCTGAGTTGATCTTTAAGAATATATAAAAACACTTTCGTTATTCCAGGCTCTTTCATAGGAGTGTCACATTCATCTTCTAAATGGATATTGGAACTGGGTGATAATTTCATTGATGTTCGTCGAGACGGAGGATATTGGCTAGTAAAGTTCTACACTCCATGGTGTGGCCAGTGCAAACGTTTGGAACCAATATGGGCACATGTTGTCCAGGCTCTCAAGAACACACATATACGCGTGGGAAAAGTTGATTGCACCACTTTTCCAAATATTGCCAAGGCATTTGACATTGCAGTTTATCCAACAATTAAGTTGTAAGTAATTTTTTTTTTCACAAATCTAGATAACTATTGAAAATTGTAGAATAAAAATGGATGAAGAATTTGTTTTCAAAGGTGACAAAAATGTTGATGAGATTGTTAACTTTGCAATACGGCTATCAGGACCACCTGTACAACATGTTGCTAGATCTGAGAGTTTGGCAAATATCAAAAATATGAATCAGTTATTTTTTATGTATGTAGGAGATCAAAAAGGACTGTTATGGAACACATTTTATGATGTTGCGTCAAAGATGCAAGCACATGCTTTTTATTACGCAGCTAGTGAAGACTTAGCCAGGGATCATGTTGATATTCATACACTCCCTGCTGTATTTGTTCATAAGGAAAACTCACATTACTTCTATACAGGTGTAACGATTTGAGAATAAGTATCATTGAGGTTTATTTTAGTGAACATTGTGGTGCTTTTCAGTTGGAGAGGGCAACTTCAAAGATGAAGCTGAGCATCTGAATTTTTCAATGTACAATTGGATAAACGAGGAACGTTTTGAAACATTTCCTAAAATTACAGAAGGAAATATCGATGAAATACTCCTAACAAAGAAGTACATCGTACTGGTAGTTGTGGAAGAAAATAAACTTTTCCAGATTCCAAAGGAGATGCTTGAATTTCGAAATACGGTTGAATCTCTGGTTAGGAGGAAAAGAGATAAGTACCATAAACGTTTTCAATTTGGATGGACAAGTAACCTGGAACTGGTTAATAACATTGCAATGCAAATTGTATCATTACCGTATTTGTTGGTATTGAATTCAACTACTTTCCATCATCATATTCCAGAAGACGATCCCACTGAAATGACCCCAGATGCAATAGATATGTTTCTTGAAAGGGTCTACAATCAGACAGCTCCAGTAAGTTTATATATTTTACACAGAAATATTCTTACTTTATCGACTTCACATTATTGATAACTTCTTCACAAATACTTTTCCCTACTTCATATAAGTTTTCATTTCTTACTCATTCCTTTTCAGGAAGCGATAGAAAAAATGGGTTCACAAATATTTTCAACTTGATTTTTTTTAACCACCTTCAACAACAACCTTCAAACAAACGTTTATTTTTTGAATTATTCATTTAGGTGCAAAGTCTGTATTGAAAATGAAAATTTGCATGAGTACTATTTCGATATTGGGAATATTTTCGATAATAATAATCAATCAACACAGTGAATAAAAATATTTGGGTTTAATTATAAATAACAATCTAAATTGAAAGGGTTTACAGAAATCTTGAGACCATTATAAAGACATAAAGGGTGTTTCAAAATCGAGCCTCACCATTGGGATCTTGGAAACTATGAGAGAAACGAAGATGGTTATATTGGAGCAAAATTGCGCATAACAATATATCGTTGAGAAAGTTCTGAAATACCGAGTATATCCGGAGATATATGGAAAAAACAGGAATTTTGGAAAATGGTTTTTATTTTTTTCTGGCTCTATTTTTACAAGGATTCGAAAATGAATTGCACTTCTACATTGCCACTTTTTCCCTGCTACATAATGGTGTTTTCAGATTTGCTATCCGACGTTTCGTCTTCCGGCCACCATCATCAACTTTATTTTTCCTTATGGGCACTACATTGAAATCTTTCTGTTTTGAATAGAATCAGATTTTACCTTTTCAATGATGTATCATAAGTCATCATTCTTTTTCGAAAAATGGGAGATATTGAAAAAAATCAATTCTTATCATATTAGGCTTTGATTTTGATGTTACTAAATTTGACTTTCAATTTGTTACACTCAGTGACATTATGTTATTGTACAAGTCATTGAATTTTTGGTGAAAAATGGCTTTCACTGATGAAGAAAAAAGAGATATGATACAAATTTATTACAAATACGATAGAAACAGTGTATCCCGAAAGACGACAACCACATCGAACTATGTTCAAGTTATTGGATCAAAATCTCACCGAGTTTGGTTCATTTGAGAAGCTGAGAAAAAAATACGGAGACAGAATGGACCAGGAAACTTGAGAAAATTTGATAAAAGAGGTATGTATGAGGGAAGTTAGACATTGTGTCGTTTTCAATAAAAATTAATTTGCAGATAAACATGACCCGCGGAAATCTACACGTCAAATTTCCTTCAAAATGAATATTTGTCATACAAGTGCTTGGAGACATCTCAAAAAAAGCGGTTTAAAATGTTACAAAATACACATATCTCAAAAATTGCATCTAGGTGATCCCTAAAGGCGCTTAGAATTTCGTAATTGGCTAATAAGAAGACCCGATTTTCCTGTTTTCCTGGAAATTGTAATTTGGACAGATGAGAGCACTTTTACAAATTGTGGGATATAACAACCTCTGGCAGTTCCGAGAAATTTGACCTCAAGTGCGATTTAGAATCAACGTGTGGACAGGAATTTACAAAGATAGAATTTTGGGTTCTCATTCATTTGACGGAATTCTGAATGGAGAAACCTGTCACCAGTTTTTAATGTCGATTTTCGAAGACTATTTGGATAATCTACCTTTGGCTCACTATAACAACATCTGGTTTCAACGTGATGGTGCTCCACCGCGCACTACCAGACGAGTATCTAATTACCTGACTGAAAGGTTTGGTGATAAATGGATAGGAAATAATGGCTGGTGAGGTAGCCAGCAAGGTCTCCAGACTTAAGTGTTATGGATACATTCTATGGGGTACACTGAAAAATAGAGTTTATGGTCAGAGGGAATATCAAAATATTGAGGACCTTCAACACAGCATTGTTCGGAAGATTAAGGAGGAGGCAAGTTAATCATGCAGTGAATAATATTCGAAGAAGGGGACAGTTGTGTTATCATGAACAAGGCCAGAATTTTGAGTATTTGCTGTGATTTACTTTTGTCTTCAACATTTTAGTTAATTATTGTTTTTTTGTTTGAAGTTCTATTTTCATTGAAAAGGACACAATGTCTAATTTATCTCCTACACACCTCATTTATCAAATTTTGATTGTTGATTTTGTCTCCGTATTTTTTCATTGGCTTTTCAAACGAACCAAACTCTGTGAGATTTTGATCCAATAACTTGAACATAGTTCGATGTAGTTGTCGTCTTTCAGGATACAAGTTTAAATACATTTCCGATGTCCTAACACTGTTTCTATCGTATTTGTAATAAATTTGTATCATATCTCTTTTTTCTTCATTCGTAAAATCCATATTTCGCAAAAAAAAACAATGACTTGTACAATAAGAAAATGTCATTGAGTGTAACAAATAAGTCAAGACTAGAAACATCAAAGTCAAAGCCCATTATGATAAGAATTAATTTTTTTCAATATCTCCAATTTTTCAAAATCGAATGATAACTCTCAATATTTCGCTTCATAACAGATAGATAGATAGATATCTTTATTTACTTTACAGAGTATTTGTAGTCCTATATGAACACAGTGGCAGAATACGTTGTCTGCAAAAGTACGTCAACAAAATACAAAATCTTAAATCTACATACACTTCAGGAAATATGGACTGTCAAAAATCACACAAGGAGCTTAAAAAAATAAATATATAGTAGTAAATGCTGAAAAAACTAAAATACATCACACTTTTTTTAGATACATCATACACTGACTAAAATTTTTTGACTAAAGAAATTTGATTCAAATGGAACTTTTGCATTTTTACACGTTTTGAAAAAATTCCTGAATACTGTAGGGCTCCTACAACCTCAATGTTGCGTATATTTTGGAGGATTCAGTTATAGAATTTCATCGCTTGATAGATGGTGCTACGCTCATACAATGCCTTAATGTGAATGGGATATGCAAAATCATTTTTATATCTTGTTTCATAAAAGTGGGTTTTACGGTATTTCTCGAAAAGATTTGGGTGAGCAATTAGAAATTTCATTGTTTCAAAGATATATACTGCTGGTGCAGTGAACAACTTATTTGACCTAAAAATTCCCCTACAGGAATCTCTAGAATTGTTATAAAAGTACTCATACCGCTCTTTTTTGACACAGACAAACTCTACATAATTCATTACTTGAACCCCAAACTGTTATTCCTAGCCTCATGATTGAGTAAAAATTTGCATAATATACTGTTAATAGTAATCGATGATACAACATTAGTAACCCATTTTTTGGAAAGAAAGGTTTTGGCTTTCTAATTCTCCATATTTATAAAAAAAAATGTGGGAATGTTCCTAAGAAAGAAAGAAAGCAATTGATGTCATGAGTAGATTCAACCATTTCGAACTTACGTATTCGATACGAAAAACATAATAAATGAACACCAACACCACTATGAATGTATTGCCTTATCAACATTTTCTTTTGAATAACCTAGAGGAAAAACACCAGGTTGACTCTATTTCTCTGAAGCAGGGGTCGGCAACCCTTCAACTAAGAGGTGCCCATGTGTAATTTTGAACAAAGCCAAAGTGCCACTATAAAAAACTGTATAATTTTTATACAAAAATGTTGAAAGTAATGAGGAAGGTAACTAATAAAATGAAAAAATGATCAACAATATTTCAAAAATTTCAATCAGAAAGGAAACATATCTCATGAGATGTTTTAAGTTTGATCCTTGTCCTTGAGTTTTTCGCAGAAGCTTTTGTATTTCTGGTTCATGTCCAGTTACTTTTTGAATTACACACGCCTCTGAATTTTCTGTTGCTAGCCGGCTTTGATATTGATTCAAAACTTGCTCACACATAAAGAATGATCCGAATGCTGAAAACCTTGCAAATATCACTTTTTTGAGGCAAATAAATTCATCTGGCAAACTAGCCCAGCAATTCAGTATTTTGTTCGATTTATCCTGAGGATCACCTTTTAAAACTCTTCTTATTTGCACAAATTTTGTCTTCCATAACTCGGAATTCCTAAATTCAATATGCTGAAGCTCAAAATCTTGAATTTACATCCATGTGAAAGAAGAACCATTAAAAGGAATGCTGGTAAAATCCTTTAAGTTGGGTTTTATCGAGAAGGAGACGATGTGACAATGACCATTTCAGCAAATTCTTATTTCATGAAGTCATGTAATTTTACATTTCCTCATTAAATGCAGCATTATCACAATTATAAAGGTTGAGTAGGTATTTCTTTAGATTTGGAAAGTATTTATATATATATATATATATATATATATATATATATATATATAAAATACTTTCCAAATACCTACTCAACCTTTATGTATGTATATATTATGTATATATATATATATATATATATATATATATATATATATATATATATATATATATATATATATATATATATATATATATTATTAAAGGGGAACTGTCGGAAGGTAGGTTGCACTATATCGTTTACTTGAACTATACTTAATATTTATATATATAAATATATCCTTATAACTTAAGGTTTAGTTCACCGAGATGCTTTGTAGTATCAGTTAGGAACATTAACTTACAAATTCATTCTTTATTATCTAGTTCAGGAAAGAGCTTGATTTTTTGCAACAAAAATGACCCAATTTCTCCCAAACATTCCACAAATCTGTGTATTGCAATGTAGTTGACAACTTAAACCAACGGTATCCATCACGGATTTTAAGCTACCGCTCGAGATCTGCGCGCATAAACATATTTGATGAATGATGCAATGAAATTTCAAAATTGGTCGACCAAGGCGAGCAGCAAGAAGATATACGAATCCTTTATGCGGAATAACTATAAAAACAGTTGAATGGTACTGAAACATATATATCAAAAACAAAAAATGAATTACAGCCATAATGGCTGTAAGCCTAACTTGTCTTGTATTTAATATAATAATCTTCATCAATCTCAAGAAACAACAAATAATCAGTAATATTAATTTCATCAAGTTCATGAATACTGAACCTAACTAAATGCCGACATCCAGTATGTAAATGCTCTTAGAGAATTTCTGCATACTTTGCATTTTAAAATTTATTGTAGTACAAGAAATTTTTGGCTTAATTAAAATATACAGTGTGACCCATTTTTAATGGAAATACCCCCCTAAAATTTGAAGTTGTAAACCGATTTTAATAATTTTTTTTTTAAATGTCAAATACTAAAAGGTTCACGTTGGGACAAAATTTGAAATGTTTATTAAAGTTTCAGGGCATACTACGATATTTTTTCTTAGTCGAAAATCGGGATTTTTTATTAGCGATTTTTTTATTAAAAAAATCACTACGCCACTGGATTCAGAGTGCCTCTATACAGGTGTGACCAAAATTTCATGAAAAAATATTCGTTATTAACAAACTCACACAGCTAACATGAGAATATTTTTTTATGATTTCAACAATAAAGTGCCGCCAGATGAAAAAAAAAACCAAATAGCGTAAATATTTTTAATGAAAATAACGGAATTACATTGAGTTTTCACGCAAATTAACTAAAACTAAGACCTAATATTTCAATTTAAATCTTAGTTGCCATGGAAATGATAATACAGTGTGACACTTGTAAAAGATTTAAGTGTACTATTGTCAACAATATTCACCATACAGTTTTTCGAATTATTTTGTGTCATGGCTGCAAGATTGAGCGTAAGAGAGAAATTTGAAATTGTACGCCTTTCGGGAGCTGACGTTAGAAGTGCTAGAGAGGTTTGTAGAGTATTTGATGAGAGACATCCAGATCGTCCTCGTATTAGCTGCGGTACGGTAAATAAAATAAATAAAATATTCAATGAAACTGGTGCAGTATCAAAAAAGATGTTGAAAATTAATCCTGTACAAAGACGAAACAGGAATGACAGGAATGATCAAATCATTTTAGATTATTTCGGAAATAATCCTAATGCCAGTGTAAGGAATGCCACTTTAGATTTGAATATTCCACAAGAAACTATTCGGAGATGTCTCAAGGCGAAGAATATTAAACCTTTCAAGCCAAAATTTTTACACACACTTCAAGAAGGCGACTAAGCAAGACGCCTGAAATATTGTTTATGGGCCCAAGGGGAATATTTAAACAATAGAAATTTCCTAAAAAATATTTTATATACCGACGAAGCCACTTTCACTACAAATGGAGTAGTGTCATCACAGAATTGTCGCTATTGGGCAGCGGATAATCCTAACTGGGTAATAAACTGTGAAAGCCAGTATTCCCAAAAAATCAATGTCTGGTGTGGGATATTGAACGAACGAATTATTGGTCTATTCTTTTTTGAGGAAAACATTAATGCGCAGAGGTTTCTAGAATTTTTAAACACACAGTTTTGGGATGCTATTCACGAGCTGCCAATCAATGAACGATCAAATTTAATTGTCCAGTTAGATGGGTGTTCAGTTCATTATGCCAGAGCTGTGAGGCAATGGCTTAACGAACATTTTCCTAATCGATGAATAGGCCGTGGTAGTCCGTTTATAGAATGGCTACCCAGGGGACTTCTCACACAAAAGGTTTACAAAAACCGCTCAAGAGATAGAAATGAACTTTGTGCAAGAATTCGACAGGTATGTACAGATATAAGTCCTCAGGAACTAAGGAACGTAATCAGAACATTCGTAAGCGCTACGACACATGTATGGAAATACGTGGTGGATTAGTAGAGGCTACTGGAATATGAGTTAGAATTAATTGTTGCACTCATTCGAAACATTTCAATAATTAGTTATTAGTTACGTTTATTAAAATGTTTTGCTTCATTGTTAGTTGAATTGTGTGAATGTAATTCCATTATTTTTCATTAAAAATATTTACGCTATTTGTTTTTTTTTTTCATCTGGCGGCACTTTATTATTGAAATCATAAAAAAATGATATATTGAGACTGTTAGCTGTGTGGGTTTTCGAATTTTTGAGTTGTCATAACTTTGTTAATAATGAATATAATGAATAATGAATTCGCTAATAAAAAATCCCGATTTTCGACTAAGAAAAAATATCGTAGTATGCCCTGAAACTTTAATAAACATTTCAAATTTTGTCCCAAGGTAGACCTTTTAGTACTTGACATTTAAAAAAAAATTATTAAAATCGATTTACAACTTCAAATTTTAGGGGGGTGTTTCCATTAAAAATGGGTCACACTGTATGTTGTTGATTTCAATTTTCTGACACTACAATAATAAATACTTACAAAAGTATTTTCTGAATGATTATGTACAACATTAAAAAAATGTGTGAAAAATGCACATAAAAACACCCCTGTCAAAAATGTATAGAAATACAAAAATATAGAAGATCGGGGGGGGGATCCATTTCCAACTGTGGAAGTGATATTTTTCAAATTATAAAGTCGCAAAGGACCACATTGGTTTATTCAGAAACTATAACAAGCTTAAAACGACTCAACTTATATCTGATGAACGCTCACCTAAATCATGTTGACTTCGCTGTCAAAAACCAACAATGTCGAACAAGGTGTCACACATTGACAGTTTCTAATAACTATACTTGAAATTATCAATCTGAATATATTATCAATTTTAAGATACAAACAGAACAATTCTATATAATTGTATCCCTATTTAACTATATAATCTTAAAAACTAACATTCTTTATGGCTATTTCATACAACAAATTTATACTTTATGTTTTACTAATGTTATTAATACACTGGCCTGTTACTTGTTGAAATTTGATAACAATATCCATGATAATAATAATAGAATTTTCTCAATAAATTTTATTCATGATAAGTTTTGCTACACGGTAGCTTCATTAGTTGGACTGGCATGTACCCGTTTAGGCAATGAAGCTACTGGATAGTAAATGGAATGTTCATACACAACACTTTCACTTTAATCCTTTGGACCACATTTTTTTTTACCAAGCAAAAAATAGAAACTCTGCATAGTATTTTTATGATTTTTGGTACCGATGCTGATGCCCTATCTATTGTCAATTATGAGTTTTGACATAAGCACTAGAGCGCGCCATAGGCCTCAACTTATATTTCAATTAAATCATAATTACACCATAATCATTATTGTTATAGCTATATGGAGGGAATGACTTGGCTGTGAGACTTTATAGATCCTATTTCAAAGCAAGAACAACTTTGGGTGATAGATGGCGCGGAAATCCGGTATTAACAACTGTTTTATTGGCATTGCCTTTGGGATTTTTATCATTCATTTTGTATTCCTGTTGTTGTGCAAATATATTGGATGCAGAGGAAGATGATGAAGAAGGTAAATTTACTAAGTATTAGCTGGAAAAATTCAACCAAAATATTCATATATATAGTTGAGGGTGTTTTCGGTTTCTTTTTCTTGTTGATCCGAAATATTTTTGAGCATAAAGAACCAACAAAGCCAGAAAACAAGAAATAATATTACTCTTTTAATACTAATGATTTTTGTTTTCAGAATGTCACGAGAAGAAAGATTGAATGAAATATAAATTATTTGAATTTCATTCCAGCTTGGATTATTTGAAAATCTATTTACTAAACTGCAAAGTACTTCAAGGAAGATTCAAATTTGCAGCAGTTTTGATTTGATTCAATGTGACATCGTTATGCTAGTTGAGATTGATTAATCACCAAGATGATTCTGAATTCAGATGTACACATGATAATTACAATGATGAGCCAGTATTGATGTACCTTTATTTTGAATTTGTATTTTATGAATAAAACTGTTTATTCATATTGACTATGACTTTTAACATATTTCGACAGACGAATTTTTGAAAAAGTTTTCTCACAACGGTAAAATTAAACTGAAGAGTATATTTTCAGGAGAGATTAATTTTTAGGAAAGAAAGGTTTTGGCTTTCTACTTCTCCATAATTTTTTTGGAAGATTCCCAAATTTTTTTGTTTAAAGATCGAGAAATAGAAATCCGAAACCTTTCTTTCCTGATAAATTTCCATTAAAATTTTGTAATTTTTCATACTCAATTCTCTATCCTTATCTAGTTATTTCACATAGCTTGGTAGTTAGAATTGGAAACTCTGGCATAAAATGAATCTATTGAAGATACTTTTCCCATACTAAAACAAAAATACTGTCTTTTAACGCTGCTGTGAGAAAAGTGTTTTCAATAGATTTCACAAAGGTTAAAAAAAAATCATAAAGGGGTTTGATGATTGACGTAAGTACTCCTTTTTTCATAGAACTATATTTTTATAATCTATAATAAATATCACGTATTACAGCTCATCATACTTTGTCTGTGAGATTCTTCCAGTTAACATACCGCGCAGAAAGCTGAAGTAAAACCATCAGGCACCTGTGCAACGTCTTCCATTTGGAATATTCGTAGCAAGTAACTTTTCACATATGAAAAGCTGAAATTACTTTCATTTGGTCGAGATGACCACCGACAGATTGGTTTCGTAGTATTAGTTCTTCGTTACTGCCAAATTAATTCCAACTGGTCGTAAGCTCTGCGTGCAGTTGTACCACTGCGCCACCTGCGGACCAAGTCAGGAAGTAACTCCACAAACACGTACACTGGGGTGGGAGTCAGAATAGTATATAGGAAGTTACTTGTGACGAATATTCCAAATGGAAGATGTTTCACGGGTGACTGATGGTTTTACTTCAGCTTTCTGCGCGGTATTAGTTGTTATTTTTCCGTCGGGTATAATAATAATAATACGTCTTTATTATTTTCCACATACAGTACATATATATTGAAAAATGTTGTAAAATAAAGAGCAAAGTTCATTTTCTCCAATGACGCAATCACTTACTTCATCAGGAATATGTTCTTCCAAACTCTATATAGCATATTTTTCTTCAATAATAATAAGCTAGTGAATATAGACAATATATATGGTATACATAAATTACATTAATAGCTATATTTTGCAAGGATTTAGGAACGGAGTTGCGCAACTTATAAATTTGATATGTAAAGGAACGTCTGAATGTTTCCGTTTTAAATGCCGGTGGAGATAACAAACCTCCGAAATGAATTTCCGTGGAAGTTCTATATCCAACCACTCAATTTCAAGAAATTTGTGAGATATTATTTGATACTTTTCTATGCCGCATATCAATCTTTAACAAGTTTTGTACTTTCTGGATTTTTTTACTGTAAACATTAGTCAGATTTGGACCATATAACGAATCCGCATAATTAAAATTTGACAAAACTAATGTTTCACATAATTTTATTTCAACACTTCTTGGAAAAAATTGTCGGTTCCCATAAATCAATTTTAATGAGCTATATGCACGTCGAATTAACTTATTGATATGTTTTTCGAATCTTAGATCCGATTCTAATAGGACTCCTAAATTGTTGGCTTCATTTACTACAGTTAACAAATTATCTATGATTTTAACGTTCATTTGCTGCGTTTTAGCACGATTATATATATGCAGAACCAAACAACAATAATTTTGATTTAGTTGAGTTGATCAATAAGCAGTAATCAGAAGCTGAATCAATGAATGTCGCTAATTCCTGATTTATAGTTTCACAAGCATTATCCACTAGTGGGGGAGGAACTGTAATAGATTTGGGTGTCATCTGCATAGACGTGAATCTTACATAATTTCAGAGATTTGATCAAATTGAGAGTGTATATAGAAAAAAGCAATGGGCCCAGGATAGAGCCCAGAGGTGCCCCTGATTTCAGTGTCAAATATTCAGATTGGATCATTTCAATTTCTACACACTGCTCCCTCTTACTTAAATAATTTCGTAAAAGAAAGAAACCTATATAGCCCAAAATGATAAGTAGCAAGTCTGTATTTATAGTGTCAAATGAAGTCTAAAAAAAATAAAATTGTACATTGACCTTTGTCGATAGAATATCATCTACAATATCAAGTAAGGCAGTAGGCTATGACCTTTTCAGAAGCCAGATTGAACAGTGGGCAGTTATGAGAAATTAGTCAATTGCTCATCCCCCTAAGAACTTTGTATTCTGCAGGTTGATCATTTTTGGGTAGAACCTTTACTAAAGCCTTCTTCCAAACTAACGGGACGACACCATGCATCCAGGCAATAATTTATAGTATATGTGATATACGGAACAATAAGAGGGCAACATAGCTTGATTAGCGTAAGAATCAACCCATTGCATTTGATTTAACTTTACATATATTGTCATATACGAATGTGTCATATATTTCTTTGAACTCAAAACTAGGTGGTACAATGTTGTTAAGCCTGTAATAATCCGGACGATGATCAGAAGGAGCAACATTTGGAATATAATTCACTAGAAAATCATTAATCCCACTAGGATTCTTTAAGTTTTCCCGAATTTCACCCCTTCTCTCATTAACAAAATTATATGATCTAAGTGTCTGCCACATATTCTTTAACGCAGAGTTATTAAATTGATGAAGAAAATAAGCCTTTTTTTCTCTTATTATAGCTTGATTTGTATACTTTTTCAAATCCTTATAAAATTGTAGATGAGCTGGTTACTGTGTATGCTTAAATTTTCTCAATACTTTATTCCTCTCGCGTAGCGTTTGTTTTATTGTAAATGTTAGCCATATGGGGCTTCATTTTTCGTTATTCTAGATGTGACTATTGGAGGATGCCTATTGAGTAAATTTATTAAATAATTTACCAAGTATGAAACTTTTTCATCTACACTATTTCTCAAATCATTAATGAACAACGCCTGGTCAAAATTTTTGTTATATCGATGAGTGCACATCTTTGGGACTGTAACCCTTTTCAATTTAAGTTTACAATAGATTATGAAATGGTCAGAAACCCCATGTTCAACTACTCCCTTTTCAATCAAATGCTCTTTCCTAATGTAATCAAGAAGAGTCTCTGAAGTGTCTGTTTCCTTTGTTGGCTCATCCATAATCTGTGTTAAATCAAAGACATCTAAAATATTATTAAGTTTCCTAAAAATGGCGTTTTCATCAAGAAAATTTATATTGAAATCACCCATACAAGTTAGTTTATCAACAGTTGGGAATATAGATCCCAGGGAATCTTCAAACTCATCAAGAAAATAATTCTCAGCTTGATCATGAGGTTTATAAATTACTCCGATACCTACCATAACTCTTCATTTATAGTCAATTTTATCCACAATTGCTCCAAAGCATTACCTTCATTTTTAACAAATCGCAAACATATTTATTATTAATATAAATGCATAAACCCCTTCCTCGTGCATTTATATCTCCCCTGTATAGTCTATACTTCAATACCTCATCAGTGACGTACCCAGATAACCATGTTTCATATATCAAAAAAACATATTCATATCGTTGTAATGTGTCTTTTATTTCACAAAGCGACGGAAGTAAAAGGATCGTGCATTTATGCAGGCCAAACTAAAATAGTCCATAGATTCATATTTACAGCGGACAACGAATACCTATAATATCAATATACTCACAAAACCAATAATAATAATAATAACCAATTTTGTAATAATAGCCAATCCCACGAAAAACGGTATCCTACCTATTGAGGGAACAGACGAACTGCACATGGCTCGCTTATTTAAGATTACAGATTATTTAATTTTGTGCAAATAAAAATATAAATGCTTAGTTTGCTGCATGAAGAGTAGAAAGGCTGGAAAGTAAATTGAAATAACAAAATATAGAAACCCATATATAAAGAAAGAAGAAATGAAAAGCATGGTGAGCTAGAATGGATGAACCAAATGCATAAAAAGAAAATAATAATTTACAGTTTATTCACATTCACATTATTTTCATCCTGATAACCGCTTCTTATTCATTGTTTGGAGTTTGTCCATATTCTTCCATCAGCACCTACCTACTGGTATCAAACTTCGAAGGGTGAATAAACGCCTTGGAGTGAGCCAATCCTGGAAGATTCTGCCAGAAGTCCATAAATCTTCTTGCCATCCAGATGTTCAATCTTTGTTTGCCAAATGCTTGCAGCACCGTCCTTTGCAAGGGAGTCAGCACATTGCCTTCCAAGCCATGAATCCAGACCAGATACAATTTGTTGAGTCTTCCTATCGAGGAGAGTTGTTTTTGTCAATTTTCTACCAATTTAAACGTTGCTCGGTAGGAACCAAGAGCTTCCAATGTCCCTTGACTGTCCGATAATATTTTTATTGACTTGTGTATGAGGTTGGATTCTTCCAATCTCTCCGCACACAATTCAATAGCGTAAATTTCCGCTTGAAATATAGTCGCACAGGTTCCTAGGCAGGTTGATATCTCTGTCCTGGGTCTGCGACTGAAAACAGCTGCACCAGAACCGGAAGGTGTTTTTGATCCATATTTCAATCAACAACTATTTGCTCTTAATATTTCCTTCTCCCGGAGGATCCAGTCCTCTCTACTCGGGAACAGTACTTTATTAGGCAGTTCGTAGTTGACAGTTGGAGGCATAAAATCAGAGGTCATTTCGAGAATGCTGTGACTTCCAGTGTCAATCAACAGTCTGTTGCATTTGTTTGAAGGTGATTGACAATGTTTCATGATGAATTTCACTAGTTCGGACTTCCATTGTCTACTATATAAAATGATTTGAAATCCCTCAAACAACTAAAAAAGAAGAATTGAAAATGAATAGCTGAAAATAACAATTATATTAACCAAAATAAACCTGAAATGAAATAGTAGTGAAATAAAATACAAGTAAAAATAGAACAATTGACTGGTGATGACCAGTCCGATTGTAGATATTAACAATCGGAACGTCGTGAACTAACGTGACTTGGAATCTCTCCACTTTTTATTTTTATTTTCTTTTTTCATTTCTTTATTTTTATTTTTTTTATTTATTCAATTGTTCTATTTTTACTTGTATTTTATTTCACTACTATTTCATTTCAGGTTTATTTTGGTTAATATAATTGTTATTTTCAGCTATTCATTTTCAATTCTTCTTTTTCAGTTGTTTCAAATCATTTTATATATATTAGACAATGGAAGTCCGAACTAGTGAAATTCAGTCTGTTGCACTCTGCATTTAATTCATTTTTGCAATTGGCAATGTGCACAAGTCTATATGCACTCCATCTAGCCTCTCTCTCCATAAAAATTTGGAGAGAATGTAGTTCTGGAAGGATCTCCATGGCCACTGAGGGTGTGGTACCCGGAAATTACACAGGTTGCTAAAGCTGCATCTATGGAAGTTGTCTTTCTAATCGCAAGGTCTTCCACGATGCCACGAATCCGCACTTGGCTCCTGATGATGAATCTGCTTGGTTTCTTTATCCTCTTTCACAACCAAGTGTTGCCTTTCTTTTACACTTGGCTCTACCGTACTGATGAAAGTTAAGTGGTCAAAAAACTTGTCCGCAGTTTGCCCACTATCTTATGAGTGCTATTCCAATAGTTCCTTTACATTTTTATACTATATCGCTCAATATCCACCATTCATTTTTTCATCTTGGACCCTATTCCTACGTCTCAACCACTTCACAAATCGTACTCTCCTTCCGTAATCCTTTCCATTAATGTGATGAGAACTACTTTTCTTGAAGCATCAGTATTTTTTATTTTTAAAATATTCATTTATTGATTTATGACATTGCCTATTTTTACAAATCAATTAACAAATTCACACATTTGTACTATTAAGATCAGCTATATGTAAGCAAAGACTACAGAATACTATAAGACGTGTTACTCGCTCATTTTTCGACATCTGAGAAATCTCGCCGCCCGCTAGCGACAGCGGGTAATTACCAGCCGAGGTAGTACAGTGTGTCGCTTGAAGTTACCAGTTCTCGTCGGCACACGAGATATAAAGGTTGTCCGTATTGTTTGGTATTGTCAAAGACTACAGAATCGGTAAACTTTGGTATTATGATTGTGTTGTGTTCGTTCGGAGTTCGAAATATTTATTTTGTGAAAATGTCGACGTATTGCTCAGTGGATGGTTGTCTGAGTACGGTGGGAAGCCCAGGTATTTCGTTTTTCCGCTGCCCAAAGTACAGTGAAAGGTATGCATTCAATATATTCACCATTAATTTTTATTTTACCTATCTATACCTTTTATGGTTTTGTTGTATAAAATTATTCATAACGAAATATACCGCCGGCATTTGCCAATCCAAACTCATTTCAATCTTTTTTCAAAATGTTCAGTTTATCGATTGATATACTTGAATTTTTTTTTAGGTGTCAACGTTGGAAAAATGTATTAGGCTTCATTGGGAATCATAGATATGCTACTCTTACCCCAGAGCAGAGTCACAATAGAATTAAAATTTGCAGCTTATATTTTAGAGCCGATGATATTGTGAATTCTCGTATTCACAGCTATGATGTTCCTTCATTGCGTCTGCCTCAAGATGGTTCTCAGAAAGGTTGGTTCAGTGAAGTTTATAGATTCAAATGATGAAAAAATCTTATTCCACTTTTTAACATATGAAATTTACAATATCAATTTTGTTGTTTAAACCTTCCAGATGATGATGCCATTGCCGGTACTAGCAAGGATTTTATTTACATTGATGCTCAGGTTCAAACGGATCAATTAGGATCACGAGGTGAAATATCTTTTCGTTATATTATATACTTACCTGATCTATTTTTATATGCTTCGGAAAAAAAAACGATGACAAGAAAACAATTATTGAAAGTACGTACTTCTTTCTTTTAGATGAATGCAGCCAAACATCTGCTAAACTCTCTTCGGGAACTCCAAGAAAAGTGGCATTACGAAAAAAAATTGTATCACTAGAGAAAACAGTAGCTTCAACATCAAAAAGAGCACTGGACGAAACCGGAATTACTCTGGATGATGTTTTCAAGTTTCTGGATCGAAAATATCCTGAGCAATATTGTAAGCTCTTGAAAGCACAGCTTTCTTTGATAAATAAAGCACCAAAAGGGTCCAGGTATAGTGACGAATTCAAACAGTTTGCATTGACTCTTCATTTTCTTGGTCCGAAAGCATACAAAAAATTTTCAACAATTTGTAGATTACCGTCAAAAAGTACACTTCATCGTTTCACGAAAAATTGGATTGTTGAACCAGGCTTCAACGATTTTATTTTTCGTGTTATTGAATTCAGGATTGGGCTCATGAAGGAGAAAGAAAGATATTGTATTTTATGCCTAGACGAAATATCTTTGAAATCTCATCTTTATTATGATATTTCCAGAGACAAAATAGTAGGTTTCCAAACAAGTTTGAATGGGACCTCTACTGACATAGCAAGTAGTGCTCTAACAGTAATGGTCAGAGGTTTGGCAAGCAATTGGAAAATACCACTTGCATACTTTTTCTATAAGACATCAGCAACTTCTGATGATTTGAAAGATATTTTGTTCAAAACGGTACGAAGATGCAAAAGTATAGGCCTAAATGTCATGGGGGTGGTTTCCGATCAGGGTTCAAATTTTCAGAAGTTGGTGAAAACTTTGAATGTTACAGACGAAAATCCCATATTTCTGATAGACGATCATAAACTTGTATATTTGTTTGATATCCCGCACTTGCTGAAGTCGACACGAAACAATTTGTTTTCCTATCAGTTTTTACTTCAGGGTGGAGAAACAAGAAAACATTACATAGAAACAATGTATAATTATGATAGAACTAAACAATATAAATTGGCTCTTAAACTTAATAATGACCACATTTATCGAAATAATTTTCAAAAAATGAAAGTCACGTTGGCTTCCCAAGTTCCCATCAAGAGATATTGTTGACCATGTAATAGAGATGGAAAACATATTCATTGAAAATTTTGATAAAATCGGCAGTGAGAAGGGAATTGGACAGTATTTGAAAACAAAATAGTCGAAAATTCTTTTCTCACATCCATGTCAAGAATTCCTCTTCGATTATTATATATCTTTATATACAAGAGTTCGGATATACTTTACTTTAAAATTCATGAACCAGGACATGAAGATTGTTAGGAAACATAAATCATGCAATGTAAAATTGAATATTTTAAATCATTTATAAACATATAACATTATATAATTGTATTATTTTTGTTAATAAAACATGTTTTTCTGAATGTATGTTTATCATTTCATCAGTAAATCACTCTGATCTGTTTCTTAGATCATTTATTCATGAGTTTATCTATCATGTTTCTAGAAGTTGATCGACAAACAACTACTTTCGTATCTTTGTTTATCTGTCTGATACAACCGAGCAAGCGAAGTTTCAACTTCGGAACGTCCCCTGTAGATATCGCGAATAGGAACTGCCCTCGTATAACTGTCATGCGGCCGGCGGCTTCCAGACATCGTCTGTCGGCGATATGATTTGTGGAAATCGCAAAAAATGCAATCCTGAGCTGTACCGACAAACGAATTCCTTGGAGTGAACCAACTTATAGTATTCGGTAAACTTTGATGTAAGGAAGAAATATAAAAAAAAGGAGAGGCAAAAATGACCCAATCTTTTCACAGTCTTTTTAAATGATCCCAAACAGGAATTAAAAAGTTCTAAATCCAAATTGTGCGTGTTTGCAAGTCTCAAAATTCTACCTATAGACTCATTCTGGCCATAGTTGGTATAATGAAAGGGTACTTTGAAGATTTCTGTATTTCTTGGTCTCTTTGGATTCACATTTAAAGTTATAAGTTCAACATGTTCTTTGGAATTAATGCTACCATTGATTATTTTGTGAATTATTGTAATAATAGGGGAGCCCAAGCGGGGATTTCGGGATTTACTAAAGCGCGGCAGATTAATATACAGGGGGATACCTTGTACCCGATTAAGTACCTCCACCTAATATGAGCCCCATATATAAGGCCGCCCGTGAAGGATAAAGGATCAGATTAGTAAAAAAATAAATTGATCATCAGAAATTCTCGAGCGCGTCAGATTAAGGTAGGGTGAGTTAAATAAATGCTAAAAAGTAATCCTTTCCCTCATCATACGAACGATCAGATTAACATAAGAACATTATTAAAAATACGTAGTACATTGATGCTATCAAAATCTGACGCGCTCGAGTATGTCCATGCAACAGTAATTTTTACATATTTAAAAATCCATAGCTGTTTCCCCCATCGATGAAAATGTATATATTATAACATTTTTTTTCTTATCATCTAATCTTTGCAACCTAGTATGTCTCTACGACGCTCGAGTAAATCCCCATTTTGCATCGTGGGCTCCCCTACTGTAAGATTTGATTATAATCTTATATGGGTTAGAGTATTCAAGTTAAGAAATGTTCAATATAATGTTATAGTTATATTCACCAATATGATATCCCAGTTTGTATGCAGAGTACCTTAAAAACTTGTTTTGAACACTTTCAAGCATATCAATGTTCACATAATATGAAGGGCACCAAATTGTGGAGTTGTATTCGATTATTGATCTAAATTATTGATCTAACAATTGAATAATATATGATTTTTAAAGAAAAGAGAGAGATAATTCCTCAGCAGATCTCAGAGTGAAAACTATTTTTTTAATCTTTAGAAGTAACATTTACAATATGGGGTGTGAATGACATTTTTGGGTCAAGAGTGATTCCTAAGTCTATGATTATATTTGTTGTTTCCAGTTCCGATCGCTTGATTTTATATTTTTTTCAAGGATAAAACACAATCACCACAATAAAATTCTCGAGGCGCTTTTAGAGTGGTGCCTGTGCGAAAGTAGTGATTCACATTGGATTGTAATTGCTGCAGATTAAAATCATTTGGAAAAACGTTCTCAAGATGTTTATTCCATATAAACGCCGGTCTCCAAATGAAAGAGTTTAAACAGTGAAGTTCGAGGTGTACTGAGTTGAACCTCAAAACGATGAGCAGCCACAGCCCGTCGCGTATTTCTGATATGTACCGGTCTTGGTGGAATCAAATGTGCCAAGTCACTTGAACACTTCTCGTTAAAGTATATATAGAAGAGAGACAAATCTCCAACCTTTCTTCGATGTTCCAGACTATCAAGGTTGCAAGTATTGTTAGCGTCTTCAATTAGGTATGTTTGGGGGCGGAGTTCCATGCATGAGAACAATACTCCAGAGAAGGCCTGATCTGAGCTTTATAAAGCATCAAAAATTGCTGAGGTATGCAGTTTTCTGGTTCAGAACAGTGTTCCAAGCTTTTGAGAAGCAGCCTTTGCAATTCCAGCGACATGTTTATGCTGAGACATATTGGTGTCTATTTTAACTCCCAACAAACTTATCGAAGCAGCAAGCGAAATTGTCTGACATGACATTATTATATCCGGTTCGGAGACATTTATCTTTTTGGAGAAAACCGATGCCTGGGTTTTTGTGGCATCGAAGTGAACCTGGTTACTTTCACCCCAATTCAGTATTACTTCTAGATCTTCATTAAGACATTCAACGTCCTACTGCCGGTGAAGATGTGTATCCACTGCCGATGTCCTGGAATCGAAATATAATGACGAGATAAGTGTGCTGTCGTCAGCAAAGCAATATATTGAATTCTTGTTTTTTTCCAATAAGTCGTTGGTATACAATAAAAAGAGGGTTGGAGACAATTTGGATCCCTGAGGAACACCAGCGTTGATGGTGAAAGTATTATTGCCACACACAGTCAAAGGCCTCAGAAATATCAAGTGCAACAGCTCTTGTATCTCTATGTCTCTCGATTGCTTTATTTCAAATATGGGAGACATACAATAAAAGGTCGCCTGTTGATCTTTGTTTTTGAAAGCCATATTGATGATCGCTCAAGATGTTGAAGCCTTCCACAAAGCGATTGGTCTATAGTTATTTGGAAGTTTTCTTGCCCTTTTGGCAATAGGCTGAAAGAAAGCTAGCTGTCTTCCAACAAGAAAAAACCCTTTTCTTGTAAGACAGGTTGAAAAGTCTGCAAAATACTGGTGGACTATGATGAAATATAGACTATTTATGGGATTTTTGTTTCGAAAAAAATTAAATTTATGATATTTGTCTATATTCAATTGCAATAAGTTTATATAACACCAGCGTACAAAGTTAGATAAATCGTACTTTAATAATTCAGTATCAGAGTCATGAATAACTTTGAACATCTTCAGATCATCAGCAAACACACTAAATTTACTATAGAGAATAACATCATTCAAGTCGTTTACAAGTAGGTTGAGAAGTAATGGTTCTAAATGAGACCCCTGAGTAGATGGAACTGTGATTGTGACATATTAGACTCTGCAGGCAAGATAATTTTCAATACATTTCAGAATTTTATCCTGAATACCCAAAGCGTTTAGTTTAAGCATCAACAAATTGTGATTTACTTGGTCGAATGCCTTTGAAAAATCTGTGTAAATACAATCAACCTGGTGTCTATTTTCATAGGCATTTACAAGTATTATAAAGTGTAGATAAATGAGCAGATTTGTACTGGTAGATCTACCACGACTGAATCCATGTTGCTGATTTATGATTATATGTCTACAATCCTATGATAGCTTTTTGTTATTAGACTACCTTACCATTTGGGTAATTCAGATTGATTGCAAACTGCTCGATAATTTTTAATGTCATTATGTGACCCACAGAATTGAACCATACTAAAAAAGTTGAGGTTTTATATTTTTTTGGGGAACATAGTTGTCCATAACAGAATAAAGAACATTGTAAAAATTTGTAACTGTAATATTTGAATCATCACTCAGTATTTTGTGGCCTTGTAATCTCCATTTATGAAGTCATAGAATTATTTATATTTTAGATATTAGTTTGTATCATTTTTTAAATCGAGACAAACGACTGAGTTGATGTAATGTATTTTGAAAAATTGGGTCGGATGGTAGATTTTACAGAAATCCCTAGTTTGCAGCCAATTTCTCTTAAAGAACAATCTTGATTAGAAATATTTTGTTATTGACTACTGTAATGCGAACATTTCCAAAAAGGAAAAATACAAATGTTTATTGTGTTTGGGGGATCTTCTTATGGAAATTATTGGGTAATGCATGAGGTATGCCTATAGTTGATTAAGTTTTCAAGAAATGAAAACAATTTACAATAGAACTAATGACAGTACCATAATTAAAAATTATTGTCAGTGATGATGCTAGTTATTTTAAATGAATGGCTGAAGTGTTATTTTATTGCTTCATCTGTTTTTGAAAACAAAAGGTGACACTTCTATTCAATCTAAGATTTATAGTTACATCATAATAGTACATGTTAATACAATAAAACTTTCCTTTTTCATTTTATGACCATTCTAATTTTCCTCATTTAATCCTCCTCATATCCATAACAGTATGGAATATAGCAATGTTATAATATGATGAAAGAAAGGGCTTGTATAATTGGATATTCTGTTATTTTCAATTACTCAAGAGTTGTCGTAGGAATCACTCTTGGGGTCAACTCATTTCCTGCTCTTTCTGGAGGATTATCTGAGATGGCAAAAATAAAACAACAGAAAAACATGAAACGTAAATCATTAGAAAAGTAACCTATTTTATGGAAAGATAATTATTGTTATTTTGCTTCATTTGTAATGGTTTTTATCCACATTCGATTTATTTAGAAAAACTTCTGTTTTCATAAGTTAAAATTAATTTCTAATGAATGTTTTGTTCGTCAGTTCGCTTAGCCAGTTGCAAATAGTATATGAAAGGCACAGCAATTAATGGGTACATTTTTTTATTTATGCAGGAACTTCGGAACTTCAGGTAATATATATGTAATCATTCTATTATTATCACCGTGGAGGGGTATGTGGTAACTAGAATTATGATGGACCAGAGTGAAAACACTTTCAACGTATCTATCTATTCAATGAATATAAATATAAAGACAAATTCTAACAATATATAAAATACCTATTATCAATTTTAATTAACTCGATGTGTTATTTAATATTTTCAATGAAAATCAACAGCCTTAGATTGTGTAATATCTCGTTTTCTTAATGTTTCATCCATTCTCAACTGTTCTTGCTGAAGCTGCATTCGAATTGCACCAAGCTGGGTTAAAATACTTCGGTTTTGGCTATCCTTTGAAGAATCTGTGTGATTCACTAGTGTTTTTTGAACTGCGGGAATCTAAAATTGAAATAAAACTAAAATAACTAAATGCATCTTCAAATATTTCAAAAAGATGATCCAGTGGCATCAAATATTTCCATTAAACTAATTTTTCACTAGTTATTTGCTTTTAATTTATCAAGGAACTCGCTAACTTTTAATAACTTTAAATGAGTTTGACAAATGAAATTTTCAATTTGTTTATTCTGCCTGGAGTAATTTTTTATTCCGGCTATATACAATAAATGTTAATTTAAATAAAAGAGGAAAGTATATTTCACAAGTCTCAAATTTGAAGGACGTTAAAAAAAATTAAAGGTTTCTACTTTCTCAGTAACTAATCATTTTTTCAAAAACATTAATTTATTAGCCCTTCCAAGCTGCCCCCAGACAGTGATATATATAATTGTTCACTGACGAATGTATGCATATCCAATTGTACCCAAAATACAAATTAAACTTCAAAAAAAAAAGTAAAAGCCAATTTTCAGGCCTTGACGACAGGCTAGTAACCTGTAAAAGGAAGTCTACAATGTACTCAGAAACGAATCCCATTCAATCAATTTTAATATATGGGGTGGTAGCCCTCTAATCCCCATCTATGAAAAGGTTCCCATTTTTACTTAAGGCTAATTGCACACACACCGATTGTGGACGGCCGATTTTATACCGGTCGCCCAAATTCCAATAGTGAACCACATGTGGGAAAGGGACCTGGCACACATGCCTACCGGGGATCGACGTCGATCACCGTCCACAATCGGTGTGTGTGCAATTAGCAAAAGGGTTGGGAATTTTGTCCCTCCATAAAATTCTGGAACAATCCAGAACATTCAAGACTATTCAAGAGCATTCCACAACATTCCAGATCATCTCAGGACAATCTGTAATATCGAATGTACAAATATAAATATTATTTTGGTGTTAATAACTTGATTTCATTAATAAACTCAAGATAACAGATTACCGTAAAAAAAAAAGATTACTTTCTTCAGATGAGAACCAAACATTAAAAATTGCAAAACATAAATCAAACCTCATTCATCTGGGTGAATAACTAACCTGCCACCTATCCTCCAACCTTCTAACTGAATCTGAATTATGCCTAGAACTACTAAATGGAATGGAGTTTTTCAACTCCCTGGCAACGGGAGAGTGTGCTTTCAAAACAGGAATCGGTAGGGAATCGTCAAATCTACTAGAACTACTTCTTCTCTGTAACCGAGGACTCTTCCTTAGCATGCTAAGGTCCTGGTGGGTGGCGCTGTGTCTACGCTGCCCCTCATTCATCTTATTGTCCTTGAAATTTACTGATTCCATCTGCTGACTCAAAGAATCGATTTTGCTCAAAGAATCAAAACGAGTAAATGTTTGATGTCTGCTGGGGATATCATAGGAATTCAGTGAATCTATGCGTTTTAAGGTATCTCTCCTGTTGTAGGAGTCAAACCGACTAGAGTTGAACCTGGAACTATAAATAATGAAAAAATGTAAACATTTTATTACAGGTGCTTTAGGAAATTACTACAAGTAACAAAAATATGAGCCTTTTTCATTTACATCTGACGCCATTTTGTCATCATATGTAGCAAAAAAGTCTTTGCTTTCCAACCAATATTTTCTGGGAATAAACTTATCATTTCTGGGGATTGAAGTGCAACATTACCTTGGTGGTTCAGAGAACACAGATGTGGATGGGACGTTCAGAGAATAAGGGTTACGTCTAGAAACAGGAGGAGAGTAATGTGAGAGAGATTTAGATGTCAGATCCGTAGGGTTATTACGAAGACAACTTGTTACGCTACTCTCAGAATCAGTGTGTTTTCGGTAACCATGTCTGGAATGAATCTCTCGTTTGCGTTTCAAGAACTCTTCACTGTGTCTCCTCATCTAAAAAAAAAAAAAAATAATCAAATTCTTTCCAGATTGATATTTTCATTATTTGATTTGATCACCATCAACTCATACTGCTTGTCATTTAATAAATAGGAATAACATTTATTCATTTATAAATATAAATTGAGAAAAACTCGAGAATAAACTCAACCAGCCAATCTATATACTTAAATTATAATCTCGCTATAAAAGAGCATGTGAAATGTTGAGCATGTTGAAATTTGGAGTTGCAAATAGATGTTTAAAATAAAATAAGTTAAAGTAAATCTCCATATAAAATCGTAATACATATGCCATAACAAAACAAGTGACTTCAATACATTACATTCTTATGACAGAATAATTGAGATTTTAGTTTAGAACTCTTCACTGTGTCTCCTCATCTAAAAAAAAAAAAAATAATCAAATTCTTTCCAGATTGATATTTTCATTATTTGATTTGATCACCATCAACTCATACTGCTTGTCATTTAATAAATAGGAATAACATTTATTCATTTATAAATATAAATTGAGAAAAACTCGAGAATAAACTCAACCAGCCAATCTATATACTTAAATTATAATCTCGCTATAAAAGAGCATGTGAAATGTTGAGCATGTTGAAATTTGGAGTTGCAAATAGATGTTTAAAATAAAATAAGTTAAAGTAAATCTCCATATAAAATCGTAATACATATGCCATAACAAAACAAGTGACTTCAATACATTACATTCTTATGACAGAATAATTGAGATTTTAGTTTGATTGGGGTAATGCTGAAAATATCATTATTGGTGTTTTTAACTAGTTCAGTTGTAGCTATCAAAGAAATCAAGTGGGGAATTTAGGTTGAATCTGTGGATAATGGAAACTCAAGCTTATTTAGGCAGGCTGAAATTGATAGAGGCAAGTAAATCACAATGAGAAAATTTGTTTCTCAATAAGTCGAATATAAATACAGTAGAATCTCACTAATTCGGCACTTCAATAGACCGATACCTCCAATAATTCGCCATCAGCTCTTACGCTAAAAGGGGCTGACATTAATTGTTAATTCACTTCTTTTTTTACATTGTCTTCTTCACCGTTTAATGTTATTCTTATTTTGAACTCCTTGTGACACTTCAGAGCAACATGGTTATTGGAATTCCCATCAACCATGAAGCAAGTCAATGTGTTACTTCCTAATTGTCAATTGATTAGGCATACACTATAATGTAACCCTTACCTGCTCATCCCTACAATTTCGTCTCTGTTCATCTATGGCCCGCTCCTCCTGCATCCTCAGCAATTGCTGCTCTAGTCGCTTATTCTCCAGCTCTTGTTCTCTTCTCTCTTGTTCGTCTCTCATCTGTTGAAGTCGACGTTTCTCTTCTATCTGCAACCTCAGCTCGTACTGGTAGGCATCCCTTTTCAGCCGTTCCTAAAAGCGCCACCACTAAATTCACCTTAAAATAAAAGAGGGCGCTGATGCGACAACTTACTCTTTCTAGTTCCTCTTCTCGTGATTCTTGGTAGCTGAAGCCGTCCATGAACGAGTTGGGGTAGAGATCGGTTCTTAGTCTTTCTGTGGAAAGAGTAATATAACAATTTTTTTATGGAATAAACACCATAGAATATCCTTGACCCGCCATAAGACTAAATTTATATTAACAACATCAGATGATTATAAGAAGATTTTTTTACTAAATTTTTTCCATTTCATTCCATTCGGTACATTGTTTATAAAATTTTATTTATATGTCCGACAGTTGGTATACATATTGAAATCTATTTAACCCTTTGAAGCCTAGAAGTGCCACCGTGGAACCACAAATCAAATTATTTTTCTGAAGTGGCCCAGTAAGCGCTGGCTGGGAACCACATTATTGAAACATTAATATACTACCGCCATCTCTTTACCAGAAGCGCAAAGTGAAAAGAAATTCTAATTGTTTGGAGATATAAAGTCATAAAGTGCAGGAAAACGTCAAGTATTCATGTTTGTGTGCACGTTCTCATAAAATCATCTAAATAAACGGCATTTTCGATAATGGCAGGTAAGATCCTAGTAAATACATAACGGACATGAGTATATTTCATCATTACACTACAAAAACAATGGAAATCAAATTTCAAATGGTATACCTTCAGAGAAATATCAGGAGGTTCCACTTGGAACCACAAGGCCACTCTAATTTTGGTTAATTTTTCAGATAAAAAATTCCTTGATTTGAATAAATTTACTTCAGATGAAATGTTTGAAATACTAGAAGATATTCCTTGTTGGAAAAAATAAAAACGTATACTTCGACAGTTTTTTCAACGATGTATCATTGCAAATCGAAATGTTAACCAAGAAAATATATTCATGTGGAACTATGAGAAAGGCCCGAAAAAACGAGCGTAAAAATCTATTAGGTAATAAAGCAATGACACGAGGAAATAGTGACTGGAGAATGACTGAAGAGGGTCTTCTGTATTTGATAGATAGATAGATAGATAGATAGATATGTTTATTCATCACTGAAGTTTTACAAGATACAGCATATAAACTTGTCTCCCTAAAACTTATCGGACTAGTCAGACATACAACAAATACAATTAGTATAAAAATAAAAGCATAAGCTACCCTATACCAATTTATATATACTATGAACAGAATGCTAAGAACTCGTCCATTGAATAAAAGGCATTTGAACATAAAAGATCAAACAATTTTGATTTAAATAATTTAAAGCTCTCAGTTTCCGCATTAGTGTGACTGTGTGATTATAGCAATATGAATTCTGTCCCAGTGATAAGCAAGAGAATAGCAAACGTATACAATTAGCGTTGCGTGTACTATAATTGTGGATCATAAAACCCCTTTCATGGCTGAAGTGCCGTTTTTTTACCTCAAGAGTTATTAAATATATATATAAGCATGAAAGAGTTAGAATTCTCAAACGAACAAAGATTTCTCTACAGCTCTCTCGAGGGTTGGCTCTCACCATACATCTTAAAATTCTTTTCTGTATTATAAACACCTTTTGAATATGAGCAGAATTGCCCCAAACAATAAGACCATAACTCAGTGTGGACTGAACAAGACCATAATAAGCTAGCTTAAGAGTTTCCAGAGATACTGTTCCTTGTAGTTGTCGAATAACAAAGCAAACACTGCTTATTTTGGATACAATATGAACATTCCATGTATGAACATTCCATGCTTCTGATCTATGTATACTCCAAGGAATTTACAATATTTTACTTGCTCTATGGACCTATGATCCATTCTTATTAATGGACTATGGTCAAGACTGATATTTTGTTGTCGAAATACCATAAAACAAGTTTTATTGATGTTGACTGATAATCCATTATTCTCGCACCATTGTTGGAATTCGCGCGTACATGTATTGCTAGTTGTAACAGTGCCTGCTAGAGATTTTTCAGCCACCAGCTGGTTTGTATCATCTGCATAGATAATCATTTTGTCATGAGATGTACATGAATATATAATATCATTAATGAGAGCAATAAATAGTGAAGGACCTAAAATAGAGCCTTGTGGTACACCAGTTGTTACTTTTAATCGGTTAGATTTCACTTTGTCTACAACCACTAACTGTGACCTATCTTTCAGATAGGATTCTATCCAAGTGTTGGCCACTCCTCAAATACCTATCCCATAAAGTTTCTCTATTAATAATCTGTGATCTATAGTATCAAAAGCCCTACTAAGGTCATAATAAACGGCTATTGGATTTTGTTTTTCATTCAAGCAGTAATAAATATGGTTACATAATTCTTTTATAGCAGTTTCTGTAGATTTTTTATGCCTGAAGCCATGCTGACAATTTAGAATAAGATTATTTTGTTCTATAAAATTGCTTAACCATGTATTGTAACTGCTTTCGAGGACTTTCGCGAATTGAGATTGTATACACACGTTTCTATAACTTCCGACGTCATTTCTAGATCCCTTACCCTTAAATATTGGCACAGACTTTGAGGTTTTGAGAACTTCTGGATATTTTCCTTTTTCATAGGATTTATTAATTATGAAAGATAGTGCATTACATAATATTATATCACTGACAAATTTAAGAGTAACCCCAGAAATATCATCAATTCCTGCAGAAGGTTTCTTCGATTTCAGGTGGACTTGTCGGATACAGAAACATTGTGTTATAAGAAAAGGGGGAGAATTTATGGTTGTTCAGATCTGGTTTTGTATTTACCACATTCATGAAAAACTCATTGAAGTAATTACCTATTTTGAATTTATCATTTTCAAGTTTATCTTCTATATTTATTTGCAATGGTGTAACAGATATTGTGTTGTCTTTTGCTTCATTAATTATTTGCCAGCTTTCTTTAGATATATTACTGGTCTCAACAAGTCTTGCATCATTATATTCCAATTTAGCTTGCCGTACCTTATGTCTATAAATAACTTTTAAATTTCTGTACCGTTCTCGAATAACGTCAATATTAGTAATTTTTGCAACTTTAGCCATTTCACATAAAGTTTGATGGAGCTCTTTTATTTCTGAAGTAAACCAAGGCTTCTTACGGTTTTTAAGGAATTTACGTTTTAGAGGAAAAGCCATTTGGAAATTATATTCGTAAGTGACATAGAAGTTATTGAAATGGGCTAATAACCGACCAGTTTTATTTCTCAGCAATTTTTATAATCCAGAACATATTGACTTCGTACCTCGCAACCAAAAAGATGGTTCTTCGCAAAATATTTCTTATTTGAAATTGGTCAAAGACTACAACAAACACATGGGATATGTCGACAAATCTGACATGTATATTTCCTTATATAAGGTGAATAGAAAATCAAGGAAGTGGTGGCATCGCATCTTGTGGCACTTTATAGATATTGCTTATATTATTTATAAATCTCGTGCACTTGTAACCAAAACTCTGAGCCTGAAAGATTTTAGGATTGCAGTAGCGACAGGACTCATCGGAGCCGGCTCCAAAATATCTAACAAGAGACCAAGTGATAGTGTTGAATCAATCAGGTATAAAAAAATTGTACCTCTTGAGAGAAGATATGACAAATGTGCACATTTACCCGAACATGAAAATAAAGTTCGTTGTGCCCAATGTAGCACTCGATTAGAGCCACATCGTACAATATGGCATTGTACTACTTGCGACGTTGGTCTATGTTTCAACGAAAAATTTAACTGCTTCAAAAAATTTCACCAGAAACACTAATGGCCTTATGGTTCCTTGGCAAAACCACCTATTTTTGAAAAACCTGTGTTTCACATTAAAAAAATCATTTAATAAAGTTGTTTTTTATAACTTTGAGAGACTATTTTTCGAATAAAAACATTTGAAAACAGAAAAATTTCTCCACGGGCTTCAAAAGGTTTCAATTTTGATCAAACTTGCACTACTTTCGCACTATATTTCGGAAGCTGAAATTTTGTACGTAGGTTCGTTTTATTTTTAAGGTGTGCAATAAGAAAGGATTTTCCAATATTCCAACTGAGGCGCCCCCACTGGGGATAAAAGGAACATGTTTACATATGAAAATTGCCTTTTCATCACTGTTTCTCCATACCGCTGTATTTTCGGAGGCTGAAATTTTGTATGTAGGTTCGTTTCATTTTGTAGATGTGCAATAAGAAAGGATTTTTAAACATTCCAATTGAGGCGCCAGCCTCGGGAAAAAAAGGAGCATCCATGAAGAAAAAATATCTTTTCTCCATGCCCTTAAATTTCTGGTGGGTGAATTTATATTTAGTATCAGAATTGTACCCGTGCAGTGCCGGGGCGGGTCGCAGTAAATTATATGTGGAAATATTACAGTTTAGGTGATATGATATTACATTATTTTTGTGTCAATGATAATCTTATTTCTTGAAGTTGGTGAAAATGAATGTATAATAAAAAATCAAATTGAGGATTACTAAATTAATTCTTACCTCGTGGACTACCGGTCCTTCTATTGGATAAAATGCTCTTTGGTTTGTCCATTTCTGTTTTCAATAAGGCATTTTGAGCACTAGTTAATCTTTGATCTACTCTAAAAAGTTTATTCCGATTGTTTTGCATATAATAATTATCATCTGCCGCTCCGTGTGGGCTCAACTCCTTTTCTGGGGTATTTTCAGATCGTAGCTCATAGTGAATCTAAAATAAAATTGCATACATTATGCAAGTTTTCAGTGATTGAATACTATAAAAGTTTTTAGAAGACTAGATGTACGAGTTTTAGCTTTAAGATTCAACCTTAACATGATGATGATGAGTATGCAGAAATGTTCACCTAACTTTCACCAATAAGTTTGGAAAGGCATTTCTAAAAGCATTATTTTACATACTTCCTTCCACTTATAACTACTTGTCTTTGATATAAACATTATTTTAGTTAGTTGTAGTTAGATAATCCATACTTTTCCCATCGACCTACTAGAGGAATTGTTACGTGAAAACAACATGCATACATACAAAAAACTTCTTCAAGTATTAGTTGTTAACTGGTAGAATTTTCCAGATGGAAATAAAACCATTTTTACATATCTTCAATTATTTAATATTTTCAGTGATGAATCGAGTAAGGACTGTAAAAAAACCAAATGGAATGCGATATATTGAGAATGTTTCTATTCACTGAAATTATTAAAACTGTGTAATGTTTTTCTTTAGGCGAAAGAGTATCTAGTTTTGGTAACATCTGCGGTGGGTATCAGTGGCAATGTAGTAGTTTCAACGAATGACGTAAAGCGATAAGTACAACGCCGCTAAAAATGTCCAAAATAGTTGACTCAAGAGGATATCAGAACACCGCCTCGAAGCGCAGATTCTTTTTCACCTATTAATATTCCTCGGCTGCGAAAAACCTTTATTTTATGCTTAATGTTTTTCTATCAAATACATTTATTTTAAATACCCGACTAAGTACGAAGACTAATATTTACAAAATATACAATCCCATTTTCCATAATCGGCCAATCCGAAATCTGCCTCGTGGGATGGAATGCTGATGGTGATAATGAATGATACTATTTATTAAAAACAAAGAGGTATTTAAAATATGGTCGAATATGTGTTTTCCGAAAAAATTTTGCGATTGAAAATGGCTAAAAAAGTCACATTACACCACACAAGGCATCTTGGGCATGTGGACATGCAATCTGAATATACTTCTAGAAATCGACCCTCCACCGCAACCCGCAAGGGTTTATTGTGGCTCACACCTATTCAAACTAGATCAAATGAAATCATCTAAAGGAAAAATTTGTTCAGGTCAGTCTCAACTCCCTACACTGTAAGTTAATGGACTGGCACCTATCAGAAAACAACTACTCCCCTGGCAAATACCACGAAGGGCGTTGGATTATATCAGAGAGGTGTCAGTACAGGATTCTTCACTGAAGTTATTCCTGCATATGCTGTTGGCGATACAACTGCCGCAGTAGATTTTCAATTATTGAAACACACTTGCAGACTGGTTTCGGGCTGTTTGGCCATTCGTCAGTGCAAGGTAGTGTCTATCATCAACATAAATTCGATGATTTCCGATAATTGAAAATCGAATTCCTTCAGAGCATCATTCCTCGAACTAGGCTGAAGCGGACAACAAACAACATATTTGTCATCGCCCCATCTGCCTGTGAACGAGGTAACCAACAGCATATCCGAAATTTGCCCAATTACTCGTATAAGGAAAAAACCCAGCTTCTTGACGAAGCCGATTAGTTTATATGGTGTGTGATCTTTCAGGTCAGATGGTAAAAGTGTGGTTCTGTCAAATTCTGAAGGCGATTCTAATTGACTGTTCAGAAATCGTTCTTTCTAACAAAAATCTCATTATGTACAATAAATAATCATAGGAATCCTATTATATCGACACAAACCCCGGCATAACCTCATGTTGATATTAGCTTAAAAATAAAAGATGTTAGTTGTCGCGCCCTCTAGTAGCATATGTAGCAGTTACTTTGTATTCCCGTTCCTTTTCTAATAAAGCAGTTTCTTGCTGATAGTTGAACAAGTCGGAGTGTTTTCATTGTTTCCTTCCGCCTGCTTTTTAATAGGTTATGTGCCCAGAACACCACGTGTAAATAAAAACATTGAAACAAGTGTTACCGCAGTTTGTTCATTCAGTAAAGTGAAATGTCGATCAACTATTTAAACAGTTGTCCAAAACTACTCGGTCGCGAGAACTTCGACGAGTGGAGTTTTGCACTGGAGGGCTTGACCAAATGTATTGATGGGACCGAGACGGACACAGTTTTAATCGCGAAAGCGAAGGCAAAACTCATCCTTACCATTGATCCCTCTTTATATATGCACGTTAAAGATGCCGCTACCGCAAAGGACGTCTGGTTGAAAATTAAAAACCTCTATGAAGACACTGGTTTTGTCAGAAAAATCGGGCTCCTGCGTACGTTAATATCCCTTCGTTTGGAAAGCTGTGAAAACATGGAAAGCTACGTCAACCAAGTCGTTGAAACGTCTCAGAAATTGAAAAGGACAGGTTTCAACATCGACGAGGAATGGATCGGTTCTCTGCTTTTGGCCGGTCTCCCAGAAAGGTTTGCACCCATGATCATGGCAGTGGAGCATTCAGGTATGAAGATTACTACCGATTCAATTAAAACAAAGTTATTAGACATGTGCACAGATGGCACCACCAGAGGCAAAAGTGGAAACGCTTTCGTAGCTAAGCGAAACTTTACGACACAACCAAGAGATGGCAAGGCAAAGACATTTAACAGAAAATCGTCAGACAGTTGTCAAAGTCAAAACGACAAATATCAAAAACAAAAACAAAAGGATTTAACCGAAATTATTTGTTTTAAGTGCAAGAAAACTGGGCATTACATGTCTCATTGTCCGGAAAAATCAAATTCATCACAAAGAAATGCCTTTAGTGCAGTATTTCTTAGTGGCAAATATAATAAAAACGATTTTTACCTAGACTCCGGAGCCAGTAAACATATGACTCCTAATGAAAGTTGGCTGCATGACTGTTCAGAAGCAACTGTAAAAGAAATTTTAGTGGCAAACGAAGAAATTTTACCAGTAAAATTCTCTGGGAGTTTGAATATTGTCACAGATTGTAATGGAAAATCTCATGAAATAGAAGTTGAAGAAGTTTTGTGCATACCAAAACTAACCACAAACCTCATATCAGTAAGTGAGATTATTGCTAAAGGTAACAGAGTTATATTCACCCACGAAGGATGTTCGATTGTTAATAGCTCTGGTGTACAGATAGCTACAGCAAGTTTAGTAGACGGCGTTTATAAACTAAACTTGAAGATAGAACAATGCTTATTGGCCATATCCCCTGAAACGTGGCACAGACGATTAGCTCACATCAACAGCCAAGATATGTACAAAATGAAGGATTGTGTGAATGGATTATCACTAAAAGAGAAGGTAAACATAGATAAATCTAACTGCATAGTTTGCTGTGAGGGCAAACAAACAAGATTACCTTTTTCAAATACAAGTAAGCTTAGTCTGAACTTATTAGACATAATACATGGTGACATCTGTGGTCCCATGGAAAATGTGTCCATTGGCGGCTCTAGGTATTTTCTACTTTTAGTCGATGACTGTAGTCGCATGTCATTTGTGTATTTCTTAAAGTCTAAAAGTCAAGCTTTTTCTAAGTTTAAAGAATTTAAAGCTATGGCAGAAAAACAGAAAAGCAAAAAAATAAAAGTATTCCGCACAGATCAAGGTGGTGAATTTTGTTCAAATGAGTTTAAGACATTTTTAAAAACCGAAGGAATAATACACCAAATGACCAATGCCTACACGCCAGAACAAAATGGGGTTGCTGAGCGCCATAATCGAACCCTTATAGAAAAAGCAAGATGCCTACTGTTTGATGCTGGCTTAGAAAAACGTTTCTGGGCAGAAGCAGTCAACACTGCTAGTTATCTAAGAAATCGTTGTGTAGCAAGTGGTATTGATGGAAAAACACCATATGAAATTTGGGTAGGACAAAAACCGGACCTGTCAAAGCTCAAAATTTTTGGAAGTTCCTGTATGGTGCATATACCTAAGGACAAGCGTACAAAATTTGAAAAAAAGGCAAAAAGACACATACTTGTTGGCTATTCAGAGAATATCAAAGGTTATAGAGTCTATAACCCAGACATTGATGACATAACAACCAGTAGAGATGTCATAGTTTATGAAGACTATACAAGTAAAAGATTTGAAAATACATCAGAAGTAGTAAACTATGAAGAAGTTGTTGGAATGTCAGAAGCAGTGGGGGATTTAGATTACAATCCAGTTGTTGAGAATATTAGTGAAGGCAGTTCGTTCACTGACTTGGACGATTTAGATCCAGACTATATTCCAAACAATGCTGATGATGTTGAAACTCGAACAGAAGTAAGAAGATCTGGAAGAGAAAGAAAAGAAAAGAAATTTGAGGATTATGTTACTTATCTGAGCGCTGCAGATAGCAACATCTGTTTTGAGGAGTTCCCAACCACATACTCACAGGCTATGGGTAGAAACGACAAAGACGAGTGGCAAAAGGCCATGCAGGAAGAGATGAACAACCTGGTGGAAAATGAATCGTGGGAAGTTGTCGACCTACCATCGAACGGTACATTGGTTGAGTGCAAGTGGGTATATAAAATAAAATGTGATACTGAAAATAATAAAAGCTATCGTGCTAGATTAGTGGCGAAAGGTTTTACTCAAAGAGAAGGAGTGGACTATGGTGAAACCTTCTCACCGGTAGTTAGGTATTCTACACTTAGGTTACTAATGGCATTGTCTGTAGATTTAGGTCTAGACGTAAGTCACTTAGATGTAACTACGGCCTTTTTACACGGACACTTAGACGAAGTTGTATATATGAGACAACCTGAGGGTTTTATCAAATCAGGATATGAAGGCAAAGTTTTAAGGTTAAAACGTGCCCTTTATGGCTTAAAACAAGCGTCACGTGTCTGGTATAAAAAAAGTCGAGGATATATTGTTGTGTCTAGGCTATAGTGAATCAGCTCTTGAACCTTGCGTTTTTATAAAGCATGTCAATAGTTTTCTTACTGTGATTGCACTATACGTTGACGATTTTTTAATTTTCTCAAACAACATAGCCGAAAGTACAGATTTGAAAGAGAAATTGGCAGACCATTTTAAACTAAAAGACTTAGGTCAGGCCAAACATATTTTGGGAGTAAGTGTGTGCATTGATAAGAAAAACGAAGTTATAACCCTAGATCAAAGAAAATACATTGATTCACTATTGACTCGATTCAACATGATTGACTGTAAACCTATTGATACTCCTATGGAAAATGGTTTAAGCTTAAATAAGGGTGACAAAAACTGTAATTCATTGTTACCATATAGGCAGCTCATTGGTGGATTAATGTATCTCGCCGTAATGACGAGACCTGATATTTCTTACTCAGTCAGCTATCTTAGTCAGTACAATAGTTGCTTTGATGTTAGTCATTGGAAATCCGCAAAAAGAGTTTTAAAATATTTGCAGAAAACCAGAAATTTTTGTCTTAAGTATAAAAAGGGTTCTGGTCAATTACTGGGTTTTGTAGACTCTGACTGGGGTAGCAGCACAGTTGACAGGAGGTCTTATACTGGTTTCTGTTTTAAATATTCCGAGTGTGTTATTTCCTGGGAAAGCACCAAACAAAAAACTGTAGCACTCTCAACGACGGAGGCCGAATATATGGCCTTGTCTGAGGCATCGAAAGAAGCCGTTTATCTGAGGAACTTGTTAGGTGAAATTAAAGGCTCATTTAATTGTGTTCAGTTATACTGTGACAATCAAAGCGCAATTAAATTGTGTAATAATCCTGTATATCACAAAAGAACAAAGCATATAGATGTACGACACCATTACATCAGAGATGTTGTTACTAACAAATTTATAAATGTTGTGTACATTCAAACAAATGAAATGGTGGCTGACATCTTGACTAAGGCTTTACCTTCTGTTAAGCATTATAAGTTTCTGAAGACTCTTGGAATAGAATGATTTTTATTGTTTAACCTAGTGGGGGTGTTGATATTAGCTTAAAAATAAAAGATGTTAGTTGTCGCGCCCTCTAGTAGCATATGTAGCAGTTACTTTGTATTCCCGTTCCTTTTCTAATAAAGCAGTTTCTTGCTGATAGTTGAACAAGTCGGAGTGTTTTCATTGTTTCCTTCCGCCTGCTTTTTAATACCTCAAAGTCATGACTTATCAAAACCTGAATGTCCCTGACCTATCACTTCATTGCGTTCTGAAGTTCAATTCTTGAATTCTCCAGATGGAGAAAATAAACAGATGATAGGTACTGCTGATACAAGGTTCTGGAAGGATACAGACTAAAAGTATGGCAAGAAAAGATACGAAAGATTCACGAGCGAAACAAAATTAACATTGATTCAATTAGTTGAACAAGTGAAAAAAATTATTTAATTTCTAATTGTGACATTTACATACGAATCTACGAAAAAAGAAACAATGTCGCCTTACTAAAGGAAATCTAAGCAAGTAAGTGTACATAACTAAGATTTAAGATGAAGTTGAATAACTGGAAAAGACAGATTCCTCTTGGGAGCTAGTTATACTAGAAAACAAAGTACATTGTAGAGTTCATTTGCAGTGTATTTAAATTAGATAAAAACTTGGAAAATGTGAAACATTGTCGTCATAGGCAAGTACCTATCATACATCATTAAGAGCACTCGCAGACATCTATTCCACATCTTTGCAATAAATACAAAAAATGATACCAAAAACTAATTTCTTCTAGAAACGGACAAAACCAAAACGGGAGGAAAGTACTGAAAACAAGACCTTATTATTGTGTTAAAGAATATGTGAGTTCTTTGGAATGTCAACAAATAAGCGATACCAGCGAAAAATTATGCTTTCATAGAAAATGTTTTCTAAAATTCAGAGAATTATCTATCATGAATACATGAATTAAGATAAGCATGTTGAAGCATACTCAAACTTTCACCTATTCTTCTACCGCAATTGAATACTTTACTAATTGTGATAGAAGTCTCGAGTTTGAAGAAATCCTCTGCTAAATCATTCATTATTTCTGATCATGATGAGATTATAAGTACAGGACAATCAATGAAAAAGTTGTATAGTGAAAATTGTTTGGTCAAACTAATTATTACAAAAAAAAAATTCACTACATCTTGTTCAATTTTGGGTACCTTCTCAACTAAAAAAAATGAAATAAAAAAAAAAGAAAACCGTGAATTTCTGATGCAGATATTCAAACCTCACAAGATTGGAAACTTCAATATCAAAATTTCAATATCACCAGATACACTAAATTATTTCTATTCTATAGCTGGAAATATAGATATTGATAGTGCACATAATCACATGCTTTTTCTATAATGTATAGACAAGAGTTGTATGAAGTTATACTAATCAATAAAAACATTTAAAACAATATAAACTTCAGAATAATCTTTCAATAGGTATTTTTGAGAACCCACCAACCGTGAACGCCATTGAGGTATTGTCTCGTTTAATAAATGAATATGATGATTCCATATCACTATGGCATAATACGAGGTACAATAAAAACGACAGAGATCTTAATGACATCTTCTGCAAAGATCTCGATCGCATACCAAGGTAGTTCAATTCAAATCTTCTGTCTTTCAATATAACAAAGAAAATCTTCTCAATGTTCAAATGCACTATTCTGGAAGTGATGCTGCAAAATAATTCATTGAGAATACAAAACCTAATTGGGTAAAAATGTAAATAGAGACCTATTCTTGGTTACTTTGTGGTCCGAATGGACGAGTAAGGGTTACTATTCAGTACTATTATCTATGTGTTTGATGGAATAATAGAGTTTCTAAGTTGATGCATACTAATACCAGAAACTTAGCATTGGGTGTTTAAATTTCTGTTTTGATAGATGGATAGTGGAACTGGCGCAAAATGAATCTTTTGAAAGCACTTTTCCCACACCAGAACAAAAATACTACCACTCGACGCGCGGATCGCTAACACAATAGATCTAACATAGATTTGGCAATATTTTTTCATTCTCATAACTATAAAATATCATTATATCCTTCTTGGTATTGCTGACACGATTCCCAAACTGTAAATTTTAATATTAGTAAGTGATAATAATCAATAATAATTTATGTACAAAATTATTAGCAGTGTTAAAAAATGATTATAAATACTTAATGAGAACTCAAATATATCAGTCATTTATCTAAGAAAAAGTATGTTAGCATTTTCGAGAATTGAGAAGCAATTAGTTATCAAAACTGAATGAATGCAAGTTAAATATAATGAAATAGTCCAAGTTCCCAAAGCAGTCAGACCTACGTCACTTTAGCAAAGTTAATATTTTGAGAATGTATGTAATTAGGAATGCATACAGTGTGTCAATTTTAAAACTTACAATGGGCTAACTCTCACGAATGAAAGCTGATATCGAAAAATGCTTGAAACCGTTTCTAGGATAGTAAGGGGGAACTAAAATGACCTGAAAGAGAACTCACCACCTGGGCCCCACCCACCAAAACTCAAAAAGTTTGAATTGCAAACCCCTACTTGTGATACATCATTGAAAAGACTATAAAAAATGCTATCCAATGGTATAAATAATAATTGTACAGGTTGAAGCAATAATTGTGAAACTTTGACTCAAATGGAATATTTAATGAGGTTTTTGTTGAACTACAAATTTATTAAAAATGGCAATTAAGTAAATGTTCAAAGTGGGTTCCGTTGTTTTGTAAACAATAATACAGCCTATTGTCAAAGTCTGCACGAACTTTAATATCAGCCGGCTTACTATGATTTTTTTATTTGTAATGCTACCTTCCGGACTATTATTTTAAATGATAAGTGTCCTCCGTCGATACTTTTTTTGTTAAATAAAAACTAAATTGGCCGTTTTTGCAAAACAAGTTGGAAAGATTTGTTTTTTGGGTTCTGTCAGAGTCAATAATTTTTGGTTTGTTTGAGACTTTTAAATGTCATTAGTTTTCATCATCTGTACTGTCATTCAGCTGTAGTTGTCACGATGGTTTACAGTATACCTGAGCGCGTGGAGATAATGTTCATATTTGCCTCCCAGAACCAGTGTTATTTAAAAACAGCTCAAATATTTCATGAAAGGCATCCGGATAAAAATGTAAAGTTTAGAGAAACGGGATCAGTGCAAAATAAAAAAAGGAATGCCCCAAGATTACTGAATGAAGCAACCCAAATTGAGGTCCTTGGAAATTTTGCAATGGAGCCTACTGCATCAACACGTCAAGTATCTGCAGTGACAGGACTTTCACATGAGTCGGTTAGAAAGGTGTTGAAATTACATAAGTTTCACCCGTACAAAACACAAATTCTTCAAGAACTAGGCGATGATGAACCAGACCAACGAATTGAGTTTTGTGAACTCATGACTGAAAAAATTCGCGTTGAACAGAGAATGTTAAAAAAATATTTGTTTCAGTGATGAATGGACTTTTATGCTGAATGGTAATGTAAATAAACAAAACTGTCGGTACTGGAGTGATGCGAACCCGCATCGATTCAGAGAAGGTCACACTCAATATCCTGAAAAACTGAATGTTTGGGCAGGAAAATTAGGCGATGCTATAATTGGTTCCTTGTTCATACCAGGCAATTTAAGTGGCGAAATTGAACCTTTAATTGTGCATGAATTAGAGAACCAAAGGGACGACCAAGACAACCTAGCTGTAGACGAAGATTTGCTACACTTCCAACAAGTTGGATCACCTCCTCACTCTGCAGCTCCAGTTAGGCACTGGTTGGATACTAATTATCCGAACAGATGGATTGGAAGGAGAGTTCCCATTGAGTGGCCACCGAGGTCACCCGACTTGGCGCCACCTTACTTTTTTCTGTGGTGTCACCTCAATTCAGTTGTGTATAAAACTCAACCTGCGTCACTTGGGGAACTGCGAGAAAGAATTACGCAAGCATGTCGCCCCATTACTAGAACAACATTTGCCAAAGTTCGTGCAGAATTTGGAAATAGGCTATATTACTGTTAACAAAACAACGGAACCCACTTTGAACATTTACTTAATTGACATTTTTAATTAATTTGCAGTTCAACAAAAACCTCATTAAATATTCCATTCAAGCCAAAGTTTCACAATTATTGCTTCACCCTGTACATTTATTATTTATACCATTGGATAGCATTTTTATAGTATTTTCAATGATGTATTATTATAAGTAGGGGTTTGCAATTTAAACTTTTTGTGTTTTGGTGGGTGGAGCCTAGGAGGTTGATGGAGGTGAGTTCTCTTTCTATCTTTACTATCCTAGAAACGGTTTCAGACATTTTTGGATATCAGCTTTCGTTCGTGAGATATAGACCATTGTAAGTTTTAAAATTGACACACTCTATATACCTACTTGCCAGGCTCGGATGTAGTAGGGGGCGCAAGCCGGGGCCTATGCCCAGGGGGGCAAGTTCAGAGGGCGGCCTAATTCACACTTTACAGTCAAATGGACAACTCATCGTTTACTCAACTTTGACCTAAACTAGAAAAGAATATTATTATTCGCGCGGCGCGTAGACGTAGTTCAAAATACGCGCGCCCTCGCCCGCAGAAATCGTGGCAGTACGCGTCTCGTTACCGTGCGTGCGAAAGGGATGAAGCTATTGTTTAAAACTCTCTCGTCGATCTCTCTCCACGACAGTGTTTTGTTTTAAACGAGTGTGTTGTTTGTTTGTGTTTACTTTTTAGTACTTGTCGATCATATTAGATATTGGACAATGTCGTGGTCAATATTATGATAATGGGCTCAATAAGGCCGGCATCTATAAAGCCAGGATTGCAAAAAGGAATGAGCTAGCCGAGTTCGTACCTTGCTTGGCTCACTCCTTAAATCTTGTAGGTGTTCAATTTGCCTCGTATGCCAGGAAGCTATTGAACTATTTGGACCGATTCAAAAAGTATATTGTGTCTTTTTGGCTTCACTACTAGATGGGACATAAAAAAATATGTTAAAACAAGATTAAAAGGAAGTAGTCAGACGAGATGATGGACAAGACATGTTGCTGCGAATGCTTTACTAAATAATTTGCCAGAAGTAGCGGAAGCCTTGGAAGAAGTTAAGCAAAAATTTCAAATGTATTCTTAATTCAATTATTTGGGCTCTTATCCTCCGCGAAATCAATCGAGTGAATATAGAAATTCAGAAAGAAGATATTATCCTTTGAATTGAATTTTCTTAATGGTACTGATATTTTGAAAATGTCAATTGAAGAACTGCAAAAGTATGGAGCAGATCTGGCTCGAAAATACGAGCGAGATTTGAGAACCGTTGAATTCTGAAACTCCACTTGTATTTGGTGATATAGAAATGGCTAACATTTTATCTCTTTCAACAGATCTACACGCATGATGCTTTTCCTGCGTGTAGATTTTCCACATTTTTATTTTGCATCCTATCCTGTGTTATGCATAAAATATATATTCTACACATTCATGTCTATATATCTGTCTATAAATAGGCTTTCAGCACGGACAGAGCAGCGATGGATGCATTATTTCCGGAAGGCCTATGTTCAAATGTGAATCAATTAGTGGACATCTGATAACTGAAATTATAAGTACAAAATGGGTTTGTCCCGTTTTGTATTCCACTCAAAATGAATGAATAAATAGAAGGCAAAATAAACATAAGTGGACCGCCAAAAAAAATTGAAGATCCGGGGCTGATACTTGCTAGTTTAAAATTGATATTCTTTTACATATACAGGCCGTAGTAGTAACATTGTATAGTAACATTGTATAATAACATTGTATAACAATGTTACTACATTGCTATATTCTAATGTAGTAACATTGCTATATTCTAAACCGTAACAGATATGAAGACAACTGAGTGGGAAAAAAAGTAACTGTCATCGGGAATAATACAATGGTCGAAGAAAATTTACGGGGACTCTCGCCCTTCTCGAGTTATACGGGGAAAACAAAAAATGCTGTTTTTCGTTTTTTTCGAATGGAATTGCTATTCCGGAGAATATAAAAAAATGGAAATTTTATTGTATTCGAAGTGTACTATGACGATGTAATAATAAATATTCGACAAAATGTTTCGTGTCAACATGGCCACCATCAACTTTTTTTAAAATACGGACCTGTCTTTTTTATTACAGATATTGATAAAGCAATAAATTCACAATCTAAGGGTGTACCACATTTGATATTTTTATAGCGTTTCATTTGAATTAACTACAATCATCAGTGACAACAATCAAACAGAAAAACAATTTATCATGAACTTTTGAAACGGCCTGTATATCGAAAATAATTTCTTAACTTATCATATTGAGTGGGACGATAGCCAGTTGGCGTGAGTGGTTCGCTCTACTTATTCAATCGACTGCTATGTGCTATTTTGACTGGGTATTGTCCAACCCGCGCTAAGAATGACACATTAAAAAGTAAGACCTCGTCAATCCCCCGCTCGCACAAATTTCAACTTCATAGGGTCATCATTCGTGAGGGGGCGACAGCTAGTTAATGAAAAAACACATTTTCCACAGACAGATGGTGCCTTCGAATTTCAACATTCTAATGCCAGATCTCTGATATAATTAAACGTCATTAACCTAAGGCTCAATTTATACAAATCGGGCGTGGCGCGGGCGGTCACCCTCCCATCCTCGCGACGTCTCTGCCGTCTCTCGTGGCGTACAAGAAGAGGCACGCCAGTTCGTCGCCACGTATTTCTGTGTTTTCATTCTCAATAATTCGGGATGAAGTTGATTTCAATATACAACTTTGTGAAGAAGTTGGCAAATATCCTTGTTTATTTGATTTGAATCGTGCTGATTATTGTAATAGGAGTGCCTGAGACCAGGCCTGGCAGAAAATTGCTGATAAATTTGGTTCCCTCCAATTAGTTGGAGGGAACAATTCACACCGTTCAGTGTGAATTGGCCCTTACATGTGAAACTAGCGGTCGTCTTTCACACGAATGGTCGATATTTGTCTGCATCTAGGTATTTATGTTTTAAAAACGTCAATAATGTCTGCGACATTCTGAAAACGATAGTTCTTTAATGAACAGTTATCTGACATTAGGATGTTGACTACATTTGGATTTTGAGGGTTAAAATATTTCGTTCTATCAAGACTAATATAGGTATACTTGAAAGTAGGAACTTGTGTGAGCTATTTATTAACAAGGTCTTACCTTTTAACGTGCGATTACCAGCAATAAAAAATTAATGATTTCATGACTGATATGTTTCTGAGATAATTCTTATCAATGCCAGAAACGTGGAAGTTTGAATTTCTGTTGCTTGCTCGCTTATATTTTGTGCCGCATTGGTTTGTGAGGCCGCTTGAATTTAATTTATTGCGTGATAGTTTTAATTGAATTTTGCAATAGCTCTTAAGATAATAATTTGAATTATTTTGGGTAAAGGGCCTTCATAAAGTGCATAAAATGCTAAAGGTGACTTTAATTTGATAAGGATTAATATCATATCATTCTAAATAGCTTTTCAATTACCAATCACCAAATATATGAGTATATTCACAGAGTTTACTCCGATTATCATGATATTATACAGGGCTTTTCATGATGAGCGTTAATTAGCCGTTTCTGGCAAACTATTCAACGGATCAAACTGAAAATTTCACAGTATGCATAAGTCAATATGACCTACACGCCTAAAATATTTCAGACGAGGCGGCGTTGTCGCTTCTACTACAAAGTAGCGGCTTCTTTGATTTTTCAAATGGAACACCCCGTATATAATATATTATGATTAATTATCACTTTGTCAACAAATTGATATACTATTTCCCTATACCTATCTATTACCGTTTAGAAGATATAAATTAATTTCGATACTTTGATCTCATGAAAAAATGTGTGGAACTCAATTTTTACAAATGGAACACCCTGTATATTTCAACATTTTTGAGCTCTACATCCAATTTTAGATTAATTTTGTTCAGATAATACTATTTCTATTTTGAACCGTTTTCGAGATAAACTGTTTCAAACGGAAATTGACATGGTTTCCTTGTTCATCACTCATTTTTGTAAAACAGATTTCGTGTCATCATCATCCACTTTGGTCTTCTTACGAATGATTTTTGGACGGAAGGTTCCATTCAACCTACAGTTTTTTAGTAGTCGATTTATCACATTATTATTCGGCTTCGGAAGTTGTGGATATCTTTCATGAAATACTCGGCATGTTCTACTTGCACTCACCATGAATTATTAATAAATTCAAGAAATCTTCATTACTGTAACCTAATAATCTTGACATTATTCTATTATAATTGGTAGCTATCACAATCAGTCAAAACCACCAACAAAAGTCTGACGTTAAATAATTGGTTTATTTATTTTTCCAAAGCACACTATTAAAAAATATCAATGTGTACTGTTGTAGGTACGTTAGAGACCAATACCTCAATGTATACAAATTGTAACTTTTTCTAAGGTAGGTACATACCAATTTCGAATTGACTGATCTGAGACAGTTAAAAAACTGGATCAAAAAGAAATATTAATAAGTATAAAAAAATGTTGAATATCCAAAATAAGTGATGAATTCAAAAAAACGAGCAAGAAAACCACGTCAGTTTCCGTTTGAAACAGTTTATCTCGAAAACGGTTCAAAATAGAACAAAGTTAATCTAAAATTGGATGTAGAGCTCAAAAATGTTGAAATATACAGGGTGTTCCATTTGAAAAAATTGAGTTTCACTCATTTTTTCATGAGATCAAAGTATCTGCATTTTTTGAAGACCCTGTATGAGGCAAATGAAAATATGACTCGGAGTGAAGATCCTCATAGTATCACTCCACTCCATTTCAAATTTGATCGTTTTAGTGCAAGAGAGTTCAAAATTATCAGCATTTATAAAAGTACATGTTTGGTACAAAAAATATCGAAATTAATTTATATCTTCTAATCGGTAATAGATAGGTATAGGGAAATAGTATATGAATTTGTTGACAAAGTGATAATGAATCATAATATGATATTATATACGGGGTGTTCCATTTGAAAAATCAAAGAAGCCGCTACTTTATAGTAGAAGCGACAACGCCGCTTCGTCTGAAATATTTTAGGCGTGTAGGTCATATTGATTTATGCATACTGTGAAATTTTCAGGTTGATCCGTTGAATAGTTTGTCAGAAACGGCTAATTAACGCTCATCATGAAAAGCCCTGTATAGATTTGTAAAAATGACCTAGGTCTAGTGAATCTGGGATCTTGGGCTTCATCCAAAAATGAATCTATTAGAAAATTAACTATTTCAATCCGTGCTTGTTCTTTTCATCTAACCAAAAGTCTTTTTCATGGCTTGGCTTCAAATATTTGGAGAGTGCAATTGAAGCAGAATGACCGATTCCTCGATTTTTTGAAGTGAACTTTAATCAGTTATTCTTCAAAATAGACTGAAATTAAGCGGAATGAAAAATATCGATACTCAAGCCAATGAAATTCAAGTGGCCTAATCAACAAGTCACAAGGAAATATATTTACTTATTATTAAAAATTTTTCATGTTACGCTAATCAAATTATTGTTGTTTGTACCTAGTATTTGAGTTCCCTTAAGTAAATGATAGGAATATAAGCCACCGATTATTTACAATATTTTTTATGGCATGCTTTTGAATTACTTACTAATTTACTTTTAATATTTTGTATATCAGTCTGAACACTTTTCTCAAAAAGTTTTGATTTCTTGCAATCAACGAGTGCTGTTTCAGTTTTCTTCAACAAGTATGAATTTTCGCAAGGAATCTGCGGCTTATCGTTTCGATCAGTTAAAACTTGCCTTGAAATAATTCGGATATTTTCGTTTTGCTGTAAGAATGTTAAAACATGGCTTGCCAATATGGAAAACAACTACGAGTGCAAGTTCATTCGAATTCATGTCTCAAAGGTTGAATGAAGAAAAGTATGGAATAAAAATAACAAAAGGATAGTGCAATGAAGAGGAAGCAACCCCAAAAACTCGCATGATAAAAAGTTTTAGAAAAAAGGAACTTAAGCACCATCTATTTTGCTTGAGGGTCAATTCTGTTTTCCCCTTCGTAAAATCTATTCGCCCAAATATATAGGATCAAAATTTTGACATACAGGGGAGCTATAATATCCCTATAGTCAGATGGAAAAATAAATCTGCATAAAAAAACCATCAAGTACCCGACATTTTGGTTTCAGAAAACAGATTTATAAATAGAAAGGAAATGAAACCACCAGACCATAATATTTTCAAGTGGTAATTTGATCCTTCTCAATCTGAAGTAGAAAATAAGTTTCAGTCTTATGCCTTCTAGGTGCTGCTTGGAAAAGTGAAAATTACCCAAGTTCAGATACAAAATATATGAAAAATTTTCATTTTCTAGAGTTATAAAGGTGATAAATTCTTGTACGGCCTTTATAAAATTAATGAATTAATAATAATAATAATGTCTACATGACAGAATGGTACTGGATACAGCCTGTAAAGTCGTCAGGAGTTCGGATCCCCTTCTCTGCATGGTCCGTGACCATGAGAGAGCAGGGATTGGAGCATTTCTTTTTAGGGCAGCTGCCCAAGCAGCTGATGAACAGAGTTGTGGTCACCTCGTCACCTGTCACCGAGTTGGAATCCGTTCAGCAAAAAGTTCAGATAAAAGCCGCAGAGATCACCTTACTTCTGCGGAGACACAAGGATAAGCCAATGCATGGGGTCCTCTTCAATAACATTGGAGACCTTGGCTTATGAAAGTGCCTGACGTTCGCTTTTCTCAGGTCGAGTGGGCTGAAGTCGGAAACTGAGGGGTTCATAATGGCTTGCCAGGATGGTGTTTTCAACACCTTAGTCTACCGAAGTCGCGTGATGGGTATAGAGGTTCCTGACACAAGGTGCAGGGCCTGCCGCGAGGCGCCCGATACCCTAATGCACTTGCCATCAGCATGTCCAGCATATGCGGTCTCGACCTATATCCATCGACATAACGCGGCCCTCTACGGCACTCTTACGGTATTGACGAGACACCAGTGTTGCCCTACGCTCCGGGGGATATTGAATCCGCTGTGGGGAACGAGAAGTGCCGAATTTATTGGAACTATTCGTTCCCCACCCTCAGGCTCATACAAGCTAATAAGCCTGATGTAGTCCTTCTCCTGGCGAGACGAATATTGTCAGAAAAGAGGAGGAAAAACGGATAAAATATCGAGATTTTCTCTTCGAACTCCGCAGACTCTATCCAGATCACTCTGTCAAAATGGTTGTTCTGATTATTGGAGTCCTTGGTGGAATGATGTCCTCTCTCCTCTCGAATCTTAAAATCATACCGGCTTGCCGCACTAAGGCAGAAATCTTAGCCGCACAGATGCAGAAACCTGTCATGTCATTCTTGGCTCACTGCGCTTGCGCAGGGCACATGATTCTCGGACCCAATGATCACTTACCCACGGTGTGGGGAGGGATCATTGGTTGATAATGTTGATGCGCCCTCCCGAATGTATCAGGGCTTCGGGGGATACGGCCTGACCAGCGCACACTACGGTGAAAAAATAATAATAATAATGATCGTCTTTGTTGTTTCCCAGCTGTAGTTACATAGAAATATTTAGATAAATAACAGAGCTACCTGCTGATATAACAAAAGGCGAAGTTCAACTCAGCACAAGTGCTACTGAGTTGTTCTTCCACTCAACCTTAAAAAGATTCTACCTAAGCTAAGACAAAAAGAAAATAATATATGAAAAAAATATCTATTATGGAGAAGTCCATTACTGAGACTTATTCTGGTCTCACAATGATGAAAAATGTAAAGGGTTGAGCAGTTTATATATAAAGTTGGCTTTCGAACAGAAGAAGTTTGAATATTTTCCGTAAAACAGAAAGTTCTGAATTTATTATTTCTTTTGGTAACAGGTTGATCACATGGCATATATTATAGCTAAAAAATCGCTTAAAAATTCAGGTTTAAAACTACATCAGTACGAAAAGTGATTTTCATGTACAGATAAGGCGGAGTTTTGGTTTGTATAATTTTGTTATATTAATTAGCAGCATTTAATATCCGTCTATTTTCCATTGCGATCCACCCCGTATCCCGTAACTTATGGGATATTCTTTGATATTTTCTAATTCCGTGAATGAGCCATAGTCACGAGTTTCGTACTTTCTGGATTTTCCGAGTATACTGTTTGGTTAAACATGGACCATATAAAGTATCAGAGTAGTTGAAGCGCGATAAAACCAGTGCATCACAAAGAATTGTTTTCGTCTGTTCAGTGAGTACGTGTATGTGTTCGTGAATAAGATTCAACGAAGAATATGCAAGTTGTTTTTGTTTGTTTATATATTTCTCAAACCGCAAGTCAGAGTCCATTATAACTCCAAGATTTTTGCATTTATTTGTGATTGTAAGAGATTTACTTGTTTTCTGGCGATTTTTTTTATCCGAAAAGGATGATATTCGATTTAGTGGCATTTAGTAGTAGACAGTGATCTCTTGTCAACTCAACAAATGACTCGAGACCATTGTTAATAAGTGTACATGCGTTTTCTACACCTTGAGGGAGCTTGAGGGAGAAAGCTGTGATAGAGTTGAGTGTTATCAGCATAAAGGTGAAATTTATAGTGTTCTAGACTACGCAATATGTTTGATGAATAAATTGTAAACAAGAGTGGACCCAATATTGAAACCTGTGGCACACCTGACTTAAGTTTTATATAGTTTGAAAAGATTCCACCCTGGCACACTTTTTGTGTGCTAGGGTGTTTTTGATGTAACTACTACCCGATAATCCCATATAGATATAGTTTAAAATGGCGAGAATAGATCACAGTTTAGAGAATCAAAAGCTCGACTAAAATCAAGGAGTACAAGTACAGAACAAAGACCCTCATCTGTAGCCCTAATAATGTCGTCTACGACGTGCAGCAGGCCATGCAGTATACATTATTTGATTCATGTGAGATCAACATTTTATCTGTGTATGGTTATGTTACGTTCACACCCCTTGAATCAAATAATTTGTAAGGCATAACAAAATTTATATCAGAAAAGCCGTCCAGGAATTTATCACCTTGGCATAAATAGGCCATTCACCTGTTCCATTTTTTTTTGAGGCAATTGGTAAGGAAATATACCACTAATGATTAGTATTTAAATTCATAAAAGCCATATTTGAACATTTAGCAAATTACTCCCAACCTTGGGTTATTATTTTTACTTATTCAAGATTTTCACGTGTATCACCTGAAATTCATTTTCAACTTCAGTACAATGGAAATCATACTTTTTTAAGAGATATCACATACCCTCTAAAAATGAAGCATTAGCTTGCGGTCTACAGGGTGTTTCAAATTCGATCCTCACCATTGGGATCTCGGAAACTATGAGAGATACGAAGATGGTTAAATTAGGGCAAATTTGCGCATTTACCTGACTAACAATATGCCGTTGAGAACGTTCTAAATTTCCGAGTATGTCCGAATACATCCGGAAAAAAAACAGAAATTTCAAAATTTCGGAATTTCTGGCTTTATTTTTAGAAGGATTCGAAAATAAATTGCACTTCCACGTTGCCACTTTTCCCTGCTACATAATGGTGTTTTTAGATTTGCTATTCGACGTTTCGTCTTCTGGCCACTATTATCAACTTTATTTTTTCTTATGGGCGCTACATTGGATTCTTTCTGTTTTGAATAGAACCATATTTTACCTTTTCAATTATGTATCATAAGTTATCATTCTTTTTCGAAAAACTGGAGATATTGAAAAAAAATCTTATCATAATAGGCTTTGACTTTGATGTTTCAAAATTTGACTTTCAATGTGTTACACTCTATGACATTTTGTTAATGTACAAGTTGTTGAATTTTTGGCAAAAACTGGCTTTCACGAATGAAGAAAAAAAAAGATATGATACAAATTTATTACAACATGATGGTGCTCCACCGCACACTACCAGACGACTATCTAATTACCTGACTGAAAGGTTTGGTGATAAATGGATAGGCAATGGGCCAGTGAGATGGCCAGCAAGGTCTCCTGACTTAAGTGTTATGGATATATTCTTATGGGGTACTCTGAAAAATATAGTTTACGGTCAGAGGGAATCTCAAAATATTGAGGAGAGATATTAATCGAAAAAAAAAACTAATCAATACAGTTTATTGTATGCTTTTCACTATAAGGGTTTTACAAAAACCGCGACACGTGTTTCGGTATACAATAGCTTCTTCAAGCATAAACTGAGAGTTACTTCTAAATTACACCATTTTATACTAAAACTTAGTACCTATTCGTCTACCTAAATAATAGCTCTACCTGAAAAGGTCAGGAATACATTCATTAACAATATCAATACATTTTTTGAAAGTATACTTGTAAATATACCTAACTATTTTTACCTGCGAATGAACAGATTCAATAATGGCGAATTATTCAATTCAGTTTGATCGTTCATAAGATGTTGAGAGTTTTTGAATTTGTTTATTTCCATACTCTCCAACAAATTAAGTTTCAAACCTTTCTTCTGGAAATGGAGGGGTTTGTATTCATGGTTGAACTCATGTCCCTCTGAGATTAAATGACTGGAATATGTGGAATTTATTTTTCCATTCTGAAAACTATATTTGTGTTCCTTTATGCGGGCTTTGAATGTTCTTCCAGTTTGACCTATATAAAATATCGGACATGACCCACACGATAATTTATACACTCCTGATTTTTCTGAAACTGAATTTTATCTTTGTTATTTTTAATGTTTATGCCTAAGTTGTTGTTGGTTTTAAAAGCAGTATTTACACCTTTGCTGTGCAGAAAATCTGCATCTGCATTAATCGTGCAGTGAATAATATTTGAAGAAGGGCACAGTTGTGTTATCATGAACAAGGCCAGCATTTTGAGGATTTGCTGTGATTTACTTTTGTCTTTACATTTTAGTTAATTATTGTTATTTGTTTAAAGTTCTATTTTCATTGAAAAGGACACAATGTCTAATTTACCTCATACACACATCATTTATCAAATTTTGATTATTGATTCTGTCTCCGTATTTTTTCATTGGGTTTTCAAATGAACCAAACTCGGTGAGATTTTGATCCAATAACTTGAACATAGTTCGACGTGGTTGTCGTCTTTAGGGATACAAGTTTAAATACATTTCCGATGTCCTAACACTGTTTCTCTCGTATTCGTAATAAATTTGTATCATATCTCTTTTTTCTTCATTCGTGAAAGCCATTTTTCGCCAAAAATTCAATGACTTTTACGATAACAAAATATCAATGAGTGTAACAGATTGAATGTCAACTTTAGAAGCATCAAAGTCAAAGTCTATTATGATAAAAATATTTTTTTTCAGTATCTCCAATTTTTTGAAAAACAATGATAATTTATGATACATAATTGAAAACGTAAAATCTGGTTCTATTCAAAACAGAAAGAACCCAATGTAGTGTCCATAAGAAAAAATAAAGTTGATGATGGTGGCAGGAAGACGAAAGTTCGGATAGCAAATATGAAAACACCATTATGTAGCAGGGAAAAAGTGGCAATGTGGTAGTGCCATTTATTTTCGAATTCTTTGAAAAATAAAGCCAGAAAAAAATAAAAGCCATTTTCCGATTTTTTCCCCGGATATCTCCGGATATACTCGGAATTTCAGAACGTTCTCAACGGCATATTGTTAGTCAGGTAGATGCGCAACATTGCCGCAATTTAACCATCTTCGTATCTCTCATAGTTTCCGAGATCTCAATGGTGACGATCGAATTTGAAACACCCTGTATACCGTCATATTATTTGCTTTGCCACCCAAAAAACATACCGAGTTTGCCTCAGAAATCAGTCACTAGAAGGAATGCATGAATTTATGAAACGCCTACAGATTATCTGCAACCGGATAGAAGTCGGACAGGACAGTTTAAATGAGGTGATGGTACACAATCCCAAAGAAAAAAGGGAATTTGTCTCAAACTGCGGAGGAGTGGAAATGCCCCTACTCAATGGCCTACGAAATAATGTATTTGGTCATTTTGACGTAGACAGACTGTCTCCCTGTAATGGTAACTATCCTCACAAGTGGTTATGTGAGAATCAATCAGACGCTCTATTAGAGTTTGTTTGTTGGGTAGATAAGGACCCTGCTATAGGTGTATGTATGCCTCTTTAGGGGCATCAGATCAGTTAAGAGAGCAGTTAGTTGACAAAGCGATAGTATTAGATGAAATCGTTGTAAATTTAGAGAATGGTGTTTTAAAGTTATACATCTTTACTGATAATTGAATTATAATACTTTTCCTTTCAGATTTTATGACGCTGCAACCATCTACAAAAACTTGATAAAATCAGTTTTGGTGGAGAGGGTGATTATTTTAGTTTAATTTAATGTCAATAATGAATTCGAATGAACTGCTAAACTCCTGTATGCAAATCTCACAAATGAGATGAAACGCATCATTTCTTACCTTAGCAAGATGCCTCAAATAGTCGGCTCGCTGTTTCTGCAAATAGTAGTTTCTTCTCTGTTCATACTCCCCCAAGCCAAGGTATGGAGCGGCGGCGACCCTTAGTTGCGGATTGTTCGGGCTGTATTCGCCGTAACGCAACATCGCACATCGGACGCTGTCATTCTGCAAGATCGAAAGCGGATAGAAGTCTAGGTTTTTTTCAGTTACATTAAGACCTTGCAAGGACATTGTAGGAATATTGGGCCCTACTGGCCGTGTAATATGTCTTCAGGCATGAGTGAACATTCGTTGATTTATTAATCAAAGGGAAGAAAAGGTATATAATAGGTAATATTAGGTTGTTTCGAATATCTCAGTGATATCTCAGTAATACTTATTCAATTCATTCGAAATGAGCGCCATTTGAATCAGTGCACTTTTGCCAACGCAATACTAGTCGATTAATGGCATCCGGATTCGATAAAGTTGACGAAGGCTGACGAAGGTTCTGCCGGTGAGAAAGTTATCGAAGTGCTTGAAAAGATGGTTTTCGGTTGGCGAAAGGTTTGGGGAGTATGGTCTGGGGAGCTCAATTCGTACAATTTTCGGACGGTGATTTGTGCCCACGGGCGTTGTCGTGGGCAGCAGTGCCAGCTGCTGCTGACGCAATTTTCGGTACATTTCGTCGATTTCCTCACAATAGTACATACAGAAACCATGATTTTTTCTGGTGGGTTTTCGCTTTTGGAAAATGCTTGGATGACTCATCGTTGTCCAACCACAGTCCAGAACTTCTCCAGTTATCATTTTTCATCACACGTGATGATCCGATTCAAAACAGGATCGTTTTGGTTTCACAAAAGCAAAGAAGAACAGATCTCGAAAGGACAATTTCCGCGTATAGTTCAAATCGTGGAACACCTACTTTTCGACCTTTTTAGTCTTTTCACCAGGTTCCTCAAACCCTTGTCCTGGATTACTGTCAACCGCCCTACCAAAAGCATTCCGACTAATTAGTCTCACATCGTTATTCTTAAAAACCATGGAGAGACTATGTGAGCAGTACATAAGAGATGAAGTGCTAGTTCACTTCATTCAAATCAGAGATGAAGTACTAGTTCACTTCATCCAAATCAGCATGCATATACTCCGGGAAGGCCTACTGATTCTGCCCTTCACCATGTGGTTGGCAGAATCGAGAGATCATTGGACAACAAAGAATCCACAAAGAATCCAATATCGAGGAAGTGTTTGATAAAACAACCTTTCCAACAATTACCTAGCAACTACACTCCAAGAATGTACCCCTGGTAGTAGGAGAATGGATACCCAAGATGATCTCTAGTAGAGCAATAAGTATTAATGTAGAAGACATAATAGTGAAAGGACTGATCATGAGGGGATGTCCACAGGAAGGGGTCTTATCACCCCTTCTCTGGAACATAGTTCTGGACACCTTAACAAAAATGGATTCTACGCAATTTCATACGCAGATGACATAGTTATCTTGCAGACCGGCAAATTTGTAAACAGACTGTGCGATAGAGCGCAGGATGGGCTCAAATTAATAGAAATATGGTGTAAGGAACACTCACTGTCGATCAATCCCAAGAAGACTGAGAAGGTCCTTTTCACCAGGAAAAGAAGTTTAATGGGCTTGAAACCTCCCGAAATCTTCAAAAGCAAACTAAACTTCTCTGAAGAGGTAAAATACGTTGGTACTATCCTCGACAGGAAGTTAACATGGAACTCTCATCTACAGACTAGAGCATGAGTAATGTCGAAGGACACTGGGACGCGCGTGGGGTCTTTCACCCCGTGTGGTCACCTGGATCTACACTGCAATAATAAGACCTATGTTAACGTATGGAGCCATTGCATGGGGACCGAAAGTTCTACAAGCAACGGCCATCCAAAAATTATACCAAATACAGCGACTGGCTTGTTTAAACATCACAGGAGCCACGAGAACAACACCAATCGTGGCAACGAAATTAATCACGGATCTGACCCCTCTTGATCTGTGGGCCTGTGGCGGGAAGCGCTTACTGCGCAACCTCTGCTGCACGTAACAAGCGATGCAATTGAACCCAGGTTTGTGTTTAATACACTCTACAAAATAAAAATTAAGCAGAACATAGAGTCAGATGATACAAATGCAATACGGATTTATACAGACGGCTCAAAAACCAAAGAAGGCTCAGGGTGTGGAGTGTACTCCAGATCACTAAGCCTAAGAATTAAGTGGGGAATGGGAAGAAATACCAGCGTGGTCCAAACAGAACTGGCTGGTATCTTAATGGCCACAAAAGAAATAACCAAGAAAGGAATTTCTGGCAAAAATATAACAATCTGCGCTGACAGCAGACAAGCCTTATTAGCCTTGAACAGGCAACGTATAACCTCAGGGCTAGTACTAGAGTGTCACCAAGATTTTGCCCAAGCCTCGGTAGATAATAACATTATCCTGAGGTGGGTTAAAGGGCACGACAGAAGTAAAGGTAATCGCATTGCCGACTTTAGCCAAGGAAGCGTGGCACCTACGGCCTGATGACTTCGACAATTGCGGAACTACTCAAATGTTACACCCATGCTCAATCCTTAAAGAGATGGGACGGAACCAAAGAATGAGAAGCTGGCGCCGAAGAAATATCTGGCAATGACCAGGAAAAATCTACGCCTAACAGTAGGATTTCTGACTGGCCACTGTCAACTAAGGAAACACCTCCATAATATGGGGCTAGTGGACACACCTCTATACAGGATGTGTGAACAGGAAGATGAGTCTGTTAGGCATGTCTTGTGTGAGTGCCCGGAGTTAAGGTCAATAAGAGAGTGTGTGTTCGGCGAATCTTGGCCTACACCTGCCGATATAAGGGAGATGTCTCCCAGTGACCTGTCCATCTTCCTGGAAAGGACAGGATGGACGATGACCTAGGAGGACAACTCCTCGGAAGGATGTACAATGGGTCACATGTGGCCTAAGTACTGTGGGCTTACACTCACCCTCCCTACTCTACAGACTGAAATCTCTGGAACGAAATTTCGCAAACCAACGTCGAACAGTACGTTCATTAACACTATCATTGCCAGGTTAATTTCTGGGACTGTTTCTGCAACGCTTTGTTTCAATTTGAATTCGTAAAGAAATACTGCCCAAAAATCGCCTAACGACATTATACAGTACATTCCTTTTAAAACGAGCCACCCTTAATAACTTTTGGTACACTGATTTTCAGGAAAAATAAAAAGCACGTCAACCATAGATACTGGGGGACACATTTTGACATATTCACATTTTATGTTACTTCCCCTATCGCACCCCCAGGGCATGTCACCAATTTTTTTTTTAAGGAATCACCCTATATTATTTCGCATTATCAGATTCTCCATGATGAGCAGATTTCAACAATATAAAAAACATATGGTCTGAAGCTTATGGTTCGGAGCTACAAATTATTAAGTTGAAAAGGAGCCACCCTGAATAACTTTTGGAACAATGATTTTCAGAAAAAAAAACCTCAACATGTGTATACATACACATTTTGACATATTCACATTTGATCTAACTTTCCCTATCGCACCCCCAGAACATGTCACCATCTTTTTTATGGATCAATAAGCTGAAAAGAGGCAAAAAATTAAAATTTGGAAAAAATTGGAAAGCTTCAATGTATGAAGTACAAAGTCCTCTATCGATGAGTATACTCGTACATCACGACACGGTAGAATTCATTGAGATATGGATCTACAAAAACACATGATATCAATGCGGACAAAACTTTTGAAACAACCTAATACATCAACCAGGGACAAAAAGGTAGAGTAAGAACAATATTAATGTATTCAGTTGTATATAATATACACTTTGAAACATCTAATATGTTTCATGCTTTAAATTGAGGAATGCCAAGAAATGATTTTCAATGCAGCTTGGAAAAAATGAAAAAAAGTAATTTGTGTCAACAAGTCAACGACTCGTGGTATATTCCATTTTCTCCGTTTTTAACATGTATCATTCAAGGTGTTTCCCGAAAGTATAGTTTGGGCGGTCGATGTTGACGCTTGGCTTTGCAAAATACGGCTTTGAGGAGTCATCCATAATAATCAGTTCCAATTCGATCGGTACAAAGAGTGACGTATTTGACGTTTTGACTTTATTGACATGAAAATTCTCTAGACTCTAAGAAACTATAAGAAAGAATTCTATTTAAAAATCAATTGAACAAAGAGAGCCTATAATGAAAATATGCCCTTGCCGGCTGCTTTAAAAAAAAGGTTTCACCAACCTGGTTGGGAAAAGTTTGTTTTGGTAGAGGTTCACTTACGCTTGATCCGTGTAAATACGGTGGATGTTATAACTCTGATTGTTATAAAAACGGATGTTAAAATTCAGCGCTTGAATAGCGCTTGAGGAGATCGAAATATTTTCTAACGTTTGCGTTTGTGTCTGACAAGGGGCAAGGAGCACAAACAATGCATAGTGTAGCAGAACCAAGATAATAGGGGATCCCAGGCGGGGATTTCGGACTTTACTAAAGCGCGGCAGATTAATATACAGGGGATACCTTGTACCCGGTTAAGTACCTCCATCAAATATGAGCCCCATATATAAGGCCGCTCGTGAAGGATAAAGGATTAGATGAGTAAAAAAAATGATCATCAGAAATTCTCGAGCACGTCAGATTAAGGTAGGATGAGTTAATTACATGCTAAAAAGTGTATATTTCAGTAATCTGACAATTTGAGAGTGACGTAAAAAAATGAGAGGGCAGCAAAGTCGTTAAAAAATAACTTCATTTCAACATTCTTGAGAGTAGCTAATTTTATTTTATTTTGAAGGAAACAATTCAAGGATAACGAAAAATATATAATCTGACGATTTCCGCAAGCCGGAATAACAAAAATTCGTCGATAATTTCCCAATATTTCCCTCTCTGAGTTTCTATTCCTCTTTCACTTTTTCTCTATCTATTACTCTCTCACTCCGTTGCCATGACGCAATCACAGCTGATCACATAAACTCGTTCGTGATGAAGATGATGATTAATTATTCAATTGATTATAAAAAATTAAATTTTTTTGAGCATTTAAAAAAATATTTTCTTATAAATACAAGTATTCTACTTAAAAACATACACTTATTTATTTGCATGCTATTTCCTGAGGTTTTCAATTAATTATGTTCAACGATTAAAAAAAAAATAAAAAATTTTTTTTGTCAGATTAGGCGAATCTCTCTAGATAATTGTCAGATTATGAGACAGCACGTCTAGAACATAAAGATGAACGATATATATCTTAATCTGACGCGCTTGAGTATTTTATTGAGTATTAGAAAATCTGACGCGCTCGTTTAAATTTTTTTTCTTTTCACTCTTAACCCTTACATACAACCCCCCGCATCATGCAAACGATCAGATTAACATGCGAACATTATTAAAAATACGTAGGACATTGATGCTATCAATATCTGACGCGCTCGAATATGTCCACGCAACAGTTTTTTTTTACATATTTAAAAATCTATAGCCGCTTCCCCCACCGATGAAAAGTTATATATTATATAACATTTTTTTTCTTATCATCTAAGCTTTGCAACCTAATATGTCTCTATGACGCTTGAGTAAATCCCCATTTTGCATCGTGGGCTCCCCTATTAGAAGAACTACCCATAAAAAAAAACTGTAAATTCGAAACTCTGAATATTTTTTTTGTGTAGAGCGTTTTCATCATTACTCATTGAATAGCTCTGAAAGCTCAGGTACTTTTCTTATATTTGATATTTTTTCAGGACCATGTTGATCATCGTTTATTTTAAGTTAGTTTCTGGATATAATAATGGCCTACGGATAAGGAACATCTGATCTGTTTAAGATATATTTTTTCGTTAACCACCTGTTGCCCCCTCACGAACGATAACCCTCAGATATACAAGCTTCTGCGAGCTATGGACTAGGATCTTCCCTTTCAATGTGCGATTACTAACACGGGTTAGATTTAACGCAGTGAAAATTTATCGTTCGGCCGTCAAACTTTAACCACCGTTCCACATAGAGGTAAACTGAATGAGTAGAACGAACCACTCGCTAACCAACCATATATCGTCCCTGATACTTACAGAATATCGAATGTGCATTACTGTTTATCACAACATAAAACATTCTGAACCGTATGTACGTGTATGTTAATTACTCACATACGAGTATTACTAAACATATTGATTTAAAATTCACATTCACATACTTTCAAATACCAATTCCCATGAATGATCGCTTGTTGAGATTGAATGTTGACCATTAACTAGTTTGGGATCAGATAGCCACTCAATATTTAATTTTCATACCTAAATGGGGACAATTTCCTGTAATATCTCATAATCTGTTCCTTTTCGGCTTAACTCCTTGAAAATGGCAATACAGCAATAGCGATAACTAACAGAAGGCCAATAAAGAACCTAGGATACACGTGGTAACCCTTTAAATCTCTTTAAACTGGTGAACGAATTCGTCTCTCTCTCGAGTGTCTGTCATCCTCGACAGGAAAAAACATTCAAGTCCCATATCATACAGAGGCTGGGGCTAGTGAAGTTCGCTATACACAACCTGTATTCCATCAATGGAAGCAGAAGTAACATGTATCTCCTGGTGAAGTCCACTGTGTAGGGCTAGTGCGTACAAATTTACAGACTCCAGATCCAAAGTGAACGTCCACCTCCGGATGGCTGTAAATGCTCTTATTAACACACTCAACCGATATATCCACCAGGACATGAACAGAAGCCTCAGCACCTAGTGCCTGGATGTCCTTCTAAGCATCTGAGAAGGTCCTCTAGGGTACTCGGACACATCCTAATACAGATCTGAGTGACATTTTCCACGTACTGAACATCGAAGACCTGATTTCGCGAGATTCACCCACACCAGAGACCACCTTCGAGGGTCTCCGTCAAAGAATTATTCTGTGTTGTCATCTGGCGACTCCGGTAAGTATACAAACAATTCGGTTCATTGCATACACCCATTAGTACACGACACATACACACTCGCCACCACCCAGGCACAGGGAACCACTATGCAAACATTACACACAGTAGAGACAGGCGCAACAAACACATATAGATAAAAAGAAAATGTGGATGGGGGAGATTAAAGCTTCTGTACATCGTGTGGTGACACTTCTATCTCAGGGCAATCAACCCTGGGGTTAGGCATCGTGGGTCTGTCTTTAATTTGTTTCATCTTGTCTAAACTTCCTCTCTGTATTTCTTTACTATTTTCTTCAACTTCAATTTTTACTTCGATTGAGATGAAAAAACATTAAAAAAATAAAAAGCACGTGAGTCACATCGGAATTTTCGTTTTCTGAAAAATTATTAATTTATTCGTCTACATTAATATTGTCACCTTCAAAATAGTCTCCATTAGATATCATGCACTTGTGCAAGTTTTTCTTCCAATCCTCCAAACACTTCTGAAACTCGATCTTTGGGATGATAGCCTTTAACTTTTTCAGCGATGCGAGTTTGATGTCTTCTATGGTTGCAAAACGACGGCCCTTCAAGGTTCTCTTTATTTTTAGAAATAGGAAAGCGGTACAAGGAGCAATGTCTGACAAGTAAGGAAGCTGGGACATCGTTACAGTATTGTATTTGGCTGAAAATTCGCGAACAAGCAATGAAGTGTGAATATGTGCATTATCGTGTTGCAGAATCCACGATTTTTTCCCAAATATTCAGGCATTTTTTCGGATTGCTTAATGCAAACGGCGTTGAACTTGTAGAAAGAGTACTGAATACCATTGTCATTGAAATCAAGGAACACAGTGAGCTTGACCTTCACGTTTGACCGCACTTGTCGCGCCTTTTTCGGTCTTGGCGAGCCAGAATTCCTCCTCTGGAATGATTGAGTATTAGTTTCGACGTCATATCCGTAAACATGCATCGTCATCTGTTAGGATATGTTTCAGTAATTCTACATCATCGTTGACTTCATTTCGTAACACCTGAGCAACTTCCGAATTTATTGAAACTATTCTTTCCCCACCTTCTCGATCATTAGAGGAAGACGATATTTGTCGTGGAGCTTTCAGTTCCTGGGAGACCACTATCGCCCGAAAAGATGAGGAAAAACAAATATTGAGATTTTCTCTTCGAACTCCACAGACTATCCAGACCACTCTGTCAGGATGATTGTTTTAATTATTGGAGTCCTTGGTGGAATTATTTCGTATAATTCATTGTTTATATGAAAGTAGTTATTTCGAGATATATTAGTTTGTCTAATAAATAATTCATTTAGAGAAGGAGTCTTCCCAGTTTTTTTGAAGAAGTCGATTGTCTTAGCACTGCCAAAGAGTGAAGTCATCAATGGTCCATCGAGTCTTCGTCTAATGTCTCTAATCTTTACAATGGCTATGTTGCTACAAAAATTAGTTATAAAAAGACTCTTTTGCTTTCTGAATGAAAAAAAAAATAATAAGTGATTGCCAGTTTGTTTTCCAGAAGCAGAAAAACACTTTCGATGCCATACTTTAATTTCTATACAATATTTATCCAACATAAATGACAAAAAAACAGTGGCTGAAGTCTTCTGTAATATATAACTAAAGCATTTGATTGCGTGAACCATTAGATTCTTTTACGAAAAATCAGTAGATACGGTATAACTGGAATAAGTTTAAAGTGTTTGAGTCATACTTAACAGATGGTCAAAACCACCTACTTGCGGCGTCCCACAAGATTCGGTTATGGGACCGAACCGAATCTTGTGGGACGCCACAAGTACCCACAATGTTCGGTTCTGGGCCAACTTTTATTCTTAATTTACATTAATGACCTATCGTCTATTACTATCCATGGTAAATTTACTTTATTTACTGATGATACCACTATTTTATGGCATATGAACCACGTGCTATAAGAACCATAAATAGCATTAGCGCTCTTAAGAGATAGTTGAAAAACTTGCTTTCTGTGACACCTTATTATAGCTTAGCAGAATGATAATTTTAATTGACTATGACTAACTATAATAGGTATGGCATTTTATTGATTTAATTCAATTTAATTTGAATTAATTTAAATTATTTTTATTTTATTGTACTTTTATCAGGTTTTTTAATTACATGTTTGTTTTCAGTTCATGTAATCACTTACTTTTTGTGATTTTATTTATATTTTTCACCAAGCTTTGGCAATAAGAATTTGTTCTTCGGACAATAAAGTATATTTTGAATTGAATTGGGAGGACTTTTTTTCCAGTTTGTGTCTGAAGGTAACTTCTTTGAATGAACAATGAACTACACATCTTTGTATTTGCAATATATTTTCCAGATAAGATGAAATTAACGTTGTCGCTGAATTACTGAAACCAAAATATTTCAAAATAGCTAATAAAATTTTATGGTTAATAAATTAATAATAAATGGTGTTCTGGCGATGCATTGAATTTATTAGAGCCTCTGGAGACACCCTACATTTTGTTTTATAAGAGAGAGGACATTGTTAGATCAAGATCTTCAGATGATGTGGTGCTGCAGATTTTTCCGGGTTTTCCTGCAGCTGAAAAAGCAAATGCGCCATTGGAATCAATGAATCAATGAAGTCGCCCCGGAGCGCCAATTAATTTTTATTGTTGTTTTTATTTTATTTTTATCGTTCATTTAATAAAAGTTATATACTGGTTAATAATATCCAACGCTTTTGAATAATCTAAGAGAACTAAGATTGTTAATTCATTTGAATATATAGCTTCAATTATATTATCAATTTTTCTAGTAACGCTATGGCATAGCTATACCCACATCTGATACCTGATTGTTTGACTGGTAAAATATCGTGTAGGTTGACGTTCTGATTTTACTGTCCATAATCCTTTCTATAATCTTTGGAAAAATCGGAAGAACGCTTATTGACCTCAAATCATTCTAACTTTGGGGATGATTGACTTTTGGAAGCGGTATGAATTTTGCATTGTTTTAAGCAATTTACACTTCATTTCATTTTCTTTTTGGAAAATCTGATGCAAATTCTTAGATCCATTTGTTTTAACAAATTAAAATCGTCAAGCTCTTGAAACACGTCTAATCTTAGCGGCTAGCACAGACAAAAAGTAAACAATGAAAACAATTGAAAATGTTATCATACTTCCGTGACATGTATACCAACATTTGTATTTGTTTTATTTTAAACTATTATCTTCATATTATTATGTCAAAGTTATCTTATGAACTTAAATTATGCATAACGGCTAAAATGCTATTAAGAACCGCACGAATCCCAATTTTGGATTTTCTTTGGAAAAATAAATTTTGTTATATAATGATATATAATCACGTGATTTCTTTATTGTCATTTTTTCACCTCGATGAAAGCAGACATTGAAGCCAAAGTTGAATTTCGAATAGAATAAAGCCATTTAAAAAAAATCCGTTCAATGCGGATTGTACTGGTCACAATTTATATAAAAAATACCAATCTACTAATGTAACAAAACCCATAACTAACCGCGGAGTAACGTTGCCCAATTTCTTTGAGTGTTCTAAAAAATTCCGTTTATACAGAAGAGTAAAAATATAATTCCATCAATTTCAACCCTGTTATGAGAATTTTTATTACTAGCTGACAACCAATTCAATCAGCATGTGATACAGGGTAGAATTTATATACTCCCATACTCAATTCATTTTTAGTGTTTTATTTTATTATCATTGTATAACTCTTTGATCTAAACTTATAGTGTACATAACACACTTTTATATAATATATAATAATATTCAATATCATTATTTTTACTTTTAGTAGCATACCCATGCACAATGTTTCTCCTTTTATGGGTTTTCTATCTTATATGCTATTATTGTTACTCTGTTGTACATCTAAATAAGAACAAATAAATTATTATTATTAATCTACAGTGTAGCGAGTTGAGACTGGCCTGAACGAATTGTTCTTTCAGATGATTTGATTTACAGCCAGTCTTCAAGTATGCCTACTGACTATATGTGAATAATATATGTGACTTCAGAGTTATCTCGCTGAATGTATGAGTTACACATAGGTATGAACTATACCCATTTATTCAGCAAGATATATAAATCACGTACATCTCAAATACAAAAAATGGAAATACTTAATAAATACAATGAGTGAAATCGGAGGGCTAAACAATTCTAGTAATTTTATAGATTTGTTGACAGGAGAGCTAGCCGTGTTCTTCAAATTCAATATTGGCAATATGACATCATCCAAGGAAATATCGTCAAACAACTTGATGTAGTGAGAAATAAAAACGAAATTTGCTCAGTTTCTAAATAAAAATTGAAGATTGTTTACTTCATCTCACAAAAATGTTAATAGGAAGTGGTATTTTTCACAGTATTACATTAAATGTACTCCTCTCCATTGACGGTGCCCACACCTTGTGTTGGTGCGTACTTTTATGATCCCAAGAGCCACGCTAGTGGTGGCACAACTACTGGTTGGACCTACCAAGCCGGAAGAGTCGTCCGAAAAAAGTCAGACGAAGAAGCTACTGCAGCACCGGGGGTTAGATAAAATCTTCGTTAACCCTTGGCAATTGAAAAGGGGATTTAATCCAGTGATGCTACGCGACCCGTGCTGAGGGATGAATAGTACCTAAGCCTTATCAGGTATCAACAACGGAGCCTCTGAGATACCGGGCGACTTCTCAGAATATTTAGCCTTATATCCATGCAGGGGGTTACATGTTTGCGAATAATTATTTTACCTATACTCGTAGGAACTAAAACTTCTCTGACTCGCAATGAGATTACTACAAGCAAATCCACAACACATTAAAGATGCTCTGGCTGTCTTTACAAAGTTGTGTGAAAGTTTGGCATTGCTCTCATACACGAACTTTGGATCTACAGGGGAAAGTTCGTGGGTTTGGAAGAGCTCAGGACGTAGTTGATTTACAGAACCTCGACACATCAAGAACATGCATAATTATCCGAAAAGGAATGAATATACTGCCGTTTTGTACCGGTGAATTGACGACAATCAAAACAAAGATGGCTGGTGAGGGAGGACCTGAGGAGATCATCATTGGATCAGCATAGCTTCCTTTCGCTAGTCGGAAACCGTTAACAACCAGGGATGTGGACGAACTAATGATAGCCTGCCAAGCAGACAGATTACAGCTCATATGTGGCTGTGATGCTAATGCCCACCATCTGACCTGGGCGACCAATAATCCCAATGAAAGAGATGAGCATTTACTACAGTTTATTATGGCAAATCAATTAGACATCTCAAAAGTATGCAATAAACCTACTTTTGTTATAACGAGGCATATGGAGGCATATGCGTTTCATTTTCCTGTGGCAGTGAGAAAGTGAAAGTTCTCTCTCTCTCTCTCTCTCTCTCTCTCTCTCTCTCTGTCTCTAGGTTATCCTGGCTATTGCTTTCGGCAATTTCAAAGCTTCTTACCCCTATATCATCATAAAATAGTTATTGTTGAAAAAAAACAATTTGTCACTGCCATAGAAAAATGAACCGAATAGTATCTTTGATATTTTTTGTAGTAAAAGAAATACACTTCAATGTTAATATGACGTCATAGTTTGGCCATACTGAATATGGAGAAAATGTCTCGTACGGCATCATTTTGAAAGGAAACATGTCATTTCTGTTATATCGTTAAGAAAAGAAATTTATATTTTTATCAAACGGTTTGAAAATATATACATGATTCTATTCAGTATTCTCGACTCGAATTCATTTCCAGTTAAAGCGAAATAGGTGTGTATGTGTTACCTAAAACAAAACAGATCGAATATATTCGAGACACATTTGTTGACAAAAAAAAATCGAAAACAGATTGATTTTCAATTCAAGGGGGGCATCTATTTATCATAAACTCAACCGTCATACTTCCTCCACCGTCTCTTGATGACCATCGCCTTTAGAATTTGAATAGGGAAAGTACTAAGTCTGACATATCGTAACAAAGGAAATTTTATAAGAAATTCATCCAAGCGACTGTTCACTATGTAAATTTTCATTTTGGTGCCCTCTTGCGGGAAAAACAATGTCACCAAGTAATTCTAGAAATGCTCCAAAATGCCAGACACCGTTTCTTGACTAACTAATAATCATGTATGGTGTTAATGGTGAACAGTTCGAGCATCTACTATTGAATAATGTAGTTTGAATTTATTGAAATTATGCACGGTTTTTCATTTAATGGGTTTATGCAATGTACATATTTTCAATTTTGTTATCTTTTTATAACTTGTTCACATTATCTTTCAAATGAAGTATCATAATTTGAAATACAAAACAGTTGTTTTTGAAGATATTCGATCTGTTGGTGCCGCACAATATATTCAAAACGTTACACGAAAAACGTTCGATTCAAGAAAGTTTCATTTTTTCTATGAAGTAGGAAATTTTCATCAAGGTATACATTTGAAAACTTTTGAATCAAGCAACAAATACAACAGCAATTTAATATGCTTACATTGAAAACCATCTTGCTAAAACTAAAAGATAAAAACACAAAAATGCATGCTTACCGATCTATTTGTGAATGGATTCTCAGAACTAACAAGTTTATCGATTAAAGCTCGTTTTTTCTCTTCTAGCGAAACGTCGTTACTATTTCGCTCACTATTTAAATCGAGTGGTTCGACAAATGGCAGAGTCTAGAAATATAAGAGGAAAGAAAAAAAAGAAGCATTAATATCACAACTAAACTAAACTACGCAGCTGCAAGAAATATCAAAAATTATACTTCAAAAAGCGCTGTTTACTTGAAAATATATATTCAACTGAACTTATAATTATGAATTAACAAATTCACATCTCTGGGTTGGAGATTCACCCCAATTTATTGAATACGGTGTAATAAATAATAAATGAATAAAACGTAAATAATTCATTTGTTGACTAGAACATAATATTCGGATTTTATGGAGTACGTCGCGATCGTTATTAAATCACACTTAACCAAATAGTTTGAAGATATGTCCAATACGATAAAATAAAATGTTTAATGAAATTTTCATATATTCAACCCTGTTGAATCTAAGAATTTAATTTTTTATATAATATCAATTCTGTTGTAAATCATACCCGAAAGAAAATAACGCCGGCCGCCACTGGTAACCATAAACCAAACGTGACGTAGCTAAGAGCACGGGAATGCCCAATATACCCTGCCGCTCGAGAAGCAGCGAGAGTCATGCTACCGATGGCTATGGAACTTCGGAGAATATTCTACGATGTTCGATTACGATATTTGAACGCTGGCTGCAGGCATATCGAGACAGTCAAGTACATAATCAAGTACACAGTGAAGTGGACATTACAAATTAAATCGAGTGGAAACACAGTGCGTTTCATTAAAAAAAAATAGAAATTTGATACATCGTACACTTATTGGACATTCTGTATATTTTTCTGTATATTTTTCGTTACAACTTTTATTTAAGGTGTTTTTATAGCTCAAATAGAGTTACAACATATCTATCTAAGCAGTATTTTATAATTCAGACTATTTTCAATAATTTTTTAACATTAATTTTATATTACTTCATATGATGAATTTCACTTTACCTCATATGTACTAATTTTTTATCTTTATTATTTACTGATATGGCTATATCACGTACAAGGAACACCCATTCCACGATGCTCCTTCTGTGATGCCGTTGTTTACTCCTTTTTATATTTGAGAATTATGTATACCATTTATCTATATTGAGTGAATAAACATTATTCTTATTATTCGTTCAAATTTCGTTCATACACCCTGTATATAGAAGCGAGACAAATCCTTAACCCACTATCAAAGTTCCAAGTTGCTTGCAATTCTTGGGTTTGAATTTAGTTTTATAATGCACTAAAAGTAATAGATATAAAGGCGGTGAAATTAGGAAGAAGTTGCACATTCTTAAAACTATTTAAATGGAGTTTTAAAAGTTATACTAATTAAACCGTTATGACGATAACCACTCAAATTGTCGCAAAAAAAGCAAACACCGGTTTATTTAAAAAAATGAAACGGATTAAAAATCTGTAAACGCCATCTTGGGAAAGTGCAATGAAAAATATAACAAAATGTGTGTGAGGTATCATCGACACTTTTTATTTGTTTAAAAACATATTGTGTGGCTTGAGCTGTCTGGCACATTAGGTTAGGTTAGGTCAAAAGTGAGTCGGTCTATTCGACCTTCAACCGCAACCCGAATAGGTTTATTGTGGCTCACACGGCTCTGCCGAACTCTAAGAACCTGATTTGGTCCCCAGCGGAGCAGGCACAAAGTATATGCTCTACTGTTTCATCATTTTCCAAACAGAGGCGACACGCACTGTCTTCCGGTAGTCCAAGAATCTGCATATGATGATTCAAATGACAGTGAACTGTAAGAAGGCCTGTTAGACATCGAAGTGCATCCTTACTGTAGTCCAACATATTTTTGGTATCAAACTTCGAAAGATGAATGAATGCCTTGGAGTGAGCCAATCCTGGAAGATTCTGCCAGAATTCCATAAATCTTCTTGCCATCCAGGTGTTCAAAGTTTTTTTGGCAAAGCCTAAAGCTGTGACAGGTTCTGGTCCGATGAAACTGCTTGCAGCACCCTCCTTTGCAAGGGAGTCAGCAGCTTCGTTGCCTTCCAGTCCAGTATGGCCAGGAATCCAGACCAGAGACAATCTGTTAAGTCTTCCTATCGAGGAGAGTCGTTTTTGGCAATTTGCTACCAATTTAGACGTTGCTCGGTAGGAGCCAAGAGCTACCAACGCCGCTTGACTGCCTGAGAATATTTTTATTGACTGTTGTGTGAGGTTGGATTTATCCAATCTCTCCGCACACAATTCCGCTTGAAATACAGTCGCATAAGTTCCTACTCAGGTAGATATATCTGTCCTGGGTCTGCGACTAAAAACACCTGCACTAGAACCGGAATGTGTTTTTGATCCATCTGTGAACCAACAACTATCTGCTCTTAATATTTCCTTCTCCCGGAGGATCCACTCCTCTCTACTCGGGAATAGTACTTTATAAGGCAGTTCGTAGTTGACAGTTGAAGGCATAAAGTCAGATGTCATTTCCAGAATACTGTGACAAGTCTGTTACTATAAGCCAGAGAGCTTCGCTTGGACCGTTTTCAGTAAAGCCCTCGGCCACCAGGCAATTGCACCATAAGTGACCATTGGTCTAACAATCATCACATAAATTCAGTGGATTTGTTTGGGACCTAAACTCCAAGTTTTACCACAAATCCTTCGACATGTCCATAGAGACAGCCCAGATATTTCACCTCCGTTCGAAATGGAATGATCTCACCATAGAGAGAAAGTGGCGTTAGATCATCCAATTTTCTCCTCTTGGTGAAGGGGATTAACACAGTTTTACTGGGGTCGACAGACATCTGCGCCCTCAGATCAACATTTTTCTGTCGAGGGCATCAAGCAGACTATCAGGAGCGACTACAGAAGGGGAGATAGTGCCCCACCTTGAGGGCAGCCCCTGGCGACCCTGAACCTAATGGCCTCGCCTTGAAGAGTCGTAGTTGCAGTTCTGTTTACTAGCATGGCATAGATCCAGCCAGTTATGGTCGATTCTATGCCCTTCCTAACCAGAGACAATCCTATAGATTTAGGAAGTGCATTGTCAAATGCTCCGTGTTAGGAATCACACGTTAAAAGGTAAGACCTCGTTAGTCCTTAGCTCGCACAAGTTTCTCAACTTCTGAGAGTTGTCGTTCGTATGGGGGCGGCAGCTGATTAACGGAAAAAACAGATTTTAAACAGACAGACAAAATATCAAGAAATACAGCAACCGCACGTAGCGCCGTTCTGTAAAAACCATATGTCGTTGGTGTCCAGATCATCCGATTCAGGCCAAAAGAAGCTGGTCATCATCAACCTATAATGCTCGTCGTTGTCAGTGATGGCCTGGCCAACGTTGTTCTCAAAGAAATATGGACTGATGACGTCGCCACCCCAAAATCCACACTTAACAGTAACTTTCTCGAGATGCATTGTACGCTCTTGGATCTCATGGGCCTCATCGCTGAAGATGATTTTTCGATGAAAATTAGGGTCAGCTGAAAACTGCTCCAGAGCCAATTCAGCGAACACACGTCGTTGTCTATGGTCGTTCAGTTCATGGGTCAGTTGAATTATGTATGGGTGGAGGCCCAAATCAGGGCGCAAAATTCGCGAAGTTGGGCTCTGCGAAAGGCCGAGTTCTTGTGAGCGACACGAAATCAACTGCCTCGGATTCTCTTGCACACTCTCACAGACAGCGGCTATGTTATCCGCAGATCTTGCGTGTCGTCGAAGTACAGGTGATGGTCGATCGTTTACTAAATCAATTGACTTCAATTTATCCACCACATTGCGAATAGTCCTCAGGTTAGCAAGATTATGGCGACCATAAAATGGACGAAGCACGCAGTACGTTGCCCGAACAAAACACGCATTTTGATAAATGAACTTTTTTATTGGCACATGTTGTTGAATGCTATATCCGTCTATAGTGATTTGGCAAAACAAACTGAATAAATGACAACTAATTTGACAGATGTAGCTTCATCAAGATGGCCGTTATCAATTGCCAAAGTTCTGAAGTCCCTGTTGGAAGACCCTATATATTCTCAAATGAAGCCAGAAAAAAATTAACACGAAATTGACAAATTTGAATATCTCGAGAAACAATAGTGATTTTCCAAATTTTGAAAAGTCATTTGAATACTCTGAAATGAGCAACCTGTTCCTAATGTAACCGACTTTGTATCTCTCACGGTTTCTGATTTTCCTATACTGACGCTTCTTCTTATCTAAAATAAAGTATATCTATAACAAGTTTCTGAGATGCTCTGCCTCTGTTATTGCAGAGTGCAAAATTTCATAAATGAAATAAATTTTGAATCGGTTCAATGAACATACTGACAGATGTACCTGTGTGGAAGATCATCTAATTATATTGAGCATTGCAAAGACGTCCACTTTTTACATGCATTTTCAAATATAACTTTTTGGTGGTGGAGTGATGTACACATAACCTTGTTTCGGAGAGGGCAAAACCATTTTTTGTGTAGAGTGCTATAAACTAAACTGCAATTCTTATAATACCTACAAAAATGAATATTTTGTTGATATCAACCCAGAAACATGTGATTTTGTCTATTAATTTTTACTAAGATGCAAATAGGATATATTAAAAGCTCTTTAAAGCATAAGGCTCGGGTCTATGGGGATCCCCCTACACGCCACTGGATTTATCATCATCAACCTACTGAAAAATCGAATTTAAATGAATATAAATTTCTCAGTATGAAACATCACTACAAATCTAATTATTACAAGCCTTTCTGTTTCAAAGGTCATGCACTTATTCGAAAATTTCAAGAAATTCAATAAATGTACTCACTTTGTTTTCGTTCGGTGATAAGACACAACTGGAATTTAACTGAACATTTTCTTTGTTTTCGTCAGATGATTGTTCGCTGTTATTGTTCTGTGTAACATCTTTATCACAATTAATCTGAAATTGAAAAAACATCGTTTTTTGGGAATAATGATCCTCTCAAAGAAGCAGGTTTCAACTATTATCAACTACTGTTATATATTTTTGTAAAATGTAGGTCAAACTTTTGGAATAAGGTCAACAAAACTAGCACAGAACTAAAATTACTATAGAAAATAACTAAAATTACTATAGAAATTCATAACTACTCGTTACATACGCCACTGCAAAATTCGAATATATCACGTGTTCATAAATATATCATGATGTGAACATTTCAAATCTGTGCATCAACATCAATGGCATGAAAAGAGGAGTAAAGGTGCCATTGAATCAAATTTTTCTTGCAAGAAGTATATACCAGAAAGTTGGAAATGCTAAAAATGAAGGTAATGTGACGAAACGAATGAATGATGATGAATCCGAATTTCAAAATGTACCACAGATATGAATGAAAAATTAATGACTACTTGAATAATTACATCATGTAACTAGTATATCACGGTTTAAAGCAGTCCCTACACAAAATTCTACTTAGGAAAGTTCACAGCGCGGGTGGTTAGAGGATATGGAAATAATTCAAGATGCATAAAAAGTTTGCATATGGAGAACAAATTCGTAATTAATGTTATATTTAACAAATATTTCCAAAGCTGAGTTCTGCACATGTTATGACTCTTTATTGAAAAATATTATGCCACAACAAAATTAAAAAGGGAAAAAATTAAAATTACCTAGTTGTATTCGCGAACTGTTTCGTTTGTGCACTTTGACTAATCATTCAACATTTATTTTTTCAGTCCGCAAGCCAAAAAAAAAAACCGATAGTTTCAAACATCTGTCGCTAAACAACATAATCGAATAGATAATCCATTCATAAATATACTCACATTATGTATCACGATGGAAACCAACAATATCCATTACAACAAAAACTCAACAATAGAACAATTCGAAATTGAAAATGGGTGGGTTAAGCTGTTGTGAGGAGTATTAAAGGGGAGAAATAACACTGAAAACAGAAGAACTCACTCCTTTTTTCAGCCCTTCATATTTGGCTTTCAGGCAAAATCAATATTGAACAAGGTCGGACGGAGGAGGCACTGAGACGCTGCTCCTCGTTTTCATCGCGATGCGATGTTTTCAGTGACATGTGTCTTTGATAATGGACGAATTATTCAATTTCATTTGCCAAATCAAGGAGGAATTCATCATATTAAGATGTTCGTCTCTATTAGGATTATGTTCGACTTATTTTTAGAACTTTGAAACGTCATAACTTATTCGATCGTGATATAGATAGATAGATTCGTTTATTTAACTACGTTACATAATGTTTGTAGCAGGTCAGTCTAATTCTCACAAATTCTGAAAAAATTTTTAGATATTAAAAAAACAAAAATATAAAATATAAATCAATAATAAACATAGCATAAACATACAATTTTAAAAAAGGCTAACAATATCGTAAATCTACAACAAGAATTCTATACCAAGATTAACAACAAACTCCCTTCTTATATATTATTATTATATACAACTATAATAATGTCAAAAAATCATTTTGTAAATATTCTTGCACACTGTTTTTCATTCTGATTTTGAACTGATTAAAATTAAGACTTAATTTTGACGGAATTTTATTATATTAATTCAAGTTTAAAGAATTCATTTTGGATGTTGTCAAACGATATTTGGGTATTTTCAATAAGTCACCAGATCTGGTGTTATATTCATGGTTATGAGAGAGTGTTTCATAATTTTTGTTATTTTCATGTATCTCCATATACAATGAAATATATACATATAAAGATGACAAAGGCATGATATTATATTTCATGAACAACGGTTGGCAGTAGTCGAATGCTGGAGCATTTGCAATGATTCTCAATGCTTTTTTTTGTAAACGAAAAACATGTATTGCTGAACTGGAATTACCCCATAAAATAATGCCGTAAAAAATTCTACTATGAATCAGAGAATAGTACATGTTAAGTAGAACATCTTCGTTACAAATCCGTTTCATCTGCTTCAGAAGGAATATATGGGACGATATCTTTTTACATATCAAATAATGAATAGTATAGTACTGTGTAGAAGAGCCAAGTTGAATAAATTCAGAATCTCAAGTTATTATCATCATTGGGCGTATTAGATTATAAAAGGATAATCAAGCGATATGAAAATTTTACCAGTACATTTAACTCCTTTCGATGAGTTACAAATCCAAATTTTTGAATAGGTTTCACCAATCTTTTCATTTTCAATTAAGGCTTGTTTTACTAGATTTCAGTATGTTTTGTATAACAAATCCAGCTGTGTTTTATGTAAAAAATACTAAAAATTCGTTCATTGAGAGCGAAAGGATTAAAAATAATAATAATAATCCATACTTATAAAGATTTGAAGCCAATCTGTCATGGCGTTCCTCAAGGTTCTGACCACGTTCCGTTATTATTCATCATTTATATGAATGACTTATGTAGTTTTACTTCACTAACAAAATATGTTTTTTCAGAAGTCGAAACTTGTGCGAGCTAAGGACTAACAAAGTCTTACCTTTTAACGTGTGATTCCTAACAAGGGTTGGACAATAGCAAGTGAAATTCAAGCGTTTAGTCTGGGGCTTGAACCATCGACTCACACATCGACCAATCAACTGAGTGAACAAAGCACCCACGTCGAACCACCCGGCTACCGACCGACCGGTTTTGTTTGCCGACGACACAACCCTCATATGCACAGACAAATCACATACCAGTTTACCTAAAATGATGAGCAGAAATGAAAACTTTTAAGTTTTAAGAAATGATGTTTTGATGACACTGAAGATAGCATATCATTCACTATTCCACGCAGTTATTTCATATGGAGTCTTGATTTGAAGGCATTCCACAAACTCAATCACATTTTCAGATGTCAGAAAAAAGCCATGAGAATCGTGGTAAACGTAGGATATAGGAAACACTGTCGTCCTCTTTCCATTAAATTTGAAATAATGCCACTTCCTACATTATATATTGAGATTTTTCCGAAACACTCTCACAATCATCATTATTCAACAAGATCCGCATGTTTATTGATAAATACAAAGACATAGGTTAGCAGTTAGTCAAAAAAAAACTCGATAAATTTGAATTTATACAACTGTCTTCATCCCTCAGTTAAATCTTTGGATTTCAGAAATTTCGAAAATAATATCAAGAGATATCTTCTCAACCACTGTTTCTACACAATCGAAGAATATGCCGATGTAGCTGGTCAATTTTTAGTTCTTGAAAAATGATTCATGTTGTAAACATATGATAATGCCTGATGTCCTTATGTTTGTTGACCTTTTTATATTGATATCTTTATTTTATTACCATTCATGTGACACTGTGATCATTTAACTCTTTGAGGGGCAGAAAATGTTACCAAAAAAAGACCGTAGTGGAGCAACAAAAGTTTTATTCATAAATTTTTATAAAATTTATGTTGAATAATAAGGTATGCGTAACGAACATAAAGGTAACTTTTTTTCCAAAATTGCACTGATTGTTTTTGACTTATGGGATGGTACAAATAAGGTACCACCAAGCCATCCAGTAAAAAAAATGTCATTCTCTCTGGTGAATTATCCTTTGGAAATTATTGGGCATGGTAGTTCTGGAAGCAAGATTTGCTTTTACCTAGACACAAAGGTACCTGACAAACTGAACAAATCCAGTCAGTGCGCACCTGTTTAACTTTTGAACTACATAATGCACATCGTCTTCTCGTGCTTCGCTCCGGTTGATGTTTTGAAGACTGATGTCGCACTTCAGCGGGAACAAAGGGCTTAGATTTTTTAATTTGTACTGGAACTATAGATTGAGAAGATGATCTTTTATGAGATACTAGTTTTTCAGCAACCAAACCATTGATGACTTGACGTCGGAAGTCTTTGGAAGACATTGGTGGTAATTGTAGCAGTTTGTAAATACAGTACGAGTTTACGACTGCTGCATCTAAAAGGTAGAACATAATTCTATGCCACCATTTCTTACTTCGTCTATCAATTTTGTAGCTTGCCAGCAGTTGATCGAATTCATCTACGAAATTCATATTATGATTGTAGTCAATGACCGCGGCAGGACATGTAACCGGTTTTATAGTACCATCCTTCTCCTTGCGTTGTACTTCACAAACGTTTTCAGGATCATGATAATTAGAAAAAATATGTACGGACCTATTATCCTTCCACTTTATGACTGCTAATCCAGTGTTGCTTGTGAACCATTGCATATCACCGCGCTTCATTATTTTATCTGCTTTGAATGTAGGAAGATATTTACGTTGTAAATTCAATGTACCAACAGCATGAATGTTCTGCTTCTTCAGCTCTTCCATCAAAGGCACGCTGTTGAAAAAGTTATCAAAATATAGAATGTGATCCTTGTTACGTAAATCGACTGTAAGGTGGGTGATAACACGGACACCAAGAGCTTTTTCCGGACTGCTAGTTTTGCCGGTATAGATTTCGAATTTCAGTCAATATCCAGATTTGTCGCATAGCATCCAAACTTTGTATCCCCTTTTCACTGGTTTTTTTGGCATATATTGCTTCAAAGAACTCCGTCCTTTGAATTTTATCATTGATTCGTCTATAGCGACTTGCTGGCTCGGAAGTAAGCACCTCTGAAAATTTCTCAGCAATAAATCTATCAATGGACGTACTTTATACAGTTTGTCAAAATTAGGAGATCCGCGGTCAGGCATAGCAGAGTTATCGTTTATGTGTACATGTGATAGCAACCAGCTGAAACGCTTTACGCTCATAAGAGAAGAAACGTAATGGTCTTTGAGATCTGGCCCGCTTGACCAGTAATCCTTATAACTGGGGGGGCTTTAGACCCATGAGCAAATTCATCCCCAAAAATGTATTCAACTCTGAAATAGAAGTGGGAACATACATTTTTCCTGTAGAAATTTTTTTTTGCTCTGCGTACAGATTAGTATGGAATACTAAGTGATCCATAAATTCTTTTGTTATAAAATATCGGAAAAGCTGGAACGGTGTCACATTTTCTGAATCATTTTGTATAAAATCGGCAACACCAGAAGAACATTCAAAATCTGGAGGTGGGGTTGGTTTACAAGTATTTGACCAAGTTGGTGGTGTATAAGGTACAGCAACACTTGGGGCGGGAATATAAACAGGGTTAGTATTGACAATTATCTCCCTTATCGTAGATAGAGGTAAATCAGATTCGGACCCATCACTTTCGTAACTTCCATCATTGTCAATTCCAACGGGGACATTATCTGCCAAGTCTTCGTCATCGGAGGCGTCAATCTCAGATTCACAATCAGACGGTATATGTTCTACGTCTTCATCCACAATAGTATCAGGTCCTTCAATTTCGTTGTATAATTCTTCTAAAGTCATTCCAACTAAATTGAAAGGTAATTCATTCTGTCTGAGCCTCTCCATGTTACTGGAAAAAATTACATCATAAAAGTTTCAACCGACGCGGTGGTACACGAAAGGTACCACAACAATAAATTGTTTATGTTTACTTGTAATGTAATATTTTCAGTTTTGATGCTAAAGACACTTACTTCAAACATTTGCTATCCAATTATCCTTAGTTATTGCAAAAAAACTAATTTGTTTCATACAATAAGACCACTCAACAAAGCACATCAGTTGAAAATACGAAGTTTTGAGATTAGTGTCTGCGACACGCGACCAAATCTGTAACCAACTGTTGTGAGTTGCGTCTACCGTGCACAAGATGGCAAAACAACAGTGGTTCTAAAAATGAATCACTGCAACCAAAGCAATAGCTCTGTTGAGAAGGTGGTACACTTTATATACCACCGCCACCATACGTAGTGGTACATGGTGGTTCATTCTATGCACCGTGGCCGCCTAAAGAGTTAAAGGAATTTTGATATGCCAGTTTCATTTATTTATAAAATTTATTAGTTTAATCTAGAATCGTTGTTGTTCATTTTGAGTGTCTGACATAGTACCTATAGTATACAGGGTATATCTTGACGAGTTAACGCGATCTATACAGAGAAAACTGAAAGTAGGGCGATTCTGAAAATTGATAGGATGGGTGAAGAACTAATGGAGAATTCAACTGAAATATTTTTGTTGAGGTGACGTTTCGGGTTTCACTGGAAGTGACGTCATCTTTGTTAATTTTAATGGCACACCCTGTATTTCACCTCATTTTTAATTCTTCCCATGATTTATTGGGGAATAGGCCGCGGGGTAGTGCGCCCGACTCACGATCGGAAGACCGTGGGTTCGATTCCTGCCTCGACCAGATATTTTTCTCGAGAGAATTTATATGGTTGAAGCTGGGATGATTCTGCAACCGTGTTAGGAATCACACGTTAAAAGGTAAGACCTCGTTAGTCCTTAGTTCGCACAAGTTTCCCAACTTCTGAGAGTTGTCGTTCGTATGGGGTCGACAGCTGATTAACGGAAAAACAGATTTTAAACAGATTTATATTCTAACTCATGTATCATACCCTATACCCAAAATGAACCGTTTTCGAGTTATTCGAGTTTTTTTAGAAAAAAGTGTATCGTGATAATTGAAGGTTGAACGGATCACGCAACATTTTCACGTCCACTGAATAACCCACAAGGTGCGCAAAAATTAGGGTCCAATAAGTGAACGATAAAAATTAAAAATCTCAACTTTTTCAAATGGGAACCCCCATTTTTTCAATTCTATTATGGAAGTAAGCCCTAGTTATGATACACTTCCCTATAACCAAAACTTATAATTTTGGTGATATTCCACAATAGAAGTCTATGTATCGTTCACCTGAAAATAAAAATACCTGTTGGTCTGTTATATATTTTCTATAGATGCTATGAATGCATAGCTACCTTGATGCCATTTTCTTGAGTACCTATTGTATTTTAATTTTTTTTAAATCAATGAAACAATACAATTCCGATACTTTTCAACTAACCATTTGAATTTTCGTCATAGAAGTGAAGCATCACTATTGCGTCGTCTTTCCAACGGCCTTGAAATTGACGTTCCCGAACTGAATGAGGGTTTGTATCGCTCCAGTAGTGAGAATTCCGCTTGCTGAGTATCCCATTTTTGGCGCTTCGTCGCTCTATATAATATTACTCAAAAATTGGTCGTTTTCTTGATTTTTTATAACGAAGAACTCCGCAAAGTTAATTCTTCTCTCATAATCTGGTAGCTTCAGGCCATGTACATGGAGAATATGGATGCCATTTATGTTTAGCTAATATTCTTTGCATGGACATTTTATTCAATCCCCAATCTCGTGCCGCATCTTTCAAAGATGCTTCTGGAAAAGCAGTTAAGTACCCAAGCACTGTAATCGCATTATATTCATTGTCAACCACCGTTTTAGTTTTGATAATTGTCCTTTCGAATGATCCAAAGTTCGTAAGATTGAAGATTAATCTTCTAATGGTATCTGGAGATGGTTTCGGTTTTTTTGGATACCTTGTAGCATAAGCATCACATGTTTTTGTTAACACCTTATTGCATTCGCCATAAATCACCAATAAGTTAAAGAAATCGTGATTATTATAACCAGCACGAGCCATATTGTACCTTCTGAGAGCACGAATCTGACAATAAACAACTTTATTTCATTTGTCATCAAACATTGTATTGAAAGATGGACAGCAGCCTACTAGAAATATCAGCATTTCGAGAAAGTATGTAAATATAATGGAATATCTCCAAAATTATAAGTTTTGGGTATAGGGAAGTGTATCATAACTAGGGCTTATTTTCATAATAGAATTGAACCTTGAGGAAAAATGTGGGTTCCCATTTGAAAAAGTTGAGATTTTTAATTTTTCTCACTTACTTATTGGACCCTAGTTTTTGCGCACCATGTGGATTATTCAGTGGACGTGAAAATGATGCGTGATCCGTTCAAGGCTACACCTTTTTCTAAAAAAACTCGAATAACTCGAAAACGGTTCATTTTGGGTATAGGGTATGATACATGAGTTAGAATCTAAATCATGTGAAGAATTCAAAAATGAGGTGAAATACAGGGTGTGCCATTGAAAATGACACACCCTGTATGTCGTTTCACTCCGGTGAAACCCGAAACGTCACTTCAACGATAATATTTCAGTTGAATTCTTCATTAGTTATTCACTCATCCTACCAATTTACAGAATCGCCCTACTCTCAGTTTTCTATATATAGATTGCGTTAACTCGTCAAGATATACCCTGTATAGTATATATGACTTGCCATAAACCATAAATGTATTTTGTATATAAAGTGGTCAAATATATTATCCTACTCTACTCTATAAATGCGAAAGTCACTCACTTTACACTCACGCATTTCTGTTTCTCCATAGTGGTAAGTCCTAGATACGCACAAAGAAAGGATTTTCAAATATTCCAACTTGGGCGCCCCCTGTGGGGGTAAAAGGAAAGCGGTTACATATGAAAATTACCTTTTAATCACTGTTTCTCCGTGCCGCTATATTTTCGGAGGCAGACATTTTTATGTAGATTAGTTTTATGTTAAAGATGTGCAATAAAAAGGATTAAGTATTTCAAGTAAGACGCCAGCCACGGGGAAAAAGGCACGTTTATAAAATTATCTTAAATATATCCTTTATCTTATCTGTCCATAACGAGATCAGTATAGCCCCTTACAGCATATAATTTGAATGAATAGCGGTTGCGGCGGTACCGGGCCAATTATATGTCGCTCATTCAATAGAAGCCTCTAAAGAAAACATGTTTGTATTGTCTACTGACAAAAAAGCTGTGAACGTTGTATATAAAGACATTCTATAGTATACCTAGTTTCAGCATTTCACCCGTGCGGAGCCGGGACGGGTCGCTAGTAACAAAATAAGTTCTGAAGCCAAACGATTGATTTTTTTAACGGGCAGTGGTTAGTAAACGGGCAGTGACCGGTAAACGGCCGGTTCTGAGTTGACTTTCGTTGCAAAATTCTCGGCTCACTAAGAATCGCACGTTAAAAGATAAGACCTTGGTAATCCCTAATAAACCCTTGGGGGTTGCTGTGTGAAGAAACGGAAGTTGGTTAACGGATAAAGCCCTTTTAAAGTCCCAATCATAATCTGAGGCGTGTCCTGCATCAACAATACAAGTACAAAAAATACAAATACTAATAGCTAATACCAAAATAAAACTTTGGTTGCTAGAGAGTATTATATTAGTTTACGTAGTTGTGTCTATCAGGCATTGCAATCCGAAAAAAAAAGCTTGCGTGCAATGTGTTATGAATAAGAACAAAAAAAAAGTAAAGCTATTTAAAAAAAATCTATTTGGGGTATTACCGCAAAAGCACGGTTATTTAATAATTATTCACTTGAGGAATTGCAAGATCCAGAAAAAGTCTCTTTTAACGTAACATAATCAGCATTTTATAGTAATGAAAATGGAACAATAATATTTTGTTTTCTTCCTAAGAAATTACCTGACAAGATATTTTGAATTCTATTCGTGAAGTCAAATCGAATGCATCCGGTATTGTTAACATAAATATTAAAATATCTTCAGTCAGTCGGTAGCCGGGAGGTTCGAAGTGGGTGCTTGAGTCGATGGTTCAAGCCCCAGACTAAACGCTTGATTTTCACTTGCTATCGTTCAACCCGTGTTAGGAATCACACGTTAAATGTTGGAAGTCTTGGTTTTGCTTCATCAAAGTAAAGCTTTCGACTCGGTAAATCGTCAATTGTATATTGGTTTCGATAATTCATCGGTGGAATAGTTGACAAGCTGTCTTTCTAGACGAACTCAGAGGATGAAACTCGATCAGAACTGATCATCTGTTTCCTCATTCAGAGAAAGTCATTCGTGGATACCGCAGGGTAGTATTTTGGGCCCTCTGATAGATTTTCCCATGTCAATATCCAATGACATTTAAATGTATCTATCTTTCAAGTCCGATGAAATCGTAAATGGCACAGGTTAATGAGGATTTACAGAATATTTCAGTTTTTTCAAGAAATCATAGATTGAGAATTAATCCTACTAAGACAGCTGCATTATGTTTCCGATCCCAGCCTCAAATCTATGACGTGGAAATGAATCTCGCACTCTTTTTGGATGACTATGAAGTAGGATGGATTGGTTCCGATAAAAACTTGGGTGTAACATGTGAAAAAAGTAATTGGAACATCGTTTTTCAAAAAAATGTATAAGTTCCAATATTTCAACTTTCTACAGTGATGAAACTAAGGTTATTTAAAAGTGTAATTTATTCCCATATTAATTACTGTTGTTCGGTATACTTCATTTTATACTCGAATAAACTGAAATGAAATTGCATTGCTTACAAAATTCATGTATGCGATTTATTTATTATATATCATACAGAGACCATGTTACTCCGTGTTTTCTGGATCTGAAAGAGTTTAGTGTCGCAGATAGAATCAGATATCTCACAATTATATATCTTTCTAGATTATTGAAAACTCCTATTTATTTGTATCGTTTGCTCAAGAGGAAGTTTGATCACAGTCTCTGATATTCATTTATTGAACCTTGGACCTTGTATATCTCATCAAAACACTTCTAAATTTGAAAGTGTTTTTTTTCTCCACATTATTTTAACAAAATTTTATCCTTGATTATTCATTTCATCACTTCCAAATGGAATTAAAACGCAGTTGATTCTTGCAGGGCCCTGAACTGATTCATTCCTATTTCTATTCACACTTATACTATATTATAGGTTGGATAATCATTAGAACACATTTGTGTTATATATTGTATGTTATATTTACATTAATTCATTAACGCATTTGTTAATTTACGGGATAGGGTGAAAGCCTTTTTTCTAAGCATATTCACTTTGTGTGAAAAAATGCATTTGTATTTGCACCACGCTCACGGAATCATTCATGTGGTTCATGTGGTTCTCATCAATATTATTATTGTAACGAATCTGAAGCCGGCCCTGACCGATATCTCATCCAGCAAACACACGACGCACCGCGAGCCGCTGCGAAAAGTATAGATGAGTGTCGAAACGACTAGAGAGATCTGGAGTGATCGTTGCCGATATAAAAACCGGCTTCCCGTCCCGAGATGGGAGTCTGTATTCCAAAAGCAAATCGTGCGTTTAAATAAAGAATTCGAACAGTGAAGATAAATTAAGCGTTAGTTGCGAAGTGTTGAATATAAATTAGTTGTGATAGTGAAATATTGTTAAAAATAAATTTGTTTAAGACAGATAATATTTTAGTTTGTTACATTATTATTGTCAACTTGACATAAAACACGTACTCATTAATTCACAACAGTACGTGTTTCATGTGTAACTGCCAGTGATTATCTTACAATTATATACTACATCGGATAAAAAGTCTCGGGCCTCCATGATATTCTACTCATAAGTTTTGAGTTATTGTGCTAAGCATGGCACTATCGTTATTTTCAAAACAATGGATCAAAAACAACTTAGTGTTTTAATTTTACACTGCTTCTTGATGGAAAAAAATAGCGTTCAAGCGAAGCAATGACTTAAAATTGTTATAAGATATCCGTTCCATCAGCAACAAGAACGTCTTGATGATTCTGAGCAGTGTTTGGCCATGTTTAAATATAATAAACAGGAATTTTTGCGCCGATATGTGATAATGGATGAAACATGGATCCATCACTTCACTCCGGAATCAAAACAATATCGTCATCTGAGTGGAGAGCAACTGGTGAACCTCATTCAAAGCGTCCGAAAGCACAACAATCGGCTGGAAAGGTTATAGCCTAGGTATTTTGGGATATGCGTGTTGTAATATTCATCGACATCTTGAGAATGGAAATACCATCCACAGTGAATATTATATACCGTTATTAGAGCGTTTGAAGGCAGAAATTGCAAAGAAACGGCCGCATATGGCAAAGAAAAAAAAAGTGTTTTATCAAGACAACGCACCGAGTCACAAGCCAATCAAAATCCGGCGTACTCCCCAGATTTGGCTCCAAGCGACTACTGCCTGTTCGCAAACCTCAAAAAAATGCTCACCGGTGAAAATTTTCGCTCAAGTAAAGACGTTATTACTGAAACTTAGGCCTACTTTGAGGCAAAAGATAAATCGTTCTACAAAAGTGATATTGAAATGTTAAAGCGGTGCCGGAATGATTGTGACGCTCTTGATGGAGATTACGTTGATGAATAAAGCTAATTTTAAACAAAAAAAAAGCGTTTTTTTCTTAGGTCCGGGATTTTTCAGCCCATATGTTAAATAAGGAACAGTACGTAAAAAATCTCCCGCCAACTCGAAACTTTTTTTTGTTTTATCTGAATGCCAAAAAAGTTTTGCAACAAATTACGAATATGATAGGATTCAATATTTTTTGGCAAGTACATAACCAAAGATAGCGTTCCATATTGCATTCAAAATGTGTATCAATGAAAGGTTCAATACCACAATGAATCTAAATGTCAATCAAACCACACCCGGCTCCAATGACCATGAACAATTCTGAAAAATCAGTGTATTGGATATGGACAAGATTTCTTATTATTATTATTCTTGAACATTGAAATTTCGTTTTATATTTAGAAAACAGGCTCAGTATCAAGTTTATGTTTTTGAAGTTAAGAATGTGTCATAGAAAGGTTCGCCCCTTTGAAAGTAAAATTTGGCTGAGCGTTGATAAATGAGGACTTTTTCAATATGGAATGGAATGGATAGTAAAAGCTCGGCTCAGCTCGATTTGGCTCGAAATCGAGCAGGGATGCAAAAATCGAGCCAAGGCTTTTCAAAACCGAGTTGAGCCGAGCTCAAATCAAAGCTCGGCTTGAATGTATCAGTATTTAGCACGGATGAGACAACAAACTCGATAAACCTTTAAAAAGGCAAGGAAATCAGGTTTATGAGATAAATACAAAGGTTCCTAACTGAATCTCGAAACAAATACCGAGGAGGACATAAAACGGGAGAGACTATAAGAGAGCTTCTTCCCCAGGTCAGAAATTATAAATCTATTATAAAACCAGAGTCGTGGACTAATTCAAAATTGAAGGATCCTAGAAGCGCATCCAGGGAGGATTGACTGGTGGCAAAGAAAGTAATAGATTTGAAAGAAATTCCAACCTTAAAGTCGCCGGAACTTTTTTCTAATTTCTACTAAGTATATTATTTGTTACGACCGGTTTCGGTTTGTTAGACCGTGAAATGGTTAGACAGAAGTTATTTTCTTTATACTATATTAAAAATATATGGAGACTGATTAAGATCATCTTCATTCCAAAACCTGGGAAAACCGGACAGGGCTTGCCGAAGGCCTTGAGACCAATCAGTCTCATGTCTTTTTCATTGAAGGCATATTTAGGAACACAGCACTGGCTACTAGACCACTGCTTCAAGGTCAATACCAATGACAACATATCAGGTATGTCGACGGAAACGGCTTTAAGCCAGGTCACGAAAAAAGCTGAATATGCTTACAAGAATGCACTTTTAACTGCTTCCTTGGACATAGAGGGCTCATTGTCAGAGAAACTATATAACAACTGTCTTAGGTTATGAGACGTATATGAGTTGAGTTTTGCCGTTCTATTTTTTCCCAATAAGGATAGAGGTTTTTTTAAAATCCAAATGTTAATTCGTAAGCGGCAGGTTTTTTATCAAAGTGAACTTCATCTGTAACCACATTTAACAAATATCAGATCTTTTCAATTTTAGAGGGAAGATGAAAATCAATAGTAATTTCATAAATTACACCTCACGATATGATCTTCACAAACTTTATTTTTTAAAATATCACAACAGGAGTTTTTCGTAGTGAATAACTTACTAAAAGTTAATTATTCAATGTAATTTTTATATACCCCACGTAATCACCATTGAGAACTACCTACACAGGTACATCAATATCATATAATAAATAAATATATATATATATATATATACATATATATATATATATATATATATATATATATATATATATATATATATATATATATATATATATATATATATATACAGGGTGTTTCAGAATTCGACGGACAAACTTATACCACGTCATTCCTCTTGCAAAATGATGAAAAATGAGGTAGGACATGTGTGTCCGGAAATGAGCCGTTTCAGAAATACAGGGCGTTGAAGTTGCAAAATAAAAAGACCCTTTTCGTCGTAGCTCCCGGACTAAAAGGAATAAATTAATGAAACTCAGCAAATCGATTACGAGCTAGAATGTGCTTCCTCCAGTGGTATGTTTGCTTCAGTATCAGTAGCCAGTGGCGTTCCAGCGGGGTAATAGCTTATATTTCCCCCCTTATTTTTTACGCCACTGACTTTATATCCACAACCGTCTTTTTTTGAATTCCTTGATCAATTTTACGTAAAAACCAAATAAACATTCACTATGAAAAAACCAGTAGTTTTCGAGAAAAATTGAGTTGAACTGATACGTGCATTCTTATATGGGAATAATCGATTAAAATAATCGAAATTCCACAACCAAAATTATTTGAACTCTTTTATGATTTTACCATTAATTTAGCGCTTGCAAGTGATGGTAATTATTGTGGGTTTTCTATCATCGTACCAATTTTTGTTATGTTTAGCATATTGTAATGACAAATCATAACTCTTGAGGCTTATTTTCGTGCTTGTCAATAGATTTCATTGTTGAAATGTTTTCATTGTTCTCAGATCTTCGAGTGACTTTGTGATCTGAAAAAAAGTGACCCCAAATAAAATTTGCGATCATTCGGAATCTCGACTGAGTTAGGCTCCAATAATCCTAAAATAACACCATTATTCTGGATTTTGGGAAAATTATTTTTTGTTCACAATTATCCCGTCTTTCCCATTCGTGAAATCACACTTCTCTTTGTAGAATCGTAAATATCTTGAAGAATATTCATTAATAAGAAAATGAAAAACATTCTCAAAGTATACAGTGTTTTCAAATTTTCACAGATGAAGCCGAAAAACAAAATTTTACCAGTAGACTCTAATTATACGCCTGAAAAAAAGAAATTTATTTGGAAGAAGTCAATTTATTTGAATAACCATCTGATAAGATCTTCGCTAACTCTAGTCAGTAAATGAAGTTTTTTAAATAAATGAAGAAATGGAAGTTGTCTATTTACAGCTAATTACATAACTCTTAGTTGGATGTCGGTACTCATAATTCATCTTTGAGTAGAAATATCATGTTCAAAATATACCTTCTCTACACATATTTTAGATAATGTGATAAGAAACAATACTGTTGAAATTCTAGAACAGTGAGTCATAAACACGAATTTCTTTTTGAAATTTACATTGAAAATTCAAATGTGCTTTTGAATAATAATGAGAACATCTGATGAATAATCAATAGGGTAATTGTTCGAAATTTTTTCCGTCAACACTTATACACGATCTGCAACGGCGCAACATAGAAAATCGCACTTTTTCAAATGATTCTAAATTTTCGGCAATCGTTATCGATGCAGCTCGAATGCGGGCGACTAATTCTTCTTGGCTTTTTGGTTCTGTTTCATAAACCAGTGACTTCATATGACCCCAAAGAAAATAGTCAACAGGATTCAAATCTGGTGATCTGGCAGGCCATTTGTGGGGTCCACCTCGACCAATCCAATTGTCACCGAATTTCCGATTTAGGTACTCTCTAGCAGCTAACGAAAAATGAACAGAAGCACCGTCGTGCTGAAACCACATTCCATTCCGGATATTTAGAGGAACATCTTCTAACAATTCAGGCAATACTTCTCCCAAGAAAGTGCTATAATTGTCCCCATTCAAATTATCTGGTAAAAGATAAGGACCAACTAAACGGTTTTCTACTATTCCTGCCCAAACATTCAATGAAAATTTTGTTTGATGGCCATGAGGATGAATAGCAAAAGGATTTTCCTCGGCCCAAATATGGCTATTGCGAGAATTGAAAATACCTTCCCTTGTGAATTTTGCCTCATCAGTGTATAACACTTCCTTGATAAATTCCGGATTATTTCTCCACATACTTAAAAACCATCGAGAAAATTCAATTCGATCTGGATAGTCCTCTGGTTTCAGTGCCTGAACTTTTCTCAGTCGATATGGGTATAACTGCTGTTCATGCAAAGTCCTCCAAACAGATGATGAAGACACATGCAGCACTCTAGCTATAGATCTACTACTTTCAGACAGATGTTCAGCAGCATAGTTCAATATCTCCTCTTCTGTGATATAATTTCTTACAGTTCTCTGTATACCTGCATTCCTTCTGGTAATTAAAAAACTTCCTGTTTCCCTGAGTCTTCTGTCCACGTTTTCGAACGTTTTCCAATTAGGAATTCTATTTCTTCCAGGAAAATTTTCACGATACATTCTTTGTGCCAACCTTCCATTTCGTCCCGATTTTCCATAAATAAGGTGCATGTCCGCTAACTCTTCGAATGTAAAATTCATTTTTATTATACGAAATACACAATCAAACACTTTCTGACAGCTACGTTAACTTGGAAGTGTCATACGAATCTCATTTCATTTCCACAGCCCCCTAACAAATTTATTGTTGTCAATGAATAAAGTAATCCTCATTCCTTAGATGGATCAAAGATTGTTATAAGTCACGTGAATGTATTCTGAAACTATTCAACCAGTGGCTGAAGAACTCGAGAATATCGGTACAGTTATCTAACAAAACTATAATAGATATGCCCAGGAAACATTGTAGATGGCTAAGGTTGAAACAAGTAATGGTATTTTGGTTAATCGATAAAACTTGGATTTTTACCCAGTGAGAGAAGATAATTCGATAAAACATTCTGAGTTCAGTTTTGCCAACTATTCGTAATTGTCTTTGAAAATCGTTTGGATGGAACATTTTATTAAAAAATAAATCTCGAGGTAAAGCCATTCAGTAGGTCTGCGGGCTCACAACATATCTGCAAAAAAAGTTGGTAAAATGGTAGAAAATCCGCAATATGTTGCCGAAGTGAATAATTTTTCAAGCACACAATGAATGGTAGAATGATGAAAGAGTTCAAATAATTTCGGTTTTGGAATTTCGATTATTTTACTCGATTATTAATATTCCCATATGATAATGCACCTATCACTTCAACTCAATTTTTCTCGAAAACTACTGGTTTTTTCATAGTGAATGTTTATTTGGTTTTTACGTAAAATTGATCAAGGAATTCAAAAAAAAGACGGTTGTGGATATAAAGTCAGTGGCGTAAAAAATAAGGGGGGAAATATAAGCTATTACCCCGCTGGAACGCCACTGGCTACTGATACTGAAGCAAACATATCACTGGAGGAAGCACATTCTAGCTCGTAATCGATTTGCTGAGTTTCATTAATTTATTCCTTTTAGTCCGGGAGCTACGACGAAAAGGGTCTTTTTATTTTGCAACGTCAACGCCCTGTATTTCTGAAACGGCTCATTTCCGGACACACATGTCCTACCTCATTTTTCATCATTTTGCAAGAGGAATGACGTGGTATAAGTTTGTCCGTCGAATTCTGAAACACCCTGTATATATATTACAATGTAGGTTTTCACGGATGGTAGAATATGATGTGTTGTTTTTCCGGGTGTTCATCCGTTGTGTACTATTCGATAGTCGACGTTTCGCCATCATCTCAGATGGCATTATCAAGACGAGTTACTGCTTCGCTTCGAGAGGTGTAACTGATGTTAGGTTCTTCTTGTGGTGTTTTTATATGGTTTCGCTTGCGTAAGTTGTATGGATTTGTTACCTGTTTTTCCACCTGAGGGTTGTTGATGGCTTTTGGCGGTTCTCCTACCTGTTTTTCTACCTGAGAGTTGTTAATGGCTTCTGGCGGTTCTCCTACCTGCGATGGTTCATTATCAATTTGTGGTTGTCTTTGGTGGTTGTTTTTAATTACTGTTTTCCAAATCCTTGGGATGTTTAGTGAGTCATCCCTTTTGTTGATGAGGCCTTGCTTTTCGATTTCGATAGCTTCCCTGATTTGTCGAATTCTTGGGTTTTGCACCTGTGCTATCTGTTTTGTGGACTCAAAATTAATCTTGTGACCTGTTAGTAGATGGTGTTGAAAGAGGGCAGAGGAGGTTTGTTTTGTTCTTATCGAGTTTTTGTGCTCCTGGGTTCTGGCAGATATACGTCTGTTGGTCTGACCAATATATTGTTGACCACAGTCCTCGCATGTGATGCTATATACTCCTTGGTTTTCTAGGGAAATTCTCTCTTTCGGTCTGGGCAGCCAACTGGATATCGTTTTGTGCGGTTTGTAGGTTGTCCGGATGTTTTTACGTCTTAGTATTCTCCCGATTTTGTCGGTCACACCTTTGACATAAGGTAGTGTCACAGATTGTCTGTCGTGTGGAGAGTCTTCTGTCGATCTAGTGGATGTTTTTTGGTTCTTCTTTGTCTGTCGATGGCCTTTTGAATGATCTTTGGTTCGTAGCCATTTTGTCGCAGAGCCTTTGTTGTCTCCCTCAATTCTGTTGCCCTGTTTGTTGGTTCTGTTAGGCGGAAACTGCGGGATATTAACGTGTTGGCTACGGATTATAGCTGGGTAGGGTGGTGGTGTGATGCTGCTTGTAGGTAGCGGTTGGTGTGTGTGGGTTTTCGGTAAACTGTATAACCCAAGTTGCCCGTTGGTTTTCGTGTTATAAGTAGGTCTAGGAAAGGTAGCTGCCTGTTCTGCTCTCTTTCGGTAGTGAACTGGATGCGGGGATGGATGTTGTTTAGGTAGGTCACAAACCGGTCTAGTTCTTGTTTTCCGTGGGGCCAGATGATGAATATGTCGTCTACATATCTTTTCCACAGGGTTGGTTTGAGGCGAGCGTTGTTAAGTGCTTCTTTCTCGAAGTGCATCATGAACAACCACCAAAGACAACCACATGTCATAATTACTAGAGCAGTTAAAGGCGACTATGTCCACAAAACTCTAGATTTCTTGAATTCAGGAAATGTTTGAAAAATTGAAAAGTGATTCGACTAATTCTTTCCAAAGGCAAGTGAAAGATTTTTTGAAACATTTCAACCTACTTTTAAATGAAAGAAAAAAATTCAAATTATTTTTGTCGACCCTTCACACTCCAAAATTATACTCACTCGTAAAACTGCACAGAGTTATCTGATTAGATCAGTAGTTTCCTATGTCACTGCACCATAAGTGAAATCATCAGAAATACTAATCAGTATCATCATGAACCATAGTAAATTTCAACAAAAATTCAGTGTACGGAACTCATATGACTTGATAAATACAACAAAGAATATAACTATACCAGACAACGCAAAATCAATATCCTTTGATATGCAAAATCTATTTCCCAGCATACCTCCTGATGATACTATTACTATTATTAGATAAAACTCGAGTGAACCCAGTTATAAATAAAAGAAATCATTAACAGTCTGTCGTTATGGCTCAAACAAAATTATTTTCAATTCAACAATAATGTTTCCGCTTTTGAAGGTTTAATTATAGGAAAGCAGTTGAGCCCCTTACTTGCGGAAATTTACATGAATAGCCTAAAGAAGTTGATTCTTAAGCATCCTTTGATTAAGTATTTCTTGTACCGGCATAGATATGTGGATGACGTTTTGATATGTTTCACAGGTACTAAGATACAATTAGATATTTTTCATAGGGATATTAACAAAATTTATGAAAACATTAAATTCACTATTAAAGTAGAAGCTGACAATTCAAACTCAATCCATTTTTTGGACTTAACAATCAGTAGAATGAACAACAAACATGATTTTTCAATTTATCACAAACCTTCCCATAGGGATATTACTAATAATTACGATTCTACGTATCAACACAAAATAGCATCTTATAAAATCATGATTCATAGATTAGTCAATTTTCCTCTTTCAATGGATGATTTTAATAAAGAACTCAATATCATTAAGCAAATTGCAGTAAGTAACGGATTTGAAACTGGATTATTAGAAAAAATACTTTCCAAAAAAGTCTACGCAAAAACGATTCTGGACGTTTTTCCTATTGATAAGTAAGATAATCAAAATCAAAATTAGAGCTTCAACATATTTTGGACAAACAACAAAAAAAGTGGCTTCATTGTTTAATAAACAAGATATTAAAATTTCATATAAAACTGGTAATACGTTGGGAAAGTTAGTTAAAAATACACAATAACCAAATTCGAGAAATCAGGAGTATATAAATTAAATTATGGAACTTGTCGTAGAACTGGCAGAACATTCATGAATTGCATTCAGGAACATTATATGAGCTATGTAAATAAGAAAACAAGTTCAACATATTCGAATCAATGGTTTGAAGCTAAATCATTCGAAAGCAATGGAAGTTAATAAACTTAAAAATTCGAACATTTTACTGAATGACCAACTGGATTTAAATAGATCTTCATTACTGAACTAGTTTTCTTAAAAACCGATGTTATCCCAGTCTTCATGTACATATTATTATTAGATTGATATAATATAATAATAATAACAATTTGTTTTCCCAAGAAACATACAATGTTTATAACAGGGAAAAAACAATAATTCAAAAAACTAACTATAACATAACTAAGTACGAATATAGCATACCAAAAAAGGTAAATCAGATCTGAAACTTGAAAAAATATAAATATACATACATATACACATATACAGTGCCTTCATTTCAAAACTTCCCACCCCTAGTACATCGTTTAGCAGGGAGAATTTGCCGTAGGCAAAAAATGCGTCAATTTAGATATCGAGGAGGAAGTTTAAAACCAGTGCCAGTGCTATTTAGTGTTTAACCCCCTTACCACTAGCTAGCCCCACTTAATAATTTTAAATGGCACCCCCTACCTTGTGACACATCATTTTAAAGATCTTAAAAATCCTTAGAAAACTGAAATTGGTTGATCCGTTCTCGTAAAATAGGGCTCTCACTGGTTTTACACTTCTCCCTCGATATCTAAATAGACGTGTTTTTTGCCTACGGCAAATTCTCCCTGCTAAACGAAGTACTATGGGTGGGAAGTTTTGAAATGAAGGCACTGTATACATACATATACACATATATACATATATGATCATCGACATAAACATAGATGTACTATCAGATAATATATCTATACAAACAATAAATATTTTTTGAAATTAATCCGGAATTTTTGTTTATTAATTTTTTTTTAGGCATTCGGGAGCTCATTGTGAAATTCGTTAATCGAATTTTGCCCAATATTTAGGGGCTCTATTGTTTTAACGTGCGATTCTTCAATGTGTACAGGGTGTCTCAAAATACGTCATTTAATAAACATGACAGTTTAACGGAGCTCTATAGTTTTGACGTGTGATTCTTCAATGTGTACATGGTGTCTCAAAATACGTCATTGAAGAAAAAACATGGCACTATTGTTTTTACGTGCGATTCTTCAATGTGTACAGGATGTCCTCAAAATACGTAATTTAAGAAATGACACTGTAATTTAATGGGGCTCTAACGTTTTAACGTGTGATTCTTCGATGTTTATAGTTGTCTCAAAATACGTCATTTAAAAAAAACATGGCAGTTTAACGGGGGCCTAACGTTTTAACATGCGATATCGATAGAAAACGTTTGAAAATGGGCAATGGGGGTATTCTGAGTATTCAATAATGACATTTCAAAATACGTTACATGCGTTTTTTCGTTTTCGTGTTTGAATACATGTAATTTGTCGAAATACATCATTAAAAAAAAGCATAACGTCAATGTGTACAAGATGTGATAAAATACATTATTTGAGAAAAAACACGGCAGTTTAACGGGGCTCTAAGGTTTCAATATGTGATTCCTTAATGTGTACAGAGTGTTTTCGTTTTTGTGTCGGTGTCCTAACGTTTTAACATGCGATCCAACATGCCAGAAGGACAGTGAGCCGAATCTTCATTAACCAAGTTAGCATCATCAGAAGGAGTAAACCAGATGTATGTAAACAAAACAGAAAAAAATTGTATAGGATGTCATTCGAGAAAAAAATGTTATAACGAAGATCTAGGGTTTCAACGTGCGATTTCCTCCGTTTACTTATTTGAAACTTATTTGAAAACTTATTTGAAACGTAATATTATTTGTCATTTAAGATCTCTAACCAAGTTGACATCATCAGGAGATGACGAACTTACCGCCTGTCATTTGTAATTTATGATCTTTCGATGCGCGTATCGAAAATTTCACAAAAATATAATGCGATAAAACATTCATTTTAGTCTCCTAAAACGCATTGAAAATTTCACAAAATTTGATGCGCTAAAATAGTCAGTTTTGTAAGTTTAACCGTGTCGAAAAAAATGCATTTTTTAAAGCCCCATTTCTTGCAAAAACCCGTATGATTTGCATTGTAACGCGTCACGGAAAATAATGCAGAAATGACATGAGAATCGCTTCGAAAAAATGTCAAGAATTTAGCGAGATAAAACGTTCATTTATGCCGCGGTTATCGCATGAAATATTTCGCAAAATTTTAATGCGTTGAAACAGCCATTTTGATCACTTCAATCGCTTCCAAAAAACGTTTTCAAAAAAATTTAAACGCATATACAGAGTGTGAGGAATTTATGTCAAGTTCATTGCCGTGATTTTCATGTATGACAACAGTGCATATGTTTCAGAGCACTTCGTGTCATGAAGACGTGTTTTAAGAAACAGAGCGTCTTAGATTGAGGAAATTTTTGTTGATAATTTATACCGAAGGAGCTAATTCGTTTGTTTGCACGACCGTTGATCCCTTCGTTAGTTCATGAGGAACGTATACAAAGCGGATCAAAATACCATGGTGACAATCCTGACATTGACTTGAACAATGCATAATATTCATATAAACAAAAATAGAATATAATTGAGAACAATGAAATAAGAAAAAAATTGAAAATGAAAACTTACCTTGTATCTTGATGTTTATTCAGTACTATAAACCACTGTATAAGGTTGGTAAAAAACAACTCACATACATAAAATATATTCGAAATGAAGAAAATGTGATTGTATGTAAATTTATATTGAATAGAAGTGTCTAACGTGCGATCCAAGATGTCAGAAGGACACTTAGTCATATCTTTGTTAACCAAGTTAGTTTCATCAGGAGAAGTTAACCAGATGTAGATAAATATAGCAAAAAATTTCATATAGGATGCATACAATCAATTTGTTATTTATGATCTCTAACCAAAGTTAGCTTTGATCATCGATTCAACTCGGAAAAAAATAAATAATGATCGCCTGGCATTTGTAATTTATTTTGTAATCTAAATTTCCTTAAACGTAGGGAAAAAAGAAATTTTTCAAAACATTTACAAGTTAATGAAATCAATAAAAACACCTTTGTTTAATTACCACTAGACGATTTTATTTATACGACCGGTATCGGGTTTGACCCTATTATCATGTATAAAACTGAGATGTGAAGATTGAAAACTTGGTGTTTTATTCACCTCATTAAAGTGATCATGATCACCACAAAATAAACAAGTCATCAATCACACGTATTCAAAGTTTAATTGGGAAAAGGCTTCATGATATAGAGATGAATTTAGATCAAATTTAAGTTGTAAGTCTTTTGATAGCCTATTGATAGGTTATTTCATTATTCAACGGCTTGGAAGGATGAAATATTGAGTAGGTCTTTTGATAAGTCTATCGGTAGGTTACTAATTATTTTCCGTTTAAAAACTGATATTTGAAACTAGAAAAAACAAACAAACACATTGAATTTAAAATTATATTTTATTTTTCAAGCTCATTATCTTAAGTTGTGGGGGTGATGTTAGTTATAAATCTGGGGGTTGGCTCGAGTTTGGGGCAGGAGGTAGGGGCTTAGGTGGATCGTTTTCTTGTTGCCCCGTACATCTGCTCTTAGGGGTGGGCTCGGGTTTAGGGCAAGAGGTAGGTTCAGGTGGAACGTATTCCTCTTGCCCCGTACAGATGCAAAACCCCCACCATTCGGGGCAAAAATTAGATATTGCATTATCGATGTTCAATCTACAAACATTCTGACATTAATAAATTCATATTATAACTGAATTTAAAAAACTCACGAAAAATATATTTCTTCATCCGAAGATGAATAGTATCCTTTTTCACCATCCAAAGGAAAATAGAAAAAATAATCACTTACGAAAAATTGTTTGTTATTCATAATGTGCAATAAAAAAAAGAAAACAATGTTAAAACACTTGTGATATTCGTGAAAAAGTAACATTTATGAGAAATAAGAAACTTTTTATTAAGAGGTTAAGAATAATAATTCGTAGGCGGCACCTCAAATCAGAAAAAAAAATTATATTTTATGCTCAATAGGTGTGAAGAGTGGAAAACTAGGCATCAAAAAGGTCTACAAAGTGTAAAAACGTTGATTTGTCGAAACGTTTCAAAATCTTTTGGTTTCGAAATTGTTGAAATTGAACCCTACAAGGTCGATTCGGCTTTCACAAAAGCATTATCTTAAAAGATTCAAATCAACTGTTTTCATGATTAAAATGAAAAAGGAATTTCTTTTATCATTACGTCTAAGGAAATTTCGGTTCTGGTTCCTATTACAAACGGTTAACTACCTTTCTGTTAAACTATATTACGATTTAAAAAGCGTATTTTGAAAAACAGAAAAACACTACATATGCTTTTATATATTTTTTGAAAATATGAAGCAATAAAAAAAGCCGTTTTTCGAAGCAGTTTACGTGTCCAAAATTTTGATTAGCGAAACAGCTTAAATAACAAAATGATAGTACGCTTCAAATAAGCTACACTGTTAACGATCTGAAGGAAATTATTTCGAAATTTTGAATACTAAATTTGTATAGTAATTTGTTGTCACACTTTCTTTTCAAATGACATCCTATACAAATTTTTCTGTTATGTTTACTTACATCTGGTTTACTCCTCCTGATGATGCTAACTTGGTTAATGAAGATTCGGCTCAGTGTCCCTCTGGCATGTTGGATCGCATGTTAAAACGTTAGGACTCCGACACGAAAACGAAAAACGGTCGGAACGCACATAAAATAACATATTTTCGAACGTTAACTTCTCAACACTTTTGAATATAAATACGTTTCTCATTAGGGTCGCACGTTGAAATGCTATACTTCCGTTGAACTAACGTGTTGACACGTTTCTCATTGGAATCGCACGTTAAAATGCTAGACTCAGTTTTACAGGAGTCTAGCATGTTTTATTCTCAAACGAAGTATTTCGAGACACCCTATACACATTGAGGGATTCCGACACGAAAACGAAAAACGGTCGAAACGCATGTAAAACAATATATTTTCGAACGTTAACTCCACAACACTTTTGAATATAAAACGTTTCTTATTGGGATTGCACGTTGAAATGCTACACTCCCGTTAAACTGCCATATTTTTTTCTTAAACGACGTATTTTGGAACATCTCATACATATTAAGCAATCGCATGTTTATTCGTCACGACTCCCGACACAAAAACGAAAAACAGTCGAAACGCATGTAAAACAATATATTTTCGAACAATAACTCCACAACACTTTTGAATATAAACACGTTTTTCACTGGGATCGCACGTTGAAATACTACATTCCCGTTAAACTAGCATGTTTACACGTTAAACTACCATGTTTTTCTCAAACGACGTATTTTGAGCTACCCTGTACATATTGAGGAATCGCACGTTAAAACGTTTTTGAAACACCCTGTGCATATTGAGGGATCGCATGTTAAAACGTTAGGATCCCGACACGAAAACGAAAAACGGTCAGAACGCAGGTAAAATAACATATTTTCGAACGATAACTGGGAGCCATGTTTTTTTCTTTAACGCTGCACTGAATGTCTCGCCGCCATGTTTTTTTCTTTAATCCGATTTTTCATTCATTATTACTATTATACCAATATTTTTATAATTCAGCCACGCTCTTATCTTTCAGCTGAATCTCTCCGATACTCATTCCATCCTTATATGCATCGATAACCCCGCACACGACTATTTCATACTCACCAACGCAATTATGTCCCATAGGGAATACGCCCCAAAAGACCCTTATCTGTTCTACTTATGTACCTGAGTAGATACTTCCTACTTGTGATTACGTGGGGTATATAAAAGTTAGAGTAAAGAATTAGTTTTTCAGTATGTTATTCACTACGAAAAAACTACTGTGATAGCGAAACAGGTATTGACAATCAAATCGTTTCCGGTGTAGTTTGTAAAAAATGGGCCATATCTTCGGCCAGCACGTTCCTCTGATATGTCTCCTATGAACTATTATGTATGGGGACATATGAAAAATATTGCTTATGCAGATCCTACAACAAGTAAGGAGAATATGGTTAGAAACGTCTCATAAGCATTCAACGCCCTAGATGCCAATGAAATCAGTTGTGCTGTGAATAACAATTTGATGAAGAAAGGTAATAAATGGAAGCCGGAAACGTTGACAAACATATTTTTAAAAAGTTTTTATATTTTGTGTGAAAAGACAATGATATTTTCGAATTCTCGTATTTTTATGAAACATTGAGAATAAAATTTTTTTATTTCATTATTCATTTATCTGAAATCCTGTCTTCAGTAAAAACCATGACGGCAAATTGATAGTTCTAATAAACTTTTTGTAACTTTTAGAAATGAATGTTTTGTTTTTGAGAAAATTTAATTTGCCTCCATTTCGAATGATATACAAAAGGCAGAGGAACTTTCAATACTGTTTAATATTTTTTATAATCTGATATAAACCAATTTGCAATGCAACGTTTCGTTCATTGGATTTCATCATCAACTTCATTTTTTTAAATACGGACCTCTAGTTTTTTCCATTGATTTTTGTAGCCACTATAACAACAAATTCAGCTATGTATTACAATACAATAAAGTTGATGAAATCTAATGAACGAAACGTTGCATCACAAACTGGCTTATATCAAAATATAACAAATATGAAACAGTATTGAAAGTTCCTCTACCTTTTTTTATATCATTCGAAATGCAGGCAAATTAAATTTTCCCAACTCTCTTTCATAAATTCAATAAACTCTTGTTTGAAAGTCGTTGACAATGTTTCGTGGTGCATTTCATTAGTTTGGACTTCTATTGTCTAATATGATATACATTGATTTGAAATCCCTTAAAGAATCTATATAAATTAAAAAGATTAGCTAAAAAATAACAATTATATTAAGCAAAATAACTGAAATTACAATGAAATAAAATACAGCAATTATTAAAAATTGAACTATTAACAAGAACTGAGAATTAAAAATTGAAAGATTCCAAGCCAAGTTACTTCACGACGTTTCGATTGTTAGTATCCAGTCAGTCATCACCTGAAGATGGTTGTGGATACTAACAATCGAAACGTCGAGAAATAACTTGGCTTGGAATCTTTCAATTTTTAATGTTCATTCTTGCTAATAATTATTAATTTTCATTAATTTTCATTTCTTGTTAATAGTCCAATTTTTTTGCTTTATATTATTGTTATTTTTCAGCTAATCTTTTTTCAATTTTGTTACAGATTCTTTCAGGGATTTCAAATCAATTTATATCATATTAGACAATGGAAGTCCGAACTAATGAAATGCATCAATAAACTCTGTGAAATATAATTTTTTATTTTTTGTAAAGAACTCAACACTTCTTGTTTTTTTTTTGTATATAAAACCTTTCACAATTTTCTTTAGTGGTCGAAGTTTCATATAACAATCTTTTTCCATTATCAAAACCCAAAATTCACTTTTCCCTCAAATTGTAAATAGTTTTAATTCGTTTGTCATCCGTCAAATTTTATTGTCATACATTCCCGGTATACATTGAGAGTGAATTTGTTCCTTGTCTCTGAAGATAATTGTCTTGGTGTCATTTTTGACCATCAGCTCACTCTCTCCAATTAGGTGTGGTTGCAAAGATAACTTACCGAAGTCTAAAAAAACTACCACTACCACTTAAAAATGCTTTGCAACTCTCTTATCCTATCGCATAATAACTATGCTGACATAGGTTATAGACCTTGTTCATTACATGAAGGGCGTGTAAGATTGCAAAAATGCAAAATCAATGCATTCATTTTATAAAAGCGGTTTCCTCTCAAACACATATCACCCCCATGTTAGGAAATTGCAACTTTTGAAACACTCTCAGATACTAATCTCGCGGGCATAAGACTTAAAAAAATGCAAACCTTTGCCATGTCTGCTCATACACATTTTCATGTTAATATAAGTTGTTTGCATTCAACTGTAGTAATAATTACTACATACACAGCTGTATATATTATACGACATTGAGTAAAAGTTTCAGCAGGATTAACCTTCCAAACTATCAAATGATCAAGTGTTGAGGGTACCCACTCCTATAAAATTCTCATTAGTCGAGCGATTTTCTATTTCTAAATGTGTTCTTATACTTAATACACCCCTTTCATTTGACACAAAAACTGAGAGGAAAATTAAACAAAGAATATGCTGATTAAACAATTATATGAATAGTGAAGAGTTTTATCAAGCACCAATTGACACTGTCTTGTCACAATTTTAAAGAGTACCTACTTCTTCAACTAAACTCGTTTCCTTTTCCGTGTTCTGGCATAGTCCCAATCTCTTTTTGTCTTCAGATATTAACTGCTTTTGTTTCTGGAGAAATTGTAGTATATCGCCAGACATCGCACTACTACAAACAAAATGCAAAATTCACTTGATTTCAACAAACTGCAAAACCGCAACGAACTTTTTGAACTTCAATAGTTATGACAGTTATGACATTCATTTATGGAACTTCACGATTCAAAATTCAAAACAAAATGTTTGTTCGTTTGTTACTGCAAAAAAAAATAATGTATGAAACGCAGTTGCCAATTTATGAACTTCAAATAATTATCGTTTGTTTCGTTATCTATTCTTCCACATGTGAAATCTGAAATGAATTGAACGATCAATATTCTTGGCACACGGAATGTACCCCATTGATCAAATAGCTATGTATACGTGGCAATCACAGTTAAATTTGTAAGTGCTTACCAAGGGATTATCAGTCTAGGACTTGTATATCGGTGTCTGCAAGGAAAAAACTCAACAATAGTCTGTTTATCCCAAATAAATCGTCATAGAGCGTCTTGTCAAAAAAAAAGTTTTAATTAACAAAACACTCGGGAAATTCAAACCATAGGCAAGTCTTTCAGGCTATTAAGCCTTCATCAGAATGGTCACAAAGTTTAAATTTACAATGTAGGGAACCTATATACAAAACTTAGGTGCAAAAAATATAGATGAATGGACCTTGAATTGATATTTTCAGGTACGGAGTACGGAGCCAACTACACAACATGTGCTACTCGTTGAGTTTCATGGGCAGCAACGACTGCAAAAGCAATAAAATAGGGAAGAATTTCTACTACTCAAACTATAAACATCTGATCGGAATACCTGAATGTGAAGTAGAGGTTGAGTGTTCACTGTGTTTTGTGATGTTCAATTGGGAGTTTGTGAGAGTACTGTTTTTGGTGCGATTATTATAGCATAGTGGTGAAATGAACTACTTTCGCTAACGGGGAGTACAATAAACCAAAACGCTTTGTGGAAACATCTGATAGGACTTAGTTTTTTGAGTTTCGTTTCTGACATGGTGGTGGGCGGACGTGCCGATAGCGACCGCTCACAAAGAAGGTACGCGGACGCCATTGTTGGAAGTGGAACTCATGTTGTATATGTCCGCCGTTTTCTAACGTTCATGCAAAATTTGAAAAAGTGATTATAAACATTGTTTTAGTGTATTTGAATAAATAGTGCTCCCATTCACGCCGGTTGGAGGCAGGGGTGGACCGGATGTCCACGTGGGAGTGCTAAAGTCAAATAATTATATAATACCTACTCTCATTCACGCTGGTTGGAGACCAGGTGGACTGGATGTCCACCTGGGAGTAGGATTGCAATTAATAATCTTTTATGAAAAAGACGTAAATTTTATATCACGAGAAGAGATAACGGACCAGTAAACAGCAAATCTAATTAATAAAACAGAAGTCTTGGATTACAGCATGATTCACAATCAGACCAAGCTGTAACCATTCGAATCGAGCTGGCTAAATGCGCCTATCTGAAAGCAAAGGCCAAGAACTTTGAGTGAAGTGAATTGACTTAGTTTTTGTTCAACATCTGCCTTAGTTCCAATGTTCCCGATAGATGTCACGTATGGACGTCTGGCTCCATCCTTGTGAGGATCAAAAACACAGAACATTTCAGGCTTTCGAAGTGGTTCATTGGCAATCATTATCATCTTCTTCCATATCACAATAAACAAAGTATCTAATAAATTTAATGTATTTTTTGTTTTGTAAAAAGTTCTATCACATCTATTTCCAATTCAATACTTGATAAATTCTTGACAGTATCAAAAAACCTTAACACAAAAAATAAAAATGTTTTCCTTTCTTACAGCTGATCATTAATATTATTCACAATAACCCAAAGATTTTCAATGGCTTCATTCCTATGGAAAATTTCAGATGTCTAATAATGTTTTGGAATCGATGCCGTACAAGAATAAATGACCTTCAACCTTAACTCCAGGATAGGAGGTTAACCTTTCTACCACCCTATGTACAAACTAATTTATACAGCATAACAAAATAAATGACCATTGTCAAACACGAATTGTGACCTATTATTCTTTCTCACTTTCTTTGTACGGCGTTTCCAGTCGTAATTAGTATCTAAATTTGTAAAAACCACAAAATACTTTTTGACAAATTCAATCCTCTTCCAAAATGTTCACGTGCACCACTTTCAAATGGCGATATTATGCAGGAATTTTTCAACTTAATGAAAATTATATATTTTTAGATATAATATAAATTTAGCATGAGGTTGCAACCTATTAGCATTCAATTAATTTGGAGACAGATCATGTAACCAATGACGTAACCATTGAAGACAGATCACGTAACCAATGACGTACCCATAGTTCTGAAAAGTTTGGTTTTGAGCATTTCCAAATAAAATGGCTTCTTTTGTCGAATGTCAGAAATCAAATTCAACGGATATTTTTTTAAATGGAATCAACGGTTTTGCTGTGGTTTTGACTTTCTTGTGTAGTTCGTCTTATTTGCAGGGAATTTTGAAGTTGTGATAGTATATGAGTGTTTATTGAAAAACTATTTGAGGCTTAATTACATCATGGATAATCCTGTATGGGAACGAATATTGGTGGATTGGGCAAGTGATAGTTATTTTCAGTATTTAAGAAAATGATGTTTATTATTACTTTCAGGTGAATTGTTTGAAATTGTCCAAACCAATACACAAATTAGAAGACCTGAAGGATGGAATATTTTTCAGCAATTTACAAAAAGTTATGTAGGTACCATGTTTCTCTTTATTTCACTTCTCTGATCTGAAATTTTTGTAATGGAGGGAATTTAAGGGATACTGAGTTATTTAAAAATATTGAAAATCAAAATGCATTTGTTTTGAATGACTTTAAGATTTGTTATTTCACATTCTTTTACATGTATTATTTTACAGAAAAAAATCTTCAGAAACGGAATCGGATGTTTTAACATGTTTATTTCTCATTCTAAGTCAACATTATCCACACTTTGAAATACATAATAAGGCGAATATTCACTTGAGTGATTTACCATATTTGGATTTGTGTGCAGTAACATCTTTGTTGATGCACTACACATGTATACATGACAGACGTGATGTTTTAACTTCTCCTTTATGCCATAATTTGCAACAAGTTATACAAATCAATATCAAAAACTTTCTGGAAAAAGTACAAGATTGTTCTAAGTTAACCAATGAAGAGCTTTCCGCTATTATAAAATGTTGCATAGAAGATAAAGAGAATGAAGGCGTTGACCAATGTAACAGTTGGTTGTCAGTTTCGGCTGGTAACAGTCCAAGAGGTAGTCCACTATTAGATATTTTGAAAACACCTGCTTCAAAAGTCAGTAGAATTTTGGAAAGAGACAAAGAGATAGCAAGACTCAGAGCGAATTTGGAGTTAGTTCAGGAAGAAAAAGATAACCTGGAAGAAGACTGGAAGCAACAAATAGAAAAAAATAAGAAATTAGGTGAGACTGATTATAGATCTGAAATATATACAAATTAATGTTTTGTTTCACAGAGAAACAGCTTAATCAAAAAACTATTGAGATATCGAGGCTACGTAGTGAAGTCATTGCCTTGGAAAATCGCACTCCACCCCATTACCAAGATAAAGATTTCAGGGAGAATCAGAAAATCTTGCGAACTAAAATAGAAAGTTTGGAGCAAATCTTAGAACAGTGTGACAGAGAAAATGAACAACTTCGAGATGAAAGAGATTCAGGAAGAGCACAAGTGAGTAAAAACTGAATATTTTAATATTTGTTTCAGAAATTACTAACATTGCAGTCTCAAAGGCTTATTGCGTTTTTCTCCCATCATTTTTATGATAATATTCTGGACATAATTTGGGTTATCTCTAAATTGTTTACTTTTTGTGATCCAGTGCTTCACATTTACAAAAATATGATCTCTATTACTTTGTTGTGTTGCCTACTGCTAAAACAATTGTTGTACAGCCCCATTTTGGTCAGGTATTCTCTTGATGGACAGTCCCCAGTAACAACTAACCGTGTAATTGTTCTGTAGCCGATATTTTCCATGTATTTTTTGTTTTTTATTGACCCACTTGTCATACCAGAGTGTCCAGGTACCCGGTATGAAGTCAATCTATTCCTCAGTTCTTCACGATATTCCAGACCATTTTCAATGTCACTGTTGGGTTCATCAGTGCCCTGATGAACCCATGGCTTCGAATTAATGAATGAATACGTTTATTTAGGAAATCCTAATATACATACAATAATAATAATATACAATAATAATAATAAATCAGTAAACAATAATAATATGTCCTTAAACAGCAATAATAATAACTAATAACTAGAGTCATACATATGACTGTAACCTAACAATGTTGAGAAATAAAATAGAAAAGGAAACAAAATTCAAAGTCAACTAACTTAGATAAGACTATACTTACAATTTAAAACATACTGATACATGATAATAAATGTTAAGGTTTAAGACTACTGATGTTCTGCATCATTGAGTCTTTTCCTACAAAATTGTGTTTGTTTTAATATAGTTGTTTAGTTTACATTTAAATATATAAATACTTTCGCTTTGTTTTATATCTTTTGGCAGCTTATTAAAGTGGTTTAAACCTTTATAAAACAATATTTTCATTGAGCTGGTTAATCTGCATCTTGGCAAGTGAAAAAGATGACTTTGTCTTGTCTCGTAGTTGTGAGTAGTATCACGATAAGTAATGAATTCATCAAAATAAGATGGTAACATATTATTAATAGTCTTAAAAATAAATATCATTGCTGATCTATAGAATCTTTCTTGTATTGATAACCATTGTAATGTGTCAAGCATAATCTTTATGCTTGTATAATGATTACATTTTAATATGACCCATTCCACGATTTTGTAGTTTTTGTAAAGTCAAAATTTTGTTTTGATCACACCCATATAGTAATGTACTACAATATTCGAAATGAGGCTGAATGATTGTGTTATATATAGTGACCTTGGAAGAAACTGACAAATGATAAGAGATTCGAGTAAAAAAGTAAAGTTTCTTTGATGTTTTTTTAGTTATGTATTTGAAGTGTGCATCATAAGATAAACAGTTGTGTAACATGAATCCCAGGTATTTAATTTCGGTTAAAAATTCTATTTTTTATTTATTAATTTCCAAAGAATAGTAAGTTATGTTTATATATTTATATTTATATGCTGTGGTCAGAATCATGGCTTTTGTTTTAGACAGGTTTAGTTTTAATTTGTTGACGTTCAAGTATTTATGAATCTCCCCCAAGCAGATATTTATTTTTGTCAAAGCTATCTCTAAATCTTTATGAGATGTTGTTAACATTGTATCATCAGCAAATAAATTCATAAAGTCACAATTTTGACATAAACTGATGTCATTATTATATATATAAGAAATAAAGGGCCTAAGACACTTCCTTGAGGTACCCCAAATTTTGCGTTAATAGGAGATGAGAGAACATTACCCACTTTAGTGATTTGTCTTCGATCGCTTAAGTAGTCCTGAAACCATCCTAGCACTGTTCCTTTGAGACCTATAGCTTCCAATTTTTTCATTAATATGTTACGGTCAATTGTCTCAAAAGCTCTTCTTAAGTCTAAGAATACTGTTACAACATAATCTCTGTTGTCAATAGATTGAGTCCATTTACTAATCGTAAGTTGTATAGCCGTTTCACAAGAATGATTTTTCCTAAAACCGGATTGATTACTTATGAGAATATTATTGGCCTCAACATAACTTAGGAGCTGATCGTATACAGCCATTTCTAGTAGTTTCTCCATTCCTGGTAAGGTGTTTACTGGACGGAATTCTCCCGCTTTATTAGTATTTTTGATTTTGGGAACAGGTACTATTATGCTAGTTTTCAGTTGCTCAGAAAATTGCCCATATTGTAGAGAGATATTTATAAAATGTAACAAAACATGACCAATGACTCCAAACGTAGCTTTAATAAACTTGATATCTAAGATTTCTGTTCCAGATTTATTTTCCAATCTATTAACAATTCCTGTAAGATCTTTCAATTAAAGTTGATTAAAACTTTCGAAACTAGAGACCGCCGTAATTTCACCTTTCCATGAAGTAGTAGTCTTAATTGATTTAACAATTTCTTCTAAGCTGTATTCAAAATATTTGTTGAAAGTTTCTGCTATTTCAGCTTCATCTCTAAGGATTTTTACTTGTCCTTCTCCTTCAAATTCAATATTGTTTGTGTCAACTCTATTAGACTTAGTATTAATTAGAGATTTAATGGTTTTCCACATAAGTTGTTGGTTCTTAGAGCTTGAATCAATTTTATTATAATAATATTCTTGCTTTTTAGTTTTCAGTAAACTAACTACATAGTTTCTTAGACTTTTATATCTTTCCCAGTTGACTTCACACCTGTTGTGTTTGAAAATTTGGTATGCTTCATCTCTTTGCTTAATTATGTCTTTTAGGTCCTTGTCAAACCATGGAAGACTATTTTGGTGAGAAAAATACCTCTTGACTGGAGCAATTGTGTTGACAGTATTTACAGTCTTATTAATAAAATCCTCATAAAATCTTTGAATGTCAACACAGTTTAGTTAATAATTATTGTCAATTAATTCCAAACAAATTTTATTCATGTTTTCGTTTCCCAAATTACGATAACTCTTTAGGGTTTTTGGTGAGTTGGATATTCTATTTAATAGGTTAACGGAGACTAAGGAATTATCAGTTATTTTGGGTATATTGTGAACTACTGTTTTAAGTTCAAAGTTACTGATGACATAATCAATTAAGCTTGCACTAGTATAAGTAATTCTAGTACATTCTTCAATACTTTGATTTATTCCAAACATATTCAATAGATTTTTGATGCGTGTCGATTGAACTTCATTACTTTCAAAGTTAATATTAAAATCTCCAGCTAATATAAATTTTGATTTTGATTGAGAAAGATCTCTGCATATATTTTCAAAATGATCAATGAATATTGTGTGACTTGCATTAGGTGAATGGTAAAGGGCACCAATTAACAATTTTACATTATTATTGTATTTTATTTTTATAATTAGTTTAGAAAATATTTTTAGGCACCAATAATTTTTTTCTAAAGTATAGTTCTTGTAAATGGAGTATTGCAAATGAGATTTTACATATATAAGAACCACTCCTGTATCTCGGGAAGGTGAATCACATCTAATTGTTTTATATCCCGTTAGCATTATTTCACTGTCCTCAATGTCAACAGTGGTACGTGTTTCACTAAATAATATTATTGATGGTTGGTATGGTAGTATGGAATTAATTATTTGGTCTCTGTGTGCAGTCAAACTTTCAATATTACCATATATAATGTCTGTTTTAAGCGGTATATTAGGATATTCGTTTAGTTTTTTTCATTAGAAACTTTATTTGCTATTATGGGTACATTATTTATGTATTTGATTGTTTTTGAATTATCACCATTTGATATTAATTCTTGTAATTGTTTTTTAACGTTAAGGTAATAATCTTTTTGTTTTTTGGTCTGATCTCTAAATATTCTAATGCCCTGTGGAATATTGTTTCTATTATTTTTTATTTTTCTTAAAATGGTAATTGCTTCATTTTTGTTCATCATAACTACTTTTATTAATCTATTTTTATTTGGTATAACTTTTCCAACTCTAAATATTGTAATGTTGTCAAGATTAACATTGACACTGACTTTCTTTAGTATTTCCTTAACTACATTTGCATCTTCTTCTTTTCTTTGCAAAGGGGTTGTTACTTGCGCCTCTCTAACATTAGCTACCATGATATTAGCTTCTCTTCTTTGGCGTTCTAGTAGTTCCATAATGATACTTTCAGTTGGAGTAGTTTCAATGTTCCTTGCACATTGTAAGATTGCATAAAATTCAGCCCGGAAGACTGACCGACTGGGTAAATGAAATGAACATGTCTCCCAACTCAGTAAATTCCATCCCATGTTCGATCTAGGACTCCACAGTATACTAGATGTTTCTGCTGAGCATGCTGTCGCTATGACTGTAGTGTCATGGGATCTGAGAAGATGTTTGATGTTCGTTCTTCCACATATTTGAAAATTTCTCTTTCTCCCAATTGCATGTAACTTGGTGAATTTTCCATTCTGAACTGGTCCAATCTCGCTAGGAGTTAGATTCCAGAATACCTTCAATGATGCTGTTGGAGTGGTTTTCATACCTTCCGTTATTCTCCAACAAGTCGATTTTTAATCCAAGGGGGACATGTTTTTGTAACTCAACTGATATACCTCCTTTCTCGCCCTTTGGTGAGCATCACCCTTAAAATAAGAATAGGGAAATTGCTAAGTTTGACATCATTAAAATGGTAGTTTTATAAGAAATTTATCCATGTCAGTCCATGTCACTGCATGTCATGAAAAATATAACAAAAATTTAAAAAAAAGATGTACATTGTATCAATCTAAAAAATGGAAAACCGCAAATAATACACATCAATGGTTTCGGTTGTTTGAAGGTGGTTGACAATGTTTCGTGGTGCATTTCATTAGTTCGGATTTCCATTGTCTAATATGATATAAATTGATTTGAAATCCCCGAAAATTAAGCAAAAAAACTGAAATTACAATGAAATAAAATACAAGCAACAACCAACAAATAAAAAAAATTGAACTATTAACACGAGATGAAAAATAAAAATTATTAACAAGAAATGAAAATTAAAAATCAAAAGATTCCAAGCTAAGTTACTTCACGATGTTTCGATTGTTAGTATCCACAATCGTCCTCGGATGATGACTGGACTTAGTTAGATCTCGGAGGAATAAGTCCAGTCATCACCCGAAGACGATTGTGGATACTCCAATCGAAACATCATGAAGTAACTTGGCTTGGAATCTTTTAATTTTTATTTCTTGTTAATAATTTTTAATTTTCGTTTCTTGTTGATAGTTCAATTTTTAATTGTCGCTTGTATTTTATTTTATTGTAATTTCAGTTTTTTTGCTTAATATAATTGTTATTTTTTAGCTAATATTTTTAATTTTTATAGATTCCTTCAGGGATTTCAAATCAATTTATATCATATTAGACGATGGAAGTCCGAACTAATGAAATGCACAATGGTTTTGGTCTTATCTTGATGGTAGATAGAAATATGTACAGATATCTCACATTAAGGATGATGGACAAAACAACAGCATGCACTGTTCTGATTTTCTATCGATAAATGTAGGGGTTCCATAGGGAAGTGTCCTTGCCCCTACACTTTACGCAGATGATCTGTCAATCCTAGTAGCAAAAGACTCCTTAGAAGCCATCCAACAAAACTGTGATGACAAAAATAATACTTTGTTTGGTTCTCAAAAAAACATAAATTTTTTAGGCATAATTATGAATGATACATTAGATTGGGAATTCCATATCAGAGAAACATTATCTAAACTAAACAGCAAAATATACCAACTGAAATGCCTACGAAAAGATTTCAACTTGTCCATTCTTAAAAAAATTTTATTATGCTAAAATTCAGTCACGACTCACATATGGAATCATATTATGGGGTTCAACATCAGCAGCTCAGAAATGCTGATAAAATGCCTTAGAACATTATTAAATGAAAGTAGGAGAGAATCATGTAGAGTTGTAAAACATTATTTACCAATCTGAAAATACCTCCTTTCTCTTGCCTGTGTATTCTAGAAATATTTTATTACATATTTAAACATATAAAAAGCATTAGCTCTCATAGTAATGATCACAGTTTTTTAACGAGATTTAACCACCATCTAAAAACACCTCGAAACAATCTGAATGTAACTCTCAGGGGTCCCACCTCCGATGGTGTAAGCATTTACAATAAGCTTCCGGAATCAATTAAATAGGAAACTACTGGCTTCAAATTCAGAAATTATCCCAAAACTTTTCTGTTGTCTAAATTGTTTTATGATATCGAAAAATTGTATACCAGCTAGTCAGATACTTTCATTCAATAATATATTTTAATTTACTTGATATCTATTTTTAAAATTGTCAGTTTTAAATGTGGAATGTGAATTGACTATATTTAATTGTGTTTTATATTACTTTCACTGTAATTTCTAAAACCAGTGAATAAAATGAATGAAATAAATGACTGAATGAATTGCAATAATTTTTAACTACAGCCCATTCGTTAACAGAGGCATAATAATTTATAAAAAATGTTATTGTTTTTGTAGATTAGGTAGTCATTTATTACAAATAAAATCCTGGTATCAATTTCAGATTAAAACCTTGGAATCGCAATGTAAAACTTGGCTGGAAAAGTTTATTGATACCGACAACAAGCTCCAAAGTCTTACTGTACACTCTGAAGAACAGGAAATAAAATTTGAAAACCTCCGAATGCACTGCAGTGAACTGGAAGGTTTACTTGAAGAGCTCCGACCTAAACATCATAATGATAGTTTTACCGAAGAAAGTTTTCGAGGTGTAAGATTGAATCGTCGTTCGAAAAATTTAGATCTTTCGCCATCTTGTGAAAATTTAGCTCATTCAGTAGTTGATGTACAGCTTAGGGAAGTTCAGAAAGAAAATGAGTATCTCAAAAATGCCCTAGAAAATGCTAATACCAGATCCAAAAGGCTGAATGAAGATCTAGAAAAGTCTGTAATGGAAAAAAATATGGTAACAGATGAAAGGGATAAGTTCAACAAAGAACTTGTTGAATTCAGGAAAAAAATTGAAGAAATCATATCAAATAACAAAAAATTCATTAGAGAATATGGGCATATTTCTGCAGAATATGTGACCTTCAATGATAAAAAACAAAAAATACAAGAAGGCTGTGATGATTTCTCAACTCAAAATGATCAACTAGATATGCAAATGATAGCAATACAAAAAGTGTTGATTAGTCTCGTGAATGATCTTGAAAGGGAGAAAAATCTTTCGAAAGACTTGAAAAAAGATATCCACAAACTCATAGCTGAAAAAAATGTAGTAATAGCTGAAAGAGATGAACTGGTGTATAAACTTGGATCATCTAACAAAAAAGTTGATGAGCTTATTATCGATAATCAGAAATTACTGTCTGAATATCAAAATTTGTCTGAGAGTTATGAGTCACTTATTCAAAAATACCAAGTTATATCAAAGAATCATGATGAATTGCAAAATAATAAATTGAATCTTGAGCAGGCTCTTCAAAACAATAATTATATTTTGAAAAAACTTGAAGAAGACATTAATAGAATGACTTCAGAACGAGAGAATATTATACAGGACAGAGATAGGTTCATGAGTAATTTTCATATTGCTAATGAAAAACATAATGAACTGAAACTGGAAAATGAAAAACTGCTCTCTGAATATAACAACTTGAATCAAAAATATGAAACTCTCAATCAGGTGAAATATAAACTAACTAAAGAGATAGATGACTATATGTTGATGTGTAAGCAACTTGATGAAAACCTAAAAAAAATGCAAAACAAAACTGAAAAATTGGATTTGGCATTCAATGAGGAATCTAATATTTCAAAACAATTGAGAGAAGATATCAGTAAGGTTACTATGGATAAAGTAACTGTGATGGAAGAAAGAGATAATCTAAAAAATGAACTTGAAAAATTGAATCAAAAGTGTGATGGAATCATCTTGAATAATAACAAATTACTGAAGGAATATAATGAAGTATGTCAAAAATTTGAGATATTAAATTCTGAAAAAGAAGAAATACTAAGAGAATTTAAGAAAGCCGCTGCTAATGCTGAAGAACTCAAAGTACAATATAATAATGTGAAAAGAGACAATGAATACATTGAAATAATCCTTCATGAAGAGAAAAACCTTTCCAAGCAACTGAAAGAAGAAATCAACACCCTGTTACTATATAAAACAAAACTAGCAGATGAAAATAACATGAAAAGTGAAACAATTGAATCACTTGTACTGGAATTGAAAAAATCAAATGAAAATTATCAAGAACTCATCCAGAATCACAATGATTTAACACTAGAAAAAGAAACTTTGAGAGGACAAAAAGATGCACTTTTCCTTGCACTAGAAAATGAAAGATTATCGGTTGCAGGCCTTTCAAAAGAATTACTAGAAGTGAAAAGTGAACTTGAATGTTGTGAGATCCTAAAAAAAGAATTGTGCAAAGATATAAAACAAAAATCAGAATCTTTGGAAAAATGCATGAATGAAAGTGATGATTTATTAGAAAAATTAAACATAGCACTTTCTCAAAAAGATGAAATTTCAATTCAATTTAGAGAACTTTCACACAAACTGAACACGGTCAGTTCAGAGAAATATCAGTTGGAGATTGAGAGAACTGATTTGTCAGATACAGTTGAAAAATTTGTTGATCAAGTGAAGGCATTATCTATGAAAAATGATAAGCTGGCCACAGAATTGGATGAAAGTATTAGAAAATGTGAAACAATGTTTAATTTGCTAAATACAGTGGAGTCAGAAAAGGTGGAGTGTACAGAAAAATTGAAAACTGCTGAAAGTGCATATCATCAAGCCATAAGTGTGAATTCAGCATTGAAATCGGATTATGATAATCTTAAATTAACGTTAGAAAATGTCAAATTAGAAAAAGAAATGTTTGAAACTAAAATAAAAACTATGAGTACAGAATTGGACAATGTTAAATCTGAAAATGACCAATTTCAAAACGAGTTAGATAAGGTTATCAAAAACTTGTGTGACAGTCAACAAGAGAAGTTAGAATTTTCTAATTTGACAAAAAAACTAAAAGATGAAAAAGACAATTTGCACATTAATTTGTGTCAAGTACAGGAAGACCTAGAAAAAGTTGAAACAGAGAATATTCTTTTGAACAACAAAATTGAAACATCAATATCTGAAAAACAACAAATTTCTGAACGATTTGATAAAGTTGCTTTTGAAAATGAAAAACTTTTAATGAAAGAAAATGAAAACAAATCAGATTTAGAAAAGGTTACTGAGGAAAATGTAAATTTGCTTGAAAAGTTGAGATACCTACAACAAAACCATACACAACTTACCGAAGAATTGAGCACATGTAATTCAGAAAAGAATGAATTGTCAGAAAAAGTCAATAAAGCTCTAAACGATATGAAATATTCAATATTGGAAAAAAATATGTTGTACCAGAAGTTGGAAAAAACTGTAAAAGATTTTGATGAAAATTCTGAGAAATTCAACAACACCTTGAAGGAATTAGAAGTTACGAGGTTAGAGAAAGAACAGTTGAGAGAGGAATTGAGCAAAGTAATATTGCAGAAATCTCAGTTGAAAGAAGAAATGGAAAACGTTGATGTAACAAGGATTCAAAATGAACAGAGCCTTTATGAGAAACTTTTAAATTCAAGAGAAGAAATAAAAAGTCTCAAAGAAGTGAAGGACCTTCTGGAGAAAGAAAAATGTGACTCGAACAGAAAATTGGAGGAGTGTTCAGAAAAAATGGAAAATATTCTAGCGGAGAATATAAGATTAAATCAACATTTAGACAGTGTAAACTTGGAAACCGAGAAAAAAAATAAAGATCTTCACTTGTCTTTCGAAAAAATCGATAGGCTTTCAGCAGAATTGAAAGTGTACGTTTCAGACCTAAAAAGGGCTCTTGATGAAAATTCTAATTTATCCTCAAAATTAGAACAAATCTCGAAGTCATTGGATATTTCTGAAAAAGAAAAAGATGAAATAACTAGAGAATTTGAAAAAGCCCAATCCAGTAATTCAGTCATTAAAAAGAAACTATCTGAGGACAGAAAGCATCTGTTCAGTATTCTTCAAGTAATATACAATGAATTGGGAACTTATGTTTTAGAAAATGAAGAACACCTTGAAAAATATATGTCACTCGTTGAAAAATTCAAAATAATTTCAGTGTGTGATCAAGATTTGAATAGTAGTGATTGTCATGTGTATATGGTAAACGTTGATAATCCAGAAGATGAAGGTGCTATATATGATGAATTAAAACAAATTATAATTCAAATGATACATATGATTATTCTTGATAAAGACTATATTTCTGAAAAAATACTACTCTTATCTCAAGAAAACATTAACTATTCACTGCAAGTGGAAACTCTTAGTTCCGATTTGCAGACATACGAGGCTGAGAATGAAGAACTTTCTAATATGTTATGTGAGGTTAAAAAACAAATGGAAATCGCATTTGATAAACAGAGTGAAAGCTCCAAAAATCTTGAAATGTTGTCCGATGAATTGACTCAGTACAAAGTAGAAATTAATAAAACTTCTGAGAAAATACACAATATAATCAAAGAATTAGAAAATGGCACTTCTGAAAACGGCAAGCTTACTAAAAAACTAGAAAAGAATCAAACACTCCAGCAGTCTGTGGAGTTATTAGAAAAATCATCTCATGATGTAACTAAAGAAATAAATCGACTTAATGGTGAAATAAAAGACATTTTACTCAAATTAGATACAGCAAATGAAGAAAAAAGTAAGATACTGCTCCAGCTTGAAAATGTCTCCAAGGTGAAAGCAGAATTTTCAGAAGAATTGGATAAGGTTTCTCAAGAGAAAGCCGAGTTGTCAGAAGAAATTCAAAACATGAAGAAAAAAAATTATGAAACTTCTGAATATGTGAAAGATTTGTTGAGTAAAATCGATCAATTAACTGAAGAAAATGCTCAACTGTTAGGGCAGATCACAATTATATCCAGCGATTTGAATGAAAAGAATAAGCAATTCCATTTGCTTGAAATTTCTTCCAAACAACTGAAGATAATTGCTGACGAGAAAGCCAATATTTTGGAAAAAGTGTCGGAAGAAAATAAAGGTATTTTTGAAATTGTTGACAGATTATCCCAAGAAAAATATGAAATGGCTTGTACAATAAATCAAATATCACAAGAGAAAATGGATTTGAAAGAAAATTTAGACAAGCTGACCAAAGATTTTGAATGGCTTTCCCAAGAAAAGACTAAATTAACAGAATCTTTTGAATTGAGTCAAAAAGAGTTACAAAAAGTAAAAAAAGCACGGAATGATATACTAGAGAGTCAGACAAAAATTATGAAAGAAACTGAGAATAACATTGTAATGGCTCATCAAAGTACTATGGACATGAAGCAAGAATTGCTGAAACGATTAGAAGAGTCAGAAAGTAAGAAGGCACAATTAGAAACAGACATGAAAAAAGTCCGAGAGGCATATGTATCTGTGGTTTCGGCGAACTCAAAGTTGGAACTTGAAATTGTGAATCTTAGGAAAAAGATTGAAGACAAAAACTCTCGTCTAGTTGAATTTATACATATCAAGGAAGCCTATGAAAAGCTTCTAGAAGAAAACAGTCGGTTAATGACAGAAGTAGATACAGTAAAGTATAAAAGGTCCAGGGATAAAGAAGAATTTGTTAATTTGTTGAAAAAAGAACGTGAAGAAGCTGATTCGAGGGAGAGCAAGAGAGTACGAGAAGTGAGAAATGAGTATGAAGAAAAGGTGGAAAAAATGAAAGACAAAATGGTATGTTGGGAATCATTATTTATTATAAAACATCAATTAAATTTTTATTTCAGTTGAAACTGTATAGAGAGGAAGTCAATAAAGAGATACAGAAAGTAAAATTTGATCCTACTGAGACGGTAAGTATTTCTATAAACGTTAGTCAGTAACGAATGTATACTATAATTCCAAAATAGTAGACACTAAATTCTCAGAAATGACTGAAGTTTTTGCCTTAATCTGTCTTTTGCAGTGGCGTACGGAAATTATATTATACAGATGAGAAAAAATGATGATGAAATATATAGAATCACAACCTTGACAACAATGTTTTCATTTTAATGAAATAATATTTCTGAGAATGTAGTGCCTGCTATTGACGAATTGTACTATAATTCTTTGTTTTTTTAGGCTTTCATTCAAAAAAGAAATGAAGATCTCACAAATGAACTCTTTGAAGCCGAACAGAAAATACATCTCTTACAAACTGAGATTGAAAGGTTGAAAACAAACGAAAACGAAGTAACTAGAAGCATGTATTCTTCCAAAGAATCTTTACGGTCTCTAAGAGGAAAAGAAAGTTCGGCATTTCAAGGTGGATTGAATCGAGACAGTGTTATATCACGAAGCAGTGTTACCTCTCGAAGTAGTGTCACCTCTCGAAGTAGTGTTACTTCCCTACGTTCAAGTAGTAAAGAAAATGAAGTTAGAAATAGACCAAGTTCGGTAGTAATAAGGAAAGGAAATAGTGTATCAGCCATGCATATACCAAGTGCGAAAAATAGGACTGAAAATGATAGAAAGTTGTCCACATTACCTAGATCAAATATAATGGAAATTGAAGAAACATTAACAATATCTCGAAGAACTTCCATAAACAATGTTCCAAGTAACATTGGTTCAAATTTGGAAATGGAAGACGAGGATGATGATTTCAACAATAAATATTTGGCTGATCTTAAGGCAGGAAGATGTCTGTTGGGACCATCAGATAATGATACAAATGCTGACAGGTTTTCAGAGTTAGCTTGGAGAAACTCTTTGGTACCACCACATTTAAAATCATCCTACCCTGCTGAAACACAATTTATCAGTCCATCCCATTTTAAAGAGGATGACATAAAGGTATTTCATAGCACACTGTTCAGTATTAGTTTGTCTCTTTGAGTTTTGAATATGAAACAAACAAATTCTTTCATATATATCTCCAAAAATTTATTATGACTGTCTTTGCTTTTTCAACTAAAATTTTGTTCAATTTTGAGTGAGTAAAATGTTTTTCGTTACAGTTACATCATAAAATGTTGATAAATTATTTGTCTTATACTCTCAAGTAGCTCTTCTTTGATATTAGGTTTATAGTAGATTGTAATTGGAGATTTCCTTTTCAAGACCATGAAATTCATTTGTGCCTAGGGCATCCTAGGAATCCACTACTTTTTACGAATTTCAAATGTGCAAAGCTCTTTTTTGATACAACACATATTTGCTATTAATATATAGAACAAAATTTGGGCTGGTAGGTCATATTCAAATGGAACTTATGGTACTAAACGTTTCATCTGCTAAAATGGACATCTTCAGCAGTGGTTGGCAGCGATGCATAGCAACCTTCTTGTGGGTTCATTATACAGACCCCAATATTACACATGTTTAAACCATGAAGCCATAGAGATTTATAAGCATCCGAACAAATTTGATAGAAAATAGGAAGTTACCAAGATTGACAAAATATGGTACCCAACTCTCCGCCAATGCTCTGTCAAACCTAACAATCAGGAATGTTTTCCTCACCATTTTCTCTCTATGAATATCAATTAATTGCAACATAGGTCAGTCGCTAGCCAAGCGGTTCGGCGTGTGTGCTTTGTTCACTCACTCGAATTGACTGCCGTGTTGGTCGGTGGTTCAAGCCCTAGTCTGAACGATCGATCTTCACTTGCTACCGTCCAACCCGTGTTAGGAATCACACGTTAAAAGGTAAGACCTCGTTAATCCTTAGCTCGCACAAGTTTCGACTTCTGAGGGTTGTCGTTCGTAGGGGTGCGACAGCTGGTTAACGGAAAAACAGATTTTTTTTTAAACAGATAGGGTCCATTAATGAGTCTGCCAAGTAGAACCACTCCTGAAGATGCTCATCATAGTTATGGGTGAAATGTTCAGAGTTAATCTTTCCATTGGGCCAGAGCCACTCAGATGGATAACCAAAGTTCGAAAAACGTGTTTGACTGGAAAAATCAACAACTTGATGCAAAATTTATGTTTTTTTGTTTTTATCTTTAAACAGAGCTTTCAAAAACCATTGATACATTTTTCAATAAAAAATATTATTTAAAATGGGATCAAGTGGAAATATTACTTCTTGATTTTGAATATATTTAATTGATAGAATCCAAATTACCAAATTTAATAGTACTTTTCATCTGTTAAAGATTTGTTTAGCGTTTCTTCGGGTAATAATTTTAGGTAGAAACTGTTCATATTTATAAATATTATAGTGAAATATATTGAGAATTAATCAGTTTTTTCAAGACATTTTGAAGATATACCAAGGGTTTTAAGTATAATGAAAAAACTTTATATAGTTTATATTATGGTACAAAACTAAATATAGAAGTAAATTTATATTATAGGGTTTTCCTGCAGCTGAAAAAGCAAATGCGCCACTGGAATCAATGAAGTCGCCCCAGAGCGCCAATTAATTTTTATTGTTGTTTTTGTTTTATTTTTATCGTAGTTTTAATAAACTTCACATACATTAAAATTTCATTATATATTATAGATTAAAAATAAAATGGCTCCTCAATTCAATATAAAATGTTATTTTCATAAATGAAAAAATATGGAAAATGTAAATAAAATTGAATATTAAGATGTAGGTATCGATAAATATTAACATTCTCCACACATGCATTATATATTACAAACAAATTAGAAATTAAAATCTAATTTTTCAGGAATCGGCAAATACTTTTGCTACTGAATACTAATCATATAATTGTTTGAAACTATATAAAATAAACAAGTAGTAATGCCATTACTTCTGTCAGTCCATTTTTAATATTATAAAGAAACAAGTGTCTTCAATTCAATACAAATAATTCGATTATTATTGATGCAGTAAACTTTGATAATGAAAATAAAATGAATTTAATTATTATTGAGCAGAAAACTTTGAAAATTTAAATAAAATGAACTATTCAAAAAGCTTTTGAGCTTTCTACTTCTCCATCTTCCGTAGGAACAAATTCAAAATAAAGAAAAGAGAATTGAAACTTTCTATGTGTTTCATCACTTTTATTTGTAACTAACGTTACTGCAGTTTCGTCCTTTAAGGACATTTTCAAACTTAAACTTTAAACTAACAATGGTTCATTACATTAGCCCTTGTATACATATACCACCCCTGTAGGTAATAACAGATGTACTTGGCTTGATGGAGTACGTGAATTTACAGTTTACAATGCGGATTTGACAATTTGAAAAGCATTAAGTGAACTAAATCGATTTGATCATTTAACAGGTTGCGCCCGCAATGTTTATGCTTGTGAATTCCCAAGGATTCTAAATAATTGAGTTTGTAACCCTTTCTTGCATAGTGCAAAATTTCCGTATCGTTTAGATTCGGAAACTTGTAGTTGCATGCCAAGGAATTGTTTGAAAACGTCGAATCATTTTTTCCTCTTCTGAAGGACCTTTCATGTTCAGCATACCGTTTTTGGAAATTTCGACCACATAAACACTATTACACTCCGGACACTTAAGCTTATAAACTCCAGATTTCTCCAACTTGTCCACCTTATCTTTGGCATTGAAAATGAAATCAGATAACCTGGCATGTGGTCTGAATGCCACTTCCACATTGTTTTCTCTGAAGAAACCCGCAATTTCCTCTGTTCTTTTTCTAAAATATGTTAGAGTTAACCATTTCTTGATTTCTGAGATTATACCTGAGATATACCTGAGGGTATATTAATCACTAAGTTAATTTACAGCTTTATTTTCTGGCTAACTTCTGACAGAAAAAAGCAGAGATAATTGCGGGTTTCTTTCAAAAAAAACAAAGTGGAAGTGGCATTCAGACCACATACCAGGTTACCTGATTTCATTTTCAATGCCAAAGATAAAGTGGACAAGTTCTAGAAATGTGGAGTTTATAAGCTCAAGTGTCCGGAGTGTAATAGTGTTTATGTGGGACAATGTGGTCGAAATTTCCAAAAACGGTATGCTGAACATCAAAGGTCCTTCAGACTAGAAAAAAAATTATTCGACGTTTTCAAATCATTCCTTGGCATGCAACAACAAGTTTTCGAATCTAAACGATACGGAAATTTTGCACTATGCAAGAAAGGGTTACAAACTCAATTATTTAGAATCCTTGGGAAATTCACAAGCATAAACATTGCGGGAGCAACCTGTTAAATGATCAAATTGATTTAATTGACTCATCGGTTTTCAAATTAACAAATCCGCATTGTAAACTGTAAATTCAGGTTCTCAAGCCAAGTACCTCTATTAGTACCTACAGGGGTGGTATATGTATACAAGGGCTAATGTAATGAACCATTGTTAGTTTAAGTTTGAAAATGTCCTTATAGGACGAAATTACAGTAACCTTAGTTACAACAAATAAAAGTGGTAAAAAACATAGAAAGGTTCAATTCTCTTTTCTTCATTATGATTTCCTGCCACGTAGTAACAGCTACATCCTTCAAATTCAAAATAAACTCTCAACAAAGGTGTGTGGATCATGCACAAAAGATACAGATACAAACTGTAAAAAAAAGCTTTATTTGAAACAACTTCACAGGAACATTCAATTACGTGAAAGAAGAAGTCCTTTCAAAATTGCTACTCTCATGAATATCGAATTACACGAAAAACACTTTTTTTCCATTCAGTCTGTGCTCCAAACATTTGTTTTGGAATTGAAACAGCGATCATTGACAGGAAAAACTACACGTGAAATTTCATATCAAGAGCATTGATATGAAATTTCACTTACATATAAATCCAGCATTGTTGAGATATACTTCTTGAAGTTTCAGGATTGAAAATACTTGTCACCAATACCTCATCACACCTTTTTGAACTACATTAATTTTAATCCCAACCATAGCATCTTCATTTGAATTTAAATAGTAGATATTTTTCATGGGAGATTAGTTTATGAGAAACACGCCTTTTGATTCCCTACTCCATCTTTATATAAAAAATGCAAAATATTTTTTTCATTAAAGGTCTCTCATGTTCAATGGCCATCCATATAAAATTTGAGTATTACATTCAATGATTAAAAAAAAAGGTAGTTAATTTGATAATAATCTTATGAATTAGCAAATATGCTATTGAAATATTATCATTCCAAAAAACGTTTGCTGGACGGCCCACATTTTGTAACAACACTTTTAAATGGTGCTTATTTTTTTTAACATATATCTAAATGATTTTATTCATTTCTATATTTTTCATAGTCAGGAAATATTGGATTGGATGACAGCCTCAGCAAACTCCTTCCTGGAGAAAAACCACGCCAAAAAAAAGATTTTGGCACGACCTCCTACAAGAAACCAGGTCCTCCGACACCGAGCAAAAATGGCGGCCGTTTATCACTTCAGGGAAATGAGGTTCAACCTTTACGTGAACACAATGACAGGACTTCTCCTAAAAAAACTACTCCAAGTAGAATCAAAGCATTATTCATGGGTCGAACTAGTCTAAGGGAAAATTCCGAGGTACACTTAAATGATTGCTTTTTGCATATGATCGAATGCTGTAGACTAGTGGATGAGAATCACCGCCCTGTTCCTCTTTGTACTGATTCTTGCTACAATGCCACCTTTAGAAAATCGCTCTTCTATTTGCAAACTCTTTCTAAACCTTGCTGCAGTTCCAAACGTGAAAATAGGAGTGATTGTTGTTTTAGAGCTTTTGTTCTTGGTAGGATGTGGGTGTGTGCTAAGAAACTTTGCATTCTGGTGGTATTTTCTTTTGTGGCATTCAAATACTGTTGTCATGTCTTGAAGTCAAAGTAGTGAGACATGTTTTGTTAGAATTTGGTAAGCTAAATGTAAAAACTTTTCTTAATTAATCGCATGATACATCCTAACATTTCCACTAACTTATTTCTCAATTATTTAATTTGAAAGGAGTCTATTTTGAGGAAAGTTGAATTTTTTTTGGAAAAGAAACGTTTTGGCTTTCTACTTCTCCATCTTTATACAAAATTATGTGTGGGAATCTTCGAAAAAAAGGAAGAAAGCAATTAATTTCCAAATATTTTTTTACAAAGATGTAAATCATTCAAAGAAGTAACTTTCAGACAAAAACTGGAAGAAAAAGCTCTCTTGAAACAACTAATTTCATATAAACATTGAATTACACAAAAGAAAAAATATTTTCTAAACAACTACTTTTATTTGAAAAATGAATTATACGAAAATAACTTTTTTCTATTCAGTTTGTACTCCAAATATTCGCTATGGAATTGAATCAGATATCGTTCATAAGTATGCTACACAATATAGTATATGAAAGAGATGAAATTCCATTTACATGGTACACTGTCATCCTCAATGGTGGACATCTGGAATAAGACACTTGTGTTATTGCCTCTTCACCAATCTGCATAATATTACAAGATGAAGCACTCAGTTCATTCATAAAATTATGACTTTATGTCACGAATTAATCAAATCTGCTCGTGTTATCAATGACGGTACTTAATGACATTTATTCGCTTATTTAATTTAATCCCAGCCATAGGAATCTTGTTTGAATATTTTCAACAACGAATAATTCTTTATATTTGCTTTACTGGCATAATTGAAAAACTTCAAATGTTGACATTTTTTATTGATAATTAACTTGATAAAATGTAAATAAAACCATACATGCTATTCATCTAAAGATTATGTATATTACTTCTGTTGCAAAGTAATTATTAGTTTGATTTATTTTGAAACAGATTTCTTTTCCAATTCCAAGGTTGTATTGGGCTTTAGTAGCATATTTATAACTATTGGTTTTACCTAGGAATTTGGAAAGAATAAGAATATTGTTAATATTACGAATCACCTGTTGAAATGTATTCGATATACTCTGAAATTTAATTTTGCATAGTTGATACAAAATTCAATTTCCACCAAAAAACAGGAGAGGTGAATTCTCACAAGTAGTATTTGAAGTATTTTCTGTGGTTTGTAGACATATGTTTCATCTTCACTGGCTTATATATCGGCCAAAAACATTTTTTTTATCACTAACATTAATTTTCTTGGAATTATGTGAAAGCTCATCTCTTATGGTGTAAAGATTACCACCAAATGTTTTAACATCATTCTAGTTGCTTCATTATTCTATAAAATGTATGGAATGTATTAGAATTCTTTTTTTTCACTTGCCAAGCAAAGTAAGGTGCTTGCTTTGAAACACTTTTAGAGTAATCGTTTGTCTAGAAACATTGATGAATATGTAGTTTTTTTGATTTTTTTTTATATGTGCTTCACTTGAATAGAAAGAAGTCAATATTATTTTTTAATTTTAAATCATTTTTTACTTAACAAAAAATAAGTATGTATTATTTTTACAGAACCATTCCACTCCAAAGACCAATAAGCGACTGAGTATTTTCCGAAAGCAAAAGTAATGGAAATGCAACTTGCCAGTTATTTAATAAAATGTATTAATTCTTCTTATTTATTTATGTAATTTATGTTTTAACTGTGTTGACGAAAATTGTTTGTACAAAAACAAATAAAAATTATTTCAGTTTTCTAAATTTGTAATGATGTGTACAGATAAATAAATAGATAATTTAATTATTCTCAATAAATCTATTATATGACATAAGTCCTAAAAACAAAATAAATATAAAAATTAATATAATAGTTTAAATAATCAGGTATTTACAGCTATGACAGTAAGTGATTGAGCATACACAAAATATACAAATATAAGTCAAAAGTTAGTTGCTAACTATTTACAAAACTTGTTGAAAATATAAAACAAAATATTTTGTATTAAATGAATAAATAGATATATTTCATTGACTAAGTTATGCAAAAACACATTTGTAGTACAGCTGCCAGACTGAGTCATGGCCGGCGAGCTTGGCTTTTATATATCTACAAGAACCCAAATGACATTTTAAAATCCATTTATTGTTCACCCCTTGATCTGTACTATGTAAAATTGCAAACAAAAGTTTCTATTCCTTTTTTCCTAATCCTTTGTCATACACCGACCCAAACTTTGCGCAGATACGATTTCTTCCACCGGCCACGACTCAGTCCCGTAGCTGTACTCTGGAATTTAAAACAGTAGTAAAATCAATATTTGAATACTGGGTGACAACGAAATTGTTGTGCACGGCACCACTCATTTGTTTGTGGGGTAAAGAATTTGAAAAGAAGGGGTAAGTTCATTGGAGCCGGTATTTCCAATAAACAACAATTGAAAACCTATTTCAGTTTAACCGAAAATGAGTCTGAGTAAAGAATTATTTGAATAAAACTATGTATGATAGAATATAAAATTATTGTGTTCAACGTAATAACACTTTCATAATGCCATTTTCTTCAAATTTTACATGGCTGCTGTATGACGTCATCTATGAAAATATTGTCAAACAATGTTTCTTACGGTTTTTTTGGGTGTATAATCTTCCACATTATAAAAAAATAAACAAAGCTGAGTCAAAGAAGTTGATAGAGTGAAAAACAAAAGACAAAATTTGCTCAGTTCTCAAATAAAAATTTAGGAATTGCAATTTTTAACGCACTTTAGGTTAATTTTTTTCAATATCCTTTCTACTTCATTCATCTCTAAAATCTTGATGGAAGTAATATTTTTTAAACTTTAACGTTGGTGTGCACCTCTTATACTACAAAACTATTCATTTCATTTTTCTGTACCAGTGAAACAGTGCATTTTTTAATTTTTATCAAAGTAGAAATTTTGGAAACCTTCTTTCATTCACTGAGCAGCACGTGTCCGACATTTTTTTGTGGTAAGCTTTGATGTTAAAGTTGAAAAAATACACCTTTCTATTAAGATTTTCGAGATGAAAGAAATGGCATTTCAAAAAAAAATAAAAAGACTATGATCTGCTAGTAAGTTCGATTTAACCTATTATCTATACCAAATTCCAATAATTTAACACTTTGAAATTCTGGCGGATTGCTTTTAGAAACGATCAAGTTTTGTGATTTGTATATATATATTCATCTATAGTTTAACAGTAAAATTCTTGTTCGTTTATTTTTTTTTGATTAGCCAAATATGCATAGTTGTCACTTGAATAAATGAATAATAATAAATATATCAATGCCAAGAAACATCACATGTTTATAGTAGGGACAATGTAACATACATATTAGAGACGTATCGTTCACAAGGGCCAGGTTTCATGACATTGTGCAAGTGAATAATACAAATAAAGAAAAAAGGGCCAATATAATTAACTGATTGGAGGCAATTCTAGTAGAAAACTGAATACTAAATTTGCCGACTTTACGGTCTACATATTCTAAAGACTAAAGATATATCCAAATATTTTGAACTGCGAGCCTTTTTAAAGATAGTTACAGTGCCGCCAAAAAACCCGAGTACTACAGAAATCATAAATTCAGCAACTTATTTTAGAAGCTCCAGGCAATATATACCTACTAATGGTAAGGCATACAAACAACGGCTTGGTATTAACAAATTTCGAGAAACGCTAGAAGATGCAAAATCTTTAAAATTACCACACCCACATAAATTTGGTGGGCATTGTTTCCGCAGAAGTTTTTCTACATTGATAGTGAACTCTGGACCAGATATAACTACTTTAAAAAGACATGAAGGTTGGAGATCATCAACAATAGGTGAAGGTTATATTGAAGACTCTATAGCTGCGAAAACAAATTTATTAGTGAATGACTTTTGTTGGATTCCAAAAAACAAAATACCGTCCGTTGTAGAAGAATTTCACAAATAAATGAAAATAATTATGCTATGATTACAAAGAGCAAGACGGATTATTCAATCCAGTGGAGTATTGCTGTAAAATTGTTGACACATTACTACAAATATCCACAACACAGTGATCCACAACAACAATTAATTTTATCTATTTACATGTTTGTTATGTTCTGTGCTTTACTTTAACCATCAACACCGTGTTACAAATCACATGTTAAAAGGTAAGACCTCGTTAGTCCTTAGCTCGCGCAAATTTTGACTTCTGAGGGTTATCGTTCGTAGGGGTGCCATAGCTGATTAACGGAAAAAATATATTTTAAACATAAGATATTTTAACGTTAAAATTATAATAAAATTTATAATGGGTATCTGCTTTCAATTATAATTTTCACAAAAAAATACAGTAAATAGTCAATTTATCAGAGTATTTTTTGGTCGGGTGCTTATACAGACCAACATTTCAAAAATGAAAAAAAAAAGTTATTTTTCAATGCCTGTGCTTCTGTGATCAATAAATGTCACTACATTGACGTTGAATGCCAATCGAACCAACTGTAATTCTTGCAATGCCCATTAAGTTATGCATTTGCGTCCGTTAAATAGCAGATTTCATATATGTGATAGAATTGGCAGATACTTAAATCCATAATTTATTCAAGTAAAACTTGATTTTGAGATTTTCACTGGAAAGTTTACAAAACCGCAACACGTGTTTCGATAAACAAATACGCGGATTCAATTCCCGAACTAATTTTTTTTTAATTTTCAAATTATTATTCAAATTGACAATGGTTTTTTCAATCATGAATTGAAACATGTAATCGAGACCGGGCGCGGATCTAGGCGGGAGGGGGGCAAGCCGGGACCTATGCCCCGGGCGGCAAGTTAGAGGGCGGCCAAATTCATACATTACAGATGAATGGACAATTCATCATTTCTCCATACGTGCAATAAAGGAAGGGAGATGAATTTGTTGAAAGCATTGGGAATAAAATAAATTTAACTGAATTTCAAAACGCTCAATGATCAACTGGAACTACGCAGCTCTTTCCTTTTGAATTTGTGGACAATATCGTGGCCAATCTTATGATAATGGGTCCAATATGGCTGGCATCTATCAAGGAGTAAAAGCTAGGACTGCAGAGCATGAGCTTACCGAGTTCGTACCGTGCCTCATCATGCTAGGAAGCTATCGACCTATTTGGACTGTATCAAAAACTATATTGCTTTTTTGTTGGCTTTTCTACTAGGTGGGACATATGAAAAAATATGTTAAAACTAATATAAAAGGAAGTAGTCACACAAGATGGTCGACGAAATATGTTGCTGTGAATGCCCTATTGAGAAATTTGCTAGAAGTAGTGGAAGCCTTAGAAGAAGCAAACTTATTCTCATGCTCCAGAAGCTAGATATATGTGAGAAATCTGTCAAAAAAGTCATGTTCCTGGCAGAAACTATTCTCTGAATGTATACCGTGCAAATAAGTTGGGGTTATTTTAGACCTGCCTAACTTTGGCGCCATGTCAAAAATTGAATAAAAAACAATATTTTCACATAAATCAGATGCACAAAATATTCTGATGAAGCATCCTGTGGACCAAAAACTCAAAGAGACAGTCTTTCCAAGAATGCTAGCCGATAAAATTTTTTTTGTTGCAAAACAAGATATTCTAATCTGTAAATAACAAACCATAGTGAAAAACACCATATCGTCGGGTTACAGGCAGAATACATTAAGTCAAAAAATGTACTTTTGAGTAATTTGGCTTGAAAGTTTTTTATTTTTGATTTTCTGTTATATTAACATGTCTTGAAATTATTTTGGTATTTTATGAATTTAAAATATATTTCACACATGTATGGAGTAATAAGACTGGATAAACAGTTTAATTTAACCTTTCAAAATTATTTTATTCGAGGTTATTGGTAAACAATGCACTGACTTAATTCACTTTACATGTAAGGGTAGACTTAAAAAATAATAATAGACTTATAATACTTATTTTAATTTATGTATTATCAAAAGTAAAAATACTTACCATTGGAGGATAAGTAATAATGTAGGAATGGTAATAAAAACAAACTTAAAGCCGAAATCCTTGAAACTATTTTAAATAAAATTGAACTAGTTCATGTTTTAATCTTCTTGGTCAGTATCATTTTCAGCTGGTTCGGTTGTTACATCCAAAACAGAAGATGAACAAGGCAAATTTTTGTACCAGTCACGTAGTGTCGACGGAATGTTTCGATCGCAAAGCTTAAGAAGATATTTCTTCTTAGCAACCGAATCGTCGAATTGCAATTCATGTGTTTTATAAGGGGATGTTTCATGTTTCTTACCAGCCCTTGCCATTTTGAACACATTCTCATATTCTGGCACAGTGAAGATATCAATATGACGTTTAGCTGACTCAATTGAGCTGTGCATCGAGTCCACCTCCATATAAGAATGTCCACTTTCCATAAACTTTTGGTCGATAACACAAAGTGTTGGGTGTAGTCTCACAATAATGTGCAAGAGTAGAGCTGTGATTTGCACATTTCTATTTTGACCTCTACATGTGTCCGAAGAAATAGTTAAATGTTTCACCTCTGGAGATAATGAATTTAAGTATAATGATAAGCAGGTACCAATTTCACAGCTTCCACGCTTTCCATTTACTTCTGTTCAAAAATAACAAAAGGCCTCGTTTGGTGGAGCTGATTCATAAATGGTGAAATTATATAAGTTCAGTTCACGGAGTACAATAAACTAACTTGTGATGTCGGGATTTGAAGTACACTCTGCATATCATATGTTTATGTGATTTAAAAGTTCTATCACCAGTTGCCTTTTTTATCTTTATCTTTTTCTTTCATAGACTCTTCTTTCCTTCTTAAGTGGTACTGGTACGTGGTACTTTAATTCTAACTTTTCTTTATCCACAGCCTGTTGATATTCATTGCAAGTTGAACATTGTTTTTTTGGTTAAAAAAAGGACAGATTGTATTGGGAAGAAAATATTCTTTTATGGGTAATAAGACCTACTCCTGGCCATTGATTTGTTTTACATTTTTCCATAAATAAATCAAACATTTTTTTAATATTAAGATTAGGATCTAAATAGAGGCGTTTAGTGAACTTTCTTGTGTAATGGCTTTCAACAACAGGAAAACTCTCAATGTGTTCTTTGACTCTTCTTATTACATCTTCTGGCGTTTTATTGGCCGGAACTTTTCGACCTCTCTTGTCTGTTTCACTGTACTCTCCAGTTTCACTCCTATTTTCAAATGCATTCAAGATAGGAATGTTTGAAATACATAAAGTTTTGCTAAAGAATGACTGACAAACTTGATATTTGCATTCCGTTTTAGTGAAAAAATATGAATTACATCTCTGCTTACTTTCTTCTCCTTTTCGAGGTCGCCGATATTTCACTTCTTTTGATACGACATTCATAAGTTTGAAATCTTTTTGCCTTGAGTATTCCAGATTCCAAAATGTCTTGCACAAATTCTTAAGATAGTTTTCAGAAAAATGTTTCGTACATTTATAACGGCACTTCTCACAATCCACTGGCTTGGGAACTTTGGGATTTTGTATTTTTCTTGCTACACTTTTATAGGGTTGACCTTGGCTTCTTTTTTTCTTTTCAATAGTTCTCTTCCAACTTGAAGGCCTTACAGTGCTCCATCTAGTTTTCTTAAGCTCGTTTCTTTTACCATTTCAGTTATAAACTCTTCATCTTTGTTGTTTTCTTCACTTGTTGTTGAACTGTCATCATCATTTTCTGGTTTATAGTCCCTATATTTTAAAGAATAGTCCGAGTCTTCCAAATCTGGGCTATATCCTGCTAGTTGGCAATTGCTAGGTTCAGGTACATCTGGATTTTGAGCAGAGTTAAGGTTGCTTTGGTTACTAAAACACTGATCATTTAAGCCATCCATATCTAAACCAAATTCCATTAACGGGATATTGATACGCTATTCTGTAACGCTGGCTTGGGCTTAAGAGATAATATAGCATCGTCAGTTGTATGCTCAAGCCTTGATTGTAAAGTAATAACTTGCGGTGATTGTCCTGGGCGCAGATTATCTAAAAAAAAAACAAAAACATTATAAAATAACGAATTTTTTTCTAGTTTTGTTAAAAGCACGTATCATTATCATTCTCGAAAGTACCTTGAACAATTTTAAAAGTTTAAAACGGCGAAAGTACATATTACGAGAAATATCAAATACACTAAGTCACAATGCACTAGTTTTTCCAATTCATATATAATAAATATTAATTTTTTACCTTGAAAAGAATCATCTGCCTTCACAGGAGTTAATGTGGTAAAAATTCTGTTATCTGACTCTACTTGATGCACTTGTGCAGTGGAGTCTGCAAAGAGAAGGTAAATAAATAAAATAATGCAGTTTATTATTATTGATCAGAACATCTGACTTTATATATAACAACCTACTTACCCCCCTGACACTTTGCTGAGCCCTTAATTGTTGAAATATTCTGTCAACACGCTTCATTATGTATATCACTCAAACACTACACAAGAGAAACTAAACCGTTTCACAGTAATTTCAATCTAAAATAACGATATATTTTTGCAGGTCCCAAAGAGTTATTTATCCAGTAGAATACATTAAGTCAGCATTTTGCTTGGTATCCGTACAATATGCTTACAAGAAATGTACATTAAGTCAGTTAGTATATTTTGCCAGAACAAAATACGTTATTAGTGACTTAATGGAAATATGAATTTGCAGAATAATGTACTAGGAAGATCTCAAATGACTTGGTGGATTTTACCATAAAGAAATTTTATGAAATGTCGCAAAAGATCGTGTGAATAACTCAAAAATGAAAAAGAATGACTTAGTGTGTTTTGCTTGTAACCCTACGATATAAACCTTTGTTCGCGGAAATGAGAGAACTTGTCAAAATATTGGTTGAAATCAAAAAAACTTCATCCCACCGTGAAAAATTTGTATGATGCTTTGCATCCAGTATATTTTGACTCATTTGTTGCAGCAACAAAATCGATATCTAGATTTGATGCGAGTAAAAATGAGTATGGATATGCAACTTTCACAATGAATATTTATTTATTTCATAGACTATTCTACAGGATGAACCCAATTACAGAATAGAGAGTAACAGTGGCATTTACAAAAAATATGTACTTACATAATATAATTTGTGAATCTATATTAAAAAAAAATTATAAAAACAGAACTGTCAGTTAGCTAAGAAATGTCTTTTGATTTGTATAATCCGGCAGTTAAATATATCTAGGACATGACTAACAGAATTAGAGGTATCGCACATTGTATAAATTGCAGATTTGTTCATTAGATATATTTGTATGCGGAGTGTTGAGATAAAATGTGACACTATTCCTAGAAGACCGTCTAGGAACTCAAAAATTCAACATATGTAACAGTTGAGAGCAGGTTATGATATTGTTTACGACCTTGAATAAAAAAAGAAATGAATAATATATACGACTTACCTCGAGACTACAAAAATTGTGAGTTACAAGCAATTCATAATAGGGTATTCCTACAGTAGGATACGTGCCTTCAAGTTTAAAAGACATATTTCAGAAAGAGCCTCTGTATTAGGGCTTCTAGTTGATTTATATGAACCTGATAGTAGGGACTCCACACGACAGATGCATATATTCCAGCCTAGATCGAACAAAAGTGAAAAAAAGTAATTTCAATGTTGAAGATTTTTTTAAGTCTTTTGTATTTCTAACTAAGAATCCATACATGCGATAGGGTGCTGTTAGAGTAGTGTCAATATGTTTATTGAAAGATAGGGATGAATCAAAAGTTGGTTTTCAGTGAATAAAACATTACATTACATTTGGATATGTTGAGAGATAGATTATTCTTTTGACACCGTGTAGCAACGCGATTTAAATTCAGGGCGAGACGTTCGCAATCATTAGAACATGTTATATTGTGATAGAGTTTCAAGTCATCTGCGTATAAAAGGAAATTGACATCAATCTCAGCTCCGATATCATTAATGAACATATTGAATAATAGGGGTCCTAGATTTGATCCTTGTGGTACACCAGATGTGGCTATATATTCGATAGACTCGAGGCCATTGAGTTGGACGTACTGCTTACAGTTGTAAAAATACGATTTGAAGAGGGCAATTAAGTCATTGGATAATCCAAAAGTCGAAAGCTTGTTGAGCAGGATACTATGGTCAAGTCTGTCGAACGCTTTAGAAAAATCAGTGTAGATGACATCAGTCTGAGACTGACAATTTTCGCCAATTGAAGTACATCACTAGTGCAAATATATTAAAAACCTCATACTTTTCACTGTTTCACTCACCAATCAGTTATGGGGTACAACTTTGGGGAAATTCGTGTCATTCCATTCAAATATTTAGGATGCAAAAGAAGGCATTGAGAGTGCTGGCTAATATTGGATACAGGGATCACTGTCAAGAATATTTCAAAAAACTCAGAGTTATGCCATTGCCAACATTATTTCTATATTACGTCTTGATTGAAATCCATAAGAAGAAACCGTCCTTGACGAAACACACGAAACGCTCACCACATTAGATTAAATCGATTTCGTCTTCACTTTTCGCAAAAAAATTCCATAGATTACTCTCTGTACAATATTTTGCCCCAAGATTTCAAAGAACTCAGTCTGAACACATACAAGAGAAAACTGAAAAATTATTTGTTGAGGCATTGCTTCTATTCTGTCCATGACTTCAGAACACATTTTTGTGGTAACATATAAGTCACTACTTCTTTTTGATTTTCAAAGTTTTTACATATGTGATTGTTTTGTAAATTTTAATTTGTGAATGTTGTATAAATTTTAACTTGTAAATTTCAAATGTAAAGCCAAACATGACTTGCTACAAACATATTGTATTATGTAACGTAGTCAAATAAATATTATTATTATTATCCTCTGCAATACATTGAATGATTGTTACAAGATTTGTGGTGGTTGAACGTCCTTTCATGAAACCATGTTAATTCGGGCTAATAATGTTGCCGACATGACAATAGATTGTCTTCTCGAAAAGCATCTCAAACACTTTACAAAAGTTGCATATGATATAGAGATTGGTCTGTAATTTTGTATCTCACTTTTATCTCCTTTTTTGAAAATTGGGCAGACTTTCGACATTTTCCATATTGATGGTACATTTGATGTTTTCAGGCATATATTAATTAGAGTTGTTAGTGATTCAGCCAGAGCTGAGCCACAATCTTTAATGATGGGAATATCACTACTGTTGTTCGCATGGTCACTTAATGTTGACACTATATAAGAACCACAGAAGAAATCTGCAAAACCATCAAGAATATCTGAGGGATTATCGAGTAGCTTGCCTCCATGTAACATTTTATCTCCGATTTCATTCGTATGTTTTGACTTGTTAATGAATGACCAAAACTTATTGGGGTTATGGATAATCTCGCTCTCAGTTTTCTGAATGAATTTTTTATAAGCTATTCTAATGGCTGCTTTGATTTCTGCCCGAAGACGTTTGAATTCGTGAAAAGCGTGAATGTCGCCGTTTCTTTTGTATTTACACCAACATTTTGTTTTAATTCGAATTTTCTTTGTCAATATGCACCATCAAAGTAGGCTGGATAATTATTTTTAGATTTTATCGAGAATTTTGGCACGCATATGGTGTGTTGGATGCCAATGAGACGCTTTGCGCATCAATAGAATTTTGTACGCCACTGGAACATAGCCACCTCGACACGTGTTTCGATCACCAAGTGATCATCTTCAAAGAGGGAGATCAAAACTCTTCCTCTTTCCAAACTTTCACTTCTGGTGGAGAGTGGCCAGGCAGGGCTATTTACAGGAAAAGGAAAGAGTTTCAATGAAATAGATCTAGACATGGAAGAAAATGTGAAAGAGCATTCATCAGTTGAAGAGGAAAATGAAGAAAGCAAGCTCCATTAAGCTCTATTCGGCCACAAAATAAAAGGAAACTGGTTCATTGGACAACAAATCAAAAAAATCTGACGATATCCTATTTTAGATTCCACATAACAAATGAAGTGTCTTCAAAAAAGGGGAATGCGAAGATTTGAAACCAGCCCATCTTGGGGTTTTTGATAATAATCAGTGGAAACAAATAAGAGTTTTATTCAAAACGTTTATCGTAAACAATAATACTGTTTCCCGAAATGAAAAAAAGTATTCTTTTGAGTTGTTTGTTTAATAAAAAATAAAATTTACCTTCGTTTGTCCGTACTTCAATTCAAAAAGTTATCAAGGATAAAAAGGTATAGTATTGCTTTTCTTTTCTCAAAATATTCTCCTGATACTTTTCCTCTTTATTGAAAAATCAGTTGTTACATTCAATTTTCAGTGATCGATAAGAAAAATCAATTGGGGGGAAATAATTCTTTTGTAAATATATCAAAAACCGTTTTTGAAAGAATTTCGATGGAAATGATTATCATTGATCTGCAAAAACAATCAGATGGTATTTTGAGATTTCACTACAGTCAACATATGGATAATGAATTTAATGAAAAATATTTCATTTCTGGGTTTGTAAGTTCAGTTGAGTTTAATTGATTTCCACTTAAATTCATGTCTTCTAATCCTATTCGAGAAATTTACAAATATTCCTGCATACTCTTATTGCATTGTATTACATAACATTACCATTGTCTAAGGATTTAGACAATGATATCACTGAAAAGCAAACTCTTACATTGGCAATAGGGAGAAGGATGCATGACTAGTAATAACAGATTGAATATATCCAAAGGAGATGCATGAAACACTAGAGCGCATAATCAAAATTATACGGATGCAGAATTTATTAATTCATGTAAAGATGCAGAAATATTGGTAAAATGTTCATTTTCGGAAAAAAAAATTGACCAAAGTATATTTTTAGATTAATCTCAATTAACTGAAATGAACCAATATTATTTCAATTTCACGTAAAAAAAACGTGATATACTCCATGATTTCTAGTAGACGCCATAATGATGGTATTATAAAATGATGCAAAAATGAACCACGAAGCATTCTTTATCATCCGTAGTATTTTGTTCCATAATCTCTACAACTTGAAGATATCGCAGGTCGACTAGGCACCTGAAACATACCTGATGACATACTTATACATTGTATTATAGATTAAAACCTTGTTTTCAAAGTCGAGTATGGACTTACGGTTGATCAAGGGTTCATATTTGAAATCTGCCCCTGTATTCTCGTCCTCACGTTTTTGATGTGCAGGGTCCACGTGAGCCTGCGGTCTATCAAAAGACCAAGGTATTTTATCTGCGGTTGCCAATTGATTTCCATTGTAGAAATATTCGCTTTCATGACCGGAGAAGACATCATTTTTTCAATGGTTATTGCCTGAGTTTCATTTGGGTTTACTCGGATCTTCCAATCGAGGTACCAGCGCTCGAGGTCGTCCAATGCGCGTTGCATATAGACAATTCCGACCTCACGACCCATGGAGGAGATGAGGAGAGCAGTATCATCGGCGTTCAGAGATAGCTTCACACGCTCGGTCCTAGAAAGGTGATTGGTGTACAAGGAGTACCACGTAGGAACTAGCACAGCCTCCTGTGGTACCCAGCAAGGATCTACCTACTATCAGATAGGGAGTTCTCTACTCTGATCTGAAAGGTCTTGCCCTTCAGAAAAGACCAGATCCACCTGATCAGGCTCCAAAGCAGACCAAATAAGAGTAATTTGTGAAGCTGGCTTTCGTGCCAGACACGGTCGAAGGCCTTCGAAATGTTTAAGCCAGCTATCAAGTATGCTTCATGGTTCGTGCAGCTGTCTTTCATTCAGCAGTCCATTCCGTCAAGGAATCGGCTAGAATATGATTGAACACCAGAAAATTAAAAAATACCTACTTCCTACCTCACTGAGACCTTCAAAAATTAGATGGAAGTTCTCAACATTGGTTACACACCACGGGATACCTTAATCAATATCAAAAACAGAATTAGGAGCAGTGAGTCGATTAGGATAAGGGATATCTTAGAACTGCCTGATGTATCCGATCGTGCACTATTTTTTTCAATAAAGGAAATGACAGTATGGTTGAATTAAAAATTGTGCTGCCATATGGCAGTTAGGAGAGAATTTTCCTATCAATAATGAAGTTTTTCATTTTTAGATGTTGAGGTGACATCTATGACAATATGTCGAAAGGAAAAGTATTTGAAAAATGAAGGATTTCCATTGTCTAAATTCTAAATTAAATCCTTTTCTATGTTGTGATCAAGTTTCTATGGAAAGCAGCTACTGTCTCTAGACGTTAATATCGCAGTATTTTTATTTTTGTCAGTAGTCAACAGTCAACATTGAAATCTGAAAGTGAATTTGAAAAACAAAAGATATCAGGAAAAATTTCACTTTAAGTGATATCGTTATTCTTTTATTTTTATCACAATGGCATCCGCAAGTACAACAAGCGCAAGATCTTTATTTTCAGATTCCAAAATGCGTTTAGCCGATCGTGTTCAAGTTAATGTAAATAACATTTCATCCTTAGCTAGACAAATTACAAGAGGCTCTAAAAGTACAGAGGTATTGAATGTGGACACATCTCTTGAATATTTTATTTATTCAGGTTGTTCTGTATGTTTTAGATCTTGATGCACTCAGCTCGAAATTTTGCTGCTCAGGAACAAGCAATGGAAAACACCGAAAATAATTTGAAAAAACTACAACTTTTGTCTATTCATTTGGGATATCAGCACGATTCCATGTTGAAATCAGCTCTACAACTCGAAGAAGTTAAAGAGCAAGTTTGTGCAATGCAAAGATAGGCATTGTGATTTTTTTTACATTCCGTTATAAGCCAAAACTAGTGCGAGCTCAAGATCAATGAGATCTTACTCATTAAAACTTATGCATGAATTTTTACATTCTGAGAACAATCCTAGTAAATAATAGCACAGATTATAATATTTGAATTTGAGCATGTATCCTGAATGTGAGGACAGATTCCATATTATCTGTAAAAGGCTGGACTGTTCAGGGGTCATATGATTCTTCTTGAAAATGTTTAAATAATATAGTCCTTATACTGTCAGTTCTAGGTGGTACATGTGAAAATCCTGGGAAAATGAAAACAATAACTCAAGGTGGGTAATTTGCCAAAAATTCTTATAGGTCATTTATAAATTCAGATACTAATTATGACTGGGATCTTTCCTAACCAAACGCTGTACAAAAAACTGGGACAGGACAACAGAATTTTTTTGTTTTCTGCAAAGATGATAAATTTATGAATGGTTTCTGTGAAATTAGTTTTTTATATTACGAAGGGTCATTTATTTTGTCATGCCATACAAATTAGACTTCTCAAAGGGCATAAATGTAAGGTCCACCAACACCATACGTGATTGAAGCTATCCATTTCCACAGAATACACTGAGAAAACAATATTGAATGGTTATTTTTAACGTAGGTGTACAATCTTTCTCTATTTTGAGATAGAGAAACAGATTAATTTCTTAGACCTGACCATCACACATAGTCATAATAAATTTGAGTTCAGTTTATTCAGAAAACCGAGCTATATAGACATTAATTACAATCCCAAGTGATTCTTTTCATCCTGACAGTTATAAATAGCAGCCTACAATTCAATGGTACACAGAGCATTCTGATTACCTTTGCTAGATAGGGAAATTAAAATAATAATACAAATAGGACATAATAATGGTTTCAATGCACAGACAATCCAGAAGTTAGTCAGAAAACGAAGCCTCAAATTTACGTACAGATTAATATACCCCCAGATCAAACAATCAGAAATCAAGAAATTTGTAAGTTTAACATATTTTGGTGAAAAAACAGAGACAATTGCTGGATTTTTCAGAAAAAACAACATGGAAGTAGCATTTAGGCCACATGCCAGGTTATCTAATTTCATTTTTAATGCCAAAGATAAAGTGGACAAGATGGAGAAATCTGGAGTTTATAAGCTTGAGTGTCCATAGTGTAACAATGTTTATGTGGGACAATGTGGCCAAAATTTGTCAAAGCGGTATGCTGAACATGAAAGGTCCTTCAGACTAGGTAAAAATGATTCGACGTTTCGAACCATTCCTTGGAATGCAACCACAAGTTCCCGAATCTAAACGATACAGAAATTTTGCACTATGCATGCAAAGGTTGCAAATTCAATTATTTGGAATCTTTGGAAATTCATTAACATAGGCATTACGGATGTAAACTACTAAATGACCAAATCGACTTTGTCTACTTACCAGTTTTCAGATTAGCATACCCCAATTGTCAGAGATAACAAAATTCAGATACTCAGTCAAGTTAAAGACCGTATGTTATTACCTACAGTGCTGTATAGATATGAGGGTTAACATTGTTAATTATTTCAGTTAATTGTATTTGTTTGGAAATGTCTTTATAGGACGAAACTGCATTAACGTTAGTTAGAAATACAAGTGATGAAAAAAATATAGGAAGTTTTATTTATCGTTTTCCATAAACTTGTTATCGATGACTTGAAAGTGTACTCCGCAATATTAAATCGTGCCTTCGAAGGACCAGTGTATACAGTCAATAAATTTTGTCGTAATTGAAGAAAGAAATACTTTGAATTCCATTTTAATTATTCCTATTCAAGGTTAACTTGATATTACTATGGTTTATTTAACAAAATCTATTGTACATATATCTAACAGATCTATACTTATGCTGTATAATCCTGCAAAACTTTGAACTGAAAGTATTTAACAAAAAATTCAAACAATCACAGTGAACACCTGCTAAAGATAGACAAAACCAAGAATGGAACAGAAGATGTAAATGTGGCCAAACCTAACATCTTGCGGTAAAGCTGGATTTTTTCATCGATGCCACTTCTAATTTCTGAATTTCTCGTAAAAACTTATCGAATATACTTTCAACTCAAATAATTTAGATGAAACAATTTGTTTTTCGTTCGCGACATGTCTCGTCGTTCCTGAAGACTTCTCTCATAATCCCTCTTCAAGAAGGTGGACCTCCTGATGATCCTTCCAACTACAGGTCTATAGCACTTATTATTGCCCATGCAAAAATCATAGAAAAACTGGTCAAAACAAAAATTTGATCATTTTGTAACAATAACATACTTACCCCTCACCAATTCGGACTCCAAGAAAATAAAGGTACTAATAATGCAATGTTCTCTCTACTAGAAATGGTTTATTCCCAAATTAATGTTAAAGAATCACTTGCTGCAATTTTCTGTGACCTATTGAAGGCATTCCACTGTGTCAACCACAAGATACTTCTGAATAAATTGCAGAAGTACAGCTTCAGAGACATCACCAATCAGTGGTTCCAATCTTACTTATCGGACCGCAAACAAATAGTGAAAACATCTGAGCGCTCTTCTGAACAGTCCATTAAATGTGGAGTGCCTCAAGGCTAGATCCTTGACCCAATTCTATTTCTCCTCTATATAAATGACTCAGCTCTCATAGATATATCAGCCACAATCATCCTCTTTGCTGATGACACAACCTTATTGAGGCACAACAAGGATAATGCCATTCTGCATAAGATTATTTCTGAAAACATCAAAAAAATAAGAGAATGGTGTGACTGTAATAAGTTATCCTTCAATATCAACAAAACCAGCATTCTTACAATTCAGTGCACCTTACCTAAAATCTGCCTTGGTAATGAAAACTTGGAAAGTATACATAGTTAGTTACTTCTTGGGCTGAATTTAGATGATAAATTGAAGTTCAAGGGCCATACAATAATCTTAAGCAAGAAGCTTGCCTCAGGCTATTACACGCTGAGAGCCATCTCTACAGAACTAGGCTATGCCCATTCAAGAACAGCCTATTTTGCTCTCATAGATTCCCATTTTAGATATGGAATTGCCTTCTCGGAAGTCTACTCCAGATACTTATTCCAAATAATTTTTGTTCGTCATGTGCAAAGCTGCTTCCCCGGTTACTTGCAAATCTCTTTTCAAAGCTCATGGTATTTTAACAGTAACTTCCTTATACATCTTGAAAACAATCTCTTCAATGAAAAACCACCATCTCCTGTGAGCCACACTCCTCCTCATAATACCCGCAGTCACATTACGAATATAGAACTGCCTATTCCCAAGAGTTCATTAGTTAGGGACTCAATTATTTTCAATGGCATTAAACTATTCAATCACCTGCCAATTGAAATTAAAGAAATCAATGTGTACAGTGATGGGGTCTATTACTTAATTCAGGAGTATTTTGATGATATTTATTTATATATATATATATATATATATATATATATATATATATATATATATATATATATATATATATATATATATATATATATATATATATATATATATATTACAATGTAGGTTTTCACGGATGGTAGAATATATATATATATATATATATATATATATATATATATATATATATATATATATATGTTATATTAGAAAATGAACCACATAATATATATATATATTATATATATATATATATATATTATATATATATATATATATATATATTACATTACATTACATAATATATATATATATATATATATACATCCCGATATCAATATGGCATCCATACATTGAATGCGCTGATAGGGCGTCCATCATAATTTGAAGAATTTACCGAATATATTTCATGGTAAGTACTAGAAAACTGATTTCTGTAGGCTGGCATGACATTTTTACCACCATAAAAAAATTGAGTTCACTATTGATTCGATAGTAGAGCGTCCGTCCGTCAAACATTCATAAGAACTCCTCAGTATACACCATCATCAGACATCTGATTGATAATAGGGAGTCCAATAAGTATATTTTCATACATGAAATAGATTATTGGGAATCCTTACAACGTTGCCAATATTTACCGCATTAAATGTAGGCAGCAAGTGGGTTTTAATTTCTTCACATCTGTTTTTCAACAAGCGTTGTGCCAACGACAAATTGCGTATGGATTTCAGGTAGCCGGTATGTATTTCATTTTTACATAGGTACCAAGTGATATTGACTGATCATGAAAAGTTTATTCCATAACGAAATTTTCAATATCATTCGATAATTTTTGTCTTGGTTGGCATATTTCCATTTTAACACTGTATGATATTTAAGCGAGCCGAATATAATGATAGGAGAAGTGAAACCGACACATGCATGGTGTGATTATTGAAAGTTCAACTTTAATTACAAAAAGTTCATTGTATATTTCCATTAGAAAACAGCAAGAATTCAAAGTATTCAAACTAGTTGAAGACGCCAAAATGACAGACGATAGGATAAATAATATGAATTACCAAAGAATGTAAATATTCACGGCCGTAGATGACAGTGTAAAATCTGTTTTCAGCGTTTGCGTGGTTTGCAGGTTTTTATGCCTGACGTTTCGTCTACTACTGCGGTATACATTATCAGAGGCGATGTGGTAACGGTTGCAAAGCCCGAGTTCGTGGTCGAGTTGTTGTTCCCGTTAACTGAGTTATTGAGCATTGAAAAATTTGGTTGTTGAAAATTGGACGTGCCTGAGTGTTTTGTTGAGCACAGTCATATTTACTCAGTGTCATATTTATTCCATTTGGCTGATACACACTACACAGGATAGCCATCTAGAAGGCATCAAGACCTGTCAAGATTCATTTCCGTGTATGGTATACGATTTTTCGAGTCATGCATTTTTCAATATTTCTTTAAGGACTGACCTAAATATTTTTTAATTTTTTCTAGAGTTTTTCGTTTTTAATACGCTTTTATTAGGTCGACCTGTATGTATGTATGTAACTATGTAGTCAAATCTAAGAAAACTAATTTAACCATCTTTTAAAGATCGTAGCGTTATGAAAATTGGCAGTTTTATGTGATTTTGATGACAATATGGTAGGTACTCTGGAGCTGATCTGATGATGGAGCCGGAAGATAGGCACTAGGATTCCATGATGAAATATCGTATCATAGTCGTGTTTGGTCTTGTAATGAACGTGAATCTCTTTTTATCAATGTGCTCCACAAGATCACATTATAAAAGTTCAAAAACATTATATTTTGTTCATTATGATTTTTTTTAGTAACATAACATATTGTTTTAATTTTTCTATATATTTATCATTATATCCTGTTTCTGTATCAAATAAAGACATTCGGTAAGTTGAACAAACTGTTTTAGCGCAATTTGTTTATAAATTGTGTATGACCGTATGGGAATTCAAAAAATTTTTATCTTCATAATATGATATTCAGAAAAAAATACGATTTTTAATTGTTTATGAACGTTTTTTTATATATCTCGAATGTTCAAATGATTATTCGGAGAATGTTTTCTATTTTGAAAATCATAATTGACATTTCTCTACAAATTGACAGAAACATTTTTCATAATTAATTTTATCATTTATTACCAAAACAATTTATTATTAACGCATTCTTAACCGTCAGAGTTAGTATCTGAGTTTGATACGTAGAATGCCTGAATCAGTTTTCGATATACTGGATGGTTAGTATTTTGTTGATCAACAATCATGCCGTACTCGAAGTTGAAATTGTCATCATCCCAACAACATCGGATGCACTCATCACTGTTTTTCTACTGCTTTAAGTTTTACTGCAGTTAGATACCTACTATGCAACTACAATGAACTAGTTTCAGTAATTCTAAACCTGCCAATGATTATGGTGTTTTCATGGGCAAAAACAGAGTCTCTGTTTTTTCTCATCCCAAATCTGTAGCTGTTGAAAGATTGTTAAGCTATGTTTGAACTTGACTAATCTGATCAAGAAGTGCTTTTTTCCGAACTTTCTTCAGCAGTCTCCGAAAATTATGGTTGAGGTGTCATTCGATTCGGAATAGCGTCTAGAAAGTTTTTGAAAACGGACGACTTCCGAAAATGAAAATAGCAAAAGTTATAAACAATTTAGAGAATAATAAAGAATGGATTTAATTTTTTGAAAATATTTCTAAAACTAATTGAGATTTTCAAAATCGAAAATTCGAAAATAGGAAGAAATTTCCTATAAAAAAGTTTCAACTTCCGGAACTGTAGGACCAATATATATAATTTTCCCGAAGCCCTGAAAATGAGCTCGAAATCGGCTGTCTGGCCGCGCGTGAGCCGTGCCTGTTTGGGCCATTTTTACTAAAAAAAATTTCAGCATTTAAAATATATAAATTAAGGAATGGAAGAATTCAGGCATATACTCAAATGATAAATGAACAATAATCTGTCGGTAAAAAATGTTTATTGCAGTTATTCGATTTATTACGCTATTGTTAATTAACAATTTTCTATCGCTCGATCATCAACAAATCAGAAGTTAGATGAACATATTTCTTAAAAATTTTTATCACTCATTGTTTAAAAATTTATTATAAACAAATGCATTGTTTATAACATGATTGAATTTTTTTTGGATCTTAATTTTTGATAAAAATCATGATTTTTTTCAATTGTCTCTTGAAGAAATTTTTACAATGCAAAAAAACGCATTTGTTGAGTAACAATTTTTTTACCACCAATTAATAATATTAAGAAACCAATTTTTTAAAATAATTATTCATCTTGTTTTTGATTCGGAACAAAAACAATTTAATTTTTAAAATTCTCCATTGTGTATTGAATAAACAATTTGTTATAAACAAATGAATGTTTTCATTTCATTTTTGTTCCAGTTGCAATTGATGAATGAAAAAAACCATGCATTTTTTTATTCACTCCATTTTTTATCGAATTTATAACAAAGTTTTAAACAATAAGTGATGAAATAAAAAAAATATTTTTATGTAGCTTCTGATTTGAAAAAAAAATATACTAATAATAATAATCAAAAAAAAATTGTTCTTCGATTATTTAATAAACTTTTTAATTCAAAAATGCAGTAAATGGTTAATAAATAACTGAAAAATAATAATTTTTCAATATTTTGGAAGTAAATCAATTCCTAACCGTTATAATCATAACTCTATGGAAGGAAAAAAATTCCACACTTTTAGTTTGAAAAATATCACACTTGCAATAATGATATTCGAGTGATAAAAAATTGTTAATTAACAATAGCATAATAAATCTAATAATTGCATTAAAAATTTTTTACCGACAGATTACTGTTAATTTATCTTTTGAGTATATGACTGAATTTTTTCATTCCTCAATTTATATATTTTATATGCTATAAATTTTTTTTTGTAAAATTAACCTAAACACGCACGGCCTACACGCGGCTAAACACCCGATTTAGAGCTCTATTTCAGAGCTCCGGGAAAATTATAAATATTGGTCCTACAGTTCCGGTAGTCAGGACTTTTCGATAGGAAATTTCTTCCTCTTTTCGAATTTTTTTTTTTCGATTTTGAAAATTCCAATTAGTTTTTGAGATATTTCCAAAAAACTGGACCCATTTTTTATTTTTCACTAAATTGTTTATAACTTTCGCAATTTTCATTTCCGAAAGTCATTCCGAAACATTGGCAAATGTTTCTCTGAAAATAGCTCAGCATTCTTGGATTATTCTTTCCTTCAGTGGCTTTATTGAATCAGATTGCGTCGTCTTTAAAACAACCTATTTTAAGTAAGTGGCCCAGAGGAAAAAATCTAGAGGAGATAGGTCCAGGGATATGAGAGGCCATTCAGTAGAATCTCTTCTTCCAATACATTGATCAGCATAATTATTATCTAACCATTGAATAACTGGAACTACAAAATAATAAGGTTCCCCATTCTGTTGAAAATGTAATACATTTTCTTTCAAAGATAAATTGCCGTGTATGTCTCTGTGATTCTCTAATTCATGAACTATCCGAGGTTCGATAGATCTTTCTAGCATGTGATCATACATTTCGCCATTTACATTTTCTTCTATATACAGTGTGTAACAACGAAAACCTAACAGAGCCGTTTTTGAATATAAAAAGTAAGATTTTCAAAAAAGCTCGGACACGTCGATTTCTAATTGAAGGGGGACACCTTTCAGACTAATCAGATTTTTTGTAGTACGCACCCCCTCAGAGAGGTGCGTCCGACGACCTTTATTTAGATGGGGAAAGTAGGTCGAGTGGCACCTTGTTTTAAAGGTCTTTCAAATACCTTCACAACTCTGTTAAAAGAAAATTTTTGTAACGATTAGTTTTCGAGATAATTTGAAGTTAAAATTGCCATGTTGATAATACATTAGACAGACCACTCGGTAACTTGTATGCCTAAATAAAAAAAATTTTAAGCAGTTCTTCTTATCAATTTTTTGTTAAATAACAACGTTCGATTGTTTTGTTGAAACGGGTCGTGTATTGTTATTTGTTTAAACATTTCTTTCACTACTGCCGAAAGGGTTTCAGTTATTGCTTCATTTTTTGGCAACGACCAAAATGCTAATAAAACATCAATTTTATTTAACGAGCAAAAACCTGGTAAACACCTAAGCAGAAATCACGTTCTGGATTTGGTCACAAAATTCAGGGAGACAGGTTCGGTTTTAAATGAAAAAAGTGATGTTCAGAGAAGGGTAGTGAATGACGATAATGCGATTGTAGTGTTTGGTCAAGTCATCGCCAATCCCAGGTTAAGTACCAGAGGTTTATCCGCAATGGCAGGAATAAGCCATATGATCGCATGGAGAATCCTTAAAAACCACAAATACCATCCTTACAAAATTAAACTTGTTCGTGAACTCAATGAGGATGATTTTGACCGAAGACAGGAGTTTTGTGAGGGCATGAGTGAAATATTAATGCAAAATCCCGAACTGCTTTATAACATCTGTTATTCGGACGAAAGCTCATTTTATTCAAATGGTTGCGTGAACCGTTACAATTGCCGTTATTGGTCGGATGAAAACCCAAGACAATACGCAGAAATACATACCCAACATCCCCAAAAGTTGAATATCTGGGCCGGAATATTAGGCAATCATATTATAGGTTCATTTTTCATTGATGGAAATTCAACCGGTGATTCTTATTAACAACTTCTTGAAGAGGCAATTCAACCTTCATAAGTAGGTGCCACTCAATTTACCTAAAATGTAATGGTGGTAACCAACCCCATCCCCCGGAGAAATCTCCTCGTAATAAACAAATAATTCGACATCAAATGGACACGTATTAGCAGGTTGTCATAAAAAGCAAAAATTTATTTTTTTTATGAGAGTTCTGAACGTAACTTGCACCTTAAAAACAATTTGATTTATTTTAAAAAGAGTTGAACTCAATGCAAATACCTTTAAAACTTCAAATTATCTCGAAAACTAATCGTCACAAAAATTTTCTGTTGACAGAGTAGTAAAGGTATTCGAAAGACCTCTAAAACAAGGTGCCACTCTCCTTCCCTATCTATCCCTATCTATTATCGAGACGAATAAAAAAAAATAGAAGAGGCGTAAAATATTCAAGTCTTAATATTAATGCTACGATGGTAAAAATCATGTTTTTGAAAATTTACTAAATTAATAATAGAAAATAAAATTTATTCTGAATGAATTCTTTTATTTGATGAACCAAAACTTACTGCATCGAATGTAGCTTTGAAGAGTACCATTGAAGAGCATATCTTAAGAGCTTTCAGATAATGTATCACAAGTAGGTGGTTGCCTTTCAAAAATATGAAGTTGTGGTGGCTGGGGGCAAGGGTGTGAGAGAAAAAACAAGTTAGTCATCACATCATTTGTTTCTCCCTTTATATTATGAAAGTTGTTTTCAGCGATTTCTTATATTTTATTTGGTTGCTCAGAGATAGACCTTGTAAGTTTTCAAATTGTCACCCTGTGTATGAAACCGGCGCCGACCTACAAACATACCAAATCAACGATATTTCTAACAAATCATTGAGACTTCCCTCTCGCAAAAACTATTGCATTGTTGTCAGTTATATGGACGCCTCATAATCGCTCACATGTATGAAAAATATACGGCACAAGTATACGCGTACCTCCCGAGCGCCACCAAAATAAAAAAGACTCAACTAGAATATACGCCAATACATATAATTTTGACAATGAAATTGATAAATAGGCGCCCATCTGAAATTTTGTCAGATGGAAGATAGGGAACCTCTGAACTGCCTGGCATGGTGAAACAATTCGGCGTCCATATATGGACGCCTCATTGAAACCGGACGCCCGATTGATAGAAAATTGTAAATGTACGGAAGCTCTATTGATAGTTGGATATATATATATATATATATATATATATATATATATATATATATATTATGTATTCTATTATATTTATAGATTGGTCGGTCGGTAGCCGGGTGGTTCGACGTGGGTGCTTTGTTCACTCAGTCAATCGGCCGATGTGTGAGTCGATAGTTCAAGCCCCAGGCTGAACGCTCGATTTTCACTTGCTAATGTGCGTTAGGAGTCACACGTTAAAAGGTAAGATCGCGTTAGTCCTCAGCTCGCACAAGTTTCGACTTCTGAGGGTTGTCGTTCGTATGGGTGCGATAGCTGGTTAACGGAAAAAACATATTTTTTTTTAACACGTACTGTTTCTATTATTATATTTTGTCTATAAGATGTATTTTTCTTCTGACAATAAGGTGTTTTTGATTTGATTTGATTGAATTCAGTGTATCTCAAGGTCATACTTAATTGTTCCCGTTCATTCTGCTTCCGAGATAACGTTGATCTTGACTTTCAAATAATTTGAAAGGTCATGATTAAGTTAAAATCTAAGCTCTCTATCAAGTAGTTGAAGAGAAAAACAAACGTGTACATTTTTGTTTGTTTCACTTTTAAATGACCTTCAGAGGTGAACTGTTAGGTCAGGTCATACCTGGCCCTAATTTTTTCCTGTTATTTTCATTTCCTTGATAAAAACATGGGTTCCCATTTGAAAATCTGACCTTGACGTTTAAATAATTTGCACGTACATATGCAAGGTCATTTTTCATTGTTGTAAGAAAACTTAATGAAAAGTTTTCCGTCATCCAGTCCCGATTTTTTAGCACGATTTCCAATGGACGCTCATCAAACACAACTTAACCTGTTCTCTCCCTTTGAACATCTAAGCTAGGCTCTTACCCTTCGAAGAGTACTCAAAGATATCGTTCAACAATGTGGTAACAAACTAATTATTTTCCATGACCCGGCCTGATTTTGTTTCGGATTATTATTTTATAACTATTCAAATATTTCTTGCTTCTAGGAGAGCAGTTGCCGCCTTCTGCCCCTCGCTAAGTACGTCCATGTGCACTGTGAGCATGGGAATAAATCTTGCAACTATTTTGATCATTGAAATGTATTTTGTTGTTTTTATTTTTCACTTTTACGCAGTTGGCAACATAGTTAAATAACCTCGCACTGCACTGCACAATATTTTGATTAAAGACATTTTTCAGAAGTTACCGAACGGAACTGAAATATGATATAGCACTTGATTCAAATTATCCGTGTAACATCGTTTTTTATTAGTCTTTAAGCTGTCACGGTAAGGTGAGTAGATTGATTTGGTCCTATAGGAAACTGAAATTCATACAAATACATTTTTAATATTATATTGAAGTACACTATGCTTGCTTTTCAGAAGTTTATCATCATACTCAAAAAAATGTCTTTATTAACCAAACACCTGAGAAGTTCAATCATGAAGCTCAGCAAAAGAGCTCAACAAACTCAAGCAAAATTACAAGCAACAGCTAATCTGCCCGGTGGGCCAGTTTTCAGAAATGCCCAAAATTTTCCTGATAGAGTTGCCCTCAGAGATCATATATCCAGTTATACATATGCTAACATATATTTGAGTGCCAATGAACTTTCCAAAGAAATTACTCAACTTGTACATGGTCGAACAGGTGAGAGGGTATTGTTTATGTGCCCAAATGATGCCAATTATGTAATAACTCTATGGGCTATATGGATGTCTGGACAAATTGGTAAGTGAACCTCGATTCGCCTAATAGTATAAATTTGTATGCACAAAGTGGTAAAGGATTTTTTTGTGATGGGCAGAGTTATCAGAGATGAGAATCATTGAAAACAAAAAAATTATGGATGTAGCTGTTACTACTTGGTAGGATATCACATGAAAAATGAGAATTGAAACTTCCTATGTTGTATGTTCGTCCTTCTAGGACGAAATTGCAATAACGTAAGTTACATATACAAAGTGGTATAAAAACATAGGAAGTTTCAATTCTCATTTTTCATCATAAACAAAATATGTCACCCTGTATTAGTTTAACAGAATTATTTTTTCCCTGTACTACTATAAGTTCGAAACTCTATTCTCCAAAGACTTTTCATCTGCTGAATTAAGAAAATTGAGAGAATTGATTTAAAGTAACATCTATTCATATCTACCTATCTGGGTATACCTAACTCCATCTATACTTATTTTTATTTATCTCATACATTAATAACGTAGGAACTGAGATTGCTTACTCCAACTGTACTTATTGCAGATGATTTGAAAAATAAATGTGATTATATTTTACTTGTAGCTTTTAATTTCATCTGTAATGATCTTTCTCATTTCTCAGAAAGCTCGAATCATTTGTTTTCATAATGTTTTACATAATATGTAACCTCTAAAATTAAATATGTTATTATAAAGTAATAAGGTATAATTTTTGGCCATGGTCTGCAGGTTTTTATGCCTGAAGTTTCATCTATTACTGCTGTAGTGCTCGAGTAGTTCTCTTTGTTGAGAACTATTCGAGCACCTCGACCAATACCTCATCGCCTCTGATAATGTCAGTAGACAAAATGACAAGCATAAAAACCTGCAGACCACGGATAAAAAAAAACGGAAAATAGATTTGACAAGTTATCTCTGGCCATGAGTGCTCACATTCTTTGATCTAAATTGTCTATTTACGAATTATCGATCTATGATTTCAGTAACATAAACAGTTTCAAATCAAACAAAGATGTACGTATTATAAATACTCTTTGGAATAATGAAGTCCAAGCCCTAGTTCCTAAGCTAAAATTACTGGAAATTATTGTGGATCAAAAATATTCAACTGCCCACTGAACTACATCAAATCTCCGGAAAAATTCAAATTTAATTTGATCTTACCTATAATCTGTTCAGAAATGAGAGATACTACAGCAGTATATATATATATATATATATATATATATATATATATATATATATATATATATATATATACTGCTGCTATATAACGTTAATTCAACAACATTTATCCTGAAATGTCTACCATTATTCGAAAATATTAGTTTTTAAGAAAAATGGAAATGATAGGTAAAATGTTCATAACGAATTTTTATAATGCAAACACGTTTAACTAACGAAACTCAAGAGCCTCAAGAGCAAACAGAAATGAAAAATTCGCTACAGAAACTGCTCGATATACATTTCTCTCTATACATTTTCTTAGTCTGCGAAGACACCCTCTCTGTACTTGAAATAGCATTCCAGGGTCGTTTCGTATGGCTTCACAATGTAATGTTATTCTATTCAACAATGCATCTCTTGTGTGAATAGGTGTAGCGTAAACAAGGCTTTTTAGATGCCCCCACAGAAAGAAATCCAATGGATTTAAATCCGGAGACCGCGATGGCCATGAATATGGCCCACCTCTACCAATCCATCTATTGTGGAAAATATGGTTCAGATGGTCACGCACAATCAAACTAAAATGAGGAGGAGCGCCATCATGCATAAACCACATATCTCTTCGGGTTTGCAATGGAACATGTTCCAAAAGTCCATTCAAATCGTTCTGAATGAACTCCAAATAACGTTCTCCATTCAATCGGTCCTGTAGAACGAATGGTCCTATAAGATGGTTTCCTATGATACCAGCCCAAACATTCACGTTGAATTTCCGTTGGTGTTTGGTTTGCAATATCCCATGGGGATTTTCTTCGGCCCATATATGCAGATTATGAGAGTTGATAACTCCATCTCTACTGAAACCTGCTTCATCAGTGAAAAAAACTCGATTAATAAAAGTCATATCCTCTCTTTGCCTATCCATGAACCAATTGGCATATTCCAGTCGTGCTGGAAAATCTTGAGGTGTCATGGCATGTATCTTCTGGATGTGAAATGGGTGGAGCAGTTGTTCCCTAATTATTCTATGAATAGTGGACTTGGATGTATGGAACTGTTCTGATAGATTTCTGATGCTCATTTAAGGATCATCAGCGACGGCTTCCAAAATATTTTCCTCCAATACAACGGTACGTACAGTCCTAGGAGCGCCCTCACCACCTCGTTTTGGCAAAACTGTACCTACAATAATATCGAAATAAAACAACGTGCTCAAATTAATTATCAATTATTACATACCTGTCTCCCTCAAGCTGCGAGCGACACGCTCGAATGTTTCTCTTGACGGTACCGTTCGATTGGGAAAATGCTCGGAATACAGACGACGAGCTTCTGCAGCATTACAAAATGCTCGTCCATAAAATACATGCATATCTGCATATTCATTGAATGTAAACTGTTCGGCCATATCAAAAAAATTCAAAATATCCTATAGAATATTGACAATACAATGATAGTCATATGACAACGCACCACTCAACAAAACAAAATCGCATTCCAGTTTCTCATTTTTTATCAAAACTTTCTAAAAGGTTTTTTTGTCAACATCTGTGAAAGAAATGGAACATAATTATTCCCTGGATATTTTTCACCTGATCATGTGCAGCCGTTTTTGTAGTTCATTCGTTTGCTTTTTATTAGTATAGTAAATATTTTTTCCGATGTGCGTTTTTTCAGCTAAATTTAGATTCGTGTTAAAGAATTTCTCCCATAAAATTATAATTATCAGTGAAACTCCTCAACAGTTTAGCTGTTAAGAAGAATTTGAAACATTCGAATGTTGAGTTTCATGAGATTCAGATAACTGATCAACACGAAACGTGATTATTCCACACGTATTATGTACATACAAAATATGGAATGAATTCGATATTTCATAGTAGAGTAGCTTGTTAGTTTAAAAACACCACGAATCTACAGAACTTGATATTTCTTTTGGAAAAATATCTGCTATCACAATTGTGACTTAAACTTCCATATAGGTACTGTACTTTTTGTTTACGACTTCATTTTAGCATACTTTGTATTATTCCTGTTATAAATGTTGTTGAATTAACGTTATCATTATTATTTCTGCTTTGATAATTATTCATTTCAAATAATGGTGGACGAGCGGGTTTGATGTCGTCGAGTAGAACTACATTTTTATCAAGACTCGTTGCTCCGATCGACTTTCCACACGAGTACTTTTATTCATAAAATTGTCCAAGTAACCTTATTTTGTTGAAAAATATTGAAAAATATTTGTCATTTCAAAGTTTTGGGGTGTGGACCATCGGGGGTAGTCCGTTCCTGACTTTGTAGCAAAACAACTGACTCCTGCATGAAAGCTCATCGACGGAATTCATTTGTTTAGTCAATTACCAAAATTTGGATGATTTTGAATATTCACTTGAAAAGTTATCAAAGAAAAACATTTTTCATTTTGTAACTTCGAGGGCCCGTAACTTGGTTACGAAGACTTTTAGGAAAAAAAGTTATATGAAGTACTGGTGATATTTTGACCCCATCTATACATTCCCGAGAGGAAAAGAGGATGTCCAGGGACACCCTGTATATATATATATATATATATATATATATATATATATATATATATATATATATATATATATATATATATATATATATATATATATATATATATATATATATATATATATAAATATTTTTTTTTGATTGATGCAACTAATTTTCCTTTATTTTGAGTATTTCAATATTAAATTCTACTTGGTATTCTATTTGGTATATGACTTTCCGTTCTTTGTTTCGGGCTTCATTGCTGAGTGGTATCCTTAACATTCTATATATGAATGCGTTATAGGCAGCCATTTTGTGTGATGGTGGATGGTTTGAACTTGCGGGTATGGTGGAGCTTGTTTGTGTAGGTTTCCTGTATATTGCCATTTGAAATTGTGTTTTGTTGTGGTTATATCCTATGGATATGTCCAGGTAGTTAAGTTTTGAGTTGTGTTCTTCCTCAATGCTGAAACATAGTTTTTGATTTATTTCGTTAATTTCTTTTGTTATTTGTTCTATTCTTATTCCATTGTTTTGTGATATGTACAGTCCATCGTCAACGTATCTGAACCATTCTCCTTTTTCATCATGTGTTCTTATTATTGTTAAGATTTTCTCATCTATGGTTTGCAGGTATATTTCGGATATAATGCTAGATATATATATATATATATATATATATATATATATATATATATATATATATATATATATATTTTAGTGCCATAGGCGTACTGCATTCAAATTATTTACTCTCAACAAATTGAATAAATGAATTTATATGACGAAAATACAATATTTATTCTTGAAAAATATCATTCATAACAAACAAAATAACAAATCTACTATGACAAATGTTAAAATATGTCCAATAGTAACCAAGACATTTTCCAACAAACAGGTATTTAGTTGAAGGGGATTGAAAAAACATTGTTTTTTTGAAGGCGGTATAAATAGATATTCCTTTGAATTATACTGTCAACAGACACATCGCATCCATCAATAAGACCGAATTGGCTTTTTAGCGGGGTTATTCGTGGTATTCTTCAGATTACTTAGAGAGCTCCTTGAATAAACAGCTATACAACATGGAAGCTAGTTGTTTGGGAATCGTGAAACGGCCGAAATTGTCACCAATAAATATAAATGAAAAAACAATTGTTATGAATGTATATAATTCTTTAAGAATACAATATCCGCCCGAAATAAAAAGTAAGGAGGAAGTAGTGTAAAAATGCCCGAGTATGACCGCTGTCAATAGATCGACAATTTTTAGAATTCTCAAGGAACTCAAGGAAGACAACAACTTTTTCGAGCCGAAAGTATCCACTGGTAGAAAGTGTTTGGTTATCGATGAAGAAGTGAAGAATTCTATTAGGAGAACAGTACACTCTTTTTACATAAAAAACAAAATACCTACAATAAATAAAGTTTTGTCAGTTATTCGTGAAGACTTTGATTTGATAATATTCAAAAAGTATTTCTTGCAAAAACAATCTCATTTTGTCATAATTTTTAATCTGAAGGAGTAAATTTCCGAAGGCCCGAGACCTACGTCCTATTGCAAACCTGAAATTTTTAGAATGTGTGTATTATATGTATGTTAAATACCTATACAGTGCTCGGGAAACAGTCGACCAAAAAGCTTGGGAAAAATGTATCCATAAAACAATCAGAATTGAAGCAGAGATGTGGGATCTGGATGATCGCATAGACTCATTATCAGAAAAAAATATTCCATTTGTCATTAATCCCTATGAAACTGGTTCATCCAGTGAAGAGTCACTCAACGAATCCCTGTAGACTTTTTTCAGATTAAAATTATCGCAATGTCTTATTCGAAGTAAGTATTCCCATTAAATCTATAAAATTGTTTCTGAATCAACTATAAAATACAATGAGGACAATGAATCTTCATTTCCAAACCAACAAGAATATATAAAGTGTATCTCTCATCGCAGCCACACTTTTCTACTTCCTGAAAATGTCGAAGCCGAAACGTCGAACAACGCAAAATTTTGAACGCGGTTCAACTGGAAATCAGATGTTTAAATCTGATCTATTCTATTTGTATATTTCGAATACTTTATCAATATTCATTATCATACCGACGATCAACTTGATATTATCAGTGTCAATGATAATAATAATATAAAATTTATGTATATCAAAAGACGAATCATAACTACAAATTATAGTGGTTTGATTTAAATAGGTTGGATAAATAAAATGGATAGAGTTTTCAAAACGTCACCAGATGATACATACATATTTATTTTAATATGCAAAATTTTTTAAATTCAAGTTAATGACAAATTTGATTTTTTTACAAAAAGCCAATTTATTAAATTCAGTAACTTTCTGCCCTTTCTACATTTGTATTTATTTGTAAATTTAATATTCTGATTAATTTATAGATCTGTAGAAGGTAACAATGCTAAATAATAAAAAACTATTTCAAATATAAATTGTCCTTCCCAAAATAAAATATTGAAATAAAATTAGTTTTCACCATATTTTAATTATCTTATCATATCTGTCTGTTTTAAAATCTGTTTTTCCGTTAACCAGCTGTCGCACCCCTACGAACGACAACCCTCAGAAGTCGAAACTTGTGCGAGCTAAGGATTAACGAGGTCTTACCTTTTAACATGTGATTCCTAACACACTGATATATTCCTATAGAATATATCAGTGGAAAATGTATATTAATACCCCCAGTCCGACGCCTATTAATATTATCTCAAATGTAATATCAGAAAAAACATCGAACGGTTCTTTTGGCGGTATTTTCGCATTCTTTGTCGGTGTTTTCGCGTTCTTTGTCACATATCCCTATTTTAATGGCTAGTTAGCAGCGTAATCAAGGGATATAGATAGAGGGTGGACATATCTCAATGATTTTGTGGGTGAATTGCAGTGCTATTTGCTTGAGACGACTATGATGCTTTCTTTGATGTAGCGACATGTTTGCATTCTTGAAATTCTTTTACTCTCAGACAATACTGAACGAACTATACTCAAGAATTTTTTATATATTGTCCAGGAGTTCTTTTATCAAAGTATGAGTAGTATTCGTAAACAATATTGCTTTCATTGTATGTAACTGCATTTTCTGGTTAATGCATAAATGCATGTTGATACATCAATAATAATAATACAAACATCTCACTGATCTTTCAATTCTCTATCCCATATTGATTTTATTTGTCGAAATCGGACCAGCCATTCTTGAGTAATATTATTCAAAACTTATTCAAGTTTATCCCAATAATTGTTGAGGAATGTTTCACCATTATTTTTCTCACAATAATGAAGTATGTTTATAAACTCTATCACTCTAATGCAGAGAGTTTCCTAATTTGAAGATATGGTTCATCAGTTATATGTCGACAAAGGCCACACCCATCTAACTTAACCCATCCTAACCCCAGCTAGTCCTCCACATCATCAACATTCGGATTTATATTGATAGCTCATGAATTTCATATATTATATATATATATATATATATATATATATATATATATATATATATATATAAAAAATCTGAAGTTTTCACGGATAGGAATATGCCGAACTGGTTTTTCCGGTATTTCGGTATTATCTCTAATTATATATATATATATATATATATATATATATATATATATATATATATATATATATATTGATTATATTACATTTTCTGAAATAATAAATTTAATAGTACTCTTAGTAGAAGTAAAAATGTGTTTGTAGGTATAGGATATGATGAAATTAATAAAATAATTGAATAATTTGGAACACATTATGCTATTAATTCAATTTGTGTCTTCTGAAAGTGGTAATGGAATAATTTATAAAGATGAATTAATTTTAAATTATCTGAAAAGCTTATTAGTGTTTGGGGTGATCATCATATCAAATTATTTTATTATGTATTTGAGATAAGTATGTAAATGTTTGATATGTTTAATTATAAATTTGAATCAGATGAGTATGTTTGGTTTATCTGATTGAATTTTTCAGCAACAGTAGATACGATGATAATTACACGCTAAATATTTTCATTTTTCGTTATTTGAAGTAATAATTATTTACAGTGGCTTAAATTTCACTCAGAAAATTACAACTTGATATTTAAGACCGGCAATGCAATAAATCATTGAATTTGAAGAAATGTTTTTTGTAGAGAGTGTTTTAGAGTGTGTACTGATAAAATGAGAAGTAACTTTTTGAATACTCCATTTCATTTATTGAATATTTGAAGATTGTTTGACTGAAATAGAAATTCAATCAAATTAACATACTTCTGATTAAATGGGATAAATCAATAAGTAAAATCAGCATTATAACATTTTTTATCATAGAAGGGAGGTGGTTACTTTGAAAACAGCATCTAGATTTGGTAAATTTATTTTTTCACAGTGAAATTTACAGTACTTTAGAATATTCCTTGTGCCACATAAATAAGAATAGGTATTTTTTACTATTTCAGTGTTAAAAATTTTCTAACTAAATGATATCCTGAAAAATAAAAAATAATATTTGTAACTAACAACTATTTGTAACTGACATTACTGCAGTTTCGCCCTTTAAGGATATTTTCAAATTAATATAAAAAACTGTAATTCAATACAATAAATTGTAATTCAGTTTATTTTATTAATTTCAAAATGTCCTTAAAGGATGAAACTACAGTAACGTCAGTTAGAAATATAAGTGTCAGACAATTTAGGAAGTTTTATTTCTCATTTTTCGTTTTCAATAATCTTGTTATCGATGTCTTAAAGTTGTATTTCACAATATCAAATCGTGTCGCTCAAAGGACCAATGTATTAGTCAATAATTTTTGTCGTAATTGAAGAAAAAAATACTTTGGAATTCATTTTAATTATTCCTGTTCAATGTCAACTTGACATTACTATGTTTTTTTTAATCTATTCTACATAAAAAATCACTGATCAATATATCTAACAGATCTATACAAATAAAAGTGATGAAAAACATAGAAAGTATTATTTCTTATTTTTCATGATGATCTCCTACCACATAGTAACGTAGTACATCCATCAATTTATTAAATAAAATCCCTCCATTAATTCATTTTCTGTACATTCATCTCCTAGTAGGAAGAAATTTTAAAGATCTGTGTATTAATATTGTTAATTTTTTGTTTTGTTGGCCCCCTTATATGCTCATGAATGCATGAGTCAAAAAAACAATAATAAGTTACAATTGTTAATTTTTATGGAAATAACAAAAGTTTATCTCAAGATATAGGAAGAACAGTATACTTATCTGTTATACATTGACTTCTTGAGGTTATTTGAAAGTGCTTCTGTGTTGTCAAGTTGTGTTTATAAATATATTTGCTAAAATTAAAGGCGCCTATTCAGATACGTTTTAGTAGTAGTCACATGATGTTTGGAATGTAAAAGAAAATTTGTTCTAATAATACTTGTCATATACTTCAACGATTTTGTCAAAAAAGTGTTTTTTACTCACTGAATGACTTCAGCTCTCTATGAATAACAAATTTTGATTTATTGTCCAATCATATTGTTATCCTATAACCTTTTTTTGGTATTCAATATCAAAGTAAGCAAAGTTGAGCTGACATTTATATAGTGTATTTCCTGTTTCATTGTGATTGATATGGTAGATTAAGTTTCAGTTTGGTATCAAATTTTACCGAAATTATTCATTCAAGTAAAATTACAAAACTTCCTGGCTGATAAAAATTGATCAAAAGTACGGAGATGTTAATTTGAATTCATGCAGATTTATACCAGTTATTACCTAGAAAACATTTAAGATAGTTTGTATAGATGCAGAGTTGAGATTTAGAGAAAGTTTAAATGACAGAAATTAACTTGTGGTCTGAAAGCGTGGGTAGAAAAATCAAATATCAGAATTTTGAAAAAAAAAATGAGGTAACATAAATTGTGTTGTTTTCGTGAAAAAAATCCATAATTTTGCATATAATTTTGTGTGTCTCTTATTCTCGGTGGACTATGTTTAAAACATTGCAAGCCATTTAGTTATCATAACTATTTGTATTTCTTACCTCTGAAAAGAGAGCCGGTTCATTACCACTTCACCATATTTTGTACAAATTTACTTACATTGAATCAAAAACTTAATTTTTATGTATTGATTTTCTATAGTGTGTGCCACACCCTGTTATTTTGGAACCCATGAACCGATTTTCAAAAATAAAAATTCAAATTACTATGACCTGCAAAAGGGTCGAAATTTCAAGAAGGGCCATTAGGCATTTTTTTATTGGAAAATTGAATAGCCCATTCGATTCGGGAATATTTCAAACCTCTATATACAAGTTTTAGCCCAATATCTCATACAGTGACTGACCCTATATAACAAACTGTACACTTCAAAGGAAAGGAAGTAGTCATTGAAAGAAAGAAAGAAATAAACTTATTGACCTCAAATTACAATTTCTGTTACATTTGAAAATATCTGCAATAACAAAATTTGCTTAGGTACGTCATACTGAAAATATAAAAAATATACATACAATATGCAAGGAAAAATCTCACAATACAAAAGTTATGACTCACAATATATATACACACATACTCACATATACACACACATATATAGAACCACTGACAATTGAATACCTCATCAATCTTATAGAAAGAACTTGGGTGACAAGTGAATTTTTAACTTTGAACTTCAATTCTTTTATATGAAGGTTTTTCCACTCACCAGGCAAAGTGTTATATATTTATGAAATGAGAAACATGAAATATTCAAATACGAAGTTTTATCATCAAAAATCAAAAGTTGATAATGTTTTATCCACATCATTTGATTTTTTGTTATAATGAATAGTCTCAATCAACGATGACCCCTTTATATGCTTTTTTTAAACATTTGACTCAACCAGATGACAGATTTTGGCAAATTTCTCATGATTTAATTTCATACGGGATATTCATATGATTAGGTCAATAAGCCAGGCACTGTTTTTCACAGTTTTTCATAATTGCTTCAAACCGAAAATCATACACACGTTAGAAAGAGATGATGGAAAACGAAGGTTGGAATTCTGTTTATTCTGCCAAGGTGAATATTTGAATAATAACTTTCTGGGTAATATTCTCCTCACCGATGAGGCGACATTTACCACTAACAGTACAGTGTCCACTCAGAATTCCAGTTACTGGGCAAGGGAGAATCCACACTGAATGATGAATGCAAAAAGATAATATTCACAAAAAGTCAATGTCTGGATGGATGGAAGGAACAGCCCTTTTATTTGTTGGCCCTCTCGATCACCAGACCTGCCTCCATTAGATTTTTTCTGTGGGGATATTTGAAAGAAAGTGTTTATAGAAATAGATCACGAAATTTGAACGAATTGAAGGACGGCATGAGGCAAAAGTGTGGTGAAATAACACCAAGCCAATTGAGGAAACCCCCGCCAGAATTTGAGACGACGTTATGAAAAATGTATAGAGCTTGAAGGAGGATATATTGAAAACTCCAATATCGGAAAAAACTTCTATTTATCATTTAATTCATTTCTGTTGTTGGTGATTTTTATAAAATTAAAAATACGTTTTCAACTTTTGATATGTTGATTTTAATTAAACTAGAGACAACTCCATGAAACGATTACAGCTGAGTATGCGAAGTATTATTCCATGGAATGGTTACTTCATCTTTTCTGTAAAGTTTATAGACTTTCATACTGGGTCAGTCAAAAAATCATGGATTTGTAAATTTGTCATCATATACTTCACACCCTGTATGAGATATTGGGCTGAAATTTGGAATCTAGATGTTCGAAATATGCCCAAATCGATTGAGGTATCTACTTTTTTATTAAAAAATACCTAATGGTCTTTGTCGAAATTTAGACCCATTTTGCAGGTCATAGTAAGCCTTGAAAATGAGAATAATTCATATCTGTCAACATACTTGGATAGAACTCGTCGAGTATCATAATTTGAAATTGTGATTTTTCCAAATTGGTTCATGGGTTCCAAAATACCAGGGTGTTGCGGTTTGAAATCGCACACACTATATAACATATTTTATTCTTCATATTGTCGAAAACTAAAAGTGCAAGTTTAAGTGGCTTATACTCGTATACTTAACAACAACGAAAAACCAGAATCAATCATTGTAGGATTTACCCGCAGACTGAGTAGGCTGGGCCTAAGCCAGCAGCATATTTGGAGCAAAAATTGTTTTTATATCTTACAGCAATTGAAAAGATATATTCATATACCTAAATATTAGGGCTATACAAATAATTCAACATTTAATGTGTTTAATCACTTGAATACATTTTTCTACGGTTTATGTAGTCGTATTTGGTTGTGATTTGAGAATGGGTGGAATGACTATTTGCTAAATGACAGGTCTCAAATTGAGACGCAGTCTGGTGAGATGTAGCAGGGTGACTAACGGTGATTTCTGCGGGTAAAAATGCTGGTGAGTAGTAGTGAGTAGTTTTGAAATGGCTATTAATGCACCACTACTGATCGACTTCAGTTCAGAATCAGAAAATGAGTGTGAGATCGAAAAGACAGTTTAAAATTATCTGGTGGAGATGATTATCAAAACATTTGTATCTGGAGAAAAGAAAAGCTGCGATACACAGGATCTCGTTTACCCTTATAAAAAAATACGAGATTAGAGAAAAAGAGGGCAAAAAAAAACTAGGGTGTTTCACAACCGTGCCATGTTTTGAAGGGAAATTTGGCACGATTTTGATCTTTTTAGGAAATTTGTAGGTTTTCAACAAATACTTCTCAATTTTTCCAACATCGAGACTTCTTAAAATGCTGAATTTTTCATTCATTTTTTTGAAGAAACTTTGTGAACTTTGTAACATCTAACGTCAGATCACTAATGTTTAACGACATTTTCTTCAGAATGTTACAACGTCAGTAATGTGACATTCTAATGAACAATGTCTTTTATTAACTGCAGTGATCTGACATTAGGATAGATCCCCTAAATGTGCAAAAAGGGCCTATTTATATTCAGATGAATTCAGTAAGATATGTTTTGATCTATCAAAATTGCCATTTGCCAATTCACGATCGAAGGGTTTGACTAATACTCAAGCTAAAAAAATAAATTTTATTATCATGAGTTTTCCTTTCAAGCATCTTGGTATGCGAGTAGAGCAAAAATATCAACAACTACCTAGATGAGATGTGTGAAAAGGATTGATAAGTATTTCTCAATAGGTCATGAATCTTACAGAAAAACTTTTCTCAATTTTGACAGTGTGTTCGTACTATGTAAAAGACTAGCAGCAGGATGTCATGCAGTGAGAGTTGTTGCAAGAGAGTTAGACATGACTATCACAAGATCAGTTTATTTTGCACAAATTGAGTCCTATTTACGTTATGGAATTTGTTTCTGGAGAAATTGTGCAAAATTTCGTTTCAATATGGTATTCTCTCTACAAAAAAGATCCATCAGATATTTATGCAAGGCTAGCTATAGGGATTCATGCCGCCCATTATTTGTGAAGCAAACAATTCTGACCTTAGTATGTCTTTTTATTTTGGAAACAGTGTGTCTTATCCACAAAAATATATAAAACTCAACTTAGTAACACCTCAACTTATAGTACGTGTCAATCTTACTCCGTTTCCCTTCCCATACCTTCTCTAGCCCTTACAAATAATTCTATTGTTAAATCTGGAGGAAATTTACTGGCAATACGACTGTTCAAGGGAACAAAGGCAACTGCAATGACTCGCTATGTGATTCACCAGCATCGTCGATATCGAGTTGTATAACTAATAAGTGAATAATAGACAGTCTTGAAATAAACCGGGAACAGTGAGGATCGTGTATCATTTTTGAAAAGTTTATAAGTTTGTATTTATAAGTTTATAGAGCAGCGGTGGGATAGAACTCTCTTCTACCGAGTGCATAGTGTTCGTGGTTCATCAGTGATTTTGTGCTACTAATTAACGTATAAATTAGTCATACGGTTGTGTTATTTTTGTTCACCAGAGTGTGTGGAACTGTAAGTACACTACTTGAACTAATTTAGGCTCGTCTACGATGATTGTTGCCAAACTCTAAAGGTCTAATTAACGTATAAATTAGTCACCTGAGTGTGTGGAACTGTGAGTACAAAACTAAACTAACTAAGGCTCGTCTACGATGATTGATGCCAAAATCTTAAGGTCTAATTAACGTAACAATTAGCCGAACGTGTATATATTTGCAGTTCTTCGTGGTAGCGATAATCATAGCGTTAGGTATCGTTGTTATTAACTATATTATTTACTCGTTATTAGTGGGAAAGTTTTCAGTCAATGTATAGACTGAGTGTTATTTTTCCGAGTTTAATCATCAGTTCACATATTAGATTTACAATATATTGATTAGTGTTTAGTGGTTCTACGAAGGGTTTTCAGTCAACGTATAGACTGAGTGTTGATTTTTTGGATTAAATTAATTGCTCACATATCGGGTATATTAATCATTGCAGACTAATTAAGGTATAAATTAGTCATAGTCTTTCTCTGCGTTGATATCTAGTATTGACGTTACTGGGTTTGAAGAAATGGGTCGATCAAGATCTGGTTCTCGGAGTTCAAGCGAAAGTTCTAGCGATGACGATGGACGCAAACATAATGGAAACCGTCGTCTACAACGCAGTGACTCGCGTGTACGATCTGCAGTACACGTTGTAGATTCGACTGTTCGCTCCACTATTAGAAGCTCTACGCCACCACTCCCTCGCGATAATGTGCAACGGTTAGAATCACTGGTAGAAAGGTTCATCGAATATGAAGTTTCGTCAAGACCGAGCACCAGTATGGTTTTTGTCAAACCAGAGTGTATCCCAGAATTCAAACCAGGAAATCCTAACCTGAGTTGTACCAAGTGGATCGAGAAGATAGAACAATTGGGAAGAGTGAATTGTTGGAACGAGCACACGAAAATATTCCACATGCAGAGCCGCCTAAGTGGATTAGCTCGAAAATGGTACGACAACTTGAGCTCGTACGAGTTGAGCTGGAATGAATGGAAAACTCTACTTCTGAAATCGTTTCCAGAGCACCAAGATTACGCGACGTCTCTTAGGAAACTCCTCAACCGACGGAAGTTGCCTTCGGAAGGATGGGAAGAGTACCTACTATTTCGATAAGATGGATATGATTAACGCTTGCGAAATCAAACCAAAACATGCAGTTTCGTGTCTTATTGATGGAATTAACAATCCAACAATCCAAGTTGGAGCGACAGCTGGACGCTATGAAACACCTGATGCTCTCTACGCAGAATTTCTTTCGTCTCTTAACCAAGAGGCTGATTCTTCATACTCTCCTCACCCTACCTCAAATCCCGTACCGTCTAGGAAGCGACTCCACTCAGATGACCGACGAAAAGCTAGAAGCCCGTTTAAGAAGTTCAGGAGTAACACGAAAGAACAGCGGTGTTACAATTGCAAACAACCTGGGCACTTCTCGAACAATTGTCCTAAACCTAAACTGGAGTGTTCCAAATGCAAGCGATTGGGTCACTTAGAGAAGGATTGCAGGCGACATTTCAAAATACAGATCGCGGAGTTCAAGAAACAATGTCACAACGACGAATACTTCTTCGACTGCAGAATAAACGGGATGCCGTCCAAGGCTTACGTCGACACTGGTTGTGGTGCTATGCTGATTAGAGAGGAACAAGCGCGCGAACTAAAACTAAAGATTAATGCCAGCTCTGTAACGATAACAGGGTACGGTGCATCAAAAGTTTCTGTTTTAGGGGAGACAGAGTTCACCATAGAATTAGACAATGCAGAGGCTAACGTAAAAGCTTTTGTAGTACCAAATGCAGCTCAAGAGGTGTCTGTTATGGTGGGTCAACCTTTCCTAAGCTTGCCACATGTTGTAATGATAGTGGCAGAGGGAAAAGTGCGAATACTCTCTTCGAGCGACGACATAAACGAGGTGCTTCAGTCAGCCCCGAGGAAAATACCATTATGGGCCAAGGAGACCGTCGTCGTCCCACCTAAGACTACTGCAATGATCGCTGTTACGTCACGAAATGCCGTGAATGGAGAAGTCTACGTTCCGGGTGGCCTACGATCAGCGCCAAATCGAGAGCATTATATAGGAGAATGCATCACACAAGGCGAAGATGGCTTTGTGTCCCTCACGAACATCTCTCAACGAGAAATTGAGAAAAAGTTGAATACCTTGGACACGAAATTTGTCAAATGGGCGTTCAACCTGGAAGAAGAAAAATCGAAGCTGTGGAGAAGTATCCATGCCCCACGGACATCAAAACGGTAAGACAATTTTTAGGTTTGGCAGGATACTTCAGAAAATATATCCAAAACTTCGCAAGTATAGCCAGACCGTTAACCATGTTAACAAAAAAGGACGTAGTATTCTCTTGGGGATCAGATCAAATTAGAGCGTTCGAGACCCTTAAGGAAAAACTCATCACCAGACCATTACTGGCTATTTACGACCCAAAGCTAAGGACGGAAGTCCATACGGACGCATCGAAATGGGGGCTCGGAGGGATCCTTCTACAAGAACACGATGGGAAACTGCGACCAGTCATGTACTATTCCAGGCAGACAAGCAAGGAGGAACAACGTTATCACTCATATGAACTGGAAACCATTGCCGTTGTTAGCGTTCTGAAAAATTTCCGCATCTATTTGATAGGGATTACGTTCAAAATAGTTACAGATTGCAACGCCGTAAGAACGACATTCTGTAAAAGAGATCTTGTACCTAGAATTGGAAGATGGTGGCTGGCGATACAAGAGTACACATTTGAGATAGAATATCGTCCCGGATTAAGAATGTCACATGCCGATGCACTGAGTAGGAATCTAATAGGTCAAATTCATTATCAAAATTTCGGTGTTATCGTGAATGAAGTAAATATTACCAACGAAGACTGAGTATTACATGCACAGATGATGGACGACAAATGCAAATATTTAATTGAAGTGTTGAACAAGCTGCCCGCAGACTACGAGGAACAACAAATTCACAAAGACTATTGTATCGAAAAAAGTGTATAGAAAATTACCCGATGGCAAGAAGTGGGTTGTACCAAGAGCTGCGAGACGGCAAGTTGTATTGCATTTCCATGACGGAGTGGGACACTTATCGTTCGAAAAGACCCTATCAGCGATATCCCAGTTATATTGGTTTCCTGGAATGAGAAGGTATGTCAAGAAATTCACAGACGCCTGTTTGCCATGCATATACAACAAGGAACCTGGGGGAAGACAGCCCGGATACCTGCATCCTATTGAAAAAGGGGCAGTACCATTCGATACGTTACACGTCGACCACTTAGGCCCTTTTGTAAAGTCGAAGAGAGGGAATCAATATCTCGTTGTGATAGTGGACTCCTTTACAAAATTCGTGTTCATGAAGGCTGTGCCATCCACCAAGACTCAACCACTCATATCGTTTTTGAAAAGTATAGTAGAGAACTTTGGAGTACCAAGAAGGATAATAAGCGACAGAGGAAGCTGTTTCACAAGCAAGGCATTTGAAAAGTACTGCCGAGAACTCAATATCAAACACGTCCTGAATGCTACCGCAACTCCCAGAGCAAATGGTCAGGTGGAACGATATAATAGAACGATTCTATCTTCACTTTCCACATCAACGGAAGATGAGGAAAGATGGGATATGAACGTCTCAAAAATAAAATGGGGACTGAATTCAACGAAGAATTCAGCGACGGGCAAGACGCCATATGAATTATTCTTCGGTTATAATCCGCGAGGAATAAAAAACGCGGTTCTAGACAACGAAATAGCTCTAGAACCCCAAGGAGATTGTAACTTAGACGAAACCAGAGCAAACACAAAAGCTCGAATTGATAAGGGGCAACAATGCCAAAAGACAAAATTCGACGCGCGTCGTTCAGCTGGTAGGAACTTTAAAATTGGAGATCGAGTGCTGATCCGAACGATACGAACAAATAATAGTGGAAGGAGTAAGAAATTACTTCCCAAATATAGTGGGCCCTACGTTGTTGTTGAAGCATTGGACCACGATCGATACGTAGTGAAAGACCCTGACGGATCTTCTCGATCGCAGAGAAAATATCACGGGGTTGTTTCACTTGATAAGATGAAGACCTTCAATGTACAAGTCAGTTCAGATTCTGACGAGGAGAATCTGACAACGAATAAGCGCTTAGTTACGGAGAGTGAGGGGACCTAGTTAACAACGTATGTTAACTGGGACTCCTCCTGGGTGAGCATGTCTGACGGATATGTTACATGCTGTTGTTGTTGTTATTATTTGTTTCCTTCACTTGTGTTGATGCATCAACCCCTTGTGTTTTACTAGTCGTGTGGGGTTTACTTTCAGCTAAGCGAGTATCCAGAGCAGACCACCTATGTTGATTTAAATGTGCATTCGTGCCACCACTTATTACTAAATTGTTGTTATTTCTCAGGTGATTGGATCGCGAGGACGCGGACAAGTGTAGCGTGGCCGACTGTTAAATCTGGAGGAAATTTACTGGCAATACGACTGTTCAAGGGAACAAAGGCAACTGCAATGACTCGCTATGTGATTCACCAGCATCGTCGATATCGAGTTGTATAACTAATAAGTGAATAATAGACAGTCTTGAAATAAACCGGGAACAGTGAGGATCGTGTATCATTTTTGAAAAGTTTATAAGTTTGTATTTATAAGTTTATACTATTATTTTCAATAGCAAGAAGTTATTTAACCACCTTCCCATTAATTTAAGGTGAATATATACTATAGTGTGGACGAATTGTACCAAGGCTCTATCGAGTAATTGGCATGTAGCTTTGTGTAAACAAGTTATTGAAACCAACACGAAATGGCTATCAATGTTCATTATGTAGCATTATATATTTACATTTACCTAATATTCATAAATTCATGTACTTATATTTGTATCTGTTCAGCTGGACCTAATATTGATCTGTCCATATACTCTGCTCTTGTCTCTAAGCATTATTTTATAGTTTATATTTGTTAATTGTCCCATATACATGTTTTACTTTACTAGACTTTGCCAATAAGATGTTCATATCTTGGGTATATTTTGATTTGATTCGATTCACATTAATAATAAATTATTTTTTGAAAAATATTTTTGTATTAATTCGAATTATAACTAATATCTGTTCTACGTTCAGTCGAAGTATTTAAATGATAGATAACCAAATCAAGGTATCGATTTTATATCATTGATCTGCAGTTGAAGTATAGTTATCCCATAATGCCAAAAATCGCCTGTTTTTCAATTTTGATGTATGACTCTAGTGAATCATGATTTAAAACCATAAAACCAATAATATCACTTGACCGCTCTTAAAAAATTATCTATTATAATTTTTCTTCTACTTGTTTCAAATATATAGGTTTGTATTTATGAATATCTCTGACGTTTCAATCACCACCCGGAATCACATTGTTTTTCACAGAACCTTTGATAAAACTTGGATCTAGATTCAGTAGTGACTGAGAACCAAACTTACAATGGAATTCTGGAAGATATTCAACTCATTGTTTTTCAGCTATTCTGATAATTTACTCTTCGAACGATTGAAATCTCTTCTGAATATTTATTATGGTAATAATTTGTATCTTCTCCTTTTAGCCGTTCCCCTCAGTCCTATGCACCCGAAAAACATTCTTCTCTACTATGCCAATGATTGTGCATCCAAGTTAATCATAACTACATCAGAATATGCCGACTTGATGCAAAAAGTGTCAAAGAATACACACAATCGCATGCATGTCCTTGATGAAAAATTGAAGCTTAATTGTACACAAAAAGTCACTACCTCTCAAAATGATTTGGAAGGTGGACTGCCCTTGGAGTTTTATGATAACAACAATGCCTTGATATTATACACCAGCGGAACTACTGGATCACCGAAAGGTAATGATAGTGTTTTTTCCATCATTAGTAGATTCTAATGAAAGTAATCAATATATATACTATATATATATATATATATATATATATATATATATATATATATATATATATATATATATATATATATATATATATATATATATATATATATATATATATATATAATAATAAAAAAACTAATAGGTAATTAATTTGTTTTGAAATCAGTATTATTGTATTGCTTCAGTTTATGAATTTTTTTTCTGAATATTACTGGAGTTTTATCCCAACACCTCGACACGTATTTCTATCACCAAGTGATCATCCTCAAGAGAAAGTTTAATCTTCCTCTTGAATAACTTAGTAATCGAAACACACAGTGCATCACAATAACTTTTTTCTGTTCATGATAAATATAATAATTGAAAAAAAAATATTTCCGTAGGTGTTGTTTTGTCACACAAAAACCTCCAGTTTCAAATTTCTACACTAGTTGATGCTTGGAAATGGTCTTCAAATGATGTTATACTACACACGCTTCCTCTTCACCATGTCCATGGAATAGTTAATGCTCTTCTATGTCCCCTTCATATTGGCGCAAAAACCATAATGTTGAAAAAATTCAATGCCAACAACGTATGGTCTTATCTCTTGGGAATCAATGCCAAACCAGAAGATAGAAAAATATCAGTTTATATGGCAGTACCGACAATATACAATAAACTCATTGAAGAATATGACAGAGTGTTCAAGGCAGATAATAAGATGGTAGAGTACATAAGGAACACAATGAAAAATAAAATCAGATTGATGGTTAGTGGCTCGGCTGGGCTTCCTGTTCCAATTTGCGAAAGATGGAAAGAAATATCCGGACATAGACTGCTGGAACGGTAAGAAGAAAGTGTCGATGTATACAATTCAGAAATTGACTTCGGGGTCCCTATAAATAAAAAAAAACATATATTCAAATATATTTCATTCATATGAAAAGGGGACAGTTGCCTTCTAAATTTCAACATAATTATGTACAATGATTCAACTGATTTTAGAAAACTATTTCAAATTTTGTCGTTTTTTGTTTTTACATGTAATCGCAACGTTTGTCACTCACAATTCTTGGTGACTTTTGAAACAAACTTTTAGGTAACTGCATGAAATGGAAATGGTTGAGTGCATTTACAAGCGCTGATAAAATTATTGTTTGAGAAAGCTATTGTATAGCGAAACACGTGTCACGGTTTTTGTAGAACCCTTGATAGTGAAAAACATACAATAAACTGTATTAATAAGTGAAAAAAAGGTTCACTGAATGCAGCTGAAATTGGCTCTTGAGACAAGTAAACAGTTAAATTAAAAAAATCAAAAGCTGATAAACATTCATGACTTTCAGTTCTACATTTAATTTTGGTTAGTGTAGAATTTAGGCAAAGTGCACTAAGGTCTGAGAATTGTAATGAAAGTTAGTGTTATTGGCAACATTGCTAGTAACACATAGATGAAACAAATTAAATTGTTTGATTGGAGGTAGCTTATTCATTGTATATAAAATTATTTATCATTATTTAAGAAATAAACTTATCAGTAATGATCAAATATACTCCAATGTATAATGGATATGATTGAACTTTATCTACTTCTGATAGTGCGAATGGAATCCATTCATTAAGCAAGACTTGATTAACATTCCAAAAATTTGTGGATTTTTTTCATGACAGTATACATTTTATGACTAAAAATATTATATAATGATTTATTCTCTTTTATGCTTATTGTTTCTGAATTGCCCCTGTATATTATATCTTATATTTATTTGTGAAGTCTCCTTTCAATAATTTCACCATGAAATGTTCAATTCATCACTCTACTAATGAAGTTTCATTTGATATTTTGCCTTAGTCTTCCTCATTATAATTTGGAATTGTTCCATAATTTTTTATATTTGATTATATTTATATTGATTATATTTTACCCGAATAATCAGGCAGTCAAAGTTGTGAATGATTTACAGATACGGTATGACAGAAACGGGAATGACATTATCACATGTTTATGAATCTGATCGGGAACCTGGTAATGTTGGAATACCTTTACCAGGTGTCTCAATCAGGTTAGTTGAGGATGATGAGAATAGTGAAGAACTGAAGACCATTTTAGAGTGTTCCAACGTTGATGGAGAACTTAAATTCACTGAGAAAGTTTACAAAAGCGAAAATCATAAAGGTGAGATATTGATAGAGAAAAGAAATAAGTATACTGGAATATAGAAAAAAATAAGAATATTTTGATGCAATAGAAGTTAATTATTTATAATTTAATTCAAATTTTATTTTAATTTAGAGGGGAACTTTTTCAAGGGCTAAGAGGAATATTTTCATTCCAACTACTTGCTTATGCTATTATTACTTTGCATTTACATTAAATTTACTGACCACTATAAAAAAATTATTTAACTGAATCGAACACTTTCCTGGGTAATGGACAACCTTGTAACAATATTTCACTAATCACAAACTAATTCATTCACAACACTTAGCAACTAACGCTTAATTTATTTCCACTATTTGAATTTCTTGTTTAGCCGCTCGATTCACTTTCTGAACTGCCCTCTTGGGTCGGGAAGACGTGCTTATATCGGTAACGGTTTGGTCTTAGAATTTTATCGGCGATTCCCGACTCCATTCTTTTACGGTGATGTCATGTGTTTGTTCCATGATTCGGCCGGCGTACTTCAGATTCGTTACAGTATGTTTCAGCATACCAAGAGTATATAGACCCTTTAAAAATAAAGTCTATTGTAGAAACTATATATTATATAATTATTCACCACCTTTTAGCTCAAAAATGTTTGTTGATCACATTTATTTTTTATGATATTTAATTAATTAATGAATAATTCAAATTAACCAAATAAAAATCGCAACATATTGCAACTTTATAGGTCGATGGTGTTCAAAGGAAATTTTCATAAAAATTTGCATCAACTCATTATTGATGAAGTGGATTCACTCATTTATTCTGAAACGAATTTAATTGCTATTAGAATGCCAGGAGTGACTCATAAGTGACAAAAAACTAAGACAAACATAAGAATGTCAAATATTCACTTATCAACATTATGATGAAATATCCTCAGAATTGGGATTTTTACTTTTTCATCTGTCTACAAAAAATATTAGAAAGTATCAAAGAAAGAAAGAAAGCAATTAATTTCAGATTTATACTGGAAAAAACCCTCCTGAAATAACTACTTTCACATGAAAATTAAATAACATGAAATGAAAAGTTTTTTTTCAATACGATTACTTTCATACGATCATTGAATTAAATGAAAAACAATTTTTTCCATTTGATCTGTTCTTCAAACATTCCATATGCAATTGAAACAGATATCATTAACATTTCACTACACAAAGTGATAAATGGAGGAATATTGATAAAAAATTTCACTTACAATGGAAATCCAGCATTCTCAAGGTGTACTTCTCAAAATTTCGGATTGAAAATGCATTGCTTCGAATACCTTATCAGTACCTATTTGAATTTTTGAAGTCGAAAACTCGCGCATTTTTTGTACAACATTATGTATTTATGTCACCAGGTGACAGGCTTATCTCCCGATGACAGTATGTAAAACATTCATACAGTTATTTGATTTTGTTCCCAAAAACTAATATCTCCTAAAAAGTATGCCACCTCTCCATTTGATCTCAAAATCCACTGTTTTGAAAAATACTTCATCAACTCATGTGTCATTTGGGGTGAAAACTTTATATCGATTTTTTCAAAGGTGAAAGTCTAAAATATTTTCTCATGATTTCAATCAAGTACCTGCCAAGGTCTGTAAAGAACATTAGGTCTTAGTACTGTAAGGTATTTTGCAATAAATTACCGATTTTCTTCATTGTCAGGTGAGCTGCTCGTGAAGGGTGATGGCATTTTCAGAGAATACTACAATCGTCCTGAGGCAACTCGCAAAGAATTCACCAATGACGGCTGGTTCAAAACTGGAGATATTTGTGAGTATTTAGCAGAAAAAAAAGTATTCAAAATTGTTGGAAGGAAGAGTGTCGACATTATCAAATCAGGGGGTTACAAATTGAGTGCCCTAGAAATCGAAGCAAAGCTTCTGTTACATCCTGACATACAAGAATGTGCCGTCGTGGGATTAGAAGATGAAACATGGGGTCAGCAAGTAGCTGCGTTTGTTGTACCAAAGCAAGATAAGGAAATTACCTTAGAAAATCTTCGAAAGTGGTCAGAGGATAAGATGCCCAAATATTGGGTTCCCAAAGTATTGAAAATAATGAATTCTATACCAAAAAATGCAATGGGGAAGGTTAATAAGAAGGAATTGGCGAAATCTTTTTCATAAGGGAACAAAAACTTGTGCAATAATGATTATCAGTGCCATAACTTTTGTATTACAACTAGGCACCAGGAAAACATACTTATTATTTTGAACATTATAAATTGTGGCATTCATGACTGTTGAGTGGGGTAATCGATGATTTTCAAGACTGTTTTGTAATTCAAATTTCAAGTCGAGTGATTGGAAAGTATTAAAAGACTTGTTTTCTACAATGAAAATTGTTTTTGTTATTAATGGTTTCCCATTTCCCTCCATTAAAAATATACAAAGCATCTAACCTGAAACACACACATAGAATATCTCCGGAACTGGATATTCTATTTCAATTTTGCAAATGCTAGTTGCTTAACAGGAATGATGATCTCAAGAGCCAATTCAAATTTTTTGATATTAAGTACAGCGCTGTAGCTCAAATTTTTTTATAGCAACAACTGTCAAATATGTGTATTTGATAAGACATTGAATTTTCATCATACTAATATAGTTATGATTATTTGATCTTTTTTCATATAACTTGCTGTTTTAAAGATGTATAGAATTCAAGAATTTTCTTCTAAAAATTTAAACCAACTGTTGACAAAAATGGTTTTTGAATTGATGCAGAAGATTCCTCTCATGAATTATGAATGAAAATTTTTGTAAAAATACACCTTTTTCGAAATACAGGGTGCTGAAATTCAAAAATTGATTTTTTTTCTCATTCAGAACTTCTGAAATATTAATTATTTCTACATGAAATTCTAGGTATTACCTTACTGTATATGGCATTATTTTTCAGAAGTAATATCATGTTTCTATCAGCAGCCACTGGCTTACAGTAGAAGTAGTTGATCCCATTTATACTGTAATTTTTTATGCCACTGGTCTGTGCTCAAATATATTTACATATTTAGAGTCAGCGCCGTCTTTGGGGAAGTAATAACTACTATTTAGTTGTTTACAATACAAACAAAAAAGGTAAAAACAAGCAAAATAGCATAAGACGCTCAGGTTATTTATTATGTTGTTAACCCTTCGCCACTCGCATACATTTTTTCCCCTTAGTCACTTGCTCATTAAGAGCTGGCATATTAACCGAGCTCAATGTTGCCAAATTTTTCTTATTTTTAAATATAAATTGAAAAAATTCTTTGGTGAATGATTTTAAGTTGAAATAAAAATAAATTTTAATTTCTGTAAAATTGTTATAATTCTGAATAATATTTCTAATTTTTACACCGTTAAAATTACAAAAATAACTTTATAACACTTAATTTACCCTTTTATAAGTTTATATAGTGTTCAAAACATATATCTGTTAAACGATTAGCATTTGTATTCAAAGTCAGTTTAACTTGGAATAAAAGTTCTGGCTTTCATGGTAATTTTTAAAGTAAATTTTGTTGGCTATTTGAGGCACCTGTAAGGTCCAAACCTGTTCAGGTTTGCTAAAATAACGTTTGAATATGAAAAAATATCAATTTTAGAGGAAACCACGAAAACAATATTTTCGATATGGTTTTATTGCCTATTTTTTGAAAAGTTGGTTTACCACTAAACTCTCGACTGAGTCAATAATCGTATTTTCAACAACTTCAAAATGAACTGTACACTGTTTCTTTCTTTAATTGTCTAACACCATCATGTTCCATTGGATTTTATTTTAAATTTGTGATGCTGGAACACCTGAAATGAAGATTCATAATTCATAGATCAAAACACTTACTGGTAGGTATATAATCAAAACAAATAACTTACAAATACTGTTCGAAATTATCTCATTTCATTTGTAACTTTGACGAGAATTCATTTACTGAAAGACTTGCATGTGGCAATAATTGTATTCTGAAAATCAGCCATATTTTCAATCGGTGTCTGCCATCCCATTTCTATTGATCGAACATTTCAAATACTTATTTATACCCTCTGTTACGTAACCAACGTAAATGTATTCACCACCAGTAATGGCAATTATGCTATTTATCATATTGTGAAAATGACTTTCATCACTCCAAATAATATTTTTTAATATACTTTCTATTCTAAAAATCGGAAAATCTAATATTTCCAATTTGTGGACGAGTTTTACTTCATAAACATGTAATTTTTTCTCTCAATATCCTACCGCAAGACCTTCTTGAATTCTCAGTTTTGATTCCTATTTCTTCTAGGCGTATCTCTGGGTCATTGAACATATTGAAGAACCAGAGCTGTGTTGTGAACAAATCACTTTCACCCTTTGGATTTTTCAAATGCACCAAATTTTTCTAAATATTGTCGCAAACTTCCAAGTGTTTTACGATCAGGAACATTTTTACTACACTCTCAAAAATGCCGAATTTTTCACTTTTCGATCATCGAAATATTATGAATATTTCAGTTTTACACTGCAGTCCATTGTTTAAATAATTAATATTGAAATCGCCTGTTAGCAAGACAGTCGCATTGAGATAAATTATACGAAAACGTATATACCGAGCTAGAGGGAGATATATATATATATATATATATATTGGATATATATATATATATATATTGGATATATATATATATATATATATATATATATATATATATATATATATATATATATATTGGATATATATATATATATATATATATATATATATATATATATATATATATATATATATATATATATATATATATATATATATATATATATATATATATATATATATATATTGGATTGTTTCTTATTTTCGAGAACCCATTTCCATATTAAATTTATTTCTTCCTCTGTTTCTTTTAGCAAGTCAAGTATCGATTTGCCTATGTTATTACACTCCAAAAGAGACTTGTTCACTTTTAAGATATTTTTTTATAATTTGCAAATTATTTTTGTATATCACTTGATATATATTCAAGTCATATTTATGAGTTTCCGAGATTATCATGCTGAAATCTTGCGAGAAAGTCTTCCAACAGTGCGGTAGGGATATTACAACCATATCTTTTTTGGAAATTTTTTTTGCAAAAGTGGTTGCAGTATCTATAAGTTACTCATCACCAGCATAGGGTTTTACAATAGATTAAACAGAATATTCTTTTGTTAAGCTGGTCAAAATTTCCACCATTCCCTCACCTAGAAATAATTAATATTTTTCTTTTTTTTTTATTGCTAGTTCCGTTTTTATACTCATCGACCTGAATCTGTTTCTGCCTGTTGTCTGTTATTATTTTTCTTCTCTTCTTTGATTGACGACTTGTTTATTTTGTCGAAATTCATGTTCACTGAGGATACACTACAAAAACACACTTTTGTCTATTTTCCACGATATTTCTTTATTGTTGACTAGTTTCGGCTATTACACCATTTTCAAAACTAACTGATTACCCCCCATGCCCCCTCACGGGTGAGTGCCCTGAAGTAGAAGCTTCCCCCCAGCTAGTTAGCGAGGAGAACCTACTACCCCACTCCATCCACCCCCGCTCTCCGAGCGGTCCTCAACTTACTGATGGGCACTTCAGCAAGATTGACATCTGACCTCTTTTGGTCGAAGGTCAGCCTTTAGGTGCTATTCTTTCGCGATCAAACTGATTACATTTAAATCTGATAGTTGCCTATCCTATCATAAATAATTTGGTACCTACTTTTTGTATACCTGTAATATCCATGAACATAACAAAACAAAGCTTTTGATATAATGTAGGTTTTGGGAACTGGATTATAGATTCAAGAGCGGACTATTATTTAGATCAAGTTGTTCATTGAGGACAATAGAATTGGGATTTTTCTTTGACTTGTTTATTTCCATAGATTCCAACAAATTCCTCATTTTCCCTTTTTCGCATATGTGAAGGAACTTTTAATTATCTCTTTCTATTTTATGTTTCGAATTTTGAAGATGTTCATACATAAATGATTTTTTTATGTCATACATGTCATTTCGGATATGTCATACATATCATTTCGGCCGATTAAGGGTTAATAGCCAAAGTTACCTAAATCGAAACCTGTTGCCAATGCATTACAATGAAGACTATCCATATGTAAACATGTACGAATCATATGAAGAGAATTATTTCTGTTATTAAAGATAATCGCGGTAACACAGACAGGAAAAATCAGAATACTTTAAACATTTCACATAGAAGAGCAGCTGCTATATTGGAACTGATTTGCAAATCCCGCGCACTGCAAGTCGCCAACAACATAGATCCAATCAAACGTTTTTCTAAAGAACATTTACCAGCTGTTAGTTTAATGTCGCTACATCCCAGTTCGACATTAAATATGAACATGAAGTGGAATTATGGTACAAGTTGTGGAAAGATGAAGGTAAACAAAATGAAGATCTAAAAAAAGCTGACTTTACATATGTGCTAAAGGAGGCGGACACTTTCTACCATTATATCGTTGGCACACCCGTGAACAACGAGCAATATAGACCTTGCGACGTGTAAAAACGTGGTTGAGGACTCAAGATGTATAATCATCTTCCTGAAATGCGTAGCAAACTGTACTGAATTTCGAAAATCAACAATGGATTTTCTTATCTAGAGGCCCTATTATAGTTTGCAAGAATTTTATAACCATACCTTTTGATCATATTTTATACACATATTTGTGTTTTTATGCATTATTTTGTCATTTTAAAAATTATTTTTGTGTTTGTATGTGTATATGTGTGTGTTTGTATATACCGGGTGTCCCACATTTTATGTGACAGGCAATATCTGGTTTGTTGAAGGAGATACACAAAAATGTTTCATACAAAAGTTTTAGGAATTCATGAGAGCTATATTTTGATATAATTTTTAAATATACAGGGTGTTTGGTGTAGGTGCTACAGACCAAAATTCTATTTTTTAAAATAGAACGCCCTGTATATCATTACATATTCAGATGCTACGTTAAATTCCGATATCATTTCATGTTTGGTTTTTGAAATTCGGTTACGGCGTTGTTGAGTTATTGCACTTTTCCTTAAATATAAAGTTTCAAAAAAACTTATTTACTCGTACACGAATCCAGTCTATATCTTTTATTAAATTGAACTAGACTACTACTTAATACAAACCATTATTCTCACCTCTACGATACGATATCGATATCAGTTGTATATAATATTGAAATTCTTGAGAATGTGACTAACTTGAGGGTGAATTGCTTTATATTGCACAATTTCATCAAGTAGCTTATGCTTGTTGATGCCATAGTAACAAATGTTGTTGAATTGTATCTACTTGTCAGTTCGATTCAGTAATTCTTTGCAAAACAGTAACTGTGTTCTTTGTGCGAAAACTCCAGTATGCCTTTCGCGTTTAGTCCAAGTGATTGTATTGATATGTTATTAATTTTTGGGGAATGTCAGAAAAACTGCCGTCAAGCACAACGTCTATACCAAGAACGTTTTCCAGACAGACCCATTCCGTCACGAATGACTTTTTCGAGAGTTGTAGAAAAATTGCGAACTGGGTCATTTCCTTCTACTATAAAGCATCGTCACCATACGAGATCTGTTAGAACTGAAGATTTAGAGATCAATGTGTTGGCTTATATTATTATTCATTCACATGTTTGTATCCATACTCTTGCAGAAGAAGTCGGTGTGAGTAAATCTAATGTACAGAGAATTCTGAAAGAAAATAAATACCACCCATTCAAAATTCAGTTGGTAAAAGGTTTGAAACCCACGGACTTTGAACGACGACTTGAATTCATTGCTTGTATTCAGGTAATATTACATGAAAGTCCTAACATATTCAGTCAAATTTTGTGGAGCGATGAATCGCGATTCCACAATAATGGAGTTGTGAATCGACATAACAGTCACTATTGGTCTCAAGAAACTCCCCACTGGGTCCGCGAAACTAATTTTCAAACTACTTGGGGTATTAATGTATGGTGTGGATTGTTCAATGGCCGCATCATAGGACCTTACTTTTTTAATGATTGCGATATTTACATTTTCTAGAAAATGATTTGATCCAGTTGATGGAAGATATTCCCATAGCAGAACGACAAGGAAGTTGGTGGCAACAAGATGGTGCTCCTCCTCACAATTTACAGGTTGTTACTGAATATCTGGATAGAACGTACCCAAATAGATGGATTGGTAATAAGGATCCAGTTCGGTGGCCGGCTCGTGCCCCAGATTTATCACCGCTTGATTTTTTCCTATGGGGTTATTTAAAAGATATTGTTTTCACTACTCCCCCTTTGAATGTGGATGATCTGAAAATGAAAATTCGACTGGCGTGCAGTGATATTACGCCTGATATTATAAGAGCGACTTGTACGAGAGAAGTGATTCGACGTTTCGAAGCCTGTATAATATCTAATGGGCATCACTTTCAACAATTTTTATGACTTATTTCTAGGTACCTACCATTCATATGAAATGATTTATCAAGTTATATTATTTACATTATTATTAATTAAAGATTTGTTTTCGAATACACCTCTTTTAATTTCGCAATTGTTTCATATTCAAAATGATTCCTGACTGAATTCCACAACTCAAAATTGAAACCATTACTTAGAACACCCAAAATTTTGACTAATTTTCATGTGATCTGATGCAGAGAGAATAATTGTATGAGATATTTTTAAAAATAATAGTCATTCTCAAGACTTTACATTTTAAGCAATAACTCAACAACGCCGTAACCGAATTTCAAAAACCAAACATGAAATGATATCAGAATTTAACGTAGCATCTGAATATGTAATGATATACAGGGCGTTCTATTATAAAAAATGAAATTTTGGTCTGTAACACCTACACCAAACACCCTGTATATTTAACAATTATGTCAAAATATAGCTCTCATGAACTCCTAAAACTTTTGTATGAAACATTTTTGTGTATCTCCTTCAACAAACCAGATATTGCCTGTCACATAAAATGTGGGACACCCGGTATATATATATATATATATATATATATATATATATATATATATATATATATATATATGTATATATATATATATATATATATATATATATATATATATATATATATATATATATATATATATATATATATATATATATATATATATATATATATATAAAATCTAGAAAGGTTAATGCAGTCAAGCTGCTGGAAAATAATTCCATGAAAATCAAAAAATAAATAGATAAGTACTCTTTGATCATTCCCATATTGATTTCAATTTAAGAGCCACCGGTATACAGCTGTTTCAGCCTATTGGGCATCGTCAGTACCGGGCAGGCGGTCCTCGATTGAAGACAAAATGAGAAAAAACCAAGAAAGTACTTGATAAAAATAGCTGCGTAAACGCAAGCGAAACATAAGTGGAACCACCTATTGGTGTGACACCCAAGTCAACTTGCCAAGTTTTTATGTCAGTGTTGGTGGTTTGACCAATCAACCGACAACTGCGGTAGCAGAAATTTGGGAAGCTATTTTTATCAAGTACTTTCTTGGTTTTTTCTCATTTTGTCTTCAATCGGGGACCGCCTGCCCGGTACTGACGATGCCCAATAGGCTGAAACAGCTGTATACCGGTGGCTCTTAAATTGAAATCAATATGGGAATGATCAAAGAGTACTTATCTATTTATTTTTTGATTTTCATGGAATTATTTTCCAGCAGCTTGACTGCATTAACCTTTCTAGATTTCATATCATTTCTAGAAACATGTGGATTCGTTTTCCGATGGCATTTCAGGTTAGCTTCCCAAATTTCTGCTACCGCAGTTGTCGGTTGATTGGTCAAACCACCAACACTGACATAAAAACTTGGCAAGTTGACTTGGGTGTCACACCAATAGGTGGTTCCACTTATGTTTCGCTTGCGTTTACGCAGCTATTTTTATCAAGTACTTTCTTGGTTTTTTCTCATTTTGTCTTCAATCGGGGACCGCCTGCCCGGTACTGACGATGCCCAATAGGCTGAAACAGCTGTATACCGGTGGCTCTTAAATTGAAATCAATATGGGAATGATCAAAGAGTACTTATCTATTTATTTTTTGATTTTCATGGAATTATTTTCCAGCAGCTTGACTGCATTAACCTTTCTAGATTTCATATCATTTCTAGAAACATGTGGATTCGTTTTCCGATGGCATTTCAGGTTAGCTTCCCAAATTTCTGCTACCGCAGTTGTCGGTTGATTGGTCAAACCACCAACACTGACATAAAAACTTGGCAAGTTGACTTGGGTGTCACACCAATAGGTGGTTCCACTTATGTTTCGCTTGCGTTTACGCAGCTATTTTTATCAAGTACTTTCTTGGTTTTTTCTCATTTTGTCTTCAATCGGAGACCGCCTGCCCGGTACTGACGATGCCCAATAGGCTGAAACAGCTGTATACCGGTGGCTCTTAAATTGAAATCAATATGGGAATGATCAAAGAGTACTTATCTATTTATTTTTATATATATATATATATATATATATATATATATATATATATATATATATATATATATATATATATATACAGTGTGACCCATTTAAAATGGAACCACCCCTGTAGAATGTGCATTTTTCAATCAATCTCAATTTTTTTTTATTGAAATATTAAAAATGAAAAACTGTATCTTGACACTAACTTTCACAATTTTAGTTTCATTTCCAAGGCACCAAGACTACACCACTGGATTCGTAGTCGTTATAAATCAAAACTGTCAAATTTTCTTTAAAAAATATTTGTTAACAACGAAGTTACAACAACTTCAATTTTGGAAACAAAGTATTTGTTTGTAATTTTTATTCAGATTATAGACATATTTGAGATCTGACAGCACTGTCATCACCAAGTAGAACACCAGTGAATTTGTACAGTGAAAATCCGAAGTCAACAGCTCAATGCGTTCTACAGTTATAACTCCTGAAAATATGGTAATGTGAGAGATTTGTGGTGCAAGCGTTTTGTAATAAAAATCTGACTACGCCACTGGATTTGTGGATAATATTCCCTTAAAATCATTCATTTGAGTGTAGGTTACGAGAAGTGAAAATTAAAATAAAAATTGAATAAATGAATAACAGAAAATTAAAAGTTCATTTTCAAGTTACGCAGTAGTAGACCAAGTTCAGAATCTCATGTCATGGGATCTCCCAATTGCGCTTTTACCAAATCTTGATAGAATCTTGAAGTATTAATGGTCATACTTGTAAGCTTTTTGGAAGTTTCCCAATAATAAATAATAGTACTTTTGTAACAGCGCACCTGGAAAATCACATTTTATGAGATTCTGAACTTACTCTACCTTCTTCTATAGCTGATGAAAACAAAATGTATACAAACAAGTTTCAAAGTATTTATTCAACAATTAATTGCCATTAAGAAAAAACTGATACTAAAATAAACATTGATTTAAAACTAAACATTCAAATTTTTGTGGCTTCTACCAAACCTCCATTAAGTTCAATACATTTATCGTATCTCTTCCGAATATTGTTTACACTATTTCTTATTTGTTGAACTGTAATTTCGGCACAAGCTTGTCGTATCCTTTGCATGAGTTCAGCTCGATTCGTTGGTCTTGTTCTGTATACTTTTTGTGTCAGAATACCCCACAGAAAAAAGTCTAATATTGTTAGATCAGGCGATCTAGGTGGCCATTCAATTAAGTCACTACCTCGTCCTATCCAATGATTTGGAAACTGGTTATTTAGCCACTCTTTAACAATCCTCGAATTGTGCACGGAACAGCCGTCGAGCTGAAAATATAAATTTACTTGTTCCGCAAGAGGCATTTCATCTATTTCGTCCGATAATTGGTTATTTAGAAATTCCAAAAAATTTTGCCCGTTTATGTTTCCATCAAAAAAATATGAACCTATTATTCTATTTTGTACTATACCACACCAAACGTTAACTTTTTCGGAATATTGACTTTTACAATTTATGATCCAGTGCGGATTTTCCGTAGCCCAATACCGAGCATTTTGCGATGAAACTACCCCATTGGTGCTGAAAGAAGCTTCATCACTAAACATTATGCAGTTTAAAAAATTTCTTGTATTCAGGTACTCGCCTTGTGCCCACAAACAAAATTCCATACGTTTCACTTCATCACCTGCCTTTAAAGAGTGAAGAAATTTAGGTTTAAATGCTCTCATTTTGTTTTGTTTAAGACATCGTCGAATAGTCTCTCTCGGTAAGTTTAAATCCAAACTGGCGACTCGTAATCTTTTGTTTGGCTGGTTTCTAAAATAATCTAAAACAGCACCTTGGTTTAAATTTCTTCTTCAGTGATTATTTTTTAAAATATGTTTGCTGACTGCACCGGTTTCTTTAAATGTTTTGTTAATTTTACTGACGGTGCTTCTGTCAATGGGAAGTCGATTTGGATGTCTGTGATTAAATATCCTAGCTGCTTCTCTTTCACTATGATAATTGTCCCCAGAAATTCTCACAATTTCAATTCTTTCTTCTAATGATAATTGCAAAGCCATTATTAAATGCACGTAACTAACAACTATTATTTTATTTATGATTAACTGTCAAAATCACAACCTACTGTTGATTTATTATAAAACCTTTGCATAATGAGTTCAGCTTCCTCAAATTATTGATATCTCCTCTAAAAGATTGTTTTAGCTGAGTTATGAAGAATTTACAGGGAACAATTTTTGTCCTGCTCTCTGTTTTATTATTGAATAAATGATTTCCATGCTTTAAATCAATTTGATTTTAGCGGCTATGCGGAAGAATGTACTAAGTACTGTATAACTTGAAAATGAATTTTTAATTTTCTGTTATTCTAGAATACACTTCTCGTAACCTACACTCAAATGAATGATTTTAAGGGAATATTATCCACAAATCCAGTGGCGTAGTCAGATTTTTATTACAAAACGCTTGCACCACAAATCTCTCACATTACCATATTTTCAGGAGTTATAACTGTAGAACGCATTGAGCTGTTGACTTCGGATTTTCACTGTACAAATTCACTGGTGTTCTACTTGGTGATGACAGTGTTGTCAGATCTCAAATATGTCTATAATCTGAATAAAAATTACAAACAAATACTTTGTTTCCAAAATTGAAGTTGTTGTAACTTCGTTGTTAACAAATATTTTTTAATGAAAATTTGACAGTTTTGATTTATGACGACTACGAATCCAGTGGTGTTGTCAAATTTGAAAACAAAAATTGCCTAATAAACTTTTGCCGTTTTTGACAAACAAAAAAAACCATAGAGTGCCTTGGAAATGAAACTAAAATTGTGAAAGTTAGTGTCAAGATACAGTTTTTCATGCTTAATATTTCAATAAAAAAAAATTGAGATTGATTGAAAAATGCACATTCTACAGGGGTGGTTCCATTTTAAATGGGTCACACTGTATATATATATATATATATATATATATATATATATATATATATATATATATATATATATATAAGAAGAGAATGACGTCATTTTTGGTAATTTTGTATATCCAACATAACAACGTTAAAATTCCCACTGCAATGAATTCAACAGCAATGAAACTAGTAACATTTCATTTTGTAAGGTGCTCAACTGATAGTAAAATTTCAGACGTTATCAAATCGGAAAAAACTCAAAAACTGTCAGTCTTTATTTCCTTCTCAGAACTAATAATTTCTTTTGATAAGACCTGCGTATATTCAATATGCCTAAAGCATTGTCGAAATAATCCCAACAAATACTAAAAGTGAGTAAGGATAATAGCAATAAAACATATCAACAGTACAAAAAAATTTGGAAGTTCGAAGTAGTGCACATGTTAGCAACGCCGTAACTTGTCATCTTGTTATTCATGTAAACAACCTACAGGTTGTTCACGGTAAGAAGAGAATGACGTCACATGATGACAAGTTACGGCGTTGCCAACATGTGCACTATTTCGAACTTTCAAATTTTGTTTGTACTGTTGATATGTTTTATTGCTATTATCCTTACTTACTTTTAGTATTTGTTGGGAATATTTCGACCTGAGATTTCGACAATGCTTTAGACATATTGAATATACGCAGGTCTTATCAGAAGAAATGATCAGTTCTGCAAAGAAAAGAAAGACTGACAGTTTTCAAGTTTTTTTCGATTCGGCAACGTCTGAAATTTTACTATCAGTTGAGCAACTTACAAAATGAAATGTTACTAGCTTCATTGCTGTTGAACGCATTTCAGTGGGAATTTTAACGTTGTTATGTTGGATATTACACAAAATTACCAAAAATGACGTCATTTTCTACTTAACGTGCACAGCCTATATATTTTTTTAATCACTACCTTCACTGCTCATGTGAAACTCATATGTTGAAAATAACGATCAAAACAATATAATCTAGGATTTTCTTTGTCTGTTCCCCCCCCCTATATACAATCCTGGCTACGTCCTTGCTTCCTGCTATTTTATTTACTATAAGTTGACTTCCTTCGAAACAAATGATCGCTAGATGTCATAATAGCTTCAGTTTTCCTGTGAATCAAGTAACACTTTTCTACTGAAACGTTTCTATGTAAATAATATAGGTGTTGATAAGAATATTCGGTTGATACTATCCTTCTAAAATAAAGTAATTAAATATTCATCGGGGAATGTACCACAAGATAATTCATCATACTAACATCTACATTGAGATTCAATATCGTTATTTTCACTTTGGCAGTTCACTTCATGCAACATTGAATTCTTTTTTTTTTGCACATGGAGCATTCGAAAGTGTTTCACAACAAAGGAATATAATTTCTTGAACTTGTAAAAATAATGAATATGAATTCTATAATATCCGCAACTGTTTGTTGATTAGAATCTGTTGCTGTGAATGATTTTTTAGCACAACTTGAGAAACTCGTCCTAAGAAAATAGCGGCCTAATTGCGCAAGAAAAACACTCCAATTAACCCATGCTCGGAAGTGTCAATTCAGATTGCATTTTGCTCAGAGTAATAAATATGTCTTTTGTTACTCTGAGGCATTTTTTGTTGGTGTTGTTCTGTGTTCGTCAGAACACAGGTAAGATCACTTACTGTTCTGTGTCAGATCAAATTAACAGCTGATGAGGTGCTATAAACATGGGTGACAAATAAAGAGTAAATTATCTTGTGTCAACAATAACGTTGTCTAATTACCAAAACAAGCTTGTGAATTCAGTATTATAGGCGATTTACTTTTTTTTCTAAATTATCTAAGAAAATGGATCCTGCCTTACTAAGGGAAAGAGAGTTATTCAAAAAGAAAGCATTAACAACACCAACGTAAGATTCTCTATTTTCAATATTTTTTGTAATGTAATGAAAAGCTTTTTTATTTAGAGTTGAGAAAAAAAAATCTGAACCGAAACCGGAACCTAACAAAGAAGAAAAGAAAAAGTCAAAATCATCAAGTGGGAGTAATGTTGCCCCAAAGCTTGATATAAACACGTGAGTTTTTCTAAAAGTACGGATACAATTCAGTGTGTATTTCATACTTTATAATGAATTTCAAGGTATAAAACATCTACAGGAAGTTCCCAGTACCGTTTTGGAGTTTTAGCAAAAATTGTTAAACATATGAAAACACGACATCAAGATGGTGAAACATATCCTCTAACATTAGAAGAAATATTAGATGAGACGAATCAACTTGATGTTGGAAATAAAGTCAAACAGGTGACACGTCGCAAATTTACTAGAAACATTGATTCAGCTATTTCATTTACAGTGGTTGCAAACTGAAGCCCTCATAAATAATCCTAAAATAGAGGTGACACCAGAAGGAAAGTTTTTATTCAAAGCTTTATATAGACTCAAAGATAGAAAAAGTTTACTGAAGTTGTTGAAGCAGCAAGATTTGAAAGGCCTAGGAGGTGTCTTGTTAGATGATGTTCAAGAATCTTTACCTCATTGTGAAAAAGCTCTCAGGGTAATTTCAAATTCATACTCATTATCTGATAGTGTTTGATATTACTCAATATAGATTGTTGCTTTGATTTTGAACATATTGAATTTGTAATGTGAGCCTATCGGCAATTTAATATACTTAAGTAAAGACTAATTGGCAGATATTTGTCAACTTTTGTTATTAAAACATTGAGAACATTTTCTCTCATGTACAGTGATTTATGAAGCTTCTCAGGATCATAATCTGGATTTCATTATTTACTAGTATACTTGAATATGAGATATTCACAAATTAAATGTATGAAAATGTAAAAACTAATATATTCTCCTTATATAAGCTTGCTTATGTATCTATGTACTGGATTTCATTGAAGAATATACCTTTGTTGTAGATTTTACAAAATCAGAATGAAATAATTTTCATCACAAGGCCTATGGATAAAAAAAAAGTCTTGTTTTATAATGATAGAACAGCGTCGTTGCCGATTGATGAAGACTTTCAGAAATTATGGAGATCTGTAGCAGTAGATGCAATGGATGATGCTAAAATTGAAGAGTATTTAGACAAACAAGGTGAATCAACTATTTTGTTGATTTGAAAATTATTTTGTAAAGTAAAAATAAGTTATTGTACAATTGTGCTCTTCTGTAATTGCAGGTCATATTAAACAAATTGACAATATTGATCATACATAATAACATAAAATGTTGAAATAACTATTTTCTTATTTTTTATAGGAATTCGATCAATGCAGGATCATGGCCCTAAAAAACCAGTTGCTCCTAAAAGAAAAAAGGCTGGAAGTCGCAAAAAGGTGTTCAAGAAACCCCGAGACAACGAGCATTTGGCAGATGTACTTGAGACTTATGAGAATGACACATTGACTCAAAAAAATACTGTATAAAGTAGTTACATTCAGTTGGAGATGAAAATAAAAAAAATAGCGAGAGGTGGTCAAAGTCTGGTCATTTCATTGAGGATTTACTATCAGATTGGACACCAGAAAAGAGTATCTGAACCTAATTTCTGGAAAGATCATATTTATCTTCTGTGGAACAGACGTTGGCGTTGTCTTTTTTAAGAATCTCAAATTTAATTAAATTAATTAAATCGATAAATTGAATCTATCCTTATTTAATCTAATCAAAATGGTTTTCTTACACACCAGGTTTTTCATTGAAGTGTTTTCATGCTGTGTACAGAAATAGTTATTAAACTGATTATTGCCTCGGGATTGTTGATTCTTGACTTTTCGAAGAAATAATAATCTCCATGTGGGACAAGATACCTCACTAGTGAATTTTCTTAATTTTATGAATTAAGGTGTGACGAACAATACTTGAAATTGTTGGAATGGGTACATGATACTAGTCCTTTGGATGCTTTTCAAAGTATTGGCAATAAGAACTATGAAAAAAGGTTATTTCCCAAGCAGGCAAAAGGGGTTATTCATGAACCATCAATAGTATCACTACAGTATCAGTACAGTACCTATATATATGGCACTACAGCCAATAATAGTGGGAGAAAAAGTAAAACACTGTCTATCCATAGACAATAAAAATCAAAAATAAACAATATTGACCTTGAAGTAAGCGAGCAAAATGTCTACCTGATGCAATACACATCTGCAATTGATTTGTCATTGATTGTCTGACACATTAAAAAATACCTGGAGTATTCCTTATGACATTGCATTTGTCAATTACTCCACTTCTCGAGTTATTCCCAGGTGGTACAGGAGTTTTCAGATGATCCCATGAATAGAAATATCCAGGATTCATATCAAGACTGAGAGTTGGCCAATTTTGACATCCTGCATGTCCAATCCAGCAATTCACATTTCAATCACACATGTAAAAAATGTGATGAGGTAGTCACCAATAATTTCTACCCAAACGTTCATCGAAAATTTTTGCTGAAAGTTACTTATTGTGTTTCATCGTATTAACATTATTAACATTAAACATTAATCTTGTTTGACAATCCCGAGGCAGTAGAGCTTGAACCCGTTGTATGTGATGTGGGTATAGGATAATTTTTTAAAACTTTCCAAATGATTTTTGGTCTGACACTAAACTGCAATCTTCCAGGTACTATTTGAAGTATATTTTATCCTATCACATTAAGTATGGCTTCTTCTAATTCAGGCGTTGTTACAGTTTCCAGTCTTCTACCACATGTATTTTTAATAAAACTACCAATTTCACATAATCTTGCATGTATCGTAGCGTAAATCTTTTAACACATTAAATTACTCTGTTACGATATATGTCCTGGTGAATTCTCTGTGCTTCTGCTTCTTCACATAAATAAAGTGATTAAAGTCAAATTTAATCAATAGCTCTAAATAAAAAGTAAAAAAAGTTGTTATTTGTGGTATACAATAGAGTGGTTTCATAATTTTTCTCGAAAATAAGGCCAGATATGACGAAAATCCATTAGACCAAAAGGTTGTATTTTTAATTGTTTGATCTGAAGAAGATTGAAAACTACAAATAACAAGGAAGTGGCTTACTTTTTTCTCTATATTATTGGCTTTGGTGCCCGCTGAGACGCCACTGGATCTAATAATTTTAATCTACTATGGGCTAAATAAGCGCCTATTACTTCAAGTACCTATAACAAATTTCAACCAAATCGATTTAAGGATATTCGTGATATTTCATATAGTTTTTTTCAAATTTCAACGTCCAATATCCCAAAAATGAGCAACTCCTGACATATGTTCATAGAAACCTTTTTTCTTGAAACAACTTAACAAATCACCCTCTGAAGTTTCGTACGGTAGTTAGGAAACAACTTGTAAAAAAGAAGGAAATGTATTCTTTGCTACTACAAATGTTCTGTATTCTCTAATGAATACAGAAGATATAATGGCAGTTGTAATCTTCAAGTGAGCAATATTGACTTTCAATTATTTCAATATTTTTCGAGGTGTTACCTCAGTTAACTTCCTTTTGTTTTTGTGAAAGAGCGTGCTGAATAGGCAAATATTTTATAGATCTGCTTTATATGTAAGAAAATATATTTATTTGAGGATTGTATGTTATGAGTGTCATAGAAAACCTGTATACTATTAGCAGTTTTTCGGTAATATTTATTTTTCCTGGTTATTTCTTTCTTGACTTTAGTACTTCCGTTCTTTCAAAATCACGTTGTTTCATAGGTGTACTGATCGGTATCACTACTGGTCAGTTAGTAGACAGTTGCTCGAGTTCTTTTTAGAAATTGTCATGTTAATACAAGTTCGTTTCCTGCTTTGGGATTCGATGGGTGACTTGTATGGCACTCATACATGATACATGTGTATGAGTGAGTACATCATGTGGGTTGTTCAGATGTCAGACCTTGGTTCAGTTGCTACCAATCGCATATTAACAGGTACAGGAAAAACTATTTTTTTTTAATTTATTTTTGAAACTGAAGTGAATGAAAAAGACAAATAAAATTGATTTACGGGTTCAGCCCTCATCCAATTTTAAATAATATCATAAAGTGGCAAATATTTGTACCTATGTATTCAAATATTCTATAAAACTGGTCATAGTGATATTAATATTTTATAATATACCGTCAAGACAAAAAAGTATAACAAATTTATTCAATTAAATCAGATATATATATATATTTAAATTTTTGAGACAGTAATTTTCAACCTGATAAATGTATCTCCCAAACCGGATTACTATGTGGGTGGAAATAGATAAACACCAAATTTGACACTTCCTGTTCATATTATCTTTTTTTAAATTCATTGTGCTGTGAGGTTTCTCAATGGAATTTAGTTTATTTCAATGACAGGTAAGATATGAAATTCGTTGAATTAAATGTTAACATAATTATTTACAGAATGTTTCCATCTCACTTGATTCTTTCTTTGTATCTCTTTCTTCAATTATTTGTGATGAAAGGGGCCCAAGGGTCAAAAGAATAGTGGGCGGGCGCCCTGCGGATCCACCTCCAATAGACGATCCTGCAGTTTTCACACATTTTGCTGGTAAATCGGCACGAGTACAGGGTGTTTTAGATTTTCCCCACTACGTTTTCAGAGGAATTAAATACGCTCACCCACCTATTGGAAAAAATAGATTTTTGGTAAGACACCAATTCTTCATCATAGTAATTGTAAAACTTGCTATTATGGTTTTTGCAGCGACCTCGGCAAAAATTTTTGGAAGGAACTGTAAATGCTACAATGTATGCTCCTCCATGCATCCAACCCCGCCCGGGAACAAATTTGGTGGTTGGAAGTGAAGATTGTTTAGCCCTCAATGTGTTCACACCAGAATTACCTACAGGTTCAGAGGGTAACTATTTGTATTTTGTATTCTCCAAAGTAGTCTAATTTTCAATGAAATCTATTCTATTCTTCATTCTTTGATAGGAACAATTCTCTCTGGAGTATACAGGGTGTAACTAAATAAGTGTAAAACATTTAAGGAGGTGATTCCTCTTCGAAAAAAAGATAGGATCTTTCATATAAAGAAATTTCATTGGAGCATCCCTTGTTAAGATACAGCCCCTTAAAGGGGGTACATAAAATTTGTATAACAATTTTTTTCACAAGCACTGAAAAAGTTACAATATTGAAATCAACCTGACGTTTTGTACTACCAAAAAGAGACTTAGCCAGAAATTTATTTGGTTTATCCCATGATTGTAAGGGGTGGAGAAGGCAACCCCTAAAATTTATTTCCAATGTAACTTTTTGTCTTATTATTTGTTTACCATTTAAAAATGTATTTCCGATAGCCTGTTTCATTCTAAACAAAAAATGTCTCTTGGGTTTTTTGCCCAAAATAAACCAGTTTGCAGCAAAAAATTATTTTAGGAACAACTACAGAGATACATCGTCATAAATGTGAAAATACGAAACTAATCTATCTAGTATATCGCTATTAGCGATAGTGACAATTAAATTGGTATGACGCTGTCAGTTTGTGAATTTTCGAAATTGAATTAATACTAATTGTGTGTTGTTGTTCTATTCTTAATTTGTTATTTTAATAACTCGTTATTAAAATGGTATACACAAATGAGGAAATGGCTGATATGCATTACGTTTACGGTCTGTAGCAGGGGAATGGGTTAGAAGCTTCTAGAAGATATGCTGAAATATATCCCCAACGGCAGCATCCTTCACATAGAATATTTGCTTGACTTCATCAACGATTACGAGAATATGGTTCATTCGACAAAAGAACGCAGAATTGTAGTCGCCATTGAGAAGTACGAACACCACAGCTTGAGGAAGCAGTATTTAATTTGATTGAAAAACAACTAGAAAGATTGCTTTCCAGCTAAATGTTGATCATATGACGGTATTTCGATTTTTAAAGGAACAACTCTTATACCCTTACCATCTGCAACGAGTACAGGTACTGTTACCGCGAGACTTTCCGAACCGTCTTGAACTTTGCAATTGGATGCTGAAAATGATTAGAAGAAATTGTGACTTTCTGAAGACAATAGAATTCACAGACGAATGTAGTTTTTCTCGGGACAAGATTATTAATTTTCATAATTACCACATATGGGCTGATGAAAACATGCACTCACGCTATTGTCGAAACTAACCATTAAGAACAGTTTTCTCTTAACGTGTGGCTCGGAGTTATTGGGGATGATTTAATTGGGCCTCATTTTCTACCTCCTCAATTAAATGGTGAGGCATACGTTCAATTTTTAAGAAAAGTGCATCCAGTACTGCTGGAGGAAGTTCCTTTGGGTATCAGAAGGGATATGCTTTTTATGCATGATGGGGCCCTGTCCATGGGACGTCCACATGGACTTTTATGCGGGCTTTGATTCGTTCACTTGCTCGCCATTGACATAAAATGATCTATTCAATCGATGAAACATTGTCGTATTTTTGTTTAATCAGAACTGTTTTTATGTAAAATAAAAAAATATTATAAATAAATAATAACATTATTATTTCAGGGTTGCCAGTGCTAGTTTGGATTCACGGAGGAGGATTTAGGTATGGTTCTGCATCTCAGTATGGGGTATGTCATTTTTTTAAGGCATCATCATAATCATACCATTCATTGAGACTCTCGTTTATCTTTGATATTTGTATTTTCAGTTTTTTGTCGGCTTGAAGAGAAAGTTGTAATCACTACTTATGTACTTTCAGAGGAGTACAAACTTTGCATTCATAACTAGGTTTAGTACCCTTGACAACATAATTATAAATTCATACATTAAAAAGGAATCTATACAAGATGAACTACTTGACAAGAAACAATTCCTATTTATATTATTATAATTCCAATTTCTTCCTTGATGATTGGGTCGGGCCATGTCTCCGAAGCCCCGATACATCATCAACCAATAATCACTCTCCCCACCGTGAGGTAAGTGATCTTTGGGTTCGAGAATCATTTGCCAAGAATGACAGCCTTCTGCTTTTGTACGGTCAAGATTTCTGCCTTAGAACGGCAAGCAGACAAGATCTTGAGATCCGAGAGTTGGGAGGGAAGCATTCCACCAAGACTCAAAAAATAGAACAGTCATCTTAATAAAGTGGTAGGGATAAAGTAAGAGTTACTGCTATTGCGGCTATGCCTCAAAAACTTGTCTGTGAAAATCTGATACTGAAAATCTGATATCCAGTAATTGCAGCTTGATAGGTAGAATTGAAACCTCTGGCTTAAAATGAATCTATTAGAACAATTTTCCCACATCAGAACAAAATGCTGTCTCTCGACGCGCGTTTGGCACCATCAATTGATGGTGCACCAAATTAGCACCATCAGGTGATGACTAGAAGTAGTTGAAGTAATTGTTTCTAGAAAACTAATTAACTTTGTCAGAAGTTCTAGAGAGCCTTGCAATCTATTACAAAAAGTGCTGGTACCATCCAGCTGTCTATCTGTTTGCCCTGAAAACTGCAGAAAGTTAGTCAAAGCGACTTTTTCAATAGACCTTATCGAAGCTTGACTTCACAACTAACCGCAGTTGAAATCTTTGATATACCCAGTTTTAGTTTTCTCTTGATGTCATAATTGGCGTCTTCATGAGGGAAGAATCACCACTTCTACCGACTGTCAAAAATTTGCAAAGTTAGGAATTCTGAATAGCAAAAAATAGCATAAATAAATGAAATATAAGGTGTTCTCGATTGGCATTTGTGTAGATCGATTTTGTTTCGGATACAATTGTTGTTCCAATTGATAATTAGTATCAAGCCATCAAATATTTAAAAAAATATAACTACTCTACAAGTTGCTGTCAGTTTTACATCAGTCACTGATGATACCAAACGCCAATCGAGAACACCTATGATTTCAAGACATGTGCCATCTTTAAATTTTCATGTGTGGCAGGCGTTCAATGAATATTAAACCACTGATAGCATAAACATGTTGATCTGCTGAAAACATTGAATGCAATCACTGTTTCATAAAGTATTTTCATGTACTTTCATTCCAACTTAAAATATGGCATTGGACATTGAAGGGCTTCATCCCTTGCTTCTAGAGTTTTGGTCGTATTTTGGAAAATTTGAAATCAACTGATTCATGTCGAGTAGCATTTGCAAACTTCTGAGTTTTAACAATGACATCAGTCTACATCTATGAAGTTTGCTGTTTTGTTTTCAAAAATAGGAAGTTTTTTGAATCAGAAAATTAATCACATCTACGAAACTCGTAACAAACAGTTATTAGTTAGTTCCACCAAAGCATTTAACAAGTCTCTACCAGAAAGGTATTTATTACAATTGATGTAAACTTTTCAATAAACTACCTAATTCGATTAAAGAATGCAAAAAATCCGTTAAGTTCAAACAAGAAACTAAAGAACTCCTTTTTACGAAAACTTACTACAGTGTTGAGGAGTTTCTAACTGACTCATAACACTTAATTTCTATTTTTGTTTATTTATATAAAAACATGTAACTGTGACCCCTGTCTAATTCAGCATGTACATTTTTGTATATAACATGTAATTCCTACTTCTCTGTTCACACCTGACATATTTGTTTTTATTCACTTTATATTTTATTCACTGTATGTGCATTGTGTATGTTGTTTATTATATTATTAAGTTAATTTTTAAATAATGACAATTCCGATAACCATTCATCTGTTTTATGATGTAAAAATTGTATGTATGAATGCTTTTCTGGTATGATTCAAATAAAAGGCAAAGAAAACAATATCAACAAAAAGACAGACATCGACAACCTCAGCAAAATTTATTCATTTTTAGTAACAAAAATTAAAAACCTGAATACATCCTGTAATATTTACAAAATATAAATCACCATGATAAACGACATTAAAAAATTAGAAAAAGTATTTCACATTATTCAATGTCAAAAAGTTGTCATTTTCATGTTGAAGACTTCTTTCAAAAATAAAATTTCCAAAGTAAATATCCTCACATCCGTTATTATGTTATATATATATATATATATATATATATATATATATATATATATATATATATATATATACAAAACTTGGAAATTATCTTTGGGTGATCAAGAGAACGGAAGTGTACTCTTATAACACAAGTTATTCCAATATTTCGATGAAATTTATTATCATCTTCAGGGAAAAGCTACAAATGTTTTTTATGATGGTGATACAATATAAAAATTATTAATATGAGAGGTCACACAATGTTAATTTAAACAATTGAAATATGTCAATATAATAAACAAGTCATTAAATTAAAAGAGGTAGACACAAAGAAGAATATTGAATTAAAATTTACTAAAAATCGTTATTTGTTCTAAAATTATGGATTACCGGTAAAAGCCATGTGGTAATCGATGCAAGGTACAAAGTTTTCTATAAAATAAACAGTAAACGTTTGTAACAAGTTTACAGGGTACATTATTATAACATATTAACAAATTAAGTGTGGAGATTCGGCGAGCATCTTCCTTGTGTCAAAAATGTGTCTACGCACATGTTCTAAATATTCTGAAGTGAAATAAAAACAGTTTTTTTTAAAATATTTTTTTACAACTTTTTTAAAACAAAACATATTCATATTTTTAATATTGGCAGGAAGTGCATTATACAATTTAAAATCATAGGAGTTTTTTTGTGATTTCATCAGCCTGAAACGTTGAGGTCTAATAAAATTGCTGTTACGTGTATCATGATTGTGTAAACTGGATTGCTTGAGAAACAAGGGGGCCCTTTTGTGAATATCTAATAGGCTTGAGTAAACATACAAAGAAGGCACCGACATAATTTCATGAGTGATGAATGATTCACGGCAAAAATCCCTAAAACCGATTCCAGCAAGAATTCTCAGAGGTTTTTTCTGTAATATAAAAATGCATTGGGCATCACTAGAATTTCCCCAAATTAGAATACTGTAAGAAATGTGAGACTGTATGAGCGAGCAAAATACTATTTTCAACGTAGTGAAATTTGTTATTGGTTTCAGCTGTCTGAGTAAAAATAAGGCACTCGATAGCTTACTTTTCAAACTTGAAATGTGGCTTGACCAATTTAACCTATTGTCCAGAGTAAAACCCAATAATTTGACACACTGGAATTCAGGTAATGACAGAGCCATAGAAACAATCATGTTTTGTGATTTTTCGTTTCAATCAAACCCAAAGAAAACCTCTTACAACATAATATGACGGTTTTTCGAGTAAAATGCTGTGGGAAACACAGTCAAAGACCTTTGGCAGGTCCAATAGTGTGACCCCCACAACCTTCCCTGACTCAAGTCCCTCAACTATGCCTCTGACAACACTCATAGTAGCATCGGTGGTAGAGCAGTTTTCACGAAAACCAAATTGATAACTGCAAAAAAATTTGATGATTTCGAAATATTTGGTGAGTCTTTTCTTAACAAATTTTTCAATGATTTTTGAAAAGATACTTATAATAGAAATAGGTCTGTAGTTATCGACAATCTCTTTGTTACCTTTCTTGTGGAGAGGTATCACTTTTGAATATTTGAAGATTTAAAGATTAGATTTATCAAATTGGTAAATCGGACAAGACTAATATCCTGAGTTTCCTTAATAATTCGACTATTTATTCCATTGATATCCGGACAAGCTGAATTTTTCAAAGATGTAATGATTTTTTGTACTTCATCACATGTAACAAGAGTTAAAAAGAATGAAGAGCCAGGAGAGGGAATATTTCTAAAGTTCACCAATTCAGAGATAGGCAGATTAGGTAGGGATTTTACGATATTGGCGGCTATACTTGAGAAAAAATCATTGAAGTCATTTTCAGTTAATTTCTTTGAGAAACACGTTTGTTTAGTCATCTTTCTGTGAAAATTCACAATGTTCCAGCTAGCCTGAATTTTTGTTTTCAGCTTCAATAATATATAAATCATTTTCTGATTTTTTTGTATTTCTAAGTTGCGTATTGTAGCCTTTTTTGAATTTTTTAAAGTTACTTATACTTTCAGGTGCATTGGTAATGTCACATATAATTTTCAGTTTTGATTGATTATTATATATTTATATATTTTACTATTAATGTAAGTTACAAAAAGGATTTGAAGCTCTATAACTTCTGTTTAATTATCTGCGAGCGCTTTCGACAGCTGGTCGTGCTGTCATCCTCTAGGCCCTACTCTATAAGATAGGGGCAATTACCCCGACACCTGTTTATCGGTTGGTCGAATCGTCCAAACGAAATTAATTTCTGCTTTTCATAGTGGGAAATAACTTCGATGAATCTTCCAAGTCGAAGACGTTGTACAGGTGCTTGATGGTTTTACTTCAACTCTCTGCGCGACATTAGCCGGGTGGGTTGTTGTTTTTCCGTTGGGTATCTGTCACACGTACCTACCAAGTCGTAGGTCTGCATGAGAGGAAAGGAGCAACCCTGAGCACAAACATATATATATATATATATATATATATATATATATATATATATATACCGGGTGTCCCACATTTTATGTGACAGGCAATATCTGGTTTGTTGAAGAGAATACACAAAAATGTTACATACAAAAGTTTTAGGAGTTCATGAGAGCTATATTTTGATATAATTTTTAAATATACAGGGTGTTTGGTGTAGGTGCTACAGACTAAAGTAATGGTTTCAATTTTGAGTTGTGGAATTCAGTCAGGAATCATTTTGAATATGAAACAATTGCGAAATTGAAAGAGGTGTATTCGAAAACAAATCTTTAATTAATAACAATGTAAATAATATAACTTGATAAATCATAAGTCATAAAAATTGTTCAAAGTGATGCCCATTAGATATTATACAGGCTTCGAAACGTCGAATCACTTCTCTCGTACAAGTCGCTCTTATAATATCAGGCGTAATATCACTGCACGCTAGTCGAATTTTCATTTTCAGATCATCCACATTCAAAGGGGGAGTAGTTAAAACAATATCTTTTAAATAACCCCATAGGAAAAAATCAAGCGGTGATAAATCTGGGGAACGAGCCGGCCACCGAATTGGACCCTTATTACCAATCCTTCTATTTGGGTACGTTCTATCCAGTAACAACCCGTGAATTGTGACGAGGAGCACCATCTTGTTGCCACCAAATTCCTTGTCGTTCTGCTATGGGAATATCTTCCATCAACTGGATCAAATCATTTTCTAGAAAATGTAAATATCGCAATCCATTGAGATTTTCATTGAAAAAGTAAGGTCCTATGATGCGGCCATTGAACAATCCACACCATATATTAATACCCCAAGTAGTTTGAAAATTACTTTCGCGGACCCAGTGGGGATTTTCTTGAGACCAATAGTGACTGTTATGTCGATTCACAACTCCATTATTGTTGAATCGCGATTCATCACTTCACAAAATTTGACTGAATATGTTAGGACTTTCATGTAATATTACCTGAATACAAGCAATGAATTCAAGTCGTGGGTTTCAAACCTTGTACCAACTTAATTTTGAATGGGTGGTATTTATTTTCTTTCAGAATTCTCTGTACATTAGATTTACTCACACCGACTTCTTCTGCAAGAGTATGGATAGAAACATGTGGATGAATAATAATATAAGCCAACACATTGATCTCTAAATCTTCAGTTCTAACAGATCTCGTATGAAAAACATGAGGATTTTAACAGTTAGTGGTATTTTCATTTTAGAACTTTTGAAGAATATACACAAAGCTCGTGACGACCATATGCGTGTAGATGAACTACACAATTATGATACTAGACAGAAAGGCAAATATTGCGTTCTCTTCAGACGCTTAAATATTAGCTTAAATTCACCTACTGTACTTGGCTTAAGACTCTATAATCGACTTCCACAAAGATATAGATCCTTTTCAAACCGGAAATTTCTTATTGAAGTGAAAAAGATACTAATTGATCTGTGTCCCTACTCTCTAGAAGATTATTATGAATTAATTTTTTAAAGAACAACCTGTAAACATGTATTATTTCACTATCCTATGTTAATTGTATTTTGTCTGCAATTCTTGTTATGCATGTACATAATTTATTTTATTTTATCATTTTACTCACTGTACTTTGTTGTATGTCTATATGTTTTTTGACTTGTCCTATAGCTGTATTTGCTCGAATGGATAAATAAAGAATTGAATTGATGACGATGCTTTATAGTAGAAGGAAATGACCTAGTTCGCAATTTTTCTACAACTCTCGAAAAAGTCATTCGTGACGGAATGGGTCTGTCTGGAAAACGTTCTTGGTATAGACGTTGTGCTTGACGGCAGTTTTTCTGACATTCCCCAAAAATTAATAACATATCAATGCAATCACTTGGACTAAACGCGAAAGGCATACTGGAGTTTTCGCACAAAGAACACAGTTACTGTTCTGCAAAGAATCACTGAATCGAACTGACAAGTAGATACAATTCAACAACATTTGTTACTATGGCATCAACAAGCATAAGCTACTTGATGAAATTGTGCAATATAAAGCAATTCACCCTCAAGTTAGTCACATTCTCAAGAATTTCAATATTATATTCAACTGATATCGATATCGTATCGTAGAGGTGAGAATAATGGTTTGTATTCAGTAGTAGTCTAGTTCAATTTAATAAAAGATATAGACTGGATTCGTGTACGAGTAAATAAGTTTTTTGAAACTTTATATTTAAGGAAAAGTGCAATAACTCAACAACGCCGTAACCGAATTTCAAAAACCAAACATGAAATGATATCAGAATTTAACGTAGCATCTGAATATGTAATGATATACAGGGCGTTCTATTTTAAAAAATGGAATTTTGGTCTGTAGCACCTACACCAAACACCCTGTATATTTAAAAATTATATCAAAATATAGCTCTCGTGAACTCCTAAAACTTTTGTATGAAACATTTTTGTGTATCTCCTTCTACAAACCAGATATTGCCTGTCACATAAAATGTGGGACACCCGATATATATATTATATTATATTTTCAATTTGACCTTTTCAATTTCAGTTTTGGTTTTACCTATAAATTGAGCCCATATCATTTATTAATTGTTTCAATCATAACTTTCGACTGTAACAAACTTATTTTATTCCAGGTCAAACATCTAGTGGGAAAAAGGTTAGTTGTTGTCACAATTCAGTATCGTTTGGGTTCGCTTGGATTCCTCAGTGACGGAACAAAACATTTACCAGGAAACGTTGCTTTATGGGACATGGTTCTTGCTGTTCAGTGGGTGAGAAATTACATCGGATTTTTTGGTGGAAACCCTTACAGAATTGTCGTAATGGGTCATGATACAGGAGCAAGCAGTGCACTCCTTTTGACTCTGTCAAATATAGCTAAAGGTAATTTCTTATGAACACGCACAGTAATGCGAATATAACCTTCCTCTAATTATAGTACTTGATAAATTATGAATTTTTTGCCACTAACATGAATTTTTCTTAACAGATTTTTGCAAGCATGAAAAATCAAATCATCTTGGACAAATAATATTAGTTATTAGTTGATTCAGATATATTATAGTTATTTTTGAATGTGATCAACGTTTTCTGTTCAGTGCTAGGACTCTCATTGCATAAAATGCTGCTGTACAGGTTACGAGTTAGAAACCAAAAAAAGGAAACATACAAAATCATAAGACAATACAAACATTTAAAAAATTGAAGTAGGAATCGAATACAAACTTCAGAAAGTAGAAATAATTTAGAATCTTATATAAACCATACATGTACTTCAAAGTTTGTTCTTTGTCTATACAAAGAACACTTTATGACTTTACTAATGATATTCTAAAGTTTTTACTTTAAAAATTCTTTACATTCTATAAGAGAACTAATATTTCTTGCAAATCTTTCATTTTCTACTTATAGTACGTAGTACAATACATAAAAATGGTGATGAAAAATATTTTACATTTATTGGTCCATCACAGAACTTTCGGTATTGTATTTTCGAAAATTATGAATGCTTGTTTGAATTGAATTTGGAAATGAGAATTGAAACTTCCTAAGTTTTTATACCACTTTTATTTGTAACTAATGTTACTGCAGTTTCGTCTGAAAATGTATTGTATTCGTTTGAAAATGTCCTTGTAGGACGAAACTGCAGAAACGTTAGTTACAAATAAAAATGGTATGAAAACATAGAAAGTTTGAATTCTCATTTTTCATGATGATTTCCTACCAGCTACATTCATGAATCTAGTGAAGTGAATCTATTGAAAACACTTTTTCCTCACCAGAACAAAATTGCTGTCTCCCGACGCGCCTTTCGCTAACCAAGTTAGCATCATCAGGTTATAACTAACACTCTTAGTGGGGGAAAAGTGTTTTCAGAAGTAAATCTCATAATTAACATACAGTGTGACACACTCAAGATCAAGACACCCCTGTATTTAATACAGGCGTAGACCTTCATGAGCCGCACTTTTCCGAAATACTTAGTCTGAGTGCCGGCCTTAAACCCAGCCATCTGCGTTTCCGCGAAAAGGACAAATTCTCAATATTGTGCTTCGCGTTGATGATACTGAAATAAGTTATTTAAAAAAGTTGCTTGGAAATCGATTTTGACCCTACATACCGAATTTCAACGCAAAATTCATATTTTAATTGTTTTTGATATTTTCATATTCAGGTTAGGTTAGGTTAGATCCAAAGTGAGTGGGTCTATTCGACCCTCAACCGCAACCCGCAAGGGTTTATTGTGGCTCACACCTATTCACACTCGACCAAATAAACCCAGCTTCTTAACGAAGCCGATTAGTTTGTATAGTGAGTGGTCTTTCAGGTCAGATGGTAAGAGTACGGCTCTGCCGAACCCTAAAAACCTGATTCGGTCCCCAGCGGGGCAGGCACAAAGAATGTGCACTGCTGTTTCATCATTTTCCAAACAGAGGCAACTTACACTGTCCTCCGACAGTCCGAGTCTCTGCATATGATGATTCAAATGACAGTTACCTGTAAGAAGGCCTGATAGACATCATATTTCGTCAACTGTTTGGTATCAAGCTTCGAAGGGTGTATAAACGCCTTGGAGTAAGCCAAGCCTGGAAGATTCTGCCAGAAGTCCATAAATCTTCTTGCCATGCAGGTGTTCAATGTTTGTTTGGCAAAGCCTAAAGCGATGCCAATGAGACGTTCTGGTCCGATGAAGCTGCTTGCAGCACGCTCCTTTGCAAGGGAGTTAGCAGGTTCATTGCCTTCCAGGCCAGTATGGCCAGGAGTCCAGACCAGAGAGCCGGAGCCGTTTTCTGTAAAGCCTTCGGCCACCAGGCAATTGCTTCTTAAGTGATTGTTGTTCTGACAATCATCACATAAATCCAATGGATTTATTTGTGACCTAAACCCCAAGTTTTACCACAAATCCTTCGACATGTCCATAGGGACAGTCTGGTTTTTCCAAGTGAGCGTTCCAGGTGAGTTTTTCATCAAGGACAATGACAAGATATTTCAACTCCGTTCCAAATGGAATGACCTCACCATTGAGGGAAAGTGGCGTTAAATCGTACAATATTCTCCTCCTGGTGAAGGAGATTATCAAAGTTTTTTCTGGGGTTGACAGATATCAGCTCCCTCGAGCACCAACTGTGAATAAAGTCCATCGTGCTTTGTAGGATATTACAAGCTACCCTTCCCGACGTGGACCTTGCCAAGATAACAAGGTCATCTGTTTAAACTTGCAGATCTACTTTTCTTCTGTCGAGGGCATCAAGCAGACTATCCATCAGCAGCGACCGCTGAAGGGGAGATGGTATCCCACCTTGAGGGCAGCCTCTGGTGACCCTGAACCTGATGGCCTCGCTTTAAAGAGTCGTAGTTGCAGTTCTGTTCACCAGCATGGCATAGAGTCTGTCCGATAATATTTTTATTGACTTGTGTATGAGGTTGGATTCTTCCAATCTCTCCGCACACAATTCAATAGCGTAAATTTCCGCTTGAACTACCGTCGCATAGGTTCCTAGGCAGCTTGATATCTCTGTCCTGGGTCTGCGACTGAAAACACCTGCACCAGAACCTGAAGGTGTTTTTGATCTATCTGTGAACCGACAACTATCTGCTCTTAATATTTCCTTCTCCCGGAGGATTCAGTCCTCTCTACTCGGGAACAGTACTTTATGAGGCAGTTCGTAATTGACAGTTGAAGGCATAAAGTCAAATGTCATTTCCAGAATGCTGTGACTTCCAGTGTCAACCAACAGTCTGTTGCACTCTGCATTAAATTGATTTGTGCAATTGGCAATGTGCACAAGTCTATATGCAGTCCATCTAGCCTTTCTCTACAGAAAAATGTGAAGAGGAGGTAGATTTAGAAGGATCTCCATAGCCGCTGACGGTGTGGTACTGATGGCACCACTGATGGCCAGACAAGCCTGTCTGCTAGCCAGAGCTTCGCCTGTCCATAGGGACAGTCTGGCTTTGTGTAAGACTTTTTCCAAGTAAGCGTTCCAGGTGAGTTTTTTTTTCAAGGACAATGCCACGATATTTCATCTCCGTTCCAAATGGAATGATCTCACCATTGAGGTAAAGTGGAGTTAGATCGTCCAATATTCTCCTACTGGTGAAGGGGATTATTACAGTTTTGCTGGAATTTCATATTCAAGTCTGATTTTAAATCCATGGTTCTAAATAAGAAGTTACGAAAATAATAAATTCGTAATAATATATAATGCAAATAATATAATGATTTTGACTATTTTTCATTTCTGTAGCTTCTTATTTGGAACCATTGATTGAAAATCGGATTTGAATATGAAAATTACAAAAAAAAAACAAATTTCCAATTTTGGATTGAAATTCGGTATATAGGTTCAAAATCGATTTACTGGGTTTAAGGCTGTCACTCGGGCTAAGTACGGTCCATGAAGGTCTACGCCTAAAATACAGGAGTGTCTTTATTCTAAGTGTGTCACACTGTAGAAAAAAATTAGATTCACTACTTCACATCCCCACTTTTACTATTGATATTTTTCGAGGAAAGTTGCTGAATGGATATTAAATATTGAAATTATTTTTTGAAAATGCATATTCTGATTGAATAATAGAAATTGTGACGATCTTTAAAAAAAATTGATTCACACAACCTCACTCTACTCCTGCCATTTCCGGAGAATTTTTGCGGAATGGGTAATAAATAGTGAAATTATTTTCTACTTATATAATAAAAATTCAGCCGATCTGTAAAGAAAAAATTGATGCATCCCTTAACACCCCAGTTTTAATCTCCATATTTTCAGGGAAATATTGCGGAATGGATGTCAAATATTGAAATTATTTTTTGAAAATGCATATTCTGAGTTGATATTGAGAATTGAGGCAATCTATACAGCCACGAAAGAGCGTCTCCCTCGTTTCACCAAATTGTCCTTCTTGCCACCTGACCTGAAAGATCATTCACCAAATGAAGTATTCGATTTCAATATGAGTATAGGATTTATTTGATTGTTTTGAAGTTATTTGAATAGGTAAACCTTTACGGGTTGTACTAGAAGGTCAAATACACCCAATCACTTTGGACCTGCCCCCCATTCAGAATATACATCAGTTTTATGGGCAGTGAGAATATTCAATTGTTGAAAGAGTTCAAAAGCTATCAAATAAATGAATTCCTTTTCTCATTTTGCTTTCTTGCACTTAATATATACGAGAGTTGAAGAAAAATTATCTGGTATATAGTAGTTGTATGCCGAGTAAAATACTTAACAGTTGCAATATTTTGTAAGAAATAACAGAAATCCTCATATTCAGGAGTAATACTGTTGAAATGAAAAGTCACTTTGGGTTGGGCCTTTTTTATTGAAACTTTGGTAGGATGAGAACATTCTTTCTTATAAGTATAAGTGGCTAATTTCAATAGCTGCCATTAGATCTGAAGTTTATTGAACCAAAGTTACATACTATTCAGTATAAAATGATATTGACATTTTATCGAATGATAGTACTTCTATTAGTAATCACCATGATGTTTGTGGAAAATACATGAAAAAATTTTGCTCAATCGTCTTGGTTTTTGAAAACTGGATGTGTATTATTCAGTTCGAAATTGTCAATCAAAAGTCGGAGTACGAAATCAATGAGAAATTGTAAGCATTGAAGCATACGCATATCAAAATATTCTTGAATTTTACAGGATTAACTTCTGGAATAATAGCCATGTCTGGAACAGCAATTTCACGCTGGGCTGTAGATCATACTCCCCACGATACAGCTCAAGATATTGCCAAACAAAATGGTTGTCCAACTGTCAATGCTTTAACGATGGTCAAATGCCTACAGTCGTTGTCTCCAGACTCAATAGTTAAGGTAAACAAATCTTCAAAGTGAAACAAACATTTTTGGTTCAATGTGTATTCATTAATTAGTTTCCTCAGTAAATAATCTACTATATTGGTTTAAATTACTCAGTCAATTTTTTATTGAGATCTAAGAGCACAACTTATTATGACAATCGTCAGATATAGTACCTTTTTTATCTTTCACTGCGTGAGTCTAAATACCAACCTCGTCATGTACTAAAAAAATACACTATACTTAGACGAATAAATATTCATTGAGTAGGAAATGATACTAATATACAAAAATAGCAATAAAATTCTGGGAAATTCAAAATAAAGTAATACAAATTATGAAATTATGACACAACAACAAAAATTAATTGGCGCTCCGGGGCGACTTCATTGATTCCAGTGGCGCATTTGCTTTTTCAGCTGCAGGAAAACCCGGAAAAACCTGCAGCACCACATCATCTGAGTAAATAAAAATAATAGCCCATTAATTAATAGGAGTAAGAATTCGAACTAATTGAACTAAATAATACTGACTGGACTATAAGTAACTTTCTACAAATAATGCATTTGAAGCCTTTATAAAAGAATTGACACACTCTAGGACATGTCATGTTCTAGAGTGTGTATAAGGTATAAATGTAAATGAAAACTAAAAAAAAGTTGGGTGAAGAGAGAACTCCAGAATAAAAGCAGAAAGTTGAGAGAATTGCACAAAAGAATTAAAGAAGGTGGAATCACACGTTAAAAGGTAAGACCTCGTTAGTTCTTAGCTTGCACTAGTTTCGACTTCTGAGCGTTGTCGTTCGTAGGGGTGCGACAGCTGGTTAACGGAAAAACAGAAACAGATGTGAGCGATGAGAACTACAGATGAGAAAATAGAGAATACACAAATGAATTGAAGAAGTTAAAAACAGGATAATACGAAAATCAAATAGAAATATGTGAAAACGAACAGAAAGCCACATGGTATATTGTAGATAGTTTCAAATAGTTTCAGAGGGAAAACTAAAATTGACAAAAATAAAGATTCTTCTTGAAGCAAATGGTATTCAAATCAATGATGCAACAGAAGTTGCAAATAAATGTGCTTGTCAATTTGCAAGAGCAGCCTCTGTAACTCTGTCAAGACATGTAGGTCAGAATACGTCACTGCCACATACGGCCTCAGAATTCAATGGAAACTAAATGTTAGAAACAACCTAAACTAGTTTCAACAATGTATGAACTGAAAAACAAAAAATCGAGTGGACTAGATGATATAATAATTAAGGTTCTGGAATATGCCATATTTGAAATTCTATTGAATCTTGTTAACTAATTAATTTTATACACTTACACACACACACACTTACATGTATGCAAGTCTCTCAAAAATAGTTGAGTACTCAGTTCTTGTGTTTTTAAACTCATTGAAAAGCGTTTTTTTTTCGTTTTTTGAAATCCAGCATTGCTTTTCATTTGAGTAAATTTACTCATACTTTGACTTTGTATAAATAAAAGGTTGACCACTGTTAACGGTTTGAATATTTTGCGTCAGGCCATTTAACTGCATTCAATATGAAATCGATAAATAAGCTAGTCTTAGAATGGTTTGAATATTGTGGTAGTAATCAACAACCGACAATACATCAAATTCTGAATTTGGTCAAATAGATTTCTTCATTCTTCTCAAACGTCTCTCAGAATTTGGTTTTTCAGCAAAATTGGTGAAACTCATGTCAAACTATCTACTCGATAGAAAACAGTATGTAGAGTATGAAGGCTTCAAATCTGCTTTATATACTCCCAGGTCCGGAGTACCCCAAGGCTCGAATTTAGGACCTCTTTTGTTCTTGATTTTCATTAATGATTTAACTGAAATAATAAACAGTTCAAAACTGCTCTACGCTGATGACCTTAAAATATTCAAGGTGATAAAAAATTATGGAGACTGCTTAGACTTACAGTATGAATTAGAGCTGATATATGATTGGTGTTCCAAAAATCGTTTGAATTTTCACATTGCTAAATGTCATGTATTGTCTTTTTCCAGAAAGGAAAGTCTAATACAATTTACTTACGAAATTTATAACAATACCATAAGTCGAGTTAATGAAATGAAAGACCTTGGCATTAATTTTGATCAGAAATTCACTTTTGTTTCACATATAGACCAAGCTGTTTCGTCCGCTAGTCGAATGTTGGGCTTCATAATGAGGAACAGCAGAGAATTTAGAGGTACTAAGGTGATAATCACGCTATTCTATGCTTATGTGAGGTCCAAACTAGAATATGGGGCGATGATCTGGTATCCCATTTATAATTCTCACATACAGCAAATTGAAGCTGTCCAAAGAAAGTTCTTGAAATTTTTGTCTTTTCGCACTACAGGTATTTACCTCCAAAGGGGATTTGGTTATTCCATCCTTTTGAACCAATTTAATATTATATCACTGAATACACATAGACTTCTCATTACGGTCACATTTCTATATAATTTAATAAATAATAACATCTCCTGTACTCCGCTCCTACAAAAAATAAATTTTTATGTATCACGCCTCAACTCAAGATAAGAGAAAACATTTCATTGTCAGAGTAGTAGAACAAATGTGAATTTCAAAATACCAGTAAATTTAATGTGTTATAATTTATATAACTTTCATTTGTTTTATCTCAACCTTGTGAAGGCTAACTCATTATTAATATCATTTGTAATTTGCCAATTTAATAAGTAATATGTGAATTTAATTGAATTGAATGTTATTTTTTTATTTATTTTCTTTAACATTTCCTCTAATTGGGTGTACACCTCTTGGAAATAAAATGCTATCTATATATTTGTCTATAATCAATGGCCGATTTTCCTAGGGATCCATATCATATTTTGCTAGTTTTTTATGTAAACATGATCGACAAATTATCTAAACGTATACAGTCGGGTCGACAAAAAAATACACATGCGTCATCAATAAAATACACAATAAAACCCATTTTCTTCAGTTCCACCTGAGAGCCGTCTGACTTGTCCATGTTTTTCAAGTCTCCGGAAAACACTGCGGCCTCATGGACTTATTGCATTTTTCCCCTCATCTTTTTCATGACACTCATTCAAATAATCTTGTTCCTCTACTGGTTTGTACAATTCTCTTGGTGGACCTATGTCATATTCTTCTGGACATAATTTAGGTTGTCCATAAATTGTACACCTGCTGATGTCTCACATTCGCATAAAATGTGACGAGCTGTCTCTGTCCCTTTGTTACATTGCCTGAAGCAAAGGTATCCATTGTGCAGCCCTATTTTGTTCAGGTGTCTTTATTATTATTATTATTCAGTGAGAATCCTTTAAAATTGAGTTTACAGCCCAGTTGATGTTTTCCAAATCTACCACTTTCTTTGCCACCTGCCAAATGTAGGCCCATTTGGGGGCCTCCGGTTCTGAATTTGTCCAGGACTTCGGGTATCAGATTTTTAATATCTGTACCTGGAAAAACTCTCTCCTCCTGTTTTTCTGTTCTCCCCAGTGTTTGTTCCGAAATTATTTATCGAGAATTGAAGTTATTTTGAGAGTATCTAGAGTCTGTTCAATCTCCTCGCATGGCCTCCCCCATGAGTCTCTCTTAGATTTCTTCAGGGCTTTGCTATTTTTAGTTAGGACCTTTCATATTGATTCCATACTCCTGATTTCCTTCCGTGTTGTAGGCTTTTCTAGTTTGTGGTCTCATTGGTGTCTGATCTTTATTCCACCAGGGGACATGAACATGGAATAACCAAAAATTGTGAGCAACTCATGATTGGTATCACTCCTTGTTCTCTTTATTTCGATATCGGAAAAAAATCCATATTCACAAAATATGCCCAAGTAAATATTTTCTTCAAAAACAATAATTTTGGCCTGACTTGAAATTAATGAATGAGCTGGAACATACATGTATTCATCTATCCATCCTTGACGAAAATTCGTAACGTATTTTCACTAGTTTTACAAAAACGCAACACGTGTTTCGCCATACAATGCCTTCTTCAGGCTTCTACTAGTAAAGACACGCCCGTAGAAGCCATTGTATGGCGAAACACGTGTTGCGTTTTTGTAAAACTCTTTAGGGAAAACAAGTTGCCTATATAATAGACTTTTATATATTAATGAAGAAAAAAAAAGATTATTGATAAAGTTCCCAACTCTAACTTAGTTTAGACATGTTTACGAAGATATGAGTTGATTTATTTTTGAGTCAATGTACCACTGAAATAACTTTTAAATGAAAGTTGAGGCTCATTGGAAAAGTATAACACTTGAAGGAGTTGTATCTTTTAATTTCTCATTTCACTTCTACACATTGTCTTGTATTGTCTCTTTCCTTCTGAACAGGAAATTAAATGTTTATATTGTAACAAAATATAAATATAGTCACTATTTTTCCAGGAAAAAATAAAATTTTTGGAAACAATCCCATGAGATTTTTCAAACTAATATTGCAGAAATATTAATAATGTAACTAGTTTATTTTATTCAAAGGGTGATTCTAACATAGAATTCCAACGGATCCAGTCAAAGGGGTTCATTTCGGGACTGTCAGGTGACTTGGGCTGTGCACCTGTAAAAGAAGGGTTTAACGACGGTAGGTCTCTGCCAGGTTTTGTTCAAGACGAACCAATGAATGACATGGAAAAGCAAAGAAATCCCAAAGTTCCCCTACTAACAGGCATAGTAAAGGATGAAACTAAGAAATCAATAAAAGGCAGGAGTGACCTACTAAATTTTTTTGCTGAACATTTTTATTGTTTTTTTTTTTATTTTTAGGGTACTTAAAAACTGATATTCTTCAAAAGTTGAATACGATTCCCGACTTTGTAGATAAAGTTTTAGTAGAAAAATTGAGGCAATTTGTTCCTCTCAAAGTTAACATGGACATTGTTAAAAATGTGAATGATCTTGGAAGTTCTCTTACTAGTTTGTTACCAGTCAGTTTTAAAAATTATTTGAAACACAATGCAGACAATCTTTTACAAACGCTGGACAAAATTTCTGATGTGACAAGTAGGTGAGAAAAACTTTTGATCAATACATACTTGATTATGCTGATTATTTCAGATGATGCACTATTTAATGTTCCGGCTTTTCTCACAGTTGACAGATGGTCAAAAAATGGTGCACAGACCTTTTTATACAGTTTTGAACATTCAGGAAAATTGAAAAAAGGGAATTCTTTTCTATTAGGATCTCCACTTATTGGTAATTCCACTAACAACGCAGGTATGAATACATTTATCATCCGTATTTGAAATATTATTTTACACCATATGAAATACACAATTATACATATAATTATACCAAAGTCAACTCATAGTCTCAATATGCTTCAGTAATACACAATATTATTCATCATATATCAATACATTGAATTTGTTAAAATTGATTGCATTTTGGAAAAATACTTTCAAATGGAATGTTCACATCGATCGATCATCATTATTCATGCTGCTATAAGAATGTTATGGAACAGATATTTATTTTTGTTGAAATTATGAAACCCTCTAAAGGGAAATCTTGTTAAGTAAGGAAAACCAACGAATAGTTTGTAAAACAGTACAATTTGAATTCAATATCAGAGAAAAACAATTATGTCAAGACAGAAGCAACATCTAGAAGCGAAACAAAAACAAGAATGAGACAAACAGGAAATTCTTCGGAGATGCACCAACACTGCAGGTTGATTTTGAAGATGCTTTAAGAGCGGTGCCTGTGCGAAAATGGTGTTTTCCTTTTTGATCCCTGTAGATACCTAGGTTTTGGTATGTGAGGGTAAGCTTTACATATACTTTTCACCCCAAAGAAAAAAAGATGTTGCCCAATGTGAATCACTACTTTCGCACAGGCACTGCTCTAGGAGGGCCTTGAAGGATTTTCCTACAGTACTTGTGTTTTGTCCTTGAAAAAAAAAGAACGAATCAGGTCTCCTGTTCCTCTCACACAATAAGCCTCCTCTCACTCTCTACACAGTTTTCGGCTATTATTATTGTTTATCCATCGAGCGTGGATACAGTTTGCGATGCCACCGAAGCTGTGGATTATTCTACATAGTTTTTGAACTCATTGGATTTGCTAGGCATACCACCGCATAATTCACAACTGTAGGTTGGATCGCTCCGTAATTTGAATCGAACACAGCTATGTAACTGCACACGATTAGTCATTAAAAAATTAATGAAAAACTTTGTCGAAGCCAGCATTTCAAACGGCAAGTTTCGAGGTGAAAATATATTCAAAACACGAATCCCTATTACACCACAGATGTGCCAATTCATTTTAAACGTGTGCAATTTCCAATTAGATTGGCATTTGCAATGACTAGTAATGATTCCTAACGCCAAACAATGTCCGTTTGTGGCTTGGATTTGAGCACACCAAGTTTTTTACACGGACAGTTATACATAGCATGCTCTCGAGTGATCAAACTATCCAGTTTGTTTGTGTTAGCTAAACATATGGACTAACGAAAAATATTGTACACCCTATAGCATTAAGACATTAATGTTATTTGTAAGTGTTATTCTTCTGATAGAAATAATTCATGTGACAAAACAAAATAATTCATGTGACAAAACAACGTTTGCTGGGTCAGCTAGTACTATTTTATATTATGATAGTAACACATCTGTAGAAAGAGATGTTTTTTTCAACACTTTTGAGGTTAACTTCAACATATTTTTGACAGTTGTCGTTATGCTGAAATTTAATTCTTTTTTGTTTTATTGGAGCATACCTCAATTTTTCTCTTAAAATCACAATGAAACGTAGCTAGACAAATAATTTTAGAGTTGAAAATATTTCGAAGTCTCAAATGAGAGATTTAAAATAACGTTATTTATGCGGTTCTATTAGTTGGGGTATGTTTCCAAAAGTTATATCCAATAAAGGAGTTAACCAGAAAGTGCACCATCTATTTTAAAACACTGGGATGAAACAACATGAAATCGAATTTCCTTTTGTCAACAATAATTTAACAATTCAAAAGGATTATTCTGAATTGAATGTTTTTGTTACTGAGTTCGGTTGACTTGTCGGCTTATCATATGAAAGACAATACAGGGCTTTAGAATGTACTGTTGAAATAGATAGGCAATTGAATAAAAAATTATCGAGTCCTCAGAGAGAACATTCTACATTGAATTGATTTTTGGTTAATTTCATCCTTAATGTATTCTGTATTTCAATTCTAAACTGAAATAATGATCATGATCATCTTGAACTCTCAATTTTTTATTCATTTCAGGGTACATAATTAAAATAACTTGCAATTGAAATACAAATTTTTTACAGATAAGGTTTTGATTATGTGTATTTCAACTTCAAAGTACCGCACAATGAGAATTGAAACAGTGAATATATTGATTTTATTTAATAAAATATATTTTCCACAATTTCAGAAGAGAGCAACGACACAGTTAGTCATGGAGATGATCTAGCATATTTATTTGATGCATATGATATTGAAGGAAACTCTCTGGATACCGATAATAACATAAGTGAAGATGACAAAAATGTCCGAGAATTTTTCACTCAAATGATAGCCGATTTTGCTCGACACGGTGCTCCCAAGGTGAACAATAAAATTATGTCACCATTTTCCAGCGCCAAGAACAATTTTCTTCGAATCAAAGCAAAGCCTATGTTGGCGGAGGGTTTCAAATTCTGCGAGATGGCTCTGTGGTGTAACATAGCTGAAAGGCTGAAAAGTACTGCTTGTGCCTTTTGGAATGGAGTTAATGAATTTATAAACAAAACAAGTCTTAATAACTTGGCTCCCAACAAAATATTGGAGAAAGTCAAGCCACTCGACGTTTTAGCAATGGGATCAGTAAAAAAACCGCAGGTAATGGACTTTGTTAACGGAGGACAGACTAACAATGTTTTTCCAAATTTATTTGGTGGTAGCAATGAAAACCTATTGTCGCCCCTAAATGGGGAGAGTTCAAGTGGAAAGAAAAATTCTTGGGGTTTGTTAGACAGTCAAACAACTAATAATATTCCGAGAGAGCAAAAAGGGCTTGCAGCAGGTACTGATAGTCAACAGATGAACAAATCCAGACAAAATATAAACGGAAGTCCAAGAAATGATTTTATTGACAATAAACTCGATACTAACACCAGTAGAAATATAAATTATGGACAAAGTTTTGGTAATATCGAAGATTCAGTAAATAAAGTTTTTGGTACCAACCAGAAAAAATATCCTGATTCACAAAACATTGAAAAGTTGGTAAATAATGTTTTCGGTTCCAAAGGTACAAATACAGATTCTGACAGTAACCCTGGTAACATGGAAGAATCAGAGAGTAAAAATGTAGGCAGTAATGGTGTTAGGGAAAATCAAGGAATAAATTCAAATGATATTAGCTATAAACAAAAGACATCTTCGCCTAACTTGTGGGGAATATTTGGGAACAAAAATCATGAGAACTCTAGAGATAGTAAGCCTACTTTAAGTTTAGGGGGTATCATAGGGTGAAGCAAAAGAGTTTTTATAAAAGTGTATTTACAGAATTATTAAATAAAAGTTCATTCTTATTTCATTATTTTCTTGTATATGTAATTGGAAAACCAAACAACTCCTGTGAAGAAATGCATCAGCGCCATTAGTCGAAAACAATTTTTGAAACTAGAATCTGAAAAAAAATTATTAATATACTATTTTTTTGTAACTCGTATTCTTACCAATGATCAGAAAGAATAAAAAAGCGAATCCACTCATGATACTTATTAGGTTGAACTCTTTATTGGTTTCTCCTCGTAGGGTTAAACCTAGCAGTGGCATGCCAATATACTGCAATGTAGCTATGCTAATAGTTACTTGGATAGCTCCAAATATCAGAATATTTGATTTATCAGAATCTGAAATCACTGAAAAGAAAATAAATTTTAACAAAGTCTTGAACGCCAGAAAAAAATATTCCCAAAAACACTGTTAGTGTTTTTGGGTCACATGTTATTGCCAAAACTTCAATAGTACAGGAATAATTATATTAAGTAATTTTCTAAAGTAAGTATTCTAAATAAATGAAAATATGTAATGGATAAAAATAGTCCCTCTATAATAGATTATTATTTTACCCTGAATAATATCTGAATTGGACAGGTATGTTGCGTTCCTCAACGTACCTTGGTATGTTGAGGAACGCAATAAATCTATACAAGAACAAGAAAAACTCTCAGGCTAGAAATACTACTTGACAAACATGACATTGACAATTTATGTATATCCGACCGATGGAGAAAAATAGAAATGGAGATCCTAAGTTTCAGAATCTACAGGATAATGAATTCATATTATCGAAAAGCATTCGACTGTGGTGGTGTATGTGAAGTCGCAAAAAACATGACATTTCAAAAACTTGATTTTAGCAAAGTAAGTATGTATTGAAAAACTTGTTGAAATATGTTGCACATAAATCAGTCTACCCAGTATAGGAAAACCAAAATATGTGAACCTAACCTAACTTCTATTTCAAACTTTTCATTAATAAATTGAATGGCTTCATGGATAGCAATTATAATAAAAAATATTCATATTTGATATGTGAGGATATGAACGTGGATCTTCCTTTCTTCTCATTGAGTAGCACCCCTCGTTGGTATTCTATTAAAAATCAGGAACTATATTCCTATATTAAAATTTGTATCTTTAGGTAATTTATTCAATCTCTATTCATAAACATTCAATGTTTTTTCAAATAATAAAGACAATATTCATTCCAGGAATTAATCTTAAAGGGAACAGTAATCTCTCCATGTTTATTAAAAAATTCAGTAAAACTTGCACCTTTACTAATATTGGAAACTTTTTAGCCCAAATCATTGATACAGAAATATTGAATCATTCATATCAATTAGCATCATGTAATATTAACCAGAAAAATTATCAGTCCATTGTAATGGGTAGAATATTGAGTAATGATGATATTCTGGATTCCAGACAAAATATGTTGCTTGTAGATTTGAACAATCTGTTAGTTTATGAAACAGGCAACCAGGAAGCATTCTCACTTTTTCACAAAAAGTTCTTAGATCTATTTGAGTTATCATTCCTAATAAAACAATTTTCAACCAATAAAAGATAAACTAAAGTTCCTTGGATCACTTCAAACATCAAATAACAGTCAGAACTGGTTAGAGAAACTGCAGAAACAGCAAAAAGACTTGATAATGATAGCTACACATTGAGACAAAAATGTCTAAAAGAAATATGAAAAATAAGTTATCCTATATCCCAAATATTGAACCCCAACATAATTCATTATATTTGTTCCCTACTGAACTCGAGAAAGTACATAAAACTATATTAAAAATGTGCATATATGAACACTCATATAATGTAAGACTATGATGTACTGTTTGGAACCTTTGGTGTAGTAATGAATATTACTGGAGTTTTTTCCTAACACCAAATCGTTTGGTGTTGGGAAAAAACTCCAGTAATATTCAATGTAAGACTTGGCAATTATCTCGGGAACTTAAATATACTAGATAGCTCACAGCATAGATGGAGCTATGTCTCATTGAAAAAAAAAGAAAACATTATGGGACTGTTTTTCGACATGTGCCGAACATTCGATATTGTTTGATCACAATTTATTGGAAGCTAAACAGTTTCAGGTAGGTGTTAGAGGCTCATGTTTGGAATAGATAATTTCTCATCTATCAAACAAAAACCAACAAGTTGAAATCAATGGTGTTAGATCGGAACATATTGAAATAAGGACAGGTACACCACAATAATCATATCTATCACTAACCTTACTAAATATATCTGTAATCGATTCATCAAAGGAATTGAATAAAACAGACTATTGGATTCTAAAGACGCTAATTCAATCGTCACTGGACAATCAAGGGGAATAATACAGAACAGAATAATACAACAACCTAAGGATTCGACTATCAATGTTCGGTCTGCTGTTAAAAGATGTTTCAAAAATTGCCAGAAGTGTAAAATGAGAAAAGCTCAAACCACATGTACCGGAAATGGGAATAGAAGCAAAAACTGGAAGCTTTTGTTTATCCATTTTCTTATGTGGGGATAGATTTTTTCAGGCCACTGACGGTTTTAGTTGGGAGATGAATTGATGAGGTATGGTGGAGTTATGGGGTATATCTTGGAAATTGATTCCACCAGAGGCTCCACATATGGGTGGCATTTGAAAAAGAATGGTACATTCTATAAAATCTTCACTCAAAATTACTCCAAAGTATTCATTCTAAAGAAGTGTTACTCTTTTGTCAGAAGCTGAATACATAGTTCTAGTTCTAACATATATTTCAGTCGATAGCAATGAACCAGAAGCATTTACTCCCCATCACTTTTTAGTACTTAGATCTGGAGGAGTTCCCACTTATAGAGAAAATTGCCCATGCACCAGAAAGCGAATAGCTGAAGGATTGGCTGATCTATATTGGCGTCGATCGATTGAATAATACCGCCCAATAATTATTCAAAGACAAAAATGGCATTCCACAACAAAACCCAGAGAAATTCGAAGTATTGTCATCATTGTGGATGAAAAATTGTCAAGAAATGAGTGCTGATGGGTCAAATAAAAGAAGTATTTCCAGGTAAAGATGGAATTATACGTGTGGCCCGAGTTAAAATGAAAAAAGGGGTTTCATACTAGACCTGTGTCAAAACTCTGCCTCTGTTCTGCCAACTAATAGGTGAAGATCACAGTTCACTCAGGAGAGAATGTTACCTACTTGTCACTTTAATGTGAATTATAGTTCCAAAAGGGTATTAAAATACGTTTGTGATATTAAAAAACATTCGATATTATTTGAATTGAATCATAAAAATAAATTCAATTTATAAATTCAATTCAACCACAGTTCGAAAAAATAAATGCAAATTCTTTGAACATAATTCAGTTAAACTTATTGTAGTATCCTATTAGTAAACAGTGTGTCATATTTAAGTGTATAAAAGGAAGAATATTCTTACTTTTTGTTGGTTATTATGACAAACATATGAAGGTACTATTTTGAAATGGAAAATAATCCAGAAAAGGAATCCATTCAAAAGTTCAACAAATAAGTCCGTTATAACATAATACTTACTGAAATATCCAAAGGATCCTAACCAACATAAAAACCATAAGCAGATAGCTCTTCTCTTTCTGTCGATGTTTATCCAATACGATACTCCTGAAAACATGAGACCGCTCAGTGCCAAAGTTCCAATGATGGAAGATACTGTTTTTATATGAATGTTCCCCAATTCTTGGTACAAATAAATTGGAAATAAGGTGTAGTAAACAAAAATCGAGAATTTAGTAGTTATCACAGTTAGGAGAGACTTATAAAAGGTCGGTTGTTGGAGTAGTTCCAGGCTTGAAAATATGGAGGATCTCTGTGAAACAGCTGGCATAAAAACCGCAGGAGGTCTGTGAGAACCTATATCCTGTTCCAAGGCATCATACGAGTAAGTGGTATTGTTATTTACTGGTAAATCAGAAAACAGAGGCATCGGAACCCCGGATATGTTTGTTGTAAGCTCATTGTTATTATTTCTTTCTGCAAAAGACAATTCAAGTTGTAAGTTGCCAGCTTTTATATTTTCCTTTCCTTTTTGATCGTCATGCGAATCCTTTATATTTTCTAGGTCCTCATCTTCGTCAAAAGTTTCCCAATCTTGTTTGAGAACTTCATACTTGTTTTTTTCTCTTTCATCTTCGGCATCATCCTCAAATGTTTCCCATTTTTGAATAACTTTCGGGTTTGTGATGCTAGTATTATGTCCCGATGTTGAAGGCTCAGTAGAAGAAGGAATTGGGTGTTTTTCTATTGTTACATTAGTTCCTGAACTATTTTGTCTTTTAATCTGGAGCTCTCTTGAATTTTTCGAAAATATGTCTTCTTCATCATCAGGATTGTTCTGGAAAAAAACTCTCAAGTAGCACTGTGCTTAAAGTAAAATGGAATACCATACCGTTATGTAATTATACCGGCTGGCCTGTTTAGATTTCAAATAGGATGGTTTTTTAAATGTCAAATTGAATATCAGCCCTTGCAGTATTATTGCTTGGTACCACAGAATCACTTTAAGCAAATGAGAGTTCAATATTTGGTTTCCTAAGACGATAGGAGTTAAAATAAATCCCACCGATGTTACTCCTTGAGTGATGTGCACTAAAATTGTATGCTTGAACTTAAAATACTGCGTAAGTATTATTTCACACTGGGAAATCTGTATTGAAGCGCCGATTCCTGAAAAAATGATTCATTATTCATAATGTATAGTAAATATTTAACATGAAGAGAAAATGCGTGTTCTATTTAAGCTATCATTGTATAGTGTAATACATGTTGCAGTTTTGTAAACTGTTACTGGTAATCATAATAATAATATCTGTTTGAAACTCTGTTTTTCCGTTAATCAGCTGTCTGATTAACGGAAAATCTATTAACCATTGTTGGTTCCTATGGTAGGTCATGATTAGGTACATCAAAACTACAAATTTTAAAAGCTAAAAATGAAACGTTGTAAATCAAATATAGGTATAATATATATTATTAGTACTATTTGATCGACCTTTTTTGGGTATTTGTTACCTTCTACGATCTGAAAAATATAAAAATTATAATGGAGAATTTTATACAAGTGTAGAAGGGCAAACTTTTGGCTTTACCCCTAAAAGTTACTGAGTAAAAATCGAAGGATTTTTCACAAAGAAAAATCTTCTGTTTATCAGTAACTTGTCGTATTTAACAATTTTGCCTATCAGTAACTTATCGGGGTAAACTAAAAAGTTTGCCCTTCTACACTTGTATAAAGTTCTCCATTATAATTTTTATATTTTTCAGATTGTGGAAGGTAACAAATACTAAAAAAAGGTCGATAAAAAACTGATTTTCTTCCACAAAAAAATGAATATTATTAGTACTGTTTTATATAAAATCTCTGTGTACTGAAATATAATTTATAAAATAATGATAATAGTAGTAACTGTGTCTTATTAATAACATTTTGACTGTGGAATACCTTATCATTGTTTGTTTGTTTCACCTGTTTGGGTATCTTGTAACAACTAACAACTGTTCACATCTCACTGTGGGGAATTTTTATATAATTTAATGATGTTCTGTCCAAAAGAGCCCCACGACGAGTGTTGTATTCGTGTTTAGATATATTTATCAAAAGTACTGATAAGTTATGTCTAACGATAATAATAGATGGCAGTTACTCCTAAAGTTTAGATTAAATATCAACCTCAGGATTGTTTCTCGAGCCACTAAAACTTTTGCCTGAATGTTTTGCTCTTTCCCAAGTTATAATATTCAATGTTTGTTTAAAGGTGGTTGACAATAATTCATGGTGAATTTCATTAGTTCGGACTTCCATTGTCTAATATCATATAATATGATTTGAAATCCCTGAAAGAACAAACAAGATTGAAAAAATGAATAACTGAAAACAACAATTATTTTAAGCAAACAAAACCTGAAATGAAATTACAATAAAACAAAAATTAAGCAAAAAATTGAACAATTAAAATGAATTAAAAATTAAAAGATTTCAATACAAGTTACTTCAGGACGTTTCGATTATTAGTATCCATGATAGTCTTCTGGTGATGATGACTATTTTATAGGTGATGACTAACAATCGAAATGTCGTGAAGTAACTTGGCTGAAAATCTTTTAATTTTTATTTCATTTTAATTGTTCAATTTTTAGCTGAATTTTTCATTGTAATTTAATTTTAAAAATGTTGTTTGTTCCTACATGGGTTTCAAAGCATATCACATCAGACAATGGAAGTCTGAACTAAGAAATTCATCATAATATTCAAGCTAAGATGGAAGTAAACCATTACGTAATGTAAACTAAGCAGGCCAGCTTCATCTGGGCTGGACTCCATTTGTCATATAGCATAAAATGCTTTGTTTAAATTTTGTAGAATTTCAGTCATCTATTTTAAAGTATCATGTGATGGAATTGGCCGATAATTGATGAACATCCATAACGTATTCAAGTAACAAATTATTGTTTCATTCCACAGTAGCTTCTTCAGAAGTATTCCTACTAACGACTATAGTCTATTTCAAAAGAGTGTAGAGTAATAAATCATGAAGTGTCATAAAATTTGCCTGAATTTCGTTGTCGTCCATGGGCGTAGGCAAATCTTAGGATTATTAAACTTAATAATTAAAGTAAATTAAAAATTACAGACATAGATAATAATAAAAGGCCATTTATGGGAAGTAATTTGGTCTAAAACTAAGTACCTACATGTATTTAGGTAAGTAAAATTTCTTAAAAAAAGATTAAGATTAATTTTAGTGGTTCTTGTAAACTTATTTAATATGCAATTTGGGTTCATATACTTGAGCATGATTTCTCAAAAAAGGGTTAACACTTAGTTCCGAGGTGCCATGTCATTATAATAATCCCTTTTTGACCCTGCCCACCAATCATGCAATACCTATTAAACCCAGGTAATTAAGAAAAAGGGTTTAAATATATTGTAATGGTGTCTTAAACATTCGAGTTATAATAGTAATTGTTACTACACCAATTAAACGTACAGTGATATTGTGATATAGAAATAGTGAAAAAGTTATAAAATGGGGACATTTACTCCAAAGAAAAGAAGTGTAAAAAATTCTCCGCTATCTGTTTGCGAAAAAGTTATAATTTTAAATGTATATGATTGCATAAAACACGATCACCCTAGTTTGTCTGTGCAAGAAAGTGTTGAGCGATGTGCCCGAATGACTGGAATTGGACAGTCCACGATTTTTAAATTATTGCGAGAAAGAAAGATATCAGGCCAGGTAAGTCCATGCAAGAGAAAATCAGGAAGACCAATAAAAATCTTAGATGAAGACACCAAATGTGACATTCGAAGAAAAGTTCATTCGTTTTATTTTAAAAAGGAAATACCCACTCTTGAAAAAATATTTATCGAGATAAGCCAAAATAACGATATTCCTTTGATATCCAGAAAACTTTTATGGAAAACTTTAAAAAGTATGAATTTTGCCTTGGAAAAGCACAATCGAAAGGCACTATTACTGGAAAGTGATGAAATTGTTTGCTGGAGACGAAAATATTTGACAACTATAAAGCAGTACCGCAGAGAGCAAAAGAAAATTTTTTATCTTGATGAGACGTGGATAAACGAAGGTTATATAGTCAAAAAAATGTGGCAAGATAAAAATATAACAAGTTCTCGCCAAGCTTTCATAGAAGGCCTTTCGACGGGTATTAAAGTGCCTTCGGGAAAAGGGAAGAGGCTTATAATTGCTCACATTGGAAGCGAAGACGGATTTTTAAAAGAAGGTTTGTTAAGCTTTGAGTCGTGCCGGACGGGAGATTATCATAAGGACATGAATTCGGATGTCTTCGAAGACTACTTCGGGGAAATGTTAAAATTTCTTTCAGCTGATTCGGTCGTGGTTATGGATAATGCAAGCTACCATTCAAGGCGCTTAGAGAAGGTACCAACTTCAGCTTGGAGAAAGCAAGAAATTATTAACTGGCTGTCAAAAAAAGGTATTCAGTTTGAGACGAATTCAGTAAAGAAGGAACTACTAGCCATAGTAAAACAACATAAATCTCGCTTCATGAAATATGCCGTAGAAGATGTAGCAGAAAAGTATAAAGTAACTGTGCTGCGCCTACCGCCATATCATTGCGAATTAAATCCTATAGAACTTATATGGGCACAAGTTAAAGGATATGTTGCAAGGCACAATACCACATTTAAAATGAAAGATGTCAAGGTATTGTTTGATCAAGCCATTATGGAAATCACATCAGAAAACTGGCAAAAAGCAATCCAGCATGTTTTAAAAGAGGAAGATAAAATGTGGGAACTGGACAACTTGGTCGATCAGGTGGTTGACCCTATAATTATAACACCAGGGGATGATGACAGTTCTTCGGATGAAGACTATACTGATGTAGAATAATTTAATTGAATTGTAAATATACTGTAGCGGGATAAGCAATCTGGACAGAGACCAGTGTATCAGTGACAGTGACACTTTTGCTTAGGTTAGGGTTTAGAATTAAGGGTAGTCTGAATAATTATTTTCTCGGAAGGTTCTCGAAAATTGTACCTAGTAATCTCTAGAACATTCAATTAGGGTATAAATAGAGTGTTGTTAAACGTTAAGGGAAGTTCACAGTTTTAGTATTGTTCAAGTGTCAAATTGTAATAACGTATCCAGTAAAGTTCTTGTCGTTTTTGTGAATAAATTGATTTAAAGTCCCCACAAGTGTTTCAATACGTAAAGTTCGTTCGTGTGTGTTTGTGAGTATTTCCCGATTTCGGTTCGTATATATTTTATTGTTACATTTTATATTTTTTTAATAACACTGTTCTGCTGTATTAAATTTTTATTTCTTTTAATATAATTTTTATGAATGCATATCCTTTTGGCAATTATCCCACTAGCGCGCCTCTGGCTCAGTATTTATCCGTCGATAACAATGGACAAATCCCTTAAAACAGGGTGATACCTACCTGCTCTTTATGAAACGACATAATTTTGCAATGCGGACTAGGGAAGTGACAGAATTTATTGACGGATCACCCTGTAGCGCTTTTGAATACTTAATGAGATTTTATTACTCTACACTCTTTTGAAATAGACTATAGTATGAACTAGCCTGAAGATATTGTATAGTGAAACAAGTGTTTCGATTATGTAAACTGTTCAATTATACTTCACAATAAAGTGTTACTTGGAATTTATTGAGGATTAATTTGCTTCTTCGTTACCAGGAGCTGAATTCATCGATAATGGTTTTCATGTTGGAAACATGTTGATCAACAGTCGAGTCTGATACTTTAATGGAAAATATTGTGGCATAACCTTTTGTTACACATTGACACATGCCATAAACATATACCAAGAGTAAGGGTCCAATTTCAGATCCTTGTGGTACCCCAAGTTTCAGAATATAACAGTCAGAGAGTGAATTATTACAAAAGACAGTCAAAGTTCTCTTCAACATACAAGATTTGATCCAATGCATGATGTTATATGAAAAACTGTAATTTCCTATTTTGTTTGAAAAATTCCAGGCACACTGTATCGAATGCCTTCGTTAGATCAACTAATAATGAAAGGATGTAGTTTTTACTGCGTGTAAATGTGATCAAGAAAATGGTAAGAAGTTATTTCAATAAATCTGTTTTTTACACAACCGTGCTGAGAAGTTGAAAATATGCTGTTACTTTCCAAATAACCATGCTGTTATCTTTTTTATAAATTCATTTGAATTCCTTTATGTGTAAAGAAAATACAAGAACTCTTATGACTGGCATTTTCTAAAAAACCACATGCAGATGTTTTGATAGGGGAACTATTCGGCAGTTTTCAAACATAATGATCAATAGCTAGTATAGCTTATCTACTCTAAAAAAAAAAAGAGAATTCTCACAACTTTTGCTTTACCTGGACCAAATCGAAATTTAGAAAGCTCTTCCTACAGTTGACAAGCTGTACACTCGTTCATACCTACATTCATACACAAAATGCAGCTTATCAAAAGTAGAAAGAGTTTTCTGAATTTCGATTTGGTCCAGGGAATGTGAGAATTTTCCAATCTCTTCTTAGAGTTGACAAGCTTACATTTTTCACCCCTTTTACGAAAATCCATTTTTTCAATCTTCAATCCAAATTCATTTCAAATTTATCTTTAGACCAAACAATTGAAACGTCATTAGGTATATAAATAATGAAAGCCTTTCCTCTACTACCGAAATCATTGACAGTTCAAGATGAAGAAGTGGAGTAATGAAATATGTTTCGTTAAAATTTATTTTGAGATATCAGTACTTTTGAAAAATGTAGGATTGTATGAGTATACCTAGCGGTTCAGAAGTTATGCAAAAATCAAAAGTTGATCTATTCAACCTTCCCCATTTTCAATAAAAAACCAATTGATAAAAGTAGATTTCTTTATGAAAATGTTTCAAGAATGTGTATTTTTTCCTTATTGAATAATAATTTGACTATGTTCTTTTTGAAAATATAGGGTTGAGTAGGTAAATGCTTAGTGAAAATTGGAAATGAAACTTTCTATGTTTTTTACCACTTTTAAAAAGTGAAAAGTGGTAAAAAAATAGAACTTTCACATATAGTCAGTGGGCATACTTGAAGACTGGCTATAAATCAAATTATCTAAGAACAATTCGTTCAGGCCAGTCTCAACTCCCTACACAGTAGGTTAATGGACTGACACCTATCTGACAACTACTCCCCTGGCTAATACCACGAAGGGCGTTGGATTATATCCGACAGGTGTCAGTGCAGGATTCTTCACAGAAGTTATTCCTGCATATTCTGTTGGCGATACAACTGCCGCAATAGATTTTCAATTATTGGAACACACTTGCAAACCGGTTTCGGGCTGTTTGGCCACTCGTCAGTGCAAGGTAGTGTATATCATCAACATAAAGTCGATGATTTTCGATAATTGAAAATCGAATTCCGTCAGAGTATCATTCCTCGAACTAAGCTGTTACGTGTTAGGAATCACACGTTAAAAGGTAAGACCTCGTTAGTCCTTAGCTCGCACAAGTTTCTCAACTTCTGAGAGTTGTCGTTCGTATGGGGGCGGCAGCTGATTAACGGAAAAACAGACAGAAACAGACAGATACAACAAACAACAGGTTTGTCGTCGCCCCATCTGCCTGTGAACGAAGTAACCAACTGCATATCCGAAGTTTGCCCAATTCCTCGTATAAGGAAAGAAAACCTTCACATATAGTCAGTGGGCATACTTGAAGACTGGCTATAAATTAAATTATCTAAGAACAATTCGTTCAGGCCAGTCTCAACTTCCTACACAGTAGGTTAATGGACTGACACCTACCAAACAGCCCGAAACAGTTCTGCAAGTATGTTCCAATAATTGAAAATCTATTGCGGCAGTTGTATCGCCAACAGCATATGAAGGAATAACTTCTGTGAAGAATTATTATTATGCCCACTGACTATATGTGAAAGTATAGAGGGGGATGTTCTGTTGGCTTGGCCACAAACTGTGGCCACATTTCTACTGTGGCCCACAGTAGAACTGTAGCTTGACGTTGGCATCGTGTAAGATTATAGCCAGCCTCTTCACAGAACTTTCGTAATTTTAATGCACTAATTAGTGACAGAAAATATTATTTAAAATTAGTTTTTATATATTTGAACAAGTTAAGAGGACTAGCTCATGCAGGACTCTGGTTATCAATTGCAGTTTGGCAATGGGCAAGAATGTAGAACTGGCGTGGGATCCACGCTATTTCTCATAATTAAACATTTTCTGTGTCCAAGGGGAGTGGAGCGACCCCTGGCTAGACCGCCACTGTATTATAATTATATAACCTAGCAATGTATCTTCCAAGTTGCCTGCTAGTAGTGAAAGCTGCAACCAATTAGAAAGTGAGTACTTATTCGGCAGATTATAGATGGAATACACGTTTTATCTTTGATATTTGCGGGCAGTTATCATCGTTATATCTTATTCAAGGACATAAGATACGAAACGTTGCACCCATGATCCGTCCTAGTACCACAATACTTATGACAGATCAAAACAGCTGTTTTCTATATTGGATCATGGATGCACTGATATTGGGTTCTGATATCGTGTTAATCATGTAGTCACAAAAAAACGTTTTTACAAATGATTTTATTTCCCTTTGAAATTTGTATAAGGTGGAGGTAGTGTGTGCAAATGTTCATTCCTCTCCATAGCACAAGGTGGATTCATAAACTCTCCGTGATCTATGTAATTAGCAAGAAGTCTTTTCAAATCCACATTTTGCCTTCGCAAAACAACCACTTCCTCTGACAATGTCTTACGATCCTTCAATATTTCGTGGTAATTTTTCAGTCCTTCGAGTAATGCTTCCCAAACTCTAATTCGCTCTTCGTTGTAAACTGTTTTATATTTATCCCAATAAAGTCGAATATCTGCATCAGTTAGCAACCTCGAAATGGTATTTCTCTTTTTTTCCAGCCTCTCTCTGGTCGTGGGAATGGCCTTTCTGTGCGTATAGTATGCTGTTACAAAATCTCTCAACGCCATCAATATAAACACAGAACTAATTACCAGCGGATGGTTGTATTGACATAACACTTTGTCATCAGATGTTATCATTTTCTTTTTCGTGAACCGCTTTTCTTTCAGATCGCTGTAAAATTGATCTAAGACAATTCCTCCGCATACGTTGTCTAATGACTCTTGTTCCAAGTGCAGTCCTTCCGAATATATTTCTGAACTGACTAAGTCCATAACAACCTCTTCTATCACATTATCGGGCTGTTGTATAGCACTAAAAGCTTCTTCCAGTTCAATGATTTCGACATTACTCTGATTTTCATTTCGACTGATTACGGAAAAGTGGGACAATTGCGAGTTATATCTGGATAAGGTCGATTCGGTTCCCAAATCTTTATTATTGCAAACTGAACAAAAACAGTAAGGAATGAAATATTTTACCAGCATATCGATATCCTCTGGTCTGCGTATGTCAAGCGACATCAAGACATTGTCCAATCTAACCAGTGTTTTCTGATCATCTTCGTAAAACTTCAATAGCATTTTCAGCCTTTTTTCTGTTAAGAACCCACTCTTGTCCGACACGAGGGTTAGTATATATTTTAGTAACCTTCGGTAGATAGGATTGGCGTCCAACTGTTCTGGTTTTTGTTGAACTTTTTTAGTTTCAGAGTCGGAATGTTCCAGCCTTTTACTCATTTTGTGATCAACACTAGATTTATTGCTCATTGCACTTGTTTTTGAAACCACATTTAAAGCATCTTTGAAACTACTCAAGGTCGTCTTGTTTATTATACTGTGTGGCGGAGAAAGCCATTCGATTCCCATTTGCTGTTCGTAAAGAATTTTATCAGTCGCTAGAATTCGAGTTAGAATAGCTTGACATTTATTTTTGTTCATTTCCCACACCTGGTGGAACTTCTCATCATTAACTTTGGCAAAGTGATCTGCTTTAGCTTCTACTTCTAATATGCTCTTGTGGAGTTTCTTTATGTCGTCCGATAATTTCTTGACATGATTTTTCGCTGTTGTTTCGTAATCGGTTATTTTTTTCCTAAGATCGTTTTTTACATCCTGAAGTTTGTTAATCCTTCTTTTCTGTTGGGACTTGATTATGAGGTTTTCATCCTCTCTTTTCTTGAGGATTTGATAGTTATAATCTAATTTTTCGCTATTCAACAGTGCTAAAGCTTTGATCCTTTCTAATTCTTTTTGCAAATTCTCTATGTCATTTTCAAGTTTAATTTTAGTTTCTCTAAATTTCTCTTGAAAATCTACCCGAAGTCTGTACATGTTTTTGTTGAATTCCTCCAATTGTCCAAATTTCTTGTTGGAATTTTCAATTTCCTGTTGATCTCTCTTCTTATGAAGTTCCTCCCATTTTTTGTTATTCAAATCTATAAAATTTTGTCTCTCTGAAAGGATTACCTGCTCAATTAACTCAAACTCGTTTTGATAGGCCTTTCTCATGAACGTTATCTGTTTTTCTATTCGCTGAGCCAGAATATTGATATCTTCCGATTGTTTTTTCTGGTCTTTAGTAAACTTTATTTCCGCGTTCTTCAGTTCCTCTCTGAGCATAGCAATTATTTCGTCCTTTTGTTTAATTAGAAACTCACACTTTTCTTTTTGGTTGGCGATATCTTCGTTGATATGTAAAGGATCGTTGTATTTTTGAATCACAGACCATTTCACTGCAATTTCTTCGAAAGCTTGATGGGCTGCTGCTGCTTCAGCTTCCAGTTGAGCTATAATCTTTTCTCTTCCAATGCCTTCAACCTCCCTTCTATCCACCTCTCTGCTGTCATTAGCAACTCGAACGTTAGTGACATACTCCTCAGCTTCTTCGAGAAACTTTTCTAAAATTTCAGCACTTTTCTGGACTTGTAATTGGACGGCGGTTTTATTTCCTTCGTGCAAACTCTCCGATTCCTCCATACATGATTTCCGAATGACGTTCCATCTTCTTTCAATGCGCAATTTTCTGGCCAATTTCCTTTCATTTGCGTCGTCCGATGTCAGTTGCGGTTCATCAGGTTGCAAATTTTCATATGTTGAGGGATCATCGTGAAATGATGTATGCATATTTTTCAAATGATATACTGGTAGTCACTTTGAGTATATAACCACTTCAAATGAATAATGAAATAGGAGACGATCAATAGCGTTGTTACAAATTCAAGTATAGTTGCTAATAGTTACGAATTGTACAGATCAGGGCCGAACTTTCCCAGTGGATACCTAACCTGGCGCTTCTCCCCACAGTTTTGAAAGAAAAAATTTCCCAAACGAAAAATAGATCAGAAACAGAATGAATGTAGCGATTAATTATTGACACTGAGTAAACGAGGGTACACTACCCAATGATTAAATGATCCAGTTAATCGATTACTGTTATGTTACGAGACTCATTAAAAAAGTGATCATAAATTATTAGAATATATTTCCAGTTTATACAGCGTGATAACATATTTAACGTTCATTTCAAAATATTGTTACATCATAACACCAATCAATTAATCAAGTTCTTTATTGTCTGAAGATTTACAATTCTTATTGACAAGGATCTGTAAAGCAGATATTGAGATATTTAAGGAACATTATTTGTAGTATATAACTATACTCAAGTATTATTCGCGCCTGAAGAAATTATAATGTATAACGAAACACATGTTGCTGTTTTGTAAGCTGTTATATGAAAATCTCAAATGTGGTGTTACTTCAAGTGTCACAATTTAACATTTTGTCAAATATTGAATCTTTTGAAAATTTCTTGCAACGATCTATCGAAGTTACCAATTAACCAATTACAAATGACAAAAGTAATTTTTTTTGGAGGAAATCAGAGTTTTTATCGACCTTTCACCTTCCACAATCTGAAAAATATGAAAATTATAATAGAGAACTTTATACCAGGTATAGGAAAGGCACAATTTTTAGTTCGCCCCGATAAAATTACTGCGTAAATTTGGTTTGAGCTCTCCCAGGAGAAGTCGTGACAGATGTTGTCAACGTTGAAAGTGAAATTCAGCACTTACCTGAGATATCGAAATCGAATATTCGGGAGGCTTGCAAGAAACAAATTTCTGATAACTTGTCCAGGAAGACTGATAATGTACAAAAGAAAGAAAAATTAACAAAAGAATGAAGGAGAAAGATGTTTTCTGTCTAAGAATGTGATATTGGGCAAGTTAGATTGCTTTAAGAGAATTGAGAACAGTCTCTATAATAAATTAGCAAGGAACCCATTGCCTTAGATGGTTTCAGAAGTGAAAAACACACTCAAGAAGTTACAAAATTTGATCAAACCAACTTTGAACAGGAGTCTACAGGTATCTAATTCCACAGTTCCTAAATTATAGAGTCTACCAAATATTCACAACCCTGGTGCGACCAATTATCTCCGCCATAAGTTTCCCTACTTATGAAATTGCTAAAAGGCTAACCCAGTGTTTCTCAAACTTTTGGAATACACGGCTCCCTTATGTTTTTTTAAGGTTATCGCGGTGCCCCGAACGTAAAGACTACACTAGATATTTAATTAATAAAAGTAGGTAGGTGGCTGTCTGAACGAATTGCATTTTGCAATTACCGATATCAGAGGATTTTTATTAATAGGTACCGACGTATTACCTTTACTCTCAGTTATCTATGTTGTAAAACGTTGTACCTTGAGACTACCGGTGGCCCACGGCGCCCCAGTAAAGGTTCCAGGGCGCCGCGGCGCACACTTTGAGAAACACTGGGCTAACCATACAGTTTGAAACTCTCTCAATCTCATACTTGAGTTTAAGTGTTAATTCACATGATTTCATAGAGCAGGTTGGGGATATAGAGTTGATGTATCCTCGCTGCTTCAAAGTGTCCCTATACCAAAATCTATTGAATATTTGAGGGGTCTTGTGAGGGTCAATCGTCTCAGTGGGGAAGTAATCGAAGACTACATACAATTAACAAAAAACTTCATGTAACCGAGTTGCTTTCAGTTTAACAACTATTTCTACAGACCGCACGATGACAAGGCAATGGGAAGTCCACTTTCCACCTTCATAGCTAATCTGTTCATGAGCAGATATGGATCCGATATGCAGACAATGTATTTGGCGATTTTTGATACAAAGAAACCAAAGCTAGAAGACTTTGTTTCAACTCTTAACAACAGAACCCCAATTATTAAGTCTTCATATGAAGTTACCATTCTTGGGTGTCTTAATAATTAGACGCCGCTTGACTTTCCGAGAATATTTCCATTGATTTGTGTATGAGGTTGGATTCTTCCTATCTTTCCGCACACAATTCGATAGCGTAATTTCCGTTTGAAATATAGTAGCAATGTTGTAACTTCCAGTGTCAACCTGCACTCTGTTGCAATTGATTTGTGCAATTGGCAATATTCACAAGTCTATATTCAGTCCATCTAGCCTCTCTCTCAGAAAGATGTGGAGAGGAGGTAGATCCAGAAGGATCTCCATGGCCGCTGACGGTGTAGTACTGATGGCACCACTGATGGCCAGACAAGCCTGTCTCTGTAAGCCACAGATGAACTTCGCCTGAGACGTTTTCTGTAAAGCCTTCGGCCACCAGGCAATTGCTCCATAAGTGATCATTGGTCTGACAATCATCACATAAATCCAATGGATTTTTTTGGGACTTAAACCCCAGATTGTCCATAGGGACAGTCTGGTTTTGTATGAAACTTTTTCTAAGTGAGCGTTCCAGGTGAGTTTTCCATCAAGGACAATGCCAAGATATTTCAACTCCGTTCCAAATGGAATGACCTCACCATTGAGAGAAAGTGGTGTTAAATCGTCCAATTCTCTCATCTTGGTGAAGGGGATTATCACAGTTTTGTTGGGGTTGGCAGACACCAACTGTGAACAAAGTTCATCGTGCTTTGGAGGATATTACAAGCTATTCTTCCTCACGTGGACCAAGATGACAAGATCATCTGCATACGTTTGCAGATCTACTTTTCTTTTGTCGAGGGCATCAATCAGACTATCAATCACTAGCAACCACAGAAGGGGAGATAGTACTCCACCTTGAGGGCAGCCTTTGGTCATCCTGAACTTGAAGGGTCACCAGAGGCTTTGAAGAGTCGTAGTTGCAGTTTTGTTCACCAGCATGGCATAGATCCTGCCAGTTATGGCCGATTTTGTCTTTCCTAGCCAGGGATGATACTATAGATTTAGGTAGTGCATTGTCAAAGGCTCCTTCAGTATCGAGAAATACAGCAATCACAATATGTTTCCTCTAACATCTCTTTCGAAAAATATGGAATTGTATATTCGTACTGCATATCGCACTGCTTATGTAACATGTACTTGGAATGTAGACTATTTCAATTATATCAAATAAACCTTTGAACAGTTGAATTTTATAGGAATCGTCAAAAAATTTGAAATTCAATTATTGAAAAGGTGAATTTATAATGGAAATTTTCTATTTTTTCTCCTCGAAATTAAATTGTCTAGAAAGAAATGATAAATATGATTTACATTTTGGCTGAATGTGGCAGAAATTGTTTATTAGCCGGTAGAATTATGTATATTCAAATAATGTAAACTTTCACGGCCAGAGATGACTATGTGAAAGCTATTTTCCGGGTTTTCTGGGTGTGGTCTGCAGGTTTGTATGCCAACGTTTCGTCTACTACTGTGCTAGATATTATCAAGGGCGATATGTGTTAATGGTCGCAGTGCCCGATGCGGTAACAGTGCAGCGGTGCCCGATACTCCAGTTGTTGTTCCCGTCGTTTCGACCGCGTTACCTACGATGCTCGTATTTGACTCTGGTTTTGTTGTTATTATTAGTGGGCGTGACAGGTAGCCGAATTTCATTGATGTTCATTGACTTTTCTTTTCTATTGAAATTATTTCTGTATTTTAGAACTCCTATTGCCTCTCTATATATACTCTTGGATAGTAATTTTGAGTTTCTTCGAGTATTACTGTATCTTAAAATGCGAGAGTAAGTTCGGCTACAGCTGATTTGTCGGTTTGTCCGAATCGACAATTTTTTCTGTATTCAGAGAGACCCACACTTCTCGTGGTTCCAATGTAGACTGACCCGCAGCTAAGAAATCCGGTATTCTGCGGGTGTTGATAAAGATTCTCTGGGGTCCTCTGGTCCTTAGACTTTGATAGTTTCCGTTGGCCTAAATATTGGTTTCACGTAGTGTTTCTCTAAGATTCTTCCAATTCAGTCTGTAACATTTTTAACATACGGAATAAAAAAATGTTTCCTTGACCAGCCTAGCTGGGGTTACTTTCAAGGCATTTTTCATGTGACAGGAGGACTCTCAGGTTCACAAATACGTCGTGCTCTCTCAACCAACGTTTTAATTACCCTTCCCTTTTGTTGTGGCTGGTAGTTAGAGTTCCGGTAACTGTCTGTGTATCTTGGTTTCCTGTCCATTCTGTGGCCCAATGTACCATCTTGACGTCTGTTCACAAGAACGCCAAGTTGGCTAACCAAGAAGGTTAAAGTCCCTTGAGTTTTTCGTTCCATTGTGAATTGAATTTTTGGGTCGAGAGTTTGGACATAATAGAAATTTGTTTAGTGTCTCTTCACCACCTTGCGATACCACGAACGTGTAATCAACATAGCGTAGCCAACAATATAGTTCCATGGCCGCTTGCTCTATAAGGTCTGTTGTTTCGAATTTTTTTTTAAGAAGTTTGACACCGCCGGACTTAATGGACTGTCCATTGCGATACTATATTTATATTCGTAAAAAGCACAATCCCACTGGAAATGAGTTAATGATAAATAAAAAGCAAAGAGGGCGGTTATATTTGCTGGGAATACTTCGCTAATTAGCCGTATCGCGTCCTTGATCGGAACCATCGTGTATAAGAAGACCACGTCGAAGCTCACTAGTACGTCTTCAGGACATAACTTCATGAGTCCTGACTGTATTTCCTATAAATGGCTGCAGGCTTATGACCAGAGTAGTCTATGCCGTTGCCACCAAAAACGGCTCTTTACGAAAGATAATAATCAAATGAATATCATGATAGAAGTAAAAACTGCCCGAGCCAAAATATTGATAATATTGAAAAAAGTGCGGTCTTCAGTTCAGACAAATTACAGAGGCCGCATATATTTAAATTTCTTTTGTCAACAAAACTAAAAATAAATTAAGAACACGTTTGCAACCACGCAAATCACACAGAACTCAAATCACAGAGAACTCGATCACGTAGATACTTTTCTGTGCTCAAACTTACCTGTCATTATTCCTGCCAATGGGAAGAGTATATTTTTACCGTAGTCTGCAAATCCCATCCACATAAATAAAAGCCCTGCACATGTTAAACAGGTACCTGCTGTAGCAACAAGTCTGGGCCACGTGCTGTTTGAAATTAACGATCGTATAGACGGATCTGAAACAAAAAAGTCGTTATTTTTTGATATCTGGATTAGGTGAGAGTAATTTTATTTAGTAGTCTAGATTATGTTTAATTGCGGATCATATTACTTGAGAGAACATGGACAACAATAATTATAAAGATGAGGGGGTAAATATTAATTCGTGCTAATAATTTATGATGTATTAACTGTGAAAAAACTTTTGGTATTCTAGATGTTTAGATAGTATATTCAACCAAACTAACAAATTAAGTGTCCACTGCAATAATGAATGTCTTTTGTTTATTGTTCAGAGATAAATGGGTTTTGAGTTTATGAATGGTGAAAAAACTCTGAATCGGAGATAAGAAAATTTTTATTCCAGTTGAAAGACATATAGTTTTTGGGAAAGAAAGTTTTTGGCTTTCTACTACTCCATCTTGATACAAAAAAATGTGGGAATCTTCCAACTATTCTCTACTCAGTTTGTATTCCAAACATTCGTTATTACTTCCTTCCTTTTGGAAGATTCCTACATTTTTGGATGTAGATGGAGTAGTAGAAAGCCAAATACTTTCTTTCCCAAAAATTAGTCACTCCTAAAAATATAACCCTTTCTATTTAAATATATTATAGTTTTCCCTATTGAATAATCTGAGGTAAATCTTAAAAATTAAGGACAATATTTGATGAATGTCCACAATGTGCTCACAATCAACATTGATAGTTGTCCTATTTGTTGAAAAAAATGAAGTTAGAATAGTTTTAATTAACATCTCTATCTCTAATTGCGATGCCAACAGTGAATTATGTAGTGAAACGTTCTGAAGGTGGGGTAATTTTTTTTTTTTGACTTTCACATGAGTCAGAAAAAATCCTTTCAGGGATTTCAAATCAATTTATTATTATTTATCATACTAGACAATGGAAGTCCCAACTAATGAAATGCACCATGAAACATTGTCAACCACCTGCAAACAAACCTGGCACTGTTCTTCTATTTCATTAAATAAGAAATAGAAGCGATGAGAGGTCACATCATCTGATCCTTTTCGTCCAATACTCTCATATGCGAAAAAATATGATGAGGAATCAGCAAGCACATCTATATTAAACATAAAATAACTGAGCTGTCATTTATAATAAACATAGGAAGATTTTTTTAGAAATCCATTGTTATTGTAACTGTTGTTGCATCTTGCCTTGCTCTCGAACAAGCTTTCCTTTATTATCATAAAAAACTTAAACTTTTTTGTGAGCTAAGTTTTTGATTTCTAATTTTCGAAGTTGTGGTGAAATCTGAGATTTTTCATAATCATCAGGATGAAAATCAAATTTAATTTCAAAATGCTTTTTTTCTGCTTAGAATTCGATGCAAATCAAAAATGTATCCATCCTGAAATACCCAAATATGTTGAAGTTTTTATCAAAAAAGTTTCAATAAGTTTGTAAACAAGATCATTACCTGCATATTTCAAGTGACCAAATGAGGTTAGTAGTTTGAATTTTTAAATTTTTGTTCAGATCAATTTTATTTTTATCTACAAAACCAAATAGCTGGATAACCGATTAATTAATTACAACTTACCTATAATCTAGAACGCACATAGCAAGCAAGCAGTTCAGTTAAAATGAACCATTTGATTATTTAGCATTGGATTATTCTTCTTCATAATAGGATAATACTGATTGTTTGAATGTCTGGATTACCAAGGATTTTTAATTTGAATTTTCTCATCACTAAATGCAAGTAAGGGAATTTCCTCACCTTACCCTCATAATTGATTAATTAGTTGTTTTTAACTAATTATTTGGTGATATTTTTTGATTTTGTACGAAATATTTATAATGAATTGATTAAAGCTTTTAAACACCACATTTTCTAACTATTTCAATATATTGTTGCTTTCTTTTTGACACTGATCACTTGAATATAAAGAATTTTGTTAATGAATCATGTTCTTTTATACAATTACAATGAACTGGAGGTGCGTCAACTCGTCTTATCAACTTGAGTTAACTCAAGTTGGATTTTTCTCACTCAAGAATGAGCTGGCGTTGGCACAGACGATTTTTGTTGAAATGTTAACAAAGCTGTTGACCGAATCTAGATTTGAGGTTATCATAAGTGATCGCCAGTGAGCTTCATCCTGCCGATTCAAGTTTATTAATTCTTTTATTTTTCAACGGTTAATCCTCAATAGTATAAATATATTCTACACATTTGAGAAAGTCAATACTACTACTACCAACCTAATTTTAACAATGCCTATATCATAATATTTATGAAAACTAGAAAAATATAGATAATTAAGATATTCAATATTTCAACCTTGTTATTTACTTGTGCATGTTTTCAATCTATTCTTGAGAGATAATAAAGCTATATGTACATCTAAGTAAATCAATTGGAAATATTGATTTCAGAATAAAGTGTTGCGTAATTACAATTATATTTGAATTAAATAAATTTCAACTCCAGTAGAGTTCATCCCCAGTTGACACATTTCTACAGTCGACAATATATGTTGTTGAATTAATATTATTCATGAACAGGAAGTGTTTCAGTGATCCTTATACTAAAAAATATCGATAGTTATGGCAAGTTTTTTATATTTAAATAATACAGTGTGGAGCCTTGCATCAGTTTCTAGAAACATCATTTATTCTCTTCTAAATCCTGTATTTATCTTTGTTTTTCTAGTTATTCCATCTGATAATTGAATTTTTAGTTTTGTTGGATATAATATGAATCTCTTTACAGCTACCGGACTGAGTCATGGCCGGTGGGAGAAATCATATCTGCATAAAGTTTGGGTCGGTATATGACAAAGAAAGTATTAGGAAAAAAAGAATGGAAACTTTTGTTTGCAATTTTACATAGTACATAAATGGATATTTAAATGCCATTTGGGCTCTTGTAGCTATATAAAAGTCAAGCTCAGCGTCCATGACTCAGTCCGGCAGCTGTACATTTCGTTAATAGGTAATCTTTCAACTGAATTGCCCTTGGCATTGATAGGCATGAATAATGTTTGAGAATTAAATTTTTTGAATGATACTGTCAAGCTTGAACTGCTCACTTATTTAAAAATATTTTTTAACGTTTTCCCGAATTAAATATGGAATTAACTATGGACCGTTTGATAAATATTTTCAAGTTTTCGATATGTACTTTGTTATAGTAATAATGTAAATGTCAGGAAAAGACTGATGTCTTCAACTTTATTTCGTTGTTGCAGTTGCACTTATTATTATAGTGGCCTCAAAAGGTTAATAGTTAATATTATTGGTTGTACTATAACTATTTTTTGAGTTATATGTCGATAACTTCCTGCACAATAACAGTTTTGGAGTTCAAACAGGAAATTTCGTTTTGTGGATAAAGTCAGTGACATATATAATCTGGTTTAATTTGCCTTCATATTGACAATATTACTGATTACCATGAATATAAAAAAATTCTGTTGGATTATAATCAGTTAAAATTAATCATAACTCTGAAAGTGATATTTCTTTTTCATGTTTTATTATTATGTAATGTTGGAAATGCATTTTTTTAAAAAGCACTCAATTTATTATTTTATAAATGACAAGAGCGTAGAAGATAAACCACAGAAAAGTATGTTTCAAGAAATTTTAATTCATAACTTCAACTTTGACTGTAATTATGTATTGTGCTAAAGTTAACTTATATTATCGAAGTTATACAAACTATATCCATCAAACAAACAAAGTAATCCAAACAAAGATAGATGCGTGATCAAAGCATGATCACCACGCACATTTGCATCTATTGGATGAAATAAACAATCCTCCTTACGCTGGCCAATCAGATTTAACTGCAATCGGTTGGCAGAATTCACGTTACAGTGTCGAAGTGGTCAGTTATGTTTTAACACCTGTGGTGTGTACATATACGGTATTTTAAAGTTAAAATTTTTTAAAACGTCAAGTTCTGAAACGGCTGAAGAAACTGTTAATTCGTGTCCCTACACTCCGCCTAAAAAGTTTTCTTATACCCAGCCGCATATTAAAAAATCGGTCGTTCCTTAGTGCGACTCTGTACAAGCAGCCTTGTCTGGGAAATCACATACACTATGAATGATGATGTTTTAGGGCACTCTGTTGCTTAGAAGGACGGAGTATGGCAAATCATGTCCTCTCATTGTTTGAAAATAATACGAATAAAATGATCCCTAATACTCCGTTAAGCAGCGACAACTGGTTATCGGAAAAACAAAAATAGAGATTCTTGTGAAGTTCAAAATATTTTGTTGAACAAGTTTGGCTGAAATAGATGTTCCTTGTTATACTTACACTTCTGTTGTCCTACAGGTCATCCAACAAGCAAAAGTTTTATCTTTATGTTGTACTTTTGACAGTTTATTATTTAGAATATTGCAATCTGTTAAAATCTGTTTTTCCGCTAACCATTTGTCCCCCTGCCAATAAAATCCCTCAAAAGTAGAAACTTGTGCGAGCTAAAGTTTGACAAGGTCTCATTTTTTTACGTGAGGTTCCTAGCACGGGAGAAATGAATCGATATTTCATATTTAAGTTATAACAAAGTTTTAAATGAAGTTATAATAGAAAATGTGGTAGATGGAATATATGGTGAACACATCCTGAAAAAAGTTATATGCTCATGAAACTGCAATCAGGTTCTTTTCAGACTCCGATTTCACATTTATATTCCCTTTTAAAAATAATTCTCCGTTATCTTCTGCATATTTGCTGAATTTAGTAAGTATATAATCTTTCAAACTATATTCATATAGTATGCATATTCTGTGGCTATTCATAATGATTGTCCAAATTATTCATCTGCATCTGCGTTGTTGCATTATTGCAACATGTGTTGAAGTATTGAATAACCCCTGCCTTGGGATTTTCTTACATACATCAGCACTTATCTATAATTTCTTCGAATAAACACAATGAACACATAACGATCAAGCATATTCAGAACCCCTTTGAATTTTATCTGAAATAATCTTCAAGACTCTGAATTTTTCACGATTAAATGTATATATTTCATTAACATCAAAGTGGCTAAGTCAATTTTAAATAAATGTTATTTGTGATTGGTAGTTTGTGAAAGAACAAAGTTGAAACCTCAGTTTAGAGAAATCAAAGTAAACCTTAATTCATTGACGTGAAAGTGATAAAGAAAGGAAAAACCAAATTTGAAAAGCATGAGACATAAAATGTAGAACCCAAGACCAGTTCTTAAGGAAAACAAATTACTATTAGCTGAAATTGAAATATGTTTTCTGTTTTTCCGTTAACCAGCTGTCGCCCCTCTACGAACGACAACTCTCAAAAGTTGAAACTTGTTCGAGCTAAGTATTAACGAGGTTTTACGTTTTAACGTGTAATTCCTAATACTGAAAGAATTAATAATGCGGATCAGAAACGTTAAACAAATATTAAATAAAAATATATCGAAAATATGAAAAAGAAAAAGCAATGAAAGACAAGTTATTCACCAGGTTTCGATAGTTGGTATTGCTGATAATAGTCTTCTAGTGATAGTGATAGGATTTTTGATTTTTTGGAAAACATAGTTCGCCTTCAAATTAAATAAAGGATTCTCAAGTTTTTAATTTATAGGTTGGCTGGCTGTATTTTTTTTTTATCTCAATATAATGAAGACCATATTGTTATTGTTGGTCTGCAGGACCAAGGGCATTGTTTGTTATTGAGACTTCAATTTTCTTAGAAAATTATGTTTACTGTTTGGATAGAGCCTCCGCTTGGAAAATTTTTAGTTAACTACTTGGATGAAACTTTCTTGAAAACTTACCAGTTTAGTATGAGATTGAACCAGATACAGATCAATGAGTATTTGATCTTGGTTCATCAGAAACTTTCAAATTCACTTAGATTTGAATATAGTATTTGAACTGCTTGGTTGGTTATTTTCATCATTATCTGGTAATTCAAAATCTTTATCCAGGATTTCTTGAAGTTCTTCCTCGAAATCTGGCTGGGCTCTTCCTTCAGCAGTTTAGGATGAAATATTGAATAATAGATCACATGGAAATTTCAGGTCAAGATTGATAAAGAATAACCAATACATTTATGCTGGATACATTGAAAGTTTTAAAAACAATTTTCTAATTCATTTACTTCTACAACTGATGATCATTACGTTTAACTGATGCGATTGTGGATGAACTTTGTTGTACAGGTTTTCTTCATTCTTAAAATTTTCATTATTTTATGACACAGATTAGATTTTATCAAATTGTTATTCTTGGTCCGATTAGTCTCCCAGATCTCTTTAACATTGTGATACTGATAAAAAAACACATCTATGACATGTGTCGTTATCGGTACCATGGTTGTTCCGTACATAGTAGAATGCTTCAGTCTTCAGCAGCTGCTTAAAATTTGAGTAATTCCTACTACTCAGATTATTGTCATTTTGACTTTTTTATTTGCAATAATATCATAGTTATTGCTCCGAACAAAGTATTTGTATCAATATGTTTCCTATTATTACCAAGTATAGTTTTGAAGTGACATCTGCAGTATTTCAAATCTTTGATTCGACCACCAGGTTGTGAAGTGAAGAGTCAAAGAGAGAATAGTAGAGAAGCATGAATAATACTAAAGAATGTAATGGAATTTCATAACAAGCTCCTACTCCTCAACTTAACAGAACATCAGGAGGAGACAACAGAGAATACTCAGGCACATGAAATAGATAGATAGAAATAGATAGAGATAGATATAAATAGATTGTTTGTAGTAATCAATCCATAATGATCTATTTGGAAATGTTTTTCAGTGATAAAAGAACAAAAAATGCTACAAAAAAGATTATAATCATGAGGAAATTATATAGTCAAACTCTGTGCTCTACTAAAAAAACCGAAAAAACACAACTGAATCGGTACGTACCAAAATTCTTCTCTTGAAGAAAAAACAAAAATGAATCGGTCCGTAACAAAATACTTCTCAATAAACATTACAAATTCATACCACTCGAGATGCAAGTAATGGTGGTGTTATATGATACAATTAAAAATTTTCCTCCCTGCATTCCTTATCAGTTATTTACACGCGTGGCGATATCATTTACGTACTTTTGAAAGATTTGAAAATATTTTCTTCCAAATATGGAAGTGAGATAAGCCGTTTCCGACATATAATCAGTTTTAATTGGGATTAGGTCTTACTTCTGATAACAAATCTTTATTTTCATTTATAAAAAATTTAAACTGCGGTTTTGAGAAACCTAGTAATGAAAGTAATGTTTTGATAATTCACGTACACTTGGGACAATGAAAGAATAAACCTGTATCATCAATTTGTGCATCCAAGTTGATAAAACTAAAGAAATCGAAGCGATGCTCCAAACAATCTAAACATAAACTCTGGCTGATTAAACGCAAACGTTAACTGTTTCGTTTTTCAATAAATTGATGAATGTTTAATGTATAAGTTTGAAAATGTCCTTACAGGACGAAACTGCAGTAACGTTAGTTACAAATGAAAGTGGTAAAAAACATAAAAAGGTTCAATTCTCTTTTCTTCATCATATTTCGTTTTTTCTTTCTTCGGATCAAAAACAATTTCGAATTTTAATTTTACACTGTTTCTTGATGGGAAAAATACCGTTCAAGCGAAATCCAAATGAGGCAGTAACACCAGAAAACCGTTCTGAATGACGAAAAGTGAAGTTGCATCAGTTAGGTAACATTGTAAAGATATCAAAAGAAATTGGCTTTATATTGCATGAGCATTTGACTATGAAAAAGCTCTGTTCAAAGTGGATTCCGCGAGAGCTCACTGTTGACCAAAAACAAGAACGTCTTGATGATTCTGAGCAGTGTTTGGCCACGTTTAAACATAACAAATCGGAATATTTGCGTCGATTTGTGACAATGGATGAAACTTGGACCCATCACTTACCCCGGAATTAAAACGATCATCATCTGAGTGGAGAGCAACTGGTGAACCCCGTTCCAAGCGCCCGGGAGCGCAACAATCGTTTGGAAAGGTTATGTCCTCGGTATTTTGGGATGTGCGTGGTCTAATATCCGTCTACTATTTCGAGAAGGGACATATCGTCAAGAGTAAATATATAGCGTTATTGGAGCGTTTGAAGGCCGACATTGTAAAGAAACGACCGCATATGGTGAGAAAAAAATGTTGTTTCATCAAGACCTCAAAGTGTCACAAGTCAGTCAAAACAATGGCAAAACTACATGAATTGAACTTCAAATTTCTCCCACATCCACCGTATTCGGCAGATTTGGCTCCCAGCGACTACTGGCTGTTCGCAGACCTCAAAAAACTGCTTACCGCGCTAAAAAATTTCGTTCGAATGAAGAGGCTATTGCTACTTTGAGGGTAAAGATACATTGTTCTATAAAAATTGTTTCGAAATGTTAGAGCGGCCCTGGGACGATTGTGTGGCTCTTCATGGAGATTACGTTGATGAAAAATCATATTTTGGACCAAAAAAACACGCTTTCCTTCTTAGGGCCGAGACTTTTCACACCAGGTTTTATAAAAGCAATGGTTAGAAATCAATGAGAAAATTATGCAACTAAAAATTTAATTTAGTGTTACCGCTTATGCGCAAAACATTAATGAGATGTTGAAAAACTTTACATTTCATCGCCTTCCAAATTCTGTATCACCTCTAAATATAATGTGAATCAACTATGTGATAGTCATCTATCGGTTTCGAGGTATTACGTCTCATCAGTGCAGGAAAGATCAGACCCAAACAACAAAGTGTCTAGGACTCAATTTCAACGCGGCTTAACTGCATGTACATGTGAAACTTTCGTCTAAGAAAGATTGTTAACTAGAAACAGCCTCTACTGTAGGTGATCTATTTGTGAAAAAGTTGTTTTTCGGCAGGCATTCAACCAGAATCTATATACGGTGTAGGTAGTTGGGAGCGATGAATATTTCGACATTTTATTTCGAAATATTTATTTTCTAGTACTCATGTATCTCCCCTCGATACTCGTCGATCACTTTATTAATTATTTTATCAATCTAAAAACAAAACATATTTTATATTTCATGTTTCAACCTCGAAATTTGTCAATTCGAATATTCCAATAAGTAAACATTTGACATAAAACTGACTTACTGTAAAATATGAAATGACCACTTTATCAGTTATGAGAACAACTATTTGTGTAGTACAAAAGAATTGAAACCGTAAAACTGTTCGATAATCAACATGCACAACCTTTGTAAACTGTCGAACGATAGTAGTACCCAAGATGCATACAAACGCATCTTGGGTATTACTGCATAATGAAAATGAGCGCCATTTTAATCGATGCACTTTTGCCAACGTAACACAAGTCGATTAATTCCGTCAGAATGACAATTGTGTGATCGAGATTTGACGAAATCGACGAAGGCCGTTTTTGCCTGATCCTGAATGTTGAAGGTTCTACTGGTGAGAAAATTATCGAAGTGCTTGAAAAGATGGTAGTCGGTTGGCGAGAGATCTGGATGAGGGCAGAATTTCGACGCTCAATTCGTTAAATTTTCGGACGGTGATTTGGGAAACTTGCGGACGAGCGTAATCGTGAAGCAGTATCGGACCTCTTCTGTTGATGCAATTTTCGGTACATTTCGTCGATTTCCTCACAATAGAACTCTGCTGTGATGGTTTGACCGGTTGCAGAAAGTTATAGTGAATCACATCAGCCGTTAACCACCCTACAGTAAGCAAGGTCTTTGTGAGTTTTCGCTACAGATTTTTCAAATTCAGTCACAATTATATTTGAATATTTAATTCCATTGGTTCGATTTGATTAGGACAAAGACTGATTGAAATTGTGAGAATGATGAATAACTAGGTCTCGAGTCACATATAATTCAAGAAAAATTACACCTAGATGTTAATTTCATAGCTATTAAGTTTTATCGCTGTTGGGAAGAAGCGTTTTATCGCTGTAAAACTTTGTTTTGGTAGCCTAGCGTACAACTTTTTCATTATTTTATCTGTTTCAAGGAAATAATTACTGAAACAATAAACTAACCCATGCTTATGATAACAGTTTTTTTTCGTATTCTAATTTTTCACGCATGCATGCAATAAACAGGCCTTTGAAAATTTTTGCCGGGAACAAGTAATGCATGATAAAAGCATTCATATTTAATTAGAGGTTTCAATAACTTTATCGTATAGTGAAATTTAAATATTGAAACTAGCCAGTATAGGGGTGGTTCTCCGAGGGGGTTAAAATGCCCTCTCCCTTACATAGGCGCGGATCTTTAAGTATCTTTTGCTTTTTTAAAGGATAAAACCCACGCACTCTCGGAAAATTCTTGAGGCTCTCTCCAGCGAAAATAGCGATTCACATTGGATTTGAAATTTATTCCACATAAATGCAGTTCTTCAAATGAAAGAGTTGTTAAACAGTGAAGTCCGAGGGGTACTGAGTTGAACTTCAAAACGATGAGCAGCCACAGTCCGTCGCGTATTTCTGATATGTACCGCTCTTGGTGGAATCAAATATGAAAGTATCTATAGAAGAGACACAAATCCCCAACATTTCTTCGATGTTCCAGATTATCAAGGTTGCAAGAGATGTCTCCAATCAAACGAATTGCTTTTTTCTGGATGGAATTCAGCAGCTTCAGGGTATTTTTAGGGGCGGAGCTCCATACATGAGAACAATACTCCAAAGAAGGTCTAATCTGATCATTATAAAGCATCAAAAGTTTCTGAGATGTGTACAGTTCGGAACCAGTTCGGAACTGTACAGTTCGGAACCAAGCTTTTGAGAAGCGGCCTTTGCAGTTCCAATTAAATGTCGCCTTGATGTAATGTATGCATTAGACCATTTGTTTACGAAAAAAAGACGCGAAAGAGATAAAAATTTGCATTATAGGTTTGTCCTGGTTCTACGAAATTCTGGTTCTAGGACGTCAGGATCATGCGCAGTTGATATAGAGCGTTCTGGTTTATTGAGGATAATTTCGGATTGATGAATTCTCTGTTCTGGTTTCGACTACGAAATGATCCTAAACTGTTTTGAAACGTCCCTAATCGGTCTTGCTCTCGAGGCTGAACTGTTGAGAACTGTTCCCGTTGCTCATGCGCATTCATGTGGACATTTGTTTGGGCTATTTGCTAGGATGTTTATTTATTTATTTGATTAGAATAATTGATGATTGAGGTTGGATAACGTTTGAACTGACAAAATGGACATGATCAATAGAATTTTCTCGTCTTCATCTCTTCATATATACGATAGGTGGCACAGTGGTCTCCTCAAAAGCGTTCTGGTTTAAACAAGTGTCCAAGACTATTTTGGACTGTTTGAGATTTTTTGTTTGTACGCATCATGTCTTGCGCTGATTCCAAACAGTTTCGGATGTTAGAACCAGAACAAATCTTACGTCTCCGCTCGATGTTCTGTTTGAAATCAGCATTGTTATCTATACAAAGAAAAGAAATATTTACGTTTGAATTAATCGAATAATTACGGTTAATTTTCGATATTTTGAGTTTTTTTTATATTTTAGAAAAAATGTATATATAGTTTGGTACCAAGAAGTCGCAAACGAAGTTTTATGTAATATAATTTTTAATTTTGAACCACCAAGGCATCTTACCAACTTTTATATGTTAATAAATTGAAAATACGAAGTAATATCTCTACCTTTATTGATTATACAACTGATGTCTACAAAATTCATACCTAACGGATATATAAATATTTCAATTTTTGATCTTACTTTACGTTCAAGATAAGGGGACCAAGTATGGGAATCTCAAAAACCGTCAGATAAACGGGTCGGTAAATTGGTAAAAAGTTGAACTAGTGAAAAGTCTTTTTTTAAATGATGTTTCAAACTTTAGGAAATTCCCATTACTTCTGAGGAAATTGTAAAAGTGAAACTTTTATTTCATTTCAATTTGTTTCGTCGTTATTTAAGCAAATGTTGAAAAACTCATTGCAAGTTTTCAAACTATACAAGATGGCGTTCACAGATTTCACAGTTCACAGATTTGAATTGTTTTTCACTATAGGCTATTGGTTTGTTTCCCTTGATAAGACTGAAAAATATCGTGAAATACGTCAACTTTAGTTTTAGTACCATCGAACATTTATAATAAAGTCATGTATTTATTACTGGATTACTTTTCCATTGTTCCATTAGAAAAAAAATTAATGAATTTCTACTTTTATTAGATATCAATAAAATTTATTTTCTAAGCGCACATCTTTCAAATTTTGTCGGTTAGACCCCAAGTATCATACCTTTTCGGAATCAGCTCGTTACGGATTATCTAAATCTGACAAACTGACACCAAATACAGGGTGTTGCATTAAAAAAAATACCGATGACGTCATCCCATTAATATGGATCATCCTGTATAATGAAATTTAGTTGTGAAATGTAGAATATTAAAATCAAAAATCGACTTGTTTTAGGTATTTGTAAAACGACCTTTGGTTTCGGAAATATCGAAATATATATATATATATATATATATATATATATATATATATATATATATATATATATATATGAAATCTAGAAAGGTTAATGCAGTCAAGCTGCTGGAAAATAATTCCATGAAAATCAAAAAATAAATAGATAAGTACTCTTTGATCATTCCCATATTGATTTCAATTTAAGAGCCACCGGTATACAGCTGTTTCAGCCTATTGGGCATCGTCAGTACCGGGCAGGCGGTCCTCGATTGAAGACAAAATGAGAAAAAACCAAGAAAGTACTTGATAAAAATAGCTGCGTAAACGCAAGCGAAACATTAGTGGAACCACCTATTGGTGTGACACCCAAGTCAACTTGCCAAGTTTTTATGTCAGTGTTGGTGGTTTGACCAATCAACCGACAACTGCGGTAGCAGAAATTTGGGAAGCTAACCTGAAATGCCATCGGAAAACGAATCCACATGTTTCTAGAAATGATATGAAATCTAGAAAGGTTAATGCAGTCAAGCTGCTGGAAAATAATTCCATGAAAATCAAAAAATAAATAGATAAGTACTCTTTGATCATTCCCATATTGATTTCAATTTAAGAGCCACCGGTATACAGCTGTTTCAGCCTATTGGGCATCGTCAGTACCGGGCAGGCGGTCCTCGATTGAAGACAAAATGAGAAAAAACCAAGAAAGTACTTGATAAAAATAGCTGCGTAAACGCAAGCGAAACATTAGTGGAACCACCTATTGGTGTGACACCCAAGTCAACTTGCCAAGTTTTTATGTCAGTGTTGGTGGTTTGACCAATCAACCGACAACTGCGGTAGCAGAAATTTGGGAAGCTAACCTGAAATGCCATCGGAAAACGAATCCACATGTTTCTAGAACTGATATGAAATCTAGAAAGGTTAATGCAGTCAAGCTGGGCAAGTTGACTTGGGTGTCACACCAATAGGTGGTTCCACTAATGTTTCGCTTGCGTTTACGCAGCTATTTTTATCAAGTACTTTCTTGGTTTTTTCTCATTTTGTCTTCAATCGAGGACCGCCTGCCCGGTACTGACGATGCCCAATAGGCTGAAACAGCTGTATACCGGTGGCTCTTAAATTGAAATCAATATGGGAATGATCAAAGAGTACTTATCTATTTATTTTTTGATTTTCATGGAATTATTTTCCAGCAGCTTGACTGCATTAACCTTTCTAGATTTCATATCATTTCTAGAAACATGTGGATTCGTTTTCCGATGGCATTTCAGGTTAGCTTCCCAAATTTCTGCTACCGCAGTTGTCGGTTGATTGGTCAAACCACCAACACTGACATAAAAACTTGGCAAGTTGACTTGGGTGTCACACCAATAGGTGGTTCCACTAATGTTTCGCTTGCGTTTACGCAGCTATTTTTATCAAGTACTTTCTTGGTTTTTTCTCATTTTGTCTTCAATCGAGGACCGCCTGCCCGGTACTGACGATGCCCAATAGGCTGAAACAGCTGTATACCGGTGGCTCTTAAATTGAAATCAATATGGGAATGATCAAAGAGTACTTATCTATTTATTTTTTGATTTTCATGGAATTATTTTCCAGCAGCTTGACTGCATTAACCTTTCTAGATTTCATATCATTTCTAGAAACATGTGGATTCGTTTTCCGATGGCATTTCAGGTTAGCTTCCCAAATTTCTGCTACCGCAGTTGTCGGTTGATTGGTCAAACCACCAACACTGACATAAAAACTTGGCAAGTTGACTTGGGTGTCACACCAATAGGTGGTTCCACTAATGTTTCGCTTGCGTTTACGCAGCTATTTTTATCAAGTACTTTCTTGGTTTTTTCTCATTTTGTCTTCAATCGAGGACCGCCTGCCCGTACTGACGATGCCCAATAGGCTGAAACAGCTGTATACCGGTGGCTCTTAAATTGAAATCAATATGGGAATGATCAAAGAGTACTTATCTATTTATATATATATATATATATATATATATATATATATATATATATATATATATATATATATATATATATATATATTATTGAGATTTATTCCTGTTACGACATTAAATTTTTTTTAATGTTTCGTGATTTTAAAATAAAATATCTTACCTGCTAACGTCCACGCACAAGTGAAAAATAAGGGAACGTAAATGAAATTGTCATCCCATAATTTTGGATCTCTATCATCTTTGCTCAAATTGGGCAGTCTTGAAAATATCAGGAATATGCCAAAACTCACTGTTATACTCGGGATCAGAGCCTAAAAAACACGTTTCAATAAGAAAATTGAACAGTTCATGAAGTATTGAAAGCTACGATATCGGAGTATTATAAGGTATTCTGAATTATAAATAAGATCAGTTCGTTTTCATAAACATGTTGTCCAAAGTTTTTTAGCAGCGGTAGCCGGTCGGTCTGACACGATGTGGGTGCTTTGTTCACTCACTCAAATCGACCGCCGTGTTGGTCGGTGGTTCAAGCCCCTGGCTGAACGATCGATTTTCACTTGCTATCGTCCAACTCGTGTTAGAAATCACACGTTAAAAGGTAAGACCTCATTAGTCCTTAGCTCGCACAAGTTTCGACTTTTGAGTGTTGTCGTACGTAGGGGTACGACAGCTGGTTAACGGAAAACCTGATTTTAAACAGATTTAAACACCAAATCGTTATTTTTAACACTTCGACACGTGTTTCGATCACCAAGTGATCATCTTCAAGAGAAAGATTAAAACGATGTTGGGAAAAACTCCAGTGATATTCATTACTACACCAAAGGTTCCAAACAGTGCATCATAAGATTTAAAAAAACAGCTTTTTTGTTATTTCGAAAGTAACTGTTAAACATGAGGAAAAATTGAATTGAAACTAGATATATTTACTTATTCTAAGAAACTTGTCTTTTATAATTTTTTTCTGAAAGTCGATACTTATTTGCGAGTGAGAATTAAAAAATAACTCAAAAAATTATGTTATCGAAAACAAGTATTTCTAGTAAAAAACAAAAACAAAAAGAATTATGGGTTTATGGTGTCAATAGACCCAATGCAAAAGGAGTACTTGAAAAATTGCTTTTGAAGGTTGTTTTTATTCGTCAAGCGCCAAGATTGAAAGTTTTAACGTGGAAACAATTTAATTTTCAGGAGAAACTCATAGACCCTTTTGTGTGCTTAAAAAATTTATTTTTGTTTTTATTTTTTTATTTGTTTTAGTGAAAGTTTCTATAATTAAACTAAAGCGAGTTATGGAAAAATGTGAAAAGATAATTTTTGTAATTTAATGATACGCAAAACACAGCTTTTGTCAATGATCCAATATTATATCAATAATGGTTCTTGAATCAATTTGAAGAAATACTTTTTTCACATCAATTTTTCTCAAAACTGAGCACTGTAAACGGGTCAAACTTTTAGAATGGTTGTTAACGATTTCTTCGTCTATAGAATCGTCCCATCCAATTCAGGTATTCGAAACGTCCTTGTACGGTGAAATTAATCAAAAATTACCTTTACTATTCTTAGCATGTCTTTTTGTGGGTCGTTCGTTATTACTCCCTTAAAAAAATTGACTCTGGAGGCGAGATGGTTTTGTGACAAATTCCAATACATTTTTTAAGAATCTGTTTTCAGTATAACTGTAACACAACACAACAAAAAAATATTTTTTGAATGTTTCCTACACTAAATTAGTCAATTTCTACTAATTTTGGGGTGATAAAAACGAAAATAACAATGAAAAATTTTTATTAGCTCTGGTTTTTGAGATACACAGTACTTAATCTTAAAGAGTAGTTATACTATACGTGAAAAGTGAAGGTACATAAAACAATATTGTTATGTTTCTTTTAGAATATTTTAAGTACAAAATTAATAAAAAAACATTATTCTTAGTGTTTTGACAAATAAAAGAAGTTTGTACCACCAAATTTCAATTAAGTCCATCCGATTCATTGTAAGATGTCATCAATGTCTTGATGGAATCTTTCTCCATGTTCGTCACTCACAGCTCCACAGTTTTGTGGGAAGAAATTAAGATGAGAGTGAAGAAAATGAATTTTTAAGGACATGTTGCATCCAAGTTGGTGGTAAGCTTGAAGAAGCTCTTTAACCAATGCTGTGAAGTTATCAACTCTTTTGTTACCTAAAAACCCATGTACAACCCCCTTAAAGGCTTCCCAGGCTCTTTTTTCATTTCCTGTTAAAATCATGTCACAAGCAGGATCATTTACGATTTCACGGATTTGAGGCCCAATAAAGATGCCTTCCTTGACTTTAGCATCACTCAACCTGGGAAACTTTGCTCTCAAGTACTTAAAAGCTTGTCCTTCCTGGTCCATGACCTTCACAAAGTTTTTCATTAGTCCCAACTTAATATGTAATGGGGGAAGGGGAACATCCTTAGGATCTACAAGAGGCTCGTAAACTACATTTTTCTCATTAGGGTTTAGGTCTCGTGTAGGCCAGTTCATTTTTTTATAGTGAGATTTTCTATCCCGACTGTCCCACAGACACAAAAAACAACAGTACTTGGTGAACCCTAATTGCGTTCCTAGGAGTATAGCAATGACTTTTAGATCACCACAGATGTGCCACTTGTGTTGTTCATATTTGATTGATTGGAGAAGTGTTTTCATATTTATATACGTTTCCTTCATGTGAACTACATGACCTATAGGAATAGAGGGTAGCTGATTTCCATTATGCAGAAGTACAGCTTTTAAGCTTAGTTTTGAAGAGTCTATAAACAGTCTCCATTCAGATGGAGTGTGATCCAAATTCAAGCAGTCCATCAAATCATTAACATCAGAACAAACTACGAAGTTTTCTTTTTTTTCAAAAAAAGGAAGCAAATCTTGACGCTGTCTGTACCGAGATATTTTCACATCATGTTTTAGAAGATTCCACTGTTGTAGCCTTGACCCTAACAGCTCAGCCTTTTCCTTAGACAAGCGAAGATCTCTTATAAGGTCACTCAACTCTGCTTGACTAATTCTGTGCGGATCACTAGACCTATCGCTTACCTCAAAATCAGGGTCATAGGATGTAGAAGGATGGGTTGCTCCTTCTAAACAGTCTTCATCACCTTCCTCTAAAATTTCATAGTTTTGGGGTGGAGAAGGGACTGGCAAATTGTCTGAGTGTGGTACAGGCCGAAGAGCAGATGGGAGATTAGGGTATTTAACCGTTCCTCTTTTCTTCATAGATAAACCTTGCTTAATGGGAGGAGTTAAGTAGAAATAACAGTCGTCTGTATGATTGGTAGGCTCACCCCAAACCATAGGTACTGCAAAAGCCATTGCCCGGTTTTTATTTTTCAGTCACTCTCGCAATATGACGGAACAAGAATTACAACATATATGAGGAGCCCATGATTTATCTTGGTCCCCAACTTTCACACCAAAATAATGTTCATAGGCTGTCTTAACGATAGGTGTCATTTTACGTTTCTGAGCCTTAAATGTTATTTCACCACATATATAGCAAAAGCTATCGACAGAATTCACACACTTTCGAGGCATTTCAGATCAGCACTTAAATTAATTTGAAAATCAACTTCACACGATAATTTCAATAGCAACCACGTGCGTACAATTGACAAACTCACATAGGTTATGTTTACTACTTAAGAACAGCTGATGAGAGGGGTGTTATGTAAACAAACATGTGTACCAACTGTTGGTGATGAAATATTTCATTTGTTGAAAACTCAATATACATATATATAATATAATGATACTATATCTTGAAAACAAGAGCTAATATATAATTTTTATGGTCACTTTCGGTTTTAACACGTGGAAATACATTAAAATCATCTAATTTCAACCCCGAAACAAAAACTTTGTTGTGTTGTGTAATCCAATATCAAATCTTTGTTTATGCTTTCGTTGAGTTTCAATTTTTCTCTGAGTTGACAAATTTACTAGTTAAAAACCAGTGGTTTTTGCTGAATCGGGGTAATCATCTACGTAGTGATTTTTTCTTATTGCCTCGATTCATTAAGATTTTTGATGAATTGGGCACATGACAGAGAGCAGCATGTAGCACTTTCACGATTCCATAATAATCTTTGAGCATCTTGGTCTTCTGGTCGTATTTTGATCATGTGAAAAATCTCTCTGACGTCACTTGTAAATGCAATCTTCCCTTGCCAAGGTGAATGATATTAGCAAATCAGGAATCAGGACCAGAAAGGAGATTGATATTTTTTAGCTGGTTCCCGATGACTTCGCTTAATTTCTGAGGTTAATTTTCGTTAATGACGCCAAAGTGTGGTAAATACCATGTTCTCGAACCTTCTTTGGCTGTTTCACCTGTCAATTTTCGTATGTAGCTTTTTTGAGGTAATTTCGGATATTTTCATATTTTCTAGAAAATGACTCGTTTTTTTCCATCTGTCTCTCTATACATGCCAGACGTCGTATAACAGTGGCTTCACTTGGCGGCAGTACAACTTCGTCAGACTTCCATGAGAGACTAATGATAGTCAGAGCTCTTTCGAAATATTTGTCATTTTCCGGAGAAGATTGTGAAGTTCCGAATGCATCTGAAATGAATGAATGTTTCACTAATTGGTGGAGGCTTTCGTCCGACATATGTGGAAAATAAAATTATTCTTCCAGGCATAACAATCAGTTTTACCGTGTAGAATCAATCCCAAGGCCATTGGTGAATTTTCTGGGCCTAGGACAACTTTTTCAGGTACAGCACGCCGAATATTGTCCAGTTCTATCAGAATCATAGATTTTTCAAAATAGTCACTTCATAGTGGTGACTGTTTTGAAGGCACGAAAAACATAACTTCAGTTTTGTCACTTGTTTCCATCTTGAGTCGACGTCTTCTGATTTGGAAAAATCACATTCGTCAATTTTGTGCAACAAGGACTTTTTCGTTTTCAGATATGAGAATCACTGGCGATCTTTCTCTTCGTTGATTTACTTGGTTGTAGGGTTTTTTGAGAGAAATTTTTGAATGTGTCACGTTGCAAACATCACATCGTGGAAATAAGTCCATTTATATGTGATTTGACATGTATACAAGACTTTCCATTTCGTATTCACTTACAGTACCATTCATTAGTGATTATCAACGAACAGCACGCATTTAGTTAAGGTAAATCTACCAACATTAATCTACTGTTGTACACCCAGTATATTTTGAATGCTCTGGAAAACAAACAAGTGGACGTAATTTACACCGATCTTTCAAAAGCATTTGACATCGTAAACCATGAAGTTCTTTGTGGTAGATCACAGTGCGTGAAAATTAAATGATTTATCTCTCACGAGATATCTGTTGCCTCAGGAGTACCTCAAGGGAGTCACTTGGGACCCTTTCTCTTCAATATCTTTGTAAATGATATCAAAGAAAAAATTACTCGCTGTGAAATACTGATGTTTGCAGACGATCTAAAAATGTTTAGAGCAATAGATTCCTTGCAGGAATGGACCTTAAATCTTTCTCTGATTGGTGTAAGATGAATTATATGGATGTCAATGTGGCAAAATATAAAAGTATTTCCTTTTCAAAGTCATTAAACCTTTATACAGCTGGTTATATAAATTTCTCAGATATGTTGCCTTCCAAATGAACATGCCAGCTAGAAGTCATTCGCTCTTTGAAAATCGCTCTACTATTGGATTGCTCAAACTCAGTACACACATGCAGACATAGTATTTCTACACAAATTGTTGAACAACGAAATTAATTGCCCAACTCTTCTCTGTCAAGTCAATCTGCATGTTCCCCCGAGGAGGACACATAACAACCAAACTTTCAGTCTCGACTTTCAAAGGTGTAATTATGGAAAACATTCTCCTATCTCCAGAATTCTATCAAATGCCAATGAGACCAATATTGATTTTTTAAGAGTGCTCTCCGAGCACTCTTTGATATTCTCTACGTGGAATAGATTTATAAGACTATTTTTTTTATCACAATTTTATTTTAATTTTCTCTATGTAGCTTGATTTATTAGATATATAGATACTAGAATAATTAACTTTCTAAGGTTAATATATTGTATAAAAAAGGTGGGGTTACCTGTTGAATAAATAAATAAATTTTTATGTTGTCAAACAGTGTATCGACTATCTGGTCGGGTCGCTAATCTCATTTCCAGGGTTTTAATGACTAGATTCAAGTTCAAATATATATCACATATTTTTAATTATCTCGGCTAAATAAATCGTCTCAATATTTTTATTGACAACTCCCTTAAATACTTTTTAACTTATTCGCGAAAAAATTATCTGAAAACGGGTTTATCGGTTGAAAAATTGATACAAGATTGAATTAGTCAGTCTATCCTTGTTTCAACGAAACATTGCTCAAATTTTCTAGTGGTGAAAATGTTTCCTCGAATTATTTCTAGTAATTACTACATACAGGGTGTCCCTGGACTTCCTCTTTTCCTCTCGGGAATGTATAGATGGGGGAATGTATAGTAACGGGCCCTCGAAGTTACAAAATGAAAAATGTTTTTCTTTGATAACTTTTCAAGTGAATATTCAAAATCATCCAAATTTTGGTAATTGACTAAACAAATGAATTCTTTCGATGAGCTTTCATGCAGGAGTCAGTTGTTTTGCTACAAAGTCAGGAACGGACTACCCCCGATGGTCCACACCCCAAAACTTTGAAATGACAGATATTTTTCAATATTTTTCAACAAATTAAGGTTACTTGGACAATTTTATGAATGAAAGTACTCGTGTGGAAAGTCGATCGGAGCAACGAGTCTTGATAAAAATGTAGTTTCACTCGACGACATCAAACCCGCTCGTCCACCATTATTTGAAATGAATAATTATATCAAAGCAGAAATAATAATGATAACGTTAATTCAACAACATTTATCCTGAGATGTCTACCATTATTCGAAAATATTAGTTTTTAAGGAAAATGGAAATGATAGGTAAAATGTTCATAACGAATTTTTATAATGCAAACACGTTTAACTAACGAAACTCAAGAGCCTCGAAAGCAAACAGAAATGAAAAATCCGCTACAGAAACTGCTCGATATGACCACCTTCTCTCTCTATACATTTTCTTAGTCTGCGAAGACACCCTCTCTGTACTTGAAATAGCATTCCAGGGTCGTTTCGTATGGCTTCACAATGTAATGTTATTCTATTCAACAATGCATCTCTTGTGTGAATAGGTGTAGCGTAAACAAGGCTTTTTAGATGCCCCCACAGAAAGAAATCCAATGGATTTAAATCCGGAGACCGCGATGGCCATGAATATGGCCCACCTCTACCAATCCATCTATTGTGGAAAATACGCTTCAGATGGTCACGCACAATCAAACTAAAATGAGGAGGAGCGCCATCATGCATAAACCACATATCTCTTCGGGTTTGCAATGGAACATGTTCCAAAAGTCCATTCAAATCGTTCTGAATGAACTCCAAATAACGTTCTCCATTCAATCGGTCCTGTAGAACGAATGGTCCTATAAGATGGTTTCCTATGATACCAGCCCAAACATTCACGTTGAATTTCCGTTGGTGTTTGGTTTGCAATATCCCATGGGGATTGTCTTCGGCCCATATATAGAGATTATGAGAGTTGATAACTCCATCTCTACTGAAACCTGCTTCATCAGTGAATAAAACTCGATTAATAAAAGTCATATCCTCTCTTTGCCTATCCATGAACCAATTGGCATATTCCAGTCGTGCTGGAAAATCTTGAGGTGTCATGGCATGTACCTTCTGGATGTGAAATGGGTGGAGCAGTTGTTCCCTAATTATTCTATGAATAGTGGACTTGGATGTATGGAACTGTTCTGATAGATTTCTGATGCTCATTGAAGGATCATCAGCGACGGCTTCCAAAATATTTTCCTCCAATACAACGGTACGTACAGTCCTAGGAGCGCCCTCACCACCTCGTTTCGGCAAAACTGTACCTACAATAATATCGAAATAAAACAACGTGCTCAAATTAATTATCAATTATTACATACCTGTCTCCCTCAAGCTGCGATCGACACGCTCGAATGTTTCTCTTGACGGTACCGTTCGATTGGGAAAATGCTCGGAATACAGACGACGAGCTTCTGCAGCATTACAAAATGCTCGTCCATAAAATACATGCATATCTGCATATTCATTGAATGTAAACTGTTCGGCCATATCAAAAAAATTCAAAATATCCTATAAGAATATTGACAATACAATGATAGTCATATGACAACGCACCACTCAACAAAACAAAATCGCATTCCAGTTTCTCATTTTTTATCAAAACTTTCTAAAAGGTTTTTTTGTCAACATCTGTGAAAGAAATGGAACATAATTATTCCCTGGATATTTTTCACCTGATCATGTGCAGCCGTTTTTGTAGTTCATTCGTTTGCTTTTTATTAGTATAGTAAATATTTTTTCCGATGTGCGTTTTTTCAGCTAAATTTAGATTCGTGTTAAAGAATTTCTCCCATAAAATTATAATTATCAGTGAAACTCCTCAACAGTTTAGCTGTGAAGAAGAATTTGAAACATTCGAATGTTGAGTTTCATGAGATTCAGACAACTGATTAACACGAAACGTGATTATTCCACACGTATTATGTACATACAAAATATGGAATGAATTCGATATTTCATAGTAGAGTAGCTTGTTAGTTTAAAAACACCACGAATCTACAGAACTTGATATTTCTTTTGAAAAAATATCTGCTATCACAATTGTGACTTAAACTTCCATATAGGTACTGTACTTTTTGTTTACGACTTCATTTTAGCATACTTTGTATTATTCCTGTTATAAATGTTGTTGAATTAACGTTATCATTATTATTTCTGCTTTGATAATTATTCATTTCAAATAATGGTGGACGAGCGGGTTTGATGTCGTCGAGTAGAACTACATTTTTATCAAGACTCGTTGCTCCGATCGACTTTCCACACGAGTACTTTTATTCATAAAATTGTCCAAGAAACCTTATTTTGTTGAAAAATATTGAAAAATATCTGTCATTTCAAAGTTTTGGGGTGTGGACCATCGGGGGTAGTCCGTTCCTGACTTTGTAGCAAAACAACTGACTCCTGCATGAAAGCTCATCGACGGAATTCATTTGTTTAGTCAATTACCAAAATTTGGATGATTTTGAATATTCACTTGAAAAGTTATCAAAGAAAAACATTTTTCATTTTGTAACTTCGAGGGCCCGTAACTTGGTTACGAAGACTTTTAGGAAAAAAAGTTATATGAAGTACTGGTGATATTTTGACCCCATCTATACATTCCCGAGAGGAAAAGAGGAAGTCCAGGGACACCCTGTATATCAAAAGTATTTTAAACTTTGAAAACCTAAATATTAATGAACAGGGACTTCCGAACTTTGACAATTGATAACGGCTATCTTGTTGAAGCTACATCTGTCAAATTAGTCGTCAGTTATTAAGTTTTTTTTGCCAAATCATCATGGACGGATATAGCATTCATCAACACGTGCAAATAATAAAATTGGTTTATAAGAATGGGTGTTCTGTTCGAGCAATGTACCGCGCGCCATACTTGTCCTACCAAGAGGACTATTCGCAATATGGTGGATAAATTTTTCTACTGGTTCAGTAAACGATCGACCAACGAAACGCAAGATCTGCCGAAAACATCGCCGCTGTCTGTGAGAGTGTGCAGGAGAATCTGAGGCAGTCGATTTCGCGTTGATCACAAGAACGCGTCTTTTCGCAGTCCACAACTTAGCGAATTTTGCGTCGTGACTTGGGCCTGCACCATTACAAAGTTCAACTGATCCAGGAACTGGAGATAAACTATCATATAGACAACGACTTGTGTTCGTTGAATGGGTTCTAGAGCAGTTGGCAACTGTTCCTAATTTTCATCGAAAAATCATCTTCAGCGACGAGGCTTATTTCTAATGAATGGGTACGTGAACAAACAAAACTGTCGAATTTGGGACGATACCCACCCACCTGAGATCCAAGAGCGTCCAACGCACTCCTAAAAATTCACTGTTAGGTGTGGATTTTGGGCTGGCGGCGTCATTGGTCCATATTTCTTTAAGAACGACGTTGAACAGGTCACTGTCAACGGTGTTCAAACGTCTTAGAATATTTGACATTATTTTAAGGATTCTATAATTTTTATCATTTGTGAACTTGGGTCGAGCTGTAATCTCAAAATGCTTATTGTTATTCGTTTGAAATTGGAAACTTTCACATTATTGGTATTTGTTTATGATGGGTAAATTTGCAACTTAACCCTCAATAAAAAGCCAATACCTCTATTGTTAACTTTTTCAAAAGCATCTATTTTTTATTTCTTCGTGACTATATTATTTGTGTTTATAAGGTTAACTGACGTTTCCCTGCATTCCTATCTTTTTTGAAATTATGCTGACTATTATTTAAAATTCTTAATAATTTCTCTTTGTTTGCGAAATCTCGACCTTAGCACCCTTTTTTCCAAGAGATTCAGAGACAACGTAACTTGACAATAATTTCAACCCATCTTGATAAATTACTCTCTCTCAAGAAGAAATTTTGGAATTGGAAGTGAAAATAAAATTCAGTCTTCGTCCGAGAGGACTTGTTACAAGACATACTATCTTACCGCGTATCTTTTGATTAAATTTTTATTTAACTATACCAATTAGGTTTCTGAAACATTGGGTTTGTTATTGTGAAAGTCGTATTTTTTTGTGCTTGTGGACATTTTTTAAACTGGTGTAGCTAGTAGACGCCTTATAAGAGTCTGTTATTTTCTTTCGTTTTGAGGTTTGTTTTTCGCCATTGTCGAACTTTTTTTGTTTTTTGAACATTTTTAAATTAAATTAAGGTAAAAATTGGAAATATTCACATTTTTGTAAGTAATAGCAATAATTGTCTAACCATTAAATAACCTTGTAATTTTTAGTTAAAATGTCTGGTCGTATTTGTGCAGTGTCAACTTGCAAAAGCAATCAGTTGACTTTAAAGAAAAGTGGTGTTACTGATGTAATATTTCACGTAATATTTCACTCTTTTTCCTATTGCTGAGGATATGATTTCTACAAATTTGCCAAAAGAATGTATGCGTCGTTGCAAAAGAGGGAATAAATTCACTCTCAAAAATGGATTTGTTTGTGCTAAACTTTTTTCAGAAAATGATTATGAACGAGACGTTGAAAATGAGTTGTTAGGTAAAAATTCTATTCATTTACTGCTTAAAATAAATGTTTTTTTTATAGGTTTGCCTTTGCGTCGTAAATTAAAAAAACTGCAAAAAGAGAGAAGATTTTCCTTTGAATATTATTTTTGAATTTTGCAAGCTGAGAACAATTGTCAGAATGAAATATAATAACTTAAAGGCTGACGAAAATAGGTTACTTAAAAAAAATTTAAACAATTTTCATATTAGAAAAAAAAATCGAAAATTAAATAAAGTAATACATTAGTCCTTTGAATTTATTTTTCTTCATTCATGCAAAAAAAATAATTCAAATATATTTAGTGGATAAAGTAATTCCTTTTTGCTCTAATGTAGTATTATAATATATTTAATTGTAGATTTGTCACTTTCATCATTTATAGAACAAAGTTTAAGTTAAATTATTCTATCTAAATTTCTCTCCCAATAAAAAGTAAAAACCGTATCATGTATTTTCTGTCAGATAAATAAAAAAAGTTGTTACAACTATAAACAATTTATTACTTTTATATATATTTTTGATTATTAAGCGTTTATTATGAAAGATGGAACAAGAAGTTATAAAAAAATTTTTTGGATAATATTATTATCTAAAACAAAGTTTTACTGTACTGAGATCATGCTATTTGAACCTTTAGACGTTTTCTCGAGGGAGTTTTCTTAAGTCACAGGTGCATGCGAATAAGCCACAAACCACAGCGGTCCTCAAAGCCAACATAACCCATGTCATCGGTCAAATTCAGCCTGATTTATGCGCCAGTAATGGAAAATTAAACGTTTCTGATAGGATCCACACAGACAAGCCGTGGCGGACATTTGAATGATGTTATATTCCACACATAATGCCATCAATAAGTCTTTCAAACGAATAAAAAAATTCGATGATATCTCACACACTTTTTTTTATTTAAATTTGAAGATATAATACGAGTATTCAATAAGAAAAAAACATTTTTAAGAATGGCAATTCGTTGTGGACTTTCTTTTCCATTGTTTTTTTCAGCTAATCTTTTCAATTGTTTACAGATTCTTTTAGGGATTTCAAATCAATTTGTATCATATTAGACAATGGAATATGGAAGTCCAAAATAATGAAATGCATTGTTGTTAAGGTTGTGAGTCTATATATTTTATCATCATTTTTCCTTATCTGTTTAGTATAGTTTCCGTACGCCACTACATGAGAGATTAAGGCAAAACCAGTCATTTCTGAGAATGTTGTGCCTACTAATTTACTCCAAACAGTGTCTCAAACATATACTATTTTTTCAGTAAATTTACTTTGAAAAAATATTTACGAAATGGTCGCTCGGTAGCCGGGCGGTTCGACGTGGGTGCTTTGTTCACTCGGTCAATCGGCCGATGTGTGAGTCGATGGTTGAAGCCGCATGCTGAACGCTCGATTTTTACTTGCTATCGTCCAACCCGTCTTAGGAATCACACGTTAAAAGGTAACACCTCGTTAGTCCTGCTGGTTAACGGAAAAAACATATTTTAAACATATTTAAATGAAAATTCTCTGAAATACATGTTTTTTATGGAGGACTGAATACTTCTTAGTGTTTTTTGAGTATATAACCTTCCACGAGCTGAATCGATAGAGAATCTGCTGAAGTGTAATAAAGGGTAAACTGAAAAGTTCACTCCGAAAAGTTACTGCGTAATATAAACCACTGAAGACTCCAAATAGTATAGTCTATACGAAGTCAATCCGAACAGCTAAGTAAAATATTAATGTACATACTAATGTACTCTATACTACTACTAAAAACATCCTTTAGTTTAATGAAAAATGAAATTAATCAAAACAAAAAAATTATACTCCCCGCCCACACCATACAAAGAAACTGTCGAAGTTCGGTAACTATTAAGTTTTTATGCCATTAGAAATAACTTCGTATATACTATAACTTGTAGATATTTATAAATTTTGCCTACAAGTCAAAAATCAATTGAGAAAAATTTAATATTTATACTTAGGGAAAGTTTGAAGTTCAAAGAAAGCTAAGTTTAAATATTGAATTTTTTCAATGTGTAAGCAAAATTTATTAATACAAGTTTCTAATTAATTGTACCCTTCAGTGGTTTATATTACGCAGTAACTTTTCGGGGTGAACTTTTCAGCAGATTCTTTATTGATTTTGCTTTATTTATTTTTCAGATTGTGGAAGGTTATACACCCAAAAAAAGTAAGAAATAAATGAAAATTATTTCATAGGTAGGTTATACCACCCACACTAGGAATTAGAAGTAGTTTTTTTAATTGAGATATTTCTGAAAAATCGCTCTTGTTGAAGGGAAATAATGTAGATATCTGAAGTTACAAACTACTCGGAGTCCCTTAAAACTTTTATGGTTCAATGACTACATACGTGATTCTATCACGTTCCACCCTGTAAGAAATATACTACCTGAAAGAACAAGGTTGCCATAAACACCACCCAACCATAACCGCCATCTGGGATACTTGGTCCGAGTTCTGGCTGTGTCGACAAAACACTGTCGATTACAAGTTCTTCGTTTTGCTGCCTGGTCTCTTGTTGTACTGAATTCATTTTATGGGAGGGAAATAACTCACACTTTCACGGCACTTCCAGGCCTATACATTAACGAAAGATAGGCACTCACTTCACTTCAAAAACATTAGGTACTTTGTGTATTGGATTATTTGGCGTGGTACTTCCAAAAAACTCGGGTCAGGTGAATCACTTCTTTTTACCTACATTGTTCAATAGTTCACAATCTATATTCTTATCTTATCGTTTGGGTGAGTACACAAACTTCGTTGCGCACATTTATAATTATGAGGTAGGTATAATATTATAGGTAAGTTTTCATTTATTTTCTCCGGCTCATGACTATAATGAATGATATTGAACAAACATATTAACGAATTTTATAGCAATTTTAAATAGCTACTAATGTTCAGAGCCAAGGTCTCGATTTCTCTTCAACAACATTAAATGTGGTCGGTAGTTTTCGTAAATTTAATTATTATTCTACAGGTGACTCGTCAAGTTGTTTATGGTTACTTTTATCATTCGCGTTTTAAACGATCTAGTCTCGAGTTTTTACAGGGTGCTCCACCTAAGAGCCTCGTACGAGTCTTGGACAATAGGACTACACTAACATCTGAGAATCTAAATTTCGAAGAAAGAAACAATTCGGGCTACAGCTCGGAATCGATCGGCGAATGTACCCGTTCCAATAATTGAATATCGATTCTGGCAGTTGTATCACCAAAAGCGTATGCTGCATATGTGTTCTGTAAAGACACTGACACCTGTCGGAAATAATCCAACGCCCTTCGTGGTATTAGCCAGGGGAGTAGTTGTTTTCTGATAGGTGTCAGTCCATGAACCTACTGTGTAGGTAAGTGAAGACTGGCCTGAACGAATTGTTCCTTTCTTTAGATTGTTCGATTTATAGCTAGTCTTCAAGTACGTCCACTCACTATAGGTGAAAGGTCACACAATTTGAGGAGCCTTACCTGATCATTATTGTCAGAACCTTCATTTCTTTCAAATGGATATCAATGACGGTCCAATTTCGGAAAGATAGATGTTCATTGAAATAGGACAAACTGAATCCACAGGTGAAAATTATTATTCATCGGGAATGAAGCTCAAATCAAATTTGTATGTCAATGGCAATGTGTTGGCTGGGTCGCCTAATAAAAAGTGCCTGCTAGGTTAGGTTAGGTTAGGTCCAAAGTGAGTGGGTCTATTCGACCCTCCACCGCAACCCGCAAGGGTTTATTGTAGCTCACACCTATTCACACTCTCCCAAATAAACCCAGCTTCTTAACGAAACCGATTAGTTTGTATGGTGAGTGGTCTTTCAGGTCAGATGATAAGAGTACGGCTCTGCTGAACTCTTAAAGACCTGATTCGGTCCCCAGCGGGGCAGGCACAAAGTATATTCTCTGTTAATGTGGTAGCCGGATAGTCAAGTTGCAAGACTCCCATCTTGATACCCACGACAACCTTCCCATATGAGGGTTTCTGCACGCCAGCTACACCTGACGATACCTTAAATTCAGCCGTGCAGGGCTTTTTCGCCTTTGGTTTTGGTGATTCATCACTTGAGCGCAAACGTTTGCTAACCTGCTCATGGGGGGTTTGTTCCCCCACCTGAGATAGATTCTGCGTTGCACACCTGGTGGCTATCTCTTCGCAGCCAAGTATAAACCGGTATTAGAGCTAACGTTGTGAACTATCTCTACTATTGAAAAGTAGCCGCAAATAGGGGTTGTTAGTTGTTAAAAATTGGTTAGACTGAAAGAGAGCAGTCTTTAAAACTACGCAACTGATTTTGATGCGGATAGTGATTTAAGAGAAAAGTTCATATGTATATAACAAGCATAATGTAGTAGAGAAACACTGATAATTTTATAGGTTTCTAAAGTGATGTCGTAACACATTTTTTTGCGCTTACATTGAAGACGCTGGCTGAACCCTACGAGATAGATCAAAATAATGGACTACATCATTATACACCTTAAAAATTCCTACAAAAAAGTCCGCGATGGTATATGTCTATATCCTTTAATTTTTTACGAAGCGATTTTAAGCAATACAGCATTAATCCTTATCCAATTGAGTACCTTAAATACTTTGTGCATTCAATATTGATTACAATGCCCTTTACAGCATGTAATTCAAATGAATATTTTCGAAGATGTTACAGATTTAAAATGCAGGGACATAGGGGTTGCTGCGGTACCGGCCGAGGGCGTCGAAGACTGCGCTTCGCCCTGTAGCACTTTATGATTAACAGCGATCGCTCGCGTTTATACAGTGTCACCGATAAAGTCCGCATCAAATGGGAAACTTTTTTATTTATCGTTTCATGTGAAATTTGATTTTGGCAGTAGATTTTGCTTAAGAAATGATGTCAAATGGCGTCTACAAAATATGTCACGTGATTTCCTTAACCTGTCAAAATTGACATTTAAAAAAAGAAACATCGAAAAATGACATTATTCTTCAAAATATCCAAAAATATCAAAGGATAAAAACATTTTCTTTTGTAATTTTATACCCACACACCAAGTTTCAAACCCATAATAAGTATTTTATATTTTCACTATTTTTCCGCATTCCTGTTTTTTCTACTTATCAAAATTCAAGAACACCTGTACTAAATCATTTATTTTAACTAAACTCTTCACCGAATTTATTTTTTTGTAATAAAATAATATTTTAAGAGCCTCTTTGATGTTAAAAACAAATTTTGAAAAATAAAAGTTGTCAAACTTGATGGCAAAGTTCATCTAGTTTCAACGGGGCTTTCCAAACTATACAGTACTTGAGTTTTTTAATGAGCAAATGGCCTCACAATATGAATTAGAACAAAACGGAACATTAGGAAACAATATCTTAGAGTGTTTATTGTTAACAAAAAATACAGTGGAATTTAATCTTAATTAAAAGGAACTGAAAATAAACATGTACCTATACCTAATAGCAAAAAAACACGAAAAAAAGACTCATGACATTAAATACACTACATTTCTGTATGTCTTCCATCGCGTTCTATGCAGATAATTGTCCTTCTTGATACATCTTTTATTGAGTTGCTGATACTCACAGGGTTTATGTTTAAAATAGAGTTTCTAATAACAGTTTCTAGGTGATTCACGTCACGAAAAGGTCTTTGTTTATAAACGATTTGTTTTAAGTAACCCCACAAGAAAAAATCTAGTGGGGTTAAATCTGGCGACCTAAGCGGCCATATTTGCTCCATATTTCGCTCAATAACTTTGCCCCTAAACATTTCTAATAGTTTCTCTTTGACTTGTCTTGAACTATGAATAGGAGCCCCGTCACATTGATACCACAGACTGTGTCTTATTTCAACCGGCATATTGTCCACTATATCACTGATCTCAGTATTGAGAAATTGCAAATAATCCTGAGAAGTTAAATTGTGTCTAAAAAAGAATGGTCCCATTACCTGATTATTTAAAACACCGCACCACACATTTGTTTTAAATGAATATTGGTCCCGACATTCTATCACAAAATGAGGATTTTCCTGAGCCCACCACCTACCATTCTGGGAACTGACTACGCCGTTCGATGTGAAGGTAGCTTCGTCGGTTCATAGGATTTTGTAAGGAAATTTTCTGTTTAATTCTACTTCTCCTTGGTACCAGAAAGAGAAATCTAGTCGAACATCGAAATCTCTTTTCTTTAAGGTATTTATAAATTTGGGTTTGTAGGGTTGGAATTTATTTTTATGTAAAATTGCTCTTACGCTTTCTCTTTTAACGCCAGTTCTATCTACAATATTGGTAATACTTGATTTTCCCTGTTCGATAACATCCAGGCAGACAGCCAACTGAACCTCATCATTATTGCGTGATGGATTATGACGTTTTTTAAAAGTATTTTCAACTGAACCAGTCAGTTTAAATTTTTTTTTAATCCTACTTACAGTGGATTGCTGTACATGTCTACCAGGATGTCTTGCGTTAAAAATATCAGCCACTTGTCGATGCAATGTGTTTTCACCACAAATTAGCACAATTTCAATTTTTTCTTGTAAAGATAACATATTATTTTAATTTTCATACATTACATTGAACTAACGGGCATTAATTTATTCAGTGACAGTGATGTTTTCTAAAACACATTATGTAGTTTCATATTTTTTCACAGCCTACCCAGTTTTTTTAAATTAGTGTTGTTAGCGGAGTAGGTAAATGTAAATACTATGAGTTTTTTTCTTTTATTGAATGGGCTTCAAGAATCACGAAATGATGTTTCCTAATGTTCCGTTTTGTTCTAATTCATTTTGTGAGGCCATTTGCTCATTAGAGGCTCTTAAAATATTATTATATTACAAAAAAGAAATTCAATGACGAGTTTAGTTAAAATAAATGATTTAGTACAGGTGTGCTTAAATTTTGATAAGTAGAAAAAGCAGGAGTGCGGAAAAATAGTGAAAATATAAAATACTTATTATACGTTATACGTTAGTAAGTTAAGAAAAATGATGACTCTAACTTGGCTTGAAAGAGAATTCAAATATTACGGTATTAAAGATGGCGCTATGGTTGAACGAACATTTTTCATTACGTTGGATTGGTAGAAATAGCCCATACGAACAATGGTCTCCTCGCTCTTCTGGCATAACTCCAATGGATTTTTATTTCTGGGGAACTATAAAGGATAGGATTTACAAGTCTAGGCCTCGAAATCGACAAGAACTTTGTGAGAGAATACGGCAAACCTACCGTGAAATAAGTATTCCAGAACTTGAAGTGGCCAATAATAATTGTTCGATTGGTGGTTTTTATTCTCTTTATTCTGTATTCAGTTTTACAAGATCGCAACACACGCAAGAACGTTTCGCTATACAGTAGCTTCTTCTGGCGTGTTTATACTGAGGAAGCTATTGCATAACGAAACATGTGTTGCGTTTTTGTAAAATTGTTTGGTGAAAATCTGATGTAAAGTGTTTCTTGAATACGTTATGATGCCGACTCCATCACAAGTCAAAAATTGAAATTGTTTTTTCTCGAAAATTGATTTTCATTTTCAAAAGTTATACTCACATTATTGAACAGGGACTCTGAAAGTAAGAAGTTTGACCTCAGATCAGAGGCGTAAAAATTGGAGTATACTCGTAAATGATTAACAACCCTTATTGTAATCCACCTGATGCTGCTAGATGCTGTTTTTGAAAAGTATTGTTTTATGCAATGAAATCATACCTAGAATTACGTGAAAAAATAATCAATATTTTAAAAGTTCTGAACAAAATTTTTGTACTCCCTGTATTTATAAAACAGTGGATTTCAAAAAAAGAGTCTCACTTTGAAAATATTGATGATTTATGTTAGGAATCTTCTGTATCAAATTCAAATGTTTTCGTTAACACCTTTCGGAAAAATATTTTTTGGAATCCTAAATATCCTCACAACGGCTCGCTTTACGAAAGCTCAAATGATCAAAACTATTCCAAATTCGATGCCCATCAAATACACCACATTTGAAAGTTGTTGACATCAAAAAAAATTTCGGTCCGCAGCGGCATCTTTAATATAAAAAAATATGAACTGACTTTTATGTCAACATGAAATCATACTTCCTATTACCCACTAACAAGCATTTTTAGAATTGAAATATGTTTTCTATTTCCGTGTGGGAGTTTGAGATGAGATGCCTGATATTTAAAAAAAATTGAATTTACCGCCATAAATGATAGTTTACCCCTTTGATAAACAATCACAGAATATGGGTAACACAAACTCGGCTCCTCAACATAAAAGTGCCGTCAGTTACTGATAGCTTATTATAAATTTTAATAAATAAAATTACAAAGTATGAAATTGAAGTATCAATTATTTAAATGTTTGTCTAATTACGCAATAGCTTTTTGTTCTATTTCCCATGAAAAATCTTGTGGAAAACACCTCATATTCTTAAAACATTAGAATGCCATGTGAACGGTAAGATAAATATTTGAGGCAAAAAATCAAAGGGTTTCCAATAAAATCAATAAATGAATAAAACATAGAAGGGTTAAGTACAAGAAAAAATGGATGACCACAATAAAGGAAAAATGTTTTCATTTTAATAAATTGATTGATGTAATTATGTAGGTAGCCGTTACTACTTGATAGGAGGTCATCATGAAAAATGAGAAATGAAACTTACTATGTTTTTTACCACTTTTATTTGTAACTATCGTTACTGCAGTTTCATCCTTTATGGACATTTTCATTTGAAATTTGAAAATGTCCATAGAGAACGAAACTGCAGTAACGATAGTTATAAATTTTAGTGGTAAAAAACATGGAAAGTTTCATTATTCATTTTTATGTTTTCATTTTATACACATCTCTATGCACTAAACTACCTTCGAATAACTTCTTTGGGAATAATCGTGATTTTTTTTGTGTAAATAGGTACTTTCAAATTGCTGCGCCTACGTATGAATTTTGAATTTCCCGCCTACTTCTTCATAGTCCACCTGTATCCGGTTTAATTATTCCATGCCCATAGGTCGCCATTTGCATTTGCGATTTACAATGTTCTGTCGAATTGCCTTAATTTGTTTGTAATATTTGAAATCGGACGTTTACATTTTAGTTTTCAGTTTTTGATACCCATTAATAAAAAGCGATCAGATTATTCAAAAGTTAATTTTTGGATAATTATCATTCAAACTGAGCAGACTTATGAAAAGTTCCGTTGAGGGTTAAGGTAACACATATTTCTTTAAAGCTTACATGCACCACTTTTAGGAATTCATAATTTCCATTTGTTACTTTTAAAAACTTATTTTCTCGTGTACATAAAATTCTTGAGTTAATAAATGTAATATATTAATACTTTTGAATGAATTCTGTTACTGAAACGATCCAATTACTTACCACTTATTAAGTACATACGATTTAAAATTTGCGACTCTCATTAAAAATTTGTGCATGAATCTGCCCTTTATTATCATCTACAGCGTATAACGGAATTGATTTTGAAATCATCATTATAGTGAATATAGAGAAGCAAAATGGAACCTAGAGGAAGGGGTCGAGCTAGAGGAAGGGCAAGGGGAGCCCCTCAACAAGGATCACAAGGTCCTCGTCCTGGTCCACAAGGTCCTCGTCCTGGTCCACAAGGTCCTCGTCCTGGTTCACAAGGTCCTCAAGGCCCTCGTCCTGGTCCGCAAGGTCCTCAAGGCCCTCGTCCTGGTCCACAAGGCCCTCGTCCTGGTCCACAACAAGTTCCTCCTCAGCAGAGGCCGGCACCTGTTCTTCAAGGCCCGTGGAACCGACCTACCTTACCTTCGCAGGCACCCCAGCAGCCTACACCAACTCAGTGGGTCAGGCCACCACAGCCCATCCCTACACCTGTAAGTACCTTTCCTCATTAATATTCTTAGGTGATGAGATATTGACAAAGTTCAGTCATTTCGAAAACGTGTACTCGGGTGTAATGAAAGGCAAACTGAAATGTTACTGAGTGACATAAACCTCGTGGAGAGTGTAATTTAGTCAGTAATTTGTCCAATTTTTTAAATTTTGCCAATCAAATAAAATAGTGCCAAATTTTTCATGAAAAACCTTGAAGATTTATATGTGAAATTATATGCACAACCAAATTTTCAAGAAAGAAAGGTTTTGGCTTTCTACTTTTTTGCATGATTTGCACATCTTCCTATAGAGTAAATATCGGAATTCTCATAATCGGACCTCTGATATCCGAGCTTAAATGCACATTTTGTACTTTCTCAATTCTAGATATATCTACCTGATATAGACGACTTCATATTGATCAATTCCTTTCCAAGACTTAGCGTTCCAAAGAGAAAGACAATATTATTGTCCTTGAACAAATCCCAATAATTTGAGTTATTTGGATACAATGTGATCAATATGACCTTTAAAAGGTTGCTTTGTTATTGTTATTAAACAACACTCACAAGTCCCGAATGCTGTTGGTCAACATTACATTAACATTTTTTATTTTGTGTGGATATACAATAGGTTTTGCAGTTCTTATAGATATTTGATAACATTATTTATTCTTAAATGAAGCATCATACCAACGAGATAAGTTATTTGAGTCTAGCTGTAACAGTTCTGCATCACATAAGTTATCTAATGTCTGCAAACATTGAGTAATATCTGTGATGTGTGACATCCGACACATCCAATACAAAAAGAATGAAGAGTATTGGGCATATATGCTTTCCTTGAGGAACACCAGACGTTACAGAAATTTGTGGTGATATGTGATGAATTGTGCATGATTATGCACCAAAAAAAAATCATCGGTCATATCTAAGACCTCAAAAAAGTTTTTGACTAAATATATATTTTTTGCGTCTAATGAACACTATTAGCAAGATAAATTTTACTATTTTCATCAGCACCCATGAATGATTGCAGATTTTATTAGTGTATAGGTATACAATTAAGATCACTAGTGTTTGTATGTGTAGTCATAGTATTTGAAAAAAAATGTTTTAAACTTTTGCTCTTCAACATTTATTTATTTCCGCCCTCCATAAAGGGGCTTATATATATATCTTTCCAAAGTTTCAACTTTACGTGAATCACTGGTGTCAGAATAATTTTATTTTATAGAATTTCATATTATGTAATATTGATTTTATATTTTTTACAAAAAATAGTTGACAGTATTATCTCTTTAAAGTTAGAGAAATATTCTTTTAGGATAAACATATTTTCTGTGAAATAAATTTTTGAACACTTGGAATTTTGTTTCAGTCAGCTGGTAGGGGATCCCGTCTCGGAGCTGGTGATTCAAGTGATGTTGTACCTTCGGTGGAACAAGCAGGAGGTTTGTATAAATAGCCATTGAAAACGACGGCCACTTTCATTTTTTCAAAAAGTAGGAAAGGCATTTTTATGGAACAAACTCTTCCACTTTATTCAAAAACATAGTTTTGAAAACTTTTAACAGGTTCTTGAGATGATGGAAATTGCAGCTTTAACATTTTTTGATTAACGTAGGAAAACAAAAAGTTAGCTTTTCTCCTTCTAATAATCATCATCTTGAAGTGTATGAACTTCAATGAAGAATGGTGCGATCTTTTAGTTTCTTTTCCCAATTTCGTTGAATTCTTTTGTCAAATTAAATGTGTGTACCATTTAGCTTTATATCTATTCGATCCTCTACAAGAATGGTAGTGATAAGTCCAGTGAACTTTAGCGACGTTGTATACAGATTACGCAGTTATCAAGTTGATTTTTTTCAGCATTTCTTCAAATCATTTCACATAAGTCATTTTCAAAATCATGGCAGTCTTTTGTGCGAAGGAACGCTTCTTAACTTGTGGTATGTCACATGCCCATCTGCTTCACTCGCCATGCTCACCAAATCATTTTTTTAAGTTCCTCCTAAAATTCTGCAGACAAATTGTAAACACTCATTTCTGATGCTACATAAAGTTGAAAAAAGCAATTATTATCGAGTTAGGCCTTTCTTAATATAAATAATTATTCAACAGAAATGTTCATGAATGACTTCCATTATTTGAAATACTCACTGCCAACTAACTTCGTCACCTTCAATTTCAATGCTGCCACTTAATTCAGTTAAAGGAGAATTTCAAAAATATTGTTAACCAGATGTTTACATCGCTAACTGATATCCATAACAGTTGGATATAATACCACTAACTTCAGTTGGTTACTGGAATTATCCATAAAAAAAATCTGATGAAAGAAACATCTTGAATATATTTTTTTTTCACAGGACATCAAGGAGCGGGTGAGGGATCTCTTGAACAGGCAAGAGGAAGAGGTGGTGGAAATGGAGGGGTGCGTGGTCGCACTCTTCGTAATGAAATTATTTTCACCAGGCCCAAATCATTGAATACCAAACAAGGTGAGATGAACCATCAACATTTTTTCTTTTTTTTATTGAACATGAAAACCCAAATAAAACACAAATACTATAAACTAATTTGGAAGTTTTCAGCTCCTTCCAAAAATATTAACAGCAGTATTTATGTGGCTAATTCTTCTATGAATCTCGAGCTAGTGTTATATATAAGTGCAACTCTATCTTCTGGAATATATATTCTAAAATATCAGTACTAACATATGTTGTGTTGAAATTTAAACATGTTAACAATATTGAGGTATCCTTCACTATGTAAAGCTTTACAAGGCATATCTCCATTTCAATACTCTTCATTTCTTCTGATTGTTTATATAAGGAATGTTGAAAAATATTAATTACCCTCTTTGAAGCCAAGTAAGTTTTATGTATAATATGTTGTCTTCTCTATTTTCTATAGTAAAACCAATAATGATTGAGTAGTACGGCAGACGGTGCGGTCTACCGTTCACTAACCCAATCATGGAGTACAACTTAATGGGACCTTACGAATATCATTCTTGAATATTATCTACATATAAAATGAGGAATTACGACATCGCCCCATGGTCGAGAGATTTTTTACAGTAGAAATTATACAAAACTCTCATTTTCCGATATGTCCGCAAAAAAGCTGTGTAACAAGAAAACTATTACAGGTAGAAAGACAAATGAGAGCTCATTTTGTAGCCTGAAGTATTGCCGATCGAATATTATATAATCCATTAATATTTGATCAGGCGAACTTATAGAAATTTCACCATTTCGAAATAATATCTCGATCATTCAACCTTTGATGAATCTTCATCAATCAAAATCTCGATCATTTGCTAAGTTGACTTTATCATATTTTTGTTCCAAAAACTGCGGAATTTCATAAGGAATATTTCATCTCGATTAATGGTACTGATATTCCCAACAGTTTTTCTTCTAGAACCGATTAACTAGAAGAGCGCACCACAGTCTAAGCGTTGCGGCAGTGCACAAATATACCATTCTAAGCGTACCCGGTCAGTCAGACATCTAGTCCCCTTGTGCTTAGAACTTATTCATTAATCAAATGAGCTTATTATTTATTCACTGTTATATTTTTGCGAAAATCTAGATATGGTAGGCAATTTATATTTGTATATACTTATTTATATGTAGATATTTTCGAATAAATAGTTTATAGTCACCGATGCAAAGTAGATTGTAATAAAAACTTATAATATACAAAACAGTAATAAGGTATTCTTTATTAATTATCTTCTTCGTCAGGTTTTTCAATATTGTTGCAACGTGCTTTGCATTTACAATCATCACAGCAAAACACACCCTCTGTTCTGCAAATGCATTTCTGTGTGGAACACGTTTTCTCTGTGCAGAACAGAGAAATGATTTTTCTAACGTTGTCTGGTACTGGGGCATATGTCATCATACAGGGTTCAATCAGAGTTTCCTTTCTTTGCCATCCATATTGAAGGGGGTCATGTTTTTCCATATGTCCAGTATGACTATTGATCCAAATTCTTGTCTGATAAAAGGATCTGAAAATTAAAAATGAATGAAATACTGTACTTATTCTAAAAATACTCTTAATTATTGATCTTACCTCAGAACATGTTGCCAAAAAACATCTTCAGAAGGTGGAATTTCTTGAGATTTCTTGGTTGTGAGAGTCATTTTAACTCTTATTTCATTCAAATCCTCACAGTTTTCATGCTTATACAAATAAGAAATGCTTCCTCCTATATTTGTTTCTGAAAAGGTACTCAAACTCAGTTTGGTGACATTCTTCTTATATACTTCATAAGCAGATTTTTTTCCGATTTTATAAAAACAGCTGGTAGTATCACATCCAGTTAATGCATGGAATGCTGGTAATCCATCACACATTTGTTTGCCTACATTTCTGGCGATTTCATGAATCGGAATGAATCTTCTTTTATCTGTCACCGTGTTTGAGTGTCCAGTTTCCATAAAAATTTCAGAATTATTCATCAGCTCATTGTTCCAATAATAATATAAAAGAAGAACTAGTACGTCAGTATCGGTAGTTTTTATGACAACAGAGCTATTTCTTTTTATGGAACTGATCATTTGGAAGATTATGCGGGTATCAGCTTCTTCATGGTTGCACCGCGAACTATTATCTTCCTCAACCGATACATTGTTGACCTGAAAGTGTATGATTGAATTATACAGAATATTGAACATTTACCTCGTAGGCATCAACAACCATAAAACATAATTCGGCATCTTCTGATCCTCCAGCAATAAAAATATGCTTTCCTTCTGGTATCCTCATAAAGGAATTCGTCAGATACTGGCATACAAATTTCAGAAGTGCAATTTTATTTGGTATCGATTTCAAAAAATTCCTGTAGTTTGGCACTGGTCGACTTCCTGTTATACTGAATACCCCTGAATCATGATGTCCACGTCTTTGTCTCTCCATGTCTTTTATGGAATCATCAATATTGTATCGATCAAATATACTGAGTGGCAGTGGGGATATTTTTTGAAAACAAAAATCATTCTCTGGAGTATCTTCTCAGCCAAATCATCGAATGTTTAGAATTACCATTCCATCTATAAAATAGTAACTAATCGTTGTAGGAATATTTACCGATATTTCACTACAATTTAGTTCTAATTTTTTGGCGAGTTCTGATTTAGATGTTTTTCTCATAGTCCCATCTTCATGAAAGAGAGATAGTGGGACTGGTGTGAGCTCGTAGGATAAAATGTTGGTGAAATCTAAGTCTCGGAACTGTGCAGCACTTATTCTCCTGAACATAAACTCTGGATTGATTTTACTATTCGTTCTTGATTTTTTATAGCCAATCCGATCATCAGTGAAGTTTAAAATTTTAAATCGACTAACGGTTTTCCAAAAACCAATAGCGCGCACTTCGGTGAATCTGTCTTTGATAAAATTCAGGTTTTCAGTTTTGGCTCTCACCTTGAAAGTATCAAGCGACATTTGTATATTCTCTGGCATTATTTTACCAGTTGCTATGTGTAAAAGGTCTTTTATAAGGTTGGATGTATCAAATGGATTCATCCACGTAGTTTCTATCAATGATACCATTTTTTTAACATCAGTTTCATCTCGTAATCTCTCGGCTTGGCCATATCTGAATGATGTTTTCTTAAATACCATTCGCTCCAATTTGTTAACATATTCACCAACAAGGTGCCTTGTTATCAGCCATCTACAGTGTTCCTTCCTGTTTTGTGAATCCAATCACTCCCCCAGAACTCTTACAATCCCTATTAACAGTTTGCTCTAGTGCCCTGTCGGATGCAACACAATTGAATTTTTTGTTATTTGATCTCTTAACGACAAAATTTCCTTGATTAAAATAATCATACATCTGTGGATGTTTCTTTTGTAAATCTTGCATTTTGATAAGGTAAACAGGTGTGTATTTAACATAATTATGACGACCTCCTGCCCTCAAGAATGGTAACGTCTCTTCAACAGCTGATAAATGGAGTTTGAAATCTGCATTCCTATCTGCTCTTTGAAGGGCCATAAGAATGTCAACTGCTTCTAAAAATGTGCACCAATACTTGGAAAGTTGGCGACATGCTATATCCATATTCCTTGAACTCAGTGACGATACTTTCAAATTCTTCAAGTCTGTCCATCACTCCTGAAATTGATTCCACGTGATATTCTGAGTCAGATGTCGGTTCCATAAGACATTTTTCCATGTTTTCAAGGAGATCTAAGAATGTTGTGAAAGTTTGTGGACGTGAACCATATTTATTGTTTTTGTATTGTTCAACTTCTGTAGTTTTATTTTTGTTTTTTAATTATGACTTAGCACATGTACTCAATGTACCAAAGTGTCAAATAAATATATAAATAAATAAGGATGTATCGATTTTCACTCATCCAAGTCATCAATGATTTGTAAAATAATCTAGAGAGGGCATCTCCAACTAAAATCATAGCCCGGATACCACGGGAATATTGCTTTCCTTGCAAAAGTTGTCTGCATGAATTTTCAGTGTAAACCTCCGACTCAACGAAAATATTGGCCAATCCACCATCTCCAAATATATTACCAATACTAGCAATGAAGGCCATCATCAAATGCATCCCACCAAGTTGCATAGTGACTTTATTGTGAAGCCCAGGGGGTTGGTACCACAGTATTTCTTGTGCTTTACTATAGATCGCAAGATCGCAGCAACGATAATGTGGTTCTGTTTCAAGGATTCTGATAATTTCACCAACTGTATGAGCCCTGTGTAAATGGTATCGTACGAAGAGGGAGGTGCGTTTATGAATGGTAGATAATATATGTTTGAAATATCCAAGTTTTTTTGTGATATTAAATTATTGAATTCATTCCAGCCAATGAATGTTTCAGATTTTTTCAGGTACCTGAGAAGCTGCCACAGATTGTCTAATGTCAATTTTTTTTCTGATTCACTTTTAAAATATGAATTCACGACACTGTCACTAGAACGGGTGGGTTCAGGTCTTTTGATTGGTTTCTTCATTCTGGTCGAAATTGTCAATGCTAGCATGTATGAAATTATTAACATTTTGTTCAATAGGAGCTATACCAGCAGGGACAAAATTTTCATTAGAACTTTCATGAGCAAGAGTTGTCAATAATGCACATATCTCATCGTAAGAACATCCATACCCGAAGTGATAAAGTGTATTTATCAGTTTTTTACTTCTAACTGCTTGATACACATATAATGACATACTCAAATCGAAACTTGTAGGAATATGTATCTTATCAAAATTATTAATTATGGCAGAACATGTAGCTAGAACTGGCGTGGTACAATAAGATTCAATTTTCTGTTCCGCATTATCGAAACTATTTTTATCTAGGATCCATGAAACGAATCTCAATAAATCTTCGGGAAAATCTTTTCCGAATTCCTTCTCGCTCAATGCATCAGGTGTTATATATTTTTTGCGCGATTCTTCAGAATATTGAGAATGCGCAATAATCTTTCTTCTTAGTATACCAGCAGCTTTATGTATAATACAAGTTTCATTGTCGTTGAAGGTCATTTCATTGAAGTTGGTCATTTCAGAATCACTACTTGTCGTATGTACTTCAGTTTGCAAATTGTGTCATTATTTATATCTCCCGCTGATATAATTGTCGACTTGCCAGGTTTAGATTCAAATGAAATTCTTTCACCGAAGTGACCCTGTATTAATCTTCTCAGATTTCCACTAGTGATTACCTTGTCACCTGTTGTATTGGAATGGATTCTTTCAAATTTCTTGCATAGTGTATTCATATACATAGGCTTCCTGTCACTGATGACAGACTGGTTTATCTCAGCATAAAAATTATTGAGTGCTTTATGTTCCTCAGTTTGTTGCTCTACATCTTTGGGTCTCGAGTATTCCACATTTTTTCGACCAATATAAGTCGAATAACACAATCGATGATATTTCGCATCATTAGCAAATAAATCAGTGAAATACTCCAAACGTCCTTGCATCTTCAAATCCTCTCTACATCTAGCAGCATTCAAAATTTTCGTCCTGGTGTTTTCACCCGTTCCCGTACTGATTTTTGTAAGACCCTGTTTTTTTTTTTAGTACCGCCTTTCCCGCAGATCAAACAGTCTGTTTTTACATTGAACGAGTCATCATTCTGTCTACTGGTAGATGGCTGATATTAGATTCTTCATTTGAATTTATTCTGATATGAGCCATGTTTTGTTTGCTGCAAAACGTTTTTCTGCAATTATAATGATATCAAAATCGATCTGGGTGAGACAACAGAGAAGTTTCCTGCGCTATGATTTTCAGAGAATTTTCATCGTTCCGATTTTTTGCGCATCTTATAATTGTATCCATACCATAACGTGTTGGCTTTTTCACAACAGCCTCCTCTTTTGACGACTCGAAGTCTGCCCCACATATGATACAATAATCCATTTTTAGGTTATGTATCTCTACAAACATATATCTATTATTGCTATAACCTGCTATACCGAAAAAATAACTATTAAACTAAATACTATAAATCTTCAGAATGGTCTACTCACCAACCAGTAATTCAAAGAATGCCACAACACTTATGTTTATTGCATCTGACAGTAAAGACACCTCATACACATAAACTTCTCAAATGTAATGACTGAAATACTTAATTGGCGGTATTTTCACGCGGTATTATCGCGGAAGCTCGTCCCGAGAACCGGGCAGCGGGCGGTACAAGGGTGCAGTAAAACGCTTATATTGGGAGATCCGTTCAAAATAGATCTTCACATAATTGAGACGAAATGATCGTTATGAAATTCCGCAGTTTTTTATATAAAAAAATAATGTCGATTATTGATCGAATAAGGAACTTATTGGGTGTTGAAGCGAACGGAAATGTGTTGAAAAGGCACAATCCTCCTACTATTTTGACTTTTTCTCTTATTCCGAAAGTAATAAAAACATATCTTTCTATACTGATAGGAAGCCAAATAATTTCTCTAGATAATGAAAAAACTTCATTTCCCTATCGTATATAATAGTCGAAATATATCAATTTTATTAGAGAAAACTGAAAATCTCAGTTTTTTCACATTAATATCAATATTTTTTCTCTCGACCAATGGAGAGTGTCGTAATTCTCCATTACACATGTAAAAATAATGGATTCAACATTATTTCAAGGTCTTATCAAGTTGTACTCTATGATTGGGTTACTCGATAAATAGAAGGCTTTTCGCAAGGAATCTGCTAAACTAGAGAGTAAAGCGCGTTGTCATATCTAAATTTTACGTTACCAGTTTATAGTAGAATCAAAATATAGTAAGCAGTAGAGTTGTAGGTTGTGGCAAATTATAGATAATACACAATACTGGTACGATTAAAAGGTATTATTTATGACAAAAATCAGTAACGAGCTTGTAATGAGTAATACTTATACATTTCCTGATTACTGATCAGTTAAAATTCATTATTTTCTGTATAGTGTTAGATATTTATTACAACTAGTGGCAACGCTATACGCAACGATATTTCTGTCTTTGTCACTTTACCGTAACTTCCATCTCATTGTTGCAGTCCTCACTAATGTACTTGCAGCCATGAGCGTATCATTGGTTTGTGAATTGTACAGCGTGAATTGTACGTTTTACAGTTAAGTTAGTCAGCAATCGACGTGTTGTGATAACAATTGGTGAAAATAATAGTGCTAATAAGTGTTTAAGCGTTACATAATTATATTTCTACACCGTTCTCAAACTACTCAAAAAATGGGAGACATGGTCGGGCCTTCCACGTCGAAAAAGGTAAAACGGTCGGAGTCTCGGTCAGTAAGAGAAAAACAAATTGTACTGCGAGTATTTCACTGTCTTGAAAGAGATCATCAGCCACCAAAAGATGACTTTGTGCGTATGTGCTGTAATTCTACGTGTGTACCTCCGAATAACCAACCGGGCATTTCTACATCATTAAGTTCCACAATTACAAAAGATAAATTAGTTGATATGTGCTCTGATTATACCGGTGTACCAAAATCATCGATTTACAAAATACCAAGAGAAGCAGAAATTCATGGGGACTTACAAACGCCAAAAACTAGTAGCAGACGAAAAAAAATCACAGTTGATGAAGAAGCCAAAACCAGTATACGCAGAACTATTCACAGTTTATTTTTCAGAAATGAGCTGCCCACACTAAAAACAGTTCTGGAGGCACTTAGCGATCATAAATTGGTCCCAAAAATGGGTAAAGACACTTTTAGGGAACTTGTACAGGAAATTAAATTTACGTACGGAAAAGTTGACAGGAAAAGCATTCTCATTGAACGTCAAGAAATAATAGCATGGAAAGAAACTATCTAAGAAAAATTGATGAATTTCGGAAGCTCAAAAAAAAATTGTACTTCATGGACGAGACATGGGTTAACCAAGGACATACGGTCAAAAAAGTATGGCAGGATGGTAATATAACAAGTGCACGACAAGCCTTTATTGAAGGTTTGTCAATTGGGTTAAAACAGCCATCTGGAAAAGGTAGTCGTCTGATGGTGAATTTATATTTAAATCTAAGAAAACAGGCGACTATCATGAAGAGATGAATGCGGAGGTGTTTGAAAAATGGTTTGAGGGCATCATTCAACTTGTGGAACCTGGGTCTGTCATCGTCATGGACAATGCCCCATACCATAGTCGACATTTAGAACCATTACCGAAACAATCATGGAAAAAAGCAGCAATTCAAGAATGGTTAATCAATTAAGAACATCCAATATAACAAAGATAGTTTAAAGGCAGAACTACTTCAGCTAACAAAATTACACACAGACAAATATAAAAAATTCGCAGTGGATGAAATGGCGTTAAGTCGTGGATATACAGTTTTAAGGTTACCACCATACCACTGCGAATTAAACCCAATTTAATTAATCTGGGCGCAACTAAAAGGATATGTGGCACGAGAAAACAGAACATTTAAATTAGTGGACGTGCAACATCACCTACAAGAAACTATTCGAACTGTTTCTGCAGAAGACTGGAAGAAATGCATGCAGCATGTTTTAAAAGAGGAGCAAAAAATGCGGGACCTAGACAACCGTATTGAACACAATATTGAACCAATCATAATTCACTTTGATGATAGCGGTAGCAACAGTGACGAATCTGAGGTTGAAGATTAGATGAAAATTTGTACCAATTTTAATGAAATAAATAAAAAATGTGTATGAATATTTTAACTAATTGTACTAAGAATTTTTCTTTCATTCTTAACCCTCTCAAAAATTAATAAGCACGCCCTGATTTGCTGTCAACTGGGCTTACTTCTACTCTCAATCATTATTGGTTTTAGTATAGATATGTTTCAGTGTTGTAAGAAATTTATCAAATTGCTAAGTGGAACCATATCTTTATAGATGATCTTTTAGTAAACAAACTTGTACAGCTACCAAGAATTATCAGAATTTAATTTCGTATATTTTTAGGAGAGATTATTTTTTGACAAAGAAAGGTTTTGATTCTCTACTTCAATCAATCAATTTCAAAAAAGTTAACTCTATACAAAGATGTGTAGATCATGCAAAGAAGTAACTTTCAGATGCAAACTGAAAGAAAAAGCAGTCTCGATACAGCTACTTTCATATAAACATTGAATTATACAAAAGAAATATACTTTTACTTCTGTAATGAACAATGAATTATACAATAAACACTTTTCCCTATTCAGTTGATATTACAAAAATTCGTTATGGAAGTGAATCAGATATCATTACTACACAATATAGTAAATAAAAAGAAATAAAATTTCACTTACATGGAACACTGGTATACATCAGATGTTTCACTACAAGACACTTGCCTTATCAGCTCTTTAGTACCAAATCTGGATAACATTTTAAGAAAAAAACACTCATTAAATTCACTATGATTATTTACCTCAATGAATGATAACAAAAAACCGTTGAAGGCTAGGCAGCGTTTACAGAGACTGAATAATTTCACATACTTCTCAAAATTGGGATTTTGAAACTGAGTTTTGAGTTTATATTATCATCTCCCTTCCTGAAAAGGATCTTAAATATGAATGAATTGAGTATTTTTTCTTATAATGTTATCCAGTTTTGGTACTGAAAAGATGATGAGACAAGTGTCTTACGGCAAAACATCCGATGTCTACCAGTGAGGATGACAGTGTTCCATGTAAGTGAAATTTTACTTCTTTCATTTACTATATTGTGTAGCAATCCTGTGAATGACCTGATTTAATTCCATAACGCATGTTTGGAATACAAAAAAGTGTTTTTTAAATAATTCAGTGTTCATATAAAAGTATTTTTCTTTCTTATATGAAAGTGGCTGTTTCTGGTGGACCTTTTCTTTCAGTTTGTGTATGAAAGTAACTTGTTTGCATGATCTGCACATTTTTGTACTGAGTAAACTTTTTTTAAATTTCTATTTTTTTCCATGACAAAAGTGGTACAGTGTCCAAAGTGTTTTTGTATAATATAAATACAGCCTGTTTATCTCATCAGATCATCAGCCTCTTGAAATTTATGTAATTTTTTAGGTACGAGTGGGAAGCCAGTTATGCTCATGTCAAATTATTTCCAACTGATGAAAGCTGGGAAATGGGGTTTATTTCAGTACAGAGTAGATTTCAATCCTGATGTAGACCACACTGGCCACAGAAAACGTTATATGAGTACGGCTATGCGAGGATCGGGCATTAATGGATACCTATTTGATGGCACAGTCATGTACACTACACAGAGAATCCACCCTGATCCATTGGAAAAACTTGTGGACAGCGATACAGGAGAAAGATTTCGAATAACTATTAGACTTGTTGGTGATGTTGCATGGGGAGACTATCACTATATACAGTTATTCAATATTATAATAAGGAAATGTCTCACATTCATGAAGTTCCAGTTAGTAGGCAGACAGTACTTCGATCCTACAAATAGGGTAATGAGATAAAATAATTTATATTCAGATTCACTTCATTATGTATTTGAAAAATGTAATTCTTCTCTAGAGTATGCCGAAAGACCAATTTGTTACAATAAGATTCTAAACTGTCCATCATATAAAACGCTACGTTTTAGGATGCCCTAACAATTGTTCAATGGATACTTTAGCTTGAATTATGTGCTCTGATGCAATCCAACATGGAAATATTGGAAAATCACCAGAGTCATAAAACCCGTACTATGAATTTGAAAGAGGATACTTTTTAGGACAGATTAGTTTTTCGGAAAAGTTTTTGACTTTCTACTACTTTATCTTCAAACAAAAAACATGGTAATTTTTCGAAGTTAGGAAGAAAGCAATTAAGTTCAAAATAAACATCTTTACAAAGATGTGTGGATCATGCATGTCATAAAGTTGTAATTTTTTGTGTTTTCTTCTTCGAAAGTTCAAAGAGATGCTAATGAGGGTGTTCAACCCAACACTTCGAAAAGTACACCTTAAGGATGATAAATTGTAATATAAGTGAAATTTTGTATCAACGCTTTCATATATAACATTGTGTGGCATTTCTGTGAATCACCTAGTTATTGACAATTTCATAACGAATGTTGGAAGTAAAAACAGAATGAGAAATTTTCGTGTAATTGTTCATATGTATCAAATCAGTTGTTTCAAATGGACTTTTTCTTTCAGTTTGTATCTGAAAAAAAATTATGTGCATGATCTAGAGGTCTTTGTAAATAGTTTATTTTGACCTAATTGCTTTCTTCTTTCTATTTGAAACTTCACATTTTTATTATAAAGATGGCTAAGTTGAAAACCAAAAAGCCTTTTCTCCCACTAAGAATATTCATTAAAATGTCGGAGAGACTTTAACGATAAGTTTTCAGAAATTGTTTATATGCTGTCATAACAAGTACTTCCTTAACTTACATCACCGGGAACATTTGGTTGAGAGTGGACCTATCACATCTTGATACAATTCTCATTCCTATATTTTTTTTAATTTCTGCAAATGAGTACAAGAGTACTGAATGATATTTATTATTAAATTTATTTGAAATGATATACTCCACTAATGTCAAATAATTTTCTTCTTGGTTTATTTTGATTGATAGTAATTTCTTTTTGATTCTTTATGTATATACATTTTGTGCGTTTGTTATTTAACTATTGTAAAGGTTTTAAAAGAGAGGAATTGGCTATTGCTCAAACTGATCTGAGGCATTGAAGATTTCAATAAATTAAAGAAAAAAATCCTTTTTTTTTTTTCTAATATTCAAATTGAATAAATTTCTCTCATAAAATACACCTACAAAAGGTGCATTTTTTTCTGAGCCAACCAATATGTGAATGCAAGATAACTAGTTATCTTAATTTGTAATTCCCTTTTTTTCTTTAATTCTATCATATTATTTAAATTGAGGAAAACTTATCTGAATTTGTTTTGTATATAATTTCGTATAGCGAGATTTATCCAAATTTAAATGTAACTCATGAGATCCCAACCAGAAAGATATTAGTTGTAAGAGTTCTAAAATGTATTTTTCAGTTATATTTATATTTTTAGAGAAGTAAATGAGGGTTATGTCTCCAGCAGAAAAATTAATAGAACCACATAAATTTAGCTCTGTAACAGAATTGCTATAAATTATAGAATTGAAGCTAGCACAGAAACTTGTGGAACTTCACACTTATGGTTTTTGATAAACTCTTTATCAGAAATATTATTATATTATGTATTTATAAAGGTCATTCTTTTTTTTCCAGGTTGCTATTCCCGAATTCTGTTTAGAGTTGTGGCCTGGATTTGTAACTTCAATGAGACAACATGAAAATGATATTTTGTTGAATTCTGATCTAACATTCAAAGTTATGAGGCAAGACAATGTCTATGATCTAATGTTGGAATGCAGGTCTTCAAATCATCGTGCAGAATTCCAATCGAAAATTATAGGCAGTGTAGTTTTGACATATTACAACAATAAAACATACAAAATCGATGACGTCGATTTTCATACATCTCCCGCCTCCACATTTCCTAGAAGAGATGGAAGCAGTATTTCATTTGTTGAATATTACAGAACTCGTTATAACATCAACATACAAGTATTACGATTCTTTTATTCAATTTTTGAGACTTGTTGATAATATTAATTTTTCAGGTGTTGACACAACCTATGTTAGTTTCGCGAAGTAAACCACGAGAAATTAGAGCCGGCATGCCTGAAACTGTACTTTTGATACCCGAACTTTGTCAACTGACTGGTCTTACGGATCGCCAAAGAGAAAATTTCCAGCTGATGAGAGCATTGGCGGATCATACACGAGTTGGCCCGGTCGGACGAATTGCGAAGTTACGAGAATTCAGCAACAGAATGCAAAATTGTCCAGAAGTTATACAAGAACTTCGAAACTGGGACCTTAATCTTGCTAAAGATTTGATTAGGTTCCAAGGTCGATCACTTCAGCAGGAGACTATTCTTGGTGGTAAGCATTTTTCTGAATGTATAATAAATATAAATTTCAGTTTTAACTTTTGAATATGTGATATGAGAACTGACCCCACCTATGAAGGAAATAAACAACAAATCATTCGAATGTGGAATCTTTCCTGATAATATCAAATCAAATCAAAATATACTTTATTGTCCGAAGATTTGCATCTTATTGACAAAGTCCAAGAAATACAATGTTGATATAAAAAAAGTATAAATGTAAATATAAAAAAGTTCCAAAAATGTATAAATGTAAATATAAAAAAAATTCTAAAAATGTATAGATAAAATACCACCATGTATAAAGTGATGGTACAATAGTAGTAAAAATATTAGTAATATATTATTAAAAGGATTCGCTAAAATATTCTTCCAAACTATAATAGGGTCTATCCACAAGGAGGTTCTTCACCGCCTTTTTGAAATGAACGTTGCTTAAATTTGCCGATCTCATTTCTAATGGTAAATGATTGAACAATTTACCACCATTGTAGTATATGGAATCCTTGATTAAATTCGAAGTTGGGATGGGAAGCCTAAAGGTATAATTGCTATTGCGTGTAGCATAAGGAGTAGAAGCAAAGTTGAGCTTCGATTTATGTTTATAAATAAGGCAAACTGTCTCTAAGATAAAAAGTGCGATGACTGTTAACATTTTATTGGCAGTGAACAAATTTCTGCACGATTCTCTGGGTTTAACTTTACAGAGACATCTTAGTGCCCTCTTCTGTAATATTAATACAGAAGAGAGGAGGGATGAGTTGCATGCTCCCCAAAAAGGTATTCCATAACGTAGTCGTGATTCAACAAGTGCATGGTAAACGGTCTTTGCGACATGGAAACCCAACTCATTTGAAACCACTCTAACTGCATAACATCTTGAGGAGATCTTACTCTTCAGTTGTTTAATATGCTCATCAAATTTCAGCCTATTATCAATGAATACACCGAGAAATTTTGTGTTTAATTTAGTTTGTAATACGTCAGCGTCTATTGAAATGTCATCAAGCGAACATTTGAATGATATTATATTTGTTTTGGATGCATTTAGAGAGAGTAAATTTGCATCGCACCAGCTCTTCACCTTCTTCAAGTCGGATGATATTATTTTAATTAACTCCATAGAGTTTTTTTCTTTCCACAATATTGTAGTATCATCCGCGAATAGAGTGAAACTACCAGATATGTTAATCATAGATATGTCATTCATATATAACAGAAACAGAATAGGGCCTAACACAGAACCCTGTGGTACACCAAATTCAATGGCCCTGTTCTCCGAGAGTTCCGTTGTCCTCACCATTTGACTCCGACCTGAAAGGTACGATTCGAACCAAGTGTTCGTTACACCTCTACATCCATATTTATGAAGTTTTTTTAATAAAATGTTATGATTAACGCAATCGAACGCCTTTGAAATATCCCAAAAAATTGCGGCAGCTACTTCACCAGCATTCAATTCAGAGTAAATTTCATATAAAAAAGAGAAGATAGCATCATTTGTATCTTTTTCCTCTTGAAACCCAAACTGGTTTTTGCTTATAATACAGTGCAGTTTTAAGAATTCATCTAAACGTACTTTGACTAATTTCTCAATAATTTTTGCTAAAGTCGGTATTAAGGAGATAGGACGCAGATTGGAGGGATTATCTAAATCACCACCTTTATGTAGTGAAATGACAACGGAAGTCTTCAGGGAAGAAGGAAATGAGCCAGTCCTGAATGAGGTATTAATAAGGGCGACCAAAGTTTCTAGAGCATTGAGTGGTAAATTCAAGAGAATCTTAACGGAAATATCATCATATCCGGCCGTGTTTTTATTTTTAATGTCATGAAGTGTTTTGAACAATTCATTAAGGTCAGTGTCATATAAAATAAGACTATCATGAATTTTTATATTTTCTAAGTTGATCAATGGATCATATGGAGCATGAATTGTGTTACTCAACTGTTCAGCAATAGAACAGTAGAACTCATTTATTATATTAGGATTAAGTGACAGTTCAGAGTTTTTCTTTTTTGTTTTACCTCTTATATCACTTATAATTGACCAAGTTTCTTTAATTTTATTCTTCGATTCCCCCATTCTGTTGCCGTAATATATTCTCTTAGCTAGACTGATAGTGGATCGATATACTTTTTTGTAATCATTGAAATAGTTCCAGAAAAATGTTTCATTCGTGAATTTTCTGATATAATGCAGTGAGCGCAGGTTTCTAGAGGATGTTTTCAGTCCTTTTGTCACCCATGGCTTTTTACATTTATTTTTAATTATTTGTTCTGGAAACGACTTATTGAACACATCAGACAATGCACTGTGGAATGATAAAAAGGGGTACATTCAGAGAGTATGCTCACCCAGTCTATTTCAAGGCAGTTTTGATAGAACCTATCATAGTTTGAACGACTGAACAATCTACCATACTTATGTATGGTTTGTTTTTTTGTTGATTTTAACAGAATAGAACATATCACTGCTTCATGATCAGATAATCCGGATGGAATAACTGTGCATGAAACATTTTGCTTGTCAATATTGCTACAGACATAGTCGATGCAGGATGCAGAAAATCGAGAGATGCGAGTATCCGTATCAACGTGCATACTCAAGTCAAATGATAAAAGTAAGTTCTTCAGTGACTCATGAACCAGAGAATCACAGTCATTGTAATTGATATTGAAATCACCTGTTACGATTATAGAACTATTTATCGGCAGGTCAGACAAGAGTAGCTCTAGTTTTCTCAAAAATATATTAACATCCGTAGAGGGAGATCGGTAAAGACAAACAACATATAAATTATATTTTTTGCTAAAGCAGATTGTGAATTCAAATGTTTTATCATCCAAGAGATCATTGAACTTTTCGATTTGAGAGAAAGAGTAATCGGTAATTACAGTGTCAGCCACCAGAATAACTGTTCCCTCGTGGTTTGAGTCTGCTCTTGAGTTTCTGCATACCACAGAGTAGCAAGGTATGTATATAGGCTCATTACTATTACACCAATGTTCTGTTAACAATACTATACTGGGAAAATTCAGAGTATTCAGAAGTACATAAAGTTCGTCACACTTACGTCTGAGGGACTGAATATTCAGTAAAAATAATGTGCATGTTTTTGTTATAGATTTGAAATTGTAACATTGTTCACTCTTGGAGTCAGTTTCTTGGGATATCACAGGTCTATAGAAAGGATGTTCTGAGCTTGATCTAAAAAATCGTCGCATATAGAGACATATTTTAAATTATCCCCTTGTTTTTTCGTTAGAATGTTATAGTTCAATACATTTTTCGCTATGGTATGAATTTTAAGCTTTTTACCACCGCGGCTGTTAATCTCCAAGAAAGAAATATCTCCTTCAGCATAATAATTTAGCTTTTTTGTGTATTCGTATAATTTGATATTGAATTTATAGATAAGTTGATTAAAACTCTATACACCTTTCCATAGGGTATAGAAGATAGTATTATGTTTGTATTTGTACAGAGTTTTAGAAGACTATTGATTTTTCTGAATGAAGGATATTTATTCGCCCTAAAATCGTTTGACCCTGCCAAAACTAAAATGTAATCATTGCTGTCTAGATCTTTCGACAAGTTGACAATATCTTCAATTATGTTTTCAAACAACTCTCCCGGTTTGATGATAGTTTGAACAGTAAACCTATTCCTATAAAATCTAGATATCATTTCTCCCAAACCATATCCAAAATCATCGCATAAAATAAGGATTTGATTTTTTGGAGAGCCTCGACCCATACACAATTTGCTTACATATGTTCTATCATCATCTTCTACATCTGATGATTTAGTCAATTTTTTCAAAGTTTCATAAGGCTTATTTTCTTCCACAACATTGTTTGGCAGTATTTTGTCCTCGGTTTTTGATGAGCTAGGACTAGGTCTGAGTTGAGTGTCACATTTGGATATTTGATTTATTTCTAATTTCAATGTCAAATTTTCTTGTCGGATACATTCTATTTCATTCAAATTTACTTGATTTTGCGCTGAAAGAGTTTCTATCGATGTAAGCATTTTTTTGTTGATTTTGTTGAGTTCGCCCAGTTCTTCCTCCAGTTTAGACATCTCTTTCAATGTTTCATCCAATTTTATCTGGAAGTCTTCATTTCTCAGTGCTAATTTATCTTTATCCGAGTTCAGTTTTGTCAGTTCCCTTTCCTGTTTTTTGATGTTTTTCATAAGATCCTCCTCCAAGCTGGCAGCTTCATCTTGAAAATCGCTTGAGACTCTTCTCAATCTCTTTATGTAGCTGTCCTTCTCTTGATTATCTCTTCTTAACTTATCAAGTTCTTCTTGTAGGTAATTAATTTTGTCTTCCCAGTCTATATTTAGTTTTTCTATCACAATAACTTTTTCTGCATTATCCTTCTTGAGTTTATTTATTATGTCTTCACTTTTTCTAAGTAGTTCTGCCTCTTGTTTATTTTTCTTCACAAACTCTTTAGAGCACAGTATTTTTGTACCTCCCATTGTGATGTGTTTTACCCTGTCGACACAGCTAGCGTGGAACATATTAAAACACTGAGCGCAACAAAAATTTGGACCTCTTAATAGAATTTCTTACCCTTCGTTTTTTGTGGCTTTATCTATCGGTGTTTTTATAGCCAAATCTACTTTTACAACTTTGATGCACTCTTCTGAGTTTATTTATGCACTTCACCAAAGTCCGACACAGATAACTTTGACGCACAAAACTGGATGTCTGAATGTTTTTGTATAATGGATATATAATTGGCTGAGCTGCTGCCAGCAATATGTAACAAGCTTTAATGTTTGCTTTGATATACCGACAGATGCAAACACGTCCATTCGCTAGGACAGTCACTACACTACTCTAGTCAATGAATTAGTTGTATTCAAGTCAATGTAATTTGTTCGGATCGAGTGATAGCAAATTTGCAGTGATGAATATCATTTTCAGTATTCGTTTTAACTATTGGGTAGAGATATGAAATATGGACTATCATTATCTTTTGAGGCATTTGACATAGTTAATCATATTTTATTGAAGAAATTGTCAAATTAACATTGGTATTCAATGAATTATTCATAGATAGTTTGAAAATTAAGAATAGTATAAATTTATCAGATATTGAAAGAAAGATTTTGACTTTCGACTTCTCCATCTGTGTATGAAGATGGAGAAGTATACAAAGATGCAGATGTAGAAGTAGAATGCAACATTTATTATATAAAGCTAAGATCGAGTCTCTTCCAGTGATGTAATCACTCGGTCAATCCAATGTACTTTTGCAAGTGAAATTTATTGAATCCAATTCATGTGTTCAAGAATTTGTATTAAGGAAGTGTGTAAAATGCTTTTCTTTAGATCTAATGAAAGAACTCCATATGTTTTGTACGAATCTAAATCTAGCTGGAATTGGGTTATGGTTACTACGGAATCCCTGTCTATTAAAATTTTGATGTCAATTCGTCAAGATTTCAGAGCTTTTCTCGAATCTAATATAATCATTTTTTTTCTGGTTCGGTAGGCTTGAGATACAATTTTGAGTAGGAATACTAGGCGATACATTTGTACCAACAGTAATAAAGTAATTATTGAAACTTCCACAAATATCTTGTACATTTTCAATTTCATTTCCATTTACGAATATATATTTAATTTAATTTCCATGATTCGTTCTATTATATAGAATTTTGTTGATTGATTTTCATACCAACTTTGGGGCAAGGTTACTGAATTTTTATTTATTATACTGATTATATAGATGTGGAACACAAATATCGGAATCCCAATGCATTCTGGAGGGGTCCACTATATCATCTGACCTATTTAAAACGGAATATCTATTATTTGATTGTACCGTTTCCCTTCTTGCACTGTTTCAAATCAAATCAGTTTATTCATTCCAAGGACCCATTAGGGTATAGAACATGTCAGGATATAATGTCTTAGTGCATGTATATAAATGTAGTAAAGACTACATACATAACTACAAGACAACAAAAGGAACATCGATATAAGTTATTTGCTTAAAAAGTTACAATAAAAATTCATCAATGTTATAAAATAAATTTTCTTGCAGAAAGCGTTTTATGGAGTTTCGAAATTTGAAGTGTGTAGGCTGAGTTTTAATGCCAGTGGATAATTTATTGTAAATTCTCACACCTGTTGAAAGTGGTCCATTTGATGTTATTTGGAGATTGCTATGATTTGGATAGATTAGCTGATTATTTCTGGTTTGGTAGACATGTATGTCCGAATGCCTGGGAAGAGAGTTTTTTATTTTATGGATGTAGCAGGCAACCTCCATAATATAAAGACAGGCCAGAGGAAGAATATTCAATTCGGCAAACAATGGTTTATAGGAATTCCTGGGTGATACATTTTTTACAGTTCTTACTGCTCTTTTCTGAATAAGAAATAGATGCAGTGCTGCCGGAGAGTTTCCCCATAGTAAAATGCCATAAAGTAGAATAGACTGGATTTCAGCAAAGTAGAAATTTCTCAAACTTCCGATATCAACCACATTTCGCATACATCGAATTTGATATATTTTGTTGTTGATTTTCTGTTAATATTTAAGTCATTCAGTTTGATCGAGAGTGGATTGTTTATTAGTCTTTGTCTGGTGTGAAAGATTAGATACTCAGTTTTTTCTGTACTGAAATGTAGTTGATTAGCTGAAAACCATAGTCCTAGTTTACCAAGAATATGGTTACAAGCTTGTTCGGTCATTTCACTGCATTCCTGGGAGACAAGAAAAGATGAGTCATCAGCATACAGCGTGATGTTATACTCAGGTAAAAATTCCACTATGTCAGCAATGAATAAAGAAAATAGTATTGGGGCCAAAACACTTCCCTGTGGCACTCCCGGCTCCAGTTGCGGGGCATCTGAGCAGTGCTTACTAATAGATCCATCAACTTCTTTGAAACAAATTTGGACAAACTGACTTCTATCAGAAAGATATGATTCAAACCATTTGGCTGCAATTCCTCGTATGCCACAAAGCCAAAGTTTTTGTAGCAGTGCCTTATGAGGAATACAGTTAAAGGCCCCGCTTAAGTCGCAAAAAAATTCCAACAGGGGAGTTTCTTTTGTCGATCTCGGACAATACATTATTATAAAAGTCAACTGTTGCAGTTGTTGTGGATTTTCCCTTCCGAAAACCGTGCTGCTGGTCTGGTATGTCTGTATTTATTGATGAAGGGAGTTAGTCTGTCTAGCATACAATATTCGTTAACCTTTGCAAACGGAGAGAGACCTGATACTGGTCTGTAATTATTAATGTTAGTTTTTTCGTTTTTTTTTATGCACTGGAGTTAGCTTTGCTGATTTAAGACAGTTTGGAAATATGCCCGATGCAAATGAATGGTTTACTAAATGGGTTAGAATACCTACTATATCTTTACCAAATTCCTTTATTAAAACAGAGGGAATTTCATCTGGACCGGTAGACATTTTATTTTTCAGTTTTGATACAATGTGTAACATTTCATCTTCAGTAAATGGCATGAAAGCAATAGAGTTTGTGTTGCTTTTCCCCGAAAAATCAAATTCACCAATTTTTTTGATGGACTTTGCTACGTCCCTAGGTGCTTCAATAAAAAAATTGTTGAATGTGTCAGCTATTATCTTGGGGTTGGTCAATTCACTATTATGTAGGATTTTCAAGTTAGAAGAGTTACTTGTTTTATTTCTTAGCTTGTTGATGATTTCCCAAGAAGTTTTATTTTTATTTTCAGATTTCTCTATTAAAGTACTATAGAATGTTCTTTTTGCAGTTTCGACGAGATGCGTATGTTCTTTTTTCGCAGATTTGTAGTAATTTTGAATTTCAGCATGCTGCTTTTGTAGAATGAACAGATCTTTCAGGTTCTCGCTAGAGTTTTTGATCTCAGCTGTAATCCAATTCTTTTTATTACTCTGATTCTTTCTTCTTGACATTGGAAAGCATTTATCATATATATCAAAGAAACTGTTTAAGAAGATGTTGAATTTATAATTACAATCGTTTGTATTATATACCTCATCCCAAGTTTCCGCTGTTAAGACATTTCTAAATCGTTGTTTATTGAAGGAGTTGAAGTACCGTTTTTGAAATGATAGATTCTTTTTACTGTTATAATGCATTTCCATTGAATTAATCTTAACGATTATGGATTGGTGATCAGAGATGTGGGTATCATTAACTGATGTCACTGCCTCGTTCCCTAAATTTGCAAAAACATTGTCAATTCTTGTACTACTAGCAGAAGTAACTCTGGTATTTGGAATACTATGCCATATAACCCATACTGGGCCATAGTGTTGATTATATCATCTGCTTCACGGGAGGAATTGTTAAAATTCACATTGAAGTCGCCAGTAATCCATAAGTATGCATCAATAGCGAAAACAGAATTCAGAACAACCTCTAGCCTGTCAATAAACACCTGAAAATTGCCTGTTGGGGCTCTATATAGGGAGATAATAATATGAGTTTTTTGAGTTAAACTGTATTTAACTCCACAAACCTCAAAATCTTGTTCAATACTATATTTACCAATATCTACCGGTTCAGCATCCAGGTCTGATCTGGCCCAGATGGCACAGCCTCCACCTCTCAGGACATTTCTACTGTACTGACTCATAAAATTATAACCGTTAATTGATATACTACACACTTCAGTTTCTTTGGCCCAGAGCAATAAAATATATATTTAAACCGTTCAACTCAAGTTCTATCATATTATTTTTTTGAATAATACTTCTAACATTAAGAAAATATATAAAAATATCTTCCAGATGCGATATTTTATCTTTCAGTAGAGGAATCACTATTTCTTTTTCGGCAATTATAGTATCTTTATCATTGATTGTTCGAGAAAGCAGTTGAATTATTTCTTTAAGGTACGATTCTTCTGTTGCACATTGAGCACTGTCCATCTGGTTTTTTTTCTTTGATTATCACCAATGGATCACAGCATGTTTTCCTCTGGGCACAACTGTTGTGGTATGCTTCATCACAGGTTGCATAGTTTACACCTTTCATAACATTTTTTTTGCAATACTTGCAGATTTTCTTCTGAGCTTCTAAATTGTCAGTTTCACTGTCGGCTATCTTACCAATTGTTGAGCAACCATAAAAATTGATAATAAAATGCTTTCCTAGACACTCTGAAAGGTTCAAGTTCACAAAGAAAGAAAAGATACAAATTTTAAAGTGCTATTTTGGTGATTACTCTATTTGAGATACAATAAATCTATTTATTGTTATGTTTGAAAAGAAGCCAATTCATACACAAACCACCATTCATCGAAGTATTAAAAAAGTTTGAGAAATATGGATTGAGTTCAGAACTGCTGGAAGTGAGTGATAGAATTGTTCGGAATATTTTGAAAAGAAATTATAATTGTTGATATGAAGTACCAAAAAACTCCGGAAATTTCTCCCAACAAGAATGTTAGGAGAGTTCGTAGCAAATAATTTCTGGCATAAATGGAACTTCTACGTCACAAAGTCTCTTCCTTAATCTGACATACACACATCCTCTCTAACATTTTCATACTGATGAATCGGTTGCCGTGAGCGCGGTCTAGCGGACACACGCACATTGTGAGTGAGGATCACCGTAGAGTGGTTCAATCGAGTAGTTGATAATCTGATGTTTCCGGATTTGTTAGGCGTGGTCTACAGGTTTTTATAGCTGACATTTAATCTTGTCTGCTACTTTGACAGACATTATCATAGGCTTGCGGAACGGTCGAAGTGATCTATCTGCTGCACTTCGCAGCAGATAGTGATCTACATTGCGTTCGTCTGCCGCAGTATCAGACGAAACGTCAGGTGTAAAAACCTGCAGACCACGGCTAATAAACCCGAAAATATCGGACTATTTGTTAGACACCGGCAGTGAAAGCCTACAGACAATGATAATAATAATAATCTTTTATTTTCCGGTTATAATCGAATATCAGTTGATATTCTGTTATGAACAAATCTCTAATTTTATACTGTTTTACTGCTATCGTGTACCTTAACCCATTATCTGCCATTATAAATGACTTCCAATTCAGGAAGTTAGTCAAACAATTTCTATTTGATAGAATATTATATAATATTATATTCCTATTATACTTTGGATGAATATTTTAACGATAGCTTATGACTTATGCATATTTTTTATCCTTACTTATTAAGGAGCTCTTAGTTGTTACTTTTTGACTACTGATTTATAAACTTGACTTTTACTCTTTTATATCCTCCATCTTAACATAGTTTGTACCCATGCACTATTTATATTTTTATTTTAATTTCAGTTGGTATGTATTGCTTTTTTTAAGTATGTACTACACACGCTTTGTCTACAAGATTATGTCTTATGATAATAAAGCATATTATTATTATTACAAGGTCTTCACTGAACCAGAGTTTGGAATTTTCTTTCATTTTCAATGATTTCTATGATGAACTTTTTTGAGAAATGTCTAATAATGTATGTAAATGTAAATATACATTTAGGTATATCAGTTGTAATATGTAATTCGTTTGTGATCACTCAGTTTATGATCTGTTATTTGAATTTCACATTATCTATTCAAATTAATGATAGAATTTCAGCAGTAATGACTTATCCTTATACATTTTTTATTACTGTTTTAAACATCTCAACAACCATAGATCACCAAGTATAAATGAAAACTTAGAACACATAGAGATAATAGTATGAGATTATCATTTCCAACACCTTTCCTCAATCATTACTACTATACTATTGACTTGATTCCAAATTCTTCTATACATAATTTCAGCTTGGGCTTACTCAGTGCTTTCGTTGAAGCGTCTGTTATGTAATCCTGTGTTGACACATACTCAAAATCAACATGCTTTTCCTCGATAGCTTCCCGTAAGAAATGATGGTGAATATCTATATGCTTTGTTTTATCATTTGGTTTAAAGTTAACTGATTGTCATTGAAAATTACAACACTGTCTCTTTTTACTCAAATTTCAGCCAATACATTTTTGAGGAAAATTGCTTCTTTCGTTGCCGCGAATAATCCCATATATTGTGCTTCTGTAGTTGATGAAACAACAGTTGTTTGCTTCTTACTTTAAATTGCTGCCCCACCAAGTATAAAATCGAACCCAGGAAAGGATCTTCGATCTATTTCATTTCCGGTCCAATCTGAATTTACGTATCCTATCAGTTCTGCCTCTTGTGATGAACTAGACAATAGTCATTTTGTCAGTTCGGACTTCCGGTGTCTAATGTAATATAAATTGATTTGAAATCCCTGAAAAAAATTAAAAAGATTAAGCGAAAATAACAATTTTATTAAACAAAAAACTGAAATTACAAACCAAGTGCGCGGCTTCTTTGAATTTTCTCCTAAACCAGTGTTCCTCTTTGTGGATGATTTCAGCTTGAGCCCACTTGATGTTATGTTGATGAGTCCAAACATGCTCTGCTATTCCGGATTTGCTGGTTTCTCCTCGCTTTGTGTTTTTTGTGCTCAGCAATGCGAACTTTCAATGGCCTCTTAGTTTCACCGATGTATGATTCTCTGCTCTCGCAGGGTATTCGGTAAATTCAATTCTTGGAATCGCAGTCCGCAGTATATGTTGTCCAACAACGCATTTAGTCAAGCTAGCGTAGATATACGTAACATATGGAAACCTCTACTCAAGCGAAAAACGACCAACTCCCGCCAAACGGTCATTTCCCGCTAAAAGCAATGAAGCGGGGAGAGGGAAGAGGGGATAGGTGAAAGCACTCGAATGACCTATAAATAGTCAGATCTTGGAGGAATAAGTCCAGTTATCACCCGAAGACGATTGTGGATACTAACAATCGAAACGTCGTGACGTAACTTGGTTTGGAATCTTTTAATTGTTATTTTTCATATTTTGTTGAAAATATTTTTTAATTTTCAGCTTTCATTAATATTTAAATTTTTAATTTTTTTTGGTTGTTGCTTGTATGTTATTTCCTTGTAATTTCAGTTTTTTGTTTAATGAAGTTGTTATTTTTTGTTAATCTTTTTATTTATTTTTTTCAGGGGTTTCAAATCAATTTATATTATATTAGATAATGGAAGTCCGAACTGATGAAATACAGTCTCTTCTACTTTTAATGTAGATTACTCTAAACTGAAGTATTTTTCACGCTTTTTATCTGTTCGCAGTAGATGGGAAAATTATTGTTTCAGGGTCAAAATGCAACAGTTATTTGAGATTTAAATTATTTTTAATTTCTGCTAGCTCTTGTCTCATACCAAATTTTGATTTGATTTCAAAAATTTGCACTATAAAACAATAATTTGTCTTCTACTTTTAACGGTACATACAATAATAAAAATTTTAGAGCAAATAAAGCAATCTTTGATAGCAAGACAATGAAAAAATCATGGCCGATTTTTCTATATCTTTTTTCTCGATACCTTCATCTAATTAAAAAAAGTTAGAAGCATTGAAATTGATCTTTCAAACCAGGTATGATTTGACCCATATTTTCAACAGGGTTGAAAAGTGCAAAAAATATAGATTGGGTTTGAACGATTTTCTATTTGTTAAAACGTCAAAGGCGATAAACAAAACCTTGTTTTTTTCCCATTGACTTTCGATGTAACTAAGTATTGAAAAAACATATATTTTTTTCAGGTGGAAATGCTAAATACTTTTCTGGACAGAAGGCTGATTGGACTAGAGATTTAAGAGTGTCACCAATGATTTCTCCAGCTGAATTTAAAAAATTTGTTGTGATATGTCCTGCAAAATTCAAAAGAGGTTGTCAAGATTTTCTGTACCAATTGAAACGTGCTGCTAGTGGCATGTCTTGGTTTATACCTGAAGAAAAAATGATGGATATTGGAGATGACCGTGCAAATTCATACCTTGACGGCATTGAAAATGCGATTGCTAAAGAAAAACCTTCTTTAATAATGTGTGTCGTATCCAATAATTCTGCGGATAGGTATGCAGCTATTAAAAAAAAGTGTTGTGTGGACAGAGGTTTACCTTCTCAAGTCATTCTTGCGAAGAATCTGACATCAAAAGGTACAGGTAATTTTTATTGTTGAAGGGTAACATTTCTTTATTGATTTCTGGTAAGTTTATTATTCATAGATATCAGATAAAAGTGACCAAATTCACTGAACCTGACAGGTAGGTAGAATGGAGGGTACAGCGTGATGACATCAGTTATCCGTATTTTGGGAAATAATAGGACTTATATTAATAATAATATATTTATTTCAAATTGGCATCCTAATATACAAAAACATTTGAAAATTGGATAGACAAAGTCACAGTCCAACTTCTTCATAACACTAAAATATGTATGCTCGGAATTATCCAAACATTCAATAAATAAAAAAAATAACAATGTAAATTACAAATATTAGATATATCAACGTTAATGTTGATGTTTCAAATGACTAGTAAGTTCTTTTTTGAATGTCATAATAGATTCACTTTGTTTTATCTCAAGCGGGAAGTTATTATAGTCCTTTATAGAAATAGGAGTTCGTGGATCGTGTAAAGTTCAAACGTGGTATATATAAATTAGAATTTCCCCTAGTGGAGTAACTATGAATTTGGTGATGGAAAATAATAATAGTCCAATAAAATGAGGATTTAAATTACCATGCAAAAGGCAAGCCTGCATTTTTCAATATAAGTTCATGTTAGCATACATTTAAAGGATTTATAGTTATAAAATGTTGAATTTCATTTAGGGGATAGAAAATGAATAAAAACTACCCAAAAATCACTTATATCTCGAAAGCATAAAAATATATGAAAAAAAGGTTGCAACAAAAAATGTAGGCAATAAATTTTTTTATAAAATCGTTTCTGATCACTTATGACGTATTTGCAATAGAAACAGAGATATTTGCAATAATCAATTAACACTTATAGTTCAGGCGTGCGGCTAGTAGAGCGGCTAATTTTGCCTGGCAACAGGTATTATAAGACATTCACCGAGCAAGCGTAAAGAAATAGATCGATGTTATAGGTTGTGAAATAAATCATTGTAATTGGGTGTTTGGTAGAGTGACGACACTTCCCGATTTTCGCGGGGCAGTCCAGCTTTTTGGTGGGTTTGGGTCATAAGATCTTTTTTTGGAACTTCTGTCCAAGGCACCGAAAATTATGACCCAATGCTCATTCGATTCGGAATGACCCCAATCAACTTTTTGAAAAAATTCGAGAGGCTCAAAAAATTGCAAAAGTAAAAATTTTGTAAAAAAAAGAGGGGTTTCGGTTTTTGCAAATATCTCTGAAACTAATAAAAAAAAATCTGTTTTAAAAATCTGTTTTTCCGTTAACCAGCTGTCGCACCCCTACGAACGACAACCATCAGAAGTCGAAACTTGTGCGAACTAAAGATTAACGAGGTCTTACCTTACGTGTGATTCCCAACACGGGTTGGATTATAGCAAGTGAAAAGTGTAAAAAAACAACCTTTCAAAACTCTATCGCCAACATTTATAATTTCAATTCAGAAGGGAAAATATCTCTAAAAGCGGGCAATGCGCGTCCCGTACGCACTAACCGATATGGACCTTTGAACAATAAAAATTATTTCAACCCATTAAATATCATCATTAAGAAAAACAACTTCACATACCTTCTAGACCCTTGAATGAACGAAAATCCATAAAAAAAATTCTCGTGATTATTTTATTAGATATACTTTGATTAATTAACTAATTTTTAAAAGTTTTTGATTTACATGAAAACCTTGATAATTTTCAAACTGAAAACTTTGTTTTTTTTACTTCTTGAAACTTCTCTTGAAAGCCTTCCTGTTGAAAAAATTAAAATTTTGATTTTTCACTTTGTTATTAATAATCAAAGACAGTAAAAAGTGCAAAATTCAATTGAAGCAATGAAAAAATTTTCTTTGTAGTCAAATTCATTCATATTCTTATTATTGAGAGCTACATAAAAATGGTTTTTACGCAACTTGTAGCTCTATTTGTTTGAAAAATTGTTATAAACAAATGTATTGTTTATGAGATATTTGAAATTTTTTGGGGGATTTTTATCAGTAATGAATATTATGATTTTTAAAAACAAAATCATTTCTCAAAATAAAATTATTGCTTGAAAACGCATTTGATTTTTTTTTAATCATAATTTCAATTTTTTTTTTAATTCTGAAACAAACTGTGTTTTTCATTCATATTCATTCAATAAACAATTTTTTTCAAACAAATTAATTTTTACAATTCATATTTTTTTAATGTTACCAAAAAAACAAAAACAACAATTTGTTACTTCTTGTGACACACGGTTTTTATGTAAAAAATACGGATTTTTTTTTTTTTTTTTACAAAAAAAGAACGAAAAATGTCACATCGTTGAGTCACACAGTTGGTATGACAGCTGCAGAACATCTGAAAATATAGTTTCAACAATTAAATTTCAATAAAAAATGAGAGTTTGAATAATAAAATTATAATACTTTGCAAATTACCTGTCTTAACAAATCTTCAGGCGCAGGTTTATCGGTTGTCATGATTGGGATCATCAACATATTAAGTAATTGGATAGAACTGGCCGATACTTGATGAAAATCCATATTAAAAAACTAATCAATACAGTTTATTGTATGATTTTCACTATAAGGGTTTTACAAAAACCGCGACACATGTTTTGCTATATAATAGCTTCTTCAAGCATAACTGAGAGTTACTTCTAAATTACACCGTTATATACTATAACCTAGTACCTATTCGTCTACCTAAATAATAAATCTACCTGAAAAAAAACATTAAGTCGTTTCCATCCCTATTGCTCAGGCTGAAGGTTATTTCCACTCCATTGTTGAATTTGATAAAAAAACTCTTTTAGCATGTTGAAGCAAGCTGAAGATGTAGGAGGTAAACTTGTCAGTCGAATTTCAATCTTAGTTTGTGTAGGGTAACCAAAAAGTTTATAACACAGTTCTTCAATTGTTAAATTTTCATCGAAATGTCCATATAAATAAAATATAAATGAAGTTGCTGCATTTTGTAGATGCTGGAAGTTCCTCAGCCAATTTTTCAACTCGTATAAACTTTGTCTTCTCCGCAGACAAACACTTAATCTATTTCGTAGTGCTGGAGAGATATAACCGCTCTACTGCAGCCCGTCTGAACTATAAGTATAAATTGATTATTGCAAATATCTCAGTTTCTGTTGCAAATACGTCAAAAGTGATCGGAAACGATTTTATAGAAAATTTTATTGCCTACATTTTTTGTTTCGACATTTTTTTCATATATTTTTATGCTTTCGAGATATATTCAAATTAGTGGTTTTTGGGGGTAGTTTTTATTAATTTTCTATTTCCTAAATGAAATTCAACATTTTTCAACTGTAAATCCTTTAAATGTATGCTAAAATGAACTTATATTGAAAAATGCAGGCTTGCCTTTTGCATGGTAATTTAAATCCTTATTTTATTGGTCGAAATATGAGGGTGCATTACCGGGCAATATTTTGAAAATTGATAAATAAAGGTATTTTTTTTTAATTTGCCTTATCGAATGAAAATAATGACGTTTTTTCAACGCTTTCGCTTATACCGGAAGATGGTACCATCTTCCCTTATTAAAATGTAACACCCTGTATATTTTCACATTTTTGAATGACTGACATTCTAATATGAGTTCATGTAATACACCCTATACCATAAATGAACTGTTCTTGAGATATTCATTTGTTTACTCAAAAATAAACTAATAATTCCGCAATCGAGTGATTATCCCATAAAATTTAAATGTGGATAAAGTACATAAATGAGCTATTATTGATCAAAAAAAATATTTCATTCCATCCTCTTGTAGGAGTAACATTTCCAAAATATTATACAAGGTGTTCTGAATCAATGACTAATTCTGAAAATACAAAAAATGGGCAAAAACTCACTTTTTCAAATTCCGAGATGATGTTTACTCATCTTCATGAAACATCTCCTGTATCAAAAATGAGGTACTTCAGCTTTTTTCGAAAAAATTGAACATGGACATGTCCGCCATAAAACTAGGGGCTACGAAATTTTAATTTCGAATAGTTACAGAGAGTTTATTAGTTATTAATTTGCCGTCATGGTGTTTATTGATGGCGGAAAGTAAAGTTGATGCATCAAGAGTTCTGTGATTATTGAAAAAAACAGCTATTTTAAAGAAAGTTACATGTGAAAACTGTGGGACAATCTTCCACTATAGTTGTGCTAATAAGAAAACAAAAAAGTGTTGTAATAAGCAGAAGTTCGATGAAGCAGTTGAAGAACATGAAAATCCTAACCTAGAAACACTTGATATGGAAATTTCCTTACTGATAGAAAAATTAATAGTATGGGAAAATAAGATTATGAAGGAAAATAATGCGAAATAATAAACTATTAAAAGGTGAAATTGAAAATCTGGAAATTGAAAATGACAAAATGAGAACTCATAGTGGCTTGTTAACAAAACAAGATCGAAATTCCACAACCAGAATCTATTCTACAGAATTTGAACCAGTTCCTAGATGAAAAACTAGAGAACAAATTGAAATCAATCAATGAGTTGATAGAGGTTCTGAATAATAAAATAGATAAGCTTCATAAGAATGAGAATAGGAATAAAAATGATGAAGAGATAAGAGAAAAAAGTCACCAAAGAAACATTAGCGACGAAAAATTCAAATGCACAAAAAATAGGGCATGGATGTATCTACAAGGTGTCACAAGAAGTTACCGAGGAAGACATCACTACATTCCTTAGAATAATATCGGATGATTATGTGGAGGATTTCATCGTTAGAGACCTGAAAGAAAATGGAAAATTTAAATCATATGCTACTGCAGCAGATTTCTGGTTTAAGGATACTTTTTACACTCCTTCATTCTGGCCTAGGGATGTTAACTATAGAAGATTTAATTTCAATCCCCATTATGAAAAATTTAACACCACAAAAATATTGATGAGGAAACCAGGTCCATTTCTTTTTTTAGAGAAACCATAAATGACACCATCAAGCATGACGTCAGCGGGATCAACAGGCGTGACAGGAAACTGAATATAATGCATTTCAATGTTCAAGAAATTTCTGGTAAGGCTACTGATCTTGAAATAATTCTTGAGCAATATGATATTGATATTTTTTGTATTACGGAGCATTGGCTGAGACATGAAGAAATAAAAAATCTCGGTGTAGATCTGACTGAAACTGGATCAAAATTTGTAATTTCTGTATATCGTACGCCTGACAGTTACATCAAAAATTTTCTGAAAGAACTGTATGATCTAATATGTGATATATACACTGGTAAATATTACCTGGTAGTCTGTGGTGATATCATTATCAATTTCCTAACTGACTTTGTGTATACCAGAGAATCAATCAATATTTTCAATGAATTCGGAGTGGTAAATCATATTGATCATGCAACAAGAATTACCAGCAAAAGCTACACTTCTATTGATATCATGTTCACAAATTTAGACGTTGAGCAACAAATAATCAAAGAAAGTCATATATCTGATCATACTTCTCAAATATACCAGTTTTATGTGAAATGTGAAAAATTTAAAAATGTAGTAATTTCAAAAGTGAAATCTCAAAAAATGATCTCTTGACTTTTGAAACTTTACTACAGAAAGAAACATGCGGAGGGTACATTTAATTCATTGAATTTAGACAAGAAATTCAATAACTTCTATACCACCTTCAAATATTATTACAACACCACATTCACTTGGCAAAAATTCCATTTGAGTGAAAATAAAAAACCATGGTACTCCCCCAAATTGAAAGAGCTTCATAATATGCTATGTTGCATCGTTTATTCCTCTCAGTTGGAAATAAGTGCAGCTCCGGCAGCTGTTCGTCTTGGTGAGCAAAAATTAAGGGCGAAGGCATTTGAGTGTACATCTGACTGAGAACAGTACAAAATTATGTAATGGGCGCCACCTGGCTAAATGCAATAATCAGAGTTCAAAGTTCGGCCTGCCAGGGTGACAAACTACATTATCAATTGAAAAAAATATTGCATTCGATTGAGCAACCTGAAAATATAAAAGGGAGCAAACAATTACTATTCTGAGTCCAATTAATCGGCTATAATTAAAGTTCTTGTTTAGAAGTACAGATACCAGTAATATTTTATTCTAAGGGATTTTTGTACAGATCTTCACCTTGCGATCACCCAGTACTGTGTGTTAGCTCACAAATCATATAAATTGATAATTTCATGAATTTAAGGTGAATGATAAAATTAAGAAAATTAATATATCTGGCCTGTTACTCCTGGACAAGCGACTCTGATGAACATAAAATCTGGGTTGGGTTTAATTTTTGCCTTCCTTCTGAACAACAGTTCGAGGGATCCTCAGCAGGAACAAATTGCAAATGACTGAGTATCAATAGTTCCAATCCACGGATATCCTGTACTAGTGTGTAACCGTCCCTACAACCTACGGGGAATGATTAATAGGAAAAAACAAAATCCTTGCTACTTACTCCACTGGAGGAGGTTTAAAACTTCAAAAAATTACCGAGATACTTTTTATTCCTTACAATTCAGAAGAAGAGATTCCACAACTTCAACTTCACTTATGAAATCTTAAAATAAGAGACTACGGAAATAAGTATTTACAATAGAAAACTGGCAACTGAAATACATCCTAAAAAAGGGAGCAGGTAGTACAAAAAAAAACACCAAAAGGCGTTTTAATCATCCTATATGATTCAACTTCAAGAGGAATATCTTATGGAGGAGTGTTCAAATCGACAAATGGAACTTATCGGTTCAGAACGCCATTTATTGAAGGCTCGTGATTTTTCCAAAACACATCCGCATCCACTCTTCATGAACTCGCCTCTCGCCTTAAACTCTAACTTAGTGGTCAGCTACGTGCTATTCGCATTTGCGCAGATAGCGGCGGGACTAATATCAGGATGCCATCTCTGGGAGATAGTGTTGGCATATGGACTTTTGAAATTTAAATATGAAAAGATCAGACTCAAAAAAGAATATGACCAGAGGCGTAATCACCAGCGATGACCAGGATAAGGAAAAGAGGAATTGATATCTATAGACAAGAGTAGCCAGTTCAAATCAAAATATACTGAGGTATTAACAGCTGGTTTTGTTTAACTAATTCGATTTCTGTCAATCACTGATTGACACCATTATCTTTGAATTGTTATCATAAATAAAAAACAAAATTCTGACTGTATTTATAACTGGAATATTTTTCGTGAATAAGAATTAAACTAATGATTTTGATTCATTATTTATAAAGGAAAGATTTATTGGAAATCACGTTAAATAGGCAATCAACATTGCATTCAAAAATTTTATCGTTACTGGACTGTGTTTGAACATTTCTGAGAGCTATCCTTGAATAATTGAACATTAATTTCGCTTTCCATACCTTTTCGGCTTCATAGAGGTACACCTACAACTTTTCTCATGAAATTTTTTGTTAAACCTCAAGTAATCTTTAAAATGTGAAATAGTAGCATTTTCTAACGCTACAATGTAAGATGTCAAAAATTATAAAGAGTACGTCTAACAATATAGTACATATATAAGATCTTGAAGCACTATTACAATGAAAAGTTGAAAGAAAATGAACCGTGTTAGGAATCACACTTTAGAAGGTAAGACCTCGTTAGTCCTTAGCTCGCACAAATTTCGACTTCTGAGGGTTGTCGTTCGTAGGGGTGCGACAGCTGGTTAACGGTAAAACAGATTTTAAAACGGACAGATGGATACTTATAACGACAGATTACAAGGAGCACCAAATCCCATGAGAGAGAGCTGGAAAATAATGAGTCTAAAAATGAGTCAATAAATAACGCAGTGAAACAACTTATAAACAGAATAATATCGAACCAAAGTGAAATTTGTAATGCTAAGTGACTTTTTCATGTGCATACCTTGTCTAAAACCACAGGTTGAAACTATCTCCTTATTATGAACACAGCTTCTTTCTTTGTCCTACCATAAGTCAAGAGATTGAAGAATATATAATGAAGACAACTAAGAAGTGCTTCAGGAATAGATTATATATATGGGAAAGCTGTGTGTCATGTTAGAGATAATAAGTTTACCATTGGCTCATATAATAAATTGATCATTTCATTTCGGGGCAGTACCTATCGGTTCTTAAGGTTTCCAAATCGATACCAATTTTCAAAAATGATATTTGTTGCCATAGATGTAAAAAAAATCATTGAACTCATCAGCATGTTGCACTTGTAGCCATTTTTCGAAAAGATGGAGACTCCGTGTTTGTTTATAGGGCGACAGAAATCAGCACAGACTATAAGTTTCAAGACTGATGACTCTCATTTGATGTAATGAATGCCAGTGTTCCCTAATTAGTAAAAATTGTGTTTGTAATAATTTTAAAATGTCTCAGGTTGAAGAATTTTGTTACCCAAGCACTGGATGTTCTGGTGAATATTTCAATTTTCATTTGTATTTTTTTTGTTGATCTTTATGTTTTCCTTATAGTCAAAGAGGCAGAACCAAAAAAGTCTTCGAATTCGTTAAGCCTGGTTTTTTCTCAGGTGATTATAATCATAATTCACAATAAAATGCTGCGGTCAGTCAAGCAGATATTAGAACAGATGTCTCAGGTGTGTGTTCAAACCATTCCGTAGAACAACGTCCTGTCACTCAGTTTTAGGTTGCGCGCACGGCCTGTAAGCGAGTACATAACTTGTAAATAATTTTTTTAAGGTAATTTAAGCAAATATAAAAATTAAAAAAATGTTGATATAATCTAAATACAATAGAGAACTGATTCCCGTTGGAATTTTTCATTAAAGTTATTTTTTCAATAATCTAGACAACTGTTAATTAACAAAATTTTCTAAAACTCCTTTATCATTCAAGTAAAATAAATATTTAAATAATTACCATAAATTTTTTTCGCTTCGTGGAGCCCTTCTTAGATACATAAAAGTTATGAAAATTTTAATACTTTGTTTATAATAACTTTTTCAAGGAAACAAAAAAAGAAAAAATACAATGTTGTAAAAAATTTTTTTCTTTATTTATCATTATTTTATCATTTTGATGTCAATAAAAGACAAATAATTATTAACAAATTAACATAATATTAATAACATAACATAATAATAATTAATTTTACTGTATTTCCATTTAACACGAATCTAAACATATAGCCCAGACTATGAATGATAACATCCTGTACAAGTTCTGGTAATTGATCTGCTTTGAAGCAATCAAACTCTTATTTCTCATTAACTAATTTTCAGCCATAGTCAGCAAATATTTGCAAATAAGCTCGCTCTTGAGAACTGCTGCATCACTTTTGATTGGCATGGTGGCATACTCGACCCATTCTTTATTTTAATTTCATAAGAATCGTTTGCAGTACTAAAACATTTATATGTCTTCGAAAATAAAACGAATCTTGTCTCCTCGATTGATTTTGTTTTTTTTTCAAGCTGTATAAATGGAAAAAAAATCATTTCTTATTCACTGACTGACCATTTTATTTATTAATAATATAGTCAGTAGTAGTTACTAAAAAAAAAATCATGCTTAATAAATGAATTGGACCCATATAAACCTCGCGTACATTACAGCTGACTGACCAGCTGTGTTCCCATTGGATGTTTACTGACTATCATCATTTTGATTTACATATAAAAAAACAAAAGTTCATAAAGTTTCAGCCTTAAGAAATTGATTTTATTATGTCAGTGGTCAGTACATGTTTGACCATGCACCTGAGACACTTGTTCTAATATCCGCTTAACTGACAACAGCATTTTAGTGTAAATTATGATTATAATCACCTGAGAAAAAACTATGCTTAATGAATTCAGAGAATTTTTGGCTGCCTCTTCATCTATTAGTAGTCCAACTGCATTTGGGAAAGGCAAGGGTATGAAAAATTACTTGAGGGATGAGTTTGGTCTTTGTATTCCAACCTCAGGTTGACATTATGTAAGGTGTCTTTGGTAATTTTTAAATCTTGTTGTTTCTGCTGATTGTTATTATTTGTGTGTGGCTGTTCAACTCTCTAGTAAATCCAGCATTAGTTCTGAAACGGCCCGAAAGTTCTAGTATTGACTTACTGATATAAAATTTTACACTTCTATTTAGTGTGGTGCCATCACTTTGTGGAATTGGCCGCGGTGGTAGTGCGTCAGACTCACGATCGGAAGGTTGTGTGTTCGATTCCCGTTTGGGACAGATATTTTTCTCGAGAGAATTTATCTGGTTGAAGCTGGAATGATTCTGCAACCGTGTTAGGAATCACACGTTAAAAGGTAAAACCTCGTTAGTCCTTAGCTCGCACAAGTTTCTTAACTTCTGAGAGTTGTCGTTCGTATGGGGGCGGCAGCTGATTAACAGAAAAACAGATTATAACAGATTATCACTCATGAAGTTTGACTTTCTCAGTATATTGTTGCAGTCCAGAAACAAAGTATTTTGTATTATGGGCAGGTGAAGCGCTTTAACGAATTTCAAATCATTTTCAATAATAATTTCGTTTACATTTCTTGAGTTATATCTAATAGGGCTGTGATATTATAATTTCAATCTTAATAACTCGCCTAGAGGAGCCAATCATATATAGGTATGAAATGGATTTTGTGTTTCTTGAAAGAAAGAAAAACTCTAACCAAAGATCTAGTGTTGATATATAATGCACGATTTTCATTTGTTAATCATATGTGAGATATTATAAAATCTGGTAGTCGGATATTGGGCTTGAATATTACCTTTAGAACAGCGACGCCAATTATTTTCAATTACTTGACTATCCGGGTACCTCATTAACAATGAAACAGCAGATCATATACTTTGTGCCTGCCTGAGGATTATTTTATTAATTCACCATTTTCATACATATTTCAAGGATTATATGAACTTCAATTTTTTTATCCATGTAATTAGGCCGTAATAGTTTCGTTTGGATGATGAATAAATAAATAAATAATAATATGCGTATTCTCCAAAATCATCGAAATCATTTTGAAAAATCAAATTGAGAAATATTTTGAAATGAAAGTTTTCTGGATCACATTCGATTAGGTTTTCGCAAGGGTAAATCAACATCATCAGATGTGTGAATATTGTCAGAGAGTTACTCGAGGGTTTTCAAATGGGTGAGTATATTGTTATTATATTGTACGACCTCGGCAAGACCTTTGACTGTGTTTCTCACCACATTCTTCCCAAAAAGTACTATAGCTTAAGAGGAACTCGATTGTCACTCGTCAAGTCGGGGTATGCAAATATGTGGACAGAATATGAAATCTGAAGTTTTCACGGATAGGAATATGCTGAATATGATCCGTGTATGTGCTATTATCTCTAATTTTACCGACGTTTCGACAAAATCTCATTTGTCATTATCTAGGTGTGCTGTTACGTGTTCAAAAGTTTTGTTGATCAAGCAGGTGCTTGATAAAAAGACCACGTGCTAGACATTAGTTCGCATCGGAACAGGTCAATTTCAGTTGCCCTTAAACACACAATTGAATTTAAAAATATATTGAATGTATTGATATATTGAAGTTGGTGGAATTACAAGTGGAAACAAATAATAATTGTGTTATTCCTTTTCACCAAGGATATTATTACTCCGTTAGAGTCTAGAGAATTATACCATTTCATCATCAACTAAAAGACTTAACCTTTCTACTCTACTTTTACAAGAGAACGCGAGCAATAATATGAAATGTGTCTAAATAAGGATTTCTAACATTCAATAAAACGTTCAATTATGACTGCAGTAATATATTCACATTTTGTTGATTTCATAAAAGTTTACGCTATTATTTTCCTGTTGTACAACACTCTTCTAGTCGACGACGTGCTACTCATTATCAACCCATGCTAGGTGGCAAAAAATTATTTCTTTTCTCAACACGCTTTTATTTGGTTCACCTGTAACTAACAAATAATGTAATAAAATCTTGGAAGTTAATTTTCACACACTTCCAATCGTCTGAAGAATATAAAATTTGGCACACATATCAAGAACCAATGACAATATAAGAATTTCGTGATGAGAATAATGATAATAATTATAATAATAATAATAATGATGTCCTCGACCATCAAAGTAAGACGATGTTCGTCATAGAGTTTTCGTCTCCTGGCGAAATGAACATCGCATCGTCCGAAAAGAGGAGGAAAAACGGACAAAATATCGAGACTTGCTCTTTGAACTCCGCAGGCTCTACCCAAACCATTCTGTAAAAATGGTGGTTCTGATCATAAGAGTTCTTGGTGGAATGATGGACACGCTGCTCTCCAATCTAAAAATCATACCGGTTTGCCGTGATGCGGCAGAAATCTAACGCTAGTTGCACACACACCGATTTTGGACGGTCGACTTTGTACCGGTCGTTCAAATTCTAATAGTGAACCACATGTGGGAACGGGACCTGGCACACACGCCGACCGGTGATCGTCGCCGGTAAAATACCGGTGAGCAGCCGTCCACTGCCACTGTATCACCGGCAGTACCGGGAAGTAGTGGCGTACATGACCAAATACACTCTTACATACTCACCGGTTTTTTATCGACCATTCCAGTCTCGAATGCTCGATGAAATTGTAGTTACTACGCATTGACTTCGTTTAGGCAGTGCGTGCTAATTACGACAACAAAACAACTGATTGTTTGACCGATAAAAATCCGGTGAGTGTGCAAGCACTCGCTACCAATAAAATATCGGCCTATTTTATACTGCCCGTCCAAAATCGGTGTGTGTGCAAGCACTCGCTACCAATAAAATATCGGCCTATTTTATACTGCCCGTCCAAAATCGGTGTGTGTGCAACTAGCGTTAGCCGGAAGAATGCAGAAGGCTGTCATCCTTGGTTCACTACGGCTACTCAGGTCACATGATTCTCGGACCCAGTAATCACTCACCCCACTGACGTGGGGAGTGGTTATCTGAGTGAATGATCCAGTGCGACCTCCGTAAAACGCATATTGAGCTGATACCGGTGTATGCTACTGTCACAACCTCTGTAGGCAACATCGAGGAACTTCTGGAGTATAAAATTGCACAAAATGGGTCCAATTTGAGATCCCAACAAAAATTCAATCATGCCTTTTCCCACACTTCTTACACCTGATGAACTCTATATACTCTCTATGAACTCTATATACTCTATATCCGAAATCGGATCTCGCCTTGAAAAATGGATCTCTACTTGTATGTTTTATATCTTGGAAGGATCTCGATTTGTTCGGAAATATATATATATATATATATATATATATATATATATATATATATATATATATATATATATATATATATATATATATATATATATATATATATATATTTCCGAAAGCTTGGACTAACTTAAAAGAGTACTCATTTACTTGCTGCAATACCCCACTATCCAATAGTTTATATATATATATATATATATATATATATATATATATATATATATATGTATGTATATGTATGTTCATTATATTTACATAGTTTAATAATGTAAGGTATTCATTAATTTTCAATTTTTTTGTATATTAGGCTTGCCTACTAAATAAATAAATGAAATATGTAAATATGTAATATGTAAATATATATAAATTATATTTTTGAATCCCAATAAATAGGTCTGGTTTGTCGACGGCACAACTTCAATCAACTTTGGGGAGCAATATCATGAACTCATCAATAATTCTATCTTTTTGAAAAGTAAAACTTTTTATATCTACACACAACTCTTAACACACGAGGACCTTCTTAAACTTAATAGGATGAAAAACTAGGTTGGTACCCCCATGTTGTGACTCTTAAAAAACTGGGTGTGAACTGTATATTTTTGTCTGTTCCTTTCAAAATTGAACTATGGATTTATTCTATGGGAAATTAGCTCTCTCTTGCCATTTTTTGTCAGCAGAAGCACTCAGAATATTGGCTAATGCATTCATCTTCTAGAGCTAGAGAACATGAAAGGCCCTTATTGATTGCACAACTGTGTTAATTTTCAATGTGTTACAAGCTGCTACAAGCTACAACTATTCTAATACCCTCAGAACTGAGCAATATCCCCTACTACAACACTAGAGGCGTTATGCAAATGCAAATCAGCTTCAAACTATCTTTATTTAGATAATTTGACCGTAGTTTGTTTATAGAGTCCGTATTTTTATGTGGTTTCGTTTATTTCAATTGTAATTTTAATATAATTTTTATTTTACTATTCAACCACATTCTTAATATGAATCTTGATTTGCTTCCAGGTGCTATGTCGGTTGCAACAAAAGTGGCAATACAATTGAATTGTAAAATTGGAGGCGCTCCTTGGTCCTTGAATATACCTCTATCCAATCTCATGGTTGTTGGATATGATGTTTGTCGTGACACGGCGAACAGAGGTAGGAGTTTTGCGGGCATGGTCGCATCTCTGGACAGAAACGCCACAAGATATTTCAACCACGTGTCCGAGCATCGCTTAGAGGAGGAACTGAGCGATAATTTTGCAGCTTTCCTGGCATTGGCCTGCAATAAATATAATGAGGTCAATGAAGTGTATCCCGAGAAGATTTTGATTTATAGGGATGGGGTTGGCGATGGACAATTGCCTTATGTTATTGAACATGAAGTGGAGAATATTAAAAAAAAATTGACTGAAACTCTTTATAAAAATAATGATTTGAAAATGGCATTTGTGGTCGTTTCAAAACGAATTAACACGAGGATTTTTACTGACATAGGGGAGAATCCTCCTTCTGGTACGGTAGTCGATGATGTGATCACTTTACCCGAAAGGTAAGTTTATTCATTTAATTTGCGAACCTAAGCACACTACTTGATTACACATTATTGGAACAAAAATCAATTGAGAGTCAATGAGTGCACATTCTCAAACACTACACAACAGATTTGTGTAGATTGAGTAGTCAAATAAAATATCAATACAGATTTTTGTAAACACATTATTATTTTTTCATAGTAGTTGGACGGTTATGATTGAATTACATGTAGCCTATACATAATCTATATACAGGGCTATTCAAATTAGTTTCTGTACATGGGATTCTCGTAAACGATAAGAGATAGTGTCGATTAAATTGTGGCAAAGTTGCGTATTTTAGAGACCTATTCAATGATGTAAAAAAATCGAATATAGCTCTTTTGGTTCTGGAGATTACAGGAAAAACCAAAAATATCCCAAATAATTCTTGTGCCTATATCTTCTTTATTCACAGACATATTGAAAATCTGTCCATATTTTTCAATTGGCACTTGATGTGATCTATCAGAATATGTCAATGAATTTTTTATTCAGGGTGTCATCTGACTTGGGCCACCCCCATCTCTGAATTTTTAAACACGGTCCTGTATTTTTTGTATCGTCGACGTCACTTCATACTGAGAAATTAAATTTAATATTTCGGGATGTTTGGGTAATATTTGATTATAATTTTGTGAATTATTCCCTTTTGAATTACGTACCTGGAAATTGGTTGACTGAGTTTAATAAAAACACGATAGCAATTTTCACGTCTCCCTATATACCGTAGAGTTTTTCGAGAGTTTTTTTTTTTTTTCATTTTTAGGTACCTATTCATATTTTTTCAATTGCTCTGAGCGTTTTCCACAATGAACTTCGAATAGGAAAACCTTTTATGATCATCTGAAACATATCTACATCAAAAATATATTATATGTGTTTTAATAAGCAGGAAAAGAAATGATAGCAATAATATCCGAAACGAATACTAGAGTTGTAATGAAAACTGAAATGAAGTAATTTATATACACAAAAAAATTAATGGCGCAATAAATGTTGAAATCGGAGTCCTTCCATTTCGAAACATTTTTGAACTCGGTTTTTCAAATTTATTTATTGCCCTCAACACCATATTTGCTGCATTGTTGCGAAATCGTTCAAAATCCTCAATCTTGAGTTTTCCACATTTTCTATCTCTCTCCCAGCGTAAATCCTATTTTTCAATATCCCCTATAGAAAATAGTCCAAAATAGTAAGATCTGGTGATCTTGCAGGCCATTATATTGGCCCAGTATATGTCTCGAAATGGAAGTACTCCAATTCGAACATTTATTGCACCATTAATTTCTTTGAGTATATAAATAATTATTATTGCTATCATTTCTTTTTCTGCTCATCAAAACACATATAATATATTTTGTTGTAGATATGTTTCAGATAATCATAAAAGGTTTCCTTATTCGAAATTCATTGTAGAAAATGCTCAGAGCAATGGAAATATAAAAAAATATAAATAGGTACCTGAAAATGAAAAAATATCTATGTTACATAGGGAGACGTGAAAGTTGCTATTGTGTTTTTATTTAACTCGGTCAACCAATTTCCAGGGCCGTAATTTAGAAGGGAATAATTCACCCAATTATAATCAAATATTACCGAAACATTCCAAAATATAAATTAAAATTCAATTTTTCAGTATAAAGTGAACGTCTACGATCCAAAAACTACAACAAAAAATACAGGTCCGTAGTTAAAAATTCAAGGATGGGGGTGGCCCAAGTCAGATGACACCCTATATAAAAGATTCATGAACATATTTTGATAGCTCACATCAAGTGCCGATAGCAAAATGTGGACAGATTCTCAATATGTCTGCGAATAAAGAAGATCTAGGCAATAAAATAATTTGGGGTTTTTTGGTTGTTCCTGTATATCTCCGGAACCAAAAGAGCTTTTTTCGATTTTTTTACATCATTGAATAGGTCTCTAGAATACGCAACTTTGCCACAATTTAACCGACACTCTATCTCTTATCGTTTACGAGAATCCCATGTACAGAAACTAATTTGAATAGCCCTGTATATTAACGGAAAATCCGTTTTATAATTATTGATTCACATTTTTTGTAGAAGGGCAATTGAACTAAAACTGATCTGATTGAAATTGAACAATTGTTTTTTTTTTTTTTTTTTGTTAAGTTCACCAGATCATGATGGGCGTTGGATGGCTATGTGAAAAGTTCAGGACAACCATTGTTGACTTTAAAAAAAATATTTATAACACGAAGGTCTAAGATGAGTTTTCTGATTGATTTGGCCGTTACTTGATGAATATCCATAGTAATTTCATAACTACACCTCACAATTTGATCTCCATATACTTTATTTCAAAAATTCAAGTCACTGTTGACAAAGCTACTGTGTTAGCGAAACATGTGATAGGTATATATTTCAAATAGATGAAATAAATTGAACAATGTAATAGACCTAATACTTAGTCAAATGTCCAAAAGGAAGTCTGAAATATTTGCATTTTGCGTTAATTTTACTTATGGGCACGTTATGTGTCAAGGATATAAGTAATGAACAGTGAGCTTCTTTTCACAACGAATATGGTACTAAAATGAATGAGTATGTTATGCGGTAAAGAGTTTTAGACATTTGGTCAGAGAACACTGAACGATTGCTGTCCTTTATACTTACGAGCGTATGTTAAACTATATTTGGTTCTGTTGCGTGTATTGTATTTAGGCTTGCTCAATCTATTTTTTTCCTTGTGTTGGTATAACGCAAGAGTTTTGTAGAAGAACTGTCTCAAGTCAAGTATACCATTTTCTTCAATAAAGTTTATGACTAGAATACCGGGGAGGTTTATGGGTGTCACACCAATAGGTGGTTCCACTAATGTCTCGCTTGCCTCTACGCAGTTATTTTTATTGAGTACTTTTTTTGGATATTCACATTTTGTCTTCAATCGAGGACCGCCTGCCCGGTACTGACGATGCCCAATAGGCTGAAACAGCTGTCTACCGGTGGCTCTTAAATTTATTTATTTATTTGAAATCAATATAGGAATGATCAGAATAGTAATTATCCATTTATCTTTTGATTTTCATGGATTTATTTTCCAGCAGCTTGACTGCATTAACCTACATAAATCGAGTTGCTGAACTCGAGCAAATTGATTTATGTAGCATCGTATGATCGTATGAATAAAATTAACACAATAAACAAAAGTTTTTTTATTCATTTCATTAAAGTCTTGAAAACTAATCTAGTTTCTCACGGACATTACAGCTTGGATAAGTTTTATGTTGAAATCTGAATATGCTTCATTCTTATTTAGAAAATATTCTGGTTGACAAATTCTGTTTATCTAAAAAGTATATAAATAAAATAACAGTTCAAGAAATGAGGAAAGTTATAAAAACTGTCACAGAATGTAAAATCATAACGGAATAATGTAGTTATAATTTGAAAATAATAGTGAGGCCAAAATCCTTTTGGTTATAATGACAGAAAAATAATGCAGGGTCTGATCTATTAGCTTTATATTAGTGCAAAAGCCCATGAATGTCAGACCTTCATTTCATAGGTCTGATAGTTGGGGTCATGTAATATGACCCCAACTATAAGAAGATGTAATTTTTGACTTCCAATATTGAAACATTGCTTGCCGCAGAGTTGAAACCACTGTTTAATACATCGATGACAGTGTGGGATTTGCCACATGAATAAAAAATTCTACCTTTCAGGTAATGGAGCGCAGAGATACTATATAAAATAACAGTTTTACAAATGATTGGTTACGGAGATAAAACCTGAACACAGCAGGAAATAGCTCGCCTATTTCATGAGAAATTTACTAATTTACCGCCCATATCTCAAGGAACAATAAGCAAAATAGAGAAACAGTTTCGCGAGCTGGGTCATGTGGGGCAGATAAAGAAAGCAGCTGCCAATGAAAAGAGTGATGCTTGAGTTTGAGGAAAACCCACATACATTGAGTAGACAGGCATCCACTACATTGAATGTTAGCCATACATCAATATGTATATATTGAAAGAAAATAAAATGCATCCCTATAAAATAACTACTCAGGAGCTCATGGATGACAATATTGATAGAACTTACTTTTATGAGCAAGTGATGAACATGTTGGATAACAATATCATCCAATTAGAAGACGTTGTTTTCTGATGAGTGTACTTTGTTTCTTAACGGTCATGCTAATCGGAAAAATTGCCGCTACTGGTCAATGGAAAATCCTCACTAGATGAGAGAATACACGCAATACCTTCAAAAAGTTATTGTTTGGGCAGGGATTGTAGGAAACCATATATATATATATATATATATCATAGGTCTTATGATATATATATATATGACTTAAAAGAACGAATAACGCTTGCTATTAGGTCGGTCACGCCTGATATGTTAAATAATGTTACAAGACAGTTTTATTTGAGATTAGGATGTTGCCAAGACGTTCGTGGTGAACATTTTGAAGATCTACTTCGTTAACATCTATAGTTCTTTTTCGTATTCTACATTTCATTACGTTTTGCATTACATTTTTTTTTTTTAGTTTTGAGTGTATTTTATCGAATTTCGGTAACCACATGATTTTAATTTATTGTATCTTAATTGTTGCAATAACCTTGAAAGCGATAACATTTTTGAATAGAGAATGAAGAGACTCGTTCGATTGATGACTTATTTATTTTGTAGAAATTCATGTTGACCGGTTTCGGCTTATAAGGCCATTTACTTGAAACTGGCCTTATTAAGCCGAAATCGGTCGTAACGAATAAATAAACACAGTAGAAACTAGACAAAAGTATTTTCTTTATTCTATATTCAGAATGAAGATACCTTTCAAACCATATGTCACAAACCTATACTTCCTATTTAAAAAATTGGGGGTTGTATCCGTCATTGAACGGGGATGAAGGTAGGGGTGTCATTTTTATGTTGAAAAATGTCAATATAATTTACATTTGACATATTTCGGGATTTTTTTAAATATGTACAGTAACCAAAATAATGAATTTATTCCATTTGGCTTTTACGCACTGTATACGTGCAGTAATGACTCACGTCAAGTCATTCAGGAAACACTTTCTCAAATTTTCGCTCAACACTTTTACAATAATTCTTTATTTAGAAAGGGGTAGATTGTATGTCATGAAATCTTTCTGCAGTTTCATTGACTAGCTGGAATTATATTTCTTCGGTCGTGATACTCGGATGGTGCACACCGTTCTGAAGAGACCATGCCCGGTACTGATGATAGGGCAAGCACCCAGAAACCGGAGTATCGGTTGGTCGTATCGGTCGTATCTGGTTCTCATAGTGGGAAATAACTTGACGACGAATCTTCCAAATTGAAGACGTTGCACAGGTGTCTGATGGTTCTACTTCAACTCTCTGCGCTGCCGTAGCTGGGTTAGTTATTGTTTTTTCCATTGGGTATCTGCCACACGTACCTACAAAGTTGTAGGTCTGCTATACAATAGCTTCTTCAGGGGTGTAACTGTCTCAATCATATTGATCAATGTGGCGCCTTGATCATAGGAGAGTGTTTGGTCAAATAGTCTGAAACGGCAGCCGACATGTTGAGAAAACAAGCTTTGTTACATTCATACAATGCAATAATGAAAAATTAAGGTAACAGAATTGTATCATATATTACAGATACAGATAATTTATTCATCATTGAAGTATGATTTTCTTCTGAGCAATGAATACTTTATCAATATGTGTTGAATCACCCCAGAAGATCAAGCCATATGTGAGTGCCGACGACACTAGACCATGATATACCATTCTGAGAACCTCTATAGATACAGTGTCCTTCAGTTGTCTGATAATAAAATTGATACTACTCAATTTCCCTACCAGATTTTCGCTATGAGTTCTGCATGTCAGTTTTTCATCAATTGTTACACCCAGAAATTTTATGTTTGATACTTGCTCAATTGACTTATGATTTATTTTAACAAGAGGGCTTGCGTCACTGCTGATATTTTTTTGTCGAAAAACCATGAAGAATGTTTTGGAAGCATTTAAAATCAATCCATTATTCAGGCACCATTGAAAGAATTCCTCAGCGCAATCATTGCTCAGATGAATGCTTTTGTTCAGATTATCTTGTGATATCATATGATTTGTATCGTCGGCATAAATTATGGTTTTTTGCGGGGAACCACATGATAAAATCATGTCATTAATGAATATGATAAAAAGCAGTGGACCCAGTATTGAGCCTTGTGGTACACCCATCAAAGTCAACATTGGTTGACTTTGATTTGAATGAATTCATCATGACAATCTGACTTCTATTTTGTAAATAGGAAGAAACCCATCTATTCGCTACTCCACGAACTCCAATACGGTTTAATTTTTGAAATAGAAGCTCATGATTAACAGTATCGAATGCTCTACTGAGATCAAAATATAGTGCAATAGGATATTCCTTAGTATTCAAGCTAGAATAATTCATATTACATAATTCGTTCATAGCTGATTCTGTAGATTATCCAGCCAGAAATCCATGTTGAGATCCTTTTAATGAATTATTATTTTTCAAGAAATTTCTTAGACGGAAATTGAAGCAATAATCGATTATTTTTGCTAGTTGACTTTGTAAGCATACATTTCTGTAGTTGTTGATGTCTTCCTTGGAACCTTTCCTCTTATATATCGGTACTGACTTTGAAACTTTCATTTTTCAGGATATTTTCCTGTACTGAATGATTCATTGATTATGTGACACAAAGGATAACATATTGCGTCATACTATTACAGAAAAACTTGCAGCAAGATACATCAATGAAACAATTTTTTTGTTTTTTTGTGGATTTCAGATATTCTTTACCTACTTGTTATGCAACATATCTGTTCAGAAAATCTGATGTTGTATCTGCAAAATAATATTTCCTATGATTTTTGACCTCTCATAAAAATGGATCGCAGGTCCAATGAACATGTAAGTCAGTTCAAATGTTTAGATCTAACCATCGATCAAAAATTAACATGGGAAATATACATAGAAAATATCGTAACGAAACTGAGCAGCATATGTTTTGTAATAAATCAGTTACGTGTAACTGTCTCACTAGAAATGCTAAAATTAATATACTATGGACTTGTGGAGTCTATTTTATCTAACGGATTGCCCTTCTGGTAAAACTTAGCTCATGTCATGAAAGCGTTTAAACTCAAAAAAAAAGTGATAGGATGCAGCGGGACTTCATTATAAACAATCATGTAAGAACACATTCACTCAGCCGTCCATACTTACTCTTTCCTGTCTGTACATTTATGTATTAGTTGTAAATATAACAGAAATGAAGCTCACTACACAAAAAATATAATGTGTCATAACTACAATTCACGAAGGGATAATGAGAACGTAAGACTATACAACAACTATCTAATAAAAAATACATTTTATTTTATGCAAGAATTTTTAAATTCTTAATGTAAGAATTTAAAAAATCAATAAAATTTTTAAAAAATGTGTATATATGTATACATCTTTTTCCTTGCTTCTTATGCTTCTACTGTACATGTATGATTCTATTTATATTTTATATATAGCCTAGTGCTCAGGTTTGACTAGTCTGATGAAATTTTATAAGTCATTTAATGTAATTATAAAAGTTTTAATGACAAATAAATTCTATTCTATATGTATCTAAAATTTTGTATTAATCTGACAATATTCACTAAGTAGTTCAATCCACCTATGTATTTTTAAAAATATTTTTTCACTTGCAGATACGACTTCTTCATTGTATCGCAGTGTGTCAGACAAGGATCAGTCTCTCCTACCAGTTATAACGTCATTGCAGATACTATTGGTTTGTCTGCAGATAGAATGCAAATATTGACCTACAAGCTATGCCACATGTATTATAATTGGAGTGGAACAGTGAGAGTTCCAGCTCCTTGTCAATATGCTCACAAGCTTGCATTTTTGACGGCTCAGAGTCTTCATCGCCCTGCACATAACAGTCTTGAAACTGTCTTGTATTACTTGTAGACTTTTTGAGTTTTTATGTTATAAAGAATATTTTTTAATTTTGGAGATTCGTTTTGACTAGAGTTATCATGTTTATTTTTTATACTTGTTACATATGTTGAGAAAAAAGGGAATATCTCACTCCTTCGAAGAGTTATAAATATAATAAGTTTATACCAATCCAAAGAGTACGTCAAATTATTTGAAGATCTTTAAAAAAATGTCTTCCTCTTTGATTTTGATATGTCATCTTTTTGCATATTTATATTGAGAGAGAAAAGTATTTGATTATCAAACATGAACATTTTTGTTTCTAAATAGAAGAAAATAACTGCTTGATAAGTTCATCAGTGTTATTGTGACCTGTGATGGAACAATTTTGGATATTTATTACCGAACTAATGGAATATAGAGTAGTAGTTTCATAATGTATTTGAAACTAAATTACATTTCTACTGGGTACTGTGTATCCAGTTAGGAATAGTTGACCTTTTGCTACACACGTTGTGTGACGTCTATAAAAATTTTCAGCAACTTCTAGAATTGTACTGTCTTGGGTTTTTGTACATAAACAGATCTAGAAGATACTCCCTTTTGCGTTAGCACTTTTTCTGAGTTTTGCAAATGTACATGTATAAATATGTATCGACTGTGTAGTTTTATAAAAAAACAACTTGTATGTTACATATGTTATTTTTATATGTTTTTTAGAATAAAATGTTCAGTTGAACATGGATTTGTTGACACTTAGAATTCATGAAAATTCATATTTCAGGAGTGAAATTTTTTGTTGAATATGTAACTATCTTTCGATAGTATTGAAAATTTATTATTTTATTGAAAAACTTTTTTTTAGTTTTTTATGTATCTAAATGTGATTCATGGGGTGGAAGAAATTCACACACTCGTTTGTAATGCACAGAGGCTTGAAATATCTTATCCATCACTACATAATTCATGTTTGAAATGACTGATTCAAAATAAGGTTCAGTTTGATACATTAAATTTAGTCTTCGAAAAAAGTTATTTTTTTATAACTAGAAGTGATATAAGAAAAAAATGTGAAGCTTAAAGGTGTATTTAGTTCCAACGAAATCAAATATACATATAACATTGAAAATTGAAAAATACCTATCACTAATGAAAGAATAAAATAATTCATTAAAACCAAAAAAATATCAATTTTATAAAAATTTAAACGAGAAATTCCGTAAGATTCCAGACGCTGAACTGTACGTAACTCTACGCAACCTTATTTCGATAGGAAAATATCGCTTTTCCTGTAGAACAGCAAATAAGGAACTCGCGTTCCCGGGGGTTTCAATACGTCTTCATTTTGCACGGTCTTGACCGAAGAATCGTCGTACCTAATCCAGCAATTGTAGCCGACGTGGAAGGCATCGGTCACGTAGTGTCCAATGTTGGCATTTTTGCCTTCATGGTAAACGACGGCGAATAGCTTGTATTGTCTCTCTGTTGGAGACTGTGTTTCCGACGATATCAAAGTCGAATCAAACTTCAAGTCGAATTCAAAATCAAAAGCCTTGATAATCTTCGTGCAACGGTAGTTACTGTATTCGAAAAACTTCAGATGCAAAATAAGGATAACGGGAAGTTTGCAGAGCGTAATTTGCTCCCATGCTTCGACCTTCTCGTTTGTTTTCGACGAAGTCACTCCCTTAAGCGCTTCTCTGACGGTCTTCACTTTCCCAATGTTGAGTGGCAGGGTAAGGAAAGGCTGAGTATTCTCAGTAATGTGGTACACGTTGCGATGAATGCTCGACTTTAGTTGCTTCTGCATCTTGTTGTCTACCATCGATCCAGTCGGTCCGCATGTTATGCAACATTTTATAAATCCAAGTCGGACCGAATGGGATGCCAGTGTTGATCTCTTCAAAATATTAGGTGAAAAGTTCATAATGTTGAGAATTATTCAAGAAACACTTTATTGTGAGAATTTCACTAAACAGTTTTATAAATACGTAAAGCGTATTTCGCCATACAATGGCTTCTTCAGGCGTGTCTTTACTAAACTTAGTAGACACGCCTGAAACAAGTGTTGTCTCTTTGTAAAATTGTTTAGTGAAAATCTCGCAATAGAATATTTTTTGATTACGTTATGGATTTTCATCAAGTATAGTGTTAGAAAGTTTGTAGTTTTGTGTCCATGGCCTTGAAAGCTAACAAAAATGAATAAACATGGTAAGTAAAGTTTTATTTATCACTTTACTACATTTTTTTATGCTAATTTGGATATTACCATTATCCTAGGCTATAATTTGCTGGATAATCTCTTACTAATCAGTTCTGATTCAGGGTTCAATTTTTCATTGCATTTGTTAATCTGTATCTGGGAAGTTGTGCATTTTCTATGAAATATTTATTGCACTGCTCACTGGACAATTTATTTTTTCTCTACTAGACATTTGGAATAGAACTTTTTCCAAAGTATACTATTCACTTCTAGTTGAAACTGCCCTATAAAAGAAATATGTGGCCCTTTAGCACCTTCATGCATTTTTAAGTTGTATCATATTGTATCTACTCATAGTTTTTCTATAGGAACTATATTTTTCTTGTTTTCTCTCTTGAGCAGTTAGGGTCAGTGTACTGGTTCTCGCTCGGCCTTTAAGTGAAAAAAACTACTTTGTTTCAAAATTTTAAGTGTAGAAAACGCCTTTAAATTGAAATTTGCTTTGAATGAAAAATATTAAGTCAAGTGTTGGTAATAACTTCTGAAAATTTTTTTTTGTTACTTCAAACCTTTCGTTGAAGAAACCTGAAAAACTGGGAAAAAATGCTTTTTTCTGGTTCTCAGCCACCCCTGGCAATTCTCGGCCTGCCAAAAATCTGTCTCAATAAGTAGGTATATAATTCTTTATAATTATATTCGTTAATGTTAACTATAGAATGTATGAGATCAACCAACAAATAATTATACAACTAGACATATAAAAATATAATTAAAATTTTTATTTTTAAATATTGAAATATATTACTAACTAAACTTAAATCCTTATTGGAATTTCAGTGTTATATTTCGCACTTGTAATCTTTGGCGGCAGCAATGCTATACGGAATCTCGTAAAATTCAGTACAGTTTTTGTGATACCATTTGTCTCAGAAGTCGCATCCTATATTCTTGTTATCTTGTCTTCTGTGTCACTGTTTAATACATCTTTGCATAAGTTACATGGTATTTTCTCATTTCTTCTTGACTTGTCATTTGTATTCATTCTGTTAGTAGATTTTTTCTTTGCTAATTTCTTCTCTTGTTTATTTTCTCTATTTTTTCTTTACGTTTTTCTATCTCCAATTTTTTGAGCTTCTCTTCATCCTTTCTCTTGTAATATTCCCTCCATTTATCACTACTAATTGCACTAGGTGATTTTTCATTCTTTAGCCTGTTTGTATTCTCACTTCGTTTCACTGGTTCGGGATAAGTTAGATGGTTTGCAAATGCATCATGTAGTTTGCATTTTGCTTTTTCACTAGAATGTTTCTTTTGTTTATGATCGTTTTTGTATTCATTTTCCTGTAACCAATTTTCTGTCATTTGTGAAATAATATTTTGTTCATTTTTCTCTCCAGCATATCATTGTCATTTTGATTTTCGCCTGTTTCATGAACACCATCAGTTGCAATTTCTGTAGACATTACGGATATTCCTGAAATATTTATTATCGGAAGATCATTTTCAATAGCTTTCTTAAACGAACTAGTTATACAATTTTCAATATTCATACTATCCATGTCGATAATAATCATATCAGAAGTAGTCGTAATGTCAAAATCATTTGGAATTTTTACTTCACTGTTGGTATTTAACTCAGTGTCATCAATATAATTCTCATTTGTTCTGGTCACTGGTTCTGAAGTGACCTGTAGTCCTTGATCATTTTTATTAGTTTTTTTTTGGAGTCACTGATGCTTCCTTAGAATTAAATTCATTTATAATAACATCAACATGAATGTCCCGCTGTGATATATTTTTGCTGGATTTTCTTTTACGGATTTTTTCTGCAGTATCTGCCACACATTTACTGTAATCTACAGCTTCGGAATTCAAAGGAAAAAGTCCAGATTTTCTTAATCCATTTATTACAGATTCCTTGAATTGTTCAGCTTCGGACAGTATTTCATTAAAAACAGTGCAAAAATTTACTTTGGTCACGGAACAATTCAAATTCTCTGGTTTACTTTGCCACTTGCATACGGATTTTTGCTACTCTGACTTCATTGGCCTGAACACACATCAGCTGGTTGCAGCATATGGGTAGTGTTTGGAGGTATGGCACCACTCACTTGTCGCCATAGTAAGATGAGATTTGTGCCATCTACAAAGAGAATGACAGGTTTTGGGATATTTTCTCTTGTTAAACAGGTATTGAAGTCGTTGCTCAGGAACTCAAAAAGCACGTCACATGTCATCCATTCTTTTTCGGACTTTCCCAAAATCCAGCCATTTGGCATGTTATCGACGATAGCTCGAGGAGGTCTAACATAAGGAAAGAGAACTAGGGGAGGGGCAAATTTTCCTTCTACATTGAACATAATGAGAACTGTTATGTTTTCTTTTTCATTCCCTTGTTTAACGGTAATAAGACTTCTAAAACCCTTTGGTTCTAAAACTTTACCACTAGATGGACATAGGGAGAAACCAGACTCATCTCCGTTGAAGATTCTTCTAGGATCTTCTAGTATATGAGTCATTATCTTTCAGAAACTGTTCAAATTCCTTGAAGCAATTTCTTACAGATTGTTCTGTTACTGCTGCTCGAGCTTTATTGATTCCCTCTGTTTCCCTGAGAGATATCTCTGGATTCCTTTTCATGAAGTTCATATACCATGTTTGTTTTGGTGTTCCCTTTTTAAATGAATTCAGACCAGAATCTGCATTTATTTTACAAACCGTATCCAGTAGCATCTGTTTCTTAATGGGAAAACCTACATTTAACTAGATCAAGTACCCATTTTTTAATTCGCTCTTCCCCTTCAAAGGTCAATAATTGTGGTGGTCCTGGTCTTCTCAACTCATCCGGTACTCTCCTTGTCAGCCTGTCCTGAATTGTTGCCCTTGGGACATTAAATCTTCTAGTGGCTTCTTTTATCTTCATTTTATTAACTCTGACTTCATGCAAGGCATTTTTCAAATCTTCTTCAGAGTATTGGTACATTATTCACCTCGTTTTTGCCATGGTCGAATTACCACAGAGTCTTTGGTTCTGATTCTATTTCTTTTAGATCTAGCCACAAAATGAAAAAAACGAATAAAAATATATTTGAAGTAAGTAATAACAACTACACGAAGCCGAGAACAGAAATCACTATATATTTTAGTTCTCAGCCCCTCTATTTCTCAAAGTGGCCGAGAAAAGCTTGTTCTGGGTTATTGGGTTCTTGAGATTATTTATAATCGAAGTAAATTGAAATATAGAAACTAATTGACGGCCGCAATCCAATGTGCGGAAAGAGTGCATACAAGTATACAAAAAATGATAAAAAAAGAAAAGTTTTAGATTTATTTTCATAACTCGATGGAAAGGCAAATATTAAACGTTTTAACTAATTCTCGGCCCCTTTGGCCGAGAACTAAAAAGTCATATTTTTTTATACTGTTTCGCGGCTACTGGAAATTTCGACTTTTCTCCAATATATTACATGCATTTTAAATGAAAAAGTCATAAAATACTTACTATTTCGTCGATTGACTCCACTTAACACTTTCCTAATTCAGACACACGTATTATCTCTTCCTCAGACATACAAGAACAACATTTTTTTGCGCGCGACTTTCGCTAATGATGTCATCTAAACCCTTACCGTATTGGATAAACATACGATGCCAAGAACTAGTTTAACTGTGGTAATAAGCCGGGATGGCTCATTTCTCTTAATATTTGCTTTAAATGATTACAAAAGGCCGAGAATTAGTGCTGGATAACCAGCACACTTACTCTATCAAAACTCAATTTTGTAGTAGAGGTAGCAGTGTTGCCAAAGATCTTTCTGGTCTTCAATACTGATTGTGTTGTTCTTCATGTAGTGAGGAGGCCCATGTCTTATTCACATCCTAACCCAGATTTATTCATGCTTCAACAATAAGAACTAATCAAATATTGCATGGTCATATCATTTCAAAACATCCTAAAAATATAATCAGCGGTTGGAAAAACGTGGCCTACTTCCGGCTCGTAGTTGAAAATTTCCAAATAAATTTATTAATTAATGAAAAACAAAATTATAAATGTTTTTCTGCAACAATGTGTAACCAGTGAACTGAAAATTTGCTCAACAATTCATGTCAGCAACTCCGGGAAAAAGCCCAACAATTTGAATGATTCTCTTTAGCTACCGATGAAAGTAATGACTTTTTCGATACTGTCCAGCTTTTAATATTTGTTCGTGAAATCGATAAGAACTTTAATGCCTATGAGGAGCTTTCACAGTTATGTAGTTTGAAGAAATCGTATATAGGGGAAGATTTGTTTTGTAATTTGAAACAAGCGCTAGTATCGATGCAATTACCATGTGAAAAATTGGTTAGTGTATCAACTGATGGAGTCAGGAACATGAGTGGACAAGGGTTTGGTAGGTAGAACTGAAATGGAACTGGCAAAGATAGAATGTGACATCCCAATTTTTGTTCATTGCATTATCCACCAAGAAGCGTTATGTTCCAAAGTTGTATTATAGAAAGAAGTCATGGACATCGTAGCATCACATCAGAAAAAATGGATCAACTCCTCGGACATTCCCGCAGTTTCTGTCAGATATGGAAGCAGATCATCAAGATGTTTAGTATTGAAGAGAGATGATTAAGTAGAGGTGCATTACTGAAAACATTTTTGATGTCCGAAAATAATTCAACACTTTTATGAATGAAAAAGGCAAATCTATTCCAGAGCTAACGCATATTCAGTGGTTAATAGACCTTGGATTTTTGGCATATGTAACCTATGAATTAAATACGGTGAATGTAAGGCTTCGAAGTGAGCGTCATATGCATAATGACGTAAAGGCAATCCAAATGAAAAACAAGCTTTTTGTAAAACATATTGATGAAAAAAATTGATCATTTTCCGAATTGTACGACTGTCGAGGAAGCTAGGATTAATTTTCATTGAAAAAGTGAGGAAATGAAGGATATTATTTTAATACAACTGCAAACTGAAGATTTTTGCAAACCCTTTTTCGTGTGATATTGATAACATACAGAGTCATTTTTACAAATGAACGTCGCATCGAAAATTTGTTGATACCAGATTATAACAAATGTGGAACGGTATTGAAAGTTCCTCTGCTTTTTTTATCATTTCAAGTGGAAGCAATAGAGCCAAAAAACTAATTCGACAATTCTAGTTTTTTTTTAAATATTTGAAAACAGCCACTGACATTCTCTTGATTTGAAAAGATATTATTCTAGTTCCCCGTTTTTGAGATGGCAATAGTGGGCTCAGCTAAAAAATGCCATGTATTGTGGTAAGCTTCACTTCATATTTAATGTAAATTTGGTTTTTTACAAAGATTTTCTAATAAATTGAAGATGGACGAATACACGAGAACTTTTTGTTAGAAAATCTGGAAGAACCCAAACAATGAAGTTCACACAAATGAAGTCGCTGCCAACACTAGTGATGAATATATCTAAATGTCGACTAATCCTTGGTCCACCCGAATAGATTAAGTCTCCACTTGTTATTGTTTTATCGGCAATTTACAGCAAGGCATCTCCCAGTCAGCAAAACAGTGAAAATTTAGTGAAAATGTTCCATTGGAGCAATGGAATGTTTTTTAATAATGTGGTGGTATATCTTTTATACCACCATCCTATAAAGTTAATCATAAGAATTAATTTTCTTTGAAAAACTGAAATAATATAGGGTTGAACTGTTGAATACTGGCAACTTTGATACATTCAGAAGTTAAGAGATATATGAAGAGAAGCACTATTTGATTCCAGTCTAAGGCAGTATATGCAATAGAACGTCGTCAGATAGATTAACATTTAGTTCAATTGCATGAAAAGAAAGTCTGGTAATGATAAAAAAGTATTAATTTTCTGCTTCTATAATATTTTAATGGATATATGGATGTGTTCATGTGTTCATAAATTCAATGTAAAATCCAAAAGATAAAAAAATTAGTTCATTTTATTTCTTGCCACATTCCAGAAAATCTGGAAATAAAGGCATTTGAAATCAAATTTAATTACTTGTAAGTAATAAAGATGAAGACGGGAAAACTCCATTTTTGTGTTTCTAAGATATTATCAATGAAACTACAGGGGAAAGCTTTCAAAACATGTTTACCTTAAATAATGAATTGATTTTGAACATTGCAAAGTCTACCATGAAAAGTTCATTCCAACTTCCAATCCAGTATTTTCAAATATTCAGCTTCGGAAGCTTCAGCTATTCTCAGAGTTTCCAAATATATCTGTAATAATAAAAGTATCAGTAACATAAATGTTGTTCTGGTGCAGGTGTTTTGAGTCATAGACCCAGGACAGATGAGATATCAACCTGCCTAGGAACTGATGCGACTGTATTTCAAGCGGAAATTTACGCTATTGAATTGTGTGCAGAGAGATTGGTAGAATTCAACCTCATACACAAAATCAAAATATTCTCACAGTCAAGCGTCCTTGGAAGCTCTTGGCTCCTACCAAGCAACATCTAAATTGGTAGCAAATTGCCAAAAACGACTCTCCTCGAACATATTGTCTCTGGTCTGGATTCCTGGCCATACTGGCAATTAGGCTGCAGACTCCTTTGCAAAGGAGAGTGCTGCAAGCAGCTTCATTAGACCAAAACCTGTCATTGGCATCACTTTAGGCTTTGCCAAACAAATATTTAACACCTGGATGGCAAGAAGATTTATGGACTTTTGGCAGAATCTTTCAGAATTAGCTCATTCCAAGGCGTTTATTCATCCCTCGAAGCTTGATACCAAATATTTGTTGGGATACAGTACGGAAGAACTTCTTACAGGTCACTGTCATTTGAATCATCATATGCAGAGACTCGGACTGTAGGAAGACTGTGTGTCGCCTGTTTGAAAAATAATGAAACAGCAGAGCACATCTTTGTGACTGCCCCGCTGGGGACCGAATCAGGTTTATAGAGTTCGGCAGAGCCTTACTCTTACCATCTGACCTGAAACTAATCGGATTCGTTAAGAAGCTAGGTTTATTTGGTCGAGTGTGAACAGGTGTGAGCCACAATAAACCCTTGCAGGTTGCGGTGGAGGGTCGAATAGACCTACTCACTTTGGATATAACATAAATATTGACCCTGTTTTGTTTCATTCATATAACTAAGTGAACCTTTTTAAGCTTCAAATTTATGAAAATGGAAACTTGAAACATCCCATTATGTCAATATTGAACAATCTTATTTGAAAAATATTTTCTGTTGGTTGCTCTCATCGCTTCATTAACAAAAAAAACTAGGTTTAGGTACATTTTTTTTCGTTTGCTAATAAAATTCAATTAACCTTGCTTCTCTAGACTCTGTAGAATTATTATTATCACTGCTGACTAGATACTAACCTTCTGTTTTTTAAGATTATCTACCAGTTGCAATTGTTTTTTGAAACCGTTCAGAAGCTCCATCTTGTGTTTCTCAATATGTTTCATTGTTGTTGTCAGATCACTAATTTGTTTCCGAAACGAATCCTTCAGTTCCTAAATGAAAAAAACGTCCAACTACTCAGAAAGTCCAATACATACCTGTCTAATGTGACAGTGAAGTACCTTTTCATCATCTTTTACGATTTTAATAGAATCTTTCAATTTTTCATTTTCTTCTTGGGCTCTGAGTAGTCGCACTTCGAAATTCTTGAGATTCAAATTTGAAGTCTTCAAGTCCTTCTTCAATTGTTCAGATTCTTTTTTTATCGATATGAATTCAGAGCATTTACTTTGAAATCTCGAAGTTATTTCAGATACCTAAATCAAAACCCTGTTATAATATTTGTGAAAATATACTGAAAATTGAGTTGATCATGCTTTCAACTAGTAGTGCTGCAAACTTGTAGGCAAGATGATTGTTTCCCTACCTAGTATATATATATATATATATATATATATATATATATATATATATATATATATATATATATATATATATATATATATATATATATATATATATATATATATATATATAGTAGGAGTAAATTTCAGCGACTGTGCGTGGTTGTTTTTTCTTTGTTTTCGTGGGTTCAGCAGTCAAATAATGTGAAAAAACTTTCGAAAAAACGGTTTTCATTTACAATATTTGCCAAGCTTTCGCTTTATTTCAAAGCTTCTTCAGGGCTATCTAAAATACAATTTGGTTTAATTTTAACAGAAAAAGGTTAATATTGATACTTACAGTGAATATAAAAAAAATATATAAGAACACTGTATAAAATAATTGTAGAAAGTTTGTAAAAAAATTTGTCAGATGATTGAATTTAAATTGAATTAATAGTTGTCAAAATTGATATAACTTCGTTTAACAATTTTGAAAAACAAATAATTGATGTTCATGGAAATATATAGTTATGTTTGATTTATAACAAAATGCCAAAATGATGTTACTTACTTTTATTCATGTCTAAATATAATAAATAAGTATATATTGTACTAAGATGATTGATATCTATTCGTTTGTTCATAGTACTGGACTCTTTCATGATTTCTACCATTTCAAGAAAAAGTCTTTTTTTGTAATTGTTTTCAATTTGTAAAATCACACTTTGTTCGTAATTTGGAAAATGATTTTTTGTAATACAATGCTCAGCCAAAGCACAAGATTTTTTATTGAGTCTTATGTCACTTTTATGGGAAACAATTCGCTGTCTGCAAGCGTATTCGGACAGTCAAGTGGAAGACACAGTGCGATACGCGAAGTGATCAAGTAAGGTGATAGACATTCACAGTCAAGTACACAGTGAAGTGGACATTACAGTGCGGTACGCGAAGTGATCTATAAAAATAGTAACGCGATAGACATTAAAAATTTTTAGTTGAAGTGTTTGTTGTATTTAAAGTGAAATAAAGTTAAATTTGATTATTCAGTGTAGTCAATTATTGATGAACCCACGGGTAAAAACGTAACAATATACAGTGCGGTCCTAAAGTAAGGGATACATTCATTTTCTACGTGTTTATGAATAGCTACAGGAGAAAAATCCTGAAACAAGTCAATTTTTATATTCGAAAATACACTTTTTCAATAAAATTATTCCACTGCCCCATCAACCCCCTAGAAGCTATAGCGTATGATACTTCGTTTGAAAAGGTTTCCAATTATCTATTCAGCCATATGGTATTTTTGACTTTTGAAATGAGATACTCAAGAAAAATTAATTTCATTTAATACAAACAGATCCTAGGGACAAATATACCTGTTACGATTGACTAGTCTTTTAGTTATTTTGTTGTCAAAAAAGTAGTATCGGATGTTTTTGTGATATCTGAATGTCATGAAAAATAAGTAGGTGGAGTAATAAGTAGGTAAATAAAGTTATTTGTTAATGGATTCTAATATTTCTTGAAGAATCGTTTCAAATGAAAAATAAATCGCTTTAATTTGAAAAAGTACTCTCTCAATGTGGGTTTCGCTAAGCAAGTAAGTATAATCAGAAAATGACCAAAATTAAATCTCAAAACTTAGAGCTTTTTATATGCATCTGAGCAAAACATCACCTTCCATAACATCAGTTGTTGAATGGGTCATTAAAAGAAATTATATACTACACTTTGATCTCAGCCAAGGGCCGAGAAGCAAGGCGTAGAACTGAACTCACATTAGAATTATAAAAGAAATTTTGAAAATCATCAAAATATTCTAATTTGTGTGTGCATGTGTACACATATATACATTCACCTGAGATTCTAGTTTGCCAATATGGTTTTTTGCAGAATTGTATGCCATAAACCACTTTTCTTTTTCTTCTTGTAAACACTGATTTTCTTTTTGGAGTCTCTTAAGATCTTCACTCTGGAAAAAGTTGGGTTTTATTATTGAATAATAGGTACTCGCATTCACAAAATACCTTAAATTATATTATCATTATACCACATTCAAAAAACCACACTATGGAGTTGTACGAAAGTAGACAAATTTGAAACGAATTATAATTTTATATTGCACAACACTCTTCAGATTTTCACATACGAGTAAGTACGTATATGGAAACTATCAGCATTTTAAAATACAAAAGCTTCTTCGGGCAGTGTTAACTTTACCTTATAAACATTTGAAGAAGATTATGAAACCTGCGTTATGATTTTTAAACTGTTACAAAATCTCAGTGTTGTTCAGTACGATGCATAACAATTATTGGGATTGAGATTGTCCAATATTTTGTAAATATTTTGATGGTATCATTTAGCCTGAATTGATTCATTAACTCTTTTTTTACATAGGGGAAATGGGATTATAGTGAATCGCGGATCATAGTGGATAATGTACAGTAACTTAGTATGTGTTGCACTCACGCACACAAACAAACCTGTATTTGCCGCTCGTCTATATCTGTTTGCGTCGCACTAATCGTCGGCGTGGGAGCACGCGCTGCCCCACTCCGGACCCTACGTAAGTATCTAACCTATTTTTCTACGAGATTTATAATTTATTAAATTTTAATTAAATAAGAAATGTAGATGTTTTTTTGTTGTTCACTTGTCATATCTTAGATCCGTTGTAATACATATTGATTTTGATTTCTACAACGGTCAATGGGTCACAGTGAATCGTTTTGCATTGGGTCACAGTGAATTGTTGATCCATTGTAACTTGTAACCCATCAAGCTAAGATTTATTTGTACTTTATGTTTAAGGTAAAAATGCCTCGCAATCGAGTAAGAAAGACTTCATACTGAAGAACAGATGAGTACCGCTCTAAAACTCATTTCGGACGGCCAAAAAATAAGAAACGTTGCTAGGTCGACTGGTGAAAGTTAGAAATAATCCAGATCCTGAAAAACCAATAAGGCCTACACCTAACTACGCAGTTCATGAAATATTTACTGATAAGCAAGAAAGTAATATTGTCGATTACATTGTTAAGTGCAGTCAAATGTTCTATGGACTTCATACCATCATAGACGTTCGAGGATTAATTTACGAAGTATCGATGTTGAATGGTATACAAGTACCTACCAGATAAATGGCATGAGACTAAGTTCGCAGGTATCGAGTATCTGTATAATCTCAGAAAAAGAGATAATCGATTACCATTGAGAAGTCCACAGGGTTGCAGTTTGAGCAGAGCAACGTCTTTCAATCGTCTTAATGTTGATTTGTTCTTCGATAATTTAGAAAATGTAATCGCTTGACATGTTTCCTTTGGAATTGGCACCAGAATATTCAATTTAGACGAAACAAATACTATGACGGTGCAAAAATGTGCCAATGTTATAGCAGCCAAAGGGCAAAGACAGGTTTCTAACGTTACCAGCGCCGAACGCGGAACGTTAACAACAACTTGTTATATTGTAAACGCTTTGGGCAATGCCTTGCAGCCAGTAATTATATTTCCTAGAGTTCAATTCAAGCAGCATATGGTTGCCGAGGTTCCAACTGGGACCATAGGTCTAGCTACACCATCCGGTTGGATGAACTCTGAATTGTTTGTGAAAACCATGCATCATTTTATTAGTTATTCAAACAACAGCAATAACAACCCTAGTCTGCTCATATACGATAACCACGAGTCGCACATTTGCTTAGAGGCCTTGAATCTGGCAAAAGAAAATGGTGTGACAGTTTTAAGAGTGGAAGTCGGAATTTTTAGTCCATTCAAAACTGCGTATAACAAAGATGTAGATAGTTGGATGTTGCGATCCCCAGGCAAAACTTTCTCAATATATGAAGTGGCTGGATGTGTCAGGGAAGCCCATATGGAAGCTATGACACTCGGGAATAGTTGCGCATCTTTCAAAGCTACTGGAATATTCCCCTCCGGCAGAAATATTTTTTCTGATCTAGATTTTGCTCCAAGTGAAGTTTCAGATCGACAAGTCGATATAGAAAAGAATCACCTGTTCACGATAATGAATCAAGAACCCCATCATCCTCAATATTACAGCTGTCCTGGTTCTCCTCAAGTTGTTCAACTTATAGAACCTGCTGCTCCAGACACTCGCAGCGATGGAACAACAATTTCGTCGGCTTATGAACTACAACCTCCTAGAAATCCACAAAAATCAAGTCAAGCTGATGTTACATTACACAACCCTGTATCGGCAATCCTGAATGACTAGCTGCACAATAAATCACCTGAAACCATGGTTAGTGTTTTTTGCTCAATCAAATCTCCAATTTTGTATCCGACTGCAACTGCATCTGGTAGCTGTTCCTCAAATGTAAAAAAAACATTCTTAAGTCCATTCCAATTTCGAGGGCTACCTAAAGCGGGTCCGCGTAAATGTGGAAGACCAAGTCAAAAAGGAAAACCAATGATTGCTTCTGACACACCAAATAACAATGAAATGCAAATGAGAGAAAGAAAGAAACGAAAATAGAAAAAGGCTATTGCAAAAACAAAGAAAAGAAGAAAAGTTTTACAAGACAGTTCCAGGAAAATGATATAAGTATTTATTTTGAAGAAGAATGAAGAAGATGATTATGCAGTTGTGGATCCTAACTGCTTGCCTGCACATCAGAGCTTGCCTAAAGAATGTGATTTTATTGTTGTTAACTTCCAAGTTAAAGGGAAAGGAATTTATTATATAGCCAAACTTATAGAACTGGAAAATGAAACTGATCTAACAATCGTGCCAGATATTGCTACGGTTGCCTAACATGACATTAAGATGATTTGTTCTGGTAACAATTCGGTTTCTTTGTGTTCTGGTAACACAAAGAGAAAACAGTGTATGTATAATTTTGACCTATATTTTTCTAAAATTGATTTACGTTAATTTTATGTGTGCTCGATTTATTACAGTTGAGAAAACAATTTTATGTTTGTTAATTCTTAGATCTAAGAAAAGCTATATGTTCATCAAAATGTGATTGATATTTTTTATAGCACTAGTAGTACAAAAAGAAAGAAGTACTTATACGTTTTGTTTGCAATTATTTTTTCTGAAGCGAATTTGTGTTAATTTTATATTTCTTTTCAAGTTTAATCACGTTAAAAGAACGAAATATTTGTTAAATTTAGGTCAAGGAAAACCTATTTTTATGTTCATTAAAAAGTGCTAATTTTTTAATTTGGCATAAAATACTGTCTAGTAGTACAAATACAAATATTATAATATGGCAATTGAGGTGTTTTGAAATTTCTTTGCAATTGGTCCTGTGTGCCCCAGTCGATTTACTACCATCCGTGCATTGATCCAAAGTGACCCATTCCCGAGTCACAGTGGATCATTTCTTATTTTTTTAAAGTGCCTTTACTTCGTAAATTAGTATAACACACGCCATGAAATGACTTTTACTTTAAAAATTAGATATTCAAATTATCATTTATTTTAAGGAATGCATCAATTTGCTATAAACTTCGGAGTAACACTTCTTAAAAAATTGATTCACTCTTACCCAATCTCCCCTACACATCCAATGTAGAATAATGTATAAAAATTGATAATCCGACTGAGGACTACACAAGAAGGGAATATTAAAAGTAATCTTGAAGAAGCAATGTGGGATATCAGACCTTTTTCTTATTTTCCGACTGCATCTTCAGATTTTCGACTTGTAGAGACTTGATTTTGGCTTTGTAATATTGAGTGGCACCCTTAGTGGCCATATTTTGGATTCCATTTGTGTTCGAATCTCCAAATTCAGTATCTTCATGTTTATTGCAGAATTTGTAATCATTTTGTTTTGAGAAACAGTCAGGCTTTATTTCAAAAGATTCTGTTATCAGATTATCTTGTATCTTCTGAAAAACACCATTATTTCTAAAAAAGTTATCTATTTTGTAATGTTCATGTAATATCAACATTTTTTGTTTATGTCCATAACTGAAGAAAATGTTAATGATTACGCTATTTAATATTAGGTATATTTTTGAAATCAGTCTAAATTTTTTCAGATATAATCCAACATTATTTTCGCAAGATGATATTTATAATAAAATTGGTGAACTCCAAGTTTAACCTACTAGTTGGATAAGAAATATCCGAATACCATTAGGCTTCTTGAATTTTCGTAGATGGAGCACCCAGTATTGGCTGTTTAGAAATTGTAAGCAATACAGAATTAATCCTTCTCCAATTAAGTACCTCAAATGCATTGTGCATTTAATATAGATCAATATGGCCCTTTACAGCATCTAATTTAAAAGAATATTTTCGAAGATATTACAGATTTCAAATGCAGAGACATAGCGGTTGCCGGTACCACCGCGCCTCGCCCTATAGCACTTTATGATTATATGTATATTTAGTATCAACATTGCGCCCGTGCGGAGCCGGGCGAGTCACTAATGTTAATAAAATCTGAAGTAGTTCACTTATCTCACCATCACATCTGTTACTTTTTTCATGAGTTCCTTTGTTCTTTCTTCCAATTTTTTATTTTCCCTTCTATATTCATCCTCTCTTTTTAACAAATCTGACTCCATGTTAATTTTAGTTGAGGTTTTTGTTACCTGAGATAATCAGTTTAGTAGTTGTATGATATATTTAACAATCATTGGCAACTATTCTTCAAATATTGACAACCAATGTGTACCATTACAATATTTTTGTTTGTATTATATATCTCCACAGTTACTGTAAACAGGAAGTATCAATTTAATAACTCCAGAAACAATTTAATTTAGTGTATTGAGTTTTAGTTTAAGGCTTGTATCAATTATTTAAGAGAACATATTTATGAAGTGATAACTTTGTATTAAATTAATAAAAACCATAAATAAAATGACTTTTTTAATCACATATGAAAATACATACATTCATAATACATTTTTTTGTAGGACAATGTTTTCTGAAATGATCAAAATAACCAAAATAAATATTCTTAATTTTTTTTTATTGATATTGACTCAAAATAATGTTTCAAAAGTATTTTCATCAATACCTTCTAGTAGATATAGAATAACAAAACAAAATTGAATAATTTCAAGTCAACTGAATTATATAATTATAATTAATGAAATATAGATTATTGAACTGATGGTAAGTGACAATTTCAAGTATTTGGATAGATTTAGGATTCATGTATAGACTCCTTCAAAATCTTACAATATATTCTATATAATAATCTGAACTGTTAGATGGTGTAATATAACTGCTTTGTGGTTCAGAAGTTATAACTTGGATAACCAACAGAATATCGCCATTTGTCATATTAGGGATGAAGCTATTAAAAACGACTGAACTCAAACCGCATCTTCTATAATCGACATTGTAATTTAATGCAGCTGTTAGATAGTTGGCTTTTATTTTTATATATCGCCTTACCTACAAAACAAACTGTTAGAACTGGAAAACATCAATATATGTAAGAATATTGAGTAACCTTGGTTTTAAATGATCCATACCAAGTACAATTTTTTTAAAATCCTAAAATGTTTGACCTGAACTGAATTATTGAAATGTTTCAACTGGGGTTCTGAGGTAAACTCACTTTGTAATAGCTGGTAAAAGGTTTTAAAGTCATCAAAAGCTGTCCCCTAATAAGGAATTGTCCCAAGTCATATATAGACTGATTTCTTTCGATACATCTTATGTGCTTTTTGATATCTAGAGTAGCCCTTCTTATCTCATATTGAATTTGTTCAAATTCTTCACAAGTTCTTTCCAATTCTATTCTCTGACACCATGAGTGAGCACTCATATCATCCTTTTTCCAGCAGTCTGGCACCCAGGAAAGTATCCCATTCTCCATTTTGTGTTCTATTATATTATAGGAAATAAAATGCCTTCATAAATCAATTTTTGTATAGACACACGAATTATAACAAATTGGTTCAATATTTTTCTTAAAAACAACTAGCAAAACTCTGGTATTCCCAAAAACACAAAAAGAGGGGAAGTGAAGAACCTTTGACAACTGATAGATTCGACAGAAATTGGATTTATGATGTTCATGAGATTTCGATTGAAAATATTTTAGGATCTGGCTGGAAACTCTAATTTTATTTGCAATATAAAATAATCCGTTTCCGTGGTAAAAAATAAGTGGAAGTATTTGTGGTATTATTTGTACATATTTACTTTGTGTGTGACCATGATAAGGGGAACCACGAAACTTCTTGCCGCGAGAGGGCGTGAGGCCAGTTCTCGTAGTACTTCGGTATCTAGATATGGATAAAATGCGACAAGGAGTCAAGACATCTTTTAAAAAAGAAAAGTTTGAAACCAGCGATTCTAGGGCGAATAGTATTAAGTGGTGATGTGACTAGTATTGCTGTCGGGTCCCAGCTGATTTCATATGTGTCCCAACAGAAATGGTTATGGATGTTATAGGTGTTACCATTTTTAAAATCTATGAAAACTGAAAATGTCTGAATGGAAGGTCGAAATATTAAAAATACCAGTACCGAAATATTCTGATGAGCTAGGACAATTTGTTAGACACCGGCCATGAGAGCCTATACATACCATGGTTTATATTTATTTTTATTGCTTATATATTATTGACCTAAACTCATTATTCGATTCATTTAATTTTTTCATCTCAGATCACAACAATGTATTTTCTTTACGAATTAGTTTCTATTTCTTTAAAAATATACTCATTGTTCATTTTCAGTCAAATTTTTCATTTATTATTTCTTTATTTTCATTGATTTTATTTCGTCAGGTAGATTTCCCTGCGGAGTGAACTGTTTTTTGTATTCGATGAGCCACTTGACAAGAATACGTTTGTATCATTTGGAAATTTGTGATCGGAGCTACTCATGAAATTAACTTGAAGCTCGTAACAAGCGACAGTCAAATATTCATCTCAGAAGTACTTAAATAGCTGAATGATAAATTGTCGTCTTGACCTCTCACCCATCAGCGTCCTCTGACAGCCTCTTTGATGGTGGCCCTCTTTAATTGATTTTATGATAATCAAACTGGCCGTTTCTCTTCAAGATTTACTTTTGAATTCTGATGAGTCGCCGGAGAAAGGTGAAAATCACAGAGTGCCCCTAATATTGAAGAATTTCATGATCTGACGATGAAAATATCTTTCTTTACTACAGTCTTTTATCATTTGGCAAATTATTAAATGCAATCAGACCAGAACTATACAACGAGTCACAACCTATATGTTTTCTGTTGATATAAAAATTTCCTATTCTATTTCTAGCGGAGTGTGTAGGAATACTACTTGTGTAGGTTAACTGATCACTCAGATAATTTGGCAACATATTGTGTTTAATTTTAAATATTAGCATATTATGTTAAAAAAAAATCTGTTTTTCCGTTAACCAGCTGTCGCACCCCTACGAACGACAACCCTCAGAAGTCGAAACTTGTGCGAGCTAAGGATTAACGAGGTCTTACCTTTTAACGTGTGATTCCTAACACGGAATCGCACGTTAATTCACACATATATTCAGTGTTATCCTTTGTTTAGCAGACATAAGAGACAGTGTTTCCAACATGTATTCCACAGATGTGCGTTTATTACAACTTAATATTGCCCTCATGGATCTGTTTTGAAGTTTCTGTAGTCTGTTTAGATTTTCATTGCTCACAAAATAGAGTAATGTACTGCAATAGTCAAAGTGGGGTGCTATTATTGATTTATAAATTGTTGATTTTGCATATTCACTTATTTTATTTTTCAATCTATATGAAAGATGAATTTTCGTGGCTATTTTCTTCTGAATATAACTACAGTGCGCATTAAGGTTCAATTCTTGATTTAATACCACTCCCAGATATTTAAAAGTTGTTACCCTTTCAATGATGACATTATCAATATGAAGATTCAATGACAGCTGTTCATCTTGCAGTTGTCTTAAACGATATTTGTAAGCTATTAACATGCATTTTGTTTTATTAACATTTAACTTGAGGCCGTTGTCACATAACCACTCGTTTATATTCAATAGTTCCTCATTCAAACATTCTGAGATTTCATTAGTTGTCCCAGAACAGTACAACATATAGTGTCGTCGGCAAACAGTTTTATCTTACACCTTTTAACATGTATCACAATATCATTTATGTACAGCAAGAATAGCAGTGGACCCAATACTGACCCTTGAGGGACTCCAGAAATTACATTTAAAGTACTGGATATCACTTGATTATATTCAACTAGCTGCTTCCGATATGTGAGGTAATTTTTGAACCATTTTAATACTTTATAATCTAGAGCATACTTATTTAATTTCATCAAAAGTAACTCAATGTTGACCGTCTCGAATGCCCTTTCAAAATCCAGAAAGACGACACCTATAATACGATTTTTAGATAGCTCAACTTTCCACGAAGAGATTAGAAATTGCAGTGCAGTTTCACATGAATGGAATTCCCTAAATCCAGATTGTTCTATAATCAAAATATTATGTTTCGCTATAAATTTCATCAATTACTCTTTCACTATGATTTCTAATATTTTCTCATAAATTGGCAGAGTATTTATGGGTCTAAAATCAGATCCTAAAACGGTGTTTATAATTTTTTCAATAGGAATGATGGTGGCAATTTTCCAACCGTCAGGAAATGTTTCAGTGGTTAATGATAATTTATTAAGTCCAAAAACCTATTTCCCAGTATTTCAAATGTTAACTTGATTGTATTCAGATTGATTCCATTGTCATCTGTATTATTTTTCTTGAGCCAATGAAGTTTGAAAAACATAAAAATGCCTAAGAAAAATTCATTTCAGTCATTCGTTATAGACCATGATTTCCTTCTTTATGTAATAGGTACTTACAATTCTCGATTGTCGTTTGGTCTTTTTTACAGGGTAAGGTAAGACCGGCCAAATTAAAATTCGTCGTTTAAATAACATTATTCATTATATAAATATAATAAAGTTGGAATCGGCCGCGGTGGTAGTGCGCCCGACTCACGATCGGAAGATCGTGGGTTCGATTCCCGCCTTGACCAGATATTTTTCTCGAGAGAATTTATCTGGTTGAAACTGGAATGATTTTGCAACCGTGTTAGGAATCACACGTTAAAAGGTAAGACCTCGTTAGTCCTTAGGTCGCACAAGTTCTCAACTTTTGAGAGTTGTCGTTCGTATGGGGGCGACAGTGATTAACGGAAAAACAGATTTTAAACAAATTTTTCAAACAGACAGAATAAAGTACCTTAAAATACCGGCCCTTAATGTCTTGTGCATCATCAGGCCCAAAGTATGTAGTTTGAAATGAATATCGTCTAGAGCAGGGGTCTCCAAACTTTGAAGCCTTCGGGCCATAATTTTTTTTTCAGTTTGTTCCAAGGACCAATTTCTGTCTTTAACTATATTTCTAGACTCGGATAGTCGCAAAGTGCGTGACCTAAGCAAACTTACGCTTTTCTGCATTTCAATTATTATTGTGTATTGTGACACTTAACGACATCTAGTGGCGAGTAGTGGTACCATGTACTATCTTTTTCAGCTACCCGCTAGGTGGTATTAGGCGTAATTAAATATTTGGAATTACCGCGTTGGTTCGAGAAAGTTCTGGTTCTAGCTAGTGTATTCCGATCACCTCGAGATGGCAGTAATAATTGCATATAAAAAGGCTAGCGGCGTAACTGCGAGTTAGTCTGCGTAGGAAAGGCGAAGGAAGCGACACTCTATATTGTGAAATAAAGTAACACCCGTCAATAATAGTATTTTGATTTGACTTATTGTTTTTATGTGTGATTTGTTAGTATGGAAAAGAAGCTAAAAATCGACAGTGAATGCAGAACGTTCCAAGAAAAATGGACCTTTCAGTATTTTGTGATTGAGTCCAGTAATAAGGCGCTATGTTTAATTTGTAATGAAACCATAGCTGTTCTAAAAGACTATAACATTAAACGACACTATGAATCGAAACATCTTCAAAGTTACTCCAAGTATACAGGAAGTTTGCGAAAGGAAAAATTTGAAGCTTTGAAACGCGGACTCAAATCGCAGCAATCTTTGTTTACCAAAGCGAATACTGAACAAGAATCTAAAACTCGCGCCAGCTTTCGTGTGGCTCTTGAAATCGGAAAACGTGGCAAACCATTCCCCGATGGAGAAATGATAAAAGAATGCTTGATTGCAGTAGCCGAAGAAATATGCCCCGAAAAGGTAAATTTATTTAAAAGTGTTAGTTTGTCAGCGAACACCGTGGCTCGGAGGGTGCAAGACATCGCAGAAAATATATCATGTCAACTGTCTGACAAAAATGGATTTCATGAGTGGTTTTCTCTAGCATTGAATGAGTCAACGGATGTGTCAGATACTGCTCAGGTGTTGATTTTTATTCGCGGAGTAGATAAAAGCTATGAAGTGTATGAACAACTTGATATTGATAGTATTCACGGCACGACAACTGGGGCAGATATTTTTAAGGGAGTTAAAAATACCATTAATAAAAAGAACCTTCGATGGAGAAATTTGAAATCTATATCAACTGATGGAGGCAAAAATATGTATGGTAAAAATAAAGGAGTGGTTGCACTTGTGTCAAAGGCTGTAAAAAATGATGGTGGTTCAAATCATTAGTCTTACATTGTATCATTCATCAACAGTCCAACAGTGCGGAAAATGTTTGGATATGTCTGAAGTTCTAAAACCAGTCATATCAGTTGTTAACTTCATCAGATCCACTGGGCTGAATCACCGATAATTCCGCGAGTTTATTCAACAGATTGGAGATACTGCCGTACACTGGCTTAGTTGCGGAAAAGTCCTTAAGCGCTTTCTTGAACTTCGAGCAGAGATCGAATTTTTTTTAAATGAGAAGCAGCGCCCTTTTGCCGATTTACAAAATAGTGAATGGATGTGGAAGTTAGCCTTCTATGTAGATTTGACAAATCATATGAACGAACTGAATTTGAGATTGCAAAGAGAAAATCAGCTTCTCCCTGATTTATACACCAATATCAAATCCTTCAGGCAGAAAATAATACTATTTGAATCGCAATTACGTAAAAAATGTTTCACATATTTTGAAACATGTGAAATATTCAGCCACACTACAGAGACTGAATTTCCCGTCAATTTTGCAATCGAAACTTTGAGTGCTTTGAAGATAAATTTTGATACTCGTTTTTCAGATTTTGATGTCATTGCGAATGAAATTAAGCTTTTTCAAAATCCTTTTGATTCTGACATTGAAACCCTGGCTTCGGAAGTCCAAATGGAAATTATTGATTTACGGTGCAGTGATATGCTTTAGAAGAAATATCAAAATTCATCTTTGTTGGAATAAGAGTCTTCCACTGGAACAATTTGATAATTTGCATAAATTTGCTCCTGGGTTGTTTTCTATTTTTGGTACTACTTACTTGTGTGAGAAAACGTTTTCCAAGATGAAGTAAACAAAGAATGAAGTAAAATTGATCCACAACTACAAAGTATTGTCGGTGAAAAAACACAATTACAAAAATCTCATTAGTGTTTTTGTTTTACTGTGATTCATTTCAATTATTTGTTAATTATTAATATGCTTAAACTTAGATACTCAAGTTAAGTTTTCTTTGTCATCATTTCTGTCGTTAAGTCGTCAACTTATCACAGCATTAGTAACAACAATAAGGTAATCATTGGCTGTCGCGGGCCAGATTGATGGCAGTAAATCATTGGCTGTCGCGGGCCGGATTGATGACACTGGCGGGCCGGATTTGGCCCGCGAGCCGTAGTTTGGAGACCCCTGGTCTAGAGATAACAACATATTGTAACATATGGAAGATTTTTGATATAAAATTTCAATCACAAAAGGAGCTTTCACTTTCTTAGGGGGCCTCTAGACTAGTTTTGGATGAAATCACTGGTCTACAACTCCTCGGCAGCATCTTGAATACCTTTGAAACATGATTCACTTCTTTGCATAAAAGTTTTGTCACTGGAAGAGACGAAACTGCTCCAACACAATGACAGTTTTCAAAAACCATACAATTAATTAGTTACTTCAATTCCAGTCATAGGGATATGATTTGTTGAAAAGAAAAAAAGAAAAAATATTTCAAAAAACTCAAATTTATTATCAAAATATAAAATAACCTAAACAGTTACTACAAAAATATATACAGAGGGTGATATCTAAAAACACCTTATTCTTGAAAAACAGATGAAATTTTTCACCGAAGTTTTTCTTTATTCATTGAATTTTCTGTTCAAAATGATCTTTTTGAAACATAAAAGTTTCAAATATTTTGCATTTAAATTTTTGGCTTAAATAATAACCATATCATCAAAATTTTTTCTTTTGTATCACAGGCATTTTGAGGCTCACCAATTAAATAAAACCCATTTTAAAAAAATAATATACATCGTTGGTCAGGAAAATAGTTCTCTACTGTTCTCTCTAAGAAATGTCAAATAGTAGCTACCTATTTTTAGAAGTCACAATAAATTTCAATAATGATAATAATAAGAGGATAGATGAAGATATAATTACAAATAATTCATCTAGCAATACTAAATGATGACTGGGAAGGCTGTGCGGAGAGCACCTGCATTTTTTTCTTTTGGCAATCAAAGTATGTTGCTTCCACACTGAGTGGATATAATAAAAGGATCAACCTGAAATAACTGAAATGAACTCGCCTCACCAAAGGAACTGCTGATACAAAACATATGTGGGATGCCACATGTTTTGAATTGTTCCATCAAATAATTCATTTGTTTTAATTAGTCATAAACAAATATTGTATTTCCAATTCAAAAAATTAGTGAAAAATCAAATAAAAAATTAAAATAACTTTTTAGGTTTGATTTAATGCCTCTTCATGACAAAATTAAAATCAATAAAGGGTATTTGATTTCGAATCTTGAACTTTGAGTTTAAGAATAGGCGATTGATCCCTTTACATATCACACCCTTCCACTGTTCTCGTTTTAAACATTCAAGTAGGGATTCTAACATTTATAACATTGTCAATCACGACTATGAATATTAAATACCTATTATTTTATATTGGGATAAAGTTTCCTGTTTTGTCAAAATAAAGTGCGAAAACAATAATTTTAAATTTGAAAAGTCTGTTTTACGATTCCACTTTTTCTCGAAATGAGAAACCCCTTTTCAATATTATTTCTTGTTATTTTGTTGAACTAATGAAAAATGTTCATTTTTTTCCAAGATTACAGTAACGTACTCAACAACAAATATACAACTAATTAATGTAATTGAGAAAAACATTTTCTACAAACTGTATTTCAAAGAATTACAGTAGCATTTGAATGTGCATCATTTATCACATAATTTCAGTATTACTGTGCTTGTGATGACACATACTTGTAAATTATAATCCAACATTTGAAAAATTACTAATCAATCAAAACGTATAAAAAAACTCACTTCAACAGACATTTCAAGATATATAAGAAGTACTATGTTTTTATATTGTTTGCACTACTGTTCAGATCCATTTACTTATTCAGAGGAATCAAAAGTTCAATAAAACACACAAGAATTTACTAGAAGATCTCTTTGTTACATTTTAATTACTTCTCCACTAGCAAAATTAAAATGATTTCTCCAAGAAATCTTGACAATTTTCAAACGAATAATAATCGTGGATATTAACAATATCCTAAAATTACAATTTACCTTCACAAAATCGAAGTAATTGAATATACTGAATATTTTAAAATCATAGAATTAGTTCATGAACTGAATAGCACGTGATTTATGAGTACTGAAATAAGAGAAAAGTAGTTAAAGTGACACAAAAATGAAAAAGTCTAGAAAAAGATCAATTCTGTTACTGCTTATTCCTTTACACGAAAAATGTAGGGAGAATTTTTTAGGGAATTTTAATTAAAAATTATATGTATCAACTGTTGCAGCTGCAGAGAACTGACTTTTAGGATGAAACCGTCTTGAAGGAATCAACCAGTGGTTATTATTTAAATAGTACCTACCCTCTTGAAATGAAACTTGTTAAAATATTTTGGCAATTCGTTAAAATAGTAGAATTTTGAAGTGAAAATAAAATACATCAATTTCCTACAATTAATTCTGAGGCAAGAATATTTAGATGAGTCAATACAAAACTTAAAGTTTGTATTCCATGATACTTTTGATCAGTATTGATTATTCATTTTCCATTTTCTTAAATAGTGGTTAGGTACATTCAAATGTAACACAGCCACAAGAATAAAATCATTTGATTTACAATTTTTGTTATTTTTTGGTTAACTTCAGATTACACAAAGAGATGGGATCCAGATGATAATTTTCATTCCGAAATTGTTGAGTATGTACAGTTTTCTAACTTCTGCTAGAGCCCATGCCGAACTGCTAGGCCTTTCACACAAAAATATGTTCCACTTATGTTACCAGAATGGAAATATTCACAAAACTCAAACCTATTCAATATAGCATGACATAACAATTTGACGTAGTGATACTTTTTGGTCCTTCGAATTTCTATTGCATCTCAATGCATCGAAATCAACTCCTTCACATGTCAATCAAATGCGAATTATACCAACAGATTCCTATGTAATAAATTTTTGAGAATGACAAATCTTACTCAATAAAAAATCCGTTATTCAAAAATTACCGTAAATTCAATTTAAAATTTGTCAAGATTTCTGATTTCTAGTTTGTACATTTTTGAATTCAATAATATATATTTGCAATTAAGTTTAGTTTTATTGTAGGGAGATTAGAATAGTGTGCTTATTTTATGTAGAATTATTTTTACCAGTGAGACGGTAGGTTAAAAACTTTTGTGAAACCAATAATGAATTGAAAATCTGTTCAAAAGATGTAACAAACATGACGACTAATTATACCTTGAATTTAAAGATCATCTAACTCAAAAGGTGACATCAATATAATAGTATTATTATAATTATTTACACAAATAATTTACTGAATTGATTAAAGTTCTGACAACTTGTTAAAAGGCCTCTATATAATGGATATATAATAATTTTCATAATTCAGTTTTATACTTGAATGAAATAGCCCCCTATGGCCCCCATTTCGTTTTCAATAAATCGTTTTAATGTTGCAAAAACTTTCACAATGAACTGTTGTCACTGATGTACTAAATATGTTCAACTAGATCTACGAATCTGTTAATTGAAACAAGTTTTTGCACATTTTACTAATGCATGGCTTTTTACATATTCATTTTTTTCCACACTTTTCAACGTTTACTGAAAACAATAAAATGTGAAAATGGTATGGTAAAAATATTTTTCAAATAGTTTTCGAATTTGATTGCTAAGAAGAATAAAAAAAAATTATAATAAAAAAAATCTAAAAGATTAAGATGATTTTCAGTCATTGAAAACTGTTGATACTGCAAAATGAATTACTTAAGAAATCATTTGAAGAGATTTAAAGAGATGGAACAAATAATTCGAATCGAAAATTATTCAATATATCTGCTTCTTTGCTAGTTTATTTTAGTTATAGATAAAATTATTCATTGAAAAGAATTAGACAGTTTTGAAATAATCTTTGAAATCGTAATTTCCTCAAATGAGTGAAATTGTGGTTATTTTCTGTTCAGTGAAACAAATTTAGGAAAATTGAATTAATTCGGAAAATGTTAATTCAGCCTCAAATTCGAGGTGTACATTATATGCAAACACTTCGACTTCAACTGATAGGAAAAATGAGTGACATGTGTATTGTCAATCATTAAACTTCGTTATTTGTATGAGTTGAAAAATATGTTGGTATGTTTTCTTCGATTTACATACCCTGATAAAAATATAGACATTTATTACTAATAATGTAAAAACACAAAACTGTAAAAATTGTCTTGAAATTAAAAAATAGTTTTGAAACATTAAATTTTCTCGTTGAGAGTATTAAAAACACATCGCCAGAATTATACAAAAGGGAGCAAGAATTAATTAAAATTGAAGGTGTTGCTAGAATGTCGTCTCAAAAATAACCCCAAAATTACTCAAAATTCATTGTTTGAAGAGACACTGAAAAAATGACTCGAGTTGATTTTTTTTAATACTTCTTAGATAAAGTGAAGTGTTATTTTTCTTTTTTCATTAAACTTCATTATTGGGACTCACTTTTCACACATTTTTTATACCATCTTGTGATTTTCTGAAAAAATACCAATGAATAAATATAATTCACATTTTCAAATCGATATCTCAACCAACACTTTCTTGGTTCCATTTTTAATGACTTACTCCGTCGATGTCACAAGATGTTAAGCTTGACTAGTATTATAAAAATGCCTTGCACCAATCCAACTACAATTACTATGAGAAGCTCGATGAACACATAGCATTACGAAGATGGCGTATCATGGCCTTGGGATCCAGAGGGGCAGTTTCCTCATAGTATAACACAACACCTGCAGTACCTCTGACGACTGCCTGCTCCAGTTGGTGGGGGTGTGATGGGTGCAAAGTAGGCATGTACTTTTATATTTGGTAAGTGATTCTGAAAAGATGAAACGCTATGTTATTTTTTACTTTATAACTGACTATTATATTACAACCTTCAGAAAGTAGTGTACCGCGGTCCTCGGAGTTGAGCCCAACTTATTTATTTGAAAAGATAGACCAAGAGTTGCTTTGGTGGAAATGATCTTTATTTTTTTTTATTATCTGTCACCGGTGCGCACGGCGGTCATTTTCAATTTACTTTTGATTGGAACAAGAGAACGATTTCAAATTTGAACCACTCCTATTTTTGAACCAAGCGCTGAGATATATGAGTTTCAGAAATTTCGCAAATCGGAAATCTGTGACAAAATATATTTCCCCAAAAAAAAAAAACAAATAATATACTCCATTACAGTTTTTCAGTGAGTATTATAGTTCATGAATCATTACAGAAATCAAAATTTCAATCATTTATGACAATTTTCGGCGAAGAAAGACAGATTAAAACTAAAAAACTTGAAATATCGAAAAAACTAATGGGAACTTTTTGTTTGCCACAAGAAGACAAACAAAATACTTCATTCAAATTTTGCCGTAATTGCTATAGTCCAGGAAATATAATATTGTTAAAATCTTTAAAAGTAAGAGATATCAAAAAATTTGTATCACATATTTTGGTTAAAGAGATAATTGCAGGTTTCTTCAAAAAAAAAACAATGTAGAAGTGGCATTCAGACCACATGCCAGGTTATCTGATTTCCTTTTCAATGCCAAAGATAAAGTAGACAAGTTGTAGAAATCTGGAGTTTATAAGCTTAAGTATCCGGAGTGTAATAGTGTTTATGTGGTACAATGTGGTCGAAATTTCTCAAAATGGTATGCTGAACATGAAAGGTCCTTCAGACTAGGTAAAAATTATTCGATGTTTTCAAACCATTCCTTGGGATTCAACCATAAGTTCCTGAATCTGAACGATACGGAAATTTTGCACTATGCAAGGTAGAGTTGCAAACTCAATTATTTGGAATCCTTGGAAATTTATAAGCATAAACATTGTGGTGCAACCTACTAATATAATCAATCATTTTTAGTTTAATGTATAAGTTTGAAAATGTCCTTATAGGATGAAACTGCAGTAACTTTAGTTACAAATAAAAGTGGTAAAAAACATAGAAAGGTTCAATTCTAATTTTTCATGATGATTTCCTACCACATAGTAACGGCTACTGGCTACATCCATGAATCTATTCAAAATAATCCAACATCTGATAGTTTTTCATACTTTCAAGAAAACTGACTTAAAATATTTTCTCAACTTGGAAATGTGGTATCAGTATTCACATTATTGGTATCCAATTATAGTCTAAACAATATTTCTTACCAAGTTGTGTTGAAACTTTTATATTCTACATTTGGTCGTAGCATTCACATATATTTTTTCTAATATATAAGTGTTCAAAAAGTTTTATAAATCACATTGGGAGTTTTCAAGTGGGCCATGTTTGGATTTACACAAAAATCAACGGCTCAAAAGTTCTGACCTTTCCAACTTTTATGTTTTATCAACTCCATGAAGTGGCTTGTTTATATCTGTGATACAAGATTCATTTTGATGAATATTATCCTATAGGGCATAATAATGAAGCCCAATGATTATGTCTGCTAATATGCTAATCTATACTAATGTAAACAAAAATGGAAAATTTGAATCTCACAGACAATTATCGGTAGAACCTCCTTATCAGCTTTTAAAACTGTTTCAACTTCTTATGCGGAAGATTATCTTCCTTCACACATATTACAACAGTCTTTATACCTGGTGTAAACCGATTCAGGCTCTCCTCCATAATTTTTTTGTCTTTCCTGGTATCAATGTGGAATTTTGGTGGTTCGAATGGTACCTATCACAATTTGGATTGGATAAAAAATATTAGAAATTTTGGAATTCCAAATGAAAATCTCCGTATGTTTTTACATTTTTTGATTCAGCAGTTCATTTTATATGAGAGCATCCTATTTTGATGAAAATATACTTACCGCGAACTTTTTTTAATACAGAGACTGTGACCACTGAAGAAACATTTGCTCTACTTCCATGATCTAATGATCTATCCATTCCTTCACAATTTTTTTGACAATAATTTCAATTGTATAATAAATTTTTTTTCTGATGACATCATACGGCTCATTATATAATTCTAAAAGAATTCTGTTTTCCCAGAATTTTGATGTAATGAACATCTGAATTACAACAAGAATACAGATCTACCTATTTATCGTCATGAGATTGGTATTATTTCAAATATGGAAATTCAAATGGAACACTCAGTAGGCTGGGTTTAAGGCTGTCACTCGGGCTAAATATTGCGAAAAGTGCGACCTGTGAATGTCTATGCCTGTACCCAAAATCAAATATCTCCTTTCAGACTAAAATACAGGGGGTGTCTTTACCTTAAGTATGCCACACTGTATATTGTTATGATATTAATCAGTTGTTTTTGACACAGTACATTAAGGAGATTTGGGTACCAATAAATATGACATCTTATACTAAATTGTTTCAATTACAACCAGAAGATAATGTAAGCTGTAAACTATATTCCAAACCGAGGTTCAATAAATGTACATAAAAGCACACGAATGTAATTTTTTATGTGGGCCACTAGGAGGACAAATTATTATTGCAATGTCGTTTATGTATTTGAATTAAGAATTTCAAAAATATAAATTTTCAATAACTCAATACCAATGGAAATTGGAAAGAAATATATTAAAAATATATAATGTGACGCAAAACAACCTACATACCTATATAAATAATCTGATGATAAAAAAAATCAAAATTAAGAAAATTGTCAGTTATTATTAAGTTTTGCCAAAATATTTTCTAACCAATTTTCAAAAGATATTCCATTTATTTCCTCGTGGTAATCTCCCACAGCGTCTCTGGAACAAATTCGTCATTACTTTCAGTGTGGCAAATATCAGCCTATTTCCTTGACTCAAAATCGGAAAGCATAAAAGATTAACCTTTCTGAATAATATCATGAGCGATTATGCTGGCATTGAAAAAATAGTTTTTTTTTTTATAACAGTGTAGTTGGAAAAACAGAATTACTGATTTTATTTTCTCATTGGATCATGGGAGCAGAGCAAATATTTTTCAGTGGTCGCAACCTCTTAGTCGTAATTGTTTTTACAAAAAAAACTTCACAGTAAGTATATTTTCACTGCTGAATCCAAAAATGTAAAATATTTTTGATCCAATCAATCCAAATTATGATATCATTTGAACCATCAAAATTCCACATTGATACTAAGAGAGAAAAAAAAGGGGCGAGCCTGAATCGGTATACACAAAGTATATTTTATAATTTAATGAAACAAATCTCATTGTCACATAAATCGTACAAAAAAAACGGACAGAATAATTTCCATTTTGTAAATTGTAACCCTCAAATATAAACATCTTCTTTATTATTCTGTTCAAAGAAAGGACTTTTTTTAATTAATTTTCTCAGGTACAACTGTAAGAGTTTCACACAAAACCTTTCTATTATCTACTGTTTTATTATCTTTCAATAAAACCATTTTTCATTCAACTTTTTTTCTTCAACTTTGACAATTTTTGATCAACAACTTGTCTTTTGGGTAGGAAAGGTTTTGGTTTTTTATTTCTCCATCTTTTCACAAAAAATGTGGGAATCTTCCAAAAGGAGGAAGAAAGCAATAAATTTCAAAATAAATTCCTTACAAAGATGTGTAGATCATGCAAAGAAGTAACTTTCAGATACAAACTGGAAGAAAAAATACTTTCGAAACAACTATTTTCATATGAACATTGAATTGTACAAAAACACGTTTCTCTAATCAGTTTGTGATCCAAACATTTGTAATGGAATTGAATCAGTAATCATTCACAGGATTGCTAGATAATATGGCATATGAAAGAGGCGCACTCCAATATTTCAGATAAGACACTTGCCTTTTTGCCTCTTCACCACCAATGTGGATAACATTACAATATGAAGCACTCAATTAATTCATAAAATTATGGACTTATGTCACGAATGAGTTAATTCTACTCAATTCATCTATGACAGTACATAATGACATTTGTTCGCTTATTTTATTTAATCCCATTGAAAGCCAAAACCTTTCCCAAAAATTAATCTCCTGAAATATACCTCTTTCGAATTAAACTTTGTCTTGTTTCGTAATTAGATAAAATCTTGTAATTCAATATAAATATTTACGGTGAGACAAGTGAAATGAATCAAAATAGGAAAATAAACTAATATTATAACATGAATTCTCATATCTTCCTTCTTGTATTTGAATAAAATATTTTTCAATATTTTGTAGAAACTTGTCCTACCAACGTCTACTATTTCTTATTTTACTTCACAGATATTGTGTTGTTTACTTTCCAAATTTTACTTCTCAACTCAATGTAAACTACAGACAGAGTAACAAGCATACCTTAAAGTCATACCCCATTTTTAACTTTTAAACAGGGCAATATATTAAAATCGGACAAAATTGGTATGAAAATGAATCAGTACTTTTTTTCACATAAAAAGAGAGGACTTGTGACTTCTTGCTCTAAAGGTTTTTCAATTCTCTATACAATTACCTTTACTTTTTTGAATTCGGATAACCGGTTACGGAGAATTGGAGACTATGAAAAACGATAATTCGTAACTTTGCAATCAAAAGAGGATTATTAGTTATCACAGATTACACAAGTTAGTATTGTGTAAGAGAAAGAAACTCTTTACGGAAATTAATTGTATTTCGAATAAAATAGAAAAGTATTTGAAAAAAAAGCGCATTTCTGTTTTTAATCTGATTTAGGATTTTTTGTGAATGACTTTGTAGCTTAGAATCCACACCGTGTTACCCTAGTAACAGAGGGGATTGTACTTTTGCTACTAAGAATTCGCTTCATTTCATTTTGTTTTAATTTTATAAAATGGTTCGCGCTAAATCTTTGAGGAAAAAATCAGAAGCAATTATTTTTTATGCCGAAGCCGGCTGTAATTTCCATGTATAGAGAATTGAAATAAGTACCTTCCATTTGAAAAAAAAGTAGTTAGCGCCCTCTCGGCGGCTAGTGATGTCACACTATTGGTTTTTTATTGAAAAGTACTAAAACCGATTTTTTTCTACTATTTACGTTCGCAATGTATAGTGATCAATAGATTATGTAACATTAATTAGAATTTTGCGTGGTTTGGACATGGATAACTAATGTTTGAAACTCCGAAACGTTGGCATAAAACTAAATTGTTTACCTACGAACATTTTTGATCCCTTTCCCAATCAATAGAAAAAACCACATTTATTAATAAGAATATCACAGAAATATCAATTGGAGACATTTCTCAAGACTTAAAAGAGATCTTTCAAAAGAGCATCTTCATATTGATTTATGAACCTCAGTGTCCGATCGATTAGAGAGTGCTGACCATAATTGATTGAGTGGCGTCCAATGAAAAAAGGTTAGAGTTCCTGAGGTTTTTCATTGAAATATCAAATGTGACTTGTTTCAATGATTCTGAACGGTTAGTCTTTTATCAAGTTATTAGTAAAGCATATGCCATTTATAGTCCTTCGAGATTTGAAACTTATCAATTTCAACTCCTTCATAATATTGGTGTAATAGTGATCTTCAATCAAGAACTGCATTTTATAATCACAATATTTCAAATATCTATTTTGAAGTTTTTCTAGTATTGTATACCCAAAATTCAAAGTATGATTATAGAGTACTTGAATGAGTAACTAGATCATCTACTCAATACGTACCTATGAAATTTTGAACGACATCAAATTTGTACTTGCATGATCCCTTTATTATTATAAATGAAATGATTGTTCAAAAATAGTTTTTTTAAGTTGATAATTTATGAAGACTTTTGTAACTTTTTTATTCTAATGAAATTATTTAGAACTAAATTTGACAATATACAGGGTCGCTGATATATAAAGTAAGATACCTAGCGAAAATGTTAAGATACTGTTACGTTTTCCTCGTGGGTTCACCAATAATTGACTACACTGAATAATCAAAGTTAACTTTTTTTCACTTTAAATACAACAAACACTTCAACTAAAATTTCAACTATTATTTGAATGTCTTTCGCCTTACTAGATCACTTCGCGTACCGCACTGTAACGTCCACTTTACTGTCTCGATATCCTCGTGGCTAGCCTTTAAATATCGTAATCGAATGTCGTCGAAATTTATCCGAAGTTCTGTCGAAGTCGGTAGCATTATTCTTGCTGTTTCTCAATTGGCGGGGAATCATCGTGCACTCGCGCGCTCTTAGCCACGTCACGCCTGGTTTATGGCTACCAGCGGCGGTCGGCGTTATTTTCTTTCGGGCATGATTTACAACAATACAAAAGTTTTAGGGTTTTAAAAAATCTACCACAATGAATAGAAATTGAGTAAACAGGATTAGTCAAAAAGTCTTGAATAAATAAAGTTGTTTTTTTTTAATAGAACACCCTATATATTATTCCATATTTCAATTCTGCTCGAAACTCTGAACAAAATTGATAAAGCACATCATTTCCTACATTCAACAAGTTTTGAGATATCGAAATTTAAAAATAACTTTCTACTACTCTCAAATTTATTAAAGAAAAGGTAGGAAATGATAAGACATTTATTATGTGAGTCACACAAGATGGAGTATGTGGATATTATTACACTATAATGTAATTTTTTTTACAGAAAATAAAAGAAGCATAATGCGGTTGTTCCTCCTGACGAAAATCAAGTAGTTTTCATAAAAAAGCTCTAAAACAACGCATTTTAAACTTATAATTTCAACCTTTTTCTTTAAAAAATTATTGAAATAATTGAAAAAGAGGAATGAAATAATGCATTCAACATTTAAAGGGTTTCTATTTCACCATTTGGCAACATCGGTTATAGCTAATAAAGGACAATGAATCTGTTACCTGTATGAGACAAACAAAGATGACATATTTCAGAGGCATGCTGTTCTGTTTACTTATGTTCCGAGTTTCGAGACATTCTGTGACATATGATATTTTGTGTACCTAACCTATCTTCCTCTACATAAACAAATAACAAAACAACTTTTGTTTATGTGGCTTGTGGAGGTGGTATTGAACTATATTTTATATTTTGCCTTAATTGTTGATTTATAAAGATAATTTTCCTTTTTTAAAGTAGAATATCTAGGTACGTATAAATTATTTCAACTTGATATAGGCGCTGTTGCCAATATGTGAATTAGAAACAAATGCCTTTAAAAATTAAAACCCAACATTTGAAACATCAATTTGAATACTTTTCGAAGTGAATTTGAAAAACTCATGAATTGAACTCAACTTTATTTTGTTCAAACTTGCATTTGCTGTAATAACCCAAATTGAGGAACATTCCCCATTGCTCAGGGTTGATAAAAATACATGAAACGATAAAATGTATTTTTCAATGAATGTCCAGTATATTTAAAATTTTATGAAAACAACAGTTATGCCAGGAGAAAAAAAGAAAAAACAAGTTTTAATAAACAACAATTATTTTCTTTGGAATTCTATTTGATGAGGTGCTCAAAGTGTTTACCATTTACCTCCTGATAGTAATGAACTCGCTGAACAAAATTTTGTAGTGAATCTGAAATCATGTGAGAAGGAAAGGTAGAAATTTCATAACTCATTTTTTCTTGCAACTCTTCGATATTTGGCGGCCTATTTTTGTAGACTACATTTTTTATGTGACAAGTGGGGTCATATCGGGTCATTCAATTGTTCCCCTGCGTCCAATCTGTTCATCAGGAAAAGTTTCATCTTGATATGCGACCGTCGAGTGTGAACTTCCTCTACAGTTGTGTCGATTTACGTGCCAGTTTAAACAAAATGTAGATTCAAAAAACAATATGTGGTTGAAAAAGTTGACATTTTCATTTAATTTATCCATAACTTCACAGAACTCAATTCTACGATCAAAATCGTCTTCACTCAATTCTTGTACCAAATGAATTTTATAAGGATGGAATTTTTGCAATTTGCAAATTTTTTGAATGGAATATCGACTAATGTTATGATTCAAAGCTCACTGCTGTGCCAAATTTATTGGATTTTCCATCAAATCTAACATGACATTCAAAGAATTTTCTTCATTTGTAACGCTTACTGGTCTCCCACTTTATGGTGAAAACGCTACAATGTTGCTATATTAATTTTGTTCAGAATTTCGAGCAATATTGAAATATGGAATAATATATAGGGTGTTATATTCAAGAAAGAGCAACTTTATTTCTTCAAGACTTTTTGACTGATCTTGTATACTCAATTTTTATTTAGTATGACAGGTTTCAAAAAATCCTAAAACTTTTGTATCTCAACATTTTTCGCTAGGTATCTTACTTTAGGAAATAATCGACCATTTCCAATTATATCAGCAACCCTGTATGACAACATTGAACCATAGTACTTGAAAAAGTACGAACAAACACAATAAACTATAAATTAATTTTTGCTATTATTCTGCAACAATAATTGCTTTCTAAAATTTCATGAAACAGATTGGAATACCGAGATTCTTTCAAATAAAATTCTGCATACCGACACTACTCAATACTCACCCTAAGTCTCCTTATTCCATTTCTGGTGATGAGCTGACAGTCATAAAGTTCAACCCGTTGCAAATTGTGACAAGAAGTGAGGTGTTCCAACGAGGCATCAGTAATCAGTGGACAGTTATCCAGTTCAAGAACCGTTAAATTTTCAGCAGCACAGGGTGACATTGATAGGTGTCTTATTCCTTCGTCTGTTATGAGCTCACAATGAGATAAAGTCTATAAAGAAAAAATCCTTCAACATCAACGTGAAATTAATATGTTTCGCAAAAATGAAGTCGTTTCTTTTCTAATTACATCAATCAAAAATTCTGTGGTGCTGAAGAATATCGACCTATTTTATAAAATGTAAGTTTTTAGGTTCACGGAATTGCAAATAGTTCGCAGCTACATTCTATATAGTTTGTTCCAAATAGTGCTACAAAGTCCGTTGATTTATACTTGCTATTAGAGTTTCAGATCGATTTTTTAAAATTCAATTCAACTTGCTTTGGTTGAGGAATATAACTATTATGTAGCTCTAGTCTTCATAGTTGATTCCCAAATCGTTGTCTAAATGTAAAAAAGGTTTACTGCACCTTTGGATGAAACAATATCATAATTCTTTTTATTTTTACGTGCATAACTTTTTATGAAAAATGAAGATTATTTTTTCTCAGTATTTTTATAGATTGTTACAATTTAAAAATGAGGTGTTGATTGATTTTGAAAAAAAGTGGGGAAAGGAATATATGCGTATATATGCATTACAATACCTATTCCTTCCATATTTACTATAAATCTGAATGAAGGAAGTTTCCCGACTTCTGGAAATATGGCTCTATTTCTCCAATTTCAAAAAAGGAAAAAAATAACATTGTCAACTACAGAGTTATTTGTATCCATCCTGAAATCCCCAAAATGTTGTATTTTTTTGTCACAAAATATGTGTCGTGGTTGTGCAAGAACAATAATGATCAATAGCTGGGCTTATGCAGAAGTCTTATCTATTTCTGTCCTTGGAAAACACTGCAACCTCATGAGCTTATGGCGTTTCTCCCATCTTTTTCATGACACCAATCCAACAATCTTGGGCCCTATTTTAGTTTGTGTATTATCCTTGCTGGATGTCATAATCTTCTGGTCATACACAAGGTTGATTCAAGAATGTAAACTTTCACGGCCGGAGATTACTGTGTGAAAGCTATTTTCCGGGTTTCATTATCCGTGGTCTGTTGGTTTCTATGCCCAACGTTTCGTCTACTACTGCAGTAGACATTATTAAAGGCGATGTGACAACAGTCGCAGAGCCAGAGTTGGTGCTCAAGTTTTTGTTCCCATTGTTCCAAACGCAGTAACACTGGTTTTATATTATTATTAGTAAGCGTGGCAGCCAGGAAACAACTCCACAAGCAAACTCCGGGATGGGAGTCAGGTGCATTATGACATGCTCAAGGTTGCCCATTTCCTCTCATGCAGACTTACGACTTTGTAGGTACGTGTGGCAGATACCCAACAGAAAAAGAACAACTAACTCAGCTAATGCGCGCAGATATATATATATATATATATATATATATATATATATATATATATATATATTGAATGGTGCAACTGATTTTCTTTCATTTTCAGTATTTTAATATTAATATAAGTCACAAAAAGGATTTGAAGCTTTATAATTCCTATTCAATTATATGCGTACTGTCATCATCTAGGCTCTACTCAAACTGAAGGTGTCAACCTGTGGTTTGTCCTTTTATGCGGTCCGAACGCTTCAGTGCAGGTAATCCGGGTACTGTATTTGGGTTACACCAAGTAATATTCTTTGTGTTGGATCTTCTGTAGATTTACTGTTTCTAGGAGTGTGTGTTGTTTTGTTCAATATATTGAATGTTAGGTCTTGTTGTGTTTTGATTTGTATTTGTTCCTCGATAAGTGATTTATGACTGTTAAATTTATGGATGTTTAAGTTTTCCCAGACGTCCATACGGTTTCTCTTATTGACTTGTTTTATGAGTTTTATGTTCTCTGGTGGGGGGAAATTATGTGTTGTTTTGTATGGCGTGTGTTGCGAGATTTGATTTATATATTATTAGGTTTCTGTATGCCTTTTTGTGCTCGTCGTACCTTTGGATCAGTTTTTTCTTGGTTTGGTCGATATAGAATTTGTTGCAGTCCGAGCATTGTATGCTGCACACCCTGTTTAGGTTTTTGCCTTCTTCTTTTTCATAGCTGTTTATTTTTTGCATTATTTTCGTGTTTGGCTTGTATGTGATGTTGATGTTCAGGGGTTTGAAGATGTTTGTTAGTTTTTTGGTTTGGTGTCCTACGTACGTAAATGCTGTCCATCGTTGTGTTGTTTTGTCTGTTGGAGTGGTTTGATCCTGGTTCTGTATTTTTTGTTTGATTCTGTTTTCTAATTTATCTATTGTCTTTTGGGTGTATCCGTTCTCGTTCGCTATTTGGTATATGATTTTCCGTTCTTTGTTCCGGGATTCATTGCTAAGTGGTATTCTTAACATTCTAAACATGAATACGTTATAGGCAGCCATTTTGTGTGATGGTGGATGGTTTGAACTTGCGGGTATGGTGGAGTCAGTCACTTCCATCAAAAAAAGAAATGTTTCATGTTTTGTAGAGATACTTATGAGATACAATCTCACGGGAGTAAGTAATTCCGGTTATCCTGAGAAATAAGGTGGTAAGCACCACCGAAAGCTTGACAAAAACAAAGAGTTTTCTTTGAATAGCCCTCAAAACCTGACTGCAACCCCAAAATACTGTTCTTCATATAATATATCCAGTCACGAATTATCCTGAATATATATATATATATATATATATATATATATATATATATATATATATATATATATATATATATATATATATATATATATATATATCCTGGCACCCAGTATATAGTTAATCTATCCTGTCCGCCAATTTCCTCAGTTCTTCAAGGTATTTCCAGACCAGTCTCGATGTCACTTTTGATTTCATCTATAAATACAACTATCAAAATTATTTCGTCTCCAACTTCTAGTACAAATCTCAGGTTGACTCTATACATACAGACTTTCCAAAACCTAGCTTTTTGAAGTGTAAAGGTGGCAGGTTACATCTGATTAAAGTATCATGTGGAGTCCCACAAGGATCTTTCTCTGGTCTACTTCTGCTCACCTTTTCTTTAACAACTTATCTCTTTGTATAAAGAATTTCAATTTCTTCTCTTTGCAGATGATCTGAAACTTTATTGGGAACTCCTTCCATGTTGCTAATTCTTGCAAGGAGTTAACTCAGTTGAATTAGGTCAAATCAATAAAGTACATTCAAATGTAAATAAATGCTTTACAATATCTTTCTTACAATTCTATAAGTTATGAAATTATCAAATTTCCTTGTACAATTCTTGGTAATCAATTATCACGTATAGATGAAATTGGAGACCTAGGTGTAAAATTTAGTACCAAGTAAACATTTGCCCAACACGAATGAAATTACGGCCAAATATATTTTAAAATGTTGGATTCACCTCAAGTATATATAAAAATGTTAGGTGAGAGACCATGAAAATAATTTACTGCTCACATGGGATATCGATTCATACTCAATTGAGAACAGAATTTCAGTGTATAGAACCAAAAAAATAATCTAGGTCTCACAAACTGGGTTGGCGTATGAAGTGTAATTTGTACCTCTGCCTATAAGATGGCGTTTTCTGCTGGAACACCCTTGGCTTGGTCTCATACACCGTAATGGCAGAGAACTTGTTTCATTGGACAATTTCCTGAATAAATCTGCCTTTACTTTAAAATTGAATAATAATAATAATAATAGTAATAATAATCGTCTTTATTGTTTCCAAGCTGTAGTTACATACAAATATTTAAATAAACTACAGAGCTAGTTGCTGATATAACAAAAGACGAAGTTCAACTCAGTTAGCACAAGTGCTACTGAGTTGTTCTTCCATTCAACAACCGAAACTAATTTAAACTTACCAAGTATTCAATCCGAGGACAACCCATTGCCAAATGAATTAAAGTAGCATCAGTGATCAGAACACACTCGTCCAAATCCATTTTTTCCAAATATCTGCAATTCTGATTTTAGAAATTTGAAAATTATTAATTCATTTCATAAGTACATACAATTGTGAGACAACGAATATGCTATTATTTTGAGAAAATAAATTTTTCAAGTTGTAAAACAATCTTTCTTTCCCATGTTCCAACACAGTAGAATTTAGCAAATGCCTGCTAAAAAACAACTATTTCCCGCACATTGTATTATATCCGAAAGACTTTCATTACCTCTCATAGGAAGTTCTTGCAAATGTTTTTTATTTGTCTAGTCTAAAAATCATGGACATGATATTTCTTTGTGATATTATTATTCTCACTCACAACTCACTGAAAATGGCGAGCGACGGAAGTTCAATAACACAACGCTCTAAAAAACAGTGATTCTACTTGTAAACATTGTCTGAAAAAAGCTGTGAAGAAAGTTCAGTGCATAAAATGTGGGGATATTTATCATCCAGCATGTTGGAAATAAATCAGTAAATCAAAGTAGAATGGAATTTAACAAATCTCAATCAATGGATCAATCTGGTAAACTATTATGGTAGGTCGATGCTCTGTGAGGGTGACTGCTCCATCAGAGTTTGGTAAGATTCGAGGATGGCATAGATCAGTGGTCGCCAACCTGTCGATCGCGAGCTACCGGTAGCTCGCGGAGGCAATTCTGGTAGCTCTCACGATTTTAATTTGAAAAATACAAACTGCAAAAATCAGAGAAGCTTCCGAAAATTCCACAAAAAAATCTAATTGTCATAATATTAAACATAAACAGCGGCAACGTTGCGGTGAGCGATCTGCCGCTGACGCCATCAAGCTAGAATCGGCTAGAACCGACCAGCCGGACCAGCGCGTTAGTGTTCGAGAACGATCTGGATTGCTTTGAACGGGATTATTACGCACGGCGCGGCGACATTGCGCTTAGTTTAAAACTGAACGCTTAACCAACGTCCAGCGGTTGGGTTAGTAGAGAACAACAAAAATAATATTATGGCAAGCAGTTGTAAGAAGGCAAAGACATACCACTTTCATTCGGAATGGGAAGAACAATACTTTTTTACAGAACTTAAAGATAAAAATATGTGTTTGTTATATAATACTTCGGTCTCAGTTGCTAAAAAAGAAAATATTGAGAGACATCACAAAACTGTACATTCTAATTTTGAAAAATCATTCCCACTACATTCTGCCGCCAGAAAGGAGAAACTGAAACAGTTAAAAAAGCAGTTAATTGGACAACAATCAATATTTTTAAGAACAGTCGACAAAAATAAGGCTGAAACTGAAGTATCGTACCGTGTGTCCCAGATAATTGCACAAAAAAAGAAACCTTATGAAGACGGGGAAATGATAAAATAGGCGTTTTTAGAAGCTGCTGATGCGTTATTTGCCAACTTTAGAAATAAAGACGAGATATGAAACTTTTCCGCAATTTCTCTGTTACCACTGCATTATCCATCAGCAAGCATTATGTGGAAATTTCCTGAAACTAAACAACGTTATGAAACTGGTGGTAAAAATTGTGAACAAGATTAGAGCTCAAGCGTTAAAAAGAAGATTATTCAGAACCTTGGCCGATGAAGTTGACTGTCACAACGGGGACCTACTCCTTCACTCTGAAGTCCGATGGTTAAGTAGAGGACGGGTGCTGAAACGTTTTAATGATGTCCTATCTGGCATATTTCAATTTTTCAAACAACGCGATGAACCGACTCCGGAACTAGAAAATTCAATCTGGCTTAGAGATTTTGGTTTTCTCGTGGACATTACAGAGAAATTAAACGAACTTAATTTGCAGCTTCAGGGGAGAGACAAAGAACTAGCGGAAATGATTTCTGATATAAAAGCATTTATCAAAAAGCTGTAGTTTTGGGAACAAAACCTAATTAACAGCGATGCCAAGCATTTTCCTATTCTTTCAGAAAAAATATCTCAAAATCCATTAGAACCCTATGACAACAAATATCATGTAGAAATAATTTCTACCCTGAAGAATAACTTCAAAAATCGTTTTAAGGATTTCAATGAAATGGCTTTAGTAGCGCAGTTTGTTGTTTCACCCTTTATGGAAATTGATATCCAACAGTTTGCAACTTGTGTCATGCAGAACTTTGGCGAAGACATCGCTGCAACAGAAATGGAAGTCATTGAGTTTCAAAATGATTTAGCCTTAAAATCGTTAGTCTCAAGTACTGAATGTATCTGGCCTATTGTAAGTAAAGACAAATATTCAGTTTTATGCCGTGTTGCCTTGAAAGTGAAAGCATTATTCAGTTCAACCTATTTGTGTGAATCTTCTTTTTCCAATATGAAGTTTATTAAGAACAAATATCGCAATCGACTTACATGTGAACATTTGGATAATTGTATTCGAATGGCTGCATCAAATTATACTGCAAACATTAAAAAAATTATCGATGAGTCTGAGTGTCAGCCTTCTCATTGAACGTGCTTTTTTATTTTTCAATGTTTATGTTCATGATAGTGCGTTACTTTTTTGTTGTTATTATTAACTATTTTTAAATCATAAGTGACATGCCGTTGTGGCTGGATAAAAGTTTGTGTTTATTTTTCAAACACCTTCATTTGATAGGTAGGAATGTAGCTATGAACAAGTACGTACTAGTAATATTAGTTATTTTGTTATTAGTTTATTATTAGTACCTATGTATTATGTATTACCAGTTAAATAGTAAAATAAATACATATAATGATAAATTAACTGTGGATTATTTCATTTACGTTGCGTTACGTGGCTTCCGTGTGGGTAGCTCGCTGTTTATTCCAAAATTAACAAAGTAGCTCAACACATTGAAGAGGTTGGCGACCACTGGCATAGATGCTCGGGAATTGACCTCATATAGAAAAAATAACATCAATGTATACAGAGCTTACACTGAAAATTTTCAATTATATGCAAGCTGGAGATAATTCTGAATATATGTTGTTTGGTAAACTCAGGTGTTTGAGATACCCGAGATTTTAATATAACTTTCAAAGAAGAAAATGAAATAAAAAATGTTCTGTCTCAATTTGAGACTTGATGAATTAGTTTTTGAAAACTTTAGAGTAAATGTTCATAGCAGAACCAGAATCGACAACATTTTTTGGAACGTTCATGCAGAGATTCTCGTTAACGACAATTTTTTATTTGATCATAAATCGTTAATTGTAAAAGTTAGCCACAATGAAATATATAAAATCGTCAAAACATCATATACATATAGCAGACATTTCAACGAAATGAACAAATAAATTTGCGGAAATGATGAAAAGTGTTTTTTTTAAATAATAAAAAGCGTGAAAATGATCATGATAAAACAAGCTGGGTGACAGATACTTTTCAAAAACAACATCTTGAAATTAGAGAAACATATAATATAATGAAAAAAGAATATTTTTGCTCAGTTGATAAATGTAAAAAACAATATTTCGGTCATAGGTATAGTTGAACACTCAGAAAATTAAACCTCGTGGGAAGTTATAAATACACACAGAAATAAAGATATATCACAGTATAACATGAATTAGATTGAAATAGGAATATTTTTTATGAGTGACTCCTTTTTTTGAGAGCGTTTGGCTTTCTACTTCTCTGTTTTGTTATAAAAAAGGAGGAAACTTCTGAAGAAAGAAGTTGCAGCCAGGTTCAAGACTTGCATAACTTAGGAGCTCCTGCTCTTGATCCGAGTTTGCAGGAAGGACTGTTCCATGTAAGTGAAATTTTATATCAATGCTCTTTCATATACAGAGTGGTCCAACGAAAAGTATGCACCGTGTTTTTCTCCTTTTTTGTAACTTAACGCAAAAATGCTCGGACAGGTCAATTTTGCTTTTAAGGGGGACACATTTTAAATGTATTTTTCTACCTGTGCCTTCAACCCCCTAGCGAGGGTGAGTAACAACCCTTAAATTTTAAATGGAAAGTGGGGTCGAGTGATATATCATTTGAAAGGGCATAAAATTATCGTTCCAATGATACCTAATTTGTTGTACTTCACTCAAACATGTGAGTATTATGAATAAAAACAACTACAACCCAGTACTTTGAAATGTGTAATTGACTTAGTAGAATCCTACTTCAGCAAGTGCTGAAAATGTGACCCATTTGCTTCCATACAATAATACAGATTCTGTTCAAATCTATTCCTAACATTCTGTAGCATATCAGGTGTTATACTTCTGCACTCTGCTGTAATTCGTTGGCGAAGATCTACTATGGACTCGGGCTGCGTAGCAAAACATTTATTTTTCAAGTGTCCCCAAAGGAAAAAGTCTAAAGGCGATAAATCAGGTGACCTGGCAGGCCATTCGATTGGGCCTCTTGGACTAACTTGACTGTTATTGAAGAGGCGAGCAGTAAGTCTAGCACAACTATTATGTTGATAATAAAGTTTAACAATTTCAACTCGTTCAGGAATGGAATAAACCATTTTTACAGTAAAGTTGAAATAATTCTAAAGCAACCGAACTGAATCAATGAACGTTTGCCTAAATTCTTTTTGTACACTTATCTGCTGTTGTTATTTGAACCAAAAAACGCACGAGAGAAATTGAGGAATGTAGTAGTGATAAAAATGCCGTTTGTTCCGCATTTTCATTAACACCAAAAATATCGAGTAAATGTTCTTGCTTTTTTTATAACTATTCAAGTAAATACAACAAATTAGGTATCATTGGAAAGAGAATTTTGTGCCCTTTCAAATGATATATCACTCGACCCCACTTTCCATTTAAAATTGTACGGTTGTTACTCACCCTCGCTAAGGTATTGAAGGCACAGGTAGAAAAATACATCTAAAATGTGTCCCCTTCAAAAGCAAAATTGACCTGTCCGAGCATTTTTGCGTTAAGTTACAAAAAAAGGAGAAAAGCAAGGTGCATACTTTTCGTTGGACCACTCGATATTATGTTGTATGACATTCCTGCAAATGCTATCTGTTTGAATTTCATAATGAATGTTCGGAGCACAAACTCAATGGAAAAAAAAATGTTTTTTGTACATTTAAATATTCATATGACGATAGTTTTTGAAAAAAATTGTTTTTGCATGTAATTTAATATTTTTGTGAAACTAGTTATTTCAAGAGGGCTTTTTCCAATTTGTATCTGAAAGAAACTTCTATGCATGATCTACATATCGTTGTAAATACTTTATTTTAAACAAAGTTGCTTTTCTTCATTTCCTCAGAAGTTTCCCACCTTTTTTTGTGTATACAAGATGGAGAAATGAAAAGCTAGGGAGCTATTTTTCCAAATAACATGAATATTCTACATGATTCTGAAAAAATCACAGATCCTTAGAAAATTGAAACTTTGAAAAACTTCTTTAAAAAGTGAAATAAATATCACTTTTTTTCAAACTAAAAGAGAGAATTATATTTTCATAATTCCAACAAAACAGCATAGTCAACAATGAGATATGAAATTATTTTGAAAAAGTTTAGTAATAAGGAACTAAGACTTGTCAGTCATAGTCACAAAAATGACTCACAAAACAATCTAAATATGTTGAAATAACCTCGGTTCTAAATGATTCTCTAGTTTATGTTATAATTTTGATCAACTCTTTTTTTTGCTTGAGTCAATTGCGAAATTTATTTTTTCATCATATCCTAGTACCTTATTTCCTTCACAACTCGATATTTATAATAATTTTCATTTTTCACTGGTTTTCTTCAAAATTCAGTTCAACACAAATTCATATAATTTCTCAACCGAGAAGATTAAAGGAGGCATATCTCACCCTAGCTAATGCCTGAAATGCAGCATCTGTGAATTGTGAGCATCCTGCTACTTCCAGCGTTGAGAGAAGATGACAATTTGAAGCTAAAGCTATGAGTGATACGTCTGTCAGAGATGAACATCCAGAGAGGCAAAGATAGTGAAGACGGGTGCATTTATCTGCCAGAGCTTGAACTGCATCATCTTTTATATTCTGAAACATTAAATTTTTATAGTATAATTATTCATTTATTCTCAAGAAACTACGTTGGTTTATATAAGAAATTATTTATAATAGAAATATTCCTACATAAATATCTTCAAATGGAGCTATTTCATAATTGGTCTAATTAATAACAGAAAAAACGAACTAGTATGATTATGTTAATGAAACAAATAGTTCTTTAATACTATTTTAAATTTTTCTTTGTTAGAAATTGTTTATGTTATTAGGTTTCATTGTTTCTAATGAATTAAAAGTGCAAATAAATGAATTGAATGACCTCGTAGATTTAATCATGGAATCAACAGTTCAATTCAAAATGATGAAAAGAATACAGTAAACAAGTAAAAAGTTTTGGAAACCCTACAAGAAGTAGCAGTAGTAACACTTTGTGTGCGACATGAATATTTTAAATTAAGTTTTTTTTCACTACAAGTTATTGTAATATACCCTTCCAGGACTTTTTCTGAACTGTTTCTCCAAAAGTTATTGCTACTTTCATTATCCCAAAACTTCTGAATATAGTGAATTCAAGAAACGAACAACGAGATAAAAGGGGCGATGAAACTATTTTTAGTAAACAAAGATACTGAACATTACGAGATAATTTCACAACAAATTTTACTAGCATGTTTGTTGGTAACTTACCTGTTACCGAAAGCAGTTACCTAAAAGTAACATTAATATTCTCAAAAATAAATTCAGAACTAGAGACCCTGAAAGAGGCCTTGCCAGGACCAGACGGAATATATCCAATAATTCTGCAAAAAGGATCGAAACTTTTACTTTGAAAACCGTGTGTAATTATCAGATCAAATTTGGCTCTAATACATACCATACCCGGATACTGATAGGGCCAACTTCATTGCAACACCCGGGAAAATGGAACAGGACATAGCGAAGGCTTTGAGTTTCATGTCATCTACATTAAAAACATCAGAAAACTTATGAATACACTGATCCATTATTGGATGAATATCAATAATACTATCCATGATAATAATTTTCACATAATGAAATTTTAATCAAGACGTGTTTCACTACATGGTAGCTCCATCAGTTTATAATGTGAAAATTGTATAATTATCATCAAGGATCGGAAAAACTACATATTAGACATATTAGGAACGTATTACTAGCTAAAAGACAACTTAATCGAGATCAATTTGCAATCAAGACTCCTTCAGATCCCAATCTTACGAAATAGACGAGCTACTACATATCCTGGGCTACAATTGATCTAAAATACAATGAAGACCTAGTCATCTACGTTCATAAAAAATACAATAATATAGTTAGGTAACTCATGTACCAGGTCCTAAATATTATAACAAAATGGTCTGAAACCCATCTAAATCGACCGTACTTACTTTCGCCAAGAGAATCAAAATAGAGGGATCTGTACAACTCCAAGATGAAGAGATGTAACTGTTAGGGGAGGGGTTAAATTTATGTGAGTGATTCTAAAGACAGAGGTAGCACTGATGCTGACTAAATACTTTTACGAGAGACATAGGTGCCGAAACCTGACAATAATAATAAGAATTTATTGTGTCATAATATACAACGACAATTACATAAATATGGATATGGACTAACTATATTTAACATGATATTAACTAGACCCAAAAAGTTCAAAAATACGATGTGAACCAAAAAGACCTGAAAGCATGGTCTACTAGAGTAGCGGAATCATCAAGACTATAGTAGACCGTGCGTTCGGGCTCTGTAATACGAAGGAAGGCCTCGAGAAGTAATTAGGCAAAAAAGATCTTTAACAAAATGGTTACTCCAAAGTGATGGTAGAACAGACTTTCACTAAAAGAGAGCAAGAACCTCGCAAGGAAGATAAGCTGTCACAACCAGTGCTTGCACTTCCCTTCATCAGAGGATTGTCAGAAAGGATAAGAAGAATTGAATCCGAGTACAACATCAGAACCTGCTCCAGATCCGGAAATACTATCCGTAACACCCTCCCGGAAAGCAGGCTACAAAACGCGTACTGCGATTTCAAGAATTGCATTCACCGGATACCCTGTGAGTGCAGCAAATCCTACATCGGTGAAACTAAGATGCCATTGAAAGTTCGCATTGCCGAGCACAAGAAACACACACAGCGAGGAGAAACCAGCAAATCAGCAATAGCAGATCATGTTTGGACACATCAACATAACATCAAGTGGTCCCAAGCTGAGATCATTCACAGGGAGGAAAACTGGTTTGGGAGGAAATTCAAAGAAGCTGCATACATGTTGTCCAACGACTCAGTCAAGCTAGCGTAGAGATACGCAACTTATGGAAACCCATAATAAAGCGGAAAACGGTCATCTCCCGCTAAACCGGTGAAGCGGAGATTGGGATAGGTGAAAGCACTCGCATGACTTATAAATAGTCATCTCTTGAAGGAATAAGTTCAGTCATCACCCGAAGACGATTGTGGATACTAACAATCGAAATGTCGTTAAGTGATTTGCTGTGAAATCTTTGGATTTTTAATTTTTATTTCTTTTCAATTGTTTAATTTTAAATTTTTTGGTTAATTTTTTATTTTATTGTGATTTCTTTTTACGGTTTTTTTGCTTAATATATAATTGTTATTTTTAGCTATTCTTTTGAATTTGAATTTTCATTTGTTTCATACTAGATAATGGAAATCCGAACTAATGAAATTCTTAATGGTATTAATCTGATCGTTCAAATAGCCCGTTCGAGATTTTTTCCCTCTTAACAAAAGAACCCCAAATATTCATATGAAATTGAAAATAATGAGTGATCGGGGTCTAAAATTTGATGTCTACAGGAAGACTAGTAGTACTTTTAGCTATATTCCTGATAGATCACATCATTGTCCACAACACAAAAAGGCAGGTCTAAAATTTTTTATCCATAGGCTTGTTAATTTCTCCTTAAGTAGAAATATTGAGGAAAATATTATCAGGAACATAGTTGAAAACAAAGGATATTCAAATATTGTAGATTACTTAATAATTAGGAAACGTAAATTTAAAGAGAATCTTCGTAAATTTTCGATTTTTCAAAAAGACGTAGATTCAAATATTATTGTTCTTCCGTATGAACCAAGATACAATAACAGAATAAATCGTATTTTCAAAAAGTCGAACGGGAAAGTTACCTTCAAAACTTCGTGTTTTCTTCAACAAATGTTAGGTAACTCTAATGATACGATGTTGGAAAATGAAAATTCGAGGATATTTGAAAGAAGCTGTGAGGACTGTGACAAAAATATATTGGGCAGACCGAGCGAGTCATTAAAATTCGTTTCAAAGAACATACAGCACATATCCAATTTCAAAGACTAGAAAAATCTAGTGTCACTCAACATGCTTGAAGAACGGCTATAAAATTAATAAAAACTGTTTGAAAATATTGAGATTGGGACATGACACATATTTTTGGATACTATCAAAAGACTGCTATTTCCTACGTTCAGCAAAACACGTGTTGCGTTTTTGTAAAACTGTTCAGTGAAAATCTCACAATAAAGTGTTTCTTGAATACGTTATGGATTTTCATCAAGTATCGCTAGATTCTATTATTTAGTGGACAAAGATGATGTTAATGAAAATCACACCAATGGTAGCACTGGAAACACACTCAAATCTGATTACTTTATATAATTACATGATGGGGAGGTAAGAGTGGATCAACTCAGATTAGAATATTTACCAAGCTGTAAGGGATCGGGCAACAATTAAAATTTTGGAATATGTGGAAGGATGAACATCAAATATGTTCATGTACCACATGACTTTGTAGACACAGAAACAGTTATTCCGAGAACATGCTTGGTAAAAACATCTGTTACAGTGGATTATACAATTAAGCTATTGTCTCCGTCAAAAGACGAAAAAAATCTTGCAATGAACAAAAAATATCAGCTTGAGGTCTCAACGAAATGAGCAAATCAATATTCACCTAGCTGCCATGTTGCACTTAGGGCATTGACAAGCCCAAGAGTGGCATTGATACTGGTCTGAGAATTCTCTGAAACACTTAAGAAACTGGCAGATGAATAAAATCAAATCAAAATATGCTTTATTACCCAAGATATGAACATCTTATTGACAAAGTCTAGTAAAGTAAAACATATATATGGGACAATTAACAAATATAAACTATAAAATAATGCTTAGAGACGAAAGCAGAGTATATGGACAGAACAATATTAAGTCCAGCTGAACAGATATAAATATAAGTAAATGAATTTATGAATATTGGGTAAATGTAAATATATAATGCTACATAATGAACATTGATAGCCATTTCGTGTTGGTTTCAATAACTTGTTTACACAAAGCTACATGCCAATTACTCGATAGAGCCTTGGTAGAATTCGTCCACACTATAATAGGGCCTCTCAACAAGAAATTCTTTCACTTTCTTTCTGAATTTCTTTTCATTATATATTCGCCTTAAATTAATGGGAAGGTGGTTAAATAACTTCTTGCTATTGAAAATAATAGAATTATGTGTAAAGGCTAGAGAAGGTGTGGGAAGGGAAACGGAGTAAGTCTGACGCGTACTATAAGTTGAGGTGTTACTAAATTGATTTTTATATTTTTTATGGATAAGACACACTGTTTCCAAAATAAAAGACATATCCGACTCTATACTGACTGACTGACTATACTGGATGCCTGGACACTCCGTAACCAAAGGCAATAATAAAGCTGTTGAGTGTACTTAACACCGCATACACGGGCCCTCGATCACCGGTGGTGTTACCAGAATCTCTGATATAATAATAATAATATATTTATTGATTTCTTTAGTACATACTAATATATATACATTATTTTAAAAATATATAAATGAATAACATATAAATAACAAAATGATGAATGATTGAAGAAAAAAATGGAACGCATGTTTCAATGATTCCAGAATGGTTTCAACATGAGGATATAGGTACATAACAAATATATTACAAAACAGAAAAAAAAATCAGGGATTAGATTTTATACAGTTAATGAGTTTTTCTATATTTTGTTTTGGAGGTGTTGAGTTTTAGTTTATTGCGATTCATGTACTTGAAAACCTTTCTTAGTTCATAGGACCCTTCTGGTCCCATGATTTGTTTGTCCAGAAAATGGACCAATAAAAAAACTGGTGAAATACACCGGGAAGCAGAACAGGAATCATCCCGGAATAATTACTGGAATACGAACTGGACACTGTCTATTTAGAGAACACCTGAACAAAATAGGGCAAACAAAGACCTTAGTTGCAGGCAATACAATAAGAGACAGCTCGTCATATTTTATGTCAATGGATTACCTGAATCATAGGAGATAAGATAATCCTTAGCTTGCACAAGTTTCGACTTCTGAAATTTGTCGTTCATTAACGGAAAAATATATTTTAATAGGTTTTTTTGAGAAGCAATTTACGAACAAACCGACTTATATCCAGAAGAACATGACAATCATCCAACAAAGACGAACCTGTAAAGATGGTAGGACAAAAGTAATAAGCTCATGAAGCTGCAGTTTTTCTGCGTATTTGAAAGAAATGGAAGTCAGACGGCTCCCAAGTAGCGAAAAAATGGACACATCAAAGGAGCGATTATTCCAAAACTCTGAATAAAGAACTGTCAAACATCTGATATTTCATTAAAACATTGGTGATGAGGAAAGTGACAATGTTCCTAAAAATATTATTAATGTAATATTAACAACATTAAATGACTGATGCCTATCAAGATAGAAACTTTTAGAGATCAACAAACCCCAAGTTCATATTGTGAGACTAAATCTTTGTGATTTAACGCTTCAGTTTCAAACAAAAAAGTTATAACAGGCTGTCTATTCAATTGTAGCTTCAAATTGAAATCTTCATTCATTTTGAAACTAATATTACAAATTATTAAATGTTACTCACACTGCACCCGTGCAAATTAACCACTTCGAGCTGGCCACAGAACCTCGCCAAACAAATCACAGCCCTGGATGTTATTTGTTTGCATCCCTTGCTGATAAAACTTTTTAACTTGCAACAACCTCTAGCCAAGGCCTCAACACCATTTTCTGTTATGTTACTGCACCAACTGATATTAATATGTGTCAGGTTAGGACAGCCATCACTCAATGCCTTTAGGGAATTGTCGCTTATTGAAGCACAGCTGTCGAGGTTGAGTTTCTGTAGTTTAGGGCAGTGTCGAGAGAAAGCATTGCAAGTGGAATCTGTAAGTTTCTTGCAGCCATTCAGGTTCAGGTCTTCGACGTTGGGGCACAATTGAGCTAGAGTTTTCATTGAGCCATCGGCTATGGACTGGCAGCCACGTAGAGAAAGTTGTCGTAGAAACCCACCACATCGCCGAGATATGTTTTCAATTATGGGGCCCTGGAAACAAAATTGTAGCATGATCAATAATACAGAATCTAATTCGCATAATAAAATAAGTATCACAAAACTTATATGAACACAATGTTAAATGAAATCAATTCACGATTTCAGAAGTATTTACACCCAACTACACGACTGTTTTAAAATCCGTTCCTGACCACTAATCATCAATAAATTTATCATATGAACTATTAAATGTTTGAACTCATTTTTCTTGTGATGCACTATTTGGAACCTTTGGTGTAGTAATGAATATTACTAAGTTTTTTCCCAACACCAAACCGTTATTTTAAACACCTCGACACGTGTTTCAATCACAAGTGATCATTTTCAAAAGGAAGATGTTCACTTGGTGATCGAAACAGGTGTCGAGGTGTTAGAATAACGGTTCCAAACATTGCATCACAAGAATTCAATTCAATAATAAATGTATTTTCATTATTTTTCTTATTAAAATTAGAACTTTAATGACATATCTATTGTAAAAACGGGAATATTTTCTTCCCGGAATTATATTCTTCCCAGATTTGTATTAGTGAAGTAAAATATATTCACACATCACATCTCACTGTTGCGAAAAATATTTTCGCCCAATTGGCAGTTTTCAAATAGTAATTTTCGTGCATTGGTTATACAGAGTGGAAAAATATTGGATCAACTTGAATCTTTCCTCATCTAATTCAGTCATCACTTGTCTTTTTTTAGAAAATAAAACATGCAGTGTGGCTACACATTTCATTCGGGCATCCCATTCCTTTGTTGAATTAGTCATTATAAAACTGTTTTGGCTTTTATTGCGTTAATAAAGACCCCAAAATTAGTATTTCTCAAATATCTTCGATGTACAGACAGACTACTAATTTAGGAATATAACCATTCATAAATTTTTGTTTCTACTAACCCTGTATCAGTTTCAGAAGAAAGTAACACTGTTTCTATTCACACCATTTACGAAAGCGACTACAGCCTACTAATATTGTAAAGTATATAAAAACCTGATAGGCAGTGCCTAAACCCATGTTTTAGTTATGACATTTTTGAATCACTTAAAATAGGAAGTTGTTTGAACTCAACTTCAAGTGTTTATGTTCCAGTTTTTTATGGAATCATTTGACAATAGCCTAGGGATTCATGTACTGGATCATCGTTACATTTCAATGTTTTATTAGTGTTATGAAGGGTGAGAGTTCATTGAACTAGTTATTTTGAAATTATAAGCATCTCTTTGCATACTATCATTGTTATTTAAAAACAAAAGTTGTACAATCTTTAGAAACTGTTGACCTATACATTCCATAAAAATGAAATAAATAAAAACACTTTTGTCTAATTACCAACTAGTTAATTTTATTTATACTCATACATTGTAGATTTTTTGTCCAAACAGGCGTATTCACGAAGTCTTACGTAAACATTTCTACTGGTTTGGCCTGTATATACTGCAGAGCATTCGCCACACTCTATTCTATATGAATGAAAAAATCAGGTATATATAGAATAGAATGAAGCGAATGCTCTGCAGTATATACAGGTCAAACCAGTGGACATTTTGGTGTAAGGCTGCGTAAACACACCTGTTTGGACAAAATTTTTACAATGTATGAACATCTTCAGGAATCAAAACACAAGATAAGTAAAGATAACCTCAAACTCCTACACATATGTAATAAAGGGAAAAATGAATTTGTTGGAAGTCATGGAAATTAACAAATCAATTAAAAACTAGAAATATATACCCCTAAACGAGCAACTCGATTTATGTAGGTCTTCACTCTTGAATTCATAAGTTTAACAACCCCTACAATCTTCAGTTTTGAATTTTAAAGTTGGCACCCTGGTTCGTTCAACTAACTGTCCTTCCATCTCACCTAAAAACTTGATCAGTTTAAAAAAAAGGGGGTTAAATCCGAAACCAGTTGTATAAATAAAATTAACTGGTGGTAATTAGACAAAAGTGTTTTTATTCTTTCATTAAAGTAAATTATATAAGTATTTTAACAAGATATAGAGTTGTCAGATTTGATATAAGTTGTAATCATTATGAATCTGATGAAATATTGAACAATTTTTCATAATCAAAAGTTGTTTCTGTTGCAAAGTGATAAAAATGTTCATAGATGAAACATTTTAGTTTTGCCAATGTTTCGGACTTTATTAAATCCATCATCCGGTTTCTACAAAAAAAAAACCATAAGGAAACAATTTACGCAATAACAATTTCACATAGGTCTAACATAAGGTCATAAGGGTCTAACAACATGAACCTCCTAAAACTACAAACTCAATAATAATTAATAAGCTATCCAGAGAAGACCACTGATTAGAATTGAGCGTTTCTGTCCATCATTTTTTCGAATTGTAGATGATGGAATGATATCAGAGTATAAAAAGAGATGGAAACTTCTTTGGATCAAAATGTTAAGGAATCAGATTCAAGAGTTGTACACTTAACAAAGGTTGAAAATCTAAAATATTATGGTTTGCATAATCAAAAATGTGGTCAAATTGCAATATGCATTGCCCTGATTCAACAAAGCCCGAAACTTTGACAAAAACTAAATTGTTCAACTACAAAAAAATGTTGATCCCTTTCCCAACAAAAACAACATTTGATGAAATTAGTTGGATCACAAAACCTTTATCAATGAATTTTTTATAAAAATGACAAGTGCATCATAAAAATCAGCACAACACACTGAGTTTTTCTTAACTAGTATTGCATTTTAGACTGGATTTGACTTGTAAAATATTCAATAAATATCAAAACTCAACCAACTTTTTTATTATTTCAACTGATGATTATTGTTTTGGATCATTTATAATTTTATCTGGTCTCTGATGATGAATAGGATTTTAATTTAAATCTTTAAAAGATGATATTGCAAAAAGTTATTTGCAATAATTTGTAAATAACTTTTTGTTTTGTTTTCAATGTTATAAATTTACAGGAATATTCAAGAACTTTCTACCTATATTCCATATTTGAGGATTTTACCTCTACATCCTTTTGAAAATCGAATAAATCAATTCGTTGCCAATTCGAACCATCCAAAGCTAGAATATTCCATGCCTTCGAGACTTGAGCACATCGACAAAGGGATACCACGTCTAAATAGGAAAAGATACGCAGAAGTAATTCTTTTGGCAACTTTCTGTTAATTGGTGCCTCATCTTCTACAAACACCTTGTTCAACTGAAACAAAGAATGAAATCAATTACACCATGGAAGAAGTACAAGTAACATTTTATAGTAATATAACAGTCTTGAAGCTATTTTCTGTGTTATATAAGAAGTATATACAATTTTCAACAATATATAGTTTTTGAAAAATGTCAACAAAGCGGATAAAATGAAAATAATATGCAGTTAAAACAGTAATTTATGGCAATATATCCCCATGTAGAAACTCTTCCAGGTTATAATATCTCCTACTCGTTAGTAATTCTCCTGTTCGTCTTTTGAAGGGTACAATATGCAAGTATTTGATGTTTTGAGATAATGTATGTATGTATGTTTGAGAATGGGTAAACTGGGTTGATGATAACATATCATATACTTCGGTTTGATTAAAAAATACTTCGCAGGCCTACCTCCCTCCCCCCAAATAAAAAAAGTTTTTTTAAGCTGAGCTCTTTATGAATTTTTGCGAATAGCGTTCAAATCCCTGGCTCAAATCGTTTATTTCTTGAAGAATTATCGAAAATATCGTTCAATAGTAGTAGTGAAGTAACCTTGAAATTTTTAAATATGAGTGCATATTTAAAATGTGAGGAGTTACGTCCGTAAGTATCAAGCCTCTTCAGGCTTGATAGATAGAAGTAGGTACTTTATAACCTATCTTGGTATTTATGTAATTACCAAAAGGTAGTTCGGCCCAGGCTAGTCGATTATTGTCGGGGCTGGACGTGGGTAAGGAAAATATGTTTTTTTACAGCCGAAAAACAGGGAAGAGGTTGGAGAAATAAACAAAACGTTACAACGAAGCTCCAAGCTTGAAACTTATATTAAATTGATATATAGAAAGAAATATTTACAAACTTCACTACCAACTGTGTAATAACCCAAAAACTGATTTTTATATGTTATTTGCAACGAACTAATGTAAAAAAACAGCAAATATATATACATCAAGTTTAAAGAACCAATACTTAATACAAAAAAAAATGTTCACAGAAAAGATATTAATACGCCGCTATAGGTCGTTTTGATCACGGTATTACTACTGGAGAATTCTTACTTCGGAACAATATTGAATCAAAAGATTCGAGTATTGAACTGACAGAGATAGACCTTTACGTAAATTGAAAATGAGGGAACAAATAAGCAGTTAAAAGTAACTGCCTGAATCTTAATTTATCCAGAATCTACTTTTCGATTAACTTCAATCAAACTCGATAATTATTACCCCCGTCAACAGCTGTCTTAGGTGCACAGAGAAAAGGAAAATGCTTAAAACTATCCTCTAATTTTAGGAATGAACTGTAGATTTCAGTACTCAGACCGCTCCAAAATATATCAACAATATCAGGGTTATCATCATTTTTGATATTTTTTCTTATATACTTGCTACGGCTCTCCGTTGGTACTTTCTAGAGTGTCTCCTCATATCTCAAAGAATGATATGTATGATGCAACTATAGCTTTTCCGAAGAATTTCTCCTATTACCAGGTAAATATGTCTTGAAAGCTTTTTTTTACCACCAAAAAATGAATAAAAGGTCTGACAGTGCTCGACGTGAATCTTTCATAGGTGATCTTATTATTCTTGTCCAAAAAACCTTACTTAGATGTTTTTAGGTTTCGGACAGTCCCTTGCTAGAACCTTGCTTTTGTGTTGGCTTTACGATAGGTACTAATCTGAATCGTTTTTGAATTCTGACCGTGAAAATCTCCTCGGTTTTATTTACTCCTGCTCACTAGACAACCCACCATCCCAGCAATATTCTGATAAAATAACGAACCTACAAGGCGGCTCTACTGATTCTTCTGAATTCAGAAATTTAAATCGTTACTTCACCATGATCAAAGCAAATTTACATTCGAATTTATCAATTTTCTTCTAGAACTAATAATCTTGGTTGCATAGTTGAAAAATAAGGAACATTTTTGCAAAAAATCTGAAATGATGTGAACAGGATAATAAAAGAAGAATATAACCATCATCGGTACGAGAATAAGTTAAGGAAACAGATCCACAAGGTTGCCTAATATATAAGAAAGGCTTGGAAGTTTTGAAAGGACTCATTATTTCTGGATTTTATACTGGATTTTGTTGTTATCACTTGTTCGAACCTATCGATGGTTTGTTCGGAATAAAAACATAATTGCGATTTATCTATTTGTGGTTTGTCCGGGAGAAAATCAAAATATATTTCTTAGAAAGACCGTTACGATAAGAGATAAATCATTGTGAAAACTATGGGAAATATGACTCCAGTTATGATAAAAACGCGAGAATATGAAGAATTCAAACTGCTACACAAGAAGTTCAAATGTCAAGATATGAAATACTAATCTGGTGTAAAATCACACATATCAGCAATTTGAATGGACTTACAACATTGTTTAGTTTCCAAGATACTTTGAAACTGCAGATGTACTAAGTTATTTATGAAAGGAAATAAAATAGTTTCATTGCGCATTTACCTCTCCCGAATATTTCGAAAGTTAAGGAAAAATTATTCCGTTTATTGGGTGCTATAAAATAGTTTATTGCAGGCGGTCTTACGAAGAACTTACTAAGTAATCTGTTTGCATATATTTACCAGATTACTTATTTTTATACTGTGTTCATTTGTAGATTATCGATAATGCTAGCTTACTACAGTAAAATCAAATTAAATGAAGAACAAAATTCAAAACTGTAGATTTTGGAATATATCACTATATTTTTAACGAAATTGACATTAAGAAAATCCGAATACAATATTACATAAAAAATATTCTGAAAACTGCGTTTTGGAGATTACAGTTCAGAAAATTTAATGTTCACATATCCCCATTTGGCATTTTAGGTTTAATACTATACAGAGTCGATTCTCAATTAGGTATGTGTGTTCTTGTATATTTCGACTGATATGTCGTTAGAATAACGAAATGAAGATTCAGAATAAATTGATGAAAACAAACTATAAGCATTTATTAAAAAATGATCAATAATAAATTAAAAAGGATAAATTGGCACAAAAATTTAAAAAATATAATTACTGTTCTAAATAATCTTTGAATACCTTTAATAGGTTTAAGAACAATAAAATAGATTTGAAGGAATACACTATTTTAGAAAATATTCAAAGCGACCTTCTCTTACATCCACGCAGTTAATATAACTTTTAAATTTTTTACTCACATTTCATATATGAAGGAGTGAGACTGACTGATTTAGATGACTTGTTACAAAATTTTACTAATGTTGACCCACAATAATTAGGAGTTGCTCCACTTGGCAACGATTCTGTTAGTTCAGGATCGATATTTTTCAATGAATTTAAATACTTATTCTCCACAGATCAATTTATTTTCAATAAAAAAATATTCAAATAATATACGAGTGTGGTCTAAAACGTTTCCGACCTCAACGTAAAGATAGCATCACTCGTAAATAAAAGTTAGTGAATTTCGTTGTACATCTGTTGACAGTTACCAAAGTTTCAGCCATTTTGGCCATGTAATAGTCGTTTGAGTGAGTTGATGTGGGTGTTTTTATGAAAATGGACATAATCGAGTATCGAGTTGAAAGGCAATTAGCTTACGCAAATCTTAGATGAGTTGGTTTCCGTGTATAAGGACTCTGCGTCATCATTTGCTACAGTGGAATTTTGGGTTGCTGAATTACACGTGGTCATAAGAGCTTGGGAGACAATGAACGTTCGGAACGTCCTAAAACTGCAACTACCGACGAAAACACCTCCAAAGTTCACCAAATGGTGCTAGACGACCTCCAAAGTAAAGTCAGAGAGATAGCAGAGGTTATGAACATGTCAAAAGAACGTATTTGTCACATATTAAACAAATATTTAGGCATAAGAAAGTTGTCCGCGCGTTGGGTGCAGCATTTGTTCATGTTAGACCAAAAACGTGTTCGAATGAACATTTCCAACGCTCTGTTGGCGCAGTTTATGCGCAATAAATCCGAGTTTTGGCGCCGATTAATTTCTCTAGATGAAACTTGGACACACCATTATACGCCCAAAACAAAAATACATTCCAAACAGTGGACTGACTTCTTTTTGTTCCCTCATCTAAAAATTGCGCTCGGAGGACAGAGATTTTCGTCAAACGAAGAGGCAATCACCTTCGCGAACAATTATTTTGCAGAGAGTTACAGAGTTGAAAGGAGACTGTTGAAAAAAAGTCTGAAAAAACGTCTTTATCTTTGTTAGGTCGGAAACATTTTAGACCACCCTTGTATCAAACAATATAACTTCAAACACTGAACTTTTCGGGAATTTAGATTAAATAAATCTGCTAATAATTCTCTAGATATTGCTCTCTACAAGAAATTACCATCCAGTTGGAAGATTCTAGATATGATTTGCTTCAAAAAATTAAATAAAAAGATTTCTTTCAGAAAATGGAATCTATTCAATTCGTGAGTATATGGACACACCTGTCAGCGATACGCGTAGTTGTAGTAATACCTGAAATAGTTATGTTATTGATTCCATGTGGAGTTTAGATCCACAGGACCTTGCGAATGTACATCTTTTTGGACCTGCTACAAATATACATTGTATTTACGTAGTTAATAAAGTGTTAATAAAGTTATCTGTCTATCTATCTATCTATATGATTCGAGAAACCGTGACGACTCGTTCCATGGAAAATAAACTAAAAAACATTTTCACTTCCATCGAGCTGCACTACTATAATACTTGCTGTAATTGTTAAAAATGAAATCATTTATAGTAATAATTATTGTTATACAAGGATACTGAACCAAGGAGCATCACAGTACCCTTCTGCGGAGTAGCGAAAACATGTATAAAGACATCCATAAATTCATGGATGCTAGCCAAATCGATAGATTGGTGGAATAAGCTCCCAGGAATGAGGCAGGCGAAAAAGTTCATAAAGAAACCATTGCCCAGATTCATGGAAGACCTGCTAAACCACAACTTTAAGGTTGTAAGGGTAATGATGGGCCTAATAACAGGGCATAGCCGACTCTGTCAAGAAGAGGACGAAACCGCACTGCATCTGCTCTGTGAATGCGAAGCGATAGCAAGGCTGAGACACGCAAGCTGCGGGGAAGAGAAACCAGAGGCTGCCAGCTATATGAAGGTGTCAGTGTCGAAGCTATGGAGTCTCATCAAAGAGATCAAGATAGACAATGAGCTCTGACAACCAATGAGCACCAAAATAGATCTGAAAAGGTCGCAGTGAATCAGGCCATGGGCCAGCTCCCCGACAATCTAATCTAAGGGTACTGAATGTGAAGACTTCCAATTAATGTTATAATCAACGAAGCTTTCACGAATAGTGTTTATATTGATTTAAAAATTGAATAGAGGGCATTCCACATGTGTTCATATAGTATTTATTTAAAATGGTGGGATGGCTTTTCCAGAGGATTTATCCGCAATATTGAATTATGTGGCAATAATGAATTATGTGACAACAATGAAGTGTTACATGAATAATCTAATGTTGATGTTCAATAAAAAACTAGTGATAAATATTATGGCTGATGACATGCCTACTGGCTGGCTCTTCCTTCACAACTTCAATCTAAAAACGAAGCGATTTAGTAGTCTGGGTCAAAAAGGGGGGTTTGGTTTTCTGCAAATACCTCGGAAAATATTAAAGATATCCGAAATTCGAAAAAAGATCCTTAAAGAGGACAAAAGTCCCACCTCCCGGAAATCTATCACTAATATTTATAATTTTAATTTAGAGGCGAAAATAGCGCTAAAAGCGACCGATACGGACCTTTGAACAATAAAAAATATTTTAACCCATTTAATATCATTATTACGAAAAAAATTCAAATACCTTCTAGACACTTGAATAAACGAATATCAATGGAAAAAATACTTTTCCCGTGATCATTTTATTATATATACTTTAGTTAACTAATTTTTACAAGTTTCAAATTCACATACGTTGGAAAAATAAAAAAGTATTTTTCACTTTGTTATTATTAATCAAAGACTTTAAAAAGTGAAAAATTCAATTAAAGCAATGAATTTTTTTCAATATTCAAATTTATTCGTATTATTACCATTTGAAGTAACATAAATTATTTTTCATAATTTTTAGCTCTATTTGTTTAAAAAATTGTTGTAAAAAATGCATTGTTCATAAGATTTTTGAAATTTTTTGTGAGAATTTTTATCAGTGATTAATATTATGATTTTTAATAACAAAATCGTTTAAAATTTTTTTTTACTGTTTAAAAACGCATTTGTTGATAAACAATTTTTTTGGCTACTAAATATGAATATTAAGGAACGATTTTTTTTAATCATAATTTCTATTTCTCTTTGATATTCTGAAAAAAACTTTTTTTAATTCACATTTTCTATATTTATTTAATAAAAAAATTGTTTTGAACAAATTAATTTTTACGATATATTTTTTTAAATACTACCACAATAAAACATCCATGTGTCATTTTTTTGTTTAAAAATATTTTTAATCGAACACGAGACTTCTATCATTTTCGATGTTTATAAAAGAGTTTCAAAATGTTAAATCGTATGAACAATACAGCCCATATAAAGTCATAAATACGATTTTAGCTTTTAGTGTATTATAGAATTTATAGTACCAACCCTGACCACCAGAGAGCGATGGCAGTACGATGTTGGTATACCTAGTCTATGAAGCATTCGAATATAAAGAGCAATGCACCACAATCTTTACCGATCTTTCTAAAGCTTTTGACTGTGTAAGTCATACCAAGCTCATAGAAAAACTTCACAGGCATGGAATAAGAGGACTAGCCAACAAATTAATATGTTCTTACTTAGAAAGCAGATATCAAGCTGTGTACAGGGATAATAAATTCAGTGAGAAACTGTCTTCAAAAAGAGGAGTTCGTCAGGGGTCCACATTGGGACCTCTTCTATTTTTAATCTACATAAATTATTTACCTGATTTTATGACCAATGTATATGACAACTTACTACAATACTGTATGCAGATGATACAAACTTCACATATTCTAATAACAAAAATGAAAACCTTATTATTCCTACTAATATTATGTCAACGGCAAAAGAATGGTTTGATCTCAACGAATTGTATCTAAATCACTATAAAACTCAAACTTGTATATTTACAACTCATTATACATCTGTTGAAACTAAATGTGTCAAATTCCTTGGTGTATATTTGGATAATCACATGTCTTGGATACCTCAAATTGACTATTTGTGTAGCAAATTGTCAAAAACAGTATTTGCTAAACGCAGCATATCACATCTCACCAATAAAGATATTGCTATTATAGTTTACTATGCACTTGTTCATTCGGTCATGACATATGGAATATTAAGTTGGGGAAATGCAGCTGATACCCACTTGCAAAGAATATTTATGGTGCAAAAGGTAGAGCTGTGCGTTCAATTGTAAAAGCCAAATTTGATGACTCTTGCAAACCAATTTTTGAAAAGCTAGGTATTATGACTCTCTACTCCAGCATTGTGTACGAAAATCTTATATATATATATATATATATATATATATATATATATATATATATATATATATATATATATATATATATATATATATATATATATATATATATATATATATATATATATATATATATATATATATATTAGAAAACACATAGATAATTTTTCAAATTACAGAATGAACCACACATATAACACCAGGGGGAAAAATCATATTTTACAACCTCGCCATAGAATTAACAAAATCAAAATAGTAGGAATAAGCTATTTCAACCAGCTTCCAGACTATATACAAAACTTGTCATTGACTAGTTTCAGAAATAAAATTAAAGAAATCTTGAAGGATATGTGTTTATACAGTACAAATGATTATTATGACGGGATAAAGCATGTGTTCTCATAATTGGTAATATTTTATTTATTTTAATTATATTTAGTAAGTTTTTGTCTATGTGCATATAGTTGTATTAGTTAAACTAACATTTTAAGATATTTATTCTGACGCATGTAACTAACCATTGGTTTATAATCTGATGACATTCATTTATGTAACTGACGACTGTAAGCACTTTTGTGTATCAATTGAGAATAAATCTATCTATTGTTTATGTCTATACTATGCGAAATCAATCCGAACAGCTAAATAAAAGGCTAATGTACCGGGTCTGATGAATTTACTATAATATATAACCTCCTACATAAAATAATGATTAGACTATTTAGTTTTCATCCCATTCGAATTGACTTCAAACATTCACTGATATTCTCGATCTGACAACAGATTACTCTAGTTTCCCAACATAGGGAACTTTTGTCCAAATTTAACCGACCGTTTAGGTCTTACCGTTTCCGAAATAGCAATAGTGGGATCAGCTAAAAAACGGCCGTATAGGTATAGATTTAAAGAAATCAAATGAATATCAAAGTACTCCCTCGTTAAAACTCTCGCGTACTTGTACAAGTACTTTAACAAATACAAGGCGTATCAACGATAAGTGGGTGGTTGATAGCTATTTTCCTATTAGATAAACAAAAAAATGTTTCGGGAAAAAGTTATGGAAATTAATGAAAGCTATGTTTTAATGATCATTACTAATATACAGGATGTTCAATAAATATGTGACCGACCAAATTTATGTTTTTTCAAACATATATCTCCCTATTTTTCCACTCGATTGAATTTATTGGACATCAGAGTGTTTCTCAAAAATATAGCATTGTTTGGGTTCATACCGGGTGGTTCAGAAATTATAGTGAAATATATGTTAAACAATGGGTTGATTTCAACACCAAATATCTCCTACTCAACCAGATTTCTTTGTGAATAGTGTTTTTTCATTTAGTCTTCATAATTTTACCAAACGGCGCTTTTTCTATACAGGGGTGAATAAAACTTCCTCATTTCCATCGGGAATGTATCTACTTCTTGAGGAAAGTATGAAAAAGTCATTAAATATAAGCAATAACGTTTTTTTTCAGTGCTGGGCAAAACAAGTAACAAAATGAAAACAAATAATCTCAAAAATGAAAAATTCACAATAGATGCTTGAACTATGAATAAATGTAGTCTATAAGCAATTTCCCTTCAAACTTCAATTGAAGTTAATCTTGTAATATACCGAAAAACTTCTCTAATCCTATTCTTCATCTCTTCTGATATCGTTGGTTTCTCTCGATATACCTCTCCTTATAGATTGCCCCATAGATCGAAATCTACGGGCGTGAGGTCTGGGGGTCATGCTGGCCAGTGAATCGGTCCATTTCTTCCAATTCATTTGTTGCTTCGCTACCTGTTCAAAAGCCTCCGTACTCAATTTTGGTTGTGAGGAGGCGAACCATAATGTTGTTAATATACCTTATGCCTTGTGTCAATCGGTACATCCTCCAACAAATTTTATAAATAATTTCTCCATTCGAAGGCCCAACAAAGATATATGGTCCTATATATGACATGATACTCAATTATGTGCCCCAAACATTTATCGAACATCTGTGTTGGTTATCGACTCTCATCCAATAGAGGTTCTCCGTTGAGTAGTAGTGCATATTATGTCTATTTACCATGCCTTTACTTTTGAATATTGATTCGTCAAAAAACAAAACATATTTCAAAACATTCGGTTCTTCGCTAGTTGAATTCAATAAATTTTCGCAATACCGAACTCTGGTATCATAATCCGTTTCATAGAGTTTTTGATGTTATTGCAATTTTATTTACTAGTTGCATTTTCTTATGTTTGACAAATATCTCTGGTCGTATAGACTTCGAGTTAGTCTATACGACGAGTTATAGACTTCACCAATTCAAATATCCGATTCAACAACAACGAAAATTCGCTTTTAAATAAAAGCTAAAAATAATCATGCATATACAAACCTGTTGTTTTACTGTTTCTACGCCAACAGTGCAAGGGCTAGAACTAATCCTATTCGATTTTCTGGCGTTTTTTTTATTCTGCCACCAATGCCGAGCGTCTGAACTGTCTCCATCTAGTTCTCTACCATCTTCTGTATTTCCCGATGTGCCAAGTGACTAACGAAAAAAAAAAAAATAACAAAACCAAAATAAAATCTTTCAACAAGCTGAACACAAAAAAATAATACATTCAATAAACAATATATTATGACAGTAAAATAATATTTTGAAAAATTATTGATGATTGTTTTACATTTTGTATCGAGAACATGCCGAATACGCTGGATGTAATGAACGTATTGGTCCAGTCATCTTAGTCAAAATTGGGTAAGTTTCCCGAAATTTGAAATACCCAGTTATACACTCGTTCAAACTTGTACTTTGACATCACAACATTTGTTTCAAAGCCTACATACGGTAGGGTGTACGCGACTATTAAAATCTGAGGTGAAAGATCTTAAAAATCGATTTTTTGCATATTTTTTGCAAATATCTCGTTCCCTATGAGTGTTTTCGTTATTTGTATTCATTATCAATATTGTAGAGGATTAAATTCCTTACAAGGGCGGAAAGCGTGCGGTTAGAGCATCATTTAAGGTCAACCGGTAGTCCCGGTAGTCCTGGAACCTATTACAATTTCATCACCTACTCCATTGGAATTGGTCAACACAATATTCTGCAACTGCAAGAGTGGTTGAGGTTCGCGATGTGGATGCAGGAAATCGGGGTTGCAGTACTCTTAACTTGTGGCCAGTGTAATGGGTAAACTTGTCTCAATGCTTTACCGTATCAGATTGACGTCAATGAAGACAGAACATTTGACCAAGAAATCATAGGAAGACCTGGAGACAAATTTCGTTGAGGACTTTGAAATACTAAGAAGACGACGATGAAGAAGATTTTTATTAAATGTTTCCAATTACCGCAATCATAAATGTTTGGACTATATTTTTATGAAAACATCAATTGAGAATTTCTTTAAATTACATTAGAATTGAAATATAAGTATTTTCTCTAACAATGCTATAACTACACTGGCAGGTAAGTGTTATTAAACAAATTTATTCCTAATTAAACATAGAAATAATTATCAAATATAAGGTAATAGTTAATAATAAATGAAAAATATTAATAATTATGTTTTTTCAATAATTAATAAACTTTATATGGTGTTTTTGACCGGAACTACCGGTTGACCTTAAATGATGCTCTATAGCCGCGCGCTCTCCGTCCTCTATCTCGAAAACGATTCAACATATAAAAAACATTTTGGAACAAAAGTTGTAGGGAATTTGAACCTCTACAATATTGATAATGAACACAAATTGCGAAAAACCCATAGGAAACGAGATATTTGCAAAAAATGTGCAAAAAATCGATTTTTGTGACCTTTTACCTTAGATTTTGATAGTTGCGTACACCCTACCATATGTAGATTTTGAGATAACTTTTCGGATTTCAAAATACATGTAGTATGAGTTTATAGCTGGGTATCTCAAATTCCGAGGTGAACTTACTAAGATGACTGGACTATATTTTTTAGTTAAAACTTGGTTACAACTTGGTTTGCATCTTCATATTATACGAGTTATCATTTAGGAAACTTCAATAATAGTTTCTTTCAATGTGACTGATTATACAGTCAATCTTCACATACTCGATTGGTAAATAGAGAGAAACAAATAAAACAAAACAAATAAAGCGGAAAAAATATAGGACCTAAATGTTTTGGCGTTTAAATGAAAATAGGAAATGAAATACCTATAAGTCTATGTACCCGTGTAATCTCAAGACGACGGCGGCAGAACTAAAACAGGTATCACACCTTGCGTTTTCATCGGCGCGCTAAAATCGCTTCGGTATGAAGCGCTGGTGGCAAGATCGCTGTTACACCGGAGTGCAACACAAGCATTTTAATGTAAGGAGGCGAACTGTTGAAAGTGTTATATCGCACTGGTAATATGTTCAACACGGATATTCAATAGTTGCATTCAGAAGAATCCTGTACTTTAGGAAAGAGGTACAAAACAATCGAAAAAACGCATGAAAAATTGAATTGAAAATGAAAAGGTGCGTATTTGAATACCATGTTTCTCAAAAGTAGCTAATATAATTTCTTGTATTTTAACCTATAAAAATATTCGCAGCAGGCCTTGGTTTTTGTAGGAAGAAAATTATATTTGGTTCCAAAGTACACTTTTTTGAACTCTTGGTACAATTCAAAATGAAGTTCTTTGAAATGGGAGACAAGATGCAAATTTTAGGTCGGTGTCCCGCTTTAAAATGGGCCACAGTGTATATAAACTCCTCATTTAGTTTATATTTACACAGAAAAATAAAAATATTTGCTGATGATCTATAATATACAGTACGATCATATGGGATTTTTTTATTAATAACTCTATTCAAAATTTCATTTTACGTCAATTTTTGTTTCGATTGGGATGAAAAATAACCAAAAAAATATATTCAGGTGATTTGCGTCATCTATAAATTTTTTATATTTTTACAAAAAAAAAACAAAAGAAGGGTAATTTTTCAAAATATCGAAAAACATTATTTTTCTATTTCTTCTCATTCTTTTATATGTATTTTTTTTTAGCTAACTCATCCGAATATTGCGGTCCTGATATTTATGGATTTTCAATATTTCATTCATATTTTATTAAATTTTTCCATCCTTTCAAACGAACTGTTGAACTCTTTTACGATGTCGAATCAACCTCCACCTGATAGTTATAGAAGGTCGATTTTTAAAGATACTATTTTTCTAAATATTTTCACCCTGTTTCCACCTCTTCACACGGCCTGGAGAAGTCAGATGGGATATTTACGATATTGAATGAACATTAATAATCTCAATCAAGTTTGTGTGAAAATGAGATTTTTAATAACTTCTTCAATTTTTCCAAATCATTTTCTCCCCTCAAAAAGTCAAATTCTCCCATCAGAAAGTCAAAGGTTTGAAAAGCCGAATTTTCCATGAATGAAAAATATAAGGCGTTCTAGCAAAACAGAGCATTGATCATTGATCAGTCCATTCCACCTTTCCAGTTATTTATAGAAAATAAGTGCTTCGATGTGTCAACAAAATTCCTAGAGATTCACCAATGAATGTGATTGAGTCTAGTACAATTTATATAAAATATTTATTTTCAGAATCCGCTGTTTGAACACCTAAGTAACAAAGTGGCATTGAAAAAGTTCTCAAAAGATTTAATGAAACTAACTATCATGCAGAATCTTGACAGAATGCAAATAAACATTTCGTTTTATTGAAGAATCAGAACTGGACAAAACAGAATAATTGCGGTTCAAAGTCAATTGCGACGTTCATTCATAATTTTCATAACAAACAGTAAGCACAAGAAAGTGAATAATCAAACAAAATCGAATTTAAATTTATACAAAATTAAAGACGTACTATATGTCAATAAACGGCGGACATATTCTGTACGATTAGTAGATATTCAGGAACAAAGAAATTTGATAATTAATGCCAACAAAGTATAATATCGTTGGTTTTAAATAAACTCTAGGACCAAACAGGAGTTTACAAAGATTCTGAAAGCAAAACAATGCACAATCCTATAAAATCAAGTTGACGTTTCATCGACTGCAATCAGCTGTTTTACTTCAAACGCTGGTACGTCAAGAAACCAACCAAAGTAACAAATACTCATATGCAATAGTATTTCTAAACAAATGACTCACCTCAAATTTGTTTCTGCCTGCATAAATCATGTTATTGCAGGCGGAAAATATTTGATAATTTTTGTATTTCTTTCTAACACTCCACACAAACACTACTGAGGCTAACAAATGAATGACGATGACAGCGACAGCAATATTGTTTAGTGCATTGTCCTTAGATCGAGTCGAGTCGAACGAATAGCAGACACGGGATATATTCGCGGGAACTTCATTGGTTGCTCTGTGTTCAAAACAAAAACAACCCCGCCGGATAGTCTGATCGGATGCTGAGTTGTCACGTTGTGCTGATATTACTATAAAGCAACTACAGTACTTATATTATTTTTTTTTTATTGTTTGAAGACTTTTTCGTCCTAAAGAAGCCAATTTTAAGAAAACCAGGTTTGTGGTACCCAAAAAATTTTAAAAAGGCACTTAGCTTCTTTGAGACGGAGAGGTTTCGTTAGTGAGATTTTTTAACTTTTCATTATTTTATAGATCCATGAAAATGTCGGCATCAGGTAGATATATTTTTCAAAATATAGGACGCTCTAGAAAAAGATAATTTGATTTTATATGAACGGGTCGATACGTCTATAGATTGTCACTATATTTTGACCAGAAGGATTTGAAAAACACTGCTGATAGGACTTAGGTAGTCCTTAAATTTTCGGTTGACGTCGCATCTACTATAATTTTGTAGGTGTATTTGCAGAGGTATGTTCGTCTGCTATAAAAGAAAATAATATTGAAAATCGGAAAAAAGCGTGATTGAGTAATTGAGCAATAAGAGGCATTAGATGTATGTCTCAGAAAATCGACAAAAAACTCGTGATAGATAACTCATAAAATTTTCTCAGCGAATATTTTCCTAGAGAATAAATATTTTGAAAAAATTCTCAAAATATTCATCTTTTCCAACTACTTACACCGTAGATTCTGGTGAACGCCTGCCGGAAAATAACTACTTCCCCGGCTAATACCACGCTGGAAATTGACTAATATCCGACAAACATTTATGCAAAATACCTCAGAGAGGTTACTCTTGCTTGCACATGTTTCTCGTTCATTCAGCAGCAGGACAATGATGAAATTATTCGAGTACATCACCTACAACCGGTTTCGAGGTATTAACCCTCATCAGTGAATGAAAGATCCGACCCAAACAGCAAATTGTCTGGGACTCGATTAATTTCAACGCGGCTCAACTGCATGTACCAAACCTTCGTCTAAGAGAAATATTGTTAACTAATAACAACTCCAGCTTATCTAGCTTTCTATATTTTCATTGAATAGGGTCTTTCATCAAGAGCTTCCTATTTTTGATTTTAAATAAAACAAAGCATGTGTGAGATATCATCGAAATTTTTTTATGCGTTCGAAATATCTATTAATGACATTATGTGTGGAGTTTATCATCATTCAAATGTTCGCCACGGCTTCTCTGGATGTAGCACATTCGATACGTCCAATTTTCCATGACTCTGGCGCATAAATCAGGCTGAATTTGACCGATGGCATTGGCTTTGAAGACCGCTGTGGTTTGTGGCTTATTCGCGTACACCTGCGACTTAAGAAAACCCCACAAGAAAAATTCAAACGAAGTCAAATCCCGCGATCTCGGTATACCATATGGGTATATGGTTATGACATGGAAACCAAAGTCCAATTGTGCCAATGGAAGAGCTCAGGAGAACTAAGACCAAAAATCAAGATAATACTATTATCTTGAAGTCATATGTGCTGATTACGAGAAGCAATACGAAGAAAATGTCCGGTATTGTGGAAAAACAATTCATGGCTTTTGCATCACGATAATGCACCTGTTCATTCGTCATTGCTTGTTTGTAATTTTTTGGCCGAAACCGACACCGTAATCATGGCTCAGCCAGCGTATTCAGCAGATTTAACCCCCTGCCACTTTTTCCTGTTCCCAAGGTTGAAATGACCCATGAAAGGACGACGTTTTGCAACGATTTACTATATAAAAATCGAAATAGCTGAGAGAGGACATACCAAAAAAAAATTAAATTGATGAATAACTATTTTTTTAGAAAAATGAAAATTCACCTAATTTTTTGAACAGACAGCGTATATCTCATTTTGTCTGCGTGTCGTGACTTGACCTGCATAGATGTTTTCTCATGGAAAGCATCGTTCGTCAGGTCTAGTGGTATAGTGTGGCAGGTGAACTTTGGATGGGCAGTTGATTAGGGTGGTGGAAAAACAGTTGAGACAGTCTGCCGCTTATCGCTTATCACTCATTTATCATTTATCTATACACCGCCCCCTCCTTACTTCTACAACATATTCAACCGATCAGACTAGACCTTACGTACTGTTCTTTACTAATTTGGAAATATGTAATGGCCAGATATTATTTCAGAGGGTCGCAAATCACGAACTTGGTCCATATCATTTAGTTAATATAGTTATGATGTACTGTTTGGAACCTTTGGTGTAGTAATGAATATTATTGGAGTTTTTTCCCAACACCAAATCGTTATTTTTACACCTCGACACGTGTTTCGATCACCAAGTGATCATCTTCAAGAGGAAGATAAAACTAGAAACTATTCAAAACTAAAGCTATTTATGTTATTCAGGTACATCATACAGGTAAGTAATCAGTAATACCACCCATACAAGTGTACCACCCTAAATTAATTTTACAATTGGCCTTTCTAATATTTTACAATATGTCCTTATGTATGTTTAAATGTTACAGCTATAAATAGAACAATTTTCAGCTATATAAAATTAGTTTCACAATATTGCCTATCTAAATATATTTATAATGTGTCTTTTTGTAGTAACCAGTAAACCCAACAATATTATTTCAACAATCTATATAGTATGCTATTTGGTATTGGTCCGTTATCGTTATTCATAATATTATTATGTTTACTTATTTCTACACTCTCATAGGCATCTAGTTGCCTGTTGTTGTTAACTTGTCTAACTAATCTTAAAGAACTGAAGTCTATGGAATGGTTTTGTTGCAAAATATGATGGGCGACTGCTGATTTTTCAGGTCTTCCAAATTTAAGTGTGCTATGTGTTCCTTATATCTCACTTCAATAGATCTTTTTGTCTGTCCATAATATTTTGCATCGCAGTCCTTACATTCGATTTCGTAAATTCCAGACTTTTCCGAATTCTTGACTTTGTCTTTTGGACTTCCCAAAAGGCTCTGCAGTGTATGACTTGTTTTAAAAACCACCTTCATACCTAGTTCCTTGAAAATCTTTCCAAAGTTCTTCGTATATTGGTGGTATGGAACTGAGATGTATTTATCTTGGTTTTCGTCCTTTCTGAAAGTCGAGATTTCGTTCATTCTTAACCTAAACTTCTTTTTCCTAATTATGTCATCTACAATACCCCTCGGGAAACCGTTAGTGGCTGCTATTTCCTGTATTGTACGTTTTTCTTTTGTGAAGCTATCATGTGTTAGAGGGTAAGTCAAAAGACGATGCACCAAAAAATTCAACCCAGCACGTTTGTGCTGTCCACAGTGATGTGAACTGTCAGGAATATCCTCTTGAAGATGATCACTTGGTGATCGAAACACGTGTCGAGGTGTAAAAATAACGATTTGGTGTTGGGAAAAAACTCCAGTAATATTAGTTAATATATTTAATCATCACAAATTCATGCTGATATATCATCTGATCCTCGTAAGTTCTTTAACTCAGATAATGTGAAAATGTTAAAAACAAATAAAATTAATAGTTCTTTGTTATTTCATATTCATCGAAATGATTCAGGTTTAATCAATTTATCACAAAAAACTTTGATGAAATTATCTAACCTGTAAAACGATACGGCAACATCGCTTCGACTAGACGCCGCGCCGTGGAGGTTAATGAACACAAAGCTGCAACGTCCTAACACCAGCTATAACAAAGATTAAAAAGAACAACTTGGGGAGGAAACAGTCTCGTGCAAGTCGTGTGTCAAACACAGGTCAAAAAGCGATATATACATGGGGGAGGGCTACTCAGGTTTGACGGCCCCGATATGACCTCGGTCGTCCTTCCTCGACCAACAAGGACTTTGAAGCAGGTACTGAAGGTAACTGACACTTTCCGAATGGACAATAAAGGACGATGGACGTTAATGTGAGAACATTTCAAGGAATAAACATACTAAAATTTCCGTTTCAGTACCGGACTGGCTCGAATCGATTTATTATATTGAAAACATGATTAAAACGAAAAAGTATATTTCCGTCAGCATCAGCAACCTATTCATATATGTTTAATTTTGAAAGATTATATAATATTGCAATCCCAGTCGTTCCAGTTGACACATTTTATGTATATTGAGTATGGGTATAAAACAACATACACTTCATACATAACTGTTCAAATTCGAGGCCATGCATTAGGATTTCGTAACGTAAGAGATGGAGATTATAGATTGCGTTGGGACAAAGTTGATTAGTTTCGGGTTTTATTGAGTGATAGGTACTGAAAAATATTGTCTAGGTTTTTTGTTTTCGAAGATAAACCTACGGAAAAAACCTAAAATTTCGAAATTCTTTTTTAATTTCAGAAATATTGAAAAATGATTTTTTTTGGTATTCTCGAGATGTATGCTGATTTGATTTTCATCAAAAAAAATTTTGCTTATTGAGAAGAAGATTATGGTGTAGGTACTAATATCATGTGGACGTCCATGGAGAAATATCTTATGGATGTCAAGACGGATATCTCATGGACGTGCATGACGGATATCTTATGGAGTTCCATTTTGGATATAAATTGGACATATAATGGATATACATCGTATGACCATAGGATATCCGATATTGTTTGGGTTTATTACGGCTCTAATAATCTCTCGAATGGAAGCATTTCTTACTATCTTTTTGCACCATAAGTGTCTTTGGCGGCGATTAATCGAGTGCCAAAAAAAACTAAAATACTAGCAATTACATGTTTACATTCCGAATTTTTCAAGTATTACACTTTTTTGCTTGAATATATTTCGTTTTTATGAAATGTATTACAAGATTATTATTGGCGGCGAAAGTTTGTCTGATTTTTTCAAAATAAAAATTGAGTTTTCATAATGAACTTATTTCAGTTTTCACGATTTTTCTACAAAATTTTCTACAGTTACTCATTTGTCCTGTTTTTTTACGTGCCTGTTCTATTTTTTTTAGATATATTGCTATCATGTGCAGACTTTTGTTTCAACCTCGTTTACTATAAGCATCATTTTCTGGTTTAAAGTCATACTTGGTTGTTTGAAATTGTGAGTAAATCGATCATGAAAAAGTTCGAAATGAAATGTTGATTTATGTTTACTTGAGTTGTTTAAGCTTCCAATAAAACAGTTATTCATGATAATTTTTTTTCTTGGATTTTTTATGAGAATATGGCACCATATGTAACTGATAAATTGATTTATTTTCAAGAAAAACTCTAACATACGCCAAAATACGTTTGGTGATATCAAAAATTACCCACTCCTTCCAACCTTTTTACTTGCCAGTCATCCCCCCAACTTTTTAAAATAAACTATGACTTTCTGTTTTGAAGGGTACTCAATTGTGTTTTCAGCATATATATTTCTTTAAAATTTCGTTCATGAGTCGTAGAAAAAAATTAAAATCATCCTGATGTTAAATGGCATCACATGTATCATTGAATTTGCTGTATAATCAGTGTACCTTCAATTTGTTCAATAATGAAGCATCTTAATATGACTTAATATGAATTTCCTCATTTCCAATCTGTCAAATCTTCGATACGAAGACTTGAGAGATTGTCTCTGGTCTGGATTGCTGGCCATACTGGCCTGGAAGGCAACGAGGCTGCTGATTCCCTTGTAAAGGAAGGTGCTGCAAGCATCTTCATCGGACCAGAACCTGTCATTTTCATCGTTTTAGGCTTTGCCAAATAAAGGTTGAATACCCGGATAGCAAAAAGATTTATGGACTTCTGACAGAATCTTCCAGGATTGGCTCACTTCAAGGCGTTTATTCACCCTTCGGAGCTTGATACCAAACAGTTGTTGGGCTTCAGTAGGGGTGAACTATGATCTTTAACAGGCCTTCTTACAAGTCTTTGTTATTTGAATCATCACATGTAGAGATTCAGACTCTCGGAAGACAGTGTGTGTCGGCAGAGCCGTACTCTTACCATCTGACCTGAAAGACTACTCACCATATAAACTAATCGGCTTCGTTAAAAAGTTGGGTTCATTTGGTCGAGTGTGAATAGGTGTAAGCCACAATAAACCCTTGCGAGTTGCGGTGAAGAGTCGAATAGACCCACTCACTTTGGACCTAACCTAACCAAACTTATAATTTCAGACCAAATGTTCAAATTGAAAGAGGTGTTTTTTTCTGGAGAATAGTAAAGGCATTGCTGAAATTTATTGATATACTTACCACAGTTAGTTCGAATGCCGTGGATTTTTGGAATTTCTTCCTGACGTTTTGCTGGCGCGAGTGGCTATCTTCACCAGAGGTTCATACATTCTGGATTACTATCCGATGACTGAATATTACGGTTTCGTAACGCGTATTTATGCTGTGTCAGGTAGTTTGTAATGCTAATACCTGTACCTGGATAAGGTAATTTGTCAGTAACATTCATTGACCCTTTTCTCCCTGCCGTCATGCGTTACGAAACCATAATATTCAGTCATCGGATATTAACCCCGGATGTATAAACATCTGATGAAACTCCAAAAATCCACAGCCTTCAAACCCGAAAAATAGTGACACTGATAACCTCGGCCGTGAAAGCCTTAACCATTTTTTGATACTTCCTTCATTACTTGGATTTCATGTAACCCAAAAAAAGTTGTCAAGTAGTGTGATCTCGAGACAACGAAGTGGCTACTCTAGTGCATCTCGTCTTCCAATCAATCTGTTGGGGCAGTGACGGCGCAAGACCTAAATTTAATGTGGGCAAGATACATTTCGCGAGGCCTTCTGATGGTGCAAGAAGGAGGATCCATAAAATAAAAAAAACCATTTGAAATTAAACATTCATTTATTCACTAAGAAACACTTGTATGTTGTACATTAAACAACAAAATTGAAAATAAAGAAATTCCGACTCATTTTTTTTTTTGACATTAAACAACAAAATTGAAAATAAAGAAATTCCGACTTACAAATAATAAAAAAAACATCACGTCTAGGTCGTCGTATTAAAACCTCAGTGGAAGTCACTGATACTGCGGCTATTTATTCATTTTACTTTTATTAAAAAAACAAAAATTTTCTTTCTCTCTTTGCTGAACCAGATTGCCATTTTCTCCGTTTATCTTTATCTCTTTTGGTGCCTAAGCCTGACATGATTGATAAATTATAAAGAATGCACCAATATTATTTCCGTAACCTGTAAAAAATAATGTTGATTATACAGTGTAGTCAATTATTGGTCAACCCAAGGAGAAAAACGTAACAATAATAACATTTGTAGGTTTCTTTCCTTAAATATAATTAACTTATAAGAAGTATACTAATTCATTTGAATAAAAATGGATGAATATAATACATAATAATATTACTTTATATATTACCTACATCAGTATTTCACTAACGTAGTATATGTTTGAGTCTACAGAGGAGATGGATGTTGAGTTTACGACTCCAACTGACCTTCCTGTAAATTTAGTTCATGAGCGAGAGCTTCTCAACTCCTCAACTCCTGATCAAATAACTGAACTTAAAAAAAAAGGTTTGGTGGTGCAACCAGGAAACGACTGAGTAGTCTCCTCAAGAGCGGGGTACCTTATAAAACCGCCTTGCACCAAATTCTTGAGCGGCGTAAGCAGCATCTGTCTCAGGTGATGATTCACCAAAACCAGAGGCGAAAAAGCCCTGCACGGCTGAATCTAAGGTGCACCTGACGTGCAAAAACCCTCATAAGGGAAGGTTGTCGCGGGTATCAAGGTAGGAATCTTGCAACTTGACTATCCGACTACCTCATTTACGATGAAACAGCAGAGCATATACTTTGTGCCTGCCCCGCTGGGGACCGAATCAGGTTTTTAGAATTCGGCAGAGCCGTACTCTTACCATCTGATCTGAAAGACCACTCACCATACAAACAAATCGGCTTCGTTAAGAAGCTTGGTTTATTTGGCCGAGTGTGAATAGGTGTGAGCCACAATAAACCCTTGCGGGTTGCGGTGGAGGGTCGAATAGACCCACTCACTTTGGACCTAACATAAACTAACTTATATGTTTGATACAATATAATACGCATTATAAGAAAAAAGGTAGATTTTAGACCAACAAATCGAAGATATGAAACATATAATAGACATAATTTTTAATCATGTAATATTTGGAAAAGAAAACTATTAAAAATATGAATGTAAGTATAATAAATACCTACGTCTTACCTTATTCTTGATACATTTTATTATTTTGTCGCATTAAATTTCGTGACAGACCATTTTAAACAAATAGTAACAATATTTTTTTATCAACCCAAAACTTCAGATTTCTAACTTCCAAACTGATGAAATTCAATACAATTTTAGAACCCCTATTTTTCCTCCTTGAATCCCTTTCTTGATGCTTATTTACGCTATACAAAGAACCTACCTGCATATTTCAAGATTCTAGGGTCAATAGCTTCCGCTGTACCTACGTTAATGCAAGAGCGGACAACAGCTGGTAATCAATATTTTTACTTAAAAAATACAGTAACTAAAAAAATATGCCAACTGGATCAAGTAATGAATAGCTTCGAAAATCGAATTATCTTACCTATAAAGAAAGAAATTCGCAAAACTAACACAACCGTCAACGCGACGTCTGCACTCACGCGTTCTCGGCGATGACGCTTCATTGCTTAGATCGCCCGTCCACTCCGCGCATCGTCCCCATCGTCTTATAGTAGACGCGACGCGTAATGGTTTGTTGCATTGCTTCAAGTTAATCTTATATTTAATCTTATAGTAATAACTTTTAAACTTATTGTAAAGGACTAAGTTTATCTATATTAAATACTTAAAACGACAATTGTATTAATTTTTATAAGAATTTGACAGATATTCTAAAATGTGTATTGTAAAAAAAGTACCCAATTTAATTGTTTTTATGGCTGAGTATTTTGCATATAGTGGCTACCACATAAGAGGTAGATATATTCTATCGCCGGCTTTTATTTAGAACTATTTAAGATAAACGATCTTACGTGTATTATCTGCATGTAACTTCAAGGCTAGGGCCGCACTGCAGGAAGGTTGGTAGGATGGTGGATGGTAGGTAGCTGCCTGGCGAACATCCTGCTATTTATAAACGTGAGTAACAGAACGACGGCAGTCGCAGTTGCCCCTCACTACCATCTAACCTCCAGAAACCATCCGAAGGTACGCAAGGCGTCTATTCAACCCAGTCGTGTTTGATATTCCAGCCGGGTAGCCTAGCTAGGGAGGAAAACGTAATAAGTTCTGTGTACAAAAGAAGGGCAATTTGGGACCCAGCAGACTCATTGAGTAAAAATTCAAAAATTTTGACGACACTGCTGATATAGCTTCTCTGAAGTTCGTTGAAGTTCTTTGCAATTTGCATTCAGCCAACTTCAAAAGAAGGTCGAATGCCTCATCTGACATCCTTAAATACAAATAAAATTTGTCAGGGTGTTGTCGTAATTTTTTTGCAGACTCTGACGAATGTCCTGTTGACGCCTCAAATTGTAAGTATGCACCCACGCTTTTTTCATAACACTATTTGCCACTATAATTCTCGAATATGAACTTAGTAAAATTTTTTCGCAACTTTAGAGAGAGACATTATTATTACTTTTCCGCTTTCAGTTGGATACTGGCTTCATTTCACTGCGTCCAGGATGCATTGCACCTCCACCATCCACCTTTACCATCCACCCTCCAAGCGACCATCTAGCATCCTGCATCCTTTGTGAATTGTAGCCTATATGTTATTGTGATGTATAAGCTGTATTTATGTAAAGTTTCATCTGTATCCGTTCAGTCGTTTAGGCGTGAAAGAGCCACAAACATACATACATACATCCATATTCACAAACTTTCACATTTATATTAGTATAGATTGATAATCCTGGGATATTGAGTGTTGGGTATCCAGACGGTTTGACGTCAATCGAATCGAATTGACTGCCGTGTTGGTCTGTGGTTCAAGCCCCAGTCTTAACGATCGATTTTCACTTGCTATCGTCCAACCCGTGTTAGGAATCACACGTTAAAAGGTAAGACCTCGTTAATCCTTAGCTCGCACAAGTTTCGACTTCTGAGGGTTGTCGTTCATAGGGGCGCGACAGCTGGTTAACGATAAAACAGATTCTAAACATATCATTCAATGGGAAACGATGATTAACGTAGGCACCATTCTATCAGTATTCGACAAAAATCAGCATCAGAACTTTTCATTACGTTCCTGATAGTCATCCTCTTTTTGTTGTCAAAAATTGTATCAAGAATCTGAAATGTACTCATATAGTCCGGTAAAATTAGACTAAAAAATAAGAGTGAAGGTACATAAATTTACAACAAGCTGCAAATGCGTATAATTGTTCAAAACAAAGTTAAAAATAAGATTTTAAAATTCCGAATGATTGCGATGCCTGGAAAAAAATGTATTCGAGGTCAAAGGTCAAAAATTTCGAAAAAATTGGTTTTTCGCGATTTTCAGGAAAACGGTAAGTTTTATCAAAAAATAACCTCAGATACAAATTGTAGATCATAAAATTCTCTACAAAAAATGTATCACTACTTTTTTTTCTTAGAGTCACTGTTTCTGAGATATGACGAATCAAAAAGTTGAAATCGTCATCTCTGAAATTGTAATTCAAGTAAAAATATTTTTCTATTGGTATTATTGTTGATTTCACAAACCTCTCTTTTACACGTAGTACAACTTCATGTTTGTATATCCAAACCCTCTCGCGAAGAGTCAGGAGTCAATTGGTAATATTTTTCATAAAAAATGAGCCCATGTTGATCTCAAACTGTAAATTAATTTGTCTTTCCCAATTAAAAGCTTATAAGATGAAGTTCTGATAGAAGTTGTATATTCCAGAAATGACTAATGAAAGTTCCGCTAAGCTCTCAGTTTAAAAGGTTTGAAGTAACTGGAAAAAAAGTTAATTAATAGACAGGTTAGTATACAGACTCTAGTAAGAATAAGAGTAGCGGTAGATTCAAACTGTAATAAATGAAACTAAAAATAATTATGAATTTAAGATTTATTTCCGAGTGAAATATGAAATATGAATTAAATATAATAAATGAATATGATTTAATAAATGATTGAGATTATATCTCATTCTAATCAATGGTAATTAACTATGAAAAATTTACTATTCATTTCATGTTTAGAGAATACATATGAATATTAATTTATTTTTTGCGCTGTTAAATCCACTCTCCTCGAACCATGTATCCATTTCTTACATTAATATGAGGTTTTATAATGGTATAAAAAAAACATTTTCTTCCGGATATCGATTATCCGACGTACAATTCGCAAAACAGCAATGCTTTGTTGGCATTATACTAGCCCAAAATACTTTTTTTATATCAGATCTATATTTTTAAATATAGATAAGGCAGCTCTCAAGTTGTAGGACAATAATTATTTATGAAAACTGAGTTGGTATTGACTTGAATTTATTTATCTCAATTCAATGCACACAAAAAGTTACTGGGAGAATAAGAGTTGCAATAAATTGTTATTTTCGAAGACACTGAAGAAATTAACTTAGTTATGACATTTCACCGAGAGTTTTTATTTTGGTTAATTTTCCGAATAACATTCAAAATTTCTCAGAAACTTCGTATAAGCTTCAGATTAGGAAAGATAAATGCATGTATTCGTGATAAAACACCAGACAGCACTGTTTCGGTTTGCCATAGGTTTCATCAGTGGTGCTACGCTGAAGATTGTCGGACTCAACTGTCCTTAAAGGACAAGCATGAGTATAAGTAACCGTTGACATTGAAGACACCAACTTTGGGATTGACAGAAAACTCAAACTTTGCTTATCCAAGTTGAACAACGGTCCCATGAAGCGACGGTCTGTTTCAAAGTTAAGCTTCGACATCGTCGGCCCAAAGAAAAAAAGCTCTCTGTCTTTGCAGCTTTCACTGCATGGCAACTAGATGAAACTAGAGCACGAAAACGGTCGATGTTGAAGCTTGCCAAAACAACCGTGGAGACTTTTGTTTGTCTTCGACAAGCAATAATCGAATTTCCCATCCCATAGATGATGTTTTCGTAAGGGGAGTTACCGATGTTCACTTTTACTGAGATTCGATCTCGAAGACGCTTGTGTTCAACAATGCATTCGTGGTTCAACCTTATAGGTACTATTTGATAAGACCTACTGCAGGAAGGAAAAGAGTTGTCTTGTTAATTCACGAATGGTTTGTTCTTGGGCTCTGGTTTCAATCATTGGATATATGAAAAAAAAATCTCATTGCTTAAAAAATGAGCTGCCGTTGATTTCATCCTGTAAATCGATATGGATCTTTCCTGTTTTGATGATTTTACGAGGTTCCTGAGATCTAGAATCCGTGGTCTTTCCGAATTAGAAAATGAGTCTGGTGCTTCTTTGTTCTAGTTTAATGTGTTCAACCTCGAACAATTATATGTATTTCATAATAAAACCAAAGAAATGCAACTGTTATTTATATATTTGGAGATGTTCTATACATACATGAATGTTTGTATTTTTTAAAAGGGCAGTGATATATTGAATTTGAATCTTTATATTTTTTTCTCAATTTTTCATTCAACTTTCAAATGACAAGGTGCATGAACGATTTCTCTTTTTTCCATTCCTATATCAACAACAGACCTAACGGGCCAACCGCTTCCGATGTGACAGTTCTCGGTGCAATACATTCCTGGAGGACAAAGGGTTTGCCAGGAACCTGACTGGGCCAGTGAATCTTCAAATTGTACTCCATTTTCGTGGATGTAGGGATAAAGATCTGAGTAAGTTTGTGGTAAATATTTTCCTTGGTATTCCGATTGCATTCCACTGCAACGGAAAAATGTGTGGGGAGAAAATATTTTGATGGGATTACAAAAGTCTCCGAATCATCTATAGATCTACTTACAAATTTGGGCAACATTTTTGTCCTCTAGATAGAAATCTGTTGGGGTATTGACTTTTGAAGACAGCTTTATCATAAACTGAGTTATTGCCTGTTAGAGGTCCAGGTAATTGATTTTTTAGTTCCTGAAACATACATATACCTACAGAGCTATTTGAATTCAAGTCTATGCATGGGGTCTCGAAAACGTTAAGATATATAATGTAGGTTAAATTGTAGTGACTATTTGACTATTTTCGAGTACATCGAGTACATGTAGCACTTTTAGCCCGAAGATATGCAAAAAAAAACTCCAACTTCGAAATTTCGATATTCTTCAGTTCAGGTCATTTGATAATCATCAGGTAAATTATAATTTTTTCTATTACGGCTCTGATTCTATTCTACTACCACAGCTGATTCTTGACAACTCCTTTGGCAATCCAATCCTGTTTGAATAAATAAAACATGAAGTTTCTAAAATGTATTAATAATAGAAAGCTTTAACCAGTGAGGTTTTCCCAAATTGTACAAGCTTCAGAATCTGTAAAAAAATTGAACCTTCAACTCCCGCCCTTGCAGTGTTCAAAAGACACTGCTATAGGTATCAATTATTTCAGATACTTATTTTTGATTTTGATGAATTCAACATTTGCAGGTCGAAGTCAACACCAGAATTGATGATTGAATATCGTGAGAAGTCATAACTTATAGTAATCACTAGTAATCACGGTACTCAAAATGAAGATAGGACAATACTATTTCTTCAAAATTTCTTAAAGATTTTGAATCTTGTATGTCGAATTAAAAACCTATTAGAAATGAAGGGCCTTTTCAGGTATTTGGTGCTTTTTTTCAAATAATAAAGTGTCCACCAAATTGAACGGGGTATATTTTTTTGAGAGATTAGTTTTTGAGAAAACAGTTTTTTGGCTTTCTATTTCTGTATTTCTATACAAAAAAATGTGGGAAACTTCTGAAGGAAGGAATAAATCAATGAGGTTTAAAATAAACTCTTGAACCCCGTGGGTTGGGCTACCTATCGGGCGCGTCCCCAGGTGGCGGATAGGGGAACGGCCAGGGTACTGGAGGTCCTGTCCGGGAAGCCAGTGTGGCCTTACCCCCAAAAGCCCTGCAAAACATGCCACCGCGGACCAGCCTACCCAGGCTAAGGTGTAAGGAATCGTGCCGATAGCTGAATGACCGCAGGGTGATATGCTGTTACGAACAATTCCCTTGAGGAACCGTGCGAAACTTCATTGTAATTAGCCTTCCTCTGGTAATGCGGGGCTCTGCCAGAGGTGTCGAACTCTTCTCTTGCTACTCGTGGGACACACATGAATACAGACAAACAAACAAGACAAAACAAAAAAACAACCAATCCCGAGGCAGGACAGCAATGCTCAGCTCAATTTAGGGCGGGGGCTGGAGATGAACACAAGTGTTCACCCAAGTTACCGCTCAGAATGAGGCTGAACATAGCAGACCACCTCTCGATGCAACACAAAGGCCAAGGCGTAAGCGCATTAGCGGCGCCGAGGCCAAGAGGAGAAAGAGAGCGAAAGAGGCAGAAATGGCAGCAACTATGACTGCACCCTCCTCCTCTTCCACTCCATCTCCAACAACAAGGGCACCTCTTGGGGCGGGCGCCAAGATCTCCGCCTTGATAAAAGGCAAGGAACCGGCTGCCACTGCAGGAAAGCGCCTTCACGTGAGTACTTTCACGGAGGAAACCCCAAGAAGGTTTAAGGAGCTGGGCAGCGACAGTAATGTCGCTGAACCTTCCAAAACCTTCGTGGAGGCCGTCTTGAGACACCTCAAGGCCCCATCATAGATGAGACTAACCCGTACGGTAAGGTTATCGCAGAACGAGAGAGTCTCATCAAAAAACAACTGCTGGAAGAGCTGGACAAGATCATCTTCTCCTCCTCCAGCAACAACAGCAAACCGCCCACGTTCAAGTCGTGGACATACTCCGGTGAAATTATCAGAGTGGTCTGCGATGACGACGTGACGCTAGAGTGGCTGAAGAAAGCCACAATGAATATTAAGCTGTGGGAGGATGCATCACTTGCATTGTGTGGATAAGTTATCAAAGCTTACCAAAGCCTCACTCTGAATATCGGAGGACGTCCACAAGACGACATCCGGTGAAAAGGAGAGGGTGCTGGGTCGGCTGAAGGTGCAGAACCCTGACCTGATGGTAGCAAGATGGTGCACTTTCCATCATGAGATGAAGATGAATCCACAAGGACACCTCTTCGCCTTCGGGATCGGAGACGATTATATGGCTGTCCTGAAGAAGTCGATGAGGATAAGCTACGCGTTTACCTCACTGACTATTAGTGTAACAAGTAAAGAAGCAGAGGATAACTCTGGAGACCCTAGATCCTTGGAAGTCAAGCCACCTAAATTGGATATTGACCCCAAGGCCACCATGGGACCCGAAAAGGAAGTTGAAGCATCTGAACAGATGACAGTCGATGACCTGACGGAGAAGGCACCCAAAAACAGCGAGGCCGCCTCTCCCTTGGCGGGGGAGCAGATGGGCCTCTAAAATCAACTCCAAATCCAACAACCGTTTTATGGGCAAGGACGTTGGAAAAAAGATAAAAATGATACAATTCAACCTCCAACACAAAAAGGCGGCAACGGCAACACTATGTAGCCACCTTGATGTATTGGAGAAGGCAATAGCTTTGATCCAGAAGCACTGGATAATAAAGGCCAGAAACGGAGGTACTAGTGGATCACTGCCTCAACCAGATAGTGGAGCTCATATTGGGTTGCGACTCAAACTCTCACCACTTGAGCTGGGGCAACAAGGATATCAACTCCCGAGGTAAGTTCCTATATGAATATATAATTAGGAAAGATCTAACAATCTTGAACAGAGGCACGGAGCCGACATATATTAACGCCCGTAGTCAAACATTAATAGATATAACGCTAACGACAGCCAAAATATCAAACAAAATCCAAGACTAAGTCTCGGACCATATTTCTATGTCAGATCACCGCTGGCTGTCCTATACGGTAAGCCTGAATCTCAGAACCCCTGTAAAATCCCGTGACTCGAAGAGGACGGATGTAGCTCTCCACAATCGATTCTTAAGAGGAGCTCTGCAGGAAATAGAGGTCCTGACTCCTGACAACAATGAAGAAGTGGAAAGGTACACGGAATCTATCCATAACAAAATAGACATTGCCTCTAAGGAATCCTGTATTATGAGGATGGTTCAAACAGATGGCACAACCAACACATGGTGGTGCTATGAACTGGAACACCTCAGGAAGACAGCAAGAACGACCTTTAACAAGGAAAAGCGTACAAGACTCGAAGAGGACTGGGGTATACATCAAGCCAACCTCAGAGAGTTCAAAAAAGTTTGTAGACAGAAACAAAGAGAAGCCTGGAGAGTCTATTGTGAGGCAGTCGAAGACTTCCCACTAGCTTCTAGACTACCATAAGAGTATCGGCATCCTGACGAGGGAAAATGGCGACAAAGCTGCCAACCTCCAGGAGAGTGCTGATATTCTTATGGAAACTCACTTCCCAGGTTCTGCCTTTCCTGGAACGACGAACTGGACGGATGTACCAAAAACACCCTCACAATACGACTGGCAATCTGCTAGTGCAGTAATTGATGAGAACAAAATAAGATGGGCTATATCGGACTTTTTCCCCTTCAAGTCACCAGGACCTGACTGTATAACTAGCCCTACTTCAGTGTAGTATTTATACCCAAACCAGGTAGGATGGACTACACCCTACCGAAAGCATTCCGACCAATTAGTCTCACATTGTTTTTCTTAAAACTATGGAGAGGCTATGTGAGCGGTACATAAGAGATGAAGTACTAGTTCACAACCCACTTCATCCAAATCAGCATGCATATACTACGGGAAGATCTATTGATTTGGCCCTTCACCGTATGGTTTGCAGAATCGAGAGATCATTGGACAACAAAGAATCCATCCTAGGTATATTCATAGATATCGAGGGAGCGTTTGATAAAACATCCTTTCCAATAATTACCCAGCAACTACACTCCAGGAATGTACCTCTGGTAGTAGGAGAATGGATACTCAAGATGCTCTCTAGTGGAGCAATAAGTATTAATGTAGAACACATCACAGTGAAAGGACTGGTCATGAGGGGATGTCCACAGGGAGGGGTCTTATCACCCCTTCTCTGGAACATAGTTCTGGATAACTTGACTAATCACCTCAACAAAAATGGATTCTACACAATTGCATACGCAGATGACATAGTTATTTTGCAGACCGGCAAATTTGTTAACACACTGTGCGATAGAGCGCAGGATGGGCTCAAATTATTATAAACACTGTAAACTCACTGTTGATCAATCCCAAGAAGACTGAGATGGTTCTTTTCACCAGGAAAAGAAGTTTAATGGGCTTAAAACCTCCCGAAATCTTCAAAAGCAAACTAAACTTCTCCGAAGAGGTGAAATACCTTGGTACTATCCTCGACAGGAAGCCAACATGGACCTCTCATCTACAGAGTAGAGCAAAAAGAGCATACGTGGCTTATGAGCAATGTCGGCGGACAATATGACGCGCATGGAGTCTGTCACCCTGTGTGGTCACATGGATCTACACTGCAATAATAAGACCTATGTTAACGTATGGAGCCATTGCATGGGGACCGAAAGTTCTACAAGCAACGGCCATCCAAAAATTATATCAAATACAGCGACTGGCTTTTGTCTAAATATCACAGGAGTCATGAGAACAACACCAACCGCGGCAATGGAATTAATTACGGGTCTGACCCCTCTGGACCTGTACGATTGCGCACGGCTGGTGTAAACCTCGAAGTAGGAATGGGTCAATTAAGGCTGGGCCTATGGCGGGAAACGCTTACTGCGCAACCTTTGCTGCAGGCAACAAGTGATGCAATTGAACCCAGGTGTGTGTTAAATAAACCCTACAAAATACAAATTAAGCGGAACATAGAGTCAGATGATACAAATGCAATAGGGATTTACACAGACGGCTCAAAAACCAAAGAAGGCTCGTGGTGTGGAGTGTACTCCAGATCACTAAGCCTAAGGATTAAGTGGGGAATGGGAAGAAATACCAGCGTGGTCCAAACAGAACTGGCTGGTATCTCAATCGTCACAAAAGAAATAACCAAGAAAGGAATTTCTGGCAAAAAAATAACAATCTGCGCTGACAGCAGACAAGCCCGATAAGCCTTGAACAGACAACGTATAACCTCAGGGCTAGTACTGGAGTGTCCCCTGAGGTGGGTTAAAGGGCACGACAGGAGTGAAGGTAATCGCATTACCGACTCTTTAGCCAAGGAAGCGGCTGGACTAAGAATTTTAGGAACCAGTGGCACCTACGGCCTGATGACTTCGACAATTGCGGAACTAGTCAAATCTTACACCCAAGCTTTATACTGACTCAGTCAGTGTGTCTGGATGGAAAGGGTTCTAGTGTTTTACTTGTTGACTATGGAGTACCTCGGGACTCTATCCTTGTCCCCATTTTGTTCTCTCTATATATATTTGACTTCCATGAAATAATTGATCATTGCACAGTTCATCATTATGCAGATGACACTTAGTTATATTATCGATTTTCTCCAAGTAACTGGCAGGTGGCAATTGAAAAAATTAACAGTAATCTAGAAAAGTTACTTGATATATCTATAGCTCATAACCTGAAATTGAATTCTAAGAGATCTCAGCTGATATTTTTTGGCCCGAAACACAAAAGGTGGGAACTTGAAGAAATAATTGAAATCCAACTTGTACAACTTATTGCAAATAATTACAAAAAGCAAGAACTTGGGGTATGTGGCTAGATGCTGATCTGGGATTTCACATTCACATATAAATTCACTTTGTCGTAGCTCGTACAGTATCTTACGGCAACTCTATCGAAGTAGAGATATTATGACTTCCAAATTGAAGTTGAAACTTTGCGAAACCCTCATATTGTCTAGATTAGCATATTGCGATATAATCTACGGGCCTGCTTTGATACAAATTGATGTAAATTGCTTACAAAATTGCATTCGTCTTTCTTATGGTGTGAGAAAATTCGACCATATATCTCCCAAGTTCGAGGTTACTGACTGCTAAAACCTGGCAGTTCCACCTACTCGTCAATATACATAAATTCCTCATTTACAAAAAGCCAAATAATATTTATGAAAAATATAAAACTTTCAAATCTCAGAATAATTCGAGGACACAAAACTATTACACTTTTATTATTCCAAAACACTCTACAGCCTGCTTTTCTCGTAGTTTTATTTACAACTCTATCAAACAATATAACGCTCTGCCCAGTGAATTTAGACACTAATCCATATATAATTTCAAGAAAAAGTTGAAAACATATCTGAAGTCTTCTGGATAGATAACATATTCATGTTATGCCTTGCTCATATGGTTTTCACTTTGTCTCACTTTTGTATATGTTTTGCTATATATTTTACCTTATTTAAGCTCAAGCTATGAGCCTTATTTAATACTTACTTTGGAATTTATAACCTATGTTTTTTCTTAGTTTCACAAAGATTCGTGAACTACTCACCAATGTATACTAGGTATATAATGCATGCTATCCCCTAGGTCAAGTTGTAGAACAGCCTCGGCTGAACTTCGCCCTTTCATTGATTTTTGTATCTACTTCTTCTTTATAAACAATGTATGTCAATGAATAAAGCCCATTTATTATTATTATTATTTATTATATCGTGCAAGAATATTTGGATATGCGAAAGCTCTGTTCAAAGTGGGTGCCGCGCGTGCTCACAATCAACTAAAAGCAACAACGAATTGATGATTCTTAGCAGGAACACTCGGCTGGCAAGGTTATGGTATAAGTGTTTTGGGGTGCGACTATTTTGAGAAGGAAAAAACCATCAACAGCGACTATTCCATAGCGATATTGGAGCGTTTGAAGAGTGAAATTACGGAAAAACTGCCCTATTTGAAGAAAAAGAAAGTACTGTTTCAACAAGACTATGCAACGTGTCACAAATCAATAAAAACCATGGCAAAATTGCATGAATGGGGCTTCGAATTACATCCACATCCAACGTATTCTTCAAATCTGGTTCTCCCAACGACTTTTTCCTTCTCTCAGATTGCAAAAGAATACTCACTAGAAAGAAATTTAGTACCGATGAATGGGTAATGGTCGAAACTGAGGCCTATTTTGAGGCTAAAGAATAATATTACTATAAAAACGGTATCGAAAAATTGTATGATCGCTATAATCATTGTATCGTACTCGAAGGCAACTATATTAAATAATAAAATCACTTTTTATCAAAAAATTGTTTTTTTTATGTTAGCCTACAATTTTTTCAGACCAGCGGTACATGTTTCGGTAGCGTTTTTTCCAGTTTGTGGCTAAAAGTATAACTTATGTGCATGATCTACACATCTTTTCATCTTCTTACAAATTTTATTTGGAACTTAATTACTTTCTACCTACCTTCAGAAGTTTCCCACGTTTTTTGTATAAAGATGGAGAAAGAAGTAGAATGTCAAAAAGTGTTTTTTTTAAAAAGCAAAAAAGTGTCTAGATATTACTTTTTGAAGAATCAGTTGATATGTAGAAGTGTGTATCTACGAGTATTTCTTCCATTCATAGGATTATCAGAGTCGTAAAAAATAATAATTTATTTGTTAATCATCAGTTACCTGAAACTCTCAAGAAAATCATTACATGATATTGAATGGAAATTGTCGATAAAAAAATTCACCAATAAAAATACAGGTCCGTATATAAAATGTGCTGTGCCACGTCGGGCAGCACCCTGTATACAAATTCTATGAAGACATACGAGTAGTTGATTGAGAGTTTCCGTGTCGAAGTTTGAGCAGATTTCAAATATGTCTGAGGAAAAAGAAGATAGATACAGTCAAAAATAGTGTAATGAATCTGAAGCCGGCCCTGACCGATATCTCAGCCAGCGAATAAACAAATGACATCACCCCAGTCGACAAACCGCGACTAGTTGAGTACCGAAACCACTAGAGAAATCTAGAACGCAATATATACTTATCCGACCGCGAAAGAATAGCACCTAAAGGCTGACTTTCGACCAAAAGAGGTCAGATGTCAATCTTGCTGAAGTGACCATCAGTAAGTTGAGGACCGCTCGGAGAGCAGGGGTGGATGGAGTGGGGAATTAGGTTTTCCTCGCTAACTAGCTGGAGGGGGAAGCTTCTACTTCAGGGCACTCAACCCGGGAGGGGGCATGGGGGGGCGATATATAAGGCCTGTTTTTAAAATTTTGAATAAACGATTTTCATTCATTCATTCCAGAGAGTAGAGGGAGTTGAATTCAGAAAACGCATCGAGCGGTTAAATAATTCAAATAGTGAAGATAAATTAAGCGTTAGTTGCTAGGTGTTGAATATAAATTAGTTTGTGATAGTGAAATATTGTTAGAAATAAATTTGTTTAGGACAGTAAATTCGTTAAATTGTTACAATTGGTGATCAGAAGTGGATTTATAGAATAAATCCGTGAGCGCATGGTGGACAATCTTTGTATTGCGGTAAAATCGACTAGTGATTCGTTGTGTTTCGCGAAGTGGACAGTACCGGACTACGGAAACATAAACTGAGTTGTGAAAATGAATAAGTGTTTCGGACTCGATTAAAATAGGTGGACATCGTCAGTTTAGTGGAAAATAGACAATAAGAGACAAAATGTGTTCAAGGAAAGTGCGCCTAGTGGACTTGAAAGTTGCCGAATTGAAGCAAGAATTGGACGAGAGGGAGCTAGATTGTTCTGGAAAGAAATCAGTGCTCCAGAATAGACTATGGAATAACTTGACTGAACCAAGAGAAGGTCCCGAAACATACCGGTCAGGGTCATGAATGTCAACTACTTTCCCGTGACCTTAAAGAAAGGAACATTGCCGGGGCACTGTTCGTCCATTTCCTTTGTGATACGGAGTGTACGCAGTTCTGTTCTCCAAGCCAACAACTTACCTAAAGAGTTGGAGAAGTTGATTGACATTTCTTCCAAGGACATACCACCAACTCACTGAGCAAAACTGAGGGAGTTATTCAAGAAGTACCAGGAAATCATCGATATTGGAGAAGGGAAAGGCGGCAGAACGAATGTGGTTCAGCTTAGAATTGACACTGGGAATGATCTATCAATCCGGCAATCAGCTAGAAGACTCCCTCCAAGAAAGAAGAGGCAGACAAGATAGTCAGCGATATGGAAAAAGAAGGGGTCCTTCTGACAGCCCTTGGTCTTCCCCAGTCGTATTAGTGAAGAAGAAGGACGGCTCGACAAGATTCTGCGTGGATTATCGCCAGCTAAATAACGTGACGAAGAAGAATCGACGACACCCCAGACACGCTAGCCGGCTCCACGATGTTCTCAACTTTGGGGATTTGAAGAGTGGATATTGGCAAGTTGAATTGGCCCCAGAAGATCGAGAAAAGACTGCTTTCACCATCGGCTCAGGATTGTGGCAGTTCACGGTTATGCCATTTGGGCTTTATGCTCCAGCGACCTTCACGAGATTGATGAAGAAGGTTCTCAAGGGGTTCTCATGGAAGACGTATCTAGTGTATTTCGACAATATAATCGTGGTCCGAAAATCGTTCGACGATCACTTGAAAACTCTGGAGGAGGTATTCATGCGTCTGAGGAGTTCTGGATTGAAACTTAGTCCCAAGAAATGCCATCTGTTCCAGAAAGATGTTCGTTACCTCGGCCACGTTGTCTCTGGGGAAGGAGTAGAGGTAGACGAACAAAAGATCAAAGCAGTTAAGGATTGGCTTATTCCAAAAGACATACATCAGCTTCGGAGCTTCCTTGGTTTGTGCACCTACTACCGCAGATATGTGCTGGGGTTTGCTAACATCGCCAAACCATTGACCCGACTCACAAAAGGGTAGATCCAGTTCCAGTGGTCTGAGGAATGCCAAGACTCGTTCAAGAAATTGAAAAGATCTTTGATCAACGCTCCTGTTTTGAGCTATCCCCTACGTGACGGAAAATTTATTCTAGATACGGACGCCAGCAACGTGGGACTTGGAGCAGTCTTCTCTCAGATCCAGGATGGACAGGAGAAAGTAATTGGCTACTTCAGCAAAACGCTCAGTAAACCAGAGCGCAATTATTGTGTCACCAGGCGAGAGCTGTTAGCCGTTGTCAAAGGCGTAGAGCATTTCTACAAATACATGTATGGAAGAAGATTTCTGTTGAGAACGGACCATGCAGCTCTCAAATGGCTTCTGCAGTTCAAAAATCCCGAGGGCCAAGTAGCGCGCTGGATTGAGAGACTTCAAGAATTTGACTTTGAAATAGAACATCGAGCTGGGACTAGCCATAAAAACGCATATGCCCTGTCACGGAGACCATGCCCTAATGACTGATCACATTGCCGACGAGCAGAAGAGAAGGAAGCAGCTATTAGTAGAACTACAGCTGTAGGCAACAACTGGGAAGACAATAAGATCATGGAAGATCAAGAGAAAGACCCAGATCTTGGTTTAGTCATCGGATGGAAGAAAAGTAATCAAAGACCATCGTGGCAGGAGGTAGCAGGTTATTCACCTTACCTTGGAAAACGGGGTTCTGAAGCGGGTGTTGGAGTCTGAAGACAGTAGAGAAGAAAGGCGGCAGACAGTGGTACCCAGAAACAGACATCGGGAGGTGCTCAAAGAAATCCATGATGGAGTCACTGGAGGACATCTGGGAGTAATGAGGACCCTCCAGAAAGTAAGACAACGGTTTTACTGGGTTAATTGTCGCGCCGACGCCAAGGACTGGTGCTGCCAGTAACGGACCTCGGATACGACCGAAATCCAATGCGCCATGGGAACAAATACATCTTGGTAGCCATGAATTACTTCAGTAAGTGGGCAGGAGCCTACGCCCTGCCCAACCAGGAAGACTTTACCGTCGCTGACGTTCTGGTAAAGGAATGGATATGTCGATTCGGTGTCCCATTGGAGCTGCATTCGGACCAGGGCAGAAATTTCGAGTCCAACTTTTTCCAAGAAATATGTAAACTGTTGGACATTCGAAAGACCAGAACCACAGCCTTACATCCACAGCCCGATGGAATGGTGGAACGAATAAATAAGACCATAAACAGCCACTTGTCCAAGGTACTCTCTGACCATCAAAGAGACTGGGACCAGTACCTCCACCTGTTCCTGTTGGCCTATCGTTCGGCAGTGCACGAGTCAACCGGCCAAACCCCTGCCAGTATTATAATGGGCCGAGAGCTGCGGCTTCTTTGCGATCTGAAATTTGGGATGCGGGGAAAGACTGTCAGCAAGCTTCGACAGAGAATGGACGACATCCATAAACGAGTCCGTCTAAACATCCGGAGTGCCAGCGATAGGATGAAGAAGGCCTATGACATCAAAGCGAATGCTGGAGGATTCGAAACCGGTGATCTAGTTTGGGTGTAGAACCCTAAATGATGCCGTGGTTTATCACTGAAGTTGCGGAAATCGTGGGAAGGTCCGTACAGAATCATGAAGATGATAAATGACCTCGTCTACCGAATCCATAAGCCACCTCAAGGAAAGCCTAGGGTCGTACATTTTAATAGACTGACTCCTTGTGCTGAAAATCACGAATAAGTTCGCGCCCTCAGACCACCAGAAGATGAAATGACGTTCCAGAAATTCATGTCCTTATACTCGAACGGACAGAAGGTCGTACATGGGGTAACTCAAGAAGAGCCACGAGACCTTTTCAAGGTTCCAGTTAATTACGCACTAGCTCACTGCGTGGCAGAGGATCTCTAAATGTCCAGGGGCATCGCTGTGGTATTCAGCAAAAAATTCGGTCAGCTACAAAATAAGAGAACAGAATCCTGAAGTCGGAGGAGTGCTACAGTTGAAAAAGGGTCAGAGAAACATTTTCTACTTGGTGACCAAAAAGCATTCTCGAGGCAAACCGTCCTATGAAGATGTCTGGAGGAGTCTTACCAGACTTAGGGACACGATGCTCGCCCAGAATCTCGTGGACTTATCAATACCGAAATTAGCCTCTGGGCTCGACAGGCTGGATTGGAGAATTGTGAAAAGCATGGAAACAATCTTCAGATCCAGCGGCATCAAGATTTTGATGTGCGGTAACCATCTTTCACGACCGAGCATGCAGACTGTGGAATGTTACTTCCATCGAACTTCACAGTGCAGATATGGGGAGTCCTGCAGGTATTTCGGGGCGAAACGTCTTTAAAAGAGGGCAATGTAACGAATCTGAAGCCGGCCCTGACCGATATTTCAGCTAGCGAATAAACACATGACATCACCCCAGGCGACAATCCGCCGGTTGAGTTCTAGTTGAGTACCGAAACCACTAGAGAAATCTAGAACGATCGTTACGGATATATAAGGCCCGTTTCTCGTCCAGAGAGGGAGTCGAATTCAGAAAGCGAGTCGAGCGGTTAAATAATTCAAATAGTGAAGATAAATTAAGCGTTAGTTGCTAAGTGTTGAATATAAATTAGTTTTTGATAATGAAATATTGTTAGAAATAAATTTGTTTAAGACAGTAAATTCGTTAAATTGTTACAATAGAATGTGGAGTTTTTTGTTTCTTCCGTACATTTTCGAAACTGAAAAAAATGTTTTTTATCTTTTACTATTTACGAGATTCGGATGCACAGACTCTGATTTGAATAACTCTGTATAGAGCATGTATACGTATTTGCGTACAGATATAAGTGAAATGGGAAAACCAGAAAAAACTCGCAGATACTCCGCTAACCTTATATTGACCAGTACCGGTGTAGAATGTTATTATGTCTTCTTTAGATTTCTCCATTTGATCCCGGCTGTAGGGTATATATTTCAGTTTATTTTCTGTCATATATATATCCAAGTATTTCCAATGTCCTTCTTTTTCTGGAGGTATCATGGGCTGTAGCGGTCTTCCTAAACCTGAAATCTTTGAAATGAATGAACAATAATTATTAATTTCCGCCAAAAATTTCAAGTGGATAACTTACATCACAAATAGCATAGAGAGCGGGTGCAACCACGTCTCGGATTTTGGGAGTGCGACTGCAAGGTTTATAAGCATCCTTCATTTCAGATATTTTTTGACCAATTGGAAGAAGTGGATTTGTTTTCAGCTTAAATCATCATAAGGATATTAAAGTTTTTTACAAAAAAGATATTTGGATGGCTTACCTTTTCTTGGATTGTTTGTATGTATTTGACGGAATCTACACCAGTGGCTCGTGGGTACTTATTTGTGTGTATATCCTGATTGATATCTGATGAGAAATCTCTCGTATAAGAACTCTTTATATCATCTTTGAGAGCAACATCTTTCACCACTAGTTCTCGCTTTATTTTAGCTTTCACTCGCTTAAAATATCATATTTTACTGAAAATCGGGAGTTGGTCACTATATGTGGTCTTGAAAATAATTGACTCTAGGATAAGTGAATTATTATCAAAAATGTATATTGAAGGCTTTGACGATTAGAAATTTTCAATTATTATAGAGAATTGTGTGGTTATGACGGATTTGTTTAACTGGATAATTTTTGTGATGTACTGTTTGGAACTTAAGGTGTAGTATTAATTAGATATTAAACTAATACCTAGTATAATAGTTTCCTATGTAGCTTGTTAAAATAATATTTTTACTTATGAGATTTACCTGATTAGTTGATAACGCAACATTGTGAAATTATTATAAGACAGTTAAAACGCAGGTATAGTCGAAGCAAACGATATTGTGCACTCTTAAAGTTGGCGGCACTCTCAAAGGCCAAAAAAACCAATACATAGAAATGAACCGGCAGCGAACTAGCCCACGTGGACTGTAGAATTGGCGATTCGTATTGGATAAGTTTTACTAACCGAGTTTTATGATTAGCTGAAAAGTAATAAAATTATCAATTGCTTCTTAAAATCCCAGTCCGCCATCTAGTCCATCGTATTAGATGTAGACTTATTTCCTTCGTTTTTTTTTAACAACTCCTTCCTAATCAATAATTATCTACAGTGAAAACAATCCCTATAAAGTATACAAGATACAATTTTGATACCCGACAGATACTTTTTCAGAGAAAAAGTAGAACTGAGGGAAGTAACGATTCAATTATTACATAGGCACCGCCAAGGTTACGTTTTTCTGGGAGATATAAACACTATTTTCATATTTGTATTCTGAATGAATATTTTTTGTAATTTCAAGCAAGTTGACTGTGAGGACAATGTTATTACTGAGTTGAGTTGAGTTGTTATTGAGACTTCATGATACTATCCTTGCCCTCGCAGTCGAAGCGTTTGGTACTTCAGGTTCCATTTGACCACGGCCTATCACTCCTGATTTTGTTCTCCCTAATGGATGGAATTGATCCATTGGTTTCATCACTTGTGATTGTAATGAATACTACTTTAACGATAACTTCTATGGGTTTGTTGAATCTGTAGCGTTTCCATCTATTCTGAGAATTATATTACAAATTTTATAGCAGTGAGACCCATTGTATACCCTTAAACTTGTCCATTGAAGGTGCTAGCAAAAACGCAATAGTTATTGAATGTGCCACCTCCACACTAATTTACTCGCTGAGTTGTGAAAATATTTCATTGCATATAAGGAGAATGAAAAATACAAGATCATTTCAATTCTCAATAGTGTTTGAATATTTCTTTATAGACGGTTATTCATCTGAACCTTATCCAACACCTTCTGGAGTACCACAAGGGTCCCATCTAGGGCTCTTTTTTTATTATCTATATTAATATCATTAAACAATGTTTTGAGAATGCCAAGTTTTTAATGTATGCTGATGATTTGAAAATTTATTTTCAAATAAAATCTTTGTCAGATTGCTTGAGAATGCAGAGTGAAATAAATAATTCATTTGAATCTTATAAAGAAAACAATTTATATCTCAATTTTTCCAAATGTAGTTGCATTATATTCACCCCTAACAAAAATATCCATACATTTTCAAATCACATAAATACTATATTGCTTTCACGAGTTAATTCATTTAAAGATTTAGGAGTTATTTTTGACTCCAACCTTATTTTCGATGAATATATAGATTATGTAATTAATAAGAGTAGTAGAGCTCTGGGATATGTCACGAGAAAATGTAACTTCTTCTATCAAATAAAATCAATAACATCTCTTCATAATGCATTTGCTTTGAGTAAGTTATTGTTTGCATCAACCATTTGGAGTCCACAATATAATATAGATTAGAACGTATTTAAAATCGAATAGAACAATAAGAGTACATGAATTATTCATATTACCCTTCTTTAAGAGAATAAACTGTTCGCAGAACCCTCCTCTATGTCGATGCGTTAAACAGGGAAATATTCTTGCAAAATCCTTCGATATTTTTAATACGTTGTTGCTTACGGACAAAAAAATTTTGAAATCTTATTTTTATCAGTTACAATTCATTCATATATTTAGTTAATAACTGTTAATCAGTTTTTTTGTTATTGTATTTAATGTGGAATGTTCCTCCTGACGAAAATCAAGTAGTTATTTCATAAAAGAGCTCTAAAACAACGCATTTTAAACTTAGCATTTCAACCTTTATCTTTAAAAAATTATTTAAATACTTAAAAAAGAGGAATGAAATAATGCATTCAACATTTAAAGGGATTCGTTTCTATTTCACCATTTGGCAACATCGGTTATAGCTAATAAAGGACAATGAATCTGTTACCTGAATGAGACAAACAAAGATGACATATTTCAGAGGTGTGCTGTTCTGTTTACTTATGTTCCGAGTTCCGAGACATTCTGTGACATGTGACATTTTGTGCACCTAACCTATCTTCCTCTATATAAATAAATAACAGAACAACTGTTGTTTATGTGGATTTGTGGGGGTGGTATTAAACTATAATTTATGTTTTGCCTTAATTGTTGATTTATAAGGATAATTTATTTTTTTTAAAGTAGAATATCTAGGTACGTATAAATTATTTAAATTATTTCTAGGCACTGTTGCCAATATGTGAATTAGAAACAAATTCCTTTAAAAATTAAAACCCAACGTTTGAAACATCAATTTGAATACTTTTCGAAGTGAATTTGAAAAACTCATGAATTGAACTCAACTTTATTTTGTTCAAACTTGCATTTGCTGTAATAACCCAAATTGAGGAACATTCCCCATTCTAATTCATCTTTCATTTTAGACACTATGTACATGTGTAATGTAGGTTACTTTCAATTCAATATTAATTCAATTATGTGGATACTGTCGTGGATTTTTCTGTTTGTATCCCGAATATATAAATAAATAAAATAAATAAATGAATGAATACCTAACCTAGGGCGCACTACCCTGGCTCCAGGAGAGGGAACGCCTCTCTGTTAAATTTGCCACTGGTACCCGTGTTTTGGATTTAAATGAAACATACTTACGCAATCAAAATGTTGTGGGTAGCTAGGAATGAATCTATGATATGTTCCTGTACAAGTTCTGTAATCTGTGCTTTTTGAAGCAAGCAGAGGAATACCATAATCTACGTGACTCTGGGAATTCGAAGTACAAATAAATGGGGCCATTTTCATTTTATCTACTTAAATCATATCACGTCACTTTTGGTGGTTAGCTACAATGAAACTGACATAAACAGACATCTGGATATCGATCAAATAAATTCCAGTCTAATGGTGAATTTATGTATTGTCGATTAGCAAAAGTAGCAAGTAACAATTAGGAAGTGACAATTATCGATTATGAGTTGATTCTCACTTTCTCATGGATACGTTTATGCATAAAAAATAGCATTTATCGAGTAATAAGTGACGAGTTGAAGTTTGCCAACTTTCTTCCTACAATTGTACCAAATTTCTCACTAGTAGGGGAGACCGGGTTTGGAAGTAACATTTTTTGTCTTTTGCATTTTTAGTGACATTTTTTATAAATTATCAATGAAATTTTTTCATCAATGGATAATGTTTTTATACTCATTTTGAAAAGAATATTTTTTTCTCTCTAACATCATCCATAGAAAAAATATATCAATTCTAATGGAAAAGAAAAAGTGTGACTTTTAAACCCAGGCCGGGGATGGTTGTCACAGTATCTGCCGACAAGTAGTCACATAGGTAATGATGGTTATAAAAATGCTCAAATGAATATTTTTATTCAAAATGGAATAATATACGTAATCAATTATATCCAAAACGATATAACTATTTGGTAACTAAAATACCAAAAATATCCATCAGGTCGCAATGCTTGTAAACTAAAAACACCCATACTAGCGAAATTATATTTAGTCAGTCTAAAATTCAATGAATATTCGAAATCACAATTATGGTAAATGTTTTTCGAATATCCGTGGGAGACGAACCGAAATAAATACTTGAAGCCATAAGTATGTATCTTTCTAATTTCTTTTTCTATTTGTCGGTGAAGATTGGCCTATACCTTTGATAACCAATTTTTGTTGATGGTATTGATAACACCGTGTGACTTATTTCTTCGACAGTGAATTTTTTACAAAACCGTGTCAGAGTGTGATAATAATTAATTCCAAAATCACTTCTTTTGCAGCACGCCGTATCGCGTATAATACTATGCCATAATACGATGCCACGACATTTCTATGATTTTTTTCTGAAAAAAATAAAATTGTATGTAGCAGAAGCTCGAAAAGCCAACAACAGCCCCCGTTGAGTTAAGACAACCAGCCCCCGTCAAGTTAAGACAACCCGCCCCCGTCTAGTTAAGACAACCAGCCTCCGTCAAGTTAAGACAACCAGCCCCAAAACACATTTTAAGATATAACCCCCTGAAATAACTCTGAATCGATATTCATTCATAAAAACGGATAGTGATATCGTGAACCACATATTTCACATTGAAAATACATGAAATGATATATACCTACGAAAAATTCTAGTATACTTATGAGACTCGAAACATGCACAAATATTTAATTTTGCTGTCCGAAAAAAAAACAAATGTACGTATCCCCCTCACACAGTATGAGAGTGAACTGAAGTGACGTTAGGATACAGATATTGCTCTCGCGATCCTTCGATTTTGTTCGATAAACTCTTTCGTTCGCTCAATTTTCCAATATGGCCGCTGTGACAACCAATCCGTGAGACAACCATACCCGGTCTCCCCTACCTTTGTATATAGACTACTATATACAATACTAGTACCTTTGTATAGGGATATACTATATACAATGCTAGTACACAGTGCGCAAATGGTCGTTGATTGACCTATTTCAAAATAGACAGTAGTTAGAAGTGAGTGATAACCTAATAATTTTCGAATTTCAAAACATTGTAGGCTGTGTTCTGTTTTCATCGTTTCTTGAATAATTTGTTTCTGTAATCGCTGAAATGTGTTAAAAATACACAATTTCTAATATATATATATACAATAGTCAATATTACAGATTTATTTTCTCCCGATAGAAGAATAAAACACTTGAAGAATATCAACTTCAATGACTTAAAAGTTCAAATATTCACCAATATCAATATTATTACCATAGCTCTTTACTGAGTACTCCAGCAAATAATTCTTTGACAATGACATGTCTTTGATATTACATTAGGTTACAAGTCCATGTCGCGATGTTACACCATGATGGCACTTGGTTATATCGCACGATATATGTTTTGGACATTTACGGTATTTCGCTGAGATGTAAGATGAAACAATAACGATGTCAATAGACATACTCTTTAGGCCCTTTAGGATGATATGAGGACCATAATTTATTATATCTATTAATACTTCAGTATGTGTGGGTATCATTTCCTAATGAGCGGTAATATTTTAATATGTTACATGTGTTTTTTATTATTTTTTTTCCATAATTGTTTTAGATGTAATCAGCGTGTATAACAATAACTAGCGTTCAATTATTGTTATTCTTGTTTGTCACTTTGGCTTGTCACTATTGTACTTTTGTAGTTAATGTGATGAAATAAACATATTCTATTCTATTTAATCGTCTATTTTATTCGACCGGTGAAAGTGTTGAAGAACATTAAACACAACCAAACTTTTCAGTCATGATTAGTGTGGTGTTCTTTATTACAGATAATGTCCCTATATAGTGATAACCTAACATGGTACAATATTTCTGAAAGTGAGTACAATTTATTTATGAATAATAGCATCAAATCTTAAAATTTCACATTTGTTGTACTCGATAATAAAATAAGAGGACAATTCGTTTACACTTTATATAGAGTGACGATTAAAAATTTGTTTAGGAAATGGTACAACAACGACTGAAGGTACAAATATAGATGAGGTAGAGTCCAGTGGACACCTCTCTGACCTCAGCTGAGCTCACTTGAAAAATGTATATACTGAGATAGCGAACTGGTGATTTGAAGGCTATAGATGGGCTCTTCTAAACGATGGATGAATCTCGACGTGAATAGAAGAGTTGGATAAAAAATTATTAACACCGATTACGAAAGTTAAAACATTATTTATAATCCGTCACTTTTCGGTATCTATGTCTGAGAGAGACTGATCCGTGCCATGAAGTAAGTGTGTAAAAGCTTACAAAAGATTAGTGTGAAGTCAGCTACACGGTCTTTTAGCATTTTACTATGGCCTTTCTATCCACAGTTTTCGACGCGCACGTTGACGATGTTGGGGTGGAAGAAAAAACGTGAACAGTGTTGCCAAATTTTCCAAAAATCTGAGGCTAAGGCCTCTCGTCCACTGGGAGCGGAAAGCTGCGAACTGTGGAGCAACGAATTTTTGCGAACGCCCTTCTTACGAAAAGATGCGATGCACATCGTCCATTGCTGAGTATTCGTCCGGATTCGTATTAAGTGAGATGGTTCTTCGGAACGAGTTTTTTCATTATTTTGATGAAAAATTTTCGCTATGGAATTATCACTTTCAATTCATCGTCGTATCAGGCACAAGCGATGTGGACGCAAGACGGAAAATGTGGGTGAATCCCATTCACGCAAAAAGAAAGGAGCTCGGTGAATTATCTCATTAATGGCATGATTTTCAAATCAATGATTCGTAAAGTTCAATTTCATCAAATTAAATTCATAATAAAAAGTCTGCATATTAATGACTCCACTATATATGGTCTATAACAATTTATTTCATGGTTTTTGTTATATGTTCATTACTTCAATCTTACATAATAAATAATAGAAAAACATACCTTTTATCGTCAATTGAAAATCGAAAAAAATGAATGCCGACATCACCCTACAAATTACAGCAATCCACAGCTCGACACTTGTTCATTTTGAAACTAAACACAAATTCAACACAAATACAAAACCACCACTTACAACGAGTCACTCTGTAATAATAGTCTATGCCTCAACTTGGCTCACTTGGTAAATGCATCAGATTCAGTCGGTTGTGCTATAGGTCGACTGAGCATAAAATTCGAGGTGGGAAATCTTGACCCAAATATGGCGGAGAGTGAACTTACTTGTGTTTACTTTTATACCCTGTCGCAGCACAGCATATTATGCTGTGGTCGCAGCTTCAGCTTTCCGCTTCCAGTGGACGAGAGGCCTGATGCTGAATAGGACGACTTCACACGAAGATCAGTTGACATGAAACAAGCGTTTTTTTTGTAAAATATATACCCGCATAAATTAACCAACGGATGAACTGATAGTCAGCAATGCTCTTTGAATGCAGAATTCGATTACTAAAAAATGTATATGTTTGAAACTATATTTAATTGCAATGAGTTATCCCGTTCAATTATATAGTGTGTTTCAGCATAACCTTACTAGTTAGCAGACTAAATCATCAAATTGATGAGACATACCGTACAAGTTCGATACGAATTTTTGGGAGAAAATACTTTTGTACTATAAGATTGATTAATTGGTAGGTGTATAGTCAGATACAAACGTCATTTTTACTGTTTTTTGGGTATATTACCTTCCACAATCTGAAAAATAAATAAATCAAAAGAGAATCTGCTAAAGTGTAATAAAAAGCAAATTGGAAACTTCACCTCAAAAAATTACTACATAATATAAAATACTGAAGAGAGTCTAATCAGTTTAGTTATTTTTATTACTCTGTAACTTTTTGGGGTGGACTTTTCAGTTTGTTTTTTATTATACTTCAGCAGATTTTCTATATATAAAATACTGAAGAGAGTCTAATCAGTTTAGTTATTTTTATTACCTAGTAACTTTTTGGGGTGGACTTTTCAGTTTGTTTTTTATTACACTTCAGCAGATTTTCTATTGATTCAGCTTTGTAAATTTTTCAGATTGTGAAAGGTTATATACCCAAATATTGAGTCTTCGACAAAAAAATTACTTTCAAAGAATAAAACCGTACGTAAAAAATAATAATACATCATTTTCCAGGTAATTAATCACTGTCAAAATTTCTCATCAGTAGCAGTCATCGACATAACGGTGGTAGCGGTCAAGGGGTAGTGATTTTTAGAACATAACTTTTATCAATCATCTGTTCAAATATTCCAAATTCAGATTGATCACCTGCCACTTGTCACTCTCACCACAATTAGTGGTGTTTTCTGGCGTTTAATCGTATTCGAGAATACACGAAAAACGATTCGTGTATTCAAAAACGATTCGTTTTTGAATACGTTCAATTTTCTCTAACCTCTAACGAGAGGTTAAACCGCCCAGTGCGTACCAAAGTTGCCAAGTGTACCCAGTTCGTATTTCGCGGGAATATCGACATGTAACTCAGGAACTACGCTAATAAAAACGACTTTATAAAAATAAGAATTTATCGCCAAACAAAAAACATACATATCGAAATGGTAATAATCAACAATATTGGTGGTCACTTATAGGTTGAACTGATTTGTAAAAAAAACTTCAGGGGCCTCTAATTCGATTACTAAAAAATGTATATGTATATATAATGTATATGTTGTCAGTTCTTGTGGGGAGGCCCGTTGAAATGTTTTCTTCTGAACGCGTTTTTTTTTTGTTTACTGAACAACCATGGTGATATTCATCTAAGACCATAATGGTTGTCATTTCAAAATCATAGTCATTTAGGCCATGGGTACTATCAATGGTAATTGTAGATGGAAACTGTTTCATCATTTGTCTTTGAAACGTATTCATTATTATCAAGCAAAAGTCCTCTTTTATTAAAATAAATGGTACCTTCCTTGCTCTTTATGCAACAAAATATGATTTTCTTTGAGATTTTCACATTTCTTCACCCAAAGAGCAACAGAAAAGGCATCATTTGAATCTTTCAATTCAAGACCATAGCTTATATTTATATTCCTCAGATCCTTACTAGTTAACAAATCTACTCTTTTCAAATGTTCACCAAAATTATGACGAGTGGATTCCAAGATTCTGTGAAAAAATGTGTTAGATTAATGCTCTAGTAAACGGTGAATAATTCAAAATTAAGTGAATATTTATATGCTATTTTACATCTGAATCACAGGATTCTGCAGAAATTGAGATAAGAATTGTTTATTAGTAAGTCTCTGATGATAACATAAGTATAAAATATGATTACCTTTGGGGTATTGGGGTGTTTCGTGGTGTATTTCATTAGTTCGGACTTCCATTGTCTAATATAATATGAATTGATTTGAAAACCCTGAAAAGAAATTAAAAAATTAATAAGATTAACCGAAAATAACAATTTTATTAAACAAAAAAACAGAAATTACAAAGAAATAACACAGAATAAAAAATAACAAAGAATTCAAAACAAGTTATGTCACACAAGTGACATAACTTGGTTTGAAATCTTTTGATTTTTTATTTTTCATTTTTTGTGAATAATAATTTTTAATTTTTATTTTTCAGCTTTTTTCAATATTTCAATTTTCATTTGTTTGGTTGTTGCTTGTATGTTATTTCTTTGTAATTTCTGTTTTTTTTTGTTTGATAAAATTGTTATTTTCGGTTAATCTTATCAATTTTTTAACTGTTTTTTTTTTCAGGATTTTCAAATCAATTTATATTATATTAGACAATGGAAGTCCGAACTGATAAAATACACCATTTGTTATCTTTGTGGCAATATTTTGTTTTTCAGTTTTTGGCAATCTAATATGTTGTACCTATATCAAGCTCATGATCCTAATGTACTTTTTTCCACTCTACCAGAATTTTGTTGTTTTCTTTAACAACTTTGATTTCGCTTGTGCAAGAACTATTTATGTTACAAGATCCCTGGCTCTTCAACAATCTACGTCTTCGATCATTGTTGTCACTGAGGATATAACCTACGACAGAGAGATTTTTTTTATTTTATCTCACCTTTCATCAAATTGTACTTATATAGGGTTATATTTATTTTGATTTTTGAAATATAGGTACCCTCTCTCAGCAGTACCATATCCATGTAGCATCTCTGTATCCAATCTCTATACCTTTACACTCAATAATCAAATTAGTACTCACTTGTACTCCTGTTGCACTCGTAATAATAAATACACTATTTAACCAATAGTACTAGCATTCCTACTTTTCAAGACATAGGAGCAATTGTTAATTGTTTCAGTATTTGATGTCCAAATTTCAAAATCTGAAATAAATGAAAATAAATTTCAAAATAGTGTTATTCTAGCTGATTTTAGAATCAACAAACCATTTTTATTTTTCTGTTTCTGTTTCAAACTTCAGCTTTCTAAGATATACTACATATAACTGGCATTTTCTGAATTCAAATTTCTTTACAGGTAGATAAAAAAAAGAAACCACCGTATAACTAAAGCAAGTTCTAACACATACCTTGATTTTTAAAGTATAGTTTGTAATTTCCCGCGAAATACAAACTGGGTTTGTAACCTCTTTGTAACCTCTAACGCCTCTAGTGGTGATTCATAATCAAAAACCATATCATTTTTGGAAAACAAACTGGGTACACTTGGCAACGTTGGTACGGACTGGGCGCTTTAGCCTCTCGTTAACCTCTAACGCCTCGAGTGGTTATATATAATCAAAAACCATATCACTTTTGGAACACATCTTTGATGGTGCCAGGCATACAAAAAATTACTATAAAAAACAGTGACAGGGAAAAAACACAACATTGAAAATCTGTTATTTGTGGTGCTATAGTTGTCAAATCATTGATAATGGTCAAATGTTAATTGTTAAAAGTATCAAAAACGATTCAAATTATAAGGCGTTTTTTCGCGCTCTTGTATTCAAAACGTATTCGTCTGTGATTCAAATACATTCGTTCTGGCGTTGAAACGATGACGTCACATCAACTATGATTTGAAATGTATTCATGATGATTCAAAACTAAGATGTTTTCTGGCGTTTGATCCTTTTCAAGAGTGTATTCAAAAACGATTCGTAGTGATGTCATTAATAAAAAGATTCGCCAGAATGTAATGATGCAATTTGTGTCAGATGTCAAAATCAATAGTAAATATAAACTTTTCAATTTTCTCTAACCTCAATTAGAATCGGATATGTGCAACTAATAATTTCTCAGCTTTATTTTGTACATCCTTACAAAGTATTTTAAAAAAAGTTTTCAGCATTTTATAAACTAAAACGATTGAAATAAAGCAGGAACTCACAACTGATTTAACGTAACGTTAAATTCTGTTTCAAAACCAACCTCAAGCTAGTTTTAAATCATCATGAATACGTTTCAAAACATAATTGATCTGACGTCATCGTTTTAACGTCAGAACGATTTTTTTGGAATCACAGACGAGCGCCAGAAAACGCCTTAGCGTGAGGTGGGTTTTGAAGCGGAATTCGACGTTATGTTACGTCAGTTGTCAGTTTCTGATTTTATTTGATAAAATGTTGAAAACTTTTGAAAATAAAGCTGGAAAATTGTTACTTGCACAAATCCTATTCTAATTGAAGTTATATAAAATTGAAAAGTTTGTTTTTATTATTTATTTTGACATCTGACACAAACTGAATCATTATATTCTAGCGAATCTTATTATTAATGACGTCATTACGAATCGTTTTCGAATACACGCTCGAATACGATTAAACGCCAGAAAACATCTATAATTACTATTACATTGGGACGGTTTGGGAAATTATACTTTTGTCTTTTTATTCCTTAATTAAACATGTGTAGTTCAAGTAGTGAAGGTAGTGAACCGAAGAGAAAAATAGTAATTAAATATATCCGAAGATGTAAACAGGAAAGGGAAAAAGTTACCGAATATAGAAGGTGTTTACAAAAAAGTAAAAAAGGTGACCAAGTGGCTTTCTGTAAATGTTGTGACAAGGACATAAATATAAAAAGTGGGAACAATTCAATAACTAACCGTTGCTAACAAAATATTCACAAGGAGAAATGCATTTATGAATCCTGGTATCTCCGCCAATATGCAGGCTCCTTTATTTCCTAATCTAATAAACGCTACCGAATTACAAACACTTGACTCTGCATGGCGATTACTGATAAATACTGACAAATCTCAATTCTCAGACGACGCCGTATTATTTTGACAAGAAGTGAAAAAACTGAAAATAAGTAACGGATTTTCAATGTTCAATATTTTGATTTGTTTTGCTTTTAACATATTAACTCTTCCACACTCCTCGACTAATGTATAAAGAGTATTAGGTATCTTCTATAAATTTAATGAAAACTAATCAAAGAAACAAATTAAACACAGAAAGTATTATAGGAGTATAACATACTAAGAAATATATAGGTAATATATAATTTTTCCATTGATGAAAAAATAATGTCTTATATGAACAAGTAATATTTGTATAATTCATCATCAACTGAAAATTAGATTTGGTACCTACTTGCCATAGGTATCTGACTTATTTCGAAATGTATTATTTTTGTGTTATTTTATTTTTGAACGTTTTTTTAATAAAAACATGTTTATTTTTTGTTCAATAAATTTATTTTTGACAATTGGTGTCTGTAAATCAACCGATTTTTTACGATCGGTTTTACCGACTTTGGAATCTATAGGTTGGCAATACTATTGCTTACTATTCTGTGCTTCTACCTCACTCTTTGTCTCGAAATTATTAAAATACAAAATCGTGAATTACCAACTTTTAAATTTTGACAATAGTGAGGTGAGAAGGTGATTTCTTGAAAAAACTCAATATTCTATCAAGCCTCATAATATTTTAGATGGATAGTCAGGTCTCCATTGAAGGATATTTTGTGGATCTAATTGATGATACTTGGCGGACAGATTCTCTTCCTGAAGACGATATTACAGTTCCTACATGGGAACTTTCTGATCCAGAGGCTGATTCCGGAGATGTTCATCTTACTCTGAAAGAACAAGAACAGAAGTGGAGTGATATTATGCTCTCTTCTATAAGTGAACATCAATGAAGGTATTTTTCAAAATGGAATTACCAAAAATTGGTAAGCAGTGTGCACAGTCTGAATGCAACCAATTAGACTTTCTTCCTCTCCAGTGTAAATGTGGTAAAACTTTTTGTTCAGAGCACTTTTATCTTCATGTTCAGGCATGCGAAACATCAAAAATTGTCACAGATGATGAACTGACGAAAATTGGACAGTTATTTATTTGTTCATCTGAGGGATGTAGTGAAAAGAGTATAATCCCCCTAATATGTGAGAAATGTGGAAAGCACTTTTGTGTTAAGCATCGTCATTTGACAGAATGTGAACCAACCGATGCAGATACATTAGCAAAGGAAAGGGAAAAATATGCTAAACCTGTTAGGATGTTTAATGAAGCCAAAGCTGTAGTGGATCAAGAGGTTAGTTTCTCATGTTTGGTTGTAGGTCATTTTATTAGTCTTATCGGTGCATATATTCTCCCGCATAGTAGAAAAATACATACTCACAAAAAAAGACTATACTATAGAATAATATTGGATGTAAATGTACATTTCCTTACAAAGGATACAGCAAAAGAAATATTTTGAATGTATTTTGTAAAAAATTTGTAGTTGAGGAAGTTCTGCCATATATTGATTCACAGAATGCCATGCTTTCAACATTAAGTATATTTTTACTTTTTTATCAATTTCTTTGTCTTGAATTGTAGGTAATAAATATGTACATTCATTAAATTTTTCATTGATTTTGTATTTTGCAAGGTTGGTTTGAACACCATAGAGGGTGTTTCTTAAGTGCAGTGTTCAGTTGCTAATTTTCTGAAGAAGAGTTCGTATAAACAGAGGTCCAGAAATACATTTTTTCCAAATAAAATAGAAACCATTTTATGGCATATCCCTTGATCACACAATAATTAGTTTTCTTATTGCTGTGTAAATCTGACATGAAGTAAAATATTTTAAAATCAGGTGTATCTAGATACTGTTAGAAAAGACAACTCTTCGCCAAAATCATGCATTGCTTCTTCTTTAAAATGACTACTGATCACTCTGAAATATTCTGGATGTATTTCAAATTGTGTAGCATCCAGCGATTACGCAATTCAGATTGTCTACTTTTGCCGTAGGGGTAGTGTAGACCAAGGATTTCATATGTCCCCAGGGGCCTTATTTTGTCAGGTGAACCCTCACATTGAGAGAAAAATCGGATGTATATCTCTGATTTGAAAATAAAACCGAGAGAAACATCAGATTTTCTCTCAATGTGTAGCTTGGTAGGTTTTTCACCTCTGAAATTTCATATTTCATACTTAGATATTGTGGCGCTTCACTTATCTTAGATGCACAATTTATGAATTACTGCAATGAAAATTTATTGTTAATTTGTCAATTTTGGCACTGCAATATCTCAATCAATATTGTGATTGAAAATATACTTGTGTAACTGAAGTAACTTACTAGCTTAATTTTCCTCACTTTGATATATTCAACAATATATTTTTTTCTTTTTTTCCAGAATGGGGAATGTTCCTCAATTTGGGTTATTACAGCAAATGCAAGTTTGAACAAAGTAAAGTTGAGTTTAGTTCATGAGTTTTTCAAATTCACTTCGAAAAGTATTCCAATTGATGTTTCAAATTTTTAAAGGGATTTGTTTTTAATTCACATATTGGCAACAGCGCCTAGAAATAATTGAAATAATTTATACGTATCTAGATATTCTACTTTAAAAAAAGGAAAATTATCTTTATAAATCAACAATTAAGGCAAAATATAAATTTTAGTTCAATACCACCTCCACAAGCCACATAAACAACAGTTGTTTTGTTATTTATTTATATAGAGGAAGATAGGTTAGGTGCACAAAATGTAATATGTCACAGAATGTCTCGGAACTCAGAACATAAGTAAACAGAACCGCTCGCCTCTGAAATATGTCATCTTTTTTTGTCTCATTCAGGTAACAGATTCATGGTCCTTTATTAGCTATAACCGATTTTGCCAAATGGTGAAATAGAAACGAATCCCTTTAAATGTTGAATGCATTATTTCATTCCTCTTTTTTAAGTATTTAAATGATTTTTCAAAGAAAAGGGTTGAAATGATAAATTTAAAATGTGTTGTTTAAGAGCTCTTTTATGAGAACTACTTGATTTTCGTCAGGAGGAATATTCCCCATTACTATCTCTTCATCATGGCTTTACTTAAATATTTTCAAAACATCCATATCCATAACATATACCATAGGGATCTTTAATATTAATAAATTATACTAGAGTACCAATTATATCTTATTTACAGTTATGACTTTATGGTTTTCAGGTAGAAAAAAAGATAGATGATGCAAAGAAAAAGACCAAAAGTAGGGAAATGGCTAGCAAACTTCAACTCATGAAAATCAAAAATAAAGCCACTGGACTTAAGTCTATACCAGTTGCGAACAGAATATATTTCAATGTATTTCACTCAGAAAAAGCTACCCCCATTTTCGTTTCAAGTCAGTGGTCAGTTGGACGGGCTATTGATGCTATAGCACAAGAAATGAATCTACAGAATAACAATAATAAAAGCACCGAGAAAAAACTTAGGCTGTTCAAAAAATGTGACAATCAAATTATCTCACAAAATGTGTCTTCTGTGTTGAAAAGTTTGCTAGAAAGTAAATTTATCCTGGATGGAGATAGTTTAGTTATTGAATATGTGGATGATGACTGTGTAAAATTGTGATTTTTGGAATCCTAGTAATAAAGTTTTTTTTTTAATATCACTGGAGTTTTTTTCCCAACACCAAACCGTTGAAAGCACTTTTACGAATTGTGGGATATTTCAACCGAAATAACGAAGACATTTGGAGCATAAAAAACCCCAGGCAGTTCCTCGACTTCAAGTGCGATTTAGTATTAACATGTGGGCAGGAATTTACAAAGATTAAATTTTGGGTCCTCATTTATTTAATGGAATTCTGAATGGAGAAACCTATCACCAGTTTTTAATGTCGATTTTCAAAGACTATTTGGATGATCTACCTTTGACTAACTATAACATCTGGTTTCAACGTGATGGTGCTCCACCGCACATTACCTGCGTATCTAATTACCTGACTGAAAGGTTTGTTGATAAATAGATAGGAAATAATGGGCCGGTGAAGTGGCGAGAAAGGTCTCCAGACTCAAGTGTTATGGTTAAATTCTTATGGGGTACACTGAAAAATAGAGTTTTTAGTCAGAGGGAATATCAAAATATTGAGGACCTTCAACACAGAGAGTTAGAGTGTTCGGAAAATCGAGGAGGAGGAAAGTTAATCGATCAGTGAATAATATTCGAAGAAGGACACAGTTGTGTTATGAACAAGGCCAGTATTTTGAGCATTGCCTGTGATTTACTTCTGTATTTATACATTTTAGTTGATTATTGTTATTTGTTCAAAGTTCTATTTTCATTGAATAGGGCACAATGTCTAATTTACCTCATACACACCTCATTTATCAAATCTTGATTGTTGATTCTGTCTCCGTATTTTTTTATTGGCTTCTCCAACGAATCAAACTCGGTGAGATTTTGATCCAATAACTTGAACATATTTTGATAAAGGTTGTCGTCTTTCGGGATACAAGTTTAAATACATTTCCGATGTCCTAACACTGTTTCTATCGTATTTGTAATAAATTTGTATCGTATCTCTTTTTTCTTCATTCGTGAAAGCCATTTTTCGCCAAAAATTCAATGACTTGTACATTAATAAAATGTCATTGAGTGTAACAAATTAAAAGTAAATTTGGAAACATCAAAGTCAAAACCTATTATGATAACAATTAATTTTTTTCAATATCTTCAATTTTTCGAAAAAGAATGATAACTTATGATACATCATTGAAAAGATGAAATCGGGTTCTATTCGAAGTAGAAAGATTTCAATGTAGCGCCCATAAGAAAAAATGAAGTTGACGATGGTGTCCGGAAGACGAAACGTCGGATAGCAAATCTGAAAACACCATTATATAGCTGGGAAAAAGGAGCATTGTGGAAGTACAATTTATTTTCGAATCCTTCGAAAAATAAAGCCAGAAAAAAATGAAAACCATTTCCCGAAATTTCTGTTTTTTCCGGATACCTTCGGATATACTCGGAATTTCAGAACTTTCTCAACGGCATATTGTTAGTCAGGTAAATGCGCAACTTTGCCCCAGTTTAACCATCTTTGTATCTCTCACAGTTTCCGAGGTCCCAATGGTGAGGAGCTTATTATCATGATGTTAAGCGATGGGTGCCCCACGATTTGATCGATTGACACAACCACGTTTCGAGATCTGCTCTTCGTTGCTTTTGCGCAACAAAAATTACCCATTTTTGGTCGAATTGGCACATGTGAATGAAAAGTGGATGCTCTACATTCTCTACAACAGGAGACGTTTAGGACAGTGATTTGACACTGATTCACTATAACTTTCTGCAACTGGACCAAACAATTACAGCAGATTTCTATTGTGAGGAAATCGACGAAATGTACCGAAAATTGAAAAGTAGTTGGCACTGGTCAACAGAAGAGGTTCCATTCCGCTCCACAACAACGCCCGTTTGACAAATCACCGTCCGAAAATTAAACAAATACCCTCAGATCAAAGTAAAACTAACAATGAAAAAGTGGCTTTCCTAACTGAAACCACTCTTGCTTCAAACAATGAAGAAATGGCATGTTTAACTGAAACTGCTCTTGCAGCTGTTAACAATGACTCATGTGTATATTGTGTAGATAGTGCTTGCACTACTCATCTCACCAATTCAAAAGAAAATTTGAGTGACATTGTAAAAACTGTGACCAACATCTCTAGTGCAAAGAAAGGTGTTGCTATGAAATCTTCAGCTAGTGGAGATGTATATTCAGAAGAACTGATACTCAAAAATGTGTGCTAAGTTCCTGATCTCACCAAAAACCTGCTATCTGTAACATGTGTAGTTGATAACGGTGGAGAAGTGAGATTCAAGAAAGGAAGAGTAGATATTTTGAAAGATGATAAAATTGTAACAGGCACACAAACAGAAAATGGATTGTTTGTTGTGAATCTAAGAAAACGAGCAGAAGGCAATGTTGCAAATAAAAATGAAATAATGGAATGGTACCGTAAATTGGGTCATGTTGGTCTTTCAAATCTCAAGAAAATCCCTGCTTTGTGTCGGGGAGTGCCAGAACACATAACCAAATGTGAAGATGAAGTGATATGTGAAATATGTGCTGTTGCTAATATGAAAAGAAACCCTTTCAACACCAAGAGACAAAGAGCAACAAGATGTCTACATCTTGGTACAGATACAGAAGATGTAAACCAAGACAATGAAGATGAAAATGATGTTGAAATATTAAATCAAAATCCAAACCAAAGATCACAAAGAAATAGAAGACTTCCTGCAAGATTTAAAGATTATGAAATGCTTGCTGAGGAATCTCCCATTACCTATGAAGACTGTATGAAGAGTGACCATCGTGCAGAATGGATAAATGCCATTAATGAAGAAAAAAGAATGTCTGAAAAGAAACCAAACGTGGGATCTTGTAAACCCACAAGAAGTCAAAGGAAAAAAAATAGTTACTAGTATGTGGCTATTTAAAATTAAAGACAGTGGTCAGTTCAAAGCAAGAATCGTTGCAAGAGGATGCCAACAGAAAAATGGACTTGATTACACAGACATTTTTAGTTCTGTCATTCATGCTAACTCTCTCAGAATGCTTTTGGCTATCGCTGCAACTGAAGATTTAGAAATGATGTCATTTGACATAAAGTCAGCCTTCCTGTATGGTGATTAACAACAAGTCATATACATGCATTTGCCTGAAGATTTTGAAACAGGTGGAAAAATTTGAAAGTTGAAAAAGACACTTTATGGTCTGAAGCAAGCACCTCAACAATGGTTCAAACGTTTAACTGATTTTCTCAAGAAAGAGAGGATTTTCCAGCTGAACACTGATCAATGTGTATTTAAATCGAATAAAAACAAATTATTTGTTGGTATTCATGTGGATGATGGTATTGTGATTGGTGATAAGTCTGAAGTTGTGAAGCTCATGAATAAGTTGAAGCAAACTTTTGAAACCAAAGTTAATGAAAACCCTGAAGTTTATCTGGGTATGCTCAAGAAAACTGTCCATCAAGCAAATTATGTGACTCATGTGCTGAACCTCTACAGTATGAAATCAGCCAAACCTACAAAAACCCCTATATATAATCAAGCTGACAAGAATTTCTCCAAAAGCAAATCTGATTTTCCCTATCAAAAAAGTTGGAAGTTTATTGTATCTTTCCTGTCCAGGAGGCCCGGTAGTCCTTACAATAACCGTTAGCGAACTAAATCAAAGTCGCCAACCCTTTCGACCATGGACAAATCAAACAGAAAGATCGGCGGAAAGAGGTCGCATAGTCGTTCGATTGGGTCAGCGCCAAGATCTCGTTCAAGAAGTGATGAACGGAAGGATAAGTGTTCTGATATCAGGTCACGAAGCAACTATAGGCGTAGTTGCCGTACCCCTGTATTTACTGTGGCCAGCAGTAAGTACGGAACTTCGCGCTCATATCATAGTCGCAGCAGCAGTTCACGCAGTAGTAGATATATGTCGAGTTGTGGAAGTGACCAGCTGTCCAGGAGGTCCAGTAGTCCTTCCAATAACCGTTCGCTAACTGAATTAAAGTCGCCAACCCTTTCGACCATGGACAAATCAAACAGAAAGATCGGCGGGAAGAGATCACATAGTCGTTCGAGTGGGTCGGCGCCAAGATCTCGTTCAAGAAGTGATGAACGGAAGGATAAGTGTTTTGATATCAGGTCACGAAGCAACTATAAGCGTAGTTTTAGTCGGTCAAGATCGGAGTCCAAATGTTAGTATCGTTCTGTCAAACGATCCCGTTCTAAATCTGAGTCGTAAGCGTCAAACAGATGGTTTCAACCGGGCCTGATTTTTTTTCGTCATGGTTGTGGAAACTGTCAATATCAGATTGAATACATAGAGAGAATATTTATTTCAATTATGTGTTTTGAAAGTTAACTGATTTTATTATGAATATATATACTTGAATTTCAGTACGTTTTATTTTTTTATGATCCAACTTCAATAACGGATTTTGTGCTACATGTTTTGACGTTTGTTGTTACTTCTCAGAACTTGACAATTCATTATCTTATTATTACTTATCGGCCGTATAAGCAACCGCATATGGCTCTGAATTGAATATTTTTTCAAATGTATTAAAACATGAACTAAGTGAACTAAGTTCAATATTTCTGCGTGCTGCCAGCTCAGGCGTATTACTTGGTAATGAAAGGTAAACACTAGGTATTTTATTTCAAGGAAGGTTTTGAGTTTCTAATTCTCCGTCTTTATAGAATGAATGAGATACACTTTGCTTTCTTTCTTCCTTTGGAAGATTTTTTTGTATAATATAAATGGAGATTTAGGAAGCCACAAACTTTTTCCCCTAAAGAAAAGTTAATAATTTTTATGATTATTTTATAATTGACCTATGTTATGGTTTGTATTCCCATCATCTGAACATTGTATTATACCTCCTGTTGAAGAGGTACAATTTTTGAATGTGTTGTTTCTTCACAAAACCTTGAACTTTTCGAGAAAATTTTAAACATTGTTTTTTGTTTTAACCGGCCATCGGATGCCTGCTTCCACGTAGCCCTGTTAGATACGGTAATGACAGAATCACTTTTGGCTCTGTAACTCCTAACTGAATGGCATCTCAATGATGGCTCAATCCTAAGGTGTGTGTATCCGTGCCGAGATGATGAATGACACTGAGCCTATCAGCTGTCCCTACGGAACCTTCGAGATAGCGAGCGCCTTCACGTCGTAGCATCGCCTTGTCCCTAGCTACTCGTGGGACTTTTATGGACAGAATAAACTTAAAAATTCCTTCTGACGCTGATTCTACAGAGGAGATGGATGTCGAGCTTACGACTTCAACTGACCTCCCTGTAAACTTAGATCAGGAGAGAGTCTACAGAGGAGATGGATATCGAGTTTACATCTCCAACTGACTTCCCTGCAATTTTAATCCAGGAGTCTACAGAGGATATGGATGTCGAGTTTACGAGTACAACTGACCTCCCTGTAAATTTAATTCAGGAGCGAGTCTACAGAGGATATGGATGTCGAGTTTACGACTACAACTGACCTCCCTGTAAATTTTGTCCAGGAGCGAGTCTACAGAGGAGGTGGTTGTCGAGTTTATGACTCCAACTGACCGGGGTACCTTATAAAACCGCCTTGCACCAAATTCTTGAGCGGCGAACGCCGAATCTGTCTCAGGTGGGGGAACAATTCCTCCATGAGCAGGTTAGCAAACGTTTGCGCTCAAGTGATGATTCATCAAAACCAGAGGCAAAAAAGCTCTGCACGGCTGAATCTAAGGCATCGTCAGGAGTAGGTGACGTGCAAAAACCCGCATATGGGAAGGTTGTCGTGGGTATCAAGGTGGTAATCTTGCAACTTGACTATCCGACTACCTCATTAACAAAGCATATATTTTGTACCTGCCGGGTTGCGCTGGGGACCGCATCAGGTCCTCCACCGCAACCCGCAAGAGTTCGACAGAGCTGAGAACGGTGGAGGACGTGCCTTCTCAGCCTTATGACGGCGCCAAGGTGGTTATACTGGAAGATTCCAAAATCTCTCCTAACACTTAGAAAATTATTCAAGCGGAAATTGCTGGACCTGGCGGCTTGGGTACAGCATTGAAAGAGCCATCCAATGGCTCTGAACTCAGGAATTATTGTGGCCAGATCTCTCGTGAATGGTAATAATCAGACCATTCCTGTAAGAATAATCAACCCTAATAACAACAGAGTGATTCTCACCTACGAACCGATCGTGAAAATCGACAAAATCGAAGAAGTACAGCGTGCTCAACAACCTGCAAAGGAGATCATATACTCTTTCGAGAAGATGTGGAGCCATCTGTCTGAGGAAGAACTATCCAAGGCCACCTGATTCGCCGAGGAAGAGAACGACAGGTTTGTAAAAGGCAAAATCATTTGTCGAACGGATCTAGTTCAACATCGCAGTGATACTGGCGATGCCGAGCCCATACGCCAACCACCGAGACTTCTTCTCTTCGCAAAACAAGACGAAGCTGTATCTATTGTTAAGGACATGTTTGAGGAAGGAGTAATCGAGGAATCAAACAGTTCCTGGTCGTCACCTGTTGGTGAATAAGAAAGATGGATTGACGAGATTTTGCGTAGACTACAGTAGGCTTAATTATGTCACTAGAGCTTCCTTGGACTCTGTAGCTATTACCGGCGTTTCGTGAAGGACTTTGGAAAAATTGCCAGACTGCTGCATAGCTTAAGTGAAAAGAGAACACCTTTCGTTTGGTCTCCAGACCGCCAGCAAGCATTAGCTATATGATGGAATCGGCCGATACTTGATGAAAATCCATAACCAACGTATCTTAATGATTAAGACACGCCCGAGGAAGCCATTTTATGGCGAAACAAATGTAAGCATTTGCTGATCTGAAGAGACATTTAACCAGCGCACCGGTCCTGGAGTACCTAAAGGGAGGGCCTGTTTTTACTAGACACGGATGCATCCCAACATGGAATAGGAGCAGTACTTTCCCAGGTACAAGAGGAAGAAGAAGTCATCATCAGCTATTTTAGTAAGTCCCTGGGTACGTCCGAAAGAACTCCTTGTAGTGGTCAAAACGGTGGATCACCGTGGTGGATCAACCTTTGCATATCTTGTGATGTGATATTTCCTGGTTTCTCTTCGTGAAATTGAACTTCAACCTTCAGATGTGTAATCTACCCATTGATTACTCTGTTGTTTTGTTCTTGTTCTTCAACTAATTCTCTCCTGATATTTCAGCTCCTTGCTTCTGATTGAACGTAACTGCTGCCCTCTTCTTAGGCATCTATCTCGGCTTCGTGCAATTCTTCTTCGAGTTGAAGAAGGTGTAAACTATCAGCTATTTCCTTCTTCTTCAACTATCTAACGGTTCTTTTCTTCCAGTTGTTGTTCTTCCAGTTCCAGCTCTCTGGATTTTCTTTGTAGCTCCCATCTTTGTCTTTTCATTTTTAGAGCTATTCTTTTTTTTTCCAAATCCAAACTACTTCGTCGAGATAATACGGTATCCCTTGAGGCTCTCGAGTGAACAGACTGCTTCGAGTGAACCTCATGTTTCAAGGAAGTTGACTTGCCAGATTTATCTTCCAACGACTTTTTCAGTTAGTTTTTCTAGATTGGATTCTGGTTTCTCACGACTTCCAAATCCGTTTGGCCATACGTAGTCCGATGACAGACTTTGATTCAGACCTGCACTTTCTCGCTTGGACGTACGTTTCTCCAAATCGTGATCACGTGGAGGTCACCAAATGTTGTTTTTTTGATAATTATCAAACTCGAAAATGCCAAATAAGTCATATTTTTAGTCGGGATAAACTTTTATTGACTTTTTCTTTGACAAATCCAAAATATTTTGTTTTGTTATCTACAGGGTCGTATTATAAACAATTCAAGACAAACTATTAAAAGATAAACAAATCAATATGACAGTGCTAATATTCTACTAGCCAGGCTCTGTCATTTGATACCCATATTGAGGAAGTTGTGATAAAATATGTAATCCGCCATTTTTTAGCTGCAGCCATTTTTAATTAGCATTTCTTTCAAATTGTACTAGCCACCCAGGCACTTCTCACCAAAAACCCACCAAAAAAAGACCATGTTGGTTACTCTATGGTGGTCAGAGGCTGATGTGATTCACTATAACTTTCTGCAACTGGACCTAACCATCACAGCAGAGTTCTATTATAAGGAAATCGACGAAATGTACCGAAAATTGCGTCAGAAGCAGCCGGCATTGGTCAACAGGTCAGATTCTGCTCCACAACGCCCGTCCGCACTTTTCACAAATAACCGTCCGAAAATTGAACAAATTGAGCGTCGAAGTTATGTCTCATCCACCATACTCCCCAGACCATTCGCCAAACGACTACCGTTTTTTCAAGCACTCCAATAATTTTCTCACCGGTAGAACCTTCGCAAATCAGGATCAGGCAAAAATGGCCTTCGTGGACTTCATCGAATTCCAAGCACCCAAGTTTTATGCTGACTATATAGACTTCCACATCCTACCAATGATATCGGAATATTTTGTTCAAGGCTTTCCAAATATTCATAGAACGTGCATAAAATATTTGCATTATATTATGACAATATTCTGAGAACATTCAATTAAATTAAGTTATGAATTTTTTATAGACATTCTCAGAATATTTTTCAGTGTATACCATGGATATTACTAGAATACTCAAAACAGTCCATTCCGAATATTCCCAGAATATTCACAAAATATTTGCAGTATAATTCAAAAATATTCTGAGAATATTTTAATATTTTAGCAGAAATTTATTCCAAGAAAGCCGCCGCTGGTAGCCATAAACAAGGCGTGACGTGGCTAAGAGCGCACGAGTGTACGATGATTCCCCGCCACCCTTGAAGGAGCGAGAATAATGCTGCCGATTTCGGCGGAACTTTGGCAAAATTTCTACAACATTCGATTACGATATTTACAGGCTAGCCACGAGGTTATCGAGACAATCAAGTGGACGATACAGTGCGGTACGCGAAGTGATCCAGTAAGGCGATAGACATTAAAATAATAGTTGAAGTTTTAGTTGAAGTGTTTGTTGTATTTAAAGTAAAATAACGTTAAGTTTGATAATTCAGTGAAGTCAATTATTGTTCAACCCACGGGGAAAAACGTAACAATACTGTGGTGTCTGGGAGGGCCAGACCGTTTCCTCCCTAATTGAACTTGGATATGTTACAAAGGTTAATCTTCAATTATTTTTTGTTCAATGATAAGTTTTGCTCGAGCAACTTTCGCCCCGAAATTTGAATGGTAAGAAAGTTCACTTCTTGATTCATCATTTGTTTTATAAAGTAGATTCAGGAGTGGTTCTGACTATATTTCGTGTATTTTCTCATGCAACTTTTTTGCTATTATGTCAAATGCTTTTTCAGGATTCAAACAAAAGTATAATCATTGATGAAAAAACATTTCGGAGATTAATAGGTAGTACTTATTTTATTTTCATATTCCATCCATGTATGGAAAGATGCCCTTTTTATTTTTAATTTGTATATGGCATATTCCAAAAAGAAAAACATTTTTGTTTTGTCAAGAACAGTACTGAACACTGGGAAAACTCTTTATTAACTTTTCCAGGTCAAGTTCACATTCTCTGACATTGTAAAAATTAACAAAGAGAATATTGAGAACATGAACAATACTGGTCAGAATTGTCACTGGTGAAAAGTGAACCACTTAATCATCTCGGCTGGCCTGAAAACTTTTACTTACACATTCTTTATTTGCACAATTGTATAGACGCGAAACGTGAATCATCTTTATTGAAACAAAGTCCATTATTCAAACTGATTACCACTATGGAGTCCGCGGAGACCAATGTTTGTATTTGTTATTCTTGTATAATTAAGACTTTTCCACCTGGAGGGGTCATCACACTGAGTACACATTTCAAAAGATTATTTGAAGCCGAATTATTCAAAATTTTGCACTAAGTACCAGCATGATGTGTGAGTAACAGTAAAGTTACCACTTATATATAAGAATTTACATCGACGGCCTGCAGTTATTGTTTTGATTTTGCAAAATGTTTTGTCTGTGTATTCTCTTACTGATCCTCAAAAGTTCGTGCTACGGTGGTGTCATTTCTATAGAAGCTCTCCACGATGTGATGAATGAAGCTGAGCTAGCTTATTATTTTCGAACAGCTGATAAAGATATGATACCTGATTACGAAGTGGTGGATCTACCTATGGTACTACCAGTCAGAGATATTAGTGATTCAAGCGAAGGCAATGTTGAAGAGATAGATTACAGTTTTTTGGCGTTCCAAAGGTGAGTTACTATTCCTGAGGTATTGTAGCCTGAAACACGTCAAACATAAATTATTAAACAATTTCAAGTATTTGTTAAAATTTTATGGAAAATGCGTACTACAAAATATTTTTAACAAATTGGTTGAAAGTAATGAATGTGATATTTAATAAATATTTGCAGTCAACCAATGGCTGTCAAATATACTTAAAGTGGACCAAAAATTAAATATAGCGCTGAATGCGTTTTATTGTGTTAGGTTAAGTCCATGTATGGAAAGATGCTCTTTTTATTTTGAATTTGTATAAGGCATATTACAAAAAGGAAAAAATTTTTGTTTTGTCAAGAACAGTACTCAACACTGGGAAAACTCTATATTAACTTTTCCAGGTCAAGTTCACATTTTCTGACATTGTTAGGTCTGAAGTGAGTGGATCTATTCGACCCTCCACCGCAACCCGAAGGGGGTTTATTGTGGCTCACACCTATTCACACTCGGCCAAATAAACCAAGCTTCTTAACGCAGACCAGTGAGTGGTCTTTCAGGTCAGATGGTAAGAGTACGGATCTGCCGAACTCTAAGAACCTGATTCGGTCCCCAGCGGGGCAGGCACAAAGTATATGCTCTGCCGGTTTATCATTTTCTAAACACAGGCGACACAAACTGTCTTCTGACAGTCCAAGTCTCTGCATATGATGATTCAAATGACAGTGACCTGTAAGAAGGTCTGTTAGACATCGTAGTTCATCCCTACTGTAGTCCAACATCTGTTTGGCATCAAGCTTCGAAGGGTGAATAAACGCCTTGGAGTGAGCCAATCCTGGTAGATTATGCCAGAAATCCATAAATCTTCTTGCCATCCAGGTGTTCAAAGTTTGTTTGGCAAAAAGCCTAAAGCGATGCCAATGACAGGTTCTGGTCCGCTGCCTGCAGCACCTTCCTTTGCAAGGAAGTCAGCAGCTTCGTTGCCTTCCAGACCAGTATGGCCAGGAATCCTGACCAGAGACAATCTGTTAAGTCTTCCCATCGAGGAGAGTCGTTTTTGGCAATTTGCAACCAATTTAGACGTTGCTCGGTAGGAGCCAAGAGCTACCAACGCCGCTTGACTGTCCGAGAATATTTTTATTGACTTCTATGTGAGTTTGGATTTATCCAATCTCTCACCATACAATTCAATAGCGTAAATTTCCGCTTGAAATACAGTCGCATAAGTTCCTAGGCGGGTAGATATCCTTGTCCTGGGTCTGCGACTGAAAATACCTGCACGAGAACCAGAAGGTGTTGATCCATCTGTGAACCGACAACTATCTGCTCTTAACATTTCCTTCTCCCGGAGAATCCAGTCTTCTCTACTTGGGCATAGTACTTTATAAGGAAGTTCGTAGTTGACAGTTGGAGGCATAAAGTCAGAGGTCATTTCCAGAATGCTGTGACTTCCAGTGTCAACCAACAGTCTGTTGCACTTTGCATTAAATTGATTTGTGCAAATGGCAATGTGCACAAGTCTGAATGCAGTCCATCTAGTTTTTCTCTCCAGAAAACTGTGGAGAGGAGGTAGATCTAGAAGGGTATCCATGGCCGCTGACGGTGTGATACTGATGGCACCACTGATAGCTAGACAAGCCTGTCTCTGTAAGCCAGAGAGCTTTGCATGGTCCGTTTTCTGTAAAGCTTTCAGCCACATAAATCCAGTTTTGTTTGGGAGCTAAACACTAAGTTTTACCACAAATCCTTCGACATGTCCATAGAGACCGTCTGGCTTTGTCTAAAACTTTTTCCGAGTGAGCGTTCCAGGTGAGTTTTTTATCAAAGATAATGCCAAAATATTTCACCAAATGGAATGACCTTACTAATGAGGGAAAGTGGCGTTTGATCGTCCAATTTTGTCCTCTTGGTGAAGGGGATTAACACAGTTTTGCTGGGGTCGACAGGGCTTTAGAGGATATTACAAGTTACCTTTCACGATGTGAACCTTGCCAGGATGACAAGGTCATCTGCATAAGCTTGAAGATCAACTTTTCTTCTGTCGAGGGCATCAAGCAGATTATCCATCAGGAGCGACCACAGAAGGGGAGATAGTACCCCACCTAGAGGGCAGCCCCTGGTGACCCTGAACCTAATGTCCTCGCCTTGAAGAGTCGTAGTTGAAGTTCTGTTTACTAGCATGGCATAGATCCAGCCAGGTATGGTCGATTATATACCCTTCCTAGCCAGAGACAATCCCATAGATTTAGGTAGTGAATTGTTAAATGCTCCTTCAATATCAAGAAATACAGCAACCGCAATCTCCTTGTCAAGGGGTTGGGAGATTTTCTCAACAAGGTTATTTAATGCTAAATCTGTCAATTTGATAAGCATACTGGTGGTTATTCAGGGGAGATGCATATAATGCTACCCTCCTGATGTGTGCGTCCAGTATTCAGGAAGGATATAAGGCTGATTGGTCGTACTGATTTAGGGGTGGGACTCTCCGACCCACTTTAGGTATATATACCACCCTTGCTGCCAACCAACTGGGTGGTATATAGTTCCACGCCAGACTAGCTCTATACAATTTTGTGAGAATAGGTAAAATTATTTTCAGTCCGTTTTGAAGAAGAGCTGAAAATATACCATCCTCTCAAGGAGACTTGAAGTGCTGAAAAGATTTGATAGTCCATTCAACTGCGACGTCCCAATCGTTTTTTTTTTGAGGGTTTAGCACCCTCGAAGATGGGAGGTCTGTTTTTATCAAGAGTCGGATTTCCAGGAAAGTGGTTTTTTATCAAAAGCTCTGTACTAGAAGTCGTGAATGTTGCATCGGGTCATTTAAGCGACCAATTTCAGCAGTCGGCTCTCTAGAGAGAATCTTGTGAATTCTTGTGCTGCGAGGTAAATCAGAGATACTCTCACAGAACTTCCTCCAAGACTCCCGTTTTGCCATTCTGATTTCCTTGTTGTATATCGTTAGAGTAGTTTTATGAAGCTCCCAGTTACCTGACTCTTTAGCTCGATTGATTAATCGTCGAACTTCTTTTCTTTTCTAGGCTTTTGTTCTATGGTCTGAACAAGAAGGTTCAGTAGATACAGACCAATGGTGTATCTTGTTGTTCAGCGAATGTGAACTGATGGTTAAGTCTAATACCTCTTGCCTATTACTCCGAGCCCTCATTAATTACAGACAGCCCTTCCCCTAGTATATATTCAAAGAGTAACTCACCTCTACGATTTATATTCGTGCTGCCCCACGCTGTAGTGTGAATTGGCATCAATTCCCATAATGATTTGTAGTTTGTTCCTTTTGCTATAGTCGATAAGTCGTCCAACAGCTAGATTAGGTACAGTATCCGAATCTCCCGGAAAGTAGGTAGAGCAGGCGATAATATTCGTCTTACCCTTCTTGTCCTAGATGGAATCATGTAAGCAAAAAGTAATTAATACCTTTCCTGATGACCAGACATGCTCTGGGTTTCACCCCAGGGCACGCTATTACCTCACCAGGAATATTGCTCAGTCCGGTTACTCGGCTTGTATTTCCTGTCCATGGATATTGCAGGAAAGCAAGGTCGATTAATTCATCTTTGAAGTTTTTTCCAAGGACGTATGAAGCGGCCTTGGCATGTTGTAAGTTTGCATGCAAACACTTGAAGTTAACAAGTGTTGCCGAAAACTTCGAACCCCTCGACCCTAGGAGGAACGAAATTGCGGGTCCTTAAGGACACCTCCACCCTCCTCTCTCAGGATCGAGGGATGTGTAGGCTCAGATGAGGTGAGAACACCTGCCGTCTTTGAGTTGCCTGCTGGTATTTTGGTCCCTTTGACGAGACGTTTTTCGTCTTCGCTTTCAGAGAGCCACGTCCGGCCTTTTTCCCTGGTTTTCTCGACGAGACGTTTTCTGGCTTCGTCCCCTGAGAAACACCTGTTTTCCCGGCATTGGGACGGGTGTGAGCCGCTGATTTACCGCTATGATGGGGTGGAGGTTTGGTTAAACTCCTCCCCGTAGGTGGATTTTCACTCGGCCCCGCATTATTTATTCTAACGGGTACACTAAAGTGACACGATTGAGTAGTTTCTTGTGGGAGAGTCCCCGAGAGCGGAATAAGATCTGCCCAAAACCAAAATGTGATGTGAAACCCATCCTCGCCAGCACGGCCATGGACCCATCGTCTACAGCGAAGGTCCATGTTTGACCAGGTCCTGAATTTTCCTTGTAGAGGATAGTCCACTCCACACAGATGTGTTGCTTCGGAAGTTGGTCCCCTATGACGCATTTCAGGGAAGCGCAGGGTATTAACTACAACCGCAAGCCTCATAGACCACCTGTAACCATCCAGGCCGAAAGACGCAGCTCTGGAATTGTACTTGTGACCCATTATCCGGAATAACCTCCACAGCCGACAAACTAGCCCCCTGAAAAGATTTCAGCTGATTGGCCGTTAATGAGTTAGTCGGATAATCAAGGTGCAAGATTCCTACCTTGATACCCGCGACAACTTTCCCATATGAGGGTTTTTGCACGTCAGGTGCACCTGACGATGCCTTAGATTCAGCGGTGCAGGGCTTTTTCGCCTCTAGTTTCGGTGAATTATCGCTCGAGCGCAAACGTTTGTTAACCTGCTCATGTCTCTCCTCTTGAGACAGATTCTGCGCAGGCCGCTCAAAAATTTGGTGCAAGGCGTTTTAATACTTTTTTTCTGTAGCCTTTTTCACCTGTAGCCAAGTGAAAGGGAAGATTGGAATCGTATTACTTAACATTCCTACAGACCGCAAAATCAAGAAATCCATCCAGTATAAAATGATTTTTCTATCGTCTCTACTGTTATCATTATATATTTATTAATTTTAGTTTTTTGTCAAGAATGCAACACTGACTCTGCTTTTAAATATTCGTCTCAAACTACCATTGATATGAACAAGAGAATGGGAATCTGGGTTACAGTAAAAGTAACCCTGATTACAGTACTACTCGTGTGCTGAATAACAATTACAATATTACAATTTATAGACACGAATACAGGAAGTCGGGTGACGTACTATTTTATGGGGAATGGGGATTACATTAAGAAAAAAACTCCTAGTCTTCATTATCTGAATATTTCTAGGTTGTTTCTTTGTTCAGTAGCAGGTTGTTTGAATTCACCTTTCATCAACTAATTTGACTTATCTAGGTTTTTGATCCACTTTTATTACATTCATCAAAACTCCATAGGTACCTTTGGGAAGCGACTTTCTATCATATACATATCGTTACATAAATGAAGTTTTACTATAGTGTCTTTGAACTAAAAAATAGACTACTAGTGAGTTAGTACAGAATCCAGTACTATGGACAATAGTGTTGATATTTCTAGTAGACTTCTCAAAGTTCAACAATGTTTATCCTTTTTCAATATACTGAAAATGTTCAGTAAACATTATTTACATATCTTGAATAACCTTTCTTTAAGGCCAATAGATCTAAAACTGCGAAGAAATCCAGACATAACGGCTTCGAATTTCAAAACCTACCTTCATGATGTAAATGGAGTGACAGTATTAAAGGACAATCCAAAAAGTTGTCATTACCTACATAAGGATGACAGAATAGTTGCATCAATCAGTATTTGTTCTCCAAAAAATGTGGTAAGGATATATAATATTTTAATAATTCAAAAATGGTATTTTAAAATGTAGTTATCAGCAGTCCCTACTAAAATATTACTCCTATTTTGACGGTTGACCTTTTTAACGTGAAAAGTTTTTAGGGAGCCCTTTGTAATATACTTTTAATAGTTTAGGGAGCCCATATTGATTTCAATTCAAGAGCCACCGGTAAACAGCTGTTTCAGCCTATTGGGCATCGTCAGTACCGGGCAAGCGGTCCTCGATTGAAGATAGCTTGATAAAAATAGCTGCGTAAACGCAAGCGAACCATAAGTGGAACCACCTATTGGTGTGACATCCAAGTCAACTTGCCAAGTTTTTATGTCAGTGTTGGTGGTTTGACCAATCAACCGACAACTGCGGTAGCAGAAATTTGGGAAGCTAACCTGAATTGCCATCGGAAATAAGTACTTTTTGATCATTCCCATATTGATTTCAATTTAAGAGCCACCGGTAAACAGCTGTTTCAGCCTATTGGGCATCGTCAGTACCGGGCAAGCGGTCTCCGATTGAAGACAAAATGAGGAAAAACCAAGAAAGTACTTGATAAAAATAGCTGCGTAAACGCAAGCGAAATATAAAAAACTTGGCAAGTCGACTTGGGTGTCACACCAATAGGTGGTTCCACTTATGTTTCGCTTGCGTTTTTATCAAGTACTTTCTTGGTTTTTTCTCATTTTGTCTTCAATCGAGGACAGCCTGCCCGGTACTGACGATGCCCAATAGACTGAAACAGCTGTCTACCGTTGGCTCTTAAATTGAAATCAATATGGAAATAATAAAAAAGTACTTATCTATTCAGTTTTTGATTTTCATTGAATAATTTTCCAGCAGCTTGACTGCATTAACCTTTATAGAAGACCGCCTGCCCGGTACTGACGGGCAGGCAGGTATATATATATATATATATATATATATATATATATATATATATATATATATATATATATATATATATATATATGGTGGTTAAGAGAAAAAAAGGGGATGAGTCATAGTTAGACTTAATAATAAGATGTAATGCAGATAAGAAAAACCGTGAAGGAAGAAAGGATAAAGAAGGTCTACGAAATAGAGTTGATTTATACAATTCAAGGTAGCTTCTTAGGAAAAAAACTTTTTTTTTCACAGCATCTCCCATCATAGTTTTGTAATGTAGTAACTATTTTTTGTATCGATATAGGTACCATGTATCGGATGTACCATGAATTATTATTATTTCAAATGCCTATTTTTTATTTCATTGTTTAGAAGATTTAATCAGACAGTGGCTTATTGAATTTTGATTAACTGTATATTTAATTTTTTTTTTCAATATGAGTCGTACGTTCTCCCTCCCTCGTACCGCGCCTAACCATAGTATTGGATAACAAATGCTTTATTTTTGGGCTATGGTGCCATGGTTTCAAATAGTTGCCTTGCAAAGAAGGCTGCAGGGAAAGATACTCGTAGGAGAAGGTATCTCGTTAGGTGGTCAATGTTGGCCTTTGACATTCGTAGATTCAGGCTTCTGCTGATCCATAAATGTTATTGTCTTTACTTACTTGATAATTTCTGTGTTACGATTTATTACTATTGTTTTTTTTGTACTTGAATAAATATTTGATTTCAGCAAGGCTTGATATTCTTAGAAAACACTACCTTAGAATTGCAACCTTTAACGGAACGCCTACTTGCGATGTTAAAACTTGAGGCACCTCTGGTTGAAACATTTTTTGGAGAAGGTGAAGTAAAAATCCCCCATATTGTCAAGAGAGCCCATTTCTTGACAGATTTCCTGAATAATGAAGCATTTCCGATAGCTGGGAGCATTTGGGGGGAAAACGAAGATAGCAGGCCAAATTATAACAACGTTATTGACGCCAATTACAATTTTTTGAGGTATTATGGAAATACCATGCCAGACGATATACACAATTTCAGAAGGTACCATAACACAAGAGATAGTAGTAACAATTTTGGAGGATATTATGGAAACAATTATCCAGAAGCTGCAGCATACAACACTCCTAGTTTGACGGTTGAATTAGCATTATTCTTCGATGAAGCTGCATACAGGATATTTGCCCCACATTTCGGTAATGACGACAAAAAACTCCAAGATATGCTTCTAGCTTATATGAATGGGGTGAGAATTTTTCTAATTGAATACTTATGATGCATTGTTTGGAACCTTTGGTGTAGTAATGAATATTACTGGAGTTTTTTCCCAACACCAAATCGTTATTTTTAACACCTTTTAACACGTTAAAAATAACGATTTGGTGTTGGGAAAAAACTCCAGTAATATTAATTGAATACTTAATACAGATTTTGAAGTATTGAATTATATTGATGAAAAAAAATCTTTACAGTTTTGATTTCTGAACATCATTTCAATGTAAGATTTTTTAATCGGTTTTTAAAAGAAGCTAATGTTAAAGTATCCAGTATCAAGAAATACAATACTTGATAGACCCCATTTGTCTAACACTTGTACTGAAAATATTTCAAGAAATTTTGAAATAAAAGTACTAAATATGTTTGATTTTGAATTATTGGTACTGGATACTGAAAATGTTTTCTCTGTTTAGGTACAATAACTATAGTTTTCGAACGATTATCTCATAGTCACCAACTTATTGGTAACTGGTAACGAAGTTGATCTTCATCGAAGATTTGGTGTCTAATTCAATTTGATGGTATACAATTAAAAGTACTGATCTCATGCTCATGTTTTTGACATGGAATATATTTTTTCTTTCAGACTGCCATTGGTAAATAACTGTATCTCAATAAATTTCAGCTCACACAAAATTTCAATTCTAAAATTCAAAAATAACTTGACAAAATAAAAACATATTCAAAAAAAATGAACCAAATAAAAATTACCGATAATTTTGAAAATCTACTGTTCAAGTTGAAAATGATGTTTTTAAACTTAGAAGTTGATTTGGTGAAGGATCGAGAAAATCGCGGTTTGCTTTGGTTCCTCTGATCCTGTCTCAAAACGAGTTCTGTCATTTCTTTTGTGAGATATTCCTTCTACAACTCCCAAAACTTTTAAATTTGATTTACAGTTTATTACAATGCATGTAATTCTTGAGGTGTATTTATTGAAGGCTGTGAGGAAACAATTTGGAAAGGTTTTTTTTTATAAATATAACAACAGAGTACAGTTCAACACAGTTAAGACACTATAAATATAAAATATGTTGTTATTTTCCCTAATCAGCAAAAATGGTGGTCTCGGGATTCACAAACCTTCAACACGACAATAACAAAAACTAGAAAACCATTGCAAGCTCATAGTAGTAACGTATCAGACATATGCCTCGAGGCTCAGGAATGAAGTATAGCCCGGCAACCCACGTATATGAACATGTAATTAATTGAAGACTTTTACAGCCTGCGTAAAAGGATTGTATAATCCTTTGTTGGTTCTTATCATGCTCAGGTTCAAGTCATTTCTACCCCTTGTATAATTCTCATAAAACTGGTTATTGACTAGTAGATCTTGTTGCTTTTGAGTCTCATTTTTTATTTTATATATGTTCTTGCATTGCTCAAGTTAAAATAGATCTTTAATTGGGTGTAGTTCAGTCTGTGAGAATAGATTATTTGTATTGGTTCGAAATGGAATTTGAAATAAAATTTTCATTGATTTATTTTGTAGCGTTTGAAATTTTTGAAATTAGTAATGCCACAATTACCCCATATGATTGACAGATACCTAAGATTCGCCAATATATATGCATTGTAAACCAAGTGTCTATTACTGAAACTTAACTAACTGAAACACCTATATAGAGCTCTTAACATTGGTACAATTTTATCATTAATATGTTCAATGTGACCTGACTAGTTTACCTTATCATCTATTACGCGTCCCAAATACTTGGTTTTTGCAACATTCATTAAGGGTAAGATATTTATTCTTAATTCAATATTTCCACAAATTCTATTTTTTTGTTTAAATAGCATTTAAACGGTTTTTTCAGAGTTCATCTTAAGTTTATTATGCGGAAGCCAATTTGAGTATTCAGAGAGATCTTCATTACCTGTGTTCTCCAGTAAATGTAAATCATATCCACTGTACAAAAGGACCGTGTCATCGGCGAACGTGAAATACCTTCCCGTAAGCCCGGCATGGCTCAGTGACAGTACCATCAGTATATACAACAGGGGTCCCAAAACGGATCCCTGTGGTCAATTATTTTTTATATGCTCACTCATGCTCTCGCCAACAACGACAAATTACGATCTTTCCTTTAAAAATGTTTCAATGAGAGAATGAGTTTTGCCCTTTATACCATTGCAACATAGTTTGTTCAGAAGAACAGCATGGTCAACAACGTTAAATGAACACTGCAATAACCATTCTTTTTTTATCCAATTTCGATGTAATATTGTGAATGAAATCTATTGTGGCGCTTAGAGTGCTGCTACCCTTGATAAAACCATACTGATAATCATCAAATTCCCCATAACAATTAACAAAGTCCATTATTCTTGCCTTTATTATAGTTTCAATGATTTTTGAGAATGTTTAGCGGTATTGTTAAAAAGCATTATTATTTGAATGCAAGACAAATAAAAATACAGAATATTTCTTAAAACAGGTTTTTATTTTTATTATCTATTATTAGGTCCAAGCCTTGTACCATCATCCTAGTTTAGGCAATACGTTGGAGTTAGTTTTGGTAAGACTGGATATAATGAAAAGGCAACCCACTGACATGCCTCATTACAATGGAGAAAGAGGAAAATTACTAGATAGTTTTTGTGAATACCAAGAAAAATTGAACCCACCAGATGACTCCAATCCAGAACACTGGGATATGGGACTCTATGTATCAGGGTAAACTATCTCATGCAATACATTAAAGGAATTTAATTTGTTGTTATTCATAGTTTGGATTTTTTTGCCTATGAAAAGGGTCGGAGAAGTGGTGTGACAATGGGGTTAGCTACAGTTGGAGGAGTTTGTCTGGATAGATATGCTTGCGTTATTGCCGAATTTGGGACTACGAACGTTTTCGGAAAACCATATCCGAGTGCCGGATTCACAAGCGTTTATATTCTTGCCCACGAAATTGGTCACAAGTATGTATTTATTTGGTATAATATTTATATTTCTTGATATAACAATGAGTTGCCATTTCGATAATTGATGAATCGGACTATTCAGTTTGTATGATAACACATTAATAAAAATTGTTATTACATGTATTAAAATGTTTCTTAGTCAGGGAATGCCTATGAAACTAGATGAAGTGTCATAGAAAAGGTTTGAATACTCAAACGACTGAAAACGATTCTTAATTTACGAGATCTACTATATAAATATGTAAAAATGTGTGAACCAATATATTCGTATGTCCAGTCATCAAAACTATATAAAATTGGTGTGTTTCTGGAGTAGCAAGAAAACAGGGGTACATTTTATATGATCATGTCCAGAAGATTTCTTTGTTCTTGTACATATTTCTTTTTTTAGCCTATACAAATTTTGAAAAAATGTTATTTTCCAGTCTTGGTATGCACCATGATAGTAGCGGCAACAGCTGCCCCAAAGAAGGGTATATTATGTCTCCATCAAGAGGAACAAATGGAGAAACTCAGTGGTCAACATGTAGCGCCAAAATTATGTCAAACTTAGGGTAAGTCTACAAATCTAGGCGATATAATTCAGTGATATTGTTCAATGTTTGTTTCAGATGGGCAAAATGTTTACATGATTCTGCAAAATCTCCAAAATTAACTGATCATTCAAAGTTTTTGGACACTCCTGGTCAAATATACACTGCCAAAAAACAATGTGAAATATTATTGAGAGACAGAGATGCTATTATTTTGCCAAATCAAGAATTATCTACTATTTGCTATAATCTACAATGTAAGACACCACACAGGAGTGGATACTATTTTGCTGGCCCAGCTTTAGAGGGTACACAATGTGGAGTTGGGAAGGTTGGTTGGCAGTTATTTACATAGAATATTGAATTTTCAACTATTCAAAACATAAAAAAGGTTAATTTTTCAGTATTGCTACGGTGGAAATTGTTTAAGAAAAGATCTGCCAAAACCTGTAAAGACAGTGCCTGGGGGTTGGGGGCCCTGGAAAGATGGAGCTTGTAATTCAGGTTGTTTAGAGAAATCGATGGGGCATACTACAAAGCGTAGATTTTGTAACAATCCCACACCAATCAATACCGATCAGGGATGTACTGGAAATAGTATTGAATTTGGACTTTGTACTGACGATAAGGTGAGGATATTCAGAGAATCTAGAAACCACATTAATTTCAGTTGTTTATAGATTTGCAAATCCAAATTGTCAGTAGTTGAATATGCCAGCAAAAAATGCTCACAGTTTTCAAAAGTGTTACCAGAGTTAGACAGTAGTGGTTCTGGGCTCCAAGCACCCCATGAAGAAGGTAAAAATAATAATTACGATCAATAACTACATATATCTTTTGATGTTCAGTTGTATTTGAACACCCTTCAGTACCTCTATTGAATATAAGAAAACTCAAGGATTGTCTAATATTCAGCATTATTCTTCATTGCTAGCATTTTTGAATAGATGATATGAGTGTGATTCCCATTAATAAATATATGAGTTGCGGAAATAACTGAAAGTACAAACCAACAATAAAATGAGAGTAATAAAGTCAGACAATAAGAAGCAAATTGAAAACAAAAGACATACCAGGAGAACAAAAAAATATGAAGTAATGAGAAAGTTGAGCCAAACGAATTTCTTAGTAAAATTTGTCTAGGCCAATTAAAGTGTAGGTAAGAGTTTTATTGAGAAACAAGAAGTTGTGAAGAAATAACAAAATCGTGAGTTCAATAACATTGAAAATAAATTCTGACGGTGAATCAATATTTATTGTACACAAAATGAGGAAATCAAACCTTTAACAACATATAATACACTTACATTACTGCATTTCATATGATAAGAAAACCAAGAGAGACACCAGAAATCTATTCATCATTTGGGAATGTTGGCTTTCAATGCTTCGGATACAAATATTAAAGAATGTGGTTCTCTGCGACTGTTTGAAAGAAAGGTATAGAATAGAGTTACATATCGGACGAATGAAAAGTAATTTATGTAATTTCGAAAATATTCCACCAATTTTAATATTTTGTAATGTTTTAACAAATCTAAATTCACTGCTGTTATGGAAAAAAATTTGTTTTGTTTACATTATATGACCAATAATTGTGATATTTCATTATATTGTTTTATTAATGGTATACTGCATTAGCTGATTTTGTTCATATACAAATAAATTGTCAGACAAAAATACTGAGCTCAAAGACGAAGGAAAGTAAGTAGAATTTTTTATCGGTATTATAAAGGAAAACCTCCGAAATTTTCAAAAATGTTTTTATTGATAGGTTGGGTTAGGTCCAAAGTGAGTGGGTCTATTCGATCCTCCACCGCAACCCGCAAGGGTTTATTGTGGCTCACACCTATTCATACTCCCCCAAATAAACCCAGCTTCTTAACGAAGCCGATTAGTTTGTATGGTGAGTGGTCTTTCAGGTCAGATGGTAAGAGTGGGGCAGGCACAAATTATGTGCACTGCTGTTTCATCATTTTCCAAACAGAGGCATATGATGATTCAAATGACAGTGACCTGTAAGAAGGCCTGTTAGACATCGTAGTTTATTCCTACTGTAGTTAAACAACTGTTTGGTGTCAAACTTCGAAGGGTGAATAAACGCTGGAGTAAGCCAATCCTGGAAGATTCCGACAGAAACTATATAGTAATGGCATTACTGAAACGGCAATATTTTGATTTCTAACTGAATAAACATTCAATTGATGAACACTTGCAAAACTATGACTAGGGATAAATAATAATGATATTACAAAAATGCGAACACTTTTTGCTGTATAGACAAGAATCCAATAACATCAATAAACCATTAAACTTGTGTGATGCTATTTCAGTATCAATATGTCCAAAATATCAGTCATTATGATAGAAGTGACCGATACTTGATAAAAATCCATTGTAACGTATTCAAAAAAACACTTTATTGTGAAATTTCCACTTGACAGTTTTCAAAACCACGTCATGTTTCGCTATATGATAACATGTTCAGGCGTCACAATACTGTATTGTACACAATACTGAATATGTTAAACCAGTTATTAATTTTATTTCTGACCGGGATATTATAAGCTTATATCGTCATAGTTACGCTATCAATAAAGAGGGTCATAACTCCCTTGGGACATTATAGATTTTATAATTCCCTCTACCTTTCACAAGTAAAAATAAATAGAAATGAAAACTGAACCATATTTTATTTATTCACGTCATTACAAATAATAAATGTACAATTTTGAAATGTTCCCTGAAAATTACTTCCGCCACTGGAAACAATTTCAGACTTTTTTGGGTTATAACTCTTACTCTTCCGTTTCAAAAAAGCCTGTAGTTCATTGAACTTGGTGATATCTCGTTTCTCATGTATAGTCACCATCGATTTTAGCATTGACCATTTAGTCCATAAAGAATTCGGACTATACGTTTCTGACTGAAACGAATAAACACAATTACTACCAAATCTACCGAAAAACATAGAAAATTCCTTACCAGTTCTTGAAAATATGCCAGAAATACAGTTTCAGTGACATCTTTTGGCATAACATTTTTCCGTGTCAGCCAGTCCAGATATATCTTGTATTCTTTTTGGTATACGGCTTCACTTTTCGATGGAATTAATGATTCTCTTGCTTGTTCAGCTTTTTTCAAAATATCCTCCATTATATTTGGGGTAGAAAACACGTTTTCACCGCAAACACAGCTTGATAACAAAGTTCTGTTTATAAACAAGTAACATAGCAACAACCTAGCAACAAGAAAACTCTACTATAATCAACGGTACCTGATTCAAATATACCGGGAAGGTATATTGAAATCGGTCAGAAATAAAATTATCTATGTACCACGGGAATTAATGAGCCTTAATAACCTCAGGCAATTGCTGTCCCTCGGGCCAGAGGCCCTCGGGACGCAAACTTTGCCATCGGTAATTAAGGCCCTCCTAATTCCCTTGATACATAAATAACTATTAAATATAATCTAAATATCCATTATTCAACATACTGAACCATATTTTCTTGGTATTGTAAGTAAATTAAAATCGAGTAATGGGTATAACATGAATGAATAAATTAGACATTGTGCAAGATTTATAGCTAACACAATCATTTGGGAAATATGTGAATAATTGAAAGGAAAATTACATATTTTAGAATTAAGAGCTTTGTCAATTAACACAAAAACAATTAGTAATATATGTTGATCATTTTGATATAATTGAATAGGTACTATTAGTATACACTGTGTAAAAGCCAAATGGAATAAATTCATTATTTCTGTTACTGTACATATTTTAAAAAATCCCGAAACATCAAATGTAAACTATAATTTGACACTCTTCAACATAAAAATGTCACCCCTACCTTCAAACCCCTTCGAATGACAGAGCTACTTCCTGTTGTGTTCGGGTTTTATCTCTGTTACCAATCATTTGTAAAACTGTTATTTTATGCATTTCCGTTAATCTAACCATTTGTCAGACTTGCAGTTAACGAACTTCAAACTTAAATTGAAATATTGACAACTAATGTTGTAAAATACAAAACAAATTGACAATGCGTTTTAAACTAACGTCAACGGAAATTATTTACAGTTTTTTTAAGGATACCACCTAAAAAAACATTTCTATGGTTTTTGCTCACTTTCTTATTATCAATACATGACGTATTCCAAAAACACTTTATTGTGAGATTTTCACTAAATTGTTTTACAAAAAAGCAACACGTGTTTCGCCATACAATGGCTTCATCTGGCGTGTCTTTCAAGAGTTGAAAGACACGCCAGATGAAGCCATTGTATGGCGAAACACGTGTTGCGTTTTTGTAAAACAATTTAGTGAAAATCTCACAATAAAGTGTCTTTCAAGAGTTGAAAGACACGCCAGATGAAGCCATTGTATGGCGAAACACGTGTTGCGTTTTTGTAAAACAATTTAGTGAAAATCTCACAATAAAGTGTTTTTGGGATACGTTAGTTATGGATTTTCATCAAGTATCGGCCGATTCCATCATATATCAATACATGAAATGAGTTTTGAGTGTATTTTATCGAATTTCGGTAACTACATGATTTTAATATACATTATCTTAATTGTTTCAATAAACTTGAAAGCACTAACATTTTTGAAGAGAATGAAGAGACCTTTCAAACGATATATCAAAAGCCTATACTTCCCATTTAAAAAATTGGAGTTTGTACCTATCATTCGACGGGGGTTGAAGGTAGGGGTAGCATTTTTCCGTTGAAGTATGTCAAATCATAATTTAAATTTGACGTGTTTCGGGATTTTGTTAAAATATGTACCGTAACCGAAATAATGAATTTAACCCATTTGGCTTTTACGCACTGTACACAAGAAATTATGAATCATTCAAAAATATAAATTTCAGGACGTGTATGGATGGGATGTGCCATTTTCTGCAGGAGGGCTGATTCAGGAACATTCTATACACCAAGAATCGAACTCAATGATGTTGGAATATCCCCTTACTTTCCTGATGGAACTTGGTGCCACAAAGAAAATAATATTAATTTTTATTGTGTGCAGCACCATTGCCTACCAGAGGTAAGTGTTAATGAGTACATATATACATTCTGAATAGTGCTATAGGAAATTATGGAAAGTTGAAATTTTAATCAAGAACAATGATAGTTGATGTCACTGTGATGGTTTCTTTTCCAAAAATTTTATAGTTATATTTCTCGAAAATCATCTGGGTTTAAAAAATAAACAAATCTTAATTGATAGAGGTTCTGCTTTAATAAAAGGCAAACTGAAAAGTTCACCTTATGAAATTACTATGTAATATAAACCATTGAGGAGTGTTCAATTAGTCAATAACTCGCATATTCATACATTTTCCCTATAAGTTAAATTATCAATGGAAAAAAATGAAATTAATTTTTTCAGCTTGCTTTAGATGGTTAGCTTTTCTGAAATGATCCCTAAACCTAAAAAAAAATAACTTCTGAAAACAAATTTTGACACCAAAAGAATTCTGTTAACCATTAAAGCAAACTAAGTATACAAATTTCATTTTTTCCATTGATTATTCAATTATTTTCTGAAAATCCATATTAACACTAACTGAAAGATTTTCACAATAAGGGTTTAAAAAACCGCTTCAAATTTCATTTTTTCCATTGATTATTCAATTATTTTATGAAAATCCATATTAACACTAACTGAAAGATTTTCACAATGAGGGTTTAAGAAACCGCTTCAAGAGATTTGCTATACAATAGATTTCTCAAGCAGGAAATAACTCATGATTAAGTTCCAGCTTAGCAGAGCATATACTTTGTGACTGTCCCCCTGCAGATCGAATCAGGTTTTCAGAGTTTGGTGTAGAACCACACTTCTACTAAATGATCTGAAAGATCACTAATCGGCCTCGTCAAAAAGCTGGGTATATTCGGTCGAGTTTGAATAGGTGTGAGCCACAATAAACTCTTGCGGGTTGCGCCGGAGGGACGAATAGGCTCACTAACTTTTGACCTAACCTAACTTAGTTCTAGTACTAGAACTCAGTGAATTATAGATACTATTCGGTCTTTTTTAGTAGTTGAACCAATTATCTGATTGAAGGAGAGTATAAAATTGTTAGAAATAATGAGTTATCCAACATTCTTGTTTGAGAAAGCTATTGTATAGCGAAACACATGTCCCGATTTTTGTAAAACCCTCATAGTAAAAATCTTACAGTAAATTGTTAGTGGATTAAATGAGCAGAATTTGAAACCTGGCGTAAAATGCATCTATTGAAAATACTTTTCTCTCACCAAAACAAAAATGATGTCTCTAGATACGTCAAATTGTCATCATCAGTAGTCTTAATAATAATAATAATGCCCTGAGGTTGCGCTGGCTGGGTAGAAAAAATAAAGCCTCTATTTTCAACAGTTTCCCACCCAATCACACTCTTACTGGGTATGAGAAAGCTATTATTAAGCGAAGCACGTTTTGCATGGACTCTTCAGTGGTTTATGTTACAACTCCGCTTTCTGCTTCGATAAGTTTGTTGGGAGTTGAAATGAACACCAATATGTCTTGGCACAATCATGTCATTGGAATTGCAAAGGCTGCTTCTCAAAAGCTTGGAAGTGTTCCGAACCAGAAAACTATATACACCTCAGCAACTTTTGATACTTCATAAAGCTCAGATCAGACCTTCTTTGGAGTATTGTTCTCATGTATGGAGCTCTGCCCCCAAACATACCCTGAAGTTGCTGAATTCCATCCAAAAAAGAGCCATCCGTCTGATTGGAGATGCGAACATCACATGCAACCTTGATAGCCTGGAACATCGAAGAAAGGTTGGAGATTTGTTCTCTCTTCTATAGATACTTTCACGGAAGGTGTTCAAGTGACTGGGCACATTTGATTCCACCAAGAGTGGTACATATCAGAAATACATTACGGACTGTGGCTACTCATCGTTTTGAGTTTCAACTCAGTATACCTCGAACTTCACTGTTTAAGAACTTTTCATCTGGAGAACTACGTTTATGTGGAATAAACTTCCTGAGAACGTTTTTCCAAATGGATTCAATCTCCAGCGATTCAAATCCCATGTGAATCGCTACTTTCGCACAGGCAACGCTCGGAGAACGCCATAAGGATTTTCCTGTAGTGCTTCTGTTTTGTCCTTGAAAAAAAACAGTGAATTTTCAGGGTGAACTTTCCAGTTTGCCCTTCATTACACTTCAGAAGATTCTTTTCAGTTTATGGAAAGTTTAGAACCCAGACAAGCAGCAAGAAATTTCGACTTCCTCACAAATTGTCTCTCAAAATACGGCCAAACTTTTTACATCAATAGGATATGATTTTAGACTTTTAGAGATATAAATATGTCTATATAATAAGCGAGATTATCAATCAAAATATTATTGAATTTACTTTATTTTGTGGAATCAAATACAAGTTACATACATAAAACAAAACAAAGGAATATATAAAATCCACTAAAACCAACAAGAAATCTAAATCGGTAAAAATTCGACCAAGAAATTCCGTACGATCTGTACGATATTTTAGGCCGGATTGTATCGGGTTCCATGTGGCTTCAGTACGTGTTCAATCAAAGGATTTTTGATACAATTGGAAAAAAGTTTGTGAGGAAGTGCTTGTAGAATCATATGAGAAATTTTGAATTTGATTGTACAGCATTTAAGCACTGTTCGAAAACTCCCTTTTTATGCTTGAAAAGCTGTGATAACTGAAGTTATATAATAAGAAATAATAATGATAATCTAATAAAAATACTTCATGTACATAGAAAATTAGAGCACTTTCTGTAGAGGGTAAATGACATAAATGAGTTTAGTCATCTCCTAACTATCCTAACTTAGCGACACAGGCGTAGAGAAAGTGCTCTAGATTTGGTGTAAAGGTAAAGTGTTTCCGATATATCCGATTTATGCCAATAATATGATCAAATTTGAATGCTACACATATTTCATTCAGTCCTATATAGTTCAAATATTTGTGAAATTCGAATTTTTATAATTGACAATACAATAACTATCTGGCGAAGCTTTCATTATCCCGAACAGAACTATTTATTGTATCTTCAATAATGGCATAGCGTTCAATTTCTTTAAATGTATTAGGACAACTTTCTTTCAATCCTGCAATATATGAATTTCATAATGACTCTTTTGGACAATTGCAAGTAAAGCTCTCAAAATTGAAAAGTTTGATATCTTGTGAGAACAAAATTATTGAAACTTGTAAAACTTGGAGGCACTGTCATTTGCATTGAAACGAAACTATTTAGAAATTTGGTGTATTATTAAGTGTTTTTTTTTCTGAGACAGCATACTAGATAGTGGTACCTCTGAAACAGGACGGATAATAATTTTTTTTCCCACACACATTGTGCATCTTCCGCTAAACAATTTTGAACTTAGTTGAACTCAGGTGACATAGTTTCATTAGAAAGTAAAATAGTTGTGAAATGCTGATTTCAATGGATCTGAAGAGGATTGCCAACTATCTTTAAACATTCATTAATGATTTGTCTTTTTTTGTGATTTATATCACTCTCCAATAATTTTTTTTTCCTTAAATTCATTGTCAGTGTCATTTACTTCAATCAAAATATCTTATATTTGTTATTCAGATATACCGATTTTATCATTTGAGCCCTCGTTAGTAAATACCCTGGTTTTAGATAAGAATCATGGTAATTTATAGATTTAGAATGTGCCAAAGAAAATAGTAAATATCAGAAAAGGAGGCTTATTAACAGGAAAAAATGTAGCACTCAAACCTTGACTGTAACTTCCAAAAAGCTTTATTTTATAATATAATCAATCACTTGGCTCATATAATACACACATAGACATATGTTACCTGGCATTTTTCTCCTGAAATATGGCTTGTCTCATGGAATATCCCAACAAATAGTTCTAACAACCTATCTTTATTCAACAAGCAAGACCTGTAAAATATATTTTCAGAAGAAATATAAAAAATCCTAATCCACAGTGTACCCGGTAACAACAAAAAAATTCAATGACTTACCTGGCAAAATGAAGAATATGAAACATTTGTGCAGTAAGTTTCACTTCTGAGATTATTAAGACCTAGTAGTATGCTTGGAAATTCTTGAATTCTTCACTCAAAAAATAAAATATCATATTAATATTTTTTAACCATATTTGATTAAATGGAATATCTTGTACAGTTGGTGTTGGAATTGTTACAAACCATTCATGATAATATGTATGCTTATTCATTGAGTTTAATTCATGTTTATATCATATAATGAATTTTTGAATATTTCATCCACATTGCAGTGAATTAATTGGCCCTCCACCCAGAAAATTTAATTGATTTAGCAATAAACACACAAGTGCGTTCTAGTCTTAAGATATAATAATGAGTTTTGTGATTAATGAATATTGAATAAATTTGCCACTGCGTATTTTGAGGTTTATGTGAAGTTTCATTAGAAAAATAATGGTTTACAAATATAGTATGCGGCCTTATTGCTAATATTACAAAAGCACCACCATGTCTACAAAAAAGACTTATAAAAAAAGTGTCACATGAATGTAATAAACGAAAGACTTGGTTCAAAGCAGCATGATATGATTCCAAAAAGTTATCAGTAAAGACCAATATTTTTATTTTTGAATACCGTTTCAATGCAGGTAAAACTTCTAATAATTTTGTAACGAGTAGAAACAAATATTTTCTCACCGCTTGCATAACAAGTATTTTCGATATCCCTGTTCCAATTTAACCAACTCTCTTTTTTACCGTTTTTGAGATCCCCATGCATTAACTTGAATTTGATTAGCCCTGTATATATTCCTGTACTGTAACATATGCAAGTAGTACTAGGAATCGCACATTGAAAGATAAGACCTCGTCTTATCTTTCACCCAGTTCAGCAATGAATATAAGGTAGAAAATGATAACATAGCATACAACAAAACTACAATATTTCTCAGACTGGTGGATTGTCCAGAAATAGTCAATATATTGAATGATATGCAACCGAAATACTCATGCGGTGTGGATAACATACCACCAGCAATATTGAAAAAAATTTCAGATTACATATGTGAACCCTTGGCAAATATAATCAACGAAAGCCTATCAACTGGTACTTATCCAGATGATCTTAAAATAGCTAAAGTAGTTCCAGTCTACAAGAAAGGTTGCAAGAACAACATTAATAACTACCGACCAATATCATTACTTCCATCACCTGGTAAGATATTTGAACGTGTAATTTATAATAGGCTCATCTCATTTATAAACTCGAATAATATTCTGAACTCTCACCAATTTGGTTTCAGACAAGGAATGTCCACCGAACTGGCGATATTTAATGCGGTAAAAGAAATAACAGAGAATGCTGATAGCAAAAAAACCTCGGTCGGCTTGTACTATGACCTCTCAAAGGCCTTTGATATGGTAAACCACGAAAAACTCCTAAATAAGCTGGAAAAGTATGGTATAAGGGGTGTGGGTTATGAACTCATTGGATCATACCTATCAAATAGATCCCAAGTTGTTAGCATAATGAACGCAGAGAACCATTATATATCTAGTAGAATTATGATTAGGCAGGGTGTACCTCAGGGCTCTATCCTTGGACCAATACTCTTCCTTCTATATGTGAACGACTTACCCAAAGCCTTGAATCTTGGTAGTGTATACCAGTTCGCAGATGACACATCAGTCATTATCACTGGAACAAATGCAGTAGAACTCTCAACCAAAGCTTCAGCCATAGTATAGTCAAATGGTCAGAGGCAAATATGCTTAAATTAAATATTACCAAAACAGGACTAGTAATTTTTAACAAATCAATAAACTGCAAGGAATCTCTATATGTAAAACTCAAAAATATGTCTATTCCAATATCGGATAACACTAAATTCTTAGGTGTCACGATGGATGCAACCCTCAGTTGGCAAACCCATATAAATTTATTGAATAACAAATTAAGCTCTATTTGTGGTGTGATACGATACTTAAGGGATCAAGTCTCTGTTTGTAGCCTGAGAACATATTACTATGCACATGCGCAGTCAATGATTTCATATGGTATTATATTTTGGGGTTCTTCAGTATACTCACAAAAAATATTTATTACTCAAAAAAGAATCCTGAGATGTATCCTAAATCTAGATCAAAGAAGCTCTTGTGAAGAGTTCTTCTGTAAACTTGATATTTTGACAGTGCCCTCGTTGTACTTCTTGGGTCTTGTCTGTTTCGTAAAAAAATATCCATACCTGTTTCCCAGAAATAGTGGTCAATATTCGAATAATATGCATATTAACACCAGACAATGTAACGAACTAGCTATTCCCAGCCATAACTCAACATATTATGAGAAAGGAGCTTACTATCAGGCAAAAAAAGCATATAGTTCTCTACCGAAGGAACTTAAAAATATTACAGTCTTCAAGAAGTTTAGAAGTTCAGTCATAACTGCTGGCTAATTTGTAATTTGTTACGAAAATCATTAATAAAAATAGCTATGTAAATATTGTTTATCATGAATATTTTTGAAAAACTCTTTAATTTATATAATTTTCAACTGTAATTTGTCTATGATGATACATTAATATCTGTTAATTTTAAAATTGGTAATTCCAGGGTAAATGAGAATTAACTTCTCAAAAGTTTGACTTTTGCTGTGTCCACTTGTAGATCGTATTGCAATAAAATTATTATTATTATTATTAATCCTTAGCTCGCACAAGTTTCAACTTCTGAGGGTAGTAGTTCGTAAAGAGTGACAGCTGGTTAACAGTCCGATAACGGCCATGGCATCACAGAATTGACTTGCACATACTTGAAATTTGAACTTTTCCCTTTCCTTCAGGTTGATAGAGGTCTCAAAAATATTATGAGTGGATAAATGGTTATTGAAGATTTTTCAAATGTACATTATAACCTCTTTCTATATTTTAGGAATAAATGTTAATTGTTATTTGAATGAATGTTATTTGAATGGACTACAATCACTGTCAGTGAAATTATATTTTTTACAGAACTTCAAATTCACCAAATCTTCAGAATACCCAGAAGATTTGTCTTTCCTACAAAATGCCCGACCTTCGTTGATAATCCCGCAAGACATCAAGGATTACTTTTCAGTTGACAGAAATGGTAAACCTATAAAAACGACTTTGTCCGAAAAAGTTTCACATCCACCACAAGATGAAAAAGACTGGGAAACGAATGATTACGTCATGCTTCCTGCATTACTGAAAAAATTAAGATCAAATGATGATGATGAAGAGTATTTTAATTATGTGTGAGTTCCATTAAAATGAAATCTTAAATTTTCAATTTGTTTTTTAAGTTAAGATCCCTCTCCATATAATTCAAGATTATAACACCATAAAATACTGATGAATATCTGAAATGAAACTAATGAAATTATTCAAAGAAATTGATGTTTTTCATTGTTTAATTAAAGGATTCATCATTAAACTATGGAAGTAAATTACATTACAAATCTCGATTGTACTAAGTGTCACCAATCTTCAGGCAAGTCACATATAAAATATTTTACAGAAAAAATGCGGATTTATTAATTATAAGGAAACTGGTGCATATGGAAGGTTTCAATATTTCAATACATTACTTCACTTAGGGTGTCCTGAAAGGAATAGTTTTGTTCTGGAACTTTTATGAATTTCAGAAAACTAAACTTGAAAATCAATCAAAAGAATTTATCTATAACTTTGTTAAAATGAGTACTTTCAATTCGACTTTTCATTTTATACTTGACACAATATAATATGAAATAATTTTGGAATCTTAAGAAATTTGAGTGATTTGACAAAATAACTGGTGAGAGAAAATATTGAAAGTGGAAAAATTTCAATTTTGAACTGTAAATGCCTGTGAAACATCAAAACTTTGCACATACACCACTTATACAAAAGCTAAAATAATATTTATTATAATCATTAAAACTTAATCCACCATTAAAATACATTATGAACATAAATGCTATCCCGCACTGTATACCAAAAACTATTTACAACATCATTGGGGAAATTGCAGAGTCCCTTAGTTACAATAAAGTTTCCCAATGAAAGATTATACATCCTCGGACAACTGAAAAATAAACGCTTGAGCCAAATTATTAATATTACATCGGTATCATATGCTAACAAAGTGAGTATTTCAAGCTGAATATAATTCAAAACTTCATGAATGTACTGAAATATGTAGTTTTATATACTTTTATATGAGAAATATTGTGTTTGGAGAAATAATTTTTTCAATTGACAAATTTGATAAAAAGATTCAAATAGTGAGGAATTTTTTCATTTATTAATACTGATTCGTTATCTTAATTGGTATATTCACATTCAAAACATACTTTTGTAAATTAATAACTATATTTGTTTCGGTGTTTTGGTTTATTCTATAGTGCACGACACAAGTTAAAAGTGCCAGAGGTAATTCTTGAATTATGAATTATGAGATAGTGATAATGAAATTTTAAATCTATCACTAGATTATAGTAAGCATTATATTTTGACTATCTCACAAGCGTTATTACACCATTCACTCAATAGTTATGCAATACATTTACATAAATTGTGCTTATAATTCAAGTCTTGAAAAACACTTTATTTATAATATGTTGTTATCGAAAGATACTTTTTCCTTTACAATTTAATATGCAGCAAATAATTGAAAAAACATATTTTAACAATCCATGTTCATCTACTGGGAGGAAGTAAATAGAAATGTTTTAGCTTTTATTGAAACTACCAACTCATCTATTTTAGTCAAAATTCCATTTGCCCAATGAAAATAACCTGAAGTAATGATGAATCAAATGAAATTATCTTTTGACTGAAACCAAATATTAAACGATGGTTTGAAAAATGTTTTTGTTCAACAACTGTATCGTAAAAAAGAGAATAAAATAATTCCTCAAGAAGTATTTGCCCTGAATCAAAATAAAATATCTATTAATAATTACTACTTCTTCCCAAGTAAGAAATGCAGGTGTCGGTATGACTCGAATACTTTTCAGAAGCCCGATATCAGCATAATCCTGGAAAATACATCTCTCAAATTGATATATCACAGTTTACTAATAAATAACTCAGGCGAAACGATCTCCAGGAGAGTTGAGAAAAGCACAGTGTTATTCGTAACAAATACATGGTGACTCATAATTTCAGGTGTTTGATGCCGTGCTGTACAACCGTTGATGCAATGGCTTTTTGTAGAGATAGACATCTTCGTTCATTTTTGTGAAAAGCTATAAGAGAAAAAGTAGTTGTTTATCTAATAATAATAAATAATAATGAATTCATTATTTCCAAGAAACATTACATGTTTATAGTAGGGACAATGTAACATACATATTGAAAAATAAAGAGGATACTGAGAATAATACAACTAAGAAATATGTAAAACTACAAAATTGTCAATCGATTTCAAAATACATTCTAATATCAAATAATTTTCTAGGTATATACAGATTACTGGTCTTTTCTCTCTGATTCAAGTTATTTGATTTTATTTTGTAACCGTTGTAAACGTTTCAAATGAGAGGTTAGGTACTGAAGATTCGAATAAATATAAATTAAAACGACGAAAAAAATACCGACTCAAATCTGCGAGACTGTTGTCAGATGAAGACTATCAATTATCGATAGGTTTTATAATCTACATTTGGATTCTGATGTTGAAGTAGAGGAAATATCTCAAGTAAACTCTTGAATGAATGTATTAATTTTAGTCAACTCAACCCACACATTTCATTATGTAAAAATTAATTTCTTAACTACCTATAAACATATACAATGTGAACAAAAAAAATTACCAAGTTATGAAAATGGTGGTTTTATATTTTAAACAGATCCGGTACATCTGGTATTAAAAACAAATCTCCCTTCAAAATATCGTTTAAAAAGAAGCCAAATTTGAGGCATCTCAGAGTAATAGGCAGTTATTGCCATGCACACATACCAAAAAGATGTCAAAAGAAAATGGATAGAAAGGCTATAAAAGGAGTACTCATTGGATATGAGAATGATGAATACGATCTCGTGATGTAATTTTTTACGAAGATAAACCATGAAATTCTGTTATGGCAAGAGTACCTTCTACTGATAAAAATGAGACGTTAGAAGAATACATACCAGTAGACACAGATGCTAAAAATACACCGGGTATCTCCGGCTCTCAAACTGAATAGGTAGAAGATCCATTTCTGGAAGATGAGGACATTGTAATAAAAAGGCAGCTGAGACATACACATGAAATCAGAAAGCCACTACATTTCGATGATTATGCCATTATTGTTGCTAGTGAAATAACCGAATCTCAAGAGCCACTCACTTACAAAGAGTTCATCCCCTGCCCTGAGAAAGAACATTGGATTCGAGCAATGGAAAATGAAATTGAAGCCCTAAATGAAAATCGAACTTGGATTACGGAAGAACTGCCACCTAGTAGGAAAGCAATTCTACGTAAATGGGTTTACAAAATGAAGCTGAATGCTGATGGTTCTGTAAATAAATTTAAGGCCAGATTGGTTATCGAATGTTATTCACAATGGAAGGGTGAAAACTACAATGAAACCTTCAGCCCTGTAGCCAAAAGGTAATACGATAAGAGCTGTTCTGAGTATTGCTGCTAGTAGAAAAATTACTCTCACCCAGTTTGATATTACTTCTGCATTTCTCTATGGCGAGCGCTTGACGAAGAAGTTTATATGAAGCAACCTGAAGGATATGAGGATGGTACTAATCGAGTATGTCGGCTTCAGAAAAGTTTATATGGACTCAAGCAAGCACCAAGATGTTGGAATAAGCGATCCATGATGTTGTGAAGAAACTTGATTTCCAGCAAAGTGATGCAGATCCATGTTTATAAATGAAGAAATATGGAAATGATATGATAATCTTGGTCATATACGTTGATGATGGGTTGCTTGCAACAACTAATGATACATTGAAGAATAATTTCTTGCAAAGCTTGCAGAATGATTTCAAAATGACACTGAAACCTGCTTCCTATTTCCTAGGACTAGAAATCAAAACTAGAAACGATGGTTCTATTCAATTAAATCAAGCAGCTTATACAAGAAAAATATTAGAACCCTTTGGCATGCAAGATTGTAAACCCATTCCAACACCAATTGTAAAAAATTTAATTCAATCAGAGAATGAATTCGAAATGGATTTGAATACAACTTTTCCATACAGAGAGGCGGTTGGGGCTCTTATGTATCTAATGACAGGTACAAGACCAGACATTGCTTATGCAATCAGTGTTGTTTCCAGGTCGTTAGAAAATCCCAGCAATCATAATTGTATCCAAATAAAACAAATAATTCGATACTCCAAAGGAACAACAGATTATGGTATAACGTACAAAACAACCAGTGTGGATGGCCTGATCATGGCGGAGATGAAACAACAGGACGTTCAACAACAGGTGTTATTTGTATGTATGCTGGCGGTGCGATATCTTGGCTCAGTCAACGACAAACCTCAGTAGCTATTTCCTTAACGGAAGCTGATATAGCAGCTGCAAGTGAAGCTTCCTGTGAACTGGTTTGGTTGAAACAGCTATATGCAGAATTTTTAGATATGGTATTGATGGTCGATAACGAAGCTGCAATACTCTTGGCCCAAAATCCGGAATATCACAGACGTTCCAAACATATTCATATAAGACATTTCTTCGTAAGGAAACTGGTCTCAAATGGAGCTATTTCAATTCAAAAAACAGCATCAGAACACCAAGTAGCAGATGCACTTACCAAACCGCTGTTAAAGCCAAGATTGAATATTTTATGACAAACAATGGGATTAACAAATTATGAAAAACCACCATTTTCATACTTTGTTAATTTTTTTTGTTCACATTGTTTATGTTTATTGGTAGTTGAGACATTAATTTTGACATAATAAAAAGTATGAATTGAGTTGTCTAAAATTAAAACATTCATTCAAGAGTTTACTTGAGATATTCCTTCTACTTCAACATCTAAAACCTGTGAATTTACTTCCCTCAAACAAAATAACTACATAATTATTTGACAGCAGTTGACAGCAGAAAAATCATGAGGATATTCATGGTGAATTCCATTTCACAATAATTTCAGGATTCAAACTATGACAAGTTGATAAAATTAAAAATTATTTGGATTGGGGGGTTATATTTTTTAAGAGTGATTAATTTTTGGGAAAGAAAGTTTTTGGCTTTCTACTACTCCATCTTAATCTTTTTTTTGTATCAAGATACAAAAAAAAAGATTAAGATGGAGTAGTAGAAAGCCAAAAACTTTCTTTCCTTAAAATTATTCATGTCCTAGGCAACAAGTCTGGATGAATCACTCGCTGATGAAAGTATTATATCGAGCGTGTTATATATTTACCAGTGTCCGGGAAGTTAGACACTTCCTAATATTCTACAGATATTTTATGTTCCATGAAATCAATATTGATTCATGATATTGAACGGTGGTTTCATGTATGCTAGTGAATTTTATGGTGTGGTCATTTTACGGTATTGTTTAAAGATATCGGAAAATCGTTGTCGAATTTAGAAGTTGTTGTGATCGTCAAATTAGGATTAGTACATATGCATTTGTCCTAATTATCGATTGATATCAAGCAATTTTTCTTGTGAGACAAAAATTTGACAATATTCTGAAGCGCTTGAAATATAAATATTACTATTTTGAGTTGGAATATTTTAAATACCTATAGTACACAAACCATCTAATTCACAAATACAAATATGGTAAATATTCTATATTAATCAAGTATAATTGAAGTAAGAGTAACCCTCTCAATCCATACACATTTATCAATGATGTTCACAAGTATAATACACGCAAGAACACTTCCATGAGATCTCTCAGTCTGATAACAAGTTTCAGATATAATCAGATGTATTCATTTTAATGAAATCAACATATGCAATTCATTTAAATTGAAAAGGGAAAAAGCTATTTGGCTTTCTACTCCATCAATAAAGTTTTCTTTCTTCCTTAATGCAGTTGAAAAAATTCTTGTTATATTGAATGCTGACACGAAATTAAGAATTTGAAATTGATAAATAATGGCCATCACCAGTATCCTAAAAAAATCACATTTTATTCTTTACAACTTGTTTCAAGAGAGTCTAAGAATATCAATAAAAATTTTTGCAGCGGGTGATAACTTCGATACGGTTTTGAGATAATCTTTTCAGAATACAAAGTGCCAATATTTGAGGTCATTGTTGTCGTTATCATCAACTATTTCCATTAGACTCTTAGAATATGTGCCATTGATAATTATCAGCTTCTTGTAGCAGGATCTAAAATTCAAAAAAACCTAACCTTTTACTCTCTGTATAATCAACAAGTTTTGTAAGATATGTTGAATAATCCTCAAATTTATTTGATTGTGAAAGATTAGTAGTTCTATGTACACAATATACTCGTCAAGAGGGAAGTCCTATTTGAGGACATTACTATTATACCAACACATTTTACTAAATGAAAGAAAAATACGCATAACACGAATAGTGAAGAACTGCTGTAATGAAGCAGAGATCAGTTCAGAATTACCGGGTTACTCACCAGGCATTACCTAATTGGAGGACACCTGATCAAAACGAAGCTGCATAACATAGACCTCAGGTGTAGACAATGTAATAAGACAGAGGCATATTTCATGTGAATGTGAAACCCTGAATTAATGGCGGCAAGTAATTTACGGACAACCCAAATTATTTCCGGAAAAGATGACCAACAAAAGAACCGGTACAAAGTAGTAAGGAAACAAGATTGTAAAAAATGGCCAATAAAAAGATGGGAGGAAAAACGGAATACGTCCATAAAGCTGCACTGTTTTCTGAATACATGGACGAAATGGACAAGTCAAACGACTGCCGCCAAGTGGTAATCGGGGCTAGGTAGCTGCGATACGATGGATGGGTTGACTACAAATGTTTCGATCACAACTGCGATGGAGATTTTCAGTGGTGATTGACAACAATGCATTGCGACATTCTAGTTGTTAGACTTATTAATGAGACCCTATGCCTCGTGTCAGTAATATTTATTGAGAAGTGGTGGCAAGTACTCTTCTCATTGGCTCGAGGATCAAAAGAGTTCTCCCTACCAATCCCCATCCATAGTAATACACAACATAGGGTATCATTAACGTTTTTGAGCACAGTTTCCATTTGACTTCCAGTCGTGAAAGCTTAAAACTTCAGCTCAAGTAGTCATTATATCATTTCATCGAATATGAAGAACACAGTATACCTCCTCAAATCAATCTATTTTTATCACACTTTCATCCACTTTCAAATTGCTTTTCAGATTATGGGTTATCTTTGAAATTTTGAATTATTAAACAGTGTTAGGATGGATTCTCACTAGTTTTTTTAATTTAGAAAATTTTACGGAAAGTAATTTATAAACTCAGACACAACATAATACATTTTTCTTACTGAAACACATAGTTTTCTTACCCTCGTTTGCCACTCGTTGCCGCTTTCTTTTCTTTCTTTTGCTTCATCTCTTTGCTTCTGCTCCAATGTCTGTTTAGCATTTGTTGCTCTGTCAATCTCATTAAACTTCAGCCCTGCTGTTACTTCTTTCCACAATCTACGTGATTCATTTTCCTCTTGTTGACTAATGGGTTTCACTTGTTTCTTGATTATATGTAAAGTGTTTACATCTACTTGCTCCTCAATCTCCTGAAAATTAAATTTTTTAACATTTTCATTTTTTTGAATATCAATTGAAATGTCAAAAAGCAATTAAGGGGAATGAACTTTTCACATATTTCATATTCAACATCTAAGTCCAAATACCAGATATGAGTCATCTTCGACTATATGGAAGTACGGCCATGGTCCATATCCCCAAAGACAATAGGAGTAAGTGGGACTAGAAATCAGTGAAGCATATTCTTGTAGGATACGATGAAACCACCAAAGGATATAGATGTTTCAATCCAGTGACGAGGAAAGTCATCATAAGCCGAGATGTGACTATTATGGAAAAGCAAACCATGGAAATATTCATAGACGATTTGTCAAGCAAACAAAGAACCGAAAGGAGATTCTGATGCAGTGGGGGAAGAAGCTAAACAAGTTAATGCCAGCTTTGATTATTCCTTCTATACTGATATGTCAAATGATTTGGACAGTAATTATATTCCTGATATGTCAGGCAATTACTCAAACTTTCCAAGCATTCCCAGGAGGTCAAAACAAGAACCGAAGAAGAAAACATATGATGATTATGTTATGTACTTCAATGGTGCAGTCGATGTGGGTGGAACAGCAGCATCTGCAAACAATCTACCCAAAACAGTTGCCGAAGCTTTCTAAAGTCCATACACCCATGCATGGAAGAAGGCTATGATGGAAGAAATCCAATCTTTCAACGACAACGATACTTGGGAGCTCGTTGATCTGCCGGAAAATAGTGCAATGGTAGCAAGTAAATGGGTTTTTAAAATCAACAGTGATGGTGATAATGAAACGCATATGGCTAGACTAGTGGCAAAAGGTTATACACAAAGAGAAGGTGTAGATTATGTAGAAACCTTTGCTCCAGTAGTGAGGCATTCTACATTGGGTTTATTGGTTGCGTTAGCAGTTAGGTTAGATAATAATACATTTAGATGTTAAGACAGCTTTTTTCAATGGTGATCTCAAAGAAAATGTTTTCATGCAGCAGCCTGAAGGTTTTGTTTCTAAAGAAAATCCAAAGGCTGTATACGGTTTGAAACAGTCTAGTCGAGCATGGAATGAAAAGGTTGACCAAGTTTTGTTGGAAATAGGTTATGCTAAATCTAAATGTGAACCATGTGTATATATTAAACGTAGCAGTGATAATTTTTTAACAATAGTTGGTACTGTATGTTGATGATTTTTTCATATTTTCAGGAAATAGTAATGAAACAAAATTCCTTGAATCTCATTATTTGAATTCAAAATTCAAGATTAAGAATCTTGGTGAAGCTAAACAATGTTTAGGTTTGAGAATTAGGCGAGACTCTAATTGTATTAAGATTGACCAAGAAATGTACATAGAACAGTTATTGCAACGATTCTGTATGCTAGATAGTAAGGTTGTTTGTACTCCATTGGATAGTAGTATCAACTTGAGCAATGGCGAGGGTCGAATATGTGATTCAAACACACCTTATCAAGAAATGATCGGAGATCTCATGTATTTAGCTGTTATGACTCGCCCTGATATTGCTTATGCTGTGAGTCTACTAAGCCAATATAATAATTGTTATACCAAGAAACACTGGCAAAGTGCAAAACGTATTCTAAGATATTTAAAAGGTACGAAGGGTTTTTCGTTGATATTCAGTAAAGACAACTTAGATTTAAAAGGCTATGTTGATGCCGACTGGGGATCAAGTAAAGATGACAGAAAATCTTTTACAGGATATGTATTCAAGTTTTTAAAGGGGTTTATATCATGGAAAAGCTGTAAACAACGAAGCAGAATACATGGCTTTAAGTGAGGCAGCCAAAGAAGCAATCTATTTGCGTAACCTTTTAAATGAACTTCTTGGAAATCTGAATTGTATTGACTTATTTAATGATAACCAAAGCGCTCAAAAGTTGGCTAGTAACCCAGTCTTCCAATTTTTGAGAGATATAATATCTAAGAATATTATAAATTTGAAATATTTGGCAACAGATGAAATGATTGCAGATATATTGACCAAACCATTACAAAATGTTAAAAATAAAAAATTTGTGAAGGGTTTAGGTTAAGGTTAAATTTTTTTGATGTCTTATGGCGAACTTTTGTTAAGTGGGGGTGTTGGAAATACCAAAAATTCTCTTTGCCCTCTGGGGCGACATCTCTATGCAATACCCATAATAAGTTGGCAGCACTGCCGTGCTTATTGTTTTCTATTAATTAGTTAGTTTTTATAGTTGAGTAAAAATTTCTTTTACATAGCGACAACGGCGGTTTATTTCCTTAGACTCTGGAGTAGTTTGCTGTTAAAAATAACAGAACATTCATTTCAGTTTTAGTGTAAATACCATTTTGACCAAATATAAGAAAATTAGGCTATTTTCTAGACAAATAAGAATAACGATAGTATCAAACTAACAAAATATATGTCATTTGAAACTGGGGTTTTGAAAGTACTAATTTTTTGAATAATTTCTCTATTTCTACACAAAATATTGCGCTAGTAGAAACAGCCTCAAATCATGAATACGTAACGTTTTCTGGTACAATAAAAAAATACATCAGAAAATATTTATGACTAATTTTGTTGTTGTCCGAAACGACTCACTTTGTCCGTCCACTTGTACTCCATCACTCCATTCCATTCTCCACTAACAGTAAGGAATGGTTTCTTCTCATCTGGGCCGAAAACTTCCGCTGTAATTCTATTCTTCTTATTGCCATAAAAAGGTTTTGTGATAAATTCTATTGTACAATTGTAACCTGTCTTGGGACATCCTATCGTAACTGTGCCTCCTAGTTCTATCCAAGGAACGGTTAATATTGACCGACCATAACCATTGGGAAAAGTGAGGAAGTACTCTTCATCATAATCAATAACGTTAACGATACCCTGTCCTATGTTGTAGACACATACAGAGAGACCAAGGAATTTTGACTTGGTGTAAACATGAGCATTGAAACATATCCTTCTGTTATAGTGTTCCGCATAAAACGCTGAAACTGTAAAAGATTTTAATTAAGGAGAGTGATTGGATTATATGATTGAATAGAGCTGAAAAAAGGGACAGTGATTTTATATACAGTTAGGTTTAGACTAACTGACAGACTGTCTTTGTCAGCCATCATATTTACTAGGTCATTAAAATATATAAGAAACAAAATAGGCCTAATTACTGACTCCTGAAAAAATCCTTGTTTAATATGAATAAATGAATTTATTAATCCCAAAAACATTAAGTGTTTATAGTAGGGACAATGTAACATATAAATTGAATAAAAGAAAACACTAAAAATAATACAACAATTAAAAATAAACAAAAAAAAAACAAATAAAAATATGCGAAACTACATAACTGTAGATCTATTTCAAGATATATAATATACCAGGTCAACAATCTGGTTTTGTTGACTCGGGTATGACTAAAACCCCCGAAAATGATCAAATTTTGATACGCCCAATTATGAAGGAAATATAATAAACAAATCATTTGAATCTGGTATCTTGCCTAACAACTATGTTTACTGATTTCTCAGTTTAAATGTTCCAAATTTGTATGATAAGATTTGTGAATAGTCTTATACTAGAATAAGTCTGTCAGACTATTCATGTTATTAGATAAAAATTATTCGTATATGTGTTTGTCCACAACATGAATTTCCACAAAATGAACAAGTTGTCAATCAAAGAAATAATAATAACAACAACAAAAACTATAAAGCTTCACGTGTTTCTGCTATATTCGAGGTTCTATACTTTCATAATGATATTGCTTTTGCAAATCGAGTGTTATTGATCCTTTTTTAATATTCAATAACAACAACACACAAGAAAGTGTAAATACATAGGTCAAAGTGTTACATAAATTTGTTAAAAACAACTGGTACTAATTAGGATTTTCGAATCCAGCTTTTCACTAATATAAGGTGATCATTGTGCGAATCCAATGATATAATTTGTGCTCTGGAAATTTTATTACAAACCTAGCAAAACATATTTTTCTCAAAATATGTGCCACTGAGGTTCAACATTGCTGGCGCAAGCCTAGGTGAAAACCAAAATAATATCATGTGAATGATATCTGATTTTTATTCCACAATGAATGTTTGAAATACAAACTGAGTAGAGAAAATTATCTTCTGTATAATTCAGTGTTCATATAGAAGTATTTGTTTCGAAAGAATTCGTGTAATTCAATGTTCATATGAAAGTAGCTGTTTCAGGAGAACTTCCTTTCAGTTTGTGTCTGAAAGTTACTTCTTTGCATGATCTACACATCCATGTATAGAGTTCCTTATTTTCAAATTGATTACTTCCTTCCATTCTTTGGAAGATTCCCGCATCCATTTTTTGTATCAAGATGGAGTAGTAGAAAGCCAAAAACTTTCTTTCCCACAAAATAACACAACACAACAAAAAAATATTTTTTGAGTGTTTCCTACACTAAATTAGTCAATTTCTACTAATTTTGGGGTGATAAAAACGAAAATAACAATGAAAAATTTTTATTAGCTCTGGTTTTTGAGATACACAGTACTTAATCTTAAAGAGTAGTTATACTATACGTGAAAAGTGAAAGTACATAAAACATTCAACGAAAGTCATTTTTTGTGGAGGAAAAAATCGGTTTTTTATCGACCTTTTTTTGGGTAATGGTTACCTTCCACAATCTGAAAAAATATAAAAATTATAATGGAGAACTTTATACAAGTGTAGAAGGGCAAACTTTTTAGTTTACCCCGATAAGTTACTGCGTAAAAATCAAAGTATTTTTCACAAAGAAAAATCTTCTATTTATCAGTAACTTGTCGTATTTCACAATTTTGCCTATCAAAAAAATATTAAGAAATTATACTTATCTTTTACGTTTCGGAGGCCAAAATCTGCCTCCGTCTTCAGAAATGGATAAAAAATCGAATTGATATGCAGTTATTCCTTTTTTGAGAGCTTATTTCTTTACTCCTTCGACAGATGTCATATTTCAAAACTTCTTTGACATCTGTCGAAGGAGTAAAGAAATAAGCTCTCAAAAAAGGAATAACTGCATATCAATTCGATTTTTTATCCATTTCTGAAGACGGAGGCAGATTTTGGCCTCCGAAACGTAAAAGATAAGTATAATTTCTTAATATTTTTTTGATAGGCAAAATTGTGAAATACGACAAGTTACTGATAAATAGAAGATTTTTCTTTGTGAAAAATACTTTGATTTTTACGCAGTAACTTATCGGGGTAAACTAAAAAGTTTGCCCTTCTACACTTGTATAAAGTTCTCCATTATAATTTTTATATTTTTTCAGATTGTGGAAGGTAACCATTACCCAAAAAAAGGTCGATAAAAATACATAAAACAATATTGTTATGTTTCTTTTAGAAAATTTTAAGTACAAAATTAATAAAAAAAACATTATTCTTAGTGTTTTGACAAATAAAAGAAGTTTGTACCACCAAATTTCAATTAAGTCCATCCGATTCATTGTAAGATCGCTGTCGTTTAGCTTGTCTTTTATAAAACACTTCTGGAGCATCCCTACACACAGACCAGCAGTAGTCTGCAAGCATTGCTTCATTCCAACGGCCCTGATATCTCTGTTCCATTAAGGCAATGTCTTGATGGAATCTTTCTCCATGTTCGTCACTCACAGCTCCACAGTTTTGTGGGAAGAAATTAAGATGAGAGTGAAGAAAATGAATTTTTAAGGACATGTTGCATCCAAGTTGGTGGTAAGCTTGAAGAAGCTCTTTAACCAATGCTGTGAAGTTATCATCTCTTTTGTTACCTAAAAACCCAAGTACAACCCCCTTAAAGGCTTCCCAGGCTCTTTTTTCATTTCCTGTTAAAATCATGTCAAAAGCAGGATCATTTACGATTTCACGGATTTGAGGCCCAATAAAGATGCCTTCCTTGACTTTAGCATCACTCAACCTGGGAAACTTTGCTCTCAAGTACTTAAAAGCTTGTCCTTCCTGGTCCATGGCCTTCACAAAGTTTTTCATTAGTCCCAACTTAATATGTAATGGGGGAAGGAGAACATCCTTAGGATCTACAAGAGGCTCGTAAACTACATTTTTCTCATTAGGGTTTAGGTCTCGTGTAGGCCAGTTCATTTTTTTATAGTGAGATTTTCTATCCCGACTGTCCCACAGATACAAAAAACAACAGTACTTGGTGAACCCTAATTGCATTCCTAGGAGTATAGCAATGACTTTCAGATCACCACAGATGTGCCACTCGTGTTGTTCATATTTGATTGATTGGAGAAGTGTTTTCATATTTATATACGTTTCCTTCATGTGAACTGCATGACCTATAGGAATAGAGGGTAGCTGATTTCCATTATGCAGAAGTACAGCTTTTAAGCTTAGTTTTGAAGAGTCTATAAACAGTCTCCATTCAGATGGAGTGTGATCCAAATTCAAGCAGTCCATCAAACCATTAACATCAGAACAAACTACGAGGTTTTCTTTTTTCTCAAAAAAAGGAAGCAAATCTTTTTGACGCTGTCTGTACTGAGATATTTTCACATCATGTTTTAGAAGATTCCACTGTTGTAGTCTTGACCCTAACAGCTCAGCCTTTTCCTTAGACAAGCGAAGATCTTTTATAAGGTCACTCAACTCTGCTTGACTAATTCTGTGCGGATCACTAGACCTATCGCTTACCTCAAAATCAGGGTCATAGGATGTAGAAGGATGGGTTGCTCCTTCTAAACAGTCTTCATCACCTTCCTCTAAAATTTCATAGTTTTGGGGTAGAGAAGGGACTGGCAAATTGTCTGAGTGTGGTACAGGCCGAAGAGCAGATGGGAGATTAGGGTATTTAACCGTTCCTCTTTTCTTCATAGATAAACCTTGCTTAATGGGAGGAGTTAAGCAGAAATAACAGTCGTCTGTATGATTGGTAGGCTCACGCCAAACCATAGGTACTGCAAAAGCCATTGCCCGGTTTTTATTTTTCAGCCACTCTCGCAATATGACGGAACAAGAATTACAACATATATGAGGAGCCCATGATTTATCTTGATTCCCAACTTTCACACCAAAATAATGTTCATAGGCTGTCTTAACGATAGGTGTCATTTTACGTTTCTGAGCCTTAAATGTTATTTCACCACATATGTAGCAAAAGCTATCGACAGAATTCACACACTTTCGAGGCATTTCAGATCAGCACTTAAATTAATTTAAAAATCAACTTCACACGATAATTTCAATAGCAACCACGTGCGTACAATTGACAAACTCACATAGGTTATGTTTACTACTTAAGAACAGCTGATGAGAGGGGTGTTATGTAAACAAAAATGTGTACCAACTGTTGGTGATGAAATATTTCATTTGTTGAAAACTCAATATACATATATATAATATAATGATACTATATCTTGAAAACAAGAGCTAATATATAATTTTTATGGTCACTTTCGGTTTTAACACGTGGAAATACATTAAAATCATCTAATTTCAACCCCGAAACAAAAACTTTGTTGTGTTGTGTAATTATGGCATACCACATGGATCCGTTCTGGGACCCCTGTTGTATACACTGATGCTACTGTCACTGAGGCAGGCCGGCCTTACGGAAAGGTATTTCACGTTCGCAGATGACACTGTCCTTTTGTACAGTGGATATGATTTACATTTATTGGAGAACACAGTTAATGAATATCTCTCTAAATACTCAAATTGTCTTCCTCATAATAAACTCAAGATGAACTCTGAAAAAACCATTTACATGCTATTTAAACAAAAAAATAGAATTTGTGGAAATATTGAATTGAGAATAAATAATTTACCCTTAATGAATGTTGCAAAAACCAAGTATTTGGGACTCACAATAGATAAGTTGAACTGGTTAGGTTACATAGAACATATTAATGATAAAATTGTACCAATGTTAGGAGTTCTATATAGGTGTTCCAGTTACTTAAGTTTCAGTAATAGATACTTGGTTTACAATGCATATATATTGGCGAATCTTAGGTATCTGTTAATCATATGGGGTCTTTGTGGCATTTCTAATTTCAAAAAAATTCAAACGCTACAAAATAAATCAATGAGATTTTATTTCAAATTCCATTTGGAATCCACACAAATGATCTATTCTCACAGACTGAACTACATCCAATTAAATATCTACTTAAACTTGAGCAATGCATGAACATATATAAAATAAAAAACAAAAGACTCAAAAGCAACAACGATCTACTAGTCAACAACCAGCTTTATGATTATTATGTTTACAAGGGGTAGAAATGACTGTCATCAGAGCATGGTAAGAATGAACAAAGGATCATACAATCCCTGTTACACAGGCTGTAAAAGTCTTTAATGAATTACCTGTCCATATCTGTGAGTTGCCGGGCTATAGTTCATTCATCAATAATGTAATAGAACATCTGAGCTTCGAGGCACATGTCTGATACGTTACTAATAGTAGCTTTATAGTGGTTTTGTAGTTTTAGTGTTTTACTTGTCATGTTGAATGTTTGTGAATCCCGAGACCAGTATTTTTGCTGATTAGAAAGAATAACAACATATTTTATATTTATAGGGTCTTGACTGTGTTGAACTGTACCCTGTTGTTATATTTTTAATAAAGAAAACACATTCTAAAAGCAATGCAACTTAGAAACTTATTTTGAATGCATTCTAAGTTGGTTTTATGCACTTGATGGAGAAGATTTCAAACTATACAAGCATTTGCACACTTTCCTGAAATATTTTCATTGGTGTTTGTGGATTTTACTCACTCATTTTAAGAGTATATATAATAGGTTGGTGTTTAATATTAAGTTGGTTAAGAATCATCTCATCAAACTTCAGTACTGTACTTACTTGGAGGATGGTGTGAAACTTGCTCCGCAACAAATACTAACTGACTCTTTTTGCACCAAGGTACCGGTCCGTCCTCGGCTAGGGTATCGTTGGTACCAATATCGGCATTTGGCACATCCCAGTGGCAGCGAAATATTTCACCTAGTACAGGATTGTATGGTTTTTTTGCTACTGAACTTTTTCTACCAGCATGGTAGGATGAAAGATACCATCGAACTACTTGAACCATTCTATCTCTGGGATCTTTGATGTCGGCTATTCTACAAACATTTATTGATAAAATAGAAATAGAAAATTATTGGTTATTATGGGTGTTTCTTGAAAAACTATGTTTTACTTAAAACAAATGAATGAATCTCTGTGACACTGATAACCATTTTAATGAGTCCAACATGAAAATAATATTTGTATATCAGTTTATACCTTAAGATTATATGCATTCCTCAATTCTGCAATTTCTGTAGACTTGAAATTTTGTTAGCATCAAAGGAATATACTATACTTCCACAGAAATCAAAATGAGGTTGAATAATTGTATTTAAACCGTTAACCTAGAATATAAAGTGTAGAATACGAATTTTATTGTGAATTATTGAAATAATAATATTTTTGTGACAAGCAATTTTGAAGAAGCAAAAATGATTGGAGGTAACGTACTATGGACATTATTCGTAATAAAGACAATTATTTAAATATGAGACAGATTTTCATTCTTTCCAATTTATTCTAGAAAGAAAATGTCTAAATACTTACTTCAAAAACATGTCTGGATGTGCGAAATAATCCGCGTACATTTCCAATAACGATCTCCTTTCTAAAATGAAAGTCGGCAGTACTACTTTGGTCAAATCCATGCCTATTTTCACTTGAGATAATAAGTGCCTAATCACAGAGCCGTGACTTTCTAATTCTAAACCATTTTCATCACTTTCTTCGTAAAGAGCTGAAAGAAATTTAGATATTCTTAATTCACCCCAAAAAAGTAAAAAAGTGGAAGTGAATATTTTTTCCAATACTGCATATACTTTACAACTACTACTTTCAATCACCATTGTTTCTAAATTATCAAGAACATATTTTTCAGGAAACAACCTCATTACCAATTTGTATTCTAAAAAAAAAAATGCATTCCATATTTAAAGCTACCCTTATCTTCTTGGTTAATTATTTTATAACGAATCTGAAGCCGCCCCTGACTGATATGCCGGCCGACTCAGAGAACAAACACATGACATCACCGCAAAAGAATGCAGTCGGGAATCGCCGATAAAATTCTACGACCGAACCGACTACAGATTTCTAGAAAGGACCGTTACCGATATAAGCAGAGGATCTCCAAAGTCCAGGGGTATCGCTGTGGTACTCAACAAGAAATTCGGTTAGGTCCAAACATTACGAGAACAGAATCTAGAGGTCGGAGGAGTGCTATAGTTGAAGAAGGGTTAGAGAAACATTTTCGACTTGGTGACCAAAAAGTATTCTCGAGACAAACCGTCCTATGAAGATGTCTGGAAGAGTCCTACCAGACTGAGGGACACGATGCTTGACCAGAATCTTGTGGACTTGGCAATCCCGAAATTAGCCTCTGGGCTTGAAAGGCTGGATTGGAGAATTGTGAGAAGCATGTTGGAAACGATATTCAGATCCAGCTGCATCAAGATTTTGGTGTGCGACCGAGCATGAAGACTGTGGAGTGTTACTTCCATCGAATTTCACAGTGCAGATATTGGGAGTCTTGTAGGTATCGACACAAGCCAAGGATGACATTTCGGAGCGAAACGTCTTTAAGAAGGGGGCAATGTAATGAATCTGAAGCTGCCCCTGACCGATATGCCGGCCGATTCAGCGAACAAACACATGACATCACCGCGAAAGAATACAGTCGGGAATAGCCGGTAAAATTCTAGGACCGAACCGACTACAGAATTCTCGAAAGGACCTTTACCGATATAAGCCTGTCTTCCCGACTCAAGAGGGCAATTCAGAAAGTGAAACGAGCGGCTAAACAAGAAATTTAAATAGTGGAAATAAATTAAGCGTTAGTTGCTAAGTGTTGTAGTGAATAAATTAGTACGTGATTAGTGAAATATTGTTGGAAATAAATTTGTTTAAGGCAGTTTTATTTCATTAATTTCTCACAATTTATTAGGTTTCAATCATCTTATCGGTGATGTCATCCCCAATTTTTCTGGTGGGAATGGGGGTCTAGTGATACCTTACTGAAAATGGCTTTCGATATCTGTTTTTTTCCAGAAATTATTGATTTACAAGAAAAAACGATTTTGTTTCTCTTCAAATAGCTTTTTAGGTATTTTTGGATGTGAGTTCTGTTACTGGTGTAAAAATGAGTAAAAGGTTTCTGAATGCGATTGCTTTATTGTGACTATGGAACTGTATTCTCTCTTCTCATTGCATAACTTGTTCTTTCTGAAATCTTTCGGACAACTAGGGATATACATCACGTTCCCAGATATGATATGAGAACAACTTTCAGAACTAATAATGAATTGAGATCTGTTCTGAGAAGACAGAAACAAAACAAAAATTGATGCTTAAAAACTACACAACAAAATGGTGACCCTCAAAGAATCTGCATATATTCGTTCAATATGTAACAAGCGTATTTCAGATAGCTCTGTGGAAATTGATCGTACCCGGATACCATAGCTAAGTTGAGAGGTTGAAAATGAAAATATGAACTTAAATTGAATTCTCGGAAAATATCCTGCATGTGGATTCTTGTGGATTATCGAATATGATATCTCGACATTTCATTCTTTTGGTGTCTGTTATAAAAAAGATGCATCTACGTTTTCATCTAAGGTGCTCATGAAAAGTGGTAATACAATTTGTATCAATAATTTATTTTATTTGTACATAGAATTAGTGATTACGACAAGTTACTTCAGTGGTTTATATCACATTTTAACTTTGTAGCTGAACTTTTCAGTTCGAAACTGCAACGTTTGATAGTTAGTTCTTTGTAATAAAACACTTTTTCAGGTGTAGAACATGTCAATTACAGTAAACATTATAGAAATAGTAGAATATTATGAGGCAGTATCCTTAATATAGGTTAAGAATATAAGAATATAAATGGCCAAAGATGTATGAATAACAAGGTTATCACAGTCAATATACTTAATGTAATATTATTATAGTAGATACAGAACACGAACATATACATCTATATGTAGGGTTCAAAAGAGACTAAACTACATCACAATGCAGAATGTTATGACATGAAATATTTAACGCGAACAACATCAGTTTGAATTATCATTGAAGATTCTTCCAGTGAATACTAAGCTTTGGAAAGAAGCAAAGTTTTCAATTTCCAAGAAAGAAAAGTTGGGTCACTGATTATTTGAACCGTTTTGGGTAAAAGATATGATTTGTGTCTTGTTAATGTTCAGTTTAAGATTGTCTGATGTAAAGTACTCCCCCAGAATCTTTAGCTTGAAAAAGATATTTGCCTGTAGGTAGTTGTGATCGGTTGAACTCAAAACAACAGAACAGTCATCGGCATACTGGACCATGCATACATCAACAACTTCAGGTACAGTGTTAGTGTAAAGAATATATAGTAGTGGGCCCAACTCTGACCCCTGGGGTACACTTCTTACAATATATATCATTTCTGATTTCATTAGATTTCCATCAGTATCCTTTTCAGTGACAAATTGCTGAGTATTTTTCAAATAGGACGTAATTAGTTCGAGTAGCAGCCCTTTGATACCATAGAACGACAGTTTTGTGATAAGCAGCCTATGGTCAACACTGTGAAAAGCCTTGGACAAGTCCAGCATAGTCTTTACATAGAGCTTGATAGTTAGCTCGAGTAGTCGATTTCTTTCTTCTAAATCCATTCTGCATATAACTTAGAAGATTATTATTCTCTAGATATGTGATCAGTCTATTGTATTACTTTTTCAAAGATTTTACTAACATTTGACAGTATTGCAATATGCCTATAGTTGATTATTTTACAAACACAGATACACATACAACTATATATATATATATATATATATATATATATATATATATATATATATATATATATATATATATATATATATATATTTATACAGGCTGATTCACGGTGGATGGCACATTAGACGTTTCTGGTGAACCAGACAACGGATCACTTTGAAAATTTAATGGAGGGCATATTCGGACATTCTCTAGCCAACTAAAATATTTTCGACAATGCGGTGTTGCCGCTTCTATTAGAAAGCAGTAGCAACTTTGATTTTTCAAATGGAATACTCTGTATATAATATTATTTTTGGAATCTCCAACAATTGCCCGACAACTTTTCTTGATATTTCCCTATACCTATCTGTTACCGTTTTCGAAATAAAAATTAATTTCAATTTTTTTCTTCGAAAATCATGACTTCTAAAAATGCCGATATCTTTTAGTTAAGAAGTACTATGATATCGAAATTTGGTTTGGAGTTAGGTGATACTTGGACACTTCCCACACGTCAGCCTAATCTCCGTTACTTCAATACAGGGTGGTAAAAAAATACAGTTTTTTCGTTTGCTTGAAAAAGTTGCTGAAATTTGATTATTTTAAATGGAACACCCTGTATATTATTGAAAATTCGGAAAGCTGCTGAAATTTGCTTTCTTTCTATCTATATCATACCTATACCTAACTAGTCAAGTTTCGGACTTATGAACATTTATTTGTGAAAATGTCCCTTCAGAATGGTATTTCCATTCGGTATTTGGTAAGCAGGCCATGATTACTATTTGACAGTAGCGTTGTGACATTCTCCTAATAATATCGACATTTTCGTCACTTCAGAAGTTGCAAATACCTTCAAAACGATGGAACAAAACTATTCAAACGAAGTTCTTATGAATTTGTTTATTATTTTTGGACAGTGTGACAAAATTATCAGCAGAACATGTAGAAAGTTCAATGAAATGTATCCGAATCTACCGCCAATGAACCTCAAGAAATTTATACGAATTCAGAACAATTTCAATATGTTTGGATAAACTTTAAAAAAGCACCAAGAAACTTGAAATTGGAAATATTGATATGAATAATTATAAAAAAGTAAAACAATCATGTGGAATATTTCAAAATATGTTCGAATCGCTGGCCGTTCACTTCCAAGCACTTTAAAATGCGGGTGTTGACTGCTTTCGTGGTGGCAGATCTGATTTCATTGGGATCCAAATCTTCAAATGTTTGGGCAATCCTTTCTAACAATTCATCTCTCGAACGCACGGGTATTTTGTAAACTTTTTCTTCAAACATTCCCCACAAATAAAAATCTAATGGATTAAGATCGGGTGATCTCGCTGGCCAATTCCATGGTCCCAAGCGCCTCATCCACCGATCGTCAAATAGTCTATCCAGTTCTGCGCTCACTTCTCTTGTGCAATGTGCAGGAGCTCCGTCTAGTTGGTACCAACAGTTTCGATAATCTTCGAGTGGCAGATTATCCACGAAACTGTCTACAGTATTCTCCAAAATATTCAGGTAGCTTCTGGATGTTAATGACTCCTCGTATATCACGTACCTCAATTTGTTATCCATCAACATGCAGAAGACATTAAAATTTTTCTTGAAATCCGGCTTCTTTTGTGACGTGAGGATTTTCACTGGACCAATAATGACGATTTTTTCTATTGAAAATCCCTTCTCTCGAAAACTTCGATTCATCAGTCCAAATAATTTTATTTAAAAAAAGTGGATCTTCTTGAATGCGTGTCATCAACATTTCACAAAATTCTACTCTCTGTTGAGGATCTTGAGGCTTCATTGCTTGAATTTTGGTGAATTTATAATCATGCATTTTATGTCTTTGCAAGATTCTTTGAACCGATGAATATTTTATACCCAAATCTTCTTCAGCACTTCTTATCGATGACTCGGGAAATGCGTGAAAATATGCTAAGACATTAATCTGGTTGTCTTCGAAAGTTACGGGTCGAGGCAAGTTTCTTGGTGCTTTTAAAGTTGATCCAAATGCATTGAAATTGTTCTGAATTCGTATAAATTTCTTGAGGTTCATTGGCGGTAGATTCGGATACATTTCATTGAACTTTCTACATGTTCTGCTGATAATTTTGTCACACTGTCCAAAAATAATAAACAAATTCATAAGAACTTCGTTTGAATAGTTTTGTTCCATCGTTTTGAAGGTATTTGCAACTTCTGAAGTGACGAAAATGTCGATATTATTAGGAGAATGTCACAACGCTACTGTCAAATAGTAATCATGGCCTGCTTACCAAATACCGAATGGAAATACCATTCTGAAGGGACATTTTCACAAATAAATGTTCATAAGTCCGAAACTTGACTAGTTAGGTATATGTATGATATACATAGAAAGAAAGCAAATTTCAGCAGCTTTCCAAATTTTCAATAATATACAGGGTGTTCCATTTAAAATAATCAAATTTCAGCAACTTTTTCAAGCAAACGAAAAAACTGTATTTTTTTACCACCCTGTATTGAAGTAACGGAGATTAGGCTGACGTGTGGGAAGTGTCCAAGTATCACCTAACTCCAAACCAAATTTCGATATCATAGTACTTCTTAAATAAAAGATATCGGCATTTTTAGAAGTCATGATTTTCGAAGAAAAAAAATTGAAATTAATTTTTATTTCGAAAACGGTAACAGATAGGTATAGGGAAATATCAAGAAAAGTTGTCGGGCAATTGTTGGACCATTTAAAAAACAAATAAAGGAGCTATTAACTAATAAGGGATATTACAGCGTAGAAGAATTCTTAGAAAGGGATACACTGTTATAATGATTATTGCTTCCACTGCATTTCTTTCATCCTATATATATATATATATATATATATATATATATATATATATATATATATATATATATATATATACATATATATATATATATATATATATATATATATATATATATATATATATATATATATATATATATACATATATATATATATATATATATATATATACATATATATATATATATATATATATATATATATATATATATATATATATATATATATATATATATATATTATATATATATATAGGTAGCTCCTCCGCTACATATTTACTAACATTTGACAGCATTGCAATATGCCTATAGTTGATTATTTCACAAACACAGATACACATACAACTATATATATATATATATATATATATATATATATATATATATATATATATATATATATATATATATATATATATACATAAAACTAACTAGGATGAAAGAAATGCAGTGGAAGCAATTATCATTATAACAGTGTATCCCTTTCTAAGAATTCTTCTACGCTGTAATATCCCTTATTAGTTAATAGCTCCTTTATTTGTTTTTTAAATGGTATAATATGCAAATCTTCAATATCTTGATGCAACATATTGAATAATATTATGGCTTTATATGCAAGTGATTCCTTGAATGTCGATGTTTAATGTTTTGGGATAGTTAATAAATGTTTATTTCCATATTTACCTAATTACAGTAACTGCTATTGAGTTAACTTTGTTTATTTTTCACACTGAAGACAACAAATATTTACTCCTCCATAAATGTCTTTCATCAATTAAATCGTTGCTGTTGGAAATTATTTAAAATATCCCAATTAAAATATCCAATTTTCCATAGAGTCCTGCAGCTACTCTTGGGACCTTATGGATCATGAAGTAACCGAAGATTCCCACCCGGAGTCTATAGAGCAGATGGATGTTGACTAAACGACCCCAACTGCCTGTAATATCGGATCAAGCGCGAAAGCTTCTCAGTTCTCTAACTCTTGAGGCTAAGTTATGCAATTAGGTGACGACGTATCCTTCTCTTCAAGAGCAGAAAAGTATGAATCTACCTTGCATCAACTTTATCATTACTAGTATTTATCAACTAAATAGTTGCGCCAGTTGAACACTGTCCCCAAAGGTCCGATACATTCGGAGGACGCGCCGGTATTAGCAACCAAAGATCATTTCCCACACCGTGATGTTAGGGATCATTGGGTCCAAGAACCGTGTGCCATAAGTAGACGCAATGAATCAAGAATGGCCTTCTGCATTTGTCCAAGATTTTTGCCATACTGCAGCAAGTCGGGTTGAACTTAAGATTTGAGAGTGGAGAGGGCATCATTCCACCGAGGACACCAACAATGAGAACAAGCATTATAACAGAATGGCACTTCTCGAATAATATTCGTCTCACCCGGAGCTGACAACTCCACGACGAATATCGTATTACTCTGATGATCGAGGAGAACTACATCAGGTTTATCAGCTTGTATCATTCCCCACAACGGTTTCAATATCTGACAACCTCATTGTAGATCAATCAACTGGAGTCTTTTTAGTACACCACTATGGCTGCAGTAGAGGACATTCCAGGAGATGGCCCAGAGCTGAGGTCCCAGAGCTGCACAGGTTACCTGAGAGAGGAACCTTTTTGGATTTCATAAATGTTTGTGAAGAACTAAATATAAATTTATTTTATTGAATAATTCCTCGCGAGTGTGAGCAGTGTACCTGTTGTTGCTTGAATATCGTGAGGCAATTGAATGTCAAATTAAGGTATATTAGTTATTTCATAGGTCAGAGTTAATTCTTACCATCATAGTCCAAGTCCTCTAAATTGGTCGACCTGGAACGAATACTTTTTTGCCTTGTGCTATTTGCAAGTACCGGAGTTGACGATTTTCCGGCAGGAACAGGCGTTTGAGGATCATTATCAAAGGATATGATGCTACTGTAAAAAAAAAGAATTATGTTAGCAATTTCCGTAGTGTTATGATAAGAAAAAACAAAAATTCAGTGACTTTCTCTAAAATATTTTATTCATTCAAATATACTTTTTTAGGTAGTTTTTATCACTGAAAATATTTTCTAACGATTTTCAACTGATTAACATTGTTGAATCGCTATTCAAATTGTTATCAGATGAATTCGTCCTTTTGATTTAGTTTTCGAATAGCAACATTCCCGATAAAGAAGCAAATAATTCGTTGTATTTGAAATGAAGAAGAACCCTAAATTTTTACCCTAATAATTTCACTCGCAAGAATTTTGAAAAGCCGACTAAACTTATCAAGTACAATTGAGTTCAGCAAGTATTCTTGGTTCAGCCTCGTACCACTAATGAGACCTACGGAGGGTCGAAACAGCGCTGTTTGGTGTTGATTCATACATCTACACTTACAGGGTGTTAATTTGAAAACTTCCCACCGTTAATATATTTCTTCCAATAAACAACAATAGGAATCGAAAAAACGGGTCAACTATATTGTCAATGGGGAAAACTTTCGAAAACTATTTGTAGCCCTCGTGGATCAACCCCCTAGGAAGGGTAGATGTTGCCCTTGGAATTTTAAATGGGAAGGAGGTTAGGTGGCACATCATTTTGATTGGCCATTAGCTCCAATTAATTTACATCAAAAAGTAGTCTGATAGTAAAACGTAGATGGTAGAAAAGTTGTGTTTAGTAAATACTGCATTTTTAATTCTCATCGCAAAAAGTGTACAGATAGCCGTCATTTTTTGCTATTTCTGCTGTGAAAAATTTCTGTTTTCAGGCAAAAAATGTGGTATTTTTGTGCATACAGTTGTACCTGTTGGGCTGTTTAGTGATTACTTCAATAAGTGTATAAAAGTGTAAAAATAGACATCCAAATTGTAATGTAAGTCGCCGATATGTGCCATTATGTGCTTGATTTGGTGAATAAGTTTTACGAAATAACCACAGAGTACTAAATGAAGCAGTTCAAATTGAAGTATTGGGAACATTTGCTGCTGCAAATTACTGTTTGTAAGGAGCCCACGAGCTCCTTACGAACAGTAATGGAACAGACGGGAATGTCACGCAAGACTGTAAGAAAAGCATTGAAAATGCATACATTTCATCCTTATAAAATGCAGATTCTTCAAGAGATTCACGAAGATGATTATAATTTTCGCTATTGAAGTGACGAACACCCATATATTTTTCGAGAAGGGCATACACTCTACCTATAAAAAGTTAATGGTTGGGTTGGTATTCTTGGAAATGCCATTATTGGTCCATTATTTCTAGAAGAAAACTTGATTGGAAATCTGTATCTTGAAATTCTTGAAGAGACTATCGATCCTCTTATAACTCACGAATTAGATACTAAAATGGATGCAGGAGGTAATGTACTTTTGCAGGAGGATCTGTTACATTTCCAGCAGGACGGTGCTCTACCTCAATATTTTCTTTCCGTCTGACAGGTTGAACTAGAGATGGATTGGCAGAAGGGGAACAGTTGAATGGCCTACGAGATTGCCGAATTTAACACACTTAGATTTTTTTCTTTGGGGGCATCTTTGTTCCGTTGTTTATAAAACACAGCCTTCTGATATCGAAGAACTTGAAAGACGAATTACAGCAGCATGTCAGTCAATTCCTAGTGAAGTTTTCCATAATTTTAGAAGGGAGTTCGAAAACAGACTTTATTACTGTTAAGAGCAAAATGGACGACATTTCGAACATTTTATAAGATAAGCGTAAGTAGATTCTATGTTTGAAATGCCTTTCTCCCAAATTAAATTTTATTTTGTAAAGTCGATTCAATAATGCATCTTAGAACAGGAAAAATCCAATTATATGTATAAGTTTAAACACTGTTATTCGGAAACTGTTTATAAAAAAATAAAACGTCTCCCTTGACTAAAAAATTGACCTGTTTTTCGATTCCTCATATTATTTACTGAAAGGAAGATATTAAGGGTGGTAAGTTTTCAAATTGACACCCTGTATAAAATTTGAAATTAAGGTACATTTAAGGGGCACTTTTCTCTAATGTAGATAGCATAAAAAATGCTGACACTGATCACGTTTGTGGATCCACTTTTCTTGACGATGAACATGGACAAACCAATTAAATAAAAACAGGATAGCTACTGCTCAAGAAGGAGACAGCAGTGTAATCGAAACTATTACGAACAGTGTCACTGATGATAGGGGTGACGATATGACAGACACCAAAATTGTTTCTTAGGATCAGCACATAGTTACTGTTTGGATTTTCATGAAACGACAATGAATTAGTAGGCTTTTATATACCTGATATCACTAGCTGGAGATGTCTTCAGCAAACAAGTTGTTTCTGAAGCTTGTAATATCCATCATGCAGCACGTAGCAGGCTAACTCCTGATAGGGCAAAAAGTTAACTATCTATAAATCACAACCTACCAGAAGTACATCAATATTACTGAAATATGCTGGTATTTCTTCCATTATACTTATTGTCAATTTCTAGCCAAAGAATAATTACGAGTAGATTTATGTTTAATTTACATTAATTTAATTGACAATATTTAATTTTACTTGTGATGTACTGTATGGAACCTTTGGTGTAGTAATGAACATTATTAGAGTTTTTTTCCTCAACACCAAACCGTTATTTTAACACCTCGACAGGTGTTTCGATAACCAAGTGATCATCTTCAACGTAAAAAAAATCACATAAGGTTGATATTTGCTAACGATTTTATTATTGAATAATGTGTCCACGTACTAGACGACTTCATAGTTTCCATTATTTCTTGAAAATAAGCAATCAAAACATTATCGGAGAATGTCGAAATATTATTTGTATTTCTTTAGACCACAAACCGTTGATATAGTTTTTCGTAAACTTTCTTAGATTTTTGGGGTAAAATATTTTGTACTGCATTTTCAGCTTTCTCCAATATGTGTAGAGGAATCGACGGTAATTCTTTTATATCGTTGATATCAGACGTTTTGATAAAATAATTATCGAAGATTAGCAATATTCTTATTAGTCAGTGGGCTATGCTTGAAGAATGGCAGTAAACAAATCTAAAGAAATGAACTTTAAACGTTCAAGCCAGTCTCAGATATACCAACACAGTGGGTTGAATGGATGACACATATCAAAAAACAACTACTCCCCTGGCTAATACCACAAAGGGCGTTGAATTATATCCGACAGGTGTCAGTGCAGGAATCTTCACAGAAAATTTCCTGCATATGCAATTGGCAATACAACTGAAAGAGTCGACTTTCAATTTTGGAACAGACACACTTGCAGACCGGTTTCAGGCTCATTAGCCACTCATCAGTGCAAGATAGTGGTCATCATCGACCTAAAGTCAATGATATTCCATAATTGGAAATCGGAATTCTTTCAGAGCGAAACAACAAAATGTCACTCCATCTAGTGGACGAGGTACTAACCAACTGCATATCCGAAATTTGCCCGATTCCTCTGAATAAAGAAGAAAATCTTTCTTATTAGTCAGTGGGCTATGCTTGAAGACTGGCAGTAAACAAATCTAAAGAAATGAACTTTAAACGTTCAAGCCAGTCTCAGATATACCTACACAGTAGGTTGAATGGATTGACGCCTATAGTACCTCGTCCACTAGATGGAGTGACATTTTGTTGTTTCGCTTCAACTTAGGAAAAGGAATGACATACTCTGAAAGAATTCCGATTTCCAATTATGGAATATCATTGACTTTAGGTCGATGATGGCCACTATCTTGCACTGATGAGTGGCTAATGAGCCCGAAACCGGTCTGCAAGTGTGTCCGTTCCAAAATTGAAAGTCGACTCTTTCAGTTGTATTGCTAATTGCATATGCAGGAAATTTTCTGTGAAGATTCCTGCACTGACGCCTGTCGGATATAATCCAATGCCCTTCGTGGTATTACCCAGGGGAGTAGTTGTTTTCTGATAGGCGTCAGTCCATTCAACCTATTGTGTAGGTATATCTGAGACTGACTTGAACGTTTAAAGTTCATTTCTTTAAATTAGCTATATTCTGTGAAAACTTAATACCTAATAATACCTACTGATTTTGACAAATAACACAACAAGATAGGAATTTAGGACAAACGTCAAATGTACAGCATGTTTGATTGAAAAATTGTAGGTTTCTAATGATTAGAAATCTATCTATCTATCGTTATGAAAAATCTGTATCATAATGGATCTCATTATGAAACGGATTACGGGCAATGGATTACAGGTGTATATTATAGTGTGGGCGTGGAAAAATATTATTGCAAAATAATAAAGTAGAATCAATACTTTAATTGGAAATATAAAGAGCTGCTCGAAAATTCCTCAGAAACTTTCATCATAATTAATTAACCAAACAACGACGAAACTTGAAACGACATAACAAAACATCTCATCGCAAAAGCCAAGATCTGAATGACTCTTGTTTGATACGCGAATTCTTCAAGTATTCTCGTCTGTGGGCCCCGCGAGGATACTACCACTTGATATTTCATAAGAAAACTCGTTACTCTTGCCACTCAACACGGCCACAATGAATTTACTCAATAGAGGGAGCGTTCCATTTATGGTACTTTTGACATTGAAGCCATTTTCAAGAAACGGAAAAGAAAATTATGTTTTGTGTGGGGATATTAAGATACTGTTTTTTTTTGCCTACTGACACTTTTAGGTAGATGTATGAGATTTGAAAAAGTTAAAAAACTTATGGAATATTTTCCCATGTGTTCTCAAGATGACCTCGTTATAATCACAACTCTCGACAACAATATCTAACCTCTGAAAATCCATCATCAATAAATTTGGGCCAAAAGACCAGTTGGTCACCTACATGGTTGAAAGTTACTACTAACAGAATCAGAAATGTTATATAATCAGGGAATCACGTTCATTTTTGTTGACAAAGCTGCCCTAGATTCTAATAAATACATTTGAAACTCATAAGGTGGCAAATAATAAAAGGAAGAGATGAAATTGACATCAACAAAATAAAATATATCTGTACATATTGACCTGCTCCTCGACCCCTCAGTAGTTACAGTAGTACTCTTAAACAGGTTTAGCATCGAAGACATTTTCAGTTAATTTTGGGTTTAGCTAGCTGAGAGCCAAGCCATCATAGAAAAACTTAATTCGATATTATCAATGACTTTGGTGTCCACTCTGAAACAGGAGGCTTGTTCTGGTTCTCTGCTCGGACTGTTCCAAAAAGTCAGAAAACATTCACCCAAACGTGTACTGAACATTTTGTCGAGTTAACCTTTTCAGTCCACAACTGACTCACTGATTTTGGGCGATTCGAAACACTATAAACTGAAACCAGAACAAAACTATTGTCTCTTTTATTATTGTATCTTACGCACGATGTGTCTAAAATATATCATTAATACGTTTTAGGTTCAGTACACCTATCACACCTCTTATGGGGCTAAGGAGCTTCATTAATGGACTGGATAATGTGTTGATACATGGCGCGATAATATAGGACAACTACTTAAGAGAGAGGGAGACAGCGAGAGAGAAAAGTAAGAGGAGGCGTGAAAAGAGAAGATATGAAGGCGAATAGTATATATCCTCCTTTCATGATGACGTGTCCAGAGCCTTATGGGGAGCGGTATTGATTTTTCTAGGTGGCCAAAAATGAAGAGAAGAATCGACTGAAAACATATTGATAGGTGAGTTGTTATATGTAACTTTTATCTAAAATTATTCAAATACATATTCTTAAAATATCACCTCATTTTCTGAAGATCAACTTCTCTCTAGCTTTATTGATGATGACGGAATGATGGACTTTCAGGAGGTTGAAATAATTTTAGGAGGGATGGGTGTAGGGAGGAGTGATGGGAAATATTGGCAACATATCTAAAAATGATCGTTAGGAGGTGGTAGTACAAATGTACCAAATTCTATCTGTCTCTACAAGGAAGTGATCTGACTATTCGAATATATTTGATAATTTGATTTATCGCTTAGTGTTAAGTTTTATTGATAGTGTCATATGTAAATATGTAAATTAACCGACCTGACGTTTGTTACCTATGTCGCGATTTCAAAACAATCAAATTAGGAGCTTTATAGTTGTAACAGAAATAAAAAACTAGATTTGTGACCAGAGATTTGAGTTTTTCTGAAAACTTTCCTTTTATGAAATCTATAGAAATATTCAGCAGATTTTTTTTCTAAACTGTTTGAAAAAGTTGTAGCTAAAAGAATATTGGAATATCAAGATATGAAAAAGTTGTGTTATTCAGCATGGATTGATTAATTTATTTATGCTATTTTTTAAAGAAAAGATATCGAAAAAATTTGTTTCGAACCTTTTTGATTTCTTTTAAAGTAGTTTTGTATTCTCCTGTCTAAATTATTCTCTAGTTCTCTAGTTAGACCGAAACTCCAGTTTCGGTCTAACTAGAGTAGTTATAGTAGAGTAATTTGAGTGTATTTATATCATTGAATTCACGCGTTTGTCTCATTTAATATCCCAACATACAATTTGCAGATTTCCTTAACAACATTATATGCTTTGTGAAAGAAAAAGTACTATTATAAGTAATGCCTAAGTCTTTCACCTCGGTTTTTACATTCAAGATCTCTCGATCAATATGATATTCAAATTTAAGTATACTTTCAATCGAGATATTGTTAACGTATAACATTTCTTAATATTGAAAAATAACTTATTAGTGTAAATCCAATTCAGAATGTTGTTAATGTCTTTTTATAGTGATAAGCAGTCTCTAACAGTTTAAATACGTTTAAGAATTTTGAGATCATCTGCAACGAGCAGACAATGTGAATCATGTAAGACCTAAGGTAAATCATTGATGAATGATAAGTAGAAGAGGTCCAATATTTGATCCCTGAGGAATACCGGAATTAGCATGGAATTTTCCCAAAGTGTTTACATTAAGTTTAACAATGAAAAATCTAGTTCTCAAGTAATTTTTAATTAATTCACGAAAATTCCTCGCCAAACCAAATTTACAAATTTTTAACAAAAGCACATAATAATTTACATGATCAAAGGTTTTACGGAAGTCCGTGAATACTGTGTCCAATGGAGATTTATGTTGTAAAGTTTCAGAAGCTTGATTGCTGAAAATGAATAAATTAGTATTGACTTTTGGGCCATAAAGCTATGCTGCTCAGGTGCTGTGTATTTATTAGCGAATTTATACTGTTTTGAGTATGAAATTTGCTCCAATAACCTAGATACATAATTGAGACACCTCTATAATTTTCAATTTCTATTTCATTTCCCGATTTGAATATAGGTATGGTATTAGGTTAATCAAGGTGCTCTGAGTCTTTAGTGATTGAATTACTCATAGTTAGATTTGCCTTGCAACATAACAAATTAGATTGGATCATAAATGATAATATTTTCTACAAGTTGAAAATTGATCATACCCATTCCTAGAGTAAACAATACACAGAAATAACTTACCAGAAACCCATGAATTTACAACTACAAAGAATATTTTTTTGTTTTTCACATTATTTTGGCTTTGAGTTGACGTAAGGTGTAAGTAGTTTATTAGTTCTACCACTTTTACTCTAAATATGTTCTCTGAGTTTTTTTTTCACCGAGAATAGTTGAGTTATACCTTTCTTCATTTTCGTGAAGCACGAAGTCGGGCAAAACTAATGCAGCCAGCAGTGCCAGATCATTTTCATGCTTAGCAGTAGATTTTGTGTCGCCCCGACTCCGCATTGGTACAATGTTGATACTAAATATACGTATAAACGCGTGCGATCGCTGCTAATCATAACGTGCTATAGGACGAAGCGAAGCCTTTGACACGATATTTATGCGTGCGGCTCCTCGGCCGGTATCACCGCAACAGCTATGTCCCTGCATACTCATTTAAATTACATGCTGTAAAGGGCTATATTGATCTATATTGAATGCACACTGTATTTAATGTACTTAATTGGATAAAAAATAATGCTGCATTGCTTAAAATCGCTTCGTAAAAATGTAAAGGATAAAAAAATGGTAAATTGATGGATGTAGCCATTACTACGTGGTAGGAGATCATGATGAAAAGAGAAATGAAAATTTCTATGTTTTTTACTACTTTTATTTGTAACTAACGTTACTGCCATTTCGTCCTAAATGGACATTTTCAAACTTGAACAACTTGTTCAAACTTGTTCAAGTTTGAAAATGTCCATATAGGACGAAACTGTAGAAACGTTAGTTACAAATGAAAGTGGTAAAAAACATAGAAATTTTCATTTCTCTTTTCATAAAAAATGGTTATTGTGGGTTATTTTCAAGAGACGAACATATACCATCGTGGACTTTTTTGTAGACCTTTTGAGGGCGTACAATACTGTAGTACATTATTTTGATATATTTCGTAAGGTTCAGCCAGCGTTTGCCATGTAAGCGCAAAAAAAGTGTTTATTTACGACATCGCATTAGAAACCTCTAAAATTATCAGTGTATCTCCAGTATATTATGCATGTTATATACATATAAACCTTCCTTTTGAATCACTGTATCTATTAAAAAACCCGTATCAAAATCCGTTGCGTGGTTTTAAAGATCTTAGCATTCATAGGGACAGACAGCGGGAAACGACTTTGTTTTATACTATGCAGTTGATTGATTCGCAAAATTCCGCAATCAGGCGGAGGTGAATCCAACAAATCAAAAATTATGAAAATTGGTCCAGCATTTCTTGAGTAATAAATGGTGAAACTAACACAATTTTGCGAGTTTCTTTCATATATTAGATGTAAATGACACTGATGGATATTGGTGACTTTGTTTCCATTATGACATAATAATTATTTATGCTCGCACAAATACGAATGTCATAACCTCAACTGACAACTGTCATAACCTAACGTCATCAATTTGTTATATGTTCAATTATTTTTAAAATTTTCGAATGTTTCAATAATTCTTATTAATTCAATACTAATAAATGGTAAAACTGGAAACTCTGGCGTAGAATTAATCCAAAACAAAAACTTTTCTCAGTTTCCATAAATGCAATACTCTTCTTGACGCGCGTTTCACCAATCAAGTTTGCGTCTTCAGGAGATAAAGGAAACTGAAGACGCCAACTTGGTTGGTGAAACGGAGCGGAGACAAAGTGAACAAACAAGAAGTCATGAAAATCGGTCCAGCCTTTTTTGAGTTATAAATGGTGTAAGGCTGACCTGGAAACTTGTTTGAACCGAATGGGCTCCGTAATGAGAGATTCTATATATACTTAGAATCAACCAGAAATAAAACAGGAATGTTTCCTGGTGGAATGAAGATTTGGCTCGGATTAGACAACAAACTAGAAACACCTTTGAAATTACAAGAAAATCAGGTATCTGGGATCAATACGAAATGTTCCTAACTGGATACCACGAAGTATTGAGGGAATCTTAGAGAGACTCATGGTGAAGGCAATGCGAGGAGGTCGAACAGATCCAAGTAAGTGCCAGACTTAAGGGACTGCAGGCTTTAATAAATAACATTGAAACAAATACCGGTAAGTAGACAAAAATAAGAGAGCTTCTTCGGATGCACTTCCCCGAGTTAGAAATAACAAATCTAACACTGGAGTCCTGGACAAATTTAGAACTGGAAGCATCTAATAGGATGTCCAGGAAGAATTGGCTGATGGCAAAGAAAGTAGTAGATTTGGAGAAAATTGAATGGACCATTAACTCAGTAAAACTGCAAAAAACTGAAACTTGAAAAAAGTCATTATAGCAAGTTTGGCTTTGTGAGACTGATTAGCGCCACCTTCATTCCAAAACCTGTGAAAATTGGACAGGAAACGGCGAAGACCTTGAGATCAATCAGTCTCATGTCTTTTCATTCAAGACAAAAAAAAAACTACTTGACAAGCATATTTGGGACATTGAGATGGCTACCAAACCAGCGGATCACGATCAAAATGCCTACAGCTCAGCTATGTCAACGGAAACAGTTTTGTCGGGTTACAGAAAAATCAAAATAGTCTCACAAGACCAAGCTGGTTTCCTGAAAAAGAGCGACCAACGACACAGCAAGGAGTTTTCCTCAGGGGTTTTGCCCCCACTGTTTTGGAACCTTGTAACGAATAAATTACTACTACGTCTTCTGGACCACAATGGACTTGGCTATGCTAGTCCAAGGCAAATATAATAATATGATGAAGGGACGCATGCAGCAGACCCTGCTGTTGCATGATAATTTAGTCAGAAGAACACGCGTCGGGAGACCTCATATTTGTTCTGGCGAGGAAAAAGTATGAGAAAAAGTAAATAATATAATCAACAATTCAAATAGTGTTTTTTTTTTGTGAACACGGAATCTAAGTCTTCTAAATCGAGCAGTGGAAAACATAATTGGCTCATTACATCCACTATCTCGCTGCTTTGATCTTATCCTATTGCATATTAACAAACGTAAATTTATTCCCAACACGTTGAAAAAAAACTAATAACCTCACTTTGAAAATCAAAGTCGGTTACACAACAAGCTCCCACTCTCGATCCCTTCCCCGCCCACAGCCCATTTCCACCCCTTACCTACGTCGCCTAAAATTCAGCCTACTGCCTAATATCTTCATCATCTTTTTACTGGAAAGAATCCGCAAACCAGTAAATTCACTGCGAAACGAGTTCAGCGCACGGACAAATTACAATTTACATTTACGATCACAGTGAAAACAATATAAATACACTCAATATTACTTTCAGAATCACAATTATTGCTGCTGCGATTTTCTACGGATGATGACTGTTAGGAAGATTCACATTTTATTTTGGGGTTATGGACACCGATAATTCGACGGCTATGTGAATACAACGCGACGCAGCGTCGAGCCCTCGAGACGATTGAGCTTGCGTAGCAGGGATTGTTTCTGTTTCGAATGCGGTGGCGAACTATACCGCCAAAGGTCGCAGTTCTCGAAAAGATCGCTGTTTTTTCAATTTCAAGCTTCGGCAAATCCTACACCCATGAGCTATTCTCTCTGTGTGAACTCTCAACGAACAGAAGATATTTTAATATATGAACCATATTATTCAAATCAGCATGCCCCATTTTCCCGTATATCAGGCTGGGCTGTGGAAGTATGATATAGTGTAGGCGCACCTTGGAAATTGTGCGGTTTTGCTTAAATTTTTTTTGAAAAATATATCTTCAACAAATTTGAAAGCATTGTAAAAGGTGAGATGAATATTCAGGGCAGAAGGTGATATTGATCTTTCTACTAATGTTTTTATAGCAATTTGTATATTTAGTCAATATTTTTATTTCTAACCTGAAATATTTAATTAGGATTTAATCAACAATAAAAAATGTTAGTTTAACAATAATGTCATGTTTCTCAACTTCAAGAAGAAAAATACATGATATAACAAACCCCGCCAATTTTCCATATCCCGGCTATGATTTTTACTCCCGATTCAGACGTAACTTTAGAATATCTCTTTTTATCAGAAGGGATCTCTCCTGACGAAAGGAATTGCTGGAACCCCAAAACTTTGATGTTATGTACTTCAAAATAATATCGAAGAAGATCACATAAATCATATTCTGCGTTTATCGACCACCTAGCGATACACAATATAGGGAACTATTCTCTTCACTTGCAAACATCATTGACTTTCTGCAAATCAATCATCCCAATGCCGAAATTTCCTTATTCGGCGACTTCCAATGTCCACAATATCGAACGTCTCAAATTTTCTAATGTCAACGACGAACAAGGTCGCGAAGCTGATGCTTTTGCAATAAGCTGCGGACTTAGATTATAAACGAGCCAACCAGGATTCCTGACCATGATGGAGAATATGCTAAGTGTTCTGGATCTATATCTAACAACCAATCCAGAAATTTACACAGTCACCGTAAGGTCTCCATTGGGATCTTCTGACCACAAACTCATTTCGGTGTTGAGTGAATTACCGATAAATGTTGGGAAACAATGTAAGTCTCGCAAAGTTTGGCATTACAGATCTGCTGAGTGGGAGGATCTTCCAGACCAGTTCCGAAATTTCCTCTGTTTGTTTCAGGTATAAAAATCCATCTATTTGTGCTTTTGAAGTAACGGAAGTTGTCGTTCGTATGGGGGCGACAGCTGATTAACGAAAAAACAGATTTAAAACAGAACAGATCCATGGTTGCATATATCCCTTTTTCCATGAAACCAACTTCTAACGGCAAACCTTGGTTCAACAAAAATTGCGTTCAACCTATTCCCAAAGAAGGCGAAAAAAATCTTCCAAATAACTATAGACCAATATTACTGGAGTTTTTCCCTACACCAAACCGTTATTTCAACACCTAGACACGTGTTTCGATCACCAAGTGATCATCTTCAAGAGGAAGATCAAACTGATTGATCTTGAGTGATCTTAAATATGGCTTTCGGAAACAAAGATCAACAGGCGACCTTCGATGCTATGGCTTGTTGGATTATTTTTGTGAACGGCTCTCCAGCTTCCTGAAAGAAAGTTCCCTGCAAGTGGCTGTCCATGGATATCTCTAGAATACTTTCACCATCAACGCTGGTGTTCCCCAGGGATCTAGAAGTAGTTTTGAATTGGGGTGAAAGTAACCAGGTTCAATTCAATGCCAAAAAAGCTCAGGCATCGGTTGTCTCCATTAAGATGAATGTCTCCGAACCGGATATGAAAATGTAAGGTCAAACAAATCCACTATCTGCTTCGATAAGTTTGTTGGGGGTTAAAGTGGACACTGTCACCTCACAAACCACAAGAGGAGACTAAATCATCTGTCGGTAACAAATAAGACAGATGGGTATCCGCGGCTAAGCTAAACAGTGGAGACGGGAGTGGGTTAACCAAATTAGCAAATTTCAAATAGATCTTAATGGGCGCCAGGTAAATTTAATCCTCCAGATACCCTAAGTAACTTACAATATTATTAACTTACCAATTAATATTGGAAATAAAAGATAAAGATCCCAATATGATTTACTCAGTAAACCTAACTTACATGGATTAATCGAAAACGCTTCTAAGACAACAATGCGATATTCACACTACTACGCGATGTTCAAATGTCAATACAAGAGGCCACTGAGCGCGGTGTATATAACCACAAATTCAATCAGCCATAAATTATGGTAGTAACGACGCTTAAAAGAAAACTACAATACGTCAAGTAAAACTACCACGAAAATTGAGTAGGTGTGGGCGAAATCGTAAATACTAGTATTGGAAGGTAAGACAATCTCGTTTGCGTCGCGTGATCTCAGGCGTAGGCGCATCGGTGTCAACAAGCAATTGTAAAAGGAAGACAACACCTCAATTTGCGTTTTACAAATGAAACCAAACACGTTGCCAACTAGCGGTGAATTCAGCCAGAAAGGCAATTACTATATCAACAGGTAACAATAAACAAAAGGGCAAACAATTATTTAAACAGGTAACAATAAAAAAAAGGGCAAACAATTATTTAAATAACTCAGTATTACACAAATATTCAAATAAACCAATTATAACTTGCGTACTCCATTTGGGCCACCCGGTATATGGTGTTAGGCTACCCCGTAGTTCGACGGAGGTGGATCACCCTGTAGTACGGCCGAGATGGATCACCCTGTAGCACCACCAAGATAGATCACCCTGTAGGGCACAACAAGATGGACCAGTAATGGATCACCAAATAGGACCCCAAAGGTAGCTGAACACCTCTAAATCCGGGGAGTTTGTCAACAAGGTGTTCTACACCCCAGAAAAAAAAACCCTGGCCAAGGGGTTTTCTATACGTTTTTTCGTGTGCGGTGCTCTGCACGGAAGTCCTACTTTGAGTTGAAGAGTGACTAAGGGCCTTCTGTTTCTTATGAATCTGATTTCGGAAATCCTTCCACCTGGCACAATAAGTTCGGTAACCACCACAAATCCTCAACAGAGTTTAAGTTTCAGACTGCAAATATCCACACCAAAATGACCAATCAGTCTTCCACTATACAATCCTGACTTGTAGAAATAATCCCCGTGAAGGATGGCAAAAATACAAACATATATATCCTACAAGCCAGTCAGATGGTACACTTGAACTCTCAACCAAGCTCAACGAAGGTCAACCCCGAAATCCGAGAGACTGCCACATCTGACAGCTATCCAGTTGTTGTCACAGTGTGTCCAATCTAAGCTACAAGCACCAAGGGGGTGCTGTGCACAACATCATAAATCTATTCATATTATGCAGAATATTTACCGAAAATATCAAACAATATTCAGAAACCCAGAGCTAACTAATATTGTTTTTCAGGCGATATGACTCTAATAAGTAAGTAAAACTTCTGGAAAGGTATAGAGAATAAGGCAGACAACGGCTGAAAAATGATAGGTGAAGAAAACTGAGAAACATACAATAACAATTATTTCAACCTAGCGAGGAATTTCGGATTTCCAACGTCGAATGCGAAGTGAATGGTAAGTACTGATCAAAGCAGTTAGTCAGGGAGCATACATATATTCTTGTACATTTCAGGTATGGTTTTCTATGGAACGGAAGATTCCCATTATGAATAAAATCAACTTGTAACTGAATTGCATTGTTAACAACCTCTGAATAAAGATCTTAAAAGGTAAGGTAGTGTTTTGAAAGGTCACATTGAAGCAGTTTTGATCTAGTGCTAAATTGAAACGTAACAACACCAATATGTTTCGGCACAATCATGTCTCTGGAATTGCAAAAGCCGCTTCTCAAAAGCTTGGAACAGTGTTCGGAAACAGAGAACTGTACACACCTAAGCAACTTTTGATGCTTTATAAGGCTCAGATCAGACCTTCTTTGGAGTATTGTTCCCATGTATGGAGCTCCGCCCCTAAGCATACCCTGAAGCTGCTAGATTCTACGCAGAAAAGAGCCATCCGCCTGATTGGAGACACGAACATCACTTGCAACCTTGATAGTCTGGAACATCGAAGAAAGGTTGAAAATTTGTCACTCTTCTAAAAATACTTTCGCGGAAAGTACTCAAGTGACTTGGCACATTGGATTCCACCAAATCAAAAATACAAGACGAACTGATCGGCTACTGATCGTTTTGAGGTTCAACTCAGTACACCTAGAACTTAACTGTTCGAGAACTCTTTCATTTTGGAGAATTGCGCTCGAGTGGAATAAACTTCCTGTGAACGTTTTTCCAAATGGATTGAATCTACAGCGTTTCAAATCCAATGTGAATCGCTAGTTTCGCAGTGGCACCGTTCTGAGAGCGCCTTAAGGAGTTAGTTTCCTGTAGTGCTTGTGCTTTTTTTGCATATATGAATAATAACCAGTCCGTGCAAAGCTTATTGTTAAATCATCTGAAAATGGAATTTTCAACAGGTGATGATCGAATGTCTTGCAAAACATGCGCCAAACTAACTGCCTGTTATAAGGAAGCAAGTATAGCTGAGGCACCAGTCAATCTAATAATAACACTGATGATCTTCAAACAAGACTCAACCTCTGACGGAAGCAAGAAACTCTTTCGAAGGTTCGAAATAGATGCACATTTCAATCTAGGAGACCACTATTATAATATTCATGCAGTCATTGTTCACTGTGGTTCTGGCGTTGAATTTGGTCATTATTACGCCTTGGTCAAAGACCAAGTTTGACGATAGTCATATCACGAAGTGTTCTGACGATGTATTGAAGTTATTGGAGTCTCCGGAGGCACGCTACATTTTGTTTTATGAGAGAGAGGACATTGGCAGATCAAGATCTTCAGATGATGTGGTGCTACAGGTTTTTCCGGGTTTTCCTGCAGCTGAAAAAGCAAATGCGCCACTGGAATCAATGAAGTCGCCCCGGAGCGCCAATTAATTTTTATTATTGTTTTTATTTTTATTGTTGTTGTATAATAATTTCAGATAATGGAAGAAAAAATTGAGTCCTTCAGTTTTGATGCATAATCTGCAGAGTCGAATGAAATTTCTGTCGAGATTTATAAATGATGAAATGTTATTTCGTATTTCTTACAACACAACATGGATTCCTCTTAGCAATTTTTATTTCTTATTATATTGTAGTTCATAGACACCCTCATTTACATGGTTCCTGGGACCGCGTTTGGGAATTCTTCCATTCTTCCTATTCATTTTCTTTTGAGAATATCAATAATTGAAAATTACAGTACTTGGTAAGCAAAATGTGGTGGACCGCTATCTAACTGAAACCACATATTTCTGCGCAAGTTTAAAGATACCTTTCAAAGGAAGGCTGGCATATGGTTTTGCGAACATCGTAAAAACTGTTGCTAGTCTAATCTTCAGTTAGCTCAATTGGGTCAAATGATGTATTACCAGCTTACCAATTAATAAATAACTGATGCTGAAAGCAATCATTATTTACTATCCGTGGGTATGCTACTACCCAATAGTGTGAATTGTGTATGTTGAATATTTCTGTGCAGTTTGATTCATTTGTCCATAAACTCGAATTGAAAAAATTGGATCAGCGCTGATTCTTTCAAGCATTTCTTTACAAAATATTACTCCTTGTTGATAGTCTTGTGATGGAAGGGCTTTATACACGATGGATATGGTGAAGGTGGAATAATTGCCTGCGCAAAATTCGTGAAACTGGGTATGTCCCAGTACCACAAGTACCTTTGAACTTCATACAATAATATTGGATTTACTGGCATTTATCTTCAAACAGTGATCTGAGGCAGATTTAAGGAAAGCATCAATGTCTGTATTGATGATAATGGAGACAGTTTCTTTGTCTTTCGGAGGAAAGCTGTAGTATATTTGCCTGTCATCCGAGCCGAACATTTTTCAAAAGAATCTGTGAGACCTGTAGTGTATATGGTGAACAATAACGGCCCAAAAAACGGATCCCTGGGGTATAACAGCCCGAAGATTCTTATACTCACATTGGTTATTATCCAGATTGAACTGTAGGAAGCAATGAACATTTTTTCAGATGACCACGAAGCTACACTTTGATAGCCCTCTTCAATACTTTGGACGATGGATGTCCTTAAATTTAGTAGAATTAGACTTCATGAGAACTTTATTCTGATGTTACATAAAGTTGTGCAGACGAACTAATTATCAACCTTTTCAAAGTGGAATGACGCATTCACTTTCTGATTGGTTTTACATTCAAAAGTTCGTCAGGTGGTTCATCGATTTGTAAAGTCAGTTGAGAATGCATTGACCTCATTTGGAATCTTTGATTGTTCAGGTAAAATGCTGGATTCTGTTAGTGTAGACAACATTTGTTTTTTCTTACAATTACTAAACCTATGAATAAAATACGCCCTTATTTCCTTTTCTTATTGCTTTGTTCACATTGTTCCGCATATCTTTATAAAATTGAAAATGGTGAACTGATTTCGTTTTCTTCTAGTTCTTGAGAGCTTTATTTTTCCTGGAAATTATTTCTTTTATAGTATCCTTCAACCAGAAGGCTTTTGTTTTAGTTACTCTAGAGGTTATGAAGGGAGCATGTCCGTCAAACAAACTCATGAGGAAATTCATTGAAAAATTTATTTTGTCATCAACCCCCGCCTGGTCAGAAATCATATGAAGTGGAAGTGAATACAAATCTCCTGAAAATGTTCTTCATTGGGATATTTGAAATTTCTATAAGTGAAAATTTTTGGTTTTTTGAACTCAACAGTTACTCGTAATTTACAGAAAACATAGCCGACTGGTACGGCAGGTAATAGAGATCCACAAACACACGGAGAATTTCAACCGAAAAGAACAAGCGGTGCACCTCAATCAAATGTGGAACCCCATTTTAAGGAATTCGAGAATAACGAACAGGACAGCAGGCAGCAAGAGAGTTAATGTTCCAAGTTCAAGTGCAGGAACGAGTACAGGTACAAATGCAGATACAAATACAGGTACAAATACAACTGATCACCTGACTAGGCATAAATAAGCGTTACGAAGCCGAAAAGGTAGTCATCGAACAGCAAGCCATGATGGTTAAACCTCTGAAGAAGCAAGCCACTCGCGCCAGCGAAACGTCAGGAAAAAATTCCAAAAATCCACTGCTTTCAAACTCGAAAAGAAATGACACTGAAAACTCAGCCGTTAAAGTCTAAACCATTTTGTCAGAAAACATATGATTAGATGTACCACCGCTATCAAGCACACTTTTTTTGATTACGAATTTGTCGTTTGTTATAATCAAATTAAGAAGACTCGCAGTTCTATTAGTTACTCCCGTTGGACAATCCACAATTTGATTCAATTCAAAAGTCTTCAATACATAATGGAATTTTTCAACGTTTTTATTTTCGAAATCGTCTAGGCATGGATAAATTAGGTTTGAAGTATTTTCAAATGCGTCCACGAATGTTGAAACGTCTTGCTGTGGGGGCCTGTATATGACGCCAACTGCTAACTGATATTTTTTTATTGAGCCACAACTGTTCGTGGTTAATACTTTTAAGAGATATAATTTCACATTTTAGAAAATATCGAACATATACAGGGTGTTTATTAAGCATGCGGCAAAAAAATTAAGGGAATATTCCTTGGACTATTCTAACGACAATAACAATTGATTACCAAAAATTACATGTAACGTTTCTCAATCTAAAAGTACTTTTCAAAATGACTACCTCCCAAGAATCCAATCTTCTCGTCATTGACTCCCGAACTCTTTCAAAAACTCCAGGATCGTTTCTGATTGCGTTACACCTAGGAATTATCCGATTTCTTAAATCTTCCACATCTTCCACTGGAGTAGTATAAACTAACGAATTAAGGTGGCCCCATAGGAAATACTCCAGGCGGTTTAAGTCCGGTGATCGAGCAGGCTCTGTGTTACGAACGATAACCCTCAGAAGTCGAAACTTGTGTGAGCTAAAGACTAACGAGGTCTTACAATTTATTTTGTGATTCTTAAGACGGTCGATTCATACAAATGATCACTTTGAATGTCTGCAGCCGTTTGTAGTGAACGGAATGTTGTTGATAGGTACCATCGGAATTGTTAGATTTTTCATTACTTGGTAAGTCTATCCTTTTATTTCGGCTACGTTAATAATTATAAAATTACCAAAATTGTTATTGTAAAAATTCGTTTTCGCCCCGTATCTGCGAAACAAAGCGCCCTATCAAAAATCATCAGTGGAGAAAATATCCTCAGAATAGGCCAACTAATAGTCCTTCAATTTTTTACCGCATATTTAATAAACACCCTGTATACACACATACCTCCACATCTGCAAAGTATGGATGATCTAGTAAGCAGAATTATCGACATTATTGCTTGCTCTATTCGCGGGCAGATGGCGCTGTACGTAACCTCCTTGATATAATTCGAACTCACTTTACATGAATTTCTTCATTCGAAAAAAGTATTTTATTTTTAACATGCGCGCCTGCCGCCTTATTTGTAACCCTCCTTTGCGCGCTTGCTGCCTTCCTTGGGCTTGGTAGCTGATTTTCAGGCTCATTCTTCGGAATCGGAAAATATCAATGGTCATTTTTTTAAACAATATATGGCTGATTGATCCCAAAGTTTAGATAAAATAAATATAGTACTAAAAGACACCCTTTTAAGGAACATCGAACTGAAAAGTTAAAACATTTTTTTTGAGTAAGCTTAAAACAATAACGAACGAAAAATGCTAGTATTATTGTGAAAAAGGCGTGGGCGCTTTGTACCATATTTTTTTTATATCCAGCGCCCGTCGCTTTTTTCACAATAACACTAGTATTTTTCGTTCGTTATTGTTTTAAGCTTATTTTGAAAAAATTATTTTTAACTTCTTAGTTATCAAGATTGATAAAAAAGCGCAAATGACAGTTCAATACAGACCTGACTCCATTGCACTAGTGCGACACATTTCAGTCTATGAAGGTTTTATACAAAACGAAATAGGTTGATATTTGATCAAATTCAGTTGAATGAAGTTTGATATATCCATGCATAATCAGTGTGAGGATGATAAAAAAATTACATGTAAATAACTGCATATTCAGAAGAAAAAGGAAAAAAAAAAAAGAAAAATCAAGAGATAATTTGTAACCAATAATAGAGAAAAAAATAAAAAAGTACAGTAGTTTTCAGAATCTATAAAGGGACGATTCATAATTTCTGTACGTCCTCGGCACATTTTATCTGCAAAATAGCTTCCTCATCGCAGTTGAAATGTTTGGAGATTATAACCAAGGAACTCGGCAAAACCCGGAAACTAACCAAAACAAAAGAAATTCGAATTGCCAGACTGCATTAATTATTTTTATAAGCTGGGCATTTCTGAGTCCTTTAATATCCCTTGTAATTGTTATAAGCAGCAAAAAGCAATCGCGAATTTCCTCATTTCTATGAATTATAAAACCTAAATCTGAAGTATGAATACTCACGTAGGTGTAGGTATTTGACTTCCAGGGGTGAAAGGTGAATCGTTGGCGTCATAAAAATCTTCTTCCCCCTCTGAACTAGAATATGACATGTCAGGTACCGCCAAAGATGTAGGTACCACTACACCTGAAAAACATAATTGAATTCTATTTATTCTCCAACGAACATGCCAATTTTTTATCAGTATCATGGAGCATTCATTAAAATTGTTCAACAGACAAATAAAAAAAAAATCATTAATTTTATTGAATAAAATAAAATTCCCCATACGAATAATGCTTATTATAATCATGTAAAATGGTTCTGCAAATCATCCAATATGTCGTTCTACATATTTATATGCTGTGATTTAATCTGCATATTTCATTTTAAGATGGTGAAATACAGGGTGTAACTGAATAAGTGTAAAACATTCAAGGAGGCGATTCCTCATCGAAGATAGAATCTTTCATATAAAAAAAAACTTCGTTGGAGCATCCCTTGTTAAGATACAGCCCCATAAAGAGGGAAAATGAAATTTATATAACAATTATTTTCACAAGCACTGAAAAAGTTACAATATTGAAATTAACCTGACGTTTTGTACTACCAAAAAGATACTTAGCCAGTCATTTATTTGGTTTACCCCATGGTAGAAAGGGGTGGAAATCGCAACCCCTAAAATTTATTTCCAATGTAACTTTTTGTCTTATTATTTGTTTACTATTTTAAAATTTATTTCCCATAGCCTGTTTCTTTCTAAACAAAAAATGTCTCTTGGGTTTTTTGCCCAAAATAAACCAGTTCGCAGCAAAAAATTATTTTAGGAACAACTACAGAGATACATCGTCATAAATGCGAACTGGATTTATTGTTATTTTGTAGTTAGTACCTGTATAAAACGATTAAAGGGTAATAAACAAAACTAATTTATTGATAACAAAACACACAACAAGTAGAAATCATAGTAAATGTTCAATATGTCTACCTTCAGACATTACGCATGCGTCTAGACGTCGGCGCATTGAGCCACGTATTCGCTCAAATATTCCTGAAGTCTCTCTGATTACCCTGCACGCATCGATGATGCGGTTTCTTAAGTCGTTTACATCGCGAACAGGAGTACGATAAACCAAATGCTGTAAATGTCCACAAATAGAGAAATCGAGAGGATTGAGATCAGGGGATCGAGCGGGCTAGTTTTGTGGTCCTCGAACTATCCACTGATTTGCATATGTTTCAGTTAAATGCTGTCGTGCTACTTGACTAAAATGGGCGGGAGCCCCATCATGCATAAAAACATATCCCTTCTGACGCCCAAAGGAACTTCCTCCAGCAGTACTGGATACACTACTCTTACAAATTGAACGTATGCCTCACCATTTAAGCGAGGAGGTAGAAAATGAGGCCCAATTAAATCATCCCCAATAACTCCGAGCCACACGTTAAGAGAAAACTGCTGTTGATGGTTAGTTTCGACAATAGCGTGAGGGTTTTCATCAGCCCATATGTGGTAATTATGAAAATTAATAATCTTGTCCCGAGGAAAACTACATTCGTCTGCGAATTTTAATGTATTCAGAAAGTCACAATTTCTTCTAATCATTTCCAGCATCCAATTCCAAAATTCAAGACGGTTTGGAGAGTCTCGCGGTAACAGTGCCTGTATTCGTTGCACATGGTAAGGGTATAAGAGTTGTTCCTTTAAAATTCGAAATACTGTCATATGATCAACATTTAGCTGGAAAGCAATGTTTTTAGGACTAGTAGTAGCTTGTTCTTCAATCAAATTAAGTACTGCTTCCTCAAGCTGTGGTGTTCGTACTTCTCGATGTCGACCACAATCCTGCGTTCTTTTGTCGAATGAACCATATTCTCGTAATCTTTGATGAAGTCGAGCAAATATTCTATGTGAAGGATGCTTCCGTTGAGGATACATTTCAACATATCTTCAAGAAGCTTCTAACCCATTTCCCTGCGACAGACCGTAAACGTAATGCATATCAGTAATTTCCTCATTTGTGTATGCCATTTCAATAACAAGTGAATTATCAAAGTAACAAATTAAGAACAGAACAACAACACAAAATTAGTATTATTTCAATTTCAAAAATTCACAAACTGACAGCGTCATACCAATTTAATTGTCACTATCGCTAATAGCGACCTACTAGATAGATTAGTTTCGTATTTTCTCATTTATGATGATGTATCTCTGTAGTTAGTTGTTCCTAAAATAATTTTTTGCTGCGAACTGGTTTATTTTGGGCAAAAAACCCCACGAGACATTTTTTGTTTACAATGAAACAGACTATCGGAAGTACACTTTTAAATGGTAAACAATTATTAAGACAAAAAGTTACATTGGAAATAAATTTTTGGTAGTACAAAACGTCAGGTCAATTTCAATATTGTAACTTTTTTAGTGCTTGTGAAAAAAATTGTTATACAAATTTTATGTACCCCCTTTAAGGGGGTACATAAAAGATCCCATCTTTTTTCCGATGAGGAATCACCTCCTTAACTGTTTTACACTTATTTACTTACACCCTGTATATGGTGAATTTTTATAAAAATGAATTTTTATATGACAAAACACAACCGAAAGAAACTGCTACAACGAAAATTAAAATATGGCAACATGTATGGATGATGCCTCTTCTGAGGAAAGATATAGATTTCTTAATTGAACTTCCTATCATCTATAGGATTGAGTTCTCACTTTATATTCAATGTTTTTCTTGCATTTTTGTTCTGGCAATAATTTTCTGTTTGTACTTCGTTACATTGTTCTTTGTACTTTTAACTACGGTTTCAATAAACAAAAAAACTGTAAATATCTTTTACAACGAAAAAAAAAGGGGAAGAGCGCTAATATGTAACATGTTCACAGTGCAGCGGAAATAGTTGTTCCAATACTTCACCTATTATACAGATAGATGAAGTAGAAGAAAATATTTGATGTAGACAACAATGTAATATATTTAAATAAACAGATTTTGTACTAATAATTTTTTTTCTTTTCATTAGTCGTAATCAATTACCTTATTTTTTTAAATGTACACAATAGAGTACGTTTCATTTATAATTAAACTGGCCGAGAAATTCTATTGTACATAGCAGCTGTCGCTCCGCTCTCCCCTCCACGTTTTTCTACCTGTTCGAGATCCCTACTGCTATTTTTATACACAGGTATCTTTGAAAAATGTTCCTATATGTCTACTCAGGTAAGATTTAACATATAAATAAAAAAATACTGTTTAAAGTGAAAATATATGGCCAAACATTAATTTCTTATAATAATTTGTTTAAACAATGAAAAAACGGAGTGCACAAAAAAAATTTGGGTAAACATTGCAATTTATAGTTTAAAAAACAATATCCCACATCGATCATATTAATTCATTCACTATACCTCTAATCCGAGGTGAAAACCCCCAGGCGCTCCACTAATATGGTAAAGTACAATTAAAAAAGAATGTTTTTAATAGAAGATGTTCCTGGAGTAACATTAAAAACGTTGGCTTGCATGCCGTAATTTGAAAGTAACTGGAAAAAAGTGAATTAATAGACAGGTTAGTAGTATACATACTCGAGTAAAAGAGTAGCGGTAGATTCAAACTGTAATAAATGAAATTAAAAATAATTATGAATTTCAGATTTATTTCCAAGTGAAATATGAATCAAATATAGATGTAATGAAATAAACTTAATTAAATATAATAAATGAATATGATTTAATAAACGATTGAGGTTATCTCATTCTAATCAATGGTAATTAACGATGGAAAATTTACTATTCACTTCATGTTTAGAGCATACATATGAATATTTATTTATTTTTTGCACTGTTAAATCCACTCTCCTCGAAGCTTGTATCTATTTCTTACATCTAACCTCATTAATATGAGGTTATATAAATGCTATTATAAAACAAGTTTTCTTCCGGATATTGATTATCCGACGTACAATTCGCAAAACAACAATGCTTTGTTGGCATTATACTAGCACAAAATAATTTTTTATATCAGATTTATATTTTCAAATAATGAATTAATATTACGTAAATAAAACTGTTTTACATGTGAATAGTTTATGTTTGTCCCTACTACTAGTGCTGACTCTCGTGACACGTTCGCTGTACTATTCTCAGGAAAAAAGCTCATTGAATAAAGTGAATGGAATAAAATAACCTGAACTTAACCAAAATATTAATAATCAATGTTAACTGGACAATAGTTACTTCGTAATAATTCGAAATATGAAAATCAAAAGAAAAGTTTTTTTTGAGTGGGAATTCACTACGCGGTAGGTATCAGAAAATTTGAAAATCACTCGATGCCAGGAAGGTTAAGTGTGTAGTAGCACATTGAAAATCATTTTTTTTTGGACAATTTTCCATATTTTCATAACAAAACTGAATAATTTCGAAAAATTTGAATGCTGTGTGATAGTTGTGATCATTATTTATGACAGAAAGTTAATGGAATACAAAAACTGAATATTGGCCAGTGAAGTAGTAAAGTGCAAGAAGAAATAATGACACAGAAAAAAATATAGAAAATATTTTCATTTTACACACCTGTTGTATTACACCTACGTTAAAAATTTTGTGCCTTTAAACACCCACTGTTCTTTGTATCCGGATCGGTTAATTATTAATAAAACCCTTTGAACTGACGTGCAGTTCTGGAAGGTTTGATCAAGAGACTAGACAGAATTTCAGGAAAAAATAATTATATATGAAATTATTTTTTTGTTGTGAAATACATAGAAGGCCAAACAAACTGGCGCACAAAAATTTCTGCAAAAATTAAAATTTTTAAACTTTTTCTGGAAGTAGTACTTTGAACATAATTCCTTTTTTGCACATATGAAAACGAATTTCGTAAACGGTAAACAATTGAATGACGATAATGATAATAGTAAGTAAGTAAAGTAAGTAAGTAATAAGACAAAATACATAGTCGTCTATGACAAAAGGATAAAAAAATGAAATGAAATAAAATTAAAATAAAAATAAAATAAATGAATAAAGATGCATGAAATGTAGAGATTTTACAATTCTAATGAAAGTTACGGCTACCTAAGCAAGCTTGTATTGTAGCCAGCGAACTAAATAGTATATCTTTTCCTGTATAACCAAACATAGAAACAGAATATAGAAAGGAAGATATATTGAGAAGATAGAGGACGAGAAAGAGAGAGAAAGACCTGTGTGTGATGCGCTCTGAAAGACACCTCTAATAATAGATATTTCTTATTCAAGTATCAGAAGAAGCATATCATAATTATTGTCAACAAATTTTTTCAACTGTATTTTTTGAATTTGAGCTTGTTTCTCATGCCTTTCAATGATTCAGGTAGAGTGTTGTAAAGTTTGGGTCCCAGATAGGTTATAAATTTTTGATTATGCGTGAGTCTGCATCGTGGAACATTCATGGTCTTGATTGAACTGTTACGAGTATTGAAAGCATGCTGTACAGATTTGATTGAAGAATTAGCAGTCCATAATAAACTCTGAAACATGTAAGTTTTTTAACAATAACGTATTATGGAGTTAGCCAAGGCATCATACACCATCAGTATTATTTCCCTGTTTAGTATATTCCTGAGCTGATACAATTTATATATTAATTTACGTAGTCTAGCTACTGTATAATCAATGTGTGCATTCCACCGAAGAGATTGGTCCACTAATACCCTTAGGTATTTTATTGTATCCGTTTTCTGTATAGAAAGAAGTACAGCTACAATTGGGAAAACATTTGCACAAGATGTTTTGGGGATTTTTATGATGTTTGTAGCTGGTTGATCTCTAGTTGTTGGAGTAAATGCATTAAACTTGTTTTTTTTTTGACATTGACACTCAATAAATTAGAACTCAACTACTTGAAAATCGTTTTGATGCCTATTTCAGACTGATTGTATAATTCTTCACACGTTTTTCCAACAAAAGTGATAGCTGTATCATCAACAAATGAAGTTATTTCACCATTGAAATCAGAAATTTTGAAGATGCTGTTCATATATATTAGAAATAAGATGGGTCCTAATACAGTTTTAAATTTGAACGTTTTCAAAATTCAAAATTTTCAAAATTTCGGTTTTTCATACTTATATGGAAAATTGAAAATATATATTTTTTTTTTGCAAAATATCATATTGCAACGGTTTGCAACCACATACTTCATAAGATATTTGAGAAAAAATTTCAAACAAATGACTCAAAATGATATCATATCACGTTTCATATTTTTCAGATTTTTTCCCATAGTTATGTTAGTTTTCTTCCACGTTATCTGAAAGAAGGTAATAAAAAATGGGTATTTTAGGCTAAAAATGAGGTTTTTGTGTGAGTTTAACATCAAAATTAAATTTCACTAGTTCGGACTTCCATTGTCTACTATATAAAATGATTTGAAATCCCTGAAACAAGTAAAAAAGAATAATTAAAAAAGAATAGTTGAAAATAACAATTATATTAAGCAACAATAAACCTGAAATGAAATGATAGTGAAATAACCTACAAGTAAAATATAATAATTGAATAAATAAAAATTAAAGGAATGAAAAAAGAAAATAACAAAAATTAAAGATGTGTAGAGATTCCAAGTCACGTTAGTCACGTTAGTTCACGTGACTTGGAATCTATTTTACTTGTAGGTTATTTCACTATCATTTCGTTTCAGGTTTATTGTTGCTTAATATAATTGTTATTTTCAACTATTCTTTTTTAATTATTCTTTTTTACTTGTTTCAGGGATTTCAAATCATTTTATATAGTAGACAATGGAAGTCCGAACTAGTGAAATTCATCACGAAACATTGTCAATCACCTTCAAACAAACATCAAAATTAAATGTTATTCTGAATATCTTGATTTAAAAAACTCGCAATATATTTAGAAGTCAGAAAAGTAAGTTATATTGTGAAAAAAATGAAGAAAAAATAGCAAACGAAGAAACAAGAGAAATGGTTCATAGAAAATTTGCAGACCTATAACTTTTGTATTCAATATTTTTCAATAGCAGTTCTAGTTTTAGTGGTTATCATGATAAACCATTTTCCACCTCTCCCCTTACCTTAGATCTACTTTAATTTATTTTTCCCGTAATGAGATATGCTGTTGATCATTTTCTACCCTCAAAAATTATTTCTAACGGTCTACATTACAATCATGAGAAATTTTCTTGAAACACCAAAACTATGCTCGAAAGTGATCCACTGATGAATCGCAATTCAAATTTTCGTTCTAATATCAATACTAGGGTCTATTTGTTCGTTTTTTTCTACTCAACTTTGTTCTATAGATGACGAAGGAATCGTTCGATTTCTGTTCTGGTTCAACGGGTTATTCCTGGACTGTCAGGGATTTATTACTACCAGGCATACTGTTTCGTGCAGTTTCAAAACGTTTTTGGATTTAGGAGTAAGAACAAATCTGTCTCTCATGAGCCAATACTGATGAGTGGACGGGCTCGTATCCGACGCTCGTTTGCACCGGTTTTTATTCAACAAGAAAAATCAGAAAGTGACGCAGAACGGAGGTTCGTTTTGTGTGACATGTGGCTAGAGGAAATCCAACATTTCCTATTCAGAACTACAACAGCAACTTTTAGAAACTTCACGTGTGTCGGTTTCATTTGACAATGAGGAAAATATATTGTGTTCCACGTTTATGTAGTTGAATATATTTACAGGTTCCAGACCAATTTGATGTCGTGCATTCGACACTAAACCAAGACAGTTGGAAATTAACGAAATTTCATGTTTTCAGAGTAAACCAGAAATATTCTCACGTCAGCTGATCGTCGAAACCTAATGTGGTTCTAAGAGCTCCAGGAAGACAAATGAGTCTTCAGGTCGCTAGATGAGTTCCAAAATACAGAAGAACGAATACAGTAAACTGTATTATTGTATTCGTTTGAAAATGTTCTTATAGGACGAAACAGCAGAAATGTCAGTTACAAATACAAGTTGTAAACAACATAGGAAGTTTTATTTCTCAATAAATAAACTGTTTTAATGTATTCGTTTGAAAATATTCTTATAGGACGAAACAGCAGTAACGTTAGTTACAAATACAAGTGGTAAAAAAAACTTCCTATGTTTTTACCACTTGTATTTGTAAGTAACGTTACTGCATTTTCGTCCTATAAGAACATTATTAAACGAATTCAATAAACTGTATTATTGTATTCATTTGAAAATGTTCTCATAGGACGAAACTGCAAAAACGTTAGTTACAAATATAGTTCAAGTAAACGATATAGTGGAACCTACCTTCCAACAATTCCCCTTTAATAATATACACACATCGGAAAAGTCTAGGGATATTTTTGAAAATGGCAATAATTTTTTTAGATCGCTTTAGGGAAAAAAAGTTGACGGGTGATTATTAAACGAATGTAACTTACAACAAAATTTATTAAATGGTCAAAAATACTGAGTGCGCATATAAGCAAACCTAAAAAAATGGCTCTTCTTTGGCACCCCGAAAAAAAATCATAATACAAAAAAAATTGGAATCAGTACAAAGTATGGCCTCCACGCTGGTTTATTACGGCCCTACATCTATCGTGCATCGACAAAATGAGATTGTCAATGTCTTGTTGAGGTACATTTGCCCATTCAGCGATTAAAAGCTCTCTCAATTGAAACGTTGTGTGAATGTTCCCCATATGCGGAGTAATTCTTCGTTGAAGCATGTCCCACACATGCTTGATGGGATTCGGGTCCGGTGATTGTGCTGGCCATGGCAATATATCAACTCCTTCGTTGGTGAGCCAGTCAGTCACTAGACGCGCGACATGTGGACGAGCATTATCGTGCATTAGGTGGAAGTTTTCACCAACAGCACCAGCAAACGGACGGACGATAGGTAGAAGAATGGTGTCGAGGTACTGTCGAGCTGTGAGGGAGCGATTTGGAAAAACGAGATCGGTTCTGCCGCCGATCATGATTCCGCCCCATAGCATTACTGTACCACCTCTGTATGTGTGGACTTCCTGGACGTGTCTCAAACGTTCATTATTTTCAGGTCGTCTAAGAAGCCTTGAAGAAGCCCTACAGCTCTATTCATCTCAGCCAATGGTAAGTGATGGCGTTCCACGTTAAAGCACAATATTTCCAGTTTAATTGCTGAGCAAGAACTGCATAGAATGTTCAAACTCGACACTTTTAAATTATTCATTTTAGCCGAAAACCTACAGTTTGTAAAAAACTTGATAAAAGATTAGTTACCGTTTTTGCAGGCTTTGTTCAACCCATAGAAATGTACAGGGTGGTCGAGTGTACCAATTTAATCGAAATTAAACGACCTCATGCATTTATTTTTATGATATTTGGTATGTTATAAAAATATCCCTAGACTTTTCCGATGTGTGTAGTTAGGGGGCGAACTAATTTCGTTATTCAACAATCATTTCTGATTATATAAGAATCACAATAACTAATTTATATAATAAAAAAATATATAATAATATATATAATGAATATTTCGTTTATAAAGGTCAGTTGGAAAGTAGGGATTCAAATAACATGGTGATAATTGAAAATACTTCTGAAAAAGGACCAAATTCAATTAATTATAGAACTGACATAAATCATTTTAACATAATTTATTCATTTCTACTAAGTCGCCCTCTTTAAGGAACTTCTAACAACTGATATAACCCTTCCAAATATCAATATAATATTGGCAACCCTGGATAGTTGGTGTTTTTATATTTTTTATTCTTCATCTCTCATTGTATGTTGGAAATGAGGTCAAAAAAATCACTGTCAATAATTTCATTACTGTCAACTTCGCATACATCCATTTAATTCAAAATAAAAAAAAATGGTCACTTCCTCTGTGGCTCCATCATAGTCTCCATGGGAGACCATGATTTAATAAATACTGATGTTTTTCAAGTAATGTAATTAATCATTACATAATGTAAAGTTTTTAAATTCATGTAAGGGAAGTGAAAGGGATTACCAACCTCACTTTCGTAAGTTTAACACGTTTTACAATTTTTCAAATAATGAGTAAAATCAATTCCATCAATTCATTGTAGAGTTCCTGATGTCTCGCATGCGTTTTCGCAGTTGATTTTATCAAGTACTGTTCTTGGTTTTTCACATCTTGTCTTCAATCGAGGACCGCCTGCCCGGTACTGACGATGCCCAATAGGCTGCAACAGCTGTCTACCGGTGGCTACTAAATTGAAATCAATATGGGAGTGATCAGAATAGTACCTATTTAATCATCTTTTGATTTTCATGAAATTATTTCCAGCAGCTTGACTGCATTAACCTTTCTCGATTTTACACACGCACACGCGCACCCGCACCCGCACACACACACACATATATATATATATATATATATATATATATATATATATATATATATATATATATATATATAGAATTTAATATTGAAATTTATATATATATATATATATATATATATATATATATATATATATATATATATATCAATATTAAATTCTACAAAAAGGATTTGAAGCTTTATATCTTCTATCAATTATCTGCGAGCGCTTTCGACACTTGGTAGTACTGTCTTCTTCTAGGCACTCCTTAAACTGAACTGGTCATCGTGTTGTCTGCCTCTTTATACGGTCAGAGCGTCTTAACTCAGGTATTTCAGGTACTTTAGGTAAATTTGTCTGTATTTGTTCTGCATCAGGTACTCTTCTTTGTGTTAGATCTTCTCTAGGAATGTGTATGGTTTTGTTTAAGATATTGAATGTGAGGTCTTGTTGTGTTTTGATTTGTACTTGTTTCTCGATAAGTGATTTATGACTGTTAAATTTATGGATGTTCAAGTTTTCCCACATGTCCATGCGGTTTCCCTTGTTGACTTATCTTATTTTCTCTATCAAATTCTGAAGAGTTTTGTCACAGCAGCTCACGTTATGGCCGGAAGTATTCAATTTCTTCCTTATGTAGGAATCTCTTTGCTTTTGTAACAGTCGTATATTGTTTTTTTCAATGATTTTATTAGATGAACACCTAAAGGTTTTGGTAATCCCGTATCACATCACGTCTTGCGTTTATAAGGTTTGATTTTGACTTCTGAGAAATAACCAACATTACCACTGCAACTAAAGTACTTTAAGGGAATACTCGTACTCTTTTGAATTTGCCTGTCGTTTGGAGGTCCCTAAGTGTAACCCCAACACTGAAGATTCCATTCAAATCTTTATAAATGAATGTTTTATATCATCATCACATATGATGTTTTGGAAAACAATACAACCATTTTCGATAATTTTTAAATATTTTGTCAGAAATTTGGAAGTGTGAGAGTGGAGAAGAAAGAAACGAACTCACCGATTGTCCTGGGGAGTCGCTTCGAATTTTCCATACATTCCGAACCAAATTCGATACCTTGCTGAACAACGGCTTCTCCGGGCACCGATACGGAGTCTGAAGTTAAACAAAAGGACGGGTTTAATACATTTAATTGCTAAATTATTATTACGAATATTTTTATCAAACAATGTGATTTTTGAGTTGTATCACTCAATTTTTCCAGTTTTTATTTTTTTTGAAGACAATCTGAACACAAAGAAACCCCTTTCCACCAACTTTGAATTGTAGATTGTAGTACTATTCTTATTTTGTTCAGTCATAGGATTGTTTTTCATAGTGATTTACGTAGACTGAGAAGTGATACAGACAGAGATATCTACTTTTAGTAATGTCGCACTTAGAATCGGTGGCTTCTGTGTATATGTCTGAAGAGACTGATGGAACAGGTGGTAACATTGCCTGAATTACATTCTGAAATAAAATAGATTGTATGTGTGGAAGATGAAATTTAGAAAGGGTATTTTCTGTGCCTGGCTTGACATAGAGAAAACGTAGTTGAGAAAGTAGTAAAGAAGTAAAATTTTTGAGAATCATCCATCAGAATAAATTCCCACTTTTTGAGGTATTTAAAGATATTGATTTGAAAGTGAATCATATGAGTTCATATTTTGAAATTGTTGATTTTAACTAATTGTAGAGTCATCAGGATTTTTTTACAATAGTTTTTTGCATTATAGTTCTGCCAGGCAAAATCATCAAAATCATAGAGAGCATACAATTATAAAAAGCATTGAAGCACAAAAATATAAAAGAATAAGAACCAATTGTATAAGGGCCAAAAATAGCATAAATACAAGTGAATGTATAAAATAGGAATAAATTGGACACCACAATGCCGGTGTGTAAAACAAAAGTTCCTTTATGATTTTTGGAGATAGGATTTCGATCAGAAGTTTTGTGAGGTTTAGTGCATTAAATTCTAGGGTAGGACCCTGTATTTTGTTATTTTTACTATTGAGCAACCATTGGAAATAATAGTAAATTTCAGAATATGACACTCGTCGTCGATACAAAAACTATAACAAAAAATACAGGCTCGTATTCAAAAACTCAAAAATGAGGGTGGTCCAAGTCAGATGACACCCTGTATAAAAGATTCAAGGACATATTCTGATAGCCCACATCAAGTGCCAATAGCAAAATATGGACAGATTTTCAATATGTCTGCGAATAAAGAAGATATAGTCAAAAAAATAATTTGGGATTTTTTTGTTTTTCCTGTATATCTCCAGAACCAAAAGAGCTATATTCGATTTTTTTACATCATTGAATAGGTCTCTCTATCTCTTATCGTTTATGAGATCCCCATGTACAGAAACTAATTTGAATAACCCTGTATATTTATATGTAGGAGATAGAATTCGTGAGTGACTTTAATATAAATCAATTTATTTTAAGAGATTGCAGTCAGATTGCTAGGGCTGTTGCAAAGAAGATTGTTTGTTATTTGTCAAGCTGAGGGTAAATTTGTTAGCTTTCTCAGGACAACTGAAAATATTACAAGATACTTTTTTATGAATATATAAATATGGAACATTCATTAATAAAAAAATAATGAAACTGGAACAAAACGAACAGAAATAAAAAAAGATTTTTGAAAGAAGTCAAATTTTGATAGAGAGTCATGTGGGAAAATTCTGAAGACTAGGTGATTTTCTCTTATTGACGTGTTCTCTTGCGGAACTTGGTACCAACTTTCTCAATTCAAATGTAACATCCTGTATACCTGACATAATACTAATGTGAGTTTATGTAATGACGTTCTCGAATTATTCATTTGTTTACTCAAAAAAAACTAGATATTTGGCTTTCGAGTGATTCCCCCTAAACAAAAGTTTGACAAAATACATAAATAAGCTATTATTGATTCACCAAAATACTTCATTCCATCCTCTTGTAGGAGTAGCATTTCCAAAATGTCATAACCGGTGTTTGGAATCGATTACTAAATCTGAAGTAACAAAAATGGGATAAACTCATTACTGCAGTAACATTTTTATTTTTCATCGAATCGTTTATATTATCCTTCTGCATCCCCCAAGTCTCTTCAAAGCAGTGAAACATCATTGATTTTAAGAAACATGAAGAGTGTGGAACCCATTATCACCTCTAACCTATTCATGGGTTATATATATATATATATATATATATATATATATATATATATATATATATATATATATATATATATATATATATATATATATATATATATATATATATATATATATATATACAGGGTGTCCCTGGACTTCCTCTTTTCCTTTCGGGAATGTATAGATGGGGTCAAAATATCACCAGTACTTCATATAACTTTTTTTCCTAAAATCCTTCGTTACCAAGTAACGGGCCCTCGAAGTTACAAAATGAAAAATGTTTTTCTTTGATAACTTTTCAAGTGAATATTCAAAATCATCCAAATTTTGGTAATTGACTAAACAAATGAATTCCTTCGATGAGCTTTCATGCAGGAGTCAGTTGTTTTGCTACAAAGTCAGGAACGGACTACCCCCGATGGTCCACACCCCAAAACTTTGAAATGACAGATATTTTTCAATATTTTTCAACAAATTAAGGTTACTTGGACAATTTTATGAATAAAAGTACTCGTGTTGAAAAGCGATCGGAGCAACGAGTCTTGATAAAAATGTAGTTTCACTCGACGACATCAAACCCGCTCGTCCACCATTATTTGAAATGAATAATTATCAAAGCAGAAATAATAATGATAACGTTAATTCAACAACATTTATCTTGGGATGTCTACCATTATTCGAAAATATTAGTTTTTAAGGAAAATGGAAATGATAGGTAAAATGATCATAACGAATTTTTATAATGCAAACACGTTTAACTAACGAAACTCAAGAGCCTCAAGAGCAAACAGAAATGAAAAATTCGCTACAGAAACTGCTCGATATGACCACCTTCTCTCTCTATACATTTTCTTAGTCTGCGAAGACACCCTCTCTGTACTTGAAATAGCATTCCAGGGTCGTTTCGTATGGCTTCACAATGTAATGTTATTCTATTCAACAATGCATCTCTTGTGTGAATAGGTGTAGCGTAAACGAAGCTTTTTAGATGCCCCCACAGAAAGAAATCCAATGGATTTAAATCCGGAGACCGCGATGGCCATGAATATGGCCCACCTCTACCAATCCATCTATTGTGGAAAATATGGTTCAGATGGTCACGCACAATCAAACTAAAATGAGGAGGAGCGCCATCATGCATAAACCACATATCTCTTCGGGTTTGCAATGGAGCATGTTCCAAAAGTCCATTCAAATCGTTCTGAATGAACTCCAAATAACGTTCTCCATTCAATCGGTCCTGTAGAACGAATGGTCCTATAAGATGATTTCCTATGATACCAGCCCAAACATTCACGTTGAATTTCCGTTGGTGTTTGGTTTGCAATATCCCATGGGGATTTTCTTCGGCCCATATATGGAGATTATGAGAGTTGATAACTCCATCTCTACTGAAACCTGCTTCATCAGTGAATAAAACTCGATTAATAAAAGTCATATCCTCTCTTTGCCTATCCATGAACCAATTGGCATATTCCAGTCGTGCTGGAAAATCTTGAGGTGTCATGGCATGTACCTTCTGGATGTGAAATGGGTGGAGCAGTTGTTCGCTATTCTATGAATAGTGGACTTGGATGTATGGAACTGTTCTGATAGATTTCTGATGCTCATTGAAGGATCATCAGCGACGGCTTCCAAAATATTTTCCTCCAATACAACGGTACGTACAGTCCTAGGAGCGCCCTCACCACCTCGTTTTGGCAAAACTGTACCTACAATAATATCGAAATGAAACAACGTGCTCAAATTAATTATCAATTATTACATACCTGTCTCCCTCAAGCTGCGATCGACACGCTCGAATGTTTCTCTTGACGGTACCGTTCGATTGGGAAAATGCTCGGAATACAGACGACGAGCTTCTGCAGCATTACAAAATGCTCGTCCATAAAATACATGCATATCTGCATATTCATTGAATGTAAACTGTTCGGCCATATCAAAAAAAATCAAAATATCCTATAGAATATTGACAATACAATGATAGTCATATGACAACGCACCACTCAACAAAACAAAATCGCATTCCAGTTTCTCATTTTTTATCAAAACTTTCTAAAAGGTTTTTTTGTCAACATCTGTGAAAAAATGGAACATAATTATTCCCTGGATATTTTTCACCTGATCATGTGCAGCCGTTTTTGTAGTTCATTCGTTTGCTTTTTATTAGTATAGTAAATATTTTTTTCTATGTGCGTTTTTTCAGCTAAATTTAGATTCGTGTTAAAGAATTTCTCCCATAAAATTATAATTATCAGTGAAACTCCTCAACAGTTTAGCTGTGAAGAAGACTTTGAAACATTCGAATGTTGAGTTTCATGAGATTCAGATAACTGATCAACACGAAACGTGATTATTCCACACGTTTTATGTACATACAAAATATGGAATGAATTCGATATTTCATAGTAGAGTAGCTTGTTAGTATTAAAACACCACGAATCTACAGAACTTGATATTTCTTTTGAAAAAATATCTGCTATAACAATTGTGACTTAAACTTCCATATAGGTACTGTACTTTTTGTTTACGACTTCATTTTAGCATACTTTGTATTATTTCTGTTATAAATGTTGTTGAATTAACGTTATCATTATTATTTCTGCTTTGATAATTATTCATTTCAAATAATGGTGGACGAGCGGGTTTGATGTCGTCGAGTAGAACTACATTTTCATCAAGACTCGTTGCTCCGATCGACTTTCCACACGAGTACTTTTATTCATAAAATTGTCCAAGTAACCTTATTTTGTTGAAAAATATTGAAAAATATCTGTCATTTCAAAGTTTTGGGGTGTGGACCATCGGAGGTAGTCCGTTCCTGACTTTGTAGCAAAACAACTGACTCCTGCATGAAAGCTCATCGACGGAATTCATTTGTTTAGTCAATTACCAAAATTTGGATGATTTTGAATATTCACTTGAAAAGTTATCAAAGAAAAACATTTTTCATTTTGTAATTTCGAGGGCCCGTAACTTGGTTACGAAGACTTTTAGGAAAAAAAGTTATATGAATTACTGGTGATATTTTGACCCCATCTATACATTCCCGAGAGGAAGAGAGGAAGTCCAGGGACACCCTGTATATATATTACAATATAGGTTTTCACGGATGGTAGAATATGATGTGTTGTTTTTCCGGGTGTTCATCCGTTGTGTACTATTCGATAGTCGACGTTTCGCCATCATCTCAGATGGCATTATCAAGACGAGTTACTGCTTCGCTTCGAGAGGTGTAACGAGAGTTACACCACCGGTATACATATATATATATATATATATATATATATATATATATATATATATATATATATATATATATATATATATATATATGTATACCGGTGGTTCTTAAATTGAAATCAATATGGGAATGATCAAAAAGTACTAATCTATTTATCTTTTGATTTTCATGGAATTATTTTCCAGCAGCTTGACTGCATTAACCTTTCTCGATATATATATATATATATATATATATATATACAGGGTGTCCCTGGACTTCCTCTTTTCCTTTCGGGAATGTATAGATGGGGTCAAAATATCACCAGTACTTCATATAACTTTTTTTCCTAAAATCCTTCGTTACCAAGTAACGGGCCCTCGAAGTTACAAAATGAAAAATGTTTTTCTTTGATAACTTTTCAAGTGAATATTCAAAATCATCCAAATTTTGGTAATTGACTAAACAAATGAATTCCTTCGATGAGCTTTCATGCAGGAGTCAGTTGTTTTGCTACAAAGTCAGGAACGGACTACCCCCGATGGTCCACACCCCAAAACTTTGAAATGACAGATATTTTTCAATATTTTTCAACAAATTAAGGTTACTTGGACAATTTTATGAATAAAAGTACTCGTGTTGAAAAGCGATCGGAGCAACGAGTCTTGATAAAAATGTAGTTTCACTCGACGACATCAAACCCGCTCGTCCACCATTATTTGAAATGAATAATTATCAAAGCAGAAATAATAATGATAACGTTAATTCAACAACATTTATCTTGGGATGTCTACCATTATTCGAAAATATTAGTTTTTAAGGAAAATGGAAATGATAGGTAAAATGATCATAACGAATTTTTATAATGCAAACACGTTTAACTAACGAAACTCAAGAGCCTCAAGAGCAAACAGAAATGAAAAATTCGCTACAGAAACTGCTCGATATGACCACCTTCTCTCTCTATACATTTTCTTAGTCTGCGAAGACACCCTCTCTGTACTTGAAATAGCATTCCAGGGTCGTTTCGTATGGCTTCACAATGTAATGTTATTCTATTCAACAATGCATCTCTTGTGTGAATAGGTGTAGCGTAAACGAAGCTTTTTAGATGCCCCCACAGAAAGAAATCCAATGGATTTAAATCCGGAGACCGCGATGGCCATGAATATGGCCCACCTCTACCAATCCATCTATTGTGGAAAATATGGTTCAGATGGTCACGCACAATCAAACTAAAATGAGGAGGAGCGCCATCATGCATAAACCACATATCTCTTCGGGTTTGCAATGGAGCATGTTCCAAAAGTCCATTCAAATCGTTCTGAATGAACTCCAAATAACGTTCTCCATTCAATCGGTCCTGTAGAACGAATGGTCCTATAAGATGATTTCCTATGATACCAGCCCAAACATTCACGTTGAATTTCCGTTGGTGTTTGGTTTGCAATATCCCATGGGGATTTTCTTCGGCCCATATATGGAGATTATGAGAGTTGATAACTCCATCTCTACTGAAACCTGCTTCATCAGTGAATAAAACTCGATTAATAAAAGTCATATCCTCTCTTTGCCTATCCATGAACCAATTGGCATATTCCAGTCGTGCTGGAAAATCTTGAGGTGTCATGGCATGTACCTTCTGGATGTGAAATGGGTGGAGCAGTTGTTCGCTATTCTATGAATAGTGGACTTGGATGTATGGAACTGTTCTGATAGATTTCTGATGCTCATTGAAGGATCATCAGCGACGGCTTCCAAAATATTTTCCTCCAATACAACGGTACGTACAGTCCTAGGAGCGCCCTCACCACCTCGTTTTGGCAAAACTGTACCTACAATAATATCAAAATGAAACAACGTGCTCAAATTAATTATCAATTATTACATACCTGTCTCCCTCAAGCTGCGATCGACACGCTCGAATGTTTCTCTTGACGGTACCGTTCGATTGGGAAAATGCTCGGAATACAGACGACGAGCTTCTGCAGCATTACAAAATGCTCGTCCATAAAATACATGCATATCTGCATATTCATTGAATGTAAACTGTTCGGCCATATCAAAAAAAATCAAAATATCCTATAGAATATTGACAATACAATGATAGTCATATGACAACGCACCACTCAACAAAACAAAATCGCATTCCAGTTTCTCATTTTTTATCAAAACTTTCTAAAAGGTTTTTTTGTCAACATCTGTGAAAAAATGGAACATAATTATTCCCTGGATATTTTTCACCTGATCATGTGCAGCCGTTTTTGTAGTTCATTCGTTTGCTTTTTATTAGTATAGTAAATATTTTTTCCTATGTGCGTTTTTTCAGCTAAATTTAGATTCGTGTTAAAGAATTTCTCCCATAAAATTATAATTATCAGTGAAACTCCTCAACAGTTTAGCTGTGAAGAAGACTTTGAAACATTCGAATGTTGAGTTTCATGAGATTCAGATAACTGATCAACACGAAACGTGATTATTCCACACGTTTTATGTACATACAAAATATGGAATGAATTCGATATTTCATAGTAGAGTAGCTTGTTAGTATTAAAACACCACGAATCTACAGAACTTGATATTTCTTTTGAAAAAATATCTGCTATAACAATTGTGACTTAAACTTCCATATAGGTACTGTACTTTTTGTTTACGACTTCATTTTAGCATACTTTGTATTATTTCTGTTATAAATGTTGTTGAATTAACGTTATCATTATTATTTCTGCTTTGATAATTATTCATTTCAAATAATGGTGGACGAGCGGGTTTGATGTCGTCGAGTAGAACTACATTTTCATCAAGACTCGTTGCTCCGATCGACTTTCCACACGAGTACTTTTATTCATAAAATTGTCCAAGTAACCTTATTTTGTTGAAAAATATTGAAAAATATCTGTCATTTCAAAGTTTTGGGGTGTGGACCATCGGAGGTAGTCCGTTCCTGACTTTGTAGCAAAACAACTGACTCCTGCATGAAAGCTCATCGACGGAATTCATTTGTTTAGTCAATTACCAAAATTTGGATGATTTTGAATATTCACTTGAAAAGTTATCAAAGAAAAACATTTTTCATTTTGTAATTTCGAGGGCCCGTAACTTGGTTACGAAGACTTTTAGGAAAAAAAGTTATATGAATTACTGGTGATATTTTGACCCCATCTATACATTCCCGAGAGGAAGAGAGGAAGTCCAGGGACACCCTGTATATATATTACAATATAGGTTTTCACGGATGGTAGAATATGATGTGTTGTTTTTCCGGGTGTTCATCCGTTGTGTACTATTCGATAGTCGACGTTTCGCCATCATCTCAGATGGCATTATCAAGACGAGTTACTGCTTCGCTTCGAGAGGTGTAACGAGAGTTACACCACCGGTATACATATATATATATATATATATATATATATATATATATATATATATATATATATATATATATATATATATATGTATACCGGTGGTTCTTAAATTGAAATCAATATGGGAATGATCAAAAAGTACTAATCTATTTATCTTTTGATTTTCATGGAATTATTTTCCAGCAGCTTGACTGCATTAACCTTTCTCGATATATATATATATATATATATATATATATATATATATATATATATATATATATATATATATATATATATCATACTGGGGGTATCAAGAGACACACCAATAGTCAACATGTTGAGAGGATAGAAATGGATGTCATTAAAATACTTTGTGTACTATTAAACAATGTTACTGATATACAGCGTGACTCACGGTCGATGGTAGGTTAGACGTTTCTGGAAAACGCAAAGCATGATTTTTCTGAAAATTCCACCTCTCACATTTCCTTACCTGTTCTATCGATCTGAAATATTTTCAGCATAGCGACGTTGCCACTTCTATCAAAAAGTCCTAGCAATTACACCCCGTATATTAATACATTTTTGGAATCGCTCTAGTATTTTAATACTTTTTTGTTAATAATGTTCTATACCTATCTCTATCTGTTTTCGAGATAAAAAAATTGTGCTAAATATGGTCCAAAACATAGCCTTATTTGAAAGTAAGTACATTAGTACTCTCAATTCATGAAAAGTTGATATTTTGATGATAGTTTGGACAAACTCGAAATATTCAAATAACACCAAGAATTCGACTTCATATCATACAGGTCGTGCTGAAATTACTATTATTTCCATTGCGCATAAAAGTAGTCGAAAGTTCATTTTTTCAAATGAAAGTCCCTGTATATTACTCGATAAATTCAAAGATGGTGAAAAATGCTTCAAGATGATATACATGTCCCCATAACTAAATCGTCAAGTTTTCTTAATAAAGCCGTTTTTGTGGAAAAATAGTTATTCACGTTTTACCTACAAGAAGTGTTGAAAGTGGCATTTTATTTTGTGAGTGGGGATTATTGCAAAACGAGCGTCAGCAAGTGGAGCAAACTCACGAGCAAAATAAAATAACAAATGTATCATACAAATTTTTATGTATAACGTTACTGCTGATAATAAAAGAAATCATAGGGTCCATGGGATTTGAACACACGATCTTTGGATTATAAGGCATATGTTACAACTACATACGCTAACTCACGTTATTTTAAGGAGGATTATTGGTTAGTCATGAAGGACTTTCTACAATTGGAATGAATACTACTTCGTCATCGTCAGTAACTTCACAGGGATTCAATATTACCAATAGCACGAACTGCATGTGTGAACTTTTCTAAATGATTTTTTGGTAGGTGTTCTGCTTAAAGTGTTTCTATCAAAGAGATTTTCAATAATAGTTGTACAAAAACTAATTTTTAAAGAATTTGATTTCTAGGTAGCCGTGGAAATATCAAGCTTGTGACAGTTTAGTGATTTTTATAATTAATTGATAAATGGTTATTGACGGTGTTTAAAAAAATCGCCAAAAATGAATGCAAATATTGATTACTCAAACGAAGTTCTTATGAAATTATTTTTTATACACAGACAGTGTGATCAAATCATTGCCAGAACTTGTAGAAAATTCAACCAAATGTATCCTGAATTAACACCAATGACCGAGAGGAAGTTTGTGAGAATACAAAATAATTTCCTCAACTATGGCTCCATGTTAAAAGCGCCTTTAACATTACCAAAACCTGTTAGTTCAAATGAGGACAATACTGTTAAACGTTTTGGCATATTTTTATGCATATCCAGAAGCTTCCATTCGCAGTGCAGAAAAAGATTTAGGTGTGTCACATGCTTCAGTTACAACGAATTTTGAAAAATCACGGAATGCATACGTATAAATTTACTAAAGTTCAAGCTCTAAGAGCAGAAAACTTCGAACGTAGAATGCATTTTTGTGAATCCCTTTTGATTCATACACAAGAAGATCGGGAATTTTTGTCAAAAATAATTTGGAGCGACGAATCAAAATTTACGAGGGATGGTATTTTCAATAGAAGGAATAAAAATTTTTGGGCTGATCATAATCCTCATGTTACAAGAGAAATAGATTTTCAAGAAAAATTTGACCTGAATGTTTTCTGTATTCTGAAGAACAATAAAATTAGCTTTTTTATTTATGAAGACACTGAATGCAGAGAGACATCTCCAAATATTAAGGACCACTGTAACCGATTTTCTTGAAAATTTGCTTTTAGAGGAATATAGGAATTCGTGGTTTCAACTGGACGGAGCGCCAGCTCATTCCACCCAGGAAGTTTCCAGGAAACTTGACGAACTCTTAGACGATCGTTGGTTTAGGCGTTTAGGGCCGTGGGATTGGCCATCGAGATCACCCGATCTCACGCCACTTGACTTTTTTATGTGGTGTTTTAAAAGAAAGGGTATACAGTCCTCCAGTGCCTACCAAAGAAAAATTGCGACGGCGAATAGTGCGGAGTATTGAAGATCTGGATCCCCAGGAAATTGAAAAAGCAACCACAAGTCGCGTACAAAAAAACATTTTAATGTGTTTAGAATGTAATGGACAACATTTTCAGCATTTATTGTGAAAATGTGATATTTGAATCATCCTATTCTGTTATTGTCTGTACTTTCACAAATCTTACTTTTTACCTAGAAATGACTGATATTTGGTACAGTTGTTCCCTGGAAACTTTGAGCCATAGTTAAGGAAATTATTTTGTAACCTTACAAACTTCCTCTCGTTCATTGGTGTTAATTCAGGATACATTTGGTTGAATTTTTTACACGTTCTGACAATGATTTGATCACTTTGTTCATTTGTATAATGAATAATTTCATAAGAACTTCGTTTGAATAATCGATATTTGCATTCATTTTGGAAGATGATTCGAAACACCGTCGATAACTCTTTGTAAATTACTTATAAAAGTTACCGCACTGCTATAAGCTTGATAATTCCACTGCTACCCTAATCCAAATTCTAAAAAAAATAATGTTTCGAGAAGAAGCGACTTTATTGAGAAAACTTGACGATTTAGGTATAGGGACATGATATATCATCTTGAAGCATTTTTCACCATCTTTCAATTTACGGAGTAATATACAGGATGTTTCATTTGAAAAAATGAGCTTTTGACTACTTTTATGTACAATGGAAATATTAGTCATTTTAGCACTCCCTGTATGATATGGAGTCGATTTCTTGGTGTTATTTGAATATTTCGAGTTTGTCCAAACTATCATCAAAATATCAACTTTTCATGAATTGAGAGTACTGATGTACTTAATTTCAATTAAGGCTATGTTTTGGACCATATTTAGCACAATTTATTTTTTATCTCGAAAACAGATATTAACAAAAAAGTATTAAAATACCAGAGCGATTCCAAAAATGTATTAATATACCAGGTGTTCCATTTAAAAAAATAAAGTTGCTAGGACTTTTTGATGGAAGTGGCAACGCCGCAATGCTGAAAACATTGTAGATTGATAGAACAGGTAAGGAAATGTGAGAGATGAAATTTTGCGTTTTCCAGAAACGTCTAACATACCATCGACCGTGAGTCACGTGAGATGCATCACCATCTATCTCCGAACTACTTGAGCAGGAAAATAACATATAATGAAAATTATCATAATTATAATACCAGAAACAATAGAAATATCTGTGTAGGTACCAAAAATAAGAGGTGTACTGAAATATATATATATATATATATATATATATATATATATATATATATATATATATATATATATATATATATATATATATATATATATATATATAATTTCATTAATATTTTGAAGTGTTGCTTTTGTTGCCTTGTATTCGTATCAATAGTTTTGTCTTATCTTTGTTGCCCAGCTATTTGTGAATATTTTATATGAGTGGTTGAAGTTTCTTATTTGTGGATGTAACCAGTCATATATACGTATACAGGGTGTAACTGAATAAGTGTAAAACATTTAAGGAGGTGATTCCTCATCGAAAAAAAGATAGGATCTTTCATATAAAGAAACTTCATTGGAGCATCTTTTGTTAAGATACAGCTCCTTAAGTACATGAAATTTGTATAACAATATTTTTCACAAGCACTGAAAAAGTTACAATATTGAAATTAACTATACGTTTTGTATTACCAAAAAGACACTTAGCCAGTAATTTATTTGGTTTACCCCATGGTTGTAAGGGGTGGAAAACGCAACCACTAAAATTTCCAATGTAACTTTTTGTCTTATTATTTGTTTACCATTTCAACAATTATTTCCGATAGCCTGTTTCATTCAAAACAAAAAATGTCTCTTGGATTTTTTGCCCAAAATAAATCAGTTCGTAGCAAACAATTATTTTACGAACAACTACAGAGATATATCGTCATAAATGCGAACTGGATTTATTGTTATTTTGTAGTTAGTACCTGCATTAAACGATTAAAGGGTAAAGAACAAAACTAATGTATTAATAACAAAACACATAACATGTAGAAATCATAGTAAATGTTCAACCTTCAGACATTACGCATGCGTCTAGACGTCGGCGCATTGAGCCACGTATTCGCTCAAATATTCCTGGAGTCTCTCTGATTACCCTGCACGCATCGATGATGCGGTTTCTCAAGTCCTCCACATCGCGAACAGGAGTACGATAAACCAAATACTGTAAATGGCTCCAAATAGAGAAATCGAGAGGATCCGGGGATCGAGCGGGCCAGTTCTGTGGTCCTCCTCGACCTATCTATTGATTTGCATATGTTTCAGTTAAATGCTGACGTGCTAATTGACTAAAATGGGCGGGAGCCCCATCATGCATAAAAAACATATCCTTTCTGACGCCCAAAGGAACTTCCTCCAGCAATACTGGATGCACTTCTCTTAAAAATTGAACGTATGCCTCACCATTTAATCGAGGAGGTAGAAAATGAGGCCAAATTAAATCATCCCCAATAACTCCGAGCCACATGTTAAGAGAAAACTGTTCTTGATGGTTAGTTTCGACAATAGCGTGAGGGTTTTCATCAGCCCATATATGGTTATTATGAAAATTAATAATCTTGTCCCGAGAAAAACTACATTCGTCTGTGAATTCTATCGTCTTCAGAAAGTCACAATTTCTTCTAATCATTTCCAGCATCCAATTCCAAAATTCAAGACGGTTCGGAAAGTCTCGCGGTAACAGTGCCTGTACTCGTTGCAGATGGTAAGGGTATAAGAGTTGTTCCTTTGAAATTCAAAATACCGTCACATTTAGCTGGAAAGCAATCTTTCTAGTACTGGTAGTAGATTGTTCTTCAATCAAATTAAGTACTGCTTCCTCAAGCTGTGGTGTTCGTACTTCTCGATGGCGCCACAATCCTGCGTTCTTTTGTCGAATGAACCATATTCTCGTAATCGTTGATGAAGTCGAGCAAATATTCTATGTGAAGGATGCTGCCGTTAAGGATACATTTCAGCATATCTTCTAGAAGCTTCTAACCCATTCCCCTGCGACAGACCGTAAACGTAATGCATATCAGCCATTTCCTCATTTGTGTATGCCATTTTAATACCAAGTGAATTATTAAAGTAACAAATTAAGAACAGAACAACACACAATTAGTATTAATTCAATTTCGAAAATTCACAAATTGACAGCGTCATACCAATTTAATTGTCACTATCGCTAATAGCGACCTACTAGATAGATTAGTTTCGTATTTTCGCATTTATGACGATGTATCTCTGTAGTTGTTCCTAAAATATTTTTTTCTGCGAACTGGTTTATTTTGGGCAAAAAACCCAAGAGACATTTTTTGTTTAAACTGAAACAGGCTATCGGAAATAAATTTTTAAATGGTAAACAAATAATGAAACAACAAGTTACATTGGAAATAAATTTTAGGGGTTGCGTTTTCCACCCTTTACAACCATGTGGCAAACCAAATAAATTTCTGGCTAAGTATCTTTTTGGAAGTACAAAACGTCAGGTCAATTAAAATATTGTAACTTTTTTAGTGCTTGTGAAAAAAATTGTTATACAAATTTTATGTACCCCCTTTAAGGGGCTGTATCTTAACAAGGGATGCTCCAATGAAATTTCTTTATACGAAAGATCCTATTTTTTTTTGATGAGGAATCACCTTCTTGAATGTTTCACACTTATTTAGTTACACCCTGTATATTTGTAATTCATTGTTTGAATATTTTGACATTAGCCTAATGATAGTTAGGATCAAACATATTGTATATTAGCTAAGGCTAAATGAGGGAATTAATAATACTTGCACATTAGAACCACCATCAACAACCAACCGAAATACTGCATTGAATATAAAAGATAAAACTCACCCTCTGAAGCGACAATGTGCGAAGGTCCCGGCCTCTGATGATAAATACCATTTACGGGGTGCGCCGTGTTCTGCAATCAAAACGCTCTATTTATAATTCAGCGGTGGATGTCTATTTTAAGGATAAGAGATACTTGCCGGAGAAAATCATGCTGGAAAAAATATATTCTAATTCAAGTTCAAGTCATATAGCAAACCATTAAACGAAACGGTTTCAGTATGAATCTGAATGAAATGTGTTATAATGAATATCCCAAGCATGGGGAAGGGAGGTTGCAAATTTCACATAAAAAACGAGCATATTTGAAAAGTGGAAAAATTGAAATGTGGCGTAATAAAAAAAAAACAATAAGAATTGATAAAACAATACTGAGATAATGGTCGCAGCTGACCATTGGTCGAATAAATTGCTACCGCATTTATGCGCACGCTTAAACAAATTATACTTAGGAAAAAGCAAATCTGAACAATTTGCTTTTCATTCCACATTTGATTTTCTGGGAAAGGCACTACCCACTATTTCCACACTAGAATCCACAATGCCGAAAATTACTAAGGCGTGTGGTCCTAATGAAGTGCCCGTCATCGTACTTGAAAAAGTGCTCCACTGAACTCGTACCAGCTGTTTTACAAGGAAGAGGTTTCTCCTTTTTGTTGGAAGATTTCTCACATTCAGCATAATCCCAAAGAAGGCAAGAAAACTCTTCCAAGTAACTATATACCAGTCACTCATGAACAAAGCCGTAAACCAGCATATCCTCAAATATTTGAAAGGCTTTAACATCATGAGCGAACATCAATATGACTATCAATAACAAAGATTAACCTAGTATTGTATGTCCACCATATTTGGAATAACGCAATCGAAAAAATATGAAGAGTCAAGAGCTGTTGCGCTTGATATTTCTGAAGCCTTTTACCTTATATAACATGAGGGTTTGCTGGCTAAATTTTGATGCTATAGCTTGTCCGATAATTTTTGTGTATGGCTCGCCAGCTTCCTGAAAGAACGTTCCCTGTAAGTGGCCGTCGATGGATGTCTCTCGAATTCTTTTACCATCAACGCTGGTGTTCCCCAGGGATCTATATTGTCTCCAACCATTTTTTATTGTATATCGATGTCTTATTGGAAAAAACAAGAATCAAATATAATGCTTTGCTGACGACAGCACACTTGTCTCATCATTACATTTGGATTGCAAGACATCGGCTGCAGATCCACATCTTCACCGACAGCAGGAAGTTGCATATCTCAATGAGGATCTAGAGGTGATTTCGAATTGGGGTGATAGTAACCAGGTTAAATTTAATGGCACAAAAACCCAGACATCGGCGGATTTCTTCAAAGAGATATATGTCTCTGAACCGCATATAATAGGACAGACAATTCCGCTTTCTGCTTCGATAAGTTTGTTGGGGGGTTAGAATGAACACCAGCAAGTCTTGGCACAATCATGTCGCTGGAATTGCAAAGGCTGCTTCTCAAAAGCTTGGAACACTGTTCCTAACCAGAAAACTACACACTTCAGCAACTTTTGATGCTTTATAAAGCTCAGATCACACCTTATTTGGAATATTGTTCTCATGCATGTAGCTCCGCCCTTAAGCATACTCTGAAGCTGCAGATTTCATCCAAAAAAGAGCCATCCGCCTGATTGGAGACACGAAAATCACTTGCATCTTGATAGTCTGGAACATCGAAGAAAGGTTTGGAGATTTGCCTCTCTTCTATAAATACTCTTACGAGATATATTCAAGTGACTTGGCACATTTGATTTCACCAAGAGCAGTACATATCAGAAATACGCGACGGACTGTGGCTGCTCATCGTTTTGAGGTTCAACTCAGTACACCTCCAACTTTACTATTTCATTTGGAGAACTGCGTTTATGTGGAATGACCTTCTTGAGAACGTTTTTCCAAATGAATTTATTCTCCAGCGATTCAAATCCAACGTTAGTCGCTAATGGCACCGCTCTTAGAACGCCTTAAAAATTTTCCGGTAATGTTTGTGTTCTGTCCCTAACAAAATATTTTGATCTAAGCAAAAATTTGCAATAAGGAGTACTACTATCATGTTACAAAATTGTACTTGTCAACCAAAATATCAACGGGTTGTTCTTGTACCAAATGTACTTACAAAATTATAATACAGGGTGTCAGTTTGAAAACTTCCCATCCTTAATATCTTCCTTCCAGAAAACAATATAAGGAATCGAAAAAACAGGTCAATTTTATTGTCAAAGGGAACACGTTCAAGGACTATTTGTAGCCCTCGAGGTTCAACTCCCTGGGAGGGTAGGTGTTAACCTTAGAATTTTTAATAGGAAGGGACGTCAAGTGGCACATCATTTTGATTGGCGTTCAATTCTGCTTCCAATGGTACTCTGACTTATTTGTAGTTATTTGTACACATTATACTAAGATGCATGGTTTGACCAGAACTGGTAAGAATATTAAGTGGTACTGTTCCAACCCTTTATTAGGGGTAACATTAGCCATTAATTGGAGCTTAATTCATATTGAGAAGTGGTTCAATAGTGAAGCGTAGATGGTTGTAAAAGTTATGTTTAGTAAATGCTGATTTTTTAATTCTCATCGCAGAAAGTGTACAGATATCAGATACAAAAGCAGCTCAAATTGAAGTTTTGGGAACATTTGCTGCCGAGCCCACGAGCTCCTTACGATCAGTATCAGAACAGACGGGAATGTCACGCGAGAATTTGAGAAAAGCATTGAAAATGCATAAATTTCATTCTTATAAAATGCAGTTTCTTCCAGAGCTCCACGGGGATGATTATGATAGATGAATAGAGTTTTGTGAAATCATGTCTCATGGAGTCAATGCCATCCCCAATCTTCTGTTAAACATCTGTTTCAGCAATAGTGTTCATTTTTTTCTGAATGGCAATGTTAATAGACAAAATTGTCGCTATTGAAGTGACGAAAACCAACATATTATTCGGGAAAGGCATAAACAATACCCACAAAAAGTTAATGTTTGGGCTGGTATTCTTGGAAATGCCATAACTGGTCCATTATTTCTGGAAGAAAACTTGACTGACAATCTGTACCTTGAAATCCTCGAAGAGACCATCGATACTCTTATAGGTCAAGACCTAGAAACTCAAATGGATGCGAAAGGTATTCAACTTCTGCAGGGAGATCTGTTACATTTCCAGCAGGACGATGCTCCACCTCATTATTTTATTCCCGTCCAACAGTGGGTAAACGAGAGATTTCCAGATAGATGGATTGGCAAAAGAGGAACAGTTGAATGGCCTCCGAAATCATCGATTTTAACACCCTTAGACTTCTCCCCTTGTGGGCTTCTTGAATCCGTTGTTTATAAAACACAACCTTCTGATATTGAAAGAATAAGTTTTCCGTAATGTTGAAGGGAAGTTCAAAAACATACCTTATTACTGTTTAGAGCAAAATGGACGACATCTCGAACAGTTCATAAGATAAGCGTAAGTAGATTTTACGCTTGAAATGTCTTTCTCGCAAATTTTATTTTGTAAGAGGACAATAACCAACAAATGAAAGATCCCACGCGAAATACATTTATTCCTGTCATTCCAGGGTTGGAACGGTGCCACCTACTCTTTTAACAATTTTTATTGAAAGGAGTCAATACATCAAAATAATAAGTAGGGGTACCATTAGAAGCAGAATTGAACGCCAAAATTATGTGCCACTTGACACCCCGTCCCATTTAAGACTCTAAGGGTAAAATCTACCCCTCCTTGGGTGTTGAACCACGAGGGTTACAAATATTCTTTGAAAGTGTCCCCCTCGACTATAAAATTGACCTGTTTTTGGATTCTTCACATTATTTACTGGAAGGAAGATATTAAGGGTCGGAAGTTTCCAAATTGCACCCTGTATTAAAGTTGAAGTGACATCTCACTCAATGTTTTTCCGCCCAGTTACCCCGAAGTAAATTTTTTAGTTACCCTCAATTCAAAAAACGTATTCAATTGGCATCGATAGCATTTCTGCGTTATATTCAAAGGAATATGCAAAATGAACAGTTCCCATATATGTGATATAATCAACATATCCGTGATATGTTTTCCAAAGACTTCTTCTTCTTCTTTTCTTTTTTTATGGTCTTTGCTTCCCTTCGGCTCACTAAACCAGTTGATGGAGCAAGTATGGATGGAGTAACGAAAGAAACTGCTCCATTAGAGACAGGAATGAAAATAACAAACCATTTTTTTCAATTCAGGCCGTGATTTTTGTCTTTTGATTTCGTATAGAAGTCAACCCAGCGTAAATACACTCGATTTTCTTCAACGAGATGTGGTTGCATCTCACGCAAAAGTCCAACCTCATCCTACATGTTGTCACTATTTGAGTCAATATTAAATAATTATTGGAGTCTAGAATATGTCAAACATCGCGTAAGAAAGTTATTGAACTCATGAAAAGAGAAATGAAAATTTCTATGTTTTTTACCTCTTTTAATTGTAATTAACGTTACTGTAGTTTCGTCCTATATGGACATTCCAAACTTATACAATATACTTATTTTTAATAATAATAATATGTCCATATAGGACGAAACTGCAGTAACGTTAGTTACAATTTAAAGTGGTGAAAAACATAGAAATTTTAATTTCTCTTTTCATTATGATCTCCTACCACGTAGTAACGGCTACATCCATCAATTTATTATTGAACTCAGTTTTGAAATTTATTTTTGCGGTTCACCAAACTGCTCCAATAAATCAATGACAGATTTACCATAAAATTGGTCAACTGGTCTGTTTTGTAGCTTCGTTTTCAGATCAATCATTACGTCATGAATTTCAGTGATTGTTACTCTGTCGGATTCCATTAATTCAATGGCGTTCTGAAAGATTTGCATTATATTTTGCATATCTTTGTATCTGTAGAGTAGGCCCACAGCACTTAGGCATCATGTACCCTATTGTACATCCTTCCAAGAAGTTCTCCTCCTAGGTCATCGTCCATCCTGTCCTTTCCAGGAAGGTAGACACGTCTCTGGGAGACACCTCCTTTATATTGGCAGGTGTAGGCCAAGACTCGCCGAACACACACTCTCTTATTGACGATAACTCCGGACATGCATAGGACATGCCTGACACTTCTGTTCTGTGCACACATTCTGCATAGAGGTGTGTCCACTAGCCCCATATTATGGAGGTGTTTTCTTAGTTGACAGTGGCCAGTCAAAAATCCTACTGTTGAGCATTGATTTTTTCCAATCATCGCCAGATATTTCTTCGGCGCCAGTTTCCCAGGGTCGCCCAGGGTGATCCTGGCAAGATTGCATTCGTTAATTTCATCCCATATCTTTAGGGATTGAGCATGGGTGTGACGTTTGGCTAGTTCCGCAATTGTCGTAGTCATCAAGCCGTAGGTGCGACTGGGTCCTAAAATTCTCAGACCAGCCACTTCCTTGGCTAAAGAGTTGACAATGCGATTACCTTTACTCCTTCGTGCTCTTTAACCCACCTCAGGATGTTATTATATATCGAGGCTTTGGCTAAATCTTGGTGGCACTCTAGTACTAGGTGCACGTTGTCTGTCTAAGGCTAATAGGGCTTGTCTGCTATCAGTGCAGATTGTTATGTTTATGCCACACATTTATTTCCTGGTTATTTCTTTTGTGGCGATTGAGATACTAGCCATTTCTGTTTGGACCACGCTGGTATTTTTTCCCATTCTCCACTTAATCCTTAGGCTCAGTGATCCTGAGCCTTCTTTGGTTTTTGAGGCATTTGTATATATGCGTATTGTGTTTGTAGCATCTGACTCATGAAACTTTCAAGATGGCGCCTGGGCGCCATCTGAAAAAAAAAATGATTGGAAAGGGGGTTGTTGTGATACATCATTTTGAAGCTCCTGACGAATACTTCACAACCCTAGAATATGAAGTCAATATCTTCACCTACTACAAAATGGCGGAAGATTTAATAATTTCCTGAAATGAATATTTCTAGAAATATTCATTTTTATCTGCCATATGGCAATTCCAACAACCCGATAATGTTTGTTAATTAATTTTTTGTTTATAAAAACAACAAAAAATTTTAGTACGACAATGAACATCATTGTTCAGTTAAATATTCTCATTTAGTTTTCGGTTGTACTAGTAGAACGGTACCACGTGAACAATCTCTAAAATGCTCAATTCTCGTCCATTGGAAGAAAAAATTGAAGCGATTTTTATTTACAGTGCGAAGCGTAATTTTCACGAGACCGAAAGGATTTTTAATGAACGTTTTCCGAATCATCCTATCTGTACAAAATATTTGAGGGAACTTGTATCCAAATTCACAACTACCGGTAGTGTACATAGCAAAAAACCCTCAGGTCATCCGTCCATTCCGGAAGAACAGCAAGTGCAAATAATAGGTGAGATGGTCCTACCTATCTCCACATTATTTGTTTTAGTGACGAATGTACATTTTTTAAACGACAATGTTCACAGACAAATTTGCTGTTATCGGGGTGACACTAACCCTCACGTTTTCCTGGAAACAAACACATACCCAATATCCAGAACAAATTAACGTTAGGGCAAGGATATTGGGAAACCATATTGTAGAACCTCTATTTATTGTTTAAAATTTAACAGGGGGACTGTATTTGAATATGCTGGAAACTACTGTTGACCCTCTCATCACTGAAATTGTCGAAGTTAATCCTAATAAATTCGATATGGATATTGTATTCCAACAAGATGGAGCACCACCACATTATTCCAGACGAGTAAAAAACTATTTGGTTACAGAATGGCTAGCCGCTCGCCAGATTCGACACCTTTGGACTTTTTTATGAGGCTATTTGAAGGAAAAAGTGTACGAAACTGAACCTGCTTCAATATTGGAGATACGGCAGAGAATAATAAATATTTGTAGAAATACTGACGTTACTGTGTTCGAAAATGTTCGGCGTGAAATATCGGATGGGCTGTTCATAGGTCAAGAAGTTCAAGGCAACCATTACAAACATCTTCTGAATTGACCTCAAGCTTATTAGCTCATATTATGTAGTTAAATGTCAATGTATTCAGGCAATTATTAAAAGTTCCGCCATTTTGTAGTAGTTGAAGATATTAACATTATATTCTAGGCTTGTGAGGCATTTGTCAGGAGCTTCAAAAATATGTGTCACAAGACCCCTTTTCCATTTAATTTTTTTCCCAGATGGCGATTGTACTGTTTCCCTAAGAGTGGGTTGATCAAAACCTCACCAAGAAACAGTGCCAGTGATAAACTTGAAGAGTTACATATTGTATCAAGTCCCAAAAATCTCATAATGGCACTACTTGGTCAAATTGAATCTACAAAGCGTAAAAATAATCATTTTTTCTTTTTGTAAATAGTGCGACTCACCTTAGCTATTTGTAACAGAACTATCGAGTGTTTAATGTTATCCAGCATTATCTGAAAAAAAAATCATTGTATTCAAAGTATTATAAAGTAGGCACTGGTGCATATTTTATTCACACTGGATAATAAACACATCTAGCGGACAAAATTGAATGGTAGTTGAATATGGAAAATTAATACATATTTCTATTTTCAGAAAAATGGGGCCGTTAATGTCAAGAAAATTAAAGAGTCAATGGCAAAATAGTTTTTCAAATTAGTTTCTGAACATGATCATTACTAATTCTTGCCACATCTCAAAACAGAAATGAATATCTTACATTAGCATGGTCCAAAATGAGCTGGCACTTCGTTTTCTCATCAGAGTCCGTCATTGTTTTTATTCTTTCTTCTAGATTCTGAAAAAAAAAACGAAATTAATGTATTTCTCACTGTGTAGTACAGGTAAATAGGCTACTGACATATGGGGACTTGATGATTCAGTATGAGATAAACTGACACTAAATGGCAAATTTTGGTTCAACAATGATTGCGAGGAGACTATCGCCTCCAAAAATCTCGCCTAACGGCAATGGCGTGAAAATCCCAGTACCAAGAACAGAACTAGACTCGTTAATGCTCGCAACAAATGCAAAATTAGAATAAATGAAAGCAAAAAACTTCACAATCAGAGAATTAGGGATAACTGCTTGCCAATCCTAACGGGTCTATATCGTTCTGGTCGGTAGCTAAAGCTGTTAATCAAAACTTTAAAAAATCCACAATTCCACCACTAACAGAAGCGGATGGTTCAATTGCAACAACAGTCATAGAAAAAGCAAATCTATTAGCTCCACAGTCGACTTTCTGGGAAAGGCACCACCCACAATTCACACATCAGAATCTACAATGCTGGAAATTACTTTTCGACGACGTCTAGTCAGCCGAATTATGAAACAGATTATTATCAACAAGGCCTCTTGTCCTGGTGAAGAGCCCGTCATCGTACTTAAAAAGTGCCCAATGAACTCGCACCAACATTCTGCAGACTTTTCAATCTGTCTCACAAAGAAGGGGTTTTTTCCTCTTGTTGGAAGATCGCTCGCGTTCAGCCTATTCCCAAAAAGGGTAAGAAAAATCTTTCAAACAACTATAGACCAGTGGCTTTGCCATCAGTGATATAAAAAATCATGGAGGAAGCCGTCAACCACCATATCCTTAAATAGTCTAATATGTAAAATGATTTGAAATCTCCGAAACAACTGAAAAAGAAGAATTAAAAATAAATAGCTGAAAATAACAATTATATTAGGCAAAAATAACCTGAAATGAAATGATGTTGAAATAAAATACAAGTAGAATTAAAAACGATTGAACAAAAATAAAGAAATACAAATAAATATAAAAAAAAAAATAAAAATGTTAAGAGATTCCAAGCCACGTTAGTTCACGACGTTTCGATTGTTAATATCTACAATCGTCTTCGAGTGATGACTGGACTGATTCCTCCGAGAGATGACTATTTATGGGTCGTTCGAGTACTTTCACTTATCCCCACTTTCCATTTTTTCCGCTTCACTGGCTCAGTGAGAGATGACCGTTTGGCGGGAGTTGGCCATTTTTCGTTTGATGATGGGTTTCCATACGTTGCGTATCTCTACGCTAGCTTGGCTGAATACGTTGTTGGATAGCATGTATGCGGCTTCTTTGAATTTTCTCCTAAACCAATGTTCCTCTCTGTGTATGATCTCAGTTTGGGACCACTCGATATTGTGTTGATGGGTCCAAACATGGTCTGCTATTCCTGATTTGCTGGTTTCCCCTCGCCGGGTATGTTTCATGTGCTTGGCAATGCGCACATTTAATGGCCTCTTAGTTTCACCAATATAGGATTTTCCGCACTCACAGGGTATTCGATAAATGCAATTCTTGGAATTGCAGTCCGCGTTTGGTGGCCTGGTTTTCGTGAGGCTGCTACGGATAGTGTTACCAGATCTGAAGCAGGTTCTGATGTTGTACTTGGAACCGATTCTTCTTATCCTCTCCGATAATCCTCTGATATAGGGAAGTGCAAGCACTGGTTGTGACGGCATTTCTTCCTTGCGAGGCTCCTGCTGTCTTTTAGCCAAAGCGATGGTAGAAAAGACTTTAGCTAAAAGACAGCAGGAGCCTTGCAAGGAACAAATGCCGTCACAACCAGTGTTTGCACTTCCCTACATCAGAGGATTATCGGAGAGGATAAGAAGAATCGGTTCCAAGTACAACATCAGAACCTGCTTCAGATCTGGTAACACTATCCGTATCAGCCTCACGAAAACCAGGCCACCAAACGCGGACTGCGATTCCAAGAATTGCATTTATCGAATACCCTGTGAGTGCGGAAAATCCTATATTGGTGAAACTAAGAAGCCATTAAATGTGCACATTGCCGAGCACAAGAAACACAGCCAGCGAGGGGAAACTAGCAAATCAGGAATAGCAGACCATGTTTGGACCCATCAACACAATATCGAGTGGTCCCAAGCTGAGATCATACACAGAGAGGAACATTGGTTTAGGAGAAAATTCAAGGAAGCCGCATACATGCTTTCCAACAACGTATTCAGCCAAGCTAGCGTAGAGATACGCAACGTATGGAAACCCATCATCAAACGAAAAATGGCCAACTCCCGCCAAACGGTCATCTCTCACTGAACCAGTGAAGCGGAAAAAATGGAAAGTGGGGATAAGTGAAAGTACTCGAACGACCCATAAATAGTCATCTCTCGGAGGAATCAGTCCAGTCATCACTCGAAGACGATTGTAGATATTAACAATCGAAACGTCGTGAACTAACGTGGCTTGGAATCTTTTAACATTTTTATTTTTTTTAAAATTTATTTGTATTTCTTTATTTTTGTTCTATCGTTTTTAATTTTACTTGTATTTTATTTCACTATTATTTCATTTTAGGTTATTTTTGCTTAATATAATTGTTATTTTCAGCTATTTATTTTTAATTCTTCTTTTTCAGTAGTTTCGGGGATTTCAAATCATTTAATAATGAATTACCACCAATACTCGAGGAGGTAAGACTCGAGTTGGTTGTTTCAAAAATATTCCTTGAACTGTTAATATTTGAAGTTATTTGATAGCACTGTCAGTTAATGATATTCAACTAATTTTCACATAGATTCAGGATATTTTTTGGAATTCAAGGTTCAATGCACAATAATGTCTAAGAATATGTTTAAATACTTTCGATACATTATTTTTTATCAATCTCCTAGCCCCCTTTTTCGACAGCCCCTAACATACGATAAAAGTATATTAAGTGAAAAATAGCCGTGAATTGGCACAGTGGTGTACATCCGTTCTCGATTGAATCTACAGTTGTAAGAGACAGGTTGTCACTGTACCTGTCAAATTGAGTCGCCCTGAGGTTACCCCAATCCACATTTTTAATAATGATGATAATGAATCGACTTTATTCCAAAGAAAGAATAAAGTGTCTGCAAAGCTATTTTTCTACTAAACCACTACAGTTATTATCATTGATAACTATTATAGAAAAAGATAAACATTTATAGTACCAAGAGCCTATCGCCAGCAGAGATGTTAGTTTGCAAAAGAATTTCAGAACGACGTAAGACAATCAGCGAGTGAGAAAGAGCAGTTTACTATTTTTTTTATTTGTAAATTGAATAGTATCTATACTCACTGGGAAGGTCTCCAAATAAATTGGCATTATATGAAGAGATACGAGTGAAAATGGAAGTCGAATGTTTAGGAATTAGAAGTGAAAGCTTGTTACGAGTATTGGCATCATAACGAGGGTATTCTCGAAATGTATTGAGTTTGTCAGCTAAATATTCTCGTTTCTTGAATTATAATATTTTTATGAGTGATTGTCAGCGAATGATAGCCATCCCGATTCTTTTATTTATGAGCTAATGCGATCATATTACCTTATGCCACAAGAAAAGCGAAGACATGAATTTTGACTCCTCTGGATGCGAACTGAATGAGTTTGTGAGATTGCAGGACCGTAAATAAAGTCACAGTATGATAGTTTCGGAAAAATAAGAGACTCACATACTTCCAGCATCAACTTAGAATTTGAAACAGCTGTCTAAGAACATTGTAGAAAGTTCAACAGAGATGACTGCTATGTCTCTGAAATCGTAAATCAAAATCAAAATAAAGTCCATGATTCTTGCATTCATCATTTTAGATTGATCACAGAACTAGCACTCTCTCCGTTATCTTAGGTCTAAGAACTCTTGAGTTTGAGGTTATGTGCCACAGATATATAATACAATGATTGTAAATCATGATCAAATCAACTCACAGCAATGTATAGATTCTCGAATGGAAAAGAACTGGGTATCGTCAGTATAACGCCGAATGTGGAAATTTTTTGCATGTTTATAGAAATATGAAATGTAGAGAGAAAATGGCGATGGCCCAAGTATTGAACTTTTTTGGCACCTCGAATATTACAGGCAGAGGAATTTGATCTAGACAACTACGTTCATCCAGATAGCTCTCGACGAGAGAGTCATCTCCAGGAAATCCAAAATAACTTCGTTTATTACAAAGTGTTTTATGCTCGATTGTAAGGAACGCTTTGCTAAAATCTAGGAGAACGAGCAGAGTTAAGTTAATTTCATCAAATACTTTGAAAATGTCATCAGTTAACGAGAGTAATGCAGTGGTTGTACAGTGCTCTATTAGATTGCTATCAAAAAGCCGTATCATCCTCAACAAAATAGTATCCGTGCCTACTACATTGCTAGATATTTCTGAACTTCGAATGTATGCATGATGGAGAAGTTAAAAAAGTCTTGAATGAGTCTTGTGCTCATCAAGTAAGGTTTGTTGTGAGTTAGTTTTTTAATCGCATATGTGATACTATTAAAACGACCATTTATAATATCTATGTCTTTTAGAATTAATAATGAGAGAGTAGAAATTGGAACTTTTCCTTTTTAAGCAGCTACCCGAGCGGCTGATTAACTCGGTTGAGTTTCCCATACTGAACGAGGTCATCACAATTCTGGCACCGACCTGGACATTCAAATATGCCTACGTAAAAACTACAGAGAGCACGTTACTCGTGCAGCAACACATGGATGAGCCAAAGCATGGAGTCTTCTTCAACAACATGAAGTCCTCGGCTTATCAAAGCACCTGACCTTCGCTGTCTTCAGGTCGAGTGAGCTGAAGTCGAAAACTGAAGGGTTTATAATGGCCTGTTAGGATGTTGTCTATAACGCCTTGGTATACCGCAGTAGCGTGATGGGTATAGACGTTCCTGACCTGCCGCAGCATGTCCAGCGTATGCAGTCTCATCCTACATCCATCGATATAACGCGGCCCTAAGAGTGCTTTATTACCATTTAAGGCACTTTTACGTTATTGACGAGACGCCAGTGTTGCCCTACGCTCCGGTGGATATTGAATCCGTTGTGGGAAATGAAAAGTGTCAAGTTTATTGGAACTATTCATTCCCACCCTTAGGCTCATACAGTGTCATAATTGTATTAAAATATATGAAGAATATGCTAATGAAGTGAGCAATATATGTCCCCAAGGACAAAATTGTCAATGAATCTCAGGGTATACATAAAATTCCATGCTCCGATTGCCATAGAACATATATAGGCCAGACCAACAGATGTCTGACAAGTAGAGTATACGATCATCAACTTGCTGTCCGAAAGTCAGACCCATCCTCAGCCCTGTCCAAACATCATCAAGATACAGGATACAATATAGACTTTGCGAATACTTAGACCGTTGCCACAGCGAAAACACTACAAGCTCGGATAATTCGCGGAGCCATCGAAATGAAAAAGCGACCTTCCTGTCTCAACAAATAACGTTTTTTAACTGAATATAATGGCAGCACTTGAAACAATTTGGGTGCAAGAGTAATTCTTTTCACCGATAACTTCCTTTACTTTTTTTTCTCTGTTATGATTCTATACCTTGTATCATAAGTATGTTGTTTTCATCAGAGGGAAAGATTTTTTTTATAGCGATTAAAATATTTTGAGCATAGGTTTGCCTATTATTTAAGACCTGTAACAAATCTGACTGGTATTTCTAATGTTTTACATGTATTACTTTCAAGGTCCATTTTTGAATGTTCTCAAAATTTTTTTAGAAATCCTTTTTGTAAGTCTACCCATCCAATAATTCCATAGCTTGGATGAGATTGGATGAGGGAAAAGCACAAAATGTTTAGATAATGTACACCAAAAAAACTTAAAAACGTTCTCACTTATTTTATAACATTGCTGATTCCAAAGTATTAATATTCCACTAAATGTGAGCAAGTTGTCGTCGAACAACGTTTTTAAGAGTTTCATGTTGGTTTCTGCTAATATTTTTAGACTATCCCGTGACTCTGAGATAAACATCACTACAGTGTCGTCAGCGAAACTGATAGTACTAACAATGGATCATTCAAAAATAAATTGAACAGTGTTGGTCCCAATATAGTTATCTGTGGCATACCGCGAATACAGAGGCCATAAACCACCAGTTGCTATCCACTTAGATGACAATCGTTTTGATTAAGGAGTGAAGTGATGGATCCTTATTTCATGCATTGTCACATATCGATTCAGAAATGCCGGTTGGTTATGTTTAAACATGGCCAAACACTGCTCAGAATCATCAAGATGTTCTTGTTTTTGGTCAACAGTAAGCTTGCGGGGCACTCTATTTGAGTCTTTCTCTTAGTCAAATGCTCATGCAATATAAAGCCAACACGTTCCTTTGATACTTTTACAATGTCAGCTAACTCACACAATTTCACTTTTCGATCATTCAAAACGATTTTGTGGATTTTTTTATGTTTTCTGGTGTTACTGTCTCATTTGGACGTCCACTGCGTTCTGCATCACCACGATTGAAGTCAGCAAACCAACGTTTAATTGTTGAAATTTCAACAGCTTTCTTCTGAAGGTAAGTACTGACTGAAAAAGTGGTGAATTCAATAAGACCAGCGCCATCTATGTGTTAGGCCCGATACTTTTCAGTCCAGGTAGTAATATTGAGTCCGATTATATAGCTCAACTGATTTACCACTGAATCTCATTTTTTTTAAATTTAGACATGAGTTTGGAATGGCTGATTAAGGTCTATACATATTACAAGTGCTGGTCGCTTGTTGTCCAACTGATGATACATGTAATCGATGACATCCGTTATTACAATCTGGGTTGACTTTTCGTTTTGAAATCCATATTGTCTGCCCGACAATATCTTGTTTTTCCTTACAAAGTGATGTATTCTTTCTATCAAGAATAAAAAACAAATATGACAGTAGAACAGTCATAGACTTACATCAGGTTCGTTGGCAGTAATACATACTGTATATTATGATGAAAGAATAGAATGAACGTTAATACGTCAAACGTAATTATACTGAGCATATAAGCTTTGAAATATGAATAATTGTCTTTATATAATGCAATAGAACTTCGTAATCAGCTGCTTTGCTATAAGGATTCAGCTTTTTAAAGCCCACGCGCTTTTCCGTTAATTGATTTCACAAAAGGTATCGAATCGATAATCTGTTCATTGTGAATCCGCTTTAAGAATTCTTCCCCATTTCAAAAAGATTCGATGGAACCAGCCACTTAATATAGCACTATTTAAATTGAAAGGGGTAAATTTTCAGAAGAGATTCATTTTTGGAAAGGAAAGGTTATGACTTTCAACATTTTTTTGTATGAAGATGGTGAAGCAGAGTATACAGTGTGTCCAAGATAAGGATCCTAAGCATGGGAATCTCAGTACCTGTTGGATATACAGCTTAGGTTAAATTAGGAAAAAGTTGTGTTCTTTAAAGCTTATTTACATGCCGTTTAGAAACTTGAAGAATTTTCATGGCCTGCTGGGATATTTGGGAAAAACGAGAATTTGACAATATCAATTTTATTTTCTTCTGACTTTATTTGAAAAGATATCAAAAAACGAATAACAGTTTTTCATTGGCACTTTTAAGGTACTACACGATGGTATTTTTAGATTTTATATCCGACGTTTCGTTTTCAAGAAACCATCATCAACTTTATTTTTTTATATGACCCGAAACAAAAGTACACCCTGTATCTGATTCCATTTTTTATTACGAATTCAACGATGTATCACATGCCATTGTTTTCTTTTTAGTTTAAAGGAAAATTACATTTTTACATTTTTTCTATTTTAAAAAAAATCTTTAAGTAGGCGTTGCGAACAAATGCTTTGACGTAAATACCTGTCACCGAGCCTGTCAAATATTATTTAATTACACGATAAAATAGTAATTGTCGTTGTTTTTAGCCTGTTTGTCGAGTTGTTGTTTTTAGAGTTATTGTTACTGTTGTCGTTATTATTGTTTATTGTTGAATAGATAATATTGTGTTATTATCGTCGAATATGCCGGTGAGCATTATAGCCATGAAGAAAAGTTTGACATGCTAACGTGCTACATTTTGTGCCACAAAAATACTGTAAATACAGCAGCAATGTATCTTAATACATATCCAGAAAGAAAGCAGCCATGTAAGTCCATTTTCTTAGAGCTGGCTCGAAATTTAAAAGAATATGGTTCATTTAAAAAGCCTGTTTTATCTCGGAAAAAGGAATCTTCAGAAGAAGCCCAAAATAATGTTTTACAAGCAGTTGTTGAGAACCCTGAAATATCAACTAGGCAAATCGAAAATAATGTAGGAGTAGCCAAATCCACAGCACAATTTATTTTGCGTAAAAATAGATATCACCCCTATAAATTTATGATTTGCCAAGGACTTAAACCAGGGGATTTCGAACGGCGCCGAAATTTTTGCGAATGGTATACACGCGCGTGTGAAGAAGATTATAATTTCCCTTCAAAAATAATATGGTCCGACGAAAGTATGGTCACTAATAATGGTATATTCAACCGCCGCAATACGCATTACTGGGCTCAGCAAAATCCGCGTGTTAAGAAAATATCAAGACATCAAGAACATTTTGGGTTTAATATTTGGTGTGCAATTTTAGGAACTAAAATACTAGGTCCGTTTTTTTACTATAATTCTTTGACCGCCGAACGATACCATCATTTATTGCAAAACTATGTAGAAGACTGTTTAGATAATTTACCTCTTGCACAGGTCAATAACTGTTGGTTTCAACAAGACGGTGCTCCTGCACATAATTCTAGACAAGTTCGAGAGTATCTTTCGCAGCGATTTCCTGGAAGGTGGATTGGAACCTTTAGTGAAGTGTCTTGGCCAGCGCGATCCCCTGACTTAACTCCTCTGGACTTCTTCATATGGGGTTTTGTTAAAAACCGGGTTTACCAACATTCTTTTGAAACTGAACAGCAGTTACGAGAATGTGTAACTGTCGCATTTAACAGTATTACATCAGAGATGTTACGTGATGTTTTAAGTTCTACAGTTAGAAGATCATACTTATGTTTGGAAAATAACGGAAACCCGTTTGAACACCTCCTTTGAATTAAATAAAAAATGCGTTAATTTCTTTGTTGTTTTCATTACTTTAAAAAAATCATTACTAACCTACTTAAAAATACATTTTAAAAATAAAAAAAATGCAATTTTCCCTTAAACTAAAAAGAAAACAATGACATGTGTTACATCGTTGAATTCGTAATAAAAAATGTAATCAGATACAGGGTGTACTTTTTTTTCGGGCTATTTAAAAAAATAAAGTTGATGATGGTTTTTTGAAAACGAAACGTCGGATATAAAAACTAAAAATACCATCGTGTAGTACCTTGAAAGTGCCAATGAAAAAGTGTTATTCGTTTTTTGATATCTTTTCAAATAAAGTCAGAAAAAAATAAAATTGATATTGTCAATATATATATATATATATATATATATATATATATATATATATATATATATATATATATATATATATATATATATATATATATATATATATATATATATACATATTTTTGAATGATGCAACTAATTTTCCTTTATTTTCAGTACTTCAATATTAATATGAGTCACAAAAAGGATTTGGAGCTTTTTAACTCCTATTTAATTATATGCGAGCGCTTTCGACAGCTGGTCGTGCTGGTCATCATATAGGCTCTACTAAAACAGTTTGAGTAGAGCCTAGATGACAGCACGACCAGCTGTCGAAAACGCTCGCATATATACATATACACAGTATCATCCCCAAAGTATGCACCATATGGGAAACTTATTTATTAAGGTAAGGTAAGGTAAAAGTTTGTGTATCTCCTAAAACTAAACATGCAACAACAAAATACAGTAAAACACACTTAATATACGAGGAGCCTTCTGATATTTGATTTTGAGACAAAAGTAAAGTACTCTTATTTTGAAAAATTTCGGGAAATGTTATTTGAAAAAGCTGTTCAGCATTAAAAATACATCTAGATTTGAAGTCATGGCCATCTAAGTGAAGTTTTATTTTTGTACCTTTTTTTATAAATGGGGCCTACGAATAAAAAATTTTGCTAAAATGATAAATAAACAGCATTCTGTATACGACGGTTTATTTCAAAAGCCTGTAATATTACAAATTACACAACTATGGTGTCAACCACAGTCAATTTTTTTTGAAGAGCATAATCATTTTTTAAAGTTTTTGGTGCAGAGTTATTTTAATTTTTTGTTTACACCGAAAATTACTAAAAATTGTAATTGTATGTAATCTAACAAAATGTTAATATTCAATAACATCAAAACTCGTTGATTTTCTGGAGATTTTCTTGTCCAAGAGACATCATTTTGTCTGAGTTCACTTCCTATTTGCAAAGAGGTTATATATTGTTGGGTTCCTAGTGCGTGTTGCTTAGCTGGACTTCATATTACAATTACAAAAAAGGACGCAAATTTAAGGTTATACACCACTCTCCCTGAAGTAAAAGTAAAACTGAAAGTATTTTGTACTGAGTTGGTGCGTTAGTATTTATTTAACAGGTTGAATTATTAGTAAATAGCACAGTCAAATTGGCGGCATTTTCTTTGTTCTATTTTCTTTTATTTTATAGAATTTAACATTTTTTTATATAAGATTTCACACGTTGTTTTTTTATTATTTTGTCCATGGAGTCGTTGTTTCACTCATTACACTTAATTTTTGAAACCTTGGTCTTTCATTTTATTTTGGACTGAGAAAAATACCATCCTCGTAGTCGTAGAGTAGGATGAAATTAAGAAAACAAAAACAAATTAGAGACTTCTTAGTCAATCTATCGAGGAGATAATAGTAAGTGAAAAGAATTTTATCTAAGAATAAAATTCATATTCGGCGTCGTTCTGGAACTATATAATGAGAGAGAATATAAATAGGTATACCAAATGATCAGATATCAAAAAGACCGGCCGTCGTGCGATCTGAACGAACTTTTCGAACAGTCTTTTCGGAATTGCCCAACATCCAAAATTTGATGTGGAGAAATCCGCATCTGGTGACAGCAGCTGAAAATTAGGTATATAAAAACCGTAGATGTTACATTACAAAATACCGAATGGGAATATTATTCTGAAGGGACATTTTCACAAATAAATGCTCATAAGTTCGAAACTTGACTGGTTAGGTTTACGCATGATATGCATAGAAAGAAAGCAAATTTTGACAGCTTTCTGAAATTTGTAATGATACACAAGGTGTTCCGTTTGAAATAGACAACTTTTAGTCACTATTTCAAGCAAACGAAAAAACACCTTGTAGTGAAGTAACAGAGATTATGTAGTGACGAAAATGTCAATATTATTAGGAGGTCACAAAATTACTGTCAAATAGTAATCATGGCTTGCCTACAAAATACCGAATGGGAATACCATTCTAAAGTCCGAAACTTGACTATTTAGGTAGACGCATGATATTTTCAGAAAGAAAGCAAATTTTAACAACTCTCTGAATTTGTAATGATACACAGAGCGCTCATTTGGAATAATCAAATTTCAGTCACTTTCTCAAGCAAACGAAAAAACTGTATTTTTTTACCACCCTGTAGTGAACTAACGAAGATTACGCTAAAGTGTGGGAAGCCTCCAAGTATCACCTAACTCCAAACCAAATTTCGATATCATAATACTTCTTAACTAAAAGATATCGGCATTTTTAGAAGTCATGATTTTCGAAGAAAAAAATTGAAATTAATTTTTATTTCGAAAACGGTAACAGATAGGTATAGGGAAATATCAAGAAAAGTTGTCGGGCAATTGTTGGAGATTCCAAAAATAATATTATATACAGAGTGTTCCATTTGAAAAATCAAGTTGCTACTGCTTTCTAATAGAAGCGGCAACACCGGTACCATAGTATTCCTCAACTCAAAGATATCAGCTTAGAGGTCATGATTTCCGAAGAAAAAAATTTAAATTAATTTATATTTCGAAAATGGAAACAGATAAGTATAGGGAAACATCCAGAAACGTTGCCTGGTAATTGTTGAAGATTCCAAAAATAACATTATATAAATGGTGTCCTATCTAAAAAATCAAAGTTGCTACTACTTTCTAATGGAAGTGTCAACACCGTATTGTCGAAATATTTTTAATTGGGAAAAGAATGTCCGAATTTGCTCTCCAAAAACGTATAATGTGCCATCCACCGTGAATTAGTCTGTATAATGTTCTCCATTACAATTTTAATTAAAAAAGAGAAATGAAAATTTTTATGTTTTTTACCACTTTTATTTGTAACTAACGTTACTGCAGTTTCGTCCATATAGGACGTCCATATGTAACGTTAGTTACAAATAAAAGTGGTAAAAAACATAGAAATTTTCATTTCTCTTTTTATTATGATCTCCTACCACGTAGTTACCGGCTACATCCATCATTTTACAATTTTAATTATTTTTCAGATTGTGAAAGATGAATAAATCCAAAAGAAGTCGACAAAAAAAGTTTCATTTAAACTTTCGCGTACTTTCTTTTAGATAATGGGATCTCATCCCTACTATGAAAATGTGTTATTTTTGATTTGACCAATAATTGCCTGAAAATCATTTCAGTTTCGTGGTAATGCCTCAGTGTGTCTAAGCTTGCTTGTTGCTTGCCTGTGTATGAGCACCAAATACTTGTGAAGTTTTGTTTAACAAATTATAACAGGGGAGCCCAAGCGGGGATTTCGGGATTTACTGAAGCGCGGCAGATTAATATACAGGGGGATACCTTGTACCCGGTTAAGTACCTACACACCCTATATATAAGGCCACCCGTGAAGGATAAAAGATCAGATTAGTAAAAAAAAATATCATCAGAAATTCTCAAGCGCGTCAGATTAAGGCAGGGTGAGTTAATTACATGCTAAAAAGTGTATATTCCAGTAATCTGACAATTTCAGAGTGACGTAAAGAACGAGGAGGGCAGCAAAGTTGTAAAAAAAAAGTCATCTCAACATTCTCGAGCGTAGCTCGAAGTCATTGCTTAAAGAAGAAGAAAATCTTTACTGATTTATTTTTTACTGTATTCCTAAAATTATCGGCTGGGAATGAATTGATCGCAAAAATCTGTCACTGGCCCTAGACAAATACAACTATAACTATTTCCTCCTAGACACACATTACTTTACTATGATTATTAAGTAGTTATGAACATATATCATCACTATTAATCATAATATTACAAAATATTCTAGTGCTATGGCCTTCTACGTAAGCATTATCAATGCATTTCTATATACTACTGTTATGAGTACGACATTTTTTTGTAAACATAAATGCAAAATGTATGAAACTATATTTTCTCGAGAACAAGATAATGGCTTAGCGGATTACTTACGATCTTTTTAGTCTCATAGGAGTCAATAATGACATGAACCCACAATTCTTTGCTGGTCATAGACAGACAAGCAATTCACAATGTGTTAATAGCAGGGGAGCCTACCATGCAAAATGGGGATTTACATATTAGGTTGCAAAGCTTAGATGATGAGAAGAAAAAAATGTTATATAATATATACCTTTTCATCGGTGGGGGAAGCTGCTATAGATTATTAAATATGTAAAAAAAATGTTGCATGGACATACTCGAGCGCGTAAGATATTGATACCATCAATGTTCTACGTATTCGTTATAATGTTGGTATGTTAATCTGATCGTTTGCATGATGTGGGTGGTTGTACGTAAGGGTTAAAAATGAAAAAAAAAATTATTCGAGCGCGTCAGATTTTCTAAGGGGGTGTTAAGTGCACCAAAAAACAACTCTCATTCAATAATCTGACGATTTCGATCTGACGCAAACTCGCGGCCATTATTATAATGTGCAAAAAAAATCGTCATTTTGAAATACTCAAGCGCGTCAGATTAAGATATATATGGTTCATCTTCATGTTTTAGACGTGCTGTCTCATAATCTGACGATTATCTGAAGGGATTCGCCTAATCTGACAAAAAAATATAATTTTTTTTTTTTTTAATCATTGAACTTAATTAATTGAAAAGGTCAGGAAATAGCATGCAAATAAATAAGTGTATGTTTTTTAAGTGGAATACTTGTATTTATGAAAAATAATAAGAAAAAAATGCCCGGTACTGACGATGCCCAATAGGCTGAAACAGCTGTATACCGGTGGCTCTTAAATTGAAATCAATATGGGAATGATCAAAGAGTACTTATCTATTTATTTTTTGATTTTCATGGAATTATTTTCCAGCAGCTTGACTGCATTAACCTTTCTAGATTATATATATATATGTATATATATATATATATATATATATATATATATATATATATATATATATATATATATATATATATATATATATATATATATTATTGATTTCCTACGGGCATAAAGTCCCAATTACACGAAAAGCTAAATTCTAGTACAAGCACACAACTGATAAATGAATAATTGATTACTAATTTACTGAATTGCAAATATGCAGTAGGAAACAAAAAATGAATGATTCATAAAAAAATTATACTAAATACTATTTATGTAGGTATTGAGATTAATATAATATTCTTAAAATTATGGATCAGATTTAGAAATTACACAAGAAATTGACAAGAGTATATATTTTTGTGAACAGAAAAATATGTCAATCTTGGCATATTTTATTGAAGTTCTGACACATTACTACAACCGGCGATCTTCATAGGACATTTATTCTATAGTTATCACAATAAAAAGTTATTAATTAGATCAGGGCTGAAGCCTTCAAAAATGGTAAAAAGTGAAAAGAAAATAGTAAGATGAAACCCATTAGAAAAAGAGGGAAATATGATAAAAATGAAAAGCAACATAAATTACGGGCGATATGAGTTCAGGAAGTGGAAGAGTTATTGAGGGTAAAAAATGGTTTATCTCGATTTCCGGCAAAACTACTAGTCCTATGGAAAAAAGTTAAATGGCAAAGTTGTAGGAAATGAAAAGATCTACAACTTTTGTATTTACAATTTTTTCACATACCCTCAAAATTTTTTGTGAAAAATTCAAATAACTAAGTTTTTGGTTTTTTATGTAGAAAAACATAACACAGCAAGCAGGTATTTTGTCTTTGATGGGTACCCTGAAATTAAAAAATCAGTTACTGTCACAACAGTACCAGAAGCTTCTTCAACTAAAAGAGGAGAACGTATTCGTAGAAAAACCTCAGGCAATATTCCAGAGCTTGACTATCAAAACCATACAAAAAGACTATTTTTGTAAGAAACATTTTTATCCAACGAGAAAAACAAGGACAAAATAATAAAAACTTTAATGAAAAGATTATAGTCACAAGGGTTTTTCTGTAAAGAAGTAAAAGAAGATGCTGATGCTGACATAATTAAGACCTCGATAGAAATTGCCAGAGATACTAATAAAACTGTCATTGTTATGGGTCAAGATATTGATCTTTTGATCCTTTTATATCAAATAAATTCAAATAATCAAACCAGGTTCTGGAAATGTAAAGAATCTATTTTTTCACGTCTAATAGTTTCAAACCGGAGTCCTTAATTTGTCAAATTTCGCCAATCTTTTTTATAAGAAAGATGCAAGTAAAGAATATATAAAAAAAGGATTACAATTGATCAAATCTATTTATAAATATGAACATGAAAAAATAACACTGAATCAATTAAGATTTCATAAAAGCCAATTGGGAAAAATTAAATCATGTTTCATTTTAGCAAACCTCCCACCCATATGGGATATTGGATACGAAGAAGGTAATGGTCTTGAAGATTTCGAAGATCAACTAGAATTGGAAAAGTTTGTCGAATCTAACGATGATGAAGAAATGCCATCAAAGATACATAAACTTATGGATAAGTGATTAAAATTCGTTTTTAAAAATATTATAACTAATAACGTAATCAGAATGAAGTATCTAAATTCAATAGTACGATCTACATGTATAATTATATTTTATGAGATTTTTTATGACATGAATGTAATTAGAATTCATTAAATAAACTTTTTAATTGAATAAAATTGCAGCAATCACAGTTTTTTGATGAAATTGAACAAAATGAAAAAATCGTGTTGTCTAAGAACATTTACTATAGTAATGTATATTTTTTTACACCATCAGAAAGTAGAGATTTCAACGAACAAAAAGCACACCGACTTTTTGAAAAAAGCTGATATTTTGACGCCAGAATTTTCGATTGAAAATTAGGGTGCTTTTTTGATATTAAGTCAAAGTGAGGTGAAAAAATAAATATTCTGAATGAAATAAATTACAGTATATTTGGGATATGAAAAGGTAAGTTTTCACCAAAGATAAAAATAAAAAACCAAAAACTTGGTTATTTTAGTTTTTCATATGAATTCTGAGGTTATGTGAAAATACAAAAGTTGTAGATCTTTCTATTACCTACAACTTTGTCATTTAATTTTTTCCCATAGGACTTTTTTTACCCTTAAAAACTCACCTCCTCCCACTTCCCACTTTATTTTATTTTCATTTTCATCATATTCTTCTCCTTTTCTGATGGGTTTCATCCTATTATTATTTTTATTTTGTTTCAAAAATTATCGATCATAGTCTATATGTGGGATCTGGAATTGAACTAAACAACAGAGAATGAGAAAATGTTCGCAAATGGACTCACCTTAGTTTGGTCTATCATGATCTGAAGATATGCGTCCGCTTCGGAAACTTTGTTGTCGAAATCTTTGATGGTCGGGGAAGGATGATGTGTGTCCCATCTCATCTGAAAAAAAAATAGATATGATATTTAGAATTTCACGAAATATATGTTCGTTTGATATATGTCCTTTAATTATTTGCAGCATATCAGCAAAAACACAATGAAATGGTAAATGAAAACAAAGCAAAGAATATCTATTGTTTTAGAATGTGACTGTCAAAACTACATCAGCGAAAGTTATTAATAATTTGCACATTCCTTCCTAAAAATTCATTTCATGAATTTACAATTTGAAACAATTCAAACACCTATCAATTAATATTCGAGTCAGATATTGAATACTTTCGATAATTCAAGTATAATGAATAGGTATTTATTGTGTGTTAATGTCCTTTAACCTCTTTGTGATATATCCTATGTCCTTGTTTCTATTTTTTTGGGGATCTTCGATATCGGCAACTATGAGCCTAGTGTTCTTGGTGGTCTATGTTAATAGACCCCCTAGCAACTACGTTAATAGCAACCTATGGGGCATCATGCCTATTCGTAGTCTGGTCAGCCATGTAAAGAAGCAAAATTAATCCATCATCAACTAGACAAATTCTCGCGAAAAACATATCTAGTCGATGGCGAATTCGAACTCAAGATCGTGAGTTGTGTATACTACTCTGTTTATTAATAATTTCAGAATGTTTTGATAATTCTGAACACTTTAGTTTTTGACAAAACAACTTTGTATTTTCAAAAGTTTGTTTGTTCCCAACTACTTGAGTGCCATCGGCGAAACCTGCAATATTGTGATAATATTCATAGGACATACATATTAAGAGAATTGTATGTACTTATAACTTTCTTCACAAGAATTCATTGAAATTATTGTGTTGGAATACAATTTTTAAACCCTAATTTGACGCATCCTAAAGCAAAATTATTCAATATAACGATGTCTTTCTTGATAGGCACAATTGGAACCTGGAACTTGACGTATCTGTATCTGTAGAGTAGGGAGGGTGAGTGTAGGCCCACAGCATTCAGGCCATTGTACATCCTCCCAAGGAGTTGTCCTTCTAGGTCATCGTTCATCCTGTCCTTTCCAGGAAGGTGGACAGGTCTCTGGGAGACATCGCCTTTATATCGATAGGTGTAGGTCAAGACTCGCCAAACACACACTCTCTTAATGACGATAACTCCAGGCACTCGCATAGGACATGCCTGACAGTCTCATCTTCCTGTTCACACATCCTGCATAGAGGTATGTCCACTAGCCCCATATTGTGGTATTTCCTTAGTTGACAGTGGCCAGTCAGAAATCTTGACTGGTAGATTTTTCCTGGTCATCGCCAGATATTTCTTCGGCGCCAGCTTCCCAGGGTCGCCCAGGGTGATCCTGGCTAGTTCCACAATGGGCTCATTTAACAAATTTGTTTTATTTCATAATTTGAAAGTTTATGTTTCAAATAGTACATCTGCAAAAAATCTGAATTTTCATTCTTTATCTTCCCCCTCAAATTAATTGTTGAATGTGGCGTTCACCGAAACGGGGTGTGGTTAAGCTTGACGTCACATCAGTCGACTCTGCGACAAGGGAGTGCTGGCGGATGAGCGAAATACGTGTGCTAAAGCCGTAGAAAGCAAGTTGTGTGTTGTTTACTGCAGTGTGTCAACTGTGTGAATATGAATAACGATAAAAAAGGACGTTACAAGTATTGCATCGTTCCTAAATGCAAGAATTCTTCGGTAACTGCACCAGACAAAATTTTTATTTCACTGTTACGAAAGTTATGGCAGCGCGCTATGCGGAGGGCCGACTTTGTATCTGCCAAGGGGACGCATTTTTGTTGCGAAGATCATTTTAATGTAAGTATGAATGATACTGATTGATAAAAAAAATAGTTTACTCTGAGCACTACTTTGAACTTCAGGTTGAAACAGATTTAGAAAATTACATGTATATCAAATCTATGAAAGTGGGAAAAATTATATTTGAACCAGGCTTAATTCCGCATATATTTGATTGCCAGATTGATGGACCGACGGCCCATACATCTAAAGCTCCGCCGTTTTTTCAAAAAAAAGAAAAACAAATTTTGTTGAATACTTGTAACGAAGATATCGCTAAAAATCAAATCATGTCTGATTAAGCAGGTACACAGGAAAATACCTTTGATGTTGGAATTCAAGTTAATAAACAGGTTTTTCGAAGATCTAAAGCTGAACTGACCGTAAATATTATATACCACCGAAAAAGAAATCGTTCTGAAGAAATAGAAAATACAGAAAATATTGGAAAAAATTACTACCAAGTTCCCCCGAGGACAGTGAGGGTTTGAGTACATCAGACATGACTTCTGTTGATACATCATCAGATTTTACTTTGTCTGGAATATTAGTTGAAAACTGGAATTAGAAAAACGATATTGAGCGAAGATCTATTCACGTCATAGAGAAAAATTCGAAATTATGTCTTGGAATCCCAAGGTACTCTTTATTAATTATAGAACTTTTGTCTCAAAAATGCCAGTTACCCAGAATTGATCTAGACATTACTTTGAAGAAAATTAAATTGAATTGACGATAGCAGCGATTCATAATCTCCAACTACAGGCCCGGTTACCACCGCTCGAAGCTCGTTTGCCTGGTGTGACGTCAAGATGTACCGCAGGCGATCTCACATTTTCAATTGCTCTTGCTCAGTTGTTAATTGACATATAGATCCGAAAATTATGTGGGATACTTGGGAGATGATTTAATTTTATAATATATAATTTTCAATAAAAAACTAAATTAGCCTGAATGAACCCATTCTCGAAATCATCAGGCCGTAGGTGCCACTGACATAAAATGTACAAAAGAACTACCTCCAGACGACCGTTTTTCTAATCTAAAAAATGACTGAAACTTTGTTAAATGAACCAGTTCTATACTTTTGTGCTTTCATCAGATGACAATCTTGTTAGATCTAGATAAGATAATTTATAAGATTGTGTATATGGAACTTCAAGATTGTGGATAATTTCGTTTGTCAAATCCTTATCAATCCATTAGATTTTCCGAAGTAATTTTGTTTTGAAATATTCTTTTCAACGGAGATATTCCTCTAGATGGTTCAGATATGAGCAATTAGGCAGCAGGCAACGTGACTCCTTATAGCGGAACTCACACAGCATACTGCAGACACCCCTACACTGGCATGTGGTACGAACACAACGATTCATACGAGTCCCCAACTTCACCAAAGTCGCCTGTTAGTGAAGAGGCATACGTCCTCTTTTATGAAAAGAAGGAAACGAGATATCTGAGAGGATGTTTCTTTCAGCGTTTTAGTCTGTTATTTTTTTTTCTTTTTGTCATCTATATCGACTACATTGGTCATTAGCCTTGTGTCCTGGGTATGCAATGTTAATAACTCCCCGAGCCACCTAGGGAGCATCATGACTATTCGCAGTCCGTCAGCCAAGTAACGTTGCAGAATTATTCCAACTTCAATTAGATACATTCTCTCGAGAAAAATATCTGGTCGAGATTGGGATCGAACTCACGAACTTCCAGTCGTGAATCGGGCGCACTACCACTGTGCCGTTTCACCGCTATACATATATATATATATATATATATATATATATATATATATATATATATATATATATATATATATATAGATAATCTAGAAAGGTTAATGCAGTCAAGCTGCTGAAAAATAATTCCATGAAAATCAAAAAATAAATAGATAAGTAATCTTTGATCATTCCCATATTGATTTCAATTTAAGAGCCACCGGTATACAGCTGTTTCAGCCTATTGGGCATCGTCAGTACCGGGCAGGCGGTCCTCGATTGAAGACAAAATGAGAAAAAACCAAGAAAGTACTTGATAAAAATAGCTGCGTAAACGCAAGCTTATGTTTCCACTTGGGATGGAACACCCCATTTGTATTGTGGACGGACAGTGTATATCATTTTAGCCAACTCCATTCAGGTGGTAGGTGCATTTTGAGCATTTCCATCAGTCCTGAGAATTTCATCGTTCCACCTCGAATATTACGGAAGATACGGGGGTGTTTACATAAGAAGTGAGACAAATTCTGATTTTTCAGAAATGAAATTTTTTCAGGAAAAAAGTGTAATCGTAGTAAGTTGGTAGTCCTGATCACGAATCTGAAGGAATTTTGAGCCTATTTTGTCCCCCAATATGTTTTACCGTAAAAATGGGGTGTTCCATCGCGAGTGAGTGACAGTGTATATCACTTTGGCCAACCCCATTCAGGTGGTAGGTGCATTTTGAGCATTTCCATCAGTCCAGAGAGTTTCATCGTTCTACCTCGAATATTACGGAAGATACGGGGGTGTTTCCATGAGAAATGAGACACACTGTGTATATATACAGTGTCACCGATAAAGTCCGCATCAAATGGGAAACTTTTTTATTTATCGTTTTATGTGAAATTTGATTTTGGCAGTAGATTTTGCTTAAGAAATGATGTCAAATGGCGTCTACAAAATAGGTCACGTGATTTCCTTAACCTGTCAAAATTGACATTTAAAAAAAGAAACATCGAAAAATGACATTATTCTTCAAAATATCCAAAAATATCAAAGGATAAAAACATTTTCTTTTGTAATTTTATACCCACACACCAAGTTTCAAACCCATAATGAGTATTTTATATTTTCACTATTTTTCCGCATTCCTGCTTTTTCTACTTATCAAAATTTAAGCACACCTGTACTAAATCATTTATTTTAACTAAACTCGTCACCGAATTTCTTTTTTTGTAATATAATAATATTTTAAGAGCCTCTTTGATGTTAAAAACAAATTTTGAAAAATAAAAGTTGTCAAACTTGATGCAAAATTCATCTAGTTTCAACGGGGCTTTCAAAACTATACAGTACTTGAGTTTTTTAATGAGCATTCAAGTAGAAAAAGCAGGAATGCGGAAAAATAGTGAAAATATAAAATACTCATTATGGGTTTGAAACTTGGTGTGTGGGTATAAAATTACAAAAGAAAATGTTTTTATCCTTTGATATTTTTGGATTTTTTGAAGAATAATGTCATTTTTCGATGTTTCTTTTTTTAAATGTCAATTTTGACAGGTTAAGGAAATCACGTGACCTATTTTGTAGACGCCATTTGACATCATTTCTTAAGCAGAATCTACTGCCAAAATCAAATTTCACATAAAACGATAAATAAAAAAGTTTCCCATTTGATGCGGACTTTATCGGTAACACTATATATATATATATATATATATATATATATATATATATATATATATATATACAGTGTGTCAATTTGAAAACTTCCCACCCTCAATATCTCCCTTCCAGTACATAATATGAAAAAATGGTCAGACAGGTCAACTTTATTTGCAAGGGGGACACTCTGAATGAATATTTTCAACCCTCGGGGTTCAACCCCCTAGGAGGGGTGGATGTTACCCTCAGAATTTCAAATGGAAAGGGGGGTCAAGTGGCACATCATTTTGAAGGGCATTCAATTCTCTTGCCAATGATACCTTTTTCATTAGTTTTTGATGAGCAGTTTTTGAACAATAACGTTCCAAACGAACGGTGATTAGAAGTGAATAAGAATAAATGATTAAAACTCGCCCGCACTAGATGTTTGGTATTCAGGTTGGTATTCAAAACAAATGATTGTAATGGACTATTGGAAAAGGTGAGCATCGTACTAGGTAGCATCGTTCCAACCCTTGAGTAATATTCGAATTCGTGGATGTGAGAGGAATGTAGAACTACTTAGTTAACGAAATACGCATCGAGTGCAAACAAAAAATACTAAATTGCAAAAAACAAATTTCAACCATCTTGTTACGCTTTATCTGATAATATGTTCAAAATGTTGTCCATTCTGCTCTAAACAGTAATACAGTCTGTTTTCGAACTCCTCTCGAACATTTTGGAAAACTTCACCACTAATTGACCGGCATGCTGCTGTAATTCGTCCTTTGAGGTCATCCATATCAGTGAGCTGTGTTTTATAAACGACAGATTTGAGATATCCCCAAAGAAAAAAATCTAATGGAGTCAAATCCGGTGATCTCGGTGGCCACTCAATTGATCCCCTTCTGCCAATCCATCTCTCCCGGAATCGCTCGTTCAACCATTGTCGGACGGGGCGAAAATAATGAGGTGGCGCACCGTCCTGTTGGAAATGTAACAAATCTTCCTGCAACAGTAAATTACCGTGTGCATCAATTTGAGTTTCGAGCTCGTGAGTTATAAGTGGATCGATAGGTGCTTGAAGCATATCTAGGTACAGATCACCATTCAAGTTTTCTTCAAAAAATAAAGGTCCGATAATGGCATTTCCAAGAATACCAGCCCAAACATTAACTTTTTGTGGGTGTTGTGTATGTCCTTCTCGAAAATTGTGAGGGTTTTCGTCACTCCAATAGCGACAATTTTGCCTATTAACATTGCCATTCAGGAAAAATGAACATTCATCACTGAAACAGATATTGAACAGAAGATTAGGTAAAGCATTGATTCGAAGAGTCATGATTTCACAGAATTCTATTCTTCTGTCATAATCATCCTCATGGAGCTCGTGGAGAATCTGCATTTTATATGGATGAAATTTGTGCATTTTCAGTGCTTTCCTTACAGTCTCGTGTGACATTCCCGTCTGTTCTGCTACTGATCGTAAGGAGCTAGTCGGCTCTGCAGCAAATGTTCCCAACACCTCAATTTGAGCATCCTCATTCAGTACTCTGGGGTTATTCCTTTTTTTATTCTTCACCGAACCAGTTTCGGAAAACTTTGTCACCAAATCAAGCACATACCGGTGACTTATATTAAGATTTGGATTTCTTTCATTAAAAAGAGATGCCGCCCTTCGTGCGCACTTGCCCACCTCTCCATAAATAAAAATTATTTCAATTCGGTCTTGGATAGTGTAAACCATTCTTACAATTTATACACTTTCTAAGGTATCGCTGATCAGCTCAACAAATGAAACTGAAATGATAGTACTACCAAATGGCTTGAATGCGATGAACACCTTTTTTGCTCAAAAAACGATACTTTTTATAGCAGAAGTAACAAAAAAGGGATAAGAGTTTTAAATCCGATAATAAACCCAAATGAAAGTCACCGAAATCAGATAACTAATTAATGTAAATTTTTTGAGGCTTGTCTAATTTTACCCCTGATGGAAAGTTGAAAAGCTGACCCGTCATCACAAGTTTTACTTATAAGAGAGTCAATAAATTGTATTTCTTTGCATACTAACTTGATAACCAGGCATTTTAGTATAGGCCAATTCTAATTACTTCTATTAGTTTAGAACTACATTTTCGGATACTGCTGATCGGAAAATAATAAATGAGGGCACCGTCGGCAAGCGAATTGAATGCCCTTCAAAATGATGTGCCACTTGACCCCCCTTTCCATTTGAAATTCTGAGGGTAACATCCACCCCTCCTAGGGGGTTGAACCCCGAGGGTTGAAAATATTCATTCAGAGTGTCCCCCTTGCAAATAAAGTTGACCTGTCTGACCATTTTTTCATATTATGTACTGGAAGGGAGATATTGAGGGTGGGAAGTTTTCAAATTGACACACTGTATATATATATATATATATATATATATATATATATATATATATATATATATATATATATATGCCAAGCTTTCGCTTCTACTGGGAAGCTTCTTCACGGCCTATAATAATTTATTGAGTTGTGGATTTTTTTTTGTGGATGAATAATATTACAAATCATACTTAGAGAAAAAATTAGTGAAAGACAATGAATCTGACATATAACTGATGAAAGAAACTTAAACATGTATGGATTTTTTGAATTTGACATATGTCATACCTTCATATAAATGTCTTTTTTCATGGGCATGATGATTTCATAATCTTTGACTCTAAAGAGAGAGTTGATTGATACAATTTTCATTATTATCATTATGATTTTTGGTGTAGTTCCAGTAAGTTACTGTATATACTGCTGAGATTATCAATGTCAGTTTTCTTATTCATACAATTAGAAGACTTATTAATTTCAACCATTTCAAGAAAACGCGTTTGGAAATAGTTTTTTTTGTATGTAAAAGTTTGATATTAGAGTAATTTGGTTTATGTCCTGTTTCTATAGAATGTTGCCCCAATGCACATGATTTCTTATTAAGCTTTATATCACTTTTATGTGAAGTTACTATATCTTTAAGAATTCTAAATGTTGTTCCAATATAATCCAAATTACAATTGTTACAAGGAATGTTATAAATCACAAAAATGAGTGAAAAACAATTAATTGAACATATAAATTGACGAAAGAAAGTTAAAAATTATTGGATTTTTTTTTCGAAACAACTACTTTCATATAAAAATTGAATTACACGAAAGAAAAATACTTTCGAAATAACCACTTTTATGAACATTGAATTAAATAAAAAACATTTTACTCTATTCGGCTTGTACTCCAAATATTCGTTATGGAATTGAATCAAATTCCTAAATTTTTTTGTATAAAGATGGAGAAATTGAAAGCGAAAACCTTTCGTTCCCAAAAACTGAGGATCTATCTCGTCAATACGTGTAATTCAATGTTTATATGTTGTTCGGAAAGAGTTCTGCTTCCATTTTTCTTCCAGGAACTTCTGTTCATGATCTACATATCTCTATAAAGAATTTTTCTGAATAATGATGGAGAAGTAGTAAACAAAAAAACTTTTTTTTCAAAAAATAATCTCTTCTGCAAAAATACTCCTTATTCAATTAAGAAATGTATTTTTTCTAGAGATTTTGAATTATTGTTGATTTCCCATCACTCACCCTGCTGCCGTGCCTGAAGATGGTCTCCTCCAGCGCGTGTACCCACTTTTGCCTCTCTTCGGCATCTCGCGCTTGAAAATGAAAAGTCTTGTGGTCCACCGTTACGGTGAATGTACTATCGTCTTCATCATCTATACCAATCACGGCTCCTTTCAATCGAACACACCCTCTCCGAACACCACGCATCATTTTTTCCTTCGACTGAAACAAAAAAAGACAGTCAATGTTATTATTCATTTCTTCGATTTGATAACAAAAGACGAAACCAACTGATGCTATTGAAAAAAAATAGGGTACAGTGATTGGCTTGTTTGGGAATAATGGGTTTAATGAAAATCACATCAACGGCAGAATTGAGTCTACCTAACCCGAGCATGCTATCCAAAAAGCAAAATATAATAATAATGATACCGGGGTGAACCAAAGCCACTCACAAGTATCAGCACAAACTTCCGACAGATCTGATCATCGGAACTGTCAGAGAAGAGCAAAGTCTCTGCACAAACATGCTTGCCGTTCCAATCTTAATCTACTCGTTTGGAGTAGTGAAGTGGGCTCGGGAGGAGCTGTATCAACTCGACGTAAAGACTCGAAAAATGATGCACCTCCTTAGGAGTTTGGATCCCAAATCGTCCGTTTCACGGTTGTATCTCCTCCGACAACAGGGATATCACTGAGTTCCGGAGTTTGGGGTGTCTACATGACGGAATGGTATTGGATGGAGCCCGTAAAATCGTCAGGAGTTCCGATCCCCTTCTCTGCATGGTCCGCGACCATGCGAGAGCAGAAATGGGAGAATTCCTCTTTAGGGCAGCTACTCGAGTTAACCAGCTGGTTAACTCGGTTTAGTTTTCGACAGTGGACGAGGTGATTACAACTCTGTCACCGAGCTGGAATCCGTTCAGCAAAAGGCCCATATAAAAGCCGCAAAGATCACTTCACTTCTGCGGCAACACAAGGATAAGCCAATGCATGGGGTCTCTTTTTCAACAACATTAAAGATTTCGGCTTATCAAAGCGCCTGACCTTATCGGTTTTCTCAAGTCGAGTGGGCTGAAGTCGGAAACCAAGGGGTTCATCATGGCCTGCCAGGATGGTGGTAATTAAGTCAATAGTATATTAGACACAGGCATGAATGTGCAGAAAAGGAGGAAGTAGCAACGTTACAAATTATATCATTCTTATTTTTTCAAAAACTACATCTCAAGATTCTTATTGAAAATGGGTGTACATTAGATTTCATTCAAATATTTTCGTTACAATGCTATTTTGGATTTTTAAATTCAGTTTAAATTCATCAGAGATTGAGTTGTACACTCGTGCGATCTGGTATAAAAACTAGTTTTTAAGTAATTCTGTACAGTGTGTAGGGGGCGTTAGTTTTCCCCTGTAACAAATGTTGATATTGTGAGCATCTGAACGGTATGGCAATTTATTAAAGTATTTAACTACTAGAGCGATTCCAAAAATGTATTAATATACGGGGTGTTCCATTTAAAAAAATATAATTGCTAGGACTTTTTGATAGAAGTGGCAACGCCGCAATGCTGAAAATATTTTAGATCGATAGAACAGGTGAGGAAATGTGAGAGGTGAAATTTTCAGAAAAATCATGCTTTGCGTTTTCCAGAAACGTCTAACCTACCATCGACCGTGAGTCACGCTGTATAAAATCGTTAGAAATAACGTTATAAAATAGTATACATTTTGAATATTGAGAACATTGGAAACATGGAAAACATGGAAGTCATGTATAAAGCTACCGGACTGTGGGCCATGGACGGTGGGAGAAATCGTATCGTATCTTCACGTGTTTGATTATTTAAAATAAGTTTATGCAATTTACTTTCAAACTCCATCACTAACTGAATACGGTCCTGAATTTGGATGTTTACGGTTCGAATAATTTAATAGACTGATAACAGATTTCTACACATCTACTGTACATCTTGAGGATGGAGCTTCTCACCGGCCATGACCGGCAGCTGTACCCTACCAAAATTTTAGATTTGTAGAACTTTTTGAAACAGCTATTTTGGAGGTTCAGATATGAATCCGATTAAATATTGGCAATCGAAATTCAAAATGGTGGAAATATTAAATATTTTCATCATTTCACCAAAATTGCTCCTACCTATAGAGCTGAAATTTGACATGAATATGTCTTTCAATGCCTTCCACCTACTTAAAAAATTATGCAAAAAATTATCGTCTGCTAGATATTGCAAATGTTCACAAATTGACGTCATGGATCCTTTCCAGGGGGATGATATTGTTTTTAATTTTTTTTCATTGAGTCCTGAATTTCACGACCTTTACGAAATATAGCTTTTTCATTTTTCATCCTCAAAATGGCACCCAAAAAAGTACGTCAGTTTTTTTATGATAATTAGGTTCTCTATATATATTTGTGGCACCGTATCAAGATTTAAAACACCGTAAACTGACCATCATGAAAACTTCTGCAAATCCTGAAATTTTGTTGAGGTTGTCTACAGAGGAGATGAAACAGAATTGGGAAAACTACTTTCCCCTTAAAATATTCCCTTTTCATTTCGAATGTTTTCCATGCTTTAACAATGTTCCTATTGTTTGATATGGAAACTATTTCAACATGTTATTTGTAATGATTTTATCTATCTAACAACATAGAAATGCTGCTATTAATTATGGTGAAAATCAGCCCTTTACATCTTGTAATGACGGAGAAAGCAAGAGTGAATCGATTCAGAATGGAAAATTTAGAGTTTTGGAATATGTGGAGTGACAAATATTGGTCATAAACCGAACATGGGACGTGAGCTGGAATATGTTTTGGGGGAGAAATTTGTCGCGATCAATATTCTTACCTTCAGCTAAATTGCACACAGGACACTGATAAATCTGAGGGTAATATAGAGACTGGTCAAGGAATGACGTGAAGAACTGAAGAAACTAGATGGCCGGAATATATTGACTCTATAGCTGGTGCCTGAACACTCAGTTATCACAAGCAACAAAAAAGTTGAAGACTGTGCTAGACACGGATCATCAGCTCCATATATTAGCACTGCACCAGCAACGGGAATACCAAAATATGTGGTACGGGACCAGATAAAAAAATGGGTTAGTAGCAAACATGAAGAGTACTAAGCAGATACACCCAGAAAAGCACACGGAGAAGCCTTTATAAAAAGACCGCCTGAAAAAATAAATGATTCGAAACAGCAAGGATTGACTCTATAGCTGGTGCCTGAACACTCAGTTATCACAAGCAACAAAAAAGTTGAAGACTGTGCTAGACACGGATCATCAGCTCCATATATTAGCACTGCACCAGCAACGGGAATACCAAAATATGTGGTACGGGACCAGATAAAAAAATGGGTTAGTAGCAAACATGAAGAGTACTAAGCAGATACACCCAGAAAAGCACACGGAGAAGCCTTTATAAAAAGACCGCCTGAAAAAATAAATGATTCGAAACAGCAAGGATCGGCTCAGAATAATTACAGAGCTGGTCACCAGATATTGTCCATTCAGGGGATACCTGAGATTTTTGTTGCAGGCAATGCAACAGAGAGGCAGGGGCATTTCCTCATGTTTAATGTGAGGCATTGGACGATAGGAGGCAAGCAATTTATAGGCAATCCAAATTATGTCCAGAAGAATATAGTAAACATAACCAAAGGATCTTATACGGATTGGGCCAAATTGGACTTTTTTAAAGGAAAACTCCTGTTTTCAAACTAGATAGTTGAAAACTGATGGTTGTGTCTGAGTGTCAAATTTAATGACAAAGCTAATGGTGAAAACCGCATATCGATATTTATCACCGTTTCTGAGTAACAACATGTTTTCCGAAAACAGTTTTGAAAAGTCGCTGTAACTTTTTCCTTGTCAAAAATCTCTTGTTTCTATGACAACACTTCCAAATCACTTTTTTACGTAGAATTCAATGGTGTAAAAAACTATTTTTTTCAAATGAGATATCGATAGTTATTTATGGAAAACTATTTTTCATGAGACACCCTGTATATTCCAACATCTTTCAATAGAGCTTAAATTTACCTTTTCAAAAATGTATCACACTGGATGTTTTGCTAGAATCATCTTTGAAATACATATCATCTAGGTTTTTTCATGTAGACTTTGAAACTCGCACTTTGATCAAGTAGGCTTTGGACGATGCAGGGATAAAACAGAATGCAAATCTTCACTAGTACCTGTCAAATTTTGATTCAAGGACTGAAGACAGACGCTCTTCAATTAGTAGTTTTTGTTTAATTTTCAAACACATTCGCAATGAAGTATGATAATTATGAAAAATGGGATGTCTGTTTTATACAGGGTGTCACTGAATAAGTGTAAAACATTTAAAGAGGTGATTCCTCATCGAAAAAAAGATAGGATTTTTCATATAAAGAAACGTCATTGGAGCATCCCTTGTTAAGATACAGCCCCTTAAAGGGGGTACTTAAAATTTGTATAACAATTTTTTTCACAAGCATTAGTGCTTGTGAAAAGCTACAATATTGAAATTAACCTGACGTTTTGTACTACCAAAAAGACACTCAGCCAGTAATTTATTTGGTTCACTCCATAGTTGTAAGGGGTGGAATACGCAACCCATAAAATTTATTCCAATGTAACTTTTTGTCTTATCATTTGTTTACCATTAAAAAATTTATTTCCGATAGCCTGTTTCATTCTAAACAAAAAATGTCTCTTTGGTTTTTTGCCCAAAATAAACCAGTTCGCAGCAAAAAATTATTTTACGAACAACTACAGAGATACATCGTCAAAAATGCGAACTGGATTTATTGTTATTTTGTAGTTAGTTAGCATTAAACGATTAAAGGGTAATAAACAAAACTAATTTATTAATAACAAAACACACAACATGTAGAAATCATAGTAAATATTCAATATGTCTACCTTCAGACGTACGCATGCGTCTAGACGTCGGCGCATTGACTCACGTATTCGCTCAAATATTCCTGGAGTCTCTCTGATTACCCTGCACGCATTGATGATGCGGTTTCTCAAGTCCTCTACATCGCGAACAGGAGTACGATAGTAAATATTTTATATCAAGAATGCTGCCGTTGAGGATACATTTCAGCATATCTTCTAGAAGCTTCCAACATATTCCTCTGCGACAGACCGTAAACGTAATACATATGAGCCATTAGCTCATTTGTGTATGCCATTTTAATAACAAGTGAATTATTAAAGTAACAAATTAAGAACAGAACAACAACACACGATTAGTACTAATTCAATTTCGAAAATTCACAAACTGACAACGTCATACCAATTTGATTGCCACTATCGCTAATAGCGACCTACTAGATAGATTAGTTTCGTATTTTCGCATTTATGACGATGTATCTTTGTAGTTGTTCCTAAAATAATTTTTTGCTGCGAACTGGTTTATCTTGGGTAAAAAACCCAAGAGACATTATTTGTTTAGAATGAAACAGGCTATCAGAAATAAATTTTAAAATGGTAAACAAATTATAAGACAAAAAGTTACATTGGAAATAAATTTTAGGGGTTGCGTTTTCCACCCCTTACAACCATGGGGTAAACCAAATACATTTCTGGCTAAGTATTTTTTTGGTAGTACAAAACGTAAGGTTAATTTCAATATTGTAACTTTTTTAGTGCTTGTGAAAAAAATTATTATACAAATTTTATGTACCCTCTTTAAGGGGCTCTCTATCTTAACAAGGGATGCTCCAATGAAATTTCTTTATATGAAAGATCCTATCTTTTTTTCGATGAGGAATCACCTCCTTGAATGTTTTACACTTATTTAGTTACACCCTGTATAAAACCGGGGAAAATGAAGAAGGAGTAAGCAATTTGTATCGCAAGATTGCGACACAACCTAATTAATGGTGTTCAATTTGAAATTATATGAATAAAATATGGATAAGGAGTTGGAATAATCCTAAAACGACAACGCAAAATATGAACTTAACAACAGGCCTACCAAGAACTAACGTTAGGTGGATTTTGAAAAAAACACAAGATGCAGCCATACAGGCCCAGAAGAATTCATCAACTCAGAGCAGGAGATTTTGAACGCTGCATGGCTTTTTGCCAGTGGTTCCTAGAAAGCTGTAATCAAGTGCGTGATTTTTCGTTAAATTGTATTCGGACAAGCGAAGCTTGTCAAAGTTGTACCGGCATTTTCAACTGCTACAATTCTTATACTTGGGCTCAACAAAATCCTCATTCTATTGTGGAGTAGAAAAGTCAAGGAAGATTTGGATTTAGTGTGTGGACAGGTGTTTTCAGGGGTAGAATTATCGAACCGTTCATTTATAATGGCATCTCTCATCTCACAGGTATTTAGAAATTTTAAGTGTCCAATTTGACTCACTCTGAACAGAATGATTCAAGGAACTAGGCTATTGGAATGGGTTTCATGAAAGTATGGGAAAAGTAGACTATGAAGCTGCAGGATTTTCCGGACACTTAAAAGAAATGAATGGCTCCCAACTTATTCAGTTTCACGGAAGTTATTATTATGTATCGAAAATCTTTCACAACAATTCATTAGATTCTTCTGTTTGAACTCTTAAGAAGACAAACTTCAAACTGTATAATTGAGTCAATGAATGAATTGTGTCATAATTCGTTATTGTCTAAAATAAGTAAATCAATTAAAAAAAAATACAATACAAGAGATAAAAAAACACCTGAATTAAGAAAGTATATTCTGCGTATAGGTACTGGCTTTCGAAATAATCGATTCATCTGAATATAATGAATAAATACATAATCTAAAAGCTCATAAAATACCCATTGTAAGATTTCTGGATAGATAAATACCTTATGAAATATGCATGAAATTAACATATACATTGTGTGCACGGTTGAATGTATAAGGTTTCTGATAATTTTTTTCCTCAATAAAAATGAATGAACATTTCTTACAGAAAAATGTAACACTAAATACGTTTCTCATACGTTAGTAACAAATTGTCTACATCTTTCACGGCCTATGCTCACTTTTCTAATAGTAAAAAATAATTAATGCTCAGTATACTCATAAATAAAAAACGCTAACAGACTGCTCAAACAGAATTTTGTGATTTTGTTATTATTTGACACAATAGATATAGGCGGGTTTGTAATTCTTAACATGGTTCGGATTGCAAACAAAAGATTTCGTGAGCTTTCCGGTAATTTTATACCTCCAGTGGCGTGCGTTTGGGTATTTAATAAAGAATACTAATAAAGGACTAATTTATTTATATACAATTGATATTGTTACAACTTTTTGATTAAAAATATTTAAGATATAAGCAAAAATTATGGTGCGTTATCATTAGATAAAACCGATGAATCTTCGTCTAATGTTATAATTGAAGGTTATACAATTTCCTGAACTAAATGGTCTATTTTCTACATGTCCTTTCTTTTAAAACGTGTGCAATATATTTTCTCTACTTTTCAGAATCGAAATTTGTTAAGGACTCCTTAAAGAGTATTTTGACATCTTTTATTTTAAATGTCGTATTTCTTCGAAACGAAACCCTTTACTTGAACCCAAAAGAGTTCAATGGGATAAAGTTCGCGATGATAAGGGGGCAGACACAGAATAATAATTTTTCGTTTCCATGCCATCTTGTTGACTACATATTCCGTGAAACCAGCTCTATTTGAATATACTATGGACAATATTTCTTTTTCAACTATACTGTTATCAAAAGGTATGTTTTTTATCAAATCCCCTGAGAAGAAGCTGATGTCTTCTCTCAATGTATCAGGTGGTAGATATTCTTTCAACTTTTCTGAAATGATAATTTTCATTATTCATCATAATCACAAAGTTAGGTCGAATGAAGTTTAACATTTGCTCAAAATAGTCTTCAAACACATCGCCGTTTATGACTTCTTGGTAATCGCCAGAATGCTATGACTCAAACATCAATGAGCCGCCATAAACCGCCAATAAACCATCAACACAACAGTAGCTTTTCTTTTTAAGAAGGCGACTATTATCCGGTAAAACAGTCTTCTAAAAATGCTTCGCGTGAACTTGTAATGTTTTTGTCTGGCGACATCCTTTCAAACGGTATATCTCACTTAATGTCTCTTTCAGCAGATAATTTCATCATTTTCGATCAAAAGCGATTTTATGTTTTGTTTTTCCCAGCTGAAGTTTAATTCCATCAAAGTTTTCCACAATTTCTTTCTGCCTACCATTGGAGACATACTTTGGTTTTTTTCCTAAAGTAAATTATGTTTGAAATACTGCTCACATATAGAGCTTAGCCCCTGAGGCTACTAGATTCTATCCGGAAAAGAGCCATCCGCCTAATTAGAGACCTAAACATCTCAAGAACATATAACTATAATACGAGATCATTTCAGTAAATGTGATGTCAAACATTAGAAGCAACATAAAACTATTAGATGGTTCCAAGAGTTTTTTTAAAGCAAAACATTTTTCACGATATTGAACATATTTATGATTTCATTTATAGAGAATAACTAGAAAGTGGACAATAGAAATTGAATCGAATTCAATTTTATACATCGTTGTAAATTTTAGTTTTTTATCTGCTTCAAGTATATCATCAATATTTTGAAAACATTGCATTGAAATAACTTATCCCATTTTCATATGTATGATAAAATTAACAAACAACTAAGTCATAAAAGTACCGGGATTTGGTCAATGAAACGCAAAAGTTGTATCATTCGTCCAAATTCATTGTACCGCCTTCAAAGTACACTCGTTCCAAAACAATACACTTGTGCCAACCCAGTACTCGCTGCAAATTATGTTTTATGTTATCTTTCGACTGAAAACGGGTGTCTAGAAGTGGTAATTTGAATTAAATATAAATCGACCGGAGCCACATCAGGTGAATTCCGTGGCTGGTCGATAAGTTCTGTTGAATTTTTCGCCAGAAATTCGTTCACAGTGATAGTTTTGTGAGATGGTGCGTTATCGTGGTGCACAATATATATGAGTTTTCTTTCCACATATCTGGTATTTTCTGTTGAATTTACTTTCTCAAACGCCGTATAACGTTCAGATACTGCCTCATTTACTTCCTCATATTCTGGCCATAATTCCGAGTACAACGCGGTAATCGAAAAAAAAAAAAAAATACTGCTAACATCACCTTCACTTTTGATTGACTTTGACGAGCTTTTTTCGGTATCGGCTCAGTTGGAAGGTGTAATTCCGAAGCTTGTTGACTTCTTTGCATGTCAAATTCGTAAATTCACGTCTCATTGTCACTATGTTTGACATATGTTTCATGAATGTGGAGTTAGATTTGACTGGTTCTAACATGATTTCGGCCACCTTAACGCGATTGAGTTTTTGCATACAATTCAGGTTTTTTGGCACTAGTCGAGAGAAAATGCGTTTATTGCCGAAATATCATTCAAAATGATACGAACTGATTCGCGAGACTTTCATTCACTATTTCCTTTACTTTAAATGTTGAATTCAATTGAGAATGTTTTTTTTAACCCCCCCTGGCATCAAATCGGAGTTCATTTTGCTACAGAATTTTCGAATCAATCGAGTTACTACGTTTTCTGTTGATATTTTAGATTTAATTATGAATGTTAGAATTATATTGTATATTTTTTTATTGGGTGTAGTTAAAAGGACTGTTAGGGATAGTGGGGTGGAATTGAGTACGTTGATTGCCGACCAGAGCGTGGAAAATCTACCACATCTCGACCACTTTCAAATCCACTGTACCACTCATACGCACGTGTTTTTAATGAAGTCGATTCACCGTAAGTGTTATGCAACATTGTCATCACTTCGCCAAACGAAATTCTATTTGTAATGCAGAATTCAGGACAAATGCTTTGTTGGATATTTTTATCCATTGTGAAAATCGCAAAACACATTTGAGTACTGTAAACAAATTAAATGACAGGTGGCGCTCAAACTTTGCGTGAGTGGTGCCAACCTAACCACAAAAATAATTTTGACAATCCCTTCAGGCAGGTCGTTTGAACCTTCTATTCCCTTTACTTTTTTAAGAAAATGTAAATTTGGGATGCACTGTTTGGAACTTTTGGTGTAGTAATGAATATTACTGTAGTTCAATCCCAACACCAAACCGTTATTTTTAACACCTCAACACGTGCTTCAATCACCAAGTAAACTAGTTCAATCTTCCTCTTGAAGATGATCACTTGGTGATCGGAACACGTGTCAAGGTGTTGAAATAACGGTTTGGTGTTGGGAATAAACTCCAGTAATGTTCAGAATGTAGATTGCATTTTGAACAAAACTTCCGGATTCATTTTTTCTATACTAAAACCAATAATGATTGAGAGTAGAAGTAAGCCCAGTTGACAGCAAATCGGGGGCGTGCTTATTAATTTTTGAGAGGGTTAAGAATGAAAGAAAAATTCTTAGTACAATTAGTTAAAATATTCATACACATTTTTTATTTATTTCATTAAAACTTTGCAATATCGTAATTTACCTAATCGTTGTAGTCATTAGGTGGGCCTTATGAAAACGGAGTAATAATCGTGGTAATTATAGTAGGTACCAAATAAATGACCAATATTAATAAAAAACACAATATATATATATATATATATATATATATATATATATATATATATATATATATATATATATATACAGTGTGACCCATTTAAAATGGAACCACCCCTGTAGAATGTGCATTTTTCAATCAATCTCAATTTTTTTTTATTGAAATATTAAGCATGAAAAACTGTATCTTGACACTAACTTTCACAATTTTAGTTTCATTTTCAAGGCACTCTATGGTTTTTTTTGTTTGTCAAAAACGGCAAAAGTTTATTAGGCAATTTTTGTTTTCAAATTTGACTACACCACTGGATTCGTAGTCGTTATAAATCAAAACTGTCAAATTTTCATTAAAAAATATTTGTTAACAACGAAGTTACAACAACTTCAATTTTGGAAACAAAGTATTTGTTTGTAATTTTTATTCAGATTATAGACATATTTGAGATCTGACAACACTGTCATCACCAAGTAGAACACCAGTGAATTTGTACAGTGAAAATCCGAAGTCAACAGCTCAATGCGTTCTACAGTTATAACTCCTGAAAATATGGTAATGTGAGAGATTTGTGGTGCAAGCGTTTTGTAATAAAAATCTGACTGGATTTTTGGATAATATTCCCTTAAAATCATTCATTTGAGTGTAGGTTACGAGAAGTGTATTCTAGAATAACAGAAAATTAAAAATTCATTTTCAAGTTATGCAGTACTTAGTACATTCTTCCGCATAGCCGCTAAAATCAAATTGATTTAAAGCATGGAAATCATTTATTCAATAATAAAACAGAGAGCAGGACAAAAATTGTTCCCTGTAAATTCTTCATAACTCAGCTAAAACAATCTTTTAGAGGAGATATCAATAATTTGAGGAAGCTGAACTCATTATGCAAAGGTTTTATAATAAATCAACAGTAGGCTGTGATTTTGACAGTTAATCATAAATAAAATAATAGTTGTTAGTTACGTGCATTTAATAATGGCTTTGCAATTATCATTAGAAGAAAGAATTGAAATTGTGAGAATTTCTGGGGACAATTATCATAGTGAAAGAGAAGCAGCTAGGATATTTAATCACAGACATCCAAATCGACTTCCCATTGACAGAAGCACCGTCAGTAAAATTAACAAAACATTTAAAGAAACCGGTGCAGTCAGCAAACATATTTTAAAAAATAATCACCGAAGAAGAAATTTAAACGAAGGTGCTGTTTTAGATTATTTTAGAAACCACCCAAACAGAAGTTTATGAGTCGCCAGTTTGGATTTAAACTTATCGAGAGAGACTATTCGACGATGTCTTAAACAAAACAAAATGAGAGCATTTAAACTTAAATTTCTTCACTCTTTAAAGGCAGGTGATGAAGTGAAACGTATAGAATTTTGTTTGTGGGCACAAGGCGAGTACCTGAATACAAGAAATTTTTTAAACTGCATAATGTTTAGTGATGAAGCTTCTTTCAGCACCAATGGGGTAGTTTCATCGCAAAATGCTCGGTATTGGGCTACGGAAAATCCGCACTGGATCATGAATTGTAAAAGTCAATATTCCGAAAAAGTTAACGTTTGGTGTGGTATAGTACAAAATAGAATAATAGGTCCATATTTTTTTGATGGAAACATAAACGGGCAAAATTTTTCGGAATTTCTAAATAACCAATTATCGGACGAAATAGATGAAATGCCTCTTGCGGAACAAGTAAATTTATATTTTCAGCTTGACGGCTGTTCCGTGCACAATTCGAGGATTGTTAAAGAGTGGCTAAATAACCAGTTTCTAAATCATTGGATAGGACGAGGTAGTGACTTAATTGAATGGCCACCTAGATCGCCTGATCTAACAATATTAGACTTTTTTCTGTGGGGTATTCTGACACAAAAAGTATACAGAACAAGACCAACGAATCGAGCTGAACTCATGCAAAGGATACGACAAGCTTGTGCCGAAATTACAGTTCAACAAATAAGAAATAGTGTAAACAATATTCGAAAGAGATACGATAAATGTATTGAACTTAATGGAGGTTTGGTAGAAGCCACAAAAATTTGAATGTTTAGTTTTAAATCAATGTTTATTTTAGTATCAGTTTTTTCTTAATGGCAATTAATTATTGAATAAATACTTTGAAACTTGTTTGTATACATTTTGTTTTCATCAGCTATAGAAGAAGGTAGAGTAAGTTCAGAATCTCATAAAATGTGATTTTCCAGGTGCGCTGTTACAAAAGTACTATTATTTATTATTGGGAAACTTCCAAAAAGCTTACAAGTATGACCATTAATACTTCAAGATTCTATCAAGATTTGGTAAAAGCGCAATTGGGAGATCCCATGACATGAGATTCTGAACTTGGTCTACTACTGCGTAACTTGAAAATGAACTTTTAATTTTCTGTTTATCAATTATTCAATTTTTATTTTAATTTTCACTTCTCGTAACCTACACTCAAATGAATGATTTTAAGGGAATATTATCCACAAATCCAGTGGCGTAGTCAGATTTTTATTACAAAACGCTTGCACCACAAATCTCTCACATTACCATATTTTCAGCAGTTATAACTGTAGAACGCATTGAGCTGTTGACTTCGGATTTTCACTGTACAAATTCACTGGTGTTCTACTTGGTGATGACAGTGTTGTCAGATCTCAAATATGTCTATAATCTGAATAAAAATTACAAACAAATACTTTGTTTCCAAAATTGAAGTTGTTGTAACTTCGTTGTTAACAAATATTTTTTAATGAAATGTTGACAGTTTTGATTTATAACGACTACGAATCCAGTGGTGTAGTCAAATTTGAAAACAAAAATTGCCTAATAAACTTTTGCCGTTTTTGACAAACAAAAAAAACCATAGAGTGCCTTGGAAATGAAACTAAAATTGTGAAAGTTAGTGTCAAGATACAGTTTTTCATGCTTAATATTTCAATAAAAAAAATTGAGATTGATTGAAAAATGCACATTCTACAGGGGTGGTTCCATTTTAAATGGGTCACACTGTATATATCACTATTGGGTTGCAGCAATTGATAAGTGAACTCTTTACAAATTTTTGATAGTAGAATATAATATAAATGTAAATGTACAAATTTTCGTCTAATTTTCAACCTCAGATTCGTCACTGTTGCTACCGTTATCATCAAAGTGAATTATGATTGGTTCAATATTGTGTTCAATACGGTTGTCTACGTCCCACATTTTTGCTCCTCTTTTAAAACATGCTGCATGCATTTCTTCCAGTCTTCTGCAGAAACAGTTCGAATAGCTTCTTGTAGGTGATGTTGCACGTCCACCAATTTAAATGTTCTGTTTTCCTCGTGCCACATATCCTTTTACTTGCGCCCCGATTAATTCTATTGGGTTTAATTCGCAGTGGTATGGTGGTAACCTTAAAACTGTAATTCCACGACTTAACGCCATTTCATCCACTGCGAATTTTTTATATTTGTCTGTGTGTAATTTTGTTAGCTGAAGTAGTTCTGCCTTTAAACTATCTTTGTTATATTGGATGTTCTTATTAATTAACCATTCTTGAATTGCTGCTTTTTTCCATGATTGTTTCGGTAATGGTTCTAAATGTCGACTATGGTATGGGGCATTGCCCATGACGATGACAGACCCAGGTTCCACAAGTTGAATGATGCCTTCAAACCATTTTTCAAACACCTCCGCATTCATCTCTTCATGATAGTCGCCTGTTTTCTTATATGTCGCCTGTCGCTTCCTATATGCGTAACTATCAGACGACTACCTTTTTCAGATGGCTGTTTTAACCCAACTGACAAACCTTCAATAAAGGCTTGTCATGCACTTGTTATATTACCATCCTGCCATACTTTCTTGACCGTATGTCCTTGGTTAACCCATGTCTTGTCCATGAAGTACAATTTTTTTGTGAGCTTCCGAAATTCGTCAATTTTTCTTAGATAGTTTCTTCTCCATGCTATTATTTCTTGACGTTCAATGAGAATGCTTTTCCTGTCAACTTTTCCGTACGTAAATTTCATTTCGTGTACAAGTTTCCTAAAAGTTTCTTTACCCATTTTTGGGACCAATTCATGATCGCTAAGTGCCTCCAGAACTGTTTTAATGTGGGCAGCTCATTTCTGAAAAAGAAACTGTGAATAGTTCTGCGTATAGTGGTTTTGGCTTCTTCATCAACTGTGATTTTTTTTCGCCCGCTACTAGTTTTTGGCGTTTGTACGTCCCCATGAATTTCTGCTTCTCTTAGTATTTTGTAAATCGATGATTTTGGTACAGCGGTATAATCAATCAGAGCACATATCAACTAATTCATCTTTTGTAATTGTGGAACCTAATGATGTAGAAATGCCCGGTTGGTTATTCGGAGGTACACACGTATAATTACAGCACATACGCACAAAGTCATCTTTTGGTGGCTGATGATTTCTTTCAAGACAGTGAAATACTCGCAGTACAATTTGTTTTTCTCTTACTGACCGAGACTCCGACCGTTTTACCTTTTTCGACGTGCAAGGCCCGACCATGTCTCCCATTTTTTGAGTAGTTTGAGAACGGTGTAGAAATATAATTATGTAACGCTTAAACACTTATTAGCACTATTATTTTCACCAATTGTTATCACAACACGTCGATTGCTGACTAACTTAACTGTAAAACGTACAATTCACAAACCAATGATACGCTCATGGCTGCAAGTACATTAGTGAGGAGTGCAACGATGAGATGGAAGTTACGGTAAAGTGACAAAGACAGAAATATCGTTGCGTACAGCGTTGCCACTAGTTGTAATAAATATCTACCACTATACAGAAAATAATGAATTTTAACTGATCAGTAATCAGGAAATGTATAAGTATTACTCATTACAAGCTCATTACTGATTTTTGTCATAAATAATACCTTTTAATCATACTAGTATTGTGTATTATCTATAATTTGCCACAACCTACTGCTTACTATATTTTGATTCTGCTATAAACTGGTAACGTAAAATTTAGATATGACAACGCGCTTTACTCTCAATCATTATTGGTTTTACTATAGCATCACTTTCATCAATAACTTTCACACGCAGGACATCAGTTCTCTCTATTGCGCATCAAAAATTCTCGAAACTGGAGGACATGCTATAAAGCAGCGTAATAGCTAACAAATGGAAATTTATTTGAACTTTCATTTTTTGCAACTAAACATACAAAAATTGATTGATGGGTCCACGTACATTATTTCCTACTTCCATACAGTGCAGGGTAAGCTGCTTAAGAAGAGCTTGACCTTCAGACTGAAAAATGATTTCTAACTTCAACCAGACATCACGGGTTGTGAGTACATCCTTTAATTTGTTTGAGTTCCTATCGACTTATGTAAATGATAATATCAGATTTTGCTTTCATGTCATTTTTTATCCATATTTCCAGTTTTTTCCTGGACTCTTCATCGCCGACAATGATATTTGGTATAGTACATTCACCATGAACATATTATACAGATATCGTATTTGATTAGCAATGCTTCCATGTCCATTTTTTCAGGTGTCAACATTGTTTTTGTTGAGGGATCCAATTCTTGATATTTCAACGTTCATCTTCACGATTTACACTTGCAGCATGTTCTTTGCCACTTATGGCATTCAGTGAGGTAGTGTCTGGGCCCGTCACCCGTTAGATTATAGGCTGGGATCGAGAAATTGCAGTGGAGATTTACTATATATACTTGATGGTCAAACACCAGAAAAAACTTTCGACAACTTGAGTAAGAAGTGTATCATTAATATATTATTATCAACAACTCAACATACAGTGTGTAAAAGCTAAATGTAATAAATTCATTATTTCGGTTACGGTACATATTTTAACAAAATCCCGAAACAAGTCAAATTCAAATTTGACATATTTCTGCGGGAAAATGCTACCCCCACCTTCAACCCCCGTCGAATGACTGGTACAACCACCGATTTTTCAAATGGGAAGTATAGGCTTGTGGTATATTGTTTGAAAGGTATCTTCATTCTCTATTCAAAAATGCCATCGCTTTCAAGTTTATTGTAACAATTAAGATAAAATAAATAAAATCGATCTATCATCGGTCTATAAAAATTATTGAATGTTTATAAAATGAGTTGAAATCAAAATATTCTGGTTTTTTCAACCGAAATCTTTTCCTGTGTTACTTTTTGGGTATCCATACCAAAGGAAATTGAAGGGCGACAAATCTGGTTACCGTGCAAGTGATTCAATGTTGCCTCTTCTTTCAGCCACTGTCAGATGACTTCAGGGAAAATATAGTTTCGACTGCAAAACCCTTAATTATTTTGACTCTCCTCTCGCCTTGCTTCAGCTTTATTGCACTTACCTCCTTGAGATTTATGAATTTCAGGAAAAGGCGTTTTTCACAATTCAAACGAGTATCGCGATTACATGTATAACACCATGTAACTACTTTAGCTATTGGATTTATAGGAACCAAATTCGTTGGAGGTAAGAGGAAATAACTTGGGTTGATTGAATTATTACTATTGCGGTGATCAAGTTACGTTGCAGAACACTGTAATAATTGTTGTTCCATTGGCTATTATATGTATAGATAATAAAGAAGAAGAGAATTGAAACTTTCTATGTTTTCTACTACTTTTATTTGTAACTAACGTTATTGCAGTTTCGTCCTATTATGACATTGTCAAACTTATACAATGCACTAACAATGTTTGATTACATTAGCACCCCTGTAGGTAATAATAAAGGTACTTGGCTTGATCGAGTACCTGAATTTTGTTTACTAGTTACAATGCGGATATGCTAATTTGAAAACCGATGAGTTTTTGTGGGACAATGTGGTCGAAATTTCCAAAAACGGTATGCTGAACATGAAAGGTCCTTCAGAGTGAGAAAAAATGATTCGACGTTTTCAAACCATTCCTTGGCATACAACCACAAGTTCCCGAACTAAATGATACAGAAATTTTGCACTGTGCAAGGAAGGGTTGCAAACTTAATGATTTGGAATCCTTGGAAATTCACAAGCATAAATATTGCTGGTGCAATCTGTTAAATGATCAAATCGATTTAGTTTACTCACCGGTTTTCAAATGAGCATATCCGCATGTAACTAGTAAACAAAATTCAGGTACTCGATCAAGCCAAGTATCTCTATTATTACCTACAGGGGTGCTAATGTAATCAACCATTGTTAGTTTAATGTATAAGTTTGAAAATGTCTTTATAGGACGAAATTGCAGTAACGTTAGTAACAAAAAAAGTGGTAAAAAACATAGAAAGTGTCAACTCTCTTTTTCTTCATTATGATCTCCTAACACGTAGTAACGGCTACATCCATCAATTTATTATAAGTATAGATGTTCCCGTGGGTTGGGCTACCTATCGGGCGCGTCCCCAGATAGCGGATAGGGGAATGGCCAGGGGACTGGACCTGTCCGGGAAGCCAATGTGGCCTTACGGACGGGGTCGCCAGACTCCTGGTCAGTTGCAGAAATAAGTAGGATGAAGAGAACTAAAATCCCCCAAAAGACTTTACAAATCATGTCACAGTGGACCAGCCTACCCAAGCTAACACGTAAGGAGTCGTGCCGACAGCTGGATGGCCGCAGGGAGAATATGCGGTCACGAACGATCCCCTTGGGAAACAGGGCGAAACCTCATTGTAATCAACCTACCTCTGGTAATGCAGGGCTCTGTCAGAGGTGACCAACTCTTCTTTTGCTACTCGTGGGAACATACATGAATGAAACAACACAAAAACAGAAACAACAAAAACCAATCCCGAGGCTGGACACAACAGCTCGGAAATGTCCACAGAGGGAACCCCAAAAAGGTTGAAGAAGCCGCGCAACGACAGTAATATCGCTGGACCTTCCAACACTTTCACGAAGACCACCGTGAGACACCTCAAGGTTACCAAAGAGAGTGTGTTTGGCGAGTGTTGGCCTACACCTGCCAATATAAAGGAGATGTCTCCTAGTAACCTGTCCACCTTCCTGGAAAGGACAGGATGGACGATGACCTAGGAGGACAACTCATCGGGAGGATGTACAATGGGTCACATGTGGCCTAAGTGGTGTGAGTCTACACTCACCCTCCCTACTCTACAGATACAGAGAAGTATAGATGTTTGAAAAATATTCATTTAGACAAGCTCTTATCAAAAGAAACAAATTTCATTGTGAAAGCTGTGTATGGTGCCCCACAATGTTTTTCACAAGCAATATAACCATTGTTAGAAAAGGCGAGTGAATAACATTTGTAAACTAGATTCTCTCAGAACATGTCAAAGAATAAAGTCCTGTGGAAAACAATAATCTTAACTTTTCAAAAATATACCAAATTCCATTCGTGAATAAATGAATGAATAAGTGTTATAGTTTGAAGTTACAATAGTATTCGGGAGTTGTAGTGGGTTGTCAAAAAATAATTTGAATGTTCAACTTTCGCGGGCTACGTATATTCGATTAGCGATTTTTTTACGTTTTTTTGTTATTGGTACAGTCGATTCGAACATATGTTCATAGTTTCAGCTGTTTAGCACATCAACAACCGATGAAAATGTTGAGAAAGTGAAGAAAATTGTTATGGGGAATCGTCGAATCACTATTCGACAAGTTGCAGAGGATGTTGGCATATCGGTTGGCTCATCTCATGCAATTCTTTCGGAAATTTTGGGCATGAGGGTGTGGCAGCGAAGTTCGTTCCAAAATTGCCGAGTTTTGACCCAAAAAAAGTTGTCGCATGAGTATCGCTCAGATTTGCTTAAAAAGGTCTTAACTGGTAACGAATAATGGCTATATAGTTTTGATATCGAAACCAACCAAAGTCCAATCGGTCTAATGGAATAGCCCAGGAGAGCCAAGCACGCCAAGTTCGATCAAATGTCAAAGTTCTGCTGTTTTCTTCGATACCCGCGGCGTAGTGCATAAGAAGTTCTTATCACATGGTCGTTCGGTCAATAAGCAGTATTATCTTGAAGTTATGCACCGCTTGCAAGAAGCAAACGAAGAAAACATCCGATATTGTAGGAACACAATACATGGCTTTTGTATCACGATAATGCACCTGCTCACGCGTCATTGCTCGTTCGTAATTTTTTTGGCCAAAAACAAAACTGTAATGATGCCTCCATATTAACCGGAGTTGACCCCTACGACTTTTTCGTGTTCCCAAAATTGAAGAGACGAAAGGACGGAATTTTGCGACGTAGAGGGAATAAAAACCGGATTGCTGAGAGAGAGCTCAAAGACATCCAAATGAAAATTCACCTTATTTTTTCAACAGAGCAGTACATCAAAATATCAGAAAGTATTTGGCTTTCTACTACTCCATCTGATACAAAAAAAGGGATGAGAGAATCTTCCAAAGAAAGGAAGGAAGTAATCAATTTGAAAGTAAGCAACTCTGAAAGTTACTTCTTTGCATGATCTACACATCCATGTATAGAGTTTGAAAAGGTAGCTGAATGACCTTCAAAATGAGGTATCATTCAACCCCTATCCATATAAGATTATAGGGGTTGTCTCCACCTTTTACATATTTTTTGTTGTTTCGCTTCCCCTTAGCGCACCAATTTTCCCCCATTTAATATACTTTCCACTTTGTTCATCGAATAATATCAATAAAGCAAAAAAGCCATTTGAGTTGAAACGATGATTTTTGACATTTTTTCCCGGTCTATTGAAGTTATCAAGAATATCTTAATTGCACTAGCCTTGTGATGAATGGCGAAATTATTCCTCAATTTGATCTATAAAAAGGAACATTAAACAGCTTGTAATTGCTGGGCGTTCCTCGCGAAGATCGAGTTAGGAAAATCAGATTGTAAGAACTGATTAAATTTATTATGGGTTTGAACAACACATCTTTTTTGTAAAACTGTCTATATCTATATTTTCCACCAATGTTAGATTATTTACCTGAAAGTTTTTTGCTATGCAGGTTGTCTGTTTTGAAAGCAAAATTTGTGTACGTGTTGTTGCATCGTGATTCTTTTTATCATTTGGCATAAACTAGTTTCTGTCAAATTAACAAATTTCATCAATTGCTTTGTCATTATACAAGGTGTCTACTAAAAAACGTAGCAACGTATATTTCGGCTCCTGCAAAAACAAGTTGAATTAATTTTTGAATAGGACATTTTTCAATAAAATTATATCAACCCTCTAGCGGAGGTGGAGACAACCCCTATAATCTTATATGGATAGGGGTTGAATGATACCTCATTTTGAAGGTCATTCAGCTACCTTTTCAAACTCTATACATGGATGTGTAGATCATGCAAAGAAGTAACTTTCAGAGTTGCTTACTTTCAAATTGATTACTTCCTTCCTTTCTTTGGAAGATTCTCTCATCCTTTTTTTTGTATCAAGATGGAGTGGTAGAAAGCCAAAAAATTTCTTTTCCAAAAATATAATCACTCCTAAAAATATAACCCCTTCAATTCAACTTTGTATAACTTTCCCTAAAAATTCGCGGATTTTCATCGCTCCAGTAGAGATAATTTTGTCCATATGTCCATCAAGAAAAACGTACACCTATCAGTAAAGCAAATAATGTGCAAAATATTTTCCATTTATAAGATCCCCCATTGTTTCACAAAATTTAATTCTTCTGTAGAAATAATCGTAATTATTTTCATTTAATAGACAAATGAAATTTATTGTTCGTTCCTTAGTGTTTCGTGAGACATACCTATTTTTCTCAAGGAAGAAACACAACCACTACAGGAAACTTTTTAAGGCACTCTAAGAGCGGTACCTGTGTGAAAGTAGAGATTTACGTTGGACTCGAATCGCTGGACATAAAATTCATTTGGAAAAACGTTCTCACGAAGTTTATTCTACATAAATCCTTAAACAGCGAAGTTCGAGGTGTACTGAGTTGAACCTCAAAACGATGAGGAGCTACAGTCCGTCACGTATTTCTGAAATGTACCGCTCTTGGTAGAATCAAATGTGCCAAGTCACTTGAACACCTCCCGTGAAAGTATCTATAAAAGAGAGACAAATCTCGAACCTTTCTTTGATGATCTAGTCTAGACTATCAAGGTTGCAAGTGATGTTCTTGTCTCCAGTTAGATGGACCTAGCAGCTTCAGGGTATGTTTGGGGGGAAGCTCCATACATGAGAACAACAAAAAAATATCTTCCGATCTAGTTATAGGTCATGTACTTTTCAAACTGGTTTGATTCGTCCTTTTTATGTATGTCAGCTGTATAAATTATGTAAATGAAAATCCACACCGTGTTATCCTAGCAACAGAGACTATTGTGTTAGCTTGACAGATGTCCCAAAAATTTGCTTCATTTTATTTATTAAAATTTTCAGAAAAGGTTCGCCACCAGCCGTAATTTTCATAGGACACAAATGGTGTTCATTGAAAGATATCCTTGGATATTTCAAACAGCTGAAAGTGTAGCTAGAGCCAGAGTAGCTAGAAGACAAGAAACATATAAATCGTTGGGTCTGTAGTGAAAAACACCCTATACGTCAGAAGTTTCACCCTTTACTTGTTTTCGTGATGAATGCTATTTTTTGCTTATTTTTTGAGAAGGTCACTCCTGAGGAAAAAACTGAATTCAAAAATCATGTTTTCCAACAAGATGGTGCGTCTTCTCTTTATTTTAGGACTTTAAAGGATTGGTAAGATCGGACATACCCAGACACGTGGATTGGTAGGCGTGGCCCGTTGTTTTTTTGGGGTTATATCAAATCGAAAGTTTATGTTACGCAATCTGGGATATCACAAATCACTTGAAAAAGCTAATGTCTTAGCGAAACATGTGATATATTTTTCAAATAAAGTTTGTGGAGATCAAATCGTTGAGGTGTAGTTTTTGAAATCAATCTGGGGTAGTCCGAGGACAAAGAGTTCGAAAATAGACTGGTTTACTGTTAGGGGGTTCAAGGAGAACATTTTGAACATTTGCTTAAATTATTTTTCATGTATAAGATAAATAACGAGGTTAAAATAGAATGCTTTCGTTTTATGGCCTTGAAATTAAAACTTATCTATTGCAAAATATGTTAAGTATTCATTTATTTCTCTCTTCAAGAAACATTAAATTCAAAAAATCTGACATAGGCGGGCGGAGTTACGAAATTCCTTGTCCCAAATTCAAACATCAATAACTCCGCAACTGGTTATCGAAATTCAAATAAGTGGAGGTCCTTGTATAGAAAATTGAAATACCTTTCATTCGAAATATATGTTTTTTCCGTCAATCACCTATCGCACCCCTACGAACGATGACCCTCAGAAGTCGAAACTTGTGCGAGCTAAGGACTAACGAAGTATTACTTTTTAACGTGTGATTCCTAAAACAAACCAAAGTCCAAAAGATAAAAAATATCTGAAAAATTCTTATGTATTCAATGTATATCGTCTAATCTGTGCTAAAAATTTCATGTTGAAATATAATAACACTATTAATTATCCCTTGATAGTCGGATCAAATTTCATAATTATTGATTCTATTCAAATACCTATCAAGCTGTGTTAAGTTTTTTTTAAAACACTTTCAAACTTAAAAGTTTAGAAACTTTCATGAATTGAAATACAGAAATTACATTTTTCAACTACAAAACGTAAACAGTAAGTACAAAGACTATACTCGTTATGGTACATTTAGCCCGCTCAACACCCGCTCAACCGCTTTACAAACGAAGGAAAAGCGTAAAATTTCTTAGCATGAATTTGTCCTTGACATAAAATTTACAATGAACCTCCCAAGTGAATACTTTTTTCATAGCGATTTATACAGGGCCCTGCAACAGTGACGCGGTGTTACACAGGGTGTTACACAGGGTGTTCAATTTTTTCTGGGCGGATCCCAACTGTGTTTTGTCAGATGGCAACCTATATTTTTTATCGTTTTTTCGGTTTCTACATAGAAAATAAAACACACTTTATGTATATCTACACTTCGAAAATATTGACGGTTTTCGAGATATCTAGCATAACAGTTTTTTTTTTCTAATATTCGTCACTCAGAATATTTGAAATTATAAGGTTGTGCCAAGTGCAATTGAATTTTTTTTTTTGGTCAAATATTCTACATTGGTAACTCTCTCAATCGATATATCTGAAGTCGACCTGTGATATACAGGGTATGAAAAACCGCTTGCCACATATTGTAAATAAAAATTTGCAGAATCTTCCTTATTTTGAATGGAACACCCTGTATATTATTGATCCATAAGGAGCGACAACGAAACCTTTACAAATTTCATTAAGTATTCCCTATGGCTAGGTTCAATAGTTTTTCTTAAAAAAGCATTTTCTCTAAAAATGGCCGTTCTTCTTATTTCTACGCCATAAACTCGACTTTTTTCAAAGCGAAATTTCATTTGACAACTGAGAATGTACGAAAGATATCTTATTTCAATTTTGTACATGGTAGCGTGTCCTATAGTTTTTCCCATTTTTTTTTCTAAAAATGACAACTCTCTATTATATCGCCATAATATCATTGATTTTTTTACTGTGAAATCCATATGTGACGACTGTGATCGAGATATATGTTATGTTTATAACACATTTATTCCCTAAATAGAACACCGTGCAATTTCTTCATTTGATGCATAGTTTTTGTCCAAGCCTTTCCTTAAAATATCGCCCCATGCCTAAAGTATCTGTTGCTAGATAAACAAGTTTTGAATTACACCGCAAAATGTACGTACTTGAATAATTACAATGATTTCAATAATCGAAATTTGTGCCATATTTTTTCGGTCTGAAACAACTTCAGCGAATAAAATAAAATGAAACGATTTGTTGAAACCGGATGTACCAATTATTCTAAACATGAGCGCATCAAGCCAGCTACTAATGAAGATAAAGAATTGCAAGTTCTTCTTGCTGTTGAAGAAGATCCTAGTAGGAGTCAACGACAAATTGGTGGAATAGTGTATATAAGTGAGAGATCAGTGCAACGAATTTTGAAGAAACATCGCTTTCATCCATCTCATACTACTGTATGCCGATTTTGAGAAAATAGTGGGATTTTGCAATTGGGCCATGGGAAAAATTCGTCGAAACAAATATTTCTTCAATAACGTCGGATGAATCGACATTCCATAGAAATGGATTTGTGAATCGACATAATTACCATTATTATTCGACAGAAAATCCCCTCTTATTGAGACAGGTGGACTATCAATATAGGAGGTCGATAAATGTCTGGGGAGGCATCATTGGAGAATATGTAATTGGTCCATACTTTTTTCAGGGACATATGAATGGAACAATGTATGTGCACCTGCTCACTATTAGGCAGAAGTGAGAGATCATCTAAATGAAGTATTTACCAATAAATGTATAGGACGGAATTGGCCTGTACGGTGGCCCGCTAGATCACCAGATTTAACAAAACTGGATTTTTTCTTATAGGGATACACAAAAAATATGGTTTACGTCGAACCACCGAGCCACCAGCTTCTTCCGAAAATACGTGACTTAGAATAACGAATGCTTTTGGCAGCATTACACCAGCTGTCTTGCGCAGGATAGAACAGTCTTTCAAACATAGACTTCAGCTCTGATTCAAGAAAATGGAAGACATGTCGAAAATATTTTATAAAAGTTTCATTACCAACCTTCATTAAACTCTTCCTTTTTTTAGTTTGTCAGTTGACAAATTTAAATATCTAGAACCTAAGCCCTGAATTCATGAATATACACCATAACATGAAAAACAAATTAGTAATATTGACAATGTTTTTTCATTTAATATTGTTTGGTTTGATATTGCACGATGTATGGGAAAAATTCTGCATCCCATGAAAAAAATAATTTTCCATTTAGAAAAATGTGATTGGTACATACCTACATTTATTTCGTAAAAAATATTTGTTTGGACAGTTATGCTTGAAGAAGCTATTGTATAGCGAAACACGTATCGCGGTTTTTGTAAAACCCTTATAGTGAAAATCATAGAATAAACTCTATTTATTAGTTTTTTGAATATGGATTCTATTCAATTATTATCCATTCAAGCTTTGTCAAGGAAAATGATCTTCAAACCTACCCTGTAAGCAATTCTTTGAAAACTTCTGGTGGAGCTATTATAACAACAAAGGAAGCTGTGAACTTTACTCTAGAACTGGATGGAATCAATCTAGAAACATCCGCTTTCGTCACCGATGCTGACATGGAAAATTTTAATTTGATAATTGGACAACCCGTGATAAATACTGAGGGAGTCGCACTCGTTATTTGTTCAGGAAGAGCCAAGTTAACAAAATCGGATTTTGATTTGTTGGAGAAGATACTTTGGAAGCCAGTGGAGTACTTCCCAAGATTATCGTTAGCGAAGACATCACTATACTCCCCCGTTCTAGACAATGGTACCAGCTAAAATTATCAACATCCACGAAGATGAAGAAATATTTATGGAGAGTAGGCATTTTCAACTGGAAAAATGTTTGTTTAGTATTCCTGGAATTGTAATTAGAGGTCCAAGCTGTATGGTGCCCGTTTCTAACATGAGTCAGGAAATGGTATGAAAAGAGGGTAAATTAATTGGCAGAGGATGTAGATGTACCAACTTCCCTACTATGGGAAGGCCCAGGGTAAGTCTGTTGAAAAACAAATGTGGTTTCTAGAAAATTTGAAATAGATCAGGTAGATGTTAATGATAAATTTTATTCTGAGTCAAAAAAAAAGTTTGTGGTATTCTGAATGAGTAGCAGCATTGTTTTGCTGACAGTTCGGCACAGTTAGAATCTGTTGAGGGTTGTGAACTTGAAATTACACTGATTGATCAGTCTAAACCTGTATGTTACCGCCCTTATAGATAGTCCGGGAGCCGGCGACAAAATCACTGTCAAATCTTATTCACCGCCGTATTACCGCCTGATGGTGACTACAGTGAATTTCTGCTTTTATTCAGTGGAATTCTCTCAGAAATTGATGATGAGACTACATCGATAATCATTGGCGAAGACTTCAATGTCAATTTTCTATTACATAGCACCAATCTTACTCTTCTAGAGGACCTGCTATCTTCTTATGACATTGAAATCGGTTTGAGAATGTCAACAAGGGTTACGGCAAACTCAAGGACATGTACTGATAACTTTTTTATCAAAACAAGCCACCCCTATAATGTGGATATAGTAGACCTTCATCTTTCAGACCATTACTCACAATTTTTGAAAATTACTTCTGATCTGCAACATGAAGTCAGTAATGGTAAGAAAATAGTTTTTCATATCGTCGTGACCTATGCAATGAAAATTTTGTGAGATTTCGTAATTATTTATCACAAGAACACTGGACAGATGTATGTGCTCAGGGTTGCCCCAACTTAGCATATGATGCTTTTAGTAAAACTCTAACATATTATTTTGAAATATCGTTCCCAAAAACAAAAATTACCTTAGGGCTACCAAAAAAAATTACTTCACACAAAATAATGATGACTCGTGAAATAGGGGAGCTAAAAATTAAAGTTTCGTTGTTTAATACATTAGCTAGACATGAAAATAGATATAAGGAAGAATGTAAGAAGTGCAATAAAGAATACAGAGAGAAACTGCAATCGCTGAATAGACAATATTATGATGAGTTGATATTAAACTCATGCAACAAATCTAAAACAACTTGGGCCATAATTAAGGAATTACAAAAAAAGAAAACTATGGAACATGGTGAAATAGTTATAACATTCAATGATATTCAATATTCAGATGAAATGATAGCTGAAAAATTTAATCCACATTTTACTAGGACTATATCTGAAAACGTCTCCGTTGACACAAAGTTTCTCGAGAGCAATGTCACCTTAAATAACTCAAGCTTTTTTATGTTTCTAATTACTGAATGGGAACTCACACAAACGATTAACAGATTGAAAAACTCTAACTCCACTAGGATTGATGGAATCTCCAATAAAATAATGAAAATTTGCTCTAATGAATTATGTGGTGTCCTGACCTTTTTAAATAATCTCTCAACCCCAAAAGGGTTAAACTTGCTAGTGTATCTCCTATTTTTAAAAAAGGTGATCCTAACAATATGGATAACTATAGAGCAATTAGTATTCTTTCAAGTATTTCTAAACTTTATGAAATTAACATACAAGAACAATTGGAATCCTATTTCATAGCTAATAACTTGTTATCGCCTTCACAACATGGTTTCACTAAGAAAAAAAATACTGATACGGCACTGTGTGAATTTCAAAATCGAATAGTAAGTGCTCTAGACAAAAAGAAATGTGTTTTAGGATTATTTATTGACTTTTCATGGGTTTTCGATTGTGTGAACCATAATCTTTTGCTGGACAAACTTTCAAGATATGGTGTAAGAGGAATACCCCTATCCTTACTAAACTCATACTTGTATAAGAGAAGGCAAGTAGTCAAAGTTGGAAAAAGTCTAACTACTGAAAGAAATATTGAGGATGGGGTACCACAGGGATCCATTCTAGGACCCTTCTTGTATTTAGCTTTTGCCAATGACTTGTCAGTGTACCTAAATAAGAACTCGGCCATTCACTGTACGTGTTATGCTGATGATACTAATATATTATTTATTGAAAACGATATGGACTCCGCGAAAAACACAGCTCTAGAGACCTACAAAAAAGTTATTATGTTGTCAAAGAAAAACAATTTAATTTTGAATGAAGCCAAAACTAACTTGTTAAATTTCAAGATGAATACTACGATTTTTTTATTGAAAAAATCACTACGCCACTGGATTCAGAGTGCCTCTAAACAGGTGTGATCAAAATTTCATGAAAAAATATTCATTATTAACAAAGTTATGACAACTCAAAAATTCGAAAACTCACACAGGTAACAGTTACAAAAAACACCCTATATCAACAAATATAGCCATGAGAATATATTTTTTATGATTTCAACAATAAAGTGCCGCCAGATGAAAAAAAAAACAAATAGCGTAAATATTTTTAATGAAAATAACGGAATTACATTCAAATTTTCACGCAAATTAACTAAAACTAAGACCTAATATTTCAATTTAAATCTTAGTTGCCATGGAAATGATATTACAGTTTGACACTTGTGAAAGATTTAAGTGTACTATTTACTGTCAACAATATTCACCTTACAGTTTTTCGAATTATTTTGTGTCATGGCTGCAAGACTGAGCGTAAGAGAGAAAATTGAAATTGAACGCCTTTCGGGAGATGACGTTAGAAGTGCTAGAGAGGTTTGTAGAGTATTTAATGAGAGACATCCAGATCGTCCTCGTATCAGCTGCGGTACGGTAAATAAAATAAATAAAATATTCAATGAAACTGGTGCAGTATCAAAAATGATGTTAAAAAGTAATCCTGTACAAAGACGAAACAGGAATGACAGGAATGATCAAATCATTTTAGATTAATTCGAAAATAATCCTAATGCCAGTATAAGGAATGCCACTTTAGATTTGAATATTCCACGAAAAACTATTCGGAGATGTCTCAAGGCGAAGAATATTAAACCTTTCAAGCCAAAATTTTTACATACACTTCAAGAAGGCGACGAAGCAAGACGCCTGGAATATTTAAACAATAGAAATTTCCTAAATAATATTTTATATACCGACGAAGCCACTTTCACTACAAATGGAGTACTGTCATCACAGAATTGTCGCTATTGGGCAGCGGATAATCCTAACTGTAAAAGCCAGTATTCCCAAAAAAATCAACGTCTGGCGTGGGATATTGAACGAACGAATTATTGGTCCTCTCTTTTTTAAGGAAAACATTAATGCGCAGAGGTTTCTAGAATTTTCAAACACAGAGTTTTGGGATGCTATTCACGAGCTGCCAATCAATGAACGATCAAATTTAATTGTCCAGTTAGATGGGTGTTCAGTTAATTATGCCAGAGCTGTGAGGCAATGGCTTAACGAACATTTTCCAAACCGATGAATAGGCCGTGGTAGTCCGTTTATAGAGTGGCCACTCACATCTCCAGACCTCACAGTTTTGTACTTTTTTCTCTGGGGACTTCTCACACAAAAGGTTTACAAAAACCGCTCAAGAGATAGAAATGAACTTTGTGCAAGAATTCGACAGGTATGTGCAGATATTAGCCCTCAAGAACTAAGGAACGTAATCAGAAACATTCGTAAGCGCAAGACACATGTATCGAAATACGTGGTGGATTAGTAGAGGCTACTAGAATATGAGTTAGATTTAATTGTTGCAATGAATCGAAACATTTCAATAATTAGTTATTAGTTACGTTTATTAAAATTTTTTGCTTCATTGTTAGTTGAATTGTGTGAATGTAATTCCGTTATTTTCATTAAAAATATTTACGCTATTTGTTTTTTTTTTCATCTGGCGGCACTTTATTGTTGAAATCATAAAAAATATATTCTCATGGCTATATCTGTTGATATAGGGTGTTTTTTGTAACTGTTACCTGTGTGAGTTTTCGAATTTTTGAGTTGTCATAACTTTGTTAATAATGAATATTTTTTCATGAAATTTTGATCACACCTGTTTAGAGGCACTCTGAATCCAGTGGCGTAGTGATTTTTTCAATAAAAAAATCGTAGTATTCATCTTGAAATTTAACAAGTTAGTTTTGGCTTCATTCAAAATTAAATTGTTTTTCTTTAACAACATAATAACTTTTTTGTAGGTCTCTAGAGCTGTGTTTTTCGCGGAGTCCATATCGTTTTCAATAAATAATATATTAGTATCATCAGCATAACACGTACAGTGAATGGCCGAGTTCTTATTTAGGTACACTGACAAGTCATTGGCAAAAGCAAAATTCAAGAAGGGTCCTAGAATGGATCCCTGTGGTACCCCATCCTCAATATTTCTTTCAGTAGTTAGACTTTTTCCAACTTTGACTACTTGCCTTCTCTTATACAAGTATGAGTTTAGTAAGGATAGGGGTATTCCTCTTACACCATATCTTGAAAGTTTGTCCAGCAAAAGATTATGGTTCACACAATCGAAAACCCATGAAAAGTCAATAAATAATCCTATTTCAATAAAAAAATCGCTAATAAAAATTCCGATTTTCGACTAAGAAAAAATATCGTAGTATGCCCTGAAACTTTAATAAACATTTCAAATTTTGTCCGAAAGTAGACCTTTTAGTACTTGACATTTCAAAAAAAATTATTAAAATCGGTTTACAACTTCAACATTAAAAATGGGTCACACTGTATATGTATATATATATATATATATATATATATATATATATATATATATATATATATATATATATATATATATATATATATATATATGTATATGTATATATATATATAGATATGTATATATATTTATTTTATTTTAATTATCACATTTTTTAATTTATAACTTTGTGACATTATCTATTTCGTATAGTTTTATTTCTTTTCAATATTGTACATTGATGTTTTCCTCTCTTTCATTTGCACTTCTGCTCCTGTGGTTATACAAATCAATCTGAGTAAATAAAAAGATTATTATTATTATCATTATTATTATTATTGATAGATTTAGCTGTTTTCATCAAGTAAGAAAGGTACATGATAGTGCCGAGGTCAGTCAGCGGGACATAGATCCAAAAGATGATAATAAACATGTAACTTTTTCTACTGCACTTGTCAAATATTATTCACCTGGAAATTTATTCTGCAGGTAGTTTTTCATGAATAATTAATGATAAAATGTTTCTTACACCTGGCAAGCCGGACAAAATTGTTCTTATAGGTAGTCAATCATGTAATATTTCACGAGGGTGGTGACAAATCTTATATACTCTGAAATTTATATGAGACTCAAGTTTAGACTATAAATAAGAAGAAAAAAAATTCTTACGGCTTGAACGCAGACCAAACCAGTTCTTACATCGACCTGAAACTAAAAATTGAGAGCGCGCGCAATGCACTTTTGCCGCGGTGCGTACAAGGTGATTTTTCTTTGATACTGTTTTCAAAATGAATATGTCTCAGATGAATATGGAAAAAATAGACAATAAGCAGTATAATCATTTTTTATATTGAAAGAATATGCAATTATTAAATTGAATTGTTTCAATTTCTCCTTCACTATCTGAATCTTCTGATGAGGAGTGTCTGGATCTAACTCCAAGTCATCCATAGGATGGCCGATTTCATCATCAAGTTCCTCTGGTTGATCTGAAATCACACAATTGATCAATATTTGGTAAGAGTTGAAAAACTTTCAATAACAATACAGACCTTCATTTTCTTCGTTCTCCACAATGATGTCATCGATACTTATCGGCATTTGATCTCCTTCAAACCATTTGAAGGAGCATATGCTCTCCTCTATTTTCCATCCTAAATCTTTCATCTTCAGATCAGTTATTTTCTGTTTGTGAGCATTCCGCCAAATGTTCGCACTATACATCGTTCGAAGAATATATTGCTTTAACGACGCTTTGCTTGGGGGCAGGACTGATCCGTCGCAATTCTTTGATGCGATTTTGAAATTCTTGTCTTCATTAAACTTGTAAGTCTTGCAAAAACCGGAACTCTCGCCTCATTTATGTAATGAATCTTACAAAATCCATACATTTTACATACAAATTCTTCAAACACTGCGATTGATGTTTCAATATTCAAGTCAGCTATGTTACAAAATCTGTCTGTTTAAAATCTGTTTAAAATCTGTTTTTTCGTTAATCAGCTGTTGCCCTCAAAAGTTGAGAACTTGTGCGAGCTAAGGACTAACGAGGTCTTACCTTTTAACGTGTGATTCCTAACACGGTTGCAGAATCATCCCAGCTTCAACCAGATAAATTCTCTCGAGAAAAATATCTGGTCGAGGCGGGAATCGAACCCACGGTCTTCCGATCGTGACTCGGGCGCACTACCACCGCGGCCAACTCCACAATGAGTCAATGAATTTCTTATTTTTTTCTAGCTGTTTGAACGGTTGGTTTTTACCTCTTCGGAAAAAAGAAGGACCAGTTAGAGCATGGAAAGCAGGTAGCGCTAAACATAAATTTTTTTCCTAATTCTTTAAATAAATTGCTGATCAACAAATCGCTGCTTTTTTCCTACTCCGACGTGCATGTGGATTTTAACTTCTTCTTTTACGTGAACCATATTGCTTAGCATTATAACTAACACCTTGTCCGCACCGCGGCAAAAGTGCATTGCGCGCGCTCTCAATTTTTAGTTTCAGGTCGATGTAAGAACTGGTTTGGTCCACGTTCAAGCCGTAAGATTTTTTTTCTTCTTATTTATACTCTAAACTTGAGTCTCATATAAATTTCAGAGTGAATAAGATTTGTCACCACCTTCGTGAAATATTACATGATTGACTACCTATAAGAACAATTTTGTCCCGCTTGCCAGGTGTAAGAAACATTTTATCATTAACTACCTGCAAAATAAGTTTTGAGGTGAATAACATTTGGCACACCACCCGCTTTTTAATTTCACTCCCCCGCAGGGGTTGTCCTACCCTCCAGGTGCAAGAAATGACTTTTCTTCATCAGAAAGATGTACTCTATCGACTATATAGGCGTTCCCGGTGAATAAGATATGACAGAAATTTGTGTCGTCGGCTCTCGGACTGAGATTGTCCTTGAAACGAAGAGAAGTAGTTAGAGGGAAAATTGAGGAGTTGCTCGATGCAGGGATAATCAGGGAGTCATATTTAGATTTTGCGAGTCCTATAGTATTAGTTAAAAAGGAAAATAACGAACTACGGTTATGTGTAGATTATAGGGCTTTAAATAAAGTTACAATTAGAGATGCTTATCCGATGCCAAACATAGAGGAGCAATTGAATTTATTAGAAGGCAAGTTTAATTTTTCTAGCTTAGATTGTAACCAGGGGTTTCACTAAATAGCTGTAGCTGCAAACTCCATTCCGAAAACAGCTTTTGTCACCCCTGATGTTCACTGAGTATCTGAAAATGCCATTTGGCCTAACCAATGCTCCGTCTGTATTTCAAAGGACCTTAAATAATACTTTAGGCAATTTACGTCATCATCAAGTTTTAGTTTACATGGATGATTTACTGATTCCGTCAAGTTCCATTGACGAAGGTTTAGATTTACTAAAAATGGTTTTCAAAATTCTGTGCGAAGCTGGATTCAGATTGGATCTGAGAAAATGTTCATTTTTGAAAAATCGAGTACATTTTCTTGGTCATGAAATCGGTCCAGACGGTATTTTGTCGAGGTCAGTTAAGGTTGAGGCGGTTAAAAATTTCAAAATACATTCAAATGCTCATGAAGTTAGGCAGTTTCTAGATTTGGCAGGGTATTTTCGTAAATTTATTCAAAATTTCGCTTTACCGCTCACAAAATTAACTAGAAAGAACGCTCCATTTGAATGGAGCCAACCCCAAATTTCAGCTTTCTCAGAACTCAAAAACCTGTTGTCATCAAAACCGATTTTGGTGCCTTATGATCCTAATTTGAGAATAGAAATACATACAGACACTAGTTCGGGCGGGATAATTCCACAAGTTCAAAAAGACGAGCGCTTTGACAAAAATCTGACTAAGAAATTCTCATATAAAAATAATCGATTGTATAAAAAAAAACATTATATGCAGAAAGATTGGCAAGATTTCAATTACTTCGAAAATATCATGACGAAATAGGTCACCCAGGTCCAGAGCGTAACTAATTAAAGATCAGTTTAGGTTTACAAAAATGTCGCGTTTTGTCAACAAATATGTACATTCTTGTCTAGATTGTGGATTTGGCAAGGGTAACTATGGCAAAGCTGAAGGTGAACTACATCCAATTTCGAAACCTAATATGCCCATGCACACTGTTCACATCGATCATATCGGATCATTTCCTATGAGCAGTAGTTTTACATACATTTTAACTGTAGTAGATTCATTTACGAAAAATGTGGTGGCAAGGCCACCTCGGACTTTAGGTTCAACGGAGTGTATCAGAAATTTGCGACAAATTTTTGGAGAATTTCTTGGATATCCAAAACGTATAATTTCTGACAATAGTATGGCGTTCACTAGCAGATATTTCAGAGAGTTCGTAGACAGCAAGCAAAATAAACACATTCGAACGGCAACCGCCACTCTTAGAGCCAACGGCCAGGTTGAAAGATTTTACAGAACATCGTTAGATGCAATGAAAACCGCGTGTATTGATGAAGATAGCTACTAGGACGACAAAACTCCTGAAATTATTTGGGGAATCAACAATACCATTAATAGTAGCACACAACACAGTCCCTTTCAACTCTTATTCGGGTATAAAGGAAATCTTCTTAATAACCCAGAAAAACCTTCATGTTCCACTGACTTTACCAACAAGAGGGAAAAAGCCAGTGAGCATCGTGAGTATGTTGCGAAAAAATGAAAGTCCGATATGATCGTAAAAGAAAATCACCCAGAAAATATAAAAAGGGTGATTTAGTTTTGTGGAAAGGGGGCAATTCATGTAACGAGTAGGGTATCAATAAAAAGTTGAACAAACGGTTTTCTGGCACTTACAAAATAGATAAGGTCTTTGACAATGATAGTTACAAAATACGAAGTATAAAGGGCATGAGGGGATATAAACATTTTGGAACGTTGGTAGCAGCTGACATCCTGAGACCCTACCGAAGTTGTACCGAAGATATTGATAGTAGTGACACCGAAAGTAATGCGAGAGATAGAGACGATTTAATCGATCTTTTAGAAAGTTGAAAAGTGGTGGTCGGGCAAGACGACCTCAAAGGTAACCTGTGGAGTGCTAGGTTAGGTTTACGAATAATGCTTCATTTTGAAAAAAAAAGTCGTTTAGGTTTGATTTCAATATGGTGGTGGTCGGGCGGGACGACCTAAAAGGTAACCTGTGGAGTACTGCGAATACAATTGCTTTGGGAGAGTCACAGCAGAAGGCTCTGGCCAAACAATCTGCTGAAAAAAAAAGGAAAGAGGATGATGTAGTTGTTGTCCAACCTAGACCGGGTTTTTCTTTGAACCACTTACTGCCGTTGATTTCCGCTTTCAGGTCACAAATGTGAAGAGCTGACCAAGTCACAGAAAATTACCGAGGACGGAATTATACAGGATGGCCGAATTGTTATGGCATCGCTCCTTGCCGTCTGAATCAACAGGGGTTATGATTCATTCTTAATATTATTCACTGTCTGATGTTTCAGTTTATTACGAAGGGGATTATTCATTAATAAAAGTGTCGTTGTACAGATAAGTCGTTTCCTTAGTGTTGTGCGATAGTGCCTTTCGGTCTCTTTTGTTAAAACTTGACTTTTAGCTGCTGCTAAAAATGAAAACCTAAACCCTCACGATTTATGTTGAAAGCATTTTTATAGAAGAGTTGAAATATAAAGTTTTAGTTTCATAATTTTGAAAACCGTATAAAAAAGTACAATATTGACATTACAAATTTCTGAACTCCGTTAAAAACCAGGAGCCTCCGTTATAACTTCACATAAAACTATTTTATAACGACGAAGGCTTCAAAATTCAATTTTGTAATAGCTTCATCGAAGGAAAAAATTTGCCTCGTGCAAGTGCAGACATTAAAAATGAAACATAAACACAAGTGATCATGGAAATGAGCGAATTCCACGTGCTCCCGCTTGTAGAGACGATAGAAATTGGAACCAAAATAACAAATTTTCGATCGTCATAATGTCCATTGTTATTAAACAACTGGTCAAATTTCAATGATTGATTTCATTTTTGGTGACGTTCACACCGACGTTTAGATAGTCAAAATTAAAAATGTTTCGATAGTGAAGTGATCAAAGTTATAAATATAGATGGAGAATATGAATGGAGTTTTTCCACAAATTTTACGCTCCATATAACAATAGTTAGGTAAATACATTCTTAATTTTTCCTAGTATTCTTCCTTAAAAGACAGCAGTCAAAACGGTCAAATTCAGATAGAGTTGAAAGAGTATTGTAGAAATAATAACCGCTGAACGTTCGAAAAGTATATTTAGCATTATCGTGTTGATATTTAAAATAGACTATACGTTTCTTAGACATCGATTAATCACAAAACTTCCCAATGTCGAAGAGAACATATCGAGAAGAGATAACTTTTTGATATTTCCAATTCCGGTTTTCTCCTTTTTTAAGATGATGAATATAATTCAACCACAACTGAACTATACCTTCAACTTGATGGGTATCAATAGTTAATGTTTATAGCCTTCAAACACAAGTTGTTTTTAATGGAGGATTGGAAGTAGCGTAAGCCATTTCAAACTAATTCCATCTGCCACAAAAGAAAACAATAGAAAATATAATAATGACAGAGAAACTATTTACAAATTTCGGACAAGGAAAAGGAGGCCAGTAAGGAAAAAGTATTACAAAGTCGTTTAAATTGTGAAAAGGTTGCAAATTTTGTACGATTATGGTGATACATCAGTGAAAATGTCGCCTAAAAGGCTAATTTATACCGGTCCATATATAAAACTATTAATTGTTCTCGGAGACGAAAAGTTCGATTATAAATATGTAAACGCCATCTTTTAAAGCTTGAAAAGTGGAAAAAAGAAAGTGTTTTTTGAAATAACATTCGAAGAAGCTCTGAAATAGCCAATTTTTTTTCTAGTACACCCGGTTTTTGATTTTTCCATGCTGCCTCTTTCTATCTTGGACACAGAGTACAATTACAATTAGAGTTCAATGAAAATCTTCCTCAACTAACTCGGTTTCATTGTAAATAAAGACATTATCCTCCGGACTATTTTACAACAAAAAGTATTCTACTTTTTCACGAATTCCTACCATGTTCAATGCTTTGGTACAAAACTCCAAATCACGATTTTATACGTAACTCAACAAGGTTATTACCACACAATAGGTGCTCTTTGACATCGGGTTTGTCTAAGATGATTTATTTAATTCGAAAATTTTGCAAATGCAAATCCAGTATCGATAGGGATAGAATAGGGGTTCGTTAGTGTAGAAAAACATCGACGTGTGGTTGAAACATGGATACTCTACAAAAATTATATCATGACATTTTGGAAAAAAATGCAGGTAAGGAAGATGTACCAAAAATTGGATATTTATTTCAATCGGCAATCGCGCAACGTTTTATAATCAAACAACATTCTAATCCTGATTATTTTGAGCTGTAGTTAGATTAAAATTGAAGAGTGCATGTTAATAATAATGTGAACAATTTCATTTCAATTCTTAGTGCCTGGCAAATATGTTCCATAATACGTTTTGTATCTTTTACTAATGTTACATAAAAGCGTCACTGTAACTTTAATCTCAGGTTTTATTTAGGAAGAGATATGGGTAATCTAAAAATGATTCTTCAGATAAACATGCTCCAAACATTTACACTTTTGACTATATAATATTATATTATAATAGAGATTGATGAGTTAGAGCAACAATAATTGGTTAAAATATATCCACCTTTCAGGAAAGAACGGAAAAGTTCTATATCCAGAATCTGTAAGTTTTTTGGAAAACAAACTTTGAATTTTCATCAAATCTTTAGTCGTCAGTGATGAAACGGACTCAAATTATTCACTTCAACTGCTTAGAATATTCTCATAGATGCCCTCTCTGATATTTTCAATCTGATATTTTCAAGATTACTTTAACTTCATTCTTATAGAAATGTCTACTATACACTGTGTCCAAAATAAGAATGAACATCATGGTGATATCGCAAACGGTAAGTAGCGCATTTATGTGCCTAATGATATACCATTTAGAAAGTTTCAATATTCCGAGTAATTTTGGAGATATCCGAGAAAAACCGAATTTTTCTGTGACGTTAAGTTTATAAAATGTAATTGTAATGTAATAATAAGAAGCTAATATGTATTATAGAAAATAAACAGAAACTTATAACAAGTGTTCAAATAACCCGTCGTTATTTTCTAAGCACACGTACGCTCGTCTCACAGATGAATTCAGTTAACATATTCGAAACAATATTGTTAAAGGATGCAGTAACCAATCTTTGCAAATCTTCTTCATTTTGAAAATTATGAGAGTACACTTGATTCTTGATATATCCACAAAGGAAAAAGTCTAGTGGGGTTAGGTCGGTGAACCTTGCAGACCAGGATGTATCACTATGAATACCAATCCACTGTCCTGGAAAGCAACGGTTCAAATAATCAAAACAATTCTAGCGTTATGTGCTAAAGCAACATCTTGTTGAAACCAGCTGTGAGTAACCGTTAAAGGCAAATTATCTAGAGCGTCTTCCAAATCATTTACTAACAAATTTATGTACCGCTCTTTTGTTGAATTGTTTTGCTAGATACAAGGCCAAATAACATTCGTACCGAGAATCCTAACCCATATGTTAAAATTGAAACGATGTTGATGTCTAAACACTTTGTGTACATGAGGATTTTTGTGTGACAATAATGAGCATTCCGCCAATTGAAAATGTCATATTTGGAGATTGTAGTGTCATCAGACCAAATTATTTTGAAAGGGAAATTTTCATCATCTTGGCATTTTCTAGGGTATCATTCACAAAAGGTTGTTCGCTTTGTATCGTCACCTGGTCTGTTGTTGTATCGTCATTTTGGTAAAGTTGACAATACAGTCTTTGTATCAGATCAAAATAATATTACTATAAAACATTCTTGAAACTTTCACTCAATATTTAAAATAAGTTATCAATGTTGAAATTTAATACAACGCAGTAATAACGAGAATATTCGAATATTGAAGTAAATCAAATTAGTTGGAAGAAGAGATGTCATAGCCTTCACTTCCACAGGCTTGGCAGGGCAGTTGAGTCCAAATTAGCGTCACTGATGATACCAATGACATATCGAAACATCACTGTCGGGTGTGGGATCTGGTGTGCTTTGTTTTTGGGGGGCTTTGATTTTAACTAGTTGCGTTGCAGTGTGATCTGCTTTGAAAGTTAGTTAGGTGGAACCACCTATTGGTGTGACACCCAAGTCAACTTGCCAAGTTTTTATGTCAGTGTTGGTGGTTTGACCAATCAACTGACAACTGCGGTAGCAGAAATTTGGGAAGCTAACCTGAAATGCCATCGGAAAACGAATCCACATGTTTTTACGCAGTCAAGCTGCTGGAAAATAATTCCATGAAATATTTATATATATATATATATATAAATATATATATATATATATATATATATATAATTAATTAATCAATTGATTATAAAAAATTAAATTTTTTTGAGTAATAAAAATTATTTTCTTATAAATACAAGTATTCTACTTAAAAAACATTCATTTATTTGCACGCTATTTCCTGAGCTTTTCAATAAATAAGTTCAATGAATTAAAACAAATTTAAAAGAAATATTGTTTTTGTTAGATTAGGCGATTCCCTCTAGATAATCGTCAGATTATGAGACAGCACGTCTAAAACATAAAGATGAACCTTATATATCTTAATCTGACGCGCTTGAGTATTTCAAAATGGCGATTTTTTTTGCACATTATAAAAATGGCTGCGAGTTTGCGTCAGATCGAAATCGTCAGATTATTGAATGAGAGCTTTTTTTTGTTGCACTTAACACCCCTTAGAAAATCTGACGCGCTCGATTGAATTTTTTTTCACTTTTAACCCTTACGTACAACCACCCACATCATGCAAACGATCAGATTAACATACCAACATTATTAAAAATACGTAGGACATTGATGCTATCAATATCTGACGCGCTCGAGTATGTCCATGCAACAGTATTTTTTTTACATATTTAAAAATCTATAGCCGCTTCCCGCACCGATGAAAAAGTATATATTATATAACATTTTTTTTTTTCTTATCATCTAAGCTTTGCAACCTAATATGTCTCAATGATGCTCGAGTAAATCCCCATTATGCATCGTGGGCTCCACTGCTATTTTTTAGGCCCGGGACTTTTTAGCACATGTTAGATAGAGTATGGAAAGCGTGAATATGTGTAAAAAGGTTGAATTTTTTCGAAGTAAAGGAGTTAATATAATTCATACGAAATTGCTGTGTGAATAAAAAAACCTGGCATTTTGGCAATACCGCTAGGCTCATCTGAAAATTGACCAAAGAATTTTCTGTATCACAGCATGAAAAACCTTTTCGAATTCAGGTGTTTCAATTCAACAACACCCAGCGTTTTTCAGTTCTGAGTTTTATCGTCAGCCATCTTGGTAATGCTGAAGGCTCGACGAGATAGACTCGTTATTTCTCCAGTTTCCAAGTTGGTCATCTCTATTAATTTTTCATCTCATAATTGACATTTTTCAAATACCATCAATATTTCCACGTCAAATTTTCGGTATATTTCAATTACTCGAGTCGTAAGGAAATGTCATGAACTTGGACTATTTCTATATTGGAGGCTAGACAACTAATATGTTTCTAATGGTATGTAGTCGGCGTTGAAACAATACAACCGATTGAAATACTTTTCCACGGAAAATCGAGAGCATAATTGATTGGTAGGCAAAATTATTTACGTGCAGCATGCGAAGAAGAAAAACTGAAGCGATTATCACGCTGCATTGAAACTGATAACCATATCAATAATATCCTTTTTAAAATTAGGAATTTAAGTGGTCACCAAATTTCTTGATAACTCGGTTTGTGACCACAAACTTATATTATTACTTATATTATCATCTCAAAAAAAAGTTAGATGATTTTACTTCATAAAACTACTTCTGCCGATAAAGAAGTTAATCAGAAATAATTTCTTTTACATTTCAAAAACTATTTCTTTCATAACCGATAAATATAATATGTCAGTTAATAAAAATGATTTTGGAAAAACTATGTTTTTCGAATTTTCCTAACATTTCTCAATTAATTTCATTTCTACAAATAGCAGGGGAGCCCACGATGCAAAATGGGGATTTACTCGAGCGTCATTAAGACATATTAGGTTGCAAAGCTTAAATGATAAGAAAAAAAAGTTATATAATATATACATTTTCATCGGTGGGGGAAGCGGCTATAGATTTTTAAATATGTAAAAAAATACTGTTGCATGGACATACTCGAGCGCGTCAGATATCGATAGCATCATTGTCCTACGTATTTTCAATAATGTTGGTATGTTAATCTGATCGTTTGCATGATGTGGGTGGTTGTACGTAAGGGTTAAAAGTGAAAAGAAAAAAATTTAATCGAGCGCGTCAGATTTTCTAAGGGGATGTTAAGTGCAACAAAAAAAGTTCTTATTCAATAATCTGACGATTTCGATCTGACGCAAACTCGCAACAATTATTATAATGTGCAAAAAAAATTCGCCATTTTGAAATACTCTAGCGCGTCAGAGTAAGATATATATGGTCCATCTTTATGTTTTAGACGTGCCGTCTCATAATCTGACGATTATCTAGGGGGATTTTCTTAATCTGACAAAAACAATATTTGAAAAAAAAATAATTCATAGAACTTAATTAATTGAAAAGCTCAGGAAATAGCATGCAAATAAATAAGTGTATGTTTTTTAAGTAGAATACTTGTTTTTATAAGAAAAGAATTTTTTTTAATGCTCAAAAAATTTAATTTTTTATAATCAATTGAATAATTAATGAAAAAAATAGAAATGAAACTTACTATGTTTTTTACCACTTTTATTCGTAACTAACGTTACTGCAGTTTCGTCCTATAAGGACATTTCCAAACTTATATATTTAACCCGCACAAGTGCGGGTTTTAAAAACCCCAGAATCAGTTGGAAAAATATGCTTGTTTTGTCCACGTTACTACATATGAAACTTCTCGACTGATCGCAAAAGGTATGTTCCTAGACGCAATATGACGGTTGAACCGTTATATTGCTCATAATGTAGTTCAAAGCATTTTTTATATATTACTAGCGACTGAAATCAGCTTCTAACGCGTAACAGAACATATAATTTTTTTCTGTCAGTGTCACGTCAGCTTGTAACTGTTAGTAATGACCTATTGAAATAGGTACTTGGGTGAAGCTACCCATTGGTAGGGGTATAGGTATAAAATAAGATTCTTGGAGCTTTCATTATTTATAATTTATCCTTTTATTCATACCTTCAATTCAATTTTAATTGTTAACTTTCATTTTTTCACTGTTTGAATCTTGGTTTTCTTGGTATGTATTTGAGGTTATCTGAATTGAATTTGTTTTAGTAGTAAAAAGTAAAGTGTTCACAAGTTTTTCTGGATATGAGTTTTCAATAAGAATTCTTTTTAAAGTATTGAGGCAATCATCTTTAAATATGGAATTTGTTGTATAAATAACTCTTTTTTTCATTAATTGAAGGGGTTATATTTTTAGGAGTGATTAATTTTTGGAAGATTCCCTCATCCCTTTTTTTGTATCAAGATGGAGTAGTAGAAAGCCAAAAACTTTCTTTTTTTTATGTTAACAATCATGTTCAATTTCATTTTAGTTGGACGATAAGAATGATAATTGATGCATCTATTACTAGAAATAGATTTCCTTAACCACTTGCTTATTATAACATTTTCTTTTGTTCTTATGAGAGTCATATCCAAAAATGGAACACTTCTATCAATCTCTTTTTCTACAGTAAATTGAATATCAGCATTGTAATTATTAAAAATTGTTAAGGTCTCCACTATACAATCTTCTGGAACAAAAAGAACAAGATCATCAACATATCTTTTTATAAAAGGTATATCAAAATTTAGTTTAGGAATTGTTTCTCTCAATAATTCGTCAAGTACATAACTGGACAAAATTGGAGAGATACTAGATCCCATCTGTGTGCCAAAAATTTGTTTATAATATTTTCCTTCAAAATTAAAATATGTAGAATCGAAAATGAAATCCAAAATCTCCATAAACATCAATATCAAGAATACATATATCATTCCATTTTTCTTTCAAGACTGATTTTAATAATTCTTTGGGTAGATTGGTGAAAAGCGACACAACATCTAAACTGAATATGACATAATTTTCTGGAAGTTTTTTATTGTTAATGAATTCACTGAAATTCTTTTCTAGAAATGATACATATAAGTAAAGAATTAAAATCCATGAATAAAAAACTGCTTAAATAATCTCAGTAAAATTTATACTTATTCATTTAAATTAGATAATGATAGTCGAAGAAGACATAATAGTAATGCTGATTCATCCAGTATGTAACTGACTGATTGTAAAACAAATTATTATTTTTATGTTATTAACAAATAATTGTCATTTATTGATTCATGTCAAAATTAACTTTGAAATTATTTTTCGTTCGATTTGCTGCTAATTTTTTATATTAATCTCATGTTGAGTAAGTTATATCTGTAACATTTTATACATATATTTTTACAATCATCATTTCAGTTGTCCTGAAGAAGGAAATAAACATTTCCGAAAGCTTGACAAACTAACAAAGAGGTTTCATCCTTGACCTTGACTGCAACCTCAAGATATCATCTAATTAATTCATAGATTCAGTCATTAAATATCCCATATATATATATATATATATATATATATATATATATATATATATATATATATATATATATATATATATATATATATATATACCTACATACAAAAAAAATTGTTTATTTATTAGGAAACAAATTTTTACTCATGTGCTTTTTTGCAACTAATTTTTCTTTATTTTCAGTATTTTTATATTGATATATGTTACAAAAAGGATTTGAAGCTTTATAGCTCCTATTTATTATATGCGAGCGCTTTCGACAGCTGGTCGTGCTATCATGAAGGGTATACTCAAACTCGAGAAATAATTGGCTTATTCACGGAGCGATTTTAAGCAATACAACATTAATCCTCATCAAATTAAGTACCTTACATATATTATGCATTTAATATAGATAGATACGGTCTTTTACAGCATGCAATTTGAATTAATATTTTAGAAGATATTGCAGATTCAAAATGCAGGGACATAGCGGTTGCGGATGTACCGTCATGATCTACACATTTTTGTGAAGTTTATTTTGATTTTGATTACTTTATTCCTTCCTTTGGGAGTTTTTCTACAAACTTTTTTTGGAAGTTTATACAAAAATTGAGAAGCAAAGAACCAAAAAGCTTTTTTTCGAAAAATAGTATCTCCAAAAATATTTCCTTTTCAATTTAAACAACAATATGCAGTGAATTGTTTTGTTATATTATATCAAAGAGATTAGTTTCGATGAAAGCTCGGACATCTCCACCCCGATTTCGCACGGATAACTTCCGAAAACAAATTTACACGAAACTTCATTGAATCATACATTCTACTCTGCATCCTGTAAATTGTGTGTGGGTATCAAAACTTGGGACCACACTTTTCTGCGGCCGTCATTCATATTGAAATAGGAAATCGTTTTCTAAGCAAATTGTATTTTTCGTTAATATATGAAACATTGCTGCTGTCAATCTCAAATGATAATTTCGATATACATTTGCTTGCGTACAAAATTTCTGATATTACACATAACATTTATTTATTAGTTAGTTATTATGGTTAGTTATAATATTAACAAAACAGGCTAAAAATCATTTATACCAAGAACTTTCCGATGTTGATTAGCAATCAGTTGAGTGTTTTACCACATTGCTCAATTTATTTTCACATTCAAGCATAATAACAAGTTTTCTTTTCAGATCCGAGAGTAAAACACTGGACACTAATGGGTAGCCCTGTTCCAACCTTAGTCATTATAGCAATATATTTAGCATTGATCCTAGTCATATTACCAGCGTACATGAAGAATCGGAAGCCATTCAATTTAAAGACCACCATTAAATGTTACAATGTATTCCAAATACTTTCCTGCATTTTCATTATTTATACGGTGAGTATAATGATCTCGATAACAATCTAACAATACACATCGTAGTCTCATTATATATCCGATACAGTTACAAAATACATTGGATGACCTGCAGCGTTATTTTTTCAATGAATATACACTTTATTCCTCACGGTGATAATATGAACCACCTCTAGTTCCAGACCTAATTTGTATTTATTTATTAGAGTAAACTGTGTTAGTCTGTTTTACTAATATGTGAACATGAAGTTTTTTCATCGAATACATAATATGAAATGTTCAACTATAAACAAAAATTTACAGACAAAATCTATCAATAGGTGGAGGAGCCATGGAAGAGAAACTATAACTAATAGTTATTGAAAAAAATCTTATGTATGTAGGAAACTGGGACGAATTGTCATGAATTGCAAGTTTCATTCTAATCTGTTTAATCTGTTTTTCCGTTAATCAACTGTCGCCTCCATACGAACGACAACTCTCATTCATCTCTTATTTACTAATAATAAAAATGAATGATTTTTATTTTTATCTTGGTGGAATTTAGCTCACGTGAAAAACATCGAAGGTATATATGGCCAGCCTAATTGTCAACTTATGGCCCAAGTCAGTTGTACAGAGTACACCAACACAAAACCACATGAAACAAACGAATGGTTTTATCTGTGATTCCGATGATGTGATATCTATTTATGATCAATAGCGGAAAGAACAAGAATGAAAAAAGGGTAAATTATAAAGATATTTTACTTATCAAATTGAAATATGCAGTGTTAAGGCCATCGACATCTCTTCTAGTGTTAACACTATCACATTTGAGGATATGTATCATTTTGCTCAAAAGTATTTTGGATAAATATGGTTGAACATCTAGAATAGTTGGATGATCAAAAATGTGTCCATATTGAATTGAAGGGGTTCTATTTTTAGGAGTGATTAATTTTTGGGAAAGAAAGTTTTTGACTTTCTACTACTCCATCTCGATACAAAAAAAGGATGAGGGAATCTTCCAAAGAAAGGAAGTAATCAATTTGAAAATAAGTAACTCTATACATGGATGTGTAGATCATGCAAAGAAGTAACTTTCAGACACAAACTGAAAGAAAGTCATCCATATTCTTTTTGAATATTCAGTTTCTTGAAGTCTCTCATGTTTGTTTCGAGAAAAAATGCTTTCCAATTGTGTTTTCATTTGAAAAGGCCACTTCAATTTGTTCGCTACATTCCAAGATTATCAGATAAATTTCACTGGTAAACACACAGTTTGTTGCCGGAATTTTTTTTACTGTTTCTAGGTAATTTGGGTCTGCTGAATCCAAAAATGCCACCAGATTTGCTCCATCAGATCGTTTTCAGAAAATACGGCAACAGATCACATTTCTAACATATTTGGTAATTTAACGCAGCACTACCTACATATATGTAGTTCTGCTACCCATCAAATAAACGAAACACGAATAAAAAGTAAGATATTTATTGTACAACAATATACTTACAAAAATCATCACACATATAAGAAAACTTAGCTTTTCATGTAACCTAACTAGCATCGCAGCACAAATCTGTTATTCGGCGTCACCTAAAAACTTTTTTTATATTATTTTCTTGCAAAGGGTTTGAAAGGACGGTCCCTTTGAAGACTACAGCAGTAATCCGCCATCATGAGAGTGTCCCATCTCCCCTGATACCTCGTTTCCATCGTTTTGATATCTTGGTGAAGCGTTCCCCTTGTTCCTCACTAAGGTCACCAATATTTTCTGGGAAACGGTCTAAGTGGCTGTGGAGGTAATGAATTTTAATACTCATATAACAACCGTGTTTGTTAAAATTGTTCCACTAAATCCCGGTAATTTTCCGATTGATTGTTTCCAAGAAAATTTTCCACAACTTTCACAAAAGAGCAGCATGCATTACACTCAATTTCAGTCATCGATTCTGTAAAATGCGAATCTTTTATAAGTTGTCGTATCTGAGGCCCATCAAATATTCCGGCTTTCAATTTTTTCTTTACTGAGTGCAGGAAATTTGCTGGACAAGTATTCAAAACAAAGACGATTCTGGTCTAGGGCGTTTACAAATTGTTTCATCAGCCCTAGTTTAATATGTAACGGAGGTAATATTATTTTCTCTCGGTCGACCAATGCTTCGTTAACTACATTAGCTTCTTCTTGAACTGAAGCATCTCTAGAACGCCGCCATTTTCTTCTACTCAGGTCCTTCAGCCCTGCTATCCCAAAGACACAGGAAACAAGGATATTTTGTATAGCCACCTTGTCCCAGGAGAAAGTTCACCATCTTAAAATCAACACAAATTGCCCACTGATGTAGGTCATACTTGATGTTTTTCAGCACCAGCGATATTGTTTTATATTCTTGTTTCAGTTTTGTAGAATGCCCAATTGGTATACTTCTATATTTGTTGCCATTATGTAGAAGGACACACTTTAAATTGCGTTTGGAACTGTCGATAAAAAGACGCCAGTGATCTGGTGTATACTCCGACACACCCATTTTTTCTAACAGTCCTTTAATATTGATACAAAAAACCATATCATCTTGCTAAGAAAAAAAAAGGCAAATGATCTTTTTCTCTATTACGGTAGTACGTAATTTTGGTGTCTGAGTGAAGAAGTTTCTTTTTCTTTAGTCTGGAGGCAAGCAACTCGGAAGAATCCTTTGGAAAGTTCAAATCTCTAATAAGATCGCTTAGCTCGTCCTGAGTAAAGCGCGCAGGACGTGTTGAATCCCCTTCAAAATCACTGTCGTCTTCCTCAAATCTATTAGTCTGTAGTTCGACAGATAACGTTTCGACATTATCCTCGGTAACGTAGGTAGGCTGCTTAATATTGGAATGGGCATCTGCTCAAGCTGATGTGGAATTGGTCTTATTGCTGAATCCAGGTTAGGATATGTCCACGTATGGCGATTGTTATTATTAATGCCTTTTATATTCACAAGACAGAAATAGCAATCGTCAAAATGATTTTTTGGTTCCCTCCATACCATTGGAACACCAAACATTTTCGTTGTCCTTTCGTCCACTGTCGCACTGAATACCAAAATAGGCTTGATTTGCCCTTTTTATAAAATCAAAAACTGGTTTTCTACTTTTCTTTACAATGTACTCGCAACATATGTAGCAAAAAACGTTCGGGTTATTCACACAACAACGCCTGCTTGTAGAAGCCAGGGATTTCAGTTGTCAAAAACGAACTCTTGCAACGAAACTCAAGGTCACACTAAATTTTACAATGGAATATAGTCGACTTTATAGAAATTTATGAAGACCATTTCCGAGAAAATACTATTTACTCATCGGACAATAGGTAAGAAATAATTAGCGCTAATTTCATGTTATGAGCATTTCCACTAAGTACACTTTAATTAGAAGTCATTAGTATGCATTTGTCTTAGAATTTGTTAAGTTTGTTTATAAACATATTGCAATTATAGTGGTGGAATATACAGAAATGTAAGAATATTTAAGTATTTGATGAGTATGTTATATCTCGAAAATTAGAGCAGATACAAAGAAAAGGTTTGTATGTTTGGAATCAGCACAGATGAATTAACCAAAATCAGTTGAATTTTTTTCGGCAGCAAGACAAAATTTTTTTTTGGTGGGCTGTGTTTTCTATAAATTATATTTTGAATATACCAAAGTGGAGTATGCGCTTTCACACAAATATGTGGTTGAAAACCCCATCCGCTCTTTTAAGGCTATGTTAGAAATACCTGAATAATCTCCCCTGGACTTTTTCCAGAATGGGAAAAACAATTCAAAAGTATTAAGTGTTTTTAAGATGTTTCCGCGACCCACCCAAATTGCTCCCGCGACTCACCCAAATTGCTCCCGCGACCCACTAGTAGGTCGCGACCCATAGTTTGGGAACCACTGGTTTAGACTACTCCGGTATGTTTTTTTTGATCTCATTGAATTTTTATATTTCCAGATGTATACCGCAGGATGGGCGCAAGGAGAAATCAAGTTCGGATGCGCACCAGTTGACTATTCCAATAATCCAAATCCAGTGAAACTGTTAGGAGCTTTTTACTGGATTTATTTACTGAAAATGGTCGAATTGATTGAAACGGTATTTTTTATTCTCAGAAAAAAATCCAACCAAGTGTCACCACTGCACATCTATCACCACGCGTCGACATACCTCTTAACTTACATCGGATGTAAATTCGTAGGAGGTAATGTGAATTATATACGAAAATTAAATAAGTATGGAATGTTAGTGCGGTAAAATTAAACCAAAAAACGTCCAATATTTCAGCATTCGAAATATTTGGTCCAGAATATAGAATGATGATATCATCACTCATGTATGCCTCTTTTTTATCAAATAATGAACTAAATGAAGAACATGCAAAAGAAATGGTATGAAATCCCATAAAGTGTTTTTGATAATTTATCATTTCAAAAAGGCTTTAACGTTCGAAGTCACGATTGAAGAGGACAAAATACAGGCTGGTATAGGCCGTGGTCGAATAGAACCTGAAGTATAGTTCAAGTAAACGATATAGTACTCCCTACCTTCCAGCAGTTTCCCTTAAATAAAATAGTTAGGGAGGTAACTAATTTTTGTTATAATTTTGGAAAATTATTTTTACGCCTGATGCTTTGTTTCCTTTTTCCCCAAATCAACTCGATGGGATTGAAAACACAATAATAGGTAGGAGGGAAGTCTCAATATGGTGTGTCCATACTTTTCAGCAATACCCTCAAGTGCAGGTCTGTAAAACTTCAAGTAGTTGGTTTCTGGTATAGTTATCTTCAAAATACAAATTGTTATCCATTAAAAAACTTTGTATTTCATCTTTCCTCGAATTATTATTCGGTACTTTGATTCAAAAATATTAGCTTCCATGTTCTTATGATAGTCAACATTGCAGTCCTCAAGTTTTTGTCCAAATAATTTCAAAGAATTACGAACCCATCATTTACTTCATGTTAGGCGTACACATTCTCGAACCATCAGTCCACCCTTTCGTAACTGTGTCGTGAGTGTCATACCAAGTTTCGTCCAAATAGAAAATTTCCCGTTGTTCTTGTCTATATTTAGTTATTTGTTCTAAGTATTTATTACGCAATTCCATTATTCTTCTGCTTTCCATAACTACTTGACGTTTTTTCATTATTTTAAATCTGAATCCTAGTTTCTTTATCCAATTATGAAGAGTTTTGTCACAGTAGCTCACGATATGGCCGGAAGTGTTCAATTTCTTCCTTATGATTTCAATTGTAGGAATCTCATTGCTTTTGCAACAGTCGTATATTGGTTTTTTTAATGATTTCATTAGATGAACATCTGAAGGTTTTGGTAATCCCGCATTAAATCGCGTCTTGCGTTCATAAGGTTTGTTTTTGACTATTTAACGTACAGTTGAGAAAGAAATTTTGGTCAAATCTGATGTTGCTTGTAATAGTTTTTTCCCTCGAAACTAAACTTGATTAGATTCTTATATACATTGAAACATACTCTCTGTGTTTCAATATTCAAATGCATCCGAATCTTATTCACTGGTATCAATTTTTCGCATTGTTCACCAGCGCTATTGGAATCACCACACAGGAAAAAGTCTGCGTTGTTACTCGTTATTACTATCAGCACTTGTCCAAGGACGTCACATTTTAATCAAATAACAAAAATTTTAAGTAAGTATAAATTCACCACTATCGAATTTCAACACGATCAGTTTCTGAACTGAACATTGACAACACGACTTTTCTCACAATCCTCACATTCTATTGGTCACCGTAACATGACTTCAAATTTAATTTTATGACTCTTCAGCCAATCATAAAACTCGGTTAGTAAAAATTATCCAATACGAACCGCCAATTCTTCAGTCCACGTGGACTAATTCGTAGCGGCATTAGTTCTTTGTATTGGTTTTTTTTACCTTTGAGTTCGCCGAAGCTTTAAGAATTACTATATCGGTTACTTCGATTATACTAAACGTTACGTCTGCCGCAGTAGCAGACAAAACCTTTGGGTTACTACAAGTTTCTTCCGACCATGGTCTGCAGCCCGGATTGTGTTATTTCTGTATCGAATAGTAAATTGATGAAAATATTTCGAGACTCATTTCTATATTGAAACTGGCATACTGAATATAGAACATCACCCCTATTTGTCACATGTTGAAAGAATAAGTATGACGTTACTTCATCAATAATATCGTAATCGCATCCGTAATAAGCAATTTAGCCAAGATATTTGAGCACACTTTAAAAAATGGACTAGTTGTTTTCAGAAAAAAAAAGTTATAAATGACATAAAATTTGGCTTCATTAACAACAGTAGCAAAGAATCAGTTGTTTTTGATTTCTCTAAAGATACAATAGGTGGCTTGGAAAAGTCCGAGAAAGGTTTTGCAGTCTTCTTTCACTTAGCCAAAACGAAGTTTCATAAAAAACACCTGAATAAACTTGTATGTTAGGGTATGATGTTCTTAAACCCGATTTTGATGTTCTGTAAAATTGTGTTTCAGACCCCAGAGTGAAAAAATAGGCAGTGAAGAGAGTATATATTTATGTATCTCAATAGAGGCTCCACAGGGCACGATCTTGGGTCGTATATTATTTTTGATATATGAAAAAATGCTGAATTAAATCACTAATCTTGCAGATCATCTCTACATATGCTGATAATATAGCAATGGTGTATACAGACAAAATACGGGAAGATGTTTACAGATGACTTGAAATATTTTACAAATCTAGTTAAATGACAAAACAGTTTGAACACATTGAAAGTAAAGTTTGAAACTCTTTACTCTCAAATCATCACCCAGAAAACAGAAAATAAGCATTCAAGTATCAAATTGTGACAAGGTGGATGTGCAACTATAGAAAAAGTATCCAAATTTAAAAATAGGATTATTTATTATAAGATCAACATCCGAGATGGGTTGAACATTCATCATCTGTTGTGAAAAGGCATAGACGAATACAAGTAATCTGAGAGAACAAATCATAGGGCAAAATGTTTGCTCATATATTGGGTAACATCACTATTGTCACTAAAAATGCAATTATTAAAATAATATTCATATAACATAAACGATTTGTTACAAATCAATAATAATGAATTACTGATAAATAGGAGTTATTATGTTTATATGTCGCCGTCTCAGTTGAATGTATTTTAATATAGCTTCGTTCTGCATGAATGAGATAAAAAACTCACGAAATATAGAGAATCAAAATGAGACTATTCGAAATTATTCAGAAGAGCCATGAAACAACAAATTTTCAAAAAGTATAACGTACTCGTTTAGAAATTGATCGAAAGAAACGACCCCTAAGTAATATACTTGCTGAAATATATGTAAATATATTTCATGTCAGATTTTCAAAATAGATGACTAAAATCAAATGTCCAAATTACCATTGATACTTGTCACACGTGTAGAGTTTAATAGTCAATTTTTTTAATATTATCATGTATATAATAAAAATGATCTGTTGAACAATATACATCGATAGGTAATTCCAAGATGAATTAGGAATAGATCCCAAAACAAGCCATTCAGCAATTGGGTGACTAAATTTTGTCCTTCGAAATGGTAATACTCTATAATAATTTAACAAAAAATGTTAACATTCCGATGATGAATATATCAATCTTGAATTATTTCAGGTGGAATGGCTTCATTTCCTGTGATGGTAAACTCATTTATCCACGTCCTCATGTACACCTACTACTACCTGTCTTCCTTGGGGCCAGAATGGCAGAAGAAATTAGCACCGTGGAAACCTAGATTAACAATAGCCCAAATGGTGAGAAACCTCAATGAAAATGTTTTGAACACGTATGTGTTAATCACTCTAAAATTAATGCAATGTTCTTTTTCTTTCAGCTACAATTCACTCTGCTAATATTTCACGCATTGACCGCTTTGCCATCTAGTTGCAAGATACCAAAACAGTTTCTCCTAATATATCTCCCGAATGTGGTTATCATCTACAAAATGTTCTACGACTTTTATATGAAGAGTTACAAGAAAACGGACAATACTCAAGCGAACAACTCTAAACCTCAAGCGAACAACTCTAAACCTCAAGCGAACAACTCTAAACAAAACGGTGTGAAAGTCAGCCAAAAAAATCAGACAAGTAGCAAAAGTAAGAGAACGTGATCAAATAACAATTCAAAATTTGGGATTATTCAGAATTGTACAAACGAGATGAATGGCTTGAGACCTTCCATAAATTCTAAAAATATATTGCTGAGTTGATATACTACTTCATCACATATATCTTTCGAAAATTCAACTTTTTATACCACTGAATTGAAATGTTCGAAAACTTGAAATTGTACTTTCAATATGAAATATAGTTTTTTTAATAGTAATACTAATAGTTGATCTTATCAGATAAGTTTTGCATCAAAGCTTTTCTACATTTTCTTATTCACAAAAATTGTTAACACCAAACTGATAGCCAAATTAAAAAAAAATCATGACCCAAACCACATTTTGTTTCAATAACAAGTTTCATAAATATTGAACTCTTAGTAATAACAATTTTTCTAAATATAATCCTGCTACTTTCAACGTATTCATTCATCAAATGATCTTTTGAGCCAACAACCCACAAGATGAATATCATTAATTTCGACTTCGACTGATACCTTCATCAGAAGATATTTTTTGTCAGTCGTTTCTATCAGACTTCAAAATCGTTTTCAGTCAGAATTACTTACATTCAAGCAAATTTTAAATAACAAGAATAAAATATATTGTTTCTCATAAGAGCCGGCACATCCCAACCAGCAAAATTGTTTTATAATTTCATGGTGCTGCAACAGTTTTATTTTGTTAGTATTTTATAATTACTTCCAAAATGTTAATTGATTATATTAGACCAGCCGTGAATATAATACAGTTGTAAGCAATATAATTGTTTTATAAATTTGTCTTAGAAATGTTTATGAAATAAAATTGAAAATCCGTTATAAAATAGTCACGAAATTATCACAGAAACGTTTTTACAATTAACTTATAAAAAATATTTTCCTGTAAAAGTAAATCGATTTGTAGCAGTTTTATAGCACTTTTCTGTGAGGCTTTTATGCTCTTTATAAAACTACTTCAAGATTGTTTTATAACTGCTTCCCGTGGCTTCAATGAAATTATTTTATTGAAATGCTTTCAAACACAATTTTGATTTCATTATCATATTGTCACTTTAATGATAATTTTCGAACTATTTCATAGTATGGTATATTTACTACAATTCCAAAACAATGAAATATCTGTTATAAAATCAAATTGCTTCCGCTAATATATATTTGCTGTCGCCAAGAATAAAATGCAGCATTTAAGAAGAATCAGCTGACATTGATTTTTGAGGTCGTCTAATGAAGTATAATTTGTCAGTTTTATTTGACTAGCGTCCCAATAAATATACTTATACCTAATAACGTCGTGTAATATTGGTCACTGGAAAAAAATTAAGAAAAGTAGTTCGTTTTAGACTAAGACTCACGTTACCTATTGCTTCAATTTTGTTCTTGCTAAAAACAGACAAAGGTTGTTGATGATAAAAATCCGTCGATTTAAGTGGAACACCACGTTTATATACACTGAAATTACTAGCTCAACACTTCTTCGAAATTCAGCTTTTATAATGAATGGAAGAAGCTTCTTAGCCAAAACATCCCGACAGAGAATATTCATCCAAACAATACGTGGGAAATCCTGTCTTCATTTTTATAGAAATCTATAACTTTGAAACAAGTCCGACTCTGCCGCAATACCATCACTCCTAGAACTGAGTGTTTCTTAACAGTTTTATAGTGGTTAAATAGAAGCTAAAACACATTTAAACTCTTGCTATTGATACCAAATTATTTTATAGAACGACGCCATTATAAAATGATAGCAATTCGGAATACAGCCATTAGATGAGTTGAAAATATGAATTACTGCACATATAGTGATATTTACAGATGAAAAGTATATAGATATTATATGATTATATTATTTAGAACAAACAGAGTCAATTCGCGACGAGAAAATGAAAACGTCGCTCTCGTGAATTTATGTATAATCAATAAATTTTTCCAAAAATTTTAATAAAAGAGTGACGTGCTTAAATTTTACTAATAATAGGGTATATATTTGTCAATAAATTTTTATTCGCAGTTAAAATATCAATATTTGAAGCATAAGCAATGTCTCCAACAGTTTTATAAATGAAAAAGTGAAATTATTAAAATGCCCCAACGTGTCTATTTGTTAGTTTTTAGTTGGTGACATATCTATAATATTTTTCCAGTGTCCAATACAAAAATTACTTCTTGCGCCTTTAATAAAACATTTTGAACACTTTTTTATTTTATCGTTATCGTTTTAGGATGCATTATATTTTATAAAGCTTACTTGGAATTACTAAAAAACTGTTATAAAATTGTATTTAAATTATTTTATAGTTACTGCCGAAATGTTTATAAAACTTTGTTGTAGTGTTTGTAAAAGGCCTTACAAAATATTGATAAAGACTATAATGTTTTATAAAACGGTACCAATTTCCTATTTATAGCTGTTTTATAAACACATTGAAAACATTTCTGGGACATATTCAGTTTTATAATTTGTTTCTCCGAAACGTTTTCACAACCACTATAAAATATAAAATTGCTAGTTGGGATAGGCAATTGTTTAGTTGCGGCAACTAAAAAATTACAACACGTTCGAATTTCTTGTAGACTTAAATTGTTTCTGGAAAAAAGGAAACAAATGTTTATACCTGTCTCTCTCCGAATACTGGCGAAAATTAATAAATGAAGTGATTAGGTATTTTTCGAACTGTCAATCAAATTATGAATTTGTTCATCTATAAATCTTGTTTCTACATGGACAAATCATTCAATAAGGGAAATTAAAAAATTGCCAGTATGCGGTTAGCCCAATAATGTTCATACTTCAAAAAAGTTCACTTGTGTATTCTCGACATTTTCACTCATTATTTTGAATTTTTGAGAAACAGAATAAAGAAAACAGTCAATTATACATGGTAATCGAGTAATATATATCCACTTCATTCATTTGGACATTATTATCACTTAAACTGGTTTCATAATTTGTTTGAGAAAGCAACCTTTTCCTAAACTCATTCACTCTCAAAATTCAATAATTTTATTTGTAACATATTTTCTTCACCGTAAGTTTGTAAATAGAATATGATGTCACGGGCATTACCAAGAGTGATCTTTTAAAAATTTATACTATAGCGGGTGTTTTAAAAAATTAAAGCCATTTCTTCTTTTGACAATTCAGACCAGAGTTCACACTGTTTTTATGTTCTAATTCGACTTTCCAAACAAAACGTTTCTCCCACACTAGAACAAAACTCTGTTTTTATCGTCTCCTGATGATGGTAATTTGTTTAGCAAAACGCATATCGAAACGGGGTTTTGTTCTGGCGCGGAAAAGTGTTTTCTTCAGATTTATTTTAGGCCAGAGGTTGCAATTCTAATTCTACAAGTGTATAGTAATATGTTAAAATGAAAATAATGCAATTTTATTTTTAAATCAAACAAACTTGTTATTCAATTATTATTTATCTACTTTGGTAATTTACTAAATATTACAATAAAAAAATGTGTTTTATTCGTGTAACCTCACCTGTTTAGAAATAATCAACTTTACTATAGCAAACTTTAACACTACAGAGCCCAAATGAAATACCATTTCGAGTATGTATGATTCAGAGGAAAGCGTAAAGGGCTTATGTCCTGCTGGTTGAATTCTCAACGGCCTAGACATAATGTTCTATACGAATCTATTCTACAATATTATACATTCGTTGTCGGCTGTACAGTATTTAGAACATGCTAATTTCAGAGTTTTTTGTTGTTTTTTCCAAAATTTCGTTATAATATCACAAAATGATAGTTTCTATTGTAAAACACAAGCCAATTTCATTAAATATGTTGAATTCGTTACGAAAAGCTTTCGAAAATAATGTTCCTCAATATAGCGATAACAATAACTTTTTATTCGAACTACAATTCTTATCATTTAACTAAGAATATTAACTATCGCAAAGTTCATAGGGGATAATTTTAAAAAAAGGAAGTTTACCAAGAATTATGCAAAATGCTGGATTTTTTGTCGAATACTAGTGAAAGTATTTTCTTCATAAAAAGATTTTATATTTACCGATTGTCATTGTTATTTAATTCATGTAGAAACACGTAGTTATATGTGAAATTTGTATACATTATGAATTGTTATTGAAAGAAAGAGATGTGGAATATCGTTCCTAATGAAACTTTGTACACAATATCATCATGACAAATATTAAATGTTCGTTTCGAAAGTGATAGGGTATTGAATCATTAACATCTTACATGGCCAAAGTCTAAAAATATCAACAATAATTTGCCTAATGATGCCGTCAGTATTTAAAATTATTAGAATGGAAAACTTCTAAATTGCCATTACAATTGAATCGTAATTTTTAGGAGATCACTTCACATTGATATTGACACGATAAAAAACAAATGATATATGCTTGAAAAATAAGCAAAATTCGTCATAACTATTCAATAAAAACAAATGAGAGAAAAAAACGAAAGTTGAAATCGAACGAACAGCGATTGATTGAATGAGTAGAACGAATCACTTACGATAACAAACCTGCTAGTTTGAAAATGAAAAATTTCAAAATGTCGTGTTTATTCTTGCAAAACACTTCCTGTATCAATACAATTGTTAAAATGGTCGGTAAAAAGAAAATACATTTATCTGTGTCTGTAAATGTTATCAATTCAACTCACCGCCGATAAAAAGATACGATTGAATTTGATATTGAGAATTCCCATTATTGTAGGTACGCAAAAACTGGAATTATAGGTTCTTCAAAAGTGGTTTTTGATCTTGAAAAACTTATCGTCAGAGGCCAGTGTCGATCGAATATGTCCAAAAAGTTTTGAAGGAAGCAGGTCTGAAAATTATCTGCCCAACACAATCTACGAAGAGTAGGTAGATAGGTGGGCAGATAGGGGTAAAGTGAGTCAATTTATCTTTCACACTTATTCAAACTCTACCAAATTGATCCGGTTTCTTTACGAATCAAATTACTTTATTTGATGAGTAACCGTTAAGGTCATCTTGCAAGAGAGGATTTCTGCAAAACGCTGAAAACCTGCTACGGTCCTTGGCGAGGCAGGTACAAAGTATGCTCTCTGCTAACAGAGCCCGAATTTCCTTGTGAAGACCTGATAGACGGTCAGTCTGCGACTAGCTTCGTCAGACAGATGAGCACCACAAAAGTGTGGCTCGGGAATTATGTCTCCCAGAAGGGTTTGTCGCCAAAATGTGGCTACCTGAGCAACTGAAATTTTTGTGTGAGAATGGACCAAACCACATCTGCACATTAACCGATTAAAGCAGGTGTCCCACAGGGGTCCTGCTTATCACCGTATCTGTATTCATTGTTCACGTACGACTTTCTCATGTTCTCGCGAACGAATGTGGGTATCTATGCAGACAATACCGAAGTTTACGCTCATTCGTTCTCGAGCGAGGTGGCTAAGCAGCAGCTGCAGATATCCACCTCGACAGGATGGTCGTGCCGTACTTTGATAGGAATAAAATTCAGATGAACACATCGGTAACCGAGCTCGTTAAATTTTCGAAGAAATTTACCAACGTAAAGATCTTCGGGGAGTTGCGAATCAAAGGCGTGAGCGTTGATGTACAGAAAAGCGCGCGATATCTGGGAGTTATCCTGGATAGACGCCTGAATTTTCAGGAACACTTGAGCCTGGCGACCCAACGAGCGGCTGCGGCGAAAAAACGCACATATCCGCTCATTGCACGGAACTCAAAGCTCAGTGTTAACAAATTGCTTATTTACAAAAAAAGTAATAAGACCAGCTATGTTGTACACCAGTCATGTGTTCTGCAGCCTCAAGATATTTCATTTACAGAGACTCGAAAGGATGTAGGACAAGGTGCCTTGTATTTTCACGAATAGTGACGGATAAATTTCATTGGTTGATGTGTTAAATTTGGCTGAAGTCGAGACAGTCACTAAACATATCAGGGAGGCTGTTTCAGAAATTCTTCAAGTTCTTTCTGCCGAAGAGTCCGCTGACGAGGGACGTTACGGTTATTAGGAGTTATCATAATCAGCCCCGTGAACACGGGCTGATCTATGCCTCACTGGATATCTTCCATGAACGGCGAGAACACGACCACGTTTAGTCCATGGAAAAATTGGATAAGATAATTCTCGCTGTAGCGTGATAGCAGATTTACTCATACCTTTTTTTTCATGAACAGGAAATCGAAATCGCACCGCAAGAGGAGCTCTCGCGTGAGCTTCGGCAGGAAGCGAGACGTCATAGACCTAGGTTAAAGCAAAAATCTGTTGAGCGGAGAGGGACTGTGTGGCGGCATGTATTCTGCCGTCTTGTTAGGCCCAATTCACACAGAACCGACGTCTGGCAGACACTTGGAGTGGACCTTTGTCCCTTTCGCATCTCTTCTATGTAAACAAAAGATCCAATGTGCATAGAAGTGACGTGGCGCGGGCGGTCGCCCTCCCGCCCTCGCCATCGTCTCTCGTGGCGTATAAGAAGGGGCACGCCAGTTCCTCACCACGTGTATATCCGTCTTCATCCTCCAAAAAAGGCGAAATGTTGTTGACTCCAACATACAACTTTGCGAAGAAGTTGATAAATATCCTTGTTTATTTAATTTTAATCGTGCTGAATATTGTAATATGAGTGCCAAGACAAGGTTTGGCAGAAAATTGCTGATAAAATACACCAAATCCCACATATCCTCATCATCTTTGTCACTGCTTGAAAAAGTCATGTTGTAGTACACACCAACAGGTTAGTGGCGTTCTTTCTCGCCACTGTCCCGCCCCTCTGTGTGCATTGCATACGCCACGCTTCCGCCACGTCCGTGCCTTGCCGAAGCCTCGTCTCTGACAGACATCTGTTCTGTGTGAAATGGGCTTTAGACTCAACAAAACAGTCGTCCTCTTGCCAATCCCCTTCCACCCCTATACTTATCCCCCTTCCTTCCCTATCCCTACTCCCATATGAGGAAGAATACGTTTTTTCACATATGTAAATAGATTTTTTGTTATTGATGTATCCAAATAGACAAATAAAGAATTTTGGAAATATGTCTCCTGTGACATATCTCAGGAAGATGTTCACCCATAGCTGCGGGGTATTGACTGCATCTACCAGCCAGAGATAGTTTTTTTGATTATCTTAGAGAACCTGTAGCCATCTATATCCTGTCTGTTTTTTCTCCCCTGTTTCATGCAATATCCGTCTGTTGAAGTCTTTATTTCTGTCAGTGTATTATAAAACGTGCTGTTGGAAAGCATCACGTATAATGATTTGGTTCACAAAATTTCCTTCTCTGTAACGTTTGTTATTACACGTATTATTAAAAATCCATTTAACTGCAATGAAAATTGCATTCAACTGAGAATCTCATATATTTCATTTTCTCTCTCTAAATTAATTCTTGTCTCTAAATTTTTCAATCCCGGTATCGAACATAGGTACTCCAATTGATGTTTAATGAACAGCCAGTTCACCCTTTTTAAAGTTGCAGTTGTCTTTGATGAACATAATAACGTATCAGAGAAATTGTAGACATGTAAGTTATACTTTAATCGATTATTTATTTGAATTATATATGCCTCTGAAGAAACATTTTTGTAAAATAGCTATATATTGATTAATTTTGATTGATTTTAAGTAGTTATCTTCTGCAATCTCATTCTTCTGGAGGAATAGTTCAAGTAAACGATATAGTGCAACCTACCTTCCAACAGCTCCCCTTTAATAATATAGGTAGGGAGCTAACTAATTTCGTTATTCGTTTTTATGTATACAATCGATCGCTTCAAAAACACTTCACTAACTTTCTTCGAAAGCTTCTGATAATTCCTCTTCCATATTCTCTGTTTCACTATCACTGTTGTCGTTTATACAAATAATGAATTTATTTCCACCGTTAATATGTAAGTGTCCAATCTCCATATATTCTTTTCCAATTAAAATTACTTTTTTAATCCTTTTCTGCAAATCTTCTTCGGTAATATTAAATACTTCTTCTTTAATTAGCTCTATTACCTTATATATCAATTTTGGAAAATTATTTTTACGCCTGATGCTTTGTTTCAATTTTCCCCAAATCAACTCGATGGGATTGAAAACACAAAAATAGGGGAGGGGGAAGTCTCAGAATGGTGTGTCCATAATTTTCAGCAATACTCTCAAGGGCCTACACTTTTTCAAATGTGTATGTTTGTAAAACTTCAAGTAGTTGGTTTTTGGTATAGTAATCTTCAAAATACAAATTGTTATCTATTGGAAAAACTTTGTATTTCATCTTTCCTCGAATTTTTATTCGGTACTTTGATGAGCTGTCGCGAATGATAGGAAGCGTTGTCAAGAACTATTACACTATTCGCATCCAAATTTGGGATCAATGCGTATTTAAACCATTCCTCGAAAATATTAGCTTCCATGTTGTTATAACAGGCAACATTGCAGTCCTCAAATTTTTTTCACATAGTTTCAAAAAATTCGGAACCCATCTTTTACTTCCTCCGCAATGATTAATCGCGATCTTTCGTTTGCAGGCATGTTAGGCATACACATTCTCGAAACATCAGTCTACTCTTTCGTAACTGTGTCGTGAGTGTCATACCAAGTTTCGTCCAAATAGAAAATTTGCCATTGTTCTTGTCTATATTTAGTTATTTGTTTTAAGTATTTGTTACGCAATTCCACTGTTCTTCTGCTTTCCATAAGTGCTTGACGTTTGTTTATTATTTACGTTGTTATCACATGTTATTACTAGAAGTACTCGTCCAAGGACGCCACATTTTAAACAGATAACAAAAACTTCAAGTACCTAATTATAACTGCACCAATATCGAATTTCAACACTCAAATCGCGATTAGTTCGGCGATAACCATCCCCGCATTCCCCGATTTCTATTTGTCACCGTAACATGACTTCAAATTTAATTTTATGACTCTTCAGCCAATTATAAAACTCGGTTAGTAAAAATTATCCAATACGAACTGTCAATTCTACAGTACACGTGTAGTATTTCGCAGCCGATTCATTTCTATGTATAAATTTTTTTGTGCTTTTGAGAGTGCCGCCAGCTTTAAAAGTGCAAAATATCGTTTACTTCGACTATATAAGTATTATTTTTCTATTATGGACTTGCAAGGAAACTATTTAAATACGTTAATTTTCTTGCATCCTTCATCAGAGGCAACCAAGTGAGTTGTATAGTGTTTTCAAAGAAATACCAAAAATGACACTGATTGATAAAACCAGCGGGTAGGAACTCGACATAAATTTAAATTAATTATATTAAATACCTGCACCTTTGTTTGCAGATGAATATAATGTGATTTCATTTGCAAATGATCTATATATATAACAATATTTCAATTCAAACCCTATTGAGTATTTACCCATTGATTTTATAATTTACGATTAAATTGTCAATACGCTCTTGTTCTTTGAAGGCAATGCTATGAAACGTTTGTATCACAGTTCATTAAAGTTTTAGGCAGTTTTGGTATCATACATTGCGAGAATACAATTACTGCCTTCATTGAAAAGTATTTCCTCCCTTTGTTCTTCAACAATGAAAGTTTCAGCTGCTGCATTTGAGCATTATTGAAAATTTTAATGAAACCATTGTTCTTTCTCTATTATAGAAAGCGAATGTACGAATGAAAAAGAGATGATTGGTTATAATATTAGGATATTCACGAAATACTTGGTTTTGTAAGGGAAGATCTTTGTGAGGCATTATTTCTGACTGGTCAAAAACACATTTCTTTGTCATGCTCAAGTACTGAAGCCATTAATACCACTATATAGTCCAATAAAATAAGGATTCAAATTACCATGCAAAAAGCGCATTTTTCAATATAAGTTCATTTTAGCATACATTCAAAGGATTTATAGTTAAAAAATGTAGAATTTCATTTAGGGGATAGAAAGTGAATAAAAACTACCCCAAAAATCCCTTTTTTGAATATATCTCGAAAGCATAAAAATATATGAAAAAAAGGTCGAAACAAATGTAGGCAATAAATTTTTCTATAAAATCGTTATCGATCACTTTTGACGTATTTGCAATAGAAACCGATATATTTGCAATAATCAATTTATACTTATAGTTCGGACGGGCTGCAGTAGAGCGGCTATATCTCTCCAGCACTACGAAATAGATTAAGTGTTGTCAGAGTTTCCCAGGTGCACATACGAATGAATGCGAGTTCTATTTATTTTCATTTCCGAAAGTGTTTGCGTCCATTTCATTAGAGTGTTTTTTTGCATTCTATTGAAGAACCTGTGAAAAGTGAAAATGGAGCGTGAGTTGTGCTCTATTTGTGAATTGCCTCTTGAAAGTGATTGTGACACAATTGCAACTGTGAAAAAAATGGTTTAAAGACATTAATAGACAAAAGTAAAGTGAAAAATTACCTGAAATATAGAGTGTGGGAAGGTAAGGAGTCATGTCGATTTCATGATGGTTTGTATATACTGTATATTATTTTATGTTTTACTCTACGATGACAGAACCTAACAGTAAAATGTTTTCATTGCAAGAAATGATTTATAAGAATTTAATGAATTATTCATCTTATTCATTCTTATGTAAAAAAATTGAATAATTTATTATACACAAAAATATTTTCGAAAATAAATTTTTATTTTTTAATCTGCGAAATATATACAGTGTGTAAAAGCCAAATGGAATAAATTCATTATTACGGTTACACTACATATTAAAAAAAAACCCGGAAGACGTCAAATGTAAATTATAATTTGACATTCTTCTACTTAAAAATGTCACCCCTTCCTTGAAACCCCTTCGCATGACAGGGGAATTTTTTGATATTATCGCTTTTAAGTTCATTGCAACAACTAAGATAAAATAAATTGAAATCATGTGGTTACCGAAATTGGATGTAGAATGCGAAAAATAATTATGGATGTTAATGAAGTTAACGAAGTTAACCGCAAACGTCTTGGCAACATCCTAATCTCAAATAAAACTGTCTTCAAACATTATTCAACATATCAGGCATGGCCGACCTAATCGCAAGCGTTATTCGTTCTATTGAGTCATTAAAATCTGAGGGTATAGTTTTGTACACATTGCCCTTCACATATCCCCATAAAAAAAATCTAATGATGAAAGATCAGGTGATCGCGCTGGCCATTCAATCCATCCTCGCCTCCCTGCTCCATCCTGCTAAAACCTCATCCAGTGACGATTTTCCGTTGACCAGTAGCGGAAATTTTGCCGATTAGCATGACATTGTAATAAAGACGATAATATTTTTGTTTCAGAAATTATTACTCTTCTATATTTTGAATGAAAATTTTCAAATCAATAAAATTTCAAATATCGGAAGACATTGAGAATTTACTCAGTAGGTCAGTATGTACAGATTATTTATTTGAAAACAATAGTTTAATTATTATAAATTCTGTTTTCAGTTTGCAGAAAACGATCTGCGGACAAGACAAAGTTTGTACGAGTTGAAAAATTGACTGAGGAACTTCCAGCATCTACAAAATGCAGCAACTTTATTTATATTTTATTTATATGCACATCTCGATGAAAATTTAACAATTGAAGAACTGTGTTATAAACTTTTTGTTAACCTACACAAACTAAGACTGAAATTCGACTGGCAAGTTTACCTCCTACATCTTCAGCTTGATTCAACATGCTAAACGAGTTTTTTATCAAATTCAACAATGGAGTGGAAATAACCTTCAGCCTGAGCAATGGGGATGGAAACGACTTAATATGTTGATGATCCCAATTATGACAACCGATAAACCTGCGCCTGAAGATTTGTTAAGACAGGTAATTTGCAAAGTATTATAATTTTATTATTCAAACTCTCATTTTTTATTGAAATTTAATTGTTGAAACTATATTTTCAGATGTTCTGCAGCTGTCATACCAACTGTGCGACTCAACGATGTGGATGCAGAAAAACTGCGTCAGGCCTTGATGATGACTTCATACAATACGTAGGAAATTATTAATGGTGGCTGATTATTAATGATATTTTGAAAAACGCTGAATCTCATGAGGATTCTGAAGAAGAAAGGGTCCTCGATTATAATGATTTTTAGTACTGAACATTCTTCTTCACCTAAAAAACATTAAAAAGTAAAATTGAGGCATTTGGTTAAGAATTATTGAAATTTTTAGCTTTCTACTAATCCATCTCGATACAAAAAAATGTGGGGAATCTTCCAAAACAAAGAACGAAGAAAGCAATCAATTTCAAATAACTAACTATATACAAAGACGTGTAGATCCAAAAAATATAATCTCCTGTAATTTAATTATTGACATTTTTCATTCTTTTTGTGTAAAAAAAATTTCCGTATTTTTTGACACAAAAACCATGTGAATAAACCATATGAATAAAAAACACAGAATAAAAAGAAATAGAAATTATGATTAAAAAAAATCATTCCTCAATATTCATATTTACTAGCAAAAAAAATTGTTAATCAACAAATGCTTTAAGCAATATTTTTTTTTGAGAAACGATTTTGTTTTTAAAAATCATAAAATTCGTTACTGATAAAAATCCCCAAAAAAATTTCAAATATCTCATAAACAATACATTTGTTTATAATAATTTTTCAAACCAATAGAGCTACAAGTTGCGTAAAAACCATTTTTATTTAGCTCTCAATAATAAGAATATAAATAAATTTGAATATAAATAAAAATTTTTCATTGCTTCAATTGAATTTTGTTTTACTGTCTTTGATTAGTAATAACAAAGTGAAAAATCAAAATTTTTATATTTTTTTAAAAGGCTTTCAAGAGAAGTTTCAAGGAGTAAAAAAATCTAAATTTTTAGTTTAAAAATTATGAAGGTTTTCATGTAAATTAAAAACTTTTAAAAATTAGTTATTTAACCAAAGTATATCTTATAAAATAATCACGAGAATTTTTTTTTCATACCTCTTTTCATATATTTTTATGCTTTCGAGATATATTCAAAAAAGGGATTTTTGGGGTAGTTTTTATTCATTTTCTATCCCCTAAATGAAATTCAACATTTTTCAACTATAAATCCTTTGAATGTATGCTAAAATGAACTTATATTGAAAAATGCAGGCTTGCCTTTTGCATGGTAATTTGAATCCTCATTTTATTGGACATATACAACAACATCATGGAGGATACTATAAAGAGTGATAGTACAATTGAATTATACCTAGCACTTTCCGCTTGACTGCGACCAATTTCAGTTTTGGCATTTTTGCAGAAAAAACTAATAAACCTATTTTTTTCTAAAGTATTCTTCAAATAAATAATCGAAGAACTCCAGAAGTAGAAAATGAGTTTCAGCATATACCGTCCTTTATAGGTGGTGCGAGTGTGAATCTAGGGAAAGTTGGGGTAATTTGATGAGAATTCATATACGGTTTATTATAAATTTGAATAAATTTAAATTACAATATTTATAAATATTTATTTTCTGTCCCAAAAAATGTGACAGAAAAATATGAAAAATATTTATTTTTGGAAAGTCACGGAAGAGATGTCGATAACCTTGTAAAGGTTGAAGTCTTGCTAATAAATCCAGTCACTCTGGCCCGGTTCTGGTGCAGGTGTTTTCAGTCGCAGACCCAGGACAGAGATATCAACCTGCCTAGGAACCTATGCGAGTGTATTTCTAGCGGAAATTTACGCTACTGAATTGTGTGCGGAGAGATTGGAAGAATACAACCTCATATACAAGTCAATAAAAATATTCTAGAACAGTCAAGCTGCGTTGGAAGCTCTTGGCTCCTACCGAGCAACGTCTAAATTGGTAGCATATTGCCAAAAATGACTCTCCTCGATAGGAAGACTTAACATATCGTCTCTGGTCTGGATTTCTGGTCATACTGGCCTGGAAGGCAATGAGGCTGCTGACTCCCTTGCAAAGGAGGGTGCTGCAAGCAGCTTCATCGGACCAGAACCGGTCATTGGCATCTTCCAGGATTGGCTCACTCCAAGGAGTTCATTCACCCTTCGAAGCTTGATACCAAACAGTTGACGACCCCTTCCGATATAGAAGGCCCAGACACTCTGTCGAGTAAGGTCCTCATGTTCCCCGTTAAAAGATGAACAATATCTTCATCCAAATACCCCAGCCAGGTAGGGGTCCACGTGAAGGGCGGCACTGATGTCTGAGGACATTCATGCCGAACAATCAGTATTGACCCGTTTGTCTTTCTGACGAACCTCAGTACAAAGGGTAAGGGAGCTAGGCTCCAACCTGTTTGAACCCAAGATGGCTGTTGACGATGCCGAATAAGTCCAGTTATCACCCGAGAACGATTGTGGATACTAACAATCGAAACGTCGTGAAGTAACTTGGCTGGAGATCTTTTAATATTTAATTTTAATTTCTTGTTAATCATTTTTAATTTTCATCCCATGTTAATAGTTCAATTTTATGATTCTTTTTATTGTTGCTTGTATTTTATTCCGTTGTAATTTCAGTTTGTTTGCTTATTATAATTGTTTTTTTTTTCAGGTACTCTTTTTGATATTTTATAGATTTTTTCAGGGATTTCAGATAAATTTATATCATATTAGACAATGGAAGTCCGAACTAATGGAATGCATCACGAAACATTGTCAACCACCCTCAAAAAATTGTTGCTCCTCATAAAACTGTAGAGAGTCAGAAACAAAATTAAAACCGGAGTTCGGAAGAGATTGGAAACTGGTAAACCTGCAAACCGGCCACACTAGCTTAACTCTCGAATTTTTCGTAAAATATTTTCTATAATAATTTGTTGCTCATCTTAAAACGCAGAGACTGTTTCTATTTTGTTGCTGACTCGGGTGATAACTGTTATTACCCGAAACGTCGTGACAAAACTTGGTTTGGAATCTTTTAATTTTCATTTGTTGTTAATAATATTTTTAGTTTTTTAATTTTTAGCTTGTATTGATATCTCAATTTTTTATTTTTTTGGTTGCTGCTTGTTATGTTATTTCTTTGTAATTTCAGTTTTTGTTTAATAAAATTGTTATTTTTTCGTTTAATCTTTCTAATTTTTTTACATATTCTTTCAGAGATTTCAAATCAATTTATATTATATTAGACAATGGAAGTCCGAACTGATGAAATACACCTCAGCTACTGTTGTAGACTTCCATCCTCCGTGCTTCTTAATATCCGTTGTATTTGCTCCTTCTGAAACAGTGACCTGTATATTCCTCTGGTTCCGGGAGGTTCAGAAACTCAGCAATGGTAGAGATCATTTTCCCAAACGTGTGTATACCGGCACTGCACTGCATTCATAATTGGAGTATTTCAGAAAAAAACGTTGATAATAATAGAAGGGCGTAATGCAAGGAATGTATTAAAATAGTCAATGTTTTTTCCAACAATGCAAAAAAAACGATCTATTTTTGTTTTTTTATTTGGATCTTGAACAATCAATGATTTATTCATTAATTTAATGTTTTGTATTAATAAATGGCACAGCTCTTCACGCCGGCAGGCTACATATATTCCGAAAATAGTAGCAACTTTTATCATCAAACATTTTTCATCTCGCGCTTTATTTATAAACCTCTGGAATTGTTCAAACGTAAGAGTTTTTGATTTTTTGGGCCTATAACTTTCATTTTTCTGCTTTAAAAATGTTATTACCTTGAAATATTTGCTTGTATTAAATATTAAATATTTTTAACGAGCGCACTCGACTTTATCATTGAAAACTTGTTCCACAAAGTTGACGAGTTGTTCCATATTTTTGATATCTCTTCTAGATAGGCTAAGAAGACGGTTTCGCTGAAATTTCCTTCGACGTCTACACCAGCTAAGAAAATTAGAATAGGCGATGTCGTACTGCTGAACCGGTTTTTTGGTAACAATTCAATTGAAGCTCTTTTTGCAACGTCTTCAATATCGTCAGGAACACACAGTTCCTCACTATTGTTCTTCATTATGCAAGACCTCAAACACCAGCAAGAACTTTAAATGTGACTTTGAATAAAACGCGGGAGCTGTAAACAATACTGATTGGTGGTAACCAGGTGATTCGGCGTCACCTGACACGGCCACTTTACAGCAAAGCAATAACATGAAAATAGTTAACTGACAAGATATGTCAAAATGTGTTTTTATAGAAATATAAATTTATTTATTTCATTATGAAAACAGGAAAGTTGTACAAAAAACTTTGTATGATATTTGTGTTAAAAGTAAGTTTTATTTTGTTCGTGAAATTTTTCTTTTTAACTCACAAAATAAAACCTTACTTTTAACACCCATCATAAATAGCTATTTTCTACTATTTTGTATGCATGTATTATAGAAAATGTATATTGATTGACCTGTTCGCGTGGCTGGGATCCATAGAAAGTTGATAAATGAACTAATTATTCATCCTTTGTGAATCACTTCGTTTCACTGGTGAAATGAATCGGAATCATACTTGTTTTAATGACAAATTTTGGATTGATGGTCACAAATAGTTGTTATCATAAGTTAAATAGTGACCTCAAGGAAGAAATCTTCGAGCCACGAGGAATCAATTTATAGTAGCAGTGACGAAAATTAAATTCTATTTTTGAAACGACCTCCTTATGGACTGAAATTTGAAAAATACACACAATTTATTGACCCGACAAATATCTTTTGATGATTGCGTTTATTACTTCATTTTTATTGAAACTGTATATCTGGACAATTCAACAATCGGAAGTAAACGGAAAAAAACCTGAATTCAGGAAACGATTCAGGCGGGATAAATATTCAATTTATTTTTATTTTAACACGCTTTTATTAGCTTCAACTGTATGTATATTTGTTTGCTTGTAACTATCAAGCTCGTGATCTGTATTTGACAGAATTATCGACATTATTGCTTGATCTATTCGCGAGCAGATGGCGCTGTACGTAACCTCCTTGATATAATTCGGACTCACTTTACATGCATTTCTTCATTTGAAAAAAGTATTTTTTTTTATAAACAAGCACCTGCTGCCTTATTTGTAACCCTCCTTTGCGCGTTTGCTGCCTTGGGCTTGGTAGCTGATTTTCAGGCTCCCTCTCCGGAATCGTAAAGTATCATTGGCAATTTTTGTAAACAATATAAGTACGGCTGATCAATCCCAAAGTTTAGATTTTAGATAAAATGAATATAGTTTGAAAAGACTAAAAAACACCTATCACCCGAAGACGATTGTGGATACTAACAATCGAAACGTCGTGACGTAATTTGGTTTGGAATCTTTCAATTTTTATTATTAATTATTTTTTCATTTTTTGTTAATAATAATTTAAATTTTTCAATTTTCAGCTTTTATTAATATTTCGAGTTTTGTATTTTTTGGTTGTTGCTTGTATGTTATCTCTTTGTAATTTCAGTTTTTGCTTTTATCAAGTACTTTCTTGGTTTTTTCTCATTTTGTCTTCAATCGAGGACCGCCTGCCCGTTACTGACGATGCCCAATAGGCTGAAACAGCTGTGTACCGGTGGCTCTTAAATTGAAATCAATATGGGAATGATCAAAGAGTACTTATCTATTTATTTTTTGATTTTCATGGAATTATTTTCCAGCAGCTTGACTGCATTAACCTTTCTAGATTTCATATATATATATATATATATATATATATATATATATATATATATATATATATATATATATATATATATATATATATATATACATATATGATGTATTGTTTTTTCGAGTGTTCATCCGTTGTGTACTATTCGATAGTCGACGTTTCGCCATCATCTCAGATGGCATTATCAAGACGAGTTACTGCTTATAATATACATATATATATATATATATATATATATATATATATATATATATATATATATATATATATCTATATATATAATATACATATATATATATATATATATATATATATATGTATATATATATATATATATATATATATATATATATATATATATATATATATATATATATATATATATATATACAGTGTGACCCATTTAAAATGGAACCACCCCTGTAGAATGTGCATTTTTCAATCAATCTCAATTTTTTTTTATTGAAATATTAAGCATGAAAAACTGTATCTTGACACTAACTTTTACAATTTTAGTTTCACTTCCAAGGCACTCTATGGTTTTTTTTGTTTGTCAAAAACGGCAAAAGTTTATTAGGCAATTTTTGTTTTCAAATTTGACTACACCACTGGATTCGTAGTCATTATAAATCAAAACTGTCAAATTTTCATTAAAAAATATTTGTTAACAACGAAGTTACAACAACTTCAATTTTGGAAACAAAGTATTTGTTTGTAATTTTTATTCAGATTATAGACATATTTGAGATCTGACAACACTGTCATCACCAAGTAGAACACCAGTGAATTTGTACAGTGAAAATCCGAAGTCAACAGCTCAATGCGTTCTACAGTTATAACTCCTGAAAATATGGTACTGTGAGAGATTTGTGGTGCAAGCGTTTTGTAATAAAAATCTGACTACGCCACTGGATTTGTGGATAATATTCCCTTAAAATCATTCATTTGAGTGTAGGTTACGAGAAGTGAAAATTAAAATAAAAATTGAATAATTGAATAACAGAAAATTAAAAGTTCATTTTCAAGTTATGCAGTAGTAGACCAAGTTCAGAATCTCATGTCATGGGATCTCCCAATTGCGCTTTTACCAAATCTTGATAGAATCTTGAAGTATTAATGGTCATACTTGTAAGCTTTTTGGAAGTTTCTCAATAATAAATAATAGTACTTTTGTAACAGCGCACCTGGAAAATCACATTTTATGAGATTCTGAACTTACTCTACCTTCTTCTATAGCTGATGAAAACAAAATGTATACAAACAAGTTTCAAAGTATTTATTCAACAATTAATTGCCATTAAGAAAAAACTGATACTAAAATAAACATTGATTTGAAACTAAACATTCAAATTTTTGTGGCTTCTACCAAACCTCCATTAAGTTCAATACATTTATCGTATCTCTTCCGAATATTGTTTACACTATTTCTTATTTGTTGAACTGTAATTTCGGCACAAGCTTGTCGTATCCTTTGCATGAGTTCAGCTCGATTCGTTGGTCTTGTTCTGTATACTTTTTGTGTCAGAATACCCCACAGAAAAAAGTCTAATATTGTTAGATCAGGCGATCTAGGTGGCCATTCAATTAAGTCACTACCTCGTCCTATCCAATGATTTGGCAACTGGTTATTTAGCCACTCTTTAACAATCCTCGAATTGTGCACGGAACAGCCGTCGAGCTGAAAATATAAATTTACTTGTTCCGCAAGAGGCATTTCATCTATTTCGTCCGATAATTGGTTATTTAGAAATTCCAAAAAATTTTGCCCGTTTATGTTTCCATCAAAAAAATATGGACCTATTATTCTATTTTGTACTATACCTACCACACCAAACGTTAACTTTTTCGGAATATTGACTTTTACAATTTATGATCCAGTGCGGATTTTCCGTAGCCCAATACCGAGCATTTTGCGATGAAACTACCCCATTGGTGCTGAAAGAAGCTTCATCACTAAACATTATGCAATTTAAAACATTTCTTGTATTCAGGTACTCGCCTTGTGCCCACAAACAAAATTCCATACGTTTCACTTCATCACCTGCCTTTAAAGAGTGAAGAAATTTAGGTTTAAATGCTCTCATTTTGTTTTGTTTAAGACATCGTCGAATAGTCTCTCTCGGTAAGTTTAAATCCAAACTGGCGACTCGTAAACTTCTGTTTGGGTGGTTTCTAAAATAATCTAAAACAGCACCTTCGTTTAAATTTCTTCTTCGGTGATTATTTTTTAAAATATGTTTGCTGACTGCACCGGTTTCTTTAAATGTTTTGTTAATTTTACTGACGGTGCTTCTGTCAATGGGAAGTCGATTTGGATGTTTGTGATTAAATATCCTAGCTGCTTCTCTTTCACTATGATAATTGTCCCCAGAAATTCTCACAATTTCAATTCTTTCTTCTAATGATAATTGCAAAGCCATTATTAAATGCACGTAACTAACAACTATTATTTTATTTATGATTAACTGTCAAAATCACAGCCTACGTTTGATTTATTATAAAACCTTTGCATAATGAGTTCAGCTTCCTCAAATTATTGATATCTCCTCTAAAAGATTGTTTTAGCTGAGTTATGAAGAATTTACAGGGAACAATTTTTGTCCTGCTCTCTGTTTTATTATTGAATACATGATTTCCATGCTTTAAATCAATTTGATTTTAGCGGCTATGCGGAAGAATGTACTAAGTACTGCATAACTTGAAAATGAATTTTTAATTTTCTGTTATTCTAGAATACACTTCTCGTAACCTACACTCAAATGAATGATTTTAAGGGAATATTATCCACAAATCCAGTGGCGTAGTCAGATTTTTATTACAAAACGCTTGCACCACAAATCTCTCATATTTTCAGGAGTTATAACTGTAGAACGCATTGAGCTGTTGACTTCGGATTTTCACTGTACAAATTCACTGGTGTTCTACTTGGTGATGACAGTGTTGTCAGATCTCAAATATGTCTATAATCTGAATAAAAATTACAAACAAATACTTTGTTTCCAAAATTGAAGTTGTTGTAACTTCGTTGTTAACAAATATTTTTTAATGAAAATTTGACAGTTTTGATTTATAACGACTACGAATCCAGTGGTGTAGTCAAATTTGAAAACAAAAATTGACTAATAAATTTTTGCCGTTTTTGACAAACAAAAAAAACCATAGAGTGCCTTGGAAATGAAACTAAAATTGTGAAAGTTAGTGTCAAGATACAGTTTTTCATGCTTAATATTTCAATTAAAAAAAATTGAGATTGATTGAAAAATGCACATTCTACAGGGGTGGTTCCATTTTAAATGGGTCACACTGTATATATTGAAATTTACAATACTAATACGACATACATCATTGACGGTGGATACTTACTACATCGTATTGTGTGGGATAATGAAGAAACATTTAGCATTATTTTAGATAAATACGTTCAGTATGTACGTAGACACAATTACGGTCGTATTTGATCGCTATCTGATGATTGCACGAGAAATATTAAAGCTGCAGAACAACGTCGTCGAACTTTAGCAACATCTTCATCTTCCGATATTCTATTTGATGAATTCATGACAGTTCCTACCAGTCAACAGAAATTTCTTGCAAATACTCACAACAAATCTCGGTTAGTTTCAATGTTGAAGGATAAGTTTATTGGCGAAAATATATTATTTAAACAGGCTAATTACGATGCCGACGTACTGATTATTGAAACAGCTATAGAGCAATTTAATTTGACAAATACAACTATTGTTGTTGGTGAAGATGTAGACTTACTCGTACTTTTTACTGCTCGAACTCCACCTGAAAAAACCATTTTCTTTCTAACGCCAGGAAAAGCTCAAAGTCAAACTGAAATATATTCGTCAAAAAGTTTATCTACTTTTGCAAAGAGTCAAAATCATGTAGCAACAACATGTGAAGCAACAGTCTTTAAAATGTTTGAAAAACAAGATTTAGTTCAATGTGCTGAAGTTTTCAAAAAAAGTAATTCGACTCAACAAGAAATTATCACCAACGGGATTCAGTTTCTTCTTTCTATGTACAAAGCTCCGAAAAAAACCACCTGCTTAGATAAGTATCGATATGCATGTTTCGTAAAAAACACTAAAAATAAGAAACAGGTGCAATTAGCTTGTTTCCTTCAACCTCACTTGCTGCTCATCAACATCTTTTCCGGGTATATTACCAAGTTCAAGTGTGGCTTGGTTATCAGCTAGACCCAAAAGACTGGGGTTGGAAGTTGGTCGACAATGCATTAGAACCTATTCAGACTTTACTCCCACCTGCGCCGGAAAAACTGCTGAACACAATTTTTTGCAACTGTAAAAAGGGATACAGCGCTAAATGTGGTTGTAAAAAAGTTGTGTTTTCTGGCATGTACAAATTGTCAAGGCGTCATGTTCTAATGCTGAATCACTAATAGTGGAGGATTCATTTGATACCAACAAGGAAACATGCGATACATCACTCTTGACGCAGTTTACCTATACCCAGGATGAGTATTAAGAAGAAGAAGAAGATCAAGAAGAAGAACAACAAGAAGAAGTATTTGAAAGTTATAACTCAGATGAATAAATTTTTAATTTTTTTTAATTTCAATCGCTTTTATAATTTCCAACCCTTCCTAATATATTTTATAATGCCAGTTTTCAATTTGACAGAATCACAAAAGACATGTGACATAGGTGGTGTGGAAACGTGTGCATATAATGACGATTACAACTTTTACAAATTTTTGACTCGTCGTATCTCAGAAACGGTGGCTCTAAGAAAAAAAAGTAATGATACATTTTTTGTAGAGAGTTTTATGATCTACAATTTTTATTTGAGGTTATTTTATGATAAAACTTACCGTTTTCCTGAAAATCGCAAAAAAAACAATTTTTTTCGAGATTTTTGACCTTTGAACTCGAATAATTTTTTTTTCCAGGCTTCGCAATCATTCGGAATTTTAAAATCTTATTTTCAACTGTGTTTTAAACAATTACCCGCGTTTGCAGCTTGTTGTAAATTTATGTACCTTCCAATGTCTAGATTGACCGGATTCATTTAAGAAGAACCAGCTGACATTAAATTTAGAGGTCTGTAATGAAGTATAACTATATACCTTATAATGTCGTGTTATATTGGTCATTGGAAAAAAATAAAGAAAGTGGATCGTTTAGACGAAGACCCACGTAACCTATTGCTCAATTTTTTATCTTGCTGAAAATACAAAATGGTTATCAATGATTGAAATCCATCAATTTAAATGGATCACCTTGTATATATACCCTCAAATCACTAATTCAAAACTCCTTGAAACTTTAGCCTGTATAATCGATGGAAGAAACTATCCAAACTATACATGAGAAATCCTATCTTCATACCAGCACTTTAATAGGTATCTACAGGGTGTTTCAAATTCGATCCTCACCATTGGGATCTCGGAAACTATGAGAGATACGAAGATGGTTAAATTGGGGCAAAGTTGCGCATTTACCTGACTAACAATATGTCGTTGTGAAAGTTCTAAAATTCCAAGTATATCCAGAGATATCCAGAAAAAACAGAAATTTTGGAAAATGGTTTTTATTTTTTTCTGACCTTATTTTTCGAAGGATTCGGAAAAATACACATATCTCAAAAATGGCATCCAGGTGATCCCGAAAGGCGATTAGAATTTTGTAATTGGCTAATGAGAACACCTGGTTTTTCTGTTTTCCTGGAAAATGTAATTTGGACAGATGAAAGCACTTTTACGAATTGTGGGATATTCAACCGGAATAACGAACACATTTAGAACATGAACAAACTCAAGCACTTCCGAGAAATTCGACCTCAAGTGCGATTCAGTATTAACGTGTGTATTTTGTAACATTTCAAAGCTCTTTTTTTGAGATGTCTCCAAGCACTTGTATGACAAATATTCATTTCGGAGAAAATTTGACCTGTAGATTTCCCCGGGTTCGTGTTTATCTACAATTTATTAATTTTTATTGAAAAGGATACATTGTCTAACTTACCTCATACATACCTCATTTATCAAATTTTCCCGGCCCATTCTGTCTTCGTATTTTTTCCTCGGCTTTTCGAATGAACCAAACTCGGTGAGATTTTGATCCAATAACTTGAACATAGTTTGATGTGGTTGTCGTCTTTCGGGATACAAGTTTAAATACATTTCCGATGTCTTAACACTGTTTTTATCGTATTTGTAATAAATTTGTATCATATCTCCTTTTTCTTCATTCGTGAACGCCATTTTTCGCCAAAAATTCAATGACTCGTACAATACCAAATTTCATTGAGTGTAACAAATTGAAAGTCAAATTTAGAAACATCAAAGTCAAAGGCTATCATGATAAGAATTATTTTTTTCCAATATCTCCAATTTTTCGAAAAAGAATGATACATCATTGAAAAGGTTAAATCTGGTTCTATTCAAAAAAGAAAGAATCCAATGTAGCGCCCATAAGAAAAAATAAAGTTGAAGATGGTGACCGGAAGACGAAACGTCAGATAGCAAATCTGAAAACATGATTGTGTAGCAGGGAAAAAGTGGCAATGTGGAAGTGCAATTTATTTTCGAAATCATTTCTTAAAATTTCTGTTTTTTCCGGATATCTCCGGATATACTGGAATTCCAGAACTTTCTCAACGGCATATTGTTAGTCAGGTGAATGCGCAACTTTGCCCCAATTTAACCATCTTCGTATCTCTCATAGTTTCCGAAATCCCAATGGTGAGGATCGAATTTGAAAACAGTAGTCCGACTCCGCCGAAATACCATCACTCCTAGAACTTAAGTGTTTCTTAACAGTTTTCTAGGGGTAAACATAGTAGTTGAAATGCTTGATACAGCACTTATAGTAATGATATTTACAGGTGAAAAGTACATAGATATTATAAGATTATATTATTCAGAACAAACTGAGTCAAGTTTGCGACTAGAAAATTAATACGTTGACATAGTGAATTTTTGTATAATTGATAATTTCTTTCCAAAAACATTAATAAATGAGTGGCGCTCTTAAATTTTGCTAAAAGTAGGCTATATATTTGTCAATGAAATTTCATTCACAGTAAAAATAATCTTAGAAGCACAATGTCTGATAGTTTCATAAGTACAAAAGTGATATTATTAAAATGGCTCCAATCTTTTTATTTACTTTTTAGTTGGCGACACGTGTTTCGCTATGCAAAAGCTCTCTAAGCATAAACTAAAAGTTAATTCATAATTACAACTATATTTTATTATAATATATTGCCTACTTCTTTGTATGCCTACTTTCTAATAAATGGAATCTACCTGAAACGGTCAGGTATCAATTCATCAACTATATACGAATAAATTAAATTTTTCCAAAGTACTGTAATTATACTTAACTTTTCTTGCCTGGAAATGAACAGATTCAATAATGTCCATTCAGTTCAGTTTGATCGTTCATAAGATATTGAAAGTTTTTGAAATTGTTTATTTCCATACTCTCCAACAGGTTAAGTTTCAAACCTTTCTTATGGAAATGGAGGCGTTTGAATTCATGGTTTAACTCATGTCCCTCTGTGATTGAGTGAGTGGCATATGTGGAATTTATTTTTCCATTCTGTGTTCCTTTATGCGGGCTTTGAACGTTCTTCCAGTTTGACCTATATGAAACATCGGACATGACCCAAATGATAATCAATGCAGTCCCTATTTTTCTGAACTTTAATCTTTGTTATTCTTAATGTGCATGCCTAAGTTGTTGTTGGTTTTGAAAGCAATATTTACACTTTGTTGTGCAGAAAATATGAAATATTTGTAATGGGTTGGCCTACGTAGGTTGAGGTTCTATACAGTTTATCCTCATCTCTTCGAATTGGGTAAACTTCCTTCAAAGCTTGGCAGTATAACTATTTTGATGATAGAGAATGTATTAGACTGCTATCGTAATCATTGTTGGCAGCTATTTGTTTTATGATATTCTGTTTTTTATTGAAATTCGCCTCTGACAAGGGTACATTCATCAGTCTGTGAATCATACTGTTGAATGCTCCTACTTTGAGCTAATACCGGTGGGTAGACGAATTATGAATGATAATATCTGTATGTGCTGGTTTACGATAAATTGAAAAGTCATGTTGGTTAACTTTCGTTATTGTCAAGTCAAAAAAATTTATAGAGTCCTCCTTTTTCATCTCCATAGTGAATGTGGAGAAGGGTGGAGAAAATTGACGAAATTCAATAACTTAGTGAACTGTCTGTTCGTTCCTGTGAAACATACCAGGATATCATCCAAATATCGATACCAATACACGAAACTTCTTACCAGTGGGTTACTGTCTATCTTTCTCTCCAAATCGTCCATCAAAATCTATGCCAGAATGGGACTGAGTGGGTTCCCATTAGGAGACCTTTGCAGGATGAGTAAAACATTTCATTGAATCGGAAGTAATTCTGTGACAAAAAAACCGTAAGCAAGTCTAATATTTCCTTTTTCACATCCGGATTGACAGAACTCTCGTCTAATAGATTTTCTACAAGAATAATCGTTTTATTCGGAGAATACTGGGAAACAGATTCTTTACATCGAATAAAATCAATTTGACTTTATCCGGGACTGTAATATCTTGAATTTCATGTTCATATCTATGACCGTTTTGCCTTTATTAGCTTGCGTGAAAACAATGTTATTTGCTACCGATTTCTCCTTTACGGATTCAACTAGCCTCAATTCCGGATTGAGCCTACCTTTATGCATCTTTTCAGACTTTAAAATTTCAGCAGCAATATGTTTATTGGACATGTTTGTAATACTTGACACGCTGATCTAACAACTTATGTTTATATTTAAATAGAGTCTTGTTCACATAACATCAAGTATAAGTACATTATAAATTATGAATTCATGTTTATAAGTTTTACAATATGTGCCATTGTACGGATGTAACAGTGTATACTGTATAGTGTCCACTGTAATAATAGGGGATCCCAAGCGGGGATTTCGGGATTTACAGAAGCGCGGCAGATTAATAATACAGGGGGATACCTTGTACCCGGTTAAGTACTCCACCAAATATGAGCCCCATATATAAGGCCGCCTGTGAGGGATAAAGGATCAGATTAGTAAAAAAAAATGATCATCAGAAATTCTCGAGCGCGTCAGATTAAGGTAAGGTGAGTTAATTACCTGTTGAAAAGTTTATATTCCAGTAATCTGACAATTTGAGAGTGACGTAAAGAAAGGGGAGGGCAGGAAAGTTGTAAAAAAATAACGTCATTTCGACATTCTCGAGCGTAGCTAATTTTTTTATTGTGAAGGAAATAATTCAAGGATAACGAAAAATATATAATCTGACGATTTCCGCAAGCCGAAATAACAAAAATTCGCCAATAAAGTTTAATACGTACAGCTGTGTGATACCTATATTTCCCTCACCGAGTTTCTATTCCTCTATCCTCTATTCAATTTTTTCTATTACTCTCTCACTCCGTTCCCACGCTGAATTCTGTTGCCATGACGCCATCACATGTGATCGTGATGAAGATGATTATTAATTAATCAATTAATTGATGGATGTAGCCGTTACTACGTAATAGGAAATCATGATGAAGAAAAGAGAAATGAAACTTTCTATGTTTTTTACCACTTTTATTTGTAACTAACGTTACTGCAGTTTCGTCCTATAAGGACATTTTGAAACTTATACAATATATAAGGCCCAAACCTACCTATACAATATATAGGATCAAAACCAAGATAAATATCAGTTCCATACCACCGTTACATGAAGAATCTTCAACGAACTAGGTATGAAGGTGGTATTTAAAACAAATCATACACTACAGAGCCTTTTAGGAAACCCAAAGGACAAAGTCGAGAATTCGGAAAAGTCTGGAATTGACGAAATTAAATGTGAGGACTGCGACGCAAAATATTATGGACAGACTAAAAGATCTATCAAATTAAGATATAAGGCACACCTAAAATATGGAAGACCTGAAAAATCAGCAATCGCCCATCATATTTTGATGCCTAGAGTGTAGAAATGAGTACCTACTTAAACATAATGAATATTATGAATAACAATAATGGACCAATAACTAATAGTATAAAATATAGCTTGTTGAAATAATATTTTGATTATCAGATTTACTTGACTATTACCTAAGGCCACATTGTAAAATTAATTTAAGACTAGCAACATAGTAAAATTAATTTAAGACAATTAAGACACAGGTACCTAGCAGAGGTATCTATGGTAAAAGGATATCATCGTTAGTACCTTTGTGTATTTAGTTCATTCTTCCTCTTGAAGATGATCACTTGGTGATCGAAATACGTGTCGAGGTGTTGAAATAACGGTTTGGTGTTGGGATAAAACTCCAGTAATATTCATATAGATATTCCATAACAAAGCATAACAAAAGTCTAACTTACAAATGAAAAAAGTAAAGAATGCTATTTGCTTTCAAGTACTTTTTTGGAATTGTTCACTTCTGTCTACTTGAGTGTTTTTTCAAGGGTACCTATCTTGCTGGAAAGAGAAGTAAGTACTATTTTTTTATTCAAAATTTTCAAAATTAATAATCGGAGAAAACTAGCAAAGTTCTGAGGAAACATTGAAATAATAAATCATCAACAAATTGTTTCTCTCCTCTTGCAAAAGAAACTTAATAATTTATCTACCTACTGAGTGTACATTGATGTTCTCATTTCTTCTGTTTTTACGAATAAAACAAGATAAGGGCATAATTACGTTATCATAATGATCACAATGATATCCGTAAAATTATAAACAAATGTGAATTTGAACAATTTATTTATCTTCTTCAGATATTATGAAGATTTGCGAGTAAAATGTGCACGCCACTGTAGCACTGATATGATGTTATTGTTTTAAACTAATTATAAACAATTCCAACTTAGAAGCTGTTTGAATACATCACTAGACTATGATCGACACTGGGATATCCCACATTGGTTGAAGATGTGATTTGAGAATGCCTAGGGTCTATGTTTAACGCCAAAGTCAATTTAACAAACATCAGAGGTTATTTCAAATTGATTGTTTTTAATTACTCCCCGTTTATGCAATCGAATACAATTTAACGTGTTGAACCCTTGTAAAAGGTAAATACAAAACATGTGACGATTTTTTGCTGGAAGTTCATAAAATATTCCAAACTAGAAGGCATCAAAAGATGGCATGATTGTGGGTACTCACCGTATAGTAGGAAAGCAGGCCTGAATTGTCGTCCAGAACAAACCATCGATATTGCCACCCCTTCATAACGTTTGTCCATTTGCTTAGTGAACCTTCCATTGCTTGATATTTTTTCAAATAGCACAAATTCACACCACATACACTAACATTACAACGATTGTTTGGTGACTAATTTGACATTTTATTTCCCTAGACGTTGACACTTGCGCCGATGGTTGTGTTTTTGATAGGCAACTTACAATACGTATCCACGAAGTGCATATTGCTCACATACCACAAACTAATAGTCTTCGCATACATATTACAATTAGACCAATGCAAAAGCCTGTCAGAAATGCAAGACAAGAGATAAAGGCATTCAATTATTAGAGAAGCTAGTGAAGTGGGGAAGGGTGAAATGGGGTAAATGTCAGAGGATGAAAAAGATTTTTTATGATTTCCAGTGAAAACAGACCTACTGAAATAAACTGAGAACAAAAATAATGAAATTTTCTTAGAAAAATTGGAAAAACCGATGTTTTCCTTTTTTTTTCAACAAAAATAATTTGTTGAACCTGAAAAAATATCTCATGGGTAAAATGATCATTGCCATTTTTTTGTTGAATGATCTTCTTTCAGATGGTGTGAAAGAAAAGTACTGTGGAAAACTTAATCACAGAATATCAGAACATCTGAAAGTTTCCGTGATGAATTTCACTGTTGATTTTCAAAGAAAACTGTTTCTAGGACAGTAACATTATGATATGGTATTTTTTGGATTTAGGTAACATCAAAATTAAATCTTAAATATCATGAATGAAACAATACAATTAAACAAGAAAAGGTAAGTTTGATTCAAATTTCGTAAGAAATAAATGATTTTTATTGCATAAAGTTTTTTAAAAAAAGTCATTTGAAAAAACGTGAAAAAATAGTTCCCGCTAAAGTTGTAGGTCTTTTTGAGGGGAAAAAGGTTTTTGGCTTTTTCTACTCCTCCATCTTTATACAAAAATGTAGAAAACTTTGAATTACACGAAAGGAAAATTCTTTGGAAACAACTTCTTTCATCTTGATAGTTGGTACTGGAACTTCTGGCGTAAATTGCATCTATTGAAAACACTTTCCCAACGCCAGAACAAAAAAATTATTACGATCTCCCGACGCTCGTTTCGCTAACCACGTTAACTCACACAGCACCAGATATTCTTGGAATATTCCCTCTATATCATAAAACGAATGTATATATTCCAAATATTCATGGAATATCCTTGGAATATATACATGCCTTTAGAATATTCATAGAATATGCTTGAAGAATATGTCAGGATTGTTCCCAAAAGAATGTGCATAGAATGTCTATAAATGGATTATTCTCCTGTCAATATTCTGAGAATATTAGTAGAGGGGGAAAGACGGGTCTGGACCTCCTCCCAAGGGTATGCCCCCCCAGATACACACCACTGACTGTGACCTTGATTAGTTTTTTCATTCTCTGCCTATGAGTTGACCTTGAGTTGTGTGTAACATGATGAGGTGAAACCCCTTTTTTACTCTCCGCCCATGACTGGCATTGAGATGTGTAATGAGGTGAAACCCCTTTTTTACTCCCCACCCATGACTGGCATTGAGATTTGTGTGATGTCATGACCGTGAACCGCTTTTTACTGTACAGCTATGATTTGGCCTTGCATGGTCACATGACCTTGGAAATTTCCTAAGCGATTTCGAGCTTCGAACACGTCATATGACCTTGGGAAAAATTTTGAACGATATTACTGATGTATTACCTTGAGTTTGAGTGATATTTGATAAAATGACGTAGATTTACCTTGCATTGGAGTGGGGGGTTATGCACATATAACATGTGTGTTGTGAATGTTTCTTTTTTGTCCGTATTCTCATCATAATCGTGTGGTATTATATAAAAGATGTATACGTGTAGTGAATGTGGAAATAGTTTCACTCGGAGTGATAACTTGCGTCGTCATCAGCGAGAATCATGTATTCTTGCAAATAATGAAGGACCATCAATGTCGAAGAGGCCTAGGTTAAACGCTCCATTATCTCCAGAAATGCAAACCTGTTTGTGTTGCAATTTGAATATTGCAAGTGATCAGATGAATATTCATCGGAGGACTTTGCAACATAGAACAAATGCATGTATTCAATATGGGGACGGTGTTAAAATCATACGCACAGCATTCAAGTGTAGAATTGTGAGCTATAGAGTGGATAGTCAAAACCGTCACATTGATTACCCAACATTTTTCAATGAATTGAAGCAAAAAGTTTTTAAACTACTCGAAGAAGTGTTAGTTATCCATAAAAGTGTGAAAGTCAATATGGAGGTGTTTGGACGTTACTATCTTCAAACTAAGGAGAATTTAGAAGTAAAATCATTCAATAGTCCCAATCAAGTTGTCGATCAATCGATGGATTTGAATGTGATTTATAACATTTTTATTGATGCTTTAACTGCTCAAGCAATGGAATTTCAACATCGAGATTCAGGTAAGTGATGTATTCACAAAATTGGTTATTAGATGTGAAGAGAAAATAAATTTTCAGGTTGGACTATCGAGGAAATTCTGTTTATGGAAGTAAATGTTAACAAGTATAGTCCCCTTGGAGGCTCTTCTTATATCAAGTTACCCAAATTCATTGAGTTGAAGAAAAGTGTTGTGAATGTTATTAATCAAGATCAATACTGTTTTGCATGGGCTGTAACTTCAGCTTTGTATCCTGCCAGTGTGAGAGTGTGTGAAATTTCATCTTATCCTCACTTCTCTACCGTGTTGAATGTAGCAGGTATGGATTTTCCAGTAAAGTTGAAAGATATTCCTAAATTTGAGATTATGAATGATTGCTCTATCAATGTTTATGGTTTAGAAAAATGTTTCAAAAACGGTAAAGATTCATATGATGTTGTAGGCCCGTTACATTATTCGAAACGTAGACTTAATAGTCATGTGAATCTGCTTAATATAATGGATGATTCTGGTAACAGTCATTATTGTTGGATTAAAGATTTATCGAGATTAGTATCATCTCAAATATCAGCACATGAACATAGAAAATATTTCTGTGATGGTTGTTTATTATACTTTAGTAATGAGCGGGGTTTATTGCGACATCAATTGAATGATTGTAATCACATATCGACAACAACACCAACCCCTAAATTCAGAGTTGATAAATTCGGTGAATGCGTACCTGAGAATATTTTGAAATTTGAAAATATTGAGAAACAGTTGAGGGTTCCATTCACGGTGTATGGAGATTTTGAATCAATCCTTAAACCACTGCACACAAATGAGCCAAATCCTGCTAAGTCTTTCACAAATCGAACCTATCTTCATGAACCATACGCTTTCTCATATTTCATAAAGTGCTCTTTTGATGATTCAATTTCAAAATTCGTATTGTATAGAGGGGCTGATGCATCTAAAGTTTTCATTTCAAAGTTGGAGGCTGACGTCACCAATATATATCACAAATATTTGAAAAATATCGTTCCAATGAACCCTTTGACTGTTGAGGAAGAAAATGATTTCAATAATGCCACTACATGTGCTATATGTGGAAAGACATTCGAAGAGAATGACATTAAAATCCGTGATCATTGTCACCTGACAGGAAAAAAAAATATTGGGGCAACACATTCCATATGTAATCTCAATTTCAAATTGCCCAATTTCATTCCGATCATTTTCCATAATCTCAGTGGGTATGACTGTCACTTGTTCATAAAAGATTTATGCACCAATAAAAGTAAAGTTGACGTCCTCGCTCAAACTAAAGAGAAATATATTTCTTTCACGAAACATTTATTTATGGAAAACAAATTAAATCGAAATGGGCAATTGAAAAAAGTATTTTTGAAATTAAGGTTCATTGATAGTTTCAAATTTATGAGTGCATCTCTTCAAGAGTTGGGCGATAATTTAGATGAGAAACATTTTGTGGAAATGAGAAAACATTTTCCAGAAAATGATAAATTTAAACTTATGAGACAGAAAGGTGTTTTTCCATACAGTTTCATCGATTCTTTAGATAAATTGAATTATTCATCTATACCATCAAAGGCGGACTTTTTTGACAAACTGAATGAAAGACATATTTCTGATAATGAATATGATAGAGTGAAGCAGGTATGGAAAACATTCAATTGTCGTGATTTGGGTGAATATTCTGATATTTACTTAAAATCAGATGTTCTATTACTGTGTGATATTTTCGAAAATTTCAGAAACATGAGTTTGAGTACATATAAATTGGATCCTGCACATTATTTCACATCTCCAGGACTTTCTTGGGACGCTATGTTGAAATATACAGGCATCAAGTTGGAATTATTAACTGATATAGACATGGTGCATTTTTTTCAAAAAGGTATTCGTGGCGGTGTTAGTCAATGTTCGGAGAGACAGCACATTGCAAATAATCAATTCCTTCCAAATTATAATCCTAATGAAGCTTCATCATTTATCATGTATTTGGATGCAACAAATCTGTATGGTCATAGCATGTCTCAATCACTACCTTTTGGAGGGTTCACATGGTTGACCTCCGATGAAATAAGTAAACTAGATATCGTCAGTATTCCAGATGAAAATTCTCAAGGATACATTCTTGAAGTTGATATTCACTACCCCGTTGAAATGCACGATTTACATTCAGACTTACCATTTTTGGTTGAAAGTATCATACCGCCTGGGTCAAAGTCTAAAATAGCCAAACTTATACCTAATTTGAATGATAAAAATAAATATATCGTTCATTATAGAAATTTGAAACAGGCGCTTCGTAATGGTTTAAAGCTGATTAGAACCCATAGAGTTCTCAGATTCGATCAGTCACAATGGTTGAAAAAATATATCGATTTAAATACTAAACTGAGAAATGAAGCCACCAATAAGTTTGAGAAGAATTACTTCAAATTAAATGTGAACTCTATTTATGGGAAAACTTTGGAAAATGTTTACAACAGGAGAGACATTCGAATTGTTACACATTGGGAATCTATACGGGGAGGAATGGGTGCTAACGCTTTGATAGCTCGCCCTAATTTCAAAACATTATCCATAATTGCAGAAGACTTTGTAGTCATACATATGGATAAAGTTAAGGTTTGTTACAACAAACCATTGTATCTGGGGTTTAGTATATTGGATATGTCGAAAACTGTCATTTACGACTTTTTCTATGATGTTATTAAAAAACATTTCGGATCACGTTCTTCTCTTCTCTACACCGACACAGACTCTTTGATTTTGAAAATAATGACAGATAATTTTTATGAATTTATCATTGAGAATGTTGATAAATTTGACACTTCCAACTATCCGTTGGAAAATAAGTTCCATGTGCCAGTTACGAAGTCGGTAATTGGAAATATGAAAGACGAACTTCCAAACGATACTATTATTAGTTTTCATGGGACTGGAGCAAAAGCATATCACATCCAAAGTGTGTCAAATGAAATTAAAAGGGCTAAGGGTGTCAAAAAATCCGTGATTAAAAATCGGATTTCAATTGACGATTACATTAGGATTGTTGAAACAGGTGGAACAATATTGCGAAAGATGAATGTATTCAGAAGTGATTTACATGATATTTATACTTTGATGTGTAATAAAGTCGCTCTGTCGCATAACGATGATAAAAGATTCATAATTCCGAATACTACCAAAACATTACCTTGGGGTCATTCCGATATTGAATTTTATCAAACAAGCTCCCAACAGAATCTGAGAATTCTTTTGGAAGTAATGAAAGATTCCAACAATACCATCGATGAAAACCTAGATCTCCTTATTGCATTATTGGAAGAGCAATCGAGTAATTGAATTTTACAAATCTAATTTTTGCTTTTAACATTTTGGAAAATTCATATTTGACGAAAAGAATCGTTCAAATCGTTTGTGGTGTCACTATAAATTAGAATTAAGATTTCATGTTCATAAGTGATTGAGTCACAATTAGTTTAGCGCGAGTATATGATTTAGAAAAAATATTCAGTTATTATATTTTATTCCAAAAACTGACAATTGCGCGTATTCGCCATTTTTGGGAAAAAAGGATGTTTAGTATCTAAGTTTTGTAACTTTGTGGGTAGAAAATATCGATATTCAAACAAAAATTTATGATTATATGTCTCTGAAGTCTAGACAATTTCATTATTTTATTGAAGGGAAGCGAGAAGATGTTTGGTTATTTGGAGAAAAAATATTTTATCATTATATGCTGTTGATGTCGAGACAATTTTCATTCTTTTATTGAAGGGATGCAAAAGGTTGTTTGGTTTATTTTTGGAGAGAAAATATTTTATGATTATATGGTGCAGTATTCTACTCAATCTCATTATTTCATTGAAGGTATGCCAAAGGATGATTGGTTTATTTGAAGAAAAAATTCGGGTAGGAAACCCTGACCGTAAAATCCATTAGCACGTTCAGAAGTGCATTGGCATATTTGAGATAGAAACCCTCGAAGTATCCATTCAGGAACTTTTATAGCGTGTCTAGACAATATTATTTTATTGAAGGGATGCAAGAGGTTGAATGGTTTATTTGAAAAAAAATTCGGGTAGGAAACCCTGATCGTAAAATTCATTAGCACGTTCAGAGGTGCATTGACATAATTGAGGTAGAAACCGTCGAAATGTCCATTAGGATATTCGGGGAGTTTTTATAGGGTGATAAAGGCGGAATTCTAACAATTTTGTGATTATATGACCCTGCACTCTGAACAATTGTAAAATCTCAAATTAGTTTCTACCAACAATAAACTGTTACTACCCTTTTCTTCCATTTTCAATTTTGTATCGTTGGGACAAATCATAAGACTCGAATTCAATCCCCACCAGAAAGGGCTGACCTTTCCGAACAGCAGAACAGAATCAGAAGGGACGACACATCATTCTGTTTTAGTATCTCTTACCCATCGAACTAACTTGCAGTGACACACTCAAGTCAAGTGATATAGTTGACTCAAGCAACCCAATAATCATCAACGATTCTTAGCAGTTGAAGTTATCTCAATGTAAGTACAGTGTACTATATTATTCATTTCGAATTGAAAGGGTTATAATTTTAGGAGTGTTTAGTTTTTTGAATTTCTAATTTGTATTCAATTCAGTGTTCATATAAAATTATCTATTCCAAAAGTATTTTTTTTTGTGTAAATCAACTGATTTTGATGAAAGTAGATGTTTTCGAAAGAGAGTTTTTATTTATACTTAATATAACCTTGAATATTCTGAACAAAATTTGAATGTTTCTGAAAGGAAGTTGAGATGTGACGATGATATATGAAATTCTTTTCTGAAATTGCTTCCTTCTTTTCAGTTTCTAATTTTTTTTTTTTGTATAATTCAGTGTTCATGTGAAATTATTAGTTCAGAGTTTTTTTTTCATATAATTCATTGTTTTCTATGAAAGTAGTTGTTTTTATGTAAACGTAATACAACCTTGAAAAGTGTGAAACAAGTTTGAAGGTTTCTAAAAGGACATTGAGATTTTGATGATGTTATATGGAATTCTTTTTTGAAATTGATTCCTTCCTTTCAGTTCAATAAAGCAGCCAGGTGAAGCAACTCCACCAAAGCCTTCAAATCTCAGCAGCTGAAAATTCATCTCGATGTAAGTACAACCTACTATATTATTCATATCAAACTGAAAAGGTTATATTTTAAGATGAGAATAATTTTGGTAAAGAACGGTTATTTATACTTAATACCTATAACCTTGAATATTCTGAACAAAATTTGAATGTTTCTGAAAGGAAGTTGAGATGTGACAATGATATATGAAATTCTTGTCTGAAATTGCTTCCTTCTTTTCAGTTTCAAAATTTTTTTTTGTATAATTCAGTGTTCATATCAAATTATCAGTTCAGAGTTTTTTTTCATATAATTCATTGTTTTCTATGAAAGTAGTTGTTTTTTATGTGAACGTAATACAACCTTGAAAAGTGTGAAACAAGTTTGAAGGTTTCTAAAAGGTCATTGGTTTTTATGTGAACGTAATACAACCTTGAAAAGTGTGAAACAAGTTTGAAGGTTTCTAAAAGGTCATTGAGATTTTGATGATGTTATATGGAATTCTTTTTTGAAATTGATTCCTTCCTTTCAGTTCAATAAAGCAGGCAGGTGAAGCAACTCCATCAAAGCCTTCAAATCTTAGCAGCTGAAAATTCATCTCGATGTAAGTACAACCTACTATATTATTCATATCAAACTGAAAAGGTTATATTTTAAGATGAGAATAATTTTGGTAAAGAACGGTTTTTGTTTTTCTATAAAGTTTTTTTTTTTGTATGATTCAGTGTTCATATGAAAGTAATTGATTTGAATGTAATTTTTGTTTCATGTAATTCAATGTTTTTTTTGAAAGTAGTTGTTTTAGAAAGGGTACATTGTGATTAAAAGTTACTTCTTCGTATATAGTTACCTCTTTTGAAATTGCTTTTTCTGAAAGATTTCCACTGTTTTGTATCAAGGTGATGAAAAGAAAAGATGAAAACTTTTTTGTTAGCTAATTAAATTTAATCATATTATATTGTCTATTATTTTTTGATTTCAGAACCATGTCTTTGTTGAAAGAAGCTTTATTAAAACCATCAAGCTCTGTGAACCGATCAGAAATGTGTGAAATGGATCGCAGGGATGTAATTGTCCACCAGAACGTGATCATTCAGGAAGGCGGGGAGATACCACAACCGGTGATGACTTCCATTCAGCAGATGCACAATGCTAAATCATTTTTAAATGGATTCAATCCAAACCATGTGGAGATGAATGACAATCCCTCAAACATTGATAATGTGATGGCGACTCACACCCAGAATCTTGATGAGTCACTTCCGAACTTATCACAAACTGTTGTGAGTAACATATTAGAGATGGAGGAAACATATTCGAAGAATATGGGATCACCACATAGTTCAATCATTCAGAACAGTTCGGATGATGACCTTGAGAGACGAAAAAGAAAAAAAATGGAGAGTGATGAAAAAATAATGAAGAAGGCGAAGAAGTCTAAAAAGTCTACCTCGAAGTCGCCATCTAGAAGGAGACACAAGGCGAAACACGAAAAAAGGGATAAAGTCAAGTCGATAAAAGTGAGAGAGATGGAAGTCATAGCAGGACCTTCTACATCACTCCATCAGGTAATTATCATTACTCAAACGCGACAAGATGTTAGTTCATCATATCCTTTCATTCCACAGGTTCCTGAATACGATAATGTTAGTGCTGGAAGCACGCCTCCCCCAACGATTGACCTCGAAAACTCAGACGATTGGTTTTCATTTATGAGATCCAGGAGAGATAAATTTCTAGAGATGTATCACGCTTACAATGGCTTCGAAACGGAATATAGAGCGAAGAAGGAAAAACTTGTTGAACTGGAAGAGCAAGTTTCTCTCCTCAAAGTGGAATGTGAACAAATGAGAGCAGCTCAACGAGAGAGATCTGCTCACATGAAAAAACTTTCTCCCAAAATTCGACAATTGGAAATCTTCAGTAAGGAGATACATGAAAATTCCATCTTACATCTCTTGTAAAAATTTTTATCTTTCCCTATACATTTGCAATTCATGTATCATAATATTTTCTATATTATTTTCATATCTGTATTATTCAGAGCAATCGTGTCGAGAAATCTCCCCCAATAAATATTTTGTAAATATTTTTTTTTGTATGTTGCTAATAAAGTTATATGTGAGTGTCACTTTCTAGTCATATTTAAAAGTGTAAAATTGATTATTCATATTTGAAAAAATGAATAATGAATGTATCAGTTAATCATTTAGTTTAAAAAAAACAAAATAAAGTTATGTTATGCAATTTCTATTTATATGTAAAAAAGTATATTTTATATTTTGAAAAATAAATAAGGAAAATAATGATTAGTCATTTTTATTTCTAAAAAACAAATAATATTTATGTATCTTACTTTCTACTCATAACTAAAAGTGCAAATCTGATTATTTAAAAAATATATAAAAGTAACAATTAGAAAGTTATTTTCAATCTCTGAAAAAATTAAAATGATTGTAGCATTGATTATTAAATGTCGTCAATGCCACAGATCAAAAAAAAATTCTACATCCTATATTGAGATGGATGACTCAGATGAAGACAAATCAATGGTTATTTTTCAGAAAACAGAATGAGATTATCATTCATTACATTCAAAAGTTATCTGTCGAAAACAAAGTCAATCGTTAGGGTTAAAACTCCATGTCAGAGGGTATATGACATTTCATAACACAAGGTCGTATGAGATAGTAAAACCAAGGCCAAAACTCCATGTCGGAGGGTATATGACATTTCATAACACAAGGTCATATGAGATATAAATAAGTTGTGTTCATATATCGAGGTCATGTGACACAAAATATAATCAAGGTCATATGACACACATATCCCAAGGATTTGTGATGTTATTCATTGTCAATGTCGAAAGATTGGTAGTTTTCAGCTTTACATTGCAAGTAACTGACCACTTGTTCCCTCATAATGAATCAAGTAAAACCAAGGCCAAAACTCCATGTCGGCGGGTATATGACATTTCATAACACAAGGTCATATGAGATATAAATAAGTTGTGTTCATATATCGAGGTCATGTGACAAATCCTTGGGAAATATCCCAAGGATTTGTGATGTCATTCATTGTCAATGTCGAAAGATTGGAGATTTTCAGCTTCACACTGCAAGTAACAGACCACTTGTTCCCTCATCATGAATCAAGTAACACCGGTTGTGCAAGAAGCCGATTCAACGAGTGAACCATATTTCGTTCCTTCTGAGGATTCAGCTTATGGAGACATTCAAGTTGAAATTATCAATTCAACGGGTGTGGACAACAACTTCGATGGATATTCAGACACCACAATTGATTTGGATGAGGACCGTGGTTTCGAATTCGACGCTGACGAATACGGTCTATTTGACGACCCAAATGATAGCGACGGCGACTTTGGTGTGATGAATGAATTTTTTCCAATCTTTCGGGATTCACCCAGCCCTGACCTTATGGAACCGTATTTGGATGAAGAAATTGTACAAAATCAATTCGCCGACCCCCAGAAATCATTATGATAGCTGATTCTCCAGATCCTGAAATAGTCGTTATCGATGATGATCAGAATGGTTAGGTTACGCTAGTGTACTCGGAGTGTACATAATTTGGTTGGTGCACACGGAATACTGCGTGATTTGGGGCAGTGTTCAACCTAAGACATTATTTTATTGAAAACTGATTACTCATATCTATCACTTATAGATGTTAGAAAAAAATTAGGTAAGTTCAATACAAAATTCAATGTGAAAAATGAATGATGAATATAAAGATAAAGCCATTTGTTTGTTTCATCTCGTTTTGTGTTGATGTTGTCTCGAAAATTTGTTGTTGCAATGATTTTTATTTTTCAAATATCTACTATCTCTGATAGGTTTTAAATTATTAATATCATCAACACGAAAAAACGACTTTTTGAGCTCTGAAGAAGAATTCAATTGAATTCAAATCGTCGACTAGAATACAATTATTTTTTAAGAAAAAAACTTGGATGCCTCAACAATATACTTTAGTTTATCATGTATATTGTGTCAATCATATTTTTTGAGAAGGACTTTTCTTCTCCATCAAAAGGTTCATTATTAAAATAACATCAACAATAGTGAAATCAATGATATTTATTATAACATTTCATTGTGCAGGGACATTGTTACAAATAATGCATGCATCTAAACGGCGAAAATTCGTCAGAGGTCTGTCACAAGATTCACACCAAGTTTGTGTTATTTCCATCATCGATATAGTGTAATGTAAATCCATATGTTCATATTCGCCACCATTATTTCTATTTCGATGGGAATAAAATCTAAAACAACACCAACATAATGTGTGGATGCTATCATTAATGGTTCGTATACGCACATGAGAGTCCGTCACACAGTACAGATCTAAATTATTTTCCACTGTCTCACTAATGTTCATCCACCGGCTCCCTATTATAATGTTGCCATTGTCTGTCGCTGGATCATCATCAATGCCTTCATCTTCAAGTTCTGGATCCATTACACCTTCATTATCCTGCAAATTATCAGCAGCAGCTATGGCTCCACCATCTTCTTGTGCTACATCGAATATATCGATTTCTCCTCCGATGTTATCTTCTCCTTCGATAATGATGTTGGGAAGTTCGTCTTCTTCATCCGAAAACCAATTATTTTCATCTTCAAGTGTCAACCTTGTCAAAACTTCATTAATTTTTGCAGAATTCATTTTTCTTTATTTCTGAGTGAAAAGCTTGAAGTTACTAATAGTACTAGTGAAGTGAAGTTTCAGAATCAGCATTCGATTTTTATGATTTGTTCGATTGTGGAGGTGGTAGCCCCACCACTCTTCTCCCTCTATTCTCTCTATGAGTTTATGATAGGAAAAATAGGTTCATGAGAGTGCAGTTGAATTTGTCAGTTGAATATTGCACCATCTAATAGTGAATACTAATATGCCTTTTCCGAAAGAATGGAATTCAAAACCGAAAGTGTGTGGCGATCCAATTAAAATTGATAAAACTATATTTTGTAATAATTGTCAAGGTTATTGGCCTGAGACGTATATTAATCCATGTACTGGTTTGTGTCGTAGATGTGTGTTGGAGAATCCAGTTCCAGTTCCGAGTCCATTCACAATTCCGAAGACGTCAAATGATTCATCTCCTGAAGTATGCGTCCATCATCAGTGCTACAAATGTTTTACCAAAATCGTGTATAACAATATAGGAATTTGTAGAAGTATGTGTGTGAATTGTGCATCAAATCGCGAGTTACTAATTCAACGTTGTATGCGTTGTGATAACTACAAAGTAGATTGTTGGAACAATTTATGTAGTATGTGTAGAAATGGATGGATATTATGTGAAAATGTTGGTGATTTCCATCCCGATGAGAACTTTCACTTCCGGGATTGTTGGTGTTTGGAGAGTGAAGATCAGATGAGGAGACTAGAAATCTATGGCAACGTTATTCGATCTTACATTCCATTGGTTATGGTGCCACCTATCACAACGAACGCTAATAATTAAACAAATGCATTAATAGATATAAATGTGATGAATAAAATCAGTTTGAATATTGTTTGTTTTTTTTACTATTTAAAATCAAAATTCAAAAAAAAAATCAATTTCATTTATATATCTTTATTTTTCATCAAAAACAATAATACTGCAATTACATTAATGAATTTTCATCAATCCAAGAGTTATGATCTCCAGAAAATCCCAACCATTTCACAAATAGGCGACGTCCTTTCTTTTTCAAAACTCGTTCAACCAAATATGTATTGGGATCTTTCGCTTTATTCAACTCCATTTTATAAAAGCAACCTTTGATTGGATGTCCATTCACATCTTCTAGCTCATAAGTTATAGGGTCTGTACTATTAATTTTCACAACTTTAAAAAGTTCAGTGGTGAAGTTTGCAGTATAGCCTTTGGCGAATATGTTTTTAAATTTACTAATTCGTACCATATCTCCAATTTTGAATTGACTTTTTTCACGTTTACCACTTGGCTTCTCAGATTTTGTATAAACGAACAATTTTGTAGATGGTTTTACCTCTGCAGGCTTCATGCCAATGGTGCGATGAACTTTGTTGTTATATTGATTGGTAATTTTAGGAAGAACTTTCAACCACTTGTAATGGCCTTGAAGTGAAAATTGTTTATAAAGCCAACTTTTCAAAGTTCTGATAACTCGTTCGGCAATTGAAGCTTTTTTTGTGCTGAATGTTGAGTAATGATTGATATGGTGTTTTCTCATTAACGATGAAAATTTTGAATTATAGAACTCACTACCGTGATCAGATTGTAAGTTTCTCGGCACATGCTTTGCATCTTCCAACACACTTGCCATAGCTGCAGTAACTGAATCAGCAGATTTATTTTTCAACGGTTTTGACCATACATATTTTGAATAACAATTGATTACTATGAGTATGTATCTATTCCCGTTATTTTCTTTAGCATATGATTGCATTTCCATCAAATCCATCTGCCACAAGTCCGAAAATCCCTTTATTATTGTCTTTCGACGGGGAAAATTTCGACGCGCTGGCTTATGTATTTCTTTCACAATCTCCCATTTTGCATCACTCATATTACTCAAGATTATTATGTTAAGGATTCACTTCTCTACTGTTCAAGTGCAGGTTTAATTACTGACTGATCAAATTCATCAACTCGCTCAGTAAAAGTACCAATCAATTCAGTTATAACGCTAATTCACATTTCCACATTCCTCAAATCATTTAGTGATGAGTCAGTTTCACAAACTGATTCTGTGTTTATGACTTTGTGATTAATAGACTAATCCTTCTTCACGTAATTCCTCAATTATGGACAATATTTCATTATCGTGGCCGGTATGACCAGCCATTCGTGAACTCCAAAGTAATCGAAGGCGATCAATCAATTCTTCGAGTTTATTCCAATATACATAATCTATATGCTTATTTCTGATATATTTTTTTTGGGTTGGCGGTTTGATCATGCCAGCACCTTCTCTACTAGAGTTTGGCAGAGGGTTTCCATTGGATAATAGTGGTAGAATTATTTCACGATATTTCTTCCAATTATTCGATAGTAGACCCTGTTTTCTTTCATTATATTTATATGCCGCCTTTGTTAATTTGAGTATATCACCATAAGTGCTCATATCGGAAGAGGGAATATTTCCCGATGGTACTTTCATGAATATCAATTTATATAATTTTGGTGTGCCCTGATATGTGGCAATAGTTTTACCATTTTTCTTGAACACAATTTTCTCATCGATAAATTCCACATCAGCTACACCCATTTGTAAATTTCCCGTATCAGTGTTCATGTGTACTCCAAAGACTGTATCGTATGAGGGATTTCCTGATAGTAACTTTTGTATATGCATTTGTACTTCATCACCATTATCAAGTGCATTTGGTGATTCTGAATTTGAAGTTGACAATTGAGAAGATTGATGAGCCTTCGAAAAAGCACCTTCAAATTTTGGTTTCAACTCACTTTTAATTATAGTTTTAGCGGTGAATGGTGTACCACTATCTGTTTTCTGTATAACTCCATTCATTTGAGATAATCCTCCAGTATTGGCAGATATTGCTTTCAATGGTGTTATTATTGGCTCGTAGATTCTCTCGAGTGTTGATTGATCACCTTGGCGACTATTCTTGATATAATTGAATTTCTTTCGAACGGCATCCGTTGCTTCAATTAATTTTCTTTTTAAACATATTTCGTCATCATTTTTCCCCTCCATATTGTTTTCACTCCGAAAATGAGTACAATGAAGTGTTGTCTACACTATCCAGCACTTGAATGAATCAATTATTTCAAGAACGTCAAGGATATATGAAAGCGTCAAATCCTTTTCGATAACGTCCATCTAGCACTTCTCGATCCTTATCAATTACTAAAAATCCATATTTATCTTTCCAACATCTCGCACACATATCTTGAAATTGCTTGAATGTAACATCTGGTGACACATGGTCGGAAAAAATATGATTGAGATTCATATCATCTTGTTTGAACAGCACAATAAAATTTGCATTATCTCGAATCAATTGTTTTGGGACTCGTGAATATGTTTGGGCTAGATAGAAACAATCCACATTTTTATGACGACCCATACTGAAATATGATCGTATAACATCCTGTTTCTCACACATAACATCATCAAAAATGAATATCGAATCCGCTTTGGCATCTGACGGTTCTACTATTTCACCTGCGTTATTGGCAAAAGTGTAAAATCCCAATCCTCTAATTGGAGTTAGCACTTCACGTAAATACTCATATTTAGGTTGATAAAGAGATTTTGAATACAGATAAACATTTGCAAATCGTAATCCTAGAGGATGAGTCAGCAGAGAAATCATAACATTTGTTTTGCCACAATTAGAAGGTCCAATAATCAGTCCGCGAATGGATAGTGGAAGTAAAGATCCATGACGCTGTTTGACACCACTTCCCGATCCACAACCCACTTTTTCATCGAAATTATCGATGGAAAATTGTTGCTTTTGCTGTAGTATGCGCATTGTATGACAGTTGGAGACTATATAAGCAGGGTTCCATATCGATTTCTTTATTTAAATGGGGGTTATGAACCGATGCAGATCTACTAAATTGCATTCGAATAAAGTTGGTAGAGGATTGGTAAATTCACTCATTAATAATCTACCATTCGAATTACACTTACCTGGCTATCAGTATTGCGGTCCCGGCACCAAATTGCAGAAAAGATTGGTGAGAGGTGATCCAGGTGTCAATCAACTGGATGTTGCATGCAAAAAACACGATATTGCATATTCACATAATCCCAACAATCTTGTAGCTAGACACATAGCGGATCAGGAACTTGCTGAAAGTTCTTGGAATCGATTCAAGGCAAAAGACGCTTCTATTGGAGAGAAAGGAGCCGCTTGGCTAATTACAAATATAATGAAGGGAAAACGTCGATTTGGTATGGGTTGCAAGTCACCATCCAAGCCGTCGCGCATACAAAAAAAACGTCCTATCAAGAAAAAAAAAGCTACAAAAAAATTAAAAGATTCTAAGTTAATAGCTTTTGGATCTGGAATCGTTAAGAAAGTGCGCGATGTTTTACACAAAGCGGGAGGAAGTGAATTTATTGTCAAAAATTCTAAAAAAGCAACTGAAATTGCATTAAAAGCTGCACGCAAATATACGCGAGATGCAGGTGGCAAAAAGAGAATTCGCACACCTCGAATCATACCAATTCCTAAAATTGGTGGAATACTACCACTCATTCCAATTTTTGCTGGTTTATCAGCGTTAGGAAGTTTAGCTGGTGCTACAGCTGGCATAACGAAAGCAGTTCAAGCAGCCAGAGCGAGTAGGGAGCAGTTGAGTGAAACAAATCGACATAATAAACACATGGAGGCAATTGCTTTAGGTAAACAAGGGAGTGGTATCTACTTGAAACCTTACCGTAAAGGATTAGGACTATATCTGAAACCTCAAAATCCAAAAAACTCATAGATTTGCTACCTCAAAGAGCTCTCTCCAACATCGACCTCATCTATCACGCTAAGAAAATGATGATTCCATATTTTCGGGGGGTATATATGCGTGATGATTTACCAAAATCAGGACCACGCCGATATGAATCTGCTATAGTAAATCTGGATAGTCGACATGGCCGAGGAACACATTGGGTAGCATACAGAAAAAGCGGCACTTCTGTGAAATATTTTGATAGTTTTGGTGATTTACCCCCTCCCAAAGAATTGATTTACTATTTCTATAAGGGATCAAATTCTATCAATACTATTACTTATAACTATGAGCGTAAACAACAATTCAACACAGTATGGTGTGGTCATTTGTGTTTGAAGTTTCTCCAGAACAAATCATGGAAATAACACCAGCACAGGACAGAAAGAGTATCAAGAGGATGAGTCATTCATTGATCGCATATTCCAGAGCACGCACTTTACGAAAAATGAGTAAAGAACAACTCGCTGATATGCCGAAAGAGGTGTTGATTGGGTGTGCATCACATGAAATTGCATCTGTATGGGATAAGTTACCACAAAACCTACAAAATGATATTGATGTGATGAAGTATCAGTACTGCCAAGAGCATTACAATGATTCCAGCGGCGGCAGCAGCTGTATTTCTGATGTGAATGATGGTCCACCTACAAGAAAAATTTTCTGTTGTTATTGTAAAGTGAATGATGTGAATGTAGTCACACATAGTGATATGGATAGATCGCCGAAAAAGCAACGATTACTCCACAATTTCTGCTGTCAGCAATAAAAAGACTTGAATCAGTGAAAATTCATCAGTCATGTCACGTACGTTTTCATTGTCGGGATACTCTAGCGAGTTGAGCGCCAACTTCTACCCTCCCATCGAATTGGATGCCACCAGTAATTATGGTCTGGGATTACATGGTTTCTACTCTTACAACTCCATATTTAATGTAGATGCTAAGAATAATGTTATCGGCTATTCGCAGACAATAAACTCACCCCCCACTATTATAAAAATTCCACCTGGGGCTTATGAAATTGATGAAATCAATAAGGTGATTCAAAGATTCATCAAATCCAAAGAAGTGAAACTAGAAAATGGGGATGAAGAAAATATCAACGAAGTATTTCTCCTACATGCAAACAACAACACTCTGAAATGCGAAATGCGCTCCAAATATTTCATCAATCTCAAACATGAAAACACCATTGCTGAACTTCTGGGGTTTGATAATAATGTGTTCGGTTGTGGTGAAACACACGAATCAACATTGCCTGTGAATATCAATAAGGTAAGAATAATTCGTGTGGATTGTAATGTTACAGCTGGAGCATATTCAAATGGTGATGAAATCCATAGCATCTTTGAATTTGATATTGATGTAGAGCCCGGTTACAAACTCACCAAAGAGCCACAAAATATTATATATATGCCAATCCAACCTGGGGGTCGTCAGTATCTCGACAATATCACTCTACGCATATTGGATGATAATGGTAAGCTGATCAATTTCAATGGTGAAAAAATAATAGTTAAATTGGAATTGATAAAGCTATAACAATCATCATTTCTCATATGTTGAATCACAACATCAACGACCGTCATAAGTGTATCACAAAAATGAGTGGAGGAAGCATCGATAAGTTTGGTCGCAGAAGTAAGGCTGTTTCAAATACTGTTTTGCGAGGACCACCTGGAGCCGGTTTCAAATTGACTTCCGATGGAAACTTCGATATGGAAAATAAACGTTTGAAAAATATAGCACAACCTGAAGAGAGTACGGATTGTGTTAATCGTGATTATGTTGGTTTTTACATCTCAAAGATTAGAGGAGAAATAGATTCTGACATTGATAAAATTAATTTGAGATTAGATAGAGTAGAAACACATTCCTCATCTGTTAGAAAAGATCTCATTGCGCTTGGACTGAAGTTAGTAGAAACTGTGAGAAATTGTGAGCATATGGAAAAGGATATCAAATCGATGCAATCTGATTTGAAAAAACAACCCTCGATAAGTATCCAAACAATTGACCAAAAACGATGGTGAGCGATGATCATCTGTGAAAAAATCAATATAAAGCTGAAACTGATAAAATAGTAACTCAGTATTTATTACTTCCCAGCGCTGTGCAGATGATAATATTTGATGAAGATATAAACTCTACAAGTATTGTAAAAAAAATGGGATTGTGCTTTAATAGTCATCGATTGCAGCAGCGGCAGCTGATGAATCAACGTAATGCATTTGGTGGAGAGTATAGTCATGTGCATTTAAAGGAGGGGAAATCTAAAAGTCGATTCATTCCACATATGTTAGCCAAACGGTCAAGATATAGAATAAGTGCTAGTAGCGTGAACTTTCTCAAATCCATTGGTTTGAAGGTGCGATATAAAAAATAGTAATAACATGGCTACCATCACCACAAGTGATAAATTGGAGGTATTCGAAGAGCCAATGTTCGACCATTCCCTCATTAGCCATCATGAGCATACATATAAGCCGTATGGTTCACCATATTACAAAAATTCAGATGAAATAAGAATTCCAATCAATTTTCAAGATCTTATACTGGATATAGCAGACAGTTACATTTATATCGAGGGGAAGTTCACACCATCTGATACCACGAAGCAGTGCTACCTATCCAATAACGCCCTCGCTTTTCTCTTCGATGAAATTCGCTATGAAATGGGGGGTGAACAAGTGGTCGTTGTTCGAAAACCTGGTATAACTACAACAATGAAAACGATGATATCATTCGGACAAACACAAGCAAATTCACTACTACCGATAGGATGGGGTCTTGATGTGAATAAACAAGATATATTGGATTCCGTCAGCAATGTATTCAGCGGCAAATTACCCTTGAAGTATCTCATGGGTTTTGCTGAAGATTACAATAAAGGGATATTGAATGTGAAGCAGGAGCTCATTTTGATTATAGCACGCTCTTTCAAAAATTCATTCATAGGAGAAGTTGATGCAGATTTAGAAATCAATAAAATAGAATGGAGAATCAGACACATTGTGCCGGAAGATCGCCAAAAATTGAAACTATTGAATCGCATCAATAAAAATTCTAATAATGCTAAAGTGAAGGTGGCTTATCGTATGTGGGACCTTTATGAATTACCCACACTTCGTGATACATCCTCAGATATATGGGCTGTGAAGACAACCAACAGTCTCGAAAGACCACGATATATCATTATCGGCTTTCAAAATACTAATCAATCCGAAAATATATCAAAAGATGTAACTAAATTCTCACATGTGAATATTAATAATATTCGACTATCTCTGAACTCTGAAGTATATCCATATGAGCGTTGGAATCTGGATTTCGATAAGAAGTTAGACTCATCAGCCTACTATGCATATGAAAACTTCCAACGCAGCTACTACGATAAAATTATGAGTGAGCCGATGATGGATATTGGCAGCTTTCGCAACAATCCACTATTCATCATCGACTGCTCCCATCAACCCGATGCTATGAAGTCATCCACTGTCGACATCAAAATAGAATTTGAAACACGCAAGGTGAAGTTTCCAGCAAACACCAAAGTATATGCACTCATCCTCCACGATGCTGTTTTATCATATAATGCTCTTAACGGCTCTGTTCAGACTGGATTATAATAAGATTGACATGTAATTCATCATGAAATATTCGATAAATAATAAAACAATCAATAATTATTTTTTGTCTTTTATTCACTAGATATAGGCAAATATGCAACATTATTTTATTCATACCATATACAACAGATTTCAATTATTTACATCACCATCAGTTAATGATTCTTCCAGTTGTGGGTTAGGACTTCGCGGTTCCAATTGATATTTCTCTATAATATTCTGCGGCAGGTATGTGCATATATCGTAAAGAAAATGTTTCAAGTCTGCTTCAATTATTAGCTTACAGAAGTCATCCAAATTCCTGCTTCCATACGAATATTTATGACACAATGCCACACCAAGTTCATACTTTTCACTAAGCTCCAAAAGTTTTCGCACCTCCTCAGCATCATAACATACACTTAAATCATAATTTGATGAATGTAGAGCGTCAAAACTCAGATCAGCCATTTCCCAAGCCATTTTTCTTATGGCAGAATCCAAATCCACAGCTTCCGGCCACTCTTGTGCTGAATATTGCATCCACATATTTGCAGAATGAACAGCTCTGAAAAAATACAAATCACATTCATTAGTTTGGGAGATATATTGTGAATGGAAAAAAAACACTCACTTGAAATTTGACCATGATTGAAGCGAGAGAGTTGATACATATTTCATATAAATAAACCATATTTTCACTATTTACAAAGAGAATAAAGACACAATCAACACCATCAATCTAAAATATCAAATTTTACCAATGAGCGGGTCTTGGCACCAGGATAATCCTGAGAACTTTGACCCATATATGTAAAAATGAATTTAGATTTGGTTGAATTCACTTCACGAATAATGTCCTCTGTGAATTGCTCTGTGACACGTTTTGGTAGCCACGATTTGAAGGAAGTATTACTTTCCTCATCCAATAAAACTACTTGGATGGATTTACCATATCGTGTAGAAAGCATAGTCATTTTTTCAATTTTATAACCCTTATCGACAATCAATGATGTTATGGATCTCTGCTCTAAAACTTCATTTTGTTGATTAATTGCAAAATTAATCTTTTCAATGTCAAATTTCAAATTATCCATTTCAAAAAAAATAGTGAAAATTACAGTTTAAGAATATAAAAAATATGTTCACCTCTATGACGATGTCAACACTCACTACTTGGATTGCTAGTTACTTCTCGTTATCACCTTGAAACTCAACAAATACTAATCACCTATTCGAACACTTGAGATTATATGAACTGAATGTGAAAGTATGAAACTCCATACTTATAGAAAAATTATCAGGAGGGAAGGGGTTCAAGGTTACATCTTCTTTATATTTGAGCTCATGTATCAAGGGCAAAGCCGGTTGTCTATCCACACTTTGTGTTTAAGGTCATATGACGTGTTCCGAGGTCAATATCGATCAGAATTTTCTCCCAAGGTCATATGACGTGTTCGTAGCTCGAAATCGCTTAGGAAATTTCCAAGGTCATGTGACCATGCAAGGCCAAATCATAGCTGTACAGTAAAAAGCGGTTCACGGTCATGACATCACACACATCTCAATGCCACTCATGGGCGGAGAGTAAAAAAGGGGTTTCACCTCATCATGTTACACACAACTCAAGGTCAACTCATAGGCAGAGAATAAAAAAACGAATCAAGGTCACAGTCAGTGGTGTGTATCTGGGGGGGCATACCCTTGGGAGGAGGTCCAGACCCGTCTTTTCCCCTCTACTAATATTGTCGATCGAATATACCATATGGTATATTCTTAGAATATATCCCCACGGTATATTTTGGAATATTGTATTATAATTATTACTTGAATTTTGAATTATCTTATGATAACGTATTCAAATAATTCAATATTATTAAAAGAAAAATATTTGAAGATTTTAATCGAATGCATAACCTAACTTTGTTAACTTAACGCGAAGATTCTGACTGTTGGAAACGACAAAAAAATTCGACTGGGCCAATAAATGAACCAATGCATCAATGTATCGGTTAATTCTCATCCTATTTGTCTTTTTGTAATTGAAATTATTCAATTACAAAGCGACAAATCCTGGCAACAGAGAAATTGGGAAGTGAACTATTGGACGTTTCTTATTGGTCAATTGAAGTGTAGCACGCGACAGACATCGCTTGTCAGCTTTACGTTGAAATCGACATTTGATATTTAACATGGCGGTTGACATGGCAGGTTTGCGTGTGTAATGTATGGTGTATGGTGTCATTATCAAAGTATAATTCTCTCATGTTTAGTGTACCATTTATAGTTTGAGGCTGTCCAATTTGCAGCACAGCGAATAGTTTGCTTTTGCATCTTCAAACAGTAGAGTTACATATTCAGTCTTTAAGAAAAGTAAGTAAATGACATAATGAAGCCACGATGCTTTACCTACAATACCTCATTTCAGGCCCGAGGAGAGTTCGTGTGTGGTATTTGTTGATTTGACATGTTTAAACTAGAGTGATTTTAGTTGTGTATCTTCAGTAGAGAAAAGTAAGTGAATGACACATTCTTTTGTATCATTTGTTTTCATAATTTTTATCACTCTTTTTCAAGATAGTATCAATATGCCCAAAAGGAAACGGAGTGGTACCTGGTACAAGACGGTGCGCCAAGAAATTGAAAACGTAATGAGTACTTTTCAACTAGGGAATGCAAGTTGCTCTCCAAGTCATAAAAAGTTGTAAATGTTTATGAGGAACCTATGAGAAAAATATCTTTATGATTTTTATTCCAATTTCAGTGTGCCACTTTCAAATAGTGATAATGAAGGTTAAATGTTGGACAAATAGCAGGAAAACTCTTGTGGTGAGCAAAGTTTGGATAACTTTGAGTAAGTGAAATTCATAGAAGAACCCATCATACCACTCATTTAAAATACTTTATTTGTGGGTTTATTTTTTGAAGTGAGAAACCTATATCTCGCTCATTTCTTGATGTTATACATTTTTCCTTCTTGAATGAAATGATATATTTATTATTTTTCAATTAGCGCTGATGAATTCAGAGAGTTGTTATTTTAGTATATTTTTCAGTATACATTTTTTTGGGAGTAGGAACATCCTAATTTGAATACATTTCTAATATTTGTAACATGACAATATTCAGGAATATTTCATTCAGTGAATAAATATCATGACAATATTCATGACAATATTCAGGAATATTTCATTCAGTGAATAAATATCTCGAATTAGATTTTTTTATTTTCAATATTTAAACTACATCTGAACAACTGTTCGGATGTCGTTTACTGTATACCATGTAGAAACTGTGACAAAGAATATATAGGACAGACATCTAGATTATTAAAAGATCGGATCACAGCACACAAAAGTGACAGTAGGTTACACCCGGAAAGATGTGCTTTGAGTGAACATGTCTCTAAACAAGGACACTGTATGGATTATAATTCAATTAAAATTTTATCAACCGAAAAAAACACTACCAAGAGGCTTTTCCTAGAAATGGTACATATAGCACACTCACAAAACTCCATGAATAAAAAAACTGATTTAAATCACCTAAGTGAAATTTACTCTTATTTAATTTGTATGGATAATCACAAAACAAGAAATCATCAAATCTCATCTAATGGTATTCTTCAAACAGATTGAATCTTCCATATACAATATATCATCATCCTTTCTCATTATTACTGTTTAATATAAAATCCATTAGGATAAGTTTTACTCAAAAATTGTTCCAGATATTGTTTAAATACAAAATTACTTGGTTTTAAAATGTAATGGAATTTAAACATGCGATGTCTACAGCCAGACATTGCCCGAAAATCAATTTGCAACAATGTTAAGGTTTTATGCCACAGATCAAACAATTTGTTTGATGTCGAATGTCAATTCGTTTTGAGCCCCGTAATTGGCGTATACAGCGCATGCTAATTTTCGATTATGGTTCCACTTACTCCAAATGTAAACAAACTCTCCATAATCTCTTATTACCCGCCACCCCCCTTACCCATAAGTTGTACAGAAAAGAATAGTACGGTACCGTTTCAGAACACATGTATTGTTTTGGTATAGGCACCGTACAGGCATGGCAAGTCAATGTTTTATTATTACTCTGAGAGTGCGACTCAGTCAAAATTCAAAATTTTCTGTCAAATCTTACTTTTTGATCTGTTACATTTTGTTTCGAGCTGAAACAACACTGTGTGTAAGGGATTGTACGTGGACTGTTAAAAAAATGAGGTGAATGTTCAAATTTCGCCGGACACGTACATTCGATTATCGATTATTTTTATCTTGGTACACTCTTCTCGAACATATGTCCACAGAATCAGCTGTTTAGTATGTTCAGTTTGTTGGTGGGAGGCATACAAGTTAAACTTGTATGCCTCCTAATGGTCAGAACAAGAAATTCTGTCAAACTTAATGTGTTTTGTCAATCATGTCCTACAACCTGTTGAGTTCATTTTCTAATACTTAATTACATAAATATCATAGTTGCAATCATCTCATTTTATTAGTTTCAGCTGTTTAGCATGTTCAGTTTGTTGGTGGGAGGCATACTTGTCAAAAGGATTTTGCGTGTTCGGGGATTTTCTGCTATCGAAAAAAAATTTGATAAAAAAATTGCCTCCAATTTCGTGTAAAAAATAAAATCAAGAGCTCAAAAACACTTGAAATATTGACAATGGCATACGGTGACTGTACTGTGAGTCAGAAAAATGTTTACAAGTGGTACAACCTTTCATAGATGGTCGAGAAGATGTGAATGACGATGCTCACTTTGTAAGCCCCAGCATATTAACCAATGAAAATATTGAGGAAGTGAAAAAAATTGTTATGGATAATCGTCGAATCACTATGAGAGAAGTTGCTGAGGATGTCGGCATATCTTATTAAGCCTGTGGCGGCATAGTTCGTTCCAAAATTGCTGAATTTTGACAAAAACACCGTCGCATGAGCATTGCTCAGGAGTTGTTGAATGACGTCAACGGCGATACAGATTTGCTTGAAAGGGTCATATCTAGTGACTAATCATGACATCGAAACACCCGAAGTCCAATAGTCCCAGATGGAAAAGCCCAGGAGAGCTAAGATCAAAAACAGCACGCGAAGTTCGATCAGATATCAAGGTTTTGCGCTTACTATTTTTTTCGATTACCGTGGTCAATTCCACATGGTCGTATGGTCAATGAGGAGTAACTTGAAGTTATGCACCGCTTGCGAGAAGCAATACAAAGAAAACGTCCGGTATTGTGGAAAAATAATTCATGGCTTTTGCATCACGGTAATGCATCTGCTCACTCGTGATTGCTTGTTCGTAATTATTTGCCAAAAGCGACACCGTAATCATGCCTCAGCTACCATATTCACCAGATTTGCCTTCTTGTGACTTTTTCCTGTTTCTAAAAATAAAGAGACCCATGATAGGACGGCGTTTTGCGACGATTGAAGAGATAGAAAGCAATCCTCGAAGCAGAAGTGCTGAAGAAGTTCCAGTTCCATCTTTCATAAATGCTCACTTAATCAATGACTATTTTTCAACCGTGCTTTTTTTCTTGGGATCTCAATAGATTATGCTGTTAGGATATCATATAGATTGCCCAATTTATTATGAAATCAGATGAATTAATCTTAGAATAAGGTCAACAGATTGAAAATAGAAATGGAAATGAAATAAGCCTCATGAATATGTCAAAGCATAAATATATTTTTATTAAGAAAATATACAAAATATCTTACACTGTACACGTTTCAGATCACAAGGTCAAGTTTCGAGCAATCTGGATAATACTATCATCATAATATTAATATTTTAACACAACAGCCACAAAATCCATTATATTAATCTCAATATTTTGTGTTCAACTGTTGATTTTACTCAAGACGTTCTAGACTAGCTGCCTGTGTGAAAATAAAAAAAAAATAGAAATGATATTTAATCACTATATATATATATATATATATATATATATATATATATATATATATATATATATATATATATATCTATATATATATATATATATATATATATATATATATATATATATACATATATATATATATATATATATATATATATATATATATATATATATATATATATATATATATATATATATATATATATATATATGCAATCATTTGAACTTTCAGCATACTTTTGGAAAACATTTTTCAGTGTGATTCTAAGCTAGAGAAATATCACTTGTTTGTGATTAATCTTATCACTCATCTACTGAAGGAAACATGAATTGCCAAAACTTCGAGTTTACAACATTTTGTTAGACTTTAACTTCAGAAAAAACAATTAAATCGACAAAACTCAAATGTAGTTGTAATAAAAATGTATCTAATATAATTGAAATGAAATACCTAAAAATTTGATGTAACAATTGTTCATCATTCAAAAAAGTGATTTCGCGGTAAAACTAATAAAAATTTACTATTATGAGTTTTTTCTCTATAAATGTTTTCAAAATCGCGACACGTTTTTAGATATTTCGAAAACTGTATGAGTAAGTTTTTCATTAGTTTTCATTAAATATCGGACATTACCATTCAATTTTTGAATGTGAATGAAGTATTAAAAATATTGAACTTCAGTCTCCCACAAAAATTTTGTTAGGTACATCACTGCAGAGAACTGTCTTATGATAAACAGTTTTCTGCAGTTCTTTTAAAATTCAGGAAACATCTAAATGTTTCACCTTTACATTTACAAAAAAAATTGATTTCACCCTGATTGGGTTTGATGGCCTTTCTATGAATTACCAGTCTTAGTATATTCGGTTTTTAGTAAAGAATTTGAACTGGAAACTGCAAAATCTTCCAAGGGATGATCAGAAATGTCCACGAAACGTTCTAGGTTTTCCGAAGACTCGGTTTCCATGACTTCGTCTTGTAATGGGTCAATTACGGGAATCTAGAAAAAAAATTAATCCATCTAATTTAGGAAGATCAGGGTTACTCAAAGGGTTAATTTAAGTTTAGCATGTAATTTTAAAATACAAAACTTTTCGTTGTTTCATCGAGAGTCACAAATCAGTCTAATAACTGAGCTATACATATGTAGGTCTCTTTTGATACAGTTTAGTTATGTTAGGTTAGGTTCAAAGTGAGCGGGACTATTCGAACCTCCACCGCAACCCACAAGGGTTTATTGGGGCTCACACCTATTCACCCTCAACCAAATAAACCTAGCTTCTTAACGAAGCCGATTAGTTTGTATGGTGAGTGGTCTTACAGGTCAGATAGTAAGAGTACGACTCTGCCGAACTCTGTAAACCTGATTCGGTACCCATCGGGGCAGGCACAAAGTATGTGCTGTTTCTGCTGTTTCTTCATTTTCCAAATAGAGACTACACACACAGTCTTCCGACAGTCCAAGTCTCTGCATATGATGATTCAAATGACAGTGACCTGAAAGAAGGCCTGTTAGACATCGTAGTCCATCCTTACTGTAGTCCAACAACTGTTTGGTATCAAACTTCGAAGGGTGAATAAACGCCTTGGAGTGAGGTTGGATTTTTCCTATCTCTCCGCACACAATTCAATAGCGTAAATTTCTGCTTGAAATACAATCGCATATGTTCCTAGGCAGGTTGATATCTCTGTCCTGGGTCTGCGACTGAAAACAGCCGCACCAGAACCGGAAGGTGTTTTTGATCCATCTGTGAACCAACAACTATCTGCTCATAATATTTCCATCTCCCGGAAGGTCCAGTCTTCCCTACTCGGGAACAGTACTTTATAAGGCAGTTCGTAGTTGACAGTTGGAGGCATAAAGTCAGAGGTCATTTCCAGAATGCTGTGACAGAACAGGCAAATTCTAATTACGTGTGTAAATAATGTGTCAGGGTACCATTGGATGCAGAATTGAACGCCAATCAAAATGATGTGCCACTTGACCCCTCCTTCCCATTTAAAATTCAAAGGGTAACATCTACCCCTCGTAGGGGTTTGGACCACTAAGTAATAGGCACCTTTTTTTCTTGATGTCATGTAAGCAAAAATCGCAACAAGCTACCGCCTGGAAAAATTATTAGGTAATGTCCGGTTCAACTGTGAGAAACTTCCATTTAATTGTCTTCATGAATGCATTCACTCCGACAAATTTTGATTGGTAAGAGAGTACAACTTCTTCATCTTCCACCCATTTAATAACAGTAATGAGTAATAGGAGCATATTCGTTTTTCCAAATGACATGTTCGTTGTGGTAGTGTTCGTCTACTGAAACTAGTGTTTTTAATTTTTTATTATGTATCTAATATATTTGGTGATTTTCAAATGACAATTTTTTAAACACACTGATAACTTGCTTTCGAACTGTAAAGAAGAATTTGAGCAAATTCGGAAAGTTGACAATTTTTTTTGTCAATATAATTGTTCCTGTTACTCAAGGTGGAACGTGTCCTAAGGTATATATTGGTCAAACTGGCAGAACATTTAGGAATCGAATCCAGGAACATCGTGGGAGCTATGTAAATAAGAAGTTCAACATATGGAAATCATGTTTTAGAACAAAAATCATATCTTTAACGAAACGTTCAAAATTTTACACATAGAAAATAGAGGTTTGAAACTGAATCATTGGAAGCAATGGAAATCAATAAACTTAAAAATTCAAACATTCTAATGAATGATCAACTGGATTTGAATAGATCACCATTATTGAATTTGTTTTCTTAAAAAGCCGAGGAAGTATTATTATTGATGGAGAAGTGAGGTAATATGCTTCAGGTAATCATAATTGAAGAGGTACCTCAGGTATATAAAAACTGCGTATTGTTTTTATATTTTCTGTTTGACCTGACCCATTTTAGTTGGAAATAAAATGATAAAATAGAAAGGTTTTTCTGATTGTCACCTTTGATTCTTCAATTTCACTCGCGGAATCTTCTAAATCCTCTTCGAGATAACCTTGTCTGTCAACTTTTCCTGTGAAAGAAACTCGTGTTTCGATAACATTCGAAGCGGCAGTTTCTTCAACATTATCTTCAGAATTGGCTTCAGCTGCTTCAACAAATGCAGAAGATAGTTCTCCACTCAGTTTGGTGACATTTTGACTAACTACATCGTACATGAATATTTCCCTTTCTTTGATGTTGCCTTCAGAAGGACTGAAAAAAAAATTCATATATTTTAAACTCGTATCTAGTTCAATGCAGTAATAAAATATCAAATGTTACTCAAATAAATGTAAATGTTCACTGGAGAAAGGTTGGTTTCGTAACAAGATACATTTTTTCTTTAAAAAACAATTCGTTCTTGCCAACGTTTCGATTTTAATTGAATTCTTCTTCAGGGCTCGAAAAGTAGTTTCTTCGTGTTGATATTACTATTTTAAAAACTGTTAGACATATGAGATACATTAAAAAAATAGAGAAATTGCAACAACTGAATTTTCGAGACAACACCAACACAAAACGACATGAAAAAAATGACATGAAACAAACAACAAACTTTCGTATGTTTCATGGTGGTGTTGTCTCGAAAATTTGGTTGCTGCAATATTTTTTAATTTTTTGTATATGTATATAAATATGTCCAATGGTTTTTAAAATAGTAATATTAACATGAAGAAACTAGTTCTCGAGCCCTGAAGAAAAATTTAATTGAATTCGAAATGGCGGCAAAAAACAATTGTTTTTTTTAAAAAGCAATTGATCCTGTTATCCAATCAACCTTTTTTCAGAAAAATTATTGTTGGATCACTAAACTAGGTATCTGTAGATGTTTCAACTTATTTGAGTACCCTTTAAAATATTATAAGGTTTTTATGGTTGATAAGGGGGATGTTTATGAAATGACAGATTTGCTTCACTCAAAAAAGTTTCATTATAAGTGAAATAACGATTGTATTATACATTGTATTACATCGAGATCCTATTTTGAATTTGAGATCAAGGAGTGAAGTTATCAAAAAATATTTCATAAAACAGTTGTATATATTGTTGTAAATCATGCTCTGAAGAGCCGCCACCGGTAGCCATGAATCAATTGTGACATAGCTAAGAGCGCGCGAATGTACAATGTTCGCTGCCGTTCTAGATTTAGAGAGAATAATGCTACCGGCCTTGTTGGAATTCCAAGGAATGTTTCGACGCCTTCGATTGCCACATCTAGGCGCCACTCGCCCATCGAGATAGTCAACTGGAAGTGACAGTGCGGTACGCGAAGCGATCTAATAAGGCGATAGGCATTCCAATAAAAGTTGAAGTTTTGGTTGAAGTGTTTGTTACATTTGAAGTGAAATAAAGTTGAGTTTCATTATTTTTCAGTGTATTTAATCATTGGTGAACCCACGGAGAAAAACGTAACAATAACAATACATTGGACTCTTCAGGAATATTCTCCAACATACAAGGTACGTACCTAGTAGAAGTGTGGCGTAACAAAGTTAGGGTTTTTTAAAATATGATGGCACTTATTACTCTTTTATTCGGATTCCATCTGAGAAGTAATTTCAAAAAACATAAAACTGTTCAGGTATATACCAAGAGTTTCAGAAGTTATTCTAAAAATAACGTCAAAAAATGTATCTTTTTATCTGACATTTTCAATTAGATTCCATTTGAAAAGTTCATTTTTGAAATAATGAATAATAATTGTACCGAAATGTTTTTTTACGAAATTGGGTGAATGGTAACTCAAAAAGATCTTTTCCTTGGTTTTCTAAAATGGAACACACTGTATATTTGATTTTCCCGCTGAAAGTGACCTATATAGAGTGTCATGGATATTTTATTGACAAAGTTTGAATTCTCAGGAAAAATAATTTCAAATGACTGTTTTCTTCATTATTGAAAAGTAATTTGACTGAATAACTGGAGGATATTTTTCATTAATTCATTAAGAAAACTTCATTCGTTTCACGTTGTGATTTTATAGAAACCTAGTTGACGATGTAGACTGTTTCGTAGATTATTTTTCTTCGAAGATTTTCACTAATTTTCAAGATTTTTTTGTGTTCAATAACAGTCTTTACTTTATTGAGATTGAGTCTCCAGAACAAACTGTTATTATAAAATTTTACTAATTTCATATACCCGAAAAGTTTGATCATCTGAAGATCTATAAAATTATCTAGAATTTATTTCAATCTAAAATTTCATTATCCAAGTTTTTGAAAAGATTATTATAACTTTCCTGAGTATTGACCTAAAAATGGGTTTCAGGGAGTACTAGTATCTGCAATAATATTGGAAATAATCAAAAAAATTGTTCTTGAATTTCTATTTACCCAACGGGTAACCAAGTTAATATTCGATAATGAAAAAATACATTTTCAAACATTTACAAACAAACATACTCTACAAATGAGTGTTGATTGAAAATAGGGACGGTTGAATAGATCAAACTTTCTGATCACTCGGTATATACCCATACAATACAACAAGAGTACATTTCTGACAGAATCTCAATATGGGATACGTTTCTACTGGGTACGTACAAAACATGTTTTGATAACTTAGCTCCTTCATCCCAGACTTCTGATGGGAGCTAAATGTGACACACACTTTATAGTGTGTTTTGACATGGTGTTCGTACAAAAATTTTCACAGCTGACAATTTTTTCCAATGGAAGTGGAAATTCCATAAAAATATATTTAGGAACGAAATGAAGGTAGAAAAAAAAGACAGCTTCTAAAGAGGATGCGTTTACATACTCATGCTTGATGAAAAAACAGTAAACAATGGCTACTTACTCTGTAACTAGCAGTATTACTGACTGTTTGTCACTCTTGGAATTCCTTTCGCTTTCTAAAAATTTCTTGTAATTCTCCTGTGTGGGATTTGCCAACAAATCCTTTAGAGCAATCCCTTCGATCAGTTGAATATCAGTTGATTTTTGTGACAGCTCTCTAGTTGTTTGTCTAGTTTTTCGGTCAGAAGAAAAGTCGTAGGTTACTGGGGCAAGTACGACCACGCTGGATATTTTCTTTCCTTTGAGCTCCGGTACATCTGGGATAGGGAATTGGGTACCATTTACTTTAAGAGGAAGGTATCTGTGAAATGATGATTAAACTCATTATACTTCATACAACAGATATTGTGTGAACGTTCAAAATATTTCAGATTCAATTTTTCCTAAATACAATTTTCAGTGATCATTGTATTTCTAAGAGAACATGTAATGTTTTGTATGGTGATTGTGGATTGATGAACCATCTGTAGGTCAATTCGTTGATCATGAGAGCTCTAGGCAAGATCATGGATGAAATGTTTGACCCCTTCTGTCCATATGAAGGATAATCCTGACTTAGAAGTGAAGATGACGACTTCTTTCACGAAGACGTTATATGTCATTCGAAACTCAAATTACGAATATTAATAATAAACGATGGTTCCAACAAGAGTTCGTTGCAAAGCCAACAACTAAAAAATTGCTTGCTTCTCCTATCTGAAGCTTTCATTGCAATCAGGTAATCAAACAATATCAAAGCAATAAAATCCACGATATAATACTAGAGAGCACTATTTCTATGTCATAGATCAATGGTTCTTGACCGGGTTGTGGATCCATTCTGTCATGAAAAAACAAACTTGACTTGACATAGAAATTGAAAACTCTACTTACGAAGATGCCATTTATGGGATATTCAGAAAACTCAAAATACAAATCAAAGACAAACGTCCCAATAACTTCTGAATCATCCTCATTAGCTACCTCATTCAATATCTCAAATATGAAGATATACTTTCGGACATTGATTGTGGGAATGGATGTGAAATAATTTTTTTATCTTTCGTCTTGATGGAGTATCCACTATGATGAAGCTTTTGAGATAGAAGTTTGAAGTTATTTATGTCCAGAAATACAGCTATAATTGACTAAATCTCAGATTTTGGAATTGTACTTTTCATAGACTGACTGATGAGTGAGAATTTGGATTTTGTAAGAATTTGGATGTTCTGCCTCTTTCTTATGCAATAATATTGATTGTCATTGGAAAATACCCTTGAGGTTTTTAATGTTTGTTTATTGTTTCTGTTGTGACACCAAATTGAGCAGCATACCAAATGGCTGACACCAAAAGTAATCCGTGGACAGGCTTCTGTTTAAACCGCGCGTCTTTGACTGAATTTTTGTTCACCTTCCAGTTCGTGTTCACATCGAGTTCACAACTGATATTTCGTTACAAAAATTAGGATCTTTCGTGCCAAAAATATCCGCTTTTTGACAGAACAATCGTTAATTGACAATGTTAAGTTCACAAACCTTTTGAAGGGAAAAATCTGACAATTGATTTAAGAAATGAAATAAAGTATTTGGGTGTTTGAATGAATAAAAACCTGAAATGGAATACTCACATAGCACAATAAAAAAACTCGCACTATTTAAAAGTCACTTAAAATATGCCATTACAGTCTGGAGAGCAACCTTGATAACCCAACTGAATACCTAATAAGTGTCTAGAGACGATTAGTACTCTTCTAGTTACCCTTCGAATATTCTATATTGAAAACTATCTGTGTAAACATAATCTTCCATTTCACTTCTTACTCTAGTTTTGGCAGATTTCCAATATATCCCACTAGACTGAGAAAGTCAATATTACATATTTGTGCTCTGTGTGATTCAAAAAATCTAAGGTGTTGTGGTCAGTTTTTTCGAGTGTATGTGTATTGTAAAAGAAACTAGCGACCAGCCCCGATTTCACACGGATGAAATTACTGCTAATCATTCAATGCTATAAGGCGAAGGCACGCGCTGTCGTTCCCCCGGCCGGTACCGCCGCAACCGCTATGTCCTTGAATTTTAAATTCTTCGAGAATATCCATTTGAATTAATTGCTGTGAAGTGTCATATTAATCTATATTAAACGCACAATGTATTAAAGGTACTTATTGGATTAGGATTAATGCTGTATTGCTTAAAATCGCTTCGTAAATAAGTCATTATTTCTCGAGAATAACAAATGCCTATTCTGGGTTATTCCAAAGAAATAGACATATTCCATCGCGGACTTTTTTGTAGAGTTTTTAAAAGTTTACAATACTTTAGTAAAATGTTTTAACTGTCGCGTAGGGTTCAGCCAGCGTTTGCAATATAAGCGCAAAAAATGTGTTAATTTATATCACATTAGAAACCTCTTACTCTCTCTTACTCTCTACTATATTATGCATGTTATATACATATTAACCTTCCTCTTGAATCACACCGTCTATTAAAGAACCCGCATCAAAATTCATTGCGTAGTTTTAAAGATCTGAGCATACATATGGACAGACAGCGGGAAACGACTTTTTTTATACTATGTAGTGGAAAGTTGGGTGTTTATGTATATGTTAATGTGTTTTTTGAAATCGTTATTGTCATTACTGTGGACTAGCGTGAGAAAATTAATTTGAGATATACAGTCATAAATATTCTACATCCAGGCGCATTTCCCATTTACGTCATCAGAGTCACCAAGAAGAAAAATGTCAGAAACAAGTCCTTCAAACCATAGCTTAGCGGTGTAAGTGCAAATATGCTGAAATGATGAAATTTGTTATATAATCATGATGAACTCAACAGCTGAACTTCATACTTCCAAAGATTAATTTATTTCATTCCGAAATCATTCACATGAATCAAACACAAATACAAGAGGGACGTCTTATCGTTATTTATATTTATGTTATATTAGAAAAACTTCTTATGAAAGTGAATTTGCTTTGTGATGACATAAATGAAAGAAAAATTGCAAATCCACTTCTTCATATGTATATTGCAGATGAAACTTTCCTCTCTAATGAATTTGTTTCTTTCAATTATTTTAAATAATTTCAAGAAACAACTGCAATGTCACCTTTCGTTGTCCATATACTTTTATTTATACCATGTTTGCAATGTTTTTTTCTATACCATCCCTGGAATTTCTCACCTGTTGTACGAGCTGTCGTTGAGAACGACGGGATTCACCTGCGTGGCCTCGTCTTCGACGTACTTTTGCTGCACCTGCTGGCCGCTGTCGGTGTCCGGATCGTAGTGCACCACCTTGAGGTCGACTGCGGAAGGCGGGCCTTGTGGCAAAGCGCTCACTTCTTGGATGTCGGAAGCAGCCGGTTCCAACTCGTCTTCGTCTTCGATGAGGCGTTCCTCCACTTTGGTGCCGTCTCTTTGTACGACGGATGGAACTGGGTCACTACCTGAAGGACAACAGAGGTGAAGGACGGTTTCACTTTTGTATGGGTTGGTCAACTGTTTCAGACATTGGAATTCACTGGTAATGAGCCACAGACTTGGAATGTTTACTCTGAACTATACGATTTTCAAAACTCTTAAAAATATGGTGCTTTTATTGGAAAAATTTCAGAATATTCAACTAATTAAATAATCTGTTGAAAATGTGTAATGATAACATTAGTAAACTCAGAAAAACCTTACGAAGTATAACACTAATCGTAAGAAAATGATGAAGTTGACGAACGAACGAACTTTTTGTTGAATATTCATCATGTCTAACACTAATTTCATTAATGAAATCATTGAAATAACAAACATTTCAATATTAAATAAAAAACATGATGAGTTCAATATGAGTTCTATGATGATGTAATAATAAATATTCGATAAAACGTTTCGTGTCAACATGGCCACCATCAACCTTTTTTTTTAGATGCGGGCCTGTCTTTTTTATTACAGATATTGATAAAGCAATAAATTCAGAATCCAAGGGTATATCACATTTGATATTTTTATAGCGTTTCATTTGAAATAACTACCATCATCAGTGACAACAATTTTAAATTACGGTCCTGTAGTTACTTCTTTTGTAAATTGTTTCGATTTTTTCAAAATATAATTCAGACAACCCAATAAATTCGACAGATAGGTACCCTAACATAATGTAAATGCGTACTTTTTCGTTTTGTAAATTTTTGAATTGCCGTAATTCTTCTTTCAATGCTTATTTCTCCCTAATCAATTATAATCAGTAATATTTTTAAAAATCTCAATCCTGGCGTGACGAAAATATCAGTTTTTGGTCAAAATTCGATTGTTGTATAATTTGGTATAATCAAATAGCATCTCAATTCATTTACCATCTTGAACGCGTAGGCTTTGCTTGGTTTCTATGGCAGGAAAAATTAATGAGCTGTTGATATCTGTTGAGACCTGTTAGACGTTTACGAAGATACCAAAGATGTATTCAAATGATGTAACGACTGATATGCTATTAAATTATGAAAAATCAAATAGAATTCCTCTTTTGGCAAGGAATATATATGTTGAGCTATACCCTAATCGTCGTATTCCGAACACCCAAATTTTTAGACGATTAGAAATAAATTTGAGGGATTATGGTTCATTTGACAGTCAGAAAACAAAAAAATGTGTGGTTACTAGAAGTCTGAGGAATCTTATAAATGTTATGAGTAAGCAAATATTACCACATAAAAATGTACATAGTGAAAACATCTTTTTTTATATAGGATTGGCCAGTTACAAAAATTATGCCAATCAAGATTGTTCTTTACGAGAAATTGCCCACGAAATGGGGATTTCTGTAAAATCCACCAGAACTATTTTGAAAAACAAATATAAATGCTACAGGATACGCAAAGTACATCACCTCTATGAAGGGGATTACGGAAGGAGAGTACGATTTGGGAAGTAGTTGAGCCGTAGAAATAGGGAAGTTGGAAATATTTCTAAAAAATAATATCTACGGACGAAGCAAAATTCACCAACAATGGTTGCTTTAACAGAAATATCCATTATAGGTGGAATAATACAAATGAACATTTACATAGGTAAATCAATTTCCAAAAAAGGTTCGGAATAAATGTTTGGTTGGGAATTCTGGGAACGAACATCCTTGGACCCTTTCTTATACGATGATCATTTTTATAGTGAAATGTAGGTATATTAATTTTCTATTCAATGAATTCGATGGCTACTTAGATGAATTGCCACTGAGTATCCGCCATGAAATACAATATTTTCAACAATACGGCGCTTCTCCCCATAATGCAGCAGTAGTAAGGAAACATTCAGATGCAATATTCGCAAGAAAATGGAATGGAACCAATGTACCAATTAACTGGCCAGCTTATTCTCCAGATCTTACTCCTTTAGATTTTTTGTCTAGAGTACATTGAGCATAAAGTTTTTTCAACACCAAGTACAGATATCAACCATCTCAAACAAAATATTAGAGATTCATGTATTAGTACTACACCTATCATGCCAGAATATTGCCACAGAAATTGTCTGGACTGACAACGTATGTGCATGCAACAAAGAGGTCGTTAATTCGAGAATTTATTGTAGATTGCCATGTAACTTTGAATTTCCGTATTGGTTTAATTTTCACCAAAAGTTCATGATAAAATAAATTGTTTTTCTGTTTGATTGTTGTCACTGATGATGGTGTTATTTCAAATGAAACGCTATAAAAATATCAAATGTGATATAATCTTGGACAGGCCTGTATTTAAAAATCACATTGTCATAGTACATTTCGAATGCATTTTCTTTTTCCATTTTTTTATGCTCTCCGAAATAACAATTCCATTCCAAAAAAACGAAAAACAACATTTTTGGTTTTCCTCATATAACTCTAGAAGAGTGTAAATTTTCTTCGAGTAAATTTTCTTAGACTATTGTATTGTTCTCGATGACAGTTACCATTTTTTCCATTTTATATCTTTGTATCTGTTACGGTTTAAAATATAGCAATGATACCACATGATGAAAGAAACGACCTGTATATTCGAATTCCTAAATGTCTTTCCTAGTATATCTACATTTTGACAACTAGATAAAAATGGTGGAAACCGTCGAAAATTGTAATATGTAATTGAGAATAATATATCTTATAATAAGTTTCCCAACAAAAATACAGATGATGCACTGTTTGGAACCTTTGGTGTAGTAATAAATATTACTGGAGTTTTTTCCCAACACCAAACCGTTATTTTAACACCTCGACACGTGTTTGTTTGGGAAAAAACTCCAGTAATATTGAAAAGTACAGATCATAGAAATTTATATTCACAGCGACAATAAGTTTTGTATCCTTTGCAAAATCTCGAGGATGCCGATTATTTCTACTCTACTGTAAGTAAACCATACAGGAAGTTTCTATCAATATCTAATTGATGAGTGATTTTTTTTTCTTTATTCATGACGGCAAGAAGAGGAGTTGGTAAGTAGGTAGGTCTGAAGTGAGTGAGTCTATTCGACCCTCCACCGTAATTCACAAGGGTTTATTATTGCCCACACCTATTTACACTCGGTCAAATAAACCCAGCTTCTCAACGAAGCCGATTAGTTTGTATGGTGATTGGTGTTTCAGGTCAGATGGTGAGAGTACGGATCTGCCGAACTCTAAAAACCTGATTCGGTCTCCAGCGGGGCAGGCGCAAAGTATATTCACTGCTGTTTCATGATTTTCCAAACAGAGACGACACACACTGTCCTCCGACAGTCCAAGTCTCTGCATTTGATGATTCAAATGACAGTGACCTGTAAGAAAGCCTGTTAGACATCGTAGTTCATCCCTACTGTAGTCCAACAACTGTTGGTATCAAGCTTCGAAGGGTGAATAAACTCCTTGGAGTGAGCCAATCCTGGAAGATTCTGCCAGAAGTCCATAAATCTTCTTGCCATCCAGGTGTTGTGTTTGTTTGGCCAAGCCCAAAGCGAAGCCAATGACAGGTTCTGGTCCGATGAAGCCGCCTGCAGCACCCTCCTTTGCAAGAGACTCAGCAGCTTCATTGCCAGTATGGCCTGGAAGGCAATGACCATAGACAATCTGTTAAGTCTTCCTATCGAGGAGAGTTGTTTTTGGCAGTTTGCTACCAATTTAATCATTGCTCGGTAAGAGCCAAGAGCTTCCAACGCCGCTTGACTGTCTGATAATATTTTTATTGACTTGTGAGTGAGGCTGGGTTTATCCAATCTCTCCGCACACAATTCAATAGCGTAAATTTCCGCTTGAAATACAGTTACATAAGTTCCTAGGCAGGGAGATAACTCTGTCCTGGGTCTGCGACTAAAAACACCTGCACCAGAACCGGTAGATGATTTTGATCCATCTGTGAACCAACAACTACTTTTAATATTTCTTCTCCCGGAGGATCCAATCCTCCAGTTCGTAGTTCACAGTTGGAGGCATAAAGTAAGAGGTTATTTCCAGAATTCTGTGACTTTCAATGTCAACCTACAGTCTGTTGCACTCTGCATTGAATTGACTTGTGCAGTTGCCAATGTGCACAAGGAGAGGAGTAGTCAAAGTTGTTGGTTTACCTAAAGCAGAATATCTCTGCCACTCCTATCTTTCACTACTAAACGTGCTTCATATTGCACCATTCTTTGAATATCCATTTGTTATTATTTCACTTCCTTTCCAATAACAGTTCAATAAGCAACCCAAGTCAAATTGATATGAAGAGATTTTATTTCTTCTTTTACATTTGTGTATACCACCTTGTCTCTGTCCTCTCTTTATGTCCTTATTCAAATATTTTTGGAACATCAGAAAATTCTGTCAATGAAATTAAAGGTTTTATATTCGTTTTCAATTGAAATTTCAGTCAAAACTTACTCCAGTTCATCACAATAAATATCGAAATATCCATCATTCACCTTCTAATAATAAAGAAGTTCATTCTTATATACATTATGAAACGTTTCTGGGATAATTTGTTTGCAAGCATCTCTGATTTTATTTATGACTCCCTGAATATACTGCATTTATGTAAGAGATTCCATTCATCACCACAAATATAACCTAAGAGAGTATCCGGTGATCTAGCAGGTCATTCGGAGAAATCACGTCTGCCTATCCAATGATTTGAATAATTGTCATCTATTAGATATCTTCGAAGCAGAATATCATAATGAGGAGATGTCTCATGATGTTGAACCGTAATATCAGGTAAAAACTTATTTGGATTTGTCTGAACTATGGACCAGGGCTGAAACCTTCAAAAATGCTAAAAAGTGAAAAAGAAATGATAGTAGGATGAAACTCACTAGAAAAGGGGGAAATATGATAACACTGGAAGGAAAAATAAATTGCGGCCGATCTGAATTGGGGAAGTGGAAGGGGGTGAGTTTTTAAGGGTAAATGGTTTATCTCGATTTCCGGCAAAACTATAAGTCCTATGGAAAAAATTTGAATAGCAAAGTTGTAGGTAATAAACAGGTCTACAACTTTTGTATCTACAATTTTTTCACATAACCTCAAAATTTATGCGAAACATTCAAATAACCAAGTTTTTGGTTTTTTATCTTTATCAAAAAAAAACTACGAAATTTGGTGAAAACGTAAGATTCTATGTTACACTGATGAAAAAAAAAATGCAAATCGAAATATACTGCTAAAATTAACAAGCAAATAAATTAATAAAGTTAATGTTCAATAAGACATCTACAATATTTTGAGAAAATTGTAGACTCTTCTTTAAATAATATTTGCTGTGTTTCCTTCAAAAATATTGTTGCATTTCTGCATTGTTTCTCCGGTTGCGACACAACATCTGGATTTGCCAGAAAAGGAAAGAAAAGTATCGTAAATTCATTATTAGACGCTAAAAATTTGTCAAATTTGGCCAATGTTTTTCATAAAGAAGATATAAAAAAATGGATTACAATTAATCAAATATATTTATGAATTTAAAAATGAAAAAATAACACTGAATCAATTCAGATTTCAAAAATATCAATTGGCAAAAATCAAATTATCTTTCATTTTGGCACACCCCCCACCCACAGAAGAAGCAGCAGAACAACATTGTTACAGGGTATATTATCAGCTTCAAACTTGTCTGGATAACGAACTGGCAGCAACAGATTGGGGCTGGAAGCAACATCAATTTACAGAAAAGGCATTAATTAATTCCAGAAGTATTGCCCAAAACTATTTGCTGCAGCTGTGAAACTGGATGTAACAGTTTAAAATGTGGCTGTCGAAAACATGGTTTAAAATGCACAAATTTATGCTCAAATTGTCATGGTTCTGAAAATTGCTCCAATATGGAAGAAAAATCCTACAAGGAAATTAATGATTCAGATGAAATTGTGGATATAGAACCAATGCAGACTGGAAGTAATATTGGAGACGAAGAAGGTGATGGTCTTGAAGAACAACTAGAATTGGAAAGGTTTGTCGATTCTAACAATGAAGAAATGCCACCAAAGAGACAAAAACTAATGGATAAGTGATTGAAATTCGAGATAAGATATTTATGAATAACAGAATTAACGTTTGTAAAAATATTATAATCAATAACATAATCAGAATGAACTATCTAAATTCAATAGTACGATCTATGTATATTTATATTTTATGAGATTTTCTATGACATGAATGTGATTAGAATTTAATGAATAAACTTTTTAATTGAATAAAATTGCAGCAATCACATTTTTTTGATGAAATTGTCCATAATGAATAAAAAAATATTTCGAATTCAGAAAGTAAAAATTTTAACGAACAAAAAGCACACCGACCTTTTGAAAAAAGCTGATATTTTGACGCGAGAATTTTCGATTGAAAATAAAAAACCAAAAACTAATTATTTGAATTTTTTACATATATTTTGAGGTGAATGCATTATATTTATATTATTTTGAGCAATATGTTAAAACAACGATAAAAATAAAATAAATACAACAATAAAAATTAATTGGCGCTCCGGGGCGACTTCATTGATTCCAGTGGCGCATTTGCTTTTTCAGCTGCAGGAAAACCCGGAAAAACCTGCAGCATCACATCATCTGAAGATCTTGATCTAACAATGTCCTCTCTCTCATAAAACAAAATGTAGGGTGTCTCCAGAGGCTCCAATAAATTCAATGCATCACCAGAACACTTCGTGACACGACTATCGTCAAACTTATACCAGGCCGTTTCTTCTTTGACCAAGGCGTAATAATGACCACATTCAACGCCAGAACCACAGTGAACAATGACTGCATGAATATTATAACAGTGGTCTGCTAGGTTGAAATGTTCATCTATTTCGAACCTTCCAAAGAGTTTCTTGCTTCCGTTAGAGGTTGAGTCTTGTTTGAAAATCATCAGTGTTATTATTAGATTGACTGGTGCCTCAGCTATACTTGTTTCCTTATAACAGTCAGTTAGTTTAGCGCACGTTTGACAATACAGTCGATCATCGCCTGTTAAAAATTCCATTTTCAGATGATTTAACAATAAGCTTTGCACGGACTGGTTATTAGTCGTATTAGGAAAAGCTAGATGAAGTTCCAGAAATTCACATAAGTTTTCAGTTCTTTTTGAACATTTACCACAAAGTAAACAAGTGAGGATTTTTCCAGCAAAAGATTTACAAACACAAGACGAGATGGGTTGTACGGAATCATTCAGTCCAGAGCGGCTGGGAGTATTGATTTTGCTATTGTTTTGCTCACGAAGAGTATTCAACAAGAACCCCAAGAATTCGGAACAATCCTCTTGTTGTCCTAACGAGTATTTAGTGGACTTCAAAGACTCCAGGAAATCGGTTGGAGGGAAAGATGATACCTTCTTACGAAACTGCAGCTGCATGAACAGTTGTTTGAGGTTATGTGAAAAAATTGATGATACAAAAGTTGTAGATATTTTTATTAATTATAAATTTGCTTTATCATTTTTTTCCATTTTTCCCCACATCTCGCCCATAATATTTTTCTATCATTTTTATCATATTCTCCTCCTTTTCTAATGGGTTTCATCGTACTGTTATTTTTCATTTTTGGTTTCAAAAATTATCGACCCTGGTCGATAATGAATGATAGTCCGACGGTGGATACGTTGAATTTTTTCTCAAATTCTATATATTTCATAGAAAGACGGTTCGATATTAAAATTTACGAAATTACCCCAGAGGCATGTGTATGACTGCATTAATGCCTTACAATTATTTTAAAACAAAAAGGTTGGTCTAGAGCGAAAAAAGTGATAAAATGTCTAAGTTTTATGAGTAATCAAATGAACACCCTTATATAGGTCTAAGAGTAGGGAACTGATATCCGGCGTGGCAAATAAAGGACACTTCTTGATATATAAAAACAAATTTTTGAAAGCCGTACGGCAACCTACGACCTTTGTACATAAAGGTTACTTTTCTGAGAAGAACATGTTTTTTTCAACTTTACCATACCATACCCCCGAGTTGCGTTTTCACCATTTCGAAATCGTTACGTGCTTCCCTTTTAATAGACGGCATTACGCCGTGAAAATTATACAATTTTGAGAGGTATCAAATGATCATATGGGCTTGCTATTCAGAACTGAAAACAGTTGACGTCGAGATAATGAATGAAGATATAAAATTAAAAATAATGGACAAAAACGTCACCTGATCCAATTTGAGCCGCTCCTCCGGCACTGTAGAAGTTGGCCAGTTGATCTGGTGGTAACGCAGACAAAGGAATGTCCCCAACCTTGTCGTAGTCTAATATAGATATATCAGCGTTGTTCAGGATACCAGAGGAAAGCAGTTGTTGCCTGAGTTCTTCTGGAACTTCATCTGGTAGTTGGGCTTCTAGAATTTTGGGATCTTTCGTAGTTGTGGAAGGAGTTGCGACCTCTTCAGTTGTAGTGCTAGATGGTTTCGAAGTAGTAGACTGATAACTTATTCTGGGAGTGCTACTGGCAGATTCAGATGCTTTTCTGGTTGCCTGATATTCACTGGGATTTGGTGTTGTGGATCCAAATCCAAACTGATTTTTCTGTTTAATATCTGGATTTTGCTGATAGAAATGCCTTAACTGTTCTTCTTGCTGATCCTGAATACTTTGTTGCCTGATCGACACTTCACGAGAACCTTGTCCACGAGAGTTGCCATTCGAGTTGAATTGTTGGATAGTTTTCTGTTGGTATTGCTGCGGTGACAAAATTTGAGACTGCTCATGACTGGACGCATGTTGATGATACTGCTGAGGAAAATTTCGGGTTTGCTGATAATCTGAAGACACTTGCTGATACTGTTGAGGTGAAGTGTTCTGAGGCTGCCTATGGGGAGACAACTGTTGTGATGACTGTTGTGTGGACTGCCCGTGAGTAGCTGGCTCCACTGAAGATATATGCTGCTCATACTTGGATACTGACGGAATTAGTTGTCCTCCCGCTGGCAATATAGAGCCCTGTATCTCGCTCAAATGTTCATTCTGCGAAACTGATTGTTGCTGTTGATTATGATTTATTTGATTATGGTAGAGTGTTTGCTGATGTTGGTAATTTTGATTTTGTTGGTTGAAATTTCCTTGAAGCTGTTGTTGCAAGTTTTGTTGCAGAACGTTTTGCTGGTGATTTGACGTCTGCTGTTTCAAGAAGTTCTGGTGGAGTTGTTGGTTCGGTAATTGTTGTAAAGCTTGTGGAGGATTGTATTGTGTTGAGTGTTGTAGAACAGGTTTATGTGGCGATTCTACATTATTAAATTGTGATTCAATTGGTTGACTGAATCTTGGCTTGTTGAACGTGTGCGTCTGTTCGGTCAAAGGGAGCTGTTGGTGTACGGGAAAATGTGCTTCAGGTCTGTGGATATGATGCTGAGTAAGCGGTGAGCTAACAGGAGGGGGTTGTGAAAATGTCTGTTGTGACCTCAGTGTGTCGACTGAGGGTTGTGAGAACGTCTGTTGATTCCTCAAATTGTCAACTGCTGGTTGTGAGAATGTTTGTTGATGCTTCAAATTATCAACTGCTGGTTGTGAAAACGTCTGTTGTGGCCTCAAATTCTCAAATGGTTTGTAGGGGACAGGCTGTCGTCCTTGTGGTGCTGTAGGTCTGGGACTCTGGAAACGTGGCGGAGGAGGATGTGAGATAGTATGTGAAAAGTGCGGTGACTGCGAAGAGAAACTGTTGAATTGCTGATTGGGTTTTGGAAAAGGAGGAGATTGGAAGGAGTATTTTGAGGGTTGTTGAGCTTGTTGCTGATATTGAGATGGTGCAGATTGACGTCCAAAAGTTTTAAAGTTAGATGGAGAAGAAAATGTGAATGGTCTATATGACTGAGGTGGTCTGACATCAGATCTAAATCCAGGAGGAAGCGTCTGATAATTTTGAGACGTCGCTGGTCTTTTAAAGTAAGTATTGGAAAAAGAAGAGAGTTGTCTTCCTTGAGGAAGCTGAGATGACGGAGGAGGTTGGAAGTCTTCAGGCTTGGGAGATCTCTTGTCGTAGTCAAACCCTTCTTTACCAAAAGTCACTTTAACTCCACTTGGGCTATGGTATGTTTCAGAGTCAGGTCTAATAACTGTTCTCAAAGTGGTACTTGGAGGGGGAACTACTGTTGCAGATTCCGAATGATAATTATAAGAAGCTTCTTCTGCGTGTTCCTCTTCTTCACGGTCAGGAAGCTTTGGAGAAATTGCGGGAACTGGTTTGTCGTATATAATACTATTTTTTCCAGTACCATGAGGATTTTTCTCATACTTGACGTAAAATACCTGTACTTCTTCTTTCTTCTTTTTTGGAGGTGGAGGTGGTGGAGGAGGAGCTGGCAGACTAACGTTCGATTCTTTGATGATAATTTCGATTATGGGTTCCGGCTCCTTGATATAAACTGGCCTTTCGATGATGCGAGGCTTGTGATATCCGTAGCGATCAACGTTGTCTTGAACTTGGTTGTTTTCTGTTAGTGGGTCATCGTTGTGTGTATCTAGGGACAAAATGTTAGTATCATACAAGGGATCTCTTTGTGAGTAATGGAAAAGTGGTTCCATTTGCACCGCATAATAAGGAACAGGATAAGAATTTGGTCTACCTTTACGATATGGTCTGGGAAAATACTGTGATGGAATTTGGTACTGGGAACCTGTGGATATCCTCCGTTCCAGCCTGTACGAAGGTAACGCCGAGTAGTGGTGAGAAACCTGATATTCGAGGTTTCTCTTTCCACGGTCATCTTTTCTTTTTGGACGATGTTCATCTACCGCCAGGGTGGTGACAATCAAACAACACACGAATATCTGAAATAAAAATAATATTGACGTGATTGTTTATTCATTAAGCAGGTTTCAAACCATTTAAAGAAATATTGTGGAGGAGTAATAAAATACATGAGATGATGACCAGAAGACGATTGTAGATACCAACAATCGAAACGTCGTGAACTAACGTGACTTGGAATCTCTACACTTTTATTTTTTTATTTTATTATTTTTTTTTGCATTCCTTTAATTTTTATTTATTCAATTATTATATTTTTTACTTGTAGGTTATTTCACTATCATTTCATTTCAGGTTTATTGTTGCTTAATATAATTGTTATTTTCAACTATTCTTTTTAATTATTCTTTTTTACTTGTTTCAGGGATTTCAAATCATTTTATATAATAGACAATGGAAGTCCGAACTAGTGAAATTCATCACGAAACATTGTCAATCACCTTCAAACAAACGTAGAATAGTTTCCTATTTCCGAATATTAAAGACCTTTCTAATTTTTAAAAAAGAGCTAGAACAAATATGAATTTATTGTGACGGGAGTCCATATTATATCACGATAATTATTTTTTTTAATATTATGTATACGTTGAGTAACTATTTGATGCCTGGTCAACGAATTTTAGGTGACCAGAACTGGACTAACTTTAGTATTACATCATACACTGACTCGATGTGTTCTGAATGGAGTTTTACTTCAGGCTCACTTCACTGCTACATCAGGCACATGTTTGATGCGTACTATACGATGTGTACTTCGGAATGACTTTTCATCCTCGTGGGTTTTTATGACGGTGTTTCCGTATCTGAAACAGGTTCTGATGTTTTACTTGGAACCAAGTTTTCTTATCCTTTCCGACAATCCGTAGCACCCTCACGAAAACCAGGCCACCAAACGTGGACTGCGATTTCAAGAATTGCTTTTACTGGATACTCTGCGAGTGTGGAGAATCATACATCGGTGAAACTAAGAGGTCATCCAAAGTCCGCATTGCCGAGCACAAGAAACACACCTATCAAATCGGGAATAGCAGAGCATGTTGGACCCATCAACATAATTTCAAGTGGTTCCAAGCTGAGATCATCCATAGTGGGGAATACAGTTTTAGGATGAATTTTAAAGGAGCCACATACATGTTTTCCAACGATGCATTCAGCCAAGCTGGAGTAGAGATACGCAAAATATGGAAACCCATAATAAAGCGAAAAACGGTCAACTCCTGTCAACCGGTTATCTCCCGCATTCCCGCCAAACCGGTGAATTGGAGAGAGGATACAAGGGAAAGGTGAAAGCACTCGTATGACCTATAAATAGTCATCTTTCGGAGGAATAGTCAAGTCATCACCCAAAGATTATTATAGATACCAACAAACGAAACTTTTTTTGATTTTCATTTCATTCGATTGTTTAATTTTATCCTTCATTTATGTTATTGTAATTTATTTGCAGGGTTTTCTTGCTTAATATGATTGTAGTTTTCAGCTATTCATTTAAATTTGCATTTTTATTTGTTCTTTCAGAGATTTTACATCATATTAGAAAATGGAAGTCCGAACTAATGAAATTAACTGTTGATTGTTTATGTCTAAACCAATTGAATGATTTCATGAGATTCCTTCGTAATGAGACTTTGAGATTTGATCAGTACATAATACAGCTCTGTCGTCAACGAAACTGATAATTTCACCTTTGTTGTTTAGGGATAAAAGGTCATTTATGTAGACTGAAAAAAGTATAGCTCCCAAGACCGTGCCTTGGGGCATTCCATATATGATTGGTCAAGTAGTGCTAGAAGTATCATGTATTTTCAACATTTTAGCTCGTTCAAAGATTTGTGTATAGCTTTCATTAACGAAGCTATTGTGTCATGTGCAGATAAACCTTCTCGGAATCTGAATTGACTATTCGATTATATTTAATATTTGTTGGTGAAATCAGTAACCTAGCATTAATGGCCTTTTCCAATATTTTTGAGAGTGGATTTCACAGAAATTGGCCGATAGTTACACACTTTTCTCTTATCTTTTTTTTGTAGTTGGGGATGACTGCTGTTTGCTTCATTTTTTTTGAAAATACATGGACTGGGGCGAAATTTTTAATTAGATGGACCAGCAATGGAGAAATTATATCTGGTAAGGCCTTGATAACATCTGTTTCGATACGTTTCAGCCCAGCTGCTTTCTTATTTTTCAAAGTGCGTACGAAGTTTACAACCTCGTTTTCGTCTACAGGTGATAAATAAATTAGTGAAGTAGACGATTGTTACTATAGTAAAACCAATAATGATTGAGAGTAAAGCGCGTTGTCATATCTAAATTTTACGTTACCAGTTTATAGCAGAATCAAAATATAGTAAGCAGTAGAGTTGTAGGTTGAGGCAAATTATAGATAATACACAATACTAGTACGATTAAAAGGTATTATTTATGACAAAAATCAATAATGAGCTTGTAATGAGTAATACTTATACATGTCCTGATTACTGATCAGTTAAAATTCATTATTTTCTGTATAGTGTTAGATATTTATTACAACTAGTGGCAACGCTGTACGCAAAAAATGGGAGACATGGTCGGGCCTTCCACGTCGAAAAAGGTAAAACGGTCGGAGTCTCGGTCAGTAAGAGAAAAACAAATTGTACTGCGAGTATTTCACTGTCTTGAAAGAAATCATCAGCCACCAAAAGATGACTTTGTGCGTATGTGCTGTAAATATACGTGTGTACCTCCGAATAACCAACCGGGCATTTCTACATCATTAAGTTCCACAATTACAGAAGATAAATTAGTTGATATGTGCTTTGATTATACCGGTGTACCAAAATCATCGATTTACAAAATACAAAGAGAAACAGAAATTCATGGGGACGTACAAACGCCAAAAACTAGTAGCGGACGAAAAAAAATCACAGTTGATGAAGAAGCCAAAACCAGTATACGCAGAACTATTCACAGTTTTTTTTCAGAATTGAGCTGCCCACACTACAAACAGTTCTGGAGGCACATAGCGAGCATGAATTGGTCCCAAAAATGGGTAAAGAAACTTTTAGGAAACTTGTACACGAAATGAAATTTACGTACGGAAAAGTTGACAGGAAAAGCATTCTCGTTGAACGTCAAGAAATAATAGCATGGAGAAGAAACTATCTAAGAAAAATTGACGAATTTCGGAAGCTCAAAAAAAATTGTACTTCATGGACGAGACATGGGTTAACCAAGAACATACGGTCAAAAAAGTATGGCAGGATGGTAATATAACAAGTGCACGACAAGCCTTTATTGAAGGTTTGTCAGTTGGGTTGAAACAGCCATCTGGAAAAGGTAGTCGTCTGATAGTTACGCATATAGGAAGCGACAGTGGATTTTTACCAAATGGTGAATTAATATTTAAATCTAAGAAACCAGGCGACTATCATGAAGAGATGAATGCGGAGGTGTTTGAAAAATGGTTTGAAGGCATCATTCAACTTGTGAAACCTGGGTCTGTCATCGTCATGGACAATGCCCCATACCATAGTTGACATTTAGAACCATTACCGAAACAATCATGGAAAAAAGCAGCAATTCAAGAATGGTTAATTAATAAGAACATCTAATATAACAAAGATAGTTTAAAGGCAGAACTACTTCAGCTAAGAAAATTACACACAGACAAATATAAAAAATTCGCAGTGGATGAAATGGCGTTAAGTCGTGGAATTACAGTTTTGAGGTTACCACCATACCACTGCGAATTAAACCCAATAGAATTAATCTGGGCGCCAGTAAAAGGATATGTGGCACGAGAAAACAGAACATTTAAATTAATGGACGTGCAACATCACCTACAAGAAGCAATTCGAACTGTTTCTGCAGAAGACTGGAAGAAATGCATGCAACATGTTTTAAAAGAGGAGCAAAAAATGTGTGACATACACAACCGTATCGAACACAATATTGAACCAATCATAATTCACTTTGATGATAGCGGTAGCAACAGTGACAAATCTGAGGTTGAAGATCAGACGAAAATTTGTACATTTACATTCATATTATATTCTATTATCAAAAATTTGTAATTTGTATTTTCTAGTACCCCTGACGATGAGTTTAAGTTACTCGAAAGCTTGAGAATAGTTATAAAGAGTTCACTTATCACTATATATATATATATATATATATATATATATATATATATATATTGTGTTTTTTATTAATATTGTTAATTTATTTGGTACCTACTATATTTACCACGATTATTACTCCGTTTTCATAAGGCCCACCTAATGACTACAACGATTAGGTAAATTACGATATTGCAAAGTTTTAATGAAATAAATAAAAAATGTGTATGAATATTTTAACTAATTGTACTAAGAATCTTTCTTTCATTCTTAACCCTCTCAAAAATTAATAAGCACGCCCCCGATTTGCTGTCAACTGGGCTTACTTCTACTCTCAATCATTATTGGTTTTAGTATAGGAGCAGAATCATTTTGTAGAGGTGTGTTTTTAGTAAGACTACAATCTATATTGGAGAAAAAATTATGGAATTCTTCAGCTATTTTGCCGCCCTTTGTAAGGATATGGTTATCATCAGTAAGTATTTGTTAAAACAAATATAACAATTGTTACGTTTATCACACTTTTCTAGTCGATTTATTAAGTTACATAATTTTTTTGAATCATATTTACCACATTCAATTTGTTTTTTCTAATATTCAATTTTCCCTTTTTAATCATCTTATTTAATGTATTTCTACGACATATATATTTTTCCTTTCTTTCAATGTTGGAAGCGTATTTTTTATGTTCGTCATATAATTTGTGTTTTTCGTAATTGATTTGATTAATACTAATGTAATCCAGTTTTCATGATGCCGCTGATTCAGTTTTTTTGTTTGAGTACTTTCTTCAGTGAATTTTGAAAATATTCTTACTGAGTATTCCGTACTATAGCAAATTATTAAATTAACTGTCTTAAACAAATTTATTTTATTTACAACGATATTTCACTTGATCAAGTGAAGCAATTTTTGTTATTAGTTTACTATAATTTAAATATTTAATAGTTTTAATTTCTCTCACGTTTTTTTTGTTGACTTCTGGAAAGGGTATATGATCAATTGTTGCTTTATAATTGGTTATTCTATTAATAACGATGAGATTGGAACCTTTGGTGTGAAAGTTGAATAACTTTTTTCGAGATCAATTGCCCTAACACCAAACTGATATTTTTGCACTCGACGCGCGTTTCGCCAACAAAGTTAACATCCTCAGGAGAAGAAAATTGATACCTAGTCTAGTCTGGTTAGTCCTTATATACTATATTGTGCGAATCATTGTCCACAACACAAAATGGCGGCACTGCAATTTCTGGTACACAGGTTAATAACTTTTCCTTTAAAGAAAGATAAGTACGACAATGAAAAGAGAGCAAACGGTATGTTGTATGTAGCTGAAGTAAACGGTTTTATCCCAGATGTAGTTGACAAGATAATTAGAAAATGCAAGTTTAGGGAAGCACTTCGTAAATCTTCGACTTTTCAAAAAGAGGAGAGTAATAACAAGTTTATAGTAATCCCATATGAACAACAATACACGAGAGGGCTTCAACAGATATTCGATAAAGTAAATATGAAAGTTGCATATAAAATTTCTCATAAATTACAACAGCTTCTTGGTAATCCAAAAGATAGACTAGAAAACACAGAAAGGTCGGTGATTTACGAAATCAGTTGTCAAGATTGCAACAGCAAATACATCGGCCAGAGCCAATGAGCGATTAAAACCCGCTTCAAGGAGCATTGTGCACACATGAAATACGGAAGAATAGAAAAATCCAGTGTCGCCCAACATGCTCTAGACAAGGACCACAGAATTGGTGAAAACAATCTACACCAGGCTACTCGATGCATGTGAGAATCTAGAAATAGCAAAATGTAAAAACAACATGAATGGCGATAAGGGACCCATCCCGTTTAGCCCGCTTTTTAATATTCTGTTAGGAAGAGAATAATTACTAAAAACTTGCAGGTAGTTAATTACCGAGAAATTCCCTATTGGACTTCAGGTATACAACCTCAGGTAACAAATTTTAGTATATAAGGACTAACCAGACTAGACTAGGTATCAATTTTCTTCTCTTGAGGATGCTAACTTTGTTGGCGAAACGCGCGTCGAGTGCAAAAATATCAGTTTGGTGTTAGGGCAATTGATCTCGAAAAAAGTTATTCGGTTATTCTATTGTCAAACACTGTATCTGAATCTTGTTTTATTTTCATATTCAGATCTTAGATTTTTATGTGATGATCAGTACTATATATTTTATTAATTTTCTGCAGACAATTTTCCAGGTCTTCAATAAAATATTCATCGTCTGTTGCCGGAAATCTATAAATACCCGTAACCAATTTTTTTCAAGTTGACACAATGTTATTCCTATGGTTAACACTTTGAAATCAGCAATTTGGAGTATTTTATTAGGAAAATGAAATGTATTTATCCCGTCATTTTTATTTACATCCCCCTCGTTATATAATAAGTATAAAATATTATGAGTTTCACTGAGTACTAAACAATCAGTTCAAGTATCAGCCAAAGGATAACTGACTTTAGTGAATCTTTAGCTCATTCAAATTTTTATTTAGACTACAAATATTCTGATGGAATTCACTGAAAATAGGTTTGTTTGCAATTTTGGCATGATTATTATTGAGTTCAGCCACCGAAGATAATGACTTCAGGAATATATTCAACATCCCTGATATACTGGTCCATTTTTGCGATGATAACCGCAATATCAAACTACAAGTTGTGAAATGTAATATAAATTGAAAGAGGTTTACGCTTTCTGTTTTGAAGATTGTGAAGTGACCGAATACGAAGGTAATTTTTGCAGTAATATCACTTTTTTGACTTTTTCCACCTCTTGCTGGTGGTTGGTGGTAATTGTTTTTTTCTTTTTGTACTGATGGCAAGTAGGAAGAGGGAACTGGTATAGATAGAGCGCTATAAGCCTTCTTTTCGTTTTCTTCTCATAATGCGACCAGATTTTAAGCATACGTTGTATCACCTAAAATTATTTTTTGGTTTTATATAACTTCTGGAATATTTTTTCGATGATTCTTTCGCTTCCTCAAGGTAGTTTTTTTTAACTTTTTGTTCTTGACGCTGATCTTTAGTGAAGTCGTTTGAAGTTGAGATTTTTGTTTCTTTCACAACTTCTAAGAAAATTTTTATTTCTGAGAGAAGTTTTGAGTTTACCTTTGATGGGAGAATTGTCTGGTTTAACAAGGACATAGATATCATCATTGTTTTTATATGAAAGTTCCGCTCCTAAAAGTTTATTCAACTGTTGACAAATGAAATCACCGGTAATTCCTTGAACGGGTTCATTCAGCCCGAACAAAACAATATTATTTTTCCGATTGAATATTTTCAATTCTTCAATTATTTGTAACAGTTCTCTATTTCGAGAAGTAGCCGAACCTTACTTGCTTGGATGGCATTTTTAATTTCAGTTCAGTTTCATGTTTGCTGTCTAAGATTTCTTTCAAAATTTGTTGGATAGTTTTTTCATTGATGATTTGACTACTGTCAGATTTTTATGTGGGCCCAGGTACTATTCATTGACATATATTCAGTGGGCATACTTGAAGACTGGCTGTAAATCAATCTAAAAGAACAATTTGTTCAAGCCAGTCTCGACTTACCTATGTTGTAGCTTAATGGACTGACACCTATCAGAAAACAACTATTCCGGTTCCTATAATTGAAAATCGATTCCAGCAGTTGTATCGCCAACAGCAAAATACTTCTGTGAAGATGTCTGCCCCCTGACATCTGCCGGACATAATTCAACGCTCATTATGGTATTAGCCAGGGGAATAGTTGTTTTCTGATAGGTGTCAGTCCATTAACCTACAGTGTAGGTAAATCGTGACTGGCCTGATCAAATTGTTCTTTTAGTTAATTTGATTTATTCATTATTCATTTTACTATCTCCTGCTTATTAATTCCTTATCCCAGAGTTTTTTTCATAAGACGGACTTTTTGGATGCCAAATGGTACGTTGTCAGGCATTTGATTGTTGGGGTTTTGCCACATAAGGATCTTAACGTTAATCAATTCAAATGAGGTTATATTCAACATGACATGTTTATGAAACAAAATTAATTATATGAATAAGTATTAATGAATGATATAACTAGAAACGCACTTCGCAACATAACAAATAAGATATTGTCTAGAGACTAGTTTTAACAACGTTCATTTTTGGTACAAGATAAAAAAAATATGTTGGTATGATATTTATCACTTTTTATTTTTGTTGCTATTACAATAAGTGCCTCTTCAATGATTGTCAATACTAAGAATGCTGATTGCAAGTACTGATACGATAATTATTTTTGTTTGATATGTGTAACTGATGATTTGTCTATTTTATGGTAATTCATGATCACCTTAATGAAATGAATGAAAACACTAGCAGTAATTAGACAAAAGTGATTTTTATTTGAATAATAGTTGAAGTCGATTCAAAAACTCAATTATTATAGGAATTAAGTTTCTGAATTGATAAAACCGATGCAATAGGTACAATAAAAATAGTCTCATGAAAAAATGGAACATTCAAACGTTTTTATTGATTTTTATAATATAGCTGAGATTACCGTTAATATCACAAAAATCTAAAATATTTTTCTTAGATAAAACTATATAAGAAGTAGTCACCGATATGAAACGAAAATTGCTTACTGGAAAACATACGCCACTAGAAACCATAAATACAATATCGGTTCCAGGTTTAACTATCTTGAGATCGAAAGTGTACGACGTCGGGTCATTTTCGTCTACTATGTGATTCACGGAGAATCTTTTCGACAGTCCATATCTCTCCCAGCCACATCTGAACACAACATCGTGAGCATACAGGAGATTGAATTGAGGGCGTTTTTGATTCTTGAAACCCCTCAATTCCCACCTATTTTCAGATTCCGAACTAATCATGTCAGCATGTTCTCTCATGCAATGATGTACGAGGTCAGATTTGAAACCTTCCCATTTGCATTTGTCAGTAGCTCTCAGTGGACACGATCTGAAGGCAAATTCACACACATTTTCGTGATATACTATGTATCGTCCTTTTTTGTGGATTTGACAGCCGTTGACAGCATTTTTGCAACGTATATCTAGTCTTTCGAATATTTTTACCAAAAACCTGTTCTCCTGTGCTACATTTTGGCCTCTACACACAGGACAATTCTTTACTCTCGAGCAACATCGAAAACAAATCTGATGACCGTTGGTACATTCTGGTATTGGTGGGATAATTCTCGTCAAGCAAACTGGACATTGCAATGCGGAGGTGAGGACGTCTTCCAAACGTTCTCCAGGCAAAGCTGTAAAAAGTCATAAAACAAATTTAAATTTTCATACAGAAAATAACCGTGAAGTGAAGTAAAGTAATATTGAAAATGCCGCTGGGGCAATTGACAAAACATTAGATAACTCACCTTTTCTAATATCTGATTTTTGTTTGGACAGATTCTCTTCAAGAGTTTTCACACAATCATCATTTTTGAATTCTGAAGACTTCATTGTAGCTGCGCCACTTTCCACAATATTACAGTATTCATTTGAACGAAATGATTCGGAACCAAAAGTGCAATTTTTTTCATGAACTGCAACCTCTAATGCCTTATCTGAGAAAAGGCAACCTTCATTGGAGAAAGAACATTTCAGAATTGTTCTGAAACACAGTCTTTCCAAAAAATTATCTCTACTGTAGTTTCTGCGTAAAGTGCATATGTTACAGTCTCTAGATTTTTCAGTACACCTACTGCACTCACGGTGACCAAAGAAACATTGAATTATTGGAGGGGACACCTGTGAGGAGCAGGATTCACAGCTCAGTTCTTTGACTAGCAACTGAATCAGGGTTTCTTCGGTTTCTGAAAAGTAATAATAATAGTTATTTTTCAACAGTACTCACTTAAAATTTTATCTCCCTATAAAGAGAGATGAAATGTTTTTACCAAATTAAATGTGTTTAACGAGAACTTAGTCAACTTCTTCGCTGTTCTTGTACTGGGTTGTGAAAAATCAAACTGTTAGATAGACTCTCGTCATTTTTTTCACACAAACTACTAAGAAAGTAGGTAATTATTTACTTTTTCTTGAATTTAGTTAGTTACACTGCTCTATAAGTTTAAATACATCCAGTGAATGATCAGATTGATGAAATCACAAGAATGGCACTGGCAGTAAGATATAATTTACTTGAATGTTGAAGAGATGAAATTCCGTCTGAAATAACAGAAAACATTTTCAGTACTTTTCAACTGTCGTTCTGATGTTTCCCAAAAGTTTGTTTTCCTGTTTATCACCAAATCGGCTAAATAGTTCAAGTGAAACTGAAATATAAATTCTCAAGATAAGGAAGTAATAATTTTTAAACGTCATTTTATCTGATGAACATATACATATACGTCTCTTATAAAAATAATGAAGATACCACCAGCTTTACGGTTTAGTTTCGACTACTTCCACAACTGTCGTGTATTATGAAATACTTTACAACGACATTTGAAATGGATTCACTTTCTCAATGATAGAAAAAATAAAATAAGTAACTCACCCATCTTGTTTATCACTACACTGTTCACTTCAAAATTTATAAATCTAGTTCGAATGTCAGCACAAATTGAATTTATGATCATCAAGCTATTTCTTATATCCCTTCTAAATATTAGAATGAAATTTAATCAAAAATCTATTTGACAATACTTTTGGTGTAGGTAAATAGATTCCAGGAATAAATTGATATCACAGGTACCTATAGGAGACGAAGGGTCAAACATTTTAATACTTACCTAAAGTATATACCTTTAGTAAATATACACAAAAGCTCAAGAATATAATTTTTCACAAAGGCCACAATGAGGACAAAATATTATCGCAATGCAAATTGAGAATTTTAAAAATTTGAATCTGCAGCGGAAATTGGAAGAAAAATTTATTGAAAATATTATACAAGGTGACTCAAAAATACATATATTATTATTCTGATGTTATAAAATAAAAGTTAGAATGTTTGCCAGAACTTTCCTCAGGATGTCTATAAAAGTTGTAGAAACCCCCTAAGTGCTGTACATTCCTGTCTGAAGGCAAGCTATTGCATTGTCGTTTGTGATATTTCAAATTTAATTTTTTTAATAATTTATACAAGATTTGTTCTTGTTTAGTCAATTCGTGATTCGTTACCTGCCCCAAAATTTCTTGTTTCGTCACCTGTACCTTTTGACCTTTTCACAGGTAATAATTCATTCCGCATTCGTCAACTGGGACTACTAAGGCCATAAAAGTCCATAAACCTAAATTCTTTTTAATGCTTATTTACAATAATATTATATGAATCAATAATCTACACTAATATTATAAAGAGGAAATATTTGATTTTTTGTTTGAAGAAGGCAAACTTTCCCAATTTCTAGACTTTATTTGGAATCGAATTGTTTAAACCGTATTTAATTATTTTTAAAATAAAAATAAAAAATGTATAATAGAAGCCTCTTAATCACTAGCGCAGGTGCAAAGATGAGGTGATGAAACAAGAACACCTTAATCAGGTATATTTTGCAGTTGACGAAACAAAAATAAAATGGGTCATAACAGGTAAAATTTCCCTAGGTGACGAAAGACGAATTGACGAAACAAGAAACTACCATTTGAAACTTGGCAAATCCGAAGGGTCGTTTATGTCTCTAAGTACCTTGTCAAGTGTAGGGGGTTCATTTTTCTGAAGTAATATTGATGCAGTTTTCTTTTGATTGCATTTTTATAAAACTTATCCACCATTTTTTTTACGATTTTGGTTGGTTTTTGGTGTCAAAAATGTATGCGTATACACGTTTTCCTTGATTTTTATGTCAAAATGAGATTTTTTCTACTTTTGCCTAGGAAGAGACAAACAAATTTTGGTAGACTCATCAGCTGTATTTGTGTTATAAATGCTCAAGTGTCCTAGATATATAATTCAATGTACCAAATAAGTATTTGAACAATGCACTAAACGTTTTGGTATATGCCCGAGGATGCAAGTAGATTCATCGGACCAGAACGTGTCATTGGCATTGAGTTAGGTTTTGACAAATAAACGTTGAACACCTGGATGGCAAGAAGATTTAAAGACTTTCTTGCAAAATCTTCCAGGATTAGCTTACTTCCAGGCGTTCATTCACCCTTCGAAGTTTGAAACGAAACAGTTGTTGGAGTACAGTAGGGATGAACTACAATGTCTAACAGGCCTCCTTACAGGTCACTGTTGTATTAAAAAAATATTCAACTGTCTATAATTCAACAATAGTTCTTATCCAGTGCAATCTTACAGATTGCCAACAATTTTATTCAATTACAATTATTACAATGTGTTAAAACAACGATAAAAATAAAATAAATACAACAATAAATATTCAATTACAAATTTAGAAATTGGTTTTCTTCAACATTTTGACCGAATTCCCGCCAACTTGATAATCAAAATTAAATTACAAAGTTACTAGATAGGTATTGAATTTTGTATTGTATTTGACAACACAGGATGATCAGTAATTATCGGCCGTCCCCTGAATCATTCAACAAATATCCAAAATCGACCAGCTAACCCATCGATTCTCTGAAGTACTATCAACAACAATTTTCGTTTAATTCAATTTCATGGAAAAATATCAGAAATAATGGAAATTGACCATGAAATGCGGTTCAAGAAACTGGGAGGATTGAAATTAAATAGGAAGAAAAAAATCTAAACATTCCTTACATTCAGATATTGAAATCAGTTTAGAATATTTCAATTTTCATTTTCTTTTAAAATTTTTTCTATGTAAAATAGTTCTGAAATAGTGAAAGTAGATACCAACTCACTTGAATAATGCGGGATTAACACCAAAATATATCATTCTTTGAAGCAGATAATATAAATAAAATTTTAATTATGCACATAACATTTGTTGTATTTGGTCCAAATCTCATAGACTCTCATAGATTTCCCATTTATTTGATTGAGATAATTGAGAAAAAATGTTTGAAGTATTTTCTTACTTTCTAGAGAAGCATTTAGTTGAGGCGGGACTTGGATCAAGTTGAGGCGGGACTTGGATCAGAAAAAGTACAAATATATTGAACTACTTCTGAGAGGAATCATTTAACATTATTACCTTCCTTGTATATATTCAAATTATGTGTTTTATAATATACTAGTTGTTGCCCGCGGCTTCGCCCTGGTAGAATTTGGTAGTTGTAGTACTAATTAGTACTATGTTGCTGTATCGCTGCTGTTCCAATGTTTTGACAGAATCAGAATCAACGAACTTAGGTGTGCGCAGCGTTATAGAACAGAGCTTTCAAAAAATTGTTATACATCGCCATCTAGTGGCGAGTAACGAAGAATTGATAGCCTAAAAACCTTCTCTATGAAAAATTACTTATACATGTCAAGTTTCATCACGATCGGTTGAGCGAGATAGAAGTTTATCACTTACCAACCAACCAACAAACATCCATTTTAATATATAAAATATATACTATCACTTACCAACCAAGCAACCAACAAACATTCATTTTTATATCTAATATATAAAAATGGATGTTTGTTGGTTGGTTGGTTGGTTGGTTGGTTGGTAAGTGATAAACTTCTACATCGCTCAACCGATCGTGATGAAATTTGACATGTATAAGTAATTTTTCATAGAAACGGTTTATAGTCCATCAATTTTTGTGTAATTCGCCACTAGATGGCGCTGTAGAACAATTTTTTGAAAGCACTGTGCTATAACGCTGCGCACGCCTAAGTTCGTTGATTCTGATTGGAACAGCAGCGATACAGCAACATAGTACAGTACAGTACATTGATTTTAAATCTCTGAAAGAATCTGTAGAAAATTGAAGAATATTAGCTGAAAAATTACAATTATAGTAGGCAAAAAAACTGAAACTATAATGAAATAAAATACAAGCAACAACCGAAAAATAAAGAGAAATTGAACTTTCAACACTTGATGAAAAATAAAAATTATTAACAAGAAATTGAAATTGAAAATAAAAAGATTCCAAAACAAGTTACTTCACGACGTTTCGATTATTAGTATCCGCAATTATCTTCCGAAGTTATCACCCGAAGGCGATTGTGGATACTAACAATCGAAACGTCGTGAAGTAACTTGGTTTGGGATCTTTCAATCTTTATTTATTGTTAATAATTTTTTTTCATCTCGTGTTAATAGTTATTTTTTTTAATTTTTTGGTTAGATTAGACAATCGAAGTCCGAACTAATGAAATGCACTACAAAACATTGAATTCAGTTCTGTACCGATGTGAATTTTATACTTTGTTGTCCTGTTTTCATCTGTTAACCTGTTTTCACTACTAAATTGAAAATTATATTCTCTCTTACCAGGTATACTTGAATCGAACCCATAATCGATCATGTGATTGCACTTTATGTAATATTTAATGTTTCAAAAGTATAATATGTTATAATTCAGAAGTCATTTTTTCCGTCCTGCCTGAGAAAACTATTTTACACGTATCGCGGTTCTGTAAACCTTTAATTATGAAAATCACAGTTTTCTTTTCAAGTTTCTTTCAGCAACGTCATCACTGTACGAAGACTGATATGTATATTATATTTTACTGGAAACAAATAAGGCTCCTGGAAAAACAAAAACTGTTGGAATTTTCAGTTACCGCAAGTGAATGATCGTCTGTGTGTGGATTTCCAAAAGCCATAGAGTGTTTTATTTGTATGATGGAACAGGCGTTATATTTAAGTTGTGGCTGGCCTTGATGAAGAAAACTCAGAAGACAGTTGAGTTCAACAGTGCATTTGTGGTTCAGCCTAGCACCACTGAGGAGACCCATGGCGTGTCGAAATAGCGCTGTCTAATATTGAATCATAAATGCGTTTTATTTGATCTCTGATTTCAACAATGAAATCCTATGAAAAGACAGCAGACGACTCCTGTTCAGCGGTCGAAATCAATGTGAAATGAGTCTTCCATCGATCTCATGGCGTCTTCATGAGAGAATATGTCATTGCCTCTACTTCCTTGTAATATTCATGGCTAATCGTACGCTGTCAACTTTTTATTCTCGGTAGTAATGACCGCCAATTGTTGGGAAAGAAAGGTTTTGGCTTTCTACTTCATCGTCATACAAAAAACGTGGGAATTTTTCAAAGAAAGAAAGAAAGCAATTTACTTTAAAACAAACTCTTCACGAAGATGTGTAGATCATGCATCATGAGTGAAACCTTTTGGTTCGAAATATTTAGTACTTGTGGGTCATTTATTATAGGTCATTATAACTTTATGTGATTGCTTAGTATCTGAGACTATTACACATGAAAAAATCATCCCAGTGATGACAAATCCGAAAACACGTCTATCTGTCTTTCTTCCTGAGAATATTGTTCTTAGTGCAGTGATTATCGTCTGAAGAAAACTCGTCGGATGATGAGCTACTGCGGACTATTGCGATCGCTATCATTCAAGGTAATAATCAATGGTTCAATTGCAATTCCCATTCTAGTGTCGACATCACACTTTTTGTCTTCTTCTTTTATCGTATGTCTAATGTATGTTTTCCATGACTCGGTTGTGACATTTTCTATCGCAGTAGGTAGTAGGCCTTTCACCTCATCCATTTCAAAAGTCAAGTATTTCCTTGCCACTTGGCTTTTTATTTGAACCCACATGAGTTCGATCGAGTTTAGTTTATAATGGAAAGGAGGGAGGTGGTGTACACGAGCCATTTTGTCGACAACAAATATCTTCAACTGTTTCTTTGCAGCACAGAGTAATTGTATTTTTAACATATAATCGTCGAATTCTGTGGTAGGAGGCATTGTCCATGACAACGACAGAGTTTGGTTCAAGGTTTGGTAAAATCTTTTTGAAACCAACTTTGCAGCACTGAGTAATTGGATTTTTAACATATTATCGTCGAATTCTGTGGTAGGAGGCATTGTCCATAACAACGACAGAGTTTGTTTCAAAGTTTGGTAAAATCTTTTTGAAACCAACTTTTGTGCATCCATTTCCTCGTGTTAGTCGCTAGTTTTCTTGGACTCAAAGAGTAACAAGCCGTTTTCCAAAAAACCCAAAACGTTGCCTATGTGAGTTATTAAGAGCCTCCGTCCTTTGACAGCTGGCACTTTCAATCCTGTTGAGAAGCCTTCAATAAAAGCTTGTCGACAACTTTTCATTTCTAAATCTCGCCATACCTTTGAGACAGTATGGCACTAATTCAACTAAGTCTCATCTAAATATAAATCTTTCTACCTTTAAGACGATACTCTCAGATTTCTTTCAAGTAATTTTTCCGTCACAAACCAGTTTCTTCTCTTTCTATATAAGCGCTTTCCCCACATCTTTTCATGTGCGCGATAATACACGTCGTGATATTTTAGGCATCGGTCCATCGGAATTTATTTCGGCTGCGACTTTTTTTGAGGTTGAGGTTGAGATTTCATTTCGGCAAAAGAACAAATTGAATTTCCTACGAATAGCGTATTTGGTACAATCATCAAGCTGAATTTGTTTTCTTCTTCTAGTTTCAATGTTTAAAAAAATCTGTTTAAAATCTGTTTTTCCGTTAACCAGCTGTCGCACCCCTACGAACAACAACCCTCAGAAGTCGAAACTTGTGCGAGCTAAGGATTAACGAGGTCTTACCTTTCAACGTGTGATTCCTGTCTTCAGATACATTATCACATTCACTTTCATTTTCTTTAAAGGTTTTGATAATTCTCTCAACAATTTGATTAAATCACTACTCAAATCGACTACGTCTTCATGCAACATATTTTCATTCGTTCATGGAACCCACAATACACATTGTATATAATAGTTTTTTCTTCCTCAGATAAATTCGGGCGTCTCCGTTTGCTTTACTGCTTCCACTTTCCATATTGCTCACAGTTCACATCACAAAATTGAACTGATTTGAATGATATTTTCCTTGTTTCATTTCCGAAACAAATCCCTTGGTTTTTACCTGATATAAAATTTATAATGTTACGCTCATGAATGTTAACCTAACCGCGCTCAACTGATAAGCCAATATTCATATCTCTCTCATCTCATGGTAAATTTAATCTGCCGTTCTTTTTTTTCGCCCCATAAATTTTAGTCGCAGAATATAATTGAATTTTTCTATATTCATTTAATAAACATTGATGTTGTTGAATACATTTCATTAACGGGAAGTTCCTTTAATTAATAAAACAAGTTGCCCGTTTAGTTGCGTGCGTATGATTTGAATAGAAGATGATAAAGTATATAGAATCAAAACCCAAGAACAATGTTTTCATTTCAATGCAACAATATTTATGAGAATTTAGTATAGTATATTATAGATGGGTTGTTCTGAGACCACAATTGAATTACCTAAGATTGATACAAAAGAACTGATTTTCTGAATTATTATGTTTTTGTGACATATCAATTCAAAAAACAAACTATATATTCACTTTTTTCTGTTGATAAAAATGAAATCCTACTATTACAGTATGCTGAATTAAATTGGAAATGTCAAAAATTGTTTGTTCTTCTTCCGCCTCAGCCAGGCAGGTTGAACAGGAGAGGTTAAGCAGGACAGAGTGCAATAAACGAGATTGGTCTACATCCCGCTCAGGCAAACATTCACATCGAGAGAAGTGAGAGTTCATCTCTTCGTTCTGGAAGTGAAAAATATCAAAGAGAGAGAGAGAGAGAGAGAGGGTGACAGTAGAAGAGAGAGAGAAAGAGATCCTCTCCCAATTTAAGAGTTAATCTGATTTGGAATTGAAGCCCCAAAGCTGCAGCAGTTTCAATCGACCTAACTTTATATTAGAATAGACCCACCTGTCAGATATCCCTCTGCCTTTCAATTTCTGATGAATTCTGTTGTTTTTACGCATTCTTAAGGCTTATCCGTGAAATGTCGGAGATGTCCAAAACAATTGAAGATTTTCTGTTGTCAATTCGAGTAGTTAGAATGTATCAGCAAGCAATTTTTGTATGGATGTGGACAGTAACCAAAAACTTAACAATATACATTTAATATATATCAAGTTCCAGCCAGGTCCCTCAGAAATCGGATGTATCAATCACTGTTAGTGACTATTTGGTGTACCTACTTTATTCTGAAAAAAACCTTTTTCAGGCTGCAGAACTCTGTACATGTTAGGACATCTTGTAAATAAAAAATCAGTTATCATCAATCAGCTCGAAAGTTCATGCAATAAATACCTACTAACCGATTTCGCAAATTCCTGTTCATGAAATTTTCAGAAAATTAATTTTGGAAAGGTATGGTATGGTTCATCTTTCAGTTTATTAACCAAAATAATTGACACTTTCAAATGTTAATTCATATTTTCATCTCGAATGCAAAAGAGAAAGTCATTTTCTTTCATTAGATATTCAACAAAAAATACAAGCTCGAAAAACTGCATGCGTTATGCAGGAGTACAGCGTTCTCATGAAATCGATCATTTATCTAATTCGTTTCAGGTGTGCAGCGGATAATTGATAATAGACGCGACCACTATACCACTTCCTGTGGTCCTTTGCTATCATTTACGATGATTACATGAAATAGATTTCTGAATTAAAATCGTTTACTGAAAAATAACAGATATTCAGGGAACAAATCTTCCCCATATTTTTTTCACCTCACTCAAACGATGGACTTGTGTATCCTATTCTCTCGACATTTGCATGTCAAGTTCACATAGAATTTGCCTGGCCTTTTCAGAGAATCTAATATAATAATACATCTTCCTTTATTTGTTTTCAATTTCTGAAAACTTATCCACGTTTTGATTACTTATCTTGGCCTCGTGGGCAGAACAAGTTTAACTTTCGGGGATCGCATTATGTGAATATTGACTGAATCAGTGATTGATTTTGAGTGTGCTGGAAAATATAAGAAAACAAAACCAGGAATGTTCTATTTTGTTCATCGTTATAAATGACACGTCTTAGTTTTTTCTCACGGAAAAAGTAAAAAAAAAATAGGCGAAAGCATTAAACTATAGTTAACTCTAGAAATATATACCTGAACTATAGGGAACAACCTAAAGGCAGGTTAATTTGAATTTTGGAGTTTAATATCGTCAAAAACTCTATCTTCAAAAAACTTGATGTTATATCAGTTGAATATACTGAATACGATGACCTCAAGTAATTTTCGAATACTTGAACTATTTTTTTATCAAACCATTGACTCACCGAAGGTATTTTTTTGGACTACCAGAAAATAACAAAAATTATTCCAATTTTTAAAGAAGGAATCTCTGCTCACGCAAATGATCATAGTTCGGTTTTCATCATCTGATAATAATTTCACATGTTGTTATGGAAAACGTTGAGGGATTTGAAAATGGGCAACACAGAGATATCACCACGGTCGATTTTTCGAACTTTCGAATGTGTATATCACGGAAAACTACTAAGTAAATTAAATTTCTATGAGAAGCTCCTCTTTCCGAATTTTCTTCCATATAAACTGCTTTTTATATATCTACAAGAACCCAAATGACATTTTAACATCCATTTATTGAATATTCCTTAATCCGTACTACGTAATATTGCAAACAAAAATTTCTATTCCTTTTTTCGTAATACTTTCTTTGTCATACACCAACCCAAATTTTACGCACATACGATTCCTCCCACCGGCCATGACTCAGTCCGGTAGCTGTACACAACAGACATCAGTCAGTGTTTAATAATTATTAGTTATAGAACTTTCGGTGGTAACTCATGGAGTTCCCCATGGTAGTGTGTTGGTTCACTTGTATACTTGTATTTAATTTATCACAATGATCTTTTTTACTTTATGTCACGTTGACAAACGTATTTGTTTTGCCGACACAAAATAATTCCTTTTTTTTTCTATGAGAGCACTTTCCCCAACTCTTTTCATCAAAATCCTATTCATCCTGGAAGCTCTCAGTGTAGAGAACAAACTGAAGCTGAAGCAAATACACGGTCTGCTATAAATCACCTCTATTTTTTTCAATAAAAATTATATATAGTTCGATGAATCTTCTGGACATTGGTATGGTTTCTTTGAAAATCACGTGAGGTTTCGTAGATGAGTCAAAGCTTTTCTTGAAGGTTCATGGTGCTTCAATCCTGTTGTTTGATATACTAGAACTTGAAGCTGCTGTTTGGGTTTATTGATTCTGTTGTCGAATTATTTATCTGAATGTGCAACAGATGCTATTGTTCATGAACCATATTTCATTCCCTCTCCAATTAGTATGTTAACGATATTGTCCAATGCAGTTTGATTTTTGTTTTAGTGACTTATTGATGCAGTGTCTGATATACACCATTATCCCGTTTATCTTTTTTATACATCTACGCCGAACTCGATAACAGATTTATTTTGCATCTTAACTACATACATAACCTCACACAATTGATGACAGATCCACCCAAAGGGTGTGGAATTTATAGTGTTGTTTTTTTTATTTGGTTTTCACATTGAACAACAGTTATCAATCCATCTTATTTTTTAAATTATTTTTTGTTAATTTTCCCGTCATGAAAGTGTAATGATTTTTTTATACTGAATACTGAGATATTCTCAGTATTCAAGAAATCAATAAAAGGTTTGTAGTTCCCTATTCAAGGAATCTCTTCAGTAATGAATTGAATGCCACTTCATTGTAAATCCGTGCGCATCATCACACGAAAAAGTGAAATAAAAAAAAAGAGAGTCAGTAGTCATTATATTATCATAATTCAGCAATATTATTTGAAGAAATTATTCCAGTAATAAATTCCTCGATTGATATCAGACCGACTTCATGAATTTTTACACTGATCATTATTGCAAAAAGAGAATTCAGTTACAAGTGTTCTGTTGGAGTCATAAAGTTTCTAAACTGATTGTGAAAAAGATGATCTATAAAAGGTGATGTGAAAACATTTTACTTATTAAGAATGTGCTCAATGCTTTTTATCATTCTCTCTTTTCTCTTCACTTCGCGATGATATCGTATTAGGCATTAAGTTATAAAAATAAACAAGGTATATAAACAATCACTCATATTGTTAAAATTATATTTCATCAAATAGAATGAATGCATTAATTTATTTTGGAACCTTCGAGACTTTTAGGGTAATATTATCAGTGCGATATGTATATTGTTTATTCACTTTTTGGTGCATCTGAAATATATACAGAGTGAAACAATGATAATTTCTTGATTAGGTAGGTCAATATCGTTGTTCTGAACATTATGAAACTAACACTTTCATTTTGATACGAAATTAATTGTTGAAGAAACCCAATTAATAATTTCATTATAGATGGTAGGTAAAAGTTATTAAGGAAAATATTAATTAATTCAGTGGAGATCCTCGTTTCGTTTATCTTGGATTGTGACAGTATAATTGTGAAACATACCCAGTAGAAGCATCCAGTGAGGAGAAGGTCTTTGTTTAGCCACAATAAACCCTTGCGGGTTGCGGAGGAGGGTCGAATAGACCCACTCATTTTGGACCTAACCTAAGTCTTTGTTTCATCGAAATTGGGAGTACGTATTATTTGAATACATTCTGGAAAACGTCAGGTTCTCGAAAAAAGCAGATAGTTTGGAGACACGACAATTGCTTCTAACTCATTCAATTTGTTGGATAATCAAAGGAACTTGTGAATCCCATCTTGATCGGTGAAAAGAAGTTCAGAAATTCTGCATCAGAAAATCTACAAACTCTGTGTAAAATAATATACACTTGATGAGATCAAACCGTTATTTGAAATATTAAACGTCCGAGCAAAGCTGGAAAATGTTTCATAGATAAATACATTTTGAGACACCTTTTTCATTGCAGATACGAGAATAATCTGAAAACTCTTAGAATTTATTTGGAGGAACAGTTTTTTGGGTTGAGAGGAGTCAGCATTGCTGGTTTTAATGGATATTGAGGTGTAATAAGTGGGAAGGAATTTCAACATATCAATTTGACATTTGTAGATAATATTTACGATTGTTTAATATATTTCTTACACTTTTCTGGAAATACTCGCTATATTCCAAAAATATTGGAGTTTTACAGGCAAAGTTCTGAAATCTTCGTGCACTATTGAAATTTTATAAGGCATCACTCATAAAATACGCATTCCATGTTACTCGCGATTAATGTATCTATTTCTATTGATGAAATAATTGTGAAAACCGGATAAGTAGTTTTCGAGTTTATCCTTCAATATGAAATAAAAAAATCTTTTTCATGCATGATATCAGTTTAGATTTCATTGGTAAACTTCGAATTATGGCAAGCACGCCCTCTTCATGACACACCTGGAATTAGTTATTTTTCAATTAGCATAATATCAAAAAAGTGAATCGATTGCGATTGGATGTTTGATTCTAGCCAACGAAAATCATTTTCTACATGACTCAAACGGATCTGGAACTGGGTTACGTTGAATGCGGTGAAAACGAAAGTTTTTATAAATTCTTCGCGTTTCTCCTGAGAAGACATCAATGTTTTGCAACTTTGAAATTATATAACTATTTTTGATAGATTTTTAAGGATATCTGTATTTACAAATGATGTTCATTCAGACAACCACATATCTTTTAATAAATTTCGCTTTTTCTAGAACTTTCTTCATTTTCCTATCTGTAATTAATTGTTGTAGCACTAATTTTCAGATCAATTTCCCAGTACAATAAATCATTTCTTCCGAATGAAACTCTCTCTTTTCGTTTTGATCTATGATTGTTTCTATAATTGATGATATAATCCTCATGTAGAAGTATACAGGACATGACTTCATATTGTATGAATCAAATGCATTAATTATTTTGCTATATGGTTAATGTCGACAGAAATGATGCATGCCTGCAACAAGCAGCTTCATATTTCATTAGGTATTGCATAAGTTCAACTATCCTATATTGTATACACACATAAGTAATTAAATGGATATGGTTGTATAACAGATTATTAAATCGCATCCGATCAAATTGAGTGAAGAAATTTAAACTCTGCACTTGTCTAGATAGTTTTCATAATACCGTTAGGATAGTAAAACTCCTACAATTCAAAACCAGGGACGTATTCATTTATCAATGTCCAGCACTAGAAAGATGGGGTTTTTCCAATTCTGCTCTCAAGAAGGCTCTCATTCTTGATATTGAAAACATAGTGAACCTCTCTGCTAGATAAAACAACAACTCTTCCATTGAGGGTTTTCTAGTTTCTATCTCAAAGGGGAGGATAATTATGCTATGAGACGTCCTCATGGTGGGCTACTCCTGCAATTTTCAACATCAGAAACACGAAACTCGGTATAAAATTTCTTAGTCAGGTATAATCAGATACGTATATCGATACGGAAGGTTGTGAACTGAGTAGCTCCAAAATGTACATCGATGGTGTCTGTGAGAGTGTGTAGGAAAATTCGAGGCAATCGATTTCGCCTTGCTAACAAAAACTTGGCCTTACGCAGACTACAACTTGGCCAATTTTGCGTCGTGACATGGATCTGCACAACGACGTGTGTTTGCTAAATGGGCTCTGGTGCCTAATTTTCATCAAAAAATCATCCTCAGCGATGAGGCACACTTCTGGATGAATGGGTACGTTAAAAAATCTGTTTTTCCGTTAACCAACTGTCGCACCCCTACGAACGAAAACCCTAAGAAGTCGAAACTTGTGCAAGCTGAGGATTAACGAGGTCTTACCTTTTAACGTGTGATAACTAACAAAGGTTGGATGATAGCAAGTGAAAATCGATAGTTCAGGCTAGGGCTTGAACCACCGACCAACACGGCAGTCAATTCGAGTGAGTGAACAAAGGACCCGCGTTGAACCGCCTGGCTACCGACCGAAGTGAACAAACAAAATTGTCGAAAAAGTCACTGTTTGGTGTAGATTTTAGGCTGGCTGCGTCATTGGTCCATATTTCTTTAGAACGACGTTGGCCAGACCATCACTGACAACGGCGAACATTATGATGAACATCGATGATTAGCAACTTCTTTTGGAATGAATTGGATGTGGTTTCAATAGGACGGCGCTACATACCACATCTGGGTTTGACGATACCGAGCGGTATGAACAGATAATTCCATTGAATACACCCAGTTCGAGAACTGATATCGTTTTTTTGAAGATGATGTCATTCGACCATACATTCTTATTGATCTGAAGAATGCAAGAATACTCCATATATAGCGTCCAATATTTCAGCTGATATCAATTCCTGATTTTATCTTGTGCACGAGTTTGAAAAGGGAACCTTTCCAAATCGATGAATACGAACAGGGCAATAGCTCGCTAGATCACCTGATCTGAGTGCATTAGACTACTTTGTATAGAGATTAAGAATCTTAATACGCAACTCAAAGACCTGGCAATATCTGGTACCTAAAAGATTGATTCAGGCAAAAAATGCAATCAAACAAATTCAATACCTCCGTGTTAGGAATCACACGTTAAAAGGTGACACCTCGTTAATCCTTATCTCGCACAAGTTTCGACTTCTGAGGGTTGTCGTTCGTAGGAGTGCGACAGCTGGTTAACGGAAAAACAGATTTTAAAAACAGATTATTAAAAACAGATTATTAAAAACAGTAGGTTATTGTCAATAGGGATCACTTTAAACATTCACAGTGAATTTTCTTTTGTAATTTTGATCTATTATTTTCATTACATTATTATTGTAGATGTGCAATAAGAAAGGATGTTCAAATATTTCAACCAAGGCGCCAGCCACGGGAAAAAAGGCGCGTTCATAAAATGAAGTTACCTTTTTATCACTGTTTTTCCATGCCCTCAACTTTCCAGTAAGTGAATTAATATTTAGTATCAGCATTGTACCCGTGCTGAATCGGGGCGAGTCGCTAGTACTACATACATGATATCTGTACTATTTACAGCCATTCAATAATTGCTATAGAAAGTAAACGGAGTCTTCAGTAGAATTCAACTCTCAAACAGTAGAACAGTGCGATTTATTTTTCCTCTGTATTGGATTGATTCGGAATATTTCGTTTGTGTTGTGAAAGAATTCATCTTTTCGCTCGCGAAATTGTCAATAACTCTATGATGGATATTGCTGACTTTTTATTATGACATAACAATTATTGATTCGAATAGTTACAAATGTCCCAACCCGTATTTGCGTGCATAATAACAACTGTCATAAATTAACAAATCGAACGTTTCAATTTCAAAACTTTTTTCTGATTTTTCAAATATTTTAATAATTATTCTGCTATTCTGGGTGGAAACAAATCCTACAAATCAAATTTCCTGAAAATCCGTCAAACAGATTTAGAGATATATCTAAATGATGTAATTAACACACTGTATTGTCGTAACAGTTTTACCATTTATATCTCAAGATCAGCTGTTTTATATAATAGATATCATTGATGTTGAGAATAATGTGAAAATTGAATACGGCGGTGTTACCCGGGCGAGGCAAATGCTTGCTTCCTGTGTGAAGCCGTGAAGGTCGCTTTATATCTATCTATAAATTCATTTAGAGTCAGACTGAACTCCGTCAGTAAATAACAAAACCGAAATTATTATTTTCAGATGTCATAAATCAGCAAAATCCTTTTGAATTTTGAATTCCACTGAACTAAAATTGAAATTTCACCTATCGCTCTTATGTTTGATTTTTATACGATATGAAAGATGTAATTTATACTGACTGGATAACGGACATGTCTGAATTTTAATAAATTACGAATAATGACGTTGTTAATCGAACTTTCTAGTCCTCTTTATCCATTTCTTTGTACTCGTTTACCGAATTGGAGACGTGCCTGTGATATTTGATTAACGTTAATGTAGTTAATTCCTACATGTATTTGGATTGTTGATGAAAGCTTTTTCCAATACAATAGTTGAATAGTCTTTTTTCTGTAAATTTATTCGAGATGAATTGTGTATAAGTATACAGGGAATTTCAGAAATTAAAATAACGAGTTTTCTTCATTGTTTACTACATCTCACAGTGGGAAAAATATTGATAAATATAGAATTGGAACTGAAATAACTATAAGAAATCTTCTCCTTTCCATTTGTATATGAGGAATGATAATAATAAACAAGTTATTTTTGACAAAATGATTCATCTTTCAACATTGGGGTCGAAATAACTTTATTTAACTTCCATTGTCCTGAAGGAATACTTGTCAGGCTTTATGGGGAATCAAGTTTGGTTTTTGTGTTTCATGACTGAAAGAATATTATTTAAGTAAAAGTGTTCTTGTGAAAGACCAACCAATTAGCATTTTTTTTCTGATTGATTTGGCCGTTTCTTGATGAAGAAAAAGTAAGAAGAAAATTTTGAAACTATTAATAGGATTGCTTAGGAAAACCTTATTAAAGTTTCATTACGCAGTTAAAACTAAAATTATTCATCTATATTGAAAATTAAAAAAAAGTTTTATTGATATTACCTGGTTAAGAAAGTAATACAATATTTTTTTCAGTTGTATTTACATATACAATTTTACGAAACAAATGTTTCTGAATACTACCTCAACAAATATTTTGATGCTCAAAAGTAGAAATAATATAATCAGTAATACTTTCATAACTTTCATTTTTTCAAGTGAAAAGCCGAAACCTATGTGAAACATTCAACAAAGTCTCAAATATTTCTCAAAATATTTTCATACTCTTCAAGATTTGATAATGGGTATCAAAAATAAAAAATAAATAAGTACTTACAATACGATACGAATGATTTTTATACTTTGAGTGAAGATCTTTTTTTTGAATTCAACTTTCTCTGCATACAACTGATGAGATGGATTCCAGATTATGGATGCATATTCTAATTTTCATCTGCATAGTATGAGGTTTTCGATGTAGATGGATCCGAGAAATCTCTGGAGATTCGTGCAATAAATCCATACATTCTGTTTACAGCAGACAGTGTGCCAATGTGTAGTACGAAGGAAAGTTTTGGGTCGAAGGTAACACCTAGATCGGTGAATGTGAGAGGCCGTAGAAGTGGAATATCATTTATTAAATATTGATATGAAAATGCACGATTCTTTAGTGTGTACGTCATTACATTACATTTACTCGCGTTTAAAGGAAGATTGTTGCGAAAACAGCATTGCTCAACATGTTTCAGATTGAGGGAGAGTTGAAAACAGTTCCCGATGCCATTGATCTCACAATATAATTTCAGGTCATCCGCGTATATCAAACAGTTGATATCAATGACCTCAACTATGTCATTTATTAGGGCGTTGAAAGAAGTGGAGCTAGGTTGCTTTCTTGTGGAACACCTGAGGTAGCTGCATATTCCGCAGATTTGAAATCATTGAATATAACATACTAACGCCTGTCAGTGAAGTATGATATAAAAAGTTGGATCAGGGTCAGAAAAAAGCCGTACCTGTACAATTTCGATAGCAGTAATCCGTGATCGAGTCTTTTGAACGCCTTAGAGAAATCCGTATATATGACATCAGTTTGGGATCCCCTATCAATGGTTTCAGAAATATATTGGGTAACATTGAAAATGTTGGTGATTGTCGAGCGACCTTTCATAAAACCATGTTGAAGAGGTGTAATTTGATTGCTTAAATGAGGATATAACCTGCTATAGATAAGGATTTCAAACACTTTGGCAAAGTTGCATATTTTTGATATGATAATTTCCATAAATCTGAGATGGTACTAGTTTTGATGCAGATATTTATTAATATTGTCAATGGATGAGCCAAAAACGATGCACAATCTCTAACAATCAGTGCAGGGATGCTGTCGGAACCCGTTGGTATTTTTGGTTTTATCTATTTAAAAGCAGCCAACACTTCATTTTCTTCGAAGTAATGAATGTTCAAGACTTGTGAGTATGGATGGTCATCGCTTAATTCAGTTGGAGAGCTGGTGATATATGATTTTGAGAAAAAGCTATTAAGAATATTTAAAGGCATATCTAAAGATTGTCCTTCGTAGGACATTCTGTCCGAAATGCTGGTAGAACCTCTATGAGTTATACTATCATCATTTCAAATGGACAATTGGATGACATTTTATTACTGAAACTCTTAAAGAATTATATTGAATTTTTCAAAATACTCTTGAAAGTATGAGAAAATAAATATTTCCAAATGAAATTTCGGAATATTCATCTCTCCCAACTACCTACACAATAGGTTGTGGTAAATGCCTACCGGAAAGCACCTACCGGAAAACGACCTTTTTCAAATCAAATCAAGAAAGGAAAAGTGATTTATGTCTAATTCAATATTCGTGGGTGAAAGTTGTTATTTCATTTGAGGTCTCTCAGATTTGCATCTAAAAATGACATGTGTCATTTTTACACATGTCTACACATTCTTCTGAAGAGCTTTCATTGATATTTGTTGATTTTCTTCCTTTTGTCAAAAGGATATAATTTTTTATATATCGATGAATGTTTCTGAAATACATTTAACCTTATTACGAATTTTTTTATTTATATAGGATGTTTCTTTCATAAAGATATCTAGTAATCATTTGAAAGCCTTTGAAACTAGTTTTTTTCAGTAGGATGAATTCAAATCCATTTTGATTCAAATTTCCACGAAGTATTAATTTATTGGAAAGGAAAGTTTTTGGCTTTCTACTCTCCATCTTGATACAAAAAAATGTGGAAATTCGTAGTTATGAACGAATTGAGTATTTTTTCTCATAATGTTATCCGTATTTGCTACCGAAGAGCCGATAAGACTCGAATGTCCAGCAGTGAGAAAGACAGTGTTCCATGTAAGTGAAATTTTACTTCTTTCATTAATTATATTGTGTGGGAATCCTGTGAATGAAATCTCATTCGATATCATACGAATGTTTGGAATACCAACGGAATAGAGAGAAGTGTTTTTCGTATAATCAAGCGTTCATATACAAGTATTTGTTTCGAATGTATTTTTATTTCATGTTTATATGAAAATAGCTGTTTCGAAAAGGCTTTTCCTTCCAGTTTGTGTCTGAAAGTTACTTCTTTGCATGATCTACACATCTTGGTATATAGTTAATTTTTGAAGTTGATTGATTCCTTCCTTTTTTGAAAGATTCCTACATTTTTTGTATCAAGATGAAGAAGTAGAAGGCAAAAACTTTCTTTTCAAAAAATGAGTCTCTCCTAAAAATATACCCTTTCTATCAATATATTATTATTCAAAGGGAATGAATCATTGTGGTGAAAATCTTCAACCGAACTTTGATTTCCAACAATTTGGAAACTGTTATTGAAATTAGAATTAGTAAATGTGTCTACCACGAAAATTTGAAAATGAATATACGTTCTGCTCCATGTTCGAATATAACTTGAAATCTATCGACAGCTCACCAAATCGACTTTCGAAAGTGAATTACATTAAATATTTGTGGATCCCGAAAGCTTTCTCAAAACTGGAAAAAAAAGAACCCGATTTTCGAATAAGTTTGTTTTCTCACAGTATTTCAATGTTGAAGATTCAACATCAAGATATGTTATTAATGCCGTTCAGGATACTTTTTTGAAATAACCAGATTATGCAGGGTGAAAACTACAATGAAAGCAACACTCACATAAGCCCTCATAATCCTCATTCTGATTATGCTCGTTCCACCAAACACTATCACTTTACACCGAGTGCTCAAGAACTACCCGTTAGTCGCTGGTCACAAGAAAAATGTCATGGCGCGCATGTATGAAGACAAACGATACTGAAAGAGTTTCGAAGAAGCTGCGGCCGCCGACGATCTCTTGGGGAGAAGGGCGACTTGTATGGGGAGAAAGGGGCGCACGAGAAAGTTGGCCCGCCGCTGGCAGCTACTTATATGTGCGGAGGTTAGTAACAAGTGCGCCATCGGTTCTCCGATATTCATTTTCAACGAATGAATAGCGAAGAAATTATTTTTATGGAGACGAAAAGCACTGCAGGTATATCCCTAGACCAGCCTGGGGACCCATCGTCATTGTGGATTTTTTTTGCGACCCACATATTGAATAATAAGCATAATTATTATTACTAACAATATTTTATTATTATTATCGCGAGAATTCACTATTGAGGAATACACCTATAAAAGAAAATTATATAATCAAAGATAAAATACAGTACAAAAAAAAACTTTTAATTCAGAAATTATTTTTATGGAGACGCAAAAGCACTGCAGGAATATCCCTAGACCATCGTTTCCTAAACTTTTTTGCTTGGGGACCCACCTTCATTGTGGACTTCTTTTCGCGACCCACATATTAAATAATATCAAGTATAATTATTATTACTACTAATATTTTTATTATTATTATCGGGAAAATTCACTGTTGAGGAATACAGCTCTAAAAGAAAATGATATAATTGAAGATAAAATACAGTAAGAAAAAAAACTTTTGATTCAGAATCTTAAAACTAAACAAACACAAAAAAATGAAAAAAATGAGACTTGAGGAGCTGGTGCTTACGATTTACAAGAGATTCAATATCTTGGTTGAAAGTTGAAATCTTTAAGGTTGTGGTTGAAAAACACATCCGCTCTTCTAAGACTATGTTCGAAAGAACTGGATACTCTCCCCGCGCCTTCATTCAAAATGGGGAATACAATTCAAAAGTATTGAGTGTTTTTAATCTGATTCCGCGACCCAACCAATTTGCCCCCGCAACCCACTAGTGAGTCGCGACCCATAGTTTAGGAACCAGTGCCCTAGACTATTCAGAGAACGGTTTTTGGGCGAAAGTAGCGATTATTTCATTTGAAGAAACCGTTTCGCAAATTCAATTCCCCAGCGACGGCGTTCTCCAAATAAGGTAGTTTACAAAAAGAGCAGTGACTGGAATCAAGCGGCCTAAGTCAGTGAAATGGATTAACAGGGTCTCTCAGTCAAAAAATCAAAAATCAAACTCTGCTTTACTTAGCCAAGCTTTCGCTCCTAATGGGAAGCTTCTTCAGGGCCTATAATTTAATGATTTTTGAATATTTTCGCCTTTGAATAACATTACAAATCATACTTACAGTATGTATGTTAATCCATTTTACTATACATTTCTCCAGTCATTATCCAATTTATATATATATATATATATATATATATATATATATATATATATATATATATATATATATATATATATATATATATATATATATATATATATATATATATATATATATATATATATATATAATAAATAGATAAGTACTCTTTGATCATTCCATATTGATTTCAATTTAAGAGCCACCGGTATACAGCTGTTTCAGCCTATTGGGCATCGTCAGTACCGGGCAGGCGGTCCTCGATTGAAGACAAAATGAGAAAAAACCAAGAAAGTACTTGATAAAAATAGCTGCGTAAACGCAAACGAAACATAAGTGGAACCACCTATTGGTGTGACACCCAAGTCAACTTGCCAAGTTTTTATGTCAGTGTTGGTGGTTTGACCAATCAACCGACAACTGCGGTAGCAGAAATTTGGGAAGCTAACCTGAAATGCCATCGGAAAACGAATCCACATGTTTCTAGAAATGATATGAAATCTAGAAAGGTTAATGCAGTCAAGCTGCTGGAAAATAATTCCATGAAAATCAAAAAATAAATAGATAAGTACTCTTTGATCATTCCATATTGATTTCAATTTAAGAGCCACCGGTATACAGCTGTTTCAGCCTATTGGGCATCGTCAGTACCGGGCAGGCGGTCCTCGATTGAAGACAAAATGAGAAAAAACCAAGAAAGTACTTGATAAAAATAGCTGCGTAAACGCAAACGAAACAGGAAAGCTATCGAAATCGAAAAGCAAGGCCTCATCAACAAAAGGGATGACTCACTAAACATCCCAAGGATTTGTAAAACAATAATTAAAAACAACCACCAAAGACAACCACAAATTGATAATGAACCATCGCAGGTAGAAGAACCGCCAAAAGCCATCAACAACCCTCAGGTGGAAAAACAGGTAACAAATTCATACAACTTACGCAAGCGAAGCCATATAAAAACACCACAAGAAGAACCTAACATCAGTTACACCTCTCGAAGCGAAGCAGTAACTCGTCTTGATAATGCCATCTGAGATGATGGCGAAACGTCGACTATCGAATAGTACACAACGGGTGAACACCCAGAAAAACAACACATCATATTCTACCATCCGTGAAAACCTATATATATATATATATAGTATATACCTATATATATATATATATATATATATATATATATATATATATATATATATATATATATATATATATATATATATATATATATATATATATATATATATATATCGCTATCGCATTATCGACTAACAAGGTCTTACCTAACACGGTAGCTCCATATATATGAGCAAAGTTTCAAAGAAGGTTCGAGCTTCCTGAAGTCTGGAAAGATACAAAAGCGTGAACAATTTCTTAGTGCTGTATAGTGTTCAAGTTTCTAAGAAGGGTCTGCTATTTCGGAAACGTTATAGTGCCAATACATATTGGTATCTAATTTGACACCTAACAAATTATTCGATGCAAATAGCGGAATGGTGTGCCCTGATATGGAGATGTTTGATTTTGTTATAGTCATCTAACTGGAGGACATTGATATCTGGCTTTGTAGCATTATCTTCTTCTTTATGTCACCCCAATTTTGTTCCAGATCACCATCACTAATAGTGAACCGGCCTACAGTTATTTTGAAATAGAAAATAATCCTTTTTATAAAACTGAACCCTGTTGGTAGATACGATGAAAGATACTTCATTATGCTTTGTATTCGTCTGCTAATACGCTGTCGAAAAGTAATATTCTTGTATCGTGGATCGTACAGTGGAAATAGAAGGGGTTTTCCTTGAAAGTGAGATGCGAATTCGATTCATCTATTGTTGTTGTTTTTATTGGACTATCCATTTTTGTTGTTAGTGGAATTTGGAATTCCTCACAGGATATTTCGTATTGTACTGAATTTTGAATATGTCAGCAGTTCAACAGTTTTTTTTTTCAAGGACAATACACAAACACTACAGGAAAATCCTTGAGGCGCTCTCAGAGCGGTGCCTCTGCGAAAGTAGCGATTCACATCTAATTTGAATCACTGGAGATTAAATCCATTTGGAAAAACGTTCTCAGGCAGTTCATTTCACATAAACGCAGTTCTCCAGATAAAAAAGAACAGTGAAGTTCGAGGTGGACGATGAGCAGTCACAGTTTATCGTGTATTTCTGATATGTCCGCTCTTGAACACCTCCCGTGAAAGTATCTATAGAAGAGAGACAAATCTCCAACCTTACCAATCAGGGTATATTTGGGGGCAGAGCTCCATACATGGGAATAATACTCCAAAGAAGGTCTCATCTGAGCTCTATGAAGCATCAAAACTTCCTGAGGTGTGTATAGTTTTCTGGTTCGGAACAGTGTTCCAAGCTTTTGAGAAGCAGCCTTTGCAATCAGCGACATGATTGTGCCAAGACATATTGGTGTCTATTTCAACCCTCAACAAACTTATCGAAGCAGAAAGCGGAATTGTCTGACCTGACATTATTATATCCGGTTCGGAGACATTTATCTTCTTGGAGAAAATCAATGCCTGGGTTTTTGTGGCATTGAATTGAACCTGGTTATTTTCACTTCTATTCGACATTACTTCTAGATCCTCACTGAGATATGCAACCTCCTGCTGCCGGTGAAGATGTGCCTCCGTAGCCGATGACCTCGAATCCAAATGAAACTAGATTAGTGTGCTGTCGTCAGCAAAGCTATATATTGGATTCTTGGTGTTTTCCATTAAGTCTTTGAATATTCCTTCATTTTCTCAAAATGTAATGTATGAAAAAAAATGTGAAATGTCAACAAACTCATTATTACAGGTATAAGCATGTGTCCATGTATTCTTGAAACTATTCTGAAAGTTATCGTTCTCTTGCAAATTATAAAGTACACTCTCATGACAAACGTGCTCAAGCATCTTGAGAATAGCCAATTCAATAGCTTGAGAATTTCCGAGTTTCTACATAACGTATCTTTTATTCTATATGTTCTGGGAAACAAAATGTACTGAATGTTTACCAAGAAGTTGAACCGTTCCAATTATTGACACTATTGATTTTCAATTTCACTAACAATGTAGAAACTGATATATGGTAATTTGAAAGATCATTGTTGTCCTCTTCAAGTTTAGGTTTGGATCCGAGAGATCTTCCCACACGAAGCAAATAGTTCTTTTCTATAGGACATACTGAAGAACCCACAAAGCACGGATGTGAGTTTTCGATATATTTTTTAAATATAAACTATTGTGATTTTTGGGAAAAGGTATTTTGGTTTTCCACTTTTCCGTTATTAAAATGGGGGAAATTGCTGAAGAAGGAAAACAATAAAATGAGTGCAATATAAAAATATGTAGATCATATAGAGAAGCTCCTTTCAGATACGAACTGAAAGAGAACATCTTTCTGAAACAACTACTTTCACATGAGTATTGAATTATCAACCATTGCTATTGCAGTAGTCAAAATTCTCAGAAATCAAATATACGAATGTGCAATTATAATTGCATGATCATCACCTGTTTTTCTATTTAAGGACCACAGTATTATTCAAGGGAGATCCTCATCACAATTTTGTTAAAATTTATTATAATGAAATTGGCAGATACTCTATTAAAATGGACTTACATCAAGTATTGCCAATTCTATCAAATATTTTTGAGGATCCTCATCCATTCGACGATTTTCCGGGCGATTACAATCTTTAGGTACCACTGGTGGAAATATCTTCAGACATAGACGGGTATAGTTGATAAAACCATTACGAGTGATGTTCTATTACTCAAGGTGATGTTGCTTATGCTTGAGCATACCGGAACTGATCTTTATAAGGAAGCATATTTGATTTATAAGTAACTCATCATTTTGAATGAGGTAGACTCATTAAAAATACAATCAATATTTTACTCATATTCTTTATATCAGTGTTGTTTCATTTGAATGAGATTTTTACGGAACTGAACTGTAGGTATTCAAAAAGTGAAAATTTTAGTGAATGATAAACGTTATCACTTTCTCATGCAGAGATAATAATGCCTTTCACATAAATCTTCAAATAGGATCGCTAACATTGCAGTCTCATTTGGGTATTTTAATTTCTATCAAGCTTTCACTGACCATTAATATATCTCAGATGGGTGCAGAGACTAAAATTGTAACTACGGAATTCCATCAATAAGTTCAACCTTGATCTTAGTGTATTTCTATTGCAATTGCAGGATTGGGTTGTTGAGGTTGTTGATGTACGACCATTTTCCTAGTTTATTCTTTCAGTCGGGTTTCAATCCAATATGCTCAAAAACAGTCACCCATAATGACATTTTTTAAATAAACGAGTTTTCACGGAAATTACATCAAATGAATCCTAATTTGCTGAAGTCAATTATGATATTTTCAAATGCAACATCATACACATCATAGTTTTTTATTGAAACCTCAATAATTACATAGTAAAAATCAAGATACACAAAAAATTCTCTTGAACTTTGAGAGTTTTCTGAACTTTCACTTTTGATTGAATTATCATCAAATTATTTTTGTGGGCACGAATTATATTTGAATTTCATAAAATACACTTTTACACTATTATTTATATACTACAGGTAACCATAATTGTTTTGACTTTACCTGTGAATTAGGTGTTATTGGAAATATCCAGTCTCGAAAAACCAAATTAAAATCCAAAATTTTCGTCTGTCAAAATATTATCTATTTTTTTCAACAACGTCACAGCTAACTTATACATATTATCAAAGATTTACAAAACATCAAATATAATTATACAGAAAGTAACGATTTTAAACTAAATAAACAAAATAAACTCCAACAATAATTGAGACTACCTCCAACAAATTACCTGAACATCTAACTGAAGTACCTCTTCAATTATGATCACCTGAAGCATATTACCTCAGTTCTATATCAATAAGAATTCTTTCTCGGTCTAAGAAAACAAGTTAATGGTGATCTATTCAAATCCAGTTGGTTATTCATTAGAATATTTGCATTTTCAAGTTCAATTCAGTTCATTTTTTATATAATCACAAGAAAATTGATAGAGATATATGTATCTATAGAGATTTGGTTTGATTCAGTGTTGTTTCTTCTAATGAAATGTTCATATAGGCAACCTGACTGTAGTTGCCTATACTAAAGTTCCATAATAGTAGACACTGAATTCTCAGAAATATTGCATTAATATAAAAACATTGTTGCCAGGTTTTGATTTTATATATTTTATCATATTCAATTCATTTCAATTCAATGTCACAAAAACCCATGTATCGGTTTTCTCCAAGGAGATGAATGTCTCCGAACCGGATATAATAGCTTCAGGTCAGGCAATTCCGCTTTCTGCTTCGATAAGTTTGTTGGAGGTTGAAATGAACACCAATATATCTTGGTACAATCATGTCGCTGGAATTGCAAAAGCTGCTTCTTGCTTGGAACACTGTTCCGAACCAGAAAACTGTACACACCTCAGCAATTTTTGATGCTCCATATAGCTCTCATTAGATCTTCTTTGGAGTATTGTTCTCATGTATGGAGCCCCCATATATACTCTGAAGTTACTGGATTCCATCCAGAAAACAGCCATCCGCCTGACTAGAGACGCGAAAATCACTCGCAATCTTGATACTCTAAAACATCGAAGAAAAGTTCAAGATTTGTCTCTCTTTCATAGATACTTTCACGGAAAGTGTTCAAGTGATTTGGCACGTTTGATTCCATCAAGAGTGATACATATCAGAAATACGCAACGGACTATGGCTGCTCATCGTTATGAGGTTCAACTCAATACACTTCGAACTTCACTGTATAAGAACTCTTTCATCTGGAGAACTGCGTTTACAAAGTTTCTGAGAAAGTTTTTCCAAATGGATTTAATCTCCAGCGATTCAAATCCAATGTGAATCAGTACTTTCGCACAGGCACCGCTCTGAGAGCGCCATAAGGATTTTCCTGTAGTGCTTGTGTTTTTTCCTCGAGAAAAAATTATTATAATATTCGTACGCCACTGCAAGAGACAGACTATGGCGAAAACGTCAATTATTTCTGATAATTTGGAACCTACTATTTTGGAATGATATTATAGAAATAGATCCTGGATATTCAAAACGGTATAGGTATTATATAGTTTATATCGCTTCAGGTTTGAGCTACTACACTTGGTAATACTTTTTTCAACTTTTTCAAATTAGTTTTAGTGAGCTTTTCAATTTTTTTCTTTTATCAAATAGATATATTAAGAAATATTCTCAGTCAGAAATCTCATAAACTGTTTCCTCAAAAATGAATCGTTTTGAAAAACATATCGTATCGTATTCACTTCGTGTAAGATGACTGTGGATGCTAAAGTATACGAACCATACTGTGTCTTTTGGGAAAACTCACTGTTTCATCCTCACTCAGAAGAAGAAAATTTGAAAAGGGAATCATTTCAGAGTAGATCAGTTTTTGGCACACAGCTTTTTGGCTTTCTACTCGTAGGTACTTTTCCATCATTGAACAACAAATGTTGAAACATTCAAAAAAAAAGAAGAGGAGCTTATGAGGGAAGTGTCTCACGACGAAACATCAGATGTTTATCAGTGAGGATGACAGTGGCAGTGAAATTTCACCTCTTTCATTTACTACAGTGTGTAGCAATCTTGTGGATGATATCTGATTCAATTCCATAACGAATGTTTGGAATACAAACTGGGTAGAGAAGTGTTTTTGTATGTTTCAGTGTTCATATACAAGCATTTGTTTCTAAGGTTTTTTTGTGTAATTCAATGTATATATGAAAGTAGCTATTTCGAAACGGCTTTTTCTTTCAGTTTATGTCTGAAAGTTACTCCTTTACGCATGATTTACACAACTTTGTATAGAGTTACTTTTTTAAAATTGATTTTGAAGATGCCGGAATTTTTTTTGTATCAAGATGGAGAAGTAGAATGCCAAATCCTTTCCTTCCCCCAAAAAAAAATATAATGAAAAATGTTTATGAAGATATGTAGTGCGTACACGGAAGTTTCTTTTAGAGACAAAGTGAAAGAAAAAACACTTTCGAAACAACTACTTCCACTTTCAAGGTTTACCTACGTGAAATAAAAATCCTTTCGAAACAACTACTTTCGCATATGAACATTGAATCAGATGAAAAGGTGATAAACTCAAAAAACAATTTTCACAATCGAAATTCTATGGCTCACCAGGTCTACTGCATTTATTTCCATTTCTTTATATTGTCAACTTCCTAATGTTTTGTTACAAGTATTCAACTTAAAAACATTTCAGTGTCATGAGAAGGGATGACAATGGCATTTGAAGTTTTTAATTTTCTGCATCCGTAACTATGGATTATTTCTGGAAAATTCAGGAGTAAAAATAAGTTGTCAGTCCATCAAAACTTGATTTTCAGAAGTATTGCTCGACGGTGCAAGAGTAAACAAAAATACCATGTGTCATTGACACACAGATCTGTCAGTAAAGAGTTGTTTTTGTCTTCAACTCTTTCAGGTGATTCTATTCGGGAAAATGTAATAAGCGTATTATCTGACCCAAAAAATGAGAATTGAGAGCGTATCTCACAAATGAATGAATCAGCCATATGATTCTGAAATATTCCCACAATTCAGATAGTGAAAGTAAGTAAGAAACATTGGTATGTAGGTATTTCAGTAGATGTTTCTCACCATTATTCATACTTACTCTTTTGATGATAATATTATTCATAGTCATATAATCAAGATACACACATTACAAGAATAATTAATATATTTGAAGGTATAATTGACTAATATAGGAATATATGGGTAATGAATAGTTCACATATGACTCTGTCGTGGAGGACCTTTTAGTCTGGGTCACAATATCCTTTTTTGAAACTTTTGTTCAAGGGTACCGAAAATTATGATTCGGGGCTCATTCGATTCGGAATGATCTCTAGCAACTTTTTCAAGAATCTCAAGAGGGACTCAAAAAATTGCAAAAGTTATAGACAATTTAGTAAAAAAAAGGGTTTGGTTGTTTTTGTTTTTTTGGTTGTATTAAAAAAAATATATAGTTGACATTGATTCGTTCAAAACAAATTGTTTACGGAATACATAGAGAAAATAAAAATTGAAAAAACGTTTTTTTTTTTCAGAATATCAAAGAGATATAGAAATTAAAATGAAAAAAATCGTTCCTTAATGATCAAATTTAGTAGCAAAAAAATTGTTGATAAACAAATTCGTTTTTAAGCAATAATTGTTTTAAAGAAATGATTTTATTTTTAAAAATCATAATAGTCATCACTGATGAAAATTCCCCAAGAAAAACTTCAAATACCTTATGAACAATACATTTGTTTATGTCAATTTTTTAAACAAATTCAGATAAAAATGATAAAAAAATCATTTTTAAGAAGGAGAATATTGAGAAAAAAAATTTTATTGCTTCAATTCAATTTTTCACTTTTCAACTTTTTTATTATTGATAACAAAGTGAAAATTCAAAATTTTTCTATTTTCAGTTTAAAAATTATCAGGGTTTTTATGTAAATTTGAAACTTGAGAAAAGTATTCAATCAACTCAAGTAGGTATATCTGATGAAATAATCAGGGAAAATTTTTTTTCAAATAATTTTTATTGTTTAGAGGTCTGTATCGGTCAGAGCGTGCGGGATGCGCATCGCCCGCTTTTAGCGCTATTTTCGCCTTCAAATTAAAATTATAAATAATAGTGATAGAGTTCCGGAAGGTGAGACTTTTTTCAGTAAATTCTCTCCTCTTTGAGTTTTTTTTTATAATTTTGGATATCTTTAATATTTTCCGAAATATTTGCAAACAACTAAACCCCCCTTTTTTTACTAAATTGTTTATAACTTTTGCAATTTTTTTGAGTTCCTCTTGAAATTTTTCAAATAGTTGCTAGAGGTCATTACGAATCGAATGAGCCTTGTACAGAAGTTCCAAAAAAGAATCGTGTGATCCAGACTATTTGATCTGGGAGAAATGGGATGAGAGATTTCAGCACTTTCCAGAAATATTATAAACCTTTTATCTTTTTTGATGACATATTGGTGATTGATGGTAAATTAAATTTTTCGTCTAACCTTGATTTATAAAAAATGTGCTAGTGGACAATTTTAAACCACTAATACAACATATTGAACTAACAGCTTATTGCGAGATTTACAGTGACCAGTTTACAAAACCTTCACACGTGTTTCACTATACAATACCTTCCACAGGCGTGTTTATACCGAGTAAACACTGAAAAAACCTGATTGGTTCAAAATCTGTTCTGTTTAAAATCTGTTTTTCCGTTTATCAGCTGTCGCCCCCATACGAACGACAACTCTCAGCAGTTGAGAAACTTGTGCGAGCTAAAGAATAACGAAATCTTACCTTTTAACGTGTGATTCTTAACACGTGATTCTTAACAATGGTGCTTTAGGAAATTTAACAATTTGAAACATATGCTCTTTTACCTACTCAATAATTGATAATTTCACCTGCGTTCAGGTGTGGGTTGATGAAAAATTTGATCATCAGAAAAGAAATTACACAAACTCATTGAAAAAGACAATTAATCAATTTACCTGAGTTCACGTATCAACTAATTACCGATTTCCACATTTAAAAAAATAAATGACTTGGTCATTCAGCAATTTTCAGATTTCTTAAATCTAATAATTTCCACGCATCCCAAATGATTACGTTTGTTGATGCCTGCTCCGAAGTTGGGTCTGATATACTTGTGACCTAAGAGCTAACAGTAGGTACGAAGTGTTATTCCATTCGACTGTTCGTGCAGCACATTCCTGACGTGTGCTCTTGGTACGATCGTATCTGAAACAATTCCGTTGCCTCACCTGAGCTCTTCATTTGCAACGCAATAGGCTATCAGATCAAATCTTTCGAGCCATCGGGGAGGCTCTAGCCTTCCATAATTTTTGCATAAAACAATTCCAGAGTAGATAACAATAGAGCTAGTATCGTTAGCTGATCTAGCACCAGGACTTGCTATACCTTGCTGTCCTGTACTATAATCTGCTCTGCAGATTCTTTTTCTCATATAATTTGATGACTAATATTTTTCCAGGTTGTTCACTGATCTTCAAATATAATAATTTTTCATATACTTTTTGAATTTGCAAAATAGTTTAGTTCTAGATTTTCAAATCGAATAAGTATATAATTTTTTATCTAATAATGATGGTTTTTCATGATACTACAATCTTCACCAATAGGATTCTCAAAAAATATATTTTCTTTTTTACTTCACAAGCTAGACACTCATAGATTTTGCAAATATGATAAGAAAAATGGTGGTTGACAAGATGCATAGAATTCCTGGTGCGATAAGTTGAACCCTATCCCTATATGGAATAAATTGCCAAACACACACTAAGGTATTCTTGATAAAAAAGATGACCAGTAACTGTCGGGTGTTCATTCCACAGAGGCGCTGAGCACACACTAAGTAGCATTGATTGACAATGTCAGGTTGGCATTTCAATATTTACCATTGAAAATAAATTGATATTTCGAACATTTTCACATGAGGTTCTTGAATTGAAGATATGAACGATTGTATGTAATTTTAGTGATTGGTGGATTGGTGCATGTTGCGTGATAATGATTCTTCGTCATTTTCCAAATTGTGTTTTTTTTAGATGATTTCAGTTTCGTTTTGCTCATCAGATCGTTCACAAATGATTCGAAAACATTTGTCATCCTTAATGATAGCTAAACACAACAAAACAAAATGTAGTTGTGATCCAACCAAGATAGTTCCGTTTCGACCCACCAAGGTCTCATACGTGATTCTAGGCTGAACCACATAACTGTCCTAAAAAAGACAAGCCTGAAAGTGAAGGTGGTGACATCTGCTTCTATGGAGCGGTCAGTTGCAAAATCAAGCTCCATTGGTCGAAAAAGCGCTGCCCAGTGTCATATCGCAAGTAGGTACATCTAGTAGCTTTGCAGTGAAAGCTGCAGTGGACGACAGAAGACGATGTCGATGTCGAATCTTGGCTTTGAATTTGACCGCCAGGAGGGGCGCTGTTCATCTTTGATATTTGACGTTTCAGTCTTCTGTCGATCCTATAGATGGCGTATTTGTATGAAGGGAGATGAAATATAGGAAAACTATTTCACGATAATTAAAGAAGCCGAATAATTAAGGAAAATATAATAACTCTAGAATTGAATGCGAATTGTGGAAAGTGTATCTACATTCGATTGAACAATTTGGCAACACATATGTGACTAATTGAAAACCTTGAAACAAGAAAACAAGGTACTTGCATCCGCCAATTTCCAATGGTTGCTGCGTACATTACTATAGAGCCGCGGTCAGCAACAGGCGGACCGTTTACGGACCGCGAAAGGTTGACCCGTGGACCGCTCCAAATATTATATTATTTACCAAGTACCTGCACATAAAGATTCGTAGATGAGGTATACCATACCAGGTGCTCTAGCCTTCTATAATTTTTGCATCAAACAATTCCAGAGCAGATAACAATACAGCTAGTATTGTTAGCTGATATAGCACAAGGATTTGCTATACCTTGCTGTGCTGTTCTATAATCTGCTCTGCAAATTCTTTTTGGGCTTGAGGATGAGCCGAATTCAATAAAATATCGATATTAGCCCCATGAGGCAGCCCTCAGAGGCAGTCCTCAAAGGCAGCTCTGATAATCCGCTCCAAGTATTTTACTTTCCTAATAATAACAAAATTGGAGTAATTTCTTGACTGCGAAGAGCAATTACACATTTGTAGGTCATATTTTGGCAGAGGGCCATTATGTACTTCAATAAATACTTCATTGTGAGATTTTCACTAGCCAGGTAACAAAACCGCAACACTTGTTTCGCTATACAATAGCTTCCTCAAGCAAGCATGATAAAGTAGAAGTAGCTATTGGATAGCAAAACACGTTGTTGCTGACGCAAATTTAACAAATTTATTCAATACCTGCTATCCGCTCCGGCTCCGCACAGGTGCAATACTGATACTAAATATAGATTCACCCAGCGGAAATTTAAGGGCATGGAGGAACAGTGATGAAAAGATAATTTTGTTTTATGGACGCGCCATTTTCCCCCGCGGCTGGAGCCCAAGTTGGAATATTCAAAAATCTTTTTTTATTGCACATCTATAATGTGTAACGAACCTATACATATCAAAATTTCAGCCTCCGAAAATATACGACTGGCGCCTCAGTTGGAATATTCAAAAATCTTTTCCTATTGTCCATCTACAACATATAACAAACCTAGTTATGAAATTTCAGCCGCCTAAAATATAGCGGTGCGGAGAAACGGTGATGAAAAGGGGAGCTCACTCATTTATAGAGATATGAATGAGTGAGCACCCCTTTTACTCACTCATTCAGAGATGAATAAGTTTCGCATTTATGAGTATAGACTTTACTCTATTCTACATTCCACTAGTTCACTTTCCTCTGTAACCTCGTTGCTTATCCAAATTCCAAAATAATCCAAGTTTGGAACTAATCGGTTTGCCTCCGAAATGACTCTCGATACAATACGAATTCCAGTATATTCAGGATTGCATTTTAAGGTGATCTCCGTTTATTAGAGATGATACACATATCTCGAGGTGAAGATGTGACGTCACTATACGCGTCGGAAGGCTATCCTAAGTCAGAGTTTCCGAGTTGAAAATCCGGAAAATGCAGCTTAATGTTCTAAATTCTCCAACTGGTAACTAGTGAATAACGAATTTATGAATCTGTGCAGTTTCTTTGAATGGAGGCAAACAAATAAAAATGAAAATACAAAGACGTCAGAGGAGTCAGAGAAGAATTTCTTCAGATGAACTTTTTCTAAGGCTATTAGTGGATCGAGAAGAGAATCATTCATTTTCTCAAGATTTTTTACTGATATCTATATCATTTTGTTAGAAATTCGCGGTCAATATCAAAACCATTAAATTTTTGTACAAAAAAATTTAGAACGCTGCGTGAACATATCAATTCCATGAAGAAACCCAGCCAGAGTTCAATAATACTTACCTCATATGAAATGAGAAACGAGAAATAATCCGTCTACAAACTATCAACCTACCCTGAATAACTCATTTAAACTAAAACAATGTCTGTCTCGAAAGCAGGTCAGTGGTCCGCTGACAGCATCCTAGTGCGTTATGACGAGGCCTCAGGTGTAAGAAACACTGTATGTCACACTAATAGAATGCTGATGAAGTAATCAAGTAGTAGAAAATCACAATGAGAAAGTTTTGTATCCAAATTGATTGAATACATACACCTTGCCATTTACTTACCTTGAGTCTTGATTATTGAAACTGAAAATAAATATAATTTAACATCTGTAATGTAAATAATGAGTGTAAACCGCGCAGTTTTAGTGAATATATGGAAATTTGGTTGCCTGTTTCTTGATCTCGCAACTGTTGTTCCTAAAAGAACACTTTGCTGTATACAAATCTATGAATTGAAATTACATTGAAACAGTTATATATATTTTTAAATTGATCGCTTCCTTTCTTTCTTTAAAAGATTCCACATTTTTTGTATCAATATAGAGAAGTAGAAAACCAAAAACTTCCTTTCCCAAAAAATTAGTCACTCCTAAAAATATAAGCCTTTCAATTTAAACATTATTCCTTTTGGGTGATATTTAAACAAATACGTGAATGAATGTCATTACGATGTCATCGATGACATAAGTAGATCAAACTTATTCCGTGATATGGAAATCGTAATTTATGAATGAATTGTGTATTTTTTTTCTCATTATGTTATTTAGATTGGTATTGAAGAGCCCTGAAGCAAGTGTCTTACGGCGAAACACCGATGTCTACCAGTGAGGCAGTATTCCATATAAGTGAAATTTTTACCTTTCATTTAGTATAGTGTGTAGAAATCCTGTGAAAGATATCTGATTGAAATTAATAACGAATGTTTGGAATACAAACTGAGTAGAGAAAAGTGTTTTTTTGTATAATTCAGTGTTCATATAAAAATATTTGTTTCGAAATATTTTTACTTTCGTGTGATTCAATGTTTATATGGAAGTAGCTGTTTCAGAAGGACATTTTCCTCCAGTTTGTGTCTGAAAGTTACTTCTTTGCAACATCTACACATCTATGTATAGGATTACTTATTTCAAAATTGATTGCTTCTTTCCTTTCTTTGGAAAAATTCCACATTTTTTGTATCAAGATGGAGTAGTAGAAAGCCAGAAATATTCTTTTCAAAAAAATGAAAATAGTTTTTGAAAAATATTAATGATTTGATTCAACATTATCTGTCATATTGAGTATGAATTTTCTATATGTCGATAGTTTTCGATAGTATTTTACCTTTATAGGTATTTTTGTAGGTTCAAAAATGAAATAATATCAGGAATAAGTTTCAATCTACACTTAAAATTGGAGTGCTATAGAATTGTGTAGATATTCTCAAATAGCTTGTATCCAAGTTTTTTTTTTATATTTACGGGTAAATATTTACGAGGAGGTGATCTATAACTTTTTTAATTCTGGAAAAACTGAATTGTTCTTGACAATGCATTGCGAGTTATTCTTAAATATTATTTTGGAATGAACGGACCATGGACTAATAAAGTTAGTTTTCATTCTGTCATAATTATTGTTAGTTAGGTTGGGTTGGGTCCAAAGTGGGTGGATCTATTCGACCCTCCACCGCAACCCGCAAGGGTTTATTGTGGCTCACACCTATTCACACTCGACCAAATAAACCCAGCTTCTTAACGAAGCCGATTAGTTTGTATGGTGGGTGGTCTTTCAGGTTAGATGGTAAGTATGGCTCTGCCGATCTCTAAAAATATTATTTCGTCCCCAGCAGGGCAGGCACAAAGTATGTGCTCTGCTGTTTTATCATTTTCTTAACAGAGGCGACACAACTATCTTCCTACAGTCCGAGTGTCTGCATATGATGATTCAAATGACTGTGACCCGTAAGAAGGTCTATTAGACATCGTAGTTCATTTCTATTGGTATCAAGTTTCGAAGGGTGATTAAACGCCTTGGAGTGAGCCAATCCAGGAAAAGTCTGCCAGAATTCCATAAATCTTCTTGCAATCCAGGTGTTCAATCTTTGTTTGGCAAAGCCTAAAGCGATGCCAATGACAGGTGCTGGTCCGATGAAGCTGCTTGCAGCACCCTCCTTTGCAAGGAAGTCAGCAGCGTCATTGTGTTCCAGGCCAGTAAGGCCAGGAATCCAGACCTGAGACAATCTGTTAAGTCTTCCTATTGAGGAAAGTCGTTTTTGGCAATTTGCTACCAATTTAGACGTTGCTCGGTAGGAACCAAGAGCCTCCAACGCCGCTTGACTGTCCGAGAATATTTTTATTGAGTTGTGTATCAGGTGATTCATCCAATATCTCCGCACACAATTCAATAGCGTAAATTTCCGCTTGAAATACAGTCATATAGGTTCCTAGGCAGGTTGATATCACTGTCCTGGCTCTGCGACTGAAAACACCTGCACCGGAAACAGAAGGTGTTTTTGATCCATCTGTGAATCAACAACTATCTGCTCTCAATATTTCCTTCTCCCGGAGGATTCAGTCTTTTCTACTCGGGAACAGTACTTTATAAAGCAGTTCGTAGTTGACAGTTAGAGGCATAAAGTCAGAGGTAATTTCTAGAATGCTGTGACCTCCAGTGTATACCAACAGTCTTTTTCACTTGGAATTATATTGACTTGTGAAATTGGCAATGTGCACAAGTCTATATGTAGTCCATCTAGCCTTTCTCTGCAGAAAAATAAGGAGAGGAGGTAGATCTTGAAGGATCTATATGGCCGCTGACGGTGTGGTACTGATGGCACCCCTGATGGCCAGACAAGCCTGTCTCTGTGAGCCAGAGAACCTCGCCTCTTATTGTAAGTGGACAAGGAATAAAATTTTGATAGTTGAAAATAACACTAAGCAAATAATCTTCCAGCAACGTATTGTGGAAATAACTACAGAAGTACTAGGTTATCAGGAGACATTTCAACTGATGTGTCTCACTTCATTTACCAATTCAGTTCAAACATATTTTGAAATTTTGCACCCCCTTAAACAAGAGTATCCATCGGGAGAGGTAGGACTCACAATCTTACGTCAGTCTTACGCGTCGAAAAACAGTATTTTAGTTATGGTGAGGAAAAAGTGTTTAGAATAGTATTCAAGTAAAACTCCTCTGTGAGATTTTTCAATGGATAGTTTACAAAACCGCAACCCGAGCTTCGATATATAAGTTTCAACCAAAAAATTTAATTTCAACAGATAAGAAACAAAAAGAGAAAGCTTCGTCAGATTAGTCAATTAGCTTACTGCCATCCGTAAGCAAAGTGGCGGAGCGTGTCATCCTGAAAAGACTGGAAGAACAAACTAGAGAGTTAGGGATCCTCCCCGACGAACAATTCGGTTTTAGATCAGAACACTCAACAGAGCTACAAGTCCTGAGGGTAGTGGACAGAAGGCTTCAACCTTGGCAAAGGATACAACACCGGAGCTATCTTCTTAGACGTCTCCAAGGCGTTTGACAGAGTTTGGCATGACGGGCTACTGGCCAAGATGAGCGATTTTGGATACTCAAAACCAATGGTAAGCTTAATTCAGTTTTTTCTAACTGACAGGCGATGCCACTGCAAAGTAGGAGACGAATTATCAACAGTTCGACTACTGGAGGCAGGAGTCCCGCAAGGTGCAGTTCTTTCGCCACACCTCTACTCCGTATATATGGCAGACGTGCCCAAGCCAGAGAACAACTTTAACAAGTTGGCACTCTACGCGGCCGTCACGGCCCTTCTGGCGAGATCCACGAGTCAAGCACACGTTACGAGATACCTTCAACAACAGGTAGATAGATTGGAGGAGTGGGCTAACTTGTGGAAGATCAGCATCAACCCTGACAAGAGTCAGGCGATACTGTTCACTTGCAGGTTCATAAAACCGGAAGGCAAACAAAACGACATATCTGGGGGTCATCCTAGGCAAGAAACTAACATTCCAGGCCCACGTACAGCAGAGAATAGGAATGGCCAGACAGGCCAGAAGACGCCTAGCGCCGATCATAGGAAGAAGCAGTAACATGGCATTGAAAGTCAAGTTACTAATGATCAGAACGATTTTAATGCCAATAATACTGTATACATGCACTGCCTGGGGCCAGTGTGCACAGACATACAGAAAGAAGATCCAATCGTTTATGAATGCGAGCGTAAGGGCCGTTCTAAACGCACCTTATTATATACCCAACAGATTTATACACAGAGACCTAGACCTGGACACGCAATATGTGGACGTGTATATGAGAGAACATGCAGAAAACACGTTCGATAGAATCAGATCGCACTCAAATCCAGCGTTCCGCGATCTACACGATGCCTTAAATATAGATGACCCCAGATTCCGAGAAAGGGACAAACATTCCAGGCCGACTAAACAGAACAACAGACCGCCCTCGTTAGTCGCCATCAGGCGGCTCAGATAAGTATAACACTAATCAGATACACTCTCTACCAGGTAGGTTCAGCGAAGAACACTTCGACCGCGATCGCGACAAAAATTTTTTCTTGGATGCCCTGAGAAACGCTGGATGCACAACACAAAGCCGCCGGTTAGTTTTTGGGGGCCCCCATGCTTAAATTCAGTTAGGAATAGTCGGATAAAACAAAGATTCGATAAGAAAGTAAAAGCACCTAAAGGCTGACTTTCGACCAAAAAGAGGTCAGATGTCAATCTTGCTGAAGTGCCCATCAGCAAGTTGAGGACCGCTCGGAGAGCAGAGGTGGATGGAGTGGGGTAGTAGGTTCTCCTCGCTAAATAGCTGGGTGGGGAAAGCTTCTACTTCAGGGCACTCAACCCGGCAGGGGGCATGGGGGGGAGATTAGTCTCTAGGGACACATGTATTTATTTGATGTGATGAGTCCAATAGTTTATTTGAATATTTTCTCATATAATTTGATGACTAATATTTTTCCAGGTTGTTTACTGATCTTCAAATATAATAATTTGTGATATACTTTTTGAATTTGCAAAATTGTTCAGTTCTAGAATTTGAACGCAAATAACTATATAATTTTTGTGCTAATAATGGTGGGTTTTTATGATACTACAATCTTCACCAATAGGATTCTCAGAAAAGATATTTTTTTTTACTACACAAGTTAGACACTCATAGGTTTTGTAAATATTTGAAGGGAAATTATGGTTAACAAGATGCATAGAATTCCTGGTGCGATAAGTTGAACCCTATCCCTATATGGAATAACTTGCCAAACACACACTAAGGTACTCTTGATTAAGATATCCAGTAACTGTCGGGTGTTCATTCACAGAGGCGCTGAGCACACACTAAGTAGCATTGATTGACAATGCCAGGTTGGCATTTCAATATTTACCATTGAAAATGAATTGATAAGTTTGAACATTTTCACATGATGGTTCTTGAATTGAAGATCTGAACGGTTGTATGTAATTTTGGGGATTTGTGGATTGGTGCATGTTGCGTGATAATAATTCTTCATCATTTTCCAAATTGTGTTTTTTTGTAGATGATTTCAGTTTTATCTTTCTCAGATCGTTCACAAATGATTCGAAAACATTGGTAATCCACAATGATACCTAAACACAACTAAACAAAATGTAGTTGTTATTCAATCAAGACAGTTCCGTTTCGACCCACCAAGGACTCATAAATGAGTCTAGGCTGAACCACATAACTGTCCTAAAAAAGACAAGCCTGAAAGTGAAGATGGTGACATCTGCTTCTATGGAGCGGGCAGTTGCAAAGCCAAGCTCCATTTGTCGAAAAAGCGCTGCCCAGTGTCATATCGCAAGTAGGTACATCTAGTAGCTTTGCAGTGAAAGCTGCAGTGGCCGACAGAAGACAATGTCGATGTCGAATCTTGGCTTTGAATTTGAACGCCAGGAGGAGCGCCGTTCATCTTTGATATTTGACGTTTGCGTCTTCTGTCGATACTATAGATGGCGTATTTGTCTGAAGGGAGATGAAATATAGGAAAAATATTCCACCATAATTAAAGAAGCCAAATAATTGAGGAAAATATAATGAATCTAGAAATGAATGCGAATTGTGGAAAGTGTATCTACATTCAATTGAACAATTTGACAACACATCTGTGATTGATTGAAAACCTTGAAACAAGAAAACAAGGTACTTGCATTCACCAATTTCCAACGGTTGCTGTAGAGATTCAAAAATTGGCTTTCATGTCTCATTCAGCGCATCACTTCCTGCTTTTTAACACGCTTTTATTAGCTTCACCTGTGTGTGTGTGTGTATGTTTGTTTGTTTGCTTGTAACTCTCAAACTCGGGATCTGTAGTTGACAGAATTATCGACATTATTGCTTGATATAATTCGAACTCACTTTACATGTATTTCTTCATTTGGAAAAAGTATTTTTTTCTATCAACACGCGCGCCTGCTGCTTTGGGCTTGGTAGCTGAGTTTCAGGCTCCTTTTCCGGAATCGGAAAATATCAATGGTCAGTTTTCTGAACAAAATACGGCTGATTGATTCCAAAGTTTATATAAAATAAATAAAGTTTTAAAAAACTAAAAAACCCTCTTTTATAGTATACAAAACTAAAAAATTAAAAATGAATATTAGATTAAAAAACCAAAAAAACACGCTTTCAAGAAACATCGAACTGAAAAGTTGAAAATATGTTTTTTTAAAATAAGCTTAAAACAATAACGAACGAAAAATAATAGTATTATTGTGAAAAAAGCGTGGGCGTTTTGTGCCATACTTTTTGAATATCAAGCGCCCATCGCTCATTTCACAATAATTACTAGTATTCTTCGTTCGTTATTGTTTGAAGCTTATTAAAAAAAATAACTTTTTAGTTTGATGTTCTTCAAAAGCGTGTTTTTTAAACTATATTTATTCGTTCTAGTGACACCAATCAATTTAATTGAGGGCGTTGAAAGCTTTTGAAAAAACAAAAGCGAATCACTGACAACAATAGGCTTTCTAATCCTATACATTTTGGTAGTTATTATAATTTTATCACCTCTCTGTCTACCTTTCTGCCATTCGCAATACACGTTATCTTTCAAAGACAAAAGACATCCAACTTAAGAAACAATTAATCCTTTTGAGACAAATTAGAAATTGTATTTTCCAAGAACTTCAAGACAATTTTTCATATCTGCTAATTCACTTGAAATGTTGCAAATATTTTACAAACTTTATTTCTATGAAAAAGAGAGGCACGCAGTTCTCAACAATTTTCCAAATACTCCGATAGTTCAAGTAACTGTATTAAAATCTTGAAACGTATCAAAGTATTATTCGTTTGTGAGACAAAACTGAATTAAGTATATATATTGTTTTTTATAAATATTTTCAATATGAATACCTATACATTTACATTTCATGAAATCTCGTATCAACCTCAAATATTCAAAAATTTAACTTCTTATCAATTTCATCATTAGAAAACAAATTTAAAAAAGGGAAAGTATTGTACTTCGATTGGATCATCGTCCATACAGCACTATATAAAATTTAGTTCAGTATTGAACATGTCTTGTATACTGAATATTGAAATACGTTTTGCAGTTTCCTAAACAATTGAGTGTAATTTTATGATTGACTCGGACGTTACTTTATGAAGATCACGATTTGATCTCCACAAACTTTATTTGAAAAATATCACATGTTTCGCTAACATAATAGCTATATCAAGTGATTTTAATAATTCATGTTGCTTCTTACACTAATATTTATATACTACAGGTAACCATAATTCAGACTACCCCAAAAAAGTTACCTAAAATCTACTTAAGGTACCTGTTCAATTATGATCACACGAAGCATATTACCTCACATCTACATCAATAATAATTTTGTTTGGTTTTTATTCAAATCCAGTTGGTCATTCATTAGAATGTTTGAATTTTTGAATTTATTAATTTCCATTGCTTCCAAATGATTCAGTTTCAAACCTTTATTTTCTATGTGCAAAATTTCGAATTCTTCGTTGAAGATATGATTTTTTTCTAGAAGATGATTTGAATATGTTGTATTCCTTTTTTTCATTTACATAGCTCGTATGATATTCCTGGATTCGATTCCTAAATGTTCTGCCAGTTTGACCAATATATACACGTTCCACACTTGAATTTATATAGTCCTGATTTCTTGAATTTGAATCTCTTGTCTTCATTATTTTTAACTAACTTTCCCTAGAATAAGTAGAAGAAGTAATATGTTGGGAAAGTTAGTTAAAAATAATAAAGACAAAACATCCAAATTCGAGATATCGGACGTATATAAAATTAAGTGTGGAACGTGCCCTAAGGTATATATAAGTCAAACTGGCAGAACATTTAGGAATCGAATCCAGGAACATCATACGGGCTATATAAATAAGAAAACAAATTTAACATATTCAAATCATCTAGAAGAAAATCATATCTTTAACGAAGAGTCCAAAATTTTGCACATAGAAAATAAAGGTTTGAAACTGAATCATTTGGAAGCAATGGAAATCAATAAACTTGAAAATTGAAACATTCTAATGAATAACCAACTGGATTTAAATAGATCACCATTTTTGAACTTTTTTTTTTAAATCCGAGAAAGAATTATTATTCAGAGTTGAAGATTAATGAATATATATAGAACTAGGTATCCCGGTAAACGTTCTGTCAATGGAATTAATTCTGGTGAATATCGTTGCTATTGATGGAGGGTGCAGTAAAAGGGTGGAAATTTTGGATTATAGGTATTTTATGATCCCAAATAAAGAAATAAATACAGATAAAGATTCGTCAAAAAAAATTAATAGTATCACCCTGTGATATATCTACCGAATTTTCATGGAACAATTACAAAAATCGTTCGAGCCGTTTCACAGGAGTGCTACCAAAAACACTGTGGCCAGAAATTTCCATATGGAGCTCAGTTTTCTATCTAGACTATTTCCGGTAGTAATAATAACATTATTGATGGAACAGTGACTGTTTAACATAAATAGGAACAGTTGGTTTACGCCTGGGTGTAGTACCTTCTTAATTTTTCAAGTAACCCCTTTTCTCAGAATTTTGAAACTCTACCTCCCGAGAAGGGGGTGTTGATCGCATCAGCAATCTTATTTCTGTGACCGACATGAATCTAGTAACAAATAATTGATAGTTGTATGCAGGAAATTCCCAATTTGTTATGGATATAGTTCTACAAAATCCATTCTTTCCCTGCCTAAATGTTTTCCCTTCGCGTTGACATCGAGTGAACTTTTACTAGATCGTCGCGGAATTCGATTTATGAAATGATGTAAGAGCAACGAAAGTTAAAGACAATAGAACCGTTGGCGTTCCACAGAACACTTAAACTGAAAGTATAATTGTTCGTATTCATCACATGACAATAAATAATAATTGTTTGGCGTTATTGCATTCGAAACTGAAAGTGTGGCTGGTGGAGAATGGGTGATTTGTCACGACTTATTACTTTCGACCGTTATTCGTCTTCAGGAGATTGCTTGATTATGGTATAGTCATGTGCATGTCATTCACCTGATGACGATGATCAAAGAATATTTGAAATCGAAAAGAAACGGAATCTGCTTCTCTTCTGACATTCTTTTTTTTTAGCTAGCTCTTTTTTTTTTCTAATAGTCTAGCCTGTTTAATGTGAACCCTATGCTATAGAAACATCCTTTTCTAAATTGAAAGGGGTTATATTTTTAGGAGTGAATAATTTTTGGGAAAGAAAGTTTTTGGCTTTCTGCTACTCCATCTCGATACAAAATAGTGGGAACCTTCCAAAGGAAGGAAGGAAGTAATCAATTTTAAAATGAGTAACTTTTTACATGGATGTGTAGATTATGCAAAGAAGTAACTTTCAGAAACCAACAGGAAGAAAAATTCCTTCTGAAACAGCTACTTTCATATAATCATTGAATTACACGAAAGAAAAATTCTTTCGAAATAAATACTCACATGAACACTGAATAATACAAAAGACACTTTTCTCTAATCAGTTTGTATTCCAAACATTCGTTATGGAATGAAATCAGATATCATTCACAGGAATTCTACATTGAATTAATCGTAAAAAATTGCACTTACATGGAACACCGTCATCATCACTGGTAGACATCAATGTTTCGCCGTAAGACACTTGCCTTGGGGCTCTTCAGTACCAATCTGGATAACATTATAAAAAAAAACACCCAATTCATTTATGCATTACGATTTTCATGTTACGGAATAAGTTTGATCTACTTATGTCATCTATGACATCGTAATGACATTCAATCACCTATTTGATTAAATCCCAGCCAAGATGAATCTTCTTTAAATTGAAAAGGTTATATTTTTAGGAGTGACTAATTATTGGGAAAAAAGTTTTTGGATTTCTACTACTCCATCTCGATACAAAAAAATATGGGAACCTTCCAAAGAGCCCCAAGGCAAGTGTCTAATGGAAAAACATCGATGTCTACCAGTGATGATGACGGTGGTCCATGTTCTGCCAGTTTGACCAATATATACACGTTCCACACTTCAATTTATATAGTCCTGATTTCTTGATGTGATGATGACGGTGTTCCATGTAAGTGCAATTTTTCACCATTAATTCAACTTCTGTGATTGATATCTGATTTTATTTCATAATGAATGCTTGGAATACAAAATGAGTAGAGAAAAGTGTCTTCTGTATTATTCAGTGTACATGTGAAAGTATTTGTTTTCGAAAGAAATTTTCTTTCGTGTTATGCAATGTTTATATGAAAGTAGCTGTTTCAGAAGAGCTTTTTCTTCCAGTTGTTGTCTGAAAGTTACTTCTTTGCATGATCTATACATCCATGTATAGAGTTACTTATTTTAAAATTGATTACTTCCTTCCTTTATTTGGAAGGTTCCCACATTTTTTGTACCCTTTTCTGTTTTAAACATTACATAAAAAACAGAGATAGTATACCTCATATTGATGGATGATGTTTCCATTTTTTTTTATTTTCATTAAAGTATTTTAAATCATCTTCATTGAGTGATTATTGTGGATTTCAATTACAAATGCACATTACTTCAACTTATCTCGTAATCATATTATATTATTCCTGATATTCCTGATAAGTTAAACTTTCAAAATACAATACTTCCAAAATACAACTTCTGTTCATATTATTACTGATATTATTGAAAATTCATATCATTATTGATATTATTAAAAATTAAAATTGATTTCAGTTGAAATAATCCTGCTATGATAATTATAGTGGTACTAGTAGTCACTCTTTTGCACAACTTTCAAAATACAATACTTCCAAAATACAACTTCTGTTCATATTATTACTGATATTATTAAAAATTCATATCATTACTGATATTATTAATCATAATAGAAAATGGAAGTCTGAACTGATGGAATTCACCCATTTTGTTACCCTCCAAAAATTATTCCAGTTGAAACTGAATGGAAGAAGACGTCGCTTCAAGCTCGCAACTGATAACATAACATGACGTAAGTATAATGTTAGAAGTGTTTCAACTTCTATTTCTTGCCTCAATCAGTAAATATGATTATTGTTCAATCGTTTCACTAAACATTGCATATTTCCATAAAATTCAGTTTGAAATGATTGAACCTGACAATAAAAGTTATATGTAACCCCTTGCTTTTAAATATTTTATTGATTACGGAATCCAAAATCATGATTGTTAACGTTGTGTAGCTTGAAATGAAAACAACATTCCATAATGACTGATATGATATGATTCAATGAAAAGACTGTCTTTTCTTTTTTTTATGAAAAATTAGATTTGTTTCATTACTTGAAGTGTTTTCGATTGATCATCTAAAAATAATATAATATTGACACTGACTCCTCGAAAATGCCACAATCCTCTTTTTTATAACAATTCAACTTTTTCGTGCATATATTCGCATCCATGTATGCCAGCACTTGAAGTCTCATAGATCCATTGTTTCAATACTCTTACCACTGTGCTTCTATTTTTTCCTTTCCTTGGCTTTTTGTATTTTTTTTAAATCTATAGCTGCTTTAGATCCCTTTACTCATTCTTATTTCTATATGTTTGTCACTCTTAGCTTTATCCGTAATACTAAACAATTCAAAATGCTTTCTACCATTTTCAACGAAAGTAATTTTTTGTGGAGGAAAAAAATCATTTTTTTATCGACCTTTTTTTTTGGATATTTATTACTTTCCACAATCTTTTACGTTTCGGAGGCCAAAATCTGCCTCCGTCTTCAGAAATTGATAAAAAATTCTAATATATTCGCAGTTATTCCTTTTTTGATAGCTTATTTCTTTACTTCTTCGACAGATGTCAAGGACGTTTTGAAATATGAAATTAATTTCATATTTTTTATCAATTTCTGAAGACGGAGGAAGATTTTGGCCTCCGAAACGTAAAAGGTTGTGGAAGGTAACAAATACCCAAAAAAAAAGGTCGATAAAAAACTTTCTAGCATCTGCTGATCTGTTTGTCCTGATTTTCAAGTTTGGGTTTATCTTCGTTGATTCGCCATCTACAAATTTTTGCAAATATTAACTTTTTTCAAATATAGTTCTCAATTCCTTTCTGGTTCTCCCCAGTAGAGTTATATCGTCCATGTAGAGTTTTCATCCTTTCTGTTATATCAGAATGCTTCACCTTCTACACCTCTTTCTCATTTAATCTTTTTTTTATCGTATATTTACTAATTTAACTGGTGATGTCAAATATGTGATAACTTCGTTCAGTTAATTTCTATTTGTTTTATTATTACTTATAGTATATGAATGAAATAGCAGTACTAAACACCATTCAAAGAAATAGCTTCACTTTGAAAATGTGGTTATAATTCAATTCATATTCATTTGACCGTAATGTGAAATAGTGGTTCGAGTCCTTCGGCCAATACTTTTGTATTGTGCTGATTCGAATGGTCGAAGTAAACGATATTGTACACATTTGAAGATGGCGGCACTCTAAAAGGCAAAGACATAGAAATGAACTGACAGCGAACTAGTCCACATGGACTGTAGACTTGGATGTTTGTATTGGATCTTTGTATTGGATAATGATTGGCTGAAGAGTCATAAAATTAAATTTTATGTTACGGTGACGAATAGAAATCGAGGAATGTGGGGATGGTTATAGCCGTCGTGTTCATTTCAGGAACTGAATGCGATTAGAGTGTTGAAATTTGATATTGGTGCAGTTATAATAACTCAAAATTTTTGTTATGTGTGTAAAATATGGCGTCCTTGGACAAGTAATAAGTGATTCCAATATCGATAGGGAACAATGCGAAAAAGGGATACCAGTGAATAATATTCGGATGCATCTGAATATTGAAACACAGAGAGTATATTTCAATGTATATAAGAATCTACATCTCAAGTTTGGTTTCGAGGGAAACAAACTATTACAAGCAACATCAGATTTGACCTAAATTCCTTTCTCAACTGTACGTAAAATGTGATACAGGATTGCCAAAACCTTTAGATGTTCAACTAATGAAATCATTGAAAAAAACAATATACGACTGTTACAAAAGCAATGAGGTTCGTACAACTGAAATCATAAGGAAGAAATTGAATACTTTCGTCCATAACGTGAGCTGCTGTGAGAAAACTCTTCAGAATTGGATAAAAAACTAGGATTTAGATTAAAAATAACAAACAAACGTCAAGCAGTTATGGAAAGCAGAAGACTAGTGGAATTGCGTAACAAATACTTAGAACCAAAAAATAAATATAGACAAGAACAACGGCAAATTTTCTATTTGGACGAATCTTGGTACTTATGATACTCACGATACAGTTACGAAAGGGTGGACGGATGGTTCGAGAATGTCTGCCTAACATGCCTGCAAACAAAGGATCACAACTAATCATTGTGTATTGCGGAGAAAGTGAAGGATGGGTTTCGAATTCTTTGAAATAATGTGGATTATCATAAGAACATGGTGGAGGAAAATTATGTTTTTGTTTTGTATGGCACCAGAGAACATAAAATTCATAAAACAAGTCAATAAGGGAAACCGAATGGATATCTGGGAAAACTCAAACATCCATAAATTCAACAGTAATAATTCACTTATCGAGAAACAAATACAAATCAAAACACAACAAAACCTCACATTCAATATAATTCACAAAACAATACACTATTCTAGGAACAGGAAACACAGAGAAGATCCAACACAAATATTATTACCTGGTGTAACCCAAATAAGGCAAATTTACCTAAAGTACCTGAAGTATCAGCACTAAGGCGTTCGGACCGCATAAAAGGACGAACAAGAGGTTGACACGTTCAGTTTGAGTAGAGCCTCGATGATGACAGCACTCGCATTTAATTAAATAGGAGTTATAAAGCTTCAATTATATTTTGTAACTTATATTGATATTAAAATACTGAAAATAAAGGAAATTTAGTTGCTCAATTCAAGTTTGGATTTTTGATTTGATATATACAGTTAAATAAATTGACGGGGTCTCTCAATCAAAAAATCAAAAATCCAAACTTGAATTGAATTGATATATATATGTATATATATATATTCAATAAAATGGGGTCTCTCAAAAAATCAAACTCTGCTCTACTTTGCCAAGCGTTCGCTTCTAATGGGAAGCTTCTTCAGGACCTATAATTTAATGAGTTGTGAAATTTTTCCTCATTGAATAACATTATAAATCATACTCACAGTAAAAATAAATAAATTGACGAAAAAGTTAAACATGTATAGGATTTTTTGTGGATTTGACGAATGTCATACCTTCACATAAATGCCATTTCTCAATGGGTATGACGATTTTATAATTTTTGACACACCAATCATACTGATTGGTATGTCAAACTTACTAATTCAGGAAGATCTATCAATTACTATTCCTTTCAAAAAAATCAGTTGAAATTCAGTGTGAAAAAAAGAATAGAAAAATAAGTACACACTTCCTTCAAGCAAAAATATCTCAGACTTCTTAGAGACATATTAATCGAAAATTCTTATCCCAGAAAACTTTTTAATAATATAGTTTTCATATAATATACCGGCAGTAATACAAATTCCGATGTAATCAACAGAAATGTATGTAATGATAGTTCACCTATCAATATTTCTCATAAATTTATACCTAACCTTGGAAATTTATCTTCAAATATCATAAAACTTTTTCATAATGAACAAAATATCAAAATATGCCAAAAAATATTGAAACTATGAAGAATTTGAATATTAAATTGAAAGATAAAACGGATACTACAAAAAACTCAAATGTGATTTATAACATTCCTTGTAATAATTGTAACTTGGATTATATTGGAACATCTAGAATTTTCAATGATAGAATAACTTCACATAAAAGTGATATAAAGCAAAATAAAAAATTATATGCATTTGCACAACATTCTATGAAAACAAATTACTCTAATATCAAAGTTTTACATACAGAAAAAATATTTCCAAATGCCTTCTTCGTGAAATGGTTAAAATTAATAAGTCTTCTGATTGTATGAATGAGAAAACTGACATTGATAATCTCAGCAGTATATATAGTAACTTACTGGAACTACATCAGAAACAAAATAATAATAAAAATTCTATCAATCAATTACTCTTTTTTGAGAGTCAAAATTATAAAATCATCATACCCATTGAGAAATGACATTTTATGAAAGGTATTTATCAAATCCACAAAAAATCCTATACGTGTTTCATTCTTTCGACAATTTATATGTTCAATTTATTGTTTTTCACTCATTTTTACTGTACAAATGTTTTTCAATGGTGAAAAAATTCACAACTCATTAAATTATAGGCCCTCAAGAAGCTTTCCATTAGCTTTCCATTATAAATCGGTTCAATTCGTGAGGTTGCAGTCAATAGCTGGGCTGTTACAAAGAAAACTCTTTGTTATATGTTAAGCTTTCGGTATATTTCACACCTTCGTCAAGACAACTACAATAATAAGATTATATATTTTTTGGGAAAGAAAGTTTTTGGCTTTCTACTACTCCATCTTGATACAAAAAAAAACAAAAAAAAGAAGGATGAGGGAGTCTTCCAAAGAAAGGAAGGAAGTAACTCTATACATGGATGTGTAGATCATGCAAAGAAGTAACTTTCAGACTCTATACATTCATGTATAGAGTTACTTCCTTTCTTCCTTTGGAAGACTCCTTCATCCATCTTTTTTTTGTATCAAGATGGAGTAGTAAAAAGCCAAAAACTTTGTTTCCCAAAAATTAATCACTCCTAAAAAATATAACCCCTTCAATTCAAAAAAGATAATATATCTTGTAAAAAATATATAAATATGGAAAACTTACTAACGTGAGAATAAAATATAAATAGATAGAAAAACATTAAATAATGACAGTTGATAAAATTTTGGCTGACAATGTCAAGTGGGAAAATTCTGAATGATAGTCGAATTACTAGATCTTTCATTTTCTTTATCATATTTCAGTAAGTACGTGTGAATTTTGCTGAGACTGTCAATATCAGTTCGTTTATTCATACATATTGACATATAACAAAGAGTTTTCTTTGTAACAGCCCAGCTATTGACTGCAACCTCACGAATTGAACAGATTTATATATATATATATATATATATATATATATATATATATATATATATATATATATATATACCGGGTGTCCCACATTTTATGTGGCAGGCAATATCTGGTTTGTTGAAGGAGATACACAAAAATGTTTCATACAAAAGTTTTAGGAGTTCATGAGAGCTATATTTTGATATAATTTTTAAATATACAGGGTGTTTGGTGTAGGTGTTACAGACCAAATTCCATTTTTTAAAATAGAACGCCCTGTATATCATTACATATTCAGATGCTACGTCAAATTCTGATATCATTTCATGTTTGGTTTTTGAAATTCGGTTACGGCGTTCTTGAGTTATTGCACTTTTCCTTAAATATAAAGTTTCAAAAAAACTTATTTACTCGTACACGAATCCAGTCTATATCTTTTATTAAATTGAACTAGACTACTACTGAATACAAACTATTATTCTCACATCTACGATACGATATCAATATCAGTTGAATATAATATTGAAATTCTTGAGAATGTGACTAACTTGAGGGTGAATTGCTTTATATTGCACAATTTCATCAAGTAGCTTATGCTTGTTGATGCCATAGTAACAAATGTTGTTGAATTGTATCTACTTGTCAGTTCGATTCAGTGATTCTTTGCAAAACAGTAACTGTATTCTTTGTGCAAAAACTCCAATATGCCTTTCGCGTTTAGTCCAAGTGATTGCATTGATATGTTATTAATTTTTGGGGAATGTCAGAAAAACTGCCATCAAGCACAACGTCTATACCAAGAACGTTTTCCAGACAGACCCATTCCGTCACGAATGACTTTTTCGAGAGTTGTAGAAAAATTGCGAACTGGGTCATTTCCTTCTACTATAAAGCATCGTCATCATACGAGATCTGAAGATTGAGAGATCAATGTGTTGGCTTATATTATTATTCATCCACATGTTTCTATCCGTACTCTTGCAGAAGAAGTCGGTGTGAGTAAATCTAATGTACAGAGAATTCTGAAAGAAAATAAATACCGCCCATTCAAAATTCAGTTGGTACAAGGTTTGAAACCCACGGACTTTGAACGACGACTTGAATTCATTGCTTGTATTCAGGTAATATTACATGAAAGTCCTAACATATTCAGTCAAATTTTGTGGAGCGATGAATCGCGATTCCACAGAATCGACATAACAGTCACTATTGGTCTCAAGAAAATCCCCACTGAGTCCGCGAAAGTAATTTTCAAACTACTTGGGGTATTAATGTATGGTGTGGATTGTTCAATGGCCGCATCATAGGACCTTACTTTTTCAATGAAAATCTCAATGGATTGCGATATTTACATTTTCTAGAAAATGATTTGATCCAGTTGATGGAAGATATTCCCATAGCAAATCGACAAGGAATTTGGTGGCAACAAGATGGTGCTCCTCCTCACAATTCACAAGTTGTTACTGAATATCTGGATATAACGTACCCAAATAGATTGATTGGTAATAAGGGTCCAATTCGGTGGCCGGCTCGTTCCCCAGATTTATCACCGCTTGATTTTTTCCTATGGGGTTATTTAAAAGATATTGTTTTCACTACTCCCCTTTGAATGTGGATGATCTGAAAATGAAAATTCGACTAGCGTGCAGTGATATTACGCCTGATATTATAAGAGCGACTTGTACGATAGAAGTGATTCGACGTTTCGAAGCCTGTATAATATCTAATGGCCATCACTTTGAACAATTTTTATGACTTATTTCTAGGTACCTACCATTCTTATGAAATAATTTATCAAATTATATTATTTACATTGTTATTAATTAAAGATTTGTTTTCGAATACACCTCTTTCAATTTCGCAATTGTTTCATATTCAAAATGATTCACGACTGAATTCCACATCTCAAAATTGAAACCATTACTTCGAATACCCAAATTTTGACTAATTTTCATGTGATCTGATGCAGAGAGAATAATTGTATGAGATATTTTTAAAAATAATAGTCGTTCTCAAGACTTTACATTTTAAGCAATAACTCAACAACGCCGTAACCGAATTTCAAAAACCAAACATGAAGTGATATCAGAATTTAACGTAGCATCTGAATATGTAATGATATACAGGGTGTTCTATTTAAAAAAATAGAATTTTAGTCTGTGGCACCTACACCAAACACCCTGTATATTTAAAAATTATATCAAAATATAGCTCTCATGAACTCCTAAAACTTGTGTATGAAACATTTTTGTGTATCTCCTTCAACAAACCAGATATTGACTGTCACATAAAATGTGGGACACCCGGGATATATATGGTCTCTTCAGAATGGTGTGAATCGTCTGAGTATCACGACCAAATGAAAATAATTCCAGCTAGTCATAGAATTTTTCTGCAGTTGATTCAGTGAGATGTCCACTGCGCCACCTGCAGACGGACCCAGGAAACAATTCCACAAGCATACTCCGGGGTCGAAATCGGAATAATAATTAATATTTCGCAGAGGTGCATTGTGACATCAACTGCAGAGATATTCTATGACTAGCTGGAATTATTTTCATTTGGTCGTGATACTCAGACGGTTTATATCGTTCTGAAGAGACCATGCCTGGTACTGATGATGAGGCAATCACCCCGAAACCGGTCTATCGGTTGGTCGGATCGACCAAACAAAATTAATTTCTGCTTTTCATAGTGGGAAGTTTTTTGCGACGAATCTTCCAAATCTAAGACTTTGCACAGGTGCCTGATGGTTTTACTTCAACTCTCTGCGCGGCATTAGCTGGGTGGGTTGTTTGTTTTTCCGTTGGGTATCTGCCACACGTACCTACAAGGTCTGCATGAGAGGAGCATATCACATAAGATGATTATTGAATAACGAAATTAGTTAGCTCCATAACAATATTATTAAAGGGGAGCTATTGGAGGGTAGGTTGCACTATATCGTTCACTTCAACTATACCTTCTCGTTGATTACCAGCTCTCTCCTGGACTCCTCAACGAAACAGATTTTATCTGTGACTTGCTTGGTTTGCTGCTTTAATTGATATTGAGTTGATCAGATCTCATTCTGAGTCGATGTTATCGTTTTTCTTCCAAATTCCTGTTTGATTACCAATTATTCTACTTCGGGTATGTTGAATTTTCTGACTATATTTTCTGGCTACTTTTTCCTTCTCCTCAAGGATGCTGCTGCTCACCCCTATTTTAAATCCATTACCACCATAAAATGACCGTTGTGTGATGTGATAAATTTTTCTATGCTTGCTTTCGTTTAATATGTGATATATTGTGTTGTTGGTGTTTATATATCGACTCAAATACTCATTGTGTTCTACTTTTTCGAAGAAGTAACTTCCCTTCTCTGTATTTTCTCCGTAGAAGAAACCACCAATATCTGCTAATTTGCTGGTTGGAAACCTACCGATACGTATTTTTTGGTTTAATATGAATCATGTGTCAAAAACTTGTATATTATATGTTGTTCCTTCCACTCTCAATGAAATATAACCATCTAATTTTTTCTATATGCAGCTTTTACATAGCCAATTCTGATTATTGCTACATAGAAATTATTATTTCATAACTTTTTTGTATTAAAATATACCTATATACACGTTATACAAACCAAATGATAGCATATGACATTTATTGTACCAAATTACATTATTCAAGTTATTTATGGGAAGACGATTTCTTGAATTCATTGGGGAAATCACCGATTGATTCGATGGATTTATTTATTGGTGCATCAAAAACGTAAGCGCGTTTCTATTGGCAATGCATCGAAAATATTCTGTTGAATTCAAGAGCTCGTCTATATTCTTACAACCAATTGATTTTTTTATTAATGGTCCTTAAATATATGAAGTGAATAGTCGCGAATCTATCTACTTATAATGATTTCTGTAACCTTTGGAATACAGCCACCATCTAAAACTTTGAGTGTATAAGAATCTAGTACTCTTATTGAACACAATGAAAAACAAAAACATCAAGAATCCTTGAAGAGAAGCTAAGAAAGAGAATAAAACCAAACACACTTTACTAACTGATAATAACCCCAAAAATCCAAATAGCCAGGTGAGCCCTAGCATGGTAAATAATAAAAGAGCCAGGCGCCATTGGAACAAAATCTCATGGTTCGTTTGATCCCTTGATACTGTCTTGTTATGAAAAACATTATAAATTATGAAAGAAAATATGACTGAATTGATGACTACAATAATTAGGAGAGGGAGCCATACTGTAACGTAGAGCCATAGTCCTGAGGGGTAGCAGAGATGTAGTTGGCCTCGAGAGTAATTGTGAACATCGATTATGATGACGAGGAAAACAGGCAAAGCTGGAAAAACCCAACCACAAATGCAAGCTTTTAATAGAACGTATTTCAGTGGTCCCCCCAGCACTTCAACGAATCTCTTGAACTGCAATATGGCTATGATCAGCATCCAACAAAACTCTGCCAAAATGGAGTAATGAAGAATCGCCCCCGTAATGCTACACCCAATTCCAGTTCCATTTTCAGTAAACACCCCAACACTTATATAGAGCATTACGTTTTTAATTGATACAGCTAAGGTGAAGTTAATCAAGATCTGGTTTCCGGTATTATTACGCCACCTGTCGAATAGAACGGTGGTTAATAGAATTCCAAACAGTCCTAATAAAGAGAGCACGCTGTTGATGTTTGTTATTATATCTAGAATGTGTTCAGTGGCTTTATCTAAAATTTCTGACTCTGCTAGAAGTAGGACGAAGTGGGTTATGTGTTTGAATTCGCAAATGATCGTCTTGCCAGTTTCTTTTTGACCTACCTCCTTTTCCCACGAACCACCAATGAAATTTTCTTCATCGGTCTGAAATAAAAAAAAATTGAATGTCAATAAACCATGGGATAAACCGTGATATTAGAGATACTTTCGAAAAAAATACTTTTATATGAACGCTGTAGTATACAAAACACTAGTGGCATTTTTAATAGAAATTGACAGTCACGTTTTCAAAATATTTCTTGAAATGATATTTTTTGAATGAACATTCTCAACAATAAAGCTCACATCACCTTTCTTCCTAAAGTTGAAAATGAACGACTTATGTAGAAATATTCATTTCTTCCACTAGTACAAAAGTTTTTTGTTTTAGCCAATGGAAAGCTATGAAATATCAAGTGAAAATGCAAAAATACTGCCTTCTTGTTGAACACATAAGTGTGACATTTTCTTGACACTACGTTGCTTTCAACACGTGCTGCTTTCGGCAAAACATTCTATCAATTATAGTTTAAACATAACTTTTCAGTTCATATTCATTATTATATTTATCTATTTTGTACACCTCATTTCTCAGAAATGACCAAAAATAAAAATCTAGAGGTGTGATATCTGGTGAACGAGGAGGCCTCTTAATACAAGACCATTTGTAGCAACCCATTTGTTTCCAAAACAGTCTCGCAATATTCTTTTTACGCAACTGAAATTATGTGCTGGTGCTCTATCCTGCTGAAAATAGATCTCTGACGAGCCTCCAGGTCAATATCATCGAAAAACTCTTTCAACACTCTTGTTATAAATTAATGTAACGGGATCCGTTCAAAGAACCATGGTAGAAAAATGGACCGAAAATTCTGCCTCTGAATGGACCACACCAAACATTAATACTAAATCGTCCTTGCGAATTGTGGAGATGGACTAGAAATGGATTATGTCTACTCCAATAATGAAAACTCTTTCTATTATACATCCCACAATTTGAAAAATTAGCCGCATTACTCCATATAATATGGAAGTTTGGATCTTGTCTGCATTTATTCTTAAACCACCGACAAAACCCTAATCGTCTCTCAGGGTCACCATTCTAGTATTTGCAGTGGTCTCAACTTGTAAGAAGAAATCTTATATTTCTTCAGAATTTGTTGAATAACAGACGGTGTAACAGCTATTTCTCTAGATAAATTTCTGATGGAATTATTTAGATTCACCTTAAAGTAGGCTGAATTGTCAATTTCTGTAACTTCAGATAAAACAACACGTTTTTTAGTTCTCCTCTTCTCAAAAACGTTTTCGTACTTCTTGAATCGACGATGAAGCACAGCAAAAAAACGCCGATTAGGTAATTCACGTTCGGGGAACGAACTGCTGGAGTGTTGGAATGGTCTTACGGTATTTTTCTAGCAAACCAAGTAGGATTCTAACATATCACATTTTTCTTTATGGGAAAAAGGAATTTCGAAAAGTATTCGAATAGTAGTTAATAGTTGTATACTTGAAAATTTTTGACAAAAAGTATTTCAACAAAGTTTCAAGGCAACTTGATTGCTCATAATAATTCTGTTTTATTGAATCAAACAATTTTTTTTCCAACAGCATTAATATGATGCTCCAGTAATTTTTGTTCTGTATAAAAACGGCTTTAATGCAATTATTATAGCAGACATATTTTGATTTACAAAATTAATACGGCTAGTGGAATGGCTTAAAAATGGAAATTATCGTTTTGTAGATAAATACCAGAAAGCTCGGTGGGTTTCACGAGTTCAAATCCCAGCGCAAATTTTTCTTTTTACTGTTAGTAACAAAATATTGTCATTCGTATACGTACCAAAATTATGGACAATCATGAGGTTTTATTTGCCAAATCAGATTTTTTTTTGTAATAGTGAAATAAATAAATATTTCCACATAAGTCGCTCATTTTCAACATTAGGAAGAAAGGTGATATGAGCTTTGTTGTTGAGAATGTTTTTACGAATCAAAATGCATGATAAAATATAGAGTATTCCTTCAAAAAATATCATTTTATGAAATATTTTGAAAACGTCACTGTCAATTTTTTCTTCGGCATCGAGAAGGCCATTAAAAATGTTACTAGTTTCCACATTTAACCGAATTCGTAACATGAATAATAACGGAGTTGACAATGGTGCCAACTCTCTAGTGTTCCCGGATTTTCTAGAAGACGACATTTCCAGCCCCAATATTTACAATAGTCCACCTGTCAGACAAAATAACACATTTTCTATTGATGAGAGATAGAAAGCTAACACAACTTATAACTTCTTGTTCCCGGCATGTAACCGAACGCTCCAGATTATTCCAGAATATTATGAGATATTCCAAAATGTTTTTGAATGCTTTTGAACACTTTCGAATGTTGTAAACTGTTCTAGAACTCTCGGGAAGGCGAAAATGGCAGCCTTTATATCTTTAAAAGCATGCTCTTCAGGTGAAAACGGAAACCTTCTTCATGGACAAGCTGATAACACTCTATGACAGGAAAAAAATGAAGACATATATGTTCTGCTATCCATGCGAAGTCGGATCAGGTCGCCAGTAATAATGAAATGTCTACTACCATCCACTACAAATGGAAGTAGGTAGTAGCTTGACCTGACTTTTATGTTCCAATATTCTGTGGCACTGTACTCATTCCATTGCATTTCTAATGAGTATTTGAAAAAATGACTTTGCACATTTCATTACGAATAACAAAACGCACTACTCAGATTAGATTGGACCTTTCTGAGATTGTTTTTCTTGATGAAAGTTCTTGTGAAAAATACAGTGGGTAAAGTCGAAAAGTTCTTTACTGATAATTGAAAATAAAGCTCAGTTCTATCTATGCTGAGAAATCGTTGGTTACATATGAAGTACTTACCAAATAATTCCAGAATGCACAGCTATTGCTATCGAACACTTGATGTTTCTCAGAATTATAAATCAGAGATAATTTAGCAGTCATATGATTTTTCAAACCTAAAATATTTCAGATTTGAAATTGTTTGGACAAATATCCATTCTCAACGTACCTGTGAGAAGTACACCAAAAATCTTGCTAGTAGTATACTGCTCTTGTGAGTTTTCGTTGAAAAAATCATCGTTGAAAAAAATACTCGTTACCAGCTGGACACTTTCACTGTTTTCGTCTATTTGTTGGCGTAAATCTTCACTCAATATCAGTGCCATATTGAAATTTTCATTTTCGGAAATCTCAGTCATGTTCATTTTGTCGGTTAGAGCAGATATTGCGCAATATTTATCGTTGCAGCTACTCAACATGACACCTACAATACTGGTGTTTTTTAAATCGTACCTGATGATAGTGAAATGGTCCTGAATTATGGCTCTGGAATCAACATTATCCGAGAACTTTTTTAAAATGTTATCAATGTAGTACAGAATCCTATCTGTCGCTTGATGTTTTTGTTGGGATTTCCTCAGAACCGATTTGTTTACATGAAATAGATGACTCACTATTTTGGAAACAACGGTCGTTTGATTCAGAGTTATAGATGGTTCATCAACTAGTTTACCTGAAACAGAATAAGCAGTTTTTCCAAATGTGTCAATGATAATTGAAATAATATTTCACGCTGGAAAATAGACTGACAACCTTGTGATATACTCAATTTTCGATTGAAGAAGAATGATCTACAGACGTTCTGATCTATCAAAAACATTTTTTCTACGTGATAAAATTCCTCATATGCAGACGACAAGGAATTATTCCTTGGCCGCAGAGATTAATTTTCAACCCTTATGATATGTATAAGAAGACAAAGAGTTTTCATGATTTTTTCTGTAGAATTAAAAAAAAAACTATTTGAAATCTGTGAACCAGCTGTCAAACATCAGCTACGAACAAACGACAACCCTTAAAAGTAAAAACTTGTATGAATTAATCATTAACAAGATCTCATTTTGTAACGTGCGATTTCTAATACGGTTCCTAGTTATTCAATATTTTTCAATTCGGTTCACACAATCGATTATTACAAGCTGATTTTAGGACGAGAAGTCTTTGAAGTATGTGAAATCGAAATATTCATTTTTATTTTTTCTGCATTGGAATTATTTTTTTTCTCGCAGTTTAATATTTTAATTGATTTTTTGGATTGCCATTGACTTTTTGGCCTGAATATCAATCTCACCTTTCACATAGCGTACTGATTTTTTGAAAATATAAAATATAGTTATTATAGAATTTGTCAGGCCCGTATTGCAATTTCAAAGTTGAGGGTGTCTCAAGTCGGGCTACATCCTTCATAAAAATTCTGTGACCAAACTCTGATGAAAGTTGCTATGTTGGAATGTAAAAATATTTTTAATAATTCTGTAAAAAAAAATACAACAGAATTTTTTTCTCGAAATATTCGTTTTGACTGTATATGTTCGGAACCAAAAAAGATAGAGTGGATTCAGCGATATCATTGAATAGTATTCCAGAAGAGGCAACTTTTCCTCGATATAACTAACTTTTCATCTCTTTGCATTTACGAGATTCCATTGCCTTGACTTGAACTTAAATAGTCCTGTATATTAGCATTAACGATATATTGAGCGCATAGATAGTTTTTTTTAGATTACCTACTATGGTCATCAAGTTCGTATTCTGAGTAGGCCATGTCTACTAACTCCACCAGCCACTTGGTCAGGAATAGGGGTGTTCGCAATGGAGCAGAATCAACCCACCTTCAGATAAACTCTGGCGAGAAAAGTTGAAGGAGGATTCGAACTCACGATCTTTGGCGTTGAAAGGGGACCCCCCCCATTTATCATTCTGTGCAACATCACTCACAATCTCTTCATGTTTTTTTCATTGCAAACTCACCTACAATTTCTCCAATGAGAAAAACATCGTATGATTTTATATATTGAAAATGGTTTTCCAAGATAGAAGAAACATCTCCGAGCTGATTTGCAACTGGTCTGGACGAATTCAAAATATCCTCCAACTGGTTTGTGATATTTCTTTCCATTTTCAATAAGGCAAAATACGATCCATCGAGTTCACTCTCACAAACTGACATCAAGTTTGAACAGGTGGGTTTCGAATAGGTAGATGTGCTTTCGATACGTTTTTCGTTCGTTGTGTATCTCCAGTAGGCACAAGTATCGGTTCTGATATCTTCGCTCTTGTACAAAATTCTAAAAAAAGGTTCCATTATACGTTTCATAATGCGGACTTAAATAGTCCCCCATCTTTGAACTGGCAAATATTTCAAATTATGCCAAAATTACATAAAAACTATATCATTTTCATTACTTCTTTATGAAACGAACTGGAAATAGTGTATATTGATCCTCATTTTTGATTACAGGTTGTGCCATATTTTGTTGGAGTGAATTGTTTGCCAAAATAACGAGAAAGACTAATAATCTAACGATTATTATTTTTGTGTTTCTGGTACTATTATCGCGTTTATAGAAAAATATCTAAAGAATGTGAAGAATAATCATTACCCATACTTCGTGAGTCATGTACTTTGTCTGAATAATAATAATGAAACTGAAGATCTAACGATCATCGTGTTTGGGTATATTATTGCGTTTTTTGAAAACTTTTCTGCCGACATTTCTATTATTGTTTTTTCTCTTTTTTATATGTCATAAACTACCTTCTAAAAGAATGATAATAATGATTGACATTCTAATAATATTTGGTTAGTCTTTTTTCATTTTCCATTATAATAAGTGAACAATTTTCACAAACATTTTTATTTCTAGACGCGTTTCGCCAGCACCGTAGCTTTCTCGGTTGAATTACGTCTTTGAAAACATTTGTGAAAACAATAATGAATTTTAAAGAAGGGTTGGTTGGCAACAGGATCCATTTTTTCTTAAAAAACATTTGTTTTTCGCCAAACTTTCGAATTTAATTGAATTCTGTTTCAGGGATCTGTAACAATGAATTTTCATAAACATACCTCTCACAAAACGTTCAACTGTTATCATTTCAATGTTACCAGGGATCATGAATTCTTTAATGAATTACTCACCGAAAAAGAGTTTCTTCGTGTTGAAAATATATCTATTTCAAAATATTCAGACACATTGTACACATAATACAAATAATAAATACTGAAATCATAAAATTTTCGAGACAACACAACACTACACAAACGCATAAAACAAACGAATGGATTTATCTATGATACTGATAAGCTGGTGTCTGTCTTTATCAATGATAGAAAAAATGAGAATTATCATTTCTGTTGTCATTGATTAAAAATTCCCTTTTCTCATTCTCATTGAATTTTACAAAGTAGACAGGTTTGGTTTAACACCATTTTTAGTGATTACATGTCCAAGGTACGTGACTTCCCTTTCTTGAAAATTCACAAATTTGCTTTCTTTAGTCGTATGATAATATCACACATGTACACAAGGCAGCGCTTGTGTTAGATGCCAAGAAGTAATGTGGATGGTGCGTTTTTCAAACCGAAATGCATGCGAATGAGTTCGTAGTGCCCATTCTCGACAGAGAAATCTGTTTTCGGAACATCTGATGAAATCCTGGTGCAAGATCGAAGGTGGTGAAATATTGACACTCTCCGAGCCGATCTTACAGGTCAGAAATGTTAGGCAACGGATACTTGTCAACTGATAATCCGTTCAGTTTCCGAAAGTCAATCACAACTTGGCATTTGGGTTTTCTTGAAGCGCCTAGATTTTTTGGAACTACACAAACGAAGGATGACCATGAGCATGCTGAATGTTGAATGATACTTTGATCGAGCATTTTGGAACTTTCGAGTTTTGAATTCCTCTTTATGAATTTGGGGGTATCAGTAATATTTCGTGTGCACGGGTCTTGCATCATTAGTTTCAAATGTATGTTGTCACGTTCAAGATAGAATATGTCAGAAATTTCCAGACATAATTCGGTTGTTCATTGGTTTTTTTCTAGGTTTAAGTAGTCAAGTTTCAATTGATTTCCTCATCTCTTGGATCCTATCGATTCATTTTAAGTTATCGTAAAACTGTTTCAGAGTCCGTAAATGGTTCGAGAATTATGTATATGAAGTCGATAGTGTTTTGGGAATTGCAATTGTGTTTTACGATAGATAGCAGTATATCGTCGGTATTATAAGGTTGCCTTTAATTTTGAAGATCCTTTTTGTAGTGTTCGGTTAGGTTTTTAAATTTTCTGGTACTTCGCTACCTGCAACTTTGAATGACGGAACAGTTTTGAAATTTGTGATCGATTGTGTATTTTTCTAATTAATAATGCAGTTGTGGTGTTCAAGAAAATCTATTAGGGTCGACTTAGTGATTAGAATTTTTTGGTCTATGATTTGCTGGATTATTTTCTGTGAATTGGTGAATATACTTTTCCTTCCCACGTTTAGATATTGAAGTACGTGCGCCAGTGTCTATTGATATTTCAAAGGTGTTCTGAATGTCTTTTATGTAGTATACATTTTTCGATTGCATGAAGTGAGGTGTTCCGGAATCGGGGTGATAATTATTCAGGTTCTTTGATTGGATTTGGATATCTGACGTTGTGTCTTGGGGTGAATGGAAATCCGCAGGTTGATATTGTCTAGGGAGTGAAAGAAAATCCTGATACTCTGAAGTATTTTGGCTATTATCATATTGATCGTAATGGTTATATTAATTATATTGAAAGTATAAATCAAACTGGTCCTGTGGGTATTGACCATTTATCGGTATAATAGTCATGTTCTGGGCTACTAGCTGTATAGCAGTTTTCGTATTCTGAATTGTAATTTTGAAAGGGCCGTGCGTCTTGATATTTACCGCAATGTGTTCTTTGTTGATTCGAATTAGGATTGCGTTTAGTCATAAAGGGAAAAATTTGGTTTTGAATTTAAAAATTCAGCCTAGATCGAGTGTTTTGCAATTGCGGCCTTTGTTAATTATTTTGAAATTGTGATCTTTGTTGATTGTTTTGAAAATTTATGTTATACCATGTCAGTCCAGTACCCTTGAACATGACTACGGAGTTCCTCACGGACCGGTCTTTGGACCTGAGTTTCTTATTCTCATCAATGATATAACCTTTCCAGTGGATAGATGTGAAATCGAACTTCAATACGACAACACGACATAAGAACATTATTTACAGCCAACAGAAGAGTCGCCAACAGAACCTATGGGAATGACCTTGTTTTCCGTAAATCAAATCCAGATCTTTAAACAACAATTTAAAACAAGCCACATAATGAGCTTCGAAAAAAATTCCTTACAACCGAAAATACTTTTCAGCCAGAATAATGCACGAAGCTATCGAAATTGAAAAACGTTACAACTGTATCAACAAACTGGATTATTCGCAAAAATTACCTCCTGCATTGAAATCATTACACACCTTGCTTCTGCAAGTCTCAACACCGTGTCCTCTACCAACCCCACCCTCGTGGGGTTGGTAGAGGTGTGTGAAAGCATATGGTTTGTGTGTGATTTCTAAGTGTTGTGTGTAATTCAGGACACTTCCAAATTGTGTGTAATTTGCGTGTAATACTTAACTCTAACGATAAATACGTGTATATACTTTAGTTACTATCAAACCCATAATTTAAAAATTCCTTTTTCCAAAATGGAACATACCGTCATGTCATATGACTGCTATGATGACATGACAGTAATGCTACATGATTGCTTTTTCTTTCTTGTCTGTACGTTGGGAGTTTTGACTCGCTGAGACTATTTCGAGTAAGTTTAGAAACAATATTGTGACTAATGAAATATCAAACTGTATTACATTATATTGTATATTTTCATTCGCTCCTCTTCATTTCAGGTATTTTTTTCTTCAAATATATTGCTTTCAATTCTGTAATAATAAGCCAGACAACTAAGAGTATTGAAAATAAATTCATAATTGAAATGGACACCTGGTTTTCAAAGGTTCGTAAATCTCTTGTCAATACTTCTTTGCTAACGCCCATTAATGTAAAAATGGGATTGATGCGCTACAGGAGAACAATTCAATTAATTTTTTATTTTTATATTTTCTAGAAGATGTAAACAGTTCTACTTCATGAAGCCAAAAAGTAGTGAAGTACAATTTTTTAATTATTTTCAGGTGATGAGAGTTTGAGCATGCATATTGAAAATAATAAACAGTTTGTTATCGAATGTTCATAAATTGTCGTATGGATTAGGTTTGATATTTCATGCAGGCCAAATTGTAAAAAATTTGAAGCACGCGTAAAAGAACAATTTCCAGAATGAAAAAATGAACTCAACGTATTCTACTCCGTATAGAGGGATACGATTGTCATCTTAAATTCATGACCCTTGATTTTCAGAAAAACGGTTTCAAAGTTAACCTTTTGGAAAATATGGAAATTTATAAATTCAAATTTTTCAATATCTATGTACCTTCTTTCTTGTTTAATGAATGGCAGATGGTAAATGATATTTTATTTTCTGTTGAAACTATGTTTCCATTCAATTTCCTCACCTGAATATTTATTACTTACTGGATATGTCCTGTCAATTTCACTTCACTTATGTCAGATAATGTTGCACCAACTATGATGCCTACGTTCTTTCGGGTGTAATTGTACTTTCCTTGGAATAATGCGTCATTGAAGAAAACAATAATTTTTATACTTGAGGAGGTCTGCTGGATTTGATTTTGCAATTCACGATCTACAACCAGCAAGGCATCTACGTCTGCCAACTTCTCATATGAAAATTCCGTACTGATCACTTCCATCATCCAAGAATTATCGTAGTTTCTTTTGAAAGCTATGCCAACGATATTGCTTGAAATGACAATAGCAAGATTTGTGAAGAGCAGGCTGGTGGTCCCTATTAAAATAAAAAAGTTACTGTTTTGTAGAAAATCATATATATCATATTTCAATGAATAAAACGATGGATTATTCCACGTTTCACAAAAAATTAGGCAGTCAAAGCCATCTTTGTTAACAAATGTAATACCGTTTGTGAGGAATTTATTTTTGTTCAACATCAACATGAATCGAATTTTGCGAAGTAAAATTCCTTGCAATTTTCTTTCTTGTGGAAGAAACGTACGTTATTTTGATTTAAAAATGATGGGAGCATTATAATGACTAGTATACACTCACAGACAAAAATATTTCATATTTTGTTCAAAGCCTTGTTTTCATGTTTGTTTTTTTTTGTCCGAATCTCTATGCAGTTTTCATCACTAAGTGGTAAATGCTGAAGTATTTAAAGTATATTGATCGCCAAAGACTAGTTTTGGTATTGATATTTAATCAGAACAAGCAACAATGACGACAAAATTAAAGTTCTTTGAGGCAACATAATGAGAGTTCAATACTTAGTGCTTCATCCCCTAGCTCTAACGATAGCCTGCATCCCCCTGGACAAACTCCGCAAAAGGTCTTTGATGGTTTCTTGTGGAATTCGATTCAAATCTTCCTGTGTAGCAATTCCTAAATCTGCAATTAAGTTAGGAGCTAGATTTCGTGCTCGTATATGTCTTTTCAGGATGTCCCAAAAATGTTCAATAGAATTTGCGTCGGGACTGTTTGGTGGCCACTCCACTGCCTTAAGTCCAATGTTCTATATATTTGAACACGTCCATTTGATTTCCATAACTGTATTCTTGTTCATCCGTGAAAAGAATTTTCCCTAACTCATGGTAACTTCTAACCGTCTAGATTTGTGACTTGGGAGAAGCCTAGGAACTCTGGCAGGGCGTTTTGGATTTAAACCAACTTCTTTGAGTCTATAAGTTGATAGATGTAGTCGTTACTATGTGGTAGGAGATCACGATGAAAAGAAAAATGAAAATTTCTAAGTTTTTACCACTTTTATTTGTAACCAAAGTTACTGCAGTTTCGTCCTATATGGACATTTTCAAACTTAAACAATAAACTCTTTGAGTCTTCTCATCACTGTTTTGACACTTATGTTAACTTACTTTGCGCTCAGTATATTATTTCTGAGATGCGGAGCACCTCAGAAATAATAATATAATAAAATATACAATATACAAGATACAATATACTCAATATCAAATATTGGTCAACTCTTGGAGTTGTACATCTCTTACATCCTTGACTAAGCCGCCTTTTGTACTCCCCAGTTTCATTGTATAGCTTCAAAATACGAGAAACAGCCAATTGATGGATATGCAATCTCCGCCCAATATCTTCTTGTTTGCATTCCGCATTGACTGAAGTAACAATTTTAACACAAACTAATTTGCTCAAATGCGGCATCTCACTGAGAAAACTACAGAATCAAGACATAAAGTACTCGAATTTTGACAACAATAAAGAAAACAATAGACATTAATAGTGTCAAAGGCACAGTATTCAAAGTTTGTGATTTGTACCATTGTTTTTCTTATTCACCAATAGCGACTATGTTCAAGCATTCTTTTATTTATTCTGAAAGAAAATTTACGTAAAATAATTCGGCCTTTGAATATTTATCAATGGAAATGAATAACGGGTTAAGGAAAAAGGAATTAATATGAAAAAAATCTTGAAATAGAATATGCAATATTTTTTTCCGAGAGTGTAATAGGAAGATTCAGTAATACTCGATGAAACTCAAAATTACTATCCAAGAGTATATAGAAAGGCAATAGAAATTCAAAAACACAGAAATAATTTCAATAAATCGATGGATGTAGCCGTTACTACGTGGTAGGAGATCATAATGAAAAATGAGAAATAAAACTTTCTATGTTTTTTACCACTTTTATTTGTAACTAACTTCACTGCAGTTTCGTCTTATAAGGACATTTTCAAACCAATACAATGAAAAGTTTATTGTATTAGTTCGAAAATGTCCTCATTGGACGAAACTGCAGTGACATTTCTCATTTTTCTAAAAATAATTTCAATAGAAAACAAGAGAATGAACATCAATCAAGTCTGGCTACCTGTTCTTAGAGGTACACAAACAAGGTCAGGTGATCAAATTGAGATAAAGCAAGCCACGCCCACTGAACAACAGGAGCACCAACACGGGCACTGCGACCTTTACTACGTTGTTTTTGATAATATATTCCGCAGTAGTGGACGAAACGTAAGGTAAAAAACCTGCCGACCACGGCCAAAAAAATTGGAAAATAGCTTTCACATAGTTATTCTCGGCCGTGAATGTTGAAAAAGTTTTTCTTTTCGCGGTACAACTTTTTGAATTCTCAAACTGAAACTCTCTGTTATTGTGCAACAAGTCATCGATATACAACACGGTCATATCAAAATACAACTGGTGTAAGGCTCTGAATTGTGCAAAAAAGTTTCCTTAAAACGATTCTTGTTTATATATTGTAATCAAATAAATCATGATGTATCGTATTATCATGTTATTTTAGGGGTAGTTAAATGTCAAACATATATTTGCAAATATTGATGTGAAGCTCAGTTTCATTATTTGAAGCAAAGCTCGTCAGAATTTCTGAAATAGGGCCAAGCAATCTTTCTTTTTCTCACTTTAACATGAAATGGTGGCGTTTTTTTAGAATATCACTCTCAAAGAAAATTTATTTTGGATAAATTAAAGTTTTGTGTTTACTTCAGATTCGTAATCAGCGTTCAGAAATATGTATCTCAATAACAAAAAAATACAAAATGAGTCCCTGTACTGTACACAAATAATTGTGATAATTATCATATATTACCTTGGTAATTTGCTATTAGCGTGTCAACACTGTGAAGTATCCAGTCAGTGGAACTATACTGTTGTTGAGATTTTATAAGAACTGTCCTGTTGAAATCCATCATCAAACTAATAATATCACCAATTAGCATCAAAACTTCATCACTTCCAACTTCATGGCTATTTAAAATTGTTGACATAATAAAAACATGTGACGGCTCGATAGTGTCTTTATTTCCAAATAGGATATTCCACAATTCATTCAGTTTTTCTGTATAAGATTCAGTATCCTGCTGAATGTTTTGAAGCAGTTCTGTTAGATTTTTGGGTGATTTTTTCACCAAGGCAAAATATCCAGCACTTCTGTACAGGCAAGATTTATATGAAGATATTTCAGAAGTTCTAACTTCTACCAGCGTCCAAGATTATTTTTTTGATACTTCCAGTAAGAACAGGTAAGTGGCAAATTATAAAATTCATTCTCAGTGTAGAAGAATGAAATATCACCATTCAATTTTTTTTCAGGATAGGAAATCGCAAGTCCAAATATATATGTGGTAGGTAAGTTTTCTTCATCAACGAAGAGAACATTATCATAAAACACAGAAAATATAATTTTGAGGTCGTCTGTTCCAGACGCATCAACAATAATGTGGTTGATTAGTGTTTTGCTCAAAACAAGCTTAGCTGTATAATATTCTTCCATATGTTCAGGTCTTAGACAGCTCAAACTTCCATTGAACGCAATACCTACAGTTTCGTTTACCGAGCAAACCAAAACAGAAAACTTTTTACTGACATTGTAGAAGACATTAGTGTCTAAATATTTTCCAATTCTATTTATAATATCCAAAATAATGTTCAATACACCATAGTCAATCTGAGATTGGTTTAAAATGGAACTAGATATTGCAAAAATGTTATCAGCTACTCTTTTGATCACATCAAGACTTCTTTTATCTAAATCGACTACCTCTCCCAAAATTTCGAATAATAACTTCAAATCTATAGGTTTGAACTGATCATAAAGATACGAAATGTTTTCCGTTTCCTCAAGCTTTTTCAAATCTGGAACAACTGAGGCGCGTATTAGTTTCAAAGCTTCTGTAACATTGAAGTAGTCTTCTGAAATTACGGAAAAGTATCCTTGTCGAAAAAACCTACATGTCGAGTTTTTAACAAACGGTCCCCATATTTCCCATGACCCATTGGTATTTTCTGAATCATTCCAATAAGCACATTTTCCTTTTTTACCGTAATCATGATCTTGCCGATGGTAAAAAATCCCGTGTTTCAGAGAGGTGTTATATTTTGGAATTGCCAGTTCAAAAATCGGTCCAACTTCTCTATTATCATTTGGTTCGTTGAAAAGAGCATCATTCAATAACATTGCAACTATTATTTTGTAGGAAACAGAAGATGGATTGTTTAAAATCTCATCTTTCAGTGCTTGACTCAAAGCTATCGTTGTTGATTTGGAAGTTATGTTTCTTTTCTCCATGGGTTTCTCCCATAACAAATCGAAAGTATATGTGGTTTCGAATTTTGTTATTTCTACTCCAATTGGTCCATTTCTTTCCAAAGAAAATACCGTTAGTCCGATGTTAGGATAGACGAGAGTATAATTTTCCTCATCGTAATCCATGAGTTTTACTATTTTCCAGAAATAACCCAAGATCTGATCTGTAGCTCGGAATTTCACTTGTGACTCTTTCAATACTTTTTTTTGTATGTTCATGACGGAATTGATAATATTCACACAAAGTTGAATTATATTCTTATTCACTTTCGTCACTTTTCTTAAAATCTTAGTTATGACATGTATTCCTTCGGCTTCAAATTCACGGTAATAAGTCTGCAGGACCAGTACTGTTTTCTCTAGAAGTATTTCTATTAATTGATTTGAATTCAGTATCTCTTCCATTATAATTGTGGTGTCAACCTTATCCGAAAATAGTGCAGTGTATCTAGAAAATTAGTAGATATATGAATGAAAATATATTAACATTTTTGTTTGCATATAAAATATTTCGGTAGCAATGGATATAATATAACTGATTTTAAATAATTTCAACACATAATCCGGTCTGACGCTATTCGTCTCTCAGTTCACAAAATAGTGAGGAAAATTAATATAGTGTGTATGTATCACACTGAACTTTCATTATAGGTAAAAGATGAAAGTGTGAAGTTTTCAGAATATTTTTATATAAAAGTTACAGACATCAATATATAATCCATTACTCAGGGCTATCAGTAGAAGCGTGGCATATCAAAGTAAGTAAGTAAGTATTTTAATGAAATTACAGAAAAAATAATCTAGTGGCGTAAGATCTGGAGATCTTGGGTTCCTCTCTAACATTCCGCGTCTACTACTTTCGATATTTAAATTCTTCCTGAGAAGTACTTTCGAAAAACAAAAATCTGTATAGATATATACAGAGCGATCCAGAAGCCAAGAAATGAGTTTATTCATGGATAGGTATGTCTCAGAAATGTATTTCTTCCAATATCAAATAATGAAAGATTGTAAATTATTGTAAATAATTGAATTGAAAGGGTTATATTTTTAGGAGTGATTAATTTTTGGGAAAGAAAGTTTTTGGCTTTCTACTACTCCATCTGATACAAAAAAAAATGGATGAGAGAATCTTTCAAAGAAAAAAAGGAAGTAATCAATTTGAAAATAAGTAACGCTATACATGGATGTGTAGATCATGCAAAGAAGTAACTTTCAGTAAATAATTCTCCTGTAAAAAGCGCCTTCTGAAAGTAATGGAATTGCATGAATATGCAGTTATTATAGTTATAGTTATAGTGAGTTATATTATAGAAACAAAAACAAAATCGAACACAATTTTATTGATGAAGTTAATATCTCACAAAGAGATGTTGAATGATTGTTCCATAGTTGATAAGTAGTTTGAATGAGAAACTGAAAATTCAGTATGCAAAAATTAAAAAAAAAACATGTTATTTTGTAGATTCCACATTGTGAATTCATAGAAAACCGGAGAGAAATTTTGTTTGGTACTATCAATTCCAAACTAACATATTTGACAAACTCTTCAGTAGATCGTTTATCTATGAGAATTTTCAATATATAATTTTTATGTTTTTTTTGTTCGATAGGTCTTTATCAAGATTGAGTCTCCTGAGAAAAATAAAAAAAATATTTTTAATATTCCTATAAGGGTTGATTTATTGATTTGTCCTGAATTTATTCCACAAAAAAAATTTCGTTTCCGAAGTTTTTACGGAAGAAGTTCAATGTCAAAAAAAATATATTTTTGAAACTAGTTTTAATGCAACTTTCGAACTGCTAGGTATTTGCCTGTACAACTCCATATTTTCAAAAGGGACTTTTCGAAGAAAATTCAGATCCTAAATAGAAAATTTACTGTTTCATGAAAAAATCAAGAAAACATGTTTTTCTATTTTAGAATAATTACAGCATGAGAAAATTCATATTGAAATTAAATAATGAAGAAACTCAAATATTCAAACCTCTCCATTACGGAACAGATTCTTTAAACCATTTTGAGAATAGGAACGGTTGAATAAATCAACTTTTGAATCACTCGGTATAAACCCAAACAGTATTATATTTTTCAAAAGTACTTTCCTGGCGGAATCCGAATATGGAAAACAATATAACTCATTTCATTCGACAAATCCAAATTTGCATTGCATTGATATCTTAAACTTTCATACGAAATATCCCTCTTGCACATTGTGAATAACTTCTGGAGTAATTCCTCATTTAAATTTCACAGTATACCTACATAGGGTTTCGATTTTCAATAACCGTACAAAAAATTCCAGTTGCTTCAGATTTGGAGATCTTGTGGCCACTCATCTATCCTTCCGCGCCTACTAATCCATCTCCTAGGAAAATAGTTATTTAGAAACTTGCAAACATCACTTGGCATAATGTGGTGATGCATTTTCATGCTATAATAATATGTTTTAATTCGGTTATGATTATTGGCGTTAGAAAAAATATTGGAATGCGGCTTGCGAGCCACACGCGAGCCGTTCGCAAGCTTATTGCATGTTTGTAATATTGTACGAATATTGCTCCTAGTAGCCTGGGCTGGTGATTGTTTTATCATAAGTAAGGAGAATTTCTATGTGGAAAATTTCACTTCTGAATGAATAGCTCTTATATCAACTCATACTTGATTTTTATTGAGATATTTTTTCAAAATGGATGAAAAAGGCGCAAATACTGTGATAAAAAGAAAGTTAGTGTCAAGTAAATGTCAATTGAGAGTTAAGACGTTTTGGAAAATATTCACTACATATAGAAATATTAATTTTTTTATACGAAGATGAAACCAGAAATCAGCAAGTAGCATGCGACTTGTTTGATGCGAAGTACCAAATTAGATCCATCACTTCTTCAACAGTTGATGAGTTTGAGAAAAAGTTTAGAGAAACTGGTCTTGCCAAACATATAAAATATAAGATACCGTTGAACTTGAGGTTCTATCAAGTGTAAAGGATAATTCTCACAGTACTTAACGGCAAATTGCATCAGACAATAGCATATCTCAACGTTCTGTATAACGTATTGTGAATCGTCAAAACTGCAGATATTGGAGCGGAGATGATCCTCATTGGATGATTGAGGGGCATACTCAACACCCTCAGAAAGTCAATGCTTGGGCAGGGATAATGAAAGACAGGGATGTTGGCCCTTACATCTTCCATTGCCAATATTTTTCCAAACGCCAACAATTCTAACTTACCAAATGGAAGCATATGGTTGCAATATGACGCTGCATCCCCGCAATATGCACGTGATGTTCGCGCGATTCTCGCGAGGTGTATTGGTAGACGCGGAACAATAGAGTGAAACCCAAGATCTCTAGATCTTATGACACAAGATTTTTTTGTGTTGTTATTTGAAATCGAAAGTCTATGTATGTTTTAGACGAGTTGAAATATCGAATTAGAGCCTAAATGTGCAGAATTACCCCAGAAGTTATTGACAATTTGCAAGAGAAATGTATCCGTATCGAGAGACTGGTGGATGACATTTTGAACATCTTATTTATCTGTTGAATTTTGTTACATATGAAGCTATTCTCCCACTTGAAAATTGATTTTTGGTCACCCAGTAAAAAAATTATCAAATTAATGAGCATCGCTAAATGCAGTATCGAAATACCTTTCAGATGACAAGACAAGACAAGTTTGATTTCCCAAGAAACTACATTCATGACTATGTATAATTTAGGTAAAAAATGACAAGTTGCGCTTGAAAAGCATGAGAAAAAATGTTTCATTATTTTTTTGTCATACGGAAGTTTGCCAGAAAATCATATTGAAACTGGGTGATATTCTGAAAAAATATCAATTTTCTTTTCCATTTATGTACTTGATGGTAGAATCATCAAAAAATTCATTGAGATAATATTACACTTTAGTCTGTAGAAGTTATCGCAACGTTATTTTGAATTTGTAAACTGAAGTTGTATTTTTTAACGTATTAGCTGATTTATCAAGAATTTCGACTCCCATGTCCGATGGTCTTTTTACATTCACTTCATAATTGAATTATGGTATCAAGAAAGTGTCCTTGTTACGAGTGTTGTGATTGTGTATGTCAGAAATTTTTTTGAAATTTCGTTTTCTTTTGAATGCAGCTATGCTTACTTTGAATATGTACATAGTAATATTTTCAACTTAAGGAAATGTTTTTTACATTAATCTGATCCTTGGAGTCCCAAAAGAGCAAGAATACCTCACTTTTGTAAAATAAATGTCGAGTTGTTGTCGAAAGAATTTCTCCAGAATTTGACACCATAATTGTACTCTGGAAATAACTGTTAGTATACAGTCTTTGCTATGTTGAAACTCAGTTAATTTTTTATAATTTGTATTGCATATATGGCAAGAATTTGGTTTCTGTAGTTGGCTTCAATACTCAATTTTTTGTAAATATTTCAGGTTGTTCGCGGGACTTATTTGGGTGAATAATCATATTGACTGTTTTATTGAAATTGATCAAAAGCTTGATTGCTATGAACCAATCTAGAATGTCGTTCATTGCAATTCGTCAATCTGATACCAATTCATCTATATTTCTTTTCAAATTAAGAATACTTGTATTACCTTCAAATAGAAAGAATGACATTGATGAAAAGTTCTGTACCAGGTAATTTATGTAAATCAAGAATAAAGTGTGTCCTATTATGAATCCCTGAAGTACACCTTATAGTCCAGTCATTATAGTAAGTTCACCTCGGAATTCGAGATACCCAGCTGTAAGTCTGTAAATACTTGATATTGACACCCTAAAAGTTGTCTCAAAACCTACATATAGTAGGGTGTAAGCAACTATTAAATTTCAAGGTCAAAGGTCACAAGAATCGATTTTTTGCGCTTTTTTGGAAATATCTCATTTCCTATGGGTTTTTTGCTATTTGTATTTATTATCAATATTGTAGAATACAAAATTCTCTACAAATTTTGTTTGAAAAAATTTTTATACGGTGAACCGTTTTCGAGATAGCACGCGGTCACAGCATCACTTCAGGTCAACCGGTGCCTCCGGTCGAAAACGCGCCATATATAGTTGATGAACTATCGATAAATCAATGATTATGAATATTTGTCAATTTTTAATAACTATTATATTATATTTTATCATTTTTTTTTCCTAACTTATCCACTTTTTATTCAGTATTAATTTATTTAACAACACTTACCTGCCCATGTAATTGCAGAATTGGTAATGAAAATATAGGAATTATATTTGAATTTTAACCTAATTAATATTTATAACTTCTTACATTATGAAAAAAAAATAAATTATGAATTAATCTTTTTATTAAAAAATGTCATTGAATACATTTATTTTCATTGAAAGTAAAGAAATGGAATAAAGGGTACAAAAACTACAATTTATAATTTTAATCATCTTCTTCCTCTTCATCGTCGTCTTCTGGCTGCTGGTAAATTTCAAACTGGTCTTCATTATCGTCTTCAACGATATTTGTCTCAAGTTCTTCCTTGATTTCGGGGTCAAAGGTTCCATCTTCGTTAATGTCCCTCTGATATGGTAGAGCATTGAGACAAGCTTGCCCATTACATTGGCCACAAGCTAAAGAGCATTGCAAACCCGCTTTCCTGCATCGGCATCGCGAACCACAACCATGCTTGCAGTTGCAGAAAATTGTATTTAGCAAATTTTCTGGAGCAAGTGGTAAAATTGTCATGATAGGCTCCAGAAAATTGTTTCGCATTGCCCAACCCCATACCTGGGGTTCCAAATTATGTCCTAACCAAGTTTGAACTTGATAATATACACGGTTGAAATGTTGATGAGCAGCTGCACTTGTTGGTGGAATATTTGAAAGCTGCACAGGTTTATTAAGTTTTGTAGACTTGACGTAATGCATATAACGAAAATGATCGAGACTTTTCACAGATTTTGGAACATTATAGACTGCCAATAAGGTTTGAGTTCCACTCTCTAATAATCTCTGGGCCGAACAATTTTCTTCCTCAAATGCAGTCAGTTTCTCAAAAACATTTAAAAATGATTTTTTTCCCTTTGTTAAAAAGCGCAGAAGTTGTGTCACAGCCACTTAATGCGTGCAAAAATAAAATATGTTTTTTAGAATGAGGATAATTATCAAAACTTTTAGTCGAGTATATCTCCCTTTTTACATTACCTTTCCCAACTTTTTTAAAGAAAATTTCTTGTTCGTAAGACAGTGTACGCCCGATTAAAATAACAAGTAAATCAATATCTTGTCCTATTATAACTGCAGTTTTTTTAGACTTTGATTCTTCAATTGCAGTTTCAACAATAAGAACATCCGCATCATTTCTGGCTTGTTTAGTAGTAATATTTGCAGCTTGTAATTTTTCAATTAACATTATATTATGATTTAAGTTTTTCTCTTAATTATTTTTTAATTTTAGTAAACGGTTATCAGTATTATTGAATAGATATAGATTTAATGCATGAAGAAAATGATAAAATATAATATAATAGTTAATAAAAATTGACAAATATTTATAATCATTGATTTATCGATAGTTCATCAACTATATATGGCGCGTTTTCGACCGGAGGCACCGGTTGACCTGAAGTGATGCTGTGACCGCGCGCTCTCCGCCCTCTATCTTGAAAACGGTTCACCGTATAAATTTTTTTTTAACAAAATTTGTAGAGAATTTTGTATTCTACAATATTGATAATAAATACAAATAGCAAAAAACCCATAGGAAATGAGATTTTTCCAAAAAAAGCGCAAAAAAAACGATTTTTGTGACCTTTGACCTTGAAATTTTATAGTTGCTTACACCCTACCATATGTAGGTTTTGAGACAACTTTTAGGATGTCAATATACAAGTATTTACAGACTAACAGCTCGGTATCTCGAATTCCGTGATTCTTACCTAATTTAAGCTTAAATGACTGGATTATAATGCCGCTTTCCAGTGTTAACAAATGTGTAAAAATAAATGATTGTAAAGTTGCAGTGGATCCATTATTACTCTCCCAAAGAATTACTGTCTGCAAACAATTAGAAAGTAATCTTGAATATGAATACAGTCCGTATCCAACAGCTCTATTTGATAATGATGGCATGAGAAAAATAACAAAATCGTCATTGTATGACAACATGAGCCCAATTGATTTTGTTCTCAATGAAAATAATGTGACGTTCATTATTGATGGCGGATTTCTTCTTCATCATGTTGTATGGAGCAGAGAAGATACTTTTTCTATTATTTTTGATAAATACATGAATAATTTACGAAGGCATTACAGTTCCAAAATAATTGTTGTATTTGTATTTTGTATTTTATTTCTGCACGCATTGAGTGGCTGTGACACAACTTCTGCGCTTTTTAAAAAGGAAAAAAAATCATTTTTAAAAGTTTTTGAGAAACTGACAAATTTGGATGAACTAGCTGCAGTATTTGAGGAAGAAAATTGTTCGGCCCAGAGATTATTAGAGAGTGGAACTCAAACCTTATTGGCAGTCTATAATGCTCCAAAATCTGTGAAAAGTCTCGATCATCTTCGTTAAATGCATTACGTCAAGTCTACAAAACTCAATAAACCTGTGCAGCTTTCAAATATTCCACCAACAAGTGCAGCTGCTCATCAACATTTCAACCGTGTATATTATCAAGTTCAAACTTGGTTAGGATATGATTTGGAAGCCCAGGAATGGGGTTGGGCAATGCGAAACGAATTTCTGGAGCCTATCGTGACAATTTTACCACCTGCTCCAGAAGATTTGCTAAATACAATTTTCTGCAACTGAAGGAGTGGTTGTGGTTCGCGATGCGGATGCAGGAAAGCGGGCTTGCAATGCTCTTTAGCTTGTGGCCAATGTAATGGGCAAGCTTGTCTCAAAGCTCTACCATATCAGAGCGACATTAACGAAGAACTTGAGACAAATGTCGTTGAAGACGATAATGAAGACCAGTTTGAAATTTACCAGCAGCCAGAAGACGACGATGAAGAGGAAGAAGATGATTAAAATTATAAATTGTAGTTTTTGTACCCTTTATTCCATTTCTTTACTTTCAATAAAAATAAATGTATTCAATGATATTTTTTAATAAAAAGATTAATTCATAATTTATTTGTTTTTTTTTCATCATGTGAGAAGTTATAAATATTAATTAGGTGGAAATTCAAATATAATTCCTATTTTTCATTAACAATTCTGCAATTACATGGGCAGGTAAGTGTTGTTAAATAAATCAATACTGAATAAAAAGTGGACAAGTTAGGAAAACAATGATAAAATATAATATAGTAGTTAATAAAAATTGACAAATATTTATAATCATTGATTTATCGATAGTTCATCAACTATATATGGCGCGTTTTCGACCGGAGGCACCGGTTGACCTGAAGTGATGCTGTGACCGCGTGCTATCTCGAAAACGGTTCACCGTATAAAAAATTTTTTCAAACAAAATTTGTAGAGAATTTTGTATTCTACAATATTGATAATAAATACAAATAGCAAAAAACCCATAGGAAATGAGATATTTCCAAAAAAAGCGCAAAAAAACCATTTTTGTGACCTTTGAGCTTGAAATTTAATAGATGCTTACACCTAACATATGTAGGTTTTGAGACAACTTTTAGGGTGTCAATATACAAGTATTTACAGACTTACAGCTGGGTATCTCGAATTCCGAGGTGAACTTACTATAATGACTGGACTATTACTTTTTCGGAGCGTTTAAACTTCATTTCATTAAATGATGTCCTCTGATCTAAAACCATATTGTTTTCTATCTTATTAAGTTGTTTAGATCTGAATATTTTATTAGCTGATCTTTGATTATGAATTCAAGAATTTTTGATAACACTGGCAAAAAAGAGGTATAGGTCTGTAATTGGTAATTTCATTCTTACTCCCTATTTTGAATAACGGTTTGATGATTGCTATCAGGAAAAGTGCCGTTTTCTAAAGACAAATTAATTAGATGGATCAGATCAGTTTTAAGTGTTTCTACACAATGTTTGAATTATATTTTTCAATTTCTAAACTATGACTTTCACGTCTGATTCACAAACAGGTCTCAGAAAAAATGAACCTTTATGGGGGAGGGGGATGCGTATATTGTTCCAATGGTGTGATGGAGTATAAGTGCATTGGCGATTTTTGATCATTTCACATACAACTTTGAGAAAATAATGATCAACATGATTGACAACCTCATAGGGTTGTTCAATTAAATGATTAAATGTTCATTCATCTTCAGTGATATTGGATCTGGAATATTCATTCAGTTTTTGGTTTCAGGTTATTATTGATAATGTTCTATGTTGTTTTTATTTTGTTATCAGGTTCATTCATCAGACGAGAAAAGTGGATTTCTTTGGATTTCTTAATGATTTTTGTCAATGTTCTGCAATAAACTAAGATATATTTCAAAATATTTCACAAAAAAATTTCTGGAAAAGGCACCATCCAGTATTCCCACACTAGAATCCACAATGCCGGAAATTACTTTTCGACATCGTCTAGTCAGGCGAATTTTGAAACAGCTTAATATCAACAAGGCGTCTGGCCCTGATGAAGTGCCCGTCATCGTACTTGAAAGTGCACAAATGAACTCGCATCAGTATTTTGCAGACTTTTCAATCTGTCTTACAAGAAAGGGGTTTTTCCTTGTTGTTGTAAGTGTACTCGCGAGCAGCCTATTCCCAAAAAGGCCAAGAAAAATCTTCCAAATAACTATAGACCAGTCGCTTTGCTATACGTGTTATAAAAAATCATGGAGAAAGTCGTAAACCACCATATCCTCAAATATTCGGAAGGCTGCAATATCTTGAGCGATCAGCAATATGGCTTTCGGAAACAAAGATTTTTTATCGTATGTCACCCATATTTGGAATAACGAAATCGAGAAACATGGAGAATCAAGAGCTATTGCGCTTGATATTTCTAAGGCCTTTGACCGTGTGTGGCATGAGGAATTGCTGGCCAAAGTTGATGCTATGGCTTGTCGGATCATTTTTATGTATGGCTCTCCAGCTTCCTGAATACTTCTCGAATACTTTTACCATCAACGTTGGTGTTTCTCAGGGAACAATATGGTCTCCTACCCTCTTTTTATTGTATATCAACGACTTATTAGAAAAAAGCAAGAATCCAATGTATTGCTTTGCTGACGACAGCACACTTGTCTTATCATTCCATTTGGATTCCAGGATATCGCCTACGGAGGCAAATCTTCACCGGCAGCATGATGTTGTATATCTTAATGAAGATCTAGAAGTGATTTCGAATTGGAGTGAAAGTAACCAGGTTCAATTTAATGCTACAAAATCCCGGCATCGGTTTTCTCCAAGAAGATAAATGCTCCGAACCCGATATAATAATGTCAGATCAGACAATTCCGCTTTCTGTTTCGATAAGTTTGTTAGGAGTTATAATGGACACCAATATGTCTTGACACAATCATGTCGCTTGAATTCCAAAGAATTGGAACCAAGAAACCTGAAAACTGTACACACCTCAGCAACGTTTGATGCTTTATAAAGCTCAGATCAGACCTTCTTTGGAGTATTGTTCTCATGTATGGAGCTCCAACTCTAAGCATACCCTGAAGCTGCTGGATTCCATCCAGAAAAGGGCCATCCACCTGCACCACATGCAACCTTCATAGCCTGGAACACCGAAGAAAGGTTGGAGATTTGTATCTCTTCTATAGATACTTTCACGGGAGGTGTTCAAGTGACTTGGCACATTCGATTCCACCAAGAGCGGTACATATCAGAAATACGCGACGGGATGTGGCTGCTCATTGTTTTAAGGCTCAACTTAGTACACCTCGAACTTCATCTGCGTTTATGTGGAATAAACTTCCTGAGAACGTTTTTCCAAATGGATTTAATCTTCAGCGATTCAAATCCAATGTGAATCGCTATTTTCGCACAGGCACCGCTCTGGGGATTTTCCTGTAGTGCTAGTGTTTTGTCCATAAAAAAAATTGGGACCTCTCGATGTAGAGGAGACATCGCTCTTATCGCTGTAGTGAGCCATGCTGTCTTGATGTTATTATTTTGCAATTTGAATTTCCTCAGAGGAAATGATTTTTCGAAACAATCATTGAAAATTAAGTGGAATTTTTCAAAAGAGCCGTTAGTATTTGTTGATACTTTTATTATTCTTTTTGTTTCGTAAACTGACTGTTGACATTGATTAGGTTGAAGGATTATTTTTCCATCATGGTCTCCGAATCCAAAATATTCATTTTTAATGCTTGAGATATACTTTGAATCAATATCTTTAGAAGTGATGAACTTACTGTCTCAGGTAACTCTAGTGTGTGTATTTTCAGTAAGATACATGTCAAAAATGTTCAATATGGTAATGAGATTGTCTTTTTGAGTATTTTCCTGTTCTAGATGAATGTTAAAATCTCCACATAATAATATATTGTAGCTTTCATAAATTTAAATTAAATCGAAAAGCAGCTCACAAAAACAGTTGAGAAAAAACAACACTTTACCACTTAGAGATCTGTAGGTACAAATAGCTATTCCTTTTTCTACAGTAATTTGAAAGTAACTTAAAACTATTCACATTCAAACTAGACACTTCATTTTCTTTTGCCCAGCTTTCAGTACCTAATGCACAAAACACTTATATTTCTTAGATTACAGTCATAATCCTCAAAGAAGGCGCTAATTAAATCTGTTTTATTTTTGATTGCATATTCTGGTACAATATGGTGAAGTTGTCCTCTGCATGATCTAGATATTTACTTTTCTGACTTCTTAAATGACGGGATGAACTATGCTCAGATTGTTTTGTATTATCTTGATTGTTGGAAATATTCTTAGATTTCGACGCCTCTTCTGCATGATTATCGTATTCAAAATAAAGTTCACATTCACCCATTGCGTATCCTATTCCATCTATATATAGTTAATTAGGTTTGATTTGTACTTCAGTACCAGTTTCCTTCGCTTTCTTCAAGAATTTTTTGAATTCAGCTCGTTTTTGCATCCCTCTTCTAGTGTAGAATGGTGATACAGCAAAACTTGAATTTTTTAAATTACCCGCTTTTTCCATTATTAACTCTCTATATTTGACATTGGTAAATTCCATAACTCCTGACCGGTAAGCAGTATTGATTTTTCCTAATCTGAAAACTCTTTCGACTACTTTTGAAAGAATGACCGGTTTTCAATATATTCAAAATATATTCTCCTATTCACTGTGATATTCCTCAGCCTCTTAAAAAACCTACTAGTTTTGTTTCGATTGTCTAGAGTGTCTTTTTTTCTTTGAGCATTTTATTTTCTTCTCTCAAGTTTTTTACTTCTGCTGATAAATTGTCCAAATCCTCAACAGTTTTTATATACAACAGTCTTCAAGATAATATCTACTTGCTCCAAGGAGAGGGAACGGAGACTTTCCAATTACATAATCGTTTTAGTTCAATATATCAAGTTCAAAATTCATTGGGAAACTCTCCAGTCTTGAAAATTTTTCAGAAGTATTCTTGTCACGTCCGAAAAACTTATCGGGTAAAAATAACTTTAGATTTTCACTGTTAACACTAGATTTTCAACAATTTTAATGGAGCTGTCACAAACACGCGTCGACATGAATCGTCGTTACCGTTTTTTGAAAGAACAAAACACAAGCACTATAGTATAACAATTTTCAATTAAAGGTAACTCATGTACAAATTGAACTGAGAGCTAACGGCAACAATGTAAAATGTTAGAACTAAATTCTAACCGGGGTAATTTTTATTGTCTATACATCGCCATTGTAAATAATTGAAAAGTAAGATGATTCCATAAAATTTGACCCCGTAACAAGATAACTTCTGCATATCGATAGGATGTACGAGCGAATAGGTGAATCAGTTCGTTGCATACTTTGCAACATCAGTAAACTGATCAACACTTCGCAGGTCTATTATATTTGCGTACTTAAAATGCCATAACTAGTCATTCGGTTTCTTCATAATCAAACGTCCTTATCTGCATAGGCGTAGTGTGTTCTGTTTCTTGTGAAGGTGACTTTCTTTTGTATTTATTAAATATATTTTATTATATTTATTAAATAGATTGTTACATTTATTAACTTTAGAATATAAGATAGAGTTGGCCGATACTTGTTTTTCAAAATACATTATCATAGATTTACATCACATTCACACTTTATTGTGAGATAATTAGTTGACCTAGTCATTAAACTCAGGTATAAATGTCACTTAAACTCAGATATTACTGTCTTTAATTAGTTCCTAGAATATTATTAGTTTCTAGGTAGATAGTAATATTTCAAAAAGTATATAGAATTCAGTTTGTTAGTGAACACGCTTGAAAAAGCTACTGTGCAGCGAAACACTTGTTGCGGATTTGTTAATCTGTTCTAGTGAAAATCTCACAATAAAGTGTTATTCAAAATATAACTTTAAAATAGATTTTGAGGTAAGTAAACAACTAACAAATAGCTGAATAGTTTGATTGAAATTTATTATTTTCATAGCATTAAGATGGATGCCGTAGCAGGTCCAAGTAATGTACAAAGAAAGTGGAAGTTTATGTCGTCAGAAGAAAAACAGATTGTCTGTGGAGTGAACGAAAATTTAAAAAATATACTGCCTACAGAGGAAGCTGTAGCTCAGTGTTAATTTTTAACGGAAATATCCCTGTCGACAATTGAACGCATTGTACGGGAAAAAAAGGTGACTGGGATTGTGCAAGCTCCATTGTCGTGGTAGAAAAAAAAATTGAATTGGACGAGTACCAGAAAAATTGTGTACGCTATACCATTCATTCTTTCTTTTATGAGAATAAAGCGCCAACCCTCGAATCCATTAGGACAAAGGTAATGGATAATGATCTCATTCCAAGAATGAGCAAAGAGAAGTTAAGGAAAATAATAAAAGAAGATTTAAAATGTATATATGCCAAACGATCCCGTAAATCTGTCTTAATAGAAAGAGAAGATATAGTCTCATGGCGACGGAGATATCTTCGCTCTATTAGAGAAATGCGTTCTGCTCACAAAAATATTTATTATCTGGACGAAACGTAGGTGAATGCTAGTCATACAGTATCTAAGATCTGGCAAAATACTAGTTATCGTCAAGCATTTGTGGACGGTTTATCAACAGGGTTACGCTGACCAACGGGTAAAGGGCAACGACTAATTGTCGCCCTCATAGGTAGCGAGAGTGGCTTTTTAGACGATAGTGCACTAATTTAAAAAAACCGAGGGATTATCACGAAGACATGGACGCCCAACGCTTTGAAGGTTGGTTTGAAGTAATGGATAACGCTTCTTATCACAGCCGATTAGTAGAACAACTGCCAACTATGACCACCAGAAAAGCAGACATGCAGAGTTGGTTTTCCGAGGACATGGTTGAGGCCGAGCTTTTGAGTGTCATTAAACAGCATTGTGACAGATATCGACAGCATGTGGTGGATACAATAGTTCGTGCTGAAGGCATCACCATTTTGAGACTTCCTCCTTACCATTGCGAGTTAATTAATCTGGACTCAAATCAAGGGTTACGTAGCTCGTGAAAACGTGACATATAAAATTTCTGCGCTCGCAATGGAACGGATACGGAAAGAAGATTGGGCTAATGCTGTAGCACATGTGATCAAGGAAGAAAAGAAATTGTGGAGATTGGACGGGATGGTAGACACTGTTTTCGACCAAATAATAAGAGATTCAAGTATGACTGGAGATTCCTCTTCGGACGAGTCAATGGATTCTGAAAGTTCATAAGCATAACATAGGTAATTATTTCTTTGCTTTGTAGTTCTCTTTCTATATAAAAGGAACATAATAATTATTTTGTGAATTTTATTTTGAATAACTGTATTAGGCATAATGAGAAAATCTAATCAGTTTTATCATTGACACCAGGTAGCGCCACCTACAATAACAATTTTTACGTAATTACCTATGTGTTTAAATAAGTAAAAATATTATTTTGGTACGCCTCTGCAGAGTTGGTAAGAGGATTATCCGTTGGTCACTTCAAGTGCGACGTTGCTAATGAATCACCTTCAATTGAAAATTGTATACCCTCAAGGCGCTTTCAGAGCGGTGCCTTTGTGAAATGAGTGATTCACATTGGATTTGAATTGCTGGATATTGAATCCATTTGGAAAAACGTTCCCAGGAAGTTTATTCCACATAAACGCTGTTCTCCTAATGGAAGAGTTCTTAAACAGTGAAATTCGAGGTGTACTGAGTTGAATCTCAAAACGATGAGCAGCCACACTTCCTCGCTTATTTTTGATACGTATCGCCCTTGATGGAATCAAATTAGCCAAATCACTTGAACACTTCCCGTGAAAGTATCTATAGAAGAGAGACAAATCTTCAACCTTTTTTCAATGTTCCAGACTATCACGGTTGCAAGTGATGTTTGCATCTCCAATCAGGCGGATGGCTCTTTTCTGGATGGAATCCAGCAGCTTCAGGGTATGCCTGGGGCGAGGCTCCATACATGAGAACAATAGTCCAAAGAAGGTCTGATCTGAGCTTTATAAAGCATCAGAAGTTTCTGAGGTGTGTACAGTTTTCTGGTTCGGAATAGTGTTCCAAGCTTTTGACAAGCAGCCTTCGCAATTCCAGCGACATGATTGTGCCAAGACATATTGCTGTCCATTTTAACCATCAACCTAACATTATCATATCCGGTTTGGAAACAATTATATTTTTGGAGGAAACCGATGCCTGGGTTTTTGTGGCATTGTATTGAATCTGATTCTTTCCATCCCAATTCAAAATTACTTCTAGATCCTCATTTAGATATCCAACTTCCTGCTGCAGGTCAAGATGTGTATCCGCAGCCGATGTCCGATTGGTTTTTTTCCAATAAGTCGTTGATTACAATGAGAGAAGGGGTGGAGACAATATGGCTTCCTGTGGAACACCAGCGTTGATGGTGAAAGTATTCGAGAGATATCCATCTTGCAGGGAACGTTCTTTCAGGAAGCTGCAGAGCCATACACAAAAATTATCCGACAAGCCATAGCATTGAAGTTACAGAGAGAAATATCACAATACCTATATTCCAATTGGAAAATCACCAATGACGTAACTACGTCAAAATCAGTGACGTATTATCTTCAGCATATGCATTGAAAAATTTGCATTAAAAAATTGATTCCTTTCAGGATTTTTGTCGGAAGTACATTGTTTCATAATTCAGTTGCTTATTGTTTATAGTATCTTCGGAACCAAGTCCTCGTTGGAACTTTTATTGTTATTGGTTTCTGGAATATGCAACCCTTTTCAAAAACTTTATATGAGATTTGAATTAAGAGAGATGAACTCATTCATAGTTTGAGATCAATACCATTTAATTTTTCTTAAACAATAATGTGTATTTTTTAATTACTAATCGACTCCAGATCAATGTCCGCGAGAGCCGAAACGGGGGGCGACCTGGGAAAACCTCACTGAAAATATTAGAGGTTTAAAATATATGTCTGCATTCAAAATTTAATGCTTGAGGGTGCAGAATTTTACCTATAAGGAAATCTTTCGATCTTTGAGTGAAATTCCAGAAATTTCTGATAAAAAAACATTTGTCTTCATCGGCACCTCTCTGGATAACCTCTCAAAGACGATTCATTCAATATTTCAAACATATTTCAACTATATGAAACGACAGTTCTTATGAATCATTCATACAACTCTTTGATTCGAGCCCAGCTATATGAATTCCATTCATTGAAAAAAAAATTGTTCATTCGAAATATATTCTTGCTGAATAATTCGTTTGCCAAAATGAATGACTGAAACTAATTCGCCTCCATTTTTTTATCACTTATCAACATATATCAGAATGAATAACAATTTCCGAATTACTAATATGAAAATACTCGTATTTGTGAGATTTGCCTGAGATGACGATTAGGTTTACAATTTTAACGTTCACTGCGTCAAAGTTCACATAGAAGCGTCCTATGAATATTAGTGTTTTCAAATGTCATTTTTATAAATTTTGTGTAACAAAATCTCCAGTCTATGTGAAGGTCAATCTTGTTTTTATATGTATGCAATCGGATATCATTCTGATGGTTGAATAAATACGATTCTCGAGCTGTAGAAAGCCAAAACATCTCTTTCCCCCCTTAAAAAACTAATCTCTCCCAAAAAGATATCCCTTCCATTTTGAAATAATTATAATAATGAAAACTTACCCATTCCCCTGTGATAACAGCTATGAAATCCATCATGAAACTTGGGTGATGTTGATGAGTTATGAATCCATTGAAATTCCTGCCAGATTTCACAAGTGTGATTGTAAGTTCTGTTATCAAACCTGTACGAGTATGTGATATTCATACTGTCAGCATTATACATTTTGGGAAATAGTATACCGACTATTTTTGAAAGATTTTTCCGAGGCATTCCCCTTTCAGACACGAAGAATGTATTTTTGGAAAATACTGTCATCACTGCTTTCGAATTAGGATCTGACTTTCGGTTTTCTATTGGACTTGATACAGAGACGATAATTTCGGCGTCGTTTGGTGATCCATTGGCTTCAGGTATGGGATCAATAGTGCAATAATTTTCGCAATCTTTTATAATGAATTCATTTCTATAGTAGTGATTGGAGGAAAGTATTGAAATGTAGAAGTTTTTTCTTGAAATTCCCATTGAATTTTCATATTCACTAAGAAGATAATCAAAACTTGCTAAGATAGTGTTAGTAGACCCAAATTGCACTTGTACTTCCTCTAAAATTCCTTTGTCAATATCGATGAGACCGTCAAAGATATCAGCAATTACATTTAGCTCGTCTTCTTTCTGTACTGGGCTGAATCCCGACAATATTTTAGCAACATGAACAACGTCTTGTACCTGAAAAAACTTGGAGTAGCTTTTGATTAGAGTTGAAAGCCGGTTAGATTTTTCCCGGCTTGAAATAGATGACTCCATGAGATATTTCAGCTCATTTGTAATATTAGTAGGAATGACTAGACCAAAATTCTTCAAATTTGAAAATTTGCAAACCAATCTGTTATTTTCTGTTTGTACTGTGCTGACTTTATTCCAGTAACCAAAAGTTTTATCAATTTCATACACCCAGTTTGAACAATAAGGTGGCTCATCAAAAAAGGCCATTGGGTAAACCAACGTAGCTTCAACTTCCTCTTGTATTTCTGGTATGTGAACACTAACAATAGCACTGGAACTCTTCTCGTCAAAGAATCCGTTGAAAAAACTCGTGTCATTATGTAAAGTAACAATGATTTTGAATCTTTGAGTCACATCAACATGTTTCAGTACAGTTTCATTTATTATCAGTTGGAAGATATCACTGGAATTCCACATTAAAATAGAATCTGAGAACGCAATTGAAAAAGAAACAAACTTCAGTGATACTTCGAGGGTATGATACACCTGATAATCGAAACTGGTGGATATGACAGCGACTTTCGGATTCAAAATTGAAGTGGTGGAATTAGAAGTGTCTTTCAATCTCCCAACAATGTCCAATATTCTGTCAGTTGCTTGATATGTCATCTGGGATTTTTTCAGAATATCCACTGGTGCCATTCCAATATTATTTATGATTTCCAAAATTGAGTTGAAAACAAGTGGCGATTTATTTGAAAATTGTCTCAAAAACTCACTGAAGAGGTAAATGTCACGTGGCTCAAATTTCTCATAATTTTGAGCAAGTTCTATAATTTCATCAATGTACTTTTCAGGATCGTTGGCATTGATAATGTTAGTTAAGTTGAGACTCATGTTTGTTGGGCTGATAATATTACAACTTTCGTTTAACACGGTCCATTGTGCTCCATCCACAAAGTTACCTGAAAATTCAATGTTATTCTTTAGTTTTCAAGGATAATAAAAAAGTTGTTTCCAGGGTATTCATTCTAGATTCAAATACAGAGTTTAATTTGACTGACGACTATAATTTGTGGAGGTGTTTTTTGCCATATTTTATGGAAAAAAATCATAATAACATATCCGGGATATCCCTATCTGTTACTGTTGAGAAATAACTTCTGTAATCATCTATGTCAATAACTGAAAAGGCTCGTTTCAAAACAGTAACTTCGGGACAAGCAAGTTCATGACTCAATGCTCTGTACGTTTACTGGGCACTCTCCTTGATGAAGAATCATCCAGGATTATAATTAGAATACGTTGGAGAAAAATCATGATGTCCTCTCTACTCTCGAATCTTATAATCATACCGGCTTGCCGCACTAAGGCAGAAATCTTAGCATTTCTCTTTAGGGCAGCTGCCCGAGCAGCTGATGAACTCGGTATAGTTTTCGACTCTGAACGAGGTGACCACTACTCTGTCACCGAGTTGGAACCCGTTCAGCAAAAAGCTCAGATAAAACCGTAGAGATCACCTTACTTCTGCGGAGACACAAGGATAAGCCAATGCATGGGGTCTTCTTCAATAACATTGGAGACCTTGGCTTATCAAAGCACCTGACCTTCGCTTTTCTCAGGTCGAGTGCTCTGAAGTCGGAAACTGAGGGGTTCATCATGGCTTGCCAAGATGGTGTCTTCAACATCTCAGTCTACCGAAGTCGCGTGATGGGTATAGAGGTTCCTGACACAAAGTGCAGGGCCTGCCGCGAGGCGCCCGAGACCCTAATGCACTTGCTATCAGCATGTCCAGCATATGCGGTCCCGACCTATATCCATCGACATAACACAGCCCTAAGAGTGCTATATTACCATCTACGGCACTCTTACGGTATTGACGAGACACCGGTGTTGCTCTACGCTCCGGGGGATACCGAATCCGTTGCGGGAAACGAGAAGTGCCGAATTTATTGGAACTATTCGTTCCCCACCCTCAGGCTCATACAAGCTAATGTAGCCTGATGTAGTCCTTCCCGACCACCAGACCAAAACGATATTTGTCGTGGAGTTTTCAGCTCCCGGCGAGACGAATATCGTCAGAAAAGAGGAGGAAAAACGGATAAAATATCGAGATTTTCTGTTCGAACTCCGCAGACTCTATCCAGATCACTCTGTCAAGATGGTTGTTCTGATTATTGGAGTCCTTGGTGGAATGATGTCCTCTCTACTCTCGAATCTTAAAATCATATCGGCGTGCCGCACTAAGGCAGAAATCTTAGCCGTACAGATGCAGGAGGCTGTCATTCTTGGCTCACTGCGCTTGCTCAGGGCACATGATTTTCGAACCCAATGATCACTTACCCCACGGTGTGGGGAATGGTCATTGGTTGATAATGCTGGCGCGCCCTCCTGAATATATCGAGGCTTCGGGGGATAGGGCCTGACCAGCGAACACTACGGTGAAAAAATAATAATAATAATAATGGTTTTTAATTGGGTGAAATAGAGTATAACATACAAGAGGCGAAGTTCAAAACTACAGTGTAGAACACTACAGGTTTGTTCTACCACTTAATTCAGGTTTGTTCTTTGATGTTCTTATGCGATGATATAAGTATACGACACTCATAAGCATGCATCGACGTGTAACGAGCGCTAGGTAATATTTTTGTAAAATTCAGTCATAGACTGATAATGTATTTCAATTCACTTATATGATGCACTTTTTGCAACCTTTAGTATAGTAATGAGTATAACTGGAGTTTTTTCCCAACACCTCTTCAGGAAGATCTTCCTCTTGAAGAAGATGATCACTTGGTGATCGAAACACGTGTCGAGGTGTTAAAATAACGGTTTGGTAGAAGAGGAAAATCTTCCTCTTGAAGATAATCACTTTTTGATCTACACACCTGTCGAGGTGTTAAAATAACGGTTTGGTGGAAGAGGAAGATCTACCTTTTGAAGATGATCACTTGGTGATCGAAACACGTGTCGATGTGTTAACATGATATTTTTCTTTTGAAGATGATGATTTGGTGATCGAAACACGTGTCGAAGTGTTAAAGTGAGATCTTCCTCTTGAAGATAATCACTTGGTGACCGAAACACGTGCCGAGGTGTTAAAATGATATTCATTGTATATCATTTCCATCAATAATTTTCTCAAGCATACAGATTTTCGTATATAATGATAATTTCTTTGATTTTTTTATACTTTACTTATAAGAAATTACTTGTCTTCGTTTGTAACTTTCAGTTGTTCAGTCTCCTAAATGTAAACAAAAGAGAATACTTGGTATTCGAATACCTTCACATAATCTGTTGATGATTGCACCTTGATTGTCAAGGCACCAACCCTCTCGAGGTCGTGGGGAAACGTGATTTATCTGCGTCGTAGGCCACGTTACAACTACGCCATCATTTTGAATAGTCTGAACTCCAAGACATTGGTCCGCAACTAGAAAATTTCCGAAAGAGAAATTTTCGAGTATATTTTCAGTTAAGTTCCTCAAAACAGTGTAGTGTTTCAATGACATTGATGAAGTTTGCGTAGTCAAATGAAAGTTGATTGTTATATTGGAACGTTCCTCATCTACTGCAATAACTTTGAATATTCTTGGATAGAAACTCATATTCACTGAGATATTTCGTAAGCTTTGTTCGAGGAGTTGCGGAAAATACTTAAGACCTGATTCTGTCAGGGGGTTGCTTCCTCTGCTGTAAGTGGTGGAGAGTATTACTATATACTCTTCGGTATCCCCTCTGAAATGAAAAATATTAAGAAATGTCACTATCTGTCTCATAAATTGTAAATTTTGAATATTTTCTATCAGAACATTCATGAGACTTAGAATCGATCTACTGTGAATTGACAGTGACACAAATTTAACGAGGAGAAAGAATAAACTAAAAAGCTGTGAGGAATGACAAAAATGAAAAGTACAAAACAAGTGAGTAAGACACATCTTCTGGCAGTTTCAAATCAATAACATTATGATTTTATTTGAACCTGGCTGTTCAAAAAATAAGGTGAATATTTAAATTTCGCAGGTTACGTAAATTCGATTTCCGATTTTTAATTTTTTTATGTTGTTACACTCGTCTCGAACATATGTTTACAGTTTCCGCTATTTAGCATGTTCAGTATGTTGGTGAGTGGTGTTATGGAGAATCACCGAATCACTAGTAGACAATTTGCTGATGATGTCGACAAATCGGTTGGCTCATGTCATGCAATTTTTTCAGAAATTTTGGGCATGAAGCTTGTGGCAGAGTTTGTTTCAATATTGCTGAATTTTGACCAAAAAACCGTCGCAAATTTGCTTCAAAGGGTCATAACTGGTGGCGAATCATGGGTATATGATTATGAAATCAAAACCCAAGACCACTCGTCCCAATAGAAGAGCCAAGACCAAAAAAGCAAGCCAAGTTCGATCAAATGCCAAGGTTTTGCTCACTGTTTTCTTCGACTACCATGACGTAGTGCATTAGGAGTTCTTAACATATGGTCGTATGGTCAATGAGGAGTATTATATTGAAGTTATGCGCCGTTTGCGAGAAGCAATACGAAGAAAACGTCCGGTATTGTGGAAAAACAATTCATGGCTTTTGCATCATCATAATGCACTTGCTCACTTTTCATTGCTTGTCAGTGATTTTTGAGTAAAAAACAACACCGTAATCATGCTCCAGCCACGGTATTCATCAGCTTTGGCCCCCTGTGACTTTTTTCTGGGACTTATGGGTTGTAATTAGATTGTAGTTCGACATGCATAAAAATAGTTTGTTACGAATTATATACTTGAAGGACCAAATGGAACAAAAAAAATTTTCATTTTGAATAGAAACTATTATAAATTTTACAGATATTATAAACTGGGGATTCTATCAACACGTTGATTCTAGGCAAAGGCCAATAGAAAAATATTTCGTTTCTACTACTTCGTCTCGGTACGTGAAAATCTAGTTGAGATAACAAATCTGGGCAGTCAACCAGATTATGAATCAATTTATATATGAAGATACAGGCATAATATGTTCTTCTGTTTCCTAAGGACAAGAGGGCAAATCTGTTTTGCAACACTCTATTATAAATTCCTTGGGATGGGTGAGCTCCATACAGTTTGTAAGCCATGTATTTCATCAAGATTCTTTGACAAGATTCGAGTTGCTGTATTGTGTATTGGTGGCCAGATTAGGGAGCCATATTCCAGACGAGATCGGACATATGCATTAAAAAGTGTTATAAATAAAACATTCTTGGTTTTGTAAGTCTCTACACGTCCTGAAGATAAGGCCAAGCATTTTTTTTGCAGAAGATGTGATTTGATTAATTTGTGACGTTAAGTTTCTTATCGAATATGATGCCCAGATCTTTAGTTTCTGTGCTTTGTTCTAATATGACGTCATTTATTGCATAGTCAAACTATGTATTATTGTGCTTGAGGGTACATTTCATAAATTTAAACTTTTGAATATTCAGTGGAAGCTTATTTAGTATGTACCATTCATGTATCGAATTAACTTCCTTCTGAAAAATAAGATAGTCCTCGGTTGATTCAATGGGTCTGAAAATCTTCAAGTCATCAGCAAATAGTAATATGTTACTAGAGACATTTGAAATAATTTCATTCATAAACAAAGAAAATAGAAGAGGAGCTAGATTACTTCCTTCAGGAGCACCACTAGTTGAAGTGAATTCTGTTGATTTGTGTCCTTTGTGTTCTACAAATAGCCTATGATTCTGAAGATAAGACTGTAGTAAATTCAACAGTTGACTATCGAAACCAACCGAAAAGAGTTCATTCAGTAAAATTTGATGGTTCAATTTATCAAAGGCCTTTGAGAAGTCTGTATAGATTGTATTCACCTGTAGCTGTTTATCTAACGCAGTGCTGACCGTTTGTGTGAAACACCTGATATTAGTTATTGTTGGACGTTTATTGATGAAACCATGCTGATATAAAGTTATACTATTCCTCACTTTAGGAAAAAAGTTGTTATACAGACACATCTCAAAGACCTTTGCAAAGTTGGACAGAATTGTTATGGGTCGATAGTTCAGAATGTTATTTGGTGCCCCTGATTTCAGTATTGGACATATTTTAGATACTTTCCATCTATCGAAGAAACACGCAGTCTTTGAGTCCATGTTAAAAATTAATTGAAGTGGCTTTGCAAAAATGTATGCACAGTCTTTTACTAGAAAGCTCGGAATTTGGTCATCTCCAGCTGTGAATTTTGGTTTCAATTTTCTGAGAGTTTGCAAAATCTCTTCTTCGGAGAATGCATTTATTGTTATTGTTACATTATTTTCAGATTGCCTGAATATCTTTTCAAATGGTTATCAACGGAGATAAATATATTGTATTGTATTGTGTTGTATATCGTTGATATAGATACGAGAACTCATTTGATTTTGGTATATCATCTAAATGGTGGGTTTATTTGAATGAAAGCACAGTTAGGTATTGAATTCCGAGGGAAGTTGCCATTTTGAGTTTGATTAACGACTATTATTCTTTCAACTGGAACCCAAAACTATGACGAAAAGTATTTGTGGAAAATATAATAATGGTACTGGGACAATTCGTACATTCACCGAAATAAAAATAAATAAAGTTGCAGCATATGTCAATCATTTTTGAAGAGGAAAATTATAATGACCGTATGATAGTTAATAGTTGAAGAAACAATAGTGTGCTCATCAAGTATGGAATGAATTGAAGTTCATATCAGGTACGGGGAATGCATTTTAGGGGTCGAAAATTGTTTTAAATTGTCTTGAAAAAAGTTGAATGTATAACTTATAACTGATGTGAAGGTTTACAATTTCTTTTTGAATAATCTAAAAGACAGGTTTTTGTTTTTTTACCCTTACAAAAAACATTGATTTTTCATTGCATTTTGTAGAAATTTATACCTTTCTGTATCATGCTGTATTTTTTTTTAATCAATATTTTCAGTATGTATTACATTTTCATTACCCTCTGCGCTCATTGACCAAATAGATATTTGAACAGAAAACTATTATTATTGAAAAAAATAGGTATTATCTAGACACATCAATGAGAAATAATCTATCGACAAGCAAATTTTACTTTTGTTAACTAGTTGATTCTTCCTAGTTGTGAGTTAACATGAAAACCTAAATATTTTTTAAAATAAAAGCCCGAAATTTTTCACTTTTTGAAGCTTTTGTTTGAAGGTTTTTGAAAAATTACTATTGAAAGAGTTGACAATATTTCAATTTTCTATTTTTTGTAAACAAGAAATAGCTTCTTCGATCATTCATTACATTTTGTTTTTTATTGTTAGAAGCTGCATAATTATATTTTTCAAATTCGTTATCTACATCTTTCGAAAAAACTGTTGCAAAATCTAGAAGATTTTCAAAAAAGAGTTTTTGGGAATATAATTCTTGATGGAAATAATGATTTACAAGAAAAATAAAAAAATATTGTTGAAAATGACTTTTAAACATTTTTGGTATTATTGATATTGGGTAACCATTCCTCAATCACACGATATTTATTAAATAGTCAAAATAATTGATGAAGAATAGATGAATTCTAGAATATGGAATTATAGAAATTAGACAATAACTTTTATAAAGGTTGAAATATATAAATTTTCGCTTGCTTTATTTCAATATTGCACTAGACTTTTTTTGGGAAAGGAAATTTTCGGCTTTCTTCTTCTCCATCTTGATAGAAAAAATGTGGGAAACTTCCAGAGAAGTGCATAGAGATCATCTTCACACACAAACTGAAAGATACTTTTTCTTATCCAGTTTATACTCCAAACATGTGTTATGTCTTCTTCCTTTCTTTTAAAGTTTTCCACATTTTTGTTTGTATAAAGATGGAGAAGTAGAAAGCTAAAACCTTCCTTTCCCGAAAGTTATTATCCTCCAAGAATATACCCATCTCAATTTGAAATAAATATTTATTTATAAGCATAGAATTTTTGCCTCTTTTATTCGACTTTCTACTCGTTAGGATAGCAAACACAAGAAAATCATACATCTTCATTATTTTGGATGTAACATTCATTATATCGATCTTTTTCATTTACAATCTTTGTCACTCAAACAATGATAGAAGATTACGTTTGATGAAAACTAGTACACATTCTGCCTTCTACTTCAATCAGCATGAACAGTTAGATATTTTTTTCAGTATTATAAATGGTTACTTGGCGATCACATTTGATATCAAAATTGAACACTTCAAAATACTTCAACAGTAAGACCAAAATCATAAAGAGGATCAGAAAATCTACATGGAAAATAAACCGAAGGCAAGCTGAGAGTAAAAAGTAGGTTAAAATATACTTCTATCGATTTTATATTCGAATTTGCTTCAGTTTCCGGCAGAGTCAATGAATTCGAGAATAACTTGAATTCTATTATATCTTCAAGTTTCATCACACTGTTCATTATTATTTTCTCATTGATGATATGTTAGCCATATCAGACTAGCATGGCGAATCCCGCAAAATTGCAAAAAAATATATCAATTTGTAGCTTAATAGTTGCTGATTAGTTGCTAATTAGTTGCCGAAACAACGATTTTGTTGCTCATGCCGATCCCTAGAAATCGCAAATAATGCTACCGTGATATAAAGGTAGTAAGGTAACTCAATGAATTATATACTTTTCCTTTGATATTTACAGAAGATCTAGTTACTGAACTAAACTCAGGATATAGCAAAATATTTTTAAATAATTTTTAAAATTTTTTTCTGATCTTGCTATCTTCAAACTGGTTTTTCCTGGAATTGAAGATGTTCTAAATTTGTTGCTCACCAAGAGTAAATTCAAATACACCTTGAGTATCAGCAACAAAATAGTTGAAACAGATCGGCCCATTTAATTTTTTTTTTCATTTTACACGTTCTTGCTACCTTGAAACTGGTTTTCCTTAGAATAAAAAGTGTTTCAAATTTGTTGCTCACCAGGAGTATACTCAAATACAACTTGAGTATCAGCAACGAAATAGTTGAAACCGATCGTTCGATTTAATTTTTTTTTCCTCGTTCTTACTGTCTTGAAAGCGGTATTTTCTGGAATACGGAGTATTATGAATTTGTTGCTAACCAGGAGGGTACTTAAATACACCTTGAGTATCAGCAACAAAATAGTTGAAACCGAACGACCGATTTTAATTTTTTTTTTCATTTTCCTCATTCTTGCTATTTTGAAATTGATTTTCTTCGGAATGAAAAGTGTTTTGAATTTGTTGCTCATCAGGAGGGTACTCAAATACACCTTGAGTATCAGCAACAAAATAGTTGAAACCGAACGGCCGATTTTTCTTTCATTTTCTTCATTCTTACTATCTTGAAATTGATTTTCTTTAGAATGAAAAGTGTTTTGAATTTTTGCTCATCGGAAGGGTACTCAAATACACTCCGAGATTCAGCAACAAAATAGTTGGCTTTGATCGGCCGATTTTTAATTTTTTTTTAAATTCTTTCTGTTCTTGCTATCTTTAAACCAGTTTTTTCTGGAACACAGAGTATTCTGAATTTGTTGCTCATCAGGAACATACTCAAATACACCCTGAGTATCAGCAACAAAATAGTTGATACCGATCGGCCGATTTTTAATTTTTTTTTTCATTTTCCCCAATCTTGCTATCTTGAAACTGGTTTTTCTTGGAATGAAAAGTGTTTTAAATTTGTTGCTCATCAGGAGTGTACTTAATTCTCCCTGTTCTTGCTATCTTGAGACCGTTATTTTCTAGAATACAAAGTATTCTTGATTCGTTGCTCATCAGAAAAATACTAAAATACCCTGGAGGGTAAGCAACAAAATAGTTGAAACCGATCAGCCGATTTTAATTTTTTTTTTCATTTTCCTCATAATTGCTATCATGAAACTGGTTTTCCCTGGAATTAAAGGTGTCGGTTACCAGGAGAATAGTTGAATACACCTGTAGAGTCATTAACAAAATAGTCGAAACCGATCGGCTGATTTTTAAAATATTCGAAGTAAATCTTGTTTAGGCGTGACCAGAGATCAACTCTGATTTTTTTCTGATGGAAGTTACGCTAGACAGTTCGTCGTCTTTTTAGGTAGTTTCGGCTATTCAAGAATAGTTGTATAGGTGAATTAGGAGCAAATATCTTAATCAATCAAGGGATTATTTACTTTCTATTTCATCAAACGTATGAATCGTGAAAAACAAAGTTAATTAGAAGTTAACGGTTTTAATAAAATAATTATTGTAAATTGTATGGTTCCATTTTTAGAAATTTTTAAATGTGCTGATTCGTCTGTTATTACTTTTGTGATGCATTCATTAGTAGAAATTTTTGTAGAAATTTTCTGACGTCAGCGACATTTTTTCATTTTTAATAACAAGCGTATATTGACAAGTGCTAATTCACCTTCAATTAAATATTTATTTGTATTTAAATTTGTATTTGAGTATGCTCCTGGTGAGCAACAAATTCAGAATACTCTGTATTCCAGAAAAAACCGGTTTCAAGATCGCAAGAACAGGGAGAATTCAGAAGAATATTAAAAATCGGCCGATCAAAGTCAACTATTTTGTTGCTGATTCTCGGAGTGTATTTGAGTACCTTCCTGATGAGCAAACAAATTCAAAACATTTTTCATTCCAAAGAATACCAGTTTCAAGATAGCAAGAACGTGGAAAATGAAAAAAAATCAAAATCGGCCGATCGGTATCAACTATTTTGTTGCTGATACTCAAGGTGTATTTGAGTATCCTCCTGGTGAGCAATAAATTCAGAATACTCTGTATTCCAGAAAAAACCGGTTTCAAGATAGCAAGAACAGGGAGAATTTAAAAAAATATTAAAAATCGGTCGGTCAAAGGCAACTATTTTGTTGCTGATTCTCGGAGTGTATTTGAGTACCCTTCCGATGAGCAACAAATTCAAAACACTTTTTATTCCAAAGAAAATCAATCAAGAATGAGGAAAATGAAAAAAAATAAATAAATAAAAATCGGCCGTTCGGTTTCAACTATTTTGTTGCTGATACTCAAGGTGTATTTGAGTATCCTTCTGGTGAGCAACAAATTCATAATACTCCGTATTCCAGAAAATACCGGTTTCAAGATAGCAAGAACGAGGAAAAAGAAAAAAAAAATTAAAAATCGGCCGATCGGTTTCAACTATTTTGTTGCTGATACTCAAGGTATATTTAAGTTTACTCTTGGTGAGCAACAAATTTGAAACACTTTTCATTTCAAGGAAAACCAGTGTCGAAATAGCAAGAACGTGGAAAATAAAAAAAATTTAAATCGGCCGATCGGTTTCAACTATTTTGTTGCTGATACTCAAGGTATATTTAAGTTTACTCTTGGTGAGCAACAAATTCAGAACCTCTTTAATTCCCGGAAAACCCAGTTTGAAGATAGTAAAAATTTAAAATGTTTCCCTATATCCAAGGTTAAGCAACTAAATAGTAACTAAATCTTCTCTAAAGATCAAAGGAAAAGTATATAATTCATTAAGTTACCTTGCTACCTTTATATCATGATAGCATTATTTGCGATTTCTAGGGATCGGCACGAGCAACAAAATCGTTGTTTTGGCAACTAATTAGCAACTATTCAGCTACAAATTTATGTATTTTTTTTTGCAATTTTGCTGGAATCGCCTTGCTAGCCTGATAGGGCTTTGATATGTTTATATTACTTCATTATCATATTCAATACCACTTGGAAAGCCATTCAAAAAATACTTTAATCATTGTTTCAATAGAAATTAAACTCTTTCAATAACATAAAAAATAAGGAGAATCAAAAACCTACAAAAATCAAGATTGAAAGACAGTTGGACAGCAAAAATGGAAAAGAACAACAAATAACATTTTCAACAGTTTGTTAACATTTGAATTTTTAATTTTTTCACACCATTGTCTAAACATTATCAGTCAGTGGTGCGCATCAATGATGGTGAATATATGCAAATTACACTTACCTCAATATATACTTGTTGCTTTTTTTCACTTCCATGTTAGGATAAAGAAATCCCTCACACCAATAACTTCCCGGCGCATCAGTAAGGGGTGCAAAAGAAAATGTGGCTGAATTTTCGTCATAGTTCTTTCCAACATCGATCCGTTCAAAAATTTTCTCTGTGGATGCATCAGAAAAACAGAATATCAATGGACGTCCTGTTTCACTTTGGTGAACCCAGCTTGTAGGATTGTACAATGATAATATAAATGAAGTGGAATTCCTATCATATGTTAGTATTAGTCCACCACTTGCCCCTCTTGTATCTTTTTGATACAGAGTACAATTTAGCTCTTCCCTAGACTGTGTAAGGATCCACCCTTTGGGAGAAATACCCCCAAAGGTATAGTTCTGTTCGAAGACTGTATCTACAGCCCAATTGGTATAATTAATGGTCAAATTTGACTCCGACCAAACGTAATCATCTCCTCTTCTCTCCAACCCTATGGAGCAAATGTCAGTGGCTAAAGAGTCGTAAATCAAGTTTTGATAAGGTTGCAAGAACTCTGCCCTTTCTGTCATATTCGTTTCTGGAGTTCCTATACAAAAACATTTTGATTTCGTTGAATAATCACTCTGCCTGCATACTGATACAGGTGCATAACTTTGGGAGCAAAAGCTACTGTTTTTGTTTGTAATTACTTCGTAAGCACAAACAGCGTTGAAAGATTGATTACAAGATACTACTTTGGTATGAGTCCGATTGTGGAAAATCATACAATTATTTTCTGTTATTGAATCTTGGGAAGAGGAAGAACAGAAAGTATCATCACAAAAACTGTACGGTAACTTGTATGCTGTAGTTGGCTCCGTCCAGTAGAACATACCTGAAAAATAATGGAAATAGGTGATTTTTGGAAATTTCAAAACATGATCTAATCGATCCAGTTTTAATCTTCCTCTTTGAAGATGATCACTTGGTGATCGAAACACGTGTCGAGGTGTTAAAAATAACGATTTGGTGTTGGGAAAAAATTTCAGTAATATTCACTGGTCTGAGTCGATTGCATATCTGTATCCTATACAGAAATGAGTGTACACTTACAGAAACGGGGGTAATGGAACGACTAATAGATCGGTGAACTTCAAGAGTCTACAAATTAATAACTAGTAACATCACGGGGGAAATCAATCAACATTAATTAACACATTCAACAGAGGAAACTGAGATGAATATTGTTTTTATATTGCAACCTTTAGGTGTAGCTTATTATAACTCAGACCGGACCGAAACTCATTCATTTGACTTGTTAGATCCTATATAGTGGTTTCAGAGGAAATGACCTCCATCAAAAATATTGTTTTCAAATTGCTTACTTTTTCTATTCGATTTCTGAATGTTAGTCAGGAATATTATCTGAATACAAATGGAATGAATCAGATTTTCATTGGAAAATGAGAAGTTGCTTTTCAAAAGTATTTTCCAAAAAAACTGGAAATAAACGAAATAGTATATTATATACCTAAGGTGAGAAGTGAGCTATCATTTACCAAGCATTTTTATATAATGTGCGAGGTAAATAATAGCTTTCTCAGCCGAGGTATATATAGTTTTTTTTCACAACTAACATTGATATATTAACAATTTTAATTTTTTCATTAGTAATTTTCTAACACTTTGTTAGATATATCGGAATATCAAGTAGAGTGGAGCGTGTTTCTAATCAGACCGGCTTTATTTATGTAAAAATTTGGCATGTGTCAAATTTTGATATGAATCTAGGAAATATCTCATTGCATTTTTGATATATTTCAATGTTCCACTTCTCTCATCGCTTCTGTATGTTCAGAGAATTTTTCAATTCTGCATTATAGTGAGAAAAAAATTTCTTTGGTTATATGACAACCCAAGGATAAATTGTTGCATGTCAAGCGCGCAACATCTACTTAGGCAATGAAAACGTTTGCCGGCGTTTCCATGACAACCAAAGACTGTACAATGATTATTATTGCTGTCACTTTGCCGAATGCGGTTTTAATTCAAATTTATATAAGTAAAACGTCAATATAATTAATTGAAAAATGGGTGAAAAGTGAAAATTCGCCTGATTTGTCACAATTGTACAATTAATTATAATTTCAAATAATTTTCAAGCGTATTTCCAATATTCAATTTTCTACTTCTAGTTGATAATTAAGTTAACAAAAGTTTCTGTGAATATCTTTCAAATTATAAAATTGTTCTTATTATTTACCTATACTAAAACCAATAATGATTGAGATGAGAGAAGAAGTAAGCCCAGTTGACAGCAAATCGGGGGCGTGCTTATTAATTTTTCAGAGGGTTAGGAATGAAAGAAAAATTCTTAGTACAATTAGTTAAAATATTCATACACATTTTTTTTTATTTCATTAAAACTTTGCAATATCGTAATTTACCTAATCGTTGTAGTCATTAGGTGGGCCTTATGAAAACGGAGTAATAATCGTGGTAATTATAGTAGGTACCAAATAAATCAACAATATTAATAAAAAACACAATATATATATATATATATATATATATATATATATATATATATATATATATATATATATATATATATATATATCTTTTTTTCACTATTGGGTTGCAGCAATTGATAAGTGAACTCTTTATAACTATTCTCAAGCTTTCGAGTAACTTAAACTCATCGTCAGGGGTACTAGAAAATACGAATTACAAATTTTTGATAATAGAATATAATATAAATGTAAATGTACAAATTTTCGTCTAATCTTCAACCTTAGATTCGTCACTGTTGCCACCGCTATCATCAAAGTGAATAATGATTGGTTCAATATTGTGTTCAATATGGTTGTCTACGTCCCACATTTTTTGCTCCCCTTTTAAAACATGTTGCATGCATTTCTTCCAGTCTTCTGCAGAAACAGTTCGAATTGCTTCTTGTAGGTGATGTTGCACGTCCATTAATTTAAATGTTCTGTTTTCTCGTGCCACATATCCTTTTACTGGCGCCCAGATTAATTCTATTGGGTTTAATTCGCAGTGGTATGGTGGTAACCTTAAAACTGTAATTCCACGACTTAACGCCATTTCATCCACTGCGAATTTTTTATATTCGTTTGTGTGTAATTTTGTTAGCTGAAGTAGTTCTGCCTTTAAACTATCTTTGTTGTATTGGATGTTCTTATTAATTAACCATTCTTGAATTGCTGCTTTTTTCCATGATTGTTTCGGTAATGGTTCTAAATGTCGACTATGGTATGGGGCATTGTCCATGACGATGACAGACCCAGGTTCCACAAGTTGAATGATGCCTTCAAACCATTTTTCAAACACCTCCGCATTCATCTCTTCATGATAGTCGCCTGTTTTCTTAGATTTAAATATTAATTCACCATTTGGTAAAAATCCACTGTCGCTTCCTATATGCGTAATTATCAGACGACTACCTTTTCCAGATGGCTGTTTTAACCCAACTGACAAACCTTCAATAAAGGCTTGTCGTGCACTTGTTATATTACCATCCTGCCATACTTTCTTGACCGTATGTCCTTGATTAACCCATGTCTCGTCCATGAAGTACAATTTTTTTTTGAGCTTCCGAAATTCGTCAATTTTTCTTAGATAGTTTCTTCTCTATGCTATTATTTCTTGACGTTCAATGAGAATGCTTTTCCTGTCGACTTTTCCGTACGTAAATTTCATTTCGTGTACAAGTTTCCTAAAAGTTTCTTTACCCATTTCTTTTGGTGGCTGATGATCTCTTTCAAGACAGTGAAATACTCGCAGTACAATTTGTTTTTCTCTTACTGACCGAGACTCCGACCGTTTTACCTTTTTCGACGTGGAAGGCCCGACCATGTCTCCCATTTTTTGAGTAGTTTGAGAACGGTGTAGAAATATAATTATGTAACGCTTAAACACTTATTAGCACTATTATTTTCACCAACTGTTATCACAACACGTCGATTGCTGACTAACTTAACTGTAAAACGTACAATTCACGCTGTATAATTCACAAACCAATGATACGCTCATGGCTGCAAGTACATTAGTGAGGACTGCAACGATGAGATGGAAGTTACGGTAAAGTGACAAAGACAGAAATATTGTTGCGTACAGCGTTGCCACTAGTTGTAATAAATATCTAACACTAATCAGAAAATAATGAATTTTAACTGATCAGTAATCAGGAAATGTATAAGTATTACTCATTACAAGCTCATTACTGATTTTTGTCATAAATAATACCTTTTAATCGTACTAGTATTATGTATTATCTATAATTTGCCACAACTTACAACTCTACTGCTTACTATATTTTGATTCTGCTATAAACTGGTAACGTAAAATTTAGATATAACAACGCGCTTTACTCTCAATCATTATTGGTTTTACTATAGGTGTTTTTTTATTATCATTATTTACCATGGGTGAGAAATATCAATTCTCGTTAGGGGAATGGAGCAATTTCTCAGGTTGGTAGTGAAAAAATTATTTTTTCATTTGGCCAACAGTTCAGGTTGGTCAAAATCGAAAGAATATGTATAAACAAAATTTTTGTCACCGAGAAATACATTGCAACTCTATAGATATATTTTATATTTTACGAATAATTTTTATGATATCCTCAATTTCAAATATATGTTATACCTAAATGGTACGTGTCTATATTCAAATCTATTATGAATCATGTCTTTGTTTAGTTAATTCTAATATATTTGATTGTATTTGGATGAACAGTTGAACGGAATTAGTGAATTCTACGGATTGGAAATTGTGAAGGTACTCCAGCCGTAGATACACCAAGTTGTTTATAAAACCTGCTACGAAAATTTGCGATAGTGTGTCAGTATGAGCATAGTGAATTTCGGAGTGACTATGCAAAGAACACAACAAAAAATGCTTCATGACTGCTTCTTTTGTTGTTTGAATTGGCGTGGCAAATTCCAACCTTATATCGCTTGAAAAACCTTTACCACATTCAGAAATCATAATTGTTTCCATATAATGTTAAACAATGCGAGTCTCTAATATGGAACAAATTCACTAAATCAAAGGAGTTGCTTCTTTTGGAAATATGCTCGGACACGTCGATTAGTATTTTGAAGTGCCCTCATTTTCATGCAAAAAAAATTATACAGTGTGTCTCAAATATAGATATGACTTCATCGATAATTTTTTTAAATGACAACTCTATTTTTTTAATGACTTTTATCAAAGGGTTCAACAAGTTGCACATGCCTGCCAAATTTTAATTTTTCACTCCTTGTCCTTTAAAAGATATTTAACAAACATTATCTAATTCAGAAAATGAATTCAATTCAATAGTCTTCCTTTAATAAATGCTTAGAATGTCAGGGATACCTGACAGTGACATTGTCATAAAAATATTATCGAAAAAAGTAAGGAGAGTAGTATCGCATTCCAATCATATTTGTGCACAAAAACTGTTAGTCGTTTCACAGTTTGTTGTTTGCAATTAGTAAAATGCCGTACTTAACATAATTGAAATTCTAATGATGATTGGCTACGGAGATAGGACAAGAACCCAAAATGAAGTTACCCTTTTATTCAGAGAGAACTCTCCCGATTTACCACCCATATCGCGAAGTACCGTAAGCAAGATCGGAAAACAGTTCCGGGAAAATGGACATTTAAGAAAAACAAATAATCATCGTCGGATTGCGCTCAGTGAAGAGGTCAAAATGAATGTTCTTCTCTCTGTCGAAGAAAATCCCCATGTCCCTACTAGGCAGATAGCTAGGAAACTCGAAATTAGTCAGTCTTCAGTGGCAAGAGTTCTTAAAGCTGAAAAATTTCATCCATATAAAATAACAATCCTTCAGGAACTCATCGAAGATGATCCAGATAGAAGACTCCAGACAGGAATGTTGTATTACAAAAAGAAAACGTTCTATTTTCTGACGAATAAACGTTTATGTTGAATGGTGTGGTAAATCGTCAAAATTGTCGTTATTGGGCAGACAGAAACCCACACTGGATGAGCGAAGAACATCCAGAAAAAGTCAATGTTTGGGCAGAGATTGTTGGTGATCGAGTTATAGGACCGATCACTAACATGAAAAAAAATATTACTGGAACAAGATATTTAGATTTCTTGCAGGAGGACCTAGTTCCGAATTTGTCTATTTTGTTCACTCGTCCTATAGAAGCTGACGTCCCGAATAGAAACATCTGGTTTCCACATTTTGCAAGACCTGTCCGTGAGTACCTGAATGATGTATTTCCAGGCAGATGGATTGGTAGAAGAGGACCCTATGAATGGCCACCTAGGTTTGGACTTTTTCTTATGGAGTTACTTGAAGAGCAAAGTTTTTAAGGCCAAACCGGCAAACATTGAGGATTTAAAAGAACGAATAAGACAGGAGTGTATGCTAATTTCCGGCGAAGTAATCAGAAATGTTTAAAACGAGTTTCAGTTACGTTTAGGGTATTGTCAGTTAGTAAATGGACAACATTTTGAACACTTGTTAAAGAAAGACTATTGAAATGAATTCATATTTTGAATTTCAAAGGACAAGAAGTAAAAAATTGAAATTTGGCAGGCATGTGCAACTTGTTGAACCGTTTAATAAAAGTCATTAAAAAACAGCGTTGTCATTTAGAAAAATTATCGAAGACGTCATATCTCATATTTGAGACACACTGTATATATTTTTTTACATTATAATAAAGGCAATTTAAAATACTAATCGACGTGTCCGAGCATATTTCCGAAAGAAACAACACGTTTGATTTAGTGAATTTGTTCCATGTTAGAGACTCGCACTCTATAACAGTGCTAATGCTGCCACCAAGACAAGAGATTATTCTTTCTTGTCTAGTCTCGTCTTCCCTCGAACGAGACAAGAAAATCTATTTCTTTTGAAAAATCTTATATCAAAAAGTCAGGAGATTGAGTCATCTTGGTCAAAAAGAGACGAAACAAGATATACCTATCTCGACAAGAGAGGAAAAAAGAAAGTCAAAATAGAAGTTACCGTATACAAACTCATGATGTTTTTCATGCACAACTCGCAAAGCAATTTTATTTCATTGTAGATACCAAACGAAAAGATTATACTTTATTTCTTTGATATAGTATCTGTTGTTTCTACTCGGCTTGTAGTGAAGTTTTCAAATCCACCAGAAATCTATTTTTTTTCCTTCAAATGAAAATGTGTCCATTTCACCTTATGTGCACGAAATGATATTATTAATGATGTTCGCTTTTTAGTGATCAACTTTTGACTCCAGTCTAAATACTCCAAACTTCTACAATCTATTTGGGTGAATGAAAAAAACCACTCTAACTTGAAAGCGATATGTTTTTAGGAGAGATTAATTTTGGAGAAAGAAAGGTGTTTGCTTTTTAGGAGTACTTCTCCATCTTTATACAAAAAAGAATGGAAGGAAGAAAGCAATTTTAATTTGAAAATAAATTATTTACATAATGTCCTTATGTTATGAATGAATTGAGTGCTTCATCTTGTGATGTTTTCCAGATTGGTGGTGATGGGGCAATGAAACAAATGTCTTATCCTAAAACCTCGAAGTCCACAGAGCCTGCTCCGTGTCAGTGACATTTTTATATCATAACTCTTTCATATTCTATATTACGTAGCTTTTCTCTGAATGACATCTGCTTTCATTCCATAACGAATGTTTGTAGTACAAACTGAACAGACAAAAGTGCTTTTGTATAATAGTAGTGGATTCCCAAGTTTATTTATTTATATGAAAGTAGTTGTTTCGAACGGGCTTTTTTTCTAGTTTGTGGCTGAAACTTACTATTTTGCATGATTTACACATCTTTCTGAAGTGTTTATTTCGAGAAACTTTTTTTTCAAATGAAGACTTCTTACGAGTTCATATTGATTTTGAAATAAATGAACATGATTTTTCTGGAGCAGGAGCAGCAAGTTTTCGATTAGTGGTGTCTTATATATCTATACAAAAATAAAATTATCCAGATATATGATGGAATTGACCGATACTTGATGAAAATTCATTACTAACGTATTCAAAGAACATTTTATTGTGAGATTTTCACTAAATAGTTTTACCAAAAACGCAACTCGTGTTTCGCCATACAATGGCGTCTTCGGGCTAGTATTTTTGGTAAAACTGTTTGGTGAATATCTCACAATGAAGTGTTTTTTGAATACGTTAAAATTATCTAGAGTTATTCACAATCAGTGGAAAACTGGCATTAAAATTGAACAAAAAAACTAATGCTACATTTGGTTATAGTATTTCCAGCGATACACCGAATTGGCTTTTGGCTAGTTGTGAACGCAGCAGAGTGCAAAGCCTTACTATCACATTTGAACTTGTCGTGTATGCCTTATTCTCTTGTGAAAAAAGGTAATCTTGTCGAAACGAGAGAGTGGAGGCGAGTCAAGAGAAGACGAGATAAATAGCAAATGTATGTTTCTAAAGAGTTTACGGTGGAATAACATTTATAGAGATAAAACCTTTCAATCAAGAGGAGTTATGTGTTTCAATGTGAGGTATGGAAGTTCCTAAAGTGTCATCAAAAATGATTGGAGTCACAGCTTAGCCTCCTTTTTCTCATTCCAATCTGCGAAAAGAATATGAAAACATTTCACTTGTTCTAGGAAAAATAAAATATAACGAATATTATGAAGTATTATTGTAGATCTGTGAATGGTTATCTTTTTATTTTGGAACAGAAAATTGGCCGGTACCAGCATTGAACCCTTGTGGAGCCGGGACGGTTCGCTATTTATATTATATAGCCCATACAATGGGTATATAGGTAGTGAAAAATGTGTACCTACCAATGCCATAGTCTCCAATCTCTCTAATAACTGGCATCCAAATTGGAAAATATTTAGGGTCAATTACTTCGACATATTTATTGAATCCAACGGTTTCTTCGTAAGGACATTTTGGAGGATATGTTGTATTTTTAATGATGAATATACACATGTTGTTGCGATGCAGTGCAGTTTCAGGACATGGATTTTCTATGGTTTTCTGAATTGACATACAGTCAGATGTATTATTCCATGTTTCTTCACTTTTGCTTCTTTGTGAACGATCTATAGTGTTATTTAGACATGGACTTTCTGAAGAAGTACAGAACGGGTTCTGAGTTTGTTCATATGTTATGACGGGGCAAACCTAAAAAAAAAAACAGAAAGTCAGTTGGAAAATAAAGATCATTATGAAAAACTGCCTTTCTTAGACAGAATGCTCGGTCACATAATTTCACGATTATATGAACACGGTGAATTTCTAAATGAAAGAAAATGCTGAAGCAGTGGTATCAAATTAGACTTCCAAAAATTGAGTTCGTGTTTCGTTTCAACTCACTTATTGGTATGACTTTCTTACCTTTTCAATGAAAGTATATCAGTTTTTTCATGATTTGTTCGTACACCAATATATATTTTTTTCATTTTCTGATAATATTCGAATCTTCCTGAGACTCAATCATAATACCGATTTTAATGTCTGGTGATAAAAAATTAGTAACGAACTTTCGACCAATTACCCTTATTGATAACTTTACCAAAATATTGAAAAAGTAAATTGATGGATGTAGCCGTTACTACGTGGTGGGAAATCATTATGAAGGAAAGACAATCGAAACTTTCTATGTTTTTTACCACTTTTATTCGTGGTAAAAAACATATAAAGTTTTGCAATAATAACCATATTTTTTTTGAATCACAATATGATTTTTTGGAGAACAGATCAAACGAAAAAGAAGTTTTGAAAAAATTGTTAACGAAATCAACAACTATTTCCAAAATTTGTTTCCATAACTGTTTTGTTTACCTGTGCACTCTAGAATTCATTCGGAACTGGTTAGATCACTTCCGACAGCTGGTTTTCTAATGATATTTAGAAGGTTCCTAGCGAAAAGAGGAAGGATAATTTTATTGGTGCCAACAACTGGCTAAAAAAAGTTGACTGGCATATGAAATAGTGGACTACTCTTCAACAAAACAAATCGAATGGATATTCAATCCTCCATCCGCTGTTTGGTGGAGACGATAGTGGAAGCGACTGGTGAGAGTAGTGAAAGAGCTCCTCAGGAGGAACTTAGGCAAATCAGTAGTTAATTTCGAAGAAATCTCCACGATTATTTGTGATTGTGAGGCAGCCATAAATAGTCGACCATTACCTTATGTCTACGAAAATGGGGATTTGTCACCTTCAAGTCCCTCAATGTTTATTCAAGACATTCTCGGAACTGAAACCCCCCGATTTGGACCTTATTGACAGGTATCATTTGATATCACGTCAAAAATATCTGCAATGATGGCATTAGAAACCGATTAAGAAAGAAATACCTGGCAGAATTAGTGCACTATGGTCATAAAAATTCCGGAAACCCCAGAGTTGGAGATATAGTTTACGTTACTACCGATAACATCAAACGTTTGAACTGGCCTTTAGAAAGGAACTGATTCCTGGTGAGGACGGGACAGCAAGGGCTGCTCAAATCAAAACTAGTAACGAAGAAATCATTAGACCATTTCAAAGGATTCATTCTCTGGAAATTCCTGACAGAGAAGACAAAAACAGGTTGCAGGGTATAAACAACTCCATTAACCAAATGAACGTCTCCAAGCCAGCTGATTTTGATCAACATATGGCGTTGGAAGGCAGATGAAAACGTCGAGATGAAGAAAATTGTTACGAGATGCGGTAGAATCGTCAAACCACCTGCAAGGTTTGAATACAGTCAGCTAGGATATGAAGATATTTTTTTTGCAATTGAAGTTTATGATTTTGATTTTCCATTGTATTTATTTTTCTAATTGCAAAAGGGGGAGAGGATGTTAGGTTTTGTTGAATTTTTCCTACACTGTATAATTTATATCACCATGTATATAAAAAATAAATTGATGTAGTTGTTGTCAAATGAAAGTCTTCGAGTTGAATAAAAGTTATTTTCTCCTAAAAAGTAACGATTTTCCATCGAAACATAACAGTCGGAGCAACCAAATAAAATATAAGAAATTGCTGAAAACAACTTCCATAATGGGGAGGAGCAAACAAAGATTTCTCATTTTCACTTACTCCCTAGTATAGCCACCTCGACTCAAATTCTTAAAAGACAACACCCTATTGGTGATACCTTATCTGAAAACTCTTAAGAAATGCTCTTCATTGGTACTATTCATTTAAATTCAAATTTTATTTCTCATTATTAATTCAAAAAACATTCAAAAACATTTTTTTCACCATCTTAGTATCGACATTAAAACTCTCACGCCTTTACTATTTGTTTAATCGTACCTGGAAAAATTTGACTCAGTGGATAAGTGAAAGTAACAACAAAAATGTGTTTGGAATATTCGTTTTTGAGAGGTATTTTTGTATTGCTTTTTTACTTTGAGAAACGACACTCTTATTATTATTACAGTTGATTTTTATTTCGATACGTTGTTGTATATGAGAAACAGAGTTTCTATTTGCAACAATCGTGTAAAACACAGGTGAACGTGTGGAAATGATTTTCATTTATTGTAGAGAAGATCAGTGTTTGTTTAAAATAAGTAAAGTAAGTATTTAACCAGAGGCACCCGGAGATAAATGTAAGTCACGTGTACATTCGCCAACTAGAAGCAAAATTTAAAGGAACTGGTACTGTGACAAATAAAAAAAGGGATCAGCCGAAATTACTGGACGAAGCAACGCAAATTGAAGTGCATTTCATTAGTTCGGACATCCATTGTCTATTATGATATAAATTGATTTGAAATCCATGAAAAAAATCTGTAAAGTATAAAAAAGATTAGCTGAAATATAACAAATATGTTTAGCAAAAAAAGACAAATTGAAATTAAATAAAACCAGCAATTCAGGAATATAAGAGCATGTCTGAACTCATCAACATAACATCAAGTGGTCTCAAGCTAAAATCATCCACAAGGAGGAACACTGGTTTAGGAGAAAATTCAAAGTAGCCACATATACGTTGTCCAACAACGCATTTAGCCAAGCTAGCGTAGAGATAGGCAACATATGGAAACCTCTAATCAAGCGGAACACTACCAACTCTTGCCAAGATGTTAGCTTCCGCTAAAACCGATAAAGCGGAGAGAGTGAAGAGGAAATAGGTGAAAGCACTCGAATGACCTATAAATAGTCAGATGACCCCAGTTATCACCCGAAGACGATTGTGGATACTAACAATCGAAACATCGTGAAGTAACTTGGTTTGGAATTTAATTTGTTTTATTTTTTATTTATTTTTTTTTTCAATTTGCGTTTTTTGTTAATAATTTTTCAATGGTCATCTCGTGTTGATAGTTTAGTCTTTTTTTGGTTGTTGCTTGTATTTTATTTCATTGTAGTTTCAGGTTTTTTTTGCTTAATATAATTGTTATATTCAGCTAGTCTTTTTTAATTTTAATCAGATTTTTTCAGAGATTTCAAATCAATTTATATCATATTAGACAATGGAAGTCCGAACTAATGAAATAAATCACGAAATATTGTCAACCACCTTCAAACAAACGCAAATTGAAGTACTTGGACAGTTGGTAATGAATCATACTCCATCGAGTCGTCAGGCAGCTACAGCAATTGGATTATCCCGCAAATCTGTGAGGAAAGTACCCAAACTACATACATTTCATCCATATGGAATGTAAATCCTTCAAGAACTTGGTGACGATGACCCCGTCAGTAGAAATTATTTTTGTGAAATTATGACAGCTAGAATTATCGCTGAACCTCGGCTCATCTGAAATATTTGCATTACTGACGAGTGTACTTTTAATCCGAATGGGCACGCAAATAAACAAAACTATCGTTACTGGAGTGACGAGAACCCACGACTATTTAAAGAAGGGCATAGTCAATAGCCCGAAAAAGTTAATGTTTGGGCTGGTATATTGGGTGATGCAGTTATTGGGCCATTATTTATAGAAGAAAATTTGAATAGCGAAATGTATGCTCACATGCTAGAAAGATCTATCGAACCCCAGATAGTTCATGAATTAGAGAATCATAGAGACATACACGTCAATGTACCTTCAGAAGAAAGGTGCCCCATCAGCAGGATGGGGCACCTTTATAATGAGGAGGTGCCCCATCAGCAGGATGGGGCACCTCCTCATCCCATCAGCAGGATGGGGCACCTCCTCATCCCATCAGCAGGATGGGGCACCTCCTCATTATATAGTTTCTGTTAGGCAATGTTTAGATAATAATTATGGTAATCAATGGGTTGAGAAATGCCCTCCTAGGGCATGGACTCCTAGATCCCCAGACCTATCTCCTCTTGATTTCTTCCTCTGAGGCCAACTGAAACCTGTCGTTTTCAAGACGCAACCTGACTCGATAAAGCAACTGAAGGAAAGAATAATCCAAGAATGCCGAGCTATTTCCATAGAAACCTTTGCCAATGTACGTCAAGATTTTGAGAATAGACTCTTTTATTGGAAAAATGGAAATCATTTCAAACATTTCTCAAATTGACAATAGAAAATAAAATTTTAATTTTAATAAATAGTGTTGTATTTAATAAACCAAAAACTACCACTTTTCGTGAACCTATTGAAAACACGTTTTCTCCACCAGAACAAATATACTGCTTCTCGACTAGTGTTTCGCTAATTAAGTTAGCATCATCATGAGATGACTAAGAGGCTTAGCGAAACGCAATAGATTCGATATTTCACTATTTATTTTTATATTCTTCAATGAATTCTATAATAATCGTGATATCAAAGTCTTATTTCCAAATGTAATAGGCATTATTTTCTTATTTGGGAACAGTGATGATATTTTTCTATTTGCTTTCCTATATCTATTCACCATATGAGTCGATGGCCTACATTCGATGGCCTATAATGCAATTAGAATTACAGAAGAATAGCTTTTTTTAGATTTCACAAAGGGAAGGCTGAACAACTTTCCTTATATAAGTCATTGAGTTTCATTCTTAAACTGCCGAAGAGTTAACTGTACATTCGAATTTTTCCATACAGGAAATAGCTCAAAAATCTTCTGTTTAAGTTTGAGAATAATAGAGCCTATTTCTGAAATCTCATTAGCGGTTTTTATTAAGTGTTCTCAATATATCCTTCCGCAATGATAGATGATTTCCAATCCCCGTATCGCTTGAGGATCAACAATTCTGTTTTAAGCTTGATTAAAAAGAAAACAGCAACAGATCAAAACCTACCTGAAGACTGTATCGAGAATGGATATAAGTAAATAAATATTTCAATTTAGACGAAGGTTTAATACATGCAGTCGAGCCGCCTTGAAATTAATCGAGTCCCAGGCACTTTTCTGTTTGGGTCAGATCATTCCTGCGAGAGGTAATATCTCGAAGATGGTCTGTACGTGATCTACTCGAAAAATTTCAGCATGGTCCTGCTGCTGGATGAACGAGAAACATCTGCGATACTCACCTCTGTGAGGTATCTTGCAAAAATGTCTGTCGGATATAATTTGACCAACCAGCAAAATTGTTTTATAATTTTATGGTGCTGCAACAGTTTTATTTTTTTGGTAATTCATAATTACTTCCAAAATGCTAATTGATTATATTAGACGAGCCGTGAACATAATACAGTTACAGGCAATAAAAATGTTTTATAAATTTGTTATAGAAACGTTCATGAAATAAAATTAAAAATCCGTTATAAAATAGTCACGAAATTATCACAAAAATGTTTTCACAACTAACTTATAAAACATATTTTTCTATAAAAGTAAATTGTTTTGTAGCAGTTTTATGGCACTTTCCTGTGAGGTTTGTATGCTTTTTATTAAACTATTTCAAGATTATTTTATAACTGCTTCCTCTAGCTTTAATGACATTAGTTTTTTAAAATGCTTTCAAACACAATTTTGTTTATTTACTATATTGTCACTTTAATGATAATTTCCCAACTATTTCATATTATAGTATATTTACTACAATTCCAAAACAATAAAATAACTGTTGTAAAATCAAATTGCTTAATATTTGCTGTCGCCAAGAATAAAATGCAGCATTTGAAAAGAACCAGCTAACACTGATATTAGAGATCGTGTAATGAAGTATAATTTGTCAGTTTTATATGAGTAGCGTCCCAATAACTATATACCTAATAACGTCGTGTAATATTGGTCATTGGAAAAAAATTAAGAAAAGTGGTTCGTTTTAGACGAAGACCCATAACCTAATGCTCCAATTTTGTTTTTGCTGAAAACAGGAAAATGTTATTATTGATTAAAATCCGTCGATTTGAGTGGAGCACCATGTTTATATACACTCAAATAACTAGCTCAAAACTCCTTCGAAATTCAGCATTTATAATCGATGGAACAAACTTCTTAGCCAAAACATCCAGTCAGATAATATTTATCCAAACAATACGATAGAAATCCTATCTTCATTTTTATAAAAATCTATAGCTTTGAAAGTAGCCCGACTCTGCCGCAATGCCATCACTCCTAGAACTAAGTGAATACAGGGGTAACATTGAAGCTAAAATACGTTAAAACTCTTGCTGTTGATAGCAAATTATTTTATAGAACTATGCCATTTTAAAATAATAGCAATTCGGAATACTGAGATTAGATGAGTTGAAAGTATGAAATAATGCCCATATAGTGATATTAGGAGATGAGATATATATATATATATATATATATATATATATATATATATATATATATATATATATATAGCTCGCACAAGTTTCTCAACTTCTGAGAGTTGTCGTTCGTATGGGGACAACAGCTGAATAAAGAAAAAACAGATTTCAAACAGATAATTTAAAAAAAAAACTGAGGTAATTAATTTGTGATTGAAAAATAAATCTGTCAACAGGGTGAATTTTTGTATAATTAATATTTTTTTACAAATTCATTAATAAAAGAGTGACACCCTTGAATTTTACTAATAAGGCTATATATTTGTCAATAAAATTTCATTTCCAGTTAAAATATCAATCTTTGAAACACAAATGTTGTCTCTACCTGTTTTTCAAGTACAAAAGTGGAATTATTAAAATGGCCCCAACCTTTGATGTTAGTTTGTAGTTAGTGACATATCGATTATATTTTCCTAATGTCCAATACGAAATGATTTCTTGTGCCTTTGAGAAAACATTTTGATCACTTTTTTATTTTATCGTTATCGATATGCTGCATTATATTTCATAACGCTTACTTGAAATTACTAAAAAACTATTATAAAGTTATATTTCAATTATTTTATTTCTTTACGAAACTACTTATGAAGAGTGTTAGAAAATTTTAATAGTAACTGCCGAAATGTTTATAAAACTGCTTTGTAGTGTTTGTAAAAGGCCTTACAAAGTATCAATAAAGACTATAATGTTTTATAAAACGGTGGCAATTTCCTATTTATAGCTGTTTTATAAACACACTGAAAACATTACTGGGAGAAATAAAATTTCATAATTTGTTTCTTCAAAACGTTCCAACAACCATTATAAAATATAAAATTGCTAGTTGGGTGATATCTAGCATAGTATTATCTAGGTGAGAAGTTGTTTTCCAGTAGGCACTACCGTGTAGGCAGTTGGGAGAGATGAGTATTTCGAGATTTTATTTTGAGAAATGTATTTTCTCATTAATAACGATAACTTCATGATTGTCATTATGTTGGTTCATAATCATGAAATTTATCAAATCGTTTAAGATGTAAAGTAATATGATAATGCAGTGGGAGTTTTTTAGGTTACATTTTGTTGATAGAAATATGAACGACTTGCAAGATAATAACATTCTGAGCTTGGTGTTTGACGGATTCATCTTGAGATAATTTTCCGCTCAACATCCAACTGTTTCTTAGTATTTATGCCATGGGGGAAATAATCATTTTAAATTGAAAACTAAAATTCATATCAATCACTTACTGATTTCATTTTCAATTGAAAATTTTCTGTACTCAAAACCCAAAGCACATCCAACCACCCACTCATGAGTGTTCAGTAATGCGCGAAACTGAATTTCACACCCGGAAATAGAGAACATAATTTGTGATATTTAATGCTTGTGACCTGAGTTTGTGATTCGAAATAATATCGAAAAAACACAAAATTCACGTCAGTTGAGGAATATAATATTTACATAAACGTAGATTACGAAAAATTTCGGGAAATTATCGCAATTCGTATCAGTTCTGAGAAACAAATCTTTTTGAAAAGTTGAAATGAATATTTTATGATTCTTGATATAATATCTATCCATAATAATTTCTAAAAAGAATAATAGCGAGATATTAGAAGTATTATCTATCAAATGACCAAGTGAAGGAAAAGGAACAGTTTATAAGTGTCACAATCGATATCAGCCAAACTTACGTCAGTAGTAGCATCTTCCGAGGGCTTTATGGAAGTAAGTGCAAGCACAAGAAACAGTTTCACGAAAAACCAGTGTGTCGAAATACGAACGAAAAACATTTTTACATGCCAGTGCATCAATAGAAAGATCGCTTTGGGGACGAGAGAAATTCATTATGATTGCCACTAGAAAAATTTGTGTTCCATATGCTAATCTAATCACCTAATCGAACAAATATTCATGTTGAAGGTTTTATCGTTACTAATGAATTTATTCATCAATGTAATTATTTTATTCATTAAATGGAGTTTTATTTGTTAGCATCTGTAATTCCGCAATACTCTGGGATATAAAGTGTAATTGCTTAACCAAATTTGTCGTTTATTCTGATGAATTATTTGAAATACAGATTTTTTTTAAATAACAGTAGATTGTGCAAATTTTCAATACTGTATTGAACTTTTGAACAAAATGTATCGTTTCGTGTTCCTAAGCTGAAACTTTGGAAGCAGTATACTTTCCAAAGGAGACGTTGAGATTTGTAGAAAAGTATTAAATTAACTGAGTAACACAAAAGTGAAAAGATATTGTTATTTGTTTTGGATTTCAAAAGGAGTTTACATGAAGAGTATTTACCAACAAAAGTCACCTCAATAAGTGAAAGAGTTATTCAAATATATCTGATTCATAAAGAGGGGAATTTCAGAAGTGGTGAATCTATTCACGAGGTCGTCAAATTATAGAAAAACACGAAGTTTTCATGATGGTCTCTTGCAACCCAGTAAACATTGTATTTGTAAGCTGTCGGCCATAAAGTGATTTTTTCAATGAATCTGCAGATAGATTAAAACAGTTTCAACAATCATATTCGCAATAAGTTGATCAGAGACATTATTTAAAAATGATGTTAATCACCCCCTGACAAAAAAAAACGTATGCCGTCGCTGATCGTCGTGGACCATTGCGACTTGTCCAAGATCACCCTCAAGTCGACTTGCACTTGGCGATTGTCGCTTCGAGAAACTTCCAGAGCCTTTCCTATCGGTTTCTAGTGACTTCCATTACCATATATAAACACTAGCAATAAGCAGATCGATAAGTTTAGTTGAAGTTCGAAAGTGAAATAAAGTTGTGTTGAGTACAATTATTTCATAATGAATCAAATACTTTGATTCATCATAAAACGATCTATGTTGTACTATGTATTTGCCGATATGAACACATCGACAAACCTGGAATGTTACCTATATCTGATATAGGGAATAGGTTTGCTATGTATTTATGTGATTTGAACAAATAGTCTAAAGTCAATACTAACCCTACAAGTCATAAATTCAATATTCTACCACGTTATTCATGATTATTTTGAATTGTTTTAACATCCATTAAATGACCTGTCCAAAATTACTGAAAGCAATATTTTCCAACATCCCAAAGAGAAACATAAGGTTCATTTCATTTGCAATGATGTCACCTTTCGTGGTTCTCATGTTGTTTACCTATAGTCTAATCAACAAGTTCAAAAACATAAAAAATAGAGATAAAGGTCCTAAAAAGCGATAGCTCATTCGATTTGGAATCACCTCTAGAAAAATGTTTTCGACGGATTTTGGTGCAGGTAAAAAATTGCAATTGTTATTAACACAATTAGATAAAAAAAATTGTATTTAGTTTTTCGTTAATAACTTTCAATAAATAATATTTTTTTTTGTTTATTATAATACACTTATAATTATGTTACTTTTTTATATATTGCTGTTTTTATAATTTTTTTCTGCTTCAGAAAAAAAATATAACGTTGGTCAATATTTGTTCATAACAAATTGTTAAACTGATAAACAATTAAACAATGAATAAAAAAAAGCTGCCAAACTATTTAATAGTGTAAATTATGATTTTTACAAGCAAAATTATTTCTATAATGATTATTTAAATTATCGAAATATAAAATTAAGAAAAGGTATTTTTTTAATCATAATTATATTTAGACAACAAAATAGCAAAACAATTTTTCGAAAATATTGAATTTCTCTATTTGTTTAAAACAATTTAATAAACAAATTACGTACAAAATTCATATCCTATGTTAATAACTGCCATTGTTTGATGTGAAAACAGACATAGCCAAATATCAATTGAAAAAAAATTTGTATCAACAATTTTCAGATATTTCATTTTGCAATAGTTATAAAAAATCATAATTAACAAATTGATACATTTTTATGAATTTTTATCGCAGGATCGTATGAAGTATATATATCAAAAGGGCTCCACGAAGTTTAAAATTTATAGGCCAATTATTTACCTTCATCCCATTATTTATGCCAACGGAGATTGGGAAAAAATTTGTTAGTTAACAATTGAATAACTTTTTGAAAAATGTTGATAAAACTTTTTTTTCTACGGGACTCGATTCATTCAAGTGTTAAGAAGATACTCGAATTATTTCAAATTATCCAAATTGACATTTTATGTTATAAAAAATTATTTCTTTTGATAAACTCTCTTTAACGGCAGCGCGCGCATGCCGTAACAGCCGCGCGGAACCCTATTTTCAAAGTCAAATTAAAATTATAAATAATGGAGATAGAGTTTCGGGAGTTGAAACTTTTTTATCGGAAGTTTCCTCCTCTTCAACGAGCTTTTTTCAATATTGCTTAAATATTAATATTTTTTGAGTTATTAACGAAAAACTAAATACCATTTTTTTAAATCTTATTTTGTTGATAACAATTGCAATTTTTTACCTGCGAAAACATTTTTCTAGAGGTGATTCCGAATCGAATGAGCTATCGCTCATATTTTTAAGACCTTCAACTCTATTTTTCATGTTTTTGAACTTGTTGATTAGACTACGTATACTACTTATACTACTTACAACCCTGATTTTTGTATCAATGTATTTGAATTTGAGTGATGAGTTCTTTTGAAAGTGAATGATTTGAAGAGCAGCATTTACTAGAGTTGACTGTATTCAGCGGTAAAGTGAAAAGTGTTGCGAGATTAGTCAAAGCTGACCTTTTGCGAGTACTCACACACACGGAGGTGAATATCAGTGGCTCGGACTCTAATTGTCATTGTCTAAAAACTGTTAAAGGAAATGAAAAAATCAATGAATGGAAAATATAAATACTGAAATACCGGTACCGAAATATTCGGATGAGCTATTTGAAAAAAGAAAATATAATGAAAATCAGAATAAAATTTGAAAGAGTGAGATTCAACTAGCTAAGTTGTGGAGAAAACAAACTGAAATCAAAATGGATTGATAGATTCATAAAACAATAAGTGAAACGTCAATAATGTATGAACAATGAAAATGAAGTAATGAAGATGACTAATGAAATCGTATATACACCATGAGGGTCATAAAATAAAGGTTATCAGATGAGTTTTTGATCTTCCTCTTGAATATGATCACTTGGTGATCGAAACACGTGTCGAGGTGTTAAAATAACGGTTTGGTGTTGGGAAGAAACTTCAGTGATATTCATTACTACACCAAAGGTTCCAAACAGTGCATCACGAGACGAGTGTCGTTAGGTATCGAATTCTCAGTATTAGTAATCATCTATGGTTTCTACCTAATATTATTACTTAAAAGAAATTTCATTCCACATATTTGATTCCTAAATTTTCAAAATTATCTAAAAACCTATTGTCGTTTATCGGTCTCAACAATTTCAAACACTTCTCACTTATTCTATGGCCATTTTCGAGGCATGTTGAGTGACACAAGATCTTTCTGGTCTATGGCATCGAAAATGTGAAACTTGTTCCTTTTAGCGAGTTAATAACAACCGCCCAGTTTAACCAACATATGAACAAATGTACGAGCAGTTTCGGAAGCCACTTTTATGTTGAAAATTTAGACCAATACGTTGGTGTATTTTTATATATATTATGAGTCTTCAAATTTCTATTTTTTAAAATTTTCCCTAATTAACTCATCCCCACTTTTTGAAGTATATCTGTTACTTTCAACTCTTTCATTTATAACATGAGAGTACATCAATGGCAACCCATTGTTTTCTCTCATGGCTAATCTATTCATGAGTAGATTTGAAATGAAAAGGAGAGAAAGGTTGAATTACTGTTCACGGAGCTGATAGGTACCTAATGTATTTGCCATTTTTGACACGAATAGGGCTAAGATAGCGGATATTGTGTCTTTTCTCTGCAACAGATCCTATAACTTGAACGAATAACATTGAAAATAACTAAAGCAACCATTCTTCATTGTTAAGTCAACATGCAATTCCCGTTACAATCATGTATACTAAGATCTTGATACGACAAAATATGGAAATCTTCCAAAGGAAGGAAGGAAGTAATCAATTTCAAAATAAGTAACTATATACATAGATGTAGATCATGCATTCTACTTATGAGAAACCGATATTAGTTTAGAATTTCATGTATGTTAAATCTTATTTTGAAAATATAAGTTTTTAAAAATTATGTAACCCTTTCAATTTAAAAATTATTCATTTTGAAAATGGGCAAACAACTCTGAATTTCCCTGAGTTACAATTTGAACAGAAACTGACTTTATACATCTTCAATTATAACTTGAAAGGAACAGGAATCTGAACATAACTAACTATAAAATGTAACTAACTCATTCCGCCATGCAGAACGTTATTTATAGGAAAATAGTTGATGACATATTCTAAAATGAACAAAAGGAAACAAAGAAAATAAATGGTCTTTGTGTCGTCGTTTTACGAACTGTGCATCGCCAGATGTCGATTCAGCAAGTCAGTATTAACCTTGACCTTTTTTATCCATGTCACCTTGGTTATGAATAGGGAAGATCAATAAACAGCATATAACACCTCACATTACGTGAGGTCGATTTCTTTATCATCTGGAAATTTGTATCTGAGACTAGGTCTTTGTCTTGGAGAAATATTGGCTAGGGTTTTCAGCGGCCTGAAAGGCCTAAGTGATGACGATGAAGGGTAGCTTGAATATTCAATAGCTAGATTTTATCTGCGCTTTCTTCTGCATTTACAGGAAATGTACAAAATTATTGGTACCATAAAATGAATGTGATTGTAAAATAGGCAAACCATTTTTTTACGTAAGGTTGATTTATCTAATTGTCGAGAGTTTTTGAATAAGAATCCAATTTATGGTTGGCAATGTCCAAATCGTCGATGTTTGAGTCGCTTAGTTTCAGCGGCTCCAGCTTCGGAAGGCTCGATTTGTCGAAGATCTTTTTACAGCAATCATATGGGATTGGAACTGGAAAGGATCTATAAAAAGCATTTGACAATTCTGAAAATGTGGAATACGCTTGAGTTTTTTTTTATTTCAATAGTTGTACTACAATCAGTTTGGAGAGTCGCAGTGGAAGTGTTGTTAATTAATTCCGTTCTTGGGTTCTTCCCGAGGCAGTTCACAACTACTTGTAATGGTTCGGAAAGTATTATGTGCCATACATTTGTTTCAATTTTGTGCGCTTCAGAACTTTGGCTAAAGAAAAGAGAACTTTGACAGTTCATTGAAATGGTTTCTTGAACTGTTGAATATTTGGGTTCAAAAGGAAGATTAAACTGCTTAATCTTCCTCCTGAGCACTTGGTGATTGAAACAAGTGTCGAGTTATTAAATATAACGGTTTGGTATTGGGATAGAACTCCAGTAATATTCAGCAAGAATGATGTATTCAAAAATATTGTAAGGAATGAATGTATTACGATATTTAAAAATATTGTGATGAATGTTTTATTCAAAATCAATCTTACAATTTCCAGCATATTTTTTTAATTTATGATATTTTCTACTGCAAGAAATTGCAACAGTCACATTTTTTAGACACAAACCCCTTCAAATCGTTTTTTCAGTATTTATGTTTCTAGCAATCTCCATGTTTCATTGATTTAGCATATTTTTTATTAATGTGAACATAAAATCTTACATTTTTCATGTGATTTAGTGGACATTTCCATAAAGATATCTAAATTTCACATAGTTGGAAAAAATTTGAATTCGAGTTTTTTGTTTTCTGAAATTTCTGCGATTTGCAATAGTAATGTATTTTCCTTACATAATCAAAAAGGAGTGATTTCAACGAAAAAGAAACATACCAATTTTTTTAAAAACACAGATATTTTGGCGTGATAATTTTGTATTGAAAATTACGATGCTTTTTCGATATTTAATCAAAATAAGGGAAAAAAAATAGTATTTTGAATTCAAGAAATCACAGTGTATTTGGGACATGGAAAGATAAGTTTTCACTTATTCCATTTCCCGACCTTATATTATTCTTCCTTTCATTTTTGTCATATTTTGTTTTGTTTCCAATGGGTTTCATAATTCTATTTTTTGGTTTCAAAAATTATCGACACTGGCATGTCTTTTCAACCTGCTTAGCAATGTGGACCACATTTAGCAATTCACACAAATATATATCACAAAAATTTTTCTTATTTGTTATATACAGGGTGTAACATAAGTATGTTGAAATATCCAAGTATTCCTGAGACAATTGAAAAAAAAGTATATATGAATTTGTGTCTGAAAATGCTTCGTTTTAGAGATACGAGGTGTTGAAATTGAATTTTTTTGTTCGCTTTTTGAAAATAACTCTTGCAAAAAATAAGTTATTTGCACTAAATTCGGTACCCGTGGTTTTTTTGACGTGAGAAATCATAATTTCGTATTAATTTTCATGTAACCTCTAGAGGGCGCTGCGTACGCTGTCATTTTTTATTTCAAATTGCCTTTGACTTTATAAACTCCAAACTATGAATTTGTCAATTATTAGTTAAAAATGTGACAGCGAACTTCTATTTTTATAAACAAACTTTCATAGCCTACTCGATTTAATTAACTTAATTTGCAAGCGGGGAGTGACAACAATTATTGAAATCAAATTTGGCTATAAAGTAATATGCATCGATATAGAAAATTGTAAATATCTCGAAAACGATCACCTCCAGCGTTGTTGAGGAGGTGTACCTATTTTACTTGGAGAAAGTGTGGTAATTAGGTTTTTTCATGAAAACTCAATTTGAAATAAAAAATGATAGCGTACGCAGCGCCATTTACATGAAAATTAATACGAAATTATGATTTCTCACGTCAAAAAAACCCCGGGTACCGAATTTTGTGCAAATAACTTATTTTTGGCAAGAGTTATTTTCAAAAAGCGAACAAAACAATCCAATTTTAACACTCCGTATCTCCGAAACGAAGTTCATATAGATTTTTTTTTAAATTGTCTCAGGAATACTTGTCACTTGTCACTTGAATTATCAAAGTACGTATGTTACACCTTGTATATGTTTTGACTAGAAAAAGCAAGTTCATAACACATTGAAGGATAACTAATCATTTCACTTTCGCCTTTTTTAAAAAGATTTCAATAACTCTCGTATATAAGTTGTAAGTTTAGATTTCAGCAATTTCGGAGTTTATCGAGCAGCACATATAATAGACACATTTAATTTATTTTCTCTCTGCTGACGAATAAGAGCTGTTGTTGAACGTCTAAACGAGAACAAAACCGAGTCTAAAATGAATATGCGACCATGTGTTGAGGTAAACCTTTCTTCTAAATTACAGAGATCATAACGACGAAATGTATGGTAAATTGCAATTCTTCAAGCTCATTAAACAGTAATCGTCTAATTTGTTAGCATAAAAATACGTCCAAATTTTTATAATATCCAGTTAGATAAAATTATTATACAAGATGCTTCACACTTTCTGCTTTTTGAATAACGGCATTTTACTTTACACATCAATTAGCCATCTTTTCTGAAAACAATTTATGGTGTGAAACTACGAAATTGGCACTATCACGACTGAGAGGTTTGCGACATGTTTTCAGGTAAATCAATATCTGACATAAAATATTCGGTATCTTTATTCATGGCATGAAATCACGAAAAAAGTTTTGTTTTCGAAATATTCAAATTTGTCCTCTGGAAATTTTTTGAGATACAATTTATATCATTTATCTTTCATTGGATTCGTACAATTTTGAAATAATATCAATGAAAGTGATTTTAAAAATTTGAAACATCACAATGAATTGATATAAAATGTTTTCTATAATAATCAAGGTATTTGTTTTAAAAAAACTGTTTTTCCGTTAATCAGCTGTCGCCCCCATACGAACGACAACTCTCAGAAGTTGAGAAACTTGTGCTAGCTAAGGACTAACGAGGTCTTACCTTTTAACGTGTGATTCCTAACACGGTTGCAGAATCATCCCAGCTTCAACCAGATAAATTCTCTCGAGAAAAATATCTGGTCGAGGCGGGAATCGAACTCACGGTCTTCCGATCGTGAGTCGGGCGCACTACCACCGTGGCCAACTCCACAACGACAACATGGATTATAACAAATCATTTCTTAGAGCAGATCAAAAATGAAAAGTAACATTCATACCTAGTTTTCCTAAAAATTTGAAATATCTGTGAAGGAAAGAATACTTCTTGAAGTATTATTTCAAATAGTAATTAGTTGCAAACTGGAAGAAAACGTTCTCTCAAAACAACTACATTCATATGAACATTGAATTATACAAAAATAACTTTTTCCATTCAGTTTGTAATCCAAACATTGGTTATGGAACGAAATCAGATATCATTCGTAACAACGCTACACAAAATTATATATGAAAGAGTTATGATATAAAATTTCACATACATGAAACACTATCATCCTCAATGGCGAACTCCGAAGTTTCAGAATTAGACATTTGTCTTATTACCTCATCAGCACCAATCTGGATAACATTACAAGATGAAGCATCCAATCCATTTAGAACCCTATGACTTTATTATCATATAAAAGTAGCTGGTTCTAAAGTTTTCTTTCATTCAAAAATATTTAATTTCGCTATTTGTTTAAAACAATTTAATAAACAAATTATGTAAAAAATTCATATCCTGTGTTAATGACTGCCATTGTTCAATGTGATGTCAGACAAAGCTAAATATCAATTACAAAACAAATATCAACAATTTTCAGATATTTCATTTTGCAATAGTTTAAAATTTATAGGCCAATTATTTATTCCTTTATTTCCATTATTTATACCAACGCAGATTGGGAAAAAATTTATTAGTTAACAATTGAATAACTTTTTGAAAAATGGCGATTACATTTTTTTTCTACGGGACTTGATTCATTCAAGTGTTAAGAAGATACTAGTTTTTATTGAAATTTTTTAAATGACACTTTATGTTATAAAAAAATTATTTCTTTTGAAAAACTCTCTTTAACGGCAGCGCGCGCATGCCGTTAAAGTCGGGAGTCAGGACTTTTTTATCGGAAATTTCCTCCTCTTTAACGAGATTTTTTCAAAATTGCTTAAATATCAATATTTTTTGAGTTATTACCGAAAAACTAAATACAATTTTTTAAATCTTATTTTGTTAATAACAATTGCAATTTTTCACCTGCACCAAAATCCTTCAAAAACATTTTTATAGAAGTGATTCCGAATCGAATGAGCTATCGCTCATATTTTTAGGACCTTCATCTCTACTTTTCATGTGTTTGAACTTGTTGATTAGACTAATACTGAAGTCTGCTGAGAGTGAGTGCCTATTTGGTTATGAGAGATTTCGAGACGTCGATACTATCGTTCATCTTGAATATGCATGTTTCAAGTACCTATATGTCAATCCCATAAATGACATCTCACTTCTTACTCAGACTTCGTTCTTCAAAGGCAGTGGTGCACAGTGCATTCGTGATCAAACGGAGTACCACGTCTGCTACCTGATACTGAATCAAGGGTGATGTATGAATGAATGAATACGTTTATTTAGGAAATCCTAATATACATACAATAATAATATACAATAATAATAATAAATCAGTAAACAATAATAATATGTCCTTAACCAACAATAATAATAACTAATAACTAGAGTCATACATATGACTGTAACCTAACAATGTTGAGAAATAAAATAGAAAAGGAAATAAAATTCAAAATCAACTAACTTAGATAAGACTATACTAACAATTTAAAACATACTGATACATGATAATAAATGTTAAGGTTTAAGACTACTGATGTTCTGCATAATTGAGTCTTTTCCTACAAAATTGTGTTTGTTTTAATATAGTTGTTTAGTTTAGATTTAAATATATAAATACTTTCGCTTTGTTTTATGTCTCTTGGCAGCTTATTAAAATGGTTTAAACCTTTATAAAACAATATTTTCATTGAGCTGGTTAATCTGCATCTTGGCAAGTGAAAAAGATAACTATGTCTTGTCTCGTAGTTGTGAGTACTATCACGATAAATAATGAATTCATCAAAATAAGATGGTAACATATTATTAATAGTCTTAAAAATAAATATCATTGCTGATCTATAGAACCTTTCTTGTATTGATAACCATTGTAATGCGTCGAGCATAAACTTTATGCTTGTATAATGATTACATTTTAATATGACTCTCATTCCACGATTTTGTAGTTTTTGTAAAGTAGAAATTTTGTTTTGATCACACCCATATAGTAATGTACTACAATATTCGAAATGAGGCTGAATGATTGTGTTATATATAGTGACCTTGGAAGAAACTGACAAATGATAAGAGATTCGAGTAAAAAAGTAAAGTTTCTTTGATATTTTTTTAGTTATGTATTTGAAGTGTGCATTATAAGATAAACAGTTGACTAACATGAATCCCAGGTATTTGATTTCGGTTACAAATTCTATTTTTTCTTTAATAATTTCCAAAGAATAGTAATTTATGTTTATATATTTATATTTATATGCTGTGGTCAGAATCATGGCTTTTGTTTTAGACACGTTTAGTTTTAATTTGTTGACGTTCAAGTATTTATGAATCTCCTCCAAGCAGATATTCATTTTTGTCAAAGCTATCTCTAAATCTTTATGAGATGTTGTTAACATTGCATCATCAGCAAATGAATTCATAAAGTCACAATTTTGACATAAACTGATGTCATTAATATATATAAGAATAGCAAAGGGCGCAAGACACTTCCTTGAGGTACCCCAAATTTTGTGTTAATAGGAGATGAGAGAACATTACCCACTTTAGTGATTTGTCTTCGATCGCTTAAGTAGTCCTCAAACCATCCTAGCACTGTTCCTTTAAGACCTATAGCTTCCAATTTTTTCATTAATATATTACGGTCAATTGTCTCAAAAGCTCTTCTCAAGTCTAAGAATACTGTTACAACATAATCTCCGATGTCAATAGATTGAGTACATTTACTAATCGTAAGTTGTAAAGCCGTTTCACAAGAATGATTTTTCCTAAAACCGGATTGATTACTTTTGAGAATATTATTGGCCTCAACATAACTTAGGAGCTGATCGTATACAGCCATTTCTAGTAATTTCTCCATTCCTGGTAAGGTGTTTACTGGACGGAATTCTCCCGCCTTATTAGTATTTTTGACTTTGGGAACAGGTACTATTATGCTAGTTTTCAGGTGCTCAGGAAATTGCCCATATTGTAGAGAGATATTTATAAAATGTAACAAAACATGACCAATGACTCCAAACGTAGCTTTAATAAACTTGGTATCTAAGATTTCAGTTCCAGATTTATTTTCCAATCTATTAACAATTCCTATAAGATCTTTCAATTCAAGTTGATTAAAACTTTCGAAACTAGAGACCGCCGTAATTTCACCTTTCCATGAAGTAGTAGTCTTGCATTGTGCATCGAGACGATTTTCACAATTCTGTTGTATGGTAAATTACATTTCGTTAGACTAACGAATTGTCAAATATGTATATATTTTATAAAGACTCAACTGATTAAAAACGATATCGACTGAAAAACTCCACCTTATTCAATATCATTTACATCAGAAAAAGATGTATTCATATGGCTAGCTCTCCAACAAAGGCTAGTGATGTGAATACAAAATAAAAATCAAATTCAAGTGCTCTTTTTTTTCATTTTCTGAAAATTCGTGCCTATATTTCATGTGAGATGTGAATATTGTTTGAGTGTCCTTGAATAAAAAAACTGTTTTGATGGAAGAAGATTTCATATTTTGAGTGTTTAAAGTATTCTTAGATATTGATATACATAATATTTATTTATTGCAATTATTTTTCATAGGAAAAGAATTGAAAAATTTTCATTTCATCACCTCGAATATGAAGAACTGATGAAAGTCTAAATACACAAACTCGTCTAATTGGTCCTTTCTAATTCACAACATATTGAAAATAATTTCCAGTGTTAGGAAGATTGACATAATATATCAAATGAGATCATGTTTTAAAGCATAAGTGAATACGACAACAATTAGGATAAAAAATCACAAGCTAATATTGATCAGTATAGGAAATGAAGACAACTTTCACGCGTCCTTGGGTCATCACTTTCTCTTCCTACAAACAATCTAGTCGCCATTCGCCTATAGACCAGTCAATGAAAACAAACTTTTTGTTAATGGTACATCTGAGTTTCTTTCAAGATGCATGAAATATTTTTAGTGTGGTCACTTTTTTCCATGCATTTTGTTCCTTGAATAATTTCAACTTGGAACTCATGATTTCTTATTCCAATTCTAAATGATAGAAAAAATGAGAAGAAATATTTGATCCTTGATAAATGACTAATATTGAGATTGATGCCAATAATAATTATCACATATTTCAAGGAGTTCAAACATATTCAATAACAACATGTATGTTTATGTGAATGCTAGTTTAGCTCACGATGACGAATTAAATCTGAAGGAGTTTGAAACAAAAGTAAGAATATGATACTTATCACAATATCACAATTAATTGATATCTCTTCCAGCTCACCACAAAACTCATAATGTGAGCTATTAGATTTTTGCTATTCGTAGATGTAATTTTTTCATTGTTTAGCACTTGTTCGACTGTTGGAAGTTTCAGGGAAATTCATAATACACATATACAGTCGGAAAGTGATGTATTCAATGACAAATGTTCATCTTTCAACAGAACCCGTAACCATTGAAATTTTATCCATCAAAATATAATGTTGATTTGAAAAAATCATTTATTGAGTGTCAACGCGTTAATTTAAACACTGGAAGAAGCTTATGTTAGATTTTCTATGTTGATTTTGTAATGTATTTGATATTTATACTATGTTAAAATATATGTATGGTGTGACAAAATCTTTCAGATCTATTGAATGATCAAAGCACCTCTGATTTGGAAGCATAACACGATCAAAAATAATATGAATCCTTTTTCCAATTCTTATATTTTTTCTAAATGAACTTTGGCATATGGTTGTAGTGTGGACAGTTGGAGTTGATTGATTCGAATGTACAGTGTCTTTACTTGAGTTTACTCATGTGCCTCCAGTTTCTGAAGTGTGTTTCAACAAGAAATATTGAATGAAGGACTTAAATTGAAACCTATGAATGTCTGCACAAAAGTAATGATGCAGTATATTTTCCAAACCTTGTGCGGGTTCAACAGAAATAGAAAAATATGCATAAAGTGTCATTCAAAGAAGAAATCAATATTTTTTTTGAATAATTTTAGGCAATAGATCATTTCTTGTATCTAAAATTCAAGAAAAAGAAAAGAGAATGATTTTAGTCTATTTACTTTCTCGCAGTTCCATAATTATCATAAATTTTCAGACATATATTTTTCATTTGTTTTCTATTTTTTACTTTTTTCTAATGCCTCTTAATATTTTTTCATTCACATATATTTTTTCACGTATTAAATACGGTTTTGGATACTGGGAGATTGAACTTCCGCCCTGCAATGAAATAATGGTCAGTAACATGCTGAGTCAAAATTATTTAAAAAATTAAAAACTAAAATGTGTCAGTTTCCCACCATTTGCATCTCGCCATTCAATTTCGAAAATCTGATATACGAATACACTTAATTATAGGATTGCTCTGATATACTTTCAATGTGGATTGCTAAAGATTACTTCAGAAGACTTCATGATTATTAACAGTTTTATGATGAATTAATTTCTGAAAATATAAGGAAAGAAATGCCGAAGGTTTTTGTAGTACCAATTTCGCTTCCATTGGAATTTATTGTGAAGGAGAGTCGTAGGTGACTGGTCTAAAATGGATTACGGAATTGGAAAGGTATTTGTATCGCACGAATATTTGAATATAACGGGATCTCTAATGATGGTTTAGAAAATTTGCGACTGAATAAGTGTGAGGTTTTCAGTCAACATTTTTGTACGTTTTGAGTAGGAATAAATTTTTGAAAGCAATTTCTCAACTTGATAAGATTCCGTGAATTTCTGAAAGAGGGTAAATAGCGACTTCAAATTCCTCATTATACCTCTCCTTTTGTACACTTCAACCTAAATTTTCTCTTTAACATTGTTTGACGGTCTTCAAATGAAATCTTTCAATATTCACAGACATTTTGTTTCATAGTTAGACCTCTTAGTAAAACATTTTAAAATTTATTCAAATTTTGTGTTTTAATGTCTATCTGTCTGATGATGTATTTTCATTCTGATATCTGATTTTATTCTTATATCTAACAGAAAATCAAAATTATAGATATATGACAGCCTAAAAACGTATGTCGTGAATTATTTCTCAGAAATTGCCTGAAGGAGAAAGTTTAAAAAAAATAAGAAATATCAAAAGTTTTGGGGAAATAACACCAGTATATCATAATATTAAGTGATGGAGTTACAAGAATTACATAAATCTGATGAAAAATTGATGCTCTAAAAAAGTCTAGAAAAGGAAAATCGATGAATCATTTTCTTCATTATCCTGCCAATGGATGATAATATAGTTTTATTAGATAAAGCCAGGACCCAAAAACACAATATTCGTGATCCAACACCAATGCATTTGTGGTTCAGCCTAGCACCACTGATGATACTTATGACGGGTCGAAACTGCCCTGTCTGGTGTTTGATCAAGCTTTGTCTTTGAACTTTGTTTTCATCCGGTTGCTTTGTGGTGGAAGACATTCAGCAGCGAATGTAGAGGCAAAGGACCGCTTTAGGGTGCCTATTTTATCGATAATCATTGTTGAATCTTCTGTCGATCCCATAAATGACATAAAGAAAATGCAATCGCCTATACTGACTCAACTCAAGCTTTGTGTTTTAGCTTAGCACCACTGATGAGACCAATGACTAGTATGCTTTATTTTTCTAGTTTCATATAGTTGCCTTGTAGTAAAAGCTGCAGTGAAAGCAGAAAAAAAACTCATTCGGTGGTCGATGTTGAAGCTTGGTCCTGCATCAGACCGCTTGGGAAGCCCCGTTCATTATTGATATTCGGTGTAGAAGTTCTTGCAGTCCAAGAAATAATGATGAATTAGAAAAAACTGGCCAATACGGGATGAAAATCCATATTGACAATTAATTGAAAAATGTTCACTATAAGAGTTTTACAAAAACCGTTATACGTGTTTTGGCTTATCGATGTATTCCTATTGCTAGCTATTGTGATATTCTTACACTAAATTGTATCAGTTAGTGTTGAAAATTATGATCCAAACCTATTTTGAGTGATGACTTTTCTCAATATTTTCCTAAATGTTTTCTGTCATAACTACCCGATAGAATGAAAACAAATAGCCAGTAATAGTAACAGAAAATAACACCAACGTAGAAGAGAATGAGCAATGAAATAGCCAAAAATAAAGAAAAATGGTACTCTGCTTTAGTAATATTTACTTTGCTTTGAAAATTCAATGCTTCGTAAAACGAAATAGTACGATATTCATGTCATGTGAATCTTAATTTATGTGCAATATGCCATGGGAAAATTACTAATCGAGAAATTCATATTAATCTAATCAGTGAAACATACGGCAACAATAAATTATGAGAAATTAAAATGGCAGCGCGATTGAACGTGTATTTTGTTGATAAAGAATGATTATTGGACTAGTGAATTTCACACATCCAATTTCATATTAACTGACTGATAATTTTATAGATTTATACTGCTGGATATTCCTACCCACAGAAACTAATGATTAAATAATCAACGGATGCATGATAAATATAGGCATATGAAGAGAATACTTTCCAAAAAATCTTCTTATTTTCTTCTTTGCTTTTAATACAGGGTTGACCATAGAAAACGTACCACAAGGCATATCTACTAGGAAGTGAAAAATACAAAAAATATGATTATCAGTTTCTATTATGAGCTTTTAGTGTTTAATGTGAGGCTGAAAAACAATTCCATATGATTGAATTTGCGTATAATGTATTTATTTCAAAGAAAATTTGTTTCTCAATTGTACATGAAATGATAGAGGAATATTTTTTAGAAGATATTATTTTCTAAGAGAAAATGTTTTTGGCTTTCTATTTTCATTTTGAACTCATTTCAAAGTAGAAATATCAATCAAATAATATGCACACCGTGTCTATACATTTTATATTTATCAATTGAAACACTTGAAAAACTCACAAACAAGTAATGATTATTGAAGAAATTTTTAGAGAACACTCTTTTGCTCTATTATCATTTGATATTCACAAATACCTTATGGGTCATATAGAATTCCACAGTAGAATTGAAAACAATAAAAAAAATTATGAATGCAAATATGCCCTCAAGCCACATACACTGAAAAAAATAGATTTCCTACTGTATTTTCTTATACAAGCATATACTCAAATGATATCTACTTTTTTGTTTCGGTAAATAGTTTATCGTCTTGGGATTGTCAAATTGTTTCCATTAAATGTACATATAGAACTCATATCTGAACGGGTTACGTAACACAGTAGAGGCATTCCAATGCCTAGGTGAAAGTTACTCGTTATTTAAGATAATTGAAATCTAATAACTATGTCATATAACAAATTGTATATTATTTGAAAATAAATTTGATTTGGTTTTATATTTCAGATACTTAGATGATGAGAGAAATATTTTCTAACAACTTGAGTTGGTTTTTGAGGAATCGCGCCATCGCTTACTGTAATGTATTCTAATCTATTTGAAATGAGTTTCAGAATATATAGTGTGGTTTGAAGTGTACACCAAGTGAGAAATATTTTATTCATTACAAAATATGCATGTTTGACAATTAAATTAGATGCATCCAGAGTAACTTCAAATCAAATAACAGGACAAGTTGTGAAATCAAGAATCTTCGTTTCGAGGAATATAGCAAAATTTTCATCAAATATCAAGTTGTGGCCTCTCGCTCATCTCATATTTTGAATTACTTCCGTATGATATATTTTTTCTAATTTCTAATTTAAATATTTCAAATCGAATCGAATTCCTTAAATTTACTAGGATCTGATGCTTAATAGAAATCTCAAATTTCATAAATATTTTTTTCAAAATAATAAATACTTTACTTATTATTGTAAGTTGTAGGTAACCACCAACTTTGAATTCAACATATTTTTATAATTTTGCTAATATTCAGTTCACTTCAAAGTCTTCGTCTCACTTCTGTAAGTGATTTTCATTTCTTCCTTATGAATGAGGCTGATACAAGCTAATAAGCCTGGTGTAGTGCTTCTCGACTACCAGAGCAAGACGATATTTGTCGTGGAGTTGTCAGCTACTGGCGAGACGAATATCGTTCGAAAAGAAGAGGAAAAACGGATGAAATATCGAGATTTTCTCTTCGAACTCCGCAGACTCTCTCCATACCTCCCTTTCAAGATGGTTGTTCTGATTATTGGAGTCCTTGGTGGAATGATGCCCTCTATACTCTCGAATCTTAAAATCATACTGGCTTGCCGCACTAAGGCAGAAATCTGCACAGATGCAGAAGGCTGTTATTATTGGCTCACTGCACTTGCTCAGGGCACATGATTCTCGGACCCAATGATCACTTACCCCACGGTGTGGGGAGTGGTCATTGGTTGATAATGCTGGCGCGCCCTCCCGAATGTATTGGGGCTTCGAGGGAGAGTGCCTGATCAGCGCAAACTACGGTTGGAAAATAATAATAATAATAATGCTCCAGGCCCAGATGGGCTGAACACTTATTGGTCTAGAAACTAACAAGCACCCACCGCGATTTGGCCGGAGTGGTCGTTGGTTGATAATGCTGGCGCGCCCTCCCGAATGTATCGCGGCTTCGGGCGATAAGGCCTGACCAGTGCATACTTCGGTAAAAAATGATAATAATAATGATAATGTACTTTCCACGATAACAGGGAGACCGTGGACTTTTGAGTTTGAAGTGTCTACATGACAGAATGGTACTGGGTATAGCCTGTAAAGTCGTCAGGAGTTTGGATTTCCTTCTCTGCATGATACGTGACCATGAGAGAGCAGGAATTGGAGCATTTCTCTTTGGAGCAGCTGCCCGAGCAGCTGGTGAACTCGGTATAGTTTTCGACAATGAATGAGGTTTCCACAACTCTGCCAGCGAGTTGAAACTCCTTCAGCAAACTGCTCATATAAAAGCCGAAGAGATCACAAAGATTAGCCAATGCCATTGGAGACCTTGACTTATCAAAGCGCCTGACTTTCACTTTTCTCAGGTCGAGTGGGTTGAAGTCGGAAACTGAGGGTTTCATCATGGCTTGCCTGGATGGTGTCTTCAACACCTTGGTCTACCGCAGTCATGTGATTGGTATAGAGGTTCCTGACACAAGATGCATACCCTGCCGCGAGGCTTTCGAAACCCTAATGCACTTGCTATCAGCATGTCCAGCATATGCTATCTCGGCCTATATCCATCGATATAACGCGGCCCTCAGAGTGCTAAATTACTAGACACCGGTGTTGCCCTAGGCTCCGGTAGCTATTAAATCCGTTGTGGGAAACGAGAAGTGCTGAATTTATTTGAACTATTCGTTGCTCATCCTCAGGCTGATACAAGCTAATAAGCCTGATGTAGTCCTTCTCGACCCCCAGAGAAAAACGATATTGGTCATGGAGTTTTCAGCTCCTGGCGATGCGAAAATCGTCTAAAAAGAGGAGGAAAAACACATAAAATATCGAGATTTTTCCTTCAAACTCCGCAGACTCTATCCAGACTATTCGGTCAAGGTAGTTGTTCTGATTATTTTGGAGTCCTTGGTGGAATGATACTCTCTCTACTCTCGAATCTCAAAATCATACCGGCTTGTCGCAATAAGACAGAAATCTTAGTCGGACAGATGCAGAAGGCTGCCATTCTTGCTTCACTGCGCTTGCTCAGGATATATGATTCTCGGACCCACGGCGTGGGGAGTGGTCGTTGGTTGATAATGCTGGCGCGCCCTCCCGAATGTATCGGGGCTTCGGGGGATAGGGCCTGACCAGCGCACACTACATTAAAAAAAAAGATAATGTTAATAATAATAATTTTATTCATCAGTAAATTATGATACATAAATATAAAGTGAAATATGTGGGGTACGATACTTTGATGAATAAACGGATACTTCTACTGATACAGATATCAAATAGAATAAGATGAACATTAATATTTCACAGTTGTGTATAAATGACACACTACAATGAATTAGGACAATTGTTACTGAATAAAATACACTCAATATAAATTGAACATAGTAAACATCTGAAACATCTGAAAATAGAATAAAATAACATTTATAATTCACAATTTTGTATGAATAAAACAGTACAATAAATTAGGACAATAAAGAGTAACTAAATAGAATACAATCAATATCAAAAACACAACAAACATCTGAAATTACAATCTTTATATAAATCAATCCATTCACATTTTTTTACTCTTCTATAATTATAATGTTACGTATTTCTTTTCTTCCTATTTGGAATTGGCCGCGATAGTAGTGTGCCCGACTCACGATCGGAAGGTCGTGGGTTCGATACCCGCCTCGACCAGATATTTTTCTCGAGAGAATTTATCTGGTTGAAGCTGGAATGATTCTGCAACCGTGTTAGGAATTACACGTTAAATTGTAAGACCTCGTTAGTCCTTAGCTCGCACAAGTTTCTCAACTTCTGAGAGTTGTCGTTCGTATGGGGGCGACAGCTGATTAACGGAAAAACAGATTTTAAACAGATTTTTTTTTCTGTTGAGAACCTTTTCAAATGTTTTTTGAATTTATTGAGGAAGGGTTCAATTTTCAAAGTGTCCGGCAGGTAACTGAACAATTTCGGGGCTATTCAACTGAAACTTTCTTGTCCGACTGTTTTGTTAATTTTTGGAATAACATACCTTTTTTTGTCTCGTAATGTAGGAACGGGTGAGAACCTTTGATTTCTCTTTGCTCAAATATTGTTTAATACATATTTGTACGGTATAGAGTTGTCTTACGTCCATTACTTGTGTTTCAGAGTAAATGAAATCACTAGAATATCTTAGATCTTTCTGTAAAATCATTTTGAGGAATCTTCTTTGAGAGACTTCTATCAAATTCAGATAACTTCGTGATACACCTCCCCACGCTATGGTCCCATAATTTAAATGAGTTTCCTCTGAAGTTTTGTATACAATTTTTGTTTGTTTGAGGTCTAGATAAGACATGAACTGTTTATATCTGAATAAAAGAAAACGTAGTTTTATTCACAAGAGATGAATAATGCTTATTCCATCTCAAGTGTGGATCTAGAAATATAGCTAAATATTTTATTTTTCTCACAAGTTCAATTTTCAAATATTGTTTCATGGTTAAATTATAGTGGAGAACAGAATTTTCAAGACTCTTGAATGGTGAGTAATATGTTTTTTCAATGTTCAATAAGAGCCGTGTAGACTATCACAGTATCATCCGCAAATATGAAGTATTTGTTCATCTTTTTCCTGTAGAAAGAGGTTATCACAGACCCTTGTTCCATTCCATGAAGTTCTCCGTACGTTATTGTTTCTTCAGCGCTTGTCATATTTTCAATTTCTCCTTTATGTTTTCTGTTACCTAAATAACTTTTGAATAAGTTGTACGTTGCACCTCTGACGCCAATGTTATAGAGGAGCTAAAAGTATGCCGGGGTCAATGGCAACGTTGCAACGGCAACGGCAACGAATGCCTTTGATAAATCTAGAAAGACTCCTATGGATGGTACTCCCTGACAAAGTTTACCGAATACTATAAGTTGGTTCACTCCAAGGAATTCGTTTGTCGGTACGGCTCAGGATTGCATTTTTTGCGATTTCCATAAATCATATCGCCGACAGACGATGTCCGGAAGCCGCCGGCCGCATGACAGTTATACGAGGGCAGTTCCTATTCGCGATATCTACAGGGGACGTTCCGAAGTTGAAACTTCGCTTGCTCGGTTGTATCAGACAGATAAACAAAGATACGAAAGTAGTTGTTTGTCGATTAACTTCTAGAAACATGATAGATAAACTCATGAATAAATGATCTAAGAAACAGATCAGAGTGATTTACTGATGAAATGATAAACATACGTTCAGAAAAACATGTTTTATTAACAAAAATAATACAATTATATAATGTTATATGTTTATATTTTGTTATATATATGTTACTATTTTGTCTCTGGAAATATCATAATAAAGATGAGATTTCAAAGATATTTCGTCTAGGCATAAAATACAATCTCTTTCTTTCTCCTTCATGAGTCCAATCCTGAATTCAATAACACGAAAAATAAAATCGTTGAAGCCTGGTTCAACAATCCAATTTTTCGTGAAACGATGAAGTGTAGTTTTTGACGGTAATCTACAAATTATTGAAAATTTTTTGTACGCTTTCGGACCAAGAAAATAAACAGTCAATGCAAACTGTTTGAATTCGTCACTATACCTGGACCCTTTTGGTGCTTTATTTATCAAAGAAAGCTGTGCTTTCAAGAGCTTACAATATTGCTCAGGATATTTTCGATCCAGAAACTTGAAAACATCATCCAGAGTAATTCCGGTTTCGTCCAGTGCTCTTTTCGATGTTGAAGCTACTGTTTTCTCTAATGATACAATTTTTTTTCGTAATGCCACTTTTCTTGGAGTTCCCGAAGAGAGTTTAGCAGATGTTTGGCTGCATTCATCTGAAAGAAAGATGTGCGTACTTTCAATAATTGTTTTCTTGTCATCGTTTTTGTTTCCGAAGCATATAAAAATAGATCAGGTAAGTATATGATATAACGAAAAGATATTTCACCTCGTGATCCTAATTGATCCGTTTGAACCTGAGCATCAATGTAAATAAAATCCTTGCTAGTACCGGCAATGGCATCATCATCTGGAAGGTTTAAATAACAAAATTGATATTGTAAATTTCATATGTTAAAAAGTGGAATAAGATTTTTTCATCATTTGAATCTATAAACTTCACTGAACCAACCTTTCTGAGAACCATCTTGAGGCAGACGTAATGAAGGAACAGCATAGCTATGAATACGAGAATTCACAATATCATCGGCTCTAAAATGTAAGCTGCAAATTTTAATTCTATTGTGACTCTGCTCTGGGGTAAGATTAGCATATCTATGATTCCCAATGAAGCCTAATACATTTTTCCAACGTTGACACCTAAAAAAAAATTCAAGTATATCAATCGATAAACTGAACATTTTGAAAAAAGATTGAAATGAGTTTGGATTGGCAAATGCGGTATATTTTGTTATGAATAATTTTATACAACAAAACCATAAATGGTATAGATAGGTAAAATAAAAATGAATGGTGAATATATTGAATGCATACCTTTCACTGTACTTTGGGCAGCGGAAAAACGAAATACCTGGGCTTCCCACCGTACTCAGACAACCATCCACTGAGCAATACGTCGACATTTTCACAAAATAAATATTTTGAACTCCGAACGAACACAACACAATCACAATACCAAAGTTTACCGATTCTGTAGTCTTTGACAATACCAAACAATACGGACAACCTTTATATCTCGTGTGCCGACGAGAACTGGTAACTTCAAGCGACATACTGTACTACCTCGGCTGGTAATTACCCGCTGTCGCTAGCGGGCGGCGAGATTTCTCAGATGTCGAAAAATGAGCGAGTGACACGTCTTATAGTATTCTGTAGTCTTTGTCCCTGATACAGACATTTACAAACAGTATTTGTTAGCGCGTGAATTGCGTCCTGTGTAGACTCATGTACAGACAGGATGTGGTATTTGTTAAGAAATTCATTTAGCCTATGTTTCTTGTTTTTTATAATATTTTACACAAAGATGTTATGAATGAGATTTGTCTATAATTTGTAATGTTTTGTTTATCTCCTCCTTTACGTAAGGGAGTGATAACTGATAGATTGAAATCATCAGGAAATGACATAGTTCAAAAGATTTATTTATTATATAAACCAGAGGATACCTAATATACTTTGAAATAATTTTTGAAGTTTCCGATTTAATGCCATCGTATCCTGGAGATTTTTTGTTTGTCAAGTCATTTATGGAACTTATTTCTTCACTCTCAGAAGTTGGTGAGAAGAAGATAGAATTTAGTGTTATTTTATAAATTAATAAAGTTTTTATCTTTATTGATTTTTTTTGGCAAGTCTCTACCTCGCGATTTTTGTAATAGTCCTTTTTCGCTTGCTACTTCTTTTTTCTTTTGTAAATATTCAGTTTTTAATGTTTCATCATATGAATTTTTTTTCTATTCATGACACATATAATTCTCTACATTAACTGATTTTGTTATTGGTTTGGTCACTTTTCGATTCAATTTTGTTACTTATTACTATCTGGAGTAATATTGTATGGTGATCAGTTATGGCCGTGTCTACTGTAATAGGTAGTATCATGTCATTTTTATTGCTTTTAGAGTTAATAAAAATATGATCCAGGCATGACTTTGAATTTTTTGACTCCGATTGTGGAATTAATTGTTGATTGAAAACCATATTCGCCTAGAAGGTCCAAGTAATTTCTTGATACCTCATTTTCTGTCAATAAATCAATGTTTATATCTCCTAAAAATATGAAATTATTACAGTCTTCTTTTCTCGCACTCAATATATCATCCCCTGTAGAAAGCATATATGAAAATTACATTTAATTTTAGTTTTGATTAAAACAGTTTCATTAATTGAAATAAGATCATGTGACTGGTACATATGTGATTTGATGAACCTGATCACGCCATTGTTTTGATTTAAACTACCCTGGCTATAGAGAGTGATGTAACCCTCAATATCATATACCAATGCATCAGGAATTTGACAAGTTTCTGTTAAAGTAATGCAGTCAAAAGATTTATGGAGTCCCTCAATGATGATTTTAAATTCATCCTTGCTTTTCCTATTACTACAGATATTATTTCGAATTATTTTGAAATGTGTGTAATTATTATTGATCTGTAAGACCTCTTCACTTCTTGGAGGCTATTTAAAGTGTAAGTTGGCAATGTTTCAAATCGAAAATGTTTTATATAAGAATCCATTCCTAAAGTTCACCGAATGATCTTCTGAATATGTTTATATCGTTCATCAAAACACAAAAAAAACAACAAAATGTAAAATATACATTGATGGTTTTACTACTAATTAGCTAAGTTTATGATAATAATAAAACCTTGAGAATATTAAACAACAATCGATATTTCTACAGAACATATGCAGATAGGCTGATCATCAGGTACATTATCGTTGCCATCTGGATCTTGTTTTTACGCGTTTGTCTGTTAGTAGTGTTAGTGGTGATTTGAATTGTTTTTTCAGAGTTCCAGTTGAAAAAGGAGTACTATTTTCCGATTGTTTTCTCATATAAGTTTTGCCTTCTTCCTCTGAATCAGTGGCCGGCCAAATAAGTTCCTGTGTAGGAGTAGATGGAAGACTGCTCGGCTTTTGTGTAAATGTTCGTTTATTTTCTAATTCCCAGTTATCAAATATAAACTTGTTCCTTTTGATGTAACATTTTATATTTTTATCTTCATTATTTTTCAAGTGTCTTCTCAAAACATTCAGTTATTCCTGTTGAATTGAAGTCAGGTCATGAGCAATTGCTTTGCCAGTATCTTTTAACACCTTCACGCTTTTGAATATTTCTTGTTTTGTTAGAAATATGTGAATTACATTTTTTTCAACAGGGCTGTCTTCGTTTTTCCCAGTCAATAATAATTATTGAGTTGTTTTCATCAAAAAAACTACAGAGCATCCTTTATAAATTCAGATACCTTAAGAAAACTTTGTCATTGTAGGTTGGGGTCGGTCCCTACGATCACATATCATACCACTAGCACTAGAGATTATCTAAAACAGATTCCTGAAGTTGATTTTGGAAAAACCCCACCGATATTCTTCAGATTTTTATATAAGGGATGCGGGATACTGGACCTGAGGCAACTATATTTTTTGAATGTTATATTGAAATATACAAAAATAAAAAATCACGCCAGTTTACCTACGCATAATTATGGTACGCGACAAAGACACCATTATGTTTTACCACAGATGAGCAAATCTGTTTGTCAGCGATCATTTTCTTATATAGCACCCAAGGCGTTCAATTTTATTCCTTACCATATTGAAGAAATGATGAACTTTAACATGTTCAAAAATAAGGTAAAACGATTCATATACGAAACACTAAGAGCCAAATGTAATGAGATCGTCGAACCAAATTTCTTCAACTGATTAATTTCCTTCAATCTTATTTATACTCGTCTTTTTAATTCTTCATGCACGGGTTTAATTTTTATTTTCATAACTATTACTTATTCCAAAATGTTTGTACTTCTTATTAACATTCTTATTAATATGTTTGCTTTGTTTAAGTACTCTGTTATTCTCATATATATTTTTTAAGGGTATTGCTTTTTTCGTGGTGTTCTTGTATTGGACTGAATATTTATTAATCAGATAGTTAAGTAATGTACTTTCATTTCGAAACAGGTGTTTGCTCACTTATCGAGAATGTATCATCTATGCAAAAAAAAAATTACTGTATAAATGTTCTCGTTATTGTGTTTGCTCTTTGTATTACATTGTTATTTTCATATATATTTTTAAAGTGTAATGCTTTTTTTCGAAATGGTTTTGTATTGGATTGAATATATTTTTCTTTTTATATAGTTAAGTTAGGTAATTTTTTCTAGAAACAAGGTATCATTTATGCAAAAAAATATTGTATTTCCTATATACATTCTCTCTCTTTATTAATAAATGATATTATTATTATTATTCCTGTATATCGAGTTTCATTAGTTTTTTCAGTTCTTCCGTTATAAATTCGGTTCTTATTTGATGAGGCTCTTTGTTCAATCCATAAACAACTATATTGTTCAATTTATTCTGTCTTTTCAACAACTCCACTTCGTTCCTCAGTTTCCAGTTTTCAGATCTGTTATAACACTTTTTAAATTTTCTATTTTCACTAATAATCAGGTTTCGCTTGCTAGGATGATGTTTATTAGCTCCTCTTAATTTTTGTTCATTTTATGTATAAATTTCTGTACTGCAGCTTCATTCATAGTTCATTATTATTTCCATTATATTTTTTCAATCTGATGTGTTGGTATACGTCCAAGTTAGTATTGAAATATATTGACGTGAATGGATTGTCAGAAAACAGTCTTTATTTCCTATCAACTCTTTTTGTACGATCACCTGTTTACCTTTGTAAATGTTAATTCGATTTCCAAACTGTATCTTTTTGATATTATCGAAGTGAAATATGAAATGAGTTTCCACTTTACACGATGTGATTCAACACACAATGTCCATTCAGCTAACACTTTTCTAGAATTTCCAGAATTTCCGGTAACTACAATCACACATTAACTCAACTTTTGTTGGAGCACCTTTTCTAACCAAATACATTTTATTACAACTCTCCTATTCTTGTGAATTATAGAAATGATCCAACAGGGTTTTGGTTTCATGAAAGTTGGGTCACAATAATATAAAACACAAATATTTACTCAAAATTCCCCAATAATACATCAACTCAGTGATCTTGAACATATATTTGTGAAATAAATAATGGGAAAGGAAGCGCTAGAAATATTAACCAACCGATGAATGCTATTGTTATTTACACAACAAACTTATTAAACCATTAGCGAAATGAGTTCTACTTGACGATGCAAAAACAGGTAATTTTTGCTATGAGAAAGGTATAGACGTTCACAGATCCTCATTTTCATGCAATTCAAAAGCCGAAACAAAACAATGAGAGTTGAAATTGCATCAGTATTTTCAGAGGAATGATTTCTTTTAATGTTGCAATATGAATTATTCATTGTTAGCCGCATCTATTCACATTGAATCCATTAACCACAATTCTGGTGAACAGGATTTCATTCTCATCACTTATATTATGAACATTAAAACGATAAAGAAATCGATGTTTCTGCTAAAAATCGACATTCAGTCTAGATTATGAGTACTAATATTAACGTTTTATGATTGTGGAAACTTTTCAATGTCAAAAAAATCTTTGAAGACAAAAATATTAATCAATATTTGCAGACATGTTCATATTCTAACGGGTTCAAAAAACACACTTCAATGTGAGATTTCCACTTAAAACTTTACAAAAACGCGACACGTTTTTCGCTATACACACACCACAAACTAGACTATTCTTAAAACATTACAGAAACAAGCTCTGAAGAACCAGATCCATAAAGTTTCAAATAATGATACTAAAAATTATGTAACTTCAACTAACTTAGGTGATCCTACTAATAATATCGGTCGTTAAAAAAGTAATTAGACGTAGCCTACAGAACACAATAATTTGAGTAAATCTATTGGAAACAATGATGATAAAACTCCAGTGTCGGATAAATCAAGAGTATACAAGTTGACTTATGGTTCTTGTCCAAAATTTTATATTCGACAAACCGGAAGAATTTTTTCCAAAGGAATAAAAGATCATAGAAGTAATTGGGACAACCAATTCAACATTTGCGAATCATAGTTTGACAAAGGGGCAAGAGTTCAATCACAATTATGACGTATTGCATTTGAAAGACAAAGGTTCAAAGTTCAACCTTATAGGATGTTTAAAAATCAATAGATGTAAAAATTCGGGATAATTGCTGTATCATCAAATATATTTGAATTGTTCCCCTTTGTCGAATTCAGTTTGCAACGAGTTAATTGCTTTATATAATTTTTTATATTTCAAGATGAAGATGAAGATTTCAAATGGAAGAAATATAAAAACTATAAAGGTCCTAAAAATATTTGAGCATTAATGTTAAATAGTGTTGAAAGTGAAAGCTATCACATGTAATGTAATAAAATATAATAGTCCAAATTGGAATCGGTAAATATCTAGAATTTCAAATTTCTCTTCACTATGTTGAACATTTTCATGTGAATACCGGAGACCTGAGCAGGGACTTAGGATTTTCTCAAACTAGTGTGTCTCGAATGATACAAGCAAGAAAATTTCATCCTTACCACATGCAATTGATGCAAGAGTTGAGAGGAAGAAATTTGGAAAAACGTGGTCAATTTTGCCGATGGAGCTTAGAAAAAATCAATCAGGAAAATGATTTTTTCGATTTCGTCTTATTTTCTGATGAAGCGACTTTTCATAAAAATGGAACTGTGAATTGGCATAACATATATTATTATGCAACGGAAAACCCCCATTTTTGTTCGATGCCTGAACCATCAACAGCGTTGCTCACTGAATGTTTGGAGTGGAATTCTTGGAAAAAGAGTTACCGGTCCGTATTTTTTTGATGGGCATCTCACTGGAAGAAAATATGTAAGATTTCTTCGGCATGAGTTTTCGAATTTATTGGACGGGATTTCATAATGGAACAAGACTTAGAATATGACTATAACAAGACGGTGCACAACCACATTTTGAAACTGAGGTACGAGAATACCTCAACGATCATTTCAATCAAAAATGGATAGATAGGTGTGGGCCTGTGACGTGGCCATCGTGGCCATATTTTGTTCTCGTGAGGAAAAACTGTTCTTGATAGATACAAGTTATCAATGAAAAGTTTGTCCAATTCGATATTAAAAGAATGATATCTTCTCAACATGAATTGAGTTTCAATATATAAGGTGTAACGAAAAGTTAGGACATATTCTGAAGTAAAAAATAACTCGATGATATATAACTCACCATAATGCGAATGGGCTCATGATAAAGATACAGCCCTTGAAGAGTACACCACCACCACTTTGTAGTGAAAATGGATCCATAACCTTCTTATCGTAAGAACATCTTTTTCATATAAAATCACTAAATCTAAATGTGTTCAGCCATAAAAATTGTAGTGGAATATTGAACCCCTAAAACCCCCAAACTCATCTATGCGTCATAATTGAATTGGTATTGCAACGCCATTAGTTTAACAATTATTTTTGATTTTTCTTGCCACCCAGCACTTTTTCGAAAAGCCTGTTTTGATAAATATGGGGGGACTCTTTTACATTATTCTTCAAATACTCTTCAGTGAATATTCATTCGTAGTTGCTACAGATAAATAACGAGCAGTTACTGCCATTTGTGACACCATTGATTTAATACATTCAATAACTGAATGTTCATGTTATTTGCAGGTACAAAAGATATTAACAAATGTGTGGTATTTTCTGAAAATATGTTCAGAATGACCTTCATTTTTCCTGAATACAAATCCGGTACCGTTTTGAAAAGGAAACTCGAATTTTCTGGGAAATCACAGGTTTTTGACGAAATCGATTTGAAACTTGATGTTGCTGATTATTTCAACAGAATACACGTCCTAGAAGTGAAAGTCATGAGGTTAAGATTTATACTTCTGGCTGGCCAAGAAATAGATGCATCAAGGCCCCTTCCAATCCAAAGTCCAGGGTACAGGGTTATCGAAATGCGCTGGAGCTCCATCTTGTAAATACCATATATTTTGCCTAATTCCTAAATTTATCTCTTCCAAGTATTCTGGTAGATCATTTTGTAAGAGCTGTGAGTAATTTGTCAGGTAATCACGAACGGTATTTATGTAACAACATCATTGTACCCACACAGTAAGAAGTCATCTGAGTAGGGTCAGATGACTTCCGAACATTTAACAAAAAATCGCCAGATGATGACAAATGAGATTTTGTCGACACTTTGCGAAATTCATTCCCACCGAGGATGACAATACACCACACGGAACAAATTCATTTCAAATAATGGTGGACGAGCGGGTTTGATGTCGTCGAGTAGAACTACATTTTTATCAAGACTCGTTGCTCCGATCGACTTTCCACACGAGTACTTTTATTCATAAAATTGTCCAAGTAACCTTATTTTGTTGAAAAATATTGAAAAATATCTGTCATTTCAAAGTTTTGGGGTGTGGACCATCGGGGGTAGTCCGTTCCTGACTTTGTAGCAAAACAACTGACTTCTGCATGAAAGCTCATCGACGAAATTCATTTGTTTAGTCAATTACCAAAATTTGGATGATTTTGAATATTCACTTGAAAAGGTATCAAAGAAAAACATTTTTCATTTTGTAACTTCGAGGGCCCGTAACTTGGTTACGAAGACTTTTAGGAAAAAAAGTTATATGAAGTACTGGTGATATTTTGATCCCATCTATACATTCCCGAGAGGAAAAGAGGAAGTCCAGGGACACCTTATATATATATATATATATATATGTATATATATATATATATATATATATATATATATATATATATATATATATATATATATATATATATATATATATATATAAAATAATGATATTCAAAAAAATTATATTAAGTAATGCTAATCAGTGAATTTTTTCAATTGATTTTATATTTATTAAATTATTCATTTATTTGTGATTGAAATATTATTGTATGTATTTTTAATTTGCAATGTTTTTTAATACTCAAAATTAATAAAAATTATTAAAAATATATTGATCACTAATTAAAAATTATTCTTAAAAAATAAACATTTTTACCTACAATTGATATTGTGCAAAGATTTTCAAATTTTTCTTTGTCTTTTTGTTTTATAACAGTAATTTTCTTGAGACAATCAGTATGATAACCGAAGTAATCAGTTGTTTCTACTGGTAATATAATGTCATAATATTCATATTTTTTCGCCGAAATGATAACATACAGAAACATTTCTGAAATGATACTTCTATAAATTTGAGTAAATTATTTGACTTACACAGAAACAATGATGTAAGTTTATCAAAATTACATATTGTGGAATAACGTGGGTAATAGGCAGTCTTTACCACTCGCCAAGTGCAAGTCATGCTACATCCTTAGAACATCTGGAGAGAATATGAACATTATTTCGCTGATGATGCCCTAGTATCGGCTAGTGATAAAGATATAAATAAAGCTATTAAAAAAATGAATGAAGCATTGAATAATATTGCTATATATTAACTATATAACTATCTATAAACTAATGAATTGAAGCTAAATGCAAACAAAACAAAGGCAATGATACTTACTACACTGTTTAAATACAGAGAAATAGATTTAAATCAAATTGAAATAAAAATAGAAAATGATAAATTTGAGCTCATTACTGAATTAAAATATCTAGGATTCATGTTAGACAATCATCTATCAATGAATACCCAATTCACCTACATACAAAAAAAATTTGAAGAAATTATATTTTTTCATAAGAGTATCCCACGGATAACTGTATATAAGACAATTATACAACCACATTTTGAATATTGTCCCACTCTTCTATACACAAGTGATTTGAATAAAATGAGAACACTACAAAAACTACAGAATCACGCAATGAGGATTATTTTGAGATATGACAGGAATACCCATATATCTTTAATGTTACATACTCTATAGTCTATTTCAAAAGAGTGTAGAGTAATAAATCATGAAGTGTCATAAAATTTGCCTGAATTTCGTTGTCGTCCATGGGCGTAAGCAAATATTAGGATTATTAAACTTAATAATTAAAGTAAATTAAAAATTACAGACATAGATAATAATAAAAGGCCATTTTTGGGAAGTAATTTGGTCTAAAACTAAGTACCTACATGTATTTAGGTAAGTAAAATTTCTTAAAAAAAGATTAAGATTAATTTTAGTGGTTCTTGTAAACTTATTTAATATGCAATTTGGGTTCATATACTTGAGCATGATTTCTCAAAAAAGGGTTAACACTTAGTTCCGAGGTGCCATGTCATTATAATAATCCCTTTTTGACCCTGCCCACCAATCATGCAATACCTATTGAACCCAGGTAATTAAGAAAAAGGGTTTAAATATATTGTAATGGTGTCTTAAACATTCGAGTTACAATAGTAATTGTTACTACACCAATTAAACGTACAGTGATATTGTGATATAGAAATAGTGAAAAAGTTATAAAATGGGGACATTTACTCCAAAGAAAAGAAGTGTAAAACATTCTCCGCTATCTGTTTGCGAAAAAGTTATAATTTTAAATGTATATGATTGCATAAAACACGATCACCCTAGTTTGTCTGTGCAAGAAAGTGTTGAGCGATGTGCCCGAATGACTGGAATTGGACAGTCCACGATTTTTAAATTATTGCGAGAAAGAAAGATATCAGGCCAGGTAAGTCCAGGCAAGAGAAAATCAGGAAGACCAATAAAAATCTTAGATGAAGACACCAAATGTGACATTCGAAGAAAAGTTCATTCGTTTTATTTTAAAAAGGAAATACCCACTCTTGAAAAAATATTTATCGAGATAAGCCAAGATAACGATATTCCTTTGATATCCAGAAAACTTTTATGGAAAACTTTAAAAAGTATGAATTTTGCCTGGGAAAAGCACAATCGAAAGGCACTATTACTGGAAAGTGATGAAATTGTTTGCTGGAGACGAAAATATTTGACAACTATAAAGCAGTACCGCAGAGAGCAAAAGAAAATTTTTTATCTTGATGAGACGTGGATAAACGAAGGTTATATAGTCAAAAAAATGTGGCAAGATAAAAATATAACAAGTTCTCGCCAAGCTTTCATAGAAGGCCTTTCGACGGGTATTAAAGTGCCTTCGGGAAAAGGGAAGAGGCTTATAATTGCTCACATTGGAAGCGAAGACGGATTTTTAAAAGAAGGTTTGTTAAGCTTTGAGTCGTGCCGGACGGGAGATTATCATGAGGACATGAATTCGGATGTCTTCGAAGACTACTTCGGGGAAATGTTAAAATTTCTTTCAGCTGATTCGGTCGTGGTTATGGATAATGCAAGCTACCATTCAAGGCGCTTAGAGAAGGTACCAACTTCAGCTTGGAGAAAGCAAGAAATTATTAACTGGCTGTCAAAAAAAGGTATTCAGTTTGAGACGAATTCAGTAAAGAAGGAACTACTAGCCATAGTAAAACAACATAAATCTCGCTTCATGAAATATGCCGTAGAAGATGTAGCAGAAAAGTATAAAGTAACTGTGCTGCGCCTACCGCCATATCATTGCGAATTAAATCCTATAGAACTTATATGGGCACAAGTTAAAAGATATGTTGCAAGGCACGTTACCACATTTAAAATGAAAGATGTCAAGGTATTGTTTGATCAAGCCATTATGGAAATCACATCAGAAAACTGGCAAAAAGCAATCCAGCATGTTTTAAAAGAGGAAGATAAAATGTGGGAACTGGACAACTTGGTCGATCAGGTGGTTGACCCTATAATTATAACACCAGGGGATGATGACAGTTCTTCGGATGAAGACTATACTGATGTAGAATAATTTAATTTAATTGTAAATATACTGTAGCGGGATAAGCAATCTGGACAGAGACCAGTGTATCAGTGACAGTGACACTTTTGCTTAGGTTAGGGTTTAGAATTAAGGGTAGTCTGAATAATTATTTTCTCGGAAGGTTCTCGAAAATTGTACCTAGTAATCTCTAGAACATTCAATTAGGGTATAAATAGAGTGTTGTTGAACGTTAAGGGAAGTTCACAGTTTTAGTATTGTTCAAGTGTCAAATTGTAATAACGTATCCAGTAAAGTTCTTGTCGTTTTTGTGAATAAATTGATTTAAAGTCCCCACAAGTGTTTCAATACGTAAAGTTCGTTCGTGTGTGTTTGTGAGTATTTCCCGATTTCGGTTCGTATATATTTTATTGTTACATTTTATATTTTTTTAATAACACTGTTCTGCTGTATTAAATTTTTATTTCCTTTAATATAATTTTTATGAATGCATATTCTTTTGGCAATTATCCCACTAGCGCGCCTCTGGCTCAGTATTTATCCGTCGATAACAATGGACAAATCCCTTAAAACAGGGTGATACCTACCTGCTCTTTATGAAACGACATAATTTTGCAATGCGGACTAGGGAAGTGACAGAATTTATTGACGGATTACCCTGTAGCGCTTTTGAATACTTAATGAGATTTTATTACTCTACACTCTTTTGAAATAGACTATAGAATGGTTATCTATAGAAAGTAGGCTTACATATTTAACGATGATTTATATTTTCAAAATGTTACATAACCTTCTACCCTGATATTTTGACAAATTTGTAATTTTTAATAATCAAATCCACCAGTATAATACTAGAATAAAAAATAATTTGTATGTAAATAATCAAACAAAAATATTCAACACTGAAACATTAATGTTCAAAGGATTTATTAAGTATAACAGTCTACCTGAAAATGTAAAGTCTTCTAACAGTCTTATTCTGTTCAAAAGAAATTTATTAGACCATTTAAGAGACCATTAAGGTATTATGTGATATTTTTTATCTTTTATTCTTTTTTTGTATTTTCAATTATCGTAGGTAAGACTACTTATATTGACAAATATAAGTAGATCTTTTTTGTATTATTGTATTCATATGTATATTAATGTTAACATTACTATCATTGTTGTATATATTAGGATGTATCCTATTTGAATACAGCATTTCAGTTTCAATTTCAGTTTACTGCAGAAAAAACACTTCGAGATTTTGTTAATTTAAGCTTTACATAAACAATAGTAATAATATTTTAATATTATTGAAACAACAAGAATAAAAGTAAAACGTATCACTAACTGCAAAATAGTTTGGTTACGATTTATAATCAATACAAACCCTCAGCTCAGTTGCTTGACTGAGAACCCTATTTATCGAGACATGCGCAATGGCTCAAAAACAGCTACAGCTGGTATTAAGCGTCCTTGTCTAATCAGTAGCGTCGCTCACTCACTTTCTGTCACTTTATTTTCAGTACCTAGCATCTTTAAAGTCAGGAAACTTTCATTTGCGAAGTACAGAAAAAAATGATCTTTAATGTGGTGTAAATGAAATAAATATACATAATAAACGAAAAGTTTAAACAAAATCATGCATATTTACACCTGGCTGCGTCAATTGATAATATTTCAATTAATAGTACTGGTGGGTAATTACTAATTGGCACCTTATGAGAAATGAATTCTCCCACTTATGAAATTAAATTTTAATTGCCTACATTATTCTTACATAATTTTGCAGTGGGATCCTATTCTAAAAGTAGACGAAATCATTACGAATAATCCAAAACTGGACCTATTACATAATTTGTCGTCTCAGCATAAAAAAGCGACAATTTGATTCTAAACGGTTGCGAAATATTGATTACGACACAAATTTGGAAAGTGAGTTATCTGCATTACTGGATTTTTCTAATTCTAATGCACTTGAAACTGAAGCGTCCAGTCTCTAGTTGCTTAATCCACTAATTCATCTCTTTATATGGCGAGTTACGTTACTTAACTGATTTGTGAGAGTAATTTCAAATCATTGCGAGTTCTCAACGTTAGGTAATAAGATGAGAGGATATTGCATTACAAAATGTGTTGAAAGGTCAGCAACAGTCGCAATAGCTTCATTTTCTAGATGATATTCATTTGAGACAAGAATGTAATGTATGAAAGTAGCAATAAAAATCTGTCTTCAAACAAACTTTACGCATACGCATATATTCAGTGAATCATTTATAATTCGAGTTTATACAGAACGAAAAGTGATTTATGATCTAGTCGTGTCACTGACATCGTTTTTTGCTCGTAGTGAAAATTTGGGAACTTCCATTGTTTAACCGAACGATCCTTAGAATCTCAGTATTGGAGAAAGTCGAAAACAGGTATTCACAAGTTGATGGAGTAATTAGAAACACTGAAAATGCAAGAACTAATCATACAGGTGAATTGGTGAAAGCAATATTATATTGCTGATATATAAAATGAACATATGAACAACATAGGCAACAGGTTCAAAAGTGATGAACAACTATCAGATGATGGATAATACTTCTGTTATGACATAACGAATAAATGCTTTGTTTTTTTTTCATGATGAAATCATAAAACTTTCGGAAGAATAGGTGACCTTCCAAAATATTGAGTTTTGCTCTGAATCGTTCGGGAACATTATAAATGTGAATATTTCCATATATTCGTGAGAACCTGACATGCCTCAGATATTAGTTGAAAGAGGAGGACTACTCTGAGAACAGTTCAAGACAGTTCTATACAATAAGAGGATTTTGGCGATTATCGCGAGGGTTATAGTTTGATATTGTTCTTATACAAAAACTGGTGAAAGTCTACTGAGTAGACAAATTACAGCTCATAATTGGCATCAATGCACGCCCACTGATCTGGGGAAACAGAGACACCAATGAAAAAGTTGAGCATTCGGTACAGATTTTCATAACAAACAACTTACACATCTTGAACTGAGACAAAACGTATCTTCATGGTCATGATACTTAGGACAAAAATAAAAGTAACTTTAGCCACTACAATAATAACTATCGAAGATTGTAAATGTTCAACAGCCGGAGATGATTGTGTCAAAGCTACTTTCCATGTTCTCAGGCCGTGGTCTGCAGGTTTTTATGTCTGACATTTCGTCTACGATTGTGGTAGACATGACTAAAGGTGCAGCACCCCTTCCAGAGACAAATTCCAACCTTGTGATGTCTGCGTTGAGAACAACTATAGTCCGTTCATAATTTGTCGATAGCACAAAATGAGGGCCCAAGTCATAAAACGGTCGTAAAACTCGTAAAATCACAGGCGGAGGTTCCTGAAGTGTTTATTCATTAAATATAAAGCTTCAGTTTATATTCGAAACTTGCCTTGAAAGGGTGAAGTTGTTACGAACGAAAATAATTTTTGGTTTAGTACATTTTTTAATCGCATTTAATTTACGGCTCGTTGGTGTTTCGGCGTCTACGGCAGTAATTAACGTCTCTAATATTTATTTTGCGAATTTTGTGCAGTGCGTGAGTAACTTTTTTTCATATTCCCACAAACATATACGTACCTTTCGTTCCTGCTTGTTCTGTTTGATTGCTTGCGATGGCTTTGTCATCATCATCAACATCATCAAGTTTTACACCGGTACTGTTGCGTACAGTCAGTAAGTCTGTCTATTCACCAAGAGAGAAGACTATTGTTTTGAACGTTCACGATGCTCTGGTTTCTCAGAATCCCACAAACACTGTTCAGAACATAATCAAGAGTTGTGCCAACATGACGGGCGTAGGGGAGTCAACAATATATAGGTTCCTATCAGAAAGAAAAAAAAGGTATAGCTAACCCAAATACAAACGAATACTTAAAGAGGGGGAGAAAACCTATTGAAATTGATGAATTTGCCAAAAATGGTATTCGAAGGAAAATTCACGAATTTTTTTACAAAAAAGAAATACCCAACTTAAACAAAATTTTACAAGAAGTTAGAAACGACCCGGATTTGCCTCATATCGGACGAACCAAATTGTGGCAAGTTTTAAAAGAATTAAATTTCCGGTGGGAGAAATCAGACCGAAAATCACTTTTGATTGACCGGGAAGAGATAATATGTTGGAGAAGAAAGTATCTAAGATCTATACGAAAATTTCGGGCTGAAGGAAGGCCAATTTACTATCAGGACGAAACGTGGGTAAACGCAGGTCATACTCTCACAAAAATTTGGACAGATAAAAATATATCAAGCTCCAGGCAAGCCTTTATGGAAGGTTGGTCTACTGGTATTTCCCCACCCTCTGGTAAAGGCAGTAGATTAATAGTTTCTCACATTGGCAGTGAAAAAGGATTTGCTAAGCATGGTTTGTTGGAATTTGAATCCAAAAGCACAAAAGACTATCACGAGGAGATGACAGCTGATGTTTTCGAAGAGTATTTTGAGCAGATGATTGAACATATACCACCAAACTCAATTGTAGTATTAGATAATGCACCTTATCATTCACGACTAGTTGAAAGGCTTCCAACGACTGCGTGGAAGAAACAGGATATCATTGACTGGCTGCGGAATAAGTCCCTGCCTTACGAAGATGGAATGGTTAAAGCAGAACTTTTAAAAATGGCCCGGCAACACAAATCTAAGTTCAAGAAATACGTAGTTGACAAAATGGCGGAAAGACGAAACATCACAGTCCTTAGACTTCCACCCTACCACTGCGAATTAAATCCAATTGAACTCATTTGGGCACAAATGAAAAGCTATGTGGCTAGAAAAAATACGTCATATAAAATACAAGCTATACGTGAATTGTTATATGAGTCTTTACAACATATTACAGAACAAAATTGGCGAGATGCAGTAAGACATGCAATAGAAGAAGAACAAAAAATGTGGGATCTTGACAATATAATTGATGCGACTGTAGAGACACAACCGCTAATTATTAACCTGCAAGACGACTCGGATTCCGAAGATGATCCTGTTTATTTTGAATTTGAATAGTTTTGTAAGTAATCGTAGTTTATATCATTTAAAAATAGGTATTAATTAAATAAATGTATCTTTTACAAATTGCAAGTAACTTATTATTTTTGAATAAAATAAAGATTTTTTTTTTAAATAAAAATACAATTTACACTACCTACAGTTTAAGAATATTAATATATTTATTTATTTAAAGTAACTAATGTTTTAATCGTATACTCTACGACACTGGTCACTCATTTCCACTCAACATACCTACATAATTGGATTAAAAGGTTTATAGCTGTATTGTATTTCTTCAGTTACTAGGTGGGTTAGTCGAAAACATCTTGAACTGCCAGGTTTAGTTTGGTTTTTGTTATTATATCATATTAGCTGTCCTCTCTGTATTTCAGTTCTCTAATTAGGGTCAAACTTGCAGTGAGCTATCAACAAATTATGAACGGACTATAGAGCATTTCGACCATTACCTCATCGCCTCTGATTATGTCTACTGCGGTAGTAGACGCAATGTTGGCATGAAAACCTGCATACCACGGCCAAAAACCAGGAGAAAAGCTTTGACACATTCATAACTATGTTTCATAACCGTCGTACTGATTCATTCATTTTCTTTCTGAGTGAAATAATGTTTTCCATGTACTTGTGATGCACTGTTTGGAACCTTTGTTATAGTAATGAACATTACTGGAGCTTTTTCCCTACACCAAACGTTATTTTAACACCTCGACACGTGTTTCGATCACCAAGTGATCATCTTCAAGAGGAAGATCAAACACTTCTATCTTCCTCTTGAAGATAATCACTTGGTGATCAAAACACGTGTCGAGGTGTTAAAATAACGGTTTGGTGTTAGGAAAAAACTTCAGTAATATTCAATGTTTTCCATGTTTGCAGGTACGTATAAGCCCGCAGATTGTTAAAATTTAAAACGTTTACCTCTTACTTTTTCATGCTAACGGAACTCGTTTTCTCTACACGATATGTCGACTGTGTATTAACTTCTTATTCATGCTCAGAGTGGATTGAGCATGAACAATTCAAAAGTATATATTTCAAAAGTACCTCAAATTTTTGTGTCAGGGATATTAATGATTTGTTTGTCGCTAAAACTATCAAGAATACTATAACTAATGCTGATGCATTATGCATCTTAAATACTTGGACTCTTGAAGACATTTTAATATTGTAATGGGGTAAGGCGGTCGTGAAAATACTATACTAAGAAGTTGAATTCTGTGGAAAATGAAGATTTTCGTGAAATAATTATCTATTGATATCACCTAAAATACTAAAACTAGCCATGCAATGTCAACTGTCACGAGTATTTAACACAATTCAGGTTATAGCTGTTCGGCTGCTCTGCAGGTCCGTGTCATCGATGATATCATTAGAGAAACAGATAAGAGAATCTGTACTATACTCATTTTATCAGATTTCAGTAGAGCATTCGATACTCTCAATCCCTATTTATTATTGCTCATTTTGAACTGCGAATTGCTGCGAATACGCTGCGAATTGAAAATTACCTGAAGAATAGATCCCAAAAAAATTTTTTTTCAACGCAATCTAATTATATGATTTTACAATACGGAGTTCCTCAAGGACCAATTCTTGGACTACTGTTATTTGCTGTGTATACATTTAATCTCATTATAAGTATTCAACGATGTAACATTCACTGTTATACAGATGATACACAAATTCATTTTTTCCCTTCAGAAACTGATACCTCCTGTCGTATGCTAATCAGAAAACTGGATATATTTATCTAGAATGCTTCAGATCACCACTTGATTTAAAATTTCTCTAAATCGAAAGCTACCCTTTCCGGTTTAAAATATGAACGCTGAGGTTTCTTTAACATTATCAATATAGTTTTTAGTGATGAAACCACAAAAATTGTTGAGAAAGTCAAAGTTTTGGGTGTATTGTTGGATTTCAATATGAGATTCGAGAGACATGTCAAATTTCAATGAATTGTCACAAAGAGCGTAACTCACCATTCCTGTAATATATGGAATCCGGCATTTTCTACTGCCAAAGCTAAAGTTATACTTTGTGAAAGTTTAGAGTTGTCGAATTTCAATTACGCAGATGCTGTTCACGGACCTGTCATAACTAATTATCGAAAACAAAGAATTCAAAAAGTACAAAATTCATGTCAGAATTCATGGAATAAGAAGACGCGGAAGATTGTCCCATAAATTTCACGAAGTTGGTTGGTGATCCAGGAAAATAGGAGAACATCACGTTGTGGTCTTTTTTATAAAATCATTTGCAGATTGACGCCTTCGTATTTACATAAAAATAACCTTTCGTATTACGGATGTGCATAATGTTAATATAAGATATTAGGGAACATTGTTTTCGTCCTCTTTCGACATCAAATACTTCAGAAAGTCTTATAGTCTTCAAATTTCCAAAATTTATGAAATCTTTCCATCCGATTTCAAAATAGGGAGTTTTCAGTTTTTCAAGACTCAGTCCAAACAGTATTTATTCAACCTTTTTTGCTAATAATCTTCAGAATCCTTATTTCAAATTGGCAGCTGTTTAAAAAGTTACAAAACATGAATAATATTTGTTTTGGGGTGCATTTAGTTGCAGTTAGTTTCGTTTTTTCGATTCTTTTGTATAAAAAGTTATTTTTGATGTGAGGTTAGTGGAAGAGTAACAGAGTAGCATTTCCTGCTTCCGAGTTAAACTTCGCCCTGTATTATCTTTACATGTCTATAATCTGAAGTCCTACTGTTAACCATGTAATGGGTAATAATACAGATTATTATTATAATTACCTGTTGGAAAAACGTTTCACTCACCGGAACAAAAATAGAGTCCATATTTAAGAAATAGTCCATAGCTCAGTCCATAGCAGTATCAGAATCAAAACAAAATGGTGTCTCTCGACTCGCATTTCATTACCTATATTAGCATCATTTCCTGATGGCTAGCGGAACGCCCGTCGAAAAACAGCATTTTTGTTCTGGTAAAGGAACAGGGTTTTCAATTTTCATGCCACAGGTTCTTAATTGTAATTATCAAATATGTATTATATTACCTTCATACGCTATTCTTATTTTGACGGTCTTGGAATAATTATTGATACTATTATTTATCAGAGTAACTTGTGTAATGCTGTGTACGTAGTTTTCTCAGATGATTACATGAATAACAATTTCAATTCAATAGGTATTATTAATTTGCCAAGTTAACGTTTATGACCCAAAACATTATATTTATATTACATTATTACAGGAAATACGTGTTTTGAAACGCCTTATGCAATTGATTAGCTATAATATGTTCGGTGTAGTTGAACGAAATTCATTAAAACTGAAATGAAAAATTCTTTAGGAAGTCAGGAGTTATGACGTACTCGTAATTATAACAAATCCGGTGATAACTTAAAATTCAAACGTCATTCGTAAATTGATCTTAATAACTTGTGTGAAAGTGGAAAATACTTGTTCAGGAAAGAGATATGTTTTTCGAATTTTTCTGGTATTTTCTTCTTCCACATATATACCTGAAATCTCTAAAGAAAAATACAAGTAGTAAGTACATTTCGAGTGCTTTCCAGTTAAAAAAGCACGTCAATTACAATTCGATGAATGAAGTCATAAAGTCAGTAGTTTCTCAACAAGATGGGGTTCCTTTCCATTGCGGAATACCAGTGCGAAAATTCCTCGATGGTAATTTAGGGATCGGTGGATTGAAGGAGGGCTTCCATAAAAAAGCAGCCTAGAATCTATGATTTGATTCCACTGGATTTTTTTCAATGGAAATGATTCAAATCAAAAGGTGCTGTAGGATTCAAACATCAGATATTTCTCATAATGTGATGGTGGAAACAAAAGCTCGTATGATAGTTGATAGCGACAAGTAGAATTTGGAACTTCTGGCATGAATTGAATCTACTGAAATGCTCGAGTAATAATCATCTCCTGATGAGATAGCACTCCTCTTCTGATGAGGGAGAAGAGTTTTCAATAGACTAGTTTTCAAACATTTAGTCGTGTGAATTTTCCTGTTTAGATACATTTTCTAGCCTGAAATTAAATAAAAACTGTGAAAAAGTATTTCATTATTTTTTGACATTGTTTATCGTTGTGAGGTCAAGAATGTTTCAGGGTTGAATAAAGAATTTAAACACCTATTCATGCTGGCTCGTTCCAACCGAAATACACTGCAGAAATATTGTGAATGAAAAAAGTTGATTTTTATACTATTACATCGATGGCGAGCTTGTGAACGAACCGCCACTGTCGTAGTCACGCTATCGTTAAAATGTTTCTGAGGAATACATATGAGAAAATTGAATTGGTATAGCAAATATACGAGAATTTTTGGAATATCTTGTATATACTTCACAGCATCAGGCTGCAAGTCACTTCAAATTAGTCCATAAAATGATTAAATAGTGAAGAATGCCTCAAAAAAAAGTTGAATAATTGCAACCATTACAAACTGTAATTGAAGTACAATGTTCAGTTGACATTTGTAACATCGAATACATTTTTTATATTTAAATGAGAGTGTAGCTCATTTATTATTAGGAACTAGTGTTGTATTAGAGCCGGAGTCAAAGCTCAAAGAGAGCCGATATGTATTTATTCGAGGCCCAGCGCGAGCCGGAGGGTCCCGAGTCGAGTTTTCGAGCCATTTAGAGCTTCTTCAAACCATGAGAAGGTTCTGAGCCTTTATCACCCCTTAGAGATGGATTAATGTAAAACCCAGATAAAGATGTCCTTGATTTTTTGACTGAGTGCAAGTGGAGGGTCTCTAGGTCCCATTTCAACTCCTTAAGGCATTACATATGGATACCGAAAGTTGTAAAGTGGTTGTCCTTCTGGTGGAGATAAAGTAATAAACAGTATGGTCAAAGCAGTATCTAATGATGAAGTTTATTTCCAAAATCATTTCCATTTTGCAAATTCACAATCACGAAGGTTCGCGCATACTCAGAAGGAAACCGCGTAGATCTCGATGTTACTGTAATCAAATTATACCAAAATTCTGAAAAAGTTAATAATACACAAACATCAGCTAAAAAATAACAGCAATGCATTCCACAATGCCAACTCTAGTACTCAAAACGTTCTTTTTCTGTACTAAAAAATCGTATATTTTGGAGCTAAGCTCGAGTCAAAGCTCGGCTTGACTCGGCTTTAATACATCCCTATTAGGAACCACCGCTTGGACATGATATTTGTGACATATATTTCGTAACTGTGGTGGCAGCGGTGGGATAAGTATCGGTACTGATAGTCCTGTCATTGAAAGTAAAATACGGCGACACTGTAAAATTTTGCCAAACAGCACCAATTTGCACAAAAAATTGGATATAGGTTTTACTTACTCTCTACTTCAGAGTTGACCAGAAATGTTTCATAGATAATAAGTCTGTAAATAGATATAATGGTTAATTCTAAGCAACTTTTGTTCTATGAAGATTATTTCTGAAAGTCAATATTTTTTAATTGATTGGCGAGCGGAAATGTCAATTTTACAACCAATGAATTCACATTTTGGGAATAAATTAAAACGTTACTAAAAAACTATTTCCACTAAAAATATAGCCCATACAAACAGACTAATAGCTTGTTGAAATTTGTTCTCATTAATCAAACGCTAAAATTGAAAGTTTCAGCGTGAAGTAATGAAAAACCACCGAATTTTTGGATGAAACTCATGTAACCTTTTTTGAACAGCTACAAGAAACCTTCATTTTCATTTTTCATTCAAGTCTCAAAACGAAGCCTCTTGAACCAGTTAAACTTCTAGAACATATTACAAGTACATAAGTGAAGTGACTCGCGAAATGGTAATAATTATTTTCAATTGGAATGGTAATAAGGGGCGGAACTTTCTGTTTTTTGTCGGAAATAGGAAATAGGGATCAACATTATCATCACCATAACACGCTTAGTTTTGATGCTAGAAATTTTTATAAAAAAAGCAGAGGTAAGCTTTTCAAGCACTTCAAAAATATTCTGAATTTCGCCCAAAAACATTGTTTTATTAGTAACTTCAAAAACTACACCTCACGATTTGATCTCCACAAAGTTTATTGGAATATATATATATATATATATATATATATATATATATATATATATATATATATATATATTCCAATATATATATATATATATATATATATATATATATATATATATATATATATTCCAATATATATATATATATATATATATATATATATATATATATATATATATATATATATATATATATATATATATAGCACAGTAGCTTTCAAATTACTTGAGAAAGCTACTGGGCTAGCGAAACATGTTGTGATATACTTTTCAAATAAAGTTTGTGGAGATCAAATCGTGAGGTGTAGTTTTTGAAATTACTATGGATCTTCATGAAGTAACGGCCGAATCAATCAGAAAATTATTAGTAACTATACGTTGAAAATGTCAATTTAAGCATTTGACGAATGAGAATCAACCCTCAACAAGATATTACTCCGTTTCTTTCAAGATTACAGACACTATATCTATACCATTATTCTATTCAGATAATTCATTATTCTACATTTCAGATAATAGCCAGAATGATCAGTAGAGGATCGTGGAGTCTCTGGGAAGCAATACGGTATACTTGAAGCAAATATACCAAATCCAGCTGACCAAAAGGACACAAACAACCAAACGAACTTTATAGAAGTACGGGACGGAATAATGTGTCCTCTTCCCTAGTCCTGTGATATGCAAGTCCTGCAACAAGATAGATATCTGGCAAGAAACGATTGATTGATGGTTGAGTTCCGGCCTACGAACATAGTTTTATGAAGGATGGTAATGCACTTGAGAAGGTTTATTTTGTGAAAAGCTTGTTGGTGGTACAAAATTGGCACAATCATATCGCTGGAATTGCAAAGGCTGCTTCAAAAGCGTGGAAGAGTGTTTCGAATCAGGAAACTGTATACACCTCAGCAACTTTTGAGGCTTTACTAAGCTCAAATAAGACTTTTTTTTGGGTTATTGTTTTCATGTATGGAATTCTGCCCCTAAGCATACCCTAACAGCCTGGCCACGGGACACTCGCCGATGCGATTATTCGCGCGGTGCGAACGGCGAAGCGTCTAGCGACTGAAACAAACGCATAACAATATACTTATGAAGCCACGCGCAATGGCGATCGGCGAAGCGACCGGCGAAATGTACCGAGCGAACCGCCTGGGCGACTTGCGGCGCGGTGGGCGAGCAAAACAAAGGCATGAATCAGTACGGCGCGAGCCACGGAGTAGAGCGGTAGTTGTGGCGAATAGTGCAGTGTTCAAACTAGTTTAGTTGTTTTCGCCGCGAAAAATGAACACCGAGACTTTTATTGCTGAAATACTAGCTAGACCATCTATTTGGAAGACTGATCAAAAAGTTAGAAATTCATTATTCATTCTACCGTCAATTACAAGTTAGAAGTTGTTTTTTGTTTTAGTTTCACGAAAAATTACTGTCATTTAATTTAGATTTTTGCAATGAATAACATAATTATCTGAAAGTGTTTTTATTTCATAAAATATCAATATACAGGGTAACATTCAATTAGCTGATAATATTTTGGGCAAAGATAGTTCCAAATAAAGTTAGATATAAAAAAATCCGTTTGCCACCATTACTTTCTTGGTAAAAGTTGTTCATATTGATGAATACTATAGGTAATTCTCCAAAATTTGATCAGCTAATTAAATATTACCTCTATACATAGGTATACAGATGAATGCGTAATGTAGATTAATATAGATGGATATGTATAGATAGGTAAGTACATACCTTAATGTCAAAAACAATTTTTCAGCGGCACTTAAAATTCTATTTGCATTAAGTTTTTTTCTCCAATTCTGGTTGAATATTCATAAGAATATAATCGAAGGTTTCAATACTCATCCTGATATACTCAAAAAAAGTTTCTGGATATAATCTGTATTTCTCGTACTTCTTGTGGAATTCTCCATCTACACCCCGATTCTTATTCAAATCATGTACTCCACAATCTCTTACAAATATTAGGTCTTGAACCAAAAAACTATTACTTTCCATATACATTTTTATATATATGATAATATAATTTGAATCATATGACCTTCCATCTATTCAATGACTTATAACCAAAAATAATTCCCCTCTGTCAAAAGATGGTTTTGCAAATGTGGAATTGGTCTTCACATTCATAAAATTTCTCCTATGCTCTTTTATTCTTCACTCTTTATGACACGACCATCTTGTGTTACATTTGGAAGAGAAAAGATTGAAACGCAATCTTTTGGAATGCTTGAAAATTGATAGATATAGGAATTCTGGAAATTTACTAAATATCCAAATAAAATTGAATCTCTACCCTCTATTCTATTATGACATTTGAGTTCGTGAAATTACTTTCCTAATGTTCGAATTTTCATTTAATTTTTACTTGAACTTGGGTAAAATTATAAATTATTTTGTAGGTAGAACACAACAAAGTGTCACTTGAATAAAATATGTAATAGTAGTTAATAATAAATGAAAAGTAGACAAGCATTCATATTTTATTCAATCAATTTATAACTGCTTATTGGAAATACATCGACAGTCATAATTTTCAAGGACCCTTCTGAATGGATGTTTCATGTCATTTTGAACATTCTCTTTGATCATATCCTGAACAATTTTATTATACATCTCTTCCTCCTTTCGTCCTTCTTCCAGTTGACGTTCCAGCTCTTGTCTCTCTCGCTCCTGCAAGAATAATTATGTTGTGTGATTATTTTTTACATTGCGGAAAAAAGGTGAAATAGTTGAAGATAAGATAACTTTCATATTAGTCTTGTAGATTAAATTCACTACACTTGTTTGACCGATTAAATGCGCTCAACCTCTGCGATCATTCACTTGGCAAAAGTTCGAAAATTGAGTTTGATGCACTTGAAAAAAATGTTACTACAAGTATGGAGAAACTTTCTTTATTTTTACCAAGAATACAAGTACTATTCTCAGTAATGTGTGTTACATTCCAAATTCAAAAATGGGGGTGGCTCAAGTCAGATGACACTTTATATAAAAGATTCATGGACATATTCTGATAGCCCACATCAAATGCAAACAGCAAAATGTGGACAGATTTTCAATATGTCTGCGAATAAAGAAGATATAGGCAAAAAAATAATTTGGGATTTTTTGGTTTTTCCTGTATATCTCCAGAACCAAAAGAGCTACATTCGATTTTTTTACATCATTGAATAGGTCTCTAAAATACGCAACTTTGCCACGTTTCAACCGACACTCTATCTATTTTTTTCAAACACTATATCGTGATGACTGATACTTATTACAAATTTATTGGTTTAAAGATAATTAAGTGTAATTATATGTGATAAAAGTGGTTTATACATTTTACATTTAGTACGTTTGTAGAATTTGAGGTTAGTTGATGGTATTAATTATTTATCAACATCATAAACTAAAACAATAATTATTTAATATGCAATGAGTGTTCAAATTAATTAATAAAAGATACAAATAATAATTATTAAAGTCTGGAAAAATCTAAAAATTAATGTAAATATCAAATTAAAATGAATGTCTCTTTCTTAAAGTAATCTTACAATTTCAATTGATAAAATGTATCGTCAGGTTTTCCCATATACAGTACAAAATGACGATATTATCAAAATGAATTTTAATAAATATTCGAAATACACAAATACATAAACTTTAACAAATAATCAAATGAATCACAGCAACAAATAATTTTTAAAAAACGAAGTATAAATTCTTACGTGCGTACATGTACACACACACACACTCTTTCTCCAAAAGTTTCAAGATTTGAAAGAAAAATGTATAATTTTTCCTGGAGGGAGGAAGTAAATATTTTGTATTGTATAATGATGTTGACTAAAACGAACACGATATCAAATCGAAATTTTATTTTCAATAGTTATCACTCATTTCCGCTTAATATTCGCAATAAGAATATTTTTCCTAAATACACTTCTAACTGGATCTACTAGATTTTTCAACTGATCTCAATCTCAAATTCTGAAATTTAGAATTCAGAATAGAATAGAAATTTATCTATACTGAACAATTAACACAATGGTTTCCACTTACATGATGAACAGTTTCTTTTTAAAGTTCTTTATACATAATATTCATTGAGTACCATTGATACAGTTAACAATAAACAACAATAAATAATAAAATGCCCGTAAAAAATCCAGACACATTTGAGCATTTGAAGGAGTTGTCCCTCTGTAATACTGAATATATCCAGTTCATATTTCCTGGCCATTTTTTTAACGATTTCGAGACATTGTGAAGAGGAGACAAATTGTTTGAGACACAAAATATATTGTCTGTTCTTCTCAGTTTCACGTCACTTTTCCAAGAATGTTAAAAACAAAAATCACTTCCGAGGACTCACAGCAGTCTTTAAATTGTTGCATATTGAATTCTTATAATTGGCTGGGATACGATATAAATAAAGGCCAGAACATTGTGTTTTCTGAAGAAGAATGTTCTTAATAATCGTTTCTGGACTTTTTCTATAGTATCAGAATATAAAAAAGGTCTTTCGATTCCAAATGACACAACCATATTCCAGCTTAGAATGAACAATGAAGTTAAAGAGTAACAAACAAGTACCGTGATCGAATTCACGACTAGATCTTGAGACAAAGCGCATTTTTCTATAACATTCAGATACTATTGTGCCGAGAGACACTGAACACACCCGTGAAAATGATCCCAAAATCTTTTTTCTTATTGATTCTCTGTAAATTGGTGTGACTAATAAAATAATTCTTGATAGTGGGCGACTTGTTTCGTGTGAAACTCATTATTTTGCATTCCGCTTCGTTGAGAGATAGGTCAAAAAGTATTTAGATAGATTATTGAGATCATCTTGAAGCATATCAGAATCTTTTTCGATTTCGATTATTCTAAAAAGCTTGAGATCATCGGCATAAAGGAGAGGTTGAGAATGCCTGATATACCGAAAAACGTCATTAACAAATAACATGAAAGAGAGAGGTCCCAGAATCGGGCTTCGCGGAACTCCCGAACTAGCGGTAAATTCGATCGAAGATACGTTGTTGAATTGTACGAACTGTATGCTGTAGGATAGATAGCAGAAATTATGGGAATATTTCAAACTTACCCTCAAAACGTTGTTGTGTTCAATCTGTTTCTGAAGATCTTCTCTGTACTGTCTTACTGCCTCAGCTTCCAAACGATCACTCTCAGCTTGGAGGCGTTCGTTCATTTCGAAAGCCATTCGAAGTAACTCGTTTTCAGCTTGCTTCAGTTTCAATTGGTTTTCAGCTTCCTGTCGTTTGTGAACAAGTTGCTCAGCTCTCCCTTGTAAGACATCCTGAAAGTCAATCATTTGAAAACGTATAAATTTCAAAGGTATTGAAACTATGCACATGTGAAGTGTTTCAATGGGGAATACGACCATCTCGTATATTTTACTTCGAATGGATTTAATTTTGATAATAAATTCTTACGTTCATCAGCTACTTCCAATTTTTTTTCGATAGCGAAGGGGGTTGAAAGATACTTTATTTGAAATATCTCTTGGCATCTTTTGATCTCTGGATTGCAAGACCTGCTCTTATAGTGCAGGTCAATTTGTGAATTTTCATTTTCGGAGTTGGAAGAAGCCAAACTTTCTTCATAAACAATTTGTGGATTTGTATTTCTACAGAACTGGTGGCATATAGTTCTTGACCCAATCATCGCATATCTCTGTGTGTGGAGTAGTCATTAGTAATGCCGGTGCACCTTTCGTTATTATATACATCTTCGGTATATAATAGATTAGGTTAGGCCTATTCGACCCACCACTGCAACCTGCAAGGGTTTATTGTGACTCACACCTATTCAAACTCAACCAAATGAACCCAGCTTCTTGACGAAGCCGATTAGTTTATATGGTGAGTGATCTTTCAGGTCAGGTGGTAAAAATGTAGACTGTCTTTCGACAGTCCGAGTCTCTGTATATGATGATTCAGACGACAGTGACCTGTGAGAAGGCCTGTAGACATCGTAGTTCATCCCTACTGAAGTCCAACAACTATTTGGTTCCAAGCTTCGAAAGGTGAATGAACGTCTGGGAGTGAGCCAATCCTGGAAGATTTTGCCAGAAGTCTTTGAAGCTTCTTGCCATCCAGGTGTTCAATGTATGTTTGGCAAACCTAGAGCAGTGCCAATGACAGGTTCTGATCCGATGAAATTACTTGCAGCTCTCTCCTTTGCAAGGGAGTCAGCAGCCTCATTGCCTTCCAGGCCAATGTGGCCAACTTAGGCGTTGCTTTGGTAGAAGTCAAGAGCTTCCAACTCCGCTTGACTCTCCGAGAAAATTTTTATTGATTTGTGTGTGAGGTTTGTGTTCTACTATATAATAACGACCACGAGATGAAGACTCTCACAACCGACTCGGGTCAGAATCAAGGTGGTGGGGCCCAACCCGATGTTTTTTCTATTGATGACCACAACAATAACAAAGGACACTTTGAATGGACAAGTGAACTGAGAGATAGCCTGTTGCATTGTTATGAGTGTAGTGAACACGGTGAACACGCATTTGAGTCGAAATAGAAAGGGGTCACTTCCAGAGGAGGTGTATTTCATGGAGATTCCATCAACTCCCATCTCTTCTCCATCTCTTTATTGTCATTATTGCTTGTTCCCAGGAATACTCTTGTGTACAACTACGGAATCTCCGGGAATAGAAGGTATAAGTATAACTTATTTATTTTATATAGATGATCTATCAATCTGTAGAAGGAAATCTTCATCAGTTTCCAAATGTTGTAGAAGAGTTCACGTATGCTATCAATTAAAAATTTAGAATAGACAAATTTGCAATGGCCCATCTCGAAAGAGAATGATACAGGGATTATGGAGAGGATGTGCTGCTCGTGAAAGGAAGCATACTACATCATTTGGATGCCAAAGAGTCGTAAACTAATCTTGGGGTGGAACAACGCCACTCCCAAGAGGGAGGTACCCCAGAAAAGTGTCACCGCGACATACCCAGAATATGCGGTGATAGCCTATATATACCGACATAATAAGGCCATTAGACTGCTTTACTACAACTTGCGGCACTCCTACGGTATTGACGACACACCGTTGTTGACTAATGCCTAGGAGATATTGAATCCGTGGTGGAGAATAAGAGGTGCTGAATTCATTGGAATTACTCATTCCCCTCCTTCAGGGAGATAAAAGCTAACGAGCTTGATGCTCCTTGTTCATCAGAGTAAAATGATATCCGTCATGGAGTTTTCCTCTTCGAATGAAGCAAATATCGTCCAAGAAAAGAAGTATCGAGATTATTTTTCAAACTTCGCAGACTCTACTCAGATTACTGAGTAGATTACTGATTACTGAGAAATGATTGTTCTGATTATATGAGTCCTATGTGGAATGTTGCCTACACTATTCTTTCATCTTAAGAACCGGATTGCTTCAAAACGGTGAAAATCTTAGACAGACAAATGCAGAAGGATGTTATTCTTGGTTCGCTACATATACCCAGGGAACCCAATTTTTCCCTCCATCCATTCCATTCCATTTCTTTACGTTTATGGAAAGTGAGCCTTGGTTTACTATGCTGCCACGCTTTCTGAATGTGTCGGAGCTTCAGATACAGTGTCTGACTCTTAACACCTTTTAGATAATGATATTTTATACCTAACAAGGTAGAGTTCATACAGAGTGGGTCACTAAGAAAGAGGCTGTATTTCAGGGCCAATCCCCCAATCCCCTTTTTCTGCATCTCATCATTGCCATTATCCATTCTACTCGAAAATAATTGGGGTACAACTGCGGAAACCGAAGGCAAAAGGTATTTCATTTACTTTAAATTAATGACTTCGAATTGTAGCTGTTCTATTTGAAGAAGTAGAAACTTGTGCGAGCTAAGGCTTAACGAGGTCTTACTTTTCAACGTGTGATTCATAACACGGGTTGGACGATAGCAAGTGAAAATCGATTGTTCAGACTAGGGATTGAACCACCGACCAACTCGGCAGTCAATTCGAGTGAGTGAACGAAGCACCCACGTCGAACCGCCTGGCTACCGACCGATGTCTCTGAGGTATGACAATATGCCTTGGGTACCGGTACCTTTGGTTGAGTCACAGCATCGTTGGCCTTATCGAAGAATTCGTGCATAGCGCAGCTGCGTATGGGTATTTGGAGACATTTCTCGCATTGAGAGTTGTCGGTAAACTCAATGTGACACCCGGGCTTTCTGGTGATAACGAACGTAGATATTAGCTACTCGTTACCTGCAGATATGTAATAGACAGTTACTATTAGTTTTGGCTTGTTTGACTGGGTACAAACTCTAGAATAAATTGTGATAACGCTTCCTACGGTAGTTTTGGTTGCTGACTACATTCCAGCCTGAACTATTTGCTTCCCCCCTGAACGCTCTAGAACCTATTTTGTTGCAGAAGAGTATGATCTCCTATAGTCCTGAAGGGTACACGCATTTTATCGGTACAACGGTACATCTCAGAAGAGGACGTTGCGTGTTTTACGGAGATGATGTATAGGTTTTAGATAGAAATATCCTGCACAATCTAGATGCAGGAGAGACGTAGACTCACTTCAGGAACATATAGCATCACTTTTAAGATATGACCACCGTAAGTGTCTGCAAGTGCAAGTGTCATCAGAATTTCGTAACCTCTGCATTTCTTCTTGAAGCAGCTGCACGAACTGCCAATGAACTTGGTTGAGTTTTCTATACTGGACGAAATGAAAAACTTCATTACCAAATTGGAACCCGTTCAGTAGATGTCCCACAGAGATCACTTTATTTCTACGATGGGGTCTTCTTCAACAAATTTGGCTCACATTTGCTCATAAAAGTACTACACTTTCGCTTTCCTCGGTTGATGTCTCTACACCCATTACGCGTCTACCGTAGACGCGTAATGGGTGTAGAGATTCTTAACACCAGGTTCTGCCATGAGACGCCTGAGTTGTGGTATTTTCAGCAGCAGATGTGACGTATAGGAAGGAAGGAAGAAAAACTGATGAAATATCGAGATTTTCTCTACGAACTCGGGTCCGAGCGGGTTTGGACCACTTCGAACTTGCATCTCTTTTTGGTGACAGTTCCTCATCATCTCTTTGAACCAGTTTGTTCCATTGAACCATGGACACTTTAAGTGTGCTATCAACATGTGGTTCTTTTTTGCCTCACAACAAGTTTGTTATTTATTTCGTAATTCTTTGAGAATTTGTGATTGTTTTGGAGTCATATCGTAGTTGATCTCCGTGTCGGAAAAGGAAATCGATAGGTATGTAGGAGATTTTATTGGGTTGACAATTTTGCCGAACTGCATTCTTAAACGAGTAAGGGGAGACCATCTATGTGAACGGAGTTTGCATACTGAAGATATCATCTATCAGCCACGTTTTCAGGCATCAAAGGCGGTAGAAGTTGAGAAGTCATGTGTTTTTGGTGAATCGAATTGCAAATTTGAAGAAACCCGAAGAAATCCTAATATTTAAAAAGTAATGATTCTTTTTTTTCAGGTAGTGAAAGGAGTTCTGACATACTGATGGTGGCTAGAAGATAGTGATAGGTTTTGTACAAAGAATTTTCAGTTCCGGAAAAGTCAATATCCAAGTACATACCAACAAATTATGGTTTTCATATCCTATATCATCAGGTGCAGATTAATTGCGTTAACTATGTATTTGCAGGTAGTGATTAAAAAGAGCTGTCTATCATCACAAAATTTTCAAAGGTAATAATCTAAGCAAAAAAAATTGATAACACGATTTCCTATTATCGAATCAGTGTTAATACAATTTGTCGATAATAATACTTTTCATGTACATTAAAGAAAAAATAATTGGTCAGTTCAATAAAATGTGCTTTTATTAGAAGCATTTATTCTTTATGATTTTATCGTCATAGGAAGTAAAGCAGATCTCTCATATTTGTTCCGGTCTAACTGTCTTTGACCACTATTTCTCGAGTAATTAAGTGCATTTACACAGTCATTTATTGATGTAATATAAAACTCATAGGAAATTCATTTATAGTTTACTTATTAGTTATCAGTTGAAAAAGGATCAATACGAAACAAACGAATTATAGAAAATCTGTATTGTACTAATTTCTTTCAACATTATTCATTTATCATAATTTTCAGACAAAGTGAATAAATTACAAAATTGAATAGGATACAATTTTTGACAACTAAAAATAACACAAGACGTTTTAGTGTCTTTCGGGTTACTATCTAATATAAACCACTGAATATTCCAATTAATTAGTAATTTTTTGGAAGAGAAAGTATCTTCAAATGGATTCCATAATCACTACAAATTCAACAACAACACAAGTACCTCACAACTAACATCATACCGTATCTTCCCTGTTTGTCTGAAAAATTGAGACGAATTGAATACAGATATGAAGTAAGAACAACTTTTAGAAAAACCTACACACTGAGATCTCTTTTGACACAAACTAAAACCGATAATACGGTTGAAAAAACGAAAAAGTATATTCAGAATATATCTTGTTCTTGTAGAAAAATTTATTAGGTGAAATCCCAAGACTACTAGATGCGAGGAACACTTAATATCGTCAATATACAGGGTGTTCCATCTCAGACGAGCCACCCCGTATATTTCTTATCCCATAGTGAGTGGAAAAATTTCCCGTAACACGTCGAATGATTTTGTTTGGGGGACATTTTTTGACGTATATTTTAGGCTTGAACGAGCAACCCCCTAATGGAGGGCTCTTCAACCTCTCAAACTTGAATAGGGGAGAGGGGTTGAGTGATACTTTATTTGAAAGGTCTTGGAAGCCTCTTTACAACGGTGTATGGAAAACGTAAATTTGATGAACCATTTTCGCCAAAAATCTATTTTGCAGCTCAAATGACCCACCTTGAATAATTTGGTTATTTTTACAATGTACAAGCCAATTTTCATTAAGCCCTTTTTACAAACTCAAACAGTCGTCAACCAGATGAGAACTTTCTAAGCAAAAAGAAATTAAGGCAAGATTAAAAAAAATCCATTAGTTTGAGAGAAAGTATTATTGTATGGAAGTCAATGAAGGACAATTTGAACATTTGATTTGAACACGCAGATTTCATTTTTTTATTGTAAGCATGACGATAAAACAATTCAATTATTTCAAGAATGTGATTTTTTGTAGATTGTTTGAGTTTGTAAAAAGGGCTTGATGAAAATGGGCTTGTACATGTAAAAATAACCAAATTATTCAAGGTGACTCATTCGAGCTGCAAAATAGATTTTTGGCGAAAACAATTCATCAAATTTACGTTTTTTATACACCGTTGTAAAGAGGCTTCCGAAACCTTTCAAATAAAGTATCACTCAACCCCTCTCCTCTATTCAAGTTTGAGGGGTTGAAGAGCCCCCTATTAGGGGGTTGCTCGTTCAAGCCTAAAATATAAGTCAAAAGATGTTCCCCAAACAAAATCATTCGAAGTGGAAATTTTTCCACTCACTATGGGATAAGAAATATACGGGGTGGCTCGTCTGAGATGGAACACCCTGTATAAATAGAAGACAGATAACAGGATCGGGTATAGCAGAGTATATTCTAAAATCAACTGGTGATCATGCAATAAAATTAGGAGAAACGAAGATTGTCACCAAGGAATCTTATGAAAAAATTAGAAAACTGAAAGAATTGGCATATATCATTTTAGTAGGCAACAAGTGTATTTCAAATAGCTCTGTGTAAATGGATCGTCGTTGGATCAAGGCGAGAAGTTGGAAATATGACCTTGAACCGAAGTCTCAGGAAAACATTCTTAATTCAGATTATCGAATATGACATCTGGACATTTCATGCTTTTGACGTGTCACATGGTATTTGAGTTATGAGTATAAGAATAAAGTCATTCAGTTTTACTATTATTATCATTATATAAAAGATTCTTAACTAATATTATTATTGTTATAAGTTACATCACTATTTAGTGAGATTGGTTGTTAGGTTACTATCAATTAGTAATACGTTATTGTGAATATACGAAATTGAAAAGTTATTGAAATGTTAGCAATCCTTTTAGAAAACATAAGTGGCTCAGACTTCTATAATTTTCAATAACAACAAACATAATTTTGGTAGCAAAGCGTTGCAAATAGTAATCAATTGAAATTCACCACAGTATAAAACAAAAACATATTTTGGTAACAGAGCATTGCAACTTTGGCAATAAGTCAATTGGAATTATTTTAAAAAGGTACAATCATTTCTATTTCGATTTTTTTTTCAATCAGTTCGAATACAAATATTGACTTTTTAATTAGAATTGATAACAAACACCGTTCAGTAATTCAATGTATTTCATATACCAGCAATCAGCTGATGGGTGCTCCAATTTCAGAATAGATACAGAAATATACATCGTAAAGAAATCATTATAAAACTTCAATGCCTTGAAAAGCCAAAAAACCATTATATTCATTATAACTTTATAACGAAGAATAACTTTTTATATTATTGAGTCAATATATACAGGGCTATTCAAATTCGTTTCTGTACATGAGGATCTCGTAAACGATTTTAGAGACCTATTCAATGAGGTGAAGAAATCAAATATAGCTCTTTTGGTTCTGGAGATAGATATACAGGAAAAACCAAAAAATCCCGAATTATTTTTTTGCCTATATCTTCTTTATTCGCAGACATATTGAAAATCTGTCCACATTTTTCTATTGGCACTTGATGTGGGCTCTCAGAATATATCCATGAATCTTTTATACAGGGTGTCATTTGACTTGAGCCACCCCCATCTTTGAATTTTTAAATACGGACCTGTATTTTTTGTTGTAGTTTTTGGATCGTAGACGTTCACTTCATACTGAGAAATCAAATTAAATTTCATGTTCCAAAATTTTTCGGTAATATTCGATTATAATTGTATGAATTATTCCCTTTTAAATCACGGCCCTGGAAATTGGTTGACTGAGTTGAATAAAAATCAGAATAGCAACTTTCACGTCTCCCTATGTACCGTAGAGTTTTTCGAGAGTTTTTTTTTTCATTTTTAGGTACCTATTCATATTTTTTCCATTGTTCTGAGCGTTTTCTACAATGAACTTCGAATAAAAAAACCTTTTATGATTATTTGAAACATATCTACAACAAAAATATATTATATGTGTTTTGATGAGTAGAAAAAAAAATGGTAGCAATAATAACATCCGAAACGAACACTATAATTATAATGAAAATTGAAATGAAGTAAGTAATTTATACACAAAAAAATTAATTTTGCAATAAGTCCTTCCATATCGAGACAGATAATGGGACAATAAGATGGTCTGCAAGATCACCAGATCTTACTATTTTGGACTATTTTCTATGGGAGACATTGAAAAATAGGATACACGCTGGCAGAGAGATAGAAAATGTGGAAGACTCGAGATTGAGGATTTTGAATGATTTCGCAACAATGCAGCAAATAAGTCTATTAGGGGCAATAAATAATTTGAAAAACCGAGTTTAAAAATGTCTCGAAATGGAGGGACTCCAATTCGAACATTTATTGTGCCAATAATTTTTTTGGGTACCTATATTAATTACTTCATTTCCATTTTCATTACAATTATAGTGTTCATTTCGGATGTTATTATTGCTGTCATTTCTTTTTCTGCTTATTGAAACACATATAATATATTTTTGATTTGGATATGGATAGGTTTCCAGAATGTATCCATTTAATAGGGATATTTTTCCGGACAGTGAATTTATGGCTGTTTATGTTACAGGTAGACCAAATCCTGAACAAGATTTACAAGATATTGAGCAAAACGTAAATCCTGGTGAAGTATTGGGAGTTTAAGCAAATCTACCTGAACTTGGTCAAATTACACCCATCTAAGAGGCTTTAAACCGTGTCGACAACCCCTTGCCAGACCAAGAGATTAATCCCAACGAAGACGTGCAACAAGCTGGACCAAGCAGAATTGCAGAAAGTAAGACGCCCACGCCCCAGAATTCTCAGTGTATCCAGTCATCTAACAAGGTAGCAACATGTAGTTTTACAGATCTCGAAAAGTGAAGCCGTTTACAAAAGCCGCAGAAAGGAAAGTGCTACGGGGTCGCACAAAAAGAAAATCTGAAATCTTGACAGATACGCCTATTAAAGATGCATTAGAAGAAGAAAAAAAGAAAAAATAAAATAAAACGAAATCGATAAAAAAACAGGTCTTTGGTAAAACCAAAAAGAACACAAAAAACAAGCAAATGCGAAGAATTCAAAAATTAAAGACGATTCAAGCAGTGATGAAGAAACCTTCTGCCTACTTTGCTTTGAACCCTGGTCAAATAGTTTGCCTAACAAGAAATGGATTCAGTGCACCCAATGAAAATTGTGGGCACATGAAAAATGCGCAGATGCGGGCTTGTTCTACGCATGTCATAATTGTGATTCGGATGGTTCTGACTAGATTATTCACTTTTTTAACGGATAGGTACCGTTTTTTTTTTGAATTATAATTTTTTTTTCAGGCTGATTCTTACATAAAAAAATAAAAACAATAATCATTTTCTTAGTTTTTGCTTCGACCAACCAACCCCAAGGTATGTACCAACCATCCCCAAATACGGAGTTACTTGGTACACTTGCATCCTTAAGGAAAAAATCAAATTATGGATTTAGGATAGGTCCAAACATTATGTAATTTGAAATTTATATAAACAAACCAACACTAATCTGGATATCAAATGTATTTTCTTGATGTCTATCAATAAAACAATTAGAGGGGCTTCAATTTGAAAAGCGTACCAACCAGCCCCGGTCTCCCCTACCTTATCTTCAAATACATAATTCATAATGAAAACGATTCACTTTACATGCGAAAGAAACTTCAACACATAGCGTTATTGGCAAATTCCGAGATTCATTGTTTGATTCCGTCATGGATAACTGGGTTTTTGGAGAAAAAAGCAGTATACATATTCTTTAGTTTTTCACGCATTTCTTACCGTTGAAACCGCTGATAACTATCAGTAGTACATGGTGTGAAAATTGCTAACGTACTAGTGATTGGTTTGAATATTCGAAAAACAAATTTGAGTAAGTGACGATAAGAATATATATTTTTTGTGGTTACAAAAATTACTAAAACTTTGTATAATTTGTAAAATATCAGTTTTTTTGTATAGTATACAAGATAAAATACAGGGTGTTCCGTTTGAAAAAGTTGAATTATGTCTGTTTGAAAATGAATGGAACGTGACTGGTTTTACCAAGCACCCTATATATCGTTTCCAAAACTTGATATTCCAAAAAATATCATAGATTGACGAACTCATATACTGAGTGTTCTATTTAAAAAACATAACTTTGGTTGGCCACGCTCTTTTGAATCACCCCGTATGCGATAAAATAATTTTGAAAGATAGTATTTATCGATAGGGCTGCAAAAAAATTGATCAGTTCAAAAAATTGTTTTCTCTGATAGCAATGAACCGAGGGAATCTTGTTGACTCACCCTGTATATCGTTGATGATTTTTCAGATCCAATATAAATAGAGTTTGCTTTGTATGTAGTTTCTAGGTTGGGAGCTAGAAGAACTTTGAGCTAAATTTCACCTTGTTGTATTTTATCATCAATGAATACCATTAATATGATCATTTTTATAGTCTCCAGCAGGCATATTTGTATGATTCACATGTTCAGTTTTTCAATCTCCACAGAAGTTTTCGATTTAATTTAGGTAAATGTTTTTCTTAGTCATAATTGAATTTTTGTCACTTCGAATCAGTAACTGCTGACAAGGATTTTCGCTTGATGTTTACGAAAAAAATCAATAATTGTTTAAAATATTACATCTACAATCTTCAAATTTCTATGAGATAATGGCCATTAAAATTACATCTATTCATTTTAAATATGGTAAGATTCATAGTATGAAGATAGTAACTTGAATTCTTTATAACAAATTTAAAAACTCAATGATCGCAGTTAATAATATACGTTCGTTTGAATTATTGGGAACTCACTTTTTGCAACTTCATTTTCGCTTCTGCCAGTTTACATTTCGCCTCATCCTGCTTTCTCTCAATTTCTTTGCGATGTATGTTCAAGAGTTCATTCAACTCCTTTTCCTCTTTCTTCCGTTCCTCTTCGAGTTCCTGTAGATGTTTTCTGTAGAGGGCAGCCTCCCTTCTGTATTGAATTGTGAAATCCTGAACGGCTTGTTTCTCTCGTTCTATCTCTATCTCAGCTAGCTTGGTAAAAGCTTGATCCACCGAGTCCTCTTCCTGTTTTCTTTTGGCTAGTAGCTGTTCCTGATTGGCGATTTGTTCCAGAAGTTCTTTCGCTGTTTTATCTCTTTTTCTTCGTTTTGAATCCAAACCTGAGGGTATGAATGTATACTTCAATAAGGTATGGATTCATTAGAGAATGAATGAAAATTTCGTGAAGATCAGAGTAGCTTAAGTATTAAAACAAGTCGCTTTGGGAAATCATCTTTAACCATTTTCTAGAAAATCTTCTCCGGACAGAAAAGTGAGGATCTCTGGAAGGGAGATCGACTGGCAGGCGCTGGTAAAGTACCTCGGTTTTTAAATAGACCGTAGGCTCTTCTGGAACCTGCACATCATAACCGTGAAGGCAAAGATCGAGGGTCGGATCGAAAGTCTGTACCCTCTGATCAATAGACGATCCAAACTGAGCCTAAAAAACAAACTGACTATTTACAAAAAGTTGTTCAAGCCTGTTATCATGTACGCCTCAGGCGTCTGGAGAAAATCGGCTCCGTCTAATATCTACTTTCTGGAGAGATTGCAAAATAACTTGATACAGATGATTGTGTATGCTTCGTGGTTCATACGGAACGAAACCATCCGCAGAGATTTGCAGCTGCCTTCCATTCAGCAATCCAGTCAGTGAAGGAATCGGCGGGTGAACAAAATCCTTCATCCACTTACCCCCGCCAGGCAGGGGTTCACCGTGAAGGGAGGTACTGATGTCTGAGGACATTCATGTCACCATCCCATGATCAGTTTTGACCCGTTTGCTCTTCTGACAAACTCCAGTTGTGAGGGTAAGGAAAGTGAACTCATACGCTCATTTCCCTATCGATGTCGACTAACTTTTATTCAACTTTTTTAGTCGTGAATTCCATCGTTAGGCATATTCATTTAAGTAAGGTACTCCAATTTGCTCAATATTTCTTGATAGAAAAACTAGCCTTTCTGAAACTTTCTGAACAGATGGAACAGATAAATAATTATCTGATAAGTAAAATTTTCTTTTCTTCATTGAGACGGGATTATATAATAAACACACAATATTCAACTTTCTGATATTATATACAGTTTCAACTGCACATCCGTAATTTGCCCGATTCCTCTGAATAAGGAAAAAAAACTTTATTATTAGTCAGTGGACTATGCTTGAAGACTGGCAGTAAACAAATCTAAAGAAATTAACTTTAAACGTTCAAGCCAGTCTCGAATATACCTACACAGTAGGTTGAGACTGGCTGTGAAGATTCCTGCACTGACGCCTGTCGGATATAATCCAACCCTTCGTGGTATTAGCCAGGGGAGTACTTGTTTTCTGATAGGCGTTAGGCCATTCAACCTACTGTGAAGGTATATTCGAGACTGGCTTGAACGTTTAAAGTTAATTTCTTTAGATTTGTTTACTGCCAGTCTTCAAGCATAGCCCACTGACTAATAAGAAAATAATTGTAAAGGGTTTGAAGTTCAACCTGAATTCAGCTTCTTGAAGGAGACTTACTGGGATTTCCTTTTACATTTGCAACCATCTATTGCATTTAAAATAGAACAGAAGTGAAGCAAGTAATGCATCATTTGTTCCTCACTACTCAGCAAAACATTTCCAAATGATTATGAAGTTATAAAGAAGAGACGACTTTAAATATCAAATTGAACTCGATTCAATAAGTGAAACAATCGTCGAAAGAGCATAGAGAGTATCTTCCCGTATTTCAAGAGGAACAACGGAACCGAAAGTTGCTATCCGGGAGCTGAAGGATGAACAGTGTCACCAATTTGAATTCCAAATAACAATAACAATTCTACAAATACCTATAGAAGAAAGTTTTTCAGCTGGGTTCTAGAATATACTCGCTATTTTGTACTTTTCCAGATCAATTCCAGAAGCTCGAAAAAACTATGTAATAGATAGATCCGTTTAAATATGGAAAAATAGTAGAATGTGAATATTCGGTTTCATTGAGCTGTAATTTTCTGGAGACAAAGTTGAATCCAACTTTGAATCGAACCTTACCACTTATTTTCAAACTCAAGAATGATTATGATTGAGAAATACTAAAACATCAGTTTCCCAACTGAACCTTTCTCGAAATCAACAAAATTCTTTGTTTTCTGAAAATTCATGTTGTTTCTTCAAACAGGAAGGCTCTTCGCAGAATGAAGCTTCAATTAGTTTTCTCTGAGAGAAATTATAAAAACTCTCAATTTAATGAAATCGTTAATGAAATAGTTCAGATATTTCTAGAGGAGGTATTTTTGGTGCGGCTGTCAACTTGTTGATCGTAATAACATGTATACCAACCCTCTATTTCTTCCCTTCGCAACTGTTCGCGTAACTTTTGCATTTCTAGTCTATCTTCTTGAGCTACTTTTTCTTCTTCTGCTTTCAACAGTTCCTTTCCTCTGATTTGTTTTTCCCAAATATTCTGCAGATCTTGTTGATTTTGCTTTCGACCAATCACTTCTTGTTGTTCTCGGTCCGTCTGAAAATTATAATTGATTTCAAAATAGAAGCTTTCATTCATCAATATGCAAATCATACTGAAACTCAAGAACAAAATAACTACATTCAATTCTGAGAGTTGATGAATAATAATTATTCATTTATATATACAAATTTAACAGGCAGAAAAGCAACATAGTACTAGTATAAGAAAGCAACATTTCACATAACTCACTGCTGGACTGATACACAGTATTCATATTGTTGGTGAATGAAATCTCGAAATATTTATCTCTCCCAACTAACCTACATCGTAGGTTCCGGTAAATGTCTGCTGGAAAACAACTACTATATCCCCGGCTAATACCACGCTGGATATTGAATTATATCTGACAGACATTTACGCAAGATACCTCACAGAGGTAAGTCTCACATACGTTTCTCGTTCATCCAGCAACAGGACCATGCGTATATAAATTAAGTTTTTCGAAAATATAGAAACTATTTTGAAAGATATTTTTTATTTCGACAATATTCTAATTTTTCTTTTCTTTATGGACAAAACACAAGCACTACAGAATAATCCTTAAGGCGTTCTCAGAGCGGTGCCTGTGCGGAAGTAGCGATTCACATTGGATTTTAATCGTTAGAAGTTTATTCCACATAAACGCAATTCTCCAAATGAAAGAGTTCTTAAACAGTGAACTTCGAAGTGTACTGAGTTGAGCCTCAAAACTCCAAACTATCAAGGTTGCAAGTGATGTTCGCGTCTCCAATCAGGCGAATGGCTCTTCTTTGGGTGGAATCCGCCGCGTAGCGGCGGAGCTTTATACATGAGAACAATACTCCAAAGAAGGGCTGATCTAAGCTTCAAAAAGCATCAAAAGTTGTTAAGGTGTGAACAGTTTTCTGGTTCGGAACAGTATTTCAAGATTTTGAGAAGCAACCTTTGCAATTCCAGCGACATGATTGTACCAAAACATATTGGTTTCCATGTCAACCCCAAACAAACTTATCTGAAATGTCTGTTCGATGCTTGGGTTTTTGTGGCATTGCATCGAACCTGGTTAGTTTCACCCCAATTCGAAATCACTTCAAGATCCTCATGGTGATATGCAACCTCCAGCTACCGGTGAAGATGTGCATCCGCAGACGATGTACTGGAATCCAACTGGAATGATGAGACAAGTGTGTTATCGTCAGCAAAGCAATATATTGGATTCTCCTTTTTTGTCAATAAGTCATTGATATACACTGAAAAGAGGATTGTAGACAATAGGAATCCATGGGGAACACCAGCGTTGATGGTAAAAGTATTTGAGAGATATCCATCGACGGCCACTTGCTGGAGAGCCATCCACAAAAATGATCCGACAAGCAATAGCATCGAAGTTTGGCCAGCAAACACTAATGCCACATGCGTTTTTCCAAATATTGGTGACATACGACAGAAGGTTGCCTGCCTGTTGATCTTTGTTTCCGAAAGCCATATTGATGATCGCTCAAGATGTTAAAGCCTTTCAAATATTCAAAGATATGGTGATTTGACGCTTTTTTCATGATTTTTGATATTACTGATAGCCTCTTTTTTACGATTCAGGTCAACATTTTCGGTAACTTTGTATAGTCTTCAGGAAGGAATGTCTCATGATTTTCGGAATATCACCTTGCTTGCTAACATAAAACAGATGAAACAGGAATATGATCTTAATTGATATCCGATAGTAATCAAATAAATCTGACGATTGTGTCAAATAGAGATTCATATGTATCAAAAAAAAATTTAATTGAGACAGAAAACTGTTGTGAACTTGCACAAATATCTGAAGGATATAATCTAATGTCTATAGTGGTACTAGTTCCCTAAGGACCTTCCTAAGTAGTTGTTTTTCGGCATGCTTTCATCTGTGTAGGAAGGTTGAGAGAAGTCAATGTTTTGAAATTCCATTTTTTTTTCGGCACGGTGATTAGATTTATGTTATTTCTGTTTAGGTTTTGGTGTATGGAACACTTTCTTTACAATATATATGTTTTGGTAATTTGGGTTGGGAGTCTATGAAATCAGTCAAGTACTAGACGGCACTACTGCCTGTTCTAGATTGAGTAACTCTTCGAAACCGGCCTTTGAGTGATCACTTGATTCGTTCCATTGGAGTTCTGCTGGTGGACGAACGAAATGCATATGCAAGAATCTTTTCTGTGAGATCTGTGAGAAAACAATTTAACATTGTTATCAAATTCCAAGAAATTTGACTCTAACATTCCATTCATCATTCTAGTCTTAGTTCTCTAAGTAATCAGAAGTGACATTGGGATGGTGACCAGTGAATAGCTTCCTAAGACCCAATTGCGAAAAGAATCTTCTAACTAGCAGAACAAATTGTCAGGTTGCATTCTTTTTAACTAGTTCAGCGACACTTTTTATGCCACGCCAGAGGCGCCAAAATCTTGTCTCTCCCGCAAACATTTCTACACAAAATCCCTGCTTCACTCCTTCAAGATTCACACCCTATGCGTAACCGACACCTCAACCAAGAATCCTCCCTACATTTCTGGCTACAACACAATCCATTGTTCTGCAGATGCTCTCTCTCGTGGCAAAGCCATGGCCTTGCCCACAAAACCCACAACCTGCCTCAAAATCTTCAGGAATCAGAACCCCTCGCAATCAATATCCCTACTAATTCTGGCCATATGACTTCCTTCACCCTATACAATCATGTACACTAGAGCCTTCTTGGAAAAATTGTTGAATTCATTTCCACACTCCCCAAAGCCGCCTTTCTTTCAGGGGACTTCAATGCTGATACAATTTTAATACCCAAATTTCAATCCCAAAGAGCGCCCACTCCATTAATGTATGAATACCTGTTTCAGGAACCAACCTTTCTGAGCCATTGGTCATAGATCATATCCTATATTCAGAGAACCTTGTCGATATTGTCGTTGACGATATTTACTTAGGGACCACTCCCTTTTTTAAAGGCCGAGCCTATTATCCATGTATCCCCAAAACCTCATAATCATCTTTTTAAAAATGAAAAATTCATCGACAAAAATTTCTTTCAAAACCATATGAATCAAAACCTACTACTCTTATATATGCCCACCCTAATGTCAATCAAGACAAATCTACTCACAAATAAACAAAATACAATCATTTATTAGCGATGCAGATAATGCAGCTACGCCTGCAATGACTAGAAAACTAGAATAAACACCACAATCACCTCTCCTGGTAACATTACTCCATAACGCACTAGAAACCTGATACTAAAACAGAAGTGAACAAATAAACGCATGCATATGTCTCTTCATAAACCAATTCACACAAAAAAATATGGAAAGAGGAAATAAGCCAACTTGGCTCTACAGACTCAACAGACACCCCAGCCACATCCCACTGGACCCAAAACGCCTACTCAGAGAGAGCTCCACTCCTCAATGGAATCTATTCATTCTGGTAAAAACATCGCTCCTGGGCCGTAAAATTCTAGAAAACCTTCCCAACACTATCCTGCCTTACCTCAGCTATATCTCAAACTGCTACCTGGAAACGAGCAAACACCATTACACCATTCCTGAACCACATGAAACAACACAAACCTCAAATCCTACAGACCCATCAGCCTCCTAAGTTGCCTAGGTAAACTACTGGAAAGACTACTAGCGAAGAGGTTTAACGAATTCCTCTACTTCTTACTAGACATCTCTTCTTGACGTATCAACGGTTGATACGTCAAAAAAAGTACTTCAACTACACCACTGAAGATGACTGCCGCAGTTGCAGCTGAAACGTTTGGAGATTGTAACCAAAAAAGACCACGGCAAACCCGAAAAACGACCAAAACATTGACGTCAGCCGTGAAAGCCTAAATTCCTATAGAAGATATATTATTGTCACTCAGAGATACAACTTTGTGACAAAAGCTAAGCCGGATAAGAGCTATTGTGAAATTGCGATCACTGGTACATTCTTGTCTGTTGGTACTGATTGACAGGCTGTACGAGTCCTGGGAAGTAACAAAATAAGTTACTGTCGACAAAAAATTTGAGTGTAGCACTATGCAGGAATTCACCACCTCGCCGCACCGTTGGAATCCACTAGCCAAGGCCTCCTTCGACGTATTCGCGTCACCAGGACCGAAAACATCTACAACCTACGTAGCTTTGCCACTGCACCGGTAGCTGAGGGGAGGCCCTTAAACACCCGTGTGCCTGCGGAGGCTTTTTCATAAGGCAGATCGAGGGGCGAGGAAGTGTGTTGGTAAGGTTAGGAACTCGTAGATAAACTTTTAATCCGACCAGTCACACCCCTTCTGATACACTGTAGTTCAAAAATAAGGATGTACCGTTGAAAATACAAACAATTTTTCTAACTTACGGAAATAGCTTCGAACTGCCTAAACCACAATAGTATTGGGATCACAATATGCCGCAGATAACCTAAAAAAGTCAGAACCTCCACTGTCTCAGAACCAACCGGTTCTGGTCTGGAACCGGGAGCCAGTTTCGGAACATAACTAATACTTCTACAATGAAAAACATTTTTAATCGAACACTGGCTCGCCGTAACGGTGAAGCAAGTATCAGAAAGCACTGCAGCACTATACTAACGAGGAATAATACTTCAAAACAGATGTGTAGGAGAACACTCGATTGATTTCAGTGAGGTCTTTTGCTGGACAAACGAGAAGTATCTGCAAGAATTTTCTCCATAGGGAAACTTGGAAAACAATCTGTCGGAAATAATTCGATGTTCCGTCATGGTGTATCAGTTGTTCTACAGCAGGCATCTGGCAAATGCTACTGTGTAAAAAAGTTCAGAGAGGTGAATGTTTCGATAGATCAGTTGGTTCATAAAAATACTACCGCTACTTCTACTTACGATTCCATTATCAGTGAATGTTTTGCATGGTCTTAACATATTGTTGTGTAATTAATAGAAGCAAAGTCAGCAATATCCATCACAGTGTTACCGCGTGCGAAAATATCAAATATTTCACAACGAAGCCGTAATGCAACTAGATTGCGAATCAATTCACTGCAGATGAAAAAGAAATCGCACAAGGAGCGCCATGTTTAGCGGTACGAAGTTTACCGGTTTAGTTAATTCTATGAATATTTCTATTAAACTCCAAATAGAAATTTAGACACGAAAGTTTACATATAAACTTGCATATCAATCTATCATGCATAGGACATTTTTATAACCTTTGCTTGCATTTCTTTGAAAGACAAATCATGCCACATCTTATCCAGTTCTCTCTCTGCCTCCCTTCTTGCTTCATTATCTCGAATTTGTTGAAGCTGGCAATTTTTGGTCTCGATCAGATGTTTTTTGATGAGTGATGGTCGAAGTTCTTGACATCGGTCTCTAGAAATTATTCATTTATGTATTTATTGAAACACATCAATCGATATAATGCTTTCGATGAATTTGCGAAGAATAAAAACTCAAAGTCGTCTCCACAATGTATTATCACCCTCGGATGTTAGATTGGTATAACCATCAATCAGTACATATTTCCAACCTATATAGGTTGGTTCCTATATAAGTTCATCATCAGCTAGTTATTGAAAATTCTGGAGAAGTAAATATTTTATGAAGAAAAGTAAATTGTCACATGTTAACAATGAAACAAAAGGTCACTATGACATGTTAATCATAATGATGAAAAAACTATTTTTTTAAGGTAGTGAAAAGAAAAACTGAGAAATTTATAACATCATATTTCTCAGTGATTGAACTATGGGCGGCTTGAAGCCTTTTAGTTTTTATACTTCGCAAATCTACTGCACTACAGTTTGACAAATAATGGACTTCCACCACTCTTTTTATGAAGCTTATAATGGATCAAGAGAAATCAAACCTAATTTTCTTGACGAAGCTTTGAGTAAATATTCAAAGAAAAGTTGTTTTACTTCCAAGTATTCTAGAATCTCTATTTGATAAATCCTCAAAAACTATTAATTTCCTGGTAATGAAAAAATGTGTTTTTTAATTGTACTTATCTATCTGGAATTGCAGTGAAAGGGTAAGTTCCTACATAAAGTAAAATAGATGAAATCATCATGAAATATCTTTATAGTCTTTCACTCCTTCGGAGTTATTACTCTTCGACTTTTTAGAAAATGAGGTGAAATAATTGAAGTCTTCCAGAAAAATACGACGTCATAGAAAATAAGATCCTATTTTTATTTCATCTTCTCTTTTTCTTGGAGACCTAGATTTTTGAGATCTTGACTTAAGGAAAATTCGATATTTAGAAAAACAATTCTAATGAATTATAGTTCTTCTACGGCCTCATAATGAATCGGGAAAACCCCACTGATTAGATAATAGCAAAAAAAATATTTAATGTTGTATTCAAATTTTGAATGGTAGCTGCATTTGGAATATAAATATCTACTCTTTTAGATGAATCCAGAGAAGATATTCTGATAGAACTGCGGTAAAAACGGAACTAGACAGGTAATTTGAACAATAATAAAAATGTTAACTATTTGCAAATATATTCTGATATACTTATACGATGTGTTCACATCTGATATAGAAAAAAAGATGCCAAAAAATAACTTGACTGAAAGTTCAAACGATATTGGGAAATGTAATAAGGAAGGAAAATGTTGACAGGACGACTCAACTGCAAATTATATGGTTGAAAAATAGGCTGAAAATTCAAACTCATACTTTAATATCCTCTTCATGTCTCAATGTTCTCCAATGGTGACAAAAATTACTCCTGTTGCGCCCAAAACTGTCTCAACATGAAGCACATTCAAATAAATCTTTAATTTTTTTCAATCTGAGATACTCGGATCTGATATTCATTCATAGCATTGCACAAGAAATATGATAAATATAATTTTTAGTTGAGTTATTCTAAAATTTTCAAATAGGTAATTTTGAAATTACGGAAACGCGTATTCCTGAATAGGTATGCAACCATAATTTCAGTAATATATTTGGAACGATGAATAGTCAGTGGCTTACTCTAAAAAAATTACTCATATGACATAGGTTTCATACCAGAACAACACTTATTAATATTATATTCATATAAATATAAATTTGTTTATCAATGCTTTAGAGACGTCAAAGTAATAAGCGAATTACAAGGCAACCATCCGTAATGAGTCTCGTTAAGTTGGTCGCCTACATTAAAATCAATTCTTCACAGAAAATCAATCAAGTTGTCAGTTTTCGAAGTGGATATAATAAATTAGAAAGTAAAACATCTTTTCGTCACAATTGGAACATCGAAGGACAAAAATATGATGTGTGATATTATCATTGTGAATATTTTTCAGGGTTAAACGTGAAATGTTCCGCAAATATTTGAAGTTTAATTTCATGAAATTTCCAGAAGAAATAATGGAAATTGTATATCTGAATGGATAATAGTACAATAACTTTGATAACAATAATGATGGTGATAATAATTTTTGGTGATAATAATTCATCAGTAAACATAAATATGGAGTGAAGTATGTGGGGTACCTACATTATATTTTGATGGATGAACTGATACATTCACTGAACTTGAAACCCTATGTGTGTGTAAAGAATAATTGGAGAAAAGAATAATTATGACAAGTTGAAAAAAAGATTCAAAATACTTGGATTAGGATATAAAATGAACATTAAAATTCAGAGTTTTCGTGTAAATAAAAACACTCCAATAAATTGATACAATTAAAAGAGTAACTGAATAAAGCACATTAAATATAAAATAATCACTGAAAGTAGAATTTTTTTCAACTCATATAATTTTACGTACTTCTTTTCTTTCTTTGTTAGAAATATTTTCAATTGATTTTGGAATTTTTTTGAGGGAAGGTTTAGTTTCCAAAGTTTCCGGCAGGTAGTTGACTGTTTTGTTCTTTGTTTGGAATACCATACCCATTCTTCTGTCTCGTACTGTAGAAATGGGTAAGTACTTTTAGTTTTTCTGTGTTTGAATATCAAGTGTGGATCTAGAAATATACCCGAATATTTTTTTTTAAGTTCAATATTTAAATCTTGTGCAATGGTCAAATCAAAGTGGGGAAAAGAAGTTTCAAGATCACTGGATGGTAAGTAATATGTTTTTTTAATATTCAACGAGAGAACTCTACTGTCGAACCATTTCTTTGAATTTTTCAGGTCATCCTCTGCTTTGACTTTCAAATCATACCAATTTTCAGCTGTGTAAACTATCACAGTATCATCTGCAAAACTAAGTGTTTGTCCATCTTTTTCCTGCAGGGAGAGGTTATCCATATATAATGAAAATAACACGGTGCTTGTCATGTTTCCGATTTATACTTTCTAATATACACACATCGGAAAAGTCTAGGGATATTTTTATAACATACTAAATATCATAAAAATAAATGCATGAGGTCGTTTAATTTCGATTAAATTGGTACACTCGACCACCCTGTAGATTTCTATGGGTTGAACGAAGCCTGCAAAAACGGTAACTAATCTTTTATCAAGTTTTTTACAAACTGTAGGTTTTCGGCTAAAATGAATAATCTGAGTGTCGAGTTTGTACATTCTATGCAGTTCTTGCTCAGCAATTGAACTGGAAATATTGTGTTTTAACATGGAACGCCATCACTTACCATTGGCTGAGATGATTAGAGCTGTAGGGCTTCTTCAAGGTGGCATGCGACAAAATGATGTAGCTCTTCTTTCGGGGGTCTCCCAAAGTGTTATCAGTCGATTGTGGCGGCGTTTCCGTGAAACTGGCAGTCCAGTCGAGCAACATCCAGGGCGAGTATGCGCTACAACTGCAGTTCAAGACCGATTTTTGGTCTTAACCGCAAGAAGACAACCGACAATCACAGCACCTGAGTTGGTTAACGTGTTGCAGCAGACGCACCAGGTAACCATTGGTCGTGATACTGTCAGAAATCGACTGCATGAAGCAGATCTCCACAATAGAAGGTCACTTAGATGTCCACCTTTGTCGAGAGGCAATCGCGGTAGAAGATTAGAGTGGTGTCAAGAACATCAAAACTGGGATGCAAATGATTGGGCCTCAGTTTTGTTTACAGACGAATCCAGATTTGGATTTCATCCAGATTCTCGTCGAGTAAGACTGTGGAGACGACCTGGAAATAAAGAACGTTTGAGACACGTCCAGGAAGTCCACACATACAGAGGTGGTACAGTAATGCTATGGGGCGGAATCATGATCGGCGGCAGAACCGATCTCGTTTTTCCAAATCGCTTCCTCACAGCTCGACAGTACCTCGACACCATTCTTCTACCTATCGTCCGTCCGTTTGCTGGTGCTGTTGGTGAAAACTTCCACCTAATGCACGATAATGCTCGTCCACATGTCGCGCGTCTAGTGACTGACTGGCTCACCAACGAAGGAGTTGATGTATTGCCATGGCCAGCACAATCACCGGACCTGAATCCCATCGAGCATGTGTGGGACATGCTTCAACGAAGAATTACTCCGCATATGGGGAACATTCACACAACGTTTCAATTGAGAGAGCTTTTAATCGCTGAATGGGCAAATGTACCTCAACAAGACATTGACAATCTCATTTTGTCGATGCACGATAGATGTAAGGCCGTAATAAACCAGCGTGGAGGCCATACTTTGTACTGATTCCAATTTTTTTTGTATTATGATTTTTTTTCGGGGTGCCAAAGAAGAGCCATTATTTTTTTTAGTTTTGCTTATATGCGCACTCAGTATTTTTGACCATTTAATAAATTTTGTTGTAAGTTACATTCGTTTAATAATCACCCGTCAACTTTTTTTTCCCTAAAGCGATCTAAAAAAAAATTATTGCCATTTTAAAAAATATCCCTAGACTTTTCCGATGTGTGTATATTACTCAAATAACGTTTGAATAGTTCTAGGCTGCACCCCTGATGCCAATGTCATGCAGAGTAGTCGAAAGTATGCCGTGGTAAACGGTATCGAATGCCTTTGATGAATCTGAAAACACTCCTTTGGATGGTACTTCCTGGTCCAGAAATTCATAGACAGTATTTGTTAGCGAGTGAACTGCGTCCTGTGTAGACTTATGTTCCCGAAAACCGTGAAGCAAACAGGATGCGGTATTTGTTTAGAAATTCATTGAGTCTATGTTTAATGATTTTTTTCTATTTTTTCACTGAAAAATTTTATAAGTGAGACCGTTCTGTTGTAATCTGTAGTATTTTATCTATCTTCTCCTTTATGTACTGAAGTGAAAACTGATAGCGTGAGAGCATCAGGGAAATGAACTAGTTCGAAAGATTTATTTATTATATAAACCAGAAGAGAAGTAATAATATACTTTGAAATAATTTTTAGTGTTTTCGCTTTCATGCCATCATATCTTGGAGCTTTTTAATCGGTTTTATTCAGCTTGTCCTGTTTGTTTGGGTTGAATTTAGTAATTGAAGTTTGACCACCTTGAATTTTTTTTTAGTTTAGTTGGTGAATTGATTGTTGAATAAAAACCATATTCGACATTCTTTCACGAATAAAACATTCAGCAATGAAATGTTTTAGATCAGTGTTATATATAGTGACCAAATCAGGAACTTTGTTGACGGCATACTAAAAAACTTTATTATTTTGTTTCGTTTTTTCTGCACTCATGAGTTTTCAACAATCTGATAGGTTCAACATTCAAGATTGATAAATCTGCCAAAACCGATGCTTATTTATCTATTGAAAACACATACCAGAACAAAATTTTCTAATGTGATAGTCGACGCATGTTTTGTTATCGTTTTCAGAAGACTGAAACTAAATGTTACAGCTATGTTAGAGCTTTCATATAGACCTGGACGAACCATCAGCTTAAGTAATGGGTGTCAGTCACTTTGAAATCACCTTTAGATCCTCATCAAGATTTGTAACCTCCTGCTGCCGGTGAAGATGTGCCTCCGCACCCGATGTCCTACAATCCAAATGGAATGACGGGATAAGTGTGCTGTCATCAGTAAAGCTATGTATTGGATCCTTGGTTTTTCCAATAAGTCTTTGATATACAATAAAAAGAGAGTTGGAGACAATATGGCTCCCTGGGGGAACAACAGCGCTGATGTTGAAAGTTTGGCTAGCAAATCCTCATGCCACACACGGTCAAAGGCCTCAGAAATATCTAGCGCAACAACTCTCTCCATGTTTCACGATTGCGTTGTTACAAATATGGATGACATAAGAAACAAAGGTAGCCTGTTGATCTTTGTTTCCGATAGCCATATTGATGATCGCTCAAGATGTTAAAGCCTTTCAAATATTTAAGGATATGGTGATTTACGGCTTTCTCCATAATTTTTTATATCACTGATAGCAAAGCGACTGGCCTATAGTTAATTAACGAACTTTTCTTGCCCTTTTTGGAAAAAGGCTGAGCGCGAGCATCTTCCAACAATAAGAAAAAACCCTTCCTTGTAAGATAGGTTGAAAAGTCTGCAAAATACTGGTGCAAGTTTATTGGCGCACTTTTTAAGTACGATGACGGGCACTTCATCAGGACCAGACGCCTTGTTGATATTAGGCTGTTTCAAAATCGCCTGACTAGACGTTATTGAAAAGTAATTGTTTGGAATGGCACCTTTGTCGCTGTTTAAATATCTAATTCCATTATAAAAAATTCCAAACATTTTTACTTATATTGTGTTTATTTCTTGTAACGTGTTATAACGGTCCACTTTTTTGACCAACATGAATTTTGAATACATTATGGAAATTCATCAAGTATCGATCGATTTCATCACATATAATTTTTGTCGTAATCCGCCTGTCTTTCGGGTTACCCAACATTTTTTGAAGGGTACGAGCAATTTTTAAAGCCAATTTCATGTTCAAATTTTCGAAAATTCGTATAATTTTTTTGGTTATTCGAGTTTTATGAACTTGAGTCTTATTCTCTCCGGAAATCAAGTATTAACAAAGATACTCTCTAAATTTTGTTTCCTGATCTGACTATGTTTGTAAGATATTTTATATGTTTCCTTGATTTCTATTTTTTTTTTCTTTCTGATAGCATATCCTTCTTTGTCTAAAGACAACATGTTCAGCCTATAGACAAGAAAATGTAGTCCCACCATTTTTGTTGTGAACAGTTGAGGGAGTTGTTATGGATATATCTGAAAGTGGTAATTCTCTTCCCATATACATTAAATTCCAAACCTTTTTCGGCGCTTCTTATAACTAGAACATTCAGTAATGGTAGCAGTGGAAAGTAATTCAACTCTTGTCTTGCTTCCATTTCAGATTAGCCATGAAAAGAGACAATGGGTTTCTTATTGCCGTACCCTCCAGCTGCTTGTAGAAACAGCAAACTGAAAAAGATTGTTTGAACTGAACATCACATGCTCGTTTACCTATTAAATATCCTAAAGATATTCAATTGTTTTTGTAATAGAGACACTTCACAATAATGAAGATACTCCAAAAGATACTGAAAATTTACCATCTCACAACCTTACATCTTTGTTTTTTTCCGTAATTTGGCGATCTTTACCGGTGGGAAATCTACAGCCGAGTCAAATGATCGCACCGATTTGCCTGGCTTATAAATTTCTGGCTGATCGTATAATTTTGATACTGTAGGATTCGATACTTGCAAATTCCCACCCCAACATTATGTAATCACTTTTTCATACTACTTGAGTGTAGTTTTAACTTCTGAAATCATATCAGGCAGTGATTTTTTGCATTTCATTGTAAAAACCGTTCTAAATTGAATTATCAATTCTATCAGCGACAGCTGATTAACGGAAAAATAGATTTTAAACAGATTTTTATCATAGTAGGGTAGACTGGGTACGGTTGAAACAAAGGACGGTTGAAACAAAACGAATATCTCGCAAACCGTTGGCGGGGCGGCGAGGGGTCCAAGGGGAGAACGAAGCGGACGACAGTTCTAAACACGAATCTTAGTGTTGCGCCACTCTCCGCGCGCTTTGGCTGTTTCTAGGGGACCCTATTGTGTTTTGATAACCAAAAGTAAGTATTTTTGCTTGGAGATTTTTCCAATTATTGTCGTTTTTATTCAAGTGACAGCATTGAGGGTGCGTTGTTGTTTGAAATGAAGCTCGCGGAATATGACATTGTGACTAGTTTTTGTGTATCATTAGTGTTACAATGACTAATAACTGAATTTTACCTAAAGTAGGAGTTGGGGACGGTTGAAACATTTTTTTTGGGTACGGTTGAAACAGTGTAATTATTTTTTTTCTTGTTTTTTTAGATGCCTAGAGTACGCGTAAGAAAGACATCGAGAGGGCAAATAGACTTGTCGAAGTACAAAGACGCATATGAGGAGGTGAAAACCGGAGGATCATTGCGAAAATCGGCAGAGAAGCACGGATTAAACCAGTGTTCGCTTCTAAGATATATTCGAAAGCGAGATGTCTCTGGCGAGCAAGAAAATCCAGACATGGGATATAAAGCACACAACCGAGTTTTTAATGAGGTGCAAGAGCGAGAGCTTTCAAAGTACTTGATTCGATGTGCTGATATATATTTTGGACTACCTAAGAAGGAGGTAAGAAAACTGGCGTATGAACTTGCAGTTAAATATAATTTATCAAGACCTAAAACTTGGGATGATAACGAGCTGGCAGGTGAGGAATGGTTTCGGATGTTTATGAGAAGAAACCCCGAACTGTCTCTACGCGCAGCACAAGCTACTAGCCTCTCCAGGGCGACTAGTTTTAACAAAACAAATGTAGATTCTTTCTATGACAATCTGACCACTGTCATGAATCGTCATAAATTTGAGCCTCAAGATATATATATAACGCTGATGAAACAGGCATAACCACTGTTCAAAAGCCCGACAGAGTAGTGGCTAGGCGTGGTGCTCATCAAGTAGGTTCAGTAACTTCGGCGGAAAGGGGTACATTGGTCACAGTCGCCTTTGCAGCGAATGCCATTGGAAATGTTATTCCGCCATTCTTCGTCTTCCCGAGAGTGCGTTATCAAGAACATTTTATTAGAGATGGGCCCCCTGGCTCTGCTGGAGCTGCTAACCCCTCCGGCTGGATGCAAGATGAAACATTTATGCATTTTCTGGAACACTTTAAAAAACATACAAATGTATCTCTGTCTCATAAGGTGTTACTTCTGCTCGACAATCACTCTTCACACGTCCACATTAACGCACTAGACTTTTGCAAGAACAATGGCATTATCTTACTATCTTTTCCACCCCACTGCTCGCACAGACTCCAGCCACTTGATCGATCGGCATATGGCCCTTTGAAGAAAGCTGTCAATTCAGCCTGCGATGCATGGATGCGAAACCATCCAGGAAGGACAATGTCCATTTACGATATACCAGGGATTGTAGCGTCTGCTATGCCAGTTGCTCTTACGGCTTCAAATATTCAAGCCGGCTTTCGCAAAACAGGAACTTATCTGTATAATCGGAATCTGTTCACTGAGCTTGATTTCGCTCCTGCATTTGTTACGGATAGACCAAATCCCGAAAATACTACAGAACCTGTACCAAATACTATCCTACCTGTAGAGCCTGTATTTGTAACGGATGTGCCAAACCAAGAAAATGCAGCAGAGGTAGCAATAGTTCCTGTATCAGTTACAAATCCACCTGAAGACGAAACTCCGCCATTATCACCTTCTCTATTGAATTACAAACAACCCGCAGATATGGTCGCTCAACCAGGAGCTATCAATAGTTCATTAGTCCCTATAATTGAAAATCAGGAAACTGTAACTACACCACCCAGACACCACAGCAGCATTAATATTCAGGAAACTTCTCCGAAACCCAGTACAAGTGCTCAAACAATTTCTTCTATTATTCCCGCTGTATTTTCACCGGAAACAATACGACCATTTCCGAAAGCTGCTCCAAGGAAAAATAATAATAAAGGGCGCAAAATCAGGAAGTCTACTATTTACACTGATACTCCAGAGAAAGAAGAGATAAGAAAAGAGCATGAAATAAGATTGAAACGAACAAGAGCTAAACAAGTGAAGAAGCAATTGGATGGAGGAAGAAAGAAGCAATTGAATAGAGGAAAAAAGAAGCAACTTGATGGAGGAAAAAATAAAAGAAACACCATAAAAGGTAAACAGAAAAATATACAAGAGGAGGTATCATCAGAAGATGAGGAGTACTTCTGTCTTGTCTGTATGTCTTCATATTCAAAGAGCAGACCCGGAGAACAGTAGATCCAATGCATCAGTTGTAAACTGTGGGCTCACGAAGAATGCACAGAAAGTGGTCTTAGCTATATTTGTCAGAATTGCGACTCTGATTGATCTTTAAATTTGGCTTATCCTAATTGGACTAATGAAAGCCAAAAATTGTTTTCTTTCAAACTTTTTTTTTAAATATTATTGTTTAGTTTGCTATGTTTTAAAAACAAACAGTTGATTTTGGTTTAATTTACGTAAATTTTATATCAATGTTAAGTAATTTGTAGTGACTTAGTTTTTTGATGGTTGATAATATACCTATATTTTAAATAGTGTGCTTTAAAACATTAAAGGCTGATTAAAAATATCGTTTCAAGTATATAAATATTGAAGACTGATTACTAATGTCAAAGAGTTACTTAATTATACTTAGATTTAAAATAAACAATTAATAAAACGTGTTGTAATATTATATTTTGTATTATTCGCATGTGTTTCAACTGACCCCATTCACTGTTTCAACCGCCCCTGGTATGGGGACGGTTGCAACAAATCCGATTTATTTTTTAATTTGATCTACTTTTAAAAATAACACACCTGGGACTAAAAACATATTGCCTATTAGTAGACAGAAACATGCTCTTTTATTTAACATATCTTCTTCATCGCTCGGGTTATAAAAAGCAGAACTATGGACGTTATAAGTGAAACTGTTTCAACCGTACCCAGTCTACCCTAATCAAATTTGTCCAAGATCACCACTATACTGCCTTAGTCAGTGTTATCAGATAAAGAGATTTCTCTCCTTAAATGTCTTGATGATGTTTTTTTCTATGATTGGGAATTGTTATTAGTTTGATTCTTCATGAGTAGCAAATTGTTTGCAAGCTTCACGAACGAACTCTTCCGATGTCTCCGATGTCAGCTGAATTGCACCCTCACCACAAATCACGACATCTTCAAGACTTACTCCGGAGAGGCCTAATTTCGAGTGTGTTTTTTAGGACGAGATCTTCATGATCAAAGAAGTGAGTCAAAATATTTCCTACAAGCTTTTTGTATCTTCTACTTGCAGATGAAATTTTCCTTACAAATTATGATTCGAAAACAACGCTGAAAAATGATCTTTGATATAATTTGTGGAGTATTTTTTGTCTCACTTTTGTTTTCCAGTCCTTTCAGACGATCTATATCTTTGAATCTGTAGAGTGAGTGTGGGCCCACAGCACTTAGGCCACATGTGACCCATTGTTGTCCTCCTGTCCTTTTCAGGAAGGTGGATAGGTCACTAGGAGACATCTCCTTTATATCGGCATTGCTGCATTGTTGCGAAATCATTCAAAATCCTCGAGTCTTTCACATTTTCTGTCTCTCTGCCAGCGCAAATCCTATTTTTCAATGTCCCCCATAGAAAATAGTCCAAAATAGTAAGATCTGGTGATCTTGCAGGCCATCTCATTGGCCCATTATATGTCTCGAAATGGAAGGACTCCAATTCCATCATTTACTGCGCCATTAATTTTTTTGTGTATGTGAATTACTTTATTGCAATTTTCATTACAATTATGTTTCAGATAATCATAAAAGGTTTTCTTATTCGAAGATCATTGTAGAAAAAGCTCAGAGCAATGGAAAAAATATGAATAGGTATCTAAAAATGAAAAAAAAAAACTCTACGGTACATAGGGAGGCGTAAAAGTTGCTATTGTGTTTTTATTCAACCCAGTCAACCAATTTCCAGGGCCGTTATTTAAAAGGGAATAATCCACCCAATAATAAATTCAATTTCTCAGTATGAAGTGAACGTCTACGATTCAAAAACTACAACAAAAAATACAGGTCCGTATTTGAAAATTCAAAGATGGGGTGGCCCAAGTCAGATCACACCCTATATAAAAGATTCATGGAAATATTCTGATAGCCCACATCAAGTGCAAATAGCAAAATGTGGACAGATTTCTAATATGTCTGCGAATAAAGAAGATGTAGGCAAAAAAATTATTTGGGATTTTTTGGTTTTTACAGTATATCTCCAGAACCGAAAGAGCTATGTTCGATTTTTTTAATCATTGAATAGGTCTCTAAAATACGCCACTTTGCCACACCCTATCTCTTATCGTTCACGAAATCCCCATGTTCAGGAAATAATTTGAATAGCCCTATATATAGCATATTGGAAGAATCTCAAACTGAGTTTATGCACATTCATCATTTCCTTCAAAACCAACTGAAAACATGATAAGTTCCATTCGTGACTGGGTCGCATTTGCCTCATATAGGCAGAGGCGTCACTATGTTTTACAATTAAGATTATTTTTTTAATTACATTTATTCAATGTCGTATTAACCTCGAGGGTTATTAGCGACAATTCAAATTTCATAAAAGTATTGATTTCTTACAATAAATTTCATATACAGCTGCTTTATACGTCTTAAAAAGGCAATTAGTTTTTCATAGTTACAATATTGTCCCAACGCTGCTCCAATTGAAGGGTGGATGTCGTACTCGACTCTCTCGTTGTAGTAAGATGCGCACTAAGATAAAATATGTTCGACACTTATGACACAGTCACAAACTTCACATGTTGGAGGGTTATTACCATTGAGGATGTATTCATATGAGTAAGGCGAGTATGCCCTAGTTGAAGACGTGACAGAATAACTTGCAATTTTCTAGTTTTTGGAAGTGATTTCCTGGATAAGACCATTGGTTTGATAACTTAGAGTTGGAGTCATTCCATTGCTGTTGCCGTACAAGTAAGTATTTGTTTGTAAAACGGTTTCAGGTCGGGGTGGGCTATTCTTTTTTCAATACCTGTGAGTGGTTTAGTAATAGCATCCTTTGCAGCTGGTCGGCCTTTCCGTTGCCTGCTATACCAACATGTGATGGAACCCACATAAAGTTGATATGTTAACGTTTCTCAATGATTGAGTGGAGCTTATTAGGAGTACTGTTTTAGATAACAAAGAAATATCTAAAAAAATGAAATATCACACGTTCCCGCCTAATATCAAAATTTATTTTGTGAAATCTAACGTCAGTGAAAGGATTTGCACATATTCAAGTATCTTTCATCATGAATTATTCATTTCTCTTCCAATTTGGATTGTACCCATAAGTATATGACATTCTGTTTTCATTAAAACATGTCAATATGAAATTTGTCCGCTGGAATAATTAAAGAAAGTTACCTGTATTGCTCTATCCTCTTCTGTTGAACAATTTTCAATCTTTCTTCTTCTCTTTGTCGCTTCAGCAAATCAACACGTTCTTTCATTTCTTTCATTTTCATTTCGTCCATTTTTTGTGACTTGTCTGTAGTCTCATAATAGTACCCTTGTTCTTCTGTGCAAAGCATCTCTCTCAGCCTAAGTTTTAGATACATTTTTCAGAGAAATTGAATTTATAAAAATAGCTACGTAAACGCAAGCGAAACATAAGTGGAACCACCTATTGGTGTGACACCCAAGTCAACTTGCCAAGTTTTTATGCCAGTGTTGGTGGTTTGACCAATCAACCCACAACTGCGGTGGCAGAAATTTGGGAAGTTAACCTGAAATGTCTTCGGAAAATGAATCCACATGTTTCTAGAAATGATATGAAATCGAGAAAGGTTAATGCAGTCAAGCTGCTGGGAAATAATTCCATGAAAATCAAAAGATAAATAGATTAGTACTTTTTGATCATTGCCATATTGATTCCAATTTAAGATAGATAGATAGATAGATAGATATTTTATTCGTGTCATTACACAGAAGTGCATATACATACGTCACATATAATAGATTCAAAAAGTTAAAATGTATAAATGTAAAATATCACAGTGAACAATTAAAAGTAACACAATTTGTCAAATAATAGAACATATATAGACACACTATGTACATATGTCTTGTAAATAAATATCTTCCTCACGAATATTACATAGACTTAACAGACAATAATCATTAATAAAAAATAATTACATATAAAAATGGTAAACCTGAGGTATATATAAAAGTCAACATATATATATATATATATATATATATATATATATATATATATATATATATATATATATATATATATATATATATATATGAAATAAACATATAATCTTGATAGTCATCCTAAGAAATATACATAGAGGGAATAATAGAGAACAAATAATATGCAACGGTCACAATTGCAACGAAATTGAATATGCACAGTTGAACCAGATAGTACTGAAGAGGGTCGTTTCAATGATTTATTTTTTTATTAAATATAAAATACATTGAATTCTTGAAATTAGGGGCGTAATTGATTTTCTATATTTGAATTTACATTTGGTTAAATTGTTGGGAAGTTACGATAATCGGAATTGACGAATGTAAGTTCGAATGTATATATTTAATAGATTGATGAATGAAGCCGTTACTACGTGGTAGGAAATTATCATGAAAAATTTGAATTGAAACTTCTCATGTTTTTATACCACTTTCATTTGTAACTAACGTTACTGCAGAATCGTCCTACAGGGACTTTTTTAACAAGTTCATTGTATTCGTTTGAAAATGTCCTTGTAGGATGAAACTGCAGTAACATTCGTTACAAATACAAATGGTGTAAAAAGTTTCAAATCTCAGTTTCTTGTGTTTATATTTACGTTGTTGTTAAATGAATGGTACTGTATGTATTGTTTTTTTCACAAATTGACGTAAATTTTATTGAGTTTTGAATAAGTTAGTTATTGATATAAAGATATCTTACAAGAGATAATGCAGATTATATCAATACTGCACTGACAGGCATTATTGAAAATACTAATCGGTCCTAGAGGACCAGTGGTGTAGCTTCCGAAATCACCTGATTTAAGTCTGTTACATTTGCTTTTGTGGAGCGTCTTGACAACAAATTATAAAACTCAATCAGCATATTTTCACATACATGATTATTACTTAATGTCAGCACATTACAACTGAAATGCTTCAATAAGAACGTCTGAAACTGCTTTGGGCAAATACTTTATTACTTTATAGAAGTAGCAAGATCTCTTCAATAATTGAATACAGAGAAATTTTGAATCGTGATATTTTTTATTATTCCTTGGTAAGATCAAAACATTAATAGATGAAACAATTCCTACCACACTTTTGAAACTTTTGATTTTTCATATAATTTGAAACCAGAAGGTTTTTAATTATTTGTTTGAACAATATAAATGATATTCATTTGGTTTTACGTTGCTTCTCTAACACGTTTTTATTAGCTTCACTTGTATGTTTGTTTGGACGCGAATTTGACTAATTCAAAACGGACAGATTTATTTCAAACTTTGAAAACTTATCAGGAATCTTGATAAGGATCGCCAGGATTATATAATTTCGATTGGTCTATTGGCGGAGTGGGTTAATGCTCAAGTCGTAAACGGCGCGAAGCAACGGCCTCACCAGGCGTGAGTTTAAATCTTGGACTGGAAACAAATATTCGTTTTTTTTCAGCAATTTCTGGAATTGATGCCTTCCTTGGATGTGGTAATCATGATTGACATATAATCTACCATTGACAGTTGATAAGGCAGAAATTTGAATTATCTCAATACCCTAGAATTACTAAAGTAAACGTGGGTACGATCTAATGAACCAGAACTCATTCAATGAGCCATTCACGAATTCACCTCAATATGATACACAACAAGATAACTTTGACTAAATAGTCACATGATGTAATAAAAAATGTATCCCTCCATTGCTACAAAATAAATGATTTCGTATTGAGACTGACAAATATTCACATATAACTCTGGTGGTACAGCCAGGAAACGACTGAGTTGTCTCCTCAAGAGCGAAGCACCTTATGAAACCGCCTAGCACCAAATTCTTGAGCGGCGTACACAGAATCTGTCCCAGGTGGAGGAGTAAACCCCTCATGAGCAGTTTAGCGAACATTTGGGCTCAAATGATGATTTACGAAAACCAGAGGCGAGAAAGCCCTGCACGGCTGAATCTGAGGCATCGTCAGGTGTAGCTGACGTGCAAGGTTGTCACGGGTATCACGGTGGGAAACATGCACCTTGATTATCCGAATACCTCTTTAACGGCCAATCAGCTGGAATCTTTTCAGGGGGCTATTTTGACGGCTGTAGAGGTTATTCCAGATAATGGGCCACAGGTACAATTCCAAAACTGCGTTTTTCGGCCTGGAAGTTTACAGGTAATCTGTGAGGATCAGGTTAGTGCCGACTGGCTTGCGGGTGTGGATAATACCATGCAACTGTGGGAGGCCGCTTCTCTAAAATGCGTCACAGGGGACCAACTTCCGAAGCTACCCATCTGTGTTGCTTACCTACCTGAAGGAGGCAGTCACAGACCCATCTCCGACCAGGTCCTCACTAGATTGAGGAAAATGAACCATGGTCTGTCAACCTTGGAGTGGACTATTTTCTACAAGGAAAAGTCAGTTCCTGATCAAACATGGACCTTTGCTGTTGACGATGGATTCACGGCCGTGCTGGCGAGGATGTGTTTCAGACCCTTAAACCCGGGCACTCTCCCAGCAGGAAACTACTCAACCGAGTCACATTAATGTACCCGTTAGAGTAAATAAAGCATGGCCGAGTAAGTATCCGTGTATGGAAAGGAATTCAATCAAATCTCCACCCAAACGTAAGGATAAACCAGCGGCTCCCATCCATCCCTAGGCTGGGAAACCAGTTGGTTTTCAGGATACAAAGACGGCTAACGTCTCGTCGGGAAAATCAGGAAAAAAGGCTGGACTTGGCTCTTCGAAAGCGATGAAGAAAATCGTCTCGTCGAAGGGATCCAAAAAACCAGCAAGTAACTCGAAGAAGGCAGGAAGGCACCTCATCATCTGAGCCTACTCATCCCCCGATCTTAAGAGATCGTTCTTGGGAGGTGTTCTTAAGTATCTTCTATCTTCTCTCTCCTAGGGTTGAGGAGTTCTAAGTTTGTGGCAACACTTCGTTAAGTATAAGTGTTTGCAGGCAATTTTACAACACGCCAAGGCCGCTTCATACTTTCTTGGAGAAAACTTCAAGGACGAATTAATCGACCCTGCTTTCCTTCAGGAACCATGGACAGGAAATACAGGGCGAGTAACCGGACTGAGCAATATTCCTGGTGAGGTAATAGAGTACCCTGGGGTGAAGCCCAGAGCATGTCTGGTCATCAGGAAGGGTATCAATTAGTTTTTGCTTACTGGCTTCTGCACACAAGACGTAGTGGTCATTTGAATTTCCCTACTGGGCAGGAAAAGTAGGACGAATATTATCGCCTGCTCCGCCTACTTTCTGGGAGATTCGGATACCGTACCTCTTCTAGCTGTTAGACCACTCATCGACTACAGCTAAAGAAACAAACTCCAAATCGTAATGGGATGTGACGCCCAGTCACACCATACAGCGTGGTGTATAAACCATAGAGGTAAGTTACTCTTTCATTATGTACTAGGGGGAAAGCTGTCTGTAATAAATGAGGGCTCGGAACCAACTTTTGTCCCTAGGCAATAGGCAAGAGGTATTGGGTTCAACCATCACTTCACATTCTCTAAGCAACATGATACACTTGAATGAAATGAATAAAAAACTTTTGTCCAAATACCACTGGTGAATTTTATTTATCCGACCGGTTTCGGGTTTGACCCCATTATCAAGTATAAAACCTAAATCTGTATTTTAAAATATATATTATATTTGAATTTTCAGGTATGTTGCAAGGACTGGTATTTGAAAAACAGGATGCCAACTTAAAATACCACCCTGAAAATTCTAGGGGTTGTTAAACCCATAAATTCCAGAGAGGAGACCTACATAAATCAAGTTGCTCGTTTAGGGGTATATGTTTCTGATTTTTAATTGATTTGTTAATTTCCATGGCCTCCAACAGATTAATTTTCCCCCTTTATTACACATATTATAAGTTTCATTTCTCACCAGTGACCCACCACGGCTCCGTACGGGTGCAATGCTGATTCTGAATATAGCTTCACCCATAGAAAAATTTAAGAGCATGAAGAAACAGTTATGAAAAGATAATTTCGTTTCATGCACGCGCCTTTTTCTCCGCGGCTGGCGCCCTAGTTGGAACATTGTTATTACTCATCTACATCATAAAACGAACCTACATACAAAATTTCAGCCTTCGAAAGCATAGCGGTACGGAGCAAAACTGATTAAAAAGTAATTCTCATATGTTGAGCCACCCCTTTTATTCCTAGGGATGACGTCCGAGTTGGAATATTTGAAAATTTTTCTTATTGCACATCTATAACATGAAACGAACCTACAAACAAAATTTCAGCCTTCGGAAGAAAGTTAAGCGGTACCGAGAAACAGTGAAGAAAAGGTAATTTTCATATGTAAACGCGTCCTTTTACACCTACGATGGGCTACCCAGTTGGAATATTTGAAAATTTTCTCTTAGAGCGCATCTCATACTTGAGAAGCACCTATATACCAAATTTTAGCTACCTAGGACTCACCAGGACTCCTTTTTCAATATTCCTGTTAAAATCATAACTATTACCTACTTTTTCCTTCTTTTTTCCACAGTTTCTTCGTACGCTTGAAGTTTTTGCTGTACTCGTTCACGAATCAATCTTTGAAATTGTCGTTCCTCTCCGTGTCTATCATATTTTATCATCGTCAAATCTCGGATCGCACTCTTTATCCCCTTGTGCTCTTGTAATCTGTCTTCAGCATCTTTTTTCTGTTTATTGTACCAAACTTGACTTGAGTTGTTAGTTTTTGGTTGTCTTGCTACCTGGAAAAATCAATTATAAATTTTCAACAATAAATATTTTTGTCCAAAATCCGTATCCATCGTAGAAAAAAAAAGTTGAAATTATATATATTTTCTTTCTGGTGTCGTACGACACGGTCCCTATAAACCAAACCATTGAGTTCTTCGTGAATTTATCCATTTCATTATATATATATATATATATATATATATATATATATATATATATATATATATATATATATATATATATATATATATATATATATAGAAAGCTGCAGAAAGAAATGATTTTGGAGTCTATAGAGTGGCTCAAAAAAGTGTGACATATAACAGTTGTGATTTTTCAAATGGAACATCCTGTATTTTGTTACACTTTTGAATACGTCAACAAAATATCAAGATTTCATATAAGATACTATGTATCTATTTATAACCGTTCTCAAATTATTGATTTCTTTATGAAAATGCCACATATGGCTGTGGTATGTAGATGGCGTTTTTGCGATATTCGATAAGAAAAAATCAAATATTGACGACTTTGTTTCCTTTTTAAATAACAGATTTCCATCAATAAAATTCACGTATGAGTTAGAAAATGAACGACAACTTTATTTTGCTGACGTTTTGTTATTGAGGAACCAATATGGAAGGCTGGAATACGATTTATTTAGGAAAGAAACAAGCATGTACACGTTTATTCCTGACAGTTCACATTCCTTTCGCGGTGAGTCATATGTTTGGTGTCTGAGATAACGGTCAGGGCCCGCTTCAGATTCATTACATTGTCCCCTTCTTAAAGACGTTTCGTCCCGAAATGTCATCCTTGGCGTGTGTCGATACATGCAGGACTCCCCATATCTGCACTGTAAATTTCGATGGAAATAACACTCCCCTCCACACTCTGTCGTTGAAGATGGTTACCGCACACCAAAATCTGGATCTGAAGATCGTTTCCAACATGCTTCTCACAATTCTCCAGTCCAGCCTGTCGAGCCCAGAGGCTAATTTCGGGATTGCCAAGTCCACGAGATTCTGGTCGAGCATCGTCTCCTTCAGTCTAGTGAGACTCCTCCAGACATCTTCATAAGACGGTTTGTCACGAGGATGTTTTTTGGTCACCAAGTAGAAGATATTTCTCTGACCCTTCTTCAACTGTAGCACTCCTTCGACTTCTGAACTCTGTTCTCGTAATGTTTGGAGCTGACCGAATTTCTTGTTGAATACCACTGCGATACCCTTGGACATTTGGAGATCCTCTGCCACGTAGTGAACTAGTGCGTAATCAACTGGAACCTTGAAAAAGTCTCATGGCTCTTCTCGAGTTACCCCATGTACGACCTTCTGTTCGTTCGACATGAATTGCTGGAACGCCATTCCATCCTATGGTGGTTTGAGGGCGCGAACCTGTTCGTGATTTCCAGCATAAGGAGCCAATCTATTAAAATGGACGACCCTAGGTTTTCCTCGAGGTGACTTATGGATTCGGTAGACGAGGTCATAAATCTTTCTCATGATTTTGTATGGACCTTCCCACGAGTTCCACAACTTCGGTGATAAACCACGGCGTCACTTAGGGTTGTACAGCCAAACTAGGTCACCGGTTTCGAACTCTCCAGCATTCGCCTTGATGTCATAGGCCTTCTCCATTCTATCGCTGGCACTCCGGATGTTCAGACGAACTCGTTCGTGGATGTCGTCCATTCTCTGCCGAAGCTTGTTGACACAGTCTTCCCCCGCAGCGGCAGCATCCCAAACTTCAGGCCGCAAGGAAGCCGCAGCTCTCGGCCCATTATAATACTGGCAGGGGTTTGGCTGGTTGACTCGTGCACTGCTGAACGATAAGCCAGCAGGAACAGGTGGAAGTATTGGTCCCAGTCTCTTTGATGGCCAGAGACTACCTTGGACAAGTGGCGGTTTATGGTCTTATTCATTCGTTCCACCATTCCATCGGACTGTGGATATAAGGCTGTGGTTCTGGTCTTTCGAATGTCCAACAGTTTACATATTTCTTGGAACAGGTTGGACTCAAAATTTCAGCCCTGGTCCGAATGCAGCTCCAATGGGACCCCGAATCGATATATCCATTCCTTTACTAAGACGTCAGCGACGGTAAAGGCTTTCTGGTTGGGCAGGGCATAGGCTTCTGCCCACTTGCTGAAATAGTCCATGGCTACTAGGATGTATTTGTTCCCATGATCGGACTCTGGGAATGGGCCGGCGATGTCGATGGCGATTCTCTCAAATGGACTACACACGTTATACTGGCGCATTGGAGCTTCCGGTCGTATCCGAGGTCCATTACTGGCAGCACATACAGCACATTTTCTGCACCAGTCCTTGACGTCGGCTTGGCAATTAACCCAGTAAAACCGTTGTCTTACTTTCTAGAGGGTCTTTGTTACTCCCATATGTCCTCCAGTGACGCCATCATGGATTTCTTTGAGCACCTCACGTCGTCTGCTCCTGGGTACCACTGTCTGGCGCCTTTCTTCTCCACAGTCTTCAGACTCCAACACCCGCTTCAGAACCCTGTTTTCCAAGGTGAGGGAGTTCCATTGGGTCCAGTAGGACTTAACCGCTGGCGAATAACCTGCAACCTCCTGCCACGATGGTCTTTGATTCCTTTTTTTCCGTCCGATGACTAAACCAAGATCGGGGTCTTTCTCTTGGTCTTCCTTGATCCTATTGTCCTCCCAGTTGTCGTCTACAGCTGTAGTACTACAAATAGCTGCTTCCTTCTCTTCTGCTCGTCGGTAATGTGAACAGTCACAGAGACAGGGTATCTGCGTTTCTTACGGGGCTTGCTGGATACAGGCTGACGATTGCCCTTTCTCATGGAACCTCTCTAGTTTTCTTGATTTGGTGTTGGTTCTTTGAATGCTTGGACATTTGCTACGCACATGTCCAATTTTCCCACGGTTCCAGCATCATATTTGTTCTCTTTCAGACAACTCCTTTTATCACTTTTCTAATAGTGGCCTCAATATCAGCAGAACCCTGTCCATCTTCTTCCATAGTTTGAACTTTGCTCTGGCCCTTGCAGGATTGTTGTATAGCCTCAAACTCCAGAGCTCTTGCCAGTGCATCCACGAGATGTTTGGGACGAGCTAGCATCAAGGCTTGCCTCGTTTCTTGGTCGCGAAATCCATCCAAGAATGCCTGAACTGCTAGGCGCTCCATTACATTTTCCGGTGTAGCAGGATATGCCAGACGAACCAATCGAGTCGGCTTCAACCAATATCGGCTTCAAACTCCTGTAGGGATTCTCCTGATTTCTGGCAGCGGTTCTTCAGCTGTGAATGGTAAACGTGCTCTAGGTAGGCTTGTCCATACCGCAGCTCAAGATGCTTTACAAGTTGGTCATAGTCTTCCTGTTCCTGGGCCGTGAGCGTTTGCAGAATATTCGTTGCTTCTCCACGCAACGCCAATGTTGATGCTACCACGTTTTCACCTGCATTTCATCCATTCGCTCTGGCCGCAGCTTCAAATTGTCGGCGGTTATTTGCCCAAAGAGTTTTTCCGTCGAACTGGGGCGGCTTCATGGAGAGCTTACCTGGTTTAGAACTGGCTTTGAACTCTTTCAGTTCCGGAATGGAGTTTTCGGAAACTGTTTCTGTGGGGTGGGCAAAATTAACGATTTGGCTTTGCAACTTGCTAATTGTTTTCTTCAGCTCGCTGATTTCTGTCTGAACTCCGCCTTTGATTTCCTCTACTTCTGTGTTCATTTCCTTCTTGATTTCATCTATCTCTGTCTCGATGGTTCCTATCTTTTCTTCGAGTAGACTCGCCACAATACATAGTTCTTTCTTTAAGTCTTCTGCATTTCCTAGAAGTTCTTCCTTCAAACTATTCGAATTCTCTAGAAATTTATCTTCCAAAATTTTCGAAATTTTCCAGAAGCTTGTCTTCCAAACACTTCGAGTTTCCCAGAAGCTTCTTTTCCAGGCACTTGGAATTTTCCAGAACCTCCTCCTCCAGACTTACCGAATTTTGTTGAAGTTCATCTTTTAAACTCACTGAATTTTCACGAAACTTCTCCTCCAAACTCTTCGAATTTTCCAGAAGCTTCTCCTCCAGGCACTTGGAATTTTCCAGAACCTCCTCCTCCAGACTTACCGAATTTTGTTGAAGTTCATCTTTTAAACTCTTCGAATTTTCTAGAAATTCATCTTCCAAGTTTTTCGTATTTTCCAGAAGCTTCTCTTCAAGGCTTGCCAAATTTTGTTGAAGTTCTTCCTGACTCAATCATGTTATCCCTTAGTCTCTTCTGGAGTACTGTTTTCTTTCCAGAACAATCTAGCTCTCTCTCCTCCAATTCTTGCTTCAATTCAGCAACTTTTAAGTCCACAAGGCGCACTTTCCTTGAACACATTTTGTCTCTTATTGTCTATTTTCCACAAAACTGAATACGTCCACTTATTTTAATCGAGTACGAAACACTTATTTATTTTTACAAGTGTATTTTTCGCGAGAAAGGTCTATCAGTTTATGTTTCCGTAGTCCGGTACTGTCCACTTCGCGAAACACAATGAATCACCAGTCTCTACGCGAATTTATAGTCAATTTCACCGTAATCCAAAGATTGACCACCAAGCGCTCACAAATTTATTTTTAAAATCCACTTCTGATCACCAATTATAAGGAATTAAAGAATTAACTGTCTCAAACAAATTTATTTTTAACAATATTTCACTATCACAACTAATTTATATACAACACTTAGCAACTAACGCTTAATTTATCTTCACGGTTAGAATTCTTTCTTCTTAAACGCACGATTCACTTTCTAGATACAGACTCTTTTCGTGGCGATTCGTTGATCGCATTCCTTTCGCGGTGAGTCATATGTTTGGTGTCTGAGATAACGGTCAGGGCCGGCTTCAGATTCATTACAGTATAAATAAGGATAACATTGTAAGTATATTTAGTTCAATCTTCCTCTTGGAGATGATCACTTGATAATCGAAACACATGTCGAGGTGTTGCTGTAGGGATAGTACTTCACTGATGTCCTATCCTACTAATCCATTTATTCGGAAAGCACATATTCAAAAACTGTCTGACACTGAATTTGAAATATGCTAGAGCTCCATCCAATTGTACTCATATCTGTTGTCTGATATTTAGCAGAACATTCTCCAGAAACTTAGGCAGATCATCTCGTAAAATTGTAAAAAAATTTGACCATTCAAGTTTCTATCAGAAAAGTATGGTCCTATAACTTGTGCCCCTATAATTCCTACCCACACATTCTGGTGATCCAGAGTGCGAAAAAAATGGAATCCAAAAAAATATTCATCCTTAGTAAACTTATTCGGAACCCATAGACAGAACTCAATTCGGAAGTCTATTTCATATAACTCCTGAGGCATCTGAATACGCTACGGATGAAATTTGTATTTTTTCATTACCCTAGAAATGTTCCGTCTACTTATCGCTGTATCTTTCTCGATCTTACGTTGACTCGTATGAGGGATTTCTATGATTGATCCCGTAATAAGAAATTCATTTTCCTCATTTCCAATGATAGGTTTCGGTCTATTTGTCTTTTCATAAGCTACACTTCCAGTTTCAAGAAATTCATGTAGTTGGTAATCATATCAAAACCAACGTGTTTTGATGATTCCGGTCTGGATATTTTTGGGTATACACCCTCGACGCCCAAAAGACAATTTTCTAAATACTCACCAATCGCTAAAATCATATATATCCGCTTTTGAATGGAATAAGTTTTCATTTTCAACAGTAATAATTCAGTAAAAGTTTTGAATAACGTAAAACTCTCAATAAGAATGCTTCCAAGAAATATCGTTTCAAAGCTATCTAGATCAAATAATGCATTGAAATAAGAACTACTGCTTGAGAAAGCCAATATATAAAAAACTAATTGGGTAAGGTGTAGGGAACCTCCGAACGAAATGAAAGATAATAGAATTTTATATGGTTCAGACAAAAATAATACAGGGTGTTATGTTTGAAATAACATAGTTATCTTTGTCATAAATTATAAAAAGGTGACAATGATTTTTGAACATTGTGTATGATATTAGGAAGAGAGTTTTATCGAAATCAATTGCTCCAAATATGTCATTCTTGTTTGAGCTACCTTGTAGACTCCAAAATAATTTCATTTTGCAGCCTTTAACAATATACATATAATAAAATGGAGAAATTCCCGAAAGAATTTTAGCAATGGGATCCCCATTATCTAGCATTATATCCGAAATATACCTGTAAACCATAGATGAGAAAATTTTAACAATAATAAAAACACATGATGAAAAAGGAGTATGGTTCAGATACGTTGACGAAGGACTGTACATATCACAAAACAATGGAATAAGAATAGATCAAATAACAAAAGAAATTAACGAAATAAATCAAAAACTGTTTTTCAGCATTGAGAAAGAAAACAACTCAAAACTTAACTACCTGGACATAACCATAGGATATAACCACAACAAAACACAATTTCAAATGGCAATATACAAGAAACCTACACAAACAAGCTCCACCATAGCCGCAAGTTCAAACCATCCACCATCACACACAATGGCTGTCTATAATGCATTCATATATAGAATGTTAAGGATACCACTTAGCAATGAAGCCCGAAACAAAGAACGGAAAATCATATACCAAATAGCGAACGAGAACGGATACAACCAAAAGACAATAGATAAATTAGAAAACAGAATAAAACAAAAAATACAGAACAAGGATCAAGCCACCCCAACAGACAAAACAACACAACGATGGACAGCATTTACGTACGTAGGACACCAAACCAAAAAACTAACAAACGTCTTCAAGCCATTGAACATCAACATCACATACAAGCCAAACACGAAAATAACACAAAAAATAAATAGTTATGACAAAGAAGAAGACAAAAACCAAAACGGGAAATACAGCATACAATGCTCGGACTGCAACAAATTCTAAATCGGTCAAACCAAGAAAAAACTGATCCAAAGGTACGATGAGCACAAAAAGGCATACATAAACCCAATAGTATATAATACAAGACAAACATAATTTCCCCCCGCCAAAGAACAAAAAACTCATCAAACAAGTCAATAAGGAAAACCGTATGGACATTTGGGAAAACAGTCATGAATCACTCATCGAGGAACAAGTACAAATCAAAACACAACAAGACCAATTAACAAATCAATACACACTCCTAGAAACAGTAAACGTAGAGAAGATCCAACACAAAGAATAGTAATAGTAATATAAATGACATTTCCAAAAACAATCAACATAGTCCTATCCGTGAAAACTTCAGATTTAACATTTTCATACCTTTACGGGAAGAAGAGGTTAATTGAGAAGAAGAAGAACTCAGGTGAAAAAGCAACACCAACACCAACAGGCAATAGAACGTTCAAGGACATTCTACTACCGAACACGTATATATATATATATATATATATATATATATATATATATATATATATATATATATATATACATATATATATATATATATATATATATATATATATATATATATATTATATATATATATATATATATGTATATATATATATATATAAACGGTCATTTGTCAGCCCGATAATAGAGATGGAGAATTTTTGAAAAAGTTCCTGTTTTGTATGTTTTTTTGTACAAGTGTGCGTGTGCGTGCATCACCCTATATCTACAAGCAATTTAGATCAGAAATTGTTTCGCATATAGAAGTTTTTTCAGAGCTTCGTAACATTTTCACTTGTAGAAAAATGCTTGATCTGAACTCATACTTTCCCACACTCGACTACTTACCCAAAATCAGCTTTTTCGGATAACGGTGATGTACTGTTTTCGTTCTAGTTAGGATAATGATAATAACAATATAATAACTAACAGTGCGTTATTTCATTTAGCTTGTCGAAGCAATTTTAACTTCTGCACTATCTTAGATACAAAAATTTGAATATGTTATAAGTTGAAAGTATCAATATAGTGTTAGGAATCACACGTTAAAAGGTAAGACCTCGTTAATCTGAAGCTAGTACAAGTTTTGACTTCTTCTGAGGGTTGTCGTTCGTAGGGGTGCGACAGCTGGTTAACGGAAAAACAGATTTTAAACAGAAATATTTTAAACAGTTTGCTGTTTGTATTTTCAAATGTAGATTTTCAAATTCTAATGATTTGGTATGGACGCCTCAACAGAAATCGCGTTGTGTAACTTCGGATTTGAGTTTGAAATTGCAGATTTGAAAACCTGACGGCACAAAAATAATCGAAGTGTGACTGAGTAGAAATGAGTAAATGAGAAATGACATTTTTTCACAAACGGAAAATCTAAAATGTGATGAATGATCTGGTAATGAATTTATTGAAAAATGAATAGTGACTATCCAGAATGTCTACCTCTTTCAATGAATTCTATACAAAAAACCGCAGCAGCACTACGGATTTCCGATATATAATTTAGTTCATAAATAAGGTGAAAATCGCACTAAGTATGTTTTCAATGACGAAACGAAATTCTGAGTGACTAACATAAGGTAAGATATAATTTGTGAAACAGATATTAGTTATAAGTTTCAATTCTCTTTTTCTTAGCAATAGTTTTTCGAAAACTTCCTTTCAGTTTTTGGAGGTATGATGTTGTTTAGGTTGAACATAATAAAGTGGAGATTAAAACTTATAAACGGTGAGGATTTTACAGGATGCTCCAATGTTTTTTTATTATGTTGACTGTTCATGACGATGAATACGTCATATCATCATCGATTATAACCTGCAGCAGACATTTCAATCAAAATAAAAAAGACTTGGAACAAACACGTAGTATGAAAAAATAACATAAAATCCAATGAAATGAAACTACAACATGGGTAAAAAAATATAAAATGAAAAATATTAATATTATTTCTTCTTTCTTTAACAACTGTAAACGTATTCTTTGATTGCAGCCCAGTTTCTATTTTTAAATAATGATGAATATTTCTTTTCCTTATATTTTAGATACAAACAAGAACTCAATTCGATTGTAGCACTTCTTTTTTTTTCGGAGCGAAAAACTTTTTGATTATATTTCGTTTTGTTCCTTAGACCAAGTTTGTTTTTGAGAAGGTTTTATTGTTTTTGAAACTGTGCGTGTCTGATGATCTGAAATGAGATCAGTGTATTGACGAACTCTATCAAGATATCAAACGGGTTGAAAATGGATCCAAAAATGAATGAATGAAAATAAAAAATGAAAGGACGATACTGAAAAGTGATTTGACTCATTTCCAACCTATACTCAGAGATACGGATGATTCCAAAACAGCTCAAAATATAAATAATTAATTGCAAAAATGTTTATATAGGGAAATTTTTTCGAAAGGAGCCACGTTTAATATCGCCATGAATAAGACAGTAATGTAAATTTCCCGAAACACTCAATTTTTGTGAAATATTGTAAGGTATCGCTAAGATGCGTACACACTCCCCTTCAAAATATCAAACAAAATAACCCCATATATGCCATCTATTGGATAGGTGATTTTATCAGGAATTCAACGATGATTTTTCAGGGTTGATTTCTAATTTACTTTGAAGAAGGACCTTGAAGTATAAGTGAACGACCTTTTAGATTAATTGATACAATCTCTCACAAAAACGTATACAACAGAAAACAACTTTTGTCGCGTATTACCGTTGATTATATCTGTTGGATTTTTGGCAAAGTTTCTCACACGAAACACTTCAAAATAATTTCTAAAACTCACAGCCAAAAATGTTTCACTAAACAGTTTTACAAAAACGCGACACCTGTTTCGCCATACAATAAGAGCAATAAACGATTGGAATTCACATATTTTTTTATTTAACACAACTTTTTCCATATCATCGTAACTTTTTCTATCCCGTTTCAATCACTTATTGCCTCGTTTCCTGAAATTAGAATAAAATTCCATAATTTGTCAGGTGCACACATCGACATAACCTTATAGGTTATGTCGGTGGGTGCACACAAATCACTTTTTATAAATTGCATTAAGTTTCACTATTCGAAAATACGTTCCTTTTAGAATTTGGAGGTCAGGTTAGATGTTGAGGATACATAGTTTTTTAAAATTCCAAAGTAAGGTTAGACTGAGTTAGGTTAAGTTAGGTTGAGTTAGCATGTGACAAATTATAGAATTTTAATCTAATTTCAAGGAATTTGGTGAATGAAAAGGGAAAGAAAAAAGTGCGATGATATGGAATAAGATGTGTTGAATAAAAAATATGTGAATTGCAATCGTTTATTGCCTCATAAAAAAAGGTAAAATATGATATCATACAAACTTTGACAGGTTATATCTCGAAAACTAATTGAGTCCGACAAAAAATAAAAAGTGTTCTGAATTCCTACCATCACGTAGTATCATCACAGAAAGAATCGCGAAAATTCGTGAGTATCCCATAAAGTAAAATTTTCCCAGAATATGTACGAATATGTTATCCTCGAGAGTTATATAAAATTAAGAGTAATAAACTTACATGCTGATAGTATCCTGGAGTTATGCTGGGTAAAAGTATATCTCTCGGCAAATTCCCTAACTTGGCTTCATTGGTATTATGTTCGGGTAGAACTCTTCGTCGAACCATCTTCTCTGAGCGTAATTATTTCGAGATCAGATGGTATCTAACGGCAGATAAAACGAAATACTGGACTGGAAATTAACTGTGGTTCATAGTAAATGACAATATTGAAGTTATTTCGATAACTCTATGTTGGATCGATGGTAACCAAGCGACGCAATTGTTGGCAAGTACTGTCGCAACTCCGTACTCGCTTTGCTTGTTACGAGGGGATTTTCCGCTGTTTCATCCAACCCTCATTGTCCAAAATAAAATATTTATTGTGAAAAAATTGAGAAAAATACGCTCAGGAATGGGCTAAAATTAAATATTTGAAAAATACAAAGAATAAAAAAAGCTTACATTATATTGCTACCCAGCAGGTTCGAAAAAAAGGTGAATTTTTTAATGTTCTGGAACCATTTCTGGGGAGTGATTAATGAACACCAAATGAATTTCTCAATAATTTTTGTTGGTGATCTTGACCTCCCTCAATATTTATAAAGATTCATATGCTGAGGTTGCAACCTTGCTCCGGTCACCGTACTAAGGTAAAATCCTTAATACGCATCCGTGCAACGTTGCGTATTTAGAGATTGTTTCATATTTCCATATCCTCTAATCGTATCAATTTTGAGGTCTATGAACTTGGAATATTAAAAGATGGAATTGTGAATACTGAGTGTTTTTGAATATCAAAGTCAAGGTTGAAACATCTATCAATTCAAGCATTTGCTTGAATGATTTGAATTATTTCATAACTATTTTCCATATTCGACAGTATCCCATAGGAATAAGTAATTGGTCGATATCTATATATAAGAGAGTCACCTGGAATGAGTTGCACATAACAGCTCAATATTCCAATAGAACTTTTCGGGATCCTATAGGAATATTCTCGAAGCAACGCGATACATAGAATGATTCGCGTTACGCAAGTAGAGTCGAGCGCGACTTCGGACAAGTCACAGTCGATTGACGCAGAGCAGCGGCGCCCTGCATTTTTTTCCAAGTTTATATCATGTGTATGAAAAATCGATTATTCATTTTTATGAAATTATTTGGAATAAATGTTTCTGGGTGGTGTACTGAAAAATTCTCATTACCATCGAATGAAAGTGGAAAACATATATTGGTTTGTTTACCAACCTTCGCGTATAAAAACAATTTCCTTTTCTATACATTTCTGTCGAACTGAGATAAGCAGAACACAGTGTCAGTTGATGAATAGAGTGCGATATTAAGAAGTTTAAATTAACGTAGCGGTGTTATTATTTCAACAACTTGGTCTTTACCTAAAAACTTCCAGGATAAAACAGGTTTTCATACGTTTTCAGTTTCAGGTCATTCGTTGATATATCGAGAAATTAAATTGTACACTTCATTTCAATTCAATACGTTCAAAATAAATTATTTGAGTTATATCATTTTTCAGAAGACTAATTACTTTATTAGTGAAACGACAAGAAAAAATGAAAAGAATGAACTTTATTTCAAATCATACAGTCACAATAAATCATAATCGATATTTCACTCTCTTCGTTTTCATCTACTTGTCGCCTGGAATAACTTGCATTAACATCTTTCTCTTCTTTCTGTCATTAGTGTTCAATATTCCAATGGAACTCTTCGGGAGCCGATGGGAATATTCTCGAAGCTACGTGATACCTAGATCGATCGCGTTATGCGAGTATAGTCGAGCGCGACCGTGGCCAAGTCATGGTCGATTGACGCAGAGCAGCGGCGCCCGGCGTTATTTCCAAGATTTATATCATGTGCATAAAAATCGATTATTCGTATCATATAGTACAAATTGAAACAATTTCAGGAGGCACACCGAAAAATTCTCATTACCAGGTCACTGTCACGAAAAGGTTCTCTTACGTTTTCAGTTTCAGATCATTCGTTGGTATAGCGAGGAATGAAATTGTATACTTCACTTCAATCAACACAGTCAAAATGAATGTTTGAGATCTTCAATCATGTTTCAGAAGACTAATTACTTAAATAGTGAAATGACAAAAAAAATTGAAAATAATGAACTTTATTTCAAATCTTACAGTCACCATCATTCATAATCGATATTTCACTTTCTTCGTTTTCATCTGCTCGTCGCCTGGAGTAAGTTGTGATAAAATTTTTCTCTTGGCTGGAATTGGTTCAATCTGGGATCGTGACCTCATTTGGACTACTGCTTTTCTCATATTGTTAGAAAACATGCTTTCGGTACTACTCAATCGAGAATCCCCGGAGCAAATGTACATCCATTGCGGATTGTCTTTGGTGGCAGCAACTAATGAACATGGGTCCATCATTCTAGAAAAACAAGTCATGTTAGTTAAATGATAGAAAATGAATAGATAAACTTTATATAAATTTTCGGAAATAAAAAAATACTCACCGAAATATTATGACCCATACTTCCGTTGGTAGGGAAAACAAAAGGTAGCAGGAAGCGGCAATTACCGGAAACAAATGAAACATCTTTAACAGTCACAAAACAAATTGGAATTAATAACTGCTTGAATAATCCCACAGCTTTTATAGGTAAAAATTGTTCACTGAAGCGAATATCCCCTCTCCCCCATTATACTACCATAATACTTTCACTAAGCTATCGCGAATATTGGCGCCAATTCACAAATGCTTTATGGTGAGAGTTTTGTTTCGGCAAAATAAATACTTATTATTCTTAAATATAGTTTACATTTTTTTAGAACAACTGAACAAAGTTTAGTTCATTAAGAGTTCAAAGGCTGTATTTTGTTGCGTTTTTCCGTGGGTTCGACGATTGTTGACCATAATGGTCCGTCAATCTCTACTTCATTTCACTACTACACTGCTGAAGCAGTGGCCTGTTCATCACAATTTTTTTTGTGTGCATGCGTCAGTAACAGTCATCTTTTTCGTAGGTACTGCTTTTTGTAAACATCCATGTTAAAGGGCCCGAAACTCATGTTTTCAAAATTAGAATGTTGTATGTGTAAAGAAAGTGAAGAAAATTAAGTAGTAAGTCAAAATAATCAGAAAAAAATTTGTATACTCCATTATAATTATGTTATCTGTACGAAAAGGAACAACGAAACGGTGTTGTTATGGAGTATGTAAAAGTGATGCACGATACAAATCATTCAAATCCAACACATAATATTTTATAAATTTTCCAAAGCCTTGTCTTGAATATCGCAAAAAAATCAAATCAACAAGCAAATTATATATTAAACCATGTGCAAAATGTTCGAAACGTTAATTATGGGTGAAAAAATGTGGCAGGAGTGACCGAGGTTTCAAATGTATTGATGATTTACCAAGGATACTTATATTTATTCACTACATTTCATTGGAGAAAGTGGTCCAACTGAACAAAACCCTGATTATTTAAGCTATCAGGAATTTCAACATACGTACATTATTCCTTATTGCATTCCTGACTGTAAATTTCATAAATTTCATATATATTATGTTGTATTAAATATTTCCTTCTAATAAAAATTAATGAGCATATTCAATTCAGTATTAACATATTTGTCTAATTGATAATGTCAAATGTACAGCCTCAAAATATTAATGGCTTGATTTATTTATTAGTTCCATAAGTAATACTCTTGTCAACTGAAATATATTTACAATTACATCAAATAAATTGACATTATTAATAAGAATAAAACTGTAAATACTATTTTTTTATATGTTTTCAGATAGTAAACAAATGCTGATACCTAACCTCTCAATCAGCTCACTTTTTTTTTGCGGACGCCCATGACGTTTTAACCACCTTTTTAATTGTTCACAATTATGAGCCTCAACTGAACTATAAACAAGAGAAGCACCATCGATGTTTTTTCCAATAATTCATTTGTTTGTAGAGATAATATTCCTTGCACAGCCATTGTTGATTAACAGTACGAAAGTTTGGAATCACCGTCATTTCAATATGACGGCTACGCTTGCGCTCGTTTTAATGATGAAAAGGCCTATACAAAAACTTTAGCTGAACTCCAGACTACTCAAATATATATCGACTTTTTAGTCCACCTCGTACCGCACTTCTCACTGAACTAGCTCCATCTGCCTGTCATTTCATTAGTGCTCAATATTCCAATGGAAGTCTTCGGGAGCCCGTAGGAATATTCTCGAAGCTACGCGATACCTAGAACGATCGCGTTACCAAGTTTAGTCGAGCCGGACCTTGGACAAGTCACAGTCGATTGACGCAGAGCAGCGGCGCCCGGAGTTTTTTTCAAGATTCATATCATGTGTATAAAAATCGATTATTCGTTTTTATAAAATCATATGGAATGAAACGTTTTTGGATGGCACACTGAAAAATTCTTATTACCATCGAATGAAACTAGAGAAAACGAAAAGGTTTTGAAACGTTTTCAATTTCAGATGATTTGTTGATGTAACGAGAGATAAAATGTTTCAATCCACATAGTCAAAATGAATATCTACAATTCTATAATCTCATTTCAGACGACTTATCAGTTTATTAGTGAAATGATTAAAAAAATGTAAAACATGAACTTTATTTGAAACATACAGTTAAAAAATGTTTGACATTCACAATCAATCTTTCATAATCGATACTTCACCCTCTTCTTTCTCATCTCCTGTTCTCCTGGAGTCAGTTGTCCTATCATGAGAACTGTCCACTGAGGTTCAAAAGAGATAACCATAACTCTTCTTGGTAAAACGTAAGCCTGGAAAAACAAAGAAAGGAAGTTCGAAGATTATTCAATCGAACAAAAGAGACAGGTAACTGAGAGCTTTATAAAACTACTCTAATGATATACAACAAGGAAATAAGAAAGTCAAAATGGGAGTCTTGTAGGAATTATTGTGAGTGTATCTCTGATACACATCGCAGCACGAGAATTCACAAGATTCTTTCTAGAGTACCGACTGCTGAAATTGGGTCGCTCAAACGACCCGATGAAACATTCACGACCTCTAGTGAAGGAACGTTAGAGCTTTTGAAGGAAAACCACTCTCCTGGAAATCTGACTCTTTGATAACAATAGACCTTCCATCTTCGAGGGCGCTAAATGCCCAAAAAAGAACGATTGTATAAAGCTAGTCTGGCGTGGAACTGTATACCACCAAATATATATCTCTGAAGTGGGTGTGGGAAAGACCCACACCCATATTGAAGGAGCTCTCGACAATGCACTACCTAAATCTATAGGATCATCACTGGCTAGAAAAGGTATAGAATCGACCATAAGTGGCTGGATCTATGCCATGCTGGTACACAGAACTGCCACTACGACTTTTCAAGGTGACACCAAAATGTTCAGAGTCACAAGAGGCTGCCCTCAATGTGGGGTACTATCTTCCCTTCTGTGGCCGCTCCTGATGGATGGTCTGCTTGATGACCTCGACAGAAGAAAAGTGGATCTGCAAGCTTATGCAGATGACCTTCTCATCTTGGCAAGGTCCACGTCGGGAAGGATAGCATGTAATATCCTCCAAAGCACGATGGAAGTTGTTCACAGTTGGTGCCTAGGGGAGCAGATGTCTGTCAACCCCAGCAAAACTGTGATAATCCCGTTCACCAGGAGAAGTGAATTGGACAATCTAACGCCAATTTCCCTCAGTCAAGCGGCGTTAAAAGCTCTTGGCTCCTCCCGAGCAACATCTAAATTGATAGCAAATTTCCAAAAAGAACTCTACTCGTTAGGAAAACTCATCAAATTGTTTCTGGTCTGGATTATTGGCCATACAGGCCTGGAATACAATGAGGCTGCTGACTCCCTTGCAATGGAGGGTGCTGTAAGCTGCTTCATTGAACCAGAACCTGTCATTAGCAACGCTTAAAGCTCTTTCAAACAAAGATTGAACACCTGAATGGACAGAAAATGTATGGACTTTTGGCACCCTTAGAAATTTGATACCAAACAGTTATTGTTCTAAAGTTCGAATCAGGTTTTTAGAGTTCGGTAGAGCCGTACTCTTACCATCTGACCTGAAAGACCACTCACCATACAAACTAATCGGCTTCGTTAAGGAGCTGGGTTTATTTGGTTTAGTGTGAATAGGTGTGAGCCACAATAAACCATTGCGAATTGCGGTGGAGTGTCGAATGGGCCCACTCACTCTCGACAGAACCTAACCTAACAACACTGCTGATACAATAGAAAAACTTCAGTTGAACTCCGGACTACTCAAATATCTATCGAATTTATAGTCCACCTCGTACCGCACTTCCCAATGGACTAGCTTCATCTGCCTATCATGAAAGTCTTCGATCGATCGACGCAGAGCAGCGGCGCCCGGCGTTTTTTTTAATAATATGTATATTTTTATTATATTATATATATGTATATGTTTGTATTATGTATATACCATTTATATAAAGAAGCGATTATTCACTTTTATAAAATCATTTGGAAAGAATTGAAACGTTTCTGGGTGACACACTAAAAAATTCTCAATCCACACAGTCAAAATGAATGTTTCGAGTTCTTTGATCGTTTTTAAGAATACCTACTAGTTATTTTATAAGTGAAATGACAAGAAAAAATGAAAAGAATGAACTTTATTTCAAATCATGCAGTCACAATGAATCACAGTCGATATTTGACTCTTTTAGTTTTCATCTCCTGGTCGCCTGGAGTCAGTTGTAATGATATTTTTCTCTTCTTGGTTCGAATTGGTTCAATCTGGATTCGTGGCCTCTTTTGGACTACTGCTTTTTTCATATTGTGAGAAAACATCCCTTCGGTACTACCCAATCGAGAAGTTTGGATAGTATTTCGCGGATCTAGGATAACCTCCAGATTGTGTTTTCTCTCGAGCTCTATTCCTTCCCGAATCCTCTTTCTCAAAATAGAATCCCCGGAGCAAATGTATATCCATTGCGGATTGTCTTTGGTGGCAGCAACTAACGAACATGGGTCCAACATCCTAGAAAAACAAGTCATGTTAATTAAATAATCGAAAATAGATACATAAATTTTATATAAATTTTAGGAATCAATAAAATACTCACCGAAACATTATGACCCATATTTCCGTAGGTAGGGGAACCAAACGGTAGCAGGAAGCGGCAATTACCGGAAACAAATGAAACATCTTTAACAAGTCACAAAACAAATTGGAACTAATAACTGATTGATTAATCCCACAGCTTTTATAGGTAAAAAGTGTCCACTGAAGCGAATATCCCCTCTCCCCCATTATACTACCATAATACTTTCACTAAGCTATCGCGAATATTGGCGCCAATTCACAAATGCTTTATGATGAGAGTTTTGTTTCGGCAAAATAAATATTATTCTTAAATATAGTTTACATTTTTTTAGAACAACTGAACAAAGTTTAGTTCATTAAGAGTTCAAAGGTTGTATATTGTTGCGTTTTTCCGTGGGTTCGACGATTGTTGACCATACTGTTCCGTCAAACTCTACTTCATTTCACTACTACACTGCTGTAGCAGTGGCCTTTTCATCACAATTTTTTTTGTGTGCATGCGTCAGTATCAGCCATCTTTTCGTACTGCTTTTTGTAAACATCCATGTTAAAAGGCCCGAAACTCATGTTTTAAAAATTAAAATATAAATTGAAGTTAATTAATTGTAAAAAAAGAGAAGAAAATTAAGTAGTTAGTCAAAAAAATCAGAAAAAAAATTGTATATTCCGTTATAATTATGTGGCAGGAGTGACCGAGGCTTCAAATCTATTGATGATGTTACCAAGGATACTTATATTTGTTCACTACATTTCATTGGAGAAAGTGGTCCAACTGTACAAAACCCTGATCATTTAAGCTATCAGGAATTTCAACATACGTACATTATTCCTTATTGCATTCTTGACTGTAAATTTCATAAATTTCATATATATTATGTTTTATTAAATATTCCCTTCTAATAAAAATTAATGAGCATATTCAATTCAGTATAAACATATTTGTCTAATTGATATTGTCAAATGTACAGCCTCAAAATATTAATGGCTTGATTTATTTATTAGTTCCATAAGTAATACTCTTGTCAACTGAAATATATTTACAATTACATCAAATAAATTGACATTATTAATAAGAATAAAACTGTAAATACTATTTTTTTATATGTTTTCAGATAGTAAACAAATGCTGATACCTAACCTCTCAATCAGCTCACTTTTTTTCTTTTTGCGGACGCCCATGACGTTTTAACCACCTTTTTGATTGTTCACAATTATGAGCCTCAACTGAATTATAAACAAGAGAAGCACCATCAATGTTTATTCTTTATTCCAATGATTCATTTGTTTGTAGAGATAATATTCCTTGCCCAGCCATTGTTTATTAACAGTACGAATGTTTTGAATTACCGCCATTTCAATATGACGGCTACGCTTGCGCTCGTTTTAATGATGGAAAGGCCTATACAAAAACTTTAGCTGAACTCTAGACTACTCAAATATATATCGACTTTTTAGTCCACCTCGAACCGCACTTCTCACTGAACTAGCTCCATCTGCCTGTCATTTCATTAGTGCTCAATATTCCAATGGAAGTCTTCGGGAGCCCGTAGGAATATTCTCAAAGCTACGCGATACCTAGAACGATCGCGTTACCAAGTTTAGTCGAGCCGGACCTGTCGATTGACGCAGAGCAGCGGCGCCCGGAGTTTTTTCCAAGATTTATATCATGTGTATGAAAAATCGATTATTCGTTTTTACAAAATCATATGGAATGAATTGAAACGTTTTTGGGTGGCACACTGAAAAATTCTCATTACCATCAAAAGAAACTAGAGAACACGAAAATATTTTGAAACGTTTTCAATTTCAGATGATTTGTTGATGTAACGAGAGATAAAATGTTTCAATCCACATAGTCAAAATGAATGTATATAATTCTTGAACCTTATTTCAGAAGACTAATTAGTTTATTAGTGAAATGACAAAAAAAAATTGAAAACATGGACTTTATTTGAATCATACAGTAAACAATATTTGAAATTTACAATCAATCGTTCATAATCGATACTACACCCTCTTCGTTCTCATCTCCTGGTCGCCTGGGGTCAGTTGTACCAACATCTGCCTCTTCTTGGTTTGAATTGGCTCAATCTGGATTCGTGACCTCTTTTGAACTACTGTTTTTCTCATTATGCGAAAGTGAGGCCAATCGAGAAGTTTGGGAGATATTCCGTGGATTTAGGATAACCTCCAGATTGTGTATTCCCTCGAGCTCAATTCCTTCTCGAATTCCTTGTCTAAGAACTGAATCGCTTGAGCAAATGTCCATCCATTGAATATGGGTCCAACATCCTAGAAAAACAAGTCATGTCAGTTGAATAATCGAAAATAGAAGCGTCAAAATTCGATTATTTTGGAACCTATAGAAAAATAACTATGTGTTGTGAAATGATTGGTTGTAGACAAAACTGTCATCAATGTGAAAAAAAAACTATGATTTGCATGAAATAGATTACTTAAAGTTAAATACAGAAAATTAACCATCTCTGAAATTGAAACAATTTGAATATCCCGCTGTGCGCGTGGTAGCTTCTGATTGGTCGACTGAATGACGGCAAAAGTGGAGGGGTGGGGTGGATTAAAATTTGGCAACTCCCAAGTTCATTTGTAAGACATCGTTTTTTTTTTCAAATAATCCATCTGTCTTTTATGACAGTTCATGTCATTCGACATTTTTTGACCTAAAAAAATACATATCTTTCTTCTTTTTTGGTTGTGGACCAGTCACGGAAAGAACATCGCGATTTTGTGAATTTGAAAGAATTTTTCCGAGTATTCCTCAATCGAAAATTGATTTATTTCAAGGGAGATAATCAATTATCTACTGTCGTAGGATTTATGTTGGAATTATTCGAAATATTCTAATTGAAGTCTACCTTATCGTCATCTCAAAGACCACACTTCATACCAGGTATGAACAAACATTTTGTGTTTTTATTGATACGACTTAATTGCTTGCAAGAAATTATGTTCAGACATGTATGATTTTTTAGGTCTTCATTTTCCACTTGCCTCTGAAAAATATTTCTAGTAAAACGGAATATGTTCCTCGCCAACTAATGAAACCCTCAAGATCTCTCCAACTTTGAGAATAGCGCTTGGCGAATCTCCACTTCTTAGAATCCTAGTTTATTCACCCCTGTTGGTAGCGGCATAAGAGCAGATCGTAAGCTTCTTTCTTGAATATCAAAATTGAAATGGATCAGAATAGAAAATGTCTTCTCGGCCCCCACCACCAATAACTTCGGTGTACTACAGGGAAGTATTTTGGGTCTTTTATGGCCCATGACTGTGATTTTCTGGATCTATTCGTAGATGACAAGGTACTGTCAATCTCAGGCAATGATCTGCATCATACTGTCAACAAAATGGACGAGCCTGTATGAAAACTACGAGTTTATTCTAACAATAATAAAATTTAACTCAACGTAATAAAATGTGAGGCAATGATTATAAACACTTCCCTCAAAAACATCAATTCAAACCAACTGAATTTGACAATGGATAACGATAAATTTCAATTCGTGAACCAGTTTAACATTTTCCTACATAGCTAAAAGAATTAGTAGAAAACTCTACTTCTTCTCTAGAAATTTCCTTCTGTCTTTCAACATACTCCAAAATTACAGTATATAACACCATTATCTAGCCTCACTTTGATTTTTGTGGTAGATGACTTTACTCCCTGGATTCGAATAAATTCACAATTACAAAAGCTGCAAATCGCGGTATGAGAATAATACTGGAGTGTTATTGTTTTACCAGTATTGCAGCGATGTTAAATGGTTTGCCGTAGGTATCAGAGAAAAAAAGATTTTATAAATTAACAGTGATTTTTATTTATAAGATATTATCAAAGCTATTTCCAGGTTATCTAAGAGAATTTACTCTGATTAACTCCCAAATGCACAACTATATTACTAGAGAAATTAATATGTTTCATCTCCCTAATAGGAAAATGGCAACCTGAATGAAATCGTTATTCTATAAAGGATTACATTTTTAAATGCTATGAAACATCGAGTCAAAGACCGAATTAAAATCGGATATTTCAGTGATGCATACTTCACTGGCTGTTAAAAATCACAAGACCATCACAAAGATAAAGCAACATATAAAGAAGCATAAGGAGGTCGGTACTGAAAGTCACTTACCACAAAAAAGTTCGAATTCATGGAGGGAGTAAAAGCACCCTTCCGCCAGTACATTCTTTAATTTCCGTTTGAAGATATCTGGACGTCTGCAGAATGTTGAATAGACGTATTCCAGTTATACTGAAGCTTTTTTTGCATGGAATGACAAGTTTTCTTCGGTAAGCTATTTCTTTTGTTTCAGGTGTCACACATGTGAATATCGCAATGCCTTCTAAAGGTGTTTAGGTTCTTGAAAATGTGAGTCAAAGGTTTTAATATATAAATAGGGCACCGTGAGAATTTTATTACTTTTGAAAGTGTCTCAGCATGATGTTCTATAAGATCCATCCAATACATCCAATACATCCAATAATACGTTTTTGCAACACAAACACTCTTTGTAGTTCGCTTGACCCCACACAACGATACTATGTAAAATAGCAGAGTATCCCAGTGCATAATGAACTTCAAGCAGACATTCTCGTTCCAGCATGTTTTGGAGTGTGGTGACCACATAAAAACATTTGTTCAACTTGCCACAAACTACATCGACATGCGAGTTCCATGATAGGTTGCAGTCGAATTGTGTTCCTAAGAACTTCACCATTATGGATGGCTCAATGAACACTCCTTCAAATGAGAGCGGTTAATGCAGAGCTGTTCTATGTTTGCTATAAAATTCTAAATATTCCGTCTTATTATGATTAATCATATGTTTATTTTTAAAGCACCAGTCCTTGAACTCTCTCATAATTGTGTTGACCTTTCCGGATAGTCTTACAGATGAAGAATCTGACACGGTAATGCAAGTATCATCTGCATACATAAGCACCCTTTCTTGAGATATGTGAATGGGAAGGTCGTTAATGAAAATGAGGAAAATTAGAGGACCGAGTAGGTTTTCCTGGAGTGTACCAATATCTGTTTCAAATTCTTTCGAGATGACGTCATCAATCTCAACAATGAACTTTCTTCGTTCGAGAAAGTTCATGATCCACTCATTGATTGGGCCGCGGACACCAAGGTTATTCAATTAATTAGATATGAAAGAAATATCGACCGAGTTGAAAGCTCTAGTGAGATCGAAGAAAATTGAGATCACAAATTCGCCAGAGTCCGTTTTGTTGTTGACATATTGCACAAATTCTATCGTGCTTGTTTGAGTTGATAAACCACTACGAAACCTACGTTGTGGTTTACACTACGGAACCCATACTGATTGTCACATGAAACCTGATATGTGTTGAGAAAATTTGTGATTCTATTGGCCATTACCTTCTCTATCAGTTTAGAAAAAATGCTCAGTAAAGCGATTGGTCTATAAGTCTCAATATTACTTGGATCGCCTTTTATAAAACTAAGAATTAAAGGGGCTAATTTGAGGCTAGAGGGAAATTTACCCTGCAATACGGATATATTGATGATATGCTCGAAAGCTGGTGAAATTATATCACTGGGTTCTTCAATTACTGAAATTAGAATTTCGTCCGGACCTGTAGATTTTTTATTCGGTAATGAGTTTATAACCTCAAGTATTTCGTCCTTTGTGTCGGGTTCAAAGAACATTGATGCAGGATTGAATTCACCTGCGGTACATTGTGTGTAAAACTGTTGACCAAAATGTTCATTCAATTTATCAGTTATCACTGTAGATGAATATCGTCCAAACACCGGGGCTATGTTTTCTGGTTCGGTTAAGACCTCGTTTTTAAAATTAATTTCAGATATTTTATTAGATTTATGTTTTCCTTCAACTTTATTGACAATGTGCCAAAGTGTTTCCGTTTTACTATCCGATTCACTAATAATTGCATGATAATGTGATTTTTTTTCGAAAGAAATTTTCTTATAAATGTTCCTCTTCAGTAATTTATAGTTTTTTTACCGTTACATCACATGTCCTCTTGCGTAACCAATCCAAATCCTTTAACCTTCCTCTCATTTGGTTTAGTTCTTGTTAAAATTTGATTTTTTCACTTTTCATAGAAAAATTATTTTTTTTGTAGTTTTTTCAGGAAACGAGCAATTGAAACACCAAAGAAAATCATTCAATCAAATATATGGTATGACTGATATCGAAATTAATTTTTGCAAGTAAATATCTGAACTTGTTTCTGGAGTTCTGATCAATTTTTCTGTAAGAATATTTTTTCTACATTCGTTACTGGATTGAGAACCGAGGACAAGCGACAGGTAGCGATTTGTCCGTGGTGATCAGAGAAACCCAGGTCGAGATTAGTGGTTTCAATTAATTCAGGTCTATTCGACATAACATAATCAATAGCAGAAGAGATTATATAATTTAGTGTTGAAAATGTTCTTGTATCTTCATTTATCATCATCATCTCGTAAGAATTGAAGATATCTTTCAATAATTTCGAGACCAAATTATCAATATATTGATCTATGTTTAGATCGCCTCATAAGAGTACGGACTCAAAGTTATGTGTTGCAATGGATAAAACCTCAGAGAGTCGAGTAAAGAATGTCCTCCTATTTTTTTCATCATTGATGGGAGGCCAATAAAAGTTAATTATGCAATATTCATTATGAAAAGCAACTGCAGAGCATTCAATTACCATTTCAAGAGATAAATCATTGATCGCCATGAGTGGTCTACTTAGAGATATAATTTTGTTTGTGCAGAAGATCGCAACTCCACCGTGAGATAGGTAGATACGGCAGTAACAACTCACTAAACTAAAATTGTTTATCATAGTGCTCTCAATACTGACCTTACTCATCCGATGTTCACTGAATAATAAAAAGGAGAAGTCGTACTCACTGATCACCGATTCAATTAAATTGATCTTATTTGAGAGACATTGGATATTTATACTGAAAACACTGAAAACATCATGATTGTTTGAAGCAGGATTATTTGACCCTGTCACTGCACTTCCTGAGTTGATACGGATTGAGTTTTCAAGTTTTTTGGAAAGGTGAAACGACGTATCGCACACTCTTCAGGCCATATTTCCTCTTGGAGATGATCACTTGGTGATCGAAACCCGTGTTGAGATGTTAAAATAATGGTTTGGTGTTGGAAAAAAACTCCAGTAATATTCAATTCTGAAAGGACCTTGCCAACCTGGGTTATTAGATGACTTCCAAGACTGTCCAGTTTCCAATTACAGAAAATTCAAGGTTTTTTGGTACAAACTTAAAAAAACGACTTTTGGACAGCGCAGCGTACATAGATGGTTAGTTTACTCTCCAAGAGGTAATAAAATGTTTTGTTTTGTATGGTGGCTTTTTGATAGTGCGCATTGTTTATTATTTTTACTGAATCACACCATAACTTGAAGTTATGGTGTGCCCCCCCCCTTCCCGCCCTTAATTTTTAGAATCGCCACTGAATAAGATACAGCGAGTCTAACAGTGAGATGAACGGTACTGATGAACTGTTAAACTTACTTGAAGGTTAACACGAAGAACAAAGTGATATGTAGAGCTCTGAAGCGCATAAATTAAAATGATCATTTGAAAGCGCTTGAAAGCATAAAACATGAAAATGCGTAGCAAAAGAGCTCTGAAGATCATAAAAAAATTAATTAGTGGATAAAATAAAATCTTCTGGAAATCAGCAGATTGCCCTTTTTAATGATCTGTTAATGCTACAACTACTTTATGTTCTACAACTACATGAAAACAAGTCGAGGACGGCTTAATCTCAGGATGGCCGAATGTAACGAAATTACTTAATTAGTGACTGGGTATACATATTGTCATTATTATTATCATTATTTTTGTTGTTATTCAAGTTGTGGTTATATAGAACACCGTATATTTTATTCTAGTCCAGTTATTTAGTCATTTTAGGGTTGAGTCAGAAACATGCTTAGTTTCTTTGTGTTTGGGTTCTTATATAAACATGAGTAATCGAACGAGTGACTAGAAAATATGTTATGTTTGGGGTCAGAATAAAGCATACTTTTGAACGGTAAACATCGTTCAATTCATTTTCCGCTGTTAGACAATCCAACTCACATGTTCTTACATTCTGATGATGGAGAGGCGCTTATTTCGTAAGGGTCAACTTTTCCAATAACTTTTTAATTTGCGATCAAAGGTTTTCAAAAATGATACATTATTTTTGAAAAATCATAAGAATTTATACTTAATCCTCAGATGAGTCAGAAAAAGTTTCGATTCAACTAATCAGAAACAAAATTAAAGGAGTGCAATAAATATATATATATATATATATATATATATATATATATATTGATTTTGTGTTTCCGTTACAGTGAAATAATTTATTATCATGAATAATGGAAACAGGTAATTTTTTTCTCATCTCTATTTACCCGACAACACGTGATAATGTTGATATATTTCGATGATCAACATTTGTTTTAGCAAAATGACTAATACAGAAGTTCACTCCCTGATGTATAATTAGACATTGTATTACATTATGGTAATCGATTATTCACGATGTGACATTCTCCACGTGCCATCAGTTAATAGCCGAATCGTTTTTTGAGCCTAATGCATGCGCATTAGGCTCATTACGGGTACAAGGAAACGAGAACACATTTCCCATCTGTTCGGGGATGTGGGTTGGTTAAATATGGAATCCAGAAGAACATTTCATTCTGCAACATTCTTTCAAAAACTCCTCCTATCTTTTCGAAAAAATATCCTTTAGAACTGACGTACACCATCTTAACTTGAGATTCAGGATACACTTAACAATACCACAGCATAAAACTTCTCTATTTCGCGGATTTTTCAATAGCCATATTACCTACTCATATAATTGGATACACGTTGAATATAAACCTCTGCCATTAGGAAGCTTCAAACGAAAGATAAAAAAATATCTTCTTACAATAAACAGATCCAACTAATTGAATTATCTCTAAATCGATCAACCTTTCTCCAAGTTCAACAAAATATATATATATTTGTATTTCAATTTCGCTGTACATATATATTTGTTGCACTGTTCTAGATAGCATACTGTTTTTTTTTTGTTTTCTCTCTTTTTTTTTTTTGCTACGGTTGGATGGAAGAGCAACCTCTGCGATGATTTTTCATACGCAGATATTGAATCCTGCCATTTGATTGGTTGTAATTGTATGGAACCATCAATAAAAGCCACTATTATTTTTATTATTATCATTATTATTATTATTATATATTCGTCAGCAGTTTCAGTTCAAAAAGTTCAGTCCTCTACCAACCATACCACCACACAGCAATTGAAGAATTGTTTATACATTCAATGTTTGGCTGAACTCTACGTAGATACATTTTCCAACTACATAACTCAAATCAATGGCAAAAAAATTTGAATTACTGTTACTATACACAGAATGAGCCATCAAGATCTCCTCGGTCCAATGCTCTCGTGTTAACGTCTATTTTGATGTGTTCATTTTTTTATACATTGATATTAATTGATTATATCTTCTGAAATTATTTTCTCACATACTGGGTGATTCATGTGAGCGTATCTAACCAAACTTTATATTAAATTGAAATGATAAATATCTAATAATCGGGTTCGATGGCGAGTACAGTTGACTCAGTGATTAAAGGAACTACTTTTTATCGAGATCAACTACCATAAAACTGATACTGAAACTGAAAAATCGTAAATATCTAATGATTGAAAATCAAATATGAGTTTGTTGTGGGCAATAATTTTTCTGGATCCTAACAAATTTAATTGATTATAGTTCACGTATAGTGTGCCTCTAATGAAAAATAGAGTAAAATTCTGGAATATTTTGTCCAAATGAAAAAATACAGGGTGTTTCATTTGGAAATATTAAATTAATATTGTTTGAAAATGAATAAAACTTGAATTAAACAAATCCAACCAATGGCTTTAGATGTGTGGGTGGTGATTTTTCGAAAACTTGCCTGCAAAATAGTTTTATCAATAACTTACTAACGCCGCAACGAAAATTCAGAATTCAAAATTCCTCAGAAAGTCTAAAAATATTAAATAAGATGTGTAGGTACTTGTATTCTGAGAGTTCCGTTTTCTTTTCTGAATCACCAAATATGTGAGAAATAATCTCAAAAGATGGTCTCCAGTTGATTGCGAGTATAAACATATACAGAACGACTCTTTCGTGTAACCAAAACTAGCTACATGAAAATCCTTCATATGTTACTCAGTATAAAAGACAATGAAGCTTTATTAATAACTGATAAACCATCTATCAGGTTGAAGTTATTACATATGATCGAAACAGCTGATCTCTTTAATATATATGATCTATCATGATCACCTTTAAATGCCTATTATTGAGTCCTAGTACATTAAATGAATGTTTTGCTACAAGGCTCATTGTGAAAATGTTTTATGAGATTTGCTTCCTAACCATCAGCTCACATTCTCTGAGCAACAAGATACACCATTGGTCTGTATCTACTGAACCTTTTTGTTCAGACCATATATATATATATTCTTTTCAATATTGAAACAGATCTAAGACCAGTAGTGGAATATGGTGACTCAAAATGTACTGAGTGGAGGGGGCATAAAAACTCCCTTCAATCGTACTTTGAGGACAGATTCAGTACTATTCACAGTTGTAGCGACGCAATTTTGCGAAGCAGTGATCTCATCCTTTCATGAGAATTGTCCACTGAGGGTCAAAAGAGATAATCGCAACTCTTCTTGGTGTAACAAAAGCCTTAAAAGTAAAAGAAAAGAAGTTCGACGACTATTCAATCGAGCTAAAGAGTCAGGTAACTGGGAGCTTCATAAAACCACTCTAACGACATACAACAAGGAGATTAGAAAGGCAGTCTTGAAAGAAGTTCTGTGAGAGTATCTCTGATTCACCTCGCAGCACAAGAATTCACAAGATTCTCTCTAGAGAGCCGACTGCTGAAATTGGGTCGCTTAAACGACCCGATGGAACATTAACGACCTCTAGTAAAGAAACGTTAGAGCTTTTGATGAAAAACCACTTTCCTGGAAATCTGACTCTTGATAACAACAGACCGCCCATCTTCGAGGGTGCTAAATGCCCAAAAAAAAAGAACGACTGGGACGTCGCAAAAAATGTTATCACAGCAACGGCAGTTGAATGGGCTATCAAGTCTTTTCAGCCCTTCAAATCCCCCGGAGAGGATGGTGTATTTCCAGCTCTTCTTCAAAACGGACTGGAAATAATTTCACCTATTCTCACAAAATTTTATAGAGCTAGTCTGGCGTGGAACTATATACCACCCAGTTAGTTGGCAGCAAGGGTGGTATATACAGGGTGTAACTGAATAAGTGTAAAACATTTAAGGAGGTGATTCCTCATCGAAAAAAAAGATAGGATCTTTCATATAAAGAAACTTCATTGGAGCATCCCTTGTTAAGATACAGCCCCTTAAAGGGGGTACATAAAATTTGTATAACAATATTTTGCACAAGCACTGAAAAAGTTACAATATTGAAATTGACCTCACGTTTTGTACTACCAAAAAGACACTTAGCCAGTAATTTATTTGGTTTACCCCATGGTTGTAAGGGGTGAAAAACGCAACCCCTAAAATTTATTCCAATGTAACTTTTTGTCTTATCATTTGTTTACCATTAAAAATTTATTTCTGATAGCCTGTTTCATTCTAAACAAAAAATGTCTCTTTGGTTTTTTGTCCAAAATAAACCAGTTCGCAGAAAAAAATTATTTTACGAACAACTACAGAGATACATCATCATAAATGCGAACTGAATTTATTGTTATTTTGTAGTTAGTACCTGCATTAATTGATTAAAGGGTAATGAACCAAACTAATTTATTAATAACAAAACACACAACATGTAGAAATCATAGTAAATGTTCAATATGTCTACCTTCAGACATTACGCATGCGTCTAGACGTCGGCGCATTGAGCCACGTATTCGCTCAAATATTCCTGAATTCTCTCTGATTACCCTGCACGCATCGATGATGCGGTTTCTTAAGTCCTCTACATCGCGAACACGAGTACGATAAACCAAATGCTGTAAATGGCCCCAAATATAGAAATCGAGAGGTTTGAGATCCGGGGATCGAGCGGGCCAGTTCTGTGGTCCTCCTCGACCTATCCACTGATTTGCATATATTTCAGTTAAATGCATTTCCAATAACTCCGAGTCACACGTTAAGAGAAAACTGTTTTTGATGGTTAGTTTTGACAATAGCGTGAGGGTTTTCATCAGCCCATATGTGGTAATTATGAAAATGAATAATCTCGTCCCGAGAAAAACTACATAAAGTACATAAAGTGGGCCGGAGAGACCCACACCCCAAATCGGTACGACCAATCAGCCTTACATCCTTCCTGCTGAAAGTACTTGAGAGGATACTGGATGGACATATCAGGAGGGTAGCATTATATGTATCCCCCCTGAATAACCACTAGTATGCTTATCAAACCGGCAAATCGACAGATTCAGCATTAAACAACCTCGTTGAGAATATCTCTCAATCCCTTGACAACAAGGAGATTGCGGTTGCTGTATTTCTTGATATTGAAGGAGCATTTGACAATGCACTACCCAAATCTATAGGATTGTCTCTGGCTAGAAAGGGTATAGAATCGACCATAACTGGCTGGATCTATGCCATGCTAGTAAACAGAACTGCAACTACGATTCTTCAAGGCGAGGCTATCAGGTTCAGGGTCACCAGGGGCTGCCCTCAAGGTGAAGTACTTTTTCCCCTTCTGTGGTCGCTACTGGTGGATAGTCTGCTTGATGCCCTCGATAGAAAAAAAGTTGTTCTGGAAATGACCTCTGACTTTATGCCTCCAACTGTCAACTACGAACTGCCTTATAAAGTACTATTCCCGAGTAGAGAGGACTGGATCCTCCGGGAAAAGGAAATATTAAAAGCAAATAGTTATGCGAACTCATGCGACTGTATTTCAAGCGAAAATTTACGCTATTGAATTGTGTGCGGAGAGATTGGATAAATTCAACTTCACTCACAAGTCAATAAAAATATTCTCGGACAGTCAAGCGGCGTTGGAAGCTCTTGGCTCCTACCGAGCAACGTCTATTTTGGTAGCAAACTGCCAAAAAAGACTTTTTTCGATAAGAAGACTTAACAGATTGTCTCTGGTCAGGATTCCTGATCATATTGGCCTGGAAGGCAATGAAGCTGCTGACTCTCTTGCAAAGGAGGGCGTGCTGCAAGCGGCTTCATTGGATCAAAACCTGTCATTGGCATCGCTTTGGATTTTGCCAAACAAAGATTGAATACCTGTATAGTAAGAAGATTTATGGACTTCTGGATTGGCTCACTCCAAGACGTTTATTCACCCTTCTAAGCATGATTCCAAACACTTGTTGGACTACAGTAGGGATGAACTACGATGTCTAACAGGCCTTCTTACATGTCACTGTCATTTGAATCATCACATGCAGAGACTTGGACTGTCGGAAGACAGTGTGTGTCCCCTCTGCCTGGAAAATGATGAAACAGCAGAGCATATACTTCGTGCCTGCCCCGCACTCTCATCATCTGACCTGAAAGACCACTCACCATACAAACTAATCGGCTTCGTTGAGAAGCTGGGTTTATTTGGCCGAGTGTGAAAAGGTGTGAGCCACAATAAACCCTTATGGGTTGCGGTGGAGGGTCGAATAGACCCACTCACTTTAGACCTACCTACCTACCTATTTAGTAATTAATATTGCAGTCTGGGCAAATACTAGGTAAAGTACTGATTTGTGTTGCATAATATGGTTACGATGATAATTGCGTATCCAAAATAACACTTTATTGTGAGATTTTTACCAAACAGTTTTACAAAACGCAACACGTGTTTCGGCATACAATGTCTTCTTCAGGCGTTTCGGGAATAAAGATACGCCCGAAGAAGCCATTGTATGGCGAAACACGTGTTGCGTTTTTGTAAAATCGTTTAGTGAAAAACTCACAATGAGGTGTTTTTAGAACATGTCAGTTATGGATTTTCATCAAGTATCAGCCAATTCCATCATATATATATAATATTTGCGTACATGACAATAAAACAGTAATGTTGATGGATTTTGAAATTCCCTACCATTTCTTAATGGAAAGCCCATTTCATTAGCTGAAGACATAGTATTCTGAATATGAGGATTGAATGATTTTGTTGAGGTCAAGAATTTGAATTGAATTTCTCAGGGTTCTATAGGTACATTAAAATTTCAATTGGAAAAACGATGACGTTCAATATTTTGTGAAAATTGACATTTTGGTGGCATCTGTTGACTAATGACGTGAAGTATCAAAACGTCCTATGGCTAATGGAAAAAATAATTGAGTATCACTAAAAATGACTCTGAAAAATACATTACACGGTTGAAGAATTATGAGACTTCTGAGCGCCCTATAAAGAACGACGAGGTTTCAGCTCTCCAGTTTTTTGCACATTTCAAGTTACCTTCTGTTCACTGTTTTCTGTGATTATCACAGGTTTGTTCTGATTTTAACATCTGAAACTGTTTGGAAACTGCGCAAGACACGATGCGTACACACAAAAAATCACAAACAGTCCGAAATAGTCTCTGACACTTGGTTGAACCAGAACACATTTTGAGGAGACCACTGTGCCACCTATCGTATATATGAAGTGATTAAGACGAGAAAATACTGTCCATTTTGTTATGTAGCGTATCCTTGTAGTCAGTTCAAATGTTATCTAATCTCAATCATCAATTATTTATTCAAATAAATAAAAAACATCCTAGCAAATAGCCCAAACAAATTTCCATATGAATGCGCGTGAACAACGGAAACAGTTCCCAACAGTTCAGCCTCGAGAACAAGAACGATTCGGGACGGTTCAAGACAGTTTAGGATCATTTCGCAGTCGAAACCAGAACAGGGGATTCATCAATCCGAACTTATCCTCAATAAACCAGAACGCTCTATTACAATTGCGCATGATCCTGACGTCCTAGAACCTGAATTTCGTAGAACCAGAACAAACCTCACATTGTTGTTACCAACTTTTGGCTTGTCTTGCTTATTTTATGAAACAAATTAAACGCAACTCTCCGGGCAAAAATAATCCTGTACACTAACACTCAAGACTTATTGAATATGAATTATCCGGTGCCAATTCAGTACTGTCTAAGTTTATTCAACCACCAACCACAAACCTTACATTGTCCTCGAAAAACCTCAACTGGTGTCATCTGTCCCAATTGAGAATTATTTCTCATTTCAGTTTCGAATGAATTGATAAGGGTTGAAGAACCATCAAAGTTTAAAAGTTTATCTGCCTTACATATCAGTGAACTGGTTCTTGTGGAAATATCGCCCGCTAAAGATACTATGAAAATTCTCAACCCAGGTGTTGTGCCGGTTGGTTAACTTACGCATCAACGAATTCACATCAAGAACAAACAAACCCAAATTCTTGCTAATTCCAATTACTTTAGGTCTTTCTGGTAAACGGCTGAGGCCACCGGCAAAAATTTCACCAATTCCACAACTCTACCTATCGGTGAAGATGGTAATAGCGATAGTAGAAGCTGATAACTTGCCTGAAAGAGCTAAACAGCAAAACCTGGTCAAAAACTCCTTTATGAGCGATGAATTTGTACAGTGGTTAAGAACCGGATTCGCAACCCGGGGGCGAGAGTTTGAACTCAACTTTGCCAATATCTAGTTGAAGAGTCTGCCAATAGTCATGATACTCCTCACATGAAGTATCATTCAGTCAGCTGTATCGTTTGAATTAAGATAGTAATATGCCATGCTCAATGACGTTATTAGAACAGTAAATTCAGTTTTCGAAAACTTCGTAAACTACTTTAAACTGGACAGTTTGTTATGGAACGCCGTTTTACTTTTTATTGTCACAAATATTCATTCCTCAATTTATTCAACTAACAATGTATTTGTTTGAATTTAATTGATTCATGCATTTGTTCGACACATTAAAAACGATTGTTCCCAAAATTTGTTCTATTTTAAATGACACTTGATTTAAAATGTTACATGAATTAATTTGTTTGATGAAAAGTTGCGAACAGTTATAATATGGATCCATTGTTTGAAATTTTTTGAAGTATATACTTTTTTTGTAACTATCGAATAATTTACTACAATTTCTGTGAAACATGAATAAAATGGTTTGTTGATAATTATAGTTACATGAATTAAAACGATTATTGATAATTTCAATTCGGCGCTAGCATCGAACGGATTCTTGCAGAAGCTGAATTTTTAAATCTGGCAGCATGATAGTTTAGTGATAGTAACACAATATTCCGTCCGACCGCAGCGCCGAATAAAAATTATCAACCATCAATTTAATTCATGTATCACCTAAAAGCAACAATCAAAACAATTCATTTTTACAAAATACCAAAAGAAAGTAAAACGGCGTGCCACGCCGTTTTAATTTTTTTAATATTCCTTTGAAATGATCTGAATTATTTTGTTTGTTGAATTTCAGTGATACATGAATTAAATTGTTTGTTGATAATTTTAATTCGGCGCTGCAGTCGAACGGATTATTACCGTACTATGACCAATGACATACATATTATATGCAGTTATGTAGTTCCGCAAAAATACGCCCGACGTCAGCGCATTGTATTGCATTGTATATGTTTCCTTCTTCCAAAAACCTATTTACCTCTAGTATAGTTTGACGAATCCTACGCTTCACATTAAAACCACTCATGATAAATATAATATTGTAATGTTTTCACTATGAACAACCTGAACCATCAATTTCTGTTCAGTTGGGTAACCTATTTCTTGGTATCAGTGTCAGTATTAGGCGTATTAGACTATAACTATAAGCTGTGCTTACGTTAACTATGACGTCTAGACATCTTACGTTAGACACAGTCTATAATGTGTTTCTCAAAAGTCGCATAACATTTGCCATCTATACAATCAAACAAGATATACTAACTTACTAACCACAGAATAGTAACATTAACGAAAACTTGATGACATTTTACAGACACCAACCAAGAAAACTGTAAGAGAAACTAGTGTGACCAAAATCCGTACGACCGCAGCGCCGAATAAAAATTATCAACAAACAATTTAATTCATGTATCACTGAAATGCAACAAACAAATTAATTCAATTCTTTCCAAAGGAATAATAATAAAAAGTAAAACGGCGTGGCACGCCGTTTTGCTTTTTATTAATATTCATTTGAAATGAGCTGAATTATTTTGTTTGTTGAATTTAAGTGATACATGAATTAAATTGATTGTTGATAATTTTTATTCGGCGCTGTCGTCGGGCGTATTTTTATGGAACTACTAAACTGTATATATGTATGGCGTTGGTCATAGTACGGTAATAATCCGTTAGACCGCAGCGACGAATAAAAATTATCAACAATCAATTTAATTCATGTACCACCTAAATGCAACAGTCAAAACAATTCATTTTCACAAAATACCAATAGAAAGTAAAACGGCGTGCCACGCCGTTTTACTTTTTATTAATATTCCTTTGAAATGATCTGAATTATTTTGTTTGTTGAATTTCCGTGAAACATGAATTAAATTGATTGTTGATAATTTTTATTCGGCGCCACGGTTGAACGGCGTGTTGTCGTACTATAAATGAACTAGCATGTTGCCATATGTAACAATTGAAGTTCGTGATGAATCCGCTCGATACCAGCGCCGAATTAAAATTATCAACAATCGTTTTAAATGTATCTTTCAAATAAAACAAACTTTTTAAATCATCAAAAAATTTAATTTTTTGTCAGAAATTAGCTTTTTAAAAAGACTGATGAAATAAAATGATACTTGCTTGAGAATGTTTTGCACAAAAGTTGTAACCAAATTTTAAATTGAATGCATTAAAATGAATGTTGCAAATATTGAACACTTTCAATAAAATTGAAATATAACAATCTTTATTATAGAAAGTTGATTTGCTATATTTTCAGACAAACGAAAGTCTATTTTTATTACCAACAATGTTTCATGGAAAAACTTTGACAGTCATTCAAATAAATTCATTGAAATTTTATTCCCAAACTTACTTTTAGAAAGTGAATTTAAAAATTCATTGTAATTCAACAGTCATATAAATAACTAACATTTTTTTGAAAGGTTAAAATTATATGCGGAATTGAAACGTTTGTTGAATTTACTCGAATAATACATTCCATTGATTGTTGAATTAAAATGTTGGTTTATTGCTGAGTTGAACTATATGTATATAGATTATTTTTCAGCATAATATATAATAAATTGGCGTTCCATTTTCCAATACTCTGAAACAATATTTTTCTTCGGAATCAATAAAGGCTTCAAGTTATTTCATTACTCTTTTTTATTCAAATAACAATTTTATTCATGTAACATTTTAAATCAAGTATCATTTAAAATAGAACAAATTTTGCGAACAATCGTTTTTAATGTGTCGAACAAATGCATGAGTCAATTAAATTCAAACAAATAAATTGTTAGTTGAATAAATTGAGGAATGAATATTTGTGACAATAAAAAGTAAAACGGCGTTCCATAGTTTGTCTCGTGTTTTTCCTGATAACAAACCATTTGGTTTTATAACAGTCCATGTTGGGCCTAATCTCATTTATTTGTATATCAATCAGTTAACATCGAAAACTAATGAGGACTGTTTACTGGACAAGAACATTGAGATATGATAATAATTCGCATAATTGATGATAATCAAACTGATCATTTGCTCTTCTGAAACTCATTCGAACATTCGATTGAAACATTGAAATACTCTTAGCTGACGTGTTATAGTATGGTGCTTATTCGAATTATCTGGGAAAATTTTTCCGCGCATGTTTAAGGGTTGTACGATACTTCATAGTAATTCATAGTATCACATTGACCTAGTCAGTATGTATTCGAACGAGGTTTAAAATCGAAATATGGATTTACAGTCAACGAAAATCCTGGTGGCGGTGCTCTTTTCCTTTGTCAGATTTTTTTTCGGTATTCTGCCGGTGAAGCTCTATAAGTGTCTGAGGAAGTGGGAAGGAGATGACGGCTCTGGCAAGTTTGTGAACAACAAAAGACATACTCAAGTGAACTGTGCTATAGCTTTGTGTCAATCTTTCGGAGGAGGAGTTCTGTTTGCCACTTGTTTTCTGCACATGATGTTAGAGGTTAGAGCATTCTTGTTTTCGACTTACAAAATCTACCGGAATATCACAATATACAGGGTCACCATTGAAGTCACCACCACAGAACTTTTCTTTTTGATAGACTTACATTAATTTGAACTTTGTCGTTGGTTCGTGTTTCGAATAAAAGAAAAAATAACACTTGCCGTTAGTTTTTACCATTCAAATTTCATCATTTGGAACCCAATTTGAAAGAAAATTTGAATGACGGTATTAAATTTGTGTAATTGATGACATGTTTATTTTGTGGAAATTCATAATCACTTCAATGAAATGAATGAAAACACTTTTGTCTAGTTTTGACTAGTTATTTGGTTAATATAAAAATTGGTTAAAATAAAAATCAGATAAACTGGGTGTTCCAAATTGACTCGACACCATAGTCAACTTCGATATTATTTATGACAGTCGTGTTTTCAAAATATATCATAAAATTATATTTTTTTAAAAGAAACACCCTATATTTCATTATGCATTTCGATTCATAAAAACATTCTTACAAACGAAGCTCATATCACCTTTCTTTCTAAAGTTGAAAATAAGCGACTTATGTGGAAATATTTATTTATTTCACTAGTACGAAAAATTTCTTTGTTTTGGGAAATAAACCTCATAATTGTCCAAACACCCAATTTTGGTATTTTACGAATGACAATATTTTGTTACTAACAACAAAAAGAAAAAATTTGAACTCGTGAAACCCTTGATCATCATGTCGTACCACTCACTTGACACCATTGAGTTATTTGATAATAATTTTCAAAACGATAATTTGAATCTTGAAGCCGTTCTACTAGCCGTATTTGTTTTGCGAATCAAAATATGTCTGCTATAATGATAACATTGAAGCCGTTTTTGAACATAATAGAAAATACTGGAGAGTCATATTAATGCGGTTGGAAAAAATGTGTTTGATTCGATATAACAGTATTATTATGAGTAATCATGTCGCTTTGAAATTTTGTTGAAATACTCTTTGTCAACTATTCTCAAGTATATCATGACAATGTCATAAATTATTGTAACTGTCACCTACTGTTCGAATATTTTTCGAAATGCCGTTTTCCCATCAAGAAAATAGTAATATGTCAGAATCTTACTTGATTAGCCAGAAAAATAGCGTGAGAGCATTTCAACACTACAGCAATTCTTTCCCATATCGTGAATTACCTAATCGGTGTTTTTTGAATCGTCGATTCAGAAACAATGAAAAGAAAATTTGAAAAGAGAACTAAAAAACGTTCTGTAACATCTGAATATGCAGAAATTGACATTTTAGCCTTCTTTGAGGTGAATCCAAATAATCCCATAAGAGATTTATCTCTATCCACTGCCTATTATTCAACGAATTCTGAAGATTTCTCCTTATAAGTTAAGACCAGTGCAAACACTAGAACCTGGTGACGATTGGGATTTTGTCGGTGGTTTATAAATAAATCCAGACAAGATCCAAACTTCTATAGGAATATTTATTATATGGAGCAATGGAGCAAATTGTGGAGTGTACTATAGAAATAATTTTTATTATCGGACATAATCTATTTTTAGTCCAGAGAATTTATTATTAATGTTTGGTGTAGTCTATTTAGAAGGAGAATTATCGGTCCATTGTTCTACCATGGTTCTTTAAACGGACCCCGTAAACGGACCCCGTTGTATTAATTTATCAACAAGAGTTTTGGAAGAGTTCATCGATGATCTTGATCTGGAGGCTCGTCAGATGATCTCTTTTCAACAGGATGGAGCAGCAGCACATAATTTCAATGGCGTAAAAAGAATGTTACGAGACTGTGTTGGAAACAGATGGTTTGCTACAAATGGTAAGTGGCCTCCTCGTTCACCAGACATGACAACTCTAGATTCTTATATTTCGAGATTTCGTGAAAAGGACGAGTACAATATAAAACGTATTAATGTAGATGAACTGGAAAATTATACTGAAACTATAATTAATTGAATTGATGGCCCAAATATGTGTTAAACAAGAAAGCGGTGTTTTTGAATATTTCCTCGATATTTTATAGCTTTTTATTCGAGAAAAGAAAGAAATTTTTTGTACTAGTGAAATAAAAGAATATTACTACATGAGTCGCTCATTTTCAACTTTAGGGAGAAAGGTGATATTAGCTTTGTTGTTGAGAATGTTACTACGAATCGAAATGCATAATAAAACATAGGGTGTTGCATTTGAAAAAATATCATTTTATGAAATATTTTGAAAATGCGATTGTCAATTTGTTTTTTGTTTTCGAAATCAAGAAGGTCATTGAAAATTCTACTAGTTTGCCCATTTGACTGAATTTGTAGCACCAATATTAACGGAGTTGGCAATGGTGCCGACTTAGTTCGAAACTTTCTGTATATAGAATAGAGTTTGGGGGATGCTCTGCAGTGTATACAGGCCAAATCGGTAGAAATTTTGACGTGAGGCTTCGTGAACACATCTGTTTGACCAAAAAATCTACAATGTATAAATATCTGCAAGAATCAAAACACAAGATAGGTAAAGATAATCCCAAAATCCTACACACACGTAATAAAGGGAAAAATGAATTTGTTGGGAGCCATGAAAATTGATAAATCAATTGAAAACTGGAAATATATAACACCAAAAGAACAACTCGATTTATGTGGGGGAGAACAGGGCAATGGGAGCCTACTAAGGGGAAGTTTGAATAAAAACCTCGTTAGCCAAAATTCTTTTTTTTTTATTATAACATTTTACTTTTGTTATAAGAGAACACTTCAATCAAAGTTATAATCAACTACAGACATTTAGATAAGGTACAATCACAGTTTTACAAAAAAAGTCAGTCGCTTCTGTTACCCGACAAATGCGGCTAATGAGAGCCCATTTAACGCTCATACGGGAAATAGTAGCCATTATAATTACTAAAGAAAAAAAAATTAACAAAACGTACTATAAATGATACCTTACTTATTATAATTATCAACACAATAAAACTATCAGTAACTCAAATCAAAATAAAAACAAATTCAAACAAAAAGGAGAAAAAATATGAAATTATTAATGGAAAACAAAAAATCTGGATTATCACTGCCTGAACACTCTTTATGGGTCCAATTTCAGCAACTTCTGCATCGGTACCACATCTCTCCACATTTTCCAGTATCTAAACAAGTTGCACTTACATTATTCTCTTAAGAATATTCTGACTCATCATAGGAAATAGTATTTTCGTCTACTTGATCAATAGATGAGTCTTCATCATCACTTTTAAACAAATATTTTGTTGCCTTTCTGATACTTGTGTTTCTTGTTGTAGTTTTCTTAATTTTAATCTCTTCATCTTTGGTATATTTCTTTTCAATACATTTACCTTAGGTACATTTTCTCTTGACACAATTTTATTTATCACAGTTTCCTTTATTTTTCATAATTATCTTTGTCTTATTATCTTTTTCAGTTCATTTCCTTTTTTTTTTCTCAAATACTGCTTCATTTGGAGTACTTGTTATTATTACAGAATGCTGTTTGTTCTTCAACGGTCTTTATTTTTGAGAGGTGGGTTGTTGGAGCAGTGGACTGACAATGGAGACGACATTAGCAAAGTCAATATTGGACTGAGATGCGTTAAATCTGGCGGTGTGTGTCTTCAGAATAGCAGGCGTTTCCGGTGTTAAATATGATGTGGGTGGAATTGAAGGTTCCCTCTGAATGATTTATCGTTCAATTTCCAGACCATAAAAAATAGATGGACTTATTACAGGGCTAGTACATGGTTGCTCAGCCTGATTTAACGTTGATAGAATAGAAGTGATATTCGTTGGCTGCTGTCGAGCGTCAGCCACCGGTACAGTTAATCTGGATTCCTCATTAAAGAAGTCATCATCGCAAAAAACTCCAGGATTCATTGGAAATATTCTCGTTGCTTTAAAGTTCGACACTCCTTTTTCTATAGAAGCAACTCTAGTATAGGTTTTATTGAACAGTCCAGCAATGTCGTATAAAGTAATTTTTATCAAATTCGTAGATTTTATATACAAGTTGCACTCTTTGTTGTAAACTCTCTTGAGCGGGGAATAAAATGCAACGTTAAGGAATTGTAGACTGTGGGACTGTAGACAGCAGCAGCTTTGGTGTATTTGATAAAATTACGAAGCCATACAACAAATATCTTTTCGTTAGTCCATCCATTTTGTGAACATGTGTAAACGGCTCCCACTGGTCCATCTTTTTCCAGCTGTGGTGAGTGACGTTGCCGGGGAAATATGAAAAGTGGAGGAACGAAAGATCCAGACGCACTCATAGCACATATTACTGTGGCCGTCTTACCTCTTTCCCATGATGTTACAGATCCGATGAGTTTTTGTCCTTTGGGAGCTATAAGTTTTTCAGTCTCCTGGATGGTCGTTATACCAGTCTCGTCTACATTGTAAATCATTTGAGGCTCGAAGTTATGTTGTTTCATCAATATCTGCAAATTATTGAAAAAAAGCGTTATCTCAGTCCCGTTGAATCCAAGGATTTGTTTGATACCAATGGCTTCAGACTTTCTAATACTCAAATCTGGATGACGCTGCATAAATCCAGCCAGCCAATCTTTTTCTGCAGTCTAATTGACTTGGTTAAACCGTTCCTCAATACCTAATTGTTTAGCTACACTGTAACATACTTTGCGAAACGGTTCTCTTGTCAAACCATAAAACTTATTTGACATAGTCCGAAGATGGTTAGCCAGTATTTCTTCTTGGGCAACATTAAATACAGTACCTCTTCCCAGCTTAGGAGAGTTTTTGTAGCTACTATCGTCATATTTCGCTAAATTGTATCTCTGTAAGAGTGCTGTAAGGAGTGCCAGTCTGTTGAGATACTTTGTACACCAATACACCTCCAGATATCGCATTTTCTAATGAATCCAATGTCCAAGAAGCTTTTGTGGTTGTCCGAACTCTTTTACGTGGCATCTAAAACAAAAAAACAAGGCATTATGTTTCTTAAATGACTAAGTAGGGTATGAGAGCCTAGCTAGGCTGCCATTAGCCGCTGACCACCATTTTGAAAAGTAATAACAAAAATATGTAATTCTATTCTCAATCCCAATTTAACTAATTGGACTTGTTAGTAAATGAATGAATGAATAAGAATATAATTTCATGCTTACCTTGATGCTGGCAATCGGCAATTTCTTGTAAGCGTGGAGCGAAAAACATACAAGCGTTCCTAGTGACTAAACGAATGGCACTAACGGTTTGAGCCAGCGTTGTTCTAGGGAGTTTGTTTTTGGTACTGAATTTATCCATCAAAAAGTACTGAATTTGTAGTGAACAGTACTGAATCGATCAATTTCTCACATCTTAGAAAAAATGTTCTGACTATAGGGCATAGATATGTGTGTTTAACAGGTTGTGAATTATGAAAAATTCAAAGACAAATTGGCCTTTATGTATCAGATATGATTCATCAAAGGACCATAGGTAAAATAACAGTTCTGACAATAATCATTGACAATGTTGACTACAATGACAATGGCCATGATTTCTTAGATGATTATGAAACTGACCCACCACGTTTAACGTATATTTGTAATTATCAACAATTGACGATATTCGATAAGGATAAAGTGGTGGCCCGTTTCCATAATTCCTTATTACCAACCATGATTTCTGAATCAACTGTCAATGTATTTTCATATTATCACAATATTTAACCCACATTATTCATTGGCAACTGCCAAAGAACAAAAATAAACACTGAGTAATAACAATTCAGAAGTATTTTATTCAAAATGGAGTCAAATATAGCTTAAATTATATTGACAGTTATGACAACCATGAATTATGTCATAACTGCCACTATAATTTCACGCTGTCACAATAATTTTGCCTATATATGACTCCATTTTGAATAAAATACTTTTGAAATGTTATTGCGTAGTGTTTATTTGATTCTGAAGAGCATTGTAGCATTTTGTCATATGTCAACTATATGAATAGGTTGCATTAAAATCCAATTAAGTGAGGCCTCGTTTGGCTTCATAAACGACATCCGTTACCAAGTAGTCGAATAGCCCTAGTTGCTGAGGCCACTAGCAGATTGAGGCATTTTTTGGTTTGTCATATGGGAAAACTGATTTGATAAAAAATAGCCCTTTTTTACGTGTCTACGGCTTAGGTCATCAACCTAGTGACCTGGGTAGGCAATATCTGGTCGAGGTGCGGATCAACGAACGATCTTCCATTCATGATTCGGGAGCACTGGCACTACGCCAATTCGGTGCTAAAAAAAATCAATCAATGAGACAGGTTTCTTTCTATTTTTGTATCAATATAGTTAGACTAATAAACCTTCTTCTCATTAATCTTGGTCTGCTAGACAGCTAGACCAATAGAATGACAATAATGTATGAAATAACAAATATGAAACGAAAAATAATTTATTGCATATTGAAGGTTAATTACAGCCCTCTGGAATCACAAATTGAGATGTACTTCTAATAATAATCCAATTCTAAATTAATGTTTAAAAATAAATTGTCTGTTCCCGATGAACATATTCAATAATTTCATCATGAAAATAAAATGAAAATTCTTCTTCTTAAATGATCCAGTAATAAGAAAGGGAGATTGTGTTCTGCCAAAAACATTATCATCAGAACTTCTGATGTTCTAATTTTTTGAATCAATCTCATTTCAGGAGACGATTCAATAAAAGTCTTAAATTTTGGAGTTCTGTGTGCAGATTTCATATTTTTGAGATGTTTGAGGGTTTTTCCATGACGTTTAATATGACTGAAGGATCCCATTAGTTGGATATGACATACTTGACAATAAGATGTTTTTTCTTTGTGCTTACAAGCCAGTTTAAGTTTTCCCATTTTTTACTAAACCCCTGTTTGTACTTTTTTCGCTTAACTTTAATTTGTTCTTTTTCGTCATCACTACTGCACGATTCTGATCCTTCATTATTTATTTGGTTTATATTTTCTGCTACTGTTGTTATTTGAGTTCCAGTCTGTTTAGACTCCGGAACTTTTTTTTAATCAAAAATCTGAAAAAAAAGTGTGAAATCTAATTTTTTGTCTACCATGTCGGTTACCTATCCATTGTTTTCTGGTTGTTTTAGCAGTAGATAATATTTTTTTAAATTATCGCTAAAATATTCTATAAAAACCAATGACAAAAATCTCAAAACAAAACACTCAGATTTCAGTTGTCAATTGTCAAGTCGAAGCAAAGGACCAGTTCTTCTTTTAGTTTTTCAGGTTCAGTTCTTAAAATTACATATGTTTTGATATTTCTCATTACTTTTGATCATATGTTTTATTTGACTGATAAATAATTCAAAAAGATCTAGTTAGAAAGAATTGTTTATTGTTATAAAGTACTGACGTATTATGAATTCTTGAAAAGTACTGCTTTTAGTACTAAAGTACTGAAAATCCCAACGCTGGTTCGAGCGCGTCAGGCGAAGTTTGCAGATACTTCACGGAAGCAGCCGAGTGCTTACGATCGCACAAATGTGCCTGCATTCTGTTCAATCACCATAGCCCTCATTGTCCGACCGCTCTCATTACCCCGCGTTCCCCTAGGTCTTCTTTCTTGAATTCATAAATTTGACAACCATGGTGATTTCCATAATCTCCGTTGTTGATTTTTTATAGTTGGCACCCCTGTTCATTTATTCACCTTCCATCCAGCTTACCTACAAACTCTTTAAAAAAAAGATAATTTGAATAAATAGTAAGAAAAAAATTAAAGAAAAACAGCTTATTAGGACTAACCAAATTCTAACTTTTGGAACTGAGGAAGAATGTATTATACTTACCTAAATCTTGAAAATATCAAAATATTGGAAAAATTTTACATGTTGAAATATACTGTCAAATTGGTTATTATACCACCGCCATTTGAATTCATCACACACACAACTCCATATATACCATAACCACATTTTTCGATTTCAAATATATTAGTTAGTTCTTATACTTGAATTTACGATAAAACCCGAAACCGCTCGGAAAAATAAAATAACTAGTGGAAATTAGACAAAAGTGTTTTCATTCATTTCAATGAAGTGACGGTATGAAAACTTGAATACACGTGTGGCAAAATCTGAATAGTTTCAGGATTGTTTGAAAGAAATAGTAAAAGCTTGATTTTTCACTTAGCGAATACAACTGAAATACTCATAATTCATATGAAATCACCAGTTTCATTTACTTTCCAAGAGGTTCTTTTAGAAATAACTTGGGGAAAAAATCACCCGAAGCTCAATAATGCCGATGATTTTTCAAGAAAAATTAAAACTATACGGTTGAATCGCTGAGGTACTAGAAATTTTGATCGTATATCTCCGATAACAAATATTCATTCGAATCAAATAGATAGGTCATGTCAAACAAATTATTACATTCCGTATTTTGTCAAACTTTTATTCTGTCAAACTTGATTTTTTTGTGAGTGGTTCAGCAGAAAATCATTAAAAAACATACCCAAAGTAACACAATGAATATTACTGGAGTTTTTCCCCAACATTAAACCTCAACACGTGTTTCGATCACCAAGTAATCATCTTCAAGAGGAAGATCAAACTAGTTTGATCTTCTTCTTGAAGATCTTTATAATTTGATATTCCTCTTGAAGATAATCACTTGGTTATCGAAACACGTGTCGAGGTGTTAAAATTACAGTTGGGTGTTGGGAAAAAATTACAGTAATATTTAATACTACACCAAAGGTTCCGAACAGTGCATCACAAGTAATACAATGAAGTTGGCCAACTCAATGTTTGTTCGAATGTTGTAGAATGTGGACAAACCAGTATGGCAAATATCACAACAAAACGGTAATAAAAGAACAACTTCATTCTCTGAGCTGATATTTCATTGGCAAAGCCGGGTTGATCTAGCATCTTATGAATACACATCTTGCTAGCGAACATTCAATGAACTGTTTGTGTTACCATTGTTGTGCTCGAATCAAATTCTTTCAATATTCCCAGATAACAGTTTTACGTAAAGAAAGTATTATACTATTTGTCTCATTGTTTATCTTTATACACCCCTTCCTCTACCTCTATCAAAGTTTTTTCCTGAGGCATCCTTTCTAATTAGTGTGAAGTTACCCACAACTTTTCATCCACAGTTTATGAAGAAGGACAATCGAACAGGGTTTAGAATGAGATTTGAGAACAGTGTTGCCAGATTGCAAATATTAATAATTTTACCTGTATTTTGATGTTATCATTTTAAAAACACGATATATTATTGAAACATGTCGAATAAATGAGTCAGCATTCTACATAAACTCATTATATCAGCCATCTGTCCGTATACAAGCAGTAATACCGAAAAAAAATGTGAAATAAGAGTAAAATATTATTCAGGAAAAATTCATTTGTATCGAAACATGTAGCGAATGAGAACTGGAAAAATAGTTTCTCGGTAAAAATTTTCTGACTTGTAAAAAGTATGTCATTTGAAATATGCTGCGTTAAACAATACCGAATGCCCAGGAAAGACTCATCCACAAAATATCAAATTTCTCACTGATCAAAAATAGTTTGTTGACGAAAATTTCAGAATTAATTCAGCGAAAGTATATCTATCGACGTGCTGAAACAGATTTGCGTACCATACGTTCCTTCGGTGCAAAAAAAAAGTTCCGTATATTCGGAACTGAATTACTCATGAAAGTCAAATTTCTCACTTATCAAAAATAGTTTGTCGATGGAAATTTCACAATATATTCTTCTGAAGTATATCTATCGATGTGCCCAAACAGATTTGCGTACCATACGTTCCTTGGGTGCGAAAAAAAATAGTTCCGTATATTCGGACCTAAATTACTCAAAAAAAGTCAAATTTCTCATTTATCAAAAATAGTTTGTCGATGAAAATTTCAGAATGTATTCTTTGAAAGTATATTCATCGACGTGCCACAACATATTTGCGTACCATACGTTCCTTCGGTGCGAAAGAAAAAGTTCCGTATATTCGGAACTGAATTACTCATAAAAGTCAAATTTCTCACTTATCAAAAATAGTTTGTCGATGAAAGTTTCAGAATATATTTTTCTAAGGTATATCTATCGACGTGATCTAACAGATTTGCGTACCATACGTTCCTTCGGTGCGAAAGAAAAAGTTCCGTATATTCGGAAGTGGATTACTCATAAAAGTCAAATTTCTCACTTATCAAGAATAGTTTGTCGATGAAAATTTCAGAATATATTATTACAAAGTATATCTATCGACGTGCTGAAAAAGATTTGCATACCATACGTGCCTTGGGTGCGACAAATTATTTCTGATAAGTGAGAAATTTGACTTTTATGAGTAATTCAGTTCCGAATATATGGAACTTTTTTTTTCGCACCGAAGGAACGTTTGGTACGCGAATCTGTTTGGGCACGTCGATAGATATACTATGGAAGAATATATTCTGAAATTTTCATCGACAAACTATTCTTGATAAGCGAGAAATTTGACTTTTATGAGTAATTCAGTTCCGAATATACGGAACTTTTTTTTTGCACTGAAGGAACGTATGGTACGCAAATCAGTTTCAGCACGTCGATAGATATTCTTCAGAAGAATATATTCTGAAATTTTCATCGACAAACTTTTTTTGATAAGTGAGAAATTTGACTTTCATAAGTAATTCAGTTCCGAATAAATGGAATTATTATTTTTCGCGCCCAAGAAACGAATGGTACGCAAATCTGTTTCAGCACGTCGATAGATATACTTTCGCTGAATTAATTCTGTTATTTTCGACAACAAACTATTTTCGATCTGTGAGAAATTTGACTTTTATGAGTAATTCAGTTCCGAATATACGAAACTTTTATTTTTTTGCACCGAAGGAACGTATGGTACGCAAATCTGTTTAGACACGTCGATAGATATACTACAGTAGAATATATTCTGGAATTTTCATCGACAAACTATTTTTGATAAATGAGAAATTTTACTTTTTTTGAGTAATTCAGGTCCGAATATATGGAACTATTTTTTTTCGCACCCAAGGAACCTATGGTACGCAAATCTGTTCGGGCACGTCGATAGATATACTTCAGAAGAATATATTGTGAAATTTTCATCGACAAACTATTTTTGATAAGTGAGAAATTTTACTTTTTTTGAGTTATTCAGTTCCGAATATATGGAACTATTTTTTTTCGCACCCAAGGAACGTATGGTACGCAAATCTGTTCAGGCACGTCGATAGATATACTTCAGAAGAATATATTGTGAAATTTTCATCGACAAACTATTTTTGATAAGTGAGAAATTTGACTTTTTTGAGTAATTCAGTTTCGAATATATGGAGGTATTTTTTTCGCACCCAAGTAACGTATGGTACGCAAATCTGTTTAGACACGTCGATAGATATACTTCAGAAGAATGTATTCTGAAGTTATCATCGACAATCTATTCTTGATAAGCGAGAAATTGGACTTTCATGAGTAATTCAGTTCCGAATATACGGAACTTTTTCTTTCGCACTCAAGGAACGTATGGTACACAAATCTGTTTCAGCACGTCGATAGATATATTTTAGAAGAATATATTCTGAAATTTTCATCGATAAACTATTTTTGATAAGTGAGAAATTTGACTTTCATGAGTAATTCAGTTCCGAATATACGGAACTTTTTTTTTGCACCGAAGGAACGTATGGTACGCAAATCTGTTTCAGCACGTCGATAGATATACTTCAGAAGAATATATTCTGAAATTTCCATCGACAAACTTTTTTTGATAAGTGAGATATTTTACTTTTTTGAGTTATTCAGTTCCGAATATATGGAACTATTTTTTTGCACCGAATGAACGTATGGTACGCAAATCTGTTTCAGCACATGGATAGATATTCTTTAGAAGAATATATTCTGAAATTTTCATCGACAAACTTTTTTTGATAAGTGAGAAATTTGACTTTCATAAGTAATTCAGTTCCGAATATATGGAATTATTATTTTTCGCGCCCAAGAAACGAATGGTACGCAAATATGTTTCAGCACGTCGATATATATACTTTCGCTAAATTAATTCTGTTATTTTCGACAACAAACTATTTTCGATCTGTGAGAAATTTGACTTTTATGAGTAATTGAGTTCCGAATATACGGAACTTTTATTTTTTTGCACCGAAGGAAAGTATGGTACGCAAATCTGTTCAGATACGTCGATAGATATACTATAGAAGAATATATTCTGGAATTTTCATCGACAAACTATTTTTGATAAATGAGAAATTTTCCTTTTTTGAGTAATTCAGGTCCGAATATATGGAACTATTTTTTTTCGCACCCAAGGAACGTATGGTACGCAAATCTGTTTGGGCACGTCGATAGATATACTTTAGAAGAATATATTGTGAAATTTTCATCGACAAACTATTTTTGATAAGTGAGAAATTTTACTTTTTTTGAGTTATTCAGTTCCGAATATATGGAACTATTTTTTTTCGCACCCAAGGAACATATGGTACCCAAATCTGTTTCAGCACGTCGATAGATATAGTTTAGAATAATATATTCTGAAATTTTCATCGAAAAACTATTTTTGATAGGTGAGAAAGTTGACTTTCATGAGTAATTCAGTTCCGAATATACGGAACTTTTTTTTTGCACCGAAGGAACGTATGGTACGCAAATCTGTTTCAGCACGTCGATAGATATACTTCAGAAGAATATATTCTGAAATTTTCATCGACAAACTATTTTTGATAGGTGAGAAATTTGACTTTTTTTGAATAATTCAGTTCCGAATATATGGAACTATTTTTTTTCGCACTCAAGAAACGAATGATACGCAAATCTGTTTCAGCACGTCGATAGATATACTTTCGCTGAAATTATTCTGAAAATTTCGTCAACAAACTATTTTTGATCAGTGAGAAATTTGATATTTATGGATGAGTCTTTCCTGGGCATTCGGTATTGTTTAACGCAGGATATTTCAAATTACATACTTTTTACAAGTCATAAAATTCATTCATAGTCATTCGCTACCTGTTTCGGTACAAATGAATTTTTCCTGAATAATATTTTACTCTTATTTTACATTTTCTTCGGTATTACTGCTTGTATACGGACAGTTGGCTGATATAATGAGTTTATGTAGAATGCTGACTCATTTATTCGACATGTTTCAATAATATATCGTGTTTTTAAAATGATAACATCAAAATACAGGTAAAATTATTAATATTTGCAATCTGGCAACAATGTTCGCAAATCTCATTCTAAACCCTGTTCGATTGTCCTTCGTCATAAACTGTGGATGAAAAGTTGTGGGTAACTTCACACTAATTCCTTTCTAACCCGATCAGAATAGAAGATGGGCAATCTAGCTTACTGATGATTTCTACGAAGCTTTGAATTCACGCGAAGTTACATCAAATTCCTTAAGATAAACGATCGAGATAATGAAGAGGTTAAGTTCTGCATAACACCTACTTCCAGATTATATCGGTCAACTGTTATGTGGAAAGTTGGTATTCGCTACAATACCAATTCAGGCATGGTAACGATCTGGGTAAATTTTTTTTTCGGATTCATTTTTCAAACTGGATATAAAAACTAGAACATACTTACATGAACTTATAAAAAAAGATTCGAAAATATATTTTTATAAACAATTTAGGCAAAATTTCTATATTTGTCTGCAACAAACTTTGTACCGGATTGTATATGCACCCTGTTATCCTAGTACAGTGCGCCCATAAAGTAACGTCGAAAAAATCATCATGAGTTAGCTGAATAAAATCATTAAAAACTCCCGAAACAGGTCGATTTTCCATTATGATTCATTGTTTTTGAAATTGTACATCTATGTGCAAGCTGACCTACTTTGGAATAATGATGTCGTCACCGGTATTTCAAATAGAACTTTAGTGATTACAAAAATAATTCCAAATTGCCTCATTCGGTGCAGAGAGTTGGCAATGAAATCAAAATTACATGTTATTCAATAATAAAAATGATAATAAGGTTCATGCTGGCTTGTCTGCCTCAAGATGGCAGAAATCTTGGCTGGACAAATGCAGAAGACTGTCTTGGCTCACTCCGTTGCTTAGCGTACATGATTCTCGGACCCGATGATCAACATACCTCACGGTGTGCTGCGGAATGGTAGTTGGTTGAAAATGGTGTCGTGCCTCCTCGAGTGTGTCGTAGCTTCGAGTGCAAGGCTTTCACCTCTGGTGAAAAAATAATGATAATCATATCCTACAAAAATCAAATATCCACTTATCCATGCACACAAATATATACAAAAACAATAATAACCAAAACTGGTATAGTACATTGGTTAAGGCTTCCGCAACCGAGATTTTCAGTGTTATAATCTTCATTCTGGTTTGAAGGCCGTCGTAATTTGGAACTCTATCCTAATGTTTCGCCACCACGAGTGGCTGGCTCCTTCAGAGGTCTATTTATCTTGATGATTCAGCGATGACTGGTGATTTCTAGTTCTAGTTGTATTTTTCTGATGGGCTCGAACACTGAAGCATAACATAGAGACAGTGTTCAATCCACTAGGAAAATACAACAAAGCCTGAGATCTGCGAAAAACAAAAGAGATCCACTATCAGCTGCAGGGGTGTATCGTATACCATGCACCTGTGGAAAAGTTTATATCGGTACCACCAAAAGATCGATGGGTACGAGGCTGAGTGAACATCGAAGAAACTGTAGATTAGGTCAAATAGAAAAATCGACAGTAGAGGAACACGCGCCTAGTGATGGAGATCACACGATACTGTTTGAAGATTTGGAAGATTTGGAATCTCATACTGAAAGATGCTATGGTGGCAACAGTGCAATGCAATGCCACGTCATCAATAGGTAATAACACTTCGGCCAATACGCATCAACAAAAAAGGCGGGCTACCTGAGTCAACGTAAATGCAACCTACGAACTAGAAATCACCATTCATCGCCGAATCATCAAGATGAATAAACTTCTGAAGAAGCGCGTCATTGGCGAAACGTTAGGATACAGTTCCAAACTACGACGTCCTTCAAACCCGAATGAAGATTATAACACTGGTATAATATTAAGCACTAATTTCTCAGAACTATTATTGCATTAAAACGAAAACATTGTTGTCAAGGTTGTGATTCTATATATTTTATCTCGTCATTCCTTCTCATCTGTTTAGTATAATTTCTGTACACCACTGCAAGAAACACATTAGGGCAAAAACGTCAGTCATTTGTGAGAGTTTAGTGCCTAATATTTTGGAATTATAGTATAACACGGTCCGTAATTATTTAGAACCCCTAACATAAAAAACAATAACCTTTCCACTCACTTGGATTTATCCTGTGCAAGAAGAGAAACCAGTTAGTACAACTTCAATTCTTTCATACTTTTGGATACTGAAATATCATTCGCAATTTATGGAGTCTGAAAATGTTCATAGCAGTTAAATAGGGCCCGTAGACATATTCAAAATGTTTGGCAAGAGACTGTACAGGCATTACAAAAATGAGTTACTATACCTCTATCCAAAATCTGTCTACGAGTTTCTAATAATTTCAGTTTAGCATACGCCTTTTAAAGAATAAATGTCACTGTAGCTTACTTATTATTTATAATTATGCCTACATTCTGACAAGTTAGTTTTCCTTCAATTGTGTTTCTACATTATTTCAATTTACTGGCAAAAGAAGACTCAGATATATGGATTAAAATCATTTGATTCGGATCTTCATACATTTTGTATTGAGATTCCAATATTGTTTCGAAACTGGAGAAAGGTAGATTTGGGTATTATCTGCTTATGATTCAAAACATTTACAAATGTACATGTACAGAAATTTTGAATTGAAGGGTCTAGTATTGAACCTTGTACGACTCCCTGTGCTGTACTTTTGCTAGAATATAGATTACCATCCAGTACCACTCTTTGAGACCGTCCGCTGGGATAGTTTAAAAAAAAACTTTTGTGGGCTAATCGAGTCCTATGAAGTGATTTAGCCTCACTGTAATCTAGCAATATCAAGATTCCACTTTAAGTTTGACTATTGAGTAGCGTAGTACCACAACTATACCCCGGTCGAAATCCTAAGTCTACTGAAGGGATAACGTTGTATTTTTTCAGGTGAAATTCGAAAACCCGTTCGACTAACTTTGATTGGGTTGGCAGAGTTTTAATTGGTCTAAGATCTTGGAACTGGTTGTCTCTTTTACCATAATTTCGGATACACTCCATTTATTAGATAGCCATTGAATATGTGGGTTACGTAAGGTATAATAACAGGACACAATATTCTTAGAAAAAAGTGACATTTATCTGATCTGCATCACTCGCAAAATCATCTGAGAGACCCATTCCTTGATAATTGGTTCAAAGAATATTTTTTTATTAAAATCAGTTATGAGATTGTTGGCATAATGATTTATTAAAATGTGGTCAAGAGTGTTCTTCACATTTATTATCTTCAGAAAATCATTATTTATCTCTTTTGATTGATTTGAGATTCGAAGTCACTTCAATTTTTATTTTCAGTTAGGGTTCGTCAGTTTCTGAACGATATGTTTACATGATCATCCATCCAATAAATTCCGAAAATTGTTGGAGAAACTATTTGTAGCTGTCAAGTTTTAGGCGACAGCGATATTCGAAATTGTATTTTCAAAATTAACTAGGAAAGCATTAGCGTCGAATTGATGGGAAGGGGGTGATGAATGACTCCGATTCCTATTTTCTCTGGACTGACTTGCGCTGTCAGCCATAGTTGTTCTCAGGTATTATCAGAGGTGAGCATAGGTATTATCTTTGTTGGTGACTGATTTTCTTAATGAAGACGAATATCTCTTGCTGTTGCACCTCTATCTTTCTGCATGAGTTTATATGCGGGAATTGCGATGAAATTATTAGATACAGCGTCAGTCAGCTGGGTTTCAGTTGAGCCTATCATATCATGATCATTCTCAAAACTTAACTCTTTCACATCAATAATTTTCATTATAATCGAAAATAAATTTAAGCATGGAATATTACTACATACTAATTGTTATCAGTATTACTCTTTCAAACCGATCAAAAACAAGCCATATATTTTTAACTTTGATCAAAGCACTTTCATTAATGATATTTGCCCTTTGGCCATACCGTTTATTTTTCTCAGCATCGAACATTTTCAAAAAAGTAAAATACCACCCCAATGTGATAAAATTCTTCTCCTCCCTTACATACCTCGAAAGTTTGAAATGCCTGCTAAGACACCTATAGCCCGTTAGACTTTCTCATGATATTATCTGAAATGCAAAGTCTATACTAACAAACCTGATAATATTCGTGACCTGAGAAACTGAATCAGTTAATAAATATAACACCCGTTGTGTTACAGAATATTCGATATGATGAAGTTAATACCAGAGTGGATCATTGTTTAGTGCTTCTTTATTTGTTATTGGTAGTGTTTTCAGTAGCTGCATAACAACGTAATTTAGTTCAGTAATATTCATTGAGTTTATTCTTCTTTCATTATTTGACGTATAACTTTTCAGTTGAAATGTTTTGAACATTTTTTCCTGTTGCAATTTGTTATACATTGAAAGGGGTATATTTTAAGGAGAGATTAATTTTTGGGAAAGAAATGTTTTGGCTTTTTACTTCTCCATCTTCATACAAAAAAATGGATGACTCTTTCAAAGAAAGAAAAAAAGCAATGAATTTCAAAAAATTAACTTTATATAAAACTGTGTATTCATGCAAAGGAGTAACTTTCAGACACAAACTGGAAGAGTAGCTACTCTCATATAAACAATACATCAAAGTAAAATACAAAAACTCTTATATGACTTATACAAAAAAACACTTTTCTCTATTTAGTTTGTATTCCAATCATTCGTTATGAAATCGAATCAGATATCATTCACAGGATTGCTACACAATATAGTAAATGAAAGAGGTAAAATTTTACTTACATAGAACACTCTTATAGAATGATCATTTCATTTATTATACAGTTTTCACTTAATCATATCAATTTCAGAATCATGTCAAATTCAAAATTGTCAAATAAACAGCAATATTGAAATATTATGATCTATTTCCAGAAAATATTTCATAACAAAATTGCAATTTTAATATTTATTTATTTTCAGGTATACCAATCCGTGGAAGACCTGAAGAAATTTGGCAACTTGAACACGAATTACCCCTTATCACAACTAACGATTTCGTTGGGATTTTTCTTGGTATATTTCTTGGAAGAGTTATCTCACTGGGTTATCACAAGAATACCGGATAAACCGTACCCACCCATTGAGAAGAAATTCAACAACTTCACGAATGCCTCCGTGACTCCCATAGAGAAAGACGAAACAAAAAATCCCAAAGCATTTTTAGTCGAAGATGAATACGAAAAAACTACTAGAAAATGTAAAGCTGAAGAAGAAAATGTAACAGAAAGCAAAGAAATAAGTGACGCAAATATGTTAGAAAAAGGATTCAGTGTAGACAATCATCACGAGAATATAGTGTACGATTCCTTGAGTTTTAATTCGGATGTAGCTAGAAATAATCGTAAGAACTTAGATAATGATAGAGAAATAGACGATGTGGAGGAGATTCAAGAAGAAGTCCTAGAATGTGAAATAAAATCTCAACAGCAGATTATGAGGTACATTCTGATTGTTGTGGCACTGTCGTTTCATGCTATATTTGAGGGTTTGGCCATAGGTCTTCAACACAGCATAGCGAATATCTGGTACTTATTTATTGCAGTTTCTATACACTCAGCAACCATTTTATTCTGCATAGGACTCGAATTACTACTGGCTAGAGCCAAAACGAAATTTATATATTACCAAATGTTAGCCTTAGCATTTGCTAGCCCCTTTGGTGTATTTTTGGGGCTTTTGGTGACCATTAAAAGTGATATTCAGACCAGAGCCAAATCAATTGCTGTGGTGTTTCTGGAAGGACTTTCCGCGGGGACTATTCTGTACATTACTTTTTTTGAAATTCTCAATAGAGAAAAAGAGAGAAGAGTTTATAGGATACCAAGAGCTATTTGCATACTAGCAGGATTTTTTTTGATGGCATTTCTACAGTCTTTAGAAGTATACGATTAGGATGCCGTGACATTGAAACGCAGTCTAAGATAACATTGATCAAAAGAAGTAATCATAAATGGAATAATGGAATGGAACCTTGGTCAAATTGAAGAAAATCGATTTCGTTAGTGATAGTGTCATTCATAAAAATCAACTCTTTGTATTATTTTATCGATACATTAATTGAAAATGTTTATAATAAATTCATGAAATCAGTTGTGTCGTCTCTGTCATCTTTTGAATCTTTACTTAATTTTTTTTTGTTGAAATTGCCGTATAACATTCTCACATCCACAAAATTATCAATTCGTTAAAAGTGGAATTTCAACCAAATTTTGAAATACATAGAATAACATTTCGAAAGTTTCTCTACGATTAATTTAAATAAATGCGTCCCTCAAACTGATGTCTTAATAATTTTTCTATTACGCATTCGACCCCAGAGGACAAAATAGAATGATCGACCTGTCTATTTTCAAATCCGGTTCAACGATATGATTCAAAATTAAGACATTACAATTCGCTTCATGAATAGATAACTATATAACTAAATAATTAACTATTCATTCAGAAGTTTATGAATCTTTTACCCAAACATATGAATTCGACAATTCCACCTTCAATTCAAATTCATTTCCAATGAATATTTGATTTTCCGATTTCAATGAATATTTCTTTTATTATTAGTCAATGGGCTATGCTTGATGACTGGTAGTAAACAAATCTAAAGAAATAAACTTCAAACGTTCAAGCCAGACTCGAATATACCTACACAGCAGGTTGAATGGACTGAAGCCTATCAGAAAACAACTATTCCCCTGGCTAATACCACGAAGGGCGTAGGATTATATCCGACTGCAGAAATCCTCACAGAATATTTGCTGCATATGCAACTGAAAAAGTCGACCTTCAACTTTGGAACGGGCACACTTGCAGACCGGTTTCGGGCTCATTAGCCACTCATCAGTGCAAGATAGTGGCCATCATCGACCTAAAGTCAATGATATTCCATAATTGAAAATCGGAATTCTTTCAAAGTATTTCATTCCTCTTCCTAAGTTGGAGCGAACAACAAAATGCCACTCCGTCTAGTGGACGAGGTACTAACCAACTGCATATCCGAAATTTGCCCGATTCCTTTGAATAAGGAAAAAACCTTTCTTACTAGTCATTGGGCTATGCTTTTGTGAAGCATAGCCTTTTTGCTTTCTGTGAAGATTCCTGCACTGACGCCTATCGGATATAATCCAACACCCTTCGTGGTATTAGCCAGGGGAGTAGTTGATTTCTGATAGGCCTCAGTCCATTCAACCTACTGTGTAGGTATATTCGAGACTGGCTTGGAGTGAGGTAGTAGGGTCTCCTCGTTAACTAGCTGGGGGGATGGGAAGCTTCTACTTCACGGCAATCAACCCGGGTGGGGGCATGGGGGCTTCCTTGAATCATAGCCTTTCTGCTTTCTGTGAAAATTCCTGCACTGACGCCTGTTGAATCTGTTTAAATCTGTTTTTCTGTTAATCAGCTGCCGCCCTGAAAATATATCATAATGTTAGCTCTTGCATATCTACTGCAGGTAATAACAGCCTACGTGCGAATTAGAAATGATTGAAATATCGGTTGGCAATAGCTATCGTTTCTGAACAATTTCCCATATATCAGCTGGGTCAACTAGTTGTTTTTCCGTTGGGTAATCTGCCGCACGTACCTACAAAGTCGTAGGTCTACATGAGAGGCAAGGGGTAAGTTGTTTTCACCTGAAGCTATAGCATGCTATATGCACCTCTCCGGAATATTATTCATTATTCCGACTCCCACCCCGGAGTATGTGATTGTGGAGTTGTTTTCTGGCTTTGTCTGCAGATGGCGCAGTGGACATCCCACTGAATCAACTGCAGAATTATATTTGTTTGGTCGTGATACTCAGACGGTCCAATCCATAGTCAGTGTTAGATCTCAACCTGCAAAGGTTGAAACCGTAACGCGTGAAGTGAAAGTGAAAGTGAAAATAAAAGCGAAGTGAAGTGATAAGTGTACCTGGACCAAAAGGATCAAACTCCAAAGTCCTACAGTGTGAAGAGTGCCTGAGACATACTCGTCCGATCGTAGGAACCAGAGAAAAATCCCAAGGAAAAGGTCCCCAGAACCCAAAAAATATGGAAAAATATCAGGTGGTACATTTTCTTTTTTCTTTTACCTTAATAATGAAAAGACAAACCCGACAAAACTCCCAAAAACCACCTCCTCTTCCTTTATCATCCCCCGTATTCTCCGGCTCCTCGCCGGAACACGTTCAATCCCCCCCAGAATCACCTAGACAGAACGAACCCTCGACTAGTCGCGAGAGCGGCCCTGTCAGCCCGGTAAAGATATACAACATCAGAGAAATCCCCACAGAATACAGCAACCAAAGAACATTATATAACCCCCTAAACTCGCAGGAGTTTATTCGAGGGAAAATCACCGAACTAAAAGTCAACTACAATAATACGGCTCTCTTAAAAACAATTGACCAATCCAAAAATGCAGAAAAACTGCAAAAATTACTTCGTGACCGTACAGGTCACACGAACTTCAAGGTCATTGATCTTCGACCGACATCCATCACCCAGAACACTCCTAAAACTCCCCATCTCTCTTTTTTCATCAAAGGGGTACCACTAGATATTACATCAGAGGAAATATATTCGTTCCTAGAAAATTCAGAAATAAAACCATTAAAACATTGGAGGATCGTCTCCAGAAAAACAACAAAAGCCACTACTCTAACCCGAGTCATCATAGATGACAAAGAAAAATACACAAAATGTCTTACACACGGTGTAAGCATATACGGCCGCAACCACGAGTGCGAAGCATCAAACATAAATCCTCTCCCCCCTGTACCAAAATATTGCAATATTTGCAGCACCAATGGGCACTTAGCAACGGAGTGCCCAACTCACAAAGTGAAATGTCCCCACTGCGGGGAGGCTCATCAATCAACGAAATGCAGCAAAACTGCAAATCCTAAATGCCCCAATTACGAGGGCGATCATCCCGCCTATTCGTTAAAATCTCCAAAACGGGTAGAAACCCCTATGAATCCCAAAGAAACTGCCCCCATTTTCATTAAAAAACCCCCACAATTACACCCATTACGCAACAAACCGAAGCTATAATAAAAATACAGACCACTTTACTCTTAAACTTAATGCCTACAATGAGAACCGAGATACTAGCCATTACAAACGAACTCTGTAAAACAATACTAGGTCATTCCCTGTTCGCCACGGCCAGTGGCAGCAAAGTAGACTATACCTTTACGGAGCTGACAGGAGAGTTAAATGGTTGAAAGACCAAAAAATGACACGGGGCGTTTAATCCTCGGAACCGTAAACGCCCAAGGACTCACAAGAAAAAGACCACACACAAAAAATCTCCTACACACCCAAAACATCCATATCCTATGCCTTACTGGCACCCTAACCAAAAATCCTACTTATTTCTCCGGATAAAATACTATTCACCGCCCAAAGGATCAATACTCACGAGGTATCGCGATCCTTATCAAACACGGGATAACACACAAAAAACACGCACACGCAATTTGGCGACTCGAACTCAAACGCCAACGGTCGACTCCTCTCCAACTTCCTTCTAGACCACAACATTTATACAGTGCCATGTATGGACCCTACGTTTCTGAGTCACCAGCGGGCCTCGATAATCGACCACATCTTATGCTCAGAGAGCCTTGTAGAAACGGTCGACGATCGGGCCTACACGGGGGGCACAATCACGTCGGACCATATTCCCCTTCTCGTTAATATCACAATAAATATAATAATTCCAACAGTCACTGAAACCATCTCATTTAAAAACCACAAATTCACGGACGTGAAACGATTCCAATCTCTAGTAACTCAAAAACTCTCACTTCTAAACTTCCCCCTCTCAATCACCCCAGACAAATAGACAATCAAATTAATAAAATCCAAAAAATCATCAATGAATCCGATGACATCGCTACTTCTAATTCAATCAGACGAACAGACTCCAAAACACTTCCACCGTATATAATCACCCTTATCAAAAACAAACGAAAGCTGTACAGGAGCTTCGTAAGAACTAGAGACCAGATAATCAAAACGGAGTGGAATCGACTTAACGCACGCATCAGACTTCTCATCAACCAATTCTCCCAGAAAAGGTGGATGGAAGCAACAAAAAACCTAGACTATCGAGACGGCGCAGCTTTCTGGCATAAATTCAAAGTAATCACAGGACAAAAACGGAAAACCGTCAGTCACCTTGAGATTGACGGCAACATCATCTCCAGTCCACCAGAAAAAGCAGAAGCCTTTCGAGAAAATCTAGAACGCACATTCCAACTTCCAAGAGACATCCATTTCGACAACCAACACTTCAACCTCATTCAACGACAAGTCCCCGCCAGTCTAGGCAGACATCCCGGTCAAATTCCCCTTGACCCAAACTGTCCACTAAGAGCCCCCTTCAGTGAGGAAGATATCCTCCAAGCCATCCATCAAGGAAAAAATACAGCCCCTGGTCCCGCCTCACCAACATGGATTCAGACCAGAACACTCCATCCACAATGCGCTAGTCGAAATAAACACACACATCACCCAGAACATCAATTCTTCCTTTGGTACTGTTGCCATCCTTCTAGACATAGAAAAAGCATTTGACAAGGTCTGGCACGCAGGCCTGATCTGGAAACTAATCCAAATCCATCTCCCACCACACTTCATCAGACTAGTCGCTTCCTATCTCACCAACCGACAAGTCCGCGCAAAAGTCGGTGAATCCCTATCTCTTCCAATCACTCCTAAAGCCGGAGTCCCTCAAGGCTCTATACTCGCTCCCACACTATTCTCAATCTACGTGCACGACACCCCCATAACTCAAAAAAATCTGCAATACGCAGACGATACTATCCTGTACGCATCCGCAACTAGCACCGCATCCTACAAACAAAAGCCCAGAAAATGATCGGCCACTTCGAGCAATGGTGCAACAAGTGGCGAATCAAAATAAATCCTATCAAAACACAAACAATCCTGTTTAGTCACCCAAACACCACTACGCGTCCCAAACTCAACACCACAGACTTGAATCTCAGACTTTTAGGAGAGAACCTCCACCTCCAAAACTCGGTGTCCTACCTGGGGGTCAACTGGGAGACCGACCTCAGAGAAACTCTGGACAAAGTCCGGAAAAGAGCAAATCTTCTGAAGGCACTGAGAGGCAAGTTCGGTAGATGCAGCAGCAAGACCCTCTTGCATACATACAAAACTTTCACAAGACCGGTCGTGGACCACAAAGCCACGATCTACAGCACACTGAACCAAAGACAAGTCCACCGAATAGTAAGAACCGAGTCGCGGAGGCGCCAAGAGGATACCTCGGAGAAAGCTACCGTTCCCCCCAGCCAGACTCCTGGTGTTGATAGAGGACCCTACGGAGCAAATCCAGAATATCCTTGAGGAATTTCCATTAGCCATCAGATAGCGGAATCCACAGCCTGGAAGCCCTGAGAGATCAAACGAAATCGCCAACACCTCAACACCACAGAACCATCACAAATCCACACCCCCAAGACAACCGTCCACAGAAAAGAACTACTTTTTGTAAAATTTCAATATATATATATATATATATATATATATATATATATATATATATATATATATATATATATATATATATATGTATACATATTTATATATATATATATATATATATATATATATATATATATATATATATATATATATATATATACCGGGTGTCCCAGAGCTTTTAGGCCAGCAGATATCTCAGTTACCTGCAGAACAAAAATTAAAACAAAAATATGTATCATAGGAGAACACAAGCACTTTCATGCAGCATAGCAAAATCCACCCCCTGGTAAACAACCCCCAAGAAACCACCCCTAACTTTTGTTTTTCAAATGGCACGCCCATGTTTGTTTTGGTTCAACTTACAGTCTTTTTCATTTCTCGGTCAATGATGTATCATGGTAGGTAGAATGACATGCAGAATCATAGAAAATAAAAACACAAATGAAATATTAATGTTTAAGGTCATCTGTATTTTGATACATGATACTACAGAAAATGTTCAAAATGTTGGCCAGCACTTGCCACACATGCTTCAAGTCGCCGAATCAGCGTGCGAGTACAGGAAGCCCTAATCATTTCCGGAGTAACGGTATGACAAGCCTCTAAAATTTTTTGGGTTAAATCGTCAATATTCATTGGTTGTGTTTCGAAGGCAACTCGTTTCAGATATCCCCACAGGAAAAAGTCCAGTGGCGTGAGATCTGGAGAACCTGCAGGCCATCGCACAGGTCCACTATTTCCAATCCAACGGTCTCGAAAAGTATCATTGAGGAATGTAGTAACTACATTATGGTTATGTGCAGGAGCACCATCTTGTTGCCACCACATTTGTTGTCGTTCTTCAAGTGGAATATCTTCCAGGAGGGCAGGTAAACAATTTTCCAAGAAATGTAAATATCGGTGGCCCGTCAAAGTGTCTTGGAAAAAATGGGGCCCGATGAGTCGTCCATTATGTAAACCACACCACACGTTCACACCCCACATTGTTTGGAAATTGGTTTCTCTAATCCAGTGAGGGTTGTCCTGTGATCAATAGTGCATGTTATGTCGATTAACAGTACCATTATTATGGAAGCGGGATTCGTCACTCCACAAGATTTGATTGAGGATGTTTGGATTGTCATGGACTAAAACTTGAGTGTGAGCAATGAATGCCGTTCGTCTTTCGAAATCGGTAGGTCTGAGTCCTTGGTGTAAATGAATTTTGAAGGGATGATACTTGTACTGTTTGAAAATTCTTTGCACAGATGACTTACTGATCCCAATCTCTACCGCCAATGCACGAACCGAAATATGAGGATGTGCTTCGGCGTAGGCCAACACATTTATGCAATTTTCCTCAGTTCGCACGGGAGTAGGATGTACTTGATCTGTTTTTCCTGGAAATGATCCCGTTCGCATGGTATTTTCTACATACGAAAACGTATTACGACCTGGTTGTCGACGATCAGGAAAGCACTGCCCATACAGCCTCTCCGCAGCACGTTTATTCTTTCGGCATTCACCAAAAATTAAAAGCATATCAACGTATTCGTTGGGAGTGAAGGTAAAAGGCATTTTGATATACAACAACAATATCACGACTGATGGCAATGTGTCATCCAGATATCAGAGGACTGAAAGGAAGCACAAAAAGTTCTAACATTTTATCGCCTCTTTTTCTGCGTAGCGTCCACTTTTTCTGGTGTCTACAATGCAGAACAATTAGATCAGTCCAGTTAATAGTACCCACTAACGTATTCAATTTTCTCGAACAATTATGATATATCGTTGGTTGAGAAATAACAAGAGCTGTCAGTTGAACGACAAACAACATGGGGTTGCCATTTGAAAAACAAAAGTTAGGGGTGGTTTCGCAGGGGTTGCTCGCGAGGGGGTGGATTTTGCTCTGCTACATGAAAGTGCTGGTGGTCTTCTATGATATACATATTTTTTTTCAATTTTTTTCTGCAGGTGACTGAGATATCTGCTGGCCTAAAAGCTCTGGGACTCCCGGTATATATATATATATATATATATGTAGGCAGATATAAAACTGTTACATGCTTGCTAATGATATTAATATGTCTTGTTATTGGGATTTATTTCTGTTTAGACATTGAACAATTTTATATTGATAAAACATAAGATATGTCAAAATCCAGTTTCTCTTTCGGATTCTTCCTCTTTGAAAGAAATTAATCAATAATCAATAAATTGATGGATATAGCAGTTACTACGTGGTGGGAGATCACCATAAAAAATGAGAAATAAAATTTTCTGTTTTTTTAATCACTTGGTAAAAAAACACAAAAAGTTTGATTCGCCATTTTTCATGATAGTTGACGTCCGTAGAAACATAAACTACGTGTTGAAAAACGATTATTTTCAAAATGTAAAACTTTTCGAAAAGAGGAATATGCATTTGATGAGAACGATTTCGTCAATCATATCAATCATACAGTTATCACTATTTGGCACGCTTGCTAGTTTCACCCAATATAATATTTATCTTCCTACTTCCTTTCTTATGTTTCTGACATTTGATCTTTTCCAAATTTAGACAAAGTTCAAAGGTGGCAAGCTAAGAATAAACTGAAGGGCAAAGGGTAACTTGTTGAAACCCCCAGGAGATGGCTCCATAGCTGGTAGAACCGGCCTCAATCAATATATTCCCGCAAAGCTAGCCGGGATAAAATGTTCAGAATCGGCTTGCAGGTGAGATCCTTCACCGTGAAGGTTAGGAAAATTTGTTGATGCAGATTCTTTTCAGCTATGCTTCTTGTTGACCATTGGCTCAAACTTGGTGGAAAATAAGGTGATAATCAAAAGGAACATAGATAGTTCTGTCAAAGTATATTTAACAGAGGTATGTACATATTCACTCATTTTTTTTATTATCATAGACAGTCAGTTCTGTGGAGAATATTTTGAAAATCAATGCTCAACAGTATTAAAGGGCTCTTGTTCAAATTTATGTTATGAATTTACATTCACTCGGTATTTAGGAATATACATGAATGTAATGGATTCTCAGAAATTGAAAAGTGAGTGCGTTTTTAAAGTGTTGGAAATAACATGTCGAAACTGAAAAATCATAATAGGACACATAAGAAATACGGCTACGTTTATTCCTTTTCATTTTATGATACTTCATACGTTTATGAAATAAACAGGGGTCTGACAAGCAAGAACCAATCTTCAACGTTGATTTTCAAGTGAAACATCACTTTCTTCCGCTCTCTATAACTTCACAGCAGGATAGCCCATTTGCAAAGAGAGACAAAAAATAGTTTCGGATTCAGTGGATTACTTTGGAATTTTTACGAATCGTTATGAGATCTTATTCATCTTGGACTCATATGGTTGGACTCATATGGTTCCAAGGTATCACAAGTCTATTAATTCCATTGAAATGAAAATTGTGTGCTCGGGATTCTATGAAGTCGACGAAGGCTGTTTCTGCCTGGTCCTGAGTGGCGAAAGTTTTATGGGTTTCCAATACATTTTTAACTGTCAAAAATCGCATGGGAGCTGACGCACAGTTCTTCCGCCATCCCACGCACCGTTTGCGATGCGGGTCAGTCTCCAACAGGGTCCTCAAATCCTCGTCCTGGATTGCTCTAGGTCGATCACTTCAGGGTTCATCTTCGAAGTTAAAATCTCTGGAACGAATTTTTGCAAACCAATGTCGAACCGTGTGTTCATTTACACTATCATTTCTAAAGAAATGAACTTTAAACGTTCAAGCCAGTCTCGAATATACCTACACAGTAGGTTGAATGGACTGACGCCTATAAGAAAACAACTACTCCCCTGGGTAATATCACGAAGGGCGTGGGATTATATCCGACAGGCATCAGTGCAGGAATCTTCACAGAAAATTTCCTGAATATGCAACTGGCAATACAACTGAAAAAGTCCGCCTTCAATTTTGGAACGGGCACACTTGCAGACCGGTTTCGGGTTCATTAGCCACTCATCAGTGCGAAATAGTGGCCATCATCGACCTAAAGTCAATGATATTCCATAATTGAAATTCGGAATTCTTCAGAGTATTTCATTTCTCTTCCTAAGTCACTCCATCTGGTGGACGAAGTACTAACCAACTGCATATCCGTTATTTGCCCGATTCCTCTGAATAAGGAAGAAAAACTTTCTTATTAGTCAGTGGGCTATGCTTGAATACTGGCAGTAAACAAATCTAAAGAAATAAACTTTAAACGTTCGAGACAGTCTCGAATATACCTACACAGTAGGTTGGATGGACTGACGCCTATGAGCAAACAACTACTCCCCTGGCTAATACCACGAAGAGCGTTGGATTACATCCGACAGGTATCAGTGCAGGAATCTTCACAGAAAATTTCCTGTATATGCAACTGTTGTGTCGCTCCAACTTAGGAAGAGGAATGAAATACTCTGAAAGAATTCCGATTTTCAATTATGGAATATCATTGACTTTAGGTCGATGATGACCACTATTTCGCACTGATTAAACCGGTCTGCAAGTGTGCTCGTTCCAAAATTGAAGGCCGACTCTTTCAGTTGTATTGCCAGTTGAATATGCAGGAAACTTTCTGTGAAGATTCCTGCACTGACGCCTGTCGGATATAATCCAACGCCCTTCGAGGTATTAGCCAGAGGAGTAGTTATTTTCTGATAGGCGTCAGTCCATTCAACCCACTGTTTAGATATATTCGAGACTGGCTTGAACGTTTAAAGTTTATTTCTTTAGATTTGTTTACTGCCAGTCTTCAAGCATAGCCCACTGACTAATAAGAAAGTTTTTCTTCCTTATTCAGAGGAATCGGGCAAATAACGGATACGCAGTTGGTTAGTACTTCGTCCACCAGATGGAGTGACTTAGGAAGAGGAATGAAATACTCTGAAGAATTCATTTCAAAATGAACTACGGAAACTTCTATAACCATTCATATAAACTACATTAATCTGACCTGAATTGAAAATAATTTGAAAATAATAATGAAAAATGTTTTGGAGATTTCATGAAAATAGTTTATGTGAATCCTGTCTTGCAAAATAAAATACAGTGTGGTCAAAAGCATGTGCGAAACAGTTGTTAACGTATACCGAGAGTAAACCAATTCAGACTAGACTTTCTAAGTTTTTTGTCTCTACTGGTTTCTAAAGGAAATTTTGGCAATTCACATAATATAACGAATAGGTTTGATTGGCCCGAAATTATATATTTATATATTTTTAGCCTGTTGAGATCATCTATTGCCAGATCTGTTGACTTACCTGGCTGGTACGCATATTGGCGTTCGTTGAGAGGGTATATTGATAACACCTCATCTCTTATGTATCTATCTATCAGTGTATTGTGCAGGAAAGACACAAGACTAATTTGTCGGTACGGTTGTCATATCGTTTACCTTCCCTATCTTGGGTATGTAGATGACTCTGCCTTTTTGCCACTCATTCGGTATGTATCTCATGGCTATGCAAGCCTTATATATTCTACATAAGTATGGAATCAGTGATTCCTTTTGAAGTAGGATGGGATATATTGTTGCGGCCGGAAAGTGTGTCTTGATGAGCATTTCTATGCTTTCCCCAAATGTTGTTGTGTAGGTATCATCGTCCTTTTTCAGGAACCCTATCTAGTTTATAGTACCCTCCTCAGCTAGCACTTTGTGGGTTCTCGAACAAGTGGGGGTATCCATTACCTCTTCACAAAATTTCCTCCACGATTGTCTCTCAGCCTCACTAATTTCTTTATTATACTGTGTGAATGTAGCCTTGTATTCCGCCCAGTCTTGGTTGATTTTAGCTTTGTTAAATAGCCCCCGCACTTCCCTTCTGAGTATTTCTAAGTGTTTTTTCCACCAGACTGTTTTGTTAAACTGTTGCCTTGTTTTCTCCAGACAGTTCGCCTCGTAAGCTGCAATTATTGCCTTGTTTAGTTTTTTCACTGCCTCTTCAAGGCTTTTATCGTTCTCTATTTCAATCACCTCCCCTTCGAGAGCCTCGTTGAGTGACAATGAGTATCCTCTACAGTTTGTCTCTCTAGGGTGTCGAAAAGTGATTAATGTTCGAGAGGGGGTGACTAGGTCAAACCTAATCTGTCTATGGTCGGAGCATGAAGGCTCCTCTAACACATGCCAATTGTCTATATTGTCACATGCTTTTTCCGAAAAAAGTGTGATATCTAGTACCTCTTTTCTCGCTGCGGTGACAAATGTTGGTTTGTTACCTACGTTGGCTATTGATAGTCTTTTTGTTAGTATGAAGTCTAGTACTGACTCACCTCTTGTGTTGATGTCTGTGTTGATGTCTGTGCTTCCCCATAATATATGGTGTGCATTTGCATCGCATCCTATGATGAGTTGGAGGTTTTCCCTGGCCGCGTATGCGATTACTTCGCCTAATTGTGGTGGTGGGCAGATCTTCTCGCCTGGAAGATATGCTGAGCTTACTAACCAGCCTCTAGTGCCTTCCTCTGTTGACGTAGTCAGGATAGCTGTAACAATATCAGCGGTGCAGAGCACCGGGATTAGTGTGCAGTTTACCCTATTACTATATACGATACAAGCGCGAGGTTTTTTTGCACCTTCTTTGTATAGTACCTTGTTGTAGTTGGTTTTTAAGCCTGAAACCCTGCCTCCATGTACCCAGGGTTCTTGCAGGAGGGCCACGTCCAGTCTGTCCTTGTCGAATCTCCTACAAACAACAGCGCTTGCTGCCTTGGAGTGGTGGAGGTTCACCTGTAGAACCCTGACCCTGGTTGTACTCAGCTCTGTGAACTGAGCTGGTATGAGACAGGTATTCCATGGAAATACCTGTCTCATTTGCTGCTTGCCTCTTGAGAGGGATCGTTCCTGATGGGTCTACTGTTTCTTCCTCGTGGATCTCTGCGATCCCCGGGGAAGGTTCTTCCACCTCTTCCCGGCTCGTGCCTTGTCTTGGGCTGTGTCTCCCCTTAACACCAAACTTTATTCTTCCTAGGTTATAATATGGAGACATCTCGACTTTCTGTAGCTCCTCAAAGGATTCACTGTCCATCGAAAACGCCTAAGTTTGGCCATTGTCCGATGGAGTTTTACCCCACACCGTCCACAGATCTGTGTGGAGCCCATGATTTGCGAGTTTTAGCCTTCGCAGATTTTTTCCGCTTCCGGTCTTTGTCCTCTATCGTCCGGGATGTAGGTGGTGCAGCCGATTGCTTCTGGAATATCCTCCCCTTCCAATACCTTCAGGGTTGCCCCTTCCCAGGGCTTTATGGTGGGTATTGTGCGATCTGCGCACGTCATAACTAGGTAACCCGGTTTATGTGTGCCACATCTGCCACAGCTACCTCAACTGAGGTGAGGGCATCGTTGAAGGAAACTCCTTCTTGCCTTGGTTTCTTCCTCAGCTGGCTTTGTTGTGGCGGTGTGCTGCTGCTGGAGCGAGGGCGTTTTGTGGATGTGCTCGTTCCAGCTTCTTCCATGCTTTTTCAAATCTCTTTCGTGCTTTTCTTAGCCTCTTTTCCTGCCCTCTTCTTGGTAACCGGCCTTGTGGCCTTTTTCGGTTGCCTCTTATGACGAGCCTCTGAGCGACTATGTAGTCGAGTCCACTTTCTAAGTGTTTTTGAGCCTCATTTTTGAAGCTCCGCCTAGATGAGCAGTTTTCACTTCTTCATCCGATAGTAGTTCTACCTCTTCTAGGGAGGATACAAGAACCTTGTGTTTAGGTGCTTGCTTTGGGGCTTTAGTACCAAGCCCTTTTGGTTTTTGTGTGCGTTTGGGCGTGATCGCCGCTGTATCTTTTTTTAATTTTTTTGAATCCACATGAATCCCACGAGTAGCTAGGGAAACTTAGTCCGCCACGACAGAGCCCCGCATGCCGCGGTGAGGTCTAACCTAACAAATGATGCGACCTGGTGTCTCAGAGGTACCGTTTTCGACAGCTTACCCTGCTGCCATTCAGTCCTCAGCACGGTAATTCACACCTTGACTTGGGGGATTTTGTCAACTTGCCTTGTTTAGATCCGTTGTGTTCGATTCACAGCCCCACCTCGTACAGGGTGCTATTCTTCATAGCGCACAACGGTCTTGGGATAAGCATCCACGAGAGGTTGGTCTGACCTCCTCGGCTATTCTCCTGGAGTCAGTGACCTAGTGCCTGACTCCTCGACCCCTTCTTCCTCTCAACTCTTGCATCAATTGCATGTGGTAAGGATGAAATTTGCTTTTTCGTATCATTCGAGACACGCTGGTTTAAGGAAATCCTAATTCCCTGCTCAGGTCTCGGGTACTCACATGGGGATTTTCAACAAGGTGAAGAGCAATTTGAAATGTATTCTCTCCATCTGTTACAGGGCAGACACGTTCGAACTTTTCGTGATTGACTTTACCAGTTCTTTCAAATCTTGTTTTTAGAGCCTGAAATGCTCTTCCATCTCGTTGTTTGCTTTCGGGCAACTAGATGCAAGGAGGCACTTTTCGTCACTTTGCCCCAAAGCATAGACCATGTGCACCATATCTTCCAATACATAAATCATAATGAAAATGATTCAATCTACACGCGAAAGAAACTTCAATACATAGCGTTATTGACAAATTCCGAAATTTATTTTTTGGTGTCAGTCATGGATAACTGGGTTTTTAAAGAAAAATGCTAATGTACTAGTAATTAGTTTGAATATTCGAAAAGCAAATTTGAGTAAGCGAACGTAATAAAATACATTTTTTGTGGTTATAACAATTACTAAAACTTGGTATAATTTATAAAATATCAGTTTTTCGTGTAATATACCTCTGATAAAAAAATATTGTGAAATATTGAAACATTTCATACAAATGAAAAATACAGGGTATTGAATTACGTCTGTTTGAAAATGAATGAAATTTGACCGGTTGTACCAAACACTTTTTATATTGTTTCCGAAAGTTGAGATTTCAGAAATTATCATAGTGATGTTGACTAACTATTCCAAAATTGCTGTAGATATGCGGGTGGTGAATTAAAAAATATTTTCGGCAAAACAGGTTTTTCTAAAATAACTTGGCAATGCGGCATTAGAAATTCGGAAACAAAAATTCTTTAGAGAGCTAAAAAAATATGGAAGCGAATGACATATTCATATAACTTTGGTTGGCTACGCTCGGCTGAATCACCCAGTATGCGAGAAAATAATTTTAAAGGATAGTATTCATCAATATTACTGCAAAAAATTGAGCAGTTCGAAAAAGTGTTTCAACTTATAGCAATAGACCGAGGGAATCTTTTTGACTCACCCTATACATACGCTTTACAATAATATTCCCATGTTTCAGTTTTAAAAAGAAACAACTAATGTTAACACTTTGTAAAAAGTAAAACAATTTTGCGTATCAGGTTGGCCCAAAAATATCAAAAATGTATCCTTAGACTCAAATTTTTACTGGAAACCTAAAAGAGAATATTTACTTATCCAATGACAAAAATTATAGTTTCGTCATCTTCGAGAAAAGAAATTTTGAAGCTCATTCATGAAAGCCATTTTGGTATAGAAAAATGTAAACTAAGAGCATGTCAGGTACTTTACTGGTCAGGATCAACAAAAGATGTAGAAAATGTAGTTCAAAATTTTGAAACCTGACGAACGTATAAAAAATAATAATGATAATGATAAATGCTTTTATTGAAAGGTTACTCTGTACAGGAGATACTAATCTAACCTAACAAATGATTTATTAGAATTTAATGGTCAAATTATTTTCCCATAGTGGATATATATTCCAATTGGTTGGAAGTAGCAAAAACGAAATCTAAATCAGCTGACGATGTCATCATCTTTTGTAAGGAACTTTCCTCTAGATATGACTTTCCTGATATATTTCATTCAGTCGAAGCTAAAAAGATTCGCTAAAGAATGTTCCTTTGAATTAATTTTCAGCAGTCCTTACTACCATCAATCAAACGGTCTTGCAGAGAGATATGTTGGTATCGTTAAAAACAAGTTGAAAAACTGAATGACGAAAATAATTTATCGTTCCCCATACCAAAATATCAAAACACTCCTTGTCCTTAAAATGATTGTTTCCCTGCCCAAATATTTTTACAGAGAATTCTGAAAACAACAATTTCTACATCAGAAAAAAATCTCAAGACTTCCATCATATATTTCAATTCATATCAAAATGAATTACTGTATACATATGCTCAACAAAAACATTACTATGATAAAACCGCTAAAGATTTAACAGCAATAAAAGTAGGAGATAATGTAATGGTACAGAATGATAAAACCTGTAGGAAAGGTCAAGTGAAAGATATAATTGATTCAAGATCCTACAATGTAGTTGATGAGACTGGAAAAACAGAAAATAATAAGAGTCAGTTTACTGGTCATTTCAATAAGTTGCCTTTGATATATCATTATGAAGTTCATAATGACACTGGTCATTATCTTCCTTGTGATTTAATGTTTTTAAGTCTATAACTTTAAAAAAATCTATATTGAAATAGTAAGAGTAGATGATATTCTATTGTTTACACCAAAAACATACTGCGCTTATCAAAATGTTTTCCTTTCATCAACAAACACACAAAATTAGTAGATATACTTTTTTTTTTCAAATTTCCTCAAAAAAACTATTAAAACTCATATTGGAAAATCTTAATCTGCAACTTCTGAGATAATCTATATGGGAATAACAAGTGCAAACAATGGATACAACTCAGACCGAGTTTCTTTCCTATTCGAAATCAGTGAAGTTTACGAAATTAAATAAATGTAAGTACGGACAGACAAAAAAATCTATTGAAATAAGATATACACTTAGCAGACTCAAAATATGGAAGACCAGAAAAATCAGCAGTCGCCCATCATATTTTGCAACAAAACCATTCCATAGATTTCAGTTCATTAAGATTAGTTAGACAAGTTAACAACAGGCATGTAGATGCCTATGCGAGTGTGAAAATAGGTAAACATAATAATATTATGAATAACGATAGAATAGAATAGAATAGAAGTTTATTCATCACTAAAGTTCACATGTACAACATAAAAAAAGTGTAAATACATGAAACTTATTGGGCTAGTCACAAAGAGAGCTTAAAAGTAATTAAAATTTACAAGATTATACATATACATTTTTGATAAGTGAAATATTAAAATATACAATGAACATCAACAATTTAAAAATTCTTGAAGAGAGTAGAACACCTTATTTTTTAAAAATTCATTCAACCAACTCCTAATCGTGAGTATGGCTGGTATAATCTTTCACTGTTTCTTGTACAGTAATTATGTATATCTTTTTTTTTCCTCAAATAATTTTCATCTTTTTTAACGTATAATATGATCTGCAGCACATAAAGTGAGAGGACTGTGAGAATTCCTAGTTGATTGAACCATTTTCTACATGATGTTTTGGAGTGCACTCCTGCCATACATCTCATAATTCTTTTTTGCATAACAAAAACTCTATTCATATGTACAGAGTTACCCCAAAACATTATTCCATAACTTATTGTCGATTGTACTATTCCAAAATAAGCCAGTTTAAGGGTTTCAAGAGATATTGTACCTTTCAATTGCCTGATGATGAAGCAACTTGTGCCTAATTTATTTGTTAGATCATTAATATGAGGATCCCATGTCATTTTTGGTCTACTTTGATACCTAGAAATTTGATGTAATTCACCTGTTCTATTGTTTGATGATTAACTCTTATTAGAGGACTGAAATCATAATTTATATTTTTTGTTGTAAACACCATAAAAAATGTCTTGGACAAATTCACTAGCAATCCGTTGAACACACACCATTCATGAAAATCATTAGCACAAATATTTGCCTTGATTACAGTATCCTGTAATTTATTCTCAGAAATCAGAATATTAGTATCATTAGCATACATAATGATTTTTTTTGGCTCAGAGCATGAATAAACCATACCATTTATAAAAATTGTGAAGAGAACTGGCTCCAATATAGACCCCTGAGGGACACCAATGATCACAATATTTTCTTTAGATTTTTTACCGTTTATCACCACTATTTGTTGTCTGTCATGGATATATGAAGCAATCCAATCACTTGTAACTCCTCGTATGCCAATTCGGTGTAATTTTTCCAAGAGTAGTTGGTGATCAACTATATCAAACGCTCTACTTAGGTCAAAATAAAGAGCAATGGGATTTTGTTTATTATTAAGGCAGCTATAGACGGTAGTATTGAGATCAGATATGGCGGTATTTGTTGATTTGTTCCTTCTAAATCCATTCTGACGATCAAATAATAAGTTATGTTGATTCAAAAATTTATTAAGACGTTCATTATATGCCATATCAAAAATTTTGGCTAGTTGGCTCTGTAAGCAGACATTTCGGTAATTATCTACTATCTCTCTAGATCCTTTGTTTTTGAAAATTGGTATAGATTTAGAGACCTTTAGAATCAATGGGTACTGTCCTGACAAAAAAGATTCATTGATTATGTGAGCTAAAGGCAAACCTATCGTTTCCTTGACAAACCTTACAGCTTTTCCACATATATCATCTATCCCAGAAGCATGTTTACTTGTTGTTTTAGTTATATATTCTTCAATCTCCTGAGGAGTGGTTGGACAAAGGAAAAAGCTATGTTCATTGAAAGAACCTAATTGCAATTTATCAGGCTCCGACCTTGTACATTTTACATTCATAAAATGTTTACTGAAAATATTACTTATTTCTTCGTGATCTGCTATTTTTTTATCATTAACAGTAAGTTGATTCACTGAATTGAAATTTGGTTTATTTTTTGACTCGTTAATTATTTTCCAACTTTCTCTCATCAGCTTTGGTGCCCTTTGCAGCCTATCATTGTTATATGTGTGTTTTGCTATTTTCACTTTTTCTTTATAGTAGTGCTTTAACATGTTATACCTACTTTTGACCAAATCATTAAATAAACTTTTTACAATTTTTGACATTTCACATAACATGTTATGGAGTTCCTTTAATTCAGAAGAGTACCATGGTTTCTTATTTTTGTTAACATAGGTTTTTTTTAAAGGAAAAGCAATGCTGTAACAATATTGAAATGTGATATAGAAGCTTTTAAATTTATCATCGGTATTAATTGACGTGAACACGTCTTCCCATGTTTCCCTTTCTAACAAATTTTTGAAAGTTATTGAATTATTTTCTGACATATCGCGTTTTAATAAAACTTCAACAGTTTTTGTTCTTTCATACTGGACTTTAAACTGGCATATTTGGAAAGTGTGATCAGATAAATTATTTTCTTTGATTAGTTGCTTTTCAACATCAATGTTAGAAAAAATTACATCAATAGAAGTGAGACTTCGATTGGTAATACGAGTAGCAAGTTTGATATGATTTACCATTCCAAATTCATTGAGAATATTGTTTATCTCTCTAACAAACAAAGTGTCTTTCAAAAAATTTATATTGATATCTCCGCATATTATCAGATAGTCTTTGTCAGTATATATACTACAGATCAGTTCATATAATTTATCACAAAATATTTTAATATCACTATCAGGTGTACGATAAATATTTACTACAAACATTTTAGGTCTGCCTTTGGTAAATTCTGTACATATTATAGTGGCTTCAAAATGCTTTTCTACATTGCCATGGAAGTTTATTGGCTTTGATATTGTAACTAGATGGTTCTTCACAAAAACGGCAGTGCCACCATGATTGCGATCATTACGACAAAAACTATCAACTAAATGAAAATTATTCAATTTGAAATATTCTAATTGTTGGTATTTTAGCCAGTGCTCTGTAACGCAGCAAATGTCTATATTGTATTGATCCAAGATGATTTCAAGATCAGTAGCCTTACCAGCTATTCCTCGAACATTACAATGCATTATATTTATTTTTCCATTGTCATTTGCTCCTTTTGGACCAATACCTAATATAGCTCTTTAAAAAAAATATTTTAATTATTAGATTCACCTGACTGTTATGTAAGGACACATTGTAAAATTAATTCAAGACTATCAGATAAGGCAATATTGTGAAATTAATTTAAGACACTCAAGACACCTACCTAAGATACCTAGAACAGGTATCTATTATATAAATAAAGATAACATTGTAAGTATATTCAGTTTAATCTTCCTCTTGAAGATGATCACTTGGTGGTCGAAACACGTGTCGAGGTGTTAAAATGACGGTTTGGTGTTGAGAAAAACTTCAGTAAAATTCAGTATAACTGAATAAGAAATTTGTATACTTTATTTCTGAACATTTTTTTTAAATTAAAATATAAAAGTTTAACTTCAGGAGTTCTATGTTGAAATCTCACATACATACTTAAAATAAAATTAACTCAATAAATCGTACAGAGAGAAATAATATTGTGTAAATATTCACAAGAAAATGCGCTCAGGCAATATTCCCTTTTATTTGGAGGGATTTTCAGCAACTAGCCAGTTTCTATATATGCCGTTCAGGAAACAACAAAAACACTAAACTAAATTCAACAGGTAGAATTCTAACCTCTGACGTGAAATGAATCAATCAAAAACACAATTTACAATGCACAGCTAACTCTTCAAATTTGTTAATTGGAAACGAATTTTTTTTTCAGAGAATCTGCTGGTGGAACGAAATCTGTAAAGAAGAATTTCGAAGCCAATTTCGTTGTAAATGTCCTGAATGGTCGTACTGCAGAGCCCCTGGAAAGTACTATAATGCTTTTTGTACAATGACAACAACGGGTTACATTTGGCAACAACCAGGTTGGAGAGAAGCTGCTGAAAGCCAATCCTGAATGTGTTTTTCTCACTGAATTACTTTGTTATTTATATAATTCTTTTGTCAAGAGTGAATATTTGAAAAATGTGGTTCCATTGATTACTGTCCCCTAATATAATTCCGACAGAATTTTGTATTGATGATATATTCAATTAAATCTCTCAAAAGCAGAATCAATGTAAATGCCCGAAGATTCAACTACTCGTGTATTCGCAAAAGGTTTTGAGAACTACTCAGAAAATATTGAAATAGTGTTTCCAAATGGGCAAATATTCGGATATTTTTCACAGCAATTGAATAATACTTGTATACTTTACCATCGAGTTAAAGAATGTGTTCCATTAAGTGACATGGATACTTCATTTATCAATACTGGTATTGATAAGTAAAGGTTTCACTAAAAATCAAGAATGATTGGTATTTGTTGTCAAGAGTTCATAGTATTATTTCCTCACATATAAGTACAGTAAATACTCCAAAGATGGATTCCAGGAGGAGTAATGGGGGTAATTTCCCCACCTCTCGACATCAAATGAAAGGTAGAACTGGAGCCGCGGGCGTAGAATAAATCCAAAAGCAAGCACTGTTTTCAAACATCAGAACTGCCACACAATTAGTGTAGGTACAGAAGTTCACTAATTTCTCACTCTAATACTAGTCTCTATTTAATTCTAATAGGGTACAATTTCACTTAAACTTAGACACAATGTTCTTTGAATTTCAATGTTTGATCTAGTATTAAACCCAAGTTCTTTGCACTCCCACGAAAAGGTTTTGTATCATTTCCCATCCTCAGTATAAGATTGTAAGATATATTATTCCTGACATTGTCATTACAGAACAAAATAGCACATGACTTTTGAGGATTTGTTTTGAGTAGATGTTTATCACATATGTCTTTTAAAGACTGTGAGTCGATATTTATTTCTCTGTTAGTTTGCATGATATTATCGGGTTCAAAGGTTTTATACATCTGTGTGTCATCAGCATACATGTGGTAGTTACAATGCTGCAGAGCCTCATGAAATGTTGCAATGAATAAGGTGAACAGAAGAGGACCCAATATACTACCCTGAGGAACACCGCATGAAAAATGAGAAAAATTAGAAGTTTTATCATTCAGAGTAACACGAAGAAGTCTATTTGATGAATATGAATTAATAAGTTTGGTCAAACTTCAAATAGTGAAGTTTAGATAGGAGAATTCTGTGGTTTATCAAATCAAATGCTTTCAAAAAGTCCACCAGAATGAGTACAGTTGCTTTACTTTCATTAATACCTTTAATGTCATCCGTTATATTTGCAAGTGCACTCACACAACTGTAACCAGGTCTGAACCACGATTGCTTTTAAGGAAGAATTTTAGATTGTTCAACAAAGATTCATATTTGTATTTCCATAATTTTTTCTAGAACTTTGGAAGTAGGAAGTAGGAAGAATACTGATTGATCTGAGGTGATTGGTTGGTTCACTTTCGGCAAGGCAACTATGTTGTTCATTTTCCAGGCAGAGGGAAAATCAGACTTTAAAATACATTCATTCATTATATGTGTTATATATGGAATTATAGTAGGGCAGCAGAAGTGTAAAAATGTGATGTTGACTCGATCGGTACCAAAAGCTTCAGAGCTGATATTGTAAATCACATTCGATACCGTTGTTTCGTCAATGTGTTCGAACAAGAAGCAGTTATTGATGCCATTTTTTAAGTTTTCGGAATAGAAATCATTAGGTTTCAACATGTTATTCGAAATATTCGTAAAATGATTATTCAGTTGGTTAACGTCGCTGAGATGCTTTGATATTTTCCTATTTTTATTTTTGCAGATGTTTAGTTTCTTAAGTTCATTCCATTTTTCCTTTGATAAACAATTTTTAAATTAAAACGTCAAAAATGCTTTTTTTTCAGATTGTATTGCGCAAGAAGTATAATTCCTCAATTGTTTGTAGCAGTCCCAGTTATGGGCTTGTTTAGTGCATTTGAATTTTTTCAATGCCTTATCTCTTAGTTGTTGCATATATTTTATATTATCAGTTATCTAAGGAGAATATTTATAATTTTTTCTTTGTCATACTTTTCTAATGGGTGCATATACTTCGAATAGAAGTAAGATTTGTTCTGTGAAAAATTGTACTTCATGGAATTGCTTCCAAATCTTTATAGAAATGTCCTCGGTTTATGTTTTTCAAGTCTCTGAATAGAAAAAAATTTGACAGGTGCGAAGAAGGAATCTCTTTTTACTAATTTGTGTTGTGGACCATAATATGAGCTATCGGGATTGTATCTAAAAGTACTGGTATTTTTCCTGTAGATGTCAAATTCTAGACCCTGGTTGCTTCAGATCACATCAACATCCAAGAATGATATGTTCTCGTTGTTATCTGAACAATGTTGGGGTTCTGTTCGGAAGAATTGAAACAACCTTAGATTTTTTGTGTCAAAAATAGCAAATATATCATTTCCATATCGGACCTATTTTTTGCTTCCAATTCAAATCTGCTCGTGAACATATTAAGTGTAAAAGGGAACAGTGTCTGTAGAAACAGTTGAACTGGTGATTATTATTATTTGTATGTTCTTTGATTTTTCTCGACTGAGACCATTGATCTTCAGGAGATTCCTAAAATATTCAATAGTTCTTGGTAAAGAGACACAACGAGGATACATCAAATCATATCGAAATCTCTAGATCTTGCAACTCTACACATTCAATGTTATCCATAAATTCATGTGAATTCGACCAATTTTTCTCTTCGAATTCAAATTGAACCAAAGCGCTGCTGAAACAGCGTGGGATGGCGGTAGAACTGGACATCAGCTGCCACGTGGTTTTTGATGATTTAAAACACATCGGAAAGGTCAAAATAAGCTCGGAAAGTGGGTGCCCCACGATTTGAACGATCGACAGAAATTGTCAAGTTTCGAAGTCTGTTCTTCTTTGCTATTTTGAATCGGATCGTCACGTGTGATCAAAACTGGATCCTCTACGACAACAGAAGACGTTCATGATAGTGGTTGGACACCAATGAGCCACTCAGGCACTTTCCAATGACGAAAACGCACCATGTTCCCTAGATCTCTTGGAACTCGATTGTCATCATTTCAAACACTTCGATACGTTTCTAAAAGGCAAAACCTCCGCCAATCAGGACCAGGCTAAAACGTCCTTCGCCGAGTTCATCGAATCTCTGGCACACAATTTCAGAGCTGACGAAATTTATCGACTCGTTTTACGTTGGAAAAAGTGCACTGAGTCAAATGTTGCTTATTTCGATTAAATTGAATGAGTTTTCACTGAGATATTAAAAAACGAATAAATCTTTTAAAACAACCTAATATTTTGAAAACTGACCACAATGAGTGAGAAAATCAAAAATCTGAGAATGCTTATTTGTAACGAAAAGAAATTATCGTAACATGAAATTGCAATGAATCCATAAATGAGTTGAAATAAGTCAAAATGTTAGTCATATACCTACAAACAATAAAAATGAAATTAACAATTGATAGAAATGATAAAAAATGAAAAAATAAAGAAATGAGGAAAATATTTTAAACCAAAATACTTCACGAAGTTTCAATTGTTGATATTCATAGTCATTTACGGATGATGATGGTTATCACCTTTTCTTTGAAACAATCATCAATTTTTGAGAGACTTTATCACAGCAAGTAAAAAATGAAATTTGTGTGTGAATTCGTAAATATGTTATACATATCCTTATTCGCGATAAATCAGTGACCTTTTAGGGGCAGCAACTAAAGGAGAACACCCCTCTATTGAGAGTTGTTACTCTCAAAAGTGTGTTGGGCTCTAACTTTGGAATATCTGAAATTTTAACACTTTTTATGCCACAACTAAGTTGATACGAGATTTTACGTCAGGTTATAGAGACGAATAAAAGTTTCAAACATACACTCTAAAAATTATAGACCTCAAATGTTCCACAGTTGCTACAACATTTTTTGTTTTCTATAACAGAAACAATATACGAGAGCCAAAAATAAATAATGATGAAGATCTAACAACTATGGACTCATTATTTTTTTTTTTTTCAAATCAAATCAAACTTTATTCATCCATTCCATAATTGTTATTTTTTACAGATTGTTACAGATAATATAATAATATAATATAATATAATCCTGTACAGAGGTTACCTAAGCATAAATGCTTGTAGTGCATATCTCTGTACAAGTATATGTTTATGTTTATATGTTTTTATGTATATGTTTCTTCGAGCATGCCAATAATCTTTTATTTTTGTCTATAACAGCTGTCTTCTGTGATGTTTGGAAGTGGAATTACGAAATTTTTTATTGCTAGAGGTTAGGAAGAGTGTTAACAGTTTTGAAATCTGTGAGAAAAAAATTAATGAAATATAAAATATATGTATAATAAGTATTGAAAATATTGGGACCGCAATATTTCGATGAACTAGTTGAAACAAAGAAAATGAAATGAAAAGTAATGAACAAACCGTATTAAAAAATATAAAAACGCTTATTTGTGAAGAAAACAAATTTTAGTGACCCGAATTGAAAATTAATTGTGGATGGATTGAACAATGAGCGAAATGTCAATTAAATATAAACAATAAAAAATGAACAACAAAAAAGAAATAATGAAAAAATATAAAAAATCACCTTAAGGTAATAACTGTCCTATTCCTCATCCTTCGAAGCTACTAACAATTTCTTGGTTCAACGCCATGCACCATACTTTGTTTTCCAGTTTGATTGAATGCGTAGTTGGTTTGTAGATGTAGATACTCCGCTTTCTTGATCACTGTTCCTCCCTGTGAATGTGAAATCGTCGTGAAATAGCTCTTTTTGTTTTTTTTATTCTCTTCATTTTCCCATAATTTTTTGCCTATTTTTATTCATTTTTCATTTCAGGTCACAGTAATTTATTTTTTATAATCAGCGCACTCACCCTCGCCAATATTTCGATCCTGGTATTTAAAAATTTCATTCATTTTTTCTCATAGATTTCAAATCTTGTCAACACTGTTTTAGAGAACGGAAGTCCAAACCAAATGAGTCAGACCAGTGAAATAATCACATTCAGATTTTATGAACTTTGACTAATGCGGGTTCAAACTGATTTTCCTCCGCTACCTGATTGACATTAGAATGCAAGTCATGTTATTTGAGAAATGATTGTGTTTCTGTTTTCGATGCTACGGTCACGAATATTTCATTTATATAGGTGAGTGGGAAAGTAGGAATTCAAATAACGGGGTGATAATTGAATATATATATATATATATATATATATATATATACAGTGTCACCATCAAAGTGCGCACCATATGGGGAACTTTTTTTTCGAAAAGTTTCAATGAAGTTCAACTTCGGAACTTGTTTGTGCTTCAAATTTAACTTGAAATGATGCGGCCAACTACGATCAGTGTTTGTCAAATTCAACTTTTCTTTTTTTCTAAATTGAAAAAGTGCATTTCTAGATCGAATTTAACAAAAAAGTTACTTGAAAAAGTTGTGTCTACGGCAATTTTATATCCATATGTCAAATTTTATGCAACTAGGATAAAGTTAACGTTTTGCTTATTTTCGACAGATATCCACTTTATTTTAAAAAACAAGTTCGGTTAATTGTCATCAATTCATGTATACATAACAAACTCATCATGGAGTTTAACATTTCTGATAAATTTTTACTTATATGGACATTTTTAGAGAGAAATTAAAAATTTGATATAAAAATTTTGACATGACTGGTGCACAGTTTCAATCACTTGGCTATTTTCTTAAACAAACGTCAGTACCTTCAATTTTGAAAAAGCAGACACAACTCAAAAACTGCAATAAGTTTTAATAAAATTACTAAAGTTAAAATTACATTAAAATGTCAATATTCAGTATTTACAGATTATTTATAAACACTAACTAGGGCGGTAAAGATGCTCAATCACGTTGAATAACATTTTTAAGTAGGTCTTGACAAACAAAATGCATGCTATGGTACTGTGAAGTTGTTGATTTACTTGTCAAATTTTTAACAGTTATTGTTGCAATAATGTTGTCTCTTCAGGAAAGAACAGAAATAGTTTTATTACGTGGTGAGAATACACCATACCGGCAAGTAGCTAAAATTTTTAATGAACGGCATCCAGGAAAAAATGTTCAACATACTACTGTGTCAAGATAATGTCGAAATTCAGAGAAACAGGATCCGTAGCAAATCAATTTAAGAAAAAGCACACTCCAAGTAAATATGATGAGGAGGCCCAATTTAACATTTGTTTAAAAGTTATTGAACACGGTCAAACGAGCATAACCGATATTATAAAAAATACCGATTACAAGAGAGAAAGTGTTAGAGAAATTTTATTAAAGAATAAATTTTGGCCTTACAAGCCAAAATTTATTAACACATTGAAAGAACGAGATTTTGATGTCCGTTTGGGGTTTTCATTCTGGTTTCAAGGAGAGAGAGAAGAAAATGTAAAGTTTCCGTATAAAATTTTATAGACAGATGAGGCAACGTTCTCTTCAAATGGAACGGTAAGTTCTCAAAATTGCCAATAGTGGGCCCAAGAAAGTCACAATTTCACAGTTGAATGTCGTGATCAGTATTCCTTTAAAACTAATGTATGGTGTGGGATACTTAACGACCAAATGATTGGGCCATTTTTCTTTAGGAAAAATTTAAAATCCGTCGGTTATCTCAACCTTTCAAATAATGAGGTTAGTGAGGTTTTAGATAATATGCCTTTAAATATTAAATACGACCTATGGTATCAGCTTGATGGCGCACCAATACATGACAGCGTTGCTGTAAAACAGTTCCTCCAACAAATGTTCAGACTTGACGCCTTTACTTTTTCTTGTGGGGTTACCTGAAACAAGAAGTACTGAAGTAGACCATTTACTGACATACAACATCTGAAAAATACCATTCGCGAGTGCTGTGCAAATATAAATCCCCGATTTATGAAAAATGCAGTTACAGATGTCAGTAGAAGGACCATAATTTGTATTGCACGTGGAGGACGACATACTGAAATGTAGGCTATAAGTGTTTGACAACTTCATTTAGATCAATAAGTAATTTTTTGTACCCATTTGTATTTTCTATAATATTATTGTTGTTTAAAATTTATAATAATAATAATAGTTCCATCAAGATTATTTGAATTTTTTTTAGTTGCCTCTGCTTTTTCGAAATCAAAGGTTTAAAATCTGTTTAAAATCTGTTTTTCCGATAACCAGCTGTCGCACCCCTACGAACGACAACCCTCAGAAGTCGAAACTTGTGCGAGCTGAGGATTAACGAGGTCTTACCTTTTAACGTGTGATTCCTAACACGGGTTGGACGGTAGCAAGTGAAGATCGATCGTTCAGACTAGGGCTTGAACCACCGACCAACACGGCAGTCAATTCGAGCGAGTGAACAAAGCACCCACGCCGAACCGCTTGGCTACCGACTGTTCATGACCGACTGTTCAAGAAAATAGCTAAGTGATTGAAACTTTGTACCAGTCATGTTAAAATTGTTATATCAAATTTTTAATTTCTCTCTAAAAATGTCCTTATAAGTAAAAATTTATCAGAAAAGTTAAACTTCGTGATGAGTTTGTTATGTATACATGAATTGATGACAATTAACCAAACTTGTTTTTTAAAATAAAGGGGATATCTGTCAAAAAAAAGCAAAACGTCAACTTTATCCTAGTTGCATAAAATTTGGCATATGGATATAAAATTGCCGTAGACACAACTTTTTCAAGTAACTTCTTGTTAAATTCTCCATATAGTCAAATAAAATTACTCTTTCAATCCTTTTCTGCCAGTCTTCTTCGATACTTCATCAGATACTTCAGATACTTCATCAAAATACAAATTGTTATCAATTAAAAAACTTTGTATTTCATCTTTCCTTGAATTTTTATTCGGTACTCTGTCGCAAATAATAGGGAGCGTTGTCAAGAACTATTACACTATTAGCATTCAAATTTGGGATCAATGTGTTTTCAAACCATTTTTTGAAAATATAAAATATAATTTCAAAGAATTCCGAACCCACCCTTTATTTCCTCCGCTCCGCAATGCACGATCTTAAGTCGCGATCTTTTGCTTGCAGTCATGTTAGGCGTTTACATTCTCAAACCATCAGTCCACCCTTTCGTAACTGTGTCGTGAGTGTCATACCAAGTTTTGTCCGAATACAAAATTTGCCGTTGTTCTTGTCTATATTTAGTTATTCGTTCTAAGTATTTATTAGGCAATTCCACTATTCTTTTGCTTTCCATAACTGCTTGACGTTTGTTCATTATTTTAAATCTAAATCCTAGTTTCTTTATCCAATTCTCAAGAGTTTTGTCACAGTAGCTCACGTTATGGCAGAAAGTATTCAATTTCTTCCTCATGATTTCAGTTGTAATAATCTGATTGCTTTTGTAACAGTCATATATTGTTTTTTTTCAAAGATTTTATTAGATGAACATCTAAAGGTTTCGGTAATCCTGTATCACATCACATCTTGTGTTCATAAGGTTTGTTTTTCACTATTTGAGAAAGGAATTTCGGTCAAATCTGATGTTGCTCGTAATAGTTTGTTTCCCTCGAAATCAAACTTGAAATGTAGATTCTTATTCATACTCTATGTGTTTCGATATTCAAATGCATTCTAATCTTATTCACCGGTATCTATTTTTCGCATTGTTCACCATCGCAATTAAGATCAGTACACTGAAAAAAGTCTGCGTTGTTATCACACTCGTCATTACTATAAGTACTTGTCCAAGGACACCACATTTTAAATACATAACAGGAATTTTGAGTAATTGTAACTGCACCAATATCGAATTTCAACACTCAAATGGAGATGAGTTCCTAAACTGAACACGACGACAATAACAATCCCCGCATTCCCCGATTTCTATTCGTCACCGAAACATACGTACCGCCAAGTTACTTTCCACGTGGACTAATTCGCTGCCGGTTCATTTTATGTATTGTTTTTTTTTGGCCTTTGAGAGTGCCGCCAACTTTAAGAGTTCACAATATCGTTTACTTCGACTACACCGCCACAGCTGATTCAAGGGCCATTCAAGGAAGTGATGATCCAAGTCTTTCACACTTATCATTTTTTCAATATGTGTCCTGGTATTTTTATAGGCCAGTTCGTTCATGACATTTTCAGAGAATTTTCAATTGTCGGTCTTCTGAGTTCATCAATGTCCCAAATGCTACCTGGGTGTCTGTAAAGAGATTGATCCGATTGTTCAATTGAGGCCTCGATTAAAAAGAACAAGATTACATACACTTTCACGTGTAGTGATCTTGCGGGTAGCTGTAATTTGAATTCAACAATTTTCCTGCTAAACAGTTATTTGGATCCCATTTTCACCCTTCACAGTTCGTGTCGAAAGTGTGAGTCTGTGGCATGTGGTCCTTGAACATATTTGATGTTTATTTCCCTCTTACTATCCCTTGTAACTTGATAGATTTTCCAGTCCCACTGTCCCACTTTTGTCTCCTCCATTAATTCAAGATGTGAAGAGCATAGACTCAAAATTATCTTCATAGATGTTGTTGATGAGGCAAGTTAAGATAAGTTTCTAATAGACAACAGGACATTGTACAGGAATATTCAAAAAACAACTTAATCTACATAAAAATACAGAAATCTAAATAAAAAAAATTTGAAAGTCAGAACATACCATTTGAAATTCAAAACATAATCTCAAATTCGAAGTGAAAGACTTCAAATTTAGAATTCATAGCCTGGGCCAATCTTTCTATTTCTTTTCTCTGTCTTTCTCTTCTCTTGATGTTGTCCTGCGATCTAAAAACGGCTGATACGTACACCACAGGGCCACAAGTTTGGATTCATAGCCAATCTGAAGTTTTCTTCTAAAATTCTCACTTCAAAGGATGAGTAGACATCAGGAAACTTAGAGGTCATGGATATATTTGGTATTTAACAATGAAATACATAATATATATATATATATATATATATATATATATATATATATATATATATATATATATATATATATATATATATATATATCTTTTCTAACGTTTAACAATTATATTTATCGCTTCTTCAGTGCTTAGGCGCAAATCATAGTACATAGTACCTTGTGAATAAAATATTATAAATAAAATTAATCCACGAAACTTACAGTCAGATTACTGAAACCAAAAATGTTATCAATTCAACGCAATTCCATCTGCAAAATTCTAAACAATCTTTACTATTTCTCTGTGATACATCTCAATCACGTACCTGCATGTATGCCCCGCAAAAATAAATTAGAACTGTTGCAAAGTAGACATTTTTCTCTCACTACAGTCTTCAAACAAGAAATTAATTTTTGCTGTAATAATATTTCATTTTGGGTTGGATATTTTTTCACTCCTTAGGAGTTTTACTTGTCCATTTCTCCCAAGTCTCCGAAAAACACTAAGGCTCATTTTGTTTTTATTCCACTTTTTTCTTGACACCCATTTCAACAATCTTGTTACCTGTAGTAGGTGAACCACCCTGGATATGTGTCATATTCTTCTGGATATAATTTGGGTTGTTTATAAATTGTTCGCCATCTCTCACATTCGTATAAAATATGATGAGCTGTATCTGTCCCTTTGTTGCATTACCTGCAGTTCAGATCTCCGTTCTACAACGCTATTTTGCTCAGGTGTCCTCCTTATAGACAGTGTCTAGTGAGTATCTCTGTTATTGTCCTCATGGACTCCACTTCTCAATCTAGTTCCGTATTAAATACTCTGGTACTCCCACAGCTGGTATAGGGACTATATATGGAGTTGGTGATACCTGTCTGGCACACTCGTTAGCTTTTTCCACCTGTTAGCTTTTTCGTTGCCTGCGATACCTGAATATCCTAGAACCCAGTGTATAGTCAATCTATTCCTGTTCGTCAGTTTCCTCACGGCATTCCTAGACCATTCTAGATGTCACTTCTGGTGCCCCAAGTGTGTGAGAATATTGATTGGCTCATTTCGTTGAGGCCTTAAATTAATGATCCTTGTGCATTGAAAGTTTGCGTACATTTCTGCCCGGAAGACTGTACTTAAAGAACGAGTAAATGAATTTTTTGCCACACAGTAAATTTCAGCTCTCGTCCCATGTTCTGTGTCAAGACCCTCTGTATACAGCGTCTGCCGAGCATGTTCTAAGCCAGTCTTTGCGGTTTGAGACTTTAACCGAGAACATGTTTGATATTCGTTCCTCTACATAATCCAACATTTCTGTCTGACTTGAACCCATCTAGTCTGAATTGGTCCACCCTTGTTCCCCCCATTGTTACAAGATGTGAATGAGAAAAGTTCAATTGTCTGAACTTCAACTGTTGGAATAGTTTTTTTCGTTGCTGCTTAGTTTTTTGATAGCGGTCATTCATTTTGTTTTCAGCTACCAAACCATAGATGCATAAGTAATCATGGATATAATCACCATGGTGTAGAGCCAATACGTCTGGTTTGAATCGCCATGCCTTTCCATAGGGGCGTCTGGCCAGTTTGGCAACTACCTTTGTCTTTCTTTCAATACTTTTTAGATGTTGGTTCCATGTCAGCCTGGGATCTAGTATCACTCCCATATATTTGACCTTCCCCGACAGATTATATCTTGATCTTGAAGTTTCGGAGATCTTTGGATTATAAATAATTTTAGTATAACAGAATTATTCGATTGATGTGCCATGCTTGGAACGCATAATATAAAGAAGTTCAATAAGTTAATTCACAAGATATATGTAACAATATGAACTAGTCTCATTCTTACAGGGAAGTAACACCCAACACAATACAACAGCCCAAGCTCAATATATTAAATAGCTAGGTCAAGAATATGATTTTTGAAACAGAAAAGTTATGTATTAAAGATTTGAAGGTTATTCAAGGAGTTAGTTAATCGAAGAGTTATGGGGTAAAGCTGGTTCTATGGGTAATTGAATATGAGAAAAGAAACATAGAAGCTTTGCAACTGCCTAGTTGAACGACTGGAGACAAGTAGAGATAATTTTGAGAGGAGCTTGGGGCTGGTACTTAGTCCGTTGATAATTTTAAATAGATGAAATGATCTCTATGTTTTCTGCGTGCCTCAAGAGAAGGTATATTCAATATGCATCCCAATGCAACATAATCATATGTGCATCTTAAAGGCAATATATCTCAAGGAATTGTGCTGTACAGCCTCAAGTTTCACTTTTTATGTGTAACGTAATGGGGGAACCAAACTGTGAAACAATAATCGAGATGAGATCTGATCAGGGAAAAATACAGAGATTTAATAGCAGTAATGTCATTAAAATCACAGGTGGTTCTCTTTATAAAGCCAAGCATCTCCATGGATTCCTGAAATACAGCGGAAATGTGTGATTTATAGCTACGTGTGGAGTCGAGGATTACACCTAGATCTTTGTTTCCAGAAGCAGAATGTAAGGTCAGATTTTATATATACTATATTCGAAAGTGATTGGGTGGTGTGGTCGATGAAGGCAAAGAATATAGCATTTGGATGCGTTCAAACAGATACCGTTTTGCGTAAAACAGTTAGATAGACAATCTATATCAATTCAGAAAATCAATGTATCGGCCTCACTTCTGATTATTTTAAAATATTTTGAATCGTCAACAAATAGCAAAACTTCACTTTTGTGAAAGCAGCGGTCCCCAAGTATTATCCTTGTGGAACACCTAATGTAACTCAGATTGCATGAGAATAGTAATGATTAACCCTGACAGTTTGCGTGCTTTTCGTAATATAGCTCCTGAGCCACTTCAATACTAGCCCATCAACACCATATAAACAAAGTTTATGAATCAAGAGCTCATGATTAACTTTGTCGAAAGCTTTGGAAAAAATCAGTGAATTTTTGAAGGATACTTTATGATTTCAATCTGTCGATTGAAATCGAATTAGATAATTATGACGCTTATTTAGTTAGTGACATTCGCGTTGAGAATAGTGTTATAGTTCTGATACGTGGAAGAAGTGATATGTGACATATAATTGTATGTATGTATATGAACCTGATGGACAAATTCCCTATTGATCTGAAATCTTTCTATTGAATGAACTTGTTAATTCCATTTTGAATCATTTCAAGGACACCTTGAAAATCACAGTCAGTACAAAAACTGTTGAGGTATTATAGATTTCCAGAAACTCTTCAGAGTGGTAGGGAAAAATCGCGCATTCACAATTCGTCCTACTGAGATTACCGCCACGATGCGCTGTTATTCCACGCTATTCACGAACTCCTGCTATCGATCTCAGTCGGCCATGGTCACCTCAATCGTTGCCGTATTCGGGCTGTTGGTGCTCTTCGTTTCGGGGTTGCCCTTCGACGAAGATAATGGAAAAGCGACCAAAGCTTTCTACGATGAAGTGAGGCAATTGCTGAGCCTCAATCCGGGAGTTTCCCAGGTACGTGACACACGTTTATGGATATACTGTTTGAAATGAATTTCAGACCGGTTATATAACCTTGCGCCCAAGATTTTATAAAATAATTTGATACCAATGAGAACGAATATCAAGTATATGTTTTATTCATGATAATAATTAACTTCTGAGAGATATTTCTTTTGATGCGTCTCAAGGCTTAAAATGGTGTGAAATGTTTATGTTTTCTGTTAATGAAGCGATGGTATAAAACTGAGAAAAATAAACGAATATGTGGAAAAAGATTTTATTGAAATGATTCAAATATTTTATAAAACAACGATAAAAATAAAAACAACAATCAAAATTAATTGGCCGGGGCGACTTCATTGATTCCAGTGGCGCATTTGCTTTTTCAGCTCCAGGAAAACCCGGAAAAACCTGCAGCACCACATTATCTGAAGATCTTGATCTGCCAATATCCTCTCTCTCATAAAACAAAATGTAGTGTGTCTCTAGAGGCTCCAATAGATTCAATACATCGCCAGAACACTCGTGACACGAAGTGTCGTACTATCGTCAAACTATCGTCAAACTTAAACTAGTCCGTTTCGTCTTTGACCAAGGCGTAATAATTACCAAAATCAACGCCAGAACTACAGTGAACAATTACTGCATGAATATTATAATAGTGGTCTGCTAGATTGAAAAGTTCATCTATTTCGAACCTTCGAAAGAGTTTCTTGCTTTCGTCAGAGATTGAGTCTTGTTTGAAGATCATCATATAAATGAATTGTTTCATTAAAGCCTTCTAGAAAAAAAATTCTGAACCTTCTGAACCACCTATGTATAATATTCACCTATTTTTCGTACTCCTACAGTTTCATTAGAATCAAGTGTTAAATTTCGAATAACCAAATTTCGTAGGTACAAGAAAAAAAAACAAAACCAAATGGCTTGATTGATTCTAATGATTTATTATTTGTCTTCTCGCGTGATAACAGAATATCTAGATACTAGATCGTGAAAAAGGAGAATTGAAACATTCTATGTTTTTATAACACTTACATTTATAACTAACGTTACTGCAGTTTCGTCTTATACATATTCATTAAGAAAAGTCCTTGTGGGACAAAATTACAGTAACGTTATAACGTTATAAATACAAGTAGTATAAAAAGCATAAGAAGTTTCAATTCTCTGTGAATGGTATCTGATTTGATCCCATCACAAATGGTTGGAATACAAACGGAACAGAGAAAAGTGAATTATACGAAATAATTCATGTAACAATATTTGTTTCGCAAGTATTTTTCTCGTGTGATTTTGTATCAAGATGGAGAAGTAGAAGGCCATAACCTTTCCCAAAAAAATCTCTCCATAAAATATACCCTTTCAATTTCAACAACATTCCTATGGCTGGGATTCAATCAAGTAAGCGAACGAATGTTATTTACGTACTGTCATCGATCACATGTGTGGATTCAACACATTTCCTGACAAAAAGTCGTATTTATGAATTCATTGAGTGTATTTTCTTATAATGTTATTCGTATTTGCTACTAAAGAGCGAATAAGGCAAGTGTCTTACGGCAAAATATCGGATGTATAGCAGTGAGGATGACAGTGTACCATTTAAGTGAAATTTTACTTCTTTCATGAATTATATTGTGTAGGAATCCTGTAAATGATATCCGATTCGATCCCATCACGGAAGTTTGGAATAGAAACGGAATAGAGAAAAGTGTTTTTCGTATAATTCAGCATTCATATAAAAGTATTTGTTTCGAACGTATTTTTCTTTCGTGTAATTCGATGTTTATATAAAAATAACTCTTTAAAAGGGCTTTTTCTTCCAGTTCGTGAAAGTTACTTTGCATGGCCTACAGATATTTGTATAGAGTCAATTTTTGAAACAGATTGCTTTCTTCCTTTTTTTGGGAGATTCCCACATGTTTCGTATCAAGATGGAGAAATAGAAGTCGAAAACCTTTATTTGCTAAATATTAATTTCTCCTTAAAATATACCCTTCCAATTTGTACTACTTAGTAACGGCTTCGTTCAACAGTTTATCACTATATAGTATAAGTCGTTTCCCGCTGTCTGTCCCTACGTATGCTTAGATCTTTGAAACTACACTGATAATTTCAGAAGTTTTTAATATGATGTAAATGAAAACACATTTTTTCACGTTCAGTTTGCAAACGCTGGCAGAACCCTACGGGATAGATCAAAAATATACTACAGTATCATACACTTTAAGGTCTACAAAAGAGTCCGCATCGGTATGTCTATGTCTCAGGGATAATCCAAAACCCCAGCATTGATTCTTATCCAATTGAGTACATGGAATATATTTTGCATTCGATATAGATCAATATGGCCTTCCACAGCATGTAATTCAAATGAATACTTCTGAAGATATTACAGATTCAAATAGCAGGGACATTTGTTGAAAAAATTATTACATTCATGAAACAATCATTTTGGCAAGACTGTTGGAAATGACAGGGGTATTGACGAACCCAATAGCGTCATCGAGACACTCTTGGGTCTAAGACTGCCATCAAGTACATCAATGTACTAGGAAACATAAAAGGATAAACCTTCACAAACAGACCTTCAGAAAAAAAAGTGAAGAAATGTTTCAACAGAACTTTGATCATTGAACACTTTGCATTTAGAGAACACCTGGAAAAATAGGGCTGAATAACAAAGGAACGGTGATTGCTCAATATATTTTGTGACGTGTGGCAGTGGATCACACAAAGTACGAAATTTATGGTCAATTTTAATTAATTACCCATAGAAAAATATGACGAACACTAGTATAGGGAGACACATTATTGGAATCGGTGTCCTGAATAAAAAATGAAGAAAAGGTGGGTTCATGAGGCTCAGTGTTTCCCGAAGACTTGGAAGAATTGGCTCCCAAATGAAAAAAAAAACTATGACAGGAACAAAATCACTGCCATTGCTTATTATGGGTTCTTACAAATGTGCATGTGTTTCTCACCTTTGTTTACATATTTATAAAAATCATGATCCAGTGACACATGTGCTGATTTGAAGTATTCGAGAAAAATGCTAATAAAAATATCACACTCCGTTCCTTCTACAACCATCCTCATTTACTAGATATTAATTCATTTCATGTATCAATGAATACAATTTTGAGTGAACTAACATTATTACCTGAGAAAAATCATTACTTTCATCTATATCAATTTAAGCGAGTCTTCATCTAATTGCAGAGCATATACTTCTTTCGAAGTACTGGTATATAGGAAATACCAATCCCGCTTTCTGCTTCGATAAGTTTGTTGGGGGTTAAAATGGACACCAATATGTCTTGGCACAATCATGTCGCTGGAATTGCAAAGGCTGCTTCTCAAAAACTTGGAACACTGTTCCGTACCAGAAAACTGTACACACCTCAGATGCTTTATAATGCTCAGATCAGACCTTCTTTGGAGTATTGTTCTTATGTATGGAGCTCTGCCCACAAACGTACCCTGAAGTAGTTGGATTCCATACAGAAAAGAGCCATCCGCTTGATTGGAGACGCGAGTATCACGTGCAACCTTGATAGCCTGAAACACCTGCTCGTTTCCTCTTCACGGCGCATGCTCGACCCTGGATGTTACTGCTCTACGAAGACACCACGAGATATTCACGCGTCTTTTCTTCAACAGTCTGGATTGTTGCTATAAAAATATGGAGAATTTCGAGGAGTGTTACGGAAGCGCAGAAGGGCCACATATTTTTATCATTTGTTTCTTGAAAATTACGACTTTTATCTCAAAATTTCCACTTTAATCTCGAAATTTCGACTTCAAACTCGATATTTCGAATTTGAAGTCGTAATTTCGAAATTACGAGATTGAAGTCGAAATTTCGAGTTTCAAGTCGAAATTTCGAGTTTAAAGTCGTAATTTCGAAATTACGAGATTGAAGTCTAAATTTCGAGATAAAAGTCGAAACTTTGGGATTTAAGTCGAAATTTTGATATAAAAGACGAAATTTCGAGATTCAAAGTCGTAATTTAGAGATTAAAGTCGAAATTTCGAGATAAAAGTCGAAATTTCGAGATTCAAAGTCGTAGTTTCCAAGAAACAAATAATAAAAATATGTGGCCCTTCTGCGCTTCCGTAGAGTGTTATCCAACAATACCCTGTTTTGTTTGATTTGTTCAATAAATTTTATCACGATCTAAATTTTAATTACAATATCCTCCTCACAGGATGAGGTGTCAGAATCCGACAGAAAAGTCATCGTAAACAAATCTACTAGTATCGAGCCATTAAGTACGGAAGGGGAAATAAAAAGAGGAACCAATCAGGAATGAAAGGAAAAAAGTGGGGAAACAGCATCCTGTCCTGCAAGTCAAAGGAAGGCAAAGGCCAGGTCATGTCGCGTCATGTTTGCGTCCTGTCGCAGTGTGCCTCTTGATTAATACTGGCATTGTCAAATATAATTCTCGACACGTCGCTATCAGCATAAAAAAGCAGCTTTCAATAATAGTATACTTTTTTCTCAACCTATTGAATATTCCACTCAGATCAAGATCTTCAGATGATGTGGTGCTGAAGGTTTTTCCGGGTTTTCCTGCAGCTGAAAAAGCAAATGCGCTACTGGAATCAATGAAGTCGCCCCGGAGCGCCTATTAATTTATTTTTATTGGTGTTTTTATTTTTATCGTTGTTTTATTCAATATAGAAAAAAAACTCAGAAAGTCATTTTCAGAGAGATCTGAGTTTTAGCAATCAAAATGATGAAACAATGTTAACAAGGTAGCTATTAACGATACCATTCTTTTTCTTTTCAAGAAAATATGAAAACCCTCCAATAATATCGCCGGTTTTTTTTAAGAAAGACTTCGACATGGCTCACAGAAATAACAGTAATTTAAACAAATTTATCAAAAACAATAGAGACAAAACTCAAGTGTCGGATAGATCAGTATATATAAGTTGACTTGTGGTTCTAGTTCAAAATTTCATATTGGCTAAACGAGGAGAACCTTTTCTCAAAGAATGAAAGAAAATGGAAGTAATTTCTTGAACGTAAATACCAATTCCACATTTGCAAACCATCTCTTAGCATAACGTCATGAGTTCAACCACTACTATGAATCATTTAAAACTCAATATTTTGGAATGCTTGGAAATTTGAAAATTTTGGAATTTCTGGAAATCCACTGAATGGCCAAGAGAAATTGAATTCTTTCACTCTATTGAATCCATTTTCTAATGTGGAAATTGGTTTTATGGTTGTAATTACCTACATGTACATTCAATGAGCTAGTAAAATGTTTTTTATAATCTGTTTTTCCGTTAACCAGCTGTCGTTCCCTACGAACGACAATTCTCAAAAGTCGAATCTTGTGCGAGCTAAGGACTAATGAGGTTTTAACTTTTAACGTGTGATTCCTAACACGGGTTGGAAGATAGGAAGTGAAAATCGATCGTCCGACCTTGCGGAAAGAACCACCGGTTCGCTCAGCGGAGGTTTAGTGAGTAGAGCAAACCTCTTACATCAACCCACCAGACTATCGTCCCACCGTTCAAATTAATAATAAAAATATGATAAAATACGTGTTGCAGTTTTGTAAACTAATCACTGAATACTTTATGGATTCTCATCAAGTATCGTCCCATTTCATCACATATGATTTAATTAATTCGATATTACCAGAAAAACAAAACAGCATTTTACATTTTTTGTACTAAAATGTTAGTCTGTTTTTTTTAGTTTCTGCGAGATATAAGGAAGAGGTGAACAACGATCAAAAAAGATTTCAAACCGATATTTATCGGCTAGAGAAGTTTGAAAAAATCCGTCCTTGTGGTCGGTTTAGACCTAAGGGTATATAAAGTGTTTTTTTTCCAATTGGCAAGTGTGCTACTTTGATCTCTATAATGAAAATGAATAAATCAATAAAAAGTATTACAATGGCAGACCGGGTTCATATCAAGTCATTTACTTCAATTGATGTAAACCAATTTCTGCCTCGACATAATTATGGGATAAAAATAGCAACCTTTTATTGATATTTGATATTCGCATTCTGCTCCACTCGAAACACGAATGTTTTATACGTATCGGAATCATTTGAAATTAGTTTTATGTTCCAAAAAGCGATGAAATGTACCGGAGTGGTAACAAACATGTGTTCAGTTGATTGAACTTATCGCCATATAATTCTAAAGTAATAAACACTGGATGACGTATTGGCATTTCAGTTCAATCGCGGTCAAATATGGGAGTCACTAATACCAAGTACATTTTATACCCGTTTCTTATGGAGATGAATTATAGTTAGAGGTGTAACTATTGAGAACTATAGAAATGACGGGTATCTGTGATTTGGGGGAACTTATAGGTTAGGTCAAAAGTGAGTGGATTTATTCGACCCTCCAACGCAAACCACAAGAGTTTATTGTGGCTCACACCTATTCACACTCGACCAAATGAACCTAGCTTCTTAACGAATCCGATTATTGATTGATCTTTCAGGCGTACTTCTAGTGTGTACCGGTCAAATCAAGTAGGATATGTGATAATTCTTCGATGTCTTAGGTTATAAAGGTTACTTGTGATTTAGAGGTTTTTAACCAGACGGATGTCTCTTTGAATTGAATCTAGCAGTTTCGATATCTGATGGAATTGGCCGATACTTGATGAAAATGTGAGATTTTCATTGAAAGTTTACAAAACCGCAATACGTGTTTTACTATACAACAGCTTTCTCAGGCACGCACACTCAGTATATCCACTCTCAGAAATATGAGGCGTAGTACCCTGTGTTTCCCTTTTCATTATTTCAAAGATCGATGGCATAAGAAGGAAGGTGGCCTATTGTTTTTTTTTTGGAAACCATATCGATGATTCTTTAGATCAGGGTTGTCCAACTGGCGGCCCGCGGGCCGCATCCGGCCCGCGAGGCTATTTGTTGTGGCCCACGTAAGATTTTCGAAAAGCATATATTTTCTTTAAATGCTGCCACTGTGAAAAAAGATTTTTTAATTTATATTTCATGGTTTAGCAGTGTTTTTACATCACAAGTACTGTACCGCGTGCCGCTTTGCGGACGTGTAACGAACACAATCGTCCTCCACCACTATGAGAACTGCACTGATTACTGCGCATCACAGTTCACGCAGGCTACACCTCCCACCTCCCACTGCTTACCATCCGTCGCCAGGCACCATCGTGCGACTGACACGTATTCTAGTCGGCTAATCTATTACGTTGCTAGTGAACAGTGCTTGATTAATTCTTTGTTTAGATTCCTCTTATACAATAATGAGTGTAAAACCAATAAAACGGAAAATTGATAGTGAGAACAGAATTTACAAAGAAAGTTGGGAGAGTGATTACTTGATTGCTAACAATAATGGAAAGTTGCAGTGCTTAGTGTGCATGAATGTAGTTTCAGTGCCTAAAGAATATAATGTGAGAAGACATTACACAACAGTGCATGAAAATAAGTATGCTACGTACACAAATGAAAGTCGGCGTGCCCTAGTTGCAGATTTGAAGAAAAAGCTTAAACAGCAAACTGGTATGTTCAGTAAAATATTACACTCTCAAACGCATTCTTTGCATGCATCTTATGCCGTGTCGCTTGAGCTGGCAAAGGCAAAAAAACCTTTCACTGATGGCAATTTGATAAAAAAATGTGCTGTTGAAATGGCCAAAGCTTTCGGTGATTCTAAAATGGCGGAGAAATTTGAATCAGTGCCACTTTCACATCAAACCATACAAAGAAGGATTGTTGCTATGGGTGAGCAAGTAGAAAAATCTATGCTTAGCCTGGTTAAGAAAAGTTCATATTTCTCACTTTGTTTGGATGAAAGCACTGATCAAACCGATATTAGTCAGCTGTTAATATTTGTGCGCACTACTTTTGATGATTTTACCAGTAAAGAGGAGTTATTTGATATTTGTCCTCTTTATGGAACAACAAAAGGAAAAGACATCTATGAGGCTGTGAAGAAAACAGTTGACAGAATTGGAGGCTTTGATAAATGTTCAGCCATAGCAACAGATGGGGCCCCATCAATGACAGGTAAAAAAATTGGATTAGTGGGTCTGCTTCGAGAGAATGGTGTCACTTGCCCAACAATTCATTGTATTATACATCAGGGAGCTTTATGTGGAAAATCAGTCAAGGAAGATCAAGTTTTCCAAACCGTGATTAAGATTATAAATATGATTAGAGGTGGAAATCGATCTCTTTTACACAGGCAACTTAAGCAGTTTTTAGTGGAAACAGAGGCTGAGTATGGAGACTTGCTAATGTACAACCATGTAAGGTGGCTGAGTGCAGGAAAGTGCATGGAACGATTTTTTGCCATAAGAAAGGAAATCCCTGCATTCCTCAACAAATACGTTTCATCTGACACAACTGAACTGGAAGAGAAGTTTAAGGATCCAGAATTCTTAAGACAGTTAGCATTTATAACAGATCTGACTAATCATCTTAACAAGTTAAACTTGAGTCTCCAAGGAAGAAACCAGACGGTTTCAGATTTGATCGGAATGATAAACGGATTCCGGAATAAGCTGAACGTGTTTAAACGTGCTTTGGAAAAGAACAACCTGACACACTTCCCTAGCTGTCTGCAAATAGCAGAAGAATTCAACGGTGAGGAAAATATTGAGTTTTCATCCTGCATTTCACAAATTGAACAAGTTATTGATGAATTCAATACAAGATTTGAAGAAATTGAAAGTCTTAAAAGCAGTGTACTACTTTATAATAACCCTCTTGGAGCAACCATTGATGATCAACCACCCAACTTACAGCTTGAGTTATGTGATCTTCAAGCAGACATGTACCTAATCACCAAACAAGAAAAGGGACCTGAATTTTTCAAATTACTGCCAAAGGAGAAATTCCCAAACCTGCGAGATTTTGGACTGAAAATGACGTCAATGTTCGGAAGCACATATACATGTGAAAGTGCCTTTTCCTCCATGAAATACATTAAAAACAAAAACAGAAGCAACCTAACCGATTTTTCCTTACTTCATCTTATGAGACTGTCTACAACTGAACTGGAGGTGGACATTTCCTCATTGGTGGATGAAGCCGATCGACCACAGTCCTCACACTAATTGATACATCTTTTTCGTTGCTTTTGCAATGTTTGTCTTCATTATTAAAAAGTGTTATCAATAAATTTTCCGTTTATCAAAAAATGTATTTGTTGAGCAATAAAAGAAATAATACTCTTTTTTGTTTTAATTATTTTTATACCTCACTTTATTTTGTTATTACTTGTTACAAAATTATTATATGGCCCGCGACAACATCAAAGGTTTTAGTTTTGGCCCTTGAGGCATTGCAAGTTGGACACCCCTGCTTTAGATGTTGAAGTAGTCCCCATTTTGAGAATATGTTGCACCACTCTCCAAATTACCGCCTCTGAGCGACTTCTGTATCGTGACGTCATATTTTCACCAAGAAGAAGAATTCGAATAAATTTTCAGAGCATTCAAATATGGCATATCTGGTGTTCAAAAAGTCTTAGTACGGGCTAATACCTCCGAAGTCAGTGTAGATAGAAAAACGAAATTTTGACTGTTACAGTTGTTCAAGAAATCCACTTCTTCGCGTGTCTAGAACTTTTTTATTCTTGCGGGAGCGGCACTAGGGCGCTGCACCCTATAATCTTAAATGGAATCCATCGATATGTAGTTTTGTTGGCCTTGAAAAACAAACGTCTCTGCACAGACTGGTTGCCCGTCCGTTAAAATCGAGAAGTTTTAAATTAAAGTTTTGGGTACTGTTGCTGTTCAACCCAAGCAATCAGTGCGCACAATAGCTGCCGCTGTATGTACAGACAAATTAATTTTCAAAACAGCATGGATTCCATTTCTCTTCGAAATCCATTTTGCATAAGAACTGAATGCAGGTGACTCGCATCGAACAATGCAGTTTAGCGAAACCATGAAACTTAATTGCCATACAACCCAACTTTCTCTGTCGAATATGTTTCAGTGAAGAAACAAGCATTTTCATTAAAGATGATGTTGATGAACACGACTGTTGATACTGCAGTGATCACATTCTTCTATGTATGGAAGAAGCTCATACACAAAATCCCGAGAAATTGAACGTATGAGCAGGAGTCATAGGATATGGAAATTGGTCTTTTTTATCGTCGGAAATCTTTCCAGACGCTTATACTTACAACTCTTAGAAGAAACTATTACACCTTGGATTGAAGCTGCTTTTGAAAATTATGCTTCCGGTTACGATCCAATTTTTCAGCAGAGTGGGTCACCTCCACATTTTTATGATCCTGTAAGAGAATACCTAGATGAGGAATTTCCTGGTCGTTGAGTTGTGCGTAGAGGGGATAATGAATGTCCTCTGACCTCTTTGCCCTTGACTACAATAACGAATCACAGATGTGTGAGCTACTATAACACTAGAAATTCTGGCAATTGTAAGGGCGTAATTTGAAAGTAGACTTTATTATTGTCAAAAGGTTGGTGGTAGTCATTTTGAACATCTTATTAAATAAAGTACTTGTTTATGACCGGCATTTATTATTGACTTCAAAAACTACACCTCACTATTTGATCTCCACAAACTTTATTTGAAAAATATCGCACACCATGTTTCGCTGAGACATTAGCTTTTTCAAGTAATTTCATAATGTCTTAGCGAAGCATGTTGCGAGATATTTCTCAAATAAAGTTTGTGGAGATAAAATCGTGAGGTGTAGTTTTTGAAATTACTATGGATCTTCATCAAGTACCGGCCGAATCAATCAGAAAATTTATTATTGATATTGCTCATTAATCGGAAACGGGTCCGTAGAGACCTTTAAATTTTGTAGAAATGTTTGTTACCTCAAGGCCTTCAAAATGAGCTATACAGTGTCTGTTCACAAAGTGAACTAAATTTTCATTTTTCACGAAATTTACATTTTGTCCCCTTCAAAGTAGCCCCCCTCAGATATAATACACATGTGCCAGTATTTTCTTCACATCTCGGAGCAGTCCTGATATGCACTTTCTGGTATGTTCTTGAATTCTCTTAGCGGTTCGATTTTTATCTCCTCAATCGTCGTGAAACGCCATCCTTTCTTTCATGGATATCTTCAGTCTTGGGAACAGAAAAAAATTGTTTTTGGCGGTGTTGTTTTTGGCGGAAAAACTGCGAACAAGCAATGACGAGTAATCAGGTGCATTATCGTGATGCAAAAGCCATGAATTGTTTTTCTACACTACGGGACGTTTTCTTCGTATTGCTTCTCGCAAGCGGTGCATAACTTCAAGATAATACTCCTCATTGACCGTACGACTATTTGGCAAGAACTCCTGATGCCCTACACCACGATAATCGAAGACAACAGTGACCAAAACTATGATCGAAATGGCGTGCTTTTTTTTATTTTGATTCTCTGGGGCTCTTCCATTGGGACGATTGGCCTTTGGTTTCGATATCATAACCATATATCCATGAATCGTCACCAATTATGACCCTTTTAGGCAAAGCTGGATCACCGTTGACGTTATTCAACAATTCCTGAGCGATGCTCATGCAATTTTGGAACGCTGCCACACACTTCATGTCCGAAATTTTTGAAAAAAATGCATGGCTTAAACCAACCGATATCCCAACATCCTTAGCAACTTCTCTAATAGTGATTCGATGATTCTCCATAATCATTTTCTTCACTTTCTCAACATTTTCCATCAGTTTTGATGTGCTGGGGTGTCCAAATGAGAGACAATGGTTACAATGGTTCAAATTAGTTCCATTTTGTGATGGCATTTTATTATTTTATAGGCAATAAACATGAATAGTTACTATTAAGGACACACGTATATACCTACTCAACTTGAATGTCAACCTTTGAATTCATCATATCAGAATTCATCATATCAAAAACAAGTTACATTTCCTGTTTTCACACTGATTTATTGGTTAGATTCATTCAACTCTTTTTTTTTCGGTGCTTGTAAATTGAAGTTTGTACTCGAAATGTTTTTTTGCTTTTAATCATTTTTTTTTCATTTTTTCATTGGATTCAGAGTGACTATATTTTATTTCTCATATTGTTTTCACTTGATACCCGTATCGAAGGATTGACAAAAAAAAATGCGACATCTTGACCGGTCCACCATATTGAATTTAGACCCTTTTCCGTATTTTCAGCAAACCCCTTCCATTCAATACCCAACTCATGAAGGTGCATATAAAATTAGTTTTCTATCTTGGTCTTATTGAATGTAGAATGTCGTCATTAAGCTAATCCACCATTGTTGTAAAAACTAAACGAGTACACAAAATTTCAGCTCAATCGAATGAAGATAACTGTTTTAAAATCCTGCTGGAATTAAAAATTCTGAGTTTGAGACCGTAATTTCATTAAATTTCACGTTCAAAGTCGGAATGTAAGTGTTTTTTTAAATTTGTGGCCCTTCTACGTATTCGTACATTCTCGTTTAGTCATAAAAAATAATAAATTCATAAACTCACGGGTCTGAATTTCAGTCTGCCTTTCGTCGAATTTATACATTGAGCATGAAGAAATTTTAACAATTACCATTAATATATCGAAAAACTTTGCAAACAAATAGAAGTGGCTACCACATCCTTGTAAACGCATAAGAGAAATGGAGCACCGTTATACGTCATACTCACTCGACCACACTACCTTCAACGGTGCTAACGAGTCCGTAGTTTGTGCGGCGATGGCACAATGAATATTAAAAGAAACTATGTAATATCAGTATGCACTTTATTGGTTTTCATTCTGATAATAATAGCTGTTAGCGTCAAAAACTCGTCCGAAACTAAGCAGGTGAGAACAATTTTTTTATAAGGAATGTGTGACAAGAATGTTTAAAAATGACGAAAAATTCCACATTGTTCATACGTGCCGATCCGGTAATGGGTCGCCTTGGTAACCAGTGACGGTCCACGCGGGCTATCTTTTGATGAGTGGAAGTAACGTAATCTACTCAACTGTTTGATTAACTGTTTCGAGTGTTTGATTTCTACTCTCCTAGACCATATGGTGGAGATCATGTAACAGATTGGATAGGTTAACTAATATACTATAGATGATACACTGTCTATCGATTATGAATATATGCATTGGAGAGTGAGATGAAGGTTTACATTTCTTTCAAGTGGAATCCATATTTATCGTTTTCAACCTTACGGCTTTCGGTTCAGATCATTCATTTGGAAGCAACTTGTAAATTTTCATTATGTTGAGTAGAAGGTGACCTAAGTAACAGTAGTCTAGATATTAGTCAACTTGTCGTTCATATTCTGCCAAAGAAAATGATTTGGCAAGCACAGAAAACTCTTGAGGACCTGACGAATATTTAATTGAAAAAAAGTTATATCGATTTGAGTTACTTACAGCATCATATACTATTCACTAGTTGTTATCGTCCTGGATTCAAATTGATTTTATTCATTTTATTATGTCTAATAAATAAACTTTTGAAAGCAATGACGTTTCAGTTTCGACTTTTGATCAGTTTTCACTCAAAAATTATAATTAGAAATTTCACTAAAATCGGTACAAAATGTAAAAGCTGTGTACACTATTTTTGCCTCATTGATAAAAAGAAAGGTTATAATAATAACCAAACAATCATTATAAAAGTAACTGTTATAAATTCAAGTCATAGTCAAATAGAAAAATACGTATACATATACTTGTATTTAACTACTCTTCAACCATCCATAGGAAATGAAGAATATAAAAAAATAAAAATAAATAAGAATAAAATAGATTCCAAATACCGTTTTTTGAATTAGTCTAGCTGTGGCTATTCAACTTAACCATAAGAAGAGCTTACGCACCAAATGAGATTTATTATAGTGGATCAATTAATCAAATTATGGTTTACTGCTTCATTATCAGAGAGATTACATAGATACGAAAGGTAATATGATTTGGCGCATCAAATTGTTCCGGTACTTAACAGTGCATATATAAGACGAGTTTGAAAAAAAGGTAAATTTTATAATATGTAATGTGTAGAGTGGTTAGAGAGTGTGTCCTGTTGAGTTTCACTGTTTGGAACGTAAAAGATTTTTCATTTCGTATTCGATTTTAATAATATTCTACATTTTGAACGCTTCTGCTAACATATTGTACATACAGATTGCAATAAAGACAAATGGCCTTTGAAAAATTGCTGTTCTATTCTGAGGCACGGTGAATGTAGACTTGTTTCTCACATTCATTCTTTGAATGGATTTGAGATCGACAAGTGAAGCAACGTTTCAGGCTTAGTGGGTCAGGATTATTCAAAAGTTTTTTTTACGAAGGCATTTGAGTGAAGTTGTCTGCTATTTCCCACGTTGAACCACTTACATTCAATGAGTTTATGAGGGATAGGTTCATATTTCTTCATCCCAAACGTAAGTCTACAACAACTACTTTGTACCTTCTGAACTCGCATTCTATCAACGATCGTTAAAAATGTCCGTAAATGAAGTCACAGTAATTCAAGTGACTCAAAACAAGTGACTCATAGTGTACTTTTCAATATGAAATTGAGGAGGACTTTCTTTCAGTTTGTGTCTGAAAGTTACTTCTTTGCATGATCTACACATCCATGTATAGAGTTACTTATTTTCAAGTTGATTACTTTCTTCCTTCCTTTGGAAGATTCCCTCATCCCTTTTTTTGTATCGAAATGGAGTAGTAGAAAGCCAAAAACTTTCTTTCCCAAAAATTAATCACTCCTAAAAATATAACCCCTTCAATTCAAATTGAGAATATGCCGATTACTCCAAATGAGCTTAAGTGATCCTAAAGCTCTGCCTACCATACTTTTTATGTACTGGGAGAAACGATCTCAGATTTTGGTTATGTCATAAATAATCTTTTGAATATTATGGAGACAGTGGGTAGCAAACTAAGGATTCCTTGGGAACATTCTTTGGGATTGTTTTTATTTGGAATTGGTACACCAAATCAGTGTCTCCAAAGTATTGGAAAGTACGATCTTTCATTTGCAACTATTGATAATATGAGCTATATATCTATCAATAAATGGGCTACAGAGTGGTAAGATTCTTGAGTTTATATTATCTACTCCAAATGACAATCCTGAACTTCTATTAAAGTCAAGTGAAAAAAAAAGTTGTTAGATATGAACTGAGTTACTGTAAATATTCATTTTTTTTCTTCACAAACATTAGAAACAGTTTGTAGGTAGTAGAGAAATAATTATTCAATGTATGACAGTTGGCCGAATTGTCAGAAACTGCAGTCAATTTTTTTTCGACCTCTTATTAGGTATTTTTACCTCCCACAATCTGAAAATTATAATGGAGAACTTTATACAACTGTAGAAAGGGCAAACTTTTTAGTTTTCTCTTATAAGTTACTTCGTAAAATCAAAGTATTTTTCACGAACAAAAATGTTCTATTTATCATTAAGTTGTCGTATTCAACAATTTGACCTATGAAAAAAATTGATAAAAAACAATACAATACTTATCTTTACGTTTCCGAGGCCAAAATCTGCCTCCGTCTTCAGAAATGGACAGAAAATTCAAAGATATTTGCAGTTATTCCTTTGCTGATTATTTATTTCTCAACTTCTTCGACATATGTCAAAGGAGTTTTGAAATGTGAAATTATGTCAATGTTGTTGATTGACAACTTGAAACATTCGATTTAATACAATATCAGTCAGTTGCCATTTTGCCACTATCCAAATTATTCTTCAAGATGGGTAGCCAAGCACGATCTATTTCTAAGGAAATACAATTTTCTCCAGATATAAAAATATACGCTGATTATTTTAGCTTACGTCTCTTAGAGTGAGGATCTTTGTAATCATTCTTGTCTTGTTTCATTTAACTCGATGTTCACCATCTGATTTCAAAATGTGTCTGACAATTTAGATCCTGTCAATTGTCTATTTTTTATGTAATCTCGATGTTCATTCTCACGCACTTTCAATGGTCTTGAAGTTTCACCAATATAACTTTTACCACAAGAACAAGATATTTTTTGTTTTGAAAGAAGTTCTAACATCATACCTATTTCCAATTCGTCTTATTTTTTCAGATAGTCCTAGAATGTAAGGTATAAGGTTGTGAAAGGTGTCGGTGGATGTTGAGTCGGTAATTGTTAAGTTGGATGTTGTTGAATTTGTGAAGCTGTTCGTACAGCTATATTTTCTACTCTACTCTATATTTTTTATTGCATTTATCGTTGACTTCATGAACGAATCTGGATAAGCGTAATCTTTCAAAACAAATTAAGTTAACGATATTTCTTTATTGATATTTTCAGTTGAATTGCATAATGTTTTTGCTTTACTACAGAGCAAAAACAATATGCAATTCAAAAATTATTAACTGATCAATTATTATTCTATTTTCAACACTCCCATGATGATTCTATGTGTAGTGAAGATATCTATTTGTATGTGTTTTCTTCCGATATACATTAGTATCAAATTGATCTGATGACTTCTTCAACATTACATCAAGAAAAGGAAGTTGACCGTTTTGTTCAATCTCTATTGTGAACTTTATTGTCGGTTTCCGCTCGTTGATATAACTCAAGAAAGTATTCAGATCATCATGGTTTCTATCCCAAATAGCAAAGAAATCGTCACCATATCTCCACCAAACTTTGGGACCATTCTGGTAAGTCTCAACAAAAGATTCTCCAAAATACTCCATATATATGTTACTTAAGATGGGACATAAAGGGGAACCCCAAGTCATGCCAAATTCTTGTTGATAGAAATCATCTTTATATAATTTTCATATTTTTCAGAATGTGGAAGGTAAAAATACCCAAAGAAGGTCAATAAAAACCCATCTGGTAATTCAATTTTTTCATCAGAGTCATTTTTGGTGATGGTGTTATGCCAAATAAATCATCAAGGAAGCAATTCCAGTTAAAATTTTTGAAAGAGCAGTATTCAATGATTCTAGATTCACTAGGAACATCAAGTTCGAAAAAAGTTTGTGATCTGATATCCCATGTTCGAACAAATTGCAAGATTTATTGGCCAATAACATCAAGTATTGTACTCGAGAAATTTGTTATCCTGATTACATCATTTGTAATTTGTTGCCTTCAATAACTGATACAATATACTACAAGATTTTCATCATAATGATTTCACGAAAACAGCGACACATCTTTCGCTATACAAGAGCTTCCTCGACATTCTCGCTTGGGGAAGCTGTAACATGTGTAGCAGTTTTTGTAAAACTTTCACAGTGAAAATCTTGTGATAGATTGTATCACTCGTTGGATTTTATGGATTTTAATCAAGTATCGGCCATTTCTAACCAATATATGCCTATATTTCTTTCTATGATAGTATCACACCAGATTATAACATATAGTTATAACCGTTAATAATATTCGCCCAAACAAAAGTATGTTCATGTGGAATTTGTTGTTCCAAAAGGATTTTTTTCCAGTTTGTATTCGTAACATATTTCTGTACATGATTTAGATATCTTTATGAAGAGTGTTTTGTTACAGTTACTTTCTATCTTTCTTTCTTTGGAAGAAGTAGAAAACTAAAATGCCCAGAAATTAATCTCTTCCAAAAATACCCTTGCCAACGTAAAAATTCATTCTGAATATGGCTCGTTCAATTTCCAGGAAGTCTCTAAAGCGGAACAACAGGTTACTGACGAAGCAGTTGATAAACCCGACGTGCCCAGAGCTGTGAAGAAATGGCCACAGGAGCCGCTAAAGTTGGGACAAGTGTCAGGAGTTTCGGTGAACTCCGCTCTGCAACCAGTAATTTTTCATCGAGCTGATAGAGTGTGGGATCAAAAGTAAGTCTTCCAAATTTTCATTGCATTGAAAAACGTTCACAAAAAAAGTACATGTAAGCATTTGACTTCCTGAATATGATACGTAACTTAATTATTTAGTGTCACTAATATCTTGTGACAAACTGAGTCGGATATTTGTTGTTTTTTTTCACGTAATTAACTGTTAAATGACAAAAAATATCGAGTCACCGTTAGATGGTTATTGAAGGAGCATATTTTTTATTTATGTAAGCATTAACTTCCTAAATGTGATGGATAACTTGATTTTTCTGTTTCTCTAGTATATTCATAGCCTGACAGGGATTAGAGTTCATTTAATGGAATTGAAATATCTCAAAAAAGGATTGAAAAAAATCGAATATATTGTTAATATAGGTATAACGAAGTTTGAACATATTGACAATATTCGCTGAAAAAGTATTAGATATTGGATAGATACCACAAAAATCAAGAATAACCCCAAATTTTGAATTTGACATAAATTGAAAGCGTCAACATATTCTAGGCAGATGAAAAATTCAAAAAGAGTTCAAAATTCACAAGAAAAACTAACTGGAAACTTACCTAAGAACAAAAGTACTGACTTGCTCAAAGAAATTATCGAGACCAAAACTCGAATAATATACGAAAGAAAGACATTCGCATATTACTCAGAGGAAAAGTAAGCGATATGAAAACAATTTGGAAAGAAATGAAGTTTATTTAAAAAGAAATGCTCAATTTGAAGAGTGCAAAGTCTGTTGCCAATTTTTCACCACACCATATCACTGAGTCTTCAATTCAAACATTTCATAAAACGAAATTGGATATCGCAAACTCAAAAACTAACATTTGCCTTGATAATCTCAATATTGAAACCAAAGCTTTCATTGTAAATCCTAAGAAAAAACAAGACGGCAGTAAAAGAAAGAAAGACATAAATGAAAATTACTGTATCGAAAATTGAATTTCGGAGAAATGGAGAATTGATGATATCATAAAAAGAGGAACTGGAGAAAAACTTGGTTATGAATATGAGATGAAACCGGAAAATAAGAAACCGATGCTGAAAATTGTCGGTATGAATGAGGAGTGTGAAGAAGTAAAATTCATTGATGTGATCGAAAAGGATAATAAATGTGTAACAGAATACTTCGATATTGAACTGATTGCAATAAAGAAAATGAATATACGTTATCAGGCTATTATTCATTGTGATAAAAAAATTACTATACGATCTTGAAAATAGATATACTTTGTATAAATGATTCGATATTTCTTGTGTATGAGACGTTGTTAAAAATGTAGTTATTTCCAACATTTTATTGATAAATGTAGAAGACAACAGGTAGCATCGGAGAAAATTAACTGGGCAGAGTTAGCACTGGTCTGCACCAGAAGAGTGCACAAGTGCTTTCTTCCCCTCAACCAAAACCGAACTATATTATTACAGGGTGTGACAACTTAACCTATTGCAGATAAAGCACACACGCAAATTTACATGTTTTTGAATTATCCCTGAAGTTTCGACATAGCACAACAACTAATAACGGATTATAACTAACAAAAAATCATAATAATAACTCACCTGACAGAAGACATTTTTTCAGTTTGCGCATTTGAAGGAACGAATGGAATTTTGTTACAGAGCCTATGAGAAAGACGATCGAAACTGACTCGATGTATGCAGTGGTGGCGTAAGTCTAGATTTGAATCATACGTTCAGGTAGTAAACGAAGTTAAGGTGAGAAAGGCCTAATGATGCAAGACACAAGACAATCACACAAGATGATTTTTCCTTTTTTATCGAATATTATATTATTCTACCTGAATAATTTAGTCACAAGCTATTGATATTGAAAGCAAGATTTCTCGAATTGTCGGACAGACAAAGGGTATTTCTCCAATATGGATGTCCAAGGAGTGGCATCGATTGCGTATTTTTTTTCAACTGAATAATGGATTTAGAACGGTTCATAAAGAGAATTTGAAAGATACGGTAATGATAAATTTGATATCTGAATTTAGTTGGAAGTTTGCTGAATGGAGATCTTTTTCTAAAAATGAAATATAAATCTGCGTATTGATGACGAATAGCACAGGTCCCAGTAAAGAGCTTTGTGGGACTCCATTCACCATGTGCATACAGTTAGAACAACACCCCTTCACCAAAACGGAATTGTTTTTAGTGAACAAAACACAAGCACTACAGGAAAATCCTCAAGGTGCTTTATGAGCGGTGCTGTGCGAAAGTAGTGATTCACATTGGATTCAAATCGCTGGAGATTAAATCCATTTGGAGAAACGTTCTCAGGAAGTCTATTCCACATAAATGCAGTTCTCCAAGTGGAAGAGTTCTTGAACAGTGAATTTCTAGTTGAATTTCTGAGTTGAACCTCATAATGATGAGCAGTCACAGTTCGTCGCGTATTTCTGCTCACTTGAACACCTTCCGTGAAAGTATCTATAGAACAGAGACAAATCTCTAACTTTTCTTCGATGTTCCAGACTATCAAGGTTGCGAGTGATATTCGCGTCTCTAATCAGGCGAAAGGCTCTCCTTTTGATGGAATCTAGCAGCTTCAGGGTATGCTTAGGGGCGGAGCTCCATACATGAGAACAATACTTCAAAGAAGGTCTTATCTGAGCATTATGAAGTATCAAAAGTTACTGAGGTGTGTACAGTTTTCTTGTTCGGAACAGTGTTCCCAGTTTTTGAAAAGCGCCTTTTGCAATTCCAGCGACATGATTGTGCCCAGATTTGTTTCAGATTTGAGGAAAGACATGATTACTCATACAAAAATTTAATATGTAGTAGGTATTTATAATCTCGTAGGAAAACTGACAATGTTAGCTGGAAAATAAATGTCCATGCTACCTAAGTAAATCCGAAAAAACGGTGACACTACATGATAATTATTATTTCTTCAAAACTGATATAATTCATGTTTGAAAATTGTAGTGTAAAGCCTGCTGATTCCTTTAGTAGTAATTATTTTCTTCTACGGTACTATCAGTACTGAAGCATTATACTAACTGTTAAGTATATTGTTATCACCGGCACATTATATTTACTGATTATTCCATGAAATATTTTTCGTTTATTGCATTCAACTAATTTACTTCACATTCAACTGATATTTTTTTGTAATATCCTTCCTTTCATATACAAAATAATGGAAAAAATTAATAAAGAGAAAATCTCCTGGGAGAAATAAGAAACTTACCATGTTAGAACTAGACTTCTGATTCACTAAAATATCTGATGAATGAATTATACTGATCCAATTTTGAATTTTGTAGCACTTTCAATAATTCGAACCATTACCAAAATATCCATTTGGGACCAATCAAGGAACACACCGTTCTTACTTTAGACCCACAGACTGGAAAAGTACTGGGAAAATGGGGAGCAGATCTCTTCTATATGCCGCATGGATTGACAGTGGATAGACACGACAATTTGTGGGTCACAGATGTAGCCCTACACCAAGCATTCAAGGTACCATTTGCATTTAGGATCTAATAAATAATAATCTAGATTGAAAATTCAGGTGATGATCAGAGAGTCAACTCTTTTATTAATATGTTACCTGAAGTACTGATTCATCATTTATTCGTATCACAATGCTGACTCGTAAACATGTTTACTGTTTGTGTAAAGGTGCGTATTCACCAAAAAAGCGAGCATGAGCAAGCATTCGTGTATGTTTGCTCGTGTTCGCTCATGTTCGCTTTTTTGGTGAATACCCACCTGTAGTACCGCCTTCTTCTCGATCTTTTCTGAACGCGAACAAGCATACGTTCGCTCGCTCGCTTGCCCGTACTCAACAGACGATTATTGATGCAAAATGCTCGTTCACTTTTGTTCGCTCGTGCTCGCTTTTTTGGTTAATACGCACCTTAAAGGTGCGTACCTTTATGGTGCGTATTCACCAAAAAAGCGAGCACGAGCGAACAAGAGCGAATAAGAGTGAACGAGCATTCTGCATTAATAATCGTCTGGTGAGTACGGGCTAGCGAGCGAGCGAACGTATGCTTGTTCGCGTTCAGAAAAGATCGAGAAGAAGGCGGTACATCAAAAGGTGCTCGCACAAAGTAGATGGATCAACTACGACTACGAACTTGAAGATATCCACTCCGGTGTGGACGAGACATCAATATGTCGTGCAAACACGAGCGAAAATGAGCGAACACGAGCAAAAATACACGAATGCTCGCTCAGGCTCGCTCGTGCTCGCTTTTTTGGTGAATACGCACCTTAACGTGTAAAGGTGCGTATTCACCAAAAAAGCGAGCACGAGTGAACGAGAGTGAACGAGCATTCTGCATCAATAATCAATAATGAGCGAACACGAGCAAACATACACGAATGCTCGCTCATGCTCGCTCATGCTCGCTCGTGCTTGCTTTTTTGTGAATACGCACCTTAAAATTCGTACAAGCTTTAGGAGTTTAATCCCAAAATTACTGTTAGATACTGTAATGTTTTTATAAAACATATGGAATATACAATAAAATGTGTTCTCGCTTTCTGTCTGTTGATCTCAATCAGTGTTTTAGAAACGTGTATCTTTATATTTACATTATGAATTAATGTGAGTCCATTCTCCGTCATAGGTGAGTCCTATTGCAGATAACAGTGACAGGCCAAAATGTCAGTTACCATTTTTACCGCTTTCAAATTATATTGCAATCTTGAATTTCACTAGTTCGGACTTCCCTTGTCTAATATATAAAATGATTTGAAATCCCTGAAACAATTAAAAAAGAAGAACTAAAAATGAATAGCTGAAAATAACAAATATATTAAGCAAACATAATTTGAAACGAAATAATAGTGAAATAAAATACAAGTAAAAATAGAACGATTGAACAAACATTGAAATCAAAGAAATAAAATGAAAATAAAAATAAAAACGTTAAGAGACTCCAAGCCACGTTAGTTCACGACGTTTCGATTGTTAGTATCTACAATCATCTTCGGGTGATGACTGGACTGGTTCCTCCGAGAGATGACTATTTATAGGTCGTTCGAGTACTTTCACTTATCCCCGCTTTTCATTTTTTTTCCGCTGCACTGGTTCAGTGGGAGATGATCGTTTGGCGGGAGTTGGTCATTTTTCGCTTGATGATGGGTTTCCATATGTTGCGTATCTCTACGCTAGCTTGGTTGAATACGTTGTTGGACAACATGTATGCGGCTTCCTTGAATTTTCTCCCAAACCAATGTTTCTCTCTGTGTATGATCTCAGCTTGGGACCACTCGATGTTGTGTTGAAGGGTTCAAACATGGTCTGCTATTCCTGATCTGCTGGTTTTCCCTCGCTGTGTGTGTTTCTTGTGCTCTTTCTTCAATGGCCACTTAGTTTCACCAATAAAGGATTTTCCGCACTCACAGGGTATCCGGTAAATGCAATTCTTGGAATCGCAGTCCGCGATTCGACAGACACGTTGGTCGCTAGTTGAAGCCCTAGGATGAACGATCGATTTTCACACGTTAAAAGATAAGACCTTGTTAGTCTTTAGTTTGCACAAGTTTCGACTTCTGATGGTTGTCGTTCGTAGGGGTGCAACAGTTTGTTAAGGGAAAAACAGATTTTAAATAGCACAGATTTTGAACAGAACAGCCAGACAGATAGATATCGAGCTCTTCATTTTTTCTGTTTGATGAATATGGCATTGACTTTTAAAAATTGTTTTCAGATGGTGTGTAGGTTTTCACGGCCGATGTTCTACAAATTTTCCTATTGCAGGTACCTGACTGTATCATTGTATATTTAAGGACTTGTTTTGACAAAATGTATCAGTTCAACAAATCGAAACCGGTTGTAACAAATAAAAAACTTAGTGAAAATCAGACAAAAGTTGTTTTCTATATCCTATATTCAGTATCTTGCTGTATTTTGAGTAGCGCTCAAATTATGAAGGCTGTTCGAAGATTAAAACGGTCTTCTTAAAGCAACTGTCACAACGTCTGATTAACTGAGTCATTCATCCAAATGAAATATTCAAGATGATAGTCTGATATTGTTTCCATCATAAGTAAACAACTAGTTTGAGATGAGGAAAAGAGAACTCCGACAGTGAAATGTACTGTGAAACTCCGTTAACTATCTCTTGTATAATGTACTTCAAAGAGCAGTATAAAAAATTGATCATCATTTTTTTTTCAGTTCAAACCTGGAGAATTACAACCAACTTTGACATTTGGTGAACGTTTTCGTCCAGGACCTGACCCCAAACATTTGTGCATGCCCACCTCCATTGCCGTGGCAACCACTGGAGAAATCTTTCTAGCTGATGGTTACTGTAATAGCCGAATTCTCAAATATAATGCTCTCGGAGTTCTTCTCAGAGTTATTCCTGGTCCTTCAGGTAAAGATCAATTTTATCGAAATAAGGTTATTCAATTCAAATAATGGGATAAAAAATAAATAAGTGCTGAAAGAAATTGCTGCTCAGACTAATATTCAAAAGGTGACGGCACATTTGCAGAAGATATTTTAGTCGAGTTGAAAGTTATTAATGAATGCGAAATCGATAGTATTGAGGTGCGTTTGCACTTAGTTCAAAACTTTGCCCAATATACTTTCATCTCCCATTCTAAATGAAATAATTCTCTAGATTGCGTACGAAACTGTTTGAGACAATCTCAGTACCTTAATATTGACCTCTTATATTCCGCAGTATTTTCCATGATGAATTTCAGTGGTTCGGACTTCCATTGTCTGATATCATATAAAATGATTTGAAAAATTTGAAAAATTTGAAAAATTAATAGCAAATAGCAAAAATTAAGCAAAAAAAACCTGAAATGAAATAATAGTGAAATTAAATACAAGTGAAAATAGAACAATTGAACAAAAAATAAAAATAAAAAGTTAAGAGACTCCAAGCTAAGTTACAACCACGACGTTTCGATTGTTAGTATCCACAATCGTCTTCGGGTGACAGAAAATCATCATGAATCATGAAACATTGTCAATCACCTTCAAACAAAGTATTCTCCAGTTTGTGTGGTCATCGAGAACTCAATAGTCTGATCTTAAACATAAATTATTTCAGGTCAGTAATGAACCAAGTCGAAAATGATTTTACCTATGTTGGACCATTTCCTTCATAAAAACGGGGCGAAAAAGCATTTCGACAATAACAATTTTGGTATACTGGTCTACTGCGCCGAAGGTAAGCAAAGACCATAAAAAAGAGAAGATGAACAATTCTGGTAATTTGAAAATTATTAACGTAGCCGAAATAAAAGTATAGCGTACTACACTGGATCTACCAAGTAATAAAAAAATCTAACGATTTCGTTGGTACCTACCTATCAACAATATTCCATTCACCTACTACAAACGGCTACATGTAATTCTGAAAAGGGGGTTAGTTGGTTGGTTAACAGGATACATTTTTTCTTAAAAAACAATTGTACTCTTGCCGACGTTTCGAATTTATTTAAATTCTTCTTCAGGGCTCTGTAACAATGAACTTTCATAAATACAGAGCTTCGAAGAAGAATTTAATTAAATTCGAAAAAATTGATCATGTTACCCAACCAACCCCTCTTTCAGAAAAATTATTGGAACACTTAAACTAGTTAACTGATTACATGTAATATTTGGTAATAAATTGTTATTGTCAAAATTCTTTTCCGCTCCATATCTTCGAAACAAAGCGCCCTATCAAAAATCATCAAAGGCGAAAATATCCTTAGAATAGTCCAAGGAATGATAGCTTGAATTTTTGTCGCATGTTTGATAAACACCCTGTACGCTCATATATTTTTTCTGCAAAAAATCATCGTTTTCTAATAATTAAAATTAAAATAAATAAGTGGATGATGGTGAAAATTTTGCGGTTTGCGAAGTGATCTTTGCATAAGTCTCTATGTTTCGATGGAAGTATGCATTTGTCAATTTTCTGTTTCATATTTATTCTGATAGTTCTAATAATAAAAGCTGATCTACTCAGTTTTTGAGTTGACACTTTATTATGTACATTGTATTTGTAGTTTTTTATCAATAATTATTTTAATATCTGCGCTTTTCTTTTTGGCTGTTTACCAGTTAAAGATGCATTTACAATAGCTTGTGAAAGGGTACGTAGCGACAATAAATTGTTATGATGGTCAATGAGGGAGGCAGAAAGGAAAAAAAAGCTTCAGGCAAAATTGAGAGTATCGTTGATATGGATCAAAAATAGTATGACGAGACCCGGTTTGAATTGCTGGAAAACACAAGTTTTAATTATCGAACAATCAGTCTATTGTATGCTCATCAATGTATGATCCGAGTATACACAACTAAAAACCCACTTCAAAACAGATCAGACCAACCAACCAGACAAACTAGAAATGAAGAATCAGCAATTCATACATTTAAAAAAACTATAACCCAGAGAACGTTTCTATTTTTCGATCCAAAGTTTTGCAATGCAATACCGATAGCTTTTAAAAAAATTGACAAACTAAAGAATTTCAAAACTGAAATAAAGAACTATATCCTGAAAAACAAGGAAGCTTTCTATAAGATTCAACGATAGTAAATACACCCACTATTGCTGTTATCCCTTCCCTCTTCCAATCATCAAATATAATTCAAAATTTTGGGTGAAATTAATGTGCACAGATAAAATTGTTGTAAATTATATTATTTCAAGTATTGCATGTACAAAATTATAATAATTTTGTACATGCAATACTTGAAATAAATACTTGAAAAAAAAAATAATAAAAAAAACGACTAAACACGAAAGAGGATCAGCAGATCTGAGAGCTTTTTCGATCAGACCTCCATGTTAAGTAAAGACACGCCTGAAGAAGCTATTGTATAGTGAAACACGTGTTGCGTTTTTGTAAGTGTTCAGTAAAAATCTCACAATGAAGTGTTTCTTGAATACGTTGTAAGCGATTCCATCACATATTTTACTTTGTCGCTAATCATTATCCACTCTTCTTTCAAGTGACAAAAAATCTTATTTTTAAAGAAATACTTTCTTCCCTGATGATATTGAATGCGGATAAAACGTATTTTTTTTATTTTCTAGAATTTCTGACGTTGCAAATTCCTCATGCGTTGGCTCTTATAGAGCCGATGGATAGATTATGCATTGCTGACCGGGAAAACAAAAGGGTGACTTGCCCCAGAGCTGGTTTGTACACTATTCAAGGCAAGAAAGAACCTGCCCTAACTATAACTCAACCTGATATGGGCCGAGTGTTTGGTGTGGCCGCTAAAGGTAAGAAATCGACTGAACTTCTCATCAATCAGATAGTCGTGATACAGAATATCAATTATTTTGTGATTATTTCAATGTATCACGTTTCGCGGTCGGAAAAAAGTATTATTTACATGGACAATGTATTGTATATAATGGAAATAGTGTTTATGTTTTAGTGTTGGAAAATTGTTCCATTGGATGTATAATAATCGTCTTATAATATGTCTCTCGACTCGCATTTCGCTATCCAAATTACCATCATCGGGGGATGATTACAATCGAATTTTACAAATGAGGAAATTTCACATACTTCTGGAAGAATCATTACCCTCGATAATGGGTTGGATTAGGTTAGTTCAAAAGTGAGTCAGTCTATTCGACACTCCACCGCAACCCGCAAGGGTTCATTGTGGCTCACACATATTCACACTCTGCTTTTTCATCATTTTCCAAGCAGAATCGACACACATTGTCTTCCGACAGACCGAGTCAATGCATATGATGATTCAAATGACAGTGACCTACGAGAAGGCCTGTTAGACATCGTAGTTCATACCGACTATGATCCAACAATTGTTTGGTATCAAGCTTCGAAAGTTGGAGTTGGAGTGAGCGAATCCTCAAAGATTCTGTCAAAAGTCCATGAATCTTCTTACCATCCAGGTGTTCAATGTTTGTTTTGCGATGAAAATGACAGGTTCTGCTCCGATGAAGCTGCTTGCAGCACCCTCCATTGCAAGGGAATCAGCAGCCTCATTGCCTTCCAGGCCAGTATGGTTAGGAATTCAGATCAGAGACAATCTGTTATGTCTTCCTATCGAGGAGAGTCGTTTTTGGCAATTTGCTACTAATTTTGGCGTTGCTCGGTAGGAGCCAAGAGCTTCCAACGCCGCTTGACTGTTCGTTGAATATTTTTATTGACTTGTGTGTGAGGTTGGATTCTTCCAATATCTCCGCACACAATTAAATAGCGTAATTTTCCGCTTGAAATACAGTTGCATAGGTTCCTAGGCAGGTTGATATCTCTGTCCTGGATCTGCGACTGATCCATCTGTGAACCAACAACTATCTGCTCTGAATATTTCCTCCTCCCGGAGGATATAGTTCTCTCTACTCGAAAACAGTACTTTATAAGCCAGTTCGGGGTTGACAGTTGAAGGCATAAAGTTAGAGGTCATTTCCAGAATGCTGTAACTTCCAGGGTCAACCAACAGTCTGTTGCATTCTGCATTAAAAGATGTGTGCAATTAGCAATGTGCACAAGTCTATATGCAGTCCATCTAGTCTCTCTCCCCAAAAAAAGGTGGAGAGGAGGCAGATCCAGAAGGATCTCTATGGCCGCTGACGGTGTGGTATTGATGGCACCACTGTTGGCCAGATAAGCCTATCTCTGTAAGCCAGAGAGCTTTCCCTGAGCCGTTTCCTGTAAATCATATGGCCACCAGGCAGTTGCTCCATAAGTCATTGTTCTGACTATCATCACATAAATCCAATGGATTTGTTTGGAACCTGAACCCCAAGTTTCTCCACAAATTCTTCGACACGTCCATAGGGACAATCTGGCTTTGTGTAGAACTTTTTCCAAGTGAGCGTTTCAGGTGAGTTTTTATCAAGGACAATGCCAAGATATTTCATCTCCGTTCTGAATGGAATGACCTCACCATTGAGGAAAAGTGGCGTTAAATCGTCCAATTTTCTTCTCCTGGTGAAGGGAATTATCACATTTTGGCTAGGGTTGACAGACATCTGCTCCCTCAGGCACCTACTGTGATCAACGTCCATCGTGCTTTGGAGGATATTACAAGCTACCCTTCTCGACGTGGACCTTCTCCATCTCCATAAACTTGCAGATCTACGTTTCTTCTGTCCAGAGCATCAAGCAGACTATCCATCAGGGGCGACCACAGAAGGGAAGATAGTACCCCACCTCCAGGGTAGCCTCTGGTGACCCTGAACCTAATATGGCCTCGCCTTGAAGAGTCGTGACTACAGTTCTCTTTACCAGCATGGCATAGATCCAGCCAGTTATGGTCGATTCTGTACCTTACCTAGCCAGATATTATCCTATACATTTAGGTTGTGCAATGTCAACTGCTCCTTCGGAATCGAGAAATACAGCAACCGCAATCTTCTTGTCAAGGGATTGAGAATTTTTCTCTACAAGGTTGTTTGATGCTAAATCTGTTGATTTGTTGGTTTGATAAGCACACTGGTGGTTATTCAGGGGGATGCATATAATGCCACCCTCCTAATTATCATCTCAAGTCCTTTCAACAGGAAGGATGTAAGACTGATTGGTAGTACCGATTTAGGATGTGGGTCTTTTCGACCCATTTTAGGTATATATATATATATATATATATATATATATATATATATATATATATATATATATATATATATATATATATATACCACCCTTGCTGCCAATGAACTGGACCTCGGTTACTTTGGCAATAAAGTTCAGCAATAATTCGTATTTTCTATTCTCTTTCCCGAAACAGTGAAAGGCATCATGAATATTTGAAATGGCGGAAATTATAGAAAATAGTGGAAACTAAATGAAAAATTCGAGCAGGGGGCGCGGTATATTTCTGACAGCATTTTAATCAGACACTCTGCCAACTTTATATTTTGTTAAAGTGTTAACAAAAGGAAACGAAGAAATATAGCAGTGACGAAATCAAAAAACCGGCCGTCGGAGGCGGTGCAAATCCACCAATATTTTTATTAGAGTCTCTGCCACCTTCATATTTTGTTAAAGTGGTCACAACTGGATATAAAGAAATATGGCATAGGTGAAATGAAAAAACCGACCGTTTCAAACATTTTCTCAAGTGTAGTCAGCTTATTTCGTCAATTTATGAAGTTAAACATCGATGTATTCAAGTAATTATTAAATGTGCTGCCATTTTGTAGTAGGTGAAGATATTGACTTTATATTCTAGGGTTATAAAGTATTCGTCAGGAGCTTCAAAATGATGTATCAGAAGACACCCTTTCTTTTCAATTTTTATTTTCCAAATGGCCCCCAGTCGCCATCTTGAAGTTTTCATTCGTCAATTTTACTCCAAAATATAGTATTCAAGCATCAATTTCATTATCCCAAGTTTAAAATTTTTCAAATGACCCATTCAAAAAATAAAAGGGGGGGAACTTTAAGGAAAATCACTGTAGAATACAGTACGCAGTGTCTCTTATTTATTATAAATTTGTATTATTTTACCAATAGGCTCTCGATTTGAATTTCATTCATATTAATTTTTTGATATTATATTGTGGTATAGAGTTCAGTTTGTATTGTTATTGATTGATTATGATTTTGAGTGATGTGTATGTCAAATGGCTTTCGATATAGATTTTTAAGATATTTTGTGTTTTGAGATTGTTTTGTTGTGAAATTTTTGATTTATGATACAATAGCATTTTTAGGATGTGATTTACATTTTGTTTTTTTTTGAGATTATAATAAGTAATATAATTCAGTTTGCATTGCCATCCATTGGTTATAATTTTGTATTTATTTTGCATGTGCCGGTTTTAATTTCCTATCTGTCATTTCTCTTTATACTTAATCAATAAACCACAACAAAATATGAAAGTGACTGGGCCTCTAACAAAAGTATTGCTGGATCTGTACCACCCCCGACGATCGGTTTTTTGATTTCACCTCTGACATATTCATTTATTTCCATTTTTTAACACTGTACGAAAACAAGAAGGTGGCAGAGTCTCTAATAAAAATATTGCTGGATCTGTACCGCCCTTGACGGCCGGTATTTTTATTTCACCTCTGCCATATTTCTTTATTTCCAGTTGTGACCACTATAACAAAATATGAAGGTGGCAAAGACTGTAATAAAAATATTGGTGGATTTGTACCGCCTCCGACGGCCGATTTTTTTATTTCACCTCTGCCATATTTGTTTATTTCCAGTTGTGACCACTATAACAAAATATGAAGGTGCCAGAGACTCTAATAAATATATTGCTTCATCTGTACCACCCCCGACAGCCGGTTTTTTGATTTCACCTCTGCCGTATTTCTTTATTTCCAGTTGTGACCACTATAACAAAATATGAAGGTGCCAGAGACTCTAATAAATATATTGCCTCATCTGTAACGCCCCCGACGGCCGGTTTTTTGATTTCACCTCTGCCATATTCCTTTATTTCCAGTTGTGACCACTTCAACACAATATGAAGGTGGCAGAGACTCTAATAAAAATATTGGTGGTTTTGTTGCGCCTCCGACGGCCGTTTTTTTGATTTCGTCACTGCTATACTTCTTCGTTTCCTTTTGTTAACAATATAACAAAATATAAAGGTGGCACGGCGTCTGATTAAAATGTTGACAGAGGTATACCGCCCCCTCCTCGGATTTTTCATTTAGTTTTCACTATTTTCTATAATTTCCTTCATTTCAAATATTCATGATGCCTTCAAAATACATTTTTCACTGTTTCGGGAAAGAGAATAGAAAATACGAAATATTGCTGAACTTGCCAAAGTAACCGAGGTACGAACTGGGTGGTATATAGTTCCACGCCAGACTAACTCTATACAGTTTGATGAGGATAGGAAAAATTATTTCCAGTTCGTTTTGAAGAAGAGCTGGAAATATATTATCATCTCCAGGAGATTTGAAGGGCTGAAACGACTTGATAGTCGTGGGAGTCATGACATGAAGGTTATTTCAAATCAATGGCATTTAATGACACTGATTCAAAATAATAATTGGTTATTGTGAGATACCATAACAACTAATAGAATAACTAGTATTAGGAGTTCATTTAATGACACTCATGACACGTATTAAATGACCCTCATCACGAAAGAAAATGGTTCATCTAGATGTATATAAATAGCTCTAACTTTGTTGTGAGATTTCGTTAATTCCTGATATTGCAAATTTGGTTAGCCAAACACGCATCAAGAGAATCATTCAGTTCTGATGTGGGAAAAGCATTTTCAATAAATTCATTTTACACAAAAGGTTTCAATTCTAGGTAACAAGTGAAGTAAGACTTTAACAGACAATGACTTGACCTCATGATGCCAGCTGTATCGAAATAATGAAAACATTACTCCGGAACTAATATACAGATTGCCACACTTTTCCCTGCTACATAATGGTGTTTTCAGATTTGCTCTCCGACGTTTCGTCTTCCAGTCACCATCATAAGCTTTAATTTTTCTTATAGGCGCTACATTGGATTATTTCTGTTTTCAATAGAACCAGATTTTATCTTTTCAATGAACCAAACTCGGTGAGATTTTGATCCAATAAATTGAACATAGTTCGATGTGGTTTTCGTATTTCTCCATTTCTGAAAGCCATTTTTCGCCAAAAATTCAATGACTTGTACAGTAACAAAATGTCATTGAGTGTAATAAATTGAAAGTCAAATTTAGAGACTTAAAAGTCAAAGCCTATTATGATAAGAATTGATTTTTCTAATATCTCCAATTTTTCGAAAAAGGATAGATTGATAACTTATGATTCATCATTGGAAAAGTTAAATCTGGTTCCATTCAAAACAGGAAGTATCCAATGTAGCGCCCTTAAGAAAAAATAAAGTTGATGATGGTGGTCGGAAGACGAAACGTCGGATAGTAAATATGAAAACACCATTATATAGCAAGGAAAAAGTGTCGATATGGAAGTGCAATTCATTTTCGAATCCTTCGAAAAATAAAGCCAGAAAAAAATAAAAATATTAAATAAAAAAATAAATAAAATTTCTGTTTTTTCCGAATATCTCCGGATATACTCGGAATTTTAGAACTTTCTTAACGGTATATGGTTAGTCAGGTAAATCTGCAACTTAGTCCTCATTTGACCATCTTCATATCTCTCATAGTTTCCGAGATCCCAATGGTGAGAATCGAATTTGAAACAACCTGTATACAAGTATCTAAATTGAGTGCGACCATCAATAACTGTGTTTTTTCAATTTGATTTATCGCATCTTTCTCGTGGTTATTATTAGCGGGTTATAATTTTTTCAATTCAATATAGTCTAATGACAACAGAAATTCTTCAAGTTTTTCAAGTTACAGTTTTCTTGTCTTGTCTTGTCTTATTGCTGTCATTGGATCATATAGAAGGGAATTCAATGGATAAATGTTCCATTGATAGTTTTTCATCACACGCCTGACATCGTGGTTCTTCAGTGTTATGTTAGTTTTGTGTGACCTAGGCCTAGACGAAGTCGATTTCTTTGAGCTTTTCTGGATAACGTTGTCAATTGTCACTGTGGTACGAACTCATTCCACTGATTTTGTGACGCACTTTTTACCAACATTTTAATGCAATGAAACTTTTGGTGTGAAGCTGCTATATGGTATGAACTGCGTTAAGGAAGTCAGTGACAATTATATGATTTTGGTTAGCTCTGGAATAAGCATACGCGAGAGCTCTATATAGACCATAGAGTTCAGCTGAAAAAAAGGTGAAGGATGTGGGTAACTGAAATATGTACTTATTAGAGGATGTGTCAACAGCTGCTCCAAAATCTTTTTTTGGATGCATCGGGGGAATCACTCGAAACCCGAGTAGGTACCTAGTTTTTTTTAGTAAACAAATGAATATCTCGAGAATGGTTCATTTTTGGTATAGGGTATATTGCACAAACTCACAGTATAATTATGACAAGTATTCAAAAATGTGAAAATATACAGGGTGTTACATTTAAATCAAGGAAGTTGGTAGCAACTTGGAAAACGGCATTATTTTCATTTTAATAGAGAACTTTATACAGGTGTAGAAGAGTAAACTTTTCATTCCAACCTGGACAGTTACCTCGTAAATTCTAAGTATTTTTCACAAGAAACGTTCTTTTCGTCAATAGGTAACTTGTATTTAATAATTTTGTATATCAAAAAATGCAATTGTACAGATATTCAGTTCAATGTTTCAGAGGCTTAAATCTGCTTTCAGCATTACAAAAATAATAATGTATCTTACACAAAAAACTCCTATATTCTCTACAGAAAATGAGTTTTGTTCAATATTCAAAGAATTTTTATCCTCAAAGTTCCTGTGAATGGATTTCTTATGTACTTGGGAATAAAGATACAGATGCAGCCAAAAATTGAATTTCAAAAATTTTATTTTTACCTCTGTACCTCCAGATCCAAGAGAGCTAGAGTCGACTTTTTAGTATCATTAAATACCTAGTCCCTACATACTTGAAAATAGGTAACGTTGCCCCAATTCAACTCTCTATCTCTTACAGAAATCCAGAATCCATGCAGAAACTCAAATGTGATATTACTCGTTCATTCTTTTACAGTTTTCTACTCCAAGAACCGAACTTTACAACCCTAATAAATTAATTACCAAAAAGTATTTTTATTACTTCTTGGTGACCTTCAAAAAAGTATCGATATAACCATACAATATTTAACTATCAATCTTATAAAAATAAACTTTTTGCGTATCATGATGACTTTACACACTATCGATTTTAAAGTTCTGACGCAAAGTTACAGAAAAACTTATAAAAAAAAGCCGCCCCCGGGTGGGCTCGAACCACCAACCTTTCGGTTAACAGCCGAACGCGCTAGCCGATTGCGCCACGGAGGCTATGATATATCTAAAAAAAATGTATTATTTGTATGAAACACTAGATTTATGCAACATGTCTTCTACGACTAATAGTATTAAAAATTCAGAGTTCAACTTATAGTAATCGAAACTTGTACCCAGAAAGTTGGAAAACATTTACCTAATAAATGAGAGATCAGATCAAAACAAAAATGAGCATGCATCGAATACTAAATATTTACAAATACCTATACAATTGCGACTGACTACCGAAATTTTAAAATGATTGTTTCAAATTTGTATCTATTAGGGTATAGTAAAAATTATTGATAAAATGTTGGAAACATTTTTGTTTACTATCACAGATAGTAATCTATGATTTCAATCTGGAACCATCTGTTAACTGCGTTACTATGGAATTATTTTCTGTAGTAGATAGTAGATATAGTGGAATATCAAATGTAGATAGTGGAATATCAAATGAAGAATAATTGAGGTTATGTTAACATGTGTTTAGTTCTCTGTTATTGTTGCATAAACCCGCCATGAAGCATATACTACAGTAGTTAAAAAATCAAATCCGCATTTAAAAAGAATGTACTTTCACATCATTTAGCATTCCACTTCAAAAAAGTTTATGATTATGAAAGATTTCAGTTTTTCCAAGAAATTTTCAAGTTTTTGCAGTGAAAACAAATACTACAATTATTCCTTTACGAAGTCCGTAAAAGACCACATTTGCCGTTTCATTATATTGAGATCTCGATAGTGATAAAAATCCCATCCTATTCCCAAGTTGACAATGAAAACAGTAATGTCGGAATTTCATGGCGACATCTGATATTCAAGTAAAAAAGTGTCTTGACTAGATGTCGCAGGTTCCTTCACTACAATGTGTGATGTTAGAGTTACCTACTGTGTACTTTCAGTAACTGAACGAAAGATGGCAGATCCTTCAAAGTGAAGAAACTTGAGCATTTAGCAGGGGCGACTCGTGAGTGGATTAATGAGACAGATGCCACCAAGCCTCTCTTAACAAGTATACCATTTTCAGAGAACGAAATTCTTATTGTTGTGAATACATATTTGATTTTCTCATGAATATCTTTACGATTTGTCATTGGGACTCAGCAGATTTGTTTTTTCCAATGGCATAAAGTATTAAGTTTTTCAAGTATCAAGTGTTTAATTTTTCGAATAGATCTATTTGGAATACAAACTGAATAAGAAAAAGTTATTTTCGTGTAGGTATTCGAATGTTTATTATAACAAAAAGAAGTTGTTGAAGGTGGAGTTTTTCGTTTTCTTTTCGGAAGTTCTCCAAGTTCTATATATTGATTCAAACATTTCCAATTGGTCATAGCCATATACTTTAACAATTATGTTTGAACGAAATGTTCTCTATGTATAAAGGGGTGTGTAATATTTGGTAAATACTAATGAGTCTCACTTCGTAGACATGACTCCCTAAACTCTCGACATCTTCAGGAAAATAAGTACAGTTGTACTAATAAGAACAATTGACATAACCTAAGTGGATTCGTTTGATGCTCAACATCACATACATTATTCACTGAGATGTTATGTTGAGATGTTATGTTGAGAAACACTGCTTATGACATACTCTACTGCAAAATACGGTCTGATTATTTTGAAAAATCGAAAATTCACATTTTCCACCATGAATATTTATATTATCTAACAATAAAAATGAAATGCTTAGGAATTTCCATTCTTTCTCATTCTAATCTTTCAATCTAATATTTCCTGTGAAATATGTATGTACTATTATTTATCTGGCAATAACTTACACTGTTCCTAGGGAAAGGAAATTGAGATGAGTGTTGACAAGGGAATATCTAAATAAAGGGGAGAAGTGATGGCAAACAATGCTTATACAAAAGTTGAAATTCGTGATGAAAATATCGACAGAAATCAATAAAAAACGATGTTTAAACCGACATCAATATATAACTGTAAATTCACATCTCATGGCCAAATGCAATGTAAATAGTTGTTTGAACTTCTAGACAGGATTTTTGTTTGATTTTATATATTTTATAGCAAATGCTAATGAAAAAATGTTGATGAAGACTTTACCAATTGGACACGTAGTCCGTCGTTAGTAGTAAATGTAGTGCCTCAAGGAACGGTTTTGAGACCAGCTTGTACTCGTCTTATTCATGCCGAAAGTTCAGGAGCTAATGGACGTGAATGTACTCTCAGATTATTTTTTGAACCCTGGATTTTTGATTCGTGGTGGTGCAAGTGATAGTTTTAATTTGGAAGTCGACATGCTGTACTATTCATTTTGAATGATCATTATTTGAACTTCCATTGTCTAATATTATATAATATGATTCGAGATTCCTGTAATCAAATACAAGCAACCACCAAAGAAAATTAAACTTTAAATAAAACATTGAAAGATTCCAAACCAAGTTACTTCACGACGTTTCGATCTGATATCGAGATCTGACTATTTATAGGTCATTCGAGTGGTTTCACCTATCTCCTCTTCCCTCTCTTCGCTTCATCGATTTTAGCGGAAGCTGTTTGTTTGGCGGCAGTTGGTCGTGTTCCGTTTGATTAGAGGTTTCCATATGTTGTGAATTTTCTCCTAAACCAGTGTTTTCCCTTGTGAATGATTTCAGTTTGAGCCCACTTGATGTTATGTTGATGAGTCCAAACATGCTCTGGTTTCCTGGTTTCTCCTCGCTGTTTTTCTTGTGCTCGGCAAGGCGAACTTTCAATGGCCTCTTAGTTTCAAGGATGTATGATTCTCCGCACTCGCAGAGTATCTGGTAGTTGCAATTCCTTGAATCGTAAGGCTGCTACGGATAGTTTTCCCAGATCTGAAAGAGGTTCTTATGTTATACTTGGACCCAATCCTTCTTATCCTTTCCGACAATCCTCTGATATATAGTACAAGTACTGGTTATGGCTCTTCCTTGTCTCTTGCTGCCTTCTGGCTAAAGCCTGTTCCACCATTTCGTTGAGGGTCATTTTTGATGATGCCTTGTTCCTTTTCAAGACCTTCCTTTGTATTACAGAGCCCGAAAGCTTGGTATAGTAGAATCTTGATGATCCCTTTCTTAGTCGATTGATGGTGTTTGGATTCCCGGTTCGGATACTGTCCTGTGTGAGTGGGTTTTCAATATACAGATGTTTTCCATTCAGTGTCTGTCCTCTTCACCAATTCGTCTGAAAATAGCAATTCGTTGTGGACTTTCTTCTCCATTGTGAAATTGCCGAGCACAAGAAACACACACAGCGAGGGAAAAACAGCAAATCAGGAATAGCAGAGCATGTTTGGACTCATCAATATAACATTAAGTGGGTTCAAGCTGAAATCATCCACAAGGAGGAACAGTGGTTCAGGAGAAAATTCAAAAAAGCCGCAACGCATTTAGCCAAGCCAGCGTAAAGATACGCAACACATGGAAAACTTCAATCAAGCGGAACACGACCAACTCCCGCCAAACGGTCAGCTTCCGCTAAAACCGATGAAGCGGAGAGAGGAAAGAGAGGATTGATGAAAGTACTCGAATGATTTAGAGGTAAGTCGGAGCAGTTATCACCCGAAGACGATTGTGGACATCAACAATCGAAACGTTTTGAAGTATATTGGTTTGGAATCTTTTAATTTTTAATTTTAATTTTTTCTTAATAATATTTTAATTTCCATCTCGTGTTAATAATTTAAATTTTTTATTTTTTGGTTGCTGCTTGTATTTTATTCCAATATAATTTAAGTTTTTTTTTGTTTAATATAATTGTTTTCGGATAACCTTTTTAATTTTTTTACAGATTCTTTCAGGGATTTCAAATCATTTTATATCATATTAGACAATGGAAGTACGAACTAATGAAATGCATCACGAAACATTGTTAACCACCTACAAACAAATCTGTTTTTTATTTTAATTTTATTTTGTTTATAATTTTGTTGACTGCATTGTAATATATTATACTTATCGTATATGATTACCCACTAATGTAAAACATTTGAATCTATTAAAGAAACTTTTGCCACACCAAACAGAATACTATCTCTTGAAACGCGTTTCGCTAACCAAGTTAGTATCGTCAGGAGATGATACTAACTTAGTTAGCGACTCTGATTGAGTCTTAGTTATCTTCTGATGATACTGACTTGGTTAGCGAAAGGCGCGTAGAGAGACAGTATTTTTGTTCTGGTGTTGGAAAAGTGTTTTATTTAGATTCATTTTACGCCAGAGGTTCCAAATTCTACTTGTGAAACATTTTAGGTTATGAATTACTCAGTAGGTAGTTGTGAGTTCTAGTTACGCAACTTTGACAAATGAGTGATGGATATCATTTGATATGAACTTTTATGAGTATATATTCACTCGACATAGAATTACCTTGTGTAAATATGAGAAAATGCAATGTTGGTAATGAATGCAAGGTTTCTATCATTTGTAATAACAACCATGACTCATACACCTTTTCAATTCGCTTCTCATTTGCCTTCGATACATCATTCAGAATTGCCGCCATTTCGCAACCCCTCGTATGTACCTATTAAAGAGGCCTGTATTAGTCGTTTTTTTATCATGCTTTTATTAGCTTCACCTCTATGTTTGTATGTTTGTTTGTTTGTTTTAATTTTTTTTAATAATCTTAAAACATTAACGAACGAAAAATACCACTATTATTATGAAAAAGTGTGGGCGCTTTATGCCATATTTTTTGTATATCAAGCGCCCGTCGCATTTTTCACAATAATACTAGTATTTTTCGTTCGTTATTGTTTTAAGCTTAATTATAAAAAATATTTTCAACTTTTTGTTCGATGTTCTTTAAAAGCGTGTTTTTCAGTTTTTTAAACTATATTTATTTATTCAGGAGGAGGAAGGAGTCCGACAACAAACATGTAACATTTGATCCATGTCTATTTCTTCTGAACATAAAAGGTGTGAATTATCAAATAATCAATAATTTAATTATAGATATAACGAATTTCAAAGTGAATTTCATATGCGTGACTAAAACTTGGTTCGAAAAAGATTCCGCTGAGACATTTCATATAGAGAACTTTTCTTTGAGTACTTACTTCTGTAGAACCAATACCACTTGTGGGGGAGTTGCTATATTTACCAAAAACAACTCAAATGTCAAAGACATGATATTGAATGATTTCTGTGTTGAGAAAGATTTCGAGATATGTGGTATAACTTGTAAAATAGAATCAAAATTCACAATTGTACTTTGCTGCTATAGGTCACCACAGGAAAATCTACTAACATTTTTTTCAAAAGTCTGTGATGTAATGAATGCAATTTATAAGCCGAACTTGTATGCGATGATTTTAACTTAGATTGTTTTAATGGAGGAAATAGAGATTTCGCAAAACTTTGCGATATTTTCATCACTTACGGTTTGAACCACTTGATCAGATGGCCTACTAGAATAGCAACCAATTCACTTTCAACTATCGATCAAATATTCACAAATATATCATATACATGTATCGTGAGTAATAATATTTCGGACCATCAGTCAATATTTCTTGAATATGGTTCACATACACTAACAAATTACAATGTCATTCGAAACGGCCATTCAACAGAAATGCTCTTGAAAGTTTTTGTCAAGATCCAACTAACGAGAACTGGTCGGCTATTCCACATTTTTCAGATGTTTATTCTACCTTCTGTCATTTTTGGGAAATATTTTTATATTATTTCGATGAACATTTTGCAAAAAAGGATATGCAATACCGTAGTAAGACAAATGAATGGGTTTCAGATGAATTGAGGAAGTCTAGTCAAAACCTCAATGATTTTCATAAATTGGCACTGAATAATAGATCACTGATGGGATTTTACAAAATATCAAAACGAAAACATGACGCAATCAAAACCACAATAAAAAAACAATTTTATCAAAATGAACTCAATAATTCAGAAAATGCCACAAAAACAATAATGCGTGAACTCCTTGAACAACAAAAATACATCAAAACAAACTAAAATCACACTAATTCAAGAAGAATATGTTCCTGTGAAAGATCAGAACAAGGTTGTGGAACTATTCATTACATATTTTCAATTTTTACCTTATGACACTATTCGTAAAATACCAACTAGCAACTTTGACTTCAGTGAATACCTACATTTTTCCAAAACAAGAATGAATTCGATTTTTTCTAGATCAGTATTCTGCATTAGAATCACTTAACATATTACAGCTAAAATTGAAAAATAAATCTTCGTGCGTGTATGATGAGGTCCCTATGTTTGTTTTGAAAAAATCTCTGCCATCTCTTATTTCTCCACTGGAAAACTGGTGCCAATTCATAAAAATGGCGATCCGCAGCTTGTAAAAAACTATCGACCAATCACAGTCCCCTCCAACTTTTCAAAAATATTCGAGTATGCCTTCCTTAACAGGTTATTAGCATACTGAAATAGGTTTGAAATTTTCTCCAATAATCAGCACGGATTTCTAAAAGAGAAATCAACGATAACAGTAGTTGACTCGTATTATGAGAAACTGGTGAACTTAATAGATTAGGGTAAGTGCCCTGTTGGGATCTTTTGTGATCGCAGTCGGGCATTTGACTGTGTTGATCATAGTATTTTACTAGATAAACTTCAGAGATATGGAATAAGAGACATTTCCCACCTCGATTCAAGAAGCCAGTTTGTTTTTATCGACAATGTTGTGTCTACAAAACGAGCAGTCACAATTGGTGTCATTCAAGGCTCGGTTTTGGGATCTATTCTTTTTCATATTACACCTGAATGATTTGGATGACCTACCAGTTCAGTCTTCTTTCACTATGTACACAGATGATACGTTACTGATCATTTCAGATAAATCAGACAAACTTCTGTCAGATAAATGCAATGAGACTTTCTTGTATGTAAAGGAATGGTTCAGTGCAAACCTCCTTCGCCTGAATATGAAAAAAAAGGTAATCCATTAGATTTAATGTAGACATTCTTCAACAAGTCAGGTTTTTAGGCCTTGAAGTGGATGAGTCTCTCACATGGAATAATCACTGTCGCGAACACTACATTCCAAATTAAACTCCTAGACATATCAATTCAGAAATCTCAAACTCGTCCTTAACGAAGAACAACTCCTAAAATTATATTATGCTCAAATTGATTCCAGACTATGATACGGGGTGCGCACCCCGTATCATAGTCTGGAGCCTATCCACCTCCTTATAATATGTTTTCATTGCACAAAAGCGCATTATTCGTACTATAGTTGGAGTTTCAAAACGTCCATCCTGTAGAGATCACTTCAAGAATTTAAAATTCCCTACGCTTCCATCACTGTTAATTTTTGAATTCTGCTTATACGTAAAAAAATCGTAGTAACTTCACACCGAACAACTCCAGATACGAATACAAAACACGCCAACAAGAACATTTTTATATTCTTTTCAGTTGTACAGAAATTCATTATAATTCTACTAGAGCAATAGCTCTCCGGATTTACAAAAAGTGTGAAACACTCCTTTGATTAAAAAAAATTAAAGGACTTCCTATTGACAAAGTGTTTCTATTCTGTTAAGGAATATTTACAAACTTTACATGTTATATCTGCTCATTTCTTTCTTTGTTTTTGTGATGTAATTGTTTAGCCTTTAATTATTTGTGTGTTCAATTTTATTTTATTTTACTAATTTGTAGTGACAAATCCAAAACAATTTTCAATTGTCGAATGGAAAATAAAATATTATTATTGTTATTATTAATCCACATTTTTTTCACAATTTTTGCCATTTTTACCGTACTTATTGATTTATTCACATAATGTTGACTGATTGATAATTTTTGAAGGTAATTTCATCTTCAGTAAGATTACACAGGTCTGCGATGAAAAAATTGTAGGATATTCAACCAGTGATTTTAACATAATTTGTGTGCAGATTACGGAAAAAATAGTAAAAAAATCTATCATCTATAGATAAGTCACAAATTTCACCTGAAATTTTCAGCAATGTACATGGCGTCATGGAAATGTTCAACATAACGTATGAACCAGAGAAATGGAGACTCTCCATCGATTCATCAAAAAGAAGTTTGAAAGCTGTACTTCTTCACAATGGGAACCAATATGCTTCTGTGCCTGTTGGACACTCAGTCCATTTGAAAGAATGCTACGAAAATCTTGAATTTGTTCTTAATAAGCTCAGCTACTCTGATCATAAAAGGACCATTTATTGAAATTGGAAAGTTATTTCAATGTTACTAGGTCAACAAAGTGGTTACACTAAGTTTCCATGTTTCTTATGTGAATGGGATAGCCGTGACAGGAAACAACACTATGTCGAGCAGGTGTGGCCAATAAGAAAGGGTCTTATTCCTGGAGTTAAAAATGTTGAAAAACAAAGTTTAGTGGATCCTAAAAAAATCTTACTTCCCCGACTCCCCGACTGTGGCTAACGAAACAGTTTGTGAAAGCAAAAGACAAAGAAGGAGATTGTTTCAAGTATCTTTCTGAAAAGTTTCCGTGTCTATCCGATGCTAAACTAAAAGAAGGAGTCTTCGTTGGACCTGACATAAGAACACTTCCAAAAGATGAAAGTTTTGTCACTAAAATGGAAATAAAAGAAAAACATGCCTGGAATTCATTTAAACTTGTTATAACAGGCTTTCTTGGAAACAAAAAGACCCAAATTACAAATCTTTGGTTGCTGAATGGAAACAAAACTACAAAATGTTGGGCTGCAACATGAGTGTCAAAGTCCATTTCCTTAACTCACATCTGGACTACTGTCCCGAAAATCTAGGGGCTGCAAGTGAGGAACAAGGAACGCAGATACCAAGCTCGGTGGAATGTTAACATGATCGCAGACTACTGTTGGATGTTAAAAAGGGAAATTCACAAGAACACAGCCGAAAAAGTACCAAAAGAAGCTTTGACGGAAGAAGAACAAAGACTTATAATCACTTGTGTATCACTAATATGCTTAGTTTAACTATGTAGCATTATTTTTTTTGTTTTTATCTCATGTTGAAATAATTAAAATAAATCCACAATTCCTCGTTTTTTTATACTTTTTCAATTATTTCATCCTCACTTTGTGAGCAAACCTTACGTGATAGATAAAAACAAATGTCATCTTTGAAATCAGCGCAAAAAACTACATAAAGATCAGTTAAGGAAATCAAAACAGTTTTTTTTGCAGACCTGTGTTATCAACCCATGAATTATTTCTGCTACTGAAATACTCATTTTCGTCATCATTTCAGGCAAGTTGGTGTATGCCGTCAACGGCCCCACGTCGGAACTCTTGCCTGTACAGGGCATGACCATTGATCCGCAGACGGAATCCATCATCGATCATTGGGCGCCGGAGGAGGTAATAATGAGAAAAAGAACATCACCGCGTCCCTCTACTTTTTTTTGTGGAATGTATTATTGCTCAATCAACGAGTGTTGAGGGACGGCGGTGGCGTTTTGTTTTCAACTCTTCGAGTCCACTGATGACCTTTGAGTTGTGTTAAGTTGTACCGTGAAAAGTATATCGTGGTTACGAAATTTAAATTTTTTTTCTTGGTTGACGGGATTATCTATCTGCTTCTTTTTGAGTTTCGAGAAATATGAATATTTGAATAGAAATTCATTAGAACAATTGACTTCTGTTTATGAAAATTCACGAAGGTGGAAGCAACAATTGAAAGTTTCAATAAAAAATACTTGAGACAATGTGTAGATCCTCCGCAGATGTTTTCTCCGGATACAAACCTGAAAAAAAAGTTCTTTTAGATTGGATAACTCAATATATTTAAAGGAGCAAATACTTCGTGGCTGTTGATTATGAAGGCATAGATGATTTCGTGAAGGAAATCATCATTTTACTAGTTCAAAATCGAAAATTAACAAAATTCTTATTTTAGAGTCGGAACTTAGTAAACTTCCGAAATTGAAGTCGAAAGTTAAATTATGAATAAATTTCTACTTCAATTTCGGAATATTGTTGAATTTCGAATCTGAACACAGAATTTAATAAAATTCTGATGTTGAGCTTGCACTTTTCCTGAATTCTGAATTTGAACTGGAAATTTGATTAGGTAAATTATTTTGTCAAAGCCTTTTACATACTGACTTTTATTTTTTTTAATATGTGTTCCTTACACGTGACTTCAAACTCAGCCTTTTCAAATTCTTCAGCTTCTTATTAATTTGAAAAATTCTCAATGGACAGTATAGTAGTATAGTAGATTCACAGATAGCTGTCCCACCCGGCTTGGACGGGTTGTTTTCGGAAAAGATTTCTGTTTAGTCACTAATTCGAGAACAAAGTTGACAGTAAAATTAGTGAGAACCTACGGTACGAATCTTCAGAGGGTGATTTGTTCGGTTGCTCATATAAAAACAATAAAGAAGAAACTTCGGTGTCAGATAGATCAGGAGTATGTAAGCCAAATAGGGAGAACAATTTCCCAAAGAAAAGAGAGCATAGAAGTTTTTTTGTAAATAGAAAGACCGATTCCACATTTGCAAACCACCTTTTAGCAGAAGGACATGAGTTCAATTATGAATACGACGTGTTACGTTTAGAAGAGAAGAGTTTAAAACTCAATCTTTTGGAATGTTAGGAATTCAATAGGAATTTGGGTGATTTAATTAATGGTCAATTAGAATTGAATAACTACCCCTTACCAAATATTTTTTCAAATGTGGAAACTGTGACATAAGCTCAGGTAATTTAATTCATTACAAACTTAGGTAAAAATCAGGTACTTGAAATTTAGGTACTTCAAATTGTAAAACTAGGTATATTGAGCACTGAATATGTAGAATATAGTTAGTAAAGACACGCCGCCGAAAGAAGCCATTGTATGGCGAAACAAGTGTTGCGTTTCTGCAAAATTGTTCAGTAAAAATTTCACAATTGAGTGTTTTTTGAATACGTTAACGTATTTCATGTTTTTAAATTTGGTAGGCAACTTATTATAAGTTATTACACCATTACATAGGATGAAACGTTTCCCAATATCCGTTTTTGGACTGCTTTGATGTAATTCCTGAAATATTCTATTGTGATAATTATGAATGAAATAATTTTTAGTGAATTTTGAACTGATGTATTTTTCATTTGTAATTGTGAGGTGAATGAGTGATAAACCCCACTCATGACCTCACTTGTCTCATACATTTTCAGTTGGTTCTATGTATGGAGTTTATGAATACATTTGATAAATGTATTCTGATATTCTGAAGTTTATTAATGGTTTGTGAATTGCGGTATTTGAAGGCGTTTGATTGCGTTGGTCATGAGCTACTGCTGGAAAAACTTTATTACTATGGTTTCCGCGGACAAGTATATAACTGGTTCCGTTCTTACCTACTCCATCGCAGAATGTCAGTCAGAATATCACATTTCAATCAAAACAATAATCAATTTCTTGACTATTATTCAGACATGGGGCACATTAAAAAACACAATAAAAATTGTGTACCACGGGGTATTATATATAAATGACCTGACATTCAATTTTCCTGCAGTACACTTCTAACTGTTCGTAGACGACACCTGCATAATCGTTCAAGACTTCGATCAAGCCAATCTTCAAAACACTTCAAAAAATCTCATGTACCACATACAGGACTGGTTTTCTGCCAACAAATTACGTCTCACTGTTTCTTAAACTAATAACATATGTTTTTTCAAAAACTACACCTCACGATTTGATCTCCACAAACTTTATTTGAAAAAATATAATCACATGTTTCGCTAGCACAGTAGCTTTCCTAAAGCATATTACCTCACATCTACATCAATAATAATTTTTTTTGGATTTTCAGAAAACAAGTTCAATAATAGTGATCCAGTCAAATCCAGTCGGTCATTCATTAGAATGTTTGAATTTTTAAGTTCATTAATTTTCAGTGCTTCCAAATGATTCAGTTTCAAACCTTTATGTGCAAAATTTCGAACTTTTCGTTAAAGATATGATTTTCTTCTAGAAGATGATTTGAATATGTTGAATTTGTTTTCTTATTTACATAGCTCGTATGATGTTCCTGGATTCGATTCCTAAATGTTCTGCCCGTTTGATCAATATAAACCTCGTTCCACACTTTAATTTATATACTCCTGATTTCTCGAATTTAGATGTCTTGTCTTTATTATTTTTAACTAACTTTCCCAAGGTATTACTTGTTCTATATGCAATTTTAATATTTCGTTTCATCAAAAATGAAGCCGCTTTTTCCGTTGGTTGTCCAAAATACGTTAAAGCTCTATAATTTTGATTATCTACCTTATCAATGGGAAAATCGTGTCGAATCGCTTTTGAGTAGACTTTCTTGGCAAGTATTTTGTTAATTAATTCGTCTTTAAATCCATTGTTGACCGCAATTTGCTTGATGATATTAAGTTCTTTATTGAAATTATCTACTGAAAGAGGAACATTGACTAATCTGTGAATCATGCTATTATAAGCTGCTACTTTGTGTTGATAAGGATGGGTAGGACGGTTTGTGATAAATTGAAAAATCATGTTTGTTGTTGCTTCTACTAATTGTTAAGTCCAAGAAATTGATTGCTTCTGCTTCTATTTCAATAGTGATTTAATGTTTTCATAATTCAACAGGTACCTACCATAGATAGAGGTTCAGGTAATTTTTTGGAGGTAGTCTCAATTATGGTTACCTGTAGTACATAAATATTAATGTATGAATAATTTGAAGTATTCATACACTTGAGAAAGCTACTGTGCTAGCGAAACATGTTGTGATTATATTTTTTCAAATAAAGTTTGTGGAGATCAAATCGTGAGGTGTAGTTTCTGAAATTACTATGGATCTTCATCAAGTAACGGCCGAATCAATCAGAAAAATAATAACATATGCTTTCAATTCCATAGCCATATCCTAGAATTTGATATTGAAATCAATAAAGAGGTCATTATTCTGAAAAATTCTACATAGTTTCTAGGCATCCATTTGAATAGCAATCTGAGATGGACAGAACACGTTAGTCAGCTGAGCATGATATTATAATATTTTATATAACCTTACACAAAGAGACTCCTTCAGAAACCATTTCCAAAAATTAAATATCTCAACATTTTTTAACACATACATTCTCAAAATAGTTCTCACTATTCATAAGAAGAGAATCGAACTGACGAGATATGCAAACGTACATTTCTACACAACAAGAAATCAAAATTTTAAACTACCGACCTGTAGGTACGACAGATTAAGAAAAGGGCCACCTTAAACAGCCATTATGGTTTACAATGAATTCCTCACAACTTCAAATCACTTTCCAAAAAAAAATCAAAAGCGGAGTTAAAAAATACCTGAAACAGTATACTTATCATAGCCTGGATGAATATTTCAACCAATAAACCAATGAAAATGTGTTACGTAAGCGAAATCTTTTGAATTTTGATAGAACTCATTATTTGATAGTATTCACATTCATTACATTCTATGATTATCATCGAAACCAACCCTATACTACAGATACATTTTAGCCTTTATTTTTACCAGTGTTATATACCTTTTACCGTCTAGGTTAAATAAATTATACCAGTTGGTAATAGTTACCTCAAGCCTTTCTAGGCCGAAATACCGCAACAAATGCAAACAGTGTATTGATTATGAATATGTATGTATTCATGTGAGTAGTATTTCATGGAAATAAATGTTTTGTTCTGTTCAGTTCTGATATGTGCATATCAGAACAGAATGATATGTACTTGAGCTCCTTCAGCAATTTAGTTTTTATCTCCACAGTCGTCGCAAAATGCCGTCTTTTTATGAGTCACTTTAATCTTCGGAAAAGGAAAAGGTCGCAGGGGGCCAAAGCTGGTGAATACGGTAGCTGAGGCATGGTTACAGTGTTGTTTTTGGTCAAAAAACCACGAACAATCAATGACGAGTGAGCAGGTGCATTATCGTGATGCAAGAGTCATGAATTGTTTTTCCACAATACCGGACGTTTTCATCATATTGCTACTCACAAGCGGTGAATAACTTCAAGATAATACTCCTTATTGACGGTACGACCTAGTGGCAAGAATTCCTCATGCACTACGCCAAGCTAATCATAGAAACACCAAAACCTTTACATATGTTCGAACTTGGCGTGCTTTTTTTGGTCTTGGCTCTCCATTGGGACGATTGGACTTTGGTTTCGATATCATAACCATATACCAAATTTGGATCGCTGTTGACGTCATTCAACAATTTCTGAGCGATGTTTATGCGACGGTTTTTTGGTCACAATTTAGCAATTTTGGAAGAAACTTCGCTGCCACACTCTTCATGCTCAAAATTTCCGAATAAACTGCATGGAATGATCCAACCGGCTTCAACATATACATTTTCTTCATATTCTCAACATTTTCATTGGTTGTTGATGTGCTGGGCGTCCAGGGCGAGCATCATCGTTCATATTTTATCGAATTTCTGTGAAAAGCTTGTACTACTTGTAAGAGTTTTTCTGATTCAGAATACAACGGTGGCATACGGTTAATGCCACTGTCAACATTTCAAGTATTTTTGAGCACTTAATTTCATCTCTTACACAAAATTTGATGCAAATTCTTCGATATTTTTTTCGATAGCCTAACATATGTTCGAGACGAGTGTAAAAAAAATTCGCTAATAGTCGAATATACGTAGCCCGCGAAATTTGAACATTCATCTTATTTTTTGAACAGTCCACTTATGTGATATGGGTGTAGAAGGTTTCTTTTCAGCCATTTCAGCACCAGTAAAGTTATTTCCTGATGGAATCACTGCCTACTAATTGACTACTCTGATTTTTACTGATATGAAAATACTACCCAAGTAAATAGTATGTACTTCATTGGACTTGGTGATAATCTGCTGAGAAAAGCAGATGATTAATTATTTTTCAATAGTTCAGATTTCAACTCAGTTGCTTTCTAAAATACCTCTCGACTGTCAAATCAAATTCAATTACTAGCTCGAAATAAAAGGAGTGAAAAGTATATACCAAGTTTGAAACAAATGGGTGAGATGTTTTTCGATATCATTTGTAAAATAATCCATGTTCATGATATGCAATAGAGTGACTTCAATAGGTGTTGTCGAAAACGAAACTAGTTATGAAGAAACTACAAGAGACCAAAAAGTAGTATTTTCAACTGATTGATCCAAAACATCAATGAACTACAAAAACAAAGCGGTGGTGTACTTTTTTCTCGATATTATTGGCTGCGGTTCTCGCTAAGGTGCCAGTGGACCTAAGAATTTCAATCTATTTAGGGCTAATTAAGCGCTTCATCACTTCAAATCACTGTATGTATTTTCAACCAAATCAGATTCAGGATAGGTATTTATGATGTTCTATAAACACAGTTTTTTAAAAAAAACTTCAACACTCTATATTCAGCAACAAAGCGACTCCGGACATTTGTCCTATCGTATTTAGGAAACCCTGAATATAGAGACATTCATGGAAATGTCATTACACCAAACGGTACTTTGCACATAATATTTTGAACACCAACATTAACATTGCTGTTTGGGACATTTCATACGAATGTCAATCTAATATATTCATTATATTTTATGTTATATATTTCATATTGTTTTATCTTTTTTAGGGTTTTGGAAATCCACATGCTATCGCAGTATGTCCTAATGGTTCAGCACTCTATATAGCTGAAATTGGTCCGAATAGAATCTGGAAGTTTGAGTTAGTTCCACCTAAGTAATAATGAAGAAAGAATACATTGTCACATTTCTGGTTCATTTTGAAAATTCCTCAATAGTACACTGATTCACCTTCTTTGACACAACGTCGTTGGTCAAACGTTAATGTAAATTGGTATTTCCAGACATACATAGAAAAATGTTCATAATTATGAAAATATTTTCATCAGATATCAAAGTTGGCACTTCATCTATAGGTTTTATACAGGTCATATTCAAATCCTCTACTTAGAAGATTGAGGTTGAATGTAGTAATATTTAAAAAAATGTGAAATGTATACTTTTTGTATATTTTTTAAATACTTCATCATATAGATATTAGAACATATTGAGATTTCAAATTGCATGAGTTTAGTATTTATTCACAAATTTTTGGCAGTTGTCAACATTTTTCAGTTTTCATAACTTGAATTATATCACGCCGATATTTCCTCTTACACAATATGTATATAGTTGATTGAAGAGAATTAAGTGTAGACAATAAATTAGCTACATAATAATAAATTAGTAATTTTATTCTTCCTTTGTCTGGCACAGTTCACAGTGAAAACGTCTTCGACATATGTCGAAGTAGTTTGAAAAATAAAGCGAACCGAAGAAAAAACAACAGATTCATTCCATCCTGAATACGGAGTCAGATTTTAGCTTCCAACCGTTAAGATGCTTATTTATAAAATATCTCAGCTCTTCTGTTTCTTAGGCAAGATTATTAAATAAGACAAGTTACTGATAAATAAAATATATTTCTTAGTGAGAAATACTTGGAATTCAAGCAGAACTTATCGGGTTGAACTGAAAAAATTTGCTCTTCTGCACCTGTATGAAATTTTCTATTGCAATTTCTATTTTTTTTTCATATTGTGGAATGTGAAAATCTCCAAAAAGGTAGATAACAAACATACTAAAATAATAGCATATATTCAGCGAACGAGAAGTGAAGCGAGCGGCATTTAAAAATATTTTCTATTTTCGTCATTTGCTTTAATTTCAAATAGTTTGAATCTTAAGTGGTTGAAAAAAATTAAAAAACTGCCGTTGATGTGATTTGAACACGACTACTTCAAAAAGCTGGCCCACAAATCACTGTGACATAGAGCTCTTACTTCCCGAGTCCATGGTTTTATTGTTTTTTGTCAGAGAGTATATATTTAGAAATTTAGGGACATATTTCAAATCAAGTAAATACTTGTAAATTAAGGTTCACTTACGACTGAAAATAATTGAAACATAACTGAAAAATTACACAAAAAGAAACGGTCACATAATTGACACTTTTTTCATCAATCAAAGAAAAACCAATAATATTATTGAAAGACATTTCAAATAAAACTCTTAGATTACATGACAAACTTTCAGCTCAAATCATCTAAAGGAACAATTCGTTCAGCTTTAACAAACAGACAATTCGGTTTCACCAGAAATCAATCAACCCAAACGCGCGGTTGGCTTTCTATAAATAAGTCCTCAATATTTTTGACATAAAATTTAAACTTCGGCAATTTTCTTCAATTTCCAAAAGGCCTTCGATGTTGGTAACCACACGCTGCTTCTGAATTAAATGGAAATTAATGGTAGTAGGGGGCAAGCCTTAACTTGGGATAGGTCTTCCCAACGAATTTGTATTGAATCGAACGAGTAACCATCGATATCAGAAACATTATATGTGAACAGGCATAAAACTAGGGCTGAAATTTTTCATTATCATGATAAACAGCATCGTCCAAAATGTGCAAAGTAGATTACTGACACTGTTTCCTGATGATTCGTCAGTTATCATCAATACCAATAACTAGACCTGGCAAAGAAATCTACCCACTGCATCAGTGCGATGGAAAATTGGTCTGATATTCTTAAATAGTATATTGTACAACAAGTGACAAAAACGACATATTTTTTACGAGCGCAGAAGTTTGTTGGCACGAGCCGAAGGCGAGTGCTGTAGTGCAATTACCGCCGAAGGCGGTAATTGAAATATTAGCTGCGGTCGGAGTTGAAGTTGATGTGGAAACGTACTGAGCTTCCACAGCATTGCTGTGTTCAGGTTTTTTATTATTAATTAATTTTTATTAATTTTAAATTTTTTATTAATTTTATTAATTTTTTTGATAACACTTTAAAAAATTTCAATTCATACCTTTATCAACAAATACTTTTCATCAGGCGCATCTTTTAAAAATTGTTGTATTTCTTCAGAAGTTAATGTTTTTGACTGTTTTGGAGCAAATTTTTCAGATTTGCGTTTTAAAAATGCACGTAGTTTTACGTAATCCCGATATATCAATACAGTTTTTAATAATTAAGGTACTCCTCAGCATCGAGTACCTGCTGAGACCATAATGTTGATGATTTCAATCTTCTTGACAATTTTTCAAAATAAACTAACAAGGTATTTTCGGAACAAGAATTTACCTTGGTTTTCATTTTCCAGTCCATAAAGTTTCTGTAAGCGATTTCATATTTTTCTCTTGATGTGCTTGGTAGCAAATTATTGCAATCATCTATTGCTTTCTGAACAATTTCTGGAGGTGTATTTTCCAACTCTAAATCTTAGTATTCCATTATATTCAATATTTGATAAATCTGAACTGTTTATACTATAACAATCAACAATAAAACCATTTTCGTTGGGTAAGTTGGCAGCAATAAGTATGCAGTGCTTCGGTTTTGTTGTTATGGAAACGCCGACAATGGGCTGCTTGGATATTGCACGCGAATCGTCGGCGTAGCGTTGTCAACATTGAGAACGTGTCATATCAATCTGACATGTAACAATTCATGACTGACTTGGGTTATCGTGATAACAGTGAGAAATTATTTCTCACTGCAATGGTGGACATTTCTCACTGCATGAGAAATCTTTCGTTTTGAACGTATGAAAGCGATGAGAGAAGTTGCACATTGTATAGCATCCGTAGAAAAACGAATTTTGTTTTATTTTCACCTACTACATCGAAATCAGATGTCAGTATACAAGTAAAATCTGGTACTGACAACGAATCTATCAAGCAAAGTGATTTTTTTGAATTTCTAGATATACTTGTCGATCAATATCTACCCTGGGAGACCCATGCTGATAAACTGGGGAAATCACAGTGTTCGAAAAATTATGCCATTCTTCAACTGTAATGTGTTATTATTACCTATCACTTACGTATGGGATACTTTGTTGGGGAAACATTCCTATAGTGCTGAGGTGGTTTTCGTTAGATAGATGGGCATCATCAGAAGTATCATATATTTGGTAACGATCTACATACTCTTGTTCTTTTTTTAGGGCTCATAGAATATGAACGATATTTGATATTTATATTCTAAATGCTGTATGATTCATTTACGATAATCTAGACAATTTGAACACTTTTGGGGATGTCAATAATTATACCACAAGAAACTCAAACAAAATGTATATTTCTAATGTTTCACTTACTTTAAAAAAGGTCAATCATAATCCACTGACTCACTCAAAAATCCAGTCTTCTTAAAAATGTAAGAAATTACCAGAAGAAAAATGCTACTGCTTCCTTGAGAAAACTTTTGAGGATTGCTCCATTTCCACTCCACCTCGATTTTATTTGATTTAACGTAATGTATTTACGTCTTCTATTATATCTTGTATTCATATTATGTCTTATTCAAGTGGTGTGTTCGTTATTGTTCAAAATATGTAAATACTGCATTAGAATAATTTTAGGTATGCTGATTCAGTTTGTTTTGATTATTCATATTGTTCCTCAAATGTGGATTAATGAACCAGTTGAGTATAATTTACATGAAACGGTATCGGTAAAAAAATCAAAACAATTATTTCACTTTTACATCAAGATGTAACGTTAAAGAGCTCCGGATAAATAACTTTTTGTTTTAATGAATATTCTAAAACGTCAATAAACTTTAATGAAGATAATTATTGAAAGTAATACTTTCGCAGCCTTGTAGGGTGGGAAGGGGGTGGGAAGGGTGTCTCAAGTGGAAAAACTCACTTTTTTTTTCTATTCGATATTGATCAGTAACCTGAATAGAGTAGGTAGTCTAGCAATTTTTTTTCAAATAAGGACGAGTGCAAAAAAAAATTAGGGCTGTGATCTATGAATAACTACGTTGGTACATGTACAAAAGAAATTTTACTAAGTGTGGTAATTTTGACATGCCTTTATGTGAAGTAATATACTATATTGAATATTTTAGTAGAGCTCATGTTGAAATACATTTGGTAAAATAATTAAATACGAATAACTTCAGTATTTTCTTGAATGAATGCCTCGCAATGAGTATATTCGACATTATTATGAAATATATTTCAATATTACAACAATTGAATTGAAAGAGTTGTATATTATATTATATCATGAAAATAAACCCTTTCAATTCAAACAAGGTTCCCTTGGCTGGGATTTAATCAAATGAGCGAATGAATGTCATTACGATGCCATCGATGGCATAAGTAGATCAAACTCATTCCGTTTCATTCTGTGACATGAAGTTCGTAATTATATGAATGAACTGTATGTTTTTCTTATAGTGTTATCCATATTGGTACTGAAGAGCCCTAAGGCAAGTGTCTCACGGTGAAACATCGATGTGTACCAGTGAGGGCGACAGTGTTCTATGTAAATGAAATTTTACTTTTCATTTGGTATATTGTGGAAGGAATCCTGTGAATGATATATGATTCAGTTCCATAACGAATGTTTGGAATGTAAAGTGAGTAGAGAAGTTTTTTTTGAATAATTCAATGTTCTTATAAAAGTATTTGTGTAATTCAATGTGTATATGAAAGTAACTGTTTCTTGCTTCCTTCCTTTCTTTCCACATTTTTTTGTATCGAGGGGGAGTAGTAGAAAACCAATAATTTCATTGATATTTCTAATGATTATCTGAAGGTTATCAGCATCAGCCGAAACTACCATGGTAGATGAAAAAGTACTTCAAATGAAGATATTTGTGATTTCAGTGTACATGCGCCAAAACTTCAGTGAACTGCACTGCAAACCATTCAAAGTATTATGAATTTCACTAGTTCGGACTTCCATTGTCTAATATGTAAAATGATTTGAAATCCCCGAAACAACTAAAAAAGAAGAATAAAAAAAATAGCTGAAAATAACAATTATTATAGCACGCAAAATGTTGCGTCCAACAAATGGAAACCCATTATCAAGCGAAAAATGACCAACTCCCGCCAAACGGTCATCTCCCACTGAACCAGTGAAGCGAAAAAATGGAAAGTGGGGATAAGTGAAAGTACTCGAACGACCCATAAATAGTCATCTCTCGAAGACGACTGTAGATACTAACAATCGAAACGTCGTGAACTAACGTGGCTTGGAATCTCTTAACTTTTTTTTATTTATATTTATTTGTATTTCTTTATTTTTTGTTTAATCGTTTTAATTTTACTTGTATTTTATTTCACTATTATTTCATTTCAGGTTATTTTTGCTTAATATAATTGTTATTTTCAGCTATTTATTTTTAATTCTTCTTTTTCAGTTGTTTCGGGGATTTCAAATCATTTTACATATTAGACAATGGAAGTCCGAACTAGTGAAATACATCATGAAACATTGTCAATCACCTTCAATCAAAGTATTATCTTCAGAGAAGAAGAGCGTCAACTGTTTTCAGAGATATATGAAAAAGACAATTGAGTCCTGAATGATGAAATCAGAAGATAAGAACTCGTTAGAGATTAAGGTCTGCTAACAAAGGCACAGGCATTTACACTCATTAACTCAAATTCTTGTCGAATACCTACCTGTATATTTCATTATATATTAGGATCGACTGGACAATTTTGTATCTCTCACCTTCTCGTTACCTTGAGCAGATGATGGAGCGAAATAACTTATCAAAAAGAGTTTAACAACATGACCAACCAGAGAAAAATGAAACTTTGATAACTATGCAATCAAATAATGCAACCTGCAGCGGTTTTCTGAAAATATTTCTTCAGAAACCTGTGTTTTTGAAAGAAATGAACAGTTGAAGTGTAACTCATATACCTATGATTTATACTTATTATATACTTGAGTACATCCATCAGAAACAGTTTTAGGTTGGCGCCAAAGGTTATATGTAAAATATCTGATATATAATCTATTGAAAACATTTTTCCCCGCCAGAACAAAAATGCTGGTTTTCGACGTGCATTTCGTTAACCAAGTTAGCATCATTAGGAGTGACTAAGACAGCATCCAAAGAGATAATTTCTGTACCGGTGAGAGAAATTGTGTTTTCAATGAATTCATTTCACGCCAGATTCTGATTATCTGATAAACACAAAGTATTCAAACATTTTAAGAGTATGATATGTAGTGTTTCAACATTCAAAATAACTAAAATCTGCATATTCAAGTCTTTATATATATTTTCTTAGTTAGAATTACCTTAATTTTAGTCACCTGAGTTTGACCTACCCAATTAATGTTGAATGTGTACTTGAGTTTGTCAGTTGATAACCAGTTTCCACATTCGAAAAAATATACAGTATAGGGGAGTTATTCAAGGAGATCGTCATGAAAATCGGAAAATAAAACTTCCTATGTTTTTTACCAATTGTATTTGTAACTAATATTATTGCACTTTCGTTCTAGAAGGACTTTTTCAAAAGAATACAATAAACTCCAATAATTAGCAATGTCAACCCTTATATATCTATATAACACTGTAGTGTTATATAGATATATAAGTTAATAGATGGTCATTCACTTACTATAGTGGTCTCCAAGCTGAGAATTTTATTCCCTATATCGAATTACAAGAATAACACAATATGGATGGCAACACTGTGATTCCTGTAATGCCTAAATCAGAATTACTTACACTTAAATAACAAATTTCATAAACAGGATTCAGTTTTACCAATGGGCTCACCCCTTAGTCCCCTTTCAGGGGATATACTAATGAACAGCTGGGAGACCACTATCTATAGTAAATTCCGACCTGGGAGATAGACATATCAATTTTTGGTACAGATATGTGGACGATATTCTTGCCTCTTTCAGAGAAACTACACGACAGCTGAACCAATTTTTGACATTTATGAATAATCTCAATAGAAACATACATTTCACACTCGAAACAGAAATAGAGAAACAGATTAATTTCCTAGCCCTGACCATCACACTTAATCATAATAAATAAGAAAACCGAACTATCCAGACATTAGAATCCCAAGTGATTTTTTCCATGCCGACAGTCATAAGTTAGCAGCCAATTCATTGTTTCACAGAGCATTCTTGTTATCTTTCTCTGCTAACTATCTAAATAAGGATATTGAGATAATTATACAGATGGGACATAAGAATGGTTTCAACGCAGATACAATCTAGAAGTTAGTCAGAAAACAAAGTCTCAAATTCACGTACAGATTAATGTATCTCCCGATCAAACAAGCAGAAATCAAGAATTTTGATAAATTTTGATGAAAGAACAGAGGCAATCGCGAAATTTTTCAGAAAAAACAATGTGGAAGTGGCATTCGGAACACATGCCAGGTTATCTAGTTTGATGCCAAAGATAAAATGGACAAGATGGAGAAGTCTGGAGTTCAAAAGATTAAGTGTGAGGAGTGTAATAGTGTTTATGTGGGACAATGTGGCTGAAATTTCTCCAAACGGTGTGCTGAACATCAAAGGTTTTTCAGACTAGATGAAAATGATTCGACGTATTCAAACCGTTTCTTGGAATGCAACCACAAGTTCCCGAATCTAAACGATACGGAAATTTTGCACTATGCAAGCAAGGGTTGGAAACTCAATTACTTGAAATCCTTGGAAATTATTAAGCATTAGCATTACGGATGTAACCTGCTAAGAAACCAAATCGACCTAGTATATATATTCGTTAGTTTTCAGAATTCTGGGATCAAGAATTACCTTCTGAATTACTCAAACTGTGGTATGAATTTCATAACAGTATTTCCCATGTGAACACGATCAAGACACATTCTTTTACAGGATGCATGTTATGTACAAATTCATGCTTTCAGTGATGCGTCACAACTGGCTTATGGATGTTGCATATACATATGTCATCTCATTTGGAGATGTTTTAGTCAAGCTGGCTTGTTTCAAGTCCCGTGTTGCTCCTGTAGCTGAAGCTACTATTCCACGGCTAGAATTATGTGGTGCCCTTCTAGCTGCAAAGTTATGCCAACAGGCTATAGAATCAATCAAATTGAACATTGACTGCACTTATTATTGGTGTGATTCATCGATAGTTCTCGCATGGATAAATGCAGATACCAGTCGTTTGAAAACATTTGTATCCAATCGTCGTTACTATACAGAAAATTTCTAATAAAAAAAATTGGTTTCATGTGCCAACTGAATCCAATCCCGCTGACACTATATCAAGAGGAATGAGCCCTCAGCAGATAGGTAATTGTTCCTTATGGTGGAACGGTCCTTCTTGGTTGGCTGCAGAGTCTCATTTATGGCATAAGCGTATTGATTTTGATTTTTCAGATAAACTATTGATAAACTCACAGGTCAACTTTCTCTAAACGAGATTTCCCTGGGTACGCAAAAAGTGATCAAAATGGATCAAGGCCAAGAATTCTGTGTGGAAATTGATTTGTTAAAGCGAACAAAGCCGTTCATTCTCACCGTGAATTACGTTGCTTGAATCCATTTTTGTCTTCCAAAGAAAGGAAGGAAGTAACTCTATACATGGATGTGTAGATCATGCAACTTTCAGGCACAAATTGAAAGAAAGTCCTCCTGAAACAGCTACTTCCATATAAACATTGAATTATACGAAAGAAAAAATTCTTTCGAAACAAATACTTCTATATGAACACTGAATTATACAGAAGATACTTTTCTCTACTCAGTTTGTATTTCAAATATTCGTTGTGGAATAAAAATCAGACATCATTCACATGAGTTCTATATCATTCACTCAAATTGAATATCAATAAATCTAAGGCAATGATGGTTATAACAAATTCGAATCAAAGAAAGATTGATACTAACGACGTTAATATCAGCATATTCAATAATCAACTCACAATTGTAAATGAAATTAAGTACCTAGGATTCATTATAGACCATCAATTAAATTTGAATAAGCATGCCCAAAATACCATTAGAAAGATATGTAAGAAAATGTATTTTTTCCTTAGAATTTCAAAATCTTTATCAACCTTTGCTACATACACTAACATGTTACAACTGCATAATGAGGCCACACTTTGACCACTGTGCCACACTGATGTATCTATTCAACCAAAATCAAATGGGTCAGTTGCAGAAACTACAAAATCTAGGTATGAGATCATTTTGAGGTGCAACCAGTATACCTTTATTGAATATATGTTGAATACTCTACAGCCGGTACTTAAAGACTGTATTATTTGAGCATGATTTTTATTTTCAAAATTTCGAGTGGGATACAACCAGCCTATCTTAGCAGATATTTAGTTCGAAATAGTGACATTCATTCATATAACACAAGAACATGTAATACATTTTAAATATCCCGAACAAAGTATAAGAGTGAAATGAATTCTTTGTTCTTTAAAGGTCTAGATAGTTTCAATAAGTTACCTGATGAAATAAAACATGTAAATTCCTTAAAAGTATTCAAAAAGTTATTATTAGAATATATCAAATTGTAATACATGTAATACATATACGTATATAAATTATTCATATATGCATAACTATATATTGTATATTAGGATTCCCAAAATAAAGTCTACTACTACTACTACTACTCTCCAGAAATACACTTGATTAGATTCATTTTCAAAGGTTATGTTGAAATTCCATGCCAAACTTCAGTTGAACTATCAGCTGTTCCAATCAGAAATTTCAAATTAATCAGAAACCAATATCTACCAGACATGCGCGTTGACAACGATTTACAAACTGTTGGAAATCTGTTGGTGACTCAAGGTTGGAACGAACCTTATATATGTGTGTATGTGAGTAGACGTATGCGCATTTCACTAAATTAGATATTCATATTTGGAGTTATTTTATCTACTTACATCACCTCAATCATATACACTATATTTCCTTTTTTCTTAGTGAATAAACATGATTATTATTATTATTGAATGTAAGACTATGAGTCGTGATTGAACTCATGTCCTTCTGCTGAAATGTGGTTTGCAAAAATGGAATTGCTATTTCCATTCAAGAAAGTACTCATATGATCTTTAATTCTTTGGGAAAAAGTTCTCTCGTTTGCCTGATGAAGCTATTGTTTAGTGAAACACAGTGCAATGAGTATACAAAAATTGAGTTTATGTTAAGTATTCTACAATGGCTGTCAGTGGAAGATAGATTATATCGAAATGCAATTGCATTCATTTTCAAACTTTCACGCAATTATCTATCATTCATATTGATATTCATAATTATTTAACTAGAAGAAACGCAAATAACTTTCTGTCCATTTTTCGTTAAAAAGTAGGTTACTCAGGTATTACTAATTTGTGGCAGGTAACTACTCATGATGTGAAACAAATGATCAGAGTTACAGCCTATTTGAAATGGAGATTAATTCAAATGAATGATCAAATCAAAATGAAGACAAATTGAAGTCATCTCACGAATTTCTCCAGTAATGGGTAGAATTGCAATCAATATTACATCGGGACACCCATACTGACCATGAAACTACAATCTCAAATGACCAGGCAAGTTCATAGGCCACGATTCTACCATAAAAATATCGAAAATACCTGGCTGCAATCAAATCCCTAGCAAGAGGATTCGAAAATTAAGTCGTTAAGGTCCGAAGAGCCTGAGGCGGAGCAAGATTTTATCGTCCGGCATAAATGAAAAAAAAACATAATGACTAATTGAACTCTGTTCCTCGCTCTTCCCAGAGAGAGGAAGAAACTTTGTTGCCGCAACAAACACGATCGCGTGACGCCGAACAAGTTTAATTGTGGGTCATTGATTGAGCATTACTTTCAGAAGGTTTAATGAAGGCAAAAAAGCAAACAGAGTTTATTGCCTCACGGCTGGGTTGATGACTTTTTTACTTGAGTACTCCTTCTACTCAACACTTGTTATTCATTCTATACATGAAAAGGAAACCACCACTAACAACAATATCGTAACAGTAATCTCTAAAGCTCAATTTTCATAAAGAAAATAATCCACATTCTAAGTTAGTATGTGTAATATGTAGTAAACGTATTTTTCACTAATTTGGTAGTGCATAACACAACGACCAGAAAGCTGTTTGAAGATTCAGAGCAAAACTGTGAGAAAATATAATTAACAATCATCTAGAGCTGACACTATCATACAAATAGGACTCATTGTTATACTGTAACGATTATGAAAGTCGAACTTGAAAACCATAACATTTTTGAACAGACAATAGAGAAATCTTTTAAATGATGAATTATAAGCTCCAACTTCACATTTGAAGAACCATAATATTTTTGAACAGACAATAAAAAAACTTTTAAATGATGATTAATAAACTGCTACTTCACATTTAGAAAATAAGGCATTGTTTACTCTGAGGGTATTGAATTCAGGGATAAAATTATTCAACTGGGTTGATCTATACTGTATTGTATCCCCACTAACACTATTCTATTTTTCATTTTTGGAAATATATAGCTTTACCCAATTTGTTAGGTTATTTTGATGAAGCTTCTTTAGCAAATACAATATGTTATAGTTTACAGTTGAAATTCAACTCATTTTTGTGGATGCCATGAGCTGAAAATTGAGATACATGCTGGAAATCATGCATACACAGCATCTTTTTTCCGAAAACCAACGCACCATCATATACTTACACGCTGCGTCAAACCATCAACCAATCCAGTTTCAATCCGTATCCAGCTTATTCATAACCTGATGTTTCCGTCTGACACAGCCAAATAATAGGGCAGAAGAACTGGAGGAGTCAACAAAGGCACTGCAACAAATTGTATACGGATCAAAAATCATCAAAAAAATCGTTGATAGACGAAGAAATCTCAGGAAAACACCAGACAGAAATCTTACCACAATACAGAAAATCCGGAAGACTACCTTATATCAGACGGGTTATTGACAATATGGGGAGAATATTCAGACGATAAAACATCTGGACAGTTCACAAATCCCAAACAACGATATAGAGGTTACTGCCAAGGCCGAAAAACGAAATTTTTATCGAACATTAAAGGGTCTATGGCAGCGGTCAGCAACACGAGCCGCAACACCCGTCTTACTTGCGGCCCGTGAATGTTTTGTAAATAAATTATAAATACATTAATTATTGAGTAAGCGCGCCTCTAAGGCCGGATCCACACTATACGGTCAATCACGGTTTGTTCGCGGTCCGATCTCGGTCTGATAAAATATTATTAAATGAATAGCAATGTGTATTCATAATATCCATAACAGTTGAACCGCGTCTGTAATTTTCAACATTTCAAATGGCTCCTGCTTTGGAGCCATTTTCAAGAATCACTTGGAACTGTGCTTACATGACTCGAGCAAGAGGTCGGAATCTCCCTTGCCCCTAAGTCTCTTCACTAGCTTAATGCTTGCTGTGTTGAGTTCCAAGTTCACAGTGGTCTTAGAGATCATTTCCAATTTGATTTCAATTCGAGAGTCACCGGTAGAATACCGGTAGATGTTTTTGCCTGTTGGGCATCATCAGTACCGGGCAGGTACTGAAACAGCTGTCTCCGGTAGCTCTTGAATTGAAATCAAACTGGGAATGGTCAGGATAATACTGATCTTTATTTCTTGAATTCCATGAAATTATTTTCCAGCAGCTTTTGACTGCATTACCTTTTCTGGATTTCATATATCGGTAGGTCTGAGAATAGGTTTTAATCTATTTTTCACACCCCTAATTAATAAAGGTGTTCCATGATGAGGCAATGAAAAATACATATAACCCTTAAGTTGTACCCTTTTATTTCCAACCCTTATTTTTTAATAGCCATTTTACTAATTTAATCATTTATTTAGTTAATCCCGCCAGGCATCTACCGGTGTTACTTCTCACTCAACTATCACAACACAACAAAAAAATATTTTTTGAATGTTTCCTACACTAAATTAGTCAATTCCTACTAATTTTGGGGTGATAAAAACGAAAATAACAATGACAAATTTTTATTAGCTCTGGTTTTTGAGATACACAGTACTTAATCTTAAAGAGTAGTTATACTATACGTGAAAAGTGAAAGTACATAAAACAATATTGTTATGTTTCTTTTAGAATATATTAAGTACAAAATTAATAAAAAAAAAACATTATTCTTAGTGTTTTGACAAATAAAAGAAGTTTGTACCACCAAATTTCAATTAAGTCCATCCGATTCATTGTAAGATCGCTGTCGTTTAGCTTGTCTTTTATAAAACACTTCTGGAGCATCCCTACACACAGACCAGCAGTAGTCTGCAAGCATTGCTTCATTCCAACGGCCCTGATATCTCTGTTCCATTAAGGCAATGTCTTGATGGAATCTTTCTCCATGTTCGTCACTCACAGCTCCACAGTTTTGTGGGAATAAATTGAAATGAGAGTGACGAAAATAAATTTTTAAGGACATGTTGCATCCAAGTTGGTGGTAAGCTTGAAGAAGCTCTTTAACCAATGCTGTGAAGTTATCATCTCTTTTGTTACCTAAAAACCCATGTACAACCCCTCAAAGGCTTCCCAGGCTCTTTTTTCATTTCCTGTTAAAATCATGTCAAAAGCAGGATCATTTACGATTTCACGGATTTGAGGCCCAATAAAGATGCCTTCCTTGACTTTAGCATCACTCAACCTGGGAAACTTTGCTCTCAAGTACTTAAAAGCTTGTCCTTCTTGGTCCATGGCCTTCACAAAGTTTTTCATTAGTCTCAACTTAATATGTAATGGGGGAAGGAGAACATCCTTAGGATCTACAAGAGGCTCGTAAACTACATTTTTCTCATTAGGGTTTAGGTCTCGTGTAGGCCAGTTCATTTTTTTATAGTGAGATTTTCTATCCCGACTGTCCCACAGACACAAAAAACAACAGTACTTGGTGAACCCTAATTGCATTCCTAGGAGTATAGCAATGACTTTCAGATCACCACAGATGTGCCACTTGTGTTGTTCATATTTGATTGATTGGAGAAGTGTTTTCATATTTATATACGTTTCCTTCATGTGAACTGCATGACCTATAGGAATAGAGGGTAGCTGATTTCCATTATGCAGAAGTACAGCTTTTAAGCTTCGTTTTCAAGAGTCTATAAACATTCTCCATTCAGATGGAGTGTGATCCAAATTCAAGCAGTCCATCAAACCATTAACATCAGAACAAACTACGAGGTTTTCTTTCTTCTCAAAAAAAGGAAGCAAATCTTTTTGACGCTGTCTGTACTGAGATATTTTCACATCATGTTTTAGAAGATTCCACTGTTGTAGTCTTGACCCTAACAGCTCAGCCTTTTCCTTAGACAAGCGAAGATCTCTTATAAGGTCACTCAACTCTGCTTGACTAATTCTGTGCGGATCACTAGACCTATCGCTTACCTCAAAATCAGGGTCATAGGATGTAGAAGGATGGGTTGCTCCTTCTGAACAGTCTTCATCACCTTCCTCTAAAATTTCATAGTTTTGGGGTGGAGAAGGGACTGGCAAATTGTCTGAGTGTGGTACAGGCCAAAGAGCAGATGGGAGATTAGGGTATTTAACCGTTCCTCTTTTCTTCATAGATAAACCTTGCTTAATGGGAGGAGTTAAGCAGAAATAACAGTCGTCTGTATGATTGGTAGGCTCACGCCAAACCATAGGTACTGCAAAAGCCATTGCCCGGTTTTTATTTTTCAGCCACTCTCGCAATATGACGGAACAAGAATTACAACATATATGAAGAGCCCATGATTTATCTTGGTCCCCAACTTTCACACCAAAATAATGTTCATAGGCTGTCTTAACGATAGGTGTCATTTTACGTTTCTGAGCCTTAAATGTTATTTCACCACATATATAGCAAAAGCTATCGACAGAATTCACACACTTTCGAGGCATTTCAGATCAGCACTTAAATTAATTTAAAAATAGCAATTTCAATAGCAACCACGTACGTACAATTGACAAACTCACATAGGTTATGTTTACTACTTAAGAACAGCTGATGAGAGGGGTGTTATAGAAACAAACATGTGTACCAACTGTTGGTGATGAAATATTTCATTTGTTGAAAACTCAATATACATATATATAATATAATGATACTATATCTTGGAAACAAGAGCTAATATATAATTTTTATGGTCACTTTCGGTTTTAACACGTGGAAATACATTAAAATCATCTAATTTCAACCCCGAAACAAAAACTTTGTTGTGTTGTGCAATTTTTCGAAAACAGCACAGTTTATCAATCTAATACTTACTTGTATTTGATTGTTCATCAAGATGAGTTTTCATCTTTTTTTTGATAGCTTGTTCACTCAAAATCTTCAAATTGAATTGAAATGTAAACCTTCGACACTTGATAAGAAAAGGATCTTTCACATGTGGTTGTTCAATGAATTGAAGGAGAAATTGGTCCTTTAGTTCCTGGATATCCAACATGAAAGAAATTCTGTTTGAAAGGTAATGTGAGCGTTTTTGAGTTATAATATTATGAAACTGACAAAACGAATGCAATACTATTGGAAAAAGCCAATATCTTAGAAATTATTTATGTTAGGTATAGGAAACCCCTGAATGAAATGAAAGATAACTGAATTTTATATTTTTCACAGGGTATTCTATTTGAAATAATGAAGTTATCTTTGTTCGAAATTATGAAAAAGTGACTATGATTTTTGAATATTTCGTTAAGAAATGAGTTTTATCGAAATCAACAGCTCAAAACCTTTTTTATGTTTGGTCAGAAATCGAAGGGATGATTTTTATACAGTTCGATATTATTTAGTTTCCAATTATACCTAACATTTTCATAAAGAAATCAACTCGAGAACAGTTATAGTTAGGTACATGGTAGGTCCAAAGGTAGGTCAAAAGTGATGGTGGAAATAATTTACTAAATTTCCGAAAGCTTGGACAAACTTTAAAATATATATATATATATATATATATATATATATATATATATATATATATATATATATATAAAATCTAGAAAGGTTAATGTAGTCAAGCTGCTGGAAAATAATTCCATGAAAATCAAAAAATGAATAGATAAGTACTCTTTGATCATTCCCATATTGATTTCAATCTAAGAGCCACCGGTATACAGCTGTTTCAGCCTATTGGGCATCGTCAGTACCGGGCAGGCGGTCCTCGATTGAAGACAAAATGAGAAAAACCAAGAAAGTACTTGATAAAAATAGCTGCGTAAACGCAAGCGAAACATAAGTGGAACCACCTATTGGTGTGACACCCAAGTCAACTTGTCAAGTTTTTATGTCAGTGTTGGTGGTTTGACCAATCAACCGACAACTGCGGTAGCAGAAATTTGGGAAGCTAACTTGAAATGCCATCGGAAAACGAATCCACATGTTTCTAGAAATGATATGAAATCTAGAAAGGTTAATGCAGTCAAGCTGCTGGAAAATAATTCCATGAAAATCAAAAAATGAATAGATAAGTACTCTTTGATCATTCCCATATTGATTTCAATCTAAGAGCCACCGGTATACAGCTGTTTCAGCCTATTGGGCATCGTCAGTACCGGGCAGGCGGTCCTCGATTGAAGACAAAATGAGAAAAAACCATTGACTTGGGTGTCACACCAATAGGTGGTTCCACTTATGTTTCGCTTGCGTTTACGCAGCTATTTTTATCGAGTACTTTCTTGGTGTGACACCCAAGTCAACTTGTCAAGTTTTTAAGTCAGTGTTGGTGGTTTGACCAATTAATCGACAACTGCGGTAGCAGAAATTTGGGGAGCTATCCTGGAATTCAATCTAAATGATAGCTATAACTCCTGAATTTTTTTTTGTGGGAAATTACTAATCGGTATTTAATTGAAACAATATGAGAGATGAATTCATTCCAATGATTTTATATCACCATTATCAATAAGTCATTTAATTCAAATGATTGAAAATATGATAGTGGTTTTTTTCTATGTATCGACATTCAATTGAGGGCATATTTCTTTATTCTGATTAGAGTGGTGACTCTTGAGATACAGCTACCCCGATAATACAGTTTTCTTTTCGTATGAAAAAAACCGTTTGTGTGATAAGTTATCCAAAGTCGATTACCATTATTACCTGAAGTCTTTACATGCAGGAAATTAATTTTTATATTACACCCACGTGCGGCCAACCCTCAAGATGGTGCAGGCACCCGCCAATGGCGCGAGACTCGTTGAAACATCTCCACAGCATTATACTTTATTTTCCTCCATGGCCATCTTATAAATAAGACATTATCTCGGGCCGTAAGTGCTGTTTATAGCAAGACGTGAGGTGTTTCCGTTTTTTATTCGTTCGTTTCTCATTTGAATACGACAACCGGAGGGAGTACAGCTCCGTACACGAGTTTTCACGCCTCTGGTCGGTCAGGAACAGGATAAAATCGTGACTTTTACTCTCAGAGGAGTAATGCCCTTTTGGCTTTATCGGTGAAGGTTTCGTTAACATATCCTGTCTGCCATTGTTAGTCTGTCCACAAAACACTACTAAGCATCTCAATCTTAGTACGTGTATGAAAGCAAATGGTATTACCAGAGAAATTTCAGTATGGTATAATTAACACATTTCCAAAAGTTCTTCTTCACTTCAGTCCCTTCAGTGTATCGCAATCCAATAAAGTTGACAAATCAGGTTCTGTAGACTCTCTTAAATATTTATATTTGTCATTGTCTTTTAGTTGTGTTTGACTTTCAATATGGTTCCCTAATTTTTTGAGTAAAACTCCTATACGCGCGCTTTTGGGGAGTAAGCTGGTGAATGCATGACGAGAGCGTTACAAAAATGTGATTGGGCGAGGCGAACGGAAGCTGAGAGAGAGAAATAGGTTAGTGAAGGAAGAAAGAGAGAGAATTACTTTTTGGGAAAGAAAGATTTTGTTTTTCTACTTCTCCATCTTGATACGAAAAATGTGGGAATCTTCCAAATAAAGGAAGGTGCAGAAAGAAAGATTTTGTTTTTCTACTTCTCCATCTTGATACGAAAAATGTGGGAATCTTCCAAATAAAGGAAGGTAGCTCAATTTCAGAAATTAACTCTATACAAGGATGCAACGAAGTAACTTTCAGACACAAACTGTTATCCGTATTTGCTACTGAAGAGCCGATAAGGCAAGTGTCTTACGGCGAAACATCGGATGTCTAGCAGTGAAGATGACAGTGTCCATGTCTTCTTTTATTGGTTATATACTATAGGAATCCTGTGAATGATATCTGATTAGATTCCATTACGAATAATTGGAATACAAACGGAATGAATAAACATATGAATAATAACCAACATGAGCCTACCCCAAGACGTGGAACAATAATCGATGCAGTTTTCTCTAGATATCTTTATAATTTTCATTCGTAAACATACGTAAATAATTTCTTATACCATAAGGCTATTATTGTCTTGGTCTTACAATCAACCACAGTAATTACTGATCTATTCAATAATGAAAATAATAAATAAAAATGAAAAATCTATTCAAAAATGTTAAGTTATCGATGATGACCCATAATAAAATTCAATATGTAGGAAATTATATGTATATACATGTATTTTTTTATTAATAATCAATTTTCCATTGTAAACCTCATATTACTTCGTCCTGACGAAGTCTCTATTCACAGACAAAAGTTTGGCGATTTGTAAAATAGAGTAAGTTTGATTTTTGACGTGTCTGACTGAAAGTCCCGTTAATCCCTACCTTCCATATATCACCTTGTCAGAAATTTCACTTCGGTGGTGTGGTCTAAAGCACAATCTTTTTCATCTATTACTCTTTCATCATATTCTAGATGTTCTAGATGTTGATTTACAATGATTTTCCTTTTTAGTTATTTGTTCAAGGGTTATGTTTTCCCAATTATTATTGAATGATGTTCCTATATCAAATTTTCCAGGTAGTTGTTCAATTTTGTCAGCAACTTTAGTGAATAGTACAAAGGCGCTTTGTGAGCCCATATATATTTTTTCTGTCGTTTTCTTATCTCATTCCGTCGTTTAGGCAAATTTCCACGAATTCATATATCCAGATTCATTCCTTCTTCCAAATCATTATAGAAATACATTACCCGAAATGATAAAAATTATAAAAGAAAACAATTATGACAGCAGTTTTTAGTGGAAGACCATAAAAAGACAGTAAATCGAATAAACCAACAGTCATACACTAATGAATCCCAAATTATTAACAAGGCACTATAAAAAGCTGAATTTGACTATATCCGGTAGCCTGACTATATAAGGTAGCCTGGTGGGTTGACATGGGTGATTTGCTACATTCACTCAGTGAACCGCTGTGTGAACCGGTGGTTTGATCCGCAAGGCCGGACAATCGATTTTCACTTCCTATCGTCAACCCGTGACTCGCACGTTAAAAGATAAGGCCTTGTTAGTCCTTAGCTCGTACAAGTTTTGACTTTTGAGAGTTGTTGTTTCATAATTTTATTACTTGTGTTACTTTCTTTTTTAATTTCAACAAAAATGAAAAAGTAATGATGAAAATTATAGAATTTTCGGAATCAATTTCATTTAGGATGCGTTTCATTACACGGTAGCTTCATTAGTGTGATTGGAACATCAAGCTAATCTTCAGTTCAACAAAAAAATAAATAAAACGAAACAATATTATTTCCAAGGAAATAGGTATAATATTGACTCAATTGTCTAATAAAATGCCTTGAAATTTAATTATGTAATTGTGCTAATGTTTTATCTATTTTCCTAGAAGTAATATTGTATTCCTGCTTTACCAGAATTGATAATCCATCTCATTCAGCTTTGTAATTACCTACTGTTATACAGGGTGTCCCGGTTCTTGACGATAAACCTTGAGGTGGTGATAGCTGAGGTCATGACTAGCTCATAACAGGAAAAAAGTTTAGGTAAAAGTGTTTTCGTTTTCGAGATATCGAAAATTTTCTTTTTTTCGAAAATCGGCGACTTGGTTTAGTATTTTCAATGTTACATCATAAAAACATGACTTATCCACAGCAAAAAAAAATATTTTGTATAGCTAAATAATATCCGCACACGACAGTAATACCAAAAGCTTGCGATCATTGGAAATAACTGGAAAAAAAATAAAACAAATTTTGAAATGAAACAAATTTTTTGGTCAACTTTGACCTATCACAGTGAAACAAAATGTACTGTGCTTGGCTGAAAAGTATTTCAGAAAGTTGGCGCATTTAATGGAGATTCCAAAATGCTAATAGTTAACTTTCTATCAGACCTCCAAGAAAATATTGAAGCTAGAAGAAAAAAAGTATTAAGAATCCAAGAATAAATGGCAATATCAATTATCACAAAACATTAGCACTGGGTGAAAAACATCCACAAAATAAAAAATGATGTCTCAAAAAATAACAAAATATTGAAGGTAGAAGAAAAAAAAATTTTTTTCACCCTTCGTAATTTTTCAAGGAAAATTTATTTGTGATATAATTTTGTAGATACAGTACTATGTATTGTAATTAAAAAATAAAAATCAAATAAATCATGTAAGCAAACTTTATTTAAAACTTTTACAATAAATGCTCGAACTGAGCACCACCTGCCCGGATACTGGTACGACATCTGCGAATAAAAGAGCGTGTCACAAATCGTGCCTTGTGTAATAGATTGCACGTTTCAGCGGCGCCGTTAATACGATCACGAAGATTTTCTACAGTTTCTATCGGTTTAAAGTGAACATTTTCTTTGAGGAACCCCCAATAAAAAAATCGATAGGATTTAGATCCGGGAGCGGGCTGGCCAGAAAATTGATCCAAGTCGACCAATCCATCTGCCAGGAAATTCTTCTTCTAGATAATCCCTTACAGGCCGGGCGTAGTGTGCGGGACAGCCATCATTTTGCAGCCACGTGCCTTTTCTCGTTGCGAGAGGAACATCTTCTAAAAGGCCATTCAACTCGTCCCTTAGTAATTCTAAATAGTGTTGACCATTAAACGCCCCAGGTATTTCAATGGGTCCTACTACTTGATTCCACACCACAAATTAATTTTAAACTGGTATTGTGAGCGGTTTTCTCTGATGGCATGTGGATTAGCCAAGCTCCAGCAATGCAAGTTGTGCATATTCATGAAGTTGTCTTTTTTAAACGTACTCTCGTCAGTCCACAGAATCTTACTAAGAAAGTCAGGATCAGCCGCGTGCCTCACCAGCATTCTTTGACAGAACAAAACTCTTGGTGCATGATCTCGTGGCAGTAATGTTTGCACTCTTTGCAAGTGGTATGGATGGTACCTGTGCACTCGAAGAATGCGATGCACAACAGTTTTTGGAATTCCGATTTGTCTTTCAATCGCACGTACCGAAATATCTGCACTCTCTTCCACGCAAGCCAGAACCTCTTCTTCAACATCTGGACCAAGGATATTTCCTGCATCGCGATTAACCTCTCTTCCAGAAATTACTCCTTCCATGTAGGATCGATGCACATTAATGAAGACTCGGTAATCCGGATATCTCTCCTCGTTTGGATACCGCTCTCGATACAACCGGGCTGCTGCATTTGCATTACCGCGACATTCGCCGTAAATAAAATGCATATTTTCATATTTGCAATAGAGTATAATAAGCCGGCATTATTAAAAATATCCAAATCACAAAACAGTTTCAAAATCCAGTTCAGAGCAGCGATCGTTAGTTCTTATCGATAACAGAAATACACGTGCGATACATAAACAGCGAAAAACGAACTGACATGAATGACAGAATGATACAAAGAAGCGTGGACGCGGTAGCGGCGGGGAAAGGGAGGGGGCCTTGGAAGGAAACCTGTTTGGACTCGTTTCTTTTGTTATTTTTTGAGACATCATTTTTTATTTTGTGGATGTTTTTCACCCAGTGCTAATGTTTTGTGATAATTGATATTGCCATTTATTCTTGGATTCTTAATAACTTTTTTCTTCTAGCTTCAATATTTTCTTGGAGGTCTGATAGAAAGTCAACTATTACACCATTTTGGAATCTCCATTATATACGCCAACTTTCTGAAATACTTTTCAACCAAGCACTGTGATAGGTCAAAGTTGACCAAAAAATTTGTTTCATTTCAAAATTTATTTTTTTTTTCAGTTATTTCCAATGATCGCAAACTTTTGGTATTACTGTCGTGTGCGCATATTATTTATCTATACAAAATAATTCTTTTTTGCTGTGGATAAGTCATGTTTTTATGACGTAACATTGAAAATACTAAACCGAGTCGCCAATTTTCGAAAAAAAGAAAAAAAAATTCCGATATCTCGAAAACGAAAACACTTTTACCTAAACTTTTTTCCTGTTATGAGCTAGTCATGACCTCAGCTATCACCACCTCAAGGTTTATCGTCAAGAACCGGGACACCCTGTATAAAAGTCATTGTAGAATAGTTCAATGTACTAGTCCAACTAATAAAGCTACAGTGTTGTAAATGAAATTTATTACGAAAATTTTATTTTTAATAATTATTATCATGAATACTGTTATTGATTTTCAACAAGTAATCAGTCAGTGTATTCATACATTTTTTTTATGAAAAAATCGAAACGGCTTTGCATCTCACGGAGAGACAATAATGCTCCAAATTTCAAATCGATAAATATCTCGTGCTGTCGTTCAGATAATCGATTTGAAAAATGAGCGTACAACACATAGATGATAAAGCTTTTTTCGATAGGTAACATTTCGTCAAAAGACTAGCCTAATTTGTCAAAAAAAATGTTTCTGTTGTGAAAACCATACTACTAAAGGATCAAAATGAATATTTTCAAATGACAACACAGATGAATTTTATTCTATAAAAATAGTTTACATTGTCATATATTCCACCAGTTATTGTGTCTGGATATCCTAGACGTCAACGAGTACTTACATTCATTCCTCTTACCGTCCATCATCCATAACGGTTTATACTTCCAGCTCATCAATCAAGTGAAACAAAAACTGGTAGTGACAAAAATATCATTAGAAACGGGACAGACAAAATTTTGTCTGGCCATTGGCACGGATAATTTGAGTTTTCGGAAACAAAATAAGACAAATTGGCGCCGTCCGTGACACAATGCAACATCTTCTTGGAAGTGGATCATTAGCAGTCGCCGGATGCAGAGATGGCCCTGAGTAAGTAACTTTAAAGTTATTAAATTTGATCATGCTATACAGGCTAGCTTTTCAAGGTTCTATTAGGATTTAGAAAACTCTCAAAGTTGAAAAGTCAAATGAAGTACAAAAAAGTTGTCTGTTTTAAAGGTCAATCATGAAATCAGAAACAGTATGAGACGTTTCCAAGATACTTGAAAAAAATTTGAGTTGTCGATTTTTGTTTTTTTGCTCTATCAAGGTTTTTATTTCTCTCTCATATTCATGTTCGTTTGCAGTGACTAGACGTGTTTATTGTGGCTCCGGTTTATCGCTATCAGAAAGTGAGTAAAAAGTTGGTGTTTTTCTTCGTTCTTTCTGCACAGCAAAAGCAACTTCGTAGATCATCTCTGTATCGGTCCAGATAGTGAAAATTACCTGAATTAAACCTATCAAATTGATAATTGAGTTCGTTAGTAGGTATCTTCCTTTCACAATGAAAACAATGGGATTCACTGAACGACAAAAAAGTGAACTGAAGAATCTAACTAAAGAAATAACAAAAGAAATTTTCATTTTTTTTCACTTTTTCAGGTAAACAAATACTTATATATGAACACTGAATTATACAGAAGATACTTTTCTCTACTCAGTTTGTATTTCAAACATTCGTTGTGGAATAAAAATCAGATATCACGGAATAAGCTTGATCTGCTTATGTCACCGATGACATCGTAATAACATGTATAGAGTAACTCATTTTCAAATTGATTACTTTCTTCCTTTCTTTGGAAGATTCCCTCATCCTTTTTTTGTATCGAGATGGAGTAGTAGAAAGCCAAAAACTTTCTTTCCCAAAAAACAATTTTGAGGTTATGGAGGATAAGGAAAAAAATGCATTTGGTAAGTAGTTTTTTGTATGTCATGTTTCATTCGTCCTAATCTCTTGTTTACAATCCACGGCTTATTAAACGAAATAAATATTAATAGAATATTACATATAGTTATAGCATATTAAACAACAAGCTGAAAATGTATCCAACAATCTCACCAAATTGAAACTTATCACACCTTTTCATTACTCATATCTTACTCATTTGCCAGGAAACTGCCCTGATATGTGTTACAAAATATTAACTTAATATTTTTCGAACATTGTTAGCTAGTGCTGTTGAATCTCTTAGCAAATCTTCCAAGCCACTTGTAGTATGTTCTGGTAAATAACCATCCCGGTCACGAACAAAATTTTGCAGAACAATGTACAATTTTATTATGTCAATCCGGTTCAGTGTTTTTAGGCCTGTGGAAGATGCGCCATTTGTTGGTCAATATCCCAAAAGCACACTAGACATAAGGCCGAACTCTACACAAACGATAATTAAATATTCTCTTTTCAAGCGTTAGGTGTGTTCCACCGTAGGGCGTCATTAAATGTGTGTGAAGTCCAAATGCTTCATCTCCAACAATATAGTAGGAAACTTCAGGAGATTCTGTCCTCGGCAGGCATTTTTCTTCAGGTAATGGCAATGAGTTAGTCAGTATTAATTGCCAATGAGTAGATTACTTGAAAATGAAGGGATCACAATGTTTGCCAAAGCTTCCAACATTAACATACCCAAAACGATATTTTGAATCAGCTACTGCCATTAATAATACAGAGTAATGGTCTTTGTAATTGAAAAACATGGAACCACTTCTTATCGGGCTATTTATACGAACGTGTTTGCCATCAACAGCACCTATGCAATGTGGAAAATTGGCAGTTTTTTCAAAATCAGAAGCAATGGTTTCAAGATAATCTTTAGAGAGTTCACGTATACACTAATTTTTCATTACTAACCAGATGGCTTGACATACTTCTTCTACTATTTTCCTTGCAGTAGAAATCCCAACTCTGAAGGAGTAATGTAGGTCAGTAAAGGTGCACCCATTAGCAAGATATCTGGAAAAAAAATGGCTTGGTATCAGTATCATGCTTTATGAAGAGGTTTACAATTCAACGCCAATTAGAACACTAATTAAAAATTTAATTTTTTATTACAACACTAATTAGAAATAATTGTTTCAGCAAAAGTAGTAACAAAGAGATGGGACAATCTTCGGGATGCGTTCTCAAAGTCGAAGAGGAAGCTAAGAGAGTGTAAGATAATTGGAGCTGGTACCCATAACATCAAAAAGTATTACTACGCTGACCAAATGCAAATTTTAAATAAATTATTCCAGACGAGGGAAGTTGCAGAAAGTTTAGAAGGTAGAACGGACAACAATGAAGACGAAGATGTTGATACTTCACCTGAAGCCCTTCTACCCACCAAGGAGACTATCTATGAGATCCCCAAATCGCAAGAACACAAAAGACGTCGCCAGCCTGATGAAGTTGAGCTAAAAATGATAAAAGCATTGAAAGAACCACCACTCAGTTCTCATATTTCTTTCTTTCAAGGGCTTTTGCCACATTTGAACAATTTTGACGACAGTGAAATTCTTGAATTCCAAATGGGTGTTTTGGAAGTTATTTCTAAAATAAAGAACAAACGTAAAAACACTACTCAACCTCGACCCCTTCCATCGTAAACACCTTCCTACTATCCTAACAACAATCCCTTCCCTCAGCATCAATCATTTTCCACTAATGTCTTATTCAAATCAATTCAGCGCAATTAACAGCTTCCAACCACAACAGTCCCAAACCCAGCTCCCAAATCGCCAAATCCACCAATTCAATAAAATTAAATTAATTTTGAAAAAATAACTTCTCTATATTTTCTTGAATGGTACCTCAAGTGATTTCAACCATTAAAAAAAATTATCTAAGAACAATTCGTTCAGGCCAGTCTCAACTCCCTACACAGTAGGTTAATGGACTGACACCTATCAGAAAACAACTACTCCCCTGGCTAATACCACAAAGGGCGTTGGATTATATCCGACAGGTGTAAGTGCAGGATTCTTCACAGAAGTTATTCCTGCATATGTTGTTGGCGATACAACTGCCGCAATAGATTTTCAATCACACACTTGCAGACCGTTTTCGGGCTCTTTGGCCACTCGTCAGTGCAAGGTAATGTATATCATCAACTTAAAGTCGATGATTTCCGATAATTGAAAATCGAATTCCGTCAGAGTATCATTCCTCGAACTAAGCTGAAGCATACAACAAACAACAGGTTTGTTGTCGCCCCATCTGCCTGTGAACGAGGTAACCAACTGCATATCCGAAATTTGCCCAATTCCACGTATTAGGAAAGAAAACTTTCACATGGCATACGTGAAGACTGGCTATAAATCAAATTATCTAAGAACAATTCGTTCAGGCCAGTCTCAACTCCCTACACAGTAGCTTAATGGACTGACACATATCAGAAAACAACTACTCCCCTGGCTAATACCACAAAGGGCGTTGGATTATATCCGACAGGTGTCAGTGCAGGATTCTTCACAGAAGTTATTCCTGCATATGCTGTTGGCGATACAACTGCCGCAATAGATTTTCAATTATTGGAACAGACTTGCAGACCGGTTTCGGGCTGTTTGCCCGAACCAATAGTGAACCACATGTTCCCACATGTGGTTCACTATTGGAATTTGGATGACCGGTATAAAATCGGCCGTCCACAATCGGTGTGTGTACAATTTGCCTTAAACACAGTTCGGCAGTGGTTTTCTGTGAACTCTCTCAGCAAGAACAGAAATTAAGAGAGTTTCATAGAATGATCTCAAATAGTAACCATGTTTTATTGAGATTGGTGTCAAGAGGACTGGAGAAGCACAGGTTCTTATCCACCAATTTCACGAAGGAAATAGAGGATTGCACGTCATTTGGCCGACCCGACATGAACGTATCGAACGATATTGCGCCTTTCTTTCGCTCAAGCGACCCGGCAGCTCTGTCACCGACGTGACTTCGATAATTATCGGTGTATTATCGTGATCGCTCCATAGTGCACTAGGTTAGTTGCTTCCATTATATATATGCACGATTATGAGTGATCGCTGTCAAATCAGGAATGGATTGCTTATCGAATCACGTGTTGCATCGCTTATCGTATCGTTCCAGTGGGAACCGCGCCTTAAACGATATGAGATATGCGATACGAATTGACAGAATACTTAAAATCTAAAGGCAGGCGATAAGAACGGTTCTCAGTCACGGCGATTGCACAACATATCGCAAGTCACATAACTCAAAATTACTTACTTACCAGTCGCAACGCGATGACATTCCTTGTTCTCAACACACTTGTATCACTCGACTCGCGGCGATTTCTCTTCAACTGATGAACTTTCTTAGCAATATTACGTTCCGATATATCGAAAGTAATATTGAACGGGTGTGAACGCCGCCTTAGGCCTAAGTTGAGGTCGTGTTCTGCGAGTAGTAATTGTAACAGTATGTGAATGTTCAAGAAATGAGGTTAATGTTCAAATTTCGCAGGCTACGTACATTTGATTAGCGAATATTTTTGTTTCTGGAGTTGGTATACACTCGTCTCGTTCATATGTTCACAGTTTTAGCTGTTTAGCGTGTTTAGTTTGTTGGTGAGAGGCATAAAAGTTAGAAGTGTTTTGCGAATTCGGCAAGTTTCTGTTATCGAAAAAAATTGATCAAAGAATTTGCATCAAATTTTTTGTAAAAAATGGAAATAAGTGCTCAAAAACCTATGAAATATTTATAGTGGCATACGGTGATTATACTCTGAGTCAGAAAGGTCTAGAAAATGTGAATGACGACTAGGGAATGCAATCTCATTCTCGCAAGATCTCGTTTTTGCGAGATTTCGGCTTTTTTCAGGGGGATTAATCTCGGCCGAAAAATGGACGAGATCTCGCGAGTTTAACGAGATTTCACTTATAAAAAAAACTGATATTGAGGAACCTGTGATTAAATCTAAAAATGTAGAAAACGACGATGAGACTTTTTTTGGAGTGGACGAAATATCTAGCACAGGCTCAGACTCAGAGAATAATGTTTTTCATTGCTGTATCCCCAGAATAAAAGTAGACCTAGATGCAGAATATGCGGGTATTATTGAGAAAGTTAGGAAACTGGTGAAACTACTGAAAGTGATACTTTGCAAATACACGTGAAGCAAGAAGTTGGAAAACATATAAAGTTACAACTTGATGTGGAACTCGATGGTCGAGCTAAGCAGACGTGACTTGTACATTCGATAGAATCAAGCTGTGATCGACCTGGGCCTGGAAGCTGATCCGAACTACTATTTGAGTGCGGTTTTGGGGAACTTAGACAAGGTATTTCAAACTGTAAAACTTGCTATGGAGGTGTGTCGTCGAAATACTGACTTGGCTATTGCAGAAACAACACTTATGTTTATGATTCGTAAACTGAAAGAGCTGAAAACTCCATTGGTAGAAAAACTAGCTGGCTCATTGAGAAAACACATTGTTGAGCGTAGGACAAATTTTACAGGATGCTTGTTATATATTAGAGATTTGGCTAAATACCAAGTAGATAAAAATGAGTTTGCGGAAGACGAAACCTTCAAATTGCCTCCGAAAATGTGGGCTGAACTGAAACTTAATCACTTATAAAGCGTTTGCATTCGCAACAATGTCTGACTAATTCACAGCCACCGGCAAATTCGAATGTATCTTGGTCAATTGCATCAACATCAGCTGCAAGTATTAATGATATTGATTGATATTTGATGATGACTGTAACGTTAATGAACCGCTCTTATCAGCCCCGTTTAAAGAACCTAGGTACAAAAAACTAACTATGGATTCGCTGAATTCATCAGAAATGAAATGAATTTATACGACTACGGGGATCAACAGGCGAACTTTTACAGATCACGGGTGACTGCCTGAGATGTGTAGGTCCGAATGGGCCTCCTCAGCCAGCAAACAGCAAAATAAGAAACCGTTCAGCAGGCGATTTTTTGAACTTTGGTTGTGTCTTGAGGACCTGATTTCAAAATAATTCTTAATGATGGCGTGTAATGTGAACATCTGTTTAAAAAAATCAGTTTGAAACCAGTTTTTCCGTTAACCAGTTAACCCCTACGACCGACAGAAGTTGAAACTTGTGCAAGCTAAGGACTAACGAGGTCTTACATTTTAACTTGTGATTCCTAACACGGGTTGGACGATAGTGAGTGAAAATTGAGCGTTCAGCCTGCGGCTTGAACCATCGACTCACGCATTGACTGAGTGAACAAAGCACCCACGTCAAACTGCCCGGATACCGACTGGCTACCAAGAGAGCAAAGATCGAAAAAAGTACGCCAAGTTCGATCAAATGTCGAAGTTTCCCACTCTTTTCGTCGATTACTGTGGCGTAGTGCATCAAGAGTTCTTGTCACATGGTCGTACGCTTAATAAGATTATTTTTAAGCCACCGTATTCACCAGATTTGCCCCCTTGCGACTTTTTCCTGTTCCTAAGAAAGAAGAGACCTATGAAAAGATAGCGTTTTGCAATAATTGAGGAGATAAAACCCGAACTCAGAAAGCTCAAGGGCATAGCAAAAAGTGCATATCAGAACTACTTCGAGGATTGGAAAAAACGCTGGCACACGTTTATTATACCTGAGGGGGGCAACTTTGAAAGGGGCGAAATGAAAATTTTTGAATAAATAAGTATTTTTGACAAAAATTATAATTCACCTTATTTTTTCAACAGACAGCGTATATTACTCAACTAGCGAGAAATGTAAACAATACCCGCGAGAATGAATTTTGTCGTAAATTGTCAAGCGAGTAATGACCCTTTTTGAGGGTAGAATACTATACTTTTTCTGTGACATATCAGAAATATTTCAAAATTGGATTCATTTGTATATGGTATCTTGATATTTATCAATAAATGTCATAACAAAAATCAATCTGAAAAAAGCATTCATATACATTTCCCATTTCTGTTATTTGATTCAGTTTAAAATGATTTGTGAATTGAACGAATAAAAACATCAAAAACTACAGTGAATGTGAACTTGTCCCACTATCTTTGGTAAACATGCCTAAAGCTATACCACTCCCTCATGGAAATCCTTACAAATTATCTTGACATAAAATAAATTGAGTTTCTAACCACTCTCATTTCGTAACCAAGTAACGAATCTCAATTTTTTCGCCACAATACAAATGTCTCTCGTAAATGTTTTTATTCCTGTTTTTCGTTATAAAAAACATATTTTGAAACGAACTGTCAGTTCAATAATTAAAAGTTTGACGTATATTTTGTAATAGATAGATTTTCAAGGATCACTTGCGATTGTATATATATATATATATATATATATATATATATATATATATATTCGATTTTTAATATTTTTCTGGATATGTCGCTTTGAAATATTTCGAACGAATGAATATTGGGTTTCAATTTAACACCCGAACTACACGGTTTCACTTTGAGATTTTCAAACTTAACATTATGATAAGATTAAAAAATCAAGAAAACATCTTTGTGAAGGTACTAATTTTCTCTTCATTGTTCAATTGTCACGACAAATGATGAATCGCAGATGTTGCGCTTTCTCATAATAGTTTTATTTTCTTATATTTTGAAATTCAATCCTGACACCTTCCATGTGTTTTCAACCTGTATACCCATCACCAAATTTCAATGCTATATTAGGTTTCTTTCTTTGAACCCCTTTGTGGGATTAAGTCCCACATAAGAATGAAATCATCATATACCCCCATTATGCGGGCATTCTGAACTGTACCTACCAGTAGGTATGAGAAAGGTCGGAAATTTAAGCATTTTACTCCTGAAATGTCACAGGGCTTTGAAACACAATTTACGATGTTTTTCAATGCTTTCAAAGGAAGTCCAATTATACGATCTCTTTATGTTGGTAAGAATTCATGCTAAGGCATAAATGCTTAGGTCTCATTATTTAATGTTGGATATAATTTACGGGTGGCAGGTATATGATGAGAAACCGTGTAGTAAAAATAGAATCATGTCTTCCGGTCTGTAAACAGAAAAAATTCATTACTTGAAAATGTTACTATGAGGATTAGAAATATAGTACCAGAAGTTTATTCCCAAAACTATCATTGAAACAGGGTGACCCGTTTGAAACGAAAACACCTCTTTGACCCCAATACTTTTTTATTGTACATTAACGATCTACTGGAAAAGATCAGAAATCCAATAATTTGCTTTCCTGACTACAAAACTTATCTTGATGAAACCAGACCCCAAAAATCTGACACCAGATACTGCTGTTTCGATCCACCACTGTGCTAGGCTGAACCACAAATGCAATGTTGGCATCAACTGTACTCAACTGAATGGTGGAAGATCAGCAAGAAGACTCAATCCAAGATTATCAAAGATGAACGGGGCTCCTCAAGACGGTCGATTGCGAAACCAAGTTCCGACCTCCGGACGAGATTCGCCCTCTGTCTTTAGCATCTAGTTCTAGTTACTTGACAGTGAATACTGCAGTGGACGACAGAGGACGAATTTCATTTGACGGTCGATATCGTAGTCAGGTTTCACAAAAGACCTCCTTGAGAAGCTTGTTCTTTAAGGACAGTTGAGCTCAATATTGCATTCGTGATTCAGTCTAGCACCAGTGATGAGATCTATGGTGGGTCAAAACGGTGTTAGATCATGGATGCTTCGTTTTTATGATCTAATTTTATCTAGTTACCTTGCAATGAAAGACACAGGACGAATGTCGTCGGCGGTCGATGTCGAAGCTTGACTTTGCAACTGATCGCCTTTGGGAGCTTCGTTCATCTTTGATATTCGAGGATTGAGTTGGCGATCCCATAGATAGTGAGATGTCATCGCCCTTCACAAAACACTTATTTGTTCTTTCTATTTAGATATCCGAACATCATCTGTCAATGCACAACAAATTATATCAGATGAGGGTCTGAAGGAATTAGGCATTGGATCTCAATAAACAAATAGAATTCAATTCTAAAAAACCCAGGAATTATTTTTTCTTACACAATTACGACGGCTGCATCGATCAATACATCAAGTATTGAACTGAATATTAATATGTCTTGGCGCAATCACGTTACGGAGGTTACTCCTCAGAAACTTAAACTACTATTTGAATTGAATATTTGTACACACCTCAGCAACCTTCATATCTTTATTCAGCTCGAGCTAGATCCTTTGTGGAATATTGATCACATGAACGTAGCTCCGCCCACAGGCATACTCAAAGGCAGGTACAATCTATCCACAAAATAGCCATCCGCCTGATTAGAGATTGTCAGCCTGGAACATGGAAGGTAAGCGAGGGACTCCTTCTTATAGTCAGTCTTCGACTAACCTAGCTCGCTTGATTCCAGTGAGAACGATATATCGCGTTGAAATACAGCTGCATATTGTTTTGAAGAATCATTTGGAGAAAAGCATTTTTGTTTAATGAACTTTCCGATACAGTTTCCTCAAACATAATCCAAATTTAATTTGCAGTTCTTTGAATCCGACTGCTCCAAAGAAAAAGTTCCAGTCGAATTTGCTCGAACTTGTTATGGGTCGTTCCCTACAATAAAATTAAAGTCTAAAGGTACAAAATCGATCCCACTGCAATTATCAACCCTGAATTGTATCAGCTTCGAGTATGTTGGTTTATTCAGATATGCTTCGCTATTTCCGACTTGCTCACTTCTACTTGGTCGTGTTTTCAGTTTTACCTTTACACATAATGCAGTAAAAGTAATTCTTTGGTTTGTTGATGGCGTTTGAGCTATGGATTGTGTGTGTCCGTATGATGTATTTACATCTAATTCTGCTTATCCGTCCGTTAAGTATTCGATGCAAAAAATGAATGACACTGATTGTAATGGCTTTTATCGTCTTTTCACCACCTTCTTGAAGGATCCAATTTGTTGAAGATCATTCTTGATTATGTCTAGTTCTCTGAAGATATTATCTTCAGTGTTGAAGAAACCGTATATACAATCGATTCTCTTTTAGATTTGGCATGGCGTTTAAAAACAAACTCATCAACCTTGTAAATAGCGTTGGTAACAAGAGCATATTTAAATGGAAAGTGCGATACGAATTTTTTGTCAGCGAATTAATTTTCATTCAACTATCAATCAAGTACATAATTTTTAGCATCCATATGGGTTTGGTATAGAATAAATGTAAAACAAATACCAGAGCTGCAATAGGTACTCTAACACACACGCGTTTCACCAACCAAATTGTCGTCTTCAGGAGATGAAATAAACTGAATGATTAACTAACTTTAATGAAATGAATAAAACACTTATGTCTACTTACCACTAGTCAATCATTTTTATAGGATCGGTTTCAGGTTTAACACCAATATCAAGCGTAAAACTAAAATGTGAAATTTGGAAAACTCGGTGATATCGGAAGTTTTTAGGTGAGATAGAACAGGTAGTTGAACGAACCAGGGTGCCAACTTTTAAATTCAACACTGAAGATTATAGGGGTTGTTAAACTAATAAATTCAAGAGTGGAGACCTACGTAAATCGAGTTGCTCGTTTAGGGTTATATATTTTTGGTTTTTAATTGATTTGTTGATTTACATGGCTTCCAACATATTCTTTTTTCCCTTTTTTACTTATTTTGTGTTTTGATTCTTGAAGATGTTCATACATTGTAGATTTTTTGTCCAAACAGACGTGTTCACGGAGCCTTACGTCAAAATTTCTACCAGTTTGGCGTGTATATACTGCAGAGCATTCGCCACACTCTATTATATATATATATATATATATATATATATATATATATATATATATATATATATATATATATATAATAATATATATATATATATTTATATATATATGTGTGTGTATATATAGATATATATATATATATATATATATATATATATATATATATATATATAGTTGATAGTGTAACGACCGTATGTATATATAGAATAGTAGTTTTTCGGGGATTCGGTCTGATTAGAATAAATATTTACTCTTTTTAGCTGCCCGAGCTTTCGCTAATGTTTATTAGCTTTATATTACAGCCCTCGATAAAGCTAATAAACATTAGCGAAAGCTCGGGCAGCTAAAAAGACTAAAGATTTATTCTAATCAGACCGAATCCCCGAAAAACTACTATTCTATATATATATATATATATATATATATATATATATATATATATATATATTATATATATATCAGACATTAATATAACCTTACCACCAAACCCAAATATAATTGAAAACAATGGAATTAATATTGCTCCAACTCCAGTTTTTTATAGTACTTTACCCTTCATTAAGGAGATTACCCCCAAACTCTCTAGAATTTTCAATGAATTGCCTAATATTAAAATAGCCACCAAAGCAGTTCTCACGATTAGAACTTTACACACCAGAGTTAAAGATAAACCCCTCATTACTTCTCGAATAAATGTAATATATAGTATTCCATGTCAATCGTGCAACAACATCTATGTTGGTCAAACGTCAAGAACTTTAAGTTCCAGAATAACTTCTCACAAAAGCGATTGCATACACCATCCTGAAAGATGTGCTCTAGCTGAACATGTCAATAAGTTTGACCACCATATGAATTTTTTATGCTACTAAGGTCTTAGCTAGTGAAACACATTTAACAAAAAGGTCCTTTCTTGAAATAGCCTTCATTGCTGAAAATGAAAATTGCATCAACAAAAAAACCGATATTAATCATCTTAGTGAGATATATTCCTATCTTTTGACGTTAGATAAAAATCCATATAACAATGTTTCAAATAATTCACCCAATCTAGCATTAATAGAATAATGTACTTTATACTTTAATCCAAATGTTATTATCCTACATTCATTTTAAAAAAGCTGCACAGGTAGAAATTTCCAAAAATAATTCTTTACAAGTCAAAGTTGGTAACAGCTTTTATCACTAGAACCACTGACATATGTCATGTCAACTATCTGTCAATCCTTCCAAATTAATGTTTTGTGAAATTTCGACATGTGACATTATTCTTCCTTCAAAATAATTTTAAACTGTAACGTTTTTCACAAATATTTTATCCAATATTAGACATCCTTCAACCAGTTTTATTAATATATTGTATCAATGTTCATCCATCATGTTGTGTCCAATATTTTACATAACCATCGTATGAAACATCCTCAAAAAGTTGTAAGTCTAACCATTCATAATTATATATCAATATTACTTACACCCTCAAATTGTAGCATCCCTGATGATGGAAACAATTTATTAAATTTCCGAAAGCTTGGACAAACTTTAAAGAGTACTATTTCATTTGCTGCTTAGCCCCATTATTTGTTGGTTCCATTCCTAACTAGTCAGCAACGATTACCTTCTCCTCTATATATATATATATATATATATATATATATATATATATATATATATATATATATATATATATATATATATATATATACCTGATTTTTGATTGTATCTCGTTTGGGTTTTGCATTAAACAGAGTTCTGCCTAAATTATTATTACTTATGGAAGCTATTGTTATTTTGTATTTAGATAATTAATTTTCAATATATTTTCAACCTTTAATGTATTTATAAACATGACACCCTTTGTCGACAAATGGTATTACATTTTAGACAATAGTATATTATGCAACGATCATGTAATGATGGTTATTAAGACACGAGCATTAACCGGGATACGAAACGAGCCGAAGGCGAGTTTTGTATGGTATATGCGAGTGTATTAATAACCATTACATGAGAGTTGCATACGCTATTTTTCCTAAACCCGATAAATAATGAAAAACTATAAATATTATATTTGTATTGAACACATTTACAGTAATTAACTCATATTTTTTTTAAAAAACACAAACTTAATGGTATTATCATGGATATATGAAAACTATAAAGATTTTAATTATATTTATATTGAATATAACAACTGTAATTAATCTGATCTTTCAAAATTATTGGAGTCGATGGTATTCCTTCTATATCGCTGTTTTCAGACATTTTGATAATATAGGTAGGTAATATGAAAACTGATTTTGACAAATAAAGCTATTAGTTACTTAGGTTAGAATCTAGGACAAACAAAGGAACAGGATTCTTGATTGAAAAATTATAGGTTTCTATTGGTTGATAATCTGTATCGTTATGAAAAATTATCATAATGGATATCATTATGAAACGGATTATGGTCATATAAGTGTATTGTTAGAGTACGGGTGTAGAAAATAAAGATATATCTATCTATCATCCAAAATTATATAAGGTTGCGATAGAAATTAAAAAAAACTGAAATAACTTCAACCGAAAGGATAATGCAATTAACTCGATCATAAAAATCTTAGGAACGTCTATCACTGATAGATTAAACTCATAGATCCGAACATCGAACGATGTATGCGTTTCGGTAATTTTTACCGAAACAGATTTTAAAATTGTCTATGACAAAATAGTGACAGTTCGCTATTGTTCAACTTCAATATGAAAAAAATTAATGAGAATGCAGTCGTGAACATTTTCCTCAAAGTATTCTCAGAACCATGATCACATATTCAAGAAATCTTAATCCGATGGAATCTTTATTGTTAAAATTTTCCTGAATCAGACAAAAATTTCAATTTTTATGACTATATGTCAATCACTCTTCAAAAATCAACTTGTCGGTATTATATGGTAGAGTGAGTTGAAAACTTCCAAGAAACACTGCCATGAAGTTAATACTTCAGTGTTGGAAAAAAAATAACCGGCGTCAATTCTAGACTGAAGAATAATTATGCATCGTTGAGTCTCAGCGGAATTCGTGTGTACAGGTGTACCGATTAATTTTTTTCTCTCTCCTGACTTGACGAGTATCGTTGTGGTTTTTTTGGGAAGAAATATCTCGATTCCAATCGTTATTTCTCGCTTGGGAATTGGGTTGGAGCACATAGGCGTCGCGTTATAATATTTTATTAGAATAATGTTTTGCAAAGTCTGTGAATTTGCAAAATTCTACATTTTGTGGATATATATATATATATATATATATATATATATATATGTATATATAACAGAATAATTAGTGACTGGATTAACTATAAATCGGTTCAATTTGTGAGGTTGCAGTCAATAGCTGGGCTGTTACAAAGAAAACTCTTTGTTATATGTCAAACTTTCGGTATATTTCACACCTTCGTCAGGACAACTACAATAATAAGATTATATATCTTGTAAAAAATATATAAATATGGAGAACTTACAAACGTGAGAATAAAATATAAAATGGTTCAAAAACAGATAGAAAAACATTAAATAATGACAGTTGATAAAAGTTTTTGGCTGACAATGTCAAGTGGGAAAATTCTGAATGATACTCGAATTACTAGATCTTTTATTTTCTTTATCATATTTCAGTAGGTACGTGTAAATTTTGCTAAGACTATCAATATCAGTTCGTTTATTCATTGAATGTTCTTCGTTATTAATATGTATCATTTCCAAAAATATTCTTTTAGTTGTATTGGTTTCTCTATCTAAAATATTTGGATTTTCAAAATTCATTTTATGATCCTCCGAATTAACATGTTCTGTTAATGCACAAGAATGCACAGTCGCTCTTATGGGAAGTGATGCGACTACTTAGAGGTCTAGATGTTTGTCCTATATATGTTTTAGAACAATCCATACAAGGAATTTTGTATACTAAATTGGATTTTTGTTTATTATCTATGAGGTGAAAGTGAATCCACAAGGACACCTCTTCGTCTTCGAGATAGGAGACGATAATATCGCTATTCTAAAGAAGAAGTCGATGAGGATAAGCTACGCGTTTACCTCATTGACTATTAGGATAACACGAAAAGAAGCAGAGGGTATCTCTTGAGACCCTAGGTCCTTGGAAGTCGAGCCACCTGAAGTAGACATTGACCCCAAGGCCACCATGGGTCCCGAAAAGGACAGGATGACAGTCGATGACCTGACGGAGGAGGCACCCAAAAAAAGCGTGGCCGCCTCCCCCCTAGCAGGGGAGCAGATGGTCCTCTAAAAGTAATTTTAAATCCAACAACTGTCTCATGGGCAAGGACGTTGGAAAAATGATAAATATAATACAATGCAAGCTCCAACACAAAAAACGGCAACACTATGTTGCCACCTGTATGTATTGGAGGAGGCAATAGCTTTGATCCAGGAGCCCTGGATAATAAAGGCCAAAGTTACTGGTTTCAGTAGCCTAACTGGTCACATTTTCAGCTTACCAAGCAATCAGCAACCTAGGACGGCTGTTTACGCTCCTAGGAATTACAGAGCCTTTCCGATGACACAATTCAGCACCTCAGACCTCACTGTGGTTAAACTGGAATATCCAGATGTAAAAGGCAAATATACGGCCTTGATACTCGCATCAGTGTTCCTCCCTTCAGATGCAATCACCCTGCCACCGACCAGAGAAATGGAGGTACCAGTGGATCACTGCCTCAACCCTCAACCAGAGAGTGGATCTTATATTGGGTTTCAACTCAAACTCTCATCACTTGAGCTGGGGCAGCAAGGATATCAACGCCCGAGGTAAGTCCCTATATGAATATATAATTAAGAAAAATGTAACAATCTTGAGAAGAGGCACGAAGCCGACATTTATTTACGCTCGTAGCCAAACTTCAATAGATATCACGCTAACGACAGCCAAAATATCAAACAAAATCCAGGACTGGCAAGTCTCGATCCATATTTCTATGTCAGACCACCGCTGGTTGACCTATACGGTAAGCCAGGATCTCAGGACCACTGTAAAATTCCGTGACCCGAAGGAGGAGGACGGATGTAACTCTCTACATACAATCGACTCTTGAAAGATCTCTGTGGGAAACAGAAGTCCTGGCAAGGAAAGGTACTCGGTATCTATCCAAAACAAAATAGACATTGCCTACAAGGAATGCTGTCCGATGAGGATGATTCAAACAGATGGCACAACCAATACATGGTGGTGCCCTGAACTGGAACACCTCAGGAAGACAGCCAGAACGACCTTTAACAAGGAAAACGTACAAGACTCGAAGAGGACTGGGATATATATCAAACCAACATCAGAGAGTTTAAAAAAGGTTGCAGATAAAAAAAGAGAAGCCTGGAGAGCCTACTGTGAGGCAGTAGGAGACTTCCCACTAGATTCTAGTCTACAGAAGGCACTCTCAAATGACCACCATAAGAGTATCGGCATCCTGATGGGGGAAATGGCGACAAAGCCGCCAACCTCCAAGAGAGTGCTGAGATTCTTATGGAAACTCACTTCCCAGGTTTTATCTTTCCTGGAACGACGAACTGGACGGAAGTACCAACAACACCCTCACAATACGACTGGCAATCTGCTGGTGCAGTATTTGACGAGGACAAGATAAGATGGGCCACATCGGGCTATTCCCCCTTCAAGTCACCAGGACCTTAAGGTATAAGACCAGCCCTACTTCAATGGGGGCTGGATATTCTTATGCCACACCTGATTGGAATATTCAGAGCCCCTCTAGCTTTGAGGTATATTCCCAGTAAGTGGAGAGAAGTACGAGTAGTATTAATACCCAAACCAGGTACGATGGACTACACCTTACCACAAGCATTCCGACCAATTAGTCTCATATCGTTCATTTTGAAAACTATGGAGTGGTACATGAGAGATGAAGTTTAAGTTCACAACCCACTTCATCCAAATCAGCATGCATATACTCCGGAAAGTTCTACTGATTCCGCCCTCCACCATGTGGTTGGCAGAATCGAGAGATCATTGGACAACAAGGAATCCACCCTGGGTATATTCATAGATATCGAGGTAGCGTTTGATAAAACAACCTTCTCAACAATTACTCAGCAACTTAACTACAGGAATGTACCCCTGGTAGTAGGGGAATGGATACTTAAGATGCTCTCTAGTAGAGCAATAAGTATCAATGTGGAAGACATCATAGTGAGAGGACTGGTCATGAGGGAATATCCACAGGAAGGGGTCTTATCACTCCTTCTCTGGAATATATTTCTGGATACCCTGGTTAATCACCTCAACAATAATGGATTCTACACAATTGCAGATGACATAGTTATCTTGCAGACAGGCAAATTTGTAAACACACTGTGAGAGCGCAGGATGGGCTCAAATTAATAGAAACATGGTGTAAGGAACACTCACTGTCGATCAATCCCAAGAATCACCAGGAAAAAAAGTTTATCGGGCTTAGAACCTCTCGAAATCTTCAAAAGCAATTTGAACTTCTCTGAAGACGTGAAATACCTTGGTACTATCTTCGACAGGAAGCTAACAGGGAACTCTCACCTACAGAGTAGAACAAAAAGGGCATATATGGCTTATGAGCAATGTCGGAGGATAGTGGGACGCGCATGGGGTCTTTCACCCCGTGTGGTCAACTGGATCTACACTGAAATAATAGGACCTATGTTAATGTACGGAGCTATTGCATGGGGACCGAAAGTTCTACAATGACTGGCTTGTCTAAATATCACAGGAACCATGAGAACAACTCAACCGCGACAATGGAATTAATTACGGGTCTGATCCCTCTGGACCTGTACGTTAAGGAGGTTGCGTTGATGGCCATGTTACATTTGCGCACGACTGGTGTAAACCTCGAAGTAGGAATGGGTCAATTGAGGCTGAGCCTATGGCGACTGTTCTGCAGGCAACCAGTGATGCAATTCAGAATACCTTACAGAATACAAATAAAACAGAACAAAGTAACCAGGAGAGGAATTTCTGGCAAAAACATAACAATATGCACTGACAGCAGGCAAGCCATTAGCCTTGAACAGACAACGTGTTACCTCATGGCTAGTACTAGAGTGCCACCAAGATTTAGCCAAAGCCTCGGTAGATAATAACATTATCCTGAGATGGGTTAAAGGGCACGACAGAAGTAAAAGTAATCGCATTGCAGACTCTTTAGCCAAGGAAGCGGCCGGACTAAGAATTTTAGGAATCAGTGGCACCTACCGCCTGATGACTTGCCGAACTAGCCAAATGTTATTCTCATGCTCAATCCCTGAAGAGATTGAATGTTATCAAAGGATGCAATGTTCCCAAAATAACCCTGGGCTGGGAAGCTGGCACCGAAGAAATATCTAGCGATGACCAGGAAAAATCTACGCTTAACAGTAGGATTTCTGACTGGCCACTGTCAACTAAGGAAACACCTCTATAATATGGGGCTAGTGGACACACCTCTATGCAGCATGTGTAAACAGAAAGATGAGACTGTCAGGTATGTCCTATGCGGAGTTATCGTCAATAAGAGAGTGTGTGTTCGGCGAGTCTTGGCCTACGCCTGCCGATATAAAGAAGATGCCTCCCAGTGAACTTTTCACCTTCCTGGATACGACAGGATGGACCTAGGAGGACAACTTCTCGGGAGAATGTACAATGGGTCATATGTGGCCTAAGTGCTGTGGGCTCACACTCACCCTACATATACAAAGATACAGATGATGAGCTGTTTTTTCGGGTTTAGATCTCTGTTTTACTATTTTCACAACGTTTCGGCAAATTTTAATTTCCATCTACTGGTGATGTTTTCAGTTTAGAACTGGACTGACTCCAGTCACTGGGGTTTTTGGATCAGGTATTTCAGTCGGAGACAAGAAAAAAGAAGAACTTTCCTTTCCTTTCGAACTTTCGAGACTTTATCAATTAGCTCTCCATCAGAAATTCTGGAGTTATTGAGTCGCTATATTATATCATATGAAAAGTAAAATGTTGAAAAATAATACTCTTTCTGGAAATGATTTCCCTTCATTATTAAAAGAATAATGAGCCATAATAGCAATTGAATTGAAATTGATGTCTATATAGACATTTTGTAACAAATTTCAGTAATATAGTAATATATTTTCACCTTGTACTCTAAGTATTTGAACATTTGTTGGAAGTTTCGACCTAAAAATATGAGAACTATACATTTCGAAATGGATGTTGAAAAGAGGAAAACGAAGATATAATAGTTTTGCTGAAAAGTAAAGATTAGAAATCACTAAAAACAAGTAAATACTTGTAACTGTAACATACTTCTTATGTGGAGAACAACACTTTCATGGGTTTGTCCCATATTATTATTATCAACACTTAATTCTTGCTGTTTTTGAACAGTTTTCTGCATCTTTTGTATTGAAATTTACTAATGATAGTGCATCCTATGCTTTCATTCCACATCCGCAAGATTAACATCTGAATAAGAGATGCCAGATCATAGATTTGCCTGTCTCTTTGTCCGAAAGTGCCCAGTCATTATCTTCGATATAATTGTCGAGCATAACAAAAGCGTTTCTAGCGATGGCAGACAAGGCACGAATTCGTCGACCATTTCTCTTTTTCTCTGAAGAGCAATTGTGTATCGGGAGCAGAACAAAAAATTTGATGGCTTTATCTACATCACCGCTCATAATTGCTGACAGGTATATTATTGGGGTTGTTTCGTTACGGGGGGCATGGCTAAACCTGTAATTTCATCACGTATGTTGTTTGGGAATAATGATTAGCCACGTAGGTATAAGGAAGTAGGGAGTTCTATTATCATAAGTATGAGATATTTTGAGTGGAGAGAATTTCATTACACAAGAGTTTTGAAATAAAAAAACAATTTCACTTATGCATAATATAATATTGAATTATTTGAATACGTTATCATAAGATAATTCAAAATTTCAGTAATACATCGTATAAAACATTCCAAAATATACCTTGGGGATATATTCTATATTCTTGCAAATTGATTTTTTCAGTGATACACCATGTCTATGCTGTTTATTTACACTATAAGGCAGATCAATTTATTTACGATTACACTGTTTGAGACATATGAACTGAATAAGTACATTCTTATTGAAGCTAACCTATTCTACAGCTTTGGCCAAGTGAACTGGTCCCGTTTTCCACTTCCGTGTTAGGAATCACACGTTAAAAGGTAAGAGACCTCGTTAGTCCTTAGCTCCCACAAGTTTCGACTTCTGAGGGTTGTCGTTCGTAGAAGTGCGACAGCTGGTTAACCGAAAAAACAGATTTTAAACAGGATTATATGTAGACAAAACCTATTTTCAATATGTAGATGATTTCTATCAACAAGAATTTGGCATGGCTATGGGTTTCTCTTTATCTCCCATCTTAAATAACATATATATGGAATATTTTGAAGAATATTCTGTTGAGAATCAGCCGAACGGCCCCAAATTTTGCTGGAGATATGTTGTCGATATCTTTGTTGCAAATAATATCAGCGAACAGGAACCGAAAATAGCGTTCTCAATAGAGATTGAACAAGATGGTTAACTCCCTTTCCTTGATGTAACGTTGGAGAAGTCGTCAGATCTCACAAACAAAACCTAACAACAAAAAATTACATTTATGGGATACCTACCTTGTTTTTGTGGTAAAAGTTATATTGGTGAAACTTCGAGACCATTGGAAAGTGCGTAACAATGAACATCAAGATTACATCAAAAATAGGCAATTAACAGGATCAAAATTGTCAGAACACATTTTGAAATCAGACGGCGAGCTGAATGGAACAAGACGAGAATGATTGCCAATGAACCTCACTCTAAGAGACATAAACTACCTAAAATAACACAGGTTTGCAAAAAAAAAATTTTAAAAAATTGTTTTGATTTCGTAAACTGGTCTTTATGTAGTTTTTTGTGCTGATTTCAAAAATGACATTTATTTTTATCTATCACGCAAGGTTTGCCTACAAAATAAGGATGAAATAATTGAAAAAGTACAAAAAAACGAGGAATTGTTGATTTATTTTCATTATTTTAACATGAAGTTAAAGCAAAACAAACAATGCTACATAGCTAAACCAAGCATAATAGTGATACACAAGTGTTTGTAAAGTGATTATAAGTCTTTGTAAAAACGTTTTCTTTTTCCGCCAAAGCTCCTTTTGGTACTTTTTCGGCTGTTTTCTTGTGAATTTTCCCTTTTTAATATCCAACAGTAGTCTGCCATCATGTTAACATTCCACCGACCTTGTATCTGCGTTCCATTTCTTTTATGTCTTGATGAAACTGTTCTCATTGTTCTTAACAAACAGCCCCTAGAGAAGTTTTGTAGTTTAGGTCTTTTTTGTATCCAAGAAAGCCTATAACAAGTTTAAATGAATTCCAGGCATTTTTTCTTTCATTTCCATTTTAACGACAAAGCTTTCATCTTTTAAAAGTTTTCTTATGTCAGGCCCATCGAAGACTCCTTCATTCAGTTTAGCATCGGATAGACCAGGAAACTTTTCAGAAACATACTTGAAACAATCTCCTTCTTTGTCTAATACTTTCACAAACTGTTTCATTAGCCTCAATTTGATATGGAGTGGTGGACGTAAGATTTTTTTAGGATCCGCTAAACTTTGTTTATCAACATTTTCAACTCCAGGAATAAGACCCTTTCTTATTGGCTACACCTGCTTGACATAGTGTTGTTTCCTGTCACGAATTAACTATCGACGGCACTAAACTTGCTTTTTAAAAAAATACTTTTATTGTTACAAACTTGAAAATGAAAAATTACAGAAATACAAAATATATGAAATTATACGTGTTGTTGGTTTGATGAATAAAATCTGACTGACTCTGGATGCGAAGCTTCGAAGATGTGCGCTCCTGTGAGAACTGTCTTGTCAGCATCTGGAACAGGGTGGTGGTACTGCTAGATCAGCGGGATTGTCCTAGGTGGTGAGATAATTCCTCCCCCCGAAGATTCAACTATCATGCGCAGCGGGGTAGTTGAACAGTGGATAGATCGGTTACTTCATTTACTACTTGTAATTGGTTCTCTTCTTGACTTGGCTTCGTATTGGTGCAACATCGAAGTACATTTTTCCTGTACAAGAAGTAAACTATCATTGATATGATCGCTAAGTAAACCACTAAAGTCCATATACTCGGTGATTGGTAAAGTCCGCCTTGGTTGAATGTTATTTCAGGATTGTTATCAATTAGCTGATTTTTCAGGTTTTGGAGTTCTTTCAGGTCAATATCGTCCAATTGAAAGCTCATATTTACACTTCTTGGAGGGTTGCGATCTTGGTTCAATTCAGGAATCAATATTATTTGATTGCTATTGATTACATTTTCTTCATTGATTATTTCGATTTGATTCGCCTTGATTTTGCAGCCTACTGGGATGTCAATTAAATAGGATCCAATTATTCTTTGAACTTCCTCTTGTTCATTACATTGTAGGTGGATTGTCGTTTTATTTGGAAATATCGCTATCCATTGGGTAGAGTCGTCCAGTTGGTTAGCTATTGGCTTAGTAATCCTAACATCGATTTGTCTACATGTGGAAGTGTCTTCCATCTTCAGGAGTTGCAGCTCACAGAGATTTCCAGAAATTTCTCTAATCGGCATTTTCTTGCAGACATAGAATTGTGGTTCTACTTTGACACAATCGTCGCTTTTGAATGTGAAATATTCTGAGTTCTTCAGTAAAAATGAATTTTTGAGTATAAGTGCCTTGAACTGACTTTGACTATATGTAGGGATTGAATATAAGTGATAGTAATCGAAAATGTATGGATATGTGATTGGAACATGTAGAAGAAAGGTTATTCTATTATTCAGAATAAAACATTCGATGTTTATGATTTTCTCTAATTTCAAGATGTTTTCTAAAGTAATATCAATAGGAAATTGATTCTTTGCAATGATTCCGTGTAATTTAAGAAGTTCGGCGAATAAGTCAGTGGGTTTCACTATGCTTGGATGCATAATGTTGAGTTTCGCGAATGCTATGGAATTTTCAATGTCCTGTAAGGCAGAGTTGACTATTTCAAACATATCAATCATTTGGTTGAGTATATCGTGAACATATGCTCTATTTTCTTCATAACTTTTTGTTTGGAATATGGCAGCAATATGAACTATTTTTTCTTGAAGAAATTTTTCATTGTGAATTATTTGTTGAACAGTTTGATTGAATTTATTGATCAAATTGATTGAAACTGAATTTTGTTTCACAACGCTAGAAGCCAATACTTTTTGGTTGTTTTGAAGTTCCCTAATAAGTTTTTCGTACCGCTCCCCGTCTTCTGCATCGAGGTTTCCTGTAATTGATTTAAATATCGAACCAATACCATTAATCAATCCTCTTTTGATTCGTTTGGGATTTGTGATTATTTCTTGCAATTTGGATTCAGTCTTGTCTTTTGTCAAAGTCAAAATTTTGATATAATTTTCTGTTTCAGCTGAGGAAATATTATTTTTGTTTATACTGAGTGCTTCTAAAGTTTGTCCGTATTGGTCGTTCAGTTTTTGGATTTCAGTTATGAATGGATTCAGGTCATAGTAGTGTATCAGTGTGTGTGAGTATTGTTGAATTTTGGCAGTGCCCAATTTTAAAGGTATCATACCAGGATTGTTTTCCAGGTTTTTCAATGTTATTCTGTCCTGAAGTCCGAATACAAAAGGTATTCTGAAAAGAAATGAAATGAACTATTTATTAAAATCATAGCACTTCTTTCTTGGTCTTTTTAAATTGTCCATGTGTACTTTTTCGTGATTTTCTGTGGAAACTGTCTTCATAGATTCGTCTACTTTTGTGATAGTGGTTGGTTTTTCAAATTTGTTAGCGTGTTTTTGTCTCAAGTGTTTTTTCACGTACGTTTTAGAATTGGGTTTGAACATTTCTGGATTATCGCGCGTTTCATTAGATTTTGAAATAACCTTTTCTTCTCGATTCATTAGTTTTCTGTTTATTTCCGCGTAAAGTAATTTAGTTTTTTCTCGGTGGTCGTTTGTATAATCATTGAGAAGAATTTTGTCTATGTCGATATCGAATGGATTTTCATTGGTTATATGTCCATTAACTATATCGATGGGTTTAAATTTTGTTGCAGAATGTATTGAGTGATTGTATGCAAGTATAGCGTAAACCATTTTCGTTTGAGGCGGTGTTTTAAGAAATCCTCTAGTATTGAGAAGTCTAATGTGTTCAATGAGAGTAGAGTGAAGTCTTTCAATTTGTCCGTTTGATTGGGGATGATTGGGTGAGCAGAAATGTACATTTACTTTGTGCAGTTTGAGAAGTTCTTCAATAACTGTATTTTTAAATTCAGATCCGTTGTCAACTATAATTTGGATAGGTACGCCATGATGTGAAAAAAATATCAAAAGTTTGTCAGCTATATCGGTAGCCGATAAAAAGGGCAAATGATATGCTTGCGCGTATTTCGAAAAACTGTCTATAATAGTGAGAAATTTATTTTTTTCTAAAGTATAAACGTCAATGTGGATAATTTCGAATGGTTTGGTGGCTGTCGGGGTTATATTCATTTTTGTTTTGATAGGATGTCTTTCGTATTTACTTCTTTGACAGATTTCACAATCGTTAATAAAGGTTTGGATAGAATCTTTCATATTGGGCCAATAATAAAGGGTTTTGAGTTTTTGTTCGGTCTCGTCAATGCCTCTATGATTACTTTTTCCTTCGTGATATGCTTGTATCAGTTCTAAAGCTTCTTTTTTATCTGTGACATCGATTAGTTTGAATTTACATCTTTTAAATTTTAATGAAGGCCATTTGAAATTTTGTCTAATTACTTCACAAAATCGTTCATAATTATCTGAATTTTCAAAGTAAAGATAATAAGGTATGTTAGGTGCGATATATTCTTTTACAAAATCGATTACGTCTCTTTCAAAGTTATTTAAAGAAAGCTGAACAGTCATTCTCTGTTTCTTCTCAAATAAGATCGTTATTTTTGGTTTAGATGGTGAATGAAGAACAGATTGAAAAATAATTTGGTTTTGACCAAAATTTACCGGGGATTCTGAAATGGGTATTTCAACAATTGGATTTTCCTCGGTATTAGTGTGTACGGTAACATCATCAATTTCTTCAATTGGGTTTAGTTCATGTTTTTCAGGAGTTTGAGTAGATTCTGTATCGGCATTAACTATCATAGAAATATTATCTTGAAGAGGTTTACCTATTTCTAATATATCCGAAGATGGTTGGTAATCCGGGGTATTTAAGTTGGGGTTAACGCTATTTTGGTTATCAAAAGTAATAGAGGGGCCGGCTAGACGTTCGGACTCTTCGATTATCTCGTCTAGTTCTTCCCAAAAAGTCTTTGACTCTTTTGTGTGTAGTTCAATGCGTGAAAGTGCATCAGCATTCGTATTGGATGACCCTTTTTTGTAAATTATATTATATTGATATTCTTCAAGTTTAATTCGCCATCTTAGCAATTTAGAACTCTGGTCTTTCGTTGAAAATAGCCATTGGAGTGGTTTATGATCCGTGACTATATTGAATTTCCTGCCAAAAAGGTAGGGACGAAAATATTTGGTTGCCCAGACAATAGCCAATAGTTCTTTTTCTATTGTGCTGTAATTTGATTCGGAGTCGTTTAGAGTCCTTGAAGCATACGCTACTGGAAGGTCTTTTCCAATAGGTCCTTGGCTCAAGACCGCACCCAAAGCTACGTTTGAGGCGTCCGTTGTTAAATTGAACGGTTTAGTAAAATCTGGATACTGAAGGATTGGTTCGTTAATTAGTAAATTTTTACAAGTTTCGAAACACGATAGAAATTCTTCGTCGTGGATGATCTGTGCACCCTTCTTCAAGCATTTGGTAAGTGGTTTCGTTAATTTCGCGAAGTTATTAATGAATCGTCTATAATATCCTAACAGTCCTAAAAATCCTTTAATTTGTTTAGTTGTTTTTGGAATAGGAAAATTCTTTATTGATTTAATTTTATCCGGATTTGGTTTGACACCGTTCGGAGTAACAATATGCCCAAGATAAGCCACTTCTTTTCGTAAAAATTCTGACTTATCGAGTTGAATTTTGAAGTTTGACTCTCTGAGTCTTTGAAAAACTGCTCTTAGTCTTTCAATATGCTCTTGGAGAGATGTGGAAAAGATGATTATGTCATCTAAATAAACTAAGCATTTTTCGTTTTGAATACCTCTAAGGATATTCTCTATCACTCGTTCAAAGGTCGCGGGAGCATTCTTGAGACCAAATGGCATCCTGAGGAACTCGTAATGCCCATTTTCGGTATTGAATGCTGTTTTTTCGATGTCTTCCTCACACATTTCAATTTGGTGGAAACCGCTGGCAAGATCTAAAGTCGAAAAATATTGGCATCTACCTAGTTTATCCAGTAAATCGGTTATATTTGGCAAGGGATACTTATCATCAATTGTTTTCTCATTAAGCTTCCGGTAATCTACAACAACTCGCCATTTTTGTTTACCGGAGGCATCCATTTTCTTAGGGACGACCCAAATTGGGGACGACCAAGGTGAACTACTAGGCCTTATAATTTTTTGATCTAACATTTTTTGAATTTGTGTTCGGACTTCTTTTTTGTGAATGAATGGATATCTATATGTCTTTGTATAAACGGGTATTTCGTCAGTTGTCTTTATACGGTGTTTAGTTTTATTTGTAAAAGTGAGCGGTTCATCCTCACGGTAGAAAATATCAGAAAATTCTAAACATAATTTTTCTATCATTGATTTTTCTTCGACATTCAAATGGTCAGTTCTGATATTAGATAAGTCCAGTTTACGTTTGTACGTCTCATCAAAATTGTTGAAGTTAAATTCTTGTATGCATGTTCTATCAAATTTTTCAACGACAATAGGTTCAGAGAAATCTAGTGTAATCTGATCCGTACTGTTATTTAATATAGTTGTTAGCGCTTCTCCGTTTCTCGCGATCGACAAACTCTCTGGAATTTCGCAGTTGTGTATCTTTTGATAAGGAATTATAATTTCACCGTCGCGTACAGATGTTTTTATCTTAATTACTTGTTCGTTTCGGGGAAGTATGGTAATGAGGTTCAAATCATTTTTTATTTTATGATAATGCAATTTGATTTGTGAATGAGGTGTTGTCAAAAATCCTTTGCTCAAGTTAACATTTGCTTGAAGTAGTTTCAAATTATCAATACCTATCAATCCATGAAATGTATTGTGAAATTTGAATAAATAAAATTTCAGATTTCCAGAAACATTAAATACTTTTGAAATGGGAATGAAAGCACTATGTTTGTGACAAGATTTTTGAAATACGGTTGACACTATGAAAGGATCATTTTGGATTCTATCGGGGTATAGATTATAAGCTAGATTTGGATCAATAAAAGATTTAGTTGAACCTGTATCGACTAAAAATTTCAAATTATATTCAGGTAGAATTATATAGGGTAATTCGCTAGAATTACTTGAATTTAAAGATATTATCACTGGTTCTACGTTTGATTGATGTCTTGGTTTATCAATTGAAAATTTTCATCAGGATTACATTCAGTATTTTCGAAATTTTCATACTGGCTCTGATTTTCAACTTCAGAATCTTGTGAATAATATTCGATATCATTCGTTTCTGTATTGAAAAGTTCTTCTGAGATAAAGTTTCTTTGTTGAGGTCTACTAGGAAATGAGGGACCTGGTTGATTTCTGTTGAACGTTTGCCTTGTTGAAACACTCATAGGAGTTTGACTGGGAAGATTCCGATTGGGATTGGGCTTGAAAACGTTCTGGTTATTAGTAGGTTGTTTGAAAACTTGGGAATTTCGGAAAAATTTTTGTTGTGGAACATTAGTTCTTGGTTGAATATTAATAGGCTGTGAAGGGAAATTGTTTTGTGGATGGAACTGATTATTTGAAGATCTATTTTGATTAAACGATTGACGATTTTGGAATTGATCGTTTCTTGTATTAGCATTGAAAGAAGTTCTTGGAAAATGAGACTGATTTGAATTTTGATTAGAATTTGATCTTATTTGGCTACTATTTTGTCTCACAGAAACTCTGTTTGATTGGTTTTGATAATAATTGATATTTTTTTCTTGAATGATGAATTGCAAAGCTTCATTCAAATCAATAGGTCTCATACAACGAATTGTAGTTCCTAAAGGTTCTTTTAATCCAGATAAAAACGTTTTTAAAGCTAATGAATTATATAATTTGCGTTTTAAAACTTTCGAATTTTCGTCTGCTTCATGAGAATCAATATAGCAACAAATCAGATTGAGAATTTGCAAAATTCGATCAAAAAATTGTTGAGGTTTTTCAGACGGGTATTGTTTCATCATAACCATGTCTCTATTCAAACAAGCTTCATCGCGTTGATCTGCAAAATTCCTATACAGTGTGTCTTTTAAAATATTCCAAGTTGTGACATTTTGAATATTAACTACTAATTTAGCATTTCCTGTTAGTTTACTAATCAAACTATTCAATAGATATGTATTTTGGAAAGAGTTTGGATTTTCGGCATCATAAAAATGAGTAATTAAGCTATCACAAGTACTCAAATATCTATTGAGTTCATTTGGATTCCCATCGAATTGTGGAACACAATTTAAATATTCGGGTTTGAAAACATTTGCCATTTCTGAAGAGTTTGAAATATTCAATTCTGGGTTTTGGTTATAAGATGTATTATTACTATTGATTGGAATTGATTGAGAAATTAAATTACTTCGATTTGAAAAGGGGTTTACAAAAACTCGATTGGTTCTTGGATTTGGGTTGGAAATAGAATTGTCTGAGTCAGCTAAAGACAATGATTGAAAAATATTTTCAAGCGACATAAAATCAGAGTACTCACAATAAAAGCAAGATTTTGGCCATCGCTTTCTTAACCACTATAAGGAGTCTGCCCTGGTTCAGCGATTTTGTCTTCACCAAGTGTTTCTTCCTTGCAGAAGGGGACGATGAAGTTCCTCTTCTCGAAAACAGCTTCGGTACGGAGTTTTCTGCAGGTCTTCGATTGACTGGGTTTCCTGAAGTTCTAGGAGCCGCTCTGCTTTCAACACCAACTTGTTCTGTTCACAAAGGTTCGATTGCCAATTAATCGTTGAAACGAAAATCACTCGTACGATACGCGTAATTTTGACAATCCTACTGTCGACTGCGCCAATTAACTATCGACGGCACTAAACTTGCTTTTTAAAAAAATACTTTTATTGTTACAAACTTGAAAATGAAAAATTACAGAAATACAAAATATATGAAATTATACGTGTTGTTGGTTTGATGAATAAAATCTGACTGACTCTGGATGCGAAGCTTCGAAGATGTGCGCTCCTGTGAGAACTGTCTTGTCAGCATCTGGAACAGGGTGGTGGTACTGCTAGATCAGCGGGATTGTCCTAGGTGGTGAGATAATTCACGGCTATCCCATTCACATAGGAAACATGAAAACTTAGTGTAACCACTTTGTTGACCTAGTAACATTGCAATAACTTTCAAGTCTCCACAAATGGTCTACTTATGATCAGAGTATCTGAGCTTGTTAAGAACAAATTCAAGATTTTCGTAGCATTCTTTCAAATGGACTGAGTGTCCAACAGGCACAGAAGCATATTGTGAAGAAGTACAGCTTTCAAACTTCTTTTCGATGAATCGATGAAAAGTCTACATTTCTCTGGTTCATACGTTATGTTGAACATTTCCAAGACGCCGGGTACATTGTTGCAGAAAACTAGGTCACCCTCTTGTGTAAAAAAATGAACAAATTTCCTTTTTCTAAATCGGTACCATGAAAATGAAACACCATAAGCTCCATAATTCAGATTCAATTTACCGCTTATATAGGCTATATAATACAGAAACATCGAACCCATACCAAACCTAAAAACCCATTTAATAAGAAAATTTCAGGTGAAATTTGTGACTTATCTAAAGGTGATAGAATTTTTTTACTATTTTTCCGTAATCTGCACACAAAATACTGTTAAAATCATTGGTTGAATATCTTATAATTTTCTCATCGCCGACCTGTGATAATTAGCGTATATTCTCATATCTGGAGAGAACTGTATTTCGAACAGCTTCTTAGAATGGATCATACTTGAAGACAATTAGCAACATTGACATAATTCAAATTTCAAAACTCCTTTGACATCTCTCGAAGAAGTTGAGGAATAAAAATAATCAGCAAAGGGAGAACTACGTAAAGACTTGAAAATTTTTTCCTTTCTGAAAACGGAGGCAGATTTTAGCCACCGAAACGTTAAGATAAGTCTTGTATGATTTCTTGGCTCTTTTTTTGGTAGGCAAAATTATTGAATACAACAAGTTACTGGTAAATAAAATATTTTTCTTTGTCAAAAATACTTTGATTTCACGCTGTAACTTACCGGGGTAAACTGAATTGTTTCTACACTTGTATACGGTTCTCCATTACAATTTTCATATTTTACAGATTGTGGAAGGTGGAAATACCCAAAAAAGTCGATGATCAAATGGATAATCTCTTCCTCGATTGAGAACATCGGTAGTTGTTTTTGAAATATTCGCTAAAAACTATAAATGGAGGCTATATCGCCTCCATTTCAAATGATATAAAGAAAGGCAGATGAACTTTCACTACTGTTTCATATATGTTGTAACCTGACATACACCCATTTGCGACGTTTCGTTCATTAGATTTCATCATCATGAAAAGAGAAATGAAAATTTCTATGTTTTTTACTAATTTTAATTGTAACTAACGTTACTGCAGTTTCGTCCTATATGGATATTCTCAAACTGATACAATAAACTATTTAATCATCAACTTAATTTTTTAAATACGGATCTCTACTTTCTTTCATCGATTTTTGTAGACACACTAATAGAAAATTCAGCTATGTATTACAATGAAGGCCCTCATTGAAAAATGAAGTTGTTGAAATATAATGAACAAAACGTCTCATTGCAAATTGGCTTATATCAGAATATAACAAATATGTAACAGTAATGAAAGTTCTTCTGTCTTTTTTTTACATTATTCGAAATGAAAGCAGTAGAGCCAAAAAACATATTTCGTCAATTTTAGATTTTGACAAATATTTAAAATAACCACCGATATTCTTCCGATTTGGAAAGAGATTATTCTAGTTCTCCAAAATTGAAATTTTTTGTCCAATTCAAACGACCTTGTAGGTTATACCGTTTCCGATAAATACAGTTAAAAAATGGCCTGTATATATTCAAATATTGAGTGAATTTTTAGAAAACCTCAGATAAAATGAAGAATGAGGTGCTATTCGAATTGTTTAACAAAAGAAGTTATAGGCATCTGCAACCCATAAAAATATTTTGAACTTTCAAACCACTGACAGCAGATATGATTTGATGTATTGCCTGTCTGTTTCCTACAAGCCCTCGTCATAAAATTGTTGGCGTGTAATGGCCTCAGTTGTTGGAATTGTCTAGGCCCTTTTAGAGTTTTCAGACACCTCCCATCATTGAACAAAGTTATTTTCTAGTTAATTTACAGGCCGGCTTGGTGTTTCGAATTATGTAAATGCTAATTCATGATTATGAGGAATGCATAAAAAAATATAACCATAAATTAAGGTTTGCCCAGAGGCTAAAAGTCGAAAAGATGGTGGTTATGAAATCTCGAAGGCGAACTACTTATAATAAAAAAACATTTTATTTTTGGGTAGCTCTAATTGACTTGAAACAGGTGATAATTTTGTTGGATACCAGAGATTGAAGATGATAATAGAGGAGAAACATTATATCTTCATCAACCTGAATCATTTCAATAGTTGTTTACTATGTAGAAAAAAAGCAGGAAACGAATGAGAAAAGCATGAATTTCAATGTCATTTTTAATGTTATTTTGCATCATATCAATGATAGGCAAGCTTGGCTTTCTCAAATTTGGAATGGTATCAAATTTGATGTCATTTTTTTCCTTTGGATGGATAAACTAACATTGAAACCGGGACACATGACCCTTATAATAATAATAATGAAATACGTTCAAATAATATATATATATATATATATATATATATATATATATATATATATATATATATATATATATATATATATATACCAGAAGCTAAAAAGCTAAAAATAGAAATGTGTTCCTGAGAATATTTTTCCATAACACAAAACAAATCAGAAGTATTCAGAATAGTAAGTTCCCTATTACAATTATACTAGGGCATAAAAACAATTCAAACATATTAATATATTACAGTATGAAGTGATCTGTGGAAATGTATGAAAATGTGATTTTTTTCTTAATTTCTCAAGCTGTCGTTATCTGGCCAAATTATTGTTGTTCAATTATCGATAGAAATATGAGTTGGAAGGGGCATATTTTTAGGAGATTAATTTTTGTGAAAAAAAGTTTTGGCTTTCTACTTCTCCATCTTTATACAGAAAAATGTATGCATCTTCCAAAGAAAGGAAGAAAGCAATCGATTATAAAAAATAACTATACAAAGATGTTTAGATCATGCAAAGAAGTAACTTTCAGACACAAACAGAAAGAAAAAAACCCTCTTTAAACAATGTATTTCTTAAATTACGACTTTACGTCACGAATGAGTTAAATCTTCACATTTCATCGATGAGAGTACGTAATGACATCAATTCTCTGATTTGATTGAATCCCAGCCATTGGAATCTTGTTCAAATTGAAAGGGGTATATTTTTAGTAGATATTTTTTTAAAGAAAGATTTTGATCGAACAAAATGGCACGATGATATTTTCGTTCAGAATACCACACCACAAATTGAATTTCTGATATTTGGACTTTGTTCAGCCCAAAATCTCATCTTCTGAGAAAATATACTATTCGTGGTGAAGGTAGCCTCATCACTGTATAAGATATACTTTTAAGAACTCCTGTTATTGAAATAATTTTCCTGCATCCATAAACAATACTACATACGGTGGATTTCATCTCAAAGTATGTAGAAGTTTGGGTTTGAACGCATGCATTTCATGTCTCTTCAAACACCTCCATATTTTAATATGGCTCATATTGAGTTGAAGCGATAAATTTCTCAAACTAATTCTAGGATCAGCTTGATAAGTCGCCAATATGGTGTCATCTTCAATATGATGCTTTAATATTCTGTCCTTTGTTGCTTGGCCGGTGATTACAAAAAGCCTATACATTTTATGGACAGTTTCAGGGTGTACAGCTACCTCTAGCGGGTGTCTTCTATCGAATTCAGCAGTAATTCACAATAAGATATCATGCCTTCACCAACAGTTATAACAATTTCAATTTTTTCTCGAAGTGACAGACGTGCCATGTTGAACTTTGTTAATCAAAATGTTTGGAATCACACGTTAAAAGGTGAGACCTCGTTAGTCCTCAGCTCGCACAAGTTTCTCAACTCCTGAGAGTTGTCGTTCGTATGGGGGCGATAGCTGATTAAACAGATCAGTTAAAATAGGAACTTCAGTCTACTGTCTGAAAATTAAGCGGCCTTTCCATAGGACCATCGATTCATCTGATGACAGGTGTTTGCCTGTATAATATATCTTGTTCATCCTGAAAAAAGCTAATATGGTGGTGGCATCATCAGCCTCTGGGTTTTTGGCAAAAATGTAAACAACGCAGCATAAGTAAATAGCGGTCACGACTCATGTAATTAGAAAAACAGCTAGAGAAAAGTCTGTGTCGTTTCCAATAGTCATTTATTCTACTCATGTGTATCGTACCCATATGCAAAGTTAACCCCAAAATATACAAAATTCAGGAAGTGTTAGATCCTTTCACTCTGTGATTCTTGCATGTTTCTTTCCACTACCGGTTGCCAGAACATCAATAGCATACAAATTGAATTGTGAAATTATGTCTTCCAAAAACTCATCCGTAACTAACATTCAAAACCAATCATATGGATGTCCACTAAGCGGCGGCTCTATCAAAAATCTATTTTCTCCTGTAAATTCAAAATCGTTCATTTCTCCAATTAGGTCCTGCCACTGATTGTCGTCATTATCTGGTGGTATAACTGCTGCATCCGCTGATAATGGGAGTATTTCTGAAGTCACATCATCTAATAGAGAGGTTCTGGTTGGAGGTCTCTCAGCAATTTCTTCAACATCAGCTAATATAATAAATATACTTATCATGCATAAATAAATGAATCCCTGAATTTTCTACTTACAGTCATCCGTTTCATGATTTTCTACCATTTCTTCACATTCGGAAAGATCTGAATTATAAAGAAATTTCATCGTTTCCTCAACGGTAAGGTTTTTATGATTTTTAACACTAATTTTTCTACGTTTATGTGTATACTCTTAGGGTCCTGGTACATTTAGGTCATCCATTTCGAAGAAAGAACACAAAAAAGAAGCACAGTGCACAAATAAATAAAACGTATTAGATACAGTGATATTATTATGCCTTCTGTAAACTACCACCAAACTGATGCCACCTAGGAGCGAGAGGTTTATTTATCTGAGAAACGAATATTGTAGAAATCTTCTTCATATTTGTCCAAATATGCGGAAAAAATTTCATAACCTAGTAGTAAGTGCGGAATTTTCTACGAATTCATTATAATTTACAGGACTCAGGACGCTCAAGCGCGCCGCCCGCATATATCTATACCTAACTAAGCCGCACATGTGCGCTTTCCGCATTGAAAGTATTCAACTCTCTGCGTAGCTTTAGCTGGGTTAGTTGTTGTTTTTCCGTCGGGTATCTGCCACACGTACCTACAAGTCGTAGGTCTACATGCGAGGCACGGGGTAAGGTGTTCTTACCTGCACCTGCAGCATGTCATATGCACCTCTCCGAAATATCAATCATTATATATGGTAAATGTTTCATACAGAAACTCAAGAATATATGTGAACAATGTGTGCATCGACATAAAAAAGAATTTTAGATTTCAGTTTGTTTTAAATAATGCTTCGTGCTTTCGAATCAATCAATAATCTTTCTGAAATTCTTCATTATGCTAGATTCATCAATTATTCAAAATATGTGACATCTTGTGAAGTAAAAACTGTAAGAATGAAAAATAAAAAACTAGTATGGCTGCTAATGCTCATGAAAATAGTACAGTTACTTGAACCCGATAGGTCTTCGGCTGAACGTAGGTACTTTCTCAGTTCTCTTTCAAAACTGCTTATGTTAACACTCCTGAAGGTCATTCTTCGGCTTGACGAAAGATATATGGTTCAGACGCTATGCAGTGGTGAGGAAGGGGGTTAACGCCCATAAAACTGACAGATACGTCTTCATTGTAGTTAAGGACTTAGACTGGTTACTGGTTTTGGAATCCCTGCGGAGAGTGTTACAAGCGGACCCTCAGAACAGAGGCGTACGTAGTATAACGCCATTTCATAAAATAATTCATACTTTCAATCTTTCAATAAGTGAAAAGTAATCCCATCTTACGAATTTGTATAAATGTCATGAAATTTCTCATCATATATGAAATTCCATATTACAACTCCAATATCTGAAAATCTGAATATCCCAGTTTGTTGAACTAAAGACAAAACCATTTCTACCGTTACGTAATGATGATACATATCTAATTATGAATAAACAATGTTATTCATTGCATTCCGATTGACAAAGAAGTTTTACGTCTTTGTACAAGTACAACAAATTACAACTATACTTTTGAAGAGAAAACTATTTGAACGTAACAATCAAAATGACTGCACAATTATGATTGAGTCGTTCACAGTTTATACTAAATAACATATAGGTATAAGCGTATCGTATTATACTGAATAACCAACTACGTAAAACACTGTTTTGTTGTTTTTTCTTATATTTGTCCATTTCTAATCACCGTTCAACATCAGTATAAGATTTAAGTTACAGTGAGTCACCAAGTCTATACTTTAACTGAAAATGAGTTCTTAGTTCCTATAATAGAATCTCAAAAGTTCACATCCTTAAATGAGTGGACTGATCAACAAATTAGTTATTTTTATACCTACTCCGTGATAGTCATACTCTGTCTTTTGAAATACTCCAAGAAGAGTTTAACTAATGCTTTCTTACCTACATGAGTAGTATATATACTATACTGATTAACTTCTATGAAAGCTTTAGCTAGAATTTTGTATCACGATTATATTTGATTAGTCCGCCACATTTGAGAGTGTATTAGAAAGCAGAATCCTGCCCTGGGAGTGGAAAACTGGATCCTCCCGAGCAGAAAAGTGGAAGAGGAAAGACAAATCCCGGCCTACTCCACGAATGAAAGTTCCTTCAGGGCCTTGGAGGGGAACATGTCTATTCCTTTGCCTATTATAAGCTGGGCATAGTCACCTTCAAGGTTCTGAAGGGTCTTAACAGCATGTAATACAAACAAACCTGCAACACAGTAAGGGGACCTCGGCTGTCCTTACAAATGTCATGGGGGGTTTGATATTGCTCTCATACAAGAACCCTGGGTGTACAGGGGAAAAATAATGGGATTGGGGGGCATCAGATGGGAGTTAATTCATAACAGAACCTCAGAGACTCCAAGAACATGCATAATTATTCGTAAAGGAATAAATGAACTGCCGTTGAATAATTTGTGTTCCAGAGACTGAGGAAATCATCATTGGATCAGCATATCTCCCTTACGACAGTCCGGAACCACCACCAACCAGGAAAGTGGGGGAGTTGGTTAGGGCCTGCCAAACAGAGGGACTACAACTTATAATTGGCTGTGATGTCAATGCACACCACCTAACCTGGGGAAGCACCAACACCAACGGAAGAGGAGATCACCTACTACAGTTTATCATGGCAAATGACTTGGACATTTTAAACATAGGCAATAAACCTACTTTCGTAAATGCGAGACGTAGTGAAGTGATAAACCTAACGTTATGAACTACATTTGTAAGTAACTATGTTCGGAAATGGAATGTGTCCGATGAGGAAAGTTGTTCAGACTATCGACACATAAACTTCGAAATCGAAGAAATTCAGACCTCGATCTAACATATCAAAATCCCCGGAAAAAAAACTGGGGAGCCTATACGGTGGATCGGGAAACCTGTTTAGACGTCATGGATTTTGACATCAGAGATTCCATAGACCTAGAGTTGGCAGCAGATCAATTACAGGAAGCTATCATCTCTACGTATAACGAACATTGTCCCATAGTAAATCAGAGATCAAAGCAATGAGAACTGCCCCAACAGATGCATTGGAGACACTCCTGAATCTACCTCCTTTTCACTTTGTGATAATGGGGGAGGCCAGGATGGGCCAATTCAGACTGGAAAACTCACCGAACTACAAAAGATGGGACCGAACAGAAATTTCGGAACAAGTGGAGGAACACGTATCGAATATGTGCACGGACCACATGCCACCGAAGTACATCTTTAACACAAACTTCACGGCAAAACATGTTTGGAAAAAACACCTGGTATACAAATGGATCGAAGACCAAACATGGAAATGGAACTGGAATATACCGAGCGGATAGAAATCTAAACTACAGCTATCCGCTAGGACTATATATATCCGTCTTTCAGGGGAAATTGTATGCTATCTTGCAGTGTGCAAGGCTTATTAAATTGAGACCTCAAAGAAATGAGCGGATCAATATTTTTACAGACAGCAAGAGCGCAGTAGGGGCTCTGACAAAGCCGAAGGTGACATCAAAACTGGTCTGGTAATGCCATGAAGAACTGAATGAACTTGCAAACAGGAAAAAATTAACTTTGTACTGGGTGCCAGGGCATTCAGGAATCACAGGTAATGATAAAGGTGATGAATGCGCTAGACGTGGATCATCAACTTCATATACAGGCTGATTTACGGTGGATGGCACATTAGACGTTTCTGGTGAACCAGACAACGGATCACTTTGAAAATTTAATGGAGGGCATATTCGGACATTCTCTAGCCAACTAAAATATTTTCGACAATGCGGTGTTGCTGCTTCTATTAGAAAGCAGTAGCAACTTTGATTTTTCAAATGGAACACTCTGTATATAATATTATTTTTGGAATCTCCAACAATTGCCCGACAACTTTTCTTGATATTTTCCTATACCTATCTGTTACCGTTTTCGAAATAAAAATTAATTTCAATTTTTTTCTTCAAAAATCATGACTTCTAAAAATGCCAATATCTTTTAGTAAAGAAGTACTATGATATCGAAATTTGGTTTGGAGTTAGGTGATACTTGGACACTTCCCACACGTCAGCCTAATCTCCGTTACTTCAATACAGGGTGGTAAAAAATACAGTTTTTTCGTTTGCTTGAAAAAGTTGCTGAAATTTGATTATTTTAAATAGAATACCCTGTATATTATTGAAAATTCGGAAAGCTGCTGAAATTTGCTTTCTTTCTATGTATATCATACCTATACCTAACTAGTCAAGTTTCGGACTTATGAACATTTATTTGTGAAAATGTCCCTTCTGAATGGTATTTCCATTCGGTATTTGGTATTTAAGTTGGCTAGAGAATGTCCGAATATGCCCTCCATTAAATTTTCAAAGTGATCCGTTGTCTGGTTCACCAGAAACGTCTAATGTGCCATCCACCGTGAATCAGCCTGTATAGGCCCTGAACCAGCTCTGGGGGTACCAAAATCATTTGTACGAAACCAGATTAGGACATGGACCAATAAAAAGCACACAGAGTACTGGACAAAAGTACCTGGCAACAAACACAGTAGAACCTTCATTAGGGAACAGTCCGAGAAAAGAACCGAAGAACTACTTCAATATAGTAGGTACCGGGTCAGAATAATTACAGGGCTACTAACCGATCATTGTCCGCTTAGAGAACACCTGAATAAAATGGGGCTGTACAACGGAGACCTCAGCTGCAGATTATGCAACGAAGGGATAGAAACATCTTATGCGAATGTGAGGCACTGAATCACAGGAGGCAGGCAATATATGGACGTACAAAATTACGCCCAGAAGAATATGACGAACATCCAACACGGAACCTGAACAAACTAGTACAGGGAACGACTGATGGAATGGGTGTCATGAGAAGATCGGAGAATAAACACAATAGGCCCAAGAGCCTACAGTGTTGGCTGCAAAGCACCTTCAGTATAATTTAATAATGATGGTAGGTCATTAATGAAGAGAACCAACAGAAGGGGCTCTAAATCAGATCCCTGGGGAACCATTTGACATCTGTGTTGCAAATAACTACTTATCAGTTTAAGAAGATTATATGACATACCAAACTTACCCAATTTACACAAGAGTACATCATGATCAACTGTGTCAAACTCCTTTCGAAAATTTGTATATATTTCATCAAGTTGCGATTCGGCTTCCAAAGATTCATATGCATATTTTGTGAAAGTGAACAGATTTGTGCTGATAGATTTATTCGCAGCAAAGCCATGTTGTTGGGGTATAATATATTTTTCAATATATTCATATAAACGTGCAAAAATAATTTGTTCAAATATCTTGGAAGGTGCACACATTATAGATATTGGCCTGTAGTTTTCTACATCCATTTTATTACCCGATTTGAAAATTGGAGTAACGATTGCTGTTTTCCAAGCAGTCGGAAAGGTGTTAGTTGAAATTATCAAATTAAAAATGTGTAGTAGAGGTGTCTCCAGCCAGCTTTAAGTAGATAAGGTGGAATGCCATCACTTCCAGATGCTTTCTTAGGTTTTAGTCTTTTCAACGCTTTTTAAAAATATCTTTCGGTTATTGAATTTACAATTAGAACATCATTACAAATACTGTCATCCGGTTCAAAATTTTAATTATGCGCCTACTGATGAATACACCGACGGAAAAATGTTAGAGAAAGCATCCGTGATTTGGTCCTCAGTGATATGATCACCTTTATACACAAAGTCGCTACATTTTGTAAAATTTCGTCGTTTATTATTTATGTAACTCTAGAAACTCTACACATCCACTGCTAAATTATGTTCCAATTTCTTTATGAATTTTTTTGTTCCATTAGATTTTTTAATTTTTTTCTTATTTCTTTATAGTTGCTAGGAATCCAGACCAGATACAATCTGTTAAGTCTTCCTATCGAGGAGAGTCGTTTTTGACAATTGGCTACCAATTTAGACGTTGCTCGGTCAGTCAAACGGCTTTTAACGACGCTTGACTGTCCGAGAATATATTTATTGACTTGGATACTAACAATCGGAACGTTGTGACATAACTTGGTTTGAAATCTTTCAATTTTAATTTTTTCATTTTTTGTTAATAATATTTTTAATATTTTCAATTTTTTCAGCTTTTATTAATATTTCAATTTTTATTTGTTTGGTTGTTATGTATGTTATATATGTTATTTCTTTGTAATTTCAGCTTTTTGTTTGATAAAATTGTTATTTTCGGTTAATCTTTTTGATTTTTTTCAGGGTTTTCAAATCAATTTATATTATATTAGACAATGGAAGTCCGAACTAATTAAATACATCAAAGTATGGAATTTGTTTACTGTTCGAATCTGAATGAACGTTATTCGTGATCATAATACGGGATACGAGGTTAATATTTGAACAACACGATCTAATTAAAGTTCTAATGTTGAATATTCAAATCCCAGTATGATTCGAAGTTGAAATCCTTGACAAAAGTGGATTACCCAGTACTGTAACAACCATGTAGAAGTTTCGAGTTCCTAATCCAATAAAGTTTTATAGATCCTCTGCAAGACATTTCAATTAAAATTCAAAGATATTTTGAACCAAAGAAAAAATATTACTGAAAACAATTTCATATAATTGAAGTAGACATGTATAAACAGCTTGTTTAAGGAATCTTATACAGTAAATAGTGCTAATATTTTGATAATGTTGTTTCAAAAGTTTTGTGCGTTTTTATGAGCCTAAAGGAATATTACTGGAGTTTTTTCTCAACAACAAATCGTTTTTTAACACCTCGACAAGTGTTTCGATCACCAAGTGATCATCTTCAAGAGGAAGATCTTCCTCTTGTAATATTCATTTCTACACCAAAGGTTCCAAACAGTGCATCACAAGTTCATGAGCCTACTTCAAACTGTAATATATCAGTGAATACTTATTCAATTCAACCGGAATAAGGGCACTTTTGTTAATGTAACAGATAACTTAACACACTAACATATTTTTTTCATCGAATATTCAAGTAACTGAAAACTCTCAGATAACGACTTTTTCACCTTCAACTTTCTTTCACTTTCACCTCATTTCATTTATCCTTTCAACACAATTTACAATAGAATGCTGAAAATTTCAAACTTAAAAATAATTCATCAAATACTTTACGAATGAGTAATGGTTATTTTTTACTTCGATTGATAACGTTATTGATATATTCTAATGATTTACATCCCTCTAGAGTCCTTCTTTAGTTTCTAAAAAAATATATCGTCTTCATTAAGGGTATGAAACTGATTAAGATGTGACCTTATCTTGACACTACACTTTACTTGATTTTAATGTAGGTGTTGCTATTAACCTAAAAACATTCGTTGATGATAAAGCTGTCTGAAGTTCTTCTGAAATATTTCAAAATCTTTATCTCTCTGGTGCTTCAGATAAAATATAGCGTAACTGTTAGAAACCATATATACAGTGCGTCACAATTTTATTGGAGGTCAATATAGATGTATTCAATTGCGATTTGAAATTCTTTTATTTATCAGTATTTCTATGGAAATTGCTCAGTCTGGTCAACTTGCTTGATAGTTCTTGATATGAGATGGACTGAAGTTTAATATTCAGTTGTTGTAAAGTGAAGATTGATTTAATGAGAGAGAAACGATGCTGTTTCGATATGAAAAACAAATGTGTAAAATAAACTGTATTGAATTAATGATATCAATTATTACGTATGAAATTTATATAATAATAATGATAAAGTCGTCAGGAGTTCGGATCCCCTTCTCTGCATTTTCCATGACCATGAGAGAGCAGGAATTGGGGCATTTCTCCTTAGGGCAGCTGCTCTAGCAGCTGATGAACACGGTATAGTTTTCGACTCTGAACGAGGTGACCACAACTCTGTCACCGAGTTGGAACCCGTTCTGCAAAAAGCTATGATAAAAGCTGCAGAGATCACCTTACTTCTGTGGAGACACAAGAATAAGCCAATGAATGGGGTCTTCTTCAATAATATTGGAGACCTTGGCTTATCAAAGCGCCTGACGCTCGCTTTTCTCAGGTTGAGTGGGCTGAAGTCGGAAACTGAGGGGTTCATCATGGCTGGCCAGGATGGTGTCTTCAACACCTTAGTCTACCGCAGTCGCGTGATGGGTATGGAGGTTCCTGACCCAAGGTTCAGGGCCTGCTGTGAGGCGCTCGAGACCCTAATGCACTTGCTGTCAGTATGTCCAGCATATGCGGTCTCGGCCTATATCCATCGACATAATGCGGCCCTAAGAGTGCTATATTACCATCTGTGGCACTCTTACGGTATTGACGAGACACCGGTGTTGCCATACGCTCCTGGGGATATTGAATCCGTTGTGGGGAACGAGAAGTGCCGAATTTATTGGAACTATTCATTTCCCACCCTCAGGCTCATACAAGAAAAGAGGAGGAAAAACGGATAAAATATCGAGATTTTGTCTTCGAACTCCGCAGACTCTATCCAGATCACTCTGTCAAGATGATTGTTCTGATTATTGGAGTCCTTGGTGGAATGATGCCCTCTCTACTTTCGAATCTTAAAATCATACCGACTTGCCGCACTAAGGCAGAAATCCTAGCCGCACGGATGCAGAAGGCTGTCATTTTTGGCTCACTGCGCTTGCTCAGGGCACATGATTCTCGAACCCAATGATCACTTACCCCACGGTGTGGGGATTGGTCATTGGTTGATAATACTGGCGCACCCTCCCGAATGTATCGGGGCTTCAGGGGATAGGGCCTGACTAGCGCACACTACGGTGAAAAAAAAATATTGTGACCTTGGCTTATCAAAGCGCCTGGCATTCGCTTTCCTCAGGTTGAGTGGGCTGAAGTGGAAAACTGAGGGGATAATCATGGCTTGCCAGAATGGTGTCGAGTTTCAACTCAGTACACCACGAACTTCACTCTTTGAGAACTCTATCATTTGGAGAACGGTGTTTATGTGGAATAAACTCCCTGAGAACGTTTTTCCAAATGGATTTAATCTTCAGCGATTTAAATCCAATGTGAATTACTATTTTCGCACAGGCACCGCTCTAAGAGTGCCTTGAGGATTTTCGTGTAGTGCTTGTGTTTTGTCCTCAAAAAAAAAACTCAAATATTTTATCATGGAACATACTAAATCAAGGTTTTTGCACAGATAACAGCCCTTTCCCGGCTCCGTACGGATAACATCGTCATAATTAAACCAATTCACATGAAATATCAATGAATTATACACACAAACCTTCTTTTGGTATTTTTTGAGTTTCTTGAATACAGACAAGGGCAGGGGACTTTGTTTTATAATATATCAAGAAGATCCAGAGATATAATGTCATTACTTCTATCTCTGAATTACAATTTCAAATAAGATATTTTTATCAATTCATCATGCACAGCGATTAGAGGAAAATATAGCAGTAACCCTATAAATCATAATATTTCGGTATCAGGATATTATTTATTAGTATATTTCTAGCTCTCTGGTCATGAATACATTTCACACACAAGAAAAAACACTCTGATGTTTCATTACTAAAAATAGTTCTTGAAATTACCTACTAGATCTCTAATGCAAATTCAGTAACATCATCACAAGCGTTGTCTCACGTTGTACAAATCAGATAAGTTCAAACTCAGTAAAATTGTGATACCAACACGTACACAACTTTTCTGGAGATAGAGATAAAAGAAAAGAATTATGTTTATTACCATCTTGTTTATTAGTTGTTCACTTCAAAGTACTTTATGGCAGCATTTCAATTTGGAATAAGCAATTCTACTAATTTTAAGTGTCATTTCCTCTCAGTATTTTGAAAATTATTAGACACGGAAAATCAAACCTACCTTTTTAGAAACTCGGTTTCATGCACACGATATGAAAATGGTCTTCAACTGCGACTGCAGTTTCATTTCTCTGAAGTATTATCACATATATTTTAATTATTCTTCAATTGTTCATGAACTGACCAGTTCAATTCAAAATAACTACAGTTGTGATAGAGAACCGTTACCCATTCTAATTTAGTAACACACAAGATCATGTAATTCCAATAAATTCATTGAAGTTAGTACCAAAATATTATTCGTTTAGATTGAAAATTTACTCCTACAGATATATAGAAGCAAATAGGGAATATAAAAAACGTTTCTTTATTTGACTTTTATCAAAATTTGAAAAACCAAGACTCACAAACAAAATTAACAACAAATATCATTGAAAACATTCAATAAAGTTATAGATTGATCATATATGATAACTTTTCCCAACAGATTTGAATATGGGTTCATTTGAAGTGACAAAATCACCTTCCAATAATGTATATAACAGCTGTTATATACATTATGGTTGGTTTCAAGCTTTGACAAAATTGCTCCTCATAACTGTAATATTTATAAAATCATCCTAAAAAGTTGTTAGACAGACAATCATCGAATATGATTGTGAAATGAAAAATTCAACAACAAAATTGAGAAAACATGGAATATCATTGACTATGAGCTAGGTCGGGAAAAACGCATGCTGAAAATATTAGTATTTCCAACAGTTCCGACATGAGAACAAAATCCGACTGGTAGGCCGTGGTCGAATCTAACCTGAAGTGCCAAACGTTTCGTCTACTACTGTGGTAGACATCATCAGTGGTATGTGCGTTGACTGCAAGGATGAAGTCTCAGCAACGACAACTTAGTAAGTGAATTCAACTCGCCTGCATCTAGAGTAGGTTGAGATTAGCAACCAATCAGTTACATCTAGACAGAGTTCAAAAAAGATTCATAAAAGTCCTACTCTTCAGAGTAAATGATAAATTCAGAAAATTCCTATTGATTTTACCAAAAGAAAAAATTTTTTTAAATAGCTTTCAAAAACACATGACATGATTGTACCAAGACATATTGGTGTCTATTTTAACCCCCAACAAACTTATCTAAGTGGAAAGCGGAATTGTCTGACCTGACATTATTATATCCGGTTCGGAAACATTTATTTATCTTCTTGGTGAAAACGGATGCCTGGGTTTTTGTGACATTGAATTGAACCTGGTTACTTTCACCCCAATTCGAAATCACTTCCGGATCCTCATTAAGATTTGCAACCTTCTGCTGCCGATGAAGATGTGCCTTCGTAGCCGATGTCCTGGAATCCAAATAAAATGACGGGACGAGTGTGCTGTCGTCAGCAAAGCAATATATTAGATTCTTGTTTTTTTTTCAATAAGTCGTTGATATACAATAAAAAGAGAGTTGAAGACAATATGGATCCCTGGAAAACACCAGCGTTGATGGTGAAAGTATTAGAGAGATATCCATCACCAGATTTGCCCTCTGCAACTTTTTTCTGTTCCCAATATTGAAGAGGCACATGAAGAAAAGATTGAGAAGATAGAAACCGAATCGCTGAAAGACCTCGAAAACATATCAAAAAGTGCATATCAGAACTTCTTCGAAGATTGGAAAAAACCCTGACACAAGTGTATTATATCTGAAAGGGACTACTTTGAAGGGGACAAAATAGAAATTGATGAATAAATAAATATTTTTTGAGAAAAATGAAAATTCGCCTTATTTTTTTTTACAGACCTCGTATGTGTTCCAAAATCTGTAAGTAAATGATTAAAAATAATAGACTTTCTATTCCGTATTGCTTGTTGAATATTTTGCGAAACACTTCTAAATTTTTCGTTTCAGTTAATATTTTACGGTTTTCAGTTCATTTTCAGATTATTAATTTACTTGGTTACGTGATTCGTTACAGTTTATACCATTAAGAACAATCAAATAACAAGGTTATTTTTTATAAATCCAATTTACTTTGTAATAAATAATCTCTAAACCTATTGCCCTTCAACTCTATCCTTGACAAGCTGACTATAATAAAAAAAGTAATAAAACTAGATGAAGGCACACTTAATCTTTAGAGCAGCTTTTCTATGACATGAATCCATATCTTATTTGGTGACTTAACCTAGGTATTTCTTAAATTTCGAAAAGTCATAAAATTTCAACAAAGGAATTGGCTTCTATGCTATACTCAAAAGAGAAACTGGTCTCTTCTATTATAGATTTTATTACCCGTTCCACGGATTCAAGAAAGAACGATAAAATACTTGAATATTTTAACTCGACCTGTGTTCCGACAGTGGCGACTCTGAGAGAGATGGACCAGATTTAAAAATGAATAGCAGATGTTCTGACCTGTAACGAAGATTTGTTTCAATTGGTTTTTGTTGAACCTTCATTGTTTCATATAATTTTCCATTGTTAATGAATAAACAAAAAATTGTGTCATGTGATAATCATCAAAACAGTATATTAATGATGACGTTCGAATGAAAATCTGAAAAATTAGTCAACGAAAGACAAAATTCACCAAGTACGTCGTCTGCTACGGGGTATTTTGAATACAGAACTAAAACTCGAAAGTATGAGCAACAATGGTATAGTACAGAACTATAGTGGAATTCATTTTCACATTCATTTCTAATGAACCAAATCAACAAGAGTTGCATAGGATGATGTCATCATGGTACATGGGCTTTTACATTGACTATTACGTTACAAAATTATTGTTCACATGGCAGCAATCAGCTGATATCTTCGACTCAGGTACAACTACCCATTTGACCAAATGAAAGGAATGACTTTGTAATTTTCTACAGCAACCTGAAACAGATGCTATTGTTGCGAATGAAGAGAAACATTTTACTGCTGATGTTGGAGATGTTATGTAAAGCCCATCAATAGTGATGATTCAATTCCAATTCAGAAAGCTGCATTTATACCAATCTCAAGAATGAATATGCTGTCTGTGAACAGTGTGGATAAAAGAGGGATAAGGGATATATAATTAAATTCAATGAAGAAGAGTATATCATCTACAAAGACAGCAGATGCAACGAGATTGTTGGTACAGCAACTAACATTGATTAATTATGTAACCATATCAAACTCGTTAATACAGGTATCCTCAAGAACAATTCTCGAACGTTGTGGAACAGAAGACGTTCAGAATAGTGCCACCCAAGCACTTCCCAAAGCTAAAATCCACTAAAAAAGACCATGGTTACTGACAAATCATCATAACAGAGTCCCATTGTGAGGAAATCGACGAAACATTTCGAAAGTTGAGTCAGAAGCAGCCGATACTGATCAACAGAAGAGGTCCGATCCTGCTCCACGACAACGCTCGTCCTTACGTTTTACAAATCACCATCCGAAAATTTAACGGATTGGGAGTTGAAGTTCTGCCTTTGTGAAGTTCATCAAATCCAGATTACACAATTTTTATGCTGACAGAATTAATCAAGTTGTGTTACAGCTGCCGGACTGAGCCGGTGAGAAGAACATCCCTTAATAAATGCAGTAGATGTGTAGAAATATCTTATCAGTCTGTTAGATTATTTGATCCATTGGATTGATGTGATGACTGTCAGACCAATGATCACTTATTGTGCAGTTGCCTGGTGGCCGAAGGCTCTACAGAAAACGGCCCAGGCAGAGCTCTTTGTCTTACAGAGACAGGCTTGTCTTGACTATCAGTGGTGCCATCAGAATCACACCGTCAGCGGCCATGGATATCTTTCTAAATCTACCCCCTCTCCACATTTTTCTGGAGAGAGAGGCTAGATGGACTGCATATAGACTTGTAGAAATTGCTACTTGCACAAATCAATTTAATGCAGAGTGCAACAGACTGTTAGTTGACACTGGAAGTCACAGCATTCTGGAAATCACCTTTGACTTTATGCCTCCAACTGTCAACTACGATCTGCCTTAATATTTCCTCCTCCGTTGGAGAAGGAAATATTAGAAGCAGATAGTTGTTGGTTCACAGATGGATCAAAAACACCTTCCGGTTCTGGTGCAGGTGTTTTCAGTCGCAGACCCAGGACAGAGATGTCAACCTGCCTAGGAACCTATGCGATTGTATTTCAAGGGAAAATTTACTCCAATGAATTGCGTGCGAGGAGAATGTAAGAATCCAATCTCATACACAAGTCAATAAAAATATTCTCGCACAGTCAAGCGGCGTTAAACGCTCTTGGCTCCTACTGAACAACGTCTGAATTGGTAGCAAAATGCCAAAAACGACTATCCTTGATAGGAAGACTTAACAGATTGTGTCTGGTCTGGATTCCTGACCATACTGGCCTGGAAGACAGAAAAGAGGGTGCTGCAAGCAGCTTCGGACCAGAACCTGTCATTGGCATCGCTTTAGGCTTTGCCAAACAAAGATTGAACACCTGGATGGCAAGAAGATCTTTGGACTTCGGGCAGAATTGGACTGGCTCACTCCAAGGCGTTTATTCACCCATCGAAGTTTGATACCAAACAGTTGTTAGACTACAGTAGGGATGAACTAAGATGTCTATCAGGCCTTCTTACAGGTCAGTGTCATTTGAATCATTATATGCAGAGACTCGGACTGTCAGAAGACAGTGTGTGTCGCCTCTGTTTGGAAAATGATGAAACAGCAGAGCATATACTTTGTGCCCGTCCCGCTGGGGACCGAATCAGAGAGATAAAGTACCAACTCTAACAGTAGAACACAAGATATGATAGAATGCTTAAGGTCTAAAAATATTTATTTTGACACAAATATGTTAAAACCTGATTTGTACAACCTTATTAAACTCCATTAGCAAAAAATTGAAACGTTCGACACAGAAGAAATTTCAACTCATTATGGCCATAGTATCTTACGATTACTTCCCTACCACCCAGATTTGAATCCCATCGAATTAGTATGGGCATCACCGAAGCAATTCGTGGGATAAAAAAATTATTTTTTACGTTAGGAATGTCCAACATTTATGCTGATGAGTGAAAGAAACGCTGTGATGACGCAAAAAAGAGGGAAGAAAACTTCTTGGAAGCAGAAGCTTTCATTGACGAAGTAACGGAAAATCTGAGTATAAATTTAGGTGAAGATTCTAGTTCCAAAACTGAAGAAGAAATTATTATTTATTTTTCGTTATATTCAAATGAAATTATTATTCATTTTGAAAATTTTTTATCAATAATTCATTTGTCATAACATTAAAACGCATTTGAAAATGAATTCATTATTCACAATAAAATGTGTGGAAAGTGACCTACGTTTAAAGCTTTCAAATTTCAACCCAGATATAGAATCTCTTGTAATTCGTAAACACCAGCTCCACCAGATACACGTCTATTTTTTTATTAATCGGTGGGCTGTGCTTGAAGACTGGCAGTAAACAAATCTAAAGAAATGAACTTCAAACGTTCAAGCCAGTCTCGAATATACCTACACAGTAGGTTGAATGAAGTAGTTGTTTTCTGACGCCTATCAGAAAACAACTACTCCCCTGGCTAATACCATGAAGGGAGTTGGATTATATCCGACAGGCGTCAGTGCAGGAATCTTCACAGAAAATTTCCTGCATATGCAATTGGCAATATAACTGAAAGAGTCGACCTTCAATTTTGGAACGGGCACACTTGCAGACCGGTTTCGGGCTCATTAGCCACTCAATAGTGCAAGATAGTGGCCGTCATCGACCTAAAGTCAATGATATTCCATACCCTTTGGACTGATAATTGAAAATCGGAATTCTTTCATAGTATTTCATTCCTCTTCCTAAGTTGGACCGAACAACAAAATGTCACTCCATCTAGTGGACGAGGTACTAACCAACTGCATATCCGAAATTTGCCCGATTCCTCTGAATTTGGAAGAAAAACTTCCTTATTGGTCAGTGGGCTATACTTGGAGACTGGCAGTAAACAAATATAAAGAAATGAACTTTAAACGTTCAAGCCAGTTTGCAATATACCTATATAGTATGTTGAATGGACTGACGCCTATCAGAAACCAACTACTACCCTGGCTAATACTACGAAGGGCGTTGGATTATATCCGACAGGCGTCAGTGCAGGAATCTTCACAGAAAATGTCCTGCATATGCAATTGGCAATACAACTGAAAGGGTCGACCTTCAATTTTGGAATGGGCACACTTGCAGACCGGTTTTGGGCTCATTAGCGGCTTATCAGTGCAAGATAGTGGCCATCATCGACCTAAAGTCAATGATATTCGAACCGTAAACGCTCACAATCGTTAAGGGAACTCCAATGGATATGCGACTCAATCGGAAACCTCAGGATATCTAGTTTATTCCAAAAATATTCAGAAACGAATTTATTGAAACGACCGCAACGACCTCTTCAGATCAAATAGATCAAATTATATTTATCAGGATGGGGAAAGCTTAGGGAAGTCCTCTAATGCGTTCCCTGGTCAATAATTCGCAAGAAGGACAAATCATATATTCCTGTTAGAGAGCTGTGACAGAATTTCAAATTGAAGTTTTCTCCACATAATGGTGGTCGAATCGAACATCCTCAATTTTTAAGCTGAAAGAAAAAGGCTAACAGATCTGATTGAAGAAATATTTTTTTTAAACCTCTGTCGATGAATAGAATTTTTTTTTTTCATCTTTCAGATGAAATGGGAACCGAACGCGCAGATACGTTCGTCATCACTTCATGGTTGGCTGGAATTCATAATTAGCGCCAGTGACAAGATTGGCCAGTTAAAAACTTTCCGAAAGAAATGAAGAAACAAATTCATCAAACTTGAATAATAGGCATAGAAAACAAATAAGTTAAATTTGTTCTTGTCATCATTGAAAATCGATAACTTATTTATCATGAATATTTATTGTGAAATAGCGTTATTTTAAAAAACATCTGTATATATTGATTAGTGTAATAATAATACCTACATCAGATACTTACATAAGGATTATGGTATCAACGTTATGGTTGTTTTTAACGGATATAGTAATGATAGATCTGAGTATATGAAACAAATCGTAAATATATGAGTTATACTTCAATCGACTGGGATTGAGGTTAATTGTTGTAAACAGCTGCGTCTTCGTTTGCAGGTTAATATAATGTGACTTTGTTTGTATATACCTTCTGATTTAAATGATCTAACACCGAATTGCCACTTCGATATATCTCTGAAAATAGTAAAAACTAATGTAAAGATACGTTCTCATCGCAATTTATTTACCATACATTGTGTGAATGTAATTAATACCTTTATTGAAAAGTATTGCTTCACTTGGTTCGTAAAATACTGAAGTTTCATCTGTAACACGTAACTTCCAGATGAATATTATTGATTATGATTAATATTATTATCTTGATATTACAACAAATCATAATAATTGATATAATATCAAGATATTACATTTATATACCCTTTGTTCAATACACTCATTGTAATGCATTGTTTTTGAGTGTTTGAAAAACATTTCTTCATCATACTAAAAGATCACCATCTGAAGATACAATTGAATGATCCGCACCGCTTTCTACTTGACTTCAATCGATATTATTTTCGGACAGTTTTTCGCAGAGCAAACTAATATTATTTTTGCTGTTTCCTGAAAATTTATCTTCAGACTATTTGGAGGCAAATTGATGGAATGAATGCAGATGTTTCTGTTGCATCATTATTATGTCCATTAAAAACAACTCTAACGTTGGATACATTGTGTGAATATTTAAAGTTGTGTTTTTTATGTGAATATATTGTTGAATTTTAAATGTATTCTTCAATCAATTCAAGCAATTTTTTTCGAAAAGTTTGTGATTTCAAATAAAATAGAAAATGAAATATTTCCTAAAAGATCAGCCAAATTGGAGAAGTCTTTCGAGAAAAAAACTTTGTTGATAAGGCTGATTTGTTCGTATCAAAGTTCTGTAGTATAATACAAAAATTTACATATAGTACCCGCAGATACTTTATGTCGGCGAAAATAACTTAGCAACGGAAGAAATTAAAAATGGTTCTTGTAATTCTTACGTAAATGATCTCAGTCCAGATACTATCGTTATATAAGTGTTACTTGCCTTTACAAACGTTTCCCATTAAAATTCCATCGTACTTAACAACCATGCATAAAAATACTTTGATCCAGTATCTATTATTCTGTCAGATTAAAAAACAGTTAGCTCGTGCTGGAGAATGTAGTTCCAGCTCCAAATAAGGCAGTTTGAAAACAAAAGATAATTTGTTTCCAAATGAATTTTCTATCTCTACTATTTTGTTTCAGTCATCCATTACGATTGTAAACATTCAGATTACAGAACAAATTATATTTTGAGACCGAAGTGGTATTTTTATAAGAACTGGCAGACAATTTCATTCCCAAGTTTAGAACTGAGTAAGTTATCCTTCTGACAGATAATTAAAGAGACAATGAGGCATACATGTTTTGAAATCTAACAATGGGATGTTCTTGGGAAGAGAGAAGTAACGGTAATTTTCTTCTAAGGTTACTCTCACAAAAGTACCAAAATTATCTATGTTCATAAAAATATTATGAGCGCTTTATTAAAACAAGTGACATTGCAATGGATATATTCGACTTGATAAAAAGAGACGGAAGTTCTTAATAAGTTCATCTTTGAACCTGGTTACTTTCACCCCAATCCGAAATTACTTCTAGATCCTCATTAGGATATGCAACCTCCTTCTGCCGATGAAGATGTTCATTCGCCGCCGAAATCTTGGAATCCAAATGGGATGACGCAACGAGTGTGCTGTCGTCAGCAAAGCAATATATTGGATTCTTGGTTATTTCCAATGAGTTGTTGATAAGAGATGGTTGGAGACAATATAGATCCCTAGGGAACACTTGCAGGGAACGTTCTTTCAAGAAGCTGAAGAGCCATACACAAAAATGATCCGACAAGCCATAGCATCGAAGTTTGGCCAGCAAACCCTAATGCCACACACAGTCAAACGCCTTTGAAATATGAAGCCCTACAGCTCTTGAGTCTCCATGTTTCTTAATTGCGTTATTCCAAATATGGATGACATGTGGGTGCTCTCTTCTTATCTCAGGAAGAGTCCCACATTTTTTTTTGTATAAATATAGAAAAGTGAAAAGCCAAAACCTTTCTTTCACAATGAAATCGAATTCATTTACCTTTTCAGGAACATGTGATTCATTGCTCAGAAAGAATAGTTCGTATATCTCTACTCAAAGTTATGAGTTCATAGTCGAAATTTCAAACTGAAGTCGAGATTTCAAGATCAAAATATCTTTTGTGTGACCCATCTGCACATCCGTATATCCTTATTTCGAAATTCAATCAATTTGAGCTCTACAGCAAGTTTCAATGTTCAATTTCTATGTACTTTCTGTAACTTCACCCTGAGTTATTGTATGTCCACTTTAAAAGTGGAACGTAATGTATACATATTATGAAATAATCTATTCTTCACTACTTTTGTAATTGAAAAGTCGTTGCAAGTTCTTATTGCTCAAATATGCAGGGTAGTTGAAGTAAATTTTAAGAGAATATGAAGTAAGTGGAGTAGATAATTTGTATATTCAATCTTTTGTAAGTCATAATTAAAATGATTTTCATTTTCCATTGATGTATTCACCGCCAATAAGTTTTTTAACAGTTCATGCCTTATGTTCGGCAACAATCCATTGCTGTACATTGCCAATAAAACACGTGGAGAACAATAAATCAAGTTTGTGCAGAATACATTATTCTCTGAACTTCCTCGCCCGAAGTAAGAACGCGAGAACGCCGATTCTTGTTATAGCAATATATCTTAATACTTTTTACTTTACAGGTTCGAATTCTGCAGTCACGACCACGGTCTATGGTGAATACGAGAGATAAGAATATACATTTAAATTGAACATAGGCGATTCATCCAGGTAGACAAACAAAATAACTTTATCTGCAGAGGACAAAGCTTTGGCTCCGCCCCAGAGTATGCAAGAAGTGTAGAACCAAACACCAAAGTTCCTTTGAATAAGGTCCGACACCATAGGCGCCAGTAGAAGGCAGAGGTATTCAAATTTATTAGGGATAATTTATCTATCTAACGGGCAGCACCCAATATACAAACATGTTTTCACAAAGATGTACATTATTACTTATGATTAAGATCAAGTTTGAATTTGACCCTAAAAACTAAGATCGAACCCAAGGACTGACTATGATGTGATACACATACATGCCACTTTTTTAGCTGATACCACTATTGCTATCTCGTAAACGGTAGGTCATACAAGAACGGTTAAATGGAACAAAAGTTGCCTCTTTAGGGATGCAAGATGATGGTATTCTCAGATCGACAAAATCACCAACCGTTTCTGACATATTTGCAAAAAACTGAAAATGACAGATTTTGTTTCTGATTCTGCTCTACCGCCTCCATGTTCAATAATATCAAAAAGTGATGCGGTAACTTTTTGCTTTCTTTCATGTTTTTCTTAATCTGGTTCATCCCATTTCTCAATGCGACGTTTCGTTAACTGAAATCAATATATTTTTTATACACTTTGGTAGTCATTGTAATTACAAATTCATTGACATATTACAAAATATGTATTTCTCAACATTTTTTTCCAAGAAAACTTCATCAAAATTCCATCATTCAACTTTTTTTCAATGAAAAATCAAATTTCTAAATATCGTTGCAAGCACATAATTATTATTATCGTAATACACCACATTGAAAAAGAAACAGTTACGAAAGAGAATGCAACGAAATAATAAATTGTAAAAAATGAACATCATAACGGAATGCCTCACGTTACATTTTTCAAGTTATCATCTCACGCGATATCGAAATAAACGTTCAAAGTGTCTTTCATCGTTTCTTAAATAAATACTTGCTGTAAAAATAGTGTGCTTGTGGCAGTTTTCTAACATCTGTGAACAGATAGCCAGATAGCCATGCAGGCTCTCCTGATTGAATTTTTCTATTCCTCAATATGTATTTTCAAAATTTACTCTGAATACTATATCTTTTATGAAGCCCCACAACGAGAAACCTAAAAGAGAGAGGTCTGGTGAACATGGTGGCTTTTCAATAGGACAATTATTTCCTATCCATCTTCCATCTTCAATGTGGTGAAGTTCCGTTGTGTTGGAAATACTCATATTTTCTCATTAAGCAAAGTGGCAAATCTTCTAGAAACTCAATTTGAGTCCCTGAAAGAAGTTCAAGTATATTTCTCTGATCAGAGATGTTTCAAAAAAGTAGGGGCCAATAATTTCATTAACTAGAACACCAAGCCATACGATAACACCATATTTCTCTTGAAAATTGGTAACTCTATGTAAATATTTATTTTCTTGTGACAGTGGTAATGTACCTATATAATGTATACCGTTGGAGTTACATGCCGATAATGTACAAGATTGTGTGCATCTCAAATAGTTTTATGTGGTAGCCACTATATGCAAAATACTGAGCCATAAATACAATCAAATTGGATACTTTTTTAACGGTGCACATTTTAGAATATCTGTCAAATTCTTATAAAAATTGATATTTGATAGATAGATAGATTTATTGAAGTTTTCGAATTGAACATATGAAAACTTAAGTATATAACTAAAATACAACAAAAGATAACAAAAGATTATCACAGGTTTATAGATTCGTGGGAGTACATTTTGATATAACTCAATATTGAAAAAAAATACGATAAGTGTCACAGATATAAACGCATTTGTCTAAAATATGTAGATATCAAAATATGATGAAAATGAAAATATACTCTCGCATATATCATGTTTATATTTGTTAGGATTATAAAAATTTTGATGGCTGATACTAATATCTATCCTTCTTCTGTTTCCTACAATCGTCATGAAGTTGTTATAAAAAAATTCTTGCATCGAATACGGTTCCATGTTACATAACAAATCGGAAACTAGAATTTTGAAAGTGTGCCGTCTGCCTTCTTCTCTGATTGTCAGTGGTAAATGATTGTATAGTTTGATTGCCATACAGCATGGACCTCTTTCTGTATTTCTTAGTCTATGTTTAGGAAGAACGAGGTTCGAATTGTTCCTAGTATAGTACTCGTGAATGTTTTTATGAATAATAAATTTTTCTTTGTTGTCATAAACGAAAATAACACAAACATAAATATAGATCACAGTTTATGTCAAGCATATTCTTCATTATACGTTTTTGCATAATAAAAATGCGTTCCAAAGTAGTGCTTCCACCCCAGAACATAACTCCGTATTTGAGGAAAGGATATACGGTTCCATAGTATGCTGTTTTTAGTGCAGGAGTATTCAAGTGACTTCTCAAAATTCTAATTACATAACATTTACTAGCCAGTTTTTTTGCAAGATGCACAATATGTACGTCGTAGTTTAATTTGTCATCAAGATAGACCCCTAACATTTTTGTACATGATGAAAAATTAAACTTTTCAGGGCCCATGTTCACATACTCTGGAATAATCATGGAAGTATTAACTGTTCTGAAAACTATACAATTAGTTTTGACTGTATTCAAAGAAAGTTCATTTTGAATGAAATATGTTGAGGATGTAGAAACAACATTTAATACATCACTTTCCAAATTCTAATAGCAGTCAAGAGGTATACAAGATTGGAATCATCAGCATAACTGACAAGTTTTAAGTTTTAAAAATTACTGAAAAATCGTTTATATAAATGATAAACAACAAAGGACCTAGCACACTTCCTTGTGGAACACTTTTATGAATTTCAGCATGTCAGAGTAAAAAAGTTCTGTTTGATGTTTAATGCAAACTTTTTGTTTTCTGTTGCTAAGATAAACTTTGTCTTTAACACCACTTAATTTGGACGAATCGTTTAAAAGTTATCACGATAAGAATAACTTCTTGCAACGCAGTAAGTCCTTACGCGTCGCGTTTACAGTAAAACGATGGGGTATAGGAGTGGTCTAAGCAATGAATCGCTATCGAGGAGAACACGACCCGAACGCGGGCAGACGCGTGATGGCAGACGGCGTTGACGGTTGTGTTAATTTTTGCTAATTTCTTTATAGATAACATAATTAGATTCACGAAGCTATTTATTACTTAGCACACTTAGCATCTTGTTTAAGTTACTGTATTTTTACAGAAAAATATAAATTACTAGCTGTTGCCCTTATATTAACCAACAGCTGAAGCAACCGAATCTAGAATCTTGAAATATGCAGGTAAGTTCTATGTATAGCGTAAATAAGAATCAAAAAAGGGAATCAGAAATTTCCACCCCAAGGGAGAAAAATAGGGTTTCAAAGATTGTTTTGAATTTTGTCAGTTTTGAAGTTGGAAACATAAAGTTTTGGTTTACTAAAAAAATATTGCAAATATTTCTTCAAAATGGTCTGTCACGAAACTTGATGTGACAAGCCAAATTCTACGAGGGCAAAGCCGGGGTCAATAACTAGTCCTATATATACAATTGAAGAATTTTTATATTCACGCAAAACTTGATGTATATTTCTGTATTAATATATATGTAAAAATGTACCAATATAGTGTATATATTGTAATTTTATATTTATGAGTATACTGTATATATTATTATTTCATATTCACGGGTATTGTCTTCATTATATATTTTGTATGGATGAAATATTTTTATCTATTTGCGTATTGACGAACCTAACATATTCATTGGCAAAAAAACTAAATGAATCAAATTGAATCTGATTTCAATGGCTAATTTCTCAGTGGCGTTTTATGCATTTCCTGAAAAAATCGATAATTGAAAATTGAAATATGATTGGCATGCCAATGTATAAACATTTCAAAATGCATCAAAGGTACACTTGAGATATAAATATTCTTCAGAAAATTTCTGTTATTCATTTATGCCATTTCATTGTGAAGTTTATCTCATAGAGGTCCAATTAAAATGGATATCTCTATATATATTCCACGACTTACTTTAACTAAGTGTCAATTATCACTTCAAATGTGATTCTTTCAATTCCGAATTAGTGACTTGACGCTTATCAATATATCATTGAGTGCAGCTGGAATCTTAAAAAATTTGGCACACATACTTTGTTGAATAGGTAATAGTAAAATTTTCAGGTATGTACCAGAAACCTATAAAAATGTATCGAATACAATTCTGCAGAGATAATACGCCATTATGTGATGCAACAAAGATATTACACCAGATGTGAGCGAGCACGTACCATTATATTTCTCAGCCTATAGATAGCAAGTTCCAACACAAAAGAACGATCATCTGTCATTAGTGAGATTTGACGACCTTTTTGCTCTTTAGCCATGCTATTATTCACTGTTCCCTGAGCATCGTGAAAAATCTGTTTGAAGGTTGGCAGGCATTGAGTTGGCACCAAAAGTACTCGATGCAATGGATCTTAGTAGATGGTTTAACTGTGACAGGCACGAAATCCTTTTTATAACCCAAATCTACCTGACGAAATTTGGCACCGTTTCAATTGTATGAAATCAAATCAGCTTCAAATAACGTAAATATTTTCAAATAATTTTTGGCAATTTTTTCTGGTATATTAATTATGCAACACGGAAAATAACGCGAAAATAAATGACACCCAATCAGATAAATATTATGTTCCACTAGTTTTTCAATGTCATACACCATTCTTTATATTAATTGAATAGAAATGACCGATACTTGATGAAAATCCATATTAAAAAACTAATCATTACAGTTTATTGTATGATTTTCACTATAAAGGGTTCTACAGAAACCGCGACACGTGTTTCGCTATACAATAGCTATATAATAGCGCTTTGAATCGAAAATACGGGGCGAAAAAAATTTCGACAATAACAATTTTGGTAATTTTAAAGTTCTTAATGTAGCCAAAATAAAAGTATAGCGTACTACACTGGACCTACCAAGTAATAAAGAATCTGACAATTCCATTGGTACCTACCAACAACATTTCGATTACTACAAACGGCTGCAGACATTCAATTTGTAGATTAAGAAACATTACAATTTTTGGTAATGAATTTTTATTGTCGAAATTCTTTTTCGCTCCGTATCTTCGAAACGAAGCGTCCAAAATCATCAAAGGACAAAATATCCTTAGATCCGGAGTCTTCCCCGAGAAACTAAACATTGGCAAAGTTGTAACCGTTCATGAGAAGTCTGACGCTCATCTTTTAGAAAATTATAGGCCTAACGCTGTGCCCTCTGGTTTCTCAAAAATCTTCAAGAATGCATATTCAGAAAGAGTAATGCATTCTACTCAACACGGCTTCTAATCTACAAAATCCATCATAACTGCCACCACAGCCTTCTATGCAAAAATTCTGGTAAACATCGAATACGGCGAATGATGTTGGGATATTCCGTGATCTCAGCAGGGCATTTGACTGTGTTGATCACACGATCTTGTTAAATGAACTGTATTCGAATGACATTAGGGATAAAGCCTTCAATTTGATTGGGTCTTTCACTGAAAACAGAAGACAGTTTGTTTCAGTTTGCTATCATCCCTGTATATTCACATCCTGAAATCACGTTTTGAAAATTGAGGTCCCCCAAGGGTCTGTTTTCGCACCAATATTATTTATGTTATATTGTGATGATATTAATATCGCAGTCGCTGATAATACATGCATCATGTATGCGGATGATATTTCATTATTGGTATCTAATAAATGCGATATTTCCTTGGAGGAGAAGTTTAACTGAAGACTAAATAATTTAGACTTATAGTGTATTTCTAATTCTCTATATTTCAATTCTGGAAAAACCTTTTCTATTCGATTTCACCATAGACAAAACTTGTCCTGACATTAAAATAAATGATATGTAATGTGAATGTAAATTTTTAGGGCTTACATTAGACCACTGTCTGAACTGGAAAGGACATTGTAGCCCACCCCAAAATTATCACCAATTACATTTTATAAGAAATCTCAAAATGGTTTTACCCAGTGAGCAAATATTGAATTATTACCATGCCCATGTAGAATTACGAATTAGATACGGCATTTGTCTATGGACATCAGCGATGTGTTATTGTCGCGCACTATGCAGAGACTTATTCAAGCAATATGATAATTCTTATGGATATATTCATTTTTGAAATGTACGTTTATATTTATACTAATCAATTAAAGTTTGGATGACATAGCTCCTATCATAGTATTGACACGAGAAGTCGTGATAACTTTTACGTTAAAATCCAATTGCAAAGTTCTCTTCTTTATTTGGATTGATAATGTTTAACAGTAATCTCTTTCTCTTGAACCGGCTGGTATCTCAATCGCCATAAAAGAAATAACCAAGAAAAGAATTTCTGGCAAAAACATAACCATCTGCACTTATAGCAGACAAGCACTATTAGTCTTGAACAGACAGCGTGTTACTTCGGGGCTAGCACTAGAGTGCCACCAAGATTTAGCCAAAGACTCGGTAGATAATAACATTATCCTGAGGTGGGTTAAAGGGCACGACAGGAGTAAAGGTAATCGCATTGCCGACTCTTTAGCCAAGGAAGCAGCTGGACTGAGAATTTTAGGACCCAGTGGCACCCACGGCCTGATGACTTCGACAATTGCAGAACTAGTCAAATGTTACACCCATGCTCAATCCGTAAAGAGATGGGATAAAATCAAAGGATGTAATCTTGCCAGGATCACCTTGGGCGACCCTGGAAAGCTGGCGAAGAAATATCTGGCGATGACCAGGAAAAATCTACGCCTTACAGTAGGATTTCTGACTGACCACTGTCAGCTAAGAAAACACCTACATAATATGGGGCTAGTGGACACCCCTCTATGCAGGATGTGTGAACAGGAAGATGAGACTGTCAGGCATGTCCTGTGCGAGTGCCCGGAGTTATCGTCAATATGAGAGTGTGTGTTTGGCGAGTCTTGGCCTACACCTGCTGATATAAAAGAGATGTCACCCAGCGACCTGTCCACCTTCCTGGAAAGGACAGGATGGACGATGACCTAGAAGGACAACTCCTCGGGAGGATGTACAATGGGTCACATGTGGCCTAAGTGCGTGGGCTTACACTCACCCTCCCTACTCTACAGATACAGATACAGAACCTCTTTCTCTTGAGAGATTGATAGAATCCATGTTCAATTTGAAAACGTTTTTACTAAATCACAGCTTCTATATCGTGCAATAATTTCTTAATTTGACTGTATGATTCTTTTAGATTCACAGACCTGACTAATCCAATACGTATTTATGTCTTATGGAAATTAAATGTTATTATTATTATACATACTTTCAGTTGCAAACTGACAGAAAAAGCCCTTTTGAAACAACTGCTTCCAAATAAACATTGAAATACACGACAAAAAACTACCTTCGTAACAACTAATTTCATTTGAATTTTACGAAAATAACTTTTTTCCAATCAATTTGTACTCCAAGCATTCGTTATGGAATCAAAAAACAAATAGCATTCGTAGAACTATTACATATTGGTCAAACTGGCAGAATATTTAGGAATCGAATCATCCAGGAACATCATACGAGCTATGTGAAAATGAGAAAACAATTTCAACATATTCAAATCATCTTCTAGAAAAAAGTCATATCTTTAACGAAGAGTTCGAAATTTTGCACATAGAAAGTAAAGGTTTGAAACTGAATCATTTGGAAGCAATGGAAATTAATAAACATGAAATTTCAAACATTCTAATGAATGACCAACTGGATTTGAATAGATCACCATTATTGAACTTATTTTCTTAAAAACGGAGAATTATTATTGATGTGGATGTGAGGTACCTAATATGCTTCAGTTGATCATAATTGAACAGGTATCTTAGATAGAGGTTTAGATAATTTTTTGGAGGTAGTCTCAATTATGGGTACCTGTGGTATATAAATATTAGTGTAAGAAACAACTTGAAGTATTCAAATCGCTTGTTCAGCTGTTCATTTTGATTTTCAATTTTATTTTTTCAGGGATTTCCAATCATATTATATCATATTAGCCAATGGAAGTCCGAACTGATGAAATTCACCATGAAACACTGTCAATCACCTTCAAACAAACATTAATAAAAACTTTAAGTTATCAGAAGAGGCAAATTTGATTTGATATTTTGATAGTTAGAACTGGAACCTCTGATGTAAAATAAATCTATTGAGAACACTTTCCCAACACCAGAACAAAAATTACGGTCTCCCGACGCGCGATTCGCTAACCTAGTTAGCGTCCTCAGAAGATCATTATGAGAGAGACCGTAATTTTTGTTCTGGTGTTGGGAAAGTGTTTTCAATAGGTGAGATTTGATATTTTTTTGTATTGATATTGATACAGTTGAAAATCAATCGATCAGAGATACAACAACAGGAGTTAATTCCTAGATATTGAATGGTCGAGTTTGTTAAAAACTCATATCAACAGACAGATGACTTGTGTAATATGCTTTTGTTAGATTCGAATTGTTATATATAACATACGGGCCTAAGAAAAAAACACGTTGTTTTTTGTTCAAAATTGACTTTATTCATCAACGTAATCTTTATTGAGAGTCACCCAATCATTCAAGCGTCGCTCTAACATTCCAATACATTTCCAGCCGATTATTGTGCTTTTGAGTGCTTTGGACGAGATTCGCCAATTGCTCTCTATTCAGATGACGTTCGTTTTGATTCCGGAGTGGAGTAACGGATCCATGTTTCATCTTTTGTTACATATCGACGTAAAAATTCCGGTTTATTATGTTCAAACATTGGCAAACACTACTCAGAATCAACAAGAAGTTCTTGTTTTTAGTCAACAATGAGTACGAGAGGCACCCACTTACCGCCTTCTTTAAACGTCCACTGCGTTCTGCATCATCGTGTCTCTACGACCACGTTTCAAGTCAGCAAATCAACGTTTAATTGTTGGTTCTGATCGAACTGATGCCTTATAACACTTTTCAAGCCATTGCTTCGCTCGAACGGTATGTTTCCATCAAGAGGCAGTTTAAAATTAAAACACGAAATTGTTTTCGATACATTCTTTTGAAAATAACAAAAGTAGTGTCACTCTTAGCACAGTAACTCACAAACTTAGGAATATTATATCATGAAACTTAAACAGATTTTTTTGAAGCTTAGTACTAACTGAAAAAGCGATGAATGCAATAAGACGAACGCCATCTTTGTGGTAGGCCCGAGAATTTTCAGTCATTCAGAAAAACCGTCTCGGGAATTTGTTTTCACAAAGACGCCGTTCTCTGAAAGTGATAGTTCTTAAAGAGTGTGGTTTCAAATGTATCAAGTTGAACGTCAAAGCAGACTAGGTCAATCAAATTGGTCTAGAAAAATTTCAGTGATGCTGGACTAGATATTTTAAGGACAAAAACTTGCACTGAGTTAGATATTTCCAATGAATGAATATCGCAGTTTACCCAAATTTTATTAAATACTCATAAATAGTTATTATTTGAAAAATATTTTTATAGATGGTATTACATTTTCACCTCGTGATAAAAATACAGATGTTAGATACCCTTGAAAATGAATTCATTCAAATCAACATTCATTTCACAGTCAACCTCAAATTCCACTTTGATCTTAACCAAGGGCCGAGAAGCAAGTACTTATAAAGTACTCTTTCCGAGTAGAGAAGACTGGAGAAATTGGAAGAATCCATCCTCATACACAAATCAATGAAAATATTCTTGGACAGTCAAGCGGCGTTGTTAGCTCTTGGCTCCTACCGAGCAACGTCTAAATTGGTAGCAAATTGTCAAGACGACTTTCCTCGATAAGAAGACTTAACAGATTGTCTCTGGTCTGGATTCCTGACCATACTGGCCTGGAAGGTAATGAGGCTGCTGATTCCCTTGCCAAGAATGGTGCTCCAAGCAGCTTCATCAGACCAGAATCTGTCATTGGTATCGCTTTAGGCTTTCCAGACAAAGATTGAACATTTGGATGGCAAGAAGGTTTAAGGACTTCTGGCAGAATCTTCCAGGATTAGCTCAGCCCAAGGCGTTTATTCACCCTTCGAACCTTGATACCAAACAATTGTTATACTAGAGTAGGGATGAACTACGATGTCTAACACGCCTTCTTACATCAGGTCACTGTCATTTCAATCATCATATGCAGAGACTCGGACTGTCGGAAGACAGTGAGTGTCGCCTCTGTTTGGAAAATTATGAAACAACAGAGCACACACTTTATGCCTGTCCCGCTGGGGACCAAATCAGGTTTTTAGAGTTCGGCAGAGCCGTACTCTAAATCTGACCTGACCTGAAAGACCACTCACCATACAAACTAATCGGCTTCGTCAAGAAGCTGAGTTTATTTGGTCGAGTGTAAATAGGTGTAAGCCACAATGAACCCTTGCTGGTTGTTGTGGTGGGTACTTTGGACTTAACCTAACATAACTTTAAATTAGGTTGATTCAGGAGAGCACATGAAGGAAATTGAAAAAATATATCTGAAATTGCAAATTAGACAGTTAGATTGGTTTGATATATCTTCGTTTTTGTCAAGGGTTTCCAGACCAGAAACGATATTACATTTGAGAAACATTTGTAGAATCATTACTAGGTACTAAATTAATCGAAGAATACATCCAGGTCAAATGAATCTGTATTGAATAAAGTTTTTTTGGTTGACTCCATAACTCTAAGTACCGTTTGCGACAGTTACTAGTGTATGTACATTTTCCTAAACACATTGAATATTTGGTTATTCATTGTGACTCATTGCTTGAGAATTGCTTGGTTCAACTTGTATTATCTAATAATAAAATTTAAAAATAAAGAGCGTTCATACGTAAGTATATTCTCACCATATTTCTTCATTATCACAGATTTTGTATAGATGCAAGATTGTCTGATGATACTGATGTTAGTTATACAGTGTCACCATTAAAGTGCGCACCATATGGGAAACTTTTTTTTTCGAAAAGTTTCAATGAAGTTAAATTTGTACTTGTTTGTGCTTTGAATTTAACTTGAAATGATGAGGCCAACTGCGACCCACTGACGTTCAGTGTTTGTCAAATTCAACTTTTTTTTTGAAAAAAATTGAAAAAGTGCATTTCTAGATCGAATTTAACAAAAAGTTACTTGAAAAAGTTGTGTCTACGGCAATTTTATACTCATATGCCAAATTTTATACAACTAGGATAAAGTTAACGTTTTGATTATTTTTGACAGATATCCCCTTTATTTTAAAAAACAAGTTCGGTTAATTGTCATCAATTCATGTATACATAACAAACTCATCATGGAGTTTAACTTTCCTGATACAATTATACTCATACGGACATTTTTAGAGAGAAATTAAAAATGTGCTATAAAAATTTCAACATGACTGGTGCAAAGTTTCAATCACTTAACTATTTTCTTAAACAAATGTCAGTACCTTTAATTTTGAGAAAGCAGACACAACTCAGAACTGCAATAAGTATTAATAAAATTACTAGAGTAGAAATTACATTGAAATTTCAATATTCAGTATTTACAGATTATGTATAAACACTAACTAGGGCGGTAAGGATGCCTAATCACGTTGAATAAAATTTTTAAGTAGGTCTTGACAAACAAAATGCATGCTATGGTAGTGCCAAGTTGTTGATTTACTTGTCAAATTTTTAACAGTTATTGTTGCAATAATGTTGTCTCTTCAGGAAAGAATAGAAATAGTTTTAATATGTGGTGAGAATACACCATACTGGCAAGTAGCTAACATTCTTAATGAACGGCATCCAGGAAAAAATGTTCAACATACTACTATGTCAAGGATAATGTCGAAATTCAGAGAAACAGGATCCGTAGCAAATCAATTTAAGAAAAAGCATACTCCAAGTAAATATGATGAGGAGGCCCAACTTAACATTTGTTTAAAAGTTATTGAACACGGGCAAACGAGCATAACCGATATTATAAAAAATACCGATTACAAGAGAGAAAGTGTTAGAAAAATTTTATTGAAGAATAAATTTTGGCCTTACAAGCCAAAATTTATTAACACACTAAAAGAACGAGATTTTGATGTCCGTTTGGGGTTTTCATTCTGGTTTCAAGGAGAGAGAGAAGAAAATGTAAAGTTTCCGTATAAAATTTTATGGACAGATGAGGCAACGTTCTCTTCAAATGGAACGGTAAGTTCTCAAAATTGTCGAAGGTGGGCCCAAAAAAATCCCAATTTCACAGTTGAATGTGGTGATCAGTATTCCTTAGAAACCAATGTATGGTGTGGGATACTTAACGACCAAATAATTGGGCCATTTTTCTTTAGGGAAAATGTATCATCCGTCGGTTATCTCAACCTTTTAAATAATGAGGTTAGTGAAGTTTTAGATAATATGCCTTTAAATATTAAATACGACCGATGGTATCAGCTTGATGGCGCACCAATACATTACACGGTTGCTGTGAAACAGTCTCTCCAACAAATGTTCAGAGGCAAAGTTATTGGATGTAACTGAGAACATTATTAGCCACCTAGATCACCCGACTTGACGTCTTTACACTTTTTTTTGTGGGGTTACCTGAAACAAAAGGTGTACCGATGTAGACCATTTACTGACATACAACATGCAGTTACAGATATCAGTAGAAGGACCATAATTTGTACTTAACGTGGAGGACGACATACTAAAATGTAGCCTATAAGTGTTTGACAACCTCATTTAGTTCAATAAGTAATTTTTGTACCCATTTGTATTTTCTATAATATTATTGTTGTTAAAAATTCATAATAATAATAATAGTTCTATCGAAATTATTTGCATTTTTTTTAGTTGCCTCTGCTTTTTCGAAATCAAAGGTTTGTTTAAGAAAATAGCCAAGTGATTGAAATTTTGCACCACTCATGTTGAAATTTTTATAGCAAATTTTTAATTTCTCCCTAAAAAAGTTAAACTCTATGATGAGTTTGTTATGTATACATGAATTGATGACAATTAACCGAACTTGTTTTTTAAAGTAAAGGGGATGTCTGTCAAAAATATGCAAAACTTTAACTTTATCCTAGTTGCATAAAATTTGGCATATGGACATAAAATTGCCGTAGACACAACTTTTTCAAGTAACTTTTTGTTTAATTCGATCTAGAAATGCACTTTTTCAATTTTTTTCAAAAAAAAAGTTGAATTTGATAAACACTGAAAGTCAGTGGGTCGCAGTTACCCGCATCATTTTGAGTTAAATTCAAAGCACAAACAAGTGCCGAAGTTAAACTTCATTGAAACTTTTCGAAAAAAAAGTTTCCCATATGGTGCGCACTTTAATGGTGACACTGCATATTAAAAAAAATCTGTTTTTTTGTTCTACATAAAGTGTTTCAAGAAGCATTCAGCTTCAACCGAAAAGCAAATTAAATTATGAAATTATGGAACAAAATTGAACTTAATGTATTTCTTCAAATGTAGCTATATTCTTCTCCTTCACCTTTACGTATAGTCGACCTAATCACAAACGATTTTGATAAAAACTGAGATATCTCTAGATATCCTTTTATGCCGCCTATAACTAGCAGTGTTATCAATATCATTTTTTCTCCTGTCACATTTCACTAAATTTTTTCGATGATAAGGCCTAATTCATTTCATAATCAGTACATTATCAATATTGCCAAGCAGATTGGATCTAAATCTTTCAATAATTCATTTTGAAAATAATTTGCTTCGTAAAGAAGAAATAAAAATAGCTATTTGGGGAAAAAGTGTTTTGGCTGTCGAATAATCTCCCCTAATTTTTTTTTCAATATAAAAATAGTTGTGTGTTTCAATTTTAGTACATTATTCCTAAAAGTAATTTCATTTTTTTTAACTTTCCATTCGGTATTTTGTGGTCGTTTAAAAAGGAAGAAATTAGCAGCTTTCTATCCCCATATCTATATCGACAATATAATTGTTCAGTAGAGTATTCGATGGAAAGTTACCTATCTTTCTACAAAAACCTGCTCATTATATTTTCAATTCAAGGCAATATGTGCCAAAACATCATTCAGGTAATACTGTTTCTTTCTGGCATCAACAATGCACCGATTATAAATTCGAAAATTATTATAATTATAATATATTTTGCATGTTTTAATGTGATGTGCGTACTTTATGTCATGTTATAAATAAATAAATGCAGCTTATCACTAACGTTGAGTGATAGATGGCAGCCAGGTGAATATAAATGACTCACGTGTTGTTTGTGTCTGCTAATGAGATACGGATTGAATACATTTGCGAGTACAATGAGGGAAGAGTTTCATGACTTTTACATTTTTTTTGTATGTTCAGTATCACGGCCACTGATTTTATTGATATTTTACTTCTCAGGAGTATTTATTAGGAAGGCGTATTTATTACTGATTTAAGTAAGAAAAATTAACGTTTTTTCAATAAATTTTTCACCAGTAGTGACGGTTAAAATTAGAAAGAGAGTTTTTGATATTTATTCAAAAGTTCTTGAATATGCTTTTGGTTAATTGTTGAAGGTCTGAACTTCTGAAAAAGTGTCAACATATTTCGGATCTAGAAAAAGCGAATGATTAAAGTAGGTACCTACTTAAAATACTAGGACCGAAATATTCCGATGGGTTAGTTAAACATGTGAAACTAAAATAAAAAATGATTAATAAACCCTATTTGGTGAAAAAAACTATTTATGGTGATTCTGAATTGGAAATGAGTTAATTAATAATATTGACTATAGAGAAAAAAAATTCAAACTAGGATCTTCTGCGACTATTCTATTGTTAGTAGGTATCCACAATTGTATTCTCGATACTTGGAGATTATTCCGTGCTAGAAATCGTATGTAAGTGAGACCTCGTTAATACTCAACTCGCTCAAATATCAGCTCCATTCGTAAAAAAGCGACAGCTAATTGTAGAAAACACATTATTTTCACCATATTTATAAGTCAAATTTGGGTTCGCTACACAGTAGCCCTTCACCAATTCGACTAAAACTTTCTATATGTTACATGCTGTTAGGATGGTCTGGCTGAATACGTCGTCATCAATATATACACAGATAAGAATGAACAGCAGAATTTATCTGCGACGTTTCGTCTTTTATAAAACACCATCAACCTTGTATTTTTATATGGGCCGAAACTAAAGTATACCCTGTATATGACTCCATTTTCCAATGTGAATACAGCAACGTATCACACAATACGATTTCATAACCATTTCTCGCGCAAAATGAAAAGTAATTACTAAACCGGATATATAGTATCCGCTGGAAAAAATGTCACATAATGTTTTGTTGTCATAATAATAATGTACTCTCATAATTTTCAAAATGAAGAAGATTTGCTAAGGTTGGTTACTACATCCTTTGACAATATTGTTCCGAATATGTTAACTCAAGTTTTAAATTCGTCTGTGAGACGAGCGTTCTTGTGCTTAGAAAATAACGGAGGGTTATTTGAACACTTATTATAAGTTCCTGTTTATTTCCTATAATACATATTAGCTCCTTATTATAACATTACAATTAGATTTTATAAACTAAACCTTTGATATTGGGACTCATCTTTGTATTCAACAACGCAAAAATTCGGGCAACTGGTAAGTTAAAATTTATTATAAATAAGACTTATCATTTCACTTCATGTATCAAAGCAGGTTAAGTAATCACTTTTCATTTTGCGCGAGAAATGGAAATCATAGTGTGTGATACGTTGCTGTATTCACTATGAAAAATGGAGTCGAATACTAGGTATACCTTTGTTTCGGCCCATATTAAAATACAAAGTTGATGATGTTTTCTAAAAGGTGAAACGTCGCAGAAAAATTCTGCTTACTTTATCGTGTGGTCCTTACAAAGTGGCCATGGGAGAGTGCTATTTGTTTTACATTTTCTTAGAAAAGAAAACTAGGAGATAATAAAAACGAAATTCTCAAATTTTGGTTTTTCTCGGATATGTCCGAAACTACTCGGAATATCAAAACTTTTCAAATGGCATATTATTTGGCACATAAATGCGCTACTTTTTTCTAATTCAATCGACTCTGTATCATCACCGTACATATCTATACGATGGTATCACCGTTTCCGGTATCCCCATGCTGTTCATTCTTATCTTGGATACAGTTTATACTCGTATTATGAATTAAAGTCGCCCACCGTGTCTGTCTGTCAGAAAGCGATGAAATCAAAAACTTACAACTGGATATTTATACGGTTTTCCCAACGGACAACGTGATTCAAAACAAAGATTTTTGCGTATAATTAATTGATTTTTTGTGTGAGTTGATTAGAATATGATGATGTTATCAGGAGATGTCGCTGCCTAATCCCTTTGAGAAATGAGAAAACAAATCATTAAATATTGTTCTCCTTTAATAGGTGTACAAAAAGGATAACCTTATAATCTCACATATGATATGGAAAGATATTCAGACAGTTTCGATATCAATCTTCATGAAATAAATACGTTAGTTACCTCCTTTTGCATTTCATACACATTTTAACTTCCCTCTACAGCATACAAACCAATACGGCAAGTTTATAGCTATTTTGGTTTTGTGATGTCTCCAGGTGGATACGTACCTATTTCAAAATTAAAATTGAAATTTGTAAACATCATTCCACAACAATGGCCTGGGATGTTTCTGGATATTTCCGAACAATCCAATCTATTCCCGAACATTCCAGAATGTTTTGGTATGTAATGGCATGCTGTGATATGCCATCGAACGTGCTGGACTGTTCTGTAAATTTTTAGAGAAACCACTCATATCTTCATACAGAACTACTACACCAAATAATCATCTTGATCGTTCCGCAATGATCTGAGATGTTCCAGGATGTTACCGAACGTTTCACTTCCCGTCATTCTAGAATGTTCGGATAAGTTCTGGAATGTTGTGAAATGTTTTTGAATACTCTAGGTTGTTCTGAAATTTCTTGAATTTTCTAGAAGGCAAAAAATCTAGCCCTAATGTCTTCAAAAAGACGTCTTTCAGGTAAAAACGGAAACCTTTTCATGGAAAGGTGGTAAAAAAATCACCATAGGATATCACTCCCTTGATTGTTCCACCATGGTCTGAGATGTTCCGATAAAATGCTCAAGTAATAATTAGATAAGAATTGATATTATATCCGTCTGAATAGCTTCCCAATTACCACATCATATGTGACCATTACTTAAAATGTTATAATGGGTAGATATATGGTACTCTATTCTTCCTTGATCTATGAAAAAAGATGGAGAAATAGAAAGTCAAAACCTATCGATGATGATCCTTCAATGAGCATCAGAAATCTATCGGAACAGGTCCATACATCCAAGTCCACTATTCATAGAATAATTAGAGAACCACTATTCCACCATATCACATCCAGAAGGTACATGCCATGACCCCTGAAGATTTTCTAGCACGACTGGAATATGTCAATTGGTTCACGGATAAACGATGAGAGCATATAACTTTTGTTCATCGAGTTTTATTCACTAATGAAGCAGGTTTCAATAGGGATGGAGTTATAAACTCTCACATATGGGCCGAGGAAAATCCCCATGGGATATTGCAAACCAAACACCAACGGAAATTCAACGTGAATGTTTGAGCTGGTATCATAGGAGACCATCTTATAGGACCATTTGTTCTACCTGAAGAGATATGTGGTTTATATATGATGGTGCTGCTCCTCCTCATTTTAGTTTGATTGTGCGGGACCATCTGTACCATACTTTCCACAACAGATGGATTGGTAGAGGTGGGCTATATGCATGGCCACCGCGGTCCCCGGAATTAAATTCATTAGACTTCTTTTTTTGGGGCATCTCAAAAGCCTTGTTTACGCTACACCTATTCACACATAGTGAAGCCATACGCAACGATCCTGAAATGCTATTTCAAGTACAGAGTGGGTGTCTTCACAGACTACGAAAATGTATTGAGAAAAAAGGGGGTCATATCGAGAAGTTTTTGTAGGAGCTTGTGATTGATATCTACACCATGAGTTGTATTAAGTTAACGTGTTTACATTATAAAAATTCGTTATGAACATTTTACTTATCATCTCTATTTTTCATTCGAAATTAATCTTTTCTATTGATGATAGACATCTCAGGTTGGATGTCGTCGAACAAAAGTGCATTTTTATCAAAAATCGTTGCTACAATCGATTTTTCATATGAGTAATTTTTCTCAGAAAATTGTCTGAGTAACCTGATTTTTGTTGAAATATATTGTCATTCAAAGTTTTGGGGTGTGGACCATCGGGAGTAGTCCGTTCCTGACTTTGTAGCACAACAACTGACTCCAGCATGAAAGCTCAGTAGGAGATTTGAGCCGGTTCTAAGCCTCCCCCACCACTATGACGTATTAATTGCTTTTTTATTGGTTGTTGTTTGGTGAAGTCACTGTGATGTGACCTTGAAGGGTGTGGTGTATGGATTGTTCAGAAATTTTTTCCCGGTTCTAATCCTCCCCCCACCAATATGACGTGTTATTTGCTTTTTTTTGTTGTGCAGTGAAGTCAAGGCGTTGTGACCTTGAAGTGTCTGGTGCATGGATCGTTCAGATTTTTTTTTCATATGAGATTTTGTGTGTGTATGTGTGTGTGTGTGTGTGTGTGTGTAAGAGAATGCACGGTACAGGGTTTCATCATGTGCTTGTTTGTCTATGTACAAACATACGTCTGCATACTTCGAAGATCCTCCAAGTAATGAATGCTCCATCGGTGTGAGGGCACCAAGTTAGTAGTGGAGTGACGTCACAGCAATAACCGTTCAACGGCTAGAGAGCGACATGTTCACTCCACGACGTGTGGCAGAGTAATGCGTATTCATCGGTCTGCTCTCACCTCCCTCGATGTAGTGAAGGATGTGACGTAACGCCCCAGACTCGCCATCAATGGTGACACGCAGGCGGGCGAGGACTGTGCTAACGTCTGTCCTCTCCGAGAGCGCAACGACAATTGCTTGTTCGGCTATCGCTCTCGAAGCAGTGAATGATGTGACGTAACGCATCACCCTACCCTCGCTATTGATGGTGACACGCAGGCGGGCGAGGACTGTGCAAACGTCTGCCCTCTCCGAGAGCGCAACGATCACTGCTTGCTCGTGCCGGCAACTCGCATCAAATTGGGAGATGGGCTTGGCTGTACAGGCCCCATCCAAGTACATAGAATAGATTCAACGTTCGATCATTTCAGTACAAATTTTGCACAAATGCTGCAACGTATCTATGATCTACCTGATGATTTCCCGGCACGTATGGAAGAAGGTATGCAAGAGGAAGTAGAGGCAGAGTTAGAGATGGATGTCAATGAGTTAGACGATCTAGAGGATAACGAGCTAGATAATTATGCTAATGATGATGCCATTAGTATATCGTCTGATTCAGATGATTATGAGGATGACATCATCAGTATATCATCAGATACAGATGATGATACAATCATCATTGTTTCTGATGATGATGAGGAGCGTTAGTCCATACCATTGCATGGATTAATAAAAAAAACAGCCCTTTTCAGGGCTACAATTGAAGACTGAAACAATAAAAAAATAGCTCTTTTCAGAGCTATCATTATACTTTCAAACAGAAACAGGTTCATACCATTGTTAACATTATAGTCTCAAACAAAATGTATGTATGTAAAAGTATTCATCATTATATGCATACAATGATTGACAAAATGCCAACTTCAACTTTCATTTAAAGTAGTACTCATCATATGCATAGATATTCAATGACTATCAAATTCCAAATATCGACTTTTCAGTCAAAGTAGTAATTTATTTGTCATATAATGTATAGATATTCAAAGACTAACAAATTACTTAGACTTTTATTAGTCAAAGTATTCATTTGTCATATAATCTATGAATACTAATACAACTAACTACTGTTTGTGTGAATAATGTAGCCCTGAAAAGGGCTGTTGTTTTTTCGACCAGTAGGTCCACGGTTATTGTGCCACAGGTTGGACATTATTACATATAATACATGTAGATACTCGGGTGAAGTTTGTTAGTGGCCTCTCGCAAGCTTCACACCAATTCTGTCCCATTTCCATAATTGAGACAGTGTTGTGGGTGTTGACATGGGCATACCACCCTCCATTATTGTTTCTATGCGAATAAAACCGAAAGCAGCACCAACATAGTTTTTTGTTCTCTCCATCTATTGTGCTGATCAATACGTATGCATCCATTGCACAATACAAATCCAAGGGATCTTCCAGTGTCTCACTGACATTGAGCGTTCGCATACCGATCCTCAAAGCACCATCGCCTTCAGTTGTGTCAGCTTCTATCCCTTCATCATCTCCTTCTTCATCCATGACCCTCTCAAACTCCATCACGTCATCATCTTCGTCGCTTTGGTTGGCCTCGTTTTCAACTTCGTCTATCTCATCTTCATCGACTCCAACATCTTCTGCTTCAACTATCACTTCCTCTAGCGGAACATTGACATCCTCATCATCTGATTCGTCTATCCAATTGTTTTCATCAACAGCAGATATTCTATTTAATGCAGCATTTATTTTTGCAGAATTCATCTTGTTGTTGTTTGCTCACAGTTGTAGAGAGTGAATGAATGAACTCTAGGTTTGCAAGTCGACTTATATAGGAGGTGATGCGACTCCCACTTGACTCGTTTAGAGTGGAATAGTAGGAGAAGTTATCCCACTATACTTTCACATGATGTTGATTTGTATAAATAGAGATCGTAGGTGTAGGAGAGAGCATTCAGAGTTTCTGTAAGTCATCTCTTAATATTTCTAATCGAATTAGTAAAATGCCGTTTCCAAAAGAGTGGAATGAAAAACCAAAAGTGTGTGTCTACCCAATGATGATTGCAGGGGCTATTGTGTGCTACTTTTGTCAAATAAGTAGACCTAAGGATTCAATCAATCCATGTACTGGTATGTGTAGTGATTGCGTGTTGCGGATTCAACTATCGCCTCCTTCTCATCCACCGAAGCGAACAAAATCGGATTATCATCAACAACAGTTACAGTGTCTGAAGTGTTCCGAACCTATAATATTTAACAATATAGGTATCTGTAGAAATATTTGCGGTACCTGTGCTGCCGTTCCAACTCCACTGCAACGTTGTTTGCGTTGTGATACATATTCCATGAATTGTTGGAATCATGTATGCAATGCATGTAGAAGTACTTGGGATCTGTGTGAGAAGGTTGGTCAACTCTACCCCAATAGGAGAATCCATTTTTTTCAATGTTGGTGTTTGACGCACGAGCAACAACTATTGAGGAATAGAGTCAAAGAACGTTCCACATCCACAGAGACATATTAACATTTTTCATTTTATATTTTTTATTATCGTTATTGTCCTCTATTATTAATAAATATATATATATATATATATATATTTTGAATTTATTTGTATTATTTTCTAACATTTAAAAATACATGCATGCAACACAAAGTTTTCCTCTTAAATGACAAAGATTGTTACATGCGTGAATAGTTCAGTGAGAGAGCGCATGTGCCAGTTGATGAAAGAGCGCATGCGCTAGTTTATTTTCTTCTATAAATGGTGAGGTCTCAGTAACATCATCACCTTTCCTATCCACATTCTATTGCTATCACATATCATTCCTCAGACCTTAATAATCATGAGCTCTATGCCGCTATTGATTGCTGAAGATGGTTCACCACTTGTTGATATCGATCAGACTGATTTTGAAAATATTCCAGTATTACATTTATCGAGTCAAGATTCGATAAATGATTTTGATATTAACGACTTCGTTAACTTTGCAGATGTGCCAGAACCAAATGAGCAAATTATTATTGAAAATCCGATCGTTTCGCAATTATCATCACTCAAACACTCTTCATCTACCCTTCCTCTTGGTGTTGATAAGAAATCTAGAACAATCAAGAGGAAGGTTACTAAGGCATCTTCATCGATTGTCACTGACTTTAAAGAAAAGAAAGAATCCAAAAGTGTTGTGCGACAGAAAAAACCCGCAACGAAAAGTGACAGATCGAAGAGGAAGCCAAAAGGTACTCCTAAAGAAATGAAGAGTGATTTGAAAGCTGAACCGCTATCTTCTTTCAGTCCCCTCCATCGGTTTGGGGAAATGAAAAGGAAAGCAAAATACCGTCTTGTAAAGGCACAGATGACTATTGCTGAACTTGAAAAGAGTGAGCGAGCTATTAATGCTAATAATGAAACTCTTGAAGCATTAGATGCCAAGATTGCATTAGCGAAGGTTGAATTGGCTAGAATGTCTAAAGATGCTGATGAACTCCGTTCAAAAATAGGTAAAGATAAGCAATTCCATCAACGTTCGAGAATGCAAGCTCAGGCTGAGCTTGAGGAGTCGACTAAGCTTTATGAGACGGCATTATCAGTGAGAGATAATTGGCAAAAAGAGTTGGATACTGCATTTCAAAGTGACGGCGATTAGTTTTGGGAATGATAATGTGTTTTCAATATCGTGAGTTGAAAAATATTAGCGGGAATGGAGTATACAATTAATTTGGTTTGGTATACACAGAACATTGCGAATGGCTGGGGCAATGTTTACCGCTGCAATATTTTTCAATTCACATACTTATAATTGAAATGAAAACAATAATGAACTTTAATATTACTTTATTCATAAAAGTCACTATTAGATACATTTAAACCATATTTGATTCATGAATCCAAGAATTTTGTTCGCTAGGAAGACCTAACCACTTTACATATACTTTATTTTTTCTTCTCTTCAACACCTTCTCAATCAGATATACGTCAGGATTCTCGGTTCGTAATAACTCTTCTTCGTAAAAACATCCTCTAATCGGCTGTTCATTCATATCTTCAAGATTATAAGTCGTTGGGATGGTTTTATTAATTTTAACAATCTTGAATAGCTCCGTGGTAAAATTCGCAGTGTAAGACTTTTCAAAAATATTTTTGTATTTACTTATACGTACAATATCATTCAATTGGAATTTGGGTTTACTTTGTCTTCCTCCAATTTCATTGATACCCTTGAATTTCAATTTTGTTGTTGAATCAACATTGATGGGTGCCATACCTATTGTACGATGAACTTTATTATTATATCTACTAGTTATAATTGGAAGAATATCAAGCCATTTGTGGTGACCTCTCATCGAAAATTCCTTGTAGAGCCATGCCTTTATTGTACGAATCACTCTTTCTGCTATAGCTGCCTTCTTTGTGCTGAATGTTGAATAATGATTGATATTATATTCTCGCATGAGAGATGAGAAGCTTCTATTAAAAAATTCTTTCCCTTGATCGCTTTGTATATGTTTAGGGGAAAATTTGGCTTTCTTCAGTACATATTTCATTGCATTAGTTATTGTACTACCTGTTTTATCTTTAACTGGCACAGTCCATAGATATTTTGAGTAACAATCAATTACTATAAGTATATATCGGTATCCTTCATTACTTTTTGCATAAGGTTGTAGTTCAGCTAGATCTATTTGCCATAGATCTGCAAAACCTTTGATGGTAGTTATTCTTCTGCGAAAATTACGTCTTGCAGGTCTGTGTAATTCATTAACAACTTGTCGTTTGATATCACTTACTTCATTAGTCATTCTATTTCAATATGATTAAAGAGAAAAAAAGTGATAATGTTACTGCATTGAATGATGATGTGACAGTGATCATTACTTGTGGATATATATTAATATATTATACCTTCTTCACGTAATTCTTCAATTATTGAAATTATTTCATTATCATGTCCGGTATGTCCAGCTGACTTTGATGCTACCAATAGTCGTAGGCGAGCAACTAACTCTTTCGGTGAATTCCAGTACACATAATTCGCAGGTTTAGAATTATATGTTTTCTCCATTTTCACTCGTTTGAGTGCTCCACCAATTTTACTTCTACTCCTAATTGGATATTGTCGTGAGTCTAATAGTGGTTTGATGACTTCACGAAATTTTTTAGAATTTGTATTTTTAAAACCATTCTTCAGATGATATTGTTTATATGGAGCATTCGTTATTTTCAATATTTTGGAATATACTTGACGAGTTTCTTCATTATCAACATCTTGTGGATTCTTCAAAAAGATCATATCATATAATTCTGGACTACCTGCGCATTCATATTTTTTCACTTTATTAGCATCCCAAAATGAAATGTTTCCATCTTTGAAATGTACCACTAGACTTCCCATTTTCAGCTTTTGTGTAATTGGATCCATACGTACGCCAAATGTTCCATCATATGCTGGATTTCTAGATTTTACATTATTCAAATGTTTCATCAAAACATCTTCACCACTTTCATTCATAACAGGTGAGATGTCAGGATCCGAGGAATCGATGTGGGACGATGATGGTGTTTCGAATAGAGTTGTTCTCATATCGTCTTGAAGTGTGCTCGTGTCACTATTCACAGATGATACACCATCAAAAGATTGTTTTCTTCTTATTGGAGTACTCATGGGATAATTTGAAGTAGATTGAACAGATCCACGATTTGGTGATAACACTGCTGATTTAGAAGTAGCGTTTGATGATAAAACATTCAATGGTTTCATTATGGGCTCATACAATCTTTCAAGTGTCGAACGATTTTCAATATTATCATTCTTGATAGAGTTGAATTTCTGTCTGACAGCTTCTGTTGTCTCTACTAGTTGACGTTTCAAATTCATTTCATTGTTTTTATGTTCAGAATCGTTTTTTGTATTCATAATGCCCTTTTTAAATTATAGCTCAATTCGTTGATGAAGTGACCTCTACAATATTCAGTGATCGAATAAGTTTCAAAAACAAGATCATGGGTATATAAAACTATCGAATCCTTTGCGATATCTACCTTCATCTATTTTTCTATCCTTATCAATTACTAGAAATCCATATTGATCCTCCCAGCATTTAACACACATCAATTGGAATTGTTTGAATGTTACATCGGGTGAAACATGATCTGAATAAATGTGATGTAAATTCGTCTCATCTTGTTTGAACATTATAATGAAATTGGTATTGTCACGCACTAACTGTTTGGGTACCCGTGAATATGTCTGTGCTAGATAAAAACAATCAACATCCTTATGACGTCCCATACAGAAATATGATCTAATAATATCTTGCTTTTCACATATCACATCATCGAAAATGAAAACAGAATTAGGCTTAGCGTCGGAGGGTTCCACTATTTCTGCATTATTGCTGAATGTATAAAAACCTAATCCTTTTATAGGTTCCAAAACACTTCGCAAGTACTGATATTTAGGTTGATTGAGTGACTTCGAATAGAGATACACATTTCTAAATCTCAATCCTTGTGGATGTGTTAATAGTGATATCATTGCATTCGTCTTTCCACAATTTGAAGGTCCTATAATGAGTCCTCGAACTGATGATGGAAGTAGTGGACCATGTCTGAATACTCTTTGTCCATTCAATCCACACCCAAATTTCTCATCTAGATTATCTACAGCAAACTTTTCTTTCTGTTTTACAATGCGCATCGTGCCGTGGTTGGAGACTATATAAATGTTATTAGCTTATTCATTTCAATGTGTACCATCAAACGATACGGACGTATTGAAAGTGATCGTAAAATTAAAAGAGGTTGTGGTTTTGTTAATGATTTAATAAACAAACTTCCTTTCGAATTACATCTACCTGGAGGATATCAATACTGTGGACCGGGTACAAAATTGAAACAACGTTTAGCTCGTAACGATCCTGGAATCAATAAATTAGATATTGAATGCAAAAAACACGATATTCAATATTCTAAGCATCCATCTGATCTTGCAGCAAGACATTTAGCCGACAAAGAACTTGAATACAGCGCTTGGGATAGGGTTAAATCAAAGGACGCGAGTATTGGGGAAAGAGCAGCTGCATTACTTGTCACCAACATTATGAAAGCGAAAAGACATATGGGCATGGGTTGTAGTACCAATAAGAAAAAATGTAAGAGGAAACAATCGAAGAAAAATAATATTAAAAAAGTTGCATTTGGTGCTGGGATAGTCCATAAAGTGCGAAATGTATTGAAGAAAGCTGGTGGGAATCAATTTGTGACGAATAATAGCAAAAAAGCTATCACTGTGGCATTGCAGGCGGCACGTAAATACCTTAAAGCTGCCGGTGGAAAGAAGAAAATCCGCACACCACGCATAATTCCTGTTCCCAAGATCGGTGGACTTTTACCATTGATACCAATTTTTGCTGGACTATCCGCACTAGGAAGTTTGGCGGGAGCCGCTGCTGGTATTACCAAGGCCGTGAATTCGGCAAAAGCCAGCAGAGCGGCTTTAATGGAAGCCAATCGTCACAATAAAACCATGGAGGCTGTAGCATTAGGCAAACACGGAAGTGGAATATATCTCAAACCATACCGTAAAGGTTTAGGACTATATTTAAAACCATACAAAGCCACAAACAAAACAAAAAACTGATTGAACCCCTACCTCAGAGGCCTCTTACTGATCTCGATCTCAGTTATTATGCACAAAAAATGAAAATTCCACATTTTCGTGGTGTTTTTATGCGTGATAGATTACCATCTTCAGGTCCAAAACAAAACGAGACAGCTATTGTTAATTTAGATGGAATAAGTGGACCAGGAACACATTGGGTGGCATATAAAAAATGTGGGAAAGAAGTCACATATTTCGATAGTTTTGGAGATCTACCCCCACCATTGGAATTGACTCGATTCTTTCGAAAATGTTCGAATGTAAAAATCAAATATAACTATGATCGACAACAGAAATTTAATACAGTTCTCTGTGGTCACTTGTGCTTGCAGTTTCTCTCTAAATAATTTTCCAAATAAAAATGGATTCAACACCAAAACTGGATCGGGAGGCTATCAAGGGAATGGGGTTTTCACTTAGAATGTTTTCAAAATATGGTACCTTGAAAAAAATGGATAAAGTGATGCTTGCAAATATGCCTAAGGAAGTGATACTTGCATGTGTTGCACATGAGATTGCATATGTTTGGGAAAAGTTGCCTAAGCATCTGCAAGATGACATCGATATAATGAAACATAGATATTGTTATGAGCACCACCACGATCAAAATTCAGATTCGGATGTTAATGATGGTCCTATACCTCGAAAATCAATGTGTTGTATTTGTAATATAGAGGATGTGAATATTGGTATCAATAAAAATGATACTTATTACAATTCAACACCTTCCAAAAAGTGTAAATTGTCTCAAATGTGCTGTTGCTGTGTACAATAATAAATTGAAATGTGTTTCAAAATATTCATCAGTCATGTCACGAAAGTTCGAGCTACAAGCTGTCGGGACAAGTGTCTTGAGTGCGGATTTTTTTCCACCAATTGAATTGGATAGGAACAGTCGTTATGGATTAGGACTTTTGGGATTCTATGGATGCAATACAATCAATAATATAACTGAAGCTAATAACTTAGTTAGTTTTAGAATCAGTAATGACAACTCATCGATATCCCAAAAGTTGACAATTGAAATTCCATGTGGTGCTTACGAAATAGAAGAGATCAATGCCGTCATACAGAAACATATCATGTTCAGATTGTTTCATGATAAAAAACCAAATGATGTCGTTGCAGATGATATTTTCTATCTACACGCCAATAATAATACATTCAAATGTGAAATGCGATCCAAATATGAAATTGATCTGACACATCCAAATTCTATAGCAGAAATGATGGGGTTCGCTCATGGAATATTTCCACCAAATCAGATACATGAATCATCATTACCAATAAACATTACAACTGTGAGACTTATCCGCTTAGATTGCAATATAATATCTGGTTCATATATAAATGGTGAAGAATCTCACATTCTTTTCTCATTCGATATTGATGTTGAACCTGGCTACAATCTTACTAAAGAACCACACAGTATTATATATATGCCTGTCAGTCCAGAAGGTCGTCAATTGATTCACAACATTACAGTGCGTATTTTGGATGAAAAAAATAACCTTATCGATTTTGGAAGTGAAGAAGAGATTTTCATTATTTTGGAATTGAAGAAAATCGAATAACTGTTGTTATGGGTTTCATTTACAATAGACAAAATCGCATTGAACAATCCCAAACGAGTTGTACTATTAAAAAGAAAGGTGTGCATAAAAAGAAAAGTGTGCATAAAAAGAAGCTCATTCCACAAGTGTATGCTAAACAGTTAGCACATAACGCTCTGTCTGTGAGTGATCTTAAATTTTTGAAATCGATTGGATTGAAAGTGAGAAAATAACAATGGTGCTCGAAACAAACAGTGAAAAGTTGAATATATTCAATGAACCAGTGCTCGATCATTCTCTCATAAGTTTACATGAGCACACATATAAGCCCTATGGATCACCGCTATTCAGGAATTCGGATGAAATCAGAATTGCAATCAATAATCAAGATGTTATACTAGATATTGCCGACAGCTTCATTTACATAGAAGGTAAATTCACCCCCAAAGATGTAGCGAAAACATGCTATCTCTCGAATAATGCAATTGCATTTCTCTTTGACGAAATTCGTTATGAAATGGGTGGTGAACAAGTGGCTGTTGTTAGAAAACCTGGGATAACATCTACAATGAAAACCATGATATCATTTGGACAATCTCATGCTAACACATTATTGACATCTGGTTGGGGACTTTCACAATTGAAGCAAGATATCTTGGATACAAGCAGTCATGTTTTTAGTGGAAAACTACCACTGAAATATTTGATGGGTTTTGCTGAAGATTACAACAAAAGTATCTTGAATGCCAAACAGGAATTGATTTTGATTATCGCTCGATCATTCAAAAACTCGTATATAGGTGAGGTTGATGCTGATTTGGAAATAAATAAAATCGAATGGAAAATAAGACATATTGTACCAGATGATAAACACAAGCTCAAACTTTTGAGTAGAATAAACAAAAGCGGTCTGAATGCCAAAATCAAATTGGCATATCGTATGTGGGACCTCTATGAACTACCATCATTACGTGGGACTTCTTCAGACATATGGGCCATCAAAACAACTAATGCATTGGAAACTCCTCGTTTTGTCATCATCGCATTCCAAAGTACTACCACATCTGAAGATAGAACACAGGATATTACAAAATTCACAACTGCTGATATCAATAGTATTCGAGTATACTTGAATTCTGAAGTTTATCCATATGAGCGTTGGAATTTGAATTTCGATAAAAAACTTGATGCTCCTGCTTATTATGCTTTTGAGAGTTTCCAGCGAAGTTATTATGATAAAGATATGAGTGAACCTCTGATGGACATTGGGCAATTTAGAGAGAATCCACTATTCGTCATCGATTGTTCCCATCAACCGAATGCAACAAAATCATCAACTATTGATATAAAGATTGAGTTTGAGACGAGGAAGACCAAGTTTCCAGACAACACTAAAGTATATGCATTAATTTTGCATGATACAGTTTTAACATACAATGCATTGGATGGTTCAGTTCATAGCAGATATTGACACTTTTTTTCACTCTATCATATACTGTTTTATGATCTTTTTTTTATTTGTAACTGACTTATATCACGTATTGTATTTTATAACATATTTATTGTTTTGTAATCATTTTCTATTGTATTTCATGAGATTTAAATAAATAAAACATGAAAATAATACAAAGTTTTTTATTTGACATCATTTATGATTTACAGGAACATACAGACTATCTAAAATAACTTCTTCCTCATAATCATCATTTTCGCGACCATCTTCAATTTCCTCTCGATTTTCATCATTCAATTCAAAGTGATGAATAATCCATTCTGGCAAGTATGGTTGGAGGCTATACAGGAATCTTCTTAGGTTCAGTTCAATCATAACCTCACAAAGTTGCCACAATTCCAATTCATTATCCAAAAATTTGTTACAAACTTCTGCACCACTCCAATAGTTCTCAGCATCACGAAGGCATAATTCGATTTGTTTTTCATCATAGCATACACTCATATCATAATTGCTTGCATGTTCGGCTCCATCACCCAACACCTTCAATTTAGACGACAAATGTTGAACCGATGATTTGAGATCTACAACATCGACCCAATCTTGACTTGCGTACTGCATCCACATCTTTAAATGGTGGAACTGAAATCGAATAAAAAAAAACAATAAGCAACCTCCAATTTTTCAGTGATATAATACTCACATTCCCATTTTACTTGTAGTTACAAAGTGGGTGTATTCAACTAAGTTAGTAATGTTTATATTTCCATATAATTATCATCTAATATATGAATATTAATGAAGCAATAAGAAATTCATTATAATTACTATTATTATTCAATCATATTGAATTTGACTAGAGTTAGCGTTTTCACACCAAAAAACTTTGTAAGCTATGACCTAAAGAAATTCGCTATAAATTATTACAATTATTATTCAATCATATTGAATTTAACTAGAGATCGCGTTTTCATGCCAGCAAAACTTTGTTGGCTCTGTCCTAAATACACCATCGTATATTTACCACCTGATGAGTTGATACAAGATATATCGTCATCACTGAATTGCAACGAAATACGTTTTGGTAGCCATGTTTTAAATAATTTATCATTGCTCACATCTTGCAAAGTTAATAAAATTGATTTACCAAATCGTGTAGAATAAGTTGACATATTTTTAATTATGTACACTTCATCAATTGGCAATGATGATAAGGCCTTTTGCTCTAGTATTTCAACCTCCTGTACAATCAAATTATTAATTTTATTCAAGTCTACTTTTGAAACGGACATGATGATAATATATATGAAAATATAAACAATTTCCAACAGACAAATACACTCACCGTCTTCCTTCTATTACGAACTGAATAACACTCTACCAATTGCTAACTGCTGCAGATATATTCGTCTACTGATTTCATAGTGTGCCAAGCATTTCTTTTATATTAAACAGTGCGAGTCACCCCCACCATGAAACCGTGAAAGGTTCACATTGCTAGTTGCTATCCACTAGAGATGCCTGACGTCACAGCCAAGCCCATCTCCCAATTTGATGCGATAACAGTTGCCGGCACGAGCAAGCAGTGATCGTTGCGCTCTCGGAGAGGGCAGACGTTTGCACAGTCCTCGCCCGCCTGCGTGTCACCATCAATAGCGAGGGTAGGGTGATGCGTTACGTCACATCATTCACTGCTTCGAGAGCGATAGCCGAACAAGCAATTGTCGTTGCGCTCTCGGAGAAGACAGACGTTAGCACAGTCCTCGCCCGCCTGCGTGTCACCATTGATGGCGAGTCTGGGGCGTTACGTCACATCCTTCACTACATCGAGGGAGGTGAGAGCAGACCGATGAATACGCATTACTCTGCCACACGTCGTGGAGTGAACATGTCGCTCTCTAGCCGTTGAACGGTTATTGCTGTGACGTCACTCCACTACTAACTTGGTGCCCTCACACCGATGGAGCATTCATTACTTGGAGGATCTTCGAAGTATGCAGACGTATGTTTGTACATAGACAAACAAGCACATGATGAAACCCTGTACCGTGCATTCTCTTACACACACACACACACACACATACACACACAAAATCTCATATGAAAAAAAAAAAATCTGAACGATCCATGCACCAGACACTTCAAGGTCACAACGCCTTGACTTCACTGCACAACAAAAAAAAGCAAATAACACGTCATATTGGTGGGGGGAGGATTAGAACCGGGAAAAAATTTCTGAACAATCCATACACCACACCCTTCAAGGTCACATCTCAGTGACTTCACCAAACAACAACCAATAAAAAAGCAATTAATACGTCATAGTGGTGGGGGGAGGCTTAGAACCGGCTCAAATCTCCTACTAAGCTCATCAAAACAATTCATTTGTTCAGTCAATCATCAAAATTTGGTTGATTTTGAATATCCACTTGAGAAGTCATCACAAAAAAACATTTTTCATTTTGTAAATATGAGGGCCCGTAATTTGATAACGATGGATTTTAGGAACAAAAGTTATGTGAAGTAGTGGAGAGGAAAAGAGGAAGTCCAGATACACCTTGTATATGGATAACTTGCCTTCTATTCATTTTTATAGGTCACTTAACTATTTACTTTTTTGACGTAGTGGATTTTATAAAAAAATGTTGACTAAATGTTGACTTTGAAACCTTGAATTTCCCGATAGTAAAAAATCATTAAGTTCATTGTTCGAAAAATTTAAATCGTCAATTTGCAAAATTACAAAGACTCTTTCGATCGGAAATGTAGGTGACTGACATTTTCGATTCTAGAGAGTATTTGATATTTGCAAACTGTTATCCTTTTAGATCGTTCACTTCTTCATAAATATTTTTTTTAAATAAACTTCTCAGTGTATTTCAGATGGAATTGTTATAATATACCTTTGTTCGTGTTTTGCATCCTCAGAAGGAACGTTATTCCAAAACAAGAAGTAGATACTTATTAATTCCTAAACATTCCTTGCACGCTAGTCTCTGACGCATAGGAAAGAAAACTATACTGGACGTTTATGTATGAATAATAGATTTCTCGTACTTATTCAATATTTATACATCATCAGTGACTACATACCGGATGTTTTGTTTGGAAAAAACTATCGGAAAAATACGTGAGGTATACGTGATATACCTCTCGTGAGGGTTATTTCTATAGATTTGAAATAACTTCAGAAAAAAAAAGATAATGGCATATTCAGTAGGTAATTTCTAGGAATGATTCCGCACTGAGTAACTGACAATTTCTCTAATTTAAAATAAAAAAAATTCCATTTGTTCTCATAAGGTTAACAATATTCCACCTAATCAATTTGAGCTTGCATTCATATTACATGCTGAAAATTATCGGATCCAAAACTACTCAAAATCTTTATAGTCAATTATTTCGAATAATTTTCTTATGATGAAAATTTTTTTATCATTTGTTATGAGATTTCGGTGAATTCAACAGTCCAACTGCTGTAGGTTGGGTAAGGATTAAAGTGAGTGGGTCTGTTCGACTCCCTACCGCAACCCGCAAGGGTATATTGTGGCTCACACCTATTCACACTTGACCAAATAAACCCAGCCTCTTAACGAAGCCGATTAGTTTGTATAGTGAGTGATCTTTCAGGTCAGATGTTAAGAGTACGGCTCTACCGAACTCTTAAAACCTGATTTGATCCCCAGCGGGGCAGGCACAAAATATATGCTCTGCTGTTTCATAATTTTCCAAACAGAGGCGACACACACTGTCTTTCGACAGTCCAAGTCTCTGCATGTGATGATTCAAATGACAGTGACCTGTAAGAAGGCCTGTTAGACATCGTAGTTCATCCCTACTGTAGTCCAACAACTGTTTAGTATCAAGCTTCGAAGGGGAATAAACGCCTTGGATTGAGCCAATCCTGACTGTTGTAAGTAGAAAACCGATGCTAGGTCACCGATGTGGCATAAATTAGATTTTTTCACCAATTATCGGATAATTTTACTCCGGTTGGAATTACTAGTTTTCCTTGGCATTATTTGTACCGTTTTCGTTTTCCCATACAAATTATTCTATTATTCATTAGATTCATTGCAAAAATTTGTAATTAAAGTCTTTCGTTTGAAACATTCTTAAGCTTTTATGTGCAACCTTCAGTGGCAGATTTTATTCTTTTACAAATTTTTCTATGACCAATTCCAGTTTTCCGGACATGTATTTGATTCCAATTTCTTCTGCAGACTTTTTATTGATTCATTTTGATCTAGGTAACACTAAAATGAAGAAAATGCTCAAAGTGGGATGTGTTTCAAAAGTATGCATTTCAACTTAAATGTCAAATCGAAAATCTAACAATTCGATTTCAACAAATTCACTCGATTCAGATCCAGAATTCAACGAATATATTCTGAATAGATTCGAAAAAGTATATCAAACATTCGATATAGTCCATTTATTCTAATTCGATCATAATTCTGACAAATATCTACTTGATGCTACAATTAACTGAAAACAACAACGGTTCGAGTCGCAAAATTTTCCCTATTAGCTGTTCTGGCAATACAAGGAAGCCTGAGGTGTCGTATATAATGGAAGACATATGGAGGGTGAACTGTATATTGTTTCACTGAGTTACGAAACTCTCCTTGGACGTCAGTAGATTCGAAAATTAGCTACAGATTTTCATCAAGTCGATGCTTCAATACACCACATATTACTAGTTATCCAGGTCCAGCATGCAAATTTGGTCGAATGAATTTAAAAAATGTTTTCACCACTTTTAAAAAAAATAGTTTGATGTGTTCCAAATTTCAAAGTTTCATTACACATTCGGAATGAAGCAAAACCCATCTTCACATGAGAATGAAGTGTTCCTCATGTCTTACTTGATAGTATAGATCACGAATTGGACATACTCAAAGCTGATGGAATCATTTCACATGTAGCAACCACTGATTGGGATTCACTTCTAGTCATTATCCTGAAAACAGATGGTGGACTTCGTCTTTACGAAGGTTTACCACCCAATTGGACATATTGATGACGTTATCGATAGTTTTCGCAATTCTCTTTATTTTTGTAAGTTGGATTTATAAAATGCTCTTCTACATCTTCAAGTTGATGACGAATGCAATATTACTTAGACGATAACAACCCATCGAGGAACATACTCGTATTCATCGTCTCAGATTTGGAATTGAAACAGCTTCATTAGAGCTAATCGTATTCTGTGTCAAATCCTCAAGGGACTTCAATAAACGATTATATCATCTGTCATGGTGTAAAAATGGGAGAATGTATTGAAAATCTAAACAACTTTGCGTGTTAGGAACAACGTGTTAGGAATCACACGTTAAAAGGTAAAACCTCGTTAGTCCTTAGCTTGCACAAGTTTCGACTTCTGAGGGTTGTCGTTCGTAGGGGTGCGACAGCTGATTGACGGAAAAACAGATTCTAAACAGATTTCAATTCAAATCTCAATCTTCTTCAATTGTTTGTTAAACTATAGTGGCGTGTATTATTACTAGACATAACCTTGATGCTTTATCTGTGGGGTGGTGTGAATATTATTCTAGATTATTCGCTGTTGGCGAATTCGTTTGGAGTAAGTACTACCACCAATTGCACTGACTGATTTTATACTATTATTAATGAAAAGTATGTTTTCGAAAGTAGGAAAAGGTTAACTCTTGAAAAAGGAGCTGGTAAAGAACCTCAAAGAAAGGTAATTAATCGATACAGAAATCCAAATATCGTTGTGAAAAGGAAATGACTAGTAAAATTTCAGAAACAGCTTTGATCTTGAACACTCTCATCAGCTTATCTTTGTTATCAGCATTCAGCTCCACCTGATATCTGAAAAAAGTATCCTCCATATTTCTCGCGTAATCCTCTTGATGAAACAAATCACTCCAAAGGATGCTTGTTTGTTTTGTAAAGTGAGTAGTAAGTTTGTTTTAAAGTCTTCACTTAAGAGATAAACGAGCCTGAACATTGTTTGCCCTTACACTGCTACCTCTTCGACAAATATTGACCTAAGGCATTTGCCGTTTAAGGAGTCGCGTGATAATGGCTCAATTTGAAGAACCGGCAGATGAGTACTCGACGGCTCATAACAATATCGAACTTAACATAATTATAGATAGGAATGCATGCTGGTGTGCGATGCTACCGGTAGCATGAAACATCCATAATTGTGTAGGAACACGATAAAAATGAAGTGTAACAAAAATATTTTTATAATTATAGACATGTTTGAGATCCCTTTCTATAGAAATGATGTGTTTCCTACATACTATGAATACTTACTTTTTGGGAATAAAGTTTTCTACTTTCTCATTTTTATACAAAAGTATGTTGATAACTTCCGAAAAAAGGAAGAAAGATTTAGAGTTCAAAACAAACCCTCAACAAAACTGTGTAGCTCAGAAGTTCCTTTCAGATACAAACTGGAAAAAATAGTGTTCACGAAAAACCTACTTTCACATCAACATTGAATTTCACGGGAGAAAAAGTCCTTTCGGAAAAACTACTTTCATATGAACATTGAGTTATATGAAAAACCCTTTTTTCATTCAGTCTTCTCTTCAAACATTGGTTATGGAAATGAAACAGATATCGTTTACTGGAAAACTACCAAACGTGATAAATGGAAAAAGTATTGAGGAAATTAACTCACTTGAGAATCTAGCATTTCAAAAGTGTATTTTTCAACGTGTCGAGTTGATAACACTTGCTCTCAGCACCTCATCAACACCTATTTGAACTTTAGAAGACAAAATACAAAACTAAAATACGCTCATTTCCAAAGGATGTCTTTCCTTGTGTAGTTCAATGTTCATGGAAAAGTAGGTGTTCGTGATAGTTTTTTTGTTTCAGTTTGTAGGTGAAAAAACGTCTGTGCTTGATCTACACATTTTCGTTGAGAAATTGCTTTCTTCTTTTTTCGGGAATTACCCACATATCTTTGTGAAGAGAGGTAGAAATAGAGAGCCGAAACGTTTTCATACCTGATTTTTCACAGGAGTCTTTGTATTTTGAAATTCCACCTTTACTTATTGGATAAAACCAAGAATGCAATATATATACACATGTGTTGTCATTCCATTCCATCGGCTACGGAGGCACATCTTCACCGGCAGCAGGAGGTTGCATATCTTAATGAAAATCTAGAAGTGATTTCGATTTAGGGTGAAAGTAACCAGGTTCAATTCAATGCCACAAAAACCCAGGCATCGGTTCTCTCCAAGAAGATGAATGTTTCCAAACCGGATATAATAATGTCAGGTCCGCTTTCTGCTTCGATAAGTTTGTTAGGGGTTGAAATGGACAGCAATATGTCTTGGCATAATCATGTCGCTGGAATTGCAAAGGCTGCTTTCCAAAAGCTTGGCACACTGTTCCGAACCAGAAAACTGTACACTCCTCAGCAACTTTTGATGCTTTATAAAGCTCAGATCAAATCTTCTTTAGAGTATCGTTTCCATGTATGGAGCTTTGATCCCCAACATACCGTGAAGTTGCTGGATTCCATCCAGAAAAGAGCCATCCGCCTGATTGGAAACGCGAACATCACGTGCAACCTTGATTGCCTGGAACATCGAAAAAAGGTTGGAAATTTGTCTCTCTTTTATAGATACTTTCACGGGAAGTGTTGAAGTGACATGGCACATTTGATTCCCCCAAGAGAGATACATATCAGAAATACGCGACGGACTATGGCTGCTCATCGTTTTGAGGTTTAACTCAGTAGACCTCGAACTTCACTGTTTGATAACTCTTTCATTTGGAGAAATGCGTTCATGTAATGCAAAAAAAGAAAAAAAATTACATTTGGAAATTTGATTTTGTTCAAGTGTTTCCTATGATTGATGGATTTTTTTCGAACATATTGCAAAGCATTGTCAGAGCCATTCGATGACACTGGTCGATTACTTTTTTGATGCTGATCATCTTAAAAAAAGAAATTAAGAAACGATAAATCTAGTAACTATGGAGGCCGTCCAATGATGCATTTCCTTTGAAACCGGTGCGTGCTGTGGAAAACGCCAGTCTGAATATCGAGGAATTGAAGACATGATGCGGATCACAGAAAATATAAATATCATTCCCCATTCAAACTTTCCGCAAAAAATATGTCCTATCAAAATTCCATCCAATATACCAATCCAAACATTGATAACGAAACGGTTTTGGAAATTTGTAGCACGTGTTCGACGCTTGTTGTCATCACAAAAGTCAGAGTTGCCATTGGAAATGACATTATTAGTGAACCCACTTTCATCTGTCTACCTAATTTTGAAAGCGATCTCACTGTCAATGCGTTTTTTCTCAAAAACCATCTACATAATCTAATTCTCCGTATGTAGATACTTGTATAAGAAATGTAAGTACAATACGTTTAGACAGACATTAATGTTCTTCAATTTCTCCCAAAGAAATTTCTCCATCATAGTCATTTTTATATTGGACATCTCTAAAGACATCAGCGACAGTTGTGGAATTGGCCGCGGTGGTAGGGCGCCCGACTCACGATCGGAAGACCGTGGGTTCGATTCCCGCCTCGACCAGATATTTTTCTCGAGATAATTTATCTGATTGAAGCTGGAATGATTCTGCAACCCCGTTAGGAATCAAACGTTAAAAGGTAAGTCCTTGTTAGTCCTTAGCTCGCACAAGTTTCTCAACTTCTGAGAGTTGTCGTTCGAATGAGGGCAACAACTGATTGACGGAAAAACATATTTTAAACAGATTTTTTTAAACTCTACCATTTCGTCTCTAGCAATTTCCATAATTACCTGATATCCTTCGCACTGAACTGATTGATTCAACTTCATATAGTTTACATATGTTTTTACATGTTTTCATTATGTCTTATGTTTCATAGCAATTTAATTATTGTGATGTTTGTGCTAGATTGGAAGATATGTTTCCAGACCATAATTTTTTTATGATCGTTGAGAAAAGTACCCATTGTACTTCTGATGTTAGGAATAGTGCTTGTTTTGGAAGTACACGATTAGTTTATCTCGTCAGATGGTTCTACAGGACCGTTTAATGAAAAGTTACATATGTTCTATCCTTTTCTGTATCGTGGTCCCCTTTATTCAGTTGAAACTACTCATTTTATCGATACAGCTAAGAATGAGCACTTGCAATTGTTTTGTCATGAGCTCCGTTCCATGATGAGAAATAGGTGCATGATGTACTATCAACCAAAATGGTTTTGAAAAATGAGAACTCCGAATCAAGAAAACAATATTTGGAATATTTTTCTAAAATATTTTGAAAACGTCTGATACTTTTTTAGATTTCAATACAGAGTGAAATTGATCTTCAAAACATGTAACTTGTTTGCAATATAACTACTTTCAAATTGGAGAGTTATTTATGGCACGCTTAAAAAAATATTCGTACAGTCTTTCAATAACTTTGTTACGCCACGTTTCTATGTATATCGTAGAATATTTCAGAAGAGCTCAATGTATTAATATCTGAAACTTTCATGGGATACTGGGGACCTGATGGGATACCTTTATTTTTATACACAAATGTCTATACACTTTAGCAATCTCATTACGAAACATCTTCAATCGAATTTTTTCTCTAGGCACATTTCCAGATTAATGGAAACAGAGTTTCCTGAATCCAATACATAAACTAGGAGATAAGAAAAATATTAGCAATTTGCAATCAGTCAGAGATGGCTAAGATGTTTGATTCTATGCTTACAAAGAAACTTTCCTGGGACTGTAAGTCTTTACTCAATACGGTTTCTCAAAAGGTAAATCCACTTGTACCAACCTTGCTCTTTACACAAACTACTCAACTGAATATCTTGAGAGGAGGCTACAAGTTGACTCAGTCTATACTGACTTTTTCAAAGCCTTTAATAGAGTTAAGCGCCTACTTACATCTAAAATTCAAGCGCTTGGTATAGACCGCAATGTTTTGCAAGTAATCAATAGCTTCTCAACTGGTAGAACTCTGTCTGTAAAATACGGAGATATAACATCTCCGCCCATTCAGGGTAGGTACTATCAAGGGTACCGCAGGAATCCCATATGGGCCCACTGCTGTTCAACTTGTTTGTATCGGACATAGAGTTTCTTTTCAAATATTCAGAATTTCTTATGTTTGCTGATGATCTCAAACTTTATTGGGCTGAATTTGTTCAAAAATATCTCGAAGCCTTTTCCATGTGGTGTAGAAATAATTTGTTAGAGGTAAACATTGATAAGTGTCAAATCATTACGTTCGCTAAAATTTGAAGTCCAATATTCTTTGAAAATATATGTAATAATATAGCTCTTAGAAGAAAAACATTCATTCGCGATCTGGGAGTTAAATTTGATAGCGAAATTAATTTTAATCTTCAAGTATCAGAAATTGTGGCAAAAAGTCTTGAAATGCTGGGTTTTGTGTTAAAAATTTCTACTGATTTTTTAATTAAAAAAAATCATATTGTGCTTTCGTAAGATCCATTCTTGAATATTGTTCGGTTGTATAGGACCCATAATATAATGTAAATATCGATTTGATTGATGATGTTCAAAAAAATTTAAGTTAAATATAAAGATGGGAGAATTTCTATGAACTTGAGTTTCCTCTTCAAATTCATAAATAGTGGGATAAACTACTTCAACTAATAACTTTTCATATTGAACAAAAAGATACGAGAAATCCTGACATTTTTCATACAAATTTTTTCCATACCAATTATGCTTTGAACAGTCCAATGGCTCGTATTTTGAAGCTGGAAAATCAATATTATAATAACTTAGATCTGTTTAATGTATCACTTTGTTACATCTTTTTTCTTGTAAGTACCAGATTTGTTTCATCTTTCAGTAATATAGACATAAAAATTCATTAATATTTTGTATTTCACACTTTGCTAAATGTTTTGTAAAATTGTAAATTGTAATGTAGACATCAGACAAAAGCATTCAAAAATATTTTGTAGTTCCTCACACTTTGTTAAATATGTTTTTGCAAATTGGTTTTGCCGTTGACTAAATAAATTAATAAATAAATATATTTTGATAACTTCACTCCTTCATCTCAAACTTCTAATTTGAGTTCGATGTGACGCACTATATTTTTGAATTACTTTTTTGAGTACTTGATTTGAAAATGCGGTTTAATTCACCATAATGTATATAGAAAAATATTTCTTGCATCCGTATGCCACTGTACAGAAATAAATTAAGAATTTTCTAAAATTGTTAAAATTTGACTTTGACTTTGTATTTGAGTAACGTTCAATTCTGAACAACTTTTATGATTGATGTTTTGATTTTTGAAATATAGGTACCTACCTACTTTATTCTTAAACCAATAAATTATTTTTTGACCTGCCATGTCTCATTTTGAATTTGAAGACAATCTTAGGATATTTCATATGTTCATCGAACATGTAACTACTTTTGACAATTTTCATCTTGCAATTGTGCACCGGATAAAAAAATAAATCCATTTGATGCACACTCATTTGAGTTTTCCGAAAATCCATTCTAAAATAAATACGAATAATCAAACGTTATTTAAAAGAAAGGATTTGTTTTCAATATTCATTCATTTAAATTTACATAATCAATTTCCTAAATAATATACTAGGGAATGAAGGTGAATTGATTTATTCAAATTTAATTCTAGTTAGTAAGGTCATCGTGAAGAATACAATATTCTGTAATGATTGTGATCGGCATTTTGACGCCCTCTCCATTTCTCGGAAGCAATATCACAAATTGAAATGTCAGATTCACAATGCATGGAATAAACACCCTATGAACGCTTTCGGCAACCTGTACCTTACAAAGAAGGTAATAACAATACTCGACAATATCTCAACACCCTGAACGTATTCACGTCATGTTATTTTATGATTTTCCATTATTTTCTTGATCTCTTTTACCTTGCCGACGAAAATGCGATTGTGGACGCCGGTCTTGAGGATTTTTGAAAATTATGTCATCCGTCATTAGGCTCAGGATGTTGATAGGCCCTTTGTGTATGTATGTCTCGCTGGAGAATTATAGTAGAGCCACATCCGCTGTTGGATTTTGGCCGTGAGATTATCGAAGTGATGGATTATTAGTATGAGATTTGTCGGGTGAAATTTGTTTTTTCAGAAATCAATCTCATTCCATGTTGATCATTGATCATAATTGATGAGTATGAAATGAGGACACTAACAAGTATGCATTTCATTTTCAAATGCACATCAATATAAAATATACAGAGTTATTTAAATTCGTCAAAGATAGAGAGTGGGTTAAATTTTCGGATACTATTGAATGATACTCTAAAATTTATTCTAGACTTCTTGTTTCGGAGATATACGAGAGAAAATTTCCAAATTCTATGTTCTGTTGTATGAATATTACTGGAGTTTTTTCGCAACACCAAACCGTTATTTTAACACCTCGACACGTGTTTCGATCAGCAAATGATCATCTTCAAGAGGAAGGTATTGTATATTATATATTCTTTCTTTAGAGAAATATTGGAAACCTGTTTCCAAACCTGGCCGTCGAAGTCCTATAGAATGGTCAGCCCACTCGCCAGATTTGACACCTTTGGACTTTTTTTTATGGGGCTATTTGAAGCAAATGGTGTATGAAACTGAACCTGCTTCAATATCGGATATATGGCAGAGAATAATAAATATTTGTAGAGATATTGACGTTACTGTGTTCGAAAATGTTTGGCGTGAAATATCGGATAGGCTGTTCATATATTAAGAAGTTCAAGGCAACCATTTCGAGCATCTTCTGAACTGACCTCAAGCTTATTACCTCAAATTATGTAGTTGAATGTCAATGTATTCAGGCAATTATTAAAAGTTCCACCATTTTGTAGTAGTTACAGATATTGACATTATATTCTAGGGTTGTGAAGCATTTGTCAGGAGGTTCAAAAAGTATGAATCACAAGATTCCCCTTTTCCATTTAATTTTTTCCATACCAATTGCGTTCAGTTTCATCTGTCAATTTCACTTCAAAATAAAGTATTCATGCATTAATTTCATTATCATAAATTTCAATTTTTTGGGTCGATCCGTTCAAAAAATAAAAGGGGGGCATTAAAGAAATGCACTGTATATCATTGGAGTAATAGAGTACGATCGTAGAATTTTCATATTAGGTGTCTTTGGACTTTCTGCTTTGGAATTTCAAATATGTACTTGTATTTTCAGTACCAGTTTTTTGATCGACACTGTCTATTTAATATCGTGAAAAAATCACCTCTCGTTGTGCCCATATGAGGTTCTTGAGAAAGGACTAATTTGAGGATAGTTGAGTCCAACAGTACATTCGTAGTCCACTGTAATGATAATAATGCATGAGAAACATGAAAAGAATTTGTCAAAAAACAGTAGCCAATTAACTAAAAAAAACTGAGACTGCAAGTAAAACTCTTCCAAGGAGTAAAATCCACCTTTCAACAGGTACTTCCTGAGACATTGTTTGAATGCTTTCAATGATAAATATGATTTAATTTCAGCCAAAATTATAGCATCACCGATGAAAACACGATGATGGCATATAGTCTAGTCTAGTCCATAAGTGCTTTTCAGGTCAAACTCCGACTTTAAAAAACATGAACAAGGTGTACTTTGGTTCGGAAGAACTTGCAAAAATTGCAGAATTCATGAACAATTAACTGAGAAAAAATTCGGTTTAATTTTTGCACATAGATGCCTGAATATTTTCCAGTTCTTGATTTTGATACTCGATGAAATGAAATAATATTTTTTCATTAAAGGTCCAAAGTTTACATGTCCTGCGCAAACCAGAGTACCCGTTTCAATATGTATTTTCAACCCTTGGGGAAAATTATAAATATCGATCCTACAGTTTCGGAAGCGGATGATAAGATAGGTAATAGCGCTAGAGAAAAATTAAAACGAAATCGCGCATTTTCGGGTTTTTCAAGATATCTCTGGAAGTATTCGAAATTTTTCAGATTTTTAAATATCATTTCAAAAAGTACCAAATTAATTGAATTAACTGCCCTAATTTAACCGTCCCTGTTTCTCTTACGGTTTTCGAGATCCCAATGGTCACTTTCGAACACCTTGTACACTTGATTCAGAATCAGTTGATCAATTGATAGGTGGAATTGGAACTTCGGGTATGAAATGATTGTGATAAAAATATTTTTCCACCATCTCAGGAGTTTCCATCTTGATATTTGCATCTACCTCGACGAAACACATTTTCATACTCCTCTATATCCTGCAAAAATCGAAGCCAATAATCGCAATGAAGAATTTATTACTGAAGGCAACAACAGTAAATAGAGACGGAATTACAACCCTACTAGACTATAAAATATAACGAAAACCCTGAGTTTGAATAATATCAAAATAACTTTGTCACGAAAAAAAGCTCCAATGCATGAACCACAAAATAATTACTGGCACATCTTTAAAAATGAAGTATCAAAGAGCTACACGTGATTAGACAGTATAATTAATATGCCTTCCAAATCCAAGAAGAAGAAGTTCCTCAGTAATTTCACTACATGCCTTCCTATTATCTCAAACCAAGTTTTGAGGGGGTCAACAAAATCTTAAGAGAGACAAGTACGACTTACAAGTGTTGTGTGGACTTGAGGATAGACCATTTCATTTTTGGTCGGAAATAACTAGGTAACTAAAATTATAGCGATGTTTCAATTCGTTCGAACTGATAAGAAATACTTTACAATTCCGTCCTACTAATACCTATATTACGGAAAAGTTCCATTTCTCTATGAACTGTCGTTAGTATCTATATGATGAAATCAATTGAGAAAAATAAAATACTCAATTTTTTCGTGGAAAACGGTAAATGTAGTTACAGAATCATTTAAATTCTTCATTCCATATAGTTCTTTGACTGCCATTAACACTAATCAAGAAATAACAAAATGCATTCATCTTGCGGCCGGAAGATAATGACATTTCATAGCGGCGAGATTATACAATTCGAAGAGAAAAAAGTTCGCAAGCGCACCGTGTAACCGGTAAACCGTAATTACAAATGTCTCGGTAATCAATGTTTATACAACGTGTTCCACGGCCTTTCTGACGTTTTGTCTTCCAATTTTTATTTCTTTTTCCGACGTTAATAACAATGTCGTGTAATTGCGGTGGCAAATTGCGAATACGGTATGAAATTCCATTGGCGTATCAAGGTGAAAGACAAGACAATGGAGCTCTCAACCTTCTTAAGAATGCCTGTTGAAGTAACTGTTTATTTGCATATGCAAAGGTGGAGAATCACCATAAGCTTTAAACAATGATTGAGGGGTAAAATAAATTCAGTACATATTTTTTTTAAAAATCTCACACCAGAACAAAATACTTTCTTTCGGCATTAATTACCTTTTTAAACAACTGTCATTGAAAGTGACATTTTAATGGTTGTCAAAAGTATTGAAAGATGATATTTACAAAGTAGCGTATTGAAACTAGTGTTGAATAGTATATTGTGTAACAAGTGCGTGAAATCGACTTTTTTACACAAGCGTGGAATTTGCGACACGAGCCCTCAAGTGATTGTCGCAAACAACGCGAGTGTAAAAAAGTCTTCACGCACATGTTGCACACTATACTTTTTCTACGACCATACAGAGAAAATTAAGCAGCATTAGTTTAAAGAGCTTTATTGAATTTCAGAATGATTAGTAAGTACCTATATTATAAAATTAACAATTAATTCTTATACTGAGATCATTATTTTTGGTTTTCATTCTGATGTGAAATAATAATGATTATTAATAGTAATATTGGAGCCTGTGACCATTCCAAAACTTACACCTGCAGCATTTGATTTTTTTATTAGTGTGTTTCTTGACTTGGAAGTTGAGATGATAGAAGTAGTGGCGATAGGGGCTGAGCAAATCGTCTCCAGCTTCTACTAATAACGTGGCGGATGACCGCCTAAAACAGTGGCCTGTATATTGTTCAGCATGAGGTAAATTTAGGTATTTTGCGATTACCGAAGGAATTTTACCAATTTTATTTATACCAACGATCTGGCAGGTACATTTTCCACCTTGATAATTAATAAATAATTTTTTTTCTGCGTATTTTTGCGGACGGAGTGCCGTATATTTTCGGTATAATTCAAGATGTTCCGTGATGGTAAATTTTCTTGAGATTTTGGTTTTTGTATCATGGACGTTTACTATGAGTATAAACCTAAATCTTCAATATCATCTAATTTCAGTTTATACAGTTCATCTCTTCTAAGAGCTCTAGCAAGTCCAAATATAAGTATAACCTAAAAGAAAAAGAAATTACAATATAGAAACTAAAAAAAGATTATGGCTGTCAGAAATCGAACCCAGGTCCTTTGGCGCGCGAGGCCGACGCACTACCGCTGAACCATTCGTATTTACAAATATATGTGTGAAAACGCGATTCTCAACGCCCAATTTAAAATAATTTAGAAGATCATAGTTAGATATCACATTAACATAGTTTTAGATATCTGGTTTGGCCAACTATACTTATTAGGATCTACTTTATTTATAGATATTATTTTCTATTTATTTAATACTACCGTGATACATTAAACTTACCTTGGTCAATAAAAATTTTTCGTCAGCAGCTTCTTGTATAAACTTCAGTATTTGTTCTTTCTCCAAAACTCTGGATTTTTTGGGAACGTATCCCTCACTCTTCCTTTTTTAAAAAGCACGTACCTTAGGATAGTCAATATTTATGTTTTTTTTAATGCTGATGGTACTTTTCAGCATTGAGAAATTACTCCAAAGTGTTGCTGCCTTAAAGTTCTTGGATAATTCTGACAAATATGCCAATATTACGTTTTCAGAAAATGAATTGATATTCTTTGTTTTCCTCCATGCCATGAATTTCTCATACGTATTTTCATACACGCTCAATGATTTTTGGGGTAATAAAGTCTTACTAGCCTCATTGGCTGCATCCATAACATCCGGCGGGGTACTTCGTATATCTGAATGATCAGAATCCATTATAATATAATGTTAAAATATTAATAATTAACTCTCAACAATGAGCTCACAACAATAATGATCAAGCTATTTTGACAGTTTATTTATGATTTATTGCTGCTCTTAAACAAAAGATGCACTAAGGCCGCCTATCAGCGAAATATTCATGTATTAGGTCTTATGGACAGACTACAATGTATTTCTTATGAGTATATTTCACGCACTGGTAATAAAAACACTTGAATGTACCATGTTATTCTTATGGGTTCATTTCACGCCCTAGGGCGTAAAAATAATTTCACGCACAAGGGCGTGAAATTACATTTTACGATTCGTGAACGGTGTGTGAAAGTACTATTTCACGTACGGGAGTAGAAAAAGTATTTTAACACGATTTACTTTATTATTGAAAACTTGCTCCATAAAGTTGACAAGTTCCATATGTTTGATTTCTCTTCTAGACGGACTGAGAAGACGGTTTCGCTGAAATTTCCTTCGATGTTTTTAGGTCTACACCAGCTGAGAAAATTAGAATATGAGATGTCGTACTGCTGAGCCAATTTTTTTTGTAACAATTCAATTGAAGCTCTTTTGGCAGCCTCTTGAATATCGTCAGGAACACACAATTCCTCAATATTGTTCGTCATTATGCAAGACTTTAAATAAAACGCGTGAGCTGTAAACAATACTGTTTGTTGGTAACCAGGTGACTCGGCGTCACCTGACACGGCCACTTCACAGCAAATGCGATAATATGAAAATAGTTAACTGACAAGAGATGTCAAAATGTGTTTGTATAGAAATATTAAATTTATTTATTTTATTATGAAAAGAGGACAGTTGTACAAAAAACTTTGCGAGATATTTGTGTTGAAAGTAAGTTTCATTTTGTTTGTTAAATTGCTCAACTAGCTACGCTCGTTTCGCAAACTTTTTCACTCACAAAATTAAACCTTACATTCAACACTCATATCATAAATAGCTATTATATTATGTTGAAATGAAGAAACCCACTCGTCTCTACTGAGTAAAGACCTCTTCCGAAAAGTTTATTTTTTTTTTGTTAACGGCCAATCAAGCACCTTAAAGCGTTCGATAATAATTTATGTGGCGTGTTAGTAGCAAGTGCAGAAATACAAATTAACCGTTTATAACTAATGAGAGATAACTAATAAGAAAAGTTTTTTGCATCGTCAACACGAGTAATGACACTACGGAGAAATTATTAGTATTGCTTGTTTCTTGTGAGATTAGAGTCTTGAGCAACGCGTTGTTTAGTCTGTGGCTAAGGCAATAACAAAGAACGAAAAAAACACGTTATGGCGATTGAAACCCTATCGATTCCACAACCCAATTTGAGTGTCAATAATCAACAAAAATTCATCAAGAAAATCAAAGATATAAGGTTGAGAGATGGTAAGATGTTAGTAACTCTTGACGCATCTTAGTTATTTCCAAGTGTAAACATATCAAAAACAATAATCCAATATTAAAAAAATCCTTTGAAAGTGAATGAACTATGTGTGGAAGTATTTCATCAGTTTGTACTTCCATTGACTGCTATATTATAAAATGATTTGAAATTCCTGAAAAATATTAAAAAGATTAACCGAAAATAACAATTTTATTTGAACCAAAAATCTGAAATTCCAAAGAAATGACCGAAAATCAAAACAACAACCAAAAAAATAAAAATTGAAATAATAATAAAAGCTGAAAATAAATTATTATCAACAAAAAATGAAAAACAATAAAAATAAAAAATCAAAAGATTTCAAACCAAGTTATGTCTTTTACAAAAAATGAAAAATAATAAAAATAAAAATCAAAAGGTTTCAAACCAAGTTATGTTTTTTTCTTTTTATTTTTATTAATTTTCATTTTTTGTTAATAATAATTTTTAATTTTCAGCTTTTATTAATATTTAAATTTTTATTTTTTTGGTTGTTGTTTTGGTTTTAGGTTATTTCTTTGTAATTCCAGTTTTTTGTTCAAATAAAATTGTTATTTTCGGTTAATCTTTTTAATATTTTTCAGGAATTTCAAATCATTTTATAATATATTAGTCAATGGAAGTCCGAACTGATGAAATACACCACGAAACATTGTCAACCATCTTCAAACAAATGTGTGGAAGTATTCGAAGAGTATATCCTGATCACACAAATTTGAATGAAATAGCATGAGGTTACGAAAATGAGCAGCCCGATCTCTCCTTTGATGGTTGATATGTTTCTGAGTAGATTCAAAGTAGAAGCAAGAAAAGAGTCAGATTACAGTCCACGGAGGTTGACTCAACAACCCAAACCCAAATATAAAGTTCACTATGAAATTGAAAATAACAAACGGCTATCGATCCTGGGCGTTCTACTTATAAGACACCCCGATAAGGATTCAGAACTTGTTTTAAAGGGTCTTTCATTGAGAGTTTTCTATTTTCAAATCCAAATAAAATCAAGCGTGTGTGAGATATCATCGGAAATCTCTATTTGTTTGAAAAAGCTATTGATGTCATTATGAATGGAATATAACATCGCTCAAATGTCCGCCACGGTTTCTCTGGGTGAAGCGCATCCGAAACGTCCAATTTTTCATGACTCTGGCGCATACATCAGGCTGAATTTTACTGATGCCATGGGTTATGTTGGCTTTGAGGACCGCTATAGTTTGTGGCTTATTCGCATATACCTGCGGCTTGGAAAAATTCACCTAGAAAAAAAGTCTTAACAGGGTCAAATCGCACGATTTCGGTGGCCAGTTCACATCACCTCCACGTGAGATGATCATGTCCTCAAATTGCTCGTACAGAATATCCAATGTGGCATAAGCTGTGTGGTGTCCTGATCATCCAATTCAGGCCAAAAGAAGTTGGTAATCATCAACCTATAGTGCTCGCCATTGACAGTGATGATCTGGTCAACGTCGTTCTCGAAGAAAAATGGGCCAATGACACCGCCAGCCTCAAATCCACACCAAAAAGTAACTTTTTCGGGATACATTGGACGCTCTTTGATATCATAAAACAAAAAAGTGACATTCAGTTTGATCACTAATAAAATAACTATGAAATGTGCTGAGACTCGTGAAGTTAGTTATATAATACCTAATATTAATCGATGTCTCTAATAAAAATACTGAAGATATGTCTATTACATCGATTACTAAAATATAAAATCGATGAGTTTTCCTCTGTTGAGAAAAACGGCTCAGGCGAAGTTCTCTGGCTTACAGAGAAAGGCTTGTCTTGCTATTAGTGGTGCCATCATTGAGATTCTTCTAGATCTACCTTCTATCCACATTTTTCTGGATATAGAGAGGCTAGATGAACCTGTGCACATTGCCAATTAAACAAATCAATTCAATGCAGAGTGCAACAGATTGTTGGTTCACACTGGAAGTCACAGCATCCTGGAAATGACGTTTGACTCTATGCCTCCAACTGTCAACTACGAAGTGCCTTATAAAGTACTGTTCCCGGGTAGAGAGGGCTGGATTCTCCGTGAGAATTGTCTGCGGAGAGATTGAAAGAATCCAACCATATACACAAGTCAATAAAATATTCTCGGACAGTCAAGCGGCTTTGGAAGCTCTTGGCTTCTACCGAGCAACGTCTAAATTGGTAGCAAATTGCCAAAAACGACTCTCCTCGATAGAAAGACTTAACTGATTGTCTCTGATCTGGATTCCTGGCCATACTGGCCTGGAACGCAATGAAGCTGCCGACTCTTTGGCAAAGGAAGGTGCTGCAAGTAGCTTCATCGGGCCAGAACCTGTCATTGACATCGCTTTAGGCTTTGTCAAACAAAGATTAAACACCTGGATGTCAAGAAGATTCATGGACTTCTGATAAAATCTTCCAGGATTGGCTCACTCCAATTCACCCTTCGAAGCTTGATATCAAACAGTTGTTGGACTACAGTGGGGGTGCACTACGATGTCTAACAGGCCTTTACACAGATCAATGTCATTTGATACATCATATACAGAGACTCGGGCTGATGAAATATCAGAGCACATACTTTGTGCCTGCCCCGCTGGGAACCGAATCAAGTTTTTAGAGTTCGGTAGAGTCGTACTCTTACCATCTGTCCTGAAAGACCACTTACCATACAAACTAATCGGCTTCGTTAAGAAGCTGGGTTTATTTGGTCGGGTCTGAATAGGTGTGAGCCACAATAAACCCTTGCGGGTTGCGGTGGAGGGTCGAATAGGCCCACTCACTTTGGACCTTACCTAACATAACCTCTGATGAGTTCAACACATTGAAAAATTATGATACCAGAGAGTTCAATTCTGTAGTAATTGAGATATAATAAGTTAATTTCAGTGTAAATCGTCAGTATGTAAGAAGTAAATATAGAAATAAATGGAATAGAATTTCCTCTATTACAATTTTATACCGTTGGAGCAAATTGGTATAATAAATTTGGTGGATTTCGTATGTAAGAACTTCATTTCATTAAAATAGAATAACATTTAGGAACGGACAATTTTCAAAAAAGTTGAGCAGTTGATATATGTTGATATATTTCATGTACGTATCAAAATATTCAATAAGAAAATGACTCTTTCGTTATTTTTTATCCATACAAATAATTAATGGACAACTCGTGGAAATTATATGATATTATAATGAATAACAGTGGAAACTTATTAAAAATATGTATGTAATATCCATATATGTTCATTTCAGATGCAAATAAAAAAACTGTAATGTGAAGCAACTACTATACTCCTGCTAATATTGACTCACCGATCTTTCTCAATTTCCAGATAAAATGAATATGATAAACTCACCTAGACGTCATTCATGATGATGATTTCAGAACTTAGTAAGAGGATATTGTAATACAACTATCTCTACAAGAATCATTTTTTGGACAGTTTGGACTCAAATTTTTACATGCTTTTCGAATATTAGAAATTATCGGAAACACATCTGTTTCGTCACAATGATAAAATAAGTTTTTAAAAAATATAAAATATCAATGAAAACAATATATAATTTTTTTGTGTATATGTAGACGAACTTTTGAAAAGAGTATATTCATCTCGTTAGAGAATTTTTTTATTCACTTCGTTTAACCTACCATAAGGTTATCTAGGGTCGATTTGAAACGCAATTAAGAACATATGTGGAAATAAGAGACCAAATTGAGACTTCAAAACTAATTTTTAAGTTTCCGGCAATATTATAGAACGTCTTCGAGCATTCGCTTCACTACATTACTAATTATATTACAGTAAGTCCATTGAGAAATCAAGATCAAAAAAACCGCTCACACTTATTAAGACATAAAGCTCTTCACTACCCCCACCAGATAATTATCTGAGAATTAGCCTCAGGCAATAAACGGTTTTTCAATAAGGTGTTGAAAATAGATAATTTGAAAAAATAATGAGCAATGGTCAAAGCTTGATTTGAATCTCTAATTGAGAAAAAATGTTTATTACTTTGACCTGAATCGAAGTGCCTGAAAGCAGTGAGTATTGAAAAAAATTAAAAGCACGAAATTTCAGAAAGTGTTTTAATTAGCTATCATATTTAATAAAAATGAATTTTATGTAAGAATTTGATGTTGATAGTACTTCCAATTGAGACAATTTTGGATAAAAAAAACAATTGAACGACACTTTCATTTTAGTTGTTTGAATTTGAAATTTCTGTGTAAAGTTCTACTACATAGTTTGAGGTTCATCGTTCATAACACTTTATGCTGGTTTACTTATACAGTGTGTAACACTGTATAAGAGGGTATAAGAGGGTTTATCGTCGAACCTGTCAATAGCCTTGGTTTCGAAATCTTCCATCAAAAGGTTTGCAAGGACTGGTGAAAGAGGAGAACCCATGGGGGCGCCCTTTACTTGTTTGTGGAAAGTATTTTGAAAGAGAAAGTATGTGCTGGATATACAGTGCCTGATGAGGTTGAGGGTGCTTTTGGAAATTTGGTATTTCGTTTCATTATTGTAGGCCAGACCAACAGACGTGTGACAAGTAGAGTATACGAACATCAACTTGCTGTCCGAAAGTCAGACCCATCCTCAGCCCTATCAAAACATCATCAAGAGACAGGACACAACATAGACTTTGCGAAAAACTAAGACCAAACACTAAGAGCAAACTTCACCATTTTTTTAAATTTTTTCTTTCTTGATGATTCGGTAGATGACAAGGGGCTATTTTGTTGAACTCTTTGGATTATGTCGAGCTTTCGGCAATATTCATTGCTCTCTTCAGGACAACTGTAATATATTGTGTGATTACCTATCATTTGATAAAATTTTCTACTCACTATCGTGGATATGAGTGAAAGAAAAAATTGGATTCATATGAGAACAAAAAAGAATGAATGAAATAGAATAGAGGGTGATGTAAGTTTTTCTTTTTGATTTTTCAGAATGGAAGTATAAATTTTATTCATTCTATTAATCGCTTGTTCTTCGTTATTTATCTAAGCCATTTCTAAAAATGATCTTTTTGAAGGATACTTTTCAGTATATAAAATTCTATTATTATTATGATAAAAATAATTTCAATATCATATTACTAATAATTTTTCACTCACACTTACATTTAAATCTCACTGTATGTGTAAATATTATAATAATCACATTTTCTCTGGTGCTGTAACAAAATTTCCAACGTCAAATTTTGCATTTGACTTTCCGTTTTATGTTTGGATTTATATGCCTTTTTTTATATTTTATACTAACTTTGGTGAGTTTTTGTAACATATCTATTGCTCTATAATGTTCACATGATCTTTATTTTGTAGATATTCTTGATAAAGGAGAAAAATATACTTTCCGAAAGCTTGAATAACAAAAAATAATGTTTTCATAGCCCGCAGATATTGACTGAAATACCCAAATCAAAAATAATTTATAGTTTTATATATATAAAAAATAAATAGATAAGTACTTTTCGATCATTCCCATATTGATTTCAATTCAAGAGCCACCAGTAGACAGCTGTTTCAGCCTATTGGGCATCGTCAGTACCGGGCAGGCGGTCCTCGATTGAAGACAAAATGAGAAAAAACAAGAAAGTACTTGATAAAAATAGCTGCATAAACGCAAGCGAAACATAAGTGGAACCACCTATTGGTATGACACCCAAGTCAACTTGCCAAGTTGGCAAGTCAACTTTTATAGAAAAATAATTGAATTACTTATGTCAAGATTAAGTAATTTTGTTTATTCACACAGGTAAATTAAAATATGAAATTAATTGATGAATTTCATTTATATTATAATTAATTTCTTGGTCTGTTCATGCTGAGTCTATTTGTCGAGTTATAACTCTCTGAAATTTTTATCGCAGCCATCTTTTTCTCCGCCATTTTGATTTTTCCTTCTTGAACCCATCCATTTGACATCCATATCGTTTATAAAAAAGCAAAGTCCACCATTTTTGGAAGTCTGCCATATTGGATTGAGAGTTAGGTCATTTCATTTTTTGTATTATTTTTAGCGGACCCTTTCATTTTTCACCATATGACAGGTCTACGTGTACCTCTCTTTACTATTCATTATGTTTAGCGTTTAAAAACGTTCATTTCAGTTACATTATTGAATTCATCACTTTTTATACCTTCCATGGACTTCTACAAATATTTCAAAACCAAAATTAGTCAAATCGGTCCAGCCGTTTTAGAGTTTACTAAGACTAACAAACGTTATTTCATTTTTACATTTATATAGATTATTAATTTTCTGACCTTTTGAACCTAACTGGAATTTCAAATCGGTCCAGTTAGTAGGATATATAGTTTTAGTCATCTGATAATGCCAACTTGGTTGGCAAATCGTGCGTCGAAAGACGGAACTTTTGTTCTGGTGTGGGAAAAGTAATTTTAATAAATTAATGTTACGCCAGAAGTTACAAATCAATCTATTAAAATAAGAAACCATCTTAAAAACTATTCAGATGTCACTTGTCACAAAAATAATTTGAAAATGACGTCTCTCAATTCACCTATGTTCTATTAATAATGCAAATTTGACAAACTGTAACTCTAAAAAGTAGAACATGTGGCAGGCCGTCTGATAAATTTTCGAAAATATGCATCCCAACATTTACATATAGACGGTAGCGGTGTTGTATTTCTTTTCACCCGTTTTTACGCTTGATAATTTGAAACAGATGCAGAGACTGTCTCTTAGTGGGTTCGTATGATGATAGATTTAATTCCGTATGCCGTTAGACAGTTTCAAAGGCAAACCTCCTCAAAACAAATCGTCTTTTTTGTAGAGATATGATTTATTTTTTGTTCTGAATCATAGGTGGCCACGGATGAAATTCGAATCGACCAATTGAAACAAAAATAAAATAAGGTTGCACAGCACAGGAAGTGGCAGTGTACCTACTATTTTTTACGAAGGACCACCATAGGCGTGTAGTGCATAGAAGAAAGGTATATACTCTCGACAAATTACATTCAGCGGCCATCATAGAAATTGAACTATCCTTTATACATTTCATTTAGCGACTTTTATTTTTTATGTTACTACACTCGTCTCGTCTCGAATATATTATGTCCACAGTTTTAGTTGTTTAGCATGTTCACTTTGTTGATAGAGGCATAAGAGTTAGAAATGTTTTGCGTGTTCGGCGATTTTCTGCTATCAAAAAATATGGATCAGAGAATTTGCATCAAATTTTGTGTAAAAAATGGAATTGAATGCTCAAAAACACTTGAAATGTTGACAGTAGCATACAGTGATTAGCCAGAAAAATGTTCACAAGTGATGCAAGCTGGAACAATCTGGAGTTGAATCGGTCAATCTGGAACACACGATGTACCTATATCACACAAATAAATTCGAAATTATGGAAACTAAAAAAAAATTAACCAAGAAAGTCACCCGGATATAATGATATCTGACCAGAAACTTTGAATGTAGTAGCGAATGAGATATGCTCTCCGCTAACATTTATATGTAACGATTGTTTCGATTCTGGGTACTTTTCAGAGGTTTTAAAATATGGATTGACAAACCCTTTATATAAATATGAAGATAAATTAAAAATCAGTAACTATAGTCCAATTTCTTTACTGTCCAATATTTCTAAAATTTTGGAACGACTAATAGAAATTAGACACCAAATTTTTGAAGAAATTTAACATACTGTCAGAATTTCAGTACGGTTTTAGAGAAGGTAGATCAACCGAGGATGCCATTTATAAACTTACTACAATTGTTTATGATGCTCTAGATAAAAAAATACTCATCTGTGGAATATTTATAGACCTCTCTAGGGCTTTCGACACTGTATGTCACAAAACCCTTTTATGAAAGCTGAATGATTATGGCATCCGTGGGAATGCATACAACCTTTTGTCCAGTTATTCATCAGAGTGTTGAAATTGATGGTGTCCTAAGTGTTCCCAGAACTGTGAACTATGGTGTTCCTCAAGGCACTGTGCTGGGACCACTTTTTTCAATATCTATAGTCTGTTTTCTTTAAATACCACTGGTAAAACTATCAGTTTCGCCGATGATACTGCCATTATGTACACTTCTCCAACTTGGCAAAATATAAAACTGACCGTTGAAGATGATTTTTCTAAAATTTCGGAATGGTTCCAATTCAATGAATTAACTGTTACTAACCAAAGAAATTGGCACTTACCATTTACATTTACATCTTATTTTAGCGGATTACCGAACTTTGGTACCCTTGAAGTAGACTTGAACAAACAATTTCCTTCAGCAACATCAGTGAGATATCTTGGTGTTACGATAGATCGACATACGAAGTGGGATTTACGTACGCAACAACTTTTCAAAGAATTGAGAGGGGATCTTTCGAAATTTATATATCTCAAAGAATGTATGGACATTAGACAATTAAAAATGATTGATTTCTTGCTACAACAATCAAATCCTACATACGGAATATTAGGATGAGGAGGTGTTAGTGATTGTTTTACAGGAAATGTAAATATGGTTCAAAAATAGATTCTAAAACTAGTATTTGCCAAGACACAGGACTATAGCAGTGATCTCTTATATAAAAAAGATCAAATCATGGACATCAGACAACTTTTCTGCATGAAAATATTATTACTCATTGAAAATAAAAAAATTATATTACAAGTTTATGAACACTCTCATAATTACACGAAAGAGTGATTCTATATTTTTACCCGATGTGACAAAATGATTGGACAACGAAGTGTCAATTACCTGGCACCAAGAATATATAGGCAATCACCTGATGAGATTCAGAATATTGAAAAATTTTGAAAATTCTCAACATTTTTTCAACTGAGTGGATTTGCAAGGCGGGACGCAATATTTTTAGTAATATTGTATATTCTTAGTGAGTATTTGGAGGAAAACAAAAGGTTACCTCCTGATTATGTCATTTATTTCCTGATTACCTAACGAATAGTGAAATTTACTCTTCATGTAACTTATCAAAAAACCCAAATATGATTTCACCTGGATGTGTCATTATATCACGTACAAGCAGTTTGAACTGCTTCTGTGATTTTTCTGTTCAATTGTTTTTTACATGTGTAACATTGTTTCGTAAGATTTCATTTTATTATGCTAATAAATATTATTATTATTATATTATTTCACAGAAGGTCAAGAAGATGTAAACAACGATGATCGTCCTGGACGCCCCAGTACATTAAAAACCGATAAAAATGTTGAGAAAGTGAAGGAAATTGTTATTGAGAATCGTCGAATCACTATTATAGAAGTTGCTGAGGATGACGGTATATCGGTTGGCTCATGCAATGCAAATTTCCGGCGTGAAACATTTGACAGCGAAGTTCGTTTCAAATTTGCTGAATTTTGACCAAAAAACCATCACTTGAGCATCGTTCAGAAACTGTTGAATGACAAAACGGCGATCCACATTTGCTTAAAATGTCATAACTGGTGATGAATCATGAGTATATAGTTATGACATCGAAACAAAAGTCCAATTGTTCCAATAGGAGTTCCAATGGAGAATGGCTAAAAACAACACCGTAATCATGCCTCAGCTGCCGTATTTACCAGATTTGCCCCCATGCGACTTTTTTCTGTTCCCATGATTGAAGAAACTCATAAAAGGACGGCGTTTGGCTTCGATTCGGGAGATAAAAACCGAATCTCTCAGAGATCTCAACCTGATGTCAACCTCAATCTGATATGCATCAAAAGTGCATATCAGAACTGCTTGGAAAAAACGTTGGCCCAAGTGTATTATATCTGAGGGGCACTTAGTTCACCAGACATGAAATAATCATATAGGTAAACGTACACCTTTTTTACCAAAATGAAAGGAAAACGAGTTGTTACGAAATTCTCTGATCCGCTTTGTGTGCCCGGTAAGGTCGACAATCCTCAGAAGTCGAAACTTGAGCGAGCTAGTCTTACCTTTTGAAGTGTGATTCCTAACACGGGTTGGACTATAGCAAGTGAACATGGATTGTTCAGCCTGTGGATTAAACCACCGACTAACACGGCGGTCGATTTGAGAGAATAACAATAGTTATTCGAATAACTTTCGAATAACTATTGTCAAATGAAGATCTCAGGTACCAGACGAATATATTAGATATGACCAGTTTGGTGATGATATCCAGAAACATATACGGAAGTTCAGAACTCGCACAAAAGCAATTTCAAATCAATATCAATGAGTAATTCATTGATACCATTCACACATACCATAATTTCAAATTTATGATAACTTACACTTGGTCATGGTAGAATCGCTTAAGCAATATGCTTGTATTCTGAATATTTGATAATTTCATATAATGGGTACACAGTTTCCTAGTGAACTTCAAAATGAGTGAAAATAGAATATGGGATTGGATCTGACACAAAGCATTGTGAAAAGACTAAACATAGAGAAAAGGATAATAGTACATTTGTACGCAATTTTCATATTGGTGGACATATGGCTTCCAATTTCGTGAAATTTTTATCGACTTATATTTTCAATTCAATTTTCTATTCTTCCTTTTTCTTCATTTCCCTCAGAACTGCTTCGAGGATCAGAAACAACGCTGGCATAAGTGTATATATCTGAGGGGACTACTTTGAAAAGGACAAAATAGGAAGGATGAGTGTATGGATATTTTTTAAGTAAAATGAAAAATCACCTTATTTTTTTAACAGACCGCGTACATATTTATTCCTATATGCATGCGAACAAAAATATACAAATCTTTTGAAAGGGTACAGAAATTATAAGCATTAATTCAGTTTCGTTACTATTGGCAAAAATTTGTGTTTCCCTGCATTTTATTACATGATCACCAGTTTATTATGAATTTGGTCAACATTTTACTTTTTAGATTGTCTATGGCTTTAGCTTGGCTCATTTTTCAGATTTTCAGAAGGTTGAATACACAAAGAGAAGCAAAAAACAGTGACTCCTTCACAAAAAAATTCTTTCGGAGACTATTTCGAATCTCTTTCAGCATTTTTCCACTTTTTTGAAAATATTATTAACCTTTTCATTCCTTATCTCATCCTTTCAGTATGGTGAATACATATTACTCTCTTATAAACATATCCAAAGAGAAAAAACAAAAAATAGCGAACTGGTTCGCTCGTATAAAATTAAATATTGTCAAATAAAATGATTTTGTTGTACAACTGTCATTAAAAGTGACATTTTTAATGGTAGTCAAGAATATTTAAAGATGATGTTTACAAAGTAGCGTGTTAAAATATTTTTAAACATAATTAGTCAAATTTCAAGGAATTTTTATTATGAACAATAGATATAGATACAATTAAATTCTGTTACAAATCTATTATATACAATAATTACAAATAATTACATTATTATTATTATTTATGAACATTAATATGAAAAGTACAATTAGAACAACTGCTGATATTAATACATTGCGATGTTGAAGAGCCTTGTTATATATTTGAACTATCTGAGTTGACAGTTTCACGGACATTAACATTTGATTCTTGAAGTGAAGAGGACGATGCTGTAACGCTGAAGCTAGCTGTTGGGATTATTCCTTCGACAATAGTTTTTTTATAAGAAATAGATTGATCGATGTAACCCTCATCTACTGTTATAGACTTCCATCCTTCGTGCTTCTAAATATCTGTTATTTTTGCTCTTGATTCTGCTAGCAAAAAAACAGAAGACCTTCAGAAACAGTGACCTGTATATTCCTTTGGTTCCGGGAGGTTCAAAAAATCGGCAATGGTAGAGGGCAAATGAAATATACTTGTCGATTTCATTATGAAATTTTTATTTTTTACATTTTCTTCACATGAAATTATTTACAAGTGATTAGAGAACACAAAAATTGATGTGAGGTATTTGTCTAGAAGAACTTGGAATTGAAATAAAAAAATTAATAATAATATGAGGACTGGCACTGCATTTATAATTGGAGTATTTGAGAAAAAAACGTTGATAATTTTCCAACGATGCAAAAAGAACGACCTATTTTCATTTTTGTATTTGAAATGTGAACAATCAATGATTTATCAATTAATTTAATGTCTTTTATTGATAAATGGCATAGCTCTTCGCGCCGTTAGGCTCCATATATTCCAAACATAATAGCAACTTTTGTCATCAAATATTTTTCATCTGGCGCCTCATTTATAAACCTCTGAACTTCAATTTTTGCGCTTTTAGAATGCTATTACCTTGACATATTTGCTAATATTAACACCATTTTTAACGAGCGCACTCGATTTTATCATTGGAAACTTGCTCCACAAAGTTGACGAGTTCCATATATTTATTTCTCTTGTAGATAGGCTAAGAGAACGGTTCTGCTGAAATTTCCTTCGACGTTTTCAAGTCTACATATGCGGTGTCGTACTGCTGAGCCGATTTTTTTTGTAACAATTCAATTGAAACTCTTTTTTTCCAGCGTCAACAATATGGTCAGGAACATACAATTCTTCATTATTGTTCTTCATTATGCAAGACATCAAACACCAGCAAGAACTTCAAATGTGACTTTGAATAAAACGCGTGAGCTGTAAACAATACTGATTGTTGGTAACCAGGTGATTCGGCGTCACCTGACACGGCCACTTCACAGCAAATGCAATAACATGAAAATAATTAACTGACAAGAGCTGTCAAACTGTGTTTTCATAGAAATATCAAATTTATCTATTTGATTATAAAAACAGAACAGCTGTACAAAAAAGGTTTTTTTTTCGTAAAATTTTCTCTCAGAAGAAAACAATTCAAAAGATAAGTAATAACTCCATGTTTCAAACCACATTTGGTGACTCATTTGAAACAGTCCATCTGAAAATGTATTCAATGGTTTAGGTTTTTCCAGCAAACCTCAAGTAAAGCCTATATTGATTTCAAGAGAAAGATCTTCTAAACGAAAATTTAAGGATGTAAGAGCATCGTTACAAACAGTTTTGCAACCCCTTCAAAAATCCTGAATAGCAAATCCATAAATTTATCTGTTTCAGGATTTGTCAAAAAACAACTTGTGATGCACTGTTTGGAACCTTTGGTGTAGTAATGAATATATCCCAACACCAAACCTTTATTTTCAACACCTCGACACATGTTTCAATCACCAAATGATCATCTTCAAGAGAAAGATTAATCTTTCTCTTGAAGATGATCACTTGGTGATTGAAACACGTGTCGAGAAAACATTGGAAATATCTCAAGTGGACTGTTTTGAACGGATAGTATATGGAAAATTATCATTTCGAAATTGTGAGTAATGAAGGATTTTGAAAAAATACTAATGAGGGATGTAAAGGCCGTGAATCATTACATCATGTTCCATGTTCTAGGGAGGATGAACAATATTCCTCAATCACATACACGATGTGCTGACTTTAGTTTTTCCCAAAAAATGTCCATGAGTTTGGTATTTAGTATACAAAGTTTTTACTTATTTTTCATCGGACAGCTGCCTAATGTACTGTCATTCCAATATATAATAAATACACGTCACGAATAGTATAGATCTTATCTTTGGAAGAGATATTGAAAAATCAGAAACACTAAATATTCTGCTAAACACTGTTCCAAGTTCAAGATAACCATCAATACTGACTAGACATGTTTATGTGCATTTAGAACAACACATGCTGGCAATAATAATATAAATGTCTATATGATGTTTCTCCTAACATTATGATTTGGAATTATGGGAATATATTTCCGATGGACTCTCTAAGGAGTGTATGGCCCATAAAGATTTTTTTCTGGCATTAACGGCCTATCAACAAATATGTGTAGGAGTTAGCTTAGGGAATTTAGAAGGCAAGCATGTTTGAAAAAACGAATATTATTCCACAGATAAAAGTATTGCGGTATTTTTAGAAACATTTCACTTGAAAGCTGTTGTATACAAATGAACTGAAATTGTGACTTTCTCTTTTCTTCGTGGATTTTTAGTATCAATAGTTGAAAAATAAACAGTATAAAGATTCAAATAGCAAATAGCGAAAACTTCATTTCATCAGGAAACCTTAATACATATTATACAGAGTGGTCAACCAAAACCACCTTCATGAGAAACCGCATCAATAATTTAGCAAAACGCAAACACCTGTTGATTTTTTATAAAAGCGGATATTCTTTTCCTGAATTGAATGAATGAAATAGGACCTCTTTTCAAAACCTTCAAAATTCTCTTTGGTATTTACAGATTTCGAATGAATGAATTTGTTCAGGTGCCTACTTATCACTTGAATTCTCAAACTGATTCCAAATACCCTTCCACGCATTTTCAGAGTAATTTTTCATGCAAATCTTATAACAACGCTGGTTGGCTTCTATATAATTCTATATATATTCTTCCTAGGTATCCATGCAAAAAGAAATCAATCGACCACGAATATGGTGACCGCGGATGTAACTCGGAAGATAAGTTTGAATTGATTGGAAATGATTGATTCTTCTTTAGGAACACAAAGTGCATCGAAAAAAAATTACAAGTTTCCAAAAATGAACGAGTGAACAAAAAAATAAAAATAGTTGATAGATATTAGTATTAGTCAGTAATAAGAGAGTAATTTTGGAACTCCTGGAAGGAATAGTAGCATCTCTCTATCAGCAAAGCTTTCACTCTGGAATGTTTCGTCACTAGTGTGTTTATTCATTGCAATATACATAAACAATTGTTTGAAGGTAGTTGACAATGTTTCGTGGTGTATTTCATCAGTTCGGACTCCCATTATTATTATTATCATTGTTTAATATAATATAAATTGATTTGAAATCCCAGAAAACAATTAAAAAGATTAATGGAAAATAACAATTTTATTGAACAAAAACTGAAATTACAAAGAAATAACATACAAGCAACAATCAAAAAATAAAAAATTGGAATATTAATAAAAGCTTAAAATTAAAAACTCAAAAAATATTATCAACAAAAAATGAAAAATAAAACTTAAAAAATTCCAAACCAAGTGACGTCACGACGTTTCGATTATTAGTATCCACAATGGTCTTCGGGCGATAACTGGACATATTCCTCCGAGATCTGACTATTTATAGATCATTTGAGTGCTTTCACCCATCCCCTCTTCCCTCGTTCCTGTCGAAAAAGCATTCAGAAGAGGCTATCCGATGATATGGACCTGAAAGATAGAAAAAACTTACCGATACAAGTAATCATGTAATTACTAGGATGCTGTGTACGAAACTGATACTTCCAACTGAAGGACGAATTCTTTTCGCAAGATGAGGGACTGCCAATGGGATAGCCACTGAAATCATCCACAAAGAGGAACACTGGTTTAGCTAGCGTAGAGATACGTAATAGACGGAAACCTCTAATCAAGCGAAAAACGACCAACTCCCGCCAGAAAGTCATCTCCCGCTGAAACCACTGAAGCGAATGTAGGGGAGAGGAGATAGGTGAAAACACTTGAATGGCCTATAAATAGTCAGATCTCGGAGAAATAAGTCCAGTTATCACCCGAAGACGATTGTGGATACTAACAATCGAAAAGTCGTGACGTAACTCGTAAATAATTAAAATTATTTTTGTTAATAATAATTTTAAATTTTTTAATTTTCAGCTTTTATTAATATTTGAATTTTTTATTTTTTGGTTGTTGCTTGTATGTTGATTCTTTGTAATTTCAGTTTTTTGTTTAATAAAATTGTTTTTTTTGGTTAATATTTTTAATTTTTTTTAGGGACTTCAAATCAATTTATATTATATTAGACAAAGGAAGTCTGAACTGATGAAATATACATAAACATATTTATACTATGGAGAATATTTAAAGTGAGACAATCTATGTTGAGAGATCACAATAGTTGGTCATTTCATGGATTATCAATGTAATTTGAAATACTTCTCAGTAGTGAACAGAGAGGATACGTCTAGCAAACAATATGTTATTGTTGATGAAAAAGGAAAGTTACTTGCTGTGTTGCTATTTCAAATTGAATTTTAATCATACCATTTTTCTTCTGTGTAATGAAATATTTTGTTCTACTACATACTGCCTTATTCTGTTTGGAACATACGTTTATTTTCATATTTACTTCCCTTGGGTTGGGCTACCTATCGGGCGCGTCTCCAGGTGGCGGATAGGGGCAACAGGGGCACGGCCAGGGGACTGGGAGCCCTGGCTGGGAAGCCAATGTGGCCTTTTGAATCATGTCACCGTGGACCAGCACACCCAAGCTAAGGTGTAAGGAATCGTGCCGACAGCTGAATGGCCGCAGGGTTATATGCGGTTACGAATGATCCCCTTGGGGAAATGGGCGAAACCTCATTCTAATCAGCCTTCCTCTGGTAATGCGGGGATCTGACAGAGTGACCAACTCTTTCCCTGCTACTCATGGGAACACACATGAATGAAACAAACACAAAAACAGTCACTGAAAAAACAAAAACCAATCCAGAGGCTGGACAGAAATGCTCACCTCAATCTATGGTGGTGGCTGGGGATGAACAAAAATGTCCACTCCAATTTACCGCTTGGAATGAGACTGGACATGGTAGATCACCTCGTGATATAATACAAAGGCCAAAGCGTGAGCGCATTTGCGGCACCGAGACCAAAAGGAGAAAGAGAGCGATAGGAGCAGGAGTGGCAGCAACTATAAATGTACCCTCCTCCTCCCTTACTCCACCTCCAACACCAAAGGCACTTCCTGCGGCTGGCGCCAAGAGCTCCGCCTTGAATGAAGGCAAGGAGCTGGCTGCCCCTGCAGAAAAGCACCCTTACTTGAGCACCTCCACGGAGGGAATCTCAAGAAAGTTGAAGAAGCCGCGCAACGACAGTAGTGTCGCTGCACCTCCCAAAACCTTCACGAAGGCCGCCGTGAGACAAGGTTGCCAAAGTGAGTGTGTGTTCGGCGAGTATTGGCCTTTACCTGTCGATATAAAGGAGATGTCTCCTAGTGACCTGTCCACCTTCCTAAAAAGGACAGAATGGATGATGACCTAGGAGGACAACTCCTCTGGAGGATGTACAATGGGTCACATGTGGCCTAAGTGCTGTGGGTCTGCACTCAACCTCCCTACTCTACAGATACAGATACAGATTTATATTTACTTGCCTCAAATCGAATAGGAATTCAACTACGAATCTCGAATAGTACATAATTCAACTTATATTTTTTTGATGAAATTTGTTTTTTTGAAACCTGACAGTGAGCACACTCATGATGAGTTTGATGATGAGTTGCTCTACATTTTGGTCAGATATATGGTGGTATTTCTCACAAACATTGTTATATACTCGTCTATTATGTAAATAGAAAGTTCATAAATATAAATTATGAACAGTTATAGTCTAAGAACTTAGCCCTGACATTAGAGGTGGTCCATTACGTATTATCACTATCAAATATGATTTGATCCATTCGAGCATGTTTCTAGAAAGTCCTAAATTCAAAAGTTCGAGTAGAAAATGAACAGAGCATTCATAGGCAAATGCTTTGATGAGATTGAAAAATATAGAAATTAAGTACTCACATATTATGAAATTCATTCGATCAGATATCCTTCTAGAACCATATCTATTAGTTAGTGCCAAACAGATCATAATAAACACAAAAAATGGCAATGAATTCTACACCATTTTCATTTTATTTGTGATGAAGAAAATCGTAGAAAGTTATGATGCAAATCTTATAGGTGGGGGTATGGGTACCCACGTATGCATACGCATATACAAATCCTTAACTCTACGCCATGTAGGAAAGTAATAAAATAAAGGGTCTTACGCTAGGGTTTGATGCACTGAACCTTACAACTTATGATCAAGCATTTACTTGCTTTTATGCTTTAAAAGGTTCTTATACGTTTATGATTGTATGCTTTTTATGATTTTGTACTTTTGTTATTTTGTAATTTTCTGATTTTGCCTGGCAGAAATATAATACAGAAAAACGATTGTAAAATTATCCTGATTACTCTAAAATCAATTGAAATTAACAAATTCAAAACAGGATTTTATCAAATTCGCTTTTGAATCAACATCTATCAATACCTAATTTGTTGAAATATATTCAGGTGGATAATTTTCAAAATGTCTAATTAAATCTTCACTACGTGATTTTCGTGTGAAGCCAGGCTTCGAAAAGATCGTTCCAAAATTTCATCCTTCACACATAGAATCGGTTTTAGTTCAGAACCCAGGCAATGTTACCACCTGTTCTATCAGTCCCTTCGAACAAATACACGGAGCCCACTGATTCTAAGTATGACATTAACAAAACTAGATGTCTGTACCTCACTTTTCATTTATTCTACTATGTCGTGATATACATCATATTGGTTGATGAAATTTTGAACTCTATACATTGATTCTGTTCATTTTTTCCATAATTAAATTTTTTGTCGAGCGATTTTCGGTCAAAATTGAACGCATTGTTCGACGTTGGTTTGCGAAATTTCATTCCGGTGATTTTAGCCTCAATCTACAGAAATCTAGGACAAGGATTTGAAGATTCTGGTGAAGACTCACCCATCACAAACGTTGGGTCAGATGGCGGAAGAACTGGGCGTCAGCTCTGATGCGGTTTTTGATGGTTTGAAAGTTTTTTTCTTTGCTTTTGCGCAACCACGTTTGATGAAAAGTGGAACCTCTACGACAAGAAGAGACGTTCAGGAGATTGTTTGGGTACTGATGAGTCACCCAGGCACTTTCCAAAGGCGGAAACCCACCAAAAAATTCCATGGTTACTGTATGGTGGCCAGCGGCTGGTGTGATTCACTATAATCATCACCTCAGAGTCATTTTGTGGGGAAAGCGACAAAATGTATTCAAAATTGCGCATCAGCAGCAGCTGGCACTGCTCAACTGAAGAGGGCAAAACCTGTCTGTCCCGAAAATGTATCTCTCGTAATAATATCCCCCTTTCAATTTTGATAATTATTTGGAACATTATGAGGTATCGATTATGTAGTGTGTAAACAACTTCTTGAATATATTGAAAAATAAAGCTCAAAAACTTTTTTTTCATTGACCAGCTGTGGTTCTTATAAAGACTATAAGTCTCATGAGTCGAAAACTTAGGTGCAAGAGGATTAACGTTTGATTTCTAGTATATACATCATAATATTACAACTCAATAACAACAAAAGATCATTTGCAAGTTTTTTTTTTATTTTCAACGCTATTCATTTATTCAAAAATTGAATGTAAGGATACATATTGTCATTATCTATAACATTTATTTCGTTGATTTACTAAACTATTCACTGTTATGGTTGAATATGTTTTATATTTTTTATTTTTGTTCATCATATGACTCGTTGCCCAAGAGATTCGTGCCACGACCACTTACTCTTGAGTCATTGATCGTTCTTTTCATCTCAATGTGGAATAGGAAGATAAACATGTATAAGTTCAGAACGAAAACAATTCGGTATCTAACGGTAACTGAATAATTCAACATGAATCGTGAGTTCATTTCCTACTCGCAGAGAATGCATTTTAAAACATTATCAATTATGGCAATTGAAGCATAAAAACTACTTTTTCCGTTTCGTTCACCTCACGACATCATTATGTAGTTACATTCTTCTATTGAACTGAGGTAAAACATGTCGAGTGGAAACGAATGATGTTACATACTCAGAATGGATTTTGATTTCCAATTCAATTGGTTTTCAGTTATGAAATAATATCAGCTGCTCGAGAGAAGAACAAGACCAGTGGACTATTCAAAAAATAAAATGAATACTCAAATTTCGCGATCAACATAGATTCGATTAGCGATTTTTTATGTTGGTACACCCATCTCGAACATATGTTAACAGTTTCAGCTGTTTAATTTGTTGGTGAGAGGCATTAAAGTTAGAAGTGCTTTGCGTGTTCAGCAATTTTCTGGCATCAAAAAAAAATATGAAAAACTTCGCATCAAATTTTCTGTAAGGTCAAGAAAATGTGAATAACGTACACCTTGGAGGCCCCAGTACATCAACAACCGATAAAAATGTCGAGAAAGTGAGAAAAATTGTTAAAATGAAGAATCGTGGGTATATGGTTATGACATCGAAACCAAAGTCCAAGGCCTGGGAGAGACAAGAACAAAAAAATCAAGCCAAGTTCGATCAAATGTCAAGATATTTCTCATTGTTTCCTTCGATTAGCGTGGCAATACGAAGAAAACGTCTGGTATTGTGGAAAACACTTCATGGCTTGATAATGCACCTGCTCACTGTTCGTGCTTTTTTTACCAAAAATAACACCGTCACCATGCCTCAGCCATCGTATTCACCAGATTTAGCTTCCTGTGACTTTTCCTAATCCCAAAATTGAAGAGACCCAAGGTGGGATAGCGTTTTTCGACGAATGAGGATATGAAAACCAAATCGCTGAGGGAGCTCGAGGACGTACCAAAAAGTTCCTGATCTGAGTAAATATGTAAATACTACGCCTAACGATCTTATTATTTTTTCATCTGATCATTAACGTAGATTGCTGAAAAGAGTGATGTGATGACTGCTGCTTAGGATGTTCCAGATTATTTTTTTGTTTTCAGTACATTACATCATTATTATCTTCTTTTTTTTCAATGAAACCGTTTAATTTTTTTTCCTATTTTATTTTCAAGTTTCTAATTTTTTTACTTAATTCTTCTCATTCAGTTCATTTCATTCAGTCCCTTAGTATTACAAGGTAATATGTAATCCGCCATTTTGTAGCTGCGGCCATCTTGGGCTGCGTTGCACCTGTAAGTCAATTATCGAATAAAATATACAAAGGGAGATAGGTTGAAAAGTGAGAATTAATAACATTTTCTGTGAGATCTCCAGATTTATCAACAACGGACTTCCTCATGGAGACATTCGAACAGAATTCCTAAGCTCTATACTCATTCGAAATACAAATTCCTGATGATACATATCACTCGATGATATGTATATATATATATATATATATATATATATATATATATATATATATATATATATATATATATATATATATGTATAGTGTGTTGTACATAGTTTGAGAAGATATACGAACTAAATAATAACCTAGAAAAAATATTAATTCCTTAGCATTTTAATAAAATCACTAAAATAAAGAAGGACAATCGACACAAACCTTTTAATAATCAGAAAGCACAATTTGAATCTCCGTGAAGTATCCTTTTTCGCAAAGGAAGCACTTCAATATTAATGAGTATTTTTAGTAAAGAAACATTTTTACTTTCTATTTCTTCATCTTTATTAAAAAAATGTGGGAATCTTCCAAAGAAAAGGGGGAACCAATCAATTTCAAAAAATTAATTATTTACAAAGATTGTGTAGATCATGCAAACGGGAAGAAAATCCCTCTCGAAACAGCTACTTCTATATGAACATTGAATAACCCAAAAAAATCACTTTCGAAACAAATCCTTTATATGAACACTGAATTATACAAAAAACAATTTTCTCTACTCAGTTTGTATTCCAAGCATTCTTTATGGAACTGAATCAGATTTTATTCACAGGATTGCTACTTTCCCTCAATGGTGAAGTCATTACATTTGGAACGAAGGTGAAATATCCTGGCATTGTCCTTGATGAAAAACTCACCTGGAACGCTCACTTGGAAAAAGTTTTTCACAAATCCAGACTGCCCCTATAGACATGCTGAAGAATTTGTGGTAAAACTTGGGGTTTAGGTCCCAAGCAAATCCATTGGATTCATGTGATGATTCTGAGACCAATGATCACTTATGGTGCAATTGCCTGGTTGCCAAAGGCTTTACAGAAAACGGCCCAGGCGAAGCTCTCTGGCTTACAGGCTTGTCTGGCCATTAGTAGTGCCATCAGTTCCACACCGTCAGCGGCCATGGAGATCCTTCTAGATCTAACTCCTCTTCACATTTTTCTGAAGAGATAGGCTGGATAGACCGCATATGGAATTGTGCACATTGCCAATTGCACAAATCTATTTAATGCAGAGTGCAACAGACTATTAGTCGATACTGGAAGTCACAGCATTCTGGAAATGACCTCTCACTTTATGCCTCCAACTGTCAACTACAAACCTCCTTATAAAGTACTGTTCTCGTCTGGGAGAAGGAAATATCAAGAGTAGATAGTTGTTGGTTCACAGGACTGTATTTCCAACCTCCTGTACAAATCAATAAAAATATTCTCGGACAGTCAAACGGCGTTGGTAGCTCTTGGCTCCTACTGAGCAACATCTAAATTGATAGCAAATTGCCAAAAACGACTCTCCTCGATAGGAAGACTTAACAGATTGTCTCTGGTCTGGATTCCTGGCCATACTGGCCTGGAAGGCAATGAAACTGCTGACTCCTTTGCAAAGGAGGGTGCTGCAAGCAGCTTCCTCGAACCAGAACCTGTCATTGGCATCGCTTTAGGCTTTGCCAAACAAAGATTGAACACCTGGATGTCAAGAAGATTTATGGACTTCTGGCAGAATCTTCCAGGATTCGCTCACTTTAAGGTGTTTATTCACCCTTCGAAGCTTGATACCAAACAGTTGTTGGACTACAATAGGGATGACCTACGATGTCTAATAGGCCTTCTTGCAGGTCACTGTCATTTGAATCATAATATGCAGACTCGGACTGTCAGAAGACAGTGTGTTGCCTCTGTTTGGAAAATGATGAAACAGCAGAGCACATACTTTGTATCTGTCCCACTGGGGACCGAATCAGGTTTTTAGAGTTCGGCAAAGCCGTACTCTTACCAACCGACCTTAAAGACCACTCACCATATAAACTAATCGGCTTCGTTAAGAAGCTGGGTTTATTTGGTCGAGTGAGAATACGTGTGAGCCACAATAAAATCTCGTGGGTTGCGGTGGAGGGTCAAATAGACTTACGCACTTTGAACCTAACCTAACCAATTGCCTCTTCAGCACCAAATCTGGATAAAATCATAAGGTGAAGCACTCATTCATAAAATTACCACTTTATGTCACGAATGAGTTCAATGTACTCATGTAATCGACAGTACGTAATAACATTCATTCGCTAATAATTTGATTAAATCCCAGCCATAGCAGTTTTATTCAAATTGAAAAAGGTTCATTTTCAGGAGAGATTACTTTTTGAGAAAGGTTTTGCCTTACTTCTTCTCTATCTTCACATAAAAAATAATTTGGGAATCTTCCAAAGAAACGAAGGAATCAATCAATTATTCTTCTCCAAAAATTATTCTCTGCTCAAAATATATCCTTTTCAATTTGAATTAATGAGTAGTTATGATCCTCAATTGTAAAATGCATAATAATATTCTAAAGGTGATAGTACTAGTACTAATTAATTCATTTTGTCGAGTTTTCATTATTTGTGTTAGTATGGAAAGATTAGTATGTTTGCTGATGATATATCGTTGATGTATTCAGGAAATTATTTACAAACAATAATAATGATGATGATAATAACAATCGACTACAACCACACAAAAAATAACAACATCAAGTTCTAACTACATATATGAAGTTACAGTAAAAGGCGAAGTTCAATAACTGTTAAATTGTTCTTACACATGAAAAATGAAAAATAATATGCTTTCTGATTTTATCGTGTCTGAAATATCACCGTGCATTATAGAAAAACCTAATTCATATATATCACAAAAAAATCAAAACATAATACAACTATCAACCATTTCCCATCTGTCGAGTTTTTAGGGCTTTACATTGATGTAAAGTGAGAACATATCAAAATTTAAAATCAACGAATGTCTCTTATATGTGGTTTTTCTTTTTTTCGAAAATAGAAATATATTATCAATAAAATATTCAAAATGTATTTATTTCTCTTCAGTTCATTCAAAACTGTAGTATTTGATATAATTTCGGGGATCAGCATCAAATGTTCTACTGAAACCACTGAAAATACTGCAGAATGAAGTTATTGAATGAATTTTCAGATTAAATTATAAGGAACCAATTATCAAATAACACAAACCAAAAATTATAATCAGACATGTTACACGAATTCAAACTTTGTACCTTTATTCATCTGGCGAAAAAAAAATTGAAACATTCAAATATGATTCTTGAAATGAATGATGAGCAACATAACTATTCAATAAGGTATTCAAAAAATCAGAGGGTTTTGAATATATAATATATAAAATTCTGCCAAATCCTTTGAAAAATGACAGCAAAATGAAATTTGAAAAAATCTAGAAAATATCTAAATATATTTCATACATTTTTCATTCAAGCGAATTCTTTTGTCCTTTTTCAGAGTGTTGCTGTAAGCATTGTATGTTTCTTGTGAAATAAATTGCTATTGTTTTTCAAAATAATTTAAAATGATGGTACTATTGAAATAATATATCAATAGTTGGATCAAATCTGACTGTTGACATTCGAGGATTGTATTTTTTGTAAGTGATGCGGGATAGGACGGATGTTAGTTCTTGTTATCGGTGCTTATGGATTAAGCAGTACTAGAAATCGCACGTTGAAAAATGGGACCTTGTTAAGCCTCAAGTCACACCATTTTCGTCTTTCGAGGATTACCGTTCACATAAAACTGAGAGCTGTTTAGGGTTTTTAGTGTATTTCTCAAGGTATTTCTTATCTGAATCAGCCTTAGAAATGACAAACTACTTCCTATCAGAAAATAATTTAGAACATTTCCAACAGGACACAATCAAAAATGGTTTTAGAGAATAATAGTCTATTAGGCATTACAATAATAATAATAATAATAACTTTATTCGTCTTTTCGATCATATACAGGATATAATACATGTCATAAATAAAAATATGAAAATTATATAAAACAATAATAACGGTCCACAGTATAACATAGATCGGACACTTTTATTGATTGTTCGTAATGCTGAATAACTTTTTATTTATGTTACTTGTATCACTCAAAGCTGTATAAATCATCTACTGTTCCCATAGATCCCAATTATCTGAACACGCGTTAATTAATACGGATGCTAGGGTTCCGCTTACTTTTTCTTCGTCGATAAATTTCATTGCAGGAACAAAACGAAACATTCTGAAGGAAAGACAATCATGATATCAACTACTGAATTTTAATATTTTTATAAGTACCACTCAAAATTTATGAAAATCCCTGCAAGTAAATTTAATGACTTTCTTTGAAAAAACCTTTCCTGTCCACAAAATCTTCACATCCACGCCCCTGAATGGATTTCAGGTACTCGCTGGCTGTCAGTTCTTTCCTACACAACTTAATTTTCAAGAGAGAGCTTTGCTTCAGAACCTCCAGATTGTTCGGTTCAGATCGTGCTGGCTGTGCTTGCGAGAGGACGGTTGTTCGTTTGTTTCTTCGTCGATCGTAGTTTCGTTGTCTAACTTCACGTTCAAAGCTTTACCGACGGTCAGTAGATTCTTCGACCTATTGTGAACGGGGTGCCCGTCGATTATTTGGATTTGAAAGTGGTTTTTGTGAAAATTTTTGCTAAATGTTGAGGAACATGTGACAAGGACTTGAATTGTTTCCCTCTTGAGTAAGACACTTTTCTTCAATCAATGAATAATATTTTTTTATTTACTAAAAAATTCTAAATAGTATACTTTTAGTTTTTTGTTACTATGCAAATGCAACTGAACGCATTCTCGTATCTCATAAAGGTCATCGGAGTGTTATCGAAATAATGGATGCGCGTGTTATTTTTAGTTGCAACTAACCTTGCCTCTTGAACTTTCCTAATTGACAGTTGGTTATTCTTAGCCGGCAGTTTTAACAGCCTCTAGTCAATTAATAGTAAACAAGTAATAGAATCTTCATGGTTGATATATAATTTACTATAAATGTGTCTGTTTAACATTAATGCACATAACTTCATGAAAAAAGCTATTTGATAATTTCTCTAGTATTTAGAATCTCTTTCGAAGTGAGGAAAGAAAAAAATAAGCACTAAAGGTACTTCTTTTTTGAAGTTTGATTAGATTCTATTTTGAAGTAGAATCAACAGGTTTTTTGATAGAATTCTTAATACATGCAACAGGCATACGAAAGAATCCAAAATGACATTTATTAAAACGGACGATAATCATTCGAAATTTGAAAGTTGTTTTGAACTAAAATTTTTGAAATGATACAACGTTGGTGTGTCATCTTAACCTGTGATATGATTGGAAAAATATACTTACGTAAATGTTTTGAAAGAAATATTGGTTCTGGATTTTCATATAAACAAATTAAAAAGCGCAACACATGTTTTTCCACTCAACAGCTTCTTCAGGTGTATCCAATACATATTGTAAAACCTGTGTTTATGAAAACTGGAATATGGAAATCTTTCCATAGTTTTTTTCAATAACTTCACCATGAAATTTCATGAAGTTTAAAAAAATCTGTTTTAAAATCTGTTTTTTCGTTAATCAGCTGTCACCCCCATATGAACGACAACCCTCAGAAGTTGAGAACTTGTGCGAGCTGAGGACTAACGAGGTCTTACCTTTTAACGTGTGATTCCTAACACGATATCAACCAATTCCATGAAAACTCTCAGCAAGACATTTCACTATGCAACAGCTTCCTCATGCGTGTTCAGTGTTAGGAATTATATTGAAAAATACCATTTATATTGTACTAATGATCCGCTACGACTTTGCACGGGTACAATTCAGAATTGTAATTTTGTCGTGAAACATCAAGTCTGTGTTTTTTCATAACCATCTGCAAATTGAATGATTTATCGAAAAATTCACATGTACATTATCAAACTTAATTATGAAAGTATTTAGTTGAATAAAGATTAACATAACGAATATAATTATCTCCCCGTGCTTTGATTGACTAATTTGAATAAAAGAGAATAATTGTGACCTGACCCTAATGGTAAGACAAATCATGACTTTTGTGGCAAATTTTTGATAAAATTCAATTTTCGTAGGGATGTCTAATTTTTCTGAGAATCAAATACAGCCCGTATTACACGCTAATTATATAACTTTTTGTAGTTTTTAAGTTCATCCATTACAAAAAAACAGTGATTTATTCCCAACTAAAGGAAATTATTAGAGTATATATGAAATAAATATTGAAAACATATACAGAATCCAATCTTTTCTCTGTATAATAATATATCAATAACCTTTGTTATCATCAGAATATGAGAGGTAGAAAGTTTGCTGAATAAAAGAAATTGTAGCATTTCCCAGAATTGTTCGATTTTTAAATTTGAAGCTGAAATAAGATAGTCATTTATTCATAGTTTATTTCGATGTCCTAACGATGATTCCGGCTGGTAACTGACTTTTTTTCTCGAATGGAATAGCTTCAATTTCAGTTTAAATTACACCATAAAAAGTTAGAAAAACAAGAATAAACTGAAAAAATTGGTAATGAAAAACATTTCAAACTATATCGCCAACTCAGTACTGTGAAGAACGAGAATTTTTTTTCTATTTACAAACTAACATGTTTCAGGTGACTGAATTATTGAATGCGACAAGATAAAAAGAACATATTTCTTAATGAAAAATACCTTGAATTCATAGGTTGAAAATAAAAATTTTCCTTTTGTGAACCTGTACAAGGTTCTCTGATTTCTTCTAAGGAAAATAACTTTTGTACAATGTATCAAACGTATTCCTGAAAAATGTAACTTAAGACGAAATCCTAATTCTTCGTTATAAATTATTCATTTGCAACAACTTTTTTATCGTGCTCTGATATCGTTATATGTTTCGTTCTCGTTTAAGAAAAACTAAAACAGTTCACTATTAGCTTTTCACCAAGAAAACCCGCGCAACACGTGCCGCAAATTTCTAAACCTTTCATAGTGAAAATCACTCAGCAAAATTTTTTTTATGAATTTTCATCAAGTATATCGGCCAGTTTAATGACTCATAAAGTTTTTTGGTATGAACTCCTCTGCACCGGAGCCAATACTTTGAATCAAACTCAACCATTCAGAAAATTCAGGAAATAATAACAAATGAGTAGATACGTATTGAAGAATATACAATAAATTGAACAAAACAATAAACAATGTGCTTTTTTTATTTCAGGTTTCAAATATTATTTCCTCAGAACCTATTTATGTAAATCGTAAAATGTTTTAATTATGTATATCATTAAATAGATCTGAAAGATTATTCATAAGAAAGAAAATTTAGATAAAGTTTGCTTTAGTTACATTTCAACATAGACTTTATCAATAAAACCAAATCATGATAATCTAGATTTCTTATTTTTGATGATCCCTAATATCTCTGATTCATACTAATTATTGATTTGAAATACTGAATAAAGAAGGAGTAGACTATTTACGATTCAACTCGAGACCTAATTGGGTATGTTATCTTCCACAATCTGAAACGAATCTGAATGCAAAGTTTGGCACAACTATAAATTTTCATAGAATCGGTCATTCGAAAATGAAAAAAAAATAGATTTTCATCAGTAGCTCGCTTTCTGCAACAAAAACTTCCTACAACAAATACCTTCTTCTAACGATCGTATGCTAAAGACATTTATTCTCTCACCACATCTATTTGTAAGACTTGGTCATCTCCTGATGATGCTACATTGGTGAGCGAAACGCACACCGAAACATACTATTTTTGTTCTGGTGTGGCAAAAGTTTTTTTCAAAAGATATTCTCCTGTATTTTGATAGTTAAATTTTTAGCAGTCCCTAAGCAATGATTATGAGCCTTTCATTACATAATGAAAACGTTAAAGTCTTATTGAATGATCGGTTTTTTATATTTATATGCAACATGTATACGGGCATACAGTGCATACAAACGTTTGTAAACCCGCGGGTATTGATAGATACCCAAATAAAGGTCCTTGTGTCTGTAAGATAGTCAACCTTGGAGCATGAAGATCTACTTCAACTCGTGGAGACATAAATAAATACTTTTCCGAGCCATTTTCTTACTATTTTCTCAGTAGTACACTGTTGTTATTTCTTGTGTCTAAATAAGTAGAAAGGACAATTGACAGAATATAATTAAAGAAAATAATGAATTTGACGGCATAAATTATTTGTGAACGGTTGAGTATTAAATTTGTGTGATTTCCAGGAGTATCATTTTATACCAGTCCCATCTAACTTACAGCAAAAAAGCAATATCATGATGTTGATCGGGATATTGCCGAAAAAATATATTTCACTTTGATTTTTCTTATGATATTAATTTCCAAATATCATATTCGAGTGTGGCAGATCCCATTTTCAATCAAGTTTCAACAAAGTCCGCCTGTAATTTCTCACTTCAGAAGCAAAAAAGAATGAAAATGTTTCACAAGAATACGTTTAAGCAGATTCAATCTGATGGTGTGAGGCCACGCGACTTAGGTGGTCGAATACTTCTTTTGATAAATCTGTTATGTACAATGCCTGGTCATCTTGTTCATTATGTCTCTCATTGTGTGAGACAATTCCATACGCCACGTTTCAGCAAGTTATAAAACTCTCAGCTTCTCAATTAAAATTCTCAATTACTGGTCTGTTCTGAACAAACAATAACTAGGATGAAAATAATGATAAATTATTCTAAATATATTATTCATTTTCAAATCAATCCCACAGGTATTTGGAAAGTATTCTATAATGTTGATAAACAATTCTCAATTCAATATTTTATTTCATTCATCCATTTGATATTATTAGTTGCACAAGTTTCGACTTCTGAGGGTTGTCGTTCGTAGGGGTGCGGCAGCCGGTTGAAGGAAAAACAGATTTTTTGAACAGAAACATTAATATTTTCTACTATTTCCATTTTCACTGTGATTCACAGAATCAGTTTTCACTACAATAATTATAAATCGTCACTCAGGATTAAAAGAAAATTACATTCATATCATCCAACTATCAAAAAAAGGTACATGAAGGCCGGGTGTTCTACTATTAAATTTAAATTTTTATGAAAACAGTCATATGTAGTCATGAGAAATTAAAATATTCTTTGTCTGTAGTTCAACGGATTTCATAAACGTCAACTGCAATATACTTTAAATTCAACAAAATATCCACTCCCGTAAAAAAACTCTTGTATTATCTGATAATGACTCATTACTTCTGGACTGAAGAAATGCTAAAGAAAGACAGTATAACATATTCACCCTAGACTTTCTAAATTTCGAGATACCTGATTTTTCACATACTTTTTATAAAATGATTTATCGAACACACTCAATGAACAATAAACTCATAAAAAAACTCATTAATTCAGTTTATTGTATGATTTTCACTATAATGAGTTTTACAAAAACCGCGACACGTGTTTCGCTATACGGTAACTGTCTAAAAAGTAAAATAATTTTACGCTTGAGAAAGCTGTTGCATAGCGTTCTCGCGCGTAAAAGAAGTTTACGCTTGAGAAATCTATTATAAAGCGAATCCCGGTCGCGGTTTTTGTAAAACCCTCAATGGTGAAAATCATACAATAAACTGTATTAATGAGTTTTAATATGGATTTTCATCAAGTATCGGCCAGTTCTATTCAACAATAAATACACTCATGTTTTACTGAAGGTTTTCAAAAGGAAAGCATTATTATTCCAAATGGTTTCAACCTTCTTATTAGTCAGTTGGTCTTAAGGAATTCCGATTTTCAATTATGGAATATCATTGACTTTAGGTCGATAAAATTAATTTTTTTAGAAATGGTTTCAAGGTCAAATTAGGGGTTTTTAGAAGGTTGCTGCTGACTAACCAACTTCTGAAATAAAAACTGTACATTCAAATGCAGTTTCTGGATGGATTGACCATCATTACGTTTAAACATTAGGTGCTATTAAATCAGCAGAACCAATCACTCCTGGGATGTTACAATATATGCGGTAGACTAAAATTTTTTGAATTTTATTTTAAAATTGTACGATCAGGCTCTGTTTCGTGAAAAATTAATTTAGAAAAATCAGTTTTTGAATATACAAGTCGGCTTTGGAGGTAGAAGCGAAAATTGTCTTCTCTTCAGGTAATGTACCATTTTTTTTCAAGAATCATCAAAATGTTTTCAAAAAAGTTATTCAGGAATGTTTAGTTACTCCAACTGAACCGCCATTTTTTGAGGTTGATATAATACGTTGTATTCACTCACATATTTTCGCAGATGATGCTGGAAAGTACTTTGAATGAATATATACGTCAAAAAATATTAGGTTTCAACAATTTAATGTTCCTGAAATTTTATATGAGGTCTCATCTCTGTAACATTTTGACAAATCACGAACAAAAAGTATACACTACCTGAAAGGAAAATGATTTTCGCGTCATCCTTAAGGCCGACTTGTTTTCCATAAACTGAAAATATTCTTGAAATTAATTTTCCACCAAGCAGTACTCCGATCCACAATCTTTAAATAAAATTCATAAATTCCATTCAGGCACACCTCTTATAACGATACTGTATAATTTCAGGCACATTTTCCTCTTTTTTTGGAATTTTTCAATATTTGTTTGACAGAGGTATCGTGGGTTCTGCTAGTTCAATGATGAGACATAATTTCAGTCTCACTTTAGTCTTCTCTTCTCTCTGTCAAATTCAAAATTTCAAAAATATGATGTATTTCAATTTGGTTATCATATCCTAATGTTCAAGCAACGAATTCATAAAAAAACCGATTGAAGGGGAAGGGGAGTCTAATATTAGCTTAAAATTATGGCGTGATACGATTTGACAATTTTCTGTTTTCTCAGATTATGTTCTGCTAGTTTTATGTGAATCTATCATCTGTTCTTGGCTTTTCTGAAATCATTTTGAATTTAAAGTGGTCATCTGGACCCACATTTGCGTACATTCTCCATATTTCAGAAACCATCACGTTTTGAATAGTTCAAATAGTTGATACGGATTAGTGTTTTTAAAAAAAATCCTTCTGGCTATAAGAGATAGTTTGAGGGTCAAAATTCACTTTTAACAAAACTTGTTGCAGTGCATCAAGAACTTGCAAAGTTACCACAACTCGTTGAGTTTCAAACAAATAAATTCGAAAAGTATGGATCTGAAAATTTCGTTTTCATATTTTTCAATGCTTGAAAAGCTATATATCAGTTATTCGAAAATGAAGTCATGAAGATTAAGTATATAAAATTACTGATACTGTCATATATGTGGATTCAACATCAAGAACTTTCAAGATGAATAAACTTCATTGGAGTTGTTTTGAAAATTTTAGACAGAATTATTATTCCTTTTGTCATTTCTCAAACATACTTTTGCAGTTAAAGAAAAATTATCAATTATCAATAAGTATAGTTATAACTTATTAATGATTCCTCGCTTTTTAGAAATATTCGATGTAATTATTTCATCAGCAACTATCGTATACTTAGCTTATTGTTTTTCTGGTATTCATTATCAAGCTTCTTTGAGAAAAAAATAATGTTTTTACTGCGCCTGATCATTTTTAATGTTTTTTTCAATTCTTCTAGCGTGTGCCTTTCTTATCCATTGATTTTTTTTGGTGCTAAGTCAATGATCCACTCTGTATATGAAGACATCATGGAATTTATAAAATTTGTATTGATGACCATCTCAATTGATAAAAACTTAAGCCTGAAATTTTTAATTCATTCGTCCATGTGAATATGGACATCCCACCGATATAAAATACATAATCAATTTGCAATGACTTTGACTTGACTTTGACCTCTTATAATGTCACTAGAAATGTTTGCATTTTTTTTATTTCAATTGATAAAGATTCAAAAGTGAAAACTATCGAGGAGAGATACATACGTATAAGAAAATGAATATTTCGAAATTTATTTCGAGAGTTTTGATCTATGGGGTGTTTCTACCCCGCTTGGGGTTTTGTTCACGAGAGTTACTAGTTAACAATATTTTTCTCTGACGAAGGTTTCATATATGTAGCGGAGCCGTGTTGAAATTAATTGAGTCCCAGACACATTGCTGTCTAGGAAGGATCTTTTCTTTACTGACGAGAGGTAATACCTCGAAATAGCGGTCTGCAGGTGATCTACTTGAATAACTTCAGCATGGTCCCGCTGCTGGATGAATGAGAAACATCTGCGAGACTAGCATCTGTGGGAAATCTTGCATAAATGCCTGTCGAATATAATTCAATATCCAGCGTGGTATTAGCCGGGGAAGTAGTTTACTACACCCTACTGTGTGGGTAGTTGGGCGAGAATATTATTTAGAAATGTATTTCGAAATATTCATTTCCTGATAAGGATTGTTTGTAAAGTTAACCGTAAACTCTTGAAATTTAAAGTGTTCCGAGCGGGGGTGTCATCCCCCAATTGTTATTGAATAGTCACTGAAACTTCATTTAATTCCCCTTTCCAGTGGCGCTTTACTTTTGAAGCGTTGGCAACAATATGTTGTCTAATCAGGATTGTTCATAATGTATGCATGAACACGGATAACATCCTCATATTTCAACCAATTTACACAAAACGTTGATGAATTCACACTTTGATTTCCCTACTGAATCACTTTGTTCATTGGTGAAAACCATATGAAAAACCAATCAGTAGTTTTTGAGTTTAGCGCTTTCGCACAGAAACATATACAGATCTGGCTGTAGCGATTTGCAATTGGATTGGTTAAAAATGTGTACAGATATTTTGCAACGTTTTTCCTTCTCCTTTCAGATTCCTATTTGAAGAATAGTATTTTTAAAATGAGCAAGTAGAAAAAAAGGGAATAAGCCTTTGTATCAAAATCAAGGACAGCGGCCCTCTTTGGGAATGCCATAAATTAATAAATAACAGATTCCATACATTCTCCTAGATAGAATTTTTTTGACTAGATCCTACTGCAAATAAATCCAGTTACGACTAGCATATTTTAGACACATTCAACTTTCGAAGTCATTACAACGTTCCGCTTGAAATTATATTTCAGTCAATTAATTCTGAGTTATTGCTGCCCGATCTTTCTACAGATGTCGTTTATTTTCGCGCTGTCGCTTTGTTAATTTGTCCTCTTTGCTTCAACAAAATACATAAGCAGCGGCTTCACTTTGTTACTTCCAGTTGTGATAAGCGTCATGTCTCCAATATTACATGGACTCGTTTCGATTCATGAGCAAGTAGGATATGATCGAAACGCTTGTTCATGATTTGATATCGATAATTCATAGAGTAGAAGTCATTAGCTGTGAATAATTTCAAAATGCTAACCGGACTTTCACTTTGAACCAGTTTAGAATTGATGTCACCTATAGGGTGACCACTTGACAAGGTACGTTCTGAATTTACGTTTATGAGAGTTGAAATTTCTCATCGATTATTATCATAATATTAATGAGATGAGGTCATATTTTGAAAATGATTAAAAATAAACTAATGTATTGTTTTTAGAAATATTCTCATTTGAAGTTGATACTATTTTGCATGCGTTCAAACGAATTCTCGAAGTAGTTTTACTAATATGAGTTTGAAATCTCAATAAGACAAAAGTCATTAAAAGAAATTCAGAAGAAAAAAAGGAAAGAGCCTTCAGTATTTTTTGGTTCTCTTCAAGAAGTCGACGATTCATGAAGACACTCTTAGTCGAAACAATACACGTTTTTATTCAAACATTAAGTGAAATAATGTTTACAAAAGTCAAGGATATCTTTCCAAGATGAATCCCACTGAAGTACCGATTTCGGAACATATTTCCTTTGATTTTCGTGCGGAAGTTCATGAAAGCCTAAGTGGGGTAAATACATTTCTAGTAATGAAAAAAGAAATGAAAATTTCTCCATCAATACATTCCTAGTAGTTTTTTGATTGATTCGGTCGTTACTTGATGAAGATCCATAGGAATTCCATAAACAATACCTGACGATTTGATCTTCACAAACTTTATTTTCATAAAATATATCAAGACATGTTTCGCTATCACAGTAGCTTTTTCGAATAATCTAAGACTGAAGCAAGGTGAAAATATTTATTAATATTTTCTCAGAAATTAAAACAGCCTTGACAAGATACATTGGGGTTATAAAATAAAGGCAAGCTATACAGTTCAACTTTGTAAAATAATCAAATTGGTGTTTACCACCGAAGTTTTTTTAATCTTCGCAAAGATCGGTGCCAGGAAAAATTGGTGACATGGTGAGCTTCATAATTCGTTATTGAATGATGATTGATGGAAACAAGAAAATACATACAGACAGGAATATACCTTCAGACAGCTATACCAACTATCAACTATTGCACATCTACGAAAATCTCTTTTAAAAATGTCATAAAAGGTTTTTAAATTATTCTTGATCAAAATGATTTCTATGTTTTTCATAAAATTCAAAATAAAAATATTGGGATTTTGTTTTTTCTGTTTTCTACTGTTTTCATTTGCTGTTTTTGTACACTCACTGTCCAGACACTGAGATCATATTTCTAAGATGCCGCTAATTCTACTGATTCATACATTTTGTCGTAGTTCTGGTAAACTTGGAATTTTATAAATTGTTTCTACGGTTTTTCTAACCAATCCATAATATGATATGTTTAAGAAATCGAATATATGTGAAAACACTCAATATAAACAGAATATGTTTTTATTCAAATGTTGAGTGGAATACCGTTTTGAAAAATCACGGACGATATTGGTACCTCTCAAGTACCAATTTCCGAAAAATGTTTACTCTTGATATCTGTTATTTATGTTTTTTTTTCACGACTATCTCTGAAGACACTCAGTATAAACAGAATATGTTTTTATTCAAACGTTAGTAGAACACCATTTATAAACATAAAGGACGATATTAGTACCTCTGAAGTACCAATTTCCGAAAAATGTTTACAATTGATTTTGGTTTTTCGTGCTGAAATTTATGAAAGCCTGGGAGGTTTTATACATTTCCAGTAATAGTCTGGTTCACATGTACTCGATTTAGCTCTTTTTGGTGACATTTTTCAGCCCTGTCCAAAAATTACGACCAAGGTGTCATTCGATTCGTATTTTTGCCTAGAAAGTTTAAGGATAAAAATTACAAAAGTTATAAACAATTAAGTGAAAAAAAATTAGGCTTTAGTTTTTTCTTACTATCTCGGAAAATTTTCAAAATTTTGGAAATTTTAAAAAAGATTTGAAAAGACCAATGAATTTGCGTAAAAAAAGTCCCGACTCCCGAAACTGTATCTCGATTATTTATAATTTTTACAGAGCCCTGAAAATAGAGCCAAAAGCGGGTAGTCTGGCTTCCGCGCGCCTTTCGTCACTCTGACATAAAAACAAAAAAATTATTTAAACATATTGAATGTGAATATTAAGAAACGAAAAAATTCATGTAATGTTGGGATACATCAATAAACAATAATCCGCAGTCAAAAAATGTTTATCCCAATTTTAACGTTAATTATATATTTGTTAATTAATAACTTTTTCTGAATTGAAAGTTAATATAAAAATCCCTATAATTATTAAACTAAAACCCTGGCATTTTTTTCCTTTCCACAGGGATTTAGTTTAATAATTATAGGGATTTTTATATCAACTTTCAATTCATTGTTTATAACTTTTGTAATTTTCATCGGCGCGTTTTCGGACCTTTCCTTAACCTTTCTAGGCAAAAATACGAATCGAATGACACTTTGGTCTTAATTATTGAACAGGGCTGAAAAATGTTACAAAAAAAGTACATGTGAACTAGACTATAATCTGAGACTGCAGCAAGGCAAAAATAATTATCGATATTTTCTCAAGAATTGACGTTACCTTGGCAAGATATATAAATATGTTGGAACAAAGGCCAACTAGTTATACTTTGTAAAATAATCAAATTGGTTTTTTATCACTGAAGTTCTTCAAAGTGACAAAAACCCTATTAACCGTTGTCGATGCCATGAACAATTGGTGTGCTTAATGGTGGTGGTGAGCTTAATGATTCGTGATTATATAATGACCGATGATAACAGAAAAAATTCCTTCTGATTGTGCAATGTTTTCGTCGATTCTTTGTTGTTAACTATCAAGTAGTGATCTATGAAAAACTCTTAAAATATTCCATATGACTCCAAATTACTCTGGATCACATGTATGAAATATTATTGTTATATATATATATATATATATATATATATATATTATTGTTATATATATATATATATATATATATATATATATATATATATATATATATATATATATATAATTGATAGTGTAACGACCGTATGTATGTATAGAATAGTAGTTTTTCGGGGATTCGGTCTGATTAGAATAAATATTTACTCTTTTTAGCTGCCCGAGCTTTCGCTAATGTTTATTAGCTTTATCGAGGGCTGTGCTATTTGAGAATATTCAATTTGAATATGACAGTTGTCATTTTGATGTTGAAGACTTCTTTCAAAATTGAAATTTTCAAATTGAATATTCTCAAATAGCATAGCCCTCGATAAAGCTAATAAACATTAGCGAAAGCTCGGGCAGCTAAAAAGAGTAAATATTTATTCTAATCAGACCGAATCCCCGAAAAACTACTATTCTATATATATATATATATATATATATATATATATATATATATATATATATATATATATATATATATATATATATATATATATATATATATATATATATATATATATATCAAAACTAAATCATATTGAAACAATTACGTTACATTAAAAATATCATATTCAATTCATTTCAACTTTGATATTCCCAACAAACTATAATATGGAGTTATTTAGCAATATACTAATTGAAATAAAATCACCGACATTGAGAAAAATTCATGAAAAAACAATAATGGAAAGTTGATTTGTTTGCTTTGAAAAAACTAGTCATTGCACACCATAGGGGCTCAGGCAGCCATATTTTGATGCAGAGTATATTCGTTACCCAGAAAAGAACTTTGAGAATAGTATTCAAATGGAAGATGCGTGACTCGTTGAGGCCACTTTTCTGCAGAAATAAAATATTAACAATATTTGAAATATTCATTCTAGAGACTATCTGCTTACTTCATAAACATAAAGAAAAGTTTGAAAGCCATACAGAAAGGTCTACGCGCAGCGATAAAAAACTTGCCCTTCCGCTGACCACATCATCTTTGACCAGGCAGTCTCAAATCTATAGATGTAGACAAATATATAATCATCTAACAAAACATATTAAATCAATTAATGAACTTAGAAAATTTAGAAAATCAGTTAAGAACCTTGTTTTGGGAGAGTGCTTCTACAGTTTAGAAGAGTATTTTGCATACAAATTCTAGTCTTTCGGTATACCATGATGTATATTACGATTTATCCCAAGTAATTTCAAAATTGTGTTGTTTTATTGATAATATTTTTCCGTATCTTTGATATTATTTGATTGTTTCCTTCTTGTCAGTTATTTTTAAATTTCACTATATTTTTGTGAATACTTTATAGTCTTAAAAAAATAACATTTCATATATTTTTAACATTTTATATATTCATAAACACGATACCCTTTGTCGATCAATTGTATTACATTTTATACAATAAAGATCAATCTATCTATCTATAGTTATTCGAAGAATAAATATCTGATAATTTTTGGTGTTATCATCATTTGAGATTCAAGATATTGATAGTCACACCACCAATAATAATACAATTCAATATTGTTTTTCAAGTATTCGTCCGAAATATACAAAAATAGATGAGCTTGCCGTTGAATAGCAAATACTATTGGGTGTTTGTTTACCTATTCCGTTAGCACTATGGAAAAACTTGACATATCTCACTTTTTTTTCGGGTACCCCCATCCAATCCTGTAAAATAACTGATTTGATATTACTCAGGTAGATATAATTGCACAAAAAATCTTTATGTACTTCTACTAGCACGCATCGTTTCCAAATCCTTGAAATTAAGTTGTAAAAGTCTTCCAAGAACATGTGCACCTGACAGAATGATTGAGCGATTTTCTACAGAATAAGTTCTACCTGCGCTCCTCATAATAAAACCAAAAGTCTTTGGTAACCAGCTGGTTTGTAAATTAGGAGATACGTCAAGAGTGGAAATGGTCAAAACTGACTATGGCAGATGTGTGCTGAGTTTTGATTATACAGGGTATTTTCAAATTTCAGTTTACATTTTGAAGAAACTGCTATGCTATTTCTCTTTGGTATGAATATTTCATTATTTCACTCCGGCAAGAGAAATACATATTTCGATATAAATCTAAAAACGTAACTAAAATGATGTTCGTATACAGTGCCTCCAAAAAGTCTGCATCATATGAAAAACTATTTTTTTGATTTCTTCAAAAAATGTATTCTTTATATACGCTGCTGTCTGTAATCCAAAATACAATTGTCAAACTTCATATTTTCTCATGAAATACAAGGAACATCAAAACTTTCTTCAAAAGGTCGAAAGGTGAGAAATGATGTTACAAACTATTGAAAATATGCAAACCACTCAGACTTACAAGTAGAGCCATTTGTAATGAGATTTTTTTCAAATATTTTTTTAATTCTCTTTCATTTCTATATAAAATTGGTAGCTTATTCAAATGATTGAATAATTTGAAACCATGTAAACTTTACCTATATAGAAATACAACCCATTTATGACAAAATATACAAGTCATTTTGGATAATATGGAATCTGAAATTTTAATTCATTTATAATTTTTTGATTGAAATAAATATTCAGTAGTACATATTTGAATAAATAGATTGATTGAACTACATTTATTAAATTTTACATGTAGGCCTTTTTGTCGAATCTACTAACTATCTAATTGTCCTAAATGGCCAATATTTTGAAACTTCCAAAAGAAAATATCTGAAGGTGTGAAATTTGGTTGACCATGGATTTGTGAGGTATAAATATTGTTCTAAATTTTCAGACCATATTCAACTGAAAGTAGAGAGGATGTGTTGCGAAAAAATACCGAAAGTTCAACAAATATTTTATTTTTTGTATGGTTGTTGGTTTTATTGTTCGTAATAAATAGAGTCAAAAACTACTCAACCAATTGTGAAAATTCCCTCACCTATATAAAGCTACATTATCATCAAGTAACATAGACTGTAATTCATTTAAAAAAATGCTCTACGAAAATTACAGTAGTGTATACCAAAAAATAAAAAAATTGTCTATCTGTTCTGTTGTTGTCTGTCTGTTCTGTTAAAATATGTTTTTACGTTAACCTGCTGTCGCTCTTCCCTACGAACCTATAAAAGTCGAAAATTGAGCGAGCTAAGGATCAACGAGGTTTCACCTTTTAACTTGCTATTCCTAGCACGGGTTGGACGATAGATAGTCACGCCAATCTAACCGACTACCGTCTCGCTACAGATGTTTATGAAAAAATGTATTTGAGTTTTATTTACTCTCCACTTCAGAAATAACCCTATATCGGGGTTGATTTTATCCTGGTGTAGATGCCACCCCTTCTCGGGGGTGAAAATGTTTCACTTAAAATATATTCGTGAATGATTATATATACATACCTTTTTTCAGGAAGTCATTACTTTTTGACCCATTAGAGAGTGTCAACTTTTAAACCAATAAACCCACATTTTCAGACGGTTTTTCACGAATAACTCAAACCGTGAAAATAATTCTAAGTGAATATGTAGCTTAAAAAACAAAAAAATGAAATGTATGGTGTCTGCAGACCAAATACAGACGGAGTATTTGTTGTTGAATGTTGGTTCTTATTCGTCAATTACTAATATTGGAAGATTCAACAAGAAGTTGCCAAAGAACGATGTATTTTTCGAAAGAGAATCATACATCCGTCTTTGAATTTCGATTGTTTATAAAAGTCCTAGCATCGAAATTAAGCGATCTCTAACGGAAATAATGTTGGTCACCACTTTTTACGACAAAAATGTGAAAACCACCCTCTATTCACCACCCCAATCAAAAATCATCGTCACTACTTCACAGTTCATGTTATTTATGTGACCATTTCTCATCGAATAAGTAGCCAAAATAACACATAAGTCAAATATTCGGAAAAATCATAGTTGATCAGATTTCAAATCTATTCAGATTCAAACAATTTCAATGGTGAGCCTTCAAAATGTTCTCAATGTCTCAAATGTTTGACGTTTGCAAACGCCAAATTTCATTGAAATATTTAATTTTCAAATATATAATTTCCAAGGTAAACCAGTAATGAAAATACGTACTCGGCAAATGAAAACTAATGTATCCTTCCAGAAATGTATAGTGTAGCAGAAAATTGATATTTTGATATCTTACTTGAGAAGATGAATGCTTCTTCTTGGCGTAGTTGTTACAATGTTGAGTGTCTGGTTTCAATAAAAGGGTCAAAAAATGTTTCTCAAACTATGTGAAATTATAATAACAAAATCATGAAATATTCGCGACAATTTTCTTAGGTTGTTTTTTGTTAATAAATTTCATGGTATTTTTCTCATTCAGAATATTTTTCATTAACGAATCTTATTTTCAAATATTCCTGTTACGAGTCTCAGAAAAATTATAGTATTTTAATCTTGAGAAAGTGCTATTGTGCGTTGAATAACATACTATTGTTGATATCAAACCAGCAGTGATTTCAACTACTACATCAAGCAGTCAGAATGTTAAAATCACCATTTATAATTCAATGTATACAAGCCTATCAAAAAATAAAAGATATCAGTTTCAAAAAAATATTTTAGCACGAATTTTTGCTTTTGAAAGGTTTGAATTTAAATAAAGGAGGTTGAGGATGGGTTTGGATGAATTTCAAGCACCATCGCTAACATTATTCAAAGAAACGTTTTTGCGTAATCTACAGGAAGAACTTCTAGTTAATAGAAAAAATACAAATTTCAGAATTCTTCTCGAATATTCCAAAAAAGTAAATTAAAAAATATAATTTGAGTTTTCAGTTAGTTTAGAACTTCTAGTTAATAGAAAAAATACAAATTTCAGAATTCTTTTCGAATATTCCAAAAAAGTAAATTAAAAAATATAATTTGAGTTTTCAGTTAGTTTATATATATATATATATATATATATATATATATATATATATATATATATATATATATATATATATATATATATATATATATATATATATATATATATTGTAGACTAAAACTAACAGGAGTAGCAGCTAGCTTATAAGTAGCGTTCCAATTCGATCGTATAGTGTAATGTAAAGATGAGAAAAACAGGAAGAAGGAAAAAGAAAAGACATAAAAGAAGGGAAAATTAAAATGAATGGACAAAGAGGAAGAAAAAATGAAGCAAGGACAGAAATTTTTGATAACTCATTTATCAAACAAGAAATTATTAAAAAGAGAAAAAATTGAAAGAAAAAGAAAATGAAAACCATTAAAAAATGAATGAAACAGTAAGAGACAAATAAAAGAAAAAAGAAAAACAACTTATTAGGAAGAAGAAATTTCACATGTTAAAATAGACTGGCAAATTGGTTATACCAACGCCATTTGAAATCATCACACACTCACGCTGCACATGCTTGCAAAAAGTTTAGTTTGAAATTCATCGATTTAACACTTTTTGGGTTTATATTCTCACATTGCTGTATGAATATGAAGCATTTGAATACCAAAAAGCGTTTTTTCCAATGACTAATATCTTTTGAAAATATCCTCTTTTCAATTTATACTACAATACCTATATTACGGAAGTAATATACACAAATTTTAATATTCAATAAATGATCGCAAAATTAAAAAAAACGCCAATGAGACAAGATTAAGCGGAACCAACAAGAATTTTACATTTATAATGTTGAAAATGATGATAATGGAAAATATTCCAAAAAATGTTTTTGTGAGAATCTGTAGTTATAGTTATGTTATCGCAACAAACTCGCAATATTGAAGTGTCTTAAGGCGAAACATCGGTGTATACCAGTGAGGGTGAAAGTGTTCTATGTGAGTACAATTTATTACCATTCATTCAAAGTAGAACTCATGTGAATGATATCTGATTCTTATTCCACAACAAATGTTTGAAATACAAACTGAGTAGAGAAAAGTATCTTCTGTATAATTCAGTGTTCATATAGAAGTATTTGTTTCGAAAGAATTATTTTCTTTCGTGTAATTCAATGTTTATATGAAAATAGCTGTTTCAGGAGGACTTTCTTTCAGTTTGTATCTGAAAGTTACTTCTTTGCATGATCTACACATACATGTATGAGTTTCAAATTGATTACTTCCTTCCTTTCTTTGGAAGATTCTCTCATCCCATTTTTTTGTATCAGATGGAGTAGTAGAAAGCCAAAAACATCCTTTCCCAAAAAATCAATCACTCCTAAAAATATAATCCCTTCAATTAAAATAAGATTCCTCTTGGCTGGGATTAAATCAAATAGGTGAATGAATGTCATTACGATGTCATCGATGACATAAGCAGATCAAGCTTACTCCGTGACATTCAAAATCGTAATTCATGAATGAAGTGTGTGTATTTGCTATAATGTTATCCAATTTGGTACTGAAGAGCCTTAGGGCAAGTGTCTTAAGGCGAAACATCGGTGTATATCAGTGAGGGTGACAGTGTTCTCATCCCATTTTTTTTTGTATCAGATGGAGTAGTAGAAAGCCAAAAAATTCTTTCCCATGAAAAAATAAAATACTGGAATTCGACCAAATTTCTTCATACCCAACTCTATAATGTAAAATCTCAATTATTATTATCTATGTACCTACCAATTCATGTAAATCAATCACCATCTCGAAATTTGAAATCTTAATAAAACCTTGCGCTGCCTGTCATAAAACGTCAAGACAGTAAACCCATATGGCACGACACGAGAAGCATAAATGTATGGTTGCATATGTCGCGCCTCAATGCATTTCCGGTCATTAAATTGAACAAAAGTTTGTTCAATCATCAGCCAGTCACATCAAAGAAGAAAAAACTGCATTATAAAGAATGAAATATTGATCCATTGTTGTTTATTTTCGTCTTCCTAACAGTAGTTCAGTCATTATATTTCAACTATCACGGTCGAGTGTGAATCAGTTGTTTGATAATATTTCTGTAAGAAAAAAGTGTAGTAGGAGTAATGTATTCAAATGTACTACAGGGTGATGAAAAAATGTAGTTGACTCAGATTGAGTCGGTGAGATAACACATTACTCATATCTAATATGTGATATATTACAGGGCGGGCAATAAACCTTTCTTTTCTGTTGAATGCCAAAAAGCCGTAATGAAGTCCAATCTATTGTCTTCTTTATACAATTATGATGCTGACTACCAAACAAGACTTTTTTTATCAAACACGAATGCTAATAACGGCAGAGTCACTTGAGACTGAAAAAGTTCGTATTCAATGTTGATTCCCACGTTTATTTCTAACGTTAATCATGTATTGCGGTTTAATCAATTATTAAAAACTGTTGAAATGTAACGTGAAATACGTAATCATGGAATTTCAATAATTTTAAGTAAATTTCATCTCATATCTTCTTGCTAACATTAAGAAACCCCATATTGTGCATGATACTCCTATGTCGAACACAGATCAGTCCCAGAGTCCAGCTTTGTTAAGGTTGTTCAAATCGTATGTTTGAAACTTTCTGTAGATCATCTCAATTAACGGAATAACCAAGTAAGGAACTTAGACGAATAAACTTAAATGAAGTATCAACTCATGGAAAAATTTGTCAAACTAAATTCACACAAATCTTCTTCTTTCAGGACCTTAGTGTGATAGACGTTTGTCATGGCTATCTGGATATAACATACTTTTGAAATGTGTCTATTATTGAACATCATCCATGAATTAACGGTCCGATAGAATAACACGAGATCACCCCATAATATGAATTATGAATTTGTAAACTGACTTCATTATCAGAAAATAAAAGGTGAACATTTTGAACATTCCCCGGCATGAACATTTTTTTATTGAAAATTTGATCGTTTTTTGCAGAAACTTGAAACGAATATGCAACTGTCCATTACTTATCCACGTTAAATAAACCACTAAAAATTGTAATTATTCAGTAACTTCTCGTATTCATAAATGTTGCCATGATAAATATGCAATGTTTTAAAAACTCAAAAAAAATTCACATGTGAACAAATGGGCCGTGCCTGGTTGCCATTCCTAAAAAAAAGAAAATGGAAATACGAACCTGATAAATTCTCAGAAAACATCCTGTATATGTATTCATGTAGACTATAGAGTGTGACATCTTTGGGTATATATGACGGAGCAACTTCTGGACAATTAAACACCGTTTCTTTCGCATTAATATCACTACTTTGTCTCATTATTTAGAACAAACTTAACTTACTCAGTCTACTTGCTTAGTTGGATTCATAATTTGAATATATTGACTTGGTAATTTTTTCTATTTTCTCAAAACCATATACATACAGGAACAAAGTATTCAATGACACATAAAATTTCTATTCATGTTTTTTTTTAATTTTATTGAGAGCTACTATTCAAAAAACATACTTTTGTACAACAAAGCATTTCTCAGATTTATATTCGAACGATTTCTGTGAATCCAACATTTTTCTTCATTTGCTACCTACAACAAAGTAAGTAGTTTCTCTTCAGGAAAAATAATAGGTACCTATTCTTGTAAAAAATAATTATTACTTGACTGTTATAGTTAATCAGATATATCAAACTTTTTCTATTGTGAGATACAAAGATGCAAGTTATATTCAGCTATCAGTCATAGAAATATTATTTGTGAAATACAAGTAGTTGATATGAATGTTGAAAATAGTTTGATTCAAAATCATTCACTATATTCAAGATGTTAATAAAGAATTGAGATTAACTCATGTAATAACTTACAAAATGAACCTACAGACATTAATATCCTTGAATCATATCCCGGTGGGTGGTTTTTAATGATTTTTAAGTTCTGGGTGGCCTCAGCGATAATGCTAGTGATCACTTTCAAAATTGAAGCCTGCTAATCCTCCAGTCGAAGATTAAAAAATTGTTACTTTTTCAGTAGGAGCGTTCGTGAAAACTCGAAAGTATTCGAAGCGTTTTGTACTTTACTGTTGATTGTTCCATAAAAAAGTTATTTCAAATGATATTTTTCATAATTCGCGTTCAGAAAAAATTGCTCCGACCGTTAATGTTTGCTTCGAAAGAATAATAGTCTACTCATATTTTCAACTCAATTTTTTCCACCCCCGCGAAGTTCGATCCAACCCTTAAATTCCAAAAAATAGTAAGACTCAAGCGATGTCTTATTTGAAAGTCATCTTAGTCATATATTATGAAGTTTCCTTTTTTTTAAATTTGATGAAGAAGTTATCGAGAAGTGATGAATGATTCCAATTTCATTTATTTACATTTAGTATCTCACAGTATTTTTACCGAAATTATTTCGACGTATTAGGTTTCTCTCAAAAGCTTTCTTAACTACGGAATGATTATCGATAATTTAACTCAACTATAATAAGGAATTTGCGCTGATATTACAGCATAGTCGTTAATCGTCATAACTGGCAGTATTGGTCCATTCTCAGTCCATGAAATCCATAAACAATATGCTGAAGAACTGGACGTGTAGGCTGGAGTTTATATCGACTGTGCTATTGACCCTTTCAAAATACTAACAACTATGTAGGAATAGACAAGTACTACTAAGGTGAAGTTGGACACGCATAGTACTCCAGAAAAGTCATGTTTCTAATTATCTATATAGGGAATGCTAATCATCTGATTCGCTTGGTGGCTATTTAGATTCGCTGAAATTACCTATTGAGAATAATATCACCTAATATAATAAATTGAAATTGAATGGAACCAACTCATAAATTCAATAAAGCCAAAAATTAAGATCCATCGTCAATCATTTTTAGAGAGCTGTTTACAATGCTGTTTAATACATGGAGAGTTGCATTTGATATTTTGCTGTGGCGATTAACGGGACGGAGAAAGTAGAAAATATCTAGAGATAGATATCCTATTCTATTTTTTTCCTTTTTAATTGGGGTTAGACGTTTTTCTATATATTTTTAGTTTATTGATTGTAATTAGAAAACATAAGAATCACTTCCAACAAGTTTTACTAATTTGTTACTAAAAAATTATAGGCTTCATATTAGTTTCATCGAATTGGAAGTTACTTCTATTTGGAATAAAAAAACAAGAAACAACAACAATCAGCTAAAGATTAAAAGGGTATTAAAATAAACTGAATGTTTTTGTGGCATGTTGTAGTGTCCCTAGATAATGTGATGCTCAATAAACTACACTTCATGAGAGCCAATTGAGCAATCCTTGAAAATTTTTACAAATAAATAATGAGTTCAAATCACAATGAATGTACTCCATTCCATTTAAATAACGAGGATCTAACTTCTGAAGGAGTTTTAATCCACACTGTACTTAAACCAAACATCTAGATAAGTAGAACTGAAAAATTATCTGGTGTCAAATAATTAAACTCCATTATTCAAACATTTGTTCCGTTTTATTGTATTGATCTAAACCATATACGCAATATCAAGTACATTCTGACGTCATTAATAGAATGTCATCTCACGTAATGTTTTATAGAGTGATTTTGAAATTTTTGTAGTTATTATCTAATATTCACTTGCTAGTTTTCTTTATAAGTACTTTTTGATACATTTGATATGAATTCAACATAAAAGTGATCACAGTTGAAGTTGTAATTTCTGATGTGCTCAACTTACGGTAAGTTCAAATTTTGTTTATACAGAACTATTTTATACAGAAGTGATAGATTCTAAAGAAAAATATCTCTTTCTTGGGAACTTCTCAAATACCATTTACATTACTACATTAATTAAGACTACAAAAACATAACGTTCATGATCGAATATCATGCAAGTGTTTCGATCTGCAATAAATCTTATCAGTGGTACTAGCAGTGATTACAACTGTGATGTTTATGCCCAGTTATTCCTAAAATAATTCTCAGTGGGACAATAATAGATAGCGATCAACCTTACAAAGATGCCATCTATGGATACAAAGAAAACTTGGGTTCGGTCATCAAAAGTAAACTGGGGTTTTCGATAGCAGCTTGTTTCATGTAATTAAGTTTTGAAGTAAATCACCAAATGAAAAATTGCTCTTTTCCTAAATTGTTTCTTTCACTTCAAATGGACACTAAGTTCACAAAAATACGAAAGCATGTAACTTATAATCTAGATTGACTGCTGTTTAGGATCAACATTAATATCATCAGAGGCAATGGTATTAATTAATTACAATTGTAGAATTTTGTTAATTTTTTATTCCACACAAAGAACTCTCTTTCAATTAGATATAGGAATAAAATACTAATTTTTCACTTACTTAATGTATTGATATTAATACGACCAATGATATATATATATATATATATATATATATATATATATATATATATATAAATATATATATATATACATATATGTTAACTCGAAGATTCTCACGGATAAAGTATGATGAGCTGTTTTCTCGGGTTTCGCTCCGTGTTCTGTGTATTTTCTCCCCATAAGGATTATTTTCACAACGTTTCGGCAAAGTCTCATTTGCCATCTTCTGGTGATGTCTGGTTTTTTCAACTAGACTGATTACTTCGAACTCTGTGTCTCAATTTATAGGGATGGATGTTTCCCTTTACCTGCGTTGCTGCCACTACCTGTGTTTGTTCGACTACCTGTTTTGGTCTGCAGCTCAGGTAATAAGACCAAAACAGGTAGTCGAACAAACACAGGTAGTGGCAGCAACGCAGGTAAAGGGAAACATCCATCCCTATAAATTGAGACACAGAGTTCGAAGTAATCAGTCTAGTTGAAAAAACCAGACATCACCAGAAGATGGCAAATGAGACTTTGCCGAAACGTTGTGAAAATAATCCTTATGGGGAGAAAATACACAGAACACGGAGCGAAACCCGAGAAAACAGCTCATCATATACATATATATACATATATATATATATATATATATATATATATATATATATATATATATCCAAGAGTAGGTAATAAGATATATACCTACATTCATCAATACCAACTACATAAACTTCAAACTGTGATTAATTGCGTTGTCATCTTTATAAATTCAAAAGTGGAGACCTACACAAAGTTGTTTTTTCGTTAAGGGTTTTATATTTTGAGTTTTTGATTGATTTATTGATTTCCATGGCTTCCAACAAATTCATTTTCCTTCCTTTACTACATGTTTGTAAGATTTTGAGGTTTTCCTTACTTATTTTATCGTTTGTTTCTTGTAGATGTTCGTACATAGAAGATTTTTTGTCTACACCGATGTGTTCACGGAGTATTTTATTCCTATATCTAATTGTAGATGAATTTTCACAAAATAAATAAGTCATCAATATCACAAACTCTCCTTCAATTTTTATATTTTTCGCCTAAGGTTTATAATTGAAGAAGACTTCTGCCACCAGTCATCGTAGGAAAACTCACAGATAACACATGAAATTTTATTTAAAAATAATTAATTATCATTAATAATTTTGATAAGTACCTGCATAAGGTCTTAGATTTTTTTAAAGCAAAATTCTCAAATTCGACAAGTTCAGTATCTTTCTGTGAGAAGGACACTGAAGCATTTTACTCTATTGACGAGTTCCTTGATTACTTCGAGGCACAGCTTTATACATTACACTCGGAATCTGATTTTTGTTATACTTCAACCAACAATTCTTTTTTTGTACTTTTAGTACAATGAGTAGTAGTGTATAGCGAAACACGTATCACGATGCATAAACCTATAGTATGTGAAAAACCACATTAAACTATATTAGTGAGTTTTGATTTGGATTCTCATCAAGCATTGGTATTGCACTCACACGCATTATAATTGGTTCATATATATTGAAAAGAATTATAACCAATAAATTCGGTGATATGTTTTTACATTTAGGCATTTGATTTCTATCATTGAGAAACTAGTTCACAATCGCATCCTCTGAAAAAATGGGAACATATGTTCAAAAACTGTCCTATGTCTAATCCAATGAATAATATAGACATTTTAACGAAGTAAGATTGTTTTACAAATTTTGTTATAGTTTCAACAACCCCAACCATATGACAGAAATAATCATGAAAAGGAAACTTTAGACGGCCATCGAATCTTTACTGAATAGCCTTTTTGTGAAACGTTTGAAACAACCATTCATCCTCACGACAGATGGGATATTTATACGATCACATGTGCCACATGAACAGGAGAATGTAGATTGCACAGATTCAGTGATAAAGTTAATTTAGTAAGCTATAATAAATATATGTTATCCAGGAGAAATGAATACGTAGTAAAAATTAAAATGTGTTTATACTAAAGAGTTAATCCAACCCAATGTTATATAATTTCCTACCAGTTTACACCTGAAAATTCTATATTTTACTACAGAATATGATTTGAATTTGCATTTGATATACTTTCTAAATTCTAAATGATGAATCAGTAACTGATAAGTATTCATTATATTTTATACCTATACGTTATATGTAGGTATCAACAATGAAAACAATATTTTCGTACCTGTTTGCATAATGTGAATGAAAAGTAATTGAAGTGCCACGCTTCTGTGGTTTAATCCAGTCATTTTAGGTTTTTTAAACCCCAATCTGCGGAAAAATTCCTACTGAGCTGAATTCTGATATACACCTTCATTATGGCGACATTGATATCGTGCCGGCTAAAAAAGTTATAAGGGTCAAAAGGTCACCAAAATCAGTTTTTCGCAAATATCTCGCGACCTATGATTCAGAAATCAATAAAAGTTATTATGAAAATTATTCCTCATATGGTTATCTATAAAAAATGTCTCTTGCATTTTTCTGTAAAGTCAACCGTTTTCGGACTAAGGCGCTGAGAAAGCAAGTAGAATGCACTCACATAGGGTATTGTATACCGTATACATATAAAGTATTTTATCAATGTATTTGAGTTTTCTTAAAACTTCTAACTTCTACTCGGGCGTTTTGTGTTGTGTTTGGCAATAATCAAATCAACTGTTATAATGCCAAAGAAATTGATCCGCAGTCAATTAAAAAAATGATAGCTGTAACATTTGACAAAATTACATTAAAACGCTCTAACAGAGTTCTTCCATTATCATCAGTAAACACTTCTATCATGATTCATAACTCTCAGGTACCCATAGATCCGTTATTGCTATTATAACAAATTAGTTTAAATAAAAAATTTGAGGAAAATCTTTGTGAATATTTACAATATGAATTAAGTGCATATCCAACAGCACTATTTGATAATGTGTTGGCATGAAAAAAACTCAGAAATCAAAAATATATCAATACTTGGAGCCAATTAATTATCAATTAGTTTGTGATAATTGATGGTAGATTTCTTATGCATCGTGTTGTATGGCAAAAAAATGATACATTATTATCAATAACAAATTTATTAATTATTTATCAAACAATTTTGATTAAAATTCTGTTGTCATTTTTTATGGTTACTCCGATACCAGTAAAAATATCAAAGCGATTGAACAACTAAGACGAACCGCAGCCGTTTCCCTTGTGAAGTGCACTTCAATGAATTGATGGAAGTTCAGTCAAGAAATTTTTTTATCTAATCGATTTAACAAAAGAAAATCAATTGAAATGCTCGCTGAGAATTTCGAAAAAATTGGTATTTCTACAAGATAATCACGTGATGATGCTGACGTCTTAATAGTTGAAACAACAATTGAAAAATCAATAAATTATACTACAATTATCGTTGGCGAAGACAGATCTATTGGTACTTCTCATAGCACGCACACAGATACTTTATCAACCTACATCCATTTTCTTTTTAAGAAACCAGGAAAAAACAATGTTGAAACAAAAATATACTTGATTGAGAGCCTCAACAAGTATATCCACACTGCAAAAAAATATTCTGTTTCTACATGCTATGACCGGATGTGAAATAACTTCAACACTTTTTGGGAAAGAAAAAATTAAAGGCATGAATATGTTTGAAAAAAGACCCTATTTACACAATTCTGCAGGAATATTTTAACAAGAAAAATGCGCTCGAAATGTCCTTGTCAATGCTGGAATACATTTTCTATTAGCAATGTACGGTGCTCCGAAATCAGAAAATTCAATTGACAATTACAGATACTGCAGCTTTGCTGAACTAACAAGACAAAGCACATCTGTGAAATTTAAATTATTACCACCCATTTCTTCAGCATCTCAACAGCATATTTATCGAGTCAAATACAATCCTGGCTAGGAAAAAAAATTGATCTAGAACAGTGGGGTTGGGAGTTGAAAAATAATATATTACAATCAATAACAACTTTATTGCCACCGGCACCCGATGATCTACTGAACACAATCTTTTGTAATTGTACAAAAGGTTGTGGCGGCAAATGTGGATGTAAAAAAATTGGATTGAGATGTTCAAAATCTTGTGGGCATTGTCGTGGTCAGTCATGCTCAAACGCAGAGTCCACTAGTGAAGAAAATTATGAAGATGTTGATTTAAATACAGCAATAAGTCCACTAGATATTTTATCAGCAACTTTTGATGAAGTTGAAGTTGAGGATATCGACGACGAATGAATATAAAAGAAAATTATATACAAACATTTTTTCCCTATTTTTCAATGCACAAATGAAAAATTATTGATCATAAAACAAAAAATCCTTTTATTACGTTCATGGATTATACCTACGGAGAAAACCATGTAAAAAAACGCGCCTTGCATTCTACCTCAAAGGTGGTGCGGAAACGAGTGCTTCATCATAATTTAGTCGCTTTCTCAGCGCTCTAGTCCGAAAACGGTTGACTTTACAGAAAATGCTGAAGACATTTTTTGTAGATAATCGAGCCCTCCGAGATATTCCCGACAAACTGATTTTCGAGACTTTTTGACCCTTATAACTTTTTTAGGCGGCACGATGTCAATGTCGATTTTTCACATATTCATTAAAACCCCATAATAAAGGTGTATATCAAAATTCAGCTCAGTAGGAATTTTTCCGCAGGTAAAACCTCAAATCACTGGACTAGTTTCCATCCAGGTAGTTTTTCAAAACTGAAAGTATTATATAGATACAATTTTTTCAATCCGAATTGATTTTATTTCTAAAAGAATGGAGTGAAACATGGTTAACCATTATTTTCTAGTTTCATTTGTTTGTTCATTTTAGGTAAAAACGAAGAAAACGAATGAAAACGAAGATTATCAAACCTACTTTTTGAAGTAACCACAGAATTATAGAAAATATTGTAAAATTTTCACCACTTCCACAATAATAATATCTATGCAACACATATATGAGACAGGGTACGAAATACTATATTTCTGTTTGAAAGTGATTGACAATGTTTCGTGATGAATTTCACTAGTTCGGACTTCCATTGTCTACTATATGAAATTATTTGAAATCCCTGAAACAAGTAAAAAAGAATAATTAAAAAAGAATAGTTGAAAATAACAATTATATTAAGCAACAATAAACCTGAAATGAAATGATAGTGAAATAACCTACAAGTAAAAATATAATAATTGAATAAATAAAAATTAAAGGAATGAAAAAAGAAAATAATAAAAAAATAAAAAAGTGTAGAGATTCCAAGTCACGTTAGCTCACGACGTTTCGATTGTTGGTATCTACAATCGTCTTCGGGTGATGACTGGACTGATTCCTCCGAGAGATGACTATTTTATAGGCCGTTGAAATACTTTCACTTTCTCTACTTTCCATTTTCCGCTTCACTGATTCCGTGAGAGATGACCGTTTTGGCGGGAGTTGGTCAGTTTTCGTTTGATGATGGGTTTCCATATGTTTCGTATATCTACGCTGGCCTGGCTGAATACGTTGTTGGACAACATGTATGCGGCTTCCTTAAATTTTCTCCTGAACCAATGTTCCTCTCTGTGCAAGATCTCAGCTTGGGACCACTCGATGTTGTGTTGATGGGTCCAAACATGGTCTGCTATTCCTGATTTGCTGGTTTCTCCTCGCTGTGTGTGCTTCTTGTGCTCGGCAATGCGAACATTCAATGGCCTCTTAGTTTCACCAATATAGGATTTTCCGCACTCACAGGGTATCCGGTAAATGCAATTCTTGGAATCGCAGTCCGCGTTTGGGGGCCTGGTTTTCGTGAGGCTGCTACGGATAGTGTTACCGGATCTAAAACAGGTTCTAATGTTGTACTTGGAACCAATTCTTCTTATCCTCTCCGATAATCCTCTGATGTAGGGAAGTGCAAGCACTGGTTGTGACGGCTTCTCTTCCTTGCGAGGCTCCTGCTGTCTTTTAGCCAAGTCTTTTCTACCATCGCTTTGGAGTATCCATTCCGCTGAAGATCATTTTTGATGATGTCTAGTTCCTTCTCGAGACCTTCCTTTGTATTACAGAGCCCAAAAGCACGGTCTAATAGAGTCTTGATGTTTCCCCTTTTTGTCGATTGATGGTGGTTGGATTCGTGGTTCAGATACTGTCCCGTATGAGTGGGTTTTCGGTATACACAAAGATCGTATACACAAAGATCGTACGGGACCCTACTACATCAATCGAAAGGATTCCTTGTATTTGATTCCGACATATATTCAATAAATAACTGTCATTACACATATGCAAAGAATAATTTAATTTTTGTATGGAATCCATTAACATCTACTTAAAAATACGAATCAAACATTTACTTTGCATACATCTGCGTCAGCAAAGTTTCATTTTGACATGATATGGGAATGAACTATCTCAAGAGTCAGGTAACTTACAAAAGTTGTAACATTCGGTAACAGATTAGATCTATAGGAAATACTTGCTAACCTGTCAGGACGAAACTGATTTCTGTCATCCTTCGTCAATTATTTCTGCCTAATTTTATGTTTTCCTGGCAGTCACTACTCACCTTTTATGATGGGGTCCCTTTCTTTTGGGTGTATAGTAATGGCAAACGGTAAATTATCTTAAAATGTGAGAATGTTGAATCAAGAATCACTTGAGTAATCGAATGAAACTAAAATTGAATTATGTGGCGTGGTTTGGCTCCTTATGTTTTCTACTAAAGTCAGTGAATTTTTAATGCTGTGAGGTGGGACGAAATTGGTGATATTTTTGAACAACTTGTTGTATTCTTAGTTCTCTTACCGGAATATTTATATACGAAACTACCGGTCTTATGGGGTTATCCTCTTAATTGTTTTTGTCAGGCCATATAGTTTAGGGCAAGAGAGGTTCATGTTGGTGATTCTCCGTTTCTCTGATTCCGTGAAAATGATTTTAGTATCTAAGAGGAAATTTTTCAGTTCATTTTGACTATTTTTTGTTGGGTTCACACTCGAAACAGATAGATAAATAGATACATTTTTCAGACCTGACCATTACACAGAATCAGAATAAATTTGAGTTCTTTCCATCCAGACAGTCATAAATTAGCAGCGTACAATTCAATGGTGTACAGAGCATTATCACTGCCTTTGTCTGCTAACAGTCTAGCTAGGGAAATTGATATAATTACACAGATAGGTCATAATAATGGTTTCAACGTAGATACTATTCAGAAGTTCGTCAGAAAACAAAGACGTAAATTCACTTACAGATAAATATACCCTCAGGTCAAACAACCAGAAATAGAGAAATGGATAACTCTAACATATTTTGGAAAAAAAAACAAATATAATTGCGGGTTTCTTCAGAAAAAACAATGTGAAAGTGACATTCAGACCACATGCCAAGTTATCTGATTTCCTTTTCAATGCCAAAGATAAGGTGAACAAGTTGGAGGAATCTGGAGTTTATAAGCTTAAGTGTCCGGAGTGTAATAGTGTTTATGTGGGACAATGTAGTCGAAATTTCCAAAAACGGTATGCTGAACATGAAAGGTCATTCAGACTAGGAAAAAATGATTCGACGTTTTCAAACCATTCCTTGGCATGCAACCACAAGTTCCTGAATCTAAACGATACTGAAATTTTGCAATATGCAAGGAAGGGTTACAAACTCAATCATTTAGAATCCTTGGAAATTCAGGAGTGTAAACATTGCCGGTGCAACCTATTAAATGATCAAATCGATTTAGTTTACTCACCGGTTTTCAAGTTAGCACTTCCGCATTGTAAATTGAGTTACTCAATCAAGCCAAGTACCTGTTTTATTACCTACAGGGGTGCTATATAAAGGCTAATGTAATAAACCATTGTTAGTTTAATGTTTAATGTATGAGTTTGAAAATGTCCATATAGGACGAAACTGCAGTAACGTTAGTTACAAATAAAAATGGTAAAAAACATAGAAATTTTCAATTCTCTTTTCTTCAGTTATAGAAGATTGTTATATTTGGGTGAACCAACCAATAATATTGCCCGTTTTTTTGGAGAAAGAATGCGTAAACGTAGCTTACAGAACGAATAATAGTCTATATATGGGTCACACAGGAAGAACATTTTCCCAAAGAATTGAAGAGCATAGTTATCGCAACAAAACTCAGACATAACAAATAAAATTTCATTTATTTTATACTGTCTTAGCTTTTTTCGATAGGCAAAATTATTAAATACGACAAGTTCACGTGAATTGTTGCTCCTCCGGTACAAAAAATTGCCAAGTATGATACATATTAAATTGTATCCACCTGTGTAATCAAACTGTCATTTGTAGGTACTCATCGCTAATAAAAGTAATGAACAACAATCATAATGGTCATATCTTCATTGAATAAACAAAATTAGATAACTAATAATGACACATAAAATGCAGGTTGTCGTTCCGCATTGTTAAAAATTGCAAAAGTTAGCTGATACTGTGAGTGACAATAACACCTTATGAAGCATGCATGTGGCTGGTCACGTATGCCTTGAAATACGGGTTTAATCATTCGGATCATACCAGTTAATATTTTTTTGCGATAGGAACCGATAGGACTGAATATTAGTTTCAGTTATCATATTGTGCACGAAACGAGAAAACAAGTGAGTTAATTTCGAAGCTTCATTTACTTTTATCTAAGTGGGTCATTCGTCTGTTTGAAGTTCAAGTTCTTGGGACTTTTTTTTGGAACTCTGTGCAGCTTACACATAGTTTGAGAATTATATAGTTTGAGTGAACAATTAAAAAGTTTCAGACAGAAAATATAATAATCATAATGTGGTTTAACATCACAAAATCAAAAATATCATTACAGGTTTAGAATGGTTTCAATATTAAATCGAAATTCATATTCATACTGGTATTGTCAACCGTTCTATCAAATTCGATAATAGTAAAGAGCAGTGAAGTCATTCGAACCTTATGTTGACTTCCTACATTCACATGCATGTATATGTCTTATGAGACATGAGAGTATATTTAAGTTAACACTTCCATCAAAAGAAATGATTTGGGGCGGTCAAAAAATTTTGATGAAAAATTAAATATGATGAACACTGAGCAATTCATTGCGGTATCATATTTTTTCCATCGCTTTTTATTATAGCAATGTTAGAAACAATAGCCAAAAACTGTAATGCGTTGTACATTTAGAGTATGGACTATTGTAAAAGCATAGCTTCATAGCTAAATCATCTCCTGATGATGCTGATTCGATTAGTGAAATGGAAAAAGTGGTTTCAATAAATTCAAAGGTATATTATGGATGAATAATACTATAATAATATTTATTATAATATACAATATGAATACTCCTCAGTCGGAGCTGTTCATTTATTCAGTCATATATACCACTTACTGAATGTTTTTGTCTGAGAGTAAATTGTTCTCTGTATTGTCCGTTTTTATGATAATGAGCGTCATTTGAATCAGTGCCCTTTAGCCAACTTAACACAAGTCGATTAATTCGGTCAGCATGAAAATTGTGTGCTCGGGATTCGATGAAATCAACGAAGGCCATCTTTGCATGGTTCTGATTGGCAGAGGTTCTACCGATGAGAAAGTAGTTGAAGTGCTTGATGAAATGGTAGTCGGTTGGCGAGATCATGCAAAGAAGTAATTTTCAGACAGAAACTGGAAGAAAAAGCCCTCCTGAAACAGCTACTTTCATATAAACATTGAATTACATGAAAAAAAAATTCGAAACAAATACTCTTATATGAACACTGAATTATACAGAAAATACTTTTCTCATCTCAGTTTGTATTCTAAACATTTGTTATGGAATAAAATCAGATATCATTCGCAGGAGTTCTACTTTAAATGAATAGTAACAAATTACACTTACATGGAACACTGTCATCCTCACTGGTAGACATCGATATTTCGCCGTAAGACACTTGCTTTAGGGCTCTTCAGTACCAATCTGGAAGATTCCCACATTTTTTGTATCAAGAGGAAATAGTAGAAAGCCATAAACTTTTTTCCAAAGAAATAAATATTTATTGAGACAGTGAGCTACAAAAAACAAAATGGACGAAACTTTCGAAGCAATAATAGTATATAATACTATTTATTGTTGAGTGGAAGCTACAAAGATACAGAGGTTTGATCTGAAAGTTTGAACTTCGCTTTTTGGTGTTTGTGCGCCAATAATTACTATAATTTGTATTATTATTATTAATAGTAATCAGGTTATATGGCATGTGTAGATGAAAATGAAATGAAGTGAAAGTATGGAATGTATATGCCCTACAAATGAGTAGGCTCGAATAAAGCATTTGATATTTGATGTATGATTGATAGAACGCCCCAACTTAATTTGGTTTAACTTGTGATGTACTGTTTGGAACCTTTGCTGTAGTAATGAAAATTACTGGAGTTTTTTCCCAACACCAAACAGTTATTTTAACATCCAGATCATTTGGTGATCGAAACACGTCTCGAGGTGTTAAAATAACGGTTTGGTGTTGAGGAAAAAACTCCAGTAATAATAATTTGCTTTTGTTTTCTTTCAATCATTTAAAATATCTCACGCAGACATTTCATATCCAACTGAAGTCATTAACACTGCCATGATAATGACAAATCGATGACATCCATTCTGGCAGCAAAATTTAAAATCTTTTCCTCTATGAAATGCTTATTTACACACATCTGAATCAACTTTTGTTGGAGATATATATGTGGCTTCTCTCTTGTTGTCCATCCCGGAGGAATCACTAGCGAAACTGTTGAAATCATGGTATATCATTTAATAATTTATATATGGAATGGAACATTTTTCGCTAGCTCAAGACACTCTTCCGTCAGTAATTATTGGAGAAAAGCTCGATAAAACGCATTTTTTTCGTAAAAGGGCCCAATTAATTTCACTTGATGAATTTAGGATATAGCCGTTAGTTACTACCTGGTAGGAAATCATCATGAAAAATGATAAATGAAACTTTCTATGTTTTATACCACTTTTAATTGTAACTAACGTTACTGCAGCTTCGTCCTATAAGTACATTTTCAAACTTATACATTGACCTACTTTCATTTGTAACTGAAGTTACTGCAGTTTCGTCCTTTGAGGACTAGTAATTAGTTTAATGTATACGTTTGAAAATGTCCTCAGAGGACGAAACTGCAGTAACGTTAGTTACAGATAGAAGTGGTAAAAAACAGAAAGGTTTATTTCTTATTTTTCATGAGAATTTCATTCGTTTTACGTTCAATCCTGATTGAAATGTAAAATTTTCTTCTTTCATTTCAGGCGGTATGTGGTTAATCATGCTGTCAGTAACGTGGTTAGCGGGTGAGACATCGGCCATACCTTGTGAAGAAGCTCGTATGAAGTGTGCTTATCGAGTGGGTTGTGGAATGGCACTTCAGAATTATTTGATGGGATGTTCAGCAGTACTGCAGGGTGAAAGTTTTCCAACATATTGCCCGGACTTTTGCCAGTATACTCTAACCGCACTAACCTCCACAGAGGAAGGAAAAGAACTGATGGAAGTGAGTAGACATATATGTATATCTGAATAAATATAAATATAATACTTGAATCACTGTAAAAATCGCTATAAATTAGGCTCAATTTTCCGAAACACTTAGCCTTTTCAAAAAAGTCTTTTTTCACATCTAATGTTGTTTATGAACTATGAACAAAAAAGTGCTGATGTTTCATTTTGTGTGAAAGTTACCATTTCAAAAAAATCGTCGTTCAAATCATAATACATATACAGGGCCATTCAAATTCGTTTCTATACACGGGGATCTCGTAAACGGTAAGAGATAGAGTGTCGATTAAATCGTGGCAAAGTTGCGTATTTCAGAGACCTATTCGAAGATGTACAAAAATCGAATATAGCTCTTCTGGTTCTGGAGATAAACAGGAAAAACCAAAAAATCCCAAATTATTTTTTTGCCTATATCTTCTTTATTCGCAGACATATTGAAAATCTGTCCACATTTTGCCATCGACACATAATGTGAGCTATCAGAATATGTTCATGAATCTTTTATATAGGGTGTCATCTGACTTGGGCCACCCCCATCTTTGAAATTTTAAATACGGACCTATATTTTTTGTTGTAGTTTTTGTATCGTCGCCGTTCACTTCATTCTGAGAAATTGAATTAAATTTTATATTTCTGGATGTTTCGGTAATATTTGATTATAATTGTGTGAATTATTCCCTTTTGAATTACGGCCCTGAAAATTGGTTGACTGTGTTGAATAAAAACACAATAGCAACTTTCACGTCTCCCATTTTTGAACTCGGCTTTTCATATTATTTATTGCCCTTATTTGCTGCATTGCTGCGAAATCATTCAAAATCCTCAATCTGTAGTCTTCAACATTTTCTATCTCTCTGCCAGCGTAAATCCTATATTTTTCAAATGTCCCCCATAGAAAATAGTCCAAAATAGTAAGATCTTGCAGGCCATCTTATTGGCCCATTATTTGTCTCGAAATGGAAGGACTCCAATTCGAACATTTATTGCGCCATTTATTTTTGTGTGTATATAAATTACTTCATTTCAATTTTCATTACAATTATAGTGTTCGTTTCGGATGTTATTATTGCTATCATTTCTTTTTCTGCTCATAAAAACACATGATATATTTTTGTTGTAGATATGTTTCAGATAATCATAAAAAAATTTCTTATTCGAAGTTAATTGTAGAAAACGCTCAGAGCAACGGAAATATGGAAAAATATGAATAGGTTCCTAAAAATAAAAAAAACTCTCTAAAAACTCTACGGTACATAGGGAGACGTGAAAGTTGCTATTGCGTTTTTATTTAACTCAGTCAACCAATTTCCAGGGCCGTAATTTAAAAGGGAATAATTCACCCAATGATGATCAAATATTACCGAAACATCCGGAAATATAAAATAAAATTTAATTCCTCAGTATAAAGTGAATGTCTACGATCCAAAAACTATAACCAAAAATACAGGTCCGTATTTAAAAATTCAAAGATGGGGGTGGCCCAAGTCAGATGACACCCTAATTATCTAAGAACGAATTGTTCTTAGATAATTTGATTTATAGTCAGTCTTCAAGTATGCCCACTGACTATATGTGAAAGTTTTCTTTCCTTATACCAGGAATTGGGCAAATTTCGGATATACAGTTGGTTACCTCGTTCACAGGCAGATGGGGCGACGACAAACCTGTTGTTTGTTGTATGCTTCAGCTTAGTTCTAGGATTGATACTCTGACGGAATTCGATTTTCAATTATCGGAAATCATCGACTTTATGTTGATGATATACACTACCTTGCACTGACGAGTGGCCAAACAGCCCGAAACCGGTCTGCAAGTGTGTTCCAATAATTGAAAATATATAGTTGTATCGCCAACAGCATATGCAGGAATAACTTCTGTGGAGAATCCTGCACTGACACTTGTCGGATATAACCCAACGCCCTTCGTCAACGTTTCGGAAAACAATCTTTTGGTTTTCAGAACCTGAAATTCGCCACAAAACTTTCGCCTCAATTTGTGAATAGCTCTAATTTTTTTGACATACGTCAAAAACTAGACGACCATCAAAGGAAGATTGTGAAAAGTTATATAACCAAAAACCAGTTATAAATATCAGGTTGTCCACAAAAATATTTCTTTCAAAGAATTCAAACATACTATATACATAAACACTTTATTGTGAGATTTTCACATACAGTATCAAAAGGCTAGATGGAGTTATTGTATAGCGAAACACAAATTGTGGTTTTGTAAACTATTCAGTGAAAATCTCACAATGAAGTTTTTTTTGAATAAGTAATGGATTTCCATCAAGTACAGACCAGTTCCATCACAAATGAGGTACATTTAAAGCTATCAACGGTGCGATACATTTCCTACAGTTCCTACAAGCGGTTCCTACCAAACCCTCACAGCGTGTCACTACCTGAAGAGTATATAGGCAGATTGAGATATCAGTGATTGTTTCTTGAAAATGGCTTCACAGTCGAAGCCGAAACGTCGAACTACTAAAAACACCGGACGCGGTTCAATATATATAATATATAATAATCGAAAAAGGTTAATGCAGTCAAGCTGCTGAAAAATAATTCCTTGAAAATCAAAAGATAAATGGATAAGTGCTATTCTGATCATTCTCGTAGGAATTGACCTCAATTTAAGAGCCATCGGTAGGCAGCTGTTTCAGCCTGTTGAGCATCGTCAGTACCGGGCAGGCGGTCTTAGATTGAAGACAATATATCAACTGATGTCTTCTAGGAAAAAAGTACTGGTTCATTTCAAGATTTGAATACTTCATTTTTGAGAAAACGTGGGTCATACTATAGAGCTCTTTCGAATTATTATTAGTTCCGTTATATATTGAAAAACAGTTTTCAGAGATCTTTTCTTCATGATAAAAAGCGAAAAAAACTGCACTTGAGAATAGCTCATTAGTTCTGAAAAGAATTATTTATTGAAGCGAATAAATCAAAGGGAGAAACAGAAAGAGTCCATCTCAGATAAATACCATTAAGATTTTACAAACAATAAAATGACCCTGGTTCCAATTGACCTTTCAGTAAATGCATCACATATTATTGACATTGAACCAGTACAATCATAATTTTTTTTGTGCAGTTCGTGTATTTTCGTGTAATCACCAAAGTTAAGTTTGAAAATGAGCCAAACGAAAAACGGACACTAGTTTTTTCAAATATGAAAAACGCCCAGGAATCGATAACAAAAGCTCGATCAATTGTCAAACATATGATTTTTTTCAAGTATTGGAAAATCTATCGAAACCAAAAACATGTTGAGTTATTCTTGATATGTGATCATCGAAGGACAATATTAATTAATCCCAAGAGAACGCTAAAATCGAATAGTAATCCAATAGTAAGTAATGAAAAATAATGAAATAATTAGCACTAGTCGAAATCTTCTTGGGAGGTGATGACAAAGATGTTAAAAAGTGAATTTTCGTGATAAGTTCCCTAAGTGACTCCAGGTTATGAAAAATCGATTTCTATATCCTTGCAGCTTTCACTGCAAACAGAGAACTAGATGATGTCAGCAATACCATATCCACCAGCGATGGTTTGGTCTGTCATAGATCTCATCAATGGTAGGTACCGGACTGGGTTATGATAATCAATAGTGATTATAGATTACTCAGTTGAACTGATTACTTTCAAACTTTATTATTTCTGAAATGATGACATGTTAGAAGGGCCATTAAACGTTTTTGAAACTAATATAAATTGAAATTGATCAAATTACACCAACCAAAGAATACAGAAAATCATCCTAGAACGAAATATGGACATTTTCTCTTCGAAATCCGCATACATTGCGCAGAAATATTAGTGAGATAAATACAGAATGTTGTCATCCTCAGCTCTTTTCATTTGACCATATTTGAGGAAAACATTTTTCACGAAATATTGTGTAAAAACTCTGTCGCTATCTGAAGCAACGCTAAGAGCTCCCAATTTTTAATGCAATACATAGATTTTGATCCTTTTTGACCCTCAACTCGAACAAGTTTTGTAGGAAGGCGACAGAATAATGGAGGAACCCAATTTGAGCTCATTCCAATCTCAATATTCGTCTATCGGGAAACCGTCAGCTTATGACATAGGTACGTTATATTTCTAGCAAATAATGAAATTTAATGTTTTGAAATCTGAAAATATGGAAAAACTTATTAATGCATGAAAATCGAAACATTTCGAAGATGCATTTCCAGTTCGCTGAAACACTTCAGTGTTGATGATGATTGCCTATTCTAATTTTGAAGGTGTGCAATAAATAGCGCGTCGCTATGTGTGTGATGTGTTTATGTGATGATTGAAACGAGAACATACTGTTTGAAACTAAGTTTGCAACAAGATTAAATACCTGAAAGAATGTTGGCAGTTATATTCGGTTCATTATCTACCACACGCAATACATTTTTTCTGGCGGTTCTCCAAATACTTGCGGTGTTGTTGCTCTTCATGGTTCAGAAGTTTTTTATCGGTAATTATTTTCAAGAACCTAAAATTGGAACAGTGAACAAATTGCGATTGAAGCTTTTCTTGCCAATATTGGGCAAATATAAAATTTAACACGTTTGACGTTTTTCATTATAAAGTATTGTTCAAGGTATAATTTTGATTTTTTTTTCATCCTATACCTCATTTCAAAATCTTCTCTGAAAATATTTTTCAATGATTTATATTCCATATTTTCTAAATTGCCAGATTGAAACATTAAGTCTCCGTTTAAATTGAAAGAGTATTTTTAGGAGAGGTTAATTTTTGGGAAAGAAAGTTTTTGACCTTCTACTTCTCTACTTCTCTTCTACAAAACATGTGGGAATCTTCCAAAGAAAAGAAGGAATCAATTTCAAAAAATTAACTGTAAACAAAAATTTGATTGCTTCAAAAGCAATTATGGTTGAAGTGAGAGTAGAGTCATCAAAAATGTTTCAGATATCCATATATTTGAATTTTTCAAATTATTCACCACAATTATAACCGAGTAGAAAATTCACCAAAATAAAATTAGGTTTTTATACGGGATTAGAACTCATCGCAACTTATGCCAGAAATGAATCCAAAAAGCTGATCTATTCAACCGTTTCCATTTTTAATGAAATCTCATTTGGAGAGGTTTTTTTAGGTTATTTTAAAAATGTATATTTTCTTCATCGAATGATGATTTGATAATTTTTTTCCCATATATACTCTTAAAATCGAATCTCACAAACAATTTCACGAGCTCTTTGTATCCCCTCTCTAAACTGTTATTTAAAACTCTCACGAGACAGTCACATACTGCACATACCTGGGTTTCAAATAACTGAATCTTGTCTATTATTCATATGAATATCTGAAACTGAAAAAACCGCCCAATACAATACCTGAACGAGTATGAAATTACGTGATTTGCATATCTCAAGTTGTGATAGCTTTACCGAATCTATTTTTGTCTAAATAACTTCCTGAACTGAAAAAATAAATAAATAACTACTGATAACTAGTAGGAAATTCATCTGATAAACTTGTAATGCTATCAGTAGCGAACAAATTAAAGTGACCTTTTCAAATGAAAATACAATTGGAAAGCATTTTTTCTCGAAACAAAAAGACCACAAGAAATACAATCCGATTTAGTGTACAAATATAACTGTGGAAGCTGTCACAAATGCTATATTGGTGAAACCGGACGGTATCTGAAAACACGAGTTTCAGAACATATGATGGACTGTATGAAACGGAACATAAAGAACCCCACAGCTCTCGTTGAACATGAAAAAAAATGGGCGCATTTTCTATTTTGATCGTCCAACTCTTCAGTTGTTACAGAGCCCTGAAAAAGAACTTAATTAAATTCGAATCGTCGGCAAAGAAACAATTTTGTTTAAGAAAAAATTGATCCTGTTACCAAACCAACCTTTTTTCTGAAAAATTATTAGATCACTAAACTAGTTAACTAATAGCTATTTTTTGAAGGTTTTGAAATAGTTTTTTCATTAGCCAACTATTCTCAAGCGTGTATCTAGAAGAAGCACAATGAAAATTTTACCAGTTCCTAATTCAATACAGATTAATAAAACCCAAGAATAGAACTAAAAATTGGGATAGCATTCCAAGTAAGTGAAAATTAATCTAGTTACATTCGATATAGTATTTATTTAACCTACTTTTTGTTGCCCTGAAAAGGCTCAATTCGCATCTGACTGTCGTTTACTTCCGGATGACGACAAACTTCAAAAATCGCGACTAGCGTAAGGGTTAACGAGGTACTATGCTTCAACGTGCGATTCCTGGCGCGGGTCATTCGATAGGCTCTGAACCGAGCGTCTAGGCATCTCGCATGACATACTCACCTATTTTGTGCCATACAATTCAGTTACCGGATCCCAGATGCTTCTATAAATTCTATAATGTCGTACATTCCCAAAATATCGGTAAAAACGATTTTTTTACGTGAATGAAGAGACATATATAATATCATTTTGACACATTTTTTGCGGAATATGATCATTAAACAACCCCCAAATTGCGTTCTGTGTTGGTCTGTTGAATTGGATAACTGAAAACAAATTCAAGGTGGTTATATTTTTGCAAGGACAAAACACAAGCACTACAGAAAAATCCGTAAAGCGCTCTAAAAGCGGTTTCTGTGCGAAAGTAGCGATTGACGATGAATTTGAATTGCTGGAGAATAAATTCATTCGGAAAAACGTTCTCAGGAAGTTTATTCCACATAAACGCAGTTCTACAGATGGAAGAGTTCCTAAACAGTGAAGTTCGAAGTGTACTGAGTTGAACCTCAAAAAGATGAGCCGTCACAGTCCGTCGCGTATTTATGATATGTACCGCTCTTGGTTGAATCAAATGTGCCAAGTCACTTCAACATCTCACGTGAAACTCTCTATAAAAGAGATACAAATCTCCAACTTTTCTTCGACGTTCCAGACTATCGAGGTTGCAAGTGATGCAAGTGTCTCCAATCATGTGAATAACTCTTTTCTGGATATCGTCCGGCAGCTTCCGGGTATGCTTGAGGACGGAGCTCCATACATGTGAACAATTCTCCAAAGAAGGTCTGATCTGAGCTCTATAAAGCAGTTGCTTAGGTGTACACAGTTTTCTGGTTCGGAACAGTGTTCCAAGCTTTTGGGAAGCAGCCTTTGCAATTCTAGCGACATTATTGTGCCAAGACATATTGGTGTCCATTTCAACACACAACAAACTTATCAAAGCAGGAAGCGAATTTGTATGTCCTGACATAATTGTATCCGGTTCGGAACATATATCTTTTTGAAGAAAACCGATGCCTGGGCTTTGGTGGCCTTGGAATTCTAGTTCAGTACCAGACCAATCCTGAGAATGAGAAGTCGCTCTCAACCTCTCTGCAGCTTTCACTGCAGACAAGCAACTAGATGAAAATAGAGTTAGAGAAATACCGATTGCAAACGATTTTAGTATTAACGAGATTGAACACAGATTGAAAAAACGGTACCTGGTGTCTGTCAGACATGAATGCAACGCTCTTGAATACTTGTTTCATCTAGTTTTCTGTTTGACGTGAACGCTGCAAAGAAAAAGAACGGGATTCGTCAACATGCAGTCGCTGTCAAAATTGAACATATTGCCATTGGAACTCTCAACTACCTTCGATTAGTTGAGTTTTCTGCCATTGCATAGATGGTCTCTTTGTAAGAAATACCAAACTATCCACTTTTCAGTGAGTATTTATGAACTGAGAAACTAAGTATATTCATATTAGTAGAAAGTTCCTTAGTAGTATATGCTAGGAAGGAATCCTCAATATAGGTTCATCTCAAAAGTCTTAACTTTTAATCTTAATTGTATTGATAACCAAGTTCTACGGTTGTAATTGTAACTCACGAAAGTACTTAGTTTCAAGTAAATATAAGTGCTATCATTTATTTGAAAAATAGTGCTTTTGTGAGTTATAATCGCAACCGAAGATCTCATACAGGAATCGTTTCACCTTTGGAGCGTGATACTGACTTGTATGGCACAGTCTGGGAGAGTGTGCCATGTGAAATACCGACATATCACCAACTGACTGATCACTCCTTTACTTCTGAAGTTTCTTGATATTTCTGCAGTCAACAGAGCGAATTCGCAGTCAAAAATGAGTAATTCGGACCGGAGCGCCACGGCAACTGAAAATAGTGGCCATCCCTCAATCGCACAGATTGAGAGAAAGATTATCATTTTTGTTGATCTTTCATATGCTACAGTTTTTTTTTTACTTGTCTCATTGGATGGGAACTTTTTGTTAGAGATTTATGTGTACGATTATCCGTGTTTAAATAATTCAATATTGAATAGACCAAGAAATGTAAAATAAATAATTTTTCAAAATACATTTCTACCCAAATTGAAAAAGGGACGTTTTTAAGGGAAATTACCTTATTAGGAGAAAAATATTTTTGACTTTCTACCTCTCCAGTATATATTAAAAAAAATTGGGAACATCTGAAAAGAAAAGAAAATAGAAAGGAATTTTCTCCATTTTCCCAGCCCAGTTTCATTATTGAATTGAAACGAAAATAACATAGTTTTCAAAAAAAAACTTTCAAAAAAAAGAAGAAAGAATATAACTATAGCAAAAACTCTTCAAATGTGTAGATCATGCACAGAAGTAGTTACTTTTTTCTTCCTACTTTTCCCAAACATTTTTGTTTAATAATAAAGCATTTGAAAGACAAAAAGCGGCACCAAAAAACAAAATTTACACAATAAATGAATTTAAAATCATACGGTCAAACAACTCGTTTCAAGTTCATAATAAGACCTTTCGTAGAAGATTGATCAGCCATAATTCACATTATTACAAGTAGTAACTCGATCCTTGCCATTTACCAATCACAAAGGTTTTTGATCCCCGTTGAACTTGTTTGTTTCAAGTGACCCAGAAATTTATATGAATGATGATAATATCCGCTATAATTTGTCAGTATCAATCATTAACAGTTTGATAAAAGGTTCATTAATGAATCTTGAGAAGTTACTTCAAAGTGATGAAATTGAAGTGCCTGCATATCACGAATCACGCAGTAATAAATTGTGGCGATAATATTATATCACAGCTTATGTCATAATAATCTTTTTAGTGATTTATACGGGAATTCTGGTTGATGTATTCAGATAATATAAACGATGTAGTTTTCCAGATTTATTGAAGTTAAATGTCAGATTTTTAATGACACGGATTAGATTGAGTGGAGATCAAATTGAAGGAATTTTAAACCTATTATCTGAAATCTCCAAATGATCATGAATATAAAAATTCATGGAATCCAAACAACAAAGCTCAATTTATTATTCAAAATTATATTTGGTGAATATAATATATATGAATAAAACAGTGAAACCTCAAAGACCCACATAGGTTAAAATTAACAATATCTCAACAGAAAATCCTTTTTATTTCTTTTTGCCTTCGAATATTCTCACAAAACACTCATTCCAATAATCTTCTTCCTTGTACAGAAAATTTTATTTGTCCATGAATGGTCGACGTCCTTATATTATATATTATATTATATATTGTTTAGATATCCTCCTAATAGACGGAATCCAGTACATGGTCTTGTAATTATTCCGAGCCCATCCCTGCTCTGTTTGAGCAGATTTTCAGTTATTTTTTTATGCACCTCCTGAAGTCCCTTCATAAAAGATGTACTTTCCTTTCCGGTGTCTTCACAGATATATTCTTTCAACATTCATTATGTTTTTCATTGACTCATTTTCTGATAGAATCTTATATCGATTATTTTGGTACTCCCACAGCTAGTTCAATGTCCATAAATGGTGTTGAGGATCTATGTCTAGCACGCTCATCAGCTTTTACGTTTCTCTGATCTCTCCAGAAGGTAACTAATGTATTTAAATTAACATTAAAATGGGGATAGTAAATAAACATTCCGTGCAATATCAGCAGTAGGACTTCCAATTGTCATTAGATCATGAATAGTTTAGAATGCATCCCATTCTCAAGTTTCTTGATAATGATTCGTATTCACCTTTTGTTAGTATTTGACTTGTTAGGTAGCTCCACTCATGTAATCATCCCTGAATTGAATTTTGGTTGGATCCATGATGATATCCATCTCTGATGATGGATATCATCACCGCTGTGTATCGTTTGACCAGTTCTATGAATGGCACTTCAAAAGACAAGTTCTTGTTAATCATAAGTTCTTACTAGTTCCGACTTTAGAGGCTTGTCGTTCATATGAAGACGGCAGCTGGTTAATGGAAAAATCCATTTTTTGAATATCAATATGGCTTTCGGAAACAAAGATCAACAGGCGATCTTCTATCGTATGTCACCTACATTTGGAATAACGCAATCGAGAAACATGGAGAGACAGTGTGTGGTATGAGGGTTTGCTGGCCAAACTTCGATACTATGGCTTGTCGGATCATTATTGTGTATGGCTCTTCAGCTTCCTGAAAGACCGTTTTCTGCAAGTGGCCGTCATTAGATATCTCTCGAATACTTTCATCGTCAACGCTCGTGTTCCCCAGGGATCCATATTGTTTCCAACCCTCTTTTTATTGTATGTCAACAACTTATTGGAAAAAATCAAAAATCCAACATATTGCTTTGCTGACGACATGGCACATGTCTCGTCATTATATTCAGATTCTAGGACATCGGCTGCGGATGCACATCTTCACCAGCAGCAAGAGGTTGAATATCTTGATGAGGATCTAGAAGTAATTCCAAATTGGGGTGAAAATAACCAGGTTCAATTCAATGCCACAAAAACCCAGGCATCGGTTTTCTCCAAAAAGGTAAATGTTTCCAAACCGGATATAATAATGTCAGGTCAGACAATTCGGCCTTCTGCTTTGATAAGTTTGTTGGGGATTGAAATGGACACCAATATGTCTTGGCACAATCATGTCGCTGGCATTGCAAAGGCTGCTTCTCAAAAGCTTGGAACACTGTTCCGAACCAGAAAACTGTACCACCTCAGCAACTTTCTATGCAGTATTGTTCTCATGTATGGAGCTCCGCCTTCCAAGCATAGCCTGAAGCTAAAGGATTCCTTCCAGAAAAAAGCCATCCGCCTGATTGGAGACGCGAACATCATCGTTTTGAGGTTCAACTCAGTACAACAATAGTTCACTGTTTGAGAACGGCGTTTATGTGGAATAAACATCCTAAGAACGTTTTTCCAGATGGATTTAATCTCCAGCGATTCAAGTCCACACTACTTTCACACAGGCACCGCTCTAAGAGTACCATTAAGATTTTCCTGTAGTGCTAATGATTCGTTCTTAAAAGAAATTATAGCCTAGATTAGGTTGGATTCAGTTTCATTGAAAATGTTGATACACAAATATTATATTCTTGATAAATTCGGTCATTTTTCCCGCAGTTAATGTTAGCTAGATTAGATTAAAAGTGATGTAGGTTTCATTAAAAATTTCACCATTAAATTTTGATATGTTTGTAATGAATAATATGTTTCCTTTCATTCCATCTACATCTATTGTGGGCTATTGATATCAATTCTTGTGATATACATATGATGTTGAGATAATGTCATTATGTTGTTGTTAGCTGAGGAAATATCAAGACAATAGAGTTTTTCTCCGAGGTGCAAATTACATTATTTCGTCTATCTCTACAAAAAATTACATTTTACATACCTTTATAAAAGTAACACTCACATGTTCACTGTTCACGGTTACGCAGACTCGATCATAATTTCAATAAAATTAGATGAAATGTTTTCTGATTTGAACTGTAACAACTATTCATTTTAATTATACTACAAAAACAAATCAATCTTATTTGATTTGAAAGGGTTATATTTTTAGGAGTGATTAATTTTTGGGAAATAAAGTTTTTGGAGTAGTAGAAAGCCAAAAACTTTCTTTCCCAAAAATTAATCACTCCTAAAAATATAACCCTTTCAAATCAAATAAGATTCCTCATGGCTGGGATTAAATCAAATAGGTGAATGAATGTCATTACGATGTCATCGATGACATAAGCAGATCAAGCTTATTCCGTGACATTCAAAATCGTAATTCATGAATGAAGTGTGTGTATTTTCTATAATGTTATCCAATTTGGTACTGAAGAGCCTTAGGGCAAGTGTCTTAAGGCGAAACACGTGTATACCAGTTAGGGTGACAGTGTTCCATGTGAGTACAATTTATTACCATTCATTCAAAGTAGAACTCATGTGAATGATATCTTATTCTTATTCCTCAACAAATGTTCGATATACAAACTGAATAGAGAAAAGTATCTTCTGTATAATTCAGTGTTCATATAGAAGTATTTGTTTCGAAAGAATTTTTTTTCTTTCGTGTAATTCAATGTTTATATGAAAGTAGCTGTTTCAGGAGGACTCTCTTTCAGTTTGAATCTGAAAGTTACTTCTTTGCATGATCTACACATCCATGTATAGAGTTACTTATTTTCAAATTGATTACTTCCTTACTTTCTTTGGAAGATTCTCTCATCCATTTTTTTGTATCAAATGGAGTAGTAGAAAGCCAAAAACTTTCTTTCCCAAAAATCAATCTTGTAGATGAATATTGAATGTACAGTTTGTGCAATCATTGATAATGATTCCTACTGTCGAAGAAGGTGGAAAAGACAAGTTTCGATTTTGGCTACTTGTTAGTGCACCAGCACCAGCAGCATTATTTACCAACATTTTCTCTTGAAGCGCTGTGCCTGTTAAAATACTTTTTGATACGTTTAGTTTGTGGGAATAGAATCCACAACTTTTCCTTTGGCTGTTCTAATGACAGAATATCTGCGCCAGCATTGACTAAAAGTATTGCGGATGTGAGCAATAACAATGCCCCTTGCACTCGTGTACTCTAGATCGTTTGACAGTTCTAAGTATTTTGAGATTGAGCTAGGTTTTTTTCGAAAATTCATACACATCAATCACATGCACTGTACCCTTTTCCAATTTATAATTGACGAAAAAATTATGATTACTTCGGTCTCACGTTGACATATTAATGAATTATTTATAAAAAAATCACTTCGCCGCATATCGCCTTGATCAATATTTTCTTTGGTCGTCAACTCACGTAATTTTTCTCTTCAACAAGACCCATCAATTCCAATAATTAAACAAAGCTGTAATAATATAACATCAAATACGTCAGCAAAATACATCAAAACTTTTCACCATGTGCAAAAGATAGGTGTTTCATTTTCAGTTTAATATCGGGCGGATTTTCCGTAGTGCAAACAGTGCCTACTTGTAGATTGATCAAATGAAAAACCTGCACATATAAAAAACTACTAATGTCACTCACTACGCCTTGGTAATTTCTAAATATGGGAACAGGTTTTCTTTGAGATGTTGAAGAACCTCATAGGAGATGTTAGGTGAAGGTCGTATCTCTAATGAGTAATGCTTCAGAAGGAAGGACGGCAATGATATGGTCTTCAAAATTTGCATAATCAAGCCATTTCTTCTTGAATGCACGCCTAACAAGGTGACGTGTCACATCCATTTGGAATGCGAACCAACTACGGAAACTGCCGCAAAGTTGAATGCTAATTAAATAAATGAATTATATATGACGAGGACTAATTGGAAAAAAATTAACAGCTAACCGGTATTACAAAAGGAACACTACTTACATGTAGTTATTTTTTTTCGGATTCTATTCTTTTCTTGTTCTGTTTGATTTGTCAAATCGGTTCATTATGAAATATTCAATTCAGGTAAATAAGAAAAGTGGATCATCATCAAGAAATGCAATACACTGACACAACTAATAGGAGTATAGTTGCTATTATATACAAAGTCAGTTAGAAATCTGGCTGTAAAGTTTATGTTTTTAATGAAAATTTTCTCCGTAAACAGAAGAATATTGCAGTAGACACAGCGAAATATTGAAGCAACTTCATTTCTATAATGGTAAAAAGACGACAAGACATCTCCAAAGAGATTAGAATGAAGAAATCGAGTCATTACTACACATTCATAGATCTGATTAAAAAAAAATACATTACAAAAAAATACAGAAATAAATTTTCACGTAAGAGTATACTCTTATGAAATCGAAACGTTCAACTACATAATTAGCTCCTCCAGGCTTCTTTTGGTAGGTACTCGTCAAGCAAGTGTTGTGGTTTCATAATCTGATTTGTTGAAATCTCACTAAGAAGTATTAATTACCTAATCGAGTGTCACGGATTTTCATCACATAACCGAAAGCCAAACAAAAAATTACGTTCAAGCAATACTATAAATGGAATTCGCTAAAGCAGAAAATTTGTGAAAATAGTGTTGAAAAAGGGATAATGAACTAAACAACAATGGCAAGAGAGAAGCACGATGAGAAAACTGAAAGAAGAGAGAAAAAAGATTATAAACTAGACAACATTTATTCGTTTTGGTGTAGTGGATTTGATGGGGCTGTTGTATTTTTAATATATATGAAAATTTTGAGAATTCGGTCAGAGCAAGTACAACTTTTTTAATAATCTTGAAAAAAAAAGACATTTCTCTTTTCCTTCATCGGTATCAAAACACTTACAAGACACTTCAAACTGGTGCCTCGATTAGGGTGATATACTTCTCAATTTTAATAAAAAAAACATTTACAAATATAGACCTAACCTCTTGAAGCGTAAACTTTTGGCCAAGATACTTTTTCAACTAGTCTTATATGTGTCACTTTAGAATCATTCACCCCGAACTGAAATTTCCATATTTATTGATCTCATTATCCATAATATTAACTTTAATATATTTGTAATGAGCAAGTTCACCGATAGCGATGTTTTTACAATAAGCAGTCTTCTATACTCTCTACTTAACAACCAGAACTGAATTTCAATAAACACCGTAAAGTCTCCATTGGGGTCGTCTGACCTAGTTTTGAGTAAATTACCCAGTAAGTACCAAACCGTAATCGCGAAAATTTTTGCATTACAGATTTACTAGATGAAAGTTTCGAAATTATATTTGAACTTTCACCTGGCTTTAAGTTTGTTTCAACTCTAATGATATCAGCATACTTCTGGTTCTGATGAAGCCATCATGCTTGAAAAATACTTCAATGAAATTGTACCACTGTTCTGTAGGCTCTTGAACTTGTCCCACCAATAACCTGTTTTTGCTACTTACTAAAAGACTGCTGGAAATCAGTCCAAACCTAAAACTGGCAAGAGACATCTTCCAAACAACCGTAGATCTGCTATATGGCTATTGCTAAACAATATTTAAAATCAGGAAGAAAGCAAAAACTCAATTGTATTCTGTTATTTGTGGTGCTTCAAATTCTGAAGAGTGAAATGATAACGAAGATTTGCTCTCTAACGTGTGATTCATAGCAAATGTCAAACAAAAGGCACGGAACACACTGAGCAGCCCAAATGCTTCAGTTGCTTTGACCTACTGAGTCCTACATCAAAAATCAGATATCTTCATCCACAATAGCGGTGATTATATGAGTGGAACTTACTAACCAATCGGTTACCAATCAACCCAAATATTATCCACCCTTGTAATAATGCAATCGAGAAACACGGGATGTTTCGAGATGCTGCGGTTGATTTCTAAGGGCCATGACCTTATTTTTTGTAGTTTACTAATCGGAATTCGTTTTTGGATCTCCAACTTCCTTAAAGATTCTCACTTACAAGTAGACATCGATGGTTTTCTCTCGCATACCTTGCTGATGTACTTCAAGGATTCATATTCTTCAACCTTTTTTTATTGTACTTCAAAGATATTCTGAAAAAGACCAGTAATCTAAGGTTGAATAAGGGAGGTTGAATATTTTAATGAGGATCTAGAAGTAATTTCGAATTGGGGTGAATTTAACCAAGTTCAATTCAATGCCATCAAAACCCAGGCATCGGTTTTCTCCATAAAGATAAATCTTTCCGAACCGGATATAATAATAGCAGGTCAGACAATTCCGATTTCTGCTCCGATAAGTTTGTTGGGGGTTAAAATGAACACCAATATGTCTTGACACAATCATGTCGCTGGAATCACAACACGATTGTGCTTATCAAAAGCTTGGAACACTGTACTGAACCAGAAAACTGTACACACCTCAACAACTTTTGATGCTTCATAATACTCAGATCAGACCTTCTTTGGAGTATTGTTCCCATGTATGGAGCTCCGCCCCCAAGCATACTGAAACAGCTGGATTCCATCCAGAAAAGAGCCATTCGCCTGATTGGAGACGCAGACATCACTTGATAGTCTGGAACGTCGAAGAAAGGTTGGAGATTTGTCTCTTGTATAGATACTTTCACGGAAAGTGTTCAAGTGACTTGGCACATTTGATTCCACCAAGAGCGGTACATATCAGAAATACGCGACGAACTGTGGCTGCTCGTTTTAAGGTTCAACTCAGTACACCTCAAACTTCACTGTTCAAGAACTCTTTCATTTGGAGATCTGCGTTTATGTGGAATGAACTTTCTCAGAAACTTTTTCCAAATGGATTCAATCTCCAGCGATTCAAATCCGACGTGAATCACTACTTTCGCACAAGCACCGCTCTAAGAGCCATCTAAGAATTTTTCTGTAGTGCTTGTGTTTTGTTCTCAAAAAAAGTATTGCTTTTCTGGTAACAGCAGATGTCATCAATAAAGTACGCGTTGAAACACATACTTTTATATACACCTTTTCCTTCTACAAAGACAAAATAGTAAACGTTTGTGTTTAATCCTTTGGATTTTACCTTGCACTCGATATTTTGTCATCAAAGTTCCACATTCGGCAATTGATGAGTTATTTCTCATTATCATATGTTTTTATTAAGAATTTTCTATAGTTCAACGTCTCTTAAATGGAGTTACTTTTCAGAGAATTTCAAAAATGAAAGCAATCTCGACTTATTTCAAATGTACAAACTCAAGAAATATATGTGAAGATTTATTTACCCTATTTTCAGTAGATTTTTCCTGCTTGATTCAGTGCTGTTTTATAAAATATATCATCTTATGTTTGATCATTCTCATGAATATTTCAACATCAGTGTTCCTCCTCTCCTCTCAGATTCTGAGTTTAAAAAGTATGTACTGAAAAAATACTTTCTTGACAAACTGACGAAATCCCGAAATCCTAAAAATTATTTCTGCCTATTACCTCCGAAGACATTCGAAGTCAACTGATATACAAGGTCGATGCCGGATTCAGATCAAAATTTAGGGGGAGGTTGATTTCTGAATTTCAGGGAGGGGTGCTTTTCAGGGGAAAATAATTTATATATGTTTGAGAACAGTGCTTGCTTTGGATTTATATGACGCCAGCGGTTCCATTCTCACCTGTTAATTACCCCCCCCCCTTATAAGCCCGACCTTATAGAAGGTGCAAGCTTATATATTCTTATGATCAATTTCGTAACCGTGATTGCCAAAAAATGTTTCATTTTGATAAAGTGATTTATGTATTTTTTTTCTTCCAGTGCCAATGCAGTGACCACTTCTGTGAAGACCAGAAGCGCCGAACAGACATATGCGCGCCGTTGGTGTTAGAAACAATGAATTCGCCGGTCGTACCTTGTCGAGTGGCCCAGTGGATCTGCGAGGCGGACGCTATCTGCTCCAAGGCTTTCGAGTACTACAATCAGTACTGCAAAGCGATGTTCCATGGCAAAAAATGCACGCCGCGATGTAACAACTCAATCAATATCCTCAGGCGACAGGAAAAAGCGGCCAAACTCAAGACGTGTAAATGTGATGGTGAGTAATTCGAAATTGCAGTTATAACTTTTGGAGGGTATCAAGTTGAGATATCAATTACTTAAATATCACTTAAGATGCAATAAGGGGATACGCCCCCCTTCCAATGATTGAAAGAAAACCATTCAAGTATGTACAGGGATATTTAAATTCGTTTCTCTAGATGAGGATCTCATGAACGTGGAAAAGTTACGCATCTCAAAGTCCTAATGAATGATGCATTGAAATCGGATGCAGCTCTTCTGGTTCCAGAGATATAGAGGAAAACTCGAACTATTATTGGGGCCGTAATAAAAAAGGAAACTAACTATGGTAAAATGTAACCGAAACATTCAGAAATACTAAAGAAAACTTGCGCGCCCAAGATTATTTGTTATACTAATAATATATAATAGAAGCAAAGTCAGCATTATCCATCACAGTGTTATTCATAATGCCGCGAACATGAAGTTCGAATCTTTCACAACGAAGCCATTATTCAATTACACCGTGAAATATTGCGAATCAATTCCCTGCATGTGAAGATGAAATCTTGCGAGAGGAGAACCGTGTTCAGTGTTGCCATGTCTAGTGTTCTTGCAGTAGATATTCTGTTTTGCCTTTTAAGCTTCTTTTTTGAGAGTGGAAATTACTATGTGTGTACGTGAAATATATTTTCTTTAATTTTTTGTATCAGTCTATTGTTTTTCTGATACAAAATCTACTGGAGCGCATGACAGTTGTCTAGCAACACTGGCCGTGTTATTATGGCTCGACTTCGTGCTTCACAAATAATATAAAAAAGGTAATATAACTCAGCTCGAAACAGCATTCAATAATTCTAAAGCTGTTCAAATTTTCCCGGGTCAGGTAGTTGTATACATGTTCCAGTTTGGGGAGAGTTGCTTTAAAGTCATCTTCATGGAAAAACCACTTTTTTAAAGATAATAAATATTTGGTTGGCTGCTAGCTGGACAAAGATAGAAGTAGAAAGGTCACTTTTTCCCCCTGGGAAGGGGTACTTAACCTAACTAACTCCTAACATAATTTTGTTAAGAATATTTGTAGTTCTTTTCAAGTATATATGTGAACTATAGAACCAAGCGTATTTCAATAAAAAATTGAAAAAAGAAACGATACATAATGAAAACATCAATCAGGAAGAATATATATAATGAAAAAGGAATATATTCTTCATTGATAATATAACAGGAGTGAAAGCTAAAATGAAGAATAGTTATGAGACAAATGAATAAAAATTAATATGCCAGTAGATTACTTAAAATTGGTTGTAGTCATTGCTCAGAAGTAGTAATTATCATCAAATTATTTTTTATTATAGCAGATAAACTCAAATTTACATCGTCCATAGCCCTTTGAGCAAAAAACTCAAAATATGTCCCATGTCTATGAGAAATTATAATATCGATATAATAATATGAATGAAACCCAAGAAAAGTATGGAAACAGTAAACAGACCTCATTATGTAAATGAATCAGTTGTAGTTAATTAACGGTTCCAAATTGTTATCATTCATAACATAACTCAAACGCAAAACAAACAAACCATGTTTCTTACAGACAGTTCATTGAAATATTTTATTTGAAATTACAGTATTGGGCTTTCTACTTTTCCATCTTGATACAAAGAAATGTGGGAATCTTCCAGAGGAAAGATGATAGTAATCAATGTCAAAAAGTAATTTGTTACAAATATGTATATGATTTCAACCATCAACAACCTTACCTACGATAAAAAAAAATGATTGAATAGTTAATGCTGTCACCAGTAGAACTTTGATAGTACAAATGCGTGTATTCGAATTTTATTTATCTGATGGATGTGCCAACTCCTGATACAACTCCTTGGGAACGACGTCCACGGAAGAGCTCGGCGCAACTTCGGTATTGAAGTAATTCAGCGTCTGATTTGCCTCCAGCTAGTACATGTTGGCAATCGACTTCAGCAGGTTAACACTCTGGGACCACTAACAAGCAAACACATGAGAGTATATATCCAGCTGGTATCACATTTCGTTACCAATAGCTGGAATAGGTGGCAGGCGTATATAGGATACGAGTAGTTATTTCGGATGGATTTTTCTCTGGTGATTCGTATCTGAAATGAACTTCTGAACATGATCTTACACGTCTTCCTTCATTTGGAATTTCCCTCTATTTGTATATTGATGGAAAAGTAGAAAGCTGGAGTGTTTTGTTTCTCCTGAAAATATTCACGTTTGAATATAAAAAATTTCTTGTGAACGATAGAAAACTACTGTCCTCAGAGAGCAAACATGAGTATAAGTAAGCATGTACATCTTGGCGTCTTCGTAAGGGTTCATTTCCTTACTTACTACGTTTTCGAGCAAGTCTAAACAACCTTTCTGATGTTAAATCACTAATGTTTTGTTTTTTTATTCTGGTTTCAACTACTTTCCTTGCAATGAAAACTGCAGAGGTTTGGCGGTCGCTGTCGAAAATCAGTATACAATCGTCAATAATTCATATTCGTGATTTGAATATTTTGAAGATCGACTTATAATTTTGGCCAACAGTAGGTCAAATAAAGGGTCAGCAATACAAGTATTCTATTTTTGTGAAGACCCAACACAGTATTTTTCTTCGCTCTCCACTTCTTCATTATGCAAAAATATTGTATGAAATACAAGTTAACTTAAAAAAATTCAATACATAAGCTAAGATACTATTGGATATTAAGCCTTACATTAAAATATGTTTCTGTATAACCCTCTAGGCGCTGATTTGATCTCTTAATTTATGTAATGTAATGTTTCTTGCAGGTACCGAGGACTACGACTGTCATGGAATCCAGAGAAATATGAACAAGCTCTGTTTCCACAAACATTCCAGACACCATAACAGAACGCATCATACAGGTGAAGAAACGATACCAATAGACAAAGATCAAGCAGAAATTGTACCAACCGTTATTCTTGCCGGAAATGGAATGAACGTAAAAATCAGTTGGGCGTTGCTACTCACAATATTAGCGGCACTGGTGACCTGAAACTGAATTATTAAATAAGATACTAGTTAATTTATTTCCTGAATCTACCTCGTTACAAATAACAGTATTTATTCATTGTAATGAAGCTTTAGAGAGTGATTTAATCGATGATTTAAACTCAAGGGAACTGAGAAATCCTTCTTGAATTACATGGTGGTGTCCTATTGGTTGTATTGGAATACCGGCAACAGAAAATAAAAAAAAAATAATATGATTCCACTTCAAGGTTTTGACTTTGGATCATATTTTTTTTAATCCACATGGCCCTTACCGGGAAAGTATATTTCAAATGCCGAAGGATAAGAGACAATAATAACTCACATGTCGTTTCAATAAGTTCTTGAAAAAATTTTGTGGAACTGTTTTCGAACAAGCAACCTATATTTCTGGTGAAATCTTCCCATCTACTCTGAATTTTGTAAATTGTACAGTAGTTAAAAATTAGAATAATGTTGTATATATCTGAAGACAAACCATATACCAGTGACTACTTCTAATTCTGCCAAACACTTGAGTTTCCGAATATGTTCAACCAAAGAGAGCTTACAGCTGTATATAGCTTTAAGTTATTTCAGAATCTGGCTTCAAATAGATCTGCGGCATTTCTTTCTGTATATCAGATTTTTTCCCATTGTTGTATTCGATATTGAGTAATTGAGTTGGTCGAATACATCAACTTGATAAATATGATAAAGTTATCAATCCGAATGTATCTCTTGGAAAATAGAAAATAATGTATTTTAACTGTTAAATAAAATCAGTTTGAATATAATCATATCATCCCTATTGTTCAACTTTATTAGTGTGACTAATTTTTATGTAAATTAATTACTGTGTATATAGAAGTCATTTCTTTTTTTGTATTCAGTTACATAGATTGAGTCAGGAGTTTTATTTTGTGAATGTTTAGAGCATGTAATAAATATCATTTTCGTTACAGAATCATATTTTATTTCGCCTATCCTGAGAAACACATTCTAAAGAATCGTGTGTTAATGTTAATGATTTGCCTATAATATTTTATCTCGGGCAAATATTCGAAATATTTTCTGGGAGGAATAAAAACTTCTCAAACCAATTTTGGTATTGAAGACGGAAGTAAATTTGCACTAATGGAAAATGTTCACTAACGATACAACAATAGTTTCATCAGTTCGGACTTCCATTGTCTAATATGGTTCCACTATGATTCGATATCTATGAAAGAATAAATGAAATTAAAATGAATAACTGAAATATCAATTATATAAACCAACAAAACTTGAAATTAAAAGACGATAAAGCGAATGAAATAATGAAGATACAAAATTAAAATGACTAAAGGTTTAAAAGAAAAGAAAAAGAATAAAAATAAGAAGAAAAAATTAATTATTTGAAAAATATTTCAAACCAAGTTACTTTCGATTTTTAGTATCCACAATCGTCTTCGGGTGATGACTGGACAATTCCTTCGAGATATTTGTTTATTTATATGTTATTAAAACAGGTCCACAAGGAGTTATTACATGAATAAAAAAACCTGATATCTACTACATCTAATATCTACCAATATTCACTACATGCTCAATTGAAGTTTCTTATGTACTGTGTAACGAAACTGTGTAATGAAACTGTCCAATCTATATTTGTATCCGTAGAGGAGGGAGGGTGAGTGTAGACCCACAGCACTTAGGCCACATGTGACCCATTGTACTTCCTCCCGAAGAGTTGTCCTCCTAGGTCATCGTCCATCCTGTCCTTTCCAGGAAGGTGAACAGGTCAATAGGAGACATCTCCTTTATATCGGCAGGTGTAGGCCAAGACTTGCCGACACACACTCTCTTATTGACGATAACTCCGGACACTCGCATAGGACATGCCTGACAGTTTCATTTTCCTGTTTACACATCCTGCGTGAAGGTGTGTCCGCTAGCCCTAAATTATGGAGGTGTTTCCTCAGTTGACAGTGGCCAGTCAGAAATCCTTCTGTTAGCGTAGATTTTTCCTGGTCATCGCCAGATACTTCTTCGGCTGAGGGTCACCCAGGGTGATCCTGGCAAGATTACATCCTTTGATTCCATACCGTCTCTTTAGGGATTGATCATGGGTGTAATATTTGGCTAGTTGAACGATTTATTTCCCCAGGAGTATCCAGTTACAGGAAATGCTATTATTACGGAGTATATATGAAATAAATATCAAAACTAATGGAATATAGTTCCACAATTGTCAAAGTCTTCAAGCACCTGGGTCCTAAAATTCTTATTCCAGCCGCTTCCTTGGCTAAAGAGTCGGCAATGCGATTACATTTACTCCTGTCGTGCCCTTTCACCCACCTCAGGATAATGTTATTATCTACCGAGGCTTTGGCTAAGTCTTGGTGGCATTCTAGTACTAGCCGTGAGGTAACACGTTGTCTGTTCAAGGCTAATAGGGCTTGTCTGCTATCACTGCAGATTGTTATGCTTTTGCCAGAAATGTCTTTCCTGGTTATTTCCTTTGTGGAGATTGCGATACCAGTCAGTTCTGTTTGAATCACGCTGGTATTTTTCCCACTTCCCACTTAATCCTTAGGCTTAGTGATCTGGAGTACACTCCACATTACACTTTGTGTTCTGTTTTATTTGTATTTTGTGAGGTTTATTAACACAAACCTGTGTTCAATTGCATCACTGGTTGCCTGCAGCAGAGGTTGCGCAGTAAGCGCTTCTTGTCTTAGGCTCAGCCTCAATTGACCCGTTCCTTTTTCGGGGTTTACACCGTGCACAATCGTAACATGGCCATTAACGCAACATCCTTAACGTACAGGTCCAGAAGGGTCAGACCTGTCCAATCAATATTCATCAATAAGTCGCAACATGATTATGAGCGTTTACCTGATAGTAGTAAAAACTAGGGGTATATTGAACATAAGAGAGTTTCTCATTCTTCTTGTAGACACATTAAATCTCATCCGTGTAAGGAGTTCAGGAGAGTTGAACTCATGATTCAGTATTTTGAATAGAAATACTTATTAATATTTTTTGGTTTCTTCTATCGTCCAGAGACAATATTCTGAATTCATTTCTCAATTGTCTTGTTCTAACCATTCTGTAGTCAGGATAGATACGATATTTTTTTGTAGTGCAAGAATCTCAAAAATTTGTTTTGAATTTTTTCTACTTCGAAAAGTGTAGTTTGATATTCTCCTAACCAAATTTCTGATCCGAATTCAAGTTTTGATATGACTAGTACGTAGTACAAAATCTTTATAGCTTCTATATTGGAAAAAATTGAGGTTTGTCTTACTATGTAACCTAACATACGGTTTGCTGGTTTTTTTACATGGTTTAAAAGGATGACTATTTATAGGTCATTCGAGCGCTTTCACCTATCTCTTATTCCCTCTCACCGCTTCACCGTTTAGCGGGGGTTAACCGTCTGTCGGTTTTGATTTATTTTTTATTTTTGGCTTATTTTTAGTTTTCATTTTCATTTATTTTCACTCTATAGTCATTTTCATTTTGTATCTTAATTATTTCCTTCATTTTATTATATTTTCATTTCAGGTTTATTGGTTGATATGATTTATATTACTGGTATTCATTCTAATTTTATTTGTTCTTCTATAGATTTCGAATCATAGTGCAATTATATTAGACAATGAAAGTCCGAACTGATGAAATTTACCATGAAACATTGTCAACCGTTTTCAAACAAAAGTGAATATGTTTGAAAAAGATGATAATATACAACTAACGAAAGTGAAATGAATTCCAAATAAAAAAAGTTGAGCTTGGATTGTTCCTTGGATCGTCCTATCAATACAGTTTACTCTTCTTAAGATGTACTCCATCAGAACATCTGTCTGTTTAAAATCTGTTTTTCAAGTATTGACTTGATAAGTATGCACACCTATCTGTTTCTGTTAAAAAATATATTTTTCGTTAAGCAGCTGTCGCACTCCTACGAACGACAACCCTCAGAAGTCGAAACTTGTGCGAGCTAAGAACTAACGAGGTCGTACTTTCTAACGTGTGATTTCTAACACGGGTTGGATGATAGCAAGTGAAAATCGATCGTTTAGTCTGGGGCTTGAACCACCGACCAACACGGCGGTCGATTTGAGTGAGTGAACAAAGCACCCACTTCAAATCGACCGGCTAACGACCGATTCATACCAACTTTGTCTGATTCTCCTTCAGGATTTATTCATTCAAGTTGAGGGAATTTGTTGGAAAAAATGTAAAATGAATTTCTAAAATAATTGAAAATTTGCTTACTTCGTATAAATATTATCATACAGTATCTATGAATATGCTGTACTAAATCTTGAGAATCAGAAAAAATCTCAGATAAACTTCATTGGTCGCAAAATATTAACAAATACATTAAATCTAAAGCTGTTTTAATAGTCGGCTGATAATTTGACCAAAATACGTTTTTCCATTAATAAGAGAGTCAAAACGTTAAATAAATACAAAGTTACATCTCATATTAACTTTCTTATAAAGAGAAAAAGTATTGAACAATATAATTTTTGGTGGCGATATTAAGAGCTTCAAGTAATTTAAAAAACAGAAACAGAATCTCAAAAAAAAAAATCATTTGAGCGAGTATATTTTATTCATAAAAAGAGTGAAATCTTTGGCGTAGAAGTGTGGCCGTTTCCCGATGCGTATTTCACCAAAGAAGTTGACTTCACAAGATGATCTGAAAAAATTCTAAACATTAATTACATTCAGAATATTTATCTGTGCACCAAAAAAATTACAGTGTTTATTATCTTCATTTTTTGTAATTACCTGCTACACATTAACGGATCAAGCTATAGAAAAACCCTTTGTTGTTTTGTTATCCAAAATTTCATTTTTTGGATGATGTAGATCTCGAAATTTGAGAACACTGAATTTCGTGAATGATTAGGATCTCGAAAAAAAGCAAAATCTCAAAAAGATTCGCGATCTCTATGAAATACTCCAAGGTCGAAAGACTTTATGTGAAAAAATAATACATATATTGGGCAGGGAAAAATTTTGACTCACGTCAAAATATGTCGATATGCCTGTCAAAACTTACTAATAAAATTTATTTTGATGGACACAGGTATTTTGCAATGCAATAACTTCCTCAAGCAGGATCCTGCGAAACACGTGTTTCGGTTTAGCAAACCTTAAATCGAGATGAATTTTATTAGTAAGTTATCATTGATATAGACTGATATCTGCTAGCGTTTTAACATTGTTGTGACCATACCGAAAATAATAAGTCAGTTTATTTCAATCAAAAGGCACGTGTACTTGTCAGCAATGAATTTATGTCATACGCTATTCAATCTAGAGTAAAAGCATAGATATACCGTGAAGTTGACTATTTGTGTGTTATATGTATGTTAAAATATGTATTTGGTAGGAGTGTGACCAGCTGTCACACCCCTACCAACGACAACCCTCAGAAGTCAAAACATGTGCGAGCTAAGGACTAACGGGGTCTTACCTTTTAACGTGTGATTCCTATGTACTATTGAATGATACCGAAAAATCGACAATAGTTTTTTTTGGTGCCGATGATAATTTAAAAATTTTATGTTTTGCTATATACTATTCATTTAATGATTCACAAAAAGCTGTCGAATGGGTGTTCATAAAACGTTTAAACAGAACATCGCTTGACTTAGTCAACCCAGAAATATTAAGTTGTAAAGAGCGAAATGTATATTTGACCTCGATATCCCTGACAGTGTTCTTTGCTATATGTAAGTTATGTTTTTAAGTGCGGCCCTGGTATTCGCTTGATTAAAAGCAATGCTTAGTCTATGTAACACAGCTGATTGTCGGGAACATTTTTGATACTTCACTGAATAAATGACGTTCATTTGACGTTTCTGTTTCAGCTTCGATGATTTCAATAATCCCTTGCGGAAGTCAATCAGTATTAGAAATACATAAGAGTTATTTAGGAACAATGCGCTGACATTGAATAGAAATACTTGTAAAGATAACCAAATTCAGAAGAGTTATTCAAATCAATTTGGTCATTCTAGACATATTAATAATTTCCAAACATTCCAGGAAGATAAGTTCCAACTTTTTTCGCTGGAAATGAGGAGTTCTGAATTCTCAAATTAAAATCATGTCAATGGAACTCATTGTTCCATTCTGAAAACTGTTTATATGTTTTTTTATACGTGTTTCAAATATTCTTTCAGTTTGACCTATTTAAAACATAAGTCATTGCCTTATGGAGATGGATGAAAATAATTCAATAACAATTAATCATCAATAAATGAATTTTTCAACTTTTCGTGATCAACACCCACGGATATTCCCATTCATCCATATCAACACGAAGTAGCAACATTTATCAAGACCCCCTTATTATAATGTGAATTTCAGTGAAGAACTTAATTTAATGAAACATATTTCGATCAACAATGGTTATGATAGCAACTCTTATTGATTATTTACTCTGCAAAAACTATAGTCAAGTCATAGAGAAAATTTACCTAACTCTACGAGATGAGGGAAATAATTACATCAAGTTTACTTATTTGGGTCGACCTAGTGCGAATATTTCAAAAGTTAAAAAAAAATTAAGATGGAAACATGGCGTCTAAAACCAATGATAACATGACCATGCATATAAAAATAACAAAGACATGATTTTGGTGTCAGATAAATCAGTAGTTCATAAATTCAGTATCTAATAAACTATCAAATTGATTTGATAAGTCTTCTTTACTAAACCTAATCATCTTTTAAGGCAGTAGGCACAACCTAGTCTAATAATTATCTTATACCTAGGTACTAGCTAATGTTACTAGAGTATAGATTATTTTCAAATACTATTTTCAATGTCATCATTTAAATCAAAAATGGATGAATCCATCGATATGGAAATTTCCGATCTCCATATAGTCTTTTTCAACTAAAATTACTTTTTTAATCCTTTTCTGCAAGTCTTTTTCGGTGATATTAGATACGTCTTCTTTAACTAACTCTATCACCTTCTTATTAAATTCTGGAAAATTATTTTTATGCCTGATGCTTTGTTTCATTTTTCTCCAAATTAACTAGATGGGATTGAAAACACAAAAATAGAGGAAGTCTCAATATGGTGTGTCCATACTTTTCAGCAATACTCTCAAGGACATACACTTTTTCAATTGTTAATGTCTGTAAAACTTCAAGTAGTTGGTTTTTGGTATGGTTATCTTCAAAATGCAAATTGTTATCCATTAAATAACTTTGTATTTCATCTTTCCTCGAATTTTTATTCGGTACTTTGATGAGCTGTCGCGAATGATAGGAAGCGTTGTCGAGAACTATCACACTTTTCGCATCCAAATTTGGAATCAAACCTTTCCTCAAAAATATTCTTATGATAGTCAACATTGCAGTCCTCAAGTTTTTTTCCACATAATTTCAAAGAATTCGGAACCCATCCTTTACTTCCTCCGAAATGCACAATAATCCTTTGTTTGCAGGCATGTTAGGCGTACACATTCTCGAACCATCAGTCCACCCTTTCGTAACTGTGGCGTGTCATACCAAGTTTCGTTCAAATAGAAAATGTGCCGTTGTTCTCGTCTATATTTAGTTATTTGTTCTCAGTATTTCTTACGCAATTCTAATATTCTCCTGCTTTCCATAACTGCTTGACGTTTGTTTATTATTTTAAATCTAAATCCTAGTTTCTTCTAATTCTGAAGAGTTTTTTCACAGCAGCTTCCGTTATGGCCGGAAGTATTCAATTTCTGTCTTATGATTTCAATTGTAGGAATCTCATTGCTTTTGTAACTGTCGAATATTGTTTTTTTTTTGATGATTTTATTAGATGAACATCTAAAGGTTTTGGTAATCCCGCATCAAATCGCGTCTTGCGTTCATAAGGTTTGTTTTTGACTATTTTACGTACAGTTGAGAAAGGAATTTCGGTCAAACCTGATGTTGCTGGTAATGGTATTTTTTCCCTCGAAACCAAACTTGATATGTAAATTATTCGATACATTGAAACACAATCTCTTTTTTTCAATATTCATATGCATTCGAATCTTATTCACTGGTATCTCTTTTTCGCATTGTTCACTAGCGCATTTGGAATCACTACAAGTGATTATAATTTAACCAATATCGAATTTCAACACTCGAATCGCGATCAGTTCCTGAACTGAACATTGACAACACGGCTCTTCTAACCATCCTCACATTCTATTGGTCACCGTAACATAACATCAAATTTAATTTTATGACTCTTCAGCTAATCATAAAACTTGGTTAGTAAAAATTATCCAATACAAACCGCCAATTCTTCAGTCCACGTGGACTAATTCGTAGCAGCATTATTTCTTTGTACTGGTTTTTTTGGCCTTTGACTTCGCCGAAGCTTTACGAATTACTATATCGGTTACTTCGACTATACTATGCATTTTATATACATATAAACCTTCCTCTTGAATCTACTAAAAATCTCCACATCTAAATCCGTTGCGTAATTTTAAGGATCTAAGCATACATGGGGACAGCGGAAAGCGACTTTATTTTATACCATATAGTGATTGAACATGACAGGCTTATAAGAAGCGTATCAGACTACTGGCTGACATAGTTGACACAGCAATGATACAGAAGACCTTCGGCTTAATGTCTCCAACTGTCAACTACGAACTGCCCAAAAGAGTATTGTATCCTTCGATTCAAAAAAATATCATGAGCAGATAGCTGTTGTTTCACAGATGGATCAAAAACACATTCAGGATCTAGTGTAGGTTTAGTGCTGGACAGAAATGCCAAACTGCCTAGGGGCATAGGCGACCGTATTTGAAGCGGCAGTATAGTTTATTGATTTGTGTGTAGGGGCATTCTCATAAACCAACCTCATACATAAATCAATGAAAACATTCTCAGACACCCATCCGGCCTTGGAAGTTCTTGGCTCTCACCGAGCAAAGTCTAAGTCGGTATGTTGCCAAAATGACTCTCTTCAATATGAAGACTCAACAAATTGTCTTTGGTCTGGATTCTTAGCCACACTGCCCTGAAAAGTTACAATGGGAGGGCGTTGTAAGCGGTTTCCTCGGAATCACAACCTGTCAGTGGCATCGTCTCATACTTCACCAAATAAACACCGAACACCTGGACCCCAAGAAGAGTTTCAGACTGCTGGAAAAGTCTATCAGAATTGGTTCTTTCTGAATCATTTATATATTCCATTCAGTATATTACTAAACAATAGTTTGCAGGGATGACCTACGTTGTTTGACAGCCCTACTTACAGGTTGATGTCGTTTGATAATCATATGTAGGGACTTGTACTGTCGGAAGACAGTACGTGCCGTCTCAGTTTAGAAAGTGCAACAGCAGAGCACATACTTGGTGCCTGCCCCGCTGCAGAACGATTGGCGTTTTCAGAGCCATTTGACCCTTCGAATAAGCTAATTGGCCTCGTCGAAACGCTAGACTCATTTGCCCAAGTTTAAATAGGTGTGAGCCACAATAAACCCTTGCGGAATGCGGTGGAGAGTCGAATATTAATGTTGTTAACCTGATTAGCGAAACGCGCATCAAGGGACAGTGCTTCAGTTCTGAGTTGAAAAACTTATTACCACTCGAAATATTTTCCTATCGCATTTTTTTTTCCATTACACTTAAGTTCTGTAACGAAATGCTGTTACAAACTGCTAAGGGCATTTTGATATTCATATTGAAGCTTTCTGAAATCTATAGTACTTCAACCAACAAAAATCACATTTTCAAACATTGGCCAACATGTCCTTCAAGTTCAATAACTTATGCTGTAGATGGAAATTCGAGGAACGTCTGAAAATTGAGTAATCATCAAATCGTTTCGAGAAATTGGGTTGATAAGGTCCGTTGGAGCCGACTGAAAAACCTGTTTTGAAACGTAACTGCGTGGGTAATTTGAATCGAGAACAAAATGACGTTAATTGCACGAATCGTAACGATGTGGTAATACACTGTTATTTATTTTTCATGCAATGTTTCCTATTTATTCTTGGCATATTATGTTTTAGAACGTTTCATACAAAATAACCCTTTCGAAAATGTTTGCAGATCTCTAAACGACTTACTTAGTTCACTCTTTTAATCATTTGATCGCCCATTATGAAAAATAAAACCAAATTTTTTCTGAGTGGAATCTTTATTGAAATCAAATAGAGTATCACACTTTTTATATTTTTCAGATTGATAGTGATAATGTTTTTTAAAATGTCACCAGAATCCAATTTTGGAATGTTGAAATCTACTGGCAAATATTTACTGACTTCGGTGGATATTGATGTCATTTTCACAATCTAGCTAAGAAGTACTTGTTAATTCGTCGCACTTATGATCTGTACTGTGATGTATCATTCACTATTTATTCAAAGTTATGGTGCAATAAGTGTCAAAACAATTAGTGTTCTTTCAATCACTATACAGGGTATCACCACTGGACTTACTCTATTTCTTTCGGGAATGTTTACATGGGGTCAACATATCACCAGTACTTCTTCTAACTGTTGTTCCAAAAATCCTTCGTTACCAAGTTACGGACACCAAATTTACAAAATGAAAAATGTTTTTCTTTGATAACTTTATAAGTGAATATTCAAAATTAACCAAGTTTTGGTGATTCACTAAACAAATGAATTAATTGCTTTTGTGAGCTTTCATGCAGGAGTCAGTTGTTGTGCTACAAAAATAGGAACGGACTACCCCCGATGATCCACACCCCAAAACTTTGAAATGACAGATAATTTTTCAATTTTGTTCGAAAAATTCTGGTTACTTGACAATTTTCTGAATAAAAGTACTCGTGTGAGAAATCGATCGGTGCAGCGATTTTTGATAAAAATGCACTAATGTTATCTAACCTGAGATATCTACCATTATTCGAAAAGATAAATTTTGAATAAAAATTAGGAATGATAGGCAAGATGTTCATAACAAATTTTTATAATGCAAACACGTCAACTTGACAAAACTCATGGTGTAAATATCACTGGTATGCCTCAAGAGCAAACAGAAATGATAAATCTACTACAAAAACTGATCGATATGACCCCCTTCTCTCCCAATACATTTTCGTAGTCTGCGAAGACTCCCTCTCTGTACTTTCCAGGGTCGTTTCGTATGGCTTCACTATGTAATATTTTATTCAACAAGGCATCTCTTGTGTGAATAGGTGTATCGTAAACAAGGCTTTTAGATGACCTCTCAGAAAAAAATTCAATGGATGTAAATCCGGGGACCGTGGTGGCCATGCATATGGCCTACCTCTACCAATCCATCTATTGTGGAAAGTATGGTTCAGATGGTCCTGCACAATCAAACTGAAATGAGAAGGAGCGCCATCATGCATAAAGGACATATCTCTTCGGGTTTGCAATGAAACATGTTCCAAAAATCCATTCAAATCGTTCTGAAGGAACTCCAAATAACGTTCGTCATTGAATTGGTCATGTAGAACTGGTGGTTTCATATGATACCAGCCCAAACATTCACGTTGAGTTTCCGTTGGTGTTTTGTTTGCAATATCTCATGGAGATTTTCTTCAGCCCATATATGAAGATTATGAGAAACCTGCTTCATCGGTGAATACAACTCGATGAATAAAAGTCATATCCTCTCTTTGCTTATCCATAAATCAATTGTCATACTTATTCCAGTCGTGCAGACAAATCTTCAGGTGTCATGGCATGTACCTTCTGGATATGAAATGGGTGGAGAAGTTGTTCCCCAATTATTCTATGAATTGTGGACCTGGATGTATGGAACTGTTCTGATAGATTTCTGATGTTCATTGAAGGATCATCAGCGACAGCTTTCAAAATATTTTCCTCCGACACAACGGTACGCAAAGTCCTAGGAGTGTCCTCACCACCTCGTTTTGACAGAACTGTGTCTACAATAATATCGAAATAAAAAAACATGCTCCAATTAATAATCCATTAGACATATCTGCCTCCCTCAAGCTGCGATCGACACGCTCGAACGTTTCTCTTGCCGATACCGTTCGACTGGGAAAATGCTCGGAATACGGGCTTCTGCATCATTAGAAAATGCTCGTCCATAAAATTTATGCATTTACATTCGTTGAATGTAAACTGTTCGGTCATATCAACGAACTTCAAAATATCCTATGCAATATTGACAAAACAATGACAATGCACCACCATGTGCCGCCGTTTTTGTAATTTATTCGTTTGCTCTTTATTAGTATGGGTAAATGTGCGTTTTTTCAGACAAATTTATTGGGTTAAAGATTTTCTGCCATTAAATTAAACTATTAATGAAACTTCCCCAACATTTCAGCTGTGAATGAGAATTTGAAACATTCAAATGTGTAGTTTCATGAGATTCAGATAACACAACACCAAACGTGATTATTCCACACGTACATAAAAAATATGGACTGAATTCGATATTTGCGTAGCGCATCTACAGAATTTGATATTTTATTTGTATTATCCCTGTTATGTTGTTGCATTAACGTTATCAGAATTATTTCAGCTGTGAAATGTTTTCATTTCAAATAATGATATACATATCAGGTTGGATATCATCGAACAATAGTGCATTTTTATCAAAAATAGTTGCTCCAATCGATTTTTCACGCGAGTACTTTTATTCAGAAAATTATCTAAGTAACCTGATTTTGATGAATAATATCGAAAAATATCTGTCATTTCTGTCTCCCGATGGTCAGGGAGTAGCCCGTTCCTGACTTTGTAGCAAAACGACTGACTCCTGCATGAAATTTTATCAAAGCTATTCATTTGTTCAGTCAATCACCAAAATTTGGTTGATTTTGAATATTCACTTGAAAAGTTATCAAAGAATAACATTTTTCATTTTGCAACTTCCCATTCACGAGAGAAAAAGAGGAATTCCAGGGACAACCTGAATATGCATAACAAGAAAACAAAGTATAATTCTCATTCTCGTCATATTTTTCACTCCTCTCTTTTTGACTCTTATATATCACTAAGAGCAAACAGTTCGTAGGACATAATGTAGTTCATAGCTGGTGAAGAAACACTGATTTTTGTCAATGATGAGCCTGACGTCTAATAAAGTCGAATAACTCAACCAGTGATCCGTGATTGTCAACTTTCACGACCGGACGTTACTGTATCGAAGCCCTATCAGGCTAGCAAGGCAAATCCAGCAAAATTGCAAAAAAATACATCAATTTGTATGTAATTAGTTGCTAATTAGTTGCCGAAACAACGATTTTGTTGCTCGTGCCGATCCCTAGAAATCGCAAATAATGCTATCGTGATATCAAGGTAGCAAAGTAACTCAGTAAATTATATACTTTCCCTTTGATCTTTACAGAATATTCAGTTGCTATTCAATTGCTAAACCTTGGATATAGCGAAAAATCTTTAAATGATTTATTTTTTATTTTTTATGATCTTGCTATCTTGAAACTAGTTTTTCCTGGAATTAAAGGTGTTCTAAATTTGTTGCTCACCAAAAGTAAACTTGAATACACTTTGAGTAACAGCAACAAAATAGTTGAAACCGATTGGCCAATTTTCAATTTTTTTTTTATTTTCCACGTTCTTGCTATCTTGAAACTGGTTTTCCTCAGAAATAAAAGTGTTTCAAATTTGTTGCTCACCAGGAGTATACTCAAATACACCTTGAGTATCAGAAACAAAATAGTTGAAACCGATCGGCCGATTTTTATTTTTTTTTTTAATTTTTCTCGTTCTTACTATCCAGTTTCACTATCCAGTTTAACCAGTTTCAAAATAGCAAGAACGAGGATAATTAAAAAAAATTAAATCGGCCGATAGGTTTCAACTATTTTGTTGCTGATACTCAAAGTGTATTTGAGTATACTCCTGGTGAGCAACAAATTTTAAACACTTTTTATTATAAGTGAAACTTGTTTCCAAATAGTAAGAAAGAGGAAAATTAAAAAAAAAATAAAATTCGACTGATCGGTTTGAACTATTTTGTTGCTGATACTCAATGTGTATTTGAGTATACTCCTGACGAGCAACAAATTTGAAACACTTTTCATTCTAAGGAAAAGCAGTTTCCAAGGTAGCAAGAATGAGGAGAATAAAAAAAAATTAAAAATCGGCCGATCGGTTTCAACTATTCTGTTGCTGATATTCAAGGTGTATTTGAGTACCCTCCTGATGAGCAACAAATTCATGATACTCCGTGTTCCAGAAAATAACGGTTTCAAGATAGCAAGATGCTATTTTGAAACGGGTTAAACTAGATAGTGAAACTGGATAGTAAGAACGAGGAAAATTTAATAAAATTAAAAATCGGCCGATCAGTTTCAACTATTTTGTTACTGATGATACTCAAAGTGTATTTGAGTATACTACTGGTGAGCAACAAATTTGAAACACTTTTTATTCTAAAGAAAAACAGTTTCAAAATAGTAAGAAGGAGGAAAATTGAAAAAAAAATTAAAAATCGACAGATCGGTTTCAATTGTTTTGTTCCTGATACTCAAGGTGTATTTGAGTATTCTCCTGGCGAGCAACAAATTTGAAACACTTTTGATTCCAAGGAAAACCAGTTTCAATATAGTAAGAACGAGGAAAATAAAAAAAAATAAAAATCGGCCGATTGATTTCAACTACATTGTTGCTGATACTCAAGGTGTATTTGAGTATACTTCCGGTGAGCAACAAATTTGAAACACTTTTTATTCTTAAGAAAACCAGTTTCAAGATAGTAAGAACGAGGAAAAAGAAAAAAAAATTAAAAATCTGCCGATTGGCTTCAACTATTTTGCTGCTGATACTCAAGGTTTATTCGAGTCCTCTTCTGGTGAGCAAAAAATTCATAAAACTCCGTATTCCAGAAAATAACGGTTTCAAGATAGCAAGATCAAAGGGAAAGTATATAATTTAGTAAGTTACCTTGCTACCTTGATATTACGATAGCATTATTTGCGATTTCTAAGGATCGGCCCGAGTAACAAAATAGTTGTTTTGGCAACTAATTAGCAACTAATTAGCTACAAATTGATGTATTTTTTTGCAATTTTGCTGGATTCGCCTTTTTAGTCTGATAGGGCTCTGTATCGAAGCTATTTTTCATGTTTCATGGCCGTGATCTATGGGTTTTTATGCCTGACGTTTCCTCTACTTCTACGGCAGATATTATCAAAGACAATGAGGCACCGTTTGAGCCACCGGCTTTGTTCCATTAATTGTTTGCGTAGTGTCATTTATATTGGTTAAATTGAATGACATAATTTCGCGAGTGTTTTAGGGTGCAGGTAAGCAGACTTTTTTGATACTGATCCCTCTTCCTTTCGAATAAAATTGTTTTTGAGTTTTATATATTTCTAACGCTGCCCTTATAGTTTTGGGTAGTAGCTTTGTGTTCTGTGAAGCACTTGTGTCTCTTCAAACGAAAAAACTTGAGTAATTTCCCTGAGAGTATGTTCCGATACTGATGATTTGTCAGTATGACCACGCGACACTCTCTTTTGCGTTCAGAAAGCCGTTTATTTACAGCTCTCTTCGTATCTGCAAAATATCCGGTTTACCATCGGTTTTGCTAAGGCTTTCTGGGATCCTTAGCTGTCTTTAGATTCTCTCTGATGATCATCGTTAACCTGAATTCCGATTTTACGTTGTATTCCTCCAGAATCCTCCACAATTCAGTCCGTAACATTAATGCACTCCGTAACATTTTTCACATAAGGCACGAACACTTTTTCTTCAACAGGCTCATTTGTAGATGCTTTGGCATATTTTCCTTCCTGAGTCATATCACCTGCTTGAATTCAGTCTCGCTACACAACCTTTCTGTGAAGGCATTTTTCAAATGATCGATTTTGTCGGGGGGGGGGGGACTCTCTTAATTGAAGTTTAAATAACCTCCCTCTTTTATCTTGGCTGGTGGTTGGTGTTTTTATTCAGATAACTGTCTATGTGTGTTTTGATTCGCTGTACACTCTATGATGCCATACAACGTACGTCATCTAGCCAACGATTTGCTTTCACGGCATTGTCTCTAGTCACGTTGTTCCATGAAGAAGTTTGCTACCATAGTACTTCATTAACTTCTCATTGCAACGGCATCCATTCGTTCACAAAAAATACCGTCCCACTGGAAATACGTCAATGATACAGAATGAGTGAAAAAGTTTGTTTCGTCTGCTGGAAATACTTCACTTATTGGCTGAATAGTTTTATTGACCAGAACCAGAAGAGCGTCCGCCGCCGGAAATGATTCCAGCTCTCCGATCCTGTCCGGCAAATAACAGTACGTGCTGTGACGTACCAGCATCAAAATATCCAAACGTGCCTGGGAAGTTTCTGTCGAGGAATAATTGAGTTGCTTGTCAAGGCAGGCTCTAGAATATCCAGAAGTTCTGGAAATTTGTCGGGAGTCATTCGGAAATACTGATAAAATTTCTCCTCGTCTTCTTTCAGGTCGTCGAGAAGATGATGAAACTCTCCCAGATTTGCCCTCTTCTGATTAATGGCATGATGGACCAACTCGTTCTTTTTTGTGACTATATTCTTCATCATTCTATAATGCGGCCACTACAATGATTCATCTTCGTCAGAACTGCTATGCCTTCTGTTCATAACCTGATTCCTCCAATGTCTCTGAATAACTCTGTTTTTCCCATAAGCGATTGCAGTAGGGTCGTTCAGTGTTTGGTGAGTGAACCTAACGCATTCACAATAGGTCTTAGTGATATATTTTTTGTGACATGCTATTTAGTGATTGTGGTAGAATTTTGAAGAAACTTCTTCGTGTTTTTGGGAAAGAAAGTTTTTGGCTTTCTACTACTCCATCTTGATACAAAAAACATTCGTTGTGAAATAAAAATCAGATATCATTCACATGAGTTCTACTTTGAATGAATGGTAACAAATTGCACTTACATGGATCACTGTCACCCTCACTGGTATACATTTTTCGCCTCAAGACACTTGCCCTAAGGCTCTTCAGTACCAGTACTCTTCTTCGTGTTATTATCCGGACCCGGTGGTCGGGTCCAAATTGAGTTTCTTATACGAAATGACTTTGTGATTTTCTTCTGGTGTCACGACTGTGACAATTTCACAGTCAGCAGGCAATCATAATAGATCATTGTCGTTATTCGGGTTTTCCATCGTCTATCGTTCTCTCCATGTTGTTTTGGCCTTGGATGATTTTGTGCGCATTGAGCTCCTCGTCCTTTCAATGCGGATTTCCTCAGCGCTGTCGTTCGACAAAGAACGAATCACTGATCCAACATTCGCATTATTGTCATTTCGTTTCTTACTGTTTCTTTGGTGCATAACCTTCCACAATCTGATGAATAAACAAAGCGAAATCAATAGAGAATCTGCTGAAGTGTAATAAAGAGCAAACTCGATGTTATATTAATGAGTCCAAACATTCCCTTCTATTCCCGATTTGGTGGATTGCATGGAAGAGAAGCCGTCACAACCACTGCTTGCCCTTCCCTACGTCAGAGGATTGTCGGAGAATTGGGTCCAAGTACAATATCAGAAGCTGCTTCAGATCCGGAAACACCATCCGTAGCAGCCTCACAAAAACCAGGCCACCAAATTCGGACTGCGATTCCAAGAATTGCATTTACCGGATACCATGTAAGTGCGGCAAATCCTATGTCTAGTGAAACTAAGAGGCCATTAAAAGTTGGTATTGCCGAGCACATGAAAAACACACAGCGGGGAAAAACCAACAAATCGGAAATAGCAGGCCATGTTTTGAGTCATCAACATAACATCAAGTGGTCCCAAGCTGTGATCGTCTACAGGAAAAAAAACTGGTTTGAGAGGAAGTTCAAAGAAGCTACATGTATGTTGTCCAATGATGCTAGCGTAGAGTCACCCGACATATGGAAACTTCCATTCAAGCGGAAATAACGGTAAACTCCCGCTAAACAGGTGAAGCAAAAAATAAAAAGAGGATAGGTGATTGCGTTCGAATGATCTTTAAACAGTCCTCTTTTGGAGGAATAGTCAAGTCATTACCTGAATACGATTGTGGATACTAACAATCGGAAAGTTATGAAGTAGGTTGGTTCGAAATTTTTTAAATATTTTTATTTCTTTTTTTAATTATTTATTTTTTTTTATTTTTATTTTTTTTTACTCTGTGGTCATTTTCATCTTTCTACTTGATCACTTTAGTCGATTCACTGTAATTTCATTTCACGTTTAATTGCCCAATGTTATTGATATTTCCAACTATTCATTTCAATTGTATTCATTCTTTCAAAGATTTTAAATCATATTAGAATCAATCATATCAGACAATGGAAGTACGAACTACTAAAAAACATATTCTGCTTATGCCAAATAAATTCCACTATAATTCCAACTATAATTTTCACTATAATTCGGTCTAGGTCACCCTTATAGCAAAAAATTATACAATAAATACCTGGGTTGGGATAAATACCTGAATCCAAACGAGCGCTGCTCCCAAACACCAGAATTTCATCACTCTTCTCGACGAGCGTTTCACCAACCAACTCTTGTTTTTCTCTGTCATCGGCATCGACTACGTTGGTCATTATCCTCGTGTCCTGGGTAGGCAATGTTAATAACTCCCCGAGCCACCTAGGGAGCATCATTGCTATTCGCAGTCCGTCAGCCATGTAACGTTGCAGAATCGTCCCAAATTCAACTAGATAAATTCTCTCGAGAAAAATATCTGGTGGAGGTTAGGATCGAACTCACAACCTTCCGATCGTGAGTCGGACGCACTACTACTGCGCCAATTCACCGCTTCTAACTCTATTATTATCAGTGTTAGAGTTAGAAGACGCTGAAGAAGCCAACTTTGTCAAGGAAACGCGCATCGAGAAGAGTGTTGCAATTCTGGTGTTTGGGAGCAGCGCTTGTATTATAATTATTCTACCGCAGAGGTTCCACTTCTAACTTTCACCTAATTCAAGGTTTATATATGAAAGTAGTTGATTTTAATTATATACTTTTTAGTTTATATCTGAAAGAAACTTGTATGGGTGATCTATACATCTTCTTAAAGTGTTTATCGATGTTTTTTTTTTCGGCAGTTTACCACTTTCTATATGATGATGCGAGACGTAGAAAATTAATAGTTTTTTTCATATAAACCCAAATTTCCTAAACAATATTTCCTTTTAACAGAACATTCGATCTTTGTTTCCTTCATTGGGAGACTGTCGTGAGATCTGAGAACTAAAAAAAAAGAAAATAAAAACCACCAACACCGACTCTCGGAAGTCCGATGACCGATGATTCGTCTCTTCGTAGTAAACAATCGAGGATCAACCGCTAAAACGTGGTCGAATACCAGCGCACTTTGGATGCTCGTATATCTTGATTGCCCTCAAGGTGAACATATTAATTGCCAGCCGGCTACTGGGTTACGTTTCGCATTTTCACGGTAAATTTGGAGAGGACCTCAGACATTATAATATGGCTTCTTTTATCGGGTCGTCCTGTTTGGCAGGAATCTGAAGACTTTTAGTTACAATTATTCAGTTTTTTGCTTGGACTGTTTACTTTTGTGAGGAGGATAGGGATTCAATAAGTATACATAATCATTTACTGAAATTTCGGAACTCTACATATTTATCAAACTCAAGTAGGCACGCTGACAAGTAGTGTTTTTCCGCTGACTAACGTGGTGCTAATAAAAAACCATAGAACATCGCGTTTTCTATTCATATGAAAAAAAAAATTTAATGATACACCCTGTATATTTCTACCTTAATCGATTGTCAACTCTTTTTTGAACCTATCATCCATATGCATATGCACATCCATGTGCATATAACGTACATATTCGTTGCAATATTTAATGTTCAATTTATTGTAAATAATTTAAATGAGTGTTCGAACACTCACATCTCCTTTTTGCTCAATACATTTTGGGCACATTTGAATACTTTTTCTGTAGCCTTTAAAACAGTACGACTATCGATGCTACGTATGGTATTCGTTATCGCTATCTGGAGAACAAAATCGTAGCGTTAATTAATTATACACCTCGTTCTTCAAAACTCTCCAGAAATGAAAATCCATGGATGTATTGTCTGGAGAACGAAAAGACCATCGAACTGGTCCTATAGTAGCAATCAAACGTTAATTAAAAATTCAATTAAAAAATTATTCAACTCTCAAGTATTATGTGGAGGCGCATACTCTTGTTGGATCAGTTAAGTCGAGATTATCAAAAAATTCTTCAAATAAAGTTCTAAAAAACTCCAGATAACGCTTAGTAGCATCGTCCAATGATTTTTGTCCCAAAATATGTAATTTTCATGATTCACTTTAAATAAGCTAACACATTCATTTTCGTACCTTCATCCACTACAAATGTTTTCTTTCATTCACTCTTGGTTATCATTTGACCCGATTCATCTGTATAACATTAGAAATAATCTTCGATTTGGAATCATTCTTTCTGGAAACAACGTTATAGTGTTTAAGAGCACGATCGGCATTTTTTTGACACACTATGTAAGTTCCAAGCATATCATTTTTTTCTGAATGAGTAACAACCAATTTGATAATTAGAATAAACTTACTCGAAAATTAATGACTAAAGATAGATGTGTGATGGATACTTCTATAACGTATTCACAATAACACTTTATTGTGATTTTTTCACTAGGCAGTATGATACAATCAATCTAATGAAACTTGTCACTTTGAAGTTTGTTAACTTTTTATCGCTAGTGTTTCGTGTGTTTAGCTATATAACAACTATTCCAATCGCTTAATACTCTCAACCGAATGAAATCATTTGATACAGCTAGTAACACCTATATCATGATCATTATTCTACTTTCATCACAATAGTATTCCAAAATTCTGTAATTAATAGAAAATTAACAAACACACTGTGCGTCGCGGCTGCCCGGGCGCCGAAATGCCGTCCTAAGAGTACCAGTATGTGTATGAAAAATACTTCTTTTCATGATCGACACATCTCTGTATAGAGTTGATTTTTTGAAATCGGCTGCTTCCTTCCTTTCTTTGGAATATTCCCACATTTTTCTTATCAAGATAGAGAAGCAGAAAGCCAAAACCTTTCTATCTAAAAATTAATCTCTCCTTTATACCCCTTTCTCCTAAACAAGATTCCTATGGCTGGGATTTAGTCAAATAAGCAAATGAATGTCATTACGTGCTGTCATCGATGACATGAGTAGATTAAACTCATTCCAAAAAGGAGTGGGAGCCGGTATACATGGAGGCAGAGCAAAGACGAGAATCGCACTCAGCCTCGGATACAACTGTGCAATGTGCAATGCAACTGTGTTCCAGGCAGAAGTAGCGGCCATCGAACACTGTATAGGGGAAATAAAGACAGGCAGATCACAAATAAAACCATTTGGCATTTTCTCTGACAGCCAGGCGGCAATCAAGGCGCTCAGTTCATTTCAAGTCCTCTCAAGACTGGTGGGAAGCTGTCTGATCGTACTCAAGGAGCTAAGTACCAAAAATAGGGTCGCTCGGACATGAGGGTGACATGGGTAATGAGGAGGCCGATGTTCTAGTCCGTGAAGGTGCATCTAAGGCTATGATCGGCCCATAACCCTTCTGCGGGGTAGCGAATGCGTGTATAAAGATATCCACAAACTCATGGATGCAAGCCGAATCGATAGATTGGTGGAATAAGCTCCCAGGAATGAGGCAGGCGGAAGAGTTCATGATGAAAGCATCGCCCAGATTCACGGAAGACCTGCTAGACCACAACCTAATAGGGCATAGCCAACTCTGGAGAAATACGAGCAACATGGGCCTGACAGAAGAAACCCAATGCAGATTCTGTCAAGAAGAGAAAGAAACCCCACTACATATGTTCTGTGAATGCGAAGCGATAGCAAGGCTGAGCCACCACTAAAAGAAACATGGGGAAGAGAAACCAGAGACTGCCAGCTATATGAAGATGTCAGTGTCAAGGCTATGGAGTCTCATCAATGAGATCAAACTAGACGTTGAGCCCTAACAACCAAGGAGCATCACAACATATCTGAAAAGGTCGCGGTGAATCAAACCATGGGCCAGGTCCGAAACAATCAAATCTAATTTAATCTGAAGTCAAAATTTTATGAATGAAATAATTGAATGCTTTATTTCATAGTGTTATCCAAATTTGGTGCTGAAGAGGCGATAAGGCTAATGTCTAATACCTAATCATCGGATGTCCACCAGTGAGGATGACAGTTTCCAAGTAAGTGAAATGTATATTGTGTAGCGATCCTTTGAATGATATCCAATTCAATTCCCTAATGAATGTTTGGATTACAAACCTATAGAGAAAAGTTTATTTTGTATAATTCAGTGTTCATAAAAATATTTGTTTCAAACGTATCTTCATGTTGTTCAATGTTTATATGAAAATTTCTGTTTTGAAAGGGATTTTTCTTCCACTTCGTATCTGAAATTTACTTCTTTGCATGATCTACACTTCTTTGTATAGATTAATTTTTTGAAACTGATTCCTTCTTTCTTTTCGAAGATTCCCATATTACAGTGTCATTTCTTTTCGAATTTGAAAGCCGTGGATTTTTGTAATTTCTTCCTGATGTTTCACTGGCGCGAGTGATTAGCTTATTCAGAGGTTTAACCATCATGGCTTGCTGTCTGATGACTACCTTTTCGGCTTCATAAAGCGTATTTATGCCTTGTCAGGTAATCAGTTGTATTTGTACCTGTATTTGTACCTGCATTTGTACCTGTACTCGTTCCTGCATTTGAACTTGGAACATTAACAATCTTGCTACTTGTTGTCCTGTTCGTTATTCTCGAATTCCTTAAAATGGGGTTCCATATTTGATTGAGGTGCTTCGCTTCTTCTTTTTGGTTGAAATTCTCCGTGTGTTTGTGGATCTCTATTGCCTCTCGTACCAGTCGGCTATGGTATCCCTGGTTGGGGGCAAATAGTTCTGTGTTTTCAAACAAAATTCAGTGGTCTCCTTCACTAAGTGCGTGTTCTGCCACAGCTGACTTGTCCGTTTGGCCTAGTCTGCACTTCCTTTTGTGCTCTTTTAGTCTTGTTCCCATGGATCGTTTGGTGGTTCCGATATATACCTTTCCACAAGTGCACCCTTGTGGAAAGGTGCACCCTGCTGTTGATAATGGGTATTATTTGTCTTTAGCCGACCTGAGGCTTTGTTGTATCTTCCTCGTGGGTTTGAAGACTGTTTCGATGTCGTGTTTGCCCAATAGTTTTCCAATTCTGTCCGTGACTCTAGGGATAAACGATAGATATGCGCGTGCAACCATCCGAACGTTTTTCGCTTTCCGAAACGTGGTGCCCTTCGGTTTCATGGCTTTTCTGGTCTCGGAGGCACTGTATCCATTCGATCTCAAGGTCACTTCAAGGTATTTCAGTTCCCACTCCAGATGTTCTGGTTCACATATTCTCCGAGCCTGTTCCGTTAGAGTGGAGATGACTCCTCTCTTTTGACTAGGATGGTGGTTCGATAGTGCGTGCAAGTATATATCTGTGTGTGTGGGTTTTCGAAACACTTTGTGGGTTAGTCTGGTACCATATCGTTCTACTAGTATATCTATGAAAGCTATCCGTTGGTCTTGCTCAATCTCCATGGTGAATTTTATGCTCGGGTGTTGGGCGTTCTAGTGGTTTAGGAAACAGTGAAGGGCGTCTAATCCATGTTTCCAGATTACGGAGGTGTCATCCACGTAACGTAGCCACAAGATCGGCTTCAATTCAAAAGTGTCTATCGCCTTCCCTTATTCAAACCGTTCCATGAAATAATTTGCTATCACTGAGCTAAGTGGACTCCCCATCGCAACGCCATCTAGTTGCTCATAGAAGTTTCTCCCCCATTGAAAGTAACTTCCTGTGAGACATGTTCTAAAGAGTTCGACGATATCATTCGGGAACACGTGGGCTAACCCCCTCAGAAAGTCTTCCAGTGGACATTGGTAAACAAAGACACCACATCGAAGCTGACCAGATAGATACTTGCACGTACTATCGAACCACATTCCTAGCCAAAAGAGAGGAGTCATCTCCATTCTAACGGAACGGGCTCGAAAAATATGTGAACCAGAACATCTGGAGAGCTAACTGAAATACCTTGAAGTGACCTTGAGATCGAATGGATACAGTGGCTCCGAGACCAGAAAAGCCATGAAACCGAAGGGCACCGCGGTTCGGAAAACGAAAAAGGATCAGATGGTTGCACGCGCATATCTACCGTTTATCCCTAGGGTCACGGAGAGAATTGGAAAACTATTGGGCAAACACGACATCGAAACAGTCTTCAAACCCACGAAGAAGATACAACAAAGCCTCAAGTCGGCTAAAGACAAAAGAGACCCATTATCAGCAGCAAGGGTCTATCGCATATCGTGCACTTGTGGAAAGGTATATAACGAAACCACCAAACGATCCATGGGAACAAGACTAAAAGAGCATTAAAAGGAAGTGCAGACTAGGCCAAACGAACAAGTCAGCTGTGGCAGAACACGCACTTAGTGAAGGAGACCATAGAATTTTGTTTGAAAACACAGAACTAATTGCCCCCAACCAGGAATACCATAGCAATAGAGATCCACAAAAACACGGAGAATTTCAACCGAAAAGAATAAGCGGTGCACCTCAATCAAATATGGAACCCCATCTTAAAGAATTCGAGAATAACGAACAGGACAACAGGCAGCAAGATTGTTAATGTTCCAAGTTCAAATGCAGGAACGAGTACAAGTACAAATTCAGGTACAAATACAGGTACAAATGCAACTGATTACCTGTCAAGGCATAAATATGTTTTACGAAGCCGAAAAGGTAGTCATCGGACATCAAGCCATGATGGTTAAACCTCTGAATAAGCTAGCCAATCGCGCCAGCGAAACGTCAGGAAGAAATTCCAAAAATCCACGGCTTTCAAACTCGAAAAGAAATGACACTGAAAACCTCAGCCGTGAAAGTCTAAACCATTTTAACAAAATATTTAAACCAAAATCAACCTCTTTCAATAGTATACCACTTTCAATTTGAATTTGTCAATTTTCTTGGAGTTTCCCATTCTCTAATTTTTGCGGCAACAATTGTATGCTGACAAAATTCCGAGAACTTTCGAGTCTTTCATTGTTTTATTTCCAAAAAGTTTTCCATTATCTCAAGAGAAAAAATTTTGAAAAATGATAATGTATTAAGGGCGTCATAAGGAAATCCGATTATTTGAGGACCCGCAAACCGAAATAGATGGTAACCCCTGGATTTTACGATACAAACAAAATAATTCGTGTTGGTTGGTGAGAATATACTCAGATACCATTCGAAAACAGTCTACACTTTATGATAAGAGGAAAAAATATTTTGATACATACGACGAACATCAACTTCTCGTCACTGTACAATCGATCAACACATGGCGAAAATTTACATTTCTGTCATCTAGCTGGAAATTCTTCTATCATGAAATGTTATGATTTCACACATACATTAGATGAATATATTCGATTCCTAATGCTTATTAAAATTACACCTGCGAATGCAAACAATTTATTAGAAAGAGATTTTTTGTGATTTTCTCTTTGTAAATGTAAATTTCAATAATTGTTTCCAGTGTTTCACGTGTATCGATTTTGGTGACTTCTGTTAAGTACCCATATCAGCTTGTTGCAAAAGTTTTGTTCGTTTCAATGTCTTCTGTTTTTGTAGTTTTTTTCTGATTTTATCTTTTTGTCTCTTTTCAGTTTATTACTATATGATATCGTTAAACGATTTTCGGCCAATTTTTCTCTACGGATTCAAATTGTACCACATCGCTACCAAAACACTCCAAATAATCAACCAGGCATTTGGCAATGATAGTATTTGATGAACGAACGCGTTTTTTGACGTTGATTTTCAAAATTTCGTTTCGGAGATTTTAGCCTCGATGATGAGCCACGAATTGGTCGGCCTACAGTAATCCAGAACGAGTATTTGAAGACCCTGCTGGAGACTGACCCATCACAAACGGTGATTAGGATAGCGGAAGAACTGGGCATCAGATCTCATGTGATTTTTGATAGTTCAAAACTTATTGGAAGGGTCAGAAAGCTCAAAAGTGGGTCACGCATGATTTGAACGATCGACATAAATTGTCGCGTTTCGAGGTCTGTTCTTCTACACTTTTGAGCAACCAAAACGATCCTTTTTTTGAATCAATCGTCACATGTGATGAAAAGTGGGTCCTCTATAATAACAAAAGACGTTGAGGAAAGTGGTTGAATACTGATAAGCCACTCAGGAACTTTCCGAAGAGAAAACCCACCGAAAAAACACCATGGTTACTGTATGGTGGTCAGCGGTTGGTTTGATTCATTACAACTTTCTTCAACCGGGCCAAATTACTACATGGATCAATAAGTCCCGAGACTAACCCAGAGATGGCGCTCTTAGTAAACCAGTAACCACGTCTTTCTAGAGTACTAACCTTTGCTTGAAACGTGTCGAAATTTTAAGTCGATCGGACCAGAAACAGCTGAGTTATCGAGGTTAGAGTAAAGTCGTTTTGTAGTTTGTTTAAAAAATGGAAAAAACCGAGTTTCGTGTTCTGATAAAACATTGTTTTTCAATGGGTAAAAACACCGTGCAAGCGAAAGAATGGATTGAAAAATGTTACCCGGACTCTTGTCTCTTGTCCATCAAAAGCAACGATTTGTCGGTGGTTTGCCGAGTTTAAACGTGGTCGTACCGACACAAATGACGCAGAACGCTCGGGTAGACCTGTGGAAGCTGTTACACCGGAAAATGTGAGTGAAGTGACAAAAATTGTAATGAAAGATCGTAAAGTGAAGCTCCGTGAGATTGCTGAGATGACACAGATATCATATGGAAGTGTATTTACTATCCTTCATGAAAAATTGAGCATGAAAAAGGTTTTTTCCAAGTGGGTGCCGCGATTGCTTTCGATGGAACAAAAACAGCAACGAGTCGATGATTCAGAAAGCTGTTTATCGCTATTTACTCGCAACAAAAAAGATTTCTTGCGTCGTTACGTGACCATGGACGAAACATGGATACATCACTACACTCCAGAGTCAAAGCGGCAGTCATCTGAGTGGCACACAGCTGGCGAAAGCAGTCCGAAACGTCCGAAAACGCAGCAGTCAGCTGGCAAAGTGATGGCGTCAGTTTTTTGGGATGCGCATGGCGCATCCCAAAAAACATGCGCATGGCGCATGTTAGTCTCGGGACTTATTGATCCATGTGTTATCACAGCAGAGTCCTATTGTGAGGAAGTCGACGAAATGCACCAAAAATTTCGTCAGCAGTAGCCGGCACCGGTCAACAGAAGAGGTCTGAGCCTGCTCCAAGACAACGCTCATCGGCACGTTTCACAAATCACCGTCCGAAAATTAAACGAATTGAGCGTCGAAGTTCTGCCTCACTCACCATACTCTATAGAACTTTCGCCAACCGACTACCATCTCTCCAAGCACTTCTATAACTCTACCACCAATCAGAACCAGGCAAAACGGCCATCGTCGACCTCATCGAATCCCGAGCACACAATTTTTATGCTGACGGAATTAACCGACTGGTTTTACGTTGGCAAAAGTTTACACTGGGTTATTTCATTTTAAAGTATACTCATAAAAACGGACAAAACTTTTAAGACAAGCTAATAATAGCTGATATCGATTCGTTTCAACATGTTTATCTACAGGTGTATCCTACACTCGTACAAATTAAAACAGTTTCATTTCACTTTTTTCATTCACTAATATAAAGTCACTGTGAATCAATGTTTAGTCACTAGTTACTTCGTTATTGAATTAATCGATTGACAAATAATTATACTAAGATGCATATTCATTCACGGAGATATTATACAGTTCCCCTATTAGATCCCAATCATTCCACACCTATGTATGCATTGCTTCAAATCTTCAAACCTTGTCTCTGACAAGGTTCTATGTTTTCATAGAAGTGTCGTTTCTCTATCAAGCGGGTTCCAGAAAAAACGCCATAAAGTATTTTCTCTACCCGAAGAGTTTCACACGTCAACAAAATTTAGTTCCTATTGAACTTTGGTTTCAGTTTATTTCAGGTCAGTTACAATATCTTTCTCAAAGTATATTTCACGTTGGAGAGTATCCTATAGAAATCTAAAAAATCCGTTCGATTCAAAAACATGGTATATTTTTGTTCTTTTTTGTTCTTCATGTTTCGTGAGATTGCCACACTGCATATTCGAAAAGATATAAAAGAACAATACTTTTGGAGCAAATATTTCTTCTACGTAGTGCAGGTTATTGATTTTGGACTGACCTTCACGAAGGACAAATGGATTATATCCTTATCCTGCTTGGTTTAGTAGAAACATATTATGGCTTGCCTATGTCCTGTAAATATTATGTACCGAAAATAAAATCCTCAAAAAATAATTCCAGTTCAGGTTTTGTGTTTTCAATATTACATCAGAACTAAACAAATTTTTTCGTTTCCGGACGATTTGAAAGTTTCAGTAGCCTACTGATTTTTTTCTGAAAATAGTCTTTCGACACTGTTTCCACTGGATCTACTTGGGTTTCTCACAAACCCACCCACAGTTGATCTTTATTCTATAAACGAAACTGTGTTACTACAGTTTTGTGTATCCAATAATTGAGTTATATTCAACGTTTTCTTTGAGTCTTTAGTCTTTCTAGTACCATCTATTTGGCAACCTTTCAAAACAATAAATGAGATATATAAATATAAAATTGAGTAGGGAAAGCTATGCTTTGGGCGCAGCAGTATCCAATTGGGTCTAGCACTACAACTAATGAATTGTCATGTTTTTTACCCACTTGGTGTTACATGGTCCATTTATTCTACGACAAAGGTTACAGTTTTCACTGATAGATATAATTGGAACCACTAGCATCCCATTTATAATGGGAAAGCGAAAAGTTTTATTTTGATATTTCAAAAACTATTATGGTTAATTAATTCGTGGAGATTCGATTTCATTTCTCTTTATGAGAACTAGTTATGAGTGTATATTTTTTGTAGATGTTGTAGTTCAGGAAACACTTGTAAAAATATAAAAAATGAGACTGTAGCGATTGCCGATGTTTAAAGTCTTGGAAATACTTATGTTGATTACAACAAGCTGTCTCAAATAAGTCAAGAGAATAGGCATTATTTATGGAAAACTTGAAAATCGATCAAACGACTATCGGATATTTTCTCAATTTAGCAGTCTGGTCGTAGTATTCACATCATCGATATCCTGTTATAGTTTAACAATTACTCATATAAAACGAGTTGAAACCACTCTCCAGTCTGTGGTGAAAGTGATGTTAACTTATTCCCATGTAACTTACGTAATTAAAACAATGGGTTTTCTCCAATTGATTTTTTGAATGAAATACCACCTTACAATGTTTCCTGTCTTATTAAAAATAGAATTTTTCTTTGGCGGTGGGTTTAATTCTATAAAATAAACCTGGCAGTGTTTTTTATTTTTGTAGGTGAACAAAATACAACTACTCTTCAATCTTACACCTACCCTTATTAGCACTTTCTACCTTTTTGTGATTACTCAACTTGTTCGAAATTATCCTCACTGACTTTCCGAAACCTGCTTATGCGTAACGAACTCCATAACCCAAATCTGTCACGTGAAACTCTCTGAATGAGAATCCGGGAAGTGCAACATCGTGTAATAGTCCTCCTCCTCGGCAAAGAGATCACCAGCCGGTCCTGAAGCTGTATTGAGCCCTGTGCCGGCTGGAAGGGAACCCCGCAGGAAGGGAACGGGGCTGAGCGCCACACACGATGTCGGCCACACCACGGACCACCCAACGCGCCGCCCGGGGCTCCAGTGGCCCTCTGATGGGGCAGGATCGGGCTGGCTGAGACGAACCACCTGTGGAAGTGGCGCATTGTGTTTCAGGCATGGGCGCCCTTCCTGGTATAAAAAATAAGTTGTGATACATGAGTGGGCGGTTTGTTTTTTTCATTTCTGTCTTTGGCGATGAGTAACATGACTGGTTATCATCTTCTAAAACGACAAAGTTTGATATACACTTATATATATTTGTGTGTGCATATATATATATATATATATATATATATATATATATATATATATATATATATATATATATATATATATAGGCAACTAATTTTCCTTTATTTTCAGTATTTAATATTAATATAGTCATAAAAAGAATTTGAAGCTTTATAACTCCTATATAATTATATAATTATATGCGAGCGCTTTGAACAGCTGGTCGTACTGTCATCATCTAGGCTCTACTCAAACTGAAGGTTTGTATGATTGTATTTGTTCCTCGATAAGTGATATATGACTGTTAAATTTATGGATGTTTAAGTTTTCCCAGATTTAAGGTTTCCCTTATTGACTTGTTTCATGAGTTTTATGTTTTCTAGTTCACTCCTAGAAACAGTAAATCTAGAAACGATCCAACACAAAAAATATTACCTGATGAAACCCAAATTCAGGCAAATCAACCAAAAGTACCTGAAGTACCTGCACTGAGGCGTTCAGACCACATAAAAGGACAACAAACAGGTTGACACGTTCAGTTTAAGCAGAGCCTAGATGACAACAGCACGACTAGCTGTCGAAAGCACTCGCATATAATTAAATGGGAGTTATAAAGCTTCAAATCCTTTTTGTGACACGTATCGCGGTTTTTGTAAAAGTCTTTATAGTGGAAATCATACAATAAACTGTATTGATGAATTTGAATATGAATTTTTAATCAAGTATTGACCAGTTCTATTCAATTAGCAAACTTTTTATTTCGCTCTATTTATTGCGTAAATTGAAAGTATTTTACACAAAGAAACAATTTCTATTTATCAGTAACTTATTGTATTCAATAATTTAACCTACCAAAAACGAGTTGAAAGATTATACAGATACTTATCTCACCGTTTTGGAGTCTATAATCTGCCTCGGTATCATAATGGAAAAAAATCTGATATATCTTACAGTTTCTCCTTCGATTTTCTTCAATTTTCAAATTTCCTCTACAGATATTGATAACGTTTTGAAATGTGAAATATGTCAATGAAACATGCGAGTGTAGTACTTGTTGTTCTCTGAATTTCATTAGTTCAGACTTCCATTGTCTGATATGAAATGGTTTGAAATCCCTGAAAGAACTAAAGAAGAAGAAATTGAAAATTAAAGAAGAAGAATAAAAATGAATAGCTGAGAAAAAAACAAGTATATCAAGCAAAAAACCTGAAATGAAATAATAGTGAAATAAAATACAAGCAGATTTCTTGCTTAATACAATTTTTTTTCTCAGCTATTCATGTTTGTTCTTCTTCTTTAATTTTTTATTTCTTCTTTTTTAGGTTCTTTCAGGAATTTCAAATCATTTTATATAATATCAGACAATGGAAGTCCGAACTAATGAAACTGTCAATCACCTTCAAACAAAGGTGTTCTCTCTAATATTACTATGTTGCAATTTCGCTACAATCGATAGCCTTCAAAACGTTAACATACGTCCTATTCTGTCTACGTGGCTCATGCCATGCAATTTTTTCGTGAGTTTTGGGCATGAAGCGTGTTGCAGCGAAGTTCGTTCCAAAATTGCTGAATTTTGACCAAAAAAGCCATCCCATGAATATCCCTTATAATTGTTGAAAGACATCAACGGTGATTCAGATTCACTTAAAAGGGCCATGACTGGTGACAAATTATGGGTATATGGTTATGACATCGAAACCAAAGTTAAATTGTACCAATGGATAATACCAGGCGAGCCAAGATAAAAAAAAACACGCCAAGTTCGATCAAATGTCTGTTTTATTCGATTACCGTGGCGTAGTGCATCAGGAGTTCTTCCCACATGGTCGTACGGTCAATAATGAGTATTATCTTGAAGTTATGTGACGCTTGCGAGAAGCAATATGAAGAAAATGTCCGGTATTGTGTCAAACAATTCATGACTTTCGCATCACGATAATGCACCTGCTCATTCGTCATTGCTTGTTCGTAATTTTTTGGACAAAAACAACACCGTATTCATGCGTCAGCCACCGTACTCACCAGATTTGGTCCCCTCCGATTTTTTCTTGTTCCCAAGATTGAAAAGACCCATGAAAGGACGGCGTTTCGCGACAATTGAGGAGACAAAAGCCGAATCGCTGAGAGCTCAAGAACATAACAAAAAGTGCATATCAAAGATTGGGAAAAACGCTAGCACAAGTGTATTATTCCTGAGGGGAATTTCTTTGAAGGGGATAAAATAGAAATTGATCAATGAATGAATATGTTTTGAGAAAAATGAAAATTCATCTAATTTTTTGTTGAACAGATAGCCTATAGAAATTCTTGACTCTTTTTGTGAAAGGCAAATGTGTTCACTTCAAAAGCTTATTTCAGATTGTATAATTCATGTTCGTTAAAATCCAAACGGCATATTATTCTTGTCTTTAATGCGACGCTTTTCGACACAGTATTTGTATACAAAAAACAATTACGCCTTCATCCATGGTGAAACAAATATGATGGAAAAATTGTTTCCCCTAAACATCTTACATGTTATGATTGTTCATGCCCGAAAATATGCAAATTCGATATAAAGAGAAAAAATAATTGCACACCTAGAAACTTAGAAATGAAGTGCTTGGCAACTAGTCAGCGGCTGAAACCAAAATCATAATTGTAAGTAAATTTTCTTGGTGAATAGTTGAAAGGAAAAACACCTTTCACTCTTTAAATGCAATTAATTGCATTTTGATAGCTCAACATGAATAATACTTATGGTTCTAATGAAGTAGCTCTTATCTTAAAAAATTTGCTAATGAATTTTTCCTAATATTGCGTAGAACCTTCAATCTTCTGAAAATAGAATTTTCCTTGATGTTGGAGGACCGTTCGAATCAGTTATATGATATGATAGTTGGAATGCTTCCGCATATTGAGCAACCATCGAATAGTTTTCGCTTTCAAATACCAACAGGTGGTCTTCTTCCATACAGGGTGTTCCTTAAACACATGCTAATATTTGAGGAGGTAATTCTTAGACCCATTTTAAGGAAAAAACGTCCTATGGACGTATGTCCTAAACGCCTTAACTTTTGAGATACAGGGTGGCAAAGTTTTCAAAAATAATCAGTTTTTTAATAATAACTGAGATAATTTTGTAGACATCTTTGGCATATTTGGTATATATGCCTCAAGGCGCATTTTCTGATGTACAATTTTCTTCATTTTCTCTGCCAGTGGCGTACGTACGAGTTTTGAAATGTATATTTTTGGCGAAAAGAATACTACGCCACTGCTTTATCTTGAATTAAAAATTATTTTTAAAATCTCCATACATTTTTGAGCACATTTGATTTGTTGGGTTTTCTTTGTCCGACGCATGGTTTTCGCTCAAAAAATTAAAAATCGCTTTACTCAAGGATAAATTCCTTAAAAATCTGATGCGGTATCGTGCATCGACTGAAAGCAAACTAAGAGATGAGATTTGTTGCAAAATAATTGAGGATCTAAAAGGTATTTGTTTGTTGTCAGATGCACTGTTCTCAATTAAAATTAGTCATAACGCAGCACCGCTTAATAATTTTTGAAAACATAAATTTAGTTATCCTGGAATAAATGACGTGTAGCAGAATTTATTTACTGCACCTCTTGGAAATATGGAGTTTGTCGATATGTGATTTCATTTAAAGATCAAAAGCAGAAAAAACAGCGTACCCACCATAGCAATAAAAAACGAATTCTCTGTATGTACAAACGTCAGTAGCTAATATTGATGTTGGTTTAAAGTAAGGTGTCGGTATTAAAAACTGTCACAGCGCGTTTTGATTGATTTTGAAGTGTTATTGAAGTTATTTTGGTAGTCCGCTGTTTTTCTGAATATCAGTAAATATGGTAAATTATAGGAATGCGGAAATGGCGCAAATGCATTACGTATATGGCCTTGCCAATGGTAATGCAACAGAAGCCAGGCGCATTTATCAGGAAAGATATCCTAATCGTGCCTTACCAGATAGCCGAACCTTTTCAAATATTCATCGTCGACTTGGGGAAACTGGTAGTTTCAAGAAAGGGACTCCGGAAGGTAGACCTCGCGTAGTAAGAACTCCTGAAATTGAGGAAGCGGTGCTGCAAGAAATTGAGGAACATCCTGAGACGAGTACGAGGAAGATCGCTAGAACTCTGAATATTTGTCATCAAATTGTTTGGCGTATTTTGGTTGATTTTTTGTTATACCCATACCATATTTCAAGAGTGCAGGCATTACTCCCCAGAGATTTTCCACAGCGTGTGAACTTCAGTCAGTGGTATCTACAAAGTATTGCACTAAATCCGCAGTTTGAGACACAAATTTTGTTCACAGACGAAGCAAATTTTTCTCGGAATGCCATTCAAAATTTCCATAACAATCATGTGTGGGCTGAAGAAAATCCCCATGTAATAACCGAAACCCATTTCCAACACCAATTTTCGGTTAATGTATGGGCAGGAATTATAGATGATCATCTAATAGGCCCATTTCTTCTACCAGGACGCCTTGATGATCGTTCTTATTTACACTTTCTCGAAGAAGACTTACCTGGGTTGTTGAAAGATGTGCCACTTGCGTTAAGGAATAGAATATGGTACATGCACGATGGCGCCCCCGCTCATTTCAGTGTAATTGTCCGAAACCATTTAAATACAGTTTATCCTAATCGTTGGATAGGTCGCGGAGGACCTCAGCAATGGCCAGCAAGATCCCCCGATCTCAACAGTTTAGATTTTTTTTATGGGGTCACCTTAAAACTCTTGTGTATAAAACTCCCGTTAATACTTTAGAAGATTTGAGAGAGCGAATAGTTGCCTAGTGTGAAACTATACGAAATACGCCGGGAATATTTGAACGGGTGCGTAATTCCATGCGTAGAAGGGCGGAAGCATGCATACTGAGTGCAGGTGGCCACTTCCAACAATTTTAATAATCAGTTTTGGTATTATTACTAATTAACAAATTTGTGCTATTCGTTTAGACTCACTGTCACAAAATAGAATAAAACTCGTTTTTGTGAAAAATTTATTTTTTTGCAGATTATGTTTTCAAATATTATTAGGGAATTGGTAATGCGTTATGAAGCAATTTTCAGATTCTCATTCATTTTAGAATTGATCTAATTTCTTAATTTGCTTTCTTTCGATTTTTATTTTTTTGAGTGAAAATCATGCGTCGAACAAAGAAATACCAAGATATCAAATTTTCTCAAAAATAAATGAGGATTTTAAAAATGATTTTATTTTGAAAAGAAAGCATTAGCGTAGTACTTTTTCCCCAAAAATATTCAATGCGAAACCCGTAGGGATGCCACTGTTTGAAAAAATACAAATTTGTGTACATCAGAAAATGCGCCTTGAGGAATGGAACATATGTACCAAATATGCCAAAGATGTCTACAAAATTATCTCAGTTATTATTAAAAAACTGATTATTTTTGAAATTTTCCATATTCGTAGTACAACTCACTCTTAAAGTGTATCACCCATTTTTTACAAAACAAAAGATATAAGGAATAATTACAATAAATCTGAGCTGACGGTCACTATTCCAGAACAATTTTTACATCAGTAGTAAGTAGATGATAAAATTTAGGTTAATATTGTGGACTTAAATACTGGTATTTTCATTAGGAGCATCTAATAGTGGGTCAGTTTGAACATTTCAAATAGTGAAATGAAATGTTCAGGTTAATGCTCTATTTTGGAATCGAATATAAATACTCAAGAATATATTTAATTTTTTTCTGGCATCGCTTATCGTTATACTGTCAAAAATATAACAGGGTTAGATACAAAAATTAAATAAGGTGTAACACGAAACAATTACTATTTGAAATTTCTGATTAGAGGATTGCTATAGGAAGGGGGTGACTGACAAGGGGTTGGTATTTTCATAGAAATGTGTCCTCCTGAAAATTAAAGTTGACGTGTTTCACGATTTTTTTGATATTATCAATATCAAATGACTGAAGACAGATTTTAGTCAGAAACGCTGGTTGCTTGATAAAAATAAAATAAAACAAAAGCATTTCATCATTGTAAAATATTCTCATAACTCCGTAAAAACATATATGTAGATCCAGAATTTCAATACTAGAATTATCCTACTAGAATTATCTGAAATATCTATTAGGAAAAAATATTTCGCTTATCAAACTTACCTGTAGTAGCTGTGTTATTATAAGAGTATGCGATAAATTACTTTAAGAAGATCATACACTTTTTATTATTACATTTATTGATCCTAATTGAAAACATACATTTAAACCTGTCAGTATAGAAAACATGCCATGTATTTATTCAACCTCGAGAACCGTTACAAATATATTTTAATGAATTTATTTCACCTGCTATACATTGGCAAAATCCACTAAAAGTTTTATTCGACTAGCAAGTCCCGTTAGTTTTAACCGCTACTATACTACTTGCTATCACAGATTACCCGATTATGCTGGTTCGAGTATGCAAACAAAAATACACTAGAGTTGGCCAGAGTGAAGGAAGTAGGTACTTTCTTCATTATGAGACCATTTCGGGTATCTCCGCCATAATATTATTTACCAATGGGGGCAAATTGATATTCTGATACGCCCCTTGAAAAGGGGTAGCGGAGATACCTACTTCTTCATCCGGATGTTTATAAAGATTCCAATGGAGATGTCTATTTTCGGATATATCGTTTTCTCTTGAAAAAAGAGAGGAAATTCCTTGTTTCCACAGAAGCCAATCTACAATTTTTACTTTTCAGCTGCATAAAAAACTCTGGGAGTAAACTCACAGATCGACAAAGAAGTCTTGCTGATTATTTAACCCGAAGTTCTATAAAGAAAAATATACAAGAACTCTCCTACAAATGCGGTATCCGCCAAATATGGACTATGGAGCTGTTGAAACCGCCCGACGTTAAATTATAATAATGAATGAGAAACCATTGATTTTATTATAAACGATAAGCATTCAAAATATTTTCGTCTCTGTCAATATGTTTCATAACTAGAAGTAATCAATAATTATTTTCATGAGGGAGAAATTCCCTTGTGCCTAAAGACAACTCCTGTCATTCTATTTTTTTAATGACCAGTTTCTTTGCTCTTAGTTATTTCCAAAATCGTGGCAAAGTGAGGAAAAAACATTGACCTTTCTTTAATAAAAATATAATATTCACAAATACACAATTTGGTTTTTAGAGCTCAATAGGCACTAACGGTGCATTTTTTTTTCTTCGAGCATACTTATAGAAATCACAATGATGAAGAAGCTGTAGGAGAAACTGGGAAAATGGTGGCCGTCTGATATTTTTTTTTATATTTATTTAAATAAGGTAATTAACGAAAAAGGGCAACCAGTACTTGAAATTTCATTTAAAACTCAAAAAATATATATATAATTTTTGTTTTACAGCTGAAAATGAAATACTCTACATGGCTATCATTCCAACTTTTTGTGGAGATTATGACATATGATCATTAATGTATTCAAAAAACACTTCATTGCTAGATTTTCACTAATTTTCACAATTTTACAAAAACGCAACACGTGTTTCGCCATACAATGACTTCTACGGGCGTGTCTTTACTAACTATATTCTTCATATTCAATGTTTAATATATCTAATCTTACAATTCGAATCACCTACATTTCAAGTACCTGATTTTTATCTAAGTTTGTAATTAATTAAATTACCTGAGCTTATGTCCCAGTTTCCACATTTGAAAAAATATTTAGTAACGGGGAGTTATTCGATTCTAATTGATCATTCAGTAAATTACCTGAATTCCTGAATCTATTGATTTCTAAACATTCTAGAAGATTGAGTTCCAAACTCTTCTCTTCTAAATGTAACACGTTGTATTCATGATTGAACTAATGTCATTTATGTAATTTACTGAATGATCAATTAGAATTGAATTACTCCCCGTTACTAAAAATATTTTCAAATGTGAAAACTGGGACATAAGCATAGGTAATTTAATTCATCACAAACTTTAGTAAAAATCAGATACTTGAAATGTAGATACTTCAAATAATAAAATTTTGGTATATTAATCATTGAATATGTAGAATACAGTTAGTAAAGACATGCCTGAAGAAGCGAGTGTATGTCGAAACACGTGTTGCGTTTTTGTAAAATTGTTTAGTGAAAATCCCATATTGGCCAATTCCATCATATATTTATATATATATATATATATATATATATATATATATATATATATATATATATATATATATAAGTTATTGAGTGTCTTGATATAGAAACAGAAGTTAATATCGGACATAGCACTCAAGAAAGTGGCAAACCATAGACACGTGTTTCGGGCTTTTGGCCCATCATCAGTATGGTGCAGCCAAGTGTAAGGATGGGCAACACTCGGTTACCAAAAGATATAAATACAAATGCACGGAGCCACCAGCAGGAGCCAACCGCACATTTGTGGTTTCAGTTGATAGATCTTGTGTTTACAAGAAAACTATCAAAATCACCACGGAGGCAGCTATAGCTACCTGCGTGACATCCGGGTCCAGGAAATTATACGAATATGAAAGTTATTGAGTGTCTTGATATAGAAACAGAAGTTTCTATATCAGAAACACGTGTCTATGGTTTGCCACTTTCTTGAGTGCTATATCCGATATTAACTTCTGTTTCTATATCAAGACACTCAATAACTTTCATATTCGTATAATTTCCTGGACCCGGATGTCACGCAAGTAGCTATAGCTGCCTCCGTGGTGATTTTGATAGTTTTCTTGTAAACACAAGATCTATCAACTGAAACCACAAATGTGCGGTTGGCTCCTGCTGGTGGCTCCGTGCATTTGTATTTCTATCTTTTGGTAACCGAGTGTTGCCCATCCTTACACTTGGCTGCACCATACTGATGATGGGCCAAAAGCCCGAAACACGTGTCTATGGTTTGCCATTTTCTTGAGTGCTTTGTCCGATATATATATATATATATATATATATATATATATATATATATATATATATATATATATATATATATATATATATATATATATATACATATATATACATACATATATATACATATATATGTATCATACACACTCGATGAAATCGAGTGTGTATGATACAAATCAAGAATGAAATAATTCGTGGACACAACACTCAAAAAATTAGGGGCAAACCGCGGACACGTTTTTCTGGCTATTGGCCTCATCAGCGCGGTGCAGCCAAGTGTAAAGATGGGCAACATTTGTTTGCCGAAAGCAGGAAACAACACATACGCACGGAGTCAACAACAGAAGCCAACCGAACATTTGTGGTTCCAGTTAGAAGACCTAGAATTCCTAGGCTACATCTAACATGACCACGTAGGCAGCTATAGCTACCTGCGTGACATCCAGGTCCAGGATATAAATACAGATAGAGATTTTATCGAGTGTGTATGATACAAATCAAGAATGAAATAATTCGTGGACACAACACTCAAAAAATTAGGGGCAAACCGCGGACACGTGTTTCTGGAACCACAAATGTGCGGTTGGCTTCTGTTGTAGACTCCGTGCGTATGTGTTGTTTCCTGCTTTCGGCAAACAAGTGTTGCCCATCTTTACACTTGGCTGCACCGCGCTGATGAGGCCAATAGCCAGAAACACGTGTCCGCGGTTTGCCCCTAATTTTTTGAGGTTGATATTATTACTTCAGAATGCTGTCTTACTTTTCCCTCTTACTCCCCCACCTGTTTTCGATACTGATGGCACCGGTAGCAGTAAAATTTTAAGGGCTTTTCAATATCTGAATGTTGCATTTCTGACGACTCTTATTGTTTCTCGCTAAGTAGCTGAAACAATTTTTTTTCAAATGTTTTCAGACGTTCATGATCCTCAGGGTTGTTGCATAATAAGCATTACTGCTACTGGCGTTTTGGAAATAATCTGGCTCAAGATCTCCTTTAGTGAAAACATCCGGATTGAAAAGATAGATTCATGTAGCTTCAAATTCTTCTATAGTTTTTTTCTGGAATGATCAAATACTTACGTGTGGCTGAAGTGAGAATGTTATTGAGATCATTTTTCAAAAGCAATGGAATTCTGAAAAAAACCTACTTACATATTTTAGAGAATCTGTCCCAGTTATTAATAAAGAATATAATTCCCAAAGGTGCTATTAGACCAAAAAAATATTTCAATCGTCAAATTACTGATGAAAAAAAGTGAGCTTTCCCGTCTCAAAGTCAACCTTCATCAAAGATACTTTAAGTTTTGAAAGCAAAGTGATGGTGATCATATAGCTCATTGAATGAGAAACATAAATAACTACAAAAATTTCAGGGAATATCTTGAAAAAGTTCTGCAAAAAAGGATAGTTGTGTATGTGTATAAGATAATATTCTTGTTAATGTAATTATAATTTGGATTTCTATATAATTATTGTAAATGATCGCAGTTTCTTTCTTAATTGATAAATTATAATCATTAATTATTAATATTTCTTGCTGTTATTTAACCTTCCATAATATGTGAAATCAACAAAGCTGAATCAATAGACAATCTGCTAAAGAGTAATAAAGGACAAACTGCAAAGTTCACCGCGAAGGGTTAGTGCGTATCTACTTGTTTTATAATCTGTCATTTGAATCATTTGAATGGTGCTCTATCAGGCCAAAAAAAACGTGTCACATCTAGACATTTTATTCTTCTGACAACCGAGGTGCTTTTTATACATTTTCCTCGTGGGTTTGACAATAATAGACCACACTCTACAATCAAACTCAACTTCATTTCACTACTACACTGCCAATACAACAAAAAGATCTCAACTGAACTTCAGAATAGGTAATACTCAAATATCTATCGCCTAATTAGATCACTTTGTAGCGCACTTTCAACTAGACTCGCCCCATCTGCCTGTTAGTAGTGTTTATATATCCTGATGGAAGTCTCTGGAAGCCGATAGGAATCGTCTTAAAGCGAATCGACACTACAACGTTCGAGAAACGCAGCTAGAGTTGAGCGTGACCAGCGGCGGCCGGTGTTATTTTTTTCAGGGTTTTGAAAATGGAAATAAATTATTTTCCGGAACGCTAGACGTTTTGAATAAGCTGCGTATTGAAATTTCAGTTCTCCTTTATTTTCATTTGTAAACAAAAATTGTGAATACCAACAACTCATAGTGTAGGAATCCTGTGAATGGTATCTGATTCAATTCCACAACAAATGTTTGGAATACGAACTGAATAGAGAAAAGCGTTTTTTGTATAATTCAGTGTTCATAAAAAAGTATTTATTTGGGAAGTATTTTTCTCTCCTGTAATTTAATATCAGTTTGTGTCTAAAGTTAATTTTTGTAGTTGATTGCTTCTTTCCTTTCTTTGGAAGATTCCCACATTTTTTGTATCAAAAGGGAGAAGCAGAAAGCCAAAAATTTGCTTAACCAAAAATTAATCTCTCCTTAAAATATACCCTTTCAATTTAAACCAATAAGTTTATTTATATCGGTTTACAAATTCTACCTGTTATCACTTTCCGCGCGGTATCTGAGTTATTCTGATTAGGCGCCTGAATTTTCAGGAATACTTGTGTCTGGCGATCCAACGAGCGGCTGCACCGTAAAGAGCACGTATCCGCTCACGGAACTCCAAGCTCAGTGTTGACAACAAGTAGCTTATTTACAAACAAGTAATGAAACCAGCTATGTTGAACGCCTGTCCTGTATTATGCAGCCTTAAAAGATTTCCTTTACAGAGACTTGAAAGGGTGCAGAATAAGGTGCTCCATATTTGCACGAACAGTGACAGATCCGTTTCGTTGGTTGATCTGTTAGATCTGGCTGAAGTGGAGACATTCACTGAACATATCAGGAGGCTGTTTCAGAAATTCTTCAAGTTCTGTGTGGCGGCGTGTCTTCTGTTATCTTGTTAGGCTCAACAAAACAGTCATTTTCCTGCCTTCCCCCACATACCTACCCCCCTTCCTTACCTATTCCTGCTCCCGCATGTGGGAGAATGTTTGTGTTTTAAATATATGTAAATACATTATTTGTTAATGTTATAATGAGAATGGACAAATAAAGAGTTTTGATTTCTTATCGCTTTCACTACCAACCAATTGTACCTACTGTTGTACCTAACTTGCAGCCCACTTTACATTATTCATTTTTTAGCGAGGAAGCTACGGTGTTAGCGAAACTCGTCTAGAAATTGAAATGTTTGTGAAAAATCAGGTCTCTACGTAACATAGACATGCTCTGTCTTCAAAGGGACCTCGAAAACATAGCATGGGACATTTTGTACTCGATTGAAAACATAGAACAGAAAATTATTTTTTTAACAGATAACTTACTGCAACTTTTTAACCATCATGCATCTGTTCGATATGTGAAAAACAAAAAAGAAAACCATATAGTCCATGGATTACAGATAATATTCGCAGAATGCAAAAACTAAGGAATGAATTACTCAATCGTTATCGGTCAACAAAAATGGTGGAACATAGGGAACATTACAAAACTATGAGAAATTTTGTCACTGCTGCTGTAAGGGCCGAAAAAAGGCGTATCTGAACTGTAAATTTAAAAAACTCAATGGAAAACAAAAATGGCAAGAACTGAAAAAACTAAACATTAAAAAGAAAAACAATGCTTCTTTACCAGAAGAACTACAGGACGTAGAGGCACTCAATCGGTACTTTGTTGACTCATGTAAAAACTCTCGCCAGCCAAGCACTAGTTTACTAGATGAATATACTGCTCAAAAATTACCACATTTTTTCACTTTCGTGACGGTGAATGAAGAATTTGTTTTTCAAACTTTGAAAGGTATTAAGTCTAAGGCATTTGGGTGTGATAACCTTAATATTACTCTAATAATACTATGCTGCCCCTTTATTGTGCCACATATAACGTATATAATTAACTCTTGTATACAAAACTCCTATTTTCCACAGTTATGGAAGGAAGCTCTCGTCAATCTTCTGCCAAAAATAAGTTCACCATCAGAGTTTTCACACTTACGTTCAGTTTCGATTCTACCTTTCCTTTCAAAAGTGCTCGAAAGAGCCATTGAGTATCAAATAGTACCATTTATAAACTCGATAAATTATTTACCAGAGAAACAATCAGGTTTTCGGCCAGGTTACAGATGTAGCTCTGCATTGACTGATATGTCAGATGATGTTCTGAGGGGAATGGAAGAAAGTAAGGCAACGATCCTGGTACTCCTGGACTACACAAAAGCGTTCGATATGTTGAATCATATAATTCTATTGGCAATTCTGAATCATATCGGCTTTTCTGTGCGAGCTTTCGATTTGGTAAAATCATTCCTAACGAACAGATTACAGCGAGTAGTATATAAAAATGAGACATCGACGGCAATTACTGTCACCACTGGTGTACCTCAAGGGAGTATTTTGGGTCCATTATTTTATGCAATTTATAGTGCACAGTTCGTAAAGTCATTAACTTGTTGCAAGTATCATCTATATGCAGACGACACGCGGCTATACTTTTCCTCCAACCCATCAGATACTGCAGCAACTGAATATTCCCTCAACTATGATCTGCAAAACTTTTTTGAAATATCAAATGAACATTTATTAAAAATCAATCCAAAAAAATCCATGGCTATACTTTTTTGTAATGTTAGAATCAGAGAAGAATTGCAGGCATCTTTGAACATTAGCGTAGCTAATGAGATTATTTCTTTCAGAACATCCACTAGAAATCTGGGTTTGATAATTGACAATAAACTCCAAATTCACGGAGCACGTCACGTCAAAGTTTAGAATTGGCTATGCTAATTTGAAAATGATCTACCTCCAGAGAAAACTTCTAAATCAAAGCACAAAGAAAGAACTATGTGATTCAATTGTTCTCTCACACATGAACTTCTGTGATAGCATATAAGGGCCGTGTTTAGATAATAGAGATTCCGGACGCATTCAGAAATTACAAAATTCTTGTTTAAGGTTGATATTTGGTATAAGGCGAAGACAGAGAGTGTCGCATAAAGTGAAGGAAATAAACTGGATGAATAAGTATAGTAGAAGACTACTTCATAGAACCTGTTTCTTATATAAAATTTCAAAATACGAAAAACCTCCTTATTTACACAAAAAAATCATCTTTAGAAGCCATGTTCATAATGTAAATATTCGTAGAAGAGGAATTATAACTATACCCTCCTATAAGAAAGAGATATTCAAACATTCCTTCACATACTGCACGGCAAATCTTCTGAATAAATTCCGGATCACTGACTTCACAAAATCGATGGCGTCATTCAAAAGAATAATAAAAGAGAAGCTATCTCAACATTAATATATTTAATACTTAACGGCAGTTTTCATAATATTCGAAATATAATAATCTTAATCTTAGTCTCTGTATATGCATTTTCCCTCTGGGCCTCAACAGCACCTGATCTCGTATCAGAAAGCTGATAATAGGCCAATTAATCTGTATATCACAAAATATATGTATTATCATACTGGTCATGTAATTGTGAATTCGGATTAATAAACGTCTTATTATTATTATGTGTATCCATAATGATAATTAATCATCATGGATATACATAAAAAATTGATTTGGATCTTCAGCGTTTGCCGTTTCCAAATGTGATAAAGGTTGAACTGATAAATTTTGTCAGCATCATATCTCAATGAATAATTTTCACAAGAACAGGCAAACGATTGGGATGCTAATAGTTTTGGAAAAAGGAAAATGTTCTTATTTAACCACGTGAAATTTTGACTATCTTTCGAATGGACCATGTCCGTACTTAGTCCGTACTTAGTGACACTGGTAACGTTAGCTTAAAATTGTGTCTGTTTACATTGATGAAGTTGATTTTTAATCAAATGAAAGATAGTCGTTGCTAAATTTAACTTATTCGGGTCGTGACATACTGACCCTTAACAAAATTCTCTCTAAGTGATTTTTTAACAAAATATAAGTATTCCCTACATTTTTGGCACTTTCGCATTTTTCACTGAATATCTATTCTTGGTTCACCTGATAAAAGGGATGGAAAAATTAGTAACTTTCACTTTTTTCAAGATAACAGAAAGTCGGATATCTACATTCCCGATTGCTAACTGATCTACCTGCGACATCTACCTAAATATCAATATAGGAAACCAGCGGAGGAACAGAAACAAAATACTCTCAAGGCAACTACGATTCTGCAAGCAGCTGATCGAGTAGGGCGGTGGTGGCCCATTCACGATACCTTGTAGTATCTAACGCACTGATTATAATATTGGCGATTCGTTGAAGCTCTTTGCCTCTTCGAGACAGGAGTGGACTCAGCGGTAAGTATGGTGAGCACTTTGTATCTGATGAAATATGGCAAAAGTCAGGTTGTTGTACTGAATAAATTTTTGAGTAGATACCGTGAAATAAATCAAGGTGTACCTCAAGTATTTGTATTGGGACCTCTATCGTTTAATATATTTGTGAATGATATAATCAGTCTAATGGAAAGAAACCAAGATATAAAAATGGTGTGTTATGCAGACGATACCAATTTACTAATTTTTGAAAAAAGCATAGACATGCTACTGAGTAAAACTGTGAGGATTTATGAAGATATCATTCATATAATTTCCATGTATATTTCAATCAAATATTTTTTATAAATATTTCAGTACCCAACAATCATCACAAGGGTCACAAAATCTTATTATTGATGTTTTACATCTACCAGGCGTCCCGTGACGGCTCACAATTTTTTTTTATAATTCGAAGACAGAGAACTATTCAAATGAGAATTTTTGCTGTTATGAAATTTCAGAAGAACTCAAAACGAATTCGCTACTGGATAATTTCAATGGCGTGATAACTTTTTAGATAACAATAAATTAAAGAAATGTTGACTTGTTGTTTAGTTTTCCTCTGGTATGATGCTAGTGAAGTTTTTAGAAAAAGTTGTTTTTTATTTTCAACTCCTAGTTATAGAGAAATAAATTAAGTTATTCCTTCTCCAATTCTATCAAAACTGTTTTCAGTAGAATTTTAAGCTTTTAGTATTTGCAAAATAATAAAAAAGTGCAAGCATCATCTCATCTTAATAACGTTCTAGATAACTCAGTGAAACGAGTGGCTCTTTTTAGCCAATATATAAATTGTAAAAAAATTATGTAAAAAATTACAAATTAATTTATTATATACATGAATATAAAATTAACAAGTATGTAATTGGTAATCTTACAGCATCAAGGAGAGTGAAAATACAGCGACTTCCTCCTCAACATTGTGTATTGAATCCAATAGTTAGTATGGGAATATGTGAAGGGGGATTTCGCTCAAAAAATATACGTTTGAATTCAATGAACGCTTCTATTTAAGAAACACTTTCTTGGGATATTCTCACGAAACGGTTTTATAAAAACGCAATACGTATTTCGTTATACAATAACTTCTTCAGGCGTGTCTATGCCAATTATAAGTTCGGTAAAATACACCAGTGTCATCCGTGAAGTTGTTATTTTTCCACTTCGGTCATGAAAAAGAAGTACATTCAAATGTATTATAAATAAGATTGAAGCGAGCACTGTACCTTGAGGACCTCTACACAGAACCTCCATCTCATTGCTATATGTATCACGAATTTGTACAATTTATTTCCTATTCAAAAGATAAACTGAGAAGAATCTATGGGCAGATCCTCAGATGCCTCTCCATGGTATCTAGGAGCAGACTATGGTCCATCAAAGTTTTGAGGACCCTGGTGGAAACTAACCCATCATAAACGGTGCGTGGGATGGCGGAAGAATTTGGCTTCAGCTACCATGCGGTTTTTGATGGTTCGAATCGTATTGGAGGGGTAAATAAGTTCGAAAAGTGGGTGCCCCATGATTTGAACAATCGACATAAATTGTCACGTTTCGAGGTCTATTTTTTGCTTTCGCGCAACCAAAACGATCTTTTTTTTTAATTGAATCGTCACGTGTGATGAAAAGTGGATCATCCACGATAACAGGTCAGTCGTTGGACACCGATGAGCCACTCAGACACTTCTCAAAGGCGCACAGCCCCCCAAAGACCAAGTTACTTGTATGGTGGTTAGCGGCTGGTGTGATTCACTATAACTTTCTCCAACCGGGCCAAACCATCACAGCAGAGTCTTATTGTGAGGAAACTGACAATATGTACCAAAAATTGCATCAACAGTAGCCGGCACTGGTCAACAGAAGAGGTTCGAATCTGCTCCATGACAATGCCCGTCCTTAAGTTTCACAAATCACCGAATTGAACGTCGAAGTTATGCCTCTCCCACCATACTGCCCAAATATCCAGCCAACCGACTACCATCTTTTCAAGCACTCCGATCCCTTTCTCACAGCTGGAACCTTGGTCAATTAGAACCATGCAAAACGGCCTTCGTCGACTTTGTCACATCTCGAGCAGAAAATTTTTATACTGACGGAATTAATCGACTTGCGTTGCGTTGTCAAAAGTGCATTGTTTTGAAGGGCGCTTATTTCGATTAAATTGGATGAGTATTCTTATTTTTACACAGAACGGACTTAACTTTTGAAACACCATAATAGTAACCCTGTAAGTACTCGCGTTTATATCCACAAAAGTTTGGGCAATTTGTATTATGTCTTTGAACAGTCTTGACTGGTAAGTTAGAATCAGAGACAAACTCTTCATGAAAGTATGAACTGAATCTTCAACAATATTGAAACGAATCTGAATCCGCCCCTCTGACCAGTATGCTGGCCGAATCATGTAACAAACACATGATATCACCGCGAAAGAATGCAGTCGGCAACCGCCGGTAAAACTCTAGTCGAGTACCGAATCGACCTTAGATTTCTAGAAAGAACCGTTACATTATATAAGCCCGGCTTCCCTACCCAAGAGGGCAGTTCAGAAAGTGAATCGAGCGGCTTAACGAGAAATTCAAATGGTGGAAATAAATTAAGCGTTAGTTGCTAATAGGTGTAATAAATAAATTAGTTTGTGGTTAGTGAAATATTGTTGGAGATAAATTTGTTTAAGACAGTTAATTCATTAATTTGTTACAATATATTTGTTATTTTATTTATTTTAGGATACCTGACATCCCTCTTCAGTACTCATTACACTTACCGATAATATATTAAGTATCACAATTAATTATCTTATCGAACAAGAAAAATACTCCCGACCTGTTTCTGTTAGGTTGAAGATTATAAATTACATCCACTCCAACGCTTCTAGTAAAGAATTTCAGCCATTAACGAGCTTCCTGTTTTGGTATAGGATTATAACAACATAATAATCCGAAATATAAGTACAAAACTTCCACCAGAAGATAATAAAATCTTCAAGGGCCATTAAATGAATTTTCGAAAATATACGAAGAGCTGTCTGTCTCTGTGACGCCACGAATAGAGTTCGTCTGGATCCTCACTCTTCACTTAATCATATGGGCCTGATGGGTGCATAGGCCAGGTGCTAAAGGCACTTCTGTCAAGTGAACCAAATCATAAATCATCAGTCTCTGCATAATGTGAAATAATTGAGTAATTGATTAATTCAAGATAAAAGCTTCTAAAGACTGAAACAAGAGCAGACTGAATACAGAGTGGGCAAATGAAATCTAGACAAAGCCGATTTCTCGTATTTGTCGTTTGAAAAAGTACATTCCCTTCTCAGAATTAGATTCAACCCTTCAATCTCAAATAAGATTAACAATCAGGCGATAATTTGTTTGAAAGGATATCCATATCTTTTTTTAAAATTTTCTACATTCTACAGTAGATATTGAGAAAAACATGAGTTTTTGGAAAGTTAACACAGGGAGAGTTAGTTTTCATCAAATTTCGAACGAAATTGTTGTGAAGTTGATTATGTATAATTTTTTAAAGCACTGGTTTAAACAGATTTTGGTATATTCAACTACGGAAAGTGTATCCATGATTTAACATTATTATGAAAACGGTACATACGCTAAAATTACAGCACAGTTGTTTCATGGCATTACATTACATTACTGAACTCGTAGCAAAGTTTAGAGAAATATGATAAGTTCTTGATTTATAATTCCACGACTTGTATTTTGAAAGTATTTTTTTAACAATACACATGAAACAATAAGTGGTTGATAAAATAGTATGTATTGATACCATTTCAAGTGTCAGTTTCTGCTATCAATCTTCCGAGTATCGAAGAATTTTAAAATTTCATGAATTCCACATGCCTAAAATTCATTTTATGAATTGCATAAATATAACTTCAACAGACCTTTGCAATTTTGTTGGGTACTAATTGAGTGATAACTCAAACTTTTTGTTCAACAACTGTTTTTCAAAGGACTGTCCGTTTTTTACACGCTTTATATTAACTTCACCTGTATCTTTGTATATAGACTGTATACAATGCCAGTATGTATGTTCGTTTGTAACTCTCCTTTTATTTCATATCGGGATCTGTATTTGACAGAATTACCGACATTATTGCTTGATCTATTCACGGGCAGATGGCGCTGTACGTGAGCTCCTTGATATAATTCGTAGTCACTTCACATGTGAGTATTTATTCATTTTAAAAAAGTTTTTCTTTATTTCTGTACAGGATTGTTATTCGTCACAGATCAGTATGGATCAAAAAATATCCACACTTGATCCATGAAAATTATACACTACTTTCTGAGAAGCTGAAAATGTGCGCTGGAGTTTATGGAAATTGATACAAGACATTATCATTGCAGCATCCAACAAACAAATATTTTCGACCTAAGTTTATATGAATACACAAAACTTGGGGAAAAAGGCTTTTTGCTTTTCCTTTTCTTCGTCTATACAAAAAAATAATTTTCCTTAAAAATAACCTTTTTTAAACTAAATGATTCAAAAACAAGGTAAATAGGAAATATTTGTCACCACAAATGATTCAAAAACAAGGTAAATAGGAAATATTTGTCACCACAATTTAAAATGTGATTAACAGTAGTATCAGGAGTGTCAATGATACTATATGGGATAATTCTTGATTGAAAAGAGCCAGTTGAATCTGGATTGGGAGAGTAAACAAATTTTGAGTAGGTCAGAAAACGCGTAGGCTCATACGCCTCTTAACCAGAGGCGGAAAAGCTCTGCCGCGGCCTATTGACCGCATTTTTTTAGGTGATAATCTTTCACACAAGCAGCAACCTCAATATTAACTAATGAACTGGAATATCTTCAGTATGTTTGGCTGCCGTAAAGGATATTCCAGAAGATGATCGGCAGGTACAATTCCAGAGCTGCAGGTTACGGTCTGGATGACTACAGGTTACCTGAGAGGATCCGGTGTTAACAGTTAGTTAGTACCTTGTTATCATAGAGGGGAGTCTTTCTGGGAAGCGTCTCAGAAGACTCAATTTTCGAATGTTATGTGAAAGATCAATATCATGGTTACCAACAGCATCTTTAAAGGTTAATAATACTTTGTAGACACCGAATGAGAATGAATACGTCATATACGTCTGTTATACATCTCATCAGCCTACTTTCTATCTTTCTACTCTGTCGAAAGCACTAGAAATGAGCATAAAAGAACAAGTTTTCCACTATGATATGGAAAAAAAGTCTCATTTCTCAATTGCAGTCAGGGTTTCGCCCACAATTTAGTACAACAGAATTGATCCTTCTCACTGATGACATTTTGAAGACATGCGATAAAAAAAAATCACTTGTCTCACTTTGCTCTATTACAGCAAGGCTTTGACACAGTTGATTTTTCTATCTTATGTGAAAAACTTCAGTTCTTTGATTTTTCTTGGAACACAGTATCTCTTTTAGACAGCTATTTATCAGAACGGACTCAAATTGTCATATTGGATGGTGAACAATCTACTTCACTGGTCAGAAGTTTTGGAATTCCCTAGGGTTCTGAATTGGGGCCACTTCTTTTCGCCCTCTACATAAGTGGTTTCCATAAATACAGACAGACATCCAATTATATACTTCTTTCAGTTTCCATAAAATTGAAGATATCAATAAACTCATCTTCAGCGACTATTTGATATATCTTGTGCACAGAATTCAAAACCCAATCCAAATGAATCGCAAGTTATGCTCTTCGGACAGAAAAATAGGAGAAGTACGGTGCGTGAATCTCTATCTGATCACGCTAAACCCTTTGTAGAGGCAAGTGAAAATTTAAGTTTATGGCTTGACACCGAATTTAGATTCACAAAATATGTCATTCACGTATGTAAGGCTTCATTTAATCTTTTGAGGCAGTTATACCCTAGCAGACTTTTATTGCCTAAAGATTTGAAAGTGAACCTCTGCGAGTCTCTTATATTGTCACAATACTGGCCTATTGTGAATGCTCTCAGAAAACTGCACCTTCTCACCTTCACATATAAAAATTTGCAAACCGAAACTCCACCTTATCTGCGTGATAAACTCATTTCACATTTAACAATTACATGATAATAGGCACTGAACTCTCAGAAATATTTTTGCCTTCAGACGAACACATTGTTGATAAGGTTCTGATTGTATATATTTTATAATTGTCCCTTCTCTGTTTAGTACAATTTCCGTACACTACTGCAAGAGACAGACTGAGGCAAAAACGTCAGTCATTTCTGATAATTTAGTGCCTACTGTTTCAAAATTGTATTATAGTCGCAATTGACACTTCCTGTTCATATCAAATCATAATTCGGCTATTTATACACATAATTTCCCATGTACAATAACACCTCATCTATAGATTTCAAGCAGTTACCTCTCAAAATCTTTAAAAAAAAAGACTCAAAGCTCTAATCTCAACTTGTGTTCTTTAAATAATGATTTATCATTTATTTGTGATACCTTGCACTTTTTGTGGTTTTTGAAAGGTTAGGTTTAAGAGCAGCTTCGATAGCTGAACCTCGCCCATCCATCATACATTGCTTCATTATTTCTTTGGATTATATCTATAGATTTCAAACAGTTACCTCTCAAAAACTCATAAAAAACGACTCAACTTGTTTTATTTTTATAATGATTTATCATTTATTTGTGATACGTTGCACTTTTTTGTATTTTTTTGAAAGGTTAGGTTTGAAAGCAGTTTCAATAGCTTTTTATTGTTTATTTCTGAATATGATGAATGAAGATCTGTTATTATTATTACTATCATTACTATTAATTCGTCAATTCAGCCATAGAAGTTTATTTTATTACTGAAAAAATCTCAAAAAATTTATAAAATACTATTCTGCTGCCCAGTTTTGCATACATTTTTTGTCATAGTAGATATCACATCAGCCTGTCTATGAAGAAGGCTCCCGACATGAAAGAAGGTCGGGAGAGATATGAGAGATGGAAGTTTCGAACTCAGGAAAGTTCTAGAACAGTCTCTGAAACATTCAAGAGTGTTTGAAAGCATTCCACAACAATCCAGAACATCCCGAAGCATTTTAGAATGTTAAGAAATCCTCTTGAACGTTCGGGAGTCCAGAGCATACCACAACGTTCCACAAAGTTCCAGAACGGCCTGGAACATTCTGGAATGTGGTAAAATATTATTTGGGATTAAATTTTCGAGAACAATGGGAAGTATTTGAGAGCGAAATTATTTTTTTGGGGGTTTGTGTTGATGTTGCGATAAATCCTTATTAATTTGAATAATAACGGATAACATTGTCATATTTCAACCCACACACACAAAACATTGAACGCGATAAACTTTTTAGGTTCTTCGCGTTCAGACAGAGATGGCAGAGGACACATTTAATATGAATTGATAGCAGAAAGTTTTCTCCTGGAAAACAAAACAAAAATCCCTGAAAATGAAATCAACATCTATGAATGAAACTTTGTAACTCAAGAAAACTTCTATAATTCAATAAATTTTAGCTGACTCAAAAAGTAGTACAAGAAATTATCGATTTCTTAAAATAAAACAGCAGAGGAAACCTTGATAACCACGAAATGAATATTACTGGAGTTTTACCCCAACATCAAACCGTCATTTCAACACTTAGACACGTGTTTTGATCACGAAGTGATCATCTTCAAGAGGAAAATTCAACTGTTTAATCTTCTTCTTGAAGATGATCACTTGGTGATCGAAAAACTTGTCGAGGTGATAAAATAACGGTTTAATGTTGGGATAAAACTTTAGTAAAATTCATTACTACACCAAAGGTTCCAAACATTGCATCACAAGCCACGAAATTCCAAATGAATAATTATAGTTGCGCCTGAATCGTGTCTCGAACATTGATGTGTTCCTCATTTCAGCTTTGTTTATGAAGTACCTACAGAGGGGTTTGAAATGTAACTTCGCTAAGTTAAATCTGCTTAGTCTCCGTCACAAATTGTAATGATTTTCGAGTTATTATCGATATCTTTTCAAAAAGAGTTATTAAATAAAAGTCAATCCTACAAAAATTAAAACTGTTAAAAATGTACCTGTACACCTAATATCAGAAGCCACTCCACTAGTTTACCAAATATATCTATTCCGAATGGTTTCGAATTCGGAAATTTGTAAATGTAATAGTTTATATACCACTAGCTTTGCTATCAGTGATATCAAAAATTATAGAGAAAGTCGTAAACCACCATATCCTCAAATATTTGGAAGGCTTCAACATCTTGAGCGATCATTAATATAGCTTTCGAAAACAAAGATCAACAGGCGACCTTTTATCGTATGTCACCCATATTTAGAATAACACAATTGATAAACATGGAGAATCAAGAGCTGTTGCGCTTGATATTTCTTAGGCCTTTGGCCGTGTGTAGCAAGAGGGTTTGCTGGCCAAACTTCGATGCTATGGGTTGTCGGATCATTTTTGTTTATGGCTCTTTAGCTTCTTGAAAGAACGTTCCCTGAAAGTGCCGTCGATAGATATCTCTTGAATATTTTCACCATCAACGCTGGTGTTTCCCAGGGATACATATTGTCTCCAATCCCCTTTTTATTGTACATCAACGACTTATTGGATAAAATCAAGAATTTGCCTTGCCATTTGGATTCCTGGACATCGGCTACGGAAGCACATCTTCACCGGCAGCAGGAGGTTGCATATCTTAATGAGGATCTAGAAGTGATTTCGATTTGGGGAGAAAGTAACCAGGTTCAATTCAATGCCATATTCTTCTTCTTTAATTTTCAATTCTTCTTTTTTAGTCATTTCAGGGATTTCAAATCATTTTATATAATATCAGGCAATGGACGTCCGAACTAATGAAATATTCATATTTGTATGTAATTTGTAATTAATGGTATTACATCGGGTATTATCATGGATACAGAAAAACTATAAACATTCTATTTATATTTATATCAAACAAAATAATTGTAATTAATGCTATCTCTTGAAAAATTATGATTAATATTTACCAACGATTTTATTATTGAATAATTTGTCCATTTACTAAATGATTTCATAGTTTCCAAGTTCTTGAAAATAAGCAATTCTTGAAAACAGCATTTTTGGAGAATGTCAAAACCTTATTTGTATTTCTCCAGTCCGTAAACCTTTGATATAGTTTTCCGTACACTTTCTTAAATCACATCATACATTATAACATAATTATTGAAATTTAGCTAGATTCTATGAAAATTTTATACCTATTGATTTTGACAAGCAAAATAATCAGATAGAAATTTTGGATAAACGACAAATGTACAGCATGCTTGATTGAAAAATTATAGGTTTCTATTGATCGTTATGAAAAATCTGTATTACAACAGATCTCATTATGAAACGGGTTATGGGCATGTAAGTGCAATATTATAGAACGGGTATAAAAAAAATATAACAGTACTTCGCAGTATCATTTTACTATCACCTAATTCACTAACTCATCTATCTCCATTGAGGTTTCAATTTAAGAGAATGGAAGTCTGATTCTCTTATATTTTACATTCCCCACAGTAACTTTATGTTGTATAAGCAAAATAAAAATGATTGGCAGTATTGCAAATAAACTGTAACTTTTCAGAAAACTAAAAACATTGAAAGCGGCTTATTTTCAGAAGAGATTTTTTTGAAAAAATGTTGTGGCTGAAAACATCGTGTTTTTAGTGAAAATCGAAAGAAATCAAGATAAAAGTATCAAAAAACCGAAATGGAATGGAATAGTAATCGGACTATGGACCATATAGGTAATTACTTGAATACTTGGAAAAGTGTAGGAGTACGTAAAAGGTACGTGAGGTCTAACTATCTCAATATCCGATTCACACCACGCATTATTTTATTTGGAACTCTACACGACGAATTGGGTCGAGGAGTGGCCTAATATATGAATAGGTGCTTGATATGACAATTGTTTTTCAGGGACTGAAATATAAAATAAAATTCAAGAGAAATACATGCATACAGAATGACAAAATCCAGTTGAATTGTTAGATAATTTTAATGATATCCATAATAATATCCAAACAATTTTCACAAACATTTTTTATTTCTAGACGCGTTTCACTAACACCGCTCGATAGAAATGGATATTACAAACTTGAAATTCTTCCCACATACACTTTTCCGCATGATTCTCATCTTTCATAGACATCTGATCCGTTATCCATGTCTACCCAAGGAGTTATCAGTCTCATATGCTATGTTGATATTTAATTTATTTAAAAGTATTTTCATTTTATACGCTGAAACTTTTAAATAAATATTTATTCAATTTACCAAATTCCAATTTTACTCAGATATCACAAATTTAAAAAATCAAATTTCATCTGTGGATAAAGAAATGTTTTCACAACTCATTATTTCTTCTCCGTCAAACGACAGTAATAAACATAATAAATTTATCTGATATTTCTGAATTCAATACACCTAAGTTACTCAATATCTTCCGAGATATCACAAAAATCAAAATTTTCACAAAGTGTTGCAAAACTATTTTTCACCTTTATTCTGAATCTAGAAATTTCCTCACTACTGAAGAAAAATCAGATGTGATATACAGTATTCTATGCACATCTTCTAATTTGGCTTTGGTTGATGCTCCTTGTGACCTCTCTTCACGAATTACTCCACATGAAAATGAATGCAGACTGATTAAAAGATCTTGTGGTTTAGCAGAACATATCATTTTACTTTTAGGACTATAACCATACCAAAATTCTTTCTGTAGAAAATAACAAAACTAAAATGAAGAAAATAGAATCGAAACTTTCTATGTTTTTTACTACTTTTATTTGTAACTAACGTTACTGCAGTTTCATCTATAAGGACATTTTCAAACTTACGCACTAAAGTGCAGTAACGTTAATTACAAATAAAAGTGGTAAAAAACATAAAAAGTTTCAATTCTCTTTTCTTCATTATGATTTCCTACCACGTAGTAACGGCTACATCTATCAATTTACAAAACTAAAAGATTATTTCTTGAAATAGGTCACATTGGTAAAAGTTAAAATTCTTTGAACAAAAAATCGAAAATTCAAAATTTGAACAAAATTTATTTTGTTTTAAAAAAATAATAAAAACTCTTCAAATTACGAAATTGGATTTAATACTGATAATTAAATATCTTTTCATTTCTACATTTTTACTGAGAGGTATTTTTATGATGATACTTTATATATAAAAAATTATATTCAAATCCATTTCTTAAGTGATAGGACAGACTATTTAACATTTATCATATTTTTCATCTGTCACCATTTTTATTTGTGTAAATGAATACCAATTCTTTTTGAACCTAATTTTGTTTAGTTACTTTCATGTGTTTATGTGTTCTGGAAAAAATAAATGAAACTTTTCCAAAACTCGAATAACCAATAAATAGTGTTTCTACACCCGTTCGAAAAACCTTTAACTACCGTACCCAAAGAAAGAAGAAACTCATATACCGTGTGACACAGACTCATGGTGTCTTTGAATATGCTCACAAAGAGGCATTATTTGACATAACACATTATTGAACACATTGTTCTGTCAGGTGACCTGCAAAATCACCCGACTTAACCCTTTCAGACCTCTTTTAGGTCCTCACGGGTTATCGGGGAAGTTGTTATGCATGTATTTCTCTTGAATTTTATTTTATATTTCAGTCCCTGAAAAACTATTGTCATATCAAGCACCTATTCATATATTAGGCCACTACTCGATCCAATTCGTCGTGTAGAGTTCCAAATAAAATAATGCGTGGTGTGAATCGGATATTGAGATAGTTAGACCTCACGTACCTATTACGTACTCCTCACTTTTCCAAGTATTCAAGTAATTACCTATATGGTCCGTAGTCCGGTTACTATTCCATTCCATTTCGGTTTTTTGATACTTTTATCTTAATTTCTTTCGATTTTCACCAAAAACACGATGTTTTCTGAAAATATGCCTCTTTCAATGTTATTAGTTTTCTGAAAAGTTAAAGTTTATTTGCAATACTGCCAATCATTTCTATTTTGCTTATACAACATAAAGTTACTGTGGGGAATGTAAAATATAAGAGAATCAGACTTTTATTGTCTTAAATTGAAAACTCGAAAGAGATAGATGAGTTAGTTAATCAGGTGATAGTAAAATGATACTGCGAAGTACTGTTATATTTTTTTCTATACCCGTTCTATAATATTACACTTACATGCCCATAACCTGTTTCATAATGAGATCCGTTGTGATACAGATTTTTCATAACGATCAATAGAAACACATAATTTTTCAATCAAGCATGCTGTGCATTAAATACGAGTAATTATTGTTATTGCCCTATATATATATATATATATATATATATATATATATATATATATATATATATATATATAAAGTGTATAAATTATCAATATAAAAGGTCACAACTTACTGTTAGTGAGGTTGGCCGTGTCGAACAGAATGTTATATTTACACAATTGAAACATGTCAATACAACAATACAATGAACAAATCATTAAATTAAAAGACGTTGACTCCTCACAAGATATAAAGAAGAATATTAAATTGAATTCACAAAAAATCGTTATTTGTTTAAAATTATGGATTACCGGTAAAAGCCATGTGGTTAAAGAACAAAGAGAGAGATACACAAAACAATTTGACGCTGTCAGCTGTCAAGTAATTCTGTTTGAAAAGGTGTGTTTGTTTGTAGATGATACAACTATGGAACAAAAGAGAACTATTATAGTGCATGTGTGATCAGAGACATCTGCTGTCCTGTAAGTAACTCAATGAGAAAACCCAAAAATCAAATAAGTTTATTAATTGGCAAACATCCTCATTAGTCTTGAGGAAAACAAGTAAGGGGGTGTTGTTAAAAAAAGTAGAACCCTGCTGATATATATATATATATATATATATATATATATATATATATATATATATATATATATATATATATATATATATATATATATATATATATTAGTCACTGATTTCATGACTAATGCTGTTCAATGAATTTTATATAAAAATATCATCAAAACTTAATCTTTCATTTTCATGCCTAGATCAGTTCAGCTGTGCGCTAATAATCAATTTACCGTGCTCCTAATTATATGTGGTCGTGAGTAAGCACAATGTAATTTATGATCTAAGAACGAGTAATTACATAACAATCGGTCTATTTACATGAAATAATAATCCACGGAACAAAAACAACTTTCACTTGATTGTATGTATTTAACCAGACCAATTTGCTACGCTTAATCTCAATCAAGGGCAAATAAATCGGCCTGATATAATGGTCGTCCACGAGAATAAATTCACGAGCTTTTCGATATATAGGGGTATTTATTGAAATATTTATCAAAGGTTTGTAGGAATCTAGTGAAATATAATTTGGAATAATTGTCGTTGTTGAAACTAGAGCTCAAAAAACTAGGCATTGGTGAGCAAACACCACACAGCACAGTTTCGACGCATTATAGATCTCATCAGTAGTGCTAAGATGAATCACTAATGGTCAAGCTGAACTTAACTGTCTGCGGTGATCTTAAGAAGACGCCTTTCATCGGCGTCGTGTTCAAAGTAGGTGTTATCCTCTTTGCTTTGTGTCATGTGAAACCATCCACTGGTACCCAGCGTCCTCCCGTAATTTCCAAGTGATCGTTGTAGGTTTAAGGCCACAACTTTCGGCTTTGTGTCTGAAATTGGCCATTTAATTTCAAGAGGCATGATTCCATTCTATAAAATCGACTGAATAAACATCACAACAGAATGAAGACAAATATTGAGTTAACTTAGATGTAGAGTTGCATGAGAGTGAATATACGAGGATATTTTTACCTAATTATGCCACGTTTACGTGAATTATTTTCGTCAAACCGATAAAATGATGAAAAAAATGAAGGCTAGGTAATTAAAACATACCGATGAAATGCTTATTCCCAACAACGATAAAACTAGCCTCTAGAAATTATCATATAGCTGTCAGTATTTTTAAATCTTACTTTTTAAATCTTACCTTCGGGGTCTTGTTATGCATCATTCTCAATCACTGTCACTGTCCTAATCAAATTGAACCAATGAAATTCAATAACCAAATATGCATGAATTCTTCTATAGCAATTGCACAATTTTAATTATATATTATGATTATGACTGTGACTAGACCCTTACTCTGTTAAGACAGCTCGAATGATTATGTAAATCAAATATAACTCACCAATACAATGAATAAATACAGACAAAATGAAAAACGAATTGCCACACTCCACTGATTCACATAACCTCATGAAAATGAGACAACATTTTTTCAATTCAAACTCCATTTTGAATACCAACAATTTTAACAGTGTCAAACATAAAATAGGCGACATACTAATAGATATAATGAAAATTTGACTTCGCAATTAGTTTGTGCTTGAGAAATGAGTAAGAAAGAACCTCTTTCCTTCTGTCATGTGCTACTATAAACCTGTCAAATTTGACATTTTTTTCGTAAATCCTCAAAAAATCAGTTTTTTTGTAAATTTCGAAACATACCAAAAGGAAAATTGCTAAGTTTCTGATTTTATACCGTTGCTCAAAATTTGGACTATCTACTGTCACTTCGACTTTTTTCCAATCATTTTCATTTTTCGAATCTTTCGCTCTATCGATTCGAACGAAACGTGATTCGAAGTTCATAATTTTAATGAATACGAGACTTCAATGTCATACCTTGCTCGAAAAATAACGGCATTGGCCTGTTACCAGAAAAATAAATAAATAAATACACCTTCAGAAATTCGTCTTTGTTGTTGCAAATTCATCTATTTTTTTCATTTCATTGTTAAACTGAATCGGATTTTCAATGTATAGACGTTAATATACCGGGTGTCCCACATTTTATGTGACAGGCAATATCTGGTTTGTTGAAGGAGATACACAAAAATGTTTCATAAAAAAGTTTTAGGAGTTCATGAGAGCTATAATTTGATATAATTTTTAAATATACAGGGTGTTTGGTGTAGGTGCTACAGACCAAAATTCCATTTTTTAAAATAGAGCGCTCTGTATATCATTACATATTCAGATGTTACGTTAAATTCTGATATTATTTCATGTTTGGTTTTTGAAATTCGGTTACGGCGTTGTTGAGTTATTGCACTTTTCCTTAAATATAAAGTTTCAAAAAAACTTATTTACTCGTACACGAATCCAGTCTATATCTTTTATTAAATTGAACTAGACTACTACTGAATACAAACCATTATTCTCACCTCTACGATACGATATCGATATCAGTTGAATATAATATTGAAATTCTTGAGAATGTGACTAACTTGAGGGTGAATTGCTTTATATTGCACAATTTCATCAAGTAGCTTATGCTTGTTGATGCCATAGTAACAAATGTTGTTGAATTGTATCTACTTGTCAGTTTGATTCAGTGATTCATTGCAAAACAGTAACTGTGTTCTTTGTGCGAAAACTCCAGTATGCCTTTCGCGTTTAGTCCAAGTGATTGCTTTGATATGTTATTAATTTTTGGGGAATGTCAGAAAAACTGCCGTCAAGCACAACGTCTATACCAAGAACGTTTTCCAGACAGACCCATTCCGTCACGAATGACTTTTTCGAGAGTTGTAGAAAAATTGCGAACTGGGTCATTTCCTTCTATTATAAAGCATCGTCATCATACGAGATCTGTTAGAACTGAAGATTTAGAGATCAATGTGTTAGCTTATATTATTATTCATCCACTATTTTCTATCCGTACTCTTGTAAATCTAATGTAAATCTAATGTACAGAGAATTCTGAAAGAAAATAAATACCACCCATTCAAAATTCAGTTGGTTCAAGGTTTGAAACCCACGGACTTTGAACGACGACTTGAGTTCATTGCTTGTATTCAGGTAATATTACATGAAAGTCCTAACATATTCAGTCAAATTTTGTGGAGCGATGAATCGCGATTCCACAATAATGGAGTTGTGAATCGACATAACAGTCACTATTGGTCTCAAGAAAATCCCCACTGGGTCCGCGAAAGTAATTTTCAAACTACTTGGGGTATTAATGTATGGTGTGGATTGTTCAATGGCCGCATCATAGGACCTTACTTTTTCAATGAAAATCTCAATGGATTGCGATATTTACATTTTCTAGAAAATGATTTGATCCAGTTGATGGAAGATATTCCCATAGCAGAACGACAAGGAATTTGGTGGCAACAAGATGGTGCTCCTCCTCACAATTCACAGGTTGTTACTGAATATCTGGATAGAACGTACCCAAATAGATGGATTGGTAATAAGGGTCCAATTCGGTGGCCGGCTCGTTCCCCAGATTTATCACCGCTTGATTTTTTCCTATGGGGTTATTTAAAAGATGTTGTTTTCACTACTCCCCCTTTGAATGTGGATGATCTGAAAATGAAAATTCGACTAGCGTGCAGTGATATTACGCCTGATATTATAAGAGCGACTTGTAAGAGAGAAGTAATTCGACGTTTCGAAGCCTGTATAATATCTAATGGCCATCACTTTGAACAATTTTTATGACTTATTTCTAGGTACCTACCATTCTTATGAAATGATTTATCAAGTTATATTATTTACATTGTTATTAATTAAAGATTTGTTTTCGAATACACCTCTTTCAATTTCGCAATTGTTTCATATTCAAAATGATTCCTGACTGAATTTCACAACTCAAATTTGAAACCATTACTTCGAACACCCAAAATTTTGACTAATTTTCATGTGATCTGATGCAGAAAGAATAATTGTATGAGATATTTTTAAAAATAATAGTCGTTCTCAAGACTTTACATTTTAAGCAATAACTCAACAATGCCGTAACCGAATTTCAAAAACCAAACATGAAATGATATCAGAATTTAACGTAGCATCTGAATATGTAATGATATACAGGGCGTTCTATTTTAAAAAATGGAATTTTGGTCTGTAGCACCTACACCAAACACCCTGTATATTTAAAAATTATATCAAAATATAGCTCTCATGAACTCCTAAAACTTTTGTATGAAACATTTTTGTGTATCTCCTTCAACAAACCAGATATTGCCTGTCACATAAAATGTGGGACACCCGGTATCATGTCAGTAATCGAATAAACGTAATTCCCTTCATTGTTATTGCACTCGTATTCCTTTTTTAATAGATTTTATCCAGTTTGATTATTATTCTGACCAATAATTCAGTTACAACCTAACCCTAAATATCATAATTTTCTGTAAACTAAACATTGACCTACAGTCAGAAAACTTTCGTTCTAGCGATTTGTACTAAACATGATTTTAAACATTACAAGACTAATGCAACATGTCGGGAAAAAATTAGTAGGTACTGATCAAATCGAAACAAAATTTTCCCGTGGTAGGCTTTCAAAACAAATTTTTAGTTTTGGTTGATGTCAAACTATTACGTTTAATGAATCGAGTTGTTTTGTGTACAGATTTTCGTACATTTGTGATTCACAAAAAAGTTTCAACTACAATGTTTATCTACACAAGATAAATTGGAAATCGTTCTTTTATGTGGTGAGAATGTTCCATATCGAGATGTTGCTTGTATTTTCAACCACCAGCATATCCAGGAAGAAATATTCACTGGATCTGTGGACAATCATTTCAAGAAAACAAATAATTCAACAAAGTATAATGAAGAAGAACAACTCAATGTTTGTTTGAGCGTTGTTGAAAACGCAGTATTTGTGAATTAAGTTTGGCAGAGAAACTGTGAAAAGAATTTTGCACATGAATGAATTCTATCCCTATAAGCCGAAGTTCTTACACACTCTTGAAGAAAGAGATTTCGATATTCGAATAGGATTTTCATTTTGGTTCCAAGGTGAAAGAGAAAATGATATGGCAGTTTCCTACAGGATTTAATGGACAGATGAGGCAACTTTCACGTCGAACAGAACATTAGTTTTCAAAATTGTCGCTGGTGGTCCGACAGTAATCCAAATTTTGTAATAGAATGCCGTGACCACTATTCATTCAAGACAAATGTGTGGTGTAGGTTATTACATAACCAATTAATTGAACCATGTTTTTTGGAGAAAATTTGAACGCAGACATGTCCAGGAATTTATTTGAACGCAGACATGTACAGGAATTTCATTATGAATCATTTGTCTGAAGTTTTGGATAATCATCATTTTAAGTGTCAGACGAAATTTATGTGATCAGCCTGACGTGGCACCGATACACCAAACTATAGAAGTGAAGCAGTGTCTCAGTCAAGAGGCATGTTCAGGGCAAAGTGATAGGACGAAATTGGGAAGATTATTGGCCACCAAGATGACTGGACTTATCTCCGATGGACTTTTTTCCGTGGGGTTATCTGAAACAAGTGTATAAACACAGGTCGGCATACTGAATGATGGAAACGGGTTCTTTGAGATTATTGAGATAAATCAATGAATGTTATGATGAAGAAAAGAAAATTGAAACTTTCTATGGTTCTGGTAAAAAAAAATTATGATTGCTTACCACGTAGTAACGGCTACATCCATCGATTTATTGAATGTTAAGATGTTTTGTTGTGAATTTGGTTCAAGTTATTTTGGTTCAATGTTATTCACACATCTAATGGTCAAAATAAAGAATATAAGATTTATGAAATTAACTAGAGAATGGTTATTATTTGCTCGATAACTACATCTAACAATATTTTTCGAACTCATCTGCAACTAATGGGATACAAATCTGCTAAAAAAAGGAATACGAGTGTAATAATGATGAAAAGAAATATGTACGTTTATTCGATTACTGATATATTGACGTCCATACATTGAAAATCCGGATAACTTCAACAATGAAATGAAAACACTAGATGAACGTTGCAACAACAAAGACGAATTTCTGGAGGTGTTTTTTTTCTGGTAACAGGCCAATGCGGGTTTTTTCTAAGCAAGATATGGCATTTAAGTCTTGTATTCATCAAAATTATGAAATTTTAATCATGTTTCGTTCGACTCGATATGGGGAAAGATTCGAAATAATAAAAAAATGAAAAAAGTCGAAGTGACAGTAGAGTCCAAATTTTGAGCAAGGATATGAATTTGGAAACCGAGCAACTTTTTTCTTTGGCATTTTTCGAAATTTACAAAAAAAACTACTTTTTGAGGATTTTCGAAAAAACTGTCAAATTTGACAGGTTCAGAGTGGCACATGACGAAAGTAAACAAGATGTTTTTACTCATTTTTCAAGCACAAACTAACTGCGAAGTCCAATTTTTGTTATATCTATTAATAAAAAAACTTTCATGTGTCGCGAACTTTATCTGTGACACTGTATATAATAATAATAATGATAATAATGGTCTATATTATTTCCAAAAAAAGTACATATTTCTCATGATTTATACGTATTAATAAAATATTGGAAATAAAAGGCGAAGTTCAATTCATTCAGCGAGAATATCACTGATGACTTGATATATCGTGAAATCTCAAGACCATAGTCGATACTTGTTCGTTCATTAAAAAATGTTTAATTCGAATGTTAACGTTATTCTGACTTTCAAACAAATCGAAAAGGATACGTGATGTTCTGATGATGTATCTAGCCATGTCAAGTGTCTTTAACAATGAAGTCCCATTGTTGAAAAATATGAGTTAAGTCATTTACATACTTTTACATATGAAGTTTCCGTTAAGTAAATGGAAATTTATTGACCAAATTTTGAGATCTTGTGGTATGACTTTCGGTAAAACTAAACACAGAAGTTATAACCATAGAAGAAAAAAAGTCATGTCCCCTCAATGGGAGAAGTTGTAGTTCGTTGTTTTTTAAAGTGTAAAAATATTCCCTTCATTATCATTTACTATTTGGAACAAAAACATTATAATATTGTACTTATCTATGAGTTGCACAACTTCGCGTTTTCAACTTATCAATTCCTTCTCATTTGAACCTTTCATCGCTACCGAAATAGAAGAAATAATACGAGATTGAAAAACAAGAAATCTACCGAAAAAGATGAAGTCCCAGTCTATCTCCCTAAAAAGTGTGCTTCAGACTTAGCACCTTACTTAACATTCATCCTGAATAAATCAATTAATTGAATTGAAACAATTTCAAAGTCGCCTAAAAATATCGTTAGTGACACCTATTTAAAAAAAGAAGATAAAATGTCCCTCATGAATTGTCTGTTTAAAATCTGTTTTTCTGTTAATCAGCTGTCGCCCCCATACGAACGACAACTCTCAGAAGTTGAGAAACTTGTGCGAGCTAAGGAATAACGAGGTCTTACCTTTTAACGTGTGATTCCTACAGACATATTGCGCTTCTGAGCACGTTATCAAAGGTTCTAGAAAAAGGTTTATCGAAATGACTAAAGGGCTTTCTATGTAATTTTGATATACTGAATGAAAAACAACATGGATTAACAGAAGGTCATTCCACTGATACGGCAATAATAGCATTCATACAAATAATAAACAAAAAACTAGAGAGAAAAGCATCCATTATTAGACTCTTCTTCGACCTGTCACGTTCATTCGACACGCTAAACTTTGATTTCATCGTAACAAAAATAAATGCACTTGGGATTCGTGGAAGCATATCACAATGGATGTTCATTTCTAGAAGGTCGTGAGCTAATAGTGAAAATTAGTGAACAAACTTCCGATGATTACTTAATCGACACTGGCATTCCCCAGGGGAGCGTTCTCGACCCCTTAATTTTCTTATTGTTCATTAATGACTTTCCTGATTACATAAATGACGAAGAGGTCTATCGTATGTTCGCATACGATACATCTATAATAGTATCCAGCCCAGATACAAATGAGCTACATAGAAAAACAAATAAGGTTATTCTTCAATTTGATAATTGGTGTAAAAAGATCCGTTTGATCATAAATTATTCCAAAATCATTGCAGTTCGATTCCAGAGATCCAAAACAGGAAAACTTTCCACAACTAAACATTAATCTCAGATGGGAGGAATGCATCACTATGATCTGCTCCAAATTGAATAAACACTACTTCGCAATGAAAAATCTGATAAGTTGCCTTGATGCGGAGGGTATAATTTCTGTGTACTATGCATTGGTTTACTCGACTATAAGTTATAACATTGTAGCTTATGGTAGTACCAGTACCGATAGTACCAGTACCAGAGTCTTTTTTGCATAAAAAAGGATAATTTGTCTGATGTTCCATTTGGATTATCGAGAATCCTGCAGAAATATCTTCAAAGGGAAGAAACTTTCAACTTTCACGAGTGTTTATTTATACAAACTTCTGATTCACACCTACATTCACAAAAACAGTCTCATACAAAAATCAAAATTTCACAACTACCAAACTCACAAAAAAACGAATTTAGACTAGAACTAGCCACATACAACAATTACAAAAAATCCCCAAAATATGCAGGCGCGAATTTCTACAATTTATTACCCCATGAATTGAAAAACCAGTCGAACCTGTTCAGATTCAAGTCTAAACTGAAATATTTTCTGCTCCTGAATGCATTCTATGATATATTTGAACATTGAATTATTCAAAAATCACTTTTTCACTCCAAACATTCGTTATCGAATTGAAACAGATACCATTCAGGAACGCTGCACAATATAGTTATATGAAAGAGTCACGATATAAAATTTCACTTACGTGGAAGACTACCATCTTCAATGGCGGACTTTCAAGTTTCGGAATAAGACACCTGTCTAATTACCTTATCAGCATTATTGATTGATTTTTGATCGACTTATTCCACAACAAGGACCACAACAAACATCTTTTAGGAACTAGAATTCAATAGAATTTTAACTGAATTTCTTTAGAAAAACTTCAGTCGTGAATGGTTATTTTTTTTATGCTACCCCACTGTCTCTTGATTATGACAAGTGATCAAAATTTGATTCAGCTTCTATGATTTCGTCGGTGTGATCAAAGAGACTGCTAATCTTGAACCACATGTAATAAAATTATAATTAATTCGTAAATGTAGATCCAAGAAATCTCTTAAACCAACATCATTAAAGTGCAACCGGTGGGTATATCCGTCTTCAATAGGCAGCAGTTGGCCATGGTATGTAAATTATAAATTGCAATCATTAAACTCTTAATGAATTCGAAATCATTGCCAGTCGTTAGTGGATACTTTGCTTGGGATCGACTCATTCACTGGATGTGATATACAAGGTGTTGACTCGTTTCTGTGAGTAAAGGAATTTGAAATGAGATGAAATATTCAACAAAATACGCCGCTGTATGAAATATCAAATTAAAAATTGTAAAATAGATAATTCCTACTTTCAATAGAGTATTTCTACTGCCAATCCACAAAGAAATAGTATGGAAATTGCAGTTGCTAACGATGGAAGTATCAACTTTCTAATCATTTTCTGTACTCCGCAACGGCACCTATATCATAATCGATGCCACAACAAACTCCACGAATTTTCTATATCCAGGCTTCGACTTGCATCTGGAATGCAGCTGGGTCTAAAATCGAAAATGAGTCGAGAGCTAGATTTACCTATGCGGAAAGAAACTTACATTACATCTAAACGTAAATTCGATGTCTCAACGAAATTATCGGATCAGTATTTTCAAATAATGGCAGGTTGAAATTGACATCAAAACTGGTCTGGAAATGTGGAGAACTCAACTCACGGATCATCAACTCTGTACCGGGTGTAAATCGATTCAGGCTCGCCCCCATAACTTTTTTGTTTCTCCTAGCGTCGAAGTGGAATTTTAGTGGTTCAAATGGTATCACAATTCGGATTGATTGGATAAAAAATATTTTTTGTAGCATTATCAGCTCCACAAGCGATTATCCCAACTTTGGAATTTCATATGGAACACCCCGTATTTTTCCACAGTTTTGGATTCAACGAATGTCCTATTTTAGTGAAAATATACTTACTGTGGAGTCGAGTTGAAAAATCACGTCAAGGAGGATTCGACCGCTGAAAAACATTTGCTTTGTGCCCATGATCTAATAGAAATAGAAATCAGTAGTTCAATTTTTGTTCCCACCCATATATTAACAATTTTGTGACAAATATTCCAAATTCAATGGCACCATGATGGCTCATTATATTATTCGGAAAAATTTCTATTTTACCAGAATTGGTAAATGGTACTGATGAACAGTACGTTTATTCCGAAAAAATGCATTTCTATGAAAGTGAATCAATTTTCTTGGTGCGTTTTTTTATCTAAAGTAGGCGTCGAATAAAAGAGAAATAAAAGACGTCTTTGTTAACCATTCAATACTTGAATAAGTTATTTTAATATACAGAGGTATATCCTAGTATTGGCGTTGAAATTATTGTGATTCAAAATGTGGAAACTTTCACGCGTGATGAAAAAATTGATATGCTTCTAATTTATGATGAATGTATAAACCCTCAACAGCAACAACTATCATGTACACTGAGCGTTATCCAGGAAGACGTCACCTGACAAGATAACATTTTGGAAAACTGGAAACGAAATTTCGCGACCAACCAGACGACGATGATAAGGTAATTTTGAGTTAGGACGAAAACATAGATATGTTGGCTTATGTTCACTTAAACAGAATAGTGCCCACTCGAGAAATTACTTTAGAAGTTGATATCAGTCACCCGTCTGTGTGGAGAATATTGAAAAAACACGACTTCCATTCATTCAAATATCAACTATATCAAAAATTGTATGAAAATGATTCTATCAGACGAATAGCATATATTATGACCAGTTTCTCCAATAAATAGAGTTGATCCAGAATTTTCTGATAGCATACTTTATTCAGACCATTAGCTATCAGAAAATATATGTATTTCCAACAATACGAGACATCTCCTTATAATGGAGATGGACATTTCAATGGAGTTTTTTCTGACAGATGGGTGGGAACAAAAGGACCAATGAGGTGGCTTCCAAGATCGCCAGATTCAATACCGCTCGATTTCTTCTTTTGAACTCGTGTGAAAAATCATGTGTGCCGTGCACCAATATAAAATCAGGTGAGGGGAGCAATTGCGGAAATAAACTATGTGCAGTTGAATAACGTCGTAAAAAAAAAGTAAATTTAATTCGGGATATGAACGGTAGATATTTCTAGCATTTGTGAATTTCAGTGGAGATACCAAACATATTATCGACTCCAATAGTGCTTATTGGTTTTTTTCCTATTATCTGCGCAAATGAACTCGCACCAGTATTTTGCAGACTTTTCAACCTGTCTTACAAGAAAGAGGTTTTTTTTCTTGTTGGAAGATTGCTCGCCTTCAGCCTATTCCCAAAAAGGGCAAGAAAACTCTTCCAAATAGCCATAGACCAGTCGCTTTGCTATCGGTGATATAAAAAATCATGGAGAAAGGCGTAAACCACCATATCCTCAAATATTTGGAAGGCTTCAACATCTTCAGCGATCATCAATATGGCTTTCGGAAACGAAGATCAACAGGCGACCTTCTATTGTATGTCACTCATATTTGGAATAACGCAATCGAGAAACATGGAGAATCAAGAGTTATTGTGCTTGATATTTCTAAGTCCTTTGACCGTGTGTGGAATGAGGGTTTGCTGGCCAAACTTCGATGCTATGACTTGTCGGATCATTTTTGTGTATGGCTCTTCAGCTTTCTGAAAGAACGTTTCCTGCAAGTGGCTGTCGATGGATATCTCTCGTGAACTTTCACAATCAACGCTGGTGTTCCCCAGGGATCCATATTGTCTCCAACCCTCTTTTTAATGTATATCAACGACTTACTGGAAAAAAACAAAGAATCCAAGATATTGCTTTGCTGACGACAGCACACCTGTCTCGTCATTACATTTTGATTCCAGGACATCGACTGCGAGACACGTCTTCACCGGTAGCAGGAGGTTGCATATCTTATTGAGGATCTAGAAGTAATTTTGAATTGGGGTGAAAGTAACCAGGTTCAATTCAATTCCACAAAAACCCAGTCATCGATTTTCTCCAAAAAGATACATGTCTCCGAACCGGATATAATAATGTCAGGTCAGACAATTTCGCTTTCTGCTTCGATAAGTTTGTTGTGAGTTGAAATAGACACCAATATGTTTTGCACAATCGGACACCAATATGTCTTAGCACAATCATGTCGCTGGATTTGCAAATGCTGCTTCTCAAAAGCTTGGAACACTGTTCAGAACCAGAAAACTGTACACACCTCAGCAACTTTTGATGCTTTATAAAGCTCAGATCAGACCTTCTTTGGAGTAGAGTTCTCATGTCTGGACCTCCACCCCCAAATATACCCTGAACCTGCTGAATTCAATCCAGAAAAGAGCCATCCGCTTGATTGGAGACGCGAACATCACTTGCAACCTCGATAGTCTGGAACATCGAAGAAAGGTTGGAGATTTGTTTCCTTTCTATAGATACTTTCACGTGAAGTATTCAAGTGACTTGGCATATTTGATTTTACCAAGAACGGTACATATCAGAAATACGCGAACGACTGGGGCTGCTCATCGTTTTGAGGATCAACTCAGTACACCTCGAACTTCACTGTTTGAGAACTCTTTCATTTGGAGTACTGAGTACAGTACTGATTTTATATCCACATTAAACCATGGGAGCACACAAAATGTTTTTCAGTGGTTGCATCCTTCTAGACGTGATTTTTTTTTACTCTTATCTACAACATCATGCAAAAAAATACAAAAAAAACTTCTTAATAATTATATATTCAGCAAAATAGGACAATAATATTTGGGTGGGAGGAAAAAAACTAGCATTAAAATTCCAACAAATATATTCACATGCATTGGAGGTTCATATTGAAAATATTTGCTGCCCTCTCTGAAAAATGGTCGTGTGTTTGACGTTCTAAGTTTTTGTTAAGCGTTTGCCGTTTTTTCAATTGAAGTAGCCAGCTCATTATGAATATGGCCGAATAATGAGTCCACGATTACCTTCTCTTTACCAATTGTTTTATGTTTCTAGCTATGCTTTCTACTTACTGGTAACCAACCCATTCAGGTTTTGGTTGGATTCTTTAGTGATAAAAATAAATCATTTGAATGTTTTTTTTGTAACAGATATAACTTCGAAATACTTAGTTTCTATTTCTTCCGATAATGCATATGTATTAGAATGAGAAAACACATATTGCATGAATAAATTGCCTTTATACGTGTTGTATATTATGACTTACACAGATGCCTCTATTGACATGATTTGAATAATGAAGATAATAATGATTTTCTCATAAAAGTAAGGCGATAAGAGAAAAATGGCTGAAATATAGCGATTTTTCCTCCGAAATACGCAGACTTCGCCCAGACCACTTCGTTAAAATGTTTGTTTTGATTATAGGAGTGAAATAATACCTTCCTTACTCTCGAACCTTAATCTGCGCCGGAGAAATGAAGGCTGTCATTTCTATCTCATTGCGTTTTCCTCAAGACACGTGATTTTTGGAATAGGGGCATTTCTTTCGAGACACTTGCTCGAGCAAGGTTTTTGGCACTGATTGAGGTGATCATAACTCTGTTCCCGAATTGGAACACCCGTTCAGCAAAATGTGGACATTACAATCAGAAACAAGGGGTTCACTATAGTCTGCCAGGATGTCTTCGACACCTTGGTCCACTGTAGTTGTGTGATGTCTCTCAGTTACGTGTAGTTATATTATGCATCGACATCACGCGACCCATCTTATACTTTGTCCATCTAAACAACAGAGTGCTCCAAAACATTATCATGCATAGTGCACGTGATCTCCTAGACAAGGCTGCTCGTACAGAGTCGCACTAAGAAACGACCAGTTTTTGTGGCTGGGTATAGGACATTTTTAGGTGGAGTGTAGGAACACAAATTAGCAGTTTATTCAGCCGTATCAGTATTTGAAATTTTGAAAATTTCAAACCTCAAAATACCGTATATGGACACACCACAGGCGTTAAAACGTAACTGACCATTCCTACACTGCGACAGTGAATTCCGCCAGCCGATTGCAGTTAAATCTGATTGGCCAGCGTGAGGAGGCTTTTTATTTTATCCAAATTTGCGTGGTGATCATTCTTTAACTATGCATCTATCTTTGTGTGGGTTACATTGTTTGTTGGATGGATATAGTTTAGTAATTATTTATTCCTTTTTCGGCGCTTTTACGGTAATGATAAGATACTGGAGCTGCCTTATATGCTTCGAGATAGTGTAGTGAATGACATGTACTGAATTCATAGAATTCATTCATTCATTCATTCATTATCCACCTTCAGGCTGATACAAGTTAATGAACCTGATGTATTGCTCCATGGCCACCAAAGACGATATTCCTTGTGCACTTTTCGGCTCCGGATGGGACGAATATCATCCAAAAAAAAAGTAAAAACGTATGAAATATCGAAATATTTCTTCTACTCCAGCAGGGTATACCGACACCCGTCTGATAATATTATTAAGCTGATTATTGGAGACTTTAATCAAATGATGTCCGCCCTACTCTCAAACCTTGAGAACATACCGGCTCACCGTTCTTCCATGAAGAAGTGAAAGGATTGTCGAACAGAAACACAGGAAGATTTAAAATAATAAACAAACGTCAAGCAGTTATGGAAAGCGAAAGAATTGTGGAATTGCGTAATTAATACTTAGAACAAATAACTAAATATAGACAAGAACAACGGCAAATTTTCTATTTGGACGAAACTTGGTATGACACTCACGACATAATTACGAAAGACTGTACTGATGGTTCGAGAATGTGTACGCCTAATAAGCCTGCAAACAAAGGACCGCGACTAATCATTGTGCATTGCGGAGGAAGTAAAAGATGGGTTCCGAATTCTTTGACATTATGTAGAAAAAACTTGAGGATTACAATGTTGACTATCATGAGAACATGGAAGCTAATATTTTCGAGGAATTGTTTGAAAACTCATTGATCCCAAATTTCCATACGAATAATGTAATAGTTCTTGACAATGCTTCCTATCATTCGCGACAGCTCATCAAAGTACCGAATAAAATTTCGAGGAAAGATGAAGTACAAAGATTTTTGAAGGATAACAATATGTATATTCAAGATTAGTATACCAAAAACCAACAACTTGAAGTTTTACAGACAAAAACATTTGAAAAAGTGTATACCCTTGAGAGTATTGCTGAAAAGTAGGGACACACCATACCCTATATTTTTGTGTTTTCAATCCCATCGAGTTGATTTGGGGAAAATTGAAACAAAGCATCGGGTGTATAAATTATTTACCAAAATTTCATAAGTTAGTAGTAGAGCTGATTTAAGAAAAAGTATCTAATATTACCGAAGAAGACTGCCAGAAAAGGATTAAAAAAGTAATTTTACTTGAAAAAGACTATATAGAGATCGGATACTTTCATATTAATGGTGAAAATAAATTCATGATTGATTTACATGACGACAGTGAAAGTGAAACACAGAATATGGAAGAGGAATTATCAGAAGCTTTCGAAGAAAGTTAGTACAATGTTTTTGAAGCAATCGAGTATATATATGAGTAATAAGTATTCAGAAGTATTTTCAATTATCACCCTGTTATTTGAATTCCTATGTCGTTCACTTGAACATTACCAATTCAGTTAATATGAAACATAGAGAATACTGGGAAAAATTTAAATGGGAACACTCAAGAAAAATCTTCATAAAGGAACCCTCTGAGAAAATAATCCAAGAAATGATCTAACAGTAGGAATAGAATAGGTTCTGATTTAAAATATGTAAGTTTATTGCTTATCTGGTTGAGAGTTCTGTAATGTCATCAGTGATTTAAGATTCAACGAAAGTCATTTTTTGTGGAGGAAAAAATCAGTTTTTTATCGATCTTTTTTGGGTAATTGTTACCTTTCACAATCTGATAAATATAAAAATTATAATGGAGAACTTTATACAAGTGTAGAAGGGCAAACTTTTTAGTTTACCCCGATAAGTTACTGCGTAAAAATCAAAGTATTTTTCACAAAGAAAAATCTTTAATTTATCAGTACCTAACTTGTCGTATTTAACAATTTTGCCTATCAAAAAAATTATTAAGAAATAATACTTTTACTTTTCGGAGGCCAAAATCTGCCTCCGTCTTCAGAAATTGATAAAAAATTCGAATATGTTCGCAGTTATTTCTTTTTTGATAGCTTATTTCTTTACTTCTTCGACAGGAATAACTGCGAATATATTCGAATTTTTTATCCATTTATGAAGACGGAGGCAGATTTTGGCTTCCGAAACGTAAAAGATAAGTATTATTTCTTAATAATTTTTTTGATAGGCAAAATTGTTAAATACGACAAGTTACTGATAAAGAGAAGATTTTTCTTTGTGAAAAATACTTTGATTTTTACGCAGTAACTTAAAGGGGTAAACTAAAAAGTTTGCCCTTCTACACTTGTATAAAGTTCTCCATTTTAATTTTTATATTTTTCAGATTGTGAAAGGTAACAATTACCCAAAAATGTTCGATAAAAAACTGATTTAAGATGTATTACTAATGAAGAAGTATTACTGAATTTAAGTAGTGCTGAATGAAAGAGAAAAAATATCAATCTCCAAAACAATATATGTAACCACAACTCGTCCGATAATAACAATATTCAAGGAATCATTGGCCTTATCATCTTGGAGACCAGCACTTGGCAAATATCAAAAGGATTCAGCAACGACCTCATGTTTGAATTCAATTGCTAATTTCAATTTAATAAGAGATCTGGTTTGGCTGTGCGGTTCTTTGCATACAATAATTCCCTTTAACATTTGTATAAACGTAATGATAGACCACCCATAAGCTATAATACCACATCGCACTCGGAATCGGACGTGAAAGTCATTGTCGTACTTACGAGTTAGAAAGAGTAGAATGCAGAATGTAAACACATGGTTTGAAAAAAAAGTAAAGCAAACCTAGAAATTCATCATTTCCACATCATCAGATAAAGCGAAACGAAGAAAAAACATTTGAAAAAAGTCCAACCAAAACTGGATATCTTACAACATTCTTATTCCCATGAATATTAATATTTTGTCAAAAAAACTTTCGCTATTTACCTTATCAATTTCTCTCTCTCTCTCTTTCTCTCTCAATTTTGGATGGTTGTTGCTTCTTATCAATTTCTAAATTTTGAAATTCTAGCATTTCTTCAACGTATCCTTGTCTGCTAACCAAATGGATATATCTACATACAGGCAGCAGAGGATATCAGATGGAAATACGTTTTATGTCTATAATACGTACGGATGTTCTTGGGCAAAATATAGATAGGATATTTGGACATGTTTTGGATGGACACATAATGGATATCAATATGATATCTATAAAGGACCTTTTTTGAAGAAAGAATAAGTGTGATTTAATAAATAACACTGTACGAGGGTGCTTCCAAAAAAAAGAGACAAATTTGGATTTTTCAAGTCTGATATTTTTTCAGGAAAATGTTGTGTGTCGTAATTTGGGGGTTCTGATTACGAATCTGAAGTAATTTTCAGCCTATTTTGCCCCCTTGTATGAACAAAGTCCCCGCCGCGTTTGCCTGTCTAAACGCGATAAACTCAAAAATTACCCAACGGATTCTCATATGGGCTTCACCAATGTACGAAATAATTCGTACATTGATTGAAATACGACGATATCATCCGTGTTCTTCTTGGATAAGGGGTTGAGGGCTACCAGACCATATAACCCCCCTAACCGTCCCATAATGATCTGGGGTATTTTTAAACGTTCTAGATTTGTCTCCAACGTTCCAACTATTCCTGAATATGTTTTCGAATGTTGTGAAATGCTCTCGAAAGTTCTGTTCTACAATTTTTTTAAACATGAAAATTCTAGTCTTTATATCTTCAAAAATATCGGTCTCAGGTGAAAATAAAAATATTTTTATTGATATAAGACAAGGAGTCACCACTACATAACAACATATAAATTCCTTGATCGTTCCACAATAATCTGGGATGTTACGACGGGACGTTACCGATTACTACATAACATTCCACCACATTATTGAATGTTCCAGGATGTTCTCGAATAATTTTGAATTTTCTTGACTGTTCTAGAGCGTTCTAGAGAGAAATAAACGTCTTCAAAGGCACGCCCTTTAGGTGAGGAGGGAAACCTTCTTCATGCTGGGTGAGGGATACATTGGGTTTATCAATAAAACATCGAATAGGAATGACCCTGTATCATTATATTCTAATATATAATGGAAACGTTGCGAATATGAATCATAAATGTACTCGAATGACTAGATATTATGATATAAAATTAGTTAGTTGATTCTGAGCATTCATAAAGATGGCGACTATAAATGCATCTACTTAAACTGGTCGTTTTAATTTGATGTCCTATCCTAACAGATTACCTATGGACCCAGTGTACGTAAAACAAAATCAAAAGTGATCTTACGTTCATGTGAATCTGATCTACGTAAATAAAATGGGTATCAAAAATAATAAACGAAACATTCAACCATTCAATGGAGGACGTTATAGTGTTTGGAAGTTCCGTGTGAAATCACTACTTGCTGAACTACAAGTTTTGGATGTTATAGACCAGGATGTTGAAAACCAAGATGACGAATGAACAAAGAAAAATCTGATCGCAAAGAGCACAATAGTTGAATACTTGAGTGATTCATTTCTGAGCTTCGCAAGAGAAGAACATTCTGTCAAAGATATTCTAAAAAAGCCTGGATGTCATTTATGAACGAAGAAGTCTTGCAAATAACTGGCTTTGAGAAAACAATTATTGAGTTTAAAACTTCAAGGAGAAATGTCTTCATCACAACATTTCATTCGTTTCGATGAAATAGTAACCTAACTTGTTTCCGCTGGAGCTAAGGTGTCACATCTCTTGCTGACTCTTCCCTCTTCATACGATAGAGTCGTAAGAGCTCTTGAAACCCTCTTAAAAGACAACCTAAACATCGCTTTGTGGAAACAAAAGACTGTTAGATCATGAGGTTGAATTGAAAGAAATTATAAAAACATAGATTTGAAGGTGCTGCAGATGGGAAATCAATCAACCTCTGGAACCTCAGGTGTCAGACTCAAGAAACACAAAGTAACGGAAACACAAGAATGAAGAAATCATACTACAAATCACCACATAAAGACTCATATATAATTTGTGAACATTGTGAAGGAAGCAACTACTTAAAAAGTGATTGTTACTACTACAAGAAGATGCTAGAAAAACAACGAGAACGTCCAAACACAACAAAAACGATGGAGTCGTAAGAGCTCTTGAAACCCTCTTAGAAGATAACCTAAACATCGCTTTGTGGAAACAAGACTATTAGATCATAAGGTTGAATTGAAAGAAATGATAAAAACATAGATTTGAAGGTACTGCAAATGGGAAATCAACCAACCTCTGGAACCTCAGGTGTCAGACTCAAGAAACACAAAGTAACCGGAAACATAAGAATGAAGAAATCATTTTACAAATCACCACATAAAGACTCACATATAATATGTGAACATCGTGAAAGAAGAAACTACTTAAAACGTGATTGTTACTACTACAAGAAGATGCTAGAAAAACAACGAGAACGTACAAAAACAATCCAAGTTATTCAAACAATTGAAAAAAAAAACAAAAAAAGCGATTTATTTTCAACAGAAGTACCCAGTTACAGAAAATGCTATTATTACAGAGTATATATGGAATAAATATTAAAAATAATGGAATATAGAAATGTATAAAACTAAATGCTAAAACAAAGTATATATATATATATATATATATATATATATATATATATATATATATATATATATATATATATATATATATAAATATAAAATATTCGTATAAGTAGAATTTCAAACTGAAAAATTGAGTATATAACACAAAAAGTTACAAATCATGCAATTTAACAGTACTGACACAAAAGTTATTTATAGTATTATTAAAAGTGATTGTGGATACAAGATACCAAGGCGTTTAGAGAGTCGAAATGAATATCGCAGTGTTCACAGATTTTATTGAAGCTACTGCACATAAAATTCAATGGTGATCGTAACATAATATTTGTGCGTGATGCTTCGCAATAGAATTTTAGATTGTGTCGACCTTCACTTCTTGGTACTGAGAAATTGATCTCGGAAATTGAAGACAATAAAGGCGGTTCATCTTCATGGCTCGAAATTCAAGTGGTCTGAACAATGGAAAATCTGAGAATGATCCAAAATTCACTAAAGTAAAAGAACAAATTAATCGTGATGATAGATGAATTGAGAGAATTAAGAATTTTCCGTCTCATTACTATAATGAAATGCTTGATGACAATATTTATAATATCTGAAATGTTATCAGCAAAGTCTTTTGGTTTCAACTTACCTAAAATTTATAATGAAATAAGAGAAAAGAAAGATAGAAATCAGTGGGAGGAAGCTATAAAAGTCGAACTTGATTCAGTTTCATATAAAGAAACTTGGATCAGTGCCTAATCCTATAAACAAAAACATTATAGATACCAAATAGGTTTTTACTATTAAAAATGATGAATATGGTAACCCAACAAAATATAAAGTACGACTAGTAGCCAGGGGTTGCAAACAACAATATTTACTAAATTATGAAGAAACATTTGCACCTGTAGCTAGGATTACCACATTCTTCAGATTTTTATTAGTCTTCTCGAATCAGTTTGACCTCATCATCCACCATACGAATGTAAAAACTGCTTTCCTCAATGGCAAATTGAAAGAGGATATTTATAGGAAAGTTCCTGAAGGAGTTATAGCCGAGAGGGATCAAGTTTGTAAACTGAACAAATCTCTATATGGCTTAAAACAATCATCAAGGTGTTGACTATAAAAGATCAAAGCATATTGATATCAAATATCACTTCTCGAAAGAACAGATTGAGCAAAAGACAATCTTACTAAAATATATTCTGACAGGTGAACAACAAGCTGATGCCTTTACCAAACCTTTACCAGGACCAAAGTTTGCATAAATAAGAATGGCCATTGATTTACATTAGAACTTAAGAATGATTTCAGTTTAATATTTTTTCGAGTGGGATATTGGGTTTATCAATAAAATATTAAATAGGAACGACCCTGTATTAGAATAAAATAAGTTAGGTTAGGTTATATATAATATAATAACTATATAATGGAAAAGTCACGAATATAAATCATATCTGTACTAGATATTATGATATATATTTGTTGATTCTGAGCATTCATAAAGATAGCGTGTATAACTGAATATAAGTGAGTCTACCTAAACTGGTCGTTTTAACTTGACGCCCTATCCTAAAAGGATAGAGACATAACACATAATGTAGGTCTCTTGTCGTTCTACACTGATCTGGGATGTTCCGGAACTTCCTCAAACGTTTCAGATTATTGCGTAACATTCCACCATGCGCACATTCTTGAATGTTATTGAAAGTTGTGGAATGTTTTCGAACATTCTGCAATGTTCTGAACTATTATAAAACTCTTGGATTGTTTCTGAATTACGAGCAGTTTTCTTGTAAAATTAGAATGCAAATAAAACACCGTACTACTATGTTAAAAAATGAAAACGCAACTATTTATTTGACACATTACTGAATCGTAAAGAGTGAAAACATAAGATCATAAGTCCAACAAGAACTTTCTAGAGAGCGAAAGTTTCAGACCTCATTTTTTCAAAAGCCCGCCCTTCCAGTGAAAACAGAACATTCTTCACGGATGGGGGATAACCCATTTTGCTCAGTTCATGTTATTTTAATATATATTTTCAATATCATATTTTACTTCATTTATTCCGAAACTGTTAATAGAAAATGATATTTTTTAAACTACAACAATAAAGTGTACTTCTTGTACTACAAAAAAATGTCAAAGATACGGTTAATTTTTCTGTGCCAGTGAAAAAGTGAAAATTTCAAAGCTCACTTACTTACTTTATCTTATGAAAAACACACTTTTTTACTAATACAGAAAAATGAACAGCACTGTTTGGAACCTTTGGTGTAGTAATAAATATTACTGGAGTTTTTCCCAACACCAAATCGTTATTTTTAACACCTCGACACGTGTTTCGATCACCAAATGATCATCTTCAAAGAGGAAGATTAAAAGATGAGTCGAAGTGTTAAAAATAACGATTTGGTGTTGGGAAAAAACTCCAGTATAGTATCGTTGAAATTTCCTGTATTACAATAGTTACACTTCAATGTTAAAGTTTGAAAAACAATACTTCCTGAATACATAACATTTAAAATAAAATTAATGAAGAAGTACCTGAATTGATGAAAAATTTACCGATTGAAAACTGGCTTTTTGTGTTTTGTTTCTCACTATATCAAGTTATTTGACAATATTTCCATAGATAACATCATAGTGCCACCGTTCTGAAAAGAAATTGTGACTTGTGTTATATCGTTGAAAAGAGAGTTTAATATTCTATCAAATGGTGTGAAAAAATATATAGGGTTTCATTTCAAATTTTTGACTCGGATTCATTTTCGGTAAAACCAAAATAGGTTTTTCTTTAGATATAACGACTCAACTGAACCATACCTTTGTGCCAAATTTCAAATGTATCTCCCCATTAATATCTACATATCTGAATGAAGCCGTGTACAATGATTTGTAGTCACCCAGTATACACTACATACTTTCACGCCTAAATAACTCTCCCTCCGCCTGACTTTTGTCCTCAATCGATCAAATTAATAGGAAAGTACTGAAAAAGAGATGGGTATTTTAACAATAGTGAATATGGCGAATTGATCCAGTTGCGTTGCATACAAAAAACATATTGAAAACGAATTTTTTTGTAGAAAACATAGTCAAAATAACGATTGCACATCATGTCAGTCTAAATAACAAAATAACTGAAGCTATCACATTGCTCAGTCAAAAGTATCATATTTGGTGATAAAGTGAAATTGAATTTACAGCATAGTTACTTTTCAGAGCCAAAGATACTGCTAATACTGCTGCCATCTATCTGGAATATATGAAGTATAGTTAAAAGTAACGTAATTACACCAATAATAATAAAATGAACACTGTAATATAAAGATCAGAAAAGAAGTTCGAGTACCATTATTACACAGCAGATGAATAATATTTTAAATTAATAAAAAATTTGATCGTCAAAATTAATCTGTATCAATTTGTTCATTAAGATGTAAGATAGCAACGTTCTCATTAGATTCATCCACCTTGGGTGGAAAATTATTGTGAAATTAAAACACACAGTAGAATATACTTTGGTTTTTGTTTTATACCATTGTCTGATTGATTGAAATCGGTCGTAACTTTGTATTTTTGAAGTTATTGACAAATAAAATAGTATTCATTGCAGGATTTCTAGTCTGCCATCTGTTTCATTGCATGTCTGCTGAAAAAGTGTGAAATCATTTCTAGGGCCTGATTGACCGCAGCGTCTTGTTCAGCCTGCGTTTGTCCAAACAATTGCGATTATTAAAGTACCCCACTTCCGCATATCAAACTGAAATGAAGGACACCTCGTGAAATTATTTTTCATCAAAAGTTCATTGGTTCGCCATCTATTGGATAAATAGAACAACTCTTAAATCGCCCATTACCATTTCGATTCCGTGAAATCCTCGCAACTCGAGCCGTCGGGTGTAGAATGATGGGCGTGCAGATTAAATGTTCCTTATTTTGCAACTATTTCATGGGAATTGTTCAGTTATTATTGAAGATCATTCAGTACACTATTCTTGAACACGATTAGATTATAATTTATATGAATTTGAGTATCCACACATATTTACCTAGGCTGAGTTGAAAACATTTTATCATGAATGTTGATGCGGTACTGCCAGGATGCGAGAATAGTACAGTTGGTCATTGGGAAATCAAAGGAGTACTGTGGTGTATGAGAATTCAGGTAAGTTAAATCAGTGCACTGTCTTCATTGGGAAATCAAAGGAGTACTGTGGTGTATGAGAATTCAGGTAAGTTAAATCAGTGCACTGTCTTCATTGGGAAATCAAAGGAGTACTGTGGTGTATAAGAATTCAGGTAAGTTAAATCAGTGCACTATCTATGTTCAAGTTGCAAATTCTGAATTATTTCATTTTTCATCTAGCACCAAATATATAACCTTATATTCTAATATTTTCTGTTCTACAGGCGACCTAAGAGTTTTGCCTACTGTATACATCGAAAGAATAGGCGCTTGTGACGAATCTGAAATAAGGCTCAATAAATTTTGTGCTGGTTATAAGAGCTGAAAGCTTTCTATTGGAGTATCCTGGCACCACAGAAACCATCTTTGTTGGCTCTTTGAAAGAGACTACTCTTGTGGATATTATCTTGAAGAACCCGATAGAAAACAATACAAGTAGATGTGAAATAGTTCACACATTCGACTCTAATCCCAATGGTGTGGAAGAACCATGCTGATTTCGAAAAGTACATCACAGAAACCGTTAATATCAGTAGAATATTGTTACCAGAATATTTTGAAGATGTTTCTGTAGCCCATGAGGGTGTCCTGGAGCAGAGCGATCCTGAAGTAGGCCTAATTCACGAAATGAAGAACCCGATAGAAAACAATACAAGAAAATGTGAAATAGTTCACACATTCGACTCTAATCCCAATGTTCCGGAGAATCATGCTGATTTCGATAAAAGTACATCGCAGAAACCGTTAATATCAGTGGAATATTGTTACCAGAATATTTTGAAGATGTTTCTGCAGCCCACGAGGGTGTCCTGGAGCAGAGCGATCCTGAAATAGGCCTAATTCACGAAATGACGCAAGTTCCGATTCTTTTGAAGCAGCCCGTTGATGATACTACAGAAGCCACCCTTACTAGCAAATTGGAATAACTTGAAGCTTCCTATGGTATTACGAACTGTGTTAATTAGCAAAAGCCTGCGAAGGAAAGAACAGAAGCAAGCCGTGTTGGCAATATTGAAGTAATAGGTGAAGTTGTAGCTTTTTCTGCTGGCAACTATAGTGGTTTGGATGCACCTGCAGACAGGGCCGTCGCGATGGAGGGATGGGGGAGAACCTCCCCCCCCTGCTTTTTCGACTTGGGAAAAAGTTGGGAAATTTTGGGCCATGAAGATAGAAAAAAATAATAGTAAAAATATGAATGAAAATTTTTAAAAAAATAAAAAAGAGAGAAAAGAAAAGGAGAGGTAATAAGAAAAGGGAAAGAACCAGGAAAAGGTTGGGATTTCCCAACATGCATAACTTGAAGAGAATTCTGAGTTGTTTGAAATCTTCAAAAAAGTTTAATTTCTCCCAAGTAAGAGAACAGTCCTGAACAGCCCACACATTTTGAAGTGACAATTTTACAAAATTTCCAACTTTTCGCTGTTTTTCCGACTTGGAAATGTTGGGAAATTTCGGTCCGTGAAGATAGAAAAAATAATAGTAGAAAACAATAAGCACAATATTATTTAAGTGTTGTTTCCTTTCATTTGTATTGAATATTTCTATACATGGTGGATATGGTGGAAGACCAGGAACCGTGGTCCAAAGTAGAATAATTCCCATTATTATTTTTATAATCACCAAAATTTATTTTTGTTTGTGCATACCCTAACGTGCATAAGCATTCAGCCAATATTTGGATAGCTAAGTAAGAAAATTAGTATATTATAGTAGTAACTAATACCTCGGCTTTCATTTCTTCGAAAGTTGGGAAATTTTGCTGGTGGAGTTGGGAAAATTTGGATTCCCTCCCCCCCCCGGTTTTTCTTTTCGCTACGGCCCTGCCTGCAGATACTGATTTTGGCAGCACTACCGAATCAGGTTTGAAACGCACTTCAAATCGAATTCAGAACAACGTCTGAGAGGTGAATACTAAGGAAGAAAGAACAAAAAATACGATGAAAAACGCAATGTAGCAATGAAGCACATATATGACTGTAAGGAAAGAGGTTTTCATTGCAAATATATTTCGGAGGAGAAGAGAAAAGAACTCTTCAATGCATTCTGACTGCTACAATAGTAGAGAGAAAGATGCTTGTTATTCAACAAATGAAAAAATTTTATGGATGGAGATTCAAGACGAGGCAGATTTTCAATCTACTAGAGGGGAAGAAAATTTGAGTATGCAAAAAGTTTTTTTAACACATATTTTTTTGGCAAAGGTCATTAAAAAAACTGGTAATTTTCTACTCTGAAAACGGTCAGACGAGCCTTGGAGTGATTGAGAACATCATTTCAGTACACAATTTTCTTGACTCATTGCCGAAATTGAAATCGCACTACAAGTACTAGCAAAATGTATCTGGAGCAAAAAGTAAAATAAGCTCTGAGCTCAGTGTCGAGACAAGATTTTGTGAATATTTTCAGCGAAAAAAAAACGGACTCTGATACTGAATATAATCACCACATTATACAAAACAAGGTTAGACCAAAAACGAAACGGATGATAAAACTAGCATGTTTACAATTGAGTTACAAGCTGTTCTTTTCGTTCCACAACTTCTAGCTTCAACTTTGTATTACGAAACGAAATTGTTACTGCATAATTTCACAATTTATAACCTTTAAAAATAGCGATGGATATTGCTTCATGTGGGACGAAACGAGAGGTGGCTTGAACGCAGATGAAGTTACCACTGTGGTGTTCGCAATCACAATATCTCAGTCACTCCCATCTGTTGCAGTTAGAAAAAATACAATCATTGGACATTGTGACTTTATGCACGCTAATATGGAAAAAATTCTGAAAAATTGAGAAATTTACGCCCCATTTGGTTGTGTCAAAATTTGAAGGACAGCAAAAGAAAGACAGCCTACTTTGTGAACGTTTTATAACCCTCATATATCAAGACAGCAGATCATCTCAACAAGGTGATTCTACAGCTACTGATCTAAAGACGATCAAATATTATCCAAATGGTGAAATTTGTTGTAAGTAATGTCCTTGGCAACAAATTTGAAGAACTGCCAAAGAAAGACTGAAAATTAAACAATCCAAATTCAAGGATTGCAACATATTGAATGTTTCATCCCCACTGATTTGCACTATTTTAATAACAATTTTCCTGTTGATACTAGCAAAAAAACCTTATGTTTTTGAGATTTTTTATTATATACCACAGTCTCCTGACTTAGATAATTCCTAGAAGGTATCAGAAGAATGTTGACTAGGTTAAATAGAGTAGTTATACTATTGTCAGTCTCCAGATGAAAACCTCGTAATGTGAGGAATCAACATACTGAAAACTTCGTAAGTCCGATTTCCGGAATATTACAATGCTCAATTTTTATGATCATACAAACTAGTTGAAAAATACGGTAATTTAACAACCTCAAAAAAAGTTAAAAATAATTAATATTACACTGTTAAATATATTTTTTTGTCTTCTGAAAAGTTGCCTGCAGGGTGTTACAAGGTTTTCACGACAATATGTTCTATTGAATTATTTGGTAACAGTTTAATAGTTGAAAAATTGAAAAGGAAATAAAAATCATGTTAACATTCTCATAGAAACCATTTTTACTATATTTCTCACATCTAAACCATAACCTCGACAGGATGAATAATCTACTGCCAAAAATACAACCCAATTATTTTAATCACCCCTGAAGTATATCATTGATATTCAATTGAAGTTATCTTAACAAGATACACTCTGATACTGATCAGCAATACAGTGTCAACCCAAATGCTCGTTACTTCAAGTTTATATCATTCTTAGATGGATTTTGATTTCACTCCAAGAGTTTGCAAAATGTACTATTGAAATAGGACTGGTATTGAAATGTCAATGATTTGTTGTGAGTTGATACATTTTTGCTCATCAGTGTTGTCAAAATTGGAATGTTTCCTGAGTCTATAATCACTATAATTTACAATGTAGACTTAGCCTTGACTACCTCATCCCAAATGGTAGTTCCATCACATGCACATATTGATTTTGGATTTTGGAAGAGACCTGCAGACCTAGCTATTACCCCACAAACTAGTTTTTTCCAATTTCTTTTATCTTCTGATTTATTTGAGATAACAAATGCTCTACCTATTATTTCTGAAACTTTAACAATGCCATTTTCCAAACGAAATTCTGCTCGCATAGAATCATCACTTTGTATCTCTCCTAAATCTCCATAGGTCCGTCCAATTGGGGTACCCTCAGGGTTGAAAACATTGCCAACATTATCACAACCTGAAAATGTTAAAAGCAAACTAGGTACCTAGATCATCTTTAAATCTTTGAAATCACTACAAAGACGCTTCCCGCTGTCTGTCCCGCTGCTTAGATCTTTAAAACTACGCCACGGATTTTCATGTAGGTTTTTAAATAGATAGAGCGATTCAAGTGGAAGATTTATATGTATATAACATGCATAATATAATAAAGAAACACTGATAATTTTAGAGGTTTCTAATGTGATTTTGTAAATAAACACATTTTTTGCACTTACATTGCAAACGCTCTGAACCCTAGATCAAAAAATGTACTACAGTACAAAGAAGTCCGCGATGGTATATGTCTATCACTTAGAGATAACCCACAATAACCATTTCTTATCCTTTACTTTTTTCGAAGCAATTTTGAGCAATACGGCCTTATCCAATTAAGAACCTTAAATACATTGTGCATTTAATATAGATCGATATGGCCCTTTACAGCACGTAATTCAAATGAACATTTTAGAAGATATTACAGATTTAAAATGCTGGACGGTTGCGGCGGTACCAGCCGGGGAGGCGGCGGCGCGTGCCTCGCCCTATAGCACTTTATGATTAGCAGCGATCCCACGCGTTTGTATGTACATTTAGTGCGCCGCACCCGTGCGGCGCGGGGGCGGATCGCTAGTTACATTATAAAAAAAGAGTTCAACTCTCAAGAAATTATATTTTATAGTTATATTTATAGTTATAGTCATAATGTGTATTAAAATGCACGATTTCTCAAATTATTAGTGTTATATTTTTTGTTTTTTGACCTAGAGACCTAGGGTTTTTTTAATGAAATTCAACAGATTATTGCTTCAAATAGATTAAGTTACAAACATACCCCATTAAAAATAACATCAGAAATTTGAATTATCATTTTTGAAAAAATAAGGAAGTAGGTAATTAAAATGTATAGTCTGTAAGTAACTAAATTCTTCAATAAAAAAATCATTCTAAACAATTTATTTTCGCAGAATTATAAAATAAGTTTATTGGTAGAGAAATATTTTTTTGGAAGGGATAAATTTATGGAAGAGAAAACCTTCATGGCTTTTTAATTCTCCATACATCTAGAGAAAATGGAAAAGGTCTGGAAGTATTTTACTCTTTTCTTCAAAATTTCAACTACAATTACTATTATTAATGGAGAAGTAGAAAACAATAATAATTTCCAAATAACTAGTGTCTACTAAAAAAGAAATATTCATCTTTCATAAGAAGATATTCTTCTTGATATGATCAGGAGTATGGTCTGAAAGTATTCAAATACCTCGTTTTGCAGTCATCTTTGTGAAGAAGTGGAGATATTGAGAAAATGATTTCACAAAAAATACCAGTGACAACCAAGTCACCAGCAAATATTGGGCAGTTACTAACTGCTATAATAATTTACCAATAATTTCCCAATATCTAGTGTCTACTAAAAAAAATTCATATTTTAATAAAAGATATTCCTATTGATATGATCAGGGGTATGGTCTGAAAGTATTCAAAACCATCGTTTTGCAGTCATCTTTCTGAAGAAGTGGTCATATTGAGAAAATGATTTCACAAAAAATGCAGGTGACAACTACATCACCAACAAATAATTAGCGGTTTCTCACTACTGTAATAATTTGTATTGATGTGTTCTGAAAGTAATCACTAATTTCAGTATTTCAGGTAAGCACTGTCCAATATTTCAAGTGAATAATTATTAGCAAATGGTAACTTAGGACAAATTAACTAGGTGTATGAATGTTTTCAACTGTCACTGTGATAAAGCAGATTTTTCTCTTCTGGTGACATGAAATCATACAGTTTTTGCAAGGATTGAGTGAATCGTTTTTCAAAATAATTAAAAAAAGTGCTGATGACAAGATGGCTTGTGTGAGCTAAAGATTAAAGAGGTGTTACCTTTCAACTTGCGATTCCTAGCATAAATTATAGGCATTGAAAATCAATAATCTGGCCTCTGGATTCAAACCATAAGTACGCATAGCAGTAGATTGAAAGTGATACAAACAAATGAAGACAACTGTCTTTCCAAAAACAAGCACTTTTTCCAACAAGTTGGCTTCACCAATTTTCTTTGTCTCCTGAAGATGCCAACTTGGTTGATCAAACGCGCGAAGAGGAGTATTGCCTTTCTGGCAATTGGAAAAAGTGTTAGGTTTTGGATATATTCTACGCCAGAGGTTCCAGTTTTACCAGTAACAAGTGTTTCTGCCCAAAACTTTGAAGTACACTAGGAGAGTTTGTCCATGCAAGTAAAATTTAATATCAATACTCTTTCATGTATAAAGTTATTTTTTCAGGTTTCTGCATTATTGATTCAACACAATTTTCATTACAGTTTTCAACTGCATTTACCTGCGGATATATCTCCACATTCGTGAATAAAAATGTGATATAAACCAGCATTCAAACCATCAACAGTGCCATCGATTATACAAGTATTAGGAGTTGCTTGTATGAAACGAATTACTCCATTAATATTTGAATTCCCTGCTTCCAAAATGGACACTGCTGCTTGACTACCAGCATATCCTTTCACAGCCACCTTCTTTCCAGTGCTTTCCAGAATTTTCAATAACTGTAACGTCGACAACTTACTTTGAATTACAACTTGCTTCTTTTCCAAATTTATTTGAACATTTTCAATTCCAGAAACACCAGCCAAATTGTTTTTAACTAATTCAACGCAAGAGTCGCAAGTCATGTCAACGGCAAATTCAATTGTTGTTGATTCCATGGCTGAGAAAAATAAAATATACCAATTCGAAATACTGTTTTTCAGAAAATAGGAAATAAAGCACAAAGGTCGAAAAAGTAAATAAATACTTATTTCTCTCACTTGTACAAGCAGTGCTTCTCTCTCGTGCGCAAATGGCCAATCTTAATCTTGTCCTGTCAACTGTTTGACAGGAGCTTCGTGGGGGGGGGACCGTTTTGGTGGAGACAATGCTGTCACGCCTAGTTTTTTCTTTTTCACATATTTTTGTTAGCTCAATAAACAAAGTAGTGTACGGATGTGACAATAACATCCGCCCACAAAGAAGGTACGTGGATGTCATGTGCTATTGCTTTTTTTGTGTTGTGATTGTCCACCACTAAAAGTAAGGTATATGCGAAAAGTTTTTACCAAATGTGGAGTGAGGACCTCCATTACTCACGCAGGTATCCAGACAATGATGGATAATCACATAACGAGGGAAAACAAATCATCGCCTTGGAGACGATAAAAATATCATTCCTATGTGATATTTTGCACAGTTTGGAACATGTCACATAGTCGGCCACTCTTAGGACTTGCAGTTCCGTCGAATATTTTGGCCTGGACCAAACTGTTCATCTGTTAGGCTGTTAAATTCATCCGTTTGGTCCTTTCTAGTATTTTCCGAATAACGCGCTCCAGCTATACTTCACCAGCAATAGATGAATGTAACAATTTGTTGACGAAATGGCTCGTGAAAGGAACATAATTGTATTCTTTCTCCCTCCTTACCATTGTGAGGTAAACTCGATCCAGCTAATATGGGCTCGAATAAAAAACCAAGTGGCGTAGGAAAATTTGACATTTAAAATGGATGAGGTCGAAGGCCTAGTAGCTGCTGCGATAGAAAATGTTACACCCAAGTCATGAAAAAAATACATTAGACATATAATGAAAGAAGAAGACAAAAAGTGGGATCTCAATACTAGAATGAACATTGCAATTGAACCATTGATTATTACCTTGAAAAATAGCGAGCGCGATAGTTGTTCATCATCCGACGAGTTTTCTTCAGACCATAATGAATAATATAATACTGTAGGTGATTTTAAACTTTTTGGGGTAATTGTGGTTCATTTAATTATTTATTTCTGCGATTATTCACAGAATTTCACAAAAATTCACGATAGACCACTCAGGGTCAATTACACATAAATTAGATGCAAACTTTTGCTAAAAAAATTCTTGATTTTTTCGTGAAATCATTGCATACACCATATGATTATTCTAAACGTAAAAATCGGAATTATGGTTAGAAAATTTGAATTCATGCCTTATTTTAGATTATAAACATCAATCATCAATTTATAATGTAAAATAATAATGGTACCTTCTCTTCTCATGAAAAATGTTCACATTTTATTACTTTACTAACACCCTGTACTTCCGATCTCAAATGTTTTTATGACAATCTTATTTCCAAAATATGAAAAATATTTACGAAGCTGTTATAGAATTATGCAATAAGAAGTAGCTGGTTTACTTTGCCCTAATAAGGAGCAACTACCTAAAAAAAGAAGAAGAAGAAGAACAAGGAAAAGCCACAAACAAAAGTTTGATATTTTTATTTATATTGTTATGTAGTCCAACGAATGATAAGTTTGTGAATTTATTTCTTATACAGAATGGAACAGGACGAAGTTGTACTTGAAGATGGAGAGGTCAGTTTATTATAATCTAAATTCCAATAACAAAACGTATAATCCTCAAATTTTAGCTTTCAAATGATTCAGATCAATATACACCTCTGGAACGACCAACAAACTATTCACGTTCTCAGCCTATGCCAAGACTTCCAGTCGACAATACAACTGAGAGTGAAGATAACTCCAATTCCAGTTCTAGTGACTCAGACTCCTCTTTCAAAAGAAATAAAAGAGCCAGAATTAAAATAAAACCCAGAGCAAGACTCCAGAATTCTAATCGAAAAAAATACGATATTTGGAGCTCAAGACTCAGAGAGGATGGACTATCTGAGACCCTCAATAACTGTGATGTAACCCAAAAAGATAGGTCTCGAGAAGTTGAGTCTTACGATTATACCTTAGCATACAAGTTTCATAATGAAGAGAAAAGTCCATTTTGCAACAATAAAAATAACAAAAGAACTTTTGATGATAGGAATGATATTAATTTCAAACAAAGAAAAAGATCCCCAGGTAGCAAAAAAATGAAAGGAAGTAAAAGGGTTATTTTAGCCCTGAAGACAGATGTGAACAGTGATACAGAAGTATTAGCAAAAGATATAGCCAATAAATTATATGAAGAAAAAGAAGACCTAATAAGTAAGTTTTGTATTCTGTCCCGATATATTTCATTGATTTATCTTTTACTTGTTTTAAAAGCACATCAGTAGTGATACTCCATGGTACAATTTCTCAAATACAAATAGACACCAATTACATATTCCATTTTTGTAAATTCACTACACTACTTCTCAACTATTCTTCATTCATTTTGATTTGCTTTCTTCAATATATCCAATTAAGTATGATACAATGCTTTGAGTACAAATCTGAAGGATTGAATTTCTGATTTTTAACATCCCGTGAATTCTCCTTCGATAATTCAACACTGTAGAGAATATCAAATCGAACTGAGAAACCACAACCAGAGTACATATGTATAAGTCATGACATAATTCAAGATGTTACTCTGAGAAACTCTTTTTCTAATCAAACTTATTCTAAAATATAACCCATTCATTGATTGACCGGCACATGAAAGACATAATTCGAGACAAATTGAATGAGATTTATTTACTTTTCCAAAGAGACTGATCAGCCTCACTACATGGATATAACATAGATAAAATATATAATTTTAGTTCAATACTAATACATAATGATAACAATAAAATGTATTCATAACTGCAACTATCCATATACAACAACCGCAGGGAGAAATTATACAGAAATATTAAGTGAATAATTCAATATTAATTGACAAAAACTGTTTTGAGATGAAGTTCGGTTCAATTATTTCAAAACACCAATTTCATTAATATTACTGGAGTTTTTCCAACACCAAACCATTATTTTAACACCTCGACACGAGTTTTGATTACCAAGTGATCATCTTCATGAGGAAGATTAATCTTCCGCTGAACAGAATAACAGACCTTATTGTTATAAAAAAGTGAATGGTTAACATTTTGAACATTTATTGGAATGAACTGGAGTAAGTTATGAATGCATGTTCTCTTGAAATTAACAAATTTGTCGTTTGTTTGCAGATACTTTAAAAATCATGTTCTAAAATAAAATCTGGTTTGCACAAGTTACTGTACTATGTATATATCCTATTATGTTATATTATATTATATGTATATTATATTATATGTATATTCTAAATGTGTGTGCCTGAATATGTATATTGGACGTCTAGGTGTGCAAGCAAATGTGCAAAATCTATATGTTTTTTTACAATTTGGAAATTGTTTAGACTTTGTCAGCTTTTTTGTATCTTACTTATATTTTGTGTATTTTTATCTTTTGTTTTACCACTTCAAAACAAGTATTAGGCTACTTTTCGATTATCAGTTTTTTAGTCATCCATTTATACCATTTAAAAGGTCATTACTTTGGGATGGCTGAAAAGGTTTCTGAAAGTAAAACAATGTTGGATCGATAATTAAATTATCTATTGAATCAGGTATCACAGGTCACTCCTTTCTGTTTGAAAAAAACAAGTTGGTAGCGATGTTTTTTTTCATAAAAAAAGTAGTAAAAATAAATCCTTTTTACGTAAATTTTGTCCGATCTTGATATACTGTTCTGTTCAAAAGTTTAAATTGGGGGGGGGGGGATCTATTTGCAACCGCACTGAATCTTTAATTATACTTGAATGATTAACTATACTGGTTACTGCATTTCTATTGGTTCATTAGGCATATCCTTAACATATCTTTCTTCTACCCAATGAATCAAATTAAAAATATCCAACTCTGTTACTAGTAATCCCATGTCCACAACATTCCTACTCTGAATTGTCCTCATGTGAGGGTACATATTTTTTATTACATATATTTTAATATAATTTAGTAAAATTTCGGCAATACCTACCGGGCAGATGGTAGCCAATTGGTTAGTGAGCGTTACTCATGAAACTTGTATTGTCTGACCCATGCTAGGAATCGCACATTAAAAGGTGGTAAGACCTCGTTAATTCATTGCTTGCACAAGCCTGTTGAAGGCATCAGAAAGTCTTTGTTTGTAGAGGGAATACTGGTTTTCAAGCTGAATATTCAATTAAGAATTGTTCTTACAATATATTGGTACCCAAAATTCCTATCTTTTAGAATCTATTATAATAGAAAATATTCGATTTTTGACTTCATGTACTTGTTTTATTAGTTTATTCTAAAATTATATATTGATTTTCAGAAAAAGTTATAGTTTCTCTTGGAAAGCAGAGAGCTATAGATATATTTGAGGAGACAAGGAGAATAGAAGAAGAAGGTGGTATGCTTATAATGGTAATTTTTTTTGAGTTCTTATCTGTTATTTTTCAAGTTAGAGGTGGTATACTCATATAGATTTATATATTTGTGTTGAAGCAGATATATTTTCAAAATTACATTAATAAGTAGGGAGTGTTTTTCATTAAAAATGCTTGATGATGTTCATTATTATTTTTGTTTCACTGGGTTATTGATTACTGGAATAATTGTCAATAGTGTAAACATAAGACTGATACACTTACCAAAACCTTTCTTTACAAGAATCAAACAAGAAGGACACCAGGTGGAGTGTATCTGTTTTTGGTAAGACACGATTATCATATCACACCAGATCAGAAAACAGAAATATTTGGAGAGGAACGACAGAGAAATAAAAAAATGATCAAGGAAAAGCAGAAGGAAAAGACTCAGAAATTGAAGCATGAAATTGGTAAGAGAAAATGAAATGAGTTTTATTTTCATAGCATGCATCCTTCAAATGTTTTGAGGTGAATACAAATAAAGTACTATGGTTTTGAATAAAAATTAGCATTTTTGTATGTGCCTGATGGTGGTGTGTACGTCCATAAAACACTATGTGGCCAATAGAGTCCACATTTATATGGGATTTTTGGTATTGAAGATCTTGTTTTAAGTGAATTTCTACCTCTATTGACATGAAAAATAACCAAAAAAATATAAATCAATGAGAAGAGTTGCAAATGATTTAATAATTTTTCAAGGTAGATATATTGCTGAATTCTAGTAAAACTAGAGAAATGCTGATGAGTTGCTATGCTTTGAATTTTTTATCTAATCAGCATCTCAGAATTTTTTTTAAACTCTATTATGCCAACATTGATGCATAATGGCGATAAGATATACTTAATTGGGGTTCATTTTCATGGTCGGTAGTTTTAATACTTCAGAAGTTTGCAATCAGAATCAACAAACAATTTCTCCATTATAGTTTTTGTGCATTTCAACAAAAGAATTGAATCATTACAAAAATCCAGACCTATTATTCAATACGATGTTAGTTTCATACCATCTATGAAAGCAACATAAAACAGGAGAATTTTCTGTACATTAAAAAAATTCAGAATCAATGAAGAACCGAAATTTTCCATGAAATATTTCATCATTTCACCAAATGATAAATTTGAAATTTAAGTTTTTTCATTTTTTTCATATGAAATTCAACTTGTTCTTTAAAAATTATTTAATACTTTTATTTATACAGAATGCTCTCTTACTCATAAAATATAAAGTGAATGACAACTGATTTAAACTTCTATAACTACTGATTATCTTTATATTTTTACAGCAGCGTCAAGGACTAAGATACTTCCTGATTTACTTACAAGAGCCGAGCTTTTGGCATCTCAAAATCCATCAAGGAAAGTGAAGGAGACTGATGAGTCGGACTTTGTTAATCCACCACCAACTCCAGAAACCGATGGTCATGAGAATAGTGGAGATGATATGGATGAACATCCTTCACCTATTATAAATGCTGGCAGCAATACTCTAGAAAATTCCAGGGGAAAATTGAATACTTATGACGATGATTTTCTTGATATAGGGTGTACAGTTGATATGGACATGTTTTGAGGATTCCACTGGAGGATTGTTATAATGAACATTTTATGAATTATATTAATGTAATAACCAAAACGAATGTTTACTTTTATATTACATTGTGTTCATCTTTATATAATAATTAAAATGTTTTCTTAAGCATGTTTAACTATAAATTCAAATAGTATATTTGGTATTTACTGAAGATGACTGCTGTAAATCATATTCAATCTCTGTATGGTAAAGTTAATTTCCTTGAACTCATGGTTTCACTTCAATTGAGATGAAATATTTACAAGTAGTTTGAGTCTTTTGAAATATTATCCAATTTCCGTTCTTTATTCATGGAAAGTCCAGCATCTGAAAAATATAAAAAAATCAGTCGTGTGTCACATGATACAGCACTGAAACAGAAAGTCATGAAAAAGTAACCCAAAAAGTAATTTGTTATTTTCTGAAGTAGGTATTTTTATTATTTACCAATTGTGGCAGGATCGTCTCAACATGTTCTAGAGTAACAGCAGATCGATTTTCTGCTTTTGCTTGTTTAGCACTCCTAGCAGCTGTTTCAATTACCAACATTTTAGCTATTTCTGAAACGAGTTCCACAGCTTCATCAGAAATCTTATTTTTTGGGTTGACAAATTTGGATTTCAAGACCTCCTTTATCACGTCCTGAAAAATTTACGATAATGTGTTTGAAGTGAATCATTAAAATATTGGGGCCGGGAAATATTAATATCAATGATGATGTTCTTTAGAAAACAAAATATATTTTTTTAATGAAAAGGTTGGCACTGTGAACAGTGAATGGAAATGGCTGCAAAGTATTTATTGGTGTGAAACAGGTAAGTTATGTAATGTAATGAAATTTAAATTCATCAATGTTGCATAGACTCGTCTCAATCAGATGTGATAGGACTGACCAATACTTTATGAAAATTCATTGTAACATATGATAAGTGTCAAGTGAAAATCTCGCAATAAAGTGTTATTTGAATATGTCGTTTTTATCATCAAATAGTTGTAGAGTGTAAGACTCTTAAAGCTTTTTGATAGATAGATACCCTTTTATTTCTACAGAGAATTGTAAATCTTGTATAAAAGGTAAAAGAAATACTTTGTCTGAGAAATACGTCAGTAAACAAAATTACAAAGGATAATAAAAAACAGAATTTGAATAAAACACTACACAGTAATATAAGTGTAGCGATAATAAAATAAAATTTAAAATAGACTGTTAAAATATTCATCTATAGTATAAGACTCTAGACTGCATAAAAATTCTTTCACATACTTCTGAAAACTGCTGGCCATCCCAATGTCTCTTACATCCTGTGGGAGAGAGTTAAAAAATTAAATGGTACTGTAACCAGTACTTCTTTCATACAGAGATTTCTTGTGTATCGGATATGAAAAATCATTCCTAAATCTGGTTCCATACTTATGTTTTTGATTTAAATGGAATTCCTATGTTCAGATTACATTAACTAACTGACGAGACAAGAAAGAGTCTTTTGGGAAAGAGATGTTTTGGCTTTCTACTTCTACATCTTCATACAAAAATATGTGGGAATCTTCCTTCCAAAGAGAGGAAGGAAGCAATTAATTTCAGATGTTATTCTATACAAAGATCTGTAGATCATGCAGGAAGTAAATTTTAGACCCAAACTGGAAGTAAGGCCCTATCGAAACAGCTACTTTTATATAAACATTGAATTACAGGAAAGAAAAATACTTTCGAAACAAACTCTTTTATATGAACACTGAATTATACAAAAAACACTTTTCTCTTTTCAGATTGTATTCCAAACATTCGTTATGGAGTTAAGTCAGATATCATTCACAGGATTGCTACACAATATAGCAAAAGAAAGACATTTCACTTACATGGAGCAATGTCATTCTCACTGGTGGACATCTTATGTTTCGCCGCAAAACACCTTATTGGCTCTTTAGTACAAAATCTGGATAACACAACAATATAATAATAATTTTCTTACAGTGTTATTCAGATTTGGTGCCGAAGAGCCGATAAGGCAAAACATTAGATGTCCACCAGTGAGGATGACATGTTCCATATAAATTAAATTTTACCTCTTTCATTTACTATATTGTGTAGCAATCCTGTGAATGATATACAAACTGAATAGAAAAAAGTGTTTTTTGTATAATTCAGTGTTCATATAAAAGTATTTTTTTCAAAAGTATTTTTCTTTCGTGTAATTCAATGTTTATATGAAAGTAGCTGTTTGGAGAGGGCTTTTCTTCTAGTTTGTGTCTGAAAGTTACCTCTTTGCATGATCTACATGTATAGAGTTGATTTTTTGAAATTAATTGCTTAGTTCCATTCTTTGGAAGATTCCCACATTTTTTTTTATAAAGGTGGAGAAGCAGAAAGCCAAAACCTTTCTTTCCCAAAAATTAATCTCTCCTAAAAATATACCCCTTTCAGTTTTAACTAGTGTCTTGTCCTGAAACTTCTAAGAAGACTATCAAGGTTTATAGTGAATATTACTGAAGTTTTATCTCAACACCAAACCGTTATTTTTAACACCTCAACACGTCTTTCATCACGAAGTGTTCATCTTCAAGAGGAAGTTTAATTTTCTTCTTGAAGATGATCACTTGGTGATTGAAATATGTGTCGAGGTGTTAAAAATAACGGTTTGGTATTGGGATGAAACTCTAGTAATATTCATTAGGTACTACACAAAAGGTTCCCAGTGTATCGCAAGGTTGATAGAGTTCCATATGAAATTTTATATTGATATTCTTTCATATATTACGTTGTGTTGTGTTCATATAAATGATATCTGTTTAAATCCCATTAATTTAGTTTCCTGTAGTTCATTGTTCATATACAAGTAGTTGTTTCAAAAGAAATTTTTTCTTTGGTGTAATTCACGTGAAACTGGTTGTTTCAAAAGAAACTCCTGTGCATATTCTACACATCTTTGTGAAGAGTTTTTATTGTAGTAATTTTCCCTCTTCTTTTATTTACTTGGAAATTTCCCATATTTCTTTGTTCGCTGGAGAAGTTGAAGGACAAATTTTCCAAAAAATGTATCTCTCATAAAAATATTTCTTTTTCAACTTAAATAAAAAATCATGAAAACTATTTCAAATAATAAATCAAAAGTATTCTTGCGAACTAAATGGTTTAATAATAAAAACCATATATTATTTGTTGTATTTGCTCTTTACTTTTTTCATCATCTTGTTGGACAATAGTAAACGCTTCTGTTTTTTTTTTCAATTTTCAATAAAGCAATTCAACACAACACATTAAATTAATTGTTCCTTTGGCTGAATAGTAAAACTGTATTCCTGAAAATTATTTTTGTAACAACCAGAACACTTACATCCTTTCAAAGACACTACTTTATTTACTTATATTAATTAGTTCAACATAATACTTCTTTCACAAACTAGATCTGTAACACTCTCTTAAGGGCGATTTTACCAAGCTGGAGCTTACAGTAGATGAACTTGGCACCAGTTTTAATAGATAATTGTTTACATATCAATATGTATGAACTCCAATAGGTCATTTACTGGGAGCAAGCATATCATTCTAATTCTGATCAAAGTGGAATATAAAATGGTTTCATTGTACATGTCTAGAGTTGTACTGGAAGTGGAATGAAATAGAAATGTATAAGTTTTTATTCAGAATAGTACACTGTAGAAAGAAACACTTTCAAGAAGTTTCATATACCGATTGTAGCAGATGATACTGCCAATGCTTTCTTTAATTCATGGCTGTTTGAAATAATTTGGGTATACCCATCAATGGTTTTAATTGGGTAGAAACATGATGTAGTTTTTATATCCTGCCATAAAATTTCAGCTTTCTGGGGATCTTAATATCATTTAACTTTTTTGAATGGGTAATTTTCTTTTCCGAATTTACCAAGAGAAAAAAATTAAATTATAAAATGAGTTTCTGCTCTTTTCTTGTCATTTCCTGATAGAATTTGAAATCCAACAGTACATTTTGAATTGATAGAAAGTAAAACTTATATCAAGTACAACCATTTGTATAATTTTATTCCACTTACATGCCTAAAAGTTGTCTCAACCTCGAAATGTTCTTTATTTGCTACTGCCATTTGTTTGAGATATCAAAGATGAGATAGATCTTCCTGTTTTTTAATATTTTGTATTGTCCTTTTGAGTTGTGATGGGGAGATGGTGTATTTCAAATTAAAAATAATCGATACTTCGATTATCATAATAATTCGAAATATCGAATCGATATCAAGATAATTCAAATTATTTTCCTTATAATTATATGATCGTTGCTTTCTTATTCATGCACAGATTTTCAGGTATATTTGACTATAATTTCACATTATTTGCATCGCGGAACTCAAACATAAACATACTCGTATAGCTATACTCCATTACCTGTATCAGAATTACAACTATGTTTTTATTGGCACTAATCCTTTTCCAGATTGGGCTATTCCCGCCAAAAGTAATTATTTGCTTGATGTTATTTGATCGAACAGAGATAGCGAATTACTTTAAGCTAAGATTGATGTAAACCAAACACATTTGGGAACGGTCGGCATCTTAGACAAGGTCGGCATTGAGTTATCTCAAATATTAATGGAATGGAACTTCATTCCAAAATTGAAGCATAGAACTTAATGAGCAAAATGAACAATGATTTCACAAACTCAATATAAATTCACTATATATAAAAATGGAATATTGTTCTTAGTTTACAGTAAAAATCACAGTTTAATCTATTATGGTACATTCACATTCCATTGGATTGATTTTCAGTGATAAACTGGCGAGGCCTAAACAACTACTGTATTACCGATGTCTATTGGGTAATTCTACAGCGCATTGCGAGTGAATGATAATTCGATTTTGAGCACCAAAACGGAAATTTTATTTCATGAAAGTTGAAACTTGGCTCCGGCTCTTAGGAGGAGAAAACATCTCAATATCTTATACATGATAATATGGATTGAGCGTGACTTTTACATATATTCCACCTGCGGAATACACAACGAATCCCATCTTTTGTTTGTTGTTGGAGTCAATGTTCTCTCTTCAATGGCCAGTCCATATTTGTTATTACGGCATTGCTTAACATGTCTCAACTTGGTTTCTAATGTCATTTAGAAATTCGAATCCCAGAATGACCAACAGAAATTACATTCGAAAGCGACATCTTTGATCTTTGGAATCTATTTTCGTTGATATCTGGGAGGTTGAAACCTGCCAACACAGCGACGCCGATATCAAAAATTAGATTGGGGTTTAAAGAATCTGTTGAGATTCGCGTCAAGAGTATGGCATTTCTGGTGATTAGGAAAAGTGTTTGTTTTAGATTCATTTTACGCCTGAGATTCCAGTTTTACCTTTCATCAGTGGAGTAATGTTGAAAAATTGTTCGCTTATAAATATCCACAACAACGTTGTTTTTATAACGTCAATATAAGGTTCAGGGGAATAGTTACTCCACCTTCTTTTAATACTGAATTATTCCGCAGGTGTTTCAGTTATCAAGTATGCCATGTGATGAATGACCTTTCCCTCGAAAAAAATCAAGTATACTCTATTCAGCCATTTATTCAATACACGTCAGTGACACAGTATACTTATATACAGTAGTCCCACATAGCGTCGGCCCCTTTGATGTTGGTGTCCAGAGTTTCAGTTTTTACAATGCTGACGTATTTGACACTAATGACATTTCTCCCTACTACAATCCCAACCAAAGCGTCTAAACACTGCTCAACATAACAACTATTCATATAAACTGCTAAAAAAAATACAGTCTATGAAAACCATGTTGGGAACCTGGGAAAATTGTACAAATGATAATTTTGCATTTGTGTAATATTCAAGTAACCCAGATCATTTGGACAATGATGAACTATGTTTCAAGTAGATTTTAAACATTCATGGGATCGGCATATGTTCATATTCGGATGTGATAAAATATATTTTCATTTCAACAAGAAAAAAGACAAGATGAAGAATGAGTTTTGTTATTGATGAACCATGGTACGAATCCATGCGAAATTTCTTTGTAGTGATTTTTGGGGCCAAATATAGCATATTAATTCATTGATTTAAGAATTCAAGATGGCGGACGAGTTTGCCGATTCGATTATATTAAGGGCCAATTATCAAAAATATTCCTGATCGAATTCATCACTCAAGATTTAAGAATCTGTAGAGCCTATTTTTTAAAATTATGTAGTACCATTTAGGACTTGAAGAAGTAACAAAGTAATTGTGTAGTGTTCAACAAACAAATTTTTCAGTAGGTTGGGTGAAACCCAAGAAATTCGACAACTATGGAAGGGTTACGTGCCTGTCTTGAACTCGTCGTTTGCGCAGACCTGAGACTGCAACTCCTGGGTCTGCGTGTAGAAAATTCAAACCAAAAATCACCCTAAGTGGGATTACTGTATATTTATTGTAAACTGTGTCAGTGATATGCTTTCAAACTTCACATCGTTTTGCTTCTACTTCTGTAAACTTATTTGTCGTAGTGTGGACAAATTTGTATATTTTTCTATGTTTTTGTATCATTTAAAGAAAATTCAATAGCGAGGTATTTTTAAGGTTAAGTGGAAGAACAGTTCAGTTGTTGAATTTATTCAGGAACTGAACTGAACTTCGCCCCTCATTTAAAAAAATCTGTTGATGGATTTCCTGTCTTGTTTTTAATATATTTTTTGAAAATAATAAAGACAATTCATATTTTTTTATTCCACCGAAGTATGCGCTGGTCAGGCCCTATCCACCGAAGCCCCGATACATTCGGGAGGGCGCGCGAGCATTATCAACCAACGACCACTCCCCACGCCGTGGGGTAAGTCATCATTGGGTCCGAGAATCATGTGCCCTGAGCAAGCGCAGTGAGCAAAGAAAGACGGCCTTCTGCATCTGCGGCAAGCCGGTATGATTTTGAGATTTGAGAGTAGAAAGGACATCATTCCACCAAGGACTCCAATAATCAGAACAACCATCTTGATAGGGTGGTCTGGATAGAGTCTGCGGAGTTCGAAGAGAAAATCTCGATATTTTACTCGTTTTTCCTCGTCTTCTCAGACGATATTCGTCTCGCCAGGAGCTGAAAACTCCACGATAAATATCGTTTTGCTCTGGTGGGCGAGAAGGACTACATCAGGCTTATTAGCTTGTATGAGCTTGAGGGTGGGGAACGAATAGTTCCAATAAATTCGGCACTTCTCGTTCCCCACAACGGATTCAATATCCCCCGGAGCGTAGGGCAACACCGGTGTTTCGCCAATACCGTAAGAGTGCCGTAGATGGTAATATAGAACTCTTTAGGGCCGCATTATGTTGATGGATGGCATATGCGGTCTCGGCCTATGACCGCATATGCTGGACATGCTGATAGCAAGTGCATTATTATTATTAGTAATAAATAGTATTATAAGAATTTCATCTACCTACATTTTTGTTATTTAATATTGGAACTTTCATCAAAACTCTAGATACCTACTATAAATACTCTATACTGGATTCAGTAGGTTTTGATTTATGACTGTCCAGAATTTCATCGAAATCCCTATATTATCATGAAGTTTTGAGCAAAGAATGTGTGGAAAATATGCAGTTTAATGTTACTAGAAATTCTAGGAGAGTGAGAAATCAAACCTGCTGAATCTAGTGGAGTGGTCAGACAAATATAATTTTTGTTATATATGACACGATATGCTACAAATGTAGATTTCTTCAATCACATTGTCAATGTGACAAAAAGAAAGAAGTGTCAAAATTCCTAAAATACCGGTTTTCATCCCAGACTAACGAAATGAAAATATTCATTCGATGCTGGTCTTTCTCATCAAGATAATTGTACAGTTGATTTTACCACATTCTCCTTTGATCTTGAAGACAGAAACTCTCAAAACAAGTGTGTTTCTTGTTCCACTTCTTTCACATTATTGTTTCTTGAAAATTAAACAGATTTTTTTATAAAGATGAAGAAGTAGGAAGCTAAAACCTTTCTTTCCAAAAAAATGAATTTGTGTTGGGTTTTTGAAATGTTATTGTTGCCCAAGCTTTCAGCACGTTGTTGGTTAACTTTTTATTAATTACTTACCCTGTTGGAAATCAGACAATGTTTTATGAATATTAAGTATCATCAAAAAAGGTACTTGATATTTTTTTTCGTATCCACAGTGCTTGGGCAAAATGCCTATGAATAAGCGATTTCACTTGAAAAACCAGCTGACTGATTGCTTTTTCAAGAGGGATGAGTAAATAAAAATATGTTTTAACACAACATTTGTAGTTTTTTATTAAATCCGACATTGTTACAATAAAAAGGTATATATGTACATTAAACTGACAGTCCTTGTAACAATACATAATGGTGAAATTTTGTTATTCCAGACAGATTTGAAATTGTTGTGTGAATTTTAGATATACAAACACATAAAAACTAGGTGTGTGAGAGCCATTTATATTCTTTCATAAAATTATATAACAATCTATAAAATCTATAACATGCACTGCTCCTATACACTTTATTATCTTATATTTTTGGCACACCCATTTGGAAGTTAAGGGAAATAACTATCTCCATATATTCCCTTGAAAGGCACCGGTCGAGCATTCATTGTTGGAGAGTATGCAAAAAATTACTTTGACCACTGCATGGAATGTCCACCTGAACACTTACCCACCAAAAATGATTTTCAATTTGAAATGTGGAGAGAATTATATAGTTAAAAATGCATTTTTATGTGAACTTGTTCAAAAATGATTGTTTCATTCTAACAAGAATTGAGAATGACAGGTAAATATGTTTTCGTTGACTTTCATATACATTTTTTTAATTTTTATGACATATTTATTATATGGCACATTAGGTAGATGATATACAGGGTGTAACATAAGTATGTTAAAAATATTCAAGTGACGTATTCCGGAAACAATTTTAAGAAAAAAGTCTACATAAACTTGTGACCGGAAATGCTTCGCTTCGGAGATACCGGATGTTGAAATTGAATTTTTTTGTTGGATTTTAAAAAATAACTTTTGCAAAAAATTAGTTTTTTGCACGAAATTTGGTACCCAATTTTTTTTTACGAGGGAAATCATGATTTCGTATTAATTTTCATGTAACATCTAGAGGACGCTGCGCAAGCTATCATTATTTTTTTCAAATTGTCCTAATTTTTTTGACAGTAAACTTTTGGTACTTTTCATTAAAAAAAACTAATTTTCACAACAATAATTTGAAATAAATAATGACAGCGTACGCAGCGCCCTCTAGATGTTACATGAAAATTAATACGAAATCATGATTTCCCACGTCAAAAAAACCCCGCATAGCAAATTATAACCCATAACTTATTTTTTGCAAAAGTTATTTTCAGAAAACGAAAATTCAATTTCAACACCCTGTATCTTCGAAACGAAGCATTTCACAAGTTTATATAGACGTTTTTTATTACAATTGTCTCAGTAATACGTCACTTGAATATTTTAACATACTTATGTTACACCCTGTATAGAATGGATTTTCATGATTGAAAAAATCATTGTACATGAGTATCTGGATTGAACATTTGGAAAATTGATATTTCTCTTGATGTATTGTTATGGTATGCCGTCATGGCATGTTGAATATTTTGGTGTGAACCTGGATTTCAGAAGGACATTTCAGAATTGCCTAGAGTATTTAGAAATTTTGGCTTTCAATTATAGCATACAATTGACTTTCCTCTGGAAGTTTCGACATGAGTAATTATGTAGTAAATAATGAATCACAGTATAAACTACTTTCAGTGAGCATACATCATACCTAACTTGATGGGTGATTAGTTCATAATAATGTCGAGGCAGTAAGTTAACTTAAAAAACTAAAGAGGTTTATCCAGAAGAGTGGAAAGTGAAACGAATTTTTCCGGTACACAAAATAGGAAAGAAATCAGAAATCTCTAACTATAGACCGATTGCACTCATCTCTGTGTTCTCCAAATTGTTTGAGATAATTTCATTCGATTTGATTTATGCACATGTAAGAAATTCGATATAAGAATGTCAACATGGCTTTATGAAAATGAGGGGAACTGTATCGATATATCTGCACCTTAACTCAAATCATATCCAATGGATAATACCTAGATGAAATATAATTTCAGCAAGTCATTCGACAAAAATTAATATTCAAGTTGGATGCATATGGTATTTCTTCAAAGATACAAAATCTACTAAGATCGTTTTTGAATAATCGTAGAATATATATCGATTATAGAGGTGAAAAATCGAATGTATTTTTGAAACAGTCGGGGGTTCCCCAAAGATCTAATTTGGGGCCGCTGTTATTTTACTTTTAATAGATGATATATGCGCTACGATACAATCAAGAGAGCTGATTTTTGCTGATGACTTGAAGCTTTTCGGAGAAATTCGTGATTTATCTGATTGTATGTTGCTCCAGAGAGATTTGAGCTCACTCCAAAAATAGTTCAATAAGAACAAATTTTTTCTCAATGTTGGAAAATGTAAAATGATATATTATAAATGATAGTTTGAAAAACACACTTCAATAACAAAACACAAACTGAAAAATAATTCAAAACTAAATTAATTTTGTTGTAAAAAAGCCTGGGGTGCTAAATATCCATTGTTAAAAATACTTTGTTAGGAGCTGTTTGCCAGATTGGCACTGTATTACGCTTTTTTACAACATAATTAAATTAGTTTCGAATTATTTTTCAGTTTGTGTTGTTACTGAAGCATGTTTCTTTAGTTTTTTAAACTATCATTTATTTTCCACTTTTCAGTTGGGCTTGCTACTTCAAGCCCATTTGTTTTAATATAAAATATATACGCATGCGCAGACAGTGTGGTTGTCTCTTTTGCTCTTACACAGAGTCCGTGTGAGGAAATTATTTAATTCTGGCGATCCTGATCAGGATAATGAAATAAACATGAAATTATTGTATTGTCACTGATTCTTGATGAGAGTACAAAGTTACAAACAAACAAACAAACATATAAGTGAAGCTAATACAAGGGTGTTAGAAATAAATAAATAAGGTAGGCTCTTGATTAGTTGCTTTCATTGTCATGATATTACCTTCATTTGAATACAGTCATCAAAGGGATAGTATGAAGGTTACTCAAATCTGCTCATGTTGACTGAAACCATGAAAGTAACGATTTTTTTTGAGAATCAACTGTTTGTTCACTGTTGTCTCTAATCAATTTAAGGTGTGCATGAAGTATATTGAAGAATAGGTGATTTGTGGCTTTCAATTCGACTTGGGACCTTTAATATCTCTATGACAAATCTTTCTCACTAATTGATGAGACTTCCAAAGGTATTGAGTTTTCCAGTTTTCCAGGGCTAGAACAGATTTTTAGGAAACTCTAAGAAATTTTGAAGAATAATCGGATACTTTTGAATGAATTTTTTTACAATACAGGTTCACAACATTACAACTTTGCAAACTTTTATTAGATGTCACTATTTGCATTTATCGATTATATTGAAAATTGCTGAAGTTACCTTTGTTGTTTACTGAAAACATAATATAACCTGTCAGCAATATTGAAAGAACTCCTTGCACATTTGATTTGATGGCTGCAAATATAATAAAGTATCTAGATGCATACTCAACAGTCTGTATTATGAGTGATCTTCAAATGTATATGTCCATAATTGTGAATCTCGTCAGATGTGGTGTACTATCTCCGAAATTTGGTTGATTGCGAGAAAAATACTTTCTCGTGCCTTTCTGATACATCCAGGAAAATGAAAATACATTTGTATCGTTCAATGAATTTTTCTCAAGTTATTTTCTTTCCCATACTCTGCAATGGTGAATGCTCGTAGTGAATGACGTACAAACCTACAAAATCTCTACCCCAAAAAAGCCTTCCATGTGCCATTTTTATAATTGTTTTGCAAACATCAACAGTGACTTATTTTTCTGGTAACTGATCGAGTGTTCAATAGCAAAAGAGACCTATATAAAGCATGAAATCAATATCTGATCAGTGCTTTCCGTGAAACTAGACGATAGAAACTGAATGGAAAAGTATTCCACAAAATTAAGAACGCTCGTGTTTCTTGTCATTTTTTCAATTGATCGCCTGATGAAAGGTGAGGGCTTTTGGCATCAAAAGTTTTATGAATTCTTGGTACCGTAAAAATGGTTTCCACAAAAATTGAGGTAGTAGGGTTAATATTTATGGATGACACATTTTTAATTGGAGCAAGGAACTCGAAATATCGCATATTTTATTTAAATGATATTTTATGTTACTTGTATATCTGAAGTGAGATTTTCCACCTTTTGAAGTTGATTCGTAAACATTTTATTGAAAAAGTCCCAGAATATATTTTTAGTCGAAACGCAAGTGTATATAATAAAACATAACCTACAAAAAAAATAATCATCTCCTTTTTATAAAGATTTTGAGTTTCTAACTATTCATAATCTGAAAAAAAAGTATCGTAATCGATTTTCTATGAATGAGAAACAAAAAAAATTAAAGAGAGTATTTTCGATAACTTGAAAGGGAAAAAACATATCTATAAGAGTGATTTTGGAATCAAAAGTGTAAGAGAGCATTTCTTGTGATTTCATCACTAGGTAGCGTTACTTGTATAAGAGATCAGCAAAAATTGCAACATTTCTGGTCCAGTGTCTGATGTATTTCAATTTTCAATTTCAAGTTGAAATATATATTTAACTTTTAATAAAATACAAATCATGAAATTATACAACAACAACAAATATTAATTGGCGCTCCGGGGCTACTTCATTGATTCCAGTGGCGCATTTGCTTTGTTAGCTGCAGGAAAACCCGGAAAAACCTGCAGCATCACATCATCTGAAGATATTGATCTATTTAAAATCATATTTTTCCAGCTCTGGCGGAAGTTAAATTTTTAACCCTATAGAAGAGTATTACGTTCACATATGAGTAACTTCATCTTGACTGTCACTTAAAAGTCGTGAGTAAGGTGTTTAAAAAAAGAGCAACCTAAATGTGATTTTCAAATAATTACTTTTTTGTAACCAATATTGAAATTATCTGAAATGAAAAACAAAGATTAACTCATCAAAATAACAGTCTGTCTTTTTATTTACTCAACTTCAACTATGAAGAACTATTCCTCTATCTTACATTGTCTTTTGAATGCTCATGATCATTCTGTTGAGTGATCAAGTAATTTAAAAACTAATCGTAGGATTGAATCATTTATTTCTTCCTTCAAGTTCAGAAATAACCTAAAAATTTGTTTCAATCTCTGTATAAACATTGTTTTTTAGTGTAAACAACGAATAAAACATTATCTAATTTTTTTATATTTTTGATATTTGATATTTTTCAGATTGTGAAACGTTAAAAACGCAAAAATGTCATTCCTTTCATTGCATATTATCTTATCTTTTGACAAAATTACTTAAAACATGAGAGAAATGTTCCTCTGTGGGAATATATATTTCGATGTCGCTCCAAATTTTCTGTTTATTCATCGGAAACTATTAATATGTAGAATAATATAAAGAGATCATGATGGTTTGAGATATGTTAGTCAGTTGCCTGAATTACTTATTCGACTATTCAGTTACTTGTTAGGCCCGTGATTTCAGTTTTCATGAGAAAATATATAACATTTCAAAACAAATAGTCTCACATGTTCACTCCGTGAAATAACGATTTGTTTTTCAACCATCATCAGAAATTGGTTATGAAAGTTGAGATGAAACATCAAAAATCCTTATGTTTCATAAAGTTTCAGATTTTAAATGAAACACCTTAGGGGCCGTCTATCAACCACGTGATATTTTTCTAGCATTTATTACACCCCCCCCCCTCCCCCTTGGTGATACGTGGTGAGTAACCCCCCTCCCACACCCAAAATCACGTTTATTTTGCAGTACCTACAAAGACTTTAAAAATTTTCAGAATATCATCTTTAAATACATACATTTGAATACACAAATAATTTTATTCTGAAATTAAGATCCATGATATTAAAGTAATGCAAAAAAACATATATTGTACTAGTACATGAAAACATTTTTCAATGTACACTGTCCTCGGACCACAGATTAGCAAGATTTTCTTCAACACTATCAACTGGATACGCATCTTGCAAGTCAGTTGTTGGCACTGTCACAGTATTTTGTATACAGTAATTTCATAAAGGCTGATTTGTGGTTTGAATTTTCCTACGCGCAGACCCACGCGTCGATGTCTTAGGTCTGCGCAAACGACGAGTTTAAGACAGGCATGCAAACCTTCCATAGTTGTCGAATTTCATGTGTTTCACCCATCCTACTGAAACTATTTTCAGTGAACATTTTCCAAACTTATCGATAGAAACTGGTGTTGGAACATAGTTCATCATTGTCCAAATGATCTGGGTTACTTCAATATTACACAAATGCAAAATTATCATTTGTACAATTTTCTCAGGTGCCCAACATGGTTTTCATAGACTGTTTTTTTGAGCAGTTTATATGAATAGTTGTTATGTTGAGCAGTGTATACACGCTTTGATTGAGATTGTAGTAGGGAGAAATGTCATTAGTGTCAAATACGTCATCATTATAAAAAATGAAACTCCTGGACACCGACATCAAAGGGACCGACGCTGAGTGAAACTACTGTATACAGAAATACTGTGGCACTGTGCTTTGTTGAAGATCAACACACGCGCAGGGCGTGTGTCCGTTGCCTGGCAACGACGATCCAAAGTTAACTACACGCCCCTATTCCGTTTTAAGGAAAAATAAATATACGTGATATCCCACTACTTCCCCCTCCCCCTTGTGATATTTCGTGATTTTTTGCTCAACCCACTTCCCCCTTTTAAGCCTCACGTGATTATTGGACGGCCCCTTACCACTTCATTTAAAAACGTTTCCTGTTAGCAAATATTACGGCAATGAGCATATTAAGAGCATATCCTTCAAAAAATATTTTTAATATAAAGATCCCCACTGGGGAACGACTCGTTTATATGTTACGGAATAGACTTAGGGCCAGTTTATAGGTGAAGAGAGTTTAACGATTTTCGATTAGTTTCAACTGAGTTTCAACTGAGTTTCAACTCTCATCAGGAGCATTTCGGTGTTTTATAGGATCCCGTTATAACAGAATTACAGACTATGTTTTGGTGAAAAGTAGATTGGACTGAACATATCTTTTGTTTCAAATGTTTGTTTATAATGGTCGACTACTCCACGACGTTAGGCAAATTATTGAAGAATCTTTGATTTTATCTATATACTTAACTGATTCTCTACTAGCAGCAAAGAGTTCTCTAGTATACAGAGACACAAGTTCCACAGTCGAATTTCAATGGTGACATTTTCAAGATGTCGAAAGTTGACAAAGAGACTTGAAAATTTCTTCCACATTCACATACAACACAAGTTCTTCAACAAACAATCATAATGCCTTTTTACTGGAAATATACTGATGAGAAAATTGAAAGTAGTTCGAACAAAAAAAACTGAAAGGTATTTATGTGATAACTTTAATTTTTTACCAATATCTGAACATAAATAAATCACCTTGTCACATTCAACACAGAAAAACTTGGCCTATGCCTTACAATGATATTTTTTATTATTATTTTCTTGGCCAACACGATCTTGGCCAATCTAAAGATACTCATTGATTGGAACATGTAAAATACTCAAACCTGCTAAATTTGTAGGTTGAATCCCAATCTTTGTTCAAAGGTATCTTACAAAACTGGCTTTTACTCATGATTCGTGGTAGGACTATGATTGCCTCTGTCTATGTTTTCGATAAGTCAGTTTGATATTTTTGACAGTATATATTCGGTACTGAGATCAGTTTTCTTATTCATATCAGTTTTCTCTTAAAGTCTTGATTATTTGAAAAATATTTTGAGATATTATCTAAAAAAAATTACTTTTAATTTCGAACAAAATCGTTTTGTTAGTCGTATACCTCTGCCGATATTAAGTTAATACAGGGTGTTTCAAATTCGGTCGTCACCATTGGGATCTCGGGAACTATGAGAGATACAAAGATGGTTAAATTGGTGCATTTACCTGACTAACAATATGCCGTTGAGAAAGTTCTGAAATTCCGAATATAAACGGAAAAACAGAAATTTCGGAAAATGGTTTTTATTTTTTTCTGCCTTTATTTTCCAAAGGTTTTGAAAATAAATTACACTTCCACGTTGCCACTTTTTCCCTGCTACATATTGGTGTTTTCAGATTTGCTATCCGAAGTGTCGTCTTCAGGCCACCATCATCAACTTTATTTATTCTTATGGGCGCTACATGGGATTTTACCTTTTCAATAAGTTATCATCCTTTTTTAAAAAATTGGAGATATTGAAAAAAATTAATTCTTATCATAACAAGCTTTGACTTTGATCTTTCTAAATTTGACTTTCAATTTGTTACATTCAATGACATTTTGTTAATGTACAAGTCATTGAATTTTTGGGAAAAATGGCTTTCACTGATGAAGAAAAAAGAGAAATGATACAAACTTATTACATATACGGTAGAAAGTGTTAGGACATCGGAAATGTATTTAAACTTGATAAAAATCATTTTCCGATGTTTCTGTTTTTTCCGGATATCTCCGGATATACTCGGAATTTCAGAACTTTCTCAGGTAAATGTGCAACCTTCCCCAACTTAACCATCTTTGTATCTCTCATAGTTTCCGATATACCAATGGTGAGGATCGAATTTGAAACACCCTGTATAATGAATGATTCATTTTGTATATACACTTGTAGAATCATCATCATTTGAAATTATTACGGAATTTAGTTTTTATTTTTAAGGGAACTACTCTCTCTGGTACCATTTAGGTGATTGTGTTGCCTTCAATTCAAATCGTCTAATCGTTGTTTATTATACAGGGTGAGTCAACGAGGTATCAAAATTGTGAAAGTTATGCACATTATTGTGATTGACAACAATTCAAAGATAATTGTACAAAGTAAAGCATCTTCCACTAAATGGAAAACTGAAAGGTTTCTTCAGTAGATTACTCAAGACATATTTTTGTTTTGAAAGTCGTTAGTTATAGTTGATATATCGACTCACTCCATCGGTAACTCCATTAATATAATGAAAAGCTTTTCGGTGGTCCGTGTGTTCATCGAGCTGCTTGGGATGTGGAGTACGGGTTTGCTGAAGTTTAATGGATCATCCACAGGTCTCAGCCTCACTGACAGCCACAATATATCCAAGAAACTAGATGAACTGAAATCAGCCCTTAGCCAAAACGACTATCCCGAATCCCGAATCCCAAATGCAAAGATCAAGACGGATTTAGGACCATGAGACTTTATTCAAGTATTTTTGAATTGTGGTTGTTCACAATAGTTGGAGTCATGTTGAAGTTGGGTGGCTGAAATTTTTCTTGTTCGATGCGTTTCAGCCTCGAACTGATTTGACAGGATGGTAAATATGAATAGATGGTTATTTGCCACCTTGTTTAAAATGATCGCTTTGAAAAACCTGTATATCACGGTATAAAAACGAATAATTCTAGGGGATTTCTAAAGCGACCTGGCAGATCTGGAATAATTCGAGTGAATACATTTAGTCAGATCTACTTCTGAACATTCAATCTTCTGATTCCTGAAGACCCACTTTCACACATTGATTTGAAATGCTTCTCTGGTCAGTTTGGACATCCCTCTCGGTTTGTGCCCTTTTTCATATTCGGATTCGCTCAGAGTTCTGGCGTTAAGATCAGAAAATCGGGTCGGGGGGTGTATTCTTTCGTTGAAACTTGGTGCGTGTGAAATGCTGAAAGTGGTTTCCTCATTGTGACTTGAATATCCACTACTACTTCTTACGTGGCGCTTGTTGAGTGGTCCGGCTTTGACCTTTCCTTTACGGGACTGGAATGGCTTTCGGCCAATACTCCCCGAATGTGGGGAGGTTTCAGAGGAAGAAGATGATCCCTCTGCTCCACCTATAATAAAACAGAAATTGGTGCAACATTGAAATACGATTTAGACAGTTTTGTTAGGTAACATAAAAAAACAATTGTTTTCTTGTCAACGTTTCGGAATTGATCTAAATTCTTCTTCAGGGCTCGAAAAGGAATCGTTCCCTTTGAAACTATGACTAAATTTGAATATCATCAGACATGTTAAATACATATGAGAAACAAAAAATACTGTAGCAAAATGAATACTTGAAACCAACACAACACAATGACCTGAAGCAAACGTTTGGTGTTCGTTTATTTTGTCATACAACTAATCTACATCCTCACCTCTCATTCTATGACTGAATGACATCATTTCCTGGCTAGTTGCCCTTCCATCTATCTCAGAATCTGATCCAAGTGTATCATATTCTGAAATAGGTAGGTGTAGCGTTAATATCTTCTTTACTTCTGAGTCAGTGCTGCCCAGGTTATCAGATTCTGAAATATAATTAACTATGGCTATTTTCAACGTCCATTCAATGAAACTGTAAGCATAGAAATTCTTTGCAATGTCAACAATTATATTCGTTATGAACAGCAGTGGCTCGGTGACTTTGCGTTTACTATTCTATAAATGTATATACTGGTGTTGAAAACCGGCGACATACATAAAATGCGAAGGAAAAAATTGTTCCACTGTCTGATCTACTGCAAATTCTATGAGATAAAAAAGTTGCACTGTGATAGACTTTCCAATGTTTCACATGCGACTTCCGAACACGTAACATATCATGCTTCAGAACTCATATTGCAATGAAGACATACAGTTTGGTGAGAGCCTGAAGTTTCATTGACCATAAACGCCGATAAAATTAACTAGCAGCTGTAATCAACTGCTGTCAGAGTTGAAAATAAGATTATTATAGATTTATGGGAGCCTGGAAATGCAATATGGGCAACAATACTTGAGGTGAGTTGAAGAAGAAAGAAGGGGTTTAATAGTTCGGGAATAGACAACAGATGGCCCAATTGCCAATACTAGAGAAAACAACGGTTCTGTAAAAAAAGAAACCTCTAAGTTACAAATTGTCAACAAAGAGTGCATTCTAATTGTTGCGGAAAGAACTGGTTTAGACATTGCAATCCCCTGAAGAGAAAAAGTAGTCCTATCGACAACTGATGGAATAAGAGAAAGTCAGAAAAAAAAGAGATCATCTGAAACTGGTGAGAATAAGAGAGATCGAATCTCCATCCGTGGTACTGTTATCAAGGGTTGATGTGCTCAGTGGGATTCTTTATGTTTCTGCGATGGTCTATTATATTGAAAATATGATAGCCCAGATGAGGCAACAGAAATGCAACAGTAATCGAGTGAAATAACATCGACATGTATGTGGTACGCATTCAAAAGAGGAACTACTGGAATATTCAATTTTTGCAACTCGAAGAAAGGGCCGGCTACGAGTTTTTCGAGAAAACTGAAGAACATCAAGGAAGATAATTGGTTTATGTTCAACAGAGGCAGTTAGATAGGAAGGCCACGCATACAGAGTTCCAACGATTGTGGTTATATGAAACCTCGAGAAAACAAAAGTAGTCTAAGAATATAAAAAGGAAATGGAAAAGTCTCCACTTGGTGACAGAAACACTAGTTGATTTGCTCTATAAAAGTAAGTCAATTTTGAAGAGCAAACCCTTGATCATATACGAAGAACAACTGGTTCTCTACAATGTCGGAATCGAGCAGGGAATTTGATCAGGATGCAGTATTTCCAAGAGGAGGCAACAACTGCCCCAGAAAGTTCAGTAACGTATCGCGACGTCACATCGTTATCAAGGCATTAGATATCAAACTCAAGCGAACAACCCAGATACTAGCGGCAATCCTGTGAGAGTTAGTAGCTCCATCAAACAAAACAGAGGATGTTTGTGACAATTCTGACAGTATAATTGGACATAGTCTTCCGGAACATTTATAATAATTTGGATCTAATTGTAGAAAAAGTAATGTATTATATACATTGATTCACCTCGCACAGATTCCACCGGACCTTGTGTTCTACACTGAAAATGCCGGAAAATATATCATTATAATTATTGAAAAACCAGATAAGCAGTCGTTTCACATCAGTTCCAAGCAGCGACTGGTTACTGCTACTGGAATTCGAGTTTTTCTTTATGATTATGACAACTGACAAGACTGAAGAAGCATGAAATACGAGGTTTATTGAAGATACTTTTAATAAACTGTTAATAATTTATTCTAACCTTGACTTTCTGAATGGGGATCTCTCAGTCTTCCACCTTTTCGCCTCACTTTGGAGTATTCAGGTTCTTTACTCTGAAATCAAAATTCAATATCAATCTGGAGAAAATATAGAATCCACTTTCAATACGTATTTAGAGTAATATTATTTCTATGATGTATTTGAGAGCAGTTGAAACATTTCTTTATTCATTATCATATTAGATTGACTTTGAAAATGCTGTCGATTACTAGGTTTTGAACGTGAGTACGAAATAATTCGGTAGAATTAAATATACTGATTTTATTTTGTTTACTGTACATATGCTCAGAATGGAAGGTTAGTAAAGTGTGATTTTTTTGACATCCTGGAGTCATCTTATTAGGTTTTTCCCTCCCATCTTTTCGCAACAACCATTCCAACAATCTTGTTCCCTGCAGTTTGTATTTGGTTTTGGTAAATCATTAATGTTTACCCTTTGTGATCCAGTGCTTCAGATTCACATAAAACAATGTTCATATGCAAATAGTTGTTTCGAAAGAGTTTTTCTTTCCTGAAATTCAATTTTTATGTGGAAGTGATTGTTTCGAAAAGGCTTCTTCTTCCAGTTTGTAACTGAAGGAAACTTCAGGAAAGGAAACTTGTACATCTTTATAGAAATTGCTTTTCCCTTTATTTAGAACTTTCCCCCTTTTTTTGTATGAAGATGGAGAAGTAGAAAGCCAAAAACTACCTTTTTTATGCAGCCACTCTAAAATTATCGATAGATTCTGTCGTACAGCTTGATAGTACTTTGCTGCATGAGAGTGCAAATTTTCAGTGAACTTATGTTGATACTTCACTTGGCTTTTGGAAACGATTCAGTTAATGAATGTAAGAATAGAATGAAAAATAAAAAAAGTGAAGAAATAAACGATAACCTCATTCACAACAGAACATAAGGACAGACGAAATCAACGATGAAAAGAAACTTACATGTCCTAACTTAAACTTATCATTAGGTGGAGGTTTAACATCATGATAAACAAAAGAGCCTCGTACCGAGTGGTACGGCCCACTGTAGACATTTCCGCTGTAAGAGCTCTCGCTGTAAGCAGGTTTGGAGAGCTGAAACGTGGCGTACGGGCATATATCTTCAATGTAGTCAGCGGACTCTGCCTTGTATGCATCCTCGACTGCCAATGGTTGCTGGCCTCTAACTCTAACCGCGAGGTATTGCTGATCACGGTTTTGCTTGTTTTGTATTTGAGCCATTGATGGTGACTCGCCTATGGATCGATTTGGTACGTTTCTGTTAACCCCTGAAAATTAATTTATATTTCAGTCTAGAATTTTGTGATGGTCTCAACAATTTGTTCCAGTGTGACATACTTTTATGGCTGTTTTCGATAGACTTTCATGAAATATTTTTCAGTGACTGTTAGAGGTTCGGACTTATTCCCTCTAAAAAAGCGATTACTACTCTAAAAAAGCACAAATGATTGATATATAGAAAATACTTGTACCAAAATGTTTGAATGACTGAATAAAAAAAATTATGGAATAGAAATATGAGATAATAATTGATATGAAATTTAAAATGATGAGAACTGTTCAATTCTCCAACATCAGAAGTGCTAACTGTTTGAGTCTGCATAATGTCCGATTTAATTCTTCTGTGCAAGACAAGTTCTCATTGACGAATTATCAATGTATATCATGTAGATATGTCACGTGAGAATACACGAGTACTCTCTTTTTAGCGATCAAAACTTTTTTTCTTTAGTAGAACAAAAAAGGCCTCCCTGCAGGTGAGTGATTGAGCCTAAAAAATGTAGATGATATATTTGAAGGTGCCCAAAGGTAGTGGGGTAAAAATTCTCCAGACTCATCTAATTTGTTTTCTACTTTGAGGTGGGTCTGAATTCATGAAGTGAGCTTCAAACAAACCTTATCATTTGTTTTATACTTCTACTCCACTTTTATGTGACGAAGCATTTTCTCGCAATTTTGAATCTGACGATCCTCAAAACTCCATAGATTCTAGTGAAATCCTTCTTCAAATTACTTCTCTGCTATTTGACCAGTTGATTTCACATGTACTAAGGGCATTTTTTTCAAATTTGTCCACAATATTTGATCCTCTTGATCTCTCGTCTCTAATAGTTCCCTTCTTTCAAATAACATCTGTCGTGTCTAGGAGCAATACATTTTTCAACTTTGTTCTCGAACAGAAGACTTGCGAATTACACTGTTTTCGTAATAGCTCTAAGAAGGCACTGTACCATTACCTAAATTGATTTGATGTATTGCGAAGGCCTATTTTCACTTATCTGATTTGCCAATAAATTGAAAGTTGCAACCCTGAAGAGCTTCCCATACCAATACTGGGGCTCTATTAGCAAAGTGAGATTCGAATGTAATACTCCTCACTGTTGGAAAATATATGAGAGTAATTCTTTTTTCAAATAATAAATTCTGTGTACCAATTGGTAACAGGTCTCGTCCAAAAATAATCCGGATGCAATTGGTTTTCGAAGTTCCTTTCCTCCTTAGAATTGCTCAAACACCGTTTTTGGAGGGCAGGACCACATATTTTTTAACGAGCAGTCTTTTCTAAGATGGGCTACATGAAGAATGTACTATTGAGCTGGCTTCTACAATAATCACTCCTCTAAAGATATGTGATGTAATCGAACGATACTTAATAAAAATTCATAAAGTATTTATATAACATTTTATTGTGAAACTTCCACTGAACAATACACAAAACCGTATCACGTGTTTCACTATACAATAGCTCCTTCAGGCGTGTTCACACTGCCTAAGGCCTACATAATTAGTGCTTCATATAACAGTTCGAATCATAATAATTTCCAGAGAAATAGTATTTTTTTTTAATCGGAGTGGAACAGTAATATTCCTAAAAATGGAAAAAATATGAAAAAATATACAACTTTTTCCTTTGGCAATTTTAGAAATAACCAGAGACCACTAGATCTTCTGATAATTAAAACAAAGCCAAAACAGCTTGTAACAACTGACGTAAGCTCTTATTGAGTTATTTTTCAAGTAAATGTGTCGTCAAATTTCAATTATATCTGTCCATATTGGAAAGTTCTATATGGTAAGAACTTGAGTTGTATCACTGTGTATTCGCTAATTCAGTTCTGAATAATTACATAAAATCAATTTCTGTTAGTTGTAATTTGACCTCTGGAACGTGTGGTTAGAAAAACGATGACATCGCTCTGGTATGTGGAAACAATACATACGTTAGATTAATTCTACTAATGAGATTCCTTCGCTATCCATCATATATCATGGAGTAATTTTCAACCAACTTACTTCTCCAAAACAAAACACCAACCATCGCTGCTAAAACCAATAGTGCAAGCATTATGGGAATGAGCACCTTGGCATTTGCATAGAAAGGATGATCTCCCGAATGTGATACTGGTGGAATTAATTCTGGAACAACTGAAATGAAAAAAAAATGGATTTTTCACGGGCCAAATTTTTACTCAACTTTATTTTCTAGTAACAAATAAATTACCCTAAATGAAAAAAATTGTTTCGAATATAACATCTATTATTGAGTACAATTTTGGATGACGAATTGATGCATGTGGTTTGAAGAATTGGTTTTGAGGTTATATCAATTTGTATTGATAATTCTAACATATTTATACCACTAAAAAGGCAGTTTTGCATACTGCACATGTACAGAGTGGGCCAAAGTAGGCATCTTTGAAATACAGAGCTTTAAGATTTTTTCATGTATACTTTGAAACGCACATTTTGATCAAGCAGGCCCTAAAACAGAATGCAAATCTTTACTGGTAGTTGTCAAATTTTGATTTAAACATTAAAGACGCTCTTCAATCAATGGTTTTTGTTCAATATTCGAACACATTCGCAATGAAGTAGGAGAATTATGGAAAATAGTATATGATAGTCAATTTTATACACACCGGGAAAATGCAGAAGCAGTAAGCAATTTGTATCAAGAGAGGTATCCAGAGAGAAGGAAACCTTTCAGAGATATTTTCGCAAGATTGCGACATAACCTAATTGAAAAAAAAAGTCCAAAATTATATGAATCAAATAGGGATAAGGAGTTGGAGGCAATAGTCGTTTTCCTAAAATTGCTGCTGTTGAAAATAATTTTAAAACGTCAACGCGAAATTGGGAAATATCAACAGGCCTACCAAGAATCAATGTTAGGAGGATTTTGAAAAAACAAATTCAAGCCATACAGGACCAGAAGAGTTGATCAACTTAGACCAAGAGATTTTAAAAGCCGCATGGCTTTTTCCCAGTGGTTCCTGGAAAGTTGTAACCAAGTGCGTGAATTTTCGTTAAATTGCATTTGGACAGATGAAGCTTTTGTGAGCAGTGCCGACATTTTCAACCGCTACAATTCTTATACTTGGGCACAACAAAATCCTCATCGGCCAGTTCATTCATAATGGCATTCTCACATATCACAGGTATTTAGAAATTCTGAAGCAAAACATTGAATCCCTTGTTGATGAATTGCCCCTTATGGAGCTCAGAAAAAATGAATTTTCAACATGACAATACTGCAATTGTCACCAATATTTTGGCCGCGAATTTTGGTAATTATTGGATATTCAACTAAGGATCCAACCGCTGACCGGCCAGGTCACCGAACCTAACGTCTAGGGACTTTAACCTATGGGGTGGGTTGAAATATTCAATTTTGGATTTGCTGACCAATTTTAGATACGTTTTGGAAGCGGCAGCGATGCAAAGTTTTGCTTTTCTCACTCCTATTGAACCAATTAATTCGACAAAAAACGTTCAGAAAATATATCGTCTGTGGGTGGAAGAAGCTGGTATACATTTCGAACACCTCTGAAAAAATATATTTCTTTTTTGTTCTTTATCATTATTTTTATTATTGTTGAAGTTTCATTTATTAGTAATATAGTTATATAGTTAGTTAGTTGTTATCAGTTTTATTTAAACAATGCATTATAATTACTGGTGTGAAAAGCTTCGTCAATATTTGATAGTTACTACCAAATAATTTCTTTCTGTTTTAACACCGCGTTGTCCAAAGCCTACTCGGTCAAATTGTGTGTTTCAAAGTCTACATGAAAAAAACTAATAGCCCTGTATTTGAAAGATGACTCTAGCAGAACATCAAGTGTGCTACATTTTTGAAAAGGTTATTTTGGGCTCTATTGAAATATGCAAGAATATACAGGGTGTCTCATTGAAAAAAATAGTTTTCCATATCTCATTTGAAAAAATTTGTGTTTACACCATTGAATTCTAAGTGAAAAAGTGATTCGTATATGTTTTCATAGAAACAAGAAATTTTTGACAGGAAAAATGTTACAGCAATTTTTCGAAAATGCACATTTTCGAAAACCATGCTGTTGGTCAGAAATGATGATAGGTATCGATATGCGGCTTTCACCTTTGAGATTGTCATAAAATTTGACTTTCAGATACAGCTATCAGTTTTCATCTATCTAGTTAGAAAACAGGAGTTTCCCTTCAAAAGTAGCCAATGTAGCCCACTATGAACAAGAAAAATTTATTATTATTCAATTTCAATTACAAAATTGTACTCTATAATACTGATTGATCAACTAACTTCCTAGAGGTGTCAATGTGGTGAAGTTGTAGATAGCTTCTGTATCACCAGCGTTGTTGTGGGCAGTAATTTTGAGCTGGTATTCCGTTGCTGGTGACAGATCTTGAATGCTGTAAATCCTCTCCGTAGGTTTGACGTGATTGGAAGAAGTTGTCCAAGATGAATGTCGAGTTGGCTTGTATTCCACCATGAAATAGAGAATACCGCAGCCACCGTCACCCCAGGAGTCCAACCAAACAGTTAGAACTGTGGCATTCATCGTAAGCATTTGAGATTGTTTTGGCTGAACTGGTACTGCAAAATATTTTATATACTGTTATATACTGTTACATGATACTCGAAATGTACTTCATCATTATTTTTTCTATATTCAGAGACTAAAATTCTAAAAATTATCATCAAATCATGAAAAATCACCATTCGTATTCATCATGAAAAAATATTTGTCTATTGATTCAAAACATCCATCAAGTTTCATAATGAACCTTCAAATATTAATCACGTGGATTTTTTCCCTGGACGAGAGACATGTCCAGGAATATGAAAACCAGAGCCTGTGGACCCACAGTCGACGCTAAGGACCAAGCCAGATTTTTTTACTTCAGCTTTCTGGGTCAGTTCTTGTTTATACGTCGGGTATCTGCCAAACGTACCTACGAAATAGTATGTGTTTGTGAAGTGGTGCCATAAGTATCGTACCGTCAGCGGCCAAGGAGATTCTTCTAGATCTACCTCCTCTACACGTTTTTCTGGAGAGAGAGGCTAGATGGACAGCGTTTAGACTTGTGAATATCGCCAATTGCACAAATCAACTGACTGTTGGTTGACACTGTAAGTCAGACCATTCTAGAAATGACCTCTGTCAACTATGTCACTACGTCAACTAAGTCAACTACGAACTGCCTTATAAAGTACTGTTTCCGAATAGAGAAGACTGGAGAAGATTGGAAATATTAAGAGCAGATAGTTGTTGGTTCCCAGATGGATCGAAAACACCTTCCGGTTCTGGTGCAGACCCAGGACAGAGATATCAACCTGCCTAGGAAGTCAATAAAAATATTCTCGAACAGTCAAGTGGCGTTGAAAGCTCCTACCGAGCAACGTGTACATTGGTAGCAAATAGCCAAAAACGACTCTCCCCGATAGGAAGACTTAACAGATTATCTCTGGTCTGGATTCCTGGTCATACTGGCCTGAGAAGCAACGTGGCTGCTGACTCCCTTGCAAAGGAGAGTGCTGCAAGCAGCTTCATCGGACCAGAACTTGTCATTGGCATCGCTTCAGGCTTTGCCAAACAAACATGGGATACCTGGATGACCAGAAGATATATGGACTTCTGGCAGAATCTCATTATTTACCCTTCGAAGCTTGATACTAAACAGGTGTTGGACTGTCACTATCATTTGAATAATCATATGCATAGAGTCTGAATGTCGGAAGAGAGTGTGTGTCGCCTCTGTTTGGAAAATGATGAAACGGCAGAGCACATAGTTTGTGCCTGCCCCGCTGGGACCCGAATTATGTTTTTAGAGTTCATCAGAGCCGTACACTTACCATCCAACCTGACAGATGACTCACCATACAAACTAATCGGCTTCTTTAAGGAGCTGGGTTTATTTGGTCGAGTGTGAACAGGTGTGACCCACAATACCCCTGCGGGTTGCGATGGAGGGTCGAATAGGGTCGGATAGTCCCACTCACTTTGGACATAACCTAACCTAACCTAACATAGAAAATAAACCACTCAGTGAATGAAAGAATGGAAAGCTGAACAAGAATGTAATAGAACACTGCAAAGAATGTCTACGTAGAAAAACAAAAAAAAAACTACAAAGTTTGACGAAACAACAACTGCGCATAGGAGAAGTCAATTCATAATAATTAAAAACATATTTTTCAAAAAGGAAGAAACTTCAGATCTGGTTCATACTGTTGCGTTTCTTCTATTCATTTGAAGAAAAGTTTCCTATGTTTTTCTGCCCAACTAAGTTGTAGTATCATGTTCCACGTTTATAATTTCAGTTTTTCATCTGACAGTTCTAATGTTCTGTAATATTGATTATGACAATAAACAAACACATCGACTATCATTAATAAAAGTGATTATTGTAATCAACCTAACAATACCACATTTTATGGCGACGAAGATAAACCAGTGAGAGTTTAGAAGACAGATAAACATATCAAACAGTACGACGAAAACACAAGCAGCCAACAAGCTGAACCAACCAGATAATTTGATCTGTGTCATTCAAGTTCAAGGGAACAATGTCAATTCATACAGAATACTTGAGATATTTCCAGTTTGAAAGATTTTCTCCGGAAAAAGAGGGCTGGGAGTATTACATACAACGTTTCAAAATGGAATTACAACTTCATGGTCTGGACACAAACGATGAGCCTACTAAAGTGAAACGACGTAATTTGCTTTTGAGCAAGGTAGGACCTGAACATTTAAAGATTCTGGTTGATCATTTTAAGCCAGATGAAGTGACAACAAAGTCTTTTGACGATATCGTGAACGTACTAAACAAATATCATGGTAAGACAAAATATATTTTGTCTGAAAGGGTAGCATTTGCGCTCCGTTATCGAAAGGACAGTGAAACCATTACCCAGTTTATGAACATTCTCCGTGGACTGACAGGAAATTGTGAATTTTCCGATAGTTTGAACGACCGTCTTCAAAATCAACTAGTTATTGGTATCAACATGGCCTGGCAACAGGAATTAATTTGTTACATCCAAATAATACAGCCACCCTGGAGGAAATTGAAGCAACAGCACTTATTTTGGAACAGGCTTCGTTACAGTCGAAACAACTTTCGAGTCTATCAGGAGTCTATCAGTTTGATGTCAACCATACCACACAAGCCATTGTTTGATTAAACTTATTTTACGGTTCTATATTTTCTTGAATATTACTGCAAATCATATTTGAATTTATACATATAAGTTATAAGCACGATAGTACAAAATAATGTGGTCAAATCTTACTTACCTGTACCCTTTGTGTGAGCCGGTACGATGTCACAAGGCAAGCCAGTACCAATTCTATTGAAGGCAGTAATGTATAAAAGGTACTTAGTACCGCACCATAAATTCCTCAGCATGTGTTCATCAGTCCTTGCAGAAATCTGCAATTCTTCCCAGTCTCCATGATTTCTCTTATAATTAATAACATATCCTAAAATGGGCGAACCGCCATTACCCTGGTCGCTCCACCTTAATTGCAAGCTGTCCGTAAAGGACTCCACAACAGTTAACACAGGAGCCTCTGGCGGAACCAACACTTTCAAACTATACACTATCTCGTCTCGCCCGTACTGATTCTCCACGTTGCAGGAATAGTTGGCTTGATCTACGCTTTGAATGTCTTTGATAACTAGAGTGGCGTTGGCTAAAATAGAACGCCGACCGCCAACTTCCAGTGGTAGGTCGTTCAGTTTCCAGACGGCGTTGGGCAAGGGAATGCCAACCCGACGACAATGAAGATAAATGTCTCGTTTCCACGCGCTGATTACTTCTTGACCAAACGAAGCTATCTTAGCGGGTACGTTTTTGGAGGGGTTTACCGATATTACCCTGGTACTCTCGCCTTCGCCAATCTGAAACATCATTATAATCATTTTCATTCATCGGATTTATATACACATTTTATAGATTCTTCCCGTCTCATTGAACCCATTGACGGCTCTTTAACAGGACAGTTTGGAGAAAGTATTAGTGAGCCCTTTCGATTTTTTTCATCTTCTTGTTAGACCAATCGGTAATTTGAAGGATACCATCGATAAAATTATATTTAATTGAGAACAAAATCAACAGCAGCTTAGGAAACTCTATTAGATCCATCCAATTTTACGTGTGATGCACGAGTGGGGGTCATGACAGAATGAGAAAATCACCGAGCTACATTAGATTGGTCATAATTGAAATTTTGGAAGATGTGGAGGAACGAACATTGAACATGTTTGGAAGCCACATAACACAAGCCTGTAATCTGTAATACACACAGAATACTAATTTCAGACCTCAAAGAAGTGAGAAATTTTTTACAGACATTCTAGGAATACCGTGTGTGATGAAAATATGGGACAGGAATAGATTGGTCCTACACCAAGGTTATTCTGTTACTTTGGATAGGCTGGATTTTAAAATCTTTGGCAATATCAGCTTCTTGCAAATCTTGTGAAAATTAGGCATCATCATCTGATTTCCTGTGAACAGGTGACAAACAAGTTCATATCTTCTTTACTAGAATCGTGTGGTCAAGCGGTAGTATCGAATTGTTCATCGGAGCTCTTTTTCTAAATTTTTTATGCGGCTGAGAGCCAGGACCTAGTGTTTGGTTATATCATTTTCGTTTTATCACCTGTTGATTGCTTTTGGTTGAAAGTTTTTTCTAACTATATATCAATCAATAAATCAATCAATTTATTGAATCAGTTTTCCTTCACAATCACATTAGAAAGAAAACATCATCATAAAATACTGGCTAATTCAACAAGTCAAACAAACATAAAAAAGTCAATATAAAAACATAAAATATACGTAAAAAAATTGATAAGCTATAATCAAATTAGGATTCAAGGAAAAACTCATCCACGGAGTAGTATGCTGTTTGCAATAGAAAAATCTTGAGTCGCCTTTCAAAGACATTGATATCAGAGGATTCAATGTCCTCACTAAGCTTATTATATAGCCTAACCCCACAGCACATGTATTGATTCTTTGATACTGTCAATCTACTATGAGGTTGATGTAGCTGAGGGTCATCAGCTTCAGCTGATAAGCCCCACTGTTCAAAACCATAGGAAATTACTGACTGAATTGAATTGTAGTATAAAAGCTTGAGAATATCAAGAGGGACTGTTTGTTTTAATCGATGAAGTAAATATATATATTTTAATATTAATGTAAGTCACAAAAAGGATTTGAAGCTTTATAACTTCTATTTAATTGTCTACGAGCACTTTCGACAGCTATATATATATATATATATATATATATATATATATATATATATATATATATATATATATATATATACTCAAAAATTTGATCAGTTACTTCATTAGCTTTGACAATTATTTCGAAAATAGTTCCAGCAGATATAAGATGAAAATAACAGTAATGGAAGCTTTTGAGCAAAATTTCGGAAGAATATTTATGAAAACAAAAAATGAAAGGGGTCCCAAAACAGAGCCTTGAGGTACTTCTCTACATTTTCTTTCAGAATTCATTTCATTTACACAGACCAGCTGACTAAGATCAGACAAGTAAGATCCAACCCAATTCAATGCAGAGCCACGTATACCAATTGTGTAACAATTGTGTAACAATTTGTGTAACAATATGTCATGGTCAACGAGGTTGAAGGCTTTGCTGTTTATTTTCTGAAATTTCCAGCGCATGTTTGATGAGTTGATTAATTGCACCAACTGTAGATTTACTTCTTACATTCTGACTAGAAGAAAATAATCTGCATGATTCAAAGTTATCATAAACTCTTTGATAGAAACAGTATTCAATAATCTTAGAAAACTGACTCAGTAGCGATATAGGTCTGTAAGATGCACAGTCAGATCGAGAGCCCTTATTTTTGTATATAGGCAAAACCTTTGACATTTTCAGTATATCAAGAAACTTTCCCTCAATGAAAGTGAGTCAAAGGTTCAGAAATCTCATTGGCAATCTTTTTAATCATATAGAGAAATATATCAGCTTTTTAAATCCATTTATTTAACAATTTGACTAATATGTTTTCATATCTAACGAAGGAATTGAGAAAATGAGGTATTTGGCAATTTCTATTCCACAGTTGCTATATTATCAGTTTTATATCCCGCTTGGTTTGAAACAATTCAAAAACACATACATCAAGCGGTTGCAGCAAATGACTGGTGTGCTGTGGAAGTTTCAATATTGTGATGTTTTTTCGAACTGCAGCTTCAATATATCCAACACTTACGTGAGATAATAGTATGCAGAGAATAGTTTTAAAAAATACTTGATTCCATCCACCTCTTTTTACTAGCTGCATTATAGTGACTAAATACTTTGGTATAAAGAAGAGCAATTTATTGGTCCAACTCATGTGATTCTTTGCTGACTCATAGACCAAAACGATGCTTGTATCCATCTACCTAGGAGTATTAAAAATTCTCTACGAGACTTCATTCACTAGCACTTCCTTAGATTTGCGAAGATTTGAAGTGAGACTCCTTTTATTCAAATTTCAGACGCGTTCCGGCTTGTCTTGTAGATGAAGATTGTTCAAAGATGTTTCTAATAAATCAAAATACTCATTTATAATGAATAGGTATAGAGCTTTCTTTCAAGCATATTCACCGTATTGGGGAATTTTCAAAATTCGAACAGAAATCAATTTTTGTCGGGGAAGTTAATGTTGAAGGTGGTTTTGATACTATTTCATACTACGAAATTTCCAACTCTCTCTTGCAGTTCTTCACAAAAAATTCAAACAGTCATTTCTCACAGTATTTTTTTTTCGCAGCATTATAAATTGTTTTTTGACTTGATATTGGTTATGGCAGCTCACAGGTACTTTTCACTATATTTGAAAGCCTATGGTTTAGTTTATTGCCTATATATGTAGGCACCATTATTTTCTAAAATGACAGGGGTAAGTGTTTTATACATTGAATATTAGGTCCAGTCATTTACTACACATTTGACAGAGGGAAATGTGATATACACCGGTTTGAATGAATTTATATATTGCAACGTTTATTCCTCTCAGTTGGAAATAAAGTGCAGCTCCGGCAGCTGTTTGTCTTGGTGAGCAAAAATTAAAGTCGAAGGCATTCGAGTGTACATCTGACTGAGAACAGAACAAAATTATGTAATGGGCGCCACCTGGCTAAATGCAATAATCAGAGTTCGAAGTTCGCCCTGCCAGGGTGACAAACTACATTATGAATTAAAAAAATATTGCATTCACTTGAGCAACCTGAAAATATAAAAGGGAGCAAACAATTACTATTCGGAGTCCAATTGATCGGCTATAATTAAAGTTCTTGTTTGGGAATACACTACGATTTGAAATGAGACTTTTTTCACTTTTCAGTAAGGCAAAACTTGATTACCCCATTTACAACATTTTGGAAATTACTGTATCTATTTTGTTCAAATATGACTCACTCAAATATGGAAATATAGTTTATATATCTTACTCTTGTCGATGCAGTAACCCAGAATTGGAGGGTGGCGGTTTCCTGAGTTCTAATAACCTCGTGCATTTCTGTCGAGGGATTCAGAGCTCTTTTGTGAGTTCCTTCCTCTTGACCATCTTCTACCACTCCCATATAGAATGTGAAACCAGTGAGAACACCGTTGCTGTACTTTGGTGGCAGCCATGATACCAATATTTTGTTGGGACCACTCAACACTGCTTTGATTTGAGCGGGTGCCGAAGGCACTAAAAAAATCAATGATTATTATCAGAAATTAGACGTTACATACTTGGAAGAGGTCATCATATAAAAGTGAATGAAAATATCCACAAGTTTAAAAAATATAACATTGGCAAAAACACATGAAAAGAAATTTGCAAATGATAGTCATGAAATTGTCATGTTAATGAAATTATACACACGATGTGATTTGTGAGTTATATTACCGGATAATATAATTTGTTGCGAAAGTTGAAATCAAGTCAGGGATGACTGACATGAACTTTCCAGTTATTACAGAAACTCCAGTAGACAATCATATAGCTGCTGTTATGAGGTATAGTTGATTAAATTACAACGTGTTACTATTATTTCATGTATGAAAACTGCTGGAAGTTTCATAGTTGGAAAATATAGGTAGCATGAATTACATTTTTATGTGATTACCAAATTCTAACAAACTTTTTCTTTCTATTATTGTTGATGATATAATAATTTTTCGTCCATTATATATAGAACACAAAGTATCTGGGTTTGAAAACTGTGATCTGTTCGTCTTTAACTTTAACTCTAACTGTTTATAACTGGCAAAATGGTAAATTTGAATGGTTCACCTCAAGCAATTCTTTACCCTCAACTGAATTATTTTTGGGTTTGTATATTCAAATTGTCCTTCTTGCAGCAGAGGGAAAGCAGAGGGTTTCATAACATGTAGGTATTCTGATACTGTATGTTGTGATTTTCATCCAAATACATGCGTACATAAATAGTCTTCAACAGGGACTTTCGAACTTTGGATAATTGATAACGGTCATCTTATTGAAGCTAAATCTGTCGAATTAGTTGTTATTTATTCAGTCTATTTTGCCATATCACCACGGATGAATATAGCGTTCAACAACACGTGCAAATGATAAAATTCTTTTATCAAAACTTGTGTTCTGTTCGGGCAACGTACCGTGCGCTTCGCCCATTTCACGGTCGCCATAATCGTCCCACCGAGAGGACTATTCGGCAAAACGTTATATCTGCCAAAACATCACCGCTGTGTGCAGCAGAATCTGATACAGTCGATTTCGCATCGCTCACAAAATCTCGGCCATTTACAGACCACGACTTGGAAATTTGCGTCGTGCACCCGTACAAAATTCAACTGACCCAGGAACTGAAGGCGAACGACCATAAACAACGACGTGTATTCGCTGAATGGGCTCTGGAGCAGTTGGCAACTGACCCTAATTTTCATTGAAAAATCATCTTCAGCGATGAGGCCCATTTTTGGATGAACGGTTATGTGAACAAACAAAATTGTCGAATTTGAGATGATAACAATCGACATGAGATCTAAGAGAGTCCAATGCATCCCAAAAAAGTCACTGTTTGGTGTGAATTTTGGGCTGGCGGTGTCATCGGTCCATATTTCTTTGAGAACGACGTTGGCCAGGCTATCACTATCAACGGCGAGGACTATAGGTCAATGATTACCAAATTCTTTCGGCCTAAATGTAATGATCTGGACACCAACGACATGTGGTTTTAGCAGGACAGCGCTACGTGACACACAGCTCATGCTTCATTGGATATTCTGCATGAGCGATTGGGGGCATGGGCATCTCACGAGGAGGTGATGTGAACTGGCCACCGAGATCGTGCGATTCCACCCCGTTAGAATTTTTCTTGAGTCACAGATTGATGCGAATAAGCCACGGAATTGGACGTTTCGGATGCACCCCAACCAGAGAGGGTGTGGCAGACATTTGAACGATGTTATATTCCATACATAATGGCATCAATAGTTCTTAATGCCATTATGAATGACAAATTTCGATATTATCTCACTCACACTTTGTTTCATTTGAATTCAAAGATATAGGAAGCGCTTGATTGAAAACACCTTGCATATTCGTTTACCAATTTTTACTTTAGGAGCCAGCGTGTCTTATCAGTTGTGTTCGGTGGGTCTAGTTTTCACGATACGATAAGTTATATCAGTGTATATAGATCCACACGAGCATATAATCCTACTTTCCAGCTTAGAAATATGTAGAAAAGAAATGGTTTTCCACTTCACAGACTTTGGCGTACTCACTTGAAAAAAGAAATTTCATTAAAAAAAAACATCAATTTTATCCACGTCACAACAAATGTGTGGATTCGAATTCTTGAGATCTGATTGAAAAATTAAGATGTTTTTCAGTAAGCTCAACTGAGAGGGCGCCAGCCAATAAATATACTTATATAAATTGACGAGGAATGGGGAATCAAACAAAATAAATGCAGATATGTAAATATATAATTGATCAATAAATATATGAGAGATTGCAACGAGGTTTGCTACTCTTTCAAATATAGCATAAATATTATCGAATTAGTTAACAAGTACCAAGAAACTAAATACATATAAAACACTGAGATTGGTTTCTAGTGAAGCCAACAAATGAGAATACATGACATGAACATCAAAATTTCATAATAATTATAACTCAATACTTTTAATCGATAGGGATTGTTTGAACGATCGATAATCATTCAGTAACAATAATAAATAAAACGCATAACTTCTTTATTTCAATAGTCTTCTTGACATTGAAGGAGAAGACATGAAGTTACTCATGCTGTCTCAAGAAGTAGGTTTTCACGTACTTATACATCCGAAAGGGGTGAAATTCCACGAGTCTTCCTGAATTGGTAGATACGACCAGACAGAAATTATTTAAGAGAATTGTCCTCAACCATGCTAGTTAGTGGCGTATCTCGAAACGAATTTCTTATAAAATGGACTTCGGCTCTCAAGGTAGACAATCGGACAACGACATAGTTGAATCGATTGAATTTAACGTTAACGGGGTATTATCATCTGAATCTGATTATCCTTGATCTATTTCCTTTTTTTAGGCCTGAAACGAGACGAGAACATCGTTTCTGCAAATCTACCGCAAAAAACTAGAAATTGTAATACCTTGAATTATTCACCTTAGATTCTTTTTGGGCCTTTGAAGTTAAATAGGTACACGAATTGTGAAATTTATTTTATCAAACAGTACCGACTTTTTTCTCTGCTCGATGTTTATTCACAGAAGCCTTGCACCGTTGCTTCAATTGTCTTCTGTCCACCGGCACGCCATTTAAATTGAACTATCGAAATGTATATACAGGTTGTCCCAGTATGTCATAAATGAACCGTTACAAGACATTCCACAAGAATCAGAAGCAATCACACCACAGAAAATCATTCTGCGGTTTGCATCACAGCACATCTCAAGTGTTCCACATCTATAAATTATTTCTCAAACGAAATCGCCAGATTTGGTTTATGACGTCGTGAGTACTTCATTGGCTCTGAAAACTTCCCTGCAGTTGTAGGCAAATTTTGCAGGTACACCCTCCCTTTAGAGACGATCAGTTCACGGCCCATGAGACCAAATACTTTATATTTCCTTTCTTCGAAATATAATGATATTTTGATAACATAACCTAAATCAACAATTTTTTCTGTACGCACATGAACTTATTTATTAAGGGTTTTTCGACAAAAAGTTATTCTTGATAAAAGTTTGTGCATTCCCTAAAACTGAACATGCACCAAGAAAATACAGTAACACCATAGTTGTGTAATTCGTAATATTACAGGCTTTTAAAATGAACCGTCGTATACAGGGTGCTGTCTATTTATCATTTTAGCAAAAATTTTTTCGTAGTCCCCATTTAAATGGGTAAAAAAATAAAATTCCACTCAGATGGCCATCACTTCAAATCTGAATGTATTTTTCAATGCTCAACAACTTTTCCAAATAACATTTCCCGAGATTACCCAAAATAAGGGTACTTTACTGTTATTTCAAAATCAAATATTTGAAGGCTTTTCGTGTATTACGTGTGTATTACTGTATTTTGTTGGTGCATGTTTAGTTTTAGGCAATGCACAAACTTTTATCAAGAATAACTTTTTGTCGAAAAATCCTTAATAAATAAGTTTCCCATATGGTGCATACTTTGGAGATGACACTGTATAAGTTACCATATAATTTGACAATGAAAGTTAAAATTGGTTAACAATTGGAATTCTTGTTTTGATCTAGAATCTGCTTGTCTATTACAGTTGAAATTAATTCTGAAAACTCGTATTATTCAATGTTTTTATTTCCATCAGTGTTCTTACAAATCATATTGGTTTCTTCGACGTTGTGTTTTGAGTGAAGAGATATTATACTCTGCTTGAATATCGGAACGATTCACTTTGTTTACTATGATTACCTACAATTGATTTCTATAACAGTCATGCTAGTATTGCATTTCAGAAGAAAGAAGTTTTATCTTTCTCGAAGATATCAATTAATGGTTATTGATCCTGAGAAAAAATGTTTATAGAGGGACAATAATGAACAATAAACAAATAATTGTACATAAACACTATCAACATCATTAACAAACAAATATTTGAATGGAAAGAAGTACATTTTTTGGGACGTCAGTTCAATGGAAGAAAAGCTTTTTGGCTTTCTAGTTCTCCTTCTTCATATGAATATGGGAACATGGAAAACTTGTAGAGAAAAGAAGAAAGCAATACGTTCAAAATTAACTGTTTAAAAAAAATGTGTAGAACACTCATAGGAGCTATTTTCAGATACAAACGGAAGAAAAAGACGTCTCGAAACAACAACTCTCACATGAACATTGAGTTACACGAGAGAAAAAATATTTTCAAAACAACTACTTTGGAGGATGGCCAAAAAACTGAGCAATCGGTCTGAGGCTACTCCTACCATAGAAAGCGGGCAAGTGTACGCGGTGACGGACCATCAAAAGGCTCAGTTGTTCGGGGAATATTTTTCCAGCGTGCACCGAGTTGAACCGGATGTCTGTGAAGAACACACCAATAAAACCAGACTGGCAAATGAAGTCAGAAATAGGCCGGCTCCAATTATACCGGAGCAAACATTGATAAAGACGTAGAAGAAATCATTTTGAACATCAAGCGCCTGGGGAAAAACAAAGCCCCAGGCATTGATGGAATTGATGCAGTTCTGCTCCGCAACCTACCGCGAAAGGGTATCGTACAACTGGTGCATATTGTGAACGCAATAATCAAGCACCAGCATTACCCAGATTGTCTGAAACATGCGGTGGTAGTGCCCGTTCCGAAACCAGGAAAAATCAAAACACGTATTGATAGCTACAGACCGATCTCGCTTCTCAGTTCGGTCGCGAAGGTTATTGATAAAATCATCCTAAGCAGACTTCTCCGCCTGGAAGATAGGATGAAACTCATCCCCGAGGAGCAATTCGGGTTCCGGCGAGGTCGGAATACGACATCGCAACTGGTCCGGGTTGTTCACGGGGTGAGGGAGTCCTTCAACCAGGGGAAGAATACAGTTATGGTCCTGTTAGATGTCAAGAAAGCATTCGATAAAGTTTGGATAGAGGGGTTTGTCGCCAAAATGTGGTCGGCAGGCATGCCTTTATTCGTGATTAGGATTCTAGAATCCTACTTGAGCAACCGAACTTTTCGTGTAAGAGTGGACCAAACCACATCTGCAAATTATTCAATCAAAGCAGGTGTCTCGCAGGGGTCCTGTTTGTCACCGCACTTATATTCATTATATACGCATGACTTCCCTATGTTCTCGAGGACGAAGGTGGGTATTTTCGCGGATGACACCGCGATTTACGCGCACTCTTTCTCGAGCGAGGTGTCGAAGCAGCAGCTTCAGATCCACCTCGATAGGCTAGTCGTGCCGTATTTCGAACAAAATAAAATCGAAATGAATCCCGATAAAACTGAACTCGTAAGCTTCATGAGGAAATTCACGAATGTGAAAATCTTCAAGAAGTTGCGAGTTAAGGATAAGTGCATTGACGAGCAGAAGAGTGCGAGATATCTGGGAGTGATCCTGGACAAGCGCCTGAACTTCCAGGAACACTTGAATATGGCGATCCAACGAGCAGGTGCGGCGATAAAACGCACGTATCCGCTCATTGCACGGAACTCTAAGCTCAGTGTTGACAACAAGTTGCTTATTTATAAACAAATAATTAGGCCGGCTATGTTGTACGCGAGTCCTGTGTTCTGCAGTCTCAAGAAGTCCCCTTTAATGAGACTCGAGAGAATGCAGAATAAGGTGCTCCGTATTTGCACTAACAGTGACAGATACATTTCATTGAACAATCTGTTAGATCTGGCAGAAGTGGAGTCAGTCACCGACCATATCAGGAGATTGCCTCAGAAATTCTTCAAGTTCTTTCTACCGAAGAGCCCGCTGACGAGGGACGTCACGGCAGTTAGAAGCTATCATGGACAGCGCCGTAAGCACGGGCTAGTCTATGAAGAACTGGAGATATACCGTGAACGGCGCGAATGCGATCGCGCTTAGTTCATGGAAAAAATGGATAAGAGTATTCACGCACACATGATGACGTGATAGCAGAAATACTCTTACCTGGTTTTTTAATGAACTTTTTCCAGGGGGATATCGACAACTGCTACCAACAAACAGACGAATGATTCTCTGAGAAGTACCGAAACGCGACAGAATGACAACTTCCGCGTAAGCCTCGGCAGGAAGCGGAAAACTATAGATGAGGCTGATATAAGGCGTTTTTGAGTGGAGAGCCAACCGCCAACACCAGCGGGGGCGTCTCCCACTGTCCCATCGGGGGACTGTGTGGAGGCGCTTTTCTCTTCCGTGCGGAATTCTTGAGAGCGCAAATGTATCGGGGTCTTTTCCTGCCACTCCCTCTACCCCATTCACTACCCATCCCAATCCTTCCCACTGTCCCACTCCATTGGGGAAACCCTTGTGTACATTTTGTATATTTGTATATATATTTTTTATTGTATATATTTTATAAACACCACAAAAAAAATACCTTAAAATTGTATGGAGAATAGTTAATAAAGAACATTTTGATTTTGATTTTGATTTTGATTTTGAGTTCATGGAAAAATTGGATAAGAGTATTCACGCACACATGATGACGTGATAGCAGAAATACTCTTACCTGGTTTTTTAATGAACTTTTTCCAGGGAGATATCGACAACTGCTACCAACAAACAGACGAATGATTCTCTGAGAAGTACCGAAACGCGACAGAATGATAACTTCCGCGTAAGCCTCGGCAGGAAGCGGAAAACTATAGATGAGGCTGATATAAGGCATTTTTAAGTGGAGAGCCAACCGCCAGCACCAGCGGGGGCGTCTCCCACTGTCCCATCGGGGGACTACTGTGTGGAGGCGCTTTTCTCTTCCGTGCGGAATTCTTGAGAGCGCAAATGTATCGGGGTCTTTTCCTGCCACTCCCTCTACCCCATTCACTACCCATCCCAATCCTTCCCACTGTCCCACTCCATTGGGGAAACCCTTGTGTACATTTTGTATATTTGTATATATATTTTTTATTGTATATATTTTATAAACACCACAAAAAAATACCTTAAAATTGTATGGAGAATAGTTAATAAAGAACATTTTGATTTTGATTTTGATTTTGAAAACAACTACTTTTGTACGAATATTGAAATATAATACGAAAATCACGTTTTCATATTCAGTTTGCACTCCTACCATTAGTTATAGAATTGAATCAGATATCATTCATAGGAACGCTGCATAATATAATATATGAAAGAATTTACTTACATGGAACACTCGATGTTTCATTACCTCATCAGAACCTTTCTGGATAATATCACAAGATCAACCATTCATTCCATTCATTATATAGGGCGTTTCAACGAAAACATGACCCACCTGTAAGTGAGAAACGGGTTTGTGATCGAAAATATCAAAAAACACGTCAATTTTTATTTATAGAGATTCTAATTCTGATATGGAAATAATACCCGAAACTTCAACGCCCTGCAGTCAGCATCTACCCCCTCTATTTTTTCCAATAGCATGAGGGGTTGAGTGATACACCATTTGAAAGGTCCTTTGTCCCTCTATTACTTCTGTTTTTTTTTCGAAATTGGTTCATTCGTTTGAACGTTTTATTTAAGAAAAACCCGAAAATTCGCTGTCGCTCCATCTATTTCCATACAATAATATGGTCTAGGTACTTTCGAAAGCAGTCCTTACATCATTGAAGATGTCCGGAGTCAGAAATCGGCTTTCCCGAACAATTCTCTGCCGCAGATCTTCTAAGGTTTGTATAATTTATTAAATTAGTAGTAAACGTTTTCAAATGGACGCCACTGCTAGTTTTTTCTTCACTGGTAGTTTTTGTTGAATCTAGTTGTCGCAGAACAAAAAGTAGTAAGTTGGCCAGTGTCACTTTTTCACGATTATAATTCAGTCATCCTTGTTCACTGTGTTCCAACATGGTTTATTCTAATAGAGAAAGAATATAAATTGATGCAACCTATTATCGAAATAATGAATGTGCTAAAGCTGTTGCAAGAATTTATGATACGAATCATTCAGACCACAACGTGAGCCATCAATACGTTAAAGAGAAGAGCTGCGACAGAGAAATGTTCCGGACATCTTCAATAATGTAAGGAACGCTTTCGAAAGTAGACTGCATTATTGTATGGAACTACCTGGAGGTCATTTTGAACACTTTATCTGTTGATTATGTTGCCATTGATATTACTTTTGTTGATTTCTTCAATAAAATGAGCGACAGCAAATTTTCTGTTTTTTCTTGAATAAAACGTTCAACATTTAATTTCTCAATAATGAATGAACGAGTTTCGGAAAACATCACAGAATTATTAGAGGGGCAAAAGACCTTTCAAATAATGTATCATTCGACCCCTTATGCCATTGAAAAAAATAGGTGGGGTAGTTGCTGACCGCAGGAGGGTGAAGTTTCGGGAATTATTTCTATATCACAATTAGTCCTCCTAGAAATGACAATTCACGTGTTCTTTGAAATTTTTGATCACACGTCCGTTTCTGACTTACAGGGGGTGTCAAGTTTTTGTTGGAAAGCACTGTATTACGACTTCATGTCACGCCAGAGACAAATCCACCCATGTAACGATGAAACTACGCAAAGATATGCATACGTTCATTTTATTCAATCCCAGCTTCGAATCAAAAAGGGTAATTTTTTCAGGAAAGATTAGTTTTTTGAAAAAAAAAACTTTCTGGCTTCCTACTTCTTTTTCTAGTGAGTCTGTACTCCAAATATTGAGGATGATAGTGTTTCATGTAAGTAAAATTTTATAATGAAACTCATCCATACAGAGTGGCCATCGAAAAACTTGACATGGAGGTACTAATCTTGCAAATTCTAAAAAACGCTCAGACATGTCGACTTTTATTGGAAGGGGGACAGTTTTTTCCCCATTTACAGTGGCGACACTTCAACTCCGGAGCTTCAACCCATGGAATTTTAATAGGGAACTGGGGGCGAGTCGCACATTGTTTGAAAGATCTTGGAATTCTCTAAACAACGGTGTACAGTTGAGGAACATCTCTGTCTTCCGAGCGCAATGTATAGGTGAGGGAACAAAAAGAAGTTGCTTGAGGCTAGATCTGGTGAGTGAGGCTGATGGTCAAGCAATTCAAACCGTAATTCGTAGATTTTCGCTATGGCAACCGCTGAGGTGTGAGACAATCCGTTGTCTTGGTGGAACAGGATTTTCTTTTTCTGCAAATGTATTGGCTGTTATTCCACAAGTTGTGCCTACAATTTGTCAAGTAGTGACGCGTGGTATGCTCCTGTGATGGTTTTTTCTTTTCGAAAATAATCGGCTGAAATAACTCCATGACTATTCCAAAAAACAGTCGCCATAATTTTTCCAGACAAAAAAACAGTTTTTTCTTCTTTTGGAGGTGATTGCTTTTATGCAGTCCACTGTTTGGACTGTATTTTTGTTTCGGACGCATAATAGTGTATCCAAGTAATCAATCGGCGCCAAAACTCGAATTTATTGCGCATTAACTGTGTAAAGTTTTTTTTGTTCAGAGTATAACGCGTACTATTTTATGAAATTCCCTGTAAACATGTCATATTCGATCACGATCAATTCATTTCGTACTGTCCTAGTGATGCTCTTTACTGATAGGTGCCACCAGCCAACAATGAATTTGAACCTAATATTTATCATTTATAATGTTGTCTATACCTAAAACATTCCAAGTTCTACTTGTCTCTATTAGATGGCACACAACTTCAGTCTTCCGAATCCCAAACTCCATTTCTGTCTTCTGAAAATATTTTTGAATATTGTGGATAGTTACCAAGGTGATGTAACATGATAAGTGGCTTTGCCTCTCTCTGCAAATTGCGTTTATGCATTATTTCTTGATTGGATTTGTTATGCTGTATGGCTATTGCCTTTGCACTTTGTAGATCATTTAATAGTAGGTTTTATACCTATTTGGAATAGAAACCTTCCTTTACTGGGGTAAGTTTTTTTTAGTCCAAAGTTTTTTTATAATCTCATTTGCTTTAAAAAAAAAGGGGAATTGGCCTATTTTCCAATCACGTGAAAATTTATTCATAATTCTCTCGTAGGGTTTCTTTTGGAGAGTACAAACTCATCCACCTGAGAAAAGCTTCCGACTTCGGAATTTGTTATAAAATAAGTTTGATCGACTCCTATATCCGAATCACCTTAGTCAGCCGAATCCGAAGTATTGGTATTGGATTGGCAGAATCAGAGTCCTACATTTCCTGAGAACTCCTCTACTCTACATTCAAGTAACAGTGGAACAATTTTTTAGATAAGAGCAGTGCTATAAGTTGTCTTCATCTCTTTAGGACATTACCAAGAACTCCAAGCACCATCATCCATCGTAGGAAATTAAGGCCAGATTTTCGATATTTCCTGATTCATTATTTTTTTCATTTGATTGCCGATAATTAGATGATATTATTATTTTCTCCTACGTAACTGATAATGAAAAATCAAGAAGAATCAATCTTATTTTTTTACAGCGAGTCATTATAAGACTCACACTTGTTACGCTGAACATAGTACTATGCAAAGGCGAGTTATATAATATTAATGTTGATCATATCTAACTTGGATTCTCCTAAACATTTGATTATTTGAATGCTCGAATTATTAAATGACATTTTATTTTAACTTTGTTTTCGTTTTTCAACAGAGACGTTTGAAAAACGTGGAATATTTTATGTAATCACTGGATAATTTTTTTGTCACGTCATATAATATGAATTTTGTTTTCCGTGGTTGGCATAATTCCGAAATACTACTGTTTTAAATCCGGTGGCGCCCGATTCAACATAAAATTTTTTAGTTTCCTCCTACTCACGACCCAAAGAAGCTTTCTGACTGAGAGCTTCGTGCAAGTTTCCCTTTTGATGAAAAATAAAAGGTTACAACTGCGCCAATAGGACATAACCTCTGCTTTCTCTTTCACTTCAATTCGGCGGTCGTCTAGTACCATTTGATGAACTTTGGCAGTGTATCTTTCGGTAGTTGCAGTTTTTAGACGTCCACGTTCGCCGTCTCCCAAGCTCTTATGGATTCGTTTGAACGAATATTGAATGACAGCTCGATACTAGATTTTGTCCATTTTCATTAAAACAATCACATCAACTTACTCAAACGACTGTTTTTTAACAACTGCGCATCCAAAATGGCTCAAACTTTGGTGAGTAACTAACAACAGATGAACAACAAAATTCACTAGCTTCTATTTACGCATACTGCTATCTTCATGTTGACGTCGGAAAATTTTTGAGGCCATCCTCGTATCTGATTTAATCCCATAAAAATATTTGGAGTACAAACTGAATAGGAAAAAGTGATTTTCGTATAACTCAATGTTCATATGGAAGCAGTTGTATCGAAAGAATTTTTTCTTTCGTGTAATTCAATGTTCATATGAAAGTAGTTGTTTTGGCAGGGTTTTATCTTCCAGTTTGTATATGGAAGTAACTTTTATGTATGACCTACACATCTTTGTAAAGATTTTATTTCGAATTTCATTGTCTTCTTCCTTGCTTTCGGGGTTCCCCACAATCATGAAGATGGAGGAGTGGAAAGCCAAAAAATAAAGAAATTAATTAAAAATTCAGTTGTTTCAAATATTTCTTTTCAGATTATATTTGAAATTGGTCAAGGAAGTATATGATTCAATCTTTGTATGCAAACTGTTGTGAATGGTTATCCCATGAGAGTAAATAACGAAGTCAAACATTGACTACAGAAATCAAATATATATTTACCATCTTCTTCAGTTTGGCAGAATACTGGGGCTGATCTCACTCCGTCACCACTAGATGTGTATGATAAAACTGTCAGGCTGTAATTCGTATACTTTCGCAAACCCGAAATCGTTGTGCGTAGTTGACTAACAATTTTAGTTTGTTGGTCTTCGTTGTCTGAAAAAAAAGATAGGTTAAAAACAATTTTTATGTTGAAATTAGTTTCACCGTCAACCCAACGAGGAACCTTCAGAAGTTGTTAAAAGATTTGTGCGAGTTAAGGTAAGATGACGGTCTCACCTTTCAACGTGCGATCCCAATCAAAACTGAGAATAAAGTCGGTCTGGGAAAAAGTCACTTATTTGAATGGTAAACGGCGAAGGAAATTAATTATGGTCAAGCGTGATCATAATTTTCATATAACGTTCTCTACTAGCTGTCCAACATGATAGTACTCCATGCAGGCCAAGATTTTACCATCGAGAAAAGAATTGTAGATTCAAATCAGATAATTTCTGAATGAAGCCATTGATAGTAGTTTTGAAATTTTGTATGAGTATAGTTTTATGATTTAGTTTTGTTTTTGTTGTTTGAGCTATTGATGTTGTATCATTAAAATTCAATAACAACTACAATATTACAGAAAAATAATTGGAATAAGAAGTTTTCAAGACATCTGAATTCTACTTTGAAATATACTCACCAAACCATTCACCAACTGAATGATAGGTAACTTTATAACCCTGAATGATTCCATTTTGGCCCTCCACTAGTGGGGGTTCCCATGATATGTGTAAACTTTGAGCATTGAGAACAGAGCATTGTACGTTCTCAGGTGGCAGTGTTGGAGAGTCCTCCAGAGTTCTGGAAGTCACAGGTTCACTTGCGGGACCAGAGCCTCTGCTGTTGTATGCCTGAAGAATATTACAGAGATAATCATTATCATAATCATAATTTATTAGCCCAAGTATGTATAAAGTACATTTAAGGTTGTCATAACAGAGGTATAAGTATATGTATAGAACGTAGATTCAGTGTAAAACATAGAAAAAGTAAACGACATATAGTTTAGTGACAAACAGTACATGACATTTACAGTATCTGAGAAACTTTCAACAAAATTATTAACAATTTCAGTGGATTATGGTTGTATTTCATCAAAAGAGAAGTCAAAAAATTCGTCGAGATTGTAGAAAGCATTTAACAGTAAAATTTCCATAACTGCAGCTTTAAATCTTTTTATCTGAGCATTTTTTAGTCCATTTGGTAATTTATTGAAAAGTTTCAGAGCAGTATAATTTGTTGGCTGCTGAGTTCTTTCCATTCTATGTTAGGGAATACTCAATAAATTTTTATTTCTGGTGTTGTAGTATTGATATGATGAATTTAGAGATAGTGAATTCTCATTTTCTTTAATGTACATCACGCATTGTAATATAAAAACTGATGGTAGAGTTGATATATTTAATTTTTTAAATAATGGTCTGCAGTGGTCCTTGGAACCAGCTTGAGCTATCATTCGTATGACTTTTTTCTGCAATTTGAATATTCTCTCACTATCTGAAGAGTTACCCCAAATTAAAAGGCCGTAAGAAAAGACCGAATAGAAGTTACTGTAGTAGTATGTTAGTGTCGTGTCAAAAGTGGTGAATTCTGTAAGTTTTCTGATTTGATAAACTACTTTATTCAATTTTGCTGCTAATTGCTCAATATGTTTTTTCAATTCAAGTTAGTGTCAATATGGATGCCTAATAATTTCACGCTATTTTGTTGATCAGATTTTCCTATTAGTAACTCGTTTGTTTTTTCAGTATTTAGTTTGAAATTGTTTGCTGTAAACCAATTGGTGGCCCTCGCTACTGTTTCAGATTTTTTTACAGTTAATTCCTCGACCTCTTGGGCTACATTCAGAATGGTCGTGTCATCCGCATATAAAATAGCTGCATCTGCGTTCAAGTATTTTGGTAGATCGTTTAAAAAACAATGAAAAATATTGGTCCTAGGACAGACCCTTGAGGAACTCCGATATCTAAAGGCAATAATTCTGATTTTTCGCCCGAGGGTAAAACAACTCTTTGCTGTCTCCGACTCAAATAAGAGGAGAAGAGCTCAAGAGCTTCACCTCTGATTCCATAAAAATATAATTTATTCAGGAGATAATCATGTGTTACACAATCGAATGCTTTAGATCAGTCAAGCATGGTAGCAGAAAAAAGTTTCGATTGTTTAGTATTCGTTAATTATTTTCCGCAAATTTTGGTAAATATTAGAGTCATTTGTAATACATAAAAATTGTTTTTCTACCTACATATTTACGGAATATTTTTTACAATATTTTGGCATCATTTAAATATGTCTAAAGAAATTAACTTTAAACGTTCAAGCCAGTCTCGAATATACCTTCACAGTAGGTTGAATGGATTGACGCCTATCAGAATACTATGAAAATTTCCTGCATATGCTGTGAAGATTCCTGCACTGACTAATACCACCTGGCTAATACCATGCCCTTCGTGGTATTAGCCAGGGGAGTAGTTGTTTTCTGATGGGCGTCAGTCCATTCAACCTACTGTGTAGGTATATTCGAGACTGGCTTGAACATTCAAAGTTCATTTCTTTAGATTTGTTTACTGCCAGTCTTCAAGCATAGCTCACCGACTAATAAGAAAAATTTAAATATATTTGTCAAACATAGAAAAAATTCATCCACATAGGCATTGTACTATTACAAAAAATAACATAATTTAGAGAATTTTAGTCGGTTCTTGTGGATTCAAAAGAAAGAATCAGTTGAATTTGTGAACTGCCTAGGCCGGTCAACTGTTGTTGTTGCTTTTTCACCTGAGTTCTTCTTCTTCTCAATTGACCTGTTCTCCCCGTGAAGGTATGACATTGTTAAATCTAAAGTTCTCACGGATAGGACTATGTTGAACTGGTTTCCGGGTATTTGACCCGTGTATGTGATATTATCTTTTATCTCACCAACGTTTCGACAAAATGTCATTTGTCATTATCTAGGTGTGCTGATACGTGTTCGGAAGTCGGTTCACCCTACTCGAACCGATCCTTACTATCCTGGTAAAATGGTGTTTGTTATGTGTTCGGTAGTAGAATGTCCTTAAACGCTTTATTGCCTACTATTTAACTGTTGTTGTTGCTTTTTTCACGGGGAGAAGAGGTTAATCAAGAAGAAGAAGAACTCAGGTAAAAAAGCAACAACAACAGTTAAATAGTAGGCAATAGAGCGTTTAAGGACATTCTATTACCGAACACGTAACAAACGTAGGATATTGATCTCTACCATTTTACAAAAATATGTAATGATATAGAAAAACATATTTCGGTATTACTATGTCTACATTTTTCAAATATGGGTATACCTCTAACGACACCTTAGGATACATCAGGAAAAATACATTAATTTGCTTGAATGACAAAACAGGTCAACCCTTGAATTTGTTATGTGTAGTTTCAAGTTTTTGATTGGCACCAGGAAATAAATAATGAGAAATTTCAGAATTAGCGGCAGTGGGAAACATCAGCGAAATATAAATTTCACTTCTTTTTAAACAAAGGGAGTTCACATCTTTAAAATTCATCAAGAAACGTTGTTAATTACATTCCAATATACCCCTGGGCAATTGATTCATATCCATTTTGAAGAATTACTCTCAGGTATCTTGAATTTAATTACTTCAATTCACTACTATTCCACTGGAATACGAAATGAATTGGATTATTTTTGGGGATGATAATAATTTTTTGTACTTGTGTTAGTTGACAAATCCTACTTATGTTGTCCACTATTTTTACTTTCTTTCCCAATTTGAATGAGATTTTGATAAAACTGTCTCTGTATATTTAATAATATTCTTCTAACAACCAGTACATTCTACGCAACACAGATTACTCACTTGCACGATTATGGCATAGGTAGTAAATTTTGATAATCCCTGTAGCGTTGCTTCACCCCCATAATGTGGTCTAACTTCTACACTTTTGAATACGTAATTGTACGGTACAGTATTGGTATCATCACCAGAAAATTCATGATATCCTACATGATATCCGAGCAAATTTCCATTCCAGGTTTCTCTTGCAGGTGGTTCCCAAGTAACCACTAATTCGGTAGAACTTTTCGGTTCTGCACGTATATCCACAGGGGCTCCACCGGGAACTGTTAAATGAAAAATTGATTGAAGAATTATGTTGTAGTGTTTCGTGAGCCATCGGCTAATTATATTGCAGATTTTCTTAGTGACTTTTCTGGGAATTTATATCTTCTACATTCTAAACAAAAATTGTTATGAAAAACTTCTTACAGGTGTAGAAAGAGCGAATTTTCAGTTAATTCCTATAGGATGCTCATAGTTACGTATGATTTATTCAAAAAAATGATATCTCATCATCTCATATGGACATCGATTTAAAACATTCAGGAAATAAAATTATCAAAGTTGGTTACATTGAGTTCATGACAATCTATATGAAATTCAATGTAACAATTTTGTAGATCCGATTGAATCAATTTTGGAAGCAAAAACTATTTTCTATTGAAGATGTTTTGAAACTTTGAATTTAATCATTGAATTGCTCATTCTATAATTCGTCAGATAGAAATAAGGTATAGAGACATGAATTTTCAAAAAAAAAGTAAAATTAACGAGAATATTTCATGGACTACAAAATTCGTTAAGTGAACGTGATAGTTTTAAAAGTGAAAGCTCAATATATCGATAGAAAATTTTAAGAATCTCAAGAAACGTGAAATGTGTCAGATTATGAAAACAATCAAAGTTTAATGAAAATCTATCTGGTTATGAATTCCAAGTCATCTGTTTCATTTCTGATTGATCTTGAATTTGTATAAGGAATTATGAGATGATTCTCGTCAACACAATTGGATTATGAATTTTTTCACTTTTTTTTTTCAGCATGAGTTTCTAAAAAATATTGTTAAGAACACTTCTGTCATCGAGGGTGATGTTATGTTGAGGTATATTAGGTTCATGTTAACATTATGTTCTGTAATATACCTACAATATATTCTCAACCAACAAAATATGCTGTTTACTAGTAGCTTGTATTCAATCATCATGGTTACTGAAAATAGAGCTAAGAATTTTTTAGATTTTTATCTCAACGTTTTGAGAAGAAAAACATGCAGTATATCTTGAATTTTTCTTCCTCAAATTCTCATTCAACTCAACTCTCATTTTCTCTCAATAAGTCGTCTGCTGCTGCGGTAAACATCATTAATGGTGTATGCCAGGGGGGACCGACCTGCGGCTCGCGAGCCACATGTGGCTCTTTGAAGGATTATTTGTGACTCTAGGTCAGTGGTCGCCAACCTGTCGATCGCGAGTTACCGGTAGATCGCGGAGGCAATTCTGGTAGCTCTCACAACGATTTTAATTTAAAAAATACAAACTGCAAAAATCAGAGAAGCTTCCGAAAATTCCACAAAAAATCTAATTGTCATAATATTAAACATAAACAGCGGCAACATTGCGGTGAGCGATCTGCCGCTGACACCATCAAGCTAGAATCTTCTAGAACCGACCAGCCGGACCAGCGCGTTAGTGTTCGAGAACGATCTGGATTGCTTTGAATGGGATAAATACGCACGGCGCGGCGACATTGCGCTTAGTTTAAAACTGAATGCGTAACCAACGTCCAGCGGTTGGGTTAGTAGAGAATAACAAAAATGATATTATGGCAAGCAGTTGTAAGAAGGTGAAGACGTACCACTTCCATTCGGAATGGGAAGAACAATACTTTTTTACAGAAGTTAAAGATGAAAATGTGTGTTTGTTATGTAATACTTCGGTCTCCGTTGCTAAAAAAGGAAATATTGAGAGACATCATAAAACTATACATTCTAATTTTGAAAAATCGTTCCCACTACATTCTGCCGCCAGAAAGGAGAAACTGAAACAGTTAAAAAAGCAGTTAATTGGACAACAATCAATATTTTTAAGAACAGTCGACAAAAATAAGGCTGCAACTGAAGCATCGTACCGTGTGTCCCAGATAATTGCACAAAAAAAGAAACCTTATGAAGACGGGGAAATGATAAAACAGGCGTTTTTAGAAACTGCTGATTCGTTATTTGCCAACTTTAGAAATGAAAACGAGATAGTTTCAGCTATAAAATCTATACAACTTTCTGCTAATACAGTGATGAGACGTGTAGAAGTAATGAGCAATGATATTTTTTTACAGTTAAGAATTGACTCAGATAACTGTGTTTATTTTTCACTTCAACTGGATGAATCAACAGATGTCGTTGACACTGCCCAGATGGCCGTGTTCGTCAGGATGGTTTTTAGTGATTTTACGATTAATGAAGATCTTTTGAAGTTCATTCCACTGAAAGGACACACTACTGGACATGACTTGTTTTCTCATTTGAAAAATATCATTTCTTCCGAGAAAATTCCAATATCGAAAATGGTAGGCTTGACAACCGATGGCGCTCCAGCTATGGTGGGTTGTGATAAGGGTCTGGTGGCGTTATATCGTAAAGATGAAACTTTTCCGCAATTTCTCTGTTACCACTGCATCATCCATCAGCAAACATTATGAGGAAATTTCCTGAAACTAAACAACGTGGTAACAACTGGTGGTAAAAATTGTGAACAAGATTAGAGCTCAAGCGTTACAAAGAAGATTATTTAGAACCGTGGCCGATGAAGTTGACTGTCAATACGGGGACCTACTGCTTCACTCTGAAGTCCGATAGTTAGGTAGAGGACGGGTGCTGAAACGTTTTAATGATGTCCTATCTGGCATAGTTCAATTTTTAAAACAACGCGGTGAACCGACTCCGGAACTAGAAAATTCAATCTGGCTTAGAGATTTTGGTTTTCTCGTGGACATTACAGAGAAATTAAACGAACTTAATTTGCAGCTTCAGGGGAGCGACAAAGAATTAGCGGAAATTGTTTCTGATATAAAAGCATTCATCAAAAAGCTGGAGTTTTGGGAACAAAACCTTATTAACAGCGATGCCAAGCATTTTCCTATTCTTTCGGAAAAAATATCTCAAAATCCATTAGAACCCTATGACAACAAATATCATGTAGAAATAATTTCTACCCTGAAGAATAACTTCAAAAATCGTTTTAAGGATTTCAATGAAATGGCTTTGGTAGCGCAGTTTGTTGTTTCACCCTTTATATAAACTGATATCCAACAGTGTGCAACTTGTGTTATGCAGAACTTTGGCGAAGACATTGCTGCAACAGAAATGGAAGTCATTGAGTTTCAAAATGATTTAGCCTTAAAATCGTTAGTCTCAAGTACTGAATGTATCTGGCCTATTGTAAGTAAAGACAAATATATATTCAGTTCCATGCCGTGTTGCCTTGAAAGTGAAAGCATTATTCAGTTCAACCTATTTGTGTGAATCTTCTTTTTCTAATATGAAGTTTATTAAGAACAAATATCGCAATCGGCTTACAGATGAACATTTGGATAATTGTATTCGAATGGCTTCATCAAATTATACTGCAAACATTAAAAAAATTATCGATAAGCCTGAGTGTCAGCCTTCTCATTGAACGTGTTTTTTATTTTTCAATGTTTATGTTCATGATAGTGCGTTACTTTTTTGTTGTTATTATTAACTATTTTTAAATCATACGTGACATGCCGTTGTGGCTGGATAAAAGTTCGTGTTTATTTTTCAAACAGTTTCGTTTGATAGGTAGCTATACCTGTTCGTACCTGTACGTACCTGTTCATAGGTAGCTATAAACAGGTACGTACTAGTAATATTAGTTATTTTGTTATTAGTTTGATATTAGTACCTATGTATTATGTATTACCAGTTAAATAGTAAAATAAATACATATAATGATAAATTAACTGTGGATTATTTCATTTACGTTGCGTTACGTGGCTTCCGTGTGGGTAGCTCGCTGTTTATTCTAAAATTAACAAAGTAGCTCAACACATTGAAGAGGTTGGCGACCACTGCTCTAGATAAATGTACCCGAGTCGAGTTCCCTTTTTCATTTTTGGGCTATTTTTAGTGTCCGACCGAAAGTTCAGTTTCGGTTTCGGTCGAATTTCGGCAAAAAAACTGGTTTCGGTTTAGTTTCGGTTTCGGCGGCAAACCTGCCGAGACTGCATTCGGGAGTTCCCGAATGCAGTTTCGGCTGCATCTATTATCACAAGTACCGCTTGTGATAATAGGTAACAACTCAAATAAGTAATTTTATGTTCAATATTTTTGAAAAACCATCAATAATATTCTAAAGAAGGATCTACACCTACTCAAACACCTCACCTATTTTAAGTATTTTCAAGGTGCAATTAATATTTTTCTTTAAATAAGGGTTTGTTATGTTGATTATCAATAAGTAAAAATGTCGAAGACTGTATAACGTTGTGATTTAAAAATAAAAATTTAAGACTCACTGATTGTTATAACGTTTTCTTCATTTTTCCCTCAAAACACAATCCTTGTAAGGAAGTTTCGGTTTCGGCCGAAACTGAAACTGTTGCCGCAATTCGTTTTTGGTTTCGGTTTCGGTCGCTCACACCTATTCATACTCGACCAAATAAAACCAGAATGGTCTTTCAGGTGAGATGGTTAGAGTACGGCTCTGCGACACATACTGTCTTCCGACAGTCCAAGTCTCTGCATATGATGATTCAAATGACAGTGACCTGTGAGAAGGCCTGTTAGACATCGTGTAGTTCATCCCTACTGTAGTCCAATAATAACTGTTTGGTATCAAGCTTCGAAGGGTGAATAAACGCCTTGGAGTGAGCCAATCATAAAAGATTCTGTCAGAAGTCCATAAATCTTCTTGCTATCCAGGTGTTCCATCTTTGTTTGGCAAAGCCTAAAGCGATGCCAATGACAGGTTCTGGTCCCTAGAAGTTGCTTGCAGCACCCTTCTTTGGAAGGAAGTCAGCAGCCTCATTGCTTTCCAGGCCAGTATAGCCAAGAATCCAGACCAGAGACAATCTGTTAAGTCTTCCTATCGAGGAGGGTCGATAGAAAGATTTCTATCTCAACGTTTCGAAAATATAAACCAACCAGTGTTTCTTGCACTTTTTCCTTCTCAAATAAACATTCTGAAACCTTTTCGGTAAATGCCAAAGAAGATTCAAAATATGGAATAAGTCGTCTGCTGCTGCCGTAAACGTCATCAATGGTATATGCCAGTGGGGCCAACCTGCGGCTCGCGAGCCACATGCGGATCTTTGAAGGATTATTTGTGTCTTTAGATGAATGTACCCGAGTCAAGCTCCCTTTTTCATTTTCCTGCTATTAAAAAAATAGTATTATTCTGTGTATTTCAGAATGTCTTTTTGAATTAATTAATGAGAACAAATATGAAAGACAAGGTTGTGTGAGTTAGGTCCAAAGAGAAGGGGTCTATTCGACCTTCCACTGCAACCCGCAAGGATTCATTGTGGCTCACACCGATTCATACTCGACCAAACTCAGCTCCTTAACGAAGTCGATTAGCTTGTATGGTGAATGGTCTTTCAGGTGAGAAGGTCAGAGTACGGCTCTGCGACACACACTGTCTTCCAACAGTACGAGTCTCTGCATATGATGATTGAAATGACAGTGACCTGTAAGAAGGCCTGTTAGACATCGAAGTTCATCCCTACTGTAGTCCAACAACTGCTTGGTATCAAGCTTCGAAGTTGGAGTGAGCCAATCCTGAAAGATTCTGCCGGAAGTTCATAAATCTTCTTGCCATGCAGGTGTTCAATCTTTGTTTGGCAAAGCCTAAAGCGATGATTCTGGTCCGATGAAGCTGCTTGCGGCACCCTCCTTTGCAAAAGAGTCAGCAGACTCATTGCCTTCCAGGCCAGTAAAGCCAGAAATCCAGACCAGAGATGATCTGTTGAGTCTTCCTTTCGAGGAGAGTCGATAGGAAGATTTCTATCTCAACATTTTGAGAATGAAAACTCTCCAGTATATCTTGCATTTTTTCTTCTCAAATTAACATTTTCAAACCACTCCGGTAAATGCCAAAGAAGATTCAAAATATGGAATAGGTCAACTGCTGCTGTGGTAAACATCATCAGTGGTATTAGTCTAATCAACAAGTTCAAAAACATGAAAAATAGAGATACAGGTCCTGAAAATATAAGCGATAGCTCATTCGATTCGGAATCACCTCTAAAAAACGGTTTTGAAGGATTTTGGTGCAGGTAAAAAATTGCAATTGTTATTAACAAAATAAGATTTAAAAAAATGGTATTTAGTTTTTCGTTAATAACTCAAAAAATATTAATATTTAAGCTATTTTGAAAAACGCTCGTAAAAGAGGAGGCAATTTCCGATAAAAAATTTTCGAATCTCAAAACTCTGACTCCATTATTTATAATTTTGATTTGACGTTGGAAATAGGGTTTCGCGCGGCTGTTACGGCATGCGCGCGCTGCCGCTAAAGAGAGTTTATCAAAAGGAATAATTTTTTTATAACATAAAATGTCATTTTAAAAATTTGAAAAAAATCTGGTATCTTCTTAACACTTGAATGAATCGAATCCTGTAGAAAAATAAGTTTTATCATAATTTTTCGAAAAATTATTCAATTGTTAACTAGCAAATTTTTTTCCCAATCTCCGTTGGCATAAATAATGGGATAAAAGGTATGAATAATTGGCCTATAAATTTTAAACTTCGTGGAGCTCTTTTGATATATATACTTCATACGATCCTGCGATAAAAACTGATGAAAATTTAGCAATTTGTTAATTATGATTTTTTATAACTATTGCAAAATGAATTATCTAAAAATTGTTGATTATTTTTTTTTCAATTTATATTTAGCCATGTCTGTTTTCACATCAGACAATGGCAGTTACTAACATAGTAACTAACGGCAATTCAAACACACCGATCAATATTAAGTGATCAGCATCTCAAAGAATATATGAGAAGTGGTGTCACCAATTTTTCACAAAATCTAGAAGAATTATCGAAAGAGTAAAATTATCAAAATAAGTAAAATAAAGGTGTCTAATTTTTAATATTGAAATTCAATACAGATATGTTGTTCTTTCATTCAATATATATAATTTCTGTAAAAACAATTTTTCAATCTTTTTTGCATATCTTTTAAACACGCATTCAATTGCGTTTCGCAAAAAATTTCAAATTTTAGAAAATGGCTCGGGTTTTCAAGGAGCTTGGCCATTTCTGGTATATGCGTTGACTACGAAGACGACAGTTAGTCATTATTGAGACTTCGAAATACTATCTTCGTCCTCACAGTCAACGCATATACCACTGATGATATCTGTGGCAGTAGCAGACGAAACGTTTCAATCGACCCGGTCAGATTTTGTTTTCTCTAATGGTGACTCCGACCGTGAAAGCCTATCTTCTTGAATGTCAAAGTTGTTGATTGACTTTTGAATCATAAGATGTAGTATACTCGTGAATAAAAGAATGAAAGAAATATTGCAATTCTGCTACTTTGCATGTTTTTCTTCAAGACGGGTAGCTGAGTCCGTTCGATTTCTCATAAGCTAAATGAAATTTTCTCCTCTCCTCTTCGGGTTCATGCCGCCGAAGCAAAAATATAAGTAGCCACGAAATTCCTAGCTTCAGACACAATTATTGAAAAGAGAATTATTGACGAACAGCATATTTTTCTTTGTGAATTTCCATTCTTGAATTTATGCAGTTACTTTTTGGGGTGAACTAGAAGTTTTGCCCATTTTACATCTAATAAAGTTCCCAATTATATATTTTCTTCAGATTACAAGGGTGGAAATTCCAAAAAGGTCAATGAGAAACTTTCATTTCCTCAACAAAAAATGACATATGTTTGATAATTTTTGCATAAACTTATTAAATCTTGAGCAAGAAAAATACGTTACCGATGAAGACATTCAGTGAATTCCCAAATTATTTTTTCAATCAAACTAATCAATACAGTTCATTATATGATTTTCACTATAAAAGAGTTTTACAAAAACCAAAACCGCGACACGAAGCTATTGTATAGCGAAACATGTGTCGCGATTTATGTAAAACCCTTTTATAGTGAAAATCATACAATAAACTGTATTGATTAGTTTGTTGATATGGATCATCAAGTATTGGCCAGTTGTATTCAATTTTTTCAATCCTTTGATTTCGAATTTACCAATAATTTCAAAATCATTATTACCTTCCTCTAGAGTACTGACTTGTACTGTTTGACTAGGATCACTCAATCCCAATCGGTTTTCGGCCAATATCCTCAAATGATAAACTTGTGCCGGATGTAAATTCTGAAGCGTAGTAGTAGTTTGTGAGCCTGGTACAGTCACCTTCATTGGCTGATTCAACCATGCTTCTATAAAAATAAATTGATTATTTATGAATGGAAGAGAAAGAAAATTTATATTGAAAATTGAATGATGAATGAAACATTATTCTTCAACTTTTCATTGCCATTCTGACGAATTTTTTTTTAAAAAAAAGAAAAACAACCAAATGACTCGTTCAGATGACGCATTCACTCTTCAATAGACGAAAGGTAAACTTCTGGATGGATACAAGAAAAAATCGGGAAAATGTGAACAAGAATTAAATTCGAAGGCCCTGAAATTTTTCAACTATAAAAAAATAATGAAAAAAAGTGAAATATTATTTTGGTTGAAAGATGTTCTCAATATGATAATCAACATCGGAGACCAAATGGAAAATTATATGAATGTTGATTGTTGAAGGTTATACGCTGCTTCTACGCACATTTATACAGAGTAATTATGAAATTAGTGAGAATTAAAATGTTTCACTGAAATTTTCAAAATATATTGAAGCAGTGAGATTTTCTTTATATTTATCCACTGTAACCTGACCAGATATTGCACTTTTGTTTGAAAGTAGTTGACAAGGTTTCATCGTGAATTTTATCAGTTCTACTATGAGTCGAAATCTATGAAAAAACAAATAAAATTAAAATGAAAAGCTGAAATGTGAATTATATTAAGAAAAGAAATGAAAATACAATAAAACGAATAGAATAATCAACATACGAAATGAAAATGACTACAGAGTGAGAAGAAATGAAAGATAATGAAAATGAAAATAAGAAAAAATAAAAAAAATAAAATAAAAACTGAAAAAGATTCCCAACCAAGTTTATTCACGACGTTTCGATTGTGGATACTGACAATCGAAACATCGTGAAGAAATATGGTTTGAGATCTTTTTCAATTTTTGAATTCATTTTGAATTTTTAGCTTATTTTTAATCTTTTTCATTTCTCTTTACTCTATAGCCATTTCCATTGAGTATCTTGATTATTTTATTCGTATTATTGTATTCTCATTCCAGGTTTCATTTCATAATATCAGATATTCATTTTAATTCTATTTGTTCTTTTTCAGATTTCGATTCATAGTAGAATCATATTAGATGATGGAAGTCTGAGCTGATGTAATTCAGATATTGTACTTGCTGTGTATTATCCACCACGTAGAGTTAGACAAACTTGATAAATAAACTGGTAAACATTATGATGGAATAGGTATCTCAAATTACTAACCAGCAGATATCAATTTGACGTTACAAGGATTCATAGATTCAGATCTAGCATGTGATACATTTGATATGGAATCCAATTGACGGCTACACCAACTTTTTGAAAATAATCCATCATTTAGACCGGTGAAAAGCAAATAACACAGATTTCATTCCCAATAGAAGCTAAATACGTATTACAAATTTTGATTGAAAACATGTAACCAGATCAACCATTGTTTCTACAAAGGATACAACTCCATCTTCCTTCGCAACCTATCTATGCATAAACAGGTTTTGACTAGGATTGAATTATTTCCGATGAACTTGGATGCGATATGTGGAGGAAAACTGGGATTTGTTTGTTCGAAAATAACTGAGGAAGAGAATTTTGTTTCGACTCAACTTCAAATCTGCGAATATTGGATTTACAGATGGAATGGAGCATAGCGAGCAACTATCAATCTTTGTTCTCTTAGTTATGAGAAATGTTGAGTGTTTACAATTTGATATCAGCAGAAGGAATAGCAGTACCACAAGATGTTCTCTTGATAGCCTCCAACAAAATCGGCTGAACTGAACCTTATGAAGTTTTTACGTTTCCATGAATGAGAAAATGATTGAGTAAAATCTCATCAGGAACATTGCTTTAAGTAACGAGTATCCTGTACCTGTGGAGTAGCGAGGGTCAGTGTAAGCCCACAGTACTTAGGCCACATGTGACCCATTGTACATCCTCCGGAGAAGTTGTCCTCCTAGGTCATCGTCCATCCTGTCCTTTCTAGGAAGGTGGATAGGTAACTGGGAGACATCTCCTTTATATCGGCAGGTGTAGGCCAAGACTCGCCGAACACACTCTCTTATTGACGATAACTCCGGGTACTCGCACAGGACATGCCTGACAGTCTCATTTTCCTGTTCACACATCCTGCATAGAGGTGTGTCCACTAGCCCCATATTATGGAGGTGTTTCCTTAGTTGACAGTGGCCAGTCAGAAATCTTACTGTTAGGCGTAGATTTTTCCTGGTCATTGCCAGATATTTATTTGGCGCCAGCTTCCCAGGGTCGCCCAAGGTGATCCTGGCAAGATTACACCATTTGGTTTGGTTCCATCTCTTTAAGGATTGAGCATGGGTGTAACATTTGACTAGTTCCACAATTGTCGAAGTCATCAGGCCGTAGGTGCCACTAGGTCCTAAAATTCTTAGACCAGTCGCTTCCTTGGCTAAAGAGTCGGCAATGCGATTACCTTCACTCCTGTCGTGCCCATTAACCCACCTCAGGATGATGTTATCATCTACCGAGGCTTTGGCTGAATCTTGGTGACACTCTAGTACTAGCCTTGATGTTATACGTTGTATGTTCAAGGCTAATAGGGCGAAGTCTGCTGTCAGTGCAGATTGTTATGTTTTTGCCAGAAATTCCTTTCTTGGTTATTTCTTTTGTGGCGATTGAGATACCAGCCAGTTCTGTTTGGACCACGCTGGTATTTCTCCCATTCCCCACTTAATTCTTAGGCTTAGTGATCTGGAGTACACTCCACACCCTGAGCCTTCTTTGGTTTTTGAGCAGTCTTTATAAATCCGTATTGCATTTGTATCATCTGACTCTATGTTCCGCTTAATTTTCATTTTGTAGGGTTTATTAAACACAAACCTGGATTCAATTGAATCGCTTGTTGCCTGCAGCAGGGGTTGCGCAGTAAGCGCTTCTCGCTACAGATCCAGCCTCAATTGACCCATTCCTATTTCGAGGTTCACACCAGCTGTGCGCAATCGTACCATGGCCATTAACGCAACCTCTTTAACGTACAGATCCAGAGGGGTCAGACCCGTGATTAATTCCATTGCCGCGGTTGGTGTTGTTTTCATGGCTCCTGTGATGTTTAAACAAGCCAGTTGCTGTATTTGGTATAATTTTTGGATGGCCGTTGTTTGTAGAACTTTCGGTCCCCATGCAATCGCTCCATACGTTAACATAGGTCTTATTATTGCAGTATGGATCCAGGTGACCACATGGGGTGAAAAACCCCATGCGCATCCCACTGTCCTCCGACATTGCTTATGAGCCACGTATGCTCTTTTTGCTCTACTCTGTAGATGAGAGTTCCATGTTAGCTTACTGTCGAGGATAGTACCAAGGTATTTTACCACTTCAGCGAAGTTTAGTTTGCTTTTGAAGATTTCGGGAGATATTAAGCCCGTTAAACTTCTTTTCCTGGTGAAAAGGACCATCTCAGTCTTCTTGGGATTGATCGACACTGAGTGTTCCTTACACCATGTTTCTATTAATTTGAGCCCATCCTGCGCTCTATCGCACAGTATGTTTACAAATTTGCCGGTCTGCAAGATAACTATGTCATCTGTGTATGCAATTGTGTAGAATCCATTTTTGTTAAGGTGATTAATCAGGGTGTCCAGAACTATGTGCCAGAGAAGGAGCGATAAGACCCCTCCCAGTGGACATCCCCTCATGACCAGTCCTTTCACTGTGATGGCTCCTACAATAATACTAATTACTTTACTAGAGACCATCTTGAGTATCCATTCTCCTACTACCAGGGGAACATTCCTGGAGTGTAGTTGATGGGTAATTGTTGGAAAGGTTGTTTTATCAAACGCTCCCTCGATTTCTATGAATATACCCAGGGTGGATTCTTTGTTGTCCATTGATCTCACGATTCTGCCAACCACATGGTGTAGGGCAGAATCAGTAGACCCTCCCGGAGTATATGCATGCTGATTTGGATGAAGTGGGTTGTGATTTAAGTAATGAGTATTCTGCAAATATAAATGACTTCGTACATTTTCAACTTTTCGATAAGTTATTTATATTTAGTTTGGTATGAACAACAAGTAACAGGCGATCCTGATGACAAGAACACAAACTGCAAAGTCAGATATTTTGGAAATTAGATGCGAGGATTGTGAAAAGAAATGCCAAGTAAGACTAGACGAACTATTTGAAATCGTTGAAAAGCACAAAACGTATTCGATTTCGTAGACCAGAAAAGTCTAGTATAACTAGTTGCCACTCAATGAATGAAGATCGCGCAAAATTCTAACAAATGGCACTAAACCTTTGTATACCTTTGAAAATCAGTGAAGAAGGTATCACAAAAGCGGCTGTGTGTTCACTATTCATGAACCAATCATTTGGGTGTCAATCCTGTTGCATACAAATAGGCAAAATTAATAAAAGGCAGCTCATTTCCTGATGATGTTAACTTCAATGATGAAACGCACGTCAATACGAGTGCTTGGTTCTGTTGATCGGAGCAGTGCTTGTGAAATTGATTCATACGTTGGTTTAAAAACGATTTGTATGAGGACACCAAGAGCTTATCATATTATACAGGGTGTAACTGAATAAGTGTAAAACATTCAAGAAGGTGATTCCTAATCGAAAAATAGATAGGATTTTTCTTACAAAGAAACTTCATTGGATCATTCCTTGTTAAGATACAGCCCCTTAAAGGGGGTACATAAAACAATTTTTTCCACAAGCACTGAAAAAGTTACAATAGTGAAATCAACCTGACGTTTTGTACTACCAAAAAGACATTTTGCCAGTAATTTATTTGGTTTACCCCATGGTTGTGAGGGGTGGAAAACGCTACCCCTTAAATTTATTTCCAATGTAACTTTTTGTCTTATTATTTGTTTACCACTTAAAAATTTATTTCCTATAGCCTGTTTCATTCTTAACAAAAAATGTCTCTTTGGGTTTTTTGCCCAAAATAAACCAGTTCGCAGCAAAAAATTATTTTACGAACAACTACAGAGATACATCGTCATAAATGCGAACTGGATTTATTGTTATTTTGCAGTTAGTACCTGCATTGAACGGTTGAAGGGTAATGAACGAAACTAATTTATTAATAACAAATCACACAACATGTAGAAATCATAGTAAATGTTCAATATGTCTTCCTTCAGACATTACGCATGCGTCTAGACGTCGGCGCATTGAGTCACGTATTCGCTCAAATATTCCTGGAGTCTCTCTGATACGATAAACCAAATGCTGTAAATGGCCCCAAATAGGGAAATCGAAAGGATTGAGATCCGGGGATCGAGCGGGCCAGTTCTGTGGTCCTCCTCGACCTATCCACTGATTTGCATATGTTTCAGTTGAATGCTGACGTGCTACTTGACTAAAATGGGTGGAAGCCCCATTATGCATAAAAAACATATCCCTTCTGACGCCCAAAGGAACTTCCTCCAGTAGTACTGGATGCACTTCTCTTAAGAATTGAACGTATGCCTCACCATTTAATCGAGGAGCTAGAAAATGAGGCCTAATTAAATCATCCCCAATAACTCCGAGCCACACGTTAACAGAAAACTGTTTTTGATGGTTAGTTTCGAAAATAGCGTGAGGGTTTTTATCAGCCCATATGTGGTAATTATGAAAATTGATAATTTCGTCCCGAGAAAAACTACATTCTTCTGTGAATTCTATCGTCTTCAGAAAGTCACAATTTCTTCTAATAATTTCTAGCATCCAATTGCAAAATTCAAGACAGTTCGGAAAGTCTCGCGGTAATAGTGTCTGTACTCGTTGCAGATGGTGAGGGTATGAGAGTTGTTCCTTTAATATTCGAAATACAGTCATATGATCAACATTTAGCTGAAAAGCAATATTTCTAGTACATGTAGTAGGTTGTTCTTCAATCAAATTAAGTACTGCTTCTTCAAGCTGTGGTGTTCGTACTTCTCGATGGCGACCACAATCCTGCGTTCTTTTGTCGAATGAACAATATTCTCGTAATCGTTGATGAAGTCGAGCAAATATTCTATGTGAAGGATGCTGCCGTTGAGGATACATTTCAGCATATCTTCTAGGAGCTTCTAACAAAACAAGTGAATTATTAAAGTAACAAATTAAGAACAGAACAACAACACACAATTAGTATTAATTGAATTTCAAAAATTCCTGAACTGACAGCGTCATACCAATTTAATTGTCACTATCGCTAATAGCGACCTACTAGATAGATTAGTTTCGTATTTTCGCATTTATGACGATGTATCTCTGTAGTTGTTCCTAAAATATTTTTTTGCTGCGAACTGGTTCATTTTGGGCAAAAAACCCAGGAGACATTTTTTTTTTGTTTAGAGTGAAACAGGGTATCGAAAATGAAATTTTAAATAGTAAACAAATAATAAGACAAAAAGTTACATTGGAAATACATTTTAGGGGTTGCGTTTTCCACCCCTTACAATCATGGGATAAACCAAACAAAACGTCAGGTTAATTTCAATATTGTAACTTTTTTAGTGCTTGTGAAAAAAATTGTTATACAAATTTTATGTACCCCCTTTCTTTATATGAAAGATCCTATCTTTTTTTTGATGAGGAATCACCTCCTTAAATGTTTTGCACTTATTTAGTTAGATATCTATCATATTCTGAGAGATCTTATGAGGAATGGAATGGCAGAAAATCTGTGCTTTGAATGAAAAAAGGAATTCCGCACACAATTTGGATAATACTATCCATGTACGTCAAGCAAATTGGCATCTCAAAAGATAATCGTATTAGTTACGTCAGTGAATTTGAAATACTTTCACGTTATTATTGATTAATTCATTGGAAAATCGTTAAACTTACCTGCTCCTGACTTATACTGAACGATATAGCTCGTAATGGGACTATTTCCGGCGTACGGTTGAGTCCAAGAAACTCCTAGGGAGCGTGAGAACTGATCCATCACTCGAACGTTTCTCGGCGGTTCAGGAATTTCTTGCACGATCAACTGAATATTCATATCGTCAGTGCCGTATGCGTTCGTCGCTGAGCATATGAAAATACCGGTGTCCTGTCTTATGCTTCGCTCTATTCCCAACTCTGACACCATTCCTTCCGCCAGCATTTGCTCGCGTACTGAATATCTAGAGAGAGAAGTGATGAGACTATGCATATTGATGGAAAACAGTATAATAATAATTTGATGAAATATTAGAGTAGGTATTTATTATTCATGAACTGTAGAGACAAATAAAGTTATATTGAGCTTGAGGTTTTGGTATTTGGATTTGAATTTACGTGAAGAGTGTGTCTCATGATTATCGCTTCCTACAGGTGGCTGAGAAAATTCAAATGAATACAAATCATTTCATTTGTTGTAATTATTTGACCTCCTGCGTTCGAAGTTGTGATATCTTGATGTTTTATTTGAACAGATAAATAACCTACTGAACGATTTATTATATTATAAACGTGAACTTCGGAATGTGTTCAGATCTATATTCCTGGACCTGACCTTCAACATCGATCAATATCACAAAGACAAAAAGTGCTGTTCTCGATTGTAAAAAATGAAGTATAAGAACCGACTTATAAGAAGTATAAGAAATACTTTACATTATAACTTTTGCAGTCAATCCAATGAAGAAACAAAACAAAACAGACCGGCGACATTGAATTCATCAAAAATATTCTATCCTGAGAAAGATTTGGTGGTTCTGGACCATTCATAACGATGCTTGGGGCAACAAAATCAGCGAAAATATTTGCATATTTGTTAAAATGTTCGAAAAAACTGTTCATCTATTTTTTCAGAAAATTACTCGAGTAATTTCGGTGCCAGTAAAGAAAATAGAATATTTCAATTCTGAGAAGCACAGAATTAGTTTGAAGAGAAATTTCCGGAGGGATAAGAAATGGATAGTTGTGAATGACCAACAACGAAATCATTATCTTCATTATTAATGATTGTTTTTTTAAAGAGTTTCACAACCAATGAATATACAGGCTGATTCTTTTATCATGTGGTAACATTGCTATCTCCTAAACCGTAACAGATACGAAGACGATTGAATGTAACTGTCATCGAGAACAATATAATGGTCGAAGAAAATTTACGGGGAATCTCATCTTTCCCGAGTTATACGGCGAAAACAGAAAATGCCGTTTATTGTGTTTTTCGAATGGAATTGTTATTTCGGAGAATATAAAAAAAGAAAAATGTTATTGTATTCGAAGTGTACTATGACGATGTAATAATGAATATTTGATAAAACTTTTCGTGTCAACATGGCCACCATCAACTTTGTTTTTAATACGGACCTGTCTTTTTTATTACAGATATTGATAAAACGATAAATTCACAATCCAAGGGTATATCACATTGGATATTTTAATAGCGTTTCATTTGAAATAACCACCATCATCAGTGACAACAATCAAACAGAAAAACAATTTATTTTATCATGAACTTTTAGGAAAAATGAAACCAATACGGAAAATCAAAGCTACATGGCAAACTATACTGAATGCTCGAATTGGCGACCTCTTTGTTGAATGCACATAAGTTGTCGGTCCAGACAATTTTTGTGAGAGTTTTCTAGCATAATAGGTGTAATACTGGTATATGCGTCTCTAATTTTTTTATTGAGATGGTCGATATCAGTACTTGGTGTTGTAAAAACTTTATCCTTTATGTAACCCTAGACAAAAAATCTAAAGGAGTAAGATCTGGGGATCGACCAGTTAATTGGCCAGTTAATTGGTCCGTTGTTTCCAATCCATTTTCTTGGGAATATTGTATCTAAATGTTCCTTCATTATTGCTGCATTATAGAGAGGAGCGCCGTCTTGTTGAAAATATTGTATTTCATGGCGGATATTCAGTGGCAATTCATCTAAGTAACCATCGAATTCATTGAATAAGAAATGAAGATACATGTCACCATTCAAATGATCATTGTAAAAGGAAGGGCCAAGGATGTTTGTTCCCACAATTCCCAACCAAACATTTATTCCGAACCTTTTTTGGAAATTGGTTTACCTATGTAAATGTTCTTTTGTATTATTCCACCTAAAATGGATATTTCTGTTAAACCAACCATTGTTGGTGAATTTTAATTCGTCCGTCTATATTACTTTTTTTACAAATATTTCCAACTTCCTTATTTCTACATGTTAACCACTTCGCAAATCGTACCCTCTTTCCGTGATCCTTTTCATTGAGGTGAGGAACTTTTCGTATCCTGTAGCATTCATATTATTTGTTCGTTTTCAAAATAGTTCTGGTGGATTTTACAGAAATCCCCATTGAGTGGGCAATTTCTCGTAAAGAACAATCTTGATAAGCATAATTTTTGTAACTGGTCAATACTAAATACAACATTCATTTGATTTCCCACACTTCCAGTAACCACACATTTCCTTGTTTTCTGTCTGTCAAATGCACCATAGTCCCTCAAATTTCTTTCTAATCGTCTGAACATTTGGATGTTCGGAATACGACGGTTCGGGTATAACTCAACATACATATTCCTTGCCAAAAGAGGATGTCTATTTGATTTTGCATAACTAATTAGCATATCAGTCCTTTCATAATTTGAATACATCTTTGATATGTTCATAAACGTCTGACAGTTCTTAACAGATATCAACAAAGCATTCAGTTTTCCTGTCATAGAAAACAAGCAAAGCCTACGCGTTTAAGATGGTAAATGAACTGAGATGCTATTTGATCATACCAAATTATATAACAATCGAATTTTGACCAAAAACTGATATTTTCGTTACGTCCAAGATTGATAATTATAAAAATATTACGAATTATAATTAATTAAGGATAAGCCTAGAAAGAAGGATTACGGCAATACAAAAATTTCCAAAAGGTACCAATTTTCATTGTGTTAGGGTACCTACCTGTCGAATTCATTTGGTTGTCTGAATTATATTTTGAAGAAATCAATTTACAAAAGAAATAACGACAGGACCGTAATTTAAAATTGTTATCACGTATGATGGTAGTTATTTCAAATGAAACGCTATAAAATATCAAATGTGATAAACCCTAGGATTGTGAACTATTACTATATCAATATCTGTTATGGAAAAGGCAGGTCCGTATTTGAAAAAAAGTTGATAGTGGCCATGTTGACACGAAACGTTTTGTCAAATATTAATTATTACATCGTCATAGTACATTTCGAATATATTTTGTCTTTCCATTTTTTGATATTCTCCGAAATAACAATTCCATTCGATAAAAACGAAAAAAGGGAGTACCTCATACATTTTCTTCGACAATTGTATTGTTCCCGATGACAGTTACCTTTTTTCCCATTTACCAGTCTTCGTATCTGTTACAGTTTAGAATATAGCAATGTTACCACATGATACAAGAAACGGCCTGTATATATATTGAATGACAGAAAAAAAATGGGTGCTTAAAAGCAACGCTGTCAAAATCAATGTATTTGAAAGGTAATTTCAAACATTCAACTTTTTCAACATCTCAACATATCAATCTTGCACACCAATCTCACTCAACCAAAATGCGTGCAATTTTAAAATTGTCAAAACATAACCTCCAAATTTCATCGAATTATTTATCAGTATAGTTGATTAGCAAAACTTGGTGCATTCACGATATAACTTCGATAAATATTCATTAGTGATAAACAGTGTGTTACACTGGCACTCAATGTATGATTTATTGAGAGTGTTTCTTCTTTAGCAGTAGCAAAGAGACGAATTCCTTTTTTTACTCCAACACTGCTTTCTGCTTGTCTTTCTTTCTGCTTCTCCAAGTACCAAGGCCTTTGTGGATTTCTCTCGTCTACGTTTCGAGACCATTGTCTATTGCCACTTGGCCTTGCTTCTCTTTCCTTTGGAACCATTGTGGATATCTACTTGGTTCTGCCTATCTTTTTTCTTCCAATCCTCTACGCTTCTGGACCTTTGTGAATATTCACTGGGGTCAACTTATAGGTACCGAGGTTATCAAAACTGACTCGGATTGATTAAAGTACGGCGCTTTGCAGTTTCGTAAAGTTTTGCTTCCATGGCCCGCTGGTCGATATCATCATCGTAGCCTGAGACGCTTTTGCCGCACTCCCACCAATTCGAGCCTCAGTAACGTTTGTTTTACTAACATCATTGCATGCTCCTTTCCGCCACTGTGAGTAGTTGATTGAAAATTTATGATAGTGGTTTTATGTGAATAGAGATGTAGAATCAATATGTTTGTTTTTTTTAATAGTGGAACATCTTCGTAACTGGTAAACAGGTTGAATTCACAGTAAAGTCAAATAAAATCTGACTTTCTGGCTTCTAGATTACCGTTTCTCCACTGTAGCTGCCCGGTATAGTGGTGCCTTGTGTCACTTAAAACTTACATGGATGACTCCCGAGATCCAGTCCGTTCCGTCAAAGAACGTCATATATTTCGTTGACGTAATTAAAAGCGTTACAGATTATTTTTTTTTACAAAATCACTCGCTGAGGCATTATTTCAGTGGAATGAGAAATATCGAATCTCATTATGGGTGACGAAAAGTTTTCACTGAGTTTGGTGCCGGAATTCACATATTTCTCTAAATGATAGTTCTAAATAATTTCAAGATATAACCTGAAAAATCGCTTTTGTGGTAGTATTTATACAGGAAAAATAGGCTTTTACAAAACTTTGAAAACTCTTCAATTTCCATCTGTTTCTCTTTTACGCATAGATACCTATTATTACATGATCATATACAGGACAAGGTTGGTCCACCACGACAATTGGAAAATCATATTAACTTTTGGGTTTTTAATTACAAATCAGTAATTACATAACGTTTGAATTTCCTTTAAAATATTGTTTTTTTATTCTGATCATCAAAGGACTCTTTATTATTAATAAAAAATTCCATGAATTTCTACTGTGAGACACATGATAGTTTCGATATAAGCAAAGGATTGATCAAAAAACATCATTTCTGAGATGTCATTTCTAACCTTTGATCGCCATCTTTCGAAATTTGCTGACCGCCAACTTTCCATGTTATTTCCATAGGAGTATCTCCCAAAGCTGAACATTGTAGATGTGCTGGCTCCCCTTTCACTACCTGTACTTGTTTAGATTTTTGTGGGAAGTGAGCCGGAGCTGGAAAACAAGATGAAAAATATTAATTATTCTAACTAACTATGAAAACGAATTAATATCGATGAATTGACTCACCATTTACCCTCAGGAATATAACTTTACTGACTCCAGATTCTATATTGTTTTTAGCTTCACATAGATATTGTCCTTCGTTCTCTTTCGAAATTTGTAAGAAAACTAGAGATCCGTTTTGGTACTGCTGAGCGTTTGGTTCGAAGAGGAAATCTTTATATTCACCTGGTTGTTCCCCTGTATGAGAATATCCAGACGTTACATTCTAAATAATTGGGTAATGAAATAAGTGGGAAAATAGGATGCCATAGAATGTATTCAAGAAATAGAATTGAAAAAGTTAGAGAACCAATAAAAAAAAAATTACCCTCTTACAAAGACGCCATACATGGGATCAAACCCCGCATATCAAAATAAACTAGGGAATTATGTTGATTCATTAAAGAAAATAGCTTTGGCATCTGAATATCGGCTACAAAATAAGAAATTTCGTTATTTTACCACAGTTTTCACTGCAAACAAGTAATAAGATGTTACCAAAACCAATACTAAATAGCGTTGTTTCAATTTGTCATGTTCATCATATATATATATATATATATATATATATATATATATATATATATATATATATATATATATATATATATATATATAAGAGCCACCGGTATACAGCTGTTTCAGCCTATTGGGCATCGTCAGTACCGGGCAGGCGGTCCTCGATTGAAGACAAAATGAGAAAAAACCAAGAAAGTACTTGATAAAAATAGCTGCGTAAACGCAAGCGAAACATAAGTGGAATATGGGAATGATCAAAGAGTACTTATCTATTTATTTTTTGATTTTCATGGAATTATTTTCCAGCAGCTTGACTGCATTAACCTTTCAGATTTTATATATATATATATATATATATATATATATATATATATATATATATATATATATATATATATATATTAGAGCTGAACACATTAAGCATAGAGCTAATGACGAGACTTGGGGGCAAGGGAGATTGCAACCTCGTCCTCGAGTCACGTAAATTCAGTTCCAAGTGATTTTTGAAAATGGCTTCGAATCAGCAGCCGTAACATTTTTGAAGAATCATTCAGAATTGATACTCGATACAAGATGTGATAAAGGCAACGCAACAGTAATTATGAAAAAATCCGATTATATTGAGAAATCTTTTGCGATTATTAATGATAGTGAGTCTTATGTCAAACTTAATAAAGATCCTGTTTCAACAATACAAGAGAAGGCAAATAAAATCATCACAGCTTTGAAAAAGTTTAAAATGATATCAGAAGAAGAAGCAAAAATGTACATGATTTCATGTACATGATATCACCCAAATATTATGGACTCCTTAAAATACATAAACCTAATTTGAAACTGAGACCCATTATTTCTTTCACTGATGCTCCAAATAGCAAAATTGCCCAAATGGTCACAAAAAATCTCACTGATGCTTATAATTATGGAAATGAATTCTATATTAAGGATTCTTTCGATTTTCACAATTTTATAAATGAAAAATCATTACTTCCAGATTCTATTCTGATCAGCCTTGATGTGATTTCACTTTCCAGCAATATACCAAGAATTTAGTGGAGAAAAGTGTAATCAAAAGATTGAATGATATAAATGAAAAATGTTCAATACAACAAAAAAAAATTATTGAACTAATTAATTTCATCCTCAATTCTCAGAAGTTGAGGAGAAACTTGTGCGAGCTAAGGACTAACGAGGTCTCACTTATTAACGTGTGATTCCCAACACGGTAGATACTATAAACAAATTCTTGATACAGCAATTGGGAGTTACTATTTCTACTATTGTAGCTCAATACGTAATGGACGATATTTTTGAAAACATACTTCCCAAACTAAATTTTGAAATTTCATTTTTAAAGAAATACGTTGACGATGTCATTTGTGCAATAGCTTATGACGAATCTAATGAAATTCATTATGTTGTTGATAGATATGATAAAAATTACAATTCACTATCGAAAAAAAAAATTAGACCCTTCCTTTTCTTGATACAAGAGTTATCCGTAAAACTGATAACTCCTTGATTACTGATTGGTATATCAAACCTAATAATTCAGGAAGATATATCAATCACTATTTTTTCATAAAAAATCAGTTAACATCAATTTAATACTCTGTTTGAAAAAAATAATAGAAAAATTAGTACACCCTTCCCTCAAGCAAAAAAATCTCAGACTTCTTAGAGACATATTGATCGAAAATTCTCATCCCAGAAAACTTCTCAATGAAATGATTTTCAATACTGGCAGTAATACAAATTCCGATGTAATCGACAGAAATGTATGTAATGATAGTTTACTTATCAATGTTTCTTATAAATCTATACCTAACCTTGGAAATATATCTTCAAATATCATAAAACTGTTTCCCATTGGATAAAATATGCCAAAAAATATTAAAACTATAAAGAATTTGAATACTAAATTGAAAGATGAAACGGATACCTACAACTAAAATGTGATTTATAACATTCCTTGTAACAATTGTAACTTGGATTATATTGGAACAACATCTAGAATTTTTAATGATAGAATAACTTCACATGAAAGTGATATAAAGCTTAATAAGAAATCATTCGCATTAGCACAATATTCTATAGAAATAGGACATACACCAAATTACTCTAATAACAAAGTTTTATACACAGAAAAAAATATTTCTAAACGCCTTGTTCTTGAAATGGTTGAAATTAATAAGTCTTCTGTTTGTATGAATAATGAAACTTACATTGATAATCTCAGCGGTACATACAGTAACTAACTGGAACTACATTAAAAACATAATAATAATGGAAATTGTATCAATCAATAACTCTTTCTTTAAAGTCTAAGATTATGAAATCATCATACCCATTGAAAAATGACATTTATGTGAAGGTATGACATTTGTCAAATCCAAAGTAATCCTATACATGTTTAACTCTCTTCGTCAATTAATATGTTCATTTTATTGTTTTGACTCATTTTTACTGTGTGATTTGTGATTTTTTCAATGGCGATAAAACTGACAACACAATAAATTATAGGCCCTGAAGACGCTTCCCATTAGAAGCGAAAGCTTCTATTGTGTTTTTTATTAATATTGTTAATTTATTTGGTACCTACCTACTATAATTACTTTCATTCTTAAACCTCTCAAAAATTAATAAGCACGCCCCCAAGTCTTGTCATTAGCTCTATGCTTGCTGTGTTCAGCTCTAAGTGACCAGTGCGAACACAGCAATATATATGTACATATATATATATATATATATATATATATATATATATATATATATATATATATATATATATATATATATATATATATATATATGTATATGTACATATATATATACATATACATATATGTATATATATATATATATATATATATATATATATATATATATGCTGAACTGGTTTTTCCGGGTATTTGATCCGTGTATGTGATATTATCTCTAATTTCACCGACGTTTCAACAAAATCTCATATGTCATTATCAAGGTGTGCTGTTACGTGTTCAGAAGTTTGTTGACCTTGCTCAACTCACTTCTTACTATAATGGTAAAATGGTATTCGTTACGTGTTCAGAGATAGAGTAGTCCATAAACCCTCTACTACCTACTATTTAAATGTTGTTGAGTTTTACCTGAGTTCTTCTTCTTCTTAGTTGACCTCATCTCCACGTTAAGGTATCGAATATGAAATCTGAAGTTTTCACGGATAGGAATATGCTGAACTGGTTTTTCCGGGTATTTGATCCGTGTATGTGATATTATCTCTAATTTCACCGACGTTTCGACAAAATCTCATTTGTCATTATCAAGGTGTGCTGTTACGTGTTCAGAAGTTTGTTGACCTTGCTCAACTCACTTCTTACTATAATGGTAAAATGGTATTCGTTACGTGTTCAGAGATAGAGTAGTCCATAAACCCTCTACTACCTACTATTTAAATGTTGTTGAGTTTTACCTGAGTTCTTCTTCTTCTTAGTTGACCTCATCTCCACGTTAAGGTTTCGAATATGAAATCTGAAGTTTTCACGGATAGGAATATGCTGAACTGGTTTTTCCGGGTATTTGATCCGTGTATGTGATATTATCTCTAATTTCACCGACGTTTCGACAAAATCTCATTTGTCATTATCAAGGTGTGCTGTTACGTGTTCAGAAGTTTGTTGACCTTGCTCAACTCACTTCTTACTATAATGGTAAAATGGTATTCGTTACGTGTTCAGAGATAGAGTAGTCCATAAACCGTCTACTACCTACTATTTAAATGTTGTTGAGTTTTACCTGAGTTCTTCTTCTTCTTAGTTGACCTCATCTCCCCGTTGAGTTATCGAATATGAAATCTGAAGTTTTCACGGATAGGAATATGCTAAACTGGTTTTTCCGGGTATTTGATCCGTGTATGTGATATTATCTCTAATTTCACCGACGTTTTGACAAAATCTCATTTGTCATTATCAAGGTGTGCTGTTACGTGTTCAGAAGTTTGTTGACCTTGCTCAACTCACTTCTTACTATAATGGTAAAATGGTATTCGTTACGTGTTCAGAGATAGAGTAGTCCATAAACCCTCTACTACCTACTATTTAAATGTTGTTGAGTTTCACCTGAGCTCTTCTTCTTCTTAGTTGACCTCATCTCCCCGTTAATGTATCGAATATGAAATCTGAAGTTTTCACGGATAGGAATACGCTGAACTGGTTTTTCCGGGTATTTGATCCGTGTATGTGATATTATCTCTAATTTCACCGACGTTTCGACAAAATCTCATTTGTCATTATCAAGGTGTGCTGTTACGTGTTCAGAAGTTTGTTGACCTTGCTCAACTCACTTCTTACTATAATGGTAAAATGGTATTCGTTACGTGTTCAGAGATAGAGTAGTCCATAAACCCTCTACTACCTACTATTTAAATGTTGTTGAGTTTTACCTGACTTCTTCTTCTTAGTTGACCTCAGCTCCCCGTTAAGGTATCGAATATGAAATCTGAAGTTCCATTTGAAGAGAACGTTGTCTCATCTGTCCATAAAATTTTACACGGAAACTTCACATTTTCTTCTCTCTTTCCTTGAAACCAGAATGAAAACCCCAAACGGACATCAAAATCTCGTTCTTTAAATGTGTTAATACATTTTGGCTTATAAGGCAAAATTTTATTCTTTAATAAAATTTTTCTAACATTTTCTCTCTTGTAATCGGTACTTTTTATAATAACTTTCAAACAAATGGCCCTCCTCATCATATTTACTTGGAGTATGCTTTTGCTTGAATTGACACTACAGTGTCAAGGATAATGTCGAAATTCAGAGAAACAGGATCCGTCCATTAAAAATGTTAGCTACTAGCCGGTATGGTGTATTCTCACCACATATTAAAACTATTTCTATTCTTTCCTGAAGAGACAACATTATTGCAACAATAACTGTTAAACATTTGACAAGTAAATCAACAACTTGACACTACCATAGCATGTATTTTATTTGTCAAGACGTACTTAAAAAATTCATTCAACGTAATTAAGCATCCTTACCGCCCTAGTTAGTGTTTACAAATAATCTGTGAATACTGAATATTGAAATTTTGATGTAATTTCAACTCTAGTGATTTTATTAATACTTATTGCAGTTTTTGAGTTGTGTCTGCTTTTTCAAAATTGAAGGTACTGACGTTTGTTTAAGAAAATAGTCAAGTGATTGAAACTTTGCACCAGTCATGTTAAAATTTTTATAGCACATTTTTAATTTCTCTCTAAAAATGTCCGTATAAGTAAAAATTTATCAGAAAAGTTAAACTCCATGATGTGTTTGTTATGTATACGTGAATTGATGACAATTAACCGAACTTGTTTTTTAAAATAAAGGGGATATTAAAATAAAGGGGATATCTTTCAAAAATAAGCAAAACGTTAACTTCATCCTAGTTGCATAAAATTTGGCATATGGATATAAAATTGGCGTAGACCAACTTTTTCAAGTAACTTTTTGTTAAATTCGATCTAGAAATGCACTTTTTCAATTTTTTTCAAAAAAAAGTTGAATTTGACAAACACTGAACGTCAGTGGGTCGCAGTTGGCCGCATCATTCCAAGTTGCATTCAAAGCACAAACAAGTGCCGAAGTTAAACTTCACTGAAACTTTTTGAAAAAAAAGTTTCCCATATGGTGCACACTTTAATGGTGACACTGTATATATTTCCATTTATTAACATATGCACTGCTTCAGTTCTATTTGGGGAACAGCAAGTGAATCTAAATAATTCGAAACATTTATTTAATACCATATTTGAAACCAATATTGAACTTATGTAAACCAAACTATTTACTAGACCTGAATTCATTCTATAAACTTGAAATCAGATGTTTCATTCATTCATTCATAATGCAAAGAAATGAAATTCGAATTTCATTCGAATTGGACATATTTACAATCATATATATATATATATATATATATATATATATATATATATATATATATATATATATATATATATATATATATATAATTTATTTTCAGAGAAAATAAAGAAGCACTATTTCAGCACAAAATTTAAATATAAAAATTTAATTTCTGTTATTTTATTATACTTTGTAGTTAGTTATAGTCCCTGATTATGACTTCTTGGCCCAATAAACAATTGAATTGAAAAACTCATCGTGAAATGCACTTTGCAACAAAAATAATCATTGAGGAATGGATTTCCTTCACACTTGATTCCATTATGTTCTCATTTCATATAAACTTCATAATTTCATGTTTACATACCAACTGCCTTTTTCCATGTAACAATGGGTTTTGGGTAGCCCTCTGCTTGACAATGTATCATTGCTTCTTGTCCGGCAGCAACACTGGCATCTGATGGTTCCACTGTCCAACGAGGTGGTACTAGAGACAATTTATTTTTATTTGGTAAGTTGTGAATATATTTTGGAAAATCGATATGAATTCAAGTTTTTCACAAAATCATAAACTCGATGTCGTACAAGAGAATTTTTAAATTTCCTCATGTTGTGTCAGTTTTGTTTCAATATAAACTTTTCACATAGGTATCTGTTTTTTCTCCATTCGATTATATCTGTTTAACTGATTGCTAACACCAAATGTACCTACTGAGTCGGGTTTCAATAACCATTTTTGAGTTGAAACGGGTATATTTTCAAGACAGTTTAATTTTTGCGTGAGAAAGATTTTGAATTTCTTCTTCTCCATCTTTATATAAAATTGTGAAACACTTCCAAAGAAAGAGAAAAAACAATTGAATTTACAATGAACTCTTCACAAAAATGTTTATTATGCAAAGGAGTAACTTTCAGGCACAAACTAGACGAAAAAGTAAGCCCACTCGAAACAACTGCTTTCATGTAAACATCGAATTACACGAGAGAAAAAGTACTTTTGCAACAACTTCTTTCATATGAACATTGAAATATCTTGTCATAGATGACAGTACGTAATGACATTAATGAGTAGTAGTAAATTGATAATATTATGAATGAAAGATGTACTTCATTTCGTGATGTTATTCAGATTGGTGCTGAAGAGGCAATATGGCAAGTGTTTTATTTCGAAACATTGATGTCCGCCATTGAGGATGTCAGCGTTCCATATAAGTGAAATTCCACCTCTTTCATATACGATACTGTGTAACAATCCTATGAATGATATCTGATTCAATCCCATAACGAATGTTTGAAATTCAAACTGAATGGAAAAAAAGTGTTGTTTCAAAAGTATTTTTCTTTCGTGTCAATCAATGTCTGTATGGAATTATTAGTTTTAAAATGGTAAGTTACTTATAATAATGATAATAATATCGTTTATTAGGCATAAAATAACACATTTATACATAAAAGAAAAAGGGTTAGCCAAAGGCTATCTTCCATCCCTCCCAAAAATTATACAGTGAGTGAAAGAAAATAATTATAAAAATACTCATTCACTATCATAACAATAATAAAGAAAAGAAAAAATAATAGATCATTATAGTTGCTAATAACTCTTAATATCCCTAACATTATTTTAGTCAATTTAACAACTTCATTGCACTTCCATACATTGAATTTTAAATTAGGACTGAGCAGTAAGCATCTGTGATTTTATTTCTTCCTTTAAATGATGAATATTATAAAAGGGGTAAAATTTCATTCAGATAAGAAGGGGCTATAAAAGAAAAACATCCTTGAAATTTGAAAGTACGGTGCCCAGGTATGTTGAACGAGTTAATTCTCAAATTGACCATATGTATGTCAGAATGCCTGCTTAATAAACTATATAAATAACTAGGTATTTTAGTTTGAAGCAACTTGAACAAAACAATTTTTATGAAATATTGGATTCTGTACCTCTGTTCAGTTCCTTCATTTTTAATAAAAATTGTGTAACATGTTTACCATATGGCATACAGCATACGAATCGCAAGCAATCATTTTGTATACGTTGTAACTTCTGCTAGTTATATTGCGGCAAAAAATTGTAATACACCGAACAACAATACTCGATATGGAGGTAAATAAGAGTTCTAACTAACCTGAGTTTCATTTTTTCTGATAACTGATACTTGACTTTATATACCGATTTGAGTTTGAGAAATGATACTTTGAAAATGTTTGTCACATGTTCATGGAAAGACAAAGAGCTATATATGGTTACTCCAAGATTTTTAGCACTGTCTACCCAGTCAATATCTGCGTTATCGAGAGTGAGCCTAAAGTTACACTGAGTTTCTACTATATATCTTCGAGACCCTATCCATAAAGCCCAAGTTTTGGATTAATTTTCAATTCATGATTCTCCGAGTATGTTCTCCGAGGAATGTTTAATGCAAATCTATGTTCATATTGGCAACGCTACTTTCTGTATCGGTGTTATGAAAAAAATATAACTGTTTATCATCTGCGTATAGAAGTACTTGAAAATGTGATAAAGAAGTGGGGTAATCAAAAATAAACACTGAAAACATCAAGGATCCTAAAATACTTCCCTGCGGTACACCTGAGATTGTTTCTTTTAGGGATGACCATGAGTAATCATCCAGTTTGACCCTCTGTGATCGGCCTGTGAGGTAGCTGGTCATCCATTTAAGAGAAATGTCATCGAATCCTATGAATTTGAGCTTGCTGATGAGTAAATCGAAAGCTTCACTTTGATCAAGCAATACTAAAATGGTGACTCTTGATTGAACTCTGAATCAATACAGTGTGGTATCACTGAAGAAATATTCTGCATGATCTATACATTTTCGTAAAGAGTTTATTTTGAAATCAACTGCTTCATTCCTTTGCTTGGAAGTTTCCTACATTTTTGTACGAGTATAGAGAGGGGAAGTAGGAAGCTAAAATCTTTCTCAAAAGTTCTGAATATTCTGAACATTTCAAAATGTTACATTATTTCATCAGTCGAATTCAATGAAAGTTCTAATCACATAGATGAGACGAATATTGTTTGAGAAAAGGCGGAAAAAACGATGTAGGTATAGAAATTCAGTTTTATCCTTTTCTCACTCTATATAGACAATCCGCATCTATTTTATTACGCGGTAGCAAAAGCAAACAAGTTTTTCGATTGGTGCGGTTGTCTAAAATTCTTCAATAACATTACAGTAAACCAAGTATTCAGCATTAAACGAATAAGCGTTCAATTATTTTTGAATATTTCTGAGGTCTTCTTCTTCATATTGATGAAAAACAAAGCGAAACAGAACGGATTACTACTCGAAACCTTTCAATTCCGCTGACGACGGTAATTCTGAGTACTCAGGGACAGTCAATAAAAAAAAACTATGTCTGCATGCAAAAAAGCAATAATGATTACCATTAACGGTGAGAGGAACGACGTACTCTTCAGCTCCTGCTACGTTGCTCGCGATGCAGGTGTAATTTCCGCTGTGAGCGGAAGTCACTCGATCAATTATTAATGACGAGGCAAATTCATCGATTCGTCTTATCACAGTTCCTAGGGCAGCGTTATTGGAGACCACTTTTCCATTCCTTTCCCAGCGGAACGTTATCGGCAGATCGCCCTCCATTATCTGGCAAGTGATGGCCGCTCTCATTCCCTCTTTCAGCAGGTTCGTCATCGGGTTTATTGGCAGGATCTTGGGACGAACTATAAAAGAATATTGCGGTGGGATTTATTGAAATGCATTGGGGTTTGTTCGTTCGAGGACATGTTGGATTTCGCGTCTGAAAGGTGTCGAATTGGAATAGATCACTTTTGATATTTTCAACCTCAAATTTACTATTGATAGATAGAGGAGAAAATAGAGGAACAGAAAATAATGAAATGATGATGATAATAATGATAATAATAATAATGACAATGGTTTGTCGAGGGGCGGACCGTTCTAATCTACTCACTGCAGTTGACCGAGTGTTTGAACAGATATATGCGCAGAGAGGGTCGAGAAGAGGAGTCGCTGGATGTAAAAGGACCCTGCTCATTGATAGATATGTAACGCAGGACTCGATACAATATAAGCGTAACCTGTCTATGGCCTGGATCGATTACCGCAAGGCATTTGATACAAAATCTTATGACTTCATCTTGCATTTGCTCAGATGACTTGCAGTACCCGACGAAATAGTGAGATGTATTGAACAACTTATACTACTCTGGCGAACTCGCTTCACCATAACATCTGGTCAAACCATAGTCCAAACAGGGTGGGTGACTTTCAGAAGGGATGTATTTCAGGGCGATTCTCTCAGTCCTCTTCTCTTCTGCACCTCATTATTGCCATTATCCGTTGCGCTCTGAAATACTCGAGGGTATAACTGTGGAACCTCCGGAAATCGGAGGCACAAAGTCACTCATTTTTTTTTATATGGATGATCTTTAACTTTATGCCTCTGCAGAGAAGGATCTCCATCAGTCCTTGAGGGTGGTGGAAGAGTACATGCATGCTATCGGTGTGAAATTCGGGATGGACAAATGTGCAATGGTCCATCTCAAAAGAGAACGATGTGGGGACTACGGAGATAATGTGCAGCTCGTAGATGGAAGCATCCTACACCATTTGTATGCCGGGGAGACGTATACTCACTTCGGGGTGGAACAAAGCCACTCACAGTTAGTGAGTGAGTTTACAGCAGTTACTACACATATACTACTATACTATAGGGCTTTGCATCCAAAATCGTTTGTTTCACAGTTGTACTCAGGATTGGAGCATTTTTCTTTAGGGCAGCTACTCGAGCAGCTGATGAACTCGGTTTAGTTTTCGATACTGAACGAGGTGATTACAACTTTGTCACTGAATTGGAACCCGTCCAGCAAAAATCTCATAAAAAAGCCGTAGAAAGCACCTCACTTCTGCCGATACACAAGGATGAGCCAGTGCATGTGGTCTTCTTCAATAACATTAAAGACCTTAGCTCATCGAAGCGCCTGACTTCCGCTTTCCTCAGGTCGAGTTGGAAACTGAGGGGTTCATGATGACTGCCAGGATGGTGTCTAATGCACTTGCTGTCAGCATGTCCAGCATATGCGGTCTCGGCTTATATCCATCGATATAACGCGGCCCTAAGAGTGCTATATTACCATCTACGGCGGTATTGACGAGACACTGGTGTTGCCCTACGCTCCGGGGATATTGGATCCGTTGTGAGGAACGATAATAAGCCTGATGTAGTCCGTGTCGACCAAGACGATATTTGTCGTGGAGTTTTCAGCTCCTGGCGAGAAGAACAACGCCCGAAAAGAGGAGGAAAACCGGATTAATTATAGAGATTTTCTCTTCAAACTCCGCAGACTCTATCCAGACCACTTTGTCAAGAGATTTTTTCTGATTATTGGAGTCCTTGGTGGAATGATGCCCTTTCTACTCTCGAATCTTGAAATTATACCGGCTTATCTCACTGAGGCAGAAATCTTAGCCGGACGTATGCAGAAGGCTGCCATTCTTGGCTCACTGCGCTTGCCTTGGGCACATGATTCTCGGACCCATGAGTAGAAGATAATTGTAGATACCAACAATCGAGACATTGGGATGTAACTCGAGTTCAGATTGACACTACAATTTTATGAAAGTCAGTAATTTTCGTGACTATAAAGTATATGAACTCCAATTGGAATACATTTTGTGTGAAATAGATTATTCGGATGGACAACGGTGTGGGCAGTATTCAGATTCTATAATTTGAAAATTTATTTAACATTAAAAATATTTGTCACAAATATTTGAATGTTTGTTGTTCAATTGACTTATTTGAAAACTTCATTACACCAAATTTTATATTCAGCTCGTCACTATAACTAGTAAATTTTGAATTGCTGTTCAGTAAGCCAGTACAATGAATATGTCCCATGAATCAAATCATCTGAATGAACGAAGCTGAAAGGAACGAAGCTGAAGCGAACGATAACTAACATATTTCTCATCGCCCCCTCTGCCCGTAGATGAGGTACTAACTACTGTGTATAAGTACAATTCCATAATAGTAGACACTGTGTAGTAGGTTGTGTAATCGAAACATTATTTATCAATCTGTAACGTACAAGTGCGCAATTAACGTTAGTGATGGCGGCTAAAAAGCAGAAATTAGACGTTCGATCCTTTCAAAGGTCTTGGACAAGTAATTATGGGTTTGTACAGAAAAGAGATCGAGCCATATGTGCATTATGTCGGGAAAGCGTAGTATTCCGGACATCTAGTGTTAACGATACATAAGGGATTTGAAGCTCTTTTTGCTGCTCGCATTGGTCGACCACTTTTGACATTTCATTACATCATTCATTAAGAAAGGCTATGCGCGCAGATCTCAAGCGGAAGTTTGAAATCTGTAACGGATACCGTTGTTGAAGTTGTCAACTACATTGCTGGTGGTTCTACATTAACTCTCGGACAACTTTTACTATAAATATACTCTCAGACAACTCTTTACAGAGCAATAAACGCTAGCTCAGCCGCAGTAAAGTGGCTTTTAGATTTGTTGAATGTTTGGGAGAAATTAGGTCATTATTGTTGCAAAAAATCGAACTCAAGTCGAGATAATAAAGGATGGATTTGTAAGTTGATGTTCCTAATTAATGTTACAAATCATCTCGACGAACTAAACTCTGAGCTGCAAGGATCGGGTCAAACTGTTCCAGATTTGTATGATTCCTAGAAGTCATTTAAAATGAAAATTTCAAAGAACACGTCAATTTCCATTTCTAGGGGGACTGATTTTGATATGAAAATCATACCCGAAACTTCACCCTCCTGCGGGCAGCAACTCGCCCCTCATGTTTTTTCAGTAGCATGGGGGGGTCGAGTGATTTATCATTTGGAAGGCTTTACGTCCATCTATTATTTCTGTTTTTTTTTCGAAATTGATTAATTCGTTATCAAGAAATTAAATGTTGAAAGTTTTATTTAATAAAAAACAGAAAATTCGCACTAAAATAACTCAAGGTTTTCTGCGATTCCTTCGATATTTTGCACATTTTTCCTTCTAATTGAAATACTGGACACTGCACTATAATGTAATGTATTGTTGGTGCAACTTCACAAATGTGGCACTGTGGTTGATCTGCTGGAGATATCAAGTATTCGTGTGTCCGTTGTCACCCGAAGACGATTGTGGATACTAATAATCGAAACGTCGTGATTTTTAATTTTTAATTTTTGTTAATAATATTTTTTAATTTTCAGCTTTTATTATTATTTCAATTTTTTATTTTCTGGTTGTAGCTTGTAATTTCAGTATTTTGTTTTAATAAAATTGTTATTTTCGGTTAATCTTTTCATTTTTGTCAGGGATTTCACATCAATTTATATTATATCAGACAATGGAAGTCTGAACTGATGAAATACAAGTATTCGTGGGTTAGACGGAGTAGAAGTTGCAGTTTTAGGACATGTACAAATGAATAATTGCATCAGCTACTAGTGTTTTTCGGATTTTGAAAGCCTACAAATTCCATCCTTTCAAAATGAGGCTAGGTCAGGAATTAAACGAAGATGATCCCAATCATCGACTTCAGTTTTGTGAGGTGTTCAGCGAGAAGTTGACCAATAACCCAAACCTATCATATGTGGAATTGGCCGCGGTGGTAATGCGCCCGACTCACGATCGAAAGACTGTGGGTTCGATTCCTGCCTCGACTAGATATTTTTCTCGAGATAATTTATCTGGTTGAAGCTGGGATGATTCTGCAACCGTGTTGGGAATCACACGTTGAAAGGTAAGACCTCGTTAGTCCTTAGCTCGCACAAGTTTCTCAACTTCTGAGAGTTGTCGTTCGTATGGGGTCGACAGCTGATTAACGGAAAAACAGATTTTAAAACAGACAGAATACATGTTTTCCAGACGAAAGTTCTCTCATGTTGAATGGTGAAGTGAATAGACATAATTGTCGTTACTGGAGCGATGTGAATCCTTATTTGGTTATGGGAATATATTTACAAACTCGACAAAAATTGAATGTCTGGTCCGGCATTCTTGGTGATCATATTGTTGAACCATTCTTGATTGAAGGTAATCTCAATGGAGACACACACTTAAATCTATTAAAAGACTGTGTAGATCCTATGAATACCTACAGAAATTTAAAAAAATGATGACAATTTCGTAAAAAATGAAAAAACATTCCAGCAGGATTGTGCACACCCACATTATGATAATTGGGTGAGACAGTTTTTGGACAAACGTTTTCTAATGTGTTGGATCGGAGAAGGGGTCCAGTGAAGTGGCCAGCAAGATCACCTGATCTCACACCGATGGACTTCTTTATGTGGGTACACCTAAAGTCGAAAGTGTACTCTACTAAGCCTACAAATCTGGAAGACCTGCGACAGAGAAATATTCGGGAATGCCGATTGCTGACTCAGCACATTTCAAATAACGTACGGAACGCTTTCGAGAGTAGACTGTATTATTGTATGGAACTAGGTGGAGGTCATTTTGAATAATTTATCCGTTGATTTTGTTTCCACTGATATTAGTTGTTGTTGATTCACTTATTAAAATGACGCAAAAGTACCCGGATAAAGTGCTGGAGACTATGAACGCAGTACTGATGGAAGGTAACTTTCCGAAGGAATCGAAAACCGCGAGGCTGGTACTAATCGAGAAAGAAAGTAAAGCAGAAAACACAAACAAGGCGTTCCGACCCATATGTGTGTTGAATGTCCTGAGAAAGCTGCTAAAAAAATGCTACTGGGAAGACTGAAGATAGAAACAGAGAGAACGGGCGGGCTATCAGATGAACGGTTTGGCTTCCGAGAGGGACGATCTACAACGGACGCACTGGAGAGGGTAACGGGAAACAGCGGAGAAAGCCAGAGACGGTCCATACCATAAGAGGAAGCTGTGCACTCTTATAATCATCGATGTACTGAACGCATTCAACACAGCACCGTGGAACGGAATACTGGAGAAAGATCACCCCGTACCTCCTTAAAATGTTAATCAGCTACTTCGAAGAGAGATGGCTAATGATAGAAGTGGAAACAAAAATGAAAGTAACCTGTAGAGTTCCTCAGGGATCCGTATTAGGACCTACTCTATGGAACCTCTACTATGACAGCATCATCAGTATCCAAACCCCGGATGGAGTCAGGCTAGTAGGCTTTGCCGATGATGTGGGGATTGTAGTTACAGCCAAAACGAAGGAAAACCTGCAAATGATAGCAAATCAGACTCTACAAAATATTGCAGAATGGCTCCATCATAAGCGATTGAGACTGCCCCACAGAAAACGAAAGCAGGAAGAAAAATCAAGACCATCAGCCTAGAAATTGAGGATACCGTGGTGGAGAGCCAGGAAAAGGTGAGATATCTAGGTATGCTGTTGGATAAAAACATGACAATCGGGGCTCATATAAGGAGAACAGCGGAAAAAGCTAACAAAGCCCTAGCGGCGATAGGAAGGCTGATGCCCAAAGCTAGAGGTCCGAGAGAGGCCACAAGAAAAATTCTGTGCTCAGTGGTGCATTCAATTATGCTCTATGCAGCACCAATCTGGCACAAGGCTCTGCAGAGGGAGGTCAACCGAAAAGTCTTGCTAAGCACTCAACGCCGGACGGCTATCTATATAACTAGAGCATACAGAACCGCATCCACTAGGGCACTTTTAGCAGTAGCACGGATTCCCCCATCCACATATGGGCTAGACAAAGAATGGAAGAGAGGTCAACTGAGAAGACCAACGCTAACACGACTATGCTCGAAAGATGGCAGGAATGGTGGCAAGGAGAAGCAGACACAGGACTGTGGACGCGCACACTTATCCCGGATATAGCTCCCTGGTTTTCGAGAAAGTATGGTGATACCATGTACCACCTGACACAGCTACTAACAGGGCACGGGTGCTTCCAGACTTACCGCCAACGCTTCCATTTAAGCAATAGCGACTCATGCATATACTGCGAGGAAGGTGACACCGTCGAACATACATTCTTCACCTGTATGAGATGGCATCAAAAAAGACAAGAAGTGGAAACGGTCACAGGTCAACTAACTCCAGACAACATAATGAACAAGATGCTGGAGGATGCAGAAATTTGGACTAAGATAAGCTCCCTGGCCAAATACATAATTGACACGAAGGAGAGAGACATCAGGGTGAGAGAAAATAGACAGCGATGAGAAAAAAAAAACTAAGAACAATAAGCATCCTCTTTCTGAAGTAATGCCCCAAAGCAGTTCCAGAAAGAGCCACTTGAATGCTGAAGAGGGGTTTTAGTGGGTAGGCTGTGACAGAGTCATGGAGTCCCACACTTCGAGCAGGAGCGTTCCCCTCAGAAAAAAAAAACTTATTAAAATGAACCACAGCGAATATTTTGTTTTTACTTGAAATAAAACGTTTGTCATTTAATTTCTCAATAAAGAATGAACCAATTTCGAAAAAAATCACAGAAGTATTACAGGGTATTGTGTACCTTTTGAATGATGTATCACTCGACCCCCCATGCCATTGAGAAAAATAGGGGGTAGTTGCTGACCGCAGGGGGTGAAGTTTCGGGTATAATTTTCATATCAGAATTAGTCTCCCTAAAATTAAAAACTGACGTGTACTTTGAAATGTTTGATTATACGTCCGTTTCTGATTTTCAGGGGGTGTTAAGTTTTCCTTGGAACGACCTATATAAATACTTTCTAAATCTAAAAACATACTTATCCAATTTTAAAAATTGTGATAATGCTGCATTCAGTGAGAAAATGTTAAACTACATGACTTCACTGGAAGAAGAATTTGTTGAAAGAGGTTAAGATTTTGATGAACATGGTCACATGTTCTCCTTCTTAATGGATTTTGCTAGCATTCCTTTTAATGATTCTCCCACGGATGGAAATTCAAGATTTTGAGCTTCAGCATATTGAATTTAGGAACTCCAAGTTATGTAAGACAAAATTTGTGGAACTAGGAAAAGTATCAGAAAGTGAGCCTCAGGATAACTCAAACGAAATACTGAATTGTTGGGCTAGTTTGCCAGATGAATTTATTTGCCTCAAAATGATGTCATTTGAACTCTTTCTGCATTCGGATCGTCCTATACCAATGCGTGAGCAAGTTTTTTACCATATGAAATTCATTTTAAATCCATAACGAAAGTAACTAAACATGAACCAGAAATACAAAAGCTTTCGCGAGAAACACAAGTGCAAAGATCACACTGAAAACGAAAATGTTTCCTTTTTGATTAAAATTTTCATAAATATTGTTGATCATTTTTTTTATTTTATTAGTTACCTTTCTGATTACTTTCAACGATTTTTGTATGAAAATTATATGTATGTATATTTATAGTGGCACTTTGATTTTGTTGAAAATTGTACCTGGGTTGAAGGTTAAAAGGTTGCCGACCCCTGCTTTAGATGATTTGATTCATAGCCAGTCTTCAACTATGCTCACTTTCTAAATGTTTCCATTCATGTGTATTATTCTGATCTGAACCCTATTACCATGAAAATGTTATGGAAAATCGAAATTATTGATACAATAGGTGGTTACTACTCATATATATTTCGAGATACATTTTGAACTCTGCAGATCTCTTCTTCATGGTGAGTGAAAATTCTCATTAGTTCATTTTTTGTAAAGTATCATGCTAACATTTCATTGGGAGATATTTACGTAACTTCATCAGAAATGTGTGATATTGCACAGTTTGATATTCAGGGCCGGATTAAGGGAAGGGCAGGCGGGGCTACTGCCCGGGACATTTTTACTAAGAATACTTGCACAAACATAATGATACTGTTATTGATACATCAGAAAGCCCTGACTACACATTTCCATTTACTATCAATTTTTTGATTTCATCCAGCATTTCAGTAGCAATACTTTTTGTCAATGTGTAATTTGCAATTTGTACCCATGAGTTGGAAAGGAATAAAATGAGTGAAAAAATCGGAAAAACGGTTGCCCCTGCAAGTCATCCTTATAACTTCTTCCAGTTCAAAATTTCAAAAATTATTTGACCCTATCTATTGAACGCGTCGATTTTCACTTGCTTTTTGTGCTTTTTGTGGTCGTGGTCTCAAATAATAATTTTTCGTCTCCAGTGTGAATTTTTCATCAATACCGACGTCGATAACATTGTTTAATCAGTTTCAATTATGATAAATGGGAGAAAGAAAATATTACCAACTCAAGAATACCCAAATTACCAATTGTACACCAATAATTTTTCAAAATATTAATACTTATTTCTGGTTGGTAATTTGAGGATATCATTATGCAAATGGAGTTCCTTATACATTTATTGGTATAATTGTAGATCTTGTTGCAATGACAATAATTGAAAGAGAATATTTTGAATTGGGTAAAGTTTCTTACCTGAACAGAATCAGAATCATATTTACTAATTTAAAATACATTTTTAAAAATTATTCTTGGAAAGATTCATATTCATTGCTGGATGGTGATTTGTGAATTTTATGATGCAAATGAACTTACTTTTTGATTCAATAGTATGATTGGTTGCAATTACAACAAATTAAAAGACTGATATGGGTAAATCTTTTTACCTGAACAGGAGTATGACACGTACAAAATGATTCAAATTATTGAGAAAAGTGTCTTCAACATTTTAAATTCATGAAATAACTATGACAAAAATATGATAAATGTTCAAATTCATGTCTGTAATATTAAATTCAACACTGGAAGAAAAATCTGTTCACAGTACAGAATGGACACGACTTTCATTTATTAAATAGATATATGAAGGCAAAACAAGTTTAGAAACAATATTTTCAACTGAATCTAAAAGTGAAAATGATACATGGATTTCGAAAATATTTGAAGAAACTAGTGAATTATTCAAGAAGTGAAAATAATGGATTTTCTTCTTACTCAATTAAATAAATACATAAAATGAGAAAGCATTTTCTACTGAACGTGGAGATCTTCAGGTGGTTCGTTACTGTCTCATTACTATTGAAAAACTTAAAAAAAAAGTTCAGAAATGCGAACTTTACGTACTTAGTTGATGAAATGTTACATAAATGAGTTCTATACTGTAGTGAGAATTATGGAGTGAGTTCTCAAATACCCAACCTCTGATTTAGAATTCTCATGAATATCAACTAATTAAAATTATTCATATTTCGGAAAAACACTGTTGATTCTATTTGAATTACCTCTCTGATTATGGAACAAGAATTATTTTCAATATGAGCGTCTCTTCAAATTTTACATACAGGGTACATTCATCGAAGTGAAAGTCTAACGATACGAGTACTTATAAAAATTCGCATTTCCCTCTGTTTGAGAATTTGTGAAATTCCATTTTGCCTAGAGTCTCCTACTGTTTCGTATATTGCGGAAGTTTAATTGAATTTGTCTTGTGACACACATTTTCTAACTTTCGTTCGAACAGTTCGAACAAGTATCCAGTTGGAAACGCTATTGGACAAATATTTGAGTTTATTACTTTAGCCAATCCATAGGGTAATGAATAAAACAGTATATATGAAATATTTGCTAAATTCTATTTTTGTCCATCCAAGGAAAGTCAATGGCCTGCACATGTTAAATTCTGTTCGACCAACTACTGAGTGCAAGCCCAAAGTTCGGTATGTGATGTAATTGTTCGATACTTGATAAAAATCTATAACGTATTCAAGTATCCTTTATTCTGTCCGCTGCTTCGCCCACATAGAATTTGGTTTGTCACATTGAGTTTCGTGACATACCATTTTTAACAAATAGTTACAACATTTTTAATCAACCCGGAACTTCAGGTTCCCAACTTCAAAACTGACGTAATTCAATACAATCTCTGAATCCTTATTTTTCCTCCTTGGGGGTGGAAATTCCTGATTCCCTTTCCAGATGCTTATATATGCTATACAAAGAACTTACCTGCATATTTCAAGATTCTAGGTTCAGTAGCTTCGGTCGTATATAAGAGTGGGTAATTTATATTTTCACTTACAAAATGCAGTACGGAAAAATATGGCAACTGCACTAAGTAATGCATGTAATGAATAGTTTCGAAAATCGAATTATGTTACCCATAAAAAAATTCGCAAAACTAACATAACCGTCAGCGACGTCTGCCCTCACGCGTCTGCCCGCGTTCGGGTCGGGGTCTCGGCGATGGCGTTTCATTGCTTAAACCGCCCCCTCGCATCGTCCCCCGTCATCTTACAGTAGACGCGACGAGTAATGGTTGATCTTATCGTGATAACTTTCAAGCGATTCGTCCAAATTACTTAGCGTAAAAAACAAAGTTTATCTATATTAAATACTCAAAAGATAATTGTATCAATTTTTATAAGAATTTGACAGATATTCTAATATGTGCATTTTGAAAAAAGTTTTCAATTTAATCATATTTATGGCTCAGTGCTTTGCATATAGTGGCTAACACATAAGAGGTATATGCTATATCGAACTTTTATTCAGAACTATTCAAGATGAACAATCTTACGGTACCTACATTATCTGCATGTAACTCCAGTGGTATAGGCAGCGCACGTCAAGATAGCTCTCAGGGAGCAATTAGTTGATACTTATACAAAATTACTCAAAACGATTGATAGGCTGGAACATCAAAGAGAGGTTAGAGAATTGTCTCTCTTCTATAGATACTTTCACGAGAATTGTTCAAGTGACTTGGCACATTTTATTTCTACAAGAGCGGTACATATCAGAAATACGGGACGGATTGTGTCTGCTCATAGTTTTGAGTTCCAACTCAAACTTCACTGTTTGAGAATTATTTTATTTGGGGAACGCCGTTCATGTGGAATAAACTTCCTGAGAACTAGCTACCTTATTTTTATAACCGACTTCTCAATCACAGATCAAAGTTTGTCAGAAAATAATCCAGAGGATTCAAATACAAATGGAATTATTCTCCAGCAATTCGAATTTATTGTGAATCACTTTCGCACAGGCACCGCTCTAAGATACCTTGAAAAGTTTCTTGTTGTGCTTGTGTTTTGTTCTCAAAAAAAGCATACATGTTATTCTGTATTTATGTGAAATTTCATCTGAATTCGTTCATTTGTTTAGGCGTGAAAAAGTCATGAACATACAAACATACATCCATCCTCACAAACATTCACATTTATAATATTATACATTTTCACTGGATAGCTCACATACCGTGTCTTACAAAATAATAGCTACCTCAAGCATTTTCGAATAGTAGTACAACGCTCGAAGAAGCTATTGTGTAGCGTGAAGCGGGTTTGTAAACTGTTATGTGAAACTCTCACAATACTCGAATACCAAAGTTAGCTTTCTAGATGTAAATTTTGCCTCCAAGTTGACATAGGAGCCACAAATATAAAATATTCCATTTAGATGTATGATCAACTCAGTTCGGTGCGATGCCTATCAAATAATATATGGGAATGAAATAAATAGGTGCTGCTGTATTCGATGCGAAGGTGAGGATTCAGAGTGGCTCAATATTTCTAGAACCCTTATTTTTTTCAAAATGGATTATGAAAACATCGTTAATTTATATGCTCTCAAATCAACACTCATAATATCATATACCATACAATTTGCTGCACTTCGATTAGCTTTAGAGATTTACATATGGCTCTATCAAAAAGCATTTGAAGGTACTAGATTTGAGAAAAAATATACGTTTTTGGAACTATTGCGTAGCAATATCTTCACAATCACTTCACAACCTAGCTCAAACAAGGCGCACAAGGCTCAAACATCGGTTCAAGAATAGGCTCTTTGGATATCACTCGTTCCATAAATTCATAGAAAATGAAAAATGATCATGAAGGAAGATGTATGTATCTCCTTGGGAAGTAAGGATTGAAAGAGCCTTTGCAACTCATCACGAGACGTTGTTAATCTAGGCTAGTTGTGATATTGCAGAAACCCAACTTAGTGAACCCTAAGTTTTCTGAAAAATAATCTAATCTGAGTCGCAGAATAATAACTATTATTCTGCGACTCGCTTAGCATTCTGGAAGCTCTTGGGAATAGTTTTTGTTCAGATTCAATTATACAGCAGATCCTGGAATTGAAAACAGAATGAATCCTTGAAAATCCCTCTGAGAGGAACGTCATATTAAATTCACAATTGTTTTTTTCCGTCCACTGGAACGCCTTCATCCAATATTTGAAATTTCATAAACAGTACATCACATTATCAGGGATTCATAAAAATACAAAAGCGAGTGTCAATGCAGTCAATGTTGGAAGGTGTGGTCACTTTGGTTATACTAAATCTTATATTTTTAAAGAAAGGTTGGTTGAGTAACAGAATTGAATTAAAAAAACAACTAACCTGTCTCATTTGATCACTAAACTAGTTAACTTATTTTTATAACTGACTTCTCAATCACAGATTGAAGTTTCCGTTAACAAGCTGTGGTCCCCCTACGAGTGATTTCTGTATTATGAGATAAAGCACCATTCTAGTAATACCAGACTCTCTCCTTTTCGTCATGTTCATCTAACATTTTACATGTGACATCTTTGGACTACCGTATCACATACCCAGCAATATTGTTTTGAATTTGAGTTCTCTTATCCGACATTTTTGTGTCCCTGAGACAAGGTGGGGATTTTTAAACCCCAATAATGATAGTAGCTTAAACATTGCGTTCTTTGAAAATTTTGCTTCTTTGATAATTTTTTTGAATAAGTTATTTACATAATGCAGTGTTGTAGGCGGCCAACATCTGATATTCTTGAGAATGTGAAGCAGGGAATTGAAACTCGTTCATACTATTGTATGCAAGTTGATGGAAGTCAATTCAAACATTCGAGTAAATTTTTCCTGTTCAGTTTCACTTTCTAGTTCGGAATTAAATACAAACTTAGGTAATTATTTTTTTTACATTTCTTATCGTTGTGATGTTGAAAATATTAGATAGTTGGACACAGAACTGAACATCTTTCAAAAACTCGAATATTATTCTCATTTGAAATTTTTGACATGTGGGTCGTTGAGAGGAGAGAGTGACTAAACAACGTGAAAGTCAATTCCCTTAAGAACTGAAAATGACGCGTTCACGGAATTTTTACGAACTCAATATCAAATACTTATGATGCACTTTTTGGAACCTTTGGTGTAGTAATGAATATTACTGGAGTTTTTTCCCAACACCAAATCGCTATTTTTAACACCTCGACACGTGTTTCGATCACCAAGCGATCATCTTCAAGAGGAAGAACTATCGCGAAGCTAACGCTATTCATGCTATATAGATATACCCTATAGATGAACCCTACACCTGTGGTACACTTGTAGGGTTTACCTGTAGAGTATATCTATATAGCATAAATAGCGTTAGCTTCGCGATAGTACACCTGTAGGGTTCATCTGTAGGGTATATCAATATAGCATAAATAGCGTTAGCTTCGCGATAGTTTCTAGTTTAATCTTCCTCTTGAAGATGAGCACTTGGTGATCGAAACACGTGTCGAGATGTTAAAAATAGCGATTTGGTGTTGGGAAAAAACTCCAGTAATATTCGATATCAAATAACTGATTCAGGGTGGCTCGTTTTTACTGGAATGCAATTTGTTGTTCTATTTGAAATGAAACTCTTACGGCAAATTTTCGGTGAACTGAAACTATTTCAAACTGATAGATTATTTCAATTTATTTCTGATCCCGGATGTTTACAATCAAAATAGCCATATTTAATGAAAAATTCATAACTAGGTAGCCAGTACATTAAAGTTATATTCTGAATGACCATAGCGCATTCACCAATATTTGCTAAACGGTTCTATAAAAATACAGAGTAGACATCAATATAAAATTGATATTGGGATATTATGCTTATTGAATGATATATTGATCATATTTCCCAATTCAACTTGATGCTCCTCATCCCATGTGAAGGTTCATTGAATATTTAAATACCTCAAGTTTACTGAGTATGAATTTCATATTAAAAAAAAATCTGTTCAATTATTGTTCATTTGATGCCTTATTTTTCAGTATGAGGAGAATATGTGGATCACCGATATAACTGATCATCTAACAGCTACTTTATTAGTATACGTTTCAGTTAGTTTTGAAAGTATTTAAAAAATGTTCTCAAAATACCTATTGTGGAAATAGTGTTGAAAAAATGCGATATTTGAGAGATATTACTGACTGGTAGTCTGGGACGACTCATGTGATATTGAGTATAAGATGAATAATATGACTTAGAGAAAAATATTTACTCTTTGTCTACGAAATTTTTTATTGAAATCTCTCCCTCACGGATGATGTCAACTTCAGCATTCCCAACGAATGGTTTGGGTGGAACTGTTCACAATGATTATCAAATATTCAGTTATGAGAAATTGAGTGCATCTTGAGAAAGTTTTGAAATGAAATATCACTTTTTTCAGTTTTCTCAACTTGTTGTCTTTAATATATTAGATATACTAGGTTGGGTAAATGCTAATACATTGGATACATAGAATTCCGTAACCCCAAAGTAGAATCATATCTATGACAGTGTTTGTCTACTCTGGACAAAGCTGTTAATGGTTATATTTTCTGATACATTGTTATGACATTGAGAAACTTTCGTATCCATTGGTCATTATGAAAGCTAACTTCGATAGACTGTTGTTCGAATATTAGAATGTTTGCGATGATCATCACATTTAATTATGTGTATATGCATTTAGGCTGCAAATAGAAATTATTATGGAGTCTACAAGGTGGCTCAAAAAGTGTGACATATCGAAGTTGTGTTTTTTCAAATAGAACCCCCTGTATTTCGTTACACTTTTGAATAGGCTAGGAAAAAAATCATATGATTTCATACCAGGAACTATATACCTAACTATAACCGTTGTCGAGTTATTGATTTTTCTTTGAAAATGTTAGGTACAGTTGGAAAATAAAATAACATCGGAATGTGTCGAAATCATTCCTTCGAATTCTGCACAAGCATGAAAGGGGTTCTGGGCTATTGATTTTGATATACTCCGTTTCTCAATATTATACAGGATGTTCAAAAATCATTATCACTTTTTTATAATTTCGGACAAAAACTACACCTCACAAACTTTATTTGAAAAATATATCACATCGAGTTTCGCTAGCACAGTAGCTTTATCAAGTGATTTGCATACACTAATATTTATATACTACAGGTAACCATAATTGAGACTACCTCCAAAAATTACTTGAACCTCTACCTAAGGTACCTGTTCAATTATGATCACATGAAGCATATTACCTTACATATACATCAATAATAATTCTTTCTTGGTTTTTAGGAAAACAAGTTCAATAATGGTGATCACCAAGGAGGATGAACATTCTTGGCTTTCATTTTATTTTCTGATGAATCTACTTCAATGGCTCAGTGAACAGACACAACTTCCATTATCATAGTGATATGAATCCTCATTTTTTCCTCACTCTGGATCACCAGAATAGATGGTCTGTTTGAGGAATTTTAGGTACACAAGTTATAGAACCATATATTTCAGATGGAAACTTGAATGGCCGATTATTTTTACAATTTTCACGAAATGATCTGCCTGAGCTTCTGGAGAATATGCCGCTGAATGTCAGACAACGGATGTGGTTACAATTGGATGGAGCTCTTCAAATTCAGTGTCAGACAGTTTTTGAATATGTGTTTGTCTAATGAATGTATTGGTAGGGAAGGACCACAAAATTGGTCAGTGAGATCACCAGATTTGATTTGCCTCGATTTTTTCCTATGGGAGTACTTGAAGAATGAGGTTTACGATACTCTTCCAACTACACTGGAAACGGAGGAGAGAATAAAGGCTGCTTTTCGAAGAGTGACTCCTCAAATGTTATTGAATAGAGAGAGTGAATCTTCATATTCAATAAGATGGTCATCATTTCGAGTGTCTACTATAAATTGAATACATTTGTTTCTTCAATTGAGTAATAAAAAAAATTTGTAAAGTCGGTTCAATGAACTACTGTTAAAATATGAATGTTTAAAAAAATCTGTTCAAAATCTGTTTTTTCGATAATCAGCTGTCACCCCCATACGAACGACAACTTTCAAAAGTTGAGAACGTGTGGGAGCTAAGGTAAGGGTCTTACCTTTCAACGTGTGATTCCTAACACGGTTGGAGAATCATTCCAGCTTCAATCGAATCGTGGGTTCAATCGAACCCACGATCTTCCGATCGTGAGTCGGGCGCACTACCACCGCAGTCAATTCCACAACATGTGAATGATAATTTTCATTTTAGTGAGCAGTAAATATTTTCGATGAAGATAAGTGTTACAACTATCAATAAGAATTCTGTGAGTGAATCAAGCAAATATCGCTTCAGGGTTATCTCGATTGAAAAAATGCATTGAAATGAAACCTTGGTACTATTTGAAAAAGCCAATATCTGAAAAACTATTCAGGTTAGGTATAGAGGTCTCCAAAATGAAACGAGAGATAACTGACCTGAAGAGATAACTCATCCGGAGATGAGTTATCTCTTGTAGATAATAACAATCGAAACGTCGTGAACTAACGTGGCTTGGATTCTCTTAACTATTTATTTTTATTTTCATTTTATTTCTTTGTGATTTTTATACTTTACTTTTCATTTTTCGTTCAATCGTATTTTTGTTACTTGTATTTTATTTCACTATTCTTTCATTTTAGGTTAATTTTCCCTAATATAATTGTTATTTTCAGCTATTCATTTTTAATTCTTCTTTTTTAGTTGTTTCAGGGATTTCAAATCATTTTATATATCAGACAATGGAAGTCCGAACTAGTGAATTTTATGTTGTTCAAACCAAAAAATTGACCAGAAAAAAAATTTGAAAATAACAAAGTTATATTTTATTAAATTTATAAAAAATGACCGTGTTCTTTGAACATGTATAATATTGAGAAATGGGTTTTATCGAAATCAATAGTCCAAAATTTATAGTCCTAACATTTTCATGAAAAAAATCAATAACTCGAGAACGGTTATAGTTAGGTACATAATATCTTATATGAAATCATATTATTTTTGCATCCGAAAAAACACAACTTTGATATGTCACACTTTTTTGAGCCACCTTGTAGATGTTGAGAAAGTAAAGAAAATTGTTATCAGGAATCATCGAATCACTATTAGAGAAGTTGCTGAGGATTTTGGCACATGAGTTGTCTCATGCCATGCAACTTTTTTGGGAATTTTTTGCATGAAGCGTGTGGCAGCAGAATTCGTTCCCAAATGGCCAAAGTCCCGATGAAAGAGCCCAGGAGAGCCAAGATCGGTCAAATGTCAAGATTTTGCTCAATTTTTTCTCCCATTACCGTAGAGTAGTGCATCAGTTTTTGTCACATGATCGTACGGTTACCAAAAACTATTATCTTGAAGTGATGCGCCGCTTGCGAGAACAAATGCTAAGAAAATGTCCGGCATTGTGAAAAAACAATTCGTGGCATTTACATCACGAGAATGCACCTGCTCTCTCAATCATAATATTTTGGACAAAAACAATACCGTAATCATATCCACCTCATCCACTGTATTTATCAGATTCGTCCCCCTGCAACTTTTTTCCGTTCCTGTTGTGGAAATGAAAACCGTATCGCTGAGAGAACTAAAGGACATACCAATAAGTGCATATCGGAACTACTTCAAGGATTGGAAACAACGCTAGCACAAATGTATTATATCTGAGGGTGACTACTTTGAAGTGGATAAAATAGAAACTAATAAAATAGCTCTTTATCTGTATTGTGTCCAACTGTGTCTCTTGAGAGTTAAACCGTCTTAAATAATTCACAAGAGCTACGACCTATTACCGACCTATTATAAACAAATTTCTCAAACTAATGCTTTAACAAAAACTCCATCTGAAGTTTGGTCAGATCGTGTCTTAGTTCTTTTTCGGTAGAGGTAATTTTCAAAAGATGATTTTCTTCAGGATTCATTGTGTATCTGTATTGTTTGTAGCTGAATCAACGTTGAGTTGAAACTATCCCAAAAAATACCGATAATTTATGAACCTTTGGTGTAGTAATGAATATTACTGGAGTTTTTTCCCAACACCAGATCGTTATTTTTAACACCTCGACACGTGTTTCGATCATCAAGTGATCGTCATCAAAGAGGAAGACTAATCTTCCTCTTTCACCACGTGTCGAGGTGTTAAAAATAACGATTAGGTGTTGGGAAAAAATTCCAGTAATATTCAATACCGATAATCATATTTTCTACCTAGATATTAACGATGATCGACTTTATACAACTTCCTGAAATTGCGGCTCTAACAAAAACACGCTCCGAACTTTATTCCGAACACACAACGAACAAGCTCTGTACATGTAGAACGCTAATAACTTTACCTATGACTTGAACCTCGACGTCCCTCCTGGCCGTGTTTCTCTGCCGGTTCTGCGCTTGACACGTGTACGTGCCCGCGTCTTCTTTCCTTTGCGTCTGTTCTACCACCAGGGTGCCATTAGCGTACACTCTTTGCCGTCGGATCGTCGGCAGAATTTGTCCCTCTCGTTCCCACGTGATGGTTTCGATGGGATATCCAGCTACCGGGCACTTTGTTGGAGAACAGAAAAAGTTAATGGTGAATTCGATGTGAATTGCCGTTTGGGGGATTGTAGGTGCAGACTGGGGCCCCAGAACTAGTACTTTTTAGATTGTTTGCTTTCTATGATGGCTTTTTAAGCGATCGCTTTATTGGCGTGAATTTATTGCAGTTTCATTGTACAAGAAAACTAACTACCGGAAAGGTACCTACATTTCTAACAAAAAAAAATACAGGGCGTCCCACTTTTCATAAATTCAGACAAATATTTGGATGAACATTCAAATGTACTTCTTTTATTCCCTTCAAGACAATATTTTGGTCTCGTGATACCTGTTGCAATGATCTGATATTATATGGTGGCTGAAGAATCATTCAATGGATTTTATCTATCTGTCTGTCTGCATGGGTTCTTTTAATTCTAAAGAGAAATCATCAATAGTTTATTTGATAGAAGTCAAAAATTCAATACTTTGATCAAATACTTTTCCAACAGTATAAAATAATTCTTGAAATTGACCATTTATTATTAATGAAGTCATGTGATACACATTTTTCATCAGTTCACTGAATATATTCAGTAAGCGATAACTACGCATGAATAAACAATAAAATTTCAACTGAATACAATATTTCAGGATGGCTTTCTTTAGTTCATTCCATTATCTGTTCACTGATTTAAGAAATATTATTTCCTCACTTGAACTAATTGTACAAAGTGGCAAAAATTGGACACTTTCAAAGGGAAATAGATAGATGATTACTGATAAATGTGTCTAAGAGTAAATTTCAATGAAAAACTTAATGATGGAAACCGCATATCGATATCCATCATCGTTTCTGAGTTACAGCATGTTTTTCGAAAATGTACATTTTCAAATTTTTCCTGCCAAAAACCTATTATTTCAATGAGAACACTTCCAAAGCAGTTTATACGTAATATTCAGTGGTATGAAAAACTTTTTCGAATGAGATATCAATAGTTATTGATAGAAAACTATTTTTTCAATAAGACCCCCTGTAGATGTTTGCTCATTTCAATAGGATTTAAAATTCCTTTCCGAAAATGTAGCACATTTGATGTTTTGCTGGAGTCATCTTTGAAATGAAGAGCTTTTAAGTTTTCTCATCTAGACTTTGAAACGCACACTTTAATCAAGAAGGCTTTGGAAGACACGGCGATAAAACAGAAATAAATTGTTCAGTGGTAGCTATCAAATGTTGAGAAACCTTTTAACAGCAGCAATTGAAACGCATAGTTTCAATGAAACTGATAACAATAATGATAAAGAACAAATAATGGAATATTGTTCTTCAGAGGTGTTTGAACTGTCTACCAGATTCCTTTACATACAGGCGACAAGTTTTCTGAACGTTTCAACGTTTTTTACGAATTTTTCAACTCAATAGGTTATGTTAGGTTAGGTCCAAAGTGAGTGAGTCTATTCGACCCTCCACCGCAACCCGCAAGGGTTTATTGTAGCTCACACCTATTCACACTCGACCAAATAAATCCAGCTTCTTAACGAAGCCGATTAGTTTATATGGTGTGTGGTCTTTCAGGTCGGATGGTGAGAGTACTACTCTACCGAACTTTAAAAACCTAATTGGGTCCCTAGCGGGGCAGGCACAAATTATGTGCTCTGCTGTTTTATCATTTTCCAAACAGAAGTGACATACACTGTCTGCATATGATGATTCAAATGACTGTGACCTGTAAGAAGGCCTGTTAGACATCGTAGTTCATTTCTATATTAGTCCAACAACTGTTTGGTATCAAGCTTCGAAAGGCGAATAAACGCCTTGGAGTGAGCCAATCCTGTCCATGAATTTTCTTGCCATCTAGGCGATCAATCTTTGTTTGGAAAAGCCTGAAGCGATGCCAGTAACAGGTTCTGGTCCGATGAAGCTGCTTGCAGCACCTTCCTTTGCAACGAAGTCAGCAGCCTCATTATCTACCAGGCCAGTATGGCTTGGAATCCAGAGCGGAAACTATCTGGTAAGTCTTTCTATGGAGGAGAGTTATTTTTGGCCATTTGTTACCAATTCAGACGTTACTCGGTAGGTGCCAAGAGCTTCCAACGCCGCTTGACTGTCCGATAATATTTTTATTGACTCGTGTATGAGGTTGGATTCTTCCAATCTCTCCGCACACAATTGAATAACGTAAATTTCCACAGTCGCATAGGTTCGTAGGCAGGTTGATATCTCTGTCTTGGGTCTGCGACTAAAACACCTGTACCAGAATCGGATGGTGTTTTCGATCCATCTGTGAACCAATAACTATCTGCTCTCAATATTGCCTTCTCCCGGAGTATCCATTCCTCCAGTGCCTACACACTTTGACTTCTCTACTCCACATTAGAATGAGGATTGTTGTGCCCAAGTAAAGAATTGTAGCTGTTGAAAATGCCGGCACTGCTCACATAAGCTTCTTCTGTCCAAATATAATTTACCAAAAAATCACAAACTTGTTTACAACTTTCCAGAAACCACTGGCAAAAAGCAATGCGGCATTCAAAATCTCCTGGTCTGAGTTGATGAACTCTTCTAATCCTGTATGGATTGAATTTGTAATTTTTCAAAATTTTCGCAACGTTAGTTTTTGGTAGACTTGTTGATATTGTCAAATTTGCGTTGTGTCGCAATCTTGCGAAAATGTCTCTAAAAGGTTGTCTTCTCTCTGAATATCTCAAGTGATCTTGCTTCTTCTGCATTTTCTTAGGTTTGTATAAAACAGACTATCTGATCCCATTTTTCATAATTCTCTTACGTCATTGCGAATGTGTTTGAAAATTGAATCAAAACCACTAATTGAAGAGCATCTATACTACTTAAATCAAAATTTGACAGCTACCAGTAAAGATTTGCATTCTGTTTTATTGCCGCATCGACCAAAGTCTACTTCATCAAAGTGTGCGTTTCAAAGTCTACATATAAAAACTCATTTCGAAGGTAACTCTAACAAAATACCAAGTGTACTACATTTTTGGAAAGGTAATTTTAAGCTTTAGTGAAATATATAGAAATATACAGGGTATTCCTTAAACACATGCTAATATTTAAGGAGGTAATTCTTAGACCCATTTTAAGGAAAAAACGTCCTATGGACGTATGTCCTAAACGTCTTAACTTTTGAGATACAGGGTGGCAAAGTTTTTAAAAATAATCAGTTTTTTAATAATAAGTGAGATAATTTTGTAGACATCTTTGGCATATTTGGTACATATGTTCCATGCCATGATGTACAATTTTCTTAATTTTCTCTGCCAGTGGCGTACGTACGAGTTTTGAAATGTATATTTTTGGCGAAAAAAATACTACGCCACTGTTTAATCTTGAATTAAAAATTATTTTTAAAATCTCCATACATTTTTGAGCACATTTGATTTACTAGGTTTTCTTTGTCCGACGCAAGGTTTTTGCTCAAAAAATTAAAAATCGCTTTACTTAAGGATACATTCCTTAAAAATCTGTTGCGGTATCGTGCATCGACTGAAAGCAAACTAAGAGATCAGATTTTTTGCAAAATAATTGAGGATCTAAAAGGTATTTGTTTGTTGTCAGATGCACTGTTCTCAATTAAAATTACGTCATAACGCAGCACCGCTTAATAATTTTTGAAAACATAAATTAAGTTATCCTGGAATAAATGACGTGTAGCAGAATTTATTTACTGCACCTCTTGAAAATATGGAGTTTGTCGATATGTGATTTCTTTCAAAGATTGAAAGCAGAAAAAACAGCGTACCCACCATAGCAATAAAAAACGAATTCTATGTATGTACAAACGTCAGTAGCTAATATTGATGTTGGTTTAAAGTAAGGTGTTGGTGTTAAAAACTGTCACAGCGCGTTTTGATTGATTTTGAAGTGTTATTGAAGTTATTTTGGTAGTCCGCTGTTTTTCTGAATATCAGTAAATGCGGAAATGGCGCAAATGCATTACGTATATGGCCTTGCCGATGGTAATGCAACAGAAGCCAGGCGCATTTATCAGGAAAGATATCCTAATCGTGCCTTACCAGAGAGCCGAACCTTTTCAAATATTCATCGTCGACTTGGGGAAACTGGTAGTTTCAAGAAAGGGACTCCGGAAGGTAGACTTCGTGTAGTAAGAACTCCTGAAATAGAGGAAGCGGTGCTGCAAGAAATCGAGGAACATCCTGAGACGAGTACGAGGAAGATCGCTAGAACTCTGAATATTTGTCATTAAATTGTTTGGCGTATTTTGGTTGATTTTTTGTTATACCCATACCATATTTCAAGAGTGCAGGCATTACTCCCCAGAGGTTTTCCACAGCGTGTGAACTTCAGTCAGTGGTATCTACAAAGTATTACAGTAAATCCGCAATTTGAGACACAAATTTTGTACACAGACGAAGCAAATTTTTCTCGGAATGCCATTCAAAATTTCCATAACAATCATGTGTGGGCTGAAGAAAATCCCCGTGCAATAACCGAAACCCATTAACAACACCAATTTTCGGTTAATGTATGGGCGGGAATTATAGGTGATCATCTAATAGGCCCATTTTTTCTACCAGGACGCCTTGATGGTCGTTTTTATTTACACTTTCTCGAAGAAGACTAACCTGGGTTATTGGAAGATGTGCCACTTGCGTTAAGGAATCGAATATGGTGCATGCACGATGGCGCACCTGCTCATTTCAGTGTAGTTGTCCGAAACCATTTAAATACAGTTTATCCTAATCCTTGACTAGGTCGCGGAGGACCTCAGCAATGGCCAGCAAGATTCCCCGATCTCAACAGTTTAGATTTTTTTTTATGGGGTCACCTTAAAACTCTTGTGTATAAAACTCCCGTTAATACTTTAGAAGATTTAAGAGAGCGAATAGTTGCCTCGTGTGAAACTATACGAAATACGCCGGGAATATTTGAACGGGTGCGTAATTCCATGCGTAGAAGGGCGGAAGCATGCATACTAAGTGCAGGTGGCCACTTTCAACAATTTTTATAATCAGTTTTGGTATTATTACTAATTAACAAATTTGTGTTATTCGTTTAGACTTACTGTCACAAAATAAAATAAAACTCGTTTTTGTGAAAAATTTATTTTTTTGCAGATTATGTTTTCAAATATTATTAGGGAATTGGTAATGCGTTATGAAGCAATTTTCAGATTCTCATTCATTTTAGAATTGATCTAATTTCTTAATTTGCTTTCTGTTGATTTTTATTTGTTTGAGTGAAAATAATGCGTCGGACAAAGAAATACCAGGAGATCAAATTTTCTCAAAAATGAATGAGGATTTTAAAAATGATTTTATTTTGAAAAGAAAGCTTTGGCGTAGTACTTTTTCCCCAAAAATATTCATTGCGAAACCCGTAGGGATGCCACTGTTTGAAAAAATACAAATTTGTGTACATCAGAAAATGCGCCTTGAGGCATGGAACATATGTACCAAATATGCCAAAGATGTCTACAAAATTATCTCAGTTATTATTAAAAAACTGATTATTTTTGAAAATTTTGCCACCCTGTATCTCAAAAGTTAAGGCGTTTAGGACATACGTCCATAGAAAGTTTTTTTCTTAAAATGGGTCTAAGAATTACCTCCTTAAATATTAGCATGTGTTTAAGGAACACCCTGTATCAATAACCATTGATATATCTTTTGAAAAGAAATATTTTCGAAATTTTTCCATAGAAATGAAACGCTTCTGACAAGAAAAAAGTTATAGCAACTCTTCGAAAATGCAAATTTTCAAAAAACATGTTGTAACTCAGAAAAATTGAGAGATATCGATATGTGGTTTTCACCACCAAATTTTTCATGAAATTTGACCACCAGACATAGCCATCAGTTTTCATCTATTTAGTTTGGAGTTTCCCTTTCAAATTGTCCGATTTGGCACACTCTGTACTTTATTCAAGCAGTACTTCGCCACCGCTCCAATATTTGAGTTTGTAGTTACTTCATTAGCATCTGAATTTTGAAACTGACGCTTGACTACGAACTCTTGTGGTTACTGTGACTGATTGAAGCTCTAAGATACCACATATCATGAACAATTCAATTATTGAATTTTTGACCCTGTTTTGTTAATGCAAAAATATGTTGTGATTAAAATTATCTTTTTTTTCAGTTCGGCGGATCTCGACACCTATTTTATATGAATCATATTTATTTTTTTCAGAAATACTTATGTCAACATCAAGTTACACATTTTATTCTTCTTAATCTATAGCGGGTGATTCTCTAAGGTGGCTCACCCCTATAACTTTTTCATTATTAGAGATAAAAAAACGAAATTTGAGGGTTATGTATTATAGTTCAATTTACATTTTTTGACATATTTACTTGCTTTGCTGTACTTCCGGCTTGACCGGAAATTACCCCAACTTTCGATTTTTAAATCGTATATATTTCTACTTATTTCGGTCGAGAATAACATTCCAAATCCAACAATACTTCATTTGTCAATATTCGACGAATGAAATCATTTTTGTTCCAATTTTAATTTTTTGATCTAGAATGCCATGGATCGTGTAAATCGCTTCATTATCAATGAAGTTACATGGGAACACTGCGACTTTGAGGCTTATGACTTCACAGTCATTTTAAGAATTATTTCACAGTCTCATATAAGAATTTTTCCAGTTAACTTGATTTTTTCAAATGGAAAGCGGATGGCTTGTGAAAAATCATTTTCTCACGAATGATTTGATGCCACACATTGCTACATTGCTGAGCAATCCTAGCTGTTGCTAGGACTGCCTAAACAAATAGGCTAATGAATATACTGTCACTTTTAAACATATATCTGTTGTGTAGTTTATAATCAGATATGGCAAATTATACTAGAAACGAGAAAATTGACATATTGCTTATTTATGTAGAAACAAAAAAGAATGCAACTGATGCAGCTCAAATTTATATTAAGAGGTTCCGTAATTGTCGCCATCCCACTCGGCATTGTTTTCCAAAACTGGAAAAAAAATGAGAAATAAATCAGAAAGAAATGCCAAAGAAGTAGATGAAAGTAAATTAACTTGTTTGATACTTCTGGACTACAGTAAAGCCTTCGAAACTCTTGACTAGACGTCATGTGCGTCAAACTCAGCTTCTTCGGTTTTTCTATGAATGCGCTGTTTCTGGTTAGAAATTACTTATCCATCCAACCGAACTCAGAGAGTTATGGTGGACAGTATCAGCTCAGAGAGTCTGCCTGTAACTGAAGGTGTTCCTCAAGTATCAATTCTTGGTCCTTTACCATTCAGCCTGTATATTTGTGACTTCTATCAGTCGGTAGAAAAATGCAACATTTACCATTACTCAGATGATACTCAACTGTCCTTCTCTTTTCAGTTCCTTGATAATGGTTCCGCTCAAAACCTCATTGATCGTGATCTACAGACCATCTTTGATATTTCATCAGCTCATAAACTGAAAATGAACTTTAAAAAGTCAGCAGTAATGATCTTTGAACCGAAAATATTGCGAGATATTTCTAAAGACAGTCTTTATATTCATACAAATAGTGACGTTCTGCCTTTTGTAACTGAAGCAAAGAACCTAGGCCTTTAGCTCGATTCTGAACTGCGCTTTACAAAACACGTTAGCCATTTGATTCAAACGTCCTTTAACATCTTAAGGCAACTGTTTCCAAATCGCGACTTACTCACCAAACAACTCAAATTAAAATTATGTGAAGCGCTAATCATTTCGAAAGTTTCATATTGCGATAGCATTTATGGCCCTGCATTACTTCAATCTGATTCCCTTCGTCTTCAACGAATCTGAAACAGTGGCCTTCGTTTTTCTTTTGGCATTCGAAAATACGACCACATATCAACGGTCATGAAAGAATCAGGTTGGCTGCAACTAGAGAAACTCAGGACACTGCACCTACTCACAAACGACCACAGTCTTGAAAACCGGAATGCCACATTAATTAATGAAATAATTGAATTCTTTCTCTGATATTAATAACTTTTCCACTAGAAAGAGATCGGTGCTGGTCATTTCTGAACACAGGTCTTCTGTTTTTTAATCGCAGCTTCTCATACAACACAGCTAAATTCTACAATCTACTGCCCAGTGAATTCAGATCCTACACGTTGAAAAACTTTGAAAAAAAACTCAAAGGAGCATTTATTTGAGTAGTTCACTTTCCTCATGCTGGCCGTGGCTCATGCGTTTACACAAAAGATTTGGTGACTGAATAATAATCTTTTTTTGAAATTGTCTGTATGTACTATAATTTTCTTTTATTCATTTCAAATTTCATTTTTTTCTCTAAGGATGAGTTCAAAAACAGCTTAGCTGACACTCCGTTCATTCACCTCACTTTTTTTGTATATTCTGTATGTTTTTACTTCATCGTCAGTGTAGAAAAAGAAGTAGACGTGCTGGCCTATGTTGAAGTGAATTGTACGGTGTCAATTCGCCAAATTGTTTCTGAGTGTGATATAAGTTATTCGTCTGTTTGGATAATTCTTCACAAATATAATTATCGATCATTCAAGTACCAACTACACCAATATCTTCACGATAATGATCACAACCGAAGATTGACTTATTGCAACTGGTTTTTGACTAAATACAGAAAAGCTATACGTTTACCAATTACAATTATTTATTCAGATGAAACCCGATTCACCAACATGGGTATGTTCAATAGGAATAATAAAAGGTACTGGTCTCGAACAAATATACATTTGATGCAAAAAGGAAATTTTCAAGAGCGAAAAGTGGATTGGCACTTATGTACCTATTCAGTGTCATATTTTTACATAAATGTATTATTGCTTTTTCATATTCTAGATCACCAGATCTCATTCGGCTAGAGTTTTTTCTCTGAGGAATAATTAAAAAGCAGGTTTACAATACAACATCAGCTACTCTTGAAGAGCATAAAGTAAGGGTAGTATTCCAGAATATCAATGAGGAACAACTAATCAATGTGATGCGGGCAACAATTGAAAAAGTTAAATTTTGCCGTGATCAAGGAGGAGGCCATTTTGAAAATTTATAACTTTAATGGACTAATTTGCGACTTTCTTGCAATTATTCAGGAAAATATAGCAAATGAAGTGAAAGTGTGCGGCATCGTATTATTTGTAAGGAAATGATCTTTCACAAAAAACCGATGAGCCACCCCCATTCCATTTGAAAAAATTAAGTTAACTGGAAAAGTTCATATTTTCGACAGTGAAATATTTCTTAAAACGACTGTGAAGTCATAAGCCTCAAAATCATAGTTTTCCCATGTTATTTGATCAAGAATGAAGCGATTTACATGATCCATGGCATTCTAGATCAAAAAATGAAAATTGGAATGAAAATGATTTTATTTGTCAAATATTGACAAGTGAAGTATTTTTGGATTCAGAATGTCGTTCTCTATCGAAATAAGTAAACATATATAGGATGTTCCATTAAAAGATCGAAAGTTGGGGTATTTCCGGTCAAGCCGGAAGTACGGCAAAGCAAGTAAATGTGGCAAAAATGTAAATGAAACTATAACACACAAACCCCAAATTTCATTTTTCTATCTCCAATAATAAAAAGTTATAGGGGTGAGCCACTGTAGAATCACCCGGTATAGGTTAATCTCATATCTTTCTTGCATATCATATCAATTGTATAATTTTTTTAATTGATGGCTTGGATTTATTCTGGAGTTCATTCTCTTTTGTTGAGGATATGTAAACGAGAGCTTATCTACCTTATCAGTTGAATTAGTACATTAAAAGACTCACCATTTCTCCAAAGTTGTATAAAATCTCAGTTTTCACAACTGTGATGAGGGTATGGATTTATGAAAAGCGGGATATACTGCCATTATTGAATGAAATATTCGCAACGAATACAGCATTTCAAACATTAATTTTGGCGTAAACATAACAGTGTTGCTGGATTCATTTATTAGTCTTGAGTTGCAGGTTTTGAATTGTATGAATTTTGTTAAATATTCAATGATTAAAAAATAAGCAAACATTAAAACAATACCATCCAGAACTTCACTACAACACCAGAAAAAATACATAAGTGTTGACAACCTGATGTGAATTACAACCTACAGCAATTTTTGCACCGCATAGCCACTACAGATTTTGAAGCCCTTCAAACATTGATTGTATCCAAAAGGACACATATGTATTCATATTTATGACGTCACCAAACTTCGTGCTATGTTTTCTGAGGATACCCTGTTGGAAGTCCTACCTGTATTATCACTTCTCAAAATTATTATCTCTGGAAAATATTTTACGGTAGTTTGTTTGTATTTCTACTATTCCTGTCACCTTCTTGTAATCTTTGGGGAAAATATTCTGTTCACACCTTCATCAAAAGGGGTTATTTTATTCATCCATACTTGTTTCAATTGAAATTGCAAATTTTTATGAAGCAACTCCGGCAAAACTCAAATGCTTAGAAACTTCACCAAAATATTGGTTTTATGAGAGGAATAACTTTGCCGACTTCGCCAGAATACGAATAACCAAAAATATTAATGAGTTGGATACCCAAAGTCACAAAATATTTATTACTATTGAAAATGCAATTATATTTTCAAACAAGACAATGCTCATTATTAGGCGGAGGCAATCATGCCAAAGAAACAGTCTATTTATGAAAAAAGGAGTGGAACATGAAACCATGAAAGTTTTACTAAATATATATGTGTTGAAAATCTTATGATAATTTAGTAGTTAAATTGATTCATTATTGTTATTAACTGGGGGCCATGATGTAGTTTGCGATTTTTTGTGATGAAATGAAATTATTGTGGTAAAATTAGGTGGTTTCAAAAGTTTTGTTCGTTTTTAAATCATATGTTTTTGTGGCTCCATATCTCAATTAACATACAGTGTGTAAAAGCCAATTGGAATAAACTATTTTTCGGTTATGGTACATAGTTTAACAAAATTCCGAAACACGTCAAATTTAAATTGTAATATGACATACTTCAACGGAAAAATTCCACCCTCACCTTCAACCCCCTTCGAATGACAGGTACAACCCCCAATTTTTTGAATGTGACATATAGGTTTGTGATATACCGTTTGGAAGATCTATTCATTTGTCATTCAAAATGTATTCGTTTTAAAGTTTGTTGCAACAATTGAGAAAAAATAAATTTGAACTATGTGGTTACCAAAATTCGATAAAATACACTCAAAAACTGAAATGTAATGCAAAACGTAATGAAATGTAGAATACGGAAACGAACTATGGATATTAACGAAGTAGATGTTCAAAATTTCAGCGCGTACCTCCTGATAACATCCTAATCTCGAATAAAACTGTCTTTAAACATTATTCAACATATCAGGCGTGACCGACCTAATCGCAAGCGTTATTCGATTTTTTAAGTCATTCGAATCTGAAGGTTTTTTTCTGTACACATTGCTCTTTACATATCCCCATAAAAAGAAATCTAATGATGAAAGATCAGGTGATGGCGCTGGCTATTTAATCGATCTTCGCCTCCCTATCCACCGATTGGGAAATGTTGTATCGAGGTATTGCCGGGCATGAACTTGGTAATGTAGTGGTGCTCCATCTTGCTGAAACCATATCGTATTCACTGGAGTTTGAGGGTTTTCTGGATCAGTATATAAACTTGGTAAATTTGGAATGACATCATTTTGAAGTAGTGCCAAATAATTATCGCCATTCAAGTTGACCTCAATGAAAAAGGGACCAAGGGTTTTCTAGAATCCCTGTCCAAACATTAACCTTTTGAGGTTATTACGTTTGTTCTTCTCTCATCCAGTGAGGATTTTTCGTTGATCAGTAGCGGCAGTTTTTCCGATTAGCATGACCGTTAAGAGACAAAGTACACTCATCAGAAAACAACGTCTTCTAATTATGATATTTTTATCCAATATGCCCATCATTTGCTCACAAAAATAAGTTCTCTATCAGAATCGTCTTCCATGCGCTCCTGAGTAGGTATCATTCCATAGGTATGCATTTTATCTTCTTTTAATGTTTACTATCGATGTATGGCTAACATTGAATGTTGTGAATGCCTATCTACTCGATGTATGTGAGTTTTTCCTACACTCAGGCACCACATCTAATTTGAGTTCAACACTCATTGCATTGGCTGCTGCTTTTTTTTTATCTGCCCCACATCGCCAAAATAGGTGAGCTACTTCCTGTTCGGGTTTTATCTCCGTAACTAATCATTTGTAACACTGTTATTTCATGCATTTCCGTTAATCTAACCATTTGTCAGACTTGAAGTTAATGAACTTTGAACTTGAATTGAAATACTGACAACTGATGTAACATACAAAACAAGTTTTGAACTACCGTTGCTACTAATATTATTTAATTAAAAAAAAAACCATCTATAAAGAATATTGCTATGGTTTTTGCTTACTTTCTTCGATACCTCAGCATGAAATAAGTTTAGAGTATATTGCAATTTTGCATGTTTCGAGTGTATTTTATCGAATTTCGGTAACCACATGATTATAATTAATTATTTCCTAATTATTGGCGATAAACTCGAAAGCGGTAACATTTTTGAGTAGAGAAGGAAGATACCTATCAAACGATAATTCACATGCCTATACTTTGGGGGATGTACCTATCAGTCGACGGGGTTTTAAGGTAGAGGTAGCACTTTTTCGTTGAAGTATGTTGAATTATAATTTAAATTTGACGTGTTTCGGATTTTGTTAAATTATGTACCACAACCAAAATAATAAATTCATTCCATATGGCTTTTACACACTGCATATTCTACCATGTCGTGGTATAAATTGATCGATAGAGATTTTTTTCTGTAAGCATTGATGCAGCTAATGTTTCAAGGTATGTTCTTCTTTGCTTTTGCGCAACCGAAACGATTTAATTATCGGATCGTCACGTGTGATGAAAAGTGAATCCTCTAGCAGGTAGCAAATCAAGTTTCATTACATTTGAAAAGAAAATTCAGAAAAAAATAATTTTTTTGATTGTTTCCAATTTAATTGTTTTACTCAGTCCAATCAGGACCAAGCAAAAATGACCTTCGTCGACTTCATCGAATCTCTAGCATATATTTTTCATGCTGACGAAAGCATTAGATTTGCGTTATGTTGGCAAAATAGCGCTTATTGTGATTGAATTTCATCCAGAAGATGTCAAAGAAGCCTGCGGAGTCATAGACTCTGCTTTTTATCAACACAGAAAAGTTCCAAATTATCATTTTCGGGTCAAAATATATATATATATATATATATATATATATATATATATATATATATATATATATATATATATATATATAGGAAAGTGACGTTTGGAACTGATGTTCATAATATCAACATCAGATTCAAAGGCTTTTTAGCACCTCCCATTTTCACAATCCAGTTATTTAAACGCTCTTTCAGATAGCTAAAGTATTCAATGCTATTCCTTTAAAAAAAATTGCCACCCTCTCAGTTTGAAATCAAACTGAGATTATATCTTCTTCAAAATCAATAACATGATGAACTTTTCACCATTCCGCTTTTCTATCTTCTTCAATCTTCTATTTTTTTCCCTCTTTGAGTGACTCATGACCAATAATAATTTGTTTAGTTTTCTGTCATCGCCAGTCACTGATCTTCATTCTTGTATGCATATACTTATGTTAATGCTATGCTACTTAATACCCATGCAGAGACTTTTTTAGGTTAAGTGGAAGACGATTATTATTATTAATTGAATGGGTATCCACTAGGATATCGAAGTTCAAAGCAGTCCAAACGGACGAAACTTTTGAAACAACCTAATGTAAGCAACTATGTAAATTAAATTCTTCCGAAACTTTGCTTCTATGTTTTTTTGCTCAATTTCAAACGATTTACCATCATTATTGGAAATATTACCTGACTCGAAATTATGAATACAAAATAATTTTGGTTATCCAATCCAAAAAACTGGCTCCAACTATGACCAGAAAAATATAATACAATCTGTTAGTTCACAAAAAATTGATACCAGCGTGTGTGGGATGGTGAAAAAATATCTATGAACTACGAGTATTTTTTTACCTTGATAATAAGACTAGATCCAGCTACCCCAGTAATTTTAGACATTTCTCGAATATAGGGAAGACCGTAAACGTTCACTCTGGCGCTATGCGAAATTTTGCCGACGCTGTTGTGCGCTGTACACGTGTATTCTCCACCGTCTTCGGCCTTTATGTTGGATATGTTCACGTGGCTGATAACGTCATCTTGAATGGTAACGTACTGACCTGTGAAAATAAACAATGACTAATTATGAAAATGGCTTTAGAATGATGAACGAAAACAGATTGGTTTTGTTAAACTTATATAATGGTTCACTATAAGGTGAAATATGAAAGCATATATAGAGACTGTATTTGTTAAGAGTTTGGAAATGGAATTAAGTTTGGATGTATGAAAACAAATTCACTTGTTTTTTAGAGTTCCATGTCCATGTAATGGTTTGAGTTCGCTAAAAGTTTCACATTGTTTATCATTTTGATAACTGATGGCAATGGGCCCGGCCAGTTGGCCCGATAAATATACCTAACCCGTATGATAGACTGAATGATTGGATATGACATAGATTTTTTTTCATGACCACACATGAAGGAACAGTTTCCGGTGGTGATGAATCCACAACGGAAACGTCCTCGTAGAATGATACCAGTTTTCTACAATGTACCACCAAGTTATATTTGATAATACATTCATTATCCAGATCCAGTTATCTTGATAACATTTCTGAGTGGAAATTTTCCAAGCTACGTAGGATTAGTGAAGACAGAAAACTATTTCTCTCCGAAGAATAGTACTTTCGAGTATATATACAATAAAAATATTCTCGGACAGTCAAGCGGCGTTGGAAGCTCTTGGCGCCTACCGAGCAACGTCTAAATTGGTGGCAAATTGCCAAAAACGATTCTCCTCGATAGGAAGACTCAACAGATTGTCTTTGGTCTGGATTTCTGGCCTGGAAGGCAATGAGGTTGCTGACTCCCTTGCAAAGGAGGGTATTGCAACGGCTTCATTAAACCACAACATGTCATTGGCATCACTTTAGGCTTTGCTAAACAAACATTCAACACGTGGATGGCAAAAAGATTTATAGACTCCTGGCAGAATCTTCCAGGATTGGCTCACTCTAAGGCGCTTATTCACACTTCGAAGCTTGATACCAAACAGTTGTTGGACCACAGTAGGGATGAACTACAATATCTAACAGGCCTTCTTACGGGTTACTGTCATCATATGCCGAGACTCGGACTTTCGGAAGACAGTGTGTGTGTGTGTGTGTGTGTTGGAAAATGATGAAACAGCAGAGCATATACATTGTGCCTGACCCGCTAGGGACCGAATCCGGTTTTTAAAGTTCGGCAGAGCCGTACTCCTTCCATCTGACCTGAAAGACTACTCACCATACAAACTAATTGGCTTCGTTAACAAGCTGGGTTTATTTAATCGAGTGTGGAGGGTTGAATAGGCCCACTCAACCAAATTCTCAGGTATTGTTCGACTGCGAGTATTCTCTTTCCCTACCTAAGAACGAACTATCGTGAGTCTCAAAACAAAAGTGTACTTCTCGGGACGCTCGACAGAAGTGATATAAGTACTTTCTGATCATTCCCATATTCTTTACGCGTGTATATGCGTCTGTCAATATGTACGTCAATATGTCTATACGTTATGTCACTATCATTTTCTGAAGCTCGATAATACATATTACCATACTCAATTTCGTCTCGTATGGTCAATTGTGTTTGGATTGAAGAATATGTTTCTGACATTAGTAAAACAATATATTTGTAGCTGAGTATTTGAGATATTAAATATAGGATAGGGAAAATAACTTTTGTCAAATTTCTACTAAGATTTTCATTTGTTACGACCGGCTTAGGTATATTGAACCATTCTCAAGTAAACTTATGAAACCGGTCATAACGGATGAAAATCTCAGTAGAAATCAGCCAAAAGTTATTTTCTTCATATTCAATATGAATTTCAACAAAACAATAGGTTATTAGTTGATCAAAAGTACTGAAGATATACTCTTGACTCTTCTATTCAAAAACATCCGTTAACTTCATCAGATTTTTAGCATTGGAATACTGGAATATCAAAATGGAAGCGCCCTTTTTTATAATTCAAACAGTTGAGAATGGTTTATTGATCGCAAAAGTAGACAAACAACATCAAGTATTCATAAACTTGAGTTGATTTTGGTATTTTTTTACAATTTCAGGACACATGCTATTTCAGAAAAATATTTATCATTTGCGAAATTAGCAAGTGAAGGATTGTGTAAGGAATGAATCCATTATTCAGAAAGGTGCATTTTTTTAGAAAAATCCTCGGCCACGTCAGTCTCTGTTTGTAGATGTTCCAGTGGGATTGGCGATATTTTTGACATATAATGGAATATATTATTCTGCAGGTAACTAATCAAGTTTCATTACATTTGAGAAGAAAATTTTGAAAAAAATAATTTTTTATTGCTTCCAATTTATTTGTTTTATTCAGTCATTTGAACAAATCACTGAATTCAGTATTCGAATTGATGACTTTCCTATCTGTTTGAAAGTCTCTCTACGTGTTAATATTCATTTTCTAGTCATAAAAACCACTCTTTCTAATATTAAAGATTTTTTTTTGCTTGCTGAGTTACCTATACAGGGTCTCCCATATAAAATTCAGCGGGTAAATATCTGGAAAATGAAATAGAATATCCATATTTCGTGAAAGTAGATGATTTTGATGTCAAAGGGTTCTTTTATTTACGCAGAGATTCAGCACTAGGCGTCATCCATTAGGGCGTCGCGACATCGACGCCAAATTTTTTGGATGGTAACTCAGATTTTTCAATTTGTTTTTGGATTCTGCATTTACTTCTGAACTCAGCCATATAGCACACTTGCAGTTTGCCTTGAATACTGATGGAAAAAGGCAATTTTATTGTATTTTATAAAGAGGGCAATGGGTAGGTCAAAATAAATGCAATAATACGAATTCAATAAAATTATTCCATCAGTTATAATTGCATTGCCTGTACAGTTTCATCTAGTTGTGCGTTTCTGTAAAATCGCAGACAAAACGACCTTAAACAAATGTTTCAAATTACCAAAAAATATTTTACTTTCACCATAACTCGACCAACATGATAATGAACGTAAACAATTAGTGATAACATGAATATCATTTCACTAAGTGTTCGAACTGCCTCCCTCCTCGTGGAATACATATATTGCATCTTTTAAGTAATTCTCGATTCGTGACAGATGAAAGCGCCTCTCGCGATATGGACGGATGAACATTTGTGATACTATTTTTCAAATCATCTACATTTCGTGGACATCGCATATAAACTAAGTCTTTAATATATATCCACAAAAAAATCTAGTGGAGTAATATCTGGACTTCGATCTGTCCGTGGTATTGGACCCTCATTTCCAATCCATTTCTCATTAGAAGTGTCATCTAAATAATTGGGTAACTATTCCATTATTATGCACAGGTGCCCCATCTTATTGAAACCACATATTCAGTCGAGTTTGTATTGGTTAAATCTACAAGAAAATCTGCAACATATGCAGCCAGTGAGGGTTCAAGTCATAGCAATAGTGACAGTTATGTTTTTTCATTATAACAAACTTCTATAAGTCCTAAATATGGGAATAGATTATAGTTATTAAAAATAAAACATAAAGATTATCACCTGGATGTAGTCCTTGGACAAAATGTATTTTGTATGGATGGAATTTGTTTTTTGATAAAATACGTTGTACTGACGATTTCGAAATATCACAATTCATTGCTACTTGTCTGGTAGAACTATGTGGTTCCAATAACATTCGCCCTAGCACTGCAACAGTGTGATTCCCATCTGCGGCCTTTTTTTGTTTTTTTCGCTTCCGTTCATTAAAACATCCTTTTTGTACCAAAGATTTGGCTAAGCTAGCGAATGTTTTGGCTGACGGCAATCTTTTGTCAGGATACCGATAAGCGAATATTCTCACTGCTTCATTTGAATTACTTCTTGCTTCGCCATAAATAGATATTATATCCAACATGTTTGCATTTGAAAATTGAACCATTTTTCAATTTAACGAAAAACCAGCACAAATCTGAATACACTTTCGTCAAACCATACGTTATTGCATTTACTTTGACTAATTCTTGGCTCTTTTTATAATATGCAGTAAAATTGCCTTTTTTCATTTGTATTCATGGAAACTACAAGTGTACTATATGGCTGAATTCAGAATTTGATGCAGAATCCAAAAACAAATTGGAAAATCTGAGTTACCATTTTAAAAAATTGGCGTCGATGTCGCGACTTCTTAACGGAAGACGCCTAGTGCTGGACCTCTATCATCTGCTTTCACTATACATGGATATAATTTTTCATTTTCCAGATATTTGCCCGCGAATTTTTATGTGGGATCCCCTGTATTGTTGATAAATATTATGGAATTGAGAATGAATGCACTAATATTTCTTGAAAAACTTTCAGTAAGGTACAATGACAATTTATTGTTCGTTTTGAATATTGATCAGAATATACTTCAGTTTAGGTTATCTTAGATCCAAAGTGAGTTGGTCTATTCGACCCTCCACCGCAACCCAGAAAGGTTTTTTGTGGCTCACACCTATTCACATTCGACCAAATGAACCCAGCTTCTCAAAGAAGCCAATTAGTTTGTATGGTGAGTGGTCTTTCAGGTCAGATGGTAAGAGTCAGGCACTACCGAACTCCGAAAACCTGAATAGGTCCCCAGCGGGGCGGACAATAAGTATGTGCTCTACTGTTTCATCATTTTCCAAACAGAGGCGACACACACTATCGTCCGAGTCTCTGCATATGATGATTCAAATGACAGTGACCTGTTAGAAGGCCTGTTAGACTACGTAGTTCATCCCTACTGTAGTTCAACAACTATTTGGTATCAAGCTTAGAAGGGTGAATAAACGCCTTGGAGTAAGGCAATCCTGGAAGATTCTGCCAGAAGTCCATAAATCTTCTTGCCATCCAGGTGTTTAATCTTTGTTCGGCAAAGCCTAAAGCGATGCCAATGACAGGTTCTGGTCAGATGAAACTGCTTGCAGCCCCCTCTATTGTAAGAGAGTTAGCAGCCTCATTGTCTTCCAGGCCAGTATGGCCAAGAATTCAGACCAGAGAGAATCTGTTAAGTCTTCCTATCGAGGAAACTCATTTTTGGCAATCTGCTACCAATTCAGACGTTGCTCGGAAGGAGCAAAGAGCTTCCAACGCCGCTTGACTGTCCGAGAAATTTTTATTGACTTGTGCATGAGGTTAGATTCTTCCAATCTCTCCGCACACAATTCCATAGCGCAAATTTCCGCTTGAAATGCTGTCGCATAGGTTCATAGGCAGGTTGATATCTCTGTTCTGGGTCTGCGATTGAAAACACCTGCACCAGAACCGGAAGGTTCCAGTCCTCTCTATTGACTTTAGTTTACTGATAAATTATCTCGTTCAATTCAATGAATGTTTTTGAATCATCATATGATTAATTTTTCTGTAAAATTTTCTTGTGTTGTTATGACATACCTTTTGAAGTGAGTGTTGTGTGTAATAAAATGTGCGATTTTGAATGACATCGTCAAAATGAAGGTTGCTATTTGAAAAAGTATTAAAGTAATATTGAAATTGAACACTACAGGGTTCAGTAATATGCATCGTGAAACAAAGGTTGATATATGCCTGGGTTTTATTGAAAAGAGTTCTCTTATTTGAATAATGGATTGATTTTACTGGATTTTGTTCAATGGGACCTGTCGATTTGTTGGTGGTATATATGTTTTCATTCAATTTGTTCCTTCCGAGAGTTTACGAAAAATGGAACGCTCAAATTCTGAACCGATATAGTTGACGCCACAAAATGACGATTTTTCATTTTCATATCACCCTCATGTATCAAATGAAAAGGTTTGATGACAGGGACGCTACTTTCGGACGCTAATTTTCGAGAAGCCAGATATTCCAAACTCAGGAGAAAAGGGTCTCACCCTTACTTCCCCATCATTACAAGACGTGGAGGATGAAGATGGAACACTGGCATAATGGTTACATACCAAGCAAATCATTAATTATAAACGTTATACAGTATTTCCTTTCTGACATCAAACTCCTCTAGCAACTTGAATATGCAATGGTAATTATTATGTTTATTTGTTACTGCATCCTAATTTCGAATTGTTATGTTAGTGACTACTCCTTATGATATCTACTAGTTGACTAGTTGTAGCTTGTGATTAATACGTAAGGAAGCGTCTGAAAAATCGTTGTCATATACTGATCAAAGCAATTTCAAGGATCTATGATTCATTCTGTGGTGGTTCTTCAACGTATAGTAAGCGACCCTAAACTTCGCTGGTCTACAAAGTAGACTATGTGAAATGTGTTCCTTGAAATAATTCATTGTTAGTTCACATAGTTCACATTGGAGCAGCTTGTTAATTCGATGTTTGATGTCTATACAAATTTGATTTCAAAAAGACTATTATTATACAACAAGAAGGCTTTGACAATAAATGACAAATGAGTTTCTCTTGGAAATGTACAATAATATTCAATTTGAACAAGAGTGTGGAACAGGGTATGTAGAAACCACTCACCCACAAGAAACCTGGGATGATCAGGAATTGGAAATCCATCAAGCGTCCAAGTAAACTGTGGTGGAGGGTTTCCTGTGGCTACACACTTCAGGGATACCGTTGGACCTGGCTGTAGAGTTTGTTCAGAAAACCAGTAAATGAGTTCCGGCCCTGCATCGCCCATATCTAGCTCAGCAATGGCTTGAGCTTGATCCCAGTTATTGCTGATGATGCATTGAAACATTCCGCGATCTTCTTTGGTTAACGATTTGATGGTGAGGCGAGGAGGTTCTATCATTACTTCCATTCTGTTATCTTGAGCAATCGGTTTACCTGAAGATTAAGTTTTGTTAATGATAAATGTTTTGAAATATACTTTGATGAAAAAAACATAACGAGATCAAATGTGAAGGTCAATGTTGAGAAAAACTTCTTTTGAAATAGATCATGTAACATTGTTATACTCTCAGTTGACTTAGCCTAAAGTATGGGGAAAGACATTGAAACCGAAGAAATATCTATTTCGAATTCAAACAAACTAAGATTTGAAAGATGAATTCAGTTTATGAGAATAGCGATTTTGAAGCGGTATTTGTGTTATTTTGAAAAAAAAAATACAGCAATAAAATAAGTTGAAATCAGGTGATAATTGCAACAACAAAGTAGCTGATTGATTCGACAAGATGACTGCAAATCACTTGCTTTCATTACATTCATAACAATTGGTGTGCCTGGAATTCATCCACGGTTAGCTTCTTTTCATGATAAAAGATTGTGTAAATAGTAAGATCTCCGATTCAAAATATGAATGCCATTCGAAGTGAAAGTCTTATCAAGTGATGTCTATTTTTCGCAGAAAAAAATGAGAAATCACAAATCTTATCTTCTGAAAATTCACATAGGAACGTGATAATAGCAATATCACAATTTTTTGTGAAATCAGAAAGATATTTACGATTTCATTCTCCATTTGAAAATTATTATACTATAATTAATGTCATTCATTCACCAAATATTAGATGAGCCAATTTCAACTTGTAATGATTCAGCTATCAAACTTTTGTGTTGAAAATTATCGATTGACCTCAGAAATACGGGATAATATAACCCAATTTTTTCGAATTCAACCTAACCTAATCGTATCTGAACCATATGACATATCTGATTCTGAAACTGCAGTAATTCAGTATTCAAAATTTGAAAAAGCATTTCCTATATTTCAGCTGTAGTTGAGGTTGTAGTCGAAATCATAGGAATGACATAAAATGTTGACAATGCTTCAAGAGGTTTTCGCTACACTCAAATTATAGTTCCTATAATTTTTATTGATTGATTTCAACGTACTTCATTCACAAAACGGTTCAGGCTTTCGCGGCCGAAGTTTTCAGTTTCATTATTTTTCAGGTTTGAAGGTTGTCGATTCTTTTTGCGAACTCAAAAAATCGACGGCCTTCAAACCCGAAAAATAGTTACAATGTACTTCATTCATTTCGATTTTTCATCGATTTTCATTGAATCAAAATAAAAAACACTCACCGTTATGAAGCCAGTTAACTTGGGATATAGGAAACCCATTAACGATACATTGAAAATTGGCATCTTTTCCAACATCCACAACTTGAACTTGAGGCTGAACATGAGCAGAAAGCGGAGCTGTTATTTCCAGTGTGACTCTTACACTTTCTTCACCAGCAGAGTTATTAGCGAAACATACATAGACACCTCTGTCTTCTAAACGTACCTGGAAATACGAAAAAAATTGCATTTATTATAAAATAATCATGGGCACTTGATTATTCAAAGGTGCAGTCAGAAATGGTGACAATATCATTATACATACATTTACATACATATACATTTGGAGACAACTGGACAAACTGAAACTCTCAAAATGAGAAAAATACAAGGTAGGGGATGAACACAATAAAATGATCTGATATGAGCTAAATAATCGGCTAGTGTTCAGTGGAAACAATGACAATTATTTATAAATTCATGGGTAGTTAGATGAATGTTTGTGAAGTTAGCATTTTGAGTATATAGGGTGTTTCTTAAACTTGCGGCAAAAAATTAAGGGACTATTCTAAAGATATTTTGTCCTTTGATAATTTTTGATAGGGCGCTTTGTTTCGAAGATACAGGGCAAATAATAATTTCGACAAGAATAATTTTGGTAATTTTAAAATTATTAACGTAGCCGAAATAAAAGTATAACGTACTACACTGGACCTACCAAGTGATAAAAAAACTAACAATTCCGTTGGTACCTATCAACAACTCTAGTGGAAAAAGTAGAAGATTTGAGAAATCGGATAATTGCTGGATTAACGCAATCAGAAATGATTTTGGTGTTTATGAAAGAGTTTGGAAGTCAAATCATCTAGAGGGTCAATTTTTTCAGGCCCGTCTCAACTCCCTACACTGTAGGTTAATGGACTGACACCTATCAGAAAACAACTACTCCCCTGGCTAATACCACGAACGGCGTTCAAATATATCCAAGACGTGTCTGTGCAGGATTCATCAATGAATTTATTCCTGCATATGCTGTTGGCGATACAACTGCCGCAATAGTTTTTCAATTATTGGAATACACTTACAGAAGTTTTTTGGGCTGTCTGGCCATTCGTCAGTGCAAGGGAGTGTCTATCATCAACACAAAGTCGATGATTTCCGATAATTGAAAATTTAATTCCTTCAGAGTATCATTCCTCGAACTAGGCTGAAGCGGACAACAAACAATAGATTTATCATCTCCCCATCTACCTGTGTAACGAGGTAACCAACCATATATCCGAAATTTACTCAATTCCTCGTATAAGGAAAAAAAAAACATAATATAGTCAGTGGGCATACTTGAAGACTGGCTATAAATCAAATCATCTAAAGGAACAATTTGTTCAGGCCAGTCTCAACTACCTACACTGTAGGTTAATGGACTGACACCTATCAGAAAACAACTACAAATGGTCCAACAGAAGTGACGAGGCGCGGGCGGTCGCCTTCACGTCCTCGCCTCGTCTCTTTGCAGTCTCTCGTGGCGTAAAATGCAATGCAGTCAAGCTGCTGGAACATAGCTCCATGAAAATCAAAAGATAAATAGATAAGTACTATTCTGATCATTCCCATATTGAGTTCAATTTGAGAGCCACCGGTAGACAGCTGTTTCAGCCTATTGGGCATCGTAGGTACCGGGCAGGCGGTCCTCGATTGAAGACAAAATGTGAATAACCAAGAAAAGTACTTAACAAAAATAACTGCGTAAACGCAAAGTGTTGGTGGTTTGACCAATCAACCGACAACTGCGGTAGCAGAAATTTGGGAAGCTAACTTGCAATGTCATCGTAAAACGAATCCACATGTTTCTAGAATTGATATAAAATCGAGAGAGGTTAATGCAGTCAAGCTGTTGGAAAATAACTCCATGAAAATTAAAAAATAAATAGATAAGTACTATTCTGATCGTTCCCATATTGATGTTGTCGGTTGATTGGTCAAACCACCAATACTGACAAATAAAATTGGCAAGTTGACTTGGGTGTCACACCAATATGTGGTTCCACTTATGTATATATATACATATACACATACACATATATAAATAATTTTTATATAACATCACAAATCTTATCATACGAATTTAGGACATTCAATCTGAGAAATCAGTAAACAAAAAAATGAAGTTAGTTTTTTCACAAAAACAATATATTTTATTCATTCTAGTTCCTTTCCTGAAGTATAAATTCTTTCAATAATTTTTTTGAATTTTACGATATTTTCATAGTTTGCAGCATCGAGATGAAACAGATTATGTTGCCTTGTATCATGATCATGAATTTCAGAATTTTTATTAATATGAGGTAAGATTTAATTTTTTCATTGATCACCAAATAAGCAATCTTAGGTCTGTCTATTATGAAATGTTCTTCTGAAGAAAATGTGTTTGTTATTGGATACAGTTGGTTAGTTGGAATGTCATATGGAAGACGATACAGTACTTTTAATGCTTTCTTATAAACAATGGAAGTTTTGTTGACGGAATTTTTACAGCATTATCCCCATATATTTATTAAATAATCCAGCTAAGAAAATGTGAGTCCAATTTTTTTTAATATTTCTGGTTTTAATTTTGGACATCTGCTCCATCAATGGCAGAAATTTTTTTGATAAATTTGTCAATATGTATATCCCAACATTCAATTTTGCGAAGAAGTTGGCAAATATCCTGATTTATTTGAATTCAATCGTGCTTATTACTGTAATAGTGCCCAAGTGCCCAAGATTAGGCCTAGCAGGTTACTGACGTCCTTTATCGCCACTGTCTCGCCCCTCCATGTGCAGTAAATACACCACGCTTCCGCCAAGTCTGTTCCATGCTGAAGCCTCGTTTCTGCCAGATGTCCGTTCTGTGTGAAATGGGCTTAACAGATATCAAAACGTGTTCGAAGACTGTATCGGGGAGTGATACATACGTACAAGAAAATAAATATTTCGTAATAAAATTTCGGTGCTCCATCTTGTTGGAAATAAATTCGCCGTGAAACTGATGTAGGTATTTGAAACAATATTGGCCCAGTTATTCTGTTTCCAACGATGTCAGACAAGAAAGTTTGCCTCTCATTGTATGTTCGTGTATTGAACATTTTGCTTATTGAACGTGTCATTATTTGTTGAATGTTATCAGTCGAAGAAAACAATTTTATGAAATTTGGTTCAGCTCTATGATTTTTAAGAAGCCAATACTGCAATGCAATCAGCAACTGATATTTGAATACTTGATTTTCGTGCTTTTTCAGTATCTTTCTTGCTAATTTGTTACTCATCTCCAATTTTTGACTCTGTTGAAGACGCCTTCCATTAACCTCAACCGTAGCAAAAACGATAACTTCATACTCTTCATTTATGATAAACTTGGTTTTCTTCTTGCCTCAAACGATTTTCAATATACATAAAATAATGATAAGCACTACAAGAAAATCCTTGAGAAGCTCTCAGAGCGGTGCCCGTGCAAAAGTAGCGATTCACATTGGATTTGAATGGCTAGAGATTAAATCCATTTGAAAAAACTTTCTCAGAAGGTTTATCCCACATAAACGCAGTTCTCCAGATGGAATAGTTCTTGAACAGTAAAGTTCGAGGTGCACTGAATTGAACCTCATAACGATGAGCCGGCACATTTCGTCACGTATTTTTAATATGCACCGCTCTTGGTGGAATCAAGTGTGCTAAGTCATTTGAACACTTTCCGTGGAAGTAACTATAGCAGAGAGACAATTCTTCAACCTGTTTTCGATGTTTCAGGCTATCAAGGTTGCACGTGATGTTCGCGTCTTCTATCAGGCGGATGGCTCTTTTCTGGATGGAATCCAGCAACTTTAGGGTATGTTTGGAAGCAGAGCTCCATACATGAGAACAATACTTCAAAGACGGTCTGATCTGGGCTTTATAAAGCATAAATAGTTGCTGAGGTGTGTACAGTTTTTTGGTTCGGAACAGTGTTCCAAGCTTTTGAGAAGCAGCTTTTGCTATTCCAGCGACATGATTTTGTCAAGACATATTTCTCTCCTTTTACATACCATTCAAAATAATTTAAAAGAGCTAATATTCCAATATACTCGTTATACCAGGTATAATTTAATACCCGTGGACTTTTCTGTACTGTTCTGTACTGTTTCTGTACCTGCGTTCCAAATAAGTACTTTCATCCCAGATTATAGTTTCGTATGTAGGAAAAGAATAGACAGTTCCACACCATGCTGCTGTCTTTAGTGCAGCTTATTCAGCTGTATTCGGGATGGACTACTGATATTTGAAATAGTAATGGAGTGGTGATCAATTATTTGTTCTGGAATCCTAACCTATACTCATAAATGCGAAAGTCACTTACTTAACACTCACTCATTAATCTTTGTTTCTCCGTACGGTAAGTCCTAGGAAACTGAAATTTGGTATATAGGTGCTTCTTAGGTCTTAAATGCGCACTGAGAAAGGATTGTTAGATATCCTAACTGGAGCGCTCACCGTGGGGGTGAAAGGGACGCGTTTACTTATGAAAATTACCTTTCCTTCACTGTTTCTCCGTGTCTCCGTTCGGAGGCTGAAAGTTTGTATGTAGGTTCGTTTTAGGTATGTTGTAGTTATGCAATAAAAAAGGATTTTTGAATATGTCAACTGGGGTGCCCCCAGTGTGGATAAAAAAAGGGCGCGTTTACATATGAAAATTACCTTTTGTATGTAGGTTCGTTTCATGTTGTAAGTGTGCAATAAGAAATATTTTCTAAATATTCCAACTCGAGTGCCAGCTGCGGGTAAAATTCTTTTTTCATCACTGTTTCTCCATGCTCTTGAATTTCCGAGGGGTTGAATTTATATTTAGTATCAGCATTGCACCCGTGTGGAGCCAGGGCGGGTCGCAAGTCTTATATATTGGCCAAATAATAACATAAAATTGGAGCAGAAGCTAATAAGTACTTTACAAGATTTTCCATATGAGAGTGCAAGCAACTTTTCCTAAACCAAATATCATCAACATAGAATTGAACTGAAGTGTGATGCTTTCCACAAGAGATTGGGGGTTAGTTGTGTAATTGGTGAAAATCGTAATATAGTCTGTGTAATTGAATTTCGACAACGGTTTCAACAGCCTCCGGGACAAGAGAATCATTCACTTGCCTTGTTCAAACAATGATTATCTCGGATGAAAGCACACGTTGCATACCTGGAGTACGGTTTTTTGAAATTCTAATAATAGTGAGTATCTATATATGATGAATGTATAGGTGGGTTTGAGGAAATAAATTTCGGGGCATATCAGATTTTCTCTTCGATTAAACCTCTATCAAATAACTATTGCTATGAACTAGTATGAAAACTGATTATTTATCGAATGACATCTGAATTTTTGTCTGAACCGAGTAGAGAGTGTATTTTTGAAATTTTCATACATTCATTTCGGAAGTTTTCGGAACAAAAAAGCCTGCCGCCCCCTCATAAATGACAAACGCTTTCTTTCGCACAAAGCAAAAGTTGTGTGAGGTATATATATATATATATATATATATATATATATATATATATATATATATATATATATATATATATATATATATATATATACAGTGTCACCATTAAAGTGCGCACCATATGGGAAACTTTTTTTTTTAATAATTGAAAAAGTGCATTTCTAGATGGAATTTAACAAAAAGTTGTTCGAAAAAGTTGTGTCTACGGCAATTTCATATCCATATGACAAATTCCATGCAACTAGGATAAAGTTAACATTTTGCTTATTTTTGACAGATATCCCCTTTATTTTAAAAAACAAGTTCGGTTAATTGTCATCAATTCACGTATACATAACAAACTTATCATGGAGTTTAACTTTTCTGATACATTTTCACTCATACGGACATTTTTAGAGAACAATTGAAAATTTGCTATAAACATTTTAACATGACTGGTACAAAGTTTCAATCACTTGGCTATTTTCTTAAACAAACGTCAGTACCTTCAATTTTGAAAAAGCAGACATAACTCAAAAAGTGCAATAAGTATTAACAAAATTACTAGAGTTGAAATTACATTAAAATTTCAATATTCGGTATTTACAGATCATTTATAAACACTAACTAGGGCGGTAAGGATGCTTAATCACGTTGAATAAAATTTTTAAGTAGGTCTTGACAACCAAAATGCATGCTATGGTAGTGTCAAGTTGTTGATTCACTTGTCAAATTTTTAACAGTTATTGTTGCAATAATGTTGTCTCTTCAGAAAATAATAGATATAGTTTTAATATGTGGTGAGAATACACCATACCGGCAATTAGCTAACATTTTAATGAACGGCATACAGGAAAAATGTTCAACATACTACTGTGTCAAGGATAATGTCGAAATTCAGAAAAACAGGATCCGTAGCAAATCAATTTGAGAAAAAGCACACTCCAAGTAAATATGATGAGGAGGCACAACTTAACATTTGTTCAAAAGTTATTGAACACGGGCAAACGAACATAACCGATATTATAAAAAATACCGATTACAAAAGAGAAAGTGTTAGAAACATTTTATTAAAGAATACATTTTGGCCTTACAAGCCAGAACAAATACAGGCAAATTTACCTAACGTACCTGAAATACCTGAGTTAAGACGCTCTGACCGTATAAAGAGACAGACAACAGGATGACCAGTTCAGTTTGAGGAGTGCCAGAAGATGACAGTACTACCAACTGTCGAAAGCGCTCGCAGATACTTAATAGAACATATAAAGCTTCAAATCCTTTTTGTAGAATTTAATATTGAAATATATATATATATATATATATATATATATATATATATATATATATATATATATATATATATATATATATATATATATATATATATATAAACGCTTTGTTATCACGTCAAGTTTTCGAAATTGTCTCTTTTCTTCTTCAGGGCTCATATCGGGAGTTTGAGAGAAGCTAGTTCCTTCTTAACATTTTATGTAGAACAAACAGTATGAATGTACAACACCATGGTTCAATTGAGAATATTTGTTTTAAGTGAGTCACGAATAAATGTGATCACATAGATGTGTGACCAGTGTCCATTTATAAGAGTTATGAATGTACAGCATGTTGAAGCTCAAGCCTTCTTCCCAAAGACATGTTTTTTGAGACATCTATGTGATTTATAATGAATCTTTCACTGTGGAGTGGCAGTATGACATGTTATATACTAACTGAGTTAATAATACTTTTGTGGGATGTCGCTAGACATATATGATTACAATTTGAATGAGAAAAATTAGGAAGCCTGAATTAGGGCTTCCTATTCACTTTATGGGAGTCCATATATATATAGACCATATATCATATATGGAAATCAAAGAATAATTAACCAGTCTCATACAATTCGAAACATAAATTTATATCAATAGATAAATGATGAAAAGTGAATTATGTCACTCGTGTGTACACTTGTGTGTACTTACAATTAACGAGGTCATACCTTTTACGTGCGATTCCTATCATGGGTGGGACGATAAGCAGTGAAAATTGATCGCCCGGCCTTTCGGCTCGAACCACCATTTCAGCTAACGATCGATTGAATGAGTGGATCAGTGATCAGTGGCACGCTAGTAGATGAACAACACTGATTCTGTGACATCGGAAATTCAACTAACAGAAGCAATGAAGTACATAGAGCTCTGAACAGCCTACGTAGAAATAACGCCATGGAGGTAAACGGGGTGTGCAGCGTTAAAGAAAAAAACATGGCGTTCAGCGTTAAAGAAAAAACATGGCTGACATCAGAGTATACAGGGTGTGCAGCGTTTAAGGAAAAAAACATGGCTTCCAGCATTAAAGAAAAAAAGGCTACCATCGTGATATACAGGGTGTGCAGCGTTCAAAGAAAAAACATGGAACGGACATTAAGCGGAATATACAGCGTTAAAAAAACATGACTGCCAACATGCAAGAAAAAACATCCAAGTTGGCATCATTAGGAGATGACGAAGAAAAAACATAGATGGCGCGCGCAACATGAAAGGTTAGGAGGGTCTGATATTTTTTTGTGGGATCCAACATGCCAGAAGGACAGCATTATTTGTCATTGATAAATGTGTCAAATATATGAATCAACAAATATTTGAAGGTGATTGACAATGTTTCGTGATGAATTTCACTAGTTCGGACTTCCATTGTCTACTATATAAAATGATTTGAAATCCCTGAAACAAGTAAAAAAGAATAATTAAAAAAGAATAGTTGAAAATAACAATTATATTAAGCAACAATAAACCTGAAATGAAATGATAGTGAAATAACCTACAAGTAAAAATAAAATAATTGAATAAATAAAAATTAAAGGAATGAAAAAAGAGAATAATAAAAAATAAAAAATAAAAAAGTGTAGAGAGTCCAAGTCACGTTAGTTCACGACGTTTCGATTGTTGGTATCTACAATCGTCTTCGGGTGATGACTGGACTGATTCCTCCGAGAGATGACTATTTTTATAGGCCGTTGAAATACTTTCACTTTCTCTACTTTCCATTTTCCGCTTCACTGATTCCGTGAGAGATGACCGTTTTGGCGGGAGTTGGTCATTTTTCGTTTGATGATGGGTTTCCATATGTTTCGTATATCTACGCTGGCCTGGCTGAATACATTGTTGGACAACATGTATGCGGCTTCCTTGAATTTTCTCCTGAACCAATGTTCCTCTCTGTGCAAGATCTCAGCTTGGGACCACTCGATGTTGTGTTGATGGGTCCAAACATGGTCTGCTATTCCTGATTTGCTGGTTTCTCCTCGCTGTGTGTGCTTCTTATGCTCGGCAATGCGATTGCGATTCTTTTTTACTTGTTTCAGGGATTTCAAACCATTTTATATAGTAGACAATGGAAGTCCGAACTAGTGAAATGAATCAACAAAGTTTCGTATCTGAACGATTCATTGAAAAATAAACACTTCCGGTTTATAAAAATTGAGATGAAAGCAAAGTAATGGTGAATTCAGAATGGCCATATCGTGTAGAGTCCAAATCTACAATAAAATGGCCACTTTCGGTTTTCACTTCCGGTCGTCCGATTTCGATAATTTTGACATCAATAGATTCGTCTCGATGTCAAAAAACATAATTAAGCATTTGCAGAAGTGTTGAAAGCATAGGAGGCTAACTTTGTTATTATTGAAGATGACAGTGGGTTGCGGGTACTCTAACGTCACAATTTTTACTAAAGAACACGAAAATGAAAATTATAAGTATGCAGCATAGATTTTCCATCATTAAAGTAGGTAATTATAAAGTCTTTTGTATCTAAAATATGTATTTCGGATGTTATAATTAAATTTAACTCGGTTGTGCAACGTTGCCAAATGTTAGGTGGTAAATGGGGGGGAGTGAGGGGACGAAAACACGCGGCATTGGAGGTTATGAAGGGATTTCGTGTAACGTTTTTGTTTTCATCATCATCATCATTATCATCAGGTGGTGAAGTTTACTAAAAGAAAGGAATGGAACATTTCAAATATTCATTACACATTTTCATTTTGGTGATAGGTATATTATAAAGCCATTTGTATAAAATATCTGACTTTCGGTTCTTTTGTAAATATGGTGCATACAGGGTGAGACCCCTTCGTTGTTGTTACCGAATGTCGGAACCATCCACGATGTATTGTCATATTTCTCTAAATTCACAACGCTTGTAGGTATATCCAGCTCGTGAAATTTCGAAATTAGATAGTCACGTTTTTGATGTCCTCGTACATAAACGATATCAATAACGTGTAGATTTTACATGAGGATGGCATTCAATTAATTATATACTACAAAGTCGGAGAAATACCTCAATCCATGAACGTTTCGCTCCAGGTAACAGGCGGTGCGACAATCTTCTTTACTCAAACAGAAAAATGGTTTGTTTGGCAGCAATAAAAAGTCACTACACTGATTTCCAATCGTAATGGCTATCTCCTTAGAATGGAATTGTTGCTCGATGATGAAATTTCGAATATCTACAGTTGCTATTCTCATGTTGACTTTGCGATTGATACTGAAGCAAAATTACATCTTCAGTATTATTCTAGGTATCCGTATGTTTTTTCGCCCTCCAGCTTCACTCAATACCATTTCAGCAGCTCGCAAAGCCGAGACTCCAGATTTTTTAATAATAGTAGAAAGTGGTTTCCAATTTTTAGTAATATTTTGGAGCATATTACGTCGAAAGGCCGCCCCTATACCAAGCTTACGTTTGGACTTCATCACTCCGGTGACGAATATAGGGCTCGCCTCGTGCAAGACGTTCTTGTAGTTTCGTACCAGGGCCGCAATACTGATAGCCTGGTAAACGTAATTCGAATAGCAGCTTATTGATAAGCATATTGACGACACTTTATCCGCGATAAGTCAATATGAGGAATGATGGATGACGTCAATGTACACGCTACATATTGAAGTGAATCCTTCAACCTCCCATCAGAACCCATCAGAATATGGAGGTCGTTCCACAAGACAATACGTTACCCATAGACAACTTGGACTATTTGAATGATGGTGTCAAGTATCGAAAAAAACATGGCAATTTGTTGCCCAATTCGTTTCGCCATCGGGGTGTGGAAAAACCAACACAGCTTTATCGATATCATTTCATCCAAATGGAGCTAACTTTGACAATGTCTACGTGTACTCAAAGTCGCTCTATCAACCCAAGTATCAGCCGCTTCGAGAGATATTGGAAAAAACCAAAGGAGTCGATTATTTTCCATTTCAAGACAACGAAGAAATTCAGAGTCCAGAGGCGGGTAAACGAAATTCCATATTCATATTCGATGATGTATCCTGCGATGGCCAGCAGAAAATTCGTGAATATTATTCGATGGGTCGCCATGAGCTCATTGATGCCATGTATCTGTGAGGCAGTGAAGAGAAGTTAGTAATTTTGTGAGTCTTCGTTACAAAAAAATATGAAATCTCACAGCTAAAGTAAAAACTCAAACCTGTAATATTCTGTTATGTTTTGTGGTTATTGAATACCTCATTCCATAAACTTTTCGAAAGGAGTGGACGATGAATAATTTAGCGATATTTGTTTATGTTATTTTTATTGATTCAAGATGTTTACCATTGGTAATGGGAGAAGCGCTCCTATTACCCTACCATGGAATCGTAGCCCCTTTCAAAAAACGAATGCCTTATTTTGTTTTTCAGATGCTACAAACAAGACATCGAACGACATCAAGTGGCCAGTTGGATCTTGGCTATATTAGAAAGTGAAATATGAACTATACGAAAGGAATGATTATATCAAGCACTTATTGATCATACACTGATTTCAAGTCTTAGAATGAATCATCTGAAAAAAACCTGAAGAAGGCAACCAGGATTTTGTTGTTTATCTGTCGATGAAAATAATTTGTTTGATGAGGGTTCTGAATACTTAGAGTAGGAAAATGTATGCATCACATGTTTCAATGTTGGTACCGTTGCAGAGACTGTGGTAAATGGGCCTATTCTGAGTATTCGAGTTACGATGACCTTATAGACTACATTTAAAATATTCAAGATTGTATATTCAACTGTCAAAAAAACTTCATTTTTGTTGATTATTATGTTCTAATAATTACTATTTCTATCGATGGGGTTCAATTACCCAACAGAGGGTCATAAATACCGGAAAACCTGCTTGCTTATTCACTAAATTGTCCTTTATAACCGATATACATAATATGATCTCGAGATTTTAATATCTTTTGACTGTACCCAAACATAGAACCCCTCTTTTTCTTGGCTCTTTTCCTTATAACATTGTACGCTTATACAGGGCTATTCAAATTCGTTTCTGTACATGGGGATCTCGTGAACAATAGGAGATAGACTATCGGTTGAGTTATGGCAAAGTTGCATATTTCAGAGACCTATCCAATGATGTGAGAAAATCGGATATAGCTCTTTTGGTTCTGGAGATATACAGGAAAAACCAAAAAATCCCAAATTATTTTTTGCCTATATCTTCTTCATTCGCAGACATATTGGAAATCTGTCCACATTCTGCTATTGGCACTTGATGTGGGCTCTCAGAATATATCGATGAATCTTTTATACCGGGTGTCATCTGACTTGGGCCACCCCCATCTTTGAATTTTTAACTACGGACCTGTAGTTTTTGTTGTAGTTTTTGGATCGTAGACGTTCACTTCATACTGAGAAATTAAATTAAATTTTATATTTCGGGATTTTTCGGTAATATTCGATTATAATTGTGTGAATTATTCCCTTTTAAATTACGGCCCTGAGAATTGGTTGACTGAGATGAATAAAATAACAATAGCAACTTTCACGTCTCCCTATGTACCATAGAGTTTTTCGAGAGTTTTTTTTTCATTTTCAGATACCTATTCATATTTTTCCATTGCTCTGAGAGTTTTCTACAATGAACTTCGAATAAGGAAACCTTTTATGATTATCTGAAACATATCTACAACAAACATATATTATATGTGTTTTGATGAGCAGAAAAAAAAATGGTAGCAATAATAACATCCGAAACGAACACTATAATTTTCATGAGAATTGAAATGAAGTAAGTAGTTTATTTACACAGAAAAATTTATTGTGCAGTAAATGTTCAAATTGGAGTCCTTCAATTTCGAGACAAATAATGGGACAATAAGATGGTCTGCAAGATCACTAGAGCTTACTATTTTGGACTATTTTCTATGGGGGACATTGAAAAATAGGATTTACGCTGGCAGAGAGATAGAAAATGTGAAAGACTCGAGATTGAGGATTTTGAATGATTTCGCAACAATGCAGCAAATAAGTGTATAAAGTGCAATAAGTAATATGAAGAATCGAGTTTAAGAATGTCTCGAAATAGAAGGACTCCAATTCGAACATTTATTGCGCTAATAATTTTTTTGGGTACCTATATAAATTACTTCATTTCAATTTTCATTACAATTATAGTGTTCGTTTTGGATGTTATCATTGCTATCATTTCTTTTTCTGCTTATTAAAACACATATAATATACTTTTGACGTATATATGTTTCAAGTAATCATAAAAGGTTTTTTTATTCGAAGTTCATTGTAGAAAACGCTCAGAGCAATGGAAAAAATATAAATGGGTACCTAAAATGGGTACAAAATAACTCTCGGAAAACTCTACGATACATAGGAAGACGTGAAAGTTGCCATTATCTTTTTATTCAACTCAGTCAACCAATTTCCAGGGCCGTAATTTCAAAGGAAATAATTCACTCAATTATAATCGAATAATTCCGAAACATCCCGAAATATAAAATTGAATTTAATTTCTTAGTATGAAGTTAACGTCTACGATCCAAAAACTATAACAAAAAATAGAGGTCCGTATTTAAAAATTCAAAGATGAGGGTGGCACAAGTCAGATGACACCCTTGAATACATTGTAAGAGCTCACATCAAGTGCCAATAGCAAAATGTGGACGAATTTTCAATATGTCTCCGAATAAAGAAGGTATAGGCAAAAAAATAATTTGTGATTTTTTGGTTTTTTCTGTATATCTCCAGAACCAAAAGAGCTATATTCGATTTCTTCACATCATTGAATAGGTCTCTAAAATACACAACTTTGCCATAAATTAACCGACACGCTATCCCTCATCGTTTACGCGATCCCCATGTACAGAAACGAATTTGAATAGCCCTGTATAATCAGCTACTCATTGGATTGAAATCACTACCACCACTCAGCTTCAAAAACAATCTGAATTCGGTTCTCTTCTTTCATGAAATTTGATCAGTTGACACCTATACTTGATATTATTCACCATAAATATGTGGAAAATATCAAAATTATCATTATATTATCATAATAAATTTCCTTTATGTTTATGACACGACTTTTCACATTTAAAATATCAAATTATCATTCATTCGTTTTTTGTCTCTCTTTCCTGCTTTTTACCCATTCTTTTTTTCTTTCCTTGATTTTTTTTCATCAAGAAAATATTTTGTATCAATATGAGTTAGCTGTTTCTGTTTGGATGGAAGACCAATATCTGCTTTGATTTATCATGTGCAGATGTTGAATTATGCCATTTGTGAAGTAAGGTTAGTATCTCTTGCAATAAGTAACCTTTCGATAAAAGCAGGCCCTATTCCCCGAAGCCCCAATACATTCGGGAGGGCGTGCCAGCATTATCAACCAATGACCACTTTCCACACCGTGCGATAAGTGGTCATTGGGTCCGAGAATCATGTGCCCTGAGCAAGCGCAGTGAGCCAAGAATGACAGCCTTATGTATCTATGCAGCTAAGATTTCTGCCTTAGTGCGGCAAGCCGGTATGAATTCAAGATTCGAGAGTAGAGAGAACATCATTCCACCAAGGACTTCAATAATCAGAACAAACATCTTGACAGAGTGATCTGGATAGAGTCAGCGGAGTTCGAACAAAAAATCTCGATATTTTATCCGTTCTTTCTTCTCTTTTCTGACGATATTTGTCTCGCCAGGAGCTGAAAACTCCACGACAAATATCGTTTTGCTCTGGTGGTCGAGACGGACAACATATGGCTTATTAGCTTGCAAGAGCCTGAGTTTGGGGAACGAATAGTTCCAATAAATTCGGCACTTCTCGTTCATCACAACGGATTCAATGTCTCCCGGAGCGTAGGGCAACACCGGTGTCTCGTCAATACCATAGGAGTGCCGTAGATGGTAATATAGGCACTCATAGGGCCGCGTTATGTCGATGGATGTAGGCCGAGACCGCATATGCCGTAGCAAAGCATTTATTATAATTATTATTACTATTATTATCATTATAATTTTTGAATTATGCGATTTGTGAAGTAAGGTTAGTATCTCTTGCAATAAGTAACCTTTCGATAAAAGCATTTATTTATTTTTTTCACCGTAGTGTGCGCTGGTCAGGCCCTATTCCCCGAAACCCCGATACATTCGAGAGGGCGCGCCAGCATTATTAACCAATGACCATTCCCCACACCGTGAGGTAAGTGATCATTGGGTCTGAGAATCATTTGCCCTGAGCAAGCGCAGTGAGCCAAGAATGGCAGCCTTCGGCATCTGTGCGGCTAAGATTTCTGCCTTAGTGCGACAAGCCGGTATGATTTCAACATTCGAGAGTAGAGAGGGCATCATTCCACCAAGGACTCCAATAATCAGAATAACCATATTGACAGAGTGATCTGGATAGAGTCTGCGGAGTTCAAAAAAAAATCTCGATATTTCATTCGTTTTTCCTCCTCTTTTTTGACGATATTTGTCTCGCCAGGAGCTGAAAACTCCACGACAAATATCGTTTTGCTCTGGTGGTCGAGAAGGACTACATCAGTGTTATTAGCTTGTATGAGCCTGAGGGTGGGGAACGAATAGTTTCAATAAATTCGGCACTTCTCGTTCGCCACAACGGATTCAATATCCATCGGAGCGTAGGACAACACCGGTGTTTCGTCAATACCGTAAGAGTGCCGTAGATGGTGATATAGCACTCTTAGGGCCGCGTTATGTCAATGGGTATAGGCCGAGACCGCATATGCTGGACATGCTGATAGCAAGTGCATTAGGGTCTCGGGCGCCTCGTGGCAGACCCTGCACCTTGTGTCAGGAATATCTATATCCATCACACGACTGCGGTAGACTAAGCTGTTGAAGACACCATCCTGGCAAGCCATGATGAACCCCTCAGTTTTCGACTTCAGCCCACTCGACCTGAGGAAAGCGAACGTCAGGCGCTTTGATTATGCCAAGGTGTTATCCTTGTGTTTCCGCAGAAGTGAGGTGATCTCTGCGTCTTTTATCTGAGCTTTCTGCTGAACGGGTTCCAACTCGGTGAGAAAGTTGTGGTGACCTCGTTCAGTGTCGAAAACTATACCGAGTTCATCAGCTGCACGGGCAGCTGTCCTAAAGATAAATGCTTCAATTCCTACTCTCTCATGGTCACGGGCCATGAAGAGAAGGGGATCCGTACTCCTGATGACTTTACAGGCTGTATCCAGTACCATTCTGTCATGCACACAATCCCTGTTGTCGGGGGAAGTACAACCGTGTAACGGGATTCAAACTCCTATGGAGATGTATCATTTTTCGGGTTTTCACGTCGAGTTGATACAGCTCCTCCCGAGTCCACTTCACTACTCCAAACGAGTAGAGTAAGATTGGAACGGCAAGCATATTTGTTGTTGCAACTTTGTTCTTTCCCGACAGTTCCGATAACCAGATCTGTCGAAGTTTGTGCTGATACTTGCCGCGGAGAGAGTTTTTCACTGTTTTCACCTCTTGTGAGTGGAGTTGTTCCACCCCGAGGTAAGTATACGTCTCTCCGGCATCCAGATGGTGTAGGATGCTCCCATCTACGAGCTGCACATCCTCTCCGTAGTCCCCGCATCGTCCTCTTTTGAGATGGACCATTGCACATTTGTCTATCCCGAATTTCATACTGATAGCATGCGTGTACTCGCGTGTACTCTTCCACCACCATCAAGGACTGATAGAGATCCTTCTTTCCAGGGGCATGAAGTTTAAGATCATCCATATAAAACAGATGGGTGACCTTGTGTCTCCGGTTTCCGGGGGTGCCACAGTTATACCCTCGAGTATTTCTGAGCGCAGCGGATAATTGCAAAATTGAGATGCAGAAGAGAAAGGGACTGAGGGAATCACCCTGAAATACACCCCTTCTGAAAGTGATCCACCCTGTTTGGACTCTTGCTTGACCAGATGTTATGGTGAAGCGAGTTCGCCAAAGTGGTATCAGTTGTTCAATGCATCTCACTATGTTATCGGGTACCGCAAGGCATCTGAACAAATGCAAGATGAGCTCATGCGAAATTGTATCAAATGCCTTACGGTAATCGACCCAGGCTATAGAGGGGTTACGCTTATATTGTATCGAGTCCTGCGTTACACATCTGTCGATGAGCAGGTTCTCTTTACATCCAGCGACTCCTCTCTTCGACCCTCTCTGCTCATATATCCGTTCGAACACTCGGTCAATTGCGGTGAGTATTAGTGTGTATAAGATGCTTGTGAACAACTTATAACACGAATTCAAGCATGTTATCGGTCTGTAATTCTTAGGATTCGAAAATCTCCGCTTTTGGGGATAAGAACGGTCCGCCCCTCGACAAACCAATCCGGAGTCGGCTGCTCCCCATCCCCATGAGTTGAAAACTCTGGCCAGATGGCGGTGGGTGCTTGGTAATTTTTTCCACTAATAAGTGTTCAGTCCATTTGGGCCTGGAGCAGCAAAGTTCTTGGAACCTACAAGGGCTCTTCGAACGTCATCCAGGGTAATCGGGTTGCGCAGTTCATTGAGCTCAGGCTGTCAAAGCTTTCTGTTGAAAGCTTCGAACTGCGCTAGGGCTGGAGTGTCTAAGTTGAGTGGCTGCGGGTGTTCATAGATATCCTTCCAGAAAGATTCCACCTGATCAGCGGTCGTCGGATCATCCACAACCCGTGACACTTGCATTCGTATCCTATCAAGGCAATGCCTCGACTCAAACTGTGATGGATACGTCGTAGATTGGCGGCTATTCGCCGCACTGCGGGCGTGAAAGGCCTATTGGCCGCCCACGCACACATTGGATACGAGACGCGTGTTGTCTCGCCTACCTGATCTTAGGCTCCATCTTGTATACATGCCGTTCAATCTTACGAACCGTCCTTTCGTCCTTCCGATTCGGAAAGCGATTGGACGACGTTATACATGGCGGTGTTGATTTGCCAGATGTCAGCCTCTTCTATTAGAATGCTATGAACCTCCGCATCCAAACAAGCCAGTTCTAATGGCGTCAGGGGCCTAATTCTGTGGAGCGCCCTGTGTGTTCTGATTGACTTCATTGGTGGCATGATGCGAGTCCCCTCTCCAGCCGTGCCAACGGGTGGTAGAGCTGTCACTTCTGCCACTTCGTTAGCAGGCTGGGGAGGAGCTATAAAGCCCTGCCGTCGAAGATAGGATACGTTATCCCTAAAATTTTGGGCGGAAAAAGCGGCATGCTCCGGATGTGTTTCACACCACGGAGCATGCAATCTCGCCATGTAACCTCCTCGCGCGGGCTCACTACTCTCGGAGCAATGCATATAAAGATTTCTCTCAGCTCATGCGTCCACTCGAAGCGTCCGTTGTCGTTTCCTGGGTTGTCATCAGTGGGCAAATTATCGTTATGGGCCCCAACCACCTTGCCTTTGAACCCTCCAAGCGGGTCGATTGTGGGGGCCTCTTCCTCGATTATTGGGAACCAAGTGTTGGGTCCACCGGATGGTTTGCCCTGTGGACACACGGCCGGCACCGGAGGGAGAATAGAGTTCACCTTCCTGGGTGCGCCTGGGCTGCCGATCCGGTTTTGCACCAGTTGCTCGGGTAAGTGTGGCAACTCATCAAGGGCCAAGGGTGTTAGTGGCCATCCTTACTTATCATTATTATCATTATCATCATCATTATTATTATTACTTTATAACTGTAATTTGTTTAAGTTTATATTACGTGCACCAAATTGTGTTTAATATTTAATGATGGATCTCATTAGACATATGGTTTTTTTTATATGGGGTAATGCGAGCGGAACTGACAGTTGTAATAAAAGTGATTTTAACAAAGTGAGAGTTAGTTTTTTTATTTCAAAAGTTCTTGATGATTGAAAGACTGATAAGTGTGTAAATAAAAAATACAACAAAAACTCGCATTCACTTCGTCATTTCCTTACATGGCTCCAATTCCCCCACTCTCCCCTACCATGAACTCTGTTCTGACATAACTTAACTAGATGGTGAACTAGAAGACAACTGGAGAATACTATGAGACATCAATGTACACCCAGGTATACCACCTTTCCTGTTATAAAGATAATGCGAATCAAAAGAGAAGGTAGCAATAATCTGAAGTGCTTTAAAAATGTTGAATTAGAGATTTGTGGAATTGGCCGTGGTGGTAGTGCGCCCGACTCACGATCGGAAGATCGTGGGTTCGATTCCCGCCTCGACCAGATATTTTTCTCGAGAGAATTTATCTGGTTCAAGCGGGGATGATTCTGCAATTGTGTTAGGAATCACACGTTAAAAGGTAAGACCTCGTTAGTCCTTAGCTCGCACAAGTTTCTCAACTCCTGAGAGTGGTCGTTCGTATGGGGGGCGACAGCTGATTAACGGAAAAACAGATTTTAAATAGACAGACAGATTTTTAATTCACTAGTAAACTGAAATTTGCAATCTGTCAAAACTTCTTAAAGCAAGTCTATGGCAGAATGGTCTCTGCAATGTTGAATATCATGAATTACTTCAATCATATGGGAGAGAAAAACGGATTCCTGCTACGGAAGATGGATCAACGAAATAAAATTCAATATTGGGCTATTTTAACACGGTAGAACTTGATGTATGAAAATGAATCATTCAATAAATGTGAAAATAACAACCCAAATCGATTAAAGTTCCCATCTGAACACTCGGACCAAATGAATTCTCCGCTGCCGAGAAGTTGTGGAGAACTTTTCATGTTCAAACTTTATAACAACTGTGGCTGAAACATGATCGAAGCCAGCTTCCAGTCTATTATTATCAATCGTTCAATAAACTTTGTCTCAGATTGATCGGTGGACTCGATATATTGGGCTCTGGTTCCAAAAATTAATAATATGTGAGATATGAATTGATAGTCAAAAGAAAATTGACCTTTGTTAATTTTGTTCTGTAACTAGATTTAATGATATGAAGTATATTTGAAGGCTCAGGGTATTTTCTGGTGTCACTGCCTCTTTTGGATGTCCACTGCGTTCTGCATCATCGGTGTCTCTACGACCACGTTTAAAGTCAGCAAACCAACGTTCAATTTGTGTGATTATTTATTTTATTTATACGACAGGTTTCGAGTTTGATCCCATTATCAAGTATATACTTGATATTGGGGTATAAGTATATGGGGGACAAGTATATACTTGATAATGGGGTCAAACCCGAAACCGGTCGTATAAATAAAATCTACCAGTGGTATGTAGACAAAAGTGTTTTTATTCATTCAATTTAAGCAACGTTTAATTGTTGTTACTGATGGAGTGGAGTCTTTATAACACTTTTCAAGCCATTGCTTCGCTTGAACGATATTTCAGAAGCAGTGTGAAATTGAAATACGAAATTGTTTCTGATGCATTGTTTTGAAAGTAACAAAAGTGGTGTCAGTTCCAGCACAATAACTCGCAAACTTATGACTAGATCATCATGAAAGATTAGCGCCATCTATGTGTTAGGCTTGAGACTTTTCAGCCCATGTAGTATATGAACTGGAAACCATTGAATTCATTACATTATCATTTCAGTAGGAATATTTCCATAACAATTGCTGACCAAATATTTCTTTATGGAAATTTTCAACAATAACGTATACGGTTGAATGAACTGAACGTAAGTTTGAATCAATATATTTCATGACTTTGCTCACAACTCCTCTGAGTTGCTACTAACTGTTTGAATTAGCCTTTTGCAATTGATATTTTATATTGAAAGTTTTGCTCTCATTCTCAGGTAGTCCGGCCACTTTATAATTGCTCAATTGAATGATATCAATCAAACAGAAAACAACTTTTCCAAATTTGAAATATTTGAGAAAGTTATACGGAACAGCGACGAGAAAGAAATGGTAATGATTAATGTACCTTCGATATCCTGAGTAAACCAGCCGAGAGAATCGCGAGTCTCTCACCGAGCGCAACAGGTACGCTCTGTCCCTGCAACTCCCTCTTCCAGTAGTAGCCAGGGACGGGATGTCCTTGCGCGACGCACGGAAGGGTGACGTCTTCTCCGAGGACGACGCGTCGGGCATTGTACTTGTCAACGGAGATTCGAGGCTGCGTGCTTCCCTTCGGCTCCGTCACTATTACACGGCCGGGGTAAGTGCTCGTTTGTACTTCGCCTGAAACACAAAGGGCTCTTGTAATGGAGTGTCGACTACAGAATGGGAGGTCGGCCGGATATTATGAAGGAACAGGAAAAAAGTTGTTGAGTAGGAAAGGGTGTCGTTTGTATGCCGTCGTTGGACGTTTTGTTATTTGATGGTTTTTATCCCACACCTGACACCTTATATATTTCACGATTCAAATTTGCTTTTGTTCGAACATGAATAACTTCTTGGTGTTCGCAAGGGTTCAAAATATATTATGAATATTTTAAAGCGTAGAAAATAAGTGAAAATCTTGTAGCAAAATATATCTTCGAAAGTGACTGAGAATATCAGTATATTATTTAAGGTTATGAAACAAAAATATATCATTACGCAAATTTCTACAAATAACAATAGGTGGAAATGAAATATATCAAAGTACCAACAAATTCATTCTGGAAATATTTGAAATTGATTATTTATTAAAAACACGGATAGGTAGGTATATGTTGACCTGAAAATATGAAATTTTATCATTTATAGAGAGACGTTGGGTACGTCTCTACCAACCATTCAAAAGAATTCATTAGAATTTTTTTGGTAGCCATGTTTTGCAAAGTCACTGAGTTCCATAAAGTCTAAATGAGTTCAATGAATATGAATGTTCATTCTGCTGAAGGTGATTATTTCTAATTCAACTACATATATTTCGAAACTATAAAATTGGAATATCATTCGGATATGTGAGGTTTCGACTTTATTTTTGACCAATAATTTTCCCGAAAACATGATATGTGTATCAATAATGATCAATGAAATATACAAATTTCATGTAAAGCAGGCAGTTCTAGAGTCTAGAAATATAGTAGGCATTTCCTTAGTATCATATGAATATCTTGCAATAAATGAAACAGGCATTCAAAGTTACGCGGAAAATGCTGTGCTTTAATAGCTTGTATATTATTCAAAAGAATTATGTTGAGTTGTCGAATAACATGAACCGAGATCTACTTTTTGAAGTATGAAAAGTGGAAAAATATCTCATCATTGTAAGTCAAATTGAAAAATCGGCTGAGGAAAATATGTCGTTTTGAATTTTCTCTGGAAGTGGAGTGATCAATCAAAACAAATAATGTGGTGATAACTGAATGAAAACATCGAATTATACAAAGAACACTTTTCTTTATTCAGCTTGTATTCCAAACTTTCGTTATGGAATTGAGTCAGATATCATTCACAGGATTCCTACACAATACAGGGTGTAATATTAGAGGAATATATTCTTGCTATTCATTCTCATGATCAGCCAATGGAATTTTTCATGAAGCAGTGATCTGGAATTCACTGACTAAGTATTTTTACTTCACTAAAATGTAATTATATTTTTAATTTTCAAAAAAGCTTTATTTGGTCAGAAAAAAATATTCTTGCCATTCATTATTATGATCACTTAATGAAATTTCCATGTTAAGGCAGGCATAGTTGGAAAATGTTTTGTCAATTCTTATCTTCTATCACATACTTATTGTATTTTTTGTGAAAGGAATGTTGATGTGACCTCTCATATCACCAGATCTTATACTTATAAACTGTTTACTCTAGGTTTATATGAAATCAACGGGTATCAGTGTGTTGACGGTGTTGACTATTCCTCATATGTTTGAAAGTTGTTGATAATGACTTTCATCACCTGAAAAAGGTTTTATTAGGTTTGGAATCTATTGAAGAACAAATGAAAATGAATGAAGCGTTGAAATCATCAAGAATACTGAAATGATAAAAACATGTAAGAACGCCTAATTTTGAAGCAAACCAAAAAAAATTAATTGATACATGGGTTAACAATAGGGAATATGTCAGAATATATAGAAACAACACAAATAAAATGAAAATTAAAAATAAAATAAACAAGATAAATGATGGAAAATACAAAAAAAAAAGAAAGAAAAGATTCGAAACCTTTCTCAAGATCATAAATAAATCATCTAACAAAAACCTTTACAGGTGATTTTCATCTCTTTCCATCCCAAACTAATCATTACGTATTTCATCAGTTCGGACTTCCAATGTCTAATAAAATATAAATTAATATGAAATCCCTGAAAAAAAAATTAAAAAGATTAACCGAAAATAACAATTTTATTAAACAAAACACTGAAATCACAAAGAAATAACATACAAATTGCTATTTTCGGTTAATCTTTTTAATTTTTTTTTCAGGGATTTTAAATCAATTTATATTATATTAGACAAGTCCGAACTGATGAAATACACCACGAAACATTGTCAACCACCTTCAAATAATCATTACGTGTTTGACAGCAGGTACGTAATGGCTGATTCAGAATGAAGATATATTCTAAATTATAGGCGGCCACTTTCATGGGAAATTTTGAAAAATGATGAGATATTTTTACTCTAATCTTTACTGTAATGAATATGATCTCATGAATACTTTCAATTGTCCTGAAGCCAAAATCAGTGAGTGAGGATTATCTGTAAAATCGAAATGAAAATCATATTTTCAGTAAATTTATTGTTCAACACTTTGTGGGTTGGTAATGAATCTAGTTATATCCGTGAATCCACTTGTTTAAAATATTAAACTGCCATTCAGTATCTCGTAAAAGTTCAAAATGAGCGATAAAGATCAGGAAATTTGTGCTACCCCACCAGATATTACCGAGCAAGCAAATATTGCGATGAATAATTTGCTGCCAGCAAAATCAAGAGAAAAATACGAATATGATTTCGAAAATTTTATGAGTTGGAGAGAGAAAAAACCTTCGTTTTCCGAAAACGTTCTTACCGTTTATTTCGAAGATTTAGCAAAAACTTCGAAACCATCGTCATTATGAGCAATTTACTCCATGCTGAGAAGTATATCTCCTGAATATTAAGAACAATGTGGACATCAGCAAATATTCCAAATAACGTGCCTCTCTGAAACGCAAAACGCATATCTGATGGTTATAAACCGAAGAAATCGACGACGTTACTGAACAAATAAATCAATTCATCAAGGAAGCTCCAAATGGCATATTTGTTTTCGAAGGTAACATATTTCCGCTTTTTCCTTCTATTAATTTTTGCAACAATTCAGAAATACTAGGACACAACATATGATTAATGAATTATTCAACCTCACCAGCCAACAGCAAATCATATTTCATTTGCAAGACGCCTCTAAAGCAAAGCATACTTCCGTTCTGACTGACTGACTGAATGAGTTTATTATCCAAAGCCATAATCTCAAATATATATGTTGTACCATTCCTTTCCACGGTCAGTCGTAGAAAAAGTATAGTACTCACCTCGAGGATAAGGCCAATTACGCCCATTCGCTCGTGGGTAATTGGATTCTTATCATACTTGGCACGTAATATACTATTAAATACTCTTGTCTATTTGAAACATACATTGTCAACTGATTTATGTGTTGAGTTGGGCTTACGCTGATTTTGACTAACCAAGCGTCTTGATTTTGAACAGGTTGGAGCCCAGCTTCCTTACCCTTTCGGCTAATTTCTGTCGAAGAAGGACAAATGAGTATATGACTGAGGGGATATTGGCGGTATGAAGTCCCCAGACATCAGTACCTCCTTCACCGGGTACCCCTACCTGGCTGGGGTAGGATTGATGAAAAATCTATTCGTCCTTGAACGGGGGACATGGGGGCCTCATTCAACAGAGTGTCGGGTCCTTCTATATCGTGAGGGGTCGTCTACAGCATAGTCTATAACTTCCCTATCTAACGGATTTTCGTGAGTTTCCGCGCTATCAAAAACTCACCGATTCCTCGACTGAATTGAATGCCAAATGGAAGGCAGCTGCAAATCTCTGGGGTTGACTTCATTCTGCACGAACCAAGGAGCATTCACAATCATCCTCATTAGCTTATTTTGCAATGTCTCCAGAATGGAGATATTATACTTCGCCGCGTGTCCCCAGACGCCTGAAGCATACATGATGACAAGCTTGAACATCGTATTGTAGATGGTGAAATGTTCTGTCTTTCAGAATACATGGTAGAAGGCTTTCGAGATATCTAATAAAACAATGTGCACTTTTTTGTTGTTGTTTAACTCGTGAATGGTGTTTTCGACCAGCCTTACAGCCTGTTACTCATCAGTGGAGTGCTCTCTCCTGAAGCCAAATTGTTCATCAGGCAGAACATTTCGGTCCTCAACTCCTTCGTTGAGCCTTTGGAGAACAACTTTTTCAGCCAGCTTAGCCGCTGACGAGAGTAGACTGATCGGGCGATAGTTCTGTGGGAACAGCGGGTTCTGACCCTGTTTTGGGATCATGACGACGATCGCATGCTTCTATCTTCTGGGGATGTGTCTGAGGGCCAACGAACTGTTTATGATGTTCAGAAGATTCCCAACGCAATTGTCTGGGAGCATCTCCAATAACTTGTTAGTTATTGAGTCGACCCCCGGAGCTTTCTTGGCCTTTGCGGCCCTGATGTAACTCTTCAGTTCTTCCACAGAAGCTGGACGGATGTTGTCATCTTCATCTTCCCTGAGGATATGGTGAACCCGGTCTTCCAACAGCATATTGCGGTCGATGTCGTCATCGTCGTCAACGTTAAGTTGAAACTGACGTTCCATCGTGTCTGCAAAGGATAACGCTTTGTCGGCGGGGGAGTAGCACACTCCTTGCTCTCCGTGAATGGGTGAGGGAGCAGTCTTCTTCCCCCTGAGCCTGCGGGTGACTCGCCAAAGCTCGTCATCCCCATCTCCGAAGGATTCCACCTTTCGTTTCATTTCAATCACGATATTTTCCATCTAACTGACCTATAAAAAGCTATCGGAACACAAGACATAAGTATTCGAAGAGACTATTTCCTCAAGTACGTTTAACAGATCCGCGGAAAACAACTGTTCAGGAAATAAACTACTGCCGTCTGTTGAGAGACCATTTCTCTGTTTTCACAAAATTGATTATATCTTACCAGTCAGTTTATGAACGGTTCGACAAGCGTAATTCTTGTAGCCATCACCAGGACCGGCATTGCTGATGTAGAGGTCACCGTTCGCCAGCACCACGTACTTTCCCCCGATGTCCGTATTGGGGTAAATGTTTATGCTGTCGTCTTGTATCCAGGAGGTTACCATCACATACTCTGACACATAGTTGGGAATTTTGCATTTCAAGACGGCTGTGTTTCCAGCGATGACGTATTCGTCGTGCACTTGGATGTCATATTTTTGTTTGACAACTGAAACAAAGAGTTGACTGTTATTCTCATGGAAATAGTATTACAAAATTCATTAGGCACCTCATAAATTGATTTAAGAGTGTTTAATAAAGAATTGAATGATTTATTCAATTGAGGAAGAAGCTGTCGAAGATTAATAAATGAAATATCAACGTTACAGCTTCTACCTTCTAGATCAAATCAAAATATATGAATGAGTTAGTAGATACAAAATTAATGTCGAAAATGAGCAGAAATTTAAAAGTTGAATGGAGAAACTCTAAACGCGCAAGAAAATGTCTATGTTGCACTAAACCTTAAACCAAGAGGAAAGAGACGAGAGTGGAAAGAGATGGAAGCGCACAAGTGACCTATAAATAGTGTCAAATATTACGATTGAACCATTATTTTCATTTATATGCAATATTTTATGTTGATTTGTTTTCTTTGCAATGTATACATTTTGAAAAATTCATACTCATTCTTCATTTCTTGAACTTCCGTTTTTTTGTAAATTTTCTCTGATTTTTGCCATCATTACTCTTTCAACTAACTTATCCAAATATTTTGGTCTAGTTATAATTATTATTTTTTATAATTATAATATTTAAATCATTTTCATGTCATGTTTTCATAAATCATGAAATTATAAAACAACAACAAAAATTAATTGGCGCTTCGGGGCGACTTCACTGATTCCAGAGGCGCATTTGCTTTTTCAGCTGCAGGAATACCCGGAGAAACCTGTAGCAAAACACGGATATTTTTCTTTTGAGTTATTTTACGTTCACTCCGTTAACATATATTTTTATACATCCTTTATATATTTGTATGATGGGTTGCTTGTCACAGCGATCCTCGGTATGCCTAAAAACCTCGCATCTATTGGAATGTACAGAAAAATCGCCACCGTTTTTATATCAGAAACTATTTTATTGAATGGCGTTCGCAGAGAGAGATTTGTTGAAACGAAGTAAAAGTCTGTGGTTTTATTGTTACATACGCGTTATTCAGTTTAATATAATTTGCCTGGGGCCTGAAAGGTTAAATAATACTTGTATTGTGGTGACTCGTGCCTGCATCTTATTTTAGGTAGGCAATAGTAAAGCCAGTAGTGTTCTATTGTGAGAATTAATTACATCTCATTTTAGCTGTATGTTCGCGAATAACCAACCATTATTGATGCCTGTATTGTTCACTCATTTCATTCCGACTCAGTAAAAGTTCCATATTACAAGAGCAGCAGTCTGATTTTCCCTGACCACCCAAGAAAAACCCTGAGAGCAAAGCCCTTTCCTTTCCAACTTGGCGACCACCTAGTGGCTAGGGTTTTTTTATTGCTGTTTTATGATGGCCAGCTCAACATATAACTTGAGAAGCAAAGGAGGAATGAATAATCAGGAGCAAAGTGCCGAATCGACGGTAAATGGAAATTCCCACCCAAAAAATCATAGGAAAGAACAAGGTAACGATTTTCAAATTTCTATATCAACTCAAGGAGATGTTCCACCTACAACGTCATTGCCGGAGGTGTCATATTCACATCTGGGAGCGACTTCCTTGTCATTTTATGCGAACACCACTTCGGTACCACATCCAGGGGGAAACATTACAATGAGTACAGTTGCGGATCCCCATCCGGGTTTAAATGAATGTTCAACTCTATCCCAGAAGCAAATAACAGAAATTATAAGAGAAGAAGTGATACATTACTGGCTCTTCCTGAAATTAACAAAAATAGTAATTATGTTCAATACGTACCCGACTGTAACAATATCAGGGATACCAATAGGGATAGTAGTAATGTAACTGGGCACGATTTTCAATCCTTTGGGTTTAGCAGGAGAACAAAAAAATTTTGGGTTGCCTAAGAACCAAAATTCTCTGATACCAAATTGTAGTCAAATGAATAACAGACCCAGAGAGAATAATTTCGGGGATCTGAAAGCCTGTAAATCATTGCCTACCTTTGATAACGAGAGTACTTTACACCCCCTAGATTTCTTGAATTATATTGAAACATTCTTAGATGTCAGTAACGTAAGTTTCAACCAATTTACTCTCTGCATAAGTAACATGTTTGAGGGACCAGCAAAACTTTGGTTCGATGCGTTCACGAATACTTTAGTTATTTATCAATAATTTTGGAAAGCTTTTTTGGATCAGTTTTGGGGAACTACAAGGCAATTGCAACTGAAAATAAAATTGGAGTCTGCAAGGGAAAGTGACGGTTCTTTTGTGAATCATTTCAATAAATATTTATCAATGGCCAGACATTTACAACCCCCGTATAGTAACGAACAGCTAATAGCCATAATTGCGCGTCATTTTCCTCCGCACATTTCGGCGGTATTGGTAGGAACTGATTCACTGTTATCGGCAGTCGACAGATTGCGACAGGCCGATTATTATTTTAATATAGAAAAAACGAAATGGGAAGGTCATGGTACCTCCCAAAACGGTATATATAATACTAATACGTTTCCGGCGGTTAATAAAACATTTTCCAAACCAAATCATAAACATTATCAAACAAAAAAATATTTCAGTGTTAGATTCACGAAATGAATCGGAAACTGCGGAAAACTAGAGTCCATCCCAGACCTAGGCTCGAATTTGGGACGGATTTTTAATAGAGCCATTTATGTAAGTAATAATCCGGTGAATGAGTTATTAGAGAAGTGCGATTTTAATCATGAGCCAATCGATACACGTTCCCCAATCATCTTAGTGGAAATGTATAAATTTCAATTTTCAGCAATGATCGATACTGGAAGTACCATTTCCGCTATTTCTTTTGAGTTATGGAGTCAACTTTCAGACTCCCATGGTATAATACCCCATTTTCCGTGTTCAGGCATAAAAGTAGTGAGTGCTTTTAAGGCAAAATTAAAAAAGTATCGTTTCAAACATCACTCAGTTTCACGATACAAAATATCCGTTTCGCTCACGAATTCTTAGTTATTCCTGATTTGTCCTACCCAGTTACTATTGGTATGGATTTTTTGAGACTATATAAGGTATTAATCAACTTAAAAGAGAGGTGTTTGCAATTTGTTGTGAATGAAAAACTAATAAAAATTCATGAAAACAATTTTCCTCACCAATTTCCACTTCCCATGACTATGTCAGCTCTCATAAATAAATCGTATCCCAACAAAATAGGAAACGCATTTACCGGATGTCCCGTTACTGTTTGTGAAAATAATTTTAATGTTTGTCAACTGTTATTGTCTTGTGATTTACCGGAAAAAGACAAAACTTTGTTGAAAGACTACTCAAATACAGGACGATATTTTCAGATATACCGGGGCGCACGAACTGTTATGAACATTCCATAATATTGAAAAATTACAACGAATTTTTTATCAAACCGTATCCGATACCAGTAGCACACCGAGCGGCAGTTAATGAAACCATTGCACAGATGGAAACTTGGGAGGTGATAGAACGAGCATCTACACCTTACATATCTCCTCTCATGACCACTCTTAAAAAAGATGGTAGCGTTCGAGTTTGTCTTGATGCAAGACACTTGAATTCTGTTATGCAAACGGATCGTGAACTTCTATGGCGCATTGAAGACATTGTCCGTTCTTTGAATGGAAAAAAGTTTCTGTCAGAGATCGATCTTTCTAACTCTTACTGGCAGATACCTTTGAAATATGAAGATCGAAAATATACCTGATTTATCATTGGAAATAAAACTTATCAGTTTTGTGTTCTACCATTTGGGATCTCAACAGAGATTAGCTCTTTTACCGGGCAATTTCCACCATCTTTGGGGAAAAGTACGATGACTTTTTGCTTACATATATTGACGACTTGCTCGTGATGTCAGATTCGTTCCAGGATCATTTGACACATTTGGAGAAAGTGTTTTAAAGGTTGGAAGAAGCGGGTCTAACTGTTAAAGGAGAAAAATGCCGCTTCATTTAGGAAGAAATGCATACAAGCGATATCGGACTACCAACGTCCAAAAGATGTTATGGAGGTACAGAAGTTCCTTGGGCTTTGTAATTATGATAGGTGTTTTTCCCCCAGAATAGCCAAGCTGTCCGCTCCTCTTAATCATTTTTCTAAGGAAGTCTTCACGATGGCAATGGGGAGAGGTGCAGGAAAAATCAATTCAAGACTTGAAGAAAGAACTGGAATGGGCTACGTTATTATACCACCCTGATCTGGCTCTACCCTGGCATGTCGCAACAGATGCCAGTGATTATGGAATTGCAGGCCAACTTTTCCAAATTGTGGATGGGGAGAAAAAAGTCGTAGCATGGGCAAGTCGCTTATTATTGGACAGGGAAAAAAATTACAGCGTCAAAAATGGAAAACATACTTGTTGTCGAACAAATTCACATTAAATACAGATAGTAGGACGCTCACTTACCTCAATACTTGCCGCCTACTTTCGCCAAGAATAACCCGCTGGTCACTGGCCTTACAGGAGTACCAAATGGAAATTGTGTTGTAATGTAATTTCTTATTATCATCATTATTATTTCCTTGTTTCATTATTGAGAATCTAGTTCATGATTTATTTATGTTCATCTTGCAATACTTGGTTGAATTTAGAAATGTATGTTTTCCTAACAATACTTTATGAAGTTCGTTGTCGTTATCACCTCATTTTAACTTGTTTAATTTCTATTGGCTAGAATATGAAAGGTAAAACAGTAACTAGAGTCTATGATCACGTGACAAGGAACTTCATAAAAAGCGAGTGTTCTTTTGTTTGAGGGAACACTTACACTTGTATTAGCATTTTGAACAGACGACATGTAAATTGTTTATCAAAACCTGTACTCTATTTTATCTATTCCGGCGACTTGTTGTGTTTTTGTGGTGAATAGAAACGTTTTTCTGCATTGAAGTTTTTCCAACCTTTTCTTGTGACGTATGGATCTGGATAAGAACTAACTGGATCAGGCTCTTTTGGTATAAATGCTGCACCAAATGTAGATGGTTCTCGTTGAATTCAGTACACACTCGCTCAAAATCAGCGCTAGGTGATCACTGACAGCCTCAGAATGCAAAAAATTCAGCTAACAGCACTCCAAAAGTTCCATTAAAAATCCAAATTATTCACAAATATCCAAAAAAAATCCAATTCATCCCACCGCTGCCACCAAATTTTGTTGGAGATGATTGCTCCCGTTCCCACATGTGATTCACTATTGGAATTTGGACGACCAGTACAAAGTCGGCCGCCCAAAATCGGTGTGTGTGTGCAACTAGCGTTACAAGAGCAGCAGTCTGATTTTCCCTGACCACCCACGAAAAACCCTGAGAGCAAAATCCATTCCTTTACAAACTTGCAGCATCACATCATCTAAAGATTTTGATCTGCCAATGTCCTCTCTCATGAAACAAAATGTAGGGTGCCTTCAGAGGCTCCAATAAATTCAATTCATCGTCAGAACACTTAGTGAAATGACCATCGTCAAACTTAAACCAGTCCGTTTTGTCTTTGGCCAAGGCGTAATAATGACCAGATTCAACGCCAGAACCACAGTGAACAATGACTGCATGATAATTATGATAGTGGTTTGCTAGATTGAAGTGTTCATTTATTTCGAACATTCGTAAGAATTTGGTGCTTCCGTCAGAGTTTAAGTCAAGTTTGAAGATCATCAGTGTTATTATTAGATTGACTGGTACCTCAGCTATACTTATTTTCTCATAACAGTCTGTTAGTTTGGCGCATGTTTGGCAATACAGTCGATCATCATCTGTTGAAAGTTCCATTTTTAGATGATTCAACAATAAGCTTTGCACGGAATGGTTATTAGTCATATTAGGAAACGCTAGTTGAAGTTCCAGAGATTCACATACGTTTACGCTTCCTCTTGAACACTTACTACAAAGTAAACAAGTGAGGATTTTTCCAGCAAAAGATTTACAAACACAAGTCGAGATAGACTGTACGGAATCATTCAATCCAGAGCGGTCAGAAGTATTGATTCTGCTATTGTTTTGCTCACGGAGAGTATTCCCCAAGAATTCGGAACAATCCTCTTGTTGTCCAGAAGAGTATCTAGTGGACTTCAAAGACTCCAGGAATTCGGTTGGAAGAAAAGATGATATATTCTTACGAAACTGCAGCTGCATGAAGAGGTGTTTGAGTTTGGTAAATAAGTAGGAAACATTATCGTTGTCGTTCATCATTAAAATCTCGTGCTTGAAATTCTTCGTCGTGAACAACACTTGTAAAATGTTATTCATGTAGCAAGTGTTTCCTAAATTATCTAATCCAATTTTATTCTCAAGATTTTCAGAATAACTTTCTACTGATTCGTAAGGAAAAATATGTTTCGCAGAATCTGCATAAGAACCATTTCTGAAGCTGCAATCGATCCTTCGAAATGATGATCACTTGCGAATTAACCTTGATAGGAGACTGCTGAATATCCACATATTATATCGGCTTGTTTCGAAGATAATTCAGTTCCATACTGAAATAAGGGCAATGCATGATGTCATCAAAATTATGTGAAGGGAGAATAGTTCGATGGACCGAAGCAGCATTACCACGTTAAATAGCAATACTAATTCTTTCTATTAAAAAAGAGGTAGAACCGTGGTCTTTAGTTGCTTGGCCTATACTCCTTCCAACTTCATGAACGAATAACAGAGACTCTGGCAGTGAGCAACAAAATTTAAAACATGTTATTTTTATATATATATATATATATATATATATATATATATATATATATATATATATACATATATATATATATATATATATATATATATATATATATATATATATATACATATATATATATATATATATTATATATATATATATATATATATATATATATATACATATATATTGGGCATCGTCAGTACCTTTCTTGTTTATGAAACAGATTTCTAATTAGTCAAAATTAAATTGGGTGAAGAGTGCTCCCCAATGGCATGTGTTGTAGTGGTGTGTTTGTTATGACACTATGTAGTTTCCCATGAACTTACACCGGCCTCCAAATACTTCCCCGCCGAGTAGGAACAGTGTGACATCAAATATTTTTGAATTAGTATCTTGAACTTATGGGTAGGTAGTTTCTCAATATGAACTGTCAAATTATTATATAACTTCACGTCTATTGTATTGGGTTCAGAAGTCAATAAACGATGTCGACTTTGTCAAATCAAGTTACAAATTCTTATGGTATAATTGTGATATGAAATAATTTTTTAAGTTTTTCTTTATTTCTATAAATATCCAGCAAACAATTGAGGATGTAAATACACGATAAGGTGAGTATTTCTAGGTTTTCAAATATGGGGCGGAAACTGTCACTATATGTGGCTGTAGATATTATTCGTAAAGCTTGTTTCTGGTGTCTAAATTCTCACAGAATATATAGCGTTTCCTCATAGAGTTACACCGTAATTATTGTGAGAGTGAAGTAAGCCAAAGTAGGCTGTTTTCAAAACTGCCAGGTTAGCAAATTTGCAAATTTTTCGTAACATTAAGAGAGTTGAGTTTAATTTTTTACTTAGGTGCTCAATATGCCACAAGTCTTTAAATTGCTTGAACAGCGGAACAGTTCTGTTTGAAGCCGAACTGACCTTCGTGTAGCCTTTTGTGCATAGTAAAGAACGAAGTTAAGCGGCTTTTTAGAATAATTTCAAAAATTCTACAGAAAATTGGTATTGTCAATATTGGACGGTAATTGTCAATGGCATTTTTGTCATCTTTTGTTACCTCAAGTTAGCTTGAATTCATAGATAAAATGATTAAAGAGAATAGTCAAAGGTTCCAGATGAAAAAAACAAGTACTCTTCATTATTTTGCTCGTTATTTCGTACATATCAGGGCAAGATGAATTTTTAAATTTTAGAATGGCCTCAAGAGCTGGCGCCCCAGTTGGAGTATTTGAGAATTCTTCCTCATTGCATATCTACAACATAAAATGAACCAACATTCAAAATTTCAGCCTCCGAAAATATAGCGGTACGAAGAAACAGTGATGAAAAGGTAATTTTCATATGTGAACGAACACACTCCTATTATCCCCAGGGGGGAACCCCAGCTATGAACTTCAGAAATATTTTCTTATTGCACTTCTTCAATATAAAACGAACCTACATTCAAAATTTCAGCCTGCGAAAATATAGCGGTACGGAGAAACAGTGATGAAAAAGTAATTTTCAATTGTGAACACTCCCCTTTTACTCCCACGAGGGGAGCCCAGTTGGAATATCAGATAATCCTTCTTTCGTGTACATTTAAGACCTGAGGAGCACCTATATACCAAATTTCAGCTTCCAAGGAGTCACTAGTACGGAGAAACAGAGATGTACGTGTGTCAAGTGAGTGACTTTCCCATTCATAAGTATAGATTTTTAACCATTTTCATTTTCAAAATAATCAGTTGTTTCGATAATATGAAAATTTTCAAAACTCAGAAGATCTGTCTTGAATGCATTTATTGATTTCAGTGCATTCTTCCTTAGCTAGTGAGAAGTACTCACTAAAGTATTCAGATACTTGTTATTATTCCATTTTGTGCCTCATTGATGATGTTTTCTCTGAATAATTCTTCATTTTGTTTCTGAATTCTGTAATATTGGAAACTTGAACAATTGACAATCGACAAAGAGAAAACATTTCAACTGTGACTGAATTTCTGAAACTGTATAAGTATGGAACTGATTGAGATTGTGAGAGAAAAGTATTTGAGATCAGATGAAACACTGTTCTGACAACTCTGTCATTTCTAACAGTTGAAAGTTAGTCCGGAGTTTCGGATAAAACATATTGTTAAAAAGTATCAGTGTTCTGGGGTAATAACAAAAAGTTTCAGAATAGCGTGAATTTCTACATTTGCGCCGCTTGAGAACTTCATTCACACGGATTCCATTCAGAATAAACATCATTAGGACTGACAAATATGAAATATATGTTTATAAGGGCCATGAAAGTTGCGGGAATGAAATGTGATTACATCCTCGGCAGAAATTCGAACTTTAAATTGGCAACTTTAACTTTAACAACTTCGTTATGAAGTTTTGTGTGCTTTCCATGCGCGTGCTAAAGCTGATATTTTTGAACATTAAACAAGGCGAAAATCTGGAACATTTTTATGCGCTCGGGGCGACTTGTTCATTCCTATCAAGTTTCACCGTGGAAGAGAAACGAGTTTCGAATTTTTCCATTAAAATTTTACTTTTAATGAATGGCAGATGGCATACTGTTGAAGTTGTTTGATGGACAGAGTAACTACTCTGAAAACTTCACAATATATTTTTAGATTCTCGAGTGAATATTCAAAAAAAATTTCATTTACACACATTATGAGGTCGTTTGAACATCGCTGGCTGGATTTAAAGTTTGAAATGTACTTACACAGTTTACAAAAAGATTTGGGGGATGTGATAGAAATGAAAACGGTATGTGAAAAATTTAAAAAATAAATAAAATAAGTGAAAAAGAATTTGACTTAAAAATAAACACTTTTGACAAAATTGTGTAGGTCATGAATATACATTTTTCTCCGATACAAACTGAAACTGGAAACTATTTCGAAACAACTTCGAAACTTTTTAAAGAAAATGTCCTTCCAAAGCAACTACTTCAACAGGAACATTGGATTAGTCGAAATATCTTTTTCCATTCCTTTGTAGTCCAATTCGTTATGGAAATGAAACAGGTATCATCCATAAGAACACTACACAATGTAATATAAGAAAGAAATCCAATATACAGGGATTTCCAAGGAAAACAAAGGAAACTCTAAGTCAGAAATAGATGTGTAATCAAAAATTTCAAAGAACATGCCTGCAGTCAGCAACTAACCCCTCTATTTTTTTCAAAAGCATGGGAGGTCAAGTGATAGATCATTTGAAAGGTCTTTTGTCCCTCTATTACTTCTGTGATTTTTCTTGAAATTAAACGTTGAACGTTTCATATAAGAAAAAACAGAAAATTCGCTGTCGCTCACTCTTTTGAGGAAATCAACAAGAGTAATATCAATTGAATCACAATCAACGGATAAAGTGTTCAAAATGACCTCCATCTAGTTCCATATAATACAGTCTACTTACGAAAGCGTTCCTTACATTATTGAAATCGGCATTCACGAATAATTCTCTGTCGCAGGTCTTCTAGGTTTGTAGAATTTATGTAATTAGTAGTAAACGTTTTTAAATGGACGACACTGTTAGTTTTTTCTGCACTGGTTGTTTTTGTTCAATTCAGTTGTCGCAGAACGAAAAGTAGATAGCTGGCCGTTGTCACTTTTCCATGAATTATTATTCAGTCATCCTTCTTCACTGTGTTCCAAAATGGTTTATTCTACTGAAGAAATAATAGAAATTGTTGCAACCTATTATCGAAATAATGAATGTGCTGTTGCGAGAATTTTTAATATGAATCATCCAGACCACAACGTGATCCATCAATATGTTAAACAGTTAATGGATAAGTTTCAAACTTCGGGTTCTGTTTACAACCAAAAACATAAAGTATCCCGTTCTGTCAGAAATGACAGAGTTGAAGTTGCAGTTTTAGGACATGAACAAATGGATAATCGACAATCTATCAGACAAATAGCTAGAGCGTCTGGTGCATCAGCTACTAGTGTTTTTCGGATTTTGAAAGCCTACAAATTCCATCCTTTCAAAATAAGGCTAGTTTAGGAATTGAACGAAGATGATCCTGATTGTCGACTTCAGTTTTGTGAGGTGTACAGCGAGAAATTGACCAATAACCCAAACCTATTAAACAATACATATTTTTCAGACAAAACTTCTTTCATGTTGAATGGTGAAGTGAATAGACATAATTGTCGTTACTGGAGTGATGTGAATCCTCATTTGGTTATGGAAACACATTCACAAACTCCACAAAAATTGAATGTCTGGACCCGCATTCTTAGTAATCATATTGTTCGACCATTCTTCATTAAAGGTAATCTAAATGGAGACACGTACTTAAGTATATAACAAGACTGTGTAGATTCTGTGATTACACAAATTTCAGAAAATGATGACAATTTAGTAGAAAATTAAATAACATTCCAGCAGGATGGTGCACCCCCACAGTTTGATATTCGAGTGAGACAGTTTTTGGACGAACGTTTTCCAATACGTTGGATCAGCAGAAGGGGTATAGTGCAGTGACCAGCTTGGTCACCTGATCTCACACCAGTGGGCTTCTTTCTGTGGATAAATCAGAAGTCGAAAGTGTATTCTACTAAGCCTACAAATCTAGAAGACCTGCGACAGATATTTCACAAACACTTTGTGTTTGTGAAATATCATCGAAATTTTTTATTTTTTTGAAGGGCTTTTTGATGCTTGATTGATGTGTGGAATATAACATCGTTCAAATGTCCGCCACGTCTTCTCTGGTGAAGCGCTTCCAAAATGTTCAATTTTGCATATCTCTGGCGCATAAATCAGGTTGAATTTACCGATGGCATGGGTTAGGTTGGCTTAAAAAACTTCCACAAGAAAAAGTCTAACGGGGTCAAATAGTACGATCTCGGTGGCCTGTTTCTCGAATTTGAGTTAAAAGAAGTTGGTAATTATCGACCTATAGTGCTCGACGTTGACAGAGATGACCTGGTCACACCAAACAGTGACTTTCTCGAGATGCATTGGACGCTCTTGGATCTCATGTGGCTTGGTATCGTACCAAATTCGACAATTTTGTTTGTTCACGTACCCTCTCATTCAGAAATGTACCTCACCGCTGATCAGTTTCCAACTGCTCCAGAGCCCATTCATCGAACATACGTCGTTATCTGTGGTCGTTTTCCTTCAGTTGGTCCTGGGTCAGTTGAATTTTGTACAGGTGCAGGTCCAAGTCATGATGCAAAATTCGCCAAGTTGTTCTCTGCCAAAGGTCGAGTTCTTGTTAGCGACGTGAAATCGACTTTCTCGGATTCTCCTGCACATACAGCGGCGACGTTTTCGGTAGATCTTGCGTTTTGGACGAGGTAAGGGTGTTGTTCAATCGTTTACTGAACCAGTGGAGTGAAATTTATTGACCACATTGTGAACAGTCCTCTCGGTAGGACGGTCAGGACGATCGTAAAATAGTTGAAGAGGGCGGTGCGAATAGAGCACCCATTTTGATAAAACAATCTTATTATGCAATATTTGCACAACAACACGTGCAAATTATCAAAGTTTGGGAGTCCCTGTTGGAAGACCCCATACAACATACTACATGAGCTGAAAGTCTCGGGCCTAACACATAGATGGCGCTAGTCTTATTGCATTTACAGCTTTTTCAGTTAGTACTAACCTTCAGATGAACAATTTCGAGATCTCATGATATTCTACTCATTAGTTTGTCAGTTATTATAATGAGAGTGACAATCCTTTTGTTATTTTCAAAACTATGGATAAAAAACAATTTTGTATTTCATGATGAGAAAAATACCGTTCATGCGAAGCAATTACTCGAAAAGTGTTATAAGAACTCCGCTTCATAAGAAACAACAATTGAACGTTGGTTTACTGATTTCAAACGTGATTGTAGAGACACCGATGATGCAGAACGTAGTGGACGTCCAAATGAGGCAGTAACACCAAAAATCATAAAAAAAATCACAAAATGGTCTTGAATTATCGAAAAGTGAAGTGGCGTGAGTTAGCCGACATTGTGAAGATATCAAAAGAACGTGTTGGTTTCATATAATGATAATAATAATAGGTCTTTATTCCCAGAATGATACAATGAATAAACGTGAACATCTACTGAAACGGGAAAGGCTGAAGATCAGCTGGTTGCATCAAAAGATGCAACCTCTGTTTTTCAATTTTGGCCAAAATATTCCATGAGTATTTGACTAAGAGAAAGCTCTGTTCAAAGTGGGTGCCGCGTGAACTCACTGTTGACCAAAAACAAGAATGAACAGTGTTTAGCCATGTTTAAACATAACAAACGGGATTTTTTTTTCCAAATACTAATAATCCCGGAAAAATAACCAATACGTATCGAATAATATTCCCAAGGCTGGGACTGGGAATGTCACCATGATATATGTAATGATTGTTTCATTTTATAGGTGCTGATGAGTTAATAAGACAGGTATCCTATTCTGGAACTTTGAACTCTGCTTTAGAGGATGAAATTGAGTGGAATTTTATATCATAACTATATGTATCATGTAGCTTTCCCATGAATGATATCTGATTCAATTCTACAATGAATGTTGTTACAGTGCCCGATTTTTAAATTGTAAATCAAGGATAGTGGATCCAGTCATTTTACTTTTTATCTGCGGAAAAATTCCTACTGACCTGAATTTTGATGTACACCTTCATTATGGCGTTATAATGAAGATGTGGAAAATCGACATTGATATCATGCCAGTTAAAAAAGTTATAAGGGTCAAAATGTCACAAAAACCAGTTTTTCGGAAATGTCTCGCGACCTATGACTAGGAGGTCAATGAAGGTCATTATAAAAATTATTACTCATACGATTATCTACAAAAAAAAAATCCTTGCATTTTTCTGTGAAGTCAACCGTTTTCGGTCTAGAGCGCTGAGAAAGCGACTACGTTTTGATGATGCACTCGTTTCCGCACCACCATTGAGGTAGAATGCAAGGCGCGTTTTTTTACATGGTTTCCCCCGTAGGCATTATCCATGAACTGTGATAAAAGGTTTTTTTTATTTCATACTCAATAATTTTTCATTTGTACTATTGAAAAATAGGGAAAAAATTTTTATATAATTTTCTTTTATATTCATTCGTAGTCGATATCCTAAAATTCAACTTCATCAAAAACTGCTGACAAAACATCGAGTGGACTTATTGCTGTATTTAAATCAACATCCTCATCATTTTCTTTACTAGTGGACTCTGCGTTCAAGCATGACTGACCACAACAATGTCCACAAGCTTTAGAACATCTCAGTCCAATTTTTTTACATCCACATTTGCCGCCACAACCTTTTGTACGATTACAAAAGATTGTGTTCAGTAGAACATCGGGTGCTGGTGGCAATAAAGTTGTTATTGGTTGCAATATATTAATTTTCAACTCCCAACTCCACTGTCCCACAAATTTTTTTCCTAGCCAGGTTTTTATTTGATAATAGTCTTGATGAATATGCTGTTGAGCTGCTGGAAAAGTGGGTGGTAATAATTGAAATTTCACAGCTGTGCTTTGTATTGTTAGTTTAGCAAAGCTGCAGTATCTGTAATTGTCAATTGAATTTTCTGATTTTGGAGTACCGTATAGCAATGTACGGTAGAAAATGTTTTCCAGCATTGACAAGGACATCTCGAGCGCAATTTTTTTGTTGGAATATTTTTGCAGAATTGTGTATTACGGGTCTTTTTTCAAACATCTTCATGACTTTAATTTTTCCTTTCCCAAAAAGTGTTGAAGTTGTGTCACATCCGGTCATAGCATATAGAAACAGAAAATTTTTCTTGCAGTGTTGATATTTGTTGAGGCTCTCAGTCGAGTATATTTTTATTTCAACATTGTTTTTTCCTGCTTTCTTAAAAAAATGAATGTAGGTTGATCAAGTATTTGTGTGCGTGCTATGAGGAATACCAATAGATCTATGTCTTCGCCAGCGATAATTGTAGTATTATTTATTGATTTTTCAATTGCTGTTTCAACTATTAAGACGTCAGCAGCATCACGTGATTATCTTGCAGTTTGTCTTAGTTGTTCCATCGCTTCGATATTTTTACTGGTATGGGAGTAACCATCAAAAATGACAACAGTATTTAATCAAAATTGTTTGGTGAATAATTGATAAATTTGTTAATGATAATATTGAATTTATCATTTTTCTGCCATACAACACGATGCATAAGAAATCCACCATCAATTATGTAAGTTGCACAAACTAATTGATAATTAATTGGCTCCAAGTATTGATATATTTTTGATTGCTGAATTTTTCTAATGCCAATAGTATCAAATGGGAAAACTTGAATACATTGATAAAAAGCAATAGAGTTGACGCCTTATATGTATACAATACCTTTGTGAGTGCATTCTACTCGCTTTCTCAGCGCTCTATTCCGAAAACGGTTGACTTTACAGAGAAATACAGGGGACATTTTTTGTAAATAATCGTATGAGAAATAATTTTTATGATGACCATTATTGACCTCCGAGATATTCGCGAAAAACTGATTTTCGTGACCTTTTGACCCTTATAACTTTTTTAGCCGGCAAGATATCAATGTCGATTTTTCACCAAAATTTAGCTTAGTAGGAATTTTTCCGCAGATTGTGGTTTAAAAAACCTAAAATGACTGGATTAATTACCGAGTTATCTGAACTCACCTCACAACGTATTATACGTTTATCACCTCTTCTTCGTAATTGTCATTCGACAAATGATATATGTCTGTCAGATGAAAGTAACAGAAATTATATCTTTTTTCGATATTTTTCTCGGAGGCTAACCTCTTGTAGAAGCACGTGCTTCGTCGCGTGCAATGGTCAATCTGTTATATGGTTAATATTTGTTTTAGTCTGTGAAGTGACCCTCGATAAGATTAAGATACCATTTCATATGAAATTGAAAGTAAAAGGAATCAGCTAGTCCTTAAAAACTATCCTTAGTTATATCGTGAAGCTGGATTTCGATGAAGAAACAGCTCGCTCGGCTCGATTAATAATCCACGTAGCAATGTTTGGAGTACAAACTAGAAAGAAAAACTTAGTTTTGGATAATTCAATGTCCATATGAAAGTAGTTGTTCCGAAAGTAGTTTTTTGATTCGCTTATTCCAATGCTTGTATGAAAGAGGGTTAATTCTTTCAGTTTGTATCTGAAAGTAACTTCTACGATTGATCTACACATCTTTGTGAAGAGTTCATTCGTAACTCAGTTGATTCCTTACTTCTTTTGGGAGTTTTCCACAATTTTTTGTTCGAAGATGAAGTAGTGAGATCCAGATAGTATTTTTGAAACTATTTGGTTGAAAAAATGTAGATAAATGGAAAATTCATAAGGAAGCTCTATTCATCAGAAATGATCCGTGGACTTACATAAATTGTATGAAGAATAAACCGAAAGTACAAGCAGAAGATATCGTTCGGGAAGAATATGATACGATAAAATATTTTGACGTATGGAAAACGTGACATGAAATATATCAGACAAAAGATCCTAGCCAGAATGACTACTGGCTATGATATACGAGAGTACTTTAAAAAATTCTTCGACTTTGTGAACAAACTAAAATATTTCGAAATAGGAATAAATGATGATGTTTTGACCATAATACGGTAAAGTCTTCCAAAAAAACGAGAACTTCATTTGTGCGATAGAGATGATTTGCATTCCCTAAAGTAGATGAAAATTTTCGAAGAACATGATTTTACGCCTACCAACCATTTAACTAACAGTTCTGATACTTTGACAGTGGAACAATCCAGACAAAAACCGCTCAATTATATTGATTTCTTTGGAGTAGGTTTCAAGAAAAATGTTTCAGATATGGTTTACGAGGATCCGAAAGTTCTGAGTGTGAAAAGATTAAATCCAGCTGAACTGTTGAGGCAAGCAACGTAGAAGCAAGGAGAGTTTTCACACATTCTAGTCCATCAATGTCAACCTGGAACAATCTTCAAATAGCCTGAATAACCTCATGGTGGTTTGAGTAGAATGCAAATTTTGAAAAAAAAAATTATAGTATTTCATCAGTTTCTACTCTTCTTTACGGACGATATTCGTCTCACTCGGAGCAAATGACACCGGTATTTCGTTGATACCGACAGAGATTTGAAACATTTTTGTTTTTCCGTCAACCGCCTGATATCCCCTTACGAAAGACAACCTTTAGAAATCGAAACTTGTGCGGGCTAAAAATTGAAGAGGTCCCATCCTTCAAGGCGCAAATCTCTAGTTTTTTCAATAATTTTTGTATTCACTGTGATAACAAGTTCAGCTATGTATTATAAATACAGGTACTTATTAGAAAATACAGTTGATGATAGAATCTAATGAACGGAGCGTCGAATTGTAAATTGGTTAACGCCAGATTATAACAAATATGAAACTTTTATAGGGGTTATATTTTTAGAAGTGATTAATTTTTGGGAATGAAAGTTTTTGGCTTTCTACTACACCATCTTGATACAAAAAAGAAGGATGAGGGAGTCTTCCAAAGAAAGGAAGGAAGTAACTCTATACATGGATGTGTAGATCATGCAAAGAAGTAACTTTCAGACAAACTGAAAAAAAGTTCTCCTGAAACAGCTAGTTTCATACAATTCAATGTTTATATGAAAGTAGCTGTTTCAGGAGGACTTTCTTTCAGTTTGTCTGAAAGTTACTTCTTTGCATTATCTACACATCCATGTATAGAGTTACTTTCTTCCTTTCTTTGGAAGACTCCCTCATAAACATTGAGTTATATGAAAGTAGCTGTTTCAGGAGGACTTCCTTTCAGTTTGTCTGAAAGTTACTTCTTTGCATGATCTACACACCAATGTATAGAGTTACTTCCTTCCTTTCTTTGGAAGACTCCCTCATCCTTCTTTTTTGTATCAAGATGAAGTAGTAGAAAGCCAAAAACTTTCTTTCCCAAATATGGAACTGTATTTTAAGTTTCTCTGCTTTTTTATTATATAATTCGAAGCGGAGGAAGTAGAGCCAAAACACCAAATTCGACAATTCAAGTTTTTGGCAAATATTTCGAAAACTACCAGTGATATTCTCGATCTGAAAATGATTATTCTAATTCCTCGAAATGAAATACGTTTGTTCAATTCAAACAACCTTTCAGGTCATCTAAGTTGATATAATTATCATACATATATGGTTAATAAAATCAACTACTCAATTATTTTTTTTCTTTTTTGTCCACAAATTCCATTTCACTTTTCAGTGAAATTCATTTCTATAAATATCTCGAAATTCATGTCTTATGTTTTCGTAATAAATTCTTTGAAATTTCCCAACGCCCAACGAGTATCTCATCGCCTAAAAGCTTTCGAATGCTTTTAATTATTCAGAATACGATTTCATCTTATTCTGGATCTAAACCGACTGAAACTGAGTGGAAAGTCTTTGAAACACATCTGGCAGCGGTTATAAAATATGTAAGGTTTCGCCGAAAAATGTCTTTACTCTATAAAGAGTCACCTTTTGAAAAAAAATGTCTCAAGCAAAATGAATATTCTATTACCCATCTTCAGAATTATATTCTTTTTCTAACATAGAAATGATTGTATGGTTGATCAAAAGAGTTTTTAGAAAGTGAAAATGTTTAATGTGTGACAAGTTTCATTTTGAACAGGATACCATTATTATACCATTATTATTTATTTAGTCACCATAGGGAAAAATACTGAAAATGAAAAAGGAGAGTAAAAACAGTTTTACACAATCTTAACTCCATAGACTCCTGAGCTATTAGCCCAATGGTACTGATTCTCAGTGAAACATATTCGTAACATATTTTCATCTTCGTTTCGATCTCTTTCTGGTCACTGAACAAAAACTGGGCTTCCAATACAATTTTTTCCAGCAAAGGAAACCTTGGAGGAATGATGGTATTTCAATTTCGAAAAATCTTTTTCTGTTTCATGAGTTAGAAAGCACTTAAGGTAATCAGTTGTCACACCCCTACGAACGACAACCCTCAGAAGGCGAAACTTGTGCGAGCTAAGGACTAACGAAGTCTTACCTTCTAATGTGTGATTTCTAACACGGGTTGGACGATAGCAAGTAAAAATCTATCGCTCAGCCTGCGGCTTGATCCACCGGCTCACACTTCGGTCGAATGAGTGAGTGAACAAATCACCCACGTCGAATGACCTCTGGCTAGCGAGCTACCTAACATGAATAGTAATGTGCTATTTATCAAAAAACATAAGGTGACTCAACCAATTCAGATATATTCCAATAAATTGATGGATGTAGCCATATTACTACGTGGTAGGAGATCATTATGAAAAATGAGAAATGAAAACTTCTTGAGTTTGGAGTGTTTACATGACAGAATGGTACTGGATACAGCCTGTAAAATCGTCAGGAGTTCGGATCTCCTTCTCTGAATGGTCCGTGACCATGAGAGAGCAGGAATTGGAGCATTTCTCTTTAGGGCAGCTGCCCGAGCAGCTGATGAACTCGGTATACTGTCACAGAGTTGGAACCCGTTCAGCAAAAAGCTCAGATAAAAGCCGCAGAGATCACCTTACCTCTGCGGAAACACAAGGATAAGCTAATGCATGGGGTCTTCTGTCTGTTTATCTGTTTTTCCGTTAATCAGCTGTCGCCCTCATACGAACGACAACTCTCAGAAGCTGAGAAACTTGTGCGAGCTAAGGACTAACGAGGTCTTACCTTTCAACGTGTCATTTCTAACACGGCCGCGAGACGCCCGAAACCCTAATGCACTTGCTATCAGCATGTCCAGCATATGCGGTCTCGGCCTATATCCATTGACATAACGCGACATAAGGCAGAAATCTTAGCAGCACAGATGCAGAAGGCTGTCATTCTTGGGTCACTGCGATCGCTCAGGGCACATGATTCTTGGACCCAATGATCACTTACAACACGGTGTGGGGAGTGGTCATTGGTTGATAATGCTGGCGCGCCCTCTTGACTGTATCGGGGCTTCGGGGGATAGGGTCTGACCAGCGCACAGTACGGCAAAAAAAATAATAATAAGTTTATTGCCCATCAAAATACAAGATAATAATAGAAAACAAAATACAAGAGAGAGAAAAATAAAAACACTTTGTATTTGATTGCAAATGGATTTTGGTTCAGACCGCGAATTTGCATTCGCGTCTGCTCTTCCACCAATGCCGAAAATGTATAAAAGTAAATAAATGAGGGCTTGAAGAGAAGAAACGAAGAAAGAAAAGAAAAAGAAGGAATGAAAGGAGAAGGTAATATAAAGATATATGAATAGCTAAAACCTTTTTCAGGATTCTCGCCGCGGACCTAGTTATTCTGAATGCTGAACAGATGCTGTTTAAACCTACTTTTGAAAACAGTTTCTGACATGTTGAAATTATTGTTTTCCCATTTATGGAGATAATTTATTGTGGAGAAGATATTATAGGGAAAAGATCGTTTGAATATTTCCTTTTTATATACAGGAATGTTTAGCACTGTCTTTTTACGCAAATTCAGGTTATGGATATCTATTCTATAAAACAAATGTTCATATAAGTAGGGAGGATTCCTATATTTGAATATTTTAAATAATATACATGTTGCATGAAGACGTCTACGATTAAACATATTCAACCACGTCAAATCTGCTAATTTGTGTGAAATTCTGGACCTTCTTCTGATACCAAATAATATTAACCTGATTCAAGAGTTTTGAACTTTTTGTATGCGACACCTATCGTTCTTGTCTAAACATGGATGATAAACAGCGTCAAAGTGGTTGAAATGACATAAAACTAATTAATCACATAGCATTTTTTTGACATCTACTTTCAAATATTGTCCGTGGGGATATATGAGTTTCAATGATGAACAAGCAATTTTAAGTTTGTAGGTTATATGTTCATGAAATCTCAGTTTATGTTTTTATGTTTATGTTTATTTTTTATACCACTTCATACAAGTTTTAATTCTCACTTTTCAGATATATTTCTTTCTGACCAACGTATCATGCTTTTTAGGTTCAATGAAGGAGAAGAAGACAATGAAGTGAAAAAACAAAAAATGTCATTCCTCATTTGGTAATATTTTTGCTGTTTTATATCAAAATCATAATGATCTGAATTCTTTTTAGAATCACCTGGAATGAACAAGATTCGACAATGAAGTTCATGATATAATAAAACAAATATTGAACAAAGTGGTCAACCTTTTCCTTGGAGTTTCGTTAAAATACCGCCGGTTCATATCGATACAAATATTCATCAAAAGAAAACACATCTTGATGGATATGAATGATATAACTCTACGTCGAACGATCTTGTGAGTGTTGAAATAGGTAGGTATAGAAATTTGTCTGTGTAACAGAGTGAAAATGGTTTGCAAGCGGAACATTTTGATGAAGTACCATTGATGAAATCCTTTTCGAAAAAGAATGCTCACTCAGATTTATTGGTGAATTATATAATGAATGTGAAAAAAATGAAGAGTCATATAACAACTGAATTTCTACCAAATCAATAAGCATGGATTTAACAATAAACGATATCTTCCACATCGTCTTACCTTCCGTCACTCCTACCCTGAAATGATTTGGCAATATAACAAGATCCACTTCTATACTAACACATACATATAGGGCGTTCCAACGAAAACTTGACCCTCCCTTTAAGTCAGAAACGGACGTGTAATCGAAAATTTTGAAGAACACGTCAATATTCATTTCTAGGGGGACTAATTCTGATATGGAAATCATACCCGAAACTTCACCCCCCTATGGTCAGCAACTACCCCCTTATTTACCATGATTGTTCTGACTTCGGACATCTTCAATAATGTAAGGAATACTTTCAAAAGCAGACTTTATTATTGTATGGAACTGGATGGAGGTTATTTTGAACACTTTATCCGATGATTATATTGGCATTGATATTACTCTTGTTGATTTCCTCCGTTTTTTCTCATATGAAACGTTCAACATTTAATTTCTCAATAACGAATGGATTAATTTCAAAACAAAAATCACAGAAGTGATAGAGGGATAAAAGACCCTTCAAATGATGTATCAATTGACCCTCTATGCCATTGAAAAAAATAGGAGGGGTAGTTTCTGACCGTAGGGCGATGAAGTAAGTTTCGGGTATTATTTCCATATCAGAATTAGTCCCTTTAGAAATAAAGATTGACATGTTCTTTGAAATTTTCGATTACACGTCCGTTTCTGACTTACAGGGGGGTTCAAGTTTTTTTTGGAACGCACTGTATATTTAGCCAGGAGAAAAAAATAAAACTTGCAATTATGCAATTATGAAAGTTATAATAGCGGTGGAACATGAAGGTCGTTAAAAGTAAGCCAGAATGAATACCGACTATACATCAGAAAAAGAACATCAACAGGATTGAAACTGTCAGAACACGCGTTGAAATCTTATGGAGACCATCGAGTCGGATGGAATAATAAGCAATGAACCACATACTGAACCAGCTTATATTCTTCTAATTGAGGATAAATACATATCAACCGGCTCTTCAGAAATAGATATACTTGAGTTGAAGATAGATATGGAAAGTGTCAGAATTACAACGAATTGATAACTGAGAGCATATTTTACTACATCGAATGTTTTGAAAATCTCTAATAATTTTGACATATTCGAAATCTCTTTTCACATCTGTAGGAGTGAAGTGTCAATTCTTAGCTTTTCTGTATGAAAAAAATTATACACGATTGAGTTGCTGACAAACAGCACATTTTCCTTTGTGAAAGGTCTCACGGGGTCAAATCGCATTATCTCGGTGGCCAGTTCACATCACCTCCACGTGAGATGACGATGTCCTCGAATCGCTCGTGCAGAATATCCAATGTGGCATGAGTTGTGTGGCACGTAGCGCTGTCCTGTTAAAACCACATGTCGTTGGTTACCAGTTCATGCAATTCAGGCCAAAAGAAATTGGTAATCATTAAACTACAGTGCTCGCCGTTGATAGTGTGACCATTCGTCGTGTACCCATTCATCCAGTAATGGGGTTCATCGCTGATGATATGATTTTTCGATGGAATTAAGAGTCACTTGCCAACTGTTTCAGATCCCATTTCTGGATCAGTAAAATTTTGTACGGGTGCAAGCCCAAGTCACGACGCAAAATTTTTCAAGTTAAGATCTGCGATGTTTTCGGCAGATCTTTCGTTTTGTAGACATACGGATATTGGTCGATCGTTCAATGAACCAGTGGTCTCAAATTTATTCATCACATTGCGAATAGTCCCCTCGGTTGGACGATTATGGCGACCGTAAAATTGGCAAGGAGTGTGGTACTTTGCCCGATCAGAGCACCCATTTTTATAAATCAATTTTCATTATTGGCACGTATTGTTGGAAGCTATATCCGCCCATGATGATTTGGCAAAATAGACTGGGTAAACGACAACTAATTTGACAGATGTAGCTTCAACAAGTTAGCCGTTATCACTTGTTCGAAAGTAACTGTTGGAAGACCCGTTACAATGAATTCACGACTGATTGATCGAAGTGAATTGAAAGTTAGGCTGTGTGAAATCTTCCATTATTTTTTTTCAATTGTTAAATATCAACATTCCCAAAGAACGATAATAAAACTCTGACTCCATGAAAATTCAATTTTTCAATATTTTTGGGTAGGAATTTTCTGCATATATTCTTTTTTATTCATTGATTTATTCTGCATAAACGTCTGTCGGATATAATTCAATACCCAGCGAGACATTAGCCAGAGAAGTAGTTGTTTTCCGGTAGGCATTTACCAGGACCCAATATGTTTATTAGGTTAGGTTAGGTTAGGTTAGGTCCAGAGTGAGTGTCCACCTATTCACACTCGACCAAATATACCCAGCTTCTTAACGAAGCCAGGCAATTGCACCATAAGTGATCAATGGTCTGATAATCATCATATGAATCCATAGAATTTGTTTGGAACCTTAATTCCAAGTTCTTCGATATGTGCATAGGGACAGTAGGACAGTAAAATTATTTCCAATTCAGCGTTCCAGGTGAGTTTTTTATCAAGGACAATGTCTTTGATAAAATTCCATATGGAATGATGTCACCATTGAGGGAAAGCGGCGTTAGAACACCAAACAAAAAATATTGGAAATTTCCAAAGAACGGGAAAAGAAATAGCTGTCAACTCTTTTTACAAATATGTGCACATCATGTATACGAGTTTCTTTCACATATAAACTGAAAACAAATTATTCTTTTTTCACATGTTTTATAATAGCTTCACCTGTATGTATGTATGTTTGTTTGTAACTCTCCTTTTCATTCCATATGGGGATCTGTATTTAACAGAATTATCAACATTATTGCTTGATCTATTTGCGGGCATATGACGACCTCCATGATATGATTTGAACTCACTTTACATGTATATTCTTCATTTGAAGAAAGTGTTTTTTTCAACACGCTTTTATTAGCTTCACCTGTATGTATGTGTGGATGAAGGTTTGTTTGTTTCTTTGTAACTCTAAAGCTCGAGATCTGTATTTGACAGAATTATCGACATTATTGCTTGATCTATTTGCGGGTAGATGGCGCTATACTTACATAACCTTCTTGATATAATTCGAACTCACTTTACTTGTATTTCTTCATTTGAAAAAAATATTTTTTTTCATTAACACGTGCACGTGCTGCCTTATTTGTAACCCTCCTTTGCGCGCCTGCTGCCTTGGGCTTGGAAAGTATCAATGTTCATTTTTCCTAAACATTATACGGCTGATTGATCCCAAAGTTTAGATAAAATAAATGTATATAATAAAAAATATATAATAAGACTAAACAACGCTCTTTTATAGCATAAAACTAAAAAATGAAAAATAAATATGGTTTGAAATACTCAAAAACACGCTTTCAAAGAACATCGAACTAAAAAGTTAAAAATATTTCTTTAAATGAGCTTAAAACAATAACGAACAAAAAATACTAGTATTATTATGAAAAAAGTGTTGGCGTTTTGTGCCATATTTTTTGTATATCAAGTGCCCATCGATTTTTTCACAATAATACTAATATTTTTCGTTCGTTATTGTTTCAAGCTTACTGAAAAAAATATCTTTAACTTTTCAGTTCGATGTCCTTTAAAAGCGTGTTTTTTAGTTTTTTAAACTATATTTATTTTCATTCAATGAATATTCGTACAGTATGTGATAGTTGAATTCATATACATCTGAACAAATACTCCGAAATCCACTATATGAAGAAAGACTGCCATAATTGTAACTTCGAGGAAATGAATCATTAAAATAACAAATGAACAATTTAGCTACGTGCTTTTCTCATTATGACGTGTGAATGATATATTTTATCTTTGTTTTGATGACGACTAATATTGTATCATAAATACCAGACATTTATCTCTTTAGAAATGACCTATCAATAGATTTCAATTTGCCAACCTGAACGTTCCAGCCCAATATCAAAACAAACAGGGTGTCACATTTTGGAAGATATTCAGAAATGAGTTTTATTTTAATAGGAAAGAGAGAGAAGAAAAGAGGGGGAGAAAGAAAAGTTTTCTTTGAATGAATGAACTCAACTAGTGTATGACTATTACTGGACTTTTTGCCCAACACCGAATCGTTATTTTTAACTCGACCTCGACCCGTGTTTCGATCACCAAGTGATCATCTTCAAGAGACGGAAGTTTTATCTTCCTCCTCTTTATTAATTACCCAATTGCTACTCTCCTCTAATTTTCTTCAGGCCCTTTATGAAGAATGGAATCCCCGATTCCGGTGACTACACCAATTGCCACCATATCTGTGTGACTACCATAGTGTTTTTTAGGAGAACTAAGTGGATATATAAAGAAAAACAATACAACGACGAAAATTATTTATGATATTCGTGTAGAAAACGTTTTACAAACTTTCATGATCTCTTTGATACTTCAGTTGGTTAGTTAATGTGTTAGTGGAGGATTAATCTTGAAACTGAATTTTGAACCAGTTAACCTAGATGCTTGATGAATGAAATCAATTTGAATACATAATGGCGCCACAAATTCTGGGGTCTTATAAGCGGAATACGATAAACAAAATTACATCATCATCAAAATCATCAAAATTACAGATACCTCGGCCTTGGTACGACGGCCGGATATAAATCTAAATATCATTGGGGGATAATTTAGGAAGGGGATAGGTAATTTTCACAGGGAATAATCTATATATGAATAAGTATGCGTGTATTGAATACAATGTTCATTTGAAATGTACTGATGTTCGAAACAAACACTGTTTTCAAATCACCATCCAAATTAAAGTCTTACAGAGATAAAGCTGTATTATTTCATTTTTCACTTATACTGTTTGCGAAACAATCTGAACACAAAAAACCCGTTTTTGCCAATTTTCTTTTGTAGATTGTACGGTAGTACTTCAAATGAATCATATTCAGAATGCTGGCACCTACTCAAAGTATAAATTGTTAATTTTGTTCATTTGCATACAAGTTACGGTTAGTTAAACAAATAGACGTCAAGTAGTACCCTTCTTCAGTTCAGACACTGTAATTAACGTGAGGTACAGACAGAGAAATCTACTTTAAGTAATGCCATTCTTAGAAATGGTTTGTATGTTTGAAGGGACTAATGGAATTGGTGGTAGCGTTGTTAAAACTTTGAACCGATACCGATTCTATGTGTGAATGATGAAATTTTGAAAGGGTCTTTTCTGTGCCTGCCTTCAGATAGAGAACACGTGGTTGTGATTTAAGTAAAATTTGTGAGAGTCATCCATAAGACTAAATTATTTCTTTTGAGGTATTCATATATATCGATATGAAATTGTTAATTTCAAATAATCGTAGAGTCATCAGGATTTTTTACAGTTTTTTTGTATTATAGTTCGGTCAGGCAAAATAATAAAAAGCATACGAACTTAAAAATCATAGTTCAAAAATATCGAAAAACAAGAACCACTAATAGCATAAAAACTGGAATAATGTTGACCTAACGAATTTATGTTCAATAGTGAGATTTCAGCATTTTCATCAATTCATTTTGGAGGTAGGGATGCAAAACCCTACTGAAACTCTCAAGTGAACCGTATTTGTTGTTTTATTGGTATTCTTGAAGTGTCTCCTATTCCTATGTAACTGAGTTAGTCTACAGAGACAAGTGTTGAAAATTTTTTGAAGGTGGTATGAAAAGCTTCGATTTGGTAACCCTTTTCAGCACTAAAAATTGAATCTCTACAATATATCAAGGACTGACCTGCGCCCTTGTCCCGAACATGTACTGTTTTCTTGCTCTAGATCGAAAAACGAGTGAGGGAACGGTACAGAATATACTCATTTTTACTCTGACACATACTTCTTTCGTGTGTTTTTCACTTCTGAAACCATATCAGGCAATTGGTTCCTTAGTAATCAATTATAGGGACGGTTCTCAAATGATTTATCAATTCTATCGAGCCTTCGTCTGCCTTCAGATATAAAATATATTTTTGATTATCTTTCTGTTTCTTTCCAGAATCATTGATGTATCTGTATCTGTAGAGTAGGAAGGGTGACTGTAAGGCCACATGTGACCCATTGTACATCCTCCCGAGGAGTTGTCCTCCTAGGTCATCTCCATCCTGTCCTTTCCAGGAAGGTGGGCAGGCCACTAGGAGACATCTCCTTTATACCGGCAGGTGTAGGCAAGACTCGCCGAACACACACTCTCTTATTGACGATAACTCCGGGTACTCGTTCACGACGTGCCTGACAGTCTAATCTTCCTCTTCACACATCCTGCATAGAGGTGTGTCTACTAGCCCCATATTATGTAGGTGTTTCCTTAGTTGACAGTGGCCAGTCAAAAATCCTACTGTTAAGCGGAGATTTTTTCTGGTCATGGCCAGATATTTCTTTAGCGTTAGCTTTCCAGGGTTGCCCAGGGTGATCCTGGCAAAATTGCATCCTTTGATTCCACCCCCATCTCTGTGTATCATTTGACTTGTTTCGCAATTGTTGAAGTTATCGTGCCGTAGGTGCCACTGGCACTGGCATCTACATTCTTACTCCAGCCGCTTCTTTGGCTTGAGAGTCGCTAATGCGATTACCTTTACTCCTGTCGTGCCCTTCAACCCACCTAGGGATAATCATTGTTGTTTATCGGAAAGTTAAAGTATGCCCCGTAGATACCAATTGGTATAAAATTTTATTTCCATTTAGTGTAGCAAGCCTTTGAACGATATCTGATTCAATTTTATAACAAATGTTTGGAATACAAACTGAATAGAAAAAAGTTTTTTTATTCAATGTTCATATAGAAGTAGTTGTTTCAAAAGTATTTTTCTTCCGTATAATTCAATGTTTATATAAAAGTAACTGTTTCGGGAGGGTTTTTCCTTTCAGTTTTCGTCTGAAAGTTACTTCTTTGCATGATCTTCACATCTTTGTTTGGGGTTAATTTTTTGAAATGTATTGCTTTATTCAGTTCTTTGGCAGATTCCCATATTTGTATGTATTGAAATTGAGAAGAAGAAAGACAAAACTTTTCCCAAAAATTATTCTCTCTTTAAAATATACTTTCAATTTAAATTATCAAGCTGGTTCGTTACTTTATTGCACCCAAAACGAAAAGTGTTCCTCCGAATTATCTTCAACGTTTTCCGATAATTCTCTTTGTAAATATCATGTAATGTGCCCTGATATTATTTTGTTTCGTTCGCTCCTCAGTGGTGCCTCCCGGTTGGAATGAACCACCCTGTTCATTTCTGTATCAAAACACCGACAGAGAGAGCAGCACTTCGTTCAATTCGTCTTCAGCGCATCAACACAAACGATGACAAACCATTCTTTATTCGGTACCCACGAAAACATTACGGGTTTCGAAAGTGTGAAATATTTTCTTATCCCAGAAATAATGACTCCTAATACGGAAGTCGATCATATTTCTAATGGAGACCTTGAGTTTCTGGAAGTTCCCGAAGTTTCGACTGATCCTGATAAGTGTCTCTCTCTTGCTGACAAGCAGCCTAGGAAGTGGTATCAGATGACCGTTGTCTGGTTGTACTTGTTCACTGTGTTGGTTGTTTTTGGTGTGTCAATTTTTGCTACTGTGTGGAAGGTTGAGCAGGTTCGGATTGAAGCGGAGAAAAGAAGAAACCAGACTGAATCCCAGAAATACTCACATGGGCAAGGGTTCCTTCATTAGCGCTGGTGTGTTCATGAACTTATGGATTCGATTGCAATAATTTAAGATTCACATAACTGATCGGTATTATATAAATATTCAATGTATTTGAAGTTTTTTCAATGTGCAATTTTGAAATGTGATTTGAAATATTCAATATAGAAATTTGAAATTACCATTGGTTTTCCCTGTTACTGCTTAACGTAGGTTTTATACTTTCAAATTTTCAACTCTTTGATTTATGTAATGATTTATAGAATAATGAATTTCAATGAGGAAATTTCAATAGTAGCAATTGGACATTACATAATAATATTAGAGATTGTACTATCTTTTCCAGCTAAACTTTAAAAAAATGTTAATTATCAATTATAGCACTCAGTGACCTATTTAAATTGCAAGAAACTACTAGCCTACAGCTAGTAGTACACCTCTTTATTTTATTATTTTTCTATTACCGAATCTAATGAAAGGTGATTCAATTATAGCACCATAACTCTGAATGTTTCACCTGCAATAACTGTAAAAAAAGTATTAACTATTTATTGATATAGTTGTGTTCTATATGAATTATCATTATCATCATTATTATCAGTATTATTATTCAGTATATTATCAGTAAATTATTTCACTTGTTATTTATTATATGCTAGGATCGAATATTGAATGGTGAGGCCTCCTTAATCCTCAGCTCGAACAAGTTTGGAATTCTGCGGGTTGTTATTCGTGAAGGGGCATCATTTGGTTGAAAAAACATATTGTTTCAACAATTAACCTAATAAAAAGTTGACTGAAAGATTGTGGAAATAAGAAAAAAAACTCATTATAAGTTATTAAATTGTTTTTTTGAATTCCGAACGCTTCATTTCAGTTTTTGAAACTAGTCACATTTTCCCATGAAATTAAATGTTTCGATCAAAACACGCATACATAAAAGAAATGTGTGAAAATGAATTGAAAATGAATGTGTTCAAATAAAATCGTAATGAATGATTTAAAAACCATCAGGTAGATACTTACAATATAACTATTTGAAATGTGAAAATTGATATATTTAATTGAATTGGGCCTTTCTTTTTCTTGCTACCCGTGCATCAATGCAATTATGCATTTTATTATTTGTAGGTATTGGTCGAATGAAGATTTTGAAATTACAATTGATTAGAGACAAAACAGAAAACGCACCTTTCACAGTGATATTCAGATTTAGGTATCTTAAATTTCCTGTTGTTTGGAAAAATCAACCACGAGCAAAATTAACAAATCATGAATAACTCGATCAGAATTCATGAGACAAATAAGTGCTGAAAAAAATTGAGTTTTTCGTTTCACTTTTGAATGTTTATTATATAATATTTATTTGCAGTCAATTGCTCCAACAGCATCAAAATTAAACATGAAAACTATCTTATTTGAATCTGTTTACTTTTTCCTCACCAGAAGACGCGCGTTTCACTAATCAATTCGCTTCATCAGGAGATCACTAAAACCTGACGAAGGCAAGCAACTTGGTTAGCGAAATACTAGTCAAGAGACTGTTTTTTTTTTCTGATGCTGAAAAAGTGTTTTTAATAGATTTGTTTCACGACAGACGTTTCAAACTCTACTTATAATGTTGTTTGAGTACGTTATTGATTGATCCATTGATTAATTAAAGCATACAATCAGTAATAAGTATTTACTATTCATTCATTTCAATACAAATTTATTCAATGTAATTAGTATTTGCACATGATGATTAATATATTTTTGGGTATTGGTAGAGATCAATAACTAATACCTATTTCAAATTGTTTTCAGATGAGTGTATGATCGTAGAATCAATCAATGACAGTAGTTACAAATAAATATGAAGAAGTGTCGAATACGTAATATTGAATAAAAAATATCAAAAAATAATAATAATATATGTTTTTGAAGTAAAAATCTACAAAAACCAAACTCATTAAACCTAACCTAAACCGAGATATGGAAATGTGCGTCTCCGAAAAGAAGATGCCACTTGAATTTGAAAAGCTTCATTTAACTATATCAAGAACGTCAATACATTAGTGACAGGACAACAAAACGAAAGGATAAATAATGATTTCTATAAAAGTTATGAATAATGACAGCATACTGGGTTAGGTTAGGTCCAAAGTGAGTGGGTCTATTCAACCCTCCACCGCAACCCGCAAGGGTTTATTGTGGCTCAGGACAGCATACTAACAAATGAAAATTGAACAGTTCAAAGATAAGAATTAGTATGGAAAAATATAGATGAACGAAATGGTAGAAACAATACAAAATGTGCGTAATTGAGTGTACTGAATATCCATTGTATGTAATATGTATGTAATATGTAAAAGAAAAATTCAAAGTTGGCACTTTGAGATATTGCACAGGAATAGAAACAGTATTCGTTTTGAGATTTAGTCAAAAGATTTTTCAATGCCTGAGAAAGTATGTAGTACATACTGTACAAATTATTGAATTAATTGTCCTAAACAACACACCGTGAATAGGTAGGTGATCGAGATAGTTTTAAGAATCATGTTCTCTGAGAAGACGCAATGAGCTGAAAGTTACAGTATCTGTATGGGTCCGGTCGAGATTTCTGCTCTAATGCGGCAAACTGATATTAGTCTGAGCTTCGAGAGTAGGATGGGCATTATTCAACCAAGGATTCCAACAATAAGAGTAAACGTTTCATTCATCATTTTTTTCAATGTTTGATGAATATTCTTTTCTAACGATTCTCAAAAGTTCACAATGAATAGCGTTTTACTTTGATGGTCGAGGAGGAATACTCAAATTTGAGGATGGAAAAACAATAGTTTCAGAGTTTCCGGAGTGGAAAAATACAACAATATTTCGTCAACACCGTGAGAGTGCTCAAAGGGGCATAATAAAGCACTCATAGCACCGTGTTATATTGTTAGAGGTGTATTACACGTACACTGGACATGTTGACAACAATAATATAAGTAGGTATACTATATTATAATTCTGAAATAGTAGTCACTAAATCCTCAGAAATGACTGATGTTTTTGTCTTAATCTGTCTCTTGCAGTGACATACAAAATTATACTGAACTGACGAGGAAAACTGACAAACTTTACAACAATGTTTTCGTTTTAATGTAATAAAATTTCTGAGAATTCAGTGCCTACTATCATGGAATTGGACTATAGACACCTGGTGTCAAATACCGCTCGCTATACGTATCACGCGAATACGGTAGACTAAAGTGTTAAAGAAAGTATCAAGCAGCTTCAGCTCACTTGATATTAGAAAAACGTCCCGATATTATCATTATTATCACAATCAATATCCAAATAATTTCAATATCTCTCAGATTGAATCGTGAAATACAAAAGTTATTAAAAGAAGTTGAATCAAGACAGCAAATTTATTATTTCTATCGATGTAGAAAATATGCATTACGAAGTAATATCCATCTGAATGATTCACATTAAATAAGATAAGATTGTCGTGTTTTTGTCAAAAGAGATAATTAAAAGATCAAATGTATCGATATCGTGCAGAAACCTGTCGATATGAAAGTTCCATAACTGATGAATAAAATATCTTTGAGGGTATCCAAAAAAGGGTTTGCAAACCTTAGCTACTACCTGTTATCTGCCACAACCACGATGATATAAACTCCACAGTATTCCGTCGTTCCTGCCTATTTGGAGGGTCATGTGCATCAATTACTCAGTTTTGAATCAACATTTTGATGAGTTAATCACCAATACTGAACTATAGATACTACTTCATGATTGGATCAAACATTGTAAACTATAATTCCTTAAGACATTTTCAAGGCAGAGGCTTCAAACTCTCTCGGTGCTCATATGGATATGAGTTCACCTTCCACACAAACTTAAGCGCACCAATGTGCCGAAATGATAAATTATTCACCTCATTCAACAGCACAAAATTCATTTCATCAGGCCAAGACCATAAATCGCGGATGTAAGTACCCATTTTCATTCGCTTCCCGGTAATGGACCCAAGAATTAGGATCAAGGACGACGACGCGCGTCTTGTTGCAGGAGCAAAAAGGACTGAAACGTTACTCCTGTCCGGCGTTGAATACTTGATGTGAGCGAAGTGGTATCGGGGGAGCAATAATTTCTTCTGAGTTCTGAGTGCATCAGGCCGTACGGCCTGCGTATTATGAAATTCAGTGCCGTGTAAAGAAGAATGTCGTCAGTGTGTTATATCAAGGCATTCTAGTAGGGGTTTTAGTGGCCATAAAATCGACCGCTAATGGTCTCCCGTTATTTCTATAGGTCTCTAAAAACTCGCGGGTAATGTAGTTTACAGCAAGGACACATCTGGCATTGACATTTAATGAATGTTGAATATTACATCATTTCCTTTCATAACTGATAGAATAAAATGAAGAATAATTACACTAATAGAAGAAAAAAATACAGTTGACACAATAGTAAATATGTTTTTATTTGAAATGAAGGGGTTATATTTTTAGGAGTGATTAATTTTTGGGAAAGAAGGTTTTTGGCTTTCTACTACTCTATCTTGATACAAAAAAAAAGGATGAGGGAATCTTCCAAAAAAATGTTACCATTCATTTAAGTAGAACTCATGTGAATTATATCTGATATTTATTCCACAACGAATGTTTGAAATACAAACTGAGGAGAGAAAAGTATCTTCTGTATAATTCAGTGTTCATATAGAAGTATTTGTTTCGAAAGATTTTTTTTCTTTCGTGTAATTCAATGTTCATATGAAAGTAGCTGTTTCAGGAGGACTTTCTTTCAGTTCGTGTCTGAAAGTTACTTCTTTGCATGATCTACACATCCATGTATAGTGTTACTTATTTTCAAATTGATTACTTCCTTACTTTCTTTGGAAGATTCCCTCATCCTTTTTTTTGTATCAAGATGGAGTAGTAGAAAGCCAAAAACTTTCTTTCCCAAAAATGTTTTTATTTCTTCTACTTCGGAGCTGTCTGACTTGTCTATTGCTTTCAAGTCTTCGGAAAACACTGCAGTGTCTTGGGCTAATTAATTATTGCCTTATTTTTTTCATGACTTCTTTCAACAAGCTTGTATGAATATGTGTGAATCCCCCGTTTGATGTTTGTCATATTCATTTGAACATAATTTAGAATGGCCATGAACTGTTCACTTCCGGTCTCTGTTCCTTTATTGCATTGCCGGCAGCTGAGGTTTCAGTCACAGAGCCCTATTTTGTTCAGGTACTTACAATAATTAGTTAAAGTCGGATTCAATTCGATTAAACCGTTTTTGAGATAAGCGTGCACAAATATACAGTTCCACTTTTTATATTCTTAGTGTAACAAACGTTCATTAAGTTTTTATATTCATTCATTCAAACGTTCATTCAAGTGACGTAAATTCTTCATAAACTTGTGTCCGGAAATGATTCGTTTCGGAGATACAAGGTGTTGAAATTTATTTTTTTTTGTTGATTTTTAAAAATAACTTTTGAAAACTATTTTACATTATTTGACGTATTCAAAAAACAGTTTATTGTGTTTTTTCATCAAGTTTCCGTCAATTCCATTATATATAATTCACTTGCAGGAAATTTGGTACCCGGTATTTTTTTGACGTGGAAATCATAATTTCCTGTTAATTTTCATGTAACATCTAGAGGGGGCTACGTACGCTGTTATTATTTATTTCAAATTGATACTTTTTATGAAAAAACCTGATTTCCACACCATTTCCAAGTAAAAAAGGTAAACTTTCTTAACAGTGCTGGAGGTGATCGATTTCGAGGTATTTTCAAGTTTCTATATATATGCGTATTACTTAACTTCTAAGTGAAGAACATTACAAAAACTAAGTATGTGGTGGATCTCGTCAAAATGAACTACTTTTTTCTTTAAAATTCTTGATGAAAATAATTAAAATTGTAAAAAACTTTTGACAAAAATCAACAATGTTTTAAATAATTTCAATAATTTGTATCTCGAAAACGAATAATATTTCAAAAAAGTTGTTTATTTTGACGAGATTCACCACATACTCAGTTTTTGTAATGTTCTCAGCAACTGCACTTAGCGCCTTAGGAGCTAAGTAATATGCATCGATACAGAAAAATTATAAATATTTCGAAAACAATCACCTCCAGCGTTATTGAAGAAATGTACCTTTTTTACTTGACAAAGGTGTGGGAATTATGTTTTTTTTAATGAAAAGTACCAAAAGTTTACTGTTAAAGATTTTGTGCAAATAACTTATTTTTTGCAAAAGTAATTTTTGAAAACAAACGAAAAATCCAATTTCAACACCCTTTATATCCGAAATGAAGCATTTCCGGACAAAAGTTTATGTAGACTTTTTTCTTACAATACCATGGTCTCCCAACCAGCAAAATTGTTTTATAATTTCATGGTGCTGCAACTGTTTTATTTTGTTGATATTTTGAAATTGATTACAAAATGCTAATTGATTATATTAGATGAGCTGTGAACACAATACAGTTGTAGAAAATAAAAGTGTTTTATAAATTTGTCATAGAAATGGTTATAATATGAAATAAAAGAACAGTTACAAAATAGTCACGAAATTATCACAGAAACGTTTTTACAACTATTTTATAAAATGGTATATTTACTACAATTCCAAAACAATAAAATAACTGTTATAAAATCAAATTGCTTTCATGAATATATATTTTCTGTCGCCAAGAATAAAATGCAGCATTCAAGAAGAACCAGCTAACATTGATTTCAGAGGTCTTCTAATGAAGTATAATTCGTCAGTGTTATTTGACTAGCGTCCCAATAACTATATAACTAATAATGTCATGCAATATTGGTCACTAAAAAAAATTGAGAAGAGTTATTCGTTTTAGAAGAAGACCTACGTAACCTTGTGTTTCAATTTTGTTCTTGCTAAAAACAGGTAAAGGTTATCAATGATTAAAATCCTTCGAAATTCAGTCTTTTCAATCGATGGAAGAAGCTTCTTAGCCAAAACATTCCGACATTTAATATTTACCTATTCAAACTATACGTGAGAAATCATATCCTCATGCAAGCACTCTTGCGTAAATCTATAGCTTTGAAAGTAATCCCACTCTTCCACAATACCATCATTCCTAGAACTATGTGTTTTTTTCACAGTTTTATAGGTGTAGCATAGTAGCTGAAATACGTTAAAATGCCTGCTATCGATACCAAATTATTTTATAGAACGACTCCATTCCAAAATGATAGCAATTCGGAATACTGACAGTAGACGAGATGAAAATATGATATACCGCAAATATAGTGATACTTACAGCTGAAAGATTAAAATATAATAATATTTAGAACAAACTCAGTTGAGTATACGACTGAAAAATTAATACGTGAAAAGAGTGAATTTTTGTATAATTTATAATTTTTCTAAACACATTAATAAATGAATGTCTCTCTTAAAGTTTGCTGATATTGCTATATATTTGTCAATAAAATTTCATTCGCAGTTAAAATATCAATCTTTGAAGCACAAACTAATTATTAAAATGGCTACAACCTGCCTATTTGTTAGTTTTTGTTTGGTGACATATCTAATATGTTTTCTAATATGTGTCCAATATAAAATAAAAAATTGTATTTCAATTATTTTATAAGTATCTTTACAAAACTACTTTTAAGGAGTGTTAGAAAATTTTAATAGTAACTACCAAAATGTTTATAAAACTATTTTGTAGTGTTTGTGAAAGGCCTTACAGAATATTAACAAATACTATAATATTTCATGAAACGGTGCTACTTTCCTACTTATAGCTGTTTTATAAACACATTGAAAACATTACTGGGAGAAAAACAGTTTTATAATTCGATTCTCTGGAACGTTTTCGCAACTATTATGAAATATAAAATTGCTAGTTGGGCTGAGGAATACGTTACTTGAATATCCCAACGTATTTATGTTACACCCTGTAGATATGGATTTTTTGTTCTTTTTGAAAATGTGAACAGGACACCCCATTGCTATTTTCCACAAAGTGATGAGGATAACTGGGATTATTCATGAGAAAAACACGTTCACTTCACACGTTCACTGATGAAATTGAACGCGTACTTTCATTTATTTATTCATGACATTACAACTGCCTTGCTTCAGCTCACATGGTAGAAAAGCACATATACCTTAATTTTTAATTCCTCTCTATGGTCGCATCAGTCTGTAACTAATAAAATGATCGTTGAATAAGATCACTCGAATTCACTCGAACAAAAGTATGTCTACAACTATCGATTCGAATGAAAAATCAGAAGTAACGCAATTGCAGTCTTTTTACATCACATGGGTTGTATCGGTGTGTGAGGTTGCTTCAATATATTTAGTCGCGTGATAGTTTCACTCATGCAGTAACATCTAAGATAATTATTTGAATCGTGTGGTATGAAGGAGAGTTATTATAAATTGAAAGGGATATATTTTTTAAAGAGATTTTCGAAAGATTCCCAATTATTTCATATAAAGATGGAGAAGTAGAAAGCCAAAACCTTTCCCAACAATTATATTGTTCACGAAATGCGTGGTATAACTAATGTATTCGTTTGATAGGAATAATGTTGTATTCGTCTAAATAAATTTTCAATTTCCAAAGATAGACATATGTCGAAGACATATACGAATTTTTGAAAGATCTACAAAATGAGATCGATATGTAGTGAATAGTTTCATATTCCATCCGAACTTTGTACAGAAAATATGATCATATTTCCCACCAAATTTTTATGAAACATTAATAAATTATACACATAAACTTCACCTCCAATAACACCGTCCATTGATGAAAAGCGTTTGAGAATTCTTTCGTTAGTTTTTGAGTTTATCTTGTTCGAAAAGACAATGGACGCGGCGAGGATACCTTGTTTGATAAAATGTAGTGATGACGATAAAATTGCAACTTTAAGTGGTGATTTCCATAAGAAAAAAAACAATTCTAGCTATATAAAAACGTACATAACATTGTATATGAATAGGTAAAGCATTATTGAGCACGTTGAAGTAATTCTATTCACTGTATTCTGAGATTGTTTCAATTCCACAGCAACATGATCTAGTAGATTCCCTGAGCTAAGTTGTGCTATAGAACTGAATTTATGTTCGTTATGTTGTATCAATTTCTATCAAGGCAAAATAACTCAACAATTCCATTTTGAACAATGAATCGCCAAATACTACAAGAAATACTACAAGCTGAAGAGCAAAAGATGAAGTGATTCACGGCGGCTTTCATTGTAAGGCAGTAGTTTTTAGGTTTTGTTTCGAAATGATTCCTAATCGGATATTCGAAAAAAATATCCATATGAATTTCCTACTTTCATATTATCTTTGTGGAGGGATGATTTGTTTGAGTCGAGTAAATCCATTTTTTTTATAATATAAACGTGAGTATCCAGGGGCTGGATACAATCATTCAGCTGAGTATATTGCACAACACTCATACTGATCCTTATACAAAATAGTATGCAGGTTGAACTCTTGCTACATATGCATGAGAATGAATGGTGTCCTCTCAGATGGTTCTTTTCTTCTACTTAGGAACCGTCTGACCTATTCATGACTTTTAATGCTGCAGAAAACATTGCAGCTTCATGTACCCATTGCGTTTCCTCCCATCTTCTCCATGGCATCCATTCCAATGATTTTGTTTTCTGTACAAGTTTGTATAGGTCTCTTGTAGAAAGCATGTAATATTTTTCTGGCCACAATCCAGGTTGTCCATCAATTGTTTGCTTCCTGTGATCCATTGTGTCATATTTGCAATAATCCAGAGCTGTTTCTCTCACATCATTGCATTTTCTGTAGATTAGATATCCAATGTATAAGCCTATCTTCATCAGTTGCTATCTCAATGGACAGTGTAGCTCTAAGCTGATTCCTGCTTCATTTCCTACTGTGTTGGGGCAGTGCTCTCCTCGGGCGACCTATTCATAAACGTTTGCCCTTGTGTGTTTCCGGGTATATTTTTCCAGTACTCTTCATATTTCCGGGTATATTTTCCCAGCACTCTTCATATTTCTTATAGACCTCTGGTGGATCACGAATAGTTTGTCAATCCCAAAGATACTCAGTCATTCACATTGTATTTTGCTGTATTCAACTATATATTGAAAAAGATGATATGCATGAACCACCAGCCTCCAGAATTGTATGGATTGATCAAGCTCCACAAAGAAGGACATCCAGCCAGACCCGTAGTATCATATATAGATGTCCCAACCAGGAAGTTGTCAAAATTGTTTAAATTCAAGATTCGGAGATCTCACAAAATTTAATCTTTCAAACACAGTTCTGAATTGAGTAGACTCAGCTGACAAATTATCAAATTTGAATATCATAAATACTATCAAACTAGTATCATTCAACGTAAAAAACATGTTTCCTAACATTTCAACAGACGAATGTTTTCCCCTCATGAAATACATATCAGATAAGGGCAATACAAATTCATTTGAACCTAATTTTGCAATCATCTGGATACATGTCTGAAACAAAATTTCTTAAAACTTAATAATAATTTTCATCGACAAAACTGAGGTATCCCTATGGTCTCACCATTCAGTTTCACTTTGGCAGACATCTTCGTGGACACACTAGAAAATACCCGCATCCTTAATAACCCCCTTTCTCAGAAAAATATTGTGTTTTGGTTCATATATGTTGATGACTTACTGGTTGGTTTTGATAGTTCAAACAGATAAAATAATCAATTCTTAAACTTTCTCAATAGTCTGTATACCAAAATTGAATTGACAGTAGAAATCAATTTTTTAGATTTCAATATTTCAATAATGGTTTTCAATTGAATATCTACCACCTTTCAGTCCACTCTCATATAAGTTATCCGCGTTTAGGTCAATGGTACACAGAGCTTTCATAATCCCTTCACCTGAAAATAATTTCCAAGATGAACGAAAAATAATTAAGCAAATTGCAGTAAAAAATCATGTACCAGTTTCTCCAATAGAAAAAATAATATCAGATAAAACTCAAAAAAAAAAACATTATACCCAAACTACAAAGAACACAATACATGTAAGTATAGTAGCATCAAATACTCAGAAAGTATTCAAAATTACGCCTTCAAATACAAAATAACAACAACTTTCATGAGTAATAATAATTTAGGTAGAACTCTGTTTAATGACAAACCCAAACGTGAATGAAAAAATCAGGTATATATAAATTAGAGGGTGACGAATATACAGGCCAAACCGGTAGGAATCTTGACGAAAGGCTCCGTGAACACGTCTGTTTGGACAAAAATCCACAATGTATGAACATCTTCAAGAATCAAAACATAGAATAAGTAATAAAGGGAAAAAAATGAATTTTTTGGAAGCCATAGAAATTAATAAATCAATTAAAAACCTGAAATATGTACCCCTAAACGAGCAACTCGATTTATGTAGGTCTCCACTCTTGAATTTATAAGTTCAACAACCCCTATAATCTTCAGTGTTGAATTTTATAGTTGTCACCCTGGTTCGTTGAACTACTTGTCCTATCTTAAAATATGTTTGAAAAAATATGTTTTTTCCGTAAACCAGCTATCGCACCCCTACAAACGACAGCCCTCAGGAGTTGAAACTTGTGCGAGCTAAGGACTAACGAGGTCTTACCTTTTAACGTGTGATTCCTAACACGGGTTGGACGATAGCAAGTGAAAATCGAGCGTTCAGCCTGGGACTGAACCATCGACTCACACATTGGCCGATTGAGTGAGTGAACAAAGCACCCACGTCGAACCGCCCGGCTACCGACTGACTTTACCTAAAAATTCTCGATATAACTGACCTTTAAAATTTTACATTTTAGTTTCATACTTGAATAAAATTAACTAGTGAAAATTAGACATTTCATTGAAATGTTTATTGAACAAAGTATGTCTGACGAAAACAATAATAATTTTTTCATGAAAATTGATATAGAAGTAGATCGAAATAATGGCTCAATTTTTCTTTTAAATAATGAAACTCTGTGAAAATGATTCAATATCGAAGACTTGATTTTGTAACTCACACTCTTTCAATTTTGAGCATTGGAAAGATGATGTATACCGTCACGAGTTTTAGATATACTCACAAAATTTTCCAAGACTGAAAACATATCGGAATTCTCGATTGCTTCAAGAAATTTATATGGGATCGTGACAGTATATGTACCGGAAATTTTCATCTTTCAGTAAACTCTGAAACTTCCTGGAATACTGCTTCATATTCATCATATTGTCACATATGTCATATAATACAAGTTGAAGAATTTCTGTAAATTCCTGATCAAATATGCTTAGGAATTGGATCGGGAGTCCTTTGCGAACATTTTCTACTGTGGGATTTAAATGGATTATTTGAATATTTCGGAACATCGGTTGGAAGTTTTCATGAATATAACTTTTCGCACTTTCATAATCTATAAACAAATGCGAAATCATCTCGTATACATCTGGATTGTAAAAAATAGTACTTTACTATTTGCTCGAAGACATCATTAGGTCAATCAAACATTGAGCATTTAGAAAGACATAAAGGATGGATTTTTTTGGTCAAATATTATCATCTGATTGAAAAACGACAGAAGCCTCTACGAAGACATTCGAACAAAAGTTTGTGTGGTTGACAGTTTCAGGACCACTTGTAATTTCAAAGAAGCCAACCACTCGTGTGGGTGAAACATTCAGTAACACCTCTGAGGTTATTAAAATACGATTGGTAGACTATTCGTTGATAATATCCACATTAACAAGCAATTTAGGCGCAAGGTATTGAACTTGTGAGAGATGAAGCAGTATTTTGCGTTTTTGCGATAGTATGTAGCTGAGTAAACTACATCGTCCCACTGTACTCATCCTGAATCCACAGTTATTTTCAGTTACCATAGCAGAAATGTGGTAATCCCATTCACCTGGAGGAGAAAATTAGAAGATCACTTTTCTTCATTGGTGAGGCCATTCCATTTGGAACGGAGGTGAAGTATCGTGGTATTGTTATTGATAAAAAACTCAGCTGGAACGCTCATTTGGAAAAAGTTTTACATACAGCCAAACTGTCCCTATGCACATGTCGAAAGATTTATGGTAAAACTTGGGGTTTTGGTCCTAAACAAATCCATTGGATTTATGTGATGATTGTCAGACCAATGATCACTTATGGTGCGATTGCCTGGTGACCGAAGGCTTTACAGAAAACGGCTCAAGCGAAGCTCTCTGGCTTACAGAGACAGGCAGTGGTGCCATCAGTTACACACCGCCAGCGACCATAGAGATCTTTCTAGATCTACCTCATCTCCACATTTTTAAGAGGGAGAGGCTAGATGGACTGCATACAGACTTGTGCACATTGCCAATTGCATGAATCAATTTAATGCAGAGTACAACAGACTGTTGGTTGACATTGGAAATCATATAATTCTGGAAATTACCTCTGACTTCATGCCTCCAACTGCCAACTACGAACTGTCCCATAAAGTACTGTTCCCAAGTAGAGAAGACTGGATTCTCCGGGAGAAGGAAATATTAAGAGCAGATAGTTGTTGGTTCACAGATGGATCAAAAACACCTACCGTTTCTGGTGCAGGTGTTTTCAGTCGCAGACCCAGTACAGAGATATCAACCTAGACCTAGACAATAATTTCTCGACTATTTTCTGCCTGCTGTTGCAGGAACTAATAGCGATTGTCGAAATGGATTACCAATATTTCTTTTGAAACAAATCGGTCCCAATTTTCGAAAGTGACTAAGTAATTGGCACTATTTTCCTAGAGTGAGGATCAGCATTTTTGAAAATTAAGTAGTGATTACAGTATCTTCTATTATCTCTTGTTGGTTTTTGAGAATCTTTTAGAGATCAATCACGTTCTTTAATGGGGATTCAAGAGGCCTGAATCGTTTCACTTAACATGTTCCTAGCCTGATTTGGTTTTACTGGCTGAGTATAGACATTTTTGACGTGACTGACAGGTATTTGGTATTTAAAATACCACAGGCACCAAAGGACCTGACCAGCTGGAACGCAAGTACTTTATGATAAGCGGAAACTTTTTCTAATTGTATTATTAATGCAATATTGTATGCGATACGCCTTCTTTTATTTTTTTATTCTATGAAAAGTGTAAATTTCCTCGTTAATAGAAGTTTCAATTTTACTTCATACTCCTTTACTGCACCTGCGCTCAACCTCAAGCTACGCTCGAGTGATAAAGGCAATCTATAATAGATGACGGTTGATCTCTGCTGACTATAATATTCAAGATTTTGCTACTCGATGTGAGAATATAAACTTTTCTTTTGCGATATGGTATACCAGTTGTATGTTTGTTTATTATATTACTAAAATAGATGTTGATCTATTCTTGTTGTCAATTACTCGCCTGATTGATCTAATTTTTTCATGATTTGGGTGTGATAATATTTTGATTTTTTCTTTGACAATTGAAAATCATATGGCGCCCATTATAAATGTTTGATTGAACCACTTCCTTCTCCACTGGTTGAAGGTTATCGGAAATTGTCCAAATAACCAGTAATCAATCTACGAGGTAACGTGTTGTTTTTTAAATTTTGTTCATTGTAAAGTATCATAAAACTACGGAAGCACTCCTCAGGAATCCTGATTTAAATTTTGGGATTTTGATTTTAAACTCGGAATTTCGATATTGAAATCAGATTAAAGTCGATATTTCGAGTAAGGGTCCAGACATCTCCTCTTACCAAGACTCCATCCACGGGATCAACAGAAAACTCAATTTTCGAATGTCAAAAAACGAGGCTCCTCGAAGTGGTCGGTTGCAAAACATCGACCACCGGTGAGATTTGTCTAGTTGTAAACTAGAGCCCAGACAGCAACAGCAGTCAGCGCTGTTTCGTCTCGCCATTTGTGGTTATAGCCTAGCACTATTGGTGAGACCTATAGTGGTATAGCGCTGTCTGTTGTTGAATTGAAAATGCGTTGTTTTTCGGTAAACCACCTAATTCTGCTGAACAAACTTGATTATCACGATTTCAGTGGAATAAGTTTACAGTGGTTTAGGTCTTACTTGAAGAATCGTTATCAGTTGGTAGAAACTGACCACTATTCACGAATTGGAACTCCTAGGTACGGAGTGCGTCAGGGTTCAGTATTAGGCCCTATTTTTTTTATTATATGTAAACGATACAATGGACTCAAGGTTATTCGACAAACGTTTCACAGGGCGATGTCGGATTGTCGAATTTGTCGTATTATAAAGTGATACCTGAAATCCTTCATAGTCTGAAGTTTTTTTAATGAAAGTACTTCTTAATCCGAAAAATTACGAGTCAAGAATATCAGTGGGGTCGTGTACGAGTTAAAAACGTATATAGAATATCAACAATGATAGGCGTGTCGAATTACAGGGGGCCCGAATTAGACAGGGTCCGGATCACTGCAGGTACGTAAACAACTTGATCTTGAAATGATAAGAGTCTGGTTTGGCAATAATCTTTTTCGTTATTCACAAAATTAATTTGTTAACCTTCAGATGTGAATTGGAGACCGTAATGCTTGATTCACCTGATATTAGCACCACTTTCTGTACAAAATTCTCAGGTCTTCATGTTGATAATAAATTGAAATTCAATGAATATGTTAAAAACTGTCTACAAAATAAACTTTTGGATGCTATGCCATTCGGATCATAAATAAAGAAGTATGTTTTGTAGCTGCTGAATCTGCTAATCATGCAATAACTGAATCACATATAGGTTATGCAATTGCTTTCTGGGATGCAAGCAATGAAAGTTTATTGAAGATGGTCCAGGTTGTGCAAAAAAAGCCATAAAGGCCCTTTGCATGTTCAAGAGTCGAGATTCATACAACTAATAATTCAAAAATCACCAGATTCCAATAGTGAAGTCCATTTTCATTTTGGAAACATCTTGCTTGATACATAAGCGCCGTGATCTATATGAAGGATCGTAATCATCTTGCAATACTCGATCTTCCCAGCATTTGACTCTTATGTTACCCATGCCTAAAAGTATTCTTGTGAATTTAGGACAAGTGTTGAGTTACGAAGAAAGACGACATGGGTAATCAACATTTATTTTCTTAGAGATTTTGTATTATTTTGACTTCTTTGAACATTTTTTCTGAGAATTGATAATTTTTGTAGACAGTTTTCAAAACAGCTAGCAAATAATTGATGAATAAACACGGGGCAAGATTAGAAAAATTCATCATTCGAACATTTACTCAAAAATTCAAACCTATCAGACATCAAATTGAATCAAATTCTTCAATAAATCTTTGAAGAGATTTCAAATCTCTTCACAAAACAACCCCAATCTCCCAATTACCCGTACTATATCGTGCGAGTACACGAAAACCCGGATTGAATTCATATTCAAATTAGTCCCGCAATTTAACAAAAACCATCCCGATTCGCAGCTGTTACCGACCATTTGTGAGGACTTCCGTGTCCTTAGAGTTTGTGTAAAGATTTTCAGCACGAACGGAAGAATATCTTGTATTTCCCCCGAACGAAAGACGAATTCAATTTCCTAAAAGCTTTCTGAATGGGAAAGGTTGGCAGAATGTATGAGAGGAATAACAATTTCTCACGACATTATCCATAACTTAATAGAATGAGATGGGTTTTTGGTTAAAATACATACGGGTCTTCCAAATTTCAAATTATGAATTATTCTTATCTCTTTGAATTGAAAATCAGTAGATAAGTATAATATTCATCATCAAATCGTATCATCCTTATGTGGTCGCTTATGTTTACAAAATACATACATTCATGAAAAACTACCGACCTGATAATTTTTCATGAATGTCATTAGTTTATGAGCAGGTGTAGTTTCCAATAAACAGTGCATTTCTTCAATGTCCCCCCCCTCTTTTTTTTTTTCAACGGGTCAATTCAAAGAATTGAAATTTGGGATAATGAAATGAATGCATAGATACTTTATTTTGAAGTAAAATTGACAGATGAAACTTTCAAGATGGCGACTGGGCGTCATCTGAGAAAAAAGATTAAATGGAAAGGGGGGTCTTATGACACATCTTTTTGAAGTTCGTAAGAAAGAACATGTTTCACATAATCTGTATCAGACCCATTTGTCAAGCTGCAATCGATCCTTCCAAGTGATGGAGGGATTTATAGAATGATCGATTCGGCTCTTGCTTCATGAAGCTCTTCCACTGAAAGGTAACCAGAACCACGAGGACTGCAGATCATATTTGGAGGGTAAGAATGACCTAAGTCCATTGACCATACTGAAAAAGAAGAAGGTGAAGAATGACCTAAGTCCATTGACCACACCGAAAAAGAAGAAGGTGGATCATTTGTCAATCATTCGATATTTCAAGTCATTCAGAACCTTCAGATGACCCAATAAATAGAAATCCAGAGGATTCAAATCAGGACTGGAAGATGAACAATTTTGAGATCCTGCACGTCCAATCCAGCGATTAGGGTAGGTGATGTCGATATGCTGACGAGCAAAAACACTGAAATGAGCTGGAGCCCCGTCGTGTATAAACCACATGCTGCCTTTCACAAATACCGGCACTTTTTCTAACAAGATGGGTGAATGATCTAGCAAAAAGTTCGTGTAGGATGGGTGATTAGATAGAAAGATATATAGAAATAAATTACAGTACTTTAGTTGGAAAAATAGAACATAATACCAATTCCTCACACCAATTCCACCGAAGTTCATTGTATCAGAACGTCTTTCTGAATATTATTCGATGTTTCATCATGTGGTAACATAATGTATGTTATCTGCGATAGGATAACATAGAATTCCATGAGTCACGATTATTTTTGTAGATGAATCCCTATTGAATCGAAGGTTTGGTTCTGGGATTTGTTAATTGTCGTAGCGAAATTGAATTTATTTAAACGGAATTGTCGAATTGGAAGGAATGGTCGCCACTCTCCAATTATTTTACAATTCTTTTATAATAGCCTCGTACCAGTGAACTTCTAAGAGGAATTCAATTTTTCAAAGGTATGGTTGGTGTTTCTATTTTGTTATTAGTTGATGAGGTGGTAGTACAGAGGGATTATGTTAATTTATAAGTGTTAGATTTATAATTTTTGACCTGGATGGCTTTCAAACTTTTCTTTATGTTTGTGAAGTAAGCAGACCGTCTCTAGAATGAATATATCAAATATTGTTGATATCGTCGGTCGGTCGATAGCCGGGCGGTTCGACGTGGGTGCTTTATTCACTCAGTCAATCGGCCGATGTGTGAGTCGATGGTTCAAGCCCCAAGATGAACGCTCGATTTTCACTTGCTATCGTCCAACCCGTTTTAGAAATCACCCGTTAAAAGGTAAGACCTCGTTAGTTCTCAGCTCGCGCAAGTTTCGAATTCTGAGGGTTATCGTTCGTAGGGGTGCGATAGCTGGTTAACGGAAAAACATATTTTTCAAACATATTTTATTTCTGCAGAAAAGTGACCTAAATGGGTTACGCATCTTCAATTTGAATATTAATCTCAAAGCTCTCTTCTGGGTACTGAATAAACTTTGAATCGAAATCTGGCTGTCTGATACCCAGAAAGGAATTTCATAACGGAGATGACTCTCCATAAGTGAATAGTATGTATTCATTGCTGCTGAAAATCCGAGTTCACGAGATATGACATTTATGGCAGGTCAACCAGAAGATAATTCATTCATTAGAGCAGTAATTTGCGTATCACATTTTAAATTACTTACAATGAGTATACATAGAAATTCAGTTACAGGCTTACTTTCAATCATGTGTTCACCTAGTATTACTTATATTATTAGTATTCTTAGTCTAACTTGAATGTTATCAAATTTGTTTTAGAAACATTAAGCGATAGCATATTCAATTCACACCTTTTTTTATTTTTTCTAAATTTGAGTGGACAGACCAAGTAAAAGTTAGGATCTTTATTACGCCGTAGTGTCATTCGCAAACAAGGTAAATGCTTCAGATATATCAAGTTTTGCCATATCGTTAATATATATCAAGAATTAAATTGGGCCTAGGACTGACCCCTGAGGGGTCAGAAGTGTTGTTGCTCAATGTTATTTTTTTGACTTCTACCAGAAATATAAGATCTGAACCATTCTAAGGCTGTTCCCCGGATTCCATATTGGAAGAGTTTTGCAGCAGGATTTCATGTTCCACGCAATCAAATGCCTTAGAAAAGTTCAGAAATACTGCCGTCGTCACTTTTTGATCATTAAGGGTCGTGTAGACGTTTTCGAGGAAATAAAAGATGGCGTCATTTGTCGGAAGCCAAACTGTACGGAAGCTATAATTATATGTTTTTTCAAGAAACCCTACTTTTGACTAGTTTTTCAATGATTTTGGATAACGTTGATAAAATTGAAATCGGTCTGAAATTGCTGGGGTCCTCAATGGCACCTCCTTTGTAAAGCGGTATCGCTTTTGCTGATTTCAAACTAGAAGGAAATACACCAGTAGTAAACGACGAGTTCATAGCTATTACTAAAACTTGAAAAGCTCCATCAGGAAATTGTAAAAACAACTTTGGTGATAAGGGGGCGTCCATAAATTACGTGAGGTGTTTTTTTTAAATTTTCTGTATCTCCCTCCCCGCTGGTGAGATGCCGTGAGATTTTACTCAATCCCCTCCCCCATCCCCCAATCTCACGTGAGATTTTTCAAAATGTGGGTTTCTTACGTAAACACGTCAGATGGTTATTGTAAAAAGAACAAAAAAATCGCTTCGTGCTTTTATTTACGACTAGTTAAGACTAGTAATCAATATTGCTTAGAGTTTAATTGTAAGTTTAATGAAAATTTAATAATAGAATACTTAAATCGAAACTATTGTGATTGAAAAAAGAATATCTACTCTAATTCAGTCCATGGAGAATCATGTGCGGTCTCAAGAGAGACTATTGAAAGAAGTATGAATGAAATTATTTTCTTTCGAACGAATTAGTGAATGATTCTAATCGTATTACTATTCGCCGGGACCCCCCCTCCCTCCAACGTAAGATCAGATGAGATTTGACTCGAGCCCCTCCCAGGGCCCCCCTAAGCGCTACTGGCGTCTGTGTGCAAAACAGGATTTTGGCGCCCCTTAAGGTATTTTGGATCATGTTTTTTTATTTATTTTTTTGAAGGTAGGTAGGTGCTTGCAATAAAGCAAAAAACTGAACTTTAGAAGTCATATTCATTTGTAGACTAAAATATCAAAATGAAACAAACAGAATAAAATTATAACAACATAATTCAAAATAAATTCCTGTTCACACTCATTTCAAAGCATTTACTTTTATAATAGGGTACAGACACGTTGTTTATAAATACTAAAAAATAACCGAAAACTAAAAATCACATCTTTTGCAGGAACAAATAACAGAAATATTGCCTAATGTCTATATATATATATATATATATATATATATATATATATATATATATATATATATATATATATATATATATATACATACATATATGTATGTATATATATATATATATATGTATGTATATATATATATATATATATATATATATATATATATATATATATATATATATAGATAGATATTTAAAAAATATGCAATATGCAGATACTTCTGATAAAAAATGCCTAAGGTAACTTCGTTATAAAATCAAAAATGATAGCTAGGTACGATAGAAAAATACAAAATAGGTATTGTAGCAGCGATATTTTCCGCTAATATCGCTATCCCAGACAATCTTTCTTGAAGTATTGTCAATCTTAGATAATTTTTAATGATTTTTAACTTTGGAAAAGATCGCTCGCCAGACGCTACAGATACAGGCAATGTCAGAAGAATTCTTAGTGAAATGCTTGAGTTTGGAAGGGTGGAGATTGAATTGTTTTCAAATATATATTGTAAAATATTTAAGAGATCAGTATCATCAGGTAATGAAAACAAATTTAACGTACTTAAGTAAAAAGCAATTTGTTCTAGCCCATTCACTTAAACCCATTCAAAAATAAAGGCAGAAAAAGTATTAAACTAATTTGATCTTATAGCCCTCAAAAAACCTACAAAATGGTTTTTTAAAAAGATCGATAGCATAAAAACTAAGCGAGTCATTAATAAAAAAACAATTATTTTTTCAAACACGTACAGGGTCTTTGACTTTTTTATTATATTTATGTGCTTCCTAGAGCCTTCATTATGTCAGATAGAAAAAAAATGTTTTATGCTTATATTTGTTTGCTATTTGGACTATTGAAAATTAATTATATTTCTTCTAATTGTTTCCATGGCTTTCTCTGCAATTTATTTGAGCTAATATAACTTAAAAATTTAAAAACAGCTCACCCAAAAATGCCCAAATGATATCAACATATATATTTTTCAAATCAGAGAATAAAGGGCTTTCATTTTAGCGCATAATATACAGGGTGTTTCATCAATGTGGATGCTGCTTATATTTTTTCATTTTCGATGCGATTTTGTTTTTATCTTATAACCTCAAAAGATAATATAGGAAAAATTACCTACAACTTCTGCTCAGAACATTTTTTCTATCTGACATAATGAAGGCTCTAGGAAGCACGTAAATGTAGTCAAAGACCCTGTACATGACATTTCAATTAATAAAAAGATATTTGGGTAAACAAAAAATAATTATAACCAGTATCCTATGAAGGGTTAATGTTGATAGTATAAATTAAAGTAGGGACCACTTACCAATTTATAAAAAATCAAACCGTTGAAATTGGAGTCAGCAGGTATTCAGCATTTGAGTTTTTAGAAAAAAAATTAGTGAACAAAATATTATACAACACAACACTTGACAAAATAAAAATAACTTTAAATGTAATAATTAATAGAATTACTTATTTTTATGCACCTGTTGCACGGTCTAGTGAACTAACCGGTTTAAAAACGCCTCTGGCGATGCATCATCTCTTTTATAGCACTCCGGGCATTGTTCATGTCTAAACAGGAAAAATCACCGCCTGACATGTTCTCGCAACATAGGAATCGGCAGTAACTGGATGATATACTAATACAATTTCGTGTGTATTTATACTTAATCCTATTTAATTCCTCAACTTTTATTTTGAAATTAATTTTTGTTTTTGTTTTTTTTTTGAAAATTATTGCAATTTTTGACCCTAGATTTTGGCGCCCCTAAAGGATGGCGCCCGTGTGCATAGCACACTTTGCACATATGGTAGCGGGGGCCCTGCCCCCCCCTTAAACACCTCACGTAATTTATGGACGCTTCCTAAGTTGTCTTCACCAGCAGAATTTTTGTTTTTTATTTCTTTTATTACTAACTTCAGCTCACTCAAGTCTGTGTCATATAAAAACAGGGAATTCATAGGAGAGCTTACCTTATCCAAATTTTGAAGCAGGTCAACTGTTGGAATGGTGTCGTTGGTTAATTTTGAGGCTATTGAACAATAATCATTTAATTGATATAGGTTTATCTTTATTTTGGGATGGTTCTGTTTGATATTTTCTCTCAAGTCATTTACTATTGTGCACTTCTTTTTGTTTATTTTCTGTTTTATTCAGTCTATTATTATAATAGTGATCTTTGGCTAGTTTGATAGTTTGTCTGTGGATACGACGAAATTTATTGAAGTGTGACATAAAAAATATATGGTCACTGTGGAATTTCCTAATGGTATGTAGGCACCTTAGATTTTTCGATGAAATTCCAAGTCCTTCAGTAATCCAAGGTTTGAATTTTTTCCGTTTTATCAAGCGCAGGGGGAAAGCCTTGATAAATTTTTCACAGATTATTTCCTGAAATTCATTCACTGGATCTGCTGCCCCATGTATAGAATTATAATATGTGGTCTGACAAACGATATATACTTGCATGTCATTTCATTATTAACAGTGATACATATTAACAGTGATACATTAGACAATTCCAATTTGTTCTCGTATCTCTACGGAAACCGAATGCACTCATATCACATTGAAGTTTATTTCTGACAATCTTCCGTTTCATGATATTTTCTTGCTACTTTCATACTCAGCGATGCCTTTTACATATAAATGAATATTCACTTAATGGAGTTCACCATATCAGCTCCAAATACTGGAATAGATATTCACATTTTCATCCTAGTCTAGAAACCGTATCCGTTCAACAGGACTTGGCTTAATACATTTCCCAAACCATAAGTTGCCTGTAACTTTATATAAATAGTGAATTTGTATACGGATTTCGTATTCAAATATTTACCATAAATTCTCAATAGCGTCAGGGTAGTTATCCTCTGAAAAATATTGCAACATAACTCTGGAGCAAGAATGGCGTCAGATGGAAAACAAATTCAGGGCAAAAAATGTGTAGCTGTCAGGCATTCATGCTATGCTATGCATTGCAGGTTAACAAAAAACATCCGGGAGTTTCAAGTTATTTATGCACCGGGACCGTTCTAAAAATCTAACTGCATTCTGAACAATGCCGGATCACCGTTAAGAGTTCAGAGTGGATTTTACATAGGAGTGGATGAAATTTATATGAGAGAGATGCCAAACAGCTGTTTTGTTGCTAGTGCAGAAGTCGTGATTGCATTACTGAGACAATTTTTTTCGTGGAGCATTTACTTTTTTATACTCCACTCGAAGACAAGCTCATTTCCAAATCAGAGACCTCCAACGAAATTGGTACTTATTATCAATTACTGATATGTAGCATACTGAAGGGGTAGGTATCTTTCATCTGAGAGCTAATCAATAATAGTGATTTGTCTCTCTTTTATAGATACTTTCACGGAAAGTGTTCAAGTGATTTGGCAAGTTTGATTCCACCGAGAGCGGTACATATAAGAAATACGCGATGGACTGCGGCTCCTCATCGTTTTGATGTTCAACTCAGAACACCTCGAACTTCACTCTTTAAAAACTCTTCAATTTAGAGAACTACGTTTATGTGAAATGAACTTCCTGAGACGTTTTTCCAAATGAAATCCATCTCCAGCGATTCAAATCCAATGTGAATCGCTACTTTCGCACAGGCATCGCTCTTAGAGTCCCATAAAGATTTTACTGTGGTGCACCTGTTTTGTCCTTGAAAGAATCAATTTTTCAACAAAAACATCCTAGATATCCTGCCCAAAATGCAAAGAAAACTTCCAACCATGGACGTGAAAATAAAATGGACCTAGTTATTTATTTAATTAGGTGAAGTCGTTGTCATAAAAAAATCGTAATCATTTTTAAATATTCACCAATAATAGCCTAAACTTCATCGACAACGAGTACCATTCAGTAATTCAATTGAAATGAAATGAAAATAGAAAATATTTATTTTCAGAAATCAAATATACATATAACATTAAAAATTGAAAAATACCTATCACTAATGAAAGAATAAAATAATTCATCAAAACCACAAAAAAAATATCAATTTCAATAAAAATTTAAACGAGAAATTCCGTAAGATTCCAGAAGCTGAACTCTACATAACTCTACGCAACCTTATTCAGATAGGAAAATATCGCTTTTCCTGTAGAACAGTAAATAAGGAACTCGCGTTCCTTGGGGTTTCAATACGTCTTCATTTTGCACGGTCTTGACCGAAGAATCGTCGTACCTAATCCAGCAATTGTAGCCGACGTGGAAGGCATCGGTCACGTAGTGTCCAATGTTGGCATTTTTGCCTTCATGGTAAACGACGGCGAATAGCTTGTATTGTCTCTCTGTTGGAGACTGTGTTTCTGACGATATCAAAGTCGAATCAAACTTCAAGTCGAATTCAAAATCAAAAGCCTTGATAATCTTCGTGCAACGGTAGTTACTGTATTTGAAAAACTTCAGATGCAAAATAAGGATAACGGGAAGTTTGCAGAGCGTAATTTGCTCCCATGCTTCGACCTTCTCGTTTGTTTTCGACGAAGTCACTCCCTCTAAAATGTTCTTGGAGACAAGTACCTTAAGCGCTTCTCTGACGGTCTTCACTTTCTCAATGTTGAGTGGCAGGGTGAGGAAAGGCTGGGTATTCTCAGTAATGTGGTCCACGTTGCGATGAATGCTCGACTTTAGTTGCCCCGCGAAGATGTCACTTATCGGTGTATTGGTGAAGTCGATCCTTCTGATTGAATGGCCTTCATTTTTCGATTCTATTATGTTCCATAAATTATTTGAATCAATGGAAATTGACGTCAAACATTCCAGAACTAGTGCAATTTGCTTTAGAAATAGTTTTCTGTTTACAAATAATTCTGGATAATTCGTTGCAACTGCACACATGGCAACGCAATTGTAGGAATTCCTGTGTGATCGTTCTTTACTGTTTACAAATTTCACCAATTCATGTTGACATTATTGTTCGTGTGTGATATTTATTGAAATACTGATTTTCTAATTATATTAGGATTATATATAGTGTAAGGATAAATGAGAGTAATAATGGTGCATAACTGTTGAGTTTGTGGGCAATCTAATTATTACACCCAAAATTTGAGTTCTCATTGGTGAGTAGCAGATTCAATTTCATGGAATTTTTTTCAGCAGCTTGACAGCACTGACCTTGATTTCAAATCATTTTTAGTAACATATAGATTCGTTTTCCGATGACATTCCAGGAATGCTTCTCAAATTTCTGCCAATGCAGTTATCAGTTGATTGCTCAAACCACCAACGCCGACATCAAAACTAGGCAAGCTGACTTGGGTGTCACACCAATAGGTAGTTCCACTTATGCCTCGCTTGCTTTTACGCAGTTATTTTCATCAAGTACTGTTCTTGGTTTTTGACATTTTGTCCTTTGCTGACTCGATGGAACGTCAGTTTCAGCTTAACGTTGACGACGACGACGACATCGATCGCGATATGCTGTTGGAAGACCGGGTTCATCGACTCCTCAGGGGACATGATGATGACGACATCCGTTCAGCTTCTGTGGAAGAGCTGAAGGGATATATCAGGGCCGCAAAGGCTAAGAAAGCACCGGGGGTCGACTCAATAACTAACAAGTTGTTGAAGAGTCTCCCGAACAACTGCGTTGAATGCTTATTGAACATAATCAATAGTTCGTTAGCCCTCAGACACTTCCCAGTAGGTGGAAGCATGCGGTCGTCGTCATGATCCCAAAACAGGGTCAGAACCCGCTGTTCCCACAGAAATACCGCTCGATCAGTCTACTGTTTTCGGCGGCTAAGCTGGCTGAAAGAGTTGTTCTCCAAAGGCTCAACGAAGAAGTTGAGGACCGAAATGTTCTGCCTGATGAACAATTTGGCTTCAGGAGAGACCACTCCACTGAGTTACAGGCTCTAAGGCTGGTCGAAAACACCATCCACGAGTTAAACACAAACAAAAAAGTGCACATTGTTCTATTAGACATCTCGAAGGTCTTCGACTGTGTTTGGCACGAAGGTATTCTGCACAAATTAAATGCGTTCGACCTGCCCCGGGGCCTCGTCCGGTGGATTAGGTCCTTCCTGAAAGACAGGTCATTTCAGGTTAGAGTAGATAACAGAGAGCAGATCCTTGCTGGAGTGTCACAGGGGGCCGTGCTCTCTCCGACGTTGTACTCACTTTACACCAGTGACCTTCCGAGGCCCGAGCGTGTGAAGATATCTGTGTACGCCGATGACACGGCTCTCCTCTCATCTTCCATGGGTCGAAAGCTCGGTGTCGTCTATATGCAACGTGCACTGGACGACCTCGAGCGCTGGTACCTTGATTGGAAGATCCTAGTGAACCCGGATAAGACTCAGGAAATAACCATGGAGGGGAGATTAACTGGCAAGCGCGGGTAAAGTACCTCGGCCTTCTAATAGACAGTAGGTTTACTTGGAACCCGCACATAACGTGCGTCAAATCAAAGATCGAGGGTCGGATAGCACGTTTGTACCCTCTGATCAACAGAAAATCAAAAATGAGCCTTTGAAACAAAATTACCATCTATAATACGATGTTCAAGCCTGTCATCATGTATGCTTCAGGCGTCTGGGGACAAGCGACGAAATCTAATATCACCATTCTGGAGGTATTGCAAAACAAGCTGATGAAGATGATTGTGAATGCTCCTTGGTTCGTGCGGAATGAAGCCATCCGCAGAGATTTGCAGCTGCTTTCCATTCGGCAGTCCATTCAGTCGAGAAATCAGAGAATTTTCGATGGTGCAGAAACTCATGAAAACCCATTAGTTAGGGAAGCTATGGATTATTCTGTAGACGATTCCTCCCGATATAGAAGGCCCCGACACTCTGTCGAATGAGGCCCCTACATTTTCCGTTGAAAGATGAACAACGTTTTCATCCAATTCACCCCAGCCAGGTAGGGGTACACTGTGAAGGGCGGTACTGATGGCTGAGGACATTTATGCCGCCATACCATTAACACCCACATCAGTCATGACCCTTTTGTCCTTCTGGCAAACATCAGTCCAAAGGGTAAGGGAGCCAGGCTCCAACCTGTCTAAATTCAAGATGACTTCCATCTGACATTTTGTGTCAGTTAGGGAAGCTATATATTATGCTGTAGACGACCCCTTCCGATATAGAAGGCCCCGACACTCTGTCGAATGAGGCCCCTATGTCCCCCGTCAAAAGATGAACAATTTTTTTTTATCCATCTCACCCCAGCCAGGAAGAGGTTCACCGTGAAGGGCGGCACTGATGTTCTGAGAACATTTATGTCGCCATCTCCATCAGTCATGACCCATTGGTCCCTCTGACAAACATCAGTTGAAAGGGTAAGGGAGCCAGGCTCCAACCTGTTTGAAATCATGATGACAAACAGTGACATTTTGTCTTCAATCCAGGAACGCTTGCCCGATACTGACGATGCCCAACAGGCTGAAACAGCCATTACCGGTGGCTCTTGAACTGAATTCAAATTGGGAATGATCAGAATAGTAGTCATCTTCTTCTTTCGAATTTCATGAAATTATTTTCCAGCAGCATGACTGTATACCTTTCTTGATTTTATATCATTTCTAGAAACTTGTGGATTATTTTTCCGATGACATTCAAGGAAAGCTACCAAATTTCTACTAATGCAGTTGGTCAAACTACTAACGCTGACATAAAAACTTGGCAAGCTAATTTGAGTTTCACACTAATATAGATGTTATCGAGTGAATATGTGTTGTTTCATATATTCGGCAAACAAGTGTTGCCCATATTTACATTTAGCTGGACCGTGCCAGAAATCCCAAGAAATGTGTTTCTGTGAAGAGAGAAGGTATGACTCGGATCCCATTGGTATCACTAATGAAGCTATCGACAGGCCGAGGGTCATCTAATTGTAGACTTCCGATACTACTGGTAATAACGGGTCTGCCGTGATGGACCTCTCTCCACCCTCCACCATCTTAAATCAACCAAAGATTTCGGCCCTGAGTCTACGAAAAATAAAGATGTCGACTAAACCACCGCAATCGAAAGCAAGAGCTTATCAGTCCTCCAATTACTGAACTTGTTAACAAACCTGAAGGCTAGCAAATCAGATGATGCAAGCAAATCAGAGACGAAAAAACTATATAGGATTGAATCTAATTTATTGTCATGTAAAGTTGATTATCAGATGCCATCACATGAGAAAGTTGCCACAGTCATTAAGTTGGGAATCTTACATCTTGATCATCCGACAAACTCTTCATTATGCCAGTATAGCTGCCATAGATGATTAGGTATGATTCTAGAGTGTCATATTCCGTCCTAGATGGTTCCAGGATACCCGATAGAACCTGAAAAGCGTTCTTGGTTCGTAGGTGCAGTTAGTACCTTGAACGCCCCAATCGAATCATCTTGTCCTCGGAGGTCCTATATTTTTTGAAATTAGAAACCTTCTGAAGCGGAGACAAAATTATTTATATTGTTTCATGTCTGATATTTACATGAAACATTCTGATTTATGTGGCTTAAAAAATATTTGATATAAAAACAGTACGTCAGATATTCAAGTGATGAATTCTGATTTTTGAATTTCAGTTGATCATGTGAAATTTAATTATTTTAAAAATAAAATAAATACAACAATAAAAATTAATTGGCGCTCCGGGGCGACTTCATTGATTCCAGTGGCGCATTTGCTTTTTCTGCTGCAGGAAAACCCGGAAAAACCTGCAGCACCACATCATCTGAAGATCTTGAATATGATGATGTGATTGAACTGTATTATCTGAGAGAAATTTTCAATCAACAGTGGAGTTGAATATAGGGTTTTCAGTTTTCTTATCAAAATAATATTGACTGGAGTGAAATGTACAATTAGCTCTAGATACCAACTTCCACGATGTAGTTTTTATAGTAGAGACAATTGATATGCTAGGGTTTTGATGGCTAGATGGTAAAGAAATGTTTTCAAACCCATGTTAACGAAATTTCTCATTTCCCAATTCCATACGTGCATCAACTGGATGTGATACTTCATTCGCTTTTTATAATGAAAATAAAATTTTTGGTATGAAATTTCCGATAATTATCTGAAAGTAACGTGCATTAGCGTCAGTAAGATGACGAACCAAGTGAATAAGTACCTTTTAATGCAAGTTTAATGCAAGTAACCTAACAACGTATGGTGTTGAAACTGCCAAAAACTCGATTGAACTGAACTTACTGGAAACCAAAAGCTTTTTATCATTAAATTCAAAGAACAAGAGCGTGAGAGATATTCCGAATTAAAAATTCGATCTTCATTAATGAAACTAGCTGGAAGCTACTCCATAGAGTTTAAAGTAAAGACCATTTGTAATTTCAATATTTACCTGAAAATAAAGTCATGATCATTTCATTAATCAAATTCATTTCTTGTCGAGTACTTACCTGCTGGTTTCATCATATATGATTGAATTATCAATTTGGTACATGAATATTACTGGAGTTTTTTCACAACAAAAAATCTTTATTTTTAACACCTCGGCACGTGTTTCGATCACCAAGTGATCATCTTCAAGGGGAAGATTGAACTTCAAGAGGAAGATTGAACTTCCTCTTGAAGATGATCACTTGGTGATTGAAACACGTGTCGAGGTGTTGAAAATAACGATTTGGTGTCGGGAAAACTTCGTGTAATATTAATTACTACAACAAAGGTTCCAAACAGTGCATCACAAGTAAAAATTTGGTATATATTTGAATACACTATACAACTCAAATCGCAACCTCCGATAAATGATGCATTGAAACTATAAATCTATTGAAAGAGTTCAATGAAAAAAGTGATTGAAATAAAAAAATAATATTTTTATTACTTTATTATTGGATAAAAGAGCGAGAGAAAAGTGTACTTCAATATTCACCTGAAAGAAATCTTTATGCATGTTCTACGCATTTTTGTGAAGCGTTTTCGATGTAGTCATTATCTTCCTCTCTTTATTTGGAAGATAGAATACCGAAAGCTTCATTTCACAGAAAAATATTGCTCTGAAACCTCCAATAGGATGACGTTGGAAAATTCACTTGAAATCAATCAAATGACGTAACTTGCAGCTACTTTCTGCAAATTTTTATTCAGAAACATACTTCATTCAAATAAAAATGGAATAAAATATATCTTATATGTCTACGGTTCTTCTCTGAGGCGTGAGTTTCATCGTTATCATATCGTCAAAAACAAATTCAACGTCGGTGTCCGGTACGGATGTACTATTGTAGAACTAATCAATATACTTGGAATTTTATTCGAAAAATCCATTAATAATTAATTTTCTCACATAAATATCACATAATTTGAACACTATAAATATTCTTATCTCCACTATGAACGGTTCATTCCAAATAATATAAAACATAAATAAAAATTTAGAAAAAACATAAAAATTAGAGCTATTTCTGGGGACGTCCAAAATTCCCTGAAAGGTAGCCGCAGTTCCACAAAAGATTTGGAGAAATGTACCATGGTTAATTCGACTTCGATATCGTAAAATACTTGGATTCATTTGGTAGGGTTTGAATGGATGTGGCTCACAAAAAACCATCGACCGTTGAAGTGAAAGGTCGAATAGACCCACTCTTTAAGACTCTACCTACCCTACTATAATTACGAAACTAATGCCAGTTTATTCAAAGATTTTTTTAGTTTATTATTATCATCACGATTTTATTAGCTTCACCTGTATGTATGTATGTATGTTTGTTTGTTTGTTTGTAACTCTCAAGCTCGGGATCTGTATTTGACAGAATTTTCGATATTATTGTTTGATTCATTCGCTTGATCTATACGTAACCTCTCCTATATAATTCGAACTCACTTTACATGTATTTTTTCATTTGAAGAAAGTATTTTTTTTATTAACACGCGCGCCTGATGCCTCATTTGTAACACTCCTTTGCGCGCCTGCTGCCTTCCTTGGGCTTGATAGCTGATTTTCAGATTCCCTCTCCGGGAGTAATAAGTTTGAAACAATAACGAACGATGAATACTAGTATTATTGTGAAAAAAGTGTGGGTGCTTTGTGCCATATTTTTTGTATATCAAGCGCCTTTTCCACAATAATACTAATATTTTTCGTTCGTTATTGTTTTAAGCTTATTTCAAAAAAATTATTTCTCAGTTCGATATTCTTTAAAAGAATGTTTTTCAGTTTTTTAAACTGAACTGCAATCAGGTGCATGAAATGATGAAAAAATTTATCGTAACAAACTTTTTAATCGGATATTCATAATTCACTTTATTTCTCCTAATGGGGTCCGATTTACACACAAGAGAAAAAAAATTATGTTCCTATCATCTAGATTTAAGACCACCTGTGATGAAATTCAGCTCATGGATGAAACTCAAACCATCCTTTGTTCAAATTATGTTCATTTTCCATACATTGTTTCTTCATTCATTTTGGTATCACAATTCGTATCAAATCCATGGTTAATTGAATGAAGTTTTTTGTTGATTTGGTAACATTTAAGGGTGCCATTTTTTATGCACCTGTGTGTATTCTGATTCGTAATTTCAAATTTATTACCGGAAAGATAAGTCACTGAAGGACAGTTTTAGAAATGTTTGAAAACGTTATTACATTAACCCAAGCTAGTACCTGAATTTACTGATTTTTCAAAAACATATGACTAACATTTCGATTATCCGGTGATCGTAGGAAAACAGAGTAGTGCCGCTGGCCTACAAGTCAACCGGAGCAAACCCGAAATCAAGTAGCTTGTATTGACGGCCGCCTTAGTTCCGTGTTCTGTTCCCTTTCACGCCAAGTTACCCGCTTAACCCAGGAATAGTTTCCTTTTGTAGTGCAGACTTTGGTTAACTCTCAGTAAATTCATTGATCTTTTGAAGGCCCTCTTCGTTCTTTTACGTCCGCTGCTGATGAAGGAAATGCGAAAAAACGGTCTTTGTTTCTGTGTTCAAAAGGGTGTAGAGAAGTGTTACGATAGTATGTAATTGGTTTGGGTTTTTAATATATTAGGAGGAGAAAGTTTGAATGAAGTCTTGTATTTTTTACTTAACTGAGTTTGGGATTCAAACACTCTGCAACTACAAGAACTACAATTATAACAGATATAATGGCGATAATAATAGTTTTCAGAAAAAAAGGGATACATTGTAAAGTATTTAAGAAAGGAAAACAAAGTATATGAAGCTTTTGACTTTCTACTCATCCACTATTATGAAAAAGTGGGATATTTCCGAGGAAAGAAAAAAAATCAATTACCGGATCTATTGAAACTCCAAACAGAGATTTGTAGATCATGCAAATAATGGAGTTTGTTATCTTTCCATGCAAAATGAAAGAAAAATCTATCCCAAATAAATAATCTCCATTACAAATAATTTCAAGTAGTTGAAAATTGGATAGAGGAACGTGTAATATATGAAATTTCACTCAAACATGGAAAACAATAAATCTCTAAGTGTAATTTGAAGTTTCGTTCAGAAACACATGAGTTCACTCTTCATCAAAAACTGTTTGGATAACTTTGAGAGAAAATTCATGAAGATCTTGATCTCCAGCGGCTCCAATGAATTCAAAATATGGCCAGAATATTTAGTGATACGACTGTCGTTAATTTCAAACCAGTCAGGTTCGTCTTTGACCGATGCGTAATAATGACCGGATTCAACGCCAGAACCACAGTGAACAATGACTGCATATGACTGCATGAAGATTATTTGTAGTCTGCTTGATTGAAGTGTTGATTTATTTCGAATCTTCGTAAGAGTTTTGTGCTTCTGTCAGAGGTTGAGTCATGTTTGAAGATCGGAAACTTCCCAAAATTCCGAAATTTACCCCGGAATTTCACTCTAAGGATGGAGGAGTTATGGGAGACGTGTGACCGGATTGCCCTCTAATACGCACCATACGTGTCGCAGATAGTTCATTTTCTGAATTTGTTATACTTTTTTTGTACACATTGTATTTATTCTCTCTAACAAGAGTTGTCAAGTAAGTGTCATTTTGATATATGATTGATAAGTCAATTGTATTGAACTTTTTTTGAATATATTTAAATTTGTTGAGTACTTTCATAGTTTCTGATCCATATTTCGTCCTACATTCGACGTATTCACTCACCGGGTAGGTTAATTTCGAATATTTAACATTTGGCGACCGTGACAGGACTCCGACTATGGAGAAGTTAGTGAAGGTACTAGCAGTGCAGCGAAGAACATTCGACCAGGTTTTCAATGATATTTTGAACTAGTTTGCTAATAAAACACTGAAAAGATTGCCATATTCAGCAAAATCAATATTCTGGAGCAGAAAATCCAGGATTTGCATAGACAAATGGCGGATTTTTCATTAGACGACGAAGATGCTTTGAACAAAGAAATATCTACGGCTGATGAATACTCTGATAAGTATTTTAAAGTCAAACTTTCAGCTGAAAATCTTTCAAACAAGAACATTATTGCTGAAACTCTTTCTCAATGCTCTAATGAGACGAAGAAAAAACTCAAACTACTAAAAATTGAATTTAGGAAGTTTGTTGGTGAGATCAAAGAATGGCTTCCCTTTTGGAGTCAGTTTCAGAGGGTGCATGATGATGAAGATATTGCACCAGACGACAAATTTTAGTATCTTATCCAAGCATCGACACCTAATTCAAAAGCTCGTCAACTCATAGATAGTTACCCTTCCAGTGCAGAAAATTACTCAAAAGTAATTGAAAGCTCAAAGAAAAGATTTGGGAGGAAAGATCTTCTTGTAGATTTCTACGTGCGTGAGTTGTTGAAAATAATACTAAATAATTTGTCGACTCAAAATAACCTTAGCATCCTTTATGACAAAATGGAATCCCAATTGCGTGCTTTGGAGACCTTCGATGTAACTTCAGATACTTGTGCAGCCATAGTATATCCTTTAGTGGATGGAGTCTTGTCTCCCGGAAGACCTTATACGAGTGTGGCAACGAAGCAGTCTTTACGATAGTGACTCTACACTCAAAGATCGTCTAGACAAGTTGATGAATTTTCTCAGGAAAGAAGTCGAGAACGAGGAAAGAATAACTTTGGCTACGTCTGGATTCGGCATTCAGGAAAAATTCAAGAAGAAAAATGATTCCCAAAAACATCATTCTTCTCTACCAACCGCAGCTGGGCAATAAAACTACACAAAAATTGTAATTTCTGTAGTGGAAATCATCCAAGCGAACTCTGCTTGAATTATGGACATATTTCCAAGAAATGTCGTGTGTCTACAGCATATCCTACAGACATTAGTCGTCAATTTGACTGGATTCGACAAATCCAGAACAGCTCGAATAATTTTTGATACCGGTTCTCAAAAATCATACATCACGAAATCTGCAGCTGAAGAGATGGGATACAACTGCCTGAGGCAAGAAGAAATTATTCACGCTCTTTCTGGTGGTTCAAGAACAAATGTTGTCAAACATAATTGTTATCGCATAAAATTGAGTGACTTGAAGAACAAATATGCTTGCAATTTTGAAGCCCTTGATCAAACAATCATATGCAGTAATGTGAACTATATTCGTAAAGGTCCTTGGATAAATGAATTGCAGTCTGTTGGCATCGAAATAATTGATGTCAGAGAAGGGCCAATCGATATTTCAATTGGTGCTGATATAGCTGGAAAACTATTCACTGGTAACCGATATGAGTTGGAATGCGGCCTGGTAGCAATTGAAACTCTATTAGGTTGTACCCTGATGGAAAAACTCAAAGAAAACTATGAAGATACTACGAAATCATCGATAGTGATGTCCATGTTTTCCACATACGAATCGATTGCTGACTTATGGTAATTGGATGTGCTTGGGATTTCTGATCCGTCAGAAAAGAGGACACAGAAAGAAATCGAAGAAATTGTCATGTCTCGATTCTTAAAAAACATTGTTAGGCACGAAGATGGCAGAAACGAAGTTTGTCTGTCTTGGCTTGAAGATCACCCTCCTTTACCGATTAATTATGAAACAGCCAGAAGACGATCAGAATCCTCGTTGAAGAAACTCGATTCAGATGGTTTACGTGATCAATATGCCCAGATTTTCATAGAATGGCAAACCGAGGGTATCATTGAAGAGGTACCTGAGTTGGACTTACAGCGCGACTACAAAAATCTGACCTGTTTTTGATGCCTCTCCTCGACAGAAAAATCAGCCATCCTTAAACCAATGCCTAGAAAAGGGTATTAATCTCATTGAAATAATACCGTCTCTGTTGATGAGATTTCGTTTTTTACGATTTGGACTCATAGCTGACATAAATAAAGATTTCTTGCAGATAAGCTTGAATCCCAAAGAGAGATATTTTTTGCGTTTCTTTTGGATAGATGATACAGGATTGCTGAAAACATATCGACATACAAGGGTTGTATTCAGGGTTTCCTGTAGCCCGTTTCTGCTAGGAACTGTAATCGAATACCGTTTGAAAAGTTGTCTCGAAAATTCCGAAAATAGTAACATGATAACTCAGTTACTAAAGGGTTTTTATGTAGATAATTGCGTTGTCAGCTTAGGCACTAGAGAAGAAATTAAGAATTTCATTGAAGTTTCGACAAGGCCCTTTGCTGATGCCAAGTTTGATCTGAGAGGGTGGGAGCATTCTGCCTTCGATGGTTCTTCAGCTGATGACAGCAGTTTTTCTTCGGTTCTGGGACTTTCTTGGAATAGAAACTCTGATACATTGCAGTTGACATCAGAATGGTTTCGAGATATTCATACTGAAATGATAACAAAACGAGTTATTTTGTCGATAGCTCACCGAATATTCGATCCCATTGGATTTTCATGTCCAGTTTCTCTTTATCCCGAGATATTATCGCAGAAGACATGGGAATTGAAAACAGGATGGGATACTGAGGTACAAAAAGACATCAAAGAAGGTTTTCTGAAATGGTTCAAAGAAATTCCAATTCTTTTCGACCTTAAAGTACCCAGATGGTTATTTGATTCCATTGAAGGAAAGAATCACTGTAGTTTGCATGTTTTCTGTGATGGAAGTCAAGCTGCCTACGCTACAGCCATATTTATGAGATCTGAAGCATGCACTGGCGTGAATGTACAACTCGTACAAGCCAAGAGTAGAGTGTCTCCTGTTAACCGAATGACCATTTCCAGATTGGAATTACTAGCAGCCACCATAGGAGTAAGATTATCTAGAACTGTTACCGACAGCATCGATTCCAGTATCTTGGTTTATTATTGGTCTGATTCGACTACTGTGTTAGCTTGGAGCAAAGATGAAGAGAATAGGAAACCATTCGTCTGGAATCGAGTGAAAGAAATTCGAAGCTTAACTGATCCAAAAGCCTGGCTTCACGTTCCAGGAGATCTCAATCCCGCTGATCTTTCATCTCGTGGCTGTTCTCCACGATAACTGATTCAATCGAACTGGTGGGAGGGACCTGAATGGTTGAGAAAATCTCCGAAGTACTGGCCGAATTAGCTCTACACTCGAGATGAGGAGATGATTCATTCAGAGGAAAGTAGAGGTGCGATTTTGAATAATATTTCAACGTCAATTGGTGTCTCCTGGTATCATGAGAGAATTTCAAAATACAGTAAAATCATCCGAATACTTGGTTGGATTCGAAGATTCATTGTCAATTGCCGTTCCAAAAATCAGAAGAACTCTGATGAGGAATTGTCCTTGAAGGAAGTGCTGTCTGCTGATTTGTGCAATATGAAGCTTTCAATGGACTTGACGATTCTCAGTTGAAGTGTTTCTGTTCTTTCACTGATAATGATGGTATTTTGAGGATTGAAACCAAGGTTTCTGAAAAAACTGATTTTGCTAATTTCCGTTTTCCTATCAATTTGCCTACTAAGCATCCTGTTGTGAGTAAGCTAATCGACGAAACTCACTTGAAATCGTTGCATATTGGAGTTCAGGGATTATTGAGTCTTCTGCGCGAGAGATTTTGGATAATCAGAAGGAGAAAATCAGTGAAATCTGTCATTTCAAAGTGTCCGAAATGTCGCAGATTCAACTCCAGATGTATTGAGGTTCCACCTATTGCATTTCCAGAAAATCGTGTGCGAGAAGCTAAAGTTTTTAAGTCATCGGTGTAGATTTAGCCGGTCCATTCTATATTCGAACTGGAGAGAAGGCTATGAATGGCACATGCTTATATACATGTGCCATTCATAGAGCTGTTTATTTAGAACTTCTCTCATCACTGTCTACAGATATTTTGTTACAATCATTCAGAAGATTTGTGGCCAGAAGAGGAAGACCATCGACTGTATACAGCGCCAATGGCACAAATTCTGTTGGTGCTGAAAATGCCTTTTCACAATTGGATTGGAAAATGATAACCGCTTACAGTACCATCGAGAGGATAGCGTGGAAATTTTCCTCCAACAGCTGGGAGAGGTTAATCGGAACTATGGAGGATCTACTGAGAAAAGTTTTGGAAAAGCCAGTCTGATATATGAGGAGTTATTCACGATACTTTGCGATTGTGAATCAGTACTAAATTCGAGACCCCTCACTTGTATGTCCGAAGATAGCAAAGATCTTGTTCCTTTGACTCCTGCTATGTTCCTCAATGATATTTCAGAGTGCGGAGTTCTGGATTTGGACACCGTGGAGAGTTCAGATCTGAGATACAGGATGAAGCTGAAAGATGATCTTCGTAGGAGATTTAGAAATGAATATCTCGGTCAGCTGAAATTGTCATCGGAAAAACGAAAACAGAGAGAAATCAAAATTGGTGAAGTCGTTCTGATAGGAACCGACAATACCAAAAGGATGGAATGGCCTTTAGTGTATGTTCAAGAGCTGATACCTGGGAGGGATAATAAAACCCGTCTGGTCAAACTGAAGACAACGAAGGGAATAGTACTCAGGCCCCTACAACGAGTATACCCTTTAGAGATGAATTGTGCTGATGATTTGGACTTAACTCAGATATCAGGCCGAGCAGTTTCTACAAAAGAGACCGAAAGTGAAGAAACTGAAGAAACCAAAGAAAATGACAACGGATGTTTCAAAATTCCTGAACCACTTCCGATAACTACTAGATATGGTAAAAAAGTCAAACCTGTTCAAAGATTTCCTTCGTAGCAATTAGAGTTGTTGGTGAACAAGGTTCCACAACTCAAGGTGGGAATATGTCGCAGATAGTTCATTTTCTGAATTTGTTATACTTTTTTTTGTACACATTGTATTCTCTCTAACAAGAATTGTCAAGTAACTGTCATTTTGATATATGATTGATAAGTCAATTGTTTCGAATATATTTAAGTTTGTTAAGTACTTTCATAATTTCTGATCCATATTTCGTCCTACATTCGACGTATTCAGTCACCGGGTAGGTGAATTTCGAATATTTAACAATACGCCTCCCTGGACAGATGCTGTATCAGCCCAATAATTGCTAACCGTTTACATAAAACTGATTGTAATAACGCATATTGTCACTCTTTACTCGTTTTTTGTGTTATATCGAAGACCTCTAATAATAGGTTTTCTCACAAATATCTTCCATGTTGAGGCTTCGATCAGTAACGCTTTCATTATATATGTGTTATATCTCTCACATTTGGAATATATGTTTTCAAAAATGATTTATTTTGATAATGGGGAAACAACTCTGAGTTCTCCTGAGTTACAAGTTGAACAGAAGCTGACTTTAAATACAAATTTTTTCATGAGTTAAAAGTAACAAAGTCTGAATTGAACTAACTGTAAAATGTAATTGACTTATTTTCTCACGCAGGAAGGTTTTTATAGTAGAATAATTGTTTACATGCGCTGAAAATGGAACAAAGAGAATGGAGAGTCTTTGTGTCGTTGTTTGAAGAACTTCGTATTACCAGGTGTTGATTCAGCAGAGTCGGCGTCGACATTGATCTTGTTTACCCCATGTAAAGTGAAGATCAATGAACATATTAGAGGATATTCAAGCCGCTCCGATAAAAACTATCACAATTTCAGCCACACCTAAGTCAACCGGCACAATCAAGAAAACCTTAAAAAAGCTAACCACCCAGCGACCAAGCTTAGAACTCGCTCAACTCAGCACTGAATCATTTAACTTTATAAATTCGATTTTCTTTCCTTTTTAAAATCTATTTTACTCTACCGTGTTCAAATTATGTCCCGTAGCTTGAAGTTTAGTCACCTCAACGTTAGATCTTTATTCACTGGGTTTGATGAATTGAAGGATTTTATTACAAGCAATGATATAGATATTATTTATATCACGGAAACTTGGCTCAGTCCTGATATTTCTTCACAAATGGTTAATATTGACAATTATATTATTGCTAGAGCTGACAGAGATGGAAGAGGACAGACTTTTTTCCGAGATTAACCAATATCTCGAACATATCTGGATTTCCGTGAGTATCGGAGCTAACCGACCACCGAAAGCTAATATATCACTTCCCATCGCCGTACTCGAAGATATGGTGTCAAATTTTTCAATGAACTGTGATTCCTTGAACTTGACGGAAGGTATTTATATTAACCACTTATCAATGAATAATTCTGTGAATTCCTTTCTAAATTTTCTTTAAAGTTATATTCTGTCTCAAAGGATAGAAGTCCCTACAAGAATAACAACTAATACTCATACCCCAATTAATATCTTGGTAACATCAGAAAAGGATGATATGCAGTCAGTTGAAGTTTTAGATATTGGTATCTCCGATCATCTTGCAATTACTTGTGAAATTATATCACTGGAAGCAACATCAAAATACGAAACAGTTTGCTACCAAGATTTCCGAAATTTCAATCAAGATGATTTTTTCAATGATGTCCGCCTCTTTGATTGGGATAGAATCTTTCACTTCGAAACAGTAGATGCAATGGTAGAGTTTTTCACCACAAACACATAAATTCTTTTCAATGCCCATGCCCCAGTTAGGTCTATAAGAACTAAAAAACCGCCCGCCCCATGGCTAACCTTCAACATCAAGGAAATTATCAAACTAAGAGAAAAAGCTCTTGGAAAGTTCCATATCTCATAGAGACTGGACGAGCTATAAGGAAATTCGTAATTATACCACCGGAGGGAGCAATCTGACGTGAAAAAAAAGCCTGTTTAGAATTTGTTTGAAGACACGAAAATTCCAGTTTGATCTGGGGTACCTACTCTAAGAAAACTTGAAATTTTGAATAATGAACACAGCCCTAACCTTCCCGCGGATTCATCATATCTGACTCAACTAAACTCTCACTTCACAAATATTATTCATCCTGCAAAATCTGATCATCATGAAACACTCATTGAAAGATAAAGTCAAACCTATAGAGGACCTACTTTGAATTTTCGCAGAGAGACACCACTCCAGACTCAACAATGCATCAGTGGTATGAAAAGTAACTGTGCTGGATCTGACAGCATTTCTCTCATTATGTTGAAGTATATTGAAAATCATCTTATCAACCACATAACACACATATTCAATTCCTCTATAGAAACAAATAATTTTCGGGAAAGAAAGTTTTTGGCTTTCTACTACTCCATCTTGATACAAAAAACAAGGATGAGGGAATCTTCCAAGGAAAGGAAGGAAGTGATCAATTCTAAATTAAGTAACTCTATACACGGATGTGTAGATTATGCAAAGAAGTAACTTTCAGATACAAACTGAAAGAAAGTCCTCCTGAAACAGAAGATACTTTTCTCAACTCAGTTTGTATTCCAAATATTCGTTGTGGAATGTATAATTCAGTGTTCATATAGAAGTATTTGTTTCGAAAGAATTTTTTTTCTTTCGTGTAATTCAATGTTTATATGAAAGTAGCTGTTTCAGGAGGACTTTCTTTCAGTTTGTGTCTGAAAGTTACTTCTTTGCATGATCTACACATTCATGTATAGAGTTACTTAATTTAGAATTGATCACTTCCTTTCTTTCCTTGGAAGATTCCCTCATCCTTGTTTTTTGTATCAAGATGGAGTAGTAGAAAGCCAAAAACTTTCTTTCCCAAAAATCAATCACTCCTTAAAATATAACCCCTTCAATTCAAATAATTTTCCTTCTGCATAGAAACGTGCAATTGTACTCCCTTTGCCAAAATGTGAAAATCCAACTGAATTATCTCATTTGAGGCCTATTAGCAAACTGCCTATCCTACATAAGGTGTTCGAACGGATTCTGAAAGATCAAATTGATTATTTTGTATACAGTAATAATTTGATAACATATGTTCAATCTGGATTTCGTGCATTCTATAGCACCACCACCGCTCTTGTCAACATCACCCAAGATTTATTCAAAGCAACTGATGATAATGAAGTAACTGCCATGGTACTGTTGGACTATAGTAAAGCATTCGATACATTAGATCACGTTATTTTGCGAAGAAAAATGTCATTTCTCGGATTTGGTGAAGGGGCTGTAGATCAATTGAAAAGTTTCCTCAGAAATCGGACTCAGTCAGTATGTTTGGATGTGAAGTGTTCTAGTGATTTACCTGTTACTATGGAGAACCTCAGGGCTCTAGCCTTGGCCTCATTCTGTTCTCTCTATATATATCTGACTTCCATAAAATAATTCATCATTGCACAGTTCATCATTATGCAGATGACACTCAGTTATATTATCGATTTCCTCCAAGTAACTGGCAGGTGGCAAAGGAAAAAAATTAACAGCGATTTACAAAAGTTACTGGATCTATCTGTAGCCCATAACCTGAAATTGAATTCTAAAAATTTTCAGCTGATACTTTTTGGCCCGAAACACGAATGGTGGGAATTTGAAGAAAGAATTGAAATCAAACTTGGACAAGACTTACACAAATAATTACACAAAGCAAGAACTTGGGTTTGTGGCGAGATGCTGAACTGAGATTTCACAAACAAATAAATTCACTTTGTCGTAACTAGTACAGTATCTTACGTCAACTCTATCAAAGTAGAGATATTATGACTTCCAAATTTAAGTTGAAAATTTGCGAAACCCTCATATTGTCTAGATTAGCATATTGCGATATGATCTACGGGCCTGTTTTGATACAAATTGATGTAAATTGCCTACAAAAAAATATAAAACAATTGCATTCGTCTTTCTTATGATGTGAGAAAATTCGACCATATATCCCCCAAGTTCGAGGGGTCAGGTTGGTTACCGATTGCTAAAACATGGCAGTTCCACCTACTCGCCAATGCACATAAATTCCTCATTTACAAAAAGCCAAATTATATTTATGAAAGATATAAGACTTTCAAATCTCAGAATGATTCGAGGACACGAAACCGTCACAAGTTTATGATTCCAAAACACTCGACAGCCTGCTTTTCTCGTAGTTTTATTTACAACTCTATCAAACAATATAACACTCCGTCCAGTGAATTCAGACACTACTCCATATATAATCTCAAAAAAAAGTTGAAAACATATCTGTAGTCTTCTGGATAGATACTTTATTCATGTTATGCCTTGCTCATATGGTTTTCCTTTGTTTCATTTCTGTGTATATTTTGCTATATATTTTACCTCATTTGAGCTGAATAGATTTTTATTATTCACTTTTAAATTTATAACCTTTGTTTTTTTCTGTTTTAGAAAGATTCATGAACTACTCACTCACCAATGTATACTACGTAATTATTTTTATATTTCTATATAATACATGCTATCCCCTAGGTTTAGTTATTAAACATCCTCGCTGAACTTAGCCCGTCCATTGATTATTGTATCTACTTCTTCTTTATAAACAATGTATGTCAATGAATAAAGCCTATTTATTAGTATTATTATTATTATATAACATATGTATTGATAATTGACCGTTTGAAGATATACAATCGCTGGAAGAAATGGATGTCTGCACTAAATTTTTCGTAGTTATGCTATTATAGTTAATCAGTATTATATAGTTTATTCTTTCCAAGTCGATGTGCGAAAGATACTTTTGAAATAATAAAAGTTGATACAATCTATAAAGACAGTGAAACATAATGCCAAACATATTTATTTCAGATCACAAAATTTGTGTACAAAATAAGAGTTCAGTTAAACTATATTTCAGTGTTTCACCGTTGTAAACATGCATTTGGAAAAGTGGAAGGCAGTGTCTTGAGGTGTGGCCATTTTCACAACGCACTTCGAGAGTATTTCGTTAGCTGTAGTTTCATCTTTAATGTAGGCGTGAATTTTTTCTCGTACTGCCTCTTCATTAACATCTCCAGAGTCATTCATCAGCCCTTCTTTCTTCGCGAAACAGATCAGGTGCTCTTTCAGTTTGCTGTCATCAATGAATTCTCCTTGCATCATTTTTCCTATGATATCAGGAGAAACACCACTTTCTGCGAGACATGCATTGTGGATTTCCATCATCATTTGTTTGCTATCATCGGATAGACACTGCAGAAAAAAATTTTGTAAAATGGAAGTATGATTGTTTACGAATGTAATATTAGTTTGAATTCTATCATTTTCATTATCAAGCAACTTTTATGTAAGTATTCACTGTCAGTTCGAGTGATAGTGCTTTCATCTCTCAAATGATTTTTCAAAAATTCATACATTTTTCACCGATATTGTATACTATTTTTGTAGGACAAACTGTTTTGGATGATTATATATGAAAATCTGGTGCTGATTCGAATGAAAATACGCTATTCTTGAAATATTTCAATGGACAACTTGACTCACGTTGGGTAACATTCAAGATTTTGGACGATACAAGAAAGTCACATAGGAATTGAAAGGTTCATATCACTATAAATCAAACCAAATAAATCTATATTCAATGACAGAAGAACAATGACAATCAGCTAGAAAGGCTGAATGTTCAATATGTGGATTGAAAATCCACATGCAAAAAGTTCATTCTGAATCATTTAATACTACAAGTCCCTATGAAAACTCCAATCCCGATAATAATTTCCAGCAAGAATCCACTTACAGGATTTGAGACGAGATATACATACTGTTAAACGTATTCCGAAGGCTGCAATCACCCTCACAAAATGAATTAACGAATGTGTATCCAGGAATTCTTCAACTAATTGTGAAAATTTGCTCATGTTTGCTCATAGAAGTTTCAATATTCAGAGAACTGAAGATAATCGAAAAATTTCAATCACAACAATAGATAAGAAAAATTTGAATAGATCTTATAGCATCACCAAATTGACTAATTGTTATGTCAAAATTTCTGATAAACATAAAAATTATAAGAACAACCTCAAAACACAAGTACTCTCGAACGTCTCTGATGGTGATATAACAATAGCTGCAACATTGGAAGAATTACGAAGATATGCTGAGCTATAGTTCCGGTAGTTGTGGCGAATATCTTTCGAATTCCTCAATGAATCTTCGCAATATGCTTCTTTTTGGAAATGTAGATCAAGACATACGTGCTATTTTATCTGGTGCTTCTTCATGTGCCCTAAAAAAGGCAGGTGGCCTGCGTCCCACAGCTGTTGGAAATTTATATCGACGTTCAGTAGCGAAACTTGTTTGTTTCAATCTACAAAAAAGTCTTTGAAATCTATTTCGTCCCCAACAGTTTGGATTCGAAACAAGTGGTTGCGAAGCAGTAGCCCATGCTGCACAATGTTATATTAATAAAAATCCTAACCCAGTTGAAGAAGTTTTTCTGAAACTTGATTTTGCTAACTCCATACCAGAAATATATCCTTTTCTTGAACAATGTTATAGAAAACCTTTTTTTTAATATTTGGCAACTAAATTATAATGTCCGAACAAAGAGTACAACAGGGAGATCCACTCGGACCACTATTGTTCTGTCTTTGTCCATCATCTTATAACTGAAAATATCCACTGAATTCAACGGCTGGTATCTGAATGATGGTTCAATAAGTGACAAAGCAAATGTGATATTAGAAAATTTTCGTAACACAATAACTTATTCGAAAGACCTGAGACACAATTTCGAGAACTGTGAACTCATTTTACTGGATAAACAAGACCCTAACATCATCGATCAATTAGACTTAACGTGTAAGGTAAGACCCTCGTTAGTCCTTAGCTCGCACAAGTTTCTCAACTTCTGAGAGTTTTCGTTCATATGGGGGCGATAGCTGATTAACGGAAAAACAGATTTTTCAAACAGCTCCTGGTGTACGTGAGACTGAAAAACCCAATTGATTTCTTCTTGGTGCCCCACTATCTGAAGATGTCTTGAAATATTCTTAGGAAAAAAATCACAATCACTATTTCACCAACACATGTTGGATTTCATTTATTGAAGAATTCATTGGTGACTCCAAAGTTATCGTATATTTTGAGGTGCAGCCCGACTTGGCATGACGAACAGGTATTACATAATGGATAACGATTACATGGATAACGAATTAAGAAGGATGCTGAAACTCATCACCAATAACCGTATCGAAGAGAAAACTTGGTTACAGTTTCAGTTTCTAGAGGACGATAAGGGATTTGTTCAGCCACTTCACTCATTTTGCAATCATTTCTGATAGAAATCTTCTCACAATACCCAAACACAATATCTGATTGTTTTTTTGATCGTGGCAAATCTCTTTGTGAATCCAGAACTGACCAAAAATAAAAGTTGAAGATATCAAAAACTAGAGGGCATGGGATAAACCATCACTAGATCAAGCAACTAGTATTCTACTAAAAATGAGAATCGTCCTTTTGCAGTAACTGTGAAAATATCTGGTGCTTGGTTGAATGCTATTCCTGATGAATCAGGTACTCATTGATTGGGCTGCCCTTTTAGCGCTGGACGCTCATCTCGTCATTGTACACTGAACGATCTAATCAAAAGAGCATTAACTACAGCAAAAATTCCTGCGATTTTGGAACCCACAGATACAAGTCGAAACGACGGGAAAAGGCCGGATGGTATGACACGTGTTTCATGGAAAAACGGTGAATCGGTTGTTTGGGACTTCACTTATGTAGATACATTAGCAACGTGCCATCTTGCTGCCACTCCTGCGAATGCCTGTGCTGTTCCAAAAATATTAGTATTTGGGAAATGGCTTTACACGTGTCACCTATTACCCCGAAATCTCTTGTGAATGGAGAAGCATACGTCCTCTTTTATGAAACGAAATCGCACCTTTGAGATAACTGAGAGGATGTTTGAAGGTGATTGACAATGTTTCATGATGAATTTCACTAGTTCGGACTTCCATTGTCTACTATATAAAATGATTTGAAATCCCTGAAACAACTGAAAAAGAAGAATTAAAAATGAGATAGCTGAAAATCACCCGAAGACGATTGTAGATACTAACAATCGAAACGTCGTGAACTAACGTGACTTGAAATCTCTTCACTTTTTATTTTCTTTCTATTTTCATTTCTTTATTTTTATTTATTCAATTGTTCTATTTTTACTTGTATTTTATTTCACTATTATTTCATTTCAGGTTTATTTTGGTTGATATAATTATTATTTTCAGCTATCTCATTTTTAATTCTTCTTTTTTAGTTGTTTCAGGGATTTCAAATCATTTTATATAGTAGACAATGGAAGTCCGAACTAGTGAAATTCAACTGAGAGGATGTTTATTCATGCTCCTATACCAATATATTTGACATATGTGAATATGTTTTTTAATTGTTTACCTTATTGAAAAAAACTAATTGATGACCCTCCAAGTACTGAAATCATTTGAATTGAAGGGGTTATATTTTTAGGAGTGATTAATTTTTGGGAAAAAAAATCATCTAAATCATCTAAGCAAATTGGAAAACTCTGAAAATGCCAATGGTTTGGAAAATATAAAAAATCAGGTGAAAATTATTCATTTTATTGAAAATGTGCTTCAAGCCAAACCAAAAATAATGGGTAACTTATATAATTGATTCAATTCGAAGAATATGTTTCAGCTAATTTTCACCAGAAAATCAAGAAGCAATTCAATGATAGAATTGCTTCTTGAATTAAGAAACCGAACCATAACCTGGAGCAAACTCTTTTTCCACACCAAAACAAAAATACTGTCCTTCGACGCTCCTGATGATGCTGACCCAGTCAGCATCATCAGGAGATGATGAAAACTGGATGTTGCGTCTTAGTTAAACCTATTTGAATATCAATAGCTCAGATGATGAGGATTATGTACCTAACATTTATCAGGTTTCTAGTTTCAATTGCCACGTGAGACAGTGAACAAACTGACTGTTTGGAATATAACGTTTTGTGATATTCATGGATATCGTTCCAGATTTTTCGATTTCTGAACTGTCATAGGCATCTTGTTGTCATGCACTTATCCTGTGGCTGTTGTCTAAAGCACGTTGAGCTGCACTAAACATGTCTGATCTACGAAACCGAATATGTGAAATATGTTATTTGAAACACGTTATTATTTTTCTCTTAGTTCGTAAATCATTTCGTAAATCTGTCTTTTCCAACTCTTCCACCTTGTTGTTCAGGTTGCTGAACACTTGTTGAAAGCCAGATTTGTGTTTATTGTTTTCTTTAAACAAATTTAACAGTTTCTACATATTAACCAACATGGGCCAAATTTCTGAAAAATGAAATATAAAACTGCTTAAAGAAAACAAAATCCGACTGGTGGGCCGTAGTCCAATGGAACCTGTCGTACCAAACGTTTCGTCTGCCACTGCATCAGACTTTATCAGTGGCGAGGACGAAGGTTATATTTTAATCTATCAATCGATGCTGAGATTTCGAAATATAACCATATCTAGCCAAATAGGATATGATCGGTCACAACAAATAGCTGACAATCGAAGTAATTCTAATTTTGTAAACTGACCCTGAGTCAGAGATTAACGATGAAAACTGAAGGGCCTTTCTGAGGATGAATGTGAGGATGAAAACATCATTTGAATACAGCCATAGAATATAAGACAAATCAGAAACTGTGTGATCATTATCAAGTCATTGATCAATTTTCTCAAAAATTCTGACAAGAGAATTCAGGCTTTGAAAGACAATGTCAAACCAAATGTTTCCAAGCCAGGGTGGAATAATTTGGTCCCAATGTGTAACACAAGAGAGGTGGAGAATCATGATGGATTATTGTGGTGCAGATATATTTATAAAGCAATCATGGAAACACCGAAGCGATTGAGTTACAGTTCAGATTGGAAGGGCAACATTTTTTTAAACCTACACTCATTCATTCATTTTATTTGTAGATAATACCTGCTTATGTAAAATCCTTCAATCACCTTCATGTAGTCTATCATCGGCTAGACTGACGAAGACAAATATTACTTTGTAAAATTTTCAAGTCTGCCAAATATTTACATATAAACGGGGATTTTGAACTTCCAAACTAACACTGAAGAATTGTGCATTCGCTTGCAATTGCAATCTCATTTCTGCATGCTTTTATTGACCAAATGCAATTTGCGAATCAATGATCGCAGGTCCACTTTGTCGATATTTTCGTTTTGTATGAAAAATTTTCGGACTCAGACATACTTGAACAGAAGATAAATATGTGGCAAATAAGACGAAAAAATTAAGACTAAATTGAGAGACCAATCGGTTTGATAGAGGCTTTCACAGTAGAAGTCACGATTAGAGAGAATGAAGTCATTCGCTGCAATTCATATTTTTTTTGCACTATTCGACTTTCAAATGATATTACGAGAATTCTCAAATATCTGGCATTCAGCTAGTCTTTCAAGATAGAAAGCTGTCTAAAATCCCAGATACTACACTCACTTGTGCGATAAAATTATTTCAAATTCGTTAGCCACTACTTTTAGACATCCATGGTGATAACTGAAAAGCGATTTGCCTTTCTTCTCTGTGAGAAGACCGATAGTAAAGAAAGTTTTGCTCATTGAATAAGTGAGTAGATCGTTATACTATCATCTTAAATGTATATATACCATAGTGTATTGGAGATTTCTGTGAAAATGTTACACAGGGTAACATCCTTCACTACGTGTACTATGTTACGAGAGTCATAAATTCGATTCTGAAAGTGGGAGCTATTTTGAGAGAACCTAATTGAGCAGTACTAGTTTTTCGATGACACAAACACTGCGTCTGCTTTGATGCAGGAATAGGAAAGCTAGTCACATCAAATAATATCGGGGAAGGAAGGTTTTGACTTACTACTTCTCCATCTTCATACAAAAAAATGTGTGAATTTTCCAAAGAAAGGAAAGAAGCCCATAATTTTAAAATAAACTTTCCACAAAGAGGTATAGATCATGCAAAGAAGTAACTTTCAGACTCGAACTGGAAGAAAAAGCCATCACGAAACCATTACTTTTCTATAAACATTGTACACGAAATGAAAAATATTTTTGAAACAACTACTTTCATATGAACAATGAATTATACAAAAAACACTTTATCTCATTCAGTTTGTACCTACTCCAAACATTCGTTATGGAGTTGAATCAGATATCATTCAAAGGATTGCTACACAATATATTATATGAAAGAGGTACAATTTCAATTACATGGAACACTCATCCTTAAAGGTGGACATCTGAAGTTTTGGAATAAGACACTTACTTTATTGCCTCTTCAGAACCAATCTAAACAATATTACAAGATGAAGCACATGAATTTACGACTCTATCTCACAAATAATTTGAATCTACTCATGTCATCGATGACAGTACGTTATGCCATTCATTCGCTTATTTGATTCGATCCCTCAGGAATTTTGTTTGAATTGATTAGGGTATATTTTCAGGAGATATTAATTTTTGGAAAAAAAGGTTTTGGCTTTTTACTTCTCCATCCAAGAGAGCTTTTTCTTCCAGTTTGTGTCTGGAATTAACTCCTTTGCATGATCTACACATCTTTGTGAACTTTTCATTTCCAAATTAATTGTATCATTACTGTCTTTGGAAGTATCATTTTTCTGTATAGAAATGGAGAAGTAGAAAGTCGGAACCTTTTTTCCCAAGAATTAATATCTTCTAAACATATGCATATATCAATTTGAAGAAAATAATCATAACTCAATACCTGATTCAACACACGCTGACTCTTCTATACCTTTCTCTGAAGTTATTGGTTCAGCTTTCGACTGTGAGAAACATGACAAAATGGTATAATTAATAAAATAGGTCCATCACTCCTCATGCCACTAATATCTTAGTTCCAAAAACCGAAAAATAACTGTTTTCCAATGGTATGTCTATCAAAGAAATGTGAGAAATCGCTTGACACTATTTTAGATGATGATACCCTGATAATTTGTGGAAAGCATATAGCCTCACTATAATATAGGAAAGCTGATCAAAAAGATATGAGAAGAATCTGTCAACAGAACTCAGAAGCAAATCCTTACGAACCAGAAAATAATTCGAAAATAATTCAGTAAAATCACAAATTTCTCAGAGTTGACAGTTTTTTTAGAAACGTTTATTTTTCCTGAATGCTTCGTGAGAAGAGTACAATAGAATCCTTGTGCTATTTCTACAAAAAATTCTTAACTAGATAGAAAAAATAAAAATTATTTCAGAAGAATATTTGAAAAAGTTCGACGAAAGCTTAAGTTTCTGGAATATTCAGAAAAAATATTCTCAAATTTTGGTGGAATATCAGATACAAAAAAAAAGAAATATATTCACCCATTTTCCTGGAATTGAAGCACACACGATCAGGGCAATCAGTAAAACCTTCATTCTTTACCACGATAGATGGGAACAGCTTCTCCAATGATATTCAAGACACTAAACTGACAAATTTATACCAAATGAATACACACATTTTGGAGTCGTACTTTGTATTCATTCAGGTACAATTATAATCATGTCGCAATACATAAGTACGATTTTCTAATAACATATCATTTCATGAATACCTTGAAAAAAGTTTTAGCAATAATCTTCAAAGCGTAGTTCCTCTATTGACACTGAATGACATGAAATGTTTTTTTTTCATAATTATAGTTATCTCAGAACAATCATGTTCAACATGTTGTTCACTATTCGGAAATGAATTGCATCACTTGATCATGATAGAATTGAGCTAATTGGAATTGTAATGATATCATTGTTGAGAAAACAAACTTCAAAACTAATTCATGGTAGTGATCCGTTTTTCATTCTTGTTCGATTTATGACTCATTTGTTTTGTAGACATTCATATTGAATATAGGATAGAGGAACATAACTTTTGTCTGATTTCTACTAAGTTTTTCATTTGTTACCACCAGTTTTGGTTTATTGTCTTGAGAATGGTTTAATGAACCGAAACCGATCATGTCAAGTCTTGAGAATGGTTTGATGAACCGAAACGGTCGTAGCAAATGAAAAACAGTAGCAATCAGACAATAACTTTTTTAGAAATTGCTGCAGTATTTACCACGTATTTTTTCGCTTTTCATCCTTCAATTCAAAATGGCTCACCATATCCAGTTGTCAAACAAAAAAAATTACCACAAACGAGACATGAAGACCAATATGGTCGATAATTGATTTTCTCAATTGGATTCAAAAGATGGATTGTTATTCTGAACATAAATGACACATTTAAAAATATATAATAGATGGGGCGGTCAGAACTTTCTACATAACAAATACAGGTTTACAACTCTCTTGGTAGTCCATCCGAAAATACGTCTCACGATTCGTTTCTGCAGCACAAAAAAATTCTGACGACATTTTTGTCCTTTTCCAACTCATGATGTTTTTCATGCGTTTCATGTCAAAGTTGGCCGCGATCGCTTTTGCAGAAACACTGTTAATGTGGAGATCCCAGGTGAGTCAATAATTCATATTAGCAACTGAAAATTTTACTTTTTGCTAATGTCAACTGCGTAATGTAAACTACAAGGAGCAAATGGAGACTCTTCAAGAAGAAGAAAAAATATAATGCTTCAAATGATACTCAAGATCTCATTTGAGGAGAATCAGGCATATGTTCTGGAGCCACTGATTTTGTTGAATTACTAATCGATTTTCACGAGTTCATATTGCCTCACACAAGTGTTCTTCATTTTCTGAATATACTACTTTGATTTGTTCACATAAAAATTGTGATAAAATGAAATTTCTGTCATTAGTTGTTCAGAAAAAGCGGAGCTTTGGAGTCAGATTGTTTTTCCAAAAATCAGATGAAACATTTCATTTTGTACCTCTCTTTCTATTCAGTTTCTGAATACATGGAATGTGTTTCATCTTCAATAAGAATTCAGTATAATTCAGCTTGTAGAATATACTCACTTCTCACTTATTTTCGTCAAATTCATTCCAATTGATTACATCTTATTAGCACAGTGTGTTATTAGGTAGGCTAAAAAGTTCGTAGAATAACTAACAGATGGCGCTACTAGCACCCAATCCTAATTATTTTTAGTTACCCCTAACCTTCAAAAGCCACGTGCACAAATTTTATAGTTGTTGGACCATTATTTTGTGAAATAGAATATTTTGAGTGAGGCAACTTTTGTTAGTTTGAAGAAAGCGAATTAAAAGGAATTTCGTGTGTTGATAACACATTTTTCTGCGAAAAAAAAATACTGTTGAAGTCAAGGTTTGGCTTGATAGATATTATTCGAACTTTACACCAGGAAAATCAATCATTGAGAAGTGGTTTGCTGAATTTGAACGAAGTGAAATGAGCACGCAGTGGACGCCCCAAAGAGTCTGTTACCGATGAAAACTTAAAAAAGTCCACCAAATGATTTCAGATGGCCGGAAAGTGAAGTTGATAGAGATAGCTGAGGCTCTCAAGATTTCGAAGGAACGTGTTGGGCATATCGTGCATGAATATTTGGGTATGCGAAAGTGTTCAAAAAGGGTTCCGCGCGAGCTCACAATCTACCGAAAACACCAACGAATTGATGATTCTGAGAGGTGTTGGAAGCTGTTCCACCATGAAAAACTCGACTTTATGGGTCGATATCTTGAAACACGGCTCCATCATTTCAGTCGGCTGACAAGGTTTGATATCAGTATTTTGCGATGCGCCTGGTATAATATTCATCAACAATCATGAAAAAAAAAATCATCCACAGATTGTTACATAGCGTTATTGGAGCATGTGTAGGAAAAAATCGTGGAAAAACGGCCTCATTATATGGGGCTCTTTCTTTCGTAACTCGCACAGTTTTCATAAAGGCATACACTTTGAATCAATTTGAAATAATTGACTCAATTCAGAAAATTATATAATTTATCAATGATATATATTATACCAATGTCAATTATATCTATTACATCATAAATTATTGATTCCAAGTTAGCATTCGAAGGATCATTAAGAAAATTACAACTTTCAAAACGCATGAACTAACTCATTATCGGAAAAGCACGTTTTGTGATAGCCAAAGTATTAGAGCAAATTTTGAGATAGATTCATTGTTTGACAAGTTTACAGTTACATGATTTCTGCAAGTCTGTTGAGAGATGAGGATGAAACTGAGACAAAATTTATAGTATATTACGTGCCAAGTAGGATAAGAAGCGTTAGCCGAGTGCGATAATTCGCGAGTGGAGGTGATTGGCCCTATTCTCGAAGTGCGTAATATAATTTTTCTACGACTGAACGTAGGAAGGAATGATACAATATATTTGTTCGAGATTATGGCTTTGGATCATGAACTCCTTTAGTCATTATTTATTCACACACGTCGTGAGTGAATAAATAAATTTGAAGACATTTAAATAATATAATAATTTCAAAAATTAGTACGAACGGGTACTTTTTGGTCTGTAAAATATTTTTAGATCCTTTCGCTTGGCTGTTATAGTTCATGGAATTAACGGAAGTATGCTTTGCTTTAGAGGCGTCTGGCAAATGAAATATGATTGGCTGTCGGCTGGTGAGGTTGAATAAATTCATTAACCTTTATGTTGTGTCTCAGTATTTCTAAATTGTTGCAAAAATTATTGAAAGGAAAAAGTGGAAATATGTTACCTTCGAAAACAAATATTAGCCATCGTGAGCTTCCTTTTAATGAGTTCATTTATTTGTTCAGTGGTAAGCGTCGACGATTTCTTCGGTTTATAATCATCAGATTTGCGTTTCAAAGGGGCACGTAACTTGGAATATTTGCTGAGGTTCACATTTTTCTTGATATTCAGGATACTTCTTAGTGTGGAGCAAATTACCCATAATGACGATGGTTTTAAAGTTTTTGCTAAATCTTCGAAATAAACGGAAAGAATGGTTTCGGAAAAGAAAGTAATCTTTTTCTTCTCTCTCCAACTCATATAATTTTCGAAATTATAATCGTATTTTCCTCTTGATTTTGCTGGCAACAAATTATTCATCGCAATATTTGCTTGCTCGGTAATATCTGGTGAGGTAGCACAAATTTCTTGATCATTGTTGTTGATACACGGATTACTAGATTCATTACCAACCCACAAACTGTTGAACAATAAATTTACTGGAAATATGATTTTCATTTTGATTATACAGATAATTTGGAGAAAAAATTCACTGATTTTGGCTTTTGGACAGGTGAATGTATTCATGAGATTATGTTTATAAGAGTAAATGTTACATATCTCATCATTTTTCAAAATTTCTCACGGAAGTTGCCGGCATTAATTTAGAATACACGTGTATTCTAAATGAGCCAATACCTACCTGCCGTCAAACACGCGATGATTAGTTTAAGATGTATGAAGTTAAAAAGAATATACAAATAATATACAGTGTGGTACCTTTAACTGGAATAAATTCAGTAGAATTGTAGCAGAATGTTTCTTGCAAAATTCCTGAGACAGGTCGATTTTGTTTTCAAGAGAGATATATTTCTACATTCTAATGAACCAAATTACATGCATCCCTTACATAGGGTAGCTACCCCCTAAATTTTTTTAAATAGCAATAAGGGTTGATTTGTATTAAATTTCAAAGACATATTATTCCTCTAAACAGCAGTGCTCGATTTTTAAAATTCCGTCGATTAGTTTCCGAGATACTATCAATTTAATAATTTGCATAAAAAATTAGCATTTTTCAAATTATCCTCATGTCTTATGAAAAATGCACAGCTTTGAAGAAAATGTTTAAACAGGTCGATTTTGCCTTCAAGGGAGAAACATTTTAACAATGTAATAAATCAAATTACGTACACTCCTAAGCAGGGTAGCTACCCCTAGAAAATTATTAAATAGCAATAAAGGTTGGGTTGTAATGTGCTTTAGAAACAATTTATTTCCCTTAACAACAGTAATCGATTTTTGAAATTTGATCAAGGAGATTATAGTGAACTATCTAGTTTTACAATAAACATAAGGGTAACGGTTAAAAAAAATTGTACAAATAAGATTCAATTTTATAGATGCTCAAAGTGTTCACCATGTACATGCTGTAGATGGATTGGCAGAAGAGGTGCAATTGAGTGGCCGGCACGCTCTCCTGACCTTACCCCACTTGACTTTTTCTTATGGGGATACCTCAAAACCAAAATTTATGTAACGAAACCAGAAACCATACATGAACTCCAAGAACGCATTCGGCATGAAATCCGTCAAATATCTCCAGACATTTTGAAAAATGTAAGAAATGAATTTTACCATCGGCTTGGACTATGCCAGCATGTACTTGGTGAACACTTTGAGCGTCTATTAAATTAAATCTTATTTGTACCATTTTTTTTTAACCGTTACCCTTATGTTTATTGTAAAACTAGATAGTTCACTATAATCTCCTTGATCAAATTTCAAAAATCGATTACTGTTGTTAAGGGAAATAAATTGTTTCTAAAGCACATTACAACCCAACCTTTATTGCTATTCAATAATTTTCTAGGGGTAGCTACCCTGCTTAGGAGTGTACGTAATTTGATTTATTACATTGTTAAAATGTTTCTCCCTTGAAGGCAGAATCGACCTGTTTAAACATTTTCTTCAAAGCTGTGCATTTTTCATAAGACATGAGGATAATTTGAAAAATGCTAATTTTTTATGCAAATTATTAAATTGATAGTATCTCGGAAACTAATCGACGAAATTTTAAAAATCGAGCACTGCTGTTTAGAGGAATAATATGTCTTTAAAATTTAATACAAATCAACCCTTATTGCTATTTAAAAAAATTTAGGGGTTAGCTACCCTATGTAAGGGATGCATGTAATTTGGTTCATTAGAATGTAGAAATGTATCTCTGTTGAAAACAAAATCGACCTGTCTCAGGAATTTTGCAAGAAACATTCTGCTACAATTCTACTGAATTTATTCCAGTTAAAGGTACCACACTGTATAATTGTATATGGCATGTTTTTTTGACGTAACAATGTTTATAAAATAAAATATATAATTCCTGAAAAGTGTCGAAGAAATCAATATTATGTATAAACACAGGCTTCTATTTACTTTTATAAAAAGAATAGACATTCAAGATTTCAATTACCTACCTGATAATATGAATGGGAAAATTTAAATGAGCATGATTAATGTATTAACAATTATGTATGTGTAAAAACAGTTTTCCAGGAAGAAAGTTCTGATTCCGATTCAAAATGAGATTTGATTGAGCTCCTTGAAAGAATTTGGGAGATGATTTTAAAGATTAACATTTGTTGAATTTCCAGAAAATCGTGATAGTTTGTACCGAGGGTGTATATGAACAGATTTGCGTTTTTCGTACCATGATGATGATAACCCAGATGCAGTGAATTCTTTTTATGAATTCCACTCAGTTTTGGAAAGCGGCTTAACGTAGTCGTTATGATTGACACTCAGCAGTAAACTGACTATCTGTTTGAATCTGAAAAATTTGATGGAATGCGAAGAAATATCCCACAAAACTACTCCATATGTTAATGGAACGAAGCAAATTATATTTCTTCTTACTCAGTTCATCAATGATTATATATACCATGATGAATTCCAGCTGAAAATCAGTCCTAGAAGTTATTTTCGCTACTCATAGTATTTGAGATCGTGAACAGAACTTCTGAGTCTTGATCTATGTCCTTCGCCTATGTCCTGATGATTCCATCAGATATTATTATAGTAATGCCATCTGCGAAAAGTAGCCATTTACTGGGTGGAATGAAATGGCTAGAATCATAAGAATATATCAAAAATAGCAGTGCCCTCAAAACCAATTTCCGAGGTACACCATTCTTTATAATATTATACTTAGAAAAGCTTCTATACATATCCAATAATTGGTCCTATTCCGTAGGTTAGGTTAGGTCCGAAGTGAGTGGGTCTATTTAACCCTCCACCGCAACACGCAAGGGTTTATTATGGCTCTCCTAAGGATGACTGAAATAACCTGAATGGTACTCCTCTCACACCATGAAACATCAATTATTCAAAAAGACCGTTGAGTGGGACGTCGTCGATCACTTCAAATAAATCACAAATCATTAATGTCACATGTTCAAATCTCTTGAGACTCTGGATAACTAGATTCAAATTTTGTCCATTGTTGATCTACGTGCTTTGAAGCCATACTGATTTTTACTGAATAATTTGTTGGTTTAAAAAAAGTTCATTAACATTATTTCGATGATTTTTCCCAAAACTGAAACGATTGATAGGAGGCCAATTGTATCAACGAGTCAAACAAAAGTTTCAGAGGATGTATGAATGCTTCAATAATATTCTCTATCATTGCAGTGTTTATACCGCAAATATTTGATCAAGAATAATTTTTTCAAGAGATCACTACATCGATTATCTCTGATGCCATTGTAAGTCCGAAAGTAATGAAGAAATTGATGATATATATATATATATATATATATATATATATATATATATATATATATATATATATATATATATATATATATATATATATATATATATATATATATATATATCATCAATTTCTCGACCCAGTTTATACGGATTTCTCGAAAGCTTTCGTCAAAGGGTATTATGCAATATTAATTTCGGAATTAAACAACACTGGTATGTCAGTTCAATAATTATATCGCAAATTTGTGGTGAAATTCAACGGGTGTATCTCTGATTAATATGGAAACAACTCAAGTGTTCTGCAGAGATCAAATTTGGGATCACTGCTATTTGCTCCTTCATCAATGATCTCTTGCATCTCCTAGAAAAAATACTCTTCTCAGACAATTCCAGATGCTTCAAAAACATTCAAACTGTAAGACATTGTGTTCACTTCATAAATACATTGAGAAAATATATAACCGAACTACTAAAAAAAGGTACTTTACTATGGATGAATATATTATCGAAAGCTTCCCTTTACGAAAGAGCCTAAGTGAGAAAATTGGAAAAATTTTCCTCCACAGGAAAAAATAAGTCAAAGATCTTGAGAATTTTTTATGATGTTAAAAAATGTTTTTTCTTGCCACGCGTTTCACTAACCAAGTTAGTATCATCAGAATGTTAATGTATTTATACACATCTGAACGAAGCATCATTTCACTCGATAAGGGTTATTGAATTATTTCTATTGACTCATTGTTTTATTACAGGTAGGAGACAGGTATATATGTATATATGTATATATATATGTATATATATATATATATATATATATATATATATATATATATATATATATATATATATATATTCCAAAATTAAATTCTACAAAAAGGATTTGAAGCTTTATATCATCTATTCATTATCTGCGAGCGCTTTCGACAGTTGGTAGTACTGTCATCTTCTGACAGCAGCAGTAGAATTTAATATTGAAATACTCAAAATAAAGGAAACTTAGTTGCATCAATCAATATATATATATATATATATATATATATATATATTTATATATATATGAATAAATAGATAAGTACCGGGCAGGCGGTCGTCGATTGAAGACAAAATGATAAAAAACCAAGAAAGTACTTGCCATCGGAAAACGAATCCACAAGTTTCTAGAAATGATATGAAATCTAGAAAGGTTAATGCAGTCAAGCTGCTGGAAAATAATTCCATGAAAATCAAAAAATAAATAGATAAGTACTCTTTGATTATTCTCATATTGATTTCAATTTGAGAGCCACCGGTATACAGCTGTTTCAGCCTATTGGTTGATTGGTCAAACCACCAACACTGACATAAAAACTTGGCAAGTTGACTTGGGTGTCACACCAATAGGTCGTTCCACTTATGTTTCGCTTGCGTTTACGCAGCTAAATCAATATGGGAATGATAAAAAAGTACTTATCTATTTATTTATATATATATATATATATATATATATATATATATATATATATAAAGAAGGTGAATGTATAGCAATGAACTAGTGAATTGTGGAGTTCATGTATTTTTCTATTGAATAGAAGCAATGTTCAGTCAATGTTTTTTAAAATGTATTTCTTAAAAATATGCATGCTGAGCTTTGTTAGGCCTTCATTAAGTTTATTGTACAAATTCAAGTTGGGAGAGTTGGAAGAAGACAGTCTGAACTTGTTTGGCCTCACCTGACTATTATATCGGATGAGATAGTTGGAGAAGTCTGAGTTCAACTTTCGATTTTCCCTATTTCTGTGCAATTCATTATGGGTTTGATGTATAGTGATGCAAGGAAGTGGAATTATTCGATTTTTGATGAAAAATGGCCTACAAGGTTGGTCGTAGCGCGTACCTCCAATTATTCTCAATGCCCTTTTTTGCAACTTGAATACTTTTGTTGCCTGACTAGAATTTCCCCATAAAATGGCATCATAGCTTATATGCGAATGGAAGAGGAAGTGAGATGTAGTCAATAGCACACCTTTGTTCACAATATTTTTCCGTTTACGCAGCAAAAATAGTTGGCTAGACAGTTTATTGCATAGATGGTTTATGTGCCTATTCCACTTTAATTCATCATCGAGAGTTATCCCCAGAAGTTTAGCAGTGGATCCATTCGAAATGTTTTTATTAGGGGAGAATATGATGTGCTGGGTCTTATCATTGTTCATTTTGAGTTGATTTGTCGTAAACCACAGTTCTGCTCTAGAGGCAGTAGTCGCCATAAGTTCATTGAGTACAAGTCGACTATAATGCGAATTTATTAATGAAGTGTCGTCTTCAGCAAATGCAATACACATATCCGAAAACAAGTAATGAAATATATCATTGACATAAATGGTGAACAACAATGGCCCAAGTACGGATCCCTGTGGCACTCCATGATCAGTACGATTCCGTAGCGAAGTAGTTCCGTTGACAGATATCACTTGTTGACGGTTGGTTAAATAGGACTTTACGAGATTCAGTGGGGTTCCTCTCACCACATAGAGCTCGAGCTTTGCCAGCAGCTGCTCATGTGAGGCACAGTCAAACGCCTTAGATAAGTCACAGAGTGTTAGACCTGTTAACTTTCCAGTCTCAAGACTCTCAACTATTCCTCCCATGACTATGTTTACCGCCTGGGCCGTGGAACAATTCGTCCGAAATCCATATAGAGAACAGTGAATTGTGTTGTATTTACCAAAGAAACAATAAAGCTGATTTTTCAGCACCAACGGGCTGCTTGGAATTTTACCCCTGTTCATATACCTTATTCCACATATATCGATTTCTAAACTTGCACAGGCATCAAGAAATTTGTTTTCATGTACCGGTCTAAACAATTCTGAACATTCTGTGGCCGTTATTTTAGGCACTTTCAGGTATTTCACCGACAGTTTTCACCATTATCCATAACACAAATACCGGGACTACAACTACTTGTCCATAGACTTGTCGATTTAACCTTGAGCATAGAAATATATGATATTGAGAAAGAAGTTTTTGATAAAATAGCTGAAAGTCATAGGTATCCTTCAAACTTCAAATGAAAGCAAAAATTCGGATTGTCTTCTTAAATCCTCTACTTTTCAATAAGACGAAAAAACAAGTTATAGTCTTTTCATATGAACTAAAAACAGTAACGGATTAGTTCAAATTGTCAAGAAATTTATTATGAGAGTGGGAAAGGAAGTTTCTGACATTCAACTTCCTCATCTTGATATAATCCAGTTTGTGTCTGAAAGTTACTTCTCTGCATGATCTACACATCTGTATTTTTCAAATTGACTGCTTCCTCCCTTTCTTTGAAAGATTCCCAAACTTTTTGTGTCGAGAGGGCGAAATTGAATGCCAAAAACTTGTTTTCCCAAAAATTAATCTCTCCTAAGAAGATACCCTTCCAATTTATTATGAGAGTGTTTTTCAAATTTGCTTGTACATTTGAACAAGTGTTGGGCAACTCAAAAAATAAGACGACAGGTAAGATTCACGCTGTGAGGATTGCTATAAAACTTACAAGTAATGTTTCTCTTCTTCGATTTGATAGACCACAGAAATCTAGTGTCGTTTAACATACTTCAAAAACCGGTCTCAGAATATGTGAGAAATGCTTGAAATGACTGAGACCGGTACATGACAAAAATGTGGAATAAGAGCTATGAACAGAACATCAGTGACAAGGTCCCATTCCCATTCCAAACAGTTTGTTGTTTACTGTTTCATATGATAATTACGCAGTTGAAAGCAGATGCAGTTTAAATATCATAAAAGGTAGATAGAAATTATTATCAAAACCAGTAACAATATGATACAATAATTTATACTAGGATTCATTGTAAAAATATTTCGATTTTCATTAGATGTTTCGTCCAGATGTTTATCGAAACATTATCATTGCGATGAGATTTAGTTGAAGAAGCTCCAATTTTGTTGGGATTCATTATGACATCAAGCCTTCTTTCGTAAATATATCCGTTATTTCACCCAAGAAAAATCCATATCAGAATTAGCTTCATTCATTCGGAAACATCAACCACGAATGCATTCGGACAGAATCGAAGAAAAGCAAAATAAATTACTCACATATATATTCTAGAAAGAAAAATGAGATAGAAAGAGTTGGGACAATATTTTGAAATATAACCCTTTATATTTGACAAGATGTTCCCAAGTCGTACCGCTCGTCGTAAGCCGCTTCATTCATAACTGATTTTAGATTTGACGCCATTTGCTTCATCGCAAGTGCATGTCTATCCAGGATACAATGGCTGGAACTACAATTAGGTGCTTTATATTTTATTCGTGACACTACTCCTGCTGTTTTACCCGTCATCGCTTGGTCACATCTGTTGAAATATTTATGGTAGCGTTAAACACATAAGCATGTCTTCTTCAAAACAAGCTTCAAATGGATATCTCATGATAACTAGCAAAATAGCCAAACCAGCGATATCTGTCGACTCATCCATTTGCAAGACGAATCGTGTTTTTTGTAGACGTGTAACTAGTTCTTGTTTGACGTAGCTTTTTCATCTAGCATACATTTTGTTATGTCAAACACACATGATTTTACTTAATTGTCAGCGATAGTGTGCGCTTCACCTGCAATGCGATAGCTAACTGAACATCGTATTGAAAAAGTGCGCAAATGAACTCGCACTAGTATTTTGCAAACTTTTCAACCTGTTTTATAAGAAAGGGGTTTTTCCTTCTTGTTGGAAGATTTTTCGCATTCAGCCTATTCCCAGAAAGGGCAAGAAAAATCTTCCAAATAACTATATACCAGTCGCTTTGCTATCAGTAATATCAAAAATCATGGAGAAAGTCGTGAACCAACATATCCTCAAATATTTGGAAGGCTCCAACATCTTGAGCGATCATCAATATGGTTTTCGGAAACAAAGATCAACAGGCGACCTTCTATCTTATATTACACATATTTGGAATAACGCCATAGAGATATTTGCTGTTGCTTGATATTTATGAGGCCATTGACCGTGTGTGACATGAGGGTTTGCTGACCAAACTTCGATGCTATAATTTTTGTGTATGACCCTTCAGCTTTTTGAAAGAACATTCCCTGCAAGTGGCTGTCGATGGATATCTCTCGAATACTTTCAACGACTTGTATTGAAAAAAAACAAGAATCCAATCTATTGCTTTGCTGACCACAGCACACTTGTCTCGTCATTTTATTTGGATTCCAGGACATCGGCTACGGAGGCGCATCTTAACCGGCTGCAGGAGGTTGCATATCTAAATGAGAGTCTAGAAGTCATTTCGAATTGGGGAGGAACTAACCAGGTTCAATTCAATGCCAGGCATCGGTTTCCTCCAAGAAGATAAATGTCTCCGAACCGGATATAATAATGTTAGGTCAGACAATTCCGCTTTCTGCTTCGATTATTTTATTGGGGGTTAAAATGGACACCGATTCGTCTTGGCACAATCATGTCGCTGAAATTGCAAAGGCTGCTTCGCAAAAGCTTGGAACACTGTTCCGAACCGGAAACTGTATACACCTCAGCAACTCTTGATATTTCATAAAGCTCAAATCAGACCTTTTTTGGAGTATTGTTCTTATATATGAAACTCTGCCCCCAAACATACCCTGATTTTACTGGATTCTATCCAGCAAAAGTTGTTTCTCAAAAGATTGGAACAGTGTTCCGAACTAGAAAACTGAACACACCTCAGCAATTTTTGATGCTTTATAAAGCTCACATCAGACCACCTTTGGAGTATTGTTCTCATGTATGGAGCTCTGCCTCCAAACATAACCCGAAGTTGCTGGATTCCATCCTAGAAAAGAACCATCCACCTGATTGGAGATGCGAACATCACGTGCAACCTTGATAGCCTAGAACAGGGGTCTCCAAACTACGGCCCGCGGGCCAAATCCGGCCCGCCAGTATCATCAATTCGGCCTGCGACAGCCAATGATTTACTGTCATCAATCTGGCCAGCCAAAGATTACCTAATTGTTGTTACTATTGCTGTGATAAGTTAAAGAAGAAAACACAGAATGATAATTACTCGGTTTTATTTACTTGCAAGGTAAAACTTAACGACAGAAATTATGACAAAGAAAACTGAACTTGAGTATCTTAATAGCATATTAATAACTGACAAATAATTGAAATGAATCACAGTAAAACAAAAACACTTATGAGATTTATGTAATTGTGATTTTCCACCGACAATACTTTGTAGTTGTGAATTAATTTTACTTGTACCAATTATCAAAAGAGATATAAGATACTTATCGGTTAATTAAGATCTGTAAACATTCTTTGTGTACTTCATCTGAGAAAACGTTTTCTCACACGAGTAAGTAGTACCAAAAACAGAAAATAACCCATGAGCAAATTTATGCAAATTATCAAATTGTTCCAGTGGAAGACTCTTATAAAATTCCAACAGAGATGAATTTTGATATTTGTTCTTAAGCATATCACTGCACCGTAAATCAATAATTTTCATTTGGATTTCTGGAGCCAGGGTTTCAATGTCAGAATCGAAAGGATTTTGAAAAAGTTTAATTTCATTCGCAATGACATCAAAATCTGAAAAACGAGTATCAAAATTTATCTTCAAAGCACTCAAAGTTTCGATTGCAAAATTGACGGGAAATTCAGTCTCTGTAGTGTGGCTGAATATTTCTCATGTTTTGAAATATGTGAAACATTTTTTACGTAATTGCGATTGAAATAGTATTATTTTCCACCTGAAGGATTTGATATTGGTGTATAAATCAAGGAGAAGCTGATTTTCTCCTTGCAATCTCAAATTCAGTTCGTTCATATGATTTGTCAAATCGACATAGAAGGTTAACTTCCACATCCATTCACTATTTTCTTAATCGGAAAAAGGGCGCTGCTTCTCATTTAAAAAATTACGATCTCTGCTCGAAGTTCAAAAAGGCGCTTAAGGACTTTTCCGCAACTAAGCCATCGTACGGCAGTATGATATAGTAAATCATTTTTTCCAATCTGTTGAATAAACTCGCGGAATTGTCGGTGATTCAGCCCAGTGGATCTGATGAAGTTAACAACTGATATGGTTTTAGAACTTCAGACATATCCAAACATTTTCCGCACAAGGACTGTTGATGAATGATACAATGTAAGACTAATGGTTTTGAACCACCATCATTTTCTACAGCCTTTGACACAAGTGCAACCACTCCTTCATTTTTACCATACATATTTTTGCCTCCATCAGTTGTTATAGATTTCAAATTTCTCCATCGAAGGTTCTTTTCATCAATGGCATTTTCAACTTTCTTAAAAATATCTGCCCCAGTTGTCGTGACGTGAATATTATCAATATCAAGAAGTTCTTCATACACTTCATAGCTTTTATCCACTCCGCGAATAAAAATCAACACCTGAGCAGTATCTGACACATCCGTTGACTCATCCAATGCTAGATAAAACCACTCATGATGTCCATTTTTGTCAGACAGTTGAGATGATATATTTTCTGCGCATGATATATTTTCGGGGCATATTTCTTCGGCTACTGCAATCAAGCATTCTTCTATCATTTCTCCATCGGTGAATGGTTTGCCACGTTTTTCGATTTTAAGAGCCACACGACAGCTGGCGCGAGTTGCAGACTTTTGTTCAGTATTCGCTTTGGTAAACAAATATTGCTGCGATTTGAGTTCGCGTTTCAAAGCTTCAAATTTTTCCTTCCGCAAACTTCCTGTATACTTGGAGTAACTTTGAAGATGTTTCGATTCATAGTGTCGTTTAATGTAATAGTCTTTGAGAACAGCTATGGTTCCATTACAAATTAAACATAGCGCCTTATTACTGAGCTCAATCACAAAATACTGAAAGTTCCATTTTTCTTGGAACGTTCTGCATTCACTGTCAATTTTTCGCTTCTTTTCCATACTAACAAATCACACATAAAAACAATAAGTCAAATCAAAATACTTTTATTGACGGGTGTTACTTTATTTCACAATAGACAGTTTCGCTTCCTTCGCCTTTCCTACGCAGACTAACTCGCAGTTGCGCCGCTAGCCTTTTTATATGCAATTAGTACTGCCATCTCGAGGTGATCGGAATACACTAGCCAGAATCAGAACTTTTTCGAACCAACGCGGTAATTCCAAATATTTAATTACGCCTAATGCCACCTAGCGGGTAGCTGAAAAAGATAGTACATAGTAACACTACTCGCCAGTAGATGTTGTCACAATACACAATAATAATTGAAATGCAAAAAAAGCGTAAGTTTGCTTAGGTCACGCACTTTGCGACTATCCTAGTCTAGAAATATAGTTAAGGGTAGAAATTGGCCCTTGGAACAAACTGAAAAAATCATTATGGCCCGAAGGCTTCAAAGTTTGGAGACCCCTGGCCTAGAATATGGAAGAAAGGTTGGAGATTTGTCTCTCTTCTATAGATACTTTCACGGAAAAAGTTCAAGTGAGTTGGCATATTTGATTCCACCAAGAGCAGTACATATCAGAAATACGCGATGGACTATGGATGTTCATCATTTTGAGGTTCAACTCAGTACACTATGAACTTCATTGTTTCAAAACTCTTTCAACTGGAGAACTGCGTTTATGTGAAATAAACTTCCTGAGAACGTTTTACCAAATGAGTTTTATCTCCAGCGACTCAAAGCCAATGCGAATCGCTACTGTTGCACAGGCACCGCTCTCAGAGCGCCTTAGGGATTTTCTTGTAGTGCTTGTGTTTGTATTATTTTCAAAATCATACAATGAACCGTATTAATGGGTTTTAACTGAAAATGATGCCTCCATGGCCCATTCATTGATAGTTTGGAATACATACATCATAGTTTTTTGACTTTCCAATAAATGTTTTTTTAAGCACAGTACATTGTTTATTCCTGTCTTTGGATTTAGGGTGTACAGTTTGTAAATGTCAGCGCAACTTGGTAAGTGCCATGGGAAGCAGTTTATTACACATCATGCAGAGAGGTAAGCCGTTGAAATGAGCAAATCCTAAAGTGATATATGATTCATCATACTTATTCTTTATCGTCTTTGAAACCGTGGAACTTAATGTCGTTGCATCATCGTCTGGATCGGTAAATGCTGTATACTTCGAGCATACTGCTTTTGAACACTCGGCTTCGTTAGAAGATATTGTGCAACACGTTTATCGCCTTTATCCAACGTTTCTTCTAGCAGGTAGGTACTTGTTGCTTCAAACGCTAATCGTCGACTGACTGAGTGACGCCCCATGTCCCCTCCCGGGTTGAGTGCTCTGAAGTAGAAGCTTCCCCCCCAGCTATTTACCGAGGAGAACCTACTACCCCACTCCATCCACCCCCGCACTCCGAGCGGTCTTCAACTCACTGATGGGCACTTCAGCAAGATTGACATCTGACCTCTTTTGGTCGAAAGTCAGCCTTTAGGTGCTATTCTTTCGCGATCGGTAAAAAGTGTTTTGTCTGACTCTTCCTAACTGAATTTTCGCATGGGGGCCCCCAAAAACTAACCGGCGGCTATTGCTATTAACGTCGGGCGTTCCTTAGTGAATCTAAGGATAGTTGGATCGCGGTCGAGTTGTTCTGCGGTGAACTTGCTGGAAAAAAATCTGATTAGTGTACTTACCGGAGTCGCCTGCCGGCGACTCGTGGGGGCGGTCTTTGGTTCTGCTTCGTCGGCCTTGGATGTTTGTCCCTTTTTCGGAACCTGGGGTCATCCATGTTCAACGCATCGTGTAGATCGCGTAGCGCTGGGTTGTTGTGCGATCTGATTCTATCGAACACGCTTTCTGCGTGTTCTCTCATATACACGTCCACATATTGCGTGTCCAGGTCTAAGTCTCTGACTGAGTGGCAAATCGCGATCGTGGCTTTTATAGTCCTAGTCTCGATTTCGAACGTTCTCAAAAATACTCGAGTCGGCGCCTTTGATAAATAAAAAGCTAAAATAAGAATATAAATAAGAAAACGCAGTTTGAAAAAAACATGTTTTGAACTTAGTGCCGAAAGTCGCTTGTTCACAACTATAGCGTCTAATTTCATAGGCGGCTTTTATCAAAGGGACTCGAGCTCACAAATAGATATCGGCGGTAGCGGCATAGTGAAATTGTACGGTACGTTAAGTACGGATTCTTTGGAGTAGCTGAACGTTACCTTTCAGCAAGGCAGCGGTAGCTTTGTCTCGAGCGGCGGTACGTTTGTGTCGGCTTAACAAAGTATGCTAATCATTCGAATGAAAAAGTATACTGTGTTGGGTGGCCACTAAGTTCGTCTGCGCCTCGTGCATCATGATACGCCGCGTCAAAACGGTCGAACAGTGGGAGGTGTTCTGAATTTGTTTCTAATTTCTTGCGAAACCCCTACAGAGGTATCGCGAAACCCTAGGGTTCCGCGGAACACATTTAAAGTATGGCTGACCTGAAGCAACCAAAAAAATAACATCTATGTGTCCTTTCTCGACCATGCTTCGACGGCAAAATTTTCATATACTTGGGTTCTGAAGTCTATATGGAAGAATAATATAAAATCATTTAGAAAATCAGAAGCAAGTAGATTTTGAGACATCACAAGGAATCATGCAGCAGCATCGTTCATTGCAAAGCATAATACCCATAATAATTGTTCGGAACATGTAGTTCAGCAACTGTGTACATAATAAATTCCAGGAAATATTACAAAACCTCTTCTACGACTATATCGATCACATAGAAATGAAGAATGCTTTCGGAAAGGAAATATAACCATTATTCACTCAAGCCGATAAACAAGTTTCAGATATGGTGACAGTATAATAAACATTGGAAACTTTCTGCTTCTGTTCACTGAAAATTTTATAACCCATACTATTCAAACAAAGTACGAAACTTTCATTGCCATTTGTTTGTCAACTTTCAGTTCAGTTGCGTGCACTATTCAAGGTTCAATTTTGATAAATATTTTTTTTCCACATTTATTCAGTTATAGATTTCAAAGCTGTTTATTATTTCATGATAGGAAGACCATAGCCCATAATGTGATATTACTGAATGAAATTACAGTGTTGCAGTGGCCTGATATGAGAATTTCATAAATAGCTGTATGGATATACAGCATGTACAGAATGTATAGCAGATGATGAAAGAAGGAACTGAGTAATCGTTAACAGTTGCGGAATTAATTTTCTCTCGTTCGGTGCTACAATGGATGCATACATGAAAAAAAAACATATTTTGAAATGAGTCAATTAGTTTAGTGATCCAATAATTCTTCTGAGAAAATTTGGTTGGGTAACAGGATCGATTTTTTCTTTAAAAAAACCAATTGTTTCCTTGCCGACGTTTCGAATTCAATGAAATTCTTCTTCAGGGCTCTGTAACAATGAATTTTCATGAATGAATGAATTTCCAATACGATTATTATCGTTTCAGTTTCACAAAAAATAATGAATTAATTCTTAATTAAATACTCACCGAAAAGTGTATCTAATATGTCTGATGGTTTTTAAAATAGTTATATCAGTAACACGAAGAAACTACTTTTTGGTGAGTGATTGTAAAATTGAAACGATAATAATCGTATAAGTTTTGTGGAAGGTGTGTTTGTGAAAATTCATTTTTACAGAACCCTGGAGAAGAATTTGATCGAATTAGTTACGTCGGCAATGGAACAATCGTTTTCTCAAACGAAAAATAACCCTGTTACCCAACCAACCTATTTTCATAGATATTTTGAAATGTGCACATAAATCACATTAGGAATAATGAGAAAACTCACCTCAAGCGTGAACTTCGTCAACATGTGAAAATGTTTGCATCATTACAATGATATCTCATGAATTCTAATTGAGAAAAACAAAATGGAAGAAACGTATTTGTATCTCTGTTGAGTAGTGAGGGTGAATGTAGGCCCACAGCATTTAGGCCACATGTGACCCATTGTACATCCTCCCGAGGAGTTGTCCTCCTAGGTCATCGTCCATCCTGTCCTTTCCAGGAAGGTGTACAGGTCACTAGGAGACATCTCCTTTATATCGACAGGTGTAGGCAAGACTCGCCGAAGACACACTCTCTTATTGACGATAACTCCGAATTTTCGCATAGGACAGGGTGTGTGAACAAGATCTTCCTGAACACACACCCTGCATAGAGGTGTGTCCACTAGCCCCATATTATGGAGGTGTTTCCTCAGTTGAAAGGCCAGTCAGAAATCCTACTGTTGAGCGTGGATTTTTCCTGGTCATCGCCAGATATCTCTTCGGCGCCAGCTTCCTAGGGTCGCCCAGGGTGATCCTGGCAAGATTGCATTCTTTGATTTCATCCCATCTCTCAAGGGATTGTGCATGGGTGTGACGTTTGGCTCGTTCCGCAATTGTCGAAGTCATCAGGCCGTAGGTGCCACTGGATCCTGAACTTCTTAGTTCAGCCGCTTTCTTGGCTAAAGAGTCAGCAATGCGATTCCCTTCACTCCGGTCGTGCCCTTTGATCTACCTCAGAATAATGTTATTATCTACCGAGGTTTGGCAAAATCTTGGTAGACTCTAGTACTAGCCCTGAGGTAACACGTTGTCTGTTCAAGGCTAATAGGGCTTGTCTGCTATCAGTGCAGATTGTTATGTTTCTGCAAGAAATTCCTTTCCTGGTTATTTCCTTTGTGGCGATTGAGATAACAGCCAGTTCTGTTAGAACCATGCTGGTTTTTTTCCCATTTCCCACTTAATCCTTAGGCTTAGTGATCTGGAGTACACTTCACATCCTGAGCCTCCTTTGGTTTTTTGAGCCGTCTGTATATATGCGTATCACATTTGCAGCATCTGACTCTGTTAAAACAAACGTAATATCAAGAGCAAGAGATTGCATCTGAATGACTACTATCAGATGGTAAACCGTCTTTGTTCCATTTGGAACTCAATATATACAAATAACCAGTAACGTAACTCCGAACACTTTATGTAACATCTATAAAAGATGGAATACTGTTGCATTTCAAACGTAACGTTACATTTTGACACACGTAACCATTGAATTTCTATTAGGAATTCAAAGCTGGTTCATTTCAGTATCAAATATTCACATTTAGAATCATTTACATTTGTACACTTTTTTGAAATGAGACTTTTTCTAAAAATAATCATTTGCTCTCATCACCCTATACGTCGGGAAATGAGAGCATATTCAATGGTCATATGTAAGATGGGAGCCATACTTTTGAATTTTTTCCAAATACGAAGCTTAACTTCGATTAGATACATCTATTTGGTTGATAGTGTGCTTCATTTGTGATATAAATGGAATAATAAAATTTTGGAACGGAACGAATGAATGAACATGGAGTTATTAAAAAAAAAGCCATAGATTTTTCAAGAATCCTAGCATAATACACAAGTATGAGAAGCTGGATTCTCATATTCTGCAGCACTCAAAGTACATATTATTGTCATGGTTTTACCTCTCTCCCACGATCCAGCAAGTCTTTAACTTTTGGGAGCTATGATGTTCCCAGTTTCTTCGACAGTTATAACACCAGTCTCATCTACTTTGTGAATCATTTGTTGTAGAAACTCAAATTTCATCATCAATTTCTCCGAATTATTAAAATATTGTGTCACCTCAGTCTTGTTGAATACGAGTATTCTATTGATATTAATGGTTTCGAGCTTTCTGATACTCAGATCAGATGACACTGTAGAAAACCAAACAGCCAATCTTTTCTAGCAGTGTCATTGATTTCATTAACACTTTCGCCAACACCTAGTTTCTCAGCTATGAGGCAACTTGTTTTACGAAATCGTTCTTTTGTGAGTCCATAACATTTATTTGACATGGTATGAAGATAATCAAGTAGTATATGATGGAATTGGCCGATACTTGATAAAAATCCATAAGTAACGTATTCTAAAAACACTTTATTGTGTGATTTTCACTAGATAGTTTTAGTTTCGCCATACAATGGCTTCCTCGGGCGTGTCATTAAGACACGCCCGAGGAAGCCTAAACCAGTGTTCCTCCTTGTGGACGATTTCAGCTTGAGCTCACTTGATGTTATGTTGATGAGTCCAAACATACCCTGCTATTCCAAATTTGCTGGTTCCTCCTCGCTGTGTGTGTTTCTTGTGTTCGGCAATGCGGACTTTCAATGGCCTCTTAGTATCACCGATGTCTGATTTTCCGCACTCGCAGGGTATCCGGTAAACGCAATTCTTGGAATCCAAACCGCGATTCCAAGAATTGCATTGAAGAAGCTCACAAGAAGCCTCGAGTCTGGTTGAGATATGTGGACGACACTTTCATAATATGGAACCATGAGAATGCAGAACTAGACACCTTCCTGAAGCCCATCAACAACGCAAGTCCTTCCATCACTTTCACAATGGAAAAGGAAGTCCTCAACGCAATGCCATTCTTGGACGTATTTGTGAAGAGGACCGACACTAAATGGGAAACATCTGTATACCGAAAACCCACTCACACGTGACAGTATCTGAACCAGGAATCTAACCAGTACCGTCAATCGACTGAGAGAGAAATCATCAAAACTCTGGTAGACCGTACTCTCGCGCTCTGTAATACAAAGGAAGGTTTCGAAAAGGAACTAGGCATCATCAAAAATGACCTTCAACGGAATGTTCACTCCAAAGTGATGATGGAACTGACTTCAGCTAGTAGACAGCAAGAGCTTCACAAGAAACACAAGAAAGAGAAGCCGTCACAACCAGTACTTGTACTTCTCTACATCAGAGTATTGTCGAAAAGGGTAATAAGAATTGGGTCCAAGTATAACATTAGAACCTGCATTTAGCGGATACCCTGCGAGTACGGAGAATCATACATCGGTGAAAATAAGAGGCTATTGAAAGTTTGCATTGCTGAGCACAAGTAACACACACAGCGAAAAGAAACCAGCCTATCAGGAATAGCAGAGCATATTAGGACTCATCAACATAGCATCGAGTGGGCTTGAGCTGAAATCATCCACAAGGAAGAACACTGGTTTAGGAGAAAATTCAAAGAAGCCGCATTCAACAACGACTTTAGCCAAGCTAGCGTAGAGATACGCAACATATGGAGACCATTATTCAAGCGGAACACGGCCAACTCCCGCCAAAGGGTCAGCTCCCGATAAAACCGATGAAGCGAGGAGGGGGAAAAGGGGATAGGTGAAAGCACTCGAATAACTAATAAATAGTCAGATTTCGGAGGAATGCGTCCATTCATAGACAATTGTGAATACTATCAATCGAAACGTCGTGAAGTAATTTGGTTTGGAATCTTTTAATTTTCAATTTTCATTTCTTGTCAATTAATTTTCATGTCATATTAATATTTCTATTTCTTTATTCTTGGTTGTTGCTTGTATTTCATTTCATTGAATTTTAATTTTTATGCTTAATATAATCGCTATTTTTCCACTAATCTTTTTAATTTTTCACAGATTCTTTAAGGAATTTCAAATCAATTTATGTTATATTAGACAATGGAAGTCCGAACTAATGAAATGCACCACGAACCATTGCCAACCACCTTCAAACGAGCATGGGTTTCGTTCAAATACCATTGCTCTCATTACCCTATGCTCCCCTAGACAGGCCGTTTCTCTTATCATGTGATAACGTTGCTTCATCATCATTGATAATCATCGTGGGGAACAGTACAATGGTCAAAAAACATTCCAAAGAGTTTCGCCATTCTCTAGTTATACAGGAAAAACTAAAGATGCTATTTTTGGTTTTTGGCATAGAATTGTTATTTCTGAAAATACTACAAAATAGAAAAAGAAAGTTATGAATACATTGATCCGTTACTTCATAGAAATTAATAACACTATCCATGATAATAATCAAGCAACTTTCACAAATGATTTTTTTCTAGGCGCGTTTCGTTAACACTGTAGCTTCATAGCTAACTCGTGATAACTGACTTTGTAGGTGTTGCAATCATGCTTTGGTTGCAAAGTAACGATTTTTTTTCAAAGCTTGATATACAAAAAATATGGCACAAAGCGCCCAAAGCGTATATTTCAATTTCAATTTATTAAATTCAGGTAAGTGGAAATACATTTTTACATTTTGTTCAATATTTTTTTACATTTTGTTTAATATGATTCCTCCAGTGACAGTTTCAGATAGGCAACTTAATGCCTGTCTTCTGAAAGTTATCTTTTGAAGGATCATATTCCTATTCTAACAACATATCGTGGAGCAGAGATAAGATTAGTTGTACATGTGTCCGATTCACTTGTTTTATACACATCTCCTGCTTTTATAATGCTTGGGTATGAGAGGAGTGGAACAATTGATAGAATAATGTTCCTGTTTAAAACAGGCGTACAGTTTACAACCTATGGGTGTTTTTGTGAGGGTTAGTAATTGAATATATTGTAATTTTCCATTACAACATTTTTTAATTCTGTTTTGAATCTTATGACACTTTTTAGTTCTTTTATATTATTTGGGAGAAGGTTATATAATTTGGGTCCATAAAAATAAACTGATTTTTGAGTCAAAGTTTTATGAATTAAGGGAACTAACTAACTATTAAATTGTGTATTTTTTGTTCGGGAATTTTGTAGCAAAAAATTTTGACAATTCGTTTGAGATCACGTTAAGCAACGATAAATGTAAAGAGATCTTACACTGAATATTTTTGTTTCCTCATACAAAATATTGGTAGAGTAGTTTACGTTTTTCTTGAGAACTATTTATTAAATTGTGTTTTGTGCACTTTGTAAAGTTCTTATTGTTGATTTGAAAATACCTCCCCAAGAGAGAATGCAGTATCTTATAACTGATTCTACTATAGAAGTATAAAGGGTTATTACTTTTTTTTTGGTTACTACATCTCGAAGAGTGGTGTAGAATCTATTCATGAGGAATCTCACCCTTTCTGTGACGTAAGTGATATATTTGTGCCATCTGAGGTGTTTGTCAACAATAACTCCAAGTTATTCAATAGAATCAGTTCTCTTCAGAAATGAGCATGTGCGAACTAATGGTGCCAAACATACATGATTATGTAACTTCAGAACTCCTGTAGTTGGTTGAGCTAGGTCAGTTGGAGAGTATGTCATATATTCAGCTTTCTTTATATTTAGGCTCAACAGATGATAGTCCATCCACTTAACTTTTTTTATGCCATTTTCAGCAGTATGGTAAGCTTGGTCCTAAGTTTTTTTTGTAAAAATTGAAACCGTATCATCATCATAGCAAACAAGATGTCCTTGAAAATCTTGAATCCTAGCTAAGTTGTTGATGTACACTAGGAACAGTATTGGGATCCGGACTGTCCCCTGTGGAACACCAACAGTGATATCAAGTGATTCACTTACTGCATCTCCTACTTTAACTTTCTGCGATCCGTTGGAGAGAAAGTTTACTATTAGATCCAGTACCTGCCCTCTTATACCGTAGTTCTAAAGTTTCGCTATTAGTACATTATGTGATATTGTGTCAATGGTTTTCGCTACGTCTAGAAATATTGCCAGACATTTGGAAGATCTATCCATGTCGGTAATAATTTTATGAAGGCCATTCATAGCAATTTCGTTATTGGAATCTTTAATAAATCCAAATTGTCTATTGTTAATGATTTTATTTTTCTCAAAGAATGAGATGGGTCTTTTATTAGGAGATTGTTCAAATAGTTTTGCAAATATATTAATTTGAGATATTGGTCTGTAATTATGTAGTAAACTAGGGTTACCTGATTTCAAAATAGGTGTAATTATAGACTCTTTCCATTGATGTGGAATAAATACTACCTGTTGAGTAGCATACATTTATAATATGTACTAAAGGTCCCAAAATGTGGTTTGTTATGGCCTTTATTGTTTCAGAAGATATTTGGTCTGGATCGGGAGAATTTTTTCTTGTCTCCAATTAATACACTAACAACTCCGCAACTGGTTACCTAAATTCAGAACAGTAAAAGTCGTTGTATAGAAAATTGATATACCTTTCGGACGAAATACCAAAAGACTCCCTTTAGGCTTTAACATCTAAACGTTCTCAACATGTCCGTTCAAAATTCACGAATTGAAATGGTCATTCTGTTTCGAACTAAAAATCTCATTTTCTGCAAGATTATTTTCATTAGTTGTGAAATACCCCCCACTTGTATTTTCGCGGTCATATAATCACTTTTATGGTACTGATATAGTTATTTACTAACCTGCTTTCACATGAACTTCTCTGCTGACCACTATCCCGAGGGAACTTTTCAACCTGCACCTATAGAGAGAAGCGTGTACGTCATGACGATAGCGGTCGTTGGAAAATGGTGGGAAGACTAGGGAGCCATTGGGAAATAGTAGCCGCAGTTCTGGTACCTGAAATTGATTCATAATAATAACAATGACTGAACGAAAAAGAAGACATTAGAATAGTGTCTACACTTAATTAGTGCATATTCGAAAATTCAATTTCGAGTAACATTTTTTCAGTTTTTCTCAACACATTGCAAAATTGCTATGATTTGAAACAACTTAAATTGTTATTGTCAAAAAAAAACAAAAAAAAACACATCGTTCATCCATATTATAGGGTGCCCTTTAGCACTTTCTGTTAGGAATGAATTTGGGTTCGTGTAATGTATGAATCTATAAATAAAATACCAACAGGTGAACAGACTCTCGTTATCGATGTTTACATTCTCACTATCAACGATGACATATCCTCGTACGAAGACGCCATCTATGAGATCGACACAGACCTCAATTCCCGAGTATGAAAGATGAACAAAGCTCCTCAGGGCGGAGAGTTGTAATGCCAACGAGACAGCGGACTGTCTTTCACTACAGCTTCCACTGCAAGGCTACTAGTTGAAAATGAGAGTCCAAACACTCACTCAAAGCCCTAACTCACTCAACACTTTTGAGTCCCATGGTAGCTCGAAACAGTGCTGCCTGATGCTGGATCATAAATGGGTCTGATTTTCAATTGGTTGCCTTGCGATGAAACGTTTTTACAGCCGTAGAGTTACACGATTATTCTCCAGTTTTGAATTAATGATGGATTCTGATTCTTAGACTCTAACACAAAATAATTTCCTTGTAAATGGATACTTGTCTTGATATAAGTTCTGTGTGAAAAAGTGACCGAGGCCTTGGCCAGAAGATGTTATTTAATCCTCAGATTCAGAATACTACGTTTTCAACTGATGAAATGATTATATTGAGAATTGGTAGGAGATCCTCAGATCCCTCAACTCAAACAATATTGTTAAGCTGCTATATATAATAATAATAATAATACCGGCTTGCCGCACTAAGGCAGAACTCTTAGCCGCACAGATGCAGAAGGCTGTCATTCTTGGCTTACTGCGCTTGCTCAGGGCACATGATTCTCGGAACCAATGATCACTTACCCCACGGTGTGGGGAGTGGTCATTGGTTGATAATGCTGGCGCGCCTTCCCGAATGTATCGGGGCTTCGGGGGATAGGGCCTGACCAGCGCACACTACGGTGAAAAAATAATAATAATAATAACGCAGGACTCGATACAATACAAGCGTGACCTCTCTATAGCCTAGATCGATTACCGTAATGCATTTGATACAATTTCGTATGAGCTCATCTTGCATTTGCTCAGATGCCTTGCGGTAACCGACAACATACTGAGATAAATTGAACAACTAATTCCATTCTGGCCAACTCGCTTCACCATAACATCTGGTCAAGCAAGAGTCCAAACAGGGTGGGTCACTTTCAGAAGAGGTGTTTTTCGGGGTGATTCCCTTAGTCTCCTTCGCTTCTGCATCTCACTATTGCCATTATCCGTTGCGCTCAGAAATACTCGAGGGTATAACTGTGGCACCCCGGAAACCGGAGGCACAAGGTCACCCATATGTTTTATATGGATGATCTTGAACTTTATGCCTCTGGAGAGGAGGATCTACATCAGTCCTTCAGGGAAGTGGAAGAGTAAACGCATGCTATCGGTATGAAATTCGGGATAGACAAATGTGCAATGGTCCATCTCAAAAGAGAACGATGCGGGAACTACGGAGAGGATGTGCAGCTCGTAAATGGAAGCATCCTACACCATCTGGATACCGGAGAGACGTATACTTACCTAGGGGTGGAACAACGCCACTCACAAGAGGTAGCAGCAGTGAAAAACTCTCTCCGCGGCAAGTATCAGCACAAACTTCGACAGATCTGATCATCGGAACTGTCGGGGAAGAACAAAGTTGCTGCAACAAATATGCTTGCCGTTCCAATCTTACTCTATTCGGAGTAGTGAAGTGGACTCGGGAGGAGCATTTATCTTTAGGGTATTTGGTATAGTTTTCAACACTGAACGAGGTGATCACAACTCTGTCACCCAGAAAATGGGCCCAATGTGAGATCCCAACAAAAATTCAATCATGCCTTTCCCCACCCTTCCTACACTTGATGAACTCTATATATATATATATATATATATATATATATATATATATATATATATATATATATATATATATATATATATATATATATATATATACACAGGGATACAAGACGAGATCCGAAATCGGATTTCGCCTTAAAAAATGGATCTCTACTTGTATGTTTTATATCTTAGAAGGATCTCGATTTGTTCGAAAATATATATATATATATATATATATATATGTATATATAACATCAATTATTTGAAGAAATATAAGAAGAAAAAATATAGAAATACGAATGAGCCTCACATATTCTCATCATGCAACAATAATAAGTATTATAGAGCGTGTTCGAAGGCAATTTTTGGAATATTCACATTGAAAAAAATATAGTATTCGACCAGACAACAATATTGGTTATTAAATGATACTCAACGAAAGCATTTCTATTCCAGTGTACACTAGACGTATTTTCATCTACAAAATAAATAAGCAAAATTTTAATTTGATGTACTCCGACCCCAAAAAAATGTATGCAATAGTATTTCAATGTAGTCACGCTAGAACAGAGCGGATGGTTCAATTGCAACAACAGCCATAGAAAAAACAAATCTACTAGCTGAACAATTTTCTGGGAAAGGCACCATCCACTATTCCCACACCAAAATCCACAATGCCGTAAATTACTTTTCGGCAGCGTCTAGTCAGGCGAATTTTGAAACCTCAATATCAACAAGGCGTCTGGTCCCAACAAGGCGAAGCAACTTTTGATTTTTTATAAAGCTCAAATCAGACATTCTTTGGAGTATTGTTCTCCTGTATGAAGCTCTGCCCCAAACATACCCTGAATTTGCTGGATTCCATCCAGAAAAGAGCCATCCGCCTGATTGGAGACGCGAACATCACGTGCAACCTTCATAGTCTGAAACATCGAAGAAAGGCTAGAGATTTGTCTCTCTTCTATATATTCTTTCATGGGAAGTGTTCAAGTGACTTGGCACATTCGATTCCACCAAAAGTGGTACATATCAGAAATACACGACAGACTGTGGCTGCTCATCGTTCTGAAGTTCAACTCAGTACACCTTAAACTTCTCTGTTTCTTTTTGAGAATGGCGTGGCGTTTATGTGGAATAAACTTCCTGCGAACGTTTTTCCAAATGGATTTAATCGTTAGCGATTCGAATCCAATGTGTATGGCTACTTTCGCACAGGAACCGCTATGAGAGCGCCTTAAGGATTTTCCTGAAGTGCTTGTCTTTTATCATGAAAAAATTAAAGAGGTCACCTGTTTCGAACATTCGTTATAGTTGCAATCTGATATGTGGTATGTGATATTTATTTCATCAAATTAAGATGAGATAAGATTGTATTTTTATTAGCCTTCAAAAATTACAAAAAATATTGATGCGACAAATTCACAACATTATTGTGTAGATACATCAAGACAAATGAATGAATGAATGAAAATAATTATTTTTGAATGAAAAATTATTGTATATTACAGACAATTATATAGTGGAGATATTGAAAAATCTGACAAGCTAGTGAATTTGTGATTGAAAATAGTAGTTTTTGAATCTAAAATTATTGTATGCATCATAATAACGAGTGTTTATTCTGGTCAATCTAGGATACATATACATTTGGAAAATTCATTCTAATCCTACGGCTGACATCAGATGACAGAAGATAAAAAAAACATAACAGGGACTATTAACATCTCAAGGATCTGAAATATATCATTTGGTTTATTGCTTACACATTTTTTTTTTTACAGTAGTGCTCAGAACTAATCACATTCATTTCTTTAATTTCTTTTGGTATATCGTTGTTAACTTAGCTATTTGGGTAACTGAAGGACCGTTTGAACATCGGTTCAAAATTAATTTTTTTCATGCCAACAAACAAAATGTATATAATAAGTGACTATGTATATTGTTGTAGCGAAATAATTACAGGTTTATTATTTGGATGTTATAAAATTGACTAGCAAGCAATGATATTTTCAGGTTAAACTTGAATTTTTTCATAGTAAAAGATTATGATGTAATTTATTCGGCAAATATTCTTACTGCTCCATTGTTTTGGTGTAATATATTCGAGTTCGTCTATGTAGTTCCTAGTGACGAGTATTGTAATTGTGCCGTTCAGTGCCAGTATTATTTTTATTTTTGTTGTTGAGTACCCTGCATGAGATTGCTTTATGTGTGCTTCAAGTGTTGTTTCCAGTTCAGGTCATAATCTAAAAAAATACCTAATATCTTAACTGTAGGATAATTTGCACCCTTTTTATTTTTTGCAAACTTCAATTCACGGTTCATTTGTAGTGCCCTACAATTTCCTTCAAGTAGAGTATGCTAGGTATTGCTAGGAGATGTGTTTGTTCAGATGATTTTGTTTAGAAAATATAATGAAGAATTAATAAAAACTTCAATGAAAAACGTTTTTCAGAAGTAGTTTGAAAACTACAATTGGTGACCCCAAGAAGTGAATAGTTCTTACGCATTTGATAAAACCATGGTCAAGTTACTTCAGAACCTTTCGCGAGAGCAGATAGTTAACCTACTTCAATATTTCAATGTCAATCCTGGTGGAACTATTCCTGACATGAAAATAATGCGGGAGGCTTAAATTTTCAAGGAGTATCCTGGAATGATAAATTCCCAAGACTTTGCAAAATCAGTAATCGGGAAAAATCTAAGGGATCTCAAGCAGAAGGTAGTGTTATTGAAAAGGTGAACAAGCTAGAGATTATTTGTTATAAGCTGATTGAAAATCTCGAAAATAATAATTTTTAATTAATAATTATCCAACATATGAGTGGAGAGTCTACACGTATACTTAATCCAGCAGTTACTACGCCTTCAACTTCCACAGAAAAAGATCGTTGTTCTATCAGTCAAACTAGTCCAGACTACAGCATGGAACCAGAAACTGAATTCAATCGTGCAAAATCTGTCACTTTATCCTCCTTCTGGAAGACTGAACCCGAACTGTGGTTCAATACCGTAGAAACAATTTTTAACCTAAATAGCATACATTCCAATAAAATCAAATGTGGAAAGATACTGACAGTTTTAGATTGCAGTATTGTTAAGAAAAATTAAAATATTTTTTCAATACGGCTCAAAAATTCTTCAGATTCATAGGAACTACTAAAAATGACGAAGTTATTCAGTGAGTGTCAACTTGGAGACAGAAAACCTAGTCAGCTCTATCGGAAAATGAAGGATCTTGCCTCAGGACAAATGATTCCAAATTTCATCTTTTTATCTTGGCTGAAGAAACTTCCAAACACAGTGGAACAACTTATCCGGGCGTTTTACGAGAAACTTCCTGAGGAAGAACTTGGCCGATGGAATGATGGAAGGAATTGCAAATACAGACGTTTGTTCTATTCAAACTGGTCAAAAAGAAAATCGCTTAGAAAATAAAATTGAGCAACTTATTCAAAAACTTGATGAATCTCGTACCAGAAGACGTAGCCCAGTTTTTGAAGGAGAATGGTCTAGGTCAAGATCAAGATTTAGATCAAAATCCAGGACTTAATCAAAATTCCAAGATTCAAACTCTAACGATGAACTATATTATTACCACAGACTCTTCAAAAAATGTTTATGAAATGACATTTTCGTTGAAACACATTTCTTTTTAGGACAGTGTTTCGCCTAATATTATATCTACAGATACATGAGAATCGCTCTGTGTTAAAATGTGTTTGTCCGTTAATTATTTATATTTCCCTCATGAATAGAGATTTTGAGAAGGCGAAACTTGCACGAGCTAAGGATTAACATGCGACTCCCAAAACATTTATATTCGTACTCTCTTTTGAAACATTTTTCAAATACATCCAACTAGTTAACGGAAAAACATAACAGTATATACATTTGTTTGGAAATGGTTGTCAATGATGATTCGAAATGAATTTTAATATTTCGGACTTCCATTGTCTAATATGATTTAAATTGATTTGAAATCCCTAAAAAAATCACTAAAATTGAAATGAATAGCTGAAAATAACAATTATATTAACCCTAAAATGAAATCACAATGAAATGAAAATACAAGCAAGATATAGAATTGAAAGATTCAAGCCAAGTTAATTCACGACGTTTCGATTGTTAGTATTCACAATCGTTTTCGAATGATGCTTAATATAATTGTTATTTTCAGGTATTCATTTCAATTTTATTGATTCCTTCAGGTATTTTAAATCATTTCATATCATTTCAGACAATGGAAGTCCGACCTGATGAAATTCAGTGTACCTATACATTTACTGTAATTGGGTGTAAGTACTGTTGAAAATGAACAAACAAAATGTATCTTCGAATTTTTTGAAGTTTATCACGTTATGATTTCTTGAGAACTGTTCTGCGAATTGTGAAATATTTTCTCAAAGTTGATTAAAAAATATATTTGAAATTATAATTACTTCCCATTTACATGTTTGAGAAAACTATCTACAATGAGTTCAAAACCTGGAAAAATTTCGGACTCACTCTACCTATATAACGTATGGGTACAAAGTAATTTCATTACTTTGTTTTATCAATGCACAAAAAAATCCACTCAACATAATTTCATCAACTCACATATTTCTGAGTGCATATAGTCAATCTTCTATATCATCTGTGCAAGTGAACAAAGAGCCGCGGTGTATCCATTTGGGAATTACATTTTCCAGTGAGCCACCTGTAATGAGTGACAAAGACAAATACACACATTGTCTTGTGCCATGTAACTTCGTGCCACGACCATTTAAGTTGCCTCTTGGGAACTATCAATAGTATAGTCGCAATATTGTCTTGCCACGACCAATAATCAATTTCGCATTACAAATAACAATAGTTAATGGATATTGGGATACAATGGAAGGTTTCCCAGTTCGGCAGTATCGTTATAATGAAGACAACTGAACTCATCTCAGGTGAAGTAAAAGAGAGGGATTTCAACTTTACAATGAAAACACATCAGTTGACAATATTGAATATCATTGTGATACAGTGAAATATACCATTTTCTTCACGAATTCAAAATTATTTTCATGAATACCCATTATTTGAAATAATAAATAATTCTATACGTGAAACATATAATGAATAATGTTTTATGATATTTACTGCTACACATTTCATTACCAAAGTTTCTGTGATAATGCATTGTCTTCTCCAATATTGAAATTCAAGTGTGGAAAAGTAAACAATTTCTTCAAATTCATAAACTCACCGAAATCATTACGATAAATGATGTTGAAGAAGTTTCATGTTTATCGTTAAGTATATATAATACGGAGGAGGTCTGAAAAGTTTTCAACATGAAAATAGCAGTACTCGTAAATAAAAGCTAGAGAATTTCGATTTTCATCAATTGACAGTTACTCACCAAAGTTTCAGCCATTTTGGAGGCGCAGTTGTTATGTAACCGTCGTTTGAGTTAGTTGATGTGAGTGTTTTTATGAAAATGGACAAAATCGAGTATCAGGCTGTCATTAAATATTCGTTTTTGGGAAGTAATATTTGTGATTGGTGACTTGATTATTTTGTGGTAATTCATGATCACTTTAATGAAATGAATAAAAACACATTTGTCTGATTACCACTAGTTGATTTTATTCATACGACCGGTTTCGGGTTTGACCCCATTATCAAGTATAAAACTGAAAGGCAATACGTCAACGGAAATCAAAGATGAGTTGGACTATGTGTATGGGGACTCTGCACCATCATTTACCATAGTGAAATTTTGGGCAGCTGAATTTAAACGTGGCCGTAAGAGTTTGGGACAAGATGAACGTTCGGGACGCCCAAAAACTGCAACTACCTACGAAAACATCTTCAAAGTTCACCAAATGGTGCTAGACGACCGACGAATCAAAGTGAGAGAGATTGCAGAGGTTATAAACATATCAAAATAACGTGTTTGTCATATATCAAATAAACATTGATACATGAGAAAGTAGCCCGCGCGTTAGATACTGCGTTTGTTCACGATAGACGAAAAACGTGTTCGAATGAACTTTTCCAACTTTCTTTTGGCGCAGTTTAGGCGCAATAAATCCAAATTTTGCCGCCGATCAATAACTATAGATGAAATTCGGATATACTATGATCTATCATATGCCCGAAACAAAAATACAGTTCTAACAGTGGACTGCAGTGGGGGAAACGGCTCCAAAAAAGGCACAAATTGTTTTTTCGGCTGGGGAAGTGATGGCGACTATTTTTTGGGATAGTCATGGAGTTATTTCAATCAATTTTCTTCAAAAAGAAAGAAACATCTCAGGAGCAATCTACGCATCATTACTTAACAAGCTAAAAGCAAAACTTGCGAAAAAACGGCCATATTTGCAAAAAAAAACTGGTTCAGCAAGACAACGCACCGTGTCAAACTTCAACAGTTGCTATGGCGGAAATCCACGAATTACGGTTTGAACTGCTTGACCGTTCGCCTTATTCACCAGATCTAGCTCCAAGCGATTTCTTTTTGTACCTCATCTAAAAATTACGCTCGGAGGACAGATATTTTCGTCAAATGAAGAAACTATCACCTCAGTAATTAATTATTTAGCAGAGAAAAACGGCGAAAACTATTTGGACAGATTACAAAGATGGGAACATCGCTGGGAAGAGTGTGTAGAGTTTAAAAGAGACCATGTTGAGAAATAAAAAAAATCTGGTAAAATGTTTTTTATCTTTGTTAGGTCCTAAACTTTTCAGATCAACCTAGTATACTTATTTCACTGTGACTTGAATTGGTTACGCTGGTTATGCATACGCAGAAACTTGGTAGTAAAATGTTTCATTCAGTCCAGTTACTCGTTAATTGATGTACGGCAACAAAGGGCAGCTACTATGTGCTTATTGTGCGAAATAAGAACATAATCAGTCGTGTGTATAACTTTGAGAAGCAAACATAGTTTTCATTTACAGAATATATTGTTTCAAATGAAATATATCCATTAAATGTTCAAATCTAATATTTAAGAATCGAGTCAATATTGAATAAACTACTTCATGTAGTTTGAGAGAAGCAAAAATAGTTTTCAATTACAGAATATATTGTTTCAAATGAAATATATCCATTAAATGTTCAAATCTAATATTCAAGAATCGAGTCAATATTGAATAAACTACTTCATGTAAAAATGAAAGGATTTGAAATTATAATTTTTCAGAATTGAAATAATCATGTTGTTCCCCGTCAATAACTGTCAATAATACTTCAGTAATTGACTAACTGATAGATTGAACTAACTCTCCTGGGAAATATTCTCATATGGAAATCAATGACGGGTATTCAACATTTTGACAATATCAGAGATGTAATTACCTCGTTGATTCAATATTGATTCAACATTATTAAACATTCATTTGATTCAAATGATTTCAAGACTTGAAAAGAGTATAGTGTTTATTCCTGAGTACTGACTTATTTTTATCGTTAGTAGTATTATTAAAGTTCAGAATTCATGCTATTTCATATGGATGAAGCGAACTGTCGGGTAGTGCATGTACCCTTGACAGCACTAGGGTAGACCGGGGACTACTGAAACGGGACAATAGAAACAACCGCCATAGAAGACCGATTTCGCGGTTTAAATCACGCGCGCTTATACCAAACGAAGCGCCATTAGATGAAGCACGTAGCCATCAGTAGGTCACTGACGGCAGTTGCGAGTGTATGTACACGTCCACGATAACTTGATTTCCCACTATCCAAATAAACTTTTACATTGATTGGAAAAGTGTGTCACAAAAGATAAAAGAGCAAGTATCCAGCTTCGACTATATTTATCAGTTTGTTTGGTATATGTACTTTAGTCGGGATACTTTAAATTATTTCCCTAATCCATGAGTAAGAAAATATTTGAGTGTTTACTCAAAAATGTGCTGCAGGGACAGTTGAAACACATGACATGGGGGAAGATTGAAACATGTTTCAGTTGTCCCCGTCGTGAATTTTTCATGTTGTTCATATTGTAGTTTGTGTAAGCGTATGTCAAGGGGTGAACTTTTGTTTCAGGATGCCACGAGTAAGAGTGACAAAAACTGAGAGAGGATTAAAATCCATTTTGGCACTTTTTGATATCCCAAGCATAGTCAAACTAGCTTTGCCATTAGCCCTCACACAGTCAAATATTGTAGCTGGATTTATTTGCACTGCCTTTGATAGAGATATATTTACGGAAGTAGATTTTGCCCCCTCGTATGTCACGGATAGACCAGCATCACCAAGCACTCATCACATTTCTCCAGCATCGCCAAGCACACCTATATTATCGCAAGCTGACCTAGGACCAAGCACTTCTAAATCTGTATTTTCACGTGCTGATGCAGAACCAAGCACCTCAAAGGCCGTATTCTCGCCAGAAATCGTTGCCGAAAGCATCGCCTAGAAAAACATGTTACAAACGAAAAACTAGAAAATCTGCTATCTATACGGACACTCCGGAAAAAAAATGCAATTCAAGAGGAATATGACTCAAAAAAAAAGGTAAGTTAAGATAAAAGTTACGGAGATCAAAGACAAGCCGAAAGCAGTTCGCCAGCTCAAGAAAACCAAACATCGCCAAAACAATTAGGAACAGAGTGAAAGCGACGAAGAAGAAACTGTTTAGTTCATCTGTACCCGTATGACAATAGTCGCCCTGGAGAGAAGTGGGGCGGTGCTTTGAATGTCGTCACTGGTCCCACGAAGAATGTACTCGACAATAAGATCTTTACATGTGTCACAATTGCTTGTCAGAATGAATATTTTCAATAATTAATGTAATTTATTTTGAATTAGAATACATATTTCTCTAATCTGAATGCTATTTCAATTGTCCCAGGTATGTTTCATATCTATCATTTTAGGTGAACGAAATGATGCGAATAGAAATAATTTAGAAATTCACGATAGCCGCGGAGAAAAAAAATCAAGAAGCAAAAATGTATCAAATGTCCCCGATCTACCCAAGAAAGCAACGCAAATCAGTACAATTGACATTTCCGCATTCGGAGAATGTAGTATCATACGTATTTTGAATAATCAAAGTGGCTTATTGATTTATTTCAAACTTTCATATTCAGAATTGACCAACATAGTTGTAACCTTTCTATTTCGAATCAAAACAATTTTTGCTCTGACTTTGACAATAAATACAATTCTGTCCAAGTTTTACAATGAAAAAAATCTATATAACCTGCTTCTATCAACTCATTTCCAGCTGTCAACAAAACCTGAACTGAAAAATTAATGATCAAACTATACACAGTTTGAAAAATATTATGCAACACAGATCAAGACGTGGAATATTCCAGGTCTATCCACGTCATAAAATTTCATTTCATTAAATCCAACTTTCAGTACTTCAACGATGGTATATATGTAGCCTGCGAGTTTTTATGATGAAATGGCAAAATAACAATTTTCTATTCATTATATTTTTCATATGGAAGACAAATATGAACTGAAAGGAAATTCAAACAAGCTCGGGTATTCGAGCCAGTTGATAAAACCAAAATCTATAACTAACTATGTTCCGGTAGAATTGAATTAATCGTAATTCATTATGGGCATGTTAGTTCTCCTCAAATGATTAGAAATGAAAATCTGAAATAGATGCAATATTTCAAATGACATTGAATGAACTTCATATTGTTGTGACTGGATCATTTTTAATGTACCTAAAAAATAAGATTTACAATCAATTTTTTATTGAGTTGAACGTTCCGTTTCAAACATCCGACAAATTATCCAAGGTCAACTCAATTGGTTTCTTTCTAAAATTGAGAAGAATGAATATAATATGGTCTTGATAGTTCGAATCTGATAGAGTAAGAATAGTTTGGAGAGAGAGAGTATATAGCTAGGTATGGAGGAAATTGGTGACGTTGGGTTGAGTTGGGATTTCTGTGAGTTTATTTTTTTGTTACCTCAATTATTACTTTTATTACCCCACGATCAATAAACATTTTGTTTTGGATAGTAAATTAATGAATAAATGGAAAGTCGATTGGTTATTTCAGTTGCGCATTTTTCCTATTGAAAGATTCTATACAGACTGTATCATACAGTGTACTGTGTGACAGCAGCCAGTGGCAACTTTTCATTTTGAATAAAATATCCTGATTTCATTCAATTTTTGAATTCTCCACAGAACATTCTAGATATATTTCGCATATAATGTCATACTCATCCTGAATTGTTTCGGAAATAACAAGTGTTATCAGACTTATTGTTGAAATGAAAAAATATTACAGAAATTCAGTACTATACACTCAATAATTATTTCCCTTTCGGGTTTTGATGCTGAGAAATTAGGAAAAAACCATAACTGCGTTTCATTTCACCTAAATGACTCCTGACTTTTGCAAAATGTTGTCTAACTGCACGAAAACAGCTGTCAGTATTTTTTTTAAGTTATTGGCATCGACTGTTATGGCCAAAAACTTTCTTTCCCAAAAAAATTAATCACTCCTAAAAATATAACCCCTTCAATTCAGTTTGATATTATTTTTGATATTCGAGTTCAAAAATTTGTCAGCTAGGTCTACTGAATTCAGAACTGTGTTTGAAGGATTGAATTTTTTGAGGTCTTTGAATCTTGAATATGAACATTTTGACAACTCACTGGTTGGGACATCTGTATATGATAACTACAGGTCTGGCTGGATGTCCTTCTTTGCGGAGCTTTATCAATCCATACCATTCTGGAGGCTGGGGGTTCATGCATTTCATCTTTTTTATATCCCATGATGTGAGAAACAGCATTGTTGATTCCTTCATGGTCTTCTCAGTTTGCTGGGAATACATTTTGGTGGGGTCATTTCTTATAATGGTGACATCTAATGTACCCATCATTCATTTCATTAAAGTGATCTTGAATTACCAGAAAATTACACATATGATGTCATTAAAATTATGAGCCACCTGTGGCCCATGTTATTTTGCAGAATCAATTCAACTTCAGCGAGAAAAATTATCTCCAGAAAAATATGCGGTTGGAGTTGGGTTCGAAGCCATGATCTTTCAATGTGATTTTATAAATTTCATTACTTTTGTTATTGTTACGTGAATGATTACTTGAATTACTAAGGATGCTATTCGTATTCTTACAGTTTTTGGTCTCTTCGATATGAACCTTTTCCAAAACATTTCCTTTGACTTCATTGTTTTCGAAATCCAAAATACCTAAATCGAGACAATTTATTTCATGGTTCCAACAATGAGAAAGGTGAATTTGAAAATAGAATTTTTGCTTATCTGATACAGGATGAGAATTTGATTACAGCAATATTTTTCCTCCATGATACGTCTACAACTTTTTCCCAAAACCTCTACTACTCATACAAACGTTCAACTAGTTTTCGAAGAAATCGGTGCTAGATATATATTCTTCAAATGAAACATATCTACCCACTGCTTTCAGTTATATTCATAAAATGGAAGAAGCATTCCTCAAACTCTTATTTAGTCAAAATGCAATCTGTAATGGAAGCATGAATAAACATCAATTGGATAGATCGAAGCTAAGTATTTTGTTCGAATTGAGAATAATGAAATTTTCCTCGTTATAAATTCAATTTGAGCAAAACCATTACTGAATGAATATTCATGAATCTAATATTGAATACACCTTGTGTTCTTAAAATACTTTCCAAAGCTTATTTGAATATTTCTGATAGTATCGACCAAGTTCTCATTTATAGCAAACACAACGAGGATGCCGCTTGAAAATGTCAATGAAGCATCCAGTATAATAAAAATCTCAGTTGCGTGATGATTCTGAAACTTTCAGCAGGAGTACTGAGAAAATAAAGGTACATTTTATATGTGCCAGACGTATTTCAGAGTGGATCACTGGAATATCATACAGTGTGTGAAAGCCAAATGGAATGAATTCATTATTTCGGTTACAGTTCATATTTTAACAAAATCCTGGAACACGTCAAATTTAAATAATAATTTGAGATATCTCAACGGAAAAATGCTACCCCTACCTTCAACCTCAGTCGAATGACAGGTACAACTCCCAATTATATTTGAATGGGAACTATATAAGGCTTGTGATATATCGTTTGAAAGGTCTCTTCATTCTCTATTCAAAAATATTATCGCTTTCAAGTTTATTGCAACAATTGAGATGAAATAAATTAAAATCATGTGGTTACCAAAATTCCATAAAATACACTCAAAACTCATTGTACCATAGCAATGTTCATTTCAGATGGTATTCTTTGAAAAACTGTAAATAATTTTCGTGGCAACGTTAGTTTGAATGTCTTGTCAACTTGTTTCGTATGTTACAACATTAGTTGTCAGTATTTTAATTCAAGTTCAATGTTCGTTAACTTCTAGTCTGACAAATGCCTAGATTAACGGAAATGCATAAAATAACTGGTTACGGATATAAAATCCGAACACAACAGGAAGTAGCTCGACAATGTTATGAGAAATTTCTTAATTTACCGACCATATCTCTAGGAACAATAAGCAAAATAGAGAAGCAGTTTCGCGAGTTTGGTCATGTGGGGCAGATAAAAAAAGCAGCTGCCAATGCAATGAGTGATGAACTCAAATTAGATATCATGCTTGAGTTTGAGGAAACCCACATACTTTGAGTCACTACAGTCGATGATAGCCATACATCGATAGGTAACATAAAATACATCTCTATAAAATGAAACCTATTCAGGAGCTCATGGAAGACGATATTGATAGGAGAACTCATTTTTATGAGCAAATGATGAACACGTTGGATAACAATATCATCCAATTAGAAGACTTCGTGCTTTCTGATGAGTATAATTTGTCTCTTAACGGTTATGATAATCGACAAAATTGCCGCTACTAGTTAACGGAAAATCCTCACTGGATGAGAGAAGAACACACACAATACCCTCAAAAGGTTAATGGGATTGTAAGAAACAATATCATCGGTCCCTTTTTCGATGAGGGCGATAATTATTTGGCACCACTCCAAAATGATTTAATGCATGATGTTTAGCAAATTTATATCCTGATCCAGTGAATACGATATGATTTCAGCAGGATGGAGCACCACCACATTACCAAGTTAATGTCCGGCATACCTCGATACAATATTTCCCGCTCGGTGGACAGGGAGGCGAGGATCGATTGAATGGCCAGCGCCACCACCTGATCTTTCATCATTAGATTTATTTTTATAGGGATATGTGAAGAGCAATGTATGCAAAACTAAATATTCAGATTAGAATGACTTAAAAGAACGAATAACGCTTGCGGTAAGGTCGGTCACGCCTGATAAGTATGTTAAAAAATGTTAGAAGACAGTTTCATTTGAGATTACGATGTTGCCAAGACGTTCGCGGTGAACCATATATCACAAACCTATACTTCCCATCTGGAAAATTGGGGGTTGTACCTGTCATTCGAAGGGGGTTGAAGGTAAGGGTGGCATTTTCACGTTGAAGAATATCAAATTATAACATTTCACGTATTTCGGGATTTTTTTAAATATGTTTTTAAATATAACCGATATAATGAATTTATTCCTTTTGGCTTTTACACAGTGTATACGCATTTAAATTCGAATAAGATGTCTCTGGTAGGGAATGAGTCAAATAAGCGTATGAATATCTTCACGTACCATCATCTTGATATGCCTGGATTTGTCTCTTCCAGTGGCATAAAGTTGCAATGTTATGAATGAAATGAGTGCTTTATCCAAAAAATGCTCACAGTGTAATAAGACAGGTGTGTTATTCTGAAACTTTAAAGTACACCGTTGAGGATAGTGTTCTATGCAAGTGAAATTTTATATCGTATTGTACATTGTGTAGCGTTCCTAAGATATCTGTTTCAATTCCATAAAAAATGTATTGAGTGAAAATTGAATGGAAAAAAGTAATTTTTGTATATTTCAATTTTCATATAAACGTAGTTGATTCGACGGTACTTTATGCTATTGTCTAATTCATCTTTCATGTGAAAGTAGTTGTTTGGAGAGAGCAATTTGTATCTGAGAGTATGATCCACCCTTTTTAGTTGTTTCAAACTTATTTTCTTTCTTGCTTCCATTGAAAATTTCTCATATTTTTTGTGTTAAAATGGAGGAGTCGAAACCTTTTTTTTTTTTGAAAACCAGTCCCTCCTAAAAATATACTCCATTCAATTTAATTGAATAATGATCATTAATCCGAAAATATGAATAACATTACTTGCGTGAAATCATTTTCTACCCAATTATCGAGTTTCGACAAAAAATGGAAGTAATATGTTATAAATTGGGATGGTGTCCGTTAGAAGTGAGGTTAATCTCTTGTGATTACTAATAGAGCGTGATGGTGGTAGTACAAATCTTTATTCACCAAAGAGACCCGAAGTAAATTAGAGTGTAGTCTCAGAAAAAGTTATAATTTTAAATTGAGTTGAGTTTGTGATTGTAACTGCTGAGTAGAGTAAATAATTTACCCACAAAGCACTTAGACTAGAAGTGAAATGAAAATTCACCTCCATTTATTGATTATACATTTTTTTAAGGACAAAAACACAAGCACTACAGAAAAATATTTGAGGCGCCCTCAGAGAGGTGCCTTTGCGAAAGTAGCTATTCACATTGGATTTGAATCGCTGAAGATTAAATACATTTGGAAAAACGTTCTCAGGAAGTTTATTCCACATAAACTCAAATATCCATATAAAAGGGTTCTTGAACAGTGAGGTTCGAGGTGTACTGAGTTCAACCTCAAAATATTGCCTTGAAGAAATAACTTCCATGTTTACTTTCATGATGATATAAATGAAGAGTTTTTGAGGTAAACAATTGGAAAGTAAGGATAATGACCAAATATTCACCAAGCAGCATCTACCGTATATTAAAAAAATGGCACTCTTCAGTAAAGTAACTATGTATTGTTAGACACATTGAATTTTTAAAAATTCTGAATTGATTTATCTGCACATATTTCAATTGTACCACACAGATAACTTGGAAAGTGTTGAATCAGAAGATAATCGTTGTTGGCGTTCTATAAGAATCCGCCTTTGGGCCTTTCCTTTTTGAAATTCATTTCATTTAATTCGATAAGTTTTTCAAATATTGTGTACCACATGAGTACGTTGATGATTCGAAGTTGCGTTACTTACTTTAATTCAGATGATCTCAATAACGCAGCAACGGTATCGATTAGTGATGTAGATGATATTTAAGATGATGAAAATAATAAAAATAATGATAATAATAGAAATAATAATGAGTAGGCAGAATGAAAAGCAGGCATGGCCAGTAACGTCTGAGGCCTGGTGAATTGCACCACCACTTACTCGAGCAACTGATGCAAAACTAGATTGACCAGCAAGTCGCAATCGGGAGGAAGAACACTATTCTCGCTCTGGTGCCGACCGTGGGTCCACTCGGTAGACCTAAAACTCGGTTCCTACCAATTGAAAAAGAGGCCCCCACAGTCGAGCGCTCGGAGGAGTAAGAGGCAAAGTAGTGGGGTCCATAACGATGATTTGCCTGCCGATGACAACCCTGACAATGACAACGAACGTTTTGAGTGATCGCAAGATCTAAGAGATGGCCTTATGCATTACTACGTGAATAGTCAGTCGGCGCGAAAAAAGTACATGGCGAAAATGCATGATCTGTGGTGTGAAACACATCCGGAGCATGGGATTACGTATCTTCGGTGGCAGGGCTATATAGCTCTTTCCGAGCCTGATGACGAATTGGTAGAAGCGATTCCCTCAGTCCCCTCCTCTTCTGCATCTCATTATTGCCATTATCCGTTGCGCTCAGAAATAGTGGAGGGCACCCCGGGAAACCGGAGGCACAAGGCCACCCATTTGTTTTATATAAATGATCTTGATATTTATCTCCGAAGAAAAGGATCTTGAGGGTGGTGGAAGAGTATGCTGTAGGTATGGAATTCGGGATACACCAATGTGCAATGATTTATCTGAAAAGAGAACGATGCGGGGACTACGAAGATAATGTGCAGCTCGTAGATGAAAGCATACTACACCTTCTGGATGTCGAAGAGTCGTATATTTACTTCGTGATAGAACAACACCACTTACAAGAGGTAACAGCAGTGGAGTACACTCTCAGTAGCAAGTATCAGCACAAATCCCGACAGATCTGGTCATCGGAACTGTCGGGGGAAAACAAAGTTGCTGCAACAAATATGTTTGCCGTTCCAATTTCATTCTACTCATTTGGAGTAGTGAAGTGGATTCTGGAGGAGCTGTACCATCTCCATGTAGAACAAGAAAAATTTTGTACCTCCATAGGAGTTTGCATCCCAAATCGTTCTTTCCGCGGTTGTACTTCCTCCGACAACAGGGAGGTCGTAGACTTTCGAGTTTAGAGTGTCTACACGATATAATACTGGATGAAGCCTGTAAAGTCGTCAGGAGTTCGGACCACCTTCTCTGCATGCTCCGCGATCTTGAGAGAGCAAGAATTGGAGCACTATTCCTCAGGGCAGCTGTCCGAGCAGCTTGTGAACTCGGTTCAGTTTTAGACACTGAACGAAGTGATCACAACTCTGTCACCGAGTTGGAACTCATTCAGCAAAAGGCCCATATAAAAGTCGCAGAGATCCCTTCACTCTTGCGGTAGCACAAGGATAAGCCATGAGGTCTTCTCAACAACATTGAAGATCTTGGCTTCTCTCAGGTCGAGTGGGCTGGAGTCGAAAAGTGCGGGTCTTTCTATGGCCTGCCAAGATATTGTCTTCAACACATTAGTCTGTCGCAGTTGCATGATGAGTATGAAGGTCTCTGACACGAATAGCAGGGCCTGCCGCCAGGCGTCTGAGACCCTATGCACTTGCTCTCAGCAAGTGCATGAGGTTAATATACATCGACATAACGCAGCCCTTAGAGTGCTTCATTGCCACCTACGTCACTTTTAAGGTATTGACGAGATACCGGTATTATCCTACGCTCCGGGAGATATTGAATCCGTTGTGGAGAAAGAGAAGTGCCGAATTTGTTCGACCTATTTGTTCATAACCCTCAGGCTCATCCAAGTTAATAAGCCTGATCTAGCCTTTTTCGAACATCAAAGCAATACGATATTGGTCGTGGAGTTATCAGTTCCTGTCAAAACGAATATCGTCTGAAAAAAGAAGAGAACTCCACAGATCACTATGTGAAGATGGTTGTTCTGATTATTGAAGTCCTTGGTGGAATGATGTTCTCTCTACTCTCGAGTTTCAAAATCATACAGGCTCGCTGCACTAAGGCATAAATCTTGGTCGAACAAATGCAGAAGGTTGTCATTCTTCCTCACTGTTCTTGCTCAGGGCACATAATTCTTGGACCCAATGATCACTTACTCCCCGGTGTGGGGAGTTGTCGTTGGTTGATAATGCCTGTGTGCCCTCCTGAATGTGTCGAGGCTTCGGGGGATAAGTTTAAAACAAACTAATAAAAATAATTATGATAATAATACTTCATTTCCTGAGTGACATGCAGGAACATGTATGAAACTCTTTCAAGGCGTAATATCCACCTTTCAACAGGTACGTCCCAAGGCTTTGTTTGAATGATTTCAATGATACACATGATTTATTCCGGCGGGTAGCTTATTGAACAACCTTTGCCCAGTCACAGTGGGTGACATATATGAAATATTAGTCCTTGAAAATGGCACATGTAAGTCATTTCGCTGTCTTGTAATAACAATATTTGAGAATTTGTTTCCCTTCTTGTAACCTCCAACTCATAGATATAAATATAGCTCGGATGTTTTCCATTAATTGGCTTAGGGTGTCAAAGTTTGAGGATTGTTCTTCAACACAGATTCACGAACAATCATCTTCATACTCTAAACAGTCGAAACTGTAGGAACATAAGTTATGTTTGGTTTCTTTTATTGGCGAACTTACATACATTTTACTTCTTGAAACATCCTACTGACTCGTTTAATCTGTTTTAAAAAACCTATCGCTACGTTTTCTTTCAAAATCCTGATCCAGATCATTGATCATAAACGAATGTCATGAATGAAATCACGAAATATGACGGGAAAATTGATTTTAATGAAACAGTCCACGAATGCAGTCTATTCATGAGCTATGCATCAGCGTAATTAACTGGGTATAAAGCTATTCATAAAACTCATTATTCTAGTAAGCCCGTATTGATTTCGTGGCATGGGCGTCGAAGCACAAATTCCCGAAGGGATTCGCTCGGCGAACTCTGATACACCTTTTGGGAATCGTTTCCATTTCAACTAACCGAGGAAAATATCATCAAATTGGATTGGAGATTATGCAGACAAAGGGGAACAACATCGTTTTGACAAATGAAAATGTTACGGTGTTTTATACATCGCGTGACTTCCTCAGGTTATTTCACGTAAGGTGTGTCTGAAAAGCATAATTTTTTGATTGTATGGGTATTATTAGATGGATATTTAGTGACTGCTTCAGTTTGGCAGAGCATATAAATTTTCGTCGGAGTTAATACCTGAAAGATATACGGTATCTCATTAATTGGAGTGAAAATCGGGTATAGGTGATCATCAATATTCGTTACCCCAATAAGTTGTAGTTTTTATTGGGTTTATCAATAAAACATTAAATAGGAATAACTAGATATTATAATATCTACCTGAACTGTCTACCTGAGTCTACCTAAGCTGGTCGTTTTAATTTGATGCCCCATCCTAACAAGTTATGGGCCCAGTGTACGTAAAACAAAATCAAAAGTGAACTTACATAATTGTGAATCTGATCTATGTAAATAAAATGGATATCAAAAATAATAAACGAAACATCCAACCATTTAATGGAGAACGTTATAGCGTCTGGAAGTTCGGTGTGAAATTACTACTTGCTGAACTACAAGTTTTGGATGTTATAGACCAGGATGTTGAAAACCAAGATGACGAATGGATAAAGAAAAACCTGGTCGCAGAGAACACAATAGGTGAATACTTGAGTGATTCATTTCTGAGCTTTGCATGGGAAGAACATTCTGCCAAAGATATTCTAAAGAACCTGGATGTCATTTATGAACGAAGATGTCTTGCAACTCAAATGGCTTTGAGAAAACAATTATTGAGTTTGAAACTTCAAGGAGAAGTATATTTTTTACAACATTGTTTCCTCTGGAACTAAATTAGATGGAATGGATAAGGTGTCTCATCTCTTGCTGACTCTTCCCTCTTCATACGATAGAGTCATAACAGCTCTCGAAACCCTCATAAAAGATAACCTAAACATCGCTTTTGTGAAAACAAAACTATAAGGTCATGAGAATGTATTGAAGTAACCACTACAAAAAGATGCTAGAAATACAACGAGAACGTACTTGATGACAATATTTATAATATTATGTTATCAGCAAAATCTTTTGATTCCAACTTCCTGAAACTTATAGTGGAATGAAAGAAAATGAAATTTGAAATGGGAGGAAGCTATAAAAGTCGAACTTGATTCACTTTCATAAAATGAAACTTTGACATCAGTACCTAGTCCTATGAAACATTATGAATTCCAAATGGGTTTCTTCTATTAAAAATGATGAATATGGTAACCCAACAAAATATAAAGCACGACTAGTAGCCAGGGGTTTCAAACAACAATATTTACTAGATTATGAAAAAACATTTGCACCTGTGACTAGGATTACCACATTCAGATTTTAATAAGCCTTCTCGAATTAGTTTGACCTCATCATTCACCATATGAATGTGAAAACTGATTTTCCCATTGGCAAATTGAAAGAGAATATTTATATGAAAGTTCCTGAAAGAGTTATAGCCAAGAGGGATCAAGTTTTTAAACTGAATAAATCTCTATATGGCTCAAACTATCCTCAGGGTATTGTTTCGAACATTTTGACCATATTTTGAAAGAAAAGGATTTCAAAAATTCCCAAGTAGATCGTTGTTTTCATATATTGGATAAAGGAAATATAAATAAAAATATATATGTTGTATCATATGTAGATGATTCATTATTATCTGCAAAAGACATGGAATTGATAAAAAATTTCAAGCAATATCTGATGAATATATTTCGCATGGTAGACTTATCAAACATGAAGATATTTTTAGGAATAAGACTCGAGAGAACATATTGAGCAAAAACAATCATACTAAAATATATTCCGACAGGTGAACAACAAGCTGATGCCTTCACCAAACCTTTACCAGAACCTAAGTGTGCAGAAATAAGAATGTTCATTGGTTTAAGTACATTGGAACTTAAGAATGATTTCAATTTAAGTTTTTTTTTTTTGAGTGGGACTATTGGGTTTATCAATGAAACATTCAATGTGAATGACCCTGTATTCTAGCTTATCATTTTATTCTAATATAACTATAGAATGGAAACGTTGCGAATATGAGTCATATCTGTACTCGAATGACTAGATATTATGATATATATTAATCAGTTGATTCTGAGCATTCATAAAGATAGCATGTATAACTGAATATAATGAAACATAAAATAAAAAAAAATATTAAATTTGGAAAAAAATCTATAATCGTGACAGCATGCTATAGATCACCATCTTTCGACATAGGTGATTTCATTCGTATTCTTCAGAAATACTTTGAAAATAATCAAACCAAAACAGAAAGTTACTATATATTCATCGGCGATATGAATATGAACCTTCTCAAAGATGATGAAAATAAGTTTGAATATTTGAATACAGTAGGAGATTTGAGCCGGTTCTAAGCCTCCCCCCACCACTATGACGTATTAATTGCTTTTTTATTGGTTGTTGTTTGGTGAAGTCAATGTGATGTGACCTTGAAGGGTGTGGTGTATGGATCGTTCAGAATTTTTTTCCCGGTTCTAATCCTCCCCCCACCAATATGACGTGTTATTTGCTTTTTTTTGTTGTGCAGTGAAGTCAAGGCGTTGTGACCTTGAAGTGTCTGGTGCATGGATCGTTCAGATTTTTTTTTTCATATGAGATTTTGTGTGTGTATGTGTGTGTGTGTGTGTGTGTGTGTAAGAGAATGCACGGTACAGGGTTTCATCATGTGCTTGTTTGTCTATGTACAAACATACGTCTGCATACTTCGAAGATCCTCCAAGTAATGAATGCTCTATCGGTGTGAGGGCACCAAGTTAGTAGTGGAGTGACGTCACAGCAATAACCGTTCAACGGCTAGAGAGCGACATGTTCACTCCACGACGTGTGGCAGAGTAATGCGTATTCATCGGTCTGCTCTCACCTCCCTCGATGTAGTGAAGGATGTGACGTAACGCCCCAGACTCGCCATCAATGGTGACACGCAGGCGGGCGAGGACTGTGCTAACGTCTGTCCTCTCCGAGAGCGCAACGACAATTGCTTGTTCGTATCGCTCTCGAAGCAGTGAATGATGTGACGTAACGCATCACCCTACCCTCGCTATTGATGGTGACACGCAGGCGGGCGAGGACTGTGCAAACGTCTGCCCTCTCCGAGAGCGCAACGACCACTGCTTGCTCGTGCCGGCAACTGTTATCGCATCAAATTGGGAGATGGGCTTGGCTGTGACGTCAGGCATCTCTAGTGGATGCATCGATGTGTCCTTACCTACCCTCACTCTCTACGGTGATGCGCAGGCGACGTGGATTATGGTATTTAAGAAGCGGGCGAGTGTTGGTTATGTCAGTTTCCATCGAGTGAGTTAGTGAGAACATATCATAGAAAATGTATTCTTGTGAATGTGGTAAATCTTTTACCCGTAGTGACAACCTTCGTCGTCATCAGCTCCAGAGTTGCCAAGGAGGTCCATCAGTAAAACGAGTGAGATTAGATGACGCTGCAACACCTATGTACACATGTAATTGTTGTAATGTGATGATTCCATTGACTCAAGTGAATTCTCACAATAGAACTCTACAACATAAGAATAATACATGTGTTCAATTCAGTGATGGTGTTCAAATTATAAAGAGCGCCTTCAAACGTCGGATTGCGACATACAGGGTGCAGAGTTCCATTGTTTCCACCGATTACATGTTATTCTTTAATGAAATCAGGCAGAAAGTTATAGAATTATTGGAATCGGCCATCAGGGTTCACAAAATCATCAAAGTGAATATGGAAGTATTTGGGAGTTATATTCTACAAACACAAGACCTGAAGGAAACCAAATCATTTAATTCACAGAATAGAACAGTTGATCAATCTACTGATTTGAATTCCTTATTTGATGGATTTCGAAATGGGATTATCGCTCAAACTACAGAATTCCAGGAACGTGATTCAGGTAAACATTTCTACCAAGTTTTAATTGGATGGATTAGTAATATTGTTCTGTATTTAAGGTTGGACTTGTGAAAAAATCATGTTTCTGGAGTTGAACATTAATAAATACAGCCCGCTCAGTGGATGTTCATATGTGAAGCTGCCTGAATGTATCGAGCGTAGGAAGGCCGTGGTTAATGTCCGTAATGAAGATCAGCATTGTTTTGCATGGGCTATCACTTCAGCACTACATCCTGCAATCGATAGAACATCAGAAGTTTCATCGTATCCACATTTCAGTACAGTCATAGATGTAACAGGTATGAATTTTCCGGTAAAGTTGAAAGATATTGTGAAATTTGAAGACAAGAATGATATTTCAGTTAATGTGTATGGTTTAGAAAGTAAATTCGAGAAGGGTAAAATAATGTATGAAATAATTGGACCATTACGTTACTCTCAGAGAAGACTTAGAAGACATGTCAATTTGTTACTTATCACAGATGATTTCGGTAATAATCATTATTGTTGGATCAAAGATCTTTCAAGATTAGTTTCAAGCCAATTATCGGCTCATGAACATAAGAAATATTTTTGTTATGGCTGTTTATTATATTTTTCTAATGAACAATTACTATTACGTCATAAGATAAATGATTGTAATCACTTGAGTACTACAACACCATCAACCAATTTCAAAGTCAATAAATATGGGAAAACGGTACCTGAAAATATACTAACTTTTGAAAATTTTGAGAAACAAATGAAGGTACCATTTGTAGTGTATGCCGATTTTGAATCAGTACTGAAGCCGATTCAAACCACTAAACCAAATCCTGAATACTCGTATTCGATCAAGACATTCAAACATGAGCCTTATTCATTTGCTTATTTGATTAAATGTTCATACAATGATGATTTATCAAAATTTGTTTCGTATAGGGGTGTGGATGCAGCCCAGAAATTCGTTAGCAAAATCGAAGATGATTTGAAAAATATTTATGAAAATCATCTCAGGTTTCCTATTCCTATGGATGTACAAACTCCTGAGGAAGAGGAACAGTTTGCTCCTGCCACAAATTGTGGCATTTGTTCCAAACAATTTAATGATGGCGAAGTCAAAGTGAGGGATCATTGTCACCTCACAGGAAAAAAAAGGTCCCCTGCTGCTCATTCATCTTGTAATTTGAATTTTAAATTGCCAAATTTCATTCCTATAATTTTTCACAATCTCAGTGGATATGATTGTCATTTATTCATAAAGGAATTGTATAAAAACAAAGATAAAGTGGATGTCATCCCACAAACTAATGAGAAATATATATCTTTCACAAAACATCTCTTTACACACTCCTATACGGATAAAGATGGTAGGGTGAAGAAGAATTATTTGAAAATGAGATTCATTGATAGTTTCAGATTCATGCCTAGTTCTTTGGAGAATTTAGGTGCAAATTTAACATCTGATCAGTGTATCGAGATGCGCAAACATTTCCCACAAATTGAAAATTTCAATTTGATGAGAAAGAAAGGTGTATTTCCCTATAGTTTTGTTGATGACATGGAAAAACTGAATCATCCAAGATTTTCAACCAAAAATCAATTTTATGATAAACTCAATTGTGAACATATATCAGATAATGATTATGGGAGAGCTCAACTTGTTTGGAATTTATTCGAATGTCAGGATTTGGGTGAATACTCTGATTTATATTTAAAGTCAGATGTGTTACTATTATGTGACATTTTTGAAAACTTTAGAAATATATCTGTTGATAAATATAAATTGGATCCGGCACAATACTTCACTGCACCCGGATTATCGTGGGATGCCATGTTGAAATATACTAATATTGAATTGGAATTACTAACTGATATTGATATGGTTCACTTCTTTCAAAAAGGTATTCGTGGTGGAATAAGTCAATGTAGTGAAAGGAAACATAAAGCAAACAATACATTTTTACCGGATTATAATCCAAATGAACCATCTTCATTCATTTCATATTTGGATGCAACAAATCTATATGGTCACAGCATGTCGCAACCATTACCAACAGGTGAATTTTCATGGTTAGCACCTCATGAAATTCTCAATCTTGATATAATGAATGTGGATATTGATAGTCCTTATGGATATGTATTGGAAGTGGATATACATTATCCCCAAGAACTTCATGATAAACATTCCGATTTACCATTCTTAGTTGAACGTTTGATACCTCCATATGCAAAATCGAAAGTTCCCAAATTAATTCCAAATTTAAACGACAAAAGAAAATATATTGTTCACTATAGAAACTTACAGCAAGCTGTCAATCATGGTTTGATAGTGATGAACACACATAGAGTATTGAGGTTTAAGCAATCATGTTGGATGAAGCCTTATATAGATTTGAATACTGAAATGCGTAATAGGTCTAATAACAAATCTGAAAAAGATTTCTACAAACTAATGAATAATGCAGTCTATGGAAAAACAATGGAAAACGTAGACAATAGAATTGATGTTAGACTCATTACACATTGGGAAAATATAAAAAGAACTATAGGTGCTAGTTGTCTCATATCGCGACCAAATTTTAAAAAATGCTCTATTTTTACAGAAAATTTTGTTGCCATTCAATTGGCTAGAGTAAAAGTTCATTATGATAAACCACTATATTTAGGATTTTCCATTCTAGAATTATCTAAAACAGTTATGTATGATTTTTTCTATGGATGTATCAAACAACAGTTTGGAGAAGATGCGTCCTTACTCTACACTGATACCGACTCCCTTATTCTCAAAGTAAATACAGACAATTTCTATGAATTTATCAAAAATAATATAAATAAGTTCGATACATCTAATTATAAAATAGGAAACCAATTCAATATTCCAGTGACAAAGTCAGTTCTGGGTAATTTCAAAGATGAATTCCCAAATGATCCAATAATCAGCTTTTACGGTACAGGTGCTAAAGCGTATTACGTGAAATCTGTTGATGGTGAACTGAAGAAGGCCAAAGGTGTGAAACGATCTGTTATAAAGAATGAATTGACATGTGAAGACTATGAAAAAATCATTGAAGAGGGAGGTATGATATTCAGGAAGATGAACTCGTTCAGAAGCGTATTGCATGATATTTACACTGAATTGAAAAATAAAGTCGCTTTATCGTATCATGACGACAAGAGATTCATCATTCCGAATACCACTCGAACTCTTCCATGGGGTCATAGCGATATAGAATTTTATCGAAATGATCCTAATGATAACATTCGTTGGGTGTCTGAAATCGTTCATTCTTTTTCTCAAGAGAGCGCCTTAGACCAACTAATCAATTTGTTGACTGTAGAGATGAATAATTGAATTATAATTCGAAGTATCATTGCTTATTCCTTCAAACCGGAAAATTCTTATTTGTGATTATTTGTGATTATTGTATTATGTATTGTATATGTATCACTTTTACCAAGTTACTTAGATGAATAAAAAATGATAAAAATATTATTTGTTTCATTTCTATTTTCCTAACCAATTACTGTAAAGTATATAGCATAATGTAAATGAAAGAAATATCAGTTTGAAAAGAATCATCGTAGAGTGCACAATGTCTAAAACAATCGATAAGTTTGGTAGAAAAAGAAAATTGGGTGGTAATGTCATTCGAGGTCCTCCCGGGATTGGTTTTAAATTAACAAAAGATGGTCATTATGACATGCAAAGGAAAATATTGAAAAATATAAGCGAACCAATTGACAAGAGTGATTGTGTAACTGTATCATATCTTGAGGGGGAAATTAACGGAACAAAGGAGGTTATACTTCTAGCCCTACAAGCTGCAATACAATCCACAATAGGCAATATTGCTCGGGACGCCCGGCAAGCATTTGACGATAAAATTGCAGAGGCTCGGATAACTTTCACTCGTAAATTTGACAAACTTACAAGTGATGTAGACATAAAAATGTCTGACATAACAGCGTCTACAAATAAAAAATTTGATGCTATGTCAAACATAACAGGGACTACAATGAAAAAGTATGATGTACTGGAACAGAGAGTTGAAGTATTGGAGAAAAACCATAAAGAAGTTTTGGAGAGAAACTATAAAGTCAGGCCATCATCATCAGGTGGACTGGGATATCCAGGACTGAACATTAATCCAAATCATAGAATAATACAACCAAAACCAAAACCAACTGATGATGTATTAATGGAACCAACATGGTGAATGTATTCCCTCGTTAGGTTAGGTTAATAGTTACGTTAGGTTAGCTGCATAGTTACGTTAGGTTAGGTGTTAGGTTAGTATTCCCTCGTTAGGTTAGGTTAACAGTTACGTTAGGTTAGCTGCATACTTACGTTAGGTTAATAGGCGATCGCGAAGCGATCGCTTCGCGATCGTGAAGCGATCGCTCAGCAGGCCGCTTCGCGGCCTGGGGCGCTCAACATCCACCACTTGCATCCGGGGCGCGTTTTTTGCCCCTTCTCGAAGCCCCGCCCCCTTTCCGAAGCCTCGCCCCTCCCCGAAGCCCCGCCCCCCCCCCCGACTCCCAAAATTTGCGCATGTACACCCCTACCCTCAACGCGCATGTGCGCTCCCACCATTTTCCCACCACTCACGCATCGAAGTCGATACCCTCCGGAGAGCACTCCACAACATTCAGTTCGAGAAGTCATCTCATCGAGAACAGTCCACTCCACAACAAGGCAGTACCTTCCAACGACCAACTTGATATTTGAGTAAGTAAATTAAGAATGTTATTTTTTATATCAACTAACTTTGTATTATTTCTTCTTTTTCAGAATGGCAACCAATACACAGGAGGTGAATAATGCTGTGGCGTCTATTCTGCCGGTGTCCGCTGACCAGGAGGAGGCAGCATCTTCGGGAGCGGTGCCGGGTGACCAGGCAACCACTTCGCGTTCGCGAGTTAGGTGCAGATCTGGTAGCCCTGACTTATTCGAGGAGGAGGAGGAAGTCAGGCCTGTGAAGAAGGTTTGCCAACGACCTGCAGCGAAGGTTGGTCCTATTTCTAAGTACCGAGCTACTTGCAATAGGACTAATCCTTATGCAGGTAGTTGGTCGACCGCTCCAAACAGCTTAAGGCCCTCCACACCACCCGCAGCAGTAGTGGAACAACCTAGGGCGCCTTCTCCGGAGGAGCCACCAGTCGTATTGTCCCCTTCGGAGGAGGCTCCCATCGTATTCACTCCGTCGGTGGTGCCGCTTTCGCCGATGCTGGCAACACCGGTGACGAATCCTGAAGTGTTAGTGCCACAAGTGCGACAGCCTATCGGAGAGGTTAGTGAAATGTTGGACAGTTTTCTACAGAGATGTAAGGAAGCAGAACATGCTTCTCGAGCTAGTGAAGCCGCGTTGGTTAAAAGGAAGCGCGAAATGGCTGAAATTGTTAACCGACGGAGGGAAGTAGAAAAAGAAATGGCCGAACTAGATCGGAAGTATGCATCTCTGGAGAAAAAGTGTGAAGCAGATACCTCTTCGATAGAGACTTATAAAAAGTTAATGACTTTTATAAAAACTTTCCCATAGATTAAGTGTAAGTGTAGTAAGATTAGTTTTAGATTAGTTAGGAATATTTAATTAAGATAGTTTTAAGTTTATGTTTGTAATTTTAGGAAATAAAAATAAAATAAAAAAAAAGAAGTGAAATTAAGGGTGTACATTGTTTTGGTTTGGTACACATTGAACAATGCGATGGTTGGAGCATTTTTCTTCACTTCGTCTTATTATTATTTCCTTTTTTTTATTTCAATTACAAGTTCTTCTATGCAAATACCTCACATCAATTTTTGTGTTCTCTAATCTATTGTAAATAATCTCTTGGGAAGAAAATATGTTTCATAATGAAATCAATAAGTATATTTCATATAATTCATATAGTATTTTCAATTTTCTCTTTCATGGAATATAGCTCATGTCATTTTTGAAATTCATTCCCACTTAATCCCCTCTCCCCCCCACTCCTTCCCCACTCCCTTTCAAAAGTATAAAAGTAGGAATTATCTGTTGGAATATTCAGTTGATCAGCCACCTTCAACATGGAACCTGATTCAACTACTGAGCCGTACAGTGACCCAGCGCATCAACATCCTTACTGGGCTTCTATCCATGAAGGTTTCGTTACCTCCACGACGGCACCTCACTCGATGGATTATGATAACATAATTTATGATGATCGGATACAAGTGCTTCACGTTACTGGAACCGATCAAGCGGACCTGTCTGATGGGGATTATCCAGATCCCTATGATTGGCGGAATGATTACGAATGGGATACACAGTCCGGAAACACAGACGACGACGACAGCGATGACGATGATGACGGTGACGCTGACAATGAGTCCGATGATAGTCCTCCACCATCCCCTATCCTGATTGAATTTCAAGAAAATTGTCATTCTTATTGCTTTCGAATTTCAAACACTGAATTGTTCTACATTTACACTTCACCCCCTCCTTTTTTTTTCCAATATAAATAAAGCATCAATCCCAGTTCTATATCATTCTTCCACAATGTCGAGTGCTGATTCCACCACCGAACCGATGAGTGTACCAGAGTATTCTATGACGAGTACAGGCCCCATCCAGGTACATGGAATAGATTCAACGTTCGATCATTTCAGTACAAATTTTGCACAAATGCTGCAACGTATCTATGATCTACCTGATGATTTCCCGGCACGTATGGAAGAAGGTATGCAAGAGGAAGTAGAGGCAGAGTTAGAGATGGATGTCAATGAGTTAGACGATCTAGAGGATAACGAGCTAGATAATTATGCTAATGATGATGCCATTAGTATATCGTCTGATTCAGATGATTATGAGGATGACATCATCAGTATATCATCAGATACAGATGATGATACAATCATCATTGTTTCTGATGATGATGAGGAGCGTTAGTCCATACCATTGCATGGATTAATAAAAAAAACAGCCCTTTTCAGGGCTACAATTGAAGACTGAAACAATAAAAAAAATAGCTCTTTTCAGAGCTATCATTATACTTTCAAACAGAAACAGGTTCATACCATTGTTAACATTATAGTCTCAAACAAAATGTATGTATGTAAAAGTATTCATCATTATATGCATACAATGATTGACAAAATGCCAACTTCAACTTTCATTTAAAGTAGTACTCATCATATGCATAGATATTCAATGACTATCAAATTCCAAATATCGACTTTTCAGTCAAAGTAGTAATTTATTTGTCATATAATGTATAGATATTCAAAGACTAACAAATTACTTAGACTTTTATTAGTCAAAGTATTCATTTGTCATATAATCTATGAATACTAATACAACTAACTACTGTTTGTGTGAATAATGTAGCCCTGAAAAGGGCTGTTGTTTTTTTTTTTGACCAGTAGGTCCACGATTATTGTGCCACAGGTTGGACATTATTACATATAATACATGTAGATACTCGGGTGAAGTTTGTTAGTGGCCTCTCGCAAGCTTCACACCAATTCTGTCCCATTTCCATAATTGAGACAGTGTTGTGGGTGTTGACATGGGCATACCACCCTCCATTATTGTTTCTATGCGAATAAAACCAAAAGCAGCACCAACATAGTTTTTTGTTCTCTCCATCTATTGTGCTGATCAATACGTATGCATCCATTGCACAATACAAATCCAAGGGATCTTCCAGTGTCTCACTGACATTGAGCGTTCGCATACCGATCCTCAAAGCACCATCGCCTTCAGTTGTGTCAGCTTCTATCCCTTCATCATCTCCTTCTTCATCCATGACCCTCTCAAACTCCATCACGTCATCATCTTCGTCGCTTTGGTTGGCCTCGTTTTCAACTTCGTCTATCTCATCTTCATCGACTCCAACATCTTCTGCTTCAACTATCACTTCCTCTAGCGGAACATTGACATCCTCATCATCTGATTCGTCTATCCAATTGTTTTCATCAACAGCAGATATTCTATTTAATGCAGCATTTATTTTTGCAGAATTCATCTTGTTGTTGTTTGCTCACAGTTGTAGAGAGTGAATGAATGAACTCTAGGTTTGCAAGTCGACTTATATAGGAGGTGATGCGACTCCCACTTGACTCGTTTAGAGTGGAATAGTAGGAGAAGTTATCCCACTATACTTTCACATGATGTTGATTTGTATAAATAGAGATCGTAGGTGTAGGAGAGAGCATTCAGAGTTTCTGTAAGTCATCTCTTAATATTTCTAATCGAATTAGTAAAATGCCGTTTCCAAAAGAGTGGAATGAAAAACCAAAAGTGTGTGTCTACCCAATGATGATTGCAGGGGCTATTGTGTGCTACTTTTGTCAAATAAGTAGACCTAAGGATTCAATCAATCCATGTACTGGTATGTGTAGTGATTGCGTGTTGCGGATTCAACTATCGCCTCCTTCTCATCCACCGAAGCGAACAAAATCGGATTATCGTCAACAACAGTTACAGTGTCTGAAGTGTTCCGAACCTATAATATTTAACAATATAGGTATCTGTAGAAATATTTGTGGTACCTGTGCTGCCGTTCCAACTCCACTGCAACGTTGTTTGCGTTGTGATACATATTCCATGAATTGTTGGAATCATGTATGCAATGCATGTAGAAGTACTTGGGATCTGTGTGAGAAGGTTGGTCAACTCTACCCCAATAGGAGAATCCATTTTTTTCAATGTTGGTGTTTGACGCACGAGCAACAACTATTGAGGAATAGAGTCAAAGAACGTTCCACATCCACAGAGACATATTAACATTTTTCATTTTATATTTTTTATTATCGTTATTGTCCTCTATTATTAATAAATATATATATATATATTGAATTCATTTGTATTATTTTCTAACATTTAAAAATACATGCATGCAACACAAAGTTTTCCTCTTAAATGACAAAGATTGTTACATGCGTGAATAGTTTAGTGAGAGAGCGCATGTGCCAGTTGATGAAAGAGCGCATGCGCTAGTTTATTTTCTTCTATAAATGGTGAGGTCTCAGTAACATCATCACCTTTCCTATCCACATTCTATTGCTATCACATATCATTCCTCAGACCTTAATAATCATGAGCTCTATGCCGGTATTGATTGCTGAAGATGGTTCACCACTTGTTGATATCGATCAGACTGATTTTGAAAATATTCCAGTATTACATTTATCGAGTCAAGATTCGATAAATGATTTTGATATTAACGACTTCGTTAACTTTGCAGATGTGCCAGAACCAAATGAGCAAATTATTATTGAAAATCCGATCGTTTCGCAATTATCATCACTCAAACACTCTTCATCTACCCTTCCTCTTGGTGTTGATAAGAAATCTAGAACAATCAAGAGGAAGGTTACTAAGGCATCTTCATCGATTGTCACTGACTTTAAAGAAAAGAAAGAATCCAAAAGTGTTGTGCGACAGAAAAAACCCGCAACGAAAAGTGACAGATCGAAGAGGAAGCCAAAAGGTACTCCTAAAGAAATGAAGAGTGATTTGAAAGCTGAACCGCTATCTTCTTTCAGTCCCCTCCATCGGTTTGGGGAAATGAAAAGGAAAGCAAAATGCCGTCTTGTAAAGGCACAGATGACTATTGCTGAACTTGAAAAGAGTGAGCGAGCTATTAATGCTAATAATGAAACTCTTGAAGCATTAGATGCCAAGATTGCATTAGCGAAGGTTGAATTGGCTAGAATGTCTAAAGATGCTGATGAACTCCGTTCAAAAATTGGTAAAGATAAGCAATTCCATCAACGTTCGAGAATGCAAGCTCAGGCTGAGCTTGAGGAGTCGACTAAGCTTTATGAGACGGCATTATCAGTGAGAGATAATTGGCAAAAAGAGTTGGATACTGCATTTCAAAGTGACGGCGATTAGTTTTGGGAATGATAATGTGTTTTCAATATCGTGAGTTGAAAAATATAAGCGGGAATGGAGTATACAATTAATTTGGTTTGGTATACACAGAACATTGCGAATGGCTGGGGCAATGTTTACCGCTGCAATATTTTTCAATTCACATACTTATAATTGAAATGAAAACAATAATGAACTTTAATATTACTTTATTCATAAAAGTCACTATTAGATACATTTAAACCATATTTGATTCATCAATCCAAGAATTTTGTTCGCTAGGAAGACCTTACCACTTTACATATACTTTATTTTTTCTTCTCTTCAACACCTTCTCAATCAGATATACGTCAGGATTCTCGGTTCGTAATAACTCTTCTTCGTAAAAACATCCTCTAATCGGCTGTTCATTCATATCTCCAAGATTATAAGTCGTTGGGATGGTTTTATTAATTTTAACAATCTTGAATAGCTCCGTGGTAAAATTCGCAGTGTAAGACTTTTCAAAAATATTTTTGTATTTACTTATACGTACAATATCATTCAATTGGAATTTGGGTTTACTTTGTCTTCCTCCAATTCCATTGATACCCTTGAATTTCAATTTTGTTGTTGAATCAACATTGATGGGTGCCATACTTATTGTACGATGAACTTTATTATTATATCTACTAGTTATAATTGGAAGAATATCAAGCCATTTGTGGTGACCTCTCATCGAAAATTCCTTGTAGAGCCATGCCTTTATTGTACGAATCACTCTTTCTGCTATAGCTGCCTTCTTTGTGCTGAATGTTGAATAATGATTGATATTATATTCTCGCATGAGAGATGAGAAGCTTCTATTAAAAAATTCTTTCCCTTGATCGCTTTGTATATGTTTAGGGGAAAATTTGGCTTTCTTCAGTACATATTTCATTGCATTAGTTATTGTACTACCTGTTTTATCTTTAACTGGCACAGTCCATAGATATTTTGAGTAACAATCAATTACTACAAGTATATATCTGTATCCTTCATTACTTTTTGCATAAGGTTGTAGTTCAGCTAGATCTATTTGCCATAGATCTGCAAAACCTTTGATGGTAGTTATTCTTCTACGAAAATTACGTCTTGCAGGTCTATGTAATTCATTAACAACTTGTCGTTTGATATCACTTACTTCATTAGTCATTCTATTTCAATATGATTAAAGAGAAAAAAGTGATAATGTTACTGCATTGAATGATGGTGTGACAGTGATCATTACTTGTGGATATATATTAATATATTATACCTTCTTCACGTAATTCTTCAATTATTGAAATTATTTCATTATCATGTCCGGTATGTCCAGCTGACTTTGAAGCTACCAATAGTCGTAGGCGAGCAACTAACTCTTTCGGTGAATTCCAGTACACATAATTCGCAGGTTTAGAATTATATGTTTTCTCCATTTTCACTCGTTTGAGTGCTCCACCAATTTTACTTCTACTCCTTATTGGATATTGTCGTGAGTCTAATAGTGGTTTGATAACTTCACGAAATTTTTTAGAATTTGTATTTTTAAAACCATTCTTCAGATGATATTGTTTATATGGAGCATTCGTTATTTTCAATATTTTGGAATATACTTGACGAGTTTCTTCATTATCAACATCTTGTGGATTCTTCAAAAAGATCATATCATATAATTCTGGACTACCTGCGCATTCATATTTTTTCACTTTATTAGCATCCCAAAATGAAATGTTTCCATCTTTGAAATGTACCACTAGACTTCCCATTTTCAGCTTTTGTGTAATTGGATCCATACGTACGCCAAATGTTCCATCATATGCTGGATTTCTAGATTTTACATTATTCAAATGTTTCATCAAAACATCTTCACCACTTTCATTCATAACAGGTGAGATGTCAGGATCCGAGGAATCGATGTGGGACGATGATGGTGTTTCGAATAGAGTTGTTCTCATATCGTCTTGAAGTGTGCTCGTGTCACTATTCACAGATGATACACCATCAAAAGATTGTTTTCTTCCTATTGGAGTACGCATGGGATAATTTGAAGTAGATTGAACAGATCCACGATTTGGTGATAACACTGCTGATTTAGAAGTAGCGTTTGATGATAAATAAAACATTCAATGGTTTCATTATGGGCTCATACAATCTTTCAAGTGTCGAACGATTTTCAATATTATCATTCTTGATAGAGTTGAATTTCTGTATGACAGCTTCTGTTGTCTCTACTAGTTGACGTTTCAAATTCATTTCATTGTTTTTATGTTCAGAATCGTTTTTTGTATTCATAATGCCCTTTTTAAATTATAGCTCAATTCGTTGATGAAGTGACCTCTACAATATTCAGTGATCGAATAAGTTTCAAAAACAAGATCATGGGTATATAAAACTATCGAATCCTTTGCGATATCTACCTTCATCTATTTTTCTATACTTATCAATTACTAGAAATCCATATTGATCCTCCCAGCATTTAACACACATCAATTGGAATTGTTTGAATGTTACATCGGGTGAAACATGATCTGAATAAATGTGATGTAAATTCGTCTCATCTTGTTTGAACATTATAATGAAATTGGTATTGTCACGCACTAACTGTTTGGGTACCCGTGAATATGTCTGTGCTAGATAAAAACAATCAACATCCTTATGACGTCCCATACAGAAATATGATCTAATAATATCTTGCTTTTCACATATCACATCATCGAAAATGAAAACAGAATTAGACTTAGCGTCGGAGGGTTCCACTATTTCTGCATTATTGCTGAATGTATAAAAACCTAATCCTTTTATAGGTTCCAAAACACTTCGCAAGTACTGATATTTAGGTTGATTGAGTGATTTCGAATAGAGACACACATTTCTAAATCTCAATCCTTGTGGATGTGTTAATAGTGATATCATTGCATTCGTCTTTCCACAATTTGAAGGTCCTATAATGAGTCCTCGAACTGATGATGGAAGTAGTGGACCATGTCTGAATACTCTTTGTCCATTCAATCCACACCCAAATTTCTCATCTAGATTATCTACAGCAAACTTTTCTTTCTGTTTTACAATGCGCATCGTGCCGTGGTTGGAGACTATATAAATGTTATTAGCTTATTCATTTCAATGTGTACCATCAAACGATACGGACGTATTGAAAGTGATCGTAAAATTAAAAGAGGTTGTGGTTTTGTTAATGATTTAATAAACAAACTTCCTTTCGAATTACATCTACCCGGAGGATATCAATACTGTGGACCGGGTACAAAATTGAAACAACGTTTAGCTCGTAACGATCCTGGAATCAATAAATTAGATATTGAATGCAAAAAACACGATATTCAATATTCTAAGCATCCATCTAATCTTGCAGCAAGACATTTAGCCGACAAAGAACTTGAATACAGCGCTTGGGATAGGGTTAAATCAAAGGACGCGAGTATTGGGGAAAAAGCAGCTGCATTACTTGTCACCAACATTATGAAAGCGAAAAGACATATGGGCATGGGTTGTAGTACCAATAAGAAAAAATATAAGAGGAAACAATCGAAGAAAAATAATATTAAAAAAGTTGCATTTGGTGCTGGGATAGTCCATAAAGTGCGAAATGTATTGAAGAAAGCTGGTGGGAATCAATTTGTGACGAATAATAGCAAAAAAGCTATCACTGTGGCATTGCAGGCGGCACGTAAATACCTTAAAGCTGCCGGTGGAAAGAAGAAAATCCGCACACCACGCATAATTCCTGTTCCCAAGATCGGTGGACTTTTACCATTGATACCAATTTTTGCTGGACTATCCGCACTAGGAAGTTTGGCGGGAGCCGCTGCTGGTATTGCCAAGGCCGTGAATTCGGCAAAAGCCAGCAGAGCGGCTTTAATGGAAGCCAATCGTCACAATAAAACCATGGAGGCTGTAGCATTAGGCAAACGCGGAAGTGGAATATATCTCAAACCATACCGTAAAGGTTTAGGACTATATTTGAAACCATACAAAGCCACAAACAAAACAAAAAACTGATTGAACCCCTACCTCAGAGGCCTCTTACTGATCTCGATCTCAGTTATTATGCACAAAAAATGAAAATTCCACATTTTCGTGGTGTTTTTATGCGTGATAGATTACCATCTTCAGGTCCAAAACAAAACGAGACAGCTATTGTTAATTTAGATGGAATAAGTGGACCAGGAACACATTGGGTGGCATATAAAAAATGTGGGAAAGAAGTCACATATTTCGATAGTTTTGGAGATCTACCCCCACCATTGGAATTGACTCGATTCTTTCGAAAATGTTCGAATGTAAAAATCAAATATAACTATGATCGACAACAGAAATTTAATACAGTTCTCTGTGGTCACTTGTGCTTGCAGTTTCTCTCTAAATAATTTTCCAAATAAAAATGGATTCAACACCAAAACTGGATCGGGAGGCTATCAAGGGAATGGGGTTTTCACTTAGAATGTTTTCAAAATATGGTACCTTGAAAAAAATGGATAAAGTGATGCTTGCAAATATGCCTAAGGAAGTGATACTTGCATGTGTTGCACATGAGATTGCATATGTTTGGGAAAAGTTGCCTAAGCATCTGCAAGATGACATCGATATAATGAAACATAGATATTGTTATGAGCACCACCACGATCAAAATTCAGATTCGGATGTTAATGATGGTCCTATACCTCGAAAATCTATGTGTTGTATTTGTAATATAGAGGATGTGAATATTGGTATCAATAAAAATGATACTTATTACAATACAACACCTTCCAAAAAGTGTAAATTGTCTCAAATGTGCTGTTGCTGTGTACAATAATAAATTGAAATGTGTTTCAAAATATTCATCAGTCATGTCACGAAAGTTCGAGCTACAAGCTGTCGGGACAAGTGTCTTGAGTGCGGATTTTTTTCCACCAATTGAATTGGATAGGAACAGTCGTTATGGATTAGGACTTTTGGGATTCTATGGATGCAATACAATCAATAATATAACTGAAGCTAATAACTCAGTTAGTTTTAGAATCAGTAATGACAACTCATCGATACCCCAAAAGTTGACAACTGAAATTCCATGTGGTGCTTACGAAATAGAAGAGATCAATGCCGTCATACAGAAACATATCATGTTCAGATTGTTTCATGATAAAAAACCAAATGATGTCGTTGCAGATGATATTTTCTATCTACACGCCAATAATAATACATTCAAATGTGAAATGCGATCCAAATATGAAATTGATCTGACACATCCAAATTCTATAGCAGAAATGATGGGGTTCGCTCATGGAATATTTCCACCAAATCAGATACATGAATCATCATTACCAATAAACATTACAACTGTGAGACTTATCCGCTTGGATTGCAATATAATATCTGGTTCATATATAAATGGTGAAGAATCTCACATTCTTTTCTCATTCGATATTGATGTTGAACCTGGCTACAATCTTACTAAAGAACCACACAGTATTATATATATGCCTGTCAGTCCAGAAGGTCGTCAATTGATTCACAACATTACAGTGCGTATTTTGGATGAAAAAAATAACCTTATCGATTTTGGAAGTGTAGAAGAGATTTTCATTATTTTGGAATTGAAGAAAATCGAATAACTGTTGTTATGGGTTTCATTTACAATAGACAAAATCGCATTGAACAATCCCAAACGAGTTGCACTATCAAAAAGAAAGGTGTGCATAAGAAGAAAAGTGTGCATAAAAAGAAGCTCATTCCACAAGTGTATGCTAAACAGTTAGCACATAACGCTCTGTCTGTGAGTGATCTTAAATTTTTGAAATCGATTGGATTGAAAGTGAGAAAATAACAATGGTGCTCGAAACAAACAGTGAAAAGTTGAATATATTCAATGAACCAGTGCTCGATCATTCTCTCATAAGTTTACATGAGCACACATATAAGCCCTACGTATCACCGCTATTCAGGAATTCGGATGAAATCAGAATTGCAATCAATAATCAAGATGTTATACTAGATATTGCCGACAGCTTCATTTACATAGAAGGTAAATTCACCCCCAAAGATGTAGCGAAAACATGCTATCTCTCGAATAATGCAATTGCATTTCTCTTTGACGAAATTCGTTATGAAATGGGTGGTGAACAAGTGGCTGTTGTTAGAAAACCTGGGATAACATCTACAATGAAAACCATGATATCATTTGGACAATCTCATGCTAACACATTATTGACATCTGGTTGGGGACTTTCACAATTGAAGCAAGATATCTTGGATACAAACAGTCATGTTTTTAGTGGAAAACTACCACTGAAATATTTGATGGGTTTTGCTGAAGATTACAACAAAAGTATCTTGAATGCCAAACAGGAATTGATTTTGATTATCGCTCGATCATTCAAAAACTCGTATATAGGTGAGGTTGATGCTGATTTGGAAATAAATAAAATCGAATGGAAAATAAGACATATTGTACCAGATGATAAACACAAGCTAAAACTTTTGAGTAGAATAAACAAAAGCGGTCTGAATGCCAAAATCAAGTTGGCGTATCGTATGTGGGACCTCTATGAACTACCATCATTACGTGGGACTTCTTCAGACATATGGGCCATCAAAACAACTAATGCATTGGAAACTCCTCGTTTTGTCATCATCGCATTCCAAAGTACTACCACATCTGAAGATAGAACACAGGATATTACAAAATTCACAACTGCTGATATCAATAGTATTCGAGTATACTTGAATTCTGAAGTTTATCCATATGAGCGTTGGAATTTGAATTTCGATAAAAAACTTGATGCTCCTGCTTATTATGCTTTTGAGAGTTTCCAGCGAAGTTATTATGATAAAGATATGAGTGAACCTCTGATGGACGTTGGGCAATTTAGAGAGAATCCATTATTCGTCATCGATTGTTCCCATCAACCGAATGCAACAAAATCATCAACTATTGATATAAAGATTGAGTTTGAGACGAGGAAGATCAAGTTTCCAGACAACACTAAAGTATATGCATTAATTTTGCATGATACAGTTTTAACATACAATGCATTGGATGGTTCAGTTCATAGCAGATATTGACACTTTTTTTCACTCTATCATATACTGTTTTATGATCTTTTTTTTATTTGTAACTGACTTATATCATGTATTGTATTTTATATCATATTTATTGTTTTGTAATCATTTTCTATTGTATTTCATGAGATTTAAATAAATAAAACATGAAAATAATACAAAGTTTTTTATTTGACATTATTTATGATTTACAGGAACATACAGACTATCTAAAATAACTTCTTCCTCATAATCATCATTTTCGCGACCATCTTCAATTTCCTCTCGATTTTCATCATTCAATTCAAAGTGATGAATAATCCATTCTGGCAAGTATGGTTGGAGGCTATACAGGAATCTTCTTAGGTTCAGTTCAATCATAACCTCACAAAGTTGCCACAATTCCAATTCATTATCCAAAAATTTGTTACAAACTTCTGCACCACTCCAATAGTTCTCAGCATCACGAAGGCATACTTCGATTTGTTTTTCATCATAGCATACACTCATATCATAATTGCTTGCATGTTCGGCTCCATCACCCAACACCTTCAATTTAGACGACAAATGTTGAACCGATGATTTGAGATCTACAACATCGACCCAATCTTGACTTGCGTACTGCATCCACATCTTTAAATGGTGGAACTGAAATCGAATAAAAAAAAAACAATAAGCAACCTCCAATTTTTCAGTGATATAATACTCACATTCCCATTTTACTTGTAGTTACAAAGTGGGTGTATTCAACTAAGTTAGTAATGTTTATATTTCCATATAATTATCATCTAATATATGAATATTAATAAAACAATAAGAAATTCATTATAATTACTATTATTATTCAATCATATTGAATTTGACTAGAGTTAGCGTTTTCACACCAAAAAACTTTGTAAGCTATGACCTAAAGAAATTCGCTATAAATTATTACAATTATTATTCAATCATATTGAATTTAACTAGAGATCGCGTTTTCATGCCAGCAAAACTTTGTTGGCTCTGTCCTAAATACACCATCGTATATTTACCACCTGATGAGTTGATACAAGATATATCGTCATCACTGAATTGCAACGAAATACGTTTTGGTAGCCATGTTTTAAATAATTTATCATTGCTCACATCTTGCAAAGTTAATAAAATTGATTTACCAAATCGTGTAGAATAAGTTGACATATTTTTAATTATGTACACTTCATCAATTGGCAATGATGATAAGGCCTTTTGCTCTAGTATTTCAACCTCCTGTACAATCAAATTATTAATTTTATTCAAGTCTACTTTTGAAACGGACATGATGATAATATATATGAAAATATAAACAATTTCCAACAGACAAATACACTCACCGTCTTCCTTCTATTACGAACTGAATAACACTCTACCAATTGCTAACTGCTGCAGATATATTCGTCTACTGATTTCATAGTGTGCCAGGCATTTCTTTTATATTAAACAGTGCGAGTCACCCCCACCATGAAACCGTGAAAGGTTCACATTGCTAGTTGCTATCCACTAGAGATGCCTGACGTCACAGCCAAGCCCATCTCCCAATTTGATGCGATAACAGTTGCCGGCACGAGCAAGCAGTGATCGTTGCGCTCTCGGAGAGGGCAGACGTTTGCACAGTCCTCGCCCGCCTGCGTGTCACCATCAATAGCGAGGGTAGGGTGATGCGTTACGTCACATCATTCACTGCTTCGAGAGCGATAGCCGAACAAGCAATTGTCGTTGCGCTCTCGGAGAAGACAGACGTTAGCACAGTCCTCGCCCGCCTGCGTGTCACCATTGATGGCGAGTCTGGGGCGTTACGTCACATCCTTCACTACATCGAGGGAGGTGAGAGCAGACCGATGAATACGCATTACTCTGCCACACGTCGTGGAGTGAACATGTCGCTCTCTAGCCGTTGAACGGTTATTGCTGTGACGTCACTCCACTACTAACTTGGTGCCCTCACACCGATGGAGCATTCATTACTTGGAGGATCTTCGAAGTATGCAGACGTATGTTTGTACATAGACAAACAAGCACATGATGAAACCCTGTACCGTGCATTCTCTAACACACACACACACATACACACACAAAATCTCATATGAAAAAAAAAATCTGAACGATCCATGCACCAGACACTTCAAGGTCACAACGCCTTGACTTCACTGCACAACAAAAAAAAGCAAATAACACGTCATATTGGTGGGGGGAGGATTAGAACCGGGAAAAAATTTCTGAACGATCCATACACCACACCCTTCAAGGTCACATCACCTTGACTTCACCAAACAACAACCAATAAAAAAGCAATTAATACGTCATAGTGGTGGGGGGAGGCTTAGAACCGGCTCAAATCTCCTACTGAATACTCTAAATGAATATGGATATATTTACACTATCAATGAGCCTACAAGAGTAAACTCATGTCTCGACCATATTTTTATTAAATCAAAATTAAATATAACAGATTCGATTATGCCCTTCATAATGAAAACAAATATAACAGACCACTCAACGACAGTACTACAAATAGTTACAAAAAGCACACATAATAATGAATCTAACAGCAAATATATTCTATACATAAATTATAATAAATTATACAGAAAGTTAGAAGACACAAATTGGGAAAACGTATACCTGATCCAAGATTCAAATATAGCATTGAATAACTTCATCACTACAACTTCGAGCATTCTGAAAAAGAGATTTAGAAAAAATACCAAAGTTGCATCATGGTTAACAAACTCTTTACTGAAAATGATTAACGAAAAAAATTGTTTGTTCAAAACTAGTCTCAAATACCCTGGCAGCATTCTATTAAAGAACCGTTACAAAAGTTTGAGAAACAAAGTAACCAATTTGATAAAAAACACCAAGCAAAATTATTATAGGAACAAAATAGAGTACAAAAAACAAGATACCAAACAACTATGGAATATTGTGAAAGAAATCACCGGCACTAAACCTAAATCAACCACAATTGGACCAATTAAAAATGATCAGGGATTACTCCTCACAAACAACAGAGACATAGCCAATTAATTCAACGATAATTTCGTAGATATTGGAAAGAAATTGGCAAATAAAATAGTCAAAAATAATAACCTCGTTATTCATCCAAACATTTTACCAAACTCTTTTGTCTCAAGCCTAACTGATAAAAATGAAGTGAACGCTTTAATCTGCGAACTTAGAAACAAAAAGGCGGTAGGAAAAGACGAAATTGAAGCAGAACTGCTAAAATCAATATCACATTATATACTAGATCCTTTAGTTTTCACTATTGATAAATGTATATTACTTGGTGTTTGGCCCGACTCATTCAAAACTACAGTATTGACTCCTATCCATAAAAAAGAAGATAAAACTGAAATCACAAACTATAGACCGATCTCGCTTATCACCCATCTATCAAAAATTTTCGAAAAATTGCTAAAGAAAAGAATAAACTCATTTATATCCAAACACGAATTGATTTCAGATAGACAATTTGGCTTCAAAGAAAAAACCTCAACCGAAGACGCGATTCTTGAACTGACAGAATTGATACATAAATCCTTGGAGAGAGGAAAACCTTCTTTATGTCTATTTATAGACCTAACAAAGGCTTTCGATACTGTCGATCATCAACTACTCCTACAAACTTTAGAAAATAATGGTATCAGAGGAAACTGCCAAACGCCTTTTGAAAGCTATCTTCGAAATAGAATACAAGTTGTGCGAATTGCAGATACAATTAGCAATCAAAAAGAAATAGAATGTGGAGTCCCACAAGGTATGGTACTGAGTCCTCTGCCTTTCAATTTATATCTAAATGAATAATTCAATTTGGACAGCGTTGGGAAAATAATTGGCTACGCAGACAATACTGCCATATTCTGTGAGGCAGACACTTGGCTTGATTTGAAAGAGAACGTAGAAACAGATTTCCACTTGCTCAAAAAATGGTTTGACCAAAGGCTCCTGACAGTGAATCTGGAAAAAACTAATTTTCTTTCTTTCATTTGCAATCTATCCAATGATTGTCCATTTGAAACTCTTGATGTCGGAGAACAAGGAAAAACAATAAAAATAGATTCCATGAGAGAAATCAAATACTTGGGCGTCTAGATAGAAACTTAAGATGGGACTCTCATATAAAATATACAATAAAAAAACTGCAACCAATGCTTCACAACTTCCGTTCCTTGAAAAATTACTTACCTCACAAAGAACTTAATCAGTTATATAGTTCCCTAGTAGAGAGCCATTTGAGATATGTTATAACATCATGGGGATCAGCTCTGCGTGTACACCTCAATCCGTTAGAGGTATTACAAAGGAAATTCATGAAGTTGATCATGTCTAGAAATTCACGTTTCTCGTCAGATCTCCTGTATAAAGAGTGTGAAGTTATGGATATGAGACAATTATACTACTATTGTACAAACGTGAAGTATCATTTCAGCAAAAATAAAGCAACATCACGAAACCACGACTATAACACACGACATCGCGACCAACTAACCTATCCTTAAAAAGTCAATTTCACAAAGAGCATATTCTTTCATGGCAACTAAATTATATAACACCGTACCTCACAAAATAAAAAAAAATCTTATTCGAAACCAATATCCAAAAAACAAATAAGAAAACACATTTTCGAAAAAGATAGACAATTTAAAAAAAATCTGTTAGAGTAAAATAAGTTAGTCTTAGTCAAATTCATCCCAAAGTTGTATCATATTTTTCTTACTTTTTGTTTGTCTAGTATTTATTCGGTCTATTTTACCTCAAGCCGAAATATAATTTGCTTAACTATAACACAATTTCCATGAAGGCCATACTTACTTTCATACAAATATTTATGTACTTACATAGGTATTCTTTATAACTTCTTGCGCTCTAACTTGGCTCTTATCGCCAAACCATTTTGTTCACATATTTTGTATTAATTGTATTCTAATCTGTATACGTTGTGAATAAAGTTATTATTATTATTATTAAAGAATATTAATGGAGTTTTTTCCCAATACCAAATCGTTATTTTTAAAACCTCGACACGTGTTTCGATCACCAAGTGATCATCTTCAAAGAGTTTTAATCTTCCTCTTTGAAGATGATCACTTGGTGATCGAAACACGTGTCGAAGTGTTAAAAATAACGATTTGGTGTTGGGAAAAAACTACAGTAATATTCATTACTACACCAAAGGTTCCAAATAGTGCATCATAAATTATTATTATTATTATAAGTGAGTCTACCTAAACTGGTCTTTTAATTTGATGCCCTATCCTAACAGTTTTCACATGTGAAACAGGTCATCATATAATTTTGTTATATTTTCATGATGATAATAAATAATCATAATTTCAAACCGATTATCAGACCAGTCGGTGAAACTGTTACATGTTATAACTTTGAAAGTTTTAAAAATATCACAGGGCACTCGAAAGTTTTGAAAGCGACTATAGCGGCAAAATTATCAGGAGTTGACAAAATCATGAACTATCAACAGCAATAATATATAGTGTATAAATTCATTCCTAAAACTTAGTTTGAGGTTGGGTATCTTTGAAGAGAATGAATTTCATCCAATGCCCTCCAGAAATCATCTGATATTATAACTGATAGCAATAGGTGGAAACATGTTTTTCCTAGAGAATATTTTGAGTAATAATCTATTGAACTGGTCGTTCCTTTCAAAAATCGATTCACACTTGATGAAATGTTCATACACACAATGTTCATACACAAAGAGGAAAATTGGTTTAGGAGGAAATTCAAAGAAGCCGCATTCATGCTATGTATTCAGCCAAGCTAGCGTAGAAGTACACAACATATGGAAACCCATAATCAAGCGAAAAATGGCCAACTCCCGCCAAACGGTCATCTCCCATTAACCAGTGAAGCAGAAAAAGGAAAGCAGAGATAAGTGAAATTACTCAAATGACCTATAAATAGTCAGCTCACGGAGGAATCGGTTCAGTCATCACCCGAAGACGATTGTGGATACCTTACAATCGAAACGTCGTGAATTAACTTGGCTTGGAATCTCTTTTTAATTTTCATTGTATTTATATTTTTTTCAATTTGTTTCATTTTTACTTGTATTTTACTTCACTAATTTTCATTTCAGGTTTTTGCTCGATATAACTATTTTTCAGCTATTCATTTTTATTTCTCTTCTTTAATTTTTTAATTCTTCTTTTCGGTTATTTCAGGGATTTCAAATCATTTTATATAATATTAGACAATGGAAGTCGGAACCAATGAAATTCATCAGTGGAAACAAAGTTATTCAAAGTCACAATTTTCCATTTTTCGTCAATATTTAGTTTTTTGAAATTTTTTAAATCAGTCCAATTATGATTTTTTTTGACATTTGGGGCATTTCTTATATTTTTTGGTCGAAAATATATTAGCATTTTTCCTGGAGTGGAATTTCTCATTTTCGTTCATTTTTCTTTCGGAGAAGTGGTAACTACTGAAGTCAGCACAACTTGATGCAGCTATTGCGATTTTTCTCATCTACAGGGCTTTTCATGATGAGCGTTAATTAGCCGTTTCTGACAAACTATTTAACGGATCAACTTGAAAATTTCACACTATGCATAAATCAATATGACTTACACGCCTAAAATATTTCAGACGAAGCGGCGTTGTCGCTTCTCCTATAAAGTAGCGGCTTATTTGATTTTTCAAATGAAACACCCCGTATATAATATCATATTATGATTCATTATCACTTCGTCAAAAAATTCATATACTATTTCCCTATACCTATCTATTACCGTTTAGAAGATATAAATTAATTTCAATAGTTTTATCTCGAAAACGGTTCAAAATAGAAATAGTATTATCTGAACAAAGTTAATCTAAAATTGGATGTAGAGCTCAAAAATGTTCAAATATACAGGGTGTTCCATTTGAAAAAATTGAGTTCCACTCATGTTTTCATGAGATCAAAGTATCTGCATTTTTTGAAGACCCTGTATGAGGCAAATGGAAATATGACTCGTAGTGAAGATCCTCATAGTATTACTCCACTCCATTTTAAATTTGATCGTTTTAGTGCAAGAGAGTTCAAGATTATTAGCATTTATAAAAGTTCATGTTTGGTAAAAAAAAATATTGAAATTAATTTATATCTTCTAAACGGTAATAGAAAGGTATAGGAAAATAGTATTTGAATTTGTTGACAAAGTGATAATGAATCATAATATGATATCATATACGGGGTGTTCTATTTGAAAAATCAAAGAAGCCGCTACTTTATAGTAGAAGCGACAACGCCGCTTCGTCTGAAATATTTTAAGCGTGTAAGTCATATTGATTTATGCATACTGTGGAATTTTCAGGTTGATCCGTTAAATAGTTTGTCAGAAACGGCTAATTAACGCTCATCATGAAAAGCCCTGTATACAGAAAAGGTTTTCAAAGTAATTTCATTTTGTAAAGAAGATTCCTCGGCCCATTTGAGTCTCAGGAATGGGGGTAATTTAGTAACTATTTCATTCAAGATTGATGGATTTTTCATATGTCCTGTATTTTCAAAGAGTTCCATAGTAGTTACTGAGTTTTCGGTAACATTAGAAAATGGAAGGTATGTTTCAAACCGTCCCTCCATCGGAGGAGAGGCTCGACGAACTTTCTCTATTAGATTTGAAATTATAAATTCATTTCGTCCAAATGTAACTTTCAAAATTTCTATTATGTTCATAGCATTATTTAGTGAAAAAAGAAGAGGTTGTATCGCATCTCTAGCCCTTCCTTTTAAACATCTTTGTAGACGTATTATATCTTCATCTTCACATATATCAAAAAGTTTGCTGGAAAGTTCGAACTGACTGTAGAACAAAGGCCAGTCCTCTGGATTCCCATAAAAAATCGGCAAATTTGTTTTAACGTTTTCTGTTTTTTCCGAATGTTTTGATTTATTTATCTTCAGAACGTCTAAAATTTAGTTGAAATTATGAAGTAGTCATCGCAATAAAATTGTTTGTCGGTATGAAATCGGTTTTATTTTCTGTTTCTTCGATTCTCCACTCAGAATTTTTTTCTTATAGCGTCATTTCTTCCAAATCAATGATGTTTTTGCCACTAGAGATTGTGGACTTTTTATATGAAGAATCTTGAATCAGTTCACGTTGTAGTTGTGCTTCTTTCCTTATTAGTTCAGCATCAATTTCGGCTCTCCTTCTCTCAATTTGGGTTCTTCTCTCAATTTCGGCTCTTCTCTCAATTTCGGCTCTCCTCTCAATTTCAGCTCTCCTTCTTTCTACTTCTGCCAATTTTCTTGTTTCTTTCAATTCTATTTCCAACATTCGTCGTCTAGAACTTGAAGATTTCGTAATTTTTGATTTGTCTTCGGCATTAGATGGGTCTTCTAATGAAGAACGTTTCTGCAACTCCGAAACTTGTGGGTCATAACAAACGTCGTTATATCTTCCAGGAAGAACTTCTTAAGTTTTTCTCTCATTCCTCCTCAGGATAGGCACGGACATATTGTAATTCATTACTTTTGGTTCTTTTTCTTTTGTTCCAAGGACCAATGTTCGGACTAGTCAGTCCTACTGTGAATTCCTTTGATTTAAAGTCGAAATAAACCAGGAATCAGACGTTTCAAGTCGATATATTCATTTTATATAACTTTCAAATTATTGTCAATGTCAAAATCGTCTTTTATTATAAACAAACCATGATCAATTATTTCAACATACTAAGTGAACAAAAGTTAACAAAATTAATTAAAGCAACAACAATAATGTTTTTTGTAGTTTCTACCTGATGATGACAGTATTTTTTCACTGTCGGAATGATCGGAGTTATAGCTTAAGTGAACAATATAGTGCAACTAACCTTCCAACAGTTCCCCAAAAATAGGGGGGAAGTCTCAGTATGGTGTGTCCATACTTTTCAGCAATACTCCCAAGGGCATACAATTTTTCAAATGTTTTTGTCTGTGAAACTTCAAGTAGTTGGTTTTTGGTATAGTAATATTCAAAATACAAATTGATATTCATCATAAAAACTTTGTATTTCATCATTCCTCGAGTTTTTATTCGGTACTTTGATGAACTGTCGCGAATGAGGAAGCGTTGCCAAGAACTATCACACTATTTGCACCCAAATTTGAGATCAATGTATTTTCAAACCATTTCTCGAATGTATTAGTTTCCACGTCCTTATGATAGTCAACATTGCAGTCCTCAAATTTTTTCCACATAATTTCAAAAATTCGGAACGCATCCTTTACTTCCTTCGCAATGCATAATGATTATTCGCGATCCTTTGTTTGCAAGCATGTTAGGCGTACACATTTTTGAACCATCAGTCCATCCTTTCGTAACTGTGTCGTGAGTGTCATATCAAGTTTCGTCCAAATATAAATTTTGCCGTTGTTCTTGTCTATATTTGTTATTTGTTCTAAGTATTTGTTACGCAATTCCGCTATTCTTCCTCTTTCTATAACTGCTTGACATTTGTTTATTATTTTAAATCTAAATCCTAGTTTTCAGCAGCTCACGTTATGGCCGAAAGTATACAATTCCTTCCTTATGATTTCAGTTGTAGGAATCTCATTGCTTTTGTAACAGTCGTACATTATTTTTTTCAATGATTTTATTAGATGAACATCTAAAGGTTTTGGTAATCCCATATCACATCGCGTCTTGCGTTCATAAGGTTTGTTTTTGACTATTTTACGTACAGTTGAAAAAGGAATTTCGGTCAAATCCGATGTTGCTTGTAATAGTTTGTCTCCCTCGAAACCAAACTTCAGATGTAGCTTCTTATATACGTTGAAATATACTCTCTGTGTTTCAATATTCAAATGCATCCGAATCTTATTCGCTGGTGTCTCTTTTTCACATTGTTCACCGTCACTACACAGAAAAAAGTCTGCGTTGTTATCAGACTCGTTATTACTAATAGTACTTGTCCAAGGACGCCACATTCCAAACAGCTTTATTTCTCTGTATTGGTTTTTTGGCCTTTGAGAGCTCCGACAGTTTGAGTATGCACAACTACTATACCTATAGTGTTCGGATACGTTTCCGCGGTCAGTAAGTATGCTGTCTTTGAGCTCGGGTTGAACCGCGTCAGTAGTTTTAATCTGCCTCCTCTTCAGATCGAAATAAATGAATTTGTGAACAGATTTCATTATTATCAGGAAGTTAATGAACATTTTCAACATTTCTTGGAATGAACTGAAATAAGTTTTGCATGAAATGTGTAGATTCTTAGAAAAATATACTGGTGATAACTCAGTACGTCCGATTCAGGAAAATAAATGCGTTTCGGATAGATAAGACCTATCAAACGAGGCCCCTTTTCTTTGAAAAAGTCGATAGCGTCACATTAATGTGAACTTTGAGGAAGAGACTTCTACGGCTACACTGGATTTACGATGACGCCAAAATATTTTTGTTATGGGAGGGTACTGAAAATGAAGAATTTTTCATGTAAATTTGGCCTGTTAATGTAGAAAGTTTCTTAGGAAAAAACTATACGTTCACACTGTTCATTATGTAGTATAAAAAATATATACTATGAATGAGATTATGTCATAAATTTATTCATTTATATGTGATGCTGAAGTCTCAACTCTTTGAGAGTCAGTTTTCATATGTGTGTTTTGATCATCAACATTTATATATAGGTATTAAACCACTTTAACGCATATCAAAAGTATTGTGGTATATATTCTTTGAAAGCATTTTTTGTGGAGAATTCAAAACTTTTTACCACACAATCTGAGAAATGAACAGAGGTAAATCAACAGAGAATCTGTCGAAATATAATAAAGGGCAAACTGAATTCTTCATCACAAAAAGTTACTGCGTAAAATGAACCACTGACGAGTCAAATTTACCTGTAACTTGTTGTTTTCATGAATTTTGTCTACATATAATTCAAAAGAATTGAAACGTTGAGCTATTTACAATTTGAGGATAACGTTCCAAAATGAACTTCAGATTTTGAAAATTGACATTAACAATTTTGTCCTTGGGGAAACGAAGGAATTTGGAAATTTCGATTGGTGGCGGTAAATATGGTTTTTATGTCTTGTTTTTTGAGAATCCGGCCATTTTTGTCAGTTACATTTTATTGTAAGGAAGGAAAGCTTTGTGGGGAAAGTTGCTGTCGTGTTGGATCTTATGAAATGGACGGAGAAGTTTAATTTTGACGGATGGATCTGTCAATTTTTTGGTCTGTGAATCCATTTTGAAGGAGAGTTGATTTGGGTTGTCCCAGTTTTGTGGTTTGTTGTGGTGGTCTGTGAGGTTGATAGATCTGTGGGTGAGATAATTTAAGACGAAGTTGGTCAATCTGTGTATTTTTGGGAGACCGTCTATGTGTGGGGTATGTGAGAATTTTTCTCGGGGAATAAGAGCTTTCTCAGTTTAGGTATGGGAATTGGAGTTGTTGATAAGAGTCTTCGTTTTCTTCTCAAGATAGGTTGTTGGGACCCTATCGGTGAGTTGATATTACGTTGATAACCACAAGAGCTAGCCCAACTAAATCAGCTCTCCTTCAAAGTGGATTCACAGACCATATAAATTGACGGATCCATCCGTCGTCATCAAACTTCTTCGTCTAGTCCCAAAGATGCAAAAGACAACAACGTTCCCCACAAAGATTTCCTTCCCTATATTAAAGGTGTAACTGACAAAATTGGCCAAATTCTCAAAAAACAGGACATAAAAACGATATTCACCGCCAACAATCAAATTCACACATTCCTTCGTTCTCTCAAGGACAAAATTATCAATGAATCTCAGCGTATATATGAAATTCCATACTCCGATTGCGATAGAACATATTTAGGCCAGACAAACAGACGTGTGACAAGTAGAGTATCTATACGAACATCAACTTGCTGTCCGAAACTCAGACCCATTCTCAGCCCTATCAAAACATCATCAAGAGACAGGACACAACATAGACTTTGCGGAAACTAAGACCATCGCCACAGCGAGAACACCACAAGCTCAGATAATTCGCGAGGCCATCGAAATCGAAAAGCGGCCTTTCCGCCTGAACAAACTTGATGATGGTCAAAGACTTCCAACTGCCTGTAAACTCCCCCCATTCTTCCCCCCCATGATACTCTCCCCCCACCAAGACGTCCGGTGATGGTAATCACCCGAAGTCCCGCCCCCACCTTTCCGCTTCAGTAGCTTCCGTCGATATAAATATCACCGAACACCTATCGACATCCAACTTAACGTTGATACGGACGATGATATTGACCCTGATATCCGGCTGGAACAACGAGTTCAGCGTATCCTCAGGGAGAATGACGACGATGTGATCCGTCCAGCTTCGGAGGATGAACTGAGGGGGTACATCAGAGCCTCCAAACCAAAAAAGGCTCCGGGAATTGATTCAATCAACAATAGGTTGTTGAAGCAGCTTCCGGAGAACTTAATCAGATACTAGACATAATAAATAGCTCAATCGCCCTCAGATACTTCCCTCGAAGATGGAAGCATGCCGTAGTTGTCATGATTCCGAAACAGGGTCAGAATCCGTTGTTTCCCCAGAATCACCGACCGATTAGTCTGCTTTGCTCAGCGGCTAAGCTGGCTGAACGTGTTGTGCTGCAAAGGCTAACTGAAGAAGTTGAAGACCGAAATGTTCTGCCTGACGAACAATTCGGTTTCAGGAGGGCACACTCCACCGAGCTGCAGGCCTTGAGACTGGTCGAAAACTCCATCTCAGAGCTAAATAACAGGAAGACAGTACATCTAGTCCTCCTGGATATTTCAAAAGCCTTCGACCGAGTATGGCACGAAGGCTTACTTCATAAAATGCTCGATTTCGATCTGCCTCGGGGCCTGATCCGGTGGATTAGGTCCTTCCTGAAAGGCAGATCATTTCAGGTCCGAGTTGAAGGAACCCTGTCTCCGGTCAGGGAAATCCAAGCTGGAGTGCCTCAAGGAGCTGTGCTGTCTCCACTACTGTACAGCCTTTACGTGAGCGACCTTCCGAGGTTCGACCACGTGAAAACTTCCCTATACGCCGATGATACGGCTCTCCTCGCTTCTTCCATGGGACGAGGGTTGGCGGTCGTCTACATGCAACGCGCATTGGACGACCTCGAACGCTGGTACCTACAGTGCAAGATTCGGGTGAACCCAGATAAAACTCAAGCGATAGATTTGGGGAGGCGCAACGTTTCTCCAGACACAAGAGTCACGATCTCAGGCAGGGGGATCGAATGGCAAACGCAAGTCAAATACCTAGGTCTTTGGGTGGATCGCCGACTCACCTGGGCAAATCACATTGACTACATCAAAGACAGGATACAAATGAGGATAGCTAAACTCTATCCTCTGATAAATCGCAAATCCAAACTGAGTCTTAAGAACAAGATTTTACTATACAACACGATGTTCAAGCCTGTCATTATGTATGCTCCAGGCGCTTGGGGACAAACCGCCCCGACAAATCTCTCCACTCTGGAGAGATTGCAAAACAAAATCATTAGGATGCTGGTGAATGCTCCATGGTTCGTGCGGAATAAAGCCATCCGCAGAGATTTGAAGCTGTTAACCATACAGCAGTCCATTCAGTTGATGAATCAGAGAGTTTTTGAGTCAGCGGAAACTCATGATAACCCATTAGTTAGGGAAGCTGTAGATTACACTATAGACGACCCCACTCGATTAAGAAGGCCCCGTCGCTCAGTTGAGTGAAGGCCCCACGACGTCTGCTAAAATGAACAGTTTGTTCATCAATACCCCAGTCAGGAAGGGGTACACAAGGCCAGAGCGGCATAGATGTCATTGACCTCTATGTCGTTAGCAAAACAACACTCTGAGATTTGAACCACTCGCCCCCATGGCGAAAGACAGTTGGAAGGGTACGGGAAGAGATTTTCAACCTGATCAAAACCAAGTTGAATTTCGTCGTATCGACACCTTAGTTCAATCTAAGGAGTGGGCAGATTGAGACCTTAGAGAGAACTCGCGACGAGACCTGGGAAGTAGACAGATTGAGGCCCCGGCGTCAAGTCTCAACAAATTTTTGAAAATGGCTTCAAAATGGGAGCCGAAACGTCGAATACAAAACTCTTGGCGCGGTTCAACCCGAACTCAATGACAACAAACTGTTTGCAGTTTGAGTAGAGCCTTGATGATGATAGCACGACCAGCTGTAGAAAGCACTCGCATATAATTGAATGGGAGTAATAAATACTGAAAATTAAGGAAAATCACTTATATATATATATATATATATATGTTCATTTTCAGTAGTTATGAATTACAATGAAGTGTATTGATTTTTCCTTAATTATCTTAGTGGAAAATCTAATTCTAATTATAAACTACAACAACACAACACAGTAATCCATTCTCCCCACGCTCATGTTGGTGAAATACCTAAACACGTTCAATTATAAACACTTCAATGCGAGTTATTTGTTTGGATAAACATTTCGCGAATAATATGTTACGATTTAGAGCGTTTCACGGATTATATGCGAATAGCCTGTTCAACCGGGATGTATGCCATTACGGGTATGTATTAATAATCATTACCGTGAACCTGCGATCGATCACCGGGAAATGTGTTTCGGATATTTCAAGGTTACTTCATGTCATCCATAACTCGCAATCCTCGGGATTGACAAGATATATGTCGTACTTAAAGGCCACAAAGTGATGGTTCTATCACTGTCATTCGAGCTGAAAAGTGCAATTTCCATGAATCTGTGAACCCCGATGCCAGCAATCTTGACGTCCCCTGATGAATAAACAATTTTCAAGGAGCTAACTAATGAAGTTGAATTGATTACAATATAATTCTAGTAGTGAGCAGACGACAAGTACTGTATAGTATGGTTGATGCCCAATTTCATATTTATTAATTATAATAGTAATAGTAATATGTTGAGATGGTTGTTCTGATTATTGGAGACCTTGGTGTAATGATGCCCTCTCTACTCTAGAATATCAAAATCATGCCTCTTTGCTGCACTTCGCAATCTGAAGGTTTCAGCAGAGAGGTTTTACAGCCTGAGCCCAATGAACTGATGCGCAACCCGATAACCCCGGATGACGTTCGAAGAGCCCTTGTGGGTTCCAAGAACTTTGCTGCTCCAGGCTCAGATGGGCTGAACACTCATTGATGGGAGAACAATCAAGCACTCATCGCCAGAGTGTTCAACTCATGGCTGGATGGAGAGCAGCCGTTTCCGTATTGGTTTGTCGTATACACACGAATACTCATCGCAGTTGACTAAGTATTTAAACAGTTTTACTTCACTCCTGCAACAAAACAAGAATGAGTCAATGCATGAAGTCTCCTTAAACAACATTGAAGACTTCGGTTTATCGAAGCGCTTGACATACATTGACATAACGAGGCAGTAAGAGTGCTTCATAACTATCTTCGGCACTTTCACGGTATTGACGACATACCGGTGTTGCCTCAAGCTCCGTGGGATATTGAATCCGTTGTGGTTAATGAGTGCTAAATCTATTGGGCAATGGGCAATCCTCTACAAACTGGTTGTCCTAAACTGATTTTTTTGAAAACTATACGGGTCTACAAAAAACATTAGTTATTTATTCGAATATAAGACTAAAATTCAATAGTGCTTTTGAATTTAGAACGATAACGAATTCGGTTATTTTCCTAGCATTATATTCGAGTCCTCAAAATACAGCATCCTGTCCAACCCATTCCCATAAATGCAGTTTATAGCTAATAAAAAAACTGTAATGACTGCATCAATTTGACAATTAGTAAATGAAAATAGAATTTACATCAAAAATGTATTTTTTTCATAAAACCAGGTCTGGTTACGTATTTTTTTAATATGATAATGTCATTTCGAAGTTGTCAGGAGATTTACCAAACAGTCCTGTGGCAAAAATTTGAAGTTACAATAGAAACAATTTGAATTGAAGGGGTTATATTTTTTAGGAGTGATACATTTTTGGGAGAGAAAGTTTTTGGCTTTCTACTACTCCATCTTAATACAAAGAAAGGAAGGAAGACTCCCAAAGAAAGGAAGGAAGACTCTCTCATCCTTCTTTTTTTTGTATTTCCTTTCTTTCTTTGGAAGACTCCCTCATACTTTTTTGTTGTATCAAGATGGAGTAGTAGAAAGCCAAAAACTTTCTTTCCCAAAAAGAAACAATTTGTTATATTCAACGTTTTTTTGCTTGAAATGAAACGCAACCGGTGTGAAGTTGGTGACATTACCGAGAACTGCGGTGACACGTCATTTTTTTTAGTATCCGAGCGTCATTTGAAAGGGAGGGTGCGTTTTGGTTGATTCGACCAACAGTCCTCTAGGGATTTCATTGATATCAGTTTAAGTTATTATTATGTATAATCGCTTAATATTGCCATTATTCATGTTTTAATCGATTGGTGGCTTATTACGAACTATGTCTCAACACTTTTGCAAATATTATGCAAATAATCCAAAATACACAGTTCCCTGGCCAGATACCAGCCGATCCAAGAGACAGAGACTGAGCAGCGTTACTGATATATTTGTGCGTGAAAATACGCCACTCTCAAATTCTGATGAAGATACTCCTAGACGACATACTCTAGCTCCATTTCAGCCTTCCACAGCTCCAAGCTCAAGCTTAGCGATATCTAGTATCAGTTCAGAGTAAAAAAAAGACAACCAAGAAGGCGAATACATAAATATAAGAAAGAAAGAAATGAAAAGATATGCAGATATGCAGAGGAAAATTGAAAAATATAGGACAAGATTAGCGAGACTTGAAGCTAAAAATACCAATAATGTTGAGAACACACTTAACATAAAGTTGATGGAAATGTTAGATGAGCCTGAATAGAGAAAATTGGTGTTTTGGTGACACCTTTGGTAAACAATATTCATTATTCAATATCAAAACGTACCAATGATAAACAATTATTCAAAAAAGTCGTAGATAGTTCTCTTGTTTTGAAGTACAGGCATTGGATACCTAAAGAAAACAACGGTTTACAGAAGCAGCAAAAAATTTCATCTCAATAATCTAGATGATAAGGACATTTCAGACGTGTCGTTTGATCAAGTTATCCAGAAACTGGATAACCCTGAACTGTATAAAATGGGATAGACAGTATTTTACAAGTTCTCTAGTGTGTTCTTAGATTTGTTTATTTGATGAACAGAAATGAGAAGTCATTTGTATATATTTGCAATTACATTTATTCTTTATTGTTAATAATATGTTGAGGGAAAATACTACTTTGTCAAAATTTTATTATTATTATTACTTCAGGAAAGACTGAATACAGCATTTAGTGATTGACGATAATGATAATTGAACTCCAATTCAATCGTAGGTTGAGTACGAAATGTTTCTAGTTTGTTTGTGATATAAAAATATTGAAGTTAAAAGAAGTTGTTTTTGACTAATGCAAATAATATAACTCATTTCTCTATAAAACAGCCGTTTGTTCCCCTGAACAGTCCCTTTTGATGGTGAAAACAGTCCCCTGTCCTACCTAACAGTCCCCTGTCAAAGTGCTCTCTTGAATAACAGCAGTAATAGTTACTCTTCTAAGCAATAGTATTATATTTTTATCAAAATGGTATAATAATACGCCCGGACAGTATCTGTATGGGCCACTGCAAGTTAACAGAGAATTTCCCCTGTATCAAAAGGGAAAAGTGGGGAAGAGTAATCAATTTATGAAGACAACAACTCAAATGATGAATCCTACAGTTTTTCATATTTTCAAAAGCTCCAGCAATGAACTCGTACTGACGAATTCCATTAGACATAGACATAAAACTGTTTTAATCTTCTTCTTTAAAGATGATCACTTGGTGATCGAAACACGTGTCGAGGTGTTAAAAATAACGATTTGGTGTTGGGAAAAAACTCCAGTAATATTTTGGTACAATTGATGACTAATTTCTTATAGAATGATGTGTAACAAACGCCAAACAATATACCAATTATATATATATATATATATATATATATATATATATATATATATATATATATATATATATATATATAAAATTTGTGGACATTTGTATGTGTGTGGAAAATTTGTTGACAGAACACTCAAAAAACACCACGTAGGCAGCTATAGCTACCTGCGTGACTTCCGGGTCCATGAAGTGTTCTGTCCACAAATTTTCCGTTTTGATTTATATATACAGAGTGACCCATTTGAAAGCGGGCCACCTCTCTAAAACTGTTATTTATTATCCGATTCAGAAGTTTTTTTTTCAATAGATAGAGCGTCAATAGTTCTATTAGAGTGCTGTGAAGTCGAAATATAAATAAAATTTTCAAGGCCTACTTCGAATTTTTTTCAAGGTCAAAAATCCAAAAAACATACTAGCGATTTTTTTATATGAAATTTGACGACGCCACTGGATTTGTGATGCTTTCAAATGGTTGTGACTGAAATTTCAAGATGAAATATGTTTTTTTAACAGAAATATAGCATAAGTAAAATTTTTATCACTTTATCTAAATATTTCGAATTGTCGTCATATTAAATCACAATATTATTAATAATATCGTTTAAAATGCTCTTTCACGTCGTTAGCAGTCGAGCTTGTAAACAGCAGTTATTCAAAATGGTGTCAAATTATGTTTCTTTCAAACAGAACTCCATAAAGTATAGAAGATAGTTATGTCCATCAAAACACTGCAGTTTTTTTGTCATCAGAGAAATGAAATATACATCTTTACATCAAATAGTAATCAATATTCAATAATCAATAATAACCAATACTGATGAAATAAATGAACTACAACAAAAAAATGGATTGAGATGAGAGTGCCCAGACATTAATTTCCGTACTTTGTAACTAATTTCCGATTTAATTCGATACGTTTATTCTACCATTTTCTAATGCTAACTAATCATAAGATTCGATCAAAATTCGATCATTGGTTTGGGGTAACATTTATGCAAGCCTGGTCTTATTCTTTCACGCAGTTCCTCTTTGGTGGTTGTCAGTTATTCCGAATATCTACATATCTTGGTTTCATTCAAACATGTTTGGGATGCCACATTTCGAAAATATTATTTTTATTAGAAGGCTTTGAAAGTTAAGTTGCCGTGGAGATGACAAGTCATTAAAATAAAAGACGAAAAGACACAAATTTGTCAGTATTAATAGTGAAGTTTATAACTCTTCAAGTACCTACACTAATAAAGAAGTATGGCAGATAATTTGACTTTGCAGGAGAAAATTGAAATAGTAAAACTTCGTGGTAACAACGACAGATCCGAAAGGGAAGTATGTAGAATTTTCAATAACATGCATCCGGAGCGTCGAAATATTAGCAGAGCTACAGTTGGAAGAGTAAACAAAATTTTCAATCAGTATGGAGCTGTTAGTAAACATATCCTGAAGAATATTAATACTGTACAAAGGCAGAGACGAAATAATTCTGAACGAATTCGAAATTATTTTAATAATAATCCGAAAACAAGTGTGAGAATTGCAAGTGTGGACATCAACTTACCGCGTGAAACAATAAGGAGAAATCTTAGGAAATATAATAATATGAAGCCCTTTAAACCAAAGTTTCTTCACACCTTAGAAGAAGGCGATAATGAAAAGAGGATGGAGTATAGTTTATGGGCTCAAGGAGAATATCTAAATAACAGGAATTTTCTGAAAAAAATTTTGTTCAGTGACGAGGCAACATTCACAACCAATGGAACAGTTAATTCTCAAAATTCAAGGTACTGGACGGAAGAAAATCCACATTGGATAATAAATTGCAGAAGACAGTACTCCCAAAAAATAAATGTTTGGTGCGGAATATTACATACCAGAATAATTGGCCCCTTTTTTTTTGAAAACAATTTGAATGGTCAAATTTTTTTGAATTTTTTGAAAAACGAGTTTTCCAACGCTATGGATGAACTTCCACTAGCAGAAGAGGCCCATATTCTATTTCAATTAGATGGCTGTTCCATCCACAATAGCAGGATTGTTAGAGATTGGCTGGAAGAAAATTTTCCTAATCGGTGGATAGGGCGAAATAGTTCACTGATTGAGTTTCCCCCCAGATCCCCGGACTTGACTCCACTTGATTTTTTTTTATGGGGCACCGTTAAGGAAAAAGTATACAAAACTCGCCCAACGAGCAAAGAGGAACTGCGTGAAAGAATAAGACAGGCTTGCAGAGATATCACCCCAAATCAATTATTGAATGTTTTGGTTAACATTAGAAAACGATATGATAAATGTATCGAATTGAATGGAGATTTGGTGGAACAGTCCAAAATTTAATGTGTGGGCATTGTCATGTTAATACATTCTTTTGTAGTGGTTCATTTATGGTTTTAATATTGATAATTATATTATGATATAAAGATGTGTATTTCTATTCTTTGACAACAAACTGCAGTGTGCTAATAAAGATAACTATATCGCACATAAAGTTGTTATGTTCTGAAGAAGTATTTCAAACCATATTATTTACAAAATTGTTATTTAATATACAACTATTTGAATTATTTTGACAGTGATTGGTATATTTTACTTATGCCATATTTCTGTTAAAAAACATTATTTTATCTTGAAATTTCAGTCACAACCATTTGAAAGCATCACAAATCCAGTGGCGTCGTCAAATTTCATATAAAAAAATCGCTAGTATGTTTTTTGGATTTTTGACCTTGAAAAAAATTCGAAGTAGGCCTTGAAAATTTTATTTATATTTCGACTTCACAGCACTCTAATAGAACTATTGACGCTCTATCTATTGAAAAAAAAAACTTCTGAATCGGATAATAAATAACAGTTTTAGAGAGGTGGCCCGCTTTCAAATGGGTCACTCTGTATATATATATATATATATATATATATATATATATATATATATATATATATATATATATATATATATACCTAAAATACCTGAGTTAAGACGCTCTGACCGTATAAAGAGACAGACAACAGGATGACCAGTTCAGTTTGAGGAGTGCCAGATGATGACAGTACTACCAACTGTCGAAAGCACTCGCAAATAATTAATAGAAGATATAAAGCTTCAAATCCTTTTTTGTAGAGTTCTTGGAAAGGTCTTTGATGTTTATCAAAATTTATTGTGCCAAATAAAATTTCGAAATGCTAAATAAATATAATGTATAAATTTGAAAAAAAAAAGCATTGATATTAATCACCTTATCACTACCTAGAATCTGCGAAACATAACTTAATCTAAAATGAGTACAGATTACCACTCTATGGTAATGTTTGTTCTATGATTTCTAACCTTTATCATAGAATGACAGTTTTCTGTTTGTGAATAAACAGTGAATGACTGGAAAGTGACAAATATTGATTTATCGACAAAAACAATTTTCACAATGTTATGATTTGTAAATTAATGTTCGAAATGGTGAAATAATGTTTATTGAGTTTGTGATCACTGAATGATGAAAAAGTCTCTCCTGCCTCCTTATATCAGCAACATGTTTTGGAATGGTATATAGGTTTTATTTTACCTTAATATGATCTAGAAGCTGTGACTGGTCTAGTTGGAATTTCTAAAACTGGATATCCTGGTAAGTTTCAATTAGCTGCCTGTTCACACTAATTATCATTACTGGATTTTTATTTATTTTTAAATATTTTCACCTACTATTTTCAAATTAAATTCAATTTTCAAAAACTTAGCAAAATTTCAACGTGCTTCCACTTCCAGTGTTCTTCATCGACTCCCTTTTCGCTTCCCCAATCAATAAATTCTCCTCATTTCCTTGGCAACCAATTCTCGAAAATTCTAGATCATGTCAACTTGTTATAATTTGTAACTTTTTGGCACTTTATACAAACTAACCTTAGTTTATTCACCATTTGGATAAACATACTTAATCTAATATCTAATATTAACAATTTTGATTGTCTTATGACAGTTCACATTTTCAATTTTACAATATTTATTTTTGAAATCAGGAATTTGCACATTTTATAAACTCTTTCCAATAACAATAACTTAGTAGGCTTGACAACATTTTTACTACATGGTTTTATCATATACTGAGTGTTGTTTTCAGTTACACTTTGATGTACTTACTACATATTGATTTAGATAATTTTGAATGAACTTGTAATGTTATTTTGTTTGCTGATATTGATCTAGATGGTTTATTAATTTGTTTTTGTGTTTCAGGCAATATATATGAATGGTGATTGATCATTTCTAATCATGGATTGTGACATTTGAGCTTCAGTGGAAACAAACTGATTGAGGAAAGATTATTTGTTGTTAATATATGTGCGTAACCATTATACTGAAAACAAACGATAAGAAATTTCTACTTAAGGTAAGGTATCTAATCTGTACTTCAAATGAACAACTTATGAGCTAATTAGGTTTTGTCAAAATTCCAATGAACAATACTTATATCATATATATATATATATATATATATATATATATATATATATATATATATATATATATATATATATATATATATATATATATATATATATATTGTTCCATCATCCATTGATGCTCACCGAAATAGAATACTATATACGTCACGGAAAATGGGTAACACAATCAAAAACACTTTATACATACTTGATGTACTGGAGATCCATCCGCCAGTATCCATTCGACTTCTGGTGAGGGACTTCCATGAGCTGTGCAGTCTACTTTGCCTCCTGAACTATTGCTGAACTCCACTCGATGTGGAGGTTCGTGAATGAACAAAGGTCCTTGTAAGTCCACACCACCACTAAACACTGAAACAATGGAATGGAATAAATTCATACATTCGTTTCAAATTGGATGGAAATATGAATCAGACGGAGTCAATTTTTTGTAGAATCACTTCATTACTTTATCGGGTCATTCCTTTCTTTCACGATATTTTTTACACTTCAGTTGGGATATAATCATTCAAGAGCTGAATAGAATCAGAGTTAGTGGTCAAAATAATTTCAATTATCAAAATGGAATAAAATCAAGACAACACAAAAATATTACGCAAAATGTGATTATTTTTTCATTAAAGTCGTTGATACAAAGACATTAGGATTTGATTTTAACCATAATAGTTATTTCAAAAGGTATACAGAGTTTTGAAAAAACTTGTTGTCTGTTGTCTACATTCAAAAAATAGTAGTTGAAAAGATCTAATTCTCAGGAAAAAAAATTTTGTACATTTAATTTACTCATCAAATGAATTATTTCATAAGTTAAATTAGACTTGATTTCTTAAAAGAAAAAAAATTCATTATTACCTTCAGAAACTGCAAAAACATAGTTCTCTTTTATTTTCTTTGAAAATTCCAGCCTTTTAACTCACGCAGACTATAGTAGTTAACAGAAATGGAATTTTTCTCTTGACAACGTCAATATAAATGTTAACAAAATATTCAGTACCTTCTCTCAGTTAGCAATATCAAGACTTCAAGATAAATTAAAAAATTATAATATTAGTATTTACGCAATAACCAATAAATTATCTTTACACTGACCCGATACTTCGTGAAAATGGATAACACAATCCATGATAATAATTATACGATTCCCAATATATTTGTTTATTCAGGACGTATTTTGCTACACAGTAGCTCCATATGTTGGAGTGGAACATCCAACTGACCTACAATGTTTTATGTAGTAGATAATTGCTCAAAGCAATTGGATAAATGAATATTTCTGGTGAAATACTACATAGGTTGAAAAGTCTTAGCCCTAACACATAGATGGCGCTTGTCTTATTGCTTCAACGCTTTTTCAGTTAGTAATAACCTTCAAGAGAAAGCTGTTGAAATTTCATATTCTACTCATAAGTTTGTTAATTATTGGGCTAAGAGTGACACCACTTTTGTTATTTTCGAAACAATGCATCAAAAACAATTTCGTATTTTAATTTTACACTGCTTCCTGATAGGAAGAAATAACATTCAAGCGAACCAATGGCTTGAAAGGTGGTATAAAGGCTACGCTTCATCAAAAGCAACAATTACACATTGGTTTGTTGACTTCAAACGTGGTCATAGAAACACCGATGATGCAGAAAACATAAAAAAAATCCACAAAATCGTTTTGAATGATCGAAAAATGAAGTTGCGTGAGTTAGCTGACACTGCAAAAGTATCGAAAGAATGTGTTGATTTTATATTGCATGAGCATTTGGCTATGAGAAAGCTCAATTCCAAATGAGTGCCGCGCGAGCTGACTGTTGAAAAGAAACAAGAACGTCTTGATTATTCTGAGCAGTGGTGGCCATGTTCAAACAGAACAAACCGGAAGTTATCGTCGGTATGTGACAATGGATGAAACATTAATCCACCCCTGATTTGTTATCTTTGTCCATTTTTGACATGTTGTTTTTCATATGTCCATTCAAGTAGTTACCAGGTATGTTGATATTTGTGAGTGAGAAGACGACTTGATGAAAAAAAACATGTACATGGCATATAACACTGTACCAAGCTAACATGTGGATCGTGCCCAAAACTTCATATAGGATGAACTTCAAAAAATTTCAAAACGAGAATCTCTGAACATAAAAAAAGTTTTGAACTGAAGAAAATCAATTCCACCTATGCTTCTCACATTTCAGAGAACAATTACGATTTCAACATGAACTACGACATTTTGCATACATTTATAATATTCTCGCACAATGCTGGAAATTACTTTTCGACAGTGTCTAGTCAGGCGAATTTTGAAACAGTGAATGAACTCGCACGAGTATTTTGCAGACTTTTCAACATGTTTTACAGGAAAGGGGTTTTTCCTTCTTGTTGGAAGATTGCTCGCATTCAGCCCATTCCAAAAAAGGACAAAAAACATCTTCCAAATAACTATAGACCAGTCACTTTGCTATCAATGATGTCAAAAATCATGGAGAAAGTCGTAAACCACCATATCCTCAAATATTTGTCACCCATATATGAATAACGCAACGGTGAAACATGGAGAATCAAGAGCTGTTGCGCTTGATATTTCTAAGGGCTTTGACCGTGTGTGGCATGAGGGTTTGCTGGCCAAACTTCGATGATATGGCTTGTCGAATCGTTTTTGTATATAGCTCTCCAGCTTCCTGAAAAAACGTTCCCTGCAAGTGATCGCCGATATGTTTCTCTCGAATCCTTTCATCATCAACACTGATGTTCCCCAAGGATCCAAATTGTCTCCAACTCTCTTTTTACTGTATATCAACGACTCATTGTAAACATTCGAAAATACAATATATTGCTTTGTTGACGACAGCACACTTGTCTCGTCATTCCATTTGGATTCCAGGACATCGACTACGAAGGCACATATTCACAGGCAGCAGAAAGTTGCATATCTCAATGAGGATCTAGAAGTGATATCGAATTGGGGTGGAAGTAACCACAATAACCCAGGTATCGGTTTTCACCAAGAAGATAAATGTCTCCGAACAGGATATATAATAATGTCAGATCAGACGACAATTCCGTTTTCTGCTTCAATAAGTTTGTTGGGGGTTAAAAATGGACACCAATATGTCTTGTCACAATCATGTCGCTGTTTCTTAAAAGCTTGTAACACTGTTCCGAACCAGAAAACTGTACACACCTCAGCAACTTTTGATGCTTTATAAAGTTCAGATCAGACCTTCTCTTGAGTATTATTTTCATGTATGGAGCTCTACCCCCAAACATACCCCGAAGTTGCTGAATTCCATCCAGAAAAAACCATCCATCTGATTGGAGACGCGGACATCACGTGCAACCAACATCAAAGAGAAGTTGGAGATTTATCTCTATTTTATAGATACTTTCACGGGAAGTGTTCAAGTGACTTGGCACATTTGATCTCACCGAGAGCGGTACATATCAGAATTACGCGACGGACTGTGACTGCTCATCGTTTTGAGGTTCGACACTTCGAACTTCACTGTTTCAGAACTCTATCAACTGGAGAACTGCGTTCATGCGGAAAGAACCTCCTGAAAACGTTTTTCCAAATATATTTTATCTCCAGCGATTCAAATCTAACGTGAATCACTACTTTCGCACAGGTACCAATCTGAGAGCACCTTAAGGATTTTTCTGTGATGCAAGGATAAAAGTTATACTTGACGAAATCTCTTGAAATCAAGAAATCATTGAAATTATTTTTAACGACCAACAGAAAGTATTTACTCACCAGTATTGGACTTGTTTCCATAATATATCAATAGTTTACATATTCATTCATAAACTAACTATTTTTCTAAAGGTGATGTTTCTAGAGATTTGTTTTTTTTTAATCTAGACCTTTTTCCAGAAGAAATCATCTATCTGATTAAGTTTTGTAATCACCTACTTGATGTACCGTAGTCCTTTTTACATTCATTTGGAGTTCTTCATACCCATTTTCATTTTTTAACATTGACAAAGATGACATGATCAAAGAGAAACTTTCTTTCTCTATAAATAAATGAATTTCAATCAATAATGCGAATACATGAATTAGAGAAGAATCAATCTAATTGATGCTCTGCAATGAAAATGGAAGAAACAGCTCCAGGTTGATTATTCTTCACTAGCTTTGCGGACAAAAATATTAATGTGCCCAAAAATCCTGCGAAAATTTCACGATTCTTCGGACTACCGATAATCTATAGGAACAATCCATTTATCGGTGATTTTCTGAAATTAATCATTTGGATACAAATTTTCCTAAATGGAACTTCACAACATTAGTACAAAGAAAGTAGGTATACTCGTAACGACAGAAACCATATCAATCCACGAATGGATGGAAAGATTAGTAAACTTTTCGAAAATCTAAATAATCGTTCTTTTTTTTGTATTGTTTCCTTCTAAAACGTTAATTTATAATAATAATAATCTTTATTGAAATAGGAAACTCAATATACATATCTATGAGTGTAATAATGACACTAGCACAATGAAATATAAAAAAAATATATGTAAAAAATTTTAAATTTAAACAATTTGAGATTTAAACTAGCATGTAGCCAGACAGTGAACATTACATATAAAGATTTCAGTATCATATATTGAGTAACATTTAAATAGCTAATGGAATACAGGTACTTATATACATCAAATTATTATTTAAACAGTTATATTTGGTTTCATTACAGATATAAATACCCTAGTGAACAATTGAAAACAATTAAAAACAATAAATGAAAAAATAATAAATGATAGCCAATAATGTCCCAAATAATTTCTCAAAACTATACAATTTTTATTCTATTACTTTTTTTTAAATTATTCAAGTGCTTTTTTGAAATCTTTCAGAATGGATATTTTTTTTATTCCTTCAGGTGATTCATTGAACTCGTGGAAGCCCTTAAAAATTAACGAATTCATGGTACTTCCGAATGCCGGTCTGTTCATATGTATATTATTGGTATTTCTTGTATTATAACTATGAATGTTTTTATTGAATTTGAAGTATTCTTTAAAATATTCTGATGCCATTCCATTTACAATTTTGTATACTAGAGTCATTGTAAAATAGAGTCTACTTTCAATTGAAAACCAATTCAAACAATCAAGCACACTTTTTATGAGAATACGGCGATTTGTTTTCAAGATTTCTCTGATTCCTCGATTTTGTAGTTTTTGTAGCATATTTAATTTATTGAGGTTAAATAAAAATAATAATGACGCACAATAATGGAAGTGTAGTTGAATAATGGTATTTTTAACTGTTACTTTGGACTGCATTGACAAATTTTGTGCTATTCTACTGAAAAATATAGTTTTTTCGATATTTTCGAAAGTGATTGTCAAAATTTAAAAAATTATCCAGTTAACAACCAAGGTATTTGACTGATGACACAACTTAAATTTTTTCGTTATTGATATTGAGGTTTATACCGTTGATATAAGCAACGTATCATCAGCAAATAGGTTTATGAACTCAGATTCAATAAGAAGTTCAATATCGTTCAAATATAAAACAAAAAGAAGTGGGCCCAGAACGCTACTTTAAGGAACACCTACATCAATGTCTTTTTCATTTGATAATGCATCTTTAAAACGGACTTTCTTGTTTTCTATTGTTTAAATAATCACTGAATCATTTCAACACCTTTCCATCAATCCCATACTGAGCCAATTTCAACAACATAATTTCTCTATCAATTGTCTCAAAAGCTCGTCTTAAGTCTAAAAATACAGCAATAACATATTTCTGGTTATTCCAGTTAGTTTTAATATTACATATTGTGAGCTGCAATGCTGTTTCACATGAGAAGTTTTTACGGAAACCCGATTGATTATCAATCAAAATTCGAAAAATGAAGTATATTCCCATAATTCACATATTTGAATATGTTTCAGTCGAAAAAATGAAATAATCGAAGAGGTTTTAGCGGAAAAACGGATTTTTCTACAGATATTTTTTCAAAGTATAGGGTAAAGCAGACAGTCATCGGCCACCGGGTAGTTATTGGCATAGCGTCAGTTTTTCATAATTAATAATAATCTGGTGAGAAAGAAGCGGAATTCAATTTCATCAGTTGGCATCGGCAACCTTTCAGAATATGTTTTCCTGTTTTCCAAGTCATATCGCATAACCTCAAATAACTACGTCGTTGTGAATAAGTTCGTGCTCTCTGTTCTTCAGTCTGTGGTCAGATATATCAAGAACTATTCATATCGAGTGTTGTACGAGGTCAAATACGTTCCAATGTAAATAGGTTTTCACATTTTTTTATGATTTATCAGTTTGAAGAACATTGAAGGCAAATTATTCAATGGCGGGAAAATGATTTTTATGGTCAAAATTCATGTTTTACCGTATGCCAATCACGGGCTTCGAATTTGATGTCTAAAACAGTTATTGGCCATATGGCCAATGACTGCATGGTTGAAATTTTTCACTATTTTACATTTCTCAGTTCATTCAAATCCATTTCAGAACCTAATTGACAGTAACCTATTGATAATGATGAAAATACCATCGTATATAGTGGTTGGCCATATGCCAATCACTATAATCGACCATATGCCAATAACTGTATGACCATTCGAAATGAATTGAAATATTTTTGCTTGTTCCTTTCTAGATGCCGAAAGTACAAGAAGGGAGAAAATATGAGAAGAAGTACACAGAAGAAACTATCACCTCAGCTTTAGCAGCCATAAAAAATGGTATCTCTCAAAAACAAGCCTCTAAATTATTTGGTGTGCCTCGTCAAACGCTGCAATTCAGAAAAAGTGAAAAGTTCCATAGTAAAACTAACTTGGGACCAAATTCCATTCTCACACATGGAGAGGAAACTATTTTAGAAAACTGGATCCTAAATAGTTACAAGAAAGGTTTCCCAGTCAGAAAATTTGATATTCAAGTATCTGTGAAAGAATTCTTGGATGCAAATCCTCGGGATAATCCATTTTGTGATAATATACCTGGCGACGGATGGTACAGGGCTTTTCTCGAACGACATGCAGCTCTAACTGACCGCACCCCAGAGGCTGTAACAGCTGTTAGTTCTGTTATTTCAGAGTCAGACATACGACATTGGTTTACTTTGGTGGAGGAATATCTCAAGGGATAGGGTCATTTGGATATATTGAGAGATCCAACCAGAGTGTTCAATAGGGACGAGACATGTTTTTCTCTTTGTCCTGAAAATACCAAGGTTATTGCTCCTAGAGGTGCAAGAAACGTTTATGAGGTAGACTCTGCCCAAGCAAAAACGAACATAACCGCCATGTTCACTTTCTCTGCTGCTGGTCAGGTGACAGAACCTATGCTAATATTTCCGTATAAGAGGCTACCAGCTTCCATCATAAATTCGGTACCAAGTTCTTGGGGAGTTGGTCATAGTGACAATGGTTGGATGAAGGTGGAATTGTTTTACGAATATATCGGCAATGTATTATATCCGTGTTTGGAAAATAGTGGAACTGAATTTCCGGTCATCCTTTTCGTGGATGGACACTGTACTCATCACACTTTGAAGTTGAGTCAGCTATGCACAAAAGTAGAGATTATTTTGATAGCACTCTATCCAACTGCTACCAGAATTATGCAACCTGCTGATGTGGCAGCTTTCAAGCCACTCAAAACGGGATGGAAAAAAGCTGTATTGGAGTCACAGAAGGAAAAATCCTCAACAAATACTAACCAAGGAAAAATTTGTTCCAGTATTGAAAATCGTAATTGATTAGTATGCCAAGGTGGATACAATAACACATGGGTTTCGAGCCAGTGGTTTATTCCAATGAAATACCTCTGCTATTGATTACGAGAAATGCCTTGGTTTGAACAAAAATATAATTGAAATAATCCACGATAAAGAGGAACCACAAGGAACCAAAGATGCTTTCATTTCATATAACCACTTCAAAAATATAGTACGAGATGAAAGAATTGAAATTTTTGAACAAATCAACAGAGTCAATAATAATAATGATGAGTTAATTATATTGTACAAACTGTACAAAGAATTTAAAAAAAATGAAACCTTGGTTGCAGATGCTGAGACTGATATTGCTCCATATATCACAAGTGAAATACCTGCAGAGACAAAGATCAGTGAAGATATAGATATAACAAATCTCGAAATAATTTTTGCATGATATTTCACCATCTGTGAATACTGATGATCATGTACCTACCGTGACATATGAGGTCATAGACTCGTTAGAGGAAAAAAATCATACTGGCACGAATCTTGATGTAAGAAATGAGTTTGAGTTTGGAGATGGTATAAATGAAGAAATGATAAAAATATCAGAAGAAACAGTGAGTGCCACAGATGAAATAAATTGTGAATTTGATAAGCAGTCAATGAAAAATACCATGAAACTAGATGGGCCGAATAAAAATGAAGAATCCGACGCTTTCGTCATTGCAAGAACATTACAAGAGGATCATGACGAAAGAGGAATCAATCCAGTGAATTCTAGTCTTCACGATCATGTGATATGGCCTGAAACCCCGGTAAGGAAGGGTAAGAAAAATAGTGAAAGATCATCATTTTTTTAACGAGCACTCAATGGAAAAATATTCAAACGGAAAAACTGGAAGCTAAGAAAAAGGAAGAAAAAGAAAAAGAAAATAGAAAGATGTTTGAAAAAAGCTGAAAACGAAAAGAAGTTAGAGAAATAGCAGGCAATCAAGAGGAAAAAATCAAATGAGCCAAATACAGCAGAAGGTAAACATGATGACAAAAAGAAAATGAAAAGTGATTTGCAACTGGCAGAAATCCAAACTAAAATTTCTTCAGATGATTCATTGGAGCAGGAAAATGCTACTCCCCAACCTCTCCCAAGTAACAGCCGAGTAAATATTTTATCATGTGTCACAATTGCACGAGAAAAACATGTGAGGAAAGTATTTGGTGACGACAAGAGCAATAACTCTACAGAAAACAATTAGGAAAAATTACCTTTTCCCAATAATCAGATTGCTCTTGCCAAAATCTGCTTCATCTGTACGAACAAGATTCGCCTAATTTCAAAAGGAATCAAATGCTATGGATGTGAAAGAACCTGCCATAATAGGTGCATTATTAGACTGACACCATCAACTGATACATCCTGTTCACAAATTTATTATTGTAAAACCTGCTCAGCCAAACCAAATATTTCTTGAAATCATTATTATGATGAATTGAAGGGGTTATATTTTCAGGAGTGATTAATTTTTTGGGAAAGAAAGTTTTTGGCTTTCTACTACTCCATCTGATGTATCAGATGGAGTAGTAGAAAGCCAAAAACTTTCTTTCATTATTATAATATATCAGTTGAATGAATTGAAGTCCTGGTAGGGTTTGACAACCTGAAGTTTCATTTCATTTGGGTATGCCAATCACTGTAAGTCTTATGGCCAATAACAGTAATGAAACGGCCAATGACTGTGGATTTTGCATTCTTGGAAAATTATATAAAATTCTGGGTTCAAATGGAAGTAGGGCAATATTTGGTTAACTCTTCTCCTACTTATATTCTTCAAAATGATTGTTTGACAACAGTATCCTTCATAATGTCCATATTTATTCTATTAAAACAGATAAACTACGAGACAGGCCTTAAGTGGCCAATGACTGTACGCTTTACCCTACTTGGTAATTAATATTTCGATAGATATATTTTTTTCAGTCACCTGTGTCGCATATAGTTCATTTTTTAGATTTGTTAAACTTTTTTTGCACACATTGTACAGGAGTTGTCAAGTTACTGTCATTGATATATGATTGATGAGTCAATTGTATTGAACTTCCTTTGGAATATATTTGAGTTTGTTAAGTAGGTACTTTCATAGTTTCTGATCCATATTTCGTCCTACATTCGACGTATTCAGTCACCGAGTAGGTGGATTTCGATTATTTAACATTTGGCGACCGTGACAGGACACCCACTATGGAGAAGGTAGTGAAAGTACTAGCAGTGCAGCGAAGAACGTTCGACCAGGTGTTCAATGATATTTTGTGCTTGTTCGGCCGAGAAAACACTGACAAGATTATCATTTCCAGCAAAATCAATATTCTGGAGCAGAAAATCCAGGTCCTGATGGATTTGCATAGACAAACGGTGGATTTAAAAATCTCAAACTACAGAAAATTGAATTTAGGAAGTTTGGTGGTGGGATCAAAGAATGGCTTCCCTTTTGGAGTCAATTTCAGAGGGTGAATGATGATGAAGACATGCACCAGAGAACAAATTCCAGTATCTAATCAAAGTATCGATACCCAATTCGAAAGCTTGTCAACTCATAGATAGTTACCCTCCCACTGCAGAAAATTACCCAAAAGTAATTGAAAGCTTCAAGAAAAGATTTGGGAGGAAATATATTCTTGTAGAATTCTACGTGCGTAAGTTGTTGAAACTAATACTGAACAATTTGTCGGCTTAAAATAATCTTAGCATCCTTTACGATAAAATGGAATCCCAGTTACGTGCTTTGGAGACCCTCGATATAATACAGATACTTGTGCACCCATATTATATCCTTTAGTGGAGTCTTGTCTCCCGGAAGACCTCATTCGAGTATGGCAACGAAGTAGTCTTTACGACAGTGACTCTACACTCAAAGATCGCCTAGACAAGTTGATGAATTTCCTCAGTAAAGAAGTCGAGAACAAACGAGGAATGAATAACTTTAGCTACGTCTGGATTCGGCATTCAAGGTAAATTCGAAAAGAAAAGTGATTCCCAAAAACATAATTCTTCTCTACCAACCGCAACTAGATTGATAAATGACAAACTACTGTAGTAGAAATCGTCCAAGCGAACTCTGCACCGCAGCAAAAAAGTGGACATAATTTGATACTTCTACTTTACAGGTCACTGATACGTTCAAAAATAGACTACGGAAGTATTGCTTATGCCTCAGCCAAGAAAACTACGTTGAAGCCCCTGGACACAATACATAATTCTGCCATACGTATCATTTTAGGAGCATACAGAACGAGTCCAGTTGAAAGTTTATATTTCGAAATCGGGGAACCATCATTGAGTCATCGCAGAATGCAGCTGAGTTTATCATATGCATCAGCAGTTGCATCACATGAAAACCATCCAACTTACAAGAATACGATAACGAATCGGGTTCTTACCTCATATGACCGACCAAGAACTAACCCCCCCCTTATTACGAAAGGATCAGACGATATCTTGACTCAATCCAAATTCAGAAATTTCCTTCTATATATCCTACAAATATATTAGTACTCCACCACCATGGCTGATAAACCCACCCATATTCAACTACCAACTATCCCAGTTCTATAAATATTCCACAAATACTAACATCATTATCCAGAACTTCAGGCAACTGATCATTAAGTGTAAGGGCTACAAAGAAATGTACACAGATTTCTCAAAAACTGATGTAGGAGTAGGTGTTGCAGTAGTAATTGATCAAACGAATTTAACTTTCAAACTTCCGAAAACAGTAACAATCCTCACAGGGGAACTTTTTGCTATTCTCCAAGCACTTCTCTATGCAAAATCAGATGAAGCTGATAAATTTATAATAATCTCAGACTCGATCAATAGTCTGCAAACACTCGAAAAAATGTATGTGAGACATCCAATCGGTAAAATTATCAAAAGAGAACTATATAATTTTGCAAATTTTGAATAAGCAAGTTGTCCTACTTTGGATCCCCTCCTATATAGGAATAAGAAGCAACGAAACAGCCGACCGAAGCGCACGTGAGGCAATAATAAATCCGTACCAGAAAGCCTCACAGCTCACTCCCTACACAGATTTGAAATCATATTAAAAAAAATGCTGAGGGACATCTGGAACAGGAAATGGCAAAATACACAATCCAAACTTAAAGAAATCAAAACAGCGGTAGGACCGTGGGAAAATGGAAATCTGCCGAGAAGAGAACAAGTGATCATGACTCGACTCAGAATAGGACATATAAGGCTTACCCATGAATACCTGATATTTCGAGAAGAGGAACCACAGTGTCAAATTTGTGAAATGCCACTAACAGTAACACACATCATAAAGGAATGTCCGATGTTCCAAATAGAAAGAGACAATTACAATATACCTCAAGATTTGAAAGAAGCTCTAGGACGACATCAAGTGAAATATATTATTTGCTTTTTAACTGCTCTCAACCTTATTATAAAATTGTAAATACTACCTAATGATTTGTAATAAATACACTTCGCCGCTAATAACCATCAGGTTGATGCGGATGATTTTGAATGAAAAAAAACCGCAGGATAAAACTTCTTGGAAAAGCCTGCTGTTATATCTGCTTGAATTATGGACATATTTCCAAGGAATGTCCATAATGTGTCCAAAACTTGCACTCTCTGCGGTGATAAACATCGTGCCATCATGTGACTCAAGTCCGAAGATTCAGACTCAATAGCAAGAGTTATAAGTATAGAAAACAGTCTATCAAACAGTTCATATTCCAAAGATTTTCTACAGACATTAGTCGTCAATTTGAATGGATTCGACAAATCCAGAACAGCTCGAATAATTTTTGATACCGGTTCTCAAAAATCATATATCACGAAATCTGCAGCTGAAGAGATGGGATACAACTGCTTGCGGCAAGAAGAAACCATTCACGCTCTTTTTGGTGGTTCAAGAACGAATATTGTCAAACATAATTGTTATCGCATAAAATTGAGTGACTTGAAGAATAAATATGCTTGCAATTTTGAAGCCCTTGATCAAACAATCATATGCAGTTATGTGAAATATATTCGTGAAGGTCCTTGGATAAATAAATTGCAGTCTGTTGGCATTGAAATCACTGATGTCAGAGAAGGGGCAATCGATATTTCAATTGGTGCTGATAGCTGGAAAATTATTCACTGGTAACCGATATGAGTTGGAATGCGACCTAGTAGCAATTGAAACTCTATTAGGTTATTAGGTTGGACCCTGATGGAAAGCTTTCTTGCAGATAAGCAAAGAAAGAGATTTTTTGTGTTTCCTTTGGCTAGATGTTAGAGGATTGTTGAAAACATATCGACATACAAGGGTTGTATTCGGGGTTTCCTGAAGCCTGTTTCTGTTGCTGGAGCTGTAATCGAATACTTTTTGAAAAGTTGCCTCGAAAATTCTGAAAATAGTGACATGATAACTGAAGGGTTTTTATGTAGATGACTGCGTTGTCAGCTTAGACACCAGAGAAGAGATCCAGAATTTCACTGAAGTTTCCAAAATGCTCTTTCCTGATGCCAAGTTTGATCTGAGAGATCAAACTTGGCATCAGGAGAGATGAATTGGGCTGATGATTTGGACTCAATTCAGATATCAGACAGATCAGTTTCTGCAAGAGAGACCGAAAGTAAAGAAACTGAAGGAACAAGAAAATAACAACAGGTGTTTCGAAAATCCTGAACCACTTCCGATAACTACTAGATATGAAAGAAAAGTTAAACCTGTTCGAAGATATTCTTCATAGCAATTTGAGTTGTTGGGGAACAAGGTTTTACAACTCAAGGTGAGAGAATGTCGGAGATAGTTCAGTTTCTGAATTTGTAAAACTTTTTTTGTACACATTGTATTTTCTCTAACAAGAGTTCGACGTATTCAGTCACCGGGTAGGTTAATTTTGAATATTTAACAACCTGAATGAATATATCAATACGTTATGGAGAGGCCGAAGGTAAACATTCATTTGGAAAATGCTAGACCAAAGATTACAAAAGGACAATCAGAACAAAAAGTGTGCAAATATTGATTCTAAATACATTATTCATCATTCTTAGTATGACCATCGAACTAGAACTAACACCAACACAAATTTTGATTCATTCATAGCACACCTTTCAAAATTGTTCAATATTAGTCCCGTATCGTTATTACTTACGCAAATTTCACTATTAACAAAACTTCATGAAAAGTAATAATTGAACGAATGTTGGTTTAAAAATTACATTACCTGTATTTTCAAAGTTTCGCCATTTATATTCAACTGGAAATGTCCAAATCCATAGAGTTAGAAAAAATAATTCACCTTTTCTGCTGCAGAGTCAATTGAATTATCCTCATTATTTGCATTTTCGTACGTTTTGCAAATCAGGCAGTGAAATCCCTAGACTGCTCCAACATATGCAAATGTACTCTCGTCTTCTCGATGCCTCCAGCGACCCACGAACTGATTGGGGATGATGGTGTGTGAAGTTTAAAGTCAAAACAATTATTGTTACTACAGTCATGGTCTGTTGGGTTAACGAGAATCAGTCAACCTTAGTTATTCCTGTTTACCACTCCTTGCGGTGCAGTGATCTTTGTTTGTACATTAGTAGGGGAACAAGTTAATGATGGATATGGATAATTACACTATGATCATCAAATACTAATGAGTCAATCTTCTTTGATGGATATTTCTATTAATACAGCAAAAGTCAAGTTTTTAGCAACGTAACAGTGATAAATTAGAGAGAATAGAGGCCGGACTGGTAGGTAGTGATCGGCCGTGAAGTGCAATATGTTTCGACTACAACTGCGGCATACATCATCAGTTGTGAGTGCGTCGACTGCAAGGAGTTACATCTGGAACTCTCAGCAACGATTGACTGGTGACCTACTTACTCACTCGTATTTATAATTTCAGAGGGTTAGTGGGGGAGACTGCGGGCTAGGTGGTGCGATTGGTTGCGATGTGTGCAAATGCTTACTCCTGATTGGTCCGTACTTCTGCTGGGTCATAGTGATTAGTCCAAATTGTTACTAGGTTGCTCTGATTGGTCCACGTTGATGACGTGAATGTTCAGCATTCTCAGATGGTCTAGAAATCACTTTGATGAAATACTTTTGTCACTAGTTATTTTATTTTTTCTTCCGAAACCGGTCGAAAAATGAAATAACCAGTGGAAATTAAACAAAAGTGTTTTCATTTATTTTATTGAAGTGATAATGAATTTCCACAAAATAAACAACTCATCAATTACACAGATTCGGTCTAGGAATGCTAAATTTAGATACGTTCACTGGGACCAATATTCTCTAAAAACTGAAAAATAGTCTCAAAAGGAATGTTATGTCTTGTGGTATATCCTGAATTATTCTAGCGTCACGGAAAACGGGAAAGTCCATCAGAAAAGCTCATAATGTTTACAAATATGAATATGCATTTAAATTGATTATGTGTTTGTGAGTGATTCGGGTGTTTTCCAATCGCGAACGTGTGATTATCACTGCACATCTGAAATTATCCACTTGAAAGAAACTCACCGTCTCCATCGAAAACACAAAATCATTACTTGATGAGTGAAATTTGAGACCTTTGGTATGAAATGAATCTATTGAAAATCATTTTCAGTCATTTCCTGATTATGCAAAATGGGTTAGAGGAACGCGCGTCGAGAGGCAGCATTTTGGTTCTGTTGAACGAAAACTATTTTCAATAGAAACAAAAGTATTAGTTAACGATACAGCGTATACGGCTCAACAATTGAAAGCTGAAGAGAAAATTACAGAGTCAACTGAAGAAGAGCCTACAAATCAAATACCCAAATACCCAAAGGTAATAAAAAGCGAAGTCATGCACCGATTTCGCCTACACCAACCTCCTCATATTTCAAAACAGATTTTCGAAATATTATTGGAGAAAACACCGGGCTCAAGTAAAGCGGAACATTCCCATAAAATGGAAATAACTCTTCATGCGTGTTCATACTGACATAAGTCGATATGATGAAACGGACCACCATACCATAGTTCTTTCAATAAAATCTCTCTGCCCACCTACCGTTTATCGAGGTAATATCTATGAAGAATACACTGACTATCACAAGCTCAAGTTTGATTATCTGATTTGTGAGACATTCGGAACGATATGTACACCTGAAATCATGTCGACCAAAAAGCTTCAATATTCATTGAAAATTGAAATATTCCATACAAAAACACAAATACTGTAGAAATGAAAAGATAAAATGTACCTTAATCTATAAATAAGAAACAAAAACTTCATCGGGTTTCATTAAAAGAAAAGAATACCAACAAATTGAAAGAAACATAGGTATGCAGCAAACAGAAATAAATTCAACAAAATGTGTGTAGAGGAAATGAACGAAAATAAGTTATTGATGAATCGTCAATGATCATCACAGAAACAATACAAATGGTGGTCGTATACTACTGTGGTCGATCTGTCGGTGGCTTTGGCATTTGTTCTGATGGTTGTTATGGTAATCGGTCAGACAGAATAGCTTGTGGAAACCTCCAATGTTTCGAGATCAGTGTAGACGAAGTCCTAGTAGAAACCTTAGAGTGAACCGTGTTAATGATAAGGGTCATAGCCTTCGAAGGTCAGTCTATAGGTCAGGGTTCAGGCTCTGGTCTTGGTGACGTCCTGTCAGAAGACTGGATGCAAAAATATGCTGCCGTTGGTATCAACCGATGGTTGACTGATGAGATAGCGGAGGGTATCTTACAGAATGAGACTTGATCACTAAGTCAAAATCGTAGGCAAAGATTTCGGATTTGGATGATGTTGCTTCTGATCTTTGACAGCAGTTTGTCGGTCCAGCTTATCGACGACGTCATCTACCATGTACGGCTTGAAGTTCTTCGACATGAATCAAATCTTGTTCTCTTTTCGAATTGGAGAACAAGGAACAGTTGGATGGTGCATTACCGTTTTCTCACTAGGCAATAACCGTGATTCTCCTGCAATCTGACCAGTCGCTGTTACGAACCGTCCTCGCTATTACAAGTTCTTGTTATCACCGTTCTTCTTATCACAAGGATGGTGGTGTGTGAGATGTTCACAAAACAGAAAGCAAACCCCACAGGAAATTCACAATCCTGTGTCGCAACTCAGCGACCGTTCCTGAGGAGTTAAGGCTAAATCGTTTTTGAGTTCTTACACCCTTCTCACTATAAGTTCGCAGTCTGCCGTGGGGTAGTTCGAAACTGAGCTCCTTCGCTCCGTCATTCTCCAGGTATGTGGTGTTTTGCAACACCATTGATGTTTTCATCCATGTTTTTTATAAAATTTATTCGATACTGAAATCCCCTGAAGTTTGATTCAGCTCAGCACACACGTTGTTCAAATATATCACGAAATTCTAAAAGAAAAATCCCAAAGTCTTGAATTTCTAAATACCACTTCTCAAAAATAAAGTCCAACCTCTCTAAATGAAACACAGATTTAAAAAATATGTACACAATGTGAGAAAATTTTTATCGAATTCAGCAGAAATGAAGTGAAATCAATTCTTCACAAAGGTCTCACCATGATTTCCAACTGTTAAATCAAATCTAATTGAAATATCAGATTGAAAATACTTCAATATCACTTCCATTAAGATGAGAATGTATAAAATGGCCAAACACTTTATGAAGAACCACATCAAATTCCAGAGTCCAACGTATAAAATATTACAACACTTTGCATAATCGGTAAATCGTAACAAATAAAACTCAATAGCAAATGGTATAGGTAAAAAAAAATATACAATTTGAATAAAATGTCACTGTTTGTTCCCACTCCCAGTCCAAAGTCTATCAATAGCCGTACGAACTCTAACCTCAAAATTTTGTACCATGCACTTGCAGCAAGTCACCTGAGCTAATTAATTGCTTGTTGGGGAGGAACCTACCATACGCACCTTCGCTCTCTTGAGGTGATCTAAAACAGGTTCCTGAAATTAATATTGTCCAAACCGACTTATTATTCAACTGAAACTCTGTTCAACGAAGCAAAAGTTTCTGATATTCGCCAGAGCTTTTATTATAATAAACCATAAGAACAGAAATTTCGCTCTACTGACTCACATGCACAACACTCGTAGAAAAAATTATCATGTTATTCCCCAGACACAAAAATCAATTTTCCAATACTCTTATACTTACCTGTCTCCAAAATTGTATTTTCCGAATGATTCAATTGTTTAAAAAAATTAGGACCATTCATTTTTCCTCAACCTTTGATAGTAGTTTCCGATTTTGTTGACACAAAAAATATTTGAATTCAATGTACATAAATAGGTATTATCATTTCAATTAGGAAACCACACTCTTCATGGTTTTATTTATATTATATATTTATTGTGCCAATTTCTTTTACTAGTTTATGTATGTATTATTCTTTCCATTTATTTGAAAGTTTTACTTTTATTTACATTGTATTTTACATTGTGTTACTGAAATTGCCACTAACGGTAGTTATATCTTAAACTCTTACATATCCTTTTTACTATCATTAATGTTACATGTTCAACTTTATATCTGTATATTATAATGTGTTTAAATAAATTCTTGAAATTGTATTTTTCCTGCTATACGAAGTAAGTGCGTTTGCACTTATCGTCATTTTCATCTATTATTATGTTGTGTGAAACCTTTCAAATGAATGAATAAAGTTATTATTATTATTATTATTAATAGCCGGTACACTGCTCAACTTTTCCACTTTAAATTACTTCAAAACGCCAAGAAAGTGCCAGGTTCTTTTGTTTAAAATTTCTACTGAATCTACAACATGTGCATCTTCAAAATTATCACAAAATTTATAACGTATTTTTCACAAAGAATGATAAGGTAAGTCTCAGGTACCAGATTAATAGAGTGATATGTTTCACTACGGCCTTATAAAAAGTGGAAGAGAGGACCAGGGTAGCAGCAGATGGAGACAGCCCGAAGAAGCCATTGTATGGCGAAACTCGTGTTGTGTTTTTGTAAAACTATTTAGTGAAAATCTCACAATTAAAGTGTTTTCTGAATACGTTCTAACATTTCCTAAAATATGTTAGAAAAACTCTAAATGTTCCGTATTAATAGAGTCACGTTAAAGTGTTTGAAAGTGGTTGACAATGTTTCGTGGTGCATTTCGTTAGTTCGAACTTCCATTGTCTAATATGATATGAAGATTTGAAATCTTCGAAAGAATATGTGGATAATCGAAATGATTACCTGTAAAATAACAATTATATTAAGCAAAAAAAACCCTGAAATTACATTGAAATGAAATAAAGTCACAACCAAAAAATTAAAAAATTTAAATATTAACACGAGATGAAAATTAAAAAAGTATTAACAGGAGATGAAAATTGAAAATCAAAAGGTTTCAAACTCGTTATTTCACGTTTCGATTGTTAGTATCCACAATCGTTTTCGGATGATAACTGGACTTATTCGCCGACCAAGCGTCTACATTTCAATCAGGCTGGAGCCCAGCTCCCTTATCCTTCTAGCTGATTTTTGTCTAAGAAGGACAAATGGTTCATGACTGAGGGGATGTTGGCGGTATGAAGTCCTCAGACATCAGTACCGCCCTTCACGGGGTACCCCTAACTGGCTGGGGTGGGATGGATGAAAAAGCTATTAGTCCGTTTACGGAGTACATGAGGGCCTCATTCGACAGAGAGTCGGGGCCTTCTGTATCGGGAGGGGTCGTCTACAGCATAATCTATAGCTTCCCTAACTAACAGTGGACTTATTCATCCGACATCTGACTTTTTTTAGGTCATTTGAGTGATTTTACCTATCCCCTCTCTCCTCTCTTTGCTTCATTGGTTTTAGCGGAAACTGATCATTTGGCGGCAGTTGGTCGGGTTCCGTATGATTAGAGGTTTCCATATGTTGCTTATTTAGCTTGGCTATATGCGTTGTTGGACAACATATATGCGGCTTCTTTGAATTTCTCTTAAACCAGTGTTTCTCTTTGTGATGAGTCCAAACATGCTCTGCTATTCCTGGTTTCTACTCGCAATGTACCTCTTATGCATAGTAAACGATATTATTATTATATTATGATGTTTGGGTGCGTTGTTCCATTTGTTCCGTTTATTCCCGTGTTAGGAATCACACGTTGAAAGGTAAGACCTCGCTAATCGTTATCTCGCACAAGTTTCGACTTCTGAAGGTTCGTAGGGGTGCGATAGCTGGTTAACGGAAAAACAGATTTTTTTTCATTGTCCCAAATCTACCTACTTGGTGAATAACCAGAGTACTTACCGTCTTCAAAGCGACGTTTCCAGATTTGTAACGATCCTGTATTTTGATCTATTCGAAGTTAGGTGAATCAGTGCTTTTTCCTAATGATTTCAAAGGAAATATTTCTGTCAGTGTCGATGCTGCACTCGACTTAGCGCTGGAGCTATCTCAAATGGATTCAATGTGGTTAATCATATTTTCGCCGGATCAGCATTCGAAGAAAGCTATCCAGAAGCGATCGGGGTCGACTGAATGTAACGTTGTCCTCGGGCGCGAATATCAAGGTTGCTAACACACCAAATTTCCTGTCTATTAAACCAACAATGTACCCAGCCTGCGGTCCCTCCGCTGATAACTGGCAATCCAACGGCAAATTGTCGCTGTGAGGTATGCAATTTACTGGGAACGGTTACGACATGGGTCACCGTTTCATTGTGAGATGCGGACAACTTATAGCACGCTAATTCCAAACTATGTTGGGTCGAAACAACTTTCCGGATACCGGATCGGTGAACATAAACTTCACTTGCAGGAAGGGTTATGATTACTTCCAAAAATATATTTTACATGCGAGAATTGATAGTATTCAATCGAAAATAGGATTAGATGTATTTAAACCGTCTGATATAAAATTTAGTACTCCACCTCAAATTCCTTTTCACTATTTGATCCCATTTACCGACAAAGTAATTTCAGAGATCATTGTCTTAGGTTGAATCCTTCGAAAGTGGTAGGAAGGAAACTATAACTACCAAAAGAAATTATATCCCAGTAATCGCTTTACGTCGTTTGGAGGTTTCGCGAGGTCGCATATCAGAATTAAAGGTCAAACGGATACTCATATTCATTCAGAGTCACTTTGAAGTTTTGTTTATTGAAAATAAAAGAAGTGGGATTGCATTCAAGGTATATGTTGGGATAAGATGGTTGCTCAACACTACCAGTATAAATGTACCGAAAAAGTGGATAAAGTAACACTTGATTGATACTTGAGTCAAAAATATTTTTTAAAAAAGAAGATGCACGAAAATGTCCTATAAACACAAAATAACCTACCCGGTTATAGAATTATGAAGTCTATTCTGAGATAAATGCTGGAGAGACAACAGCAGCAGTGTTTTGTGATCTAACAAAGGCATTTGACTGTGTTGATCACCAGATACTGCTAAGAAAACTTCAACTGTATGGATGCCGAGGTGTGTCTCTCACATGGTTCTATTCATATCTCTCAGGACGTTATCAGATTGTTAAAACAACAGAACTATCGAATAGGCGGGAAATAACGTCCGGAGTCCCCCAAGGATCTGTGCTCGGCCCCATTCTTTTCCTATTATATATCAACGACCTCACTAAAGTCAAGATATCTGGTAAATTCACTATATTTGCAGATGATACCACTATACTATGGAAAGGCAAGGAGACCAGGGAATTACATGATATAATATCTTCAGACTTGAACATTGTAAAAGAGTGGTGCGATGCGAACAAATTATCCCTCAACACAGATAAGACTCACCTATTATCCTTCAGATGCTCGATTAATGAACCTGCGTTTAGCAAATATGTAATAGGAAATAAAGATTGTACTAAATTCCTAGGTGTGCTCATAGACAAAAATCTTAAATTTGATGAACATGTGAAACAACTTAAAAGCAAGATCTCTTCTGGTTGCTATGCAGTGAGAGTTATTTCTAATGAACTGGGACCAGCTACTGCCAAAATGGCATATTACGCTCTTATATATTCTCACCTTCGTTATGGAATACCTTTTTGGGGAATGTGTAACTCAACACTTCTCAATGAATTGCTCATTTTACAAAAAAGGGCCATAAGGTTTATATATAAAATCAAACCCCGTGAGTCATGCAGGGAAACTTTCACAAGTAACAAAATACTCACGGTCATAGCATTATTGATTCTGGAGTCGGTCTGCCTGGTAAATAAACATAGATCAAAATTTGTCTCAACTCCTAATCATTATCTCACCAGGAACTCTATCTTCTATATTGCTGGCAAGATGTTTAATCACTTACCAGTTGATATTAGGACGGCAAACTTAAGTGAAAGTCAGTTCAGAAAAACTGTAAAAACATTTCTTTCTGAGAGAGCCTACTACACGCTGCAGGAATTCTTCCAGTAATTTTATTACTGTGCATAACCATGTATTATATTTCTAGTATGTTATTACCGTATATACTATTTGTTTTTTTATTCTCCAGACTGTCCCACTAGGTGACGTACCATTAGATATATCTATTTATTTGTTTATTTATTTTATGTGTTTAGTAGTTATGACATATGTTTTATTTATAACCAAGCTTTGTCAATGAGTTAGTAAGACTTCAGACAATAAAGTATATTTATTATTATTATTATTATTATTATTATTATATTAGATTAGGTTCAGCAGATGCGATATTTTCTAGAAAGGAAAGTTCTCTTCTCTTCGCAATTCTGTGTTTAACTCCTGGTGGTTTCCAGTAAGAAAAAAAGAAAGAACTTCTGTGAGTGCATTTCATATTTTCGTTATCTGATACATCCACTGAATATTTTCCTGAGTTGAAGCAAATCGAATGTACTGGAAGGCAACATTTTGTTTTTGAAAGAACGAGAAACTTAGAAATGATTACTCATTATGAAGTTAATTGTGGTGTTATTATTGTCCTTGGTCCACCAGGAAGCTCACCCTGTTTTGTTAAAGTCCAGTGTAATCTGGTAAAAGTTATTTGTGCTGGAATATCTCTGTTAGCAGTATTCTGCAGCATTTCCGTCTGCTAGTGCATCTGCATTCCAGCTAATTCAGAGTCGTTCATATTTACTTGATAGTATGTAGCAATGTAACCGTGTTTGCACGATAAAACAATTTGATGATAATATTGTCAAAATATTTCACGATACTAGTGACTTGTACCCACTGTGTACCCATTTTTTAAGAGATGCTTTCATACAAATGCACTGAAAATAAAAAACTAATTCATTTCACTGTTCGATCTAGGTTATTTTGTGAGTAGGATGATTGCCGCGGATACAATCGGATAATCTTGGGGGAGGGGGGAGATTGAAAATATGTTACAGAATAATCTAAATCGAAGAATGAATTTTTTCAAACACGTTTCAGTTATTAATTTTCCAATCTGATAAAAATATCAAACTTGGAGTAAAACAGTGGCGTACAATAATTTCCTCATTATTTCAATCAGTTAACCCTCTGTGACGCCACTGGAATGATTATCCGTAATCTAATTTAATGAAAAGAAGCCCCTTGTTACTCATAACAAACTCACCTCGTCTGATCAAAATCATCAAAAATCATTGTAAGTTATTGATAAAAACAATATATTCACTAGAACTTTGACACATCGTTACTAGGAACCGAAGTAGGTTCATATGAACCGTTTCTCTTAAAATATGACAAGTAATCACAACTTGAGATTAGTGACATCATTCAAAATACACCTCGTATAGACATTATGTTGTTTTCGACATGGCAATTAGAATAATGGTGGGAAAGTCAAAATAAAATACATATTTTTTTACATGGTTTCCTATATTTCTATTATTGTATATACTATTATCAAACCCGTCGTTACTTATTGATTCGCAGTTAGTTGTGAAAACAAGAAACAACTCATATGATTGATAGAATTCAACTTTAATAAGCTATTAACTTTCGCTAATTTCTCAAACCCAATTTACTGGGCTTGTGTTTCTACTAAACCCCTTTGAGCTTCTCAGAAAGTAATAACCTTTATGCTTCCTTTGAAGTATGCCTCGAAAGAAAAGCAATATAAGAAAATACTATCCCTCATAAGCAAAAACCTTGGTCGGGGTTAAAGCCGCGCCGTTGTTACACTGATTGAGTTTTAATGAAGCACACAAGTTGGCATACAATTTATCCGATATCGCTTTACTTGAATAAGTTCGAAAATCCCAAGTTAACGCTTTTGCTGGATATTTTCATAATGCAATGCAGAAGTGATATGTTGAAGATTTTCGACAATGGTTTATCGTGGAAGTAGGGACTGTAAATTAGATATTTACTATATTATATTCGCATATTGTGAAAAATTATCCCCGCAAGCAAAAGTTAGGATTTTCTTAAAAGATATTGTAACATGAACCTCGTACGTAGCATACTAGTCAGATACCCAGTAATACCATAATTGAATTTATGAGTGTTCTTATATCGTTCAGATTGTATAATGTATCAAAGAAAACGTTAATTCTCACATTGGCTTCATATTCATAACCTCATCTTTCATAAGTTCTATCTTTCACTTGGTTTGCAATTGTTATTATATCATATCTCATTGTACTATAGAGTTTCCGAAGAAGAGCCAATAAAGTCTCGAAAGCCTGAACAGAAAAAATAGTTCTCATTTCTTTCGTCTTCAACTGCAATACCTGCTTCAATCTCACGCTGTTTCTATATATAGAACGCCAAGAAACACGTGTTGCGTTTTTGTAAAAATGTACAATGAAAATCTCGTCATAGATTTTCAACAAGTATTGATCGATTCCATCATATATTGCATTGATTGGCACAATAAAGTATTTCTTACATCACATTTGATATTGGCATCAATCATTATCCATAATTACGATCAAAATAGCAGCCTATTCACTTTATTCACTTCTGAAAAAACTTTAGTGAAAGAAACTTTAGTTGGAGAAGATAACACAGTCTACAATGGCAAGAGTTAAAAACGTGGAAAAGAATTTCTAGAAACTTCTGTAGATGGCGTCTTGAAAAGAGCTTTCAATTTGTTATGATTGAGTTTCTATTAAGAAACAATAACCAACCTGCGTGGTTGCTTCTGCAAATCAAGAGCTAGTCATAACAACGTGAATGTGGACCCTTCACTGAAAAACTTTTGATGAGAGAATTGTTCAGTTCGAAATTACTCGAAAGAATGAATCTACGTTTCACCCAACTAAACCAGCTTACAGTCGATATAAGGAGACACTCCTATTATACACCTAATTATGGACCCAAAGATGTCACTGAACAAATTGAAGGAGAGACCCTTATCATCGGTTTGAGGAAATTCAGTGCGATGAACGTAATTCCAATTGCGGTATTGATATTCAGAGCTGATAGAAACATCGATTAGTCGAGAAATAACATTACTGTAGAATCAGAAGAGTGAGTTTTCTAGAAAGTGAGTTTAAAATGTCTCGAAAATTGAAATTTTGCAATCGGAAAATATGCGGGACAGTTATCAACAGACTCATGACTGATATGTGACTATATCATTGAATTTCCTGAATCATGGATCAGACTGCAGCAGAAACTTCAGTCTAAGGATTTCTCGATGTTTTGAATATCTTACGATGATGTACCTACATGCAGGTTAATGAATTATTTTTTTTAGACATGTACAATGATAGTGAACCAGAAGTGAATATTGCCTTCGTTGCTTGATACGTCAACTTTTCATCTAGTTTTTATACATATGGTATGTTTTGATTTAGTTGATATTTATTTGTTGCAATTTGGGAACTATCGTTATTGGAAAGAGCAAGTCTTTATATAATCTATGAACTTATTCCAAATCCGCAACTGGAAATATAAACTCTATTAGACCGTGCTTCCGAGCTCTGTATTACGAAAACTGATCTTCAAGGTAATGGCTACACCAAAGCGATGGTGAAACAGACTTTTGCTAAAGACAGCAGGAGTCTCTCAAGTACGAGAAGACGTCACAACCACTGCTTGCACTTCCCTACATCTGAGGATTATCGGAAAGGATAAGGAGAATTGGGTCCAAGTACAACATCAGAACACGCTTCAGCTTCGGAAACACTACCGGAAAAACTACGGCAGAGCCGTACTCTTACCATCTGACCTGAGAGATCACTCACCATACGAACTAATCGGCTCCGTTAAGAACCTGGGTTTATTTGGCCAAGACAATGCAAGTCCGAACTGATGAAATTGTTTGCTCCTTTTGGTCATTGTTACGTGCGAACAGCACGCGCCATTCGCCGGCCCGCCCAATTTCTTTCTTGTCGCAAATTGTATTATATCCGCATCCGCATGAACATCCGTATGATTATTGCGGATATTGAAACATATGCAGAAGCTCCGCATTTGCGGATGCGTATGCAAATGAATATTCGCAACATCCCTACAAATAATAGGCAAGCATATACATATATACCAATTCGATAACAGTTACCATAGAAGACTTGTGAAATCATTTAGAAAAATATTATATTGTTTTCACTCCCTCATATATTTCGTTCAGATGAAGACAACTATGAGTGAATTGTGAATGTTGGTATATCTACAGATCCTAAATTTTCCGTCTAGACATTAAATCTTTCATAACAATGCGCATCATAAATCAAAAACACAAAAGAAAACTAATTTATGCAGTTGTTCTTATCTCCAAAGTGGTAGTAAAGAAATGCTTCTCTGTGAAATGTTAACCAAGTTCTGAGGATCGGAGAGAGATGCATTATCGTTTGCAATCTTGCAATGATGCACATTCAGCTCCTAAGGGAAAATGACTTTGTTCAGTGAGGCATATTCACGTTTCCAAGCACTAATGAAGTGACTGGGTTTGAATAAGTATATCGTATGTGAGTTGTGCCGATTAGGCATGATCTGAATTCTGGAAATGTTGATGAAATAGTATATTATATACCTAGGATGAGAAGTGAGCTATTATTTACCGAGCATTCTTATATCCTGAGGCGCGTAGCGTCGAAAGATATAATGTGCGAGGTAAATAATAGCTTTCTCAGCCGAGGTATATATAGAATTTTTTCACAACTAACTTTGATATATCAACAATTTCAATTTTGGCATTAGTGTTGTGGCACTTTGTTGAATATATCGGAATATCAAGTAGAGTATAGTGTGTTTCTAATCAGACTGGCTCATTTATGTAAAAATTTGGCATGTGTCAAATTTTGATATGAATCTAGGAAATATCTCATTGCATTTCTGATATGTTTCAATGTTCCACTGTTCTCATCGCTTCTGTATGTTCAGAACTTTGAATTTTTCAATTCTGCATTATAGTGAGAAAAAAATTTCTTTGGTTATATGATAACCCAAGGCAGCTATGAATTGTTGCATGTCAAATTGAAACGGTAGTTTTAATGTTGAATACGCCATTTCGATGATAAGCGCGCACCATCTACTTAGGCCATGAAAACGTTTGCCGGCGTTTCCATGACAACCAAACACTGTACAATGATTACTATTGCTGTCAGTTTGCCAGTTTGCGGTTTTAGTTCAATTTAAGATGTCATTTTGAAGAAGTTAAAAGATCTATATAAGTAAAACGTTAATATAATTAATTGAAAAATGGGTGAAAATTCAAGTGACGATGATTCAGAGATGATGTGTACTCCGCCTGAAGTTAGAGTGGTGGCAGCTAGTACAAGTAGTGATTTATTGCCATAAAAATCAAAGAGACTGTACATGAATGCATATAACCAACTGAAAACATGGTGTGAAGAAAGGAAAGTTGCTAAAGTAACAGAAAATGTTTTATCAGCGTATTTCAAAGAGAAATCTGAAGGCAAAAAGGTATCATTGTGGGCAAATTATTCCATGCTAAAATCGACACTTGCAATAAAAGAAAATATTGACATTTCAAAAGTTTTTCAAGCTTGTAGCATTTTTAAAACGAAAAAACAGTAATTATAAACCTAAGAAATCAAAAGTATTCACAAAGGAAGAAATTGACGAATTTATAGTTGAAGCTCCTGATGACGAATATTTATCAAAAAAGGTATACTTTCTCATTATTAGATTGTGTTTAATTTTTTAATGGAATGATATTCAGGCTGTTATGGTAATTGGTGTTGCCGGTGCCTGCAGAACAGATGAATTATGCAATATGCTCCTAGACGATTTAGATGTTTGCGATGATATCATAATAAATATTCTTAATTCAAAGAACAGAACATCAAAGAAGTTTGTTCTTGTTGAGCTACAATGGGTTAATGTTATCAAAAAATACTCAGCTGATAGGCCAACTGACATTACAAAAGTATTTATTTTATACCGTAAAGGTAAACATATCAAACAAAATTTTGGGCACAATACTATTAGTGAAGTACCATATCTCGTGGCTAATTATCTCAAATTAGAAAATCCTGAGTGTTATACTGGTCACTCTCTAAGACGTAGCTCGGCAATACTTCTCGCAGAAAACGGAGGAGACTTACTAAGCCTGAAACGGCACGGTTGGTGGAAGTCGGCTGCAGCGGCTGAAGGATATATTGAGAAAACAATAGCTGATAAAAGAAGAGAATTTCCGAATTAGTGCAAAAATGTAATTTACCCAATGAAGGGGAATGGAGTAAATAATCGCAATTTCTCAGCTTAGTAGTGGAAAAAATATAATAATGGAATACCAGAGGTTAAATGATTATGATTACATCGTGTTTCTTAAGTTTATATTCAAAACAAATTCTTTCCTTTTCTCAGTTGTGTCTCAGTCGCGTGTTATTTTCATTGCAAGATTATGGTAGTATCAAATAACAAAAATAGCTTTGTCACGTTTCTTACCGAAGAATGATCTAAAGGATCGTATGTAGTAACCAATATGGTTATAATATATAATGGTGGTGATTTGAAGACATTCCCCCTCAATCTATTGTATAGCACAATAAGTATTGCGCTTTTCGTAAAACATTTTCAGTGGAAATCGTGAACTCTATCATTATGTGTCGATAGTTGATCCTACATATACAGTGTGTCCGCAAAGTATGGAGTAAATTCGATATTTTCAAAACCAAAGGTCGTTTTACAAAAACCTGAAACACATCGATTTTTAATTTTAATATTCTACATTTCACAACAAAATTTCATTATACAGGGTGATCCATATTATTGTGATGACGTCATCGGCATTTTTTTATGCAACTCTGTATTTGGTGACAGTTTTAGATAATCCGTAACGAGCTGATTCCGAAAAGGTGTAATACTTGGGTCTAACGGACAAAATTTGAAAGATGTGTGCTTAGAAAATAAATTTCATTGATATCTGATGAAATTAGAATTTAATTAATCATTTTATATTTTTTTCTAATGATAAATTCAACAATGGGAAAGTAATCCTTCAATAAATACATAACTTTATTTTAAATGTTCGAACTGTAATCCTTGCTGTATTTGACAGTAACCTAAACGTTGAATAAATTCTTGTTGAACCTTGTTTATGGTTTTTTGAGAAATATTGTTTATTTCTGTTCGAATTCCCTCTTTTGATTCTTGAATATTTGCTGGTTTCGTTATATAAATAACATTCTTTAGATGGCGCCACATAAAGTAATCCAACGGATTACTTTATGTGGCGCCATTCAATATATCCACGTCTACCAATCCATCGGTTCGTAAACATTTGGTCGAGATACCTTCGAACATCTGCAGCATAATGTGGGAGCCGCACCATCCTGTTGAAATCACAAACTTTCATCAAAACTTCCAGGATTAATTCTACTGGAGAATGAATTGATTAAAGTAGTAACAAGATATCCCCTCACAAACTGAAAGTATGTTGCCCCGTCTAAAGTACCGTCGAAAAAGCAGGGTCCGATGATCCTGTTTCTTACAATTCCAGCCCATACATTCACCTTTTGCGGGTATTGTGTATGATGGCCACGCATGCCTTGGTGATTTTCTTTGGCCCAGTACCTACAATCCTGACGGTTGACTATACAATTTAATGTAAAAGTGGCTTCATCAGAAAAAATATATTTTTATGAGGAGACGGTCTTGGTGACAGTTATCCATCATGGCTTCACAGAATTCTATTCTTCTATCTGGATCATTCTCGTCTAATTCCTGTAGAAGTTCGATTTTGAACTTCTACAGGAATTCCAATTTCAATACTTTGTGTACAGTTGTTTTACTGACATCGAAATCACGACTAACCTTACGAATAGAAGTGTGCACTTCTTCAAAAGCAAGTAGAGCATCTAGTTTTGTATCATCATTTACAGAAGGGAGAGCTGATTTGCGTGCATTTTCAACTGTACCAGTTTCTCGAAATTTCTTTTCAATCTTACTTACTGCTGACCTGACTGCGTTATTTACTTACTGCTGACCTGACTGCGTTATGCGTCTTTCTGGATATTTTTCATTAAATAAGTTACACACTTTCATCTGTCCGATCTGTCTCCATAGCCAATCGTCATAAGTATTTCAATTCATAGCTTTACACTTAAATTCTTTACTACTTCAAATTAATTCAAAGCAATACTACAGAAAATTCACGAATTAGTACAACAACTACTGTCCTATTCAACATTTACTGAAAGTAAATCGAAATAATGATATTTCATGATAGCAAAAAAAAATAGCCGCCTAGTTTTTTGAAATTAATTAGAAATACTTGTTAGCACTCTTACTGTCAACTACAGCAAGGATTACAGTTCGAACATTCAAAATAACGTCATGTATTTATTACTTTCCCATTGCTGAATTAATCATTAGAAAAAATATAAAATAATTAATTAATTTCTACTTTTATAAGATATCAATAAAATTCATTTTCTAAGCGCACATCTTTCAAATTCTGTCCGTTAGACCCCAAGTATCATACCTTTTCGGAATCAGCTCGTTTCGGATTATCTAAAACTAACACCAAATATAGGGTATTTTGCATTGAAAAAAATTACCGATGACATCATCACATTAATATGGATCACCCTGTATAATGAAATTTTATTGTGAAATGTATTATATTGAAATTAAAAATTGACGTGTTTCAGGTTTTTGTAAAACGACCTTTGGTTTTGGGAATATCGAATTTATTCCATACTTTGCGGACACATTGTATAACAATGTTCAGAAATAAACCGCAAACAGTGAAGAGAATTATTCAGATATGAGTTTTGAAATCGAGGGCTCTCGTATTTCGAAAATAAACTATGGCACAAGTATAATGCTAAAATAACCAGTAGTTTCATTTTAGTCGGAATCTCTGATGTTTATGTCTCACAGTTTTTTTCAGGACTACAGCACAACCATAAATTACCTGCCAAGAATGGATTTTTCAACGTTTGACATTTCAACACTGCTCAATAGGTGGATAATAGATATAAACTACTCGACAGTTAAACAAATTTCATGGAAAATCAAATGAGTATTTTATAGTAACGTAGAATATTATGAAACGCTTTGAATTTTTTATTAAAATTGTTCCAGAACTTTGTCCGTTTGGTTCAAATTTTGCAATCGATTAGAAAATGTGTTGCCGATGAGCTGAAGGGACTTCCAACTTGAAACATAGCCCAGAACTGGATGAAAATGCAATATTTTTGCATACTGTATGAATAATATAAAACGTATGAAATCGAACAAAGTTTGGAAAGCGTATCGGAGAGTTTCGAATTTGAAGAATAGGTTTGGTTGTCCAACCCTGCCGGTCCTGATGAGATGCAACAACAACAACAACCATTTTGTGAAATCACATAATATTACGTTGGCCTTTTTGTAACCAACATAAAATCATGTGGTTTCACAGGAATTTCTGTGAACGTCATATTACCATATGAATTCGGTGAAAACCCCTTGTGAACATACATATTTAGTCATGTGATTTTACGTACAAGTACTGTAATTTTCACAATCTCCACTGTAATTTTTGACCATAAATGCAGGAAATCACATGACTTATTATGAATGTATTACAGTATTCATAATGAAGAAATCTATATTGACTTGTAACTGTCATTTGTAGTATCACATAAAATGAAACCCTAATTCACGCGAGTTATTATGTATGAATCACATCGTCAGTGGTGTAAAATTCTATTCTACTGTGTGATTGCATTATGCTGAATTACATTGCACTTTGGAATAAAATATTACTTTCATTGTAATCATTTTACTACGTTTGCAAAACCCCAAGTATTAATAGGAAGAAAATTGCTTGAAAGAGTGAATATGAATTTTACTCTGTACAGTATTGAGAACAGTTGAGAAATTGTTCTCAATACAGTACACACAGAATCTTCCGTGATTTATTTAATTTCACAACGTATTTTCACTTAACCCTTTGGTTCACATATGATATTCTGTGAATTTCATTATCACTTTTTTTTCATTGTGTGAAATTGAAGTAACCCTATAAATATTGTGATAAGCACAGTATACAGGGTGTTGATTAAGTATGTACCATAAATTCAACCGACGATTCTTTAGGTAATTTAAAGACGAAATGTTCATATAGATATGGGTCCGCAAATCCTTCGTTCTCAAGATAAAGGGTGTTAAAATAAAAAAAAAGTTATTCGTAAATATCTTAAATATCCTTCACCTAATTTCGTTGTTATTTGGCAATGGAAATTATAACATCAAGGAGCTAATTTAGCTCGAACGTGATTCAATTTATTAAGTCCAGTGGCGTCTCGAGCGGGATATGAACGAATATTTTGACTTAAAAATGTACACCACTGACTTTTGTGCAATTTTTTTGTCTCTTGAATTTTTTTCGTATCTTGCTTAGTTTTTAAGAAAAAAAAAAGTCGACCTAATTGCATATCCCTCACAAGGAATAATATGGGGAATTAAATGTTTCTTTTGGAAATTATTATTTTCACAATTTTTCATTACTAATTATTAAACAATAAAAACAAATATCAAATAACATTAACATCTAGAATAACGAATAAAAACAAATATCAAATAACATTAACATCTAGAATAACGAATTGGACTAAATTAAGTGTTGGAAATGGCCTTCTTCGGCTTCAATACAACCGTCTAGCCACCACATCATTGAATTTCGCACTCTTCTGAAAATACCTGGCGTATTTTTCATTATCTCACATGAATAATGCTTTTATTTCGTAAATCCTTTTCACTTTGAATAACAGTTTTGTATACCAACGCTTTAAGGTGTCCCCAGAGATATGGGGACTAGAAATGGGTCGGCAACAACTATCGTTTTTGATGATATGAATATACTATACCATTAATCAATAAGATACTTTCAGAAAATTGAGATGAGTGTAAGATAGTTAGGAATCTGTTACCATTGTATTGCACTATAAGTGAATATGAAATGAACTATTGCCAGTTTTCTCAACGACAGCTCTCGCTACATTTCATACTGCATGTATCCCATGTTTGCCATTCTGAATATCACGAGAATTCTCAAAGCTTTTGTATTCACTTGTTGTCTGTATAAATTTAAGATTGTATACCTCCTGTACACTGGGAGAATTTTTTATTTTTCATAGTATTAAATGCAGGTCTTTGTAGCATGAGGGTTTGCTGGCTAAACTTCGATGCTATGGCTTGTCTGATCATTTTTGTGTCTGGCTCTTCAGCTTCCTAAAAGAACGTTCCCTGCAAGTGGCCGTCGATGGATATCTCTCGAATACTGTCACCATCAACGCTGGCGTTCCCCAGGGATCCCTATTGTCTATAACATTCTTTTTATTGTATATCAATGACTTATTGGAAAAAACCAAAAATCCAATATATTCCTTTGCTAACGACAGCACACTTGTCTCGTCATTCCGTTTAGATTCTAGGACATCGGCTGCGGAGGCACATCTTCACACCGGCAGCAGGAGGTTGCATATCTTAATGTGGTAATGAAGTGATTTTGATTTGGGGTGAAAGTAACCAGGTTCAATGCCACAAAAACCCAAACATCGGTTTTCTCCAAGAAGATAAATGTCTCCGAACCGGATATAATGATGTCAGGTCAGACAATTCCGATTTCTGCTTCGATAAGTTTGTTGTGGTTCATATTGGACACTAATGCCACAATCATGTCGCTGGAATTTCAGAGGCTGCTTCTCAAAAGCTTGGAACACTGTTCCGAACCGGAAAACTGTACAACCTCAGCTCAGATCAGACCTTCTTTGGAGTATTGTTCTCATGTATGGAGCTCTGCTTCCAAACATACCCTGCACATATTGTTCAAGAATGCATTATTTTGAAAATTAAAAAAAAACCCTTCTCTGTAATTTTCGTTTTGATTCATTGGAATATTGTATATTGTGTTAAATATAAACATTAAATATGGATCAAGTAAGGATCAAATATAGAATTATGATATAGTATTTTAAGTTATAAGTCTGGTAGGTTACTTTTTACAGTACGAGTTGTTTATACGGAGAAAGCGACATAGAAGTCGAGTCCGGAATAAACGAGTAGGTACTGTGAAAACACCTAACAGACATATATCACATATTTTATTTCATTCTATCTGTACAATATTTTGATTTGATTTAGCAGTTTAAAATACTGGTACAAATTTTGAGAGAAAGGTATGGAAAGTTTCAACTGGGAGTTAGTTTTCTAATATACTAAATAAGTTGTTAAAAACACATGTTTCACAAGTGAAAAAACCTGAAGATTATTAATACATATCAATAGACATAAGGTTCAAAAAAATGGAGATTACTAAGTTTTGTTAGGCAAAATATATAACAAATTATAATAAGGAGTCTATTCCATTGTTCTCCAATATATTTCATGTACTGAAGTTGGTGGAAAGATTTATTGTACAAGTAAGTGTCGATAGATATGAGTCAGATGAAATGAAAATTACCGATTTCTGTTGAGGTGAATATTATAAGAAACGTAATTTCGAGTCTATTTCATAATTACATGACATTTTTTGAATTGAAAGAGTATATCTTTAGGAGAGAATAATTTTTGGGAAAGTAAGTTTTTGGCCTACTACTTCTACTTTCATATAAACATTGAATTACACTTACACAAAATACTTTCGAAACGAACCCTTTTATATAAACGCTAAATTATACGAAAAACACTTTTCTCTATTCAGTTTCAATTCCAAACATTCGTATTGAATCGAAGCAGATATCACTCATAGGATTCCTTCACAATATAATTATTGAAAGAAGAAAAATTTCACCTACATGGAATACTGTCATCCTCACTGCTAGACATCTGATGTTTCGCCGTAAAACATTTGCCTCATCGGTTCTTCAATAACAAATACGAAAAACATAAAAAATAATCCGTTTATTCATAATTACGACTTTTTGTCACAGAATGGCTTTAATTCCTGTGATTGCTTTCTTCTTTTCTTTGGAATATTTCCACATTTTTTGTAACGATGTGGAGAAGTAGAAGGCCAAAAAGTGTCTATCCCAAAAATTAATCTCTCTTAAAAATATATAATATATCCTTTCAACTTGAACATGATTCCTATGGTGGGGATGATGGGTGGATTCAACCCATATCGTGACAAAAAATCGTAATTATGAACGAAATGACAGTTTTTTTTTTATAATGTTACCCGTATTTGATTCTGAACAGCCAATAAAGCGAGTGTTTTACGGCGAAACATCGGATGTCTAGCGGTCAGAATGACAATGTTCCATGTAAGTGAAATTTTACTTCTTTCATTAATTATATTATGGAGGAATCCTGTGAATGATCTGAATATTTGGAATACAAACGGAATATGAAAAAGTGTTTTTCGCATAATTCAGCCTTCATAAAAAAGTATCTATTTTCAAAGTTTTTTTTTCGTGTAATCCGAAGTTTATATGAAAATAGTGAATATTAGAGACAGAGTACATATTTTCAAACGGTTTTATTCAGCTTTACCTGTTTGTTTGTCTATTTGCTTTTTTGGGTCAAATTCGGTAATTGAAGTTTGACCATTTTCCTGTTGACAAATTGATCTGAAATTTAGTACACACATTGATGACAATACAATTCAATTTCATTTCATTTTTATTTGTCTCAAGAAAACTTTACATTTTATAGACACGTCCAAACGTCAATCCAAATAACTAAAGATAGATGATAGAATAATAATTTGTAGTCCTGGGAATATAATCGAGGTTGACAATAATTGTGATATGGGATATTGAAGAATAAAAACATGTATGATGTACATACAAGATAAAATACATTTCAAGGGATGACTAAAATAAGAATATATAAAATGTAAAACGTATGAATTACATATAAAACATAAATGTATAAAATATATGAAGTATGATGTATAAAATGTAAAAAAACATATAATATGAAATGTATAGAATGTCAAATAAATGAAATATAGATAAATGTATGAATATATACCGTAACAATAAAATGGGAAATTATATTCAATCACTGTGATTATCCGTGAATAAATGCCGATTTTCAGCGATCAACTGAGTAAATTCTTGGAAGTTGTAAATACAGGTACTAGAAAAGATACATTTCAATTTGGATTTGAATTATTTTGGAGGTGAATCTCGAAATTGAGATGGTAAGTTGTTATAGAGCCCCGTATCAATTTTAGTGGTTTTTTGCATCCTTGTTTTTGATTCAACTATTCTGGTTTTGAACCTTGTATCATATTCATGTATCTCTTCATGAGTTTCATACCATCCACTATTATTTTTAATATATATTAGTTTGTGGTATATGATTAAGGCATAAACAGTCATTTTGGCAGACTTTTGTAAAATTGTTAGTTTGACTATCTGTGTTTGAGCTGCATTACTCTAAGATAAAGTAATATACTGAAGGTGTGAATGGAAAAGGCAGTAATAGAAAAATAGCGCTGCTGTTTGATTTACAAGGTCTCGAACTTTTTTAATAGCAAAAACAGCCTTGGAAAGTTTATTACACAAAAAAATCCACATGTTGTGACCACTGCTTAGCGAAATTATTTGGCCCGTGTTAGGAATCACACATTAAAAGGTAAGACCTCGTTAATCCTTAGCTCGCACAAGTTTCGACTTCTGAGGGTTGTCGTTCGTAGGGGTGCGACAGCTGGTTAACGGAAAAACAGATTTTAAACAGATTTTTTTTTACAATCAAATTTTAGGCTTACAGTTTTACTCTCATTCAGTATGAATTCATAGCTGGCAAATCATGTATGTGCTTGTTGTCTGACATCATCTCGGGATATTTTGAGATCTTCATCCCTTTCTATACTGATTGTGAATGTAACGTCATCTGCAAAGAGTACAGATAATCTGTTATGTGCAGTACTATTATGGGGTGGGTCATTAATATAAATGAGGAACAGCAGAGGTTCCAAGATTGAACCTTGAGGTACTCCCCTTTCAATTTGTAGGAATTGACTTTTTTCGATATTGCATTCCACTCGCTGTGTTCGGTTGGTCAAATACGAAGTGAACATTTGTTGACAGGTTCTACGAATGCCATAGTAGCTCATTTTGTTTAATAAAGTTGAATGATTGATTGAATCGAGGGCACATGTAATAGCCGTGAAGATACCCAGCCAGTGTTTGTTTTTGTTAAAACTTTCTTCAATAAATTTGGTAAGGGATATTATGTTATTGGCAGTCGAGACTTTCCTAAAGCCATATTGTTCTGCTACAAGTAAACTGTATCTAGATAGGATGTTGAGTCATTATACATTTTTTCTCCGAGATTTTAGAAAATACTGGCAGTATGGATATTTGTCTAAAGTTATTTATTATAGATGGATCACCTTTTTTATAAGCGGTTATACTTTTCCAATTTTCAATTCCGAAAGAAAATTGCTTTGTTTTAGACAACTGTTTATTATATTGCATAATGGATCCATTACAAAATTCACACATTTCTTTTAAAATAAACCTAGATATTCCATATATGTCTTCAGTATTTTTATTCTTAAGTCCCATAATGATTTATCTGATATCATCAAGTGTAGTTGGTATGAAAAACTGTATCATTGTAAATCCAAGATGGCCACAACTACCTCAATATGGGTATATAATGACAGGGCTTCACTAGAAGGATAGTAGTACACTTTGAAAAAAATGCAAATTCGAAATGGCCGCAGCTACAAAATGGCGGATTACATATTTATTATCCTGTAATACCGAGGCACTAAATGAGTTAACCAAAATGAGAAGAATTGAGTAACAAAAATAGAAACTAACATGAAAATAAAATTGGTAAAATAGAAATTTATGTCAAATAGTTTTATTGAATAAATATAATGAAGATTTGGATAATGTACAGAAAGCTAAAAAATAATTCGGAAGGTCCTAGGTAGCAGCACACCACTCTCCTCAGCAATCTACGATATTGATCAGATAAAAAAATAATAAAATCGTTTGGCGTATTATTTACATATTCATTCAGGTTACGCTACGCCCAACGATTTTATTAAAATCGTTTGGCGTATTATTTACATATTCATTCAGGTTACGCTACGCCCAACGATTTTATTATTTTTTCATCTGATCAATACCGTAGATTGCTGAGGGGAGTGGTGTGATGACTGTTACCTAGGACATTCCCACTTATTTTTTACTTTTCATTACATTATCTACATCATTATTATATTTTTTTCGATTAAACCGTTCAACATAATACTCTTTTTCATTTATTTCACTCTAGTTGGCTTTAACTTTGAATCATGAAAGTATTTGTAGTTTTTATATATAATTATTATAATCTCAGTTTTGTGAATGCGGCAAAAATGGTGCACACAGATTATAAATTAAATTTTTTACAGACTTTACAGTGAAATTTCAAGTTATCATTTTTGAGTGAGAACTGGTCGAAAATCGGAACCAAATCGTTGGTAGGTAACATTATGTTATCAGGTACCGCAATGTTCAACTGACCGACTGCTAATGAGTAAACGGTAAGTTAATTTACTGGACGAAATGAAATTAAATCATAAACAGCTCGGATCAACTATCTGGGTAATCTCTTTTCTATATATTTTTTTCAAAGCAGTACTTTGTGGCAATTATATTGATACTCTTAAATCATTTTCTATAATACATGTGCTATCCGTCTTACTCTTCGCCACTATTCTTATTTCATTCTTTCCTCAAATAATGATTTGTCATAAGCTGGAAACGAGAAGAAAGAGAACGTCCAGCCACGATATTACCTTATTGTATCGAATAGCAGCATTATTACATTGTTTCCAACTTCCATTCCTATATAAAGCAAATTGGAAAAGGCAATAACATGTAGACAATAAAAGTGATTCTCTTATTGTCCAATTTCTTGAGGAAACTCCAACCCTATTTTTGTGTATAATGCTTTTTAAAGGATTCCTTTTGAACGAATGATCCTCGAACGAACTGACATTTATCGGAATAGTAATAATGTATACAATTCGTGTAGGTTTCTGTCAGAATGAAAAATAAATTTCATGAACTGACTATGATATTATGAACAGAAACGATATCATCAAATTTATTTGCACAATTATTCACATATTTCAGGAATATTGATAATTGATTTTGAAATTTCATTTACCTGTTCGTTGAGTAACTCACAAGAAATATTATAATTAGTGAAATATGTGCCTAGTATGTGAGATGCGAGCCGAAGGCGAGATACTCATTCATTTATCTCGTGTAGAATGCTATATTTTTTCTATGACTCATGTCAGAAATACTTTGAAATAAATGTGAGAAAAAGTATGACTTTTGTTTTTCAACAATTGTTGATGTTATGAAAGATAATGTGCTTGTTCCATTTTTATGGAGAAAATAGATGGAATCAATGATTTAGTTCAGGATTATAGTACAATAACAATATTTTAGAAAATATAACCTTGAACTCAGCCTCAAAATTGATTTTCAATCACACATATCTATTATTATTATCAGAATAAGAGTTCGTACCATTGTCAATAATGAATTTAATTTTAGTGATCCAATAATTTTTCTGAAGGAAGGTTGGTTGGGTAACAGGATACATTTTTCCATAAAAAACGATTGTTTTCTTGTCGACGTTTCGAATTCAGTTGAATTCTTCTGCAGGGCTCGAAAACGTTGATGTTGGTGTTCTCGGAAGTTTGAGTCCTGAAGAAAAATGTGATTAAATTCGAATGAGAAAAAAATTGTTTTTTATGGAAAATATTGAATAACCTCTCATCCAGCATACTTTTTCATGATACCTTACAAACTTTTCAAATACCACTAATACACGAAAAACTTTGGAAATATTTTCAAGGAACTAGGAATAAAGGAGATCGTGGAGGTCATTCAATGAAGCCTCCAATCTAGGGCAGTGACAAATAATCAAGGTATAATGCGAACGAACATCATCTTTCTGAACACTAAATGACCTGTATCAAGCTCTTGATTCAGATCAACAAGGCACCATTTCCTAAGAGAAAGAGTTCCTAAAAAAAATGATTCGAAGTACAGTAACTTCAATATCGAAATAATGAGAAGCTCACGAAATATTTTTTTTGTCATATCAGAGTAAAGACTGATGTACATTTTTTCAGCAATTTTTTGATACAAGTATGAAAAGAAAAGAAAAAAGAAAAACAAAATGTATTGCCCAACAAATGAATCTATTCAGAGGACAATATAATATATAATAATGCAGTATAAATAAACATTACTTTAGCTAAATATATAACAAAAGATTGACATATCAAGAATTTGACAAATTAAGGGTTGAATTCACATACATGATCGAATTAAGAGCAAATATGACATTTTAATTAATTATTATTTGTAAATAACATGAAATGAAGACAGTAAGCTAGATGGTTTGTTCACTTTTGGATGATATAGTCTTCAGTGGATCGGAATCAATATCGCATTGACTGCAGTGGGTATTATAATTTCCACAGATCAAATTTATAGGACACACTTTTCCAAGGTTGGATCTAGTGAGAGGAGTATAGAAAGTGATTTGTCTACGTGTAGTAGCTTGAGGTACATTGAAGTTAATTTGTTCTAGTAACGAGGGTGCATCAATGGAACAATGCAAAATTTTGAATAATATACTTGATGAAATTCTACGTGGCTTCACGGAAGGCAGACCGAATCTTTGAAATAGCGTGGAGTGGTCAGTTCCTCTAACACGGTACACGCCATCAGTTCTTAATGCAAGAAACTTCAGAAAATACCTTAGAACATTTTCCAAGGTTTCCTTATGTACATTTTAGAGAGGATACCAAATCAAGGTTAGCGAACGGCGTTAATATTGATGAACGATTTACAGTTACGCAGAACAAAGCCAAGCATTCTTCTAGCCGATGCCGCGACAGTATTGGTGTGGCAAACAAATGACAACCTGCTGTCGAACGTCACCCCTAGATCTCGTATATAGTCAGTGGGCATACTTGACCTACTGTGTAGGGAGATGAGACTGGCCTGAACGAATTGTTCTTAGATAATTTGATTTATAGCCAGTCTCAAAGTATGCCCACTGACTATATGTGAATATTTTCTTTCCTTATACGAGGAATCGGGCAAATTTCGGATATGCAGTTGGTTACCTCGTTCGCAGGAAGATGGGGCGACGACAATCCTGTTGTTTGTTGTATGCTTCAGCTCAGTTCGAGGAATGATACTCTGACGGAATTCGATTTTCAATTATCGGAAATCATCGACTTTATGTTGATGACATACACTACCTTGCACTGACGAGTGGCCAAACAGCCTGCAAGTGTGTTCCAATAATTGAAAATCTATTGCGGCAGTTGTATCGCCAACAGCATATGCAGGAATAACTTCTGCGAAGAATCCTGCACTGACACCTGTCGGATATAATCCAACGCCCTTCGTGGTATTAGCCAGGGGAGTAGTTGTTTTCTAATAGGTGTCAGTCCATTAACCTACTGTGTAGGGAGATGAGACTGGCCTGAAGATAATTTGATTTATAGCCAGTCTTCAAGTATGCCCACAGACTATATGTGAAAGCTTGATAAAGTTATTATGTTGCGAAACACATGTTGATGTTTTGTAACCTATCTAATGATAACCTCACAATGAAGTGTCACTTGAATATATTTTTATAGGAAGCAATTTGATACCAACTCATGTTGAACCATGGTTGGGTTTCTGTAAAAAATCTGTTCTGTTTAAAATCTGCGGCCAATTCCACAACTAATGAATGTATGTATTGAAAACACATTTTCCTTACCAGAACTAAAATGCTATCTTTGACGCCCGTAACGCTAACCAAATCAGCATCATCAGACGATAAAGACTAATAATCTCCTGATGACGCTAACGTAGCTAGAGAAACGCGTGTCGAAAAACAGCATCTTTGTTCTGGAGAAGAAAAATAGTTTTCAATACATACTAAGTATTGAAGTTTCAGTTAAACATTTCATGGTGGAGTGTCCGACCTTCGTGGATGAACGACTGAAGTACAATATTGGTACAAATATAAAGACATACTCGGATTCCTTTCTGAAATTGGTTTACTCAACAAATTGTGAAATACTAAGTACCAGACAACCTCTCTTTCTTATTCTAATGTTATTTAAATTTGTAAAAAAATACTATTGTAAATGATAATGTTATGTATGTGTATATATTTATTTTTCTATTTTGCTAATAACCCTTGTGGTGGATGCAACGATATTTCTAACTTAAAAAAAAATACATACCATTTCTCTCTTTCGTACGCGGGATTTTTTCATGACGTTTCGCTAGCCCGCAGTGTTAGCTTCTACAAAGAAGCTTCTAATGGGATGTTGAAAGCGGACTGAGAGATGAAAGCACCTCTGCAGAAGCCAGCATTGCGTGCTAGCGAAACGTTACGAAAAAATTCCATATTACGACGGCGCTCACATCCGACAAAAGATACTAATTCAACAGACTATGGCCGAAAAAGCCTAATAACTTCTATATCGATTTGAAATTATATGGAAGATAGTAAATGGTATTTCATCATAACGAAGGAAACTGACTAGACTCTGTATCTAAGATAAGGAAGGAATCCTTGAGAGATTGAAAATACGGTAAATTGGAAAAAAGTTGTCTACTTTAATGCTTATTTAAATCCAGAATTTTGAATTTTTGTAAATTCCGATTGAGTGTGTTAGATTAGTGTAATTATCGCCTGAAACGGTGACTTATAATGGGTGATTTTTTTCTTCATTAAAAAAACTGTAAACGTCATTTCTTACAGCTCAATAATTGTTAATGAGAAAGGGTTTTTGTTTTTCATTATTTCTTTAAATAACGTCGGAAAAAAAAAAAACGTTTCACCTAGAGACGCTTCACGATAATTATAATTTATGATTGCGGAAAAAAAGTAGGTCACGAAGACATTTTCACGAATTTGTTCAATGCCACTCATGAAATTGATGATAAAATCATGGACTTTTGAACGTAGTAAATCATAATGATAATCACTTCAATCTTCTCAGATGTCGATAACCTAATACTGGTGACAACTGCTAATATCTCTGAGGAACTCTACTGATTGACCTATTTGTGAGGTTTCAAGAAGGAAAAATTGGAGATCAGAGTCTAGGAAAGGCATCATTTCATCAGGAATTCCTATGTTCGCAACAGTAATTCTGATCGTATAATCTGTAAAGAGTCTACGTAGTAAGAAGAATAAATTTTGAAAAGTAATTCTTTGTTCCTACAGTGTTGAGAGTTGAAAATTCAACTGATTATCTCCATTTACTGATAATAGAAAATAACCGTATTGAGCTTATCAGTTCGACTTAACGTGGAAAATGAGAATTTTTAATAGTTTTGTCCCTCTGGTGGATATAGGCTGAGACCACATATGTTAAGCAAACTCTCAGCAAATACATATTCGCCTCAGATGAATCGTAAAGAATTCAGACTGCAACTTCAGACTACCTGTCTTGAATAGGACAAAATTCAGGTATTTTAAGGTTATCAAAATTATTCAAGGAGATCCCGTGCTTTCGTGGAACCAAATGCAGTGAATAAAGTGAGTGATTTTTAGAGTTTTTACCAAAAAAAATTTGGTGACAGTGTTGTGGTCAAACATGGTTTAACATTTGAGAAGAGAAGTTTTGAATCAAACTTATAATGATCGTTGGATAAGTAGAGGGCCTCAACCATGTACCCCTATACCACCAGATATGCTCAGAATATTTTCTTTGAGGAAACAGGAAACTCAAAAATCGAACTAACAATAAATGTTATACGACAAATAAAATCATCATCTGCAGCTCATGCTCCAAAAAAAGTGGTGAATAACATAATAGAAGGTTTCAAGAAAAAAGAACACACTGTGACTACTCTGTGTGACCTGACCAAATCTTTGAACTGTGTCTCAAATTCAATACTAGTGGAGAAACTGGAGGCATACGGTATAGCTCCTAATTTTTTTTCATCATATCTTTCAAGTAGGCAGCAATATGTAGGCAGCACATGTGGTGTGCCGTAGGGCTCAGTACTGGGCCCTCTACTATTTGTAATTTACGTCAACAATATTTTTGCTTAAATGGCCTTTGACTGTATTTCATTTGCCGATGATATTCTCGCTACCTCAGTTAGCCCAAAAAGCAAAAATATGGTTTAGAAGAAATAACTTAATGCTAAACGCAAGTAGAACTCAAAAAATACTTTTCTCATTTAATATGTTCCTAACCAAGGTGACAGTGTTGATTTGCTGGGAATTATAATCGATGAATCACTGAACTGGTCAGTTCACATAGAGCAGCTATGTGCCAAAATCTACAAATACGTTTTCCTACTCCGAAACTGAAAAACATAATCAACTTACATGCTCTGTTCTCTACCTATTACATTTTCTCACCTCCAAAATTTTATATGGTACGATTTTATGGGGTAATAGAACAAAGGCATTTGAAGTTTTTCCCCTTCAGAAAAAACAATAAGAATAATACCTGGTGTCAGTTACAAAGACACCTGTAGACCACTCTTTGCATCTCTTAAAATATTGACATTACCATCCATATATATTTATCAACTTCTACAAAAAATTTACAAAAATGAAACAAACTATGAAATAAACTCGGACTTCCACAGTTATCTTACTAGAGGCCGCTAATTATTCATACCAAGCAGAAATAGACTGCAGAAATTCAGTAAAAACTCCCTCGATGTGAACATCTACAATATACCATCAACATTTGTAAAAAACATGAACCCCAAAAATTTCATAAAATATTTGAAAGACTTTTTGACAACCCAAGCTTGCTATTCTATGAAATAATATATGGCTGACTCACTGAACATGTATCCTTGTGCCTTGGGTTGACAATCTTTTTTTGTATACAATATGTCCGCAAAGTATGGATTAAATTCGATATTTCCAAAACCAAGGGTCGTTTTACAAAAACCTGAAACACGTCTATTTTCAATTTTCATATTCTACATTTCACAACAAAATTTCATTACACAGGGTGATCCATAATAATGTGATGACGTCATCGGTAATTTTTTTAAATGCAACACCCTGTATTTGGTGTCAGTTTCAGATAATCCGTAACGAGCTGATTCCGAAAAGGTATGATATTTGGGGCCAAATGAACAGAATTTGAAAGATATGCTCTCAGAAACGAAACCAGCAAACGAAACCATCAAATATTCAAGAATTAAAAGAGAGAATTCGAACAGAAATGAACAATATTTCTCAAGAAACCATAAACAAGGATCATCAAGAATGTATTCAACATATAGGTACACTGTTAAATACAGCAAGAACTAAAATAAAGTCATGTATTTATTACTGGATCACTTTTTCATTGTTAAATTAATCATTAGAAAAAAATATAAAATAATTAATTAACTTCTACTTCTATTAGAAATCAATAAAATTTATTTTCTACGCACATCTTTCGAATTATGTCCGTTAGACCCCAAGTATCATAACTTTTCGGCATCAGCTCGTTACGAATTATCTAAAACTGATACCAAATACAGGGTGTTGCATTTCAAAAAACTACCGATGACGTTATCACATTAATATAGATCCCCCTGTATAATGAAATTGTGGTGTAAAATGTAGAATATTTGAAATAAAAATAGAAGTGTTTCAGGTTATTGTAAAACGACCTTTGGTTTTGGGAATATCGAATTCATTCTATACTTTGCGGACACACTGTATATACACATGTGTAATATTTTTTAATATTGATGTTTTTTTAATTTAAACTATTTTGTAATCCTCAACTCATCCTATCTGTACTGCTCTGTTTGTACACCTATAGGATCAATGAATCTATATCTATATAAGTCGTCAGGAATATTATCTACTAAAAATCAAATTATATAATGAAATCGGTTGCTCGTAGCAACTTCAGGACAGATTCGCTTTTTGATAGAAACACTAGAGAAACAACTTTGTCTACTATGAAATGTGCTACAAGGATGCAGAAAATAGTTATGATTCTTCGAAAGAGAAAAAAATCATGTAGGTTAGTACCTTCCGCCAATTCGATTTCTCATGAAAAATCTTCAAAGCATCTATTCAAATGATGCTTTGCGAACCAACGCTCATATCAACGTCATACCTGGGGAATCGTATTATGAAATGATGAAGAGTTACACGAATAGCTCAAGTTATGGTTTTATCAGCATGCACGAAACCCTAATGAATTATTAGCAATAGTCACCCGCTTGTACATTTATACCCTCATTTGTCGATCTCCACCCCCATTTCCAGCAGAGAACAACGCCCTGACTAGAGCCACTCATCTTTATGAGGTATTTCATATTAACGCCGAGCAGGAAAAATAAAAAAGAATGCAACTGCCGTGTGCGACTCCCCGTACTTTTTCATTTTCCATTGTACCCGCCATAATATCAAAGAAATGTTTTGTGAGAAAATTTCTGAACTCGTTAATAAAGGGTTGAGTATTTCAGCGTTGGAATTTTCGCGAATATTCCACCAGTATGTAGGCGGTTTTAATGAAATATACGACAAAAACGATTTTGATGTTTTGAATTTGTGAAAGAAGGGAAAGCAAAGAAAGAAGTAGAACGGAGTTGGTGGCAAATAAAAATATAATTTTTTTAACGAGGTAGAAATTGAATCGTTCCAATTAGATGAATGACGCAAGCACCTGAATTTTCTATTTTCAGAAAAAAAAATATAAATAAATTTTCACATTTTCTTGCTCATACGATGTCATTCCTTTCATTCTGAAATTTCCTCTTTAGTATGATGGTGTCATAATGAATATCTAAATGAAAAATTGAATGAAATTCACAACAATCAATTTTGAGATCAAACAATGTTACCAAACTGCTGTTTCGATCCCTCCACACAGGATTATTCTATGTCATAGAGATGTTCATTATTCTGAAGTGGGCAGTACTGAAAAGATTTTCAGATCTCAGAAAAAAAATCAACACTTATATGAATCTATTCCAGAGCTAACAGATATTCAATGGTAAACAGACTTTGGAAGTCTGACAGATGTAATTCATGAATTGAATATGCTGAATTATAGGCTTCAAGGTAAAAAACTAATCTCTGGTAAGCACACAGACCAAAAGGCATTCCAATTGAAAAGCAAACTATTTATAAAACATGTATTTTTCATCATAAAAAATGACGGCTGTCAAGAAAGCTGGAATTAATTCCCATTGTAAAAGCGATAAAATGAAAAATATTTTAATACAACTATAAACTCAGTTCAGCGACAGATTTGGTGATTTCAAAAAAAATTCAAGCAAACTGAAGATTCCTGCAAACCTTTTTTCGTGCGATATTGAGATCAAGGATGTACTGAAGCGAATGAACGTGATTGATCTCCAATCTAATGATGCTCCTAAAAGCTCCTTTATTGCAGCTTGTCATCTGATTTCGACGAATTAAAAAGGTTTGCTCGGCATTTAATTGAAATTTTTTGTAGCACATATTCATGCAAACATTCTCTATTGTCAGTTATAGAAAAAATAATATGCTTCTTGTCTCACAGATGAGCATTTGTGAGCCATTCTACGAATTTCAACTACAAATATGACAGCTAACATACAAAAAATGTCCTCCCAAATGAAACCTCACAAATCACGCTGACATTCGTATAAAATCAGATACTTTAGATACTTTGTAGTTTTCATTTATATTTTCTGGTGGTTACTTTTCCAACTAAAAAGCTCAAAAATTTAAACATAATGTAAGTATTACGAGTACAGCTGCTGGACTGAGTCATGGGCGGTGAGAAGCCCCTTCCTGAAAATGTGCAGTAGACGTGTAGAAATCAGTCAGTTAGATTATTTAAACCGTAAACATTCAAACTCAAAATCGTATTTAGTCGGTGATGGAGTTTAATTTCTATTCCTTTTTTCCTGATACTTTCTTTGTCATACACTGACCCAAATTTTACGCAGATATGATTTCTCCCACCGGCCTTGACTCAGTCCGGCAGCTGTACGAATTAAATTCCGTGTTGTAACAATTTCAATAACAATTTCTTTTTTTTATGGGATATGACCAATTATATCTGAGTATATTTGTTAATATCACACGTGCGACCCGCCTTTAATTTATTTTGACACATTGTGGCCCTTGCCTGCCAAAAGGTTGCCGACCGCTGATCTATGGTATAGATGGTTTCATCTCTGTCTATGCAATACTTTCCATAGAGTATCATATGTACCTACTGATTAAGACTATGAAATATAAGAAGTATATGAACCTAATTAAGAAGAATTACTATTGACATTGGATTATATTCCTGACCCGGAAATAGATCAAGGTTAACAATTAATATTTATCTTTGTTCTGTGTTATTATCCTCAATGGGATTGATCTCAAGACGTTTCGAAAAAGTCTTATTTGTCATCTACTGGTGATTTATGTTAAGTGTTCGGAAATCGACCGATCTTACTCGATCTGCTCCCTACTATATAGGTGAAATGATGTTTGTTACGTGTTCGGAAGTAGACTGTCCTTACACGATCTGCTTTCTTTGTTGTTGTTGATTTTCATCTGAGTTCTTCTTTTTGATTTACCTCTTCTCCACGTAAATATTAAATCTAAGGTTCTCACGGATAGAAATATGCTGAACTGATTTCCGGGTTTTGATCCGTGTTCTGTGATATCGTCCTCAATGGAATTGATCTCACGACGTTTCGACAAAGTCTCACTAGTCATCTACTGGTGATTTCTGTTAAGTGTTCGGAAATCGACCGATTTTACTCGATCCGCTTCCTACTATGAGGTAAAATGATAATAATAATACGTCTTTATTATTTTCCACATACAGTTCATCTATTAGAAAAATATTTATAAAAAAAATTGAAAAATAAAGAGCGAAGTTCATTTTCTCCAATGAACCAATCACTTACTTTACTTCATCAGAATTATGTTCTTCCACTTAACTCTATATAGCATACTTTTCCTCAATAATAATAGGGTAGTGAGTATAGACAATATATATAGAATACATTAATTACATTAATAGCTATAGTAAGGTTACAAAAGAACACAGGAGAGCAAGTTATGATAAAACTGACTATTATTTTTTCAGTAGGAAATTTTTATAATTTGATTCAAAACTTGAAATACTGAGATTTTGCAAGGAATTAGGAACGGAGTTGCACAACTTATTAATTTGATATGCGTAAAGGAACGTCTGAATGTTTTTGTTTTAAATGCCGGTGGAGATAACAAACCTCCGAATCTCACATCCGTTCTGAATGTTATTTTTCTATAGAGATATATAGAAATTTCTGTAAGGATAATTTCATGATATAATGAATTTGCATGGAGAATTCTTCTAAGTTCCATATCCAACCATCCGATTTCAAGCAATTTGTGTGATATTCTTTGAAACTTTTCTATGCCATATTTCAATCTTCAACAAGAGTTTGTACTTTCTGGATTTTTTTACCGCATAATTGAAGTTTAACAAAACTAATGTTTCACATAATTTTATTTCAACACTTCTTGGAAAAAAAATTCCGGTTCCCATAAATCAATTTAAGTGAGCTATATGCACGTTGAATTAACTTATTAATATGTTTTTCGAATCTTAGATCTGAGTCTAATATGACTCCTAAATTTTTGTCTTCATTTAATACAGTTAACAAATTATCTTTGATTTTAACGTTTACTTGCTGCGTTTCAGCACGATTATATGCAGAACCAAACAACAATAATTTTTATTTAGTCGAGTTGATCAATAAGCAGTGATCAGTAGCTGAATCAATGAAGGTCGCTAATTCCGGATTTATAATTTCACAAGCATTATCCACTAGGGGGGAGGAAAACTGCAATAGATTTGGGTGTCATCTGCATAGACGTGAATCTTACATAACTTCAGAGATTTGATCAAATTGATAGTGTATATAGAAAAAAAGCAACGGGCCCGGGATAGAACCCTGAGGTATCCCTGATTTCAGTGTCAAATATTCAGATTGATTTCGTAAAAGAAAAGTTACCATATCAGAAAAACATATATAGCCCAAAATGTTGAGTAGTAAGTCTGTATTTATAGTGTCAAAGTTCTACTGAAGTCTAAAAGAACTAAAATTGTACATTGATCTTCATCGATAGAAGTAATTATATCATCTACAATAATAAGTAAGGCAGCTATGACCTTTTCGGAAGCCAGATTGAACAGTGGGTAGTAATGAGAAATCAGTCAAATGCTCTCTTATTTGTACTTCACTACTCCTTTCAAGAATCTTAGAAAAAATAAGTAAAATGCTCATCCCCTAATATCTTTGTATTCTGCAGGTTGTTGATTTTTGTGTAGAACCTTTACTACAGCCTTCTTCCAAACTAACGGAACGACACCATGCATCAGGCAAAAATTTATAATATGTGTGATATACGGAACAATAAGAGGGCAACATAGTTTGATTCAACCCATCACAACCTATAGCATTTTATTTAATTTTACATATATTGTCATATATGAATATGCCATGTATTTCTTTAAACTCAAATCTAGGTGGTACAATATTGTTAAGGCTGTAATGATCCAGAAGATCATCAGGATAAGCAACATCAGGAATAGAATTCACTAGGAAATTATTAATCCCACTAGGATTCTTTAAGTTTACCGGAATTTTACTCCTTCTCTCGTTAAAAAAATATATGGTACCTATAAGTGTCTGCCACATATTCTTTGACGTAGAGTTATTAAATTGATGAAGAAAATAAGCCCTTTTATCTATTATTATAGCTTGATTTTCATAATTTTTCAATTCCTTATAAAATTGTAAATCAGCTGGTAACTTTGTCTGCTTGAATTTCCTCAATGCTTTATTCCTCTCGTGTATCATTTGTTTTATTGTAAATGTTAGCCACGGGGCTTTATTTTTCGTTTTTCTAGAAGAAACTATTGGAGCATGCCTATCGAATAAATTCATTAAACAAATTACCAAATAGATACTTTTTCATCCACACGGAAGAATTTATTTCTCAAATCATTAATGAACAACGCCTCGTCAAAATTTTTGTAACATCGATAAGTACACATCTTTGGGACTGTAACCCTTTTCAAATTAAGTTTACAATAGACTATGAAATGATCAGAAATCCCATGTTCAACTACCCCCTTTTCAATCAAATGCTCTTTCCTAAGTATAATGTAATCAAGAAGAGTATCTGAAGTGTCTGTTTTCCTTGTTGGCTCATCCATAATCTGTGCTGAATCAAAGACATCTGAAATATTATTAAGTTTACTAAAAACGGCGTTTTCATCAAGAAAATTTATATTGAAATCACCCATACAAATTAGTTCTTCAACAGTTGGGAATATAGATCCCTGGGAATCTTCAAATTCATCAAGATAATCATTTTCAGCTTGATCATGAGGTTTATAAATTACCCCGATACCATATTCCTTTTTATTCATAGTCAATTTTATCCACAATTGCTCCCGCGCATCGTTTGTTACGTGTTTGGAAGTAGACTGAACTTACCCGATCTGCTTCCTACTGTATAGGTATTGTTATTGTTTTTTACCTGACTTCTTGATTGACCTTTTCTCCCCGTAAATGCTTGAAATGTTAAATCTAAGGCCTATCCAGAAATATAATCGAAAAACGAATCCATACATGTAGATTCGTTAATGCAGTCAAGCTGCTAGAAACATATGGATAGCTTTCCAAATTTTTGCTACCGCATTTGTAGGTTTTAGACTGGTCAATCCACCAACGCCGACATAAAAACTTGGCAAGTTAATTTGGGTGTCACACCAATAGGTGATTCCACTTAGATCTTGCTTTCATTTACGCAGTTATGATTTATCAAGTACTGTTCTTGGTTTTTCAAATGTTTTCTTCAATCTAGGACCGCCTGCCCGGTACTGACGATGCCCAACAGGCTGAAACAGCTATTTACCGGTGGCTCTTGAATTAAAATCGATATGGGAATGATCAGAATAGTACTTATCTATTCGTCTTTTGATTTTCATGGATTATTTCCTAGCAGCTTGACTGTCGCATTTCCGCTCAAAAAGCAAGGAAATTATCAACACCAGTTTTGAATCAATCAGTTGACGCTCATCATGGTAGTGTAACTAGGTGAAATCACCTGGGTATGGTTGTTTGTTTGTAACTCCAGAATTATCGACATTATTGTTTGATCTATTCGCGGGCAGATGGCGCTGTACGTAACTTCCTTGATATAATTCGAAGTCACTTTACATGTATTTCTTCATCTGAAAGAAGTATTTTTTTATTAACACGTGCGACTGCTGCCTTATTCGTAACCCACCTTTGCGCGCCTGCTGCCTTGGGCTTTGTAGCTGATTTTCAGGTTCCCTCTCCGGAATCGGAGAATATCAATGGTCATGTTTCTCAACAATATACGGCAGATTGATCCCAAAGTTAAGATAAAATAAATAAAGTTTGAAAAGACTATGAAACACGCCTTTATAGCATACAAAACTAAAAAATGAAAAATAAATTTAGTTTAAAGAACTAAAAACACGCTTTTGAAGAATGTCGAACTGAAAAGTTGAAAATATTTTTTTTTTATAAGCTTAAAACAATAACGAACGAAAAATACTAGTATTACTGTGAAAAAAGCGTGGGCGCTTTGTGTTCTATTTTTTGTATATCATGTGTATGATATACAAAAAATAGGGCATGTGTATCATGTGTATAGGCGAACGTTTGTTTGAAGTCATCAAACGGGGTCTTCGTATCTGCATACATGAATCCTGTTCAGAATCCAATGGAAAAATATCAGAAAAACATTCATATTGAAAATAATGAACAGGTTGACTCCCACTATAAAAGTAGCAAATGATTTCATCCTTTGAATTTTATTTGCATTGTATTGTAGTACTACACCAATTGTGGAATTGGCCGCGGTGGTAGTGCGCTCGACTCACGATCGGAAGGTCGTGGGTTCGATTCCTGCCTCGACCAGATATTTTTCTCGAGAGAATTTATCTGCTGGGATGATTCTGCAACCGTTTTAGAAATCACACGTCAAAATGTAAGACCTCGTTAGTCCTTAGCTCGCACAAGCTTCTCAACTTCTGAGAGTTTTCATTCGTATGGGGGCGACAGCTGATTAACGGAAAAACATATTTTAAACAGATTTTTTTAATTCTTGAGCTAAGCGAGAAAAAGAGGTATTAAAAACAATATAATCCATTGTAAAATCATATTCTAACTAACCCTTTTATCAGCATTATTCCATACTCCATGTTATAGCTCTTCATAAGTACATGAAATCAAAATTTATTACCGTCTCTCGAATTTATAGGTTCTTAAGTTCCACTTCAACCACATCAAATAAAATTGAAATCCTCATTACATCAAGGCAATAACAATTAAATTTCAAAGAGGATTTCATTTCCTTCGTCGTAGATACCCAGCTAGAAGTCACGTACTTCATACTGAAGGATTGCTAATTAATTTTGTATGCTAATTGGTCTCTATACAAAGTTCTGTTACCCCAAGAAAATATTAAATGAATAAAGTTGAGCTCATGAACTTTGTACAGGCAGCCTCCAGCAGACTTTCTTTTGAATTGCCATCTTAATTATTAAATCGGCTCAGTGAAGTAGATTATTGTACTTCCAGACTCGATTTCATCTTGCAGCACTTCTTCCATGATGAAATTATACCATGATAATGAAATGAATGGCTGGAAGACCACAGAGATGAAAAATTTCCAATCTAGTCAGAAAATAGTGTTAAGTATCTGTGGGTTATTTGATAAGTAATTCCCTCATGGTTGCCACCTGTATTGTACGTTATTTCAGGTACTCATACTTTATCTGGCTATCTGTCTCCAATTGTACATTAACAAGCTCAGGAAATCCAATTAAGAGAAACCAAGATAGGCTCACCAATAATAATATAAAACCGGAGTCAAATACCAGCACTGAAAATATCCACCGCAGTAGTAGAAGAAATTTCAGGCATAAAAACCTGCAGAACACAGTTATCTCTGGCCGTGAAAATTTACATTCTTCGTGTACAATTCCATAATAGGAATGAATATAACTGGAGTTCTATCTCAACACCAAACCGTTATTTTCAACAGTTCAACACGTGTTTCAATCAGCAAGTAATAATCTTCAAGAGGAAGATTTAACTGAATCTACGTACAATGTTGTTATTATTTATACCATTGATACCTCTTTTAGGTATCAGCGTCTTAATTGTCTTGAAATCGATTTCACAATATTGCACTATCCACTAGTCTGTATCACTAGTCAGTATCCACTAAATCTGATAACTAAACATATTATTTCATCAACCTATACAGTATGAACTATTGGTATCGGTATTGGTCCACCATCGTTATTCATAATATTATTATGTTGACTTATTGCTAAGCTCGCATAGGCATCTATATACTTATTGTTAACTTGTCTAACTAATCTTAATGAACCGAAGTCTATGGAATGGTTTTGTTGCAAAACATGATGGGCGACTGCTGATTTATTTTTCTGGTTTTCCATATTTAAGGTGTGCTAAGTGTTTCTTATATATCTTATTTCAATAGATCTTTCAACCTGTCCATAATATTTTGCATCGCAGTCCTCACATTTAACTTCGTGAATTTCAGGCTGTTCCGAATGTTCGACTTTGTCCTTTGGATTTCCTGAAAGGCTCTGTAGTGTTTGACTTGTTTTAAATACCACCTTCATACCAAGTTCTTCGAAACTCTTTCCAAATTCCTTCGGGTATTGGTGATATGGAACTGAAATATATTTGTCTTGTTTTTTATCGTTTCTGAAAATCGAGGTTTTGTTCATTCTCAACCTAAACTTTTTCTTCCTGATGATATCATCTACAATAGTCCTGGAGAAACCCTTACTGACTGCTATTTCATGTATTGTCACTTTCTCAGAAAGACATCTTTTATTTGAAAGCTGATAAAAGTAACCGTTACCAAAGATGATTTCCAAGTGAAAGACTTCCTCAAGAAATGCGACAACATACTTACCCCTCAACTGTTGTCCCTCAAAAATCCACAAACCAGGAAAATCAATGCACCCCGTTATGTCAGCTATCGGATTTTCCACCCACCAAATAGCAAAATTGTTCACTGACGAATTTGGAAGCTTGCCTGTTGCGGAATCAGGTTTTAGTATCAAAAACTCCTTAAAGTTCATACAAAAACCATCATAGCATCCCAATATCACAGACCTTACATTACCTCTGGGAATTACTAGAGAAAAATAATTTCAAAAATAACGAATAGACAATATCTTGTCACAATCATGTCGCAGAAATTGCAAAAGCTGCTTCTCAAAAGCTTAAAATACTGTCCCGAACTAGAAAACTGTATACACCTCAGCAACATTTAATGCTTTAAATGGAGCATGTATGGAGCTCCGCCCTCAAGCATACCCTGATGCTGCTTGACCGTCTGGAATATCGAAGAAAGGTTGTCTCTCTTCTATAGATACTTTCACGGGAAGTGTTCAAGTAACTTGGCAAATTTGATTCCACCAAAAGCGGTACATATTAGAAACACGCGACGGACTGTGGCTGCTCATCGTTTTGAGGTTCCACTCAGTACACCTCAAACTTCACTGTTCAAGAACTCTTTCCTTTAAAGAACTGCGTTTATGTGGAATGAACTTCCTTTAAACATTTTTCCAAATGGATTCAATTTCCAGCTATTCAAATACAATATGAATCACTAATTTCGCTCAAGCACCGCTCCAAGAGCGCCTTCAGAATTTTCCTGTAGTGCTTGTATTTTATCCTTGAGAAAAAAATCATGTTTTGTAAAGTTAATCACAGGAGGCATCTAGATGCCTACGAGAGCTTAGAAATAAGCCAATATTATGAACACCGATGGTGGACCAATACCTAATATTTCACTATATAGCTTGTTGAAATAATATTTTTAGTTATCAGATTCACCTGACCAGTGGATACGGCAACACTGTGAAATTATTTTGAGACGATTAAGGCGCAAGTACCTAGCTATAGAAAAGGAAAACATTGTATCTAGATTCAGTGCCTACTATTTTTAAATTATAATATATACTTCATACTTATGAGAACAATAAAGTACGTTAAAATACTTTATTTCATATGATTTTATTTCTCTGGGAAACTAAAATGTTTGTTTGTGAATTTATTTCAATTTCTGTATCCACATGTTAAATTAATTCAATAGGCCCTGAAAATGCCTAGAAGGCATTTGTATGACAATCCTAGATATTCATAGGATTATGGTTATTCTTCGAGATATATATATTAGGAAACAGGATGTATTATTTGGCTATGAAGCAGGAAAATAAATTAAACAGAATTCTTCACCGGAAAATTGAAAAAAAAATTTTTATTTATTGACAAAGCCTTAGAGTAAGTAAATAAATGATTTACTTTTGATGGTACAAATTATGGGCTTGTTTCATGCTATGGAAAATGATACTGGTTTGCTTATAGACTGATCGAGTTAAGGGTATATTATACTTATCAAGCCTAATTGGCCCCAAAATCTCTTTATATTTGCAGAAAAAAAAATAATTCGAAAAGCCAGAATTTAAATTGGTGGCGTGTCTGTCGACCAATAAAATTGATCATGCCTAGAGCGGAGTTGCCAAGTGCATTAGTTTTTAATATCCAATCACAGATCTGATGATCCAATTTGACAGACGCCATTTTTGTTGTCAACTCGGTGTGAATAGAACTGTTACAATTATATAATCACAGAACGTTTTTTGTTAAAGGTAGGTCTCGGCGGGTACCTATTTTGCTGCATATTCCGTGTCATTAGTTACATTCAAAAAAAAAAAAAAATTAGGTTATTTTTGGATTGATATGTTCTGATATGTACACTTCACTGTACATAGTTTTGCTTCTCTTTCCAGTCACCATACTGCTCCTTGGCCGAGATAAAATAAAAATTAAATCAAAACTTTCCATCCTTCGATAAAAGCCAAAGTCTGAAATGAAAGTCATAAGTAAAAGGGACCTACTGAATATACCACCTACCATTTCAATTTTTCATTCTTCATTTCGGTACCAAAGTATTGCAAATTTTTCAAGTAAAATTCATCGATCATTTCAAAATCGACTCTTGGCTCATTTTGAAATTATTTTAACAAAAATACGAAGTTTGTGGAAACCATTGATATTAGAAAGAGCACATTGTCGCATACACTACAGAGGGCACTGGCTGACTGTATGACAATATGGCTAATATACCAGTAACGTTGAATTTCTTACTTTTTGGTGGGTGGCATGAATGCGTAATTGATTCATTTTATTAGGGTTCATGAGCATTCGAAAACCATTTGAAAATACAGCTCGTTTAATTCTATTTAGAATTATATTTAGATATAACTTGTACTATATCAGTTATCAAGGCAAATATTATTGTCCATTTTTCTGTTTAATTCGTGGATTAGGGCGATCTCATTATCGTATATTTATTTGTTTGCTAGCTTTATTCTTGAAAAAAATGAATGAATAATTACAGAAAATGTTAATTTTCTTAGCTGACAGCTCGCGTAGAAACAATTCGTTTTTTCATCGAGTTTAGTTTGTGTATGTTTTGAAAGTGTTTTAGAGATATATTTGAATATTAATATGGTGCATTCTTGTGCTGATTTTAATTATGCGGAAAGGCACATAAAAAAAAGAAAGCGCATTGGTCTATAAGTGAGTTATTTCATATAATGAGTTGTGGTTCCCAAAGAATAAAATAATGATAAAAAAAATGGGTGAAAGTATTGAAAAGAAAGAACTACAATCCTTCTACTCTTCTAATACAAGACTCAATACAAATCATTTAAAAAGTGACTATAAATGAAAGGGGATCGGAAATATTGAATTTGATGACATAGTTTTTTTATTTCAACTTCAAGTATTCTCCACAGAAATTATTATCTGGAGTTAATCCTGTTACGGAATGTATGAAACAAAATAATTAAATTTTATCATATGATTAAGGGTATTATTACCTCAGAAGCTTTTGTTGGATCAGTTTGAGTACAATCAATTCTGTCTATACTTAACCTCATTCAACCTTCCTCTCAAGTTTTGGAAGATTCAACAGATTACCCAAGCGAGCCTATAACGCTTGAATTTAGTAGCTATATTAGATAGAGGTATGTATGTAGATATCGTTTTTTTTTTATAATAAATTGCAGTTGTACAGATTGAGGATTGTAGAATAAACTGAATATTTGACATCATTCTTCAATCCAGCTTGCTATATTTTTTGATTTTTATAACTGTATATTATTGAATAATGCATAAAATCATAGTTTAGGTAAATATTTTGTGATCTATCGACTTTGTGAACCGATTTTAGATATAGAACTTATGTGCAAACATGATTTTTCGTGTACATTTTATTCCATGTGGAGAATTTTTCATCAATTGAAAAGTCAACGGGTTCATATACACTTCCATAATTGAATTGATAATTATAGGCTTTGTACATTTTACGATTTGGCAATGTTGATTATTTCTATTGTTCCTATTGGTCAATCGAACAAGAAGCGGGAATAGAGACGTGACGTCACCACCCTACCACATTCGATTTTTAATAATTAATTACGGGAAAACTACGGTACTAAGAGAGATGAAACAGAATGCACTGTTTTTCAATTTAAAATTTCTATCAAGTAAACTTCAAAACAAAAATTATGAAACAAACACATTGTCACCATACGAATTTGAATAGATGAGTATTTTTCTAAGAGAATGTCTAAGAATTCAAGAAAGATAAAGGGCGTGAGAACAATCTATTTCCTTTCTTAATCTGTGAGACGCAAAGAGCTAGAAAGTTCCACAGGCCATCCATTAAATGAAGTTTTCAACAGAAAAGGACCAGAGAATTACATATAGTGTCTCAATCAATAATTCCGAGGATAAGAAGCCTCGAAATGCACAGTCCACAGGATTATGAAAGGGGTCAATATGATACTATCTTTTTGGGAAACTTTTTCTTGAATATGACCCACCCGATAACATTCAAAAGTTTTCCATCTATATAAGGAAGACTTAATCCATAATAGGGCCACCATGGAATCAGTCCAAACAAATACTCTCTCGATAACAACTTTATTAACATAGGTCTTAGAAACACATTCAATTAGGTAAGCTAACAATACTGTTCGACAGAGCTCCAAACGAGCTATATATCAGAGAATGACAGCCGTAGATAGATGAAACCTGAGTTGCCTTTTTCTGAGCTGTCCAAAAATCCATGGAGTTGACAGTGAGTGAAAGCTTTTGGGATATGCCTAGAAGTTTTTATGGCAGACAGTAAAGAGAGTTCTTGCTTGTATTGAGACCACCTTTCTACAACTTCGAAAGTACTATTAGTACGAGAGTACTATTTCCATAAAGTATTTTGCTGATAAACATGATTTTTCTTTAAGTTTTATATCACTTTTATACAGTATCATCCCAAAAGTATGCACCATATGGGAAACTTATTTATTAAGGGTTTTTCGACAAAATGTTACTGCTGATGAAAGTGTATGCATCCCCTAAAACTGAACATGCACTAACAAAATTCAGTAAAACATACCTGATATACGAGAAGCCTTCAAATATTTGATTTCGAGACAAAAGTAAAGTACTCTTATTTTGAAAAATCTCGAGAAATGTTATCCAAAAAAGTTGTTTAGCATTAGAAAATACATCCATATTTGAAGTTTTATTTTTTTACCCATTTCAACCCATGTTAACCAAGGTCAATTTTTTTGAAGAGAAATAATTTTCAGAGTTTTTATTGCAAAGTTATTTTTATTTCATGTTAACACCGAAAATTACTCAAAATCATACTGTATTGTAACAAGAATTTAATATTCAATGATATCAAATCACAAAACATCAAAATAAAACCGGTATTTTGGAACAAACTCATTGATTTAAAAAAATGGATAAAAAAATAAAACTCCACTTAGATGGCCATGACTTCAAATCTAGATGTATTCATTAATGCTGAACAACTTTTCTGAATAATATATCCCGATATTTTTCAAAATAACAGGAGTAAAGCTGTCTCAAAATGAAATATTTGAAGGCTTCTCGTATATCACGTGTGATTTACTATATTTTGTTGGTGCATGTTCAGTTTCAGAGGATGCACAAACTTTCATTAGGAACAACTTTTTGTCGAAAAACGCCTAATAAATAAGTTTCCCATATGGTGCATACTTTGGGGAAGACACTGTATGACGTTGTTCTATCTTAGGAATTCTGTATATTGTGCCAACATGATTCAAGTTGAAATAATTTCTTAAAAATGTCACATACAGTACATTTGATTTTTCAATAGTTTGTTTCATCTTTTGATTTGATAATATTTATATAGTTATTCATATATTTATATATTTTTGAAATATTTTGCACATTGTGAAAGAGTTTTATGATTTCTCATTGTGTCTTGAGTGTTCAACCTTCCTCAGTTAAAAAAATAAACGAAGGTAAATCTTCAAATTGAAAAATTTTCCTCGAAAAGTTAATGAATAGTCCAGTCAGTCTGTAACTTCTCGTATACATAAATTTCGATTACTAATTGAATAATTACTGAAAGAAATGAAATGTCTATACTTAGCTTTTTTTAGATGGTTGACGATTCCGAGAATTATTCTTTTTCTTTTTTTAAATCCACAAACTGCCAACTTATTTTCTTTATTTCCTTTGACGTTTGTCACAAGTTACTACGTAATATACACAAGTGAACAATTCTATCAGTCAACGGAGATAATAATTTTCCGAAACATGATTTTTTATTCAATGAAAGTCATTTTTTGTGGAGGAAAAAATCAGTTTTTTTTATCGACCTTTTTTGGGTAATTGTTACCTCCCACAATCTTTTACGTTTCGGAGGCCAAAATCTGCCTCCGTCTCCGTCTGCGAATATATTCGAATTTTTTATCCATTTCTGAAGACGGAGGCAGATTATGGCCTCCGAAACGTAAAAGATTGTGGAAGGTAACAATTACCCAAAAAAGGTCGATAAAAAATATGATTTTTATTTTGTTTTTGAAAATAGAAAAGGATTACTTTTCCTCCTCACTATACATATTCATATCCAGAGCCGTCTTTCGGAGAGTGCGTACTACAAAATTGTCGGTGTCTCTGTATTGAGCTTGCAAAAAGTCGTTTATATACAGGGTAAGACATCAAGATTTTCTCAGTACAATGCCCCGACATAAATAATTCGATCTTACCAACTCAAACTACCTTCTTAAATATTTTTTTTCATACTGGATGATTCACATGAGCATAGCCATCCAAAATTATATTTTTCAATAGAACATCCAGTAAATAAGTAGGTACATCATTCGATTTCAAATTCTTTAAAGCTTCCAGGGGAATTTTTATTTTGAATTTTCGGCGCGGCATCGCCATGTTATTCCAAAAAACGTATTTTGTATTCTAACCTTCAGAAAATTACCCCTCGCACGATTATAAGGGTACAAATAGCCAAGGACTATTCAATCAGGATCACCATGATTATTTCTAGTATCCCAATTCGTGAGAAATATATATATAGGGTGCTCGGTAAAACCTTTCAAATTGCACAGCAATAATTCTTTTTCTTTTCAACAGTACAATCAATTTTGCTGTTAAGCAAATATAAATTTGGATCATTTATGGTTGATTATTGATAGCTCAATCATATCCAAATGAATCAAAATAATGAATGGACTGAGAAGGGTGAGTAAATTGATTTACTTTAATTTTTGCTTTTAGAAAATGGAAAGATTAAAACCATAAGGGAGCATCTATACTTATGAATACGAAAATCACTCACTTAACACTCTCTAATTCATCTTTATTAGTAAGTCCTAGAAAGCTAAAATTTGGTATATGAGTGCTTTTTAGGTCTTAGATGCGCACCGAAAAGGCTTTTCAAATATTCCAACTGGGACACTCCCGTAGGGGTAAAAGGGGCGCGTTTATATTTGAAAATTACGTTTTTACCACTATTTCCCTACACCGCTAAATTTTTGGATACTGAAATTTCGTATGTAGGTTTGTTTTATGTTGTAGATGTGCAATGAGAATGGATTTTTCAATATTTCCACTGGGGCGCTAGGCGCATCCATAAAACAATTTTTTTTATCATTGTTTCTTCATGTCCCTAAATTTCCAGTGGTAAAATTCATATTCACTATTAGCATTTCACCCATACGGAGCCAACCATGTGAAATTTCGTATTCGATGAATATTTCACAGTACCATTCTAGAATGATTACAATAACTATAATCCATTTTGATATTGATCATTTGGTGCAAGTTGGCAAACCATTTCAGTTTGGCTCTTTCAACACCAACCCTGTACACTGAGCACTCAAACAGCAATTGAGTAAATACGTTGGGTTCATACTATGTATTGATATAGTCAACAGTAGGACTATCAGCCAACATCTCTTGTGTAAACTTTGATATTTTATCAAAGATATCGTTCATGAAATTGCATTCAAATTGCAATTTGAATTAGCGGTGGTGCATTACTACGAAGTTCTCTCGTGTGGTCTATTGATTCATTATGTAAAATGAGATACAGGGCGTTAATCTTGGACTTCACATCTCATAATAGCACAATTTGAAGAGTTAGGAATTGAAAATTAACTGGAGATTTGATGAGTTTCATGGAATTTTATATTAAATGCTTCCGTGAAGTTTTAGTTTCTCTTCACAATTTATTCTGGGAAGAATTTGAAAGAATTTTCGAATGCATATGAAAAACAAATTGCAATACCAACGAAATATTATACAATATCTTGACGAAAGCTGGTCCTTGTCCAAATAGAATGAAATTTTGAGATTTTGCTTAGATTGTATTTCTCTGCACACAGATCAGAAGTGTCCATAATAATAATAATAATAATATTAACGTTTAATTTTACGGTGAATTTCATACCAAGTGTTACGATTAACAATTCCATTGGTATATTTACTTGCAAAATGTGATCACACTCTACCAGCAACAGATATTTCGCCTATTTTTTTTTTCGGGATTCGAAGCTTCTATAGAACTAATTCAGAAAAAAATGTGATAATTTGAATATTCTGAGAAACATGACCAATCATAATTACAACTGACAATAATTCTTCCGTAGTTTTGACAGATTTATGTTCTACTTGATTCCTCAAATTATGACTTGTAAGTTTGAATCGGAATTTTTGGAAGTTTTAGCTTAGTAACAATATTCAATAACTGAACATAGGGCAAATTTTTTATTGAAATAAAACGATATTTTTTCTGCTGTTTCACATGATGTGGGATCCCTGCACATTGACAGGTAAGACTGTGCTAATCTTTAGCTTGCACAAGTTTCAATTTTTGAAGATTGTTATTCGTAGGAGGCGATAGCTGGTTGGAGAAAAACGGATTTTAATGGATATATTAACAGAAATATAAACATTTTTTTATGTTTCAGGTTCCTTGTTGAATGTTTATCATATTCTTTCGAAGATATTTTGGGTCAGCCATGAATTGTTTGTAACCTGTTATAAAGGATACATACAATTTATGGTTTCACCAGTATAATTATCCACAATTCAGCAATAATGATTTGAAGTAAATTATCTGACATAAATTATCTCTAAATCATTTTCGACCGATCCATTCACCAAGTATGATCTGTTAGTGTCACTGTCAAGAATGTCAGTAATCGCAAACATCCAATTTCAATGGATATTACTGTGGATTTATCCCAACACCAAGCTGTTATTTTAACACCTAGACACGTGTTTTAATCACCAAGTGATCATCTTCAAGAGGATGATTAAACTAGTTTACTTGGTGATTGAAACACGTGTCGGGGTTTTAAAAATAACGGTTTGTTGTTGGGATATAACTCCAATAATATTCATAAAATGTATTCATCAAATAACGTTACCGTTTCATCACTGTTTCTCTATACTGCTATATTTTCGGAGGCTGAAATTTTGTGTGTAGGTTCGTTTCATGTTATGAAAAAAGGCGCGTTTATTGTTTCTCCATGCCCTTGAATTTCCGGTGGGTAAATGCATATTCAGTATCAGCATTACACCCATGAGCAGCCAGGGCGGCTTGCTAGTAATACATATTTTGTATCGCAAATCCACTACCGAAAATATCACGAATCAAGTGAACGAATACACCTCTCTGATTGAATCAAAACTAAATATCAAAATATGAATTTCAGTTTCAATGAAATATGGAACAATGAAAAAAATCGAGTTCAATCAATTCATATCATGATATTTATTCTCGCTTTCGAAAGCTGTCGTTTTAATAATTACCTGGGAACTGAGAAATAATAATAATGATACTTCATATGAATGAATGTCATTACGATGTCATCGATGGCATAAGTAGATCAAACTTATTCCCTGACATAAAATATCGTGATTCATGAATGAATTGTGTGTATTTTCAATTATAATATCCAATTTGGTACTGAAGAGCCCTAAGGCAAGTGTCTTACAGCGAATCATCGATGTCTACCAGAAAGGATGACAGTGTTCCATATAAGTGCAATTTGTTACCATTCATTTGAAGTAGAACTCATATTTGAATTGAAGGGGTTATATTTTTAGGAGTGATTAATTTTTTGGGAAAGAAAGTTTTTGGCTTTCTACTACTCCATCTAATACAAAAAAAAGGGATGAGAGAATCTTCCAAAGGAAGGAAGGAAGTAATCAATTTGAAACTCTATACATGAATGTGTAGATCATGCAAAGAAGTAACTTTCAGACACAAACTGAAAGAAAGTCCTCCTGAAACAGCTACTTTCATATAAACATTGAATTACACGAAAGAAAATGATTCTTTCGAAACAAATACTTCTATATGAACACTGAATTATACAGAAGATACTTTTCTCTACTCAGTTTGTATTTCAAACATTTGTTGTGGAATAAGAATCAGATATCATTCACATGAGTTCTACTTTGAATGAATGGTAATGAATTGTACTCACATAGAACACTGGTATACACCTACCTGGTATACACCGATGTTTCGACTTAAGACACTTGCCCTAAGGCTGTTCAGTACCAAATTGGATAACATTATAGAAAATACACACACTTCATTCATGAATTACGATTTTGAATGTCACGGAATGAGCTTGATCTGCTTATGTCATCGATGACATCGTAATGACATTCATTCACCTATTTGATTTAATCCCAGCCAAGAGGAATCTTATTTGAATTGAAGGGGTTATATTTTCAGAAGTGATTGATTTTTTGGGAAAGAAAGTTTTTGGCTTTCTACTACTCCATCTGATACAAAAAAAAGGGATGAGAGAATCTTCCAAAGAAAGGAAGGAAGTAATCAATTTGAAACTATATACATGAATGTGTAGATCATGCAAAGAAGTAACTTTCAGACCCAAACTGAAAGAAAGTCCTCGTGAAACAGCTACTTTCACATAAACATTGAATTACACGAAAGAAAATGATTCTTTCGAAACAAATACTTCTATATGAACACTGAATTATACAGAAGATACTTTTCTCTACTCAGTTTGTATTTCAAACATTTGTTGTGGAATAATCAAGAATCAAGAATCAGTACCAGTTCAGTTCAGTACCAAATTGGATAACATTATGGAAAATACATTTTTTGTATTTTCTATAATGTTATCCAATTTGGTACTGAAGAGCCTTAGGGCAAGTGTCTTAAGGCGAAACATCGGTGTATACCAGTGAGGGTGACAGTGTTCTATGTGAGTACAATTTATTACCATTCATTCAAAGTAGAACTCATGTGAATGATATCTGATTCTTATTCCACAACAAATGTTTGAAACACAAACTGAGTTGAGAAAAGTATCTTCTGTATAATTCAGTGTTCATATAGACGTATTTGTTTCGAAATAATCATTTTCTTTCGTGTAATTCAATGTTTATATGAAAGTAGCTGTTTCAGGAAGACTTTCTTTCAGTTTGTGTCTGAAAGTTACTTCTTTGCATGATCTACACATTCATGTATAGAGTTCCAAATTGATTACTTCCTTCCTTTCTTTGGAAGATTCTCTCATCCCTTTTTTTTGTATCAGATGGAGTAGTAGAAAGCCAAAAACTTTCTTTCCGAAAAAAGTAGAACTCCTGTGAATGATATCTGATTTTATTCCATAACGAATGTTTGTAATACAAACTGAGTAGAGAAAAGTATCTTCTGTATAATTCAGTGTTCATATAAAAGTATTTGTTTCGAAAGAATTTTTTCTTTCGTGTAATTCAATGTTAATATGAAAGTAGCTGTTTCAGGAGGGCTTTCTTCCAGTTTGTGTCTGAAAGTTGATTCTTTGCATGATCTACACATAGAGAGTATGAAGTTACTTATTTTCAAATTAATTACTTCCTTTCTTTCTTTGAAAGATTCCTACATTTTTTGTATCAAGATGGAGTAGTAGACAGCCAAAAACTTCCTTTCCCAAAAAGATCATATCTTCAAGAGATTATAAAAATATCACTCACATCTTTCACATTGAAAAATTTACCTCAATTGTTTTAACGTGCACACTACGCAGCAGTTATCTCCTCGGAAAAATTGCTAACTACTTGAGAATGCCCTGAATTTTCCGCAATGAAAATCGTATTTCATAAATCTCATCCTCAACAGAAAAAATACAAAGCGAATTTAACAACGCGCATACGTGTTTGCAAAAAATAATCATCGCCAAAATCTTCACTAGGTACGTACACGTTAACCTTACCCAGTAAAAATGCTAAATCACATATATACGCTATTAATTTTTATGAAAGAGTATGTGCGGTATTTGAGGACGTTAAATTTTAAGCCAGGAACGAAGTGTACTCAGCGGGAGTTTCCTAAATTTTAACCACCCTGTATTGAATAATAATTTGTCTGAGATCAATGCTGAATACCATTAGTTTTTATATGAAAGTAAACTATGCAGGCAACAGATTTTGGTGATCAAGTTGATCGTAGGATATATTTTATTGTTTTTTTTTCAATCTAAATTAGCCGTTGAAAGACCATATAAGTAATGATAATATTTTATTTCATTCTGCTTTGTTCAAAAATAGAATAATCAATATGATGAAACTTCCAAACCTTTCTGTAATTCCAGAAAGTTACTGAATCAATATGAAAGAGGATCATAAGGATCACGTAACAAAAAAATTACGAATAAAACGTCGGTAGAAAAAACTACAAAAATATCCCATAGATAGATGCATGCGGGTAATTCTGAAAAACCTTGAGATGTCCGAATATTTTTGAACGTCTTAAATTGGGTTACCCTGTATGTGAAACTGAAATTCTGATAATTACTAAGGGAAGGCTCGCTTGATTTCACCATACCGTATAATGTGACGTTATATTGAATTGAATATTCGCTTCAGAATAAATTTCCCAATTATGGTGTATGCCAACTCCCAGTGAGTTTATTGCTGGCGTACTGGATTTTAGTTTTAGAAAGCATCTTGCTTACTATTCAGATATACTCCAACTCCGCCATAGTAGATTGTAACCGTGTTCAGCGCGTTCGTCCAAAATTTATGAGGCTATTCAGCTAGTACGAATTTTAATGAAACAATATCACTTTGTAAATAACGAGAGGGGTGTATTATTTCAGTATGTCTATTCCGTCAGTTGAATAACCCGTCGAATGGAAACAAGGTTGTTGTTGAAGCTAACTTGAAATAATGATCTGAAGATTTGCATCATCTCCCAAAATCGAAAGTTACGCTTGAATAAATACTCTTTCATGTGAAATAAACTATTTTGAAGGTTGATGAATTAGGAATCAATGTGAGTTGAATGTTTCCATGTGAGAATTTAAATTATGAGTATACAATGTGTCCAAGATCAGGAGGGATAGCATGGAAAGTCGGTTGGATTAGAAAAATGTTGTCCGATATAGAGCTTGTTGAATGATTTTTCGAAATCTAATAATCTAATGATCATGATGATACATCAGTGAAGTTGTCACCAAAACGATTAACTCACCAGAATGATTCTTCTTTCCTGCCCATATAAGAAATTAAAATTGCTGATGGTTTCTCGAAGATGACACGTTGAATTGAGAACCTATACAGTTCGACAAGTGGAAATGGGAAAGTATCTTGAACACAGACTATTAATTGTAGAAATCAATGAAGAATAGGTTAATAATAAATTATTTCAATATATTATGAAACGTTTTGATGTTGATGTACCATTCTATTTCATGATTTAGCTTTTGCAATTTTTTTTCTTCAGAAAGTGATATTGGAAATAATTAAATTTGTGGGGATTCTATGCTGAACCTTGTTTTTTTGGGTTCAAATTCAACAACAGCAGGTTCAAAATGAATATTAAGAATAATTTACTGAAGCAAAGAAATCAATATAATAATAATAATAATAATAATAATAATAATAATAATAATAATGTTTATTGTGCAAAAACAGGTTTTATACACAAAGGGAAAAGGGTTAGCCGGAGGCTATCTTCCACCCGTCCCATAATTAGGAAAAAAAATAAGCATACAGTAAGAAAGACTACCTATAACAATAACAATTACAATAGACACAAAAATAATATAAAACAAACTATTATGAGATTATAAAGATAACATAAAAGATTACAATCGTTTTTGAACATCTAAGAAATTAATTTTCAAAGTACTTTTGAATTGATATATAGACAAATGCATATACGGTAATAAATTATTTAGATACTTTGGTGCAAAGTAAGAAAAACATCCCTCAAATTTGGTGGTAACATGATATGGAATGGTAAATGTATCTTTTCTTAAATTGATAGAATGATTATCAGATCGCTTACTAAGTAATCTGAACAAGTAATTAGGAGTTTTGCTTTCCAATAGTTTATATAAGAATACAGATATGAGATAACGAATTCTAAACTCAATATTCAGCTGATCTAATTTCAATAAATATGGAGTTACATGATTACGGTAGTTTATGCAGCACACAAATCTCATACAAGCATTTTGTATACGTTGAAGTTTGTGTTTATTATAGTCTGGTAAGAAGTTGTAATACACTGAGCTGCAATATTCAATATGGGGATAAATCAATGATTGAACTAATTTCAGCTTTGTTTCTTGAGAAAGCTGGAACTTAAACTTGTATAAGGATTTCAGTTTAAAAAAACAAGTTTTGTAAATGTGTTTAACGTGCTCGTTGAACGAGAGATTGTTATCAATATATACCCCTAAATTTTTTGCTGAACTCACCCAGTCAATCGGTTCATTGTCAAGAAAAAGATGAAAATTTGTTTCAACTTCATTTCTTTGTAGATCAGATCCCAAACATAGGGCTACTGTTTTATTTGGATTAATTCGAAGGCCATGATTTTTGGAAAATAGAAATGTATTTTCTAAATCCAAGTTCATCCTGGTGATAGCATGGTAAATATTATTAGATTGACTGGACAGATATAATTGAAAATCATCAGCATATAAATGTACGTCGCACTGGGATAACGTGGCAGGAAAGTCAAAAATGAAAAGAGAGAACAATAATGGACCTAGAATGCTACCTTGTGGTACACCAGAAGAAGTTTCCTGAAGAGATGAGCATAATTGACCATTATCCAGTATAACCCGTTGAGCCCTTCCTGTGAGATAGCTTCTCACCCAATCTAAAGAACTGCATTCAAACCCAATGTATTTTAGTTTACTCAGCAATAGTTTGAAGTTTACCAGATCGAATGCTTTGCTTTGATCAAGCATAACTAAAAATGAAACCATCGATTTGTCCCGAGAAGTAGTGATATCATTGATAACCTTCAACAGAGCAGTGTTGGTACCGTGTTTCTGTCGGAATCCAGATTGCACTTCTGGAAGTATGTTAGCTGTATCCAAATATACTTTGATTTGTTGTGTTATTATTTTTTCAAAAATTTTTGAGAATGCTGGTAAAATACTTATTGGACGTAACTCGTTGAAACAGGTGGGTGTAGGTATTTTGGAAGTGGGTAAAATATTAGCAATTTTCCAAAGATCAGGAAAAATGCCTTGCCTCAGAGACTCATTAAAAATATGTTTTACTTCATCTATGCAATGTGGAATAATGAATGAAATCATTTTAATATTGATATTATCGATACCGAAAGCATTTGATTTTATTTTATTGATAGCTTCAAAGATATCCTTATTGGATATTTCCATAAACGAGAAACTTGCATTGACATTGAATCTGTTATTACTATAGAATAATAAAGTATCACTGTTAATTGTAGAATTTCCAGTGACATTAAGAAAAAAGTTATTGATTTCTTCTGGATTACGCAGTTCTTGCGGTAGTCTGTTGATTTGTGAAGAACTCTTTGTATTCACACCCCAATATGACAAATTTTGCCAAATTGCTTTAGAGTTTTTTTTATTTTTGTTTAAAATATATTGCATATATGCTGTTTTTTCACGTTTCAGAGCGTCATTAACGTAATTCCGTAGGGTTACATAATACTTCCTTGAAGCCGGTGTTCTCAAAGTTAAATATGTTTTATGAGCTTTATCCCTGATTTGCATCATGAGCTTGAGGTTGTATGTGACGTAAGGCAGAAATTTCTTTTTACAATTCAACCTGCGGATAGGAGCATGTTTATCAAATAAATGTATTATACAATCATTTAAAAAGTTTACTTTAGAGTTCATGTTTTGTAAATCAACAATATTGCCCCATGGCATGTTCGCAGCGTCGTTATGAAAATTAGTGAAATCGAAGTTTTTGTAACTTCTGAAGTATATTGAATCAGTAGGTAATTGTTCATGTTGAAAGCTGGTTACACAGCTGACCATTAAGTGGTCTGTAATACCATTCATATCAATAGTATTAAAACTTCTTACCAGTAATTCCTTATTTATACAGATGACATCTATGAGGCTTTCAGATGTATTAGTAATACGAGTGGGATTCTCTACAATTTGACACAAATCAAAAACAGAAAGCAAATTAATGAACGATTGAGTATCGTTAGAATTTGGATTCAGGAGATTAATATTAATATCACCCACTAAAATTATAACTGTCGTTTCTAAGTAGATTTGTTCTAAAATTTCACATAAATCATTGATACATAAATCAACACTTGTTCCTGGTGGACGATATACAGTTCCGAAAGCAATTTTATATTCATTTAAGTGAACGATGATCCACAACTGTTCCAAGCCATTAGCAGTGATGCCTGAGTGATACACTTTATATTTGAGAGAGGACTTTAGATAAATACAAACACCTCCGCCTCTACTGTTGCGATCTAGCCGTACCAAGTTGAATTGAGGAATTGAAACAAACTTATCTGGGAATTCTGGGTTGAGCCATGATTCTGTCACACCAACAATTGCAAACTCATATTCAAGTATAATGTCTTTGAATATATCAAAACAATTATTTAAGGAACGAATGTTTATTTGACCAATTTTGAAGTCTAATAGTTTTTTGAGGAGGCGATGGTGGGAGTACCATTTATGTATCTAATATATATATCTTCATTTCCCTTTTGCTTGCGTTCGTTCAATTCCTGCAATATCTTTTTCAGGTAATCTCTTTGAAGTTTTGTTTTGTCTGTGCTGATTTGAATGTTTATTTTGAGATCTTTCAATTTACGCTTATTTTTCAGAATGGTAATTACATCTTCTTTACTATTGAGCGTTACTTTCAAAGGTGGAGGGTTGACCCCATTCCTTCGGCCAATTCGATACGTAGTAATATCACTGGTGCCTACAGTTGGTGCTATGGTCTTGATGATTTTAATAGTTTTGTTCAGATCGGTGTCTTGATCATCCCCATCAAGTTTGTATATAATTAGATTTTTTTCTCTGCGCTGTCGTTCAGATACTTCGTTTATTATAACTTCATTGAAGTCATTGAATTTTTGGTGAGTGATATTTATAAACTATTGTGAAATTTTCACTTGCTCTTGTCATTTCATTAAGAAACGTTTCGATTTTTCGAACTATCTATCAAAATACAATGGGAGTTATAGATGAGTGACATTCTTTTCAACTGATTATTCCACATACAGAAATACCAGAAAAAATATCTATATTATTATTCGAAAATATACTATATATCTGTCATTTCACTGAGGCAATTTTGTACTCTAGTGGCAGCTGCTATTTTTGGTTGTCGAGCCTAGAATAATCAAACGAAACATTTTCATTTGGAAGAATATTATGAATACGTTCACTTGTTTAGTTTGAGATATTCTTTTTCACGTATTAAAACTCATTTTTGTTTCATAGAGAGCGTGTACATTTTATACAGTGAGATATATCACTCGTTTAATCTTACAAACTTTTCAATTTTTTTATTTCGAAGGATTCTCATCTATAGATTTTTCAGAATTCCTCTTTGAGATTTTGCTGTGGAGGAAAAGAGACAAATTATTAAAGAAAGTATTAGAAGATTAGTGTTAACTGATTATTTCATCGTGAGTATGAATGCTTAATGCCCACAAGAATAACATAACTCTTGGTGAAAAAATAGGATGAGAAAAATAACTGGCAAGATGACAAGACAAGATTTATTCTGACTGTACTCTTACAAGATTCAAAACAATGAATGATTTTATGAAAGCAATGTTTCACATCGGTAGTTGGAGAAGGAGTTCAACTTGAACATTGTGGGGAGAGGCTAGGATTACCATAGGTAGAAAAGGTCATAATAGCGGGTGAGTCCAAAGATAAGGGACACAAGAAGCAATTGAGGAATTGAAAATGTGGCTATTTGTAGCTTACAATATTCACGTGGAAAAAAGCCCAAATATACGGGTTGCTTTGATAAAGATATACGGGAATATTGAATTTTATGAGGATAAGTGGATTAGAAAAGACCGATACTTTAGAAGACTAACTGGAAAGTCCCGATTGGGAGACCCTTGAGAATAATGAAAAACTGAATAACCTAAACAAGATTAGTTAGCAATACCTAAAATAAAAATAATGTCATAAAACAATCGGTTTTTTTGTAGAAATTTTAGAGCTGACAACTCTAGGCTAAATACTGAAAATTTTAGATTCACAATTCACTTGAAAAAGTAATAATTTTGATAGCAAGATTTTGAGTCCGACCAGTACCTATCCATCAGTAAATTTTCATGATAGTCCATTCCACAAGTGCATTTTCACATAACTTGTTTCACATAACTTTATTGAAAATTGTGAGTGAAGTGGTTATTCGCTAAGAAACAGCTCAAAAGTTATAAACAATTTGATTAAATGAACAGGATTTCCTGTTTTGTGAATACCTCAAAAGCTATTTCAGATAAACCAAATTTAAAAGAATTACCTTGGAAATCTAAACATTTACTCAAACAATTTTTTTATTTTCCGAAAGTGTAGCAACAAGATTTGAAGTTTAAAAGAGCGATGAAAATTCAGGTAGAAATGTCCCGCACACACAATGGCCAATACGGTCGCTACGACAAAAACATCAATTCATTTAATACAAATATTGAGAAATGTAAAAATCAGGTTACAGGTAGGTGCTCATTTGAATAAACAATAATCTTTGAGCTAAATTGTAAATATTTCCCGAATTGAAGGCAGCTAAGAATTTTTAATTTTTTTACAGGATTCAGATGAATTATTCAGTAAAGATAAGGAAAAACATTCAATTTTTCAATTATTAATGAAAAATCGAATTTGTTAAGAAATGAAACGTCAATGAAGTATCAAACAATTTTTTTTCGAATGTTTCAATTGGTTTGTTATATTATTGATGAAAGCTATTTAATTTTTCCTCATATTTTATTATAATTCAGTTTTGTTCATGATATAATTACATTTTTTTGAAATGTGATGATCATTGCAAGTGATGATAAAAAAAATGGTTTTTCAGAAATTGTTTTCATGCTATTAACTTGAAACTTTATTTTTGTTGTAAATATCGACATTGATTCATTATTAGTTCATCTGATGAACAATTATCATGAACAAATAATAGAATTAATTAAAAATGAATTCAATAATTTTAAAATAGATTGGTATTTACTTGTAAACATGAATGGTTGCATGATAATTGCGTTTTCATGCAACTGGTTTTCATTTCTGAAAACAATTTTTTATATCATTATTTAATTAAAAAACTCCCAAAATCATTCAATTATGGTATATACAATTAATTTTTGAAGGGTTTCATTTAGCTTGCCCAGTTTGTTCGTTTGTTTGGGTCACGTTTAGTAATTGAAGTTTGAACCCCTTCCTGTTAACAGATTAATCTGATATTTGGTACACACATTTAGTTTTGATGACGATACAATTGAATGAATTTTGTATCATTGCAAATCCAAGATGGCCGCAGCTACAAAATGGCAGATGACATATTGATTCACAACTACCTCCATATGGGTATCAACAAACAGGGCTTGAAAGTAGAATGGTACACTTCGAAAGATGCGAATTCATAATGGTCGCAGCCACAAAATGGTGAATTGCCTTGTAATGCACTGAATGAACTGAACAGAATGGTAAGAATTGAGTAACGAAATTGAAAACTGAAAACTTGAAAATGAAATGAGTGAAAAAAAATGTACTTACTGAAAACTGAAAAATTATTCGGAAGTTCCTAGGTAGTAGTCATCACACCAAACTACGGTATTGTTCAAATAAAAAAAATAATAAAATCGTTGAGCGTAGTATCTACATATTTATTCAGGTTACGCCACACTCAAAGATTTCATTATTTTTCATCTGATCAGTACCGTAGATTGCTGCATTATTGTTTTTCAAAAAAACCGTTCAACATATTTTTTATATTTAACAATGAGAGTTGTGCGTTACCAACTGGGAAATACCAGATACATCAGAGTGAGGATTTGAATGAACTGTATAAAATGAGGGAAAATCATTTATTTTATCAATTGTGAACTTGGGGCAATAATCAACGAGCATACAACAGTGATTTTTTCATAATATTTCTGGACGAAGTGAAGTCTTATATCTTCTCCTTGAGCTAGTTCTAGAGAGAAAAAGTTAATTCTGATTTCATGTGTTTTTGTAGCTCCATATCTCAATGAATATTTATTATACTGTGTCGTGGTGTATAGTGATCGATAGAAAATCCTGTACTCTATACATCGATGCTGTTAATTTTTTTTCCAAATTTTAATTTTTCGTCTCTTTTCAGCTTATATGCTGTCGTTGGATGATTTTGGGCCAATTTTCCTCTACGAATTCATATTGAACCAAAGCGCTGCCAAAACAGCCCGATAAATCAACATGGCATTTAGCACTGTTTGACGTTGGTTTGAACAATTTCGTTTCGGAGATTTTAGCTTCGATGATGAGCCCCGAAGTGATCGATCTGGTGGAGACTGACCCATCACAAACGTTGTGTGGGATGGCGGAAGAACTAGGTGTCAGCTCCCAAGCGATTTTTGATGTTTCAAAACGTATTGGAAAAAGTCAATAAGCTCGAAAAGTGGGTTCCTCATGATTGAACGATCGATAGTAATGTTCACGTTTAGAGGTGTTGTCTTCTTTGCTTTGTGTGCAACCAAAACGATCCTATTTTGGATTGGATCGTCACGTGTGATGAAAAATGGATTCTCTACGACAACAGGAGACGTTTAGGATAGTGGTTGGATACTGATGAGCTACCTAGGCACTTCTCAAAGGCGATTATCCACCAAAAACAGTTCATAGTTACTATATGGTAGTGAGTGGCTGGTGTGATTCATTATAACGGGTCAAACAATAACAGAGTCCACAAGGAAATCGACGGACTGCACCTAAAATTGGAAGGAGAGGTCCGATCCTGCACCACGACAACGCGTGTCCACACGTTTTATAAATCACCGTCCGAAAATTAAATGAATTGAAGGTCGGAGTTCTGCCTCACCCACCATATTCCTCAGACCCCCTGACAACTGACTACCATCTTTTCAAGCACTTCAATGACTTTCTCACCTGTAGTACCTTCGCCAATCGGGACCAGGCGGGACCAGGCTGATGGAATTATTCGACTTGTGTTACGTTGCCAAATGTGCACCGATTCAAATGGCGCCTATTTCGATCAAATTGAATTAATATCCACTGATATTACAGTTCAAAATAGACTCATGAAAATCTATTAATTGATATGTCCTTGCATAAACACAAAAACACATGTCAACAAATAATATAAAAATGCAAGATGTAGAAAACTTCAGTTCATTAAGAAAAAATGATACGCCATTATGTATTTGTTTCTAATATCGACTGAATTTCCATTGAATATTCACTGCTCAATTGAAGCTACAAATATTGGTGATACAGTTTCGGAAGATCAGTATGTTCTGCTCTCTGAGGATATTTTTTATTCAATCTTGAATATCTGCGAGAGTTTTTGAGATATGTGCAAAAAATGTAAACCACTTTCTTTATCAACTGAGTTGTTGAGTTTCAAGCTATTGTCTTGTCTCTAATCGTAAATCGGTCTGTGTGAAATCATAAATCAAATGAAACCATAAATCAAAAATAAAACTTTTGATATAGACGAACTGAAATAGAATGTGAGTTGTTAACCAACTAACAATTTCGTCTTACAATTGAATTCTTCTGTTGTTACATCATTCAACACTGGAAATTAATTGAACTTTCGGGAACTTCATGCTTTTCCAACCATGAAATGATTTTTGAAGCGCTATAAATAACTTATCAAGATTGAACTCGAAGCTTCTGGATACACCATATTCATCAATTCAAATAGAAAGTTCATTCTGAAAGAGAATTTTGACTATGACGTCTTGATACAGATAAATGTGAATGTTTGTGAGGATGAATGTATGTAGTGGCTCTTCCACGCCTAAACGACTTAACGAATTTGTGTGAAACTTTTTATAATTGCAGCTTAGGTATACAACAGAATAATATATAGGCTACAATTCACGAAGGTTTTGTGTAATTTTGGTCATAATATAACGATAAGTAACTCGAAAAATTGCTTGCTCTCTGAGCGTGCGGTGCCTATATACCGTTGGAGTTACATACAGATAATGTACCATAAAATTGTGTATCTTAAATAGTTGTAAATAAAAGTCCGCGATGGTATATATCTACCTCTTATGTGGTAGCCACTATATGCAAAATACTGAGCCATAAATACAACTAAATTAGATACTTTTTCAACAATGTACGTTTTAGAATATTTGTCGAATTCTTCTAGAAACTGATACAATTGTCATTTCAAGTATTCAGTAAAGATAAGCATTGTCTTTCACACTAAGTAATTTGGATGAATTGTTTAAAAGTTATCACGATAAGATTAACTTGACGCAATGCAGTAAGCCAATATGCGTCGCGTCTATTCTAAGACGACGGGAGACGATACGAGGGGGTAGAGGGGCGGTCTAAGCAATGAAGCGCCATCGCCGAGAACGAGACACTAACGTGTGCAGACGCGTGAGAGCAGACGTCGTTGACGGTTGTGTTAGTTTTGCGAATTTATTTATAGATAACGTAATTCGATTCTCGAAGCTATTCATTACTCCTCCCTATATATATTTTGGTTGCTTCTCACTCGGGCGCATTAGTCCAAGCTCCTCCTATGAAGGTTGGCAGAACCTTCGTCGGGCGCAGTGGTCTTGCACGAAGCAATGCTGCCACCCATTTTTTGTCGAACATTTTTCATAAAAACAATCAGGAGTCGCAGAAGTCGCCTCCTGTTCGGGAGACCTTTTGTTTTTTTCCTTATATACAGCCCCCTTTACGTGGTTATTCGAACCACTCCGGCCTGAATACCGGCGTGAATAAAGGGGGCCCCTTATTCTTCACTTTTGAAATGACTCTCACACATTTTGACTATTATCACAATGGAGTGACACACAACACAGAACGGAGCCCCACGGTAGCACATGGCATCCGCGTACCTTCTTTGTGGGCGACGTTATCAGCACATTCGTTTACTACCACGGCCACCATGAAACTCTCATTCATAACTTAGTGCAGTCGGCTTATTTTTTCAGTTACTGTATTTTTAAATCAAAAATATAAATTACTATCCGTTGACCGCTCTTATATTTACGTACAGTCGGAGCTACTGAACTTAGAATCTTGAAATATGCAGGTAGGTTCCTTGTATAGCGTAAATACGCATCAAGAAAATGAATCAGGAATTTCCACACCCAAGAGAAAATAGGGATTCAAAGGTTGTATTGAATTTCGTCAGTTTTGAAGTTGGAAACCTGAAGTTTTGGGTAGAAAAAAAATATTGCAACTATTTGTTCAAAATGATCTGTCACAAAACTTAATGGGACAAACAAACCAAATTCTACGCAGGCGAAGCCGCGGGCAACAAACAACTAGTCAAAGATAAATGAGGGACTTTGCTAAATACTTTGCACAAATCTAGTACAAGCTTTGGATAATTAGTTCGACAATCATAAACTTTTGTTTGTGATCAGTAAAGTTTTTTTTATTGAAAGAATCTTTTCTCAGTATGAAGGGTTCCGTTATTAATTTTTTGCAGTACTATTGACTAACATGCTGTTTTTTTCACTTCCAATCGTAATAGTTTGAATTGAAATCAAAATAGATTCGTAAAAGTTTTGCTGGTAATTGGAAAAAATAATTTGTTTTTTTCATATAAATCTTTAATTTGATTTTAACGCCAACCGACTCTACGGGCAACTTACAATTATTCACTCCTGAATATCTTGTCTCGATCTCAAATCATGAGTTTCGATTTTTTCACCGAGTGTTACCATTCAAAGTTCACTTATGAATGGTGTATGTTGAAATACATTGTACCATTGTTTCAAGAAAATGAAATACTTCCTGAGCTCTTTTCACAGGTCAATGAAAAATGTAAAACTCTTGAGTGAACACCTAAATGCGTTTTGCATCCATTGAGTGGAATGGAAACAAAGAGCACTTTTGTCATTGTGTATAACGTGCAAATTCGGCTCTTCTCCATAATGCACAATAGTGAGAAATATTCTGAATAATAGTGGGAACGTACTAATTTATTCTAGTTAAACTGAGGGAGCTATTGTAAAGCGATAAGTGTCTCTAGTAGAGTTATCAGTGTGAAAATTGTTTCATTATCATGCACAGTGCTTTTAATTTTCATCAAGTTACATGTCATTGTATTTTTAAATAATTTTAGTTTGTAACTGGAATGAAATTTGCGTCACTAAGTTCAAGGCGACACGATCCCTTTACTTATTCATTCTATTAGAAGACAATTTTGTGAAATTCGTGACACTTGGAAAAAATCAAACGGACTTGTGCAGACAGGAAGGTTTTCAACACGATTTGAGTCAAGATCGCTCTCGAGTTAGAAAAATGTGATCTTCATTCAGCCACATATTTTTCTAATAGAATTATTTAAACTTTGTAACAGGGTTATCTTATGTTAGTTGTGTCATCCAACGTAGATTTTTGGATATTTGTGTGTTAAGTTTTTCAGTGGATTCATTGGGTTAGTGAAGTAGATTTATTTCAATTATCGGTACAGAAGTGTGCAAGTAGCATATATTATCAGTACCAAAAATTCCACGAATATTCACCTAAGACTCGGAAACAAGAACCTTTGACCATTGGTAAGTAGACTTTCTCCATTATTCATTCAAAATTCAATTTATCACTGCTCACTAAATTGTCGGAGATTCTTTGAGTCTTTCAATCACATTTTTTCAAACGAGTTATATTTTATTCACTTATTATTGATTTCATCTTTTTTTGAATTCCTTTCCTGAGGGCTTCAGTTCTCAATTTCAATTGGGAATTTATAGTATTCAATTCACGCACATATTTTTGGAGTCTAAGTTGGGAGTTGAGGTTTTCGTACAGTACATAAAACAATTTATTGAACAATAATCATCTATAGAATCGAATGCACTTATTCAAGGGAGGTGATGCTGTAGCAGCCGTATTAAATCCTCACCAGGTTCACCGTTTCAATTTAACATTGGTACGTCTTCTCTTTCATCAAAGTATCCATTTGCGAACAGGAATCAACATCATTGAAATACATTGATAAGAGTTTTCAGCAAATTTCGTGATTAGTTTTATATCAATTCACAATTCAGTTGTTTTTTTCTCTATTTTCCAACCTGCAGATGCAAAAATTATTTTTTATGAAAATTATTTTCGTTGGTAGAACATCTGAGTTCAATAATTTAAGTAAAATTATTCTCATCTCTGTTTAACTACCTATTCCGATCCAGATACCTTTATTTCAATTAGACGATGAGATTTGTTAGATCTAGTTCATTTTTTGTTCGATTGAACAAGAGATCAATACATTTTTTATCTTGGTCTGATACCTGGTTCTCTTTTCAGACCAATACAAATCACAATACAGAGAGCTATCACTCTTTTGTGTTATATGAATTCGAAGTATCTGATTTCTACCCGTGGGTTGAGCTACGTATCGGGCGCGTCCCCAGGTAACGGATAGGAGAACAGCCAGGAGACTGGGAGCCCTGAAAGCCAATGTGGCCTGAGGGGAACCAAAACTCCCCAAAAGCCTTTGCGAAACATGCCACCGTCGACCAGCCTACCCAAACTATGGTGTAAGGAATCGTGCCGACAGCTGAATGGCCACAGGGTGATATGCATTTACGAATGATCCCCTTGGGGAACCGAGCGAAACCTCATTGTAATTAGCCTTCCTCTGCCAGAGTGTCCAACTCTTTCTCTGCTATTTGTGGGAACACACATGAATGAAATAAACACAAAAACAGACACTGAAAAAACAAAAACCAATCTCGAGGCTGGACAGAAATGTCCACCCCAATATACCACTTGGAGTGAGGCTGGACATGGCAGATCACCTCGTGATATAATACAAAGGCCAAGTCATAAGTATGCGGCCCCTAGGCCAAAAGGAGAAAGAGAGCGATAGAGGCAGGAGTGGTAGCAACTAAAAGTACACTCTTCTCCTTCCCCACTCCACCTTCAACAGCAAGGACACTTCCTGCAGCGGGCGCCTAGGACTCCACCATGAATAAAGGCAAGAAACCGGCTGCCCCTGCAAGAAAGCGCCCTCACTTGAGCAACTTCACGGAGGAAATCCCAAGAAGGTTGAAGAAGCCGCGCAACGACATTCATGTCGCTGCACCTTCCGAAACCGTCACGAAGGCCGTCGTGAGACACCTCAAGGTTGCCAACGAGAGTGTGTGTTCGGCGAGTCTTGGCCTTTACCTGCTGATTTGAAGGAGATATCTCCTAGTGACCTGCCCACCTTCCTGAAAAGGACAGAATGGACGATGACCTAGGAGGACAACTCCTCGGGAGGATGTACAATGGGTCACATGTGGCCTAAGTAATATGGGTTTATACTCACCCTCTCTACTCTACAGATACAGGTATGATTTCTATTTATACTGCAAATTTATACACTGTGTGCTAAAATCATCATTCGAGAGATTCATTTTTTTATAGCTTAATTAATTTTCATAACTTGTAATATCAAATTCCAATCGTAGAATCAGCTGATAATTTGTAATTCATCATTGTGAAATTTCATTCAAAATAATTACAACTTGTTAAGTTCTTATTTTCTTTAGACAACAATAGTTTTCTTTTTAGGAAAGTTTAGCATTCCACGCTTGTTAAAGGTCTCAGTGAGTTCTTAGAGCTCAATTATAGGCTTCAAGTATTCATCATCAATCATTTCACTGAAGCAACTGTCCCTCACCCACACCCAGAGCTAGTTGAGGGGTTATAAGTTCAGAGCGGAAAATAACTCAGGCACTGGTGTCGTGTGTGATGAAAAACCAAAGTAATGAACGGATGGCTAGGAATAACATTTAATATGTTGGTATCCTTGGATATAGATAATTTCGCGTATAATGTGAATAGAAATTGAGATACAGGGTGTTCTATTTGAAATAGTCGCATTAACTTCAACTGAAGCTGACGAAAAGCAACGTAACATTTGGACCAACTTTTATGAATATAAATATTGTTTGAATCATCACATGCTATCTTGATGTTTTCATCACGGAACATCTATCAGATATTTGATGGAACACCTCAATTACAATTCATTCACAGCAGGCTTTCCTTCAAATTTTACGGCGCGCTATGGGTGAAAACAAATTCGGTGCTCAGTAGGAATCTCAGTAGGCTCTCACGAACCCTGTACATTCAAAACTTATTTCAAAATGTGGCCTGCTCAGTGCCACATATGTTTCATTTGATTTTTTTTAAATTTATTCGCATTATCGACTTATCGAGTAATTACGCACAACTGGGACACCAGGTATATGGTAGTTTCATTAAATGGGATAAAAGAGAACAAGTACTGAATCAACTACAAAGTGTTGCCAGAAAAACTTGGAAAGAATTTGAAAGTTCACGTGAAAGGAATATACATTCAACCTGTTGACTTTAACAGAAAAACATTAAATTACAATGAAATCAATGGTAGCTGAGTTGCCAGAGTCCTACTTTCTATATCGTATCCGATATTGGATAACCTGTTCCTGGCTACATTTTGAAAGTCATGACACAGTATTTTCTATCTATTCATGAATCTGTGTTATAGATTCATAATTGCGTAATTTGGCAAAATATTGACGTTATCAAAACTCAAATGACTATATAACACATGGAATAGTAACGATCATCTGATAATGACCAGGGTTATTCTCTCTACATAAGTTACGAATTTTTTGACTCAAATTCAATCGAATACAGTCCCAAACAAGGCGAAAATTACGAGACATAAAAATTTCATGAAACAGTCAACATTTTTCATTTTGCAATTCTTTCCACATCCTTTGCCACCTGATTTATCTTTTTTTTTTATTATTCTATTCCATTTGAATCATTTTCTGAAACCTGTGATCATGCATGTATTCATCTTCCGATTTTTGTGGTAATAAGTAGTCTGCTACAACGACACTTTTCTTTGGTTCAGACTGGTGTCCTCAAATTTCCCTTAGCTGCAGGTGCAATACTGTGTACATTAATTGGAGTCGAAAATCTGCATAGAAAAGTTATATTCTCTCCGATATTGAGGAATTTTTTGACTGAGAATCGGAAACCATAACTGAGCTGAAATACATATCAGCATTGAAGTCAGACCAAAAAAGTTCAGAACAAATAATATTTCAATTGATATTCATGTTCACGTAGCCATTATAATACTGAGCTGATTGGTTCAAGAAGGAAATCTAGAACAGATACATAAATACACAAATGTCACCAATCGTAATAGCCATGAAGCAAACTGGCAGAGGCAGATTTATTTGTTCTGATTGCAAAGTCACCGTAGATAAGTAATTGCAAGTTAATGACTGATTTCTATCTCATTTTGAGAAAATCACTGCAGAAGTGTATAATGAAAGTAGTTTTCGAAGATCATTCTGAAGGACACATATCTTCAAATCTAAGTAAGTGATTAACTTCTATATCGCCCAACCAATTGTGATGAAATTTGACATGTATAAATAATTTTTCATACAAAAGGTTTTCAGGCTATCAATTTTTCTGTAACTCGCCACTAGATGGCGCTGCAGAAAAATATTTTAGAGCACTGTTCTATAACGCTGCGCACGCCTAAGTTCGTTGATTCTGATTCTGTCAAAACATTGGAACAGCAGCGATACAGCAACATAGTACTAATTAGTACTACAACAACCAAATTCTACGCGGGCGAAGCCGCGGGCAACAACTAGTGACGATATATTCAAAGTCAAGAAGATTCCTAGTCATCTCAACGCATCAAGCTTGGCCTACAAATATCTCTCATTCAAAATCAGTTCTGTTTCTGCTGTTTTCCAGCATGTGATGGATAGAATGGTTGATGATACATACACTTATTTATGACAGTCAAAAAACGGCGCTATACCATCGATGACTAAGTTGTGGAATTAGTGTATGCAGTAACAAAATTTCATCAATGTTTATGTGAAACGCGTTCCACCTTGTATATAAACCACAAGTCACTAGAATGAATTTCAGGTAAGAATCGTCAAACTCCAAAAATAGTCAAGAATAGTTCACTTCGTTGATTTATGACACTAAGCAGGAACATAGTCCTGCCGACGCATTACAGTACATTAAGCTACGATGTTCACAACTGAAAATTTTGTTTTACCACATCACACACATCTGCTAAAATTAAGAGTTGAAAACTTGTTTGTGAAGAAGCATACCTACGAAACTGTTATAGTTACAAGGTTATAAGATACTAATTATAAGATAGTAGGAAACAAACTCGAGTAATATTATTCAAAACATGTCTCCATGTGTAGGTACTTGTATTGGTCAAACATATGAGTAGTCACGCAAAATAGACCACCTGCTCCTCTTATTCAATTATGTATTAGCACGAAACGTTGGAGCAGAATTCACGTTAACTTTGAGAACCGTTTCAGGGGAAAATATGATTGGATTTAGGTGATTTCTCTGTCTGTTTCAAAATCTGTTTTTCCGTTAATCAGCTGTCGCCTCCATACGAACCGACAACTCTAAGAAGTTGAGAAACTTGTGCGAGCTAAGGACTAACGAGGTCTTACCTTTTAACGTGTGATCCATAACACTTATACTTTTTGGCTGATAATAATGGAATGTACAAAATAACATCATTATCTACAATCAAAACCGTGAAAACATTTTTTGCTCATTTTGGTTTGATAAAGTTCATCTTAAGTGACAACGGAACAATGTTCTCATCAGAACAATTTGAATTTTCCAGTTCACGAAACTATCATATCAAGGTGATCCATATCATCCTTAATCAAATGGTTTAATAGAAAAGTCTGTGTGAATGTTTTAACGTGTTAGGAATCACACGTTAAAAGGTAAGACCTCGTTAATCCTTAGCTCGCACAAGTTTCGACTTCTGAGGGTTGTCGTTCGTAGGGGTGCGACAGCTGGTTAACGGAAAAACAGATTTTAAACAGATTGTTTTTAAACAGAGGATGCGTGCTATTTATGAAAGGCTAGACGATTTTCTTTCCTTATACAGAAACACCGTTCGGAGGTCTACGTATACGCCACCAGCTTGATTGACCGTCTTCTTAGGTCATTTTTTGATCAACTGAAACCATATTTGACAGGGAACTTGATAAAAAAGAACAGATCGTTCGAATTATAAACAACACTAGTGTAGGGATCGACTGATCATTTATCGAATAAGAACCAGTATGGGTAAATAATCCTACAGCAAGGAGTTCCGAACCGATAAAATAATCAGCCAACGTAGTTCACTGTCATACATAGCGAACATCGAAAACAGTTTCGCAGTAAACACACCTATCAGATGAGGAAACGTCCGTCTTTCGAAACTAAAAGGGCTTCTCAAGAAAACATTCTGCCTATAGTAAGTGGACATACTTGAAGACTGACTATAAATCAAATCATCTAAAGAAACGATTAGTTCAGGCCAGTCTTCACTTACCTGCACAGTAGGTTCATGAACTGACATCTAGCAGAAAAAAATAGTCTCCTAGCTAATTCTCAACAGAATTAATTTGTGCATATACTTTTGGCGATACAACTGCCGGAATCGATTTTCAATTTTTGGACCGGGCCCACTTTCAGACCGATTTAAGGCTATTTGGTCTCTGATCAGTGCAATCAGTGAAATCAATTTTTTTCAGAGCAACGCCTAGAGTAATGAAAATCCCTTTGAAAATCGCAACATTCCAACGATCCCAACTCCGACATGAGTCAGTGCAGAATTTTTCACAGAAGAAATTCTTCCATATGTTTTTGGCGATACAATTGCCAACTCCCTTCGTGGTATTAGCTAGGGGAGTAGTTGTTTTCTGATAGATGTCAGCTCATAAACCTACTGTGTAGGTAAGTGAAGACTGGCCTAAACGAATTGTTCCTTTAGATTATTTGACCACTTCATGTTTCTGCTGAAGATAATGAAATTTAATTGGCAATTTTTAGTCAGTGGTACCTTTGACACCAATGCTGGACCTATCTAGGAAAATCAATTACTAAAATTCCTTCATTGTGAGTTCCACTGCCAAACCCTGAAGGAAAAAAGTGTAGAAATGGGCATCGCAAAAACTATCCTTGCCGTTTTCTGACGTGAACAACTGCATTATGAAAACTGATGTACGACAAATTCTGCAGATATTGTCATTACATTTTATGTAAAGTACATTACATGTTTTACCTTCAACAGTTATTAAAGTACATGTCTTAAATGTAGGTCATACTACTACAATTTTGATGAATGCAATTGCATATATTTTTTTATTTTATGAATTGCTCAGTACTTAGATTAACTTTTATTGTGTATATCGATATTTTGTGATATTATACAAATGAGGTGTCTACGTATTGTATGTTTTTACTTTTTGTTTTGGTTAAATATGGACACAATCAAGATTCGTATAAATACAGTTCGCATATTTTGTTATAATTTCTTCTTCAAATCGTCTGTAGATACGCAATCTATTCCCTACCAGAAATTCCCTATTATTAACACCCCATTCTCTTTCCCACAGAGCATATTGAATGAAGTGCCATTTCCGAGTATCCTGGGACAAAAAATGATAATAATGTACCGCTATATTCTCAGGGGTGTCTGAGCAAATGATATTTAAAAGGCGTTGCCGGCAACAATGATTTTGTTCACTTCCAGATTAAATGTTTGTTTAGACACCCTTGCATTTTCAAGCAGTGGAGTGGTTACGAAACGTGACAGAAACGGGAACGATGAAAAATGTATACTCTCATTATATTTCGCAATGTTTTTTTTGTCTGGCAGAAAGTGGAAAAACATTTTCAGTGTTCCCAGAAAAATAGGAAAGTCAATTAGTTGTGATTCAGTAGTACAAAGCTGTCCGTGCTGAGTGAAAAGTATTATTATTATTATTTCAAGAAAATGTTATTTTATTGATCTTCGTTATATTCAGCACAATAACCTAATGATATACAATAAAAATTGGTCAAGATACATATAAAAAAAGTCACTTATATGAATTACCTATTATCATTCTCAAAAGTTTACTTCAAGTTTCGGGACGAGCCATTAGTCTTATCACCTCATTAGATCCATTTCAGACAATGTCTGTTTCGAATTCATAATGAATGTTTGGAGTACAAACTGATCGTGAAAAAGTAATTTTTCATAATTCCATGTTCATGTAAGAGTAGTTGTTTCGAAAGAACTTTTTCCTTTTTATGTTATTTGGAAGAGTTCTTTTGGAAGGGTTTGATTTTCCAGTTTGTATCCACAAGACATGGAATAACAATCGATGTAGTTTTTTCTAGAACTCTAGACATCGTTCTAATTTCCATTCGACAATATAAGTATCTTATTTCTCATACCATAAGCATATTGTCTCTGTCTTAGAATCAACTTCAGTAATTGCTGTTGTATCCGATAGTAAAACTAATGAAAATGATAAATAAAAATTAAAAATCTATTAAAAAATTTTTTTTTTTAAAAAGACGATCCTGTCCACACGTGGAAATTTCACAAATGTCTGTATTGCTTAGGACTAAGAGGCAGTTAACATTACATATAGGTATCAGTGTTAATAGTGTTAATAGTTAATGTTAACAACTTCAAATTGTAAATAATTCTTCGAGAAGTTTCTACCTGTGTGTAGAATTTCAACATCAAAGTTGGGATAATAATATTTGAATTAAATTTATTAGATACATTATTCTATTAATTTCAAATTTGATAGGTTGATTGTAACATTGTTATATGGATTTTTATCCAACGTCAAAAGTTAGGAATATAACTCACTGAGATGATTATTATATCTGTTTTTTTATTGATGCAGTTTTTATTTTCTTTGCAGCGATGAAGACCATTTCAAGAAAGGACCTTTTTATTATAGCTAAGACCGTAGTGGAAACGAAATACATATGTATATATATATATATATATATATATATATAAATATATATATATATATATATATATATATATATATATATATATATATCAAATCGAGAAAGGTTAATGCAGTCAATCTGCTGGAAAATAATTCCATAAAGATCAAAATATGAATAGATAAGTACTTTCTGATCATTCCCATAATGATTTCAATTTAAGAGCCACCAGTAGACAGCTGTTTCAGCCTATTGAGCATCATCAGTACCAGGCAGGCGGTCCTCGATTGAAGACAAAATGAGAAAAACCAAGAAAGTACTTGATAAAAATAGCTGCGTAAACGCAAGCGAAACATAAGTGGAATCACCTATTGGTGTGACACCCAAGTCAACTTGTTGTGTTGGTCAAACCACCAACACTGACATAAAAACTTGTCAAGTTGACTTGGGTGTCACACCAATAGGTGGTTCCACTCATGTTTCGCTTGCGGTTACGCAGCTATTATAACTAGTTTCTAGTTTTCAAGCATAAATAGTTATGCTTGAAGAAGCTATTGTATAGCGAAACACGTGACGCGGTTTTTGTAAAACCCTTGTAGTGAAAATCATACAATAAACTGTATTGATAGCTTCTCAAGATAGATAAGTTTCTCAACTTCTGAGAGTTGTCCTTCGTATGGGGGCGACAGCTGATTAACGGAAAAACAGATTTTAAACAGATTTTAATACAGGTGTATGAAGATGTGAAAGATAATTAATCAAAAGTAACAAATTGATCAGTCGCGAACGTTTTAATATCTTTGAAAATGATAAATCTGTTCCAGAGAAGATAATATTCTACTCGTATTTCTGATAATAATATTTTTCTTGTAGATTTTCTGTCCACAAATTCTGAAATGGCAAGAGCTAACAGTATAACTGATCTGTTGTTGTTGAAAATGAAATTAGGTTTTTTCCAAAGATTCATCTACAGAAATTTCAACTAATTTCGAAAAATTTCGAAAGTATTATTCGGGATATATTTTCATTATATCATCATTGATAATGTATTGTTAGATATATAGATAGATCTTTGACTACGTTTTACTACATTTGTAGCAAGTCATGACAAATGTGTCAAGTCATCAGATCATACAGAAACATAAAACTGAATTAAGATAATGCGTAATATACAAAATCATATAAAAAAACAAAAGACCAGACTTCAGACACACCAAATTCCAATCTGTTCATGTTTTCAAACATACGTCAAATGATGAAAATATACACGGTTTGATAACAAGAAAGTCAGAAATATTAATCTGCAATTGAAAGGGTTATATTTTTAGAAGTGATTAATTTTTGGAAAAGAAAGTTTTTGGCTTTTTACTACTCTATCTTGATACAAAAAAATTTGGGAAAAGAAAGGTAAAAAGATATCTGATTCAATTCCATAACGAATATTTGGAATACAAACTCAGTGTCGAAGGGTATTTTTTGTATAATTCAGTGTTCATATAAAAGTATTTGTTTCAGTTTTCATATGGAAGTAGCTGTTTCAGGGGTGCTTTTTTTCTCAGTTTGTGTATGGAAGTTACTTCTTTGCATGATCTATACATATATGTATAGTAACTATATGTTAGTTTTTTTTAAATTGATTGATTCCTTCCTTTCTTTGAAAGATTCCCACTTTTTTGTATCGAAATGAAGTAGTAGAGAGTCAAAAACTTTCTTTCGCAAAAAATTAATCTGCAAGTGACACAGATTAAATCTTACATTTCATTTATTCATGAACCGAGTTGAATACATATTTTTAATTCATCGCACTGGAGGTTTCTTAGAACTTTTTCAGAATTTTTTGAGTTTTCCCATACATAATACCAAAATTCAGATGGAACGCACCTGATAGAGTTTCAAGGTCTACGAATTTTTTTATTTGTTGCATAAAAAAGATGAATTTTGGAAGTTTTTTGCACGGTTCATCGATGTGTGCCATCTAATTGAGGTTTTGTCGAGATAATCCCTAGGAGAATAGTAGTATCTCCACTTGTGATAGTATGGTTTGTGTAGAAGTTCAGTAGTTGGGTTTCATTTTTATTGAGACAAAAAAGATTATTTTTATATTAGTCACTCCCTTCACTACTCCACAGATCACTTCACTACTCCGCATATGCTTGCAAGCATAGTTTAGCAGCAACTTTAATTACTCAACATTTTTGATGAACAAATTTGTTATAGTTCAATAATTATGATAAAAACTAATTTTTTACAAGAAACTTACAATATATGTAGCAGAAAAAAAATTTCAACAAAAAAAATACTAACTATAATATAGCTAAGTACGAACAGAGCACACAAAAAAAATATAAATCAGAACTGAAGCTTGAAAAAAATATGAATATACGTACATATACACACATATAGATTATTATCAACATAAACATAAATGTACTCATCAGATAATATATTTACACAAACAATAAATATTTTTTCAAATTATTCCAGAATATTTGTTCAACACATTTTTTTAAAGCATTCGGTAGTTGATTGTAAAATTTGATACCTTTATAATAAATTGAATTTTGCCCATTATTTGTTTTCATTTCCATTCATTTCAGATTGCCTGAATATCTTGTCAAATGGTTGTGTTGGTCACCATTGATTTTGAAAGTGAAATATGAATGTTTGAGCTCATTTTTGACTAAATGAATGAAGGTACATGATTTGAATTTATGTAAGAATGACAAATTTGATAGTTTTTTTGGTTTATACAAGTTGACTGTAGGCTCCTTGTAGTTCAACTTGTATATACACCTAATACTTTTGTTCAGAAGTTTTTTAACTGGTTTCAATAAGGAATTCGTTGCCATACTCCATGCTGAATTTTGGAATAGACTAATGAAAAATTAATCAATTTAAGGTATTTTAGTGGTACAACATTTTTTATTCTGAATAAAATTCCAATTTTTTTCTCCATGATACATTTTCATCTAGAATAAGACCAAGAAATTCAGCAATAGGGGAGTATGTAATATTTTCATTATTAAATTCAATTGGATCTTTTGAATCAGTTGATTTAAACCTTTTTGATATGAACATATATGAAGATTTTTTTTAATTCAGTGTTATTTTATTGCATGGAAGCCATAAAGATATTTGATCAAAGTCTTTTGAAATATTAATTATGATTTCTTGTACACTATTTCCAGTGTGAATAAAGTGGTGTCATCAGCAAATATCAGTAACTTATCGAATAAATTTACTGTAGCCAAAGAATTGAAATATATAAGAAACAAAACTGGTTCAAGTATTGATCCTTGCAGTACCCCACATTTAATTTTTTTCAAACTGATTATGTCGCCAATATAGACATATTGCTTTCTATTCATTGAATAATTTTGAAACCAATTATAGGCTAAATATCTGATACCTATATTATGCATTATTTTCAGAAGAATTTCATAATCCACAGTATCAAACGTTTTTTCAGGTCTAATGAAAGACTTCCACATTTTTTGTTTGAATCTAAATCTAGCAGAAATTGGGTTATGGCATGTAATACTCCGACTCTGGTCGGTCTTTTTTACCTGCTTCAAATAATGGTTTTACTTTGTCAATTTTAGCATTATCAGGTTCTGATTTGACTTTTTCAACAATTTTTATGGTACTTCCATCAAAACCTGGAGCTTTTCTTGAATCGAACATACTGATTATTTCTTATATTTCTTCTAGTTCGGTAGGCTTGAGATACATAGAAGATAATTTTGGGCTGATAATTGCTTGATTTCTCGTTTCGTGAATGGCATTGTTCCACCCCTGTGTCCCCGGTACCCAGATGGTACCAGATGATTCCTTCTACTGTACATCCTCTTCGTAATCCTCGCATCGTCCTTTTCGAAAAGGAACGTTGCATATTCGTCTATCTGGAATTCCATACCGATAGAATGCGTGAATTCTTCCAGTATGATCAAGGAGATCCTTGATAATAATGAGATACAGAAGAGAAGGGTGCTAGCGGAATCGCCAAAACATATATCCCTTCTGGAAATAGGCTACCTTGTGTTGACTACAGCCTCACCATATGTTATGATAGAGCGACTTTTTTGAAGCGGTATCAGTTGTTCAAGGCATTTCACTACTTGGTCAGGTACCGCAAGACATCTGGACAAATGCAGGATGAGCCCATGCGATGTTGTATCGGAACTAATGATGTGCAGGTTTGAAGTTGAAGTTGAAAATATATTTTTCCAGTATATACTTTTATGAACCATCAATGCTCACACTTTTTTTTTCTTAAAAGAAACATGTCGTGTTTTCGTAACGGAACATATTTATCATAATTTTTTCATGTAGCCTTGCACCCTTTACACCCTGTCTAAGTTTCAGGTTATATGCCGTGATTCTGAATAGTCGTGCTTCTACTAACACGCATCGCATGAAATATAAAAAGTAGATTTTCGTCTTATACTAAGTACTTATAATCTTATATACCAAACAGCTAGTGGATGTGACGAATAATCTCAAAATAAATTATAGCAGAAAATTATTGTTTCGTCGAGTGAACGATCCATCATGAATTCGCAAACACGGAAATCACCCATCCATTGGATAGAACCGATTAACCATGTTTGACTTGTTTAACGAACGATCAATTACTAAACCATAAGAGTATAGCGATATCCTCAATTCCAGAAGTCTCATAGAAATGAGAAACATAAGACTCATCTATTTGAGAGTTCAGTTCTCCTCCAACTTATATCTCTAGGTAGATTCCATTCATCTTCATTTCCTTCGGAATAATTTTTCTCGAACGCTCGCGATAGAAATTTCTCCAAAGCTGGAGCATACAAAGCGGTTTAGGTTGGATTTATTCTCAGCGGTAGCGTGTTGCATTTACTATAAGCAGCTTTGGAGCAGTCATAAATAAAGAAGACGCCTCGGTCTGGTGATTCCAGAAAGAAATATAGGATACTTGTAGGAATCTCTACGTCAAACTGGAAAGTTGAGTGTAAGTCCATCACTGTGTGAAAATTTTATTGAAAAACCATATGTCTGGATGAAGTTGACAATGTTTGGAGTTTTATCAATTGATGGAAATATCCATCCAGCCACCAGCAGGAGACAGCCGCACATTCGTGGTTTCAATTATAGATCTTGTGTTTACGAAAAAACTATAAAAATCACCACGGAGGCAGCTTAAGCTACCTGCGTGACATCCGGGTCGGGGAAATAATACAAATACGAAGGTTATCGATGAAAGAGTTATCAATTCTCCGTCGTAATTTTTAGAGTTTTCTTGTAAACACAAGATCTATAACTGAAACCACAAATGTGCGGCTGGCTCCTGCTGGTGGCTTCGTGCATTTGTATTTCTTTCTTCTGGTAACAAAGTGTTGCCCATCCTTACACTTGACTGCACCATACTGATGGTGGGCCAAAAGCCCGAAACACGTGTCTATGGTTTCCCACTTTCTTGAGTGCTACGTCTGATCAATAACTTTTTTATCTATATCATATCTATATTATATATATATATATATATATATATATATATTTATATATATATATATATATATATATATATATATATATATATATATATATATATGATCATTTCCAAATTCATTTCAGTTCAAGAGCCACCGGTAGACAGCTGTTTCAGCCGATAAGGCATCGTCAGTACCGGGCAGCCGGTCCTCGATTGAAGACAAAATTTGAATAACCAAGAAAAGTACTTAATAAAAATAACTGTTTCAACGCAAGTGAGACATAAGTGGAACCACCTATTGGTGTGACACCCAAGTTGACTTGCCAAGTTTTTATGTCAGTGTGGGTGGTTTGACCAATCAACCGACAACTGCGGCAGCAGAAATTTGGGAATCTATGCTGGAATGCCATCGGAAAACGAATCCACATGTTTCTAGAAATGATATGAAATCGAAAAAGCTCAATGCAGTCAACCTGCTGGAAAATAATTCCATGAAAATCAAAAGATAAATAGATAGGTACTATTCTGATCACTTCCATATTGACTTCAATTGAAGAGCCACCAATAGACACGAAGAACAATTTTCCAGTAAATGCACTTGATTTTCGAGGCAGCAAAGAAACTACTCCAGGTTTCTAACATTTATTATTAAAATTTGACGGTAAAATTATTCATATTCCTCTGATGTGAGTCCAAAATCATTAGAATTCCAAAAAATCTTTAAACTGAAATTAATCAGTGGGCTATGCTTGAAGATTGGCAGTAAACAAATCTAAAGAAATAAACTTTAAACCTTCAAGCCAGTCTCAGATATACCTACACAGTAGGTTTAATGGACTGACGCCTATCAGAAAACAACTACTCCCCTGACTAATACCACGAAGGGCGTTGGATTATATTCGACAGGCATCAGTGGAGGAATCTTCACATAATATTTCTTGCATATGCAATTGGCAATACAACTGAAAAATTCGACCTTCAATTTTGGAACAGACACACTTGCAGACCGGTTTAGGGCTCATTAGCCACTCGTCAGTGCAAGATAGTGGCCGTCATCGACCTAAAGTCAATGATATTCCATAATTGAAAATCGGAATTCTTTCAGAGTATTTCATTCCTCTTCCTAAGTTGGAGTGAACAACAAATTGTCACTCCATCTAGTGAACAAGGTACTAACCAACTGCATATCCGAAATTTGCCCGATTCCTCTGAGTAAGGGAGAAAAACTTTCTCATTAGTCAGTGGGCTTTGCTTGAAGACTGGCAGTAAACAAGCCATATCTTGTGCCTGTCCCTGCCGTACTCTTACCATACGACCTGAAAGATCACTCACCATACAAACTAATCGGCTTTGTTCAGAATCTGGGTTTATTTGGTCGAGTGTGAATAGGTGTGAGCCACAATAAACTCATGTAGGTTGCGGTGGAGAGTCGAAAAGATCCACTCACTTTGGACATAACCTAACCTAAGCAACAAGTACATAAAATATCAACCTGATGAAGGTTTCTCGAAGAAGAAACGTCGATTTGAAAATCTGTACAGCTTGAAACGAGGCCATAAGGAGTTTTCGTTTGTTTTTCAATATCATCCTAAATAATGCCAGACAAAAATTATATTGGTTTTGTCAAATTTTGATTATTTTGGAAAACCTCAGAATTAATTGAAGGTTTCGTTAAAATAAGCCCAAAAACAGACAACTTTTCCTATAACTTTGTAACTCTAACAATTTAATTTTCATGCTGTTCTCTAAGTTTTGCACACAGTGTTATGGTAATATAACATCTGGCAGGTATAGTACTGAAAACTATTATTTTCGACTCCCTGGAGTAACTTTATTTGTTAAATAATCACGTTCAATCTTCACATCATCATCTATTGAAACGAATCACTTTTTCCCAAACTCCCACTACGAGGAAGTTCGTCACTCTATTTCCAAACGTCGAGGATAAATCAGAGACATGTTTACCAATAATTATGCATTACTTATGCATGCATGACATGAATAGTCCGCCCCTCTCAACTTTCGAACAGTACAAGATTTCAAGGTCGGACTAAATTCACGTGAAAAAAAGGTATCATTCTGATCAAATATTGATGAGAAAAACGATACGTTGCCTCTCTCATCTCCGTGCCAACTTTTTTTACAAATTGAAAGAAAGGTTTCGTGATGACTCGTTTGATAGGTACAAATTGAAAGAAAGGGTTTGTGATGACTCGTTCAATAGGTATTTCAATTATTCATTAGGCATTTTTCTATTTTTGAAAATTGGATCAGCCGTTACTGAGTACTCAGCGGTTTTATATCAGTTTTAAGGCAATATTGAGGTTTTTTACGAATTCATTATGGAATGTCTTAGGGATACTTAGAAGCCCTTGTCATCCGAACCATGAGCTCCAAAGAAGACCGTGATTGTGTAACGTAAACAGATTTCACCAATCCGCATAAAAAATTTAAGGGTGCCATAACAGATAATGCAACAGGGACAATGTTTACTTCTACACTAATATGGATAATTATCACCTATCCATTTCAGAACGAGCTCGTCGTAATAAGAAGTACCTTATTCTGTTGAAACCTAAAATTTCATTGGTAGATGCTGGTCCCACCCGGCATAGCCCGATGAGATACAATCGCAACGGCTCATGCAGCGTGAAATTGCTTTCGGGCTAATGTTTCGTTGCTGCACCGCTGTTTCCGGTTTCCAGGGTGGGAATATGAAGAAAAATGCCTGAGGGTCGAAATAATCCGGAGGTAAAATAGCTCCCCAATCGAATCTCCGAGTGGGAGCAGATTCAAGGGCATCATCCTGCAGAAGTTATTCAAAAACTCTATTTCTGACAGTCAGTAGGGTTTTCCTAACATCAGTTCACAGGAAAATAGCATGGTAACTGCAGTTGCTAGAGGCCCACTAGCAACTTCAGAATCGATTTCTGCAACATCATATGACTCAAATCGAATACAAACTAGGTGCAACAATATTTGCAATCAAAAAGTCCTCATATTCTTGCACTCACAGAAACCAAAGTCAGTGCTTCAACAGATCCCGTCAATTTTCTATATTCATGCTATGATTTTCCACTCCCGATTCAGACGTAACTTTGGAATATCTTTTTTCATCACAAGCGATCTCTTCTGTTAACGAGAGAAAATGCTGGGACCAAGAAACTTTGATGTTATGTGGTTCAAAATAATATCACAGAACGTCATCAAATTCATATGCTGCGTTTATCGACCACCTAGCGACACACAATATACGGCACTATTCTCTTCACTTGCAAACACCATTGACTTTCTGCAAATCAATCATCCCAGTGTCGAAATTGCCATATTCGGAAACTTCAATGTCCACAATATCGAATGGCTCAAATTTTTATATATCAACGACAAACAAGGTCGCGAAGTTGAGGCCGTTGTAATAAGCAGCGGACTCACTTCTGGGTCTATATCTAACAACCAATCCAGAAATTTACACAGTCACCGCAAGATCTCCATTGGTATCTTCTGACCACAAACTCATTTCAGTGTTGAGTGAATCATTGATGAATTTTGGAGGATAATCTAAGCAGCGCAAAGTTTGGCATTACAAATCAGCTGAATGGGAGGATTTTCAAAACCATTTTCGAATATTCGCCTGGCTAGATATTTGTTTCAGATCAGCACCAACTTGTGCTTCTGAAGTTACGGAAATCATTCTATCATTCATGGATGCATATATTCCTTTTTCTGGGAAAGGCACCACCCACTATTCCAACACTAGAATCCACAATGCCGGAAATTACTTTTCGACAGCGTATAGTCAGGCGAATTTTGAAACAGCTCATTATCAACAAGGCGTCTAGCCCCGATGAAGTGCCCGTCATCGTACTTAAAAAGTACGCACTAGTGTTTTGCAGCTTTTCAACCTATCTTATAAGAAAAAGGTTTTTCCTTCTTGGTGGAAGATTGCTCGCGTTCAGCATATTTCCAAAAAGGACAAGAAATATCTTCCAAATAACTATAGATTAGCCGCTTTGCTATCAGTGATATCAAAATCATGGAGAAAGTCGCAAACCACCATATCCTCGAATATTTGGAAGACTTCAGCATCTTGAGCGATCATCAATATGACTTTAGGAAATAAAGAAAAGATCAACAGACGACTTCCTATCGTATGTCACCCATATTTGGAATAACGCAATCGATAAACATGGAGAATCAAGTGATGTTGCGCTTGATATTTCTAAGGCCTTTGACCGTGTGTGGCTGGCCAAAATTCGATGCTATGGCTTGTCGGTCATTTCTGTGTATGGCTCTTCAGCTTCCTGAAAGAACGTTTTCTGCAAGTGGTCGTCGATGTATATCTCTCTAATACTTTCACCATCAACCCTGGTGTTTCCCAAGGATCCATATTGTCTTCAACCCTCTTTTTATTGTATATCAACGACTGATTGGAAACAAACAAGAATCCATTATATTGCTTTGCTGACGACAGCACACTTCCATAAGATGAAGTCCATACTTCTATATGCTAGTCAATACCCAATAATATACTATGTAGCTTGTTAAATAATATTTTATTCATCAAATTTACTTGACTATTAGATAAGGCAACATTGTAAAACAAATTTGGGACTATTAAACAGGCAACATTTTTTAAATAATTCAATACAATCAAGACGCAAGTACTTAGCAGAGGTATCTATGGTATAAATGAGGACAAAATTGTATGTATATTTAGTTTAATCTTCCCCTTGAAGATGATTACTTGCTGATCGAAACACGTGTGGAGGTGTTAAAAATAACGGTTTGGTGTTGGGATGACACTTCAGTAATATTCACTGCAATGTAAGGTTATATCAATTGAATGAAAACAAACAATTGTGTAATTTATCGTTTATCAAAACTATCAACCTGATCATATTTATTTGATATTATAGCTGACTTTGTAACACTGGAATAATAATTCCCAACTCAAAAATGTTTGAACGGTCAAAAATATTTGTCATAAGTACATTTTGTTTTATTGAATATCAAAATGTGGGAGATTGGTAGATGATATAACTTTTCGTATCATTTACCAATTTTCAATTCATAGTCATTGCAGGAGGCCATATAGTTTTCCTGACAGATATTTAATTGATATGAAGCTCAATAATTCCCGTGAAAATAGTTGTTATTCCATCCTTTTTCTCCGTTCATGGCAGTGAACTCAAACTGGGGCTTTCAAATTTGTTGAATAATCTCATGTAACCCTCGCATCAATCATCATCTATCCATTGTGACAGAAAACTCGTAACAAATAACTTTTTCTGCCCTCCTCAAACTTTCAGTGCAGCAGAGTTCGTTAATCCATTTTCAAACGTCGACGAACATGAAACCCAGATAAACGTCAATCCAATCAAAAATTCCATCGTGCTGTGAGATTGGTTTTCAAGGTGCGAAATCCCGTAGGAGAAACGATGCAGACAATCAAGAATCGAGATGCGTGCGTTTGCGCAGTCAACGAGCCATTTAGTAATTAGATGTGCAATGCATTTTTAAAGAAATCGATGTTGGTAACGAGTCGCCTTGATGCTTTCAGGACTCTCGACCAGGATCGGAGACGGAAGGTCAGCCTGCCTTTTGTGAAAAGAACGTCGAACACTTCGAATCTGAGAAAATTATTCATTACCCATTATTTCTTCAAAACACACAAAACATTTCGTTGTTTCTCTGTGAAATGACCAGCAGTTATCAACCATTATGTTCGTTTGAAGGTGGTTGACAATGTTTCGTGGTGCATTTCATTAGTTCGGACCATTGTCTAATATGATATAAATTGATTTGAAATCCCTGAAAGAATCTATGAAAAATTAAAAAGATTGGCTGAAAAATAACAATTATATTAAGCAACATCCTGAAATTTCAATAAAAAAAACATACAAGCAACAATCAAAAAATCAAAAAAAAAGAACTATCAACACGAGCTGATATAAAAAAAGTATTAACACAAAATGAAAGTTACTTCACGATGTTTCGGTTTTTGCGGGAGCTGACCAGTTGGCGGAAGTTGGTCATGTTCCGCTTGATTAGAGGTTTCCATATGTTACCTATATCTACGCTTGCTTGGCTAAATGAGTTGTTGGACAACATGTATGCGGCTTCTTTGAATTTTCTCCTAAACCAGTGTTCCTCCTTGTGTATGATTTCAGCTTCAGCTAACTCGATGTTATGTTGATGAGTCCAAACATGCTCTGTTATTCCTGATCTGTTATTCCTGATTTCTCCTCAGTGTGTGTATTTCACGTGCTCAGCAATGCGAACTTTTAATGACCTCTTAGTTTCACCGATGTACGATCCTCCGCATTCGCAGGGTATCCGGTAAATGCAATTCTTGGAATCGCAGTCCGCGTTTGGTGTTAGTGGTTTTCGTGAGGCTGCTACGGAAAGTGTTCCCAGATTTGAAGCAGGTACTTGGACCCAATCTTCCTTATCTTTTCCGACACTCTTTTGATGTAGGAAAGTGAAAGTACTGGTTGTGGCGGCTTCTCTTCCCTGTGGAAATACAGATATTTCCCATTCAGTTTCGGTCCTCTTCACCAATACCTCTAAGAATGACAATTCTTTGTGGACTTCGCTCTCCATTGTGAAAATGATGGAAATACGTTGTTAATGTGCTTCAGGAAAGTGTCTAGTTCTGTATTCCCATGGTTCCATAATATGAAGGTGTCGTCCACGTATCTCAACCTGTGAAAGTGGGATTGCTACTTTCACAGGCTTAGCTAGAAGACAGCAAAAGCTCCACAAGGAAGAGAAGCCGCCACAACCAGTACTTGCTCTTCCCTATATTAGAGGATTGTCGGAAAGGATGAGAAAGATTGGGTCCAAGTATGAAATCAGACCACCAAACGCGGACTGCGATTCTAAGAATTGCATTTACCGGATACCTTGCGAGTGCGGAGAATCATACATCGAGGAAACTAAGAGGCCATTGAAAGTTCGCATTGCCGAGCACAACAAACACACACAGCGAGGAGAAACCAGCAAATCCGGAATAGCAGAGCATGTTTGGACTCATCAACATAACATCAAGTGGTCTCCAGCTGAAATCATCCAAAAGGAGGAACACTGGTTTAGGAGAAAATTCAAAGAAGCCGCATAGATGTTGTTCAAAAACGCATATAGCCAACCAAGCGTAGAAATACGCAACGTATGGAAACCTATAATCAAGCGGAACACGACCAACTCCCGTCAAACGGTCAGCTCCCGCTAAAACCGATGAAGCGGAGAGAGGGAAGAGGGAATAGGTGAAAGCACTCGAATGATCTATAAATAGTCAGATTCCTGAGTAATAAGTCCAGTTATCACCTGAAGACGATTGTGGATACTAACAATCGAAACCTCGTGAAGTAACTTGGTTTGGAATCTTTAAATTTTTAAATTTCATTTCCAGTTAATAATTTTCTAATTTTCAGCTCGTGTTAAAAGTTCAATTTTCTTGATTTTTTGGTTGTTACTTGTATGTTTTTTCCATTGTAATTTCAGTTTTTCGCTTGATATAATTTTTATTTTTCAGCTAATCTTTTCATTTTTACAGGTTCTTTCAGGAATTTCAAATCAATATATATCATATTAGACAATGAAAGTTCGAACTAATGAAATGCATCCATTATGTTGAAAGCGTTCACCTTGTTCTTTACTGCTCCTCACCTGAGTTTTCGGGAAAGAAATCGATATGATTGTGTGAGAAGTGGACTTTAAGGCGCATCAGTCAACCAAGACATTCAAAAATTTCTATTATGTTAGCTGTGATAAGTTTATACTTCGTAGCTTTAAAATTGCCCAAAAACATTATTACAACTTCTTCAAATCATATTCAAGCTATTTTTTCCATTTCATTTATCGTTGCTTTCAAGTTGTCATCGAATATTAGACCCAACGAATAGCTTTTCTTTCGCTTCAGCTCCAGCGAGTAGTTGATAAAGCAAAGCTTTTATAATTCATATTAGGCTCAATTCATTGTATAGTGGTGACAAAAGAATATTTTCAAGATCAACTATACCAATGTTGATCCCTTGCTCTGCTCTCCATTTCGAGATCAGAGCAACTTGGAAACTTCGTGAATTCCTTTTTGACAATTTAAATCTGAAAGTACCTTTTATGCGTGACCGACACATCTTTGTGAGGAGTGTATTTGGAAATGAAATGATTTGTTCCTTCCTTCGAAAGATTCTCATATTTTTTATATATTTCTGAAAAATAGTGTGCTAGTGTGCACATGAGATTTTTTTTAATGTTTGGGGTACGATATGTTATCTTTTTCATTTCTTTTTGATATTTTGTTTGTCTATTTCAGGTGTAGTCAAAGTATGTAGAAGCTTGTAGACAACTTTCGAATGTTCCATGATTGTACAGGAATTGATGGTTCATACAAGGGGTTTTGGGGATAAAGAACTGGGAATTCTAACAACTTCGAGAACTCAACTCGATAGTTCACAAGAACTTGATATTCTTAGTAAAATCAATCCATTTCAATTGATTGGAAAAGCGCTTTTCTTCTAAAATATCAGTGAATTTCGATTGGACAAGTAATGAAAAATGTGTTCAGTAATAGTGTAGTGCTTTAATGGCGAAATGACTGAGACACAATAGAACAATTGAAATGGAAAATAATTTGATGATGATCAAAATATTGAACTGAAAGTTTGTTAATGCTAGTGAAATTGAACATATTTATATGTTCTAAAGTTATATCGTGTTTTGTGTCGAGGAAGCGTTAGTTCGCTGACAGAGAAATAAATACAGTGTGGTCCAACGAAAACTTAACACCTCGAGTTTCCGGCGTTAACATGAAAATGTGGAAAATCGCTCGAACCCGTCAATTTCTGATTCGAGGGGGAACAACTGTTCCACTGTTTTCATCCCCGTGACTTCAACCCCCTAACGGGGGTGAGCACAACCCCTTGATTTTGAATAGGGATGAGGGGTGTTGAGATACCTCATTTTGAAGATCTTATCGTGTACTATCTGACCGTAAAATTTCGCTCCAAAATATCCATCGATAACGACATGACAGGTAAAAGAGTGGAAGAGTACGTACTTTTGTGATTACTTTATTAAATGTTCGAAATGGGCACCATCCACTTCCATGCAGTAATATAAGTTTTGCTGAAAACGTTCACGTACATTACTCAAGATGTCTGGTGTAATTTGACGGCATTCATTAATGATCCGAGTTCGCAAATCATCCAGTGACTCAGGCTGGGTAGCGTAAATCTTGGATTTCAGGTGACCCCATAGAAAAAAGTCCAGTGGAGCCAGATCCGGTGATCTGGGTGGCCACTCAATATGTCCCCTTCTTCCAATCCAGGCGTGAGGAAAATTGTCATCTAAAAACTGACGCACCGGTTGAACAAAGTGAGGTGGTGCGCCATCTTGTTGGAAAATGATCGTTTGATGGTCTTCTGCATTCTCCAATACTTGCACGAGGGCTGGATAAATAGCGTTCTCCAATAGATCGAGATAAAGTTGGCCTGTGAGATTACCGGGTAGAAAAAAAGGGCCGATTATGTGATTTCCATAAATACCCGCCCAAACATTTAATTTTTGGGGGCGCTGTGTATACACCTCACGAAATAATCGTGGATTTTCATCTGACCAATACCGACAGTTATGCCGGTTTACAATGCCGTTAAGGTAAAATGAACACTCGTCCGAAAAACAGATATCGAACATGTAGTTTTGATTGCAGTTAATTATTTCACTGATCACTTCACAGAACTGGAGTCGGCGATCGGGATCATCCTCATTCAGTTCCTGAACCAATCGTATCTTATACGGATGGAATTTATGTTGTTTCAGGATTCTCATGATTGTTGTGCGTGAAACACCAGATACCTCGCACAATTTCCTAGTACTAACGGTCGGATCCATTGCTATATGACCTAAGACAGCCACGTCCCTCGCTTCGTCTCTTTCATGCACCCTCTTTTTGTTTCCAACTGACCCAGTAGCGTCAAATTTGGCAACCAGTTGCACAACGTAAGCAGCGGATACATTTTTTCCAGGATGTCGTTCAATCAATCAATCAATCAATCAATAATCAATCAATACGAATAATATTCTCGAGATAAATTCCATATTGCCTCTTTCACTATTTTCGCTGTTATTTCATTATCGATGGATATTTTGAAGTGAAATTTTACGGGCAGATAGTACACGATAAGATCTTCAAAATGAGGTATCTCAACACCCCTCATCCCTATTCAAAATCAAGGGGTTGTGCTCACCCCCGTTAGGAGGTTGAAGTCACGGGGATGAAAACAGCGGAAAAGTTGTTCCCCCTCGAATCAGCAATTGACGGGTTCGAGCGATTTTCCACATTTTCATGTTAACGCCGGAAAATCGAGGTGTTAAGTTTTCGTTGGACCACACTGTATATATTTGCAACGAACATTTTTATAGGAAAAGCACACAAGTTGTGAGATCAAAAATTGATAATTTCTGAGTGATGCTTCATGGATGTTGATGTAAAGTGGAGAAATTAGTCGTTCACATATTGGGATATTTAATTTCTTACCAGATTCATTTCTTCAGAAAATAAATTATGGAAAAAGTTCAAATGTGCATATCCATAATATTGTGACCTAGAAGGACAACTCCTCGTGAGGAAGTACAATGGGTCACATGTGGCCTAACTGCTGTAGACTTATACTCACCCTCCCTATTCTACAGATACAAATCCATAATATTGTTGTATTCTGCCCTGAAGAAAATAACGCCGGCCGCCACTGGTACCCATAAACCAATTGTGATGTAGCTAAGAGCGCGCGAATGAACGATGGTTGCTGACGCTCTAGATGCACCAAGAATAATACTACCGATTTCGATGGAATTTCGGCGAAATTTTTTCGCGCATTCGATAACGATATATAAACGCTAGCCACGAGCATATCGTTACAGTCAAGTGGAAGTTACAGTGCGGTACGCGTAGTGATCTAGTAAGGCGATATACATTCGAATAATAGATAGTTGAAGTTTCAGTTGAAGTGTTTGTTCTATTTGAAGTGAAATGAAGTTAAGTTTGATTATTCAGTGTAGTCAATTATCGGTCAACCCACGGGAAAAAACGTAACAATATCAATTCACATATGGATACAATTCAAATAATTGGATTCAAAACCCTCCGTCAATCTGGTATATCCATAACTAGGAGATTTCCAGAGCGAAAGATCAGGTGCTTGTAAAGTTATCACTAAGAAAAAATTGAGAAGTTGAAGATATATATTACCTCATATTTTACCAGTTTCAGAAAGAGACCGCCGAACAAGTCTTATGTATCTGCAAAAGCCGAAGAATTCGGAACCAACTTCTCCGTTGATCTCTCATCTACTCACCTGCAAAAAATTAAATAACAATTGTAAGTATGGGCATTGATATTTCTACCATGTATTTTGAGATTTTTCTCGAAATTTCAATCAGTAGTAGTTTGAAGAAATTGAAGTAAGGTTTTTGCATAACAGCAAATGTCTGAATATAATTTTTCAAACTCCCTGATAATCGTGTTTATCAATTTGTCGGTATATTGAATAATGTGAGTACAACTTGAATTCGATGACGACCATATATTTTTTACTTGTTCCGTGTGAATTCTGACTGCTGAATTTAAAATTCAATTTGGAAATTTTGACATCAAACTGTTAATTCCAATATTGATTTTCAAGTTTCAGACTTAGGGGTGAGTTTTGACTTCAATTTTGGAATTTCGACATCGAACTAGAAATTTCCACTTTGAACTCTATTTTTCGAATTGAAATGAATAAACACGGATACTTATTTTATTATCGAAATGTCGAATTATTGAACAAATTTATTCACAAATAATTAAAATGAAGTTTAATTTAACTTCAGTTTCTAGATCGCCAAATGGAAATATCGAGACGTTCTTAAACATACTTTCTCTCGTCATAGGTCACTATGAAAATGAAACAACACAATTTGGTTATATGTACAGATATAAACTATTTGTGCCAATCGAATGACAGATCACTTTCAACTGAACTGTTGGCGAGTTATAACTTGAACTATAAAAATGTTGAACGAAAAAGATTATTTACTTAAACAAGTTGAAGTAAATTGGATCATTTTTTAACAAATATTTGCAAATCGATATATCTCGAAACCGTTAAAAATATGAATATTGCCGATCACTTTGGTAATATTTTCGATGACATACAGAAATACCAATGGAAAGATCTTCATAAATTTGAAATTATTTCTTGTAAAAGAGTTCTACGAGAGTTGTGACAACATCCACGGAATTTACGACAATTTTATAAATATAATTCAATATCCAATCCACATAACAATGGTTGTGAAAAAAATATGCAGGAAAAAAATTTCAGAAGAGTTGTTGAATAATGATATTATTCCTACAAGTGAGAACTTGAAAAATATTTTTTGGTTGATGCGGAACTCTGGTGATGCCCATTATAGCAAAGTCTATAAAGAATATAATTGAAAAAAAAACGTTTGTTTATACAAGAAATGCACACTATCAAAACAAATCAGAAGGTTTGGCATACATTATAATTTTTTTTATACAATCAGGGGTTTCCCAGATGTTCTTAAAATTGGATTAGTAAACCCTATTTCCAAGAAAGAGGACCCATCTAGTATACGTCATTATCGACCCATAACAATTCTGACCATTATCGGAAAGGTATTTGAAAGATGTGTTTATAATGAAATGGTGTCCGCATTGTTTCTGTCAAGGAAAGTCGACCAAAAGAGCTTCATATAATTTTTTTAAATATATCTACGACTCGCTAGAAAAAAAGAAATATGTGGGAGCACTTTTCTTCGACTTGTATTCCCTTGGTTTTCGTGCAAACTTCTTATCATGACTGATGTCATACATGCGCTTCAGAAAAATATCAGTTTTAATCGGAGAGCAAAATCTGAATATCATGAGATGGACCTAGGTGTTCCTCCTTACAGAAAAAAATGAATAGTTCAGAAAATTTTTGTGAAGAAAATTATTGATAGTAACTGCAGAGAAAACAGTTTGTAGGCTTTCTAGCTGGAGATCTGTGAAGTGTATTGAAGTGGTTATCAGAAATAGTACTATTCATCTTTCTGGAGTTACAAAATTTCCTGTATATAGATAGTGAAATGAGTTGGGAAAATAGTATTGATGCTATAAGCAAAAAAGTGAACACAGGTGTTTAATACCAACCAACTCATTAATGTATAATATGATATAATCTACTCCCGCATATCATATAACATCAACATCTGGGGGATACAAGCAGAATATTCATTTCCTTAAAAAGAATTTTTCACATATAGTCAGTGGGCGTACTTGAATACTGGCTATGAATCAAATCATCTGAAGGAACAATTAGTTCAGGCCAGCCTCAACTCATAACCTCCAGAGTATCTTTCTTCGAACTAGGCTGAAGCAAACAATAAACAATAGGCTTGTCATCACCCCATCTGCCTGTGAACGAGGTAACCAACCGCATATCCGAAATTTGTCCAATTCCTCGTATAAGGAAAGAAAACTCTCCTCATATAGTCAGTGGGCACACTTGAAGACTAGCTATAAATAAAATCATCTGAAGGGACAATCCGTTCAGGCCAGCCTCAACTCCCTACACTGTAGGTTGATGGACTGAACGAATTGTTCATTTATATGATTTGATTCACAGCCAGTCTTCAAGTATGCCAACTATGTGAAAAGTTTTCTTTCCTTATACGAGGAACTGGGCAAATTTTGGGTATGCGGTTGGTTACCTCGTTCACAGGCAGATGGGGCGATGACAAACCTGTTGTTTGTTGTCCGCTTCAGCCTAGTTCGAGGAATGATACTCTGAAGGAATTCGATTTTCAATTATCGGAAATCATCGACTTCATGTTGATGATACACACTACCTTGCACTGGCGAGTGGCCAAACAGCCTGAAACCGGTCTGCAAGTGTATTCGAATAATTGAAAATCTATTGCGGCAGTTGTATCTGCAACAGCATATGCAGGAATAACTGCAGTGAAGAATCCTGCACTGACACCTGTCAGATATAATCCAACGTCCTTTGTGGTATTAGCCAGGGGAGTAGTTGTTTTCTCATAGATGTCAGTCCATTAACCTACAGTGTAGGGAGTTGCTTTCCAGTCTAAAACCAGATGAATCGGGTCTAACGTATTTTAAAAATATAAAATTTCAACAATTCCATGTATTCATATTTTCAAACGTATAATGTTATTTATGACACATATTGACATGCATCAAACAGTTTCTCAGTGCCCTGATTACTAGAAATGGAGACCTCATCAGAATTCCTGAACACAGCTCATGATTTTATGAAAATGCCCCTCATCTAGAGGTTTACACTTATTCATATTCATATTCCCGCAAACCTGAGAGAGCTACCAAATAGAAACTCGAATCAAAATTGAAAGGTTATCTGCAAGATGAATGTTTTTATGGAATCACAGAATTTCTTGATACCAAATGGAGACGCGTTTGGTTGTGTGTATGATTATAAATTGACAATCAAAATCATATTATAAATTGAATAAATGTTTATTGTATATACTGTATATGTGTACAAATCTGTTGAATAGTAATATTTCAATATTGTTGATTGTAAATGTGCCTACCATCTCATAGTTTTCTTTTGTTTATATCATGCTGTATGTGATCTGGAAGGATTAAATATAGATAAAAAATAGAAGAAAATTGGGGCTAGTAGGCCGAGGTCAAATTCAGCTTGTAGTACCACCTACTACGGCGGACATCATCAATGAACCTGGAACATGCTATGTTGTTTGATTTCAATCACAATCATATACTATTTACATGATGAAATGAGTTTGAAACCATGAATGAAGTTACCGTTTGCTGAAGTAATGTAAACTGTAATGTGAAAATGTGAACTGATTTTTTTTTAAATATTTTCATGTTCCAACTCAATGGATGAGTTCGTGCTTGGGTCATCTATATAACTGCATTATGTTTTTTTTTACATCTCGCACAGGCTCGGTTTTATATGGGGTCCAAATATTTTCCACCGAAAATAGATGAGAAATATATCGTTATTATTATATTACAAGTTGAAAGTATTGATGAAAACAAGGATCATGTAAAAGGCAAGAAACAGCCAGATGAATCTCAAGTGATGTCAAACTGATGAGTTTAATTTCAATTTTGAAATTATTTTATCAATACCTGTCGAAATGAATCTGTTAGCAGGTCATACAATGGAAAATTAAGGTAAAAGATTTGATAGATGTTTTCAGATTCGGAAAGTATAATGTTGGGCCTCTTCATTAGTCAAGTGTTTCCCTTTTTCTGAAGGATAAAATACAAGCACTATAGGAAAATCTTTGAGTCGCTCTTAGAGCGATTCAAATCCACATTGGATTTGAATCGCTGAAGATTGAATCCATTTGGAAAAATGTTATCACGAAGTTTATTCCACATGAACGCCATTCTCCAAATGAAAGAGTTCTTAAACAGTGAAGTTCGCGGTGTACTGAGTTGAACTTCAAAACAGTGAGCAGCCACAGTCTATCGCGTATTTCTGATATGTACCGCTCTTGGTGGAATCAAATGTTCCAAGTCACTTGAACACTTTCCGTGAAAATATTTATAGAAGAGAGACAAATCTCCAACCTTTCTTCGATGTTCCAAACTATCAAGTTTGCAAGTGATGTTCGCGTCTCCAATCAGGCGGATGGCTCTTTTCTGGATGGAATCTAGCAGTTTCAGGGTATGTTTTGGGGGCGGAGCTCCATACATGAGAAAAATACTCCAAAGAAAGTTTGATCTGAGCTTTATTAAGCATCGAAAGTTGCTGAGATGTGTATAGTTTTCTGGTTCGGAACAGTGTTCCAAGCTTTTGAGAAGAAGCCTTTGCAATTCCAGCGACATAATTGTGCCAAGACATTTTGGTGTTAACTTTAAACCCCAACAAACTTATCGAAGCAGGAAGTGGAATTATCTGATCTGACATTATTATATCCGGTAATCTGAATATGATCAGTTTCCTTTATAAAAATTTACCAGGTTTAGGCTTGATTTTGCATGGTCAATTTTGGTGGATTAATAAGAAAATTCCAAAATTAGTTCCAAAAATCCCTGTATTTGAAAAAAAAACTATGTCAATAATATTTTTTTCTATTTCTATAAAAAATACTGTAAACTTATGGGAGTAGGAATGTGGGAGTTTAGTGCTTCAATATGAACTTGTCGATCACTGAAACCATTCTCTTGAAATACCAATCAATTCTCACTTTTTCTATGAAATTGTTAAGGTTGGTTCTCAACAACAAGTTTTTAGATGTCTTCGAAAGGCACCCTTGAAAATTGAAATATTTAAAATGAGATCTTAAAACGGTGATAAAGGTCTCATTTCTGACGTGTGATCGATCGCAATTTTACGTAATTACGTGTAGAAAACTGGTAAAGATCAAGTATCAGACTGGTAGCGAATATTAATGGAATGGATAACAAAACATAAGCATATCATTATTAACAAAACAATTTTCTAATAAGTAGTTTTGGTCATCTCCTGATGATACTAATTTGGTTAGCAAACCGCTCGTCGGGAGACAGCATTTTTGTTCTAGTGAGGAGAATTTTGATAAATCCACACAAAGCGTCAATTAATTTTACACATGAACTTTCTTTTCTATGTTTTCATCTATTGACGAAAATTGTATAAAAATCAGTTCCTACTTTTTCATTTTTCCGCCTTCAGACAGACAGACACTGCGGGACTCCAATTTGTAATATGTCCTACATATCTGACATTCCTGCATGAATATTTTCTGCAACTGATAACCTTCAGTTCGATATTATTACTAAACCTTTAACTATTTCGTTATTATCAAGCCGTTTGGTGTATGTAGTAGAGGTCGCCAAGTTATTGAAAATTTCAATATCTTGTCTTGATCTTGTCTTGATTTCAAGACAAGGAGAAGCAAATTGATACTGAATCTAAAGACAAGGGTTAGCTGTTTATATACATAAAGTTTTTTGGTCCGATGTGGACTTTGTTTGTTGAATGATGATTATCTTAATTGATTTTTCTGTAATCAACTAGTAGAACCACTACCTGCAAATTAATTTGTCAACAATACATTAAAAAGCGGAAATGATTTGGTATAAATTACTCGACTATCCCGATTACAATTACAAATCTCTAGAAACTCTACGAGGTGTCTTATTGTCTTGTGGTTTCAAATATAAAAAATTAAACAATTGGATGGTCATAATGGAATCGACACGCATTGTTCAACTTCGACAAGAATATTTGAGGCAAATGAAAAGCTACCGAGAATCCAGCAGACATATAATCTACCTTGACGAAACTTGGTTTGACACCCATGATGTTTTCAAATATGGCTGGGTAGACGAAACCAAGTATGTGCTTTGAACACACCTTCTTCAAGGGGAAAACGTGTTATAATTTTGCATGCCGGGAATGAAAGTGGTTTCCTACCCAACGCTTTGCTTTGTCGGCTAAAAATATAAAAAATTCGTCTGCTGATTACCACGAAGATATGACTGCGGCTTTATTCGAAACCTGGTTCGGTGAGCAGCTTCTCCCAAATATTCCTCCAAACTCGGTTATTGTTATGGATAATGCTTCGTATCATTCTAGGTTATTGACTACAATACCAAACAATAACACAAAAAAAGCAGATATTGTTGATCTCATGCGAAATCATGAAATGGAAATACCCGAAAAGATTCCAACGAAACAGGTATTACTGGCGATAATAAAACAACTTCATTTCACAAAAAAGTATATTATTGATTCGATGTGTGAAACACGTGGTCATATTCTCTTATGTTTGCCTCCATACTATTGTGTGTTCAATCCAATTGAAATGGTTTGGGCCACAATTAAAAAAATCTTGCGAAAATGTAATCAGCCACCGACTTTGAATGCTGTAGTGTTTGACAATATAAGGCGAGTGGTGAATGAAGTAGGTAATAGTGATGTGTGGAAGAACTGTGTGGCCCACGTTATGAAAGAAGAGAACAAATATTATGTGCAAAGTTCCATAAATCGGATCGTTATTCAACTCGATGATGATTCCACCTCATCCGAATATAGCGAAGAAGAATTTTGATTTTTCTAGCAATTTTGTTGGCCTCTATTATTTTCTAAATATATATATTTTCGACTCGAAAATCAACTAACTCAAATTTCAAAGTTTTTCATGATTACCCATGATGGAAAAATTTATTTGAGATTACTTTTTCATGGGGTGATCAATTGCTATGATTGTAAGAATAAGTAACTGAAAAACTACCACTGAAAAATAATATGCCGACGCCTATGTCGAGGCAGGAATTCCTTCTCTGTGCTGTTCCAATTGGTATTGGAAAAACTATAAATATTCTGAACAAGAATCGGGGCCAAATGACTCAGCAGACATGCTATTTACTGAAGAGTCACTGTCACTCATGCTATAAAATAAGAAATAATTTTAATATAATGTACTTTTTATCACCAATATTCACAAACTCGGGTCAGAAATATAACGAAACCGGTACAGACTACCACTCTGTAATATCAACCTCACTTAACTAAACGGGATAAAGCATGCAACTGCACATCAATATTTTGCGTTCGGGAATCATCGAAATCACCGAGAATCACAAAATTTAAAGATCTTGAAATTTTTTGAGTCAAGACAAGATATAAGACATCAAGAATTTTTTTTTTAATTTCTTGATTTTTTCTCAAGACAAGACAGGAAGTTGTCATCAAGACAAGAATTTTTGTCTTACCGATCCCTAGTAAGTAAACCTGTTTTCAAGCGAATGAATAAATGAATAATAGTGATCTATTTGATCGACAAATTTCAGTTTCAAATATATCAAACAACGAGGAACCACAATATGCAGAGTTGTTCAAACTCTCCCAAAAGATAACTACTTCAAAACAATCCCATCTACTATGTATTATCAGACGCGGCTTTATTGCACAAATATTGATTTTCTTTGAATCTGATGTTTTGCCTGAATGCAAAAGACAAACACTATAACGAAATGGACAGAAAACAACTTTCAAAAGATTTTAACGCCCCTATTAGTTTTCAGGGGCTCTCCATGCAATGGCGAAATGAAAACGTGATGTGGAAACCAATCCAAGGCGCAGAATACTTCCACACTGCATTTGCGGTAAATACTCACTCGTAGATATGGATGAAAAGCCAAATAGGTGGAGCTTAGAGAGATACTGAACCTAAAATGGTCTAATTACGTGATATTGAATGCAATGGGTAGTGAAAGAATGTCTTCTCTAATTGAGTCATTGAAAAGCATCTTTTAGCACTGGGGCCTGATAATTATGGCTGTTCTGAGCTGTAATTACTGGAGTCGAATGGATGGCAGAAGCTTTTATTCAAATGCAACGTGCATTACCGTTTGAATAAAACTTTCTGAAATGAATTCAGTCTCTAAACAGATGCATTGAAATGAAGAAAAGTTCGGAATCCAGCTATGTTGATTCAAAAAGTATGAATTTTTAGTTTCACACCTTCAATGAAACTAACTATGCGACAAGAAACATGTAAAGATGGTTTCTGAAAATGTGCTCATATACTATTTTGAGGAAACATATTTTTTTTGAAACCATCTACTTTATGGAGTGCCCTATAAATACTGAAAAGTGCATTGAATGTTGAGGAAAATATTGATATAAGTAAGTACACTGTATTGATATAATTAAGTAGGAACAAAAGCGTCGGATATCGTTTATCTGTGGGTATCAGCGGTGCTTGTCCCCGTGAATAATTATTACATATAACTATTGATGCCATTGAATATGCTGGATCTATATTGATTATTAAAATACCTGATACGAAGACCCACTGCCAGTGCAAGGGGCAACATTATATCCATAAAACGTGACGGTGGCTGGAAATCTGCCTCCGTAGCAGAAGCATATATAGAAAATAGTTTGGATAACAAAATTAAGATTTCTAACAAAATATTGAATTATCCATCTTCTTCCAAACAAATTGAAATATCTGATAAATTTGTGGAATGAACTCTTTAAAAATATCTAACGTTTCTGATCACCAGCAACATGCAACATCTTCGTGAACTTATGTTGGAAGTAATTGTTCAAACTTTACTATTAATTATTATTCCAATGAATGGAGTTGGTTCATGATGAATAATCAATTAATAATTGACTCTGTTGAAAATAAATCCTTCAAAAATCAATATTTCATGTTTATTTGTGAATCATTTTGGCTGTGTTTTGGAGTATTGTCACTAATTTCATTCATGAAATTTCAGATTTCTTCATATTATGTTCACTTCACACCAAAAGAACCAAAAATTATATTGATCGGAGGTTTTCAATTCAAGTGAAATTCATATCGATAGTGTTTCATATAGCACGCTGTTCAGTGTTTCCATCAATGGTACTCTTTTCAATGCCTTAACGAATGTTGGGAGAAAAAACTAAAGATCCGAAACAACTACTAATGAAATATATGGAAAATTACTTAGACGTCAAGTCACTTTCTATATGTTTTGAATGTAGTTGTTTCGGATTTATTTTTTCCTGTTTGTATTTGAAAAAAATTTTTGTACTTGATCTACAAATCTGGATCAAGAGTTTCTATTGATTATGTTTCGGAAGGTCTTTACTTTAGCTATAATGATGGAGAAGTAGAAACCATAATATTTTTTTTCAAATTATTCACCACTTTTCGATAGACAAGTTTGACTTACATCTTCTTCGAAGGATTGTATAACTTATATTCAATAACGGTAAAATACTTATCCGAATGAAACACAATTTCTGTCTCTGAAAGTAGTCTAGAATGCTCAATGAATTATTAAAAAGGTACATATTTCTCGAACGAGTTTACTTGAACCCCATTAATTCTTCACGTTGTAAGATTTTGAAAGGCCACTCAGCAGATTCAACTAACAGCAGGGATGAATTAGTAAACAACGTCTCAAGTTTTTTTATTTGATTCATTTGAATTTCAAATGAGGAAAGGTATGCTTCCTTCCATTTCAAGATTTTAAAAATTAATGAATGTCAATTCATATCTTTGTGATAAAATTATCCGTTGATGAGGGCCTAGGTAATTTTGTATTCAGGTATGTTCATAACGTAATTACACTCAATTTTGGAATTTCATGGTGCTAATCCAAGAAGTATTGAAGAAAGATTATGGCAATACTGATTTTTTGGTATATTGTTCTGTGTCAGAACAAGTCGAGTTTACTCCAAAGTCACACTTCGAAGAATAATACAGTTTGTATACGATAACAAAGTATGTCATGAGGATGTCGGAAACCACGAGATGCCTAAATTAGAGAAAAATTGAGCAATTTGAAAGTTCAATATTACTGGAGTATTTTCCCAACACCAAACCGTTTTTTCAACACCTCGACACCTGATACAGATTTTTAAAACAGATTTTTAACAGATCACCAAGTGATCATCTTCAAGAGGAATATCAAACTTTGATCTTCCTCTTGATGATGATCACTTGGTGATCGAAACATGTGTCGAGGTGTTGAAATAATGGTTTGGTGTTGGGAAAAAACTCCAGTAATATCCATTAATATATTAAAGGTTGCAAACAATGCATGACGAGTAATTCAAAAGTTATTATCATGCGGTTGTGAGACCTAAAAAATGCTACTTCCTTTTGCTGATATGCTAAAACTCCGAAATTTTCTATTGTCTTTCACTCAATTTTCGTATATCAACTAGATATTTATATTCTGTGCGGCAATTCTATTGATTTTTATGCCATATAAGTTAGATTTTGAATTGAAATATATTATGTTGGAAAGCTAAAATTCAACTTGATTTAAACATTTTCAATTTATAAAATCAGGCTCACAATCATGTATTTGTTTGTTGAAGGAACAAAATTTGCTATTTATCAAACTCAAAGAGCAGGAATATTTTGAAATCCTTTGCTATATTGCAAAAAAATTAAGAAAGCAACACAAAATTTGCTAACATAAAAGTCGATAGAAAATATTCCAAGTTACTAAATTAGATGACAGATAAACTTGTGTAGTACAATTCAATGAAACTTGCTACTTAGATATACTGGTCTCGACGAAACGGATTCCCAACGTATCTTATATCAAAAGATTCCATGATGAACAACTCAACTAGCAATTTTATATTTTATAATAGTTGCGAAAATGTTTCGGAGAAACAAATTGTACAGCTGTATTTCACCTAGAAATGTTTTCGATGTGTTTATAAAATAGCTATAAGTAGGAAATTGGCACCGTTTTATAAAGCATTATATTCGTTTTACAAACACTACAAAACAGTTTTATTACCATTTCGGCAATCACTTTAAAAAAAATTTAACACTCTTTGGAAGTAGTGTTGTAAATATACTCATAAAATAATTGAAATACAATTTTATAATAGTTTTGTAGTAGTTCCAAGTAAGCGTTATAAGCGTGTTCAAAATTTTTTCACTGGGAAAATATAATGAATATGTTACCAACTAAAAATGAACAAATAGGAAGCCATTTCAATAATTTCTCTTTTGTAATTACGAAATCGGTAAAAACATTGTTTGTGCTTTGAAAATTGATACTTCAACTGCGAATGTAATTTTATTGACGAATATAAGTATAGCCTGATATTAACAAAATTCAAAGGTGCCACACTTTTATTGTTTTTGTAAAAAAATTATTATTCATACAAAAATTCACTCTGTCGACGTGATTACTTTCTAGTCGAATCAGTATGTTTTGAATAATATAATCTTGAATTTCTATGTACTTTTCAGTTGTAAATATCATTATATGTGCGGTATTTCATATTTTCAACTCATCTGATATCAGTATTCCGAATCATTTAAAATGGCGTCGATCTATAAAATAATTTGGTATCAATAGAAAGCATTTTAACGTATTTTAGTTACTATGTTACCCCTATAAAATTGTTAAGAAACACTTAGTTGTAGGAGTCGGACTACTTTTAAAGCTATAGATTTCAATAAAAGTGCTTTTATGAAGATATGATACCAAAAGTTTGGATGAATATCATCTGTCGGGATGTTTTGGCTGAGAAGCTTCCTTAATCTATTATAATCGCTGAAATTCGAATAAGTTTTGAGCTACTGATTTGAGGGTATATATACATGGTGCTTCACTTAAATCAACGGAATTCAATCATCAAAAATCATTCTCTGTTTTAGCAAGAATAAAATTGCAGCACTAAGTTACGTTGGCTTCCGTCTGAAACAAATCACTTCTCTTAATTTTTTTCCAGTGACCAATATTACACGACATTATTAGGTATATAGTTATTGGGACGCTAGTCAAATAAAACTGAGAAATTATACTTCATTACATGACCTCTAATGTCAGCCGGTTCTTCTTCAATGCTGCATTTTATTCTTGGCGACAGCAAATATACATTCGCGGAAGAATTTTGATTTTATAAAAGTTATTTTATTGTTTTGGAATACAGTAAATATACCATACTATAAAATAGTTGGGAAATTATTATCAAAGTGACAATATAATAATGAAAACAAAATTGTGTTTGAAACCATTCCAATGAAATAATTTCTCTGAAGCTATAGGAAGCAGTTATGAAATGAGCTTGAAATATCTCAATGAAGATCGTACAAACCTCGCAGGAAAGTGCTATAAAACTGCTACGAAACAATTTACTTTTATAGGAAAATATGTTTGATAAATTAGTAATAGAAACTTTCCTGTGATAATGTCCTGACTATTTCAAAATGGTTTTTTAATTTTATTTTATAAACGTCTCTATGACATATTTATGAAACACTTCTATTACCTACAACTGTATTGTATTCACGGCTCGTCTAATATATTCAATCAGCATTTTGGAAATAATCATGAAATACAAAAAAATGAAACTGTTGCATCATGAAATTATAACACAGTTTAGTTTATTGGTGTTAAATCAGCTTTTTTCCCTGTTCTTTTTAGATAAGACGTTCTAAAATTCATCTATGAATGAGATGGTTTTGGTTGCATTAATACCTATTGTCTTTGGTGAATATCGAATGGAACTTGTGAATATGCTAATAACCCACAAAGAAGATAAAAAACTACTTTTCGTAGTGGATGTATTGACGATGAAACGCGCATCTCGTCATTTCCGACAAAGATGAAATTAACAGTTTGGAGCTTATCAAAAACTACATGTATCTACGACATCATTATTGCTGAAAATAAAACTATTTCTGTTAGCCACTTGGGAAGAACACGTACTCGGAGAAATACGAATATTCAAGTCACTGACTGTCTAGAACATTGGCAATTCTTCTGGTACGTTTGAGAACCTTCATGGATTACTACAAGATATTTTTCATATGACAGTATAGTTCCAAGGATACTGGCAGGCACACTTTCTGGATCTGCCATTATCTTACAGAAACCTAGTACCCAGACAATGGAGCACGAATCACGCTCTCAATCTAACTATCACCGAACCCATCCAGAATTCTTTGTTTCATGAGAATTCAAGCAAATGATGTTGAGTAGATTTTGAAATAATACATACTTTGATTTCATAGTCTCCAACTTCAATAATGAGGATTATCAATAATTTGATAGGTAAAATGGAAATTGCTGAAGTGAAATGGATTCATTTGAAACACTCCCCACAGCAGAATGAAAATAATGTTTCTAGGCATGTGTTTGGCTAAACATATTAGCATTATTACGAGATGGGTATAACTAAATTTTACAAATAATCTAATAATCTGGAGCTTTTATATGCATCTGGCGGGAAATTGCCCGCCATAATGAGAATTTCCCGAAGAAGATAATCAGATGAAGGTCATTGATGGTCATTATAGGTATTATTATCACTTAAGCAATACAAACATGATGACTATTAAAATATAAAATACTTCATGAGAAACTCTACACTAATCAATGTAACAAATAATGAAAAATGTACAGTGTCTCATTCACAATCAGAGATATTCCAATTAACAAGCGTCTATCAACGTACACTTAATTATGAATAATCGTTAAGTTTTACAAGGCATCATACTCAGTCAAATATTTTTAATTCGTTCTCTGGACGAAAGCACTAAAACAAAATTATTACTGCAATAAACAGGAGGGTACAGGTGTGACTAACTTTACTTCTGAATAACACCATAATAGCCAAAATTTATGAGAATAGGCTCCGAGCTAAATGCGGCTGGAACTCGAATTGTAGCGCAATGAAACTGATGAATATTGTCTGAGTTTAAAAGGCGAGCGTTGAAGGCGTGTGGGTTTTCCAGTGTGTTCTTTTTAATGATTCATTATTTTCATATTTCCATCCGGAATATTTCATGATGTGAATGTGATCATACTGATTTTAGATTTCTGAAGTAGAACTTGGGTATGACCCTGATATAAAACATTATATACAGAATGAAACTGCTATTTTTCGTATCACAACATTTCAAAGTCGTGTTTCAGCAAACAATTCAATGTAAGATATTACAAAAATATTCTGAAAAGAATTATCGAAATAATAAATGTGCTTCCTGTGTTACAAAAGGATCCAAAGAAATGACTGAAAGAATGCGAAACATAAACGGGGAAATAGTTAGAGAGGAGGTTTTAGGCCTATTGAGAAATTTTATGGTACGGATCCGTCATGTGATGGCACAGGTCTGCCATTTCACGACACATCACATCATTCTCATACTAGTTGGCTATAAAAAATTCGAATACCTGAGGCAATGCCAACAGACGCTTCGAGTGGACTCATGAGCTAAGATGTAGCCATATGCATAGCTACAAGAGCAGTGAGCCATGGAATAGCTATGGCGAGAATGCATGCTCTGTTATGTGGAACACAACCAGAGCACGCCGCCTTTTTCTCCCCAAACCTTAGGTATTATAGTATCTAATGTATAGCCTCTCCAGCCTGCTAAATAAGTAGTGGAAGTGACGTTCTACAACCCGTTGGCACGGCTGGAGAGGGGACTCTCATCCTGTCATCAATGGAAATTGTTTAAAAGCGCAGGGTGTTCCACATAATTCACCCGCAGTTTGGCGAATAGCTGCCAAATCACGACTTATCCATCACAATTTGATTCCAGGCATGCTGCTGACCACCAAACAGCACTGAAGTATCGCTAAAAGTCTTAGATTCCGCGAGAAAGCTTATCGCTCAATACGCCGACCGCTGATCATATGTGCAGCCTTTCAACTTAGAGATTCTAGCCCTAGCGCAGTTCAAAGCTTTCAGCAGAGAGATTCGACAGCCTGAGCGCAATGAACTGAGCAAAACCCGATAATATCGGATGACGTTTGAAGAGCCCTTGTAGGTTTCCAGAACTGTTTCAGGCACAGATAGGCTGAACACTCAATAGTGGCTACCAAGCACCCACCGTCATCTGGCCAGAGTTTCCAACTCACGGCTGGACTGAGAGCAGCTGATTCTGGATTGGTGTATCGAGGGGCGGACCGTTCTCATCACCAGAAGAAGAAATTTGTCGATTCCTAAGAATAAAAGACCGATAACATACTTGAATTCGTGTTATACGTTGTTCACGAGCATATTACTTACACGAATACTTACCGCAGTTGGCTGAGTATTCGAACAGATATATGAGCAGAGAGGGTTGAAGAGAGGGTTTAAGAGAGAGAGGAGTTGGATGTGAAGTGACTATGTTTATCGATATACGTGTAACGCAGGGCTGGATACAGTATGAGCGTAACCTATCTATGATCTTAATCGAGTACCGCAAGTGAGCGATACAACATCGCATTAACCCATCCTGTATTTGCTCAGATGTCTTGGGGTACCCGACAAAATAGTGAGAGGCTTTGAACAACTGATATTACTTTGGCGGACTCGCTTTACCATGATATGTAGTCAGGCTAGAATCCAAACAGGATGAGTCACTTTCAGATAGAGTATATTTCAGGGCGACTATCACACTCCTTCTCTTTTCTACATCATCAGACTATTGCCATTATCCGTTGCGCCCAAAAATACTCGAGAGTATAGCACATAGTATAACTGAACTTTTATTGTTTCAGGAATGAAATTTGAAACATTCTGAAAATACCAGGAAAGAAATATTGTGGCGAACATTTTGAAAAAAAAATGATAATAATGATAATAATAATAAAAATATTTGGTGAAATATCAATAACTTGCGAACAATGAAAATGAAATAATAAATAAAAATGAAGATTAAATAGTAAGCACATGTTTATGAAAGAATATATCAAATGAAGGTACTTCAAGAATTACCTTTATTTGATATTGAACATTTCAATCTAGCAGACCACTATTATAATATTCATGCAGTCATTGTTCACTGTGGTTCTGGCGTTGAATTTGGTCATTATTACGCTTTGGTCAAAGACGAAACGGACTGGTTTAAATTTGACGATAGTCATGTCACGAAGTGTTCTGGCGATGCACTGAATTTATTGGAGCCTCTGGAGACACCCTACATTTTGTTTTATAAGAGACAGGACATTGTTGGATCAAGATCTTCAGATGATGTGGTGCTGCAGGTTTTTCCGGGTTTTCCTGCAGCTGAAAAAGCAAATGCGCCACTGGAATCAATGAAGTCGCCTCGGAGCGCCAATTAATTTTTATGTTTGTTTTTATTTTATTTTTATCGTTGTTTTAATAAAATATACACTTTCAAAAAAAAAAAAAAAAGTTTACACTTTGGATCTTCAAAAAATATTTTCGGATGATAACTCAAAATGAAAGTACAAAAAGCTAATATAGAACATTAAGAGGATATAATCAATTGATAAATCAATTTCACCTACCTTGCTGAGAAATAATTCTGTCTACAAATAAGATATGCATTAATTTCTCGTTATCGAAAAGGAGACCCGTTTGAAACAATTATTTATCTGAAAATATAAATGAATATTGACGAAATGAATGTTATTCAATAATGAAAATGATGATTTTTTCATTGCGTACTGAAAACAGATATGGTTATTTGAAAAGCATCGAATTTTGGGATAATATCTCAATTGCAATATCTGCAGCACAGTCGCAATAGCGGCAAATCATTCACAGTTTGATTTGTCATTTCACGGAAATTCAACCTCAGTTTCATTGTTTTTCATCCAACTCTGGAAGATTTCTTTGTTGGTAGATTAATAAAACCTACAGCTTGTTTTCATAGTTCATCACATCAATTCAGAAAGGCAATAAAAAATGTCGCGAATTCAACTTTTATAAGTGAATAAAAACTGAAATTCTGGGACAAAAAAGAACTCTAAAATTCGTAAACTTTTACCATTACGATTGACTCTCTAATAATGGTCTAATTGATGACTGAACACTGAATTTAATTATTTCTATTGTGAGTGTTACAAATTAGCGTTTTTACAATTCCTGCCACTCCTTTTTTTCCGATTTTTCAACATTGCCTTATGTTTGGATGCGATTCCACCACTAACACAAGCGGATGGTTCAATTGCAACAACAGCGATAGAAAAAACAAATCTACCAGCTGGAAAAGTCACCACGCACTATTTCCATACTAGAATCCATAATGCCGAAAATTTCTTTTCGACAGCGTCTAGTCAGGTGAATGTTGAAACAGCTCAATATCAACAAGGCGTATGGCCCTGATGAATTGCACGTCATCGTACTTGAAAAGTGCGCAAATAAACTTACACCAGTATTTTGCAGACTTCTCAACCAATCTTACAAAAAAGGGATTTTTCCCTCTTGTTGGAAGATTGCTCGCATTCAGCCTATTCCCAAAGAGGGTAAGAAAAATCTTCCAAATAACTATAGATCAGTCGCTTTGCCATCAGTGATATTAAAAATCATGGAGAAAGTCGTGAACCACCATATCCTGAAATATTTGGATGGCTTCCACATTTTGAGCGATCATCAATATGGCTTTCGCAAACAAAAATCGACAGGCGACCTTCCATCGTATGTCACTCATATTTGGAATAATGCAATCGAGAAACATGGAGAATCTAAAGCTCTTGCGTTTGATTTTTCTGAGGCTTTTGGTCGTGTGTGGTATGAGAGTTTGCTGGCCGAACTTCGATATTATGGCTTGTCGAATCATTTCTGTGTATGGCTTCCAGCTTCCTGAAAAAACGTTCCCTACAAGTGGCCCTCAGGCCGTCAATGGATATCTCTCGAATATTTCCACCATCAACGCTGTGTGTTCCCCAGGAGTCCATATTGTCTCCAACCCTCTTTTCATTGTATATCAACGACTTATTGGAAAAAATCAAGACTAAAATACATTTTTTTGCTGACTACAGCACACTTGTCTCTGTTTGGATTCCCAGACATTGGCTATGGAGGACATCTTCACCGGCAGCAAATCTCAATGAGGATCTAGAATTGATTTCGAATTGGGGTGAAAGTAACCAGATTTAAGTCAATGCCACAAAAACCCAGGCATTGGTTTTCTCCAAGAAGATAAATGTCTCCGAACCGGATATAATAATGTCAGGTCAGACAATTTCGCTTTCTGCTTTGACAAGTTAGTTGTGGGGTTGAAATAGGCACCAGTATGTCATATCGCTGGAATTGCAGAAGCTGCTTCTCAAAAGCTTGAAACACTGTTCCAAACCAGAAAACTATACACACCTCAGCAACTTTTGATGCTTTATAATGCTCAGATCAGACCTCCTTTCGAGTATTGTTCTCATGTATGGAGCTCTGCCCCCAAACATACCCTGAATTGGCTGGATTCCATCCAGGAACGAGTCATCCGCCTGAAGGGAGACGCGAACATCACGTGTAACCTTAATAGCCTAGAACGTCGAAAAAAGGTTGGAGATTCGTCTTTCTTCTATAGATACTTTCATGGGAGGAGTTCAAGTGACTTGATTCATTTGATTTCAGTAAGAGTGGTACATATCAGAAATACGCGACGGACTGTGGCTACTCATCGTTTAGAGTTTCAACTCAGTACACCTTGAACTTCACTGTTCATTAACTCTTCCAACTGGAGAACTGCGTTCATGTGAAATAAACGTTTTTTCAAATTTATTCAGCGATTCAAATTCAATGTAAGTAAGAACTTGATAATATAATAAATACTTTCAACAACTCTGGAATTCTAATGTACGTGACGGTATATCCGCAGTGTATCAACATGCCGAGTCAAGCTGCACAGTCGTTTTATTTTATGATATTTCATGACACTTGATGACTTCTTCAATATCACAGAAAAATCATTCAAAAAATATTATTAGCGTATATGTAAATTACGATTCAATAACAAAAAAGAGACTCGTGTTACCAGCATTATGAAATGATTACCATTAAGAAATTATTTCCGCTTTGAACTTATTCGTATTTGGGAATGAGCTTTGCCAATTCAATTACATCAAAAGCCGTGAATAAGCCTACGCTCACAATGCGTGTTCGGGTATGAGGTGATAAAACACCAGTAATTCATTGTTTTTCATTCCCTTGGCTATTTGTTCGAATCAGTCATATTTGGATTATTTACTTCCGTTTTGTTATGGGATATTAGAATGCATTAACACGTATGTTCGTTGGAACGCTATACGTTTGGGAAATATCGATAATAACAAAAAATAATATAACGGGGTATTTAACAAGAAGGAGTGTTGGAAAAACATAACGCAGATGTATGTAAACACGCCTATTACCTAAACAACTGATTTCTGAAAAATATTCTTACTTTCAAACTAATAGTGAATATCAATAAAACAATACAATGAAATAAAATCGAGAACAAACTCTTTTATTCGCAAGTAAAGACTACTATGGCCCACTGCGGCATATTCTGGAAAGTTTTTTTCTTGGAGTTTTTATCAACTCCAGTTGATAACCAGTACCGTTACTGATATTTTAAAATTTTATGATTTTTGAAAATATTTACGGAGTGTGTAATGATAAAACTTGAATGAAAATTGCTTACATACTTGTAACTACTACTTTTGGTCAAAATTTACTATCATATAATCCAATTAATCTCACTAATAACGATAGCATATGCACCTTTCTTGCATTCCCATATTAAAATTAAACGTAATGATTGAGAAGAAAGTTTCTGATTTCTTCCCGGCAAAGTTATTTTGAAATCCATTTCAGAAACACCCTATACATCTTGTACAAGCAAAATATTCGATTGAAAATCACAAGAAATCATACTCTCCAGGTGACTGGCATGTAATCTGTCTTATTCCTTTGTTCTGCAAGAACACGAAACGTAAGTATTCTGATGGATTTTTTTTCACTCTATAAGACTGTTCAAAACAATAACAACTTTTCATTTCCACTTTGTAGGCAGACGACATGTTGTGTACTTTTTTCCAGTACGCCCGGTTCAAATTAAGTATAGTATTGACCTGCAGAATCGCCCTATGAGCCGCTTTTGATGAAAAAAAGCTTCGACCAGTATCATCAGAAGATGATACACGTCGAAACTTTTTTGTCGTCAACTCCAAGTTGAACCAAGAGTTTCTACAAGAGTATCTTAATGGTGTCACGTATTGTATTTCTTTTTATCAGTCAATATATTGTACACCAGTAAATCGTAGCAGCCTTGGCGGAAGCAAAAAACTATTAGTTCAACGTTTTTTATGGAATTGACTAGAGAACTGAAATATAGACAGTCTATTAGAAATCGTCGTTTTATTCAGATATATAACAAATGGGGGAGGAGCTACTGAGGCCGGCAGTTCATTAGCAATGAATCCTTTCGTTTTATAAACCACAAGATTCGTAAAATCTTCAAAAAGAGAACAGTCAACGGCCCACTCGGATACAAAAAGCATTCACTGGTATTTGCTGCAGCGTGGCTAACTGAAACGTAGACTATTTAAACCTATCTTAGCCATTTAGAAAATGACGCCATTGATGTAACGCATGTACCGTATGAAAGTAGTCATTTATTGTTATCGACTAGTAAACATAGAATCGCGATTATTGGAAGGATCCAAATTTTTTTCAGTTATTTTTCACAGCCTTCCCGGACTATTCGAGAAAATATATATTGTTACAGAACCCTGAAATGACCTAATGCTTCACGATAAATCATGAAACGGTATTTTATTGATGTTTCTGGAACACACTAGAGAAGGTGCCTGGGCACCTTCATTCTACCCACGCTGGTAAAATATGATTTTATGATGGGTCTGCGTCTGAAAAAAATTTTTCATTTTGAAGCTATTCATTTCATGAATTCCTGGAAACACTTGGTAAGTTGAAAGTTTATTCGAATTTATTTCTCCGATGTAGTCAACAACCGCACACAAGCATGTTTCGGAAGCGTATCTGCTACCAAATTTTCATTACCTGGGATGCGTATCATAATAAAGGCTGTCGGTGCCCCAATGGTGTTAATGAAAAGGATATTTGAATTTCTCATGAAATCTGAAACTATTCGATCTTGCATGAAACCAAGTTTGTGTATTTCCGCAGACTAGCTAGTTTATAGCGTAATTTTAGAGGATAGGGGCCTACAGAAGTTCAGGTAGATGAGGCGAGTAGCAAATACGTACGCCATTGCAACATAGACCATGAAGCTGTCAGAACTATTTCCTCATTGGAACTGTATCTGTTTTACTTGTCGATGAAGAGTCCCATATTCGTGCTCATAAACCTTCATCACAAGCATCATTTTTTACTAGGTGCTACGTAAGGGCGAGTTTAAGATGGTGCATGCAGTAGTATTTTGAAGCTGATTTTTTTGGGAAGCTTTTCTTTTTCTCCAAAACTGCAATAGAAGGTGCTATAAGAGAAACAAACCAAATTTCTAATGAATTTCTGTAGCTGCCTGATATTTCAGAGTTTTATAGTCTCTTCGAAGGAACTATTGATGAAACAACTGTCGATTTGAAAATTCCATTGTCATTTATATTTCCTGTGGACGATTGAATACTTTTCTTAGGTACTCAATGTGCTGTGAAATAAAGCAGGTCCGGAAAATCTGCAGGTTCAGTTCCAAAAATACTATGAAGTGATCTCGTGAAAATAGGAAGGACAGTACAAATATCAAACTATAATGTAGGAATTGGATACGTTGTGATCATCACTAGTGGTGATATACATAGAGTAGAAGCGTTTTTTCAATCACTCCTCATTGTTTGCGCTATGATTGTCTGTACCTGGTCTATCTAACAATACATTTTAAAATCCATTCAATGGGGTTTTACTATTATTCAGTTCTTCTTGGGATACATCACTCCACAAATAGACTACCACATCACGATGTTCTTTTATTTCATTCTCAGTAGTAGGTTGATGAGCAGCTTCAATCAACATTGCTGAAATGCAAGAAGAAGAATTTTCTCCACTATTGTCATTATGATTTCATCTGTAATTACTTTTCTGAAAATTAAAAAAAAAAATTTCACCAATGATGACAGAATAAGACAGATCTGATATTCATAAAACCGCCTAAATCTGAAATTATTAATTGAGAAGCTTAGGTTAACCTGTGAAACTAGTTACCTGAATTTAGACTTGAAAGCACCAACTATTCTAATACCTGTAAAACAAAATAAATACAACAATAAAAATTAATTGGCGCTCCGGGGTGCCAATTTTTTCAGGAAATCAGGAACGAGTTCCTGGGGAATTGTGCTCAAAGTCGCACTTTTCCAGAAGTTCATTGTAGAAATTAGAGTTGGATTTGCCTCCGTCTTCGAGCCTCCACTTGTGGTATAATAATAATAATAATAAATTGTCTTTATTTATACTGGCGGTGTTCAGCTTACGCTACTCTTCCACTTAACCAGTATTTTGTACATTTACAAATTGATACATATATGTAGTAACAACAAAAAAAATAAACGAAAATTATTGATAGATGAATTGTCTTACAGATTGTTGTGATCACTGTTTATCGAATATGATCTTCCTAATTTTCTTTTTGAACGATAAACATAGTTGTGGTATTATATATTTATGATATATATTGAAAGTGGTAGCAGCCTGATATGTGAATGATTTTTCATAAAAAACAGTGAAATGTTTGGGTATGGTAAGGGTGGTAACTGTCCTAAGGTATCTGTTATGAACTTGATGACGTGAGGTGAGCTTTTTCATTGAATTTTCTGGTATTTTATTAAAAAATAATTTGAAAAGGAAATGAACTTGATGCAACTCTCGTCTATTATGCATTTTCAGCCATCCGATATCATTAATATGAGGTGTCACATTCTCCCTATATTTGATATTACACATGAACCGAGTACACGCGTTTTGGACTCTCTGTATATTTACTCGTTTTCTTAACTCACGGTTTTAATTTCTTATGATTCGATTTTAAGATTAGCTTTGTTTTTTCTCTGAAATACTACATTTTTTGGAAAGTTTTTTTGTCTATTCATTATTGTAGTAATAGTCGGCCTGTATCAGCCTGTTAACTGCCATGTTTCTACCAGGTTCGACAGAATATCTGTGAGGAAATCGAAGCGTGGAATTGAAGCAATCAAATGGACCTCACTAAAAGGTGGGACTTGTTTGTATATCGAAATAGTCAACGAACGAACCGTCTTCATCCCGGTATTCCACTCAACACCGTTTATGAAAAGCACTTTTGACTTCCTCATTAAATTTCAAACTATTCGCATATGCATCGAACCAAGTTTTAACGAAGTCATTCCTTTTCATTAGCTGCTTTCTAGGGATATTATTCACATCGACAAAAGTCTATATGATGTTTGAGAAATCAACGAAGTGAACTGAACCTTCATCTCAAAAGTTAGGTAATACTTTACATCCCCTCAATTTGAAACAAGTTTCTCATTCATCAGTAGCAATCAAATATTTATCTAAACATGGTCAAACCTGAGTACCGAACGTTTCGTCTGCTACTGCGGCACATATAAGATATAACCTTCGTACTCACAATCAACGCATATACCACTGATGATGGCTGCCGCAGCGGCAGACGAATCGTTTGGTACTCCAGGTTTCATTCAACCACGGCCTACTAGCCCGGATTTCATTCTTTCAAATGGAATTTTTGTTGACATCCTATAAATTTACTGCGGCTTTACTATTTGGCTTCTGACTGCGAGAAAAAGCATCATCATTCCGCATAGTCGCATAGTAGAGGAACAACGTTAGTTTTGTGAAGCATGACTAGTTCGATTTTGAATAATTAGGAGTACATTTTGATTTCATGTAAACGGAAACATATTTTGATTTTGACTCAATGTATGTTGATTTCAAACACGTTTGAAACAATTTTTACCTATACATATTTCAATTCAAAGAAATGAACTCATTATTTACTTTCGAATTCGTTTGCAGGTTAACGTTTGTAACAGTTAGGTCACACTAGTGCGAAAAATTTGAGGCTGTAGGTAAGATAGCCCAACAAGAGGCTATGTTAACCTGTTGATATGTGTGCACCAATCTATTACACATGACAAGCTACGATTTTCGTATCTATCAATTCTCGGGCTCTAATTGTGAAAAAGTTACTTTATTTACAAAAATACACCAGCGACACCACTGAGATCAGAAAGCCCGTCAGCGGTCTCTCTAGGGGTAATTTTTGTAGGAGTTCCACTGGTTCTTCAACTTGTTCATATCCACAGGTATATTAAATATGTGAAATTGTTATGTGGATACTATACATTTTTCTCTGTAACTTTCAGAGGTGAAGTATTCTATGCTGTTTGTCAGATGTTCACTGATGTTGATCCAGTTGGTGCAATGCCTTCGCATAATTAATTCTCCAGAAGCCAGTCCTAGTGTTAGCCTCCACGATGTATAGAGTCTTTTGACGAGAAGTTCCGAAGAGTTTCTTATTAAAAATACACTCGTATCATGGACATTTGGTTACTTTGTGTGGTTATTGGGATTATAATTTGAAAAAACTAATTGATACGTGCTATAAAGAATACATAAAAAATATAGAAAATGCCATTAATAACGATTCAAAACACTTCTGGTCATATACGAAAAGCAACAAAAAAACTAATAACTCTTCCCTCATACTCAAGCTACAGGGCTCCCGAGTGAAAGAAAGTGACTCTGCAGATTCTTTTGGCAAATATTTTCAATCTGTCTACAATAATGACCAGGCGACTTACAGCATCAACTTTGCAGGTGATGTAGAAACCCGTCTCACAATCGATGAAGTAACCGACAGCGATTACTTTGAAGCTTTAAAGAAACTTAAGCCAAAAAAATCTGCAGGAAGTGATAAAATACCACCATATATTATTAAAGGATGTGGAGTATGGCTAAAGCAACCTCTTCTTTATATCTATAATTCATCAATAAAATCAAATACGTTTCCAGACTTATGGAAGGAAGCATTAGTGACACCTATCCATAAGTCTGGCAGGGTTTCTAATATTGAAAACTATAGGCCAATAGGAGTGCTGTGTGCTATTGCGAAACTGTTTGAACAGATCATCTACATAAAAGTGTTAAGGGGTTTTGGCGAAAACATTCGTGATGAACAGCACGGATTTGTACCAAAAAAGTCGACGTCAACAAATCTACTAACATTCACTCATCATGTCCTCAACCATCTAGATAACAATAAACAGGTTGATGTTATTTATACAGATTTTCAAAAAGCATTCGATAAAGTTAATCATGATGTGATACTGGAAAAGTTACATAAAAATGGCGCTGATACCCAAGTACTCAAATTGCTGGCATCGTATTTGAATAATCGACACTTCAGAGTCAAATATGAAGGTATTTGTACAGGGAAATTTCGCGCAAACTCTGGAGTTCCTCAAGGATCAAACTTGGGTCCATTACTTTTTCTTGTATTCATTAATGATCTAACTCAAAATATAAAGTACTCTGAGTGTCTCTTATTCGCAGATGACCTTAAATTTTATAGACAGATCGAAAACTTACAAGATTGTGTCAAACTACAAGAGGACATCAATAGTGTTTATCGATGGAGTGTGAAAAATGATCTTCCGTTCAATATATCCAAATGTTCTGTCCTGTCTTGTACCCGAAAACTGAATAAAACACTATACAATTACTAAATAAATGGTATTGAATTATCCAGGTATAACTCCACACTCTCGTACAAACCTCATTTGGATTACATAGCATCTCAGGCACTAAGAATTATGGGATTTGTAATGAGACAAAGTGCACATTTCAATGATATTAAAGTGATTACTACACTTTACAATAGTTTGGTCAGACCTAAACTTGAATATGGGGCTGTAGTATGGCATCCTTCCTATATTGTTCATAAAAATAGATTGGAAAAAATTCAAAACAGATTTCTGAGATTTTTATATTACAAGAAATATAAAGTATACCAGGATTATAATACAATTAGAACAGTAGCACTACGAAATGAATTTAAAATACCCAGTTTGGAAAATAGAAGACAGGCAACTATAGTGTTAATGTGTTATAAAATATACAAAAAAAATTATAACTGTCCCAAATCTCAAATCTTTACTGAAAGAGAGAATTCCCAAAAGAACAACAAGACTCATTCAATTCTTTGATGTACCATATGTATCAACAAATAACTGTTCACCTATCATTACAATGATCAAAATAACAAACAACTTCCTGTTAATGTCAGATATCAACTTTGTTCTCCCTCCCAAACAACTTTATAGTGGTGTAAAAAAATACTTTTCAAGTTTAGAATAACTATGTTTCTTCCTTCCATTCGGCTTTATGTAGTAACTACTCGTAGATACAATGTAACTGTATTCACGTATGAATATTAGAATTCTATTTATGATTTAGACTGTATTGACATTTTTATAAGAATAATTATTTTCATGTAATGAGGTTTTTACCTGTTTGAAAATAAATAAATGAATAAATAAATAAATAATCAATGTAATATGTATGTAATTACACTTTCTATCGAACCAAAATGATATCACCTACCTATTGAAAAGGCTAACATTGATATATTCTCAAAGGAAATGACTTATTTTTCAGCCACGTCTCTGTAGTCATATAGTTTATTTTCATAGTGTAGTGTAACGTAGAGTGAGGAGTGGGGTACAGAAAGATATATCTACTTTCAGTTAGGTCATATTTAAAATCGATGGAATTTGTGTATATGTCTATTGTGACAGGTCAGAGAATTATTTGAACCGATATCGATTCTAAGTGTGAAGGATAAAATTTTTAAAGAATTTTTTTTGTGCTTGGCTACGTATAGAGATCATGTAGTGGTGATTCGAATGAAATTTGTGGTTCCATCAGAATAATTTCCAATTTTTAGGTTCGTACAAAAAACATAAAAAACATAAATATCGTGAGATCACAGAAACATAGAGATCATAGGATCATAAAAAATCTCAGAATCGTAAAAATTATGAGAACTGCTAATAGCATAAAAACAGGAATTAATTGTATACAAGGAGTTCGTATAAGGACGTGTCTGGCTGCGCTGTAAAAAATAGACCTGCTGGTGTTTGCCGGAATCCCAGATCTCAGGAATAAAAATAGTCTATTTGGAGGAATGTGAAATAACAGCCTTGAGTTTCTTTTATGGTTTCTGGAAATAGGATTTCGACGGAAGTTATGAGGTTCAGTGCATTAAACCCTAGCGTGAGAGCCTGTAATTGGTTATTATTCCTATTGAGGTCATTATCGAAAAGGGTGAAAAATTTCAAAAATTGATACAGTGACCATTCATTTTCTATTTTGATTTGGAATATTTTTAATAATCAATTCATTTCAAAATTGGGGATGCAAAACACTATTGAAATTTCAATATAAACCGTATTTCTTGTTTTATTGTTATTTTTGAAGTGTCTTCTATCCCATGTAACAAAATTGGTGTTCAGTGACATGTATTGAAAAAGAGGACAGTATTTCTAGATGGCGTTTAAATGAGAACTTTTCATTTAGTCACCCTTTTCAGCACTTATAACCGACCTGCGTCCTTGTCTCCGCAAATCAAGAGCTAGTTATTCTAACTGAGCACATGTAACGCTTTCTTGCTCTCAAGAAACGAGTAAAGTAACGTTGTCATGCATATATAATTCGATAGGTGTCACGGTATAGTTTCAAAACTCACTGATATAGATTGATCCTTTCCGTGCTACAAAAAATTGTATCGCCAACAACATATGCAGGAATAAATCCTGCACTGACACCAGCCGGATATAATTCAACGCTCTTCGTGGTATCAGCCAGGGGAGTAGTTGTTTTCTGATAGGTGTCAGTCCTTTAACCTACAGTGTAGGGAGTTGGGACTGGCCTGAACGATTTGTTCCTTCAGATGATTTGATTTATAGCCAGTCTTCAAGTATGTCCACTGACTTTATGTGAAAAGTTTTCTTTCCTTATACGAGGAATTGGGCACATTTCGGATAGGCGGTTGGTTACCTCCTTCACAGGCAGATGGGGCGATGGTAAACCTGTTGTTTGTTGTCCAATTCAGCCTAGTTCGAGGAATGATACTCTGAAGGAACTAGATTTTCAATTATCGAAAATCATCGGCTTTATGTTGATAATAGATACTACCTTGCACTGGAGAGTGGCCAAACAACCCGAAACCGGTCTGTAAGTGTGTTACAATAATTGAAAATCTATTGCGGCAGTTGTGTCGCCAACAGCATATGCAGGAATAACTTCAGTGAAGAATCCTGCACTGACACCTGTCGGATATAATACAACGCCCTTCGTGGTATTATCCAAGGGAGTAGTTGTTTTCTGATATGTATCAGTCCATCAACCTACAGCGTAGGGAGTTGAGACTAGCCTGAACGAATTGTTCCTTTAGATGATTTGATTGATAGCCAGTATTCAACTATGCCCACTGACTGACTATATGTGGAAAGTTGTCTTTCCTCATACGAGAAATAGGTCACATTTCGGATATGTGGTTGGTTTCCTCTTTCACAGACAGATGGGGCGTTGACAAACCTGTTGTTTGTTGTCCGATTCAGCCTAGTTCGAAGAATGATACTCTGAAGGAATTCCATTTTCAATTGTCGGAAATCATCGACTTTATGTTGATGATAGACACTATCTTGCCCTGACGAGTAGCCAAACAGCTCGAAACCGGTCTACAAGTGTGTTTCAATAATTGAAAATCTATTGCGGCAGTTGTATCGCCAAAAGCACATGCAGGAATAACTTCAGTGAAGAATCTTGCACTGACCCCTGTCGGATATAGTCCAACGCCCTTCGTGGTATTAGACTAGTTGTTTTCTGATAGGTGTCACCTCATTAACCTACAGTGTAGGGAGTTGAGACTAGCCTGAACGAATTGTTCCTTTAGTTTAGATGATGTGTAAAAATTATTATTCGACAGATATCGTTAAGCGAGTGGGAGTAATGACACCCAATACATGGCGCCAGACAAAAAAGATAAATCTTGAACAGACATAGTTATCAACATACATACAATATAACTATTAATTCAGTCGTGAAAACTACAAACACTGTAAATTAACATTCATTATGACACAGAATAACTCATCAAAATAGAAGGTGGATGTGAAGTGGGATATCCACGATTCGCCACAATGAATTTCCTTTGTAATCTTCGTTATATTTTGTTTTCGTAGACTGTCCCAAATTAGATTTTTGAAATGTAGGCAGTAAGTGCCCCTACTTTGATACTACTCGACTGACTAAATTATTTTGTGAATGAATGCACCACCTCTAATATAATTTGGTTTTCTTATGCTGTTTTTCAATTATAATGACGAAATCATATTACAGTAGTTGAAATGAGAATTGATGTTCTCACATCTACTTTCTGGTAATTCTGTACACAGAAATCAATTGTTTGAAATTTGTTCTAGGGCAGGAATTCTTTATGTTACGTAAAATTGATTTTTTTAAATATTTCTCTGTTGGAGTTATAGTTTTTTGCATTTCACTGCCCTATATTTTATTAACTAATTAATTTTTTTAAATCCCATTGACTTTCTGCCCTGAATACTAATCTCAAATTTCCCACAACATTTGATTTTTTTCCAAATACCAGAGATCGACCCGGCTTCATACGGGTAGCAGAACATATATGTCTACTCTTTTTGTATCATAGTGTCACTCCAAGTTGTCAATGAGGAAAGTCACCATCATAACTCGAATAGTGTGCTTTTGAGGATATTAGTTTGGAAGTAGTATCCTCTGGACAATTCCAGAAGAATTCTGGACTTCCGGGATGAGGTGGAGATCAGTATACAGGATATCCTGCGGAAGGCTCTACTATATATACTCTACTATAATATACTATGAAAATTGATGAGATTTTTCACAAGAATTTTCGAGGAAATTGGATTATCTCAGGAACACTGTGTTATCTGGATATTATCTACCTGAAGGCAACACAAAATGAAAATTTGACCGCAACTTTCACACTGATTCACTCCATGTAATGAAACTTGTGCAATTTCAATCTCTCTCCATCACGCGTGTCGCAACGGTTCGTCAAGCCATCTGAATTTATTTTCTTGCGTGAAAGTTCAAATTTTGCAAAAACTTCAAGACATCAATTTGTATTGTGTGGTATGAAACACAATTATGATGTGCAAGATATGCTTAAGACAACTCATGTATTAATTTATCGAGTACGAATATCGTATCTATCTGAATGGTTTTTCAGTTACCACATTATATGTGATTATTATTTTATGCACTAAAATGAGTACAGTAAGTTATCCTTGAAATATAGACATTTTTTTTTGTGGACCTATTAAAGAAGAACATATCGGAATGAGACAGCATTTTCAATGAAAGCTCGCACGGCTACCGCCCCGACTTCTCACGGATAACATCGACATATTTCATCCAATTCACATACATTCTCTTGAGTTCCGTATGGAAATCCTTTCGGTAGTTTTTGAATTCAACATATCCAGGTATACAGACATACAGACATATACTACTACAGACATATACCTACTACCGTGGACGTGATTTTTAAAGTATGTGTCATAAAGAAGTTCTAGAAAATATTCCCAATCAACTTCTCGTTTCTTTACATAAATGAAATGAAACAAAGAATACTTCCCGTAATATCTTGGATATTTTTCTGGTTCGTATCAGTAACACGTATTATGTAGGTAAAAGTATCCAAAATGAAGTAACTTCAGGTGAAATTTTTCCCCTATCGAATATATACATTTCCTCTATGAAATTACTGAAGACAACTTTGAGCTGATATTTTATCTGAACAGAAGTGCCCATTAACAAAACACCCGATATCAGTTTCATGAAATGATAAATGCGTGGACTGCAATTGTGCTGAATACAATCGTTTACCATATTTCATTGATTGAATAAACTTGTGTCTTGTATTCAAATAACCGATAATGCATACCGCAATTCTAGTTTCAACAGGACAGGGCACCACCAAATTCTACTGCACGTTTCAGTTCGGTAGATAGGCAGGAGGAAAACAGTAGAATGCCCCCTAGATCACTTCATTTCAGCCCAATGGACTTCTCTCAATTAGTTCTTCTGAAATATATGATCTAAACTTCCAGACCTAGCAATACCCGCAATGTAACTGATCAATCATGTCAGAAATGCAGAATATAATACATATTGAACAACAGAGTTCAATGGCCATAATGTCATCATCTAGTGGTAAACGACAAATACGTCACACATTTACTGGGGATTTTCTTTCCTTTGTTTTGGGTAGTATATTGCGTAACTGGAAAAAAAGGTTGTTTCTGTCGAAATCTGTCAACATCTGTTTTTCCGTTAACCAGATGTCGCCTTCCTACCAACGACAACTCTTAAAAGTCGAAACTTGTGCGAGTTAAGGACTAACGAGGTCTTACTTTTCAACGTGTGATCCCAACGTGAGATTCATTTGATGAATTTCATAACGTCCATAACGTAAAAATTACAGCAAAGTACTGTTTTAATTTTCAAAACCACCTTTTTTTATTGTTACCGGTCTTTTACCAATTCAACGCTTTTTGTGATACAGTTTTTCACTTTTTTGCATTCGTTCTGCAAACTGTGTTGAGGGTACTGTTCAATTCATCTAATTTATGAACTTACCACACCAAGTCGGTAATAAAATCTCTCCACAATGAAAATTTATAGTGGAAACCTCCATGGCATCAATCAACTATTCACTCAAAATAATATCATACGGATTATTGAGTGGAATGACCCCACCTTGATGAAAGACTGGTATTAGAGAATTAAGGCGTGTATTAACTCAAAAGTTACACCGCCACTAATAAAGTCGTATATGAAAAATATATTAATTCAAAAATCCCTCAACAGGAATAAAAAATTAATGTCGGAGAAACATAAACTGATAAACATTGTTTCTATATTGAAAGAAATATGTGGAGTTGGAAGAACTTTTGAGTGATTCAATGGAATTTTAAACTTTTTGATACGATCAAGATAGGTTATATTCAGTGTGTCCAAGATAGGAAGTGCCAGCTTTGGAAATTCTGCAACCGTAAGAGATACAGTACGGTTTCAGAAATAGGAAAAAATTGTCCCTTTTTAGAGCATGTTCAAGTGATATTTCGAAATGTAGGAAATTCCGATTATATGTTATACATTAGTAAAATTATCGCCAGAAAAGCTTCATATGCGTAAAAAACATTGAACATTTTGAAAATTGGCGAAGGTTTTTGGGACACGAAACATGAGATTGAAAACCTTTTAACGCCATCTTGTACTACTTGGAAAGTGGCAGTGAGGAATTGTTTTTTGTTCTTTGATGTGTTCTTGAATAGTGCCAGCAAAAAAATTGAATCTAATTGTCGAATTTGTGTTGTTTTCCTTATATCAAAACGTCGTTGAAATAAGATTTAAAAATGCAGCATTTTCGTAATAGAACTGACTGTGTATCTCTCACATTTGCGAGTGTAATAAGTGATGACGTAAGAAGCGACAGCGAACGAATGTTCGCTGTCGTTGAATGTTATTCAAGAAATACTTCATTGTGAGATTGTGGCATTCAAATTTGAAATATCATAAAAGTGAAATGTTATTTGTTTTCTTCCCTCCTACTGATATTAGATTATTTTGAGCTGAAGGTTTCAGTTCTATCTTCCAAAATGGAACCAAAATTTACTAGTTTTTAGTATATTATCTACATCATTATTATATTTATTTTTTCAATATAACGGTTTAACATAAACATTTTTTTTTACTCATTTCATTTTCAAGTTTTCAGTTTCTAATTTTGTTACTCAATTCTTCTCATTTTATTTAGTTCATTCAGAGCCTCAGTACAATGTAATTAGTAATCCGTCATTTTGTAGCTGTGTCCATTTTGAATTTGCATTTTTTTCGAAGTGTACCACTATTCTATTAGTCAAGCCCTGTCTTTTGATACCCATATTGAGGTAATTGTGAAAAAATATGCAATCCGTCATGTTGTAGCTGCAGCCATCTTAAGTTTGCATCTTTCTCAAATTGTAGTATTATTCTACCGGCAGGCTCTGTCAGTTGATACCCATATTTCGTATAAATACCCGTATTTGTAAAAAACATGTGATTCGCCATTCTGTAGCTGGGGCATGTTGGATTTACAATGGTACAGAGTTCATTAAATTGTGTCGTCATCAAAAGAAAATGTATGTACCAAACAGAAAGGGGGTCAAACTACAATTCCTAAATTTGACCCAAATAAAAAAACAAACAGGGCAAGCTAAATAAAACAGTTTGAGAAGTATAGATGATAGCAAATTTGGTAACACTTATATTTATATTTCCAGCTAATCGACTCCCTTGAGTAACGTGAATCTTTTCCGAAGAAGACACTCTTGTCAACATCGATGAAGATATCGCCAACTGAAATCCTCAAACCTTCAAATTTCGATAAATAATTATCATGGGCTTTAATGACGAGAAATTGAGGCAGTAGCTGATCCCAACAGTAGGACAGGACTGAATTTGGCAAACGATACGTTTCACGACCGTAAGGTAAGATTCTACGGAGCCTAACCTATGAGCAATCGACTAGATATGAATGAACCAGGAGAAATAAAATGTGAATATGGTTTGAAACTAGCTGAGAAGATTGTAAATGAAAATAAACAATGCAAAAAAGTGAAGCACTGGCTTATGAAAAGTTATCAAAACCCTAAATAGATGCGCAAGTTCTGCCGTATCTAGTCGCTTGTACATGAATTGAGATAATATTCGTTTCAGAACTCAATAAACCGAAGTACTTGAAAATCTTATTCCTCATCGAAAGTTTCTCATTCATAATTATGAATATTTGAATTGCATTTCAGTTCAGAATATTCAAATGAAAGGAATCCACCCAACACGAAATTTAATAGTTTCAAACAGTTAGCGAGTTGTTTGGAGTTTTCAAGGTAAATTGAAGACACGAGATTGTATTCAGATCCAGGGTATTAACCCACTTTATATTTACTTCTCATGAAGAATTCTCCGTTCCACGTAGAGTATTTAAAACGTTTTCCTAATTCTTAGCTTCCCTAATAACTGAAACGCTTCTCAAAAATCATTAAACTCAGCTTATTCCGACGTTGAAACAAACTCCAGAAGTTCCTTATTTTCAATTTGTATGATGTTCGGTGGATATAATTTTGGGCTTCCTCATATTTCTCCATCTAATTTTAATGAATAGAAGTAATTCGCTGAAACTAATAATGTCTTGAATGAATCCTAGCACAAATTTATATGTATGTATCTAATCTTTAGTTGTTTTTGTGGAGAGAAAAAAATTTGTTATCTTTATTTAGAATTCTAAAATATTTGAATACTTTTGCCTTGTTATCACTGATAAGTGAAATCTAGCCTACTGAAATTAGAATGCCTGTCGTATATGATATGAATAAAAATATCAATCTAATGCATATCAATGTCAGATCTCTGTCAACTGGATCTGACATTTTGCGAAATTACATTCGTGATAATGACTTTGATGTTGTTGCCTTGGGAGAAACGTGGCTCAGTGAAAGAAGTGACTTAAACTTATTCAATCTCAGTGATTATAATTTCTTGCACGTTGATAGAAATGGTTTGGGGGGAGGTGTAGCTTTTTATATGAAGAATCACTTAACATGTTCTGTCTTGCACTCTCATATTAGTGAACAATTTGAACAGCTATGGGTGTCTTTAAAAATCAAACATAAAACTGTTGTAGTTGGAGTTGTCTATCGGCCACCATCAGCTAATATAATAAGTTCTCTTAATGAATTAGAAGAGGCCGTAGTTAATTTACTTCCAGGAAGTGATTCATTCATTATTTTAGGAGATCTCAATATATATTTATTAGTTTCCGATAGAAAATGTCAATTATTCAATAATTTATTAGACTCATACAGTTTGGTACAATTGGTACAATCTCCAACCAGGGTAACAGAAGTCAGCCAAATTCTTATAGACGTTCTTGTTCTGAATAACTTACAGCACATTTTGTTCTCAGATGTTATTGATATTGATGGTGACGTTGATATACCCAAAACAAAATATGAAAAGTTTGTTAGTTACCGTGATTTCAGAAATCTTGAAGTAAACTCCTCCAAAGAAGATTTATTTCAAGTAAATTGGGGTAGTATTTATCTTTTAGATGATGTTGATGACATGCTTTCCTTCTTAAATGATAACCTAATACAAATTTTCAATACTCATATTCCTAATCGGACAATTAGAGCTACTAAGCCGCCCAAACCCTGGATAACGTACAATATAAAACTAATGCTTGAACTGAAACACAAAGCATTCCAACGATACAAGAGAATGAGAACACCAATATCATGGGAATACTATAAAGAATTGCGTAATTATGTATCTAGTGCTATCCGCCGTGAAAAAACTGTATATCTCAATTATGTACTTAGACAGAAGAATTCTAAGGCAACAAGGAATACTCTTAAATCTCTTGAAGTACTTCGAGATAATAAAACTCCGGCTATTCCGGCGTTTTTGAAAAATTTGACTGATCTGAATGAACATTTCGTTAATATACCAATATTTAAAAAAACCGCCAGTCAAATAGCTGTATGCGAAACATATTACAATCCTAAATATGAACCAGAGTTTATTTTTCATAATGTAAACTCGCATGAAGTGAATAAGCACTTTAATAAAATCAGTAGTAATGCTATGGGCTCTGATGAAATCACAATTCCTATGTGGGATTTAGTTTTGCCCCATTTATTGGAATACATAACATATATCTTCAACTTCGCCATTGAGACCAGTAAATTTCCCTCTCAATGGAAACATGCTGGAGTTAAGCCATTGGCAAAATGTAACGATCCCTCAGAGTTCTCTGATATTAGACCTATAAGTATTCTTCCTGCCATTTCAAAGGTTTTTGAAATGATTATTAAAGAACAACTCTTAGATTACGTTGAACGAAAAAATCTTATTACTTCCGTTCAGTCTGGATTTCGCCCTCTATATAGCACTACTACAGCTCTGAGTCTCGTCACTGACGACATATTCAAATCACTTGATGAAGGAAATTTCACATGTCTCTTAATTCTTGATTACAATAAAGCATTCGATACCTTGGATCCTTCTTTATTGTCCATAAAACTCAAGTGCTTTGTTTTCACTGATAATGCAGTGTCACTTATGAATAGCTATCTCTCCGGAAGGACCCAATCAACTTACCTTGATGGTAAGCAATCAACAATAATATCCCAAAAATTTGGTATATCGCAAGGTTCAGTCCTGGGACCGCTACTTTTTGCAATTTATATTAGTGACTTCCATGAATTTGTTAGTTTTGGTAAAATACATCACCACGCCGATGATACTCAATTGTATAGTTCATTCAGCTTTAAAGATATTACACCTGCTAATGAAGATATTAAAAGAAACCTCAAAACTCTATATGATGTATCCTGTGCACATAATCTAACTATCAATCCAAAGAAATCCCAGGTCATGTTATTTGGTCCCAAAAGTAAAAGAAATATTGTGTGTGAGTCATTGTCGATCCGTGTGAACAATAACATAATACCTTTTGTGAATGAATGTAAAAATCTGGGCTTGTGGTTAGATACAGACATGAGATTCACGAAGTATGTAAGTCATCTGTGTAAAACGTCATTCAATGTATTAAGACAACTTTATCCAAGTAGACACCTTTTCAAAAAGTCTGAAGTTGAATCTCTGTGAAACACTTATTTTTTCAAGATTAGCTTACTGCGATTGTATCTACGGACCCGCCTTACAACAATTAGATGTGATGCGACTCCAGCGAATACAAAATAGTTGTGTCAGATTTTCCTACGGTATCCGAAAGTATGATCACATAAGTCCGTCCTTTCGAGATTCTGGCTGGCTTTCACTCAAATATCTAAGAGCAATCCATTTGCTTAGTTTCACGCATAGAATTCTTGTTTCGGGATATCCGCCTTACTCACGTGAAAGACTAGTTGCACTATCACACAGTGGCACTTCTCGTAATAGACATACTTTGCTCATTCCCAGGCATTCCACAGCAATATTTACTCGAAGTTTCTCCTACAATGCGGCAAAATTGTATAACACCATCCCTACAGACTTTAAAGAAAGTTCATTGAGAAACTTTAAGAAAAGGTTGAAAGACATGTTTCCCACACGACAGTGATAGGACACGACATATGCAAAAGATTTTGGCAATTTCTCACATATCCGAATTTTCAAAATGATAAAAATACATACAATCCGAGGTTGAGTTTAAAAGCAGCTCTCATAGCTGAACTCCGCCTATTCATCATTTCTTTGAATTTTATTTAATTTGTACTTATTATTGTGATGAATAAAGACATATTATTATTTTTATTATTATTATTATTATTGATCATTTTCCCCGATCTATGGTCACATTACACTAAATGTACTGGATATGCTAGTTTTCTGTGGTTTCTCACCGAACTTAAAGTCAAACCTCAATGAAAAAAGTATCTACTGAAGTCATCAGCACTGTGGATGATGAATTATATGAATATTCTGATAATAATATAGTAAAGCACGTGATAAAACAAGAAATGAAATTGAAACAGATGCTATTCATAGGAAGGCTATACAATATCTATTTCAATTCCATTACAAATGTTTGAAGCACAATCTGTAAGAGGAAAAGTGATTGCCGTTTAAATATTTCAAAGTAGTTAATTGGATGGAATTTTTCGTAGTGTTTGTGTCTGTGCATAATTCACACAGCTTTGTGAACATTCTTCACTGATTTGTAACAAAACTCAATTATCTCCTTCTCACTTTTGATATAATGAAGAAAAAGTAGAAAGGTATTCTCCCCACAAAATAATATCTCCTATCTCATTTCAATTGAATCAAAATAATTCCAGATTCTTCATTTTTTACTGAAATGGAAAATTTTCGAATCAGTTATTGGGGGTCAAAAAAGTCAGTAAATTTCTGAAGAAAAATTCCCAATATTTCATTTCATCCCTCTGGTTACTGCTTCAGAAGAAATTCTGCAACTCTTCTAATTGATGCAAGTGGTGGTGCCTACATAATTATTATACTCATTGAATGAGATATGGCCGTGTGAAAAGTATAGTATTTCCCCAATCAACTGTTATTTTCTGAAGCTCGAGAACATTATCAAACGAGAAGATTTTGAAACAGTACAGTACATTTTGGAATGAACATTCAATTGCTTGCTCACTCACTATATAGCTGATTGAACGTTTTAGGGGTTTACCACTCAAGTCAAACAATAATACAAGGTTTGTTCGAAAGTACTTGCATCTCCTGAAGTATTTTCGGAATGATTCATCAATTTATCGACGCAAATCTTCTTCAGAAGCTATTTGTATTCTATAGACTCCATGTTTCAGTTTAGTCACAAAAAGGAGTTGTCTACCAGATCATTGTGCTTTTATTGTTCGTCAGTACTCAGAAACCACTACCGCTTGATCAACCGGATACCCATATCAATTCGAAGATATAGTATTTTCATTTTTGGGAAAGAAGTTTTCGGCTTTCAACTTCTCCATATTGATCTTCCCAAAGAAAGGAAAGAGGGAAGGAAGAATCAACTTCAAAAAACTGGATCTATATCTAACAACCAATCCAGAAATGTACACAGAAGGTCTCCATTGGAATCTTCTGATTACAAACTCATTTCCGTGTTGAGTGAATTGCCGATAAATGTTGGGGAACAACCTAAGCTGATCACAGATCTGCTGAGTGGGAGAATCTTCAAAACTGTTTCCAAAACTTTCTCTGAGTAGATGGTTGTTGTGAAGATCCATCTATTTGTGCTTCTGAAATCACAGAAGTTATCCTATCACCCATGGTTGCAGATATTCTTTTTTCAATGAAACGAACCTCTTACGGCTAACCTTTGTTCGACAATAATTGCGAGCCATTTGTCGCCTTCAAAAATCTCGCCTACTGGCAGTGGCGCAAAAATCCCAGTGCCGAAAACCGAATTAGTTTTGCTAATGCTCGCAACAGCTGCAAACTTAGGATGAATGAAAGCAGAGAACTTCACAATCAGAGAATTAGGGATAAACTGTTTGTCAATCCCAACGGGTCTAGATCCTTCTCATTGGTAGCTGAAGCTATTATTTAAAACTTCACAATATCCACAATTCCACCACTAACACAAGCGGATAGTTCAATTGCAACAACAGCTATAGAAAAGGCACATCTACTAAATGAACAATTTGCTTTCCACTTCACAGTCGATTTTCTGGGAAAGGTACCACCCACTATTCCCAGACTAGAATTCAAATGCCGGAAATTACTTTCCGACAATGTCTAGTCAAGCGAATTTTGAAACAGCTCAATATCAACAAGGCGTCTGGTTCTGATGAAATGACCGTCATCAAAAAGTGTGCAAATGAACTCGCACCAGTATTTTGCAGAATTACAACCTGTTTTACAAGAAAGGGGTTTCTCTTTCTTGTTGGAAGATTGCTCGCGTTCAGATTATTCCCAAAAAGGGCAAGAAAAATTTTCCAAATAACTATAGACCAGTCGCTTTACTATTAGCGACATCAAAAATGATGGAGAAAACCGTAAACCGCCAATATCCTTACATATTTGAAAGGTCTCAACATTTCGAGCGATCATCAATATGGCTTGCGGAAACAAAGATCAACAGGCGACCCTCTATCGTATGTCACCCATATTTGGAATGACACAATCGAGGAACTTGGAGAGTCAAGAGCGGATGCACCCACAGCAGGAGGTGCATCCTCAATGAGGATCTAGAAGTAATATCGAATTGGGGTGAAAATAACGAGGTTATTTCGAAACGAATAATTTCATATGAACGCTGAATCATACGAAAAACACTTTTCTCTATTCCATTCGTATTCCAAAAAATCGTAATGGAATCGAAACATATATCAGTTGTGGAAATGGCCACGGTGGTAGTGCGCCCGACTCACGATATTTTTCTCGAGAGAATTTATCTGGTTGAAGCTGGGATGATTCTGCAACCGTGGTAGGAATCACACGTAAAAAGATAGGATCTCGTTAGTCCTTAACTTTCCTTAGTCCTTTCCCAACTTCTGAGAGTTGTCGTTCGTATGGGGGCGACAGCTGATTAACGGAAAAACAGATTTCAAACAGAACAGACAGATCATTCACAGAATTCCTACACAATTTAATTAACGAAAGAAGTAAATTTCACTTACATGGAATATTGTTATCCTTCACTTCTGGACATCCAATGTCCAAGACAATTGCATTATCAGCTTTTCAGTATCAATCTGTATAACATTATAAGGAAAAACACAATCCTCCCATGAAAATCAATCTCTTCTTAAAATATACACTTTCAAAATGTATTCCATATTCCGCAGAAAACGGATTACTTTAGGAAATGTTCTTTGCTTATTTTTATTTATCGTAATTTCATTTCAGGGTTTTTCGTTTGATATAATTTTTTGGATTGAAAGGGTTATATTTTTAGGAGTGATTAATTTTTGGGAAAGAAAGTTTTTGGTTTTTTACCACTCCATCCTTGATAACAATAAAAAGATGAGGGAATCTTCCAAAGAAAGGAAGGAAGTAATCAATTTGAAAATAAGTAACTCTATACATGAATGTGTAGATCATCCAAAGAAGTAACTTTCAGACACAAACTGAAAGAAAGTTCTCCTGAAACAGCTACTTTCATATAAACATTGAATTACACGAAAGAAAAAAATTCTTCCGAAACAAATACTTCTATATGAACACTGAATTATACAGAAGATACTTTTCTCCACTCAGTTTGTATTTCAAACATTCGTTGTGGAATTAAATCAGATATTATCCACATGAGTTCTACTTCTACATGAATGGTAACTTTCCCAAAAATATAATTTTTATTTTTAGCAATTCATTTTAATTTTGTTTGTTCTTCCAGGGATTTCAAATCATATTATATCAAATTAGACAATTAAAGGATATAGATATAGAAATGAAATACTTTGTCTAATTTCAACTTACTTAATGTATTGATATTAATATGACCAAGGTTTCGGTTTTTACAACATTCTCAATTATTCTAACCAGGAGCCTCCCCCTGCTTTTTCGACTTGGGAAAAAATTGGGAAATTTTGGGCCGTTAAGGTAGAAAATAATATTAGTAAGAAAATGATTGTGAATTGAAAAACTTTGAATGAGAGAAAATAAAGGGAGAGGTAATAAGAAAACGGAAAGAACCGTGAGAAGGTTGGGTTCTCTCAACATGCATAACTTGGAGATCCCATACTTCGAAATACTGAGTTGTTTGAAAACTTCAAAAAAGTTTATTTTAAATAATTCAAGTAAGAGAACAGTCCTGAACAGTCCACAAATTTTGAAGTGACAATTTTACTTTTCGCTATTTTTTCGACTTGGAAAAGTCGGGAAATTTCGGGCCGTGAAGATATAAAAAATAATAGTAGAAAACAATAAGCACAATATTATTTAAGTGTTGTTTCCTTTCGTTTGTATTGAATATTTCTATACATAATGGATATGGTGAAAGACCAAGGACCTTGGTCCAAAGAAGAAAAATTCCCATTATTATTTTTATAGTTACCAAAATTTATTTTTTTTGTGCAAACCCTAACGGGCATAAGCATTCAGCCAATCTTTGGATAGATAAGTAAGAAAATTAATATATTATAGTAGTAACTATAATCCTCGACTTTCATTTTTTCGACAGTTGGGAAATTTTGCAGGTGGGTTTGGTAAAATTTGGATTCTTCCCCCCCTGGTATTTCTTTTCGCTACGGCCCTGATTCTAACACTACTGACCTAAGAAGAATATCGAAGTATATATATCCAAGAGTAGGTAATAAGATATATACCTACATTCATTAATACCAACTACATTAACTTCAAACTGTGATTAATTGCGTTGTCATCTTCATTAATTCAAAAGTGGAGACGTACACAAATCTGTTTGTTCGTTAAGGGTTCTATATTTTTTGTTTTTAATTGATTTATTGATTTCCATGGCTCCCAACGAATTCATTTTCCTATATCTATATCATTTAATTGAAGATGAATTTCCACAAAATAAATAAGTCATCAATATCACAAATTAGACAATGAACTAATGAAATTCAAAATTATACTTCTATGAGGATGTTCTGCACTAAAGTTTAACTGTAACTGTAAAGTTGTTTGAATCAACTGCATAGAAGTAAATGTTGAAACTATTCAACAATTTCGATAATATTTTAGCATTTGAAGTTCATTTACTATATTTTTAGAGAGACAAAATTCTGAAACATAATTTAAAGTTTCATTGTAATTCAACAGTCACAACAGTTTAGATAAAGTTCAAAATCATTTTGCAAAACTATGAAACGATTTTTCTTTGAAATCAACATAAAAAATCTGTTTAAAATCTTTTTTTCCCTTAATCAGTTAATCATAAGGTCCAATTCATTGTATTTTTCTCATTTATTCAAATTATAACTTTATCCTGTAACACTTGAAATCAACAAATTATTTGAACAATCGCTTTTAATATGTCCACTGAATGCATGGATCACTTGAATCAAAACAAAAATTGTTAAGTGAGTTGAGGAATGCACATTTAAAACAATAAAAAGTTGAACGGCATACCATACATGACCTACACATCTTTGAAAAGTGAAAAGAGTGTATTTTGATCTCAATTGCTTCTGCTTTCTTTCTCCTTTTGTAATTTTTTCTATGAAGCTGGAGAAGTGACAATTGGAAAGCTTTTTCCCCCAAATACTAATCTCTCCTAAAAATATACCCCTTTCAGCTTTTCCATACTCTCTGAAATTTGTAAGCTATTCTATCTGATTACAAAGTATATGAATATTTTTCTTGCTAAAATTGAGTGAACTATACTCGTACTATAGCAGTCAGTGGATTCTATTGGAAATTACCTATACATCCTCCGCATTCAAGCCACTGGATTCATTTGGTATGCAAGTCGTGCTTCAGTCGGGATATACGCGGAGATAATTCTGACCATAAATGTACGATATCATGGAAAGCTTTCACTAGATTATTCAAATCTAGGTTGGCGGCTTTTTGCGGTTCCATTAGGCAACTCTTAATGATGAAGGGTTAATTACAAATGGTGCACATTACAGTCTTGATCCCACGAATAATTAAATCTGAGAAAAAACCAAACCGAGATAAAAATGAACGATGTACGTTTGTGATAATTTTTATGAATTCATAATTGTAGCCGTATATAATCTGCTTGCTATTCATGATATTCTCCATGTGAGGGAGACACATTCCAAACAGATGTTTCAACCTATGCCTTCAACTCGTTATGCGAAGGTGTCACAACCCTGAAATTTTTTATTGAGAGTGGGGTCGATTGATATTTCATGTGGAAAGACATAAAATTTGTTTCAAGAACATCAACCCGATAATTTTGGGATTAACTATATATACAAATAAGTTTTGGGTATCAGGAAACAGAGTAACTATCATCATTTTCATTTTTGAAGTAAAAACTTCTTATGGGAAGGTGAACCGCTTGGTAACGTTACTCATACCATTGACAGAATGTCTGGCTTTCCTTTCTTTCCACTATGAAACACAGCACTAGCCGTATCTCGAACAAACGATTCTCTCACCTCTCTTCGCATGGCTTAGTGTTCAGTGTGCGGTCGACATATACTGTTGACAATTAGCATATAACGTAAAACTATCATCACTTCTGAAAGTGATTATGAAAAATTTTATGAAACAAGCAAAAGATGATTCTCGAAAAATTACGAAAGGTTAGTTCTTCTCTATTTTGCCTAGCTTTCGCTTCTGATGAAAAGCTTCTTCAGTGCCTATAATTTATTGAGTTGTGAATTTTTTGCCAATAAATAACATTACAAATCATACTTACAGTAAAAATGAGTAAAAAACAATGAATGAACAAATAAATAAACGAAAGAAAGTTGAACATTATTGGATTTTTTGGATTTGGTTTGACAAATGTCATATCTTCACATGAATGTCATTTTTAAATGGGCATGATGATTTGATAATCATTGGAAAATGACTGTATTTAAATTTAGGAACAAATAGCAATATTGTAGAATAGATAGTTTTTGTTATATTGAAGTTGAAAATTTTTAGTTATGATAATCGGGAGTTGGTAACAAAGGAAAGTAAGAGATTTTCAACTTTTTTATCAATGATGGGGTTCTTCTCAAGGCGACGAAGGTGAACGCCACGAACATTTTGGTCTGCAGAAGTTGAATAATATTACAATAGAAAAGTTAGAAAATTGAAGATTATTGTATTGTATAATGATAATTGAATGCAAATATAGTAAAAACCAACCTGATAAGCCAGATCCAGTCCAAGTTCCAGTGATTGTGAAATTCCCAGTAGAGGGGAGAGGTATCCAAAGGTTACAAAACTCACACTACACAAAAACATTGGAGAAAAACCAGGTATTTACCGATTTCACTTCAAATATAAAATATATGCATATATAAAAGAAATTGTCCAAAAACAAAAAAAGAGACAATTGAATCAAATTTTTGAATCCAGGAATTTCTATTGGAAATAAACAAGTTACAGTGACCCTGAAATGATAACTAACATTTCACAGACAAATAGTGCATTTCGATATTCAAAATAATTAGTTCGGTGTAGACTTAAAACATTTTTAGAAGTAGTTAATTTTCACTTTAGATATTATATATATATATATATATTTCGAATTTAAAATTTTTTACATTTCTTAAATAATTGTTCGACATTTTTTTAATTCAGTTGTGTCTTTTTCAAATTTATTCACAGGAACACCTGCTAGTAAGATCAACTTGGGTAAGTTATCGTTGTATTTGTGCCTGAATCCGCCTGAGGTGTTGAGAAAAATCTCTATACACTGAGTTATAGAATTTCAACTCAACGTATGAGTCAAGCTAAATCAAAATTTTCATTTCAGGAATAACAAAAACAATAATAATAATAAATATGATCAGGTTTTGAGAGCTACCACGCCACCGAGTAAGTGCCAAGCATGGCCAGTCAAATAGTTTCAAATGTTTAAATAAAATAAGTTTTTTGTACTTTTTCTCTGAAGCTTTAAATTGAATGTGTGATAATTTTCTACATGATGAAAAGTATTACCTTTGTTTTTCTCATTGTCACGTTTGACTTCTTACTATAAACTCAAGTTATTGTCTTGATAAAGGGAATAAACATTCTCGAAAGCTCGACCATATAACAAAGAGTATTATTCAAACAACAGCCCAGTAATTTTGACTGCATCCCCAGCAATATTCCATATTTCTCCTTAACTAGTCAGTCAAGACTACTCTTCGCTTTATATGTATATATATATATATATATATATATATATATATATATATATATATATATATATATATATATATAATTGATAGTGTAACGACCGTATGTATGTATAGAATAGTAGTTTTTCGGGGATTCGGTCTGATTAGAATAAATATTTACTCTTTTTAGCTGCCCGAGCTTTCGCCGAATCCCCGAAAAACTACTATTCTATATGTATATATATATATGTATATATATATATATATATATATATATATATATATATATATATATATATATATATATATATATATATATATATATATATATATATATATTAAATCTTCCAAATGAAACCTTTTTTATCTTTACGACCATCTTGAATCAATGCAGTAAATTTTGATGCATCGAATACCATAAATTCCCCTTTAACTCCTCACCACAGCACGCTCTTCCATGATTTCCATTGTGAGCGGTCAGGGATAACAAGTAGTGCGATCATTGAGATAAATCTGTTTCAGTTTCACCCGTTTTATTTTATGAATGCAGGCGTTTCGGCGGAAAGAACATCTAACTGTGCCATTCTTTACGAACTAATAGAGCGCACTAACAGTTTATTTTCTTCCTTAAATTTTTCAATTACTTGCTATGCTTTTTCGGATGCTCTTGTTCATTTTCCCCTTTGTGTCTTTTTATTTTCTTGTAAATAAATTGCCACCTCCGATTCAGTTAAACGATGAAGTCAGTGGAGAACAAAGAAATACTGCGGCATCATTAGGGGTTGATTTATTAAAGAAATATTTTAGCATTACGCGAGTATTTCGAGAAATGTAGCATTGGTAAAATATTTGATCAGGAAATTAAACAAATCTTTTCAAGGGATATTAATATCTGAAATAACTCTTTTGGCTTTCCATTTTCTCATAAATATATAAATACAAAAATCTATTTTTTAATATAATTCATTGGCCACGCATATCACTTTCAACTGAAGCGGTATTTTTTTGATGGAAGTAGATATCATCATTTCATTATTAACAAGGTGTTAATAATGAAAGATGAAAATGAATTATCGTTCAAAACTTTTCAAATATTGCATAATAGCTGTTGGCTGCAACTTCGTTTGCAAGGAATTCAATTTTTGTGTCTTCGCAAATTTTTCAGCAGTGAAATGTTCTCGTGTATCTGCATGTCTTCAGTTTGTGAAAAACTCATTTCACAAACAATAAATATGATCGACTGAATTTTTAGATAAATCAGCTGAACAATATTTGCATGGTATTTTTTTTCAACGAACGTTTGTCGTGAATCTTCTAATTGCCATAACCTTTCATTTATGAACTTATTTGAGTAACACTAAATGGCTCAATATTTAGTGTTACTCAAATAAGTTCATAAACAGAAGGTTGTTAAGTGCAATTTCTTGCAAAGGAGGCTGCTGCAAGCAGCTTCATCGGACCAGGACCTGTCATTGGCTTCGCGTTAGGCTTTGAAGAACAAACATTGAACACCTGGATGGCAAGAAAATTCATGGACTTCTGGCAGACTCTACCAGGACTGGCTCACTCCAAGGCATTTATTCACCCTTCGAAGCTTGATACCAAACAGTTGTGGAACTACATCATCATATGCAGAGACTCGGGATGTCGGAAGACAGTGTGTGTTGCCTGATGGAAGAGCAGAGCACATACATTGTCCTTGCACCGCTGGGGACCGAATCAGGTTTTAAGAGTTCGGCAGAGCCGTACTCTTATCGTTTGACCTGAAATACTACTCACGATACAAATTAATCGGCTTCATTAAGAAGCTGAGTTTATTTGGTTGAGTGTGAATAGATGTGAGCCACAATAAACCCTTGCGGGTTGCGGTGGAGGGTCGAATAGACCCACTCACTTTGGACCTTACCCAACCTAAGTGCAGCTTACACAACACATCAGTAGATACAGTTCTCAAATTGGTCGTGGTGGAATTGGCCAATGTTTGATAAAAATCCATAACGTGTTCAAGTAACACTTTGCGAGATTCACTGTGGAAAGTTTACAAAACTGCAGCAATCGGAGTACTCTCGTCAACAAGTGCCTTTCAGGTCAAACTTATTTTTCTACCTCCGCCTTCAGGTACCAAAACAACTTGATGCAATCTATGGAAGCCAGAAGAATCAACATCTGAAAGACATTATACTCGTAATGTTCTCCCACGCTTTCACGAGTTGTGATACAGTAAGTCCAAGTTTTGGTAAAAGAAAGAAGAAATTATTGGACATGATAATCAAAAATGAGGCAGTATGGCAAAATTTTTCATAATCGCTGTTCTTACAAAAAAGAAATGAAGGAAACTGAAGAACGATTATTACTGCCTATGTATGGAGAGTTCAAATGCGATATTACTGCAAGACAATTTCGTATTAGGAAGCTGATAGATGGACTTGAAAAGTCCAGAAAAGCATTCATCTTAGCAACCATTCCACCAACATCAGAATCACTGAGTTTCCATTTCTACAAAGTGTTTTATCAAGTACAATATAGGCTCGGGATTGAGCTAAATCCTAACGATTGAAGCTGGATGAAGACGATCAAAACAACAGGAAAATTATCTCCTGATCGCCTGTTGACATTAGTCTACTGCAATTGCATTAAAAACTGTTCCAATGGAAGTGAATACCAAAGGCCCGACTCCCATGTTTCTCTTTTTGCAAACATTGCAAGGAAGATATTTGTGAAAATGATAATAAGGTTACAATTGAACATAACGAATTGAAACATGAAAATGAAGACGATTCTCAGAAAAGATAGTAATCTTAAATGAAATAAAAAAAAACTTTCAATTAATGTAAACAATTATTGATAAAAAAACCAACCAGAATAACCACAAGTTCTAATTCATTTTTGGTTTGTAAGATCCTTCGACTAATAAATTCAAGAAAATATTTTCTTTGTTAACTTATTTTCATTCATAATTCATAAAATGATATGAAGTAAAATTGATAGGTGGAAATTATTGACGAATATACGTCGGATAAAAAGTTACATGAGTGATATATTTATATTTATTATAGTACATAAGATATTTGAACATAAAAATTGAAAATAAAATCCTGCATTTTTTTTATGAACGAATGCTACGAATGGAATGTATAATTGAGTAGAAGTCTGAATTTTCGGTTGAATTTGTTCTTTGATCAATAGAGAAAATCAGTCCGTAGGTTTTTTATCGTATCTCAATCAGTTTACAAGTTATAATAATTTAAAACATAAAAAACCAGATGAGAATGATGGGGTGAAGGAGAGCAGAGTTTCCCAAATTCGAATTGAAACATAAATAATTCTTTTCTCAAGAAATAATACACAGTCGTTTTTGTTACAGAAGAGTTAGAAAAATATATAGAAAAAATTGTATTGTTCATAGCCAGGCGGTAGCCAGGCGGTTCGACGTGGGTGCTTTGTTCACTCATTCGAATTGACTGCCTTATTGGTCGGTGGTTCAAGCCCTAGTCTGAACGATCGATTTTCACTCACTATCATCCAATCCGTGTTAGGAATCACTCGTTAAAAGGTAAGACCTCACACAAGTTTCGACTTCTAAGGGTTGCCGTTCGTATGGGTGCGACAGCTGATCAACGGAAAAACAGATTTTAAACACATTTTTTGTTTATTGAATTAACAGTGAGAATATAAATAATATTAACAATTATTCTGTTAGTTGTCAAAGAGCAAAATGAATTATGATTTGAAAACATAATGATTCTTTTATATCAATGAGAAGTGGTGTAAATAATGTTGATAAAAAATCTGTTTTCGGACAATGACATTTTTTTCAAAAAAAGTATTTTTTCCTGTGAAATTTCATTTTTTTTCATCTTATTCAAATTGAAAAAAAATCAAATAGGTTTCGAAATATTTGAAAAAAATTAGACCCTATTCATTTTTCCAGTTGATTGTTAATACCTTCTGCAATTTTTGCAAGCGTATGGCGTGTAAATGACTTTTAAAAAATCATCTGCACGCTATTCTGAATGGAATGATATCTTGTTCATATTTTCAGGAGGCGGAGAAAAAAAGTTTGATCTGAAAGGCCTTTATTGACCAGAGTACAACACGTATGTCGCTATACAATATCTTGTATACCGAGTAAATTCTAAGCAATTCGTACTTTTCATAATGAAAATTTAGATCATGTGATTTTCCATCTGAGTGATGGATGAAAATTTCATCAAATATAAACAATATTGATCTTGGAGTAGAACAAAAAATTTCAGACTCACTTACTATTTGTCAGGATTATTTTCAATTAAATGAAAAATTTTTCCTCATGCAGTACAGGGTTAATAATGGAAAACCAGTTAAGTCATTTGCTAGATAAAATCCTTATGGATAGCTTTCAAAATGAATCCATGATAATCAGTTGATTATCAGTTTTTCATACTTGAACAGAAACGTATATGATATCAATCTTTGTTTCTTTTACTGGTAAAAGTAGGTGGTTGGGTAAGTTCGTGAAATTTGTCAATACCATTCACCCATCAACTGAATTCATCAATGAAATGAAGCTAAACAATTCCATAAATTTTTTAGGCTCAACTATTACTAGAATAAAAAATAGGCATGATTTTGCGATTTTCCACAAATTATTTTATATAGACATTGTCATACATGATTTGTCGACACATCCCGATCACTATTCCGATCACTAGCAGCCTAGCAGCATTCAATAGTCATATTTCATTCACAGACTATGAATATTTCACTGTAGAAAAGTAATTTTCAGAGAGAGATGACTTTTATCAATCAATTTGCTGTATTACGGTTCTAAGTAAGATATTATTGACTTAATTACTTCTAAAAAACTACAAAACAAGCTATCAACCAGGTTTATTCCATTTCAAGAAACGATAAGCAGTCTCATACAACAATGGCTTTCTTTGGCTTACAGAACAAATAGTAGTTGAGGCAAATTCATCAGAAACAATAAAGATGATACTTCAGTGTCGGATAGATCAAGAGCACATGAGTTAGGTCTAGTGTGAATATTTTTTACCTCAGTATCATGAAAATTGTTTACGCAATATGAAAGGTTACTGATTTTTATCCATACAAAAAAACAAAAACTCAAAAACTTATTGGGAACTTTTGCAAAAGCTAACACTTATAACAATAACATACTTCGTTCGGTCAATGAGAATCTTTCTCGGACTAATTCCGCCAGCAACACGCCAGTACGATTACGAGTACATTTCGTGAAGAGAATAGAAAATTGTATCATCGTTCGATCAAATTTGTGTAAAACCACAACCTCAACTGATTATGCGGAATGGTGATGAAATAATGATTCTGTCGGAAATTTTAAACATTTCGTTCAATACCATTGGAGCGAGCGGATTCCTGCCGAGCTTCGAATTTTAATGAGATCCTCTTCCGGGCTACACTAATAAATAACCGAATTGAATTCGCGCTTCGAATGGAAATCAATTTTCATATCGGACTCGCCGCCTAGGATTGAATCGGTTGAGAAAGATTGGAACTAGGGGAAACTTCGGTAGGAAAGTGAGTTAGACTGGTGTTTCGAAAAAGAAAACCAAAAGTGATGATTTTTGTTTTTTCCTGTGAAAGTTTCCTTTATACTTTTCTGTTGTAGAAGTCTAAAGAATCAAACTCTCTTCAAACAAAAATTCACTTTTTTTATCAACGATGAAACATTTTATTCAAAGAGTTTCACGGCTGGGATTATAATAACTATGTCAAACATAAGTATCGGGTTTGTTGGCCATGGTTTACATGTTTTTATTTCTGACAATTGACATCGACAATTGAATTAAAAATTTTCAGAAGCGATGAGGCAAGATACCCCATACTCTAGTTGTTCACACAGCGCATACACATTGTTTGAGGTTTTGATCTTCGGTTTCATTCCATCGGTGAAGAGCATGGATTCGTTGTTTCGGGAAATATCTACCGGCCTCATGCGACTAGATTTCATTGATGTTAATTTAACATTCCTTTTGGTAAGTTGACTATGTGGCTTTTGAATTTCCATTGCCTCTCTATATAACCTTGTGTAATAGCTCTGAGTTTTGTCAAGCACAGGTGTCTCTTAGTACGTGATAGTGGTTTCTCAAAGATAGAGTTGTGTTTTCTTTCTCGTAGATTCATGAAATAATAACACTAGGTAGTGAATTGTTTTGGTCACGTCTCGAAAGTATCAGGTAGCATTTTCGATGGAAGCTTCCAGGGTTCTCATCGGTAACACTTGCACAGATAGGTATTTGTGGCATTGGATTGAAAACCTATTCGAAATAACTTCCAGATTCTCATTAAGATAAACAACCTCCTGCTGTCGATGAAGATGTTCATTGGCAGCCGATGTCCTATAATCAAATGGAATGACGGTACAAGGGTTGGAGACGATATGGATCCCTGTGTAACGCCAGCGTTGATGGTTGAAGTATTCGAGAGATATCCATCGATGGCCACCTGCAAGGAACACTTTTTTAGAAAACTGAAGAGCCATACAAAAAAATGATCTGACAAGACATAGCATCGAAGTTTGGCCAGCAAACCCCCATGTCACACACGTTCGAAAGCCTTAGAAATATCAACCGCGACAGCTCTTAATTCACCATGTCCCTCGATTGCGTTATTCCAAACATAGGTGATATACGATAGAAGGTCGCCTGTTGTTCTTTGTTTCCGAAAGCCATGTTGATGATCGCACAAGATGTTAGAGCCTTCCGATTATTCAAGGATATAAGGATTTACGGCTTTCTCCATGAATTTCAATACCACTAAAATTTTCTTGCGTGTCTGAACGCGAACAATCTTCCAACAAGAAGGAAAAAGCCCTTCTTGCTAAGACAGGATGGAAAGTCTGCAAAAACTGGGGTTCATTTGCGCACTTTTTAAGTACGAGGACGTACTTTCCCAGAAAATCCACTGTGGAGTAGGACACACATTGATCAACTGGTAGATTCGCTTTTCAAATGGCTGTTATTGCAATTGAACCATCCGCTTTTGTTAGTGTTGGGATTGTACATTTTGTAAAGATCTGATTAACAGCTTTAGCTACCGACCAGAAGGATCTACACCCATCGAGATTGGCAGGTAGTTTATCCCTCATTCTCTGATTGTAAAGTGTTTTGCTTCCATTTATCCTAAGTGTGCAACTGTAGCGAGCATTAACGAACCTAATTCCGTTTTTGGGTGTAGAGTTTTTGGGCCAGTAGGTACCGGTAGGCGAGATTTTTGAAGGCGGCAAATTGCTCGCAATTTTTGTTAAACCAAGGTTTGCCGTTAGAAGTTAGTTTCATTGAAGGAAGAATATACGTATCCATTGAAAAAAGAATAACTTCCGCGTCTTCAGAAGCACAAATCTATGGATTATTAGAGCTGGAACGAACATCCACTCAGAAAAAAATTCGGAAATGGTCTTGGAGATCCTCCCACTCAGCAGATCTGTAATACCAAACTTTCCGAGGCTCAGATTGTTCTCTAACATTTATCGGTAATTCACTCAACACTAAAATGAGTTTGTAGTCAGGATTGGTCTGGATCGGTTGTTAGGTATAGTTCCAGATGACTAGCATATTCTCTATCACGATCAGGAATCCTGTTTGTCTCATTTATGATCTGAGTAAGTCCCCTGCTTAATGCAAAAGCTTCAGCTTCGCAACCTTATTCGGCATTTATATTTGAAAATTTGAGTCATTCGATATTGTGGACATTGAAGTCATCAAATATGGAAATTTTGGCACTGGGATGATTAATTTGCAGAATGTCAGTGGTGTTCGCAAGTGAAGGGAATAGTTTCCTATATTGTTTGTCGATTGGTGGTCGATATTTGAGTTGAGTCCTGTGATGTTGCAGAAATCGATTTAGAAGTTGCTAGTGGACCTGTCAGCAACTGCAGTTACCATGTTTTTTCCTGTGGACTGGTGTTAGGAAGACCCTGCTGTTTGTCAGAAATAGTGGTCATTGAATACCTTCTGCAGGATGACGCCCCACTCGGAGATTCGATTGGGGGACTATTTTACCTTTGGAGAATTTTGACCCTAGACCGTCATCATACAATTTTTCCTTATATTCCCACCCTTGAAACGGAAAACAGCGGCACAGCAACAAAAAGTTAGTCCGACCACGACCATATTCGTAATGAGAACGTTGTCCTGGACATATTTTCGAATAATGGGTTTCTGATCTGTTTTTTGTTAACTAGCTGTTGCCCCCTTATGAAAGACGACTTTCAAAGATCTTGCCACTCAACGTACGATTCTCAGCACGGAACCCATTAGTTTCTATATCGCTGTATTGTGCACGCTGTAAAAAGTAGCTTTTGATATTTACAGTTTTATATATTTTCTCAAGTATTTTTATATACTTCCTCAAGAATTTTCTATACTTCCACTTTTACTTTCAGTCCTACTGTAATCTGATTGTATGAATTGAAAATTTCAATAAATTAATCAGTCAATCTTTGGTAAAAACCATATGAAAATTCATCCTATGTCATTCGTAAGTACAATCAGAACAATAAAATATAAACTTTTCAATATTTTTAAAATCTACACTTGTATGACACAACAATTTACAAAAAAGAGGAAATGGGCTCGGGCAAAAACTAAGCCTTCATTACAGTCACATATTTGTAATAATTTATAAACGAATGTTGTTCCCAATTGCGCCTGAACAGGAAGCATCGGCCAATAAAGAAGAGAACGAATGTTGAAAATGTCCCTGGCCAGGGACGAAGAGTCTATGTTGCTGTGAAAATAATATTTAGTGGAACGGTAGCCTGGTTGATTTACGTGCGGGGTTTGCATCACTCACTCAATCCACCGCTGTGTGAACCGGTGGTTCGAACCGCGAGGTTGGACGATCGATTTTCACTTTCTATCCGTGTTAGAAATCACACGTTGAAAGACGACCTCGTTAGTCCTGAGCTCGAACAAGTTTCAACAGCTGGTTAACGGAAAAACAGATTCAACAGAATTAATGAAGATTTCAACAACTCAATGTAAGAACAATTTCATTTCTGTTTTTAGCGTTTATAACTCTCTCACTCTTTCAAAAACTATTTTCTGTTGATAACACGCGGGTCGAGAAAAGCGTTGCATTTCTGGGGAGTGGAAAAAGTGCTTGTATCATATCTTTGTAGCTTGAAATGAGCCCTAATGAAGTAAGTACTTACAACCTGCAAACGCATCTAAATGATAGAAGCAACGTTTGGAGGCTATAATGGGGTTTTTACTAATTAAAATAATGTGATTAGCTACTTTCGGAGAGTGGGTCGTGTAAGAAATACTCTCATGTGATAGGAAGTGGGTTTATTCGTTGTGCAAGTTGCAAGTAGACTTAACTACATATAGACTCAACACTGAATCATTCAATCCGCATGGGGAGAAGGACATGATCATTCGAAAGCCCTATGTATATATATATATATATATATATATATATATATATATATATATATATATATATATATATATATATATATATATATATATACATCAGAGTTTACATATATAAACTAGTAAGTGGTAAGAAAATATAATTTCAGAGTTGTGATATTTAGTTAGTTGTATTCTTTCTTCCAGAATCACTGGTAGATAAGGCTTCACAGCCAAAAAGCAGCATTCAAATGTAACCAATAAACAGGATAATTGACAAGCAACAAAAGGTGTGATATTATTATAAGTGAAGCAATAGAAATAATGGAAAAAGCTCGCCTGATCAAAGTGTTGCCAGCGTATATCTTTCTCCAATAGATATTCTCTTCGTTCGAAACGTTGTAGAGATCTGGTGTGTTCATAAATGATCTTGAGATTCTTTGGTAAGTGGTAAAGTTGTAATCAATGATCTTCTGGTTACCAGAGATTTCTTGTAGTAACGTAATAAAGGTAACAATGAGCTAATCGTCAAGATGTAACCAGCGTACAACGAAGAGATAAAGCGAAAGGACAAAAATAAAAAAAATGCCTGAAACAAAGTAAGGTTATACGAACAATTCTGTGCCAAGTTCCAAATGAAGAAATCTAACACAGTCAGATCCGGTGAGCGGGCAGGCCACCGTACTGGACCGTTGGTTGCAATAACTCTATTATTAAAATGCTCTATTAAAAAATCAAGTACGTCTCTGCTATTATGGGGTGGTGCTTCATCTTGCTGGAAGTAAATTTGCCGTAAAACTTCTAAAGGCATATCATTAAGATGATCCTCGATTTCATTTTGAAGAAAACCCAAGTATCTAACCCCTGTTAACTGACCTTGAAACAATATTGGACCAATTATTCTGTTTCCAACGATACCAGCGCAGACATTGACGCCAAACCTTTCTTGAAAATTGCCCTCTCTCATTGCATGTTGATTTTGTTGGGCCCAGTATCGACAATTCTGCTTATTAAACATGCCATTATTTGTAAACCGTGATTCGTCGGAAAATAGAATGAAGTTGATAAAATTTGGGTTAACTCTATGATTTTGAAGCAACCAATCACAAAATACTACTCTTCCATTGCCGTCGTCAGCATACAAATGTTGATGTAACTGATATTTCAATGCTCGATATCCGTGCTTTTTCAGTATTTTTCCTGCTGATTCGTGACTTATCTGCATTTCTCTACTAATTTCTCTTAAAGAAACCGTTTTGTCAACTTCTACCATAGCAAGAACGTTAATCTCAGTCTCCTCATTTATGACAAACCTCTGTTCTGCGTCTCGATTTCCCTCTTGCCTAAAACGACTCTCAACATAGGGAAAATACTGATGAGATGGGTGTTGCCGATTGGGATATCTCTGAGCATACAACTCAGCAGCTTTCCTTGAATTTCTGTGGCATTCTCCAAACAATAACAACATATCCACTTTTTCACTTTGAGTATACATTATTTCGACGAAAAATTAAACTAAAATTAACGAAAATCAAGAGAAACTTCTACTTTCTGCTCATGAAGCTTATGTCACTGTCATAACCTAGGTGAGCGTTTTGTTCTCCAAAGTGGACTTGATGGAAATAACCGCAAAATATTATGCATCATTCCTATCCATGGCACCCTTGACAAAAGTAAATGAATTTGTATCGAGTATTTCCCTCAGTAATATTTAATTTATGTTCTTATTTGTAATCCAATCGCAAATAAATTAGTATCGTTAGATTTGTCAAAAAATCCTTTTTTCGGAAAGTGCTTGTCAAAAAATGGTCGCCATTTGAAAAATAATAGTTAGACACGAAAATGTTATTTTGTAAACTTGTCTCATTCATATTCAACACACTAGTCACTAAAACTCCGCTATTGCAATTTTCTGATATCACCTGAGGTCCATAGATTAGTTTACGTCCGATCATGGCCACCTAGATGCAATTTTAAAAGTGACTCTGAAAAAAATCAAGTAGGCTGAAAAACTTCCGGAAATGTCAGTTTCTGATCCAGAATTGTCTCAGAAATCCAAAAATGTTACAATATACAGGGTGTTCCATTTAAAAATTCAGAACCGGAGCCATTTCCGCTGAAACCGGAAGTGACCGGAAAGTGAAAAATATGTGACAACTCTCCTCTCTACATACCATTTATCTGTACCAAATCTCGTTTTGATACACCTAATAGTCTAGAAGTTATGACTTGTCTAATAGATTCGTTGACACCCGGTATAGTGGATGGCCTGAAGTGAGGTCTAACGATTACGGCTTGATTAGGAAGATACAATAATTCAAAACCCACAACACTGAAGTGGGTATTTCTTTCTTTTCTCACGAATAAGAAACTCTTTTATTCACCTCCTACTACGTATAAGGCAAATCCATCCAAGATGTGAGCACAATTCTCAAATTCAGCTCTAGCCGTGTGCAGTGATGATCAAAAAAAAAGAAAGGATATCCTCCTTTCAAGGGTATATCAACTTGTCATCTAGTCAGTTTTATTTCGCAATCCCATGAAATTGGTTAATTATTGCGGTTATCTGGTCGTCATGGTTATTGATGTCACAGACGGTCTGTTCGGGGTAAAATCATCTTCAATGACGTCACAGGTGAACCCTTTTAATCAAACCTTTCAATGATATGAACTTAACAGAAGTAACAAAGATTGCCAATATAACTCAACAGTGATGTAAACGTATATTTTGAAGAATTAAATATTAGAATGTTAGATTATTTATTTCTCGTATTTGTTTTTCACAGGAATCTCAGAGAACACTCGAAGCACCAATCACTACAAGGCAATTACAAACAAGAACTGATTGATGGTAAGTGATTGAATGATAACTAGATGCGATTGAATATACAGAGAGTATTATTTTTAGGGTATAGAAACTTAGAATTTAACGGATCTCATGGAAGCACTATTTCAAAAATATCATAACAATAAATAAATAAACATCGAAGTTGTATATTTTTTTTTCTTCAGGTGATTTAACGAAAATAAAAAAAAAAAGGTAAATTAACACGTAACATACTTTCAATTCTAAAAAAAGAAATATATTCGATACACTGACCTTCGAATGAGTCATTGAAATTTTCTGTTTTTTTTTTTGTACAAAGTCATAAAATTCAAGTTATTATTTTGTTGAACAAAAAGAAATTTCAATCTAGAGCATCATTGCTTTGCAATTTTTTCTACTCAAATCAAGTGAATGTAAGAATATTTGATTGGACATGCAGTTTAATTTCCACCAAGTTGACTAATTCTTCAACCATAGTTGAAAAATGTATTATTACTAACTTGTCTCATTTAAAATACATTTGCTGGGCAGGTGCGTAACCGAAATTTTCAGATTAAATTAACGATATGGAATATAAGCTTATGAGTATTTCAGAATCCGTGTAATGATTGAATTTTGTATTCAACTATATATTTCACATACATGTGGAATTTGGCGCTTTTTCCCCTCTAAAACACTGGCATTTTAGCAGTACCCCTTCAAGACGAAACATAAACGGGATATGTTTTGTCCACAAAATATTCACGATGAATGTAAAACATCTCTGAAAACTCCGCTCTCAAGAGTCATTTAAATGCATGGTTAAGCAGAGACGTCATTAGCGACCTATTTAATTTCATATTCCTTCTAATGATAATGGAAGAACGCGCCTCGGAGAGCACGTACAGGAGAGGCAGAAGCAGATGAAGTATTGCCGCTGAATTTCTCCAGATTAATCGCTTCAATGTTTACTAAACAGACTCCGGTCGATATTTACGAACTGGCTCAGCCAATTATCCTGATTACTCTTCCTTCGAAAACGAAAACAATCCCTTAACTAAAAGAAAACAGCGGAAAAATCTGGAGAGAGGCAAGTATTCGCGTGGGTTTCTATTTTGTATCACGCTGATTTGTATTCGGCTGTCGTCTCGGGTTTTGAGGTGTTTGGAGTTCGATGGCAATCGGAAAATAGTGACTGGAATTAATTTTCATGTTTTTTAGGGTGGTGTCCTGGAAAATTATTAGGGTAGGGAAAAGTGTGCGCGGAATTATGATTGATGAGTGTTTTTGTATCGAAGCGTGAGTGTGGGAATGTAAAACCGGTACTTCGTACTAATTAAAAGACACTTTTGCATTAGTTAAACGTCATCGGATAAGGATCAAATAACATTGGAATTCATTAATTCCTTGAAATGAGAAGATAATTCAATGGAAACATCTGCTTGTTTGCTTAAGGCAACATTATGAATGAGAGATATAAATAAAATTAAAAGGGATATATTTTTAGGAGGGGTTATTTTCTTGTAAAAAAAAGATTTTGGCATCAGATGTCTTCCAGAGAGGATAGCAGTGTTCCATGTAAGTGGAATTTTTACCTAATCCATTCAAAATATTGTGTAGGAATCCTGTGAATGATATCTGATTCAATTCCATAACGAATATGTGGAATACAAACTGAATAGAGAGAAGTGTTCATATAAAAATATTAGTTTCGAAAGTATCTTTGTTTCGTGTAGAAGAAGTAGAAAGCCAAAACCTTTCTATCACAAAAAATTGAACTTCCCTGAAAATATACCCTTTTCAATTTAAACAAGGTTCCTTTTGCTGAGATTCAATCAAATAAGCGAATGAATGTCATTACGATGTCATCGATGACATGGGTACATCGAACTCATTCCGTGACATAAAGTCGTGATTTTATGAATAAATTGTATGTTTTTTCTTTAAATTATATCCGTATTTGGTACTGAAGAGCTGAAAAGGCAAGTGTCTTACGGCAAAACATCAGATATCTTCCAGAGAGGATGACAGTGTTCCATGTAAGTGAATTTTTACCTATTCCATTCAAAATATTATGTAGGAATCCTGTGGATGATATCTGACGTTTCTTCGCAACGTTTCGATTGTTAGTATCCACAATCGTTCTTTGGTGGATATTCACAATTGAAACATCGTGAAGTAACCTGATTTGGAATCTTTTCAAATTTTATATTTTTTTTTCTATTTTTTTTTCATTGTTTTATCATTTCTCGTTTTATTACTTAATGAAGTTGATATTTCATTTATTCACTATAATTTTATTCGTTTTTTTATTATAATTTTATAGATGAATCATCATCATGAATCGTAAATGATTGGATTGATGATAAATTGGAAAGGTAACAAAACAAGTACACATAGGCTGCCAAAAAAGGAACACGTCCAAAAAACAGATGTTCCCCGGTGCGCGCGCCGTTTGTACTGATGGTATTGCCTATACAGGGTTGTTCAACTATACTACATTACAGATTCATTTTGTTTATTCATAGTTTTTGAATCAAACTAGAATCATATTAGATAATGGAAATCCGAAATGAAGAAATTCATTAATTTTTTACTTTTCTTGTATGTTCATATCAAGTACTACTTGTTAGAACACTGGTGGTGCAATCATAAGCACTTCTGAAATTTTGCGGGATCACGAATTCAATTCGAGGAGAAACGTAGTGCTGGAAAGATCTTCTTTGAGGATTTGGGGTTCATCAAGAAACAAACATTTTCATTAATGAATATTGGTCTGGTGTTAAATTACTGATTCACTTCAAATATCCTACGCCGTCTACCATTACTTTGAGAATAGAGAATTTTGATATTTCAGAAGGGATGTAGAACTCAATATACAGGGTGTAATATTATTACGTCGAAATATTCAAGTGACGTAGTCCTGATTTAAAAAAATCTATATGATTTTATTTCTGGAAATGTTCGTTTCGGAGATACAGGGTGTTTAAGTTGAGTGTTTATGTTTGTTATTCAAAAATAACTTTTGCAAAGGATAAGTAACTTGCAGGAAATTTGGTATCCGGAATATTTTTGAAGTGAGAAATCAAAATTTCGTATTAATTTTTATGTGAGATCTAGAGGGCGCTGTCTACGCTGTCATTATCCACCACGAATTGCCCTAACTTTTTTGACAGTAAAATTTTGGTAATTTCTATGAAAAAAATCCTATTTTCATACCTTTTCCAGGTAAGAAAGGTGTACTACCTCAATAACGCTGGAGGTGATCGTTTTCGAAATATTTACAATTTTCACAAATTAATACTCGAACATTTTTTTTGTTAGAATTACTAATGACCCGATCAAGTGACATATTGCATTTTGTTTCTGCTCACTTTTTGTAGCAGCTAAAACATGTCCAGATTAATTCTTGGCTTCTGGGCATTACTCATGGATTCATCCTCTTTGAGGACAAAAAAATATTTTGGGCTCTAAAATCATGGTCCAACTTCGTTTCAAATACATTTTGGAGGGATATACCCAGTCCATCTCATCATCAGCTCTTCGTGTAACGCGAACTCTTTTTAGGATTCCTTTCTAGGTTGTATATAGTCCAGTTGAATGGAAATTTTTGACTGAGTTTGTATGAGCAGTGGAGTCTCTTTTTCAGAATTTTCAGTTAAAACTGAATAAAATCCCCAATATTATATATGACAACTACTATGGAACATGACAACTACTATGATCTATAACTATCATCATTGTCAACACAATTCATTTAACTAACTGTTCGAATATTTGGTAAACATAAAAAATCATATTATTTTTAGGTTGCTAATAGTTCTGTTCTATAATATACTTTGCAGAAAAAATTAATAAAAATAATGTTGCTCAAGGCATCTTTATGTTTTGAGATGTATAAATTCAAGGTTCTACTGAATAGGAAAACTCAAAACTCAATTTTGACGACTTACTTATAGAAAATCACGTTAAAGTTAACGAAACTCACAGAAAGTTTTTAGGGATATTTATAGATGATAAATCAAAATTTGATGAGCATATAACAAATCTATGCAAAAATATAGCATCTGGCTGCTATGCAGTTCGAGTTGTTTTTAACGAACTCAATCAATCCTCAGCCAGAACTGGGCATTTTTCCCTGATAGAGTCGCACTTGAGATATGGAATTGCATTTTGCTTTTGTAGTTAACAACTACTAAATTCAGTATTCGTTCTACGAAAAGGCTGTCAGCTACATATGTAAAGCAAAATCACAAGACCTCTGCAAATCACTTTTCAACGGTGAGAAAATTCTTACTGTACCTTGTTTGTTCCTTTTAGAACCCGTTTGCTTAATTCACAAAAAATACTCCAACCTAGCACCAAATAATGATAGACGTTACCACACGAGAGGAAGTTGGAATTTATCCTTGTCAATCCCAAAATTAGCAATTTCATTTTTTTTTTGATATATGAGAGCGAGAAAATATACAACCATAATCCAATGTGCTATAGGGCAATGAAGAATTTTTAAAAAATCAGAAAATTAGTTGAAGGAGTACTTCCGCAAAAAGCCTACTACGGCTTAAAGGAATATTACGATGATGTATTTTGATTTTCAGTATTTTAGATGCTTACATATCTATGATGATTTATTTATTTATCATAATACATTTATACATAATATTTATTTATACATAATAGTTTATGTATTGTTTTATATATGTATATTCGTATATCTACATTTTGCAACACAATAATGACTGTTCATTGAATATCACAATTTTGACTTCATAAAGTTTCACCTACCTCGTCAATAAGGATTTCTTGGACAATAAAGCATAATTGATTGATTGATTGATTGAAAATATTCGATCAAACTAAATTTCCTTTTCACCCCCAGCTGGTTTTTGTGTTGAATTTGGCATTTTAGGAGAAAATTCATTCTCTGACTCTCTAGGGTATTTTCAAATTGTCATAACAGTTATACGATCCAAAAAATTTTCATAAAACTAATCCTCTTTTAAGAAAGTGCAGCTTGGTTGAATCGGATCCAATAACGTTGGGATGAAAACAATGTTTCAGTAGCATGGATTGTTAAGAATTCGGTATGCCGTGTAAATATAATCTATATATTTTCATGTAACGAATAAGAATGAATCTAATATTTTTCGAATTCCCTTATTCTAAAGAAAATTCACTGGATGATGGTCTTTTGGAAAAATCTGTGAAAATCTATTTTTCCGTTAACCAGCTGTCGCCTTCGTACGAACGACAACTGTAAAAAGTCTAAACTTGTGCGAGCTGAGAACTAACGAGGTCTTACCTTTTAACGTGTGATTCCTAACACGGGTTGCACGATAAGAAGTGAAAATCGATCGTCTAGCTTTGCGGTTCGAACCACCGGTACACACAGCGGTTGATTGAGTGAGCGGTTGATCGCTTCTAGCATTTTGCAACATCTTTATGATATTTCGATTCCTTTCTTTCAATTCAAATGTAATTTCAATGCACACTCAACGTGTTCAAATAGCGGAGTGACTCAAATATGCGATTACTAATTAACTAAATATTTTGCTTATCTGCTTTGAATTGTACCGACGGGTGTGAATCAGAAGATTCTATGATGTGTAAATATCGAAGAAGAGGAGCAAAGGAAAATGTAATTTTCAATAATGAACTCCTGAAATATAGTTTTGAATTGGTATCTATCAAGTATCAACGAAATTACTAATTAAAGAAAACAGTTCTTGCTTTCAATCCAACGCGTCTAACTTGATCAATCAACAAATTGAATTATACAGTTTTATCTAATTTCGAATTTCTCTTCGATGTTTACTCTCCACATTAATCTGATGGCCTTCTGAGTTTCCATTAACAGATTGTTTTCCCACCTGAGGCATCTGCAGTTACTCGAAATTCACGTTTTTGATTAATTCAATGAGAAACTAATTCTAAAGTTCCAGGAACTGATGTAATGGAACTTTCTTCGTTTTCTACCCTTTATTTTGAAAACTTCCTTCCTTTCTTTGGAAGATTCTCTCATCCCTTTTTTTGTATCAGATGGAGTAGCAGAAAGCCAACAACTTTCTTTCCCAAAAAAAGAAAACAACATATTCATTACGCGGAAAAATATCTACAATTTTTCTCCATAAATATTTGGAAGTTCAGAAAAAAATACACCAATTGTGTGTTGCCTTGAATGATATTTCCACTACTCTAGTAATACTTCCACCCTAAAAATTATTTGAATTATGTTCAACTACCTTGATGTGCTGAAGAAAATTCAGAACTACATTTTGAATGTAGGTATGTATTTTGGGTGATGTAATATAAGATTGTTTACTGCAATATTTAATAGGGAATAATATATAATAGATGCCTACCAAGTTTTGGGCACAATTGTTTAATATGTATATATTTGATCATTGAATGGATGATCCATTATCTGAAAAAATTGAGAATTTGAAAATATTTCGATAAGACAAAAAATTGTTTTTCAAATGATTTGTTCACACTAAGTTCTAATGTGCTCATGTTGGCGGATTCAAAATTCAGAAAACTATTATTTACGATCTTCCTCATCACGATTGAAATGTCTCTTGGTTTGACCCCATTTACTCGACGAACATTCCTTTTTGTTTTCATTATTTTTATTATTACAGTTTTTAAGCTATTTCATCATTGCATTTCTACTTCAGGTCAGATTTTTTTTCACAAATCAGCAGAATTTACACGTCATATACATTTTGAATTTGTTTCCATAATTCGATACTAGTATTTTCGATACTTCAGTCATTTATCTTGATGATTAACGGAAAGACAGATATTTTTTTAAACAGATGGTCTCCCGAGTGAGAGCTTCTCCACCTCGAATAAGTTTTTGGAGAAACCTTTTCAACTGACAACTAAAAAATGAGTAAAATAAGTCTTATTTTTAACGGTTTTATTAAAAAAAGATAATAATGATGTAGATGATGTGCTAAAAACCCTAAAAATGATTTGAAAGATCCTAGGTAACAGTCATCACACCACTCTACTCAGCAATCTACGGTATTTATCAGATAAAAAACCAATAAAATTTTTCAGCGAATCATGAATATGTAAATACTACGCCCAACGATTTCATTATTTTTTTATCTGATCAATACCGTAGATAGCTGATGGGAGTGGTGTGATAACTGCTACCTAGGACTTTCCAAAATAATTTAAAGTTTTTAGTACATCAAATACATCATTATATATGAACTTTTTTTTTCAATGATACCGTTCAACATATCTTCTTTTACTTATTTTATTTTCATGTTTTCAGTTTCTAATTCTGTTACTCAATTCTTTCCATTCTGTTAAGCTCATTTAGTGCCTCAGTATCACAAGGTAATATGTAATCCGCCATTTTATAGCTGCGGTCATCTTGAATTTGCATCTTTTTCAAAGTCTACTACCGGTCAAACTTCAATTAATAAATTTAACCTATAAAACTAAGCAAGGAAAGCTAAATAAAACAGTTGAACAATAATAAATAACGTTACAGATGTACCTCCAATTCTAACATTCGAAACATGATAGAAATATTTTTCCTACTACAAAAAATTAGCTTTGGTATACAATGTGGTACAGCTGCTTCGCTTCGTTCAACGTCGAATTTCATACGAATACTCTTCAATTTTTCACGTTGTGTAGAGTTTCCAATGAATGATTTGGTTGTTTGTAAACATTCAATTTGATTAATAAAAGTAGTTGTTTCAGATATACTCTTCCATTCGACTTGTACATTCAATAAATATACGGGAACAATCTATAAATTTTCTTCAAGAGTTTTCATTCCAACTCAATATCCATTGTTGATTTTTTTATTTTTTATCATTGAAGAATAAAGCCACGCAAACTCTTTTTTGAACAATACTCCCCTTGCAGGAAAAATCTGGATTGCAACCGAATTGATTGTTGTGTGAAAATTAATGATCCACGTTACTTTGATTTATCTACAGTTTTTCACTACTGGCATGGTTTTCTCAATGCATTCACAAGAAAGACCGAACACAAGTTCACTCGAGCCCCAACATTTGTGCCTCTTATTATTCCTGGATATATTCAGAATAGTCAATCCCAAAAAATGTGTTCACTTTTGTATTCGGTTTACGAAAGCTATATATACATGCTCATATTTGAATAAGATAACGTGTTTTCTTGAATATTTATTGAAAATTAGTTAGTCGCAATATGAGCAAAATACAGAACCTACCTCTTTTTCTTGGGACTACTATTGAATATTTTCCTGAAAAGTATCTCTCAGTGTGAAGGGGAGAATTGGGGTACTCAATGGGTACATATTAGGACCACTTTCATCTTTATGAGAATCATTCCAATAACAATTATTTATTTCTTCATTCACGAAGAAAAATATTATCTATGATAATGAATAGTCAGTTTCCACAAACATTTTTCATTTCTAGACGCGTTTCGCTAACACCGTTGCATACACGGGTAGCTTCCCCCTTGGGTAGACATATGAAGAACAAGTCACACATAGGTAGGTATAACATATCAGATGTCTACAAACTATCGTGCGAATCATGCACAAAAGTGTATGAATATTACTAGAGTTCCAACCGGACACCAAACAATTATTTTAACACCTCGACACGTGTTCCGATCACCAAGTGATCTTCTTCAAGAGGTAGATTGATCTTTCTCTTGAAGATGATCACTTGGTGATCGAAACACGTGTCGAAGTGTTAAAAATAACGATGTGGTATAGGGATAAAACTCTAGCAATATTCAATACTTCACCAAAGGTTCCAAACAGTGCATCACAAGTACAAAAGTTTATGTAGGGAAGACTTCAAAAAAATTTTAAACGAGAATCTAAGAACATGAAAGAAGTTTTGAACCAAAAAGACCAATTCAACATATGCTTGCCATCTTTCGAAGAACGATCACGATTTCAACACTTTATGAAACTTAATGCATGTTGAAGCTTTGGGACAGAAGTTGAACCTGCTGGAGTCTCTGAAAATAAATAAGGGTAAACGTTTTGTTTCCTTTTTAAACAGCCAATAGTAAGTTGACCACTCATTATTGTTAAATTTTTTGTCATAATACCAATAATTATATTCAGTACAGTAGAAATGATTGGCAGTCTGTTCGTGCTCCGACTTATATACCTTTTTCTTTGGTTTATATCCATGCAAAATTCTCGATGTTGAAGTGTCCCATTGCTCATCTGCAAATCTACCAATACACCAAAGGTGAGCACGTAATTTCACTTAGTTATTGGGCAAATTAGTTATTTCCGAGATAACTTAACATCATCCAAAATCATTCCAAACTAGACACAAAATCGAATTCCTATGGTCCTGAACAAAAAGGTAGTCTGGCGATAAGAACACGGCCCGAAATCATCAATATTAGCACGGGAGCTTGCTGTAAACATAATGACTAACGTTACACCTAATAAGTCTAAGGCTGATATCTTAAAGGTCTCGACAGAAAATTTGACAAAACCCAGGAAACACTGGCCGAATTGAAAAAGGATGTAGCATGCGTTAACCAGAAAATATCGTTTCTAGAGGAGGAAAACGCTCATCAGAAAAAAGAGATACAATCACTTGATCGCAGAATTCGTCGAAATAACCTAATGGTGTTTGGCATCCAACTCGAGGATGAACTAGAATCACTTGCTCTACTTAGTAGTCTGCTAGAAATACAAATTGAACTGCATGACTTGAATAAGTTATTCATATTCACAAACAAAGATAATAGGAAGATATTGAAAATTGAATTGCTGTCCTTTTGGAAAAAAGTGGAGATACTTCGAAATACTCATAAATTGAAGAACAAAAACATTTTTGTAGCTAATGACTTGAGCCCTGAAGACCAGCTTGTCCATAGATGACTGAGGAAACATCTCAATACCGCCAAAGAAAACGGAATAAAAGCGACTATACGGAATAATCTACTGGTCATCAATAAAAATACCTATTCTTCAACAGACTTGAAAACGAAACCCGAGGTTTTGCGTAGCGAAAACCACTCAGAGGAGACATCTGCCAAACGAAATCTCAGACTCGGAGTCCATTCCACCCGGACTAATTCCACTAAACAAGATAAATAAGCGGTTGATAGCGCTTTTTTTTGTACACTTGTATCGATTCCTTTATTTTATTTTATTTTCTCACTTGTGAATTATATTGATTTCATTGCATTATTATTATTTTGTTCTCTGCTGAATCAAAGTTCAATGTCTAAATCTTTTAGTTTTGCTCGTTTGAATGTGAGATCTCTGTTCACTGGGTTCGATCAACTAAATGATTCTCCTGCCTAATGAATTCAGATCCTACACGTTGAAAAACTTAAAAAAAAACTCAAAAAGCATTTATTTGAGTAGTTCACTTTCCTCATGCTGACCGTGGCTCGTGCGTTCACACAAAAGATTTGGTGACTGAATAATAATCTTTTCTTGAAACTGTCTGTATGTACTGTAATTTTCTTTTATCAATTTCAAATTTCATTTTTTCGAAGGTTGAGTTGAAAAACAGCTTTGCTGACACTCCGCCTATTCACCTTTTTTCTTTTTTTCTATTTTTTTTGTATAATCTGTGTGTTCTTACTTCAGGTGAAGTAGGAACACACAGATTTTATTATTATTATCATTATTATTATATTTGAAAGTTTACCTGCTGTCCAAGAACTGAGATTGTAATTGGTTTATAAATTCTAACTGTTATTACTTCCACTAGTGACCTATTAAGTTAGGCACCTACTACAATAAGAATTTTAACCCAGTGTGTAATATTCATTTTTACCAAGGAAGGTACGGTGTTAGCGAAACCTGCCAGAAATAAAAAGTGTTTGTGGAAATTGTTCAGTTATTATCATGAAGAGTGTTTAGCTATTACGGCTTGAATTTTCTTGTCAAGAATAATCTTCTTCAAGGTTGACAGATTAAAAATTTTTCCTCAGTCTAGTGAGGATCTAATCTTCGGTCAGTCGGCGACAGTAAAAATACTATACTGGTTCTGGCTCATATAGAAGAAAAGAAAAGGACAGGAATGTAATGAAACTGAAAAGAAAAATAAATCAGGGGTGATCTGAGTTCGGAAAATGGGAGGGGGTGAGTTTTTAAGATTAAAAATGATTGATCTCGAATTCCAGCAAATCTGTCGTTTCACAGAAATATATCCAATCAACCAAACTTCAATCAGTTGAATATTAATATATTCATTAATTACTGTCTTGAGTATAAGTATCTTGGTGTTTTTCATCAGTTTGGACTTCCATTGTCTAATATATAATATAAATTGATGTCAAATATCTGAAAGAATCTGTGACAAATCAAAAAGATCAACCGAAAAAATAACAATTTTATTAAACAAAAAACTGAAATTACAAAGAAAAAACATACAAGCAACAACCAAAAAAATAAAAATTTGAAATATTAAAACAAGCTGATTGTTAGTATCCACAATTATCTTCGGGTGATAACTGGATTTATTCCTCCGTGATCTGACTATTTATAGGTCTCTCTCCGCTTGATTGGTTTTAGCGGGAGATGACCTTTTGGCAGGAGTTAGTCGTTTTCCGTTTGATTAGAGATTTCCATATGTTACGTATTTCTACGCTAGCTTGGCCAAATGCGTTGTTGGACAACATATACGCGGCTTCTTTGAATTTTCTCCTAAACCAGTATTTCTCCTTGTGGATGATTTCAGGTTGAGCCCACTTGATGTTATGTTGATGAGACGAAACATGCTCTGCTCTTCCGAATTTGCTGGCACAAGAAACACACTAGCGAGTGTGTTTCTTGTGCGAGGAGAAGGAAGCCGCATATATGTTGTCCAACAACGCATTTAGCCAAGGTAGCGTAGAGATACGTAACATATGGAAACCTCTAATCAAGCGGAAAACGACCAACTCCCGCCAAACGGTCATCTCTCGCTAAAACCAATGAAGCGGAGAGAGAAAAGAGGGGATAGGTGACAGCACTCGAATGACCTATAAATAGTCAGATGTCTGAGTAATAAGCCCAGTTATCACCTGGAGACGTTTGTGGATACTAACAATCGAAATGTTGTGACGTAACTTGGTTTGGAATCTTTTAATTTTCAAATTACATTTTTTGTTAATAATATTTTTAATCTTTCAATTTTCAGCTTGTATTATTATTTCAATTCTTTATTTTTTGGTTGCTGCTTGTATGTTATTTCTTTGTAATTTCAGTTTTTTGTTAGAGAACATTTTTATTTTTTCGGTTAATCTTTTTAATTTTTTACAGATTCTTTCAGGGATTTCAAATCAATTTGTTTTATATTAGACAATGGAAGTACGAACTGATGAAATACAGCACGAAACATTGTCAACCACCTTCAAACAAATATCTTGGTGTTATTATCGACCATCAATTGGGATGAATAAAAATATTGAATATATAGTGAAAAAAATTCAATACCTCATATACATATTTCGATTTCTGAGGGAAATACTAGGATTACATCAAATAAGGAAAATATATTATGCATTGGTCGAATGTCACATTACATACGGAATCTTGGGATAGGGTGGTATAACGAAAACCTTTCTAAGAAATCTAGAAATAACTCAAAGAAAAAAATTAAGTATTATTCCAAAAAACCTATTGATATCCGTCAGATAATCTGTATTAGGAAAGTGAATATCTTGATCCGCGTCGGCTGTATTTTTTCTTCTCAAATATATGGCAAAGAAGAGCTATCATAAACGCAAAAAAAACAGAGCCTACACATAATACACGACATAACGTTATTACATTTATATCACCATTCATGACAAAATCAATAGGTCAAAGGAGTTTTTTATCGACCTTTTTTTGGGTAATTGTTACCTTCCACAATCTGAAAAAATATAAAAATTATAATGGAGAACTTTATACAGACGGTGAACATCGGGTGGAATGGAATAGGACAAGAAAGATTACCAATGAGCCTCATTCTAAGAGACGTAAGCTAAAAGAATCAGCGTATATTCTCATGTCTGGAGAGAATTGTATCTCGAATAGCTCCTTAGAAATAGACCGTACTTGGCTACCCATCTTGAAGAAAACTTTGGATAGTGGCGAAATGGCAACAAACTGATATCGGAGAGTACCTTGTATTACATCGAATATTTCAGTTGTCAATCAACAACATTGACATAATTTCATATTTCAAAACTTCTTTGACATCTGTCGAAGAAGTAAAGAAATAAGCTCTCAAAAAAGGAATAACTGCGTATATATTCGAATTTTTATCCATTTCTGAAGACGGAGACAGATTTTGGCCTCCGAAACGTAAAAGATAAGTATAATTTCTTAATAATTTTTTTTTGATAGGCAAAATTGTGAAATACGACAAGTTACTGATAAATAGAAGATTTTTCTTTGTGAAAAATACTTTGATTTTTACACAGTAACTTATCGGGGTAAACTAAAAAGTTTGCCCTTCTACACTTGTATAAAGTTCTCCATTATAATTTTTATATTTTTTCAGATTGTGGAAGGTAACAATTACCCAAAAAAAGGTCGATAAAAAACTGATTTTTTCCTCCACAAAAAATGACTTTCGTTGAATAGTCAAAGGAGTATTACTTACTTAAGCCCAAAAGTACAATCTACTACCAAGAGAGATAAAGAACGCTACATCTCCATATGTATTTAAAAGACAATTGAAGAGATTTCCATTAACAATTCCAAGACAAACCATACATGATATAATAGGAGTTTACATCTCTGTATTCCTATTCGATTATATTTTATTTTCTTTTCTTACATGTTTTTACGTTTAAATTAATAGTTATAGTTAATAGTGGAATTGGCCGCAGTGGTAGTGCGCCCGACTCACGATCGGAAGGTCGTGGGTTCGATTCCCGCCTCGACCAGATATTTTTCTCGAGAGAATTTATCTGGTTGAAACGAAGATGATTCTGCAACCGTGTTAGGAATCACACGTTAAAAGGTAAGACCTCGTTAGTCCTTAGCTCGCACAAGTTTCTCAACTTCTGAGAGTTATCGTTCGTATGGGGGCGACAGCTGAATAATGGAAAAACAGATTTTAAAACAGATTTTTAAAACAGTTGTGTTCTGACTTGTGAATATGTAAGCGAATTATTGTTAGCTATAGTTATATTCTTATATCTTGGAATTTTACTTGAAATTTTATATCATTATAGTGCCCTAATTATTTATTTAGCCTCACTCAAGCTTGCTTAAGGGGTCTTTTTCGCATTTATTTCTATTTCACATTGTACACATCAATTACTATAAAAAATTAAGATCTGTTTATAGAAATGAATTTTATTTATTATTTATTTATTATGAACTAGTTTCTTCCACAATAAAAAAGTTTTCTCGTTTATTAAATATATAACTTTATATAACAAAATGTTCATATAGTGAGTTAAATGATTGTGGTCGATACGATTTTTCTTACGTGTTAGTAACTTCAACTTGAACAACTTCCTTTGAAAGCAATGAATGCCTTCCAAAACAAGTACTATTCCAAAACACCAGAACTGCAACACTGTTCCCAACCAAGATGAAGTCTTCAGAAGATGAAGTAAACTGAATGCTTCATTATCATTATCATCGTTGATAATTTTCTTAAACAATATCCAATGTTTATGGGCATAATGATGCAATACGATTGCAACACGTTTCATGGATTATTTTCCCCTTCTTTACAAATTTTTAGCTCGCGTCATTCATCAAAAAATTCAAGTTCAACTGGGACCAATTTCACTGATTTTAACAGGAGCAGACAATGGAAGCTGAATCTCATAACGATATCTGAATCGATCTAACTCTCGAAGCACAATAAACGCATATCCAAACAAAAGAAAGAGGTTTCAGAACGTACAAAAGCGTGTAGAAGGGTGGTTTCATATTGGGGAGATGAACACACGTTCAAACTACGCTGGCTCTGAATTTCAATTCAATAAAAATGAAAATTGTACGTACGAATTCATATGAAGGTATATTTATAAAACTTCGTGAAAACCGGGCGAAGAATTTATATCAGTTTTAAATTTCTGAAAATGGTTTGCCTAGGGAAGTGCGTATGTAATCGAATCAACGAAGTTTTCTTCATATCTTGAAGAAGCCAACCTGGTTGGTAAAAATGTGCGTTGAGAAGTGTATTATATTTCTGGTGATTGGGAAAAGTGCTTGTTTTGGAACCGAGTATTCGTCTCCGGGTTTTTGTCGATTTTTTTTATAACTAAACTAAATTGTTGGAGTGAATAGTAGATGTATAAGTTATCTCCAATCGATTATTCAATTCACTTTTCGGGAATAATATAGATTACATTCAAGCAAAAAGAGATGATAATAACTTCCATTATGTAGTTTTTTGTAGTAGATGACATTGATGTAACGTTTATATAATAAAAAATATAATATTTTGATTATTCTCAGAAGTGCAACAACCGATACTTCAATGCTCGAAGAATCACGTGAATATTTGTTCACTGGAGGACGAGAGCCTAAAATATTCTCACTGGAATATTGACTTTCATCATCTCAATTTTCTGTCGGGAACCTACCTGCCCGTTTTATCATTTAGTATTCAATTGTTCTTTTGTATGTCTCTGAAAACGTGATACAACTCACTTCAATACCTTCGGCAGAGGATACAGCAAAACAACAAATTGAAAGAATGTTTTTGTATAATTCAGTGACCATATGAAAGTAGATGTTTCAAAAACACAAAACCTTGCACTCAAAACCGTTGCATTGATACTTATATCACAAATACACCAATGCCACCAATTGTTCACAAACTAGACTTTAAAATTGATATTGATATTGATATTGATATATTGATATATTGAAGTACAGTTTATATATTTACATGTAATATATCGTGTTTTTCAAAAGTCTCAGATCCAGTAACTTGGCCTAGATATGTTTATCTGTTCTGCCATGTACTAGATCTATAGACTTTCTAAAAAAGTGTACATTTTATGATAATAACTAAGCAGTGAGTAGAGAAAAAAATTAGTAGAAAAATTAACATGATAGATTCAATGATTTTTTTTTAAAGAATAACAAACAATTATATAATATAAGTTGCAAATGGTGAGGATTCCAAACCGTTTCAAGCAAGGTCAGTTACAGAGGAGAACAGATAGTTTTTAAAGGTAAGGTTCATACTGAATTATTATTCATTATGTTATAAAATTTGTTTGAAAATTGTAGAATATATTTCTTTGTTTCTTTTTTGAATTGTTTTAGTTTTCGAATACATTTCAATTCAATCGGAATGCAGTTGAAGAATTTAGGGCCGAAGAAAAAGAAAGATCTTTGCGTTAAAGATTTTCTGAAAAATTGTATACTGAGATTCAAATTACTAGTGGATCTGGTTATTCCAGTTTTTCTCTGGTTAGATGTTTCGTGTCTGATGTACATTCTTTTTAAACACTGGTGAGTAAATAACAGTTTTATATTCAAGACCTGTGATTCTTGGTATAACATGTCAGTGGAATAGCGTTTATTTTTTTTCAGAATAATTCTTAGAAGAATATTTTGTGTTTTTTGCAGAGAATCAAGTGTAGTATTGAAGGCCCCACCCCATGCTGTGATACAGTAGGTCATTACAGATTCAGCTAGGGAATTGTAAAGTAAAAGGAGATTTCTTCTGGTAAGTACGTCTCTCAGGATATAAAAACTGTGCATCAAGACTCTTAAACGGTTATTAACATTTGTGATGTGATCTGACCAGCGCGTGCATTGATCTAAGACTACTCCTAAATATTTGATTTTTTCCACTTTTTTTACTATGGAACATGTGCAATCGATCTTATGACAGTTTGTGATGTGTAATTGTATCAGAATATTTTTTGGTTGGGTAGTGACTGTTGGCGTAAATGTGAGAAATTTTGTTTTTTCAATATTCAGGGTGAGTTTGTTCAAGTTTAGCCAGTCGTGTATTTTTTGCAAGTCAGTCTCAGTAGTTTCTTTCACTTCCTCCCAAGTTTCTCCTGTGAATATCAGAGCTGTATCATCTGCATAACAAAAATAGTGTCCTTTAAATCCATTAATTCTTGTAATATCATTCATGTACACAAGGAACAGTATCGGTCCTAATACTGTCCCCTGTGGTACACCGATTTTTACTTTTGAAACGTTACTTATTTCTTGTCCAACTTTCACCTGTTGTACTCTATTTGTTAGGTAATCAGTCATAAGTTCAGCCGACAGACCACGTATACCGTAATGGTGCAGCTTATTGAGTAAAATTTCGTGAGAAACTGTGTCGAAGGCCTTGGCAAGGTCGAGGAATACTGCAACGCATTTCATCGATTTGTCCAAGGCCCCGACTGTCTCCTCTAGGAAATCCACTACAGCATTCTCAGTGTTTGAGTTCTGTACAAAACCATATTGCCTATCAGTGATGACATTATGTTTGTGAAAAAAATCCAACAGTCTTTTTTTTACCACCTGTTCAAATATTTTTGCTAAGTTGTTTATAACAGATATTGGTCTATAATTACTTGGTTCACGACGGTCACCTGATTTGAAAATTGGAGTGATGAGAGACTCTTTCCATTTCTGTGGAATTTTTCCACTTGATAAGCATAGATTAATTATGTGTACTAGTGGGGATAGGATAAATTCATGAATGTATTTTATGGTTTTAACTGAGAGTTTGTCTGGACCTGAAGAACAATTATTTTTCAGTTTAGATATCTGAATAATGATTTCATTTTTTGTTGCAGGTTCTAAATATATGGTTGAATCATTTCTTGCTAAGGAGTGTCTGGCTGAATTCATTTTGGGAATTTTTTCTGACATATTGATACCGAGATTGGTGTAAAAATTATTAAACATGTTGGCTTTTTCTTTGTTGCTTGTTATCATATTTCCAGTTTTATTTTTCAATGGTGTGTCTTCTATTTGTATATTGTTCTTTTTCTTATTGCGACCAGTTATATCATTTATGACATTCCATATTTTTTTATTGTCTTTTCCAGCTTCCTCTATTTTGTGCTGATAAAATTCATTTTTTGTTTTTTTAATTAAAGCATTGAGTTTATTTCGAAATTCTTTGTAGTTTCTCTCGTTTTCGACGGTGTGGTTTTTAATTAGTTTTTTTTTTTCATAAGATCCCTGCGTTTAATAGATGTGATGAGACCTAAGGTAATCCACGGTTTGATTTTTTTATACTTTTTATTATTTATGATTCTTACTTTACTTGAATTTGTTATGTAATAATTTAACTTGTCGATGAACAGTTGATACGCTGTTTGGGATTCATTTGATATGAGAACGTCATCCCATGTTTCATTTATAAGAAAACTTTTCAATTTTTCACAATTTACGTTGGTAATTCTGACATCATTTTCTGTATTTTCAGATTTGTTATTGTTCAATGGAATATATATGAAAGGTGTGAAGTGGTCTGTCATGTCAGTTCGAAATATCACGGGTTCGATTTCGGTTTTGTTTTTTATACTGTTTTTCATTCTGACGAATATATGATCAATTATAGATTTTGTGTTTTCTGTAACTCTTGTAGGTTGATTTATGTACGATATGAAACCATTTGAGTTTAATATATTCAGGTAATTGCTTGATTCTTTTTTCGAGATGTCAATATTAATGTCTCCAATATATACCTCTGTATTTTGTTTTTCAATGTTATTTAAGTATGTCTCGAGGTCCTCCATAAATACTGTACAATCTGTTGCAGGTGGTCTATAGTATGCAGTAATACCTATTTTACATTTTTTTGTCGAATACCCTACGTTACATATTAGCCTGAGAAATTTACTTTTACTTTTTTCAACAATAATCGCTTCCACTGATATGCTATTTTTTACGTATATAACCACACCATCACATTTATTAATTGTAGATTCGTTGTAATGAATACTATAGTTAGGAATACTGAAGTTAGAAATGTTTTTAATATTTCCCGTTTCTGATAATACAACTATATCTAATAAAAATTTTGCATTCTCAATATAAACCAAGAGTTCGTCAAAGTGCTTTTGAAGACTTCTAATATTGAAGTGAGCTATTCCTATGCCATACCTGTTTCTATCTGTTATCTCCTGTATGTAGCCCTGGAAATTATCGTGAACTTTCGTATCAATTTCAGTGTTATTATCTAGCACCTTCAGGAAATCTATCATGGTAGGTACAGAAAATTAAGAGCAACCTGAAAAATTGAAAAAATTCATTTAATTTATAGAATGAAGTAGTTAATCTGATATGGTAACATTACTCTGTGGGATTTACATGTATAATTTCACAGAAATTTTTCAAAGTCCTTTCTAGTTTTCATGATATGTACTTTATTGCTATTATTGAAATAGATTTTGCCATTATTGGTCCAAACATTTTTCAGTCCGAATTTTTCTATTGCGACATTCACTTGCTTCACTCTTGCTTCCGATAGGTCTTCTTTTATGACTATTCCCGTTCCTTTGAGTAGTTTCTTCTTTCCATAAATTATTTGCTTGAGTTCCAGACTATTTAGCTTCAGAAAAATTCCTCTCGTTTTATTTTCCACTTTTCGGCCAACTCTGTAACAATTTGAAATGTCCCCATCTGTCAGATTGAGGGACATTTTTGAATTGATAATTTTTTTAATTTCTTCCTTTGTTATTTCATTTGGTTTTTCTTTGAGGCTAAATACTCTCAAGTTACACGACCTGGTAGCTTGATCCATTTGATCTACCTTGTCTTCCATTTCATATTTTTCTTTTTCTGCTATTTCTAATTTGTTCTCCATACTTTTGAATTTTTCATTCATATCGGTGTAATTTTGTTCGAGTTCCGCCACTGTAGATACAACCTTCATTAGTTTCTGTTCTAAAGTTTTTGCTAGGGCCTCGGTTACTTTGTTTACTATTTGATTGATAAGAGAATCACTTTTTATGGTTTGGCTCACTGCTTGATTGACTGCGAATTCTATTTCCTCACGAATTTCTCTTGTTAGTACCATATTTTCTTCTTTAATTTTTGATGGTTGATACCAGGATGTCACTATGATTATAATATGCACTTCTCAATTTTATTTCAGACGTAGTAACTTGTTTATTTGCTTGATTTTCAGGAGCTCAATTCACAATCGACTACTCGCTTCCTTGCATGGAATATATGCTATGATATTTCGTTTGATGGTTATTTCTTTCATGTCCATTTCACTATTGAAACGTGTTTCCCCTTCCAAGTTGGCGTCAGCAGAAGATAAACTGAATTAATTTCTAACACTCAACCTCGTCTATTAATATCTAAGAGGGCACTCTTTCACTTTCAGTCAAACATTAATGATAAGAGGGTGGTCCCAGGAGTATCCAGCCCAACGAAGAAAACAAATATTTTGAAGAAAAAATATTAATTTCCCAACATAATCTTCTTGCAGCTCTATACACTTTTTCCAGCGACGCTTTTATAATATGAACTGTCTTGCTCCTCAAAATAGCTATTAACTGCCGACATCACTTCTCCATCGTTGGAAATTTTTTTACCACTGAGCCATTTTTTCAAGTTTGAGAACAGAAAATAATCCGAGAGGGCTAAATCTGTTGAATAGGGTGCATGAGTTAGCAATTCAAACTTCAATTCGTCAATTTTGGTAATTGCAATAATGTATTATTTGCAAGCTAATGCATTGGCTTGATGAAACAAAATTTTTTCCTACTCCCATTGAAGATTTTACCTTTTTTTAAATAGTTAATGAAAATTATCCCACTCACATCCCAAAAACCTATGTCATGACCTTAAAGCCAATTCTGCCTTTTGAGTCCACTGTTTCAATTGGTCTTTTGTCTCGCGTGTAGAGGGATGGACCCATGTTTTATTCATGGTGATGAAACGACGCAAGAATTCTGCCTTGTTGCTGTGAAACTTTGCTAATCACTCAATTGAAACATCTTCACGACACTGTTTTTGCTCGAGTGTGAGCAAACGCGGCACCCCTCATTCACACGGCTTTCAGATGTTCAAATTTTCAGATAATATACGACGTACCACACTGTTTCAAATACTTACCAAGTCTGTTAGCTAGCGCACTTCCAGTAATTTGGTCAACCACTGCTATGCTCTTCGTGGCAGCTCGTACGACCTCGTTTTAACTCTGCTACACGATATTTTACTGTTGTAAAAATAAACAAACAATAAAATAAACAGACTCACCCAGAGTAGAATCCAGTTCAGCTTTTATATTGATTGAGCTATGTCCTTTTGCATAAAAGTGTTATACCAGAAAACGATCACCAATTTTCATTTTCACCGAACATGTTCGATATTGATGTCTGCCAAACCAATACTAAACAACGCAGCGTGTTCAAACTTGAACGTATACTTCAAAGATTATGTACTTTCTAATACACTGATATTTTTCAAACAAATACCGTTTTTCAGTAAAGTTCCCGCTTATTTTCAAAAGTGTGATTCATATTATTCATTCAGACTTTCTACAATATACAAAAAATCAAGTGTGATGAACCTATCTCAACAATATTGGACAGTGTTCATTTATTCTATGGCCGTTCTCCATAGCGATTTGAGCGGCAATAGACTTTTTGATCTATCGAATATGTGCAGAGTGTTCGTGAAGCAAGTTCCATAATATCGTTTATTCTGCTAGTGTACATTAAGTAGTCACAGTTCTCACAGCTCATTTCATATATCTCAAACATCTCATTTTCCAGCATCTTAGATTTAGATCAACAAGCGACCTTCTATCGTATGTCACCCATATTTGGAATAACGCAATCAAGAAACATGGAGAATCAAATGCTGTTGCGCTTGATATTTCTAAGGCCTTTGACCGTATATGTCATGAGGGTTTGCTGGCCAAACTTCGATGCCATGGCTTGTCGAATCATTTTTATGTATGGGTCTCCAGCTTCCTGCAAGTGGCCGTCGATGGATATCTCTCAAATACTTTCACCATCAACCCCGGTGTTCCCCAGGGATCCATATTATCTCCAACCCAATTGTTACGACTTATATATCAACGACTCATTGGAAAAGACCAAGATTCCACTATATTGCTTTGCTGACGAAAGCACACTTATCTCGTCATTCCAGTTTGATTTCAGGACATCAACGGCGGATGCACATTTCACCGGCAGAAGAAGGTTGCATAACTTAATGAGGATCTAGAAGTGATTTCGAATTGGGGTGAAAGAAACCAGCTTTAATTCAATGCCACACACACCCAGGCATCGGTTTCCTCCAAGAAGATAAATGTCTTCGCACCGGATATAATAATGTAAAGTCAATTTCGCTAAGTTTTTTGGGGGTTGAAATGGACACCAATATGTCTTGGCACAATCATGTCGCTGGAAATGCAAAGGCTGTTTTTCAAAAGCTTGGAACACTGTTCCAAACCAGAAAACTGTACACATCTCAGCAACGTTTGATGCTTCATGAAGCTCACATCAGGCCTTCTTTGGAGTATTGTTCTCATATATGAAGCTCTGCCCCCAAACATACCTGAAGTTGCTAGACTCCATCCATAAAAGAGCCACCCGTCTGATTGGAGACGCGAACATCACTTGCAACCTTGATAGCCTGAAACATCGAAGAAGAATTGGAGATTTGTCTCTCTTCTATAGATACTTTCACTGCTGATCTCCAGCAATTCAAATCCAATGTGAATCGATATTTTCGCACAGTCACCGCTCTGAGAGCACCTCAAGGATTTTCCTGTAGTGCTTGTGTTTTGTCCTTGAAAAAAAATTATGAAGATGTTGATATTTCAAAATTTCTCCTGTATCAAACCAAACCCAAGAAAAGGCTCTTCAAGACCAAGGTCGCAGTTAAATAGTATCGTATCGGGGGCTCTGGAGTTGAAGCAGTTCTCTACCATCACCCATTACCATTCCAATCAATATTACTATTATCATTATCATTATTAGTATGGAAGTAATATATTCAAGCTGCATTTTCGAAAGCTGGCCATGGTAGAATAAAAGCAATAAAAACAAAACGTCAGCACAGTTTTCTGAAAAAATATCAACTCAGCTTCGACCCAAACAAACTAGACACTAAGGCTACCAACTTTATTTTGCAATACATATTTTCAACATTCATAAACAAATTTTTCGGTCCTCTTTGAAAACGGTATTTCAAAATTAATATTTTTTTTATTATTACCATCACAGACTTATGAAATATAGAGTGCATTATTTCCCTATGGACTTAACCTCCAGCAAAATCTTCATAAAATTTCTCTGATTACATTTCATGATAAAGTAGGAGAAACCTAATGCAACATGTCATAGATGATAAATTGTTTAATAAAAATTCAAATGAGCTTTCATTCCTTCCCTCACCTTTGTACAGCATTCTTTTTGCAAATTGCACTTATTATTATTCAGGCAACTGTGTTGTTCGTACGGCATCATAACGCTTCTCGTAATAAGTCAGCATACTCGGAATGGAAAAATTATGCAATTTCTATTGTGAATCTGTTTCAGAAATGAGGAGGTTAATGTTTGCGCTAGAACTACTACGACGCGAGGGATTTCATTAGAGAATTAAATTCGTGCAAATGTTATGTGAAATTTAATTTCATAGGGATATTAGATATTATAAATAGATCATATTATGCAGTAAGTAAGTAATTAAAAAGAAAAGAAATGCTAATCCAACTTCTATTAAGTAATTCAAGTGTTACTTTTATCATCCTATACATTATTTTCTCAGGAGTATCGGACAGTACAGCCCCTTGCATCACCTGTTAGAAGTGCTGGATGGAAGTTGTATATTCCACATTTTCTCTATTCTTTTACTCACTTTATTTTGCCTCTATCCATTTCTTTTGAAAAAATTTCAAGATATTTATACCGTCTCATTTTTTCTAATTACGTAGCCGTTATCATGATCCCATATGATTTTCAATGAGTTTTATTCCATCATTTGTTGTATATTATCTTCTTACATTTTTTTATACAGTGCGAACGTCAACGGTCTCCGTTTCTTCTTGACTTACATTTTGGTAAATTTTGGTAAAAGAGCCAATAGGCCGCCAAAACGCGCATTCAACATCAATCTTCCTCTTGAAGATGATCACTTGGTGATCGAAACACGTGTCGAGGTGTTAAAAATAACGATTTGGTGTTGGGAAAAACCTCCAGTAATATTCATTACTACACCAAAGGAATATTATCCAAGTGTTGTTTCCTTTCATTTGTATTGAATATTCCTATACATGGTAGATATGGTGGAAGACCAAGGACCTTGGTCCAGAGTAGAATAATTCCCATTATTATTTTTATAATTACCAAAATTTATTTTTGTTTGTGCATACCCTAACGATATAACTCAGTTAAAAAGTTAATATATTATAGTAGTAACTAATCCTTCGGCTTTCATTTTTTCGAAAGTTGGGAAATTTTGCTGGTAGGGTTGGGAAAATTTGGATATACTTTGCGTATATTGCAATACCCCAGTATTGCCCTGAAAAGTTTTCTGCATTCTCGTCCTTTCAAGAAAAAACTTCATTCCTTTATTTCTCCATACTCCTCATGTGTTTATATTGTAGTTCTGTACTTTTATCTATACGGTAAATATTGTAATTCTCTATTTTATTTGAATTTGTTAAAACAAAACATATTACTACCTGCGTGACTTCCGGGTCCAGGATATAAATACATAGATATAGATTATTATCGAATGTGTATGATATACATCAAAAGGGGGAAATTCGTGGACAGTACACTCAAGAAATATGGAGGCAAACCGCGGACACGTGTTTCTGGCTATTGGCCTCATCAGCGCGGTGCAGCCAATTGCAAAGATGTACAACAACTGGTTACTAAAAATGAAAAAACATCACATATGCACGGTGTCACCAACAGGAGCTAACCGCACAGTTGTCCTGTCATTTACAGGACATTCACTCTTCCAAGATGTTAACCAAAACAAAATTCTATTCAATTTATTTTTGAAAATTCATCACAAATTTCAATTGCACTTTATTCCTGTCTGTGATAAACTTAGTCACTTTTGCATTCCATACCACAGACATGGATCTTTTCTTTTCTCCTCTTCCAATAATTAAAAAAATATTTTTTGACAAGACAATTGACAGTTGACTTGGACATGTCCCTTTCACAAGATGTATGAAAATTTTAAAAAATTTTATTTTACAACAATCTAATGTTATTAGTGCCATCCACATTTTATTATAATGTTCTCAGTCTTAACCAGTTATCCAGTATCATGAGTGTTCATAAATCATCACATTTTCAAAGTGTTTCAAGAAAAAAATTCTTCTCATGCTTGCTTCATATACATAACCTCAACTTCCGTAAGTAATGTACAACAAATTTTGACAATTGTTAAATTCTCATCTTATCATCTAGAGTTCCTGGAGAAGAGTCAATAAAGTCTCGAAAGCTTGAACAGAAAAAAGAGTTCTCATTTTTCTTGTCTCCGACTGCACACCCGTTCCAATCCCCGTGCTGTTTCTTATATATATATATATATATATATATGATGTGTTGTTCTTCCGGGTGTTCATCCGTTGGGTACTATTCGATAGTCGACGTTTCGCCATCATCTCAGATGGCATTATCAAGACGAGTTACTGCTTCGCTTCGAGAGGTGTAACTGATGTTAGGTTCTTCTTGTGGTGTTTTTATATGGTTTCGCTTGCGTAAGTTGTATGGATTTGTTACCTATTTTCCTACCTGACGGTTGTTGATGGCTTTTGGTAGTTCTCCTACCTGTTTTTCTACCTGAGGGTTGTGAATGTCTTCTGGCGGTTCTCCTACCTGCGATGGTTCATTATCAATTTGTGGTTGTCTTTGGTGGTTGTTTTTAATTATTGATTTCCAAATCCTTGGGATGTTTAGTGAGTCATCCCTTTTGTTGATGAGGCCTTGCTTTTCGATTTCGATTGCTTCCCTGATTTGTCGAATTCTTGGGTTTTGCACCTGTGCTATCTGTTTCGTGGACTCAAAATTAATCTTGTGACCTGTTTGTAGATGGTGTTGAAAGAGGGCAGAGGAGGTTTGTTTTGTTCTTATCGAGTTTTTGTGCTCCTGGGTTCTGGCAGATATACGTCTGTTGGTCTGACCGATATATTGTTTTACACAGTCCTCGCATGTGATGCTATATACTCCTTGGTTTTCTAGGGAGATTCTCTCTTTCGGTCTGGGCAGCCAACTGGATATCGTTTTGTGTGGTTTGTAGGTTGTCCGAATGTTTTTACGTCTTAGTATTCTCCCGATTTTGTCGGTCACACCTTTGATATAAGGTAGTGTCACAGATTGTCTGTCGTGTGGAGAGTCTTCTCTTGATCTAGGGGATGTTTCTTTGGTTCTCCTTTGTCTGTCGATGGCCTTTTGAATGATCTTTGGTCCGTAACCATTTTGTCGCAGAGCCGTTGTTGTCTCCTCCAATTCTGTTGCCCTGTTTGTTGGTTCTGTTAGGCGGAAACTGCGGGAAAGAGAGAATCTCCCTAGAAAACCAAGGAGTATATAGCATCACATGCGAGGACTGTGGACAACAATATATCGGTCAGACCAACAGACGTATATCTGCCAGAACCCAGGAGCACAAAAACTCGATAAGAACAAAACAAACCTCCTCTGCCCTCTTTCAACACCATCTACAAACAGGTCACAAGATTAATTTTGAGTCCACGAAACAGATAGCACAGGTGCAAAACCCAAGAATTCGACAAATCAGGGAAGCAATCGAAATCGAAAAGCAAGGCCTCATCAACAAAAGGGATGACTCACTAAACATTCCAAGGATTTGGAAATCAATAATTAAAAACAACCACCAAAGACAACCACAAATTGATAATGAACCATCGCAGGTAGGAGAACCGCCAGAAGACATTCACAACCCTCAGGTAGAAAAACAGGTAGGAGAACTACCAGAAGCCATCAACAACCGTCAGGTAGGAAAACAGGTAACAAATCCATACAACTTACGCAAGCGAAACCATATAAAAACACCACAAGAAGAACCTAACATCAGTTACACCTCTCGAAGCGAAGCAGTAACTCGTCTTGATAATGCCATCTGAGATGATGGCGAAACGTCGACTATCGAATAGTACCCAACGGATGAACACCCGGAAGAACAACACATCATATTCTACCATCCGTGAAAACCTACATTGTAATATATATATATATATATATATATATATATATATATATATATATATATATATATATATATTTACCAACTGCTTATGATTTTCAACATTCTCCCTCAACTGAAGTACTTTTGAATTCAACTGCTTTCAAAATATCAAAGAAAAATAACTTTTTCTCATTTCAAACGCCAAAATAGGATGGAATCGATCGATACTTGATGAAAATCTATATCTAGCTCATCTTATCGATGCTAACTTGATAAAAGCAATATTCGATTTTTGGGACGAGTTTGAGATGACAAGAATGTCACTTTCCAAACTTTGATATTTTGACAGCAGTTCAATCGAGGAATCAGATGGTTGAGGAATTATACGCAGATTTTGGAAATTGAACAATAGAAAGGGTGTTCTATTCAACAAGTAATTCAAGATGACGCCAATCTGAAACATTTAGCTTCCATTCTTCCATTAGAAAAGTTGTTTCTCTTTCTTTAATTTCAATCCTTGAAGTTCTGTTGTGTTGCAAAATACAAGGCCTTTCAAAAATTGATGTGAGGGAACCGCTTCTAGTCGAGCAATATATATCAGCTGTGAAATTTCATTCTTCCCATTTTATTTTAAAATTTTCAATCTGTAGATTATTCCAGGAAAAGAAAGTCTAAATCCCAATCAGCTAACTAACATTCGAGTTATTGATAACAATAGAACGTAATTGTGTTTGTGACCAGAACTTTTATTGTTTACCTTAAATACCACATACAGGGTGGGGTAACGACAACGAAACAGATCGAATATCTTCAAAACACATGTTTTATGAAAAAAATGCAAAAACACGTCGATTTGTAATCCAAGGGGGATATCTTTCTATCATAACCTCAACTGTCATACTTCTATTAACCAAATAATTTGAATAGGGAAAGTAGTGTGACACATCATTGAAAAAATAATTTCACAAGGTATTTGGCCATGTTAATTTTCGCTACATAATATTCTATTTTGGCTCCCTCTTGCGGGAAAAAAACTGATTCGTATTCCAAATTATAATACTTGCAAGCTAATTTGACATAAATTCGGTGACAGTGCATTATGGAATTTTTCTAAGGAAAAAACAAAATGGCGGCTCCACAATGGAGGACAAAATTGGCAATTATGGTCCGATTTCATTCAAAATTGATAAGTGGGTTATCCGGGTCGGAAATTATAATTCGTTGGTCAATACAAAAAAACAATATGGTGGCTCCAAGATGGCAGATGAAATTTGTAAATTATGATTGTGTTGCCGTTGCGAAAAAACAAGATGGCGAACGATATTTGTAATTGTAGTTTGATTCGATTCAAAATTGGCAACGTTTGGGCTGGAATATTTGGCAATCGTATTATTGGTCCATTTTTTCTGCAAGGTAATCTGACTAGGGACACGTATTTAGAATTACCCGAAGATACCGTTGATCCAACGTTAACGCACTTGATTGAAAACGATAACAGATACCTTGAGGATCACCTAATATTCCAATAGGACGGAACTCCTCTACATTTTGCTGTAGCGGTTCGGTAGTATCTGAATGGAAGAATTCCTAGACCATGGATTGGAAGAAGAGGTTGCATTAAATAGCCCCCTTGATCTCCCGATTTATTCTCCTATATTCCTTTTTTAGGACCATTTCAAAAGTAGAATATACGCCACTCGGCCAGGTTCATTAGAAGAGTTACGTCAATGTATCATAACCGAATATCGTCAAATAACCCCACACATGCTCCAAAACGTCAGACAACGTTTTAAGATGAACTCATACTCATGTATGGCAGTGAATGGAGAACACTTCACATCTACTGTGAATTATTGTAGTTTGGATTGACCTTAGTTGAATTCATGCGCAATTTTTCAATTTTCAAGCTCATACAATGTTAGTTTTTTCAATGTTTGTTCTTTTCCCTTTTTTGTTTTTCTCGTGAACATTTCATGTTTACGAGAAAAACACTCACATGTCTGAATTCCTTATGGAATTACTTTTTCAATGCTGTGTTACACTTAGTACTCTTCCTATTCAAATTGTATGAGTGACCAAAAGGTGGGGAGAAAGGTATGACAGTTGAGATTACGACCCCCTTGGATTTTGAATCGATATTTTTTGCATTATTGTCACGTTACCTGCGTTTTGAAGAATTCGTTTTCGGTGCCGGGTCGAATCGAACCATAATTACAAATTTTATCCTCTATCTTGTTTTTGACATCGACAACAAAATCATATTTTTCGACCCTGAAAATCTCCACTTACTAATTTTGATTCGAATCAGACCATAATTACAAATTTTGTCCGTCATTTTGGAGCCGCCATATTGAAAATCATAATTTTCGACCTGAAAACCACCACTTATTGATTTTGAATCATATTATAACTGCAAATCTTGTCCGCCATTGTGGAGCCGCCAATTTGTTTTTTCCCTTAGAAAAATTTCATATTGCATTGTCACCAAATTTATGTCAAATTAGTTTACGAATGAAGGATCATAATTTGGAATAGGGAACAGTTTCTTTCCCGCGAAAGGACACCAAAATAAAGAGTAAGGAAGCAAAAATTAACATGTAATTCGTTATGAAACTACCTTTTCAAAGATGTATCACACTTACTACTTTCCCTATTCAAATTGTTTGAGTGATAGTGACCGAGGGGGGGGGGACGTATAACAGTTGAGGTTATAATAGAAAGATGTCCCACTAGGATACAAATCGACGTGTTTTTGCATTTTTTTCTTAAAACATGTGTTTTGAAGATATTCGATCTGTTTCGTTTTTGGTGTCCCACCCTGTATAAAAGCTTGCGGCTTTCCAAATTATGCAATGAATTTCTGATAGTTTTAGTAAGGTTGTTTTTCATTCGTTCAGTGACGAAAAAAAATTTAATTTTTGCCTATAAAAAAATAGCTCCCCCCTTTCAGTATTCGAAAGAAACTATGAGTACTGAGTTTTCAATGTGAATTCTATTGAAAAAATTGTATAATACCGCCTTACCCAAAGTTTCTATTGAATAATTCATCGAATAAAGCAATTCCGAAGGTAATTTCAGAAGGCTTCCGTATTTTCATACATAAAACGAATCTAATTATAATGCCTTCATCTTTTGAAACTTCTCCGCCTTCATTTTGAATAGCCATTATCATTTGTTATCGAATAAAAACACTCCAAGTTATATGGATGAAATTTGAGAAAGCATGGTCATAAAATATCAGGAAGTTAGCTTTTGTAAGATCCTAGAATTTCCTGAAACTTTATATTGTTTGGATATAAATTCGGATTGCTATAGTGAAGAGTCGGACGAAGTATTAATACATTTTTTGAAGAAGTCTTTTTCTCAGTGCATAAAAACGAAGAAAGAATCGAAAGCTTGGCAGCGTTTAAAAAGTTCTACAGCTATTCAATGCCCCAGACCGTTTGACTGATCAAAATGAACATAACCTGTGCTCATATTTCACATAAATCATGAAATTTGGAACCTCAAATCGAGGTCTTCAAATTTATAGGTATTATCGTTTTTTTTGCAAATAGTGTACATCGAGTACATCAAACTAAATCGGTCAAAGTGCCCACAATCTCATATTTTTTCAAAATATTGCTGAATGTTTCTATCGATTAAATTTATCGTTCATCATACTCGAGTCATTTGCTTAACAGAATTTGGAAATCATAGATTTGCAATAATTTTAACCAACTGAACTTCGTGCTCTCAGGATATAACCTGAGAGTACCAAACACGATTATGAAACACTCTGGAAGGTTGAGACAAGGTACCCTCAGAACTTTGCTACTTTTAACTAACACACATAAGATTCTCATTTCCAAAAAACTAGAATATCTCTTTCGTAAGCTAACAACTTTTTCCAGTGCAAGTAGATCAAAAAGACGAAACAGTAAATCACTAATCATACCTAGACATCGTTCTGTCATTTTCACCCACAGCTTTTCATACAATGCTCCTAAATTATATTATCAATTACCCAGTGATTTTAGATCGTATCCTCTTTCTAATTTGAAAAAATGGTTTGAAGATTTACTATAACGAAGCAGAGATAAACTGAATGCAAATATGACCCCACACAGCACCAGATATTCACGGAATATTCCCTGTATATCATAAAATGAACGTATATATTCCAAATATTCATAGAATATTCTTGGAATATATACATGCCTTTAGAATATTCATAGAATATGCTTGAATGAATTTGGCAGGATTATTTCCGAAAGAATGTGCATAGAATGTCTATAAATGGATTATTCTCCCATGAATATTCTAAAAATATTGTCGATCGAATATACCATATGGTATATTCTTAGAATATATCCTCACGGTATATTTTGGAATATTCTATACAATGGAATTTTGAATTATCTTATAATAACGTATTCAAATAATTCAATATTATTAAAAACAAAAATTGCTCCAACAGCAACTGTTGGAAACGACAAAAAATTTGAATGGGCCAATAAATGAACCAATTGCATCAATAAATTGGTTAATTCTCATCCTATTTGTCTTTTTGTATTTGAAATTATATAATTACAAAGCGAAAAACCCTGGAAACAGAGAAATGGGAAGTGAAGAATTGGAGTAAACGTTTCTCATTGGTCAATTGAAGTGCGCGCGACAGTCGAATAAGCTCTGTGAAAGCGGCTGTCCCTTAATGCTTGGTACCTTTGCGTTAAATTCGACATTTGATTCAACATGGCGGTTGACGTGGCAGGTTCGCGTGTGTAATGCATGGTGTGTTGGTTATATCATCAAAGTATAATTCTGTCACGTTCAGTGTACCATTTATAATTTGGGGTTGTCCAATTTGCAGTACAGCGAATAGTTTGATTTTGGATCTTCAAACAGGAGAGTTGCATATATTCAGTCTTCAAGAAAAGTAAGTAAAATGCAATAGTATCGATAGTAAAGTCATGGTGATTAACCTACTATACCTCATTTTAGGTTCGAGGAGAGTTGGTGTGTGAGATTTGTTGGTTTGACTAAGTACATGTTTGAACTAGAGTGATTTCAGTTGTGTATCTTCAATAGGGAAAAGTGAGTGAATGACACTTTCTTTTGTATCATTTGTTTTCATAATTTTTATCACTTTTTTTGAAGATAGTATCAATTTGCCCAAAAGGAAACAGATTGGTACCTGGGACAGGCAGGTGCGCCAAGGAACTGAAAACGTAATGAGTACTTTTCAACAAGACAATGCAAGTTGCTCTCCAAGTCATAAAATGTTGTAAATGTTCATGAGTAACCTATGCGAAAAATATCTATTTGATTTTTATTCCAGTTTTATTGTGCTACTTTTAAATAGTGATAATGAACGTTAATGTACATTTTGTTCCAGGTATTACTATTGAAACACTGGCTGATGCATTGTTGGACAAATATGAGGAAAACTATTCTGATGAGCAAAGTTTGGATAACTTTAAGTAAGTGAAATTCATTGAAGAACCCATCATACCACTCATTTTAAATACTTCATTTGTGGGTTTATTTTTTCAAGTGAGAAACCTAACCTAACCTATTTCTTGATGTAATTCATTTTTTCTTTTTCAATGAAATGATATATTTATTATTTTTTAATTAGTGCTGATGAATTCACAGAGTTGTTATTTTAGTATATTTTTTAGTATACATTTGTTTGAGAGTAGGAACATCCTAATTTGAATACATTTCTAATATTTGTAATATGACAGTATTCAGGAATATTTTATTCAGTGAATAAATATTTTGAATTAGATTTTTTATTTTTAATATTGGTTGAAACGTCAAATATTCCAATGTATATTGTTTTTAAAATATATTTGTTTATGAATATTATGTGTTTTATCACTTGTGTGAATCTTGCATCAAAATGCAATATATACATGCCTAATAGCGTTTAGTCGTCACATTCTTGGAATATTCCAGATATTCCTAGAATATTCATAAAATGTATTCAAAGAATATTCTATGGTGTTTCCCTATTGTATATTTCTACAATAAACTAAGAATATCCTGAATATTTTATGAATATTCCTCGGATTCTATTCCTGGAGTATTCTTAATAGAATATACCTTACATATTCTAAGAATATTATAAGATATTCCAAGAATATTCCCAAGAATTATTCTTAAAATATATCAAAGGTTCGCCAGGAGCACTTCCAGGGAATATTTTCCAGAAGATATATATATCCATGGCATATTCATAGCATAATACAATATCCTTGAATGTATATTCATGAAATATACCTGGAATATCTATTGCTATGTGGGACACGACATGGTATTCTTATTTCTGAAATCACGATTTAGAAATGAGTTAGGTATACTTGTGATGCACTGTTTGGAATCTTTGGTGTAGTAATGAATATTACTGGAGTTTTTTCCCAACATCAAATCGTTATTTTCAACACCTCGACACGTGTTTCGATCAACAAGTGATCATCTTCAAGAGGATGATTAAACTTTATGGTATACTTATCTTTCTTGGCGTTTCTCCACCTTCTCATTCTGATAGTTTTTTGTTTGCGGTTGAGTAGAAAAACAGCTTTTGCTGATTCATCACTCATGGTTATTCTTTTACTAGTTTGTAAGTTGGTTTTGTTTATGAAGTTGACGAATAAAGCCGATTTATTTTTATTCTTATAACCTTTGATTATTTCCCCCGAGCCATAAGAACGAAAGTTGAATGCAGTTTTCCTTGAGAATGAAGAAAAATCGGTACTCATGAAAGGCGCTGTAAACATCAGTATTTTTGATGAATAATTATAATTTTGGAAAGTAAATTATTTCTGTATATTTCACGTGAATCCAAAATTACGATACTGAAGCTGAATTTTTCGAGATTATAAAATGGTAAGGTTTCCCTTATACACCAAATACATTCATGCAATCCAATAATTTTTGCAATTTGACTCCTGACCAAACGCATCACTTGCCCTCAGATATAACACAGGCAAATTTGACCAACAAAATGATTAGAATAAGAGTGAAAACATTTTTGACACTATCATAATTTGCATGAGTTCTATAATGATGAATTCACGTGATAAAATGTGCATATTTGAAATTGAGGTTATATAAGATTTCTGTTTATATTCTTGTTTGGATATAAATGTTTGATTACTTGGTGCAATGGTTGTGTTTATTTATGCGAAAGTATATACAGTGTCACCATTAAAGTGCGCACCATATGGGAAACTTTTTTTTCGAAAAGTTTCAATGAAGTTTAACTTCGGCACTTGTTTGTGCTTTGAATTCAACTCAAAATGATGCGACCAACTGCGACCCACTGACGTTCAGTGTTTGTCAAATTCAACTTTTTTTTTGAAAAAAATTGAAAAACTGCATTTCTAGATCGAATTTAACAAAAAGTTACTTGAAAAAGTTGCGTCTACTGCAATTTCATATCCATATGCCAAATTTTGTGCAACTAGGATAAAGTTAACGTTTTGCTCATTTTTGACAGATATCCCCTTTATTTTAAAAAACAAGTTCGGTTAATTGTCAATTCATGTATACATAACGAACTCATCATGGAGTTTAACTTTTCTGATATTTTCACTTATACGGACATTTTTAGAGAGAAATTAAAAATGTGTTATAAAAATTTCAACTTACCCCACACCGTGAACTAAGAATGACAGCCTTCTGCATGTGTGCGGCTAAGATTTCTGCCTTAGTGCAGCAAGCCGGTGTGATTTTATAATTCGAGGGTAGAGAGGGCATCATTCTACCAAGGACTCCAATAATCAGAATAACCATCTTGATAGAGTGGTCTGGATAGAGTTTGCAGAGTTTGAAGAGAAAATCTCGATATTTTATCCGTTTTCCCTCCTTTTTTCGGACGATATTCGTCTCGCCAGGAGCTGAAAACTCCATGACAAATATCGTCTTGTTCTGGTGCTCGAGAAGGACTACTGAGTCTATAGTGGAGATTCGACATCCATTACCAACTGACCTCACTGTAAACTTAAATCAGAAGTGAGTCTACAGAGGAGATGGATGTCGAGTTTACGACTCCAAAGGACCTCCCTGTAAATGTAGTTTAGGAGCGAGTCTACAGAGGGGATGGATGTCGAGTTTACGACTCCAACTGACCTACCTGTGAATTTAATCCAGGAGCGAGTCTACAGAGGAAATGGATGTCGAGTTTACGACTCTAACTGACCTCCCTGTGAATTTAGTTCAGGAGCGAGTCTACAGAGGAGATGGTTGTCGAGTTTACGACTGCAACTGACCTCCCTGTAAATTTAATTTAGGAGCGAGTCTACAGAAGAAATGGATGTCGAGTTTACGACTCCAACTGACCTCCCTGTAAATTTAGTTCAGGAGCGAGTCTACAGAGGAGATGGTTGTCGAGTTAACGACTGCAACTGACCTCCCTGTGAATTTAATTTAGGAGCGAGCCTCCTGAGGAGATGGATGTCGAGTTTACGACTCCAATTGATCATCCTGTAAATTCAGTCCAGGAGCAAGTCTACAGGGGAGATGGGTGTCGAGTTTACGACCCCAACGGACCTCACTGTGAATTTAGTTCAGGATCGAGTCTACAGAGGAGATGGATGTCGAGTTTACGACTCCAACTGACCTCCCTGTGAATTCGGTTCAGGAGCGAGAGCTGCGGCATACGCAGAATCTGTCTCAGGTGGGGAAACTAACCCCCTAAGAGCAGGTTCAGCAAACGTTTGCGCTCAAGTGAGGTTTCACCGAAACCAGAGGCGAAAAAGACCTGCACGGCTGAATCTAATGCATCGTCAGGTGTAGCTGACGTGCAGAAACCCTCATATGGGAAGGTTATCGTGGGTATCAAGGTGGGAATCTTGAAACTTGACTATACGACTACCTCATTAACAGAGCATATACTCTGTGCGTGCCCCGCTGGGGACCGAATCAGGTCTTTAGAGTTCGGCAGAGCCGTACTCTTACCATCTGACCTGAAAGAACACTCACCATACAAACTAATCGGCTTCGTTAAGAATCTAGGTTTGTTTGGCCGAGTGAGAATAGGTGTGAGCCACAATAAACCCCTGTGGGTTTCGGTGGAGGGTCGAATAGACCCACTCACTTTGGAGCTAACCTAACCTTACCTAATCTTAGGGCCGCGTTATGTCGATGGATGGCCAGTGCATTAGGGTTCCGGGCGCCTCGCGGCAGGCCCTGCACTTCATGTCAGGAACCTCTATATCTATCACGCGACTGCGGTAGACTAAGGCGTTGAAGACAGCATCCTGGCAAGCCTCTCAGTTTGCGACTCCAGCCCACTCGTCCTGATGAAAGCGAAAGTCAGGCGCTTTGATAAGCCAAGGTCTTCAATGCCATTGATGAAGAACCCATGCATTGCCTTACCCTTGTGTTTCCACAGAGGTGCGGCTTTTATATGAGCTTTTTGCTGAACGGGTTCCAAGTCGGTGACAGAGTTGTGGTCACCTCGTTAAGTGTCAAAAACTAAACCGAGTTCATCAGCTACTCGGGGAGCTGCCCTAAGGAGAAATGCTCCAATTCCTGCTTTCTCATGGTCACCGACCATGCAGAGAAGGGGATCTGAATTCCTGACGACTTTACAGGATATTTTCAATACTATTATGTCATGTAGACACTCCAAACTCAAAAGTTCACGGCCTCCTTGTTGTCGGGGGAAGTACAACCGTGGGATGGACGATTTGGGATGTAAACTCCTTTAGAGATGCATAATTTTTCGGTTTTTTACGTCGAGTTGATACAGCTCCTCCCGAGTCCACTTCACTACTCCAAACGAGTAGAGTGAGATTGGAACGGCAAGCATACTTGTTGCAGTAACTTTGTTTTTCCCTGATAGTTCCGATGACCAGATCTGTCGAAGTTTGTGCTGATACTTGCCGCGGAGAGAGTTCTTCACTACTGTTACCTCTTGGGAGTGGTGTTGTTTCACCACGCGGTAAGATGGTGTAGGATGCTTTCATCTACGAGCTGCACATCCTCTTCATGGTGGCAATAGTGAGATGCAGATTATTATGTAAATAATAATTCACAATGAAACTTTGCCATCAAGTTATTTGCTCAGCAATGGAATGGAGAAACTTCACCGTATTTTTGATGCCAGAATAATCTAATTGAACTCAACATATAAAACAGAACAGTGGATTCAGTGAATCAGTATAATTTTCCTCATAATTTCCATCATAATTCATCAATAAATATACTGAGAAATGGATCATTGACTATTGCGAATTCAAGCGCAAAACAGCTGGCATCTGACGTCAATTGACTGCGATCGTCGCTATGAAATATTTGTAAGAGTATTTTTTATTTTCGCCCACTGTAATGAATCAAATCCCATGACTTCACACATAGGAAGAAATTATTCTAGCAGGCGCAGTTTCACTACCAATAACTTTTTCATTTGTGAAAATATTTTGATAGAGTTCTAGCCTATATTTTTATAATAAATCATATCAAAGAATTGAAAACTTCTCCATTATCGACATTCAATGAAAATCTTTTAAACGTATTCAGAAATATCCAACTACAAAGTTTCGAATACGCCTGAAGAAGCTTTTATATAGCTGAAACACGTGCTGCGGTTTTATGGAGAAAAACTGACCAATGGGACTTTTGATTTTTTTATTGCTAGATAATAGAAAGCTAGTTACACGTACCATCCCAAACAATTTTCAGTTATTCTAGCTACCAGTTTCGCTACTGCTATATCGCCAGATGTCTCCATCGATTTTGCCTTATGTGGAAGTATAATCCTCCTCTAACATCAATGTAAATTCTCAATTTCAATTTTATTCAACACAACACAAAATGGATATATACAGTAATCGAGAATATTGTTGTAGGTATATTGTCAGTCAGCGGCTCAGAATTCACCTAAGCATAAGACAAGCTAGTGCTGTGATTATTCCGTTCCTCTAACTAACGATTGAAAACATATCCTGCACATTCAATTGGGTCACTATTTCATGTTCACCATAACTCAAATAGTCTGGCGAGGAAGCAAATACATCACCAAAGAAATCAGCTGAAGATGTCGAGTATCAAAGTTTTATTTTCAAAAATGAAATTCCTGACATTAATTTTGAATTCACCGAGTTTCTTTATCAACTGAATGCTAGGTAGATTATTATATGGCTCGAACAATAATAAAACAGAAACCTTTGAATGTGAGTTTTTTGAAGAGAGGCAGCTTGAGTAAAAGATTCCGTATAGATCTCATTTCAAGAATTGAATAGGACTGGCCGATATTTGATGAAAATCCATATCAAGACTAATTAATACAGTTTATTGTATGACTTTCACTATAAAAGGGTTTTACAAAAACTGCGACACATGTTTCGCTATACAATAGCTTTCTGAAGCGTAAAGAGAATCTATTGTACGAAATGTCTATCAATCCGGTAGTGAAAAAGGAAACATTAGACTTGCTTACTTCCAATTCAATCAAATTTTTTACTCATCGTGTGGGAAACCCACTTAGTCCTATTCTGGCAGAAAGTTTCTTGGACTATTTGGAAAGAAAAATTCACCGTAACCCACTGGTAAGAAGTTTCGTAAATTGGTATAGGTATGTGGATGATATCCTGGTATGTTTTACAGGCACGAACACACAGTTGACTTAGTTTTGGAATATCAATAATTATCTCCACCCTTCTGTCACATTTACAATGGAGATTGAAAATGACGACTCTATAAATTTTTTGGTCTTGGCAATAACAAAAGTTGAATATTACTGGGGTTTTTTTCCCAACACCAAATCTTTATTTTCAACACCTCGACAGAGGAAGATGAAACCAGTTTTATCTTCCTCTTTGAATATGATCACTTGGTGATCGAAACACGTGTCGAGGTGTTAAAAATAACGATTTGGTGTTGGGAAAAAATTCCAGTAATAGTCATTACTACACCAAAGGTTCCAAACAGTGCATCATAAATAACAAAAGTTAACGACAAACATGATTTTTCAATTTATCGTAAATCGACACGTACTGATAATATTCATAATTCGTCCACCCACCCGTATCAGCACATACAGTAGCTTTCAACAGGATGGTAAATGTGCCCTTGTCGGAGGCAAATTTCAATAAAGAACTGAACATAATGAAACGAATAGTCGTCAATAATGATTACAATAGCAATCTAATACATTCTTTATTATCAGAAAAGTTATGCAGCCAAGCATTGAAGGTAGTTTACCCAATTCGAAGAGAAGAGAATAAAAGTTATTGCACCTTAACCTACTTGGGCCAACCAACTACAAATATTTCAGATTTCTGCACAACAAAGGAGTAAATATTGCTTTCAAAACCAACAACAACTTAGGCATGCACATCAAAAGAATTGCAAAGATAAAAGTTCAGTTTCAGAAAAGTGTATGAATGATCATGTGGTCCATGTCCGATGTTTTATATAGGTCAAACTGAAAGAACGTTCAAAGTCCGCATGAAGGAACACAAAAATAGTTTCTATAATGGAAAAATAAATTCCACATATGACACTCATTTGATCACAGAGGGACATGAGTTCACCCAAAAATTCAAGCCCCTCCATTTATAGAAGAATGGTTTAAAACCGTTGGAGAATATGGAAATGAACAAATTCAAAAACTCTCAATTTCTTATGAACGACCAAACTGAATTTGTTGTGTATATTTACGATACTTTAAAAAAGTGTATTCATACAGTTAATGTATTCATACCTGACATTTTCAGGTAGACTCATTCATTATAAAGTAGGCATACAAGTAGGTAATATGTTAGAGTATAACTTTTAGTTTACGCTTGGGTGAGCTATTGTATAGCGAAACACGTGTCGCGGTTTTTGTGAAACCCTTTTATAGTGAAAATCATACAATAAACTTTTCAGTTCTTGGCTGTGTATTCTCCAATTCATGTTCATTATCAAAAATACAGGTTAGGGATATATATTGGACATTGAGAAGCTTCAAATCTTTGTATAGTTTTTGAGAAGAAAGTAATATATTTTTTTTCAATAAAATTTCACTGCCACATACTTTGAAACTATAAGTCATTATTGAATCAGCTACAGGTCCAAAGTGAGTGGGTCTATTCGACCCTTCACCACAACCCACAAGGGTTTATTGTGGCTAATCAGCTAGAGTGATCATGCAGTTTTTGTTATCTAGAGTGTCCTCAAAAATATAAAACTGTCTGAACAACATTGATATCTCATATTTCAGTTTCACATTCAAATTCATGTATACAGAGTGTATTTATACAGTTTTATGAATTTTCAGGATCAACAAGATGTAATTTGGCCATACTTGGATATTCTGTAATATTTCTTCGGAATCTGTGTAAACTTTCTCCCAAGAATTTACAGTTACAGCTCCAGCTGTATCATCGGCATAGGCATTTATGTAAATTCATGTTATTTATGTAGAGTAGGAACAGAACTTTACCTAGTACCGTCCCTTGAGGAATCCCAATTTCCACTTCTGTGGCACTGCTGGTGTTATGATCTAGTTTGAGTGTACGCCTCTTACGTGTTGAGTAGTTTTGAATCAGAGAAAGTGTTGATCCTCTTATATCATAATAATGCAATTTCCCAAAAGCTTGTCATGATATATGATATGAAGTATTCAGTTTTTTATGGCATGAATATCACCCAAAAAAAAACAATAAAACATCAAAATAATTATTTTGCACTTCAGACTAATATAAGCCTGGCTTATTATGGCTTCCCAGGACAATTGAATTTTGGAACCACTTACCAGTATTTTCACGGTATGGATAGTTTTCATTAGTAATTAATGCATTCGTATCTTCCATAGTACAGGAGATTCAGAAGATAGCTTGACCAGCACAATCTTTTTGTTGGAAAATTTTGATCGTATCACATTCAATAATAATTATAGTGAGTTCAGTTGACTATGAAGCTACTGAATACTTATATCGAATAACACAATACAAACAGATCATTATAATTTGTTAATAACATGAATTATAAAGTTATACTATTTTTATGTGAACTCGGTATGGAGTCGATATGATAAAAAAAGGGAACAAATATTTCAAGGAAGTTATCAAATCATTGTATTGAAGAAGAAAGTAATACAAATCATGAAATTATGGAATAACAAAAATTAATTGGCGCTCCGGGGTGACTTCATTGATTCCAGTGGCGAATTTGCTTTTTCAGCTGCAGGAAAACCCGAAAAAACCTGCGGCACCACAACATCTGAAGATATTGATCTGTTAATGTCTTCCCTTTCACAAAACCAAATATAGGGTCTGTTTCGACTCTGACCAATGTTTAATAATGGCCAATTCAACGCCAGAACCACAGTGAACAATAACTACTAGATTGAAGTGTTCATATATTTCGAACCTTCGTTCCGTTGCTTCCGTCAGAGTTTGAGTTATGTTTGAAGTCAGTCAGTTTGGTGCACAAGACGAGATAGACTCAGAAGTCAATGTAATTTTTCTAATTTTCATAATTCATAATTTTCATTTTAATTTTTCAATCCTTTATAGAGTAATCGATTTTGATCAATACTTGATTTATATATCTTTAATTGGATATCAGTTGAATTCCTAGTATTAAATGGATAGCTGCTACTTGAGAACTGTATTTTATCGTATATCCAGGAAGTATATCATTCATGAATTTATATAAATATATTAAGGTGTTCAGATGTATTTTTCGACATACACTAAAAATAGCATGAGCAAAATCAAAAATTGTCCGTTACATTTTATTCGATAGCAGGACTGAATATCAATAATTGCATAATGAGTACGTTCAATATTCATCTTCGACTGATTTAATAGTGTGTATAATCAAAATGAAGAGTTGTTTTACTTCAAATCAGATTAAATTCTGTTCATAGAGATATTCGTCTTCGGCATCTACATACATAGATATTATACTATCACTACATTTTTGAATTCTTTGAATTTCATCAGTTCGGACTTCCATTTTCTGGTTCGGAAAATGGAAGTCCGCACTAATGAAATTCATCATAAAACATTGTCAATCACCTTCAAACAAACACTGAATTCTTTATTTCTCTAAGAATGAAAACAAAACAAGCCATTTTGAACTTCTTTGTTTGAGAGAAACATCCGTCTCGAGGTACACTATTAAAAATTCAACGCGGCACTGACTTGCCTAAATGAACCGACTCACCCTCACAGTGATTATGCTAGAGATGATGAGAAGTGATCGTGAGAGATGTTGGAGAAAGGTCCAGAATACACCAGGCTCATTAGCAAGCTTAATGGCAGCTACTAGCGCAATCATTGCATTGATGATTTTCTCAAATAATGCAAGAGCACGCGCTAATTAGTCGTGTTCTATTTTCCAACATCCCCATCGAAACAAGCTCTGATTCGAGATATGATGAAGTGGATTTGGATGATGAATAGAGGTTATGATTATTTTGTGCAAGCTTGTAAAAGGGCGGCGTTTGAATGGACATGCAAAATAGGAGAATTCATTTGTTTAGTAAAGAAGATGATATTGCATTCTTCGATTTCTAAACTATAACAGTGATTGTATGTTTGATGACTTTGATTGTTTCGAGAGTATTGTTTTAAGAACAAAATACAAGCATACAGAAAAATCTTTGAGGGGCTCTCGGAGCGGTGCCTGTGCGAAAGAAGAGATTCACATTGGATTTGAATCGCTGGAGAATAAATCCATTTGCAAAAACGTTCTCAGGAAGTTTATTCCACATAAACGCCATATGGTGGAATCAAATGTGCCATACTTCCCGTGGAAGTATCTATAGAAGAGAGACATGTCTCTAACCTTTCCTAGATGTTCCAAGCTGTCAAGGTTGCACGTGATGTTCGCGTCTCCAATTAGGCAGATGGCTCTTTCCTGAATGGAATCCAGCAACTTCGGGGTTTTTTTGGGGGCAGAGCTCAATACATGTGAACAATACTCCAAAGATGGTCTGATCTGACCTTTATGAAGCATCAAAAGTTGCTGAGGTGTGTATAGTTTTCTGGTTCGGAACAGTGTTCCAAGCTTTTGAGAAGCAGCCTGTGCGATTCTAGCGACATGATTGTGCCAAGACACATTGGTGTCCATGTCAACCCCCAACAAACTTATTGAAGCAGAAAGAGGAATTGTCTGACCTGATATTATTATAACCGGTTTGGAAACATTCATTTTCTTGGAGGAAACCGATGCCTGGGTCTTTGTGGCATTGAATTGAACATGGTTACTTTCACCCCAACTCGAAATAACTTCTAGATCCTTATTGAAATATGCAACCTGGAATCCAAATGGAATGACAAGACAAGTGTGCTGTAGTCAGCAAAAAAATGTATTGTATTCTTGATTTTCTCCAATAAGTCGTTGATATACAATAAAAAGAGGGTTGAAGACAATATGGATCCCTGGGAAACACCAGCGTTGATAGTGAAAGTTTTCGAGAGTTGATGCTGAAGAGCCATACACAAAAATGATCCTACAAGCCATAGTATCGAAGGATTCCCAGCAATCCCTCATGCCACACACGGTCAAACTCCTTAGAAATATCAAGCGCAACAGCTCTTGATTCTTCATGTTTTTCGATTGCGTCATTCCAAATATGGGTGACATACGATAGAAGGTCGCCTGTTGATCTTTGTTTCCGAAAGCCATATTGATGATCGCTCAAGATTTTGAAGTCTTCCAAATATTTCAGGATATCATGGTTTACGACTTTCTACATGATTTTTGATATCACTGATAGCAAAGCGACTGGTCTATAGTTATTTGGTCTATAGTTATAGATTCTTCTTGGCCTTTTTGGGAATAGGTTGAATGCCAGCAATCTTCCAACTGGAAGGAACAACTTCATAAAATGAAAACTAGAATGATAACTATACTATTGAATCGTAATATTCGTGCCATCACACTGCTGGTTCTTTTGTGATTCAATACTACATAGATATTATAATAAGTGGACAAAGTATATATATTGCATAATAATTCAAATCCAAACCTTTCAGTGAAAAGTCGATAGTGAAAGTTTTTCCATCTAAAATACTTTCTGTAGAAGAGAATCTCTTCAGATGTATTCTTGAAATTCGTGGAAACTGTTGGATTGATAGATATTGCATACATTTCCTTTTATTCTTTCGCACTTTGAACATGTCGGTTTCTCGTCTCCATTTAGTTTTTCCTCTTGTGAAGAAATTCAGGCATTATGATAATCTCAGTCTATTAGTATTTTGTGATATGGATGAATGTCTACAGAATATACACTTCAATATTAATTTCAACTGACCGACGAAACTGTTAATGTCTTGACCAGGACTCTTTCAATGTTTCCTTTTACTCAATTTTTTATGGAGTTGCTTTCCTTTAAGAATGTAAACTTTCACGGCTGGAGATAAATGTGTGAAAGCTATTTTCCGGATTCTTTGGCCGTGGTCTGCAGGTTTTAATGCCTTACGTTTCGTTTACTATTGCGATAGACAATATTAGAGGCGGTCGCAGTGCCAGAGTTGGTGATCGATTTGTTGTTTCCGTTGTTATGAACGTATCAACTATGATGTTGGTATTTGACCATAGTTTCATATTAATATGAGTTGACGTGGAGTAAAATGATAACTATTTGTTCCGATATTTTGAAAACACTTGATTTTGAGGTTTTTATTAGAATAGTTTAGGAATTGGTAATCAATGTTTCACTATAGTTATTGTACGGAACTAAATCCCGAAAGGCGTCAAATGAAAATTATAATTTGACATACTTCAACGTAAAAATGTCACCCCTACGTTCAACCCCTTTCGAATGACAGATATAACTCCCAATTTTTTGAATGGGAAGTATAGGTTTCTGATATATCGTTTGGAAGGTCTCTTCATTCTCTATTGAGAAATGTGATCGCTTTCAAGTTTATTGCAACAATTAAGAAAAAATAAATTAAAATCATGTGGTGAATAAAAGTGACTAAAAACCATAGCAATGTTCTTTTTAGATGGTATCTTTTGAGATACTCTAAATTATTTCTGTGGCAACGTTGGTTTGAAATGCCTTGTCAATTTGTTTTTTATGTTACAACATTAATTGTCAGTATTTCGATTCAAGTTCGTTAACTTCATGTCTGACAAATGATTAGATTATCGTAAATGCATAAAATAACAGTTTTACAAATGATTGGTTACTGAGATAAAACCCTCACACAACAGGAAATAGCTAGTCTATTTCTTGAGAAATTTCCTAATTTACTGCCCATATCTCAAGAAACCATAAGCATAAAAGAGAAGTTGTTTCGCGAGTTTGGTCATTTGGGGCAGATAAAGAAAGCAGCTGCCAATGCAATGAGTAATGAACTCAAATTAGATGTGATGCTCAAGTTTGGGGAAAATCCACATACATCAAGTAGACAAGCATCCACTACATTCAATGTTAGCCATACATCGATAGTGAACGTATTAAAAGAAAATAAAATGCATTCCTATAGAATGATACCTACTCATGAGCTCATGGAAGACGATTTTGATAGAAGAACTCATTTTTGTGAGCAAATAATGGACATGTTATATTTTCTGTCTCTTAACGGTCATGCTAATCGGCAAAATTGCCGCTACTGGTCAACGGAAAATCCTCACTGGATGAGACAAGAATACAATCAATACCCTCAAAAGGTTAATGTTCAGGCGGGGATGTTGGAAAACATATCATTTGTCCCTTTTTCATTGTGGACAACTTGAATGGCGATAATTATTTGGCACTACTTCAAAATGCTGTCATTCCAAGTTTAACAAATTTATATCCTGATCCAGGAAACCCTCAGGTTCAAGTGAATACGATATGGTTTCAGCAGGATGGAGCACCACCACATTACCAAGTTAATGTCTGGCAATATCTTGGTACAACATTTTCCAATCGGTGGATAGGGAGGCGAAGATTGATTGAATGGCCAGCGCGATTACCTGATCTTTCTCCGTTGGATTCATTTTTATGGACATATGCAAAAAGCAATGTGTACAAAAGTGAACCTTCAAATTTGAATGACTTAAAAGAACAAATAACGCTTGCGATTACGTCGATCACGCCTGATATGCTAAATAATGGTAGAAGACTGTTTTATTTGGGATTACGATGTTGCCAAGACGTTCGCGGTGAACATTTTAAACATCTACTTCTTTAGCATCTATATTTTTTTTCGTTTTCTACATTTCATTACGTTTTGCATTACATTTTAGTTTTTGAGTGTATTTTATCGAATTTCGGTAACCAAATGATATTAATTTATTTTATCTCAATTGTGGCAATAAACTTGAAGGTGATAACATTTTTGAATAGAGAATAAAGAGACCTTTCAAAAGATAAATTACAAACCTATACTTCCTATTTAAAAAATTGGGGTTTGAACCTGTCATTCGAAGGAGGTTGAAGAATGTCGAATTATAATTTACATTTGACGTGTTTCAGGATTTTTTTTAATATGTACAGTGAAATGAACGGAAATAATGAATTTATTTCATTTGACTTTTACACACTCTAGAACACACTTATTGAAAAAGGATCAACATCAATGATATAATTGAATAGAACTGGCCGATACTTGATGAAAATCCATATTAAAAACTGATTAATACAGCTTATCGTATGATGTGTTATGTGTAAAAATCATACAATGAGCTGTAATAATTAGTTTTTTAAAGATTATCTGCATTTAGAAAATGGGCAAATGAATTCATACCAGTATTTCGTAAAATATTCAAACTATCTAAAATAAAACTTTTCTTCTTTCTTGTTCGAAGCTCTAGCCCAATGATGGCAATGGAAATATTTCAAATACAGCCCAGATGCTTTCAAGAGTGTTACCACTACATCTAAGGAAGGGTATTCATATTCACAAGCCACTCACGTTGGAAACACTATAATCGAAAAAAACATAGATTGTCGGGCTCTTGCGCTCCATATTTTTAAGGCCGTTAACGGCATCGGATCTGAAGGTTCACAAAAGAAACTGCGATGTTAGGATTTTCCACATGATACTTTCTGTTCTTCATAAGTAGTTTTTGAAGATTCTGGGCACCTTCAACATCAATGCATTAGCCAATTGGAAAAGAGAGCAAATTCAATATATTGCTTCATTGGTTTCATATCTTCATGGAGGCTTGGTTTTTTTTCAAGCACAAGCACTACAGGAAAATGCTTAAGATACTCTACTGGCAATACCTGTGCAAAAGTAGCGATTCACATTGTATTTGAATCGCTGGAGATCAAATTCATTTGGAAAAACGTTCTCAGGAAGTTTATTCCATATAAACGTATTTCTCCAAACGAAAGAGTTCCTAAACAGTGAAGTTCGTAGCGTATTTCTGATATGTACCGCTCTTGGTGGAATCAAATTTGCCAAGTCACTTGAACACTTCTCGAGAAGGTATTTATAGAAAAGAGACAAATCCCCAACCTTTCTTTGTGTTTCAGGCTATCAAGATTGCAAGAGATGTTCGCGTCTCCAACAAGGCGGATGGCTCTTTTCTGGATGGAATCCAGCAGCTTCACGAATGCTTGTGAGCGGAGCTCCATGCATGAGAACAATACTCCAAAGAAGGTCTGATCTGAGCTTTATAAAACATCAAAGTTCGTATCCATTTTAATCCCCAACAAACTTATCGAAGCAGAAAGCGGAATTGTCTGTCCTGACATCATTATATCCGGTTTGGAAACATTTATCTTTTTGGAGATAACCGCATGGAATTTCGACTCGACATAATAGTGTCCAAAAGTATTTTGATGGTTGAGATATTTCTATTACTGGATCAACGTAAACAGATTTTTAGAAATTCAGAACATTGTTTCGAATTGAAAAATTATATATATCTCAGAAACTTTTTTGCTCTATGAAGCCAAAATTAATTTTTTTCTGAAATATTGCTCATTCAGTTCTCAAGAAAAACTCAATGAAAGCTATACACAAGAACAAGGTCAACATTTTGAAAATTCAGCGATAGCCTCAAATTGACATTGTCTTTGGAAGATAATATGTAAAAGTAGCGGAGTGGAAAATATCTGATGAAAATGTTTCCCTTCAACAAAATACGACGAGTCATACCGTTTTTCAAGAATCTCTCCCGATATCAGCTCTATTTTGTTTTCGTTCTATTGGCCATCCTTCATATGAAGATTGACACCTGAACATGCCCCTGGTCTGCTGAATTATTTTCAAAAAGAACCATCAGCCTAACAAAACATCAAAAACAACTTCAATACTCTATTACAGCGGAGGAATGATGGAAATTTGACACATTTTTTCTTGCTGAGTTTTTTGTCAATAAGATGCAGTTGGTGTAATCATCAGAGAAACATCCCACCGTTTTAGACACGTTTTAGACAAAAGCTCAAAAACATCCAACATCAGACGGTTCTGTTTGTCTGATGCCACATCATTGGTGCTAGGCTGAACGACGAATGTACCACACTCAACTATCCAAAGAATGATTGAAAGAAACTGGTGACATTCCCTTTCACAAAGACGTTATTAATGGGATCGGCAAGAGAGAGCAAGAGAGAGCAGGACTATATTTTCAGTTGAATTTCATTACCGTGAGAAGGCTGATTTTTCTTCAGGAAATAGATTTATCTCATCCTTCTCTTCGACTTCTCATGGTGTCATATTTCTGCCTCAAAAAGCTTTCCTTTTTATATTCAATATTCTTTGCAATAGTGCAACAAAGTGTACGACATCGTTAATTACTGTATGAGCATCGTTTCTGCCCTTTGCACCATACTAATGTCATGAAGTTGTATAATCACCCAAATTCCACGACTGATTTTTCGATATTGGGAATAATACGGTGAAAACAAACTCCTAATTTGTCTGCCAACTTTTTGGAAAACTTCATCGGACTTAATTTTTTTCAATACTCCCCTTTTTTGCACGTGAATATAGAGTTTGATGAGGATAATCAAAGATATCACCTTGAGTTCGTCATACATCACATTCTGAGTGGTTGGACCCTGCGTAACACTTTGTTTTTGAGTTCATGTTCGTTTTCCATTCAAGGTTCATCACTTGGACAGGTGATATTTCCTAATTTCGAAAATCAGCTTATAGAAAAAAACTATTCTCTGTTGCGAATAGCATAATCCCTCTTGTTACAAAACAACATGATGTGGAAGTGATTCTTGAGTAATTTTCCATTCTTTCCATGAATAATACTTCACGTTAATGCCACTGTAATCTCTGATACGCGGATCCGTCCAGTGAAACACGAAACAGAATGACACCCACAGTTAACCCATCTCAAATGATCAAAAACGCACGAATTCATTTTTATTCATCAGCCTATTTTTCACTCGTCTCGATAGCTTGACAGCTGATTCGGGTTGTTACTCTCATGCATTATTGAAACAACCGAAGCTTTTTGCGATTCTGATACATGGCAGAATATTTTATGAAAGAGCTCTTTGCTTTTCGGTTGTTTCGAGTAATGAATTATATAGAGTAGTTGCTATGAATGTAGACACGCAGTAATCATGGATGAAAGGGCGGAGTATCTCTTTATTTATCCATTGTGTGGAATTAACGTTGAATATGAAAAGTTCAGTGAGAAAGATCTGAATTGGTTCAATGCTTGTTTTTTTTCTCTATTAAACTTCTCTCTTGATGTACCTATAATTTGTGGATGGAAAACTGGAAATGAAACAAAATTATTCAAATGTGTTTGACTGATTATATACATACAGTGTGCGACTAATCGAGCTTCCATCAGAAGTTTGAGATAAAGTAGTGTAGTTATTAAAAAATGCTTCAGGCTTTTTTGAAATAATGACAGAACGAATATTTCATTCCATTCAGATCAAATATATGATATTGAAAAAGTCATATAACAGAGAGAGAGAGAGAGAGAGAGGGAGAGAGAGAGAGGGTCGAGAAATTATATACACATAGAATCTTTGAGTTTTTATATGCTGTGAACAATGCAATTAACTAACTGCAGTAGTACCTGCACAATAAAATTGATTCCTGATACTGATTCGTTCATTCTATAAAAACAGTTTTCTATATCATATTTCTTTAGTGCCAATCCTCCCACACACACACACACACACATATTTCTTTAGACAGACTTGAATACCAAATGTCGTTTTCCATTGAAGAGCATTGGAAATTTTGGTGCCCATGTAGAATGGACTATATTAATAGTGTCGTTGAATGTTTGGGTAGACTAATTGATTCACGTTTTGTAGGATATTCATGAAGTTTCAAATTTTTGTCAAACAATTTCTGGTAATATTTTATTCAGGTATATGAAGGTATTTTTGGGTTGAGTAATAGTATTATAAAATATCCATTGTTCACTGTTTTTGATGACATTGACATTCGATGATTATTATGCAATGTACAAGTTCAGGGTATCCCTTAAATGGATAATAATAATAATAATAGTAATAATAGCTAGTGGCTCCTAAGAAGTCACTAGTGAGGCGAGCGAGAAGTATCGCGGAAAACCTTACGTTCCGCGAGAAACCTTCTTGCCTATTCCAAGAGCCTCCACGTGTTGTGGATGATCCGTCGACCGCTGATCAGGTGGAATCCTTCTGGAAGGATATCTATGAACACCCGCAGCCACTCAACTTGGACAATCCAGCCCTAGCGTAGTTCGAAGCTTTCAACAGAGAGCTTCGACAGCCTGAGCTCAATAAACTGCGTAACCCGATAACCCCTGATGACGTTATTTACAAGCATCTTATACACACGAATACTCACCGCAGTTGACCGAGTGTTCGAACGGATATGTGAGCAGAGAGGGTCGAAGATGCCTTGCGGTACCCGACAACATAGTGAGATGCATTGAACAACTGATACCACTTTGGCGAAATCGCTTCACCATAACATCTGGTCAAGCAAGAGTCCAAACAGGGTGGGTCACTTTCAGAAAGGGTGTATTTCAGGGTGATTCCCTCAGTCCCCTTCTCTTCTGCATGTCACTATTGCCATTATCCGTTGCGCTCAGAAATACTCGAGGGTATAACTGTGGCACCCCCGGAAACCGGAGGCACAAGGTCACCCATCTGTTTTATATGGATGATCAAAAACTTTATGCCTCTGGAGAGAAGGATCTCCATCAGTCCTTGAGGGTGGTGAAAGAGTACACGCATGCTATCGGAATGAAATTTGTGATAGACAGTGGACTCGGGAGTAGCTGTATCAACTCGTCGTAAAGACCCGGAAAATGATGCATCACTATAGGATTTAGCATCCCAAATCGTCTGTTCCACGGTTGTATTTCCCCCGATAACAGGGAGGCCGTGAACTTTTGAGTTGGGAGTGTCTATATGATAGAATGGTACTGGATACAACCTGTAAAGTCGTCAGGAGTTCGGATCCCCTTCTCTGCATGGTCCGTGATCATGAAAGAGCAGGAATTGGAGCATTTCTCTTCAGGGCAGCTGTCCGAGCAGCTGATGAACTCGGTATAGTTTTCGACTATACGAGGTGACCACAACTCTGTCACCGAGTTGGAACCCGTTCAGCAAAAAGCTCAGATAAAAGGCGCAGAGATCACCTTACTTCTGCGGAAACACAAGGATAAGCCAATGCATAAGGTCTTCTTCAATAACATTGGATACTTCGGCTTATCAAAGCGCCTGACGTTCGCTTTTCTCAGGTCGAGTGGGCTGAAGTCGGAAACTGAGGGGTTCATCATGGCTTGTCAGGATGGTGTCTTCAACACATTATTCTATCGCAGTCGCGTGATGGGTATAGAGGTTCCTGACACAAGGTGCAGGGCCTGCCGCGAGGCGCCCGAGACCCTAATGCACTTGCTATTAGTATGTCCAGCCTATGCGGTCTTGGCCTATATCCATCGACATAGCGCGGCCCTAAGAGTGCTATATTACCATCTACGGCACTCTTACGGTGCCTTCTCTTCTCTTCTAACTCCGCAGACTCTATCCAGATCACTCTGTCAAGATGGTTGTTCTGATTATTGGAGTTTTTGGTGGAATGATGTCCTCTCTACTCTCGAATCTTAAAATCATACCGGCTTGCAGCACTAAAGCAGAAATCTTAGCCGCACAGATGCAGAAGGCTGTCATTCTCGGCTCACTGCGCTTGCTCAGGGCACATGATTCTCGGACCCAATGATCACTTATCCCACGGTGTGGGGAGTGGTCATTGGTTGATAATGCTGGCGCGCCCTCCCGAATGTATCGGGGCTTCGGGGGATAGGGCCTGTCCAGCGCACACTACGGTGAAAATAATAATAATAATGACAATTATAATGCCGTAGAGTGCGCTGGTCAATGGTCAATGATCACTTACCCCACGGTGTGGAAAGTGGTCATTGGTTGATAATGCTGGCGCGCCCTCCCGAATGTATCGGGGCTTCGGGGGATAGGGTTTGACCAGCGCACACTACGGTGATGATAATAATAATTTATTCATCAGTGAAATAATTATAATACATAAATCTGAAGTGAAGTATGTGGGGTACATTATACTTTGATGGATACACGGATACTTCTACTGAGGGTAGAACCCTGTGTGTGGGTAAGCAGTTATGACAATAAAAAACAATGAGGGTAAAAAATATTCTGATTCAGATATCGAATAGAATAAACATTTTTCAGTCATAGTTTTTGTGGAAATAATAACAGTACAATAAAATAGGACAATAAAAAGTCACTGAATTTCTCACTCTCAATATAAAGTGAACACAATAAAGAAAATTGTTGAGGCTATTGCCGTCAAGGTTCTCAGTGTCACTATTATTCGGGTTCGAAGGCCGTCAATTTTTGGAATCCATTCCTGACGTTTCGCTAGTGCGAGTGGCTAGTTTCTTCAAGGGTTTATACATCCTGGATTACTATCCGATGACTTCAGTCATTGAATTTCTTTATTTATTTTTCACATCTCTGGAGGATGAAACGAGGATGAAACTAGGAAGACATCTGCTAAAAAAAAGGACGTTTTCAAAAATAGGTCCAAAAAGTGAAGAAACCCAAAAACTGCCCTAGCCCATTCAAATGTTTATTGTTGACTTGAAAATTCTGCTTCTCACTCCTAATCAGGGGGACAACTCGCACACAGAAGATCATCAGAATCAAAAAGGGTCAAAGGAAGAGGCTGCTTTTCTTAATAGAACAGACTCGGTATGTTCGTGAGTTTCACCCAAATAACTTCACTAAAATAGTAGAAATCATAGCTCAAACACAAAGCATCCGCTGTTTCCACCAGCCAATGATTCAACCAGTGGTGTTAGGCTGAATATTGAATTTTCGTAAACGTTGCTTCGACGCCACTGGACGATGGATGTTTACTGCTACAGTCTGACCAGTGCTGAGAATCGCACGATATAAGATAAGACCTTGCACAGGTTTCGAAAGCTTCAATTTGTGTAGCGACGACATTAGAGCTTCTTTTGTTTTTATTCAGTAAACAGAAACAGATTTACCCTATATAATCGGTACCAGTACACTTAAGAATCACTGGGAACAAAATAGCTGACGATTGTGCCAGTTACGGATTTTTAATCAAGTTAATATGTTCAGAATCAACTGTAAGGGTACCAAACCTGCTGGTACAGGTCAAGAGTAAAAATATGTCAGTAAGAGAGATACAGAATTCAAGAAAAAAATACCTAGGGACAAACACAAGGAGGTGGGGACGTGTCTGAGTGAAGAATTGAAGTACTGCTTCAACCCAGCGGATATAGGTTCAGAAGGGGGCTGGTCTTGTGCGGATGTGAAGTACTGGATAATAGTGGGGAAGCAATTATCAGAAAATAAAATGATTTTTCAGAAGAATATGACAGACTTTTTAAAAAACCTCTACAAACTAATATACAAAGCTAGTTTGTTAGAGTGGTTGTCAAAACTGGATTGAGGAACATCAATAAGCCATTTCGGTCACAGTGTTTTCTAGAAACTTTGGAAATAGACAAGTTTGTCGGCTTTGAAGCAGCGAAAAATATAAAGGGGCTCTCAATAATTTTCAAATATCTCGAAACGCAATACCTATACGGTTGTCAGAACCTTATATGTTTTGCGTTCTAGGAAATTCCTACCTATTTTCCTCCAGTCAAAATCATTCACATCGAAATTCCATTATGGAAGTGAATAATTCATAAAGTTGACCTAGTTGTGTAGCTAATTTGAAAAAAATCAACAGACCTCCTTCATAACAGGCATCATAAATCAGAATGCATTCAAATTAATCATTGCAGCTCTGGAGCATCCAATTCTTTTCTTTGCGGAGATCCTCAAAGTTTCGTGAGCGAAATAAGAATATTTAATTTTATATGCACCCGCTTTCAATCTCCAAGGAACGAACGTAGTATGTGAGGAGATAATTTCATTCTGTGGATAACTAGGTTCAGGCACGTGAAATGAGTTCCTGTTCAGTTGATTGATCTGATACCGCTCAATGGGGAAAAATGTCAGAGTCAAAGATATTGCCTGTCAGTGTCCTACATAGATGAAACAAACAGTTTTTATGTTTTTTTTCTGACAGAGTCTCATTAGTTTCATTCATAAAAATCGTTTTTCGTACCTTCTCAAAAATGTTTTCACAGTGAATCAAAACTATGATGTGAATTGAACTTTTTGCTCAGCCTAGATGCAACTCTTTCAGCTTTATCTTTCGTTATTATGCAGTTTTTTTGAAAATGGTGTAATAGCCGAAACCGGTCAACAATAAAGAAATATAGTGGAAAATAGACAAAAGTGTGTTTTTGTAGTGTATCCTCACTTTGGAATAATTGGTAACAGTATTATATCATGTGTACAAGGATAGTTTGATATTATTCCAGCCCAAGTAAAAAATACTATTTCTGTTTTTTTTAATTTTCTCCAACATAGTCTTTTCAAAAAATGGTTTTGGTCATAACCTCTTCGTTTATTGAAAATGAAACCATGCAGGTATTTTTTCAGACTTGAATTCAAAAAGATCTCATGGGGGTCACTAGATCTGGCAATGGCTGTAGGTGAAGTTTTAGTTCAATTACCTAGTTTTAGTTCAACTACGGATCTGCCGAACTCAAAGAACCTGATTTGGTCCCCAGTGGGGCAGACACAAAGTATATGTTCTGCAGTTTCATCATTTTCCAGACAGAGGCGATACACACTGTCTTCCGACAGTCCAAGTCTCTGCATGTGATGATTCAAATGACAGTGTTATGAAGGCCTGTTAGACATCGTAGTTCATCCTTACTGTAGTCCAACAACTGTTTGGTATCAAGCTTCGAAGGGTGAATAAACGCCTAAGAGTGAGCCAATCTTGAAAGATTCTGTCAGAAGTCCATAAATCTTCCTATCATACAAATGTTCAATCTTTATTTTACAAAGCCTAAAACGATGCCAATGACAGGTTCTGGTTCGATGAAGTTGCTTGCAGCACCCTCCTTTGCAGGGGAGTCAGCAGCCTCATTGCCCTCCAGGCCAGTATGACCAGGAATCCAGACCAGAGACAATATGTTTAGTATTCCTATCGAGTAGAGTCGTTTTTGGCAATTTGCTACCAATTTAGACGTTGCTCGGTAGGAGCCAAGAGTTTCCAACGCCGCTTGACTCTCCGAGAATATTTTTATTGACTTGTGTATGAGGTTGGATTCTTTCAATCTCTATGCACACGATTCAATAGCAGAAATTTCCTTCTGAAATACAGTCGCATAGGTTCCGAGGCAGGTTGATATCTCAGTCTCCTACTGAAAACACCTGCACCAGAACCGGAAGATGTTTTTGATCCATCTGTGAATCAACAACCTTGATATTTATCGGTGAGTACGTTGTATTAAATATAATGAACTTCATAATCAAATAAGACGATTATTTCACCTCTTGACGTCGAGTCAGTCCAATTTCGCTGTGTGTTATTGTTCCACCCCTTTTCGAGAAATTAGTGTGGATACTATCTTTCTCAATCTGAAAAACGGTTGCCATCATATTTGAAGTGATCTTATCTTCTTCGGTGAGTCTTTTCCAATTCTGATTGAGGCTAAAGATGATGAACACTCACTTTAAACAGCAGCCAGTCCCCATTTCCTTCCAAGTGAAGTAGGTGAATTCCCGAACCTAATTGGATTTTTGAGAATTACAAAAGTTTTTCGCTTCCAACAAACAAAGTGATATTTTTTCTCATTTGAAATTTCAACAAACGTCATGTATTGAAAAACAGATGTTGAAACCAAGAGTAATCAATTCTCATGTTGTGCTATATATCTTACATCAGATCACTCTTGTATATTCATCATTCATATATTATTACAACTATGAAAAGCAAATTCATTTCTTTCATTTGGTGAAGCCAGCTTTATTCTAAAGTGAAAATAATGAAATAAAATTGTTACCTTAGTGAAAACGTAGTTGACAAATAGTGACATCATAAGGATAATCACCTAGATGGAGGCATTGCTTCAATTTGAACAAATACACTTACTTCAAAGTACTTCCTAACTTTGATTTATACAGTCAGATCGGCTATCATCAAATGTAGTCAAGGTAAAAAAGTATATTCTTCAACAATGAATATTTCTTATGTTTGAATGAATTTCAGTGAAGAAAGAAATGAATTCGTTACTTTCGAAGGAATTGGATATCTCTCCTATTTATGATGCACTGCTTGAAACCTTTGGTGTAGTAATGAATATTACTAGACTTTAATTCCAACACCAAACCTTTATTTTCAACACGTGTTTCGATCACCAAATGGTCATCTTCAAGAAGAAGATTAAACTGAATATACATAAAATATGTATCATCATACAATACATTTTAATTGGGCGTTCACTATCTCTTGAACAAGGCATTTTATTCAAAAAAGTTGGCAAAGCAAATGTGGAAACTGAAATATACTAAGAGTTTCGACAAATATTCAAGTTCTAAAAAACACATTTTGTTCCTTCACGCTTTAAGCGGCTGTGATACGACTTCTTCGCTCTTCAAAAAGGAAAAAAAACGTTTTTAAGAACATTCGAGAAACTATCTAATTTGGATGAACTTGCCGCAGCATTTGAAGAAGAAAACATTTGAAGAAAGAATATTTGATAGTGGATTGCAAACTTTATTAACTGTTTATAATGCTCCAAAGTCTGTAGATACTATCGATCATCTTCGTTATGCACAATATGTCAAGCTAACAAAGCTCAATGAACCTGTGCAGTTATCAAATAGCCCACCAACAAGTGGAGCAGCTCACCAACATTTTAATCGTGTTCATTACCAAGTTCAAACTTGGTTAGGACATGATTTGGAACCCCAGGAATGGGGTTGGACAATGCGTAACGGATTGCTAGAACCTATTATGACCATTTTACCACCTGCTCCAGATGAGTTACTCAATACGATATTCTGTAACTGCAAAAGTGGTTGTGGTTCAAGATGTGGATGCAGTAAAGCGGGGTTACAATGCTCTTTATCTTGTGGCCAGTGTAATGGACAAGCTTGTCTCAATGCTGTACCGTATGAGACCGATGTTAACGAAGATAGGTCATTTGATCCAAAAATCATGGAAGAATTGGAAACGAATCTGGGTGAAGTTGACAATGAAGAAGATAACGCCCTTGAATTTTTACAGCTGCGAGAAGACAACGACGATGAAGAAGAATAAAATTGAAATTGAAACTCATCATTCTTTTAATTATTTCATCTGTTTTTTTAATTTTGACATTCACATATGTATCAAATGAGATTTTATAATATTATATTATTTAAAATTTTCTTTTCTATTCATTTTTATTCATTATAGAATAATTACTATAGATAAGATTCAAATTATAATGTTACATATATTTTTCCCTCTACAAATTTATAACTGCATGGGCAGGTAAGTGTTATTAAATAAATTGATACCTAATTGAAAATGAATAATTAATGAAAAAAATAAAATGTAAATGAGGATTATTTATAATTATTCATTATGTGATAATTCATAAACCTTAAATGAGCTGATTTCGATCGGGACAACCAGTTGATTTCAAATAATATTTAATCTCCGATCGCTTTACCCTCTATCTCAAAAACGATTCAACGTAGTTTGAAGTTGCGTCCGTCGAATTATATGTGAATTTTAAGAATACTTTCATGATGCCAAAATACAAGGTTCATACAAATTTACAGCTGGGTGTGTTCACTTTCCTAGGCAAACCCCCTAAAATGTCTGGACTAAATATAAAATAATCGCTAATCAAATGTACGTAGCTGGCGAAATTCAAACATTCTCCTTATTTTTTGAACTGTCCAATCAACCTTTACTTAGTACAAACAAGAAATATTTCCGAGTAGAAAATATGTCGCTGGATTTTTTTTTTCACGAAACCTCACCCCGAAACGATAATTTACTCTCCGGAAAACTTCCAGTGTTCCTTGGATTCTATCACTCATTCAAAATATGAATGATAGTTATAAATTTTCCACACTATAAATTTTATTTAGGGTGAGTTTCAAAACACAATAGTTTCATCATCATCATCATTATATCAATCCAACTCATGAAACTGCCATCTAGTGGCAAACCTTGGTTCAACAAAAAATGCAAACAAGATGTCGCCTCCAAAACTTTCGCCTAGGGCAGTGGCGCAAAAATCCCAGTGCCGGAAACTGAACTGGGTTTTTGAATGCTCTCAACAGCTGCAAACTTAGGATAGATGAAAGCAAAGAACTTCACAATCAGGGAATAAGGGATAAACTGCTTGCCAATCCCAACGGGTCTAGATCCTTCTGGTCGGTAGCTGAAGCTGTTAATCAGAACTTTACAAAATCTACAATTCCACCACTAACACAAGCGGATAGTTCAATTGCAACAACAGCTACAGAAAAAGCAAATCTACTAGCTGAACAATTTGCATCTCACTACACAGTCGATTTTTCTGGGAAAGGCACCACCCACTATTTCCAGACTAGAATCCAGAATGCCAGAAATAACCTTTCGACATCATCTAGTCAGGCGAATTATGACAGCTCAATATCAACAAGCATTCCGGCCCTGAGGAAGTGCCCGTCATTGTACTTAAATAGTGCACAAATGAACTGCGCACCAGTATTTTGCAGACTATTCAACCTGTATTATAGTCTATCCATTCACAATTGAAACGGCAATGAAAATAAGAGTAGAGTCATAAACATTTCTTGTCTGTGGCCCCTAGTCGCCCAGATAGTTAATAAACGTGCTATCAAATGTAGTCGAGGAATAAAGGCTCAGCTAGCTGGACTGGCTGAATACTAATTTTTGTCCGTTTCGCAATATTTCTTTATCAGTGCCGTGTGTTCGTGGGGTTAGGTGAGGTAGTGAGTGGTTTTGCAAACCGATTTTTGAAAACTTTTTCTAGAGATCAATTACCGTAACACCAAACTGATATTTTTGCACTCGTGGCGTGTTTCGCTAACAAGGTTAGCATCTTCAGGAGAAGCAAATTGATACTGAATCTAAAGACAAGGGTTAGCTGTTTATATACCTAAAGTTTTTTGGTCCGATGTGGACTTTGTTTGTTAAATGATGATTATCCTAATTGATTTTTCGAATCATCTAAAAGAACAATTCGTTCAGGCCAGCCTCAACACCCTACACAGTAGGTTAATGGACTGACACCTATCAGAAAACAACTACTCCCCTGGCTAATACCACGAAGGGCGTTGGATTATATCCGACAGGTGTCAGTGCAGGATTCTTCACTGAAGTTATTCCTGCATATGCTGTTGGCGATACAACTGCCGCAATAGATTTTCAATTATTGGAACACACTTGCAGACCGGTTTCGGGCTGTTTGGCCACTCGTCAGTGCAAGGTAGTGTATATCATCAACATAAAGTCGATGATTTCCGATAATTGAAAATCGAATTCCGTCAGAGTATCATTCCTCGAACTAAGCTGAAGACTACAACAAACAACAGGTTTGTCGTCGCTCCATCTGCCTGTGAACGAGGTAACCAACTGCATATCCAAATTTGCCCAATTCCTCGTAAAAGGAAAGAAATCTTTCACGTATAGTCAGTGGGCATACTTGAAGACTGGCTATAAATCAAATCATCTAAAAGAACAATTCGTTCAGGCCAGCCTCAACACCTACTGTGTAGGGTGTTGAGGCTGGCCTGAACGAATTGTTCTTTTAGATGATTTGATTTATAGCCAGTCTTCAAGTATGCCCACTGACTATACGTGATTGATTTTTCGGTAATTAACTAGTGGAACCACTACCTGCTTTCTGTTTCGATAAGTTTGTTGGGGGTTGAAATGGACACCAATATACCTTGGCACAATCATGTCGCAGGAATTGCAAAAGATTGGAACACTGCTCCGAAGCAGAAAACTGTATGCACCTCAGCAACTTCAGATGCTTTATGAAGCCTAGCTCAGACTTTCTCTGGAGTATTGTTCTCATGTATGGAGCTCTGCACGCAAACATATCCTGAAGTTGCTGGATTCCATCCAGAAACATCCATCTGATTGGAGACGCGAACATCACGTGCAACTTTGATAGCCTGGAACATCGAATAAAGGTTAGAGATTTGTCTCTCTTCTATATATACTTTCCCTGGAGGTGTTCAAGTTACTTGACCCATTTGATTCCACCAAGAGCGGTAAATATCAGAAAAACGTGACGGACTGTGTCTGCTCATCGTTTTGAGGTTCAACTCAGTACACCTCAAACTTCACTGTTTAGGAACTCTTTCATCTGGAGAACTGCGTTTATGTGGAATAAACTTCCTGAGAACGTTTATAATCTTCAACGATTCAAATCCAATGTGAATCGCTTCTTTCACACAGCACCGCTCTGAGAGCGCCTTGAGGATTTTCCTGTAGTGCTTGTGTTTTGTCCTTAAAAAAATGGAAACGCTTCTTGAATAAACTCCATAGTATGAACATGGTATAACTATGATGTGATCAAATTATTATGATGCATTGTTATTTGAACTATGTTACCCTGATACTCAAGAAGTGATTGTTAGTCACTGTGTCGTAATTTTGAATTTATCAGTACACAATAATATCGTGGACCCTACGCCCAACGCGTAGAATTTGCGTTCCCAAATATTTGATTCGCGAGGGTTCATTCCATATTCGAATTCGATTCCAAGAGATTCAAATCAGATTGCGAAGTTTGACGCAGCCATTCAAACCATAACAAATCCTTCTTGAGCTATTTGATTTTTGCGCTCGAAAAAATCGCCTTCTTGAGAATGGCAGAAATGTAGAGATGAGAAAATTGATTTGAAGTATTTCAGAAAATTGTTAGAGGTATTGTTATTGTACATTTGTATATTTTACATCGGAAGTGTACGTTAAACACGGTGGTGAATACAAAAACTTACACCCACTCCAATATATGTTCATATATACATGTTCTTAGAACATACAGATTTCTGAACAATTTCAAAAGTACTTATGAAACTCGAGACGCAAGACAGAAAAACCTATTGATAAGGTTGCAGCCAAATGCATTTTTGCATAACATCCATTCAATCGTGGAGACCAACCCTTGAGATTTCAAGAAAGTCTGAGTTGAGATGATAGAAGTAAAACTGTTTATTAATATCTTCAGAACTATTCATGAGAAATGATAAAATGACATCCCCGACGTAAAAGTAGAATCAACATTTTTATAAACAAGCACAGAAATATATTTTATGTTGAACGGTATTATTGAAAAATTTACTGAAAAAAATAATTCAGAATGTCCTAGCTAGAAGTTATCACACCACTCCCCTCAGCAATCAATCTACGGTATTGATTAGATAAAAAAATAATGAACTTGTTAGGCGTATCGTAACCTAAGTAAATATGTAAATACTATGCCCAGTTTTCTCAAGAAAGCTATTGTCATTTGATACCAATATTGAGGTAGTGGTTAAAAACTATGCAATCCACCATTTTCTAGCTGCGGCCATCTTAGATTTACAATGATACAGAATTTATTGAATTGTATTGTCATCAAAACTGAATTTGTGTACCAAATATCAAATCAATCTGTTCACAGGAAGATGGACAAACTTCAATTACTAAATTTGACTCAAACAAATAAATAAACGAACAAACAGGGTAAGCTAAAGATGTGTATTGTCAACTTTATGTATATCCCCCAAACTATCTGGGGGGGTTACAAAATAAATGGTATATAATCATGAAATGAATCATGAAAAACAGAACAGCGAAAGGAACAGAGAACAGATACTGGATCAAAGTTATTTTCTGTGTTTGTTAGCCGTGATCTGCAGGATTTCAAACCTGATATTTCGTCCACCAGTATGGTGAACATTATCAAAGGCGATTAGGTAACGAAGGCAGTGTTCTCGTTGTTCTGTTGTCGGTCCAGACAATTTCTGTGGCAATTTCCTAGCATAATAGGTGTAATACATACAGCTCTTATTTTTTGTTTGAGATAGTCGATATCTGTACTTGGTGTTGAAAAAACTTTATCCTTTATGTATCCCCAGACGAAAAAATCTAAAGGAGTAAGATCTGGGGGTTGAGCTTGTCAGTAACTGTTCCATTGTTTTCAATCTCTTTTCTTGGAAATATTGCAATCTTACTATTGCTGCATTATGGAGAGGAGCGTCGACTTCTTGAAAATATTGTATTTCATGGCGAATATTCAGTGGCAATTCATCTGAGTAGCCATCGAATTCATTGAATAGAAAATAAACATATATTTCAGTATTCAAATGATCATCGTGAAAGAAAGGGCCAAGGATGTTTATTTCCACGAATCCCAACCAAATATTTATTCCGAACCTTTGTTGGAAATTGGTTTCCCTATGTTAATGTTCATTTGTATTATTCCACCTATAATGGATATTTATGTTGAACCAACCATTGTTGGTTAATTTTGAGTCGTCCGTTCATATCATTTTTTCACAAATATTTCCAACTTCCCTATTTCTACGTCTTAACCACTTCGCAAATCGTACTCTCCTTCCGTAATCTCCTTCATTGAGATGAACTTGGCATATCCTGTAGAATTTATATTTGTTTCTTTTTGAAATAGTTCTGGTGGATTTTACAGAAATTCCCATTTCCTGGGCAATTTCTCGTAAAGAACAATCTTGACTAGCATAATTTTTTGAAACTGGCCAATCCTAAATAAAAAAAAAGATGTTTCCACTGTGTAAATTTTTATGTGGTAATTTTTGCTTACCCATAAAATTTATTTGATTCCTCACACTTTCAATAAAAACACATTTTCTTGTTTTTTTTTGTCAAATGCACTATAGTCCCTCAAATTTCTTTCTAAACGTCTAAACATTTGTATATTCGGAGTACGACGATTTGGGTATAACTCAACATATATATTCCTTGCCGAAAGAGAATTTCTATTTAATTTTGTATAACTTGATAGCATATCAGTCCTTTCATGATTCGAATACATCTTTGATATGTTCATAAACGTCTGACGTTTCTCAACAGATATCAACAACGCATTAATTTTTCCTGCCATTGAATCCAAGCAAAGCCTATGCGTTTAAGATGAAAAATGAATTGAGATGCTATTTGATCATACCGAATTATACAGCAATCGAATTTTGACCAAAAACTGACATTTTCGTTACTTCCAGGATTGAGAATTATAAAAATATTACGAATTATAATTGATTAGGGAGAAATAAACCTTGGAAAAAAGATTACGGCAATTGTTGTCACTGAGGATGGCAGTTATTTCAAATGAAACATTAGAAAAATATTGAATGTGACATACCCTTGGATCGTGAATTTATTATTTCATCGATATCTGTAATAAAAAAAACAGATCTGTATTTAAAAAAAAATTGATGTTGGCCATATTGACGGGAAACATTTTATCGAATATTCATTATTACATCGTCATAGTACACTCCGAATAGAATAACATTTTTGTTTTCCATTTTTTTATATTATCCGAAATAACAATACCATTCAAATAAAATGAAAAACAGTATTTTTGGCTTTCCCCGTATAACTCAAGAAGGGCGAGAGTCCCCGTAAATAATCTTCGACCACTGTATTGTTCCCGATGACAGTTACTTTTTATCCTATTCAATCATCTTCGTATGTGTTACGGTTTAGAATATAGCAATTTTACCACATGATGAAAAAACGGCCTGTATAGGTTTTAAAATATCTGTGGAGTAACCAAAATCACTAGTATATGACCAGATCATAAAATAAGTAACGTAAAAACACAAAGAACATATACTGTATCGAAGTCGTTTTCCGGGTTTGTTTTCCGTAGTCTTCAGGTTTTAAAGTCTGACGTTTCGTCCACGACTGCGGTGTACATTATCAAACACCAGGAGGTACTTAACAGACGCAGTGTTCAAATTGCTTTTGAGCATATACTATGAATATACCTTGGTACACAAATGGTGATTTTTTGAAGTCTCGACTGAGTAAAATACAATAAAGTATCCGTACAAATCACTATAAGAAATAAGATTTTTGTGATAAGTGGCTTGAACAGGTGAGAATAAAAACACAGTAAGCCCGTGGGGTTGTAGTGTGTTACGGACATTCGTTAAATGACTTCCAAGCAATGAAGTTACTTCCTATCAGATACAAACTGGAAGAAAAAGCCTTTTCGAAACGACTACTTTCATTATGGGTGACAACTACTTTCATGTGAACATTAAATTAAATCAAAATCACTTCTTCATTCAATTGGTACTTCAAATATTCGTTATGGAATTGATTCATTCACAGGAACGCTCTACACAATATAGTATATAAATGAGATAGAATTTCACAGTTATCCTCAATGTCGAGAATCGATGTTTCTGAATAAGTGCCTCTTTTATTGTTTCTTCAGCACCAACGTGGATAACATTACAAGATGAGACACTCAATTCATTCAAAACATTATAACTTAGAATATTGTTTCAAAAGAAAGAGGCGTATTTTTAGTAGAGGTGAGTTTTTTGCAAAGGAAGGTTTTGGCCTTCAAGATTTCCAACTTTATACAAAAAATGTGAGAAAACTTCAAAGAAGAAAGATAGGAATTGATTTCAAAATGATCTCTTTACAAAAATGTGTCAATCAATTTTTGTATAAAGATGGAGAGTTAGTGAGCTAAAATCTTTTTTCTCAAAAAAATTATCTCTTCTAAAAATATACCCCTTTCAATTTATAGATTGTTTGATTTCAATTCAGTATTGTATCTTCCATTTGGAAAACGAAACACCACTTTTCTTAATATAGACCATTCAAATCAGTGTCTAACTGCATACAGTGAGTGGATTACTAAGTCTGAAGTGTCACATAAAAATGATTATATCCATCAATTTCACAGCGTCTTTGACTCACATCAACGAAAAGTGTATTCGTTGAGTTGTAGTTAACCGCATGAAATGTTTAATTCAGTGTTGTTCAAGTTTTTATGATACCGGTAATATGACGCGGAATTTCATCATACTTGAAGTAAGTTTCACCGCATCACTATATAACTTTTTGATTAAAAATAAAATATTCAGGAAAACGAAGTCATAAACTCTGCGTCTCGAAAAGAAATCAACATTTCTAAGAAAACTGCTATTTTTGGTGTTCCATTATTCAGTGGAATCTTCACGTGAATATTGAAAAAAAAAACGTATTTTTGGTGAAGACATCATAAACTTTCATAAACATTGTTGCTCAATAACTATTGCTTGTTCAGTACATTATATTCCTTAATGATAGTTGTGATTTTCAATGTGCTTGTTCTTATTACCCTGAACATCAGAAAAATATCTATGAATTTCTCAAGATATTTTTCTGATGTTCTAATGATATTCTGAATTTCTGATTTACTCTTGAGACACGAATTTGAAGATGAATCTCTTCTGTCAGTTTGTATCTGAAAGATGAAACTATGAATGATCTCTCATTGATTCATAATGGAGAAAAAACATTCGTTACACAAAATAAGAATGAAAAAGTATCGACAGTAAATTTCACATATACTGTTCTCCAACTCCTTTTTAGTAGTTTTGAGAGTTGTATGATTCACTCATATTTTAGTATGAGTTAATTCTAAGTAATTTGGTATCCGTAGAGCAAATGATTTTTTCAGGTGAATAATCTGTACAGAACACACGAAATGTAATTCTGAAATTAGGACTTTGCTTGATTTTTAATAAAAAAGAAAAAACTTGATAGGTAGAAATGGGACCTCTGGTGTACATGTCGATATCAATCATCGTTTCTGAGTTACAGTGTGTTTTTAGAAAATGTGCATTTTCGAAAAGTTGCTGTAACTGTTATCGTGTCAAAAATTTCTTGTTTCTATGAAAACATTTCCAAAACACATTTTTACGTAGAATTCAATATTGCGAAAAATTTATTTTGTCAAATGAGATATCAATATTTATTGATGAAAACCATTTTTTTTAATAAGACACGTCTATTCCTGCATATTTCAATAGAACTAAAAATTATATTTCGAAAAATGTAGAACACTTTTCATGTAGACTTTGAAACGCACACCTTGATCAAGTAGGCTTTGTTCGACGCGGCGATGAAACAGAAAGAAATTATTTAGTAGTAGCTATGAAATGTTGAGAAAGCTTTCCAAAGCAGTAATTAGAACCCATAGTTTCAATAAAACTAATAACAATGGATACTTCATTCACTGCTGATGAATAAAAATTTAACAATAATAAAAATAATGATGAAGAACAATCAATCGCAATCTAGCGAAAATTTCTTTGAAAGGTTGTCTTTTTTCTGGAGACCTCTCCTACTTCATTGCGAATGTGTTCAAAAATTGATTAAAGAGCGTATTCAGTTAATTCAAAATTTGACAGCTACCAGTAAAAATTTGCATTCTGTTTTATGGAAGCATTGTTCAAAGCCTACTTGATCAAAGTGTGCGTTTGAAAATCTACATGAAAAAACCTAAAAGCTCGGTATTTCAAAGATGACTATAGCAAGACATAAAGTATGCTACATTTCAGGCAAGTTAATTTTGAGCTTTATTGAGAAATGCAGTAATATACAGGGTGTCTCATTAAAAATTAGTTTTCCATCAATAACTATTGATATCTCATTTGAAGAAATGAGTTTTTCACACCATTGAATTATATGTGAAAAAGTGCTTTGGACAGGAAAGAGTTATAGCAAAAATGCATATTTTTGAAAAATATACTATAACCCAGAATTGATGATAGATATCGATATGCGGTTTTCACCGTTAAGTTTATCATAAAATTTTATACTCAGATCATCTATCTAGTTTGAAAACAGGAGTTTCCTTTTGAAAGTTTCCAATTTGGCGCAGTCTGTACAATGAATCTATTGAAAACATTTTACACAACTAAAGTACTGAGACATTTGTAATTTCAAATTTTTTTTATAAACTTTGACCTTCTTCCTGTTTTCGAAAAATCCAGTACAAAAATAAGTTCGTCAAGATCGCATTGTACTAGACGGCAGGCACATTGTTAATTTTAAGGAAGTCATTCAGTACCTGTTAAAAATGTATGATTGTCGATGGACTCAATAACCGAAATGGAACCTCCCCCATTTGGGTAATGTAATTCGCCAAAAAGATTTATGAATTTATATACTGATTACGATCGAGATCTTTTTTAACTAAATGCCTGAAGAAAAAGTGGCGGTAGAATAGGAAAAATTATTAATTTTGAAAAAGTGTCCCATTATTTGGAGGTTCTAAAGTTTTCGTGAAATTAGTTGTATGTATAAAATCCGGGCGTTGGTTCGATTCCGCCGTATGTATCCATCTAATCCTGGAACGGTAAACGTAAGAGCAAACCCCTATTCTAGAATTGGGCATCATCATTCATTTTCATACGGTTAATATAAAAAAAACTAATTTAAGGAGACCCTCCAAATAATTAATCATCTATGGAAAAAGAGATCACTTACAAACTTTTTGGTTAATTTTCATATTAGGTGAAATTATTATGTATTTATTTGATTTTTTCTACAGTTTCATTTTCTGTTTGTAACATGTTTACGATCAGTTGTTATCATTATTAAAATTAGTAAGATGTGAAAACTCTAGAAATGTAACGGATGATAAATTTGTTAAGGTTTTCGCGGCCAAGACTTTCAGTGTTACGATCTTCATTAGGATTTGAAGGCCGTAGTAGTTTGGAACTGCATCCTAACGTTTCCCCAGCATGGGTGGCTGGCTTCTTCAGAGATTTATTCATCTTGAATCACCGATGACTGGTGATTTCTAGTTCGTATATTGTATTTATGTTGACTCAGATAGTCCGCCTCTCTAGTTGTTGCGTTTTTTTCAAGGACGAAACACAAGCATTACAGGAAAATCCTTGAAGCACTCTCAAAGCGGTGCCTGTGGCAAAGTAGCGATTCTCATTGAATTTGAATCGCTGGAGACTGAATCCATTTGGAAAATCTTCCCAGGAAGTTTATTCTACATAATCGCAGTTCTCCAGATGGAAGAGTTCCTAAACAGTGAAGTTCGAGGTGTACTGAGTTGAACCTCAAAACGATGATTAGCCACAGTCCGTCGCGTATTTCTTATATGTACCGCTTTCGGTGAAATCAAATGTGCCAAGTCACTTGAACACCTCCCGTGAAAGTATCTATAGAAGAGAGACAAATTTCAAACCTTTCTTCGATGTTCCGGTCTACCAAGGTTGCACGTGATGTTCGCGTCTCCAATTAAGCGGATGGCTCTTTTCTGGATGGAATCCAGCAATTTCAGGGTATATTTGAGGGCAGAGCTCCATATATGAGAACAATACTCCAAAGATGGTCTGATCTGAGTTTTATAAAGCATCAAAAGTTGTTGAGGTGTGTACAGTGCTCTGGCTCGGAACAGTGTTCTAAGCTTATCAGAAGCGTTGCTATTGGCCGAAGTGTTATTACCAGTTGATGACGTTATATTGCACTGCGCTGTTGCCACTTCAGCATCTTTCAGTATGGAATTCCAAATCTGGTTGAGCGTTACCGCCTCCTCTTTTCTGTTGTAGTTTTCCGTATTTCCGTATTTCCGGATTTCTATGGCTTTCCGTATGAGCCGACTGTGGTATCCATGATCGGGAGCAAGTAGTTTCACATCTTCAAATAGTATCGTGTGATCTCCTTCACTAAGCGCGTATTTTGCTACTGCCGATTTGTCTATTTGACCCAACCCACAGTTTCTTCGATGTTCATTCAACCTTGTACCTAGGGATCTTTTGGTGGTACCGATATAAACTTTTCCGAAGGTGCATGGTATTCGATACACCCCCGCAGCTGATAGTGGACCTCTTTTGTCTTTCGCAGATCTAAGGTTTTATTTCCTGGTGGGCTTGAACACTGTTTTTATTAATTGCTTCCCTAAGGTTTTTCCAATTCTATCACCTTAGGGATGTACGGTGGAAATGCACGTGCAAACATTTGAGTTTCCTCCCTATTTTGACTTGTAAAAGTCTTCAGTTTCATGACCTTGTTGATCTCGGTTACACTGTATTCATTCGATCTCAAAGCCACTCGAAGATGCTCCAATTCTTCTTGTAGGTGTTCCGCTTCAAATATTCTACGGGCACGTTCCATCATGGTGTTGATAATTCCTCGCTCTTGACTTGGATGGTGGTTCGAAAGTGCATGCAGATATCTGTCTGTATGTGTCGGATTTTGGTACCCTTTATGTGTTACTCGTATGCCACGCCTTTCTACGAGTACATCTTGAAAAGCTCAGTCACCATGGTGAACTTGATGCTAGGTTTTTGAGCATTTATGTTGTCTAGAAATAGGTTCAGTCTGTTTCCCCCTGAATACATCCTACGAACTAAAAGTCACCAGTCATCGGTGAATCATCGAGATGAATAAATCTCTGAAGAGATTGGATCACCAATTTCAATGAATTTTTACTCATCTTCGATAAAAACTGAAATTTAGTTCATCGTCTGCATAACTGGCAATTTCCAATATTACTGAAAAAATCTAACTGGGAATATTCAATACAAACAATACATTGTGGGGAAATGAATTATTCGTATTCAATCATTCCAAATGGATATTGAAGTTCATGGCATATGTTATTTTTCCCGTTTGTTTTTCATGGAAATCATTGTGTGCACAGGTAAAATTGCCAAAGTTTGATTATTATTGGGTAACGTTGAGCGGCAGGGAAACAAACTACCAGCTAATTGATAGTGGTAGTAAAAAAATCATAGTTGATATAACTTCGCAAAATATATTGGGAATAGAAGAAAACACGATAACTATCGCATTGAAACAAGAAGATGAATTAGATGTTGTTTTCTTAATTCAGCCCACAGCCTGGATATTGTCGAAACCTAAAAGGTTATAATCACAAATTATTTTCAACGGCATGAAATGAGTTATCATCTCTTCACAGTACAAAGGAAATATATGCATGAAATGTTAGTTTTATCTGGAATCAATAGAAGTACTGGATTGGCAGATATAACGAAAAGTTCATAGTTAAAAAAAAGACAGAGGTATGATAATGAGATATAATAAAATATTTTTCAGCTTTGAATGAATGTTGAGATGTTATTTCAATCAGGAGAAATATTTTGATGGTTACATTATCCTAAATTTCGAAATGGAAATTTTGCAATATGCAAAGAATATTAATTTAAGACAAAAATGAAATGAACAGAATAACCGAATCAGTTTCTCTACAGAAGAACTGAAAAAAATGGTGAACCGAAACAGATGGACTCTATGCTGAATGCCTGAACATTCAAAAATTATATACAACGAATGAGCTGATGAGACAAGGATAAACAGCTCTGGATCAGCTGTAGGGATCCTGATACAGGATTATATCAGGAAATGTTTGACTAAGGAAACTGAGAAGCTACATAGTAATGATCGACTCGGAATAATCACAAAAGTAGTCAACAGATATGAAACGAAGAAACTACATGCAAATGACCTGTACAAACTACTGCAGAAAACGAGATTGTTGGAATGGTTTTTTTCAATGAGACGAAAACGTAACAAATTTATAGGAGGCGATATGCAGTAGGTAAACGTCTATCACTGGCATCAAATATCGGCTAATTCTATTGCATAGCGCCATCATGATGGAATGGATTATGCCTTAGTTAGGTGAGATGAAAATAAAATACCAATGCTGCATTTGACAACACTTCCGGAATGAGCATGTAGGACATAAAAGCATACAAAAAAATGTTTTTATTTCGTTTGCTTGAACGCTAATCTGCTGAACTTTCAAAATTCTGAAAATGTTGATGATTCCTATAACATCCCTTGACATATCAAAAGTATAACTAGTAATTGAATGGGTTATATTTTTAGGAGTAATTTTTGGGAAAGAGAGTTTTTGGCTTTCTACTACTCCATCTTGATACAAAAAAAATGTGGGGATCTTCCAAAGAAAGGAAGTAATCGATTTGAAAATAAGTAACTCCATACATGGATGTGTAGATCATGCAAAGAAGCAACTTTGAATTGAATTGAATTACACGAAAGAAAAAAATTCTTTCGAAACAAATACTTTTTCATGAACACTGAATTATACAGAAGATACTTTTCTCTATTCAGTTTGTATTCCAAACATTCGTTATGGAATAAAATCAGACATCATTCACAAGAGTTGTACTTTGAATGAATGATAACAAATTGCACTTACATGGAACACTGTCATCCTTACTGGTAGACACCGATGTTTCGCCGTAAGACACTTGTCATAGGGCTCTTCAGTACCAATCTGGATAACATTATAAAAAATACACACATATCATTCATGAATTACAATTTTTTATGTCACGGAATAAGTTTGATCTACTTATGTCATCGATTACATCGTAATGACATTCAAATAAGTCACCAGTCACCTCACGGTTTCTCTTTGATTCTTTCTGGACATATATTTTTCAAGCAAATATATTACAGTGCAAGGTGATAGATATTCTAGAGCTTGTTTCCCAATAGATATGTATCAGAATGGGAAATATATGACTTAATCCTCTCAGTGATATCCTATAACGGAATGCATTGAATCGACTTCCATTCAACACCATTCCACAATAAGCTCGCTCACCTGAACGTATTGCCCAAACTCCACAAGAAGGGTATCCCCATCAGTTAGATTTAACCAGCTAAAAGTTGTCAAGTTTCCCAATTTCAATCATTTAATCGCTTCAAGGTATTGTTGCTTCGAAACAAGGCAAAAAATGCCTTCCTCCTCGTTGAGATAAGGCATTCTCATATCTACTCTTATTTTGTCGCTACATCTACCGACTTGAGAGAGCATCCTCATTGATTTGGCATCACTACCTAGTGTCTATTTAATTCACTTAAATATCTTATCATTATTTCACTGGTTGTAAGAGTTTGAGGTATTTACACTGTGGAGACAAACATTGATCAACTAACGAAAAACATTATGAATTACATTATGTGATGTACACAGAAGTGAGGCGCTATGGAAACATTTAAATAATAATTTTCAGGTGGATCTGAGAACCTTCTTTACTATTTTGGTGAGCCATATGTCTTGTCAAAACACCCATTCTTCAATAATCTTCTTCCCTGTACTAATTTGTACAGGTCTCATGATGGATGTTTGTCATTTTCTTTCGGACACAATACGTCTGAAACCAAGTAGGAACAACAGATACGGTAACAAAGAGAACTTGTGAGCTATGCATTGAAAATAATAAGATTTTTTATAATGTCACTTTCCTCTCGATTTCTATTGTCCTTTCTTATCGAGAGGGGGTCATCTTGTCTTGTCTCGTCCGAAATTATCTGATTCCCCGTCCTGTTCAAACTATTTCTTAAAAATATATTCTCTGTTCTCGTTCCAAACAAGCAAAGACAAAACAATAGACAAAAATCTTCCATTTTAATGGCAACACTACTTCAAGCATGAATTCCTCGCGAAGAATTCAAGACACTTTGACAAGTTGCTGGAGAAAAATCAAGTAACGGAATGAGGTAGGCTATTTTATCATTTTTGGCATATAAGGTGTTCAAAGATGAAAATTTCGAATCTACCGAAACTACCACTTCCAGCTCAAAAACGAATTATTCAAATAATTCAGGGACCACAAATGGAATTGCCATATCGACGGTTATTGGCTATTGACGAAGGCCTGTACTGGTTCGGTTGAGCAGCCAATGCATTTTGTGGAATTTTCTCGATTATTCCTTGCTCAACAATGAGGTTTTGTTCATAACATCATATTTTCCAATTTTAGGTGTGATATTCAATATGCTTGATTTTACTATATCACGAAAGAATTCACGAATTTGTTTAGAATGAATAACTGATTCTTTGATTATCTGATTTATCCAAATATTGAAATAATTTACAAATTTTCTTGACACAGAAATTGGAGTTCGTATCTGATAGATGAAACTGTGGATGATCTATATTAATTCATGATTCATATTGAGGGAAAGAGAATTGAGAAAATTTAATTCACAGAATGAGGTAGACTATAGTCATTTTCAACATGAAAGGCATTCAAAGATAAGGATATCGAAGCGACCTGAACTACGATTTTCAAATGGGATGGTTACCTTCATCGTTCATTGGCTATTGAAGAAGCCTCGATCTGATAGAATAACGTTGCTGACACCGTCGTAGTATGAAATCATGGATACGCACCTCTGATCCGTGATAAATTGTTAGGAAGTCACAATGAAGACGTGACTCCTGAAGTTTTCGATTCTAGACCTCAACTGAAAACCAAGAATGAATTAAAAAAAATCATGAGAAACCAAGTTTAATTACGGAGCATTATTCAAATTACTAATCCAACTACTTCTGATCTTACTGAGATAAAAATTGTCGGCGTGCTTCTTGGCCGGAAGACGAAAATACTCATCAAAAAGAGAAATCGTTATGATCAGTGCTGAAGCTTCCATACGTCAGAAGATATTCAAACAAAAAATGAAGAATATTAACAGAGTATCACAAATTCAAAACGTTTTTCAAATCGCACCACATTATCTACAATGAAAACCGATCAACCTAAAAAGGTAACAATCAAAATGCCGTGGTGTATCTTACCTTGGAATAATTATATTTTCCCCATTCCATGAATGTGGTGAATTTTGTGAATCGTATCGTTTATTCAGGCAATTGAAATGTTTTCCAATTTCGATAGATTCAAGAACAATTTTGATCTGAATACTTTTTTCGGTGTTAATGGTTTTGGTGTTTTTACAGCCAATTGTGTAGCCTGTTTTTAAATGGTGTTTGAAGAGGAATGAGACTGGATCTGATCTACGGAGAGCTAGCTCATATTTATGGGCTTTGTTGGAGACTCTTCTCTTGGTCTGACTGACCAAGAGTATGTTCTGGAGCACAAGTAACATAGTATTCCGTATGAGTCGTGTGACTCATTAGGTATCGTGTCATCACCTCTTCGTAGAAAAGTGGAAATTTTATTTTTGGTTATGAATAATGCAATTATGTCGTGCATCTTCAGTCTCGTCATCGGGCAGTTTGAGATGTGGGGTTTGGGTGTACAGAAGTTGAATGGGTCTTTAGATTTGGGAGTCGAGTGAGTCGTTTTGGCCAAGGACGAATTTGAATTCGTTTAGTTTCTTGAGGTTGTCAGTGGGTTTGATAGATCTGTTATTTCTCGTACACATATAACAAACGGAAATATTAAAAATAAGAACGAGGATCTATGGAAAATCATGAAGTCTATTGAGTTCATACCAAATGAAATGTATCACATTACAGGAAATTCCACACAGCTGAAGAATTGTTTGGTAACTTTATTTCCTTCAATGAACTGCCTATGGCACTTATCATTTCCTACAGAGACAATGAATTGATAAACTCTGATTTGAAATTTCATAAAGTGTGATAATTTGTTTTTGAAGCAATTTTTAGGCTACAGAAAAAATGCAATTGGATTAGACGTACTGAATGAAACCATGAAAATATGATGTCCACATATGAATACATTCGTAATGCTTATCGATAATAATTTTATTTCACAGTATTGAAAAAAGCAGTTGCGGAAGTATTGCCAAAAAACAAATGCATTGAACTACGAAGATCCCTATTTCGCAGGAGAGCAATTGTGTAACTGTTGGATATAATTTGAGCACGTAATGAAAACTATAATATGAGTGTAGTATATACGAAGTCAGTTCGAATGGCATAAAAACTGAAATAGTTACATTTCGGCATTTTATTTGTATAACATGTATGCCGATATTTACGTGTGGCAGGCTTTATATATTATTACCTATTGAAATTTGTCCACTGACCGCTTACAAAAATTTACTATAAATGAAAAAAGTTCATTATATTTGAAAGTTATATGTGGCATGCCAGAAGTTTATATTTTGGGACCTCTCTTGTTTGTTATCTACACTCTTGCATTACAACTTATTAACTGTTCAGAATTTTGTAATATGCATTTATATTCGGACGACACACGGGTATATTTAAAATAAATCGTGTTGAACCAATTAGTTCATGAAAAATATACAGAAAGTTGTAAATCTCTGTTCCATGTTAATTTTTGGAATTCAAGGAAGAGATAGGATATCTTATAAACTTAAAGACATTGGCTGGTTGATCATAAACAATAGAAAAATGTTTCATGCTGCAATCTTATTTTTGAAAGATGAATAATGAAAATAATTTTCTTAGGTACACCGAAAGATCACTTTTGTACATAACCTTGAAATGTGATATAAAGGCAGACTAATTACACCATCATTCCGCAAAGAGATTGCTCTACGGAATATCAGCTATCAGAACGATGCAAAAGCCACCTTTGTCTCACAAATGTTCATATTTTGCTAAAAAAACGATTTGTTGTTTTGTTCAGTACTTTTTGCGAAATGTATGGAAATAAGCGAAAGAACATTTGAATCATGATATTCGAATTGAACTTTGCCGTTCATCTCCATATAAATAATTATTTGAATCAATCATAATACTTTTCCCAACAATAATTCATTTACAATTATATTTACAATATCTTTTCTTCACAAGTTAGTGCATCTATACTTTATAGATTTCCTACTCAGATATTACTTTCACTTAACGAAAATCTGAAGCTCTCAACAACATTTTCAAATAAACGCTGTTGTTCAAAATATTGCACCTTGATATGGGGTGAAAATAACGAAAAGGAAGAATTAGTTATGAAATCTATTTTTTACTAAATTCAATTTTTTCATTAATTCTTTCATTTATTTTTTCATTTCATTCATTCACATTTCATTCATTTCATTTCGTACACAAAATATCAAAGAGTAAGATATCGTTATTTTGAATGAGCACAGGGTAATTTTGAATTATTTTCTGCTGAAATTTTCAATTTTTCATTGATTGTTATTATTTGAGGTATCTTAGGTAATCATAATCTCCTTTGTGTTATTTGATATTTCTGATGATTGTTTATTTTTCAACCAACTCCTCCTTATCAGGGTAAGTTGTTTAAAAAAATCTGTTTAAAATCTGTTTAATATATGTTTTTCCGTTAATCAGCTGTCGCCTCCATACGCACGACAACTCTCAGAAGTTGAGAAACTTGTGCGAGCTAAGGACTAACGAGGTCTTACCTTTTAACGTGTGATTCCTAACACGGAAGAAAGAATTAATATGAAAATGAGTTGGAAGAATTGTTTGTGAAGAATATTTTCATGTGAATATCCCGATTTTCGCATTTTCGGAGGCCTCTAGACTTTGATTTGATGACAGTGTAACATCGTGTGACAACATTCCAATTGAAAATTAGACACAGCTCGTGGCCATTAAAACAAACTATTTTTTTCGAAGTGATTATTTTCTCTCTCTAAACTAATGATGAATTCCAAATTTCTACGATATTATTCAATGGAGTGAACATATAATATCGAGTTGAATGTTTAATTTTTTCAATAGTGATTTCATAGTATAGTATCTGTTCCAAGTGTTTCATCTTTTAATTCACGAAATACCTGTAGAAGTTCACAAATTTCGCTGTGGAAATTTCTTTGAATTACTATTTCTGAATTAATCATTTTTAATTTCATATTTACTGTCTGTATGTGAATTCAATAGTTAATTTGGCATACTTTTCATAAATATAACTGTTGCATAAATGTTGGACTGAATACCCTCCTAGAACAACACATAGTTTCATTCAAAATGCAGGCGACACAGTCAAAAAATATTCGAGTGTTTATGATATGGCAGTAAATAAACTTCCCACACATAATTTTTTGTATATATATTTCAAAATGATTTATGTTATGACCTCGTATCATCTAAAATTCGTGGGTATTACATCTATCGCAATTTGCGGGTCTCTCACATAGAAATTTACTTTCTCTAGAGCATGTAAACGATACTCCAGGGAGTAATGATATCTGAAATATACATTTCTGTCGTCTAAGGAACGCCAAAGATTTCAGAAGGTCTTAGCTGAATTTTCAGTTACGGATAGAATTAATTTTACTCTTCTTTTGAAGATAATTATTGTAATATTGAGAGTAGGTCAGGTAGGTGAACCTGAAATAATTTCAGATGATAAACTCAAAAATCAAACCTATATGTAGATAACCAAAAAACACTCTTATATCAGCTACATAAACACTTTTTGTCATCATTTTTGACAAGCATATCAAGGTTTGAAAAATAGAAAAAGATCGTTATATTATCCACTCAACCACGTACCCGCCAACTATCAAATACGAATACAGTAGAAAATGATTTCCTAAAAAAATTGTCTGACCCTTTTATCTCAGAACATAGTTCTGTCTGAAAGTTGAAATGAGTAAATAAAAAAAAATCAATTCAGAATAACTCTATTTGAATTGAGACATCATGTTGGTGTTCATGGAATCACTTCTTGTGACAGTGGAGAAGGAAGTCCTCTGACTGAATACTGAAAACCCACTCATACGGAACTGTATCTGAACCACGAATCCAACCACCATCAATCGACTGAAAGAGTAATCATCAAGACTCTATTAGACCGCGCGTTCCTGCTCTGTAATACGTAGGAAGGTCTCGATCATTAAAAATGATCTTCAACGGAATGGCTACTCCAAAACGATAGTGAAACAGACTTTGACTATAAGACAGCAATAGCCTCTCACAACCAGTGCTTGCACTGGTTTATCTGGAAGGCTAAGAAGAATTGGGTCCAAGTATAGCATCATAACCTGCTTCAGATCAGGAAACACTATCCGTAGCAGCCTCACGAAACCCGGCCACCAAAGGCGGACTGCGTTTCCAAGAATTCCATTTACCTATATTTGTGAAACTAAAAGACCATTGAAAGTTCGCATTGCCAATCATGAAAAACACATAGAGCGAGGGGGAACCAGCAAATCAAGAATAGTAGAGCATGTTTGGACCCATAAACATAAGATCGAGTGGTCCCAAGCTGAGATCATACACAAAGAGGAATACTGGTTTAGGAGGAAATTCAAAGAAGCCGCATACACGTTGTTCAACAATCAAACAATCATCAATAATTACTGAGAATTTGTATCGAGTTCACAATATCGACACCAGGGGGAGTATTGCTCATTTTTAATTTCCTATAGATTTCACTTCCAATTCAATGTTCTATGTCAAACAACGTGTACGACACATATTTCTGTAATTTTTTTTGAAATGCAATGTTTTCTTCTTTGGAGGTTGTAATGTATTATTGATTAGGATACGCCACTGTTTTAGTTTGATATATTTTATATTTTCTTTCTATGCGTTACCAAAAAGATCGAGTAGTTTTTTTTGGGAAAAGGGTCTCAAGGGTCATTATAATATTTATTCCAAGTGTGTATGTACATCAGTAATGTTCATGGATGAATAAACCTTATTCGGGAAATGAATGGTTTTCTTTTTCCTCAAACGTACATATCAATTGGCGACGAGGATGGGATTGTAGCAAGTATTAGAGGAGATCAGTGAATTGTGAACTTTTTATAAAAGTAAGAGAATCTTCGAAAAAAATGGCGCACGGCTATATCGGACATTTGAATCGTTTCGATCATGTGACATCTGATTGGAATAAATTCTTGACTCAGTTAACTCAATATTGTACTACCAATACTCTGGCAGAAGTTATTAAAAGGGACTGTTAAATTTGTTGAGTGAACGCACTTATAAATTGGTGATAAATTTGTGTGTACCGGATTCGCCGAACAAGAAGACGTTTGCTGAACTGAAGACGTTATTGGATAAGCATTTCAGCCCCATTACCTCTTTTCATAAGGAACGAATAAAATTCTATTGTGCCAAGCGAGAAGAAAATGAATCCGTTATGGATCTTGCGACTAAATTGAAGTGTTTGACTGGAAATGCCCAGTTTGTTACCGAGTTTCAAACAGTATTGAGGGACATTTTTCTGGTTGGAGTTGGAAAAAGTCCCATTCAAGATAGACTCAAAGAGGAAAAAGGTGATCTTACGTTCGAGAGAGCTCTGGAAATCGCATTACGTAAAGAGCAAAGCCAGAAGGAATCGGAGCTTTCACTTGTGACTCAAGTAAAATTAGAACCCAATGCGGATACCATACATCAGCTGAGTTCCCGAAGTAATTTACAGAGTAGAAGATTGGAAACAAAACCAAGCCAGGGGAATAGCAGTACGTCGACCAATAAAAGACGCTTCTGCAATGTTTGTGGTAGGCAAAACCACGAGACAAGTAAGTGCAATTTTCGTGATTATGTGTGCAACAAATGCGGAAAAGAAGGTCATTTAGCTCAAATGTGTCATCAAACTCAAAATGGAAAATTTATCGGGAAAAACTTTTTTGTTGAAACAGATACCTCATTGGACAGTGAGGAAGATTTCTTCCATGTGCATAAAAAGAAAATATAAAATATATCAAACAAAAACAGTAGCGTATCCAAATCAATAATATATCACATCATCCTTGCCTGTAATTATTTCAGATAGAGTTTTGGCCCACTACGACCCGAAAGAAATTAAAAACTCACCGTGGATGCAAGTTCTTATGGGATGCAAGTTCTTATGGGCTAGCAGCAGTAATAAGTCATCTGAATAAAAAAAAATAACTAGACAGCCCTATAGCGTTCGCATCTCGAGTATTAACGGACGCAGAAAAGGGATACAGTCAGCTAGATAAGCAAGCCCTCGCTATCAAATGGGGGGTGTCAAAATTCCACGAATATCTATATGGCCGCCATTTCGTTTCAGTAACCGATAATAAGCCAATAATAAGCCTTTTTTGATCATAAAAAGGAATTCCATTCATTGCAGCAAATAGACTGCAAAGATGGGCTCATTTTTTGCTAACATATGATTTCGATATCCAATACGTGAAATCAGAAAATAATACAGCGGATGGGTTGTCGAAATTGCCACTACAGTGTTTGCAACCGGATTTTCAGAATGATATTTCATATCTCCACTATGTACAAGAATTCTTACCTATTACTTATAGAGAAATTAGATTGGCCAATATTGTGTAAAATAATCTATTGTGTGAGACAGGGTTGGCCAAATTCTAAGTAACCTGTAGAGTTGTTACCATTTATCAGGCGTAAAAACAAACTTTCTGTAGAGCAGGGTTGCCTCATGTGGAGATATAAAGTGGTAATTCCGCAGAAATTCCGAAAAATGATTTTGTCAGAATTACATAATTCACACATGGGAATAGTAAAAATTAAATCTCTTGCCCGATCATATGTATGGTGGGCTTCAATCAATGAGAATATCGAGAAGTAGTGGAGGACTGTAACATTTGTATAAAATTCAGTAGAAAAAGTACACTAAAACCATGGGAATATACTAAAGAATGTTGGTCTAGGTTACATATTGACTTTTTTGGTCCATTATATAATAACTATCTTTTTGAATTGATAGATTCAACATTTAAATGGATTGAATGTTATAAAATGAAAAACATTACTTCTTCAACCACAATTGATAGATTTAGAGATATTTTCTCTACATCCGGATTGCCCAAAGTTATCGTGAGCGACAATGGTTCACAATTAACTCCAGAAGAGTTTTCCCATTATTTAAAATTGAATGGAATGAAACACATAACAACTGCTGCTTATCACCCTCAGAGCAATGGGGTTGCTGAGAATGCAGTTGAATTAATGAAAAATGCCATCATTAGTATGAAATCTGAAAATCCAGAAGAAGACCTAAATTTCATTATCAATCGTTTTTAATTCACATATAGAAGTACCGAACATAAACCACTGGAGAATGTCCAGCAAAACTGTTATTAGGGAGAAAATTATGTCACGATTAGATTCATTGTTTCCAGTGAGTCATGACATAGTCGAAGAAAAACAGCAGAATCAAATAAAAAATTTGAAGGAACAGTAATTCATCTCTTTCATTGTTTTCGGATGCTGCATATGACATTCAACATAATAATGGGAAATATCTTCGAACGCCTGATATTCTCAGTTCAAATGATGTAACAATCAGTTCAGAAGTGAATCTAGCTCAAGATGAACTCTCTCCTATCTCTGCGGACAGTTCTTCACGAAACTTGAGCCCTCGAGACAAAATCAAACAACCAGATAGATTTTTCTTTTCGTGAAAATCTGTTTACAGGGAAGGATAATGTAATGTATTAGGTTTTGATTAGGATACGCCACTGTTTTTGTTTAATATATTTTACATTTCCTTTTCATGCGTTTACAAAAAGAGTAGTTTTTTTTGGGAAACTACTCTGAAGAGTCATTATAATATTGTTTCCTAGTGTGTATGTACATCAGTAATGTCCATTGATGAATAAACCTTTTCGGGAAATGAATGGTTTTCTTTTTCCTCGAACGTATATATCAGAGGTAACATTTCGACTTCAATAAATGTCTATGAATAACAGTACTTGCCAGACAGTTGAACTAACCAAATAAGAGACACTTCCGGAAAATAGGTTGAATGTCCGTAATGGACGCTGCTGACCACTTTAATCAGGCGGTTCTGCTTCCGTAAAAGCACTGACGGAATTGCTTTCGCCCAACCATTGCCAGTAGAAAATCTGATATTAATTTTCAAAAGGGCAACCGATGCACGTGGAGTATCGAACGTATATAATTGTATTTACTCTTCTTTTACAAAAAAGTCGATAGTTCCTTTGAACAATTCGAGTGTCAGTATTAAGTTACTTTTTGCCGGATCCGTTCGAGGAAGCATTTGTCGTGTTCGGAATGTGATGATCATACGTCATGACGGTTATTTTATAAGGACAGAGAATGAAAAGGAATGGAAGAAAGGAAAAAAAATATGTCGTAATACTTTTGTTTCACATACCTAAGTTTTGTTAGGTTGACCGAATTAAATGATTGGAACGAGAAAATAAGTTCAAAAAAAAGTATTTAACAAACTAGAGACGACTCACGAGAGCTACAAACAGAATGATAATTAATATAATATTAACTGGATGTTAACTGCATGTCGAGATAAGGAATTCCTGGAATATCTCTTAGCTGAATCTCCGCGTGAATGGCCGTGTTATGAGAACTATGACCACTCAACTCCTCCCTCCTTAGGCCGAAAAAATAATGGAATTATTTTGGCGTCTTAGAATCATATCTTCTTCATTGGTATTTTCTTCTTTTTGGGGTGTTTTGAAGTAACAGCATCCCAATATCCGGGTTTTGATCCAATTTTCCTTAAAGGCTGCTATTGGCAGCTACTGGCAGGACAATTATTTTGATATTAACTCCTGTAAAGACGCCAAAAATGGCGGTGGTATTTTCGGAGTTGTTAAATTTGTGGATTGATTTTAATCGGTCCACTATATTGTTGATTTCGTGAAGTCCTTCAAAATTTAGTTTCGAGAAATTTTGTGTTTCATATATTGTTGACTTCTCGATATTTTTCATTTCAAATTTAGATAAAATCAGTGGCTTGCCTGTTCCTATTTTCACGTTGTTGGTGAAAATCTTGTTTCTCACTTCAATTTGTCAATTTTTCGGTATCTTGAGCACGGTGGGGGTTTTATTTCCAAATATCGATCGGTTTTACATTTGGAAAACATTCTTTCGCTCTATCGAAATTACCAGAATTTCTTCTTTGATTTGTTCGATAATCGACTCTGCCACATCCATTGGAAGAGGCTGACAATTATCAGCGACTTTGCCTTCGATTAGGTGGGATGTGCATTGGTCTTCGGAAAAGTAATCTTCTGGACAATAATACGTTTTCTTCATTACTGAACATGGACTGTCTTTGAACTGAATATTATGGTTTGCTCATGCCAAATATGGGTATTTTGGGATAAAAATACTGTGATTTTGAAAGATAGGATAAAGGTGGAAAAATGTAAGAACTTCGTTTCCGATAAAATCTGTTTTTCCATTAATCAACTGTTGCCTCCATACAAACGACAAATCTCAGAAGTTGGGAATCTTGTGCGAGCTAAGGACTACCCAACCAGCAATTTCGTATTTTATAATAGTTGCGGAAACGTTTCGGAGAAACAAATTATAAAACTGCATTTCTCCCAGAAATGTTTTCAATATGTTTATAAAACTGCTATAAATAGGAAATTGGCACCGTTTTATAAAACATTATAGTTATTATCAATATTTTGTAAGGCCTTTTACAAACACTACAAAACAGTTTTATAAACATTTTGGCAGTTACTATAAAATTTGTCTAACGCTCTTGAAAAGTAGTTTTGTAAAGACTTCCCTTACTGCACTTTTGCAATATATTCAAGCGATACTTATAAAATAATCAGAAGACAATTTTATAAGAGTGTTTTAGTATTTCCAAGTAGGCGTTATAAAATATAATACAGCCGAAAACGATAACAATAAAATAAAAAAGTGTTAAATTGTTTTCTTGAAGACGCAAGAAGTAATTTTGTATTGGACACTACGAAAATATAATAGCTATGTCACCAACTGAAAACTAACAAGGTTGAAGCCATTTTAAAATTTCACTTCAGCATTCATAAAACTGTTAAAGACATTGTTTATGTTTCGAAGATTGATATTTTTACTGCAAATGAAATTTTATTGACAAACATATAGCCTATTATTAGCAAAATTTAAGCGCGCCACTCATTTATAAATGTTTTCGGTAAAATTATTAATTAATTAATTAATTAATTAATTAATTCACTCTGTCGACGTATTAATTTTCTAGTCGCAAACTTAACTCACTTTATTCTAAATAATATAATGTTATAATATTTATGTACTTTTCAGCTGTAAATATCACTATATGTGCGGTATTTCATATTTCCAACTCATCTAATTTCAGTATCCCGGATCGCTATCATTACAAATGGCGTCGTTCTATGAAATGAATTGGTATCAGTAGCAAGCATTTCAACGTATTTTAGCTACCATGTTACCCCTATAAAACTGTTAAGAAACACTTAGTTCTGGGAGTGATGGTATTGCGGCAGAGTCGGACTACTTTTAAAGCTTTAGGTTTATACAAAAGTGCTAGTATGAATAAAAGATTTCTCACATATAGTTTGGATAAATATCAGTCTTTGATGTTTTGGCTAAAAAGTTCCTTTCATCGATTATAAAGGCTAAACGACGGGTTTTAACCATTATCATAACCTTTTCCTGATTTTTGCAAGAAAAAATTGAAGCACTAGGTTAGGTGGGATAATTTGAAGTGTTTTTAGTATTTCCAATATACAGGGCGACTCAAAAAGCTTCCAGAAAGTTTTTTATGGAAGTCATTTCTTCGTCTATTTGAAGCACCTTGAACTGAATCTAAAACTATTATATACCCCCCAATAAATGTTCAAAATGGCCGCCATTGGGTTATTATTTATTTTTATTTATATATTCGGGATACACACAGAAAAATCCACTACAGTATCCACACAATGGAATTATTATCAAATTGAAAGTATAAATTGATACACTAATATATGCATATCATATAGTGTCTAAAATTAAGGATGAATTAGAATTGAATACAGTAATAGAAACTGATTATTAGTTATTGACAAAATGTATCAATTAATTATAATTTATAAAATTGAGTTTTCAATATTTTTTTGGTCGTAAGCTACAATGTATTAAAAATATAGAAGTATTTTGCAAGAGTGATACCTCATATTACTGGAGTTTTCTCCCAACACCAAACCGTTCTAGACCCACTATTAAGATTTCCGACCGTATATTTTTTAATAGATGGATTTTCTGAAATAACTGAAACAAAACCAAACCAACCATTATCCCTTCTTTCACTAAACAAAAAATTATGAAAAAATATCTGTTACAAATAGAGTATTCGAACCCACCACAAAAATTAATCATACGTCAATTAGTCAACATCAACATCAAAGCCATTTACACTAACGAATACCTATGGATACGAACACTGTCACGAATTAATTATAGAAAGCGGGTAGCGAACCTATACAATCGAATTCGAACGCTAACGCATGCGCTCAAATCACAAAATTATCGGAAACCAAGATACTCCCAAATGGATAAAATACCGTGAATCACCTTGTATGGTTTAGCTACTAAAACTGAACTTTCATTCAACCATAACAACTCATTTCTATATGAAATACTTTTTCGAAACACAACTAAGCATCCCGTTATTTTGATGTTTTTTTACACAGAATACTAAGAATACGGCCCTATTAATATTTGTTTGCCTTTCTGCTCCGCTGTGGCTCTGCTGTCGGTACACAACTATTGTGATTGTTTATAAGTTAGTTGGCAACATTTTTGCTTATAAATGACACTCTTATAATATAAATCACTTATATTCATCACAGATTACCTTTTTTATGATAAATATTCGTTGTATAATGCTAAATACATGTTATTTATTTATTTATTTATTTTGTCTTTTTGAAGCTAGATGTGACTCATTTTATCCAAGTTTCAGGTATATATGTTCAACATTGTTCCGTCGTCATGGGTAAATAATAACCAACCCTCATGGCCAAAAATTGATGCTGATAAGCTAATATGAAACCACAATTCTATGCCCGAAGCCAGTTGGTTTACAATGATGTATAAACTAAAACAAAGTCATTTGATGACCTACCAAATTGCTGAAGAAGAACTATTAGAACGAATGCTGCAGAATGACGATACAGAACAAGAAAAAATTATCAATTTTATGCAACCCAAAAAGCAAGCAGGGTTATTTTCATCCAAACAAGTTGTCACAAAAAGTGTGAAAAAGCCAGAGTTATGTATCTTTTATGGGACACCGTCTATATGACAGTAGTTAGTAGCTATTAGGAGTTACTTCTGAATACTGTCTGTGAAGCATACCTTGCTGTACCTGAATTTGTCATCTTTTAAAGAGTTGTAACAAGAAACTGCTCCATATATTCCAAAAAATAGTACCAACTTTTATCATCAAATATTTTTCATCTGTCTCCTCATTTATAAAACTCTGGACTTGTTCAAACATAAGAGTTTTTGATTTCTTGGGCCTTTTACTTTTTTTTTCCGCTTCAAGAATGCTATTACCTTGAAATATTAGCTTGTATTAACATCAGTTTCAACGAGCGCATTCGAAAACGTAAACCTCATTGAAAACTTGCTCCACAAAGTTTCTCTTCTAGATAGACTAAGAAGACGGGTTCGCTGAAATTTCCTTTGACGTTTTTAAGTCTACACCAGCTAATAAAATTGAATAAAACGCGTGAGCTGCAAACAATACTGTTTGTTGGTAATCACATGATTCGGCGTCATCTGACACGGCCACTTCACAGCAAATACGAAAATATGAAAATGGCACAATTTATTTTTTTATGAGTAGATAACATACTTCAACATTTCATAAAATTATTACAGTAACACAGTTGGTATAAAAGATACATGTAAGAAATTAGAATAAATAATAATTACACAAAGAAACTTTCCCTCGGTTATCTTAAAGGTGCGATTTTGTTCCATCCTTCACATAAAATAGTTAACTGACAAGAGATGTCAAAATGTATTTTTAAGAAATTTTTATCTATTTCATTATGAAAACAGGATAGTTGTACAAAAAAATATAATATTTGTGTTGAAAGTAAGTTTTATTTCAACACTCATATAGCTATTTCGCGAAATGTTTTAGAACGATATAATCTACTTCAGTGACATCTTTGATAGTTGGGATATTGGAAATACTCAAAAGTATCATTTTCGAATCCTATTTTGAATTCAATTTCACAATTTTTCTTTCCGTTATAGAGAATACCTACATTGACAGTTGTTGTAGGGCCACATTACACTATTGTGATAAAGTGATACTGCCGAATACTCGACATTATGATTATTTATGTTACTATTAGTGGCAATGAAGAAGTCACAAACATCTGAGCATTCATATGGAAGCATCTGAAAGTTCAGATGCCTTCAATCCTGAATTACAAAAACCCTCTTGAAAGCTGCGACTGAATTCCCTGTAGTATCCCAATTTCTTTTCATACGGCCTGTTTTATGGGCTCTTGAAAAGTTTCATGAAATGGCTCCTAAAAGAAGTTCAGACGAAATTGTTTGTATTAACTTAATCCGTCTACCAAAGTAATTTCCTGAAATGAGAAAAAGAAAGTAAGTGGAAAAATGTGGACATTTCCGACGGAAGTCACAAAGAAATGTAAAGGAATGCTTCCAGAAAAATCTCTCCTGAATCGGATATTCCCAACAGAAGAAAGTATTAAGAATCTATTCGTTATAATCAGGAAGACACGGATATTTGCTTTGGGATCCATATGAGACTGGGATATTGCAAAACAGCGGCAGTAAAAGGAAATGAAACAGCTACTTGCAGATAGTACAGGGATTCTCATCGAATCATTCCGGATCCAAACCATTCTTGAGAATAGCTTATATTGAAGGTATATCCAATCATTTTAAAAATATAACGACGATGGAAATCACCAACCGTAATTTTGTGATGAATTTGGAAGAGGTTTTGGTGCCACTTCATTTTTACATAACATTCTTTGCATAGGGTGTATCTAAATGATTGGAAAAGTGATACAAAACATACCCCTGATTCATCAATGGGAAAATTACAACAATGTTCACTAAAATATATCCGTTTTCAAATACAGAACTTTGAAGAAGAAATGTTTTGGCTTTCCACTCCTCCACCTTCATACAAAAAGGTGGAATGTCCACCAGTGAGGACTGTGATCCATGTATACTGATTAGCAATCCTGTGAATAATATCTGATTCAATTCCATAACTAATGTTTGGAATACAAACTGAATAGAAAAAAGTGTTTTTTTGTATAATTCAGTGTTCTTATAAGACTATTTGTTACTATTTTTTTTATATAATTCAATATTTACTTGAAAGTAACTATGAAAGTAGCTATTTTGAGAGGGTTTTTCTAGCAGTTTGTATCTGAAAGTTACTTCTTTGCATGATCTACACATCTTTGTTAATTTTTTGAAATTGATTGCTTCCTTTCTTTCTTTGGAAAATTTTTAATTCTTGTATGAAGATGGAGAAGTAGAAAGCCTAAACCTTTTTCAAAATTTCATTCATTTTGATCTGAAAATCAATATAAAATTCAATATGTCAATATGAGTAAGAATAATGATAAACGAGATTCGTTAAAGGTAAAACTAAGTCCGTTATTTCAAACACTAGATATAATATTGAGAAAACATATTTCACTGTGGGATTTCCACTTGAAATTTCACTAAACCGGGACACGTGTTTCACTAGCTTCACAATACACAATACAATATTGTGATGCCAGAAGATGCATTTGTATAGCGAAACACGTTCCACGGTTTTGTAAACTTTCAAAACTGAATGATCTGAAATCTTTTTTGGAATCATGGTCAAATTTGTTTAGGAGTTCTTGTGATGCACTGTTTGGAACTTTTGGTGTAGTAATGAATATTACTGGAGTTTTGTTTCGATACCAAACCATTATTTTAACACCCTAACATGTGTCGAGGTGTGAAAATAATGGTTTGATGTTGGGAAAAAAAATCCCAGTAATATTCATTAAGGGAGTTGAAAAGTCATCTAGAGCCAAAATTCCGAATAATTTCACAACAACAAAATGAAGTGAAATGAAATGCAAACTTTGCGGAAAAAAACATTATAACAAAATTTTTCTGAATTGTCAATTGACAAAAGAGTAGAGAAATCGAAAAATTTGAACATAATTACATAATAGCATAATGTTTGACATCGAAAAACTTTTCAAAGCACCACACTCTATTACATTTTGAAAAAATTATTTCAAATAGATACATAGTTAATATCGAAAATTTGTCAAGCATTAGCATCTAAACTTTGTCGTCTCGGTTGTCGGATTCACATATATACAAGTACTAGATTTTGCCCTCGGCTTCGCTAGCGTTAAGAAGTATTATTATTAATAAGGTATAGTTTTTGCGGTTTTACTTTTGTTTAGTTTAGCGTGTCTAAAAAATTAGGGCCTACAAAACTTCTTTGTACACAATATTGTCAACTAATCTGTCATTACTCATGAGCAAGCAACATAAAACTGTCCATGAGAGAAGCAATTTTCTCTCAGGTCAATACCCGCAATTTCGAGAGTTTGCCCCTGAGGCTTGTTCATTGTCATGGCAAAGCAGACTTTTAGGAGAAACTGTAATCGTTTAAATTCGAACGGGATATCATTAGGTATTAATGGGATTCGTGGTACAGTTTCCCTTTTCGCACACCCAGTTGATATAGTGAATGACTCTGAAGGCGCTATTTTATCAATGGCTATCATTTTTAGATCTTTTATGTATGGGTTCACCTCATGTAATTGCAATTCTTTGATTAAATTTGGCCTCAAATCAGGAAATTTAGAACATCGAAAATTAGCTTTTCTATCATCTTCACCGACAAAATGAATTTGCAGAAACTGTGCATCCTGCCCAGGTTCCGGTAATATACTTCCAATTGAATGATAGACTTATCCTTGAACTTCAAAAGTTGGTGAAAAACCGCCTTCTTTTATTTGTTTTCCATCAAAGGAAGTCATTTGAAAACAGGCATTATATTTTCGGATATTATCCATGAGGTGTACATAATTTGGGTGTAAATCATTAACCAGACTGTAAAGTGGTTCAGGCAGTTGTTTAAAGGGCTCAAGTTGTACTTTAACGGCGCTACAACACATGTCATTCACTTCAAGGCGTTACACTACTGACACTTGTACCTAAGACTACACTGCTGTCAGTTCCATAAGCAATATCTGGGTCATACGCCAAACCCGAAAGCAACTTGCTTCTCCATACACGCTGAATTGTATTTTCCCTATACCGTGACAGAATCACTCTATGCACATCGGTATTCCTGGCCTGAAAGTGCAGCAGATTGCCTATGTTTTTTAGGGTTTGCAGCCTGATAGGTGGCGACAGATTGCCTGTATTTTTCAGGGTTTGCAGCCTGGTAGATGGCGACAGTTCGCCTGTGTTTTTCAGGGTGTGCAGCCTGGTAGGTGGCGACAGCTTGCCTCTGTACATCTGGTTTTTTTTCTTATATTCAGAAACAGGTTAACGGTGAGATTCAGGTAGAGTCTGTCGATATTTTTTTGTGCCTTTTTCATTTGATTTTTTCGTGTGTAATCTGTAAATCTTACCTTACGTTTGTTTTTCTTTTTTTCTATTGATGTCACAGACTGGTGGCGAATTGCCAGATTGGGACAATGAACTTCTTATTAAATCTTCATCATAATTTATTGAAGATACAATAGGTGAATGTTCACGCTCTAAAACAGGTACCTCCTGACAACCCGTATCAACTTTAAGTGGCGAAGATGTGTCAATTCCAAAATCATGTTCTTCTACAGCTACCTCCATACGACGCCGAGTAATTTTCTGTGCTGCTATGGGAAGAAAGACATCAAAATGCCCACTGGACAAATCTTTGCTGAATCGTAATCGCCTTACCGGATAGTCGTTAGATCCAGATTCCGTATATATGAGACCGTTTCTATATACTCCAAACTTAAATGGGAATAATAATCCTGCTGCTATTAACTCACAAAGTCCACCATAAGTAGCATCTTACATCATATCCACAAAATATTCGTCAGGTGTTACGTAGTTATCACCATTCCTGTCATTAACTGCCTGCTATTAACTCACAAAGTCCGCCATAAGTAGCATCTTTTATCATATCAACAAAATATTCGTCAGATGTTACGTAGTTATCACCATTTCTGTCATGGGTCGAAATTGAAAAGTTGCTCCAGTCATCAACCATATATCTGACAATTTCTGAACGCACCTCCATCGTTCTATCTTGTGTTCCGTACATTAAATAAGAGAGAGCACGAAACAAACATGCACCGTCACCAACCAACATTCTTCAACTTCTCCATTAACGTTCAGATTCTCTTTAGCTATTTTAAAAAAGTCTAATCGACAAAACCTATACTCAAACCAAACGAAAACAAAACAAATGCCAAATACAAAGCAGAGTCTATAACCAAAACTACTAAACCGAAACAAAGCAAATGCAATCCAAAATAAGCCAAGAAAAGAACAGCCAATATGGTCAAATATAATCCGCTAGAAATATTTAGGTATAGTATGTACTATTAGATACGGTGGCCACTCATCATCGGGTATATGTAACTCAGTGAAAACACAACGATTGCGCGTTTTAAAATACTACAAACGCCATGTCAACATTGAGAACTAAAAATTATTTTGTTCGTCTTGATTTATTCGTTCCATTTGTTACTGCCAGGTTCAAAATAATACATTTACATCCTCCATCATCCCCTATTTTGTCCCCTTAGGGGTGGAATTTATCAAAATTCTTTCTTAGGGGATGCCTACGACATAGTAGCTTTATGCATGCAAACTCTCAGCCCGATCGATTTAGAATTGACAAAGTTTCATACCCTGTTTTATCTCCTTGGGGGTAGAATTGATCAAAATATTTCTTAGCGGATGCCTACGTCATAACATCTACCAGCATGCCAAATTTCAGCCCGATCCGTCCAATGGTTTGGGCTGTGCGTTGATAGATCACTATGTCAGTCAGTCAGTCATCTTTGAGTTATATATATTCAAGAGAAATATACATTATTAGATTTTTTCTAAAGACAAAACACAAGCACTACACAAAAATCCCTAAGGCGCTACAAGATGGGTGCCTGTGCGAAAGTATCAATTCACATTGGATTTGAATCGCTGGAGATTTGAATCTATTTGGAAAAACGTTCTCAGGAAGTTTATTCCACATAAACGCAGTTCTCCAAATGAAAAAGTTCTTAAACAATGAAGTTCGAGGTGTACTGAGTCGAACCTCAAAACGATGAGCAGCCACAAACCGTAGCGTATTTCTGATATATACAGACCGCTCTTGGAGGAATCAAATCTGCCAAGTCACTTGAACACTTCCCGTCAAAGTATCTATAGGAAAGAGACAAATCCCCAACCTTTCTTCGATGCTCCAGGCTATCAAGATTGCAAGTGATGTTCGCGTATCCAATCAGGCGAATGGTTATTTTCTGGATGGACTCCAGCAGATTCAGGATCGCAATCAAGTAACATCACCAAAAATACATGTTTGCTATCAAAGTTAAACACGTCTCCAATTCGTATGTTAGTTTCTGGGATCAGTCGATCTACAGTAAATATAACAAAAAAAAACGAGATCCGTAATTTTTTCGACCAAGTCAAAAGGTCTGATTCCGTAAGGAGTCAATCAGCCTGTCTTGAAAAAAACACGTTCAGTATTTAAATGAGATTTGTAATTTCAGTAAAATTCGAGACAGTCAATCTCAATCATCGCGATTTCAGAAGTTGGCAGAATCTTTGCAAGAAAAACTATGATCAGATGAAAAGATTGCTTGTGATAATCATTTCGTAGTGAAAACATAATGGAAAAGTGCAGAATAACTGTAAGATTGCTATTCAAAGACAGTTTGAAGAAATTGGGCGATTCTCATGAAAACGCGAATAAACGACTTCACTGTTTTCCGACATATGAAAAGGTTAAAAAATATGAGGGCGGTATTTCAAAAATTACTTATTTCATGCCTCATCATGCGGTTTGAAAAAAAAAATATAGCCACAAAACTTCGCGTTGTTTTCGATTCATCTGCCCCAACAGGCAGTCGTTTTCTTTTAAACAAATGGTGTTACCAACAATCCAGAATGATTCATTATCAATATTAATACGATTCAGACAACACGAATTTGTGGTAGCGGAGGACGTATCGTCAAATTTTCATCGCTCCAGAACACCACTGTTCACAAAGGATCTTCTGGCGCGAACGGTCTGAGAAACCCTTAGAAATCCTCCAATTAAATACGATGGCTGGATTTTTTTTGCAATTAGGTGCCTCTCTCAACTAGCTCTGGAAAATTATTTTGAATATCCTGAATATTCGGAAATTATCTGGTCGGATGTTTACGTTGATGATTTGCTGACCGGTACTAATTCTATTGAAAAAACGACTCCATTTGTACAAGGAATCCCCAATATTTTGAAACAATGTTGTTTCAATTCGAGAAAATTCCACTCACATAATTTTAAAATCTCAAAATAATAAACGATGAGTTAGCTGATAAGAGGTTAACCAAACGCGTTATTCTGATTTTTACACATTCGATCCGTTTGGTCTTTTGAGCCCATGTATTAATTAAACTAGCCAAAATTCTTCTGAACAAATTATGGATATAAAATAAAGGTTACTTGGGATGAACACCTCCATCAAAGTATTGACATATTTTATATTTTGGTCAGAATTCCGAAATGAACACGGCAAACTGAACAACATTTATATTGATATACACCTGTTACCAGTATACCCAGGTTTACTGATGCTTCTGAAAAGGCAAATGGCGGATGCATCTACTTGAGGTCAATTGATAAGCACGCTAGTATAGAAGTGCATGTAAAACTGAAGTCGCAGCACTGAAAATAGTAACTTTGCCTCATTAGGAGATATTTACCAGGCGCATCAACATAAGCACGATTGGAGAACAAAGTATCATAATCTTTCAGGCTGAATATTAGTAAAATAATTTTCTGGTCCGAATTAACTATCATCCCAGCATGGATGAAACCAACACCAAACAAGTTTAAAACATTCGTTAGTAAGAGAACCGAAACTTCAAGAACTAACTAGTAATGATATCTGGCGCTACATTCCTAGCAGAGAAAACGCACAGGATATTTCAACTCGCACATCAATGACTTATGAAATGGTACATTTTCAACTGTAATGGCATGGTTCATTGAGGCTATCAAAAACTCTGAAGATTGGCCAAAAAAAAATAACTCATTAAAAACGAGCGAATTGCCAGATAAAAGAAGGTTCACACTGTGGAAAATGTTCAAATCTTCTCATTCGAAAACTTTTCCAAAATAAACAGTTTGAAAAAAAGTTGTATCATATTGTTACGCAATTTCGAGATATATCATCAGTATTTGAGGTTAATAATGCCTTTGAAGCTATCATAAAATTAGCTCAATGCAATTCACTGAAGTTGCTGGATTCCATCCAGAAAAAAGCCATCCGCCTGAATGGAGACGCGAACTTCACGTGCAAACTCAATAGCCTGGAACATCGAAGAAAGGTTGGAAATTTGTTTTTCTTCTGTAGATACTTTCACGAGAAGTGTTCAAGTGATTTGGCACATTTGATTCCACCAAGAGCGGTATATATCAGAAATATGCGACGGACTATGACTGCTCCTCGTTTTGAGGTTCAACTCAGTACACCTCGACCTTCACTGTTTAAGAACTATTCCATCTATAGAACTGCGTTCATGTGGAATAAAATTCCTGAGAACTTTTTTCCAAATGGATTCAATCTACGGCGATTGAAATCCAATGTGAGTCCCTACTTTCGCACAGGCACCGCTCTGAGAGGGTGTTAAATATTTTTCTGTAGTGCTTGTGTTTTGTCCTTGAAAAAAGGGCCTGAACTGTAGAATTGTTTTTCGTGAATTCTGCCGTTATAAGTTCAATTCATATAGTTAATATCGGGAAAATATTTTTCTTCAAAAGACACTTTTTCACATTTAGGAAAGCAGCATTGCAACTATGACTCATTGTTTCTGATGATGCTTCAGCCTTTCTCTTTGAGAAAGTTCCAAACAGTGTAAAAGTTCAATCAAATCATCCACTCTGAAACACACTGGTACAATGAGAAATCGAAATGGATAACTACAGATGGGTTTTTAAGAAGTCACGGACCGCTATAAAAGCCCATTTCGCACATCATCATAAAACGTTCCTTGGTCAAACTCGGCCGAATAAAAGCCATTCGTAGGCCTGTTCCAAAACCGGGTCTTTTATGGGTCAATTATATTTTCCCGTATTTACCTTATCTCGAAGAGATATTAAACACGATCCATAAGAATGTAGTGAGTCTCCTTGACTGGAAACCGAACGCACAGGGTGAAATTTCCTCTTCTCGTTTCGGTAGACCACTTCAATAATGAGGATCTGCAAGAGACCTCTTCAAAGCAGTCAAGTTGATGTGCATGCTGGCAGATTTGTTTCAGTAGTATGAAGTGTAATTAGAACTATGCGGTTTCACTTTTAGTATGGGTAGAAGGATGAATGAACTTATAGGAGGTGAAGTTTTGTGAAACATTGAGTTTATCAGGGCCAGAACTACGTAAAGAAATTCATTGATTCGCAGCGGACTGTGGATGCTTTGCGACAAAGTGAAAGATACACTATTTTGGATAAAATATTGTGAGAGTTGATATGGAAAAATGTGGAAGGCAGTGAATTCAATACATCTTTTTAAATTTTTCTGGTCAGAAGAAATCAAGTATTCGCTATTTTGTTGAAAAACTCTTAACATTACATCTTTATGGGTTCCATGACTCACATATTTGTCATAGTGATTCGTAACGCAATTGCTAATATACTCTTTATTGAACTTTCTGACAATGTATCTCATAAGAAAAAATAGTGGTATGACAACTCCAGTAGAAGGCTGCACTCAGGATGAATAATTTCTTTCTCCAACATCTTCGCACCTTTATTCAAACGGGTATAGGCCAAACAAAAAACGAAGTATTTTTCCTTTTTGTGCTTACTTATTTACTTCATCTTCTGAACTACATACGGTAGTCCGTGCTTCTTCACGTTGCATCAACTTCGATATTTTCATTAAATGATACACAATGCCCAAAATTACTTTTCGACGGCGTCTAGTCAGGAGAATTTTGAAACAGCTCAATATCAACAAGGAGTCTGGCCCTGATGAAGTGCCCGTCATCGTACTTACAAAATTCCAAGAGAATTAGACTTGTAGCGGACGAATTAGTTCACTACTTTTGTGCTTTCAGAAACATGATGAAGTAAGATCACTCAGTTCTACATCGTCTGGAATATAAGTGATCGATCTAGCATTGATTCACAACCACAAAAGAGACAATTTTTCGTAAATGAATCAGAATCCGCTCAACACCAGCAGGCAGAGAGGAACGAAAGAAAAATGTCTTCAGATATTACCAAAAAAAATTCAGAATTTCATTCCAATCGATGATTTTCAGATCATCCAATCCTAAAAAGTTGTGCTGTTATCTGAATATATGGCTGAAACTCTCCCTCTGCGAGCAATGAACCTGCAGGAATACATACAAGAGGTTCCACATTTGCTATACGGAAATCAAAGTGATTCTGATCGGTGTATCGAGAATATATGTGTAATACAATAAATATTCATCTTGAAACACCACCAATGTTTGTACACAGTAGGATCGGCGGTCCATGTTGATTCTTGGCTTTGCCACCTATCATTTTGTAGAGCCTCATGTAGCTTTGATATTCGTTATCGACCCTATAGGTGAAGTCTTCGTAAGGAAGGATTATATAACCTCTACTTAAAAACGCAATCATCTACATAGGAAGAAGATCTTTTAGAATATGAAGACCGAGAACTTAGGAACGCGCGTTTCGCTAACCAAGTTAGCGTCCTCAGAAGATCAATGTGATCTCCTGAGGGCGTTACACGCGTCAAGAGACCGTAATTTTTGTACTGGTGTTAGCAAAGTGTTTTCAATAGATTCATTTCACGCCAGAGGTTCCAGTACGAACTATCAATCAAAGATCCAATTTACAATGAAGTAGGAAATCCTAGGAACTATCGTTTTTTGGATGTTTCATTAAATAAACGTGAAGATGAAACGTTGAGTCAACAGATAGGTACCTGAATGAAAAGTCCAACCACCAGCTAAGACAGAAGAAAAGCATAATTAAAACGTAAGCTGAGAGGGCCCCGAGGACCTTATTCACCTGAAAAGTGCTTTCTAAGGGAATGGGTAAAGTGAAAGGGAATATGAGCGGGCGATACGACTCAGGTTGACACCAAATCCACTCCAGTCACACTCGTTAAAGATAAAACTTTCCTTACGAGCCAGAATAGGAATATTTTGGGTAAACATGAAGTGAAACTAATTTTTAGGAGAATGAACACTATCAGAAAGAGATCTAAGATCGGCCAAGGACCCCAGAGAGCCGTTAGAAAAACCGGGGTATACTGAGGCTCTTGTAACTGCTGGTTGGTATACATTAAAACGCAGAAAAGAACGGCTCTCTAAACACAAGAGAAATTGTCGCTTTGGGCAGACCAACAAATCGACTGTAGCTGAACCCGCATTCAAAGAAGTTGAACACGTTGTCCCATTCAGTAATACACAGGTACTGGATGAAACCCAAAATTACCATCCAGGATTACACAAGGAAACAAAAATATTCATCGTTTGTTTCAAGGTGGTTGACAATGTTTCATGGTGAATTTCATTAGTTTGGACTTCCATTGTCTAATATGATATGAATTGATTTGAAATCCCTGAGAGAATCTATAAAAAATTTAAAAGATAAGCTGAAAAACAGCAATTATATTAATAAAAAAAAACTGAAATCACAATGAAATAAAATATAAGCAACAACTAATAAAATAAAAAAATTGAACTATTGATACGAGATGAAAATTTAAAAATTATTAACAAGAAATCAAAATTATAAATTCCAAACCAAGTTACTTCACGACTTTTCGATTGTGAGTATCCACAATCGTTTTCGGGTGATAACTGGGCTCATTCCTCCCAGATCTAATTATTTATAGGTCATTCGAGTGCTTTCACTCTTCTTCCCTCACTTCGCTTCATCGGTTTTAGCGGAAGCTGACCGTTTGGCGGGAGTTGGTCGTGTTCCGCTCGATTAGAGGTTTCCATATGTTGCGCATCTCTATGCTAGCTTGGCTGAACGCGTTGTTGGACAACATATATGCGGCTTCTTTGAATTTCCTCCTGAACTAGTGTTCTTCCTTGTGGATGATTTCAGCTTGAGCCCACTTTATGTTGATGAGTCCAAACATGCTCTGCTATTCCTGATTTGCTGGTTTCTCCTCGTTGTGTGTGTTTCATATGCTCGGCAATGCAAACTTTCAAAGACCTCTTAGTTTCACCGACGTATGATTCTCCGCACTCGCAGGGTATCATCCGGTAAATGCAATTCTTGAAATCGCAGTCCGCGTTTGGTGGCCTGGTTTTTGTGAGGCTGCTACGGAAAGTGTTTCACTGGTTCTCTCAGGTATTTCAAATCAATTTATATCACATTAGACAATGGAAGTCCGAACTAATGAAAAATACCCATGATCGCAAACAGAATTTCAATCGAAAGAAAGAAGATATAAACATTATTGAATTTGGCTACCTACCCTCAACCGTATACAAATTAGACTCAGGTACTCGGAATAAGGCCTCGCCCCCTCCGATGGAATAAAACCAGAACCAGAGGTACTGGACGAAGTAGTATAACTCGATAAGACAACGAGAATATTGATATGAAAATACGTATTTTAATAAGCTTAAAAAAAGATCTTTTATCAGATATAATGAACGATGATCGATGTTTTCCCAAATATTTCGTTTCTTCAATTATGACAGCAGTGTATATAAGTATGAAATTTTATGAAAAACGTCATTGACATGACGATCATATATACATTATTCATAAATTATTTCAATTGAAAGTTATTGTTCAAAACAATTCTGGTCCTTTTGCAGACATCAAATGACTGACAGTTTGCAAATACAATGTTTACCGGGGATAATAATTTCCTATGTAAATATTGTGAACTTTCTTAGTTTTGAGTCATACTTGGAAAAAGTAAAAAATAACCTCTCAAAGTCATGGACTGAGTTCAATAATAGGTACTTGAATATTTAATTACGATTTGTGAAATCTAAGACTACCATTATAATATTTTCTTTCAATATAAAAAAAATGAAAGCTTTCATAATGAATATGTTTACTCTTCCATTCGAGTCTCCCTGAAAATCCATATTCATTCTTTCCAGAATGATGGATTCTTGGTGGTTTGTTTTGAACTTCGAGATCAATAACCTCCGAACTCGATGTATGAAAAACACAAAAGGATAGAGTTCCGACGGACTCACGCATTCCACAAGCCCTTTTTTATCGAGGAATATGACTCGAAGGGATCGTCGAGTTGGGTGTTATCTTATTCAATATTTTTGTTACACTCAGGGAGCTGAGGATGCCGGGAATTCGATCTATCTGCCTTAAAAAGTCCATATTGGAATTTTATTTCGTTTTCGCTTTCTCGAGGCCTTCCTAATGAAATATGCGGTTGCTGATGGAATGAATTTCTCTTATTTTATCGGGAGCTGACTTTTATTTTGGGTTTGAAACGCACGACTGATTTTTATGATCTGTAATTGTCATCCATTTGAAAAAAAAATTAATGAAAGTAGAAAATAGTACATTTTATGAAAAATTTTCTCTAGGACCACATATTCTAAAGTTCAATAACTGAAAAATAACCAAACCGATCTGATTGAGGTGTGTAGAGTCATGATATTATTCTCTTCTAAGGAAGAAGAATCTGCACTGAGTATTGTTGTATTTCATCAGTTCGGACTTCCATTGTCTAATATAATATAAATTATGAATTGATTTGAAATCCCTGAAAAAATTTCAAAAGATTAACCGAAAATAACAATTTTACTAAACGAAAAACTGAAAATACAAAGAAATAATATGCAAGCAACAACCAAAAAAAGTAAAAATTAAAATAATATTAATAAAAGTTGGAAAATAAGAAAATTAAAAAATATTAATAATAAAAATTAGAAAAAAAAATATAAAGATTCCAAACCAAGTTACGTCACGACGTTTCGATTGTTAGTATCCATAATCGCCTTCGGGTGATAACTGGGCTTATTTCTCCGAGATCTGACTATTTATAGGCCATTCAAGTGCTTTCACCTATCCCTTCTTCCCTCTCTTCGCTTCATTGGTTTTAGCAGGAGATGGCCGTTTGGCGGGAGTTGGTCGTTTTTCGCTTGATTAGAGGTTCCCATATGTTACGTATCTCAACGCTAGCTTGACTAAATGCGTTGTTGGACAATATATACGCGGCTTCTTTGAATTTTCTCCTGAACCAGTGTTACTCTTTGTGGATGATTTCAGCTTGAGCCCACTTAATGTTATGTTGATGAGTCCAAACATGCTCTGCTATTCCGGATTTGCTGGTTTCTCCTCGCTGTATGTGTTTCTTGTGCTCAGCAATGTGAACTTTCAATGGCCTCTTAGTTTCATCGATGTATGATTCTCCGCACTCGCAGGGTAACCGGTAAATGCAATTCTTGGAATCGCAGTCCGCATTTGGTGGCCTGGTTTTCGTGAGGCTGGTACGGATAGTGTTCCTAGATCTGAAGCAGGTCCTAATGTTATACTTGGACCCAATTCTTCTTATCCTTTCTGATAAAATCCTCTGATGTACAAGTACTGGTTGTGTCGGCTTCTCTTCTTTGTGGAGCTCTTGCTGTCTTCTGAGTAAAGACTGTTCTACCATCACTCTGGAGTAACCATTCCGTTGAAGGTTATTTTTGATGATGCCTTGTTTCTTTTCGAAACCTTCCTTTGTATTACAAAGCCCGAAAGCACGGTCTAGTAGAGTATTGATGATTCCTCTCAGTCGATTGATGATGGTTCGATTTCTGGTTCAGATACTGTCCTGTATGAGTGGGTTCTCGATATACAGATGTTTCCCATTTAGTGTCGGTCCTCTTCAAGAATACGTCTAAGAAAGGCAATTCGTTGTGGACTTCCTTCTCCATTGTGAAAGTGATGAAAAGACTTCAGGAAAGTATCTAGTTCTGCATTCCCATGGTTCCATACTATGAAGGTGTCGTCTACGTATCTCAACCAGACTTGGAGCTTCTTATGGGTTCCTTCAATAGCCAGACTATCTAACCACTCCATATATATATATACATATTGGCTATAACCGGTGGAAGTGGCGATCCCATTGGCAGTCCCTCATCTTGCGTAAGGAATTCGTCCTTCAGTTGGAAGTAGTAGTTTCGTACACAGCATCCTAGTAATTTCATGAATACCTGTATCGGTAAATTTGTTCTATCTTTCAGGTCTCCATCTTCGGATAGTTTCTTCCATATGATTTGAAGTGCTTCTTCGACAGGAACGTTGGTGTAGAGACTTTCCACGTCGAAACTGATCAGTTGATCCTGCTCTTTGACTTCGATTTCCCCTAGTAGTTCAACGAAACGCCTTGAATTTTTCAAAAATGATGATGTTTTACCTTGCAGTGGTTTAATTATGGGTAGTAAAAATCTGGACAAGTTCTGAGTGGCTGAATCTGCGGAGCTCAGACGGATCATTAGCTCCAGCTCCAATCACAGTACATACATACATTTTCGAAAAATTATTATTATTCGGTCACCAAAACTTTTGCATAAACGAATGAGCCACGGTCAGCATGAGGAAAGTAAACTACTCAAATAAATGCGTTCTGAGTCTTTTTTTGAAGTTTTTCAACGTGTAGGATCTGAGTTCACTGGGCAGGATATTGTAGAATTTAGCTGCGTTGTATGAGAAGCTGCAAGTAAAACCAGAAGACCTGTGTTCAGGAATGACCAGCACTGACGTGTTTCTAGTGCAAAAGCTGGTAATATTTGAAAAATTCAATTATTTCATTAACTAATGTGGCATTCCGGTTTTCAAGACTTTGTGGGTGTTTGTGAGTAGGTGCAGTGTCCTCAGTTTCTCTAGTTGTAGCCAACCTGATTCCTCCATGACCGGTGATTCGTATATTCGAATGCTAAAAGAAAAAAGGAGGCAACTGTTTTGAATTTGATGAAGACGGAGAGAATCAGATTAAAGTAAGGCAGGGCCATAAATTCTATCGCAATATGAGACTTCTGAAATGATCAGCGCCTCACATAATTTCAGATTGAGTTGTTTGGTGAGTAAGTCCCGATTTGGAAACAGTTGCCTTGAGATGTTAAAAGACGTTTGGATCAAATAGGTAACGTGTTTTGTAAAGCGCAATTCAGAATCAAACCACAGGTCTAAGTTCTTTGCTTCAGTCACAAAAGGCAGACCGTCCACATTTTTATGAATATGAAGACTATTTTTAGCTATATCTCGCAATCGTCACTGCTTACCTTTTGAATAAGAAAATAATGAGCGACCCAAAAAGTTCAGGTTTAGGTTAGGATTGGACAGACTCAGGTTGAGAAGGCAAAATAAAAATAATGTAAGCCTTACTACAACAAGGGTTGAGTGATAGAGCACCTATTGGTGAACTTTCCCTTGAGATTTCTTGTCGTCAATGTTTGTTTTCTTTTTTTTTTTTCTTATCTAATCATCATTGTGCTTCAGTGTACGTGGAATGTGGAAATAAAGACATTTATCATTATTATTTAGTAATATTTAATTTAAATTTTTTGGGAATTAGAAATTATCTTTAACAATAATCACTAGATCACAATATACTGAAAAGCTAAGGATTTTTGCGAATTGTAGTCTGTCGAAGAAATAATGTGAACGTTCAAATTTTACGGGCTACGTACATTCGATTCACGATATTTTTTATGTTGGTACATCTGTCTCGAATATATGTTCACAGTTTCAGCTGTTTAGCATGTTCAGTTTGTTGGTGAGAGACAACAAAGTTACAATTGTTTTGCGAGTTCGGCGATTTTGTGCAACACAGTTTAACTTCAATTTATGAGCTGATGAAATAATAAAGATGGTCTACAGATCAAGTTTTGAGTGGAATCAATACCAGGGAACTGGAAAAAGAAGTACGGTTGAGTAGCATCTGCGTAATGATGAATGTCGCATTTTTCTACCGACTGATGGAAGTGACAAATATATAAACTGAATAATAAAGCACCAAGGATGGATCCTCGAGGAACACTTTCAGTTACCTGAAGAGTCTCTCAGCTGATCCCATCCACTATAACTCTTTGAGTTTGCTTCGATAAGTTATTTCTAACCAGAGACACCGCATTCACAGAAAAACCGAAGAAGCTGAGTTTATCGCACAAGATGTCGAAGTCGAAGGCTTTACTGTAGTCCAGAAGTACTAAATGAGTTGATTCACTTCCATCTACAGCATTTGAGAGGTCGTTGGTGATGGAAAGTGAAGCTGTGGTTGTGCTGTGTTGAGGTCTGAAACCGGATTGCACGATTGTGATGATTCGGTGATCATTTTTGAAGCTGCAGTTGAAAGTTGAAAGTAGCTGTTTCAAGAGGGCTTTTTCTTCCAGTTTGTGTCTGCATGATCTACACATCTTTGACAAGAGTCCATTTTGATATTAATTGTTTTCTTTCTCTCTTTGGAAGATTCACAATTTTTTTGTATAAAGATAGGGAAGTAGCAAGCCAAAATATTTCGTTCTCAGAATTTTATTATTATTTTCGACTTTCTCTGGGTAATCTGAAAAAAAGAAACGGAAATTTATACAGGTGTAGAAGAGAAAACTTTTTCGTTATTCTCGATCAATTACTGCGTGAATTCATAGTACTTTTCACAAAAATGATTCTATTTATCAGTAACTTGTCGTATTCAATAATTTCGTCTATTGAAAAAGAGTTTATACGTTTCGGAGGCTGAAATATGCCTTCGTCTTCAGAATTGAAAAATCTAATGATCCTTGCGCAGTCACTGCTAATCATATATTTTTCTTCGAGAAAAATACTTTGAATTTACTCAGGAACTTATCGAGGTAAACTGAACAGTTTGCCTTTTCTAAACTTGAAATTAAAATTTTCATTTTTTCATTTTTTTTCAGATTATGGAAGGTGGAAACACCTCAATGAGGTCAATGAAAGACTCTGATATCCCCTCAAAAAATGACTATCGTTCAATATTTGAAAATTTCATTTTTCATTAGATAATTTTGAAAATATATATGAAACCCTTGACTTGGTTAAATTTTCGGTTGAGCCGGAAAAAGTTTTTCATTGTTTCACTAATAGTGAAGAACTATCTCTGTTCGAATCTGAATAATACCACCAGGTAAGACCTCGTTAGTCCTTTGCTCGCACAAGTTTCTCAACTTTTAAGGGTTGTCGTTCGTATGGGGGCGACAGCCGATTAACGGAAAAACAGATTTCAAACATATTTTGAACAGATTTAAACACAAACAACTGAATGGCACCGGGTACAATGATTTCGTTGTTACCTCATTGTCATGATCTCCAATGAGCCACCCAGGCAATTCCAAAAAGCGAAAATCCACCAAAAAAAGATCATGGTTACTGAATGAGTAGGTTAGGTTAGGTTAGGTTGGGGTTAGGCCTTCACCGCAACCTGCAAGAGTTTATTGTAGATCACACCTATTCACACCCGACCAAATAAACCCATCTTCTTAATGAAGCCGATAAGTTTGTATGGTGAGTGGTCTTCAGGTCAGATGGTAAGAGTACGGCTCTGCCGAACTGTGCTCTGCTGTTTCATAATTTTCCAAACAGAGGCGACACACACTTATGACAGTTACCTGTAAGAAGTTCAGTTAGATATCGTAGTTCATCCCTACTCCAGTCCAACCACTGTTCGATATCAAGCTTCGAAAGGTGAATAAACGCCTTGTAGTGAGCCAATCCTGGAAATTTCTGCCAGAAGCGATGCCAATGACAGGTTCGCGTCCGATGAAGCTGCTTGCAGCTATTGGAACAAAACATGACAGTAGAGTCATATTGTGAGGAAATCGATGAAATATATCAAAAATTATGCGGCAGCAGCCGGCAATGGCCAATAGAAGAGGTCCGATGCTGCTCCACGACAATGACGCAAATTTTCATTAAATTGAATAAGTATTCACTGATATATCACAGTTCAGGGATAGATTCATGAAAACCGACAAAACTTTCGAAACTTGCACTTTTATAAAAGGGGTGAATAATAGACAAAAAACGCTGTCTTTAAAGGGTTGGTGAATAGGTGGTACTCTTATTATTATTTCATCAACGGTAACTCATATTTCCCAAATTTACTGAAAATTTAGCTTAATTATTCTTCACCCCAAAATCTGACACTGATTTCTTCAAAACAATTCAACTAAACAATAACTTCGACTCAACTTTCTGAAACTGACATCCGATCTCCCTAATTTCTTCTCCAGTACAACATGCATTTCGAAAAAGAGGGGAATGTTTCAATATAAATGAAGACCAATAAGTCTTCATCTCTGGCAGTAATTTCTCAATATTTGGAAAAGTACTGTGATATATGTGCGTGTTTGATATCGAACATTCCTGAAAAAGCTATCGTGTAATGACACACTATAAGGTTTTGAAAACTGTTTGAAGAAAACAATGAATTGTTATTAGATACATTTCGAGGTAACTCTGTTTTGACACATCTACTATTCATATGCATTATTGAAATTTAGACCATAATTTGAAGCAATAAATGGAGTACTGGAAATTTTGTAGCCACAGAAATAATTTGATGAATTTGAAAGAATTCTCAAAGTCATGAGTAATCCTTATTAAATAAGAGGTACTCTCACTGAACGATTCTCCTTCTTCACTATCGAAACAAGTATCTGAAAACTATTTCCGGACTACTTTCCTATGTTTTAATCATCATCATACGAAATCATCATACGAAATTACCAGATCTGCATCTAATTCAGGGCCGGATTTGTACCCATGAGTCGAAGAGAAATGAAATAAGTGAAAAAAATCCGGAAAACGGTTGATCTTGCCAGGTCATCCTTACAACTTCTTGCTTCTTCGAGCTCAATATTTTAGTAATGATTAAACGAAATCACTTGAATGGAAATTTCTAAACGACACTATACTGATTTTTGCCCGCTTCCCGTTTTGTAAAAATTTTAATTCCCTTAGCGGAAAGTTAAAAATTCAACTTCCATAAAAAAAATAAGGGGCCCTTCGTCTTCTTGTTTTCCCAAATATATGTGAGAGTAATTAGTTTTGAGCAACTGAAATTTTTTATAGCAAAAATTAGGAGACTCCACTCCCACGTTGCCCCAGTGCCTCCAGTCTTTTAAATCCGGCCCTGATTAAAGCTTGTCGCCCATTTGTCCGACACAGCACGGCCTGTCTCGTCAAAATACGCATAGGATTGGAACAATGAAAATGAATGTGCAATAACCCAATAGCCCGTCACGACACAGCCAACAGCGTCCGCCGCCGGAAAGGATTCCTGCTCTCCGATCTTGTCCGGCAAATAACCGTACATGCTGTGACGGACTGGCCAAGTGAGCGCGTCGCCGACCAGCGCTTGCCATCATCAACTTGTCCAAACGCGCCTGGAAATTTTCTGTCTCTCTGATTTGCTATTCCATCAGTTGACAACAGTATCAAGTAGTAACTATGAAAATTGATGAGGAAATATTGAGTTGCTTGTTAAGGCAGGCTCTAGAATATCCAGAAGTATTGAAAATTTGCCTGGAGTCATTCGGAAATAGTGGAAAACTTTCTCCTCGTCTTCTTTCAGGTCGTTGAAAAGATGATGAAACTCTCCCAGATTTGTCCTTTTTTGATTAATGGGATGAACCACACACATCCTTCTTTTTTGTGACTATTTTCTTCTACATTCAATTAGGCGGCCATTATAATGACGACTTCTTCGTCAGAACTGGTAGTAATAGACATGTTTCTGTCACCGCTTGATGTCAACTGAAATTTCCTTGAAATCGAACAAACAGCACCTTTAGTATACTGGTTGTAGCTGGACAAGTGGTCGACGCTACTACCCTGGTATAGTGCGCCGAAAGGAAGCAAAGACCAAAAAAAAGAGAAGAAGAAGGCGTTACTACCCGTCGCCATCTATTGACAAGATAGTGACTCATTTGAACAAATGAAGTGGCCAAGTCAGTTTCAATTCAGAAACCACGGCAATAGCAAGTGGGGTAAATTAGCGAAAAAATTGTAATAGTCTTCAATCAATGAATTTGATTCATATTTCAATTCTCTGAATGAAGCCATTGCAATACAATGAATTCTCTTATGCGACCACCGATCAACTGCTTTGCCGATAGATATGGGCGAGAGAGTTGCTAACGAAATACCCAAAAATAAAAAAGTGTACATCAAGTACAAGGTTGAAATTAGCGCTACAAACTGAAACATGGACCAACATCTATGAACAAAATGATGCCCAACCTAAATGCCCACTTAAAATGTTAATTCTTCATCAACAGACTGAAATAATATGTGAACAAAAATATAACTAAAATGAAATTGAAAAATAATGAAAAAGTCTGAGAAAAATGGATTACATTAGGGTTGTTAATATCAATAAGGAAAAAAAATAATCTCTATAAGCTATTAATTGGAAACCCCAACGAATCAACAACTCGAACAAATATACAATAATTACAAATGCAACTTGAATAAATTTACAGGAAAAGCAAAGAAACAATATTTCCAAGATGAAATCAATAAAAATAGTAACAAATCAAGAGGGCTTTGGGAGAGTATAAATGAAATCTGCAATGAAACTCGTCGCAAAACAAAAATAACTGAAATTGTATTGAATAGTGGTGATATAACAAAAAATAAACAAGTAATTTCTAATGAATTCAATAAACATTACAGTGAAATAGGGCAAAAACTTGCTGACAAAATCAAAAAACCCGATTCTTTTAAAGATGAAACAGTTGAATTGAATAAAAATATGTACTAATATCCCACAAATACTGAAGTCCTTCTCACCCACATAATTAATAGTTGCTTCAAAAACGGACTCTTTACAAACATTTTGAAAACGGGTGTTATCAAACCGCTTTTCAAGAGTGGTACTAAACAACAAATTCCAAATTATAGACCTATTTCTCTGATATCACACATAGCAAGCATTTTTGAAAAAATAATAAAAGAAAGAATGACACACTTCATGAAAACACATAATATTCTGTCCCAAAAACAGTATGGATTTATAAAAAGAAGATCTACAGAAAATGCAATATTGGAACTTACGACTCATATCTACAAATCACTCACCATTTCCAGTCCGTCACTTTGCATTTTCATTGATCTTTACGATATTGTTTGTCACACAAGGCTTCTTGAGAAACTGGAAAAAATTGGCATGCGGGGTAAGATGCATGATCTAATAAAATCGTATTTCTCAAACCGAAAACAAGTAGTCGATATTGATGGTCTAGTAAGTACTCCAAGGACAATCAGCCACAGGATTTCCCAAGGTACGGTCTTGGGCCCTCCTCTGTTCACCATCTATATAGACAGCCTATTGAAAATGACCTCTGAAGGAAATATTCTGAGCTTTGCAGATGAAACATCAGTATTTTATAATGACGATACATGGCAAAAACTGAAAGCAAAGGCGGAAAAAGATTTCAACAATATTAATGAATGGTTTCAATATAATAAACCAACTTGAATGCGGAAAAAACCAAATACCTGTCCTTCACCTCCTACATTAACTATTTGCCGAATATGGGGCCATTGAATATAAACCAGAATATATCAATTCCAGAAGCCAGCTGCATTAAATACGTTTGTATAAAAACTGACCCACATTTGAAATGGAATTTACAACAACAAATTTTGAGGATTCATATCAAGATTCAAACTCTTGAATGAATACCTCGATATCACCCATTTGACAACTATATATTATAAATGCGGTTTTTCTATTGGTTGGGAAAGGGATCAAAAATGTTCATAGATAAACAATTTAGTTTTATGTCAACGTTTCGGACTTCATTAAATGCATCATCAGGGCTCTATAATAAAATAATTCAATTAGTGAACAGTAGGTATATGCCAATACATATTTCAAAATTTATAAACCATCTTATGTAAAAAAAAACAAACAGGTGCACTTACCAAACATGAGTTATACATGTCAAACATGTCAGACAACATAGGTACAAACGAAAATAAGGACTAACCATGACATGGATAACTAATGTTTGGTAAGTGAACCTGTTTGTTTCTCTTTTACATAATATGAGATTCTATAAACTTTATAAATTTTGCAATATGTATTGGCACAGACTATTCACTTATTAAATTATTTCATTATAGAGACCTGATGCTGGATTCAATAAAGTCCGAAATGTTGGCATAAAACTAAATTGTTTATCTACGAACATTTTTGATCCCTTTCCTAACCAAAAGAAAAACCGCATTTGAAAATATTTTGAATCACTAAACCAGGCAAAGTCAATATATATTATAGTTTGGTTCAGTCCCAACTTCCATACGGCATAATAGGATGAGGAGGAGTAAATGACACGCACTTAAATTGCCTCAATATTGTACAAAAAAATTCCTAAAATCATCTAGGGGAAAGGAAGGATGTATCCAAGCGATAATTTATACAGAGAAAGTGCCATTTTCGATATTAGACAACTCTATTGCCAAAACATTTTGCAGAGAATATACAAAAATGAAACTAAAATAACACGCTCAAATCACCCATACAATACTAGAAGACAAAAACATTAGTCTTGTGGTTCCGAAATGTAACAAACAGTGTGACAGAGGCACTGCAGCTTTCTGGGTCAAAAACTTGGGATTTACTGCCTGAAACCATATAAACTAGTCAAAACTACATTGAGTTCAAAAAACAAGTGAAAAATTGGCTAAATATTGGTTAGTTAATAAGTTTTGACAAATTGTTTGTCCTATTCAACAGAAAGTGATATATATGTCTAATGAGACTCTAGATGTGCCTTTTTACCGACTGTGACATGTGATACCTTGCATAAAACAATTATCCATCTATTGGTGGCATTTAGATAATTTATAATGTAATACATGAATATTATGTTCACTGAGATTTCAAACCGATCGTGATATTCACTTGACCTGAATGTGACGGTTTTACCTACCATTGTGACATTTTAAATATTGTGTTATGTGCTATATGAATGTTTTTTGTCTTTTTTTTCATTTCTAGAGGTTATATCACGCACAAGGACTAATATTTTGATCCTTTCTTCAGAGATGCCATTGTTTATTGTTTATTTATTCAGCTCTCAAGCACTACTCATATGAACATTTTGTTTTCAAAATTGTAATTTTTGATAAATAAACATTATTATTATGAGATTGTGGAAGATTTTTTTTTAATTTATAAAACTTGGCATCGATTCAGCATTTTATTTTCAATCATTCTCTTGTACAGGGCTGTTTGATACATTAAACGCGAATTATTGTACATTATTGCAGTTGCAAGTCTAAATTCAGATAAGTTTATGAAACAGAAACATTTCACTGATGTATACATGTAAAGAATTACCCAGGTTATGATTACTTCAATACGTGGTAAAACAATCATGTTTTCAAACAAAAACATCGTAACTAGGATAATGAAATGCAATTTGTTAGAAAAGAAATACACAAAAATATCGAACGTAATTCTCAAACACTGAAACATGGAGAATTCAATGAATTAGAATTTTACTTCTCGCACACTATAATTTTCACACGATGCTCCGTTTCTTAAGACGGATTTTCACCAAACGGACTCACTTGAGATTAGTTCCGTTTTCAAAAACAGAAATCAAAAACTTGTTCCAGTTTCCAAAACATACTCGAAACTTGAATTCCATTAAATAAACAAAAAAAATAGTTTTCATTATGCCTTATCTATGTTTTTATATGTAGCGTTTCGTTGTTCACAAAAACAGTCACTCGCGATATAAAGTCTTCAAAATGTTTCTCATTTTGGCAACTCAAGTTGCCACTTTTCTCAAATCTACGGTATTGATCAGATAAAAAAAATGAAATCATTGGGCGTTATATTTACATATTCACTCAGGTTCATGCTACGCCTAACGATTTTATTATTTTTTTCATCTGAACAATACCGTAGATTGCTGTGTGATGATTGCTACCTAGGACCTTCCGAATCCGAATCCCACTTGGGTGGGAGATCCATGCTTGTATCCTGATTTTGATCTGACAAAGTTCTTTGTATAGATTATATTGGGATTTTCATCTTTTTCATAGTGTACTACTATAGTAATAGTCAAGCCCTATCATTTGATACCTATATTGAGGTAGTTGTGAAACAATATGTAATGTAAAATGTATGTAATGTAAAAATACATTTTATATTTACAATTTACAATTCATAGTGTATTTTTTCTTTTATTTCATGGTTTTCTATTGATTCAAAGTTTTTCAGACAATTTTGTTAGTATATATATATATATATATATATATATATATATATATATATATATATATATATATATATATATATATATATATATATGATGAGCTGTTTTCTCGGGTTTCGCTCCGTGTTCTGTGTATTTTCTCCCCATAAGGATTATTTTCACAACGTTTCGGCAAAGTCTCATTTGCCATCTTCTGGTGATGTCTGGTTTTTTCAACTAGTCTAGTTGAAAAAACCAGACATCACCAGAAGATGGCAAATGAGACTTTGCCGAAACGTTGTGAAAATAATCCTTATGGGGAGAAAATACACAGAACACGGAGCGAAACCCGAGAAAACAGCTCATCATACTTTATCCGTGAGAATCTTCGAGTTAACATATATATATATATATATATATATATATATATATATATATATATATATATATATATATATATATTATATATATATATATATATATATATATATATATATATATATATATATATATATATATATATATATATATATATATAGTTAAGTGGAATAGCTTTGAGCTAGACTTCGCCAACAGTCTATGTATGAACCAATTATTTACGATTCTAGAATAACAATAAAAATGCGTTTATTATTATGAATTCGCCATTTTGTAGCTGCGGCCATCTTGAATTTGCATCTTTTCCAAAGTGTACTACCTACTATTTTACTAGTCAAGCCCTATCATTTGGTACCCATATTGAGGTAGTTGTGAAAAAATATGTAATCCACCATCTTGTAGCTGAGTTCATCTTGGATTCTTCGATGTACGATTTACATTGTATTGTATTGTGATCAAAACTGAATGTGTGTACCAGATATCAGATCAATCTGACAACAGAAAGAGGTTTAAACTTCAATAACTAATTTTGACTCAAACAAACAGGGCAAGCTAAATAAAACCGTTTGAAAAAGTCAACAACGTTATTTTTGAAATCCAGCATAGGTATATCTTTCAAAGTAGTTATCTACCTTAGGTATTTCATTATTTGAAGTTGCCACCTCTATGTTGTCAATTTTTTTATGAATCTTCCATTATAGTATCCACAGCTCGAAATGTGTTTATTCATAAATTAGAATTCTCATCTATCAGAAATACCTATTTTCAAACTACATACGTACTTTCCGCAATAGACTAAGGCCATCAGAAAGACCACCGCTGTAAATCACAGCGGAATATATGAATGAACTCTGAGGCATGTGTAGAGTAGTTCACACAAATAAAAATGATATCGTGTTATCGTTTTTCTATCGTAACAGATGTCCAATTCTCAGGTTTTGTCAACATAACCTAAACTAGTAGAGTGTGTTTCGATGTCACATATTGCCGTCATTTCAGGCCTCTTTCGACTTTCATCAATGATGCACGAAAAAGCTAAAACTCATAATATAGAGTGGTATTCACAAAATCATTTCGAGCAGGATCTCTCATATAAATTGATAAAAAATAACGGGAATGGAAGGTATACGAAAAGTCGCTGAACTCATATTTTCTTATATAAAAGTTCAGTTATCTGTTGCTTCAAATTTTGATTAGAAGAAAGTTTAGTTACAGACAGAAAAAAGGAAAAAGATCGCTTACATATGTTTTATATGAATTGTTGATCATTTAGAAATAAAAAGATCATATACCTACATGAATACGAAATAGGTATTTCTTTATCGTGCTTCTTGAAGAGCCATACCAAAACAAATCACATTACATTATAAATCCTTTGTATATGTAAGTGAAACATTAAATAGCGGTCAAATATGGAATTACCAGAAGCAAACATTAAAAAAATTGAAATCATAATTTTTCAAATAGATATCAATATTCTTCTTAAAACTGATATTGAATCTTATATTGAATAAAATATATCTGACTTCATTTTTGAAAAATTGCTCCCTGCATTTGTACAATACTCTGGGACTCTCATGTATACTTTCAATTGTTCTGGAAAATTAACAAATCGAAGTAAACGGACAATCTGCATGAGGCAATATGTGAACTGAACAAATCTGGAACCACTGTTAGGAAATGTTATATGGTTATTTTACGGTTCTTTCTTATAATCAGTGGAAAACTGTATCTGCTATGGGTAGTGTTTTGATGATTTTTTAAATAACAGACTATCAAGAATTTCTGTCATTTATAGAAAGAGTAAATTCAGGCAACTGAAGATATACGTAAATTATCTGATAAATGGTGTTGAGTAAGTTGTTTTTGGGTTAGTTTTGAGAGAAAACTTCACATGGACATATGTTCTGCAGGTACTAACTTTTGAACTGCAGGGTGCTGAAATTTCAATAAAAAATATGTTTTTATGATAATCTTGGTATGACTTCACAGATATTTTTGTGAAATATTCACAAATTTTATTGCTCAAAAGTTTTGTTTTATTATGAGGGGTTGTTGAAGAGGTGTACTTTTTTTACTTGGAAAAGATGTAGGAATTAGGTTTGTTCATGTAAACTACTAAAAGTTCACTGTCAAAAAAGTTAGGACAATTTTAAATAAATAATGACAGCGTACGCAGCGCCCTCTAGATGTTACATGAAAATCAATACGAAATGATTTGCCACGTCAAAAAAATTCCGGGTACCGAATTTCATGCAAATAACTCATTTTTTGCAAGAGTTATTTTCAAAAAGCGAAATAAAAAAATACATTTCAACACCCCGTATCTCCGAAACAAAGCAAGTTCATATAGACTTTTTTTCTTAAAAGTGTCTCAGGAACACGTCACTTGAATATTTCAACGTACTTATGTTACACCCTGTACAACATAACTTTTTTTCTCAGCAATGCCGTCCTTCATAATTTGCACTGAATTATTTCTTTTTTCCCAAATAAATATCATATATGAAATTCTCATTCCTTTTCAAGCAATTTTGCTATCCATCTCCATCTTGTAAAAAACCAATTCATCTGACTTATTATTAAATAGAATTGTTTTTAAACGGTAAAATTATACAATTAGGATATTCTGAATATATTTCACAATGAAACCAGCTTTTATGATTCATCACCAGTTAGCGCTTTGCAACTGACCTCCTTGAGGAGCCTCGTTTATCTTCGATATTCTAGCATTCAATTCTTTGTCGATCCTATAGATGGCGTCTCCATAAGGAGGTATGTCATCGCCCTCAATTTACCAGGCTTGTTATTTGAAGACAGTCGAGTCCAGAAACGCTTTTTTGGTTCAGCCTAGCACCACTGATCTATGGCGGGTCGAAACAGCACTGTCCGGTATTGAATCATAAATGCGTTGTGTTTGGGCTCTGTTTTTCAACCAGTTGCCTTGCAATGGTATCTGCAGTGAAAGATAGATGATGATTTTCGTCAATGGTCAATGTCTAAGTTGGATTTACAACTGATTGCCTTGGTATTCCCGTTCATCTTCAATCTCCCAGGATTGAGTTCTCTTTTGATCCCATAGATGGCGTCTCCGTACGGGAAGAGATCGTCCACCTTACTTACCCAGGCTTGTGCTTCAAGGACAGTTAACTTCAACAATGCATTTGTGGTTTAGCCTAGCACCACTGATGAGACCTATGGCGGTTCGAAACAGGGCTGTCTGGTGGTTGAATTATAAATATGTTGTGTTTTGGCTCTGGTTTTCAACTACTTGCCTTTTGTATGGAACATTTTCTGAAAACACTACTACACCTTGTTCACCTCATAAACAAAACTGATATGCAATTGCAAACACATTGGTAAAATTCAGTTAAGAATTGATTTAGTGTTATGGAAGTTTCGAAGAAAAATAAGTTGAAATGAAAATATATTGTGTAACATGTTACATTTTGAATGTCCTATTCTTCTGTGTGAATCGTTACGATAATTGGACAGGGTGTTGAAAAGTTTTTGATATTGAATATACCAAGGTTCTAATTTTCAAGCGAATTGGGACTATTTCTGAAGTTTCTATAATCAGCGAAGCAGAATACTCACATGTTATGAGATCACATACGTACCTCTTTAGTTTTCTTGACAAGAAAAAGTATAAATCTATATCAGTTTAGAAAAACTAATCCACAAATACTACAAGTAATGAATATCTGAGCTCTAATTTCAGAATACTTTGTTGTAGGTTCATATTTTATTGATGATAATCTGAACGAAAAAAAAAAAAATTCAACTTCCCAATACAGGCATGAATCCCAAGCACGAACCCCAACTGAAAATTTCATAGGAAGATGAAATAAAAGGCAAATACCAATAGAATGGGCCTCGATATCTTCTTATCTACCACCTTAAGACCTTTTCATGAGGACATATGAAATTCACACAACTTAACTTTGTTGATGATTCACGTGAATATCTATCATACGTCTGTATGGAACGAAGTAGACTACATTTCGAACCAAATGTATGATCACATATCAGGTAATAAGATGAAAGTATACAAAATAGGTCATCTTAAGTGTAAGGCAAAACTGCAAGGAAAAACTTTTTTTATTCCGAAAACATTTGGAATCTGATTTATCGACCCAGTTTTTACTACTACACAGTGAATGGTTTTACAAACAATGAATTGAATGATATTACAACCAGATGAATCACGTTTCTCACAAAATGTTTGTGATTATTCCAACGGCAGAATTTGAGGTCGCTTCACTACACGTAAAGGTAGACAGTCTGTTGAGTAACTCGATTTTTTATATGTTAATGGAGATACAAGATGATATGTATATTACTGGAGTTTTTTCCCAACACCAAATCGTTATTTTCAACACCTCTACACGTATTTCGATCACCAAGTGATCATCCTTAAAGAGAAAGATTAAAACTGGGAAGATGATCACTTGGTGATCAAAACACGTGTCGAGGTGTTAAAAATAACGATTTGGTGTCGGGAAAAAACTCCAGTAATATCCATTACTACACCAAAGGTTCCAAACAGTGCATCATAAGAAGATAATATGTATCGTACTTCATCCGACTGATTGGAATGTTATCAATGTATAATGCGGAGTGATACTGCACGAGTTACAAATGTACAATCCATAATGAAGATAACCTGGGGAAATTTAAAGGTCTGCAATGTTTTTGTCTCGGAACGTATAATAAAACTTCGCATGGTGTTCTATTTTTGCAAGTGTTTTGTTCTTTCAAAGATTCTGAAGTAGGAGATGTTCAGTATTGACAACAAAATGATTACTACTGTGATGAAAAACCTGAGCAATTTTCAGTGTTTTTGCGACTCCAGAGATAGAGTTTCGTTGGGGCACACTGTAAGAACAGTCGCCCACGTTGGATTCAGTTTTTTTCACGTATCTGTTCGAAAAATATAAATAACATAAAGCGTAATAATGAAGTGGAGTAAACAATAATGTTTTTCCAGTCATGAAGGTCAGTACACTACTAATTCTGTCACTGCATTCATGTCTGCATGTTTTTTGAAATGTCTCGCATATATATTATTACATCCTCAGAAAAAAGAACAATGAAGGTGGCGATTCGTGAATTAGATAAGGATGATTTCTTTCAAACTGCTTTTTGGTGTATTTACTCAAAATACGCATTAGCCTGGTAACCTAGACGTTGGCAGTTTTCCAAAAGTTTCCATAAGCTAAACAAAGTGTAAGGTTATAATAGTGTTACCGGCAAATAACCTAGTTTCCAGAGAACTTCGGAATGACAGGAAATTCTAATTTAGGATTGTGACTCACCTGACGAGAAGAACAGCGCAATCCAGCACCAGATACTCAGGGCTCTTCTCATAGCTACCCCATGATAATTGTTCACCATAGATCGACACACATTTCACGCGTGAGGAACGATTCCCGACGATGTCTAAACACTGACTATCCTGCGAGATCCTGCTGCCATGCCATCGGGATGCGCGCGTTTCTGCTAGGGATGCGAAATCAAGGCATGCTTAACGGCCGTATCATAGGATCTACTCAATATCTGCTAGCTTCATTGCTCTCCTGCTAAATACATAAAGAAAGATGCGATCTTTTTTTCCCGCTTTCTTCGAGACGGTATCGATGAATGTTCATAGAATTTCAATTACTCGCGAACACTATAGGTCTGAATTATTCATTGTGATTGAAGTACCTACAATGGGATACCGTTTCTAGTTGATTACTAGGAGGTTTATCTTTGATGTATGTCGAATGAAATATTGAATTGGAGGATATTAGAAATATTCAGTTACAAAGCTTTTCATGAATTCAATATTCAATTGATATTAATTTGATATTTCCATTCACCCAGTAAGTTTCCCGACGAAAAAGTATTTTGAATGCAAAATGACCCATTTATTCATTCAAGCATGCTTGCTGAATATTAGATCACTGAAGAACAGAATATTCCTTACAATTCAGCTATTTACATATCAATATATAATTCCTATTATGAAAATAAATATTTCGGAATGAAATTTCGAAACAGTCACTTTTCTCAGCTTTTCTGCACCTGAAGGATTTCGTAAATGACCGCCTTAAAACAACTGCCTCTTGGCTAATACCATGATTTAGATTGAATTATATTCAACAGATATTTATGTAAGTTTCCTCACTTAAGAAATGTGAACAGCTACCTACTGATAAAGAACACCAAGGAGTTTCTTTAAATAAATTAAATATTTGAAATATAGATATTATATCAAACTTCAGAAAGTTACTCAATTCGATGGTGATACCATAGCAAGAAGATTCCAGAAATTATGGACAATAATTTAAGAAAGAACGAAATCTTGTCAAAAACTGTCAAACCAAAAGTTAGGGCTATGACCCAAAAAGAATATCAAAGTACCATTTCTTTTGAGGATTTTTGTTGCGATTACTCTGAAGGTAAAAGTTCGTCACAGTACTACCCGCTCAAATACCCGGAGACCACTCAGAAAACCAGACAATTTCTCAAAAATTTTAGTGTGTGCACTCAAGACAAAAAAGAGTGTGGAATATCTTCTGAAAATATTACACAGAATTATTCAGGTGAAAAAATAAATTTTTAACTCATTTGCAATGAACTCGTTGATAGAACAGAATAATTCCTTTGGAAAAAAAAGTTTTCTTCTACTTCCTACTACTCCATCTTGATACAAAAAAAATGTGGGAATCTTTCAAAGAAAGAAAGGAAGTAATCAATTTGAAAATGAGTAACTCTATACATGTATGTGTAGATCATGCAAAGAAGCAACTTTCAGACATAAACTGGAAGAAAGCTCTCCTGAAACAGCTACTTTCATATAAACATTGAATTAACACGAAAGAAAAAAATTCTTTCAAAACAAATACTTTTACATGAACACTGAATTATACAGAAGATACTTTTCTCTACTCAGATCCATCGGTCTTCATCTTCAATGAAACATTTACCACTTTTGAAGCTTACAATGCAATTTTTCACAGTCACACACGAGGAAATTTGTTCAACAGGTGGTATTTGTATATTGTGCATTGCATTTGTATATCGTGCATTTGCATTTGGTACAAATACCACCTGTATACTACCAAATACCACCTGTGGGTATTTGTATATCGTGTATTTGAACGATATACAATATACACTCTTTCCAATACAATACGTGACAAGGGCTCTATAATATAATTTTTTAATTTCCACAATAATGGTGGAATTGAATTAGGCTAAATAAATATCAATACATGAACATAATATAATATTCAACAAGATATTGATTCGAATTCTTCCAAAATATCATTCGTTAGTAACAAACTTAGGCCAAATTCAACATTGATATTTGTTAAATATTGATGATACTTCTCAAAAGAAAGTGAACCGTTTTCTCAGTGTAATATAATGTGTGATAGTCAATGAAGTTGACAATGTTTCTGTAAGATCACTCAAAAAATTTATATATTATTTAATTTGCCAGTTTGACATTTCAAGTTGGAAAGCAATAAATATACATTACAAGATCAAAACAGCATCGAGGTATGTCCAAGAGAAATATTTCTGTAGAAGTTACAGGACCATTTTGTGAACAAAGCCATATACGAATACTCTAACTGATATCAAAACAAGTCTATGACTGTATCGAGGAGAGATACTCGTACATACATATGGAGAAAATAATTATTCTGAAATGAAATCTCGAAACATCAATCTTTCCCAAAGAACCTACACAGTGGGTTCTGGTAAATGCCTCTCGTAAAACTCCTAATTTCCCTGATAATATCATGCTGAATATTGGCTTTCATCCAAAAGACATGTATGCAAGATACCTCATAGAGAATAGTCTTGCATATAATTTTCGTTCATCCGGAATCAGTATCACACTGAAATCAATCAAGTAGGTAGATCACCTACAGACCGTTTTTGAAGTATTACCTCTCATTAGTGCAGGAAAGATCTGACCCAAACACAGTGGTGGTGTCACGGGGGGCTAAGGGGGGCAGTATGCCCCTCCTTGTTCTTAGCGCCATTCAGATTTTAAATATTTCACAAATATAATGTTAGGTAAATAACACAGGAAACCAATAAACGTGGGAACATTCGCTTTCAATACCTCGACCTCAATCAGTTGTGAATCCCATATCGCTCGCTGTCTAATGCGAATGTGATCATCTTCTAAGAGATTGAAAATTGATTGTATCTCGGCGTGGTACTCGTAGCAGTAGTAGTAGTCTGGTTTGTTATTGTTACTTTGACGAATAAACAGTTAATCGAGCAGATTATCGAAAGTTACGCGAAAAGAAGAAGTTAAAATATGCTGCTACATCACGTTCTCGAACAAAATAATAGTTTTGTAAAACTTTCAATTCGTAACTTCTTGATTTTCAGTTGAAGTTATGGAAACTCATACATTTACAGAAAAGCAAAAGAACAATAAATTCAAACTCTCAAAGTTGTGTAGATGAATCGGTTCCAAATAAACCTGACACTAAGGAGAGTGCGGTCAGTACGGAGTCAACATTTCTTGATGTTCCATCTACGTCAACTTATAAAGTAAGAACAAAATCCAATTTTTCAGTAGGTTTTGCTGATTTAACATTTACGGAAGTAGATTTAAATTGGGATTTGAATAGTGATAGTACTCAAGAACAAGACCATTTTGATAAAATGTCTGCTGAGAATGAAGCTGGAAAAAACATTTTGTTTTTACATGGATCATTTCATAATTGATATTTCAATTTTGTCGTCGACTCATTTTTATTCAAAAATACTATTTTGATCTCTGAAATAGTGCGTCAATCAATTCTAAAAGGTTATCAGATGACTTTCAAGACTTTCCAGTTTCCAATTACAGAAAATTTTACGTTTCTTGGTACAAACTTAAAAAAACGACTCTTGGACAGCGCAGCGAACGTAAATTGTTAGTTTACTCTCCAAGAGGTAATGAAATGTTTTGCTTTGTATGCTGGTTTTTTGATAGTGCACATTGTTTATTATTGAAATATTTCTTTTATTAGAGTATTGTGATATTTCTTATCTTAATGGGAAATACAGTATTACTTCAAATACCTGTGCCTTTTTACTGAATCTTGGCGCCTAGTTATGGTTCCTTCCCCCCCCTTCCTTACTTTCCAGAATCTCCACTGCCCAAACAGCAGTGTTTCTGGGACAGGAGTGGCTTCAATGCTAGTCGAGAGCCAATGATCTTATGTATGAAACCTTCGGGAAGTAGTTGTTCTTCGGTAGTCATTTACCAGAAAGTAATGCAGCAGCACCACATTTACAAAAGAGTTGAACACACAGTGGTGTACCAGGTCGAAATTCAATCGCAAGTCTGAAAGACTCATCATTCTGTAGGGTCCCAAGTGATACTACAGTATTAGTATTTATTCAAGCACCAGATTCTTTCGCAGTAACTGCATGAAGACTAGCCTTATTTTTTTAAATGAGGAAAATATTGAGTTGAGAGCGACAAGTGTGTGTAGCGGTTAATGATAACATGATAAAATGTCCTTTAAGTATTGTATATCTAAAACTTTTATCCATTATGTATGTTCCAAGTGTAGTAGTGTCTTCCACCGAAGTTGCCTATTGGAAAATTACAAAAATAAGGTAAAATTTAGGCAGGATAACATAATAATATGCTGTGAAGATTAAGTAGCTCCAAAAAATACAAATGAAATAAGCTTTTTAGAACAAACCATCAATGATTTATAATCTGATTGTCTGCTGAAGGACAAGCATAAATATGATTAAACTGAATAATGAAAAAGAAACTCTAATGAATGAAGCCTTACAATTAGAATCGGAATATAACGCATCTCTAGATGAACATAAAGAGACCATTAGTGATATAACAAATACTATCGAAGAAATAATTAAACAAAAACATATTCCTACAAAAACCTCAAAATCAGTTGAAACCCAAACCAACTCAGTGGAACGAAAAACAATATCAATATCAACTGATAGTAATGTGTCCAGTGCCGTAGATGTAGGCTTAATAAATCTCAATTATAACTTATAATAATAATAATAATATCGCGGAAAACCTTAGGTTCCGCGAGAAACCTTCTCGTTTATTCCAAGAGCCTCTACGTGTTGTGGATAATCCGCCGACTGCCGACAGGTGGACTCTTTCTGGAAGGATATCTATGAACACCTGCAGCCACTCAACTTAGACACTCCAACCCTAGCACAGTTCGAAGCTTTCAACAGGGAGCTTCGACAGCCTGAGCTCAATGAACAGCGCAACCCGATAACCCCGGATGAGGTTCGAAGGGCCCTTGTTGGTTCCAAGAACTTTGCTGCTCCAGGCCCAGATGGGCTGAACACTTATTGGTGGTAAACACTACCAAGTACTCACCGTCATCTGGCCAGAGTTTTCAACTCATGGCTGGACGGAGAGCAGCCGATTCCGGATTGGTTTGTGGACGGCTGGACCGTTCTCATCCCCAAAAGCGGAGATTTGTCGATTCCTAAGAATAACAGACCGATAACATGCTTGAATTCGTGTTATAAGTTGTTTATAAGCATCTTATACACAAGATTACTCACCGCAGTTGACCGAGTGTTCGAACGAATATATGAGCAGAGAGGGTCGAAGAGAGGAGTCGCTGGATGTGAAGAGAACCTGCTCATCGATAGATGTGTACCATAACATCTGGTCAAGCAAGAGTCCAAACAGGGTGGGTCACTTTCAGAAGGGTTGTTTTTCAGGGTGATTCCCTCAGTCCCCTTCTCTTCTGCATCTCACTAATGCCAATATCCGTTGCGCTCAGAAACACTCGAGGGTATAAGTGTGGCACCCCCGGAAACCGGAGGCACAAGGTCACCCATTTGTTTTATATGGATGATCTTAAACTTTATGCCTCTGGAGAGAAGGATCTTCATCAGTCCTTGAGGGTGGTGGAAGAGTACACGCATGCTATCGGTATGAAATTCGGGATAGACAAATGTGCAATGGTCATGCAATGGCATGACAGAATGGTGCTGGATACAGCCTGTAAAGTCATCAGAAGTTCGGATCCCCTGCATGGTCCGTGACCATGAAAGAGCAGGAATTGGAGCATGTCTCTTCAGGGCAGCTGCCCGAGCAGCTGATGAACTCGGTATAGTTTTCGACACTGAACGAGGTGACCACAACTCTGTCACCGAGTTGGAACCTGTTCAGCAAAAAGCTCAGATAAAAGCCGCAGAGATCACCTTACTTCTGCGGAAACACAAGGATAAGCCAATGCAAGGGGTTTTCTTCAATAACATTGGGGACCTTGGCTTATCAAAGTGCCTGACCTTCGCTTTTCTCAGGTCAAGTGGGCTAGGTCGGAAACTAAGAGGTTCATCATGGCTTGCCAGGATGGTGTCTTCAACACCTTAGTCTACCGCAGTCGCGTGATGGGTATAGAGGTTCCTGACACAAGGTGCAGAGCCTGCCGCAAGGCGCCCGAGACCCTAATGCACTTGCTATTAGCATATCCAGCATATGCGGTCTCGGCCTATATCTATCGACATAACGTGGCCCTAAGAGTGCTGTATTACCATCTACGACACTCTTACGGTATTGACGAGACACCGGTGTTGCCCTAAGCTCCGGGGGATATTGAATTCGTTGTAGGTAACGAGAAGTGCTGGATTCATTGGAACTATTCGTTCCCCACCCTCAGGCTCATACAAGCTAATAAGCCTGATGTGGTCGTTCTCGACCACCAGAGCAGTTTTCAGCTCCTGGCGAGACGAATATCGTCAGAAAAGAGGAGGAAAAACGGATAAAATTTCGAGATTTTCTCTTCGAACTCCGCAGACTCTATCCAGATCACTCTGTCAAGATGGTTTTTCTGATTATTGGAGTCTTTGGTGGAATGATGTCCTCTCTACTCTCGAATTTCAAAATCATACAGGCTTGCCGCACTAAGGCAGAAATCTTAGCCGCACAGATGCAGAAGGCTGTCATTCTTAGCTCACTGCGCTTGCTCAGGACACATGATTCTCGGACCCAATGATCACTTACCCCACGGTGTGGGGAGTGGTCATTGGTTGATAATGCTGGCGTGCCCTCCCGAATGTATCGGGGCTTCGGGGGATAGGGCCTGACCAGCGCACACTACGGTGAAAAAAAATAATAATAATAATATATCTTCATGGATCACAATAAGAAGTACAAATCAAATAAAATTCAAAGAAATGATGAATAGGCAGAGTTCAGCTATGAGATCTGCTTTTAAACCCAACTTAGAAAAAGATTTAGAAATCGCAAATGAAACGATGAGAAATATGATAGTTTCCATTAACACTTCAGAACAAGAAAGAGATATGTTCATGGAAGAGCTTTGCCTATTAAAAAAAGTGAACAATTTAAACTTCATAATAATAATAAAACCCTCCCTGATGTATATGTTTCTGGGACCTGTAATACATCTGTGGAGCAAAGAATCATAAATCCAGAAAATAGAATCCCTAAAAATAATATAAATCTTGTTTTAACAGATGATGCCCTCAACAAACCCAAACCAAAAATTTTAATCATCGCAGGGTACCATGATAGAGACCTTGCTATCCATTTATCATGGATGTCGAATGATTTTGTGGTTGAGGCAATAATCAAACCGAATGCAACTGATACTGAATCAGTGAAAACTGCACTTGAGAATTCCACAAACCTAACCATGTTGTTTTATGGTCAAGTAAATCACATGTAAAATTGATTGAAGAATTTATTGTCAAGCTAATGCATACGGTCCCAGTAGTTCTCACAGAACTTTATGCATATCGGAACATTCACAAAAACACTAGGGTTTATGAAGATATTATCTCTATTTTTAAAAAACTTTTCGCGAGAGGCATACATTTTAGACATATTATGGACTGCAATCAGGTACTAGGCAGAGGTGTTTTTGACAGATACGATTGTATGAATAATAAAGGAAAAATAATCTCAGCATCAGCTCTACACAAACTTTTTCGAAAATATACAATTATCACTAACTATGAAGACGAAGGTACAGTTAAACTTATCCAATCCGCTTCTCAGTTAGAAGTAGCCCAGGTAGTGAAAAGCTTACCAACTCCAACTCTGTCTCTTGAAAGTTCTTTTTCATGAATAATAACGGATCTAGCTTCACCGGTTCTAAAATATCCATATGTCATCAGAACATCCGATGTTTAGGTAATAAGCTCAAAATTAGATTTAATTTATGACAAAGACTGTAGTTGTGATTTTCTTCTTATGTCTGAACATTGGCAGGATGAGGATCAACTTGATGATTTGAAGTTGAATAATTTTTCAATCTGTACAGGTTATTGTAGAAAAACATTAGCTCATAATGGCGTAGCTTTGTATAAAAATGATAATTTTGCCGTAACTCATGAAGTTTTAGATTCAACCGAATTTTGTGTTAAACGTGTTTCGGAATGTTGTGATATAGGGTTGAAAAAAATTAAAATAATTTCAATATGTTTATACAGACCACCTGAAACCAACTTCACGTCTTTTCTGGAGTTGTTGAATGGCCTCTTATTGAAATTAGGTAAGAATGGTATCAATGTTATTATTGGTGAGGATTTCAATATCAATTTTAATGTTGAAAGTCTCAATTTGAATAGGTTACTGGATCTTCTGAAATGTTGTAATTTGATGAGAACTATCACCGAGCCTACTAGGGTGATGGCAGGCTCGAGTACATGCATTGATAATTTTCTCGTCTCTAAAGATAATGATTACAGTACAGCAGTAATATAACCCTGAAGAGGCATAAACCTACAGCAGGGACCCACACAAAACACACTTTTACAAAATATTTTGTAATCATTTTTAAAGATCAATAAACGTTTTTGACTTGACTTGACTTGACAGTAGTAATAAATTTAGGTTTGTCAGATCATTACGCACAGTTCATTGAGATACCAATTCAGATTGGTAAAAGTCATGCTGGGAAGAACAAAATTGATATTTTTAAATACCAGAGAGATTTTTCAGAAGTCAATACCTCCAACTTTGAAACAATCTTGGAAAATGAAGATTGGCACGATCTTTTAACTGAAACATGTCCCAATGCAGCATTCGATATATTTTACAGAACTATCTTGTACTGTACTGAATTATCTTTTCCTATGAGACGCATTAAATTGAGGTCAAATTATAACAAAATCATAGTAACGAATGAAATTATCAGACTGAAAGATTTGGTTACATTATATTCTCAATTAGCGAACGTTGACGCATCATATAGAGATATCAGCCAGCAATTAACAAAAAAATACATGTAGCAGTTGCAAGAAAATATAAAAAAAAACAATCGATCTGAGGATAGCCAACTCAACTTATAAAACAAAAACCACATGATACTTGGTTAACCAAATGAAAAAGAAACCCAACCAAGTATTAGAAATTTCCGTAAAAGAGAACGAAACAGAATTATACACTAGAGAAATGATCGAGAAATTCAATAATCATTTTACACCCATTTCAGGAAAAGACGGAATTGATCTTGGATTCACGCAAAAAATTATACCTATTTGTTCAAATTCATTATTTTTCATTTCAATTTCTGTATTTGAGGTAATAGATTTTTTCATAACCTGAAAAACACGTATTCATGCGGGCATGATAGGATATCTAATAATATTATTGAAAAATGTAGTCAGGAACTGAGTTTTCCCCTGGATAATCTGATAAATTTGTCAGTAGAAAAAGGGATTTTCCCAGACAAACTCAAGGCTGGGCTTATAAACCCAGTATGCCTATTCTTATAGAGGAATAAGTCTTTTATCAAGCTTTAGCAAGCTTCATGAGTTGAATATAAGAAATCAATTGTTTTCATTTTTAACTATGAATACGCTGCTATCTTCAAGTTAGCATGGTTTCTAAATGGCAGAAGTACTGAAACTGCTGTATATAATTTTCAAGAAAATGTAATAGAAGCCTTGTATGGAAAAGTCCAGATTTGTGGCCTATTTATTGAATTTTCTCGGACCTTTGATGGTGTTAATCATGACCTCTTATTAATTAAGCTTGAGCGTTATGATATATATAGCATTGAATTCAATGAAATCATACCTAACTGATGGATCCCAGAGTGTATTCATCAACACAACTCAGAGCCAATCTCTCATTGTTAAGCAGGGACTTCCTCAAGGCTCAATTCTTGGACCTTTGTTATTTTTAATCTATGCTAATGATCTCATTATTATGCTTATTGACATCTCTAAAGTCCAAGTAATAATCATTTGCTGGTGGTACAAATATACTCATAACTGGTGAAGATACTACTGAACTTGTGATAACATCAGAAATGTCATACAATAAAGTAATGTAGTGGTCCGAAATAAATCTTTTAACGGTAAATGTATCTAAAACCTCTCTGATGAAATTTACTCTGAGGGGAACTATGGAACAGTTTCAAATTTTTAAGGACAATTACATGAATGTATATGCTAGTGAAACGAATGAGTTGCTTGGACTAACAATCGACTGTAAATTGTACTGGAAACCACACGTCGATATACTTTGTAAAAAGTTGAGAAAAAATTGTTATGCGTTAAAGTTCTTATCAAATCATTGTCACGAAAATATACTATTTATGATTGTTTATTATGCAAACATCAACTGTCATCTGCGATATGGTATTCTTAACTGTAGTATTTGTACATCTTGGTCTCGTGTTTTCGCTCTGCAAAAATTTGCTGTGAAAATTGTTGCAGGACTGAATTGGAGGCAGTCATGCAGAGAGGCTTTTAAGCGAATGAAGATCTTAACCGTGACAGGCTTGTATTTGTATGAACTGTGTATATATCTATACAAACATAAAGATAAATTTTTCAATAGAACAGATCATCAATATGGCACTAGATCCAGAAATCTTCTTGTGTCTGTTGGCACAGAACTAACCTATACCAAAAAAGTCATTTATATTTGGGATGCAGAGTTTTCAATCACCTCGATGTCTCTATCCAAACTTCTACAAATATTAATATTTTCAAATCCAGACTTAAAGCATCACTTATTGAGAGAAACTGTTACAGTATTAGTTAATTTATGACATAATACTATATTTTATAAGGATGTTTTCTTTTTGACAATCAAATGTTATATTTGTGCTGTTGTTTTCAAATAGCATTTGTTATTTGTACTATGACATTTTTAACCTTTTTCTAATATGTTCTCGTTCTGTCTTTTTTTATTAAGTCAGTAGGTTCTATGAATCTATATATAATTATATATTTTACTTCTTTTATATTAATAACTTATGACTGTGTTCATATCATTCAAATTCTTTTCTGTATTAATTATGACGTTTTTGTCAGTCACTGCTTGAATGTATTCATACACTTATGCTTTTTAACTGAAAAATAAAGATTTATTATTATTGATGTGTAGGTATATATCAATTCATTGTACAGTTCTGATCCACTAATTTGACCTTCACATCATACGAATAGTAAAGTTGAATATTTTTTATTTTTTTTTGTGATTGAAATTATTCTGGGTATATTCTCATCATTTATTGAAATGAAGTGTCATTATATACGTAGGTATTTATTTTATTTTTTGCCAGGCATCATGGAGTTAGCTGCTCCCATGAGTCGTCCCATGGATGCTGCTGGACGTCCCATAACAGCGCCAGGACGCATAATATTTCTTCCTCCTCCTCTACCTTGCATATTGCCCATGTTGCCAATGCCTCTTTGACCAAGTATAGATGATGTTAGAAGTAAAATCAAAATCACCTGTAAAGATCCATGATTGTTTTATGTTAGTTTACTAAACATTTTCAAATTCAAACAAACTTTCAGCGAATTTTGAAAATTGATAAAGTTTAAGGAGAGTTTAGACAAATTTTCAACAGTGGTACAAATTTCTATGATATTTTTCCAGCAGACAGTGAGTTGAAATGACTGACAAATTACCTGTTTAGAATCAAAATCTGTACTACCAAGTGATTACTATATTATGAACTTGTCTTAACTCAAATATTTTGATATCAAAAAATCAAAGATAAATATTATTACATAGATATCAATCGCAATATGAAAATAAAAATGAATACATTATTTGAAAAGACAATAATTTTGGTACATCAAATCATCCATAAAGGAAAACGAAAATATTTGAAATCGTTTCTCCAGCCCTACAACTGAAGTCATCACTGCAATATTGCCAGTAATTTGAAAGAACTCGGTAAAAAAATCTTCAGGTTTTGTAATGAACCGTTTGTGATTGTAGCTTGAACATTTTAAACGAATTTTTGGGTAATATTTGATAAGTTTTCGAGCAATTGCAATAATATCGATATGTGTTTCACTTCCATTCTCCATGTCCGAATGGTTATGTTTCCAAAACACCAGAAATTTTTTTCTTTTTTAGTAAAATGTCTAAATTTAACAATATATTCTGGTAATTTGATACAATTTTTCTCCAGTTTCTTCAAACTTAGACTTTCGCCTATTCTGTTCTAAGAGTTTGAAAGTTTATTGTCGATTTTTTTTTGTGAGGGACTAACACATCGGATTTGAATCGCTGGAGATTATATCTATTTGGAAAAACGTTTTCAGGAAGTTTATTTCACATGACCGCAGTCAATGAGCAGCCATAGTCCGTCGCGTATTTCTGATATGTACCGCTCTCGGTAGAATCAAATGTGCCAAGTCACTTGAACACCTCCCGTGAAAGTATCTATAGAAGAGCGACATCCAACCTTTCTTCAATGTTCCAGACTATCAAGGTTGCACGTGATGTTCGCGTCTCCAATCAGGCGGATGACTCTTTTCTGGATGGAATCCAGCAACTTCAGGGTATGTTCGGGGGCAGAGCTCCAAGCTTTTGATTGAGTTTCTGCGTGTTTACTTCAAATGTTTATTTGAGTGCGGCCATTTGTCACCGTCAACTGGAATTTTGAATATCATTAAATATTTTTCCACTTGAATGTGAAAAATACGATAATATTTTTAAGATGCAAGCATACTGTTTGAAGCAGTTTCAGGAAATTTGAGAACGGCGCCGTGCCTTGAATGGTTTATTCTCGAATTGAAATTATTTCTTTAATGTGTGAATACAAGTACATTGAGTCGAATATGGATGAGTTGGTCATGTACGGAAGCAAAGAAGGGCTACATATTTTCATTATTTGACTTCAATCTCGAAATTCGACATACTCATATGATGGGTCGAAACAGCACAGAGGAAGAGTGAATTTACTTGTGTTCAATTCTATACGGCGGTATTGGTGAGCCTAGTTTATTTTCAATATTGGAAGATTGAGTTCTCTGTCGATCCCCAAGATGGCGTCTCCGTAAGGGGATATGTCGTCGACCCCACCCTGAATTTCGACTTCAATATCGAAATTTTGACTTTAAACTTATATATGATTCTGAACTCTAAATTTCGAGATTAAAGTCAAAATTTCGAGTTTTAAAGTCGAGATTTCCAAAAAACAAATAATAAAAATTTATAGCCCTTCTGCGCTTCCGTACTCATGAGCTTTCCATCGAAGTGTCTATATTTTATATGATAATGACAAATAGGCAACTTCATTTGCTTTTTTGGAAAAAAAACTCTATGGTTTGTTACTTTGCGATATGCAGAGTATTTTTCTGATTACATCGGTCGTTAGTTGATGAAGATCCATAGTAATTTCACAAACTACACCTGACGATTTGATTTACACAAACTTTATTTTCAAAAATATCACATGTTTCCCTATCACAGCAGGTTTTTCGTAGTCAATTACATACATACATGTTATTCACTACAAAAAAGCTACTGTGATAGCGAAATATTTTTGGAAATGAAGATCAAATCGTTAGTAAAAATGAATACAGGGTGGGGCATCAAAATTGGACCACAAATACAAATATTGTCCGCCATCTGGTTTTTTGCATCGACGAAACAATCACAATTTCCTATCCTGATACTAATGCTGATTCGAATCGCACCATAATTACAAATTTCGTCCATCATCTTGGAGCCACCATATTGGTGTTTTGCTTTGACAAACAAATCATAATGTACGACCCTGAAAACCACTACTTATCAATTTTAAATCAAATTGCACCTTATTTGCAAATCTTGTCCGCCATTGTGGGGCCGCTATTTTGTGTTTTTCCTCAGAAAAATTCCATAATGTATTGTCACCGAATCAATGTCAAATAAGCTTGCAAATGAAGTATCATAATTTGGAATACGAGACAGTTTTTTTCCCGTAAGAAGGCGCCAAAATAGAAAGTTAGTTAGCGAAAATTGACATTCCTTATGAAATTACCTTTTTGATGATGTGTCACACTTACTATTTTCCCTATTCAAATTGTTTGGGTGATAGTTACCGAGTAGTGGGGGAAGAGATATGATAGTTGAGGTTATGGTTTTTATGTCGTGACGACACGACATAAAAACCATAACTGACATGTTTGTTCACATGATATTCTGAAACTGCAACCTATCCAATAGAAAAAGCGTTTCAACAGTAACACTTTATGAATGTAATCCTCTAACCTCTAAGAACAATTCACAGTTATTTATAATGAAGTGAAAAATCTCGAAAAAATAATATTCCAGAGAAAGCACGAACAAAATTGACCATATAACTAAAATGTCCATTTTCTGCTGCTTAGTTTAATCACAGGAGAATAAATGATTGGAATCATGATACTTTCCACAACTCATAACTTTGAGATATCTCGATTTTTTCTGCTTCATATATTTTTAAAAATAGTATCATGAAATATCAGTCCAGTTGAAAATTTGAAAAGCATATTAATATTACAATTTTATCAATAAATGCTGTCAAATCACCTCAAAAAAGGCTTTCTGATTTAACAACAGACATTTTTTTCAGCAATACCGTTGACATGACCCGAAGGTCAAAGAGCTACTGAATGAAAATGAGTTAATTAATTATTTCGAACCTCAGGTCTCAAAATGATCAAAAGAGACAAGTTTGACTAGAAAATGAGTACTGAATTTTATTGAAACAATAGAAAGCATAACGAACATTAAGCCATGTTCTTACCTGTAAACCAAATAAAATAAACTTCATCTTCACATCAAATGTAACCTCAAACATGAAATAATGAAGATCGACTTATGAATACTTGCTTTACAAACGATTATATAAGTTTTTGGAATATCATTACCTATTTAAAAATAGTCATCATCAAACTAAATACACATTATTATATGTTCCAAGTCAAAAAATTATTGTTTATACGCGTGAACAATTGAATTATTTATTATAATAATGAGATTGTGTATTGAAGCTGTGGAACATTTTGAAGGCAATATCAATGACTACATTTGAGTAACTATACAAAAAATTCCACAGGAACAAATCATTTCCTACGAGAATATAAAATTGCATTGTGCTTTGAACTAAAACAAGGATTCTTCCTAATATAATTGACAATATAGACCGGTGTCACAGGCTGATACTAATGACGTATTTTCAGAACAACAGTTTGGGTTTGTTGATTGTGGTCTGCAGGGTTTAATGTCTAACGTTTCGTCTACGACATCAGAAGCGATGTAGCAACTACCAGAGCAAAGCAGATACCATTAGTACTAGTGTAATTCTCCAATTTTATTTTACAGGCGGTAGACATGTCTTCGTTTCCATTGGTTGACCTGACTTGACCTGATACAAGAGCAATTAGGGGCAAGGAGTCAGATCTTAATTATCCATTTCCTCTGCCTTCCCGTTAAAATTATTTTCAAACGCGTTAACTCGGGGTACCTTCTCTATGTCCATGTTCCGTTACTGTTGATTTGTCGGAATGCCCTAAGCGACAATTTCTCCCGTGCTCAGAGGAGCAGAAACTTACCCTTGTCGTCATTGTATTGTGACTTATCGACAGCTATAAGTGATCTGGTTAACCTCGGATACTGCTAAAGGTCCTCTGGGGCCTTAGACTTCCTCTGATGGATTTTGTTCGCCTCCATGATGGTTTTACGTTGTATTCATTTAGATTTCTCTCGATCCTGTCTGTTACATTCTTCACATAGAGCAGAAGAGCTTTTCCATTGCCAGCTTGATTCCGTCTTCGTTATACTCATTTCCTTTGAAAATATTTTCCTAATGACTCAGTTTCTCTTCAAAACTCTCACATTCACATATCATCTCTCGACTCAGTTTTCAAATATGTCTTCCTTCTGTCGTGGTTGATTGTCGAAATTTCTGTTCAGGTATCTACCTGTCTGTGTGCTTTGGTTTACTATACTCTATGACCCAATGTTCCATATTCACGTCTGCTCACTAGTACATCTAAAAAACGAGAGTTATTTGAGTTTCCCGTTTCTCAACCAAAAAATCCAATTCACAATGAAATTGGTCTCCTGCAACACTGGAAGTTCACCAGATCCCTCGTTGTTACTATCAAAAATCATGTAGATAGGCGATAGAATTTTAGGAATAGAAAAACATTTTCAACCGAAAGAAAGAAAAAATTAACATCAATAATATACTGACACCTGCACTCAATTGTTTTCGTATCAGGTCATCCAATTCAACCAATATGAACGAAGCTGCGTATATCACCAATGGAATAACACCGAAAGCCCTGTCTCGAACATGTCTGTCTCGGATACGAGACACTTATCTTCAGTTGTGAAAGTTCACCCACTATATTCAATGATGAACTCGTTCAACTATCCAAATCAATTGAAATCTCACAATAAGGAGATGTACTCATTCAAATCCCAAAATTCACGTTAATTTGTGAACCTAATCGCAAAGACATATTATAGTTGCTGTGATGTCCAGAAATCCGTGAAATGCCACCGTATGTGATTGACGTGTTCATAGTGCAACGAGAGATAGCCGCAGCACGAAATGGCTTTCAGGTGCATATTTAATTTACAGATGTCACGATCTGACGCTGAAATATTATTGGGGTCATCATAAATATGGGTTATACCTAGGTCAAATATGCATTGAAATAATGAATGTCGGCTGTCGGTTTTTTTAGGTAAATCTAAATCCGTTCTACGGATTGATTTAATGATTTTATCGTTTTGACTGTTGTGACATTGATGGAAAATGTTCGTAAAAATATTTTTTCATTTGCTTACGAGGAGAAATAATAATAAATGATGTGGAAAAGATTGTTTCATTGTGACCCAAAAGCGATCACATATCAATTATCATTAACTCAATTTGAAAATTTTTTGACAGATGAAAAATATTGAATGAATATACAACCTTCCATATATCATGTCTGCTGAACAGCAGACATGGGCTTCACACAACTTGTGATATTAAATTGATGACCAGAAATACTTGAACTACGATCAAAGTCCATCTATCAAATCTATAAAACTAGATCCTGATGCTCTGATGCCAACCCCATCTCTCATCATCATCATCATCATGTTGGCGAGGGATAAAAGCAAAGAAGTATATCCTGCTGAAATTGTTTGAAGCGAAAATTATTTGAAACTGCGCATTTTATCGGATCGGAATAGAAAATTCATCGGAGAAAATTTATTTAGCAGTTGTTACAAATTTTGTATCTGAAAATGTCCAAACATTCTAAGTGATTCAATTCCTTTTTTATACTGAATGTAAGAGAGCATATTCATGTTTGAACAGATATACTTTTACCAGAAGATAATTTGCGAGTATTCAATCGTTATTGTCCATGTTTCTTCTACCTTTGAAGTATAAAAAACAAAAATTTCCAATAAGAGTCATTTCTTAACGGTTTCTTTACAAAAATATAATTAATGAAAATTTTTGATGAAAATTTGACAAACTTAATAGTGACAAAAGTGGCGTTTCTTAAAAAAAATTGAAATTGATAATGGGTGTTGCCATCTCCAGCCCTTATGACTTCTTGGAGTCATAAGTCATATCCACGATATTCTGAATATCCATTTGGGGGATATTGTGCCACTCATCTACCACAGCTATCTTAAGTTCTCCCAGAGTCATAGGATCTGATACTCTACCTCTTATACGTCTTTTGAGGTTATCCCAAATGTGTTCTATCGGGTTGAGATCGTGAATGCGTGCCAGCCGTGGTAAAACTTGAATCCCGACCTCATTGAGGTACTCGGTGAAGGATCTTGCAGTATGGCACCGTGCATTGTAATGCATCAATCGAAAGTTGTCCCCAATGAACGGTACAAAAGGTAAGATGTGGTCTTGAAAAATCTCTTCTACGTATGTTTGAGCATTCACATTGTCTCTATCAAACAAGACAAGATCAGTACGAGCCACGTAAGAGTCACCTTCCCAAACCCCACTGCTTCTGTTATAGCGCACGGAGCAAACCTATCATTTTCTCCCGAATTCGTCTGATCGCATCCCTTACCGTAGTACGAGGTACACCAAGCCCTGGCTACATCAGTTGCGTCGAGTGGAATTTTTTACAGTCACAAACAATAAGGGAACTCAAAACAATACTTGTACCATATAGCAAAATGAAACAAGAAATGATAACGCAGTAACACAACAATGTCAAACAACGACTTAATTACAAAAACCCATCGGTGATACAAATTTAGAAAATTAAAAAATGATATGTGTTGATTTTTTTGTTAAAGCACCCACTTCACAATAAACAAAACAATTGATAAGCCATAGTTAGTATAAAACATACAGGACTGCAAATGAAATATGTGGACGATTAATTGTGCCGGTGAGTGTACTATCGATTTATTCTAGCCTATGCTGGAGTTCTCACTTTACTGTTTTCAATGAATTCTCATAAATTATGATTTGTTTCATAAGCTACATCGCAGTCTGTCCTTTTCATAAAAGAGCTTCGATACTTGGGGTTGGATAGACTTAATTCATAATCTGATTCAGCATGTTATTTAAAAAAGTGAAATCAAAAGTATCTTCACTATTACCATTGTTGACAGCAATTTGCTCCATGAAACAATTATTCCCGGTAGGAAATTATTTAATTTCGCTAATTTATGCTGATTTACATAAATATCGATAAATCATGTATGACCAGGATTATATAATATGGTCATGTTTGATAATTTCTCTATAATAGTTAGATCCAAAATAATTATTGGGTCATTCACTTCCGTTGCATTGATGCATTTAATGAAAGAGTAAATGGCATTGAAAAATTTAAAAAACTCACCCAATTGCCTATTGAACCAGTGAAACAGAGATATCATTCACCTATTTGTACCAATAGGTAAAATAATTGCCATTTAATAACTATGAAATTTAGTCTCTGTCATCCATAAAAATGTCAACTAGCAAAGGACTCGAAGATTTTTCCATTATTAGCTCCTCGATGACATTATATAATTTATAATTGAATTGGTAATAATTTTGAGGTCTCAACAATCTTAATGTAGAATTTTGGTTGATTTACTTAATATCACGATATATCACTATTCGAGAGTATTATTTCTAATAATCATGGCTAGAGATTTGTAAAAATTTCAAAATATTTATTAATTATTACTAATCGGGTAATTACATAAAAGCCAAAGAAATAGAATCAGTATAACATTATATTTAATTTTAATCCTACGGCATAAGAGAATCTACACACCAATTGCTGAAAGATTACCTATCAGATCGAAAGCAAACAGTTGATTTTGAAGGAATTAAAATCTATCTTAGGACTGTCACTTACGGTGTACCCCAGAGTTCTGTACTTGCACCCTTATTATTTTCTATACATATACAGGCCGTTTTTTCAGCTGATACCACTATTGCTATCTCGGAAACGGTAGGTCGTACAAGGACGGTTAATTGGAACAAAAGTTATCTTTTTAGGGATGCAACACAATGGTATTTTCAGATCCATGAAATCATACACGGTTCGTAAGATATTTGCAAAAAAACTGAAACTGAGAGATTTTATTTTTTTGCTCTACCGCCTCCATTTTCAATAATATCAAAAAATGACAAAGACACTTTTTGTTTTATTTTGTGTTTTTTATCATCCGGGTAAACTCATTTCTCAATGCAACGTTTCGTTCATTGAATTCCGTCACGAAAATATGTTTTTGAAATACGGACCTGTATATTGTTTTATACATTTTCGTAGTCATTATACTTAAAAATTCGTTGATATATCACAACATCTATGTTTCGCGAAGTTTCTTCCTGAAACCACATCATTACTTTCACGTATAGTCAGTGGGCATACTTGAAGACTGGCTATAAATCAAATAATCTAAAAGAACAATTCGTTCAGGCCAGTCTCAACACCCTACACAGTAGGTTAATGGACTGACACCTATCAGTCTTCAAGCCAGTCTTCGGCCAGTCTTCAAGTATGCCCACTGACTATACGTGAAAGATTTCTTTCCTTTTACGAGGAATTGGGCAAATTTGGATATGCAGTTGGTTACCTCGTTCACAGGCAGATGGAGCGACGACAAACCTGTTGTTTGTTGTAGTCTTCAGCTTAGTTCGAGGAATGATACTCTGACGGAATTCGATTTTCAATTATCGGAAATCATCGACTTCATGTTGATGATATACACTACCTTGCACTGACGAGTGGCCAAACAGCCCGAAACCGGTCTGCAAGTGTGTTCCAATAATTGAAAATCTATTGCGGCAGTTGTATCGCCAACAGCATATGCAGGAATAACTTCAGTGAAGAATCCTGCACTGACACCTGTCGGATATAATCCAACGCCCTTCGTGGTATTAGCCAGGGGAGTAGTTGTTTTCTGATAGGTGTCAGTCCATTAACCTACTGTGTAGGGTGTTGAGACTGGCCTGAACGAATTGTTCTTTTAGATGATTTCACATCATTACTATCATTTTTTATTAAGAGCTCTAATTTCCGAATGTTACTGAAATCCAGAGTCGATCCTGTCGATAATGTTGTTGTTTGAGATTATAAATATTTGTATTCACTGAAATCCAACTGAATTTCTGTCAGGGTCGTCTTGAAAAAGAGAGACCAATAATCTTTTTATCAATACCAAACCATTCATAATTTCCAAATGTCTTTTGAAAATTTGTAGCTACCCAAAAATTTCTGTTCAGAAAATAAGGATTTCAACCAGAATCATATAAGAAAATACTGTTTTAAAAAGTCATAGATGATTTTCACGAGAAACATGAAAAGCGATAATTTCTTTTTTGAAGTAAGCCATGAAATACATGAATGTGAATGTCAAGTTAATTGTGTCACATAAAATAAAAGTTATTCAAATCGTTGAACGATTTTAAGGAAAAAACATTAATTTTTCTAATGACGAAAAAGTGGATATGCTTTTTGTATATTCGAGATGTTTGAGGAATACTACCAAATCTCTGGCAATGTATCAGGCATTGTATCCTGAACGCCGACAACCTAATCATAGATATTTTCAACGAATCGAAAATACTTTACGGAGTTATGGATCTTTTGAAAAACCCTCTGAAAGAAAATGTACGGCTACTGAATGTGGTGGCGATAATGAAATCGGCGTTTTAGGTGAGTTCAAAGAAGATTCACAATAATGATAAAGTGACATAAATTTGATTTAGGATTTATGGAAAATAAAAAAAATTTATAACAAGGAAGTATCTCAGAGGGAGATTGCTCATAATTCGGCCATATCCACTACGTCTGTACGGAAAATTTTGGAGAAAAATAAATTCAAGCTTTATCGAGTCAGGAAAGTTCATCATTTGCGTTTAACGGACTTCAACAGGAGACAAGTTTTTTGTAGATGGCTCATTAGAAAATTTCGCCAAGATAATGAATTGTGTGGTGTGATGAAAGTACATTCACCAATAACGGATGATTCAACAGGAATATACATTATCATTGGCGACAAGAAAATTAATATTTACATAGAGTTACCAATTTTCAAGAGAGATATGGTGTTGAAGTATGGCTTGGTGTTCTTGATAATACAATTATTGGCCCCCACTTTTTTTGAACATCTCTGACCGGAGAAGTACACTTGGATTTCTTATCAAGGACTATAATTGAGTTATCAGAAGATTTGCCACCTATCCTCATAAGAAAATATGAGTATTTCCATCATGACAGAGCTCCACCACATCGCAGGAGAATCTGCAGAGATTTCCTCAATACAACTATGCCAAAAAGGTGGATAGGATATAATGGTCCTATTGAATGGCCACCAGTTTCACCGGACCTTTCTCTTCTAGATTTTTCGTTGTGGGGCTTCATAAAAGATCAATTATTCAGAACAAATTTTGAAAATAATAAAGAATTGAAAGATTCAATAAGGAGTGCCTACATCGCTATCACTCCAGAGATGTTAGAGAACTGCCACAAGCACACTATTTCTAAAGCAAGTATTTGTTTAAGAAATAATGGAAGACAATTCGAACATTTGATGCGATATCGCGTGAGACGGTAACTTAAAAAATGTAACGTGAGACATTCCGTTGTGGTGTTCATTTTCTATCATTTATTATTTCATTACATTTTCTTTCGCAACTGCCTTTTTTTCAATGTGATATATTAACGATACTGTTAACTATGTTTTACAACAATAGTTTGATATTTGATTTCCCATTGAATAAAAAAAGTTAAATGATAGAATGTTGATTATGTGGTTTCGGGAAGAAACGTCGAGAAATACATATGTTGTGATATGTCAACGAATTTGTAAGTATAATGACTACGAAAATGTATAAAAAAAATATACAGGTCCGTATTTAAAAAAAAGTAGTGATTTAGAATTCAATGAACGAAACGTTGCATTGAAAAATGAGTTCACCCAGATTATAAAGCACATGAAATGAATCAAAAAGTTTTTCCGTCATGTTTTGATATTATTGAAAATGGAGGCGGTAGAGCAAAAAAATAAAATCTGTTATTTTCATTTGCAAATATCTCAGAAACCGTTGATGATTTTATAGATCTGAAAATACCAGTGTATTCCATCCCTAAATTGGCAACTTTTGTTTAATTCAACCGTCCTTGTAGGATCTACCGTTTCCGAGATAGCAATGGTGGTATCAGCTAAAAAATACGGCCTGTATATATATATATATATATATATGTTATATGCCCATGGTATATATATATATATATATTTATATATATATATATATATATATATATATATATATATATATATATATATATATATATAACTATATATATATATATATATATATATATATATATATAACTATATATATATATATATATATATATATATATATATATATATATATATATATATATATATATATATATATATATATATATATATATATATATATATATATATATATATTGCGTAGTTTTCGAGTTATTCGCAAAAAACCAAAACTAAGTCGAATTTTTTAACAATTTTTGCAAGAAAAACACATTTCCTGTGAAATTTGTTGGCAAACCTCAGATTCGTATTCATCAGCCCAAAATACTATTTAGAACCAAAATTGGAAACTCTTGCAAAACTTTCCGCAAAAAGCACAAGCTTCCTGGACTATATTGTCATGTCCGATTTACCGGCCGCAAATGTGTAACGATTAAGCTAATGCACTTTAAAGAATGAAATAAAGAATAAAATCTAAAGTATCGATTCTTTCAACACGACAACATTGATTTCGTTACGCAACATACGTTGAATGCAACTCAATGAATGACGTAGACGAGAGTACTACGTTATCTAGCGTCGCCATGACGACCATTTCCATCTTCGTGTTGACCCACTATCATACTGATAACCGTACAGTGTGCTCTAATATGCAATTATATTATTGATACGCTTCTCTATAATTCAAAATATATCGATTTGAATGGATACAAGGCGTGATCCGATTGAAATTTCATGAGATGGAGAAGGATTTTGTGAAGGTAGATGCTTAACCCGTTTTGGATGTATGAACTGATTTTGATATAATTGAAAACATACAGGGCGTTCCAACGAAAATTTGATCTCCCCTGTCAGAAACGGACATGTAATCGAAAATTTCAAAGATCACGTCAATTTTTATTTCTAGAGGGTCTAATTCTGATAAGAAAAACTTCACCCCCCCTGCGGTCAGCAACTACCCCTTCGATTTTTTTCAATGGCATGGAGGTCGAGTGACATATCATTTGAAAGGTTTTCTGTCCTCTATTACCTCCGTGATTTTTTTCGAAATTGGTTCATTCGTTATTGAGAAATTGAATGTTGAACGTTTTATTTAAGAAAAAACAGAAAATTCGCTGTCGATCATTTCAATAGGGAAATCAACAACAAATAACATCAGTGGAAACAAAATCAAGGAATAAATTGTTCGAAATGACCTCCACCTAGTTCCATTGTATAATACAGTCTACTCTCGAAAGCGTTGCGTACATTATTCGAAATTTCCGGCAATTGGCATTCCCGAATAATTTTCTGTCGCAGGTCTTTTAGATTTGTAGGCTTAGTAGAGTACACTTTCGACTTCAGTCCCCACAGAAAAAAGTCCATCGGTGTGAGATCAGGTGATCTAGCTGGTCCCTCCACGGGATCCCTTCTGCCGATCTAACGCATTGGAAAACGTTCGTACAAAAACTGTCTCACCCGAACATCAAAATGTGGGGGTGCACCATCCTGCTGAAATGTTATTTCATTTTCTACTAAATTATCATCATTTTCTAAAATTTGTGTAATCATTGGATCTACACAATCTTGTAATAGATTTGAGTATGTGTCTCCATTGAGAATACCTTCAATGAAGAATGGTTCAACTATATGATTACCAAGAATGTCGGCCCAGACATGTATTGTATAATAGGCTCATTTCGAAAGGATGGAATTTCTAGGCTTTCAAAATCCGAACACTATATAGTAGCCGATACACCAAAGACGCTCTAGCTACTTGTCTGATAGATTGTCGATTATCCATTTGTACAAGTCCTAAAACTGCAACTTCAACTTCGTTGTGGTCTGGATGATTGGTATTATGAATTTCTGCAGCAGCTTTAGCACATTCATTATTTTGATATGAGGTTGCAACAATTTCTATTCTTTCTTCAGTAGAACAAACCATATTGAAACACATTGAACAAGGATGACTGAATGCTAATTTGTTAAGAAGTGACAGTGGTCAACTACCTACTTTTTGTTCTGCGACAACAAGATTCAACAAAAACTACCAGTGCAGAAAAAAGTAACAGTGTCATCCATTTCAAAGTTTTTACTAATAATTAAATAAATTCTACAGATTTACAAGACCAGCAACAAAGAATTGTTCCGGAATTCCAATTTCTGACTCCGGACATCTTCAATAATGTAAAGAACACTTTCGTAAGTAGACTGTATTATTGTATAGAACTAGATGGAGGTCATTTTGAACTCTTCATCTATTGCTTTTGTCGTCATTGATATTACTTCAGTTGATTTTCTCAATAAAATGAGTAACAGCAAATTTTCTGTTTTTTCTTAAATAAAACGTTCAACTTTCAATTTATCTATAACGAATCGACCAATTTCGAAAAAAGTCACAGAAGTATTAGAGGGATAAAATACCTTTCAAATGATTTATCACTTGACTCTTATGCTATTGAAAAAAATAGAGGGGTAGTTGTTGACCGCAGGGGGGTGAAGTTTTGGGCATAATTTCTATATCAAAATAAGCCCCCTAGAAATAAAAATTGAAGTATTCTTTGAAAGTCCGTTTCTGACTTACAGGGGGGGTCAAGTTTTGGTTGGAACACCCTATGTTTACGTTCTCAAATAGGTTTGAACGTCAATAAATATTTTTGAAATAGAAGACTAGATCATCCATTAAAATCGCACTTTCAGGGTGTGAGCAGGCTGTCGAGAAGAGAGTTGGTTAACGAAAAATTTTTGACCCATTTTAACGCATCCAAAATTTGGCCTTCTGGCCAAATGAAAACGAAACAACTCGAAATAAGAAGTGAAACTCGAACCTCTGGCCTATAATAAATCCAAAACAAGCTATTTTCTCAAACACCAATACTCTTTTCGACACGCGCTTCAGCGTTTCTTTAACCAAGATGGCGTCTCCAGGAGAAAAAAAAACTTATTCCGCACTGATGAACTGGCCTTTATTTATATCGAACATAGTATACTTTCACTTTTCGACATATATCAATGATTCAAGGTAGACATTTGTGGGAAAATTTCTCTAGAAAGTTCCCGTTCCCACACTTTGTTGTTTCCAGACTTTCTTAAGTATCCAAAAATCTATGTTTAATGTCATGTTCAACAATTTCAGATAATTCTCATTTATTTCATGGCCGTTCTTCAATACTTGTTGAGCTACACTACATTTTTCTAGTCTCCAAAATCGGACATGTACTGCGTGTTCTTTGAAATGAATTTTATTGGCTCGCTTGTGCTGATCGATGTATTTTTTGTAACAGCTCATTTCATATATCCCCGACTTTTCATTTTCCAACATCTTGCCTTTGAAATTGCCTTACAATTGTTCAACAGAGCAAGAAGTTTAGAACGCTACTTTCACTTACAACTTATCAAAAATACGATGCAATCCATAAGTGTATCTTGGTTCATACAGAGAGAAAAAAACACTTTGAAATCATGTTTTCTCGAAAGTCGCAGGCTCTCGAAGATTCTTCCTGAAAGTATGTTTCCTAATCACCTTATACACTGTATTTGAAGAATACCCGTTACTTCTATCAACGGATATCAATAACATTTTCCTCAATATCGCATCTTTCTCCACTCAAGAGAAATGTAACAAGCCCAAGAAGAAGAAAGCTTGGACCTGCGTTTTTGTGTTGTGAAAAATGGTGTACACAATGGTGGTATTATCAGAAATACATTCAAAAGTACTGGTTTTTTCCTATAGCAATCAAATTTTAGACCAAAGTTCATTGATGAAGTTCATTGAGAAGTCTTTGATGTGTGTCGGATAGTGGATGTGAAAGTGTATAAAGCAACGCGGTGCAGCCAAGTGCAAATATGAGCAACACCTAATTACCAAGAATGGAAAACATCACATATGCAAGGTGTCACCAACAGGAACCAACCGTAGATTTATGGTTTCAAACCTAGTATTCCTAGGTAACATCTAACATGACCACGTAGGCAGCTACAGCTATCTGTTTGGCTTACGGGTCGAAGATATAAATACAGATATAGATGTTATCGAGTGTGTATGACATATATCCTGTTGGATGTTTTCTAGGAATGCATTGAAACTCAATCAAATGGACCGTTGGCAACAACTCCAACGTTTTTAGCAGGATATCTGGAAACATTGACACAACAGTGTTTGAATAAGGATAATGATTTGAAACCTGGAGATCTCGTTTCAATAAAGATTGAAGTAGTACTTCCCCTCCAGCGGAAGTAGGTAAGTATATTACCGTAATTTTTGTATGTCCCATGCCTTTTCAGGAGCAGCGTGAATGAAAAAGAATCTATTTATGACTCAATCTAGGTTGATGAATTATGGTAGGTTATTTCTAGGTGTGAATGAATAGATTTCGAGGGCAGAAGACGCTAATTCTAGGTTAGTAGGATTATTGGGTTTTCTCGTGTTCCTTGAGTATTGCGTTTCTTGTTCCTCAAGTGGGTGGGGCTGTCTTTGATGAAGTTGTAGCGAATGGTTGGGGTACAGTTGCTTGTGGTTCGTTAATGGGTTCAGGTTCTGGTAGGCCTGAGATGTAATGGGGAATGGGTAGCGCCAGCCGGAACTTATCAAGGATGTCCTGGCACCAATCCAGGATATCCTCCAGGGCTCCTAGCCGCCTGGCTTGGAGAAACGAGAGCTTCTTCCTTGGGATCCTTCAAGAGTCCCCGCGAGGCGTCCAGGGGGTACACAGCGTCTCAATAGCAGCGGTGTTGATGCTTTTGAGCGATCTGTTGATTTTTTTATGAACAAAACACAAGCACAGCAGGAAAATTCTTAACGGCTCTAAGAGCGATGCCTGTGCGAAAGTAGTGATTCACATTGGATATGAATCGCTGGATACTAAATCCATTTGGAAGAACCGTAGTTCTCCAAATGAAAGAGTTCTTGAACAGTTCAGTTCGAGGTGTATGGAGTTGAACCTCAAAACGATGAGCATGCACATTTCGTCACGTATTTTTAAAATGCACCGCTTTTGGTGGAATCAATTGTGCCGAGTCATTTGAACACTTTCCGTGAAAGTATTTATAGAAGAGAGAAAAATCTTCAACCTTTCTCAGATGTTCCAGGCTATCAAAGTTGCAAGTGATGTTCGGGTCTCCAACCAGGCGCATGCTTTTTTTGTTTACAGAATCCAGCAGCTTGCTAATGTATGCTACATACATTAGAACAATGCTACAAAAAAGGTCTGATCTGAGCTTTATGAAGGGTCAAAAGTTGCTAAGGTGTGTGCAGTTTTCTGGTTCGTAACAGTGTTCCAAACTTTTAAGAAGCAATTCCAGCGACATGATTGTGCCAAGACATACTGGTGTCCAATTTAACCCTCAACAAACTTATCGAAGCAGAAAGAGGAATTGTCTGTCTTGTCACTACTATATTCGGTTCGGAGACATTTATGTTTTGAAACAAATCGATACCTGAGTTTTGTGGCATTGAATTGAACTTGGTTAATTTCACTCCAACTCGAAATTACTTCTAGATCCTCATTAAGATATGCCACCTCCTGTTGCCGGTAAAGATATGTATTCGCAGCCGATGTCCTGGAACACGAGACTGGTGTGCTGTCGTCAGCAAAGCAATATATTGGATTCTTGTTTTTTTCCAATGAGTCATCGATAAACAATTAAAAGAGGGTTGGAGACCATATGAATCCTTGGGGAACACCAGCGTTGATGGTAAAAGTTTTCGAGAGATATCCATAGACGGTCATTTGCAGGAAACGTTCTTTCAGGAAGCTGAAGAGCCACACAAAAAAATTATTCGACAAGTCATAGCATCGAAGTTTGACCAACAAACTCTCATGCCACACACTGTCAAACACTCTTGACTCTAAATGTGTCTTGATTGCGTTATTCCAAATATGGGTAACATATGATAGAAGTTCGCATGTTGATCTTTATTTCCGAAAACCATATTGATGATCGCTCAAGATGTTGAAGCCTTGCAAATATTTAACGATATAGTGGTTTGCGGCTTTCTCAATGATTTTTGATATCACTGATAATAAAGCGACTGGTCTATAGTCTATAGTTATTTGAAAGATTTTTCTTGCTTTTTTTGCAAATGGGCTGTACGAGAGCAATCTCACAACAAAAAGGAAAAACTCCTTTCTTGTAAGACAGGTTGACAAAATACTTGTTCGAGTTCATTTGCGCACTTTTTAAGTACGATGACGGGCACTTCATCGGGATCAGACGCTTTGTTGATATTGAGCTGTTTCGAAATTCGACAACATATTGTTGTCGAAAAATTATTTCTGGCATTGTGAATTCTAATGTGGGAAAAGTGGGTGGTGCCTTTCCCAGAAAATCGACTGTGTAGTGTGACGCAAATTGTTCAGCTTGTAGATTAGCTTTTTCATGACTGTTGTTGAAATCGAACCATCTACTTGTGTTCATGTAGGATTTGTAGATTTTGTAAAGTTTTGATTAACAGCTTCAGCTACCGGCCAGAAAGATCTAGACCCGTAGGGGTTATCAAGCAGTTTATCCCTAAATCTCTGATTGTGAAGTTCTTTACTTTTATCAATCCTAATTCTGCAGCTATTGCGAGCATTAACAAACCTTGTTCGATTTTAGGCACTGATTTTCGCGTTACTGCCGATAGGCAAGATTTTTGGAGGCGACAGCTTGCTTACAAATTTTGTTGAACAAAGGTTTACCACTAGATGGTAGTTTCAGAGAAAAACAGATATATGCATCCATGGATGATAAAATAACTTTCGTGACTATAGAACCACAAGATGATTGATCATTAGAGCTGAAAAATACATGTAGTCAAGGGAAATTTTGAAAATGGTCTTGAAGATCCTTTTACTCGGCAGATCTGTAATGCCGGCTTAGATTGTTCTTCAACATTTATCGGTAATTTACTCAACACTGAATTGGGTTTGTGGTCAGAAGATCTCAATAGAGGCCTCGTGGTGACCGTGTAAATTTCTGGATTGGTTGTTAGGTATAGATCCAGAGGACTAGCATTGTCCATCACGGTCAGGAATCCTAAATGGCTCATTTATAATCGGAGTAAGTCCGCTGCATATTGCAAAAGCGTCTACTTTGCGACATTGTCGTTGATATTTGAAAATTTGAGCTACTCGATATTGTGGACATGCAAGTCACTGAATATGGAGATTTCAGCACTGGGATGATTGATTTACAGAAAGTCATTGGTGTTTGCAAGTGAAGAGAATAGTGCCCTAAATTGAATCGCTTGGTGGGTGATAAACGCAGCATATGGATCAAATCATCTTCTGTGATATTAATTTTGAACCACATAACATCATGTATCGTCATGTATGTGGGCGAGTTGGCTGTACTCGTTCATCTTTCACTGCCTGAACCACTGTGCATGCTGTTTTTGGCGAGTGCATTGGCTTAGGATGTGGGGGTTGAGCAAACCAGTCTTCGGATGCGTGCTTCCACGTAGCCCTGCTGGATACGGGAATGACAGAATTGCTTGTGATTCTGCCCTTTTGTCGTAACATCGCCATGTCATGGTAATGCGGGGCTCTGCCGTGAATGACCTTCTTTCCTAGCTACTCGTGGGACTTTTATGGACAGAGTGAACTTTACATTTTTTTTCTGACGCTGAGTCTATAGAGGAGATGAATATCGAGCTTATGACTCCAACTGACCTCCCTGTAAAGTTAGATAGGAAGTGAGTCTACAGAGGAGAGGGATGTCGCGTTTACGGCTCCAACTGACCCCCCTGTAAATTTAATTCAGGAGCGAGTCTACAGAGGAGATGGGTGTCGAGTAAAAGACTCCAACTGACCTTCCTGTAGATTCACTTCAGGAGCGAGTCTACAGAGGAGATGTATGTCGAGTTCACGACTCCAACGAACCTCCCTGTAAATTTAGTTCAGGAGCAAGTCTACAGAGGAAATGGATGTCGAGTTTACGCCTCCAACTGACCTTCTTGTAAATTTAGTTCAGGAGCGAGAGCTGCGACATACGCAGTGGGGGAACAAATCCCCCATGAGCAGGTTAGCCAACGTTTGCTCTCAAGTGAGGATTCATTAAAACCAGAGGCGAAAAAGCCCTGCACGGCTGAATCTAAGGCATCGTCAGGTGTAGCTGACGTGCAAAAACCCTCATATGGAAAGGTTGTCGTGGGTATCAAGGTGGGAATCTTGCAACTTGACTATCTGACTACCAAATTAACAGAGCATATACTTCGTGCCTGCCTAGCTGGGGACCGAATCAGGTCTTTAGAGTTCGACAGAGCCGTACTCTTACCATCTGACCTGAAAAACCACTCACCATACAAACGAATCGGCTTCGTTCAGAAGCTGGGTTTGTTTGGCCGAGTGTGAATATGTGTAAGTCACAATAAATCCTCGCGAGTTGCGGTGGAGGTTCGAATAGACCCACTCACTTTGGACCTAACCTATCATAACCTAACCCTGAATTGTGAATCGCTTGGTGGGTGATAAACGCAGCAAATGAATTAAGTTATCTTCTGTGATATTATTTTGAACCACATAACATCATGTATCGGCCTTGAAATTCCTGAAATCTCAAGTACACCTGAGTTGATTTCACGGTGTCATATAGTTAATTGGAGGGAAATCTGTAAGGGAGGTTTTGTATGTTGCGTAGTATTCTCTTCTCAGTGGTTCGAATACGATGTGATGGTCTCGGGGAGATCGCACAGTGCTTTATAGTCCATGATCGGTCTCTAAATATCTTATATGTGTGTAATAAAGTTCTACTGGCGCATCTCCGAAGCTTGCCCCTCAAGGCTTTTAGAAGTTTTGCTCTTTTTTGGACTCTGTTCAGGATGTCTCTAAGGTCGCTTTTCCAGTTTCAGAGAGTTATCGTGGAAGTAATTACCAAGTAGATCACCGAGTTTCAGTTTGGATCGGGTTGTGGTTTTTGGGTCTCTGAAGAGAATGGTCTGGGTTTTTTAGATTTTGAATTTTATATACCACCTGTTGCACAAAGTGGTTTATTGTGTCTTGTGTTTGTAGTAGGCCGGTGTTTGGTGCGGAGGGGATTCTCTGATTAGTGGGGGCATCGTCGTGGACGTAGAATGAGAATAGGGCGAGTGCTAGTACGGAGCCCTGTCAGACTCTGAATTTTGGTGTTAGGGAGGAATATAGTGTGTTACCGACTTTGACTCGGATTTATCGGTTTGTTGGATAGGAAGCTATCATCCTGATGAAGTGGGATGATATATGTATCTGTATAAGTTTTCAGATCAGACCAGCCAAAACTTGTCGTAAGCTTTTTGATGTCTAGTAGGACTGTAACAGTACCAAATGAGGAGATTATGTTTCGTATGATGTGTGTACAGTTCGATGAGGGCGTTTTGTATAGAGTGCTTGAATCTGAGGCCGTATTGGTGTGGAAAAATGATGTTATTTTTGTGGAGGAGGTCGTTGAGTGTCAAACTCTCACCTCTTTCTGCTAATGATATTGAATAAAATTCGTTTATTTTGGTAGGCAGAATGTTCAGTCTCGGAAATATTCCACTGAAGTTCTCTTTCATTATGTTCAACAACAGAAGCCAACCGCACATTTGTGGTTCCAGTTCGAAGACCTAGAATCCCCAGGCTACATCTGACATGACCACGTAGGCAGCTATAGCTACCTGCGTTAGATCCGGGTCCAGGATATAAATACAAATAGAGATTTTATCAAGTGGTCATGATACAAATAAAAAATTAAACAATTCGTGGACACAACACTCTAAAAAAGGGGGGCAAACCGCGGATACGTGTTTTCAGCTATTGGCCTCATCAGCGCAGTGCATCCAAGGGTAAAGATGGGCAACACTTGTTTGCCGAAATCAGGAAACAACACATACGCACGGAGTGCGTATGTGTTGTCGTTGATGTGGCCAATAGCCACAAACACGTGTCCACGAATTGTTTAATTTTTTTCATATATATATATATATATATATATATATATATATATATATAACAGAATAATTAGTGACTGGATTAACTATAAATCGGTTTAATTCGTGAGGTTGCAGTCAATAGCTGGGCTGTTACGAAGAAAACTCTTTGTTATATGTCACCCAACCAGCAAAGTTGCTTTATAATTCCATGGTGTTGCAACAGTTTTATTTTATTAGTATATTATAATTTCTTTCAAAATGCTAATTGATTGTATTAGATGATCGGTGAACACAATACAGTTGTAGGCAATAAAAGTGTTTTATAAATTTGTCATAGAAACGTTTATGAAATAAAATTGAAAAACCATTATAAAATAGTCAGGAAATTATCACAGAAACGTTTTTACAACTAACTTATAAAACTTATTTTCATATAAAAGTGAATTGTTATGTAGCATTTTTATAACACTTTTCTGCGAGATTTTTATGATAGTTACAAAACTATTTCAAGCTTATTTTATAACTCTTTCCTGTAGCTTTAATGAAATCATTTTATCAAAATGCTGTCAGACACAATTTTATTTTCATTACCATATTGTCACTTCAATGATAATTTCCCAACTATTTTATAGTATGGTATATTTACTAGAATTCAAAAACACTAATATAACTGTTATAAAATCAAATTGCTTTTGCCAATATATATTTGCTGCCACCAAGAATAAAATGCTGCATTCAGGAACAACCAGCTGACATCGATTCCTAATCACAGCTTTGGAAAATTCTTCAAAAGTTTAGTTGTATTTAGTAAGAATATTTTTGTTAAGTTATTCACGTGGGGCACCATCGATGTCGTGGTGGAAATTAGTTCTTCAGCAACTTCCAAATATTTGATTTTTATTGAATATAGGTACCCCATAAGTAAATTCAATATTTTCAAGGTATTGGGTTTAGTAACTCAACCTTATTATTCACAATTTGAAAGACTGTAAAATACAAAAGGTTTGCACTTTCAAGTTTCAGTTTTTAGTTATCTATTTAGAAAACTTGGATATTTTGTTCTGAGTGAAGCAGTTTCGTGTTACAACTCTTCAAATGATGACAAATTCAGGTACAGCAAGGTATGCTTTACAAAGAGTATTCAGAAGTAACTCCTCGAATTACTAATAACTACTGTCATACAGACGGTGTCCCATAAAAGATACATAACTCTGGCTTTTTCACACTTTTTGTGACAACTTGTTTGGATGAAAATAACCCTGCTTGCTTTTTGGTTTGCATAGAATTAATAATTTTTTCTTATTCTGTATCGTCATTCTGCAGCATTCGTTCTAATAGTTCTTCTTCAGCAATGTGTAGGTCATCAAATGAATTTGTTTCAGTTTATACATCATTGTAAACCAACTGGCTTCGGGCATAGAATTGTGGTTTCGTATTAGCTTATCAGCATCAATTTTTGGCCATGAGGGTTGGTTATTATTTACCCATGACGACGGAACACTATGGTGAACATATATACCTAAAACTTAGATAAAATGAGTCACATCCAGCTTCAAAAAGACAAAACTATCAACTGAAAATATAGGCCTGAATTATCAAATATCTGGTCGATTATTGAAGCTAATTAAAAGATATATTCTGACATCAAAAACTTACCCGTCATTTCCACTAAACGCACGACAAATTAATTATCAACAATTTGTATTTAATCCGTGTGCATATAGGTTATGTCTAATATAACATGTATTTAGCATTAGACAACGAATATTTATCATAAAAAAGGTAATATGTGATGAATATAAATAATTTATATTATAAGAGTCACTAAAGTGTCATTTTTTAGCAAAAATGTTGCCAACTAACTTATAAACAATCACAATAGTTGTGTACCGACAGCAGAGCCACAGCGGAGCGGAAAGGTAAACAAATAATAATAGGGCCGTATTCTTAGTATTCTGTGTGAAAAAACCATCAAAATAACGGGATGCTTAGTTGTGTTTCGAAAAAATATTTCATATAGAAATGAGTTGTTAGGGTTGGATGGGAGTTCAGTTTCAGCAGCTAAACCATACAAGGTGATTCACGGAATTGAATTCATGTGGGAGTATCTAGGTTTCCGATAATTTTGTGATTCGAGCGTATGCGTTCGCGTTCAAATTCAATTGTATAGGTTCGCTACCCGCTTTCTATAATTGATTCGTGACAGTGTTCGTATCCATAGGTATTCGTTAGTGTAAATGGCTTTGATGTTGGGATGTTGACTAATTGACTTATGATTAATTTTTGTGGTGGGTTCGAATACTCTATTCGTAACAAATATTTTTTTATAATTTTTTGTTTAGTGAAAGAAGGGATAATGGTTGGTTTGGGTTAGTTTGGTTTTGTTTCAGTTATTTCAGAAAATACATCTATTAAAAAATATACGGTTGGAAATCTTAATAGTTGGTCTAGAACGGTTTGGTGTTCGGAAAAAACTCCAGTAATATGAGGTAACACTCTTGCAAAATACTTCCATATTTTCAATACATTGTAGCTTACGGCCAAAAAAATATTGAAAACTCATTTTTATAAATTATAATTAATTGATACATTTTGTCATTAACTAATAATCAGTTTCTATTGTTACTGTATTCAATTCTAATTCATCCTTAATTTTAGACATATGATATGCATATATTAGTGTATTGATTTATACTTTCAATTTGATAATAATTCCATTGTGTGTATACTGTAGTGGATTTTTCTGTTTGTATCCCGAATATATAAATAAAAATAAATAATAACTCAATGGCGGTCATTTTGAACATTTATTGGGGGGTATATAATAGTTTTAGATACAGTTCAAGGTGCTTCAAATAGACGAAGAAATGACTTGGTGTTCCATAAAATAACTTTCTGAAAGCTTTTTGAGTCGCCCTGTATATTGGAAATACTAAAAAACACTTTAAATTATTTCACTTAACGTAGTGTTTCAATTGTTTCTTGCGAAAATCAGGAAAAGGTTATGATAATGGTGAAAGCCCGTCGTTTAGCCTTTATAATCTATGAAAGAAAGTTTTTATTCATACTAGCACTTTTCTAGAAACCTAAAGCTTTAAAAGTAGTCCGACTCTGCCGCAATACCATCACTCCCAGAACTAAGTGTTTCTTAACAGTTTTATAGGGGTAACATAGTAGCTAAAATACGTTGAAATGCTTGCTACTGATACCAATTTATCTTATAGAACGACGCCATTTGTGATGATAACGATCCGGGATACTGAAATTAGATGAGTTGAAAATATGAAATACCGCACATATAGTGATATTTACAGCTGAAAAGTACATAAATATTACAACACTATATCATTTAGAATAAAGTGAGTTAAGTTTGCGACTAGAAAATTAGTATGTCATCAGAGCGAATTTTTGTATAATTAATAATTAAACCGAAAACATTTATAAATGAGTGGCGCGCTTAAATTTTGCTAATAATAGGCTATATATTTGTCAATAAAATTTCATTTGCAGGAAAAATATCAATCTTCGAAACATAAACAATGTCTTTAACAGTTTTATGAGTGCAGAAGTGAAATTTTAAAATGGCTTCAACCTTTCTATTTCTTAGTTTTTTGTTGGTGACATATCTATTATATTTTCCTAGTGTCCAATACAAAATTACTTCTTGCGTCTTCAAGAAAACATTTTTAACACTTTTTTATTTTATTGTTATCGTTTTCGGCTGTATTATATTTTATAACGCCTACTTGGAACTACAAAAAAACTCTCATAAAATTGTCTTCTGATTATTTTTTAAGTATCGCTTAAATATGTTGCAAAAGTACAGTAAGGGAAGTCTTTACAAAACTACTTCTTAAGAGCGTTAGACAAATTTTATAGTAACTGCTAAAATGTTTATAAAACTGTTTTGTAGTGTTTGTGAAAGGCCTTACAAAATATTGATAGTAACTATAATGTTCTATAAAACGGTGCCAATTTTTTATTTATAACAGTTTTATAAACATATTGAAAACATTTCTGGGAGAAATGCAGTTTTATAATTTGCTTCTCCGAAAAGTTTCCGCAACTATTATAAAATACGAAACTGCTAGTTGGGCAAGCTTTCGGTATATTTCAAACCTTCGTCAGGACAACTACAATAATAAGATTATATATATTCAACGAAAGTCATTTTTTGTGGAGGAAAAAATCAGTTTTTTATCGACCTTTTTTTTGGTAATTGTTACCTTCCACAATCTGAAAAAATATAAAAATTATAATGGAGAACTTTATACAAGTGTAGAAGGGCAAACTTTTTAGTTTACCCCGATAAGTTACTGCGTAAAAATCAAAGTATTTTTCACAAAGAAAAATCTTCTATTTATCAGGAACTTGTCGTATTTCACAATTTTGCCTATCAAAAAAAATTATTAAGAAATGATACTTATCTTTTACGTTTCGGAGGCCAAAATCTGCACCGTCTTCAGAAATGGATAAAAATTCGAATATATACGCAGTTATTCCTTTTTTTGAGAGCTTATTTCTTTACTTCTTCGACAGATGTCAAAGAAGTTTTGAAATATGAAATTATGTCAATGTTGTTGATTGACAACTGAAATATTCGATGTAATACAAGGTACTCTCCGATATCAGTTTGTTGCCATTTCGCCACTATGAAGAAAACTTTGGATAGTAAAGAAATAAGCTCTCAAAAAAGGAATAACTGCGTATATATTCGAATTTTCATCCATTTCTGAAGACGGAGGCAGATTTTGGCCTCCGAAACGTAAAAGATAAGTATAATTCCTTAATAATTTTTTTTGATAGGCAAAATTGTGAAATACGACAAGTTACTGATGAATAGAAGATTTTTCTCTGTGAAGAATACTTTGATTTTTACGCAGTAACTTATCGGGGTAAACTAAAAAGTTTGCGCTTCTACACTTGTATAAAGTTCTCCATTATAATTTTTATATTTTTTCAGATTGTGGAAGGTAGCAATTACCCAAAAAAAGGTCAATAAAAAAGATTATATATCTTGTAAAAAATATATAAATATGGAGAACTTACTTACGTGAAAATAAAATATAAAATGGTTTAAAAACAGATAGAAAAACATTAAATAATGACAGTTGATAAAAATTTTGGCTGACGAAGTCAAGTGGGAGAATTCAGAATTTTCCATTTGACATGTGAAAATTTGTTTATCCGGTTATTACTATTTCAATATATACATTATGATTCAGAATTCATTCACCAATATCCACCTATCATATATTGCGTGACATCCTGTACATGGAATTCCCCGCTCGTGGTCAAACATGGTTGACCCTCTATCAGTACTCTCTCGATCGTCGGCCGAGCACGGTGAAAAAAGACAAAAACACTCGTTCGAATGCATCAAAAAATCCGATTTGATACCGTTCTCGATTCACTACTGGGCATCTATCATCTCCAATACAGTCCACTAGAAGTCCAAAATCTATCGATAGTCAGGTGATGGCAACCCATACAAATGGAAAGAAAGACTGTATGGTAAGACCTATTGCATGATCGACGATAAACGAAATACTTCAATCAAATTCTCAATATTTTGATCAGTTTGATGCTCGAATCGTTTGACCTATCGTGATAAATGATTGGTGAAAATGATTTTCATAAATATAATTTGAAAATTTGTTTTTTGTTTACTCGTTCGAGGTGCCTTCAAAAATTAAATAAGGAACGTTTTCTGCGGGTTTGTGTGTGGCCTTGGTTTTATTCACATTTTTTCTTACGATACTTTTTCAATGATTTGAATTTTCTCTCGCGCTCATACTGAAATTGTTTCCTATTGAAAACAACTATACAGAAATATTGTCAACATTGAAAGTCTCGCCAAGAAATTATTTCCACGCGTGCCACGGCCAAACAACTGAATTTGACCTTGTTTATATAACTTTCGACATCTTTGCTGTAGAAGAGTGATTTAAAAATTTTGGCACAGAAAGAAACTCAGTTGTTTATAGCCCAGACACACATTCTCAATGAATCGTTTGTTATTATTACGGCAAAACAAATTCTCTTGGTCATTGCGTTATTTCACAAAGCCGAAGAATTGTGACACTCCAAATATTTTTAATCTTTTATTGATAGTCCCTTCAATAAATTATTTCTTATACCAGTTCATTATGGTCGAACAAATTGATTTGACTTCATTTAACCTTCTATATGTCTGCTTTTTTGAGGATCACAATGATTTTTGGCACTCGAAATAGTTCAGGTAGGTAGATCACTGACAGACTCAACAAAATCTATTCAACATGCTCAGTACAACCAAACAAATTCAGTTAACCTTCCATATATGTATGTTCGACAGCCGAAATACTTCTGGTAGATTACTGAGTCTCCTCTAAAAGTTATTTCAGTGAAATATGTTTTTACGTTTAATATAACACTGGTTAAATAACTCATCAAAATCCCCTTCAACAGGAAAGTCATCATAATTCACTACTGAACATAAGTACTGTAAACGGTCGTAAATCATCGGTCTTTTAGACAGAATATCCGTTGCCAATATGAGGTGAATTGAAAAAAAAATAATATTTTTATAAGAACAAACCACAAGCACTACAGGAAAATGGAGCGGTTTCTGTATGAAAGTAGCGATTACGATTGAATTGGAATCACCGATGAGCAGCCACAGTCCGTCAGGTATTTTTGATATGTATTGCTCATGGTGGAATCAAATGTGCCAAGGCATTTGAACACTCCTACTTAAGTATCTAGAGAAGAGAGACAAATCTCCAACCTTTCTTCGATGTTCCAGACTATCAAGGTTGCAAGTGATGTTCAGGCCGATAGCTTATTCATTGATAGAATCCAGCAGCTTGAGGGTGCGCTTAGGGGTGGAGCTCCATACTTTAGAACAATACTCCAAGGAAGGTCTGATTTCAGCTTCATAAAGCGTCAAAATTTGCTGAAGTGTGTACAGTATTCTGGTTCTGAACAGTATTACAAGCCTTTGAGAAGCAGCCTTTGCAATTCCAGCGACATAATTGTGCCAAGACAAACTGGTGTCCATTTCAACCCCCAACAAACTCATCGAAGGAGAAAGCAGAATGGGCTTGTTTCATGAGATTTAGTCTACAGTTCATTTGGTCTACAATTGTAAAATAGTGCACTTTGTTTCAGCTCTCTAAACAGCGTTGTTTTCCCGTAAATAATTATTAAAAATCGTGACGTCATGGGCCTAGTCCCGCTTCTTGTTCAATTGACCAATAGGAACAAAACAAATAATGAACATTGCCAAATTGTAGAATTGACGGAGCGCATAAACAGTTTCTGATTCATCCGTGATTCAAAGTGAAATCACAGTCACTTTCAACAAACAAATCTAAGAAGTAAGCGCAAGAAAAGCATTGGAAGGTAGAAATAATCATACATGGGATCCAAATAACACGGGATCCAAATAACACAAAACGCAATAAAACATTACTTTTGAAATATCTCTGCCAGTAGACATTTTCATGTTGATATCACAGAAATTTTAATAACGGAAGTGTGTATGAACCCATTAACGTTTGAATTGATAAAAAAATTCTCCATATGAAATAAAATGTACTTGAAAACCATGGTTCTGAATAGAATTTAACGAACTATATTTTTGAATGATTCTCGAAGGCTCATGAATCCTGATAAAATAAAGCAATTATGCATTCATGCCACCCACCAAAAATAAGAAACTCAACGTTATATATTAATCGTATTGCTACTCAGTCAGCTATCTCTCTTGAATGTATGAGACACTGTATTGTTTCAATGTGTCATAACTTCGTATTTTTGTTAAAATAATTGGCACTTGGCAACACCGCTGTAGAAACGATCAATTTTATTGGTCAACAGACACGCGGCCAATTCAAACTCCTGCTTCTCCAATTTTTCTTTTTTCTGTAAATATAAAGAGGTATTGTGACCGATTAGGCTCGATAAATATAACATACCCCTAACTCGATCAGTCTATAAGCAAACCAGTATCATTTTCAATAGCATGAAACAAGCCCATTGTCTGTCCTATCATTATTATATCTGGTTCGGAGACATTTATATTTTTGGAGAAAACCGATGCCTTGGTTTTTTTGGTATCGAATTCAACCTGGCTACTCTCTGCCCAATTCGAAATCACTCCTAGATCCTCATTAGGATATGCAACCTTCGGCTGCCGGTGAAGATGTGCATCCCCAGCCGATGTCCTAGAATCCAAATGGAATGACGAGACAAGTGTGCTGTCGTCAGCAAAGTAATATATTGGATTCTGGATTTTTTCCAATGTGTCATTGATATACAATAAAAAGAGGGTTGGAGAAAATATGGATCCCTGAGGAACGCCAGCGTTGATGGAAATTATTCTATATAATAATTCTTCAACACGTGGTGAATATATAAAAATAATTTTATGCACATTTACTAATCACAAATCATTTGACATACTTTTGTACTCACTAAATTATAAGTTTATGAGACTTCAAAATATATTTCCATTTACTTTCCCACAACTGAAATGTCTATTATTCCCAAATAAACTTTGACATTCTATCTCCTTATCTTATTTTCAGTACTCATCTAGGTAACTAGTAAGATGGTTTATAATTTTTTTCAAATTTATGGTATTCACATCTAAACAAATCACATTTGGTTGTTTCGGTAAGAAACTACAGTTTGCAATTATTAACAATAACAAAATACAATGTAATACAAATTAGATTATGGGAAAAGCTATATCGGTAAAACACCAAGAGCATTGAGTGTACCTAATGAATAGTCATTATAAAGATGAAACCCTACCTTCTTTCAGCTCCTACTATTACATCACAGAAATGAGGAAATTAAATGAAAATGTCCATATAGGACGAAACTGCACTAACGATCGTTACAAATGAAAGTGATAAAAAAAATAGAAAGTTTCATTTCTAATTTTCCATGATGATCTCCTACCACATAGTAACGGCTACATCAATCAATTTATTTCTAATTAGAATTCCGAATCGTTTTCGACAATGATTAGAATGGCCTTGTACTTGCTATCAAAAATTGAAATACTGGAGATGCAAATTAACATCGATATAATTCATTATCGACATCTTCAGATAGTCGAGTGGGAAATTAATGTTATATATCACTAAATGATTTGAACCGATAACAATAAACTATCTTTCTTTCTCTCTCTCCGAGTATGATATAATTCTCCCAAAATATTTTGCCATAAAACCAACAAGCGATATTTCAGATAGTGAATAATGTATCTGATAAGAATTAATTAAAAATATTGTAAATACCTTCACAGTTTCATTGTTGCATCGGTATTGGAAACAATTATTTGTGTGTCAGTCGAATGACATTTCAAATGTTCTATTTAAAATACGAATTGTACACGACTTATTAGGAATTTTGTTACCGAGGTAAGTTTTTGTTGTGGCATTTTATGAAATAACTCAGTATCAAAACTGTATCCAACGAATATAGATAGTCGATATAATACAGTGTTGAAGTTATATCCAGATATTGGTTAAAATGTTATATGTTCAATAAAATATCAGGATCTATTGAAAACGTGTCTCATCCATCAGAACAAATATGCAGCTACGTTAATGTTCTTTTATGCAACTAGACAAACCATTACCTTGCCTAATGAGGGTAATTAAATGAATTCCTGATATTTTGTTAGTTTCAAGTTAGTTTGACCAATATATTTTTATCACAATCTCTCCTCATGAATTATTCCGTAAATCTAAGACTTTTTCTTTTTTGTTGTCTTGTCTATCGTATTGCACTTATTGAAGTGTACTTGGAAGCCCCTTTTCATGTTGATTTTGGATTATGAGAATTATGGATTTTGAGTTTTCATATTTTTGAAAAGTCGGGAATTTATGAATTTTCTCTTCCTAATCACCTTGTCCACTATTATCCACTATGTTTGATGGATACCCGTTAGTTTCAGCTACATCCTTTATAATTATATCTTATATTTCTTTGCTTGAAAGGAACATGACCAGTAATTTTTTTTTGTGGGCAGTGGTGGGAGCTGTAAGGGATATATCTGAAAGTGGTAGTATTCCTCTACATTACTTTCATTCGTGTCGAAAATTACAAATACATCATCCACGTATCGGTTCCAAATTCATGGAAAGAAATCCATCTCGTCTCTTGCTTCAATCTCAAATCTGTTCCTAAACAGATGACCCGCGAAGAAGATAACAGCTTATCCATTGTAATACCCCAATGCTGCTTGTGAAAACACATTGCGAAATGGAAGGAATTCTGTTGCAGAACAATTCACCACTTCATTTGTTCCTGCAAGAACCCTCAAAGTGGTGGGAAGTTTAAATTCTTATATGGTCTAGTTGAAAGGAATGCAGCCGATAAGGGTTTGGAATTTGACGTATATAGGAATTATACCAGGTCGGTCAGTAGCCGGGCTGTTCGTCGTGGGTGCTTTGTTCAATCAGTCAATTGGCCGATGTGTGAGTCGATGGTTCAACCCCCTTGATAAACGATCTATATTCACTTCCAAGCCGTTTTAGGAATCACACGTTGAAAGTTAAGACCTCTTTAGTCCTTAGCTCGCACAAGTTTCGACTTCTGAGGGTTGTCGTTCGTAGGGGTGCGATAGCTAATTAACGGAAAAAACATATTTTTCATATTGAAACATACTTTCAGATATATTCCTGATAGCTCTGACTATTGCCCACAACAAAAAATTGGGGGACTATATTTTCTTGTCCATGGGCTATTTTCCATATGATATGACTCGAAAAAGGAATTTGAAGTGAACACTCACATTTTTGAGATAGGGAAACAGAATTGAATTTGTCAACAAGTAAATGTGGACCTAACCTAACTAGAGTAGAACTGCCGGTTTTTTTTCAACCCCCTTTCCCTTGGCATCAAACCAGGCTACATCTAACATGACCAAGTAGGCAGCTATAGCTACCTGCCATGTTATGTTATGCTTAGGAATTCTAGGTCTTCTAACTGGAACCATAAATGTGTGGTTGGCTCCTGTTGTTGAGTCCGTGCGTTTGTGTTGTTTCCTGCTTTCGGCAAACAATTGTTGCCCATCTTTACACTTTGCTGCACCACGTTGATGAGACCAATAGCCAGAAACACGTGTCCGTGGTTTGCCTCCCTTTTGTGTTGTGTCCACGAATTGTTTCATTTTTGATTTGTATCATATATACGACGAGCGTTCGTTAGGAATATATGGAGGAATATATAATATCAGTTCATTTGTTTTCAAAGCTTTCTTGGTTTGGTATTGGTTTCGAATGATTTACATTTCAAATTTTTCCCAAAATCGGATATATCTTGCCAGGAGTGTATTTTAGGTATAGGACATTATTTATGAATTGAGTATCTTTTTTCCCGTAGTATCCAAAAATAATAGAATAGTGTATGGTTTCCATTCGAAAAAGTCGAGTTTTATCAGTTTTCTCGATGTTATATTTTAGGTGGAAATTTCGACCACTCTGTAATTTATTTTCGAAAATTCGGTGGACCTGTTCATGACTTGATGTTTGAGGTGTGATTCTGTGAAATTTCACATTTCACACAACTGTTACTCTCTATGATTTATGATGTTTTCGGAGTGGTGCTGTAACTGTCAATTTTTTCAGAAAACATTTAATATCTCGAAAACTAACAAATTTAGGTATAGCCATTGTTGAACAAAGTGGGTCTGAAATGTGCTGAAAAATTCAAAAACGTGATAAAATACGGGATGTTTCATTTGAAATAAATAAGGAAGTTGCCCTCAACTTCCGTTATAACGGAAAGAGACCGGAAGTTGAAAATATTTCAGTTGAGAAGGCCATTTTGTAAAACCCGCTATCATAAAATTTCAAGTTTTTATTTTGAATCGTTCTCCTTATATTCCTAACGAACGCTCGTCATGAAAGACCCTGTATACATATACATTTGTGATCATCATGTAAGCATACATGTGATTTTTAATAACCTTATGAAGGGTTGAAAATCTAGACTAGAATTTGGAGTGTATACCAATCCTGATTGAGTTCATTCTTTCCCTTGTCACAGCAATTCTCATGAGATACTATTGTATACCGAACAGAAGGCAAGGAGTGTCTTACAAAAATATGTAGTAATTGAGTTGAGAACTCAACGGAAACAAATTTATATGTGCTTTGCTTGTTTTAAGGTTAATGGAACTGTGATCTTCATTTTCGTCAAATAGTGGCTCTAGATCTAGTTCAACGTCGCCTTCGTTGTCGATAATGATTTCATTTTTATTATTACATTGTTGCCCTTCAAAAAAATCGGAAACCGACTTCCTTCATTCCTATCGATCTTAATTGGTCTTTGTATCAATAAAATAAATATCAATTGCACAAACTACACCAAAAACGATTTGATCTTCAGAAACTACCGGAAACGTTTCCGGTGTAGTTTGTGAAATTACTATGGATCCTCATCAAGTAACGGCCGGTTTTGGTTAGGTTGAATATAGATATTTTGAGTGTCATTACATATACTGTTCAATTGAATACATAAAAACATTTCATTACTTGATATTCATTTCATTCTGATCAATGAAATGTTTTGTAATCAGGAAATCATCAAATATATCACTAACAAAGCATTTTTTATAAAATCATTATATGTACATTTTTTTTCTTACTTTAATTAATTTTATATTTCTATCAATTCTATCAATTTTTTATGACAATGTTGTTTAGATTTTGTTGTCAAATCAACTAGGTTGCCAAATTCATTGGCATTTGAGAATCAGACGAATCAACTATAAAACATACGAAATCTTATTTGGTTGCTGATGTTAATTATGTACTACATGTTTCTTTGATCACTTAAATTACTACCTACTCCTGTCATGAAATTAATAACCATATAAATAATTCTGTTCAATCAATACACTTTAAAAGATAAGTCCTTTTAGTCTTTTTCTCGCGCAAATTTCGACTTGTATTTCATTAGTTTGGACTAATTTATATCATATTAGACCATTGTCTAATATGATATAAATTGATTTGAAATCCCTGGCAGTATCTGTTAAAAAAAATAAAAAAATTAAAAAGGTTAGCTGAAAATAACAATAATATTAAGCAGAAATGAAATAAAAAAGAAGCAACAACCAAAAAATGAAAAAAAATTGAACTATTAGAAATAGATGAAAATTAAGAAATCATTAACAAGAAATGAAAATTAAAAAATTCAAAGATTCCAAACCAAGTTACTCCACGACGTTTCGATTGTTAGTATCCACAATCTTCTTCGGGTAATAACTGTCTATTTATAGGTCATTTGAGTGCTTTCCCTTTCTCCGTTTCATCGGTTTTAAGGGAAACTGACCGTTTGGCGGGAGTTGAAATGCACCATGAAACATTGTCAACCACCTTTAAAGAAATTCCGACTTCTGAAAGTTATAATTTTCGGGAATCGACAACTGGATAGCGTATAGTTTTTTTTCTTTTCTATCACATTCAGTTTCAAAGCTACTCAAAAAATTAACTTGCGTCAGGGTTAAGATTGCATTGAAGGTTGAGTGTGGAGCCTAAATATGACGGCGATTCTTCAGTATTCGTAAAAGTGAATGACTTGTACTATTAGGTTTCTGGCGGAGTAATCTTAAATAATGAAATGAGCGAAATAGTATTATAACATTACATCCAAAATATTCAATATTTTTCAAGGGAAACTGATAAGGATAGTATAATGAGTATATTTTTAAAATGTAATATATTATCATGAATAAATGAATAGCATGAAAAAAATATGAATGATCTAACTTAGGATAGACTGGGTACGGTTGAAACAAAGAACGGTTGAAACAGAGCAAGTATCTCGTGAACGGTTGAGCGGGGAGTGAGAGGTGCAAGGGAAAACGAAGTTGACGACAGGTCCGAATACGAATTCAATGTCGCACCTAATTGTTTTTTATTACCCAAAAGTGAGTTTTAACGCTTATATTATATGTTCTTCCCAAGTGAATGTATTGAGTGTGTGTTTGTGATAATTATGACGATTGTAGAATAAGGGACGGTGACTATTTTCAATGTGTTATTATAACTTTCGTAACTGTTAAGTATATTTTACCGAAATTGGGGTTGCGAACGGTTGAAACATATTTTGTGGGTACCGTTGAAACAGACGATATTTCAATGTTAATTTTTTGAAAATGCCGAAAGGGTGAGGAAGACTTCCAGCTGAAGTTTCACTACGGAAAGCGACGGACACGCATGGTTTAAACCATTGTTTCCTGTTTAAAATCTGTTCTGTTTAAAATCTGTTTTTCCGTTAACCAGCTGTCGCACCCCTACGAACAACAACCCTCAAAAGTCGAAACTTGTGCGAGCTAAGGATTAACGAGGTCTTACCCTTTAAACGTGTGATTCCTAACACGGGTTGGACGATAGCAGGTGAAGATCGATTGTTCAGACTAGGGCTTGAACCACTGACCAACACGGCAGTCAATTCGAGTGAGTGAACAAAGCACCCACGCCGAACCGCTTGGCTACCGACCGAAATACATTCTGTTGAAATACATTCAAAAGCGAGATGCTTCCGGCAAAGAATATCCCAACATTCAAGCCGGTTTTCGCAAAACGATTTTGCCCATATAACCGAAATCTGTTTACTGCGATCGATTATGCTCCTGCATTTGTAACAGATAGACCCAATTCAGAAAATACAACTGAAAGAACAGATAGCTGATCCAGAAATTACTATCGAGTCTGCAGTTGTTCCTATATTCAATGAGAATCCTACTGAAAGTGAAACCCAATATTATTGCCTTCTCTTCCAACTGAAGAATTACAGTTGTCTCTCCAAAAAAACAGTTGAACAGCAAGCTTTCTATGGCTCACTAGTTCCGATGATTGAGCAAGTGAACATTCATGAACCTGAAGAAACTGTAGATACGCCGTCCAGACTTGTCAGCACGGTATTCATCAAAAAATTTCAACAAGACCGTCTGCAACTGCACAAGCTACTAATGATCGTATCGTCTTCATTCCGGAGACAATATGGCTATTACCCAAAGCACCCCAAGGATGCACCAGAGAAAGAGATTTATATGAAAAGAGCATGAAGCAAAATTAAAACGGATCGAAGCCAAGCAAGTTAAGAAAAGAGTAGATGGAAGAAAAGTTAAAGGAAAAATTGCAAAATGAATAAAAACTACTCAACAGGAATTGTCATCGAAAGAATCAGAAGTGGAGAAATGCTACTGTATTGTTCGCTCAGCACCACTGTCATAGAGCAGATTCGGAGAAAAGTGGATTCGATGTACTTCGTATAAACAGTGAGCTCACGAATATAGCACAGAAGGTGGGCTTAGCTACGTTTGCCACAATTGCGACTCTGAATACTCTTATTAATCTTTGAACTAAATGTTTTCTTCAAGTTTATCCTCAATGTTTATTTGATTTGAGAAGCATTTTCTTTTGTTAATTTTCAATGCCTAATCCATTTAAAAAAGATTTTATTTTAGCTTATTCAGAATGTTAATATTATTATTAATGTTTATTTGATTTCAGAAATATCCTTCATTCAGTTTATGTTCTGGAAGGAAGGTTTTCGTTAAGTTTATTCTGAAATCATTATCTTTGTGATATCTTCTCGTCAAAGGCTGATGAATATTTTAATTCTTGAATACTGATAAATGTTGTCTGTGGTGTCATAATTATTCGTATAATAAGTATTGATGACGAGTGAAGTATATTTCATTAATATTCACTGAATTATTTGTATGTGTTTCAACTGACCCCAATCACTGTTTCAACCGCCCCTGGCATGGAGACGGTTGAAACAAATATATCTTTTTTTTTAATTTCATATATTTCTGGAGATAGTAATCCGGGGACTATAATAATACATCCATATCGTAGCTAGAACATCAAATTTGAATTTCACATATCACAATCGTCACTTGGTTCATCAACAACAAAATTATGAACGATAAAAGCTAAATTGTTTCAACCCCTACCTGATCTAATCAATTAACAACTTGAGATTAATATTCATCAAAAACTCTTCTGTTCTGTGATAAAATGTTCAGGAAGACAAAGATAACATCACTGATTTTCATTCTATCAGAACTGAGATGTACATACAACGTGCAAAGTATGAAAACATTATTTTTGGGCAAAACAAAAAAAAAATAAAATCGTACTGGAGTGCATATGGATATATGACAGAAATGTCATTTACGTTTGTGAATGCTGTACAAATAGAATACTAGTACATCGACATTAGGATGAATTAATGAATAAGTTCATCCACTTCTGATCATTCAAACCCTCATATGATATTTTTCTGGCTGATTCGGCCGTTACTTGATGAAGATTTCATAATCAACACCTTACGATTTCGAAAATAAAGTTTGTGGAGATCAAATCGTTAGGTGTAGTTTATTATAACGTAGTGAATAGCGTACGTTATTCGCTACGAAAAAGTTACTGTGTTAACGAAATATGTCATGATATTTTTCAAAAATAAAGATTGTGGAAATCAAATCGTAAGGTGTGGTTTATGAAAAATTTCTTATACAGTGTGTAAAAGCCAAATGGAATAAATTCATTATTTCGGTTATTGTATATATTTTTAAAGAAACTTGAAACACGTCAAATGTAAATTATAATTTGACATTCTTCAACGTAATAATGCCACCCCTACCTTCAACCCCCTTCGAATGACAGGAACGAACCCAGTTTTTTCAAATTGGAAGTATAGGTTTGTGATATATCGTTTGAAAGGTATCTTCAGTCTCTTTTCAAAACTGTTATCACTTCCAAGTTTATTGCAACAATTAAGATGAAATAAATTGAAATCACGTGGTTACCGAAATTCGATAAAATACACTCAAAAACTGAAATGAAATGCAAAATATAGTGAAATGTAGAATACAAAAAGAACCATGGATGTTAACGAAGTAACAATAAAACTGTATTAAACATATCAGGCGTGATCGACCTAATCTCAAGCGTTATTCGTTCTTTCAAGTCATTTAAATCTGAAGTTATAGTTTTGTACACATTGCTCTTTACATATCTCCATAAAAAGAAATCTTATAATGAAACATCAGGTGATCGCGCTGGCCATTCAATCGATCCACGCCTCCGAATCCACCAATTGGGAAATGTTGTATCGAGGATTGCGCGACATTAACATGGTGATGTGGTGGTGCTCCATCCTGCTGAAACCATATCGTTTTCACTGAAACTTGAGGTTTCCTGGATCAGGATATAAATTTGCTAAATTTGGAATGACATCATTTTGGAGTAGTGCCAAATAATTATAGCCATTCAACTTGCTCTTATTGAAGAAAGGACCAATGATATGGTTTCCTACAATCCCTGCTCAAACATTAACCTTTGAGAGTATTGCGTGTGTTCTTCTGACATCCAGTGAGGATTTTCCGTAATTGTTACCATTTGTCAGACTTGAAGTTAACGAACTTCAAACTTAAATTAAAATACTGACATTCAATGTTGTAACATACAAAACAAGTTGACAAGCCGTTTCAAACTAACGTTGCCACGGAAATTATTTACAGTTTTTTAAAGGATACCATCTGAAAAGAACATTGCTATGGATTTTGCTCACTTTCTCATTATCAATACCTCAACATGAAATAAGTTTTGAGTGCCTATGTTGAAATAAGTTTTGAGTTTGAATTGATGGGGTTATATTTTCAGGGTTTTTGGAAGATTCTCTCATCCCTTTTTTTTTCCAAAAAAGTTTTGAGTGTATTTTATAGAATTTCGGTAACCACATGATTTTAATTTATTTTATCTCAATTGTTGAAATGAATTCGAAAGCGAAAACATTCTTGAAAAGAGAATTAAGAGACCTTTCAAACGATATATCACAAGCCTATACTTCCCATTTTGAAAAATGGGAGTGTTAACTGTCATTCGACGAGGGTTGAAGGTAGGGGTAGCTTCTTTCCGTTGAAATATGTCAAATTATAATTCAAATTTGACTTGTATTGGTATTTTGTTAAAATCTGTACCGTAACCGAAATAAAGAATTTATTCCATTTGGCTTTTACACACTGTTTGATATGGCAATGTAGTGTATGTCGGAAAATGTATCAAATGAAAAACTGTTTCATTTCTATACTAGATGATCACATCATTTATTCAAATACATTTGATTCAGTTCTTATTTTTTCATCAACATATTCTGATGGTTCAGGAGAATAAGTTGTTTTTTTATTTCAGATATCGTAATTGGTCTGCCTATTCTAGAATCGAATATGAAAATGAGTTTTTTCACAGAGCATTTCAGTGTGGAAAAACTCTTTCCCGTGCAGAAAAACCCAAGAATATTCATTGCTAGTCAGGTGAGTGAATAATTTTTGGAAACTCAAAGTCCAGAGGTACATTACATTACAGGTATATTACTATGAAAAAAGAGAATGTGAAAACCAATGGCACATGAAAGTGTCAATTTTTAGCAGAGACCGCAGGTCGAGGCGTTTTACTTGTCCGTACGAATACAGAAATGTGAGAAACTTCGAAGTAAACGAACTTCCGAGAAAAGTTTAGCATTTTGAAGGTGGACGAAAAAATGTCGTTGAATCTGCATAAGTTGTTAGCCAGACTGAAATTTAATGTACCCCGTCACCTTCTCAGATCCAAATTAATAACATTTAATATTCCACGATTACCTAATTTGACAGGCAGAATTGATGCATACAAAAAACATTTCAATAACTTTGGATCATTTTATTAAATTAATCATTTTGATATCTCAAGCACATTTTTTATGCATAATGAAATATTACGCTTGGAGCGTTCCAGATCAGTTTTTTGGTAGTGAATATTTTGTTTTGTAGTTAACGTGTGTTAACGTAGGTTAACGTATTATTATTGTCATCACTTTTCTTAGTTGAGAACAACCTATTTTTCACATAGGAATATGTAATTGGACTATTCGTTTGTTTGCCACAATAAATAAATGATTCATATGGTCTAATAGGCTTCTATTATTTCACTTACTTTTTTTGAATACTCTATTCAATTATATCAGATTGTTTCGAAAATTTCGTCGGTTTTAATGTCATGTGTTTTTGTAGCCCCATATCTCAAAAAATATTTGGAGAATTTTCTACTCAATAAATTCATGCTGTTCATTTTTTTCTGAATTTCTGTTACCTCATTTCAGCTTACTACTATATGAAATCGTAAAGCGATTTTCAGCTGATTTTTCTCTAAGAATTCAAATTGAACAAAATCGCTGCCGAAACAGCTCGAAAAGTTAAACAGGCATTTGACAATGATAGTGTTAATGAACGCACTGTTCGACGTTGGTTTGCGAAATTTCGTTCCGGAGATTTTAGCCTTGAAGATGAGCCCCAAAGTGGTCATCCTACAGCAATCCAGGTCAAAGATTTAAGGACTCTGGTCATGACTGATTCATCACAAACGGTGCGTGAGTTGGCGGAAGAACTGGGCGTCAGCTCAGTTCTTAATGGTTTGAAACGTATTGAAAAGGTCAAAAAGCTCGAAAAGTGGGTACTCCACGATTTGAACGATTGACAAAAGTTATCACGTTTTAAAGTATGTTCTTCTTTGCTTTTGTACAACCAAAATGATATGATCTTTTTTTGAATCGGATAGTCACGTGTGATGGAAAGTGGATCATCCATGACAACAGAAGACAGTGGTTGGAAACCGCTGCCACACCCAGGCATAAATCATCGTCCAAAAATTTGACGAATTGAACGTCGAAGTTTTGCCTCACTCGCCATACCCCTCAGACCTGTCGCCAACTGACTACCACCTTATAAGTACATCGATAACTTGGTAGAACCTTCGTAATGTCTTTCATTGAAGTGATCCACTTTGATTATACTGGAGCATTTATATTTGTTCGTCTTCAGAATCGTTCTGGTGGATTTTACAGAAATCCCCATTTCGTAGGCAATTTCTCGTAAAGAACAATCTTGATTAGCATACATTTTGTAACTGGCCAATCCTAAATATAAAAAGGTGTTTTCACTGTGTAAATTTTCATGTGGTAATATTTGCTTACCCATAACATTCATTTGATTCCTCACACTTCCAGTAACCACACATTTTCTTCTTTTCTTTCTGTCAAATGTATCATAGTTGGATGTTCGAAAACGACGATTCGGGCATAGCTCAACATACATTTTTCTTGCCATAAGTGGATTTCTATTTGATTTTGCATAACTGAATAGTCCATTCATCATTCGAATACATCTTTGATATGTTCATAAATGTCTGACAGTTCTCAACAGATATCAACAACGCATTAATTTTTACTGCCATAGAAACCAAGCAAAGCCTACGCGTTTGAGATGGTAAATGAATTGAGATGCTATCTGATCATTTTTTCACATACCTTTATTCATAAAATATGTATGTATGTATATACAAAAATATACCTACCATCTATCTTATAAACTATTTATATACATATGTATTTATAGTTCAGGCATTTATAATTGAAACTGAAAATAAAATATTTTATTTGAAAAATTATCTATTTTCTGTGATTTAATTTCACGCCACTTATCCGCTCTGAGCATATCAATAAAATCTCCTATGTGTTTATGAACATCTAAATTGTAATGAACAATTCCACATATTGCCCAAACCCACACTCTTCTATCCAACATATCATCTATCTTGGGTTCGGTGTACATAGCTGTCAATCCATATATCCTAAATAGATTGTTTCTACTCCACTCCCATATAACCCTTGCTGGACCACACGTTGTTAACATATGTGCAATATTATCAGTCACGTTACATTTACTGCAATCCGCACCAATGCTCAATGCATACTTCATTTATGGCACTGGAGCACTGGAACGCCACCTTGTTGGTGTATATGTGTTCATTAGGATATTTGACCAGATACGACTCGAATCATATTGGGGATGTTTGAGTTGTATTGTCGTGGTTTTATTTTCCTTTTCCATTATTTGTCTATATGTAATCTCAGAAGTTGCCAACTCGTTCTTGGTGTACACAATCCCTAAATCTCTAATACTTTTACTAATATTTTTTATGTAACGGTGCATACTATCATGATTATTTTCGAATATTTTATTTATCACCGATTTGTAAAAAATTTCATTTTCAACAGTTGTTCATGACCTCGCTTGTGTTTTAAGAAATAAAGCTAGTGCCTTCCTATCGACATTGATTAAATTCAATCCTCCTTTTATATACGGCAGGTACAACTGATCTCTAGCCACCCTATATAAACTCCCTTGCCATATATAATTTCCTGTGCCAAATACCATACTTTAAACAGAACATATGTATTCACAAACCACACTTTCCTAATTAAATCCAAATCTCTCACATAGTTCAAGAGTAAATCCAACCTTATATTTTTTATGACCGTGTCCCAATTTTCATTCACCATATCTCGAAATCTGTTTAAAATAATTACTCCCAAGATTTTAGTTTCTTTTTTTACTGGAAAATTCCTTATGGCAGTTTGTTGTAACTCCGTCATTCGCCCAAGAGGTAAAATTTCGGATTAATGGACATTTATTCTAGCATTCGCACCCTTTTCATATATCCTGATTATTCTGTTTATAGTATCTACATCTCTTTCGTCTTTGATATATACGGTGATATCATCCGCAAACGCCTATATTTTCCTCGGGCTATCCCCAATTGATACCCTGCAGACTGAAGTTTGCTATTCTAATGAAAGGATCTATAGATAAACTAAACAGTGTCATTGACATAGGACAACCTTGTCGGATCGAGGTTTGTATGTTGAAACCATCTAAAAGATATCCATTCAGTAGGATTTTTGAGCGAGCCCCCTTATATATATATATATATATATATATATATATTTTTGAACACCTCAGTTTTGTTCCTATTAAAACCCATTGCTCCCATTACAGCCCACAGGTATTTATGATTTACCCTGTCAAAAGCTCTTCTGAAATCCAGTGACAATATCGCACCTGCTTGTTGTTTATCTTTTTCGAAAAATAAAACTGTGTCCCGCACTAACAACAAATTATTGAATATTGATTCATTGTTACCACCTACCTGTTCCAGTCCAATAATATTTTTTATATTTTTCATTCGAGATGCAATTATTTTCATAAACAACTTGTAATCAGTGTTGAGCAGTGTGATTGGTTTAAAATAGGACAAATCTTTTGCGTTCTTTACTTTGGGAGAAGGGTAATGACTGCCTCTGACAATTCTTTTGGTGTTATTGTCTTACCGGAGAGTAGCATGTTAAACATTTTACCGAGCTCATTCCCGAGTTCATCGAAAAACGTCAAGTAGAATTCATAAGTGAGTCCATCAAAGCCAGGTTTTTTTTTCTTGGCAATTCCAGCAAGCACTCCTTTCACTTCTTCCACAGTTATATCTTTTTTCAAAAACATGTTATCACGATGTGATACTTTGTTTTTAATATGAACAAGTAGACACCTGGTGTCCCTGTCATTGACTTGTGGGTCCTGTTGATTATCATTAAACAATTTTGAGTAAAAGGTATTAGCATAGTTGATCATATCTTTAGAATTTGTAAGTATATGACCATTTTCAGTTTTTACGGAAGGAATAATGAATATTTTGTTTTTCTTTTGCTTCATGAGATCATACAGGCTGTATCTCTCGTTTATACCTTCCTCATCTTTATTTTTGAACCTAGTGTTCAGTTGTTGTTCTTTCAGCTGGAATATTGTATTTTCAATCTCCCTATATTCATTCAAAACGTTTTCGCCTCTGTTCAACTTTTCATTTGTTTCAAAAAGTGATGCCGTATTTTCTCTAACAAAAGTATATTCTATTTAATTTTTTTGAGTTAAATCCCAAGTATCTGTTAGATGCAGCCCTTGCACGAGATTCAATAAAGGTTTACAAATATTAGTTCGATTCAGTACTTGATTTTGTTGTACGATGGCATTAAAATTCCCTTAGTAGAAAGATCGGCAATCGGCAGATTGCAGTTCAAATGCATTGTGATTTTTTTGAAAGAATCTATTTCTCTCATTATAATTTTGAGATCCAGATGGTGCATACACATTTACATATCTCATGTTATTGATTGTTGCTGAAATAATTCTCCCGTCTGTGGAACAGAGCACATCTTTAATATCAAACCCGTGTCTGCAGATGATTCCCGTTCCTCTCTGCATTTGCCCAACATTACTCAGAAAATAATACTCAAAAACGTTATCTAAATGCTCTGTATTCAGTTCTTGTACAAAAATCAAGTCTATATCATTCTTCTTGATGAAATCATATGCAAGACTTTGTTTTGTCTTATTTTTCAGACCATTACAGTTTATAGTAGCTATAGTTTGTATGTGCGTCATTTGGATCTCAAAAGAAAAAAGATAAAATAGCTAGATATACATTATATATTAATCAACATCTTAAGGATATCCACGATGGAAAATAACAAACAATATACTTGCGTTATTAACCGGTATATATCACAAAACTCACTCAGATTTTCACTTCCTCAGAAAAAAGGATCTTCATCATTCTTAGCCTGTTCACCCTTTTCGTTCTTTCCAGATGGTACCATGTTCCGCTCGTCGAAGTCGGTCCAAGTAGTTACAACTTTTGCTGGAAGTTTGATAGCCAGCTTTAGCAATTTCCTCTCCTCTTTGGAGCTGGTATGTGTTTTTTGTCGCTTTTTTTTCCTTAAACCGGTCATTATCTTCGTAACGTCCTCCCAACTACCCTGGTGTCGGTGAAATTATATCACTAAGTGATTCAATCTCCTATTCTTCTTCAGGAAAATTTTCATTGAGCTCCTTTTCCTCCTTCCGTTTACCCTGAGTTTCAGGAAATTCCAGCTGCATCACTGTGTTTTTCGTCTGTCTTTCTTTATCATCAGTTACTACTGGAGCGTTCGGTCTAATGTAATTTACTCTATTCAGCGGCCTTTTTGGACAATATTTTCTTTCATGTCCTGGTTCTTCACAAACCATACAAGTACGTACCTGATTGGAATACGTAACCAATGAGGTACACCCTTCGATCGACACATAAGACGGTACTGGTTTTTTCATGGCTATCCATATTGCTCTTTTTCCAGTTTCCACGTTGAAGAGTCCATCGCCAACATATTTCTCATTTCGAATACTTTTGACAATTCCATAATTTGCCATCTTCTCCTTGATTTTCTGGTTGTACATTTCCAATGGGAAATCGTCAATCTTCACTAATACATCGTCAGTATCCTCTGTTGAGAAGACATCAACCTCCTCTCCTTCATCTCCTACGTATTTGACTATTCCGTCACTGAACTCCTGCAGAATTGCCTTCATCTTCATGTTTGATACCAACTTGAGAAACATCTTATGCCTAACATGATCAAATTGTATTCCTACAATTTGATCCACAGTACACTTCAACACATTCTTTATTCACATATGAAGGTTTGTGTTCAACGGTTTTTTTCAAACGTTCTTAAAATTTATCGTTAGCGTATTCACTCTCTTAATCAACATACTGACTCACTGTTATTACTTGCACTTATCACTCGTCGCACGTCTGTACCCTACGATGTCTAATGCAAGACTGTGATCATAACAAATAATACAACATTCGAATTTTGTCCAAAAACTAATATTTTCGTAACTTCCAGGATTGAGAATTATAAAAATATTACGAATTATAATTGATCAGCGAGAAATAAGCCTTGAAAGAAGGATTACGGCAATACAAAAATTTCCAAAAAAGCAAAGTATGAATTTTCATTGTGTCAAATTTATTAAGTTGTCTGATTTATATTTTGGAGAAATCGAAAAAATTTACAAAAGAAGTAACGGTCCGTAATTTGAAATTGTTGTCACTAATGATGGTAGTTATTTCAAATTGAACGATATGAAAGTTTCAAATATAATATACCCTTGGATTCTGAATTCATGCTTCATCAATATTTGTAATAAATAAGACAGGCCCACATTTAAAAAAATAGTTACAAAATTAACCAAAAACTAAATGAAATGATTCTTATATTTGAAGCTCATCAGAATATTTTTTTACAGTGGCAATACAATAAATCTCAACCAAACATCAAGTACTTGATTTACCGAACTTGTCACGCTGCATACCTGTTGACAACTTGGATACTGTCACTCGATCGAAGATCATACGTCTTTCTCACGAACTGGGGTTATACCTTGCTGACGCTGCAATCTGTGATTTGTTGGATAATGTTAACTTCAGCCACTATCGATAGCAGAGTATCCAAAGGTTTTTCTGAAGGTTGTCTTGCCAAATTTCACAATGTGTACTGGATCATTCATGCAATATCCAATGCTATAGGTTTCTTGATAAGTATAATTTATTGGACGACCATATACGGACCGTCAGGTTTGATTCAACCTATTGTTATTGAAAATTAATTTTAAGGAATGCTTAATATTCCAGGTGGAAAATTTACTGCCACAAATTTCTTCGTTCATGGGAGTAACTCCATAACGATATTTCTGGACCTCTGCATCACTGCCCATCCGATTTATCTAATCCATTGTTGTTATCCTATGATTTTTGGATTGGTATACCTAACATTCTCAATTATATTTTACTTCTGCGACAAGGGAAGGTGAGTTTGATGTATAGTTGTAAAATTGAATATTATTCAACATCATAATATTAATGAATATTATTGAAGTTCTATTCCAACACCTCGACACGTGTTTCAATCACCAAGTGATATCTTCAACAGGAAGATTGAACAGTTTGATGTTCCTCTTGTGTTACGGTACTGTATGGTGTTCTGTGAAAATCTTACAATGAAATGTTTCCAATACGTTATGGATTTCCATAAATTTCATCACATACAAGTTCTTAAACCTGCTTTCACCCACTACTGAAATATAGTGATCAGTATACACTCACTGAGTATGAAAAATCTCAACATTTTTTGTTATAAAATATCAGAGAAAGAAAATAGGTTCATTTCACATAAAGTGTTTTTGATAGTAGAATATGAGAAAGCAACTCTGAGGCTCAAAATGTTGGATTTCTGGAACTTGTTGACTTCACATCCATTCCTGGAAAAAGTTTCTACATTAATCTCTAAATCAGGGGTGCTCAAACTTGAACTGTTGGCGATTAATATTGTTAGACTACGATCGATTGATTCTGAGAGGCTGCAAGTATGTGTGATGCAGGATTTTCGTCTAGGTAGGGTGTATCGTAGCATATATATATGCATATATATAATGCACAATATGCATTTTTTAGTCAAGGTAAGTGTATGTCTGCTCTAAAATGTCAATGAAAAAACTCATAATTATTCAAAATTGCGAGATTATTGGTTCTTATGAAACAAACGAGTTGTAGTGTCTAAGCTTTACTAAAGAGTGACTTTGGATGTTGAAGCGTGGCACTACATGTCCCCAGCATACTTTCATAAGATGGTGCGTAATTACTGAGCAAGCATGATGACATATGTTCGTCAATAAGTCGATTGCAATATTTTGGCTTAATTGTCTTCATTTCAGAAAATGCAGACTCGCACAAGTGAGTTGACTCAAACATTGCCGTCAGTTGAAGGGCTATTTGCCTTAGATTCGGATATTTATCTTCAGATATAAAACACCAGAATTTTGTATCAGCTGCTGTGGTTTTGAGATGTATATCTAATATAGTCTGCACTAACTCATTTTCAACAGACCATGAGTCGAATTGGTCCAAAATATTTGATAATTCTGCCTCATGAATATATATCATAATTCAACAGAGGAATCCTTGCTTTCAAAGACTGAAAATGTTTCAGATACTTTCTTTTCAGTTGATCTTTCATAAGGAACAATTTACTTTCGAATGCGTTCATTGCGCTAATAATTATCTCAATAATAGTTTTTCTTTTACCTTGAAGCTCCAAGTCAATGGTGTTCTTGAAACCTTTCTGGGAATTTTCCGGGACCAACCACCTGACGTTCGTGTGAATAAGTAAATCAGTGTGTTCAGCTGACTCACTATCTTCCAACTGCAATTTAAAGAGCCGTCGTTGCAAGTTACGTGCACAGATGGAATTCACAATTGTTATTGCAATGCCCATAATCTCTCCCATATTTAGAAATTTTCAACACAAAACTTGTTGATTTATAATGCAAAGGAAGGTGAAAAATGAGGGGAAATCGTCATTAGCTCGACACAATGTCACAAAATCGTTTTTGTTTTCAGTCATGGCTGGTGCTCCATCGGTTGTAATGCACACTAATTTATATACTGGTAGCTTGTAGTTTGTTGCAAAATTGGAGAAAACGTCATAATATATATCTTCACCACGAGTATTTCCCTTCAGAGGAGTCATAGTCAAAAACTCTTCCTTGGCCGACATGTCTATGAATACCATTCGAAGAAAAATACACAGCTGGGCAGTGTCTGTCATATCGATGGATTCGTCGAACTGTAAAGAAAAATATGTACATTCCATGATACCATGTTTAAGTTTATCTGCTATGTCTTAACTTGTGACTTCAACACGCCTTGTGACAGTCGGACGAAATAATTGAAGTTCTCTAGTAGCAGACATAATATCTGTTTCATTTTTGAAATATCCAAATAAAGTGTCACCCGCTTCAATAAATGCTTCCTTCTCAACCGATTCAACTTCAAATGGGTTCTTGTGTGTCGCCAATATATGAGATATTTTAAATGACGCGATTGTATTAGCTTTTGATTGTTTGGCTGGTCTTGTGAACATGCTTTGTTCTTTTTTAATACAAGTTATCAAGTCACGTACTTTTCGTTTTCTCAATCCACTCTGTGATGGAAAATATTTTTCATAGTTTTCGTGAACCGTTTTATGATGTCTCTCTAAGTTCCCACGCTAAGGTATTGCAACCGACACATGACAAATGTGACAAATGCACTTATCCTTTTCCATACAAAAGAAAAATTCTTCCTCCCAATCGTTATTAAAGTGATACGTTTTCTTCGCGGCACTCATTTTGTACTTTTTATTAATAAACCTTATATCGCCTTCACGTTATTACTCAGACTGACTCCTGCAGACGCGAACGGAGTCTCGAATGTTCCCGCCAAACACGCCGCCCGAAGTTTCTAGAAAAGTCGACGGGAATCGCCGCGGATTTTCTTTGACAAGTACCGCGCGTTCCTTTGATAAAGCCACCTTTTGCCGCTAGCAGGGGGTTATTACGATGAAAGAAAGTAATGAGGGTGTTATTCTGGCGTAATTGTGGATCGAATAAATTTTAGTAGTTTATTCATTTTCTTTTATTCTAGTGGCATATATACTAAAACAAAATCTGTGAATAGTTTCATATCGGATTTTTTTTCTCTAGATCGACTAAAAAGCACTCGCGATCGACCGTTTGAGCACCCCTGCTCTGAATAATCCTTAGAAATGTACAGGTTAATTCTTCTGTTTTTTTTTAAAGATGACTCTGACATTACTGTTGCATTCAAAACTTCAATTCATTCTGAATTAAAATTAGGAAAAATTCAGTTTGTTCACTGCTTTTTCTGAAAATGTGACGTCTTTATGACACTATTTTTCTCAATGCATCACCGACTTATCACAGTATATGATTCATTTGCAAGCCATGACTCAACCCTGATTTGCTCATCCAAAGAGGGTGATTCGATTAATTAAATCATTACAAATGACGTGTTGAATAATTTTCCATTTTTTTTTCAACACTGGAAACATTGATAGTACATGGAATAACGGAATGGTGGAAATATTTTTTCATTTTGCCAAAATTCGAATCTGTAGGGCTGAATTTTGCCACAAATGTTAAATTTGACGTCCTGGGCGTATACAAGGGGATATTTTTATCATTGAATATCGATTTCTTCATTCGAAATTACGAAGTCATAGCGACTCGCCTTGGTGCCGCACGGGTGCAATGCTGATAATAAGTATACATTTGATCGCGTGCGGTCGCTGCTAATCATAAAGTGCTATAGGACGAAGCGCGGCCTTCGACGCACTATTATTAGGCACGCGCCGCTTGCCCCACGGTCGGTATCGCCACAACCGCTATGACGCTGCATTTTGAATATGCAAAATATTCATTTGAATAACATGCTGTAATGGGTCATATTGATCTACTTATATTAATTGTACAATGTATTTGAGGTACTTAATTGGATAAGGATCAGTGCTGTATTGCTGGAAATCACTTCGTGAGTAAACCATTATTTCTCGAGGATGATGAAAGGTTGTTGTGGGTTATCCCTAATAGATGGACATATACCATCGTGGACTTTTTTGTAGATCTTTTTGATATGTACACATATGTAGTACTTTTTTTTATCTATCTCGTAGGGTTCGGCCAGCGTTTGCAATGTGAGCTCAAGAAAATGTGTTTATTCACGACATCACATTAGAAATCTTTGAAATTATCAGTGTACATTTGTACGTCTCCATGCACGACTTTCTGAAACAGGCAGCTTTAAAAGATCTACGGTTGTCATTGGGGGGCTTGCAACGGTAGGAACAGTTCGAATTGAAGAAGCTGTTTTGAATGAGATTGAAGTGAATCCTCATACCAGTACTCGAAAAATAGCTGAAAAACTGAATATTACTCATGTCACAGTGTGACAGATTTTGAGAGCCCAGCAGCTATATCCCTATCACATGCAACGTGTGCAAGCTTTATTGTCCAGATATTTGTCCAGTTTGGGTTGGAATTGTCGGTGACCATCTCATTGGGTCTCACATCCTTTCACCTAGACTTAATGGAGAAGAATACCGAAGGTTTTAATAATTCGTTTTACCTGGACTTTTAGAAGAAATTTCCGTCATGGAAAGATTCCATATTGGTACATGCACGATGGTGCTCCACCACACTTTAGTGTAGTGACACGGCAATTTTCGGATGAAAATTACCATAATCGCTTGATTGGGAGAGCAGGCCCATACCTATGGCCACCTCGCTCGCCCGAAATGAATCCCTTGGATTATTTTCTCTGGCAACACCTTAAAACGTTGGTATACAAAACTGCTATTCAAAGTGAAGAGGATTTACAGAATAAAGTCATTAATTCATGTGACATAATAAAAAATACGCCAGGTATTTTCAGAAGAGTGCGAAATTCAATGATGCGGTGGCTAGACGGTTGTATTGAAGCCGAAGGAGGCCATTTCCAACACTCATTTTAGTGCAATTCGTTAGTCTAGATGTTAATGTTATTTACTATTTGTTGTTATTGTTACATAATTAGAAATGAAAAATTGTAAAGATGATAATTTTCAAAAGAAACATTTAATTTCCCATATTATTCCTTGTGAGGTCCAGGGATATGCAATTAGGTCAACTCTTTTTTCTTGAAAACTAAGCAAAATACGAAAAAAATTAAAAATATAAAAAAGTTGTATTTCTAATCGATCAATCCAATGAAATGATGAAAATTGCACAAAAGTCAGTGGCGTACATTTTTAAGTCAAAAATATTCGTTCAAATCCCGCTCTAGACGCCACTGGACTTAATAAATTGAATCAGATTCGGGCCAAATTAGCCCCTTAATGTTATGAATACCTTTGCCAAATAACATTGAAAATAGATGAAGGGTATTCAAGATATTCACGAATAACTTTTTTTTTTATTTTAACACCCTGTATCTTGAGAACGAACGATTTGCAGACCCTTGTTTATATGAACATTTCGTCTTAAAATTACCTAACGAATCGTCTATTGAATTTATGGTACATACTTAATTAACACCCTGTATTGCATGAGCATTCGACTATGAGAAAGCTCTGTTCAAAGTGGGTGCCGCGCGAGCTCACTGTTGACCAAAAAAAAGGTCTTGATGATTCTGAGCAGTGTTTGGCTATGTTTGAACATAACAAATTCTAATTTTCTCGTCTATATATGACAATCTAAGAAACATGGAGCCATCACTTCACTCCGGAATCAAAACGATCGTCATCTGAATGGAGAGCAACTGGTGCATCTCGTCCAAAGCGCTCGAAAGCACCACAATCGGCAGGAAAGGTTATGACCTTAGTATTTTAGGATGTGCGTGGGGTAATATTCATCGACTATCGTGAAAAGGAAAATCAACAGTGAAAATATATAGCGTTATTGGAGCATTTAGAAGCTGAAATTGTAAAAAACGACCGCATGTGGCAAAGAAAAACAATTTGTTTCGTCAAGACAACGCACCGTGTTACAAGTCAATCTAAGCAATGGCATAACTAAATGAATTGAACTCCGACATGCTCCTATATCTACCGTATTCGCCAGTTTTGGCTCCCGCTGTTCTTAGGCCTCAAAAAAAATTCACACTGGTGAGAAATTTCGCTTCAATAGGAAGATTGTTGGTGAAAGTGTGGCCTATTTTGAGGCAAAAGATAAATCGTTCTACAATTTTGAACAAGAGAGAACGCAGTTTCTTTCTAGGTCTGGGACTTTTTAGCACATGTGTTACTATGTAGTGATGGTGATCATGCGACAACTATTATTATTAATAATAGGTAACGTACTTTCGAAATAGTTGACGAGTTGGCTCCTGCTTGAGTTATATCGATGACACTGGTGTCAATGTTTCGACTACTTCGTTCATTAGCCTCATGTTCTGTGTATGGATTGTTAATAACTTACCTAGCCACCTAGAAAGCAGTATGGCTAGTCACTGTCCGTCTGCCATGTAACATTGCAGAATCATCCCTACTTCAACTAGATACAAAATATCTGGTCAAGGTAGGGATCGAACTCATGATCTTCCAATAGTGAAAATAATAGGTGTGAACTGATTTCATCTTTTTTTTTGTTTCAAGTTTGGTGGTGTTTTCGCTAAGTATTGTCATGATATTAGTAACCATGTTTTGATAATTTCAGGGGTGGCTCTGGTATGATATACAATATTCTGGACTGGAATTACCCTGGAAAAACCACTGGAATAGTGATTGGAATCCTGTTTTTCGTTATATTTTTGCATGCATTGACTTTCATCATTTACAAACTGAAGATCATCATTTATGAGAAGATTATGAAAAGTAACAATCAATCTCAGCAAGAAATTCATAGCACAGGCCCACCTGAAGTCTAATTAAGTGAGGATAATGAATTATAGAATATGAATATATAGTAACAATGAATAAATCAACTGTTTTTCAAAGAATATCAGAAAAAAAAGTGAATCAGAGAGCATAGACAAAAATGGACATAAAATAGGAATGACTCTATTACTTAGAACTTATTTTGAATTTTTTTTTCTTCTATTCAATTGTAACATTTTTTTTTCGCTGATCTGCTGTTCAAGTAATGATTGTATTGTTGATTATTATTTTATGAAAATTAATAAAAAATATTCATAATTCATAATTTTTAATCAATGCGGTAAATCTGTATAAAATCTGTTTGAAATCTATTTTTCCGTTAACCAGCTGTCGCACCCCTACGAACGACAACCCTCAGAAGTAAAAACTTGTGCGAGCTAAGGATTAACGAGGTCTTACCTTTTAACGTGTGATTCCTAACACGGGTTGGACGATAGCAAGTGAAGATCGATCGTTCAGACTAGGGCTTGAACCACCGACCAACACGGCAGTCAATTCAAGTAAGTGAACAAAGCACCCACGCCAAACCGCTTGGCTACCGACCGGTAATTCCGGATGAAGTAATTCCGTCCTACTCTTTGAACGAATTCATTCTCACTCTTGTTCTGCCTTCAATTCAGATTTAATAAACTATGATCGAAGGGCGTAAACTTTCACGATCGGAGATAACTAGTAAAAGCTATTTTCCCATAAAGAGGTGCTGGATATTCAGAAAGACAAAAACAATTCCAACCGAAAAAAGGGGAATCAACTTCAACAGAGTCTGGATAGCTGTGGTAAACTATATTCGCGAAAGGTTATTCACTTCAACCCATAGGAGTAGAGCCCTGCTCATCAATAATAAAATGAAACCTGAGACACAAACTTTGGATATAGTATTGGCTGTAAGAGCAACAGTAACTGTAGACGAAAAGTCAGGTTACAAAACCTGAAAAAATAACCAAAAATTCCGGAAAATCTCTGCTCGTCAAAGTTTACACTCTTTGATCAACTGCTTTCAACTTTGATCAACTGCTTTCTATTATGATGGATAGAAAGAAAGAACCATTCCAATACACGACAAGGCACTGAGAAAGGTTCAATGAAAACAGAAAAGATGCAACTCTCGTCAACATTAAACTGTTGAATTCTACCACGGGACTAGGAAATACGTTGCAGATGATAAACGTGATAGAAAACACAAAAACCACTCACCAAGATATATAAAAAAGTGCAATATTCTCAGTGAGACTCACAAAAAACAGTCGTGAACTTTCCCGATGGGACACTATCAGCAGACGAGTTCAGTATGCTTGCCAAAAGTGGAAAATTCACATAAGTCCAGTCAATGTACCCTCAGTGAACATCTTTGGGAATGTTGAATCGAGAATGCATACTCTTTCAAACGACATTGCTGAGGAAATCCGCTTCAAGAGAAAAAGAGGAAGAACACAGGCAGAAAAATAATTCCGGAATAATCCGAAATACGACAAAGATATATTAGTTCTGCCTACTGATAACAGCAATGCCACTATTGTAATGGACATCAAAGGTTACAAGCAGAAAATCGCAACCTATACAGATCCAGGAATATGAAAGAACCCCAATCAGGATCCGATCCACTGAATTTTGAAAACAGGTCAAGATGATAATTTGAAAAAGCTTTTTCTAGAATTTGAGGCCTTTTGTCCACGTCTATATGACCTACCATAAATCCACACAAAGGATGTGCCTAGCAGACATAACCGCCTTGTTCACTCATCAGGTATTTAGTATCGACGTGTTTCTAGTAGAACCCCAGTGAACAACTCGTTAAATTCTGTAGTAGCAAACTTATTTTTGGTGTAATTCAGACAACGGGCCTTAGTGCCAGCGGCCGCGAAATTATATTACTGGCTAGGTTACGTTGACAGTACGTTCGTAGAATGGAAGCACGGTAGGAAGAAATGTCACATTTCAACTCCAAACCAAAACACAATTCACAGTGGAACAGGATATCAATTGGCTTCTTGTATGAACTACTAAATGGACATGAAGACGAGTAGGAACAATAGATCCAAAGTATGAGGATCTATTCCAACCCACACAGCAACCCGTGGAAATTAATTGTAGCTCATACCTATTATAACTCGACCAAAAAGATTATAGCTACCCAACGAAACCCGTCACTCCATTTGGTGGCTGATTTTTCAAGTCAGCTAATGATAATAAGGCACTGCTAAAAGCTGAAAAACTAATTTAATCCACCGTGAGGCAGAGCTTGATTTTTTGTGAAAAACTATCGACTTCAAGGTTGACAGACCTTGGAATGATACATTCTCCCTAAACCAGTGAGGGCCTGATTGGCGACTACCTTTTTCAAAAAAGAAAGCAGCACAAATGGCTGGGGAACAAGGTTTTTGTGTTTCATTTCAGGAAGAGGCCTCCATGGCTGTGGAATATACTAACTGCACCTACAGCACTGATCCTTTCAGGCTAATATATGAATATAATTTTTAAATATGGTTTCATCACTCCAAATGATGTCAATGACAAATGACAAAATATCCATGTCATGTATTTTTCATTGAAATCTGTCACAGAATCTTTATCTTCGTTCTGGATCATTGCGGCAGAATTTATGGAAGGTTTGATATCTGTAATCGTGGTGTATTAGTCACTTGACATTTTCATTAGCACCACTTTTCGACCGATTAGATTATTTTGCTAGTGCTCTTGATCACTTCATAGGTCAATTGGATGAAATATTTTATTACTCAACAAGGATGGGAGAATTAACCATAGATATTTTTCAAGTGATATTATGCAATACATCGAACAATTCCGGATGGGCATGCGTCTCTTATTCAGAAAATGTGGAGTATGGTTCAGGAAATCCGAATTATCTTATTCCAAATATAATGATTCAACGAGAGTGTCATCTAAAGTGAAAGCTCAGTAACATTTTTTGATATTCATAAAAGTCTCACAAAAACCGAAAACGAAAGTGAAATCAATAGTTTCTGGCGGATTTTCTATTTCAAATTTGATTCCACTGTTAGATTGTTTTAGATCTAGGTAAAGTTATGACCTAACATAACCTAGATTGTTACGTGTCAATTTACTTTTTATGATATTCGTTAAATTACATATACAATCTAGATGTTATTTATTTATTGCTCATTCATTGATACAACAAAATATTGAGAAAAAGAATAAATGTCCATTTTTGAAATAGTACTTCCATGAGATTCATTAAATTCTAGGTTTCGGTACCCTGAAAATAATATGGTCTGTATATTCAATTTAATTCAGATGTCATTCAATCACTTACCATCAATCAGTTCTTGTTTGTAATTTTATTGGTGGTACAAGTGTTCTCTGAGATCCCTGTGGAATACAAATACGAGGAATAAGTAACCTACCATCTAATATTTAGTCCTTGAAAATATAAATGCATATCTCTGCTGAGTTATATTGGCAATCTGTGTCACTTCTGTTGAGTTCATAAATGAATATCATTGAAAGGTTTGATAAAAAAGATTCATCTGTGACATCAACGGAGATGCTTTCACTTCAAACGGACCGTCTGTACGTCAATACCCATGACGATCAGATAGTCGCAACAACCGGGAAACCGGAAATATATCCCTAGTTATAACTCATTGAAAATCGATGGTACCACTAAAATGTTTTAGCTATGAACGGCAAAATGATAGTTTATGCATTTCTGGTCTCCTTATTGAAAATTCCTTGTATTCGTTCAGAAGCCGATTTTTCTTCAATTCAACTTCTATTAGTCTCATACACATTGGAGCAAGATAGAAAGACCAAGTAGCATAATTTTAGTGTAGCTTTTAGAGAAAAAATGTGTGTGCGTATCTCATTCCCTATGTATCAAAATGAAAAGTCATTTTCATCCGCGTCATCCATGAAATTTTTACAGGAAGATGGATTATCCCTTTATCAATGCACTTCTTTAAAAAATATTTTATATGACTGATTACCGAGAGATAACGCTACGAAAACAAAAGAAAAACTACCATGAGTGAGAAATGCTGAATAGATTTGAGAAATATGTTCATATATGTTTTAAAAACCTGAAGATTCAACAGATGATTTAAATTTAAAATGATATAAACTCTTTTGTGATTATTTGAAAAAAATTCAATTTATTTCATCAGTCAATAAATATAATGAAAGTGTAACTTATCGATGTCTATACATGAAAGATATTTGTGAAAAAATATCGTTGGAGTCTGTCTCTATTAACGTGATAGAACCCAAAACAGTGATTTTCAGAATTTTCGTCTGTTTGTTGGTGTATCTGTTTGTCGGGGCGTCCTAATCTCAAGAACGGCTTAACTGAATTGAGTGCGATTTTCAATATTGTATTGTGATAAGCTTCACTTAACAATCAAAGTTTGTTATATGCTGGAATTGGCCGATACTTGATGAGAATCCATAACTAACGTATTTAAAAAACACTTTATTGTTGGATTTTCACTAAACAATTTTACAAAAGCGCAACACGTATTTCGTCATACAATGTCTTTACTGGTAAAGACTGGCCCGAGGAAGCCATTAAATTGTTTAGTGAAAATCTCACAATAAAGTGTTTTTTGAATACGTTAATCAAAGTCTGCTTCAATCGATTCGGTTCGTAAACGAGAAAGTTAATTCAATTTAAAAAATCATGTCAAACATTCGCTATCTCAGCTATCAATTTTATTAATCGATATCTAACACAGTATTGGACTCATATAACAATTTTTGAATGAAATATCGGTAAATTGAACACATCATGGAACTCACATGTTTTACAAAAGGATAATGGAGTAGGTAAATTGTGAATTGAAATACAGTTCAAGAAATCGTTAAATTAAAATTTGCTAGTAATTAAATGTTTTACCAAATGTTCACTTTCACACAGAGACAATAACAATTATCAAAATTACTTAATAGACTTGTACTGAAATTGTAATGTTTTCACTCTTTTTAAAACCGATCAATACATCAAAAGTGCACCTATATATAGAGAACTCGCCAAAACAATATTTGCATTCTCTGAAAGTAGAAGCAAAATGTGCAATAATCGATCATTTTTCTGGATGGCGGAAACATTAACAATATTTTCTGGAATATGGCTCCCAAGTGGAAGTATTAGTAGATTAAAAAGATGGACTCTTATTGAATGGGATGTGTTACTTCTGTTCATCGCTTTACTGTATTATATCTGTGACATTTTAATGGTGAAACAAGCATTGAAGGAAACAAAACAATTTTTCAGGTAATAACTTGAGATTCATTCAACTTGGGATTCAGGAGTCAAACAGTATCTGCTGAATAATACTGGAGTTTTTTTCCAACACCATACCGTTATTTTAACAACTCAAGACGTGTTTCGATCACCAAGTGATCATCATCAAGAGGAAGATCAAACTTCTTACTCTTGAAGATAATCTTGGTAATCGAAACACGTGTCGAGGTGTTTAAATAACGGTTTGATGTTGGGAAAAAACTCCAGTAACTTCCATAACTACACCAAAGGTTCCAAAGAGTGCATCACAAATATCTGCTAAATGAAATTTTTATTTTCTCAAATCCAATTTATTAGTGTTTCAAAAGAAGTAGTAATTTACTTTTGTTCTGATTGATTCGGCCGTTAGTTAATGAAAATCCATAGTAATTTCATAAACTACACCTTACGATTTGATCTCCACAAACTTTATCTACCTAATCAGGTACTCACTCAATCATAATTATCTGTAGTATCTACTCAACTTTTATATACCTAAGGTCATCCGCAATTATGATTACCTACATCAATAATAATACTGCATTGGTTTGTGGTTTCAAGTTCAATAATGGTGATCTTTTCATATCCAGTTGGTCATTCAGTGAAATGTTCAAATTTTTAAGTTTAATAATTTCCATTGCTTCCAAATGATTTAACATTCAACCTTTATTTTCTATGTGTAAAACTTGGAAATATTCGTTGAAAATTATTTGAATATGTTGAACTTGTTTTCTTATTTATACAGCTCATATAATGTGCCTGGATACGATTTCTTAATGTTCTGCCAGTCTATCCAATATATACCTTAGGACAAGTTCCACACTTTAATGGTGAGGTGAAGTTTATGAAATTTTTAATTTATGAATGCATACAAGGTGAAACAAGGTGGAAATGTTGACATAATATTGAAAGCTAGGGAATATTATTATGAATCAAAAATTCTGAAAAATTTTATTGAAATACGTGTTTCTCAAAATTGAAAGGAGTATATTTTTGGGTGAGCCTATTTTTTTTAGAAAGGTTATAGTTTTATACTTTTCATCTCAATTTCATATTCAAATACTTCTTTATTCTTCAGATTATTAGATTATCAGAAAGTAATATACATTTTGTTTCGGAAATATTGATCATAAAGAAGGATTTGGAAATATTCTATAAATGTGATTATTGACAAAAATTGCAAGAAATGATCATGACACATAAATAATTCTCACAAATTTGTCCGGTATTTCCCTAACGTATACCCTGGCTTTCTCTCAACTTCTTGTTTTTAGTATCACAAGCATTCAGAATATGCATCACATATCGTAACGAAAGGTAACGTATTCAAAAAACACTTTATTGTGGGATTTTCACTGAATAGTTTTACAAAAACGCAACACGTGTTTCGCCATACAATGGCTTCTTAGAAATCAATAGATTCAAGAATTCGGATAATGTACTGAATGATCGATTAGAATTGAATAACTCCCCGTTACTAAATATTTTTCCAAATGTGGAAACTGGGACATAAACTCAAGTAATTTCATTCATTACAAACTCAGGTACTTGAAATGTAGGTAATCAAAATGGTAAAATTAGGTATATTAAGCTTTGAATATGTAGAATATAGTTAGTAAAGACACGCCCGAAGAAGCCATTGTATGGCAAAACACGTGTTGCGTTTTTGAAAATCTCACAATAAAGTATTTTTTGAATACGTTAGTTATGGAGTTTCATCAAGTATCGGCCAATTCCATTATATATGTAATAAAAGATAATTTTTCCCAAACATACAAGTTATGCGTGCATAGGACAAATAATGCTTCAGTTGTATTCATATTGCTTACTATCAGTGAATGAATCTTTCCGTCAGAGTAAAATACGAGCTTCATGTTTGACTTCAAATTTCAGACTGTTGTATCTGCGTTGCGGCGTTCTTCAGATCAGTTCTGCACCAGTCGCTGATTCTCTTTGTCGGATTATCTGGTTTCTCTTCGCCTTTTTCTATTGTGAGTAGGACAGGGTTGTGGTCTGACGAACCTTCGTCTAGTATTTCTATCTCCGATGTAGGGATGTTTTGCACTATGGCGATGTCTAGTATGTCTGACACTTGATCCTCGAATTCTTCCAGCTACCTGGCTAGTTCTCTATCTCTTTGGTTTCCGTTTCGTCAGTTCCAGTCGCGTGACTTCGCGTTGAATGATAATCTGGGAATATTTCTGATATGTCGGTTCTCTCTAGTATTCCTTGCGAAGGCAGGTATACCGACGAAATTCTCAGCTGTTCTCAGCGTTTTAGTTTAACTCTGACTGCTACTTCCTCTCCGAATAGTAGTTCCGGCTTTCTGTCTTAATGTTAGACTAGTTCTGTTCTTACTAGTACTGCCGCGCCCTCTGTGGCGTGGCGCCCCCTGGCTCATCTATCCTGTATGTTGTGTATCCTGGGATGCAGCAGGCGAGCAGGCGTAAACGTTGTCCAGGTGCTTGTAGTAATGCAGCTAATACCACTTGCGCGATTTTCTGCTGTTCTGTCGTCAGTTTTCCTAGAACGTTTATTATGTCGTTGCTATTTCCTCCGGCTGTCTGCGCATTGGGTGGTGGTTTTCTCGCTGCTGGTTGTTGTCTAGGCCTCTGACTCTTTGCTTGTCGAGGCCTATTTCCTGGTGATTCTGTAGTTCTGGGCTTGGGGAGCATCCTGCATCCTCTATAGCTTGCCGAGTACACCTCCAGACAGTTTGCGCATTTTGCCGGAGTTTCCATTGTCTTTTGACACTCTCTGGTGTCGTGGTTTCCGCCGCACTTTACGCAGCGCGCTGTTATGTGGCAGCACCTCTGCGCGTGCTCGAAGAACTGGCATCGGTGGCGTTGTGATATGATTCTTTTGTTGATTTTTTGCGGCTCCGCCCGCACAATCAAGTTTACGCATGTTCTTAGGGCGTATATTTTTTCGTGGCTTTTTGGCACCTCAACCTTTTTGGTACCGTCAGACGAACCTTGTTCGTCTGAATGTCATCCTGTGAAATTCCAGTACCTCGTAGGTCTACGGCTACATACTTTTATTCAACGTTCTCCGGTTCCCCCGAATTACCAGCTGAAGTGGGATCTCCTTTTTAATTGAAAACGTATGGAAGTCCAGCCTGAGTTCTTCCATTTATTCGGTCGCTTTCCTCCATTCGGCCCCGTTATTAGTGTGGATGTATCCTTAGTCTTGCTCAATTACTCAGTCAGCGAGCAGTGTCACCTAATATTCACTCGGAAAACAATAAATAATTATGTGCAGGTAAATCTGTATAAGATGGTCTTATAATATGATTCATGATTCAAGCAAATCAACAAATGAACATCATTTTGAATTGTGAGAGAACATGTAATATCAATTGTACATAAATAAAACCACAATAATAAATGAATGATGAATCAAACCAGAACATACTATCGAGCAAGTCTACAGACAAAAAAGGAATGTAAGTAATCGGAAAGCACTAAGACCTTAGAATTTATCAGAAAAATTATGATTTTCGTGTGAATATATATGTTCGTATATATGTTACTGAAAAAAAAATCATTTGAAGGTACATCGGAATGCTTCTGACCCTAACTGAAGCTTTTGCGAAGTACGCCGTACTAAGGATGAATCAGCAAAAAATTCAAACAGTCAGAGAAAAACTCTTGGATGAACAGTATCATTACCAATCATGTGGATCTTTCCAACCTGGAAAAATGTTCAACGACTCGAAGTCTTTCTGTAGAAGAATTGTTATCACCACATTCAGTGTTTACTATGTTGTAGTAGTCACAGCCAGTACTTCAGTACTAGTTAAATTGAACAAAGAATCGGAGAAAATATATTTTCAAGGAAACATAACTTGCCACGATTTCCTACCATACTCTTTTGTGATTCCTTTTCCAACACCTACAGTAGCCAGTTGTAAATATGCGCTGGTTTTCATGGATGCGGGTTCCTGTATTCTTGGATCTTTTCTGGCTTGTGAGTATTCCACCTCTCATATTAGTTTCAGGATTATGCGGAAGTTGCGTTTTGAAATCAGAAATATTATTTTTCGGCAACCATCCGGAAAGTACCCACTTCCCAGATGCTTTTTCATTGAGAAAGTTACATTTTTTTGGCCTAGTTCGGGAAGTAAGTACTTCTCGAAATAGGCCGGGAAGAATCACATCGTTGCTTCCATTGTAAATATGAAAATCTTGGTGAGTATGGTTTTGGTAAATGCAGTTGATCATTACCATATCAGTGAAATTACGACGGACAGGTTATTGACATGAAATTAGTTAACATATTGATTTTCGAAAGTTTGCATAGTTTTTGAGTTTGAAAATGTGCCTTACAAAATTTCCAATGTACCACCTGCTGCTACAGTACAACGATTATTGCCCGTAACATCGAGTACGTCCAAGTACGAAAACTTTTATGATTTATTGTCGAAATAGATGGATATGAAGGAATGCCAACCTATCACAAAGGAATGTTATTTTATTTCATTTGGCGCATGAATCTGAAACAATCAAATCCTTTGGAATTTGTAGGTACTCTTTGTCGAAGAGTGCCATTTTAGTAAAGAAGAATATAAACATAGCCACCTTCCCAGAGGGTATCACATTTTTTTAAGGAAGAATGTTTGTCATGGAGTGGTGAAATTAGAAACTTTCAACAGCGAACAGATCAACAAATTCATTCTTGAAGCAAATAATGAAACATCTCTAATGCTGAAGGTACTTTCCAAAAATGATTAAGATTATAGCATATGGAAGTATCAACTTAATTTGCCATACTTTCAAATAACCACAAGAGAAGGACTCACAAATATCAAAAACGACAAGAAAGACATGCGGCTTGTGAAAATATTAACACATACTGGGGAAACTTCTGTTTCAATTGGGCAAGAAATCCTGCTGTTGTACGAGTATAGGCAATATTCATCTTCACGGTCATCCCATACTCCACATAACAGATTATTCGTGAATTAAAAAAAACATGTTCTATTCAGCCTCTTGTTATCCACAGTTCTGAGATCCTGGGAATGAGAATCGAAGAGTTTTACATTTACCCAAACCATAAAATTACTCTGAAAGTCAAACTTCGGCTACGTCATTTGCTAATAATGGTGGAAACATCACAAATTTGGAGAGACACAATGGCTGGAAGCCTACCAATGTCGCTGTAGGATATTCACAGGGTGGCCCATTAGTGTGAGGAAGTACAGTATCTCGCCTATAATGAGGAGTATGATAGAATGATAGATATAGTGTAGATAGAATGAATCTTTAAAAGAAAATTGAAAATAAGATTAGCTGAAAAATAACAATTCTATCAAGCCAAAAAACTGAAATTACAATGAAATAACATATAAGCAACAAACAACAAAATAAAGAAAATTGAACTATTAACACGAGCTAGAAATTAAAAAATTATTAAAAAGAAATGAAAATTTGAAAATTGAAAGATTCCAAACCAAGTTACTCCACCACGTTCCGATTGTTACTATCCAGTTATCATCCGAAGACGTGGTGAAGTAACTTGGTTTCATTTCTTATTAATAATATTTCAAATTTTACCTCGTGTTGATAGTTAATTTTTTTTTTTTAGTTTGTTGCTTGTATGTTATTTCATTATAATTTCAGTTTTTTGGCTTAATATGATTGGTATTTTTCAGCTATGCTTTTTAATTTTTTTACAGATTATTTCAGGGATTTCAAATCGAATTCATCATAGTAGACAATGGTCCAAACTAATGGAATATGATTTACATTGTTGCTTATTTCAGAATTATTTTGGAATATAGAGAACGTTCCTTTAAAGCGGGGCAACAAAAATCATAATTATTTCAAATGGACCCCCTGTAAATTTTTTCACGGTTGAACTAAGCAAAATCTCCCACAGAGGTATTTCCTTTTTTCGACGTTGTCAAGTTATTGCTGAAAGAAATGAAATCTTCGGAAAAACAGACCACCACAAATGCCATCATATAAAATGCATGGATAAAATTTAAACAGAATTATTTGAGACATGCAACATCAAGAGTGAGTTGGAATGTTGGTATGGACTAAAAGTTACATTTATTAAACAGGAGATTTTATACAGAGCCATGAATTTGACAAACTTTGTTTTATGAAACACCCAAAATATTATGTCACTATTTTTCGAGAACTAGTTCATCCCTACAAATTTGGATAGGATGAAATAGTCTCTAAAACTGACACTTTATGAGAAATTCACGATTCAATTTTCAATTTGTCAAAAATTTTCTTTCTATTTACGTATTGGCTAAAACTAGGACTTTGATACTTACTGTTACTGGACTTCAACAATTGCAATGCCAAACTCAAAACTGAAAAATGGTTGGAAACAGTCTGGAAAACATGTTTTCGTTGAAGTAGTTGGGACCAGATAGCCGAGTGGTTAGAAGCATCGCTTTTCAATCATTCTATCCGCCGGTCGTGTGGGTACAAAGCATAGCCACTGCAGAATTTTTCTGAGAGAGAGTACTAGGAATCGCAAGTTGGAATGTAAAACCTTGTTAATCCTTGGCTCGCACAAGTGCTGCCCATTCATAAGAGGACCATACTTTCCATCAATAAGTATATTACGAATTGAATTTACCCATAAACAATGTATTTTTCATAACAATTTCTCAAACAATAACAGCCGAAGCTACTGAACCTAGAATCTTGAAAAATGCAGGTAGGTTCATTGTATAGCGTAAATATGCATCAATAAAGGGAATCCCAGAAACGAGACAAGTCCGGACATATGTTAATATATTTTTTTCAAAATGACCTAACATATCAAGCTTTCAAATTTCGTGCCGTTATTGGAAATCACCCAATATATGAATCTGTATAGAAATGTGTTCAAATACTCCTGTGTATCGATTAACAATAAATAATAATGCAACTGATCGCGGAGATTACATCGGAAGCATTTCGGTGAGTTGTTAGGTTCCTGACACTTTGCTTTGGGAAGAATCTGAAGTTGAAGAAGTCCTTCAGATGAACCAGTGAAAATGTTCTTCAATCGCGAGTATTTTTGACGCTCCATATGTCAATAAATAGTCATTCTACAATGTCGTGGTATATACTGATCGTGGTATATCATATTGATACTGTTACCTTTTTCCAAATTGTGAATTTTTTGCCTCTTTTCAACTTTAGTAATAATAATAATAATATACTTTATTGTCATTGAGAATAAATCTTGCGGACAAAGCTTGTGAAAAATACATACAAATGTAATATATATATATATATATATATATATATATATATATATATATATATATATATATATATATATATATATATATATATATATATATATATATATATATATATATATATATATATATATATATATATATATACAGTGTGTCAATTTGAAAACTTCCCACCCTCAATATCTCCCTTCCAGTACATAATATGAAAAAATGGTCAGACAGGTCAACTTTATTTGCAAGGGGGACACTCTGAATGAATATTTTCAACCCTCGGGGTTCAACCCCCTAGGAGGGGTGGATGTTACCCTCAGAATTTCAAATGGAAAGGGGGGTCAAGTGGCACATCATTTTGAAGGGCATTCAATTCTCTTGCCAATGATACCTTTTTCATTAGTTTTTGATGAGCAGTTTTTGAACAATAACGTTCCAAACGAACGGTGATTAGAAGTGAATAAGAATAAATGATTAAAACTCGCCCGCACTAGATGTTTGGTATTCAGGTTGGTATTCAAAACAAATGATTGTAATGGACTATTGGAAAAGGTGAGCATCGTACTAGGTAGCATCGTTCCAACCCTTGAATAATATTCGAATTCGTGGATGTGAGAGAAATGTAGAACTACTTAGTTAACGAAATACGCATCGAGTGCAAACAAAAAATACTAAATTGCAAAAAACAAATTTCAACCATCTTGTTACGCTTTATCTGATAATATGTTCAAAATGTTGTCCATTCTGCTCTAAACAGTAATACAGTCTGTTTTCGAACTCCTCTCGAACATTTTGGAAAACTTCACCACTAATTGACCGGCATGCTGCTGTAATTCGTCCTTTGAGGTCATCCATATCAGTGGGCTGTGTTTTATAAACGACAGATTTGAGATATCCCCAAAGAAAAAAATCTAATGGAGTCAAATCCGGTGATCTCGGTGGCCACACAATTGATCCCCTTCTGCCAATCCATCTCTCCCGGAATCGCTCGTTCAACCATTGTCGGACGGGGCGAAGATAATGAGGTGGCGCACCGTCCTGTTGGAAATGTAACAAATCTTCCTGCAACAGTAAATTACCGTGTGCATCAATTTGAGTTTCGAGCTCGTGAGTTATAAGTGGATCGATAGGTGCTTGAAGCATATCTAGGTACAGATCACCATTCAAGTTTTCTTCAAAAAATAAAGGTCCGATAATGGCATTTCCAAGAATACCAGCCCAAACATTAACTTTTTGTGGGTGTTGTGTATGTCCTTCTCGAAAATTGTGAGGGTTTTCGTCACTCCAATAGCGACAATTTTGCCTATTAACATTGCCATTCAGGAAAAATGAACATTCATCACTGAAACAGATATTGAACAGAAGATTAGGTAAAGCATTGATTCGAAGAGTCATGATTTCACAGAATTCTATTCTTCTGTCATAATCATCCTCATGGAGCTCGTGGAGAATCTGCATTTTATATGGATGAAATTTGTGCATTTTCAGTGCTTTCCTTAGGTAAGGCGCGCACTGAAGTAGTGTGGTAGTAGCGAGGTATTGGAATGGTGAGCGGTATAGGGATGGTGAGCATATGGCGTGGCGATCAAATAGCAACGAAGTGGTATGGAAATGGTGTAAAGCGCATTGTAGTGGCAAACAACGTTGGTGTCACCGATTCATCATGTCGTCCTCAGAGGATGAAGATGTTCGTTTACTTGTGCAACTTGCTAACCTGAATGCTAAAAATCAGGAGAAGGAGAAAAAACACTATTGGGTTCATCCCCTATGGCAGAAAAATAAAGAATTTGGAATTTTTAACGTATATAAAAAGGATTTGAACTTGGACGACCAAAAATTTAAACTTTTCTACCGAATGAAGAAAGGGACATTTTGCAAGTTGCTGACAAAACTACGCTCTATGCTTCAAAAAAAGGATACAAACTTCAGAAATTGTGTGTCTCCCGAAGAAAGACTTCTAGTAACACTGCGGTAAGTACGATAGAAAATATAAATAATAAGCACTTAAAATAATAAGTATTTATTAACCAAATGCAAACTTATAAAACATTATTTTGTAACGCATACTTAGAAGGTATCTGGTAATAATGAGGTTTTTAGATAACTATACTGACTATTTGGTAATAATGTATCTTGTGTAGGTAGCTGATGTACTGTCGAAAACGAAATATCTTCATAAGATGGCTGTGAATCAGCTGTCTCACATCGAGGTGGAGTACAGTTAGTACATGCTGCAGATGAACGGATGGAAGACATGCTGTCTGCAGCAAGCGATGAATAAGTAGGAGTTGGGGAGAAGAGAGGTGCAGAAGTAAGAGGTTCATCCAAGATTTCACCGGCAAGATTTAGGACTCCCACTTTATATTTTCTTTTCTGCTTGTCCGTCATTTTTTTCAAGTCTGGCAATAAACTCAACAAAAACTGCACATCGGCGTCATCATTAGTTAAAGCAGGTGGTCTATAGGATGCTTCCTTTTTTTTATTGAAATATTCCAATGCAGATTTGTTAACGTCTTCCAAAGTTACTTGATTCTGAGTATTTTTTATTATTTTAGGTTTCTTTACACCGAGTACTGACAAACTGGATACACTTCTCTTTTGTTTTCCTTGCTTTGGATCACGGGAATCGTTTTTTACATTTACATTTGATACATTCTGGTCGACTTCTTCAGTAATCGACTGTTCACCATCACTATCGTTATTTCTCCCTTGATTATTTTCATACGTTCCAGTTTTCTTTGCACTTCCTAATTGTTCACTTTCAAGCTCTTCGGTCTGTAAGTCTTCCGTAAATATTTCTTCATCAAGTATATCTGCCGCTTCATTATCCTTTGGTGCGCCAACATTACCCTTAGGTTGACGTGACTTTGTGAATGGTAAAACAAAACATATGTACTCCGAGAGATAGTAAGGGCGTTTTACTGATGCTCCAGATCCAGATGGCACGTATGTCTTTAAATGTTTTGTGTAACTTCCACGTAGATTCTTCCACCTTTTCTTGCAGTCCGCAACGGTAGCTGTAATATTAACATATATATTATATATGTATATATATATATATATATATATATATATATATATATATATATATATATATATATATATATATATATAATATATGTTAATATCACAGCTACCGTTGCGGACTGCAAGAAAAGGTGGAAGAATCTACGTGGAAGTTATATATATGTATATATATATATATATATATATATATATATATATATATATATATATATATATATATATATATGTATACATAAGGAAATGCAATTTCTTATATTTTGGAAAGTAAATGCCATACCGCTTGCTGCGCTTGTAAGGTAAAACAAATTACTAAATTATTGTCTTTGTTTCCAGGTATTTCGCAACCGGATGCAATCTAAAGGTACTATCGTGTTATTTTTTGAGAGGTCATACTACCATTAGGGAAATAATTGCGAGAACTTAAGAAGTAATTTGGGAAGTTCTACAACCAACTTATCTTCCTAACCCTACCAAAGAAACATGGGTACAATCGGCTCAAAGATACTGGGAGTTATGGAACCTGCCAAATTGTGCTGGGAGTATAGATGGTAAACACATTAGGATCAAACGTCCACCAAAGTCAGGTTCCGAATTTATAAATTACAAAGGGTATTTTTCCATTGTTTTGATGGCTGTGTCAGATGCAGATGGATGTTTTTTGGCCATTGATGTAGGAGAGTATGGCCGAAACAGTGACGGGAGGGCATTAAAAGAAAGTAATTTTGGAAAGAAATTAGCCAACGGCACTTTAGACTTACCAGACCCATCTCCATTACCAGGACAAGACACAAATTTTCCATTTTATTTTGCTGCAGACGAAGCTTTTCCATTGATGTGTACTATGATGAAGCCCTACCCTAAAAGAGGCTTAACAAATAGGAGAAGGGTGTTTGATGGAAGGTTATCAAGAGGTCGCAAATCAGTTGAGTGCGCGTTCGGAATGATGTCATCCAAGTTCAGAATTTTACACACAACAATTGGTCTTAATATAAATACAGTGGACAGTATTGTTAAAGCAGTATGCGTATTGCATAATTTTATTAAAAAAGAGGAAGGTGTATTTTCGCGCCCACGAGGAAAGAAAGGAAACGATGATGACATAGAAGTAGAAAATGAAGAACAGCGTGATCCAAGACTCTCAAATCAAAGAAGAGCTACCAATCCAGCAATTGCTACACGAACGAAACTCTGTGATTTTTTCTTCACAGTGGACGGCTCACTTGAAGGTCAAAAAAGATTTTGTGTATGAAGACAAAAGTATTAACACTTATAAACAATAGGCATGCGAGTACTGGAGAATCACAAAATAACCAATATATTTTTCAAAGAACCAAATTTTTTATTACTTACCTTCTTTCCCTATGTCTTTTGCAATTTTGGACCAAGCCCGCTCTTGCACATGGCTCATATGATAATCCTCCCGCGTATTATCATATAGACAGGGATATGCCTCTACAAGGGTTACAAAATGTATGTTGAATTCATGGTCATCTTGCATGTTCTTTCGTTTTCGTATAATTTTATTTTCATTCACAAATCCACGTCGTCACCAGTCGCTTGCCACTCGAAAATTAAGCTTGTCCGAGCTCAGTGGCACCAGACTGACATCACGCCACCTGCAAAATACCACTTCACCACTATTCCATTTTGATACGCGCGTCTTCATTTGTTTACATAGACTTTACCGATTCCACGTGCCACTTGGTCATCACGCCACCGCCACGGCACTTGCTGACCACTTCAGTGCGCGCCTTGCCTTACAGTCTCGTGTGACATTCCCGTCTGTTCTGCTACTGATCGTAAGGAGCTAGTCGGCTCTGCAGCAAATGTTCCCAACACCTCAATTTGAGCATCCTCATTCAGTACTCTGGGGTTATTCCTTTTTTTATTCTTCACCGAACCAGTTTCGGAAAACTTTGTCACCAAATCAAGCACATACCGGTGACTTATATTAAGATTTGGATTTCTTTCATTAAAAAGAGATGCCGCCCTTCGTGCGCACTTGCCCACCTCTCCATAAATAAAAATTATTTCAATTCGGTCTTGGATAGTGTAAACCATTCTTACAATTTATACACTTTCTAAGGTATCGCTAATCAGCTCAACAAATGAAACTGAAATGATAGTACTACCAAATGGCTTGAATGCGATGAACACCTTTTTTGCTCAAAAAACGATACTTTTTATAGCAGAAGTAACAAAAAAGGGATAAGAGTTTTAAATCCGATAATAAACCCAAATGAAAGTCACCGAAATCAGATAACTAATTAATGTAAATTTTTTGAGGCTTGTCTAATTTTACCCCTGATGGAAAGTTGAAAAGCTGACCCGTCATCACAAGTTTCACTTATAAGAGAGTCAATAAATTGTATTTCTTTGCATACTAACTTGATAACCAGGCATTTTAGTATAGGCCAATTCTAATTACTTCTATTAGTTTAGAACTACATTTTCGGATACTGCTGATCGGAAAATAATAAATGAGGGCACCGTCGGCAAGCGAATTGAATGCCCTTCAAAATGATGTGCCACTTGACCCCCCTTTCCATTTGAAATTCTGAGGGTAACATCCACCCCTCCTAGGGGGTTGAACCCCGAGGGTTGAAAATATTCATTCAGAGTGTCCCCCTTGCAAATAAAGTTGACCTGTCTGACCATTTTTTCATATTATGTACTGGAAGGGAGATATTGAGGGTGGGAAGTTTTCAAATTGACACACTGTATATATATATATATATATATATATATATATATATATATATATATATATATATATAATATAACATGAATAAACACACCCATTGCACTAGACAAACAAACATTTATTTCCAAACAAGAATATAAACAAAAATCTTATGCAACCTCAATTCAAATATGCACATTTTGTCACGCAAATTTATCATTATCGAACTCTTGCAAATTATAATAGGGTCTATGAGCCAAAAATGTTTTGACTCTTATTCTAAACATTTTGTTGGTCAAATTTGCCTGTCTTATATCTGAGGGCAAGTGAATAAACATCTCGACCCCATTGTAATAAATAGAATTCCTGACCAAATTTGTTAAAGGAATTGGCAATTTCAATGCGGTGGAACGAGTGCTATAAGAATGGCATAAAGCCTCAAATAGAAACATATTTTTGAAAATGAGGCAAACTGTTTCCAAAATGAACAAAGCAATCACTGTTAAAATCTTTTGCTCAGCGAATTTGTGTCTGCATGAATCACGAGGTTTAATTTTACACATATATCTGATAGCCCATTTCTGCAGTACTAACACAGACAGAAGTGCTGATGAATTGCATACGATGTCGTTAAGCAATTTTCGGCCAATTTTTCTCTACGAATTGAAATTGAACCAATCCGTTGCCGAAACAGCCCGAAAATTCAACTAAGCATTTGGTTTGCGTTGGTTTGCAAAATTTCGTTCCTACAGTAAACCAGAACGAGGATTTCAGGACACTGGTGGAAACTGACCCATCACAAACGGTGCGTGGGAAGGCAGATGCACTGTGAGTCAGTTCCTATGCGGTTTTTGATAGTTTGAAACGTATAGGAATAGTAATCGATTTGAACGATTGGCGAAAATGGTCACGTTCTGTTCGGAGTCTGTTCTTCTTTGCTTTTGTGCAACTGAAACGATACTTTCTTGTATCGGATCGTCACGTGTGATGAAAAGTGGATACTCTACGAAGTCTACGACAGAAGCGGCTGGTATGATTCACTATAACTTTCTTCAACCGGGCAAACCATCTCAGCAGAAGAAATCGACGAAATGCATCGAAAATTGCGTCAGCAGCAGTGGACACTGGTCAACAGAAGAGGTCTGATCCTGCACCATCACCATCCGAAAATTGAACGAATTGGGCGTCAAAGTTCTGCCTACCCACCATACTCCCCAGACCTCTCACCAACCGACTACCATATTTTCAAGCATATCGATAACTTTCAGTAAAACCTTCGCCAACCAGGACCAGACAAATATCGGCCTACGTCGATTAATCGAATCACGAGCACCCAATTGATTGATTTGTGTTACGTCGACAAAAGTTCACTGATTCAAATGTCGATTTACTGATTCACTTGAACTTTTAGAAAAACATACCTGATATTATTCCTATCTTGGGGTCAGTTGAAGAAAAGAAAGTGCATGCACCAGCTTCGTTAGCACAAAGACTCTATCTATGTGTCCACATTAGACTCAGCTCCAAGATTCTATACATGGATAGCATCAGAAAGATGCTAGATGCATGTATGCATGTATAGAATATACAATATACATAATATAATATAGTATACACAAAATGAAATAAGAACACCTCAAAAACATGAATGACATTCCATAACTTAATTATCCAATTGACAGAGAATGTTATTTTATTTGTGATATTTTCATTTATCTGAGTCGAATAGGCAATATATGTCGTACACGAAAGTATATTGATATAATAGGGATGAATGACGTAGTTGCTCTCATGAAATCTAAAAAAATTTGTAGTGATCCTAGAAATCTAGGCTAGTTGGAGTGAAATTTTTTATGCCATTCTATATTATTCCAGCTTACGACACCACATTCACTTCGATTTTGATTTGTGTCAAAACTAAATTACAAATTTTATCTGAAGCATTCAAAACGATCAGAGTGAGGGCACTGGCAAAATTGAATCTACCACCCAAATCTCAGTTGGAAGCAGTTGACAGTCAACTTGAAGAAATACTGTATGAAGAAATTATACACTGTGCCAAACATTTGGACTCGTTGTTGAGGTAATATCGATATATTTTCTCTATTGAAGAAGCTACAGAATGTGAATTTCATTCAAAAGGTAGAACTAGAACTTCTGGCATGAAATAAATCCCAAAAAAGCACTGTGCCCAAACACCAGGACTGCAACAGTCCTGCGGTATTTGTTTTGGATGAATTTAATTGATGCATTGTGTTAATTAATGATGGAGATAGTTCATAAAATTCACTTGTGAACATGTACCTTTTTCTTTATCCAACTTTGAATTACTTGCATACTATTATGTTTTTTTTGTTAAAAAGTATTACCTTATTCTGTTAACTTCTGGTATTCAAAAAAACTTCTGGAAACACACCTGAACTTGAACAATCGAATAGGTAGAGTGAAAATGATCCTTCACAATTAACACAACACTAACATTTAATGCTAACAGCTGTTTCGACACACTATGCCATCTTCTGAGCGGGTTATGAACTAACCTAGGTATATGATGTAATCTCCTCAAATACTGAAATTTGCTTGCTTTGGTAGGTAGAAAGGAAATTATTAATAACATTAATGATGATTGGAAAAAATTATAAATATCTATCTGATCATTCAGAATAATATTGTTCTCATCAGCAAGTTGTTTTTTTTATTTCTATAGATTCCAAAATATTTCATTTCAGACTTTTTGATAGAACATGTAGAATATCCGGATTTTTTGTAAAGTTGTGAGTATCCGGATTTTTTGTAAAGTTGTGAGTATTTTCTATGGTGGAAACTTCGGCTCGTCTATCCTTTATATAAGGCATCACAGTTGTCGTACTTGAGCTTGTAGACACCAGATACGAGCCGTTGTTTCAACTAGAGATTCAAGGAGCATTTGAGAAGTTACAGATTGAATAAACAAGATTCCATCTACACTCACAACTTCACACAAAATCCAGAAAGTCTACACATTCAACCAAAAAGTATAAAAATCAATATATTGGTATCTATTTAAATCAATAAACATCTTGTTTATAAAAACAACATTATTCTGCATGATCAAATATATATTCATAATTCTCCAATCATCAATAATGTTATTAGTGCTTTCCAAAATGCCCCTTGATACCTCACTCTACCTACCAATGCAATTTTTAGTATTTAAGGAGATGTCATCGTCATCATATACCTATTTAGAGACAATAATAGGCCAATCAGCGTTTCCATTCCTTGAGTAAAGTGGCGGAACGGGTCATCCTGAAAATATTAGAGCACCAAACCAGCGAACAAGGAATCCTACCAGATGAACAGATCGGTTTCAGATCAGAACACTTGACAGAGCTGCAAGTCCTAAGGGTAGTAGACTTTCGATTAGACGTCTCCAAGGCCTTCAACAGAGTTTGGCATGACGGACTTCTGGTCAAAATGAGCAATTTTGACTTCACGAAACAAATGGTAATATTAATCGAGTCTTTTCTAGCTGACAGGACATGCCGCTGCAAAGTAGGATGGAAACTCTTAACCATGCAACTACTGGAAGCAGGAGTCCCACAAGGTGCATTCCTTTTGCCACACCTTTTCTGGGTATACACAGCAGACGTGCCGAAGCCGGAGAACAACTTCAACAAGTTGGCGCTCTACGCGACACAGCTCTGCTGGCGAGACCAACAAGTCAAGCGCACGTCACTAGATACTTGCAGCAACAGGCTGATAGATTAGATGAATGTGCCAACCTGAGGAAGATCAGTATAAACCCTGACAAGAGTCAGGCGATACTGTTCACCCAGAGGCGGGCACACCCGGAAGGAAATGTCACCCTCAACCGACAAGAGATTTCGTGAACCAACGAAGCTAGATACCTGGAGGTCACCCTAGACAAGAGGGAATGGCGAGATCGGCCCGACAAAACCTGTTACCAATAATATGTCGAAGAAGCAACATAGGACTGAAAGTTTGCTGATGATATAGACCGTACTACTACCAATAATCTTGTATGCCTGCACTGCCTGGGGCCAGTGCGCAGCGACATACAGAAGACAGATCCAGTCGTTTAAGAACGCGTGCGTAAGGGCCTTTGTAAACGCTCCAAGATACATATGTAACAAATAGGTACATATTGCGGGATCTAGACCTGAACACAAACTACGTAGACGCATATATGAGACCCGTGTTAGGAATAACACGTTGAAAGGTAAGTACTTGTTAATCCTTAGATCGTACAAGTTTCGAATTCTGAGGGTTGTCTTTCGAAGGGGTGCCACAGCTGGTTAACGGAAAACAGATTTTTTCACACATGCAGAAGACGCGGCGCGTTCGACAGAATCTGAGCGCACGACAATCCAGCGCTACGCGATCTACACAGTGCATTAAACAGGGATGGCCCCAGATTCCGAGAGAGAGAGAGATAAACATAGAAGGCCAACCAAGCAGAACCAATGTCCACCTCCGAGAGTCGCTGTCAGGAGGCTCCGGTCAGTATTTTTTTTAACAGATAACAAACACTTCCTTTTTAGGTTCAACGAGAAACACTCGACCGCGATCTCTTTTTAAAAAATTGTTTTCGGTTATCTTTTGGGGACCCCATGCAAAAATTCAGTCAGGAAAGCCAAGATAAAACAAAACATCACATTAGAAAGTAAAAGCACCTAAAGGCTGACTTTCGACTGAAAGAAGTCAGATGTCAATCTTGCTGAAGTGCCCATCAGTAAGTTGAGGACTGCTCTGGAGGAGCGGGTGTAGATGGACGAGATAGAATATTCTGTACACAGTAACAATGTGGGGAAGATTTCAACTCAGGGCACTCAACCCGGGAGGTGGCATGGGGGGACCTAGGATAGTTTATATTTCATTCAGAAGATGAAACAGCTGTTGGCAAACAATATAAACTCAGGAAATTTTTCGAGACGCTAATGACAAAATCAGACGAATAACACCAAGTTTCCTCGATTGAAATTTTGTTCGACATATTCAATATATTTCCATTTGAAATCTAGTTATAATGCGTTTTGATATAGTTTTGCAATTACGACCAATGTATTTCGATAAACTTTTTTTCCACAAATTCATTTGTTATCATGAACGTCCGTGATGAGTTGCAAAAAGTAAAACATTTCATAACTGGCTATGAAAAATAAGTCATTTTGATATCTACCATGAAGCGTAAGTTTATATGTTACAATGGAAAAAATAGATTGTGGATGGGAACAAAACTGATTAGATCAGAAAAATAGGCAACTGGAAGTACCTCGTTGAGAATCTGAGATATCTATGTTTCGAGACGCTCATTTTAGGAATCACACATTGAAAGATAAGACCTCGTTAATCATTAGCTCGCACAAGTTTCGACTTCTGAGGGTTGTCGTTCGTAGGGGTGCGACAGCTGGTCAACAGAAAAACAGATTTTGAACAGGCAAACAGACAGATAACTTCATTTGTGAGTAGCTAAAACAAATACCTCGGATCCTACGCGTACCATGTATATATATATAGGTTTCATTTTTTCACATACATATCTTTGTACATATTTTCTCAAAAACCTCTCAGACGTTTGAGATATTAACAAAACTTCAATTGAACATGTATATTTTTAGAGGAGAATATTTTTTCGAAAGAAAAGTTTTGGCTTTCTATTTCTCTATCTTCATACAAAACAAAGTGTGAATCTTCCAAATGAAGAGAGGAAGCAATCACCTTAAAAAAATTATTTCTATATAAAGATGTGTAGTTCAAACAAAGAAGTAACTTTCATACACAAACTGAAAGAAAAGAAAACATTGAAAAACTTTCGAAACGAATACTTTTATATGAACACTGAATTATATTTTGGAAAATTCCCAAATTATTTTTTGTATAAAGATGGAAAAGTAGAAAGCCAAAATATTCATTTCCCAACTTTAATATATCATCAATACATATTACTGGAGTTTTATCTCAACACCATACCGTTATTTCAACACCTCGACACGTATTTCGATCACCAAGTGATCATCTTCAAGAGGAAGATTAAACTGTTGGGATAAAACTCCAGTAAAGTTTATCACTACACCAAAGGTTCCAAACACAAGTATTATCAATATGTTCATCCATATCCACAACTTCAATTCGCAAATCAGTAAAATCAACTTACATTTCAGAGTTTGCGCCGAAACCGAAAATATATTCAAGTACGTAACTTTATTACAAATGCTGGACTCACTACTCGTAATGGCATCATGTCTATTCGTCGCATCGCTCATAACTCAATCAGATCCCGATTTTTTTGCAATGGCCCAATATATGCTTTCTGTATTAACCCAGCTACTGATGATATGCTATTTCGGGAATGAGATTACAGAAGTGGTACGTATATATACTTTTATCGTTCATGTTCATAGCAATCGAAATGAAACTTTTTCACATTGCAGTGCACCAGATAGTTTTAATAAAAGTTTTTCAACTACTCACACTGGCAGAATCCGAGCAAGTAATGTTATTCGTTCATTCTTCATGAAAGAATATGCTTTCAATAATGAGTTTCATTAAATTTTTTATTCGAATCATGACACATCTTTTATAATTGAAAAAAGCATGATATTCACAACTGGTCAGCTCCAAAATGAAAAATAATACAATAGTCTCGTGAAAAAGTTTCGGTTTTTATCAACCTTTTTTGAGTCTTTTCACCTTCCACAATCCGAAAAATATAGAAATCAAATTGTGAAATTTCATACAGATGTAGCATTTCTCACAGAGGAAAATGTTCATTCACCAATCACTTTTCGTATTCAATAACTTCACCCATCAAAAAAAGAACTAAGATAGTTTTTTTTCTTTTTTTTCCCAACACCAAATGGTTATTTTTAACACCTCGGCATATGTTTCGATCACCAAATGATCATGATCATTCAAGAGAAAGATTAAACTGAAAAGTTTGCGAAGCTAACCCTATTTATGCTATTCAGGTATATTATACATGTATACCACCCTTGCAGGTGTACCTGTAGGTGTAGAAATTTCAAATTGAAAAACATTGCACTTTGTTTCAGCTCTCTAAGTACCGTAATTTTCTCGTACTTAATTATTAAATATCGAATGTGGTAGGCTGGTGACGTTACGGGCCTACTCCCGCTTCTTTTTCGATTGCCAAATAGAAACAATAAAAATAATCAACATTGCTAAATCGTGAAATTTATGAAGCCTATAATTATCAATTCAATTATGGAAGTGCATAGAACCCGATAATATTTCAATTAATGAAAAATTCTCCATATGGAATAAAATGTACACGAAAAATCATATTTGGAAATGAGTTCCATATCTAAAGTCCGTACACAAAGTCGATAGATCACAAAGTATTCACCTAAACTATGATTTTATGCATTATTCAATAATATACAGTTATGACAATCAAAAAATATAGCACACTGAATTAAAGAATCATTTCAAATGTTTAATTTATTCTACAATCCTCATTCTGAACAACTGCAATTTATTATAAAAAACAATTTCTACATACATGCCTCTCTAATATTGCTACTAAATTCAAACGGTTTAGGCTCGCTTGGGTAATATGTTGAATCTTCCAAAACTTGAGAGGAAGGTTGAATGCGGTCAAGTATAGACAGAATTGATTGTACTCAAACTGATCCAACAAAAGCTTCTGAGGTAATACCATTAATCATATGATGAAATTTAATGAAGTAAAATGAAAATCATTTGATTTTTTGCAAAAATAATAATTCATTTTGTGTCATACTTTCAGCAATAGTATTAAATCCAGATAATACTTTCTGTGGAGAATACTTGAAGTTGAAATAAAAAACTGTGTCATCAAATTCAATATTGTCGCAACTCAGTTCTCGCTTGGCTATTAACGAGAGGATTTTTATTTGCTGTTTCACCCACTCGATTGTTCATCCCAAAAAATGAAAGAACTCACTTAAAACTTAATAAAATATTTATTGTGAAAGAAACGGAAAAATACTTTAAATAAACTCACACTCAATGTTAATAAAAAAAATACATTAAAATAATCAAGAAACTTACATTATACTGCCACCCAGCAGGATTGAAGAAAAGGAGATGTGCTGCATTTCTGATGACCCAATCGATACGTAAATGAATACTGTCTGTTGACTGTTAACTGTTAACTCTCATCCATGATCTTGACCTCCCTCAATATTTATAAAGAATTATACGCTGACATTGCGACTTTGATCCGGTCACTGTACTGAGGTAAAATGCACAGCATGCAATCTGTGCCAAGTTTGCATATTTGGAGATTGTTTTATATTCCATATCCTGTGATCGGATCAATTTCGATGTCTATGAACTTGAAATATCAAAAGATGGAATTCTGAATACTGAGTGTTCTTGTGTTAAAATATTGAAGTGAGGTTGGAATATCTTTCAATTCATATATTTACTCAAATGAATCTGAATCATTTCATGATTATTTTCTATATTTGACACTATATTTTGCAAAAATAATAATTCATTTTGTGTCATACTTTCAGCAACAGTATTAAATCCAGATAATACTTTCTGTGGAGAATACTTGAAGTTGAAATAAAAAACTGTGTCATCAAATTCAATATTTTTGTTCCCCTTTCATTTATAGTTACTTCTTAAATGATTTCTATAGTCTTGGAAAAGTAGAAAGATTTCAGTTCTTTCTTTTCAATACTTTCACCCATTTTTTTTCTCATCATTTTATCCTTTGGGAACCTAAACTCATTATATGAAATAACTCACCTATAAACCAATGCGCTTTCTGTTTTCTTGTGCCATTCCGCACAATTAAAATCAGCACGAAAATGCACCATATTGATATTCAAATATATCTCTAGAACACTTTAAAAAACACACAAACTAAACTCGATGAAAAAAACAAATTGTTCCTACGCGAGCTGTCAGCTGAAAAAAAAATTGAAACTCAATGTTGCAAAAACAAGCAGAATGGATCCGATACGACATACATTTTCAATGCCGAATAAACCAATAAATTGTGATATGGGTACTCCATTTTCCTGAGAAAATGAACGATCAATTAAAATTTTCTGTAATTATTCATTCATTTTTTTCAAGAATAAAGCCAGGAAACAAATAAATATTCTGAAAAGAGAAATGAAAATTTCTATGTTTTTCACCACTTTTATTTTATACAATAAAATTTATTGTGTAAGTTTGAGAATGTCCATATAGGACGAAACTGCAGTAATGTTAGTTACAAATAAAAGTGGTAAAAAACATAGAAATTTTCATTTCTCTTTTCATTATGAACTCCTACCAAGTAGTAATGGCTACATCCATATATTTATTGAAATAAATATACAATAATAAGATTGCTCGAATCCACGAATTAAGCATAAAAATGGATAACTTCGATAACTGATATAGTACAAGTTATATCTAAATATGATTTTGAATATAATTTAACGAGCTATATTTTTTAATGGTTTTCGGCTGCTCATGAACCCCAATAAAATAAATCAATTATGCATTCATGCTACCCACCAAAAATAGGAAATTCAAAGTTATTGATATATTAGCCATATTGTCATCTAGTTAGCCAGCGCCCTCTGTAGTGTATGCCACAATGTGATCTTTTTTATCACAATGGTTTCCACACATAACTTCGTATTTTTGTTGAAAAAATTTCAAAATGAATGTTGAGCCTGGTTTTGTTAAAGCTGATTCCGACAACTTACCAGGATTGATGAATTTTACTTGAAAAATTTGCAATACTTTGGTACCAAAATGAATAATGAAAAAATGAAACGGTGGGTGGTATATTTAGTAGGTCCTTTTTATTTATATGACATTCCTTTCAGACGTTGTCTTTTATCGAAGGATGAAAAGTTTTGATTCTATTTTAATTTTAGTTCGGCCAACTGAAAAAAACCATAGATCTCTTAGAGTTTTGTTTTTTGGAAGACTGAAAAACTTTTTGTCTGGTATGGATGATCTGTTTTTAAAACTAGGTATAAAACATATTTCAACCATTTTGGTGGCAGTGGTGGTGGTAAAATTCAATTCAAAAATAACCTGAAAAAATATTTATCGGAATGTAAACTAATGACACAGAAAATGCAGCAAAATACTCACTCACCGAGACCTATCTTTTACAAAAAAAAAAACGTTCTTTAATTAGATAATTTCAACAGTTGTATTCACACCGAGTTGACAACAATAACAACAAAAATGGCGTTTGTCAAATTGAATCAGATCTGTGATTGGATATTAAAAACCAATACACTTAGCAACTCCGCTCTAGACACGATCCATTTTATTGGTCAACAGACACACCGGCCTATTTAAAATCTTGCTTTTCGAATTGTTTTTTTTTCTGCAAATATAAAGAGATCTTGGGACCGATTAGGCTTGATGAGTATAATATACCCCTAACTCAATCAGTCTATAAGCAAACCAGTATCTGAATTGAAGGGGTTATATTTTTAGGAGTGATTAATTTTTTGGGAAAGAAAGTTTTTGGCTTTCTACAACTCCATCTGATACAAAAAAAGGGATGGGATAATCTTCCAAAGAAAGGAAGGAAGTAATCAATTTGAAACTCTATACATGAATGTGTAGATCATGCAAAGAAGTAACTTTCAGACACAAACTGAAAGAAAGTCCTCCTGAAACAGCTACTTCCATATAAACATTGAATTACACGAAAGAATCTTCCAAAGAAAGGAAGGAAGTAATCTCTCATCCCTTTTTTTTGTATCAGATGGAGTAGTAGAAAGCCAAAAACTTTCTTTCTCAAACAAACCAGTATCATTTTCCATAGTATTAAACAAATCCAATCTAGTGAATCTTACGGTATCTTCTTTGGTTCGTTTCATTTTCGAAACGTCTTTAAAAGATGTCGTTAATTTTTCATCTCCTTTCCACTGATTAGTGAAACATTTTATTGTTAAAAATACTTGAAATTTAGGCAATAGCAATAAAGATTACCTATTCCACACCTTTATGAAATTCTCCATTCACATTATGAAAAGCGAAAAAAAAACAAAAAAATTATGAAAAACTCCGTTTTTCCCAGGAAAAACGACTTTCGATCAAAATTTGATATCCTGATATACTAACGCCATCTTAGTGACTCAATTCAACATTACAAAGAGTTTTCCAATGCTGATCCAAAATTTTATGAACTGATTCATAAAAATAGTTTGTATTGATTCATTTGAAAGTAGATCAGGATAAATCAAGGAGAGAAAAGTTATGTAAGAACAATATAACCAAAAGGAAGATCAGTTTGATCTTCCTCTTGGAGATGATCACTTGGTGATCAAAACACGTGTCGAGGTGTTAAAATAACGGTTTGGTGTTGATGAAAAACTCCAGTAATAGTCATTACTACACCAAAAGTTCCAAACAGTGCATCACAAGTATTTTCCAGTAGTGTACAAAAATTATTCTCTTTTGATAATAAAGTGCCAGTTTTGAATGTGTTTATTCAAAAATGAAAATACCTGAATATTTGAAATCTAAATATCATAATTGATGGATATTATTAATGCTTCATGGCATTCAATCACTTTTTAGAGTTCCACTCTGAGTTCATCTCTATATCAGAACAACTGGATGGATTGTAGTAAGAGGTTTAAACAATGCATGATAATAATGATGTGCCGTATGCAGAAGAAACTGTCTATGACTATTGGAAAATTTTCTCCGCTAACATTGAACACATTTCTTTCTGTGAGTATGAGCTAATTTACCTGTTTACAAATGAATTATGATACTTTTGTTCTAGGTCGTAAAGGGATCGTTCTCTTATTGTGCAGTATTTCAACAAGTCAATAAGTAGTGATGAGAATATTTGGAGCTTTTATTTAGGAAATTGTTCTTAGTAATATAGGTTTCTAGAAAGTGCAATAAATCTTGTATTCATTATTTTTCAATAATATGTCTTCTAATGGATAGATGCATACAAACTAACACAGTAACACATTCATTTACTTTTTTTTCAAATAAAACTCGTATATTAATAAAATAATTGAAATGAATTATTCAAACAACACTTTATTGTGAGATTTCCACTAAATTGTTTTACAAAAACAAAACACGTATTTCGTCATACACGAAAAAAAAAAGATTTGTTACTTCAAAGAAATTTATTTAGTCTAATTTATTTCATCACTTTGATTAAATATCATTCATTCCAAACGACGTGTGTATTGTATCGATTAGATGATAATTTTGCGGAGACAAAATGAAATTCTCATTTCAATTTCTCTAATATTTCAATTCAAGAGGTCTTTTACTTAGTCAAATGAATTGCGGATCATTTCAAGAATAACATTTATTGAGTTCTCAAAATAATTCGGTTGAGTCAAACAATATAATTTCATCAAATCAAAAGTACGTCTGTTGAATGAAAACTTTACAATTCAGTTTAACACTATGGGGTGCTGTTTTGACACTAATATATAATTGAGTCAACTGAATATTTATTTTCACTTCAACAATACATATCAATACCTTTAACTAATTTTGGAAATAATTTAAAGATTATGGATAATTTCAAGAATAACATTTATTGAGTTCTCAAAATAATTCGGTTGAGTCAAACAATATAATTTCATCAAATCAAAAGTACGTCTGTTGAATGAAAACTTTACAATTCAGTTTAACACTATGGGGTGCTGTTTTGACACTAATATATAATTGAATCAACTGAATATTTATTTTCACTTCAACAATACATATCAATACCTTTAACTAATTTTAGAAATAATTTAAAGATTATGGATAATTTCATTTCAATATTTTTATTATTTGTTGGTTTGAAAAATTGAATTGTTTCCTTTAAAGAGATGATATAGTTGAAATACTTCTAAGGAATAGAGTGCCGGTCGGCACCATTTGTATTTTCGCAAGAACCGTAAACTAATCACGAATGGAATAAGAATTAACAATGTGTTTTGTATTTTTCAAGGAAATGACGAAGAGGTTTACAGTTTCTTTTTGATTATACGTGGATTGAAGTTTTTCAGTGTTTCCACAGGTATGTTGATAATATACTTTCTTTCATTCCATATTTTGAAATAATTATGAATAGCATGTATTGGATGAACGGACATCGTTTTTTTCAAGCACGTGCCCATACATTTTTCTCGACAGCTATCTATAAAAGTGGCTTGAAGTTCTTATTGTTTAATGTAATGACTGAAAGAAAGCTTCCATGTTTTCAATTCTGTTTTTAAGAAAGTAGAAGTTGTCGAGTGAAATGATTATCATTGAGAGGTAGGTAGGTATGCATACACTGGGTACCTAGTTGACCTTTGATCTATGGATACGAAGGAATTGGACATTTTCAGAGTAAATACAATTGAGGTGTTTGCCACAGAAATAGGTGTAGGTATACAATGTCGGCGAAGAGCTGTACCTTTATTTCGAATTGTAAATTTCTTACATCATAAATAATTGAATGGTGCTGTAAACAATGATTTCATGTTCATCATGATAGTATATACTGAATCCTTGAAGGAACCTCTTTTTAAGTTTTTTTTTTCAAAGAACATTGTGAAATAATCACAGTTTTCTCTTGTATTACTTTATTAAAATCAGTAATACCGAAAAAGGAAAGTTATTTGTAACATATTTACAGAAATGATGACATTCAACAAAACTGCACAAACTCAAAACATGCAATATAATCTCTTTTATTTTTAGACATGGAGGAATTTCTTAATAACTTGGGATTAAATGACCTAATTGGCATTTTTAAAGGTAAAAAAATACATATATTATTTATCTCCTAATAATATACCTAAAACACATACTTTTCAGACAGAAAATGATGTAACCTTAGACATAGCTAAAATGCTCACTGATGAAGAAATGAAAGAAATGACTCCCCCAATTGGCAAAAGAAAAATATTCAATCAAGGAAGCAATTGATGGAATAAATTAAGAATCATATATAACAGAGGTATGTCTTTCATTCATAACTTTAATAATAAATATGTATACCATGACAATTGAAAACATATTCAGTTTTCTCAAATAACGATATATTTTTGCGATTTGATGTAGATACTTATTATTATTCAGGTCTATACCTAAGTAATTAAATGCTAGAATTCTTAAATTTAATAGATTTGAAGGCCTGAAAGTTATAATTGGAGACCTAGGTAAATTTTGTCATCACAGTCATATTTCTAATCAAATTTTTCTGTGATGAAGTACGTCATTGTTTTTTTCTATTGGATGTGTACAAAAAAAATTATATTTTTATATTTCTATGGGATAATATCTAAGCTAGTTAGTAGAAATTGATCCAATAGTATTATTGCGAAAATGTAGACTATCACTAATCTCTGTTCTCTTTCATTTTAGATCATTACTTCAGTGAAAGGTTTCGAAATCAACTCTAATTGTTTTTTAGTAGATATCACCAATAATAATAATAAATAACAAAATATGTTAATGTTTTATATTAGGATTAACCATTTGTGAAAAATTTATAATTTCATTTAAATATTTGTAGAAGTCTATTATAATTCATTAATTGTTTGAATAAATTTGGTATTAAAATTTTTCGATTTTCATATTATATTTTGCTCATTCTCACGTTGAACAATTTTCCATGGCATTTACATAATCAGTATTGAATATGAAATATTATCCGCAAGACTCCCATCAGCAGCTGATTAAAAAATCATAATACGTAAGTAGATCAATAATCCAGTTGAGAAAATGATACAAAGTGTATTTAATGTATTGAGAAATCGGGTTGTTGAACAAACTATAATATATTCTCACAATTATTCAATAACTTGATCTATTTTGATTGGAGATTCATGTAACTGACTATGTATTTGTGATTCTGCCGAAAAGTAATTTTCTCAATATACTAAAACTATACGTAATGCTTTTCATCCACAAACTTAAAAAACATATTGAAGTTTTGGAGAAGAGAAAAGTAATTTTCAGTAGAACTGAAAATTACTACCAACGAGATGCTAGTACTCAGATTAGTATAATATTTGGTTAATTGAATCCAATAACCAAATTCAAACAAGAGGTACATCATTATTCATACTTATTTTAAACTTTTGAAATGCTTTACTCAATCAGAAGGATACTCACAATGAGGTATAAACATTGTTCGTTCAACTACTATTCATTATTTGTTCAAAAAAATCATTACTTTAGCAAAGTTCTCCATCATCCTGCAGATATATTATGTTTCTTCAACATAACTTTTACTCAAATAGAAAATACATTTGATTATTTCAATCAGATCCACTATTTCACCCATCTTTTAATTTTGTTTGTTCAATAGAATATTCGAATTACTCTAAATCATTCTCGCTATCAATTAGACAAAATATTACTTGAATTCAATTCTTCTTTGAATTGAAATAACTAATGGATGCGATTGTTTCAATGAAATATGTTCATTGTTGATACAATGAACATATGTTTGAAGAAATAGTTATGAGTCAAGAATTCTTTTTACTTGCATCAACAAAATATTTTGTCGTGCATATATGACACTTTTATTTCTTTGAATGAAGTGAATTTTATTTCATTCAACAATTTTTTTTTCCGTGATACAATGGCTTCTTCAGGCGTGTCTTATCTTTACTTCACTTAACTAGGTCTTCACTTGTCTTTACTTTGTTTTACAATGAAAAGACACGCCTGAAGGAATCATTGCCATTGCGTGTCTTTACTTGTATTCACTTTACTTTACTTTGTGAAGATACGCCTGAAGAAGACATTCTATGACGAAACACGTGTTGCGTTTTTGTAAAACGGTTCAGTGAAAATCTCACAATGAAGTGTATTTTAAACACGATATGGATATCCATCAAGTATCAGCCGATTCCATCAAATTGAAATAAAGCTCACCCATGATTCTCCAGTTCTTAACACAATGCGATTTTTTCATTTCTTCTCCCCCTACTATGTACTGTACAACTTCACTATGGTGTTATTACTTGCTACGTGTAGTATTTCATTTGTTCTTTGTTGAAAAATCAATAGAGTTTTTGAAGAACTTCTACTTTCCGATTGTCTAACCACTATGCCACTGAAGTGAATAATATTTTAACTGTATTAGAATTGTAGTGTTCCTGCAAATCCATACTCATCTCAATATTTTTTCAATCTCAAAATTAATCCACCCATACAGTCCAAAAATAGGGTCTCTTGAGTCCGGCCAATTACACTAGGAGCTGGTCTTTGTTTTTTTTTCAAAACCCGATCACCTGGAAAACTCACTGGAACGAAGCTGATCCCCATCATTTTTTTAATTATAATTTACGCTAGTGGCGGTTATTACAGTGTCATTAAATACGTAGCATTCTTTGAGTGCACTTATCCTGTACACGGGTGCACACATACATTCTTGAATTCATATTCTGTTCCGATTTATAAAATGAACATGTTGAAGTGTTCAACTTTGCGATTATTCCGGAGCAATTGGGTGTCTAATTGGGAAACTTATCAACTTTGACACCTGAAAAATTCAACATTAATTTGTTGTTCTATTCCAGCATTTCCAACATAAACGTAGATTACCTTAACTTCTTCCTGTTTATTGGAAAAATATACAATATGGGTTGGACTAAGGAGCAATGAGTTTTGAAAAGGCTGGTTATTTACTACGAAAATCACAAATTACAAATTTTCCATGCAAGGAACCGCATTTAAAACAGTGAATCCAAGCTCGCACATGCTTCGATTTCTATCGTGAAGCAACAGTTAATCATTGTAGAAACAGGTTTCAACATATTTCAAGTTCGTCAAGTAGATTTCCAATCTGTCCTATATAATTGCAGATATTATGTCATTGTGTAATGAGAGAGTCGGATATCACTGAATCAGTACCAAACCCTGTGCAACTCAAATATTCACTAAAACTTGATTTCATCTTACTATTCTCATTGTATTCATCATTAGTTTTTATCACTTGGAAATTGAACTTAGTTTTGAAAACCCTATTTATTTTGATTCAAATGTAATTATTCTACTCATATTAGTGAATATTTTCAGAAAACTTTTGAATATTTCTCATTGCGAAATTTTCTGGTATCAGTATTACCTTCAGAACTCCACTCGAATCCCTTGGAGTTTTTTGCATAGAGTAATGCTTTGTCGCGTTCTCTAATTGGACTCATGCAATATGACTGCCAGAATTCAACTTCGCGACAGCAAACAAATTGCCCCTCATCAAAAATAATTTGTTTTTTCAGGTATAGTGACGAAATACGGTCTTCCAACAGTCAATCACTAAAGTCGTCTATGCAAGTCATCAACTTGAAACCCGTGGTCCATAAGTGACAAAAAATTGAGGAACAGAATAAAAGTTCCTCCTCTCATGATTCGAATATCTCAATCTCAGGAATGGATGTCCATGAAAGTACTCTTCAACAATGTTTACATTGCAACCAATCGAAAATTCTGACCAGTAATGAGTTTTCCTCCTACATCAGCACTTGTGAGAATGTTAACTGAGCTCACACTGTGGAATTATGAACTCCAACTGCTATGTTATGGATTTCACTCATTCATGATCCATCTCGAATGAAATCACACTAACCGTTCTTATAACTCGAACCAATAAGTATACTTTCTATGTAAGACCAAGTTATAGCAACTATTACAGATTATATATTTTGTTCATTTGTTTATCATTCAGTATATATTTTTTGTTCCATTTAGTTAGCTATGAATGAGATATGTTTTTAAAAAAGTTGTAGTTGTTGATTGTCAAAAAAGGTCAATAGACGTCAAAAAGTATAATTTGGTATTTTCTTGAAAAATAAAGTTTCTAAGGAAATTACATGGTCCTTTAACCGGATTAGACATCAAAATATAGTATTTACAGTCCACAAATACGTACTGAAAAGGAAACACGTCTGAATATCGAAGAAGATCTCAGAGAAAAAATGCTGGCAAGACCAATAATTTTGATGATTATGTTCGATGGCCGCTGGCATTAGAGAGTAATATTCAAAGTATTCATGGCACTGTTCAGTCAGAATCAAATATCTTCATGTCTTCACATCAGCAAGGAGACGCAACTCAGGCGCTGAAAATTGTCCAAACAGCTCCCATAGAAGAGCCGAAAGGTTCCGGATTTCATGTACAATCTAATAGAACTGGCAGTAGGGATGGAACAGATCTAGGATCAATCAGGTATCCATCAAAAGTATCAGATTCTACTAGAAAATCGGCAAGGAAATCAAATGAATCCAAGGTATCTTCAAAGAGGGTAGAAATTGAAAAGAAGCGTTTGGCGTTGGAGACTGAAGTCGCGAGGACTGAGCTAATGAGGAAAATGAAAAAGCATTAATTCGAAAATCAAATGAGGATTCTGGATCTTCAGAAAAAGTTAGCTGAAACTAACATTGAAGAGGAAGAGTTATACTCTACAAGAGATATCGGTTCGAAAAAATCGCTTTCAGAGAGCACAGATAAAGAAAGCATGTTCAGAGGAGTACAAGAATGGATTAATAAGTGTGAAGTGCATTCAGTTACTTTTTCACCAGAAAAAACGAAAATTCAAAATACAAATATGTCACAGGAAAATGACATTTCGAAATTATGTCATGTTGTCGCCGATGCCATTAGAAGTGTTTCGAGGGGAAATTGTTCAAATAATCAGGCAATTGCTGAGGAACTACCTTTTTTTGATGGCAAACCAGAAGACTGGCCGTTATTCATCAGTCAATTTAACAGGAAAACTAATATGTATCAATACTCATAGGATGAAGTGATGCTAATGTTACAGAGGTGCCTGAAAGGGGAAGCTCTTGAAGCGGTAAGGAGTTTATTATTGCACCCTAAAAATATTATTCATGTTATTGAAACATTAGAAATGCGTTTTGGTCGTCCAGAATACGTCATTGGTTCTTTGATTAACAAAACTCAGAATTTGCAATTTGTTAGAGATGTCGATTTTAATAATTTTGTTAAATTTTCATGTCACGTCAATAACCTGGTGGCTACGTTGGAGCAATTTGAGGCAAGTAATCATTTGAATAATCCGTTTTTACTGTAGCAGTTGGTAGAAAAATTACCCAATAGTCTGAAATTACAATGGGGACAGAAGATGGTGATAAAAGGAGGTAAGGTGAATTTGAAAGATTTTGGAATCTGGGCAAATGAATTATCTTCAGCTGCATGTTACGTAAGTCAAAAAACTTTCCCTACTACCAGTCACCATCAGAAAAAATTTAATAATTCAAGATCGGAAAATATCTTTTTTGCTACAAATCAAGCAAACGATGACCCTAAATGCCTTTACTGTAATAAAACTGGTCATTAAATTTGCAATTGTTCTATATTGAAAAATGATAGCATAGATATTCGTTGGTCAAAATTATACAAAACCAAAATTTGCTTCTGTTGTTTGAAAACTGGTCATTCAAAGAGGTTTTTTAGATCAAAACAACGCTGCGGCTTTAAAGGATGCAAATTACGCCACCATAACCTTCTGCATAAAAGTCAAGTTTCTGATGAACTTTCTCATACTGAAAAAATTGATGAAAGTGTTCAAACAGTTTGTCTCACCAACAATAATTCTAAAGTTCTTCTCAGGATAGCTCCTATCAAAATTTATGGCCCAAAAGGGTATATAAATACTTATGCTCTGTTCGATGAGGGGTCATCCATATCTTTGATAGAAAGTCAGATCGCAGAACAACTAGGAATATCAGGGGAAACCAAACCTTTGTGCATGCAATGGGCTAAGAATATTGTTTCATATGATGAAGGTTCAAAATGTATCAATATGAAAATTTCTGGAGTTCATGAAGGGGCAAGAATCTTCCAAATGAGTGGTTTGAGAACAGTAACAAATTTGTTTTTACCTTCTCAAACCATCGTGATGGATAATTTCAAAGATTATGTACATCTTCAGGGACTACCTATTCCAGATATGGTACATGCAAATCCTACTGTTCTCATAGGTCAAGACAATATCCATTTAACAGTAGCAAGAAAAGTTTATCAGGGTTCTGAACATAGTCCAATTGCTACTAAAACTAATTTAGGATGGGTTATCCATGGTAACACTTCAGAATCTGATCAAAATGTGTATAGCTTCCACATTTGTTCCTGCGATAACAATGATGAACTTAATCGTCTAGTCAGGGAATCTTTTAGTACCGAAACATTTGGCGTTTCCGTTAATAATAGAATTATTGACATTGCTCATAGAAGAGCCCTTGGTATTTTGGAAAAAACCACAGTTTATTTAGGGTTGATTTGGAAAAATGACAATGTAACTTTACCTGAAAGTAAATCAAATGCTATGAGAAGGTTGATTTGTATTGAGAAAAAAATGTTGAGGAATAAATCATATTTTGATCAGTACTGCAACAAAATCAGTGACTACTTAAAAAATGGTTACATTCGAAAATTAGAAACTTCCGAAGCGATTGAACAAAATTCTCGCACATGGTATCTTCCACATTTTGGTGTCGTAAATCCTAATAAGCCTAATAAGTTGAGACTTGTTTTTGACGCTGCCACTAAGAGTAATGGTATCAGCTTAAATGAAAACCTTCTGCAAGGTCCGGATTATCTGACTTTATTACCAGGTGTTCTGATGCGCTTTCGTCGATCGAATTGGGGTTTCTGTGGCGATATAACCGTGATGTTCCATAGAGTAAAAATTCGCAAGGAGGATAGATGTGCACAGCGGTTTCTTTGGCGAAATGGCGAGCAACATAGACAGGTGGATGAATACGAGTTACAGGTGATGATGTTCGGTGCTTCTTGTTCTCCATGTTCCGCACAATATGTGAAAATTTAAATGCCAAGCAATCGAAATATCCTGAATTGATTAAAGATGTCGGGAGAAATTTCTATGTTGATGACTATCTGGATTGTTGTGATACAGAGCAAGAAGCACTCTCAAAAATCGAAAGAATCATAGAACTTCATAAAAATGGTGGTCTTCAAATTCACCTTTGGTTATCTCAAAATTCGGAAATGAACATGTTGAAAAATATTTCAATAAGTCGTCGTTGGACCGCATTTTAGGAGTTTGGTGGGATGTGAAATCTGATTCGTTTACATTTAAAGTTGATTATCATAAGGTTCCCAAAGAAATAACTGACGTTACGGTGATTCCTACAAAACGCCAAGTTTTGCAGTTGGTTATGTCAATTTTTGATCCCTTAGGCTTTCTCACATTCTTGTCTATCAAGGGAAAAATCATTCTACAGGCAATTTGGCGAAGTGGCATCAGATGGGACGATAAGATTCCAACAACAATCTTTCATAGATGGTTAGAATGGTTGAAAAGTTTAGAATTAATCTCTTCACTCAGGATTCCTCAATGCTACTCTCTCTCTCTCTTTCTACTGCTAATGGAACAGAAATCCACATATTCTGTGATTCGAGCGAGGAAGCATTTGCGGTGGTAGCCTACCTGAGAATAATTTTCGAAACGCACATTGAGGTATCTTTCGTTTCAGCAAAGGCCAGAGTAAGTCCCCTGAAGCCTATTTCAATTCCAAGGCTAGAGTTACAAGCTGCAGTGATGGGTAGCCGATTGTTATGCACGATATTGAAAGAAATTGATTTTCCTGTCGATAGTTCTTTTTTGTGGACAGTTTCCAAAACAGTTCTGTGTTGGATCAAAGGTGATGGACGGAATTATAAACAATTTGTCGCACATAGAATCGGTGAAATACAAGATTTAACAGTTGCAACTCAATGGAAATATGTCCCTGGCAAATTAAACGTTGCTGATGAAGCAACAAGAATAAATTCATCAAGTATTGACGCAAATTATAATAATTGTTGGTTTCGAGGTCCTGATTTTCTGTGGAACTTGAATGATCCACCACCAGACTTCGATTTTTCAAATTATCATCTCGACGATGAAAATGAGAGAAAATCTGCCGAACATTTTGTTGGTTTCGTTGTTCCGTCTTTTGACTACCTGCCAGAAGTATACCGGTTTTCCAAAAAGCAAAGACTTGTGAGAAGTGCAGCATGGGTATTAAGGTTTTGCAGACTCCTTCTAGGAAAACATCATGGGAAAACCGATATTTCTTCTGGAGAATTAACTATCCAGGAAATAGATGATGCAAAGAGATTGTGTCTCAAAAGAAGCCAAGAGGAGAGTTTTGGCAAGGAAATTGAATTACTTAAAGCAAAGGTTCAACTTGACAGAGAAAACTCGCTTTTTGATCTTTCAGCGTTCATTAATGATGACAAACTTCTTAAAATGCAAACAAGAATCAGCCAGGCTCTTTGTTTAGGTGAACCCGTAAAGAAACCGGTGATTTTAGATCCCAAAAATGCTACTGTTGATCTAATATTACAGCATTTCCATGAAAAGAATCATCATCAGGGAAAGGAATTGGTTTTAAATAATATACGTCAGGAATATTGGCTAATTAAGGGAAGACAAGCTGTAAAAAATATTTTTTATAGGTGTTGTTACTGCAAATTGAAAAAATCGAAACCAAATATACCGAAGATGGGAGATTTGCCATTGATGCGCCTCACACCAGGCTTAAAACCATTTGCTTCTACTGACTATTATACTATTATACTGATTATTTCGGGCCCTTGTATGTCACAGTTGGAAGGCATAAAGAAAAACGTTGGGGAGTTCTTTTTACTTGTATGACAATTCGTGCAATTCATTTGGAAATCGCACACTCCCTCACTGCTGATGGTACAATAATGACCATAAGGAGGATGTTATCACGCCGGGGTCCCATCAGACGCCTTCATTCAGATAATGGCACAAATTTCAAGGGAGCAAACGAAGAACTTTTGAAATTGTACCATGAACTTGACCACCAGGAGCTAACTCGAAGAATGACAGAGATGGAGATAGAATGGCACTTCATTCCACCTGATAGTCCACATATGGGTGGATGCTGGGAAAGGTTAATAGGCTCGGTCAAGAAAATTTTGGGGATTACTTCAAAGGAAGAATCGCCTGAAGATGAAATTTTATCAACATTGTTCGCGGAAGCTGAGTATGCAGTTAATAGTAGACCATTAACTCATGTTTCAACCGATCCTTCCGATCCTCAGTGTTTAACGCCAAATCATCTTCTGATTGGTTCACCCTCAGAAAATCCATTTCCAACAAAATTCGAAGAACAAAACCTAAGGAAGCAATGGAAGAAGTCTCAAAGGCTGGCAGAGATATTTTGGTCAAAATGGATCAAGGAATATTTACCGACTTTATCGAAGCGTGCAAAATGGATCAAGGATTGATGAAACTGTTGCGGTTGGGGATGCAGTCGTTATTGCAGATGGTCACCTTCCGAGAAATACTTGGCCACTAGGTACAATCACGGCAGTATTTCCAGGAAAGGACAATGTTACGAGAGTAGTCGAGGTGAAAACATCTACAGGGGTCTTCAAACGTCCTGTAACCAAAATCTGTAGGGTGGATGTTGAATTTGGTGAAAATTCTTAAGAACTTTCACGGTGGGGTGAATGTTACAGATTATATATTTTGTTCATTTGTTTATCATTCAGTATATATTTTTTGTTCCATTTAGTTAGCTATCAATGAGATATGTTTATAAAAAAGTTGTAGTTGTTGATTGTCAAAAAGGTCAATAGACGTCAAAAAGTATAATTTGGTATTTTCTTTAAAAATAAAGTTTCTAAGGAAATTACAGCAACAATGATTGGCATTTTTGCTTTTTCAGGTTAAGTTGTGAAACAGCCTCGGCTGAACTTCGCCCTTTCATTGATTTTTGTGTTTACTTCTTCTCTATAAACCATGTATGTAAATGAATAAAGCCCATTTATTATTATTATTATTATTATTATTATTATTATTATTATTATTATTATCAATTTACACAATTCCATATCGACTGCTGCAAATTTACTGATGCAGGAATATTGAGAACCATTATCAAATATATTACGAGTACTCTAGATTTAAATTTTTCATTTGCTTTATAATCACCATCTACAGAAAAAATTCTTCTTGTGTTTGATTCGACGAATTCTCGATAGATGTAAATGCAATTTGTATCGAAAAAACATTCACTTCTTCAGACTGAAGGTATATTACAAAACAATATAAACTTCAGAATCTGATTTAGAGCTAATCTACAAGGGCATCAATAATCTTCTTTCGTTGCTCCCAGATAATTTCAGGAAGTTTTGGTTTATTGAATCACCTATTTGAGAAAAGTCGCTATATTTTCCAACACACTTTACTGACGTATACAAATAGTGGTTTTGAGGCTTGTAGTTGAGATTCGAGACGATCATGAAGAGTACTAACTTTGAACCTTTGATTAACTCAAATTATCGTGAGCAAAACAAGATTCATGGCTCTCAGTCACCTTCTCGAATTTTTGATAAAGTGGTTTACAGCCTCATACCGCAAGTGATCATCATCGTGTATCCTTATTCCAAAAAGAATAATCGTTTCTTGATATTTCCATCATATCTTTGGAAATCAATCATTAGTAGTTTCACTTATGATGTACTGTTTGGAACCTTTGGTGTAGTAATGAATATCACTGGAGTTTTTTCCCAACACCAAATCGTTATTTTTACACCTCGACACGTGTTTCGATCACCAAGTGATCATCTTCAAGAGGAAAATAAAACTAGAAACTTCTCAAATCTGAAGCTATTTATGTTATTCAGGTACATCATACAGGTAGGTAATCAGTAATACCACCCATACAAGTGTACCACCCTAAATTAATTTTACAATTGGCCGTTCTATTATTTTACAATATGTCCTTATGTATGTTTAAATGTTACAGCTATATATAGAACAATTTTCAGCTATATAAAGCTAGTTTCACAATATTGCCTATCTAAATATATTTACAATGTGTCTTTTTGTAGTAATCAGTAGACCCAACAATATTATTTCAACAAACTATATAGTATGCTATTTGGTATTGGTCTGTTATCGTTATTCATAATATTATTATGTTTCCTTATTTTTACACTCTCATAGGCATCTAGTTGCCTGTTGTTGTTAACTTGTCTAACTAATCTTTAAGAACTGAAGTCTATGGAATGGTTTTGTTGCAAAATATGATGGGCGACTGCTGATTTTTCAGGTCTTCCATATTTTAAGTGTGCTATGTGTTTCTTATATCTAACTTACTAGATCTTTTTGTCTGTCCATAATATTTTGCATCGCAGTCCTTACATTCAATTACAGACTTTTCCGAATTCTCGTCTTTTTCTTTTGGACGTCCCAAAAGGCTCTACATTGTATGACTTGGTGTTGGGAAAAAAATCCAGTAATATTCATTAGTAGTTTCAAATTGTTATTGCTAGTAACAACAGTTTTCGTTGTTAGTAGTTTGTTTCTCTAATTTGAATTTTGCGATTTTAAACTGTTCAAGTATTTCATCAGTTTCTTAAAATTTCATTTGAATTCACGTATACAAAATATTTATCCAGAAAAGTATCGTATGGTGCTTATTCTCGTACCTAATTGGTACGCGCAAAATTGACAGCATTCCGCATGCTCTTACCTCATCTGAATTAATAGATATTCATTCCACCAAGCTTCAGGCCCTATAGTCTGGTTCACATGTACTTTTTTTTGTGAAATTCTACAGACAGATCCAAAAATTACGATCAGGGTGTCATTGGATTCGTATTTTTACCTAGACAGTTCAAGGGAATTTTTTTTTGAATATCTCGAAAAATTTTCAAAATTTTGGAACTTTGATAAGAGACCTGAAGAGATCAATAAATTTGCTCAAAAATAGTCTCGACTCCCGAAACTGTATATCAATTATTTATAATTTCTACAGAGCCCTAAAAATAGAGCCAAAAACGGGTAGTCTGGCTTCCGCTCGCATTCTGTCACTCTGACATAAAACCAAAAAAAAAGCATTCAAACATATTAATTGCGAATATCAAGAAATAAAAAAGTGTATGTAATGTTGAGATACATTAATAAGCAATAATCCGCAGTCAAAAAATTTTCGCTCAATGTTAACATTTGTTAATTAATTGAATTTTTCTGAATTGAAAGTTAATATAAAAACCCCTATAATTATTAAATGAAAACCTTGGGATTTTTTTCCTTTGGTGAAGTTATCCTAAATAGCCTATAAAATAGATTACCAAAATAAAAAAATTGTTATTTTCCACTTTTTTATTAACAATTGAAAACTAAAAATTAAAAAAATACATATTTTTTTTATTTCTATTGTTTCAAAGTCTTACGGTTACGGTCACGGTCAAAAACTACTCAATAATATATTTTTCAAATTTTTTACTGTTATTGTTAATAAATTTATTATTAACAAATACATTGTTTATGAGCAATTCGATTTTTTTTTGCATCATGTTGATTGATAAAAATCATGATTCTAAAATTCTGAAATTAAAGTAAAATCTAACCTTAACAATATGAAGAGAATAAAATTACTTCATTCGATATCAATAAACAAAGATATAATTCATCTCTCTGATAGTATTTTATTTCAATGCATCCATTTTCATGTTGCCTTCACCTTTTGCTAACGACAGAGTTGATATTAGTTCATTTGTTTTCAAAGCTTTCTTGGTTTGGTATTGCTTCGAATGATTTACATTTCAAATATTTCCCAAAATCGGATATATCTTGCCAGGACTGTATTTTAGGTATAGGACATTCTTCATGAATTTGATATCCTTTTTTTTCATAGTATCCAAAAATAATAGGATAGTTTATGGTTTCTATATGAAATAATCGTGTTTCATCAGTTTTCTTGATGTTATGTTTTAGGTGGAAATTTCGACCACCCTGTAAATCAATTTTGAAAATTCGATGAACCTGTTCATGAATTGATGCTTGAGGTGTGATTCTGTGAAATTTCACATTCTCAACTGTTACTGTCTATGAGTTATGATTTTTTCGGTGTGCTGCTGTAACTGTCAAATTCGTGGACACAACACTCCAAAAATGGAGGCAAACCCCGGCCCCTTTTTTTAGCTATTTTCTTCATCAGCGCGGTGCAGCCAAGTGCAAAGATGGGCAACATTTGTTTGCCGAAAATAGAAAACTACATATACGCACGGGTCTTCTGACTGGAACCACAAATGTGCGGTTGGCCCCTGTAGTGGCTACGTGCGTATGTGTTGTTTCCTATTTTCGGCAAACAAGTGTTGCCCATCTTTGCACTTGGCTGCACCGCGCTGATGGCCAATAGTGATCACCTGATCACCCAAAGATATCTATTATAGAATAATATCCCACAGTAGTTCAGAAAATTTCATAGGAGTCTAGCGACCTTGTTGTGTAATTATGGATTAAACTATCGGATAAGTACTAACTGTAAATGGATAGAAATGTACGATTCTGAATGTATATTCATTATTTTCATTGTCTCCAGAAATCACTAAGTAAATCGATTGAACATGAAATTTTCTTGCAGGACCACTTTCTGAACTCCCAATGACAGGAAAGGGTCTACTGCTGTTCTGTATTTGGCTCCATCCCACTTGACTGCAAGTATTCAACTTCGCGACAAGAAACAAATTGCCTCATACCCAAAAATATTTCACTTGTATTTTTCAGGTACAGTGACGAAGCCCTATATTCCAACACTGAATAGGTGTCATTAAAGTCGTCTGTGCAAGAAAAGTCATCAACTTCAAGCCCGCGGCCCATTAGCCGCGAAAATAAGAGTTTTCAATTCCGTGCCGCGATACTTTAAGCAGATGATGAGGGTTTCTGCCGTTATGGATCGTATTTCTTAATCTTATATATGAATTTTCCCGACATTTCGTAATTGGAACTCCGATATTTGAATATCGTAGCGAAAGGAATGGAATGAAATACGGTCGGAATTTATATTGGATCCAAGTGAAAGCATCTGCTATTGCTCTGGCAATTCGCGATTTTCCTCCGATTTTCTCGGAAAAAAAATTAACGAGTTTGATTAGTCGTGTGTAACTGACTTTGATGTATTGGAGAAGCATATATAAAATTCGGGATGATAAGACAACATTTCATCATTCTGTCGATCCTTAAGGATGTATGTCACTTCCTCAGGCTTATCGTTTGAGGACTTTTGAGTCCAGCAATGCATTGGTGGTCCAGCATAGCACCACTGATGAGACCTATGGCGAGTTGAAACAGCGCTATCTGGTGTTGAATCACTGGTAGTTAGTTGAATGTTATGATTTGTAATCCATTCCATAACGACATTTGTTTCGAAAATGCTTTATACCCGCCAAAAAAACTAACCTGAATAGTTAATGAATGTATCGGAGTTCCAGAGGATAGAACCTGACCAGCGCAAAGTTAGGTAAAACAAACAAAAATCCTTAAGGATGTATGTCATCGCCCTCACTTCCTCAGGCTTTTTGTTTGAGGACTTTTGAGTCCAGCAATGCATTGGTGGTCCAGCATAGCACCACTGATGAGACCTATGGCGAGTTGAAACAGCGCTATCTGGTGTTGAATCACTGGTAGTCAGTTGAATGTTATGATTTGTAATCCATTCCATAACGACATTTGTTTAAAGAATGCTTTACACCGGCCAAAAAAACTTACCTGAATACTTAATGAATGTATCGGAGTTCCAGAGGATAGGACCAGACCAGCGCAAAGTTAGGTAAAACAAATTAATAATGACATTTATTCACCACACGTGAATAAGTGAATGAATAAAATGAAATGAAATAGAATAAAAGCTTCAGTATGAATGAAAGAAGTTCGATTAGTTAACGCTAATCTTCCTCAGGAACCTGCTATACAGAAAAAAGGCTAAACATTACAGATCAAAAACTTCCAAAACAGTAATAACATGATTATTTCTAGAAAATTGAGAAAAAATGAAAGAAAGGAAATAAAAAGCTTTTCCAAAATTAATGGTAGATACATTTGTCTCTTCAAAGATATTACGAAGATGTTTGGGAAATGAAGTTTTTTTTTACTATTCCATCTCGATACAAAAATGTGGGAGTCTTCCAAAGAAAGGAAGGGAGTAATAAATTTGAAAATAAGTAACTCTATACATGGATGTGTAGATCATGCAAAAAGCAAAGAAGCAACTTTCAGACACAAACTGGGAGAAAGCCCACCTGAAACAGCTACTTTCATATAAACATTGCATTACACGAAAGAAAAAAGTTCTTTCGAAACAAATACTTTTATATGAATACCGAAATATACAGGACATACTTTTTTTACTCAGTTTGTATTCCAAACATTCGATATGAAATAAAATCAGATATCATTCACAAGAGTTCTACTCTGAACGAATGGTAACAAATTGCATTTACATGGAACACTGTCATCCTCACTGGTAGACATCGATGTTTCGCTATGAGACACTTGCCTTAAGGCTCTTCACTACCAAACTGGATAATATTATAGAAAATACACACGATTCATTCATGAATTACGATTTTCAATGTCACAGAATGAGTTTGATCTACTTATGTCATCGATGACCTCGTAATGACATTCATTCACCTATGTGATCAAATCCCAGCCAAGAATTGAATTGAAGGGGTTATATTTTCAAGAGTGAATAATTTTTGGGAAAGAAAGTTTTTGGCTTTCTACTACTTCATCTCGATACAAAAAATGTGGGAATCTTCCAAAGAAAGGAAGGAAGTAATTAATTTGAAAATAAGTAACTCTATACATGGATGTGTAGATCATGCAAAGAAGAGAGGTCGAAAAAACTTGAGGATGGAGGAGCGAGCGGGAAGATGGAATCAACCCAAAAAATATTTTTTCTGTATACGTTAAAGAAACTTTTGAGTTTTGATTTAAACATGATATTCAGCATTATAATAACGTTTCAATAATATGTTTCTCTCGAGGCGATAAATTACAATGTTCGTCATTGTGTAAACGTAAAACACATATGTATCATATTTACTGCTCGGAAAGTATGTACAAGATTGAAAATTTTGAGTATCATGATCAGCGTCATATCAACATCATAAAAAATTAGTCGAATTGTATTTGCTTCACACATCTCATTGAAATTATATCACCACTATTCACACATATATTTATATTATACATATCCTTGCTAAGCGAACAATCGATGAAAGTCTTATAAAAACTTCGCTGCGTCTGATGGGAAAAGCATGTACTCAATCAAAACTTGGAAATATTGAAACGTGTATAGAAATGTGAACGGTAAAAAATATTTTTAGGTAAATCAAATAAAAAACGTGACGGTATATGACACATACCACTTGGTGAATAAGTATGGAATAATATTTTTCAAATTCATCATTACACACTGTATTGATAGTGTTTTTCAATATCTTGCAATGACTCTGTTTGATTTCTATTATTAAGGAAATGAAATGTCCTGAATTGAAATATACGTATTTTCATCTGATCATAAGAACTTCTGGCATGTTCATACTGAACACGTCCAAAGGAGCTATTATATAAACACTTGTTGCAAGTTTGTAAACATGTTCTCATGCCATATCCGATAATTCACATCATGAATACACCGTTGCCTAAATGCAGAACTATTATATGTCACAAAAAGGTTTTTTTTCAGGAGAGGTTTTTTTAGTTTGACGGAAGAAACAGTTATTCATCACGACTTTGCTATATCATTGGGTTTGAAATGAGCGGTATGAAACTGGATCAAACAGTTTTGATTCATCAATCAACAAATTGGAGAAGAAAATGGACTTGCAATAGTGGACTGTTAACGAAGTATGGTATGTCCTTTTCGATGGAATTGTAGTTATAGTGATTAGGGAGTTAAAATGATTCTGATTCCACATAAATTAAATTTATTTTTCTGGTAAATGAAATCAGTCAACAAATAAACAACAAAATGATCAAATTGAATGGGCAAACAACTATGGATCAGTCACTATCTGATTCTGCAGCACTAGAAACATGTTTTGCACAAACTGGTAAGTTTTTGAAAAAATCGTGGTATTGCGATTTAATAACTCCTTTTTCACAAAGAAATTGCAAATGATCAAATTTTTTCCTCACAAGAGGAATTGGTTCTTGATACAGGGGGGCTAGCTGCACATCACTAATGTCAACGGTGGAGTTTTTTGTTCTTCTATTTTTTTTTATCATATTCATTTTCTTGAAATTATTTTGATCATACTCTCTTTTGAACAGGAGGAAGTTTGGATAATTGGGATTCGTCTCAAATATTTTAATTGAAGTTATATATACCAAATCACCATCTTCATCACGATCACGAGCAAACTTAATGAAGTGTTGTGACTGAAAACTTTTGGGATTATATAAATCAGATTGAGATAGCTCTTGTACGTTATATGGATTTGCTCTTCTAGCTAACCGTACTATTGAAATACACTGATCAGGAGTATGAACTGGTACACGTTTTGATGCTCGTTCAATCATACTATGAACGGAGTCCCCTCCATTTTGGGTATGACCTGGTTCTAAGTAGGAATGACGAATTATTACTGAATATTTCAAAGTTGCATAATTATATAAGGCATGAAGATATTTATTTCTATTCTGACCTCCACAGTTGCCGGAAAAAAGTGAAAATTCTTTAACGCCTTTCTATACATAGCTATGAATGTAATTCAACAGACAACTGCCTATTTCGCATGCACCTCTCTTTGCAATGCACTCATGCCACATATAGCATTGGCCATCTTTCGTTCCTAAATTATAAACCATAAAATTATATGTCGAGAGCTTTGATTTATAGTATGCCAAACCGACATCTGATTTTGGAACAGGCAGTACTTGTTGTAAGTTGAATACAGCTGCACAGAAATCAGTTTGCGAAGATGCTTTCGTTTTTCGGAATCTTTCGTAATCCGTGATAGCTCTTTATTCACGTGTTGATTATACTCATCCTCAATTGACAGACGGAAGTTTCTGTAACACTATCATACCTATGGCATACATCAAACAAATCCTTTTCAGGTACAAAGAATGAAAAGTTGTATTCTGTATTGAAAATATGTCTATACATACTTTCTGTTGCAACGATAGACATATAATTTGTACGGCAATATTCTTGATGAAGAGTATACATCTTAGCGATATTCAATGTATTGGGCAAATATTTTCTATTGGTTGTTGCCCTGCAATAATGACTTTCTACAGTTTCAAATGAATTGATATGATCCCTCACAGTCTTCTTCACAGACTTGTCTAGTTTGCTATTCTTACACGTTTTTTCTCTCCTGTCTTCCATTACTGCACCTGAACGTCCCATTTTAGAAAAAAACAGTCTCCACCATCTGTCCACTTATGCTGAGAGTATTCAGAAAAAATGTATTGCATACTTCGAGTCTTCTACTTGGAATTTCATTTTCCTTCGCTTCTTTCAGCTGGCGAGTTCGTCCCTTTTGTTTCTTGAGAACAAACTTTGAGAGATAATCCCTGTCTATTTATGTCGCCTAAATTCCAGAACTCCGTGAATATAGATTTTCGAAGTTCCTCTGTGAACTTTGAGTCACACTTTCGTCTACAGTTTGTGCATGGAGCTTTCAGTGTTCTTTCGACCTGTAATGTTCCTTTCCAATTTTCATAAGCCATTCCTCTATTCCTGGAAGTTTTGATGATATTTCCCCTCAAATTCTGTTCATCTCGTTTTCTTTTTCTGGTTTGGAATTTGACCTCTTTATTGGTGTTCCCTCCTTCCTGAGCACTATCATCAATATGATGGTCAGTATCGTTATCATCAGTAGAAGTATGTTGATTTTCATCAATTAATTCTTCATTTTCTGATGGAACGTAATCAGAGTCACCGTCACTTGCATAAGGATCTGATTCAGAGGACGAAATATGGAGATCTTGACTCAACCTTTCAAAATTATTCAGTTTAGGTTCTGATTGCTCCCCTTTGTTCGTTTCATTTGGTACTTCAATATCAACGTCCTCGATAGTAGCCGCATCAGAACTGAACTGAACATAATTGAAATTTTGTAGATTTGTTATATCCGAAGCAAAATTTGAACTCTGAGTATAAGAAGTGGTCGTCTCGAATGGTATCAAACTGGGGGGAGGTTGTAAATTTATAGAGAGTGACATGAGTTCATAGTCAGTATGTGCCTTCGAAGACATTTGGGAGTGATTTTCGTCCACTCTTCTATATTCTTCTGTCGTTTCTGAAAATTTTATTTTGTACATTTACCTCTTTGATGTTAGGACTATTTCTTACCTTCGGAACAGCTCGTGGCTTCTCTGACCAACTTCATTATTTTTTTAACTCTCTGATTGTACATTTTAAACTCCTGTCAGAACTATGGTATGTCCAATTTTTTGGTATTCTAAGAGATTATTCCTAATCAGAACTAGTGTAACTCTAGTTGCGTATTTACACTTACGCTATTGACAGCAGTTACCCTCCTTCTGCAGTGGTCGGAGTAAGACTGATGAAGTTGGGATGGATTTGCATGGAGTCGTGGTGGGGTATATGAGTCAAGTGGGAGTTATGATAGTTCTGCTCGTGATAGAGCTGTATTTTGTATGTACAACCATGAAATATCTCAATTTCCGAATTATTTGGACTTACAATAGTTTTGCACTCAGGCGACGACACATTAAGGATGTTACCGATAATTCAAGTTAGGTTCGTATTTCCATCTTCAACCTTTCATTTTAGCAATGGTAATCTGTACAATCCATTTCCACAGGGTTGGCTGGGATATTCTTGTTACTGGCTTAAAGAATACTTGTATATGCAGATTTATTTGTTTTTTCATCTTCTCCTGTTGCTCTTTGGTCAAAAATTTTCAATGGTCTCCTCTATCCTTTGATTATGTTTTGTATTTACGATTTTCGCTTCTTCTTATATTCAAGGATCTTGAAGTTTCACCTACACAACTTTTACCATAGAAACATGAATACGTCCTTCCATTGTTTCATCCAAATTGTCGGGTTTTTACCTGTTATGAGAAATCTTAATGTAGTGGAATATTGAAAAATAAGTGCATATCAGAACTGCTTCGAGGATTGGTAAAATCGTATTATAACTGAGGATGACAACTTTGAGAAAAACAAACTGAAAATTGATGAATGAATGAATGTTTTTTGGAAAAATTTAAATTCACAATATTTTCTGAACAGACAGTGTATTGATGGTTTCAAAAGTTGTTCTGGCATAATTTCTGTAACTGTTCCTTCCTAATTTTTCAGACAAACTGGGATTATGCAAAATACAATTTTCATTTTCATCTATTCAAACTGTTTTCGAAACGCATTTTCCAACAAAATAGTTTTGATAATAGATATATTCTCTTTCAGATCAGGAGCTGAATTTCAAACTGTCTTAGCCCCATCATACAAATATCCGCCTGTTTTGTCACTAACGTAATGATTGAATCGTGTGATGATTATTTGTCGATTTTTTTATCACAACTAGGAAACGAAGCACTTGCATTCCTGCATTCCTCAAAAAACAGTTGGTGATCACCCAATAAAATGAAATGAAATGAAAATTGTAACCAAAGTCTGACGAAAAGATATCATTTTTAGGATAAGCAACAGTCGAACTGTGACATCTAAACATTCAATTTTTTCGACGTTTCTCAAAAATAGTATATATCTATTTCCATTCGAAGAGTTTTTCAGCAATTTTTTCATGTTCTGAGAATGCACAAGGAATAATTTCCGAAAATCAAACCACCCCAATAATCAGTCACTCCTCATGTAAAATTCATGAATACTATAAATTACTGGCTAATTGGACCCTTCATATCACGCTGTAACTTTAAAGGGTGAACTTTTCAGTTTGCTCTTCATTACGTTTCATCAGATCCTTTGTTTTATCAGATAACTTTGTTTACTTCTGTAGATTGTAGAAGGTTGAGAACTCAGAAAAATGGCAAGGAAATTGACTTCTCCATTGAATTTGTGTTTGAAAGAATATTCAGTTTTCAAACTTATTAACGCTTTGAATAACTTGTCAAAATTTGTTTTCATTTCTCAGATTTTATATGAAACATATCATTGAAAGTTTCGTTTTTATTTATTCAACGGCAAAGCCAATTTACAAAAACATATTTAACACAGTGTGAAGAACTACAAAGTATTTTTAAATGCTCATGGCTGATGTCTACATTACAATTTACAATTCCACAAAACATTTAGCGAAGTGTAAAACACAAAATATAAATGAATCCTTATTTCTAGTGACTACGTTACTAACAGATGAAACAATTCTGGTACTTACAAGAAAAAAGATGTTACAAATTTGGTACTTACAAAGGATGTGCTGTGGTAAAAAAAAAGCTTTGAAAACGCCATAGCCTTTCAACTGATTTTTAAAGACCTGAAGTGATACATTAAACAGATCTGAGTTATCATGATATTGATTTCCCAGCTTCACAATACGAGGAATCAGACTGTTCAAAGCATAATTGATATGGAAAAAATTTATATGAAAAATATCACCATTTCTCACTTCTTTTTGTTTGATTAGAAGAGTTATTAGTTGAAGTAGTTCTGGGCAGTTTATCTCACTAATATTATTGATTTGAAAAAGAAAGTCAAGTTCATAGAAATTCTCCTATCTTCCAATAATTTTATATTTAACTTGGTTGAGAATTGACTGTACTCATATTGATATGGTTGAATACCAAAATGAAAAGCACAATTCCTTAAGAATTTTTTTTGAACATCCTCAAACGAATCGATATGTATATTATAGTATGGGTCCCACATAACCGAACAATATTCAAGAATAGATCTTACGAAAGCACAATATGAAATCTTTTTGTTCTAATTGAAAAATCAGTAGAAATTCTCAATACGAAACCTAGTATTTTGAGACTTTTTGCCACAATTTCAAATTCAACTACTAGATCGCGAATAAATGTTTATCTTTTGAGAGCTATATTATTCAATGTAGGTATATTCAAAGAATATTGGACTTCTAATTTAAGCGAACGTAATGATTTGACACTTATCGGTGTTTACCTCTAAAAAATTATTTCTACACCACATGGAAAAAACTTCGAGATCTTTTTGAACTAATTCAGCATCTTCCCGGTAAGTAATTGCTCGATAAAGTTTAAGATCATCCGCAAACATAAGAAATTCTGAATATTTGAAAACAATCTCTATGTCTGATACAAACAAGTTCAACAGCAGTGGGCCCAAATCTTAAATTCCATTTTTTTTTGGTGCATAATCATCATCAGAATAATAAAATTATAGTCAAACAAGCCTCATATGCAATAATTATTGTTAACTGCGCCTCAGACAGACACGAAACAGATTTGTTCAATATGAACTAACATTTTCAGTAATGTGCACAATGCTTCATTAGTATTTTCTCAATGCATATTCCCATCTGCCTTTCAAATTATCAATTTCACGGAGATGCTGCGTTCCTCTAAATCAAAATAATGCATTATTGCTTGTCCCATAATAAATTGAAGTGAACGTATGAGAATTCATAACAATATGTATGCGGAATATGAATCAACATATATAGATAGTCAAAGCAATTCAAATGAGTGTGTTACAAGTTTCTATTCTCACAGATTTATATATAATCATAGCGAATACGGCGCTCAACGGAGGTGGATGAATATTCGCAGGATAGTTTCATACTCCCACGAATCATTAAAATAGATTCAGAAATACCACTATCACATAATGAATTTCTGCTACTCAATTTCCGAATACAAACTCCAAGCAAGGAATTGCCAATTTTTTTTTGTTTTTCCATTCAAGTGTTACGGTCTCATTCGCGTCAACTCAGTCTTTGGCGTCCTTTAACGGTAAGGACGGGATCTCTGGCGGTAGCCTTGTGAATTTTAAATGACACAAGACACCACAACACCGGACAGCTACAGTGAAGACACGGTATTCCAGGGGTCTGTGTGAATTAGACTTTGGTAGGAATTCAACACGTTTACCAGCTGCAAAGATACTGTCGCAGAAAAGAAACAGAACAATTCGGTATCAAATCTCTATTTGAACCAAACTCCCACCATCAATATTCAATTGACCATATTTACAGAGTAGAAAGGGGCATGTAACGAAGTTAGAAAAAGCAAATGGTACTATAGCTTGAACTAGCAACAGTGTGACAAAAGCGTCTACGTCTTTACTAGCGGTATCACGTACCGTGAGGAGGAGGAAAGCAGATGTTTAAAGAATCTCGAAAGCGCCGGACATCAATCAACTCGAGTCAGTTCCAACAAACCTAGTATGAATACGAACGGTTTTGACTCTTCGACACAATGTCGCAGAACCAAGAAGATCCCTGAACGTAAAATGGGAAAGACATGCAGAACCAAATGGAAAATCACAAAGATTCCGAAAAAGAAAAGAAGCAGAACCGATAATCAATCCACAAAAGTCACGAAACGTAGAAGAAAAAGATAGGCAAAACCAAGTGGAAAATCACAAAGGTTCCAAAGAAGAAGAGAAGCAGGACCAAGTGGCAATTCACACAGATTTCAAAACGTACAGAAGAAAAGAAAGGTAGAACCGAATTGAAATCCACAAAGGTTCCGAAACAGAAGAGAAGGGAAGATAAACAAGGAGAAGTGTTAGAGTAGAGGAAAAAAACCTTTTCGACGTGCACCTCTACTCGGGGTGAGTACTCACGAATAACTTACTTCACGAATTATCCACTAAGAATTCCTACCTCTGGTGATTCAGACAGCTTCAGCACATAATTTGAATTGGTAGGCTAGAACGAATGTTATTCGGCTGATGCTAGGCTGGTGAACAAATTGAGGAGTCTGCTAATACCACAGATCGGTTATCACTGTCTGTCGTTGATGTCCTCTCGATGCTGCAATGCGCATACTCTATCGGGTATTATATGTCAGACTACGAATATTGGTCAGAACACAACGTTTAACCAGACTAAATGATTTACCAGTTGAACCATTGCCTTGTCTGCCTTCACGGAAGCAGTAGTATCCCGCTACAGCTGCACTATGCTCTACGACTAATTGGATCGAACTTCATATTTGAGACAGTTTCAGATAATAAATTTTCTGCTGGCTTGTTTCATTTTTGTTTATGGTCTATGAGCCTATCACCTCGGAATCTGATCTCGTGATGTTGGCAGGTACCTATTTACCTAGAGATATTTTTGAAGTCAATAATGTTCTTCCTCTCTTGGAGAGGAAGAACATTTTTGTATAATGATAGGTAAATAGAAAGCCAAAACCCGTTTTCCGACCGGTGTCAGAAATCGCACGCTGAGAGGTGAGACCGCATCAATTTTAAGATAGCGACAGATGATTGACGGAAATACACAAATGATATCAATAACCACCCTAAGATCCTTTTCAAAAAGATTCACTGATTCCAAAGTTACAATTTTTATAAGCTCTAACAACAATATCGATGTATTAATGCTAGAAACTGACTGACTAGATGAAAGAAATCAACAGACATGCTGCAAAATCAAGAGATAGTTCTGAGTTCGCTTCTTCTTTGGTGGTAGCATGACACAGTTCACACAATATGTATATTCAACACATTGCATTTTATACATTTTCAATTATTGATCTCTCCATTTTTTTTCACTACTCATTTCCTAAATATATTCATTTCTTGTTTTCCTGGTTAGTTTATTGGTCTTTTAACGTTCACGTTTTTATTTGATGCTCTTTTTTATCTGCTTCTCTTTGTATTACTTCTTATGATAATTATTTCCACATAATTTAATAATATCTGAGAACTCGGTCAAAATCATGAAACTTAGTAATACCGACTTAAGTTTCATCAACCAAGTCGACATCAACAGAATATCACATCATGATTTATGATATCCCCATTTGTGCCAGAGGTTTTTTTTCAAAACTTCAAATCTGACAAGAAATAATTTTTATAATACTCAGTAAGTTAAAACTTATCAATCTGCAGAAACTTCAATTGAACAAAATCCTTGAATTGAAAGCTGCATATGAAATTTTCATAAGATATACAGAATAAATTCGCTATGTATATATTTAGGTGAAACCTCAACATTCCAACTCACGACCTCATTTTTTCATAAAAAAGGGACTGGTATAATAATGATTTTTTGATTAATGATACCTCCTTAAGCGGTTGCTTTTTCACTAACAAACTTAACCAAGTTTAATCAACTTTAGAAGATTGTTTGTGTATTATGAGCCCCTCCATAAATTTTCCAGTTGGGGTCACTCCACTTAGAGAAAATTTGTCATCTTGAGTTAATGAATCTCAAGAAACGAATAATTTTCGAAGATGTGCCTGCTAAAGTTTGAGGTTGATGAAGAATTGAAAGGAAATCCGCCTGAAAAGTTATACGTGGAAAACGATATTTTGATGGATATAGTAGTTACCAATGTTTGACTAAGCTGGAAGCATATAATTTTATTATGATTGAGTTTTTGATTATCGTACCAATGAATACTTCATTACCTGATGTTGATTAACTAGAGGACATTACCACTTTCACTTTCGACTAATTGATTATACAGTGTGTCCCAAATTGGAAAACTTTTTCATCACCGATTTGTCAGAAGATTTCACCTTTCATATGATTCCATATTTGAGTAGATAGTCTCCATCTAAAAAACTTTCTGTGCAAGGGAACAATTTAAGACTCGCTGTATATACAGTATGGGTCAATGCATCTAAATGTTTCGTTCATCTGAGTAGCCAATAAACTCATTAGATAAAAAAATTAGATACATTTCATCATTCAAATGCTCTTCGTAAAAGAAATGACCAAGTATGTTTGTTCCCAAGACTCTCAAGCAAATATTTATTATGAACCTTTCCATCTATCACAAATGGGATAAAAAATAATATATTTTTTCACAAATTTTTCTAACTTCCCTTCTCAACATCTGTACCACTTCGCAAATTGTACTTCTTTCCGTAATCTCTTTCATTGAGGTGATGATCTTTGTCCTATTCTCCTTTGTCCTATGGCAGTTGAATTTGAGCTTTTTTCAATATTTTTTGAAGATTTCACTAAGTTCGTGGGCAATTTGTCATAAAGAAGAATCCTGAATATAAATATTTTAGTAACTTTATTTTTGTAACATTATGAGATATAGCTCACCATACATATTTCTTGCTGAAAGAAAATTTCTATGTGATTTTGCGAAGTAAATAGCATTTTGAATACATCTTCAATATGTAACCGAGTGCATAAACGTCTGACAGTTCCTAAGAGATATCAATAACTCATTTATATTTGCTGCTGTAGAAACCAAGCAAAACCTACGCGTTTAAAATAAGGTAAAGGATGTGAGATGCAATTTAATTGTGATCACCCAACAGTCATATTTTGATCGTTACTTTCAGGATTGATAATTATGAAAATATTCTTTATATAAATTGATTCAGGTGAGATTAGCCTTGAAACAAGGATTACCGTAGAACGAAAATTTCTAAAAAGGAAAAATACATATGAACTCAAAGTGCAATATTTCAATTCACTCAAAATATAACAAACTTAATGAAAATAAAATATTTATCACTTGATATGTTCTTAGATATGTCGAAAGCATTTGACTACTTGAATCACGAGATACTTATAAAAAACTGGAAATCTGTTTCTGTTTAAAAAATCTGTTTTTTAGTTAACCAGCTGTCGCACCCCTACAAACGATAACCCTCAGAAGTCGAAACTTGTGCGAGCTAAGGACTAACGAGGTCTTACCTTTAAATGTATGATTCCTAATATGGATTACATGATAGCAAGTGAAAATCGATCGTTCAACCTGGGGCTTGAACCAGCGATCAATACGGCGGTCGATTTGAGTGAGTGAACAAAGCACCCACGTCGAACCCACCGGCTACCACCCGACCGATATATGGAAAAGAATTGATTCGTACCTAACTGATCGCCAACAAATAGTAACAAATAACAAACATGGTCGAACATGTTATTTTGAGGATGCTGCTGTGAAAGTAGGAATACCCCAAAGAAGCGTTGCAGTTCCCTTGTTATTCATCATCTGCATGAACGATTTATGTTATCATTCAAACACGGATTGAATAATTAGTCTTCGCTGATGACACCAATATATTAATAGGCAGTGAAACATACTCTAAAGTAGTAAAAATAGGTGTGGTAATGTTTAATGATACAGAAGACTGGTTCACTATGAATAGGTTATTTTTGAATGGATCTGAAACTAATATCATACTTGTCAGAACTAATCATATAGAACGACCTCAAAAATTAAATATTGAAAACATTACGATAAAATATGCAGGAGACACCAAGTTTCTGGGACTTATTATTGATGGATTCTTTTAATCGAACAAACATTGATTATACAGCTAACAAATTGAGCAAAATTGTGTATAGACCAAGGGTGGTTCACATATATCTCAACAAAGATTCAGTAAAAATTTTCTACTTAGCCAATTTTGAGTCTGTAGCTAGATATGGAATCATATTTTGGGGATGCTATAGAAATAATAAAAAAATATTTGTTATTCAGAAAAAGGGTATCAGAATGATGAATAATTTGAAGTATAATCAATTGTATAGACATGTTTTTAAGAATAATAGGATAAAGACGATATATTGGTCTGGAAAGAGTCTGCGGAGTTCAAAGACAAAATCTTGATATCTCAACGTCTCGCTAGAAGCTGAAAACTCTACGACAAATATCGACTTGCTCTGCTGGTCGAGAAGGACTACATCAAGCTTATTAGCTTGTATGAGCATGAGGGGTGGGGAACGAATACTTCCAATTAATTTGGCACTTCTCATGCCACTTCTGTACATGATGACAGCAAGTGCCTTAGGGTCTCGGACGCCTCGCGACAGGCCCTGCACTTTGTGCCAGGAACTTCTTTACTCATCACGCTGCTACAGTGGACTGGCAGGTCAGTTTATGACTGCAGCTCACTCGACCGGAGTGAAGCGAAAGTCGGGCGCTTTGATAAGCCAAGGTCTTCAATGTCATTGAGGAAGACCCAATGCATTGGCTTATCCTTGTGTTGCTGCAGAAGTGTGGTGATCTCTGCGGCTTTTATATGATCTTTTGTTGAACGGGTTTTAACTCAGTGTCGAGAAATAAACCGAGTTCATCAGCTGCTCGGGCAGCTGCCCTTGAGAGAAATGCTACAATTTCTGCTCTCTCATTGTCGCGGACCACGCAGAGAAGGAGATCCGAACTCCTGACGACTTTACAGGCTCCATCCAGTACCATTCTGTCATGTAGATACTTCAAACTCGAAAGTCCACGGCCTACCTGTTGTCGTTGGAAGAACAACTGTGTAGAATGCTTCCATTTACGAGCTACACATTCTCTCAGTAGTCTCCGCATCGTCTTTTTTTCAGATGCACCATTGCACATTTGTCTATCCCGAATTTCATATCGATAGCATACGTGTACTCTTTCACCACTCTCAAATACTAATGAAGGTCCTTCTCTTCAGAGGCATAAAGTTCAAATTCATCTATATGAAACAAATGGGTGACCTTGTTCCTCCAGTTTTCGGGGGTGCCACAGTTTTACACTCTAGTATTTCTACACGCAAGCAATAGTGAGATGCAAAAGAGAAGGGCACTGAGGGAATCGCCCTGAAATACACCTTTCCTGAAAGTGACCGACTCTGTTTGGACTCTGGCTTGACCAGATGTTATGGTGAAGCGAGTCCGCCAGAGTGGTATCAGATATTCAAAGCATTTCACTATTTCGTCGATTACCGCAAGGTGTCTGTGCAAATGAAAGATGAGATCATGCGATGTTGTATCAAATGCCTTGCGGTGAGCGATCCAGGCCAAAGAGAGGTTACGCTTATACTATATCAAGTCCTGCGTTACACATCTATCGATGAGCAGGTTCTCTCTACATCCAGAGACTCCTCTATTCGACCATCTCTGCTCCGTTCAAACATTCGTTCAACTGCGGAAAGTATTTTTGTGTATGAGATGCTTGAAACCACTTCATAACACGAGTTTAATCATGTTATCTGTCTGTAATTCTTTGTAATCGACAAATCTATGAGAGGATGAGAACGGTCCGCTCCTCGAAAAACCAATCCGGAATTGACTTCTCTTCGTCCAGCCATGAGTTGACAACTCTGATCAGATGGCGGTGGGTGCTTGGTAGTTTTTTCCACCAATAAGTGTCCAGCTCATCTGGACCTGAAGCAGCAAAGTTCTTGGAACCCACAAGGGCTCTTCGAACGTCATCCGGGGTTATCGTGTTGCGCATTTCATTGAGGTCAGGTTGTCCAAGCTTTTTGCTGAAAGCTTCGAACTGCGCTAGGGCTGGCGTGTGTAAATTGAGTGGCTGCGGGTGTTCATAAATGTCCTTTCAGAAGGATTCCACCTGATCAGCTGTCGGCGGATCATCCACAACACTTGGAGGCTCTTGTGATAAGCGAGAAGGTTTCTCACGGAGCCTAATGTTGTCCGCGATACTTCGCGCTCGCCTCACTAGTGACTTATTAGCAGCTATCAGCATACGTATCCTATCAAGGCAGTGCTGTTTGATGGTCAGCAGCACGCCTTTACCCAAAATGTGATGGATATGTCGTTGTTTGGCGGTTATTCGCCGCACTGCGGGGATGAAAGGCTTCTTGGCCGCCCTGTAATCCATCACACATCGAATACGAGACGCCTGTTGTGTCGCCGACGTAATCTTATCCTCCATCTTGTGTACACGCCGTTTAGTCCTCCGAACCGCAAGGCCGGGAATTTTTATTAAGATTCGGAAAGTGATTGGACGACGCTATACACGGCGGTGTTGATTTGCCAGATGTCAGCCCCTTCAGTTATAACACTATGAATCTCTGCAACCAAAGAAGCTAGTTCTTGTGGCTTCAGGGGCATAATTGTCTGGAGCACCCTACGTGATCTGATCATCTCAACTGGTGACAAGATGCGAGTCTCCTCGTCAGCCGTGCCAACGGGAGATAGAACTGTCACTCCTACCACTTCCTCAGCAGGCTGAAAAGGAGCTATATAGGCGTGCCGCCGGAGATAGGATACGTAATCCCTAAGCTTTTGGGCGGAAAAGGCGGCATGCTCCGGATGTGCTTCACACCACAGAGTATACATTCTCGCCATATACCCTCGTCGCGCAGGCTCACTACTATCGGACCAATGCATAAGGCAATTTCTCACCTCATGCGTGCACTCAAAGCATCCGTTGTCATTGCCAGGGTTGTCATCGGCAAGCAAATCATCGTTATGGGCCCCACCACCTTGCCACTGATCCCTCCGAGTTATTCGATTGTGGAGGCCCCTTCCTCGATTCTCAGGAAGTTTTGGGTCTGATGGATGGTTAGCCCTGCGGACTCACGGCCGGTACCAAACGGAGATTCGTGTTCTCTTTCCCGGGTGCGCCTGAGCTGCCGGTCTGGTTTTGCACCAGTTGCTCGGGTAAGTGGTGGCGCAACTCACCAATGGCCTCAGGTAGTAGTGGTAGGTGTTATTATTTTTAATAGTTTCTCACTAGTCTGTACTGAAATATCACTGAATAATTATTTGCGAATATTGTGATTAACTCATATAGTACAGTGAAAAGAGAAGTGGTCCCGGCACAGTCCACTGCCGTACGCCTATGTATCCAAGCTATTGGTCAACTATTGATCCATATGCTTTCCTTACTGAAATCATAGCCATATTTGAGGAGGCAGGACCGGTAGCCTATAAAAAAACTCCCCAAATGAAATAGTGGGACACAAGGCTAAAGAAGTTACTGCTTTGGAGCACATCCACAGTTTCTGGCATTAGCCGTATGATCATTCGAAACATTTCAAAATGCAATTAATCTCACCAGTGTAAAATTCATATTGTGCACGAATTGAACGAAAATGATTTTCCAAATATAATATGAAAATCCACAACAAAATAGTTAAACGTGTTTGCTGGAATCTATAGTTACTGTGTTTATGAACTTTATGTCTATCAAAATATAATTCAGGAGAAATAAACTTGCAACTGTTATAGTATACTGTTGATACCCTTCTTTCAGACATTGTTACCGTAACAATTTTTGGTTACCCCTCAATTTACTTCTGCTCCTTCTCTGTTAGACGGATCATTCGAAGAGAAAATACATTTATGTGAAGTTAGTAGAGAATCAAAATGTATAAAACTCACCACAATCGTATAAGATTCACATCAAGAAATGATTGCTGAATGTTAATACATCATACCTCAAATGCTTAAGAACGTGTGAAATGAGAAATGAGATTTTGGTTCAAAAATTTCGTCTTTTTGCAGAACAATGTCACCTTCTTGCAGAGCAATGTTTTTTGTATGTTGTATGAACTCTAAAGAGTTTATACATCATACACACAGACCTTGCAATACCTCAGGGAATTACTAGAGAAAAATAATTTCAATAATAACGAAATCGATGACTTCGTTTCTCTTAATAATTTGTGTATGAAACAAAATCGGTTCCTGGTAGAAGGTTGCTTTTATAAACAACAGAAAGGAACGGCCATGGAAAACCCCTTGTCCCTCTACCTGGCAGACCTGTTCATGAGCAGATTCGAAATGGAAACCAAAGAAAAGTCAAAGTATTTCCCTAGGACTTGGCTAAGGTATGTGGATTATATTTTCGCGATATTCGATAACAAAAAATCGGACTTTGTTTCCTTTATAAATAATAGATGTCCATCAATAAAATTCACGTATGAGTTAGAAAATAAGGGACAACTAGTATTTCTTGACGTTTTGGTAATGAGGAGCCAATATGGAGGGTTAGAATATGATATAGTTAAAAAAGAAACAAGCACGTATAGGTATATTCCTGACAGCTCACATCACTGTGGACAGCACAAACGTGCTGGGTTGAATTTTTTAGTGCATCGTCTTCTGACTTGCTGGGTTGAATTTTTTAGTGCATCGTCTTTTGACTTTCCCTCTAACACAAGATAGGTTCAAAAAAGAAAAACGTACAATACAGGAAATAGCAGCAACTAACCGTTTCTCGAGGAGTATTGTAGATGACATAATAAGGAAGAAGAAGTTTAGGTTAAGAATGAACGAAATCTCGACTTTGAGGAAAGACAAAAACCAAGATAAATACATCTGAGTTTCATACCACCAATATACGAAGAACTTTGGAAAGATTTTCAAGAAACTAGGTATGAAGATGGTTTTTGAAACAAGTCATACACTACAGAGCCTTTTGGGAATTCCAAAAGACAAAGTCGAGAATTCGGAAAAGTCTGGAATTTACGAAATTGAATGTAAGGACTGCGATGCAAAGTATTATGGATAGACAAAAAGATCTATCAAAGTAAGATACAAGGAACACATAGCACACTTAAAATATGGAAGACCTGAAAAATCAGCAGTCGCCCATCATATTTTGGAACAAAACCATTCCATAGACTTCAGTTCATTAAGATTAGTTAGACAAGTTAACAACAGGCAACTAGATGCCTATGAGAGTGTAGAAATAAGTGAACATAATAATAATATAAATAACGATGATGGACCAATATCAAATAGCATACTATATAGCTTGTTGAAATAATATTAATGGATTTACTGATTATTACATAAGGACACTTTGTAAAAATAAATTTAGATAGGAATATTACGAAATTTATTCTTATATAGCTGAAAATTGTTTCATATATAACTATAACATTTAAACACTACATAAGGACATATTGTAAAATAATAGATAAGGCAAATTGTAAAATTTATTTAGGGTGGTATACCTGTATGGGTGGTATACCTGTTTGGTTTACCTGTATAGTATACTTGTATAGCATGAATAGTTTTAGCTTAGGAAACTTTCCAGTTTAATCTTCACCTTGAAGATGATCACTTGGTGATCGAAACACGGTCGAGGTGTTAAAAATAACGATTTGGTGTTGGAAAAGAACTCCAGTAATATTCATATCAAATAAATGTACAGCACTCGAAATCAGAAACTTTTTCAATTGCGATTTGAATTTTGTTTTTTGATTTATTTTTAGTTTCTCTGAAAGATCATTATATATTGCAACCCCTAAATAAAATATTGCTTTTTGAGCGATGATTTGACTAGTATTTTTTTGCTTATCTTGTATTATGGTCATCGATGGTATTCATTTGATTGAAATCCAAATTCGAATGTTTTTTTAACAGAAAAAATGAAACACCAAATTTTCAATTAGTGTGGAATATACCAAAGAGGAATATATACATCTGAGATATTTTAATCGAATGAAATTTCTAAACCTGGATAATATTCCCATAATTGGTCCGATTTTCTTTTTTAACATACCAATATGAGTATTCTATCAAAGACTTTCATCGAGGTATATCTCTGGAAATTTTGTATTTTGACAATATTCAATCATTTTGTTGTTGAAAGCCAAATTCTCTTCGTTTGTGATTTTGTTCTTGGTTATCAACATTGAAGAAGACTTTCCATAATTCAAACTCAATTTATGATAATTCAACCAAGAGGTTAGCAATACAATGTCATTAATTATGTTATTGTGAACTTCTTCAGTATCACTAGAAAAATAAAGTAATGTTGTGTCATCCGCGTATAACTTAATATTTCCTCTTAACAATAATTTTGAAACAGAATTTATGTGAATCGAAAATCAAACTGGACCCAAAACATACCCTTGTGGAACACCACAAGTGATATTTTTCACTGAACTGGAATTTTTTCTTAGACACACAAACTGTTTTCTGTAAGATAACTAATTTTCAAACCATCCCTCGAATATCAATACTATTCCAGTTTTTCAGTAAAACATTATGAATAACTGTGTCAAATGCCTTTCTTAAATCGAGAGATGATAGACCACATTCCATATCTCTGTCTAATTGTTGAATATTATAAATAACATTCATAACTGCAGATTCAGTATCACTCGATTTGCGAAAGCCATATTGACCTGTGTATGAATAATTTATCAACTCTAAATAATCTATCAATCTATTATTCATGACCTATTCGATATGTGCCAAAGGTAAATTTACGTATGAAAATAATTTATGCAGACAGTGCTTTACAAAATACCTGAAACTTTGGAAACTGAAAACTGTTTCAAAATTAAAAAACACCAATATTTGTGTAATTTTGTTTTACTAAATTTTTAATTATGCTGTGCCTTCAGAAAGTGTACGAAACATTTCTCAAACCATATGAACAGCTGAATAAAAATTAATATGGATCTCTAATTTTTCGCAAAATACATGAAATTTCATTCCTAGGACACAATCGGATTAGCAACATTTCAGTGACGACAATAGCATTTCTAGTACATCGATAAATTGAACCATCATTTCCGTTTTTCTCGTCCCCAGAATTCTGCTCCATTTGCCGGCAGTCTTTCATTTCTTTCCTTCGTATTTCTTTGCTGATTCCACAGACGTTTTCCACACAATAAAATTTAATACTCCTTTCTCCTGCAGGTCACATAACCGAAGGAATTACTTAATTCGGACGTTCTCTTTTTCTAATTTATATTTTTGTCGTCCGAACCTGCATTGCCTCTTAAAGTTTCAATTGTTGGCAGGAAAAGTTTATATAGTTGGGTTTATTGGGTTATTTTTCATTAGATATGGCACGTTTCACTATGAGGAAAACTAGAAGACATGTTCCGTGAATTACAAGTTGAGCAAATAAATGTCAGTGAGAAAAGGAGTGAGAGAAATTCTCAAATGTGAATGGAATATAATTGTGACAAATTCGTTCATTCACTTCATCCACGCTTTCAACCACAATAATTCCAGGAGTAGAATTTGGCGAATGCGCTGGTTATTGCCATATTCTTAATAACAAGGCGGGTTTATCTATCTTTGTTCATTGCCTGACAACTTGAACTACTACTTGCTGCTACTGCCAGTGTATTGACCTGTATCAAGGGTTCTTGAGTGACTCGAAGGTTGTTGAAATATACGAATTGATATGAAATAAACTGTTCAAATGTTTAATTTCCAAAACGAACTGACAATCGTTCAAAATTATCACACAAAACACAAATTTATAATAGTTATTTATGTATCAAGGGAATTAGGAGGGCCTCAATTACCGATGGCAAAGTTTGCGTCCCGAGGGCCTCTGGCCCGAGAGACAGCAATTGCCTGAGGTTATTAAGGCTCATTAATTCCCGTGGTACATAGATGATTTTATTTCTGACCGATTTCAATAAAATTTTGTTCATTTTTGAAACGGAAAAATGTACCAATTCATTACCTTCCCGGTATATTTGAATCAGGTACCGTTGATTATAGTAGAGTTTTCTTGTTGCTAGGTTGTTGCTATGTTACTTGTTTATAAACAGAACTTTGTTATCAAGCTGTGTTTGCGGTGAAAACGTGTTTTCTACCCCAAATATAATGGAGGATATTTTGAAAAAAGCTGAACAAGCAAGAGAATCATTAATTCCATCGAAAAGTGAAGCCGTATACCAAAAAGAATACAAGATATATCTGGACTGGCTGACACGGAAAAATGTTATGCCAAAAGATGTCACTGAAACTGTATTTCTGGCATATTTTCAAGAACTGGTAAGGAATTTTCTATGTTTTTCGGTAGATTTGGTAGTAATTGTGTTAATTCGTTTCAGTCAGAAACGTATAGTCCGAATTCTTTATGGACTAAATGGTCAATGCTAAAATCGATGGTGACTATACATGAGAAACGAGATATCACCAAGTTCAATGAACTACAGGCTTTTTTGAAACGGAAGAGTAAGAGTTATAAGCCGAAAAAGTCTGAAATTGTTTCCAGTGGCGGAAGTAATTTTCAGGGAACATTTCAAAATTGTACATTTATTATTTGTAATGACGTGAATAAATAAAATATGGTTCAGTTCTCATTTCTATTTATTTTTACTCGTGAAAGGTAGAGGGAATTATAAAATCTATAATGTCCCAAGGGAGTTATGACCCTCTTTATTGATAGCGTAACTATGACGATATAAGCTTATAATATCCCGGTCAGAAATAAAACAAATAACATTCCTTAGTAACCGGAAAATATAGTATGGTCAATGCATACCATTTTCCAACAGTCTCCCACCTTGTGTCTTGGTACAAAGTAACACAACTAACTGGACTGTAAAATGCTTAAATCCAAATCTTGCAGGAAGCTTGAACTCTTTTCCGTATCTTGTCACAATCGGGAATCTGCTACCAATAGCCTCAGGAGAATTTTCGTCTTTTTTCAGTTCTTCGTTTTCCATACATTCAAAACTCTCTTGAATTCATCTCTGAATGTCTGTCTCTTCCAATTTAGATTTCTCCTCCGGGTTTGCAGTAATATCCGATTCACAGTTTAAATCTCTGTTTGATTTGGATTCAAGGGGATATAATCTCTGAATGGGTCTCATCGGTTGAAGTCTTGAGTTTGACGACACGATCGTTCCCATCTTTATCAGGAATAATTTGTTGCACTCTACCCAAAAGCCAATAAAGTCTTTTCGAATTCCCATTTTTGATAATGACGATTTTTCTTTCGTAGGTTCAACCTCGTCTTTCAGATATACCTCATATGACATCTCAATAATGAAAAATCTACTTTATTCAAACAGGGTGTTCCAGATTCCTTGAATTCGTGCAGAAATATAGATGGTGTTGAAACAGCTAATTCATGATTGTTGTCTGACATATATGTGAAAGGTCGTGAATTTATTACAGATTCACAGTAACATAATAACAGTATACGACAACTCTTGATATGTTGAACAAGCTTTTCCTTGTTGTCAATTGTTTGACTATTCCCATAAGCCGCTCCCACCATCCTACCCACCATGGTGCTCTGTGGGTATGAAATTTAATGAAGACCTAGTGCCGAAGTCAAATATTCTACATCAGATTTTTATTTTTTGTCGATAACAGTAAACTACCATCCTCGAGGATAAAATTCTCCTTCCAACATCACTTGGGTAGATCCCAAAATGAATTGTTCATTTTCATCACTAACACTGATCACACAGTCATCAACGTAAAAAATTAATATTACCTACTGGAGTTTTATCCCATCACCAAACCGTTTTTTCAACACATCGACAGCGTGTTTCGATCATCAAGTAATCATCTTCAAGAGGAAGATGATCACTTGGTATCGAGCTCTGAAAATTTTTGCAAATTATCAGTTTCTAGTTCTGTGAATTTTATGTTTTCGTGGATAGACACATACCTATACGATGAACAATTCAGCGAGAAGAGAGTTATCCTCTGAGCCCTCTTTTCATACCTCACAATTACAAAAATTAGCAGCAAACATTTCAATTGAAAAATGACATGTATGTGAAGTTATGACATCTGTCAAACCGAAAAAAATCCATCAATGTTCAACTTTCTTTCGTCGATTTATATGTTCAATTCATTATTTTTTACTCATTTTTACTGCCCTGAAGAAGCTAGAAGCGAAAGCTTGGCAAAGTAAAGCAGAGTTTTGATTTTTGATTTTTTGACTGAGAGACCCCGTTACTCCATTTCACTGTACATTCCTCCAGTCGCTAAGATTCTCAACTTCAAATAACAATGGGGTTCTTCGAAGAGATCGAACACAACTACGGTTTCCAGATAAGCAGAGCAATGAAGGAATGGAGTAATACAAACAAGAAACTGGCATCTTATCGGAACAGAAGAATTTTCCTCCTTCAATACAGAAAAACAATGTGGTACCTTCACATATAGAAAATAATACCAAAAATTTAAATATCCTTTTCAATTATACAAATGGGAAAAGTTCTTATGACATTCATAATTTCAATGACAACTTGAAGAAAAAAATATTGAATCTTAAAATTAAAATCACACATAATGATTAAAAAAATTTAGAGAACATTTCAAACAAACAAACAAAATTTGTTACAGAATCAATTCCTATCAATATTTGGCTAGAATTTGAAAAGAGACAAATAAAATTAAAATACAATAAAATTTTCAATGAGATAAAATAGAAAAATATCGATAAACTCAATATACTCAAATGTAACTCAAAACATGTGGATTCGTTTTCCGATGGCATTTCAGGTTAGCTTCCCAAATTTCCGCTACCGCAGTTGTCGGTTGATTGGTCAAATCACCAACACTGACATAAAAACTTGGCAAGTCTACTTGGGTGTCACACCAATAGGTGGTTCCACTTATGTTTCGCTTGCGTTAACGCAGCTATTTTTATCAAGTACTTTCTTGGTTTTTCTCATTTTGTCTTCAATCGAGGACCGCCTGCCCGGTACTGACGATGGCCAATAGGCTGAAACAGCTGTCTACCGGTGGCTCTTAAATTGAAATCAATATGGGAATGATCAAAGAGTACTTATCTATTTATTATTTTTTTAATGCCCAATAGGTTGAAACAGCTGATCCAGTCGATCCAGTCGAACGATTACTTGGATATCTTAGGTGAACACGGTTATTTATCGGCTATTAATACATATACGAGAGTACAAGGAAACACGAGATCATCATATATTTATAAACAGCAGAACTGATGATATAGGCACCATACTACCAATAATTTTACGTACAGATATTACAGATCATTTTACCACTATGATTCAAGTGGTTTTGCAAAATGAAAAACAAATCAAATATGAACCTGTGAAATGTATCTCTCAGATAATTTATAAACAACTCAAAAGTGAATTATCTCGGGCCTGCTAGGATGAAGTTTATGCTTCGATGGATGTAGGAACTGCAACAAATATGTTTGTCAATATAATCCAGTCATATATTAGTAAATGTAAAAATCGAAATAAAAAGTAGTAAGAGGAAAAGAAAATTGAAAACTTTTGAAAGATACCAAAAATAATTTTCACAAGTCGCAAATTAATTCAAACAGAAACGATGCAAAAAACCTATGGTCCAGTATAAACAATATATTTGGTCAAAAAACATCTAGAGTGATAAATCAAATAAGAGATGATGAAGACAATGTCATCAATGATGAAAAAGGAATGGCGAATTTTTTTTAATAAAACATATGTTAATCTAGGAAGATCATTGACAGAGAAAACTTTGGGAAACAATTCAAATCCTTTGAGAGAAAAATTAAAAAAATAATTCACTTTTCCTGAGTCCAACATCAGAAGATGAAGTCACAAGAATTATATATAATCTCAAAAACCGGAAGTCGCCTGGTATACATGATATTAAAGCGGAAACTCTCAAGGAGATTGCGAGTCAGATAGCTAGTCCTCTCTTAAATTATTAATAAATGCATGATTCAAAAAATCTGTCATATGTCCTATATTCAAAAACGGGGACCCAACGGAAGCTACCAATTATAGACCGATTTCTCTTATTACGAACTTCAGTAAGATCTTTGAAAAAATTATAAAAATCAGGTTATCCAATTATTTGGATAAATATAAACTTCTATCTGATAGGCAGTACGGTTTCAAAGAGGGCAAATCAACGGAAGATGCCATTATTGAGTTCAAAAATCATATTTATGGAGCCTTAGATGAAAGTAGACCTTGCAAAGGCTTTTGATACCGTAAGCCACACCATTTCAATATCTACACTGGAAAAAATTGAAATAAGAGAAAATTGTCTACTGTTATTTGAAAACTACCTTGAGAATCGAACACAATGTGTCAGAATAAATGAAACACAGTGATTTCGAAAGAATTGAATATGGTATGCCTCAGGGTACTGTACTGGGGCCGATACTATTTTCAATATACATAAACAGCTTATTTTCCATTCAGAGCAAAGAAAAAATAATCAGCTTTGCAGATGATACTGCAATATTTTATAAGGGCGAGTCATGGCCTACTTTGAAAGAAGATGTAGAATCATATTTTTTCCTAATCAAATCGTTCTTTGACAACAAGCTTCTAACTATCAACATAGATAAAACTCATTTCTTAACTTTTTCTAATCACAAAACAACAATGCCCAAATTTGATTCCCTATCTCTAGAAAAAAATACACGAATAATGTCAACAAATATAATAAAATATCTTGGAATAGTTATAGATGTACATCTGAAATGGGACCATCACATCAAGTTCCTCCTGAAAAAACTTCGATTTGTTCTTTATAAATTCCGACAGTTGAATGATATTCTTGACCTGAAACAAAAAAAGATAATTTATCACAGTCTTGTGGAAAGTTACATCACTTATGGACTACTCGGATGGGGAGGTATATCTAAAAGTCACATCCATTCTCTTGAAGTCATTCAGAAACGATTTCTAAAATTGATGCTATCTAAGAAATTGAGATATCCAAGTGATACACTTTATATAGAATCGAGATTACTAGATATGAGACAATTGTATTACAGAAACTCTAACATAAGACAACATAAACACAAGAATCAGTTAGAAACACTTACCCATGACTATAGTACTAGGCATCGTAAACAGTTCCAATGTCCTCGTATGCATAAATCGGTGGGCCAGGAATGTCATAAATACTTGGGTCCAAAACTATACAACAGCTTACCTTCGAATATTCAACAGATACGTAATATCAATCAATTCAAAAGTAAACTAGTCAGATTTATAAAGAACCTACCTAGAGAGAGTGTTCATAATTTAATTTAATCCAATAACACATTGTGGCAATGCTTGGATTCTTTTACAAGAGAAGAAACTTTGGATGGAAATGAAAAACCGACGTGTTCGAAATGAACAAAGTCCTTATCAATCCACAAGTTTCCCTATATTTTAATAATACATTTAAAAAGATTCTCTCCAACGGAAAGTAGAGGCAAATTGAATGATGTCATCGAATTTCCTCTAGAAGGATTGGATATGGACAATTTTGCAGCAGAAAATGTGGCTACTTGTTATAATATATATGCACTTTTAAACCACAGTGGGACTACTAACAGAGGACATTATACAGCATACTGCAGACACCCGTATACTGGCGCGTGGCACAAATACAACGATTCACACATGTCACCAATTTCACCAAAGTCGCTTGTGAGTGGAGAATCATACGTCCCCTTTTATGTAAAGGATGGAACAAAATCGCACCTTTAAGATAACCGAGAGAAAGTTTCTGTGTGCAATTATTATTTATTTTTTGTTAATTTCAAATAATTTCAACGGTAATTATAAGTTTGTTAATTTGGGAAAAAAAGACAAAAGATAAACAGTTTTAAAACACGAAATTTGAACATCGCACTACCAATATATGAACTTGGCCCTTTCTGCGTTCTACTCATTACATGTATATTATTGTATTTTATATATTTCATATTATTAATTTAGTCAATATTTGTATCTCCCTAGTTTATCAATACCTATATATAATGTGTAAAACAATATTTCTTATCTTGACGAACAAGTATGAACTTCCGTAATCTGTCTGTATGTGGTCGTTTGTTTTAATTTTTTTTTTTGTGCAACCTTTGATTTTCTCTATCAATGCGGGAATTTATGAGATTGATATTTTATCATTTTTTATTATTATTGGTGAGTTTTAGAATAACTGAAGTCTTAGGGAACATAATATGAATGTTATGTTTACTGAGATTTCAAACTGATTGTGTTATTCAATTGACCTGGATTGTGAGAATTTAAATTTTGTGATATGTGGCATGTAAAAGATTTTTGTAGAATTATTTTCATCATTTCTAGAGGCTATGTCACGCACAAGGAGCAATCTGGCGATTGTCTATTCAGTGATGCCATTGTTTATTGTTCATTTATTCAGCTCTAAAGCACTACTCATATAATTGTTCAATTTTGTTATTGTTCTGTAATTCACCCACACACAGGGTTTTATCCTCAGTGGAAGTATCCGTTTATTCATCAAGGTATATGTACTTCATATACTTCATTTTATATTTATGTATTATGATTTACGGATGAATAAATTATTATTATTATTATTTGTGGACAGAACACTCAAAAAAGGGAGCAAACCGCGGACACGTGTTTCTGGCTATTGGCCTCATCAGCGCGGTGCAGCCAATTGCAAAGATGGACAACAACTGGTTACAGTTGTTCACATATGACACCGTGCATATGTGAAGTTTTTCATTTTTGGTAACCAGTTGTTGTCCATCTTTGTAATTGGCTGCACCGCGCTGATGAGGTCAATAGCCAGAAACACGTGTCCGCGGTTTGCCCCTTTTTTTGAGTGTTCTGTCCACAAATTTTCCCTTTTGATTTATATCATACACACTCAATAACTAACATCTTCATCTCTGTATATATATATATATATATATATATATATATATATATATATTTATCTCTATATCTATATCGTATATATATATATATATATATATAAATCAATAGATAATTTCAATAAAGAACCTAATATCATCAAGCAAATTGCAGTTAACAATGGGTTTGAAGCTTAATTAATAAACAAAATACTTTCCAAAAAAGTCTACGCAAAAGCGATTCGCGACGATTTTCCTATTGATGGAATAGATAAACAAAATCAAAATTATAGAGCTTTAACGTATTTTGGACAAACAACAGAAAAAGTGGCTTCTTTTTTTAGGAAACGAGATATTAAAATTGCATATAGAACAAGTAATACGTTGAAAAGTTAGTTAAAAATAATGAAGACAAAACATCCAAATTCGAGAAATCAGCTTCTGTGTTAGCGAAACATGTCATGATATATTTCTCAACTAAAGTTTGTGGAGATCAAATCGTACGGTGTAGTTTATGAAATTACTATGGACCTTCATCAAGTAAATGCCGAATCAATCAGAAAAAGGCATATATGGAACTTGCTGAAATCTCTGTAAATCAATAAACGCTAAAATTTAATATTTTTTTCAACGACAGACAAGAAGTTATTCAATCAGTATCAATCTATTTTCATAAAATGTCAAGAATGAACATATTCATAAATCAACTGTTTTCCTAGAAGTAATATTACATTGTGATTGTTTTTCCAAAATTTACTCGTTTTGTAGAACTATTCATTTATCTAAACAAGTTTTCAACTGTTATATAAAAGACATTCTAAAATAGTTTGATATACCAGTTCATCAATGCGTCTTGAATTGAATTTATTGAGTGAAAATTTTATAATTATCATCATTGATAGTGCTATTAGATGTCATCAAGTAAAAGGTGAGAATTAAATGATTGGAACGAGAAAATAACTTTTTAAAAAGAATTTATTTTACAAACTAGAGACGACTGTCTCTTACGAGAGCTACAAACAGAATGATAATTAATATAATGTTAACTGGATGCTAACTGCATGTCGAGATAAGGTATTCCTGGAATATCTCTTACTCAGCTGAATCTGCGTGTGAATGGCCGTGTCGTGGGAACTATGACCACATAACTTGAGTGTATTTCTAATTCTGAATATCACTTTGCAGTTTAGAGCATGGATTATGAAAAATCATATGAAAGTCTTTTTTTCAATATATAGTTTTTGCAGCCCATGGATGCAACAGGGGTTGCTCTACAACTTTGTAGATATGGGATATTTCAAAAACATTGAATGATATATTAGATATTTCACAAACTACACTTAAACGATTTGATCTCCACTAACTTTATTGAACTTGTTTTCTTAAAAACCCATAAAGAATTATTATTGATGTAGATGGTAGGCAATTTGCTTTAGGTAAGCATAATCGAGCAGGTATGTGATGTAGAGATTCAGGTAATTTCTTACAGGTAGTCTCGATTGTGGTTACCTGTAGTATATAAATATGAATGTAAGGATGCTTGGATGTATTAATCATTTGAAAAAGCTAATGTTTTAGCGAAACATGTTCAATGATTATTTTCAATAAAGTTAGTGGAGATCAAATCGTTTAAGTGTAGTTTGTGAAATTACTATGGATCTTCATCAAGTAACGGCCGAATCAATCAGAAAAAAAAAAAAAAAAAAAAATATATTAGATAGGCTGAAAAGTTTATAGGCTAATAGAAAGATGGCGCTACTAGTATTAAATCCATATGATTTTCAGTTAACACTAACCTTCAAAAAACACGTTTACAAATTTCACAGCCATCAGACTGTTACTTTGTGGGATAGAATATTTAGAGTGAAGCAACTTTTGTTAGTCTGAAGAAAATTGATTAAAAGGTATTTCGTTTGTCAATAAAGCATTGCTTTCGGCAGAAAAAAACATTAAAAACTGTTGAAGCCAAGGATTGGCTTGATGAACTTTATTCGGATTTTGCACCTGGAAAATCAAATTTTGAGAAGTATTTTGCTGGATTCAAACGAGGTGAAATGAGCACCGAGAACTATCTTGTAACGAAAAAGGCATCAACAGCGTCTATAACATAGAGTTATTGAAGCGTTTCAAGGACGAAATCGTAAAAAAACGGGCCCATTGTGAGAAAAAAAAGTGCTGTTTCATCAAGGCAATGCACTGTGTCACAAATCAATGAATACGATGAAAAAATTCCTAGAATTGCTTTCGAATCCACCGTTTTCTCCATATGTAGCTCCTACCGATATTTTTCTGTTCTAAGACCTCAAGAGAGTGCGCGCTGAAAAAAAATTTGGTGCCGATGAAGAGATGATCGTCGACACTGAGGTCTGTTTTGAGGCTGAAGATAAATCGTTCTATAAAAATAGTATCGACAAATTGTATGGCCGCTATAATTGTTGTATCGCCTTCAAAGGCAACTATCATCAGGCCAGGTGATTGGAAAATTCATCAACTCTTGGTTTTTGACTTCGAAATTCTGAAATATCAAGTCTTGAGCTCAAGATATATTTGACGAAAAATATCAATGGAGGTATCTTTCAGAGTGGTATTGAAAAAAAAACGTGTTCACGCAAGCACGAAATTATGCTCATATTTGAGTATCACATCACATAATCGATAACGAAATGCTTTCTCCTGTATCTCATCCACCTCTTAAAAGCGGAAAACTGACAGTGTTATCGATTCGCCCTGACGATAATATCACCTACCCATAATTCTGCGAAACACCTCAATAAATAATACCGTTGGATGGAAATCTACCTATTAAATTATAACAATACGCGCAGGCGAACATAATTACTTATGCAGATGGCTCACGTCTGGGATAAAAGCAACTCCAAACCCTTTATTAAACAACTTAAAGCTGCTATACGAAAGTTCCAAGTTTGTTAACTAAAGTTTTGGTTTGTTTCAGCACTCTACTCTCTACTACTATTCGGCTCCTGCATTCTAAATTGTTGTGTGTTATATATCATCATCTAATACAACTTTGATTGGAACTGAAAAGAAAAAGATTGACTCTACTTCTCATGGTAATATTCGAATGATTTTTTACTGAAAAATAATAAAAAAAAAAGAATTGAAAATTTTTATGTTCTTACTTCTTTTATTTGTAACTAGCGTCACTGCAGTTTTGTCCTATAAGGACATTTTCAAACTTATACATCAAACTAACAATGATTCATTACAGTAGCCCTTATATAACATCACTGTAGGTTATAATAGAGGTACTTAGCTTGATTGAGTACCTAAATTTTGTTCACTAGTAACAATGTGGAAATGTTTATTTGAAAATCGGTGAGTAAACTAAATCGATTTATTATTTAAACAGGTTGCACCTTCAATGTTTATGCTTGTGAATTTCCAACGATTCCAAATAATTGAGTTTGCAACCCTTCCTTGCATAGTGCAAATTTCTGTATCATTTAGATTCGCGAACTTGTTTGTGGTTGCATGCCAAGGAATGGTTTGAAAACGTTGAATAATTTTTATCTAATCTGAAGGATCTTTCACGATCAGCATACCGTTTTTAAAAATTTCGACTACATTGTCTCACATAAAAACCATTACACTTAAGCTTATGAACTCCAGATTTCTTCAACTTGCCCACTTTATCTTTGGCATTGAAAAAAAATCTGATAACTTGGCATGTGGTCTAAATGCGACTTCCACATTGTTTTTTCTGAAGAAACCCGCAATTATCTCTGTTATTTTACCAAAATATGTTAGAGTTACAAATTTCTTGATTTCTGGTTGTTTGATCTGGGGGTATTTCAATATGTAAGTGAATTTAAGGCTTTATTTTCTGACTAACTTCTGGACTGTATCTGCGTTGAAACCATTATTATGATCTATCTGTGTAATCATATCAATTTCCCTAGTCATATTGTCAGCAGACAAAGGCAGTGAGAATGTTCTGTACAACATTGAATTTTAGGCTGCTAATTTATGACTGTCTGGATGGATCCCGAGTGATTATTTCCATCCAAACAGTCGTGAGTTAGCAGCCTGCAATTCAATATTGCACAGACCATTTTCACTGCCTTTGTCTGCTAACAATCTAACTAGGAAAATTGATACAGTCACACAGATGGGTCATAATAATGGTTTCAACGCAGATACAATACAGAAGTTAGTCAGAAAACAAAGCCGTAAATTCACTTACAGATTAATATACCTGACTAACTTCTGGATTGTATCTGCGTTGAAATCATTATTATGACCTATTTGTGTAATTATATAAATTTTCCTAGCTGGATTGTTAGTAGACAAAGGCAGTGAGAATGCTCTGTGCAATATTGAATTGTAGACTGCTGATTTATGACTATCTGGATGGAAAGAATCACTCGGGTTCCATTCAGACAGTCATAAATTAGCAGCCTGAACTCCCACATAAGGTTCCATATTATATGTATAAAACGATTCTGAGTCAACTAATGCCCAGAGTTTTAATCCATACCTCGCTGGTTTTTTCGGCATATATTGGCGGAACGGACACCTACCACGAAAGAGCTCGAGCATTTCATCAACAGTTACACAGTCACTTGGAGAATAGTTTGACAAACATCGTTGAACAAAACCATCAAAAAGATTTCGCGCTTGAGCAAACTTATCACTTTGTTTTCTTATTTCTCTATCTTCAATATTGTCAGAGCAGAGCTCGTAGTAAGAATTGCAGTCGATTTGTACCCATAGTCAGACGAAACATTTCCACACCAGTACCATCTTGATTGTATAAATCTCTGAGATTCAAATGTGATGATTTTAGCACACCCGCTATATAGAATAAAGCACTCACGGCCTTCAGTTCGCATTCGTCTGTATCAGCAGCATCACGTTCTCTTTGAAAGTTTGGTCTTTCATTCCGAATATACTGGTGTGTGCATTGAACAATCTCTTGGATTACCTCATCTGGAAAAAAACATTTCTAAGCTTCTATTGCAGTCGTTGCTAATTTTGCTGGCCCAATTACCCCTGAAGCCTGATTTACAGTTTGTCATAGTGTTTTCCTTCTGTTGAACGATTCTACAGGAAATTTGTTCCACACAGTTCGTTTGTTTTTTTCGACATATGTATGTCTTTCATTTATCGCAATATTACCTCCTTCTTCATCACTTCGCACAATTTCTTCATCGCTTGACTGCTATGATAATGAATCATACTCATTTATTTCAACCTCATCGATTTCACCATCTTCAGATCCATAAACATCCTCATCTTCAAGTTCATTATACAGTACCAGTAGATGTGCTTGTTCTCGTTCATAACTCATTTTCTGAAACAAGAATGCCTTATTGTACATATGTCAGAATATTTCTACCTCTGAATTGTGAGCACGTGTCAAAACACGAATATGTGATGCCTATTGAATAACAAACAGGTTATTAAATTAAATAAAAATCGAACTGGCAAAAGAACTAATATTATCTCCAAAAAATACAACAATAATACTCACTTGAACAAAAACTATTCCAAATTTCCTCGCTTTACCAGTACACGCGCACGGTGCTTTCGACCACAATCGCGATCACAACAGTAATAGATGTACACACTGAACGCTTTGGAAGAGGCGAAAAATGACCCTAAAGAGTAACTGTCAATATTATGGAGAGGGAATAGGTGGAGCTTTGTACGCCAAATGTCCTATTTAACGAATTTCAAGTGGTAAATGGAAAACTGCCGTGTTTTTGACCATTATGCGGGTAATGCCGGGTTAAAATAAACTCTTCACAAAGACGTGTAGATCATACAAAGAAGTAACTTTCAGAGACAAACTGAAAGAAAAAGCCCTAACAAAACAACTACTTTCATATAAACATTGAATTACACGAAACAAAAAATACTTTCGGAACAACTACTTTTATATAATCATTGAAGTATATTAAAAAAACGTTTCCCTATTCAGTTTTTACTCCAAATAGTCGTCATGGAATTGAAACATATCATTCACAGTATTGCTACACAACATAGTGTATGAAAAAGGTAAAATTTCAGTCACTGAAGGTGAAATAAGGCAAGTTTCTTTTTTCGAAACATGGGATGTTCGCCATTGAGGATGACAGTGTTCCATGTAAGTAAAATTTTACCTCTCTCATATACTGTATTGTGTAACAATAATTCGAATGATATCTAATTGAATTCCATGACAAATTTTTGAAGTATAAACTGTATAGGGAAACGTGTTTTTGGCATAATTCACTGATCATATAAAAGTAGTCGTACCGAAAGTTTTTTTTGTGTAATTAAATGTTTATATGAAAGTAATTGTTTCGTGGGGGCTTTTTCTTCCAGTTCGTTCGTGAAAGTTACTCTTTGTCAAGTGTTGATTTTGAAATTGATTGCTTTCTTCCTTCCTTCTGAATATTTCCACAGTTTTTTGTATAAAGATGGAGAAATAGAGAGCCAAAAATATATTTCATTTTTTTCTTGTTGAGAGAGAAAATAAACTATTGATGGAAATAAATAAGTATTTTATTTCAAAAATGGCATTCGCTCAGGGAATAATAGATACAGAATGATATTACTATTGTCTGACAAGGAAGTAAAACTTCAGTCCTTAAGTTTTTCGTCTTTCTTTAATTTTTTTGTAGACGAGTTCTACGATCCATGAAATGCTGCAGATTAAATATGCCATAGTCAGTACATGAATAACCATCGCATCACTATGTGTGATGGCCTTGACATAACCTGTAAAATATCGATTTTAAAATAATTTCACTATGATTGTCATATCAGTTTCCATCTAACTCACTCATTAAAGGACCAAATGCTAGGCTAACAGTTCCAGAAACCACCATGAATAGTGACAGAGCTGTTGAAAAGTTATCTTTGTATTCCTCAGATATCACCAAAGCCAAAGGAGTTTGGATAAAACATCTCAGAAATCCCAAAATTCCGAGGTTCACAATTTTCCACGTATAATCGTCACGAAAGATGAATACTGAAAATTAAAACGTCATTTTTCTTCACTGACAAATTTTGCATTGAGAAATCCCCTTTTCACGAAATCAATATCGCAGAAAACTATGTATACTTTCAAAGTTATGAATGATGTTGAGGTTCAATACACCAGATGAAGGCCAGTTAATATCATGTTCAACATCTGATTTTCCATTTTGGTCAATATAATAAACTCTTTGTTTGAATAGCCAACAGGAAATTCAGTCTATCTGTGTGTTGTTACCAATTTTTTTTTCATTAATCATACTCATTGTACAAGTTTTATCATTTTTGCATATGTATCAGTTAGTTTTACAAGTTAACAATAGAAAATGAAAAGACATCAAAATGGTGTCCAACGTTCACTACAAAAAAACAATAATAATCTATCATTGGAATTCCATCAGCGGATTAGTTGCGAAAATTCAAATAAGTATTTCTTGAAATGGTTCACAATAGATTTCAGTATTAATTGCAGATTTCTCCTAATTCATTAAATATAACTGAATATTATTAATCATTTGATAAATACTCTTGGTTTACCTGTCTTTTTGTTCTTCATATAGCCCATTCCCAGCCCGTTTTCGATTTTAACATGTTCCATTAGGTTCGTTCCAACCTTGAGTCACCAACAAATTTCCAACAGTTTGTAAATCGTTGTCAACGCGCATGTCTGGTAAATATTGGTTTCTGATTAATTTGAAATTTCTGATTGGAACAGCTGATAGTTCAACTGAAATTTGGCATGGAATTTCAACATAACATTTAAAAATAAATCTAATCAAGTGTATTTTTGGAGAGTAAAAGAAGGTTGCAGTATTTTATGTCTCTATTCTATTTACTAATCAACGTGGAACTGGGAGTTCAGTAGGTCACCGCAATAATTAATTTGTGTTATTAAATTATATTTTAGGTTCACATGAAGAATTCCTAAAATTTTTCCTGCGCCAGCAAATACATAATTCATTTTATAACAATTTTTGCAGATTATGTTGTTTGCAAGTTGCATGAACATAAGACAGAAACAGTAATACGAAATACACATGCGTCAGATTAATGGTTAGAAAATAATCGTCAAACCATTCTGATAGATTTCGAACAGGTTTGAATCTTGGATGGAACAGAAAAGTGATAGTTTACTAATGGTTGGAAACTCACGTTGGAACGCAATCACATTACTGCGCAGAATCGTGACTGTCAGAAACTGTTTCTGACGCTGGTTGGAACGAACCTATTGATATTTTTAACATTAATATAAACTGTTGCAGTTCTTGAAATTTATTGGGATGTTTTGGGTTCGCAACAATTGTTGCGACTGAAAATCAATACAAAAAGTAACAAAAAATCAATGTTGAGAACTGGTAAAATTCTGGACCATTAGGCGCTGTACAGTGTGATCAAACTCGTGTCGACACTATCGCTAACTTTACCTATTATTATTGAAGATGCGACTCCGGTGACTTCGGTTGAAATGGAGAACTAGAAGTGTTTTTTTTTAACTAAACAACGTGGTGCTAACAGAAAAACAAATGAACAGTGTTTTGAATTCATTTTCTGAAATGAGACATACTGTATATTCATACCTTGATAAATCACCAATTCTCTTCTAAACTGATAAGGTTATCCTTGAATAAAAAAAGATGTTATACGTATTTTTCACTTTCGTTAAGTATACCATGTTATTCAAAATCGAAACAGATTAATATAGCTGAATTTTGTAAAATTATTCAAATTATACAAAATTAAATGCAATCTTCAAATACATTCTTCCGTGCTCGTATGGTAGATCGTCGATACTATTGTAGCTATTCTCATATACCTGATTCTTCAGAAATCTCCCAGCAATAAAAATCCGTGGGTATAATGTCAGGAAAATGGGGAGACCAACTAACTGGTCCTCTGGTAGCCATGAAACAATTGTTTGAAAAATCAATTACAAAATTACAACATTGTTTGCAGGCACACCGTGGAAAAACGCTCTAAGGCGATCAGCTGAGTCGAGATTACTGAAGGAATCCTTGATTATGGTTATAACGAATTTCAAATGATGCTCACTTGTGGAAGTAACATCTTGAAAAACTGGTCCAATGATTTTTGACCCATATGTTTATGTTGAAACGTACCTGTGTAATGAAAAAATACTTCGAATAAGGTTTTCATTATTCCAGTAATGATGATTTTTCCTGTTATATACAGTGCATTCCATTTAAAACGAGCCACCCTCTATTACTTTTAGTACCATGATTTGCAGAAAAAATTAAGAAACATGTCAACCATAGTATACAGGGGGACACATTTTGACATGTTTATATTTGATGTGACTTCCCCTATCGCACCCCCAGAGCATGTCACCAATTTTTTTTGAATGGATCACCCTATATTGTTTTACCATTATCAGATGCTCCATGATGAGCAGATTTCAACAAAGTATAAAACATATGGTCTGAATCTTATGGTTCGGGAGCTGAAAATTATTTGAGTTGAAAACGAGCCAGCCTGAATGAATTTTGGAACAATGATTTTCAGTAAAAATAAAAAACATCTCACCAATAGTATACAGGGGGACACATTTTGACATATTCACATTTGATATAACTTTCCCTATCGCACCCTCAGAGCATGTCACCATTTTTTTCAATGGATCAATTGTTTTGCATTTGCAGATGTTCCATGATGAACAGATTTCAACAAAGTAGAATACATTATGGTCTGAAGCTCATAGTTTGGACACTAAAAATTATTTCAGTTGGAAACGAACCACTCTGAATGAACTTCTGTACAATCTGTTACCTAGGTTTCATTGGTGATTTTGTGAAGTATACTTCAAAAAAGTCTCATTTTGCCTAGTTTAGTTTGAAATCGATATTCTCTTCATTTTGTATTTGTCTCATATTACAATAATGATTACCTACCAGGTGAAGATACAATTGGTGTTTCTGTTTGTGTGTGGTGTTTCTGTGAATTCTTAAGAAGTAATGGTTTATACGCTTCGAAAATGGATTGAAATAGTAAGTTTGTACTACCAGAATGGAAATAGTGCTAGGGCTGCTGCCCGTATGTTCAATGATAATCATCCAGGAAAAATGTACGACGAAAATACGTTTCGGAATTATACAACAAATTTATGGAAACTGTATCTGTTAAAATTGAAAAGGATAACCATTCAGGAGATGTCAACGATGAAGCTATTTGTATGCAGTTTTAGGGCACGTTGAACTGATGGAAAATCCGCAGTCTCTTACTAAGTTATCTCGAGAATCAAGAATCAGTCATATTAAGGTTTTTAGGACTCGAAGGAACCTCAGGTCTCAATGAACAATCTGAAAACAAATACGAGGGAGTATACAAAAACCGGAGAAGAATCTATCAGAGAGCTTTTCCGGGTACACTTTCCCGGGTCAGAAATTACAAATCTAACACCGCAGGCCTGGGCGAATTCAGAACTGGAGACCCCAAAAAAGGCATCCACGGAGGACTGGAAAATGACAAAGAAGGTGATGGATATGGAGAAAATTAAATGGGCTGTGAACTCATTTCAACCCTATAAGTCGCCGGGACCTGATGGCATATGCCCAGTAATGCTTCAAAAGGGACCGGGAGTACTTTTCAAAAAATTGTGTATAATTCTCAGGGCAAGCTCAGCACTGGGACACATACCAAAAATTTGAAGACTGATCAGGGCCACCTTCATTCCGAAACCTGGGAAAATCGGACAGGACTCTGGACTTTGAGACCAATTAGTCTCATGTCATTTCCGTTGAAAACGCTAGAAAAACTACTTGACAGGCATATCAGGGACGTATCACTGGCTATCAGACCATTACATCGAGACCAATATGCATACAGGTCAGGTATGTCAACAGAAATGGCTCTATGTCGGGTAACAGAAAAAGTAGAATATACTTACAAAAACAATGAAGTACTTTTAGCTGCTTTCTTGGACATCGAGGGCTCATTTGATAATACGTCGTTAGAACCAATCATCCAGGCGTCGAGGAGAAGAGGGATCGACAAGACAAGCTGTAGGTGGAGACTTCATGCTTAGGGGAAGATTGGTATATACAACCATTATGGGGGAAACTGGTATCGTGTCACGGGTAGCAAGGGGCTGTCCTCAGGGGGGTTCTAACCCCTCTGTTATGGAACCTTGTAATGGACAAGCTACTATGTCTCTTAGACCATAATGGGTATAAAGCACTGGGCTATGCTGACAACTCAGTCATCTTAGTCCAGGGTAAATACAATAATGTAGTGAAGGGATGCATGCAGCAGGCCCCGAAAATTATAACAAGATGGACCGAAGAAGAAGAGCATAACATGAGCCCATCCAAATCGACCATAGTAGCATTCACCAAGAGGATTAAACGGAGGGTCTCGGACCTCTAAAACTTCGAGGTGAAAAAATACAAGTGTCGGGGAGGTTGAATATCTGAGACTAATTCTGGATTCCAAACTAACCTGGAACCAATACTTGGACAGGATAAAGAGGAAAACGGAGGTAGCACTGATGCTCGCCAGACGCACCTATGGAAAAACATGGGGGCTAAAACCAGACATGGTATATTGGCTAAACACGATGGTGGTTAAACCCATGATAGCATACGCATCTCTGGTTTGTTGGCCAAAGATGCAGCAGGCAACCGCCATCAACAAACTAGGCAAGGTGCAAAGACTTTCATGTTTGGGAATGACGGGAGCAATGAGAACTACCCCAACAGCTGCATTGGAGACACTCATGAATCTACCTCCTTTATACTTTGTGATACTGGGGGAGGCCAGGATGGGCCAATTCAGACTGGAAAACTCACCGAACTACAAAAGATCGGACCGAATAGAAATTTCGGAACAAGTGGAGGAGCACATATTGAATATGTGCACGGACCACATGACACCGAAGTACACCTTTAACACAAACTTCACGGCCAAAATCATAAGCCGTGAAGAGTGGAAGATCATTAGCCATCCCGAAAACATGTTTGGAAAAACACCTGGTAAACAGATGGAATGAAGACCAAACATGGAACGGGAGCTGGAATATACCGAGCGGATAGAAATCTGAACTACAGCTATCCGCTAGGACTATACACATCCGTCTTTCAGGCGGAAGTGTATGCTATCTTGCAGTGTGCAAGGCTTATTACATTGAGACCTCAAAGAAATGAGCGAATCAATATTTTTACAGACAGCAAGAGCGCACTAGGGGCTCTGACAAAACCGAAGGTGACATCAAAACTGGTCTGGGAATGCCATGAAGAACTGAATGAACTTGCGAACAGGGACAAATTAACTTTGTTCTGGGTACCAGGGCATTCAGGAATCACAGGTAATGATAAAGCTGATGAATGCACTAGACGCGGATCATCAACTTCATCTTATATAGGTCCAATAAGAAGCATACAATAAGGTCCAATGAGAAGCATACAGAATACTGGACAAAAGTACCTGGCAATAAACACAGTATAACCTTCATTAGGGAACCGTCCGAGAAAAGATCCGAAGAACTACTTCAATATAGTAGGGATCGGCTCAGAATAATTACAGGGTTACTAACCAGTCATTGTACGCTTAGAGGACACCTGAATAAAATGGGGCTCTTCAACGGAGACCTCAGCTGCAGATTATGCAACGAAGGGACAGAAACAGCTCTACACATCTTATGCGAATGTGAGGCACTTGATCACAGGAGGCAGGCAATATATGGACGTACAAAATTATGCCCAGAAGAATATGACGAACATCCAACACGGAACCTGAACAAACTAGTACAGGGAACGAGACTGATGGAATGGGTGTCATGAGAAGATGGGAGAATAAACGCAATAAGCCCAAGAGGCTGCAGTGTTTTCTGGAGACTTGTGACTGAATGGACAACTCAGACAGCTCCCAAAAAAACCATTTTCAGGATCCTTCATGAGTACAAATTTTGTCCATATGGGATTAGAAGAGTTCATGAATTGAACGTAGATGATTTCGATAGACGTATCGAGTTTTGTGAAAGTCTCACTGAACGGATCAATTTGCATCAGAATTTTTTGTATGAAATTTGTTTTTCGGATGAATGTACGTTAAGTTTGGATGAAGAGGGGAATCGGCAAAATTGGCAATATTGAAATGATACGAATCCTCATTAATCACGTTAATACCCAACGACGTCAACAACTGAATGTTTGGACAGGAATTTTAGGTGACCACATCATAGGACCTTTTTTAATCGATAATAATTTGAGTAGTGATGAATATTTGGATATGTTCGAGAATCGAATAATACCGTGCATCAACAGGGCAATTGAGGAGGATATAAATTTATTCGAAAACGAAATAATTTTTCAGTAAGATGGTGCACCTCCTCCTTTGGATGATCATTTTCCTGGTAGTTGGATTGGCAGTAGAGGTCCCACAGAATGGCCACCAAGGTCGTCGGATCTCACTCCTGTGGATTTCTTTCTATAGGGTCATTTGAAGTATAAAGTGTATGAGATGGAATCAACAACATTAAAAGATTTGAGTGAAAATATCATGAGGCATGATAACGGTAATGAAAGCTCGTTTGTATTATTATATGGAAGCTGACGAAAACGTATTTGTACATATACCTACTATAGAAAATTTTTTCTTCTCATTGTCCAGTCATCAGATTTTGATTCAAGTATTGATAAAAATCTCTTTGTTAGATTTACTGCTTCCATATTTGTCTATAAAACGAATATTTCAAAATGTGGCCTCCTGTATAATTGTTAGCCTGTTTTTTTATTTTTCCTGCAAATCATTGTTTCAAAACTTATTCTGGGTGGCTCATTTTCAACTCAACTTAATTTGTAGCTCCCGAACCATAAACTCCAGACCATATCTTTAATACTTTGTTAAAATCAGGTCATCATGGAGCATCTGATAATGCGAAACAATATAGGGTGATCCATTTGAAAAAAAATGGTGACATGCTCTGGGGGTACGATAGGGGAAGTAACATCAAATGTGAAAATGTCAAAATGTGTCCCCCTGTATACTATTGTTGACGTATTTTTTCATTTTTCCTAAAAAGCATTGTACCAAAAGTTATTCAGGGTGGCTCGTTTTAAATGAAATGCACTGTATGCCCGGATTTCTAAAATTAGGTTCGTCGCTCCATGGAATTAATTTTAGGAAATTGGAATTGGCATTTTTAGCATTCACAAACTATCAGCGAAATGTTATTCGTCTTTTTCAGTCACCAGGTAAAATGCACTGAACAGGTCTATATTCATATGACACAAACTTATGTTTTTTCTGTTGAATAGATACAAAATACAGTTCACTAGCTTTCACGCAATCTCATTTGGAATTTTCATGATTTGACCTGAATTTTCTGTATGAGATTGAGAAAAATCGATTTGGAAAAATTCTTTCAGGAAATATAACATTATGTATGCTTTCAGCATATCACATTTTTCAGAATTAGTGAAAACCACTTTAATTATTAAAATAAACTGACACGAAAGTCAACGACTGAAAGAATAGACTTAACAAACGTCAAAATGATGAGTAATGAACAAAATTCGTTGAGCACTTACTTTTATAATCAATTGAAAAGCCAATGTTGCAACCGATATGTACCAATTTGTTTTGATTTAAAATTGAAAAAGGCACAGAACTCCGTTATTTTTGGTTTTAGAATAAAATTAATTTAAACTTTTTGAGTTCAAAAAAAAGTAGGTAATAGATTCTGGAAGAAATATACAGGGTGAATCTAAAACGCAAAACTCAATTGTTTTTCTTTAGCGTCACTTTAATCAGTGGAGAAAACTGCCGCTTTATTAATTTAATCAACCTCGTATGCTCAATGATGAATAATTTCAGTAGTATTATTGCCAATTCATGTTTAATTACACTATATAGAGATCCATCTGCTGACATGATTGCAGCCAGCCGCATTTTTCACTAGACCTTCATTTTGTCGTGAAAAGTACAAGTGAATATTCGATGGCTAACTTTGAATGATTTCTCATTATAAATATTTACTGAATCAATAATGTCTTACCATCCTTGTTCATTATAAAATTCTGAACAAAAAAGGAATCTAATTTTCTGTTATAGATATGTCACCTTTTGTCGAAGATGCATCAATCAAATCATAAAGTTCATATAACTGAAGCATGAAGGAATTAGTTATTATCGTCTCGATCATTTTGAAATTTTTTTACTACGTTCAACTATTATTCAGTAATAAAATGATTTATCATTCGAAATATTTCCGAAACTATCAGGAGTAGATATATTATGATTCAATAATATGTATCATTTCGTTCATCATTAAATTCTTTCCAAAAGCGGTTTCTTTAAAAATACCATTTTCAAAAAACTGATTTCGACTCAAAATTTTTTCATTGTCACTACAGTAATATGTTCACTGCCAACTATAGTTTTTATGCAGTTCCTCCACTGGGCCTTATTCATAACGCAACGTTGAAAAAAATTCGGGTTGCCTTTTATTTTCAAATTACACTTCGTGTTGTGGAATTTTCACTAGAGAGTTTACAAAACCTCGTTTTAATACTACATCAGTGTATAGCAAAACACGTGTTGGATTGTTTACGGTTTTGTGAACTGTCTAGTGAAAATCTCACGATGAAGGGTTATTCGGCTACAATTGAACATAAGTGCATAAGATCCACTTTTTCATCAGTGTCGATCTCTGTTACTTGTTCATTGTCATTGACCAAGACATTTACAGAACAGGTTGATGAATCACATTGTTTCAGAGGAATAAATGAAAACCATACACAAAATAAACTTTTCCAGCATGATATAATGAATTACACCTACTGGAGAAATCACATAAATAAATGGGAAATGGATATTCTTATGCCGCACCTGGTTGGGATATCCAGAGCCTCTTTAGCTCTGAGGTATATTCCCAGCAAGTGGAGTGAAGTACGAGTGATATTTATATCCAAACCAGGTAAGATGGACTACACCTTACCAAAAGCATTCCGACCAATTAGTCTAACATCGTTCTTTTTAAAAACTATGAAGAGGCTATGTGAGCAGTAAATAAGAGATCAAGTACTAGTTCATTCACATCATCATGCATATACTCCGGGAAGGTCTACTGTTTCGGCCCTTCACCATGTAGTTGGCAGAATCGAAAGATCATTGGACACCCTGGGTATATTCATAGATATCGGCTGAGCGTTTGATAAAACAACCTTTCCAAACAATTACCCAGCAGCTAAACTCTAGGAATGTACCCCTGGTGGTAGGAAAATGGATACTCAAGATGATCTCTAGTAGAGCAATAAGTATCAATGTAGAGGACATCACAGTGAGAGCACTGGTCATAAGGGGATGTCCATAGGGAGGGGTCTTATCACCCCTTCTTTGGATAACCTGATTAATCACCTTAACAATAATGGATTCTACCCAATTGCATATGCATAGTTATCTTGCAGAACGGCAAGTGTGTGAATACACTGTACGATAGAGCGCAGAATGGACTCAAATTGATAGAAACATGGTGTAAGGAACACTCACTGTCGAAGAAGACTGAGATGGTCCTATTCACCAGGAAAAACAGTTTATCGGGCTTGAAATCGCCCGAAATCTTCAAAAGCATACTGAACTTCTCTGGAAAGGTGAAATATCTTGGTACTACCCTCGACAGGAAGCTGACATGGAACTCTCACCTACAGAGTAGAGCAAAAAGAGCATATGTTACTATTGAGCAATGTCGGAGGACAGTGGGACGCAGATGGAGTTTTTCACCCCGTGTGGTCACCCGGATCTACACTGCAATAATAAGACCTATGTTGATGTACAGAGCCATTGCATGGGGATCGAAAGTTCTATAAGCAATGGCCATTTAAAAAGTATATCAAATGCAGTGGTTGATTTGTTTGAACATCACATGAGACCAACACCAACCGCGGCAATGGAATTAATTACTGGTCTGGCCCCTCTGGACCTGTACGTTTAGAAGGTTGCATTAATGGCGAGTTACGATTGCGCTATGCTGGTTCAAACCTCGATGTAGGGTCAATTGAGATAAGCGCTTACTGCGCAACCTCTGCTGCAGGCAGCCAGTGATGCAATTGAACTCAGGTTTGTGTTGAATAAACCCTACAAAATACAAATAAAACAGGAAACTGCTCAGTAACCAAAGAAGGCTAAGGATGTTACTGCATATCGCCAAGCCACTGAGTACTAAGTGGGGAATTGGAAAAAATACCAGCGTAATTCAAACAGAACTGGCTGGTATCTCAATCGCCACAAAAAAAATAACCAGAAAAGGAATTTCTGACAAAAACATATCAATCTGCTCTGATTGTAGACAATCCCTATTAACCTTGAACGAACAACGTGTTACCCCAAGGCTAGTACTAGATTTAGCCAAAACCATGGTAGATAATAACATTATCCTGAGGTGAGTTAAAGGGCACAACAGGATTGAGGGTAATCGCATTGCCGACTCTTTAGCCAAGGAAGCGACTGGACTAAGAATTTTAAGACCCACTGACACCTACGACCTGATTACTTCAACAATTGCGGAACTAACCATACGTCACACCCATGCTCAATCTCAAAAAAGATGAGAAGGAATTAAAGGATGCAGTCTTGCCAGGATCATCCTGGGCGACCCTGGGAAGCTGGCGCCGAAAAAACCTACGCTTAACAGTAGAATTTCTGACTTGACACTGTCAATTAAGGAAAGACCTCCATATTATGGGGCTAGTAGACACACCTCTATGCAGGATGTGTGAACTGGAAGATGAAACTGTCAGACATGTCTTATGAGGGTGTCCGGGGTTATCGTCAATAGGAGAGTGTGTGATCAGCGAGTCTTGGCCTACACCTGCCGATATAATGGAGATGTATCCTAGTGGCCTGTCCATCTTCCTGAAAAGGACAGGATGGACGATGATCTAGGAGGACAACTCTTCGAGAGGATGTACAATGGGTCACATGTGGCCTAAGAGCTGTGGGCCTACACTCACCCCCTACTCTACAGATACAGATCACATAAATAAATTTCAACCTACATTTTATCCGGAATGAGGTTGAAGAAATCGATTGTTTTGATATATATTCATATTAGGAATTGCAAGCAACTTTTTATAAACGGTGACTTATACCAAAATACAGGATAGCGTAACGTTTCTAAATAAAATTCATGAAAATATTCAACAGTCAATATTCAACTTTCAACTCTCAATTTTCAATATTCAACAATCTATACTCGACATTTGACATTCCACACTCAACATTCAACTCTTACCTTTTGAACATTTGAAATGGCAACATCCAGATAATACGAAGTTCATCTTTTCTCTCGTTTTACAAATGAATAAGAATCCTTTCTAATTTTCTTACAATGATTGCCACTTTTCAATTCGGTGTTACGTCGAATACTCACCAATACGAAAAATTGCAGTTAAAGTCGATCCCGTCAAAAATACATATCGATTTTTCACAGTACAGAAGTAACTCACAACTGAAAAAGCAATTCTAGAAATGAGATCAGATGTAAAGTAAACCATCATCATGACTGTTATGTCAACTGAATCAAAATTTAAGTTGTTGAGTATCATACGGATGATAGAAACGAATGCCAGGTCAGCGGTGAAGCACAGTGACAATCCAATGGACATGTTGAGATATTTCGGATCCTTCAATAAACCAAAATCAAGAATTTTCCTGGAATACAAAATAAACTAATTGAACTCAAAATATTCATGAATTGGAAAATATGGAAATATATTCATATCATTAATTATTGAAACAATTTGAAATTTGGCTGGTACAGGAGTTTTTTATTTTGTGAAACCTCAAATATTGAATATTATCAAATATACTCGTGGCCACTGACTATGTTCAAACAAATCAGAAGAAACTGATTTGTAGAATATTTTCGATTGGACTCTAAAATCGATGAGCATTCATCATTAAATTTTTCCAAATAAACCACACCTTTAGTTTTCTATTACTCTAACTGAGAAACTAATATATTCCAATGAGAAAATATGAAATAATTTTCAAAATAGTTTATGTGAAAAAATTGGACAAAAACGTTATTTCTTCATATACAAAAAATCAAGAGCAAAATTGGGAGAGACAGAAGGGGTCAGCAAGAAGGAAAAAATAATGATTGATTGATTATGAAGTGATGATACGAACGAAAACTAGGCAAGGCGACCTGGACTGAATTGAAATGATCTTTCAGTACCCCTTGGAAGGTAGGAGTGAGTCTATTGCAACTCGAAGGAGTTCAATGAGGATATACAGTGATTCAGTTCAAATACGAACAAATAGATGAAGCTTTCCGAAGAAACCAATTCATTCATTTGGTGAGTAATCTTTCAAGTCAGCTGCCAAATGCAGAAAACCTAATACAATCTGCAGTAGGGTAGGTACATAATAGGAGAAGCCCCTAAAGGGCATCCAGGGAGACTTGCTGGTAGATTTGGAGAAGTTTAAATGGACTGTAGACTCATTTCAACTAGTGAGGTGCTGCAACCAGATGACAAAAAGGACTGGAACTTTTATTTCACAAAATGTGTTTAATAGACAGGGCAAGCTTGGCTCTGGGATACATACCAAATACATGGAGACTGATTAGAACCAACTTCAATCCAAAACCTGTGAAAATTGGTAAAGACCTTGAGAATAATCAGCTGTCTGTCTTTCGCATTGAAAACATCACAAAAACTACCTGACAAACATATTAGAGACATATTACTGGCTACCAAGTCACTTCTTTGAAAACAATATGCTTTCAGACCAGGTATGTCAACATAAACTGCCACAAACTGACACTATGCTTACAAAAAAATACTTCTAGCTACTTTCTTTGATATGGAGGGCACATTATACGTGATAAGACGTCCCTCAAATGAATCATGCATGCATCAAGAAGTGAAAAAAATCGACGACATAAGATGCAGATGAATAGAGAATGAAGGAAGATTGATATACACAACCATAATGGGGAAAACAGTACTGACACGGGTTATAAGGGGCAGTCGTCAGATGAGAGTTTGTCCCCACTGTTATGGAACTTTGGACGACTTACTCATCCCAGTCCAAAGCAAATACAATAATATAGTGATAGGACACATGCAGAAGCTCCTGAATGTTATAACAAGATAAATCGAAAAAGAAGGGTTGAACATAAGCCGAACGATATCGTTCAAAGTATCACTCAGCATGGGAAGTAAGACGAAGTGCTCAGGGGCTCTAAAACTTCGACTTGAAAAGTAAATATTTGTAAAGGGAAAGTCAAATACCTGGAAGTGACATTAGATCCCAGGAACCAACCAATCTGGAATCAACATCAAAAAAGAGAGACAATACGAGTAGACACACCTATGTAAAGACATAGAGATTCAAACCAGACATGATGTATTGAACACATGATAACATATATATATGGTGGCCAAAAATATTTTTAACCCTTAATTTGATAGGATAGGATTCACCTAGACATTCTCGTAAACGTTGATTTTTCCTGAATGTATATCTCACAAAAAACATGATTCCAGCAAAAAGTTAGAGATTAGGTGGAAAGGGGATGAAAAATGAATTGTATCCTATGAGATACATTGCCAATTTATAACAAACAAGATGTTATTATGTTCTGTATTGTATAGGATATATTACCAACTATCAATCAATATATATATATATATATATATATATATATATATATATATATATATATATATATATATATATATATCACTGCTATTTTGATTTTTTTTACAGATTTGTCTTCTTCGGTAGATGTTCTTTTCCTTTTTGTTCTGTTCTTCATTACCAGCTCCTGAAGAACAAAGTAACTGTACTCTTTCAAACTCAGTTCTTTTTCTTCAATAGTCAACAATTGTCGAAGTCTGCGGTACAATAGCCATGCGTTATTCAAGCATATATCTATCATTTGAGCAAATATACGGCGAGTTTTCATTCGAATGCGATAGAGGGATATTAGCATATCCATCAAATCTACACCACCCATGTGAGCATCATAATGCTTGATAATACTTGGACTTGGGACATCAACTCTCTCCTTTCTGTTTTTGTCATACCTTTTTATAGTGCTTAATGGTTCAGAAGATATATATGTACTGACTAGGGTAACAGCTTTATTGTCGTACCACTTGACGCATGTGATTTTTTTCTCTTTATCAGTTTTGTGACAAAAAGCACCTCGACCTCTTTTTACCAATGTTTTGTTCATCAGAGAAGAACATTTTGAAATATTCCATAGGTGACTTCATTACCTCCGGCAATGTGAAATTGTTGCCGGGAATGTCGACAGGAAAACTGAATTTTTCATTGGACCACTTGTAATCGTACTCTTTGGTTTTCTTTTTTTTGTGACCCTTTGTATTTTTTTCTGAATTTTCCATATCTTGCCCTTTCTGCTTCCTTTGTTTTTTTCTTGTTCTAAATTATCAAGAATAATTACAGGACTACTCACTGGATACTGCCCATCAAGAGGGCACCTGAATGAAATATGTATGTATAACGGAAATCTAAGCTGTCGGCAATGCAACAAAGGGGCATTCAGCAAAGGAACCTATTCCAACTCGTACAGGGAAAAATATTGAAAAACACAATAAGTCCATGCGGCTGCAGTGTTTTTTGCAGATTCGGAAGAACTTGACAAGTTAAAAGGCTCGCAGGAGAAAATGAAATGTAAGTAAATAATTGTTTGAGTTCTCAAAGTACTACTATGATTATATATAATTTTATTGAACTTGTTATTCACACGGAGGACCTTTTTGCAGATGCTTCTCGCCTTTACAGCAAGATCATGCTGGAATCAATCAACTGATAGTTTTTGGAGTATTTTTCCTTGTCATTACAGGATAAATCTAAGCAAAGCAACAGTGTGTCCGGAAGTCGACTGATTCTTCAATTTCTTATATTTCCCTCTGTCAAAGTCCTCAAACAGTAGAACCCGACAAATGCCTGTCAGGTAATAACTACCTCCTAGCGGAAGGTCTTACATATATGGTTGAGTATCGATGAAGTCATTCGAGTCCCGGACATACTGCTATCTTGATTGAGCTCGACTTGCACTAACAAGTCGTAATACTCCCAAAGTTGTAGATTTTATTCAATATACATCATGGTATTAGACAGGAAAGTAGTTATTTTTCGGTAGCTATTTCACGAATCCTTCATCTGATGAATATTTGATGTTTGTATTCTGGAAAGAAAACAATTTGACATGATTTCCGTGATTTCCTGTTCATGGGGAAACACTTCATTACCATGGGCTTGCCATGTCACAAATTACCAATTGTTCTCTACACCGACTAGTATTTTTGGATCTAGGTATGATTTGGGTTGTCCACATATCCTGAATAATCAACTGCCTGTAGGTGAGGATATACATGGAAATTATATTGAAATGTTCAAAAAGTATCAGGTATTTTTCCTAATTGTATTATATGTTTCTCATACACCCATACACCCATTAGCCCTTTTGATTGTTATGGTGTTATAAAATCTGAACCAGCAGTATACTAAATGGAATTCGTTCTTTATATATTGACATAATCAATATACTTTGATATGAGGTTAGAAAAATAAAAATTCAATGTATCCCAACTTTGGCATTTTATACTTACACATCTTGTTTTTTATCACTTCCTACAATTTTTGGACTATCTGTCTTAGAGTTCAACAACCGTTCTACTGTAGCATCTGACAGATCTCTAGATGGAATAGCATCGAGTGGAATTCTATCTGAAAAATATATAGTGAACAAAATATTTATAAAAAAGGTTTATCGGTGTTTTATTCATCTAAAATGTTTAATAAAAGCAATATTTCAATGAAGATTTCCATCAATTGATGTATTGATGTATTGTGTGTCTCACTTCAACCACTATCATCCTTGTATATTTTTTACTTGAAATCGTATGCAAAATTTTGTTTCCGTTATGGGAAGTTTCGAAAAACGTACTTGAATATAAAACAAATTCAGCTTTCTCTAGAAAATAACAGCTTGCGGGGCTTTGAAAGGAACACGATTGTAGAAGAAACATATATGTAAGTCATTTTTATCGGGAATATTTATTTCAAAAAGTTGTTTAAGATGTTCCCAAACACTCACATTTCTAGAATTCTCCAAATTCTAAATAATATCCAAGATGTCAAACAATATAATGCTCTGCCCAGTGTATTTAGATACTACCCTATATTTAATTTCAAGAAAAAGTTGAAAACATATCTGAAGTCTTCTGGATACATAACATATTCATGTTATGCCTTGCTCATATGGTTTTCTCTTTGTCTCACTTTTGTGTATGTTTTGCTATATATTCATGAACTACCCACTTATTGATGTATACTAGGTAATTATTTTTATATTTCTATAATACATGCTATCACCTAGGTTGAGTTGTGAAACTTCCTCGGCTGAACTTCGCCCCTTCATAAACAATTTATGTCAATGAATAAATCCCATTTATCATCATTATATATAAAAAATACCACATTGTGGATGATCTTTCAGTTCAATAACATTTGAGATCTGGTGTTAATGTCATTAATTTGAATGTTTATCATTATTTTTAAAAAAAACTATGTCAATTAATGTCATTTTCGATGAGCAATATTATATCGGATTTGAATAAAAATAGAGTTATATATATATTTATTGGACAAAAAAGTTCGTAGGCTGACATAAAAAAATTGTTTTGACTTGCCTTGACTTGGCTTGACTTGCCGTGGCTTGGCTGTTGAAGCGTTGATATGGGTTTTTGTTGAATATGGGGGTATAAAGTGATTAAAAATTATCAGCAGTTAATGAAATTGTAGAACCAAAATATTTGTGTAAGTAAGTGAGAGAGAATTGAAACATGACTTACTAATTAATCTTAATATTTATTTGGCTATATCATCACATAATATTTATCAAGAAAAATTTCACAACAAGATTATTCTAAAAATGTCAACATTGGTCATCAATAGCCATTTAACCTCAGATATGGTTTATTTAAAAAAAATCCATTGAAATTCAGTGGTGGAGTAAGTTATTTACCATATTACCCACTCACTCATTACATTACTACATATAGTAGAGTTTGTAAAAAAAATGTTTTTTTTTGGATAGCCTGCTTCTGCAGTTTTGTGAAAGTATATTGAGTCAATTCATGATATACTGGTTATAAATGTAGAAACGCAATGAGTGATCCCAAAATTGCGTTTCCAGAAAAAAGTTTGGAACTTGCCCTGCTGGAAAGTATGAAAATCAATAAGTACAAAAACTCTCAATATCTAATTGATGATCGAATATTCTCACCAGATAATTAGTCTTCGTCACCCCAGAATAATCATTCAGGCGTAACTAATCATCTATGTATCAAACTCGAAACATTTCACAAATTACCAACACGTGTTCCACTAGAAACTATGTTTTCCAAACTTGTCTACTATACAGGATGTTTCCTAACTACGGTACGAACCGAACAGAAGGTGATTCATTAGATCGTTATAAAAAAAAATCCTATGAACATATGTCCAGAGTTTCTTCGTTTCTGAGATACAGGGGGTTTGAATTAAAAAAAACCGTATTCATAAAATATCAATAATATCCTTACACCTATTTGATTGAAATTTATTACAGTTTTAACATTTAGCCCTGAATAGATTAAAATTATTAGGTTCAGTGGTGTCTCAATGGGCAGCACGACCAACAATATTGAGAGAAAAAAAGCACTGACATTTTTGTAGTTTTTCGTTTCTTCAAATCAAACAACTCAAAATACAACTTTTTCGTCGCTTGTGTTTTCACCATATCAAGCTTCGTTTTCGAGAAAAAAAATCACTTCCAAAACCAAACACATGGACAACGTACATCGACATCCGTAAATAAAATATTTGAAAAAAAATATTATCGTGTGCCATCATATGAATCAACCACCTGCAAAGCATTAATCTTGGGCGAAAATCCCGAGGCGCTAAAACTTGGACCCGCTGTATGGGATATGGGTATAGAAGGTTTTTTTCAGAACTGTCCATACGGTTCTTGGGTTGACTTCCAGCTGCAGTGCAATCTTTCTGATACTATTTGAAGGTTCATTTTCTATCGCATCAAGTATAGCTTCTTCTAGTTCAGGTCATTTCAGCGTTAGTGAAATTATTCATGATGGAATCACTGCTAAATGATAACTCTGACTTCCACTGATATGACAACACTATCATTGTCAGCTAGTCTCCAAAGCAAGTGTTCATGATGTATGCAAAGTAGCTTAATTTTTTTTCTCGAAAATGAAGGTAGATATGAAGAAAATACTATTAACGCCCTGTATCTCAGAATCGAAGCAACAACATAACGAATCACCTTCTGAAGTTACGTACCGTAGTTAGGAAACACCCTGTTTTGACATCTCTGAAATAACTTGTGTTTTACGTCATAGATTGCGGTTTTGTGAAATGGTTGAGGAAAATCTTACAGGAAGGTGTTGTTGAGTACGTTCGTCACAGAATTTGATCCAGTTTCAACTAATTCCATTACAAACCTGGTCTTTTGTTTATCCCAGTTGGAACTTTTTTCATGTGCCATTTAACAGGTTGAAGTACTCCCATAGCCGCAAAATTCAGCAGTGTCAACCCAGCCAGCACAGTCAACGTATTTCTGAAACGAAATCTTTCAAAATTCATCTAAATTCTATGATATCAATGGAATAAATAACATTGTTTCAACCTAACCAACCAACCCATAATAGTTCCCTTCACCAGGAGGAGAAAATTGAACGAATAACCGTCGCTTCACCTCAATGGTGAGGTCAATCCATTTGGAATGGAGGTGGAATATTTTATCAATGTCCTTGATAAAAAACTCACTTGGAAAAAGTTTTACACAAAGCCAGACTGTCTCTCTGGACATGTAGAAGGTTTTGTGGTAAAACTTAGATTTCAGGTCCGAAACAGATCCATTGGATTTATGTAATGACTGTCAGACCAATGATAACTTATGGAGCAATTGCCTGGTGGCCGAAGCCTTTACAGTAAACGGCTCAGACGAAGCTCTCTGGCTTGTCTGGCCATCAGTGGTGCGATCAGTACCACACTGTCAGCGGCCAAGAAGATCCTTCTAGATCTACCTACTCTCCACACTTTTCAGGTGAAAGAGGCTGGTTGGACTGCATGTAGACTTGTGCACATTGCCAATTTAATGCAGAGTATAACAGACTGCTGGTTGACACTGGAAGTCACAGCATTCTGGAAAAGACCTCTGACTTTATATCTCCAACTGTCACTTACAAACTGCGATATAGAGTGCTGCTCTCGACTAGAGATGACTTTTCACAGATGGATCAAAAACACCTTCCAGTTCTGGTGCAGGTGTTTTCGGTGGCAAACCCAGGAAAGAGATATCAATCTGCCTAGGAACCTTTGCGACTCTATTTCAAGCGGAAATTTACGCTATTGAATTGTGTGCGGAGAGATTGGAAAAATCCAACCTCATACATAAATCAATAGAAATATTTTCAGACACTCAAGGGGCGTTGAAAGCTCTTGGCTCCTACCAAGCAACGTCTAAATTGATAGCAAATTACCAAAAACGACTCTCCTTGATAGGAAGACTTGACAGTTTGTCTCTGGCCTGGAGGCAATGAGACTTCCTTGCAAAGAAGGGTGCTGCAAGTAGCTCAATTGGACAAGAACATATCGTAGGTATCGCTCTAGGCTTTGCCAAACAAACATTGAACACCTGTATGGCAAGAAGATTTATGGACTTCCATAAACTTCCAGGATTGGCTCACTCCAAACCGTTTATTCACCCCTCAAAGCTTGATACCAAACAGTTGTTGTACTACAGTAGGAATGAACTACGATGTCTAACAGGCCTCTCAGAGGTCAATGTCATTTGGAAAATGATAAAACAGCAGAGCACATACTTCGTGCCTGCCCCGCTGGAGATCGAATCAGGTTTTCAGAGTTTAGCAGAGCCGTATTCTCACCATCTGACCTAAAAGACCGCTCACCATACAAAGTAATCGGCTTCGTTGAAAAGCTGGGTTTATTTAGTCGAGTGTGAATAAGTGTGAGGCACAATAAACCTTTGCATATAGACCTTTTCAACACCGTCTTTTTGTTCCTTTTCGTACAGATAACATAATTATAATGGAGTATGAAAAATTTTTTCTGATTATTTTGACTTACTACATTTTTTCACTTTTTTTACAATTAATAAACTTCAATTTATATTTTAATTTTCAAAACATGGGTTGCGGGCTCTTTGACATGGTTATTCACAAAAAACAGTACGAAAAAATGGCTGATACTGCGCACAAAAAAATTGTAATGGAAAAGCCTATTGCGGTGGAGGATCAAATAGATCCATTCATTTTTACCTAACCTAACAATTTCCAAAAAGATTTCGTGTTTCTGAAAAAAACTCTATTTGATTTTGCTTGTTCTTACCTGAATCCAATACTTTCACTTAGAAATGCAATGGACGGGGGACAAACTATACTACCGACGGTGATGAATGTTTGTGCTATCCCCATCATGAGGTTCAGGCGAATTTCAAAATAACTGTTGATAGCTGAGACAACAGCAGGATACATCAAACCAAAACCAAGCCCTGAAAATTGTATTGCGTTCAAGTTTATCCATTAAATTTATTTATTCTTTTACAAAATTCGGCACATATACAGGAAATATATCCACGAACACATAACATAGCTTATTGACAATTCTCCAAAGGAATGAAAAAAAAAATAACTACAGTAAAAAATCTACATGAAGTTATGTGAAAGTTTGTTCCAGAAACCTTTTGAAAAAACTTATTCCAGATTGTTTTGTTATGAGGTATCTGACTGTTAGGAGGTATAGTTTGATATGTTCTGTAGAAGTTTTGTCGAAATATTTTTGATAGATTCCAACGAAAAACTGTTTTGTTTATCTTCCGATATTTTATTTTCATCTCCTAATGAATTTTTCCATTCGCAATAAGTAATATTTTCTCACTTTGACTTTATGTAATGAAAGAAATGTGTGTTTCCTCTTGTGATGTACATAACATATTTGCTTTTTCATTCTAATATGTACATTCGCTGAATGTAGGTACATATTTTAAAACTGAAAGGGGAAAGGAAAAGAAAGAAAAAACAATGGAAAATTCTAATGGTCAGAACATCTGTTGAGGCTTAGATAATGATTGAAGTGAAAGAATTTGAAGAAAAATCCATATATAAGGCCACTATATGAATAAAAAACAAATCACGTGAGAAAAAAATGGATACTAGAAGGTAAAGTAAAAAAAAGCATCGTTAACGTCATTTAAAAATTATTTGAGAAGTATCTTAGTTGTCATTGAAAATTATGAAATGAAAGGAAAAATTGTTTTCTTTGAAAGATGAGATATCATTAGATTCACTGTAGAAAATGAACTTATTTTTTGAATTATTTAGGTAAATTTATGATTTCACGGTCTGCTCATGATTTTACTGGGATTATTGAATGAGAAGATCCATCGAAGATTTACTAGTTTCAGCAGGTTCTATTGAGTTATAGAATCAATATGCTCAAAAAACACTAACAGTCTAGAAATTTTGCATCGCAACACAGTTATTCTAATAAGTTATTATCATGTTCAGTTTCAAAATTTTCGAATATAGTCACTACTCAGGAACATATTTCGAAGAAGAATTTCAAATTGTCATATACGCTATATTACAGACCGAAATCGAAAATCATCGTTTAATTTGAGTGTTCCGGTATAGTGTTCACTGTCAATTCCACAGATGGCGTTTTCAAAGGAGGTAATCGTCGTACTTGTTGCGATTATAATATCATAATCCAAGAATTTAAAAATATATTTTAGGCATTTCACTTCTTCATTGAAGTTTAAATGTAGGAAAGGTAAAGAAATCATACATTCGAATATTCCCAGCCCAGGATTAGAAAAACAGAAATCACTTTTTTTCTCACTTTATACTTGTAAAAATAGTAACAGAAATGAAGCAGTATCAATGAGAAAATTCACACTTCTGATGAATATTTTTTTTTCAGTTCCCCTTTAGTACTTTTGCGATATTTCTCGACAATTGTGACGAATATTCACGTGGTTTTCGAGTGATTGAAAATGTAAAAAATACATGTTTTGTGCAATGAAAGAACTTATTAATTGAATCAAGTAACTTCAATCACAGCCATACCGGTTGCTTTTACACTCATCAAGTCAATATATTTTGAATGATAAATTGAAAGAAAATGTTGAATTTGATGTATGACGTGTGAAGAATAATTCTCGGATCACTTATCGATACTTCATTTCGAAAAGTTACCCGAAATTGAAAAAAAATTACTTTTTTGTACAACTGTCATTAAAAGTGGCATTTTTAATGGTTTTCAAGTGTATTAAAAGATGATGTTTACAAAGTAGCGTGTTGAAAATATTGTTTACCACTTGTGTTAAAAGTATTTTTCACATGATTTTTTTCGACCAAATAAACATTAATACATTAATTGATATTTAATTATTGCAGTGAAGAAGACGATGCTGTAACGCTGGAGCTAGCTACTGGGATTATTCTTCCAGCAATAGCCTTTTTATAAGAAATTGATTGATTGATGTAACCCTCAGTTACTGTTATAGTCTTCCATCATCTGTGCTTGTTGATATCCGTTATATTTGCTCCTGATTTTGCTAGCAAAAAAGCAGAATATCATCTGAAACAGAGGTTCCGGGAGGTTCAGAAACTCAGCAGTGGTAGCGGGCATTTTTTTTCAAACATGTTTATACCAACTGGATTGGTACTGGATTTATAATTTGAGTATTTCAGAAAAAAATGTTGATGATTGATAACAGAATGGCGTATTGCAACGTATCTATTAAAATAGTTATCAATGTTTTTTTCAACAATGCAAAAAGAACGACCTATTTTCGTTTTTGTATTTGGAATTTGAACAATCAATGATTTATTCATTAATTCTATGAATAAATGGCACAGCTCTTCACACCGGCAACCTCTATATATTCCGAAAACTTCTATCATCAAATATTTTTCATCTGGCGCCTCATTCATAAACCTCTGGACTTATACAAACGTAAGAGTTTTTGATTATTTGGGCATATAACTTCAATTTTTCCGGTTTAAAAACGCTATTTCCTTCTAATATTTGCTTGTATTCACAACATTTTTAAAGAGCGCACTCCAATTTATCATTGAAAACTTGCTCCACAAAGTTGACAAGTTCCACTTTCTTATTTCCCTTCTAGCTAGGCTAAGAAGATGGTTTCGCTAAAATTTCCTTCGATGTTTTTAAGTCTACACCTGTTGATAAAATTAGAATATGCGATGTCGTACTGCTGAGCCGATTTTTTTTGGTGACAATTCAATTGAAGGTCTTTATGCAGCGCCTTCAATATCGTCAGGAACACACAATTACTCACTATTCTACTTCATTATGCAAGACATTAAATACCAAGAACACATCCAAGAACAAATACGCCATACAATGGCTTCATCTGGCGTGGGAAAGACACGCCAGATGAAGCCATTGTATGGCGAAACACGTGTTGCGTTTTTGTAAAACAATTTAGTGAAAATCTCACAATAAAGTGTTTTTGGAATACGTTAGTTATGGATTTTCATCAAGTACCGGCCGATTCCCTCATATATGTAAACAATACTTTTTGTTGGTAAACAGGTGATTCGACGTCAAATGACACGGTCACTTCATAGCAAATGCGATAACATGAAAATAATTGACTGAAAAGAGATGTCAAAATGAGTCTTTATTGAAATAATGAATTTATCTATTTCATTGTGAAAACAGGACAGTTGTACAAAAAACTTTGTATTATATTCGTGTTAAAAGTAAGTTTTACTCTGTTCGTGAAATTGCTCAACACGCTACGCTCGTTTCGCAAACTTTTTCTCTCACAAAATCATACCCTACTTTTAACAATCATATCATGAACAGCTTTTACGTTTCCTTGCAAATAGTTTCACAAGCTCTTTAATCTAAACCAACCCAATGAAAGTGTGAAAGTGTATCTAGTTACAACAAAATAGAGCAATGGTAGACAATCATCTTTGTGGTCGAGGTTTTTTTCCATTCAGATAATTTGGAACCATGAAAATCACTGGAAGTTAAGAATAGAGATCAAAGGAATATGAGTATCATCTTCACTTCTGAACACATTATACAAACACATATGTGACATATACTATTGAAAGGCTTTTCCTCCTCTGTTACATACCTTCCAAGATTCCAAATGTGACAATCAGTTGACTCAAATTTTCAACAAATATAGTAGAAAAGGCTCCCAATGAGAAAAATATAGCTCCAGCCAATCCAACTTTTCGATAACTGAATTTTTTCAAAAGGAAGCTTGTAGCTAAACCTGAAAAAAATTGAAGCCTTCATGAACAGTTCCTGTGAGAATTATGTCATGACTAACGCACTATCCTACTGAATAAAATTTTTTACTGAAAAAACTTCACATTCTATAGTAGGCTCTTCACAGTTCATGAAACACAGATGCGGAATAATCCAGAACAATGATTAGTTACCCGAAATATTCAGGTTGAACATAAGTTAACTTCTCAGTTTATAGAGAGACGATTCCTGAAATGACTTTCTTCCATTTACTTTTTCTCCATTTTTAATATTTTTTTCCTTGAGTTATAACCCTTGTGGCATTTGTCTCATCATTTCTGAAATCATTAATTACAGTTACTTTTGATTTCCAGAAAGCTTCATTTCCATGAAAATCTAAGTCATGTTCTTGTTATATGCTCTTGACATACTCTGAAGAGAAATTATACAGGGTATTTTCTGATTGCGTTGAAAAATATAAGGACTTGTTCAGGAGCTGATTTCATGAAGAATGTTCATATAAACATAGGACTGACAAAGCATCGTTCCCAAGATATAGGATTTGAACTTTTCTAAATAATTACTTTTTTGTAATAATATTGTGGTGACTTTCCCTCATTCGATTTTGGTAAAATAAGGCAAATAAACTTTCAGTGTCAAGAGGTTCATTTAGCTTTGATTAGATAGGAGAGATCAGGTATGGTTGTCTCACGGGTTGGTTGTCACAGCGGCCATATTGGATAATTGAACGAACTAATGAGTTCATCGAACGAAATCGAAGGATCGGGAGAGCAATACCTCCATCCTAACTCCTAACGTCACTTCAGTTGACACTCACACTTTGTGACGGAGGTACGTATATTTATTTTTTTCGGACGGCAAAAGTAAATTTTTGTGCATTTGTGACGAGTCCGTAAGTATACTAGAATTTTCCGTAGATATATATTTTTTCATGTATTTTCAATGTGACATGTGTGGTTCATGATACCACTATTCGTTTTCATTAATAAATGTTGATTCAGAGTTATTTCAAGGGGTTATGTTCTGAAATGTGTTTTGGGGCTGGTAGTCACATGTGACAACCAAAACCATATATATGTGCTGCATTTTCTGTTGGCTTTTTGAGCTTCTGCTACATACGATTTTGTTTTTTTCCAGAGAAAGTTATAGAAATGTCATGGCATCATCTGAGAAATTCTAATCGACTATCACACATTACGTGCTGCAGAAGAAGTGAAAAAGGCAAAGTATTTTGGGAATTATTACTATCACACTCTGACAGGCTTTTGAAAAAAACTGGCTGTCGAAGAAACAAGCAACACGGTGTTATCAATAACATCAACAAAACTTGGGTATCAAAGATATAGGCAAGTCCCGATTGATTCAGGTCATTCATGGAAAGACGTTCTTATCTATCATTTAGACTACCTGAAACTACCAACTTGACCCGAGCCACGAGTTTTAACCCACATAATGTTAGAAGTTTTTTCGAAAACAGCTCTCACTTGTCGTTTGAAGGACAGAACGAACGAACGAACGAAAAAAATAGCATAGTACTGCTACCACACTGGACTCACCCCTTACAACCTTTAGGCAGGTCAGTATAGCGCAAGCGAAACATAAGTGGAACCACCTTTTGGTGTGACACCACTTATGTTTCGCTTGCGTTCACGCAGCTATTTTTATCAAGTACTTTTCTGGTTCTTCACATTTTGTCTTCAATCGAGAACCGTCTGCCCGCTACTGACGATGCCCAATAGGCTGAAACAGCTGTCTACCGGTGACTCTTAAATTGAAATCAATATGGAAATGATCAAAGAGTACTTATCTATTTGAATTTTGATTTTTATGAATTATTTTCCAGCAGCTTGACTGCATTAACCTTTCTCATGAAAATCAAAAGATAAATAAATAAGTACCATATTCTGATCATTCACATATTGATTGCAATTCAAGAGCCACCGGTAGACAGCTATTTCAGCCTATGGGGCATCGTCAGTACCGGACAGGCGGTCCTCGATTGAAGACAAAATGTGAAAAACCAAGAAAAATACTTAACAGAAATAATCGCTTGAACGCAAGCGAGACATAAGTGGAACCACATATTGGTGTGACACCCAAGTCAACTTGCCAAGTTTTTACGTCAGTGTTGGTAGTTTGACCAATCAACCGACAACTGCGGTGGCAGAAATTTGGGAAGACGACATTACAAGCCAAGTTACTTCACGACGTTTCGATTGTCAGTATCCACAATCGAAACGTCGTGAAGTAACTTCGCTTGAAATCTCCTATTTTTTCATTTTTTGTTTATTTATTTAACTTCTTACTCATATTTTATTCCACTGTAATTCCATTTAAAAGTTTTCTGCTTAATGTAGTTGTTATTTTCAGCTATTCTTTTTAATTGTTAATTTGTGTTGGTTTTTTCAGGGATTTCAAATAATTTTTTATAAAATTAGACAATAGAAATCCGAAATATAGAAAATTCAAAACAATCGTCATATCATATAATTAATAAAATTTACAAGCAATCAAAATATTTGGCCGTTTTCAATTCATGTCTTCAATATAGTCTTGATACGATGTTACTTTGAATTACTGATTACTTCAATTTTCAAATATTCACCAATTTTTTTGTAACCTAATGGAAATACGTCAGGCATTTTTTCTCTAACGTTTCGAATACATCAATAGAAATACATACTTTTCATTGATAAAAAATACGCATTATTTGCGTCATATATTTCAAGCATGGGAAATATTTATATATAATATCTATGTTTTTTCATGAAAAACTAAAATAATTTATCTTCTTTGCATCCTTAAAATGATTTATCCAGTATATACTCAAAATAATGTTATTTTGAATTATTTATATGATTACTGAAATGATCATGGATATATGTTTGATGTATTACCAAATATTTCAATCATTAAAATTATTTATTCATGATATCTCACAAAATCAATTGAGAACACGATCATGTATACATCATTTATAAATTATTTCTATCGTAATCTCAGAACTATTTTGCTGTACCTACAGTCGTATTACAGAAACCATCATGTGGCCCATATTTTGCAGTAAATACTGTTATTCTGTTAGACTATTTGACTCGATTTTGGCATGATTTATGGGTTGACACTGTTAGCGTATATTGTTTTATTTATATTTTTATTTGCTACTATTATGACTTTCACACTCGTGAAAGCGACTGAAGAAGCAAAAATGCCTTTAGCATCTGGAGCGGAGGTTTTTTGGACTTAAAATTATTTTGATACTTTCCCATTGCGGAATAGATTTTTTGAGATATCAAATTATCGTTTCGTCACTCGAAAGATTCTGAATGTTACTGCTAGAATTGATAGAGAATACTGAGCTGGAAAATATTGAATAATTTCCAGTTGATAAAATAATTGAAAGAAAACAAAGTTCAAGACATTTATCATCTCGAGGCAATTTCAGATTCTTGACAAATTATATATCATTACCAAATATCATGAGTACAAAATGTTTTCTGAATCATTCTCACCTGTGAATGACTGAACGGTATTGAATGCTCCGTTAGATAAAGTAGTGCCAGTCGTTTCATCCCCTATAGAAGATAGAAATTGTCCATACAGAAGTCCAAATGCAGCCAATGGTACAATTGTTACCAACTGAAATGAAAAGACATTCACAGTAAAATATTTCAAAAAAATAATATAAGTTTTTCAGTGGTTGAATAGCAAATATTTATTCGTTAACAGTTTTGAAAATGTTTCAGTTAACTATTTTAAAAATAGATATCGAATTTACTAGAAACTTTCAGTATAAATACTTTATATGGAAACGAGTGCTCAGGAACTTATTGTAACGAATCTGAAGCCGGCCCTGACCGATATCTCAGCCAGCAAACATATGACTCACCGCGAACCGCCGCGAAAAGTGTAGATGATTACCGAAACCATTAGAGGTATCTAAAACGATCGTTACCGATATAAGAGGTCGAGTCCTCGCTCAGAAAAGAAGTCTGTATTCAGAAAGCGAATCGAGCGGTAAACAAAGAATTCGAACAGTGAAGATGAATCAAGCGTTAGTTGCTAAGTGTTGAATATAAATTAGTTGTGAAAGTGAAATATTGTCAAAAAAAATGGTTTAAGACAGTCAATTCTTTAATTTGTTACAATAGGTGATCAGAAGTGGATTTTTGAAATAAATTTGTGAGCGCTTGGTGGACACTTTGTATTACGGTGAAATTTACTATAAAACTCATTTGTTTGCGTAGAGACTGATGATTCATTGTGTTTCGCGAAGTGGACAGTACCGGACTACGGAAACATAAACTGACAGACCTTTCTCACGAAAAATAGACTTGTGAAAATAAATGAGAGACAAAATGTGTTCGAGGAAAGTGCGCCTAGTGGACATGAAAGTCGCCGAATTGAAGCAAAAATTGGAGGAGAAAGAGCTACATTTTTCCAGAAAGAAATCAGTACTCCAGAAGAGACTATGGGATAACTTGATTGAATCAGGAGAAGATCCCGAAGCATATTTATTCGAAGCGTCTGGGGGTGATTTGAGTTCAATATTGAGCAAACTAGATGAACAAAGTTCGGTGAGTTTGAAAGATGAACTCCAAGAAAACTCGAAGAGTTTGGAAGATTAATTTCTAGAGAATTCGAATAGCTTGAAGGAAGACCTTCTAGAAAATGCAGAAGGCTTGAAGAAAGAGCTTTGTAGTATGGCGAGCCTATTTGAAGAAAGGATAGGAACCATCGAGACAGAGATAGACAAAATCAGAGAGGAAATCAACGGGGAGATCGAAGATGAAATTGGAGCAGTCCTTTCTCAGATCCAGGATGTACAAGAGAAAGTTATTGGCTACTTTAGCAAAACGCTCAGTAAACCAGAGCGCAATTATTGTGTCACCAGGCGAGAGCTGTTGGCCGTTTTCAAAGATGTAGAAAATTTCTACAAATACATCTATGAAAGAAGAGTTCTGTTAAGAACGGACCATGTAGCTCTCAAATGGCTTACGCAGTTCAAAAATCCCGAGGGACAAGTAGCGCGCTGGATTGAGAGACTACAAGAATTTGACTTCGAAATAGAACATCGAGCTGGGACTAGCCATTGCCGACGAGCAGAAGAGAAGGAAGCAGTTATTTGTGGAACTGGAGCTGTGGACGACAATTGGGAGGATAATGAGATCAAGGAAAACCAAGAGAAAGACTCAGATGTTGGTTTAGTCATCGGGTGGAAGAAAAGTAATCGAACACATGTTATTCGCCTGTGGTTGAGTGCTACTGGGCACAATGGAACTCCCTTAGCTTGGAAACAGGGTTCTGAAGCAGGTGTTGGAGTCTGAAGACGGTAGGGAAAAAAGGCGCCAGACAGTGGTACCCAGGAACAGACGATGGGAGGTACTCAAAGAAATCCATGATGGAGTCACTAGAAAACAAAATCTGTTTTTTTGTTAACCAGCTGTCGCGCCCCCACGAATGACAACCCTCAGAAGTCGAAACTTGTGCGAGCTATGGGTTAATGAGGTATCACCTTTCAAAGTGTGATTCCTAACACGGGTTGGGCGATAGCAAGTGAAAATCGATCATTCAGACTAGGGCTTGAACCACCGACCAACGCGGTAGTAAATTCGAGTGAGTGAACAGAGTACCCACGTCGAACCGCTTGACTACCGACCGATATATTGTCGCTTTTGTACATTCTTCGATAGAATGAAATTTTGAAATTGATAGATGTTGTTGAAGGAAAGAAAAATGAATAATAAACAGCTCCAAAACCAGAGAATCTGCTAAAATTGTTGATCAGTGTATGTTCATTTCGTGAGCAATTCTCAGAAATGCCAGATGATTCTTGATAATTGATACATTTTGATAAATAGAGAAGAGATGTTTATCTGTTGTATGCATTGAACACTTATTTATAAAGAGAACATTATTAGAATGCAAGAAAATGAGGTCAGCGGTCAATGATAAGCATGGTGATTAATATTTATCAATTAGTTTCCTTTTCGAAAATGATTCTGAATGGAACTTGATACACTACAAGAAATAATATGGAATATTTTCTACTTTGTTGATTCAAATCCAAACCTACAATTGTTTCTACACAATCGTAGATTTGGTATTGTGTATACACAATTGTAGGTTTGGAATGGATTCAGTATATGATTCAAAGTATCATGTTTCTTTTCATAGATTTTTTTCAGTTTTGTTTTACTAATTTCAGTTTTTGGTGTGGGTGACACAACAAGAATAATTATTCTCATCGACTTCTCCTGCTATATTCGCCTTCTCCAAGCTGAAAGGGAAAAACTGCAAATAACATTTGATTTTCCACAATTGTGAAAAGGTGGCAGATTTTAGCCACTTTTTTTGGATAGGCAAAAGTATCGAATACTTTGAATTCACCCAGCTAAACGGGGTATAAAAAAGGTTTACCCTTTCAAAACATGTATAAAGTTCTTCATCACAATTCTTTTTTCAGATTGATGTAGGTGAAAAACCCCAGAAGATTTAATGATTTTCTTCACAGAAAGTGAATAATTTTCAAGAATGATTATTTTTCGGAAGACATTTTTGTGAAGAAGTCAATGTTTCTCGAAAATATTTGAGTGTTTCAATCATTCAGAATCAGGAAAATCAACAGAGAATCTACTTAACTGTAATTGAACGCAAACTGGAAAGTTTACCCCTAAAAGTTACTGTGTACAAACCTCTAATCTAATATATTATACTTTGTTGAAAAAAAATCTAAAGTATACAGTTTTTTCCAAATGATATGATGAGACTCACAATACCATAATTTATATTATGGTCGACAAGGGTAAAATATACCATTTTCGAATGTGGTATGTCTCAAGTTTAGCAAGATATTCAAATTTGTACAAGATCGTTCTCAGCGAATTGCTGATTTGATGAATTCCATGGTAAGTGGAATTCCATGACAATGCCGAAGTATTTCATTCTATTATTTAATTTAATTTTTGTGGGACTGTTTTTAACGCAAATATTCAATGAAGTGGAATTAGGTAGCTCTTTTGCGTGACAAGAAGGACAAGAAGTTTTTTCACAGTTTATAGTCAATAATGGATAAACCACCCCATTATTTTACAAAAGTCTACTTCCATTTTTTTTTTCAAATATAAATATATATTTGAATCAAGGTATAATCTGCGAATGCGTAGATTGATCCAGTGGTTTTCATAGTGGAAAGGATATTTTATTCTAATCCAATACTGGAACGATTTTTTTGAAATGCTATCGTTTTTAATAATAACAATAATCGCTTTCCGAATCGGAAGGACGGAATTCGCTGATGATACCTTGATATACTTCAATAGTAGTAATTTCGCTGATCTTATGAACACATTGAATGATGAAATAGATCAACTGTTTTATAAATTTAAAATCAATAGACTAAAAGTTGATAAAACTAAAAGTAAATAAATGTATACAAATATATGTATCAAAAATTTCTAAGTATGGAATTAGATATCAAAATAAATGATCAGCGGATTGAACGGGTTCAGGAAATGATATATTTGGGATTCGTAATTGATACCCAACTGAAATATGATAAACATATTGGCTATATTTCGAAAAAAATAGGTTAAAGAATTGGATTCATGAGACGTATAACTTCATTTTTATCTCAGTCTAGTCGGATAACAGTGTACAATACTATGATATTTCCAAATTTAAATTATTGCAGTTCTATAATTTACACGAACATATCTAATTATGACAGACTGCAAATTCTACAAAATAAAGCAATGCGTATTATCCTTAGTTGCAACAGGTACACGAATATAAAATCGATGTTAGATATCCTCAACTGGCTTAATGTGAAACAAAATCATTATATTCAAACAATAACTTTCATTTTCAAAATGATAAATTCCTGTATCCATGATCGAGCAACACGAACTGCAAGTAATATGAATTTCTATGTAAAACCAACCTCTAAAGCTAGTTCGATGAAATCTGTCTTTTTCAAAGGTATTGTTGAGTTCAATCTACTTCCTCGTGAAATCAAAGAATCTTCGTCCATAAAATTGTTTAAAACAAAATTGAAAAAATATGTGACAAATTGAACATTATAAATGTGTATGTGTATGTATATGTGTGTATGTTTATATGTATGTATATGTGTATATATGTATAAAATAGGTGTTTCGTGATATGGGTTCATTATGATATTATTTTGTGTAGCTAGGGATATATCTGTGTGTGTATATTAATGTATATGTTAATGTATATGTATATATAGATATGTATAAAAATTTTAGCATGTTCCATACCATTCTTTTATTTTTTATTTTTTCTGTAATCTGTATTTTTTATATTTTCTTTATACATTGTAATCTGATTATCCGATGATAAATATAGCATTCATTTAAACACCTTAGTCTACCGCAATCGCGTGATGAGTATACAGGTTCCTGACACAAGGTATAGGGCCTGCCGCGAGGCGCGCAAGACCCTAGTGCACTTGCTATCAGCATATATCCATCGACATAACGCGGCCTCAAGAGTGCTATATTACCATCTACAGCACTCTTACGGTATTGACGAGACACCGGTGTTGCAATACGCTCCGGAACCGAAAAGTGCCGAATTTATTGAGACTATTCATACAAGCTAATAAGCCTTCTCGACTCCCACGGAATGGAGAGTGGTCGTTGGTTGATAATGCTGGCGCGCCCTCCCGAATATATCGGAGCTTCGGGGGATATGGCCTGACCAGCACATTCTATGGTTAAAAAAATAATACGTCTTCATTATTTTCCACATACATTACATCTATAATAAAAAATGTTTTTAAAGAATGTTGGAAAATAAAGAACGAAGTTCATTTTCTCCAATGAAGCAATCACTTACTTTATCAGGAATATGTTCAGTCAGTAATTAAAATTTTATTATGAAGAATTCGATTAAAATATTGAGATTTGGTGGTAGACTTTTCAGCGAAAACTTCTTTTATGTTCGGCGATTCCCGTTTGGAAATTTTTTGAAGTCCTTTCTATACAAACTTCTGGGCATGCTCCACATGTTAATTTGTAGACCCTTCATTTGTTACTCTATCTCTTTTTGACTTGTTATTCATTTGTCTACCCAAGGAGTTACCAGTTTTATATAGTATTTTAATTCTCTTCTGTTGGTAATCTTTTCATTTTATTCGATGATTCTTCTGTATATGAGTGTTCTGTAGATAGTAGTGTTATTTTTAATGTGGAGGTATACTTGATTAGTGGCCTGTTTGAAAAGTGTTTCACTAAGAATATGTTGACTCTTGGAGTTGTTCACTGCAATTTGTTTCATCAACTCAAATTCTTCATTGAAATTATCTGTAGATATCGGAATGCTTGTGAGTTTGTGGAACATTCTATGATAATCTGTTAATTTATATTGATGAGGGTTAATAAAATGATTACTGATACTTGTTTCTGTATGGGTTGGTTAGTGGTAAATTGCAAAGCCTTGCTTGCTCTCAATTTTTGTAATTGTGGGGTTTCGAAAGTTCAGAAACTTATTGGTTTCTAGTTTTATTGTATATTTTATGATTTCATATATAGAATTTATGTATTGAAAAAACTACTGTAATTGCGATGTCTTCCTGTGAATCAGGATACAACATTGTCAACATTTCTTCATCAATGAATACATATTTGAAAAATTGGATGTTGCTGAAGAGTTTTTTTGAAGTTATCCCTGCAAATTTCAGCGGAGGCTTAGAGGAAAACCCATTATGAAGCCTTCTTTGTTGTGTCATCAAATTCAAAATAATTTTGGTTTAGACATACCGACAATAGTGAAAGGATATCAGAAATAATTAATATATGTATTAATTCAATAAAAGAACTTCTAGATATTTCAAAACGGGAATCGCCGAAAGTAAAAGAAGTTTTGAGCTGTGTACTTATTCCGCCTATGTTTGCCACCTTTCAGAGAATAACCACGATTTCATTATAGACCACGATTTATTACATACAGAAAATAAACGACAAAAATCAAACCCGCTGGAATTTCCAGAAATCAATAAACGCAAATATTCAAATTTTCTTTTAAACGGCTACCATTATTAGACTTGTTTTCATAAAATGTCGTTAATTGATGGATTAAGTGTTTTTCTAGGAATAATATTGTATTAATTTTTGCTTTCTGAATCCACCTGTTTTGCCATTTATCTAATTGAGTTTTGACATGAAATGCCAATGTTTCACTTGTTTCCCAGAAGTAATATTGTGTTGTACCTAATAATTTGTTCAAAATCTACCTGTATCATTCATTTAAAAAGTTCTGTCATTACCTACTGTTATACAAAAGATATTATCAAATAATTTGATGACTAACGGAAAAACAGATTTTTTTTAACTAGTAATTGATGAAGCTACTCTGTCGAAACGCATTTTAAATGAAATTCATTGTAAAAAATTTATTATAATTATTTTCCTGGATAGTAATAATAATTTTCATCTAGAAACGGTTCATATATAAGAAAGATTCCTTAAATCACAATCATTAATGTCATCTTAATTTTGCCGATTTTGTGTAAAGCACCTGTCTACCGGTAGGGTCCATAATTTTCAATTATAAAAGATATAAGGCCACACTACAATTTCATAACTTCTTATTATTGTATTGCATGCTTCATAATAAGTGATGTGTTATTCTATGTATTTCATTACATACCTTTCAGTGTCCAGGGCATGACCTACTGAAAGGTCGACATTGACAGAATTTTATTTTATGTTGTTTTTTTCTTGACATCTACCAACCAAAAGTACCACAACATTTAAAACCCATTTTTGGTCATTTTAACTAACAAATCACAAATTAATATCAAATATACCTTACATGCATTATTATCACTGACACAGTAACAATATAACCCCATCCCCCTTCTGGTGGCACTAACTTGAACTCCCCATTCATCGGTTCTTTCCGCAATACCATTTTCTCAAGACAGTCCCAATTCAACTCACATGATGTTATTAATTCGAAAGGAATGAATTGATATATTATAAAGCAGTCATATCTTCTGTTTGTTTTGACTTAAAAGATCCCACAGAGCGGGCACACATATTAAGTAGTGAATAAATATTTCAGAATATTCTAATCTGATAATTTGTTACCATTTTCAATTTGTAACATAGACACATTCAGAATTGCCAGAAATGATGCATATACTCGAAACCCGAGAGTGGAAATGTAGTTAACAAAAAAAAATTAGTAAAATGAGTTGAAAACCCCCAATGGAATGAGAAATTCAATAAGTTGAAAACCAAATTCAAATTCACCAAACAAGTTTGGTGAACTTTCATAGAAAGAAAGAAATTAATCTATTTTAGTCGAAACTGTTTATAAAGTTCTACGGAAAAAACTAATTCTAAATTACAGGGAAATCACTTTTTATTTTAGTTAGTAGGTACTCTAAACATTGGTTATGGAATTGAACCAGGTATCATTGACATGAGAAAATTTTGATAAATATTGATATAAAATTTCTCTCACCAATAATAAAAATAATAAATTAAAATAAAAAATCAATTCAAAAATGTTAATTCGTCAATGAATTTGATTATTTATTGCAAATTAATAGGTATATGTGTATTTTTGCCGATATTTTTTTCTTGGTTCTACCTGAAAATCTGATAATTTATAGAAAAACATATATTTCCGATGAAAACAAAAATGTAAGTAAAATAGAGGCTTCGCTCATTAGAAAATTCGATTTCACATATAAATAACACGAACATTTTTTTTTCGGTTTATTCTCTATGTCCAGTGAGGAGTCAACTTCTTTTAATATAGTGACTTGTTTTATTGTATTGACATGTTTCAATTGTTCAAATATAACATTCTTTCCGACTCAGCCATCCTCACTAACAGTAAGTTTGAGAACTTTCATAATAATTTTTATATTGTACTAGCATCATACAAATTTTGTAGCTTTTCCTTGAAGATAATAATAAATTTTATCGAAATATTGGAAGAAGTTTCACTTCAGTCGTGTCTAAAGCACACTCGCTTTTTTTATACTGTTTTCAAGATTTGGTACTGAAGAACTGATATTCAAGTTTCTTACGTCGAAACATCGGATGTCTACCAGTGAGGATGACAGTGTTACATGTAAGTGAAATTTTACCTCTTCCATTTAGTATATTGTGTAGGAATCCTGTGAATGATATCTAATTCAATTCCATAACGTATTTTTAGAATGCAAACTGAGTAGAAGAATGTGTTTGTTCTATAATTCAGTAAATGAAAGTATCCCTTCCTAAAGTATTTTTCTTTCATGTAAGTCAATGTCCATAGGAAAGTTGCTGATTCGAGAGGGCTTTATCTTCCAGTTTGTTTCTGAAAGTTACCCCTTTTGCATGATATACACATCTCTGTATAAAATTATTTTTTTTAAATTGATTGCTTGCTTCCTTTTTTTGGCAGATTCTCACATTATTTGTATCAAGATGGAGAAGTAGATAGCCAAAAACTTTGTTTCCAAAAAATCAAACTCTCCGAATAATATAACCCTTTCAATTCAAATGCATTTTCATTCTTATGAGAATTTCCATTTTTATATTCAGTCTGACTTGATACCTCTCACTTCAAATTCCTGGTTCCAAAATGTTTAACAATATTGTTCTTTCAGCTAATAGTGGATTCATGCTCAATTCATAGACTCACTGATTATAAGTATAAAAACAAAGATGAGATAAATTTCCATGAATAGTTAAACCGGTGTTTTGATTTTTTTGGCATTAGTGCTATTTTCAAAATTGGGAAAAAATTAGAATTATCTATGGCGTAGGCTACAAATAGCATTTACAGAATTCTTTTTCGGAAAGTTTTTTCGATATTTTGAAAAATAACACTACTTTTGAAATTTAATGAAAAACAATTGACTTTGACAAATAATGCCAAACCTGAGGGAGGGAGATGAGAGTTTCCATATTTAGGAATAATTGAAAATCTTACGCAGTTTGGATGACCTCATAAAAAAAGTACTAGTAATGAAATCCACATTCAAAAATTATGTTTTAATTACGATTCGATGTAAGACAACATGATTCTGAACTGTATGTCATTTAATTTTCTGACATTCATGAGTAAATGGGCTATAATAATATCTACACCTGTTTTGGTTTTGTTGTTTATGCTGTTTATCGCAGTAAGGTCATCCTGGTCTCATAACTTATTTCATTACTTATTAGTTTGTATTGCTATCAACCGCTGTATCCATCGAAGAAACTGTTTATGATTATGTTACCCATTCCTCATTTGTTTTGACATATATATTGATAATCATTCATAATGATTCGTTCTTTTCAGTTTTGTTGGAATATTATTGATGGTGGAATATGTGTGGTATCTATGTGAATTGCCATATTATTATGATGAAATATCTTCTTTCACAAGAATAATATTAACAACATCAATTGAAGTTTTCTGCAACACAAAAAAAATCACCTTTTTCACTAAATATGCAAATTCTTCAGTTAAAATCAAATACTCACATGAAATATAATTACTATCACGACATTCACATAGCAACTGATAATTATTTACTGACAATCCTAGTGTTACTCTCAACTACTGCTACTGGAAAACCTATATTTCATTGGATTTTCTCTCTCAGCCTGTCAGCTTGTTGAAAGATATCTGAAATAGCGAACTCAATCAGTTATTAATGAAAATAAAATATCTACGTCACTACATCTGTATCTGTAGAGTAGGGAGGGTGAGCATAGACTCACAGCACTTGGGCCACATCTGACCCATTGTACACCCTTCCGAGGAGTTATCCTCCTAGGTCATCGTCCATCCTGTCCTTTCCAGGAAGGTGAACGGATCACTAGGAAACATCTCATTTATATTGGCAGGTAAAGGTCAAGACTCGCCGAACACACCCTCTCTTTGGCAACCTTGAGGTGTCTCACGGTGGCCTCCGTGAAGGTTTCGGAAGGTGTAGCGATATTACTGTCGTTGCGCGACTTCTTCAACCTTCTTGGGGTTCCCTCCGTGGAGGTGCATAAGTGAAGGAGCTTCTCTGCAGGGGCAGCCGGTTTCTTGCCTTTATTCAAGGCGGAGCTCTAGCGCCCACCGCAAGAAGTACCCTTGCTGTTGGAGGTGATCCGCTATGTCCAGCCTCACTTCAAGCGGTATATTGGGGTGGATATTTCTGTTCATCCCCATCCACCGCCTCAGATTGAGGTGAGCACTTCTGTCCAGCCTCGGAATTGGTTTTTGTTGTTTGTGTTTTTGGGTTGTTACATTCATGTGTGTTCCCACGAGTAGCAAGTGAAGAGTTGGTCACCTCTGGCAGAGCCCCATATTACCAGAGGTAGGCTGATTACAATGACGTTTCGCTCAGTTCCCCAAAGGGGATCGTTCCTAACCGCATATCACCCTGCGGCCATTCAGCTGTCGGTACGATTCTTTACACCTTAGCTTGGGTAGGTTGGTCCACAGTGGCATGTTTTGCAAAGCTTTTTAAGGGGTTTCAGTTCCCCCCACCCTACTTATTTCTGCCACTGACCAGGAGTCCGGCGACCCCATCCGTAATACCACATTGGCTTTCCGGACAGGGCCTCCAGTATCCTGGGGATGCACCCGATAGGTAGCCCAACCCACGGGTGCGTCACTACATACATCATTGAGGATCCCCCAAGGGTCTATTTTGGGACCAATTACTTTACATAATCCACATTTCACAATTTCCATTGATAATACACGACGCTTTTGCTCGCAGCTATGTCGACGATACGCAGATGCATCCTTTGTTTGAAGAGAATAATAATAATAATAATAAAGTTTATTCATCCTGCCAATTTACATGAATTATATAAGATTTATGTATGAATAAACAAGAAATCATAGAAGCTCTAAACGTGCTTGTTAGTGATAAGATGATAAATATATATATATATATATATATATATATATATATATATATATATATATATATATATATATATATATATATATATATATATATATATATATATTTATATAATAAAAGACAAAAGACAAAGACAATATCAATAAAATTAGAATGAAGAAATATAAACTTATACCTATTACCTATAATTCAATGTTGTAATACATTAGGTTATATACTAGCGAGTAGTGAATAAGAGGAGAGATGAAAGAGTAAAAAAGTATTAATCATTCGAGTCGACCAACAATGACTTCACGAAATTTTTTCCGGGATTCCTTATGTATGAAAGATTTCAGTTCTTTTTTGAAGCGATGTGGATCCATAATCCATTTGATTTCATGTGGAAGAGTGTTGTATAATTTTGGAACAAGGTATTTATATGAGCGTTGGGATATTAGTTTTAGCATTTGTGGTGTGATATGTTGAGTTCGTTGACGTGTATCATATTCATGTGTGGGTAATTCAAATTTTTGTTTTTGGTGGTAATACATATTCATTTTCAGGAAAAAGAATTGGTAGACATCAAGTACATGCGATTCCGCATAAAGAGCATCAGATGGAAAAGTGGGTTCTTTTTTAAGGATGATTTTTAAAAACCGTCTTTGGAGGACCTCTATAGGATATAAATGAGTTTTTAAGGCACTACCCCATACTAATGAGCCGTATCAAAGATGGCTCTCAACTAGGGTAAAATACAGTGTTTTTACTTGTTTTAGTGGTAGTGATGATGCCAGGACTTTAAACTTGTGGAGAATGTGTAATATACTGAACTCAATAATTTGATGGAACTCAGATTATTCCAGAACAAATATTTATATTAATATTAGTTGTGAATATTCTGAGTTCCATCAAATTATTGAGTTCAGTATATTACAGCTTTTGGCATAGAGATTGAATATGAATGTTCCACTTGAGATGCGAATCTATGTGTACTCCCAAATATTTTGAAGATGTTGCTGATTTGATAACGAACTGTTCTGTTGGAAATATTAACTTGAATTTTATCGAAGTTAGGGGAAGTTGTCCTATTGCAGCAAAATGGTAGGAAGTGTGTCTTAACATCATTAATTGTGAGTAATTTATGATTCAGCCATTTCCAGATAATATGATCACATCATGATATAAATGATGGGATGAAACTTTTAAATGAAAGCTTGAATTCATTATGTCTGTTTTCTGAAAAATATTGTCTCAGTTGGAACCCATCTGAAACAAAATTATTAGAAGAATAGGTATTGACCTGGGCTCTTTATCAGAATTGATGATATAATTGCCCTTGATGACCGTCTTGGGTCTTCACACGTATCGCTATTAACAAAAAGAGCTTACATCAGTATGAAACTGTTATATTCTGAAATCTATATTCCTCTCTCAAGCTAATTAGGCAGATGTAATATAAAGTCCATGTTTATAGTTATCGGATAAGTCTGAACTTCAGATAATTCGAAATACATGTGCCCAATTCATATGTGGCCTTCGAAAAAGAGATCATGCATTTTCTCATTTAAGAAGGCTTGGCTGGCTCGATATGGCTGAAATGAGGGTGCTACATGCTTGCAGTCTATTCAAAAAAGTCCTCGATGAAAAACACCCATCACATCACTCTAACAAAATTAGATTTCGAACGGGTGTGCACCATATCAATGTTCGTTACAAATAGAACATATCGAAATTATGTGTCAACTAAGATGATTGATTGTACAATACAAGTCAGGAGAAATATATATGATGACAGAAATGAAAATGGAGAAATTCACTTACCGTACATCAATGAATTCGTTGAATTTTCTGATGAAACTTTTATATTTCGAATGTAACGGCCGACACATGAGATTCAATAGGTTAGACTACCTGACTATGAGCTTCATTCAAATATTTAACAGTGCTAATTTTTTTAATGAATGAGAAAATGATAATAACGCGAATTATTATGCATTTGATATTATTTGAAATATTATACCTTCGATTTTTTTTAATCAAAATATTTTGAGAGCCGTTGATTTTACACCGCCATTCTGTATCTGTATCTTTAGAGTAGGGAGGGTGAGTGTGAGCCCACGCACTTAGGCCACATGTGACCCATTGTACATCCTCTCGAAGAATTGTCCTCCTAGATCATCGTCCATCCTGTCCTTTCCAGGAAGGTGGACAGGTCGCTGGGAGATATCTCTTTTATATCGGCAGGTGTAGGCCAAGACTTGCCATGGATACACTCTCTTATTGACGATAACTCCGGGCACTCGCACAGGTCATGCCTGACAGTCTCATCTTCCTGTTCACATATCCTGCCTAGAGGTGTGTCCACTAGCTCCATATTATGGAGGTGTTTCCTCAGTTGACAGTGGCGAGTCAGAAATCCTACTGTGAGGCATAGATTTTTCCTGGTCATCGCCAGATATTTCTTCCGCGCCAGCTTCCCAGGGTCGCCCGAAGTGATCCTGGCAAGATTACATCCTTTGATTTCATCCCATCTCTTTCAGGATTGAGCATGGGTGTAACATTTGACTAGTTCCGCAATTGTCGAAGTCATCAGGCCGTGGGTGCCACTGGGTCCTAAAATTCTTAGTCCGCGAATAATGGCATTCTCAATAATATTCAAAACAGTTATCCAATTGGTCTCCAATTCAACCTGTCGCCACTGCTGCCAATTTCAATTCTACTTCCTCACCATAACAAAAACGCTATTTCTTGACGCATATTTCGCTAACCAAGTTAGCATCATAAGAATAATATAAATAATAATAATAATAATAAGTTCATTAGCAGTCTCTTGGTGACAATATAAACAATTTACAAAAATAGAGTAGTTTCTTGAAACTACAATAAACAATAATTCCACAAAGCCGAAGCTGTGTCCGTGGTATTGACTTTATGTATTTCTAGTCTTTAAACATTATTGTAAGAGGTGTACATGAATGTTGGAATACTAGTAGTTACCAAGTTACTTAATGCTAACTCATAAATAAGAAGATGTAACTCTTCAAAAATCTAATAATATTATAACGAGTATAATACCCCAATAATCTAAATTACATATATCTACACACAAACATATGCGCACCGATACAGATATTTACCTATATACAAAAAACAAATACAATAATTCACGATATTACAATAATTTACTGATGAACATATTACCATATAAATAAATTTCGAATTTCAGATACAAAGTAATGTGAAGAAACATTGGATACATATTCATTTTTCGAACAATTGTAGAATAGCGCTCCTTTGATTTGACAATCTCTCTTGGTAGGTAACTGAAAAATCCTGGTGCTAAGAATGCTTGGTATTTTTGACCAATCGCTTTCCTTGCAATTGGAATTTTGAGTTTGTTGGAGTCGTGAGATATCTATGCGATATATAATCAAGCTCATTAGTTTTTTTGAATATTACTGGAGTTTTTTCCCAACACCAAATCGTTATTTTCAACACCTCGACACGTGTCGAGATGATGATAAAAATAACGATTTGGTGTTAGGAAAAAACTCCTAATATTCATTTCTACACCAAAGGTTCCAAACAGTGCATCATAAGTAGTTTTTTGTGTTTGAACAAACAGATGACTAACTTAGAAAAATATAATTGTCTCAAATCATGCATTTCAATTTCTTTCAATAGATCAGACTAACAGGTTTTTTATGGAGCGATTTTAAAAAAAAGTGTTTGCACAATTTGCAATTTTTGAAGATGTATATACGATGCAGTACCCTAATATGATTGATACTATGCTAGAGACTCTGCTTATGTTTTTATAGAAATAGAGACGAATCATTACCTTACATAATTGGAATCACTGAATCAATTATTTGCTACCTGTCTCATATCTAATCTATACCTATTTGCTACCTATAACTTCATAAGAATGCAAAGAGACTGATGTTAACAGTATGCCAAGCCATAACTCTCTCTGTACCATTAGGCAGTATTTGAAAATTATTGCTCTGAATCCATAATCATAAATATCAATTACCAACCTCACTTGTTTCTGTATCCAAATGAACTGAAACAGAAAAAAAAATTTTCACTTCATTGAACGCTATCTCACACCCATTCGTCCATTTCCGTTCTGTTTTTTTTTTTCGTTAATACATTGTAAAGAGATCATGTAAACGTTTGTAATGAAGTTACATTCAATAGAATTGGTGCAATAATAAAAGCGGATGTCAACTAGAAGCTACGATGCATTTCATCAGTTCGGACTTCCATTCTGTTTAAAAAATAAAAATCTGTTTTTCCGTTAACCAGCTGTCGCACCCCTACGAACGACAACCCTCAGAAGTCGAAACTTGTGCGAGCCAAGGATTAACGAGGTCTTACCTTTTAACGTGTGATTCCTAACACGGGTTGTCGGTAGCAAGTGAAGATCGATCGTTCAGACTAGGGCTTGAACCACCGACCAGCACGGCAGTCAATTCGAGTGAGTGAACAAAGCACCCACACCGAACCGCTTGGCTACCGACTGACCATTGTCTGATATAATATAAATTGATTTGAAATTCCTGAGAAAAAATTTAAAAGATCAACCGAAAATAACAATTTCATTTGAACAAAAAAAACTGGACACCAAACGCGGACTGCAATTCCAAGAATTGCATTTACCGGATACCCTGCGAGTGCGGAGAATCATACATCGGTGAAACTAAGAGGCCATTGAAAGTTCGCATTGCTGAGCACAAGAAACACATACAGCGAGGAGAAATCAGCAAATCCGGAATAGCAGAGCATGCTTGGATTCATCAATATAATATCAAGTGGGCTCAAGCTGAAATCATCCACAAAGAGGAACACTGGTTTAGGAGAAAAATCAAAGAAGCCGCGTATATATTGTCCAACAACGCATTTAGTCAAGTTAGCGTAGAGATACGTAACATATGGAAACCTCTGATCAAACGAAAAACGACCAACTCCCGCCAAACGGTCATCTCCCGCTAAAACCAATGAAGCGGAGAGAGAGAAGAGGGGATAGGTGAAAGTACTCGAATGGCCTATAAATAGTCGGATCTCGAAGGATCACCCGAAGTTTTATCACCCGAAGACGATTGTGGATACTAACAATCAAAACGTCGTGACATAACTTGGTTTGGAATCTTTCAATTTTTATTTTTATTTTTAATTTTTTGTTAATAATAATTTTAAATTTTCAGCTTTCATCAATATTTCAATTTTTATTTTTTCGGTTGTTGTTTGGTTTTGATATTTCTTTGTAATTTCAGTTTTTTTTTTGTTCAAATAAAATTGTTATTTTCGGTTAATCTTTTCAATATTTTTTCAGGGATTTCAAATCATTTCATATAATATCAGACAATGGAAGTCTGAACTGATGAAATACACCACGAAACATTGTCAACCACCTTCAAACAAACGTAGAAGATACGATATTTTGTATTCAAGAAAACTACATTTGTTCAAAGATAATTCAAGTGTCGCACTCTGTGAACGTGAGATAACGGTTTCCAGACAATAAAAGCCTTCTTTCTTGTCTCTATCATCCAGATAACCGACCACTCCATACAAATATACTAATAGATTCTCCAGAAATTTTTGAAATTTTGATGGAACACTTGAAATATCAAATAGAGCACATTCAAATCTATGTAATCAATTGGTACTCCAAAGTCCCTGCAAATGCATACAGATCCCTCTTTTTTCAGTTGGGACACTTCATTCAGAGAAATCAACTACACTGTTTTAACCCTGCAGGAGACGCATCATTAGTTTTCACAACAAAGAATGCGTTGGGTCTAATATACCCAAAAGGAAGAAAAGTCAAATTTTCTAAATACATTTTTATTTTTGATGAGATGTTACATAAATCATTTATATGGACAAATGGTTATGAAAAGAACGGGAAACAATGTCCTATTTGAAAAAAAATCAAATTAAAATAAAAACTATGCATTTTTTGCATCGTTGCATGGCGCCACTGGTAGGAATGAAAATCTGTGTTATTCCTACACTAAAAAATACATTTTGCTGCATGCAAAAGTAGTTCAACGTTTCACAGAAATATCTATAGTCATATCAAAGTTATCTCAAAGAAATATTTTTTAATTGAAATTTAACGCATCTTATCGAAAAACCCTGCATAAAACTAATGTATCGTCGTGGTAATAGCCAGGTTAATAATTTTTTCTGTCAGGCATTTGTCAAATCCTATCGAATTCAATAATTCGTACTTGTGATGCACTGGTTGGAACCTTTGGTGTAGTAATGAGCACTAAAATAACGGTTTGGTGTTGGGAAAAAACTCCAGTAATACTCAATTCTTCGTGCTTATTGAATCCGACTTTTTTCCACCACAATTGACCGGTGAAATGTTTTCAGATTTTCTTCGACATGATCTGCCACAATTATTAGGTGTTTCTTCAAATTTGAGACGGATTACCTACGTGGTTCTATCATAATGGGTGAGTTAATGAGGAAGAAGTGAATACTGTGAAAGAATTTCAACTAGACATTGTAAATACTTGTGATCTTATTCGTGGACACTAAGATGTTTTTTCAGCTGATAATAAGGAGTAGTGAGTTTGCCAAGCAGATATTTGCGTAGGTCATACAAATGGGAACGCTTATTGTAAAAACGAAAAACATTTTACTATAAATTTTTTCATTATTTTCACTAGTAATTATTATGAAACTTTCATAAAGATGATTTTGGTGTTAGATAAGGTGTTAAAAATAAATGACTTAATTCAAAAAACACTCTGTATATAAATATAAACAATCATTTGGATCAAGCTTTATTGAAGATATATACAAATAACACTATCAAGATAATAATTACAGATGAATTTCATTAGTTCGGACTTCTACTGTCTGATATCACATATCAAATATGATTTGAAATCCCTGAAAGAACAAATGAAATTGATCATGGACGAGGAGAAACCAGCAAATCGGGAATAGCAGAGCATGTTTGGTATCACCAACATAACATCAAGTGGTCCTCCCACAGGGAGGAACACTGGTTCAAAAAAGCTGCATATATGTAGTACATCGCCACATTCAGCCGAGCTAGCATAGAGATACGCAACATTTGAAAACCCATAATCAAGCGGAAAACGGTTCTACTCTCGCCAAACGGTCATCTCCCGCCAAGCCTGTGAAGCGGGAGAGAAGAGGGGATTGGTGAACGCGCTTGAATTACCGATGAATAGTCATCTCTCGGAGAAAAAATCCAGCCATCACCCGAAGACGATTGTTGATACTAACTACGTGAAGTAACTTGAATTGATTTGAAATATCTTATTTTTCATTTCATTTTGATTTTTAAATTTTTTGCTCAATATAATTATTATTTCCAGCTATTCATTTTACTTTTCAATTTTATCAGTTCTCTCAAGGATTTCAAATCATTTTATATCATATCAGTCAATGGAAGTACGAAACGTACTTCCATACATATATATATATATATATATATATATATATATAAATATATATATATATATATATATATATATATATATATATATATATATATATATATATATATATATATATATATATATATATATATACAGTGTGACCCATTTAAGATGGAAGCATCCTTATAAAACTTACATTTTTCAACCGATTGGAATGATTTTTTTTGTTAGGTAGATATTCAAAAAGTCTATTAGGACACCAAATATCATGAATAAATCTCAATTTCCAGGGCCAACTAATCTTATTTTTCAAGGTCAAAAATCTAAAAAAATTACTAGCGATTTTTTTAGAAAAACTCTGACTACACCACTGGATTTGTGACATTTTCAAATGGGTAACATGTAAATTACGTTGAAATGCGTCAATCAATAAAAAAGTTATAAAGGAATGAAATTTGAAAAATATGCCGTTTAATCAACCCACCAATTCATGTTCAGGAATTTTATGAAAATTCTGAATACACCACTGGATTCAGGATGTCTTGAAATATCACTGGTCACAGTTTAATCGAAATCTGTTCAGTAATAAAAAAGTTATAAGGGAATGAAATTTGAAAAATATGTTGTAAAATGAAATTTTAACAACGTTCTTACTACACCACTGTTGATTATTGGAAAAATTATTGGGGTGATTATTGCAATGTCGTACAATTATAACATCTGAAAATCATGATGGTAAAAATAGTCTATAGGTATTTCTCGAAGTGGAGTGGATATATAAACAAGTACAATCAAAAGAGAACTCCTGGTTAATCTTCATGAAAACAATTTCAACAATATAAGACAAGTCTAATGTACTCCCAATAGAAATTATAACGAAAAAAATATGCAATGGATAATAATTATTATCATTTCAGTAGGTAACATCAGCTGTGATTTCTTCCTTTTGTTGAATAGCAAAAAATGAGATTTGCAATTTTAACTGCCTGTTATTCAGAATACATTAATGGAATAAACAAGTTAGCTGTGACTTACAGTTTCTCATCTATTTATTTGCGCATGAATTGTCATTTTGTTAAATTGTCATTTTGTTACGCACCATTAGTGAACTGAATAATTTGTGTTTCAAAATAAAAACAGATAATGGCTCAATTGTCAATTCAAGAAAAAATCGAAATTATACGTCTTTCCGGTGATGATTACCGGAGTGAAAGAGAAGTAACTAGAATATTCAATGGACTCCCAAATCGTCCAGCCATAAGTAACAGCACGGTACATAAAATAAACCAAGTTTTCAATCGGACTGGAGCAGTAACCACATATATTTTAAAGAACAATATACGAAGAAGGAACGAAAATAACCAGATTATATTAGATTACTAGGGATGCCAGCTTAGATTTAAACTTACCTAGGGAGAATGTTAGGCGATGTCTGAAAAAAAATAAATTGAGGCCATTTAAACTAAAGTTTTTACATACTCTGGAACTAGGTGATCAAGAAAAACGATTGGAATTCTGCTTATGGGCCCAGGGCGAGTATCTTAATGACAGGCAATTTTTAAAGAAAATTTTATTTAGTGATGAAGCTAGTTTCACAACAAATGGAGTGGTTTCATCACAAAATATTCGCTATTGGGCCACTGAAAATCCTAACTGGGTGATAAACTGTAAAAAGCAGTATTCAGAAAAAGTGAACGTTTGGTGTGGAATACTGAATGAAAGGATAATTGGACCATTCTTTTTCGACGGCAACATGAATGGCGCAATTTTCCTACAATTTTTAAAGAATGAATTTTCGGACGCAATAGATGAACTTCCCCTTGCAGAAACAAGAAATTTATATTTTCAGTTAGATGGTTGTTCCATACATAATGCGGGAATTGTGAAGAGTTGGCTGAATCAAAATTACCCTAATCGTTGGATAGGAAGGGGCAGTACATTAATTGGATGGCCACCAAGATCGCCTGACCTTACTTCACTCGATTTTTTCCTTTGGGGTTATGTTACACAAAAGGTTTACAAATCACGATCAAGGAATCGAGTGGAACTGTGCACCAGAATTCAGCAAGCTTGCGATGCAATTACTCCACAAAAATTGAGGAATACTTTAAAAAATATTCGTAAGCGATATGATAAATGCATTGAATTGGATGTAAGTTTGGTGGAGGCCACCAGAATATGAATTGCACTCATTTCTTTTTCAATTCGGTATCTTCTTGGTTTCTATTTTTACATTGATTGTGAATAAAAGATTGTTTTCCGCTAGTTTGTAGCAATTAGAAAAATGTACTTACAGTTAGTTTTTTGAAAGGATTCATTTGAAATTATTGACACTAAAGTTTGTTGTGATAAACTGATTGATTGATATGGTTCGATATACATTATGAAAGGAAATTGATTCTCCCATAAACGTTTCATGAATTTTATTTGAATAAATAATATTTTGTTGAATATTGCCCCTAATCCAGTGGTGTAGTAAGAACGTTGCTAAAATTCCATTGAACAACATATTTTTCAAATTTTATTCCTTTATAACTTTTTTATTACCGAACAGATTTCGATGAAACTGTGATCAGTAATATTTCAAGATATCCTGAATCCAGTGGAATATACAGAATTTTCATAAAATTCCTGAACATGAATTGGCGGGTTGATTAAACGGCATATTTTTCAAATTTCATTCTTTTATAACTTTTTTATTGATTGACGCATTTCAACGTAATTTACATGTTACCCATTTGAAAATGTCACAAATCCAGTGGTGTAGTCAGAGTTTTTCTAAAAAAATCGCTAGTAATTTTTTTAGATTTTTGACCTTGAAAAATAAGATCAGTTGGCCCTGGAAAAAAAGATTTATTCATGATATTTGGTGACCTAATAGACTTTTCGAATATCTACCTAACAAAAAAAAATCATTCCAATCGGTTAAAAAAAGTAAGTTTTATAAGGGTGCTTCCATCTTAAATGGGTCACACTGTATATATATATATATATATATATATATATATATATATATATATATATATATATATATATATATAAATGGATTAACTGGTTTTCTCAGTCAAAAAATCAAAAATCAAATCTCTGTTTTACTTTGCCAAGCTTTCGCTTCTAATGGGAAGCTTCTTCAGGACCTATAATTTATTGAGTTTTTGTTTTTTTTTTGCCATCGAAAAACATTACAATTCATACTTACATACATATAAAATAAAATAAAAACATAAAAAATAAGATCAGTTGGCCCTGGAAAAAAAGATTTATTCATGATATTTGGTGACCTAATAGACTTTTCGAATATCTACCTAACAAAAAAAAATCATTCCAATCGGTTAAAAAAAGTAAGTTTTATAAGGGTGCTTCCATCTTAAATGGGTCACACTGTATATATATATATATATATATATATATATATATATATATATATATATATATATATATATATATATATATATATATATATATATAAATGGATTAACTGGTTTTCTCAGTCAAAAAATCAAAAATCAAATCTCTGTTTTACTTTGCCAAGCTTTCGCTTCTAATGGGAAGCTTCTTCAGGACCTATAATTTATTGAGTTTTTGTTTTTTTTTTTGCCATCGAAAAACATTACAATTCATACTTACATACATATAAACTGACGGAGAAGGTTGAACATGTATAAGATTATTTTGGGTTTGACAAATGTCATACCTTCACATAAATGTCATTTTTCAATGGGTATGATGATTTCATAATCATAATCATAATCAACTACTTCATAATAATGAAGACACGCCCGAGGAAGCCATTGTATGGCGAAACACGTGTTGCGTTTTTGTGAAATTATCTAGTGAAAATCACACAATAAAGTGTTTTTAGAATACGTTTGATTTCATAATCTTTAACTTATTATTATTAAGTTATTGATTGATACAATTTTCATTATTATCATGTTTTTGATGTAGTTCCAGTAAGTTACTGTATATATTGCTGAGATCATCAATGTCAGTTTTTTTATTCATACAAACAGAAGACTTATTAATTTCAACCATTTCAAGAAAAAGGCGTTTAGAAATATTTTTTTTCTGTATGTACAACCTTTGATATTAAAGTAATTTGGTTTATGTCCTGTTTTTATAGAATGTTGTGCTAATGCGCATGATTTTTTATTAAGCTTTATATCACTTTTATGTGAAGTTATTCTATCATTAAGAATTCTAGATATTGTTCCAATATAATCCAAGTTACAGTTATTACAAGGAATGTTATAAATCACATTTGACTTTTTGGTAGTATCCGTTTTATCTTTCAATTTACTATTCAAATTCTTTATAGTTTTGATATTTTTTTAGCATATTTTGATATTTTGTTCATTATGAAATAGTTTTATGATATTTGAAGATACATTTCCAAGGTTAGGTATTGATTTATAAGAAAAATTGATAGGTAAACTATCATTACATACATTTCTGTTGATTAAATTGGAATTTGTTTTATTGCCAGTATTGAAAATTATTTTATTGAGAAGTTTTCTGGGATAAGAATTTTCGATCAATATGTTTCTAACATGTCTGAAATTTCTTTGTTCGAAGGAAGGGTGTACTGATTTTTCTATTCTTTCTTTCAAACAGAGTAATGAATTGATTTTAACTGACTTTATATGAAAAGAATAGTAATTAATATATCTTCCTGAATTAGTAGGTTTGACATACCAATCAGTAATCAAGGAATTATCAGTTTTACGGATAACCCTTGTATTATTTCGATAGTGAACTGTAAATTTTTTTCATATCTATTGACAACCATCAAGAATTTCATTAGATTTGTCATAAGGTATTGCACAAATGACATCGTCAACGTATTTCTTTAAAAAGGGAATTTCAAAACTCAGTTTGGGAAGTATTTTTTCAAAAAGATCGTCCATTACGTATTGAGCTATAATAGGAGAAATAGTAGCGGTGTACCACGAATTTGTTTATAGTATTTACCTTCGAAGGAGAAATAACTTGAGTTGAAGATGAACTTAATTATTTAAATACATTTTTTTTGGTTTATTGAACATTTTTTATTTATATCATTCCATATTTTGATAACACTTTTCTCCACTAGATTCATAGGTATATTACTGAAAAGTGAAATCACATCAAGGCTGATCAGAATATAACTTGGAGGTAATGATTTTTCATTTACAAAATTTGAAAAATCGAAAGAATCCTTATATAATCCTTATAGAATCCTTATAGAATTTATTTTCATAATTATAAGCATCAGTGAGAATTTTTGTGACCATTTGGACAATTTTGCTATTTGGAGCATCAATGGAAGAAGTAATGAAACATACTTCCCAAACTGAGTTTTGAAATTCCGTATTTAAAGAAATACATTGACGATGTCATTTGTGCAATACCTTATGACAAATCTAATGAAATTCTTGATGTCGTCAATAGATATGATAAAAATTTACAGTTCACTATCGAAATAGAAAATAATCAGACCCTTCCTTTTCTTGATACAAGGGTTATCCGTAAAACTGATAATTCCTTGATTACTGATTGGTATGTCAAACCTACTAATTCAGGAAGATATATTGATTACTATTCTTTTCATGAAAAATCAGTTAAAATCAATTTAATACTCTGTTTGAAAGAGAGAATAGAAAAATTAGTACACCCTTCCCTCAAGCAAAAAAATCTCAGATCTTAGAGACATATTGATCGAAAATTCTTATCCCAGAAAAGTTATCAATAAAATAATTTTCAATACTGGCAATAAAACAAATTCCAATGTAATCAACAGAAATGTATATAATGATAGTTTACCTATCAATTTTTCTTATCAATCTATACCTAACCTTGGAAATGTATCTTCAAATATCATAAAACTATTTCATATATCATATATCATATATCAAAATATGCCAAAAAAATATTAAAACTATACAGAATTTGAATACTAAATTGAAAGATGAAACGGATATTACCAAAAAGTCAAATGTGATTTATAACATTCCTTGTAACAACTGTAACTTGGATTATATTGGAACATCTACAATTCTTAATGATAGAATAACTTCACATAAAAGTGATATTAAGCTTAATGATAAATCATTCGCATTAGCACAACATTCTATAGAAACAGGACATAAACCAAATTACTCTAATATCAAAGTTTTACACACAGAAAAAATATTTCTGAACACCTTTTTCTTGAAATGGTTGAAATTGATGTCTTCTGTTTGTATGAATAATAAAACTGACATTGATAATCTCAGCAGTATATACAGTTACTTACTGGAACTACATCAAAAACATGTTAATAATGAAAATTGTATCAATCAATAACTCTTTCTTGAAGTCAAAGAGTATGAAATCATTGTACCCATTGAAAAATGACATTTATGTGAAGGTAGATGCCCAGTAGAATGAAACAGCTCTCTACCGGTGGCTCTTGAATTGAAATCAATATATATATATATATATATATATATATATATATATATATATATATATATATATATATATATATATATATATATATATATATATATATATATATATATATATATATATATATATATATATATATATATATATATATATATTTATATTTATATTTATATATATGAAATTGAAATAATTTTTTCATAGCATTTTCTCCAAAATTTCAAACAACGGCATTAAAACTTGACTATACCTCTTTCTGAATTTTGCGTTACAATGAAATTCTTTCAGAATATAAAACGCTCTATCAGTCATATAAAACCGATTGAATGTTTCTGCACAAGAAACGATTTCAAGTGAAAGGTGTTCTGGTAGAAAAACATTGGTACCATACAATCCGCACTCGATCAGTATCGGTAATTTGAAGTCTTCCGCACTGGCGAAAAATTCACTTTTGGGGATAACTTTGCTAGCTGATATGTTATTCAAAGAAAGTTCATAGCTGAGAAAATCATAATAGCAATCCAAAAACTTGTTCATGTTCTGAGCTAAAACTTCACTATCCAAATTAATATGAAGGGCCAACAGGACATCACAAACGGGAGGAGTATATCTTGTCAGCTGAAAATCAACAAGAATGCAGTCATTTCTGTCATCGAATATGAAATTATTACACCACAGGTCATCGTGACAAATAACGTTCCTGTACTTCTCAGAAGGAAGCAGGAATTTTTTGAAACCGTCTTCAGAAAAAAAATATTTCCTCAGCTTACTGGCAATGCGGACGTTCCTACTGAAATAAACACTTATTTCCTCCAAACATCTGATGCCGATTTGACACCAGAAATATCTGACTTTAGTCTCATCGAAAGAAAAAGTCGCTTCACTCAAAGCTTCTGGAAACTGTTCATTTATCCTGAAAGGGCCGTTAATACTCTTTTTTTCCTCAAAAATTATCGAAGCGGCATGCAGTCGGGCAATGGCTCCTAAAGCGGCTTTCATTTTATCGAAATCCAAATACTCCGTTTTGCAATTCTGGAAAGAAATAAGGTGCTTGATTTACTTTTCACAAAATAGTTCTGGAGTTTTTCGGAAAGAAAGGTTTCTGACTTTTTTTTCGAAACCTTCATACAAGAATCTTGGAAAAATTCCGCAGAGAAGATGAAAACCTTCCTTTCCCGAAAACTAATATTTCCTGAAAATATCCCCCTTTCAATTCAAGGTCTAGACTTTACTATTGAGTGTTAAAAACATATCCACTAACTGTTCTCCTGAATAGTTTTACAAAAATGCAAAACGTGTCTTCCAATACAAGAGCTTGTTCAGGCGTGTGTTCACTAAGACACACCTGAACAAGCTATTGCATAGCGAAACACGATTCAATCACATATATAAAAACAAGCATACTAACAGTACTACAAAACACAACAGTACACATAGCACAACACAATATCAGCATCATATGCCACGCATATTTTTCTGGTGCCATTATATATTCGAATTTCTGTGGATTTCAATATTTTACGTAGGCGGTACTCAAACGTTTCACTATTTTTTCTAATAAAAATTATTAGCATATGGTATGTATGTTTAAAAAAATCTACCAGTGAGCTCGACATAATGCTTTCAATGAAACTACAAATAGTAAATTTAGATACTATCTCTCGTAACAGAAACGCCATTTATGGGATCGACAGAATACTCAATCTACGAATATAAATGAAAAACGAGGCTACCCAAAGTGGTCCGTTACAAAGTCAATTTTGGGTATCATTCGCCAAACCAGCCATCTGATCACTGGTCAAAACCGGAACTTGTGAGAATATATTTTTTGAAGTCAACTATCCTGATCACTGGTCAAAACCGGAACTTGTGAGAATATATTTATTGAAGTCAACTATCCTTAAATGATAATATTGAATAGGGAACGACCATGACATCTTTCTTTACGAAGATACTATTCATGATATCTACAGAAGACTCAGTCCACGAACATCAAGGATACACGATTCGTTTCAATGCCAAACTTCAGCATCAACCACTGAACAAGATTCGTTCTCTGTACCTATTTTTCTGTAGCTTTCACTACAAAGCAACAAGTTAAAACAAGAGCCCAACAATAAAATATTCGTTATTAAACACCGCAGATCTTATTAGACGCCGTTTATCATCAAATAGACAGAAGAATCAATACACAAATTTCAAGATATCCCCTGCATATAAAATTCGTCCTGTATTCTTCTGCAGGTTTCTCTGCAAGGTAGCTAAGTTGGTGGAGATATACAGGAAAAACCAAAATATCCCAAATTATTTTTTTGTCTATATCTTCTTTATTCGCAGACATATTGAAAATCTGTCAACATTTTGCCATTGGCACTTGATGTGGGCTATCAGAATATGACCATGAATCTTTTATATAGGGTGTTATTTGACTTGGGCCACCCCCATATTCAAATTTTCAAATACGGACCTGCATTTTTTGTTGCAGCTTTTGGATCGTAGACGTTCACTCCATACTGAGAAATTAAATTTCATGTTATATTTCGGTAAGTTTCGGTAATATTAGATTATAATTAGGTGAATTATTTCCTTTTAAAAAACGGCCCTGGAAATTGATTGACTGAGTTAAATAAAAACATGAAAGGAACTTTTACGTCTCCCTATGTACCGTTTTCAGGTACTTATTCATATTTTTTTCATTGCTCTGAGCATTTTCTACAATGAACTTCAAATAAAAAAATCTTTTATGATTATCAGAAACATATCTACAACAAAAATATATGATATGTGTTTTGATGAGAAGAAAAAGAAATGATAGCAATAATAACATCCGAAACGAATGCTATAATTGTAATGAAAATTGAAATGAAGTCATTTATATACACAAAAAAATGAATGGCTCAATAAATGTTCGAATTGGAGTCCTTCCATTTCGAGACAAATAATGGGCCAATAAGATGGCCTGCAAGATCACCAGATATTACTATTTTGGACTATTTTCTATAGGGTAAATTGAAAAATAGGATTCACGCTGGCAGAGAGATAGAAAATGTGGAAGACTCGAAATTCAGGATTTTTAATGATTCCGGAACAATGCAGCAGATAAATGCAGTAAATAATATGAAAAATCGAGTTTAAAAATGTCTCGAAATGGATGAACTCCAATTCGAACATTTATTGCGCCATTAATTTTTTTGTGTATATAAATTACTTCATTTCACTTTTCATCACAATTATAGTGTTCGTTTCGGATGTTATTATTGCTATCATTTCTTTTTCTGCTTATTGAAACACATTTGATATATTTTTGATGTAGATATGTTTCAGATAATCATAAAAGGTTTTCTTATTCGAAGTTCATTCTTGAAAATGCACAGAGCAATGGAAAAAATATAAATAGGTAACTAAAAATTAAAAACTCTCGAAAAACTCGACGTGAAAATTGCCATTGTCTTTTTATTCAACTCGGTCAACTAATTTCCAGGGCCGTAATTTGAAAGGGAATAATTCACACAATTATAATCAAATATTACCGAAACATCCCAAAATATAAAATTTATTTTAATTTCTTAGTATGAAGTGAACGTCGACGAAACAAAAAATACAGGTCCGTATTTAAAACTTCAAAAATGGGGGTGGCCCAAGTCAGATGACATCCTGTATAAAAGATGAATGGACATATTCTGATAGCCCACATCAAGTGCCAATAGCAAAATGTGGACAGATTTTCAATATTTCTGCGAATAAAGAAGATATAGGTAAAAAAATAATTTGGGATTTTTTTGTTTCTCCTGTACCTATCTTCAGAACCAAACGAGCTATATTCGATTTTTTTTACATCATTGACAAGGTCTCTGAAATACGCAACTTTGCCACAATTTAACCGACACTCTATCTCTTATCGTTTACGAGATCCCCATGTACAGAAACGAATTTGAATATCCCTGTATTTATTTGGTTTCTATTTCTGATTGTTATATAAGAGGTTGACCAACGAGCTAATTGGTCTGGGGTCTTTATCGCTATTCAAAAATCACATCCTTCATTTTTCCATTTCAAAAGGTGTCTAAAACCCTGTGTTGTCACGTACTGATCCCAACATTTTCGAAAATTTTTCGCTCATTCAGAGTCCATTCTCTAAGGCATGTAGAGACAAACTAGACTACTCTGACCCATCTATCAAACAGGACTGTAGAAATTGTATTTTTTAGGAGAGAACAAACTCGGCATGAATTTATCAAGTTTGAATTGACCTCTATCGATATCAGTTCATTCGTAAAAATTGAAAACAAATATGTTGTTAATTGATGGGTGTAACCGTTAACTATGTGATAGGAGATCCTCATGAAGAATGAGAAATAAAACTTCCTTTGTTTTTCACCACTTGTATTCTTAACAAACGTTACTGCAGTTTCGTCCTATAAGGAAATTTTGAAACGAATACAATGAACTGAAATAATTGACTGTTAACCCTTATATATCTATACAACTGTAGGTAATAATAGCCGGTCCTTAACTTAACTTAGTACCTGAATTATGTTCGCCTGTGACAATGTGGGTACGCTAATCTGAAAACCGGCGAACAGACTAGGTTGATTTGGTCATTTAGCAGGTTATATATACAATGAGGAATTTCCAATGAATTTCCAAGGATTCCAAATAACTGAATTTCCAACCCTTGTTTGCATGGTGCAAAATTTCCGTATAGTTTAGATACGGGATATTGTGGTTGAATTCCAAGGAATGGTTTGAAAATATCAAATCATTTTCATCTAGTCTGAAGGGCCTTTCATGTTCAGCATACCGTTTTGTGCATTGCGGGTGTAACCTACTGAATAACCAGTCGACCTAGTCTGTTCGCCGGTTTTCAGATTAGCGTACCCACATTGTCACAGGAAAATAAAATTCAGGTTCTCAGTTCAGGTAAGAGTTATATATGGGTTAACATTGCTAATCATTTAAGTTTATTTTATCAGTTTGGGGATGTCCTTATAGCACACAACTGCAGTAACGTTAGTTACAAATACAAGTGGTAAAAAAACACAGGAATTGTTTTTTCATTTTCCAAAGTATGTTGTTAACTATGATGGAGACTTGAATTGTGAGACAGTGGGAAATCAAAATGATCCTCAATGCAACCAGCTAGCTTTTCTTAATTTTCACTTCACAAGAAAGATACTCAAATAATCTTGACTATCAACTAATCAGAGATTTATCCTGCAAAATTTAATAATAATGTCCTGTTAGATGCAACATTCAAACTTATCAACCGAATTATTTTCTGATATTTCTGATAATTACTCCCCGTTAACTGTTTCGAAGTAACACATTATGACGCATAAACGCAGTATGACTAGAGTTATTATAGGAATTCAATTGAAAGTATTGAAATAAGTCTTCAAATCCACCGGTCTCTTTTGGACGCCATCTACAGTAACAATTCTTGTTACTGTAGATGTAGATATGCTAACAGAGGAGTAAAAAGAAACTACAAGCTTAATTACTTCAATACTTCAACTACAATCTTGATTTTAATTCGTCCCAAATTACAACGTCGACCACAAGCTTGATTTTGCCTAGAATTTTTCAATTTGCCTGAATTTTAATAGGCTTGAATTTGTCCTAATCTGCTCAAATTTGTCTCAATTTGTTTGACAGAACTCATAAAAAAAAGAAAGTTAAAACTATTATAAAAATCCTGCCGATTCAATAATTAGTAAAAATCAACCAATGTTGAAAATGACTACGTAATTCACTATTATATAAACATTCATATTGTACTTTCAAAGTTAGAAAGTTTCCTGCTTGGTGATTATCAAAATTTCTGAATAAATCACCACTACGTGTTCTTCATGTGAAGCTAGGCACAGAAACGAACCTTTCAAAATTTCATCCTTCAGACATAGGTTTTAGATCACAACCCAGGCAATGTTACCACTTGTTCCATCAGTCCCTTCAAACATCTATACAGAGATCGCCTATCGATTCAATATCCTCTCAACTGTCGATAAATATTCCTGTCTGTAGGTACCTCATTTCTCACTTCACGTCAATCACTATGACGGAATAAAAGAACGGGAAGAATATTTGACATTAGTCTGTCTGCTTAACCATGTAGCGAAACGTGATTTCCACAGCGCCACTTCGTTATAGAACCCACAATACATTTCTATGTGCTCTAGAGGGCTACGATTAGCAGCTCGAGAAGGGTTTTTCAAAGCGAGTTTTTTAGTTCCACATAAAAACGGCAACGGCTATTTCGATCGTGGTTACTGCAAGACCATTTAAAAGTCAGAAAAGATCGACACATTGATGAAACTGTTTTCGTGCTTTTGGTTGAATAAAACTCATAATATTATCCTTTTGATATTTGGTTGGTGCCTGCACTATTTTAGGTAGGTAAGGATATAAAATTCAAGTGTAAATCTAAACGTGCTCTATTTTAGTTTTGTCAAGTCATCTGAGAATAAACAGTCTACCACATTTCTGCTTTTCACTACAAAGAGCCAGGTTTGATCCACTACAACCCTGAGATACCATACGATCGATTACCACCATTATAGGTTTGTTCTGGTTCTAACAACCGAAACTGTTTGGAAACTGCGCAAGACATGATGCGTACAAGCAAAAAACTCAAACAGTCCGAAATAGTCGGACACTTGGTTAAACCAGAATACATTTTGAGGAGACTATTGTGCCACCTATTGTATATATGAAGAGATGAAGACAAGAAAATACATGTCATGTCCATTTTGTTACGTAGCGTATCCTTATAGTCAGTTCAAATGTTATCTTACCTCAATCATCAATTATTTGAATCAAATAAATAAAAAACATCCTAGAAAATATGCCAAACAAATTACCACATGAGTGCGCATGAGCAACGGGAACAGTTCTCAACATTTCAGCCTCTAGAGCAAGAACGATTCGGGACGGTTCAAGACAGTTTAGGATCATTTCGCAGTCGGAACCAGAACAGAGGATTCATCAATCCGAACTTATCTTCAATAAACCAGAACGCTCTATATCAACTGCGCATGATCCCGACGTTCTAGAACCTGAATTTCGTAGAACCAGAACGAACCTCATAAAATGAATAAAATAACCAAACAAAAAGGAATTTAATTATCTGTCAGAATGTTGGCTATGATTTACGCGGTACTGCGGCAGACTGCTCAGAGGAATCCTAGATCTGTGAAAAGAGTAAATAGAAATTTGAATAACTGATATGTTACAATCTGCATTCAACATTGAAAAAAAGGTTTTATTTCTGTACAGATAGCTTTCCAAACAGTATTAAAAGAAAAGTGGAAAAATTAAATGTTTCAACAAAAGAGAATTGCGGTTTGAACTTTCTAAGTAGTGAGAGGAAGTGAAAGTACCGAGATTCGTTCATGTACAACTTTGAATACTCCAACTCAACAAATGTGATAATAGTATACATTATTCAACTAGTGAAACATTCGACTGTAACTCATAATGAAGTTTATAGATGAGAGGAAGCCAAGTATCATGAATCATTCGAGCGAGTAGAATACTATACTTTTTCTTTGACATATCAGGAATTTTTTTAAACAAGATTTATTTATGAAGGATACTCCAAATGAAAGTAATATCAGTAAATGTCATAACTGCAGGCAATCCAGGAAAATATACAAAAATATTTTCCATTTTTGTTATGCAATCCAATTTAGAATAGTTTGAAAATTGATTAAGATGAAATGATAAAAAGTGCAATGAATGAGAATTAAACCCAGAATTATTAGCCAGAGCTCTACCTCTACTCCACGAAGTCCTTACAAATTAGCATGCCATATACATGACATTCAGATAATTCAGTTTCTAGTCACTTTCAGGTTAACAAATGATGAACTTTTGTTCTTCACCACATCACTTTGTTTCGAAGATGTAAGTTATGGATCATTTTGCCTACTTACCCGAAAGGAAACGATCACATAATAGACACTTTATTCAACAGCTATAGAAAAAAACATTTAATGTGTTGGTTAGTTCCTTATGAACAGAGAAAGGTATCATTTATTGCAAAATAACCTACGAAACAGAAACACTGACGAGTGGTATCTCACCTTATAACCCTTCAAACGCATATCTTCCAGTACTAAGAACTTGTCAGTAATTGAATAGAAGTAGTTAGGTGCAAACTGCTTGCTCACCAATTTGGATAATTCGTTGAGTATATCCTTGTACATTAAAATTTCTTTTCTAAACACTCCCATGTTTTTAGTGTATTCCTTATGACAGGACATTTTCTCGGGAATAGTCTTGAAGAAAAACGTTTGCCTTCCGATTACACCACTGATTTCATCTCTAAAATGAAGTGTTAGCTTATAATTTTCGGAAAAAAAACCGCAGAGTTCATCGCTGTATTTGGATATGGCAAAATCTGTCAGAACTTTTCTGTTAGGAAGAATTTTCTCACAGTCTGTTCTAGTTATAATCATAGTTAATCGCCAGTTTCACCTCAGAAACACAAGTAACCATTTAAACTGAACACAGAATGGATCATAAAGTTTTTTTTAATTATTTATACTTTCCTGGATAAAACAAAATTTTCGTTGTCAGTTCATTATTATCATATTCTGCATACATTGTATTCTTAAATTGCATTGTTTCGCATTTGACAGGATCAAATATTGGTAATCCTAACGAAGGTAAATATATTGATAAGTATAAATGGTGTTTTCCAAAGTCTCTTTCAAAACTAAAAATAACTCATTATTAATACATAACACTGTTATTATGATCAAATGAAATGTTGGAAAAGTCAGTAAATATTTTCGAGAAAGTAAATTCCATTTTTGAAATGACTCTGGAAAACTCCTTTCGATAAAATATAGAAAGTTATTACTATCAAAATGAATTTGAGTGACCTATTATGTGAAATGAGAAATGTAAGTACCCAGGATGATGGAAAAAAATAGGATAACATGAAAGCAGACATCTTATATACGAAATAATATTTGAAATTTCACTCAATTATTCAGTAACAACTAAATATAGAAATCAACAATATTCACCTTCAAAACATTCACTGAATTGGACAGTGGACAAGTGGAAAGGTCCGATTAAATCTTATTGGAACTGCTACACAATAGAACAAAGGCCCTTTTAGATTACGCAAACCGCGGACACGTGTTTCTGGCTATTGGCCTCATCAGCGCGGTGCAGCCAATTGCAAAGATGGACAACAACTGGTTACCAAAAATGAAAAACTTCACATATGCACGTGTCCGCGGTTTGCCCCTATTTTTCGAGTGTTCTGTCCACGAATTTCCCCTTTTGATTTATATCATACACACTCGTTAATATTTATATCTCTGTATTTATATCCTGGACCCGGAAGTCACGCAGGTAGCTATAGCTGCCTACGTGGTGATGTTAGATGATGCCTGGGAATTCTAGGTCTTCTAATTGAAACCACAAATGTGCGGTTAGCTCCTGTTGGTAACACCGTGCATATGTGAAGTTTTTCATTTTTGGTAACCAGTTGTTGTCCATCTTTGCAATTGGCTGCACCGCGCTGATGAGGCCAATAGCCAGAAACACGTGTCCGCAGTTTGCCCCTATTTTTCGAGTGTTCTGTCCACTAATTTTCCCCTTTTGATTTATATCATACACACTCGTTAATATTTATATCTCTGTATATATATATATATATATATATATATATATATATATATATATATATATATATATATATATATATATATATATATATATATATATATATATGGCTCTTGAATTGAAATCAATATGGGAATGATCAGAATGGTACTCATTTATTTATATATATGATTTTTTTTTTCATTTGTGAAAATTGTTCGAATTCACCCGTATGTGTTAGGTCAATGAACAGGGCTCTAATATATATGATAATTCGAATTTTTGTTCTTGAAAGGGTTAATTGAAACAATTTCAATGAGGAAAAAGTCACTTAGCCAAATATGAGCCCAACTGTCCCAATAATATGAATGTTTCTAATGATCAGAATGTGAAAATAAAAACAAAATTTATTCAAAATAATAAAAAATATAAATAGGTACACATGAAAACTTATTCAATAATATAATCTGAGATTCATTGGTGGTTTCAGCTTCATTATAACGTCCTCCTCATACACCAGAAACTCATCTCGAACATCCGGATAATGGAAATAATTAATTTTTTCACTTTTTTTATGTCTTAGAAAATCTATCAAAATTAGATCAGGCTAGTTATTGAAAATATCTGTAATCTTCCCAAGATAATATTTATCCTCATTTTTAGGGCATCTTAACTCAACCAGGACGAAGTCTTCTATCTTCAAATTCTGAATAGGGCTTTCTAAATTTTCGTTCGATGATGCATCAGTCGGGGCAACATTTTCGTCGTCTTGCTCTCTCTCACATTGAAAAACAGAATCATGTGGATGATCTATCTCATCTCCACGTGCCGTTATTCCGTTGCCTGTTGCAACATCAATCTTTTTGCCTCTTCTCACTGCTCATTTATTTTCTAGTGCTCTTGATTGTTGCATGAAGTTGACGAATGTCAATGACCATCGCTGATCAATATCAACCTGCCTTTCCTGTTGCGCTATTTGTTCTTCAGTAGGTTTACGTATTTTCTTCAGATTACTCTCCCGATTGCAAGGAACTATTCCACAGGTTCTGAATCCTGATATTACATTGTTTGCAGCAATAACTCCAGCCTCATCAAAAAGTCTCTTCAGCAACTTTGGAATCTTTAATATCGGCAGCACTCCTTTATTTTTTTATTTCCATTCTGTCAAAATGTTCTGCTAAATATTTTTAAACGGAGCAAAAGAGGCAACATCTAATAGTTGGAGTAAATGTTTTGCATTGGATAGTAAAACGATGAACTCAATATTATTCTGCTCACACAATTCTATCACTCGAATAGAAAGATGACAGAATATTTTTGCCTTCACATTTTTTGAAATATGGCAGTGCGATCTTCTCAGTCTTCGTATATAAATCCTTCGAACCAGCCGCTCTTAGTCCTTTGTAGACAACGTCATCAGGGCCATTTTCTGTTCATGTGGGATATAAATGGGATGCCTTGTAGACGACATATGGTGCCAGAACTTTTCCTGAAGCAGTGTCGGCTAACATTATTGATGTACTTGATTTACTTGAGTCCAATATGCGGTTGACATATTTTGTTCCTCTCTTACAAACCACTTTTGCTCTACCTGGATCGTCTGTAAGATTGGTCTCATCATAATTCACAATGTATGATGCAAGGACATTTTCGATGCTTCGTGATAGGTTGACAAAATAATCATTAATAACGACTGGGCTCAGTTAGGCCCGGCAACACTTTATATTTTGACAGACACGTTCAGTCGAAGAACGATGTCTCTTCAAAAAATTGTAAACCAATCGAGACCAGGTACATTATCCTTGAAAGTTTTTATTGTTTTCCCCTTACTTTCCAGGAATTTATTGACCAAAACTCAGATATCTGCTCTAGTGAGAGGAAACCCCCATTCTGCCACCTTCTGTATTTTCTGTGAAAGGCTCAGTTCTTCTTCCTCATTCAGAGCTGTTTGTCCTCCGGGAGCTGCTGGGTGAATTCCCTCAATTTTATTGCACAGTGTAGCAATTGGTATATTATACACCTCTGCAGCCCTTCTATATGTCTTTCTTTTGTCTTTCACGGCAATCATTGCCCTTTCCAGAGAAACCGAAGAATAATTTCCATACTGCACGCCGCAAGCCGTGCTTTATGTTTTCGTACCATGTTCGAATTCACCCCACTGTAAGTGATACATTTTGTTTGATAATTTCTGAAAAATCCACTTTTCCTAATATCGTGATGAAATTGATAACAGTTCTCGACATGAGTGATCACGTAAACTAACTTTAAAGTTGTTACAAGATCACAAATGAAAATTACAATAGTTTGTTTTCGGCAAATCGAGAAGTGTATAAATGAGCCGTCGGGATTCACATATCAACCTATGTTATACTCACTAGTAAGTAAACATCTCAACTTCACAGAAGTATCCACTCGACTGTTTCCTCTCAGTTCACAAAAAAAACTAGTGGGTGATACTTGAATATTTCGCTCCAGACGGAGAAAATTGTAAACAACAGCCAAGTGTTCGTATTAACCGGACACGTTCGTAGTCACCCCAAATTACGGTACTCAGGAACTAAATGAACAAAACAGAATAAGAAGAATTGAGTAACAAAATTAGAAACTGAAAACTTCAAAATAAAAAAGTGTTAACATTTTCATGTCAAACGGTTTAGTAGCAGATTTGAGCCGGTTCTAAGCCTTCCTCCACCACTATGACATCATTAATAACAAGTGGTGCAATTAGGGTGACCTAGATCGGCTCGTGCATAGTTGTGGCCTTGAAAAATATGTCTGATGCATGTGACCTTGAAAAATATGTCTGGTGCATACTTATGACCTTGACAAGTATGTCTAGTGCATAGCTGAAAATGGATGTATGCTAAGTACAAAGTATCTTGTACTGAGTACACGCACGGTAAAGATATCTTTCATATGAAGAATAGGTTGCATACACGGAGCATAATCCTTCACGAAGTGGTGCATAATCCTTTGTACTCTATACAAACTGGTTTGCATAGACGCACACACCAAGATTCACCAACACGATCATTTCACCTCACACTTCCACGTTCCAGCCACGAATGAAGCCCGCACTGGTTTTTGTTAGCTTATTTGAAATGTTGAAGTTTCCCCCAAACCCCTCAAGTCTCCCCAAATCCCCCAACCCTCCAACACATACCCCTCACAACACTATGACGTCTTTGCCAACTTGTTTGCATAAAGTTTTCATACACATACACCAACACAAGCACCACACCTGCACAAAATGCACATACACATGTATCAACCACCCAACATTCATCAACACGACCACTACACTTCACATCTACACTCTACAAAGTTCCAGCCATGCATGAATACCCGCACTAGTACACAACCTCACACATACCCCAGGCCACAACACTATGACGTCTATGCAAACTAGTTTGCATATAGTACACATGCACATACACCAACCACCCAACACGATCACAACACCTCACATCTTCACTCCACATGACACGAATGATTGTCGTACTGCTTCCGCCTGTGGGGTAGCCCTATGACGCTATCTCTCGAGACAGAGTACACGCATCTCAATGACAACTGCTTGTTCGTATCGTCTCTGTCGATGCATCGAAAATTGATAATAGGGTTGTCGATGGCGAGTGCCCAGCGGTGCCCATTTGTTGACATCGATCCAGTGAATATCAACACTCACGGTCAAATAGCCGATATATTCACAAAAGCGCTAACAAGGGAGAAATTTGAAAAATTTCGTTACCTGATGGGAATGGAAAACAATTTATCAGCATAAACTGAGTGTTATTTGTTCTCAAATACTGAATTAGTGGGAGTGTTGAGTTATCAATTCATTATTTGTGACACTGTATATGATTTCTGATATTGAATAGTTTGTAGTCGTCAATTTTTCTGGATAGTAACAATAGTTGAAGTTGTTGATTGTCAGTGTGTATAACTTTATATTGAGAATCAGTTTTCTATTTTCATGTATTAACATACACAATAAAGTTCTTCTACGAAAATAAGAGTACAGTAGGTCAGCCGCTTGATTCACGAACCCCAACAGAAATAAACCAATTTTCAAAAAGTGAATTGTGAAAAACAAGGTATAACAAATTGGAGCAGTCGTGCGTATTCCTGCACGTTGCGTTGCTAGAACAAGAAAATTCTAACTAGTAGCGGTGGATTCCAATCCTTCAATGAAACAAAGAAACAAGCCCTACTAGGAAGCGAGAACCAAGAGAATTCGAGTCGTCTTCACTTGGAGAAAACCACGGAAGGAACACCTAGTGAAGCCCCTGGTGGAAAACTTCGAAAACAAGATGAATGACCTATGAAATATATACTGTAAGTTAACAAAGATCCATCTCGTTTATTGTATTGAATTTTATTTCACTGCAATAATCGTACTGATTGATTATTGGCTTATTGATAGATCCAATTGTTGATAATTGCATAGATTATTTATCAAATTATCAATTAACCCCAAAGAGGTATTGAGTATTGCTATTATTGATTTATTATAGTCCAGTGAATCGATTAATTGAGCGATATGGCTGAATTAATCGATCCCTGAACTTATCCCTGAAATAGAACCATATGAATTGTCAAAGATATTTTCAATCGTCCTTGAGTTTGAAGAAGATCAAATATTTTCAACTACATTTATAAATGCTTGTGATTGTGCGTACCAAATGTCAATTCGCGATCAAAGAAATATTTTAACAATACACAATAAAAAAAAACTTCGCCCAACTTACAAGCTCTAGAAACTCCGAAACCTATCAGGAAATTAAACACCTACTGAATTTAAACTTTGGTGATACCCGAGATCTCACCTCCTCAATACAAAATCTTCAAAGACTAAAACAACTACCAAACGAAACCGCGTTCATATTCTCTAACAGATTACATGTACATAACGCCAAAATGCACGCTTGTATTAAAAAATCTACTCCCACTGCCGATCAAGAAACAGCTCAATCGAGACTCATCGAAACTATGACATCGAATACACTTACCGGACTTGAACCCCCGCGTTGGAAATCCCAGAGATATGCTCGAAGCACATATGCAAATCAGGAGAGAACTCCAGCTTTCGTATTTCGAAAACCAAAAACATGACCAACACAACCAACCGATAAACAACATCCCCAAAAAAACCCTAACAACCTCAATCTTCAAGAACATGTAATTTTTGTGAACGCTTTGGGAATTTGTCGAACAAATGCCACCATAGACAACGATCACAACGAAATAACGCAAATTTCTTTCAAAACACGAATTTTCTACACCTAATTTTCCCCCAACAAAACCGCGCTTGAACGAATTTTCAAAATAATTAACAAAGACCTCACTTTCAAACCAATCAACAAAGGCTGCAATTCCAAAATACCCCATCTAGGCCAAATCAAAATCAAAACCAGAATCGTCCCTCAGTGATTCAACGCAACCCCAACTTAAATCTACAAAGAATACATTGCGTTGAATATGAAGATGAACATCCTCTTCAGGACTTTAACTCAGAATATGAGAACTACTATATAGCTGGTAGCCAAGGAAATTACTGGTATACTGATAATGGTCAATACCCACGAAAACAACTTGAACAATACAATCAATACCATCAATATGACCAAAAAGACCAATACGACCAATAGGTGAACAATCCAAATATATCAGGATACCAGGATTTTCTTTCACTCCCTACACAACACCACTTTCCAAATTTCAATCGATCACAAGACATAACGTCAGACAATCAAACTCAAATCCAATCAATGAACATACAAGATTGTCACCACGATCAGAATTTTCCGGATCAACGCTTCATGTAAGTTCACTTCACTTTATACCATATCAAAGACCTCTCGAATACCTTCAAAATTTTAATGGATACTGATGCAGGAATTTCGATATTCAAACCAAAAACTTGTGAAAAATACCTTCACCGATTCTCAGAAATTGTAATAGTCCAGGGAATCACGGACCAAAAAGTTTTACTGAATCGACCCTGATCAATTTCAAAGATAATGATCCCCATAAAGTTTACGTTCACAATTTTGATATTGAATTTGATGGTTCATTAGGATCCGAATTTCTGGAATATTATAATTGTATTATTGATTTAAAAAACAAACAACTGATTACAAATTTCGAAACGGTTCCTTTATCCAAACTTTATAGATAATGAAATGAACGAGAAATCGAAACCAAACCAAATTTCACTTGAACCCAGAACAAAAAGAATATACAAACTCAAAAGTAACGCCTGACGCTATACTGTTAGCGCAAGAAAAAGAGAAAGTCAGAATACTAAACGCTTTAGTAAAAACCAACAGAAATGGTGAATTTTGGACATCTATCATAAATACCAACGCAATTTCCAAAACAATAGACTTTTCAGACCTAATTCTCGAATCAATAACAGACTTTGAATCAATTTTGAACATCAACAACTCTGTCGATGACTCAGAACAAATCGACAGAACTCAAGAGATAAAAAATCAACTCAGACTCGACCATTCAAACCATGAAGAAGAACAAATGATAACCGAATTATGCCTTGAATATCCTGACATATCCTATCTTGAAGGCGACAATCTCACCATAACAAATGAAAACTTTCGATACTCGCTTCAAACGAAACTGATGAAACGAACAAACCAACTGACGGAGAAACACGAGATACATAAACACAAGACACAGAAACACAAAACAAAAAAATACCAGAACATGAAGTAACTCCCTTCTAACAAATTCCTTAAGAATACGAAAGTTTCAGTAATTTATACGAAACCCGATCCTTGATTGACTCCTCAAAAATCAAATTTGATAGTTCGCAACTAATATAGTGCCTGTGCAGGGATTCATTATAGAGATATAGTGTCTTATTGCAAGGACAGTCACAGGTCTAGGAGAAAACATACATAAAAGTGTCATGCAAAGCCATTACTTCAATCATGACTACTTGTTACTTTCAGCAGCGTAAAGGCTGAGACTCAATCTGTGAGAATATTTTGAAATATATATATATATATATATATATATATATATATATATATATATATATATATATATTGAAGAGTTCTTTGTTACTGATTTTTTTTCAAATGTGGAAACTTGTAATTAACTGATAAATGAGCCCATTCAATTTGATTCATTACAAATTTATTGAGTAATTCCTAAACACAGGTACATATTTGAGATCAATTCGTTAGGTGAAACTCAGGTACTCCAAACTCAAATATGTGAATATATACAGTGTCACCATTAAAGTGCGCACCATATGGGAAACTTTTTTTTCGAAAAGTTTCAATTAAGTTTAGCTTTGTGCTTTGAATTTAACTTAAAATGCTGCGGCCAACTGCGACCCACTGACGTTCAGTGTTTGTCAACTTCAACTTTCTTTTTTTTTAAATTGAAAGAGTGCATTTCTAGATCAAATTTACCAAAATGTTACTTGAAATAGTTATGTCTACGTCTATTTTGAAAAACAAGTTCGGTTAATTGTCATCAATTAATCTATACACAAAAAAATCATCATGGAGTTTAACTTTTCTGATAAATTTTCACTCTACGGACATTTTTAGAGAGAAATTAAAAATGTACTATAAAAATTTTAACATGACTGGTGCGAAGTTCAAATCACTTGGGTATTATCTTAAACAAACGTCAGTACCTTTAATTTTGAAAAAGCAGACACAACTCAAAAACTGCAATAAGTATTAATAAAATTACTAGAGTTGAAATTACATTAAAATTTAAATATTCAGTTTCTACAGATTATTTATAAACACTAACTAGGGCGGTAAGGATGCTTAATCACGTTGCATAAAATTTTTAAGTAGGTCTTGACAAACAAAATGCATGCTATTTTAGTGTCAAGTTGTTGATTCACTTGTCAAATTTTCAACAGTTATTGTTGCAATAAGTTTGTCTCTTCAGGAAAAAATAGAAATAGTTTCAATATGTGGTTAGAATACACCATACCGGCAAGTAGCTAATATTTTTAATGAACGGCATCCAGGAAAAATGTTCAACATACCTATATGTCAAGGATAATGTCGAAATTTAGAGAAACAGGATCCGTAGCAAGTCCACAACGAATTGCCTTTTTTAGACGTATTGGTGAAGAGGACCGACACCGAATAGGAAACATCTGTATATCGAAAAACCACTGACACAGGAGAGTATCTGAACCAGACATCCAACCACCATCAATCGACTAAGAGGGGAATCATCAAGATTTTGCTAGACCGTGCTTTTCGGCTCTGTAAAACAAAGGAAGGTCTCGAAAAGGAACTAGGCATTATCAAAAATTACCTTCAACGAAATGGTTACTCCAGAGTGATGGTAGAACAGGCCTCAGCTAGAAGACAGCAAGAACTCCACAAGGACGAGAAGCCGCCACAACCAGTACTTGTATTTCCATACATCTGAGGATTATCGAAAAGAATAAGAAGGATTGGGTTCAAGTATAACATCATGACCTGCTTCAGATCTGGGAACACTATCCGTAGCAGCCTCACGAAAACCAGGCCACCAAACGCGGACTGCGATTCCAAGAATTGCATTTACCGGATACCCTGCGAGTGCGGAGAATCATACATCGGTGAAACTGAGAGGCCAGTGAAAGTTCACATTACTGAGCACAAGAAACACACACACAGCGAAGAGAAACCAGCAAATCCGGAATAGCAGAGCATGTTTGGACGTCGTGACATAACTTGGTTTGAAATCTTTTAATTTTTATTTTTCATTTTTTTATACTTTTTAATTTTTTTTTATTTGTTTTGGTAGTTGCTTGTATGTTATTTCTTTGTGATTTCAGTTTTTTTGTTTAATAAAACTGTTATTTTCAGTCAATACTTTTCATTTTTAATTTTTTTGAAGGTTTTCAAATCAATTTATATATTACACAATGGAAGTACGAACTGATGAAAAGAAAATCCATATTAACGTGGACAGTTTTTGGTCACTGACACCAGACAGCATTTTTTTCCATTTTATTATGTCATATCCGACTTTGTTGTTTATTAGCACTTTCTGTTATGTATAGAGTGACCCTCGAGAGATGACTTTAGACTAAGAGCCTGCATCGAAAACGCTACCCTTTAGCATATAACAAAACAATTCTCTAGATATTGTTATTTTATGAATTTACATAAAAAGTTCGCGATGGCATATGCCTATCTTTCAATAGATGCTTATGAGATCCATTTCAATGTTTGAAATAATGGTAACATATTAATTGGTAAGTAATTGGATAACTATTTAGACGGAGATGATATGACTTCTTATTAAATGAATGTGGTACTTGCCTTGAGCATTTCATACACATTATATTAGTTATCTTCTGCCATGTAATTCAAATGAATTTTCTAGTAGTTGTTGCAAAATTGACACTATCACACAAGAAAATGATTTTAGGCGGCCTGACAAACCATTGCGACAGATCTGATGGAGAAAGGTTCCAAATGCATTGGTTTTGTTTTCCATAGAGAACAGATTTTGAATAGACAGTCATATTTTGAAGGTATGTATGTATGTTTACTTTTCGTTTTCTATAAGTAGATAAATTTTCACCTTTTTCAAAATTAAAATTGATAATTGAAAACATCCTTTGGTCAAGCGAATTTCATCAAAAGACATATCAGTTAATAGCCGAGGCCTTTGCTCAAAGAGTTCAGATGAGATAATATTGTTCAAATAAGAGTATAAATTTTAAATCATAAGGGGTCAACGGAACTTGCTCTATATATCTTCATCAATTTAGAAGGACTTCCAATGATCCAATGTTCCACACAATGTATATGTGTGTATCTATAGTAATAATCGATTTCAGAAATTAAATTCCTGAAATATATCTTGCACATAAGTACCTAGCTTATCTTTGAGATATGACAGCTCAAATTGCCTGGTATATGTGTGTTTCTATAGTAATTATCGATTTCAGGAAGTAAATCGCTTACTGGGAGCAGGGGTTGTTTCAGATAGTTCATATTGATATATTCTGACTATACTTGTTTGCCGCAGAGTTTTGGTTAACAGTTCCAATTCTTTAATGTCTTAAATTTATTTCCCTATATCTTTTCCCAATTTAACTACATATCCCGCAATAGATACTCTAATGAAGGAATTATTTGGAAATTTTACCCTTTTCCTGTAAAAACAAGGAACAATTCTTCAAGAATTTTTTGCCATTTTTTTGTCATAGGGACTCACTCTGGCGGGGTGTGAGCATCGCTCAGGTGTGCAGCATCCTTAAAAGGGTGATCTTGGGGGGTATTGTCTGTGCTAGCGCGGAGGTCAAGGCCGGTCAGCGTGTGAAGCCCGCCTAAGGGCGGCCAGGCAATGCTACTGGGGGATCCTGAGCTCCATGGATCCGTTGCAGCTGAGGACTTGTACACAGCGCCAGGGAAGAAATGGGGGTATTCCGAAAATTTCAATTATATTTCGGTTTCACTGTTTCAGTCTGGTAGTGCTATATCTTACCCCAGTTGAAGGTGACAACTGGTTAAATCAATATTATAACCTTTCCTTTTTTTCACCACAGATGCACAGTCTGGGAATTTCCTGATCTGGTTTTGGCGTGGTTGGTGGTTGTTCCAAGTATTCTGGGAGAACTGGATGTTCTCACCGGTGCAGCTATTAACATCTAGCAGCGAAGAGGGCATTCAGACCAGATTGTTCGTGACACCTTCTGGCTATGCTGTGTCCTTGCCTGGGAGTTACCAAACATTGCATCTTTCTTTTTCTTTTGCTTTCTTTCATTCAACCTGTCTAGTGTTTTGAGAGTAGAGTTTCAGCTTATTAAATGCTATAATTTACGTTTTTTTTTATATTAAGTATGAAAAGAATAAGCAAAAATTCCAAAGCTCTACTTTGAATTTTTTTGGGGAGGAAGGGAGATATGTAACGGTTGAACGTTACATTATTTATAATAACTGAATTTATCATAAATATGAGCCCCCTATCTAGTGACCAAGAGTAAAACAATAATAATGATTTCGTATCTGCCAGAGCATCTTGCGGAAGATAGCCGAATCATCAATCAATGAAACCTACAACACTTATATTTTTACAGAACGCAATTTCAAGTTCGCGTCAGTAGGTAGAATAAAATATGTATGAACGAATTCAATATTTCTCAAAGGGACTGGTGGGCCCGCTCGCTTACTTTTTGACGATGGTCGAAGCAACATCAATTGATGAATTGATCACTTGAATTGATTGCGTTGTTTGAATATATCGATCTAATCTTCCTTTTTCCGTTTTTGATGAAGTGTTCATTGTTTGAACTGAGTAACAGGTACGTGATAGAAGTGTTCCTAGAAATATTATCTTAATTTTGGGTTATCAAAAAATGGCGATATGCATGGTTTCATGCAATCGATATTTCGACTTGTTTTTGTAATCCTTCAGTATTTGAGTGGATATATCTTCCGTTCACGAGTATCGTGAGATCATTTATCGTGAGGGACATATCTATTTAGCTTTCATAATTTCGTGAAGCGAAAATTTCTGATTTTTAAGAATTTGATTGCGTCTCTATTTTCACAGCATTTGGCTGCATGACTAGTGAAGTTCCAAAAGGATCGCAAATTATATTGTCCGGAATAGAAGCTGAAGGTTGTTCCTGCTGGGAAAATATATATATTAGAGATATATATATTAGATAATTAAGGCTGGAGACGATTATGGGTGAGTATTGGAACACACGTTTTCTGTGAATTCATAAATCAATAATTGTGTGTCGGATCTCACCCAGAGTCACTTTTGAGCCGTCAGGTCCAGTGATAATTGTGAAAATATAACTTATCTTATCTCATCTGGATCTCACGTTTCCCTGTATTATCTTCACCTTTAAAAATATTCAATTAAATCGAATGAAATACCTTGAACTCAATACTCATCTATTTAAAACTTGAACTGCTTAGACATTGAAAAATATATTTGATTATCTCTTTCTTGGAACGCACTGTCACGTTAACTGATATTTTATTTCTATAAACAAAGTTTTCTTTGTGTGAATATTCTTTTGCTTTAATTTACTTGCATTTGTAATATTTTGTATATATAACCTGTTTCAATCATATATATTTGTATATATACCTGAGCTACTCACCTTCAAGTTATAGTTTCCAAGGGATACAAGGGTGAACATATCAGCCCTACTGAGATCCCCAACCAGTAACTGGTCTTCAAGGTCGATGCTCCGTTCTCAAAAAGGTACAAGGGTGAATATAGAAGCCCTATATATTGAACGCTGACGAATACAAGACAACCTACACCGAACTGGGTGCAGTCTACTATTGTAAGAACTAACAGGTACCTCTGTAAATATTGTATTGCATTTATGTACAATTCATTGTTATGATTGCATATTTATTTTATTATATTTCATATACATTTGATTGATGTTTTATTGTTTTATACAAAATAGAAGAAAATTACCGTTATATATATATTACAATTTATCGTTATATATATTAAAAGGAAGTTTGAATTTTCATCCTTTTTCCTAAAAACAAAAAATTCTGGCGTCCAGCCAAAATTCAATTTCAAGAACCTTGCTTGACACCAAAAAAAAATCTGAAACTGGCAAGTTAGTCCAAAGGACACCACTCCAATTTCCACTGCACTAGCATGGTAAATCTGCAGTAATTATTACGTTACAAAATGTAGTTCAGGAGCGAGTCTCCAGAGGAGATGGATGTTGAGTTTACGACTCCGACGGGCCTCCCTGTGAATTCAGTACTGACTTCCCTTCAAATTAAGTTCAGGAGCGAGTCTACAGAGGAGATGGATGTCGAGTTCACGACTCAACGGACCTCTCTGCAAATTTAGTTCAACAGGCGAGATCTGTGGCGTACGCAGAAACTTTCTCAGGTGTGGGAACTAACCCCCATGAGCAGGTTAGCAAACGCTCGCGCTCAAGTGAGGTTCTACCAAAACCATGGGCGAAAAAGCCCTGCACGGCTGAATCTTAGGCGTCGTCATGTGTAGCTGACGTGCAGAAACCCTCATATGGGAAGGTTGTCGTGGGTATCAAGGTGGGAATCTTGCAACTTGTCTATCGGACTACCTCATTAACAGAGCATATACTTAGTGCCTGCCCCGCTGTGGACCGAATCAGGTCTTTTGAGTTCGGCAGAGCCGTACTCTCACCATCTGACCTGGAAGACCACTCGCAATATAAACCGAGTGGCCGAGTGGGAATAGGTGTGAACCACAATAAACCCTTGCGCTTTGCGGTGGAGGGTTGAATAGACCCACTCACTTTGAACCTAAACCATGCATTTTCAAAGCAGTTTCTCCAAAATTTTGCATCACATCGGCAAGTAGCAAAATATCAGTTTTCATAACTATACCTATACCCTGTCAGACTTTTCATTTTGAATTATTCTCATACATTTCGATCATGAATGTAGTCTTCTCTATATAATTCTACATTATTCAATTCATTGTAGAATTTTTCAATTAGCGGAAGTTGAAGATCATTCAATTTTTCCACATTATTCAAATAATCGTAGGGAAATAATACATCATAGTCAATAGTATGAATGTTTCATCATCTGAATCTTCTAATTCAGACTTGAACTTTTGAAGATTGTTCTTATTTATATTGGATACTTGTTCAAAACTTGCACCAATAAATCTGAAAGATTCTATGAACCTAAATTTCATTCTACTATCACAATCATTGAGAGTGAAGGAAATATATTACTCTTTGTCAATGGAAACACGCTCAGAGAACTTTCTTTTGGCTGAATTTTCAAGTATGAAGTGGAAGTCATAATTTGACATATTATAAAAAATAACCGGTACAGAGTTGTTCAAAAAAAATGTTGCACTCTCGATGCGCAAAGCCTCGGAATCATACCGTGAAATGATAGTGGTCTCTGAAGATGATATTATTAACTCTGAAAATTTTCTCCCGAATGTGAAGAGTTCCAAAATTCACGATTTTTGGTTTTTTGATCATTGGCTCAATATTGAGTATTTCATCTTTCACAAACTGTACTATATTCTTCATTTTTATTCACTTGAGAATAATTGATATAGCAGTCAAATAAATGAATCAGTCAGCTTCAGCTAAATTCGATGAAGCGGAGGAAGGAAAGAGGGGATAGGTGAAACCACTCTAATAATCTTTAAATAGTCAGATCTCGGGGAAATAAGTCCAGTTAACACCCGAAGACGATTGTGTATACTAATAATCCAAACGTCGTGTAGTAACTTGGTTTGGGTTCTTTTAATTTTTCATTTCAATTCCTTGGTAATAACTTTAAATTTTCATCTCGTGTTGATTGCTTAATTTTTTTGTTGTTGTTTGTAATTTATTTCATTGTAATTTCAGTTTTCTGCTCAATATAATTGTTATTTTTCAGCTAATCTCTTTATTAATTTGTCACAGAATCTTTCAGGTATTTCAAATCAATTTATATCATATTAGACAATGGAATTCCGAACTAATGATAAAACAAATTGACATGATTTTCTAATTCACTTTGAGTTAACCTCACACATGCACATTATTTTTATCAATATTCAATTCCAACGCATGAACATTCATGAAACTATTATTCAGTTTTTCAAATTTATTGATTTGATTCACTTTCATGGGCATTTCTCAACCTTCGGTATTCAATATAAAATTATATGGGGGATATAATTTTGTATGTCGATAACCTCCTGTGGGTGGATATAAAGCGCTAAGTACACTCCACAAAAAGCATGCCTCTTCATAATATCGAATATTGATACATGCTTGTTTTCTCGAAATTTGTGGTGGTATTTTAATGAATGAGGTTCCATTGTCAGTTTCATAATTGTTCATAGTTACTTCTGACAGCAAGATTTTCTATAATGCCCAATGATGCCCAACCGATTGACTCTTCAGAGACCTCTGACAGTTCATTTAAGATGTAATCAATGACATTTTCTGGATACCACACAATGAGATCCGTTCCCTAATCTAAAACTACATTTATTGTGACAAAATATATTTAACTAATTATTTCCTCATCGCTTGATTGTTTCACAAAATCACTACAGAGAGTGATATTCACTTTGAGAAATGGCATTGTCTTCAGAATTTTTTGATGATTTTTTTGAACAAATTTAATCCTTCAGCCAAAAAAGCTTTTGTTGCTTCATGTTTCACATTGATGATGACACTCATTCACTCATTTTCACTCTGTTATTAATATAAGAATCAACAACTTTCCAGCAAACCTAACGCTCCTTCTTCAAACCTACATTTTCATTTTTCATCATAAGTAAACATCTCAGTCGTTTCAATTGTAAAATTTTCCTTAAGATTTCATTTTTCTCACCTACTTTGAGTTTTAATTTTTTCATAGCTTTATCACACACTCAGCTGAATTTTCTTTGATTGATTTCAACGTTCCATATATTTTAGATATTGTTTCTTCAAATTCATTCACGATGTATCACCTATTATTCATGAAAAAACTAACTCATCTTTACAATTCAACAATTTCAATCGATATAGCAGATAAATGTTTGCACAAGTCTCTGTTTCGTCTAAAGGCAATAGTGTATTTTTCCGGAGTAAAATTGGCAATATGGTGTTTGTAATCACCGTTGACTCTTTAAGGTGAAGACACCACGTTCTTTCCCAATTCAAGGATGATTGTCTCTCCGAAAACTACTTTGAACTATCCTCGCTGAATAAATTTTTTGTCGTTCATTTATGATCAAAATCTGCAACTTTATAACCGCTTTCGGAATCTTCTTCTCTACAATCGAAACAGAATGACAGCATCAAGATCCATCTGAAGTGAAATGAAAAAATAAATAATCGGGAGAACAGCACAGTTTATTCTGATGTATATTAAAGAAGTGCTGATCTCTAAATGAATTGTCCTTTCATATTTATTGTTTGAATTTATCACCACATTTTACTTGAACAACGTTCTACTCAAACATTATCTCCAGTCAACTTTCTAATGATACATTCTCTTTAGAATTATATAAGATTATACTGCCTTGGAGCTATGTGAAACAAAGTAATCGAGCATTTAAATTTACTAAATTTCATAAACAATTCTCATGATGTATTCAAACCATATTTTTGATACATAACTGTGTCTCCTTCCATCATAGCAAACTGATTCTGATAGCATACAAAAAAATATTGTTCGCAATGATGTACTCCCCCACAAGGCACTGAAGTACGGGGTCCCACCATATTTGTTGATGCGCATTAGCGTATCGAAAATTTGCTAAGATTTTAACCGTGTGTGGTGTCGGATCCCACAATTTTGATAAATTCTCAATAACGTATTTCATCAGTTCGGACTTCATTGTCAAATATGATATGAAATGATACCGTGGGTTGGGCTACCTATCGGGCGCGTCCCCAGGTGGCGGATAGGGGAACGGCCAGGGAACTGGAGACCCTTTCCGGGAAGCCAATGCGGCCTTACGGACGGGGTTGCCGGACTCCTGGTCAGTGGCAGAAATGAGTAGGGTGAGGGGAACTAAAACCCCCCAAAAGCCCTGCAAAGCATGCCACCGCGGACCAGCCTACCCAAGCTAAGGTGTAAGGAATCGTACCGACAGCTGAATGGCTGCAGGGTGATATGCGGTTACGAACGATCCCCTTGAGGAACTGGGCGAAGCCTCATTTTAATCAGCCTTCCTCTGGTAATGCGGATCTCTGCCAGAGGTGAACAACCCTTCCTCGCTACTCGTGGGAACACACATGAACACAGACACACAAACAAAACAACCAAAACAGAATAAAAAAACAACAAATCCCGAGGCTGGACAGCAATGCTCACCTCAATTTAGGGCGGGGGCTGGGGATGAAGAGAAATGTTCACCCCAAGCTACCGCTCAGAATGGGGCTGGACATAGCAGATCACCTCTCGATGTAACGCAGAGGCCGAGGCGTAAGCGTATTAGTGGCGTCGAGGCCAAGAGGAGAAAGAGAGCGAAGGAGGCAGGAGTGGCAGCAACTATGAGTGTAACCTCCCCCTCTCCCACTCCATCTCCAACAACAAGGGCATCTCTTGCGGCGGGCGCCAAGAGCTCCGCCTTGGAAAAAGGCAAGGAACCGGCTGCCACTGCAGGAAAGCGCCCTAACACCAGTACCTCCACGGAGGAAACCGCAAGAAGGTTGAAGAAGCCGCGCAGCGACAGTATTGTCGCTGCACCCTCCAAAACCTTCGTGGAGACCGCCTTGAGACACCTCAAGGTAGCTATCATAGATGAGACTAACCCGTACGGTAAGGTTACCGCAGAACGAGAGAGTCTCATCAAAAAACAACTGTTGGAGGAACTAGACAAGATCATCTTCTCCGCCTCCAGCAACAACAGCAAACCGCTCACGTTCAAGTCGTGGACATACTCTGGTGAAATCATCAGAGTGGTTTGCGATGACGACGTGACACTAGAGTGGCTGAAGAAAGCCACAATGAATATTAAGCCGTGGAAGGAGCATCACTGGCGGTCGTCAGTGTGGATGAGCTCCCAAAGCCTACCAAAGCCTCACTCTGGATCCCGGAGGACGTCCACAAGACGACATCTGGTGAAAAGGAGAGGGTGCTGGGTCGGTTGAAGGCGCAGAACCCTGACCTGACGATAGCAAGATGGTGTACTTTGCATCATGCGGCTAAGATGAACCCACAGGACACCTCTTCGTCTTCGGGATCGGAGATGATGATATGGCTGTCCTCAAGATGAAGTTGATGAGGTTAAGCTATGCGTTCACCTCACTGACCATCAGAGTAACAAAGAAAGAAGCAGAGGGTGCCTCTGAAAACCCTAGGTCCTTGGAAGTCGAGCCACCTAAAGTGAATATTGACCCCAAAGCCACCATGGATCTCGAAAAGGAAGTCGAAGCATCTGAACAGATGGCAGTCGATGACCTGACGGAGGAGGCAGCTAGAAACAGCGAGGCCGCCTCCCGCCCAGCGGGGGAGCAGATGGACCTCTGAAGGTAACTTTGAATCTAACAACTGTCTCATGGGCAAGGACGTTGGAAAAAAGTAAAAATAATACAATGCTACCTTCAACACAAAAAAGCGGCAACGGCAACACTATGTCGCCACCTTAATATATTGGAGGAGGCAATAGCTTTGATCCAGGAGCCCTGGATAATAAAGACCAAAATTACTGGTTTCAGTAGCTAAACTGGTCAAATTTTCAGCTTTCCAAGCAACCAGCAACCTAGGACGGCTGTCTACGTTCCTAGGAAATACAAAGCGTTTCCGATGGCACAATTCAGCACCTCAGATCTCACTGCGGTCAAAGTTGAATGTCCAGTTGGGAAAGGCAAATATATGGCGTTGATAATCGCATCGGTGTACCTCCCTTCAGATGCAGCCACCCTACCACCGACCAGAGAAATGGAGGAACTAGTGGACCACTGCCTCAACCAGACAGTGGAGCTCATATTGGGTTGCGACTCAAACTCTCACCATGTGAGTTGGGGCAGCAAGGATATCAACGCCTTAGGTAAGTAAGTAAAGAAGGCTCAGGATGTGAAGTGTACTCCAGATCACTAAGCCTAAGGATTAAGTGGGGAATGGGAAGAAATACCAGCGTGGTCCAAACAGAACTGACTGGTATGTCAATCGCCACAAAAGAAATAACCAAGAAAAGAATTTCTGGCAAAAATATACCAATCTGCACTGACAGCAGACAAGCACTATCAGCCTTGAACAGACAGCGTGTTACTTCACGGCTAGTACTAGAGTACTAGCTACGCTAGTACGGCTAGTACCAAGATTTAGCCAAAGCCTCGGTAGATAATAACATTATCCTAAGGTGGGTTGAAGGGCACAACAGAAGCAAAGGTAATCGCATTGCCGACTCTTCAGCCAAGGAAGCGGTTGGACTAAGAATTTTAGGACCCAGTGGCACCCACGGCCTGATGACTTCGATAATTGCGAAACTAGTCAAATGTTACACCCATGCTCAATCCTTTAAGAGATGGTATGAAATCAAAGGATGTAATCTTGCCAGGATCACCTTGGGCGACCGTGGGAAGCTGGCGCCGAAGAAATATCTGGCGATGACCAGGAAAAATCTACGCCTTACAGTAGGATTTCTGACTGGCCACTGTCAGCTAAGGAAACACATACATAATATGAGGCTAGTGGACACACCTCTATGCGGGATGTGTGAGCAGGAAGATGAGACTATAATAGAGTGTGTGTTCGGCGAGTCTTGGCCTATACCTGCCGATATAAAGGAGATGTCTCCCAGCGACCTGTCCACCTTCTTGGAAAGGACAGGATGGACGATGACCTAGGAGGACAACTCCTCGGGAGAATATACAGTGGATCACATGTGGCCTAAGTACGTGGGCTTACACTCACCCTCCCTACTCTACAGATGCAAAATATGAAAGGATTTGAAATCCCTAAAAGGAATCAGAAAGATCAACAGAAAAATACAATTCCTTCGAACAAAAAACTGGAATTACAAAGAAATACCATACAAGCCAGTATAAAAAAAATTTAATTTTAATACAGTCAGCTTCCACTAAATACGATGAATTGGTGAGAGAGGAGGTGAAATCACTCGAATAACATGTAAATAGTCAGATTCCGAAGAAATAAGTCCAGTTAACACCCAAAGACGATTGTGGATACAAATAATCGAAACGTCGTGAAGTAACTTGGTTTGGAGTCTTCTGATTTTTCATTTCAATTCTTTGTTGAAAATTTCAAATTTTCATCCCGTGTTGGAAGTTTAATTTTTTTTGTTGTTGCTTGTATTTCATTTCATTGTAATTTCAGTTTTCTGTTCAATATAATTGTTATTTTTCAGCTAATCTCTTTTTTAATTTTTCACAAAATCTTTCAGGTATTTCAAATCATTTTATATTATATTAGACAATGGAATTCCGAACTGATGATGAAACAAATTGACATAATTTTCTTATTTACTTTGAGTTAACCTCACAGGCACTACTCCATAAAAGGAACTCTTTTTATCAATTTTCAATTCCAACTCATAAACATTCATAAAAATGTTACTCAGTTTTTCAAATTTATTGACTTTCATGGGCATTCTTCACCTACAGAATTTAATATAAAATTCTATGGGGGATATTATTTTGTGTATCGATAACCTCCTGTGGGTGGGTAATTTCATTTTCCTGTGCTGAGATTCATTAGAGGAATAATAGTGTGCCACAGTAATAGAGTATCTGTGCAGGGTATGTGGAAACGTTTTCGAAGCAGGTGAAATCCTAAGTAATTTTATGACTATTAAAAAATTTTTCTTTGCTGAGGGTACACTTATAACGCATCTTGGATATTCCCAAAGGGGTAGTCCATGTGCAAGATGGTAGTGAAAAAAAAACGATGCGAGGTGGGAAGTGTGATAGGACTCAATGATTGGCTTGATATTGAGTATTTCACCTTCCACAAACTGTGGTATATTCTCTGTTTTAGTAGAAATATATTTCATGAGGTTACACTATCAGTTTCATAATTGATTATAGCTACTTCTGACACCAAGATTTTTTATAATGCTCAACCGATTAACTCTTCAGTCAAACGAGAAAACGTCATTGACGTTCGACTAATTAAATCTAAAGTAAATGGAACTTCAAACGTTCCAGCCAGTCTCTATATACCTACACAGTAGGTTTAATGGACTGACACCTATCAGAAAACAACTACTCCCCTGGCTAATACCACGAAGGGCGTTGGATTATATCCGACAGGCGTCAGTGCAGGAATTTTCACAGAAAATGTCCTGCATATGCAATTGGCAATACAACTGAAAGAGTCGACCTTCAATTATGGAACGGGCACACTTGCAGACCGGTTTCGGGCTTATTAGCCACTCATCAGTGCAAGATAGTGACCATCATCGACCTGAAGTCAATGATATTCCACAATTGAAAATCGGAATTCTCTCAGAGTATTTCATTCCTCTTCCGAAGTTGGAGCGAACATCACAAATGTCACTCCATCTCGTGGACGAGGTACTAACCAACTGCATATCCGTAATTTGCCTGCACTGCACTGCCGGTCGGATATAATCCAACGCCCTTCGTGGTATTAGCCAGGGGAGTAGTTGTTTTCTGATAGGTGTCAGTCCCTTAAACCTACTGTGTAGGTATATAGAGACTGGCTGGAACGTTTGAAGTTCCATTTACTTTAGATTTGTTTACGGCCAGTCTTGAAGCATAGCCCACTGACTAATAAGAAAGTTTTTCTTCCTTATTCAGAGGAATCGGGCAAATTACGGATATGCAGTTGGTTAGTACCTCGTCCACGAGATGGAGTGACATTTGTGATGTTCGCTCCAACTTCGGAAGAGGAATGAAATACTCTGAGAGAATTCCGATTTTCAATTGTGGAATATCATTGACTTCATGTCGATGATGGTCACTATCTTGCACTGATGAGTGGCTAATAAGCCCGAAACCGGTCTGCAAGTGTGCCCGTTCCATAATTGAAGGTCGACTCTTTCAGTTGTATTGCCAATTGCATATGCAGGACATTTTCTGTGAAAATTCCTGCACTGAAGCCTGTCGGATATAATCCAACGCCCTTCGTGGTATTAGCCAGGGGAGTAGTTGTTTTCTGATAGGTGTCAGTCCATTAAACCTACTGTGTAGGTATATAGAGACTGGTTGGAACGTTTGAAGTTCCATTTACTTTAGATTTGTTTACGGCCAGTTTTCAAGCATAGCCCACTGACTAATAAGAAAAATTCGACTAATTATTTCCTCATCACTTGATTGTTTCACAAAATCACTACGAAGAGTGTTATTTACTTTGAGAAATGGCATTGTCTTCAGAATTTTGTTGATGATGATTTTGAACAAATTTTATCCGTCAGCCACTATTTTGATAAATTCTCAATAACGTATTTCATCAATTCGAACTTCCATTGCCTACTATAATATGAATTGATTCTGAATCCCTGAGAGGAATCAAAGAAATTTACAGAAAAATAACAATTTCTTCGAATAAAAAACTGAAATTACAAAGTAATGACATGCAAGCAGGTACCAAAAAAAATTGAATGTTAATACAAGCTGTTGTTTGCATGTTATTTCTTTTCAATTTCGGTTTTTTGTTTATTAAAATTGTTATTTTCCTGTTGATTTTTTCAATGTCTTTCAGGGATTGCAAATCAATTTATATTATATTAGACAACAGAAGTCCGAACTGATGAAATACACCGCGAAACATTGTCAATCACCTTCAAATGAACGCCTGAATAACGTATTAGAAAAAATGGACTGGGATGTTCACCGTTATGTGTCACAGGTACCAATTTCGACACATTCATCATAGCGTATTGAAAATTTGCTGGGATCCAAATCACGAGAGATAAATCCATCATTATATGGAATATATGATTTACAGTGCTTGACCTTGAATTACCCTTGCTACACCACTGTGGTGAAATTTCATTTTCTTATGCTGAGATTCATTATAGAAATAATGGTTTGCAACGATAGTATAGTCCCTGTTCAGGGATTCAATATAGAAATATATTGTCTTATTGTATGGGCAGTCACAGGTCTACAAAAAACTTTCATAAAAGTGTTCTGTTGCCTCATTCTAATAAAGATACGTCATTCAATACTACGTTTCATGAAAAATTGTCCTCATTGAAACGATCCAGTCACATTATAAAAAGGATTCCCAAATCTGCAAGAAATTGCTCTGCCTCTGCCCTTTGCGAAATTATAGAAGAATGCTTACATACAAACTCTCCAACAAGCTGGGAAAACTTGTTAACTTTTCCTTATACTTTGTTCTCCATCCCACATGCCAAGGACTCCCGTAGATCTTCTCTCGCATCTCTCATAAAGAAAAACATCAAACTTCTCAATTCCAAGACCAATGTCATTCCATCTCAAATCGATGAAAGGAAATATAACCAAAACTTTTCTGAGCTTGTTTTGAGTAAAATAGCTGATGGTGACATTAGGTCAGCTATCAGAATCTTGAGCTCAAGTGATACGTTGGCCGAATACGATGAATCCACACTTTCAGTTATCCGATCAAAACACCCTCGATCAGATTCCTCCACACATTCTCTGGATTCGCAACTACCACACGATTTTTCAGAGTTCCCGGTGTTCCAATTTTCAGAACATGAAGTATCGGAATCAATTAAATCTTTTCGTTCTGGTTCTGCTGGTGGTTTGGATTCTTTCTGCCCTAGTCATATGCAAGACCTCATTAGTCACAGCTCTGAAAATTCAGGACAGAAACTTCTTTCTTCTGTTACGAAATTATGTAACTTCATTTTTACTGGTAGGGTTTCTCCAGAAATTTGTCCTATACTTTTTGGCGCTTCACTGTGTGCTCTTCGGAAAAAAGATGGAGGAGTAAGACCGATTGCCGTCGGTACCTTTTATCGTCGATTGGTAGCTAAACTTGGTTGTATGAGGATTAAAGACGAACTAGGATCGATGTTACGTCCACTACAGTTTGGTTTCGGTACTGCAGGTGGATGTGAAGCTGTTGCTCATGCTGCTCGTAGATATATTAATCTTCATCCAAATCCTGATTCAAAAATTTTCCTGAAAATATACTTCAAAAATGCCTTCAATATGATTGATAGAAACATCATGCTTCGTAAGGTTAGAGATTCGTTTCCAGGATTATATCCCTTCTTAAGTCAGTGTTACAAATCAGCTTCTTATTTGAGTTTTGGTGAACATCTGATTCTGTCTGAGAGAGGTGTTCAACAAGGTGATCCTTTAGGACCTGCTCTTTTTTGTCTGACCATCAACGAACTTACTAGAAGCTTATCATCCGAATTTAATTGTTGGTATTTGGATGATGGCTCAATCGCTGGCGATGAAAATAGTGTTTCAAAGGATTTGGAAAAAATCATTGATTATTCAAAACATCTTGGACTTGAACTAAATTTTGAAAAATGCGAGTTGATTACTCTTTCAACTCCGAATAATATTTCCGAATCCATTTTGAAATTGGCTCCTGGCATAAGAATTTTGGAAAAGTCTAAATGGAGTCTTCTGGGTGCTCCTCTCTCTGAAGATTCACTTTCAGAACATCTTTGAGAAAAACGGGAATCACTCAAATTGCTGACCACCAGATTGAATAAACTTCCAAAACACGTTGCATTTTTTCTTTTGAAAAATTGTTTGGCGATTCCAAAACTCATGTACGCCCTCAGATGTTCCCCCACTTGGTCAAGTCAGTTAGAACTTGACGAATTTGATAATTTACTCCGCCACACGACGGAATATGTTACAAACAATCATTTCAATAATGATTCATGGCTCCAAGCAACCAAGCCGAAAGTTCCAAGTCTGCTGGACTTGGAAGTGAAGTGATGCTTGAAGGGAATCTCGATTCATCTCGGTTGGAGAAAGAGAAAAAATATCTCAGTGACATGTTGGCTGTGTTGAACCACATAATTCAAAGTCAGCCAGATCGTGGAAAAATGGTTGATCCAACTGTTGATTCTTCAGAGTTCGACATGGATAGCGAACAAATGACAGTGAGATATGTGCGGCGAATGAGAGAGAATCAATTTCGGATGGAGGAAGAGGAGAAATATCTCAGTGACATGTTGGCTGTGTTGAACCACATAATTCAAAGTCAGCTAGATCGTGGAAAAATGGTTGATCCAACTGTTGATTCTTCAGAGTTCGACATGGATAGCGAACAGATGGCAGTGAGATATGTGCAACGGATGAGAGAGAATCAGTCTCGGTTGGAGAAAGAGGAGAAATGTCTCAGCGACATGTTGGCCGTGTTGATCCACATAATTCAAATTCGGACAGTTCGTGTAAAAATGGTTGAAACTGCTATTGATTCATCAGAGTTAGACATAGAGAGTGACGAAATGATAGTGAGATACGTGCAGCGGATGAGAGAGAATCAGTCGCAGTTGGAGAAAGAGAAGGAATATCTCAGCGACATGTTAGCAGTGTTGATCCACATAATTCACCGTCGGACAGATCGTGGAAAATTAGTTGAACCAACACTTGATTCATCAGAGTCGGACATGGATAGCGAACAAATGGTAGTGAGATACGTGCGACGGATGAGAGAGAATCAATGTCGGTTGGAGAATGAGGAGAAACATCTCAACGACATGTTGGCCGTATTGAACCACATAATTCAAAGTCGAACAGATCGGGAAAAGATGGTTAGACAAACTCTTGACCCATCAGAAGTTAACATAGATAGCGACAAAATGGCGGTGAGGTATATGCGGCAGATGAGGGACAATCAATCCCGTTTGGAGAACGAGGAAGCCATGTTAGCCATGTTGAAGAACATAATCCAGAGTCGAACGGATCGAGAAAAAATGGTTGATCCGGCTCTAGAATCACAAGATTTGGACATGGATAGCGACGAAATGGCGGTGAGATATGTGCGGCAGGTGAGAGACATTCAATCCCGATTAGAGAAAGAGGAGGAAACTCTCAGCGACATGTTGTACCACATATTTCCTGAAAAACGGAATTGTCAAATTTGTAATGCGATGATGTCCAACAGTCATGTATGTGTTACGTGCCAGACGGCTGCCACTGAGGATGCTTCCCAACTGATTCGAAATCGAACACATCGTGAAGGAGTGCTTGACTTGACTCTTGATACGTCAGGAGTTCGGAATAAGCGGAAGAGGCGACATCAGGACACCACACAGACGAAAAAATTCAAATTTTAGACTTTGCTGTATACCTGTGATCAATTATTTAAGTTTTGTGTCATTATATATTGAATACAATTGAAGTTGTGTATTTTTATTTTCCTGTGCTGAGATTCATTACAGGAATAATAGTGTGCAACAATAATAGAGTGTCTGTACAGGGTATGTGAAAACTGTTTCGAAGCAGGTGAAATTCTAAGTAATTTTATGAATATTAAAACATTTTTCTCTGCTGAGAGTACTTATAACGCAACTTAGATGTTCCCAAAGGGGTAGTCCATGTGCAAGATGGTAGTGAAAAAAAAATGATGTGAGGTGAGAAGTGTGCAATGATTGGCTTGATATTGAGTATTTCACCTTCCATAAACTGTGCTATATTCTTTGTTTGAGTAGAAATATATTTCGTAAGGTTACACTGTCAGTTTAATAAATGATTATAGCTACTTCTGACACCAAGATTTTCTATAATGCTCAACCGATTGACTCATCAGTCAATCGAGAAAACGTCATTGATGTTTTCTCGATACCACACAATGAGATCCGTTCCCTAATTCAAAACTACATTTGGTGTGACAAAATATATTTGACTAATTATTTCCTCATCACTTGATTGTTTCACAAAATCACTACAAAGAGTGTTATTCACTTTGAGAAATGGCATTGTCTTCAGAATTTTGTTGATGATGATTTTGAACAAATTTAATTCGTCAGCCACTATTTTGATAACTTCTCAATAACTTATTTCATCAGTTCGAACTTCCATTGCCTACTATAATATAAATTGATTTGAGATATATCCATCATTATATGGAATATATGATTTACAGTGCTTGACCTTGAATTACCCTTGCTACACGACTGTGGTGTAATTTCATTTTCTTGTGCTGAGATTCAATATAGAAATATATTGTCTTATTGGATGGGCAGTCACAGGTCTAGTACAAAAAACTTTCATAAAAGTGTCATGAACTTTCAGCAGTAAGAAGGCTGAGACTCAATCTTTCAAAATATTTTGAAATACATATATTTTTGAATTTGAGTAATTTACTGATTTAACAAAAATAATTAAGTAGTTTTCACTGAATATTTCTTCAAATTTGGAAACTAGTAATTAACTAATAACTGAGACTCAATCTTTTAAAATATTTTGAAACACATATATTTTTGAATTTGGGTAATTTACTGATTTAACAAAAATAATTGAATAGTTTTCAATGAATATTTTTTCAAATGTGGAAACTAGTAATTAACTGATGAATGAGCCCATTTAATTTGATTCTTTAGAGGTTTATTGAGGAATTCTTCAACAAAGGTACTTTGTTGATCAATTTGTTAGGTGAAACTCAGGTACTTTAAATTCAGGTACCTAAATATATGGATGTATATATAAAGCATTGAATATGCAGAATTGAGTTAGTGAATAGACGCCTGAACAAGCTGTTCTATAAGGGAATACGTTTTGCTTTTTTTGACTGTTCAGTGAAATAGATCGTGGAAAAATGGTTAAATTTACTATTGATCCATCAGAGTTAGACACGGATAACGACGAAATGGCAGTGAGATATGTGCGGCAGGTGGGAGAGAATCAATTTCGAATGGATAAAGATAAAAAATATATCAGTGACATGTTGGCCGTATTGAACCACATAACTCGAAGGCAAAGAGATCGTGAAGTGATGGTTGAAGGGAATCTCGATTCATCTCGGTTGGAGAAAGAGAAAAAATATCTCAGTGACATGTTGGCTGTGTTGAACCACATAATTCAAAGTCAGCCAGATCGTGGAAAAATGGTTGATCCAACTGTTGATTCTTCAGAGTTCGACATGGATAGCGAACAAATGACAGTGAGATATGTGCGGCGAATGAGAGAGAATCAATTTCGGATGGAGGAAGAGGAGAAATATCTCAGTGACATGTTGGCTGTGTTGAACCACATAATTCAAAGTCAGCTAGATCGTGGAAAAATGGTTGATCCAACTGTTAATTCTTCAGAGTTCGACATGGATAGCGAACAGATGGCAGTGAGATACGTGCAACGGATGAGAGAGAATCAGTCTCGGTTGGAGAAAGAGGAGAAATGTCTCAGCGACATGTTGGCCGTGTTGATCCACATAATTCAAATTCGAACAGATCGTGTAAAAATGGTTGAAACTGCTATTGATTCATCAGAGTTAGACATAGAGAGTGACGAAATGATAGTGAGATACGTGCAGCGGATGAGAGAGAATCAGTCGCAGTTGGAGAAAGAGAAGGAATATCTCAGCGACATGTTAGCAGTGTTGATCCATATAATTCACCGTCGGACAGATCGTGGAAAATTAGTTGAACCAACACTTGATTCATCAGAGTCGGACATGGATAGCGAACAAATGGTAGTGAGATACGTGCGACGGATGAGAGAGAATCAATGTCGGTTGGAGAATGAGGAGAAACATCTCAACGACATGTTGGCCGTATTGAACCACATAATTCAAAGTCGAACAGATCGGGAAAAGATGGTTAGACAAACTCTTGACCCATCAGAAGTTAACATAGATAGCGACAAAATGGCGGTGAGGTATATGCGGCAGATGAGGGACAATCAATCCCGTTTGGAGAACGAGGAAGCCATGTTAGCCATGTTGAAGAACATAATCCAGAGTCGAACGGATCGAGAAAAAATGGTTGATCCGGCTCTAGAATCACAAGATTTGGACATGGATAGCGACGAAATGGCGGTGAGATATGTGCGGCAGGTGAGAGACATTCAATCCCGATTAGAGAAAGAGGAGGAAACTCTCAGCGACATGTTGTACCACATATTTCCTGAAAAACGGAATTGTCAAATTTGTAATGCGATGATGTCCAACAGTCATGTATGTGTTACGTGCCAGACGGCTGCCACTGAGGATGCTTCCCAACTGATTCGAAATCGAACACATCGTGAAGGAGTGCTTGACTTGACTCTTGATACGTCAGGAGTTCGGAATAAGCGGAAGAGGCGACATCAGGACACCAAACAGACGAAAAAATTCAAATTTTAGACTTTGCTGTATACCTGTGATCAATTATTTAAGTTTTGTGTCATTATATATTGAATACAATTGAAGTTGTGTATTTTTATTTTCCTGTGCTGAGATTCATTACAGGAATAATAGTGTGCAACAATAATAGAGTGTCTGTACAGGGTATGTGAAAACGTTTTCGAAGCAGGTGAAATTATTAATAATAATAATAATAAATGCTTTTATTGAAAGGTTACTCAGTACAAGGGATACTAATCTAACCTAACAAATGGCAGAATTCAACGTCTGCGCATGACGAATCAAGGCAGAAATTGCTCTTCCATCCAACCAGTAAGAGATAACTTATAATAATACACATTGTTTGCTTGATTAAAAATAGAAAGAAGAAAAAAAAAAAGGAAAAAAGGGAGAGAAGCAGAAGAAAAGTAGAAAAGAGAGGCAATAAACGGATAAATGAAAATTATATGTTCTATGTGTGGAAAATCATGTTACAAATATGATGATAAATTTGATGATTTCTTCATATTTATTGTAAAAACATATGTATAGGTGTCAACTGATAACTGTTATAAAAGAAGAGAACCGGATTGTAGCATGAATCTCTTCAAATTTTTCTTGAAACTAAGTGGTGATAGGGATTTGAATTCAATGGGTAGCCGATTATATAAGTGTGCAATGTTATAAGAAAAAAATCCTTGAAAAAAAGAAGTTTTATGTTTAGGTGCAGTCAAGAGATGTTTAAATCTCAAATTTAGATTATGTACATCGGTTCTAAAGGACAGTTTCGTGAATAGGTAGGCAGGTTTCCCAGTGGATATGACCTTATGGAATAAACTAGCAGAATGTAGTGTGCGCCTAGCATCCATGTTCAGCCACCCGAGTTGTTTCAAGTATCGAGACACATGCTCACGTCTCCTTACGCCCGTGACGAGTCTTATGCACGAATTCTGCAGTTTTTGAAGTCTCTGCCTGTCAGATTTCAAGAGTCCTGGACCATAAACAGTATCAGCATAGTTTGCATGAGATAGTACCAGTGCGTCGCAGAGTAATATTTTATTTGTTTTGTTCAAAAGATTTTTATTCGAGTATACTAATTTTAGATTCATATAACCCTTCCTAAGAATCTGAGAAACATGCGTAGTGAAACGCAGAGAATTATCGAGATAAAGGCCTAAATTTTTCGTGACGTCACTTTTTGGTAATTGAACCCCATCGATGGAAATGTTAATCAACTCGGTGCAACGATTCTTTGCATTTGGCCTACCGAAGAGCATGACACAAGATTTAGTTGGGTTTACAGAGAGACAATATTTACTTGATTCAGTTATCAGAGAGTGCAGATCATGACTCATTTGTTCTAGCGCAATATTGAGTGAGTTTTCATCGAATTGTAAATACAACTGTGTATCGTCGGCGTAACAATGCATAGAAGTGTGACGAAGGCAGTGTGAGAACTGAGAAGTATATAAAACAAAAAGAAGTGGACCTAAAATCGATCCTTGAGGGACCCCATTATTTATTTTAAGGGTATTCGATTTTTTGTTATTGAGTATGACACACTGAGAACGGTTTGTCAGATAATTTCCAAGCAGAGTGACCACGCTAGAGGCAAAACCCAGGTACTTCAGTATTGCCAGAAGTAGAGAGTGGTTAATACGATCAAATGCTTTGGAGTAGTCCAGCAATACTAGAAGACAAAGTTTATTGTTGTCGATAGAACAATGTAAATCATCAACAACTTTCAAAAGAGCTGTTGAACAGCTGTGGTTTGGCCGGAACCCTGATTGACATGTAGGTAATATACTGAAATTATTCAAGTAGCTACTTATCTGCAAGTTTACAAATTTTTCAAACGCTTTAGATATGGCACACAAAATGCTAATTGGGCGAAAGTCAGTCAGACTCTCTGCATTGCCTATTTTGGCTAACGGAATAATATGTGAATGTTTCCAGATTGTTGGATAAATATTTTTTTGGATACAATAATTGAATAAGTGGCATATGTGAGGTAAAATAATTGGACAACAGTATAATAACATTTGTATGCTGATATTATCAGGTCCAACAGCATTAGATTTAATACTTAACAGAATGATGTAAATTTCATTCTCGTTAGTTTCGTGAAATTTGAATTCTTGGTCATTCAGCTTCGAGCTCAAAAAATGATTTATTGTGTCATCATCAGGCGTGGAGATACTATTAACAATATCGCCAAAAAAGCTGTTGATTTTTTCAACATCCGAGAGGTGTTCAGGAATTGTCTTTTGACCTTTCTTCTTATAAACATTGAGCTTAGCTAGTTCCTTCCACAATTATTTACTTTTCGACAAGCAATAGTTAAGATATGCTTTCTTCTCGAGATTTACCGTTCGATTTGTGAGATTCCTTAACTCCTTGTAATATACCCAGTGATGAGGTGACTTGGTTTTTTTAAATCTAGAAAGAGCGTCATCTCTGAGTTTGAACATGAGTTTAGGGTTATCTGTAATCCAAGGTGCTTTTTTCCTAGATATTTTGACAGTTTTTACCGGTGAATGTTTGTCAAAAAGTTCAAGAACTAACTTGTTGAGTATGGCAACTTTTTCGTCGATGTTATCGGAATTATAAATAGGTTGAAAATTTGTATTATTCAAATCAGAATGAAATGATTCTGGATTGAATTTTCTGAAGTCTCTAAAAGTGTAAATAAAGCTATTTTCTTTCATATTTGCGATATCTGACCTGCATGATACAAGAAAGTGATCCGAAAACGAGCTACAATCGACCGTAGTACAGTCGCTTATTGTCAATAATTCAGAGCATATTATTACATCTATTATTTTGCAGCTAGTTGTAGAAAAGCTTGTTGGCTGTTCTACTATCTGTTTCAAACCGAAAGATTCAATGATCTCACTCAGTTGAATGCAAGATCTACTTGCAGAGTCTCAAATGTGGAAACTAGTAATTAACTGATGAATGAGCCCATTTAATTTGATTCTTTAGAGGTTTATTGAGGAATTCTTCAACAAAGGTACTTTGTTGATCAATTTGTTAGGTGAAACTCAGGTACTTTAAATTCTAGTAATTAACTGATGAATGAGCCCATTTAATTTGATTCTTTAGAGGTTTATTGGGGAATTCTTCAACAAAGGTACTTTGTTGATCAATTTGTTAGGTGAAACTCAGGTACTATAAATTCAGGTACCTAAATATATGGATGTATATATAAAGCATTGAATATGCAGAATTGAGTTAGTGAATAGACGCCTGAACAAGCTGTTCTATAAGGAAATACGTTTTGCTTTTTTTGAGTGTTCAGTGAAATAGATCGTGGAAAAATGGTTAAATTTACTATTGATCCATCAGAATTAGACACGGATAACGACGAAATGGCAGTGAAATATGTGCGGCAGGTGGGAGAGAATCAATTTCGAATGGATAAAGATAAAAAATATATCAGTGACATGTTGGCCGTGTTGAACCACATAACTCGAAGGCAAAGAGATCGTGAAGTGATGGTTGAAGGGAATCTCGATTCATCTCGGTTGGAGAAAGAGAAAAAATATCTCAGTGACATGTTGGCTGTGTTGAACCACATAATTCAAAGTCAGCCAGATCGTGGAAAAATGGTTGATCCAACTGTTGATTCTTCAGAGTTCGACATGGATAGCGAACAAATGACAGTGAGATATGTGCGGCGAATGAGAGAGAATCAATTTCGAATGGAGGAAGAGGAGAAATATCTCAGTGACATGTTGGCTGTGTTGAACCACATAATTCAAAGTCAGCTAGATCGTGGAAAAATGGTTGATCCAACTGTTGATTCTTCAGAGTTCGACATGGATAGCGAACAGATGGCAGTGAGATATGTGCAACGGATGAGAGAGAATCAGTCTCGGTTGGAGAAAGAGGAGAAATGTCTCAGCGACATGTTGGCCGTGTTGATCCACATAATTCAAATTCGGACAGATCGTGTGAAAATGGTTGAAACTGCTATTGATTCATCAGAGTTAGACATAGATAGTGACGAAATGATAGTGAGATACGTGCAGCGGATGAGAGAGAATCAGTCGCAGTTGGAGAAAGAGAAGGAATATCTCAGCGACATGTTAGCAGTGTTGATCCACATAATTCACCGTCGCACAGATCGTGGAAAATTAGTTGAACCAACACTTGATTCATCAGAGTCGGACATGGATAGCGAACAAATGGTAGTGAGATACGTGCGACGGATGAGAGAGAATCAATGTCGGTTGGAGAAAGAGGAGAAACATCTCAACGACATGTTGGCCGTATTGAACCACATAATTCAAAGTCGAACAGATCGGGAAAAGATGGTTAGACAAACTCTTGACCCATCAGAGGTGAACATAGATAGCGACAAAATGGCGGTGAGATATATGCGGCTGATGAGGGACAATCAATCCCGTTTGGAGAACGAGGAAGCCATGTTAGCCATGTTGAAGAACATAATCCAGAGTCGAACGGATCGTGAAAAAATGGTTGATCCGGCTCTAGATTCACAAGATTTGGACATGGATAGCGACGAAATGGCGGTGAGATATGTGCGGCAGGTGAGAGACATTCAATCCCGGTTAGAGAAAGAGGAAGAAACTCTCAGTGACATGTTGTACCACAAATTTCCTGAAAAACGGAATTGTCAAATTTGTAATGCGATGATGTCCAACAGTCATATATGTGTTACGACACATCGTGAAGGAGTGGGTGATTCGACTCTTGATACGTCAGGAGTTCGGAATAAGCGGAAGAGGCGACATCAGAACACCAGACAGACGAAAAAATTCAAATTTTAGACTTTGCTGTATACCTGTGATCAATTATTTAAATTTTGTGTCGTTATATATTGAATACAAAAGTTGTGTATTTTTATTTTCCTGTGTTGGGATTCATTACAGGAATAATAGTGTGCAACAATAATAGAGTGTCTGTACAGGGTATGTGAAAACGTTTTCGAAGCAGGTGAAATTCTAAGTAATTTTATGACTATTAAAACATTTTTCTCTGCTGAGATCACTTATAACGCAACTTAGATATTCCCAAAGGGGTAGTCCATGTGCAAGATGGTAGTGAAAAAAAAAATGATGTGAGGTGAGAAGTGTGATAGGGCTCAATGATTGGCTTGATATTGAGTATTTCACCTTCCATAAACTGTGCTTTATTTTTTGTTTGAGTAGAAATGTATTTCATAAAACCTTCACCTTTATTACTATATATAAGAGAGCGCATCATGTTAGATTATAGCTCACCAATAATGCTTTATGTATTTGATATTGTGTAATTGTCTGTGGAAATTCAGAATTGCACTTTTCTAAAATGAATGCAATGTCAACATAAATCACAAAAGGCACTTTTCATTCGTACAATCTATAATAGTTTGCCTTCTCACACAACACGTAATGATTCACCAATTTTTCTTCGCTCAAAAATAATTGATATAGCAGTCATATAATTGAATCTTTCCACGATTACTGATGACTTGCTTTCTTATTAGACAAGAAATATCTCAGAAATAGTGAAATTGACTTCAAATTTTCCATCATCTGATATTTGAGCAGCATAATCATTCATTTCGAATTGACATGTTGAGGTAGTTGACAATGTTTCTTCGTTCATTTCATTAGTTCGGACTTCCATCGTTGACATTCAGCCAAGCTAGCGTAGAGATACGCAACATATGAAAACCTCTAATCAATTGGAACACGACCAACACTCGCCAAAACGGTCAGCTTCCACCAAATACCATGAAGCGGTGAGAGAGGAATTGAAATCACTCGAATAACATGTAAATAGTCAGATCTCGATGAAATGAGTCCAGTTAACACCCGAAGACGATTGTGGATACAAATAATCGAAACATCGTGAAGTAACTTGGTTTGGAGTCTTCTGATTTTTCATTTCAATTCTTTGTTGATAACTTTTAATTTTCATCCCGTGTTGGAAGTTTTTTTTTTGTTGTTGCTTGTATTTCATTTCATTGTAATTTCAGTTTTCTGTTCAATATAATTGTTATTTTTCAGCTAATCTCTTTTTTAATTTTTTACAAAATCTTCCAGGTATTTCAAATCATTCTATATTATATTAGACAATGGAATTCTAAACTGATGATGAAACAAATTGACATAATTTTCTTATTTTCTTTGAGTTAACCTCATAGGCAGTACTCCATAAAAGGATTTTTTTTATCACTATTCAATTCCAACTCATAAACATTAACAAAAATGTTACTCAGTTTTTCAAATTTATTGACTTTCATGAGCATTTCTTTACCTCCAGTATTTAATATAAAATTCTATGGAAGATATTATTTTGTGTATCGATAACCTCTTGTGGGTGGGTAATTTTATTTTCCTGTGCTAAGATTCATTAGAGGAATAATAGTGTGCCACAATAATAGAGTGTCTGTGCAGGGTTTTTTGTTAGTAGTATAGCTAAATTGGTTCTAGATACAATGGTAATCATGCCATCGAGCTGTCCATCGAGAGCGTAAGGGGTGCGGTTGTTTGGGGTGAAGAAGTGTGTCAAAAAGGCCTTGTTGGTGAAGAACAATGGTGTGACAAAGAGTTTTCGAGCAGCCCTTGTTCTTGTAGATCGTCAATGACCAGAGGGTTGTGATGGTCAATGACCAGAGGGTGTTGTAAGAAGAGGCCTCGGTTGGTGTAGGTTAGCCGTGTCGTAGAGACTTTTCGGCTCAGTGAATCATCTTCGGCCAACCCTCTTCAGCCAACCCTCTTCGGCCAACCCTCTTCGGCCAACCCTTTTCGGGCAACCCCTGTTCGGGCACCCTCATCAGGCGATCCCTTTTCGTTAAACCATGTACCCAGGCGTATGCCAATGTGTTTTATTCGATGACTTTGTCAGTGCGCCAGTTGACCTTGAGACAACTTTGTTGCAGTTAATTAGGATATTTTCGTTGCATATCGTTGGAATACTTGTTGTTTGCCTGATAATAAACCAGATTAGCTGACCTTAAGATCATATGTATAAGTAAACATGAATACTTTGTTGCACTCAATTAGGATATTTTCGTTGCATTTTGTTGAAATATTGGTTATTTTACTGATAGAAAACCAGATTAGCTGACCTTAAGGTCACATGTATTGTCAAATATAGGAAATGAACATGAAATAATTCAGATTCATTCAATTACATACATGAATTGAAAGATGTTCCAACGTCACTTCAATATTTTAACACAAGAACACTCAGTATTGAGAATCCCATCTTTTAATATTTCAAGTTCATAGACATCGAAATTGATCCGATCACAGGATATGGAATATAAAACAATCCAAATACGCAAACTTGGCACAGATTGCATGCTGTGCATTTTACCGCAGTACAGTGACCGGATCAAAGTCGCAATGTCAGCGTATAATTCTTTATAAATATTGAGGGAGGTCAAGATCATGGATCATAGTTAACAGTCAACAGACAGTATTCAGTATTCATTTGAGTATCGATTAATCATCAGCAATGCAGCACTTCTCCTTCTCTTCGTTCCTGCTGGGTGGCAGTATAATGTAAGTTTTTGATTGTTTCATTGTATTATTTTTATTAACATTTGAGCGTGAGTTAATCTTAAATATATTTTTTTCGTTTCTATTACAATAAATATTCAATTAAGTTTAAATGAGTTTTGGATGAATGAATGAAAGGGTGAAACAGTAAATAGTAAATAGCCAAGCGAGAACTGAGTTGCGACAGTATAATTAAACATGAATACTTTGTTGCATTTCGTTGGAATATTTGGTATTTCACTGATAATACACCAGATTAGCTGACCTCAAGGGTCATATGTATGATTGAACATGAATATTGTGAAAAAGGAAATACGTAATTTATTAACGTTTATTAATTAGTAGGTATTCACAATGTATGGGTTATTTTCAAAAATTCATCTTTTTCAGATGACAATAAGTATACATAACAAATTTCTGGTAAAGGTAAATATTTTTTGAGATTAATATTTGCATATTCATAAAAATCTTCTACAGTTGTCCACCAGAAACCTCTGTAAGTTATGGATGGTTAATGGAATTGTTCAATGCTATGATGTCCGCACATTAATCGGCTTTTGAATGGAACAATGGGATGAAAGTTTTCGTGTGATCCAATAACGTATCCGCACCTATACTTTTTTCCTTTGTCCTTACATGTTACCGTAGAATCTGAAAAAATGAAAGAATAATTACAAAAATGTTTGAGGAATATTGTTCGTTTATCTTACATAACGGTATTGATTTTTCAGAGTAGAAAGCTGGATATTCATTCAAAATTATCGTATCTGGATGTACTTCCATTAATAAAAAGCTACCATTTTCTAACTTGTATGGTGTATTGATAAAAATAGTAATATTTTTATTCAATTTTAGTAATTTTTATTCAATTTTCATGTCGATCAATTATTCAGTTACATGATTTGTTTTCCGTGCGATTTACAATTCAATTACGATTTACAATTCAAATGTTTTATCATATAATCATATATTACACAATCTGTAACCACCTAAGCTAGGCTTGTGTCGTGGCTACAGACTGATATAAGGTGTGTTATATAATGTATAATAAAATAGATACAAAAAAAGAAAAAACTAAAATAGGTCGTTTGGTTACATAATACTATCCACCTCACTAGGTTAAAAACCGCAGTTGGAGAATGATGGCTATAGTGAGGAAATAAGAAGAGAGAAAGAGAGAGCAGGTAATTTAACTTAAACATTCTCAAAGATATCCTGCAATTGATCATAATGATTTCTGATGAAAACTATCAGTTCCTTCTTCAATTTATGATAATTATTAATATTCTTCAAATGGAGTGGTAGCTTATTGTATAATTTCGGGCCAAAATATGTCACAAATTTCTAGTTATGACTCAATCTACAGCGTGGTATGGTAATTGCTTGGTTGGAGGTCATTCGCGTATTATATTTATGTGAAATGCTGTTAATGGGGTTCCTACAAATCCATGATAAACATCGATGAGCGTATAATTTTCTGACTTTGAACAAACCACTTTGTTCATAAAGTAACTCTGTAGAATATCTCCTATCCTTTTTCAATGCGATTTTGATCAATGTATTTTGTATAACATCAAGATAATGTGGTGATGTTTTGGATAAGCCACCCCATACTGAGATGCAGTATCTAATCATCGACTCCACCAAGGCACCGTACACCGTCAGTAATGCATCTCTACTTAGGATACGTCTCAGTTGGTAAAATTTCCGAATCAGTTTGCGGAGTTTTTTCACTATGTGATCTATGTGATCATTCCAGCGTAGAAATTGGTCGATCATGACACCTAAATATCTGATAGAATGTGTTTTATATATTCGGGAACATCCACAGTTTTGGTTTTCTGTACACGTGAATTTGTGAATCTCAATGAAGTTTTCGTCAGGTTGATCTTTTCTTGTTGAAGTGAAAGTTATAAATTCAGTTTTATCTATGTTAAGGCTCAATAGATTATTACTTAGCCAATTATATATCGATTTCATTCCTTTGTTTGCGTTTTCATATGTTTCATTCCAAGTTCGTCCCACAAATACTACCGCAGTATCATTGGCGTAGGATAATAGTTTTCCTTCAAAATTGCTGATTTCAAAAATATTGTTTACATAAAGCAAAAATAAAATAGGGCCTAATACTGTTCTCTGAGGTACGCCCATGCTGACGGGTAGGGGATTACTAACATTAATTTTAACTATCTGAATTCTGTTAGATAAGTAATCTTTGAAAATTTCGAGAGGCATTCCTCTAACTCCAATGTCCTGTAACCGCTGAAAGAGGATATCATGATTGACGGTGTCGAATGCCTTGGCTAAGTCTAAAAATACAGTGTTGCATTTTGCCTGATCCTGAAAACTATTGAAAACATTATTTGCCAATTCAAAAACTGCTCCTTCAGTCGATAAATTTTCTCTGAATCCATATTGAGATTTGGAGAGGATCCCATTTATGTTACAATAATCAACTAGTCTATTTTGTAAGATCTTTTCAAATATTTTAGCAAAGTTATTAATAACTGTTATTGGTCTGTAGTTATTTGTTTAATGTTTATCCCCAGATTTATAAATCGGAGTTGTGATAGAGTCTTTGAAAGCGGAAGGAATTTTACCAGTCAAAAAAATTGAGTTGAAGATATGACATAATGGCTTTAATAGATAGATTTCAAATGTTTTCATGAAGAATACTGAAATTTTATCTGGACCAGGTGAAGTATTGTTTTTCAAACCGGATATTATATTCATAATTTCAGTTTCAGTTACAGCGTGCAAGAATAACGAGTTTTTAATGCTTGTTTTAATTTCCGATGTTGGCTGGGCCGGTTTTTCTATTTTTTTCGACATGTTTTCACCTACATTTATGAAGAAGGAGTTGAATTCATCTGCTACTTCTTTATCTGAGCTACATATTTGGTTACTGTCGTTAATTATGTCAAATTTCCGGGATTTACAGAAAGTATTTTCATTTGTAATATCTTTAATAGTTTCCCAAATTTTCTTAGTATTTTTTCCGGCGTTATTAATTTTATTTTTGTAATATTCGTTTTTTGTGGTCCTGATTAAGTTGCACAAAAAGTTTTTGTAGCGTTTGTATTCATTTTTATGTTCTTCTGAAAGATTCTTTACTGATTTTTGTTTGAGGTAGTCCCTATGCTTTATTGAGTTGAGTAAGCCGAGCGTCATCCAGGATTTAAATTTGGTATGTTTTCGTGTATTATTTGATTTAATTTGTGTACTTCTATCGATATGTAGTAATACTTGGTTGATAAAGCATGTGAAAGCTAGTTCCGGTGCATCTGTTTGGAATACTGTTTCCCAAGTTTCAGTGCACAAAAAGTGTTTCAATTTATTGTTGTTGACGTAGGAATTGGGTATCGCGGGAGTTTCGTCTTTGGATTTTTTTTATTCATATTCAATTCAGTTTTAATGGAAACTAGTAAAGTATCATGGTCACTTATATCAGTTTTGAAAATATAAGCCTTTATATCCATTTTCTTATATATATTTTTGTTCCTAATTTTAATATATATGTGATCGATCAAACTTGGACCTCTCGTTGGCTTGTTTAAAAAAGAAAAAAATCCTGCCTCTGCCAGCATGCATATGTATCTGTTAATCGTAGTTTCTGTTAAGTTCAAAATATTTACATTTATGTCGCCCATGAATATGTTCACATCGCTCATATTTTGGGTTGAGAAATAACTTTCTAGATCTGAGAGATACATATCCAGATTTGTTGAGGGGGGCCTATAGGAGCATGTGATGTTATTGATTTCATATGAGATTTCTATTAGGTTCACTTCAGATAAGTGCTTTATGGTTGTTGAGTACGTAATATTACTATTTATATATACTATTACACCATCGTTTTGGTTAAACTGTGATTTATTATATAGAATATCAAAATTTGGGATTTTAAAGTTTTCGAAGTCTTGCAGTATCCACGTTTCAGATAAGATTATTATATCCATATTTTTTGTTTGTTTATTTTCCAAGTATATTAGAAGTTCATCAAAATTTCTGTTTAGACTCCTGATGTTAAAATGAAATATGTTAAAAATTTGCTTACCACTCCATTGATTTTTACTCTCTTCGAAATTGTGACAAACTGTTGTTTTCATCTCCTCATCATTCTCCATCAATTCCAAAAATTCCAACATATCAGTTTTGAAGTTTAAGCGAATAGTGACTTAGCAAGTAGATATCAGAATTTGTAAATTGCTCCTGTGCATATAATGTTAATAATTCATTATCATTAGCCAGGTCGTGAAGTATTAACAATTGAAAATCAAGTTTTTAGAGAGAAAAAGAAAAGAAGAAGAATATTATTATTATCAATGAACATAGTACATTAGTACATTATGTTAACTGTGTTGTGTATTGAGTAATGTCAGCAACAAAATTCATTTTAACATTACGCCCCTCATGCTTGATGTAGATGGACCCCTTGAAACTCCATGCATTTCTCATACCAAAAACGTTTTGTGCTTCTTTCAGGATAATTCTAGGTTTTTTTGTCAGGTCTTCTGCAATGAATATTTTCTTTCCTTTGAACTTATAAGCATCTTTGAACATCTTGGATTTCAATTCCGTGTTTACTAACTTCAGTATAATAGGTCTGCTTTTATTAGGTTTATCCATTTTCCTGCCTATTCTGTAGCATCCAACTATATTGTCATTTCCTAAATTCAGACCAGTATTTGTATTGATTATGGATTTGATTTTATCTCGCAAATTTTCTTCCTCATCAGCATCTTCGTTTACCCCGTATACACAAACATGGGTGGCTTTCATATTCTGATATATATCATCGACTTTTTGTTCCAGGAGATAATTGGTCTTTTCCTTTTTATCTACTTTTTGCTGTAGATGGGACGTTCTTTCAGCCTGAGTTTTTAGTTCCTCTTCTAGTTTCTTCAGTTTTCGTTCAATTTTGTCTGTTACCTTTTTTACTATTCCACTAATGAAATCTCGATCTTGGAATATTCCTTGAATGGATTCTTTTATGAGGGAGTTAATTTCTTGTTTGTTTCTGGTCACAGACATAACTTGGCTTGGTGTGGTTTCGTTGTGAAATGACACACACTATGATTTATCATTCTTCACTTTTCACGGGATTTTACAACCACTTTGTACCGACTAAAACCTGTAGTTTTTAAGGAGCAATTTAACGTAGGTCTATTCACTATGAGACATGAACAATTACACTTTTGAACAATAACTTTTGAAGTTAGGATGTTGCAAATTTGTGAAAGTAGAAGAATAATGTACAACAAATACATATTTTTATCGTTGTGTGTGTGTGTGTGTGTGTGTGTTTCTTTGAAAGCAACTCGATTACTACTACACGTAACAGTTGTATTAGGGATGTTTTATACCATATACGTCACGTGAAATCTGTTCAACTATACATTCTAAACATAATATATTCGGATAATTTGTTTCTCCTCCACATTTAGTACACTTATATTTCACTGGTACAGGCATAATGATATAAATGATGCTATTGGTTACTTACGAATGACTCCACGATTGTCTGCATAACGTTTATCAATTCTCAGATGCTTCGGTGATTATAATTCAAAAACGGTTTTCTTGCTGCAATTTCTACAATTTTGTCTTGTACTTCCTTATTGTCCTTTGGAGTATTACACAATTTGCAAAATAATACGTTTTTTATGGATTCTTTCGTTTTAAGGTTTATATGTTTTTCTTTTTTCTCTTTACAGAGTTGTAGTAAAGTTTTTTCCGTATCTTCACATGCTTTCAATAAAGTGCCCTCGAATAAATCGCTGAAATCCATCTTTTGATTTTCACTGAAACAGAAAGTGTGCAATGTTGTGAGTGTGAGTTAATTCAACTTTTCTTTGATTTATTGTATATACCTCATGTTTTTTACTACGAATCAGATTTTCCGTTACTTCAAAATGTTCATTTCCGAATAGACAATCGTAGTAATTTTGAAAATTTATTGTTTTGAGAGAGGCTCTGGTAACACCTTTATCTTTTTTAATTATCAAATTTTCTCCGTCATTCTCTCCATGTTCTACTTTTATCGCATACATCTTCGACTTTAAGCCAATGAACTCTTTTATAATTCTTTCATTGTTTTCGTCTTTCATCAAACCTAAAACTTTTTTATTTACCAATGGAATTCCGAATTGGTTATCTAAAGCATAGTCTGATGTATCAAATTTATATATGTCCTCTTTGATATGTGCATAAATGTCACCGGTGAAAAAGTGGTAAACCAATGAATCAGTATCTGTATACAACAATTTCGCATTTTCATTGAATTTAGGTTTGATATAATCATAATGAAAGTCATATAAACTAGTTTTTGAAATTTCCAAAACACTGAAACCCACATAAATGGGTTTATTTAGTTTTATATTGACTCTTTTCATCTCAATGATTACCATATCATCATCAAAAATGGTCAAACTATGAAAATTCAGTTTTGATATATAACTTTTAGCTCCATATCTACCCTCCCACTTAGTACATAATTTAATATCTTTATATTCACGACAGTTCTCTATTGTTTTCCCAAAGACACTATTGTTCATTAGCTTATAAAATTTTTTCTCAAATTCATTTTCACTGTTTTGTCTTAACATCGTATTCAAACCAATATAAGTTTTTAACCATGGTATTTGTTTAAATTCCAAAATTTTATGAACTCTGCTGATTTTGAGACCTAAACTGACTACCTGTTTCACATTTCTATAATGGATAACATAATTTTTCTTATCGGAAAGTGTTGTTGACAATTTTGGATTTTTTGATGATGATATGGGTGGAATCATTTTTTGAGGACATAATGGAAGATCTTTATGAATATTTTGAAGTTCTACAGGATAATCCAAGTCAACTTCTAATATGTAACCATATTCAGAATCATTAGGTGTATTGAATATATCTTCAGAATAGAAATCAGTATTATTTATCCATTCAAAATCACCTACAGAAAAATATTCTGATAATGCTGTACCATACAAGTTATTAACATCGTAGTACATGAGATATGATGAGGATTGATCAGGGTTACACTCGTTTTTCAAGTAAATATTATTAGCTTTACCATATTTATTGCTACATTGAGATATTCCTCCTCTTATACCCCTTTCAATAAACATTAGTTTATCTACATCATCTAATAATTTCAAAGTAACCTTTGAAATCTTTAAATAACTTGCATAAGCTAGACCTGGTGCAGTGTAATATTTCAAACATTCCAAATCGTATGTTTTCATACAAACTTTTCGAAAGTTTTCAAAAACGTCAGCCAAAAGTAATACATCTGTTTTCAAATATAACTCCATATATTGTTGTAAATTTCGAATTTCAAAAGTATCACATACTTTAACAGCGTGTGAATACTCATCTTCTGTTACACCACACTTTCTCAATTTATTGAAAAAGCATTCGATCGGTGGTAATTTGTCAATGTTCATTTTATCCCAACTATCAAAATAATCATATGGAAATATACCTTCCTTAGATAAAAGTCTAAATTCCTCTTGATTTTTACAGAAACTTTTTGTGATTAACTTTTCTGAATGATTTAAATATGAACTCAATTCATCTAGACTACTTGCCATGAAACGAAAAGAGTCTAGGAATCGGTATGTTATACTTGTGTTGTCAATTTGTTTACTGAATGATATATATTTTTCTTCATTTACTGGTAACAATCTGACAGCACCAGAAACCTCTTTCGCTAAAGCTCTAATAATGAAATGGCTATCGTAACCAGATAAATTATGAAAAACAACAGGTATCATATTATCATTCTGATAGTTAATGTTGCAAGGGGTGGAATGGGCTGCTCCATAAAATTTTCCAGATATATGACAATGGTCCTTAACCTTGATCTGATCCTCTGTGAATGGTTTTAGACAAATATGACAGTTAGTGGCTGAATCCAAATCGTGTTTCTGTTGAGGTGATAGCGGAATCATTGGAACCACATTGGAAAATACTGGATTTAATTCGAAAGCTAGCTGTTGTAAACGTTTGACGAACCAACTGATACAATCGTTACCAGTATATAATTCGAATTTCGATTTTGAATTGTCGATAGTACACAATAAGTAAAATGCTACACTACATGGAATATGTTTTTGGAATTTTCGAATTTTCTTACTAGGTTTCACATCCTCATATTTTTCCAAAATGCTTTCAATGTCTGAATAAATCACAAACGGTACGGTTTCTTTATTTTTGAGATCTGTGAAAGATACTTTTTTTTTTCAGATGGTAGAGTTATTTTGGTTTTATTCATTTTTCTACAGGTGAATATATGGTTGTTCAATACTTCCTGTGAATAGAAATGATTGAGACATTTGGTACAATAAAACTTTCTGTGATTTATGTCACCACTTTGTCCACACAACAACCGCGACATGTCTTTTATTAGAGCAAAATGATAAATAGTTTTGGAATTATCCAAATTTTCATCTGAGTCCATCAATTTCTCTTCAACACATGAATCAACATCATCGAAATCATGTTCGGTTTGAAGTATTAATAAATTAATTGTTGTTAAAAATTCAAGATTACTCGAACGGATAGGAACGATATCCTTTTTTTCAATACCGAAAACGTTTATTGACATATTATTCATTTTCTCAAATTTTGTTATATCTTTAATTTTAAATGGAAATTCAATCCCTTCATATTTCAATATATTAGAAAAATGTGGATATGATGATTTTTCACAGACATTAGTTGCCCATGGATGAAAAGCTGCCACAATAGACCAAAGAAAGCAGTACGGATCATTATTTTGAATGTTAAGGACAGCCTTTTCATTTTGAATGAATTTAGGTACTTCAATATATGTAGAAATACCTACATTTATCGGTGTATAGTTATTAAGGTTCACCTTCAATTGTGAAATTTCATAAAGACTCCAACCGCTGTCTTTTTCTTGGAATTCTTCAAGTTTTGTCAAAATATTATGTTTGATATGCTCATCGTAAAACAGTTTCAAATCTGTATTCGAATCAAGAATTCTGTTTTTGTTTGAAAATGTTTGATGTCAGTTTCGCCGGTTTGAGGCTTCATGAAATTCGATAAAAATATAACGTTAACTTTCAATAATAAAGTTTTCTTCAATTCTCTCCTAACTTTACATACAAAAGATCTGTATGCTTTATCGAAGAACTCTGTAGGATTCTTAATTTTCAAATTAATGATTGCACCAGTCCTCACACGACTATTGAAACATGATTCTAAATCTTGCCAAATTAAATTTCTTTTTTTGTTTTCATTAACATTTTTATTAAAGTTGAATTTTTGTTTATAATATTTCAATAAAGCCAAATTCGATTCCAATTTGGAAGGATATTTTTTGTTCGAACATTCGTTAAATTTGATATATTTTTTCAAAAGTAAGATAGTTTTGTTCAAAAATTCAATCCACTTGGAATAATCGGCTTTAATTTTAATCAACTTACCAACTTTTTGAGTTTTCAACACAATATTATCGCTAACTTTTTGTATTTCTGCACAGGTATTCATTGTTGTTTAGTAGCGTGAAAATGATAAAGTGAATAACGAACGATAATCAACACAGTTTTAATCTATTCTCACTTACCTTGCGAATTATGTCAAATTGCGATGAGTTCAATTTACAAACTTACTTTATAAGATTCAGGCAGCAAGTTACGTGGTCATAGTTCCCACGACACGGCCATTCACACGGAGATTCAGCTGAGTAAGAGATATTCCAGGAATCCCTTATCTCGACATGCAGTTAGCATCCAGTTAACATTATATTAATTATCATTCTGTTTGTAGCTCTCGTAAGAGACAGTCGTCTCTAGTTTGTAAAATAAATTCTTTTTAAAAAGTTATTTTCTCGTTCCAATCATTTAATTGGCGCAGTCGGTAGGATTTGTGCAGCGTGAAAACGAACTTTTTGCGTCGTGGAGTTTCAACCCCTTCAGCACAAATTCAACAAGAATCCTTCGAGGACCACCCAGAACGAGCGGACAAGGAGACGACAGAGCCCCAGGGAAGCTGCAAGGAATCAACGGAGAAGGAACTGGAACTTACAAGTAAGTGCCAAATATTTCCTTCTTGCCTTCACGAACCCTCTGTATAAGGACTTCGGCGAAGATATATAGTACCGTTCATTGCGAACAAATTGTTGTCTATTCGAGACGAGTAATTTTAAGAAACTATTTATTGAGAAAAACAATTATTTATTTATGAATGAAATTGATGATATTTTATCACGATTGAATAGTTTATCATTTCAAGAAAGTTCAGCAAATAATACTGAAAATTTTGATAATACTTTTCAACCCACAATGGTTCCACCAGTTCCACCCCAACCAACTCAAATAAATTGGAACCTTTTCAAATCTAGAATAAACAATTTAAAAACTTTTGATGGTGATAGCAATACATTGAACAAATTTATCAGTAGATGCGATGCTATAGTTAACGCATACAATGTGTTTAATGATGCTTCACTTAATGAACACGTTCTTGAATGTATTCAAGAAAAATTGACAGGTAAAGCCGAGTATATGGTTGGTAACAGAACCGAACTTAATACTTGGGACGCCTTAAAATCTGCTCTGAAACAATGTTTTTCGGATAGGAGAGATTTGGACTGTTTAGTTCAAGAATTAACTAGAAGTCGACCCCATAGAGGAGAAGACCTAATCACTTTCGGTAGTAGAATTCAATTAATCAAAAGTAATGTAGTTCAAAGAGTCAGTAACAACCCAGACTTAACTCCAGAAGAAAAACTTTACCAAACAACTCACTACGATAAAGTAGCCCTCAGTACTTTCATTGCTGGTTGTCCTGGTATTTTAAGAAATAATATGCATCTTAAAAAGCCAGCCTCACTGGAAGATGCCATAGCATACGTAAACGAGTTCGAAAATTTTGAAAAAATGTATGGTTCGTTAAACGATTATAAACCAAAGTTCAATACTTTCGGCAGACAATCCATCATGCCAAACGTCAACCAAAATGGCCCTAGATTTATACAACATCAAAGACAAAATTTTCAAAACGAAAATTTTTCTAACCCAAATTATTTTTCAAAAAATGAACATTTTTTCAATCCACAATTTTCAACTAGACCTAATTGGCCTAGCCAACCAATTAATATCCAACCTAGACAATTACCACCGCAAAGATACCCTACAAACCGAGAAGTTTTCGGACCTCCTCAGAATGTTTTTAAACCAAAAAATATTCCACCTAATCCATTACCGAAACCGGAACCCATGTCCACTACATCAAGAAACCCAACAAAAATGTCTCAAAGACCTTTTTCTCAACAAAACAACACTTTTAGGAACTCTAATAATTACCGAAACCCTCAAAAAATGTTTACCGCAAGTCAAAAACCGAATTTTATATCTGAGGAATTATTTTCTAACGAATACGATGAATTTCCCCAATATAATGACACAGATCAACAATTTTATGATAATCCGAGCCTCAGTGAAGAAGCATACAGTTCAGAAAATGCTGTTTATTTAGAAAACGAACCAAATTTTCAGAATGAATACTCAAGCGACATAGATTGTGATGAAACTGGAAATTTTCATTTAACAACCCAATTCGAAGATCATACTTAGCCGAAATCAATGCATTTTGTAACAATGCATTACCTTATGTCGAAGTTAGTCACAAAAATAAAATTATTAAACTACTAATAGATACTGGAAGTTCAAGATCGATTATTAAACCATCTATTATTGAAAAATTATTCCCAAACAAAATTTATCATTCAAATACTATTATCAAAACGGCTTTAGGAAGTCAGAAAGTAAGGTACCAAGCCTCGATACCTGCTTTTCCAGAGTTCAACACAAACTATGAAATTACTTTTATTTTATTCGATTTCCACGATTACTTTGACGGAGTTTTAGGATTATCAGACTTGATAAATATGCATCTGAATATAGACCTTGTGAATAAGAGACTGATAGGAAATCATGTTGAAATTCCTTTCAAGTTCAGACAGTCTACAGATACGAGTTTTTCTTTCTCTGTCAACCCACAAGAAAGAGTACTTAAATATCTGCCTGTCACAGTTCCTGAAGGTGAAATTCTTACCCTTGAGGGAACACTTAATGATCTTTTCATCCCGCAAATATTGACAACTTCAAAAAATGGTTACGCCCTTATGGAAGTACAAAACCCCACCGATAGAACAATATCAGTGAAATTGATACAACCACTTCCTGTAGAGAGCTTTCAATCCTCTACTTTCGAAATGTATTCTTATGAAACTTTCGAAAATACAGGGACGGACTCACCTAAACTGGCAACCGAAATTAATATCGCTGATTTGATACGTACAGACCATATGAACAAGGAAGAAACAAATGCTATACTGAAACTCTGTAAAGAATTTTCAGACATATTTTTGAAACCTGGAGATAAATTAACATTCACCTCCAAGGTCAAACACGAAATCAAGACCACAGACGAAATACCCATACATACCAGACCATACAGGTATCCATACGTTCATAAGAGCGAAGTTCAACGTCAAATAAAAGACATGCTTGAAAAAAATATAATACGACCAAGCTGTAGTCCCTGGTCTTCCCCAGTCTGGATAGTTCCAAAAAAGATGGATGCTTCCGGGAAGCCAAAATGGAGAGTGGTAGTCGATTATCGAAAACTTAATGATAAAACCATTAGTGATCGTTACCCACTCCCAAACATAAACGACATTTTAGATAAACTGGGACGAGCTCAGTACTTTAGCACCCTCGATTTGGCAAGCAGTTTTCATCAAATCGAGATGGCCGAAAATTCAATCCAAAAAACGGCTTTTAATGTAGAGCACGGACACTACGAGTACCTGAGACTTCCGTATGGCCTTAAGAACGGTCCATCGAGTCTTCAGCGCGTATTAGACGAGGTTCTGAAAGACCTACAGAATAAAGTATGCATGATTTACATGGACGACATAATTATTTTCAGCACTGGACTCCAAGAACACATCCAAAACTTAAAATTGGTCTTCTCTAAATTACGAGAGGCACAATTTAAGATCCAACTGGATAAATCTGAGTTTCTCAGAAAAGAGGTAGAATTTTTGGGTCATGTTATTACGCCCGAAGGCATAAAACCAAACCCAAAGAAAATCAGAGCTGTTCAAAATTTTCCAATCCCAAAAACACAACGAGAAATAAAGTCATTCCTAGGACTATTGGGATACTATCGAAAATTTATAAACAACTTTGCAAAACTAACAAAACCTCTCACAAGTTGTCTTAAAAAGAACGCAAAAGTTGAACACACTAAAGAATTTATCGAATGTTTCAATACTTGTAAATCGGTATTGACTTCAGAACCGGTTCTCGCATACCCCGATTTTGAAAAACCCTTTGAAGTCACAACTGATGCTTCAAACTACGCCCTTGGCGCCATTTTGTCACAAAATGGACACCCAATTTGTTACGCTTCTCGAACACTTGACCCACCTGAAATTAATTACTCAACTATCGAAAAAGAACTTCTTTCGATTGTATGGAGCTGCAAATATTTCAGACCATACCTTTTTGGCAGAAAGTTTACAATTTATTCAGACCACAAACCCCTTCAGTGGCTTTTCTCACTAAAGGAACCTAATTCAAGACTTGTGCGATGGCGTTTGAAATTAGAGGAATTCGACTATGTTGTGAAATATAAGAAAGGAAAATGCAACCAAGCAGCGGATGCTCTTTCCAGAAATCCTCATACAAATGACTTCAATGCTATCGAAACACTTTCAGTTCAAAATAATCCTGGAGACATAAACGAACTTATCGACATCTATTTGAATAACGACAATATTCCAGTCTTAGACAACGACGTTCTCAATGAAGTCCTGGAACCGCAAGAACCGAAAAAACAAATTAACATATTATCTGATATTCAAATTGTTCCCCCAAAATTAAACGAAATCGAAAAAACATCGGATTCACAAACCGTTCACACTTCTCTCGAAGACCCCGTCTTTCAAATTCCCATTTCAGAAAGACCAGTTAATACATATAAAAATCAAATAATTGTAGCTATTGGTGACATAGAAAAACTTAAATGTAGAATAGAAAAGGTATTCGAGAATTTGCGATCTTATATTACCATACCCTCTAAAAATCTGAGCGAGAATATTGTTAAACTCATTAAAGAATATATCGATCCAAAACAAACATTTGCCTTCCATTTCAAAAACCCAACAGTCTCACAAATGTTCAATACAATAATCCAAAATTTACTCAAGAATTCTTCATTCAAAATTGTTCATTGTCCAACATTCTTAGAGGATGTAGAAACATCGAAAGAACAGAAAGAGAAACTTAAATGCTATCACGTTAAGAAAACATGCCACAGAGGTATAAATGAAATGAGGACATCCCTCAGTTCACGATTTTATTGGCCAAAAATGGCAGAAGACATACAAAATTATATTAATAATTGTGAAACATGTCAGAGAAACAAATACGATCGGAATCCTCCTGTAATTAAATTCAACCTAACACCTACAACTTCTAAGCCATTTGAGCATATTCACATAGATACATTCAAAATTTCAAACGAAACTTTTTCAACAATTATCGACACATTTTCACGATATGGTCAGGCATATCCATTAAAATCCTTAACCGGAGTTTTAGTAGTCGAAAATCTACTCAATTTTATTACCCATCACGGTTTACCACTCAAAATAACCGCTGATTCAGGCACCGAATTCAAAAATAAAGATCTAGAAAATTTTTGTAAAATTTATAACATTGAGTTGCATTACACAACTTCAAAAAACAGTAATTCTAATTCACCAGTTGAAAGATTTCATTCAACACTGATTGAGCATTATCGATGCTTAAAGGAAGAAGGAAAATCGTTCACACCTGAACAGCTGATGAAAAGAGCTGTCCTTGGCTATAATAATTCAATACATAGTGTTACCAAATTTACACCTTTCGAAGTAATTAAAGGTCATATTAATAACACAGACCCATTTGATTTAAATGATCGTATAATTGTTTCCGATTACGTTCAAAAACACAAAGAAAATGTCAAAAAACTGTATCAATCTATTCAAAATTCCAACCAAATTACTAAAGAAAAAGTCATTGAAAACAGAAATACCCAACGAAATGAACCCCCAGAGTTTGCAAATCAACAAGTTGCGTATATTCGAACAAAGGCGCGAAATAAAGATCGACCGAAATTTAAGAAAACTGAAATTATTGAAGAGACCGATATAAAACTCAAAACAAATAAAGGCACCTACCACAAAACAATAGCCAGAAAACCAAAAATTTCAAAAAAACTTTTGTTACAGGGAGTAAAAGAACATGAAGATACACGTGTTGATACCGCTATACCTTCTACTTCACGTGCTCCGAGTCCAAAGTGACGATATTCAAATAACCCCTATAACCAACCCCATCCTTCCCATACAGCTGGGAAATGCAAGAATTATATACAGCAAACATACATTTTTATATTACATAGAACTTAGCTCTATTATAAAACAATTAAACAAACTAGACGACTACTTCCAAATAATCAAAAATAATTTAGATAACGGAACAATTAACAACCCAATTTCCTATCATGGATTAGCATACAGCCTGCTAGTCAGAACCGAGTATCTTATTGAAATGACAAAAAGAAATTAGAAAACCTCCAACCCCATATCCGTATTAAAAGAGGTATGATAAATGTTATTGGAAAAATCGAAAATTGGTTATTCGGTACTCTTGATGCTGATGATGGTAAACGATACGACGAAAGTATCGCTATATTAGAACGTAACCAAGAAAATATGATTAATGAGGTAAACATGCAAATCTCTCTCTCCAAAAAATTAATCAATCACTATAATAAAACTATCCAAATTTTGAATTCAAATCAAGAAAAATTAGAAAACAGTCTAAAAACATTTCAAGTTGCAGTTCAAAAAACCATTGGCGACCTGACGAATTACATTAGTTTTCAAGGAATTGTTTCACAAATAACCCTTGACTGCCAAAATATGATTACTTTTATCGATAATCTAGAAGATGCTATCACATTTGCAAAGTTAAATACCTTACACAATTCAATAATACCTAGTTCTGAACTGAAAGAAATAATAAATTATTTAAACAACATCTACTCTGATTCAAAAATCCCGAAATTTGAAAGTATGTTGACATATTATCAATTTTTCGGTGCACAAGTAACTTTTTCGAATGACAGAATAATTTTCGCAATACACGTTCCTATTGTCGGAAACGAAGTTCTTACATTTTTCCACCTTTATCCCATCATCCAAAATCACAGTATTTTCATCCCAAAATACCCATATTTGGCACGAGCAAACCACAATATCCAGTTCGAAGACAGTCCATGCCCAGTATTAGAGAAAACGTATTATTGTCCAGAAGATTACTTTTCCGAAGACCAATGCACATCCCACCTGATCGAAGGCAAAGTCGCCGATAATTGTCAGCCTCTTCCAATCAATGTGGCAGAGTCGATTATCGAACAAATCACTCAAGAAGAAATCCTGGTAATTCCGATACAGAGCGAAAGAATATTTTCCAAGTGTAAAACCGATCAATATTTGGAAATAAAAGCGCCCACCCTAGTCAAGATCCCGAAAAATTGCCAAATTGAAGTTAGAAACAAGATTTTCACCAACAACGTGAAAATAGGAACAGGCAAGCCACTGATCTTACCTAAAATTGAAATGATAAATATGGAGAAGTCAACAATATATGAAACACAAAATTTCTCGAGACTAAATTTTGAAGAACTCTACGAAATCAACAATATAGTGGACCGATTGAAACCAATCCACAAATTTAACAACTCCGAAAATAACACTACCATTTTTGGCGTTTTTGCAGGAGTTACTATCCTAATAATTGTCCTGATATTGGCAGCTTTTAAGAAAAATTGGATTAAAACCCGTATACTGGGATGTTGTTGCTTCAAAACACCCCAAAAAGAAGAAAATACCAATAACGAAGATATGGTTCCAAGCCGCCAAAATAATTCCATTATTTTTTCGGCCTAAGGAGGGAGGAGTTACGTGGTCATAGTTCCCACGACACGGCCATTCACACGGAGATTCAGCTGAGTAAGAGATATTCCAGGAATCCCTTATCTCGACATGCAGTTAGCATCCAGTTAACATTATATTAATTATCATTCTGTTTGTAGCTCTCGTAAGAGACAGTCGTCTCTAGTTTGTAAAATAAATTCTTTTTAAAAAGTTATTTTCTCGTTCCAATCATTTAATTAGCACTTATTTGCTAATGAGTTGTTATTTTGAATGCGCGCTATTTCCATAATTTAGAGGTCATATAAATCATGAACTTTGAACGTATGTTTATGGTAACACAGCATTGAATTTCTTAATGGAAAAATTACATCACGTAATTGATACATGATAATGCACTCGCAAATCATGAACTTTACATGTGTGTTATGGTAACACGGTATTGATATTTCTTGATAGAAAAATTATATCACGTACTTGATACATGATAATGCACTCGTTTATCATTCAATAAACAACATACGTACGATGTTATTCATTTTTTTCAGCCCAATTTCACAGTATAAATTAACGGATCTATGTATTTGGAAAATCATTCTAGTTACGAGTTAATCGATACAACAACAAAAATGTCAACTATTCCGACAACTTTAATTATCAATATTACTAATACAAAAATATTGCCCAATAAGCAATCATACTCCATTTTCAACATTCAATTTGCAATTTCTTCACAAAATAATATTTCCTTTAACATATTGAAAACCTTGCACATCGATGATAAACATGATACCACACTCAATGACACCATAAAAATAAAGTAATATACTGATTCATAGAGTATTTATAATACGAATGCTGATTACGCAATATTTCTCTTATCCTTACCATCGAATCCTAACCATTTAACGAAAACTTTTCCATTCTTTCTTTTAGTACTTTTTCTACGAGATATATATCAGGATGTTTTACTTTTTGTGATTGCTCTTTGTAAAAACCTCCCGAAATATCTTGCTTTTTATCATCTTCCAGTAAATAGGTTACAGGATTTGTCAATTGTACTTTTGCTATCGTGAAAATTTCTGTTGACCAGTTTGGAAAATATTTTTTATCGAAAATTCCTCGTAATTTAGATATGCGTACACAATCTCCTACTTTGAATTTATTATTGAAGTCAATTTGTTTGATATGATTGTAGGCTGTGTGAAGTAATTCATTTTTATCTTTTTTACTCACTTCAGCGGGTTTCATTTCAATGGTTCTATGAGTGGAATTATTATATTTTTCCAAAATATGCTTCAATACATTAAGCCACTTATAGTTACCCTGAAAATTGAATTCTTTATACATCCAAGACTTCATTGTTCTATTGAATCTCTCAATTATTGATGCTTTCTTTTCACTGAACGTACTATAATGATCACCTTTATATTTTTCCATCAACTTCTTAAATTCTGAGTTGAAAAATTCTTTACCTGAATCAGTTTGTAAATTTTGTGGTGATTGTTTACGTAAAACTTCTTCCGTAGCTTTAGACACAGCATTAGCTGTCTTATTCTTTAAAGATAGTGCCCAAGCAAACTTTGAAAAACAGTTTATCACAGTTAGAATATATTTATATCCTTTATCCACTTTAGCATATGGTATCATCTCAACTGAATCAGCTTGAAAAAGATCATCAAAACCTTTAATGATTATTCTTCGTCTTTTGAAATTGATTCGGGCTTGTTTATGAAGTTCTTCAATAATATCCCTTTTAACATTAGTTTGAAAGTTCATGGTATGACGGTCAGAAGAAAACTCATTAATATTGATTAAATTTTATTAATACATACACTATCTCTCATACATTTTTCATAAAACAATGGTACTCATTTTCTAATTCCTGGATCCTTTAGATTTTTGTTTCGATATATTTGATTTGGTGGTTGTGCTCCTCTTCTCAAGAATCCTAGAAGCTTTGATAATCAAACGGTTTGCTTTGGAAGACACGTTATGCTCTTCCATATCAGGACAAAGTTCTCCAGTCAAATTTTTGGTATACTGTTCAATGTCAATTTGATCATATTGTTGTGTACTCATGTTTGAGACAAAACGTTATTAGTAACTACAAATCCAATGAATCTATTTATACTTTTCTGTTATCAAAATAAGATTAAAATTTTACAAGCTCTTCTCGAAATTTTTGGTTGAAAATTTTTTGTCTATGTGAATTTTCTAGAATTGGATCTATAAAAGCTGAACTGCTCCGAATACGTCGTTGGAAGCGTGTTCGATCGATGGCAAAAAATTCCCAATAAGTTTTTCTTGCATTTCTATAGGCGAAACTCCAAGCAAATATGTAATGAACTTCATTTTTCTTTTCATCGTTACTACTCGTTACTACTACATATGTTACTACTCATCATAACTCGCTCTAGAATTTTTTCTCAGAATTGTTATGTTAGTGGATTGTATCTGAGTAAACGATCGTGTAAAATCAAACAAAATGCTGATGTATTTGCAAGAATATTTTCACTGGCTTCGAAGTCGAGTCTTATATCTTGCACTCCTACCTTTAAGCTATCATTTTGTCTACTGCAATCAAAAACATATAGAGGTGCGATATCATGAAACTTAGTCAATGTAACACAGGGCTCTTCAGAAGTTTTATAATATTAGGATTCTTGAAATTGGGCGAAGAGCTCGTAAAGTAATGCAAACTGGTTTTTCTTGAAGTTCAAATTCATATTATCGTAAGGGTATACATCTGACTTGAGGTGGAGTTTGATGTTGGTAATATTACAATGATCGAAATGACTAATATTTTTTTTGATCTGATTTTTCCTCTGAGTCTGAAAAGCTACAATGATGAATCGAGGTTTTTCCAATTGATTAGATGCTTTCACATTCCAAGAATGAGTCATTGTTTGTTGTAAAAGTGGATATTCGTGTAGTTCCCAGCTCCTGAATGCAATTTCTAAGTCACGTCCTTTTTCAATGTACTTGAGTAATCGCAATTTTTCTGTATCGGAAACTTGAACATGAGGAATTCTCCAGAGAATTTTAGTTAAATCAACTTTAGGTTTTTCATTATCCTTTGTTGATATTACAGAATTTACTACTTGTTCTAATGAGTACCAATTCTTGGCGAATGTTCACGATTATTTTCTTGAAATCTTCACAGAAACCCAAAAAGTGTTTCAGGGGGATGTAGACATTGAAGTATCCATTCGAATCGGATACTTTTAGATATTCCTAATGATTCCAACAGGCAGTATGTATCCTTTAATAGATGATGTTATACCTGGGTTCCTCATCCTGTCCACTACCGTGCCTCCTATCTCATATCTTATCTCATCGAACAGAAATGCCATACCATTATTCACAAAATTCAATGTTATACCAGGTTTATTTTCAGCATCAGTTAATCGTCCTTCGATATAAAAGTAACTTTGGGATGGTAATGTATAAATATCTTGAGTTTGAATAGGAATTCTAATTTCATCAGAATTATTGAATGTCGTATTTGCATAAGGTGGATGACTATGCATCTCGTAATTAGTTATAAAATCATCCATCAATACATGTTCACCAATATTCAATATATTAAAGCTCATTTTTGCGTTTTTCCTCCTTTTTCCACTATCCAGTATTTTTGTTTTTCTGCTACTTCGGCTGCTGCTGCTTCTGCCGCCGCAAGAAAACTTGAAAAATAACAAATTTTGTCTGAATCTTGAACTGATGTTGACTTTGAGCTTACACCAAAACTCGTAAAAAGTAGCCGTTTTGACACTTTGACACTTAAAGTACTCGAAAACCAAGTGAAAGAAGAAACTGTCGATTTTCTGATGTTAACCGTTTAACAGCACTTCCTATAGTGACATATTTTCCAGGATCTTTATCAATTATATTATGTGCTGTTGTTGGTGTTGTTGGAAAAGTTGTAATATTATATAAAAATACCATCAGAGCTGCTCTTTGAGATGAAGTCTTACTGTTATCGTTTCCTGTTGGAAATTGACTAAATTACCCTCTTGGTCATTTATTTTAAGGAAAACCTCATCGATATGTCTAGTGTTGATTGGTAAATAGATAACATTTGCAACTTTTTCAATAATTCGAAATCCACTTGGTACGGTGGGGTAGAACATATGTAACAAATGTACGGCACTGTCATTATTGAATAAATTCGTTATTAAATTGCATTCAACACAAATCGAATTCACTTTGGAGATATTGATTGGAAAAACTGATATATGTTTTCTATTCGGTTGTAATTTCTTTTTCTCGAATCCTAATAGAGGTGCCAATGAGTTAGGTTTTTCAAAATGAATTGGTTTATTGGACATGATTCTCAAAGTATTTCGGTTTGCATACAATTTCAGATCGATACTACTCTCAGAATTTTCCTCTTCTTTGGTTATGATATTTGAAGTTTTCGCTTTGAGTTCTTGTTTTGTACTTTCTTTCGCTTTCACTTCATTCAATTGCCTCATAATTTCACTCTCTATATCAGATATTTCATATGAACCAGGAGGAATCTTAATTTTTGTAGACCCAATATAAAAAATATTATTAGTCTCATCCACATTCGGTATTGTATTGAATATTACAAAATCAATCAATCCTAAAACATAATTCTTTGTATCGTCCAGTATGATAGGAGGATTAATTTTAGACGAGAGAATCGAATCTCGGCCTGATAAGGTGAACGTACACATGTTAAAGGTTATCTATGGAATGAAGAGACAACATTGATTGCATACATGTTTATTGAGAAAGAAATTTCAAACATAGTTGTCCGCAATTAACAGAATTATATGATTGATATACAGTATGATTATAATTACAACGTCCATCTGAATTGAAGTATATTAAAGCTTCCAGAGGTGGTCTGAGATTACCATAACTATCAAAATAAATTATATGAGAACCATTTTTGCGGTAGGCAGTCCAATGAGTCCCTGGTCCAGATTGTTTATCGAGATTTATCATTCCTCTTTCTTTTTTCGGATTTTTTTCGGTAAATTATCTCTCATATAGACAGATCTGAAAAATGGAATTTTTAAATCCTTTGCATACTTTATCAAGTCGATATTGGATAACGGACGATTATGAGGAATTTTTTCCATGTTTCGCCTCTCCCTATCAAACGGTGGTACGATTCAAAAACAACCCCAAACCAGTTTTGTAAGGTCTTACATAAAATCCTTTCCCTAATGCAATAGATTCCATAGTTTCATTATAACGTTGACCTTCTTCTAACTGATTTTTTGCAGATTTAGCATTAGTTACAGCTTTGGCAATTCCAGCTGCTCCGCCTGTAAGGGCACCGAGTGCACTCAACCCAACAAAAATTGGAATCAAAGGAAGTATTCCACCTGTTTTGGGTATTCTCACAACACGTGTTGGTTTAATATTCAATTTTTTTGCAGATTTCAAAGCTACCGTCACAGCTTCTCCTATAGTCTTTGGTTTTTTACTGATGATCTGTTTTTTATTTTTCGTGTCGCTGTCATGAAACACATCCCCTTTTTATTCCTACATTTCTTCACAATTTTTTTCTTCCTAGAGATATTTTTCCTCTTATTTTCAGATTGTTTTCTTTTACATTTTTTGACAACCATCTCGTTATGAATTACTCGATACACTGACAGATTCACCCGATTACAGTAAATATTTACATGAATATTTTTATTTTCTTATTATCAACATTTTCAAACTCTTCCTCCAAATTTCGTTTTTTTAGGATTCTGCTGCTGCTGCTGCTGATACATTTGTTCATTTATTCCTTCAATTGAGCCATTTTTCTGAATATCTGACTCGATTTGTTGCTCAAAATGTTTTCTTTTGGCAGATAATTTGGGGTTTTTTTCTCTTGAGTTGATTATTCTTATTTTTTTATCTGGGATAACAGGTTTATCGTTGAGGATTTTTCTTTTAGTAGCACGCTTCTATTATATCTTCTATTATATCAATATCCATAGGTTCATCTTCTTCTTTGTTATCGATAATAGGTCGTTTTCGTCTCGGTGGCGGCAGACGTTTAGTCTTAGATTGTTTCTTATCAACTCGAATAATTTTATTTCCATTGCTACTGTTGAGAAGTTTTAAACACTCTTCAATATTCTTCGTTACATCTGTTAGTCGTTTATTCATTCCACTCAATAACTGAATACATTTTCTCTTGATATTAGCAGTTAAAGGTGTACGATTACGACGTTGTAAGCCCATACCTAATTTGACTTTTACCTTCATGGTACCTGCTACTGCTAGGGCAGCCATTTTTTCTCCTAATGAACTATCTTTCGCTTTGGATCGCGTCATAGCCTTCTCAGCTAGAATTCTATCAGCTTCATGTCTACGATTCAAATCTTTGGTTTGTGAATAACTTATATCATGACTTTAACATGCTTCATCTAAACCATTTATACCTTTTTGACCACGAGCAAGACGTTTTTGTAATTTTGTACCTGGTCCGCAATATTTATATCCGGGTATATGCAATTCAACCGGTAAATTATTGATAGCGCTATTCACCAACCCATCACCGAAACGTTGCATATTAGATCTTTTCGCGTATAAGTTTGAAAGTTGACTGATTAAAATTCAGTTACCTCAAGAATTTTATTGGAAATAGATATGCAAGGTATTAAAGTTATTCCACAAAAAATTGCTCTACCAATCGAGAATAATATATTTGAAACAGAGGAAACTTTCAAAAAGCATGGTATGCTATTCCCCTCTACAATAAGGTGTATAATTATTGTTGGACCTTCAAACTGCGGTAAAACAAATTTAATGGTGAATATGTTGGAGCATGGAAATGGATTAAAATTTGAAAATATATATGTGTATTCTAAATCACTTAACCAACCTGAATATAGGTACTTGGAGCACTTGCTTAAACCAATAAAAGGAATTGGATATTACGCATTCAGTGCCAGTGAAAATATAATGCATCCGTCTGAAGCTAATCCCAATTCGATTTTTATTTTTGATGTCGCTTGTGATAATCAGGAAGTTATAAGAGAATATTTCAGTATGGCGAGACATGCTGCTGTCGATCCATTTTATTTGAATCAAAGTTATGCAAAAATACCCAAACACTCAATTCGAGACAATGCCAATTGTTTAATCGCTTTCAAACAAGATGATCTAAACTTGCGACACATCTATACCGATCATGTAAGAACTGACATGGCCTTTGATACCTTCAAGGTGATTTGTTATTTATGTTGGAGAGAACCTTATGAATTTATTACTATTTTTAAAAATTGTTATCTCAATAGGGGTCGTTACCGCAAAGGACTCGATCACTTCATACACATTCAAGAATGAAAATGGAAACAAACCACATTATCAGATTAATACCAGTTCAGACCTGTTGTAAACCAGTTCAAACCTGATAAAAACCTGTTCATAACCGGTTCAAACCGGATCAAAACCAGTTCAGCAGACCTGATAAAAGCAGATCAAGTGTCCGTTCAACCTATTCAAAAACCTGATATAGACCAGTTTGACAATGAAAAGTGAAGACATAGAACTGAAAAAAGACTTATTAATAAACGGAAAATTGTTAAAAATAAACTGGAATTTTTGAAACATGGTGAATTACTACATGAAAGTAAGTTCAATCCGATTACAAAACACCTGAAAAATATAGAGAATAAATTACCAGACAAAATTCCCTAAATTAGGTGAACAACAAGAAACATCATCTGAAACATACAAAACGTCTCCAATACAACAATACTTATTGCAAACTCCAAAAAATGAAAAGATGTTTCCCAAGATTCCTCGTCGATTATCAATGAAACTACTATCAAATTCAGAACTAAAAATAGAAAATGTTCCACATTCTGATGATGAACCAAGTGAAATCAAGCAATCTATTGTAGAAAATATTCAGTCTGAAGATAAAGAAGAAAGTCAATCAACTGGAGTTAATCGTCTGAACGATATCACACAAACTTCATATATTGATTATTTAAATCAATATGATCCTCTTCCAAGAAAGTATATCAATGAGATGCACCATGATGTAGACAAAAAAAGAACTCGATCACAAATATGGTGTACGACTCGATGAAAATACTGTAAAACTATCAATCGGTGATTCAAAACTGCACATTGATGGTCCAGATGTAATCGTTAAAAATAGAAGATATAAGAGTACACCCGGTCTATATGAATTACTTTTCAAAAAATATCCTGAAAATTTCACCGAACAAGATCAACAAAATTATAAACAAATTGTTTTGAAAACGAATGCTCACCGGCGGCATTATCAACCAAATAAACAAATTGACGGTAGTAAATTGCAAAAATATAAAAATATAATAGCTCCAATATCGGGAGAAGGTATGTTTATGGAAGCAAATAACAATAAAATAGATTATATTAGATAGGATGATCCAAACGAACTCTGCTACAGATTACGTTTACTACTATCCTCAAGGCAGGCAGGTCATTCAGGTCACCAAAATGAAATAAATTCCATTATTGAAGAACTGTGAGAAGCTAACATAATTGCATGATAATTCAACAGTATTGATTAAAGAGAATGGAAGTCGAAGCACGTATGCATTTAATACACGAAAGAAATTTCGAAACTTTTGAAAGTAGAATCGAAACTTTTCATAATTGGACATATTAATTTCCAAAAGATAAACTTGCTGATGCTGGTTTCATTTATACTGGTAAAGGTGATATAGTTGCGTGTCCGAAATGTCACATTGAAGGATTCGAATGGAAAATGGGAGACGATCCGCTGATGGATCACTTCAGATGGCAACCAGATTGTATATTTTCTAATGGAAATACATTGCTCTCTGGAAAAGGAACTCGAGAAGAAGGAGAAGAAAAACTTTCATAAAAGTGTCATGAACTTTCAGCAGTAAGAAGGCTGAGACTCAATCTTTTGAAATATTTTGAAATACATATATTTTTGAATTTGAGTAATTTACTGATTTAACAAAAATAATTAGGTAGTTTTCACTGAATACTTTTTCAAATTTGGAAACTAGTAATTAACTGATAACTGAGACTCAATCACTGAATATTTTTTCAAATGTGGAAACCAGTAATTAACTGATAAATGAGCCCATTTAATTTGATTCCTTACAGGTTTATTCAGAAATTCTTTTACACAGGTGATCAATTTGTTAGGTGAAATTCAGGTACTCTAAATTCAGGTACCTAAAATATGTGAATATAGATATAAAGTATTGAATATGCAGAATTTAGTTAATAAAGGCACGCCTGAACAAGCTGTTCTATAAGGAAATACGTGTTGCTTTTTTTGAGTGTTCAGGGAAACAGATATGTGCAGCAGGTGAGAGAGAAAGAGAAGAGGGGATAAGTGAAATCTTTTGAATAACCTCTATATAGTCAGTGTTGATGTTTGAGAGAGTTAGGGTTCTGCCAGCCGAAGAAAGGAAAGTCAACTCACCTGGAATCCTGGACTTCTCTGGCTTCGGTGGTTTCCACCGCTCTTTCACACGTAATGTAAAATGAACTATTTTTTGGGTATGGACGGAAAAAAAAGCACTTTTTCGGGTCACGTTTCTAGGGTTTTCAAGATTGCGACACGACTTCGAGTTGCTATTGCCAGCACGAGCTTCTCAGTGAGAACTGTCATACTATCTGGCGACTGGCTAGAAATCATGATTAAGCGGAAGCAAAAAGTGAGGGACAAATAATTTGATAGAGAATCTCAAATATTTCTGTTGAATGACCAAGTAATGTGTTTTCAGAATAAAGTAGCATATTATATAATAATCAAATATTCAACCTAAAAGAAGAAAAAATTCAACTAAACTAGGAAGGAACGAGGAGTAAACATTCTTCCCGCCCTAATACGCAGTATTTTAGGTATGATCATTGGAGTGTGAAGGACAAAGTTTTACGCAAGGTCTTTGCATTACCCTATGTGAGGTGCATAAAGTTACCACTCTTGTTATTCCGTCCGAACCCGGATGTAATTTTTCAATTCTCCCGAAACGCCACTGTAGGGGGGGGAGTCTGCTCATCTTTTATAAGGACCAGATCGTCCACGTGAGGGGTTCTCACAGGAGATATCCATTCATGTCTCTGCTGCAGAGGATGCACATATTCACCGTTTCCATGTATCTTGATGAACTCTTTGCAGCAGTTGCCAGCGATCGAGGCGATTGATGTTAAAATTAGTCAAATCAGGATCAAGAAGGACTGTCATGGGTTCAAGGGTTAGAAATTGACCTTGGGTCAAAACTCTCAAGTCGTTTGCATCATTACTCATGGCGTAAAGGGGTCTAGAATTGAGCAGTGCTTAGATTTGCATCAATAAGGGACAAATACTTTGATAGGGAATCTTGAATATTTCTATTGAATGACCGAGTAATGGGTTTTCAGAATAAAGTAACATAATATATGATTATTAAATGATCAACCTGAAAGAAGGAAAAAATTTACTAAATTAGGAAGGAACGAGGAGTGAACAGTCAGATCTTGGAGAAATGAGTGCAGTTAACACCCGAAAATGATTGTGGATACTAATAATCGAAACGTCGTGAAGTAACTTGGTTTGGAGTCTTTTTCTAATTTTTCATTCCAATTCCTTGTTAATAACTTTTAATTTTCATCTCGTGTTGATAGTTTGATTTCTTTGTTGTTACTTGTATTCCATTTCATTGTAGTTTCAGTTTTTCTGCTCGATACAATTGTTATTCTTCAGCTGATCTCTTTTTTAAATTTTCACAGAATCTTTCAGGTATTTCAAATCAATTTATATTATATTAGACAATGGAATTCCGAACTTATGATTAAACAACTTGACATGATTTTCTAATTCACTTTGAGTTAACGTTACAGGCACTTCTCCATAAAAGGAATTTTTTTTATCAATATTCAATTCCAACTCATGAACATTCACATAAATATTACTTAGTTTTTCAAATTTATTGATCTGATTCGTTTCATGGGCTTTTCTCAACCTTCGCTATTCAATATAAAATTCTGTGGGGGATATTATGTTGTAAATCGATAACCTCCTATGGATGGGTATAAAGCGCTAACGATTCTCCACAAAAAGCATGCCTCTTCATTAATTTGAATATTGATACATGCTTGCTTTCTCGAAATTTGTGATGGTATTTTGAGGAATAATGTTCCATTGTCCTACATTTGGTGTGACAAAATATATTTGACTAATTATTTCCTCATCTCTTAATTGTTTCACAAAATCACTACTTATAGTGGTATTCACTTTGAGAAATGGCATTGTCTTCAGAATTTTGTTGATGAGTTTTTTGAACAAATTTAATCCGTCATCCAAAAATGCTTTCGTTGCTTTAGGTTTCACATGATAACACCCATTTGTACTCTGTTATTAAAATAATAATCAACATCTTCCCAGCAAACCTTACGCTCCTTTTTAGAACCTACATTTTCATTTTTCATCATAAATAAACATCTCAGTCATTTCAATTGGCCAATTTTCGTTATGATTTTGCTTTTTTCGCCTACTTTGAGTTTCAATTTTTTCAGAACTTCATTACACACTCTGATATGTTGATTTATCGCTTCGATTTCAAGTTTTTCAGCTGAATTTTCTTTGATGGATTTCAACGTTCCATATATTTTAGATATTGTTTTTTCAAATCCATTCACGATGTATCACCTAATATTCATGAAAAAAGTAACTCATGTTTACAATTCAACAATTTCTAACGATATAGCAGGTAAATGTTTGCACACATCTCTGTTTCCTCTGAAGACAATAGTGAGGGTCTTGATATGTCAGGAGTTCGAAATAAGCGGAAAAGGCAATATCAGGACACCAGACAGACGAAAAAATTCGAATTCAAGACTTTTTTGTATACCTAAGATCAATAATTTGAGTTTTGCGTCATTATATATTGAATACAATTGAAGTCGTGTAATTTTATTTTTCTGTGCTGATATTCATCAGAGAAATAATAGTGTGCAACAATGGTAGAGTGTCTCTGCAGGGTTTGTGAAAACCTTTTCAACGCAGGTGAAATCCTAATTTCATAACTATTATAAAATGTTTTCTCTGCTGGGAGTACTTATAACGCATCTTAGTTATTCCCAAAGGGGTAGTCCATATGCAAAATGATAGTGAAAAGAAATGATAGGAGGTTAGAAGCGTGATAGGGCTCAATGTCTTTTTTTTACTGGCGGAGTGGTTATTATACTAGTATTATACTATTATTGTACTATTATTATTATACTATTAGTATTATACTATTATACTTCACTATAAAATAACTGGTACAACAAAGATTTGTTTAAAAGAAATGTTGCTCTCTCGATGCGCTGCCTCGGAATTGTATTGTGAAATGATTGTGTTATATAACGATGACATTATCAACTTTGAATATTTTTCCCAAATTTACGGTTTTTGGGTTTTCAATCATTGGGTCGATATTGAGTATTTCACCTTCCACAAACTGTGCTATATTCTTTATTCAAGTAAAAATCCATTCCATAAAACCTTCACCGTCAGAACTATTGATAAAAGAAAAGGAGTCATGGTAGATGATAGCTCACCAAAAATGCTTCATGTATTTGATGTTGTCTAGTTGTCTGGTAATTTAGAATTGCACTTTTCTAAAATGGATTCAATGTCAACATAAATCACAAAAGGCACTTTTTGTTCGTACAATGTCATTAAACAAACAACTGAAATTACAAAGAAATGGTATACAAGCAACAACAAAAAATAAAATAAGAATTGAAAAGATAATACAAGTTAATAGAACCAGGCAGTGGAAATGCCGCCAAATTTGTGACGCCTTCGTTGAATTTGAAGAAAAAAAAAGCAGAAGCCCAAATCTAATAATGCATCTCCCATTCTAGCAACTGATAACCCTCATCCTCTCGAACCTGCGAAAGAGTTCATAGAAACTCACTTCCCTCCTTTTGCTCTCAACTATGAACAACTTTTGAGTAACATTAATAATTCAGCAGATCCTATCGCTGTGGCGAACGATTTCACTACTAATCTCCTGGGAGTCACACACATGCTTATGAAAATTCACCCTCACTTAAAGGACAAAGCAGTGAAGAGAAACATTACTATTTTAAAAAAGAAGATTTTTGCTGATCTTGGAAACGATATATCAGAATATGACACAGATTTCTCACAGATAAGCCAGTAATATTTTGTTGACTGCCACGCTTCTTTGTTTTCCTAAAATTCACTTCTCTCATCCAGTGGAATATAGATGGATTTCTCCATCGTCTAGCTATGTTACAAATCTTAATAGCAACCCATTCTCCATTATATGCTTTCAAGAAAAAAAATCAATTGTTTTCGGCGGGACAGGATCACTAATAATAATCATTCTTCTAGTGGTGTAGCGACCCTAGTAAAAAAGTCAATAAATGCAAATGTTTTACAAGTCAACAGTGAATTAGAAGTCATAGTAATCGAAATCGATTCACCAAGTAAATACTACGTTTGTAATATCTACTTACCATCTAGCTGTCCTATAAACTATAATGATTTGTCAGATCTGTTGACTCAAATACCAACTCCACGCCTGATTGTAGGAGATTTCAATGGACACAATAGAGACAGCAGAGGTAGACTAGTTGAAAGGATAATACAGACTTACAACTAGATTTTCTAAATGACGGCTCTTCAACCAGGTTCAATATAAATACAGGAGAGGGCTCGGCAATTGATTTAGGTATATGCGATCCAAGGCTATCTACACGTTTGACATGGGAAGTTATCGACTTCACATATGGTAGTGATCATTATCCCATAATAGTCAAAGACCTCTTGGCTTATAACACTTATATGTTTATCCAAACATGGAAAATTGATTCTGCCAACTGGCAACAGTTCGAAAACTACATCGACGTTGCAATGTCACATTACCAATTGACTGAAGACATAGACGAATCCATAGCTAATTTTACTAATATTATACTACGAGGTGCCGAGCTTGCTATAGGAAAAACTAGAAAATCGAATATACATAATCCAGTCCCTTGGTGGAACAGTGATTGCAGAAGAGCAATTCGGTTTAGTAGATCGTTATTTAATAAATATAAAACAACAGAAGATGAAATCGAATTCAAGAAAGCTAAAGCTAAAGCACAACAGCTAGTAAATCAAGCTAAACAAAACTCATGCAATCTCGGAAGTCTGGAAAAGAATCAGGAAATCAAATGGCTTAAAAACTACACCGTTTATAACCTCAAATTCAATAACAATATAATAAGCTCGGCCCCAGAAATAGCAAATGTTCTAGCCAACCACTATGAACAAATGTCTTCAAATGATAATTACAGTCCCACTTTCTTACGAAATAACCTATTAGTGGAAAAAAACAATATTCTAGATGATAACGATCAGAATACTCCACTAAATATTGCCTTCAGAGCTGAACTCCAGTCTTCAGGATTTAAGGAATACCAGTCCAGGGCCGGACGATATACAAGTCGTATTTCTGAAACATCTTTCGGAAGTAGCTGAAGTATTTTTGCTTAAAATAATTAATTTCATTTGGCAATGTCATAAGTTTTCATCCATCTGGTCTAAATCCATAGTGCTTCCTTTACTAAAAAGTCAAAAACATCCTCTTGACCCAGATTCTTATAGGACCATAAGTTTTACATGTTCAATGAGTAAACTCATGGAGAAGATGGTCAATTGTCGACTTTCTTGGTATATAGAAAGATCAAATCTCTTCATATCGGAACAGAATAGTTTTAGAAAACACCGATCAGGAATCGACAATATTCTGGACTTAGAAAGTGATATTCACGAAGCACTGGCAACAAAACAAACCTGTATTGCAATATTTTTTGACCTGAAACAAGAATTTAACACATGTTGGGAATTTTAGATTCTCGAGAAATTACATTTATGGAACATTCGTGGTAATTGTCTTGACTTCGTCAAAAACTTTTTGAAAAATAGATCCTTCTCAGTAAGAGTTTACAATTTTCTCTCCGATAATACCATCGAATAATACGTTTACCAATAAATACCGGTACTATTTCGATGGAAAGACACGCACACCTAAGCCATACTATGAAAGAATTCGAACGTATCTTCAGCACCTAAACATTGAATTCCCGGATGTCTATCCGTTAGATCTCGACCATCCACCCCCTTGTACCATAGCAATTCCTGAAATTAACACCAATTTACATCGCTATAATAAACACGATACAAACCCTTCTATCATCAGAACTGCCTTGGCCTCTATTTTAAATCAGCGTTACCATAATTTCACGAAAGTATATACCGATGCCTCAAAAACCGACAATGATGTTTGTGCAGCGGTGGTAACTCCTAACGATGATTTCAAATATAAACTGCCCTCTGACACTACCGTCTTTTCCGCAGAACTGTATGCATTATACAAGGCAATCCAGTTCATTAATCACTCCAATTCTTCGTTAGGCCTAATCCTCACAGACTCCTTTAGTTCAGTAGAAATATCACAGCAAATTTATCCTATCAATCCTATTACCAAAATGATGGAATCAAAACTGTTGGAAGCAAAAAAGAACTCCCGGAGGATCAGCATTATGTGGATCCCTTCTCACAACGGGATAGACGGAAATGAAAAAGCAGACCAATGTGCGCGAAACGCGATAGTAAGTGCTGAATCAGAAGTAGTATCTCGTAGTGTACCGAGCGATTTGAAAGTCTTTTTGTGAAATAAATTGTCATGTTTGTGGAATCGAGAGTGGTTAAATTTGCGATCAAAGTTGCGTAATATTAAAACCATATCTTGGGTTGGCAACCAACTTGTGAGAGCAGAAAAGCACAAGTGACTCTCACGCGCCATTGTACATTGATAGTATTGTACTGATCCGTCGCTAATCACCTTTCAGAAAAATTATTGAATTTGATTCTGCATAACGGATCGTTATTTTGTATGTTAGGGTGAATCTGTTGGATATTGTGAATATACAGGGTGTCCCTGGACTTCCTCTTTTCCTCTCGGGAATGTATAGATGGGGTCAAAATATCACCAGTACTTCATATAACTTTTTTTCCTAAAAGTCTTCGTAACCAAGTTACGGGCCCGCGAAGTTACAAAATGAAAAATGTTTTTCTTTGATAACTTTTCAAGTGAATATTCAAAATCATCCAAATTTTGGTAATTGACTAAACAAATGAATTCCGTCGATGAGCTTTCATGCAGGAGTCAGTTGTTTTGCTACAAAGTCAGGAACGGACTACCCCCGATGGTCCACACCCCAAAACTTTGAAATGACAGATATTTTTCAATATTTTACTTACTTGGACAATTCTATGAATAAAAGTACTCGTGTGGAAAGTCGATCGGAGCAACGAGTCTTGATAAAAATGTAGTTCTACTCGACGACATCAAACCCGCTCGTCCACCATTATTTGAAATGAATAATTATCAAAGCAGAAATAATAATGATAACGTTAATTCAACAACATTTATAACAGGAATAATACAAAGTATGCTAAAATGAAGTCGTAAACAAAAAGTACAGTACCTATATGGAAGTTTAAGTCACAATTGTGATAGCAGATATTTTTTCAAAAGAAATATCAAGTTCTGTAGATTCGTGGTGTTTTTAAACTAACAAGCTACTCTACTATGAAATATCGTATTCATTCCATATTTTGTATGTACATAATACGTGTGGAATAATCACGTTTTGTGTTGATCAGTTATCTGAATCTCATGAAACTCAACATTCGAATGTTTCAAATTCTTCTTCACAGCTAAACTGTTGAGGAGTTTCACTGATAATTATAATTTTATGGGAGAAATTCTTTAACACGAATCTAAATTTAGCTGAAAAAACGCACATCGGAAAAAATATTTACTATACTAATAAAAAGCAAACGAATGAACTACAAAAACGGCTGCACATGATCAGGTGAAAAATATCCAGGGAAAAATTATGTTCCATTTCTTTCACAGATGTTGACAAAAAAACCTTTTAGAAAGTTTTGATAAAAAATGAGAAACTGGAATGCGATTTTGTTTTGTTGAGTGGTGCGTTGTCATATGACTATCATTGTATTGTCAATATTCTATAGGATATTTTGAATTTTTTTGATATGGCCGAACAGTTTACATTCAATGAATATGCAGATATGCATGTATTTTATGGACGAGCATTTTGTAATGCTGCAGAAGCTCGTCGTCTGTATTCCGAGCATTTTCCCAATCGAACGGTACCGTCAAGAGAAACATTCGAGCGTGTCGATCGCAGCTTGAGGGAGACAGGTATGTAATAATTGATAATTAATTTGAGCACGTTGTTTTGCCAAAACGAGGTGGTGAGGGCGCTCCTAGGACTGTACGTACCGTTGTATTGGAGGAAAATATTTTGGAAGCCGTCGCTGATGATCCTTCAATGAGCATCAGAAATCTATCAGAACAGTTCCATACATACAAGTCCACTATTCACAGAATAATTAGGGAACAACTGCTCCACCCATTTCATATCCAGAAGGTACATGCCATGACACCTCAAGATTTTCCAGCACGACTGGAATATGCCAATTGGTTCATGGATAGGCAAAGAGAGGATATGACTTTTATTAATCGAGTTTTATTCACTGATGAAGCAGGTTTCAGTAGAGATGGAGTTATCAACTCTCATAATCTCCATATATGGGCCGAAGAAAATCCCCATGGGATATTGCAAACCAAACACCAACGGAAATTCAACGTGAATGTTTGGGCTGGTATCTTAGGAAACCATCTTATAGGACCATTCGTTCTACAGGACCGATTGAATGGAGAACGTTATTTGGAGTTCATTCAGAACGATTTGAATGGACTTTTGGAACATGTTCCATTGCAAACCCGAAGAGATATGTGGTTTATGCATGATGGCACTCCTCCTCATTTTAGTTTGATTGTGCGTGACCATCTGAACCATATTATCCACAATAGATGGATTGGTAGAGGTGGGCCATATTCATGGCCATCGCGGTATCCTGATTTAAATCCATTGGATTTCTTTCTGTGGGGGCATCTAAAAAGCCTTGTTTACGCTACACCTATTCACACAAGAGTTGCATTGTTGAATAGAATAACATTACATTGTGAAGCCATACGAAACGACCCTGGAATGCTATTTCAAGTACAGAGAGGGTGTCTTCGCAGACTAAGAAAATGTATAGAGAGAGAAGGTGGTCATATCGAGCAGTTTCTGTAGCGGATTTTTCATTTCTGTTTGCTCTTGAGGCTCTTGAGTTTCGTTAGTTAAACGTGTTTGCATTATAAAAATTCGTTATGAACATTTTACCTATCATTTCCATTTTCCTTAAAAACTAATTATTTCGAATAATGGTAGACATCTCAGGATAAATGTTGTTGAATTAACGTTATCATTATTATTTCTGTTTTGATAATTATTTATTCATTTCAAATAATGGTGGACGAGCGGGTTTGATGTCGTCGAGTGAAACTACATTTTTATCAAGACTCGTTGCTCCGATCGACTTTCCACACGAGTACTTTTATTCATAAAATTGTCCAAGTAACCTTAATTTGTTGAAAAATATTGAAAAATATCTGTCATTTCAAAGTTTTGGGGTGTGGACCATCGGGGGTAGTCTGTTCCTGACTTTGTAGCAAAACAACTAACTGACTCCTGCATGAAAGCTCATCGAAGGAATTCATTTGTTTAGTCAATTACCAAAATTTGGATGATTTTGAATATTCACTTGAAAAATTATCAAAGAAAAACATTTTTCATTTTGTAACTTCGAGGGCCCGTTACTTGGTAACGAAGGATTTTAGGAAAAAAAGTTATATGAAGTACTGGTGATATTTTGACCCCATCTATACATTCCCGAGAGGAAAAGAGGAAGTCCAGGGACACCCTGTATATCATATTCAAAGCTGAAGGCTAGGATGATTTTATTGGTGTATATTTGATTTCGGACTGGATATATGTATTCCAATGCACTGACCAGGTATGGGATTTCTCTATTCTTCCATTATCCTTGTTTATTTTTACATATGTCACTTAATGATTCTAATAAATCTATAATAGGCGCGGTGTGATCGACTCTAATTCATACAAATTTTGTTGCTGACCATTTACGTCTAAACTCTAAACTTATTTCACCAGTTTCTGCCAGCAATGCATTAGTCGGGGTGGATTTCATGGTACCTGTAATTGCTCGCAAACCCTGATAAAATACTGTGTTAAGTTTGCTCAAGTTTTTCTTGGTACTGGGTCGGAAGAGGATGGATCCAAAATCAAGATGAGTTTTGACTAATCCATTAAGAGCCATTAGAAGGCATTTCCATTCCATTTATATTATTTCCTTTGACCAATAAAATTAAATCGCCCGCGTAAGCAATGAGTTTACTACTGGAAGGAACAACATCATACAAGGATCTCAGATAAATGTTAAATAGTAGTAAATAGACTTAAGGGAGATCCCTGGGGTAATCCCCTTGTTGTCAATCCAGGACCATGTAAATTATCTTCATTATCTAAGACATATGTCAGTCGATTATTAAATAGTCTAAAAATTAGATTGGCCAAGTCGTCTTGTATTCCGTAAAGTATCAGATAACTATGCAATTTAGATAAGTTAATATTATCATATGCTCCTTTTATAGCTAGCAAAACTGCTACCGCCATCTGATTTTGCCCAAAAGCAGTATGTACGTATGTTACCAAGTATGCTACTGCGTCCATTATTCCTTGTCCTCTTCTGAATCCTGTCTGGAGGGGAGACAGAATCTGACTATATTCAATATACCATTCTATTCTATTTTTAATCATCTTTTCTAAAAGTTTTAGTCCGCAAGCTTGGAGGGCTGTAGGTCTGAAATTGTTAAAGTTATCCGCTTTCCTATTTTCTTTCAAAATTTTCAATATAATGTATTCCTTCCAGTCTTGAGGTAAACTGTGTCCTTTTAAGATTTGGTTGTATACTTCTAAAAGTTTGAATTTCATTATTTCTGGGAGTTTAAAAAACATGATATACGGAATATTATCCCGACCAGGAGCCGATTTGTTTCCTAACCTGAGACTGATATGTAATTCGTTAATCTGAAATGGTTTAGAATAGTTGGTCTCGTTAGAGAGTCCGAAATCTGGATTAATGTCGCAAACCATGATTTTTTTCTAGAATGGATTTTGCAATATTACTATCAGGTAATTTATTTCAGAAGAATTTAATTATTTTCCGATTCGAAAATTTTTTAATGACCCCCCATACATATGAAATGTTCATCTCTCTATTCAATGAAGCACAAAATTTTTGAATTCCCAACTTTTTTTTTCTTTTTCAAAATCTTTTAGTTCTTGCTATGATCTGTTAAACTGAGATGTAATTTTCTAATGATGGAGTGTCACAATCACTATCCCACCATGGGCATACAGGATTTATGCTCTTATTTGTTTTTTTTTAGGAATACTTGAATCCGCAGCATTTTTCATAATGTCAATAATATCTTCATATGTATAATTATGATCATTATCAATTCTGTCCGACACATGATTATAATATTTTTCTTGGTTGGCTTTGCGATCAATTCTATTGTTTTTATTGTTCGTGATTACTTTTGCGTTTTCATATTCTCTGTATGTACACATAGTGGGATAGTGATCACTGTTACCACAATCTAGTCTAGGCACACTTATTAGCAATATCGGCCGATACTATGGTTAAGTCTAGTGGGCTAGGAGAATGGGAGGGGTTAGTGACTCTGGTGGAGGACCCATCATTCAATATAACTAAATCGTTTTCCTCTAAAACTGACATCAATACATTACCGTTATAGTTATTATTATTGCTTCCCCACATGGAATGATAAGCATTCATGTTCCCATCCATATTATTTTTCTGTCTACATTACCTATCATTCTGTTCAAAATATTTTCTGAAGGAATATTATTCGGAGTACAGTACAAATTTAGAATATGAATGTTTCCTATTTGTATTACTAAAAACTGGTAGTTATCATAATTAGTTCCCTTATCAGAACTGATCACTTTATATTTATAACCCGTTCTGATAAGAATTGCAACCCCCCCATATCCATCATCTCTGTCTGCTCTAATTATTTTGACGGATTTAATAGTGAATGTGTACCCACGTTTCAGCCAGGTTTCATTTAATAATATAATGTCAGGGTTGTAATCATTAATAATTTTGATTAAGCTATGTTTATTAGCATTCACACTTCTAACATTCCAATGAATGATCTTCAGATTTTCCAGAGTAACTATTGGAACCAGATTGATAGATTTACCGCTCATGATTTGGGACATCCCGATCCCTATATGCTCCTAATTGATTAATTAGTTTAACTACTGTTTGAATGTTAGGAGAAATTTCTGTAAATAGAGTCATGAATTGTTTCATAATGTCGTTGTCTGAGGAAGGGCTCATTCTGGCATTTGATGAGCTGGAACCCATTGGCCTGCAAAGTCTATCCTCATTTTCCTTTTCACTAATTTTGTTGGTGTTCATTTCAAAGTTATTGTTGATGTGTTGTTTATTGAGATAATTCATCATTACCCCTTTTGTGGGTTGATGTATCATTCCGTTAGGATTTATTAAATTTTTATTTAAGGCTTCTCTGTCATAACCACTGGATTGATTATTGTGTCTTTTTTCCTTACTATTTTGCGTGTATTTTCGTTTGTGTGTCTTCGTATTATCATGATAAACCTGTTGTCTTTGTCGTATATGAATATTCTCCTGAAAGATAGATGGTGTTGTCCTTAAGGGTGGAAAATTTTGAGTGGTTTGTATTATTCTGTCTGAATTATTATCTTTAGGTATAAGTTGAGCTGCTTCAAAAAATGATATATCAACAAAAGTCATCTTTTTTTTATTCGTTTTTGTTTATCGTATTCTTTACATTCTCTACTGTTAGACTTGTGGTTACCTTTACAGTGAAAACACTTAATTTGAGTGCAGTGATCGTAAATTTCGTCACTTTCATGAGTTTTTGAACAATTAAAACATTAACGTTTACCTCTACACTGTTTTTAGTATGTCCAAATAAAAGGCAGGAATAGCATTGAGTGACCGGAGCTACATATGGGGTTACTGGAAAAGTCATATAGCATAGATCAATTTTGGCAGGTAGGATTACCCCCTCAAACGTAACTAGAATAGTAGCAGTTGGTTTGTAATACATTTCTCCATCCTCCACTACTCTCCTATTCATTCTTTTAATCTGTAGTACTTTGAATTGACTTTTAATCAAGTGTTTGATTTCATCTTCCGTAAAATGGTTATGTATTCCCCTTACAATACCTTTACAAGTTATTTCATTAAATGGTATATATACTTTGTACTCTTTCTTTGTAAGATCGTTATTGTTGATAAAATTATTTGCCTCAATTCTCCTATTGAATTCCACTCCAATTCCATTTCTGCCTCTATTAGTAATTTTGCTAATATGAGATAAATTTAAATCAAAAACCTCTTTTGCTATCTTTAACTGATTAAGTCTTCCAATATAATTTCCTGACTCTTCCGTTGCTTCAATTATAACTGTGAAAGGTCCCAAGGAACCTTCTTTATAAAAAAGAATATCTTTTTCATGTTCTTGAGTTTTTGTTAAATTTGTATTTAAAGTTTTTTCAGTCAAAGAATGCAAATTTCTATTTTCTTGAATATTAAACATGTTAACGTTATCAGCAAGGAACTGAGAGTTAAAAATACTTTCTACCTCAAAGTCTTCGCTATCTCCTTCATTATTAAAATTGGATATGTTTGTCTCTTCCATCATCATTTTTTTTGACACGAGGGAAAGTTTCCTCTCCCCCGACTCCGAACTCATGTTATAAAAAACGTTAAATCAAATTACGTTTGGATTGATATATAAGAATGTGTGAATATGAGATGAATAAAAGAAAAGGTACTAGCACACCTGTTTGATCTTCGCTGCTTGCAGAGTCAATCTCTCTTCCAATTTGTGACGCTGACACTTTTCGACCAGTTCACTCAATGAAAGCCAGATCACGAATCTCTTATATAGTATAGTTGGAAAAGTAGACTGTTGGCAACATGGCAACACCCGCAAAAACTTCCATCCGCTATTCCACTGCCATCTGCAACCAACTAAAAAGTGTGGTTATCGTATAGTAAACATCATTTATAGGAAATAAAATTGTATTAATTGATTTGATTTGTGTGTTTCATAGCAGTGATGTCTTTCAATTTTGGAAACACACCCGTCTCCAAACCAGGTGCTACGGTTTTCGCATTGCCAACTAATCCTACTAGTAAGTTATCAATAATTTTTCACAGGGTTATTCGAGACTATTACTGAGTTCATATTTTTACAGCAACTTCAGCGACAGGATTTCAGTTTTCCGCTGCTTCAGGAGATACAAAAAATCAGAAGCCTACTAGCTCTGCCTTCACTTCTTTAACGCAAGTCAAACCTACTGGGACTTTAGGAGGACAAGGTGAGATTCAGAGTACAAAATGAACAAAAAATTATATTTAAAACTATATATAGCAATCAGGAAAATAAACAATAATATATATGTAAAACTATATATATAGCATTTAGAAGAAGTAATAAATCCAATGATATAGACAACATTTACATGAGAATATAATGTTGAATAACAAAACTGGTGTTCTAACATCCACCATCTGGGAAGTATTCACAAGTATTAAGCATAACTATACCTCTATTTTTATGAGCTGTTATACTTTGGGAAAGAAAGTTTTTGGCTTTCTGCTACTCCATCTTGATACAAATTCCCTCATCCTTTTTTTTGTATCAAAATGGAGTAGTAGAAAGCCAAAAACTTTCTTTCCCAAAAATTATTCACTTCTAAAAATATAACCCCTCCAATTCAGCTGTTATACCTTTTACCTAATTTTTTCTTTAAAATTGAAAAGAAAGTTCGTTAGCATATCGTCATCGTTTGTTGTTAAGAATATAAACTTAAAGATGATCAGATCAGTCATTTCAAATATGATGATTTATCATATCTACTGAAATATGCAGAATTCCAATTTATTGGTAATTAATATATGTTGAAATTTTTAGGTACCACTGCTGCTTTTCCTACAGGTGGTTTTAGTTTCGGAAATACTAAATCAGCAACTACAACCACTGCCTTTGTCCCTATTTCTGGATCAACTCCAGTTACCAAACCTACCACTACTACAGGTAAGCATCTTCATATAATTAGCATATCAGGTCAATTCGTAAAGAAAGCCTTTTTGAAGACGTCTATCAAATCAAATCAAAATATACTATATTGTCCAAAGATTTGCATCTTATTGACAAAGTCCAAGAAATACAATATTAATAGGTATAGAAAAAGTACTAAGAAAGTGTAAATGTAGATATAAAAAAGTTCCAAAAATGTATAACTGTAAATATAAAAAAAAGCTTTAAAAATGTATAGGTAAAATACCACCATGTATAAAGTGATAGTACAAAGAATAAATTGCTAATATATTGTTTAAAGGATTCGCTAAAATACTGTTCCAAACTATAATAGGGTCTATCAACAAGTAGGTTCTTCACCGCCTTTTTGAAATGAATGTTGCTTAAATTTGCAGATCTTATTTCTGATGGTGAATGATTGAACAATTTACCACCATTATAGTATATGGAATCCTTGATTAAATTCGAAGTTGGGATGGGAAGTCTAAAGGTATAATTGCTATTGCGAGTAGCATAAGGAGTAGAAGCAAAGTTGAACTTTGATTTATGTTTGTAAATAAGGCAAACCGTCTCTAAGATAAAACGTGCGTTGACTGTTAACATTTTATTGGCAGTGAATAAAATTCTGCACAATTCTCTGGGTTTCACTTTACAGAGACATCTTAATGCCCTCTTCGTAATATCAATACGGAAGAGAGAAGGGATGAGTTGCATGCTCCCCAAAAAGGTATTCCATAACGTAGACGAGATTCAATAAGTGCATGGTAAACGGTTTTTGCGACATGGAAACCCAACTCATTTGAAACCACTCTAACTGCATAACATCCGGAAGAGATCTTACTCTTCAAATTTCAGCTTATTATCAATGAATACACCAAGAAACTTTGTATTTAATTTATTTTTCTGTGGATGTCTCCTATTATTTTATTAGAAACATTGGAGATCAAATTTCATTATAAAAAATAAAATGCATAAGTGATCAGTAATGTTCTCAATAAACTTTTTCAAGAATATTTTTTGTGAATAAACTTTTAAAGAACTTGTTTCACTTGTATTCCATAAAGAAATTCAACTCTTAATGGACACTATTTATTCAAGAAACACTTTATTGTGACAATTTCACTTTAACAGGTTCATAAAAACACAACATGTGCTTCATTAGATAAAAGCTTGTAGTTTTGAGAAGAAGAATGTTTCTTTTATAAGTTAGGTGAATCTTGAGACAAGCTTTTATATCTTATAAATTTTGTAATTCAATGAATTGATGATTTTAATTCAATTTGGAGCATATAAATAAAAGCTTATTTTTAAAATTGTTTTTGAGTTTTAATTTTTGAAGATAATTTAATGCAAGTTCAAAAAAAGGGTAAATTTTGTTGAGGCGCTAAATTTACAAAATACTGGAATAGTTCTATAAGAGTGTCATGTATCCTTGAGATGTAGAAACTTTACAAAGTGAACTGAATTTGCTTCTTTGTGGATTTCTAACCACTCTTTATTATTTTTTTGATGAAGAATACTTTTCAATCATTTCTGTGCAAAGGTTTTGATTATCTGATTTATTTATGAATGTTCTGAAGCTTCTACAAAAGCTTGATCGAATCAGTTATTGAACCATATTTTTAACTTTTACATACACGTTTTGACAGAATTTATTGAGAACTTATTTTTCGCAATTTAATTCACTTATTTATTCTTATCAAACAAATTATCACATGAACACTACTACTATCAATGGTTTTCACTTTGAAAAGTATAATAATGAAGTAGGTTATTATTTTTTCTGTAATTTACCAGCATAAGTGAATCAGCTTTGCTTTGCTTGTAAAATTCAAATAACAAAACATCATTACAAATAAATCAGAGAACCTATCTGAACTAAACTTCAATAGAAATGAATGCATGCATTTCCTTAGTGTCTTTATTATCTTTTTTTCATACAGTTTTTTAGACTGTTTTAATTTTTATTTCAAACAAAATGTTGCCAGGGTGTAAAACTCCCAGAAAGTTGACACGAGGAAAGATCAGAAAATAATTTGTTATCTAAATCTAGAGATTATGCAATAAAAGTGAAAATGAAAGATTAAGTTTAATGATACAATATAGATAGGTGAACAAATATATGTAAATATTATTCATACAATGTTGTCAGAAGAACTGGAGATAATGATCATATGACAATGAAAATAAGTTATATTACTTCAAATTACTGATCAAACATTCAAATTCAACTTTCTTATTCTCACATTCCAATAAAATAAATGTTGAATAGTATTTGAGTCAAAAACATAGAAACACTTCAAATGCCAAAGTAATAATGGGAATAGAACCCACTGCCCAGTTTTGATTTGCTATAGATTTCATAATATCTTGGCTAGATCACAAATCTCAAAATTTTTCAAGATGTTTTCTTTTTCACAATTGTAACCATAAGTTCACATAAGTTGAAAAAAATTCTGCCAATCAGCTGCACTGAACACAAGGATTGGCATCTGAGCAACTCACATGACACACTCGCTTAGTGTGCCTCACATCTGAGACTCAAATCAAAGAGTTTGAAATGGATAGAAATCGAGTCTTCGCTCAGTATAGCAGTTATTTCATGAGCGGAACTAGCTAACCAACTGGCTATCATCAAGTGAGCATGACAATCCCTCTTCTGAATGTGCAGGTGAATTGTCAAAATTTTCGATACTGGAGTAATTGACATGTGAGTTCTTATGGAAAGAAAGTGGTTGACAAGGGGCTGATGTAGAAGTAGAAAGGTGTCCCCCTGAAAACTATAGTTGACATTTTCACGACAAATATTGTGAAAATTTTATAATTATTATAATGGATTATGTTCTTGTAATGCACTGTTTGGAACCTTTGGTGTAGTAATGAATATTACTGGAGTTTTTTTCCCAACACTAAACCGTTGTTTCAACATCTCGACAGTAATATTTATGGATAATATCAATTTTCATCAAGTAAGGAGTCAGAATTTACTGTAGTTACATTTGATGATGAATTATGTGAGGAATTTTGCACAAATGTGTGTAAAGTGTAGTTCAACATCCATTGTTAGTGCATGATTTGTTATGCCATGGCACTCTTTTTTTTGAAGCTGTCAAATTTCATTTTGGATGCTTATATATTTATATTCAGAAAAATAAATGTTTTTTTTCAAAAGTTTGAAACACATCCACATCATTTTGGCATCCACAATTACATGCTGCCTGCAAATGCTCCCCTGGAAAACTTTTAGAGTTATAATTAACTGATAAGTTGAGTTTTAGCCTTGATCAATGTTATATACTATGTAATTCAGAAGTTTTCTAAAACTGCATGTTAGCATTTTTGAAAATCTTTTTTGAGAGTATTGTTGCTAAAATAGGACTTTCTTTGGGCGTCCCTTCTGTCACCAGTACGGCTGCTGGTATTACAACTACTTCTGCAACCAAATTGAGTTTCGGACTATCATCAGGATCATCTACTACTACAGCTGTTGTGACAACATCAGGAACATCTTCAACCATTGTTCCGTAAGTATCACTTTCAACTGTATTGAGACCACAATTTAGATTTAGATTCCTCTACTCATATGAGTACTGGTGATACACTGTTTGGAACCTTTGGTGTAGTACTGGAGTTTTTTCCAACACCAAACCGATATTTTTAAGACCTCTACACGTGTTTCAATCACCAAGTGATCATCTTCAAGATGAAGATTAAACTAATCATACTTACAAAGCTATCCTTATTTATACCATACAGGTATACCATACATTAATACAGGCATCTACCTGTTCTAGGTACCTGCGTCAAGGTTTAACACCTCGACAAGTGTTTCGATCACCAAGTGATCATCTTCAAGAGAAAGATCAAACTAATCATACTCACAAAGCTATCCGTATTTATACTGTTGATACCTGTTTCAAGTATCTGCATCTTGAGTGTCTTAAATTAATTGTACAATTTGCCATATCTACTCGTCTTGAATAATTTTACAATGTGTCCTTATGTAATAGTCAGGTAAATTCAATAATTGAAATATTATAAGCTCTATAAAATTAATTTCACAAATTGCCATATCTACTAGTCTTAAATTAATTTTACAATGTGACCTTGTGCAATAGTTAGGTAAATGTAATAAATAAAATATTTGTTTAACAAGATATATCTGTTTAAAATCTGTATACCATGTTAGGAATCACACGGTTAAAGGTAAGACCTCGTTAGTCCTTAGCTTGCACAAGTTTTTCAACTTCTGAGAGTTGTCGTTCGTATGGGGGCGACAGCTGATTAACAAAAAAACAGATACTATTAGGTATTGTTCCACAGTCGTTATTCATAATATTATTATATTTACTCATTTCTACACTCTCATAGGTATCTAGATGCCTGTTGTTATTAACTTGTCTAACTAATCTTAATGAACTGAAGTCTATGGAATGGTTTTGTTGCAAAATATGATGGGCGACTGCTGATTTTTCAGGCCTTCCATATTTTAAGTGTGCTAAGTGTTCCTTATATCTTATTTTAATAGATCTATTTGTTTGTCCATAATATTTTGCGTCACAGTCCTTACACTTAATTTCGTAAATTCCACACTTTTCCGAATTCTCGACTTTGTATTTTGGACTTCCTAAAAGGCTCTATAGTGTATGACTTGTTTTAAAAACCACCTTCATATCCAGTTCCTTGAAAATCTTTCCTAAGTTCTTCGTATATTGGTGGCATGGAACTGAGATATATTTATCTTGGTTTTTGTCCTTTCTGAAAGTCGAGATTTCGTTTATTATTATTACTTACGCGAGGTATGTTCAGAAAATAACGGGAATTTTCGTTAAAAAAAACTTCTACATCAATGTTGTTGCCTTCAAAATAGTCCCCATTAAATGTAATGCAATTGTGCCAGCATTTCTTCCAATCCTCAAACCACTTCTCAATCTCGATCTTCAAAACACTTCTTTTCAGGATAGCCTTTAGCTCTTTCAGAGATGCACTTTGTCATGTATGCTTATAAACCGAAAGCCTTTCAAGGTTTCCTTTATTTTTGCAAATAGGAAAAAGTAACACGAAGTCGTGTCTGATGAATGTGGAGACTAGGGCATCGTAACAGTTTTATTTTTGGTCAATAATTCACAAATAAGCAATGAAGTGTGAGATGGTGTACTATTATGGTGCAAAAGACGTGAACATTTTTTTTACAAATCCGGACGCCAGGGACTTCTCTGATTGCGATTCAGTGTATTTGAGCGTCCGGGCGTTCGTCACCTTCAAGGTTATCTTGGAGTCTTTAATACTCGTAAACTCTTGGTTTACTCAACATACTGATCATAAGCCTTTGTTGTTAACATTTCACACACTTTGCTGCCATCATTTTTTATTAAATATCTCATACAAATTCTTTGATGCATTTGGTTTAACAAATGAAAATCGCCGAGCTCCTAAAAACACGTTTAACTGCTACCACAGACGAAGTAAACAATGAACATAGCTGAAAATTGTATTATGCTTCAGGGGCGTGTATGCCAACATAAGAAGAAAACGACAATCGGTCTCTCCAAACCCGTGAAATTTAAAAATTCCTCTTATTTTCTGAACAAACGTGGTATGTCTGGAAAAGTATTATTAGGTAAGATCAACTTGTGATGCACTGTTTGGAACCTTTGGTGTAGTAATGAATATTACTGGAGTTTTTTCCCAACACCAAACCGTTATTTTCAAGACTTCGACATGTATTTCGATCACCAAGTGATCATCTTCAAGAGGAAGATTAAACTAATCATACTTACAAAACTATCCTTATTTATACCATACAGGTATACCATACATAGATACAGGTATCTACCTGTACAGTGAAAAATTAGAAAAAATGTATTAATTTTTGAAGGTTGAAGCGGGAAACTTTATCAATTTTTGAAGGTTGAAGCGAGATTAATATATTTTTTCAAAAGTGCTTCTATACTTCTTTTTATTTGCTGTAAAACCATTTTTACTATTAACTACATAGATATTATGAGTTTCATAACAAATTCGTTTCATGACTGAAGATAAAAAACAGAAACATGGAAAACTTGTTGAATATAGTTGAAGTGAGACAAGTTTATCGTGTGGCTTTATTGTCATTAGTTATTTTCAGTGGAATCTGTTTGAAGAAATAGGAATTTGAAAATATATTTTTGTTAGGTTAAATTGAGGATTATTAGCTCAATCATTGATCAATTTGTTCAAGTTTAGAGATAATATTTCAACATACTGATAACCTCTTCTTTCTGAATATATTTTATATCCAGGGTCTAAAAATGTATGGTAAACTTTGGATTTGATGAACTTAATTGACAAATATGTATTACATTGAGGATTCTCAATAACGAGTAGTACAAGGCCTGTCTAAAAATAAGGTGAATGTTCGAATTTCGCAGGCTACGTTGGTATACTCGTCTCGAACATATGCTCACAGTTTCAGCTGTTTAGCATGTTTATTTTGTTGATGAGAGGTGACGTGTTCAACGATTTTCTGCTATCGAAAAAATGGATCAAAGAATTTGCATATTTTCTGTGAAAAATTGAAGTAAGTGCTCAAAAACACCTGAAATGTAGAAGTGGCACACGGTGTTTGTGCTCTGAGTAAAAATTTTTTTTACAAGAGGTACAAGATTTTCACAGGTCAAGAAGATGTGAATGACGACGCTCGCCCTGGACGCCCCAGCACATCAACAACTGATGAAAATAAGCACGAACGCTGGCTGAACCCTACGACGTAGAATAAAAAATTTACTTTAGTATTGTACAGTTGAGAAAGTGAGGAAAATTGTTGTGGAGAATCGTCGAATCCCTTTTGGACAAGTTACTGAGGTTGTCGGCATATCGTTTGGCTCATGCAATGCAATTTTTTCTGAAAATTTGGGCATAAAGTGTATGGCAGCAAAGTTCGTTCCAAAATTGCCGAATTTTGTCAAAAAAAGAACCGTTGCATGAGCATCACTCAGGAAATGTTGAATGACGTCAACGACGTTCCAAGTTTGCTTAATAGTGTCATAACGGTTGACAAATCTTTGGTATATGGTTGTGAAATCGAAACCAAAGTCCAGTCGTCCTAATGGAATAGCCCAGCAGAGTCATGACCAAAATAGAACGCCAAGTTCGATCAAATGTCAAGGTTTTTTTCATTGTTTTCTTCGATTAACATGGCTTAGTGCATCAGGAGTTCGTGCCATATAACAGTTTGGTCAATAAGGAGTATGCATCTTATTAGATCGCTCCACGTACCGCACTGCCATTGAAACTCGACTGTCCCGATGGGCGAGTGGAACGCGTTTATATTTGTATGCATCAAAAGTCCATGGAATCCGGTAGCATTATTCTCACCACATCTAAAACATGACCCACATATTTTATATTTCCCCTGAACTGAACTTTTATCTTTGTTATTCTTAATGTGCATGTCTAAGTTGTTGTTGGTTTTGAAAGCAATATTTACACCTTTGTTGTGAAGAAAATTTTAATTATTCGTAGTGGGTTGGCCTGAGTAGGTTAAGGTTCTATAACGTTTATCCTCATCTCTTCGAATTTGGTAAACTTCCTTCAAAGCTTGGCTGTATAACTTTTTTGATAATAGAGGGATGTATTAGACTGCTATCGTAATCATTGTTGACTGCTATTTGTTTTATTATGTGCAGTTCTTTATTGAAATTCGCATCTGACAGGGGAACATTTATCAGTCTGTGGATCATATTGTTGAATGCGGCTACTTTGTGCTGATACGGGTGGGTGCCCGAATTATGAATGATAATATCTGTATGTGCTGATTTACAATAAATTGAAAAATTATGTTTATTGTTGACTCTTGTTATTGTCAAGTCCAAAAAATTTATAAAGTCGTCCTTTTCCATCTCCAAGGTGAATGTGATAGAAGGGTGGAGAAGATTGATGAAATTCAAGAACTTAGTCAATCATCTGTTTGTTCCTGTGAAACATACCAGGATATCATCCACATATCTGTACCAATACACGAAACTTCTTACCAGCGGGTTACTGTGTATTATTCTCTCCAAATCGTCCATGAAAATATCTGCCAGAATGGGACTATGTGGGTTTCCCATTATGAGACCTTTGCAGGATGAGTATTTCATTTGGCAAGAAAAATCTTGTTTTCTTTCAGAGACATTCAGCAGTTACTTATTGAATTAGTACTCTTGACTCACTGAAAAATGTATTGTTCAAGATTATTTATATGTTTAACAGCACATCATTATTTTATTTCTATATGAATACCAAACGTTTGAGAATTCAGAATTTCAATAAACAGCACTGTAATGTTTCATATTATCATATAAAGAAAGAAAGAAGTGAAATGTGAAGGATTGTTGGTAGTTTCATATCTTTCAGGAGCATATAGTCAAATAGAATAAAGTGCCTGTTTTATAAAATTGAGAGACAACTAGATACATTTCCACTATATTCAGAACTCTTTTCCATATTTTTTATCATAGCAAAATTCTTCATATTCAAGATAGCATTCTATGAAAGAATGTGAATATAATCTACTACTATGTCTATTTCTTTAGTCTGATAAGTATAAAATGGACCACATTATGTCAAATTTAATTTTTACAGAGCTGCAACCACGGTAACATCGTCAACTTCGATAATTCCAGCAACTGGGTTACTAACTTTTAGCCAACTAGAAGACTCTATAAATAAATGGACAATAGATTTAGAAGAACAAGGAAAATTTTTCATAAATCAGGCAAAACAGTTAAATGCTTGGGATTCTTTATTGATTTCAAATGGTGAACAAATATTGAATTTGAATGGCAGTGTAGAGCGTGTCAAACAGCAACAACAACAACTAGATCAAGAACTGGACTTTGTACTTGCTCAGCAAAAAGAATTGGAAGAGCTTATAGCTCCCTTAGAGAAGGAATTATGGGACATACCTGTTACTGATATTGATAGAAATCAAATGTAAGTATAATTTTATGCATGTCGGTGAAAGTTTACTATTCAATCATGTTTTTACCCTTGTTTATATTCAAACTAATACTTCTAAGTTATGTAAATCCTGAGTGTTACATTCATTTTAGAAGTGTATATTCTCTCACTCATTACATATTTCAATATTGTCTCAATCACAAGGATTTTGAGCTTATAAATATGCACTTCCAAAAAATATATTGTGATTTTCATCAGGTTTCAGGGCCAGAATTGCCGAATATGTTACAAGATGATTCTTTCATGATAAAATGATATTCACAAAATCACTAATATGGTACTTCCAACTTTTGTTATAATTAAAAAAAAATTAATAGAACATTTTGGATGAAAATAATAAATCATTTGACTTACTCTGTCATGCCAACCTTCTTGTTTTGAAGAGTTACATTTTTTCCAGTCAATCTTGAATTTTTTGGGTTTCCAATCTAGCATAATGTGGAAAATAAATAACTTTATCTACTTAAATGTAATAAACTGCAAATTGGAATGTTCATCCTGAAAAATAACATAATTGTTCATAATCCTCAAATAGGATGAAATAATTGATATTATTGGATAAACTCAATATGTGGTTAATGTAAAGGTAAACAATCTCTATCTATTCTCAAATTAATACAAACACATTAATATCGATATTTCTAGAAATATCTCTAAATCTCTAAAATGGTCAATTCTCGTCCATTGGAAGAAAAAATTTAAGCGATTTTTATTTTCGGTGCGACGCGTAACTTTTACGAGACCGAAATGATTTTCAATGAAAATTTCCCGAATCGTCCTATCTGTAGAAAATATTTGAGGGAACTTTTATCCAAAATCACAACTACCAGTAGTGTACATAACAAAAAGCCCCCAGATCATCTGTCCATTCCGGAAGAACAAAAAGTGCCAATAATTGGTGATGGTAGTAAATCCTGAACAGTATACTTTTTCCGTCGCGAATGTTTGTGAGGTGTCTGCTTCTACTGTGTGGAGACTTTTGAAGAGAAATAGGTATCATCCGTACAAAATTGAAATGGTACACCAATTAACTGAAGATGGCCCTGATCGAAAAACAGAATTCTGCAAAATCATGACGGAAAATATTGCAAGGCATCCTACCTATCTCCACAATATTTGTTTCAGTGACGAATGTACATTTTTTTAAAATTTAATTAACGTTTGGGCAGGAATATTGGGAAACCATATAGTAGAACCTCTATTCATTGATCAAAATTTAACAAGAGAACTGTATTTGAATATTCTGGAAACTACCGTTGACCCTCTGATCAGTGAAATCATCGAAGCAAATCCTAATGAATTCGATATGGATATTGTATTCCAACAAGATGGAGTACCACCACATTACTCCAGACAAGTAAGAAACTATTTGGATACTATTTTTCCCGGTCGTTGGATTAGCCGTCAAGGTCTTACAAAATGGCCAGCCCGCTCGCCTACTTCAATATTGGATATACGGCAGAGAATAATAAATATTTGTAGGGATATTGCTGTGTTCGAAAATGTTTGGCGTGAAATATCGGATAGCCTGTTCATATGTCAAGAAGTTCAAGCCAACCATTCCGAGCATCTTCTGAACTGACCTCAAGGTTATTACCTCATATTATGTAGTTAAATGTCAATGTATTCAGGCATCAATAAAAGTTCCGCCATTTTGTAGTAGTTGAAAATATTGACATTTATTCTAGGGTTGTGAAGCATTTGTTAGGAGCTTCAAAAAGATGTGTCACAAGCCCCCCTTTCCATTTATTTTTTTTACAGATGGCGCCCGTCCGCCATATTGAAAGTTTCATCTGTTAATTTCACTTCAAAATGAAGTATTTATCAATTCATTTCATTATCCCAAATTCAAATTTTTTTAATTGACCCGTTCAAAAAATAAAAGGGGGGGCATTGAAGAAATGCACAGTTTTCCGACATTTTGAATAGTTTTCTGCTTGAGCCCTTTCATTTGATATCTATATCATGGGGGTGCATTAAAGAGCAGAGTCCACCATTTTTAGTAGTCCATCATATTGAATTTGGAGTGATGTCATTTCATTTTTGGTATTCTTTTCAGCAATCTTGGGCAGTGCGTCATATTGGATTTACCAAGGTATCACTTAGCTCATCATGCATATTCATCCAAACTAGACATGAATGCAAAATTTCATGCAAATTTCAGATCAATCGCTTGAGGTTAAGTGCTTCAAAATTCAGTTGCAAGATTAAGCAAGCTGAATAGAAACTTGTAATAAACAATTAAGAAACGTTACTTTACAATATATGCTTTCTCTTCAAGAGTATGCCATACACGAACTCCTGATTTTAACTTCACTGTTTGAATTTGACAAATATCATTTTTCAAACAATTATTAACCCTTTCCACGACTGGAATGATTTTAACTGTTTACGTCCGCATAACTGCAGCCAACAACTGGACTGATTTCAATTGTTCATGTCTCTATAACTGCCGCTAACAAACACACTTGCGAGTTTTTCCTGGTTTGGTCACAATGAATATCCATATAACATGATAATTCATTATAGTATGAGCTATTTCTCTGATGAAAATTATTTTTCAATATTCATATTTTCATTGGTATTTTTTGAGTAAGGAAATTATACAGTATTTAAAACATAGTTAATTTTAAAAACAACTTGAACTGACACTTCTCCCTTTCGCCCCAAAAACGCACCCCATATCTCAATCTTGATGCCACTCAAGCAAAGTGAATATTTCCTTTAAGTGTTTGTTTGAAGGTGGTTGACAATGTTTCATGATGAAACAGAAGACGATTGTGGAAGAAGATTGTGAATACTAACAATCGAAAGTTGTGAAGTAACTTGGCTTGAAATGTTTTAATTTTTAGTTCATTTCAAATGTTGAATTTTCAATTTCTGGCTTAATTTTTATCTTATTGTAATTTCATTTCAGGGTTTCCTTGCTTAATATAATTGTTATCTTCAGCTACCCATTTTAATTTTCAGTTTTATTTTTTCCCCCAGGGATTTCAAATCATATTAGATCATGGAAGTCCGAACTAATGAAATTTCCATATGCTTGTAATTTGAAAAGTAATTTGCCGTAGTGAACACAGTTAAATGGCTATCAATTTCAAGGATGTACCGTAGGGAAATTCTTGAGGCGTTCTAAGAGCGGTGCCTGTGCAAAAGTAGCAATTCACATTGGATTTGAATCTTACTCGTTGGAGATTATATTTCACATAAACAATCATTTATATTTCCTTCACCCGCCTCTACTAACGCGAGTTTATACATTTTTCATCTGATGAAAAATAAATATTTTTTCGAATGTATTTGTCTTCCAGCCTGAAAGTGTCGAAATAAAATAGCCATTTCTAAAAAAGACATGTAGGCACACATATCTATGGTTACCAGACACCATAAATAAAAATGGAAAGGGAACTCATGTTAAATAGAGTTTTTGAACCTTGAGAGATATAGTGTGAAAAATTTACCATCTATATATTTGCAGAAATTTCTATTCTTTAATTCTAAAAGCAAAAAAATTTCGGATACTAGCCATTAGCTTTATTATCTCTTGATTTCAAATTTTGGAAAGCTTCTAAACATATTACTGTTGAGTAAAAAATTCCAAATATTTCCACTTTCTCAGCTTCGAGTTACTTGTTTGTCAAGAAAAGTATTTCTTGTTAGTTATAGAATTTTTTTGTTATAGGTACCAGTTTTCAGAAATGATTGATTCTCAGCTAAAACAAATGTCAGAAGACTTGAAGGAAATCATCGAACACATAAATGAGTCTAATAGAAATGAAGCGGCATCTAATCCAGTAAGTAACAATTTTGTTGTGCATTTTAAAACTTTCATTATCAATCGTTGAGCAAATAACTGGAAAAAATATGTAGATTTATAGTTCTACATTTTTTCTCATTCATTCAACTTAAACAAATTGCTTTTTATTTTCATTATATTGTATTTCTTTTTTAGATTGCCCAAATCAGCCGCATCCTGAATGCTCATATGAACTCCCTACAGTGGATAGATAGAAACACTTCGCAAATAAGTTCTCATTTGGAGCAAATCACCAAAATGCAAGATTCAAATAGGAGAAATTTGGCCCTTAGCAACTCTTTCAATCACTCTATGAATATGTAGTTCAATTTTCATTTTCAGGTCAAGTATTCAAGTTTTAAACATGTTTTGGAAGTATTTTCTGTCTAATATAATTTTTATAACTCCTTTATTCCATGATTTTTACCTTTTCACGATATAGCTCATATGCTTTTTTGTGATTCAGTGTGCTATAATTGGCAAAACATTAATAGTAACAAATTAATTTTTTTACAATTAATATAAGAATTCATAATTAATCATATATAGCAAGCGCTCAATGTGCGCAAATTTATTTTCAATGTTACCCCCTCTAGTGCTCTTGTAAGACATACAAATGCTCTGTACAGAGGCGTATCATTACTTGTCCTCCAATGCTGTTGGAGTTTGGCATTGTCTGAATAGTTTGTGTTGTTTCTGAAAAAATGTCATGTCCTAACAAAATTCCCGCCATCAAGAGTATATCATTATATAACGTTTTAATGAACTGTACTTCTACCTATAATACTAAAAATATGAAAGAAAAAATACAAAAAGATCATATTCCATTTGCTACCCTAATTAAAACTAATTATAGCTACGACACTGGCCGGCAAGGGGATTATAGTAATCCAATAGTAATTTAGTTGGTAGAGTCAATATCTGAGCGATTGCTCGCCATCACGTTTGGCGCTTGTTGTAATTGAGTAGAAAAATTTTACTCCATGTTTGATTAAATGTTAAATTTTAAGACGATGGTGTAAGCAATTGCGGTGATGTAAAAATGAGAACTGTGAATTGACAGTTTCAAATCTGCCAATTGACACTTTTATCAACTGTAAATTAACAATCTGCTTGACAGATTGAAAAGTTTCAACAGACATACCTCATCAGTTGAAATGTACGAAAGTGTAGGAGGGCCATACTAATTATTTATCTCGCAAATTCCGACATTACACTCAAAATAATGTGAATTGTGTTATAAATAACAGATTTGAAAGTGTCGAATAACCATTTGAAAAGTACCTGGAAGTGTTATATTGATTTATAATTATTTTTCTCGCCAGTGTTCTCAGAAAGTATTTTTGTTTGTATTCCATTTTAATCATTCATGCTGCAATATTACTGTTCTTGCTCCATTTTGTAACTATACCGCGCACCTCCGTGTATGATATTACGTCAAAAACGACTCGAATGCTGAACAAGTGAGGGGAAAATTGGTGTTGCTTTAAAAACCTACATGGTTCAAGGCGAGTTGCTGAAATTCTCAAATAAGCACAGTTCAGTTCAATTTAAAATCTTTGCTCTCTGTGTTAACCAAGTCACGCAAAAGGGCAACATTCAAATTATAGTCACAGGAAATGCATTCCACATATATTTTTACTCACCATAATTTTTTCCTTCTAACCGGATACTCTCTTTCATTCTCTCTCTCTCTCTCTCTCTCTCTCTCTCTCTCTCTCGATCTAAAATAATATGATGACAAATTTTTGGACTACAACCAGAATAGGAAAAAGTGTTTTTCTACGGATGTTATACAATGTGCCACTTCTTTCATCATTTTCATACGTTTAAAACGAAAGATTTCTCACGCAGTGAGAAATATCCGCCGTTACAGTGAGAAATAATTTCCCACTGTCAGTCCTGAATGGTTACATGTCAGATTGATATGACACGTTCTCCATGTTGACAACGTTACGCCGACGATTCGCGTGCAATATCCAAGTAACCCATTGTCGGCGTTTCCATAACATCAAATCCGAAGCACTGTGTAATTATTGCTGTCAACTTACCCAACGAAAATAGTTTTTTGTTGACTGTTTTAGTATAAACAGTTTAGATTTATTAAATATTGAATATAATGGAATAGGAAGATTTGGAGTTGAAAAATACACCTCCAGAAATTGTTCAGAAAGCAATATATGTTTGCAATAATTTGCTACCAACCACATCAGGAGAAAATTATGAAATCTCTTACAGAAACTTTATGGACTGGAAAATGAAAGCCAGGGTAAATTCTTGTTCCGAAAATACCTTGTTAGTTTATTTTGAAGAGTTGTCAAGAAGATTGAAATCGTCAACATTATGGTCTCAGTACTTGATGCTGACCTGAGGAGTACCTTAATTGTTAAAAACTGTGTTGATATATCAAAATACGTAAAACTACGTTCATTTTTAAAATGTAAATCTGAAAAATATGCTCCAAAACAGTCAAAAACATTAACTTCTGAAGAAATTCAAAAATTTTTAAAAGCCGTTGTGATGAACTTGGAAAATTGAAAATTGATGACATGGAAGATCTTAATTCGATCCTTTTAATAAAATTACCCGACACTAAAACCCAGGTTCCTAGAAATTTCACAATCACAGGAGAATTCTACCAAATTTACAAAAATATGTGAAGCTGAAAATGACATATTTCTCACTTGTTGTAGAATATACTATTTCTGTATAATTTTCCCCCTTTCAATTTACTTTCTCTCACTCATATTTCAGTTTGGAAATCACTGATAAATTTATTGAGTTTTTCTATAACTAGTTTGATTAGATTCATATTAATTTATCAATAGGTATTCAATGTTCCGTGAGTACAAATAAAAAAGGGAAAAAAATCTCAAACCATCGTACGATTTTGTCTCGACACACAGTTGTTTATCGTTGATTTTTTGCAAATTTTCGAGTATATTATTTGATAGGAGCTTATATTTTTGTTCATATATATATATATATATATATATATATATATATATATATATATCAACAGGAACAACGACCACAGCATCAAAAATTCAATAGAACTCACAGACAGAATCTGTACGACAAATGTCAGTCCAAACACTAAACTGTACTCGTTCGACATAAAAAACATGTACTCCAACATACCAGTCAACGAAAGTATAAACATCATATCTGAGAACCTAAAACACCAAAACATAGACAAAACCTACATTAACCAAATGGAACACAGTCTAAATACAATACTTAATCAAAATCATTTGGAATCTGAAGGGAAAATTTATAAACAAACAGATGGACTAGCGATGGGATCCCCACTATCTAGCATTATATCCGAAATATACCTGCAAACCATAGATGAGAAAATCTTAACAATAATAAAAACACATGATGAAAAAGGAGAATGGTTCAGATACGTTGACGATGGACTGTACATATCACAAAACAATGGAATAAGAATACAACAAATAACAAAAGAAATTAACGAAATAAATCAAAAATTATGTTTCAGCATTGAGGAAGAACACAACTCAAAACTCAACTACCTGGACATAACTATAGGATATAACCACAACAAAACACAATTTCAAATGGCAATATACAGGAAACCTACACAAACAAGATCCATCATACCCGCAAGTTCAAACCATCCACCATCACACAAAATGGCTGCCTATAACGCATTTATATATAGAATGTTAAGGATACCACTCAGCAATGAAGCCCGAAACAAAGAACGGAAAATCATATACCAAATAGCGAACGAAAACGGATACACCCAAAAAACAATAGATAAACTAGAAAACAGAATCAAACAAAAAATACAGAACAAGGATCAAGCCACCCCAACAGACAAAACAACAAAACGATGGACAGCATTTACGTACGTAGGACACCAAACCAAAAAACTAACAAACATCTTCAAACCACTGAACATCAACATCACATACAAGCCGAACACGAAGATAACACAAAAAATAAACAACTATGAAAAAGAAGAAGACAAAAACCAAAACAGGATATTCAGTATACAATGCTCAGACTGCAACAAATTCTATATCGGCCAAACCAAGAAAAAACTGATCCAAAGGTACAATGAGCATAAAAAGGCATACATAAATCCAACAGTATATAAATCAAACCTTGCAATACACGCCATACAAAACAAACATAATTTCCCCCCACCAGAGAACATAAAACTAATAAAACAAATCAACAAGGGAAACCGCATGGACATTTGGGAAAACTTGAACATCCATTAATTCAACAGTCATAAATCACTTATCGAGGAACAAGTACAAATCAAAACACAACAAGATCTCACATTCAATATATTAAACAAAACCATACACATTCCTAGAGAAGATCTAACATGAAGAAGAGTACTTGATGCAGAACAAATACAGGCAAATTCACCTAAAGTACCTGAAATACCTGAGTTAAGACGCTCTTACCGTATAAACAGACAGACAACAGGATGACCAGTTCAGTTTGAGGAGTGCCAGAAGATGACAGTACTACCAACTGTCGAAAGCGCTCGCAGATAATTAATAGAAGATATGAAGCTACAAATCCTTTTTGTAGAATTTAATATTGAAATACTCAAAATAAAGGAAAATTAGTTGCATCAATCAATATATAGATATATATATATATATATATATATATATATATATATATATATATATATATATATATATATATATATATATATATATATATTTATATATATATATATATATATATGTATATATATTTTTTTCTTTGTATTTTGTTTCCTATCAATAAAAGCAATTATTATTATTATTATTTTTTCACCGTAGTGTGCGCTGGTCAGGTACTATCCCTCGAAGCCCCGATACATTCCGAAGGGCGCGCCAGCATTATCAATCAATGACCACTTCCCATTGGGTACGAGAATCATGTGCCCTGAGCAAGCGCAGTGAGCCAATAATGACAGCCTTCTGCATCTTTGCGGCTAAGATTTCTGCCTCAGTGCGGCAAGCCGGTATGATTTCAAGATTCGAGAGTAGAGGGAGCATCATTCCACCAAGGACTCCAATAATCAGAACAAACATCTTGACAGAGTGATCTGGATGGAATCTGCGGAGTTCGAACAGAACATCTCGATAATTTATCCGTTTTTCCTTCTCTTTTCTGACGATAATTGTCTCACCAGAGACAAATCAGTTCAACTTGATCTATTATTTATACATTAACCAGTTTTTTGCTCACGTTTCTTTTGTTATTTTTTTGTGAAGGTTCTCCATACTTCTTTGTTTTTGAAGAGTTTGGAAATACAAGGGGCGAGTAATAACTTCAGTTACTTATCACAAACTTAAACATTACGCCGACGCAAAATTACACTTTTTGCATCAAATTTTAAAAAATCACATCACTTTTTAGTATACCTCAATCAAACTTCAATAATATTGTTGATAGACAATTCATATGCATAAGAGAAACATATAGATCAGAAGAGAACTCCCAGATGGGACTTGGAAGTTGCATTATTGTCCAAACTATTTGGGTGTGTTCTAACAAGTGTAAGTGAAACTATTGAATGACTTTAATTTTTAATTGGATGAAGAACAAATGTACATCTCGCATATTTTCAATGACATTTCAAAAATTGATTATTTTGTTTCCCATGCAGTTATATTTGACGGTTAGTTTCTTCTGGATATAGACTGCTGCCTGGCATGGATAAGTCTGTACTTTTCCCAAAAATTGTATAATACGTTGTAGTTCATCACTCTCTCGATCAATGACAGAAATATCCCTCATTTCACTTTCAGAAATTCCTAATGGTAAAGACTCGAAGGTGGGCCAATTCTCTTTACATGCTCTACACTGGCAATCAAAGAAAAATATATCTCTCAAATAATGTTGCCTTTCAGTAACTTTGGTAGAAGAGAATGGACAAAATCTAAAATTCACACAAAACATTTTTAACTGATAATATTTACATAACTGTCAGTTGAAGAATACTTATTTTCATGACTCACCCATAATAGCTGATATTACACTCCTCCCCTTTTCTTATATTTGACATTGCCCTCACGACTAAATGGCGTCCATGAAAGAAAAAACTGCAGTTAGGGGCACAGGAATGATTGAAAAAACTGGAAAATGAAAAAATGCCTAGTGCTACTTTCTGGGAAGTATCTCCACATTCAGAATATTTTTTTATGTTGAATGAATTTATGGAATCGATCATTATACACTTGTAAATGAGGTCCTTCAAATCGTTATCTGCAATATTTGCGTCTTTGGAAATATTCGTATTGGTCATAATGTCATGGTAACCAATACAAGACATGATTATAGGATAAAAAAAGTTGACGCATTCCCTTTTGTCTTCGTTTGTTACTAATTCATTTATTTCTTTAAATCTATCCGACTGATATTTTTCGTCATCTTTACTTTCTTCTTTGAGTTGGTTTACTGCAATTATAACCATTTTGACAAAATTCAGGGTAAGTTGCCCATACAAGGGAATCATATCGCACTCATATCGATGATGAGTTTTCCACGATTCTTCTCTGCAAAATTCACTACAGAATAGAGCTTTGGTGCATTTTGGACAGGGCATAAGATTGTAGCAAATGCCTAAACATTCATGACAATGCAAATATTGGCTCTCAGGGAATGTCGTATGTGCAAAAGACTTCTCTACGATTAGAATTTCTCCTACATTTATGTCTTTGGCTGCAACAAAATATCGTCCCACCAACTCGTCTTTCTTTATTTCTATGAAGTCAGTAGCTGAGGAACATAGCGAATTTTCATTAGACAGTTGTGGTATAGGTTTAGAAAAGTAGGTATTATGCGATTTGTACTTAGTTGCTTCCTTTTGAAGATTGATTAAAGACTCTTGTGACCTAGTTGAACAATCTACTTGGAGAGCTCTTTCGGTATCCTGAAACGAAATAAATATTTGGGATAGAAAGGTTTTGGACAAAAGTCCGGAACATCGATGTCCGCCAGTGAGAGTGACAGTGTTCCACGAAAGTGAAATGTTATACAGTGTCCCCCCCTCCTTTTATTTTGTTAACGGGTCAACTCAAAAAATTGAAATGGGATAATGAAATTAATGCATGAATACTTTATTTTGAAGTGAAATTGACAGATGAAACTGGAATGAAATGGAGGGGGGTCTTGTGATACATCTTCATAAAGCTCCTGACAAATGCTTCACAACCTTAAAATATAATCTCAATATTTCCTACTACTACAAAATGGTGGAACTTTTAATAATTGCCTGAATACATTGACATTTAACTTACATAATATGAGGTAATAAGCTTGAGGTCAGTTCAAAAGATGCTCGAGATGGTTGCCTTGAACTTGACATATGAACAGCCTATCCGATATTTCACGCGGAACATTTTCAAACACAGTAACATCAATATCTCTACAAATATTTATTATTCTCTGCCGTATATCCAATATTGAAGCAGGTTCAGTTTCGTACACCTTTTGGCTCAAATAGCCTCATAAAAAAAGTCCGAAAGTGTCAAATCTGGCGAGCGGGCTGGCCATTCTGTAGGACCTCGACGGCCAATCCAACGACCGGGAAAAGTAGTATCCAAATAGTTTTTTACTTGTCTGGAGTAATGTGGTGGTGCTCCATCTTGTTGGAATACAATATCCATATCGAATTCATTAGGATTCAATTCGACGATTATCAGTAATGAGAGGGTCAACAATAGTTTCCAAAATATTCAAATACAGTTCCCCTGTTAATGTCTGATCAATAAACAGAGGTCTTACAATATGGTTTTCCAATATTTCTGCCCAAACGTTAATTTTTTCAGGATATTGGGTATGTGTTTCCCGAAAACGCAAGGGTTGGTGTTGGGGTGGGTTTTGTCGTTTTTATAAACAAAAAATAACTTAACCAACCTTATCGGGTTGTTGGAATTGCCATATGGCAGGTAAAAAGGAATATTTATAGAAATATCGATATCAATGTGTTTGTCTCCAGTAAATTATCAAATGTTCCGCCATTTTGTAGTAGGTGAAGATATTGACTTAATTTTCTAGGGATGGATGGCGTCCAGTCGCCATCTTGAAAATTAATCCATCTGTCAATTTCACTTCGAAATGAAGTTTGTATGCATTAATTTCACTATCCCAAATTTCAATATTTTGAGTTGACCCGTACAAAAAATAAAAAGGGAGGGTATTAAAGAAATGCACGGTATATTTTGTAGCATTCCTGTGAATGATATCTGATTCAATTCCATAATGAATGTTTGGAAAACAAACTGAATAGAAAAAATGGAATATCATTCAATAATAATAATATTTGAGTGAAATAGGATATGATATGCATATGATATCATATGGATATGATGCATATGATATGAAGTGAAAAAAAAACATTATTGCTTTATATAATATGATATGAAGAGATGGAAAAAATTTCGGTTTAGTGTAATACTAACCAAGTAGAATGACCTATTTCCTGAGAATAGTACAGCGAACGTGTCACGCGAGGCAGCACTAGTAGTAGGGACAAACATAAACTATTCACATGTAAAACAGTGTTATTTACGTAATATTAATTTATTATTTAAAAATATAAATCTGATATAAGAAATTATGTTGTGCTAGTATAATGCCAATAAAGCATTTGCGAATTTTACGTCGGATAATCGATATCCGGAAGAAAACGTGTTTTTTATACCATTATAAAACCTCATATTAATAAGGTTAGGTGTTAGAAATGAATACATGCTTCGAGAAGATTGGATTTAACAGTGCAAATAATAAATAAATATCAAACATGAAATGAATAGTAAAATTTTCATAGTTAATTACCATTAATTAGAATGAGATATAACCTTAATCGTTTATTAAACTATATTCATTCATTATATTTAATTAAATTTATTTCATTACCATCTATAGGTATTTGATTCATATTTCACTCGGAAATAAATCTGAAATTCATAATTATTTTGAATTTCTTTTATTACAGTTTGAATCTACCGCTACTCTTTTACTAGAGTCTGTATACTAACCTGTCTATTAATTCACTTTTTTTTCCATTTTAAATTACGCCATGCAAGCCAACGTTTCAATAATACATTGTTATCCTTTAAAGTTGTAAATTTTAGTTTTGCTCCAGGAACATATTCTTGTGTTAAAAACATTCTTTTTTAATTGTACTTTACCATATTTTTATATGAGGATTAGGCAGTGTTTGCCCTACCGAACTACTAGCGCTGCTAGTGAGTGATTTTTCTTACTTCTGGAAAAAGGTTCATTCAGTGCTGAAGCATCAGTTTTCTCGCTGATGTTAAGGGAAATGAAGACATTTTCCAGACATAGGAACTGAATAGGAATGACTGGGTAAAAGCTATATTCCAGATTTTTTGGCTGTGGTCTGCAGGTTTTCATACCTGATATTTCGTCTACTACTGCGGTAGACATTATCAAAGCTGAAGAAGCAACGGTCGTGCTCAACTAGTTCCCAACGCAGAAATTACAATTTTGTCATTTGTCTACGGTTTTATTCATGGGTGGGTGTAGCAAGGTTCATTGTTCATTGCCTCTTCCTTTCTATTGAAATTATCCCTGTGTTTCTGAATTTCTATTGCCTCCTTATATATTCTTGGATATTGATTTGGAGTTTCATCGAGTATTTCTGTATCTTCGAATGAGATAATGTGAGTGCCTTCTTCGAGAGCATATTTGGCTACAGCTGATTTTTCGGTTTGTCCGAGGCGACAATTCATTTTGTGTTCATTGAGACGGGTACCTATATTTTTTATCGTGGTTCCATTGTAGACCGGCCTGCAGCTACAAGGAATCCGGCTCTCTGGAATCCTTAGCTTACCTTAGACTTTCTCTGATAGTTTTCGTTGGCCTAAATATTGGTTTCACTTCGTGTTTCTCTAAAATTGTTCCAATCCAGTCTGTAACATTTTTAACGTCTGGGGTAACTTTGACGTTCGTTCTCTCTCCTGGGTTGTACAGTCCGCTCGAATTCTACTTCGACATACCCATTTCCTTTTAAAAGGCATGTTTTAGTTCATTGAGATCCCCAGGAAGACCCTTAGGTTCACAGATGCGCCATTCCCTCTTAGCCAACGTTTGTTATGGCTGGTGGTTAGAGTTTCTATTCAGGTACCGATCTGTGTTGGTTTCCTGTACACTCTATGGCCCAATGTATGTACCATCTTCATCGCTGTTCACAAAAACATCGAAGAAGGCTATAGTCCCTTGGGTTTCTCATTCCATTGTGAATTAGATTTTTGGGTTGAGATAGTTGAGATATGATAGAAAATCGCCGCCGGACTTGATGGAGTGCCCAATGTGGTACCATCTGTTTGTTCTTAAAAAATACTATCCCACTGGAAATAAGTTGACAATGATCAAGAAGTCCTTTTCTATGTTAAAAATGTTACACCAGGATTGGGCCAACGAAAACTGTCATAACAGATTCCTTGTAGCTGCGGGTCGGTCTACATTGAAACCACGAAAAAAATATAAGTACCCGTCTCTTTGAACACAAAAGAAATTGTCGCCTCGGACAAACCGACAAATAAGCTGTATTGAATCAACACTTCATTTTAAGATTTTCACTACACAGTTCTACAAAAACGCAACACGTGTTTCGCTACACAATATCTTCTTTGGACGTGTTTATATTCATGTATAGTATACTATAGAAGAGTATCCACAGTAAATACTCATAGTGTATATAATACTCTGTAGTATAGACACGCCCGAAAAAGCTACTGTATAGCGAAACACGTATTGCGTTTTTTTAAAAGTATGTAATGAAAATCTCTCGATAAAATGTTTCTTGAATACTTCATGGATTTTGATCAAGTATCGGCCAATTCCATCACATAAATCTGCTGTAGACGAACATGTCTTATTCGAAGATACAGAAATACTCGATGAAACTCAAAATTACTATACACTTCGACCGTTACCTCATCACGTTTGATAATGTCTACCACAGTAGTAGACAAAATGTCAGGCATGTAAACCTGCAAATCACGGCCAGAAAATCCAGAAAGTAACTTCGACACAGATATTTCCGGCCGTGATAGTTTATGAAATTACTATGGATCTTCATCAACTAACGACCGAAACAATCAGAAAATTTACATTCTTTGATAAAAAATACCTATTGCAAAAACTCGCTAGGAAATCTCAAATGATAAACTAAGTTATTTCAGTGGTGAATGTTGAAGTATCTATATTAAAAAAAATGTTTTTCTGTTAAGAGATTCCATGCCCATATACAGGAATATATTCAATCCGATTCGATGCTGGTTGGATAGAAGAGCAATATCTGCCTTGATTTATTATGTGCATATGTTGAATTCTGGCATTTGTTAGGTTGTACTGAATAACAATCAATCAATATCAATAAAATGATTGATTATTATTTCATTTACTTTAGTATGCGCTGGTCAGGCCCTATCCCCCGAAGCCCCGATACATTCGGGAGGGCGTGCCAGTACCACTCCCCACATCGTGGGGTATATCCGATAATCATGTGCCCTGAGCAAGCGAAGTGAGCCAAGGATGACTGCCTTCTGCATCTGTCCGGCTAAGATTTCTGCCTTAGTGCGACAAGGCGGTATAATTTTAAGATTCGAGAGTAGAGAGGGCATAATTCCACTAAAGACTCCAATAATCAGAACAACCATCTTGACAGAGTGATCTGGATAGAGTCTGCGGAGTTTGAAGAGAAAATCTCGATATTTTATCCATTTTTGCTTATTTTTTGGACGATATTCGTCTCGCCAGGAGCTGAAAACTCCATGATATATATCGTCTTGCTCTTGTGGTCGAGAAGGACTACATCAGGCTTATTAGTTTGTATCAGCCTAAGGGTGAGGAACGAATAGTTCCAATAAACTCGATTCAATATCCCCGGTGTATCGTCAATACCTTGAGAGTGCCGTAGATGATAATATAGCATTCTTAGCTCTTCGTTATGTCGATGAATATAGGGCGAGACCGCATACGCTGGACATGCTGATAGCAAGTGCATTATGGTCTTGGACACCCTGTTGTAGACCCTGCACCTTGTGTCAAGAACCTCTAGACCTATCACGCAATTGAGGTAGACTCAAGTGTTGAAGGCACCATCCTGGCATGCCATGATGAATCCCTCAGTTTCCGACTTCAGCCCACTTGACCTGAGGAAAGCGAAAGTCAGGAGCTTTAATAAGCCAAGGTCTTCAATGTTATTGAAGAAGACCTCATGAATTGGTTTATCCTTGTGTAGCCGCAGATGTGAGGTGATCTCTGCGGATTTTATATGAGCCTTTTACTGAACAGGTTCCAACTCGGTGACACAGTTGTGATCACCTCGTTTGGTGTCGAAAACTAAACCAAATTCATCAGCTACTCGGTCAGCTGCCCTTAAGAGAAATGCTCCAATTCCTGCTCTCTCATGGTCGCGGACCATGCAAAGAAAAGGATCCGAACTCCTGACGACTTTACAGGCTACATCCAGTACCATTATGTCATGTAGTAGGGGGAAGTACAACAGTGGAACGGACGATTTGGAATGCAATCTTCTATAGAGATGCATCATTTTTCAGGTCTTTACGTCGAGTTGATACAGCTACTCCCGAGTCCACTACACTACTCTTGTTATCTCTTGTGAATGGCGTTGTTCCACCCCGAGGTAGGTACCTATACGTCTCTCCGGCATCCAAATGGTGTAGGATGTTTCCATCTACGACTGAGGGTATTGCCCTAAAATACACTCCTTCTGAAAGTGACCCACACTGTTTGGTCGCCAGAGTGGTATCATTTGTTCATGGCATCTGACAATTTTGTCGGGTACCCAAGGCATCTGAGTAAATGCCCGATGAGCTCATGCGATGTTGTGTCAAATGCCTTGCGGTAATCGATTCAGGCCATAGAGAGATCATGCTTATATTGTATCGACTCCTGCGTTACACACTCGGTCAACTGCGGTGAGTATTCGTGTGTATAAATGCTTGTAAACAACTTATAACACGAATTTAAGCTTATCGGTCTGCTATTCTTAGGAATCGACAAATCTCCGCATTTGGGGATGAGAACGGTCCTCCCCTTGACAAACCAATCCGGAATCGACTGCTCTCCGCCCAGCCATGAGTTGAAAACTCTGACCAGATGGCGGTGACTGCTTGATAGTTTTTTCCACCAATAAATATTCAGTCCATCTGGGCCTGGCGCAACTTACCAAAGGCCAAGGGTGTTAGTGGTCATCTCTGCTTATTTATTATTATTATTATTATTATTATTGAATATAGGTACTTTCTTTGCGATGAACAGATATGTGAATATAACAAAAAATAAATAAAAATATGTAACTGAGGAATATTTTCACTGAATTTTTCTTACCTGTTGACATTCAAAGTAATATTTTTTTCGAAAAAGTAGAACTGCTCTATCTTGGTATGCTAAAACCAAACTTTCGCTAGAATTTTCAGCATTCAAAATACTCTTTGTGAAGCACTCTAAAGCCATCGCATAATTTCCCTCAGAAAAAAAGTCGTTTCCTTTTTTCCGTAAAATGTTTGAAATTGTGTTGGATTTCACAATTCTCGAATTCATGAAAATATTTTGAAAACTTGGTGTCATTTTAAGCAGTTCATACACATAATTTACTTTTTCGTGGCCATATTTTAGGTTTCTCAAATACTCAAAATGCGTTTTTGTGTCAAGTTCACATTCTTCGAGCAATTTTGTTGTTAACTCTGTTATCTTGGGACAATAAGACATGTTTCTTCCAAATCAGCCACACAGTTTTCATAAAAAAAGTAGAATAGTTGGAATGAACTCGTACACACACTGCCACACATATCCAACTAATTAAAAACACTCAGAATTCAGCATTATCTCTGTTTGACTTGTCTATTTAGATTGCTCTCGAAAATAACACTCGATGTTCTCAGATCCGTAACTTGGTAACAAATGATTATTAAAACACATTTTCAACTTATCATACATATTTATAAATGTTGCTCAAGTTAATGACCTCGAAGCTGCAAAAAGTTGCATGGTTTTTATTTTTAATATAATAATTACCACGACCACGTAGGTATAATTTTAGGTCTACAAATCAGTTGAGTAATAATGAACGCAATATCTTTTGTGTTTGTTTGAAGGTGGTTGACAATGTTTCGTAGTGCATTTCATTAATTCGGACTTCCATTGTCTAATATGATATAAATTGATTTGAAATCCCTGAAAAAATCTATAAAAAAAGATTAGCAGAAAAATAACAATAATATTAAGCAAAAAAAAAGAATTTACAATGAAATAAAATACAAGCAACAATCAAAAATTGAACTTCAAGAAATGAAAATTAAAAATTAGCAGATCCAAGCCGAGTTACTTCACGACGTTTCGATTGTTAGTATCCACAATCGTATTCGGGTGATGACTGGACTTATTCCTCCGATATCTAACTATTTATAAGTCAATCGAGTGCTTTCACCTATCCCCTCTTCCCTCTCTCCGCTTCATCGTGTTCCGCTTGACTATAGGTTTCTATATATACTTGTGATGCACTCTTTGAAACCTTTGGTGTAGTAATGAATATTACCGGAGTTTTTTCCCAACTCCAAAACCGTTATTTTAACACCTCAACACGTGTTTCGATCACCAAGTGATCATCTTCAAGAGGAAAATCAAACTAAACTGTTTAGTTTCTATATTTTGAGTATCTCTACGCTAACTTAGCTAAATGCTTTGTTGGAAAACATACAGTGCATTTCTTTAATGTCCCTCCTTTCATTTTTTGAACTGGTCAACGCAGAAAATTGAATTTTGGGATAATGAAATTAATGCATGAATACTTTATTTTCAAGTGAAATTGACAGATGAAACTTTCAAGATAGCGAGTGGGCGCCATCTGGCGAAACTTCAAGATGGCGCCTAGTCGCCATCTTGAAGTTTCATCTGTCAATTTCACTTCAAAATAAAGTATTCATGCATTAATTTTATTATCCCAAATTTCACTTTTATCAGTTGCTCCGTTCAAAAAATAAAAGGGGGGACATTAAAGAAATGTTCTGTATATGCGGCTGTTGGACAACATATATGCGGCTTCTTTGAATTTTCTCCTAAACCAGTGTTCCTTCTTGTGGATGATTTCAGCTTGAGACCACCTGATATTATGTTGATGAGTCCAAATATGCTCTGCTATTCCTGGTATGCTGGTTTTCTTCTCACTGTGTGTGTTTTTGTACTCGGCAATTCGAACTCTCAAAGGCCAATTAGTTTCACCATGTATGATTCTCTGCACTCGCAGGGTATCCGCTAAATGCAATTATTGGAATCTCAGTCAGCGTTTGGTGGCCTGGTTTTCGTGAGGCTGCTACGGATAGTGTTCACAGATCTGAAGCAGGTTTTGATGTTATATTTGGATCCAATTCTTCTTATCCTTTCTGACAATCCTTTGATGTATGGAAATACAAGTACTGGTTGTGATGGTTGCTCTTCCTTGTGAGGCTCTTGCTGTCTTCTATCCAAAGTCTGTTCCACCATCACTTTGGGGTAACCATTCCATTGAAGGTCATTTTTTATGATGCCTAGTTCTTTTTCGAGACATTTCTTCGTATTACAGAACCCGAAAGCACGTTCTACTAGAGTCTTGGCGATTCCTCTCTTGTTCGATTAATGGTGGTTGGATTCCTGGTTCAGATACTGTCCCGTGTGAATGGGTTTTTGGTATACAGATGTTTCTCATTTGGTATCGGCCCTTTTCACCAATACGTCTAAGGTCTAAGAATAGCAATTCGTTGTGGACTTCCTTCTCTATTGTGAAAGTGATAGAAGGACTTACGTTGTTGATGTGCTTCAGGAAGGTGTCTAGTTCTGTATTCTCATGGTTCCATATTATGAAGGTGTCGTCAACGTATCTCAACCAGACTCGAGGCTTCTTCAATGGCCAGAGTTTTAAACCACTCCTTATAATTGTTGGCTAAAACCGGCTTGCGTAAAGAATTCGTCTTTCAATTGGAAGTAGCAGTTGCGTACACAGCATCCTAGTAATTCCATGATTACTATCTTTCAGGAAGCTATACGAAGATGAGGATCACCATCAATCGACTAAGAGAGGTTGATTATGGTTGTTAAAAACTCCTATTTCAATTCTAAAATTCGACTTAACATGATAAAGAACCCCGCACCATTCTTATGGAAAACGGGCCCCGGTGAAATTCAATGAATTTTTGATATGATATAGTTCAAGTCAAGCTGATCAAAAGTATTCAAGGGGCCAATACATTCCTATGGCTAGTTTTCGAGATACAGGGTGTCAAAGTCGGTAAATGGCCATTTCTTTAGAGTAATATGGCTTTCAGGAAAACATCCTAAATAAAAATGTTTTGCGCGACGAATATTTCTTGCACATAAAGCAATACTTTTAGACTGGTTTTTGATAAAAAATATTGTTTTAGCATTATTCAAAATGAAATTCTCAATCAACCCTTTGAAGTGAAGATGTGACCAAACCAAGTAACACACTGATATACTTATAGTTTAAATATGTCAAAATTGATTAATTCAACTTTTCAACAGGGTGGGTCAAGAGGTAACAATTTTTCTGGTGATATTTTGTATATTTTTTTAATACTTCGAGCTTTAGGAAAACTTGATCGCGAACCATTCAATACACTAGGTGATGACAAAAATTGCGAAAAGTAGATTTTTTTATTACTCATCATGTGTAATTGATTTGCTAAATTTTTGATATGATGCAGGGAATATCGTGTGACGCAAAAAAATCTTATTGATTTCTAATGTTTGAAGATTTCAATTCTTAGGAAACAAATCACCGGAGAGATATTCCTAGACGTTTCCAAGGCGTTCGACAGAGTTTGGCACGACGGACTACTAGCCGGAATGAGCAATTTTGGCTACTCCAAACAAATGTTAAGACTTTTCTGGCAGACTGACGATGCCATTGCAAAGTAGGACACGAACTCTCTACCATGCGATTTCTGGAAGCAGGGTGACTTTTGGAAGCAGAGGTCCCCCAAGATGCATTTCTTTCCCCACACCTCTTCTCGGTATACATAGCAGATGTGCCCAAGCCAGAGAACAACTTTAACGAGTTGGCACTCTACGCGGGCGACACAGCTCTTCTGGCGAGATTCACTAGCCACAGGCAAGTCACCAGATACTTACAACAGCAAGCCGACAGATTAGAGTGTAAATTGTGAAGTATTATTTTTACATTCAATATATCAAACATATCCAAAATAATGAAAACGAAGTGGATATGATGGTAATCCACGAATTCATCATTATGTAATAAGCTCTGATCAAAATGTTCCAGTTTATAAGAGAACTTCAATAGGTATAGTTAGAATAGTTGTTATATAATTAGTAGATTCGTTCTGCCAAAATGACATAAGTAAAAATGTATTTAAAAAAAATCTGTTTTGAATGAATAAAATATTTTGGAAATCTCAAACCTAATTCCAATAATAATCAAGCTTTATCAAAAACCGACCTACTGTGATATGTTTTTAATGATTAACTGCCGCAGATCTATTGATTAAAAATTAAAAACTAGAGATGGTTTACTTTTATTTCTAGTTACCCTCAGTATGGAGCACTCCCTTGTAGCCCACAGAGTCATTATTTATTACTGGTATTATCAAAAATATCTTCTACAAATGTCTTTTGTATGTGGAATTAATAATGTGGAACACTGTGCTTCACAGGTAAACTGTTTATTGCTTAGCAGCTTTTCCAATAGAGATGTGTAGGTAAATGGAGGTTCTTTATTGTCTGCAAGAGAAAAGAGATGAGTAAAAGAAACTACAAAACATTATGCTGGACCCAAAAAGCGCATCCGTCATCCAATACAAACAACCCACAGTACTGTTTCAAATCGCTCTAGGTCTCATCAATAATACTGGATCAGATCACGGTTGTACCTTTCATACCTGTTCTGTCCTAAAGAGATTCACTTTGAGAGAAGTGGAGATGATGACTCCCCTTATAAAAACGCCATTCATGGAATGCAGTGAAAGCTGTAACTTTGCAACAAATCACTGTTCATAATTGATATTTGTGGATTAGATTTTTTGTCGAACTTATGGGTGGCAACTCCTATCTAAAAATTATTTCAAAAACTTGATGCAGCATAATAATCTACCTGTACTTATTGAAGAAAATCCAAAAATTTGCTCTTTCCTCTTGTAGTGTTTATCACTCTGTCAAGAACATAACTTGAATGAATTAAAGGTATTTATGTAGAGAGGGGGTATATTTTTTAGGAAAAAAAATTTTGGCGCTCTATTTCTCCATCTTTATACAAACAGTATGGAAAACTCCTGAAGGAAGGAAGAAAAGATATGTAGATCATGCATAGAAGTTACTTTCAGACATGAATTAAAAGAGTAGGCCTTTTCGAAACCACTTTTTTTACAGTTTATATCTGAAAGTAACTTTTATGCAAGATCTACAAAACGGGTACACATCTAAGGTACAAACCGTTGTACTAAATTATTTAATCGTAGATTCAATCATCCAGGTGTAGAGAAGAGTGGGGTGATAAGACAAATAGCAGTAAGATATGCTTAGATAAAAAGTATACACGATCATTATGAGGAAAAATCATTTTCTGTAATGTACAGAAAGTGCACAGTTAATTTCTTAAATTATATAAATGAATAAAATAAAAAACTAACAAACAGAGAGGTAATTCATGAACATTCATGATCATAGAAAGATAGACAAAGTAAGAAGGGCTAAATATGAGCCTATCCAACTTGATAAACTGCGAGGTAAAGACATATATGATTGGCAGATTAGGTTAAATATCTGGGAACGATACTAAATCCCAGACTGACCTAGAACCAACACCTATAAAGAGTAAAAGTAGAGGCGGTGGTACCAGGCCAGTTGGCCAGAAACACCTAGACAAAAATATTGGTGCCGAAACAGCACATGATTAAGTGTACATAAAGATGGTTGAACCCATAAGCCATGTATCTTTGGTTTGATGGCCAACATGCGACCATGCCACTGTAGGCAGAATGCAAATGCTTATCTTAGGAAATGAGTACCACACCACTGTAGCAAGGGTCGGCTAATTAAGACTGGAAAATTCACCGAGCTACAAGGGATCAGGCGAAACATAATTTTCAGAATGTGTGACATATGACATTGAAGTACGGTTTCGACACAAACTTAGCAAATGAAATCACAGCCTCTGAAACGTGAATGATGATCAGTTGTCCCAAACACATGCTTGTCAGAAACACCCGATGTACGGGCGGGTTGGGAACTGAACATTCAATGCTCTTGACCTCATTTTCATTATCTATAAGTCTTTGATCCTTTTGGGATACATAATTACACAGATGCAAGGAACTTGTATGATAGTAGATAACTGCATAGAATATATACAGTAGCACCGAATAGAAGTAAACACAAGTAAGTTCACTCTCCGCCATATTAGGGTCAAGATTCCCCACCTCGAATTTTATGCTCAGCCAACCTACAGCGCAACCGACTGAATCTGATGGGTTTACCAAGCGAGCCAAGTTGAGGCATGGAATATTATTACAGAGTGAGTCGTAAGTGGTGGTTTTGTATTCGTGAAAAATTCGTGTCTAGTTTCTAAATGAACAAGTGTCGAGCTGTGGGTTGCTGTAATTTGCACGGTGATGTCGGAGTTAATTTTTTTCGATTTCCAACTGACGAAAAAAGGTATGTTTTTCTAGTATTTATTATGTAAGATTATATTATGAACATATAACGAAAATCATAACATAAATTTTCATAGACCATATATATGCAGACTTTTTTTTTAATGAAATCAATTCGATAAAATTGAACTTTACCAATAGTATAGGCCCCACAAGTAATGATATAAAATAACAAAACAATCGAAGTTCCACTGGAAATCCATAAAGGAAAATAATTGTTGAAACACATTTTTTTATTTGTCTAGTTATTACTTCCACTGAAATCTCTGCAAAACCAAAATAACAAATGTATATTCAAATATCCTTTTTGGAGCCTACTGTTGCATACGTTTTTACCAATTCATCCACAACAATACTGGATATAAAAAGTATTCTGATTGAAGCTGTTAGGCAATTATCAAAAATTGGATTAGGAGTTTGGGGTATCATTTCAGATTTAGATTTTAATTTTTATACACTTGCCAGAAAAGATGTCGAAGTGACTGTAGAGCAGCCATATTTCTTTGTTGATGAGAAAAAAATATTTTACTTTTTTGATACTCCTCATCTGCTGAAATGTAGCAGAAACCATTTTTTCGAGGACTTTTTGAAATTTGATGAATTTTGCCTGTTGTAACAAAAGTCATCTTGTACAACTTTGGAAAAGCAATATAGACTAGCACCCAAGCTTACTGATTCTCATTCATTTTCAACTAACTTTCAAAGGATGAAGGTTAAATTAACCAGTCAAGTTTTCAGTCATTCGGTAGCTACAGCGATAAATACTTATGCCAGTTTCAATCAGATACCATCAGCAGCAATAGGGACGGCTACATTCATTGAAAAAATGGATAGTGTTTGATATTTTGAATTAAAATCGATTTGACGATGTCAAACATTTCAATAAACCTTTTTTAGAACATCAAAACAAATTGATTTTCTGAAAGAAATGAAAATATTTTTCCGAAAACTAACTGTAATATCAAAAAAAAAGAAAAAACACGACTGGACAAATGAGATTCATTGAGGTGTGGCAGATAACAATTTCGGCATTTCTGCAACTTTGAGGAAACTTACGTAGTGAAGGACACTCCTACATATTGACGAGAAATATAAGTCAGGACTGTGTGGAAAATTATTTTGGTCAACAGAGAAATACTTGTGGAAATGCCAGAAACCCAACTCCTGTTCAAATTACCAGAGCTTTCAAAAACACATTTATTCTTCAGTATTTCACACAGGCAGAAGGAACTAACTGTCTAGAAGATACTAGTGAGATTCTAATATTAGATGCTGACATAAATAGAGTGAAGGTTCTTGTGGAAGTTCCAAAAAATCCCTATAAGAGTAGAGACAAATGATTATAGAACACTAGCCATTCCCGAAGGCAACATCTTGGGCTATGTTTGTGGATACCTTTTGGGATAATGATTAGGAAAACATTCATGTAAAGTATGTACAAATTTTGGGTAAGAATTTATTATACTTGGAAATTTGTCAATAGAAATTTGAAAACAAATGTTAAAAAAATCAAAAACTCAACATTCTGAAAAACCTTTAGAATAGATTAGCATACATTTTTGACCTGAATTGTATAATTTTACTTCACAAAATATACGTTTATTTCATCACCTTGTCACAACATACCTAACAATCAGCATGGACACTCTACGATGCCGCTTTTGATCTCAAAAAGTATGAAGACGCCATCTTGAAAAGCGGATTACTCAGGGGCAGACTTGCGACATGGTGTCTATAACAGAGGCGTACTGGAAATTTTATTTTGTCATAATTCATGAAATTGAACTTTTTTTTCAAGACTTCATCTAATAAAATAAGGTTCGTCATTTGATTTTTGCTATTTTATTTACCATAATGAATAATTCACCCTAATTCACCATAATAAATAATATATTGATACGATACTATTTGTAATTCTTTCAAATAATATAAGAAGTGATAGGGTTTCACAATTAGATTTGGCTGGCACAAAATGTGGGGATCACTTTACGAAAAACATCATCTCGTTTGGTTTGTTGCAACCCACACAGAAATTTTCCTCTATTCATACATTAAGAGCCGTAGATGTGACTGGAACCTTTGGTGTTAAAGAAGAAACATTCGAATGGAGCCCAATTTCTTGAACTCCAAACATGTTTGTACTTGTCGCACGTTTTCACTATCCAAGTTAGCATCTTCAGAAGAGAAATTGATATTAAACATCAATTGATAAGATGCTAATTTGGTTACTGAAACGTGCATCGAGTACGAATATGGTGTATGGGAAATTGAGCTCTAATCAAAAGGTTTCATTAAGGGGCGAATATAGTCTGGTATGATCCTCAACTAAAGATTATCTTATTTTTGTCAGCATACCTCATTTGTTGAATATCACCATCCAATTGTTACAAAATTCTGCACCACTTCTATCAATAATAGCAGCTTTGTTCCATAATACTTCAGTGTGGAACAGGGTAGAAAATGAAAAAAAAGTCAATCATAAAAATCAGAAACGCAATAAAATGTTTTCTCTATCAAATATTGTTTGAATTTGTTCTTGAACTCGAATTTGGAGTCGTGTAAATTCCAAATATGATCAAATTCAGTTTGAAATTATGTATGAACTCACTTGAATAGAAAAATTAACAAGCGACTCACAAACGTTAGTAACTGAAACTCTCAAATAAAAATGCAGTTGATTGTAAAAAAAGTATTAGTGGTACCTACACACAAACATACGTGCATGCATGTATGTATGTGTATTTATAGTAACTTTCACAGATAAGTAATTTGTTCAGTCTGTTTTTAAGGTGATTGAGAAAGTGTTTGTCCTCAAAATGCCCTTCACAAATTCTGTAGTTATGCAGATTCCCAGCTTTTTCTCTCAAATCATCACAACCACATGCCACTGTCCAAAGGATAGCCCTAAAAAAATTTGTTGGCTTTTAGCAATTTTGAAGAATACCCAATAACAAGTGAATGCTTGTCTTCTCAATTTTCGTTGAAGGTATCCAACATAAAATGTTTCATAGTTAAGTGATCATAATACAGGGAAATGCTAAGATTCTACCTAACGATTATGAAAGATTTCAGGAATCCAGTTTTTAGGATTTCTCTACCCTGAAAATGAAAAAACTTGAGTTCTTATCAGATCTGTAGTTGTAATTCAATTGAAAATATTTCAAAAAAGGCTTGAAAAAGGCAGCAGAGTAACTTCCGAAATGTTGGCAAGGGGAAGGATTGCAATATTGCAGTTATGTATGTAGGCAAATATTCCAATTTGCCCTAAACAGATAATCTAACAATTCCAAGATTTTTCCAGGGAAGAGAAAAGACAGAAAATGGATTTCAAGCCATTCCTACCTCCTCAAGATACATTCAAATAATATTTATGAAAGAGTTTGACTCCCCTATCAATATCTTTTGGAAACGTAAATAAACTCTTTAGTCTTTAACCTGCTGCTTCTACATTTCACTACAGCACAAATATGACCACCTTTTTTCTGTTTATCCATTGTAATAATAATAAAACACTCACAAAATAAAGCAACACACAATTTCTCTCTCTCTATTTTGGATGGTCGCTGCCTCCTATCTTCAGGCGCATATGACCAACAACACACAATTTAATACCAACATTAAACTTGACAGGTCCAATGCCGACATAGCGACGCGAAGTATATGCGCGTGCTTTTCCCGCCCAAGGGAGTGTCCGTGCTGGTTAGGTATGCTGTGACCTTCTTATCAATTCCTAAACAGTTCATAATCATGAGATATTTTTTGTGAGCTCCTCATAGCAATGATTAAGTCAGATCATGGTGACATATTTTTTGTTCGAACCCCGTGCAGAGATGAACGATAGCTCTCAGCCTACACCCTCCTGCCCCGCCATATGCCAGCAAAAAATAAAATCTTGACCCGAAACACCATAGACGCCGACCGGGAGTGAATTTACTTGTGTTTACTTCTATACGGTGACAGTAGTGACTATTACTGGAGTTTTATCCCAACACCAACACGTGTTTCAATCACCAACTGATCATCTTCAAGAGAAAGATTAAACTGAAGAAGTTTAATCTTCCTCTTGAAGATGATCACCTGGTGATATGATCACCTGGTGATTGAAACACCTGTCGATGTGTTGAAAATAACGCTTTGGTGTTGGAATAGAACTCCAGCAATATTCATTACTACACCAAAGGTTCAAAACAGTACTATCTGTTTAAAATATGTTTTTCCGTTAATCAGCTGTCGCCCCCATACGAACGACAACTCTCAGAAGATGAGAAACTTGTGCGAGCTAAGGACTAACGAGGTCTTACCTTTTAACGTGCGATTCCTAACACGGTTGCAGAATCATTCCAGCTTCAACCAGATAAATTCTCTCGAGAAAAATATCTGGTCGAGGCGGGAATCGAACCCACGGTCTTCCGATCGTGGGTCGGGCGCACTACCACCGCGGCCAATTCCAATAGATTAATAAACTTTTCCACGGTGAAACAACAAGTCTAATTTTAGACCCAATGAATCCTCCATTATTATATCTTAATAGGGTAAGGATTAACTAGTTCTTACCTTTTAACGTGCGATTCCTAGTGCGGCCCAAGATCCTGTAGAGAAAGTTCACTTAAGAACCAGTCACAAATCCAAATGATAGTACTTCAAACTGCTTCACTCAGATTTGCACATCATGTTGATTAAAACATTATCTCAGCAGGCTATGTTCAGATACGTTAATTTCTTTTCAAATTATTGTGATGTTGTCAGCTTATTGAGTTTTAGTGCAGTTGTATTTTTATCACTAGATATGTTTTATCAAATCTGGGTCACAGCTATTCGAAAGAACTCTTGACATAGTATTTTTTTATTGAAAAATATGAAAACCGAAATACTAGTGTACAAAAAATGTTTGAAGTTGGTTGATAATTTGAATTTTAACTGACTGTATGAGAGTGACATATTGAGGTCTAGATGAATTTCAAAAAATCCACTTTTCATATACTTTTATTGACAATTTTATTTCACATTGGCATCTTTAACAAAAAATACACTTTAAAAAAAAAGGGGAATCTTCATTTTTCCTTCATATTTCTATTTTTTATAATTTTATACTGTGGGGGACTGATGTAAGATAAAATTGCTGCAGATGGAGTACACTTTTTGCCTAAAACTTAACTGTACATTATCATCTAAAATGGAAACTTCTCAATTCAAGCTTTAGCCAGAAGAGCCAAGTCAGCAATACACTTGTTGATGTTTTGTTTCTCCTGATCCGGAGTGATGGAAGCCTTCACTCTGGCCACGACCCAGTCCACAAGGTTCCTTTGAGTCACTCTGCGTTCAATGTTCTGCTTCTCGACCTGATAATCGAGACGCTTCTTAACTTCCTTGTAAGCTGATAGGAGCCTTTCACGATAGGTTGCCTCCAATTGAAGACCTACGTTTTCACGTTTGGCTTCCATCAACATGACCTGCCCATCCATACTCCATTGCGCTTTTTCTTCGTCGGTGATTTGTTCCGCGAGGACTCGTTTCTGCTCGTCTCTGCTGCTGTTCCATGCCGCTTCATAATTCTGTAACGAAAAGTAATTGTTTAATATTCGGAAATATTTTCACGCGGAGTTTTCAAATTCTTTGACATACATGTAAAAGCATATGCTACTTTTTCATTATCGATTTTATTATTGATTTTTTAGAATATTTTATTCTACGAAAAAATCGCATATAAAATTCGGGGCATAACCTTTATTAAACAATTGCGAAAATGATCATCATTCTTGCTTGCATAGCGAAATGTGTCGCGGTTTTTGAAAAAGCCTAGTGAAAACTTTAGAGTACAGGGTAAGTCAACAAGATTCCAACAGAGGAAACGATTTTTTGAACTGCTCAATTTTTTGCAGTCATATCGATAAATATTATCTTTAAAAATTATTTTCTCGCATACTGCGTGGCCGACCAAAGTTATATTTTTTCAAATAGAAAACCCGGTATATGAATACGTTATTCGATTCTATATTTTTTTAGGCTCTCTAAGGAATATTTGTTTTCGAATTTCCATTGCGGCATTGCCAAGTTATTCCAAAAAAAAACCAATTTTGGAGACGATATTTTTTAATTCACCACCCGCATGTCTACAGCAATTAAGTGGATTTCTTTCAGGAATAGTTAGTAAACATCACTATGATAATTTCTGGAATATTAACTTTCGGAAACAATATATAGAGTGCTCTGTAAAATCGGTCAAGTTTCATTCATTTTCAAACAGACATAAGTCAACTTTTTCAAATGAAACACCCTGTATTTTTTCATTTGTATGAAATGTTTCAACATTTCACAACATTTTTTATCGAAGGTATATTATATGAAAAACTGGTATTTTACAAATTATACCAAGTTTTAGTAATTGTTGTAACCGCAAAAAATGTATTTTCTTACGTTCACTTACTCAAATTTGTTTTTCGAATATTCAAACTAATCGCTACTACATTAGCATTTTCACACCATTTAGTGACAGTTATCAGCGGTTTCAACGGTAAAAAATGCGTAAAAAACCTAAAAAATATTACTGACATCAAAAAATGAATCTCGAAATTTTTCAATAACGACATGTCGACGTCGTCACGACGAAAGGGCGTAAGCGCCAAAATTTGAAAAAACTGTTTTTTATCGCGATGTATTGCTCGAAATCGTGTCTATTCATGGTGCGAAACGTTTAAGCGACAAAAATTCGTACCGCGAGTAATTTGGCTTTGACTTTCCTAAGCGACAAAAATGTTCCAGTAAAAAATCGACTCGGTCGGTAGTAACTGACTAGTTCCCATGCTGTGAGGTTGTGTTTACGCCCAATCCTTTTTTTAAAGTGAATCCTCAACAAGGTAAGAAGTAATCACTTGAATGTTATTTCCTTCAATCCTAGCATGCCTTTGAAGAATATTTAGGTATCAAAATTATGATCTAGCCCAGTGAAAAATCGATTTATTTGGTTATGTCGCTTAAGCCCTTTTCTATTTTTGATTTCTAGGTGGGCGTAAGCGCCATTTTCCTATATCTATAGCATTGAGTACTCAATAAACTTTTTTAATTGGAAAACGTTCAATAATTTGAATAAATATGGTAACAACCTGTAGAACAGCAATATATATATTAAAACTGATTCAATATTTCGTCAAAAATCTCTCGATTCTTTCTCAATGTCTCTATAAGTTTTGGTTTCTGCTTAGTCGCTTACGCCCCTGATTTTATTTTCGATTTTCAGTTTTACTTTACGCATAATTATTATTTTTAGATACAGGATGATACATTTCCGTGTCGGAATGAAAAATGCACTCTTTTTTTGTTCTAACGAACATTTTAAATAATATTGTATCCCAGAATTGGCAGTGCATCCCAGAATTAGGAGTTCAACGACAATGGGTTCGATTATTAATCTTATAAGTTACCTATTTCGAAAAATTCGGAGATATTTTTGTATTCGAAGTTTTCTATACCTAATATACATGACGCTGTAGTATCTGCGACAGGTCATATTAATGGCGGATATTTGCAACTTTCAGTATGATAAATAACTTTCTCTGAACTCTTTCAAACTCACTGCATTAAACCCTGTAGTGTTGAATTTTCTTATGGTGAGCGCTAACGACTCATGGTATAATACTTATCATAATTATACCTGATTTCTTCAAAGCAATACGTTGTTGAAACGACGAAGTGGAAGGGTTATGTTTATTTCATTTCTGAACGCACTGTATGACCAAAGTAGCTTTCCAATAATTCGTTCAATGAATCATCCATGTACCTTGTTGTGGTTGGTATTAGGTACAAGAATTTTTTGAATTATTCTATAATTGAAATATTCGCTTCACGCAAATTTTTTTTCCTGTTTTTCAGATGTCAGCAAGGTCCAAAAAAATCATGGATATGGCGATGAAGATAAGAACAGACGATAACTCTATTTATCCCGATACCTCCGATAAATCTAGCTGTCTCTGAGACAATAAAAATATAAGTCTTTGTTGTGTTTTTTTCTGTTCTGTACAGTATATATTGTGTTTTTTTTGAGTTTTAATAAAATAATCATATTATTACTTATTTTATTTTTTCAAAGTCGTAACCACCATGTTTTTCTTCATTTGATTGCCGAATAATGAAAAGTCGTAATCGACTTCTAACCGCCAAATTGAATGGATATGGAAAGAACCTGATTTATGCAAGCGCCATCGAAAAAGGCTTAAGCGCCACTCGAAAACAGAAAAAAGGCGTAAGCGACATTTTATTCAATAACTGCATAATTTAAATTTCTTTTCGATATTTTTTCCCTCATAAATGAGAAGGACATATTAGAGGAATATTCATGCAAAACTTGTAAAGAATAGTTGAAATATAACACATTCAAACGTTTTTTCCGCCTCCTGTAAAATTTACCAAATGTCGCTTACGCCCTTTCATCGTGACGACGTCGATGTGTTGAAGTTTCTTTCGCGTGTAGATTGAATCATTTTCATTATGTATTAGAAGATATGGTGCAGATGGTCTATGCTTTGGGTGAAAATGACGAAAACTGCCTCCTTGCATCTATGATTTACAAAGAGAAGTTCCTCTAAAAACAAGATTTGAAAGAACTGGTAATGTCAATCACGAGAAGTTCGAATGTTTCTGCACTGTAACAAATGAAGAGAATATATTTCAAATTGCTCTTAACTTTGTTGAAAATCCCCATGTGAGTACCCGAGACCTGAGCAGGGAATTAGGATTTTCTCAAACCAGCGCGTCTCGAATGATACAAGCAAGCAAATTTCATCCTTACCACATACAATTGAAGCAAGACTTACAAAGAAGAGATTTTGAAAAACGTGTTCAATTTTGCCGATGGGACTTAGAAAATATCAATCAGGAAAATGAGTTTTTCGATTTCGTGTTATTTTCTAATGAAGCGACTTTTCATAAAAAGGAACTATGAATCAGCACAACACGCATTATTATTCAACGGAAAACCCCCATTTTGTTCGTTGCCTGAACCATCAACAGCGTTGGTCACTGAATATTTGGGGTGGAATTCTCGGAAAAATAGTTATCGGTCCGTATTTTTTGGATGGGCATCAGCGGCGGCTCGTCAGAGGCGGCAAGGGAGGCTTAACCTCCCCATAAAATTTGAGTCTATTCATCGCAATAAATTGAAAGATATTGACAAAGAATTATGATTATTTTTTTCTAAAAATGCTTGGGTATTATTACTTTACCATTAATTTTTATTATAAATACATAATATGCCCGAAAAAACACTATCACTCACTACGTAGTACGTACCACACTGTATCCTGCATCAACAAAACTCAAACGCACCGCCCATGAACGAATAACGAATAAACTATCAACCCGAAATAATAAATGCCATATAGTCCAATAAAATGAGGATTTAAATTACCATGCAAAAGGCAAGCCTGCATTTTTTAATATGAGTTGATTTTAGCATATATTCAAAGGATTTATTGTTAAAAAATGTTGAATTTCATTTAGGGGATAGAAAATGAATAAAAACTACCCCAAAAATCCCTTTTTTAAATATATCTCGAAAGCATGAAAATATATGAAAAAAAGGTCGAAACAAAAAATGTATGCAATACAATTTTCTATAAAATCGTTTCTGATCACTTTTGACGTATTTGCAATAGAAACCGAGATATTTGCAATAATCAATTTATACTTATAGTTCAGACAGGCTGCAGTAGAGCGGCTATATCTCTCCAGCACTACGAAATAGATTAAATGTTGTCGGTGTTTCCCAGGTGCACATATGAATGAATGCGAGTTATATTTATTTTCATTCCCGGAAATGTTTGCATCCATTTCATTACAGTGTGAAAAGTGAAAATGGAAATGGAACGTGAATTGTGCTCAATTTGTGAATTGCCTCTTGAAAGTGATTGTGACACAATTGCAACTGTGAAAAAAAGGTTTAAAGACATTAATAGACAAAAGTAAAGTGAAAAATTACCTGAAATATAAAGTGTGGAAAGGCAAGGAGTCATGTCGATTTCATGATGGTTTGTATCTACTGTATATTATTTTATGTTTTACTTTAGATAACAGAACCTAACAGTAAAATGTTTTTATTGCAAGAAATGATTTATAAGAATATAATGATTTATTCATCTTATTCATTGTTATGTAAAAAAATTGAATAATTTATTATACACATGTGTCTCAAAAATATTATCGAAAATAAATTTATATTCTTTAATCTGTGAAATATATACAGTGTGTAAAAGCCAAATGGAATAAATTCATTATTACGGTTACAGTACATATTAAAAAAATCCCGGAAGACGTCAAATGTAAATTATAATTTGACATTCTTCTACTTAAAATTGTCACCCCTACCTTCAGCCCCCTTCGAATGACAGGTACAACCCCCAATTTTTTGATGTTATCGCTTTAAAATACACTCAAAAACTAAATGTAATGCAAAACGTAATTGTATGTAGAATATGAAAAAGAATTATGGATGTTAACGAAGTTAACCGCAAACCTCTTGGAAACATCCTAATCTCAAATAAAACTGTCTTCTAACATTATTCAACATATCAGGCATGACCGACCTAATCGCAAGCGTTATTCGTTCTATTGGGTCACTAAAATCTGAAGGTATAGTTTCGTACACATTGCCCTTCACATATCCCCATAAAAAAATCTAATGATGAAAGATCAGGTGATCAAGCTGGCCATTCAATCGATCCTCAACTCCATGCTCCATCCTGCTAAAACCATATCGTATTCATTGAAACTAGAGGGTTTCCTGGATCAGGATATGAATTGGCTAAACTTGGAATGACATTATTTTGAGTTTCAAATGATTATCGCCCTTCAAGTTGCCCTCAATGAAAAAGGGATCAATGATATGGTTTCCTACAATCCCTGCCCAAACATTGACCTTTTGAGGGTATTGCGTGTGTTCTTTTCTCATCTAGTGATGATTTTCCATTGATCAGTAGCGGCAATTTTGCCGATTAGCATGACCATTAAGAGAAAAGTACACTCATCAGACAACATAACGTCTTAACTAGAGACGATGAAGAGCTTTCTAAAAAAGCTTTTGAATACGAATTAGCGCCATTTTCACTATCATTATTCGATTCTGCAGGCTTCATGAGGAAGACCCAAAAGTCAGATTTGTTTACTGTTTTCAAAACCAGTCTTGAAAGTGATAAATTGTTATTATCTTTTTCATTCGTCGTTGATGGGGGGTTTTTACTCCACCAAGTCACCTGGCCTTATGGTAAAACATACTTGAAATTATTTCAATCTTATCGTCAATACATTGTTAGTCATTTCACTGGTAATGCAGTGGTTGTATGGATACAGCAGTGATCAATTTGGTGTCAAGTCTTACGAAAGATATCGAAAACAAGTGGAAAGTGTTGCTGCAGATGTAGATTTTGACAAAAATATGCTTGTTACATTTACAGAAACGAAATTTTTATATTTGTAACAAACACAATTTTGTTCTGAATTTGAGTGAATATCTACGCTCAACTGGAATTGAAGTAAGGAAAGCTGATGAGGATGATGATTCACTTATTGCCAATACCGCGATATACTTGAAGAATAACCATGGAAATTCAGTTGCAGTTGTTGGCAACGACGTCGATTTATTGGTTTTATTAATTGGTCTCACAACAACAGACGATAACATTTTTTTAATAAACTATTCAGTTCGAAAAAATCTACCAACAAATTATATTCCACTTCTGACAATAGTAATTTCAAACAATTCATATTATTTGCACACGCTTTCGCAGATTGTGACACAACTAGCGCCCTATTTGGGAAAGGTAAGAAAAAATTATCTATACATATAATATGTCAGAAAATCAACAAAAGCAGAAGTGGCTGATTATTAATGATATTTTGAAAAACGCTGATTCTCATGAGGATTCTGAAGAAGAATGGATCCTTGATTATAACGATTTTTAGTACTAAACATTCTTCTTCACCTGAAAAATATTAAAAAGTGAAATTGAGGCATTTGGTTAAGAAGTATTGAAATTTTTGACTTTCTGCTACTCCATCTTGATACAAAAAAATGTGGAGAATCTTCCAAAACAAAGAACGAAGGAATAAATCAATTTCAAAAAAATAACTTTATACAAAAACGAGTAGATCCAAAAAATATAATTACTTGTAATTTAATTATTGACATTTTTCGTTCTTTTTGTGTAAAAAAAAAATTCCGTATTGTTTAACACAAAAATCATGTGTTTGAAGGTTATTGACAATGGCTGTTGATGATGTCTAGTTCCTTCTCGAGACCTTCCTTCGTATTACAGAGCCCGAAAGCACGGTCTAATAAAGTCCTGATGATTCCTCTTTGAGTCGATTGATGGTGGTTGGATTCGTGGTTCAGATACTAACCCGTGTGAGTGGGTTTTCGGTATAAAGATGTTTCCCACTTAGTGTCGGTCCTCTTCACCACAACATCTGAGAATGGCAATTCGTTGTGGATTTCCTTCTCCATTGTGAAATTGATGGAAGGTCTCACGCTGTTGATGTATTTCAGAGAGGCGTCTAGTTCAGTATTCTCATGGTTCCAAATTATGAAGGTGTCGCCCACATATCTCAACCAGACTCGAGGTTTCTTGTGGGCTTCTTCAAATGCCAGAGTTTCAAACCACTCCATATATATGTTTGCTATGACTGGTGAAAGTGGCGATCCCATTGGCAGCCCTCATCTTGTGTAAAGAATTCGTCCTTCAGTTGGAAATAACAGTTTCGTGCACAGCATCCTAGTAATTCCATAATTACTTCTATAGGTAGATTCGTTCTCTCTTTCAGGTTCCCGTCTTCGGATAGCTTTCTCTGTATGATTTGGAGTGCTACTTCGACCGGAACGTCTGTGGGAAACATCTGTATACCGAAAACCCACGGGACAGTATCTGAACCACGAATACAACTAACATCAATTGACTAAAAGAGGAATCATTAAGACTCTATTAGACCGTGCTTTCGGGCTCTGTAATACGAAAGAAGGTCTCGAGAAGGAACTAGACATCATCAAAAATGATCTTCAACAGAATGGCTACTCCAAAGCGATGGTAGAAAAGACTTTGGGTAAAAAACAGCAGGAGCCTCGCAAGGAAGAGAAGCCGTCACAACCAGTGCTTGCACTTCCCTACATCAGAGTATTATCGGAGAGGATTAGAAGAATTGGTTCCAAGTACAACATTAGAACCTGCTTCAGATCCGGGAACACTATCCGTAGCAGCCTCACGAAAACCAGGCCACCAAACGCTTACTGCGATTCCAAAAATTGCATTTACCGGATACCCTGTGAGTGCGGGAAATCCTATATTAGTGAAACTAAGAGGCCATTGAATGTTCGCATTGCCGAACACAAGAAACACACACAGCGAGGGGAAACCAGCAAATCAGGAATAGCAGAACATGTTTGGACCCATCAACTCAACATTGAGTGGTCCCAAGCTGAGATCATACACAGAGAGGAACATTGATTTAGGAGAAAATTCAAGGAAGCCGCATACATGTTGTCCAACAACGTATTCACCCAAGCTAGCGTAGAGATACGCAACATATGGAAACCCATCATCAAGCGAAAAATGGCCAACTTCCGCCAAACGGTTATCTCCCACTGAACCAGTGAAGCGGAAAAAATGGAAAGCGAAGATAAATGAAAGTACTCGAACGACACAAAAATAGTCATCTCTCCGAGGAATCAATCCAGTCATCACCCGAAGACGATTATAGATACTAACAATCGAAACGTCGATTGGTTTGTAATCTATTAACTTTTTTTTTTATTTTCATTTCAATTTCTTTATTTTTATTTTTTTATTTTTTGTTCAATTGTTCTATTTTCACTTGTATTTCATTTCACTATTATTTCATTTCAGATTTTTTGACTAATATAATTGTTATTTTCAGCTATTCATTTTTAATTCTTCCTTTTTTTCAGTTGTTTCAGGGATTTCAAATCATTTTATATATTAGACAATGGAAGTCCGAACTAGTGAAATTCAAAAATCATGTGTCACAAGAAGGAACAAATTGTTGTTTTTATTTTTTTTTGGTAGCATTTAAGAAATCTAAATTGTAAAAATTAATTCTTCAAAACAAATTGTTTATTAAACAAATTTTTTATTCAGAATATAAAAAAAATTGAAATTATGATTAAAAAAAAAATTCCTCAATATTCATATTTAGTAGCAAACAAAATTGTGAATCAACAAATGCGTTTTTAAGCAATAATTTTTTTTGAGAAATGATTTTGTTTTTAAAAATCATAATATTCATTATTGATAAAAATCCCCTCTGAAAAATTTCAAATATCTCAAACAATACAATTGTTTATACCAATTTTGCAAACAAATAGAGCTAAAAGTGGCGTAAAAACCATTTTTATGTAACTCTCAATAATAAGAATATAAACAAATTCGAATATAAAGAAAACTTTTTCATTGCTTCAATTGAATTTTTCACTTTTTACTGTCTTTAATTACTAATAACATAATTATTAATAACATAAATAATTTAAAAATCATCGAGGTTTTTATGTAAATTCAAAACTTTTAAAAATCAGTTAATTAACCAAAGTATATCTAATAAAATAATCACCAGAAAAATTTTTTCCATGGATTTTCGTTCTTTCAAGTGTCTTTAAGGTATGTGAAGTTGTTTTTCTCAATGATGATATTCAATGAGTTGAAATAATTTTTATTGTTCAAAGGTCCATATCGGTCAGCGCGTACGGGACGCGCATTGCCCACTTTTAGAGCTATTTTCGCTTCTTAATTGAAATTATAAATGTCGGTGATAGAGTTTGGGGAGGTTGTTTTTTCAGTATTTTTTTTCCACTTCAAAGGTCTTTTTTCTAATTTCGGATATCTTTAATATTTTCAGAGATATTTGCAAAAAACCAAACTCCGCTTTTTTTTACTAAATTTTTACTTTAGCAATTTTTTGAGCCTCTCTGGAAATTTTTCATAAAGTTACTAGGGGTCATTCTGAATCGAATGAGCATTTGATCATAATTTTCGGTGCCCTTGGACAGAAGTTCCAAAAAAAGATCTTGTAACCCAAACCCACCAAAAAGCTGGACTGCCCCGCGAAAATCGGGAAGTGTGGTCACTCTCCCAAACACCCAACTACAATGATTCATTTCACAGTCTATAACATCGATCTATTTCGTTACGCTTGCTCGGTGAATGTCTCATAATACCTGTTGCCAGACAGAATTAGCCGCTCTACTGCAGCCCGTCTGAACTATAAGTATTAATTGATTATTGCAAATATCTCGGTTTCTATTGCAAATACGTCAAAAGTGATCAGAAACGATTTTATAGAAAATTTTATTGCCTACATTTTCTGTTTCGACCTTTTTTTCATATATTTTTATGCTTTCGAGATATATTCAAAAAAGGGATTTTTGGGATAGTTTTTATTCATTTTCTATCCCCTAAATGAAATTCAAAATTTTTTAACTATTAATCCGTTGAATGTATGCTAAAATCAACTTATATTGAAAAATGCAGGCTTGCCTTTTGCATGGTAATTTAAATCCTCATTTTATTGGACTAATACGTTGCAAGGGAGCCAAGCCTCCGACCGCTTTAAAAAACATAGGCTCCACGAGACCGATCCAACCAGTGACATACATCCCGATTTGTAATTTCAGTTGCAGAAATTATAGCGTCAGGGGAGGCTATCCTCCAGTTGGTCCCCGTTAGTGTACGACTGCGTTTGTTTTTTATTTAATTATTCGGACGGGAAACCGTGATGGACCGAGACTAAAAAATATTCTAGTAAATCGTTTTAGTGTTTCTTGATAATATTTGTTATTTGTGTATAAAACAGGCAGTATTATAGTATAGCAGTGCTTTTTGATAATATTTTTAATGTGTTTTTAAAGTGTTTTCTTTCAATTTCAAGGTGTTTTCAGGTTTTCACTTTTCGGTAAGTTTTTTTTTTTCATTTATTATGGATAAGTTGGACGAAATTAAAAAATTTGACGATGTAGTCGATTGGTTGCTGACAAATAATTTTAAGTCTTTATCTTATGATAATAAACTTTACATTATTAAAACTCTGGGAAGGCCCCAATCAAATTTGATATCAATTAAATCGTCGTCGATAATCGACAAAATCGAGGATTTAATATTAGTTGGTACGTTAAATGCGATTGGTTAACCGGCTCCATTAAACGAGAAAAACTTTTTTGTTGGACCTGTTTTTTATTTTCCGTACAAACCGAATACCAAACGTGGTCTAAAATAGGATACTTCGATTTAAAAAATTTACCTCGTGTTATGGGGCAAATATGATTCACAATTTGGCACTTTTTTAAACGGTAGCGTTTTTTCGGGCACCTCAAAAACCATCCAAAATGAGATTATTATAGACAGTGTGGCATATATTATTAAGGAAAATATAAGCAAGGAGATTGAAAGTGTTTCTTTTTTTGCATGGGAAATTGATGAAACTACCAATATTACCTGTACATCACAACTTTCAATCGTTTTTAGATATGTCAAAGATGGTAATGTGGTAGAACGTTTTATGGGTTTTCATGATGTTTCATCTGGGCGCACAGCTGACGATTTGTTTAATTATTTAATTTATATGTGTGACACCTATAATTTTAGGCTGAAGTTAATTGCGCAAACCTATGATGGGGCTACGGTCATGGTTGGCCATTTAAATGGTTTATAAATTAAAATAAAGTCCATAGCTCCTCATGCACTTTTTACGCATTGTCATGCCCATGCCCTAACTTTAGTATTAAGCAAAGCGTGCAACAACATATAAAATTTCGCGCATCCGGCGGGCTTTTCTGTGTGTATATAGTCTATATGACTTAAGCCTCCCCTGTTCTCCAGTGCACGAGCCGTCACTGATGAGCATCTCACTGGAAGAAAATTGTAAGATTTCTTGGGCATGAGTTTTCGAATTTATTGGACGGGGTTCCATATGGAACAAGACTTAGAATGTGGCTACAACAAGACGGTGCACCACCACATTTTAAAACTGGGGTACTGGAATACTTTAACAATCATTTCAATAAAAAATGGATAGGTAGGGGTGGGCCTGAGGCGTGGCCACCCAGATCACCTGACCTGACCAAAATGAATTTTTTTATGGGGCAGGGAAATCCCAGAGGATATGCTGGAACGTGTAGAGAATTCGTTTAAAAAGAGACTGACATTATGTGTTGCAGAAAATGATCGCCCTTTTTGAACGCCTTTTCGACTCCTCTATTCAATAGAACTTAATGAATAAAACTGAATATAATTTGTAAAATATCTGTTTTTCGTATAGTATACCTCGATAAAAAAAAATGTAGTGAAATGTTGGAACATTTCATACAAATGAAAAAATACAGGGTGTTCCATTTGAAAAAGTTGAATCATGTCTGTCTGACCTGTTGTCTGCAAAATTGGTTTTCCTGGAATAACTTGGAAATGCCGCAATGGAAATTCGAGAGAACTAAAAAAAATATGGAGTCGAATAACGTATTCGTATACTGGGTGTTCCATTTGAAAAAATATAACTTTGGTTGGCCACACTCGGCTGAATCACCCAGTATGGGAGAAAATAATTTTGAAAGATAGTATTTATTGATATGACTGCAGAAAAAAAATTGAGCAATTCGAACAATTATTTTAGCCATGGACAGAGGGAATATTGTTGACTCAATCTGTATATGGATCATTTTGAAGAATATTTTGTTGAAACTTGCCAGAACGTTCCCAAAGTTATGGATATGGATATTGAATAAAAGAGTTCAAGAAAAAAACATTTAAAATGGCGGAAAACAATATGGTCGCCATCCTAATTTTGAAGACTTATAACTCGGCAAAGTTTGGTAGTGATCGAATAAACGTTGTAGGGACTAACCAGGCAATAATGATGCATTGATTGAAATGAACAGACTATGAGGAATATGTCTAGCGATAACTGATAATAAATAATAAATTCATTACAAAAAACATTTTTAATACAAAATGTTATGTACCAGCTCTAAAAAAATTCAAACTTCAAAATGAAATTAATCCTATCGATTTACCTGTGTAGAAAGAAGAAAACATCAAGTGACTTGATCTTGTCGTGACTAATTCTAACAAGAAAATTGTTTTTTTTTTGTAAAAGAGGTAAGTCTAGCCAAAATGCTTTTATGTCATTGTGTAATGTAATGAAGTGATGATTTTTATTCAATTTACAGTTTGTGTTTTCTCTCTTTCCCTATCTAAAACTGTTCTTACAATCAATTTATTTATTATCATCCCACAGATTTAAACAACCGCAGACCATTCATTGAATATAAAAAATTAAACAAATCCAATTGTTTTTAACCTAAAATTCAACTGTTACATTTATGAATTTTTGGAAAACACCTTAAATATATATGAAATACTATGCTTGTTTACCAAGGTTGTTCACAAAGCCAGATATCAAAAATCATCGACGTAGCCGTACTTGGTAAATATTTAGAGTCATTTTCATTCAATACCTTACGAAAAACATAAACAGGAATATTATCAAGACAAAAATATATGAGAGAGTTTTCAATAAACTAAGTAAAATATGAGTCATTATCAGACAGCTGCAGAATACTATTTCAATTGAAGCCTCTATGCTATGGATTAGTAAAATCAATGTTTGGGAAATTGTTTGATATTTTGAGGTAGATGAAAGCACACTGAATTAATTGTTTATAATATAAAATATTAATAACAATAACAACTGGCCAAAACTATGATTTGAATAGAAGCATTGGGTGCTATAATACCCGACATTATAGATATTACAAACATCAATGTAAAAAAGCCCTGAACAAATTCCTGCAAAACGAAGTATTTTACTCAAAATGTATTCAAGGAAACCTATTCAACATATGCAATATATCAATTATAATATAATCGAGTTGGTATACATGAGTAAATGTTTTTTGAATAACTTTAGAGATGTATAAATATTTATTGTATTTTTTTACTGCAATAAATTGATAGATGTAGACGTTACTAAGTGGTGGGAAATCATAATGAAGAAAAGAGAAATGAAACTTTCTATGTTTTTCACCACCTTTATTTGTAACTAACGTTACTGCAGTTTCGTCCTATACGGACATTTTCAAACTTATACAATAAACTATTATGTCCGTATATGACGAAACTGCATTAACGTTAGGTACAAATAAAAGTGATAAAAAACATAGAAAGTTTCATTTCTCTTTTCTTCATTCAGTTTTTACTGCATTTATACTCATGATAGGTGGTTATTACTTTGTAAGTTTGCAACTGTATATTTACGAAGGGATATGTTAACCTTGTTCATATGCATCTGAATTATTATTAAATATTATTTCTCAAATAATTCTTGGTATAACTCACAGATAAAAAAGGACGTTAACAGTCAAAAGTTGTTCTGGCAGAAAAATGCCGCGATACATGTCTTCAATGATTTCGAAAACTAAAATGACACATGTCTCACCTTGGACTAACGTCAAAAATTCAATTCGAGTAGTGTTTTTCATCTATCTAAGAAAATCGAGAAATGAAAGTAAACTAAAAAAAAAAAAGTAATTTGAAAGCTAAAAGGCCGTGAATTCATATTCGGCATATACGGAGCCACTTTCAAAATATCAGATTTACGCCTTGGAAAATATACGAATACTTCATTTCTGTATAAATTTCTAATTTTTGATTCTCTATGTTTGACAAAAGAATTTCAGTGCTTTATCTGAATTTCAGATGATGCGGAACTATTAAGAGCAAGTATTTTTTTAATTATTGATGAAACAGAAGTTTCCCATTTGTAAAGAACAATTTGACAGTCACTACATGAATTACTGAAGATCTAACAAAACACAAAAGCATGTTGACTTTTACGTAGCCTTAGTTCATGCAAATTCATTCATACCGAGAATTTGATGGAATTGATGAAATAGTTGTTAATAGTTATGATAATTTTCCAATATTGTTATTTAAAAAATGTAAGTATCAATATCATTTTTCATAATAAATCTATTTAACGTAAAATCTTTTGAGACCTTCCAGGACCCAATTGATACCATAAAGATGAACTGCGTCTTCCACCGTAAAGTAATTTAATACAAGTTCATCAACATATTGAATATCAAAACGCTGATTAATGGTTTTGCCAAAGGAACGTGCTTGAAACCCTGAAGTAGCAATTGTGAACGACGGAAAGCATAATGTTGAATGTGATAGATAACTCATAGTTATGATACCATTCAACTTTATGTGATTATGTGCGAATTTACTGTTTGTTACTAATACTTCGATAAAGAAATCTGCTTCATATATTCTAGTGATGAGATAATGAAATGAAAAACATTTTTCATATGCAGCGATATAAATTGGAAACTAGCCACCGAACATTATTTCAATAATACATTTTTAAACGTCAACAGTTCTGAGAAACTTCATAAAATAGGCCAAAAATCGATTATTATCAATGAAACGTCACAAATGTATATGATGGAATTGGCCGATACTTGATGAAAATCTTCATCGTATTCAAGAAACACTTTATTGTGAAAATCTCACAAAAAAGTGTGTTTTGAATATAAATTGATGGATATAGCGGTTACTAGGGGAAAGTGTGTATGAAAGAGTCAGTTTCAACAGATTCATATTTAGTGTATTCAACAAAATTCGGGCAACTTTCCCACCAATATATCCGAATGAATGAATAAATAAATACTTTCAAAATAACATGATACTGACAGAGTATTAATCTGAATTCAGAGAGAACCATCATGGTGAAACAGCATTATAGATAATTGTATCGGTTTCAAACCCGAACGAAAATAATAACACTCACTATTTCTCGATGTTTCAATTTTCTTACGCCTATAATTTAGTTTAATTCATTTGACTTAAAACCATCGGATGTGAATTTTTACCTTATTTGGAGTACGATAATCTGTGCCGGCTTGCGTCGAAGCATGTTCATACAAGTTGCGTGGAAGTAGCAGGGCGAACTTCCGTATTGTCATTTGTTCTTAGTTATAATAATAATAATGCGCATGCTATCGGTATGAAATTCGGGATAGACAAATGTGAAATGGTCCATCTCAAAAGAGGACGATGCGGGGACTACGGAGAGAAGGTGCAGCTCGTGGATGTAAGCATCCTACACCATTTGGATGCAGGAGAGACGTAAACTTACCTCGGGGTTGAACAACGCCACTCACAAGAGGTAACAGGGGTGAAAAACTCTCTTCGCGGCAAGTATCAGCACAAACTTTGACAGATCTGGTCATCGGAACTGTCGGGGAAGAACAAAGTTGCTGCAACAAATATGCTTGCCGTTCCAATCTTACTATACTCGTTTGGAGTAGTGAAGAGAAGAAAGTGGGAGGAGCTGCATCTCTATAGCAGTTTGCATCCCAAATCGTCCGTTCCACGGTTGTACTTCTCCCGACAACAGGGAGGCCGTGGACTTTTGAGTTTGGAGTGTTTAAATGGCAGAATGGTTCTGGATATAGCGTGTAAAGTTGTCAGGAGTTTGGATCCCCTTCTCTGCATGGTCTGTGACTATGAGAGAGCAGGAATTGGAGCATTTCTCTTTAGGGCAGCTGACCGAGCAGCTGATGAACTCGGTTTAGTTTTCGACACTGAACGTTTAGCAAAAAACTTATATAAAAGCCGCTGAGATCACCTCACTTCTGTGGAAACACAAGGATAAGCCAATGCATGGAGTCTTCCCCAATAACATTGGGAATTTGGTTCATTAAAACACCTGACTCTCGCTTTCCTCAGGTCGAGTGTGCTGAGGTCGGAAACTGAGGGGTTCATCATGGCTTGCCAGGATGGTGTCTTCAACACCTTAGTCTATCGCAGTCGCGTGCTGCGTATAGAGGTTCCTGACACAAGGTACAGGACCTGCTGCGTGGCGCCCGAGACCCTAATGCACTTGCTATCAGCATGTCCAGTATATGCGGTCTCGGCCTATATCCATCGACATAACGTGGCCCTAATATGTGCTATATTACCATCTTCGGCACTCTTACGGTATAAACAAGACACCGGTGTTGCCCTACGCTCCGGGGGATTAACGAGAAGTACCGAATTAATTGGAACTATTCGTTCCCCACCCTCAGGCTCATACAAGCTAATAAGCCTGATGTAGTCCTTCTCGACCACCAGAGCAAGACGCTATTTGTCGTGGAGTTTTCAGCTCCTGGCGAGACGAATATCGTCGGAAAAGAGGAGGAAAAACGGATGAAATATCGAAATTATCTCTTCGAATTCCGCAGACTCTATCCAGACCACTCTGTCACTGCGCTTGCTCAGGGTACATGATTTTCGGAATGAGTGGTCGTTGGTTGATAATGCTGGCGCGCCCTCCCGAATGTATCGGGGCTTCGAGGCATATGGCCTGACCAGTGCATACTACGGTAAAAAATAATAATAATAATAATAATAATAGTAATGTGTCTTTATTTTTTTTCAAATACATATAAAGATGCGTATTCACCAAAAAAGCGAGTACGAGCGAGTATGAGCGAGCATTCGTGAATGTTTGCTCGTGTTCGCTCGTTACAGAAAGCAAGAACTTGGGTTTATGGCTAGATGATGATCTGAGATTTCACATAAATTCACTTTGTCGTAGCTCATACAGTATCTTATGTCAACTCTATCAAAGTGGAGATATTATGACTTCCAAATTGAAGTTGAAACTCTAGACAAATTCTAGATTATCATATTGCGATATAATCTACGGACCTGCTTTAATACAAACTGATGTAAATCGCTCACAAAAAATACAAAACAATTGCATTCGTCTTTCTTATGGTGTGAGAAAATTCGACCATATATCCCCCAAGTTCAAGGAGTCAGGTTGGTTACCGATTGCTAAAACTGTGCAGCTCCACCTACTCGTCAATACACATAAATTCCTCATTTACAAAAAGTCAAATTATATTTATGAAAGATATAAAACTTTCAAATTACAGAATAATTCGAGGACACGAAACCGTCACTTTTATTATTCCAAAACACACGACAGCCTGCTTTTCTGGTAGTTTTATTTACAACTCCATCAAACAATATAATGCTCTGCCCAGTGAATTTAGACACTACTCCATATATAATTTCAAGAAAAAGTTGAAAACATATCTGAAGTCTTCTGGATAGATAATATATTCATGTTATGCCTTGCTCATATGGTGTTCCCTTTGTCTCACCTTTGTGTATGTTTTGCTATATTTTACCTTATTTAGGCTAAATAGATATTTAATATTTACTTTGGAATTTATAATCTTTGTTTTTTCTTAGTCTCATAAAGATTCATGAACTACTCACTTACCAATGTATACTAGGTAATTATTTTTATATTTCTAAATGAAATATGCTATCCTCAGGTTAAGTTGTAAAACAGCCTCGGCTAACCTTCGCCCTTTCATTGATTTTTGTATAAACAATGTATGTCAATGAATAAAGCCCATTTATTATTATTATTATATTGATGTCTCGTCCACACCAGAGCAAATCTTCAAGTTCGTAGTCGTAGTTGATCCACCTATTTTGTGCGAGCACCTTTTGATGTAGCGCCTTCTTCTCGATCTTTTCCGAACGCGAACAAGCATACGTTCGCTCGCTCGCTAGCCCGTACTCACCAAACGATTACACAACACAACAAAGTTTTTGTTTCGGGGTTGAAATTAGATGATTTTAATGTATTTCCACGTGTTAAAACCGAAAGTGACCATAAAAATTATATATTAGCTCTTGTTTTCAAGATATAGTATCATTATATTATATATATGTATATTGAGTTTTCAACAAATGAAATATTTCATCACCAACAGTTGGTACACATGTTTGTTTACATAACACCCCTCTCATCAGCTGTTCTTAAGTAGTAAACATAACCTATGTGAGTTTGTCAATTGTACGCACGTGGTTGCTATTGAAATTATCGTGTGAAGTTGATTTTTAAATTAATTTAAGTGCTGATCTGAAATGCCTCGAAAGTGTGTGAATTCTGTCGATACCTTTTGCTATATATGTGGTGAAATAACATTTAAGGCTCAGAAACGTAAAATGACACCTATCGTTAAGACAGCCTATGAACATTATTTTGGTGTGAAAGTTGGGGACCAAGATAAATCATGGGCTCCTCATATATGTTGTAATTCTTGTTCCGTCATATTGCGAGAGTGGCTGAAAAATAAAAACCGGGCAATGGCTTTTGCAGTACCTATGGTTTGGCGTGAGCCTACCAATCATACAGACGACTGTTATTTCTGCTTAACTCCTCCCATTGAGCAAGGTTTATCTATGAAGAAAAGAGGAACGGTTAAATAACCTAATCTCCCATCTGCTCTTCGGCCTGTACCACACTCAGACAATTTGCCAGTCCCTTCTCCACCCCAAAACTGTGAAATTTTAGAGGAAGGTGATGAAGACTATTTAGAAGGAGCAACCCATCCTTCTACATCCTATGACCCTGATTTTGAGGTAAGCGATAGGTCTAGTGATCCGCACAGAATTAGTCAAGCAGAGTTGAGTGACCTTATTAGAGATCTTCGCTTGTCTAAGGAAAATGCTGAGCTGTTAGGGTCAAGACTACAACAGTGGAATCTTCTAAAACATGATGTGAAAATATCTCAGTACAGACAGCGTCAAAAAGATTTGCTTCCTTTTTTTGAGAAAAAAGAAAACCTCGTAGTTTGTTCTGATGTTAATGGTTTGATGGACTGCTTGAATTTGGATCACACTCCATCTGAATGGAGACTGTTTATAGACTCTTCAAAACTAAGCTTAAAAGCTGTACTTCTGCATAATGGAAATCAGCTACCCTCTATTCCTATAGGTCATGCAGTTCACATGAAGGAAACGTATATAAATATGAAAACACTTCTCCAATCAATCAAATATGAACAACACAAGTGACACATCTGTGGTGATCTGAAAGTCATTGCTATACTCCTAGGAATGCAATTAGGGTTCACCAAGTACTGTTGTTTTTTGTGTCTGTGGGACAGTCGGGATAGAAAATCTCACTATAAAAAAATGAACTGGCCTACACGAGACCTAAACCCTACTGAGAAAAATGTAGTTTACGAGCCTCTTGTAGATCCTAAGGATGTTCTCCTTCCCCCATTACATATTAAGTTGGGACTAATGAAAAACTTTGTGAAGGCCATGGACCAGGAAGGACAAGCTTTTAAGTACTTGAGAGCAAAGTTTCCCAGGTTGAGTGATGCTAAAGTCAAGGAAGGCATCTTTATTGGGCCTCAAATCCGTGAAATCGTAAATGATCCTGCTTTTGACATGATTTTAACAGGAAATGAAAAAAGAGCCTGGGAAGCCTTTAAGGGGGTTGTACATGGGTTTTTAGGTAACAAAAGAGATGCACCAACTTGGATGCAACATGTCCTTAAAAATTCATTTTCTTCACTCTCATCTTAATTTCTTCCCACAAAACTGTGGAGCTGTGAGTGACGAACATGGAGAAAGATTCCATCAAGACATTGCCTTAATGGAACAGAGATATCAGGGGCGTTGGAATGAAGCAATGTTTGCAGACTACTGCTGGTCTGTGTGTAGGGATGCTCCAGAAGTGTTTTATAAAAGACAAGCTAAACGACAGCGATCTTACAATGAATCGGATGGACTTAATTGAAATTTGGTGGTACAAACTTCTTTTATTTGTCAAAACACTAAGAATAATGTTTTTTTTAATTAATTTTGTACTTAAAATATTCTAAAAGAAACATAACAATATTGTTTTATGTACTTTCACTTTTCACGTATAGTATAACTACTCTTTAAGATTAAGTACTGTGTATCTCAAAAACCAGAGCTAATAAAAATTTTTCATTGTTATTTTCGTTTTTATCACCCCAAAATTAGTAGAAATTGACTAATTTAGTGTAGGAAACATTCAAAAAATATTTTTTTGTTGTGTTGTGTTATTGATGCAGAATGCCTGTTCACTCTTGTTCGCTCTTGTTTGCTCGTGCTCGCTTTTTTGGTGAATACGCACCTTTACATACCACATGAAAGAAACAAGGAGGCGGCATTCGACTTAGTTGCTCTTCCATACAACTGCTTCGCTGGCGTAAGTGTATTATATCTGAGGGGGACTGTTTTGAAATGAACAAAATAAAAATTCCTTATTTTTTAAACAGACTACTTACAAATAAAAATGGCGGCTTCAATTTTAATTGGAGATGAACCCCGAATATTTCCAAAACCGGTTAAAATCAAAAATCCCCTTCACCTGTAACTTCAAGGGAATACATTCAGAGAGGCCCAAGCGACATCCACAGTTTCTTCCTCAACTTTTATTCAAGTTCTATTCTATCGAATAGAATTTCTTCATAGAACACTTGACAATTTTGAATTATGGCTGTATCTGGGCATGAAGGTAAATGTTTCATTCATTTGAACATGATTTCAAAATATTCAAATCATTCCTCACGATGGGATTTTTCAAATGATGCATCACACATGGTATGTTGCTATTCAAAAAAGGTGAGGAGAAGCTGGAGGCGTACAAGCGGTGAACTACGAATGTCACGTGGGCGAAAAAATGTCCCTCTGAAAACCTCAGGGATCTCGGAAAAATTTTGATATTTGTTCCAATTCAAGATATTCCAAAGAGGGAAGATTTCCTTGCGAAGCCCTCTATACAAATGCATGGACTAATGTGACAATGAAACTCCGTACGAGAAAGTGACAGAGCACTATGAGAAAAAATAATCAACTACTTGGGCAACCAATTCTATCTAGTTTGAAAACAAATTTTCATTCTCATGCAATGATAATGAATATTTTGAAATTTATCGATCGTAGATACGAATATACGAATTTTTTTTCTAGAATAACCAAATACACAATTTTTTAAATAAATTAAATGTGAAAGGCAAATTACTGAATTTGCCCTTAAATGTTCACTGCAAATTTTATTCAAAAATTCACATAGGTCCATCCAACTTGTCACATTTTTAGTTATTAATTTTGCCTATAAACTTCAGAACAAATACAGCAAGCGCCAAACGTGATGGCTAGCCCCCCCATACGCTCATTTTCAATATAACCCCCACTACAGCTCTTGCAAGACATACAAATGCTATGTACAGAGGTATTAACTTGTCCTACAATGCTGTTTGCGTTTGACATTTTCTGAATAATTTGTGTATCTGAAAAAATGTCATCGCCTAACAAAATATCAGTATCAAGAGTGTATCACAGAATAATTATATAACATTTCAATGAACTGTACTACTACCTATAATAATAAATGAAAAATAATTACAAAAAAGTCATGTTTCATGTGCTACCCTAATTAAAACTAATTATAGGTACGACACTGGCCGGCAAGAGGTTTATCGTAATCCAATAGTAATTTAGTTGGGAGAGTCTATACCTGCGCGATCGTTCGCCATCACGTTTGGCGCTTGCTATATATGAATTTCAAATGAAAATATACCCTCTTTGGGGGACGTTTCGAGAACTTTATCTCTTCCCTGTCTCGAATCTTGATTGAAATTGCGTACAAATATATAAATATTGAATTCAAAATCTCTAGAAATTGAATGACTATTTTTTGCATACATTGTACACTAGATGTTGTATTTCACTTGGTATGTAATAACCCCCAGTTCTGCTCCCTTTCACAGGAGAGATAGTTATTTAAGATCGAATTTAATGGAGCACGATTCTCCGATTTCCGTTTAACATTTATACAAGCTGTTTGTACACGCTTTATATTAGCTTCACTTGTATGTATGTATGTTTGTCCTTTTCATTTCATATTGGGATCTGTATGACAGAATTATCGACATTATTGCTTGATCTATTCGGGGGCAGATGGCAGTGTACGTAACCTCCTTGATATATCATTATGGATTGATATATTCGCGGGCAGATGGCGCTGTACTTAACCTCCTTGATATATCGACATTATTGCTTGATCTATTCACGGGCAGATGGCGCTATACGTAACCTCCTTGATATCTGTTTCAAAATATGTTTTTTCCGTTAACCAGCTGTCGCAACCCTACGAACGACAACCCTCAGAAGTCGAAACTTGTGCGAGCTAAGGATTAACCAGGTCGTACCTTATAACGTGTGATTCCTAACACAGGTTGGACGATAGCAAGTGAAAATCGATCGTTCATACTGGGGTTTGAACCACTGACCAATACGGCAGTCAATTCGACGAGTGAGTGAACAAAGCACCCACGTCGAACCGACCGGCTACCATCATTATTGCTTGCTTTATTTGTGGGCAGATGGCGCTGTACGTAACCTCCTTGATATAAGTCGAACTCACTTCACATGTATTTCTTCATTTGAAAAAAGTATTTTTTTAATAACATGCGCGCCTGCTGCCTTGGGCTTGGTAGCTGATTTTCAGGCTCCCTCTCCAGAATCGGAAAATATCAATGGCCATTTTTCTAAACAGTATAAGGCTGATTGACCCCAAAAGTTTAGATAAAATAAATATAGTTTAAAAAGACTAAAAAACACGCTTTTATAGCGTACGAAACTAAAAAATGAAAAATAATATAATTCAAGAAACTAAAATACACGCTTTTAAAGAACATCGAACTAAAAAGTTGGAAATGTTTTTTTTCAATAAGCTCAAAACAATAACGAAGGAAAAATACTAGTATTATTTGTGCCAAATTTTTTGTATATCAAGCGCCCGTTGCTTTTTTCACAATAATACTAGTATTTTTCGTTCGTTATTGTTTTAAGCTTATTTAAAAATAATATTTTTAACTTTTTAGTTCGATATTCTTTAAACGCGTGTTTTTTTAGTTATTTAAACTTTATTAATTTTTCAGGATTTTTAAAATTTCGTTGGGTTCTATCATCAGAATTTATTGCGTGATCCCAATTTATCATATATGTGCACCATCTTTAGATATCTAAAAAAGACAATATAATATATTTTTAGGTTTTGTATACGGCTCCAAGTCGAAATATTTATGTTTATTAAGATAATACGTAAATTAATATATGGGCGTTCCTATAAACTGCATGTTCAATAATGCCCAATTGAGTATTGAAAAAGTTGCATAATCTTATGACTGATAACACTAATGTATTACTTTTCTGTATTCTTTTTTTGTCAAAAAAACTATTTTTCTAAATGGTTTTTAATGTAATCATCTCATTAAATAATGTATTGATTTGAAATTACACGGAAAAAAAGATTTGTTACTTCAAAGAAATTTATTGAGTCTAATTTATTTAATCATTTTGATTAAATATTCATTTCAAACGATGTGTGTATTGTATCGATGATGATAATTTTGCGGAGACAAAATGAAGTTCTCATTTTGATTTCTCTAATATTTCAATTCAAGAGGTTTTTTACTTGGTCAAATGAATTGTGGATCATTTCAAGAATAACATTTATTGAGTTTTCAAAATAATTCGGTTGAATCAAACAATAAAATTTCATCAAATCAAAAGTACGTCTGTTGAATGAAAACTTTCCAATTTAGTTTAGCAGTATGGGGTGCGGTTTTGACACTAATATATAATTGAATCAGCTGAATATTTATTTTCACTTCAACAATGCATATCAATACATCAAACTTATTTTGGAAATAATTTCAAGACTATGGATAATTTCATTTCAGTATTTTTATTATTTGTTGGTTTGAAAAATTAAATTATTTCCTTGAAAGAAATGGTATAGTTGAAATACTTCTAATGACGAAGAGGTTTACAGTTTCTTTTTGATTATGCGTGGTTTGAAATTTTTCAGTGTTTTCACAGGTATGTTGATATTTATATATTTTCTTTCATTCCATATTTTGAAATAATTATTAATAGCATCGACAGCTATCCTCTATAAAAGTGGCTTGAGGTTCTTATTGTTTAATGTAATGACTGAAGGAAAACTTCGATGTTTTCAATTCTGTTTTTAAGAAAGTAGAAGTTGTTGAGTGAAATGATTATTATTGAGAGGTAGGTATGCATACACTGGGTACCTAGTTGACCTTTGATCTTTGGATACGGAGGAACTGTACATTTTCAGAGTAAATACAATTAAGGTGTTTGCTACAGAAATAGATGTCAGCGAAGAACTGTACCTTTATTTCGAATTGTACATTTCTTACATCATAAATAATTGAATGGCGCCGTAAACAATGATTTCATTCTCATCCGGTATAATAGTTGATTTAAAAACATGATAGTATATACCGAATCCTTGAAGGAACCTCTTTTTAAGATTTTTCTTTTAATAAACATTGTGAAATAATCACAGTTTTCTCTTGTTTTAATTTATTAAAATTAGTAAGACCGAAAAGGAAAACTTATTTGTAACATATTTACAGAAATGATGACATCCAACAAAACTGCACGAACTCAAAATGATTAAATGATCTGATTGGAATTTTTAAAGGTAAAAAAATACATTTATTATTTATAACCCACTAATATACTTAAACCTCATACTTTTGAAACAGATAATGATGTAATCCTAGACATAGCTAAAAGGCTCACTGATGAAGTTCTCAAAGAAATGATTCCCTCAATTGGCAAAAGAAAAATATTCAATCAAGGAAGCAATTGATGGAATAAATTAAGAATCATATATAACAGAGGTATGTTTTTCAATCGTAACTTTTATAATAAATATGTATACCATTACAATTAGAAACATTCAATTTTCTCAAATAACTATATATTTTTGCGATTTGCCGTAGATACTTATTAATTTTCAGGTCTGTACCTTAATAATTAAATGTTACAATTCTCAAATTTACTAGATTTGAAAGCCTGAAAATTGCGGTTGGAGAGCTAAATAAATGTTGTCACCACAGTCATATTTCTAATCAAATATTTCTGTGATAAAGTACGTCATTGTTTTTTTCCTATTATCAAAAAATAAGGATACCTCCGTTAGTTGAGTTGGATTTGTACAAAAATAAATAATTATATTCTTATATTTCTATGAGATAATATCCAAGCTAGTTAGTAGACATTGATCCAATACTATTATTGCGAAAATGTAGACAATCACTAATCTCTGTTCTCTTTCATTTTAGAACATTACTTCAGTGAAAGATTTCGAAACCGACTCTAATTGTTTTTTGGTAGATATCACCAATTATAATAATAAATAATAAAATATGTTAATGTTTTAGATTAGGATCAACCATTTGTGGAAAGTTCATATTTTTATTTAAATATTTGTAGAAGTCTATTATAATTTATTGATTGTTTGAATAAATTTGTTACTGAAATTTCTCGATTTTTATTTATATTTTGCTAATTCTCATGTTGAAAAAATGTCCATGGCATTTACATAATTTGTATTGAATATGAAATAATATCCGCAAGACTCCCATCAGCAGCTGATTAAAAAATCGTGATACGTAAGTAGATCAATAATCCAGTTGAGAAAAATATACAAATTGTATTTCATGTATTAAGAAATTGGGTTGATGAACAAACATAATATATTCTCACAATTATTCAATAACTTGATCTATTTCGATTGGATATTCATGTAAATTCAATCACTGACTCTCTGTATTTCTGATTATGCCGAAAAGTACTTTTCTCAATACTAAAACTACGTAGTAATTTTCAGTAGAACCGATCTGAAGCTCCATTACCACCAACGAGATGCTGGTACTCAAATTAGTATAATATTTGGTTGATTGAATCCAATAACCAAATTCAAACAAGAGGGAAGGATTTTGATTTGTAAATTTATTTCATTTGGTTCACCATTATTCATACTTATTTTGAACTTTCGAAATCATTTATTCTATCAGCAAGATACTTACAATGAGGTATAAACTTTGTTCTTTCAATTACTATTGATTACTTGTTCAACAAAATCATTACTTCAGTGGAAATTTTACCATTATCAAAACAAGCAAAGTTCTCCATCATCCTGCAGATATGTTATGTTTCCTCAACATAACTTTTACTCAAACAGAAAATACATTTGATTATTTCAATCAGTTCCACTATTTCACCCATCTTTAAATGTTGTTTGTTTAATAGAATATTCTAATTACGCTAAATCATTCCCGCTATCAATTAGACAAAATATTACTTGAATTCAATTCTTCTTTAAATTGAAATAACTGATCGATGTGATTGTTTCAATCAAAGATTTGTTTGATACAATGAACATTTGCTTGAAGAAATAGTTGGGAGTCAAGAATTCTTTTTTCTTGCATCAACAAAATATTTTGTCGTGCATATATGACACTTTTATTTCTTTGAATGAAGTGAGTTTTCTTTCATTCAACAAATCTTTTTTTTCGTGAAGTGGGCGTCAATTGCCTAGGATATCTCATTTATTAAACATCATTTCGACATTAGAAATATATAAAAACGACACATCCTAATTTTACGGATATTTTAATGAACTAAACACAGAACCATTTATCATATATGCATAATAACATTCATAGCTATTATTTAACAATAGGCAATATAACAATATCTCAGTGAAATATAATCAAAGCTGTTAGTTGAACATCAACTGTTGAAATAATCACGAGTACCTTATAATATATTCCGGACAAAAGTCATTATCGAAATATTTGACAACGACGTTCCCATCGCTTTTGGCAGACGTATCAGCTGGTTCTGGAGGTATATACAAACCAGATATACCTGGACATCTAGCTACTTCCAAAACTTTAACGACGAACATAATTCTTTCGCTAACAAAATGCTTCCGAGGAAACATGGAAGCGTAATTAGAACTCGGCGAGAAGGATACCCCACAACCGAACTTGCTGTATCGATAACCACTGGAGCCCATCAAACGCCAATCAAAATTTTTTCTGCAAATCGAATCAATATTGCACTCCTTGGTGCCGTGGAACAAACTTGATTCGGAAACATATACGTGCCTGCTTTGCTTTTGTTTCAGTTTGAGCTGATATTGTACGTACAAGAAAGGGCACTGGACTCTTTGAATTTGTATAATATTACTAAGAGGGGAGGTAGATTTGAATCTTCTCTCGACTGCATGATATTCCGGTGAATTCCCCGATAACTTCACCAGCTGGTACGCTGTATTATTATCCATCCAATTCCAGTGGAGTGTGTCTACGTGACTCAGGCAAACGCTGAGCACTGACGGATTTTTCTGGATTTGAATCGCAGGCTGCACTACTCTATTTTCATCATTCAACGAGAGACTACCGAAAGTGTCTATCAAATCGTCGTTCATCTTCACTTCTTCACTGCACCGACGAAACTACGAAATGACCCACGAAAGTAGTTAGTATCGCGAATTAAATGTCCTTCGCCAGTTATGAACTGCAATGCACTCATGCGCTCTCCAATCATTTTATTCATGAACGATGGCTCTGTGATTTCCCGACGAGCGTGGAAATCGAGATAATTCGTTTTTATCGTCAACCGTGTTGCTATTTCACTGTGTCACCGATAATTTTGAGGAGAGTCTACAGTCTACAGGAACGCTATTCTTGAGTTTAGGAAAATAGAAATGCCATGAAAAGAAAACAAAAAAGGGCGTGGTTGTGGAATGTTCTACTTTTGAACGATTTTTATTACAAAGTACATAAAAAAATTGAATTATCTAATTGCTCTCCTAGCCCTGGATTAGAGAAATTGAAATAGAAATCGCAACCTAAAATTCATTCACGGAACTCAATTTTACAGCTGCCGGACTGAGTCATGGCAGGTGAGAAGTCCCTTCCCTAAGATGTGCAGTAGATGTGAAGAAATCTGTTATCAGTCTGTTAGATTATTCGAGCCGTAAACATCCAAATTCAAGACAGTATTCAGTTAGTGATGGAGTTTAACATACCCAACTTTACGACCCAAACTTTACGCAGATATGATTTCTCCCACTGGCCATGACTCAGTCCGGTAGCTATTTCAGACCTTTCCAAATAAGAAAGAATAACACGCTGAAAGGGTTGTATTTCCACAAGCTGATCTAATCGAGTTTTATGTTCTTTATGTCCCCAGGGTTTCATAGTGTTTAGATTTGAATTGCTTCACGATTTTATGCAAGCGGAAGCCCGCAAGAAATCACAGGATAGAAGTATTTTATGACTTTCAGTATTCATTCCAACTTGTTGAATTATTCAGAGAAAAAAATATTTCCTTTCGAAGGTACAATTGAAATGTTTCGGTTTGATTAACTTTTCATTGCCCTATTTTTTATTCTTGGAAGGTGAATTAAAAACCATGGGAATATATGAAAAAAACTTTTATATTGAATGAGCAGAAAAATATAATAACCAAAACGAAACACATTATGCACAAAACGAAACACATTGACAATAGTATTAAAGAATGAATGCCTCTTCACCATATTACAGAAAATGCTCAATCAGGTGGATAAAACAGTTTTCTATATAATAATAATAAATTGTCTCTATTTATACTCGCAGAGTTTAGCTTTGGTTGTGTTTGGAATTGGATAGGTTTCAAATATCACTTTTGAGGATTATGTAAGCGATAACTCCACAAATAATAACATTCAGTAGAAATTGATTTGAATTTCCAAGTATAAAACCGCGGGTATGCCTTCAAAAATTCATTCATCACTCATTTCACATCTAATATATACAAATGGATGTTTGTTGGTTGGTTGGTGAGTGATAAACTTCTACATCGCTCAACCGATCGTGATGAAACTTGCCATAAGTAATTTTTCATAGAGAAGGTTTTTAGGCTATCAATTTTTCTGTAACTCGTCACTAGATGTCGCTGTAGAACAATGTTTTTGAAAGCACTGTTCTATAACGCTGCGCACGCCTAAGTTCGTTGATTCTGATTCTGTCAAAACATTGGAACAGCAGCGATACAGCAACATAATACTAGTAAATAATAAGAGAGACTTTCTCCTTCGCCAAATGACCAAACGTCATACATGACGTAGAGGTAGAATTTAGTTTATTTTATCTACTTGCTGAATTGTTGTCTGAAATCATTTGAAGGGATTGCATTATATCAGTTTCATTTAATCATGCGGTGCCCTGAAGTTGCTCATTGATATTTACTGTCAACCTGACAATATTGTTGAAAGATCTTGTTGTATTAACCCCCAGACCAGTTTTCATTGCATTTGTTGTTTCTAGTATTGTTGTTCTTTGAATCACCGTTGTTCCTGTTAATTCTGCCGTGTTTTTGTTCCCATTGTGTTTATTGTTTGGATATTTGTGTTGGATATTGTTCCTGTGTTCCAGTTGTTTTCTGTTCCTGAGTTCCTGTTCATATTTTAATATTTCTGAAGTTCCCATTTTAATTGATATCAGCTCATTTTGACTGACAAAGTTCAACATGGCACGTCTGTCACTTCAAGCAAAAATTGAAATTGTTTTAATTGTTGGTGAAGGGGTGAGGTCTTATCGTGAAGCGGTCGCTGAATTTAATAGAAGACACCCGCTAGAGGTAGCTGTACACCCTGGAACTGTACATAAAATATATAATCTATTCATGAGCACTGGCCAAGTAACAAAGGACAGAAAAATTGTAAAACATCATATTGATGATGATACGATATTGGCGGCTCATCAAGCTGATCCTAGAATTAGTTTGAGAAACTTATCGCTTCAACTCAATATGAGCTGCAGTAAAATATGGAGGTGTTTAAAGAGGCATAAAATGCATGCGTTCAAACCCAAATTTTTACATACTTTGCACTTTGAAGGAGATAAAATCCGCCGTAAGGAGTATTGTTTATGGGATGCAGGGAAATCATCTCAATGACAGGAATTTTTTAAAGTATATCTTATACAGTGATGAGGCTACCTTTACCACGAATGGTGTTGTATCTTCCCAGAATATGAGGTTTTGGGCTGAACAAAATCCAAATTGGGTGGTGAATTGTAGAGACCAAATATCTCAGAAAGTTAATGGGTGGTGTGGTATCCTGAACGAAAATATTATCGGGCCTTTTTTTCGATCAAAATTTAAACGGACGACTATTCGTTGATTTTGTCGAAAATGCATTTTCCGATGTGTTGAAAGAACTACCATTGGATGTGAGACACAGCATGATTTTCCAGTTAGATGGTTCACCAGTTCACAATAGTGGCATAACAAGGGTTTGGTTGAATATGAATCTACCTATGAAATGGATAGGACTCAATAGCCCTCTCGTAGTATGGCCACCACGATCCCCAGATTTAACTCCACTGGATTTTTATTCATGGGGAAACTTGAAAAATAAAGTTTATAAGGATAGGCCAACAAATAAGGAAGATTTCCGTGCAAGAATTATACAAGCGTGTAGAGAAATCACACCTAGAGAACTGAAAAGAGTTGGAGGAAATAATAGAAGGCGTATCGAAAAATATGTTCGATTGGAGGGAAATTTCATAGAAGGCACGAAAATATAAAATTGTCAACGGTTAAATTATTTGAAATTGATTGTTTTGTTTTTTAATTGAAAATGTGATTTTGAAAGTAGTACTTCGAAAGAATGTTGAACTACATAACATTTTTCGCCACAAAATATGCCTGTTTTTTTTAAATAATGGGAAAATGAGAATATGAACTAAGATTAACCATCCTAAAACCTCACTGATTACATGTTTCCGTTCCTCTTACAAAATTACCATTTTCTCTCTTATTGAGAAAGAATAACCTTCCTGACAGACAACAAAATAAAAAATAAATTATTTATGTGAAAACAAAAGTAGAATTTATCTTGAACAATTTAGTTCATGTTTTGATGTCAAAAACAAAAAAAAATCTACTTCAAATAATACGGAAGGTGTTTCCATGAGAAGTAAAACAAATTCGTAATTTTCAGGACTGAAATTTTTTCAGGAAAAAAGTGTAATCGTAGTAAGTTGGCAGTCCTAATCACGAATCTGAAGGAATTTTTGCCTATTTTGCCCCTAATATGTTTTACCGTAAAAATGGGGTGTTCCATCGCGAGTGGCGGACAGTGTATATCACTTTGGCCAACCCCATTCAGGTGGTAGGTGCATTTTGAGCATTTCCATCAGTCCAGGGAGTTTCAACGTTCTACCTCGAATATTACGGAAGATACGGGGGTGTTTCCATGAGAAGTGAGACACACTGCAGATCCGTTTCATCCCGTGTGGTCACCTGGATCTACACTGCAATAATAATACCTATGTTAACGTATGGAGCCATTGCAAGTTCTACAAGCAACGGCTATCCAAAAATTATATCAAATACAGTGACTGGCTTGTTTAAACATCAGAGGAGCCATGAGAACAACACCAACCGCGGCAATGGAATTAATCACGGGTCTGACCCCTCTGGATCTGTACGTTAAGGAGGTTGCGTTAATGTCCATGGTACGATTGCGCACGGCTGGTGTAAACCTCGAAGTAGGAATGGGTCAATTGAGGCTGGGCCTATGGCGGGAAGTGCTTACTGCGCAACCTCTGCTGCAGGCAACAAGCAATGCAATTGAACCCAGGTTTGTGTTTAATAAACCCTACAAAATACAAATTAAGCAGAACATAGAATCAGATGATACAAATGCAATACGTATTTATACAGACGGCTCAAAAACCAAAGAAGGTTAAGGGTGTGGAATGTACTCCAGATCACTAAGCCTAAGAATTAAGTGGGGAATAGGAAGAAATACCAGAGTGGTCCAAACAGAACTGGTTGGTATCTCAATCGCCACAAAAGAAATAACCAAGAAAGGAATTTCTGGCAAAAACATAACAATCTGAAATGACAGTAGACAAGCCCTATTAGCCTTGAACATACAACATATAACCTCAAGGCTAGTACTAGAGTGTCACCAAGATTTAGCCAAAACCTCGGTAGATAATAACATTATTCTGAGGTGAGTTAAGGGGCACGACATGAGTAAAGGTAATTGCATTGCCGACTGTTTAGCCAAGGAAGCGGCTGGACTGAGAATTTTAGGACCCAGTGGCACCTACGGCCTGATGACTTCGACAACTGCGGAACTAGTCAAATGTTACACCCATGCTCAATCCTTAAAGAGATGGGATGGAATCAAAGGATGTAATATTGCCAGGATCACCTTGGGCGACCCTGGGAAGCTGGCGCCGAAGAAATATCTGGCGATAACCAGGAAAAATCTACGCCTAATAGTAGGATTTCTGACTGGCCACTGTCAAGTAAACACCTCCATAATATGGAGCTAGTGGACACACCTCTAAGCAGGATGTGTGAACAGGAAGATGAGACTGTCAGGCATGTCCTGTGCGAGTGCTCGGAGTTATCGTCAATAAGAGAGTGTGTGTTCGGCGAGTCTTGGCCTACACCTGCCGATATAAAGGAGATGTCTCCCAGTGACCTGTCCACCTTCCTGGAAAGGACAGGATGGACGATGACCTAGGAGGACAACTCCTCGGGAGAACGTACAATGGGCAATGGGTCACATGTGGCCTAAGTGCTGTGGGATTACACTAACCCTCCCTACTCTACAGATACAGATACCCGTACTCTAAATATAGATCCGTTTCATAATGATATCCATTATGATTCAGATTTTTCATAACGATACAGATTTTTAATCAATAGAAACTTATAATTTTTCCTATCTGATTGTTTCATTTATCGAAATCAGTAGGTGTTTAATTTTCAAAGAATATAGCTAGAGGTAAACTTTGCCAATTATAATATCAAAATTACCACCGCACTTATCGGAGAAAGCAGAAATTGCAGGACAAAATATTTTACCCCAAAAATCTAAGAAAGTGTACGAAAAACTATATCAACGGTTTGTGGACTGGAGAAATACAAATAATATTTGTATTTCTCTATATAAAATATTTTTGAAGTTCTTCTGAATAATGAAAGATAAAATTTCATTATCTATCATATTGGAATATAATACATGCTTGAATATTCTCGAACAACTTATGAAGATTAGGTCTGTGAAACACAAGATAATCGTTGATTAATTATTGGTATTCTTTCAAAGTATATGTACACAAATAAGAACATGAACTACATATTAGAGTTACCATGTACTAATCGTTACCAATCGAGCCTTTTACTGCCAGCAAGCAATGACATACCCTTTAACGACATACAACCTTATTTTGAACCAAAAATTTACCTTAGCATAGCGCGCATGCAGGGCCGTAACGAAAAGAAAAACTGGGGGGGGAGGGAATCCAAATTTTCTCAACCCCACCAGCAAAATTTTCCAACTTTCGAAGAATTGAAAGCAGAGGGATTAGTTACTACTATAATATATTAATTTTCTTACTTAGCTATCCAAAGATTGGCTGAATGCTTATGCCCGTTAGGGTATGCACAAACGAAAATAAATTTTGCTAATTATAAAAATAATAATGGGAATTATTCTACTTTGGACCAAGGTCCTTGGTCTTCCACCATATCCACCATGTATAGTAATATTCAATACAAATGAAAGGAAACAACACTTAAATAATATTGTTTTCTACTATATTTTTTTCTATCTTCACGGCCCCAAATTTCCCAACTTTTCCAAGTCGAAAAAACAGCGAAAAGTTGAGAATTTTGTAAAATTGTCACTTCAAAATTTGTGGACTGTTCAGGACTGTTTTCTTACTAGGGAGAAATTAAACTTTTTTGAAGATTTCAAACAACTCAGAATTCTCTAAAAGTTATGCATGTTGGGAAATCCCAACCTTCTCCTGGTTCTTTTCTTTTTCTTATTAACTCTCCTTTTCTTTTCTCTCATTTTTATTTTTTTAGTTTTTATTCATTTTTTTACTATTATTATTTTCTATCTTCATGGCCCAAAATTTCCCAACTTTTTCCCAAGTCGAAAAAGCAGGGGGGGGAGGTTCCCCCCCTTGGCGACGGACCTGCGGGCATGGCTTCGTTTTAGGAACTGCAGAAACTCTGATAAAACTTCTGCACTCACTTCTAAGTAAAATTACCTAGTTCCCTCAAAATTAGAATGCGGATTTTTGATATGGGATCCTATTTACAATCAACATATTGTGTCCAGAAAAACTTCTTGATATTTCTGTTTAGAAAAGAAAGAACATACCCACATTACATCGAGCTTTTGACCAAGTTTGATTTCATGTTATTGGAAAAACATCGAAGAAATTATTTTATAATATTTTTGTATAAAGTTTTGGACGCCCAAATTGACTGCTTTGTTTCTTATAAATATCTTCGTTTCTCGACTGAAAACTAGAAAAGTCTGTTTTTCTTTATACAATGAATAGGATAAATATTCGTTTTGAGGGTACCCGGCGCTTTTGAAAAAATGTTTGAGTGTACTTACGTATTTTGATGCGTAGATTACGAATCCGAAAGAAAAAAAAAACGGCGCTCTTCCTTATTTACAAAGTTACGGCCCTTCAAAGTTCAGAAAAGGGTTATAAAAAACTTAATTTAAAAACGAATGCTTGCATCAGTCGTACCAACTATGCCATTAACCTTAAAAACGTGAAATACAGAGGTATACAACCAAAAAGCAGCTCCTTACATTTTCAACATTTTTATTGGGAAAAAATGTTGATTGTTGAAGTGAAAAGTGACAAGAAAGGAGGAATAAGGTGTAAAGGTGACCTAGTGAATAAATATTTGTGTTTTTAAATAGTGTATCTTGTGAAAAAGAAGGCTGCCCTTTTCTGAACTTAGAAGGGCCGTAACTTCGTAAATAAGGGAGAGCGCCTCGCTTTCTTCTTTCGGATTCGTAATCTACGCATCAAAATACGTAAGTACACTCAAACATGTTTTCAAAAGCGTCGGGTGCCCTCAAAACGATATATATCATGAATAGAACTCACACCAATTTATTATTTCAAGCTTCGATAAATTTTTATGTGTCTCAATTCTAATGAAACATCCTCAGAATGCAGTTCTGAACTACAACGACCTTCAAACCCGAATGAAGATATTAACACTGAATAGGCACTAAATCCTGAGAAATATAGCATTAAAACGAAAATATTGTAATCAAGGTTGATTCTATATATTTTATAATTTTTCCTCATCTGTTTAGTATAATTTCCTTACGCCAGTGCAAGAGACAGGTTAAGACAAAAACCTCAGTAATTTCTGAGAATTTAGTACCTACTATTTTGGAATTACAGTATATATACTATTGTGACATTTTCACTTGTAATATCATAAAACTTCATGCATACAAATAATTCATTAAATCTAAAGAAATAAACTTTTAAATGTTCACTCCCGTCTTGGATATACTTATACAGGTTGAATGGATTGACGCCTATCAGAAAACAACTACTCCACTGGCTAATACCACGAACGGCGTTGGATTATATCCAACAGGCGTCAGTGCAAGAATCTTCACAGAAAATTTCCTGCATATGCAATTGGCAATACAATTGAAAAAGTCGACCTTCAATTTTGGAACGGGCACACTTGCAGACCAGTTTCGGGCTCCTTAGCCACTCGTCAGTGCAAGATAGTGACCATCTTTGACTTAAAGTCAATGATATTCCATAATTGAAAATCGAAATTCTTTTAGAGTATTTCATTCCTCATCTTAAGTAGGAGTGAAGATTCCTGCACTGACGCCTGTCGGATATAATCCAACATAGAACAGGCGTCAGTCCATTCAACCTACTGTGTAGGTATATCGGAGACGGGCTTGAAGATTTAAATCTCAGTTTCTTAGATTCGTTTACTGCCTGTCTTCAAGCATAGCCCACTGACTAATAAAGAAAATAATTCATTGTAATATTTTATATTTTTTCCAAATCTATTTCAATATTTTCTTTTACTTTCACATAGATATTTTCATTATGTGCCTACTCATTGTACCTAACTTCAACAATTTGCTCTGTAAATGGTTTCATTGTTATTATTATTATGTGATATATTAATAGATTCGTTACACTTTAGTATCTACTGAGAAAAATTCGTACACTTCTTGAATGAATATGGTTTTATTACATACTTTTACAATGTTCTCATTAAATTATCACTATTACGCATATGTATTTCAATTCGCAATAAAATAACATAATTATACGAAAAGAGGTGTGGGGAATATTTGAATTACACCAAATGAAAAGAAAATCTAAAAATGTCAAATGAAAATAAAAATTCAATCCTAAAAAATGAAATACATATCATACTATAACAAAGTTTCAAAATCATGTAATGGATTCATTGACAATAACGAATGATATATTCCGGATAAAATTCATTATCAAAAAATTTGACGAAAACGTTTTCATCATAGCTCACAGATACGTCATGCGGTTCCGGCGGTATTATCAAATCATCTTCACCCTCGCATCTCGACACTTCCAGAACTTTAACAACAATCATTATTCTCTCCCGGGGTAACATCTCCTTGGATAATCGGAAGCGTAACTCGAAGAAGGCGAGAATGATACTCCGCACCCGTACTTGCTGTATCTATAACCACTGGAGCCCATTTTTCGCCAATCAAAGTTCGATCTACAAATCGAATCAATATTTTCTTCTTTTGTTCCATGAAATAACGTGTGTTCAGATACATCTCCATGCACAGTCTGTTTTTGACTCTTTTTCATCTGATACTGAGCGAACAGTAATGCATTTTCAACTCTCTGGATATTGTTTATTTCAGGCGGATTGCGAAAACCACCATCGAATAGCTTTTCGACAGTATTGTACTCAGAAGAATATGATACCAAATCCATTAACTCATAGGGTTTATCGTGATAGTTATATCGCCAACTTAAAACTTTCTCTACCATATATTCGTCACTTGTAATTTTTGTAGGAATCTGTAATATTCGATTTTTGTCATTCAGAGCGAGAACATCTAAACTATCACTCAGATCTTGCAAATGATCACTCATGTTTTATATACACTCAAGCGAACAGAAAAAACTTTAGGCCGGCCACACACGTAACGGTATACATGACAGGTAAACCTGTACAGGTCATCTGCGCAGGCAAACCGGAGCGTGTGTGCCAGTCGCTGCAGGCGAAAGTGCACAGGCGAAGCGACCTGCGCCGGTCACCTGACAGGAACGGAGATTTGGTATCTTGTACCTGCGCAGTCGTCAGTTATACCCTAGACCTGAGCGTGTGTGTGAGTACGTCTGGTCGCCTGCGCAGTAGTTTTGTTTAGTTCGGGCTTCTTCCGTGAAGAGAGTGTCTTTTGTTTCCTCATAACCGTGTCTTTCTTTTCAATTAATGGAGTCACGAGTAACAACAGCTGTTTATAGGCGTCTTCATCCATCCGCAAATAATTACGGAAGTCTGAAGGCTCACCAACCAAGTCTTTCAATAATCTTGTATGAGTGTATTCATCTCTTTTAGTAAGCCACTTTTTACTCCAAATTTTACGTTTACACTTCTTCTTCTTGTTTAAAACCACACACAATCCGACTAAAGCTATCATATCATCTTCATCTTGGCTCGCCATCTCTCAACTGAGCTAAACGTACGGTATACCGTTACGTGTGTGGACTCTAGTTTGCACAGGTATACATGACAGGTAAACCTGCGCAGGTTTACCTGTCATGTATACCGTTACGTGTGTGGCCGGCCTTAGAATGTATTAAAAGTATCACAAATCTGCTTTATGATAGTTGATGCTACCCGAGCGACACATTAACTCTGTTTGTTTTTTGATCAACGATTGTAGTTATTACGAATTACGAGCCGCATCAAGTACAGCAGGGTTGCCACATATTATTCAATCCAACCTGAAAATACACTCCTCAAAACAAAGGATCACACCTTTATGAGCTTGTAATTTTTTCAACAGTAAAAAATGTTTGTTATATTATACTGAAAGGCAATGCAAATGGCTACCAAATCCATGCTAAATTATTGAATAATTTTTTGTTGTGTATTGGGTATATGTGAGAAAATTAACTACCAAAATCAAAATGAAAATCTTTTTACTATTGAAATCAAAAGTGAACAAAAAGTTGTTTTGGTGTTACAAATAATGGCTCAGTATCTTGTGTTTTCTCCTCGGACAGAAATCACAGGATGGTTCTTATGAGCCCTCTGAGGTTTTCTTGAGGCAAACGCTCCCAGTCTTCTCGAAGAACGATTATCAGCTCATCTAAAGCGATGGGTTGGTTTTGACGGTTTCGGATGCTTCTTCCCAGTTGATCTCAGACATGTTCGATGGAATTCAGGTCCGGGCTGCGAGCGGGCCACCCCAAAGTGGTGATAATGTGAGCTTGTAGGTACTGAGGCACTATGCCTGCAGCATAAGGACGGGCCCCATCGCACATGAAAATGAAATTGCTTTTGCGTTTTGACGTATCTGGACATCCGAAACCTCATTAAAGTACCTTTGGGCAGTCAGGGATCCGTTGCGGATGACTACAAGGTCTGTACGAACATTGAGTGTTAGTCCACCCCACACCATTATTGATCGACCCCAAAATGGGAATAAAACATCAATTCCTTCTTCTGTATACTCTAACACCATCATTATTGCCAAAAAGAGTAAACTTAGACTCAACAGAAAAGAGTACTTTACGCCAATGCCTCAGCTGCCAAAGTCTGTGTGTCCAAGCAAACTGAATTCTTTCTCTTTTGTGGCGTGCTGTAAGCCGAGGTACCTGGACTGGTCACCTAGATCTCAATCCACTTCCTCAAAGTCGCTTTCACACAGTCTGGTCGGAAATTTAGGTACCCGTTGCTCGACTTAGCTCATTTTGCAGTTTCCTGGCTGTTGAAAATGTGCGTTTGAGGGTACTTAGTCTCTAATTGTTGGTAGCGGTTCAAAAGTCTTGAAACCACTGATTGCCTTACACCCAACCTTTGACCCACCTGACGTTGAGAAACACCACCTTCAATCCATTTGACAGTCCTAGTGACATTATTGTCAGAAAGAACCTGACACGTTACGTAAACAGGAGGTGCCAAACAGAAAATGAGTAAACTGCGTAAGAAGTCATTTCGAATGGCATAAAAACTAAATAGTTACCGAATGTAGGCAGTTTCTTTGTATGGCATGGGCGGCACAGTATAATTTTTTTTCAAAATTAATTTTATTTTTCATAAACCTACAGGGATTTTTTATTAGTAGTAAAGACAAAGAGTAATTTAGCTGTTCGGATTGACTTCATATAGACTATATAGTCTAAGATCCGACCATAGAATGACCTTCACCCATCGCGTTACGGGTTGAAATATATTTTAATATATAATTCAATATTTAAAAAAATATATTCCGTGAAGATTGCCTGAAAATTTAAGTGCAAAGTATAATTGATTAATAATTGAATTTTTCTTATGGACATTGCAATAATTCCGTTACGTTTTAAATTGCATACTAATCGTAAGTATATAACTTGTGCAATATGCATACGATGGGTTGCCTAATTTTTTCCGGGGCGGTCTATTGGTTTGTCAGGTGTGAGCAGGTAAATAAAACTAGGAAATTGTAGCTATCGAGTTACGCCATAAACCTTATATCAAAATAAAGATAATTTTATTGCAAAGACAATGATATAAGGTTGCCTGCAAAAAAATGGTGCTAAATACCGGTTGCCGATTTTTAAAGATCGAAATATTCGTGTGACTGAAAACGTGCGACAGAGAGGTCCGAGGAAAATATCTAATGCGATAGAAAAGGACGCAGCATTGCAGCTGTGTCTACTTCGTCCATCAGATGGATGTGAAATTATACATCAAAACATTTCCTCCAAAGGTGAGCTTTTAATCTTTATACTAAGTACTCGCAAAATCATTTCAAAATTTTTCCATGTAATTGACATGTGAATTTAATTTTTTTTCAATTATCTGTAACTGCGACATTATATGCAATTTGATTGACCATGGGCGGAAATTGTTGAGGAATCTATATTTATTTGTTTATTTATTATAATTATTTATTTATTATATATTGATTTCTTTTTTTATATGTATTTATTATATGTATATATTTATTTCATTTGATAAGTAAAAAATACATTTTCGATTGCTCCAAATTGATGCTCAGCATTTACTATAGCATATCGCTATCTTTCTCAAGTTCACAGACGAAAAGCATGCGCACTCGCTTCCATCCGATGAACGAAGTAGACACAGCTGCAGTGCTGCGTCCTTTTCTATCGCATTAGATATTTTCCTCGGACCTCTCTGTCGCACATTTTCAGTCACACGAATATTTCGATCTTTAAAAATCGGCAACCAGTATTTAGCACCATTATTTCGCAGGCAACCTTATATCATTGTCTTTGCAATAAAATTATCTTTATTTTGATATAAGGTTTATCGCGTAACTCGATAGCTACAATTTCCTAGTTTCATTTACCTGGTCACACCTGGCAACCCAATAGACCGCACCGGAAAAAAGTAGGCAACCCAGTGTATGCATATTGCACAAGTTATATACTTACGATTAGTATGCAATTTAAAACGTAACGGAATGATTGCAATGTCCCAAAAAAATTAATTTTTTAATTATTAATTTATTATACTTTGCACTTAAATTTTCAGGCAACCTTTACGGAATATATTTTTTTAGATATTGAATTATATATTAAAATATATTTCAACCGGTAACGCGATAGGTGAAGGTCATTCTATGGTCGGATCCTCTACTAATACCTTCTATTCATTTATCGGGAAGCTCTAGATCTTCTAATACACATATAATCATTTTTCAATAAATCATGTTGTGTTCTCATGTCCCATGTTAAGAAAAACTAATTTTCGAAGAAATTTTTTGTGAAAAAGTATACACAAAAAGTGGGAAACTTCCAAAGGAAGGAAGAAAGCAATTAACTTCGAAATGAACTTTTACAAAGATGTCTTGTGCAGATCATGCATGGATTTCACTTGAATCAAATAAGCGAATGAGTTTAATTTACTCTACATGAGTAAACTAAACTCATCCGTGGCATAAGTCATAATGTTATGAGGGGAGAGCTTCATTTTGTAATGTTATCCAGATCGGTGCCGAAGAGGCAATAAGACAAGTATCTCATTCCGAAACATCCGCCATTGAGCATGACAATGTTCCGTTTAAGTGGAATTTTACCTCTTCCAAATCTGGTTCAGTTCCATAACAAATGTTCATAATACAAAAGAATATAGTAGAAAAGAATTTATTCATCATGAAATTTACATAATTAACATTATATGAATTTATCAGACTAGTCAGAAGAATTGTGGTTCAAAATACTAAAAACTTACACTTATAAAATACCAACAGACATTTTTGAGCACGTTGTGCAATTTCTAAACGTGGAAAAGGATGGTGAATGATCAATTTTTGCTGTGTATTGTAAGAGTGTAAATCAGCGTTTTTGGTAATAGTTTGGTCATTTTATTTGATGTACATTATAAGGTGTAGAATATATAAGCTTGGTAGAGTTAAAAGGTGTTCTTTTTTAAAGACTAGCTTACATTATGATATTGGCGACATTTTATGCATGGCTCGTAATATTCGTTTGTGAACTGTAAAAACTCTGGTGATATGTGCTGACGAGCCCCAAAATATTGAGCAATATTGACTGCACCAAGCCATAGATAGTATAGTAGCCTCAGTACATGGGATTTTATTGTCTTTTATATTTTGGTTCACATAACAAAGAGAACTTAATTTTGTTGTTATTTTATTCACGTGTGATTCCGACCATTGGATCTAACGTTAAGCCTCAGTAATTTTATTCCAAAAGCTACATCAATATATTTGTTGTCAATATGTAAATAATGATTGGAATTATATGACATAGAAACTGTTATCCGCTTGAAAAATATCGCTGCCTTAGTTGAGCCATGTAATGGCACTAAATTTCACATTTCCTCCGTGATCGAAAAATCTTTTGAAATGCAGTGAATAAAAATTGTATTAATCATCAGATATCCGTCTGGTCGGTACTTTCATCCAAACATAATGAATAATACTCATATTTTACAATGTAATCACATATTTTTTTCGAAACATATTCGCCCATATCATCTATTCATCGCGCAACTGTTTGGTGTGATAATGCTACATATTCAAATTTGTCCGCCAATTTCGGCTGCATGAAACGATGAGCGCAACAATTGCGCATTGTTTTATAAAAATTCCATCGCTGAATGCTTTTTTAGCTTTCGCTTATTGTAAACGAACTCCATAAGCGGCCAAATTTTGTTCATTGTCTGTATTTACTTTTGAAAAAAAACTTGTTTGTTGCGTTAATTTCTTCTTATACTCAGCCACAACAATTTTTCTTGCTTCACCGACATGTATTTTATATTTTCCTTCGTTTAAAGTGATATAATAACGTTTAACATCATGACGTCTAACATAACATAATGACGTTTAACATCAAATTCTTCACACACAGACAAAACTTGCATACAAATCATACACTGAATTTTATTATTATTGTTTCAAATAAAATAGTCAAATTCCCACTTCTCAATAAATACACGAAGTTCGTCACTTAATTTTCGCTTCTTCTCACGCATAATGAAGTTAGTTAAGTATTTTTCTGAAAACTCGTATTTAGTATAATGTGTAAAATTCAAAGCTGTAGGTACGAAGTGGGGGTAACGAACCTAATCACAGCACAAGCTTAAGTAATACGGACACCAACAAATACTCACTCTACGAAAACAAAATACTTTTTGGATACTCCCCCAATAATAGGAAAAGATAGCTTCACTTTTAAAGAATGACATGCGAATGGAATGTTTTCTGTTTTTTTCTATTTTCTGATTAATATACACTTTAAAACATGCGTCGCGGGTCGCATGAAAACAAGCCGCGGGCTGTGTTCTGGACAGCCTTGATCTAGAAGATTTTTGTTCAAAACAGAAAAAAGTTTTTAATTCGACATTAATTGAAAACTTGAAGTTAACTAAGTCTTCCGAACATGAGTGTGCGTTCGTTACCAGAAAACACTGAAATGTTGAAAATACCCGCATTGACTTATAAAAAAAATCAGTTACTTCCAATAACGACAAAAAATGAAAACACTGTGGCAACACTGGCAACAATAAATTCGCTGACACTCGTTTTCTGAAGAAATTGATCGGGCCGGGCAATCCCCGGGATAGTTTAGATGCGCAGCCTCTAGTAAAAGCTAAATAGGTATTACGACAAAAATAATAAGTCGCAATTGCGAAAAGGGATTGCGATAAAACATTCTGACAGCCATGACAGATATCATGGAAGTAACTGAAAATGTTGTTAACCAAGAAATATTAAACGTCAATGTGGAAACAGCCACAGCTTCACTAAACAGTGGAAAGAAAACTCCATTTGAAAATGCAACAGTACGAGAGGAGACAAGGTGCCGCACAATCGGGAAGGAAGTGAAAGCAGTTGATGATTTCGAGTGTTCCGTAATTCCCAGAAAAAGGTGATGTATACTCAAAAATTTATTACTTTTTCTACAACTGAATGAGTCAACATAAGGGAGAAGAACCTACAAAACCTCAAAGTTACACTTTGGAAGATTCTCTCATCCCTTTTTTTTGTATCAGATGAAGTAGTAGAAAGCCAAAAACTTTCTTTCCCAAAAAATTAATCACTCCTAAAAATATAACCCCTTCAATTCAAATAAGATTCCTCTTGGCTGGGATTAAATCAAATAGGTGAATGAGTGTCATTACGATGTCATCGATGACATAAGCAGATCAAGCTTATTCCGTGACATTCAAAATCGTAATTCATGAATGAAGTGTGTGTATTTTCTATAATGTTATCCAATTTGATACTGAAGAGCCTTAGGGCAAGTGTCTTAAGGCGAAACATTGGTGTATACCAGTGAGGGTGACAGTGTTCCAAGTGAGTACAATTTATTACCAGAAAAGTAATAAATTGTATTGAAGAAGAATTGAAGAAAAGTATCTTCTGTATAATTCAGTGTTCATATAGAAGTATTTGTTTCGAAAGAATTATTTTCTTTCGTGTAATTCAATGTTTATATGAAAGTAGCTGTTTCAGGAGGACTTTCTTTCAGTTTGTGCCTGAAAGTTACTTCTTTGCATGATCTACACATTCATGTATAGAGTTTCAAATTGATTACTTCCTTCCTTTCTTTGGAAGATTCTCTCATCCCTTTTTTTTGTATCAGATGGAGTAGTAGAAAGCCAAAAACTTTCTTTCCCAAATAAAAAATATTCTTGAAAAATATTGTTCATTGGAGTAATAAGCTCTAATTAATCACCTGAGTAAATAGGTTGAAGACCTTAAATTATTACATGAATTTCTGCATATTAGTACAAATGGACTTTGAAATTAGAAAATACTCATCAATATCAAATGCATCAGGATGGAGCACATGCAGTATATTCATATGTCCATGCAACCGAAAAATTTCAACTGTTTTCGTTGGTAGTTATTTCTTTTTATTTTTAGAAATCGGATCAGTTGTTCTTGAGTGATTAACGGTTTTATATTCGTTTGAAGAATCTGCTAAAAATATACATATCATAATTAAAAAAAAAAACTCGCTCCAGTTTATTCCTATAAATATTTAGAGTGTTTGCCATTCATTTCCTGACAATAATGAAGTCTGTTTACAAATCAAATTACGTAATGTTCCAGAGATAATTTCCTTGCAACCACCTTTGTTTCTATATACGAGTTCTGAAAGCAACCACCATTGTGTTTTGCACACTTTAAATACCACGTATCCTCAAAAAATATCTAGAGGCATCATATCAGGTGATCTAGTGGGTCATTCCAAGAGACCGTGCCTGTCTATCTACAGTCAAACCCAAATAGGCTTTCAACTGATGTTGCGTTTCAGAAAGATGAAATACTTCGTTTCTATAGGATTGTTCAAAAGTGGCAAGATAATCATCTATGCCAGTGAATAGGCAAACGCGGTTCCTCATAATGACCCATTAGATCACCTAATATGGCGCTGTTAAACTATTTGTGCCGATTCATCAAATAGGCATAAAGTATATGTAACACAACCACCGTCTTTGCCAGATATCATAGATAGAATATAAAATGTTCATCTATCTGAGAAAAATAGATATATATTTTGAACAAAGGTCTTTTTGGGAAGGAAATCGTAGTTTTTTTTAGACCTTTTCTTGGATACTTTCACCTTTCACAATATTAACTGTACAGCAGCTGAAATTTGCTTTGGTCTTCAAAACTGAAACGAAATTGAAAGGTGTATATTTTCAGGAGAATAATTTTTGGTAAAGAAAGGTTTTGCCTTTCTACTTCTCCTACTTTATACAAAAAAATGTGGAAATCTTCCAAAGAAAGGAGGAAAAGAAGTAACTTTCAAACACAAACTGAAAGAAAAAGCCCTCTCGAAACAACTACTTTTATATGAACATTGATTTATACAAAAATTACTTCTTATTAATAATGATAATAATAACAATTTATTTTCCCAAGAAACATACAATGTTTACAGCAGGGAAAAAACTTAAAAAAAACTAACTATAACATAATTGAGTACGAACAGAGCACACAAATAAAAAGATATATCAGAACTGAAACTTGATAAAAAATATAAATATACATACATATATATTTGTGATGCATTGTTTGGAACCTTTGGTGTAGTAATGAATATTAATGGACTTTTTTCTCATCACCAAGTGATCTTGAAGATGATCACTTGGTGATCGATACAAGTGTCGAGGTGTTAAAATAACGGTTTGGTGTTGGGAAAAAACTCCAATATACATATATATTATTCGATTTGTTCTCCAAACATATGTTATGAAATTGAATCAGATATCATTCACAGGATTGCTACACACTATAGTGCATGAGAGAGGTGAAATTACACTTATATGTCATCCTCAATGGCGGACATCAATGTTTCGGATTAAGGCACTTGCCTATCTGGATAACATTATAAGATGAAGAACTCAATTCATTCATAAAATTACTACCTTATATCACGAATGAGTTAAATCTAATCATGTCATCGATGATGAAATGTAACGACATTCATTTGCTTCCTTCCTTCGTTTGGAAGATTCCCACATTTTTCTTATGAATATGCAGAAGTAGAAAGCCAAAACTTCTCTTTCTTAATAAAAGTATATTTTTCATGTTACTTTATCTGATATCTATTTCAATACCATTATGACTGTATATGTTTGTATCTGAAAAAAACCTACTGTGTGAAGTTTTTCACTTTTTTGTTTACTATGGTGAAATAGGTAGCCAAAAATATTATTTCCCATCATCAGTACCATTCAAATGAGTTATTTCTATATTTTTTACTGTTTAGAAAAAAACATGTTGGCTTTCCACATGAACAAGATGAAATGAAAACTTTTGAAAAGAAAAGTGCATAGGTACCACAGATATTTATTTAAAATGCAAACAAGATCATCACATCAAGCTTGAAATCAAATTAATTCATTCAAATATATATTGAAATAGTTTCAAATTCCAGTTAGCCGAATTGATAATGGAAATCCATAAGATCAAGACTTATCTACGTTCAAAAAAACGCAAGTTTGACATGTAATTGGTGCCAATACAGTGTATGATTTCGTCTACAAGATGCAAAGGATAATAGCAATAGAGAGATGCAGAAAAGAAAGGGGCTAAGGGAATCACCTTGAAATACACCCCTTTCAAAATTGACCCGCTCTGTTTGAGCTCTCACTTGACCATTGAAGCGAGTCTTCTGGAGTGGTACCAGTAGCATCTGAGCAAATGCAAGACTAGCCTTATTATTATTACTATTATTATTATTAATGTATACTCAGGTACATTCTCACGATGCTATAGTTAGCCAAAATTTTCACCTTTTCAGGATAATATGTGACATCATACAAATTACATTTCTCAAAATGAAAATTGCTTTTGCCCGTCAAGTGTTTGTGATTAATAATTTTAATGATTGTATTTTTTCTACACTACATTATGTACCCACACATTTTTTATAGTGTAGATTAGGATTTTCCATTCTGAAAACCTATCTAACTAACAAAACTTTTTTTCACTGAAATTCATATTAAATTTTTCAAGAGGAACACTCTTTTCCATCATTTGTGTATCCATCACTTTCACCAACACAACCAAGGTAAGAATAATCCTCGAAGTGGGTAGGGGGTCAAGTAGAAGTCTTTTTAAATTCTCTTTACATTAGTTTTCGAATTTTAAATTCCACTGATTAGTTTTATAGAAAAAATTCGTTTTAAAATTTGTTTTTAAATATAAATGTTTATTATTTGTTCATTAAAGAAGAAAGTAATACAAATCATGAAATAACAAAAATTAATTAGCGCTCCGAGGCGTCTTCATTGAATCCAGTGGCGCATTTGCTTTTTCAGCTGCAGGAAAACCCGGAAAAACCTGCAGCATCACATCATCTGAAGATCTTGATTTGCCAATGTCCTCTCTTTCATAAAACCAAATGTAGGGTGTCTCCAGAGGCTCCAATAAATTCAATACATCACCAGAACATTTTGTGACACGACTATCGTCAAATTTGTTTAGATGCTTACTTACTACTTACTTATACTACATGCGATTTGCACTTATGCATACATTAGACGGAAGGGTAGCGGTTGCCCCCTCAATATCATTATTGTCAGTTTTTTCTCTATCAACTTATTTTCTCACTTCGAGACCGATAGGTTTCATAAAAGACCTTCGGTAGTTTTGCCAGCCCAATTAAAATGCTGAATTGACGCTTATACATTTGTTGTCTCTTTGCCCTGAAGAATGGTTCTTTTTCATTTGGTTAGTCTGTATTGTTGATTTTTAGTAGGTGAATTTCAAATATGTAATTTCTTCTAAAAAAAACATGCAAGAAGAGAGCTAATTTATATAAATATAATACTACAGGTAATCACAATTATGTTATGAAAAAAGCATATCCTGTAATATGTTTTAAGCTATGATAGAATATCATGAAGTTGAAACTGAAAAGAAGAATACCTACTTCACTAACCATCTATGAAAATACTAATAACAAATCATCGTTATATGTTCTGCTGAACGATAAATAAAATATAAACTTTTCTCCTAGAAAGCAGCTGGTTGGTTACTAAATGAATTTTGATAAATTGGAGATTTTAAAACACTAATTTTCTCTAGCCGATTTATCCATTCTAACTATGATAGAAACATTTTTAATAAAAATAAAATATTGTACGAAATGTAGATAATTCTATACTTGAACAATTTTTGAATATTTTCAAAAGTACTTATTTACACAGCAATTCAACTTCTCCATCTTTATACAAAAAAAGAGTGAATCTACCAAAGAATGGAAGAAAGCAATCAATTTCTAAACTAAGTCTTTTTGTGTCTGAAAGTTACTTCTTGACATGATCTACACATCTTTGTAAAGAATTTATTTTAAAATTAAATGTATAAAGATGGAGAAGTAGAAAGCCAACATTCAAAAACAAATCTCTCCTAAAAATTGACCTCTTTCAATTCGAATACTTATTCAAATATCATTATTCAATTTTATTCTATTCTAGAGCACGAACCGAATATTCTTCGATCGAAGAGGTAAACATTTGATAAAACATTTAAATTGAAATCTATTTCCGGCGATCAGACGGTTTTGAGACCTGTATTCCATGAAACTTCGGCACTCAGTAAAACTTCTTTCTCCATCATTGTAGAAAAAAAGTGGGAATCCTCCAAATAAAGAAAGAAAACAATTAATTTCCAAATAGACTCTGTTGGTGTCTGAAAGTTACTTCTTTGCATGATCTACACATTTTTGTATAGTTTATTTTGAAATTAATTGTATAAAGATGCGAGAAGTAGGAAGCTAAAATTCAAAAATAAATCTCTTCTGAAAATATACCTATTTCAATTTGAATACTTATTCAAATTTCATTATTCATTTCTATTTTATTCTAGAGCACGAACCGAATATTCTTCTATCGAAGAGGTGAACATTCCTGAAGAAACATTTGAATTGAAATCTATGTCCAGCGATGAGACGGTTTTGAGACCTGTATTCCATGAAGCCTTGGCATCTTCCATAAACACAAAAGAAATCCCCACTGAAGAAAGGTAATAACAAATATAAAATTGAATCAATATGTGATCCTTGCGAGACACCTGAAGTTACCTTACTTATGTATGATATTTAGGGGGTGATTCTGAGAAGAAAATTTTCTCAAATCAATGTCAAAAATTTTTGTATATAGTATAACCATAATTGAACCAGGAATACCAGTTAACCCAAATATCTCTGAAACAATGTAAAATTTCGAAATTGAGCAGAATAGAAGAAAGTTTGAATACAAAATGGGCAATTCATTTGTTTTTCTTAAGAAATAGTAACCAGTGACATCGCAAAAATCGCTAGGGTTGAAAGGATCAGGAGAATTTCCCATAGAAACACCAACTTAAATAATTTGTTGACATTTGGGAACAACTTTTATGTTATCAGCAAACAGGAGAAAGTAATTATTACTCTTCAGGATATGAGTTTTGGATGAATTTCAAAAACCATTAAAACACTAATCAAATAACTTTTTCATTACGAAGTGATGTACCTCCAAATTCACATCTATCAAGAAATGTTTCATGAGTAAATTTTTAGTAGATTCTGCAAAGAGTATACCCTGTTGCTGATGTAATTGTTTTTCAATATCAGTTGTAGTTAGTTTTTGAATTATTGTTTTTATTTCCCTGCTATAATCGATTTTCACTTGCTATCGTCCAACCCGTGTTAGGAATCACACGTTAAAAGGTAAGACCTCGTTAATCCGTAGCTCGCACAAGTTTCGTCTTCTGGAGGTTGTCGTTCGTAGGGATGTGACAGCTGCTTAAAGGACAAACAGATTTAAACATTGTATGTTTCTTGGAAAAATAAATTCTTATTATTATCATCAATCAATTACCTGTTCAAAACTTATTTCGAAGTTAGGACTTAGCACAGATTTTACTGAATTTAAAATGCTGATTTAAAATTTTCATTGCAGAAATAAAATTTGACATAACGAATAAAAATTCTGATAAATCGTATTTTATTAAGGGCTGTTCAGGTGTCAAAATTACAGTTAACAATCGAACTCAAATTTTGGGATAGTTTGGTTAAAAGAATATATAAAAACTGAATTTAAATTTTTTTGCAGACTGTTGATTCACGAGGATGTTTAGAATTATGAATTTTTTTTTGCATCCTAGACTTAAATTGCATGAAATGCGTTAAGAAAGGAGAAAAAATAAAACTGTATTACTTCATCAACAATAATTCTACAGCAATGATCACAAATTCACTATTAAGTTTTTCTAATGGAGCTTTCTGGACAACTATATAATATAAAACAACCATAGATAATAATGACAAAAAATAATGGTAATGCAATTTTTCTCTATTTTTGCAGAATAGGGATTGATACTCCAATTATCAATAAAGTGGAAATTCCCATAGTCAACAGTCCAACAGAAGCTACTACTGGCAAAAAAGAAAATTTCTCAGTTGAGGAAACTAGGTAAGGAAATCAAAGTTGTCACTCCAAAATATTGTGTTGAATTTTCACAGCTCGACATTGGAAGGCATAAGAGATGTGCAAGACTTCAAAAAATTTGAGAAGAACATCCCTATGATGGAAGAATTATTTGAGGAAACTAACCATTCCCTGTAGAGTGGCGTCAATTTTTATACAGCATACAAGCTAGTGGAAGTATATCCCGGTGTACCAGAATATACTACGGTCTACAAAAAATTTGACGACTCTCTCAGAGAAATCAAATACATCTATCGAGTTGAAAACCCATTTCTTTATGCACAGTATCATCTCAAGATGAAACAAAAACAAAGCATGCATGGAGTATTGAAAGTGAAAGAACATTTAGTGTTTCATGGAACCAAGGAATGTAACGAAGAATCAATCTGTAAAAACAACTTTGATTATCGAAAAATGGGATGTTACGGTTATGTATATGATAAATTTGGTAAGGGGATCTCCTTTGCGACAAATACCAACTACGCAATGGATTACCCAAGACGAGATTCAAATCCAGTACGTACCATGTTTTTCACTAATGTTTTAGAAGTGGAAAGATGTTCTGGGGAATGTGGGTTGATTATACCACCAGAACCAGCTGACTTATCGGCAAGCGAAAATGTTTATGTCAAGTTTTTCGATAACGAGTTCTATCCAAAATATCTCGTACACTATAAACGAAAATAATTTCAGAGGTTTCTGATATTTGGTTGACTGATTTTTATGATAAAATTATACTACATATCCAAAACAAGTACCTTTCCTAATCACCAGAACTGCAATACTCGTCTCGTCGCGCAATTTGCTAACCAAGTTGGCGTTTCCAGGAGGAGAAAGCTTTTTTTTTTCAAAGACAAAAAATAAGCACTACAGAAAAATCTTTAAGGCGCTCTAAGGTCGAAAAGAGTATTTCAGTTCTGGTGATTAGGAAAAGTACTTGTTTTGGACTTATTCTACGCCAGGAGTTCCAGTTTTACCTTTATTGTACCACTATGTTTAGACATATTTTTGTTAATTGAAAGTTAGGATCACTATAACCATCTTATTTCTTATCTACTCAAAGTTATTATCAATTTTGCCATTATTTTTGGATTTCAAATATATTTTGAACTAATTTCAATATATCAATATAGAGTCAGTTCTTATACTTAATATCAATTTAAAATTCAATATGAAATGAGGAAAGTTACATTTACAATATTATCGATAATTGTGCTTCCAGCAAAAAACCTGTTCTACAATATGAATATGTAGTTGATTAATACATTGAGAACTACTTTTATATAGACATTTTTTATTTTCATAACGTTGCTGTCAAAACGATTTCATTAATAAAAATAAAATAAAATGGGCCAGTTTACATTTTTATACATCCTTAGTTCAAAATGTTATAGGAAATTCGATTTAACAAGTCAAAATGAAAAATATTCATATATTCAATGTAAAAATATGTATATATTTCTAGTGCGTACACACATACAGTCACTACATGATGTAAAAGTACAAATTCATTTTTTCAAGATTATTCAAAGTTGATATGGACATCTTAATCCAAGATCCCAAAGGCAGCAGCCCTATATCATTATAATGATGATATATTTCATTATTGATATCTAATAATCCCCAAAAAACAAAAATGTTTATAACAGGGGTAAAAGAAAATTAAATTAAGGCCTTCGATATGGCAGGAAATATATATATATATATATATATATATATATATATATATATATATATATATATATATATATAGGTCTAATATCAGAAAAATCAGTGGGCTCATTACGTTTTGCTAAAGGTCTACCTCTGGCATTAATGCCTCATTACTATATTTGAGTTTACCATGTGGAATGTGAAGTTTGGTTCATATTAAGGGATTGAATAAGTCTCAAAGAGAGCCATCTGCCTTGTAGTTTTTTCCAATACTGGTATACCAGTCAAATGCTCATTCAGATTATTCAATTTATTCAAAGAAGGGGAGATATCTGATGTTTTGTTTTAACGAAGTACTTCAAGAAATCTGAGCCTTGCGGTTGTTTCAACAGAGTCTATAATTCAAATATAAACAGTTTTCTCACAACGAACAGCACTGGAAATGTGTGCTATAGTATTTTCAGGACTCTTGGGTTCTTAGTCTTTTGTAACAGTGAGATGCTTGTTTGTTTCAATATGAGCATTTGTTTTATATTATAGGTAATCTAGGATTTAGAGAGCTTAGTGGCTCTAATTGTGGGATAAGGAATATGCATTGTAAAAGTTTGCAATAAATTCTCAATAAAGGTCCTCCACATTAACAAAGGGAGGAATTCCCAGTTGATTTGCCTTAAAAATTCCCAAAATCCCGATAAGTAATGAACTTCTCATAAGTTTTGGGTATGTCAATTTCAAGAATAGCAAAATGGTCTGAGATCCCATCAATATCCATAACATCAGTGGATGAAACTATGAATTATTTACGAGTACATCTGAGAGAGTTTGGCTTATATTATTTATCCTTGTTGATGATTTCATCAGTCCATATTGATCTGAGAACGTATTAAATAATTTACTTTTTCTATCGAAAACAAATAAATCTATATTGAGATCTTCTAAGACAACGAATATACCACTTCCGGAAAAGAATTCAACTGTTTCATCTTCTAATTCTTTGATACATGTTATGTTTGCTGAGGGCACCCAAAGCTGCTCAAGAAATTCACTAATATTAGACTGCAGCTTCATAATAAATCCACCTCCCAAGCTATTTCTAATGACATGGTGGAGTTTGTAATCTTTGATACTATCATTATAGAATATTACAGAATAATTTTGGATATTCCCTGCATTGTAACACTTAAAAATCAGTAGGTGTGGTTCGCTGTTATTATTAATTGCCTTTTTAATTGAACAATCGCTTGCTGCTTTTTGCATGTGTATTAGCTTGGGTTGTGAAAAGGTGAGTAAATTTTGTTGTCGAATGTCTGCTTCCTTTTAATACCGTTGGTATGAAAATAAACAGGATCACTCATGGTGACGTTATTTTCCAACCTCAAAGATGACTTTATCCCGAGATGTGCATTTGTGCTTAAAGGATGTATGACTCTCAGCCTATCGGAGTCATTGATGGAACCTTCGAGATACGAGGAGTCCTCTCTTCCCGATAATGTGAAGCTTAGCCGTGATGGATCGCTTTTCCCTAACTACTCCTGGAATCTTTTATGGATCATGAGGGTCCATACTCCTGTTTTCTGACCTCTGAGCAGGTCAGTAAACACTTACACTTATAAGATTATTAAACCAAACCTGAGAAGAAGTCCTGAATGTATCATTATGAGAAACTGATTTATAGATGACCTTATTTGGGATTGTTACGGTCATTAGAATGGACATAGTGCACCCTGAACATATGAAAACTTCAATATTGACTCATCAGCTGGATTCTCTTCATTATGCCATTATAGCTGCCGTTAAGAATATTGCACAAGTACAATTCTAGAGCTGCAAATTTGGACTTGGATGCCTACAGGTTATATGAGTTGATCTGACTGGTAGATGTAGTTAGTACCATGCAGGCAAGGAAGAGGGCACCACTCTGAAATATTCCACAGGTGACCTACTTTCCAAGCCACACGATCGTTTCGCGATACTCACTCCTCAGAATGCATATAATTCTTACTTCATATTACTCTAAATGGTATCAAAATATTAGCTTTGCAATAAGAAGTAGGTTTGTGGATTCTGTGATCTTGGTTATTAGTAGTAAACTAATATTCAGTCAAAATAAGATAAGAAGTAGGGAAACCAATTTCCAAGAAAGGTTCCGAATAAATGTTTGTTTGGGAATTGTGGGAACAAACATCCTTGGCCCTTTCATTTACGATGATCATTTGAATAATGAAATGTATCTTCATTTTCTATTCAATGAATTCGATGGCTACTTAGATAAATTGAGACTGAATATCTGCCATGAAATACAATATTATCAATGGGACGGTGCTCTTCCCCATAATGCAGCAATAGTAAGGGAACATTATTTAGATGCAACATTCCCAAGAAAATGGATTGGAAACAATGGACCAATTAACTGGCCAGCTCGATTCCCCGATCTTAGTCCTTTAGATTTTTTTTGTCTGGAGATTCATAAAGGATAAAGTTTTTCAACACCAAGTACAGATATCGACCATCTCAAACAAAAAATAAGAGATGTACGTATTAGTATTATACTTATTACGCTAGAAAATCGCCACAGAAATTGCCACAAAAGTTAATGATAAAATAAATTGTTTTTCTGATTGATTGTTGTCACTGATGATGGTAGTTATTTCAAATGAAACGCTATAAAAATATCAAATGTGATATACCATTGGATTGTGAATTTATCACTTTATCAATATCTGTAATAAAAACGACAGGTCCGTATTAAAAAAAAATGGTGGCTATGTTGACACGAAATGTTTCATCGAATATAATAACATTTTCCTTTTCCATTTTTTGATATTCTCCGAAATAACAATTCCATTAGAAAAAAACCAAAAACAGCATTTTTGGTTTTCCCGGTATAACTCGAGAAGGGCAAGAGTCTTCGTAAATTTTCTTCGACCATTGTATTGTTCCCGTTGACAGTTACCTTTTTTCCCATTTAATCGTTTTCGTATCTGTTGCGGTTTAGAATATATCAATGTTACCATATGATAAAAGAAACGGTCTTTATAGAAAAATTACTTTTAGCCAAATTTTTGAGTTCAAGTAATACTTTATTCTGAGATTTCCACTGAATAGTTTACAAAACCGCAAGACATCTTTCACTATACAATAGCGGTTATTGTAGTGAAACACAAGTTGCGGTTTTGTAAACTGTTCAGTGAAAATCTTAAAATGAAGTATTTTGTGAATATGGATTTTAATCAAGTATCGGTCAATTCCATGATATAAAAGTGCTTGAACCTGCATACACACACTGCTTTCTGTACTGAAACTTAGTAGTTGATATGAATCCTCTGAAAACAATTCAATTACGAATTGAAAACTTTTCTTTAATCAATGAAAACGATACTGCTACCACTCTTGGGATTAACACCAATAATATCAATATACTTTGGAACCCATTGAAGCTGTTAGTATATGTAATAATACTTTCAAGAGCACTTACATCGACTTCCTTATCTAGCCATGCTGCGACTTTTGGTCCAAATTTCTTGATTCCATAGATCCACATTATCATGAATGAAAGCCCAGAGTAATATTCATGTTCCAAGACGTATATTTCTTTACTGACAAGGTATGTGGATACTGTGAAGAAAAAGGTATAAGGTCCGGTGACACCAGTTTTCTTGTAAAACATCTGAAACCATTCCTCGGGGACAAAGCCCAGTCGAACTTTTCCTGGTTCCTGTCGTACCTAGTTGATAAGAAATATTTCAATAAAAATGCTCTTAGGAATCAAAGATATCTTAAAACCTCGCCAGTTAGTTAAAATTATTGTGGGTATATGAAAATAGGTGATAAAAATTACTATGAATCTGACATACTTCTTCAAAGAAATTGATACCAAATTGCTTGGCATGTTTTAAGAAAGCTGAAATTCAATAATCATGTAGTACCATAGTAAAAAGTATTAGTCACTGCTTACTGGAATAAGTTTAAATCAATAAACAAGGGTATCATTATTACTCTTGTAAAATGGATGACTTCATTTTTTCACTCAAAGAAATTATACAATGTTTATGTCGTTTCCTCATCTCTGGAGGATATATGACTCACTGTCACCAATTAACCTTCAAGATACTGAGCGATCTCTAGTCATAGAAAGCCTTGTCATGGTGATGAGTGTCCCTATTGTGAATTACCTACTTTGCCTTGATACTCGTAGGATCCTTAATGAAACATAAAGTACCAAATGATTCGACCCCGAATCTACAGATCAGATAGACTTCAACTAAACTAACCCAACAGTCCTTCTTGTAATTTGGACAAAAAAATAAAACTCCTTGGTTCTCCAACTTTTGATCCTGTTAAAAAACCTAGGAGGCTAGGTGGTGCAGCCAGAAAGCAATTTATCAATGCTTGAAGAGAAGGATTCTCATGAAATTTCCTTGCACCAAATTGCAGAATCTGCATCAGTGAGGAAACATACTCTTCCTGAGCAGGTCTGCAAAAACTTATGGTCATGAGATGATTCACCCAAACCACGGACAAAAAGATTGATTCTAATGTATCATGTATAACTAACTTATAGATGGCATCATATCGGAAGGTGGCTGCAGTCATTAAGGTGGAAATCTTACACCTTGAACACCCGACAACCTCAATATCAACTGGAATCTCTTCTGTGTGCAATTATAGCTGCCACAGAGGATATTCCAGTAGATGTTCTGCAGGTACAATTCTGGAGCTGCCCACTCTGTCCCAGATAGCTACAGGTTAACTGGGAGGGTCAGGATGGCATTTTTTGGCTGTTGGGTGCAGTTGGATTATGAAGTATCTGCCTAAGACCCTCTATATTCCAGTGTTTTTGAGTTTCTATTGCCTCTCTATATACTCTTGGATAGTAACTTTGAGTTTTGTCGAGTATATACATATATACAATCAACAGTGATAGGTGTGTCAGAATACAGAGGACGCCGGATTAGACAGGATCCGGATTACTGCAGGTCAACTGAATATCCATTTCAAAAAATAATATTTTTAATTTAATTTCAAAAATGAGGTGGTGCATTTCTGTGTATACCTCCAGATAAACAAATGTTAGCGAACACGTTAAACATATGTTCATCCAATTTATAAAAAATGTTGCATCAAGTTTACCTGCTTACAAGATTAAACATTCCTTTTTGAAGGTATAATGTTGCAGCCATATTGTTTCTACAGAACTGTGCCATATGCCACACAGTAAATGATACAATTATTTCACTGACAGGAACATTTGATGAACGACTGATTCCACTACATGAAACTGTCAATTGGCCACCATGTTCATGCAATTTGATGCAGATTTTTTTCCACTTAGAATATGTGAAATTACGCGTCTACAGAAATAAAAAACAAGGTGACATGACATATTATTGCTAAAATATAGTCTGCTGTACTGAGAAGTATGTGAAAATTAGATTTTCACATGTATGCATTATCTGTGGTTGGAACATGCTAGAAATCATAATTCAAACATTAATGCCGTGAAATTATGTATAAGATGAAGCAAATTTCATTGATATTGAAAATTTTTTTTTTGTATTTCATTTTCATTTGAAGTTCTCTGGTTCTAAAAAAACCTCACTAGTATGGATAAGTTGGGCATCTTGAAGTTTGCACATTCATTAATTTTCTGAGATGATTGATTTATATTTAAGTACACAAGGCACATAAAGGTAATGGTAGGATATTCATAACAGAACTCACAGGCCTCCTAAAGGTTGGTAATTCATTTTCATCAGTTTTGGCCACTTGGGAGTTTGCTGAAGATGTACTTGTAGCTCTGATGCAGGCAGCTACAAGGGCTCTTGACGACTGTCCTGAAAAATCAAAATTGGGATATTTCAAGAGCTGATTGACCTATTACATAAATGATATGGAGGAATGACATAAGCTGAGGAGCTTTCATTAAGTTATCAATATCTACCTGAAAGTAACGAAGCCCTGGATAGCATTTTTTTGTTTTCTACAGTCTATTGGGTGCACAGCAAAACGTGAACAAAGAATTTCAATTGTTTTAAATGAAATTCAAAAAATGTAATAACCAATTCCGATCACTTCTATCCACCATAGACGTCAAATGTCAAAGGCACGGGTCACGATTTAGGAGATCGCGAGCAACGTTGGCACAGTCCACAGTCCACTCAACTTTCACGGTACTTGACACTATTTTGTAAATTGCAAGACCGGCGTACTTTGATTCTCTGAAGAGATCAAAAGTCTGTGACTTCATTTTGTTATTCAAATCAATTTCCTCTTGTCTTTTCGCCTTTTAATTGCTAATAAGTAATATGAAAATGCAATACTTTTGTAGAAGAGCCACAAACATTGATAATAAAATGTTTCTAGAATTTACATCATTATATGAATAGTGAATTCGCAGTTATAATTGCTACCAGGAATTCACAGTTATATCTCATAGGGGCTTTTATTTTCCGTATTAGAGGCTTTACTGAACTCGGCTGGGAACTTGATGTCTGTCATGCACCAAAAATATAAGAGTCTGGCTTTCTAAAGCTCAATATACATATGGTAACATCTGGAAATTTTGAAATTCTTCAACAAACATATGTCAATATTGTCATAATTAGAAGGAGAAGGAATAAGATGAATGGATTAGGTGTCTGATCTCACACCTCGTGTGAAACGGTAAACTTTGAATTACAAATACGTTTTTTTCTCCAAAATCTCTAGGAATACTTTTATCATGGTACATTTTAAATAAATACAAAATGGAATTCCGTAGGTGAATAATGCAATAGTTTTTTTCACTTTCAAAATTAAATGAATATTCTCACAATTGTAGAGACAAGTCAGCAGAGCTTACTCAAATGGATAATATATAATACAAGAAAAATGTAGAAAATCGATTTTACAATACATCGTTTCTTTAAGAATATTTACATCATTATGATATATTGTTAAAATCGATTATTAATGTAATGAAACTCCTACCGAATGATATCCAATCACATCTGAAAAAGTAAAACCAAAAATGTATTCGAAGAGAAATTTATACTATGGAATTAGTTATTTCCAGAAATAATTGTAGCAAATATGAAATGTTCCGAATTGAAATCCAGCGGAATTTAGGGAGGAGATGACATTCACAGAGATCATAATTTATTGCAATGTAGGTATCTTATTTGCCTTCTAATTTCCGTGGAATTATTTACCATTAATCTTTCTCGATTTTATATATATATATATATATATATATATATATATATATATATATATATATATATATATATATATATATATCTTAAAATGATCCAAAAAAAATTTTCAGATTATGGTGTGATCACTTGGACTCCTTCCGCATATTTTGTCAAAATAACACGATGTATGGCACTTTTAATAAATAAATAATGAAGAGATCTAATACATTTTGGTACCTATTTTATTCATAGAGGTGCTGAATAAAACTCAAATGACTGAGTTTAATAATGTCAAGGTGCCATTTTCATTTTAATGTTTGATTCAGGAATAAATTGGTGTTAGATGAAGGATTTTTTTACATTATGGTCCATAAATTTGAAATCTGAACAAAATACGCATGACAGTTTTCGATTCCAGCATCATCTATTAACATGTGTACAAAGTTGGATCAATCTCATTTCACACGTCGCGTCGATAGTTTTTGACATAACAAAAGCGAATCGGTACATACATCAGAGTTTCTATGTATCTCGATTGAAAACTTACTGACTTACAAACTTGACCTCGATCATTTGCCGATCTTGACATAAACAGGATCCAGACCCTAATTATGTTTCAATTTTCACTCGAAAAGGACACAATGTCTAACTTACCTCATACATACCTCATTTATCAAATGTTCTGTCTCCATATTTTTTCCTCGACTTTTCAAATGAACGAAACTTGGTGAGATTTTGATCCAATCACTTGAACATAGTTCGTTGTGGTTGTCATCTTTCAGGATATAAGCTTAAATACATTTCCGATGTCCTAACATTTTCTATCGTACTTGTAATACAATTGTATCATATCTCTTTTTTCTTTATTCGTGAAAGCCATTTTTCGCGATAAATTCAATGACTTGTATAGTAACAAAATGTCATTGAGTGTAACAAATTGAAAGTTACATTTAGAAACATCAAAGTCAAACCCTATTATGATAAGAATAAATTTTTTTCAATATCTCCAATTTTTCGTAAAAGAATGATAACTTATGATACATCATTGAAAAGGTAAAATCTGGTTTCATTCAAAACAGAAAGAACCCAATATAGCGCCCATAAGAAAAAATAAAGTTGATGATGGTGACCGTCAGATGAAACGTCGAATAGCAAATCTGAAAAAACCATTATGTAGCAGGGAAAAAGTGGCAAAGTGGTAGTGTAATTTATTTTCCAGAAAAAAATAAAAACCATTTTCTGAAATTTCGGTTTATTCCGGTTATCTCCGGATATACTGGGAATTTCAGAACTTTCTCAACGGCATATTGTCAGTAAGGTAAATGCGCAACTTTGCCCCAATTTAACCATTTTCGTATCCCTCCTATAGTTTCCGAGATCCCAATGATGAGGATCGAATTTGATACACCATCTATGCTCTATGAACACAACACAGGCGTTAAAACGTAACTGACCACTCCGACACTGGAACAATGAATTTCAACAGCCGATTGCAGTTAAAGCCGATTGGCCAGCGTAAGGAGGCTTGATTATTTTACCTAATAGATACAAATGCATAGTATGTTCAACTGCAATAAACTTCTTGGTTTAATTCCATTGTGTAGTGTAGTGTAATATTATGATTTTCTTTACTTCATTTGATTGGGGTTTTACAAATGAAGGGTTTAATTGGTTTTACTATAATCATTTGGCCAATTACCGTGAAACGTACTATACGTGGTTATCGTGTTTTGATCACGCATCTATCTTCGTGTTTTTCAGGGCCTATGCATCATTCTTACAATTTCTATTACCTACTGTCACTGTACTGTCAAGCTGAATAGGTGGAATCAAAAAAATACTTCCTTCATTTCAGAAGAGATTTATACTTACTTACACAAGTAAGTGGTGTTAGAAATTAATCATTCTTTCCCGATCATCTGTAGTGAAATATTTTCGTTCAATGAATATTACTTAATATTTTCTGGAACTCAGACGTTCACTATCATTCATTTGAATTATATTTGAATACAACAAACGTTCAATCGTTATTGATATTCACTCAATATTATCAAAACAATTAAAAATTTTGAAAGGTATCTGATATCACTTAAAATGTGACGAAAAGTAAGGTATGTATTTTGAAATTCAAATTTGGGAGTGATCAAAGGAAAACAATATCCTGTAGAAAACTATTCACGTCATATCTCTGAAAGTAATGGGTCAGCTCAAATTTGTGAACTCTCTCATGTGGTTAATATTTCAAGTAACAAACCTAAAGATCTCTTTTTGTTATCGCGAAGTTTTCCTAATTTGAAAGAAGCGTATTTGATGGTAAGAAGAGAAATTATTTTATGTTGAGAACATGTCAACATAACGTTATCAATATTATCAACGTTATCAACATTAAGGCTAAGCACACACGGGTGAGTATTTCAAGGCAAGTATTTCATTGGTCAATCTGTACAACATACGAGGAGATGGGACTGGAAGCGCGCATACAGGCGATCGAGAATCGCGCCGATTTTAAGATCTGTGGCATGTCACCGATTTGTAGGCGAGGCGATAGTCGGCCGACCATCATACAGGTTGTAACCTGTCCGCGTTGTGTTTTGAATTGTCTTCTTGGTTTTTATCAAAATAATGACTGATTTCGACCCAGAATTGTACATTAGTGAAATATAGAAAAGAGCACAGTTGTATACAGTGTGTCTCACTTCTCATGGAAGCACCCCCGTATCTTCCGAAATATTCGAGGTGGAACGATAAAACTCTCAGGACTGATGGAAATGCTCAAAATGCACCTATCACCTGAATGGGGTTGGCCAAAGTGATACACAATGTCCGCCACTCGCGATGGAACACCCCATTTTTACGGTAAAACATATTAGGGGGCAAAATAGGCTCAAAATTCCTTCAGATTCGTGATCAGGACTACCAACTTACTACGAATACACTTTCTCCCTGAAAAAATTTCAGTCGTGAAAAATCCGAATTTGTCTCACTTCTTATGGAAACACCCCCGTATCTTCCGTAATATTCGAGGTGAACGATGAAACCCTCAGGACTGATGGAAATGCTCATAATGCACCTACCACCTGAATGGGGTTGGCCAAAGTGATATACACTGTGATATACACTGTCCGTCACTCGCGATGGAACACCTCATTTTTACGGTAAAACATATTAGGGGGCAAAATAGGCTCAAAATTCCTTCAGATTCGTGATTAGGAATACCCACTTACTACGAATACACTTTTTTCCTGAAAAAAATTCAGTCCTGAAAAATCCGAATTTGTCTCACTTCTCATGGAAACACCCCCGTATCTTCCATAATATTCGAGGTGGAACGATGAAACTCTCAGGACTGATGGAAATGCTCGAAATGCACCTACCACCCAATGGGGTTGGCCAAAGTGATATACACTGTCCGCCACTCGCGATGGAACACCCCATTTTTACGGTAAAACATATTACGGCGCAAAATAGTTCGCTTTCAATACCTGAACCCCTTCATTCTATATGGAGAGTACTCTCAGGTATGAAAGATACAGATGCTGTGAGATGCTATCATCCATTTTGAGCCTATCTGAGGAAAATGTCACAGCACCACATTCTCAGATTATCGAGATAGTGTGAAGCAGTGTATGAAGATTATTCGTAAAACTAATTCTGGTCGCTGAACATCCAAATTATATCCCAACCAGAAGTGAGAGCTCGCGATTGATGAGCAAAAACTGCAAAAAATGTAAAAAATCTATTTTCAAAGGTTCACATCTCAAAAACTGTACAATTCTGAGCTTTAGCTGTGGACACTTTCAGTTAGCACATCAAGAACTACAACATATCAAAATTTCGGCAAAATTCAAGGCAAGCCATTTCTCATAAGGAATGTGCGGGGTCCTTCATCAAAATATTGAGAAAACGTTTTACCATCCGAAACAAAATTAATCTTCATACTCATTGCAACACCGAAACAACTGTTAATTTTTAAAGAAAAAATCGCACTCGGTGAACAGGTAGGATTTAGATTATTTTACCTACTTGCTGAATTGTTGTCTGAAATAATTTGAAGGGATTGAATTACATCAGTTTCATTGAATCATGCGGTGCCCTGAAATCACCATGGAAAACAGTTGTTCATTGATGTTTACTGTCAACCTGACAATATTGTTGAAAGATCTTGTTGTATTAACCCCCAGACCAGTTTTCATTGCATTTGTTGTTTCTACTATTGTTGTTCTTTGAATCACCGTTGCTTCTGTTGTTTCTGCCGTGTTTTTGTTCCCATTGTGTTTATTGTTCCTGTATTTGTGTTGGATATTGTTCCTGTGTTCCAGTTGTTTTCTGTTCGTGAGTTCCTGTTCATATTTTAATATTTCTGCAGTTCCCATTTTAACTGATATCAGCTCATTTTGATAGACAAAGTGCAACATGGCACGTCTGTCACTTCAAGCAAAAATTGAAATTGTTTTAATTGTTGGTGAATGGGTGAGGTCTTATCGTGAAGCGGCCGCTGAATTTAATAGAAGACACCCGCTAAAGGTAGCTGTACACCCTGGAACTGTACATAAAATATATAATCTATTCGTGAGCACTGGCCAAGTAACAAAGGACAGAAAAATTGTAAAACATCATATTGATGATGATACGATATTGGCGGCTCATCAAGCTGATCCTAGAATTAGTTTGAGAAACTTATCGCTTCAACTCAATATGAGCCGCAGTAAATTATGGAGGTGTTTAAAGAGGCATAAAATGCATGCGTTCAAACCCAAATTTTTACATACTTTGCACTTTGAAGAAGATGAAATCCGCCATATGGAGTTTTGTTTATGGATGCAGGGAAATTATCTCGAAGACAGGATTTTTTTAAAGTATATCTTATACAGTGATGAGGATATCTTTACCACGAATGGTGTTGTATCTTCCCAGAACATGAGGTTTTGGGCTGAACAAAATCCAAATTGGGTGGTGACGGACGACTATTCGTTGATTTTCTCGAAAATGCATTTTCCGTTGTGTTGGAAGAATTACCTCTGGATGTGAGACACAGCATGATTTTTCAGTTAAATGGTTCGCCAGTTCACACTAGTGACATAACAAGGGTTTGGTTGAATAGTAATCTACCTATGAAATGGATAGGACCCAATAGCCCTCTCGTAGTATGGCCAACACGATCCCCAGATTTAAATCCACTGGATTTTTATTCATGGAGAAACTTGAAAAATAGCGTTTACAAGGATATGCCAACAAATAAGGAAGATCTCCGTGCAAGAATTATACAAGCGTGTAGAGAAATTACACCTAGAGAACTGAGAAGAGTTGAAGGAAATAACAGAAGGCGCATAGAAAAATGTGTTCGATTGGAAGGAAATTTCATAGAAGGCTCGAAAATATAAAATTGTCAACAGTTAAATCATTTGAAATTGATTGTTTTGTTTTTCAATTGAAAATGTCATTTTGCAAGTAGTATTTCGAAAGAATTTTGAACTACATAACATTTTTTGCCACAAAATATCCTTGTTTTTTTCTAATAATAGGAAAATGAGAATATGAACTAAAATTAACCATCCTAAAACCTCACTGATTACATGTTCTCGTTTCTCTTACAAATTACAATTTTCTCTCTTATTGAGGAGGAATAACTTTCCTGACAACAAAATAAAAAATAAATTATTTATGTGAAAACAAAAGTGGAGTTTCTCTTAAACAATTTCTTTCATGTTTTGATGTCAAAACCAAAAGAATCTACTTCAATTATTACGGAAGATACGGGGGTGTTTCCATGAGAAGTGAAACAAATTCGGATTTTTCAGGATTTACATTTTTTCAGGAAAAAAGTGTATTCGTAGTAAGTTGGTAGTCCTGATCACGAATCTAAAGGAATTTTGAGCCTATTTTGCCCCCTAATATGTTTTGCCGTAAAAATGGGGTGTTCCATCACGAGTGGTGGATAGTGTATATCACTTTGGCCAACCCCATTCAAGTGGTAGGTGTATTTTGAGCATTTCCATCAGTCCAGAGTTCTACCTCGAATACGGGTGATACACGGAAGATACGGGTGTGTTTCAATGAGAAGTGAGACACACTGTATAGGGATAGATATGTTAAAGAAAAGTTGTAGGCAGAATTGTGCGTGATATTTATTCCAAACTTCAGCACCATACAAGACACCGACAGAAAGGTTAACTCGATAGATTCCAGTTTATTTTTGAGATATTCTGAGACCATATGTACAAGTTTCACCTCCACATAACCATTCTTCAACTAAAAAGTTCCTCAAGTGTGCGCCTGGACATAAATTCAAGGCGGTTTTGTAATTAATCGGCCAATATTTCAATCGGCCGTTTAGAAAATCGCTCATGTACGTTTAGCCTTTCAAATACGAATAATTCCGCTAAAACGAAATCTAAATCATTCAATCAATATAAATAACTATTCCAAAATATAACTTCGGATACGTATGTTGAATTTATCGATTCAGAAATTATTGGTTCAATGGAATTGAACACATAAATTGATGTTTTCGAAAAATACTTCAATGTGATATTTCCACTAGACAGTTTACAAAACCGCGATACGTATTGTTACGCCTGAAGATGCTATTGTATAGCGAAACACGTGTCAACTGTCAAGTGGAAATCTCACATTGAAGTGTCTTTTTATTTTATTTTATTTTATTAAAAAATAAAGTATCATATGCACCCGATGATATTTTTGTATCAATGTATTCCACAGTTCACATACATTTTATTGATTTACTTTTCGCTTGTGGATATTTTCCATCTTCTATGCTCTTTTCATGAACGAGTTGAGTTGGACGATTATCCTATATTTTATGATCTCATTAGGAAATTCGTTTGCGTACCTACAACATGACCGAACCTTTTTTATACAATTTAGCCCTAGTGTCAGCTTTATCAGATTTGACGATCACGCTACTGTACTCATTAAAAATAAACTTGAGGAGTCTCTGCATCAAAGTTGCAAATCGATCATAGGTAGGCTAATATCCTAGTGTAACCCTAATTCTCTTTACTTCAACAGTGAGAAAACTCTCACTCACGATTTTTTTCCATAATTACCAGAAAACGCAACCACAAATATACATATTGGTGATTTCTGTATCAAATAAATTCGTTCTGTTGAATTTTTAGGTTTAAAAGTTTTAAATCGGAAAAAGTATTGTTCAAATTTGATGTTTGAACTGAACTGTATTTGTCACATATTCATAAATTTTATTCCCAAATTGCGCTTCATCTAGCAGAAAAGCCAATTCTTGATAATCTTTCAATTTTGCCTATTGTTAGCCTTTTTATTTTCGAAATGTATGTGCATAAATCATTAAACAGATATACTCGTACATAGGTTCATTACGAATAAGGCAATTTATTCTTGTAATACAATCATTGTATCGATTTTCATGTTCCTTCTCATGTAAATATGTTGTTTCATATAAAAAACTTCCCGACTGGGGCAAAATATGTTTATTAAGTTCTCAAAAGACATAAGGAAACAATATATACCTATACTAATGTAGCATCACTTTGAAAGTGCCCGTCATCGTACTCAAAAAGTGCGCCAATGAACTCGCCCCAGTATTTTGCAGACTTTTTAATCTGTCTTACAAAGAAGGGGTTTTTTTGTTAGAAGATTGCTCGCGTTCAGCCTATTCCCAAAGGGAAAGAAAAGTCTTCCAAATAACTATAGACCGGTCGCTTTGCTATCAGTGATTTAAAAAAAATGGAGAAAGCCGTAAACCACCACATCCTCAAATATTTGAAAGGCTTCAACATCTTGAGCGATCATCAATATGACTTTCAGGAACAAAGATCAACAGGCGACCTTCTATCGTATGCCACCCTTATTTGAAATAACGCAATCGAGAAACTTGGAGAGTCAAGAGCTGTCGCGCATGATATTTCTATAGCCATGACCGTGTGTGGCATGAGGGTTTGCTGGTCAAACTTCGATGCTATGTGTTGTCAGATCATTTATGTGTATGACTCTTCAGCTTCCTGAAAGATTGATCCCTGCAAGTGGCCGTCGATGGACATCTCTCGAATATCTTTACCATCAACGATGGTGTTTCCCAGGCATCCATATTGTCTCCAAACCTCTTTTTATTGAAAAAAAAAACAAAACCAATATATTGCTTGGCTGACGACAGAATCTTCGTCTCGACATTCCATTTGGAATCCAGCACATCAGCCGTGGATGCACATCTTCACCGGCAGCAGTATGTTGGATCCAGAGATTGTTTCGAATTGAGGGGAAAGTAACCAGGTTCAATTCAATATTACGAAAACTGAGGCATCGGTTGTTTCCAAAAAGATATAAGTGTTTTCAAACCGGATATGATAATGTTAGGACACACAATTCCACTTTCTGCTTGGATAAGTTTGTTGGGGGTTAAAATGGACACCAATATGTCTTGGCACAATTATGTCACTGGAATTACAAAGGCTGCTTCTCAAAAGCTTGGAAAACTGTACATTTTATTTTCGCAAATTTGATTTCATCTTTATATTCATACCCATGCTCAATCCCTAAAGAGATGCGATTGAATCAAAGGCTGCAGTCTTGCCAGAATCACCCTGGGCGACCCTAGGAAGCAGGCGCAGAAGAAATATCTGGCGATGACCAAGAAAAATCTACGCTTGATAGTAGGATTTCTCACTGGCCACTGTCAACTAAGGAAACACCTCCATATTATGGGGCTAGGATGTGTGAACAAGAGGAAGGAACTGTCAAGCATGTCTTATGTAAGTATCCGGAGTTATCGTCAATAAGAGAGTGTGTTCGGCGAGTCTTGGCCTACACCTGCTGATATAAAGGAAATGTCTCCTAGTGACCTGTCCACCTTCTTGGAAAGGGCAGAATGGACGATGACCTAGGAAGACAACTCCTCGGGAGGATGTACAATGGGTCACATGTGGCCTAAGTGCTGGGGGCCTACACTCACCCTACAGATATTCAATTCATTGCAATTTTGTGTTTCTTTGTATTGGTTTGACAACAATCCCATAACCCTATTCCTTTGTATCACTTAAAAACATTTGAGATACACGTCAACTATTGGAGGTAGACCTCCGAAGTATTAGGTTTGTACAATTCTAGATATTATTCTTATTTCACAGATATTCGTATATTCAGGTAACTACATTTTTATAAATTCTTTTAGGGAAGGAAAATAGAAATTTGAGATGAAATTACTTGTACATAAAGTATAATTATTCCAGTACTGTATTGTATTTTCGTTCGTAACATTTAATAAATTAGGTGATATTATTTACAACTATAATCTACAGATCTTGATACACTGTTTTAAATGAGACATTCTTTGGAATATTGTTATGACAGACAGACGGCATGCAATTATGATCTGAGTGAAATGGAACAGTTGATTATAATATTAAATTGAATATCTTAACCTAATATTTACATTAAATTTAGTTATACAAGTTAAAAAATATTTACCACTAAACCTAGAATACATTAGAGTTCTTTGTACAGATTCTACACGAAATGTATTACAGTGATTTAGTTCTATGAGGAACATCCAATTAATTACTAAAAAAGTGCATAGGTATATATATTTATATAAATAAATGTACATCATAGTATTTACGATACTTCTCAGACTATCATTTCCACGTTTTTTTCTACAAATTACTACATTTACAGATATCAATATCAATGGAGAATTGTAAAATCTGGCATTCTTTTGGTAAGTAACCATAAAAACGTTTTATGAATACTTGGCAATCATTTCGTCAAAAAAACTGCCACTTGAAATTATTGAAAATATTATTTGACCATCTTCTGTACTACTCAAGATTTGTATCTTATTTACTAATGTTATCTAGTTTACGGTCCACTTTGAAAATTCAATGTGTTATCACTTCTATTAGAACGTAGTAGGAACTTTGATTTTTCGAATGGAAAATCCTGAATATAATTATTATTTTAAGAATCTACAACAATTACTCAAAAATTTTTCTTGATACTTCCCTATAAGTATCTGTTACTGTTTTCGAAATATGAATTAATTTCAATTGTTTTCTTCAGAAATCATGACCTATTGAAATGCAGATATCTTTGAGTTAAGGAATACTATTGTACCAAAATTTGGTTTAGAATTAGGTGATACTTAGCTACCCACACTTCAGTGTAATTTCCGTTTAATACAGTATTTTATGTGCTTGAAAAAGTAACCAAAAGTTGATTATTTCGAATGGAACACCCTGTGTATTATTACGAATTCAGAAAGCTGTTAAAATTTGCTTTCTCTCCATGTATATCATACGTATATCTAACTAATCAAGTTTTGGACTTATGAGTATTTATTTGTGACTGAGTCTTGGCTGGTGGGAGAAATCGCATCTGTGTAAAGTTTGGGTCGTTGTATGACAAAGAAAATATTAGGAAAAAATGATTAGAAACTTTTGTTTGCAATTTTACGTAGTACAGATTAAGGGGTAAACAATAAATGGATATTAAAATGCCATTTGGGTTCTTGTAGATATATAAAAAGCAGTTTATGTAGAGGCAAATTCGGAGGCCACGACTCAGTTCATTCCTTTACTCAAAGATATCAGTATTTTTAGAGGTCATAATTTCCGAAGAAAAAATTTTAAATTAATTAATATTTCGAAAACGGCAACAGACAAGTATAAGGAAATATCGGGAAAGTTGTCGGGTAATTTTTGTAGTTTCAAAGTAATAATATATACAGGGTGTTCCATTTGAAAATTCAAATATGCTACTACTTTCTAATGGAATTCGTAATACCGCATAATTGAAAATATTTCAGTTGGCTAGAGAATGTCCGAATATGCTCTCTTTTGAATTTTAAAAGTGATCTGTTGTCTGGTTCACCAGAAACGTCTTATGTGCCATCCATCGTGAATCAGCCTTCATATAAGGCAATAATAAATAGATAACTTACATATATTTTCGTGATTTTCTTTGATAACTTACATATATTTTCGTGATTTTCTTTATTTTTTTGTAGTTTATTGGGAAAGGAAGAAAAGAAAATCCGTTTAGTATTTATTGAAATATTTATGGTTTTTATTCGATGGTGGCATTATGTTCTTCCATAACTGGAGAAACGCTTTCTCAAATTTCAAAAATTGAAACATTTCTCGAGCAAATGTCTATTAAGAATATTAAATTATTCTGTAGTTCTGTAGATGTTCCATAACTTTGCCATATACTTTGGTCCATTTAGAATCTGAGAAAGTGACCTTTTTTTCAACTTTGGACTGTATGTGTTATATGATATATTTTTTTTGAAGTCAACGTTTCTCAACGTTTTTGGGTTTTACACTTCGCACAGACTGAAAAAGAAATCTAGATTAGCAGAGAATCTGCTGAATGTGATGAAGGACAACTGAGAAGTTCACCAACAGAAGGTACTGCATAACAAGCACTTATGAAGAGAAGTTCTATCAATTACTTGTCGCCGATAAAATACAATGACGTAATTTGAAAAGATAATTCATACAATTATTATATGAATATTTGCAGTTGCCTCTAAACATATGTTCTGAGAATAAAAACTTCAAATGTCATATTTGATAGTCTAAAAATGTACAAATATACCGACACAAGATATAGTCCGGAAATCAGGTTCATATTTCCGTCTTCAACTTCTGAGAAAGCAGATTCTATCTAATCTTTCAAAGTAGATATAAATACACTATCAAAATATCGTTTTGGTTTGTTTCCGGATTTTGCCGTGGTCTTTTTTTGTTACAATTTCCAAACGTTTCAACTGCAACTGCGGCACTCATCTTCAGTGACGCGGTCGAAGTACTCTTCTTGACGTGTCAACTGAAATGTCAAGAAGAGTACTTCGACCACGCCACTGAAGATGATTGCCGCAGTTGCAGTTGAAACGTTTGCAGATTTAACCAAAAAAAACCACGGTAAAACCCGGAAACCAACCAAAACATTGATGCCAGCAGTGAAAGCCTACATTTGTATATCAATACATCGTAGCGAATTCTTTGAGTTTTTTGTTTTTTCGTATGGTTCTTTGGAACTAATTATTGATCTCATTCTATTTCGGTGTGTTTTCACAAGGGGACCTGCCCTCAATCCTGGTGTACGTCCCTCTTGAAGTTTATATTACGCAGTAACTTTTTGGGGTGATCTTGTCCAGATTGCAGAATGTTTAAAACCCAAAAACATCGAGAAACATTATTTATTATTAAATTGATGGATGTAGCCGTTACTACGTGGTAGGAAATCATAATGAAAAGAAACTTCCTATGTTTTTTACCACTTTCATTTGTAACTAACGTTACTGCAGTTTTGTCCTATACGGATATTTTCAAACTTATTGTACAAGTTTCTTATTTCAAACTTATTGTATAAGTTTCTTACCAAAAACTTATTGTACGGACATTTTCAAACTTATTGAACAAGTTTCTTATTTCAAACTTATTGTATGAGTTTCTCATCAAAAACATATTGTATAAGTTTGAAAATGTCCGTATAGGACGAAGCTGCTGTAACGTTAGTTACAAATAAAAGTGGTAAAAAACATAGAAAGTTTCTTCATTATTTATTATTATTTATTCGTTTACAAATGGGGGATAAATGAATTTATCATCTGAATAAAATACCAAATTGGTTTTGTGAAATTTCATACTATCAATTAATTCAACGTTGACTATTTGGAGTTTCATAAAATTTTCAATTCGAATTGAAAAATATTATCATGTACAAGAAGTTCATCACGTTTTCTCATCAAAATAGTCCAATTGTTGATGAAAAATAAAACTACTCAAGAGGTATATTACTAATTCTCAAACGTCAATCGCTTTCCTCCTGGGTACAGGGCGAAAATTTTTTTGTAGGATAATCCATACTGAGTACAAAAGTGGCAGTCATCTGAATTATTCATTACAACACAGCATAGTTAAATGGACAGTTATACCCACTATGCAGCCTCCTTTTGGCATTTCTGTACATACTATCTAAGTACTATTTCTCTCGTTTTTCCGCATACTTCAAATGCAATAAGTACAGATTTCACGCAAGCAACGTCTTGACGACCTAAATTCGGTTGGTAATATTTTCTTCAGTCATTCATTTTTGTACATTTTCAGTTGCAGACGTGCTCCTCTTTCCGAGATCTGCATATATCACATACTACATTGCAACACCAGACAAACCTGCAGTTGCATTTCTCTTCTACTTCTCGTACTCTCGTTTGGTAACCTCTTCCACAACACAGAAGCCGACAGCCGTCCATACCAGGGCTGGTACGGTTGCATATTCTTCCGTGGGTTCCCAGAATGTTCAACCTGCAAAAAGATTATCATATAGTTTTCCTTTGGCTGAAATAGTCGATTTTGAAACAGCACAGAAACACTGAACCAACCAATGCGAAATTGAAAAAGGCAACGCGTTTTCTTCTAATAAATTGTGAAAAACTTCTATTGATATTTACACGAATAATATTTTAGAAGTTTCAGATATATCAAAAATTAATGTAAAAATGTCGATATATTCAATCCCATTTAGGAGTCGGTTTTAAGGATACTTTCTGTCTAAAAAATCTGTTTAAAATCTATTTTGCCGTTAACCAGCTGTCGCACCCCTACGAACGACATCCCTCAGAAGTCGAAACTTGTGCGAGCTAAGAATTACCGAGGTATTACCTTTGAACGTGTGATTCCTAACACGGGTTGGACGATAGCAAGTGGAAATTGGTCGTTCAGACTTGGGCTTGAACCACCGACCAACAGGGCAGTCAATTCGAGTGAGTGAAAAAAGTACCCACGTCGAACTGCCTGGCTACCGACCGACCAATGAAGATACAAATGAAGATTTTTCATTGTCAAATAATCGATGAGAATGTTCTTTTCCATTAGTAACATTTATTTCATTTTACTTATATTTTTCATTCAACAGCACTTTTTAAAAATTCGAGATTATATCAGTAAATACGTAGCGGTTCGATAGTTGTACAAAAAATAACATACAAGAGAACCTTTCCAATATTTTCCATCAACATTTTATCGTCTTCTAAGAAGAGTATTTCAAATGACTGAGTTGTTCAGCCACGGATATTTTTTGTTATTGAAGAATAATATTCCCAGCATTGTGCCACTTGAGAATCAGCAAGTGGGGTTGGCTGTTTTTATTCACTGTGTTTCTAATTAAACTACCGTTTGCTGCTTTCTGCATGCGTGTTAGCTTAGGCTGTAAAACGGTGAGCAAATTACGTTATCGAATGTCTGCTTCCTTTCAGTACCGTTGGTATGAGAATAACTCGTGGTGAAATTATTTCCCAGCAGGATGGCTTACCAAAGTTGGCTGTATCCTGAAGTGTTTATTCGTGCTGAAAGGATGTATGACTCTCAGCCTATCGGTGTCACTGGCGGAACCTTCGTGATACCGAGCGTCCCTTCGTCGTAGAAAGCCTTATCACGATAATGTGGGGTTCGGACGTGATGGATCGCTTTTATCTAACTACTCGTGGAACCCTTTGTGGACCATGAAGGTCCTTAAGGAACCACGAGGGCCGAAGGATCCGACCCTCAATATAGAAAGGAACTTTTAATACTGTTTACAAACCTAGTGGGCTGAGTAGGATATCCCAAGAAAGTGCCGTGCACCAAACTGCGGAATCTGTATCTCGCGAGAAAACAAACTCTCTCTGAGCAAGTCAGTGCTCAGAGAAAGGCGGTACTTTTTCGGTACTTTTCCGCCTCAAACCTGAAGCGGAAAAGTACCGAATGTAACATCATGTGTAACTGACTCATTGATGGCCTCATTTGAGGTTGCTGCAGTCACTAAGGTGGACATCGTGCACCTTGAACATCCGACAACCTAGATTGAAGTGTTCATCTATTTCGAACCTATGTAAGAGTTTAGTGCTTCCGTCAGAAAATGAGTAATGTTTGAAGATCATCAGTGTTATTATTAGATTGACTGGTGCCTCAGCTATATTTGTTTTTTTTTATAGTCAGTTAGTTTGACGCATGTTTGGCAATATAAGGTTTGTTCTGGTTCTAACATCCAAAACTGTTTGGAAACTGCGCAAGACATGATGCGTACAAGCAAAACATCTCAAACAGTCCGAAATAGTCTCGGACACTTGGTTAAATCAGAACGCATTTTGAGGAGACTACTGTGCCACCTATCGTATATATGAAGAGATGAAGACGAGAAAATACTGTTGATCATGTCCATTTTATTATGTAGCGTATCCTTGAAGTCAGTTCAAATGTTATCTAACCTCAAACATCCTAGAAAATAACTCAAACAAATTTCCACATGAATACGCATGAGCAACGGGAACAGTTCTCAACATTTCAGACTCGAGAGCAAGAACGATTCGGGACGATTCGATACAGTTTTAGGATCATTTCGCAGTCGAAACCAGAACAGAGGAATCATCAATCCGAAATTATCCTCAGTAAACAAGAAAGCTCTATATCAACTGCGCATGATCCTGACATCCTAGAACCTGAATTTCGAAGAATCAGAACAAACCTATAGTTGATCATCACCCGTTAAAAGTTTCAGATTATTTAACAAAAAGCTTTGCACGGACTGGTTATCAGTCATATTAGGAAACGATAGTTGAAGTTCCAGAAAATCACAAACAATTTTGCCCCCTCTTGAACATTTACTACAAAGTAAAAAAGTGACGATTTTTTCAGCAAAAGATCTACAAACACAAGACAAGATAGACTGTATGGAATTATTCAATCCAGAGCGGTCAAGAATACTGATTCTGATATTTTTTTGCTCACGAAGAGTAGTCAACAAGAAGTCCAAGAATTTGGAACAATCCTCTTGTTGTCCTAACGAGTATCTAGTGGACTTCAAAGACTCCAGAAAATCGGTGAGTGGGAAAAATGATACATTCTTACGAAACTGCAATTGCATGAACAATTATTTGAATTTGGTGAATATGTAGGACACATTCTCGTATTCGCCCATCGTTAAAACCTCGTTCTTGAAATTCTTCGTCATGAAGAACACTTGTAAAATGTTATTCATGTAACAAGTGTTCCTAAATTATCTAATCCAATTTTCTTCCCAAGATTTTCAGGACAACTGTCTATTGATTCGTAAGGAAGAACATGTTTCACAGAATCTGCATCAGAATCATTTCTCAAGCTGCAATCGATACTTCTAAGTGATGAAGGGTTTCGTAGAGGGATCGATTCGGCTCTTGCTTCATGAAGCTCTTCCACTGAAAGGGAAACGAGGTCACCAGATATTATTATTGATGTTTCACATTGGCCAGGCACCTCGTGACAGTTCCCAATTATTAACATTAGTTTCATTATAATTAACCCAATGTTCTCAAAAAGTGCTATTCAAGAAGAGTTCATGTGTTTGAAGACATTGAGCAATAATTGTTTCCGCGGTTTGATCAATCCAGTATTAAAAAAAATACATTTTTTGACATTATTTTTGACATTACTTCTGGAATCACTCGATATATAATCATGAAGTTATGAATAAATATTTGTTTCTAACGGAATCCGAATATGCAGAGCAATTTTTCACATGTTATTAGAAATTTAGTAACCTATATATTGGTGAATAATTTGGAAAACCCCACGAAATTCTTCAACGAAATATTTTTCACACAATATCGCAATATCGACCCAATCCATTTTGATATTTTTTCTCAATAATTCGTCCAGTTGCAGCCTTAATCGATTTCCCAAAAAGTATTATTTTCAATTTAATTACGATGAAATTCAAATATGCACAGCTTAATTACGTAATATTTGATTTTTATCAGTATAAAAGCTGTTATGACATGTGATGAAAAATCAGACTTACGCTTCATTCTTTTCGCAGTAATCCGGAGAATCGTCTAGATACACCAGATCGGTTCGTTTCGGCTTTTTCATGTCTTTGCTCATAGCTCTTAGCCTCCTCTCTCTCTTTTTAGTTTCTTTGAATCGTACGTGGGACGCACCTTCATAGCGTTGGAAGAGACCTTCTGCTACTGCTTTGAAGGAAGGAAGCCTTCTCCAACAGATCTGCATACTGCAGGAACCAGAAACTCCATGGCACTTACAGGTCCGTTGCATTCGTGATCGAACGCCCTGAAAAAATAAAAATACTTTGAAAAGCAACCTTATAGATTTTATTATTTCCTTCAATGCATGAATAATTCCTAAAGTCGTTTTATTAGCAAAATTTCGAAATTTATGAATTTGTACAAATTTCAAGTACACTTTATTTTCACTCAACAGTTCACAAAACCGCAACACGTGTTTCGATACAAGATGGCATTCTCAGGTGTGTTCATATTGTGGCAAGATGCTGACCTATGGCGGTCAAGGACTCTACCCTTAATTTAGCATCGATGCAACGACGCGACATAATGTCACTATGACCACATTATAGAAGTAAATACCAGTAAGTTCACTCTCCGCCATATTTGGGTCAAGATTCCCCACCTCGAATTTTATGCACGGCCGAACTACAGCGCAACCTACTGAATCTGAGGCGTTTACCAAGCGAGCCAAATTGAGGCATGGAATATTAATTACAGAGTGAATCGTTGTAAGTGATGGTTTTGTATTTGTGAAAAATTTGTGTCTGGTTTCAAAATGGGCAAGTGTCAAGCTGTGGGTTGCTGTAATTTGCAGAGTGATGTTGGCATTCATTTTTGCCGATTTCTAATTGGCGAAAAAAGGTATATTTTTCTACTATTTATTATGTAAGATTGAAGTAATGAACATATAACGAAAATCATGAAATAAATATTTATAGACCATATATAGTGAAGTCATTAATATGCAGACTTTTTATTATGAATTTAATTTGATGAAATTGAACTTTACGAATAGTATAAGCCTTCAGTTCCACTGGAAATCCACAAAGGAAAATAATTGTTGAACCACATAAAGTTTTGATTTGTATCTGTAGGAAAACAATTACGTCCACTGAAATCTTAGCAAACTAGGCAACCCAAAACTAAGAAATCTATATTATACATTGAAGTTTTGATTTACAACAACCAACCCAATAATATAAATAAAAATGAGATTCATTGAGGGGTGGCAGATAACAATTTCGGCATTTCTGCAACTTTGGGAAAACCTACATAGTGAAGGACACTCCTACAAATGATGAGGAATATAAATCACAACTGTGTGGAAAATTATTTGGGTCAACTTAGAAATACTTGTGGAAATGCCAGAAACCCAACTCCTATTCAAATTACCAGAGCTTTCAAAAACACATTTACTCTTCAGTATTTCACAGAAGCAGAAAGAACTAACTGTCTAGAAGATACTAGTGAGATTCTATTTAGTATTACAGATGCAGACATAAATAGAATGAAGATTTTTGTGGAAGTTCCAAAAAATCCCTATAAACCTTTGAGAGTAGAGACAAATGATTATAGAACTCTAGCAACTCCATAAGGCAACAGCTTGGGCTATGTTTGTGTATATCTTTTGAGAAAATGTTTAAGAAAACACTCATGAGAAGTATGTACAAATTTTGCCACGGCGTATAGTACGACACTGAATGAAACAAATGTAGGTATGTAGTCACTTCAAAGCATATAGTAATACAGTAACCAAACAGTTTGGAAGTTTATATGTGCCTCCAGATTCATTTTTACAATGTATCACTCATCTAGAGACATAATTTCTTAATCATGTCAACAATTTATATGCCACTGATTGTGATTTTCCTTTGGATTATTTGTTTTCTATTTTCACAAGGGTAAGAATTTATTTTACTTTGAAATTTGCCAATAGAAATTTGAAAAAAAAATCAAAAGCTCATCATTCTAAAAAACCTTTGAAATATATTAGCATAAGTTTTAGTTCTGAATTGTATCTTACTATATAAAATATAAGTTTATTTCACCACCGTGTCTTATTTTTCATCAACTCCTAAACAGTTCACGAACATATGAGACATTTATTGGGAGCTCCTCGTAGCAATGATGAAGTCAGATCATGGTCACATGTTTTTTGATCGAACCTCGTGTTCACAACAGCTCTTAGCCGACACCCTCCTGCCCCGCCACATGCCAGCAAAAAATAAAATCTCGACCCGAAACATCAAAGACACCGACGGGAGTGAATTTACTTCTGTTTACTTTTGTACGGTGGTATGGCCAACACGAGGCGTACGGAGTGACAGGGGACCGCGGTAGCTGATTCCTCGACTTGATAGTTTTGATTATGTCAACATGTATTATATTTGATTATGATGATGTATTATAATAAGACAGTTGTTAGTAAGACCTGATTGGGGAAGGACCCCCGTGTACAACTCCCAGACAATAAACCTAGTATCTAAGTATCTTGGTGTTTCCCTCATGGTATTTCCCTCCTAAAGCTACCCTTGAGTCACCTCCCAAACCGAAGTTGTAACAATATTATGAGTATGAACTTTCCTGCGGAAGCTGTTTTACGTGGGCGGTTCAAAAATAAGATGGATGTTTAAATTTCGCAACTACGTATATTCGATTAGTGATTTTTTTTATGTTGGTACATTCGTCTCGAACATATGTTTAGAGTTTCAACTGTTTAGCATGTTTAGTTTGTAGGTGAAAGGCATAAAAGTTAGACGTGTTTTGCATGTTTGGCGATTTTCTGCTATCGAAAAAAATATATCAAAGGATTTGCATAAAATTTTGTTTGAAAAATTAAAGTGAGAGTTCAAAAACACTTGAAATGATGACAGTGGCATACGGTGATTGTACTGAGTCAGAAAAATGTTTACAATTGGTACAAGCTTTTCAGGAAAGGTCGAGAAGATGTCAATGACGACATTCGCCCTAGACGCCGCAGCACATCAACAAACGATGAAAATGTTGAGAAAGTGAAGAATCGTTGAATCACTATTAGAGAAGTTCTTGAGGATGTCAGCATATCTTTTTTTTTTCGGAAAGTTTGGTCATGAATCGTGTGGCAGCGAAAGTCGGTCCAGAATCACTGAATTTTCACCAAGAAAAATGTCACATGAGCTTCACTCAGGCATTGTTGAATGGTGTCTACGGTGATCCAGATGTGCTTGAAAGGGTCATAACTGTTTTTTCAAAATTAATTTACCTTCATATATTTTTGTCATATAACTTTTGACCTAGATTAGGTCCTAGTTTTTAGTTATGCTACTGTATCACTACTAATACACTCATGTATAAGAACGTTCAAAAAAAGATAAAGAGTGACGCAGGAGGGTTAGCATATTGATGTTACGAAGGTTTCTAGAGTGGTACTGGTGACGCGGAGTAATTTTGGAGTAGAGGTAATCTGGACATTGGTTTCTCAATAACTTATGAACGAAGCATACATTTTCAGCCACCTAAGATTGTTTAAAAATGTTGTTACATGATCTCTTCGTTTCAGCGAAAATATTAATCGGACACAGGCATTCTGAACTTTTTGGATCCTCAAAGAAGGTTTTTGATCAAGGCACGGGCCATAGACAATATCACCGTAGTTGAAAATTGATAAAATAAGTGTATCACATAGTTGAATTTTCAGATGTTCAGTCAAGTAGTGTCTGTGTGGGCATATATGTTTTAGTAAACCATATGCTCTCGGAATCAAAGAGTTAATAAGGCTAATGAATCTCAGATTGCAATCTAATGTCAACCCCAAATATTTGATTTTATCGCTATAATCCAATTTGTGATTATTGATAAAAATTTAGGAATTATCTATGGCCCTACTCCGGTCCCTTTTATTATCAAAAATTATGGCTGATGATTTATTTGGGTTGATGTTCAAACAGTGATTTCTCGATATTTTCAATAGGTCATCTATATCATTATTCAAAAAGTATTCAACGGATAAAAATTCATCAATTTTCGCGGAAAAAATCAGATTGTTGTCATCGGCATAGGTATGCATTTGAAAATTCTTTAGAAAAATCAGAAGTGTAAATTATAAATAGAAGAGGTGCAAGTATAGAGCCCTGAGGTTCTCCATGTATCACGTTCAGTTTTGATGATGAGTTATTATTGATTAGAACATGCTATTACTGAATGAAAGATTTGAAAAAAGATTGACTTTTCTCATCGAATCCGCAATAACAAAGTTTTGCATATAGTAAAGCATGGTTCATAGTGTCAAATGCTTTTTTATAATCAAGTAAAACTAAAAGAGTTACTTCATTCTTATCATATGAATGTATAATACCATCGGTAATATTAGAAAGAGCACTTGTGGTACCAAAATTTTGTCTAAAGCCAGACTGCGTGATGGGAAGAATACGGTTATTATTGACAAAGGTATACCATATTGACAAAGGTATACCTTTGTCAATATGGTTATGACATTGAAACCAAAGTCCAATCGTCCCAATGGAAGAGTCCAGGACAGCCAGGACCGAAAAAAGCACGCCAAGTTCGATCAAATGTGGAAGTTCTGCTCACTGTTTTCTTCGATTACCGTGGCGTTGTAGCATCAGCAGTTCTTGCCACATAGTCGTACGGTCAATAAAGAGTATTATATTGAAGATATGCGCCGCTTGCCAGAAGCAATACGAATAAAACGTCCGGTATTGTGGCTTTTGCATCACGATAATGCAACTGCTCACTCGTAATTGGTTGTTCGTAATTTTTTGGCCAATAACAACATCGTAATTAAATCTCAACCACCGTATTCACCAGATTTGCCCCACTGCAACTTTTGCCTGTTCACAAGATTAAAGAGTCGTACTGAACAGACAGCGTATAGCGAAACACGTGTTGAAGTTTTGTATACTGTTCACAGTGAAAATCTCACAATAACGTGTCACTTGAATACCTTACAGATTTTCATTGAATGTCGGTCAATTCCATCACAAACCGTTGATAATTTTCTGCCTGGAGATTTAGGTGACTTTATATTCCATATGAAAAATCATAGTTAAATTTACCTAATACTACTATTACTACCAGTATTTGACTGTATAGAGAACATTCTACTCAGAAACTCACTCTAGAAAAATACTTATGCTCATCGTTTTATGAGAACACTGTAAGAGGGATAATACCGCAGTTCATGAGATGGTGGTGGTCTATCTTACCTAACAATCCGTGGTAAAGGGATCGGCATTGGGTATAAGGAATAGAATTTGAAACGATTTATTTACTGAGATCAGTTCTGTTGAAATTGGTCCGAAAAAAAGATAATTGAATAACAAACAACTTCAATGAGCATATAAAATATACAATTCATAGAAGCACTTGACAGTGATAACCTAATAATTTTTTGACAAAATCTCATTACAATTTTTATTCATTACTCAGCTAATTCTTACAGAAAATCACAACACTTTTTTTGCTATATAATTATAATAGCATTTTAGTTTTTTGATGTATTGAACCCGACTTATGTTTTTAAACTATTTTGTCAAAATCTCATAACGTATTATTATCAAATACATTCAACATAAATTTCAATCGAATGTCTGCTGTTTCTATTACGTATTTTCTCCAAATTCAAAGTTGATTTCAATTTAAACTAAATCGATTATTTATTGTATTTTCATGTGTTCCTGCTAGCAGTCCATCGTCGATATACTGAACAAATAAACAAGTGAATAGTGAATAGAAAAGGACCCTAGTATTTTGTTTCAGAAAAAAAGAAAGAAATCACAGAGTCGTAGATTCAAGTATCGATGGAGCTTTGTACAAACTCTTCAGCAATTAACAAACTGTACTACATCTATTATTGAGACCTTTCGATTTTTTCATCGAACTAGTCTTTTTGTGAATAGGTACAGTCTCGCTTCAAACTGAATTACATTAATTCCCTTCATTCAAAAAAATGTAATAATTTGAAATAGCTTTTCCCAATGCAAAAAGATCAAGCATTCTAGGTTTGATCTTTCAAAGATTCAAGTTTTTTCAGCTGATTATAAGGATAGATCATTATTTTCTGATTCAGCTTTCGAAAGCATAGCATAAGTATAAAAAGGCCCTCTTGAATAGTTTCGATTTTTCTCAATCTTTTCATTGATGCTTGGAGTTTTCCGTCCATCGTTATTAACAGAATAACCATTCGACGTCATACGATATCATTTATTAATTCGTCATTCTGTCATTCTGTTTGCCGAATGACAGTTTCAGTATCTAATCAACTTTTCAAAAGAAGATGAAGTCTCTTTTCAAAATAATTTCGGATTCGATAAGCGCTCCTACTTACAATATATCCCAATAAATATTCCTCCATACATATTCATTCAAATTTCATTTTCCCTTCCTTACGTATTCGTATGGACGAAATGTTCAATACGCATGACATTGAAATAATCCGCACATATAACTTTTTCTGTTCATAAGGTGATAGAAGATTTACAGATTTCAAAATTCATTCATAGTTTCTCCATTTTACTCTGATATATATGGTACAAAGATAACATTATGAAAATCAGCTTCAACTATTTTTTAAGTCACGGTTAATAAATTCTGGTTCACTGTCCATGTGGCTTTATTCATGCACCCCACGTCTCTGTGAATTCTTTTGAACCTATATCTTATATTGATGACCCAAGTCTTTATGCCAATATTCTAAACGAACACACCAAATAATTAAGTAAACAATAGGTCCTGCCTCTGTTTCATTAGTGGACTCTACTACACATCTCTTGACTGGATTCATTAACCAATTATTTGTCTTAGTTGGAAGCTCAAACTGTACACCTACGTAATTATTATATTGCTAGTTACTGTTTGCTGTGATCCTTTGATGCAAAATGCAAATAATACTTTCAAAACATACTTCCACAGCTTCACACGTGCGTAGTTGAACCTTCAACTGAAGCTTCCAATCAATGAGATCTGTTTGCTTAAAAGTGGTTGAAAAAACATCAACTATTTTTCGGAAAAGGAGAGATCTTTGCTAACACCTCACCATAGTAAGCCCCTTCACCTGTATGGACTACCCAAAATACACAAGAAGGGTATTCCGCTCAGACCGATCATTGGTTCCAGAAATTCAGCTACTCAAAACAAATTTTTGCTTTCAATATTACTACCACTACAAGGAAAAACTTCATTTATTGTGGAGAATTCAAGGCATTCTGTCAAATTACTAGAGTCAATCGAAGTCACGGAGAAAGATCAGTTAATCGTTTCGACGTGAGAAGCCTTTACACCAACGTTTCTGTCGAAGAAGCACTTCAAATCATACAGAAGAAGCTATCCGAAGACGAGGACCTGGAAGATAGAGCAGACTTACCTATAGAAGTATTCATGGACGTACTATGATGCTGTGTACGGAACTGCTATTTCCAACTGAAGGATAAATTCTTTAAGCAAAATGAGGAACTGTCAATGGGATTGCCACCAGTAATGGGATCACCAGTAATCGCTTACATATACAAAGTATGGAACTATGTAAACACAAAAATAGAGACCTTTCTGATGCACATCATCAGCGTAACACCTTCCATCACCTTCACAATGGAGAAGGTAATCCACAACGAACTGCCATTCTCAGATGTATTGGTGAAGAGGACCAACACTAAGTGGAAATCATCTATATACCGAAAACCCATTAACACGGGACAGTATCTGAATCACGAATCCAGCCACCATCAATCTATCAAAGGAGGACTCATCAAGACTCTAGTGGATTGTGCTTTCGATCTCTGTAATACAAAGGAAGGTCTCCAAAAGGAAATCTGTCTGTCTGTCTGTTCTGCATCATCAAAAATGACCTTCAACGGTTACTGCAAAGTGATGGTGGAATAGACTTTGGCTAGAAGACAGTAAGAGCCTCACAAGGAAGAGAAGCCGTCACAACCAGTGCTTGCCCTTCCTTACGTCAGAGGATTGACGGAAAGGATAAAAAAACTGGCGAATACTTGATGAAAATTCATATTTAAACTCATTAATACAGTTCACAATAGCGTTTATAATTACAGCGAGGAGTAACTAGCAAATCGGGACTAGCAGAGCAAGTTTAAATTCATCAACATAACATCAAGTGGAGTTCAAATCATATGATATGATTTGAAATTTCTGAAAGTATACAATTGAAAATTAAATTGAATAGCTAAAAATAACAATTATATCAAGCAAAAAAAACTGAAATGATATTACAATGAAATAAAAATTGGTCAAGGAATTGAAAATCAAAAAATTGAAAAAAGAACTGAAAATTAATAGATTTGAATCCAAAGTACTTCATTACTGAAGTCCTAACTAATGGAATTCACCATGAAACATTGTCAACCACCTTCAAACAAACGTTATAACAAGTTGAGATCATCCATAGGGGAAAACACTGGTTTAGGAGGAAGTTTAAAGAAACTGCATGAATGTTATCCAACCATGCATTCAACCAAGCTAGCGTAGAGATACACAATATATATAAACCCTTAATCAAGCGGAAAAACGGTTAACTCCCACCAAACCGGTGAAGCGAAGATAGGGAAGAGGGGGTATATGAAAGCATTCGAATGACCATAAATAGTCATCTCTCGTCGTGAAATAACATGGTTTGATATATTTTCAGTTTTGATTTCATTTTTAATTGTTCTATTTTTAATTTTTTGCTCATTTTCATTTTATTGTATTCATTGCTCAATATAATTCTTATTATTAGCTAATCATTTTGATTTTATTTTTTCTTTCAGATATTTCGAATCATATTATATCATATTAGTCAATGAAAGTCCGAACTAGTAAAATTGATCGGATCGGATCAAATTTATAATAATTTCACAATCATAACTATTGACATTCTAAATGAAATTATAGTCGAATTTGCCCTAACTTGGTGAAATTTACAAATACCAGAAAATTCGTCCAGGGTCCGAACTCAACCTCAACCAGACATTTTTCACGCAATAAGTTATCTAGTAGAAAGTATGTTAATGAATTCTGGGTGGTATGAGGGGTTATCAACATTATCTACCTAGATTACTACCATAGTAGGAAACATTGTCAACCATTTTCAAACAAATATAAAAGATTGTTTCCTTGAAAGGGCTACGCAAATATGAAGATACCTACTCGCCTGCCTGCCTCATTGTTGTGGAGATTCATGAGCCCCAGAGCCGTGCTGCGATCTTCCCGTATATCCAGGAACTGACTGCTGAACATTTCGCCATATTTGATGTCATCTGAACAGCCACCCCATTTGAATTTTTGAGATTTTCTTTTATTTATTTTGTTATCACAGGAACAATATTCAGCCAGATCGCCTTTAGAACAAGCTCTTGTCACTGCGTATGCCACGCTGGCCGCTGAGATTGCTGAGAGATATGCTGCCTCTCTACTCCCTGAAAAGAAAAAAAAAATTAAAAGTCTGAGGAAATGTGACTCATTTTCGAATGAATTATTTTTAGGATAAACTCGTAATATAGCTATATGTAAGGTGTTCAGGAGGTGATTCTAAGGATCATTCTGAGAATATTTTTTTTTTGAATCCGTATTATAGACGGCGCTGTTTACGATATAACAAGTCGTTTTAGTAAGAATAGGCCTCCTGTGATGAAGGACAGTTAAGTCCGACAATATATACGTAGTTCAGCCTAGCACCACTGATAAGAACTATGGCGGGTCGAAACAGCGCTATCTGGTGTTAGATCACGAATGATTTCAATGGCATTACACTCCTTAAGTATTTTTGATTTTATTATACGTCTTGTATATTTCTGAAGCTATCAAGTTCCAACTGGAACACAATATTCTGTTATCAATGTTCATGAAACGGTTGTATAGGAAAGTACTGAATTTTCTACAGGGCTACTGTCCATTGAGAGGGCACCTAAAAAAAAGGGTGTATGTGGAATATAACATCGTTCAAATAACACGGCTTCTCTGGGTGGAGCACATCCGAAACTCTGGCTCATAAATCAGGTTGAATTTGACCGATGGCATGGGTTATGTTGGCTTTGAGGACCGCTGTGGTTTGTGGCTCATTCGCATACACCTGCGATTTACCAAAACCCCCTAATACAAAGTTTAACGGGTCAAATCGCACGATGTCAGTGGCCAGTTCACATCACCTCCACGTGATATGACCATGCCCTCAAATCTCTCGTACAGAATATCCAATGTGGCATGAGTTGTGTGGCACGTAGCGCCGTTCTGTTGAAACCACATGTCGTTCGTGTACAGATCATCCAATTTAGACCAAAAGAAGCTGATATTATCGACCTATAGTGATAGTTGCCGTTGACAGTGATGGCTTGGCCAACGTCGTTCTTGAAAAATATGGACCAATGACGCCGCCAGCCCAAAATCCTCATCAAAAAGTGACGTTTTCGAAATGTATTGGACGTTCTTGGATATCATGTGGATAGGTATCGGCCCAAGTTCGATAATTTTGTTTGTTCACGTACCCATTTATCCATTAATGGGCTTCACCGCTAAAGATGATTTGTCGATGAAAATTAGAGTCAGTTACCAACTGCACCAGAGCCCATTCAGCCAACACACGTTGTTGTCTATGGTCATTTATCTTCAGTTTCTGGGTCAGTTGAATTTTGAACGGGTGCAGGCCCAAGTTACGACGCAAAATTCGCAAAATTGTGGTCTGCGAAAGGCTGAGCTCTTATGAGCGACGAGAAATCGACTGCCTCGGATTCTCCTGCACACTTTCACAGACAGCGGCAGTGTTTTCGGCGGATCTTGCGTTTCGTCGACGTACGGGTGTTGGTCGATTATTAACTGGACCAGTGGAAGGCTATATCCGTCCATGGTGAATTGGTAAAGAAACTGAGTAAATGACAACAGATTCCACAGAAATATCTTTAAAAGATGAAGAAATAGGAATACTTGAGAGTTTACTTGAGAAAGATATAATTTTATATTTCATGTTGTATTATTATATTTGTATTATGCTATTTGATATTTGTATTTAGCTAGATAGTTAAGTTAACTCACTATTATTATTATTGAATAATCAAAAGATAACTGAACTTTCACACCGCCTACATATATCTAGTGAAGACACCTCTCTGAACTACTTCTTTGAAGGTGTTTTGGAGCAAAGGAACTGCGAGAAATTTTTTCAGCTATTATTCTTCAAATTACATGCCAATTTCATGAAATGAGAATGAGCCTACTGAAAAAAAAAACGCACTTACTGTACGAGACAACGTTCCCGAAAGTGTTGTTTTTTTCTTGAAATGTAGTGCAGTTCCACCTGCTGAACGAAAACTGGTTTTGGCATTCCTCAATAGCAAGTCGAGCACCCATTCCCAAAATCTGAAAATAAAATTATTAACACTTTTGAAATGAAGTCTACATTTTTAATTCATTTCGGAATGATGTTGAACAAATTATCAACAGTGATTCCAGCATAATGATAACATCATTTAAATACGAAACTCGGCAATCAAAACACGGTACACCCATAATGAGGAATGTTCCTCCTGATGAAAATCAAGTAGTTTTCATAAAAGAGCTCTAAAACAACGCATCTTAAACTTATCATTTCAATCTTTTTCTTTAAAAAATTATTGAAATAATTGAAAAAGAGGAATGAAATAATTGATTCAACATTTAAAGGGATTCGTTTCTATTTCACCATTTGGCAACTTCGGTTATAGCTAATAAAGGACAATGAATCTGTTACCTGTATGAGACAAACAAAGATGACATATTTCAGAGGCGTGCCGTTCTGTTTACTTATGTTCCGAGTTCTGAGACATTCTGTTACATATGACATTTTCTGCACCTAACCTATATTCCTCTATATAAATAAATAACAAAACAACTGTTGTTTATGTGGCTTGTGGAGGTGGTATTGAACTATAATTTATATTTTTCCTTAATTGTTGATTTATAAAGATAATTTTCCTCTTTTAAAGTAGAATATCTAGGTACGTCCAAATTATTTCAACTTGATATAGGCGCTGTTGTCAATATGTGAATTAGAAACAAATCCCTTTAAAAATTAAAACCCAACATTTGAAACATCAATTTGAATACTTTTCGAAGTGAATTTGAAAAACTCTTGAATTGAACTCAACTTTATTTTGTTCAAACTTGCATTTGCTGTAATAACTCAAATTGAGGAACATTCCCCATTGCTCGTTTACATTTTGGGTAGCATTTTCCATCTTGTGGTTAGGTTTATTGTGATGGGTAATAAGTAAATGAAGTATTGACGTCCAATTGAAAAAGTCATTCATCAATTAATCTTGTCAATGTAAAAATTGAGAATCTGACAACTGATTACTAATATCTGGGAGTGATGACCAAAAGATGTTTGAATGTGAATTAATTTCGTTTATGTAGGGACTTGGTTACAATGGAGTATTTTCTATAATATATACAGGGTATCTATTGAACATGCGGCAAGGGACTATTCCTTGGACTGTTCTAAGGATATTGTGTTCTTTGATGATTTTTGATAGGGCGCTTTGTTTCGAAGATACGGAACGAAAAAGAATTTCGACAATAACAATTTATTATCAAAAATTACATGTACTGTATCTTAGTCAACAAGAACTGTTGAAAATTATTACTCCCAACTCGGATGCAAGAATCCAATCTTCTTCTCATCGACTCCCGAACTCTTTAAAAAACACCAGGATCGTTTCTGATTGCATTACACCCAGCAATTATCTAATTTCTCAAATCTTCCACATCTTCTACTGGAGTAGTATAATATAATGACTTGTTAGATTTTTCATTAATTGGTAGTTCCAGTAAAGTACGCTATACTTTTATTTCGGCTACGTTAATAATTTTAAAATTACCAAAATTGTTATTGTCGAAATTTTTTTCGCCCCGTAACTTCGAAACAAAGCGCCCTATCAAAAATCATCAAAGAACAAAATATCCTTAAAATAGTCCAAGGAATAGTCACTTGATTTTTTGCTAATAACTACCCTGTATAATTCTTTCGAAGCGAGATCGTCTGCGACAATGAATATTTCGAGTGTAGGGTTGATTATATGTCGAAATGAGCCATATTCTAATGCAAAACAGTAAACATATATGAACCTGATACTAACTTTCAACATATCAGAAATTTTGCATATACCGTGTTTCAACAAATCATAACCTCATAATACTTCCTTGATGTATTTTGATTCTTACATTGTGGATCATCAGATGTATGTTAATTGAAAGTCACATTTTGCCAATCAAGTACCACTTTTCTTCACTTCATCTTTCGATCTAAAGAGCAGGGATTATTTCAGAAAATTTCAGTGACTACAAAAATTCAAGCTACACGAAAAATGACATCTAGGATACATCTGGGGCAGCTAAGGACAATTTGAATTTAATATCTTAATGTTTTCAAATTTTTCCATTGTGCAGTTTCTGGACAGCGTCTTCGGTGTAAATGAAGCCAACATGACTCGTATATGCATTATGGTACTTAAAAACTTTGTGATTAGGTGAACATTTCAGATGATAATATATTATGATAATATATTATGGTTCGCAAAAGAAAGCATGCTGATATTTGTGATAAATTTCATTATCCAAAATGGTTGGAGGTTAAATGACAATGTTAGTGTGAACATATATAAGGTTTGTTCTGGTTCTACGAAATTCAAGTTCTAGGACGTCAGGATCATGCGCAGTTGATATAGAGCATTCTGGTTTATTGAGGATAATTTCAGATGGATGGATCCTCTGATCCACTGCGAAATGATACTAAACTGTCTTGAACCGTCACGAATCGTTTTTGCACTCGAGACTGAACTGTTGAGAACTGTTCCCGTTGCTCATGCGCCATCATGTAGACATTTGTTTGGGCTATTTTCTAGAATGTTTTTTATTTATTTGATTCAAATGATTGATGATCGAGGTTAGATAACATTTGAACTGACTACAAGGATACGCTACATAACAAAATGGACATGATCAACAGTATTTTGTCGTCTTCATCTCTTCATATATACAATAGGTGGCACAGTGGTCTCCTCAAAATGCGTTTTGGTTCAACCAAGTGTCCGAAACTATTTCGGACTGCTTGAGATTTTTTGCTTGCATGCATCATATCTTGCGCAGTTTACAAACAGTTTCGGATGTTAGAACCAGAACAAACCTATAGAGTGCATTATAAAATGAGGGCTTAATTTTTTGGGCGCGAGCGTCTGGTTGGGTAGATATGGCCAATTGCATAAGGGGGCAGTGTAGTAAACTGCCCCAATCAGAACTATTATTGAACGAACTTTTTAAAACGCACTAGGAAAACCCGTCACAATAAATTATCAGCCGGAAGTAAGTATGAACCATTCCAGGAATATAGTGCGGACGAAAGTATATAGTCAGTCCCCTCCTCTTAACTTTTGAATGAGCGGGCATCATTTCGGTCTTTCCCTCTCTCCGAGTTTTTAGAGAAGTGAATACCTAATCCCCATTTTAACTTTTGAATGGGACAAGACATCAAGTGCAAATGAAATTTACTTGAAAAGGCATCATGTTGAGTTCTTTTTGGAAAGAAAGACAATCACTCATCATTACATTACAAAGGTACCTACTGCATTTTTTTTTCGAATAGGCAGGAGGATTATGTGGTACCTCGTTTTTACAGGTGTTCAAATTCAGGTTCTTTTGTATTTTGGATCAGTCGTTCCTAAGTAATTAGCAGTTCTATATTCGTTTCAAGAATATGCACACAAACAATAAATAATAAAATTTGAAGAAGAAGCGTATTCAAAAGTTACTCCAGCTTATTACTTTCCCTCAAAAACATCTAGAGGCATCAATTATATCAGGTCAACTAGTGGGTCATTCTAGGGGACCACTTTTGCTTCTACACTGGTTGGATAATTGTCAGCTTGTCACTACCAAAACAGACTATTTTAATGAGGAGTTACCTCATCTTTCTGAAACGGAACATCAGTTGAAAATGAATTTGGGTATGCCAATTATCCAAACCACTAGATAAGTGAACATGGTCCATTAGAATTTCCCACTAGATCACTTGATATGACGTCTCCAAATGTGCCATCAAAGTGTACAATAAACATTCATTTTAGTATTCATTGATGGATAAAGAAGTGCTTGTAACGTAATACCCAGGAATATTTCATAATATAATGAATGAATTCGTAAACAGACTTCTTTATTATCAGAAAGTGGATGGTAAATATTATTATTTTGAATATTAGTTGGAATGAACTGCAGTAAATGTTGAATACATTTTTTTACTATTATATTCATCATTTGTTTGCAGATTTCCTAAAAAAATTAAAACTTCTAATTACTCAGGAACGGTTGATCCGATTCTCAAAAAAATCGGAAATAGAATTGAAATACCTATCAAAATGGGTAGGTATCATAAGATCCACATTACTATTCAAACAAATGGCAATGTAGTCTCAACGATGAGTAATGTAATAGTATAATGTCTTCTTATCATACAGTTCTAGAGATTATATCTAATTAAATTGAATATATTTTGGAGCCTCTGGAGACCCCTTACATTTTGTTTTATGAGAGAGAGAGGACATTGGTAGATCAAGATCTTCAGATGATGTGGTGCTGCAGGTTTTTCCGGGTTTTCCTGCAGCTGAAAAAGCAAATGCGCCACTGGAATCAATAAAGTCGCCCCGGAGCGCCAATTAATTTTTATTCTTGTTTTTGATTAAATTTATTGTGATATAAAAATGTAAAAATTTACTTATTTCCAATATATATGTTCTACAGTTGCGTATTGTAGTCTTTATCTATTTGTACGTTATGATGGGGTTTATTCGAAGTGAATTTTCCACCTTAAATTAAGCATATTTTGAATTTAGTGTCCGAATAATATAAAAGAATAATTCACTCACAGGTAAAATTTTTGAATACTTTGAACATATCTCCTTTTGCGGTTCTGCGAAATAATCCAGTTTCATACAATGCTCCTTGTGTTCTGCTGGGGTTAACTCCACAGTTTCGGACATAATATGTGGCAATCCTAATTGCCTGAAAAAAAGAGAAATAGTGTAGAAAACATCTTGAAAAAATAAAAAATATTTCATAAACCCGCCGGTAGATTGAATCATACGACTTATTTTCAGTAGATATCAAGCAGGAACGTATAATTTTTATGTGGAGAGATTATTTATTTGAAAATAGACAAAAATGTGAGAAATATCTATGAAAAATCTTCAAAATGTTGTGGATCATCAATATACACCACTTTCAGATGATAGAATAATATCGATAATAATGAATTTTAATGACAGGCTAAGCATATAGAATAATACATGACAGAAATATGGACCTATCAAGTGGCAGTATTCGATTTTTGTAACAGACATGTAATAGACATCCAAACAATGAATATAAATGCACATACAAATACTTATAACATATATCGTACTCTATACTATATAAATCATAAAACGACGATAAAATACAATTGATTGCACTTCTACACCATTCACACACAAAAAATCTGAAACTAATTGCGAATCCTGACCGACACCACATTTTATATATCTAGTGACGACATATCTGGCTAAACTACTTCTTGAGCTTCGGATTTATTCAGAGGAATTTTCATTTCGTCAATATTTTTCAAATTATGTGCCAATTAAAAGGTATAAATGCCTCTATTGTACTTGAAATCATTTCTAGATTATTCCCTTTTTCCTATTCTATATATCATCCGACCCCCAAAATGAAAGTATAGTAGAAATAAAAACAAATTATGTCCATTGTCATTGACATTATACATGTCTGCAGACTGTGTCCCAGGTGGATGATCGAGCTAAAGTTCTCCCCAGGCGACAACCTCATATATATTTCCTAGTCCTTCTCACAAAATAACCATTACCTTTCAATTGAACATGTATATGTCGAACAAGTAATGTTGTTTCATGGAAACAAATAATTTGTTAATAAAGTATACCATTCACGACATACCGAATCAAGTTTTTCCTGAGATGATTATGTTGTTTAATTTATTTCGGTTGAAATTCAGTATCATCTAATTAATATTGTTTTGGAACTGAAATTCGATTCAATTTTTCCTTCGTTGAATCGTGGCAACATGTGAATTAAAGATGAAACATTTAATGTACATTCCATAACTAAAAAAAGCATAAAACATTTTCTCTTGATACGATTCACTTTTGTGAGATGTGTTATAGACAATGGAAGCTGATTGATAGAGGTATGGATTCTCTTAATAAGTAACCTAACCTGTGGTTGACGAATCTTTCATATTTGTCTGTTCTTATAAGTTCAAACACTAACACCCTAATATAACGGATTTGATTGACATGTTCGACATATAGTGAAAATTTAAATATGGAACAACTTCTAGGAGGTCGTAAACTGGTGCTTTTTCTGTTTCAAATTGTTATGATATGTTGAGTAATAAAAATGGCAGTTCAGTCGTCTGGTGTAGACGATAGAGCGGAATTTTGTGCAACCGAGAAAAGAAAAGAAAAGAACACACGGATTCAAAATGATGGTAAAATGCAATCATCCGCAGAAAACTGCAGGCACATCAGGAAGGATGGTTATAATCTGTTTATAGTAAAAAGTTATCATTGTACATACGAAACGTGTAGTGTTCAAAAAAATTTGTGATTTCTTTATAATTCTCCACAACTGGTATAGGCTAGTTCACAATACTTTACCGGGTACACCCTTTTTATGTATTGCAAACGAGTCGTAAATAAATGATTTTATGAGCGTTCAGGTCGTTTTATTACCTGTAGTGGCGTGCATTTGGGTATTCAATAAAAATACTACTTATAACTAATAACTATGTTTATTTTTTTATATACAATTGATATCGTTATATCAAAATCTGAAGATAATAATTAATATGCTCATTCAGAAAGATATTAGGTATAAGCAAAAAGTTTAACAATTTTCCTAACTGAATGATTTATATGTTGATCTCTTCTCTCAATCTTTTACCTGAGCCCAAACGAGTCTCGATGGCTATATCTATCGACGCAGTTCCCGAAGTCACCTTGTATAACGGCGACTTCGCCACATTTTAAACTCAGTTAAGTGATATGTACAATGTACACAACAAGCAAGTGGGATTGAAAATAATGATAGTTGAGTCAAAGTATTATCCAATGAATTGTTTTGAATTGTATTTTTGGGATACTGATTAATAAAAAATAATCGTAGAGCATTATCCTGTGGCTAACAGAATTGCAGCGGATTGATTTTTTTAATGAATATTGTATAGTGGATAAACTCTTCTCTATAAATAATATAGTTCCTGGGATGTTCAATGACAAATTTTCTAGAAAACTTGGAATGGCGTAATTTATACCTCGCAATTTCCACACTATCTTCATTATACCAACTCATATAGTTATGCTGTTGATACTCAGATATATATATATATATATATATACATATATATATATATATATATATATATATATATATATATATATATATATATATATATATATATATATATATATATATATATATATATATATATTGACGAAAACTTGAAATCCAGTCAGTTATTGTTTGAATTTCTATATCTGATACTAGGCCAGTAACTTATGGAGTTCCACAAGGTTAAATTCTCTAATCCTTACCGTTCTCAGTGTATATAGCAGATTTTTACCAAAGTGTGGGAAATCGTACAATCCACCAATATATTGACAACACGCAAATGTATACAGCTTTTTTGCCGAACATATTACACGGGCCGTCAGTAACGTCAAAAAAGATCTTCAATCTTTCTTTAAGATCTCTGAAGCAGATAACCTCAAACTTAATCCTTCAAAATCAGGTACAATGATTTTTGGTCCGAAGTCAAGGCGTGTGATGCACTGTTTGGGATCTTTGGTGTAGTAATGGATATTACTGGAGTTCAATCCCAACACCAATCCGTTATTTTAACACCTCGACACGTGTTTCGATCACCAAGCGATCATCTTCAAGAAGAAGATTAAAGTAAATTACAAACAATATTGTTCCTTATTTATACCAATAATACCTCTGCTACGTACCTGCAGGACAAACGAAAACCAAGACAAATACATCTCAGTTCCATTCCACCAATATACGAAGAACTTTGGAAAAATTTTCAAGGAACTAGGTATGAAGGTATGAAACAAGTCATACACTACAGAGCCTTCTAGGAGAGCTAAAGGACAAAGTCGAGAATTCGGAAAAGTCTGGAATTGACGAAATTGAATGTAAGGACTGCGATTCAAAATATTATGGACAGACTTAAAGTTCTATCAAAATAAGATATAAGGAACACGTAGCACACCTAAAATATGGAAGATCAGAAAAATCAGCAGTCGCCCATCATATTTTGTTACAAAACCATTCCATAGACTTCAGTTTATCAAGATTACTTAGACAAATTAACAACAACAGGCATCTAGATGCCTATGAAAGTGAAAGTGAAAGTAAAAATAATAATACCTACTATGAAGAACGATGATGGATCAATACCTAATAGTTTGTTGAAATAATATTTTATTATCAGATTCACCTGACTGTTGGATAAGGCAACATGTTACATTAATTTGCGACGATTGAGATGTAGGTACCTAGTAGAAGTATCTATGGTATAAATGAGGACAGTATTGTATATAATTTAGTTGATCACTTGGTGATTAAAACACGTGTCGAGGTGTTGAAAATAACGGTTTGGTGTTGGGATAAAACTCCAGTAATATTCATTTAAATGAAACTGCTCGAAGTCGTTGAAGTCTCTGAATGTTAGGGATTATGGATCACCGAACATATGGTTCATCATATTAGTCACTTCCGTCAAACCTTACATAACTAAGACAGCTTTATCCCAATCGAAATATCCTTCCCACTGAAATTAAGTTGGAATTATGTGAGACCCTATTGATATCCAGAAAATCGTATTGCGATACTGTATATTGTTCTGTACTATTTTAATCTGATTCTATTAGGTTGCAACGAATTCAGAATGTTTGTATTTGATTTGCATATGGAATTAGAAAATTGGATCACATTAGTGGCAAGTTTGCAGATTCTGAATGACTCAACTTCGAAAAAATGCGTGAACTTCATCTCCTCACTCTCATTCGCCAAGTTTTGATTACTGGTCATTCCACATATCTACTGAAAAGGCTAATGGCAATGCGTAGCCTGAATCAAGTGAATACCAGGAAATGCAATCTGCTACTTGTATCTAAACTCTGCTCTATTCACACGGAGTTTCTCTTATGTCTCTTCAAAAGAATATAACTCCTTTCCTAATGAATTCTGGTATTACTCTCTGCATATCTTAGATAAAAAGGACAAGACGAAATTGCAAGTCTTACACGTATCACGAGATCTATTAAGTAAAGTAGGTATTTTGCATGCATCCACTACTTTTTTAAAAGTAATGCTATATATGGAAACCACTTATCTATGCAATAAAATAAAAATTTTTTATCTAATATTCGAAAAATAAATCTGAGATTCAAGAAATTGCTCACTCTCTCACAGCACAAAATTTCTCATTATCGTTTATAAATTTTTCTATATACAACTTGGCTTTATGAGCAGGTACCCAATGATCTCAAAATTATAAACGATTTTATGTTCACGAAAAAATTTAATACTGTTGCTGAATTCCCTAGTGTTATGGGTTTCAAATGCTGATCATTAATTTGAATTTTTTTTACTTTCTGTTTGTAAGAGACGATAACTCTACATGTCTATTCTATATTTTAAGGAACCAGTCTCTGTAACATATATAATTTTAGATACGTTTTTGGTTTATTTATTCATCTTCTCGTATGTACCTACAAAATTGGCGCATTGATAATAAACATAAATGCTCCAAATTGTATTTTTTTTTATTAATATTCAATTTTCAATTGTAAAACTCAGATCACGTCGTCCTGACGAAGTCTCCACTCAGAGACGAAAGCTTGGCGATTTGTGAAATAGAGTAAATTTGTTTTTTCCACGCGTTTGACTGAAAGTCCCGTTAGTCCCTACCTTCTATATACAACTTTCAGTCGTTAGTTGATGGAAACACCCCCCTAAAATTTGAAGTTATAAATCGATTTCAATAATTTTTTTTTAATGTCAAGTACTAAAAGGTCTACCTTGGGACAAAATTTGAAATGTTTATTAAAGTTTCAGGGCACACTACGATATTTTTTCTTAGTCGAAAATCGGGATTTTTTATTAGCGATATTTTTATTGAAAAAATCACTACGCCACTGGATTCAGAGTGCCTCTGAATAGGTGTGACCAAAATTTCATGAAAAAATATTCATTATTAACAAAGTTATGACAACTCAAAAATTCGAAAACTCACACAGCTAACAGTCACAAAAAACACCCTATATCAACAGATATAGCCATGAGAATATTTTTTATGATTTCAACACAAAGTGCCGCCAGATGAAAAAAAAAAAACAAATAGCGTGAATATTTTTAATGAAAATAACGGAATTACATTCACACAATTCAACTAACAATGAAGCAAAAAGTTAATAAACGTAACTAATAACTAATTATTGAAATGTTTCGATTCAGTGCAACAATTAATTCTAACTCATATTCTAGTAACCTCTACTAATCGACCACGTATTTCGATACATATGTCGTAGCGCTTACGAATGTTTCTGATTACGTTCCTTATTTCTTGAGGGCTAATATCTGCACGTACATGTCGAATTCTTGCAGAAAGTTCATTTCTATCTCTTGAGCGGTTTTTGTAAACCTTTTGTTTGAGAAGTTCCCAGAGAAAAAAGTCCAAAGCTGTGAGGTCTGGAGATCTGGGTGGCCACTCTATAAACGGACTACCACGGCCTATCCATCGGTTTGGAAAATGTTCGTTAAGCCATTGCCTCACAGCTCTGGCATAATGAACTGAACACCCATCTAACAATACAATTAAATTTGATCGTTCATTGATTGGCAGCTCGTGAATAGCATCCCAAAACTCTGTGTTTAAAAATTCTAGAAACCTCTGCGCATTAATGTTTTCCTCAAAAACGAAAGCACCAATAATTCGTTCGTTCAATATCCCACACCAGACGTTGATTTTTTGGGAATACTGGCTTTTACAGTTTATTACCCAGTTAGGATTATCCGCTGCCCAGTAGCGACAATTCTGTGATGACACTACTCCATTTGTAGTGAAAGTGGCTTCGTCGGTATATAAAATATTTTTTAGGAAATTTCTATTGTTTAAATATTCCCCTTGGGCCCATAAACAATATTCCAGGCGTCTTGCTTCGTCGCCTTCTTGAAGTGTGTGTAAAAATTTTGGCTTGAAAGGTTTAATATTCTTCGCCTTGAGACATCTACGAATAGTTTCTCGTGGAATATTCAAATCTAAAGTGGCATTTCTTATACTGGTATTAGGATTATTTCCGAAATAATCTAAAATGATTTGATCATTTTGTACAGGATTACTTTTTGACATCATTTTTGATACTACTGCACCAGTTTCATTGAATATTTTATTTATTTTATTTACCGTATCGCAGCTAATACGAGGACGATGTGGATGTCTCTCATTAAGTACACTACAAACCTCTCTAGCACTTCTAACGTCATCTCCCAAAAGGCGTATAATTTCAATTTTCTCTCTTATGCTCAATCTTGCAGCCATGACACAAAATAATTCGAAGAACTGTAAGGTGAATATTGTTGACAATAGTACACTTGAATCTTTCACAAGTGTCAAACTGTAGTATCATTTCCATGGCAACTAAGATTTAAATTGAAATTTTAGGTCTTAGTTTAAGTTAATTTGCGTGAAAACTTGAATGTAATTCCGTTATTTTCATTAAAAATATTTACGCTATTTGATTTATTTTTCATCTGGCGGCACTTGAAATCATAAAAAAAATATTCTCATGGCTATATCTGTTGATATAGGGTGTTTTTTGTGACTGTTAACTGTGTGAGTTTTCGAATTTTTGAGTTGTCATAACTTTGTTAATAATGAATATTTTTTCATGAAATTTTGGTCACACCTGTTTAGAGGTACTCTGAATCCAGTGGCATAGTGATTTTTTCAATAAAAGAATCGCTAATAAAAAATCCCGATTTTCGACTAAGAAAAAATATCGTAGTATGCCCTGAAACTTCAATAAACATTTCAAATTTTGTCCCAAGGTAGACCTTTCAGTACTTGACATTTAAAAAAAAATATTAAAATTGGTTCACAACTTCAAATTTTAGGGGGGTGTTTCCATTAAAAGTGGGTCACACTGTATATATATATATATAATTCTAAAATTGGGAAACTTTTCATCAACTAGTATATGGTGAAAAGGCAATTCTGTAACCGAAAACCACGTGAAATATCAATTACAAAATTCAGGAATTAAATTAATAATTTTTAGAAACAGATGGAATCTGTAAATTAGTACCAAACAGGTATAAAAATGTATTTTATTTATTGTAAGGAATTTAAGAGAGAATAAAGTCTTTGGGATAAAATTAAATTTCCTTAGATACGAATGATGGATGATTCTTTTAAATTAGTAGAGATATACAAAATTTGTGAGCTGATAGTAGAGAAACGTAGCTAGATTTAGGTGCTTTTGTCAAGATTGTACATGGAGTATAAATATCAATATTAAATTTAAAAATTTTAACTTGTTCAAAATAATGGTTGGTAACTAAGGAGAAAGAAGATTTTCATTTGTTTTATCAACAACGGGATTTGATTGGGAGAAGCCACGTTTAGATGTTGCTCGAGAAATTTAAATAAAATTCATTAAAAAAGTGATAAAAACAGTTAGAAAACAAACAGAACCCAAATGTTAATTAATATAAACAGAATTTAATCCAACATATCGAAAAAACAAAAAAGATTGTGGACCATACCTATATTCCAGTTGCTGAAAGTTTAGTTCCTGTATTCAACTGAGCTCTTCTTAGAAAAACAACACTGCACGTACCCATAGGGAGAGACCAGGTATTTATGCCAAGTATAAAAAGTTCCAACCGTAACGCTTTTCGTAACGTTGTCGTCCGGCATTCACCAGCTCACTCCCCAAGTCAAGCGCGCGTAAAGGACTTTCATTTCAATTTTTTTTGCCAAAGGCAAGTTTTGGATCTTGTTAATTTAGGAAACTATTTCCTTTCTATTACAAAATTTTCATTCAAGACGGAACTAAATTAACTTTACATTATTTCTCAAACTGAACGAAAAGAAGAAATGACGGGGTACATGAAAACGTTACTCGTTTGTTAAGATTGTTGAAGTAGAACCATACATTTCTGGAATATAATTAAAACTCCAGTCAAGCAGCTAATTATACAAAAAACTCCGCCATTTCAATAAAGCTTTCCCATCATGATTAGTTGTTGTATGCAATTATTAGGGTGAATGCAAATTCTCCTGATGGTTTCATTGTTAGTTAACAAAGATTCAAACAATGGCCGTGTTTCGAACCAATGGGGCATGAAGTAACCCTTCAAAATGCTTTGCCATTGGATGCCTCAGGCACAACCCCATTAATTAGTCCCTTTTTCTGCAGTTCTGCGTAATTTGATGCTGTTTTCCTGTATACAGTGCAGTGCCGAACAAAGCTATAAAAGAACGAATATTGAGATAATCGAAGTAATATTGTATTTAAAGACTTGTGCGTAGAAAATAAGCAACGAAGCTTCACTCATTTGATAATAGTCAACTGCAATGTAGACATTTTTCAGTAAAAATGAGAAATAAGGATAATTCAATAATTTATTTTGAAAAAAATTGGAGATAAACATATGTACAAGAAAACTAATGCAAAGATCCATAAAAAATTGTTATGATGGTAAAAACATTCTAAATGACTGAAAGTATTTTGACGGAAGAAATGCAGTGAATGACATATAACAACTGAATAGTAGTCATAGTCATGTAACAGTCAAAAAAATGACGAAATATCAATTAAGCAGTTCAATTCACTTTAATAATTTTTGATGATAATAATTCATGAAAGGAAAAGATGAGATTGATTTTCGAAGAGTAAAATTTTCGGCTTTCCACCTTCTTATTAAAGTGTTATTCCGTGTTAGGAATCACACGTTAAAAGGTAAGACCTCGTTAGTCCTAAGCTCGCACAAGTTTCTCAACTTCTGAAAGTTGTCGTTCGTATGGGAGCGACAGCTGATTACCGGAAAAACAGATTTTAAAACAGATATTTAAAACAGATTTTTATAATAAATGGTGTAATACGTAATGTGAAAGAATCTCTACTAAAAAATACTCTCTTCATGAATGAAATATTCATATCATTGATTAAATTGTGATGTTATGAATGTGATTTTTTGAACTGAGGTTTTGATGGACAAAATCTGATTCCACCTGTGTCAACAATTCTAAAAGTATAGATTGACGAAGAATTAAAAATATGTGCTTTCGACAAAAATCCTTCGCATTGAATACGTTTATAGGATAAGAAAATGAATATTTCGAAATTCAATTTCGTTACTTCAGCAGCAGGACCATGTTGGTATTATTTATGTAGTTCACCTGCAGACCGCGGTTTCGAAGTATTACCGCTCATCAGTACAGGAACGATCCTATAGACGACAAAGTACCTACACTCAACCAAAAAGGTACGTATTATACATTTATGTATTTCATTAAGTGAATCCACTGTTCAAATAAATACAGCGTGACTCACGGTCGATGGTAGGTTAGACGTTTCTGGAAAACGCCAAGCATGATTTTTCTGAAAATTCCACCTCTCACATTTCCTTACCTGTTCTATCGATCTAAAATATTTTCAGCATTGCGGCGTTGCCACTTCCATAAAAAAGTCCTACAACTTTATTTTTTTAAATGAAACACCCCGTATATTAATACATTTTTGGAATCGCTCTGGTACTTCAACACTTTTTTGTCAATAATGTCCTATACCTATCTCTATCTGTTGTCGAGATAAAAAATAAATTCTGCTGAATATGGTCCAAAACATAGACTTAATTGATATTAAGTAAGTACATCAGTAGTCTCAATTCATGAAAATTTGATATTTTAATGATAGTTTGGACACACTCGAAATATTCAAATAACACCAAGAAATCGACTCCATATCATACAGGGCGTGCTAAAATTACTATTATTTCCATTGTGCATAAAAGTAGTCAAAAGTTCATTTTTTCAAATGAAATCCCCTGTATATTACTCGGTAAATTGAAAGATGGTGAAAAATGCTTCAAGATGATGTACATGTCCCTATACCTAAATCGTCAAGTTTTCTCAATAAAGTCTCTTCTTCTAGAAACATTTTTTTTTTAGAATTTGGATTTAGGTAGCAGTAGAATTATCAAGCTTATAGCAGTTCGGTTACTTTTGTAAGTAATCTACAAAGAGTTATCAACGGTGTTTCGAATCATCCTCCAAAATGAATGCAAATATCGATTATTCAAACGAAGTTCTTATGAAATTATTTATTATACACATGAACAAAGTGATCAAATCATTGTCAGAACGTGCGAAAAATTCAACCAAATGTATCCTGAATTAACACCAATGAACGAGAGGAAGTTTGTAAGGTTACAAAATAATTTTCTTAACTATGGCTCAAAGTTTCCAGTACCAAAGTACCAAAAATCAGTCATTTCTAGGTAAAAAGTAAGATTTTGTGGGCTGAAACATGTGAAAATACAGACAATAAAAAAAAAGGAAGATTCAAAATAACAAAACTGTAAACAAAATATCACATTTTCACAATAAATGCTGAAAATGTTGTCCATTACATTCTAAACACTTTAAAATGTTTTTTTCTATGCAACTTGTGGTTGCTTTTTCAATTTCCTGGGGATCCGGATCTTCAATACTCCGCACTATTCGCCGTCGCAATTCTTCTTTGGTAGGCACTGGAGTACTGTATACCTTCTCTTTTAAAACACCCCATGAAAAAGTCAAGTGGCGTGAGATCGGGCGATCTCGGTGTCCAATCCCACGGCCCTAAACGCCTAAACCAACGATCGTCGAAGAGTTCGTCAAGTTTCCTGGAAATTTCCTGGGTGGAATGAGCTGGCGCTCCGTCCAGTTGAAACCACGAATTCCTATATTCCTCTAAAGGCAAATTTTCAAGAAAATCGGTTACAGTCGTCCTTAATATTTGAAGATATCTCTCTGCATTAAGTGTGTCTTCATAAATAAAAAAGCTAATTTTATTGTTCTTCAGAAAACAGAAAACATTCAGGTCAAATTTTTCTTGAAAACCCATTTCTTTTGTAACATGAGGATTATGATCAGCCCAAAAATGTTCATTCCTTCTATTGAAAATACCATCCCTCGTAAATTTTGATTCGTCGCTCCAAATTATTTTTGACAAAAATTCTCGATCTTCCTGTGTATGAATCAAATCGGATTCACAAAAATGCATTCTACGTTCGAAGTCTTCTGCTTCTAGAGCTTGAACTTTGGTAAAACGGATGCATTCCGTGATTTTTCAAAATTCGTTGTACTGAAGCATGTGATACACCTAAATCTTTTTCTGCACTGCGAATGGAAGCTTCTGGATATGCATAAAAATATGCCAAAATGTTAACAGTATTGTCCTCATTTGAAGTAACAGGTTTTGGTAATGTTGAAGGCGCTTTTAACATGGAGCCATAGTTAAGGAATTTATTTTGTAATCTTACAAACTTCCTCTCGTTCATTGGTGTTGATTCAGGATACATTTGGATGAATTTTCTACAAGTTCTGGCAATGATTTGATCACACTGTCCGTGTATAATAAATAATTTCATAAGAAATTCGTTTGAATAATCGATATTTGCATTCATTTTGGAAGATGATTCGAAACAACTCTTTGTAAATTACTTATAAAAGTAACCGAACTGCTATAAGTTTGATAATTCCACTGCTACCTAAATCCAAATTCTAAAAAAAAATGTTTCTAGAAGAAGCGACTTTATTGAGAAAACTTGACGATTTAGGTATAGGGACATGATCTTGAAGCATTTTTCACCATCTTTCAATTTACCGAGTAATATACAGGGGATTTCATTTGAAAAAATGATTTTTCGACTACTTTTATGCACAATGGAAATAATAGTAATTTTAGCACGCCCTGTATGATATGGAGTCAATTTCTTAGTGTTATTTGAATATTTCGAGTTTGTCCAAACTATCATCAAAATATCAACATTTCATGTATTGAGAGTACTGATGTACTTAATTTCAATTAAGGCTATATGTTTTGGACCATATTTAGCATAATTTATTTTTCATCTCGAAAACAGATAGAGATAGGTATAGGACATTATTAACAAAAAAGTATTAAAATACCAGAGCAATTCCAAAAATGTATTAATATATGGGGTATTCCATTCAAAAAAATAAAGTTGCCAGGACTTTTTGATGGAAGTGGCAACGCCGCAATGCTGAAAATATTTTAGATTGATAGAACAGGTGAGGAAATGTGAGAGGTGAAACTTTTAGAAAAATCATACTTTGCGTTTTCCAGAAACGTCTAACCTACCATCGACCGTGAGTCACGCTGTATATTCGTGAAAACAGAAATGCGGATTTCATTGGTACCATAAACTGTTTATGCTTTTCATGTAATGTTTTTGTATTTCATTAATTTAATTCACTATTCATATGAATAGATTTATGAAAACAGAAACGCAGCTTTCATTGGTACCATGAACGGATTTATGATATTCATGTTATATTTTTGTATTCCATCAATTAGGTTTATGGTTAGTACAACAAATTTAATATCATAGAATTGGTGTCATTTTCATAATGAAAGTCATTGTCCAAAAATAATTTTTTATAAATTTTTTTTTTCATACTAACTGAATACATGCTATTATTGTATTGGAAAAATAAAGATTCTTAGAAACACAACCCACTTAAAAATGAAGAAGTAACATACAAAGAAAGTCAGACTTTTTTCAAGTTGAAAGGAAGTAAATTTTCTACAGGAAATGAAAGTAATTCAGTTAAAACGAATAAATCTATAACACTGATGAAATACGGCAATATTGGTATACAATTTTGGAATACCAATATCTCGAAGTAGACTTGGACCAACTGCATAAATGAACGACTGGATCGATTTTTTGGAAGTTTTCGAAAAAGTTGTGTGATTTTCTCATTTTTCTCAATCTGTAACAAAATTTAAAAGATTAGCTGAAAAATAACAATTAATTATATAAAGCAGAAAATACTGAAATTACAATGAAATAAAATACAAGCCACAAAAAAAAATTGATCTATTAACACGAGATGAAAATTAAAAATTGAAAGATTCCAAACCAAGTTACTTCACGACGTTTCGATTGTTAGTATACACAATCGTCTTCGGATCATCACCCAAAGCTAATATTTTTCAATTTTGTCACAGATTCCTTCAGGGATTTCAAATCAATTTATATCATATTAGACAACGGAAGTCTGAACTAATGAATTGCATTTATTTCTAAACCTCAAATTAATATTTGAACCGAATAATATGGACGAATATCCTGTTCGGTAAATATCAAACCGAATAGCATTCGGTATTCGGTTATTTGGTGAAACCCCTATTCAGCGCATCTCTAATTTTTATGAATTGTGACGTTTATCGTTTGTTCGCAGATTCTTAAAACGAATATAAAATTGCTAATTACTTTAAAACGGCTGATCCGATTTCCGAAAAATAAAATAGTGTTGGTTAGTACATTGAAATACTTAGCAAACGAGAATAACAATACCCACCTTCCTATTTGAAAAAAGTTGAAAGCGCCTTCTCGGTAATAAGTGATGTAACACTCTGTTGTTTTTCTCATCAAAACGAACACCCTGTTTTCAGTAAGTGACGGATGAATCATTCACCAAACTAAACTCACTAACAGAAATTTTAGGGGCACTTAAAACTACCTGTTACGACATAACATTTTCTATAAACAACGGATGTTTTAACAGGTCTCATCGTGCGAAAACCATTAAACTTTAAAAGTATCAACACTTGTGCCCGAGATTGACTAGAAATTTAAGTTGTTATTGAGTCCTGATAAATATTTTAATTGAGACTGGAATGTACTTAGTTTTGAATGTTATTTGAAAGTGTATTCTACACTCAAATAATTTATTATTCAGAATGACAAGTATTAAATTTGGTGATATACCTGAAACTATACTAAAGCAATAGAACTATGTTTGAATAATAATGATCATACCACTTGCGTAGAAGACATACTCTTATGAGTAAAAGATAAAAATACGTTTCTGAAAATAATTTGAAATCGAGAAAGGTTAACGCAGTCAATCTGCTGGAAATTAATTCCAAGAAAATCAAAAGATAAACAGATAAGTACCATTCTGATCATTAAAATATTGATTTCAATTTAAGAGCCACCGATAGACAGCTGTTTCAGCCTGTTGGGCATCGTCAGTACCGGGCAGGCGGTGATAACAGTTATCGCCCGAAGACGATTGTGGATATTAACAATCGAAACGTCGTGAAGTAACTTGGCTAGGAATCTTTCACTTTTAATTTCTTGTTAATAGTTTCAAATTTTCATTTCGTGTTAATTTTTTTATTTTTTTTTCATTGTTGCTTGTATCTTATTTCATTGTACCTAATTTCAGTTTTTGTTTAGTATAATTGTTATTTTTTAACTAATCTTTTTAATTTTTTATAGATTCTTTCAGGGATTTCAAATCAATGGATGTCCGAACCAATGAAATATTTCAGTATATTAATTCTTCATTCTTCAGCCTAGTTCGAGGAATGATACTATGAAGGAACTCGATTTTCAATTATCGGAAGTCATCGACTTTATGTTGATGACAGACACTACCTTGCACTGATGGGTGGCCAAACAGCCCGAAACCGGTCTGCAGGGGTGTTCCATAAATTGAAAATCTATTGCGGCAGTTGTATCGCCAATAGCATATGCAGGAATAACTTCAGTGAAGAATCCTGCATTGACATGTGGGATTTAATCCAACGCCTTTCGTGATATTATCCAGGGAAGTAGTTGTTTTCTGATAGGTTTCAGTCCATTAACCAACAGTGTAGGGAGTTGAGACTGGCTTGAACGAATGTTTATTTAGATGCTTTGAAAATTCTTTTACCCAGCATCCATCTTCGATGAGCTCTGGCATTCAAATTCCAGCTTCAAGAATGTAACACCCTCTTCCACTAAGATCGAGGCGTGTTACAATTTATTATAACGAATACTGCAGTTGATACTTTCTATATTACTTTTTTATTTCTACTGGAGAACTATAACAACTAGGTATATCGTTGAATAGTTGCTAGACAAACATTCTAATAGGCCACTGGTCTAAAATACTCCATAATGAAATTGGTTCACTAAGATAATCGACATTACAAATCACTAGTTTCGAAATTTCTCACGTATTATTACGAATAAAACTGGAAGCGACGATGATAGAAAGCACATGTTTTCAGTTACATCTGTTTTGTCAAAAGTTCGGTATGAAGCTAATTAATCTAACTTTATAAATAATATTTTATGAGTCGTAAAATTCGAATTTATTATTACTCTAAGAAGCAACAAACAACGGTGGAAAAGCACTAAAATTTTGAGGTGTCAAACTGATCCACGCCAATCTACTTGACGGATACTCCCCAGATTCATTCATTTCAGTGGCGTAGACATAACAACAATAATTGTATGCGGAGTAAAAATGAGAGTTTTTCTCCAAAAAATGTAAACATAATATTGAAGTGATGTGGAAAAATGGTGATACTGTTCAAGTTGACTGTCAAGTTTTCTGCCCTCACAGAGCACCAGAGTAATAAATGTCTAGCGAATGTACTTGAATAATGTACTCGAATATCTATTTATTTCTGTTGAATTTCCTACCTATAAGAAAAGGTATCTGAAAAAGTACATAATGCGGAGGAATTTTCAGCCAGAACTTATCTTTACATTTGCTTGGACCGCAACACTTGTTGGGAATTATAAAAAAAGGAGAATTAGGTATAACGCTTACGACATGAGAAAAGTTACATTAAAATGTGATGAAAAAAAATATTATAATCTATTTTGATATATTTCCAATTAAATGTTGCTCATTATTTATATGTCAGAAATTGGAAAATTCACAAACATTTTGAAAATATTTGAAACGATAACAAAATAGAAGAGATTCATTCTTATACAAATATTTTGCAAAATGTTTTTAATGATATGTTTTGTTTATTTTTAATTTCGTTGTACGTTTCCCTCTTTTCATATCAAATTATCTAAAACAACAATTCGTTCAGGTCAGTCTCAACTCACCTACACTGCAGGATAATAAAGTGACACCTATCAGAAAACAACTACTTCCCTGGCAAATACCACGACGGGTGTTGGATTATATCCGATAGGTTTCAGTGCGGGATTATTCATAGAAGTAATTCCCGCATATGCTGTTGGCGATACAACTGCCGGAATCGAGTCCGAATTAGAAATTTCTCAAAAGGAAGGAAAACAAATTTTACAAGGTTTGTCTCGGGGACGGACGCTCAAAATCCCTGCATGCTCACGGCTACGCTCGAAGTGGAGATGGTCGTGGGTATACTACAGGTTAGCGTTTAGGTGATTGAGACAACAAGTCACCTCACCTGTACAAAAATGTGGGCGCCACCTAGTTTCCTTCTACAGCAGGTTCTATCTTAGCTTCTTTCTAGGAAATCAGAAAAGGAAAAGCCAATTCCCAAAAATATAAACCTGTATATTTAAATTAAAGTTCAAGGAACAATCAGTACAGTGAAGGATAAAAAAAAAGTTTCAATTGTTCATTTGCCACAATGCAACGTTTACACAAATGAGTCACATGTATCTTCAGTTGAATTACAACGAATAAATATGGGGCAACTAAAAATGAATTTAGAGATTGTTTATTCCTCTCGGTACCTAATACATTAATATAGGAAACTGAACGTTTGAACTATCTATATATACAATAGAAAAAAAATGCTGCAGGATAAATTATACCATACGGAAAGTAATACCTTGATGAAGTCACCAGATTATGAGCGAACGACGGCGAAAGGATCCATTAGCAGTGGTTACATTATGCAGAATTGTATGCTTTCAGTAGTTCTTTGCTTTCCGCAGATATTTCACAAATTCATAGGATGGTTTTAGAAACCTGCAGATATCTCTGGATATGAAATATTGCGTAACGACTTCAGTCGTTCACTCTGAAGAATCTTCTCCAACCTTCTTTCACCAACTCTCACGAAAGAATCCTCCCTAACCCGAAACCACCCACTTCCCAAGTCCATTTCGTGACACTTTGAGTAGTGTTACCAACGGATCTCTTTCGTACTACTCATAGAGGTGCGTTTTCTTTACGAATACCAAAACTTGAACCAAAATAAAAAAAAATCGACTATATCCTAACGAAGCAAATAAAGCAACACCCTTACAATACTACCACAGTCTAAACATAATCTAACTCCGGTCATAACGAAGATTTTCCAAAAAAAAAAACCATCAGTTTGTATCGCTGTGGGTAAACCACCTTTGTACGGAACGCACTTCTCAATATCGACTCGTCGTAGTTAGTCATCGTGGTTTAAACACCTATCGCATTGAATGCAAATCAGGTGGATGGTGGGGAATGTATTGGGGCAAGCAGGGCGCAATTTGTACACGAATCTTTCTGACACGTCGCAGTCACGTCAGCTCCTCTGGTGCCCATCTCAGATCGGAATAGAAGGCAACGAGAAAGCAGACAGATTAGCAGGAGAAGCAGCAAGCGGTGATGGATCTACACATCAAATAACCAAAAGTATTTACCAAGACATCAAACCAGCACTGAAAAATAACCTCACATTACACTGACAACAAAAATGGGATACATCCAATTCCAAACTCTCCTGTATCAAACCATTCGTCTTACCATGGAAAATATCATCTAAGAAACTGCGAACACAAACTATCTTATCTCGCTTACGTATTGGACACACATTTCTTACGCACAGTTATCTACTCTCAGGAGAACAAGTTCCAATATGTTATATATGTGATACTGAAATGACTATAGCACATATTTTAACCGAGTAACGCAAATGAGAGACGTCGGCATAATCTAGGAGATGACTTGAAAACTATAATAAGTAATAAATCGGACCATACTCAACTATTAAATTTACTTAGTGACATTAATGTATTGAATATAATTTAAATGACATTATAAAATTGTAATAATGATACATATTTGTAAATGAAATTCAGCTAATAAATAACCCTCTGTGGTTGAAGTCTTCAAGCATGCGAAGTTTTTTTTTCTTATACGAGTAAATTGGCCAAATTCGGATGTTGTTTGTCGTTCGCTTCAGCCTAGTTCGGGGAATTATACTTTGAAAGAAATTCGACTTTCAATTATGGGAAATGATCGTCTTCATATTGCACTACCTTGCACTGACAAGTGGCCAAATGCCCGAAACCGGTCTGCAAGTGTGTTCCATAATTGAAAATTGATTCCGACAGTTGTACCGCCAACAGCATATGCAGAAATTACTTCTGTGAAGACTCCTGTACTGACACCTGTCAAATATGATCCAACACCAGTCGTGGTATAACCCAGAAGAGTAGTTGCTTTCTGATAGGTGTCAGGTCATGAACCTTCACTGTAGGTGGTTTTTGAGACTGGCCTGAATGAATTGTTTTCTGGAAAAAACTCATCTTCAAAAAATGCAGATCCCATGATTGGAATTCAATGAACTAGTCTCGTATGCAAATTTTGAGTGAATGGTCATTCAAAAATATACGAAAGGTGCTAATGGGGAGCTGAAAAGGTAGAAATAAATATAGTGTTTGCCGAAATTCTGGGGTTTGAAAGCTATTCTTGTATGAGAAATTTCAATTCCCCTTGGTATGGCACGTTGGGCTTACCCAGTAACGAAGTCTATTTCAATTGAATCGCCATGCTGACAGATTTTGAAATAATGTTCCATAATGTTGGAAAATATATTTTCTATAATTACAACATATATCATATTTCCACAAAAAACCTTTAGTATAAAATAAATTCACTCCAATTTATAAGTTTTAAATTCACACCAAATCACTTCGAAGTGTCATGGCGTCGCTTGTGACGATATGTTCAAGTAGACTACACTAGAAGCTCTTCCATATGTTTGGTGATAACTATTATTAAATATGAATTCAAAAGTGTATCGATGATGTGCAGTCCCTTCGTGTACTAATACATCAATAAAAACTCATTTGTGTTCGCCCCGTACAAAAAAAAGAATAAATTGTGCATTTCATTAGTTAGCATATGTTATAAATTGATTTGAAACCCCTGAAGGAATCTATAAAAATTAAAAAGAAGCCGTCTGGTTGCGGTACTTTGAACGACACCTTCATAATATGGAATCATGGGAATACAGAACTACCCACGTTTCTGAAGCACATGAACAACGTAAGTCCTTTTATCACTTTCACAATGTAGAAGGAAGTCAACAACGAATTGCCAATCTTAGACGTATTGGTAAAAGGGGCCGACACTAAATGGGAAACATCTGTATACTGAAAAAAAAAGCCACTCACACGGGACAGTATCTGAACCAGGAACCCAACCACCATCAATCCACTGAGAGAGGAATCATCAAGACTGTAGTAGGTCATACTGTCGGGCTTTGTAATACGAAGGAAGGTCTCGATAAGGAACTAGGCATCATCAAAAATGACCTTCAACGGAATGGTTACTCTAAAGTGATGGTGGAACAGATTTTGGCTAGAAAACAGCAAGAGCCTCATGATAAGACGATAAGTATATGAATAATTAGGTCCAAGTATAACGTCAGACTTTGTTACAGATCTGGGAACACCATCCGTAGCAGCCTCGCGAAAACCAGACCACCAAACGTGAACTGCGATTCCAAGAAATGCATTTACCGGATACCCTGCGAGAGCGGAGAATCATACATCGGTGAAACTGAGAGGCTATTGAGAGTTTGCAGTGCCGAGCACAAGAAAGGCACACAGCGAGGAGAAACCAGCAAATCAGAAATAGCAGAGCATGTATGGACTCATCAACATAATACCAAGTGGTCTCAAGCTGAAATCCTCCACAAGGAGGAATACTGGTAAGGGAGAAAATTCAAAGAAGCCGCATATACGTTGTCCAACTATGCATATACCCAAGCTAGCTTTGATATACGCAACATATGAAAACCTATAATCAAGCGGAATACGACCAACTCCCGCCAAAAGGTCAGCACCTGCTAAAACCGTTAGAGAGGGGAGAGGGTATAGGTGAAAGCAGTCGAATGACCTATAAATAGTAGATCTCGGAGGAATGAGTCGTCATCACCCGAAGACGATTGTGGATACTAACAATCGAAACATTGTGAAGTAACTTGGCTTGAAATCTTTTAATTTTCATTTCTTGTTATCAACTTTTAATTTTTCATTTATTGTTAATAGTTCAATTTTTTAATTGTTGTATTTTATTTCATTGTAATTTTTGTTTTTTACCTAAAACAATTGTTATTTTTCATCTAATCTTTTTAATTTTTATAGAGTCTTTCAGGGATTTCAAATCAATTTATATCATATTAGACAATGGAAGTCCGAACTAATGAAATGCACCACGAAACATTGTCTATTTTGTTCAGGTGTCCAATTCAGACAGTGAAATGGAGATTTTTTCCCGTACAGAATATTTCAGCTCCCGTCCTATGTTTGATTTTTGACCTATCTGTATGACACGTATGACTGGTTACTCTAAATTGAGTTATCTGCTCTTATGGTTTTCAAATACACATGTTTATATTAAAATTTCTGAATAACCAATGAATGAAAATCTGCCCTGCGTTTTCTTTACATCAGGTATTATCAATTAACTTTTTTACAAATTACACCTTTAATACTGAAACAGGTGTCATGTTTCTTCATTTCAGTTATCAATACCATTTCCCTTCAACATCTGCATTAACTGAATTATTCAATTATAAACAACCTTCTGTTAGGAATAATTACTGATAATTTTCACGGAATCGGTAATCTTATTACTACATCATTAATATAAACAAAAGAAAGAAATCAAACTGAAAGATAAACGCCAAGTAATTTATTACTTTTCCGTGAACTTAGGTAAACTGAGCCTCTCATTAAGATAAGCTTTGTTTCCTTGCAGCTGCTGCAACATGTTGTACAATTTTGAGATAAACTGTAATTGATGTATTGAATAATTTGAAATAATTCTGAGTGGGCGTGAGACTCATACGATGAGAAAACTTTCATTAGAAGTCACTTTATTAATGTTACCTTCAATTGATTTTACATTTAAAAATTGCATTCAAGGCCTGGGAATAATTTATACTTAGAACTGTGTTCCTTCTTATAAAACTAATATCCTGTTAACCTCCTAGAACTAGTCTGCAAACATAATTTGAGATTACAATACCAGAACACTACAAATTTTATGTTTATATTTTTCCCACAGCTTTATTGGTGCAGAAACTGTACAGGTAGTATGACATACTATCAAGTATATTTTCAAACTTGAGATTCAGAATCATTTTCAGAAAAAAATGATATCGTTTTTATCCATTCTTCAAGAGCAAAAATACAACACAAGTTAATATCTCTATAGGCGTGGTTCTAATTTCGATAATCAGTTTCATGATTCAACAAGTACATCTTCAAAAATTTGAGTAGGAAGAAGAGCTAATGCATAACTAGTGACTATAAAGGTTATTTGTGTCTTAGACCATGCTTGAGCACAAAGCGTGAAAAATTTTCAAAAAATAGTCTAACCTGCATACAAACAACATAAAGGGATACATATGGATACTTATCGGAATTGTCAGTACTGAATTTAAAATACAAACATAATGTAATTTATTCCACATTCATTAAAAAAAAACTTCAACAATTAAAATTTTCAAATGATTGAAATTGAACACCCACAGTTCACATTAAAATTACACAAATTAGAAGGTGAGAAACGGCATAGTTATGTGCTTATGTTCTCAAATACTCGTTCAGAGAGTAACATTTTTTTAGGCATACATGCAATTTTCTTGTGATGCACTGTTTGGAACCTTTGGTGTAGTAATGAATATTACTGGAGTTTTCCCCTACACCATATCGTTATTCTAGCACCTCGACACGTGTTTTGATCACCAAATTTAATCTTCCTTTTGGAGATGTAAAATTATCTTACTTACAAAACCATCCTTATCATACAGGTATACCGTACATAGGTTCCTGCGTCGTGAGTGTCTTAAATTAATTTTACAATGTGTCCTTAGTCCTTATGTAATAGTCAAATAATCAAAATATTTCAACAAGCTATATAGTATACTATTAGGTATTGATCCAATATCTTTATTCATAATAGATGCCTGTTGTTGTTAACTTGTCTAACTAATCTTAAAGAACTGAAGTCTATGGAATGGTTTTGTTGCAAAATATGATGGGCGACTTCTGATTTTTCAGGTCTTTCATATTTTAAATGTACTAAGTGTTCCTTATATCTTATTTTAATTCATATTTCCGTCTGTCCATCATATTTTGCATCGCAGTCCTTACATTTAATTTCGTAAATTCCAGACTTAATTCTCGACTTTGTCTTTGGGACTTCCCAAAAGGCTCTGTAGTGTATGACTTGTTTTACGACTAGGAACTAGGTATGAAGGTGGTTTTTGAAACAAGTCATACACTACAGAGCCTTTTGGGTAGTCCGAAAGACAAAGCCGATGATTTGGAAAAGTCTGGAATTTACGAAATTGAAGGTAAGGACTGCGATGCAAAATATTATGGACAGACTCAAAGTTCTATTAAAATAAGATATAAGGAACACTTAGCACACCTAAGATATGGAAGATCAGAAAAATCAGCAGTCGCCCATCATATTTTGTAACAAAACCATTCCATAGACTTCAGTTCATCAAGATTAGTTAGACAAATTAACAACAGGCATCTAGATGCCTATGAAAGTGTAGAAATGAGTAAACACAATAACATTATGAATAACGATGGTGGACCAGTAACTAATAGTATACTATATAGCTTGTTAAAATAATATTTCATTTATTAAATGTACCTGACTATTACATAAGGACACATTGCAAAATTAATTTGTGACAAGTAGATAGGGCAATATTGTGAAATTAATTTTATATAGCTTAGAATATTTCAATTAATAGATTCACTTGACTATTACATAATAACACATTGTGACATTAATTTGAGACAAGTAGGTAAGGCAAATTGTAAAATTAATTTAAGATACTCAAGACGCAGGTACCTAGACCAGGTAGATACCTGAATCTATGTATCGTATACCTGTATAACTGCATGGTATAAATGAGGTAAGATAAGTTTAAGCTTCCTCTTGAAGATGATCACTTGGTGATCGAAACAAGTGTCGAGGTGTTAAAATAATGAATTCGTGGTGGGAAAAGCTCCAGTAATATTCATACATACAATTTTCGTTTCAGTTCATTCATAATTTCTGGATATGTAGCATTTAATCAGTAAAAATTATTGTGCTTTGTGTTCGAAAGTCATTTTTGAAAATGGTTGAAAAACTTTTTCCATATTTCTAGTATTTTCGGAATATTTTATTTCCATCTTTGAAATGTATAATTATACAGGGTGTTCATTAAGTATGTACCATAAATTTAAAAGGCGATTCTTTAGATAATTATAAGACGAAATGTTCATATAAATATGGGTCCGCAAATTCTTCGTTTTCAAGATACAGGGTGTTGAAACAAAAATAAAAAAAAGTTATTCGTAAATATCTTAAATATCCTCTACCTAATTTTGTTGTAATTTGGCAATGGTATTTATAATATCAAGGAGCTAATTTAGCACGAACGTGATTCAATTTATTAAGTCCAGTGGCGTCTCGAGCGGGATTTGACCGAATCCTCTGATAACATTATTCTGAATTTGCCTGTGGAAGCCGTAGAAACTTTTAGAATCTATTAATAATTCTTCAGCCAAAATTAGGTTGTTTTTCCATTCCCTGAAAACTTCTATAGTTATCTTTCCACGTAAGGGAGGAGATTTGGACAACCTACTCAATCTACGCCGTACTCCACTGTTAATCAGCTGTCGTACCCCTACGAACGACAATCCTCAGAAATCGAAACTTGTGCGAGCTAAGGATTAACGAGGTCTTACCTTTTAACGTGTGATATAGATGTATATGGCAGCTTCAAGCCTTTTTGTGGATGACATTATTTAGTGGAAAGTTGAAAACTTTCTATATCAAATAACTACATCAAATAATATCATTCAACTTGAAAAAAGTGGTGTGATGTTGATTTGCTACCCTTGAATGTCAATAAAACTAATGTTTCATCCAAATATTTGCTTGATGAACCTTAGACGATAGCATCTTACGATGTGGTATATAATTTGATGAACATGTCAGAGAAGCTAAAATTAGTATTGCGAGAACTGTCTACTACCATTAATTGATTTTGGGGAGCATGTACTCCAATTCTTCTGTCCCCTGATAAAAACTACAGCAGAGAGTTATTACAGGCCTCTGTAAGATCAAACCAGTAACATATCTACTATTATAAATTATAGTATCGTTCACCTTAGAGACGATAATTTGTGTAGTAGACACATAAAATATAATTTAGAAAAGCCTTGAAAAATTTACTTGTCGATAGACCCAATTATAGTCTGCAGGAATATTTTAAACAATCTTTTAGTGATTTGAATGTGTTTTATTTGAATATTTTACGGTATATTAACCGGCATTGTATTTCTTTTTTGAAAGATAAAATATCGAATCACTTATCGAGTCATATTTTCCATTTTTATCATTGAACTGTATTTCAAAATTAGGACCCTACGGGCTACGCTTTGTCAACGAATTACTCTTAGAACAATGAAGCACATTCATTATTATCTTGTTCGATTGATGACCTATTTATTTCGTAGAAATTCATATTGAATATACTTTTGTCTAATTTCCACTAAGTTTATTATTTGTTACGACCGGTATTCTCATATTTTCTTTATCCTATATATTTATTATTATCTTCATTTTGAAAGTCGGTTGAAAAGTATAACTTTTCAGTGAAATGTACGTTCTTCAGTCTAAATAATTATTGATATTCGGTTTAACATGATTCAGCTTTTATCGATCACCCTGAGAGATAATGTTTCGTTCTGGTTTTAGTTAGCTAATCTTTTCGAAGAATCGCATGTCAAACCGTAACTGGTAAAAATGCAAGATAAGTGCAACTGATTTTTTTGTAAGTGATCAAATCATTTTTATTACCAAACGAACCGTTACAAGAATTGCTTGCTAATGATAATTCATAATTCCAATCGTTTGTGCACGATATGAAATTCCATCCTTCTATACCGCAAGTATAATAAAGCCTCAACAAGAATACCTTTCATTTTCTAGTTTACTATTATTATTTGATTGACGTGGTTAGAGCTCCTTCACAAAGAACGATTACAATGCCTTCCGCTAATAAGTTCACGAATCATATTCATAATTAGAGAATATTATATTGTACCGGGATACTTGTTTTTCTTTTGTGTTTGGAGCCCTGGCCAATCTCCAATTAAAAAGAAAAAACTTGAACGAGTTTGCCACAAGGAACAGAAATGAGGAGTTTGAAATCTATTGTGGGTCAAAAGGAGCAGCTGTGCTTGCTTCAGCTATTTTCAAAGGGTCTATGCTGTTAGAACGACAGTTCGATATAGATAGTTTGGGTTGAAATAAATTGCTTTATACAATGTATTCATTTTAAAAACATGCACAGCAATTATGTTGAAAACAAAAAAGAATAAATGAAGTATATTGTACAACAAGTGAGAAAAACGACATATTTCTCACGTTTATTGACACGAATCGAAGGCGAGTGCCGCAAATCATGCGAGTGAGAATTATGTCATTCATTGTACACTGTACTTCTTCTACGGTTGCGTATTTTGCGTAATTGCAATATTAGCTGCGGTTGAAGTTGAAGTTAATGGGGAAACGTACTGAGCTTCCACAGCATTGTTGTGTTCAGTTTCTAATGGCGCTGGAGCCTGAATGGATTCTACTTTACTTTTTGAAATTTTCAACCGAGCAGTGAGGTGAAGCATTCTTTGTGAATGTATTTAGTTATCTATTAATTATACTAGGAACAATATCAGACTTGGAGCACATACAGCAAATAATAGTGTTCCAAGAATAGATCCTTGGGGGACTCTTCTGTTTAGGTGCATATAATTGGATTGGATCAACACTGCAGTATCGATCCTAAGGGGAATTTTCAATTAACTTTACGAAGTCAAGTGAGATATCCAAAATGAGCAATAATTTGAATGATGTTCATCGATTCAGTAAGATGGGTACTGTTCGGAGTCCATGATCTGCAGAGCAGTCGTACAGCTACAGCTGATTGAACTGGAGGTAGTAAACGGAACTCTTGCTGATTGTCCCGCTAGTTAACAATGCATCGTTTGTTGTAATATTTTGGATGAAGTTGGTGAAATGTTTATTGGACGGAAATCTGTGTATTCCACAGGATTCAACTCTTGGTAGTATTTCAACGACCGCTTCACCTCACAATAATGGAAACACCTCTTGAAGAATATAAGTATTTGAAATATTTGAATATAGATAGATAACACAGTTTAATGCGTACAATATTCAGCTCATCCCAAGTAGCTGCCATAGTTTTATTATCCGTGATAATTTCAGCAACCAATGAATAATTTATCTTGTTAAAACACAATTCTGAGTCAACAACTTCATTTCAATAAAAATTATGTTGTATTTTAAGTGGTTCTGAGTACGATATTGAATTAATTAAGAATTTTTTTTATTCATTTCGGTTTTTCAAAATTTCTGGAAAACTCTTAGTTTTTGGGAAAGGACTTTATTGTTCCTTACAGCCTTTCACATTTCTTTTCATCGATAAGTGAAAGTGGAGTATGTCATTTGAACGTAATATTACTTTGATTGAACCGTATCGTAAATTCTTATGTAATTGAAAATCTGCATCGGTTTTTGTTCACTTATATTTATGGAAAGTTATATCCTGCGAATACATCATCGCTTTAATAGTGCCAGTAAGCAAATGTTTTGTGGGGTAAGTAACTCTATTGTGACGTTGTCCCCTTGGGTTCGACAATAATTGACTATACTGTATATCTGAACTCAACACAAACACTTTTACAGAAACTTCAGACTATATAATTTTCAAATGTCTATGCCTCATCAGAACGCTTCACGATCTGCGTGTTAGTAGTGTTTATACATCGTAATGGAAGTCTCTGGAAGCCAATATGGAAGTCGCTGGAAGGCTTCTTCTTTCAGTTTGTGTCTAAAAGTTAATTATTTGCATGATCTTCACATCTTTCTATAGAGTTAATTTTTTTGAAACTGATTGCTCTCTTCCTTTCTTTGGAAGATTCCCATATTGAAGATGGAGGAGTAGAAGTTCAAAAACTTTTTTTTCCAAAAATTATTTTGTCACAGAATTATACCCTTTCAATTTATTTATTTTTTTAGCAATCCATTTTCTCAATGAATTCTTATTCAATGACCACTCAATCAAATTAGCCTATTGTAAACATCTTGCTGTCAAACAGCGTACATAAAGGAAAAGTAATCAGCATTATTGAAAATCAGAAATCTGATCAGACATTTGATTTAGTTCTCCGAAAAAAGTCTTGGAAGATGTGGTCGCTGTGGGAAGTAAAATTCAGCAATAATCTGAGACATCGATAGGGTTCGTTCGTGAATAAGCTTGCAAAAAGCAAATTCCTGGTTACTTGTGAGAAAGACTAAAACTGAAGGTAAAAATGTTTCCTTGCTAAAGGCAAGTTAGATTACTAGAGATAATTGTCAATACAATTGAAAATGGTTTTAATGAGAAATTGCCAAGGAATCCATTTCCTACGATAATTTCGAAAGAAGAAAACACAAGAATGCAAAGAAAGTAAAGAAAAATGAAAACTTGCCAACAGGAGAGTTTTCTGTTGATATTTTGTTGATATTTTTTTCAATAGAGGTTTACCAGGATTAATTAGTGGCATTTTTTTAAAGAAAGATTGTCAGCTTTGATGGAAAATGCTCAACAGTTAAGCTGACAACCGGGCTCTGGCTAGTGCTACAAATTGACGTTGATACATATCCCATGGAGTTTGGAAGTCAAAAGTTGAAGCTTTCAAGACTTTCTCGTAAAATTTCTTCCTGGGTATGCACTCCTGCTTCTTGGTTGAATTTACTTTTGGCCTTGTGCAACCAGAAGTTTTATGAATTTTGTATTTTCCCGCTGAATCTCTAGAATTCAATCGATCTATTTGAAATTTCCCTAGAACTCCGGGGTGTGAAGTTTGGACGAAATTGTTTCTTCTAGTATACTTCGAATTTTAGACACAATAAAGGGGCCTATTCAATTTCTATAGTAACATTTCATCAGATCTTTTTTTCCTTATATTTAAATATAAATTTCCGGTTATATATGTTTCAAAATTTCACAGGACGATTCCTCAGTTATTGATGAAGTGAAAATTTCACATAAGCATGTGTCCGCCTTTATTTTTGAGATACATGGTGTTGAAAATTTATTTTTATTTTGGATTTTCGTGAATAAATGTTAAAAGAATGTCGATATTTGGACACGAATTGCTCTCCGCGGACTTTTCAATGTGATGAATTCAAATTTGGTTTCAGTTCGGCACTTAATAGTAGAGGGCGCCACCTACATATGTCTTAGTCTCTTTTAGGCAGTCACAACTTTGTCGTTGTATCACATTTTTTAGAAGAAAAATTGATTCCTCTATTACTTTTACGTTAAAAAGGTATGCTTGTCAAGAGTCGTTACAAGCAGTCGTTTTCGAGATATTTTAGTTTAAATTAATCGATGCATCCAATCGTCTTCTCATTGATTCGCGAACTCTGAAAATGAAAGTTTCAAGTAGGCTAGTTTCGAGGACGGTGATAGGTGAATTATTAATCAATCGGACGCAGCGTTTACAAATGATAAAATTTATTAATAACACCAACAAAATGAACAAACAGAAAAATACCGGTGTAACCTCGTGGCGAGGAGAAAATTAGGATTAGCCCGACCGAAATCCCAGAATGAATGACTACTTTGGCTAGATACCATGTATTTCGAAATAATTTTCTCATTGACAAAAGTTCAAGTCTTAAATTTAGTCAAAAAGGATCAACCACTTATGCCCTAGTTCTTTGTCTAACCCATAAAAGTGGCTTCGTTCTAAATATCCATATTTTTTTCGGCAATAACCGTCGGGTTGAAGAGAATAGAGTATTTCAATAATTTGCCATGAAAAAATACAAACATACTGAGTGAAAATAAGAAGAAAAGAATTAACTTAAAAATCACAATCAGATGGGTATTTTATACGACTGCTCGATAATAGTTAAGAAAAGTTAATTTCCTAACAAGAATTTATGATTCAAAAATGAAAATCAATAAAGAAATGAAATGTTTCTATACTAAATAGTTGTAGGAAAAACCCTACACCAGTAAGTGTATACCGATGTTTTTGTGCTGGCATATCAAAACTAATATCTTGATGCATAGTTAAATAGTTTTAGTTGTTATTAGTGTGATTATTTGTTTGAAAATGGTAAACTTTACCAATGCAGAGTATGCTGAAATACATTTCACATACGGACTTGCTAACGGAAATGCATATGAGGCTAGATGTTTGTATCAGGAGCGTTATCCGAAACGCACAACTCCTATTTCAAAAAAAACCTTTCAAGAATTCACACTCGGTTAAGGAAAACAGGAATTTTTGAGAAAGCTAGTCATCTGTCGGGTGCACATCGAACAGTAAGAGCCCCAACATCCGAGGAAGCAGTTCTTAATTTGGTGGAACACCCGGAAACAAGCTCCAGAAAAATAGCACTGATGTTGAACATCACTCCTTCCTCGTGACTGTCCGTTACGTATCAACTCAGGACGTTGGTTTCTCCAACGCCTTATTCAAAATCCTTTATTTGAAAACCATATTCTGTTTACAGTCGAAGCAAATTTCTCACGCAACACTATTCGCCATTTTTTCAACAATCATTTGTGATCAGAGGAAAACCCCCATACGATACAGGAATCAAATTCCCAAAAACTTTTCTCTCTCAACGTGTGGGCAGGAATCCTTGGAGATTATTTTATAGGCCCGTTCTTCATTCCGGGAAGATTGAACGGAGAGAGATATAGTCATTTTCTTGAAGAAGATTTGCTTATTTTATGGGAAGATGTGGTTTATGCAAGACGGTGCCCCGGCACATTTTAGCACACAAACGCGAGAATTTTTAGATCAAACTTTCGGCAACCTCGTTGGATAGGTCGAGGAGAGCCTCAATCATGGCATCCTAGGTCACCACACCTTAAGTTTGGATTTTTTCCTGTGGGAACATATAAAATCTTTAATTCACCAGACACCTATCCAATTATGAAATCGGTTTATAACTCTGGTAATTTTCCAGAGAGTGCGCGAATCAATGAGCAGAAGATTGGATGCATGCATATAGGCAGGAGGTGGACATTTCGAGTATTTATTGTGATTTTGAATTAGATTTATATTTAGTGTTTTATTAGGTATTATTAATTGAGAATTAGCGTTTGAAATGTTTCTGGGTTGAATGAAAAAAAATTATTTTTTTTTCACTTTTTGACAAACGCATGCATCGATAAATTCATACCATTTTCGTGTAAAAATAATAAAGGAATCGATTTTTTTTTTCTAGAAAATGTGATAAATACATGCATGAAAAAGTTGTGACACTCCCAAAGGGACCAAGATCTATAGGTTGCGCCCCTACAATTAAGTGATAAACTAAAACCAAATTTTAATTTTTCATAATAAAAAGTGCCCAAATACCAATGTTTGTCTAACTATCGACATTATTTTAAAATTCATTCAGGAAAAACCAAAATTTAACTAAATATTCAACATCCTGTATCTTAAAAATGAATGTCTTGTGGACCTATGTTCATATGCACTTTTAACCTTATAAATAACTGAGAAATCGTCCTGTAAAATATTGGACAGGTGTTGCATAACACCCTGTATACACATTGAAAAAGTAAATCTGTACCATACATATAGACATCGTCAACTAAATTCAAAACATGTTTGTTTCATAATGACTTTCATTATTTTAATGAATTAATATGAATAAACAATCAATTACATTCATATTGAATGTGGTTCAGAAAGGAAATTAAAGATTTGAGAATTGGGAAAAGGGACAATTTGATAAAAATATGAAAAGGTAAAGATCTCAGACATAAAGAACAGGTTTTCACTATTACAAAATGTTGTCATTCATTTAGTGGAAACTAACTGACTGAATTGCTTCATTTAGTACCAACTATTTCTAATATAAGACCAAAGAGACCATGGAAACTATATAGGGACATAATTTTAAGGATCGTTCCTGAAGTACACAGTTTTCCAATGAACCAATAGTAAATAACCTTTCAGCGACGAAATATGTCGTTAATGTGTAAATTAAAACTGAGTGTAGTAGCAGTTAAAGTAAACAATACAGTTTTATTATGGTTCTTCCAGCCGGTGTAAGTAATTTTTCCTATGTGAGCAGAACCGGCCTAAGGTCAGAAAAGTAGAAAACGGTAAATTTTCGTTATGTGGACATCCGGCGATTTTGAAAAAATTTTTGACTCTACTTACGTATTTTGATACGTAGATTACGAATCCGAAAGAAAAAAGCGCCGCTCCCCCTTATTTAAAAAGTTACGGCCCTTCAAAGTTCAGAAAAGGGCAACTTTTCAGCCTTCTTTTTCACTAAATAAACTATTTAAAAACACAAGCATTTATTCACAAGGTCACCTTTACACCTTATTCCTCCTTCTTTAACACTTTTCACTTCAATAATCAACATTTTTCTTATAAAAATGTTAAAAAATGTACGGAGCTGCTTTTTGGTTACATATCACTGTATTTTACGTTTTTAAGGTTAATGATATGGTTGGTACGACTGATGCAGTCCATATTCCTGAAGTAATTCAAATGTTTTTTACCTTCATTCTTTAGATCGTAAATTGGTTTTTGGTGGTGTATTACGAATTTGAAATAGTAGGCGACGGCAAATACCAACCGCTTTTTTCTGAAATGTCACTAGTAACTAACCTAAAAATAGAATAATGTCACCAGGAGAAACATTCGTCTTTAAATTAAGTTTTTTATAAGAAAAATGTTGATTATTGAAGTGAAAAGTGTTAAGAAGGAGGAATAAGGTGTAAAGGTGACCTAGTGAATAAATGCTTGTGTTTTTAAATAGTTTATTTAGTGAAAAAGAAGGCTGAAAAGTTGCCTTTTTCTGAACTTTGAAGGGCCATAACTTTTTAAATAAGGGAGAGCGCCGCTTTTTTTCTTTCGGATTCGTAATCTACGCACCAAAATACGTAAGTACAGTCAAAAATTTTTTCAAAATCGCCGGGTGTCCACATAACGAAAATTTACCACTTATAACTCTTAAAATATGTTTTTTATTTTAATTTTCTTTTGAACAACCTATCAAGGAGGTTACGTATAGCGCCATATGCTCGCGAATAGCTCAAGCGAGGTTGATTCTTACTGTTATTTTCTATCCATTCACTTTTATATTTTTATGCTTTATAGTTTTTATATTCTCATACTTACATTTATGTGTTGCATGAGAATATTCATTATTATTATTATTATTTATTTCAATATGTAGCATATATATTATCACTTTCTGACTACTTTTTCATCCCAAAATGCTGAAATCACCAAATGTTCAAATATTACTTTTAATTTGTATAACTTATATTCTTTAAAATAATAACACTTTGATAATAATATTTTATCTTCGACAATATCTTTTAAGTTGTGTATCTAATATTTCTTAGAATAGTAACACTTTGTCAATGAGATTTCAACTTCAATAATAAAGTACATTTTGATTTTGATTTGATTGCAATAATTGATAGTTACGTACAGCGCCATCTGCCCGCGAATAGATTAAGAAATATCAATTAGGTTACGAACAGCGCCATCTGCCCGCGAATAGATCAACCAATAATGCCGATAATTCTGTCAGTACAGATCCCGATCTTGAGAGTTACACACAAACATGCATATAAACAATCATACATACATACATACATACATACATACATACATACATACAGGTGAAGCTAATTTAAAGCGGGTAAAAAAAAAGAAAAAAATTAACTTCAAAATAACCGCTTTGAAAAAATGTGCAGATCATGCATACATGTTTCCTTCAGATGCAAACTGGCAGAAAAAGCCCTGTCAAAACAACTAATTCTATATGAACATTGAGTTATACGAAAATCACTTTTTCCCAATCATTTTCTACTTCAAACGTACGAAGGGTACTATTAATATTTCGGGAATAGCAAAAATGACTATATTGTTTTTCGAAACACTCCCCTCGAGGTCACCTGTCACCTGTAACGATTTTATACACGTCTTTTGAAGCACCGTGGTCGAACTTTTTAATCATTTCCTTACCCCACTTCCCGTAAGGCTATTTTTGGGGGATTGATAATTTATGGGGTATCCAACAAGAACAATTTTTTTACAAGTAAATGTTCATGCAAAATCGAATGTAATGAAGTGGAACTAATGTGCAAGAATGCCTCTATCTTACAATATGTCAAATGACGATCTTACATTATCAGTTCACGCATCAATGTTTTGCGGCGAAACAACCGATTTTGGACGACCTTCAAGAAATTCGTCGGCTACCGAACTACGACTACGATTAAATTCACTATACCAGCGATATACTGTGGTTTTTGATAATGCTTTAACGCCATACAAAGAACTGCATTCATTGACACATTCTTATTGAGATAATCCATGTCGAAAGTCGTTTGGATTGAAAAATAAACATGTTTTACATTGTTCACATAGTTTTTGCAAAGTGTTTATTCTGAAGGTAATTTTTCTCCTCTTTAGGAAAGTTTCCCACATTATTTGTTCTAAGATGGGCAAGTATAAAGTCAAAATGTTAAAAAAAAACAAGCTCTAGTAAACTCTTACGTTTTCAATTGGAAAAAAAATTCTATGGCAGGGATTGAATCAATTAACCTTAGAAATGTCTTTACAAACTACCATCGTCATTTTGGGCGAAATTGCCTCTTTTGATGACGTAAAGCAGAGATAGTAAAGAGAAATGCGTGTTTTCGTCTTAAAAAGGGAAAAATATGCTCAGGAGGAGTTGAAGCCAAGTGTTTACGACCCAAAACTGTAAGTGAAATTTTATACTATTACTCTTTCATATTTTACGTTATGTAGCATTTCTATGACTGATCTGTTTCAATCCCATAACGAATGTTTGTAGTACAAACTTAGAAAAAAAAACAAGACTTTCATGTATAGCCTGGCAAATCTAGCTGTGACTTCAAATGTTTGATTCGCAGTAGATTAGCCGGCGGAGTGGGGACAGGGCTCATTAACATCGACGAACTGGAGTAGCAAATATCGTGTTGGAACATTAAGTGAAGAAATTAATCTGTGTCGTGAACTGTGACTTATTTTTTTTTCAAAATGTCATTGTCGAACAGTTAACTGAAGAACAATGCTCTCAGTGGACAAAGCAAACAAATTGTGAACAACGTATTAAGAGTTATGCAAGCGGAAGCAATGGCAGATGGAATAAGAATTACTTTAGAGAAGGTAAGAAATAATAATAATAGTAAGTAAAATTTCAACCAATATTGTATTTCAACTTTGAAGGTTTGAAGAAAAAGTCAAATCAGAGATGGACAAAAATTGGGAGAAAAAAATTTTCAACTGCATTTGATGTATCAAAAATTACAAAATTATAATGGATGGTGCTGATTTGGCAATCTTTCGGAGATACATAATTGATTTCCATATCGAAGAGAAATAAGTTCCTACGCTTAGAGAAATTCATAAAAATATTATCCAAGATAGTGAGTGACTATCAGCGTAGCAGGTAGTCTTTGCGAAAAGAAATTCATAAACTTGGACTTCGATGGAGAAAGGTGAAAAATAACAGAAAAATATTGAGAAAACACATATTATTCGACTACTTAGAATATAAGTCTTGAAGAAAATGCGGACCTATTGTGAAGAATGTCGACCAATTATTCAAATGGATGAAACGTTCACATTACACATACGCACCAAAAAAGTTGAAATGATCATACCATGGAAGGTCTAATACACATATCATAAAAGGGTAATGTCTGATTATAATACGTGCGGGTGATGAAGATGGAAATCATTATAATACATTATGACTTATGACGAGATGAATTTTGATAATTATATGAAGCGTTATGGTGATCGATAATGATAAATCCAAAGGATTTAAATAAATTTGAACTTGCAGATGCGTAACGATTTGAATGATTTGAATACATACGAACCTGTCGATCAGAGTTCAGAGAAAAGCTCAGCTGCACCGAAGCTGAGTTGTAGATGACTGGTATTGTTCTGTCAAAAATAACAAACTCTGTCTTTCAGTATTGCTAGACTACTCTAACGAATTTGATCGTAGTGCCCACCCTACTTCTGGCAATACTGAAGTATCTGGTTTTTGCTTTCCGCATAGTAACACTGCTTGAAAATAATTTGCCGAAATGGAATGTGTGGTCCCACAAGGATCGATTTTAGATCCACTTCTCTTTGTTTTATATACTTCTCAGTTCTCACAGTGCCTTCTACATATTTCCATGCATTGTTACGCCAACAATATACAGTTGTATTTATAATCGATGAAAATTCACTCAATAGTGCTCTCAATCAAATGAGTCATGATCTGCACTCACCAAGTAACAGGTCAAAATTCAGTACTCTTTTACTCATCAGGAATAACCAAATCAGCAATTGTCTATGCCACAGAAGGCATATTCTTCATAGCGGCAAGCATTTTTTGAGACACCTCATTCTTGGTTTTTATTTGATACCCCGGCTTTTTTTTTAACATTGGCAAAAACACATTTCAGAATTGTAAATATTAAATAGTTTTTCAGACGTCTACCGCATGTCTGAATTTGGTGTATCCTGAAAATTTTGTTGAATGTATTTGATACTTATTGATTTCAGAAGGTAAGTGTACTATTTGTTAATTTCATGTGATCAGTATTTAGTTCATAACCTAGAGTAAAAAATGCATTTCTGATGGTTATTGAATCAAAACACTTTTGAACGTACCCCAAACCATGCATATGTTGTTACTCAAATTTCGCAGTTTTATGTGACCGTTTTTGTTAGGATACTTGGATAATGATCCATAATTTACACTTTCAAACCGATCATAGTTGACCAGATACGTACTTCCAAATTCATTACTTTATTTTCATTAATAAGCTTCCAGAATTCACCTACTTCAAAATTATTCTCAAATATTATACTGAATCTTTGAATAGTTCGTTGCATAATAATATGGCATGCGACGATGTAAGACCCCATCTGACAGTGAATTGATCAGAATTTCGCCTTGCGTTTTTGAATGATTAATACCAACCTCATAGAGGTTCTACACACCAAATTTGACCAATATAGGGTATGCCACTCCATAGATATCCTACTTGGTACAGGTGGCTTCAATTTTGCTCACGACTAATATCATAAACTTCCATCATGATTGCACGCAGCTATATTTTTCTTAATATCATTGTATTTTCGATGGAATATGATTCTTGTGAAGATTAAACAAATCTATATGTTGTATGAAGGCTATTTTCTGGCCGTGGTTGGCAGGTTTTTTTGCCTGACGTTTCGTCTACCGCTGCGGTATATGTGTTCAAAGGCAATGTGGTGACAGTCGCAATACCCGAGCTCTGGTTCTTGTTCCTGTTGTATCGAACGCATTAACTCCTATTTTCGTACTGGGCGTTCTATTTATATCGTTCTTAATTGTATTATCTGTTCGTATTCGTATACCTCTAAGAACAGGTAGCTCTTCTCTTCTGAATCTCTATTGCCTCTCTCTATATTCTTGGGTAGTAATTTTGGGTACTGTCCAGCATTACTGTATCTTCGAATGATAATGTGGATACCTTCTTTGTTGAGAGCATGTTCGGCCACAGCCAACTTGTCGATTTGTCCGAGGCGAAAGTTTTTCTTGTGTTCGGAGAGACGGGCCCCTATACTTCGTTTCGTGGTTCCGATGTAGATCGACCCGCGGCTACGTGGAATCCAGTATATCCCTGGCGTTGCTAGAGGTACTCTAGGATCATTCGCTGATCTGAGATTTTGGCTAATAACTCTTGTTGGCTTAAATATTAGTTTCATGATGTGTTTCACTAAGATTATACCAATCCGGTACCGGATTTCGTGTAACTGCGGGTCGGTCTACATCGGAACCACGAAACGAAGCATAGGGACCGGTCTCTCCGAAACTGTCTTCTCGGACAAACCGACAAGTCGGCTGTGGCCGAACATGCTCTCAACAATGAAGGTATTCACACAAGACAAAGAATATTAATAAAAGCTGGCAACCTGTTCTTAGAGGAATACAATTAAGAACGATATAAATAGAGCGCCTAGTACAGGAATAGTTGCTTAGCCAGACTTCAAATTGATTTCATTTTTAGACTCACTGAGAACCAACACTTGTTCGTGAATAAAGACACTCGTCTCCGGTTAGTTTTTGGGGAACCCATGAAAAAATTCAGTTAGGAAAGTCATGATAAAACAACACAACATATCAGAAAGTGAAAGCACCTAGAGGCTGACTTTCGATAAAAGAAGATCAGATGTCAATCTTGCTGAGGTGCCCATCAGTGAGTTGAGGATCGCTCCGGAGTAGCGGGGGTGGATTGACGAGATGGGATGTTCTGCATACATTGACCGTGTGGAGAAGAATTCAACTCAGGGCACTCAACCCGGGAGGGGGGGGATAGTTGTTATGCGTTGGATACAACAGGAACAAGAACCAGAACACCAGCTCGGGTATTGAGACCGTTTCCACATCGCCTTTGAAAATTTCTACATGAAATGTCAGGCATAAATACTTACAGACCAGATCCAGAAAACCGGGAAAATTAGCCTTCATACAGTTATCTCCGGCGAATTTACATTGTTAGAATCTACCTATATGTTTTCATGTATTCAATGTTGATTTGAAGTAAACGCATAAACAATGAACGTATGAAAACGTATTCCTTCATTATCGTTACAATGATTAGTAAACGAAAAATCATAACAACACGGCCTGCACGTAAATACGCCAGGTCTGCGAGCTGGGCTGAATCCCACCGACTCTGCCCCAGGGAATAAATTCCAAACAGCAATGTCTGAAAGAAGTGGTCATAGTCGGAGGGTGTACAGTGGAGATCGTTACTTTTTACGACGCTCGTAAACTGTACGGGAAATAATTCGAAATCCCGATTCCCCCGATCGTTTTGTGTAACAAAACCGTGGACAATGGCATATCCAACCGGTACAAATCTTATATTGAAATCTGATGTAATAACGGGTCGTTGAGATTATTTTTCCACAGCGGAGAATTTCTGCTATAAATTATAACCTTCGGGCGACGTGTTGAGTGATCTTCCGTAAATACAGAATAGAGTGATCTATTACAAAGTTGAATCAACTGAGAGCAAATACATTAAACTTCAGTAATAAACTACATCGACGTATTCCGTAACTTTTTTTTGGGAGATTTTACAAAATCGCACATTTACAAAATCGCACTATTTACTATATACATTCTTCAATAGTGCTTGATACTAAACTATAGTCTGTCCAAAAATGAGAGAAACTACAGCAATATATCAATATATATATACCGGGTGTCAACGAATCTATTAGACAAGTCATAATTTCTAGACTATTAGGAGAATTGAAATGAGATTTGGTATAGTTGAATGGTATGTGGAGAGGAATGTTTTCACATATTTTTCACTTTCCGGTCACTTCCGGTTTCAGCGGAAATGGCTCCGGTTCTGAATTTTTAAATGGAACACCCTGTATATTGTAGCATTTTTGGATTTCTGAGACAATTCTGGATCAGAAACTGACATTTCCGGAAGTTTTTCAGCCTACTTGATTTTTTCAGAGTCACTTTTAAAATTGCATCTAGGTGGCCATGATCGGACGTAAACTAATCTATGGACCTCAGGTGATATCAGAAAATTGCAATAGCGGAGTTTTAGTGACTAGTGTGTTGAATATGAATGAGACAAGTTTACAAAATAACATTTTCGTGTCTAACTATTATTTTTCAAATGGCGACCATTTTTTGATAAGCAATTTCCGAAAAAAAGATTTTTTGACGAATCTAACGTTACTAATTTATTTGCGATTGGATCAACAAATTTAACAAATTTAACTAATAATTTCAGCGATGCATTAGATTTTTTGCAATATCCTAAGTTCTTGAAAATTCCACTATAGTAAATTTTCAAAGTGCATCCCTCCTTGTTCAAGACACATTTCAGCTCGTTCAATTGTTTCTCTCAACACGTTTTGTAACATTTGAGGCGATATACTTCTAAATGCCTGTTGAATCCTTTCTTCTAAGATTTCGAGAGTGGCTGGGGCTGTTGCATAGTAGACCCTTTCTTTTACATATCCCCAAATGAAGAAATCTAACACAGTCAGATCCGGTGAGCGGGCAGGCCACCGTACTGGACCGTTAGTTGCAATAACTCTATTATTAAAATGCTCTATTGAAAAATCAAGTACGTCTCTGCTATTATGGGGTGGTGCTCCATCTTGCTGGAAGTAAATTTGCCGTAAAACTTCTAAAGGCATATCATTAAGATGATCCTCGATTTCATTTTGAAGAAAACCCAAGTATCTAACCCATGTTAACTGACCTTGAAACAATATTGGACCAATTATTCTGTTTCCAACGATACCAGCCCAGACATTGACGCCAAACCTTTCTTGAAAATTGCCCTCTCTCATTGCATGTTGATTTTGTTGGGCCCAGTACGGACAATTCTGCTTATTAAACATGCCATTATTTGTAAACCGTGATTCGTCGGAAAATAGAATGAAGTTGATAAAATTTGGGTTAACTCTATGATTTTGAAGCAACCAATCACAAAATACTACTCTTCTATTGCTGTCGTCAGCATACAAATGTTGATGTAACTGATATTTAAATGCTCGATATCCGTGCTTTTTCAGTATTTTTCTTGCTGATTCGTGACTTATCTGCATTTCTCTACTAATTTCTCTTAAAGAAACCGTTTTGTTAACTTCTACCATAGCAAGAACGTTAATCTCAGTCTCCTCATTTATGACAAACCTCTGTTCTGCGTCTAGATTTCCCTCTTGCCTAAAACGACTCTCAACATAGGGAAAATACTGATGAGAAGGGTGTTGCCGATTGGGATATCTCTGAGCATACAACTCAGCAGCTTTCCTTGAATTTCTGTGGCATTCTCCAAACAATAACAACATATCCACTTTTTCACTTTGAGTATACATTATTTCGACGAAAAATTAAACTAAAATTAACGAAAATCAAGAGAAACTTCTACTTTCTGCTCATAAAGCTTATGTCACTGTCATAACCTAGGTGAGCGTTTTGTTCTCCAAAGTGGACTTGATGGAAATAACCGCAAAATATTATGCATCATTCCTATCCATGGCACCCTTGACAAAAGTAAATGAATTTGTATCGAGTATTTTCCTCAGTAATATTTAATTTATGTTCTTATTTGTAATCCAATCGCAAATAAATTAGTATCGTTAGATTTGTCAAAAAATCCTTTTTTCGGAAAGTGCTTGTCAAAAAATGGTCGCCATTTGAAAAATAATAGTTAGACACGAAAATGTTATTTTGTAAACTTGTCTCATTCATATTCAACAAACTAGTCACTAAAACTCCGCTATTGCAATTTTCTGATATCACCTGAGGTCCATAGATTAGTTTACGTCCGATCATGGCCACCTAGATGCAATTTTAAAAGTGACTCTGAAAAAATCAAGTAGGCTGAAAAACTTCCGGAAATGTCAGTTTCTGATCCAGAATTGTCTCAGAAATCCAAAAATGTTACAATATACAGGGTGTTCCATTTAAAAATTCAGAACCGGAGCCATTTCCGCTGAAACCGGAAGTGACCAGAAAGTGAAAAATATGTGAAAACTCTCCTCTCCACATGCCATTTATCTGTACCAAATCTCGTATAGTCTAGAAGTTATGACTTGTCTAATAGATTCGTTGACACCCGGTATATATATATATATATATATATATATATATATATATATATTAGTGTCATAGAACAGCTTCATTGTTCTTGGATTTTTTTTTCATAATAATAACTGTTATTTTTTTAAGAGGCTTCTCATTTTCCAAGCCGCATCAAGACTGATCAGTTTATTCTTCCTCTTGGAGATGATCACTTGGTGATTGAAACACGTGTCGAGGTGTTAAAAATAACGGTTTGTTGTTAGCATTAAACTCCATTGTTATATAATTTGGTATGATCAAATAGCATCTCAATTCATTTACTATCTTAAACGCGTAGGCTTTGCTTGGTTTCTATGGCAGAAAAAATGAATGCGTTGTTGATATCTTTTGAAAACTGTCAGACGTTTATGAACATATCAAAGATGTATTCAAATGATGAAAGTGCTGATATGCTATTTAGTTATGCAAAATCAAATAGAAATCGACCGAATCGTCGTATTCCAAACATTCAAATGTTTAGACGATTAGAAAGAAATTTGAGGGACTGTGGTGCATTTGACAGGAAAATGTGTGGTTACTGGAAGGGCGAGGAATCAAATAAATGTTATGGGTAAGCAAGTATCACCATATAAAAATTTACACAGTGAAAACATCTTTTTTTTAAATTTAGGATTGGCCGGTTACAAAAATTATGCTAATCAATATTGTTCTTCACTAGAAATTGCTGTAGAATCCACCAGAACTATTTTGAAAAAGAAAAAATATGAATGCTACAGGATACGCAAAGTTCATCACCTCGATGAAAGGGATTATGGAAGGAGAGTACGATTTGCGAAGTGGTTAAGACGTAGAAATACGGAAGTTGAAAATATTTGTGAAAAAATGATATGGACGGACGAATCAAAATTCACCAACAATGGTTGGTTTAACAGAAATATCCATTATAGGGGGCATAATACGAATGGACATTCACATAGGGAAACCAATTTCCAAGAAAGATTCGGAATTAATGTTTGGTTGGGAATTGTGGGAACAAACATCTTTGGCCCTTTCTTTTACGATGATCATTTGAATTGTGGAATGTATCTTCATTTTATATTCAATGAATTCGAAGGCTACTCAGATGGATTGCCACTGAATACCCGACATGAAATATTTTCAACAAAACGGCGCCTTTCCCCATAATGCAGCAATAGTAAGGGAACATTTGGAAGCAATATTCCAAAAAAATTGATTGGAAACAATGGAGCAATTAATTGGCCAGCTCTATCCCCAGATCTCACTCCTTTAGATTTTTTTGTCTGGAGATACATAAAGGATAACAGTTTTTCAACACCAAGTATAGATATCGACCATTTCAAACAAAAAATAAGAGATACATGTATTAGTATTACACCTATTATTAAAGAAAATTGCCACAGAGATTGTCTGGATCGACAATCAACAAACATGTCGTTAATTCGAGCATTTAATGTAGACTACCATGTAGCTTCGATTTTACATAGGTATTGGTTTTATTTTTCCCAAAAGTTCATGATAAAATAAATTTTTTTTCTGTTTGATTGTTGTCACTGATGATGGTGGTTATTTCAAATGAAACGCTACAAAAATAGCAAATGTGATATACCCTTGAATTGTGAATTTATCGATTTATAAATATCTGTCATAAAAAGAGGTCCGTATTTAAAAAAAAAAGTTGATGGTGGCCATGTTGACATGAAACGTTTTATCGAATATTTATTATTACATCGTCATAGTATACTTCAAATAGAATAACTATTTTTTCCATTTTTTCATATTCTCTGAAATAACAATTCAATTCGAAAAAGACGAAAAACAGCATTTTTGGTTTTCTCCGTATAACTGGAGAAGGGCGAGTCCCCGAAAATTTTCTTCGAGCATTGTATTGTTTATGTGATTGATGACTTGTTTACTTTATGGTATGGTAATTATTTATACGACCGGTTTCGGGTTATCAAGTATAAACTTGTTTCATACTTGATAATGGGATCAAACCCGAAACCGTTCGTATAAATAACATTTTCCAGTGGTATTTAGACAAAAGTGTTTTTATTCATTTCATTCATTTTATTGTTCCCGATGACAGTTACCTTTTTTCCCATTTAATCGTCTTCGTATCTGTTACGGTTTAGAATATAGCAATGTTACCACATGATAAAAGAAACGGACCTGTATAATAATATGATTATGTGAGGAAATGTTATTTATTAGTGAAATATTTCATTGATCATTTTGTCTATGTACATAAATAAACATAAGCCAATTGTTATTTTTGTAGGATGATACTAATAAAGTACATACACAAAATTAGTATCACCATTTTAAGCCACTTTTCACATAATCAAAAAAATAATACGTGCTTGCTGGTTAATTTTTTAATATATTGTCAGCAGTATATGTTTAACGCACACTAAACACTGAGCTTCTGTCCAACGACAGAGGAGGAGCCTGCCTTCCGCTAAGATATCGAGTGAGAGAATGGGAAGCCAGACAGACTGGCGCAGTAACGCGTTAGGTAACACCCGCGGTTTACCCTCTAATAAGTTATCACTTTAAAAAATACGTTGATTCTCGTAATCTGTGATGACCAAATCGTTTTATTGGATAATTAAATTTAATACCTTCAACAAATTACATATTGCTGGGCCCATTAAACGAACTAAACTATACGAGTTCATTGGTCTAACGAAGTTTTCACATAAATCTCGTTGAGGTTGGTCGGCGTATAAGTTTCGAAAATGTGTTGATATTATGACAAATTTGCCGCGTGTTTTGATAGCAAAATGGATCTAAAAGTTCGAAATATAGTTTAGGGCACGCGTTATTAATAAACGCACTTCTTATTGATGAAAAAGATAAAATAAAAATACAAACTCAGAACAGGATAAATTAACAGCTGAGTGAAATTTGTCGGAAATATGCTTTAATGTAAAAATAGACCGGCAACTAATTAACTCTGCGATAATCTATGTGGACATTACACAAAAGGGGGCCGGTAATATATGTCGGTGTGTGGTAGACGAAACAAGGTAAACAAAACATTGAAATTCTTGAGTTTTCATATGGCGAGATATGGCATCTGAAACTGTTACAACAATATTCATTCAATTCGAAAGCGACCGTTTACATTAAATTCTAACCTTGCTTGAACGATGATCTGAAAAAAATGTCATAGTCAGAAGTGAGTTCTTCGTGGTTAGATAAAGCCTAGTAATTTTGAGAATATATTGTAGCAAACGAATCTCGGTCAAGCATATGCCATTTCAGGCTCAATTACTAAGTACAAATACTTTTGAAAAATTATACTGAGCTAGAAGTACAATAGTGACTTCGAAAAAGTACTAGGGTAAGTAAAAGTACTCGAAAAATAGTAATGAAGTATTTAATGAGGCTATTGGTAAAAGTTACTGGTGTTGACTTCAACCAATATCCACAATATCCACAGTTTTGATCACCTTCTTTCAACATATCTGAGAACTTCTGTTTATAGGGCTGGTTTTTGTGACAAAACGAAACATCTTTTCATTTTATTCTTGCCAATATAAATCAAGATGATTATTCTCAGAAGTTTTTGTATTTATTTGCTGAATTTAACGAAATTATATATCGGTATCTTGAGGATGCAAATCAATTTGAAGAGATTGGATTTTGATTATTATCGGTATCATTGAAAACTGCATTTTCTGTGGCTTCTTTTTCGTGGCAGATCTTGTTGGGCATATTTCAAATTAACTTATGCATCAACGTTTTTGCTTTTACGAGTATGATCGCTATATAAAACGGATTATTACGATGTTTTCTGTTGAAGTCAACGGCATTTCTATTCAATATTTACTGATCTAAACTTGAAGCAATAAACTCGAAATTCTGCCCGATATTAGTCATCATTGTCAAATATACGACTCCATATAACACACTAATAACTTTGTCTATCAAACCAAAGTATAAAAAAATAAAAATTCATAGTTTGTTAATGAACTTAAAATATTTAGAAACTTCAGGAAATTTAAAATATTGACAGAAAATCTTATATATTTCAAATTCGAAAGTTTTAGGTAAAATGCGAACATATAAAAAATATGGGCTCTGATAATGAATTGTCGTAGTGTAAAGTGGACAATACAGTTTTCAGATATACTCACGTTATTTGAATATTTTCTGTTGGATTATCGATGAAATTAAATGTATATTTTTACTAAAAAATATTCCAAGTCACCTCTGGAGAGACTAGTATCTTAGTGCAGATGTAGTATCCGCCAGTGCAGTTGTTAGGTACAATAGGTGAGTACCTACCTATATAAACACCCGAATTCATTCGTTATTCAAAACAAAAACCAATGCAATTGTAATCTTTCTTCATCGCGCGTATCGCATTGGTTAGGTATGGTAAGCTATCCTTGAAAGATAGACATATGCCAACATATACTTCTATATAGTCCTATAAAAATAAATAATCTGTAGTGGAATGTTTTGTTATATCTCAAAGGGATATTCAGTGTTTCTGACGGCATCTCCTTGGCATAGAAGAGGTGTGCGACATCGCAGGGGTAATATATTCCAACCAATTTACACGGTATATTGATAAATTATGAACATATACCTTCCTCTTCAATTATTCCTTCCATTAACAAAACCGTATGAAAATCCGTTTGGTAATTTTTGAGTTTATCGTGTTCAGACAAATAGACAGACACAGATGGTGACATGGAATGGATTGATAGATGAAAAGTACAGCTTCCTAAATGGTGATGGATGTAAACTAGCCGTTTTTACATTTCTGAGAAAGAGTAGATTTGTGGTACACAGACATAAATGAAAATGAATTGAAAAAGTTTGATCCGACCGGGATTCGAACCTGGCTGTCCTGTTCGCTAGACAGGCACACCAATTAGAATTGTAGCTGAATCACATCTTGAATTCCATCTTTCGTGGTGTTAGTGCGAAGAGTATTAAAATTGTTTCATGATGAACTTAACAACTTAAATTTGGTTGCCGATAAAAATAATAAAAATTAAATTTAAAATACAGGTAAAGACGGAATACTGGTGGTGTACACTCGTTAACACTTGTCATGTTCATGTTTTTATCTTTTTGTCGTTAGAAACTGTATACTTCGAAACGAACTGTCAGTTCAATGTTATGCTTGACGTTGGATAACCTATTTTGAAGTGAAGTGAATACCTATTAGTCTGTAAACTTGAATATATACATAAATACATCCTTCTTTCAAGATTAATGAAACAAATGAAGTAAAAAATGGCACTGAAAAAATAAATCAAAAGTATGTGAATTTCATGAAAAAAATTTCCTTATAAACCAACAGCACTTCTTTTTTCGCTGCCCACTATATCAAATAGATGCATATCATATTTATATTCATACGTGGTTAATACTATTGGGGTTTTTCCCAACACCAAACCGTTATTTTAACATCTCCACACGTATTTCTATCACCAAGTGATCATCTTCAAGAGGAATATTAAACTAAATATTAACTAAATATTTAGTAATATTCATTCTTACACCAAAGGTTCCAAAGAGTGTATCACAAGTACTCCTAAAACAAGTCGGCAAACATAATTTGAGATTAATTAATATATCCATATCGTCGTGGTATAACTTAATGATCTATAGAGAATTCAGTACTCTATACATTGATGCTGGTTATTTCTTTAAAATTTTTATCATTTTCTTTTTTTCAGCTCATGTCGTTAAGTGATTTTCGGCCAATTTTTCTCTACAAATTCAAATTGGAAGAAAACGTTAAAAAAACTTACTGTTCGACGTTAGTTTGCGAAATTATATTCTGCAAATTTTAGCCTCGAAGATGAGACCCGATGTGGTCGACCTAAAGTAATCCAGAACGGGGATTTGAGGACCCTGGTGGAGACTGACCCATCACAAATGGTGAGTGAAATAACGGAACAACTGGGCGTCAGCTCCTATGTCGCAGAACAAAAATAGATAGTTGGCCACTGTTACTTCTTCACGAATTATTATTCAGTCATCCTTGTTCACTATGTTCAAACATGGTTTATTCTACTGAAGCTAAAGCCTCTGCAAGGATTTATAATAGGAATCATCCAGACCACAACGTGAGCCATCAATACGTTAAACAGTTAACGGAAAGTTTCGAACTTCTGGTTCTGTTCACAACAGAAAACGTGAAGTATCCGTCCTGTCAGAAATGACGGAGTTGAAGTTGCAGTTTTAGGGAATGTACAAATGGATAATCTACAATCTATCAGTCAAGTAGCTAGAGCGTCTGGTGTATCAGCTACTAGTATTTTTCTGATTTTGAAAGCTTACAAATTCCATCCTTTCAAAATAAGGCTAGTTTAGGAATCAAACGGAGGTGATCCCTATCGTCGATTTCAGTTTTGTGAGTTGATTAAAGAGAAATTGACCAATAACCCAAACCTATTACCATACATGTTTTTAGGCCGAAAGTTCTTTTATGTTGAATGGTGAAGTGAACATAATTGTCATTACTGGAGTGATGTGAATCCCCAGTTGATGATGGAAACACATTCACAAACTCCACAAAAATTGATATCTGGGCCGGCATTCTTGGCAATCATATTGTTGGACTATTCTTCTTTGGAGATAATCCCAATGGAGACACATACTTAAATTTATTACAAGACTGTGTAGATCTTATGATTACACAAATTTTAGGAAATGATGACAATTTAGTATAAAATGAAAAAACATTCCAGCAGGATGGTGTACGTCCACATTTTGATGTTCGGGTGTGATACATCCAATTTTTCCACAAACACGGTTTTATTAAGAAAACTTGACGATTTAGGTATAGGGATATGTATATCATCTTGAAGCATTTTTCACCATCTTTCAATTTATCGAGTAATATACAGGGAGTTTCATTTGAAAAAATGAACTTTCAACTACTTTTATGCACAATGGAAATAATAGTAATTTTAGCACGCCCTGTATGATAAGGAGTCGATTTCTTGGTGTTATTTGAATATTTCGAGTTTGTCCAAACTATCGTCAAAATATTAACTTTTCATGAATTGAGAGTACTGATGTACTTAATTTCAATTAAGGCTATGTTTTGGACCATATTTAGCACAATTTATTTTTTATCTCGAAAACAGATAGAGATAGGTATAGGACATTATCAACAAAAAAGTATTAAAATATCAGAGCGATTCAAAAAATGTATACGGGGTGGGGTGTTCCATTTGAAAAAATAAAGTTGCTAGGACTTTTTGATGGAAGTGGCAACGCCGCAACGCTGAAAATATTTTAGATCGATAGAACAGGTAGGGAAATGTGAGAGGTGGAATTTTCAGAAAAATCATGCTTTGCGTTTTCCAGAAACGTCTAACCTACCATCGACCGTGAGTCACGCTGTATAACTTTGAACAGTGTATAAACAGTGTATGCCAAGTTAGGTTTTGATATAAATCGATAAAAAATGAGACTTTTTATTTTTAGTATTTTGTGCAAAAACTTTCATGACATCAACAGGAAGGTAATATTTACTCTTGCTGTAGGCTACATATTAATTATTCAGAATATCACAGTTTTGAATAGGTGTAGGTACTTTGAGAACTAGAAGTCAATTTCAGTAGCCACGTAAATTATATTACTTAAATGTTTTGATGGAAAGATTTCTGTACATCAATTGAATTTTAGTTTTTGTATATGGCCAATTTTAACTTGAACTATTTGTAAAACATAGATATCAATGAAATATCAGTAGAAGTAAAATATGATGTACCAACGTATGAGTGACAGAACAGCCAGAAAAGCCACCATCGTAATTTTACAAAGTAACTGTATTAGAGTAGATGCAAAGAATTCATCAAACAGGTTCCACTGGATGAAGTATGAGCCGCCCTATCAATATAACTTTATCGCAAGTGCCAAGAGCAAAGAATGCTGATGGAATGATTATTACATGATATACGACAAGAAATTATCATTAAAACAACGGTTATTAGGTGTAAAAAGCTCAAGACAAACAACTTCCATCAAAGATTTACAACTGTTGCGACAACATGATGTTTGTTTGATAAGTTTTAAAGCAAACACCTTTCTTATGTCAAACAAAGAGTATTAAAATAGCTTATCTCTGAAATGGTAATTATATTAACAATTTGGTTTGAGTTCAAGGCATGAGAATGCATATAACGTATTCTAAAATAGTAGGCGTACAAGAGTTTTCTATGTGTGACTGAGGTATGAGAAAATCTATTCTGATAAACCTACATCGGTCAAAAACAGAAATAGTTACCAATTGATAACATGGCCGTGTTATGTATGATTTTCACGAACTTTGTATCTGGTGTGGACAGATTTGTTTTTCCGACACATATGGTAGTAAAGTTTTTGAAAAGAGTGAATCGTATTTCGGAATTATTCTAGATGCTGCATGAGAAGTTGAAGACAATTGTTTTTACCTGGAACTTTTGATGATTCATACAGAGATTGAAAGCTTTATTGTAAGTAAAATGTTATATCGATAAAAGCTCTTTTGCATTTTATGTTATATGGCGTTCCTGTGTGTGATATCTGTTTTTGTGTTATTGGTTTAGGAGGGTACAAATGGAAATCTATGGTTTATTATTCATATCTAATTTCTCATAGACAAAACTCAAGGATACTTTTATCTTCCATTGAAAATAACCAAAAATGTAAACAAATTGAAACATGGAAATAACACAAAGACATGCGTTACGTTCTCAGCATGCCTGAATTAAAAGGCAACAACAAGGCTTTCTCAATATATCAATTCATATCTACTGTCCATACTCCATGTAAATCTGCCAATAGTTTAAGAATTTTGAACATCTCTCGAACTTAGGTGGACCGGTCAACATTTTTATTTTCTTACTCCTTATCGTTTTAATTTTCTGAGATGCTAAACGAGTTCTTCTTGGCATTAATGGATTTTTGGAAATGAATCGAGTATTATAAATATATCTATATATCTCTTCAGCATGGACAGTTTCCTTCGCGACTGAAACATTCTAGAGTTTCTTCAATCCTGAAATAAGAAACTCTCATAATTTGGTAAATTATCGTGCTAATGCTGTTTTTGCATCACTCTCGAAAGTAGTCGAATACATAATGCTGCAATTTCTACATAACTTTTTGAATACAAATAATATTCTAACTCCGAACCAACACGGATTTCGATCGAATCATTCCACTACAACGGCAATTATTTCTTTTTATTCGAATCTTCTACAGTCTGTTAAAGCGGCGAAAATCCTGCTGGGATTTTTTGTGACCTCAGCCTTGTCTTTGACTACGTACAATTCAGGAATCTTCTGTTTCAAATAATATCTTCCAAATCGCATCCAGGCTAACAAATGACGGTCATAACTAAACTTTTTCCGATCAGTTAAAGAATGACATAGGTGTTCCCCAAGGACCAGTTTTGGGGACACTACTTTTTATTCTCTATATCAATGAGTTGCCAACTGTTTTGCATTTGTTTGTATACTGATGATTCTTACCTCCTATTTGAATCAAAAGATTTGCCTGAATTGCAACAAAATAAAATCCGAAACGAAAGCAGTAGCTTACTGCTGAAATATAAACAAGATAGACATCAATATTGGAATATCCGGTGTTGAGATAGGAAGAGTTGAGAGCATAAACTTTTTAGGGCTTTTTCTGGACAGCCACCTCAATTTCCATCAGCACTGCGATAATTTCATCAAAATACTCAATGAGAAGTGTTATCTGTTGAGAAACCTGAAAAGAATTCTAGACAACTCTGGTTCACTTTGATATTATCACGGGCAGATACAAACAATAATTAACTATGGGATCATTCTGCAAAAAGGTTGGTTGGGTAAAAGGATCAATTTTTTCTAAAAAGACAATGGTTTTCTTGCCGACGTTTCGAATTTAATTGAATTCTTTTTTAGGGCTCTGTAACAATGAATTTTCATAAACATACCTTCCACAAACTTATACAATTATTATCGTTTCAATTTCTCAAAAAATAATTAAATTACTTACCGAAAAGTAGTTTTTTCGTGTTGATAAAATTACTATTTGAAAAACCATCAGACATATTAGATACATCTAACACAAAACGACATGAAACAAATGAATAGCTTTAGCTGTGATCCTGATAAGGTGGTGTCTGTTTTTTAATTAATGGCGGAAAGAAAAAGAAAGAAAGAAGGGTAAAATATTAAGGTATTTTACTTATCAAATAACAGCATTGAGGCCATCGCCAGCTCTTCTAGTGTTAACACTATCGCATTTGAGAATATGTATCATTTCGCTCAAAAGTCTTTTGGATAAATATGGTTGAACATCTAGAATGGTAGGATGATCAAAACCAAAAATATGTACATATTCTTTTTATGTTCAACGAGAGCTGTGGGGTTTCTTATATACAGTTTCATAGAGTCTCTCTTGTATTCTAAAACTCGTGTTTTGAGATACCGTCTGGTTTGGCCAACATGTCATTTGTGACAGCTTCCACAGTTCAATTTGTACACTATATATGGACACATTTTTGATTTTGATCATCCAACTATTCTAGATGTCGAACCATATTTATCTAAAAGAAAAGCGAAATGATACATATCCTCAAATGCAAAGGTGTTAACACTAGAAGAGTTGATACTGCATATTTCAATTCAATTCGGAACATCGGCAAGAAAACAATTGTTTTTTTGAGAAAAAATTGATTCTGTTACCCAACCAACCTTTTTCAAATGAATTATTGGATCACTAAACTAGTTAACCGAATATGGGATTATTGTTGGGTGAAATTCTTCACCTTCCTAGAATAATTTTGTAGAGCAAAAGAGAATTATTAGAGCCATTGCAAACGCATCACGAACATCATCGTTTAGAACATTAATAAAAAAATTGCAAATTTTGCTTTTACTTGGTCTCTGCATTCTGGAAGTTTTGTTGTACATCCATAAATTGAAGAAGTTTTTAAACAAAATCAATCTTTTCATGAATATAATATCCGCATTTGGGGCTGAGATTATAAATGCACTTACGGAGATTTTTAAAATTGTAACCAAGAAACAAGTATTCAAACAAAATAAAACAACTACTTTTTGAAATTAGCTCCCATACAATCGATGCGTTTTTCTCTTATCTACGTCAGTGAAAAAAGGTTTGAAATATTTTTCATCATTGCTGCTTTGTTCACTCACTCGATTGTTTCAAGACATATTGTTATTTATGAATGTGTCTGTTATATACGTTAATTATATATTTGATATGTATTGATCTATCCAATTGCTTTTTAGGCTCATTTTAATGGGCATATCAGGAGAACATATTAGGAGAAAATTATTATTTCGCCCTGATTTTGGATACAATGTGAATCCATACGACGTGGACTTGAATTATTTTACGACTTGAACTATTTTACAACTCAAAATTGTAACCATGCTAGTGTGTGATTTCGAGAACTTTTCTGTAGAGTTTATTAAAGAAAAACAACAAAATCTAAATATTCACGAATGAAAATTATTCAATACTCCGTCATAGATATCGACGGAGCGTTTGATAAAACAACCTTTCCAACAATTACCCAGCAACTACACTCCAGGAATGTATACCTGGTAGTAGGAGATGCTCAAGATGATCTCTAGTAGAGCAAGAAGTATCAATGTAGACGATAGTTCTGGATACTCTGATTAATCACTTCAACAATAATGGATTCTACACAATAGCATATGCAGATGACATAGTTATCTTGCAGACCAGCAAATTTGTAAACACACTGTGCCATAGAGCGCAGGATGAGCTCAAATTGATAGAAACATGGTGTAAGGAACACTCACTGTTGATCAATCCCAAGAAGACTGAGATGGTCCTTTCCACAGGAAAAGAAGTTTATCGGGCTTAAAACCTTCCGAAATCTTCAAAAACAAACTAATCTTATCTGAAGAGGTGAAATACCTTGGTACTATCCTCGACAGGAAGCTAACATGGAACTTTCACCTAGAGAGTAGAGCAAAAGGAGCATATGTGGCTCATGAGCAATGTCGGAGGACAGTGGGACGCGCATGGGGTCTTTCACTCCGTGTGGTCACCTGGTCTACATGCAATAATAATACCTATGTTAACGTACGGAGCCATTGCATGGGGACCGAAAGTTCTACAAGCAACGGCCATCCAAAAATTATATCAAATACAGCTACTGGCTTATTTAAACACAGGAGCCATGGGAACAACACCAATCGCGGCAATGGAATTAATACCGGTCTGACTACTCTGGATCTGTACGTTAAGGAGGTTGCGTTAATGGCTTTGTTACGATTGCGCACGGCTGGTATAAACCTCGAAGTAAGAATGGGTCAATTGAGGCTGAGCCTATGGCGAGACGCGCTTTTTGCGCAACCTCTGCTGCAGGCAACCAGTGATGCAATTGAACCCAGGTGTGTGTTTGATAAACCCAACAAAATACAAATAAAACAGAACACAGAGTTAGATACTACAAATGCAATACGTATATTTACAGACGTCTCAAAAAACAAAGAAGGCTCAGGATGTGAAGTGTACTCCAGATCACTGAGGATTGAGTGAGAAATGGAAAAACATACCAGCGTGGTCCAAACAGAACTGGCTCGTATCTCAATCGCCATAAAAGAAATAACCAGGAAAGGAATTTCTGGCAAAAATATAACAATCTGCACTGACAGCAGACAAGCCCTATTAGCCTTGATCAGACAACATGTTACCTCAGGGCTAGTAATAGAGTGCCACCAAGATTTAGCCAAAGCCTCGGTAGATAACAACATTATCCTGAGGTGGGTTAAAGGGCACGACAAGAGTAAAGGTAATCGCATTGCCGACTCTTTAGTCAAGAAAGCGGCTGGATTAAGAATTTTAGAACTCAGTGGCACCAAAGGCCTGATGACTTCGACAATTGAGGAACTAGTCAAATGTTACACCCATGCTCAATCCCTAAAGAGATGGGATGAAATCAAAGGATGCAATCTTGCCAGGATCACCCTGGGCAACTCTGGGAAGCTGGCGCCGAAGAAATATCCGGCGATGACCACGAAAAATCGATGCTTGACAGTAGGATTTCTGACTGGCCACTGTCAATTAAGAAAACACCTTCATAATATAGGGCTAGTGGACACATTTTTGCAGGATGTGTGAACAGGAGGATGAGACTGTCAGGCATGTCCTATGCGAGTGCCCGGAGTTATCGTCAATAAGAGAGTGTGTGTTCGGCGAGTCTTGGCCTACACCAGCCGATATAAAGGAGATGTCTCCCAGTGACCTTTCCACCTTCCTGGAAAGGACAGGATGGACGATGACCTAGAAGAACAACTCCTCGGGAGGATGTACATTATAAATACAATATAAAATGAAATATAATTTTATCTAAAGTAACGGTCATTTTTTAACTCCTCAATAACAATTACAAATAAGCAAGTGGGCAAGTACGACACTGTTCATTTAGAAAAAGGTAGATTTGTATCGATCGCTATTCAATAACTACTGGCGAAAATGGTGGATGGGACTAAAAAGAATGGTGAATGCGTAAAAATCCATCGGTTTTGACCCGTCTAGATTTTCGATTCTGACAGATGTGAGGATCAGGAAGAAAAACAAGTGAAATAATTGTGGTGGTGCTTAGAACTTTTTTTCATGTTATTGAAGTCGATAATAAATTATTCAAATAACCTGTAGGCGTAACAGTGAGAATCCTGGTGTAGATAAAATGAAAATGCAATTCGAAAGCGGTTTCGATCGGTTTCTGTTACCACACGGCTATAAAAAATGTCATTCTTCCACTGAGCTTATTTCGATATGATTGTACTCATTAACGAAAACGATCAATCTCCTGTAACTGCTCGTTATGTTGAGTTCGAATCAAAATAATACTTTTTGATTTCCGCGAATTAATTACGACCAACCATTCAATTAACTTTTAATGTTTATTATCTGAAACGATTTGCACAACCTGTTCACGACTGCGTGCCATAATTAATTCCATGAGAGCGCATATCAATTAAAAATATAATTTCTTGAAAGTATCAGAACCGCAGACCTTTTATTAGCACGATAAAAAGCGTTCATTTTACGGGCATCATGAACTGCCGTGCAGTAAACAGTTTCATTGCCCTATATTACAGGGGAAGAGGAGATTGCGAGTTAATAGCTCATCTTATGGGCTATTAGATGCCTCATTTTTGGATTTGATTGCCATTTTGCATTTTATGCGACACGATATGGTACTTAATGATATTTTGTTCACCCTCTTGTCATCCTTCCATAATACGTCAAATACTACTTCAATTCCTCCAATTTATAATTTGGTCGTTTTTGGCACTTGGAATAATCTTCTGAATCATATTGTTTCCAGTTGTCTTGGAGGTCACAAATTTGCAGTCAGATTGATAGGGCTATTACAAAGAAGACTCTTGTTATCTGTTACAACATATTCATTATACGGTGTGTAAAAGCCAAACGGCATAAATTTATTATTTCGGTTACTGTACATATTTTAAAAAATCACGAAACACGTCAAATGTGAATTATAATTTGACATTCTCCAACGTAAAAATGCCACCCCTACCTTCATCCCCCTTCGAATGACAGGTATAACCCCCAATTTTTTAAATGGAAAGTGAAAGTTTGTGATACATCGTTTGGAAGGTCTTTTCATTCTCTATTCAAAAATTTTATTGCTTTCAAGTTTATTGCAACAATTGAGACAAAATAAATTAAAATCATGTAGTTACCGAAATTCCATAAAATACACTCAAAAAGTAAAATGTAAGGCAAACCGTATTGAAAGGTAGAATACGAAAAAGAACTATGGATGTTAACGAAGTATATATTCACCAGGGACATATATAAAATAATAATATATAAAAATGGATGTTTGTTGGTTGGTTGGTTGGTCGGTAAGTGATAAACTTCTACATCGCTCAACCGATCGTGATGAAACTTGACATGTATAAGTAATTCTTCATAGAGAAGGTTTTGAGGCTATCAATTTTTCTGTAACTCGCCACTAGATGGCGCTGAAGAATATTTTTTTTGAAAGCACTGTTCTATAACGCTGCGCACGCCTAAGTTCGTTGATTCTGATTCTGTCATAACATTGGAACAGCAGCGATACAGCAACATAGTACTAATTAGTACTACAACTACCAAATTCTACGCGGGCGAAGCCGCGGGCAACAACTAGTCTTAAATAAAACTCTCTTCTAACATTATTTAACGTATCAGGCGTGACTGACCTAATCGCAAGCGTTATTCGTTCTTATAAGTCATTCAAATCTGAAGGTTTAGTTTTGTACACATTGCTCTCTACATATCTCCATGAAAAGAAATCTAATAATGGAAGATCAGGTGATCGCGCTGGCTATTCAATCGATCCTCGCCTCCCTATGCACCGATTGGGAAATGTATCGAGGTATGGCCGAACATTAACTTGATAATGTGGTGGTGCTCCATGCTGCTGAAACCAAATCGTATTCACTGGAAATTGAGGTTTTCCTAGATCAGGATATAAATTTTGTAAATTTGGAATGACATCATTATAAATTAGTGTCAAATAATTATCGCCATTCAAGTTGCCCTCAATGAAAGAGGAACCAATGATAAGGTTTCCTACAATCCCTGCCCAAACACCAACATTTTGAGTTCATTGCGTGTGTTCTTCTCTCAGTAGCGGCAATTTTGCCGATTAGCATGACCGTTAAGAGACAAAGTACACTCATCAGAAAACATAACGTCTTCTAATTAGATGGCATTGTTATCCAACATGTCCTATCAGTTGCTCACAAAAATTAGTTCTTCTATCAAAATCGTCTTCCATGAGCTCCTGAGTAGGTATTATTTTATAAAGATGCATTTTATTTTCTTTTAATATGTTTACCACCGATGTATGGCTAACATTCAATGTAATGGATGCCTGCCTACTCGATGTATGTGGGTTTTCCTCAAACTCAAGCATCACATCTAAATTGAGTTCATCATCCATTGCATTGGAAGCTGCTTTTTTCATTAGCCCCACATGACCAAGCTCGCGAAACCGCTTCTCTATTTTGCATATTGTTTCTTGAGATATGGGCAGTAAATTAGGAAATTTTTCATGAAATCGGCGAGTTACTTCCTGTTGTGTTCGGGTTTTATCTCCGTAACCAATCATTTGTGAAACTGTTATTTTATGCATTTTCTTTAATCTAACCATTTGTCAGACTTGAAGTTAACGAACTTTAAACTCTAATTAAAAATCTGTTAACTAATGTTTAAACTAACGTTGCGACGGAAATTATTTATAGATTTTCATAGGATGCCATCTAAACAGAAAATTGCTATGGTTTTTACTAACGTTATTTATTATTTTGTATTTCATCGAATTTCGGTACCCCCACATCATTTTAATTTATTTTATTTTGATTGTTGCAATGAATCCGAAAGCGATAACATTTTTTAATAGAGAATGAAGATACCTTTCAAAGAATATATTACAAGTCTATAGTTCCCATTCAAAAAATCGGGGGTTGTACCTGTGATCAGACGGGGGTTGAAGGTAGGGATAACATTTTTCCGTTGCCTTTTGCCTTTTCCACACTGTATAAAGATATGAACATAGTATACTCACTAAGGAAATAATAATAAACAATTTGGAATAAAAGCAACAGGAACCAATTTCATTTTGAAATACGTCAAATTTTGACAGGATATCATGTAGGAAAATTCTGAATACCAGATGATTATCTCTCATCTATCTCGTAGGAATATATAAATTTGGCTCAAATTGTTGAGATATATGTTCACACCGTGAAGTAATAACTATTGTTTGTCAAATAAATATTTTTTTCTCTTTTATGGCAGTGTTAATAGCACTAGACCAGACAGACATAAAGGAGGATCTACCAGCTCACGACAAAACACATGAACCAACGAGAATTATCGGAAATTCCTTGAACAAACCAAAAGACATAGTGAACCTAGAAAACCAAGATTTATAAAAAATAGCATGTGGGGATTGCAGCAGGGAATATGTCGGCCAAACAAATGGGCGAATATCAGTCAGATTACAGGAACATCAACTCGCACTTCACAACAAATAACCTCTGCCCTATAAAAACACAACCTTGATACAGGTCATAAATACTGAATTCTTATTTTGTTGAGATACGATACACAAGGTAGCTCGATTACGAATTCCATGCACATATGGATAATGGATATTGGACTATTGATGACCGGAAACAATTCCTCTATGTTACCTGGGTTCATCTCACACCAAATCATCTCTTTAGTTTTTTGTTATTTGAATTTTACAATTTTCACTACAAATTATTCTAGACAAAAATTCTAAATAGAGAAATAACAGTTGGCATTTTCCCTCAGAACGATGTATGTCCAGCTTTATCATTAGGGCGAAATTTTGAACACTTGGGTATTTGTTCAAAATTGTTCAAAAATGATCATGTTTCATCAGTGGTCCCTTTATTGAACGTGAAATTGAAAATTTAAGGTGAGAATATAAAATTTCATTGAAAACAATATAATAACATGGAAGTTGATTCAATTCACTAGTGACTTTTATTATCTTCAACAAGTGAAAAATGTGAAAAAAGTGAATTGTGAAAAAAGTTTATTTCACGTATTCGTATAATTCTCATCGAAAGTCCTTCTGTAGTAGCAACTTCCTCATAATCATGCTTTTTCTAATCTTTTCTGATGTTTTTTTTATGTCTCTATGGACATATTTGTATTGTATTTATTTATTTCAATATGTAATTTGCTCTGATAATTTATGAAACTGTCCAATGTAATAAAATGAATATGTATTCATATCTATTTCTTCGTGTTTTCATTATTGAATTCGAAAGGATATATTGTAAATTCCAACTTTGATAAATAGATTACAACTTTTCAAGACGCAAAAATTATAAAAGTGTGAGCCATGGACGCAACACCATAAAACAGATTTTTATTTATAAGAACCAGTTCAATTCACAAACTACACAATCATACAGATGAAATTTATAGTCTTCTACTGCTTGTACGTGTGAGCTTCAATGCCGTAATAAATTAGAGTAATTCATTTATCACAACTTTTTTAAAAAATAAAGAAACAACAACGACTCCGTATTTTATAAATGATGTGACTGAACATTTAAATAAAATCGCATTGGAAACAGAATGCTTTGAAAAGGTCTACCCCCCAAAAATGGAACAATATAATAATAATATTAATATTTATTTGTAGTTCCTTATTACATAATACAATAATTATTCAGTCTATAAAACTAATAAAATAAACTACAAATGAGGCTAGAAACGACATGTACCAGAAGGGTACTGTTGATCTTAGTTCTAACCTTGAAGAAAAGAAAACTTAACTAGAGAAAAAAAACACAAAAAGAAGAGAAAAAAAAGAGGAAGGAGAGAGGAAAGATGAAGAGAAAACATTTCAAATGTTCATAGAAAAAATTTTTCAGAAGTATAAAATCTATGAAATCAATGACTTTCTGTATGAGAAGAGATGATATATTTTTTGTAACAGCACTCAAATAAGGAAACTTCACCAACTTTATGGAATATTATTATACAAACTATATATGATCGTCGATATAGATTGGTTTGATAGGCCGTAACCCTTTAAATCTCAAATTTAAAGTATGTACATCGCTACGAAATCTTATTTCGTTATACAAATATGATGGACATTTGTCAATTAATATTTTATGGAAGAGGGTAGCCGAGTGCAAAACACGCTAATTTTTCATAGTTAACCATTTGGTTTCCTTAAGTTTATGTGAAATTCTGTAATATTTTCTAATACCATCTATTTATCTGAGACATGATTTTTGAACTTTTTCAATTCTACAAATGTCTTTTTTATCCAGAGATGAACCGTACACAACATCACAATAAGCAAAATGACTTAACACAAGCGCATTTGTTTATTTTATTTTCAAACTTATTGATAATAAATGATGATATATTCAAAATCATGTAACTTCTCTGAACACATTTTGTGATATGTTTTGTAAACCTTAACTTTACGTCCATTCCGATACCTAAATTTTCTGCCACGTTCTTGGGGCATATTACTGTATCACCAATAACAATATTAATATATCTTTCCACCAAGCTACGATTAGTACAAAAACAAGCAGATTAGTTTTGTTTGAATTGATTTTTAGGTTATGAGCTTCAGATGCTGAAATAAGACGAGCTAGATCTTCATTTAATTTTCGATTAGCAGTAGCAACGTCATTAGGGTTGAATGATAGATAGAGTTGTGTGTCATCCGCATACATATGTGAATTATAATGTCCTAGAACAGAAACAAGATCACAAGTGTATACGTAAAATAATAGTGGTCCAAGTATAGATCCCTGAGGCACTCCAAATTGAATAAATTCACTGCTCGATTTTCCCTTCGATGTTTATAGATAGTTCTCTAATTCGCTCTCCCATAGTCTTCAAATATAAATTGATGGTCACTAATTTACATCTTACTGTTCTATAGATAACAGTCCACGAAATCTTTAGATGCAAATTTGCGATTTTGCACCCCTAATCCGATTGAGCTACAAAACATTATTACTGGGGTCAATTCAGGGTATGAACGAATAATCCAATTCCCCACATCTACAATATACTGTACAAAAGAGCGTGCTTGTGCTTTTAATCATTGAAAACTGATCCAATCCGATTATCTCCGTTACACTACGTGATTTGTCACCCTAAATATTTACTTAATATACTCACTTATAGGGAATGAAATGGCTAGAGGTGAGCAGAATAATCTATCCATGGATTGAACAAGATAAAATGTGACAGGATTTTATTTGTTGGGCCCAAAACCCAATGATTTTTTGAGAAAGACATTCTTTGTATACTATTCTGTATTTTGTATACTATTCTCTTGAAATCTGTTTTTCTGTTGACCTGTTGTCGCACCCCTACGAACGACAACTCTCAAAAGTCGAAACTTGTGCGAGCTACGGAATAACGAGGTCTTACCTTTTAACGTGTGATTCCTAACACGGGCTGGACGATAGGAAGTGAAAATAGAACGTCTGACCTTGCGGTTCGATCCACCGATTCACACAACGGTGGATCCAACCGTTGTATGAATCTTCGATATTTCTTCAGTTTACCTCATTCAAAAAAGTTACTCAAAAGTTACTCACTCAAAAAAATGTTGAGTTGGTAAAAGAGTGGACCTTATTATTAAATTAGAAAAAGGAGTCGTCTGTGATTCCCTGTCTTGAATTTTGAAACTGTACATGAAATCCTGGATTGCAGAGAGTACAGGAATTCCGTTGCATGTAGCCGGTCGGTTTTTCTTCAGGTGTAAAATAACGGTAAAAAAAACAGAATAGTACTAAAGAACGTATACACCAATCATCTCAGTCAAAATTAGGTAAGTATCTCATATCAACTCGTATTTTGACATCCTAAAAGTTGTTTCAAAACCTATAGGGTGTACGAGAACGATACTGTCCATAGATTTTGGAGCATTATTTACTGCCAACAAGATTCGAATTCTATTCTCAAATAATCTTTGAATCGAACAGTTTTCTTATAAGTGTTATTGAATAGATAGATATTTAATTGATGAACATATTTATTGAATATAATGATAAATGAAAATTATTTATAATTATGTTTTCATCAATAATTATTGAACTTTATATGGCGTGTTTTCACAGGGACTACCGGGTGACCTTGAATGATAATGATATAACTGCCATTGCGATAGTTAACGAAAAATATAATTTTATTCATAGAGATCGGGGTCGGTCACTTTGTTTATCGACATCGATATTTTTCCAACAGAGTAACCGTTGAATTTAATTTATGATTTTTGAACTTTGACGACATCAAGAATGGTCATGTTTCGTTCAATTTAGACCAAACAAAAGTATCATGTTGATGAGTTATAATACTGGGAACGCAAAAATGCAGGCTACGAGTTTGCATTTCAGCTTCACGGAGAGGAAGTTCGGCCATATCTGAATAGGTGGCCCGAAAATTTATTCAAAATAAAAACTGACCAATGACTTCGATGAAAAGAAGATATAGGTCTTGAATACGAAGGGTTATGGAAAAATTCAGGAATATTGAACAAAGATCAGACCAGTCAGGCGACGGTACAAGGGAGAAGTGTTACGGGCAGTTTTTCGGACTTGGGAATACTAATTAGTCTGTTAATTGGGGGAGTGGCAATCGGACAGTTGCAGAAGAGTTGCGTCTTCCCTATCTCCTTCCTCTTTGTTTTTCTCTTCTTTTTGTGTTTTTTTTTCTCTAGTTAAGTTTTCTTTTCTTCAAGGCTACAACTAAGATCTAGCCTCATTTGTAGTTTTTTATTAGTTTTATAGACTGAATATTTATTGTATTCATATGTAATAAGGAACTACAAATAAATATTAATATTATTATTATATTGTTCCATTTTTGGGGGGTAGACCTTTTCAAAGCATTCTTTTTTCAATGCGGTTTTATTTAAATGTTCAGTCACACCATTTATAAAATACGAAGTCGTTGTTGTTTCTTTGTTTTTCAAAAAAGTTGTGATAAATGAATTACTCTAATTTATTACGGTATTGAAGCTCACACGTACAAGCAGTAGAAGACTATAAATTTCATGTGTATGATTGTGTAGTTTGTGAATTGAACTGGTTCTTATAAATAAAAATTTGTTTTATGGGGTTGCGTCCATGGCTCACACTATTATGGTTTTTGCGTCTTGAAAAGTTGTAATCTATTTATCACCGTTGAAATTTACAATATATCCTCTTGAATTCAATAATGAAAACACGAAGAAATAGATATGAATACAATTCATTATATTGGACAGTTTCATAAATTATCAGAGCAAATTACATATTGAAATGAATAAATACAATACAAATATATACATAGAGACATGAAAAAACATCAGAATAGATTAGAAAAAGCATTATTATGAGGAAGTTGCTACTACAGAAGGATTTTTGATGAAAATTATACGAATACGTGAAATAAAGATTTTTCACAATTCACTTTTTTCACATTTTTCACTTGTTGAAGATAATAAAAGTCACTACTGAATTGAATCAACTTTTATGTTATTATATTGTTTTCAATGAAATTTTATATTCTTACCCAAAATTTTCAATTTCACGTTCAATAAAGGGACCACTGATGAAACCATGAACATTTTTGAACAATTTTCACTTGAAAATACCCTAGGGTTCAAAATTTCGCCCTAATGATGAAGCTGGACATCGTTCTGAGGGGAAATGCCAACTGTTATTTATCTATTTAGAATTTTTGTCTAGAATAATTTGTAGTTAAAGTTGTAAAATAATAACAAAAAACCAAAGAAATGATTTGGTGTGAGATGAACCCAGGTAACATAGAGGAATTGTTTCCGGTCATCAATAGTCCAATATCCATTATCCATATGTGCATGGAATTCGTAATCGAGCTACCTTGTGAGCCCCGGTGACTTCGATTGTTTTTGTGGGTCTTCTATTGATCAAAGCTGCCTTCCGTAGTCTTCGTCTCACATCAGCAAGGATAAAAAATTTGAAATTCATATCGGTCTCCATCAAGTTCTTCAATTTTCAATTTGTGACTGCCCGATATCTTGAAGCAATTTGGTCATCTTTCATCTCTCCATGATTGGGAACAATAATTCTACAATATTCTACTCTAATTGACCAAAGTTATTCACAGCTGTCATATGTCTCAGGCAATTCATTATCATGATACTGAAAATGCACTCATTGTATAAAAATTGTCATTATTTTGCAAATGTGATTTCACCTCTCAAAAATCGTATCTCAACAAAATAAGAATTCAGTATTTATGACCTGTATCAAGGTTGTGTTTGTATAGGGCAGAGGTTATTTGTTGTGGAGTGCGAGTTGATGTTTCTGTGATCTGACTGATACTCGCCCATTTGTTTGGCCGACATATTCCCTGCTGCAATCCTCTTGGTTTTCTAGGTTCACTATGTATTTTGGTTTGTTCAAGGAATTTCCGATAATCTCGTTGGTTCATGTGTTTTGTCGTGAGCTGGTAGATCCTCCTTTATGTCTGTCTGGTCTAGTGCTTCATTTATTGATGCGTTGGGTACAAAGATTTCACGTTCAGACTGGCACATACGAAAAATCAACTGATTCAATACATAAAAGGTATATATTATCACTGCCATAAAAGAGAATAAAAATATTTATTTGACAAACAATTATTACTTCACGGCTCGACAATTTGAGCCAAATTTATATATTCCTACGAGACAGATAAGAGAGAATCATCTGTTATTAAAAATTTTCCAACATGATACCCTGTCAAAATTTGATAGGGTATCATGGGGGACAACGGAAAAATGTTATCCCTACCTTCAACCCCCGTCTGATCACAGGTACAACCCCCGATTTTTTGAATGGGAAGTATAAGCTTGTGATATATTCTTTGAAAGGTATCTTCATTCGAATATAATAAAAATATCATTGGACTCATCGCAAAAGGGCTTGTTTCATGCTATTGAATATGATACTGGTTTCCTTGTAGACTGATCGAGTTAGGGATATATTATACTTATCGAGCCTAATCGGTCCCAACACCTTTTTATATTTGATGAAAAAAAAAAAAATTCGAGAAGCAAGAGTTTAAATTGACCGCGTGTCTGTTGACCAATAAAATTGATCGTGTCTACAGCGGTGTGCCAAGTGCCAATTATTATTTTAACAATACTACGAAGTTATGAAACATTAGAAAGAGTACATCTCATACATTCAAGAGAGGCAATATGGCTAATATATATCGTTGAATTTCTTATTTTTGGTAGGTGGCATGAATGCATAATTGATTTATTTTATTAGGTTTCATAAGCCTTCGAGAACCATTTAAAAATATAGCTCGTTGAATTCCATTCAGAACCATGGTTTTCAAGTACCTTTTATTTCATATGGAGAATTTTTTCATGAATTCAAACGTTAACAGGTTCATGTACACTTCCATTATTAAAATTTCTGTGATATCTACATGAAAATGTCTACTGCCGGAGATATTTCAAAAATAACAAGTTAATTGCGTTTTGTGTTATTTAAATCCCACGTATAATTAATCCTTCCTTCCAATGCATTTCTTACACTTTCTTCTTAGATTTAGTTGTCGGAAGTGAGTGTGATTTTACATTGAATCACGAATGAATCAGAAACTGTTTATACGCTCCGTGAATTGTACAATTTGGCAATGTTCATTATTTGTATTGTTCCTGATGGTCAATCGAAAAAGAAGCGAGACTAGGCCCGTAACGTCACGGGCCTAGAAAAACCGATTTTTAACAATCAATTACGGAAAAACAACACTATTTAGAGAGAGAGAGAAACATTTATTTTATCGTTTTCTTCAATCCGGATGAAGGTATACTCTTGTCTATTCTTTACTGAAGTCTCTCCCAGTCGAGAGTATTTACCCGAATTCCATTATTATAAATTTTCGACTTATCATAATCAACAAATCGAATAATTTATAATACATCGCAAAAAATCCAACATATCCCAAAACGTTTATATGTGCTGCATTTGTGTCAATATTTTCTCTTCATTCAAGAAATTCGTAAGACAGTATAGAAAACTCATCCAAAATATCTTTGATAAACTTGAGGATGTCGTAGTCCTCAAAAACTCCCCTATACCGGGTGATTCTCCAAGGTGGCTCACCCCTATAACTTTTTTATTATTGGAGATAGAAAAACGAAATTTGAGGGTTGTGTATTTCAGTTCAATTCACATTTTTTGGCATATTTACTTGCTTTGCCGTACTTCCGGTTTGATCGGAAATGACCCCAACTTTCGATTTTTAAATAGCACATCCTATATATTTTTACTTATCGAGAATGACATTCTGAATCCAACAATACTTCACTTGTCAATATTTGACGAATTGAATCTTTTTTTTTTCAATTTTTATTTTTTTATTCTAGAATGCCATGGATCATGTAAATCGCTTCATTCTTGATCAAGCAACATGGGAAAACTACGACTTTGAGGATTATGACTTCACAGTCGTTTTAAGAATTATTTCACATTTGCAAATATGTGAAAGATCATTTTCTTATGAATAATTTGATGCTACACACTTTCACTTCATTTTCTCTATTACCAATAACACATACCCAATAACATACCCATAACAAATAATACGTATTCGGTATACTTCTGCACTAAGTCCTGTTACTCTAGTTATCCGTGACAAACAATTGAAGCTGTTGCTAGGACTACCTAAACAAATTAATGAATATGCTATCACTTTTAAAAAGTTATTTGTTAGGTAGTTTATAATTAGATATGGCAAATTATACTAGAAACCAGAAAATTGACAAGTTGCTTATTTACGAAGAAACAAAAAAGAATGCGACTGATGCAGCTCGAATTTATGCTCAGAGGTTCCCTAATCGTCGCCATCCCACTCGGCATTATTTTCCAAAACAGGAAAGAAAAATGCGAAATGAACCACAAGAAAATGCCAATAACTTCATCGTCAGTGAATAAAAAGAAGCAGACGTGTTGGCCTTTGTTGAATTGAATTGTACGGCGTCAATTCGACAAATTGTTTTTGAGTGTGATATAAGTTATTCGTCCGTTTGGAGAATTCTTCATAAACATAATTCAATTACCAACTACACCAACATCTTTACGATAACGATCACAACTGGTTTTTGACTAAATACAAAGAAGATGTACGTTTTCCATTTAAAATTATTTATTCAGATGAAACCCGATTCAACAACTTGGTTATGTTCAATAGGAATAATAAAAGGTACTGGTGTCAAATAAATTTACATCTGATGCAAGAAGGAAATTTTCAAGCGCGATTTGGTTTCAATTGTTGGATGGGTATTATCGAAGGAAAACTTTTGGCACCAATAATTTTCGACAGACAACTGACTGCGGAAATATATCTACAGTTGTTTAGAAATCAAATTAATGATTTTATTGAAGATTTGCTACTGGATAAACAAATTGATATCTATTTTCAACAAGATGGAGCGCCACCTCACAATTCTCGAGTCGTAAGAGAATATCTGAATGACACCTTCCCAGAAAAGTGGATTCTGTTTAAAATCTGTTTAAAATCTGTTTTTCCGTTAACCAGCTGTCGCACCCCTACGAACGACAACCCTCAGAAGTCGAAACTTGTGCGAGCTAAGGATTAACGAGGTCTTACCTTTTAACGTGTGATTCCTAACACGGGTTGGACGGTAGCAAGTGAAGATCGATCGTTCAGACTAGGGCTTGAACCACCGACCAACACGGCAGTCAATTCGAGTGAGTGAACAAAGCACCCACGCCGAACCGCTTGGCTACCGACTGACACATATAAACCTATTCAGTGGCCATCGAGGTACATTCTTGAGTTGTCATATTTTTACATAAATGTAGGTAATATTTCTTTTTCATATTCTAGATCACCAGATCTTACTCCGCTAGATTTTCTCTCCGGAAAACAATTCAAAATCAAGTTTACAATACAACATCAGCTTCTCGTGAAGAACTAGAGCATAAAGTAAGGGTAGCATTCCAGAACATCACTGAACAGCTAATCAATGTGAAGCGCGCAACAACTGAAAAAGTTGAACTTTGCCGTGATCAAGGAGGAGGCTATTTTGAAAATTTATAACCTTGATGGACTAATTTGCGACGTTCTTGCAAAATCAGTGTCTGGCATTTGGTGTCTGGTAATTTGATGCCAGTGTCTGGCATCAAATTACTCGTAAGGAAATGACCTTTCACAAAAAGCGACTGTGAAATACTTCTTAAAACGACTGTGAAGTCATAAGCCTCAAAGTCGTAGTTTTCTTACTTGATCAAGAATGAAGCGATTTACGCGATCCATGGCATTCTAGATCAAAAAATAAAAATTGGAATAAAAATGATTTTATTTGTCAAATATTGACAAGTGAAGTATTGTTGGATTTAAAATGTAGTTCTCGATCGAAGTAAGTAAAAATATATAGAATGTCCTATTTAAAAATTGAAAGTTGGGGTCGTTTCCGGTCAAACTGGAAGTACGGCAAAGCAAGTAAATATGTCAAAAAATGTAAATCAAACTATAATACATAACTCTCAAATTTCGTTTTATTATCTCCAGTACTAAAAAAATTATAGGGGTGAGCCACCTTAGAGAATCACCCGGTATAGTTTTTGGGAAGTGAAATAACCTCAATCTCCAGTTGAACGAGCCTGATCTAGAGATATATTAATTTTGTGTTTTGTTTCAATAGAAACATTGGCAAAAAAATATAAAACCTAGACAGGGTCTGCAATAATATGATCTAGATCAATGAAATTGATATTTTCTTTTGTTTTTGGTCATTCGTCAACTCATGTACTATTTGTAGAATATGTAGTTTGGAAGGACTTTGGAGAATCGGCCAAAATGTTAACCAAGTAGTGAGTTGATCTCTTGCGTTGGTTTGAAGAAACAATGATGGACAAGGACAAGGGAGGGTTATAAAACTGAAGTATCCAGAACTCCAGTTCAAGTTTTCAAATAGAGATTATCACATTAAATAGAAATTTGAAAACTTTCTGTCAGCGATAATTATAATTATTCCTGCGTTCATTGCGGAACATACCAAACATCCAACATTTTACTTAATGTTCGAAATATCATAAAAGGAAGTTGTGAATAGTTTATATACCATGACTTTTTACAGATTTTTTTTGTAAATTGTCATATTTCGAGGTTTTCTAACTAATTTATGTCTCCAACAGAGCAGTTAACCAATCAATATAGGTATCACTTGTTTTCGAACTCCAAAAGCAGATTCCCAATAAAGATCAAACTCATATTTTGAATCTATTATTTACCAATCTCCCACTTTCCTAAAGAAATATCGGTATTTATATGTGGTGTAAGGCAATATGATAACACATTGTCTGAAATGGCGATGAAATCTTCAATTTAGGATATTGGAAATTTGTCAATATCGGAAATGCTCACATGTTTACGAGTTCCAGCCCTCCATTTTATGGTATCCAGCTAGATTTGATAGCTACTACCGGCATTTATTGCCAACTTCATACAGTTTGAACCCCTGATACTCACTCAACAATGTGGGTCTAAACTTTTGTTTTCGAGAAGAATAATTCACGTTCTATCAATGAATCATTATAATGGTCGGATTTTAAGATAATTAATTTGAATTTAATTAATATTCAATGATACTCGTCAATATAATCAATAATTAATAGACTGATAAAATGAAAAAAATATGAAAAAACTTTTTGTATCCATTTCGTAAATTTCATATGAGTGATAAATACAGTGTTCGATGAAAAATATTACTCTCATTCACATATAAAAATATGCCTCTGAAAATTTTTGTGTGGCAGGAGAAAATTCATGCCTAACTCATACTCCAAATTATTACTTTTAATAATCAATCTCTATATCCAAGAATATGAGACCAGAATTGGGTCTTACAAATGACGTATACAAGATGACAATTAATTTAGACGGTTTCCATTTACCTAAAGTGGTATATATATGTATATATATATATATATAGATATATATATATATATATATATATATATATATATATATATATATATATATATATATATATATATATATATATTTAACATAAGTATTTTAAAATTTTAGGAAAATGTTAATTCCTATTAGGAATTTTTTTTGTACCTTGGGTGCTGTCTGACTTGTCCATTTAGTCCAAGTCTCCAGAAAACACTGCAGCCTCTTGGGCTTATTGCGTTTATTTTCCCATCTTCTTATGATACCCATTCCATCAGTCTCGTTCCCTGTACTAGTTTGTACAGGTTCCTTGTTGGATGTTCGTCATATTCTCCTGGGCGTAATTTTGTACGTCCATATATTGCCTGCCTCCTGTGATTCAGTGCTTCACATTCGCATAAGATGTGTAGAGCTATTTCTGTCCCTTCGTTGCATAATCTGCAGCTGAGGTATCCGTTGTACAGCCCATTTCATTCAGGTGTCCTCTAAGCGGACAATGACCGGTTAGTAACCCTGTAATTATTCTCAGCCGATCCCTACTATATTGAAGTAGTTCTTCGGTTCTTTTCTCGGACGGTTCCCTAATGAAGATTCCACTGTGTTTGTTGCCAGGTACTTTTGTCCAGTACTCTGTGTGCTTGATTCTGGTACTATATATGAAGTTGATGATCCGCGTCTAGCGCATTCATCAGCTTTATCATTACCTGTGATTCCTGAATGCCCTGGCACCCAGTAAAAACTCAATTTGTTCCTGTTTGCAAGTTCATTCAGTTCTTCATGGCATTCCAAGACCAGTTTTGATGTCACCTTCGGGTTTGTCAGAGCCTCTAGTGCGCTCTTGCTGTCTGTAAAAATATTGATCCGCTCATTTCTTTGAGGTCTCAATTTAATAAGCCTTGCACACTGCAAGATAGCATACACTTCCGCCTGAAAGACGGATGTGTATAGTCCTAGCGGATAGCGGATAGATTTCTATCCGCTTGGTATATTCTAGCTCCCGTTCCATGTTTGGTCTTCGATCCATCTGTATACCAGGGGTTTTTTCCAAACATGTTTACGGGATGACTAATGGTCTTCCACTCTTCACGGCATATGATTTTGGCCGTGAAGTTTGTGTTAAAGGTGTACTTCGGTGTCATGTGGTCCGTGCACATATTCTATATGTGCTCCTCCACTTGTTCCGAAATTTCTGTTCGGTCGGATCTTTTGTAGTTCGGTGAGTTTTCCAGTCTGAATTGGCTCATCTTGGCCTTCCCCATTATCACAAAGTAAAGGAGGTAGATTCAGGAGTGACTCCAATGCAGCTGTTAGGGTAGTTCTCATTGCTCCCGTCATTCCCAAACATGCAAGTCTTTGCACCTTGCCTAGTTTGTTGATGGCGGTCGCCTGCTTCATCTTTGGCCACCAGACCAGAGATGCATATGTTATTATGGGTTTAACCGCCATCGTGTATAGCCAATATACCATGTCTGATATATTGGGGATTACTTTTTGTATTTACTACACTACGAATGGAAAAATATTGTGCTGAATATAAAATACATTGCATAGTTTGATGGTGCATTGGCAACACCCGAATATTTGGCAAAAAAGCTTTTTGGCTTTCACTTCTGAATCTTTATTAGAAAATGTGGAACATTTCCAAAGGAAAGAAGAAAGTTCGAAATGAACTCTTCACAAAAATATATAGATTATGCATAAACAAACTAGAAGAAAAATCCCTTCCAAAACAACTACTCTCTTATTAACATTGGATTATACGAAAAACAAATCTTCCTATTCTGACTGTACTCCAGACATGGAATTGAGTCAGATATCATTCATAGGAATGCTACACAATATAATACATTGAAAAGTTATGATATAAAATTTTATTTACATAGAACACTATCATCCTCGATGACGGAATAAGACACCAGTCTTATCACCTCATCAGCACCGTTTTGGATGACGACTTTATGTATATATATATATATATATATATATATATATATATATATATATATATATATATATATTCAAAAGAAATTATTTCTTAGAAAGAAAGATTAACTTTTACTTAGCCATCTTTATAAGATATTGTGGGAAAGTTCCAAAGGGAAGAAGAAAGTAATTTAGTTCGAAATTAGGAAGATGGAGGGAAAGCTTTTTATTCAAAAACTGATCTCTCTTAAAAATATACCCCTTTCAATTTATACTTAATTATTTTTTTTAAATGCTCAAAGTATACACAGTTTTCCATGAAGAAGTTGCTTTGTAGCAGAAAAAAAAAAAGAAAAGCAAAAAAAAACTGAGTTGAATTGAATACTAATGAATTTATCTTTATAATAAGATTGCATTTTTTGTCATGTAACTATATCGTGGAGATATTCAGATGTACACGTGAATTGTCACGTAAATCGTATTCTTCAATGATTATTCTTGACGAATAATACGCAATCAATCGTCACCTCGAAACCTAGAAGAATTCAATTTGACATTGGGCCAATGCTATATTTATTCAGGTATCGGTTTAAAATAAGATCAGATAAATTGATGAATTTCTTCCGATGCTAGGCACTGACCTACATTTTGCTCAATGAATTATATGATACCTGTTTTACAGAACCAAAATAAAATTTTGTGTTTTAAGGAAAAGAGAATGTTAGAGGATTATTCATAAAAGGTTTTGTTAATATCAGTATGTTCAAGTGAAGTTACTTGAGATCATTCTTGTCAGTAATAACAACCCTCAACTCGAATGATTACTGATGAAAATTATGTAGCTTCAAGACAACATTCCATGACTATACAAGGTGTCCCTGGACTTCCTCTTTTCCTCTCGGGAATGTATAGATGGGGTCAAAATATCACCAGTACTTCATATAACTTTTTTTCCTAAAATCCTTCGTTACCAAGTAACGGGCCCTCGAAGTTACAAAATGAAAAATGTTTTTCTTTGATAACTTTTCAAGTGAATATTTAAAATCATCCAAATTTTATTTTTTCCGATGTGCGTTTTTTCAGCTAAATTTAGATTCGTGTTAAAGAATTTCTCCCATAAAATTATAATTATCAGTGAAACTCCTCAACAGTTTAGCTGTGAAGAAGAATTTGAAATATTCGAATGTTGAGTTTCATGAGATTCAGATAACTGATCAACACGAAACGTGATTATTTCACACGTATTATGTACATACAAAATATGGAATGAATTCGATATTTCATAGTAGAGTAGCTTGTTAGTTTAAAAACACCACGAATCTACAGAACTTGATATTTCTTTTGAAAAAATATCTGCTATCACAATTGTGACTTAAACTTCCATATAGGTACTGTACTTTTTGTTTACGACTTCATTTTAGCATACTTTGTATTATTCCTGTTATAAATGTTGTTGAATTAACGTTATCATTATTATTTCTGCTTTGATAATTATTCATTTCAAATAATGGTGGACGAGCGGGTTTGATGTCGTCGAGTAGAACTACATTTTTATCAAGACTCGTTGCTCCGATCGACTTTCCACATGAGTACTTTTATTCATAAAATTGTCCAAGTAACCTTATTTTGTTGAAAAATATTGAAAAATATCTGTCATTTCAAAGTTTTGGGGTGTGGACCATCGGGGGTAGTCCGTTCCTGACTTTGTAGCAAAACAACTGACTCCTGCATGAAAGCTCATCGACGGAATTCATTTGTTTAGTCAATTACCAAAATTTGGATGATTTTGAATATTCACTTGAAAAGTTATCAAAGAAAAACATTTTTCATTTTGTAACTTCGAGGGCCCGTAACTTGGTTACGAAGACTTTTAGGAAAAAAAGTTATATGAAGTACTGGTGATATTTTGACCCCATCTATACATTCCCGAGAGGAAAAGAGGAAGTCCAGGGACACCCTGTATAGTCTTTTTGTAATGATTTCAAAGATTAGGTTAGGTTAGGTTAGGTCCAGAGTGAGTGGGTCTATTCGCCCCTCCACCGCAACACGCAAGGGTTCCCAGAGGAGCAGGCACAAAGTATGTGCTCTGCTGTTTCATCATTTTCCAAACAGAGGCGATACACACTGTCTTCGGACAGTCCGAGTCTCTACATATGATGATTCAAATGACAGTGACCTGTAAGAAGGCCTGTTAGACATCGTAGTTCATCCCTCCTGTAGTCCAACAACTGTTTGGTATCAAGCTTCAAAAGGTGAATAAACGTCTTTGAGTGAGCAAATCCTGAAAGATTCTGCATGAAGTCCATACATATTGTTGCCATCCAGGTGTTCAATCTTTGTGTGGCAAAGCCTAAAGCGATCCCAATGACAGGTTCTGGTCCGATGAAGCTGCTTGCAGCACCCTCATTTGCAAGGGAGTAAGCAGCTCCATTGCATTTCAGGCCTGTTTGGCCAGGAATCCAGACCAGAGAAAATCTGTTAAGTCTTCCTATCGAGGAGAGTCGTTTTTGGCAATTTGCTACCAATTTAGACATTGCTCGGTAGGAGCCAAGAGCTTCCAACGCCGCTTCACCGTCTGAGAATATTTTTATTGACTTGTTTATGAGGTTGGATTCTTCCAATCGATCCGCACACAATACAATAGCGTAAATTTCCGCTTGAAATATAGTTGCATAGGTTCCTAGGTAGGTTGATATATCTGTCCTGGGTCTGCGACTGAAAACACCTGCATTAGAAGCGGAAAGTGTTTTTGATCCATGTGTGAACCAACAACTATCTGCTCCTAATATTTCCTTCTCACGGAGGATCCAGTCCTCTCTACTCGGAAACAGTACTTTATAGGCACTTCGTAGTTGACAGTTTGAGGCATAAAGTCAGAGGTCATTTCCAGAATGATGTGGCTTCCAGTGTCAACCAACAGTTTGTTGCACTCTGCATTGAATTGATTTTTGCAACTGGCAATGTGCACAAATGTATATGCAGTCCATCTAGCCTCCCTCTCCAGAAAAATGTGGAGAGGAGGTAGATCTAGAAGGATCTCCATGGCCGCTGACGGTACTGATGGCACCACTGATGTCCAGACAAGCTTTTCTCTGTGACCCAGAGAGCTTCGCCTGGGCCGTTTTCTGTAAAGCCTTCGACCACTTGGCAATGGCACCATAAGTGATTGGTCTGACAATCATCACATAAATCCAATGGATTTATCTGGGACCTAAACCCCAAGTTTTACCAGAAATCCTTCGACATGTGCATAGGAACAGTCTGGCTTTGTATAAAACTTTTTCCAAGTGAGCGTTCCAGGTGAGTTTTTATCAAGGACAATGCCAAGATATTTCACCTCTGTTGCAAATGGAACGTCCTCACCATTGAGGGAAAGTGGCGTTAGATCGTCCAACTTTCTCCTCCTGGTGAAGGGAATTATCACAGTTTTGCTAGGGTTGACAGACATCTGCTTCCTCAGGCACCAACTGTGAACAACGTCTAAAGTGTTTTGGAGAATATTACACGCTACCCTTCACGACGTGGACCTTGTCAAGATGACTAGATCATCTGCATCTGTCGAGGGCATCAAGCAGACTATCCATCAGGAGCGACTACAGAATGGCAGATAGTACCCTGGATTATTTCCTATGGGGCCACCTGAAGTCATTAGTTTATACTACTCTAGTAGAAGATGTGCAAGATTCGAGAAATCGGGTAATTGCTGGGTGTAACAACATCAGAAACGATTCTGGTGTTTTTGAAAGAGTTAGGAAGTCGGTGAGATGAAGATTGGATTCTTGCATCCGAGCGGGGGGTAGTAATTTTCAACAGTACTTGTAGATTAGGAAACATTGACATGTAATTTTTGGTATTAAATTGTTATTGTCGAAATTCTTTTTCGCTCCGTATCTTCGAAACAAAGCGCCCTATCAAAAATTATCAAGGGACAAAATATCCTTAAAATAGTCCAGGAAATAGTCCTTTGAATTTTTGCTGCATGATTAATAAACACCCTGTATACATTATTTTTTTAAACTAATTTTTCAACTAGTGATTAGTTATATAATTTTTTAAACTTGAATGTTGAGGTGCACGTTTCTTTATAACGAGAATGATGATCTCTGAAACGTTTTTATTGACATTTGTTGAATTCGAACTCTCATTAAATATCGCAAGAGATTCATTGGCATCCAGAAGGTAAATGTGAAATAAAATGGAAACAATCTTTTGAGTATCTCAGTTGTTAGGACCGACCGAAAACCCCCGAATTTGTACTTTTGAAGAGACTATGCTGGCCAATTTTCATTTGTTAAAGTGATATCGATGAATTAGAAGCCGATCAATAATTTGCTGAAATGTAAGCATGCTTCTTTTGTTTGTGAATGTTTTTAAATAATTCCCACGCATATGAATGAACTTTATTGTTTCCATTAGAAAACATAATACAAAACATCTTATTGCGATAAAATTATTTTAGAAAAAAATTGGGAACCCCAATGCGTATCTGGCGTCTTAGGTAAATCTTCCTAATGTTTCACGAGTTCGTTTGTTTGTTTATGTTAGCGTAATAATAGTGTTGAAACGTTGAAGTAAAAGGGGGCGTACGAACCAGTAAATCAAGATGTAAAAGATATATGTGTATTCACGGAGTGTGAACACTGTTTGATTATGGACCACCAAGAACTTCGCTTGTGGCTAACTCATAACACTCAAAACGTAATTTAGGTTCAGTAGGCCAGGTGCAGAAATGATGTTTCATGATTACCGTTTCCGAAAGTATCTTTGATTATTGATCATGATTAAATATCAAATAAATCGTGATGTATTCTGCCTTTTTTAATATTGATGTAAATTGCCATTAACCTGAATTTTCTGAAGTAAACTCTCAGAGCAGGTTTAATTATCAAAACTTCTTAGTTCACGAATATCTTGTCTATTCTCATGGATGTAAAGAGTGTGTACACGTTTATATCTATCTGATGGTGCTCTTTTTTTAACTTTCGAATATTTGCATAACTATTCATCATTGGTGAGTAGGAACCAGACATTATTCGGCATTTTCCATCAGCCATACAGGGTCTTTCAACAGGGACTTCCGAACTTTGACAATTGATAACGGCCATCTTGTTGAAGATTCATCTTTCAAACCAGTATGGACAGATATAGCTTTCAACAACACGTGTAAATAATAAACTTGTTCTATCAAAATAGGTGTTCTGTTCGAGCAACGTACCGAGCGCTTCGCCCATTTTACGGTCGCCATAATCATCCTACCGAAAGGACTATTCACAATGTGGTAGATGAATTTGAGTCCACTGGTTCAGTAAATGATCGACCAAAACCCGTACGTTGACGAACCGCAAGATCTAACAAAAATATCACCGCTGTCTGTGAGAGTGTGCTGGAGAATCCGAGTCGGTCGATTTCGCATCGCTCACAAGAATTCGGTTTTTCGCAGATCACTACTTGACGAATTTTGCGTTGTTACTTGGGCCTGCACATGAACAGTAAGTTCATCGAAAAATCATCTTGAGCGATGTGACCCATCTCTGTATGGATTGATACGTGAACAAACAAAATTGTCGAATTTGGGACCAATTCAATTCACATGAGATTCAAGATCGTCCAATGGTTCAGATACGTTGACAATGGACTGTACATATCACAAAACAATGGAATAAGAATAGATCAAATAACAAAAGAAATTAACGAAATTAATCAAAAACTATTTTTCAGCATTGAGAAAGAGAACAACTCAAAACTTAAATATCTGGACATAACGATCGGATATAACCACAACAAAACACAATTTCAAATGGCAATATACAGGAAACCCTACACAAACAAGCTCTACCATACCCGCAAGTTCAAATCATCCACCATCACAAAAAATTGCTGCATATAACGCATTCATATATAGAATGTTAAGGATACCACTCAGCAAGGAAGCCCGGAACAAAGAACGGAAAATCATATACCAAATAGCGAACGAAAACCGATACACCCAAAAGACAATAGATAAATTAGAAAACAGAATCAAACAAAAAATACAGAACAAGAATCAAGCCAACCCAACAGACAAAACAACACAACGATGGACAGCATTTACGTACGTAGGACATCAAACCAAAAAACTAACAAACATCTTCAAGCCATTGAACATCAACATCACATACAAGTCAAACACGAAAATGACACAAAAAATAAACAGCTATGAAAAAGAAGAAGACAAAAACCAAAACGGGATATTCAGTATTTTTTGTGTTATCTTCGTGTTCGGCTTGTATGTGATGTTGATGTTCAGTGGCTTGAAGATGTTTGTTAGTTTTTTGGTTTGGTGTCCTACGTACGTAAATGCTGTCCATCGTTGTGTTGTTTTGTCTGTTGGGGTGGCTTGATCCTTGTTCTGTATTTTTTGTTTGATTCTGTTTTCTAGTTTATCTATTGTCTTTTGGGGGTATCCGTTTTCGTTCGCTATTTGGTATATGACTTTCCGTTCTTTGTTTCGGGCTTCATTGCTGAGTGGTATCCTTAACATTCTATATATGAATAGGCAGCCATTTTGTGTGATGGTGGATGGTTTGAACTTGCGGGTATGGTGGAGCTTGTTTGTGTAGGTTTCCTGTATATTGCCATTTGAAATTGTGTTTTGTTGTGTTTATATCCTATGGTTATGTCCAGGCAGTTGAGTTTTGAGTTGTGTTCTTTCTCAATGCTGAAACATAGTTTTTGATTTATTTCGATAATTTTTTTTTATTTGTTCTATTCTTATTCCATTGTTTTGTGATATGTACAGTCCATCTTCAACGTATCTGAACCATTCTCCTTTTTCATCATATGTTTTTATTATCTGCAAACCATAGATAAGAAAATCTTAACAACTTAAAACTTAACTACCTGGACATAACCATAGAATATAGTCACAACAAAACACAATTTCAAATGGCAATATACAGGAAACGATAAAGTATTACTAAAGTACATTCAAAAATTTTCAATTTTACCATAAATATTTTGCATATGGGTTTAACGAGTAACTGGTTTGAAAATGTCTCCAGAGACATTATTTCCGTTGGATTTGTTTTGACTGTAATTCTTGATTTTTTTTATGTTGGTATTTCTTTTGAGAATTCTCCTTTGGGGTATGATACGTTCTTTACTCACTAGCAAAACAAAATAAGAATAAAAATAAAGTCTTCTCCTCAGCCAAAATAATTATTGAACCATATGCATTTGGATTGTTCAAACATGTTCACAGAAGTTTATTTAATGTAATAGAAAAACTTCCTAATATGAGAATGACAGAGCTTCATACTAGTTTCTTTTTTAAATTAAATCAATTTCAAATTCACAACTACCATTTACTCTCATAACAAACAGTCCAGTTTATATCAACCAAAAGCGTAAATTATAGAACTATCACATGTGCTATTCAACCTCTTCTCTCAACGATGGCGATTGTTATAAGATTGATGTAGTCTAGTTCTGAAAGAAGAATGAACGTATATCACTTTCATGTTACAGATTTAACGCAGTAGTTCAGTACGTTGGACACACCTGGGAACCCTGGAGTGGAACTCACAGGATGCAGGCTATAATTTCATTGGAAAATGTTTAACTATCGAATGGATTTCAACAACGAAAGTGGGTAATAAATTATTTCACACCTGGATAACCTAGCAAAATCTTGATGGATTGTACCTTCACGTACATTAATTAATTTTTGCATTGAACATATGTATGAAAAATATAAAATTGATGGATATTAATTGAAAGTGATGACTTATATCTATCAGATAAACATAACATCTTACTTCGTGAAGTGAATGAATGAAGATTAATAAGTTAGTTTGACAAAATATGAACACATGGCTGGTTCATGAACCTAACATATAGTTTTACCTCAATTTTAATTCAACTCAGTAGCTAATGCCACAGTATTTCCATTTCAATGGGGTGTTGAGCACCTACGAACTTTTTCGGGGGAGGAGGGGCTGAGCTTAAAAAATTTTATGAAGGTAGGTCAAAAAAATGAAAAACTCTAATGAGAATTGGAATATGAAAACTGAAGGATGAATATAACTCTGGATGCCAAACATGTGAGGAAAAAAATTCCAAATTGTTTCTTAGATGCCTAGTTTCGAATAAAATGTTGAAAAAAACTTGTTAAAATCTATTTTTTCGTTAACCAGCTGACACTATTCAGTTTAATTCACAAGATGAAACTAACACCAGCTCATTTTTACCTTTTTGAAAATATTATAAATGGTCTATCGATGTATTTCGACTCTCAACTATATAGCGTTCACTGGGACATAAAAGTCAGGTTAATTTTGGAACCCCAGTGGAATTGGAGGGTTTAGATATCAACACATTTCAGGTACTCTTTACTTTATTCATTCAAATCATGGTATACATAATACACACATATTGTATACACAATCCTAAGCAAATCTCATATTCGTGAACGATGGAAACAATCAAAAGTCTGTCCAATTCTCAAATCAGGAAACCCAGAGAATATTGAGAACTGTAGACCAATATATATTCTCTGTAACTTCGCGAAGGCCTTTGAGATATCTGTGTATGACCAAATAATGCCGCAAGTCAAACTCCTGATCTCTGCAAACTAGCATGGCTTTCCAGCAAATAAATCCACTGTTTCGAATCTCTGCAGTATCAAGCAGTTTTTGATAGAAGTAATGGACAGAAAAAGACAAGTTGACGTTATATACACAGAATTTGCAAAAGTTTTCGACATAATTAGTCACTCCATCTTACTAGAGAAAATAGCTCGAATGGGTTAAAATCTCTCACTAACTCAACTTATCAGCATACTTATCACCATCCGGTGTGCCACAAGGCTCCAATCTAGGACCCCTGCTTTTCCTCATCTTCATAAATGATCTCACCTCCGAGCTTTCTTGTGGCAACTTACTTTATGCAGACGAATTGAAGATCATTTCATCTATCACAAGTTTAGAGAGCTGCTCTTATCTTCAGTTTTAATTAGTTCTAATAAATAACTGGCGTTAAATCAAAAAATTGGCAATAAATGTTAGAAAGGGTGAAGTTTGCTCCTTTACACGTAATGCCAATATTATTGAGTATTTTTATTCTTTCGAGGATGAAATAGGGTGAGATTCGGGGTGAGATGGCTCGTCGGTACAGATGACTCACTTTAATAATTTCAGAAATGAGGCAACAGCGGCTAGTTCAGTACAACGAATCGTTATACATAGGTCACGTAGTTATTTCTTGTGTATTTTTTGTGAGTTTTACAAATAAATAGGTGAGTAAGATCAAAAATTATTTTTAATTGTTTATGAAAATTTGCATGGAGAAAAAAGTTTCTTAAAAATTAGGTTAAAATAAAACGTCTTTTATGGAGTTTTAGATACTAACCACTTTGCGTATAGGTTATGCATCATTTGTACAGCGTTGTCGTTGATATTTAATTTTCCTATGATTGTAAAAATAAATGAGTCATCTAACCCTGAATTTTGGGAATGATGACTCAAAAATTAGGGGTAATATGAATACCATTTTCTAATCAAATTTATTTATTTTTAGACATACCTACAAAGTATAACAGACAGCTAAAGTGCAATAGGGGTCAGTGGACCGAGGATCAGCTAAAAGCAGAAGGAAATGCAGTTTTAAATAAGGAAATGGGTGTTAATGAAGCTGCCAGGCACTTTGGTATCCCACAACCAACTTTACGAAGAAGAATTCGACGAGGAGATTTTAATAAACATGGTTTAGGACCTTCTTGTTCACTTGGGTATGAAAATGAAGTAAAAATTAAATTCCACATTTTGAAATTGAAAAAAGCTGGGTTTGCCCCAACAAGGCAGACTGTTAGAGAGATGGCTTTCAGATTAGCTGATTTCATGAAAATAAAACACCCATTTAATAAAGAAAAAGGTGTAGCTGGGTATGACTGGCTACACTCTTTTCTTCATAGAAATTCCGAATTAAGTATAAGAAAATCTGAAGGGGTGTCTTTAGCTAGATGCCAAGCCATGAATAAACAAGAAGTAAGAGATTATTTTGCCTTGGTAGAAAAAACTCTACTCGACAAAAACATATTAAACTCTCCAGCACAGATTTATAACATGGATGAGACTGGTTTGCAGCTCAATAACAAACCTGGATATGTTATTGCCAAAAAAGGTTCTAAAAATGTAGCGGCGCTTACATCTTCAGAAAAAGGTGAAACGGTAACTGTATTGTCTTGTTGTAATGCAGAAGGTGCGTTTCTCCCACCATGTTTGATTTTTAAGGGAAAAAATGAAAAGCAGGAGTTTGAAGATGGTATGCCTCCTGGATCAAAACTTTACATGAATGCAAAATCAGCGTACGTTAACACTGATATATTTTTAGATTGGTTAAAAACCCATTTTGTTCCACGGAAACCTCAAGGGCCCGTTGTACTTTTTTTAGATGGCCACTCCTGTCACTGCAATTCCGTTGAAATGCTAGAATATGCTGAAGCAAATGACATAACACTTCTTTACTTTCCGAGTCATACGACACAGTTCCTGCAGCCATTGGAAAGATCATTTTTTAAGTCCTTAAAATCTCATTACAATTCTGTCTGTAATACTTTTGGGAAAACTAATCCAACTAAGAAAATTAATCGGCTATCCTTTGGCAAATTATTTGATGATGCATGGTCAAAATCAGCAACTGTTGAAAATGGAAAAGGAGGTTTCAAAGCTTGTGGATTATATCCGTTCAATCCTAGTGCGATACCAGAGTATGCATTTTTAACTGAATGTGCATTTAGTCATAGTCAAGAAGAACATAGTGCACTGGACAAAAGAGTACTACCAAACCATTCATTGTCACCTCTTCCCTCCACGTCTGCTGAAGAAAAAAACATTACTCCTGGAACTCTTCTTGAACAAATTACACCTGTACCTTCAACAAGTAGCGCTGACCAGGTAAGGAAACGTGCTAAGCAGTGGAATTAACTAGTCCAGACCATATTGAAAAAAGACGAAAGAAAGGAGAAGAGAAAGCTACGAAGGAAGTTAAAAAAACAGTTAAGGCAGAAAAAAGAGCAAATAAGGAAAATAGTATAAAACTTATTAGGAAAGTTTATTTAGAAAATGCGAAGAAAAGATCATCACTATCAAGAAAACTAGTGGAAGCCTCATCTTCTGAGGATTCTGATACTAATATTTCTTTATCTGATCATTCAAGCGATGACATCAATGAAAATGATAACGCTGAATGTGCTGGATGTGGTGAACCTTATACAACTACAATGAAACAAGATGATTGGATTCAATGCGTACACTGTACCGCATGGTTTCATGGAGGTTGTTCCAAATATATCAACCTGTGCCATGGATGTGGAAAAGTGCTCTCGAAAACAAGAAATTAAAGTCAAATATGATTTTTGCATATACTAATAATCAAGAGTCATCTCACCCATAGTGTAAGGGTCATCTAACCCTTACATTACGGGTGAGATGACCTTATTTGAGTTTTTTTTAAATTAATATTTTGTCTAAAAGTGTATTCTTTTGTTGTTTTTTACCTTAATAGTAAATATGTTTTCTTTTGGACAATAAATGATCAAAATTTTTTAAACCCTGTAGTTATTTATATTGAAGTTATAAAAAAAAATCAAAAAGCGAGTCATCTCTCCCCGAACTACCCTACTCCTTCGCGAAAACGCTGTCAAAGATCTAGGGGTGACGTTCGACAGCAGGTTGATATTTGTTGGCCACACCAATACTGTCACGGCATCAGCTTGAAAAATGCTTGGCATTATTCTGCGCAACTGTAACTCATACAAACAATCTTATACCACCCATACGTATCAACCATTGTATTAATTTATAATTGCACATTTATATGCGTATGTGCGAATGATTTGTAAATATTTATTTTTAGATTTAGACAAGTCTGATACTAATTGGATTTTTTCATATTTCCGCAATTGTCAGACAGTATGTTTATTATTTATAAGTTTTATTGCATTGTATTTTCTCGAAACAAGTGTGAAAAACACTTATCAAGTACTCATGTAGTGAACCACATGTGTGCCAGATCCCGTTCCTACATGTGGTTCACTATTGGAATTTGGACGACCGGTATAATATCGGCCATCCACAATCGGTGTGTGTGCAGAAACCTACTGTATTTCAAAATTGACCTATACAGCGAATAAAACTTGAATAAACCTCTATATGATTGTATGAGGATTTGATATTGCACTCTTCTGAAAGTAGATAAATCAAATTGAAGAATAATTATATCGTTATGAAACTTTTTAAAGAATACAATTTCATGTAGCTAAACATTTTGTATTAACATAATTCAAGGGAAATAATATGTACCTACCTAATAACAGGAACTCTCATGTTTTGTTGTTAGTTACGAAAATACGAAGTTAAATGATTACCTGTAAAAGTTATTATTTCCTTTATATATTATATATTCAATAAAAAAAATCAAATATATAACGACAGTAACAAATTTGATTATGACAATATTATTAGGGTTTGATAGAATATTATTGTATTTGCCAATATATGTCAAACTTTTGACATATGGTATATAATCAAAATACCGTTCCTCTTTCTTGTTGTCTGTTAATCTAAAACATTTGCAAACTTTTGAAACACATATACATATTATAAGTTTAGGATGATTGCTCAGATAAGATTGAGATGAATGAATGACAGGGTAAACAACATTAAGATTTCAAATGAAATAACTCAAACGGTTACCACACAATAATAAATCATTGCATTACAAGTTATACTGCAAAAACCGTTGCATTTATCTGCAAGTTATGTTCCAAAAATAATCACTTCATAACTAATACTAATTAGAGTTTGTAACAGTGGTTGCCTGATAAATATATTACTGTTACACCAATGAGTAGTTGAAACTTAAAAAATGCAATTGAATATTTTGGCTGCGGACAGAAACACCCAAAAAATATCCTGGGCTGTGTGAAGTTCCGAGAAAACTTATGAAAGTGTTTCCCTCGATTTATTTGTCAAAAAAATGTAAGTGTCGTTCACAACACAACAAAAAAATATTTTTTGAATGTTTCCTACACTAAATTAGTCAATTTCTACTAATTTTGGGGTGATAAAAACGAAAATAACAATGAAAAATTTTTATTAGCTCTGGTTTTTGAGATACACAGTACTTAATCTTAAAGAGTAGTTATACTATACGTGAAAAGTGAAAGTACATAAAACAATATTGTTATGTTTCTTTTAGAATATTTTAAGTACAAATTTAATAAAAAAAAACATTATTCTTAGTGTTTTGACAAATAAAAGAAGTTTGTACCACCAAATTTCAATTAAGTCCATCCGATTCATTGTAAGATCGCTGTCGTTTAGCTTGTCTTTTATAAAACACTTCTGGAGCATCCCTACACACAGACCAGCAGTAGTCTGCAAGCATTGCTTCATTCCAACGGCCCTGATATCTCTGTTCCATTAAGGCAATGTCTTGATGGAATCTTTCTCCATGTTCGTCACTCACAGCTCCACAGTTTTGTGGGAAGAAATTAAGATGAGAGTGAAGAAAATGAATTTTTAAGGACATGTTGCATCCAAGTTGGTGGTAAGCTTGAAGAAGCTCTTTAACCAATGCTGTGAAGTTATCATCTCTTTTGTTACCTAAAAACCCATGTACAAACCCCTTAAAGGCTTCCCAGGCTCTTTTTTCATCTCCTGTTAAAATCATGTCAAAAGCAGGATCATTTACGATTTCACGGATTTGAGGCCCAATAAAGATGCCTTCCTTGACTTTAGCATCACTCAACCTGGGAAACTTTGCTCTCAAGTACTTAAAAGCTTGTCCTTCCTGGTCCATGGCCTTCACAAAGTTTTTCATTAGTCCCAACTTAATATGTAATGGGGGAAGGAGAACATCCTTAGGATCTACAAGAGGCTCGTAAACTACATTTTTCTCATTAGGGTTTAGGTCTCGTGTAGGCCAGTTCATTTTTTTATAGTGAGATTTTCTATCCCGACTGTCCCACAAAAAACAACAGTACTTGGTGAACCCTAATTGCATTCCTAGGAGTATAGCAATGACTTTCAGATCACCACAGATGTGCCACTTGTGTTGTTCATATTTGATTGATTGAAGGAGTGTTTTCATATTTATATACGTTTCCTTCATGTGAACTGCATGACCTATAGGAATAGAGGGTAGCTGATTTCCATTATGCAGAAGTACAGCTTTTAAGCTTAGTTTTGAAGAGTCTATAAACAGTCTCCAATCAGTCTCCATCAAACCATTAACATCAGAACAAACTACGAGGTTTTCTTTTTTCTCAAAAAAAGGAAGCAAATCTTTTTGACGCTGTCTGTACTGAGATATTTTCACATCATGTTTTAGAAGATTTCACTGTTGTAGTCTTGACCCTAACAGCTCAGCCTTTTCCTTAGACAAGCGAAGATCTCTTATAAGGTCACTCAACTCTGCTTGACTAATTCTGTGCGGATCACTAGACCTATCGCTTACCTCAAAATCAGGGTCATAGGATGTAGAAGGATGGGTTGCTCCTTCTAAACAGTCTTCATCACCTTCCTCTAAAATTTCATAGTTTTGGGGTGGAGAAGGGACTTGCAAATTGTCTGAGTGTGGTACAGGCCGAAGAGCAGATGGGAGATTAGGGTATTTAACCGTTCCTCTTTTCTTCATAGATGAACCTTGCTTAATGGGAGGAGTTAAGCAGAAATAACAGTCGTCTGTATGATTGGTAGGCTCACGCCAAACCATAGGTACTGCAAAAGCCATTGCCCGGTTTTTATTTTTCAGCCACTCTCGCAATATGACGGAACAAGAATTACAACATATATGAGGAGCCCATGATTTATCTTGGTCCCCAACTTTCACACCAAAATAATGTTCATAGGCTGTCTTAACGATAGGTGTCATTTTACGTTTCTGAGCCTTAAATGTTATTTCACCACATATATAGCAAAAGCTATCGACAGAATTCACACACTTTCGAGGCATTTCAGATCAGCACTTAAATTAATTTAAAAATCAACTTCACACGATAATTTCAATAGCAACCACGTGCGTACAATTGACAAACTCACATAGGTTATGTTTACTACTTAAGAACAGCTGATGAGAGGGGTGTTATGTAAACAAACATGTGTACCAACTGTTGGTGATGAAATATTTCATTTGTTGAAAACTCAATATACATATATATAATATAATGATACTATATCTTGAAAACCAAGAGCTAATATATAATTTTTATGGTCACTTTCGGTTTTAACACGTGGAAATACATTAAAATCATCTAATTTCAACCCCGAAACAAAAACTTTGTTGTGTTGTGGAATCAACAAAAAAAGAAGCAGATTGATCATCACATGGAGTACATTTATCCCTTTGAAACTATGATTATTTGTTTTAATTTTTGATTTGCATTCTTGCGGTTTGTTATTATTATTCGATTTCAATTCTACAAATAATCGTATTATTTCAATAAATAGACCACGAGCTGTGACGGACATTGCCATCATTAGATAATATTTTCACATTTTTTGACGAGTTTTGTCAGAATATGGTAGAAATAAAGTAGCAGGAGGTCCACCGAAACCAGTAAAGGGTCGACGAGAAAAAACGTTTGGGAACCTCTGATGTACCTAATCTGTACATTTTATTCTTTTGACGTTTGTCAAAGAAAACGTACCTATCTTATTGAAACGATAAACATATAAGGAAAGCTATGTACATAAAGTTTTCATTTTATCCGTATTTTATTCAATTTGTGGGCAAAACTCTAAGATGATAAGTTACTGGCTGATTGAATCCCCAGAAGCAAATCGAATAAACCAAATTACTTAGTTCAATTGATGCTGATCTTCAGATATCATTTCGAGTTCATTTTAGTAGATTGTTTTCTGATGGTTTCAACTACTAAAAAATTTCGAAAATGTGATCTTTCCTCTTATTCTTTGAGAGGCGTATTATTTATTATGACCGATTATCTGGAATTTTCCAATTAATTTGATCCCTAACCTCTCCATAATTTATGAGCATGTTATCCAATATCGGAAGGTTAGACCATCTCGTTAATAATTTAATTGGCAGGCGAGGGCAAACGACAAAAGGGAATTGTGAATTAGTACTCATTTTATTCGAAAAGACACGTGGTCTCCGAGGGTGAGGGATAGTTACATTATATTGGGGGAATTAACTTGGCGGTAAACCTTATATAAAGTCCTAGGTTCCCCTTCACTAATATTACATAACCTCCAAACAAACAGTTTGGTTATATCACTTGACCATATCGCTATCTTGTTTTTCGAATAGATCTCACTTGAAATTTCCAGCAATTTCTATATCTTCACACTTATTAGGTTATATCCAATTATTCTGTATCTTAGATATTCTATGCTGTAAGTGAGATGATGGAACTCAAGGATATATTTTAACAATATTTAATTGTGACTTGATTTTTATAGTGAAAGACATGTTGCGGTTTTGTGAACTGTTTTATAGAAATCTCACATGAAATATCGTTAAATATATTAGGCCCAATCATATATACATACCTACTTTTATGTTTCAGATTGTCAGTTTTGATCGAATTTGAAGCGATAGTACTTTTTATTAGAAATATGACCTGATCGATAACCAAAAATGAGGAAATATATCTTTAAAATATTATAGACATAGCTATTTGGGACTGACCATACCTTTTTCTCAATAATACATAGGATTTTTCATTCCGCTAAAAATATTTTTCAGTATTGAATTTTTCCTGTATTTGGGGGTTCCAAAATGAGTAGTAACCCAAAATGGTGCAGATTACTGAGTATTTTCGAAAAAATAGGTTTTTTCAAAAGTTTTGTCTTTTTTGATGTCATGTGTTTTTGTAGCCTCATATCTCAATAAATATCTAATCTACTATGTCGTGGTGTATATTGATCGATGCAGAATTTTGTACTCTTTACATTTATGCTGTTCATTTCATTCCCAATTTGACCTATTTGCCTTTTTTCAGATTATTACTATATTATATCGGTAGGCGATTTCCGGACAATTTTTCTATACAAATTCAAAATGCACCAAAGCGCTACCGAAAAAGCTCGAAAAATCAAACAGGCATTCAACAATGATAGTGTTAAAGAACGCACAATTCGATGATGGTTTGCGAAATTCCGTTTTTGACAGTTTAAAATGTATTGGAAAGGTCAAACAGCTCTAAAAGTGGGTGCCCCACGACTAGAACGATCGACAGAAGTTGCCCCGTTTCGAGATCTGTTCTTTTTTGCTTTTAAGGCAACCAAAACAATATATTTTTGGGTGGGATCGTCACGTGTGATGAAAAGTGGATCCTCTACGACAACAGCGGACGTTCAGGACAGTGGTGGATACTTGCAAATCGATTTTCCCTCTTTAAAGTGATGACTTTGACAGATTAAACAACTTGGCAGCCACATCTGTCTATTCTGCCACTACATCGTTTCTAAGATCGGCCAGATTCTCAATAACTGAACAACGTTTTCTCAAGAGTTCTTTTTATATTCAAGAATTGTCGGAGAATTATTGAATTTTTACAATTCAATATTACAATAAATAATGAAATTTGGAACAATCATGAAATACAAATCAATTCAAAGAACCAAGATTATAAAAAAAAATCACATCAAAGGTGCTGCTTCGTTCCCTCCTGTTAATAAAAGAAGACATATGCCTCATCGCTCACAAGTGATTTTGGCGAAATTGGTAACACGTGTGAATCGTTGTATTCATGCCACGTGCCACTATATGGGTGTCTGCAATATGATGTGTAATGTCCGTTGTGAGTAGTCCCACTGTGATTTGAAAGTGCATATAAATTATAACGACAAGGAGCCACATTGTCTGCTTCATGACTGCTCATATCTATTCCATCTGAAGAAAAGTCAATGGAAACATTCAATTTGCATTTGAATCTTTCCGTTGGGAAGAATATTTTCAGATGAATTAATAAAATACGAGGAAATTTATATATTGATGATGACTTTGTATATTTTATCTTTTGCATGCACCTCGAACACATTGGTTTTTCATCTCCATCCAGAGTTTCCTCTCTTGTGAAAGAATCCAAGCAATGTAACAAACTAAATTGGCCAGTTCTTTGTGGTATGGGAAGAGACAAATCCCAGAAAGAATCAAAGGTTACTGATTAGTGTCCACAGTGTATGCACTTCATATTGGATTTCGATTGACCAACGAAATAGTCTACAATCTTGGAATTGTTCATATTCAAATATCTCTGCCAGGACTCTTGTGCTTTTCCGTTATCGGTCAATTTTTCGTCAATCTCAGTTAAGATTGGTTCAGGTTTCTCAGTAATTCTGTTTAGGTCCTCATGTAAACTTTCTAAAATATATCGAAGGAATTCGTGGGCTTCTTGATGGACAGAACCCATGAATCGAGGGGCAAATTTTTGAATCTGATTTTTGAAGTAGACTGTGTTGATTATTCTATCAGATGAATCTTCTGACCACAATTCCTTGATAACTTCTGCGAAAGCTTTGATTAAAACACCTTTCATACTAGAAATAATAATAATAATGATAGGAACAAAATACAAAGTAAATATATATATATATATATATATATATATATATATATATATATATATATATATATATATATATATATATATATATATATATATATATAAACAAAAATATAACCTCCTATCGACAATTTCTGACCATGCTACGGAGAAATAGCAACATGAGCAGACCTTGCCATGTATGTATCCTTTTTTAGGTATTCCAGCAACCATCCCGTGTTTGATAAACATTGAATTATACTGTTCATGTTTCCAAGATTTTTTAACCCATTGAACCCAAGAGTTTTTACTGAAGAATGTATCATCGATTTATTGTTGCAACTACGTTTGTCACTACTATCTTCTTCTGAGTAAACACGGATACGATGATTCACCCCTTCATTGGACTGGTAGGATAAGGAATTCGAAGCAAAACTGCCCAAAACTGAATTAGATATTATATTATTATGAATTTTTTGTTTTGCAATATCTTTTTCAAAGGTTTCCAGCTTGCGACGAAAAGCACACTCTTTGTATCAGATCACATTTTGATTCAACAGTTTCTTGTAACTCTGTGTTGAGCGCATTCAAATATTTTAAAATATCTTTCAGGAAAGCCACAACCAGCATGTTGCGCTTATTTGTTATGAACTCAAAGTGCTTTCTGGATTTCTGCGTATCTAAGTTTTGCAAGAAGGAGGTTACTTGTTCTTTAAATTTTATGTAGCTTGAACATATTTTATTATTCAATTAAGGTATACTTATATAATTTATACTTGGTATACTTGGCGGTCCGAGATTCAACCTTTCGGGGTCCGCCTGTTGCTGACCGTCGCCCCATACCTCTCGCCAATCTCTCTCAAGCACTTCGATAACTTCCTCATCGGTGGAACCTTCGCCAATCAGGATCAGCCAAAAACGGCCTTCGTCTACTGTATCGAATTCCGAGCACCCAATTTTTATGCTGACGAAATAAATCGACTTGTAGTACGTTGGCAAAAGTACACTGATTTAAAAAGCGTTTTTTTTAGATTAAATTGAATAAGTATTCACCGAGATATTACAATTTACAGTAGATTCATAAAAACTGACGAAACTTCAGAAACAACTTAATAATTCATACAATAACTATTCCCAATTATTTCATATCAACTTTGACATAGGTATCCTTCCTAAAGTATTTCAAGCACCTAGATGAATGTGGAATGATAGTTAAATGGTACGAAATGAATACGAGAACAATTAAGGATTTTTTAATTTATGACGATATATTCAATAATTTTTAAAATTTTCACTAGGAAAACTATAGACTATATAACTATAGACCAGTCGCTTTGCGATCAGTGATATCAAAAATCGTGGAGAAAGTTGTAAACCACCATATCCTCAAATATTTGGAAGGCTTCAACATCTTGAGCGATCATCAATATGGCTTTCGGAAAAAATGATCAACAGGCGACCTTCTATTGTATATCACCAATTCAGTAGTTCTACGGAAGTCAAAATAGGAGTTCCCCAAGGAACAGTACTAGGACCAATTCTGTTTCTTATTTATATAAACAGTTCAAGTTCGCTACAAAACTTCAAAGGACATCTCATATCATATGCAGATGACACGGCTATTGTTATTACAGGGGACTATGGGAAAATGTATACAAGGATTCGCAGAAGGTATTAAGCGATGTAAGGCTATGGTTGAATTATAATCTTCTTAGTCTGAATGTTAGTAAAACAAAATTTCTAACTTTCTCTTTACTACAAAATGATCAGCCGAAAAAAATACTTTGAGTATACATCAAACAGGGTGTGAAACACAAAATTGATCTTGTCCATTGATAGAAAGGTTGATGAATATAAAATATCTAAGTATTAAGATAGATCAGCATCTGAGATGGGACGCCCACTCTGATTACGTAGAGAAAAGAATCAGAATGCTAATTAAAAGCTTCTATCAATTACGAGATATCTTGGATGAAAGAAATATTTTTATATTATATAAATATCTAGCGGAATCTGTCCTGATATATTATATAAATGCTTGGGGTAATAAAACAATAAAACGACTTCAAACAACACAGAACACTTTGATGAAAATTATATTGAAGAAACCTAGGTTATTCTCCACACATCAGCTTTATAAAGATTCCAAGATCTTGAATGTGAGGGGTCTATATTCCTATCAATGCCTTCAGTGGATGTTCAAAAACAAACAGGACTACAAAAAAAATCTTGCTGAAAAATATACAAGATCTGTTGAGGATATATCTATCAGATACCCAAATTCAGAAAGAGTCATACACAAAGATTTATATTCTATTTCGAGCCTAAACTATACAATATGTTACTTCTAAAAGTTGAGCATATTAAAAAATGGCGAACTACAAACGAAACATTAAAAGTTTCATTCTCGAAAACAATACACTAAATTTAATTTTCAACTGATACACACTCCCCTATTACTCTATAACTTATTACTTATTCTTTCTTATTTTCTCTTTCCCATTATCCTAACCAATCTAACTAATATAAAATAATTCTTATGATGAATTTCAAATTCATTTACTCAATATTATCATTATTATTTTTCGAAACTCTCACTGTATAAAAAAGTAAATTAAGATACCCAAATGGAAGAATGGAACATTACGATATAAGCATTCATTGGTTAGGTAGGTTCTATGTTTCCTTTGTGTTTACGATGTATATATTTATAGTAGATATTGTACCAAACAAACAATATATGGAATATTGGAATAAGGCAATCGAGAAACATGGAGAATCAAGAGCTGTTGCGCTTGAGTTTTCTAAGGCCTTTGACTGTGTGTGGCATGAGGGATTGCTGGCCAAACTTCGATGCTATGTCTTGTCGGATCATTTGTGTGTATGGCTCTCCAGCTTCCTGAAAGAACGTTCCCTGCAAGTGGCCGTCGATAGATATCTCTTAAATACTTTCATCATCAACGCTGGTGTTTCCCAGGGATTCATATTATCTCCGACCCTCTTTTTATTGTATATCAACGACTTATTGGGAATAACCAAGAATCCAATATATTGATTTGCTGACGACAGCACACTTGTCTCGTCATCATATTTGGATCCTAGGACACCGCCAGCAGGAGATTGCATATCTTAATGAGGATCTAGAAGTGATTTCGAATTGGGGTTAAAGTAACCAGGTTCAATTCAATGCCACAAAAACCCAAACATCGCTTTTCTCCAAGAAGATAAATGTTTCCGAACCGGATATAATAATGTCAGGTCAGACAATTCCACTTTCTGCTTCAATAAGTTTGTTGGATGTTAAAATGGACACCATCATGGCACAATCATGTTGCTGGAATTGTAAAGTGAAATTTGATTACACTATCGTGCAGTTGAATGGAATGATTTTGATTGATAGCTGAAATCGAAAGCATGTAAAGGTATTCAGTACAAATGCTTCTCAGTGGTTCCAGAATTATGACACCAACTGAATTGTTGGTAAAACACGTTTGTCTGAGTGCTGGAGGTTGAAAAATATATTTTTGTTGGACTATTTTTGTGTTAATATAGGAATGTAGGCTTTCACAGCTGGCGTCAATGTTTTGGTTGGTTTCCGGGTTTTGCCGTGATCTTCTTTGGTCATAATCTCCAAATGTTTCTACTACAACTGCGGCAGTCATCTTCAGAGGCGTGGTCGAAGTAGTCTTTTTGACATATCAACTGAGTTTCAGTTGATACGTCAACGGCAAACCTTGGAAAACAACCAAAAAAATTTTGTGTTGTTTTTTTTATTAGAGCATACAGTTTTTGTAAGTGCAATCAGTAGTTTACCATTTCTATGTTATTGTAATTCTTTTTCAGATAACTAAGTTTCAGTCGAAACGTCAAGTTGAAGATTATAACTGAAGAAGACCACAGCAAAAATCGAAAGACAACCAAAATATTTTTGTGTTGTCTTTCTTATTAGAGCATACAGTTTTTGTAAGCTCAATCAGTAGTTTACCATTTCTATGTTATTGTAATTATTTTTCAGATAACTGAGTTTCAGTTGAAACATCAAGTTGAAGATTGTAACTGAAGAAGACCACGGCAAAACTCGGAAAACAATCAAAATATTTTTGTGTTGTCTTTCTTATTAGAGCATACAGTTTTTGTAAGCGCAATCAGTAGTTTACCATTTCTATGTTATTGTAATTTTTTTCAGATAACTAAGCTTCAGTTGAAACGTCAAGTTGAAGATTGTAACTGAATCAGACCACAGCAAAACTCAGAAAACAACCAAAATATTTTTGTGTTGTCTTTCTTATTAGAGCATACAGTTTTTGTAAGCGCAATCAGTAGTTTACCATTTATATGTTATTGTAATTCTTTCAGTTGAAATGTCAAGTTGAAGATTATAACCAAAGGAGACCAGGGAAAAACTTGCAAAATAACCAAAATATTTTTGTATTGTTTTTGTTATTAGAGCAAGCAGTTTTTGTGAGCGCAATCAGTAGTTTACCTTTTCTATATTAATGTAATTCACTTTCAGATCATGTAACATTATAGTGTACAAAATCAGTCATAAGTTGATTCAACTTGTTCAAAATCAATCCAGTATATTATATGTACTTTTATAGAAGGACATGTATTAGAGGAAAGGAACTTGAATTTCTCAACAAATTATTGTGAACAACAGTTCCAGACTTGTAATTCATTAATAGTTAGTTCCAGAACCTCTTTGGATGATGTGTTCCACTTTTCGAATATATAATACTGAAAAATTGTTCTTAACGAGCCACAAAGAAAAGGAAAACCATTATCTGCAACTATAAGCTAATGAAGCATGAATATAAATTTTCTCAATTCTAGATAATTATGTACAAAATACCAACGAATACTTTTTTTATTTGCCCTATATAGCGATTTTAGAATGGTATGAATTATCTGTAATCTTCACTTTCGAATTAATTTGTGATTAAGATGCACTCATGATATTGAGAGGTGACTTGCACGCTAGAGGATGTATTTTTCCTTCATATACATTCATGAGGATCCAATTGATAATAAAATGATTTGAACGAGACCGGATTTCTGATAGATGTGAATTATTTCTCTTTACCGTTCGTTTTCTGATTGTTTTCGTAAAAAGAAATCAGGAAAAGTATGGAAAGGACATTTTAACAAAATTTTTCAATGCTGGGTCTTGCAGAAATCAATGTACAGTTGCTAAGATATTTTGTAGGTTTAGTTATTTTTGTTGATGAAGTTGATTTCTCTCACATATTGCTGCTTTTCTCAAACTGCTCTAATTATGATTGAATTTTCATCTGCAGGTCACGAACGTACTTTACTAGTACTAGTAGAATTTGCAAATACCCTTCCCAGTTTTTGAATGAAATCAAATTATTACTCAGACACAAATAAGTATAGGTCCTTCTGGAATTATACGAATAATAAACGGAAAAATTGTTCAAATGAAGTATTAGATGATGAAACTACAGAATTTTTCTTTTCCACCTTTTGCCAACAACAGGCTTCATATAATGTAAACTCTAAAGATACTGACCTGTATTGTAATGATAGTAAATTGAGTGGATGAATCTGATTTCAATAATGCGGCAAAACAAATTAAGCCAAAAAAGTCATAACATGGACATGATGACTGGACTGATTCCTCCGAAAAATGACTATTTATGGGTCATTCGAGTACTTTCAATTTCTCTGCTTTCCTTTTTCCGCTTCACTGGTTTAGTGGGAGATGACCGTTTAGCGGGAGTTGGCCATTTTTCGCTTGATGATGGGTTTCCATATGTTGCGTATCGCTACGTTAGCTTGGCTACGTTGTTGGACAACATGTACGCGGATTCTTTGAATTTTCTCCTAAACCAATGTTCCTCTCTATGAATGACCTCAGCTTGGGACCACTCGATGTTATGTTGATGGGTCCAAAAATGTTCTGCTATTCCTGATTTGCTGGTTTCTCCTCGCTGTGCATGTTTCTTGTGCTCGACAATGCGAACATCCAATAGAATTTTTCCCACTCACAGGGTATCCGGTAAATGCAATTTTTGGAATCGCAGTCCGCGTTTGGTGGTCTGGTTTTCGTGAGGCTGCTACGGATAGTGTTTCCGGATCTAACGCGGGTTCTGATGTTGTACTTGGAACCAATTCTTCTAATCCTTTCCGATAGTCCTCTGATGTAGGGAAGTGCAAGCATTGGTTGTGACGGCTTCTCTTCCTTGCGAGGCTCCTGCTGTCTTTTAGCCAAAGTCTTTTCTACCATCGCTTTGGAGTAGCCATTCCGTTCAAAATCATTTTTGATAATATCTAGTTCCTTCTCGAGACCTTTCTTCATATTACAGAACTCGAAAGCTCGGTCTAATAGAGTCCTGATGATTCTTCTTTTAGTCGATTGATAGTGGTTGGATTCGTGGTTCAGATACTGTTCCGTGTGAGTGGGTTTTCGGTATACAGATGTTTCCCACTTAGTGTCGGTGCTCTTCACGAATATGTCTGAAAATGGCAATTCGTTGTGGACTTCCCTCTCCATAGTGAAAGTGATGGAAGGTCTCACGCTGTTGATTTGTTGCAGGATGGCATCTAGTTCAGTATTCCCTTGGTTCTATATAATGAAGGTGTTGTCAACGTATCTCAATCAAAAACTAGGCCTTACTGAAACATATCAACAGCGTAAGACAATGGAGAAGGAAGTCCGCAACGAATTGCCATTTTTAGACGTATTGATGAAGAGGACCGACACTAAGTGGAAAACAACCAAAAACCCACTCACACGGGACAGTATCTGAACCACGAATCCAACCACCGTCAATCGACTAAAAGAGGAATCATCAAGACTCTATTTAACCGTACTTTCGGGCTCTGTAATACGAAGGAAGGTCTCGAGAAGGTACTAGACATCATCAAAACTGATTTTCAACGGAATTACTACTCCAAAGCGATGGTAGAACAGACTTTGGCTAAAATACAGCGGGAGCCTCGCAGGGAAGAGAAGCCGTCACAACCAGTAAAATCCTATATAGGTGAAACTAAGAGGCCATTGAATGTTCGCATTGGCGAGCACAAGAAACACACACAGCGAGGAGAAACCAGCAAATCAGAAATAGCAGAGCATGTTTGGACCCATCAACATAACATCGAGTGGTCCCAAGCTAAGATCATTCACAGAGAGGAACATTGGTTTAGGAGAAAATTCAAGGAAGCCGCATACATGTTGTCCAATAACGTATTCAGCCAAGCTAGCGTATAGATACGCAACATATGGAAACCCATCATCAAGCGAAAAATGGCCAACTACCGCCAAACGGTCATCTCCCACAAAACCAGTGAAGCGGAAAAAGAAAGCGGAAAAAGTTAAAGTACTCTAATGACCCATAAATAGTCATCTCTCGGAGGAATCAGGCCAGTCATCATCCGAAGACGATTGTGGATACCAACAATCAAAACGCCGTGAGGTAACTTGGCTTGGAATCTCATTTTTTTTTGTTCTATTTTTACTTGTATTTTATTTCACTATTATTTCATTTCAGGTTTTTTTGCTTAATATAATTGTTATTTTCAGGTATTCATTTTCAATTCTTCTTTAATAGTTCTTTCAGGAATTTCAAATCATTTTATATAATATCAGACAATGGAAGTCCGAACAAATGAAATTCATCATGAAACATTGTCAATCACCTTCAAACAAACCTGATCGATCTGTTTGGATGAGTCTTACCAAAAACAAATGTAGCATATTCATTTGAGGTGTAATTTGTTGTTGAATATTTTTTCACCGATTAATTTTTGGCACAAATCATTGTGATTTCTTCCCGTTAGAGAAAGTAATTTTGACCTATTCATTAGCTCCTCATATCTATAATAATCGCAGTAAAAAACATCCATCTCACAAATTCACAATCAAACATCAAGACACAGCTGTTCCCACAACAATAAGCATTTATACTTATAAATGCGAAAGTCACTCATTTATCACTCATTCATCTCTGTTTCTTCATACTGGTGAGTCCTAGAAAGCTGAAATTTGGTATATATATGCTTCTTATTCTTGGATGCGCATTAAGGAAGGATTTTCAAATATTCCAACTGAGGCGTTTGTATATGAAAATTACCTTTTCATCACTGTTCCTTCGTACCGTATGTAGGTTCGTTTCATGTTGTCGATGTGCAATAATAAAGGATTTTGAAATATTTCAACTGGGGCAACGCCAGCGGAAAAAGGGGCGTCCATGAAACAAAATAATCTATTCTTCACTCTTTCTCCATGCCCTTAAATTTCCGGTGGTGAATTTATATTTAATATCAGCATTGCACCCATGCAGAGCTGGGGCGGGTCGCTAGTAACCTATATTTCACATTCAGAATTGTTGTTTATCGTTTGAGTAGCGCAATCATCTGTAGGAATTTATCTATATTAGTTGATTCCAACCGTCTACCATCGGATCATATGATAATCACTATTTATATTTTTTATTTCACCCCAAAAGTGATAAATATTTTGCTGAGGCAGTTTTTAATTCTACTCTCCACATTTATTTTAGTGAGTATACATTGTATTCCATTTAAAACGAGCCACCCTGAATAACTCTTGATACAACGATTTTCAGGAAAAATAAAAAACACGTCAACAATAGTATACAGGGAGACACATTTCTACATATTCACATTTGATACTAATTCCCCTATCGCACCACCAGAGCATGGCTCCGATTTTTTTAATGGATCAACCTATATTGTTTCACATTATGAGATGCTCCATGTTGAGCAGATTTCAACAAAGTATAAAACATATGGTCTGAAGTTTATGGTTCGGGAGCTACAAATTATTTGAATTGAAAATGAGCCACCCTGAATAACTTTCAAAACAATGATTTGTAGGGAAAATAAAAAAACAGGTCGACAATTATACAGGAGGCCACATTTTGAAATATTCGTTCTAGAGACAAATATGGAAGCAATAAATCAGAAAAAGAAATTTTTTATTAATTCTTGAATCAACATCTGATGACTGGACAATGAGGAGAAGAAAATTTTCTATAGTAAATGTTCAAAAACGTTTCCACTAACTCCCATATAATGGTACAAACGAGCTTCCATTGCCGCCCTCACATGGTTGAGAATCTCGGGAGTTATTTCTCTGCAATGCCTCATGATATTCCCTCTTAAATCTTCTAATGTTGTTGATTCTATCTCATACACTTTAGACTTCAAATGACCCCATAGAAAGAAATCTACAGAAGTGAGATCCGGAGACCTTGGTGGCCAGTCTGTAGGACCTCTCCTGCCAATCCACCGACCAGGAAAATGATCATCCAAAAATGGTTGCACTGGAACTGCATAATGAGGAGGTGTACCGTACTGTTGAAAAACTATTTGGTTTTTGAATAAATTTATATCCTCCTCAGTTGCCCTATTGAAGCACGGAATTATTCGATTTTCCAACATATCCAAATATTTATCACTAGTCAAATTATTTTCGATGAAAAGGTCCTATGATGTGGTCTAAAATACCCGTTCAAATATTCAGTTTTTGAGGTCGTTGGGAGTGAACTTAACGGTATGAATGGGGATTCGTATCACTCCAATATCGACAATTTTGCCGACTCACCTCTCTATTCAAACTAAACGTACATTCATACGAAAAACAAATTTTATACAAGAAATTCTGATGCAAATTGATCCGTTCAGTGAGACTTTCACAAAACTCGATACGTCTATCGAAATCATCGTCGTTCAATTCATGAACTAATCTAATCTTATATGGATGAAATTTGTACTTATGAAGGATCCTGAAAAAATGTTTACGACTGATACCTGATTCTCGGGATAGCTTAGTAAGAGATTGCGAATTTTCCATTAGTCCAACGGGCCCTAAAACTGCAGTACAAATAGCTTCATCGTTGACAACTCCTGAACGGTTATCCTTTTCATTGTTAACAGATCAAGTTTCCGAAACGTATTTTCATCGTACATTTCTTACTGGATGATTATCATTGAACATACACCACAAACACCAAATTTATCTTCACCTGGTAAGTAATCATTATTGTAATATGTGTGCCCCTGTATACTATTGGTGAGATGTTTTTTATTTCTCCTGAAAATCATTGTTCCAAAATTTATTCAGGCTGGCTCGTTTTCAACTCAAATAATTTGTAGCTCCAGAACCAAAAGCTTCAGACCATATGTTTTATACTTTGTTGAAATCTGATCATCATGGAGCATCTTATAATGGTAAAACAATATAGGGTGATCCATTAAAAAAAAAATTGGTGACATGCTCTGGGGGTGCGATAGGGGAATTAACATCAAATGTGAATATGTCCAAATGTGTCTTCCTGTAAACTATTGTTAACTTGTTTTTTTTATTTTTCCTGCAAATCATTGTACCAAAAGATATTCAGGGTGGCTCATTCTAAATGGAATGCACTGTATATTGAAAACTCGCCTCTCCCGAGATTGTTATGTCCTATGTAGATCGACATATCAATGATCGATTGGAGATATAAAGAAGTTGATGAATGCGACGGGCACAATAATGTATCACAATAATGTATCACAATTTCTTATCCACCCACTGTATTTTTTTGGCAAACGTACTTGAGACATGCAACACTTAAACAAAGCCAAATGGACCGACATATTTAATAATCTGATGAAATTTATTACAAGAACCTGAAACTGGTTATTAAGCTCGGTCAAATTTTCTTAACTTTAAATTATAGCTTATATGCGAGCTGGTTTGTCGCGACTCTCAATTACGGCCATTATGTGTTCAGAACATTGAAAATTTACATACAATTTGAATCTAGTTAGCCCACTGAATATAGAACTCACCGTTGAAAGTTCAACATTTTTCTAATGAAAATTTCATTGGATGCGGCGTCATTACTAAAATGAACTGTTAGAAAATTGGCTTTGAAATTCTATTCAAAATATTTATACAACCCAAGCATCTTCATTAAAAGTAGTTTGAAGACCTAACAACAATCGCATTTATTGGGATAGAAAGTTTTTGGCTTTCTACTACTCCATCTGATACAAAAAAATGGATGAGAGAATCTTCCAAAGAAAGGAAGGAAGTAATCAATTTGAAAATAAGTAACGCTATACATGGATGTGTAGATCATGCAAAGAAGTAACTTTCAGTCCTCCTTTCAGTTTGTGTCTGAAAGTTACTTCTTTGCATGATCTACACATCCATGTATAGCGTTACTTATTTTCAAATTGATTACTTCCTTCCTTTCTTTGGAAGATTCTCTCATCCATTTTTTTGTATCAGATGGAGTAGTAGAAAGCCAAAAACTTTCTTTCCCAAAAATTAATCACTCCTACAAAAATATAACCCTTTCAATTCAAATCGCATTTAGTTTTTGATTGAATTGATATTGTTCAATACACACCTGTTTCAACTTTTATCAGAAACCAATAAATTAGTTGATGTTTTTGGTTCTAAGAATCTTAGAAGTGAATAGTTTATGCTCAACTCCTGGTTTAGAATAAATTCAATACAAACACTATTACCACCACTATGTCAGAACTACGTCAGAACAAGCATATTAGCGACACTCGTCTGTTCTCATAAATGATATCAGATATACGTTTATGTGTTCTCAAAAACGTCTTATACTTGTGCATTTAGTCTAGCATACGTTTTGACACAGTTCTCATAACTTCCTGAGTCTCAAAATTTTCCATTTTTAATTTTTTTGCCTTAGACTCTACATGTTTCTCACTGTAATATTATCTTTTAGGAAGATCGCAACAGTAGGAAGAGTAATTGTTTCGTTTTACTATCCAGAGTTTTGGACGTTTCAATCTATTCATCCACTTGAATATTTATTGGAAAGTATATTGAAAACCTCTATGTAATAATTATCAACTTAATCAGATGGTTCGAGAGAACGATATACAATTAGATATGAAACTAATTTAAATATTCATTTTACAACCCGATAAACACAAGGAAGAAATATATTATCAAATGCTTATTATTTTGCAACTTTCTGAAATATGGAATGGTGCAGAATTTTTGGCAAAAACCTCATTACCTATTTGAACATTTTATGGTGGGATTTTGACATGAATGTTTTTGAAACCGCAGTATTTCACTATAGAAACGCTTTCTTAGGCATATCTGGAACTGCTCAAACCAAAAAGGCAAAAACTTACGTCGTTGTTGATTAATAATGAATGAAAATATATGATATTCAATTTTATTTCGATATAGACTGAAAATCCCAAAGAAAAATCGAAAATAAAAGACAACGGTCAGGAAAATAAAGTATTTATTTCTGATGATTTAAAATTTATCTCAAATTCATTTGTTTGTGTGAAGTTACGAGAGTAACAAACTGATAATGTATATGCTCAATATTTTTTTATTCCATCACTTAGTTATATTGATAATTCATACATATAACTTGTGCTATCCTGAAAATACAAAAATTAATCCATTTCTGAATATGTTCAAGTTTTGCCCTTGTGAGAAAAGGTTCCGATATATTAGTTCTGGAGTAAACTTTTATTCTAGAACTTTCAGAGCAGTCTACTACTATCATAAATAAATTTTTTTGGGTGTTTTCGGCTTCCTTCAGTCAGAACGTCCATTTGTATGTCGTCCGTGAAAAGTGTGGCCAAAGATAATTCTAGAAGGAAACGGGATATAAATTTCTCTTTATATGTTGTATCCTTCATAGAATCCAGATAATCGGATTTTGATCAAAACCGGAATTTTCGATTTTTTTCTGAAATTCAGGTGAGAAAAAGTTCAAAGGACCATCATTGTTCTTCTAAAAAAACTTCGGAAATATTTTTTGTAAAACTCTGATTTTGCGTTCAAAAGTTTTTTTTTTCAATTGATATTTAGCTATGTCTGTTCTCATATCAAACAATGGCAGTTATTAACATAGGATATGAATTTTTCACGTAATTTGTTCATTAAATTGTTTTAAACAAATAGAGAAACTCAATATCTTTGAAAAATTATTTTTTGCTATTTTGTTATCTAGAGATATTTATGATTTAAATTTTTTTTTCTCAATTTCAATTTTTAATTGTTTAAAATCGATTTTTTCATATTTAGATTGTTTAAATAATTATTTGGGGAATAATTTCGCTTTTAAAAATTATAATTTATACTATAGTTTGGGTAAAAAAAATTTTTATTCATCATTTGATTGTTTATCAGTTTAACAATTTGTTAAAAACAAATATTGAGTAACTTTGAATTATTTTTCTGAAGCAGAAAAGAATTATGGAAACAGCTATATATAAAAAAGTGCCTTAAAAAATTATATAATCAATTAGATTATAAAATTACGATGGATGAAAAAAAAATTTATAGCACTTTTTTATATATAGCTGTTTTTATAATTTTTTTCTGCTTCAGAAAAAATATAACGTTGGTCAATACTTGTTTAAAACAAATTGTTAAACTAATAAACAATTAAATAATGAATACAAAATTTGTTTCTGCCAAACTATTCAAAAGTGTAAATTATGATTTTTAAAAGCAAAATTATTTCTTAACTATTCATTAAAACAATCGAAATATGAAAAAATCGATTCCAAACAATTAAAAATCAAAATTAGGAGACATTTTTTTTCTAATCATGAATATCTCTAGAAAACAAATAGCAAAAAAAAAAATTCAAAAATATTTGATTCAACTATTGGTTTAAAACAATATAATAGACAAATTACGTAAAAAATTCATATCCTATGTTAATAACTGCCACTGTTCAATGTGGAAACAGACATAGCTGTATATAAATTGAGAAAAAAAATGTTATCAACAATTTTTAGATATTTCATTTTGCAATAATTATAAAAAATCATAATTAACAAATTAATAAATTTTTATGAACTTTTATCGCAGGATCGTATGAAGTATATATATATATATATATATATATATATATATATATATATATATATATATATATATATATATATATCAAAAGGGCTCCACGAAGTTTGAAATTTATAGGACAATTATTTATAGGTACCTTTTATCCCATTATGTATGCCAACGGAGATTGGGAAAACATTTGTTAGTTAACAATTGAATAACTTTTTGAAAAATGTTGATAAAACTTTTCTTTCTACGGGACTCGATTCAATCAAGTGTTAAGAAGATACTAGATTATTTTTTAATTTTTAAAATGACATTTTATGTTATAAAAAGAAGTATTTCTTATGATAAACTCTCTTTAGCGGCAGCGAGCGCATGCCGTAACAGCCGCGCGGAGTTCTATTTTCAACGTCAAATTAAGATTATAAATAATGGAGATGGAGTTTCGGGAGTCGAAACTTTTTATCGGAAATTTCCTCCCATTTGATGAGCTTCTTTCAAAATTGCTACAATATCCACAGTTTTTGAGTTATTAACGAGAAAGTAAACACCATCTCTATTTTTCATGTTTTTGAACTTGTTGATTAGACTAATATGTAAACGCGTCACTTTTATCCCCAGTGGGGGCGCCCCAGTTGGAATATTCGAAAATCATCTCTTATTACAACATAAAACGAACCTACATACAAAATTTCAGTACACGAAAAAATCTGTGAAATTTCTGTGAAATTGTCTGTATTCAGGTCAATGATATATAGGGCTTTCACAATACACATTTCTAATCAAAACCTCCGAAGTGAAATGGCAATCATCAAACAAATAGCAGTTAATAACAAAATACCTATTACTTTAGTTAATAACGTTATAATGAATTGAAGGGGTTACATTTTTAGGAGTGATTAATTTTTGGGAAAGAAAGTTTTTCATTACTTCCTTCCCTTCTTTGGAAGATTCCCTCATCCTTTTTTTTGTATCAAGATGGAGTAGTAGAAAGCCAAAAACTTTCTTTTCCAAAAATTATAATGAAATATCAACAAAAATCAGTTATGAAACACACACAAATATGTTAATTTCGATTATGCAGGTAGAATATTCCAGAATATTAAAAAATATATTTCAAAATTCAATCTACAAATGTCCTACACATCCAACGGAAATTTAGGAAACAGATTATTTTTTGATGTCAAACCGGTGAATATGGTGAATATAAGGTGAATATAATATGTGGTAAATATAAGGTAGCATGAACATGTCATTTCGGATAAAAAATCATTAATGTATGAACATCTTCAAAATTCGGAACATAAAATAGCTAAAGATGATTTAAAAATCCTTCACAAATGCGAAAAAGGGAAAATGATGAATTTGATGGAATCTATGGAAATAAACAAGTCAAAGAAAAATCCCAATTCTATTATCCTCAACGAACAACTTGATCTTAACAATAGTCCTCTCCTGAAGCTATAACCCAGTTCCTAAAACCAACATTTTATCGAATTTTTTGTTCATCGATATACTGCTATTAATTGAGGTATTGAGGTTATCCCAGGTATAGACAATGTAAGTATCAAATTATTTATGAGAGGTATAGGCAATGTAGGTATAAAGATTCAGATTTGAATATAATCTAGTTAGTTTTGAAAATGGTGTAAAGATCGAAACTAGTCAACAAATATAAAACTATCGTGGAAAATAGACAAAAGTGTGTTTTTATAGTTATCCTCAGTAAACATGAATTTTCACAAAATAAACAAGTTGTCAATCAAAGAAGTACCCCTATTACCCCCATGGAGGGCGCCCCATTCGGAATATTCGAATCTTTTTTCCTAAAGTAGTTAGATTCGGTTGATTAATGATGGAACCATTTTTTCCATTTAATTTTCACCTCCTAATGTCGTCATTCCTAATGAAATTACCTCGCATATTACCAATTACTATTAAAACCCTTGCTATTTATTTTTGCGACAAAAATAAACGCCATTGTGTATTTTAAAGCGATTCTGTTCCCACCAATTCCTATAACGAAAATGAAAAATCTCAATTCAAACTAGAATGTTGAATGACGAGTGAAATGATGGATAGCAGCTACCGAAATCATGAGATTTATTTACAAATACGTCATTCTCAGAACATGATGAGAACAGCACTTCAACTGGCAGCTTCATTTAGGTAAATTTTGTATCTAATTCAAAATATACAAAGTACGGAATCTTCCCTCAGTCATTTCAACTAATTTGTTAACATTTCAATTGTTTGTTTTCGTTTCGATATTGATCTCTTTTATTAAAAGATATAGGGTTATTATATCCTCATTTATTCCTCACACAAAATATCTACTGCCGTAGCCGATTTTATAAATATAGTATTTAGCATTTAACGAATGTTAAAGTTCGGAGAGAAAGTCTATTTGAGGAAATCATATGTGCACGAAACGTATCTACTTGTTTATCTAAATTCAGTTTATCATAGCTAGCTACAGAAAACTATAAATTTGAACATTGATTTATAATGAAATGTTAATACGTTTTCCATATGAGACTTTTTCAATTCCTCCCAAAATCGAATTAAATACCAATTTTTTTAATTCGAACATACATGGTTCATCAAAGGGTATCAACTTTCAGAGAAACATGATAAACACCATAAAACTCAATGACCAAAAACATATTATAGTAAGACATTACATCTAATTACATTACATTTTTTATTTTAGTAACAAGTTTGAAAAATTGATGGTAGCAAAGAGTTTTTTGAAAGAAATGGGAATGATTTGTCTGAATTCTGTAAATGAAAATCATAGGATTACTAGTTTTATATGTCACATTTCTTCTTTCATTGTTTATAACGCATAACACACTTTTTTATTTTATTTTTTATAATTACATGGCAAATTTCTACAAACATAAAACAAAGTTTCGCGCTGTGTCTATCTGAATGCGATTCACTCAAAAACTACCCAATTGATTTTCACTCGGTTTTCACCAATGAACGGAGCCAAGAGGAAGGTTTGTGTGCACGATTTATTGATGTTTCCTGTGAATTTTTTAAAATATGACGGCGTGATATGTGCGAAGTCGAAGCTTCCATCGAAAATGCTGACAAATTCCCTTGAGAATAATACGCGAATAATACTTGCACATTGATAGTCTGGAACATCGAAGAAAGGTTGGAAATTTGTCTCTCTTCTATAGGTACTTTCACGAGAAGTGTTCAAGTGACTTGGTACGTTTGATTCCACCAATCATTAACCATATACCCATGACGAATCATGAGTAAATGGTTATGACTTCGAAACCAAAGTTCAATCATCCCAATGGAAGAGCCTAGTAGAGTCACACTAAGTTCGATCAAATGTCAAGATTTTGCTCACTGTTTTTTTCGATAACCGTGCATCAGAAGTTCTTGCCACATGGTCGTACAGTCAATGGGGATATATTATCTTGATGTTATGTGACGCTTGTGAGAAGCAATTCGAAGAAAACGTCCGATGTTGTGAAAAAACTTTTTATGGATATTGCACGACTATAATGCCCATCCGTCATTGCTCTTTTGTAAATTTTTGGCCAAAAACAACACCGTTATTAAACCTCATCCATCGTATTCACCAGATTTGGCCCTGGAGATTTTTTCTCTTCCAAAGATTGAACACCCCAATCTGAGGGGGCTAATTTGAAGGGGAAAATAGGAATTGATGAATTAATGAATATTTTTTGAAAAAAATGAAAATTCACCATGAAACAGTACTTCAATTGTTTTTGTTTGTATGCAGTTAATAAAATGTCGTTTTTGTAAGTAAGTGTCGATAGATTTTTCCGCCTACTTATATCTGAAAAGCTAGTTCATCTCAAATCACCAAGTTATTGAAAAACTGTCAAAACACCTTTTCACACAAGTCGATGTGTGGAAAGAGTCAGATTTGAATTACAAGACTGGTCCATGTTGGGCATATATCTCAATATTCATCAAAATGGCTGTTGGTACGATAATAGCTGCTTTTGATACAAATTTTTATTCGAATGCTTAAATAAGAAAGTTTTTCTTCACATGTAGGTTTACTGTGATCAATAAAATCAAAAACTACCTACGCCTCTGCCCACGTAGATTATCTGTTAATGGAACATCTGCATCCAATGCTGTCTTTATAGAATCAGTTTGGCGACATCTGTTATTAGAAAGAGTCGGTTACCAAAGCCAATAAATTACGCGATTCAAGCTACGACATACAGTGAGAATAGACATGCCGGGGACATGAACACCCCAGCGCCATCCATTGATGGTGTCCTCCTCGTCAAATGATATCCTCGTAAGGCTATTCTACCATCTTATTATCTTTGTACTATGCCATCATATATCGTGGCGACCTGTGCGGCTATTCACATCAAAAGATCCTTCAAGGTCTCCAGAGCATACACTACTGAATTATTTTCTGAGTTTTTTTTTCTAGAAGATAATGATCCAATGATAAGATCCATGAAAAATCTTTCTGAACAGATATCCCAAAAATGTATTATTTTGGAATTACTTTAATATGTTATTTGATATGGGCACCAAGAATAACTGTTTCTGTATTTGCTTATTGTTAAGAGATTTCGAAATTTAATTATAAACATGTGATAATACTAATGTGTGATAACGTTTAACATAATTTACCCCTTGTTTCATTGATCGTAAAATATATGGTAAGAGAAATAAAATAGAAATTATTGAATAAAATTATCGCTGAAATGATAAGATATCGTTTGACAAATCACTCCACCACATCAAAATATAAACGAAAATTTGGTATTTGAAAAATAAATGATGAGTTACCCCCTGTATAAAAATGGGGGTCACCAAAGAAATATTCAATAACAACAAAAAAAATTCAGAATAGAACTTACTTCATTTTTATGTTCTGAATGGAAATTTTCTGTTTATGTTCCGTTCGTTTTTTTATTAATCTCTGAACAGTTTTTTGATTGGGTAATAAATAGCAATAAACTCGTGGAACTTAATTCCGTCGTTGATAATTATAATATCTTGTTTATGACTTTTTATAATGAAGACTTTCCTAGAAACTACATGTTCGTAGCAATAGTTAATGAAATAATTATAGTTTACTCAACGAAGGCATACTAAGAAGTTGATGAGTTTACGACCAATACACATTTTTAAAATGGACAAGGTGCAGTTTCAGTAATCTCGACAAAAATGATTTGGAATTCAATGAAAAGTAATTTTTTAACAAATATTGAATTTATTTATTTATTTATCATTTGGAGAAAATAATTTGGAAAGTAAATATGAGATAGTATTTTTTCAGTTTTGTTATGTGTGTTATTTTAATATTTGCGGAATATGAAATATTTTGATTATGAATATTCATAGTGGGGTAGAAAATAGAAATGCAAATGGATGAATATTCAGTACTGACATGGTTTTTATAATAAAATGCAACTGATTGTGGTAATCATCCATTTAAATTAATGCTGTATCATTTGTCATCTTCTGATGATATCTGGAGTCTATTTGCAAAACTCAAAGACATCATCAGAAGACAGCAAATGATACTTTGCTGAAACCTTGTGAAAATAATCCTTATGAGGGTAAAATACACAGAACACGGAGCGAAACCCGAGAAAACAGCTCATCACATATATAGTTAAAGGACAGTGTTTGCTGACTAGTTAAGAACAAAACTTGGAAAATATCTTTGGGTGATCAGCAGAACGGAAGTGTACTCTTATAACACAAGTTATTCTGATATTTCGATAAAATTTATAATCATCTTTAAGGAAAAGCTACAAAATTTGTTTGATGATAGTACAATATAAAAATTATCACGAAAGGGCTCAACTTACTGTTAGTGAGGATGGCCGTATCGAAAAGAATGTTACTTTTAAACAATTGAAACATATCAATACAATAAAACAAGTCACTACATTAAAAGTGGATGACTCCAAACTGAATATAAAGAAGGTTAGTGATTTAAAATTTATTAAAAATCGTTATTTGTTTCAAAATTATGGATTACCTGTAAAAGCCATGCGGTTGAAAAACAAAGATAGAGACAACAAAAAATTGACAATGACAGCTGTCATGTTATTCAGTTTGAAAAAATGTGTTTATTTGTCTATGATAAAACTATGGAACAAAGGAGAACTATTATGGTGCAAGTGTGATCAGAGACATTTGCTGTTATATACGTAAATCAATAAGAAAACGCTATATTAGATATGTCTAATATAATATCAATTATTTGACAACATCCTCATTAGTTTTGAGGAAAACAAGTGGGGGAGTTATGTTGAATGAAAGTAAAACCCTGTCATAGGGAGGTTGGAACTTTGTTCAGAAATATTTAAAATGTTATGAATTATATTAATGAAAATCCAGCATTATCTCTGGTTTGGCAATCATGTGAATTTTCATCAATATCTAGTAAGAAGGAATAGATATCACAAAGATGATCAATGTTTGATCTTCTATTAAGGCAATTACTTGATTTTAATATAAATGATATTTCCAAAAACCATCTTTTAGATGTATTTCTTTCAATTGATAAGATTTTAGTTGAATTATAGTCCATTTTATGACCTTCTTTGAAGACATGATAACTAAGAGCACATTTCTCAGGATGTTTTCCACTATCACTTTTATGCGAACTGGTTCTCTCTTTTGACCAATATATACGTTTGACCAATATATTCACTACTACAATTTAAACATGAAGTGGAATAGATTAATTGAGATTGGAAGTTAATAGGAGTTCTATCCTTGAGTTTTGAACATGATTTATTAATGGGTGATATGACTCTGAAAGCCAGTTTTACATATAAATTTTTGAAAATTCTGAACCATCCACTAAACTGGATGTTTCAGATGAAAATTCGTTACAACTCATTTTCGAAAATACAACCTGCTTCCATCTATTTGTTCTAAATAAAATAACATTTCTATGAAATTTTTCAGTTCACTATATTTTCACTTGAAAATGTCATTCAAAATCCAAAATTTTATAAGACAAGGAGTTATTGAAATCTAACGTGATTGTGAATCTTATGATTTATAACGATAGACGTACCAATCTGCTTGACGTAATGAAAATGCTGTCCATGGATACTCACCTGCAACAAAAAAAACAGTTCTATCAACACTCAATTTCAGAAAATTATTTATATTTCATTGCACGCCGAAAAGTGACTGATCTAAATATTTCTCTACTGAGTTGTTAAATACATGTTAGTGAAGTCTGAAGTGAAGTGTTTTGAAATATTTTAGAAGTACGATTCAAGGAGAATTTAAGTAGATTGAGTAGACTCCTTCGACTGACAGCTAGAAGGATTAGTAATAGTGTTTGTCGCCCATTCTGAAATGACTTCATTATTTCGAATTTATTTGATATTGTAATATGTATTACATCCTCAGTGATACTGTGTTGAAATGAGGAAGAAATTTAGGTTAAGACTGAACGAAATCTCGACTTTTAAAAACGACAAACACCAAAGTGAATATATATCAGTTCCATACCAACAATACACGAGGAATTTTGGAAATATTTTCAAGGAACTAGGTATGAAGGTGGTTTTTAAAACAAGTCATACATTACAGAGCCTTTTAGGAAGTCCAAAAAAGAAAATCGAGAATTCGGAAAAGTCTGGAATTTACGAAATTAAATGTGAGGACTTCGATGCAAAATATTATGTACAGACGGAAAAATCTATCAGAATAAGATATAAGAAATACCTAGCACACTTAAAATATGGAAGACCAGAAAAATCAGCTTCATATTTTGCAACAAAACCATTCCATAGAATTTAGTTCATTAGGATTAGTTAGACAAGTTGACAACAGGCATCTAGATGCCTATGAGAGTGTAGAAATAATTAAACCTAATAATATTATGAATAACTATATGAATACTATATAGCTTGTTAATATAATATTTTAATTATTAAATTAAAACTGACTATTACATGAGAACACATTGTGAAATACATTTAAGGCTATTAGATAAGGCCATATTGTCAAATTGATTTTATATAGCAGATTGAGACACTTAAAACGCAGGTATCTATGGTATAAATAAGGATAACGTTATAAGTATGATTAGTTTGATCTTCCTCTTGAAGATAATTACTTGGTGATCGAAACACGTATTGAGGTGTTAAAATAACGGTTTGGTGTTGGAAAAAAACTCTAGTAATATTATTCCAATTCGAGTTTATGTATTACAGAAAAAAACAGAGATTTTAGATATGATATCTTTGAAATCCATACTCATATATATTTTTGACATACATGGTCATGGATTCACATTTTTGAATAGTCAAAATCAGTTTGACTGATACATACCTCGCCACTGTGTAACGAAACATCTTAAATGAAATTCATTATCAAAATTCTACAGGATGTTTTATAACTGCGGTACGAAACTTCAGAGAGTGATTCGTTAGGTCGTTTCAAGAAAAAAATTCTTATGAACACATGTCCGAAGTTACTTCGTTTCTGACATACAGGACGTTGAAGTTTAATAAAAAAGGTATTTAAGTATAAAATATCATAAATATCCTTACACCGGTTTGGTTGAAATTTACTACAGTTATTTGAAGTTCTTATTTAGCCTCAACTAGTAGAATTTATCAGATCCAGTGGAGTCTCAGTGGGCATCACAACCAACAATATTAGGAAAAAAAAGTACGCCACTGACATATGTTCATAGAAACTTAAAACGACCCAACAAATAACTCTCTGAAGTTTCGTTCCGTAGTTAGGAAACACCCTGTATATTTATTATCACGGATAGTATTATTGAATTCCATCAAGTAACGGGTCAGTGTATTCAAAATCTATCAAATTCTCTAGCTATTTGTGGACTGAACTGAGCTAGAAAATTCTTGAAATAATTCAGGATATGATAATAATGGATAATAATCTAATATTGATAAAAGAAGTCCAGAATCTAAAGATATCAGTCAGGGAATACAAAACTCAGTTACGAGAAACCTGGTTAGCTCTGCAGAGAAGTGAAATATATAAAATTTTGCTAAAAAAAAACAATTCTCCTTCGAAATATATAAATAACTAGCGATCCGTTCAGGTTGGTTGCTATTCAGGGTTGTTACTTTATCGTGAAACATAGTTCTAGTCTACGGTTTTTTGTACCCGTTGTAACTTCTAAATGAAAGGTCCATTTCGAATAATTAAAAAAAATAATTTAGAATAGGTACATATATAGTCAATCTTGATCATGAAAGTATTCGGTTGGATAAGAATCCATATCATCTATCGATTCTATATATTCCCTTGATGTGTAACAAAGGAAATATAGCTGTTTTTCATTGCAGCATTATCCAAAAAAATATTTATTGGATTTTGATTACGAAAAGGATAATTTTTTGAAACGTTAATCATCTAAGCTAAGTATAGAACTTTCATTTTTTCCATTGATCGTTAAATTTGTAGACAAAATTTATGAACATGACGAGTTACTGATTAATCGAACTCTTCAGTGATTCATATTATGCAGTAACTTTTTGAGATGAATTATTTAGTTTGCCTTTAGTTATACTTCTCTGTTGATTAACCCTCGAATATTTTTCAGATTGTAGAAGGTTAAACAACCAAAATACAGTAATTAACATTGACTCCTTAACGGAATAAATGTTCTAAGGATAATGTTTAGGTTTTTCAATACAAATAAACATACAAAAACCAAATCTTTTTTCTTATGATATTGCTTCAAATTAAAGTCATCCCAAGAAAGAAAGAGAAAAGTTTTCGATGAAAACTCTTTGGAATAGTATGTGGTTTCGAGTGGATGATTCTCTCATAAACAAATAGAAAAAGTTCATCCGACACAGCTACTTTCCTTTACGAACCCTGAATTGAAAAGAAAGCTTTTTTCTTTTTTCTTTCGCCATTTGCATACCAAATATTGAAAATGGAAATACATCTCATTCATAATAAAGGGTTTACAATGTAATAGGAGGAAAAGTACTGATTTCAAAGAATTGCTTTCAGTTTCAAAATAGGTCCAGTACAAAGGATTTGAATAATATGAATTCAAATTAACAAAACACAAAGTATCAATAGATATTCTTCCACAACATGCCCAGAATTTCGGGGAAAAATACTCTTTTTCAATCCTTTATCAGCATCATTTTGAATATTTGTTCAAAAACTCTTGAATATTTGATACTGTCGAAAGCAAATTGAGCTTTCTACGCTTTCTACGATGGAAATCATTTAAAAGAATTTATAATTAAATATTATTATCTCAATCCCAACCATAGGTGTTGAATTTATGATATTCCATGGCTGAAATTAAAGTTAACTGAATTAAAATTCGAAGCTGCATAAATGATGTGAGGAATCTGTCTTCAACAGTGTGATGTATTGAAATAGTGAATAATTTGATTTAGCTGTCACTCAAAAATCAAAATAATATCCACAGTGTTTTCTACCGAAATCCTTGAGAATAGTATGGGATTGATGAGATGAAATGTATGGCATTAACGAGACTCAGAAATGAGTCATCGAGCTATTATATTACAAAAAATTGAAATTGAATATGCCACAATCAAATGGTCGTTCAAAAGGTTGCAAAAAAAACCGCTGGTGAGCAGCCAATATATATGACCATATTACTATGAGATCATACAGAGTATTTGCTTCCAACCGATAAAATGTGACTTTAAACGACTAGACCACCTAGGCCACCAAAAGATTGTTTTACAAAGGTGAAACGCTTCTTCCGAAGAGCGATTGAAATAATATGTAGGTTCATTATTCCTGAATAATACGTGACTCTCAGGGTCTAGTAATGCGTTATTCTGACAGTTTCAATCACTATCACTGTCCTAGTCAAACTGAAACGATAGAATCAAATAGTCAAATATGATTGTTAGTAAATATTAAAACTTTGCATTAATGCTTCTACAGAAATTCCCAAGTTCGATTCGATAGTATAATTACGAGAGTAACTAGATCTAATTCTACTGAGATAACAAAATTAAATATGTAAATCAAATGAAACTCACCAATACAATGAACGATACAAGAAACGGAAATCTAAAACGAATTGCCACACTTCACTGATTCACATAATCTCTCGAAATTAAGACAACAATTCTTCAATTCAAACTATACCTTGAAAACTAACAATTCTTAATCGGAACTAATTGGTATACTTAAACATTTCCAATTCGAATCAAAACATTATTCTGAATTGTAGAGATTCCATTGAAATCGAAAAGGATACACAACGAACAGTTAACGCATCTAGCCCCGTTGAACAAGTCGGGTGATTCGAGTGCCGGCTCTGCGATCTCATGTCAAAGTGGGATGAATTGAACTGTTGAAAAACACGAGTTTAGTCATTTATTAGTCTTGTGGTATCACTCTCGAATGAAGTTCTTTTTCGAATATTGGCGTGAAGTTATCCACAGATTTCTGGCCACACATACTGACGTAGAGGAAAATAAAAATCTGTGGTTGGGATACGAAATTATTAGCACATGTACTAATATCTGTGGCTGGAAATAACCATTCAGTATAGGTTGAACGTGAAATTATTAGGACTATTTGGTGTAAAACTTTTTTATAGAATCTTGAGTAGATTGACGCGTTGATAATTGTTTTCTCATCAACAATACAAATTTAGGGAAAAATAAAATTGAAAATATTAGACTTACTTTCCAATACCCCATATAAAAATGATATCCGATGATGTGCGTCTATCAAAATCACATAACTTCCATAGTTTCTTGAGTAGATTAACTTGGTGATGATAGTTTTCTTGTCATCTAAACAGATTTCAGAAAAGAAATTGTTGAAATAATCAGAATAATTTTTTGAGATTCCTTGAATTCATGAAAATCACACAACTCCTATAGAATCTTAGGTATATCAATATAGTGAAAACCATTTTCTTGTCACCCATACAGATTTCGAGAGAAAAATTGTTGCAACAATCAGACTCACTTTTTAAAACACCTTGTAGAATTGTAACCAGAAGATGTGCGTTCATGAAAATTACACAACTGTTATAGAATCTTCGGTAGATTGATAAAGTGAAAACCGTTTTCTTGTCACCCATACAGATTTCGAGAGAAAAATTGTTGCAACAATCAGACTCACTTTTTAAAACACCTTGTAGAATTGTAAACAGAAGATGTGCGTTCATGAAAATTACACAACTGTTATAGAATCTTGGGTAGATCAATAAAGTGAAAACCGTTTCCTTGTCACCCATACAGATTTCGAGAGAAAAATTGTTGGAACAATCACAGACTCACTTTTTAAAACACCTTGTAGAATTGTAACCAGAAGATGTGCGTTCATGAAAATCACACAACTGTTATAGAATTTTGGGTAGATTGATATAGTGAAAACCGTTTCCTTGTCACCCATACAGATTTCGAGAGAAAAATTGTTGCAACAATCAGACTCACTTTTTAAAACACCTTGTAGAATTGTAAACAGAAGATGTGCGTTCATGGAAATCACACAACTGTTATAGAATTTTGGGTAGATTTATATAGTGAAAACCGTTTCCTTGTCACCCATACAGATTTCGAGAGAAAAATTGTTGGAACAATCAGAGACTCACTTTTTAAAACACCTTGTAGAATTGTAACCAGAAGATGTGCGTTTATGAAAATCACACAACTGTTATAGAATTTTGGGTAGATTGATATAGTGGAAACCGTTTCCTTGTCACCCATACAGATTTCGAGAGAAAAATTGTTGGAACAATCAGAGACTCACTTTTTAAAACACCTTGTAGAATTGTAACCAGAAGATGTGCGTTCATGAAAATCACACAACTGTTATAGAATTTTGGGTAGATTAATATAGTGAAAACCGTTTCCTTCTCACCCATACAGATTTTGAGAGAAAAATTGTTACAACAATCAGACTCACTTTTTAAAACACCTTGTAGAATTGGAACCAGAAGATGTGCGTTCATGGAAATTACACAACTGTTATTAGAATTTTGGGTAGATTGACATAGTGAAAACCGTTTCCTTGTCACCCATACAGATTTCGAGAGAAAAATTGTTGGAACAATCAGAGACTCACTTTTTAAAACACCTTGTAGAATTGTAACCAGAAGATGTGCGTTTATAGAAATTACACAACTGTTATAGAATTTTGGGTAGATTGATATAGTGAAAACCGTTTCCTTGTCACCCATACAGATTTCGAGAGAAAAATTGTTACAACAATCAGACTCACTTTTTAAAACACCTTGTAGAATTGGAACCAGAAGATATGCGTTCATGGAAATTACACAACTGTTATAGAATTTTGGGTAGATTGATATAGTGAAAACCGTTTCCTTGTCACCCATACAGATTTCGAGAGAAAAATTGTTGGAACAATCAGAGACTCACTTTTTAAAACACCTTGTAGAATTGTAACCAGAAGATGTGCGTTCATGAAAATTACAAAACTGTTATAGAATCTTCGGTAGATTGATATAGTGAAAACCGTTTTCTTGTCACCCATACATATTTCGAGAGAAAAATTGTTGCAACAATCAGACTCACTTTTTAAAACACCTTGTAGAATTGTAAACAGAAGATGTGCGTTCATGAAAATTACACAACTGTTATAGAATTTTGGGTAGATTGATATAGTGAAAACCGTTTCCTTGTCACCCATACAGATTTCGAGAGAAAAATTGTTGCAACAATCAGACTCACTTTTTAAAACACCTTGTAGAATTGTAAACAGAAGATGTGCATTCATGAAAATTACACAACTGTTATAGAATTTTGGGTAGATTTATATAGTGAAAACCGTTTCCTTGTCACCCATACAGATTTCGAGAGAAAAATTGTTGCAACAATCAGATTCACTTTTTAAAACACCTTGTAGAATTGGAACCAGAAGATGTGCGTTCATGGAAATTACACAACTGTTATAGAATCTTGGGTAGATCAATATAGTGAAAACCGTTTCCTTGTCACCCATACAGATTTCGAGAGAAAAATTGTTGCAACAATCAGACTCACTTTTTAAAACCCCTTGTGGAATCGAAACTAGATAATGTGTGTGCATAAAAATCGCACAACTCTTATGAGGTCTTAGGTAGATTGATGTAGTGATAACAATTTTCATGTCAACCGAACAGATTTCGAAAACAAAAATGTTGAAACAATCAGACTCATTTTTTGAGATTCCTTGTGGAATTGGAACCAGAAGATATGCGTTCATGAAAATCACACAACTCTCATACAATCTTGGATAGATAAACACAGTGAGAACCGTTTTCTGGTCACCCATACAGATTTCGAGAAAAATATTGTTGCAACAATCAGACTCACTTTTTAAAACACCTTGTAGAATTGGAACCATATGCGTTCATGAAAATCAATTCTTATAGAATCTTTTGTAGATCGATATAATGAAAACCGTTTTCTTGTCACCCATGCAGATTTACAGACTCAAAATATGAGTCTGATGCAACAATTTTTTTTATCGAAATCTGTATGGGTGATAAGAAAACAGTTTTCACTCTATCAATCTACCTAAGATTCTATAACAGTTGTGTAATTTTCATGAACGCACATCTTCTGGTTCCAATTCTACAAGGTGTTTTAAGAAGTGAGTCGGATTGTTGCAACAATTTTTCTCTCGAAATCTGTATGGGTGACAAGAAAACGGTTTTCACTATATCAATCTACCCCAGATTCTATAACAGTTGTGTTATTTTCAAGAACGCACATTTTGTGGTTACAATTCTACAAGGTGTTTTGAAAAGTGAGTCTGATTGTTTCAACAATTTTTCTCTCGAAATCTGTATGGGTGACAAGAAAACAGTTTTCACTTTATCGATCTACCCAAGGTTCTATAAGAGTTGTGTGATTTTCATGAATACAAGGAATCTCAAAAATGAGTCTGATTGTTTCAACAATTTCTTTTTCGAAATCTGTTTAGATGACAAGAAAACTGTCATCACCAAGTTAATATTCTCAAGAAACTATAGAAGTTGTGTGATTTTGATGGACGCACATCATCTGATATCATTTCTATATGGGTTATTGGAAAGTAAGTCTAATATTTACAATTTTATTATTCCCTAAATCTGTGTTGTTGATGAGAAAACGATTATCAAGGCGTCAATCTACTCAAGATTCTATAAAAAAGTTAAACACCAAATATATAATAATTTCACGTTCAATCTATAGTGAATAGGTATTTCCAGCCACAGATATTAGTACGGGTGATAATAATTTCGTATCCCAACCACAGATTTTTATTTTCCTCTACGTCGGCATGTGTGGCCAGAAATCTGTGGATAACTTCACGCCAATTTTTCGAATTGTGTTCCGCTTTGTTATTGAAAACGATGTTTGTGAATTTGTATATCAATACCTACAATACCACGTTGAAAGTGATATGAAGTTACTGAATTATCTCAAGGAAAGTGCCAGCTTCAGATTGAATTTTTATTTGTATCTGAGGAAACATAGAAAACATATGTGAATTGATAAAAAAAAGTGTACACTGTAGTATTTGATATACGAGTATATGATGAAATTGACCAATACTCGATGGAAATACATAAAGGGTTACTTGAATAAGTTTCTCTATAAATACTATATGTAGTGTTAGTGGACTCTAGAATCTACTGATTCAACTTGTTATATTAAATGATACCATGACATATTTCTGGCCTTTGAAAAAATTTTTCAGTAAATATTCTATGCTGATTACAATTTACCGGAGTCAAAAACCAATATAGACAGATGTTTTCAGCCAGCAATTGAAGTTTTATAGTTCAAAAAGTAGACAATATTCATGGTAAATGCGGTTTTTATAAATTTTGAATAGAAACAATAATCATGGATACCATATTGAATTCTATATCATAGAAGTTTATCTATATCTCAATTTCTGTTGCAGTTACCTACAAATTCTTTGAGATAGCCAAGGTGTAATTATTTTTTGAACTTGATTGTGTTTGAATACAAACTTTGATGAAGAAAAATCCAAGGATCCAAGAAAGCATACTTTACGCAAACTTGGTATACTCACGAAAGAGCAGTTTCAAAATATTCAAAAGTTGAGAATAAGTTGAAACATGAACAAACATTCACTGTTAGATGAATAATCATGAGTCATAACAAAATCAGAAATAATGAATGGTCATAAATATTTTAGCCCAATGCTCAAAAATTCGTTCAACTCATGGCAATGATCCTATGCAAACTGAAATGATACCGTTAAATAAAATTTCAGAAGAGGAAATATTGAAAGTACCAATATCGCTCTTACAACTTCTAGCGAAAAAAATATCTGGTGTTCACAATTTGATGTGAATGAGGGCATTATTTTTTATCGAAGGGTAAACTGGTTTGATCCTTGTCCTCGAAGGCCCGGTACATTCAGGAATGCGCGCCAGCATCATCAACGAATGACCACACCCCACACCGTGACGCAAGTGATCATTGGGTCCGAATAGTATGTGCTCTGAGCAGACACAATGAATAATGAATGACAGATAACCTTCTTGACACTGTCCGGTTGAGAATTCTTTCTTAGTGCGGCAAACCGGCATGATATTGAGAATCGAGAGTACAGATCAAAATCAAAGCAACCATCTCAACGGAGTGGTCTTGATAGAGTCTGTGAAGTTCGAGGAGAAAATCATGATGTTTTGTCCCCTTTCCCGACGATATTCGTTTCACCGCGAGCTAAAAACTCTGACAAATATCGTCTTGATGGTCGAAAAGAACTACATCATTTTAAATTTGCAACGAGTGAATTTTAGACAGAGGTTGGTTTTTGGGAGAGAACGGTTTTCGTTTTCTACTTCTCCATGTTCATACAAAATATTTAATGAATGAATTGAGTCTTTTATCTTATGAGGATATCCAGATTAGTGATGTTGAGTGTTTCGTAACTTTTCATATATTATATTGTGTAGCGTCGCTGCGAATGATATCTGATTCAGTTCCATAACGGATGTTTGGAGTACAAACTGAATGGGAGAAAAATCTTTTCATATAAATCAATGCTCATATGGAAGTACTTATTTCGGGAGGTTTCCTCTGCCAGTTTTTACATGAATGTATTTTCTATGCATGATATGCACATCTTCGTTCATTTTGAAATTATTAACTTTCCCCATTCATTCGACAGTTTCCCACATTTTTAGTATGAAGATAGAGGAGGAAGCCAAAACCTTTCTTTCCCAACTACATCAGACTTATTCAATATCTCCGGAGCGTAGGTCGACACCAGTGTCTCGTTAGTACCGTGGAAGTGCCGTAGATGGTGATAAAGCACTCTCAAGGCCACGTTATGTCGATGGATATAGATTGAGACCTCATGTGCTGGAGATGCTGACAGCAAGTGCATTAGGATCACAGGTGTATCACGACAGGCCCTGCGCCTGGTGTTAGACATCTCTATATCCATCACGCGACTGCAGTAGACCAAGGTATTGAAGACTCCATCCTGGCAGGCCATGGTCAAACCTTCAGCTTCTGACTTCAACTCACTCTGGGGAAAGCGAAGTTAATTTGCTTTGATGAGCCAAGGTTGTTTATGTTGTAAAATAAGCCCCCAAACAGGCATTTTATTTTGTTTTTTTTGCCGTAGTAGGCGCTGGGGCGTAGGGCATCATTCCACCAGGGACTCCAATAACCAGAACAACAATCTTGACAGAGCGGTCTGGATAGAGTCTGTGGAGTTCGAAGAGAAAATCCCGATAATTTATCTGCTTGTTCCTCTTTTCGGACGATATTTGTCTCGCCAGGAGCTGAAAACTCCACGACAAATATCGTCTTGCTCTGGTGGTCGAGTAGGACTACATCATGTTTATTAGCTTGTATCCCCCGAATCTCCGTATCCCCTGAAGCCCCGGGGATACGGTCTGACCCAATTTTAATATTTTTTTTTCACCGTAGTGTACGCTGGTCAGGCCCTATCCCCCGAAGCCCCGATACATTCGGGAGGGCGCGCCAGCAAAATCAACCAATGACCACTCCCCACACCGTGGGGTAAGTGATCATTGGGTCCGAAAATCATGTGCCCTGAGCAAATGCAGTGAGCTAAGAATGACAGCCTTCTGCATCTGTGCGGCTAAGATTTCTGCCTTAGTGCGGCAAGCCGGTATGATTTTGAGATTCGAGAGTAGAGAAGACATCATTCCACCAAGGACTCCAATAATCAGAACGACCATCTTGACAGAGTGATCTGGATAGAGTCTGCGGAGTTCGAAGAGAAAATCTCGATATTTTATCCGTTTTTTCTCCTCTTTTCTGACGATATTCGTCTCGCCAGGAGCTGAAAACTCCACGACAAATATCGTTTTGGTCTGGTGGTCGAGAAGGACTACATCAGGCTTATTAGCTTGTATGAGCCTGAGGGTGGGGAACGAATAGTTCCATTAAATTCGGCACTTCTCGTTCCCCACAACGGATTCAATATCCCCCGGAGCGTAGGGCAACACCGGTGTCTCGTCAATACCGTAAGAGTGCCGTAGATGGTAATATAGCACTCTTAGGGCCGCGTTATGTCGATGGATATAGGCCGAGACCGCATATGCTGGACATGCTGATAGCAAGTGCACGCGACTGCGGTAGACTAAGGTGTTGAAGACACCATCCTGGCAAGCCATGATGAACCCCTCAGTTTCCGACTTCAGCCCACTCGATCTGAGAAAAGCGAACGTCAGGCGCTTTGATAAGCCAAGGTCTTCAATATTATTGAAGAAGACCCCATGCATTGGCTCATCCCTGTGTCTCCGCAGAAGTAAGGTGATCTCTGCGGGTTTTATCTGAGCTTTTTGCTGAACGGGTTCCAACTCGGTGACAGAGTTGTAGTCACCTCGTTCAGAGTCGAAAACTATACCGAGTTCATCAGCTGCTCGAGTAGCTGCCCTGAGGAGAAATGCTCCAATTCCTGCTCTCTCATGGTCACGGACCATACAGAGAAGGGGATCCGAACTCCTGACGACTTTACAGGCTGTATCCAGTACCATTCTGTCATGTAGACACTCCAAACTCAAAAGTCCACGACCTCCCTGTTGTCGGGGAAGTACAACCGTGGGACGGACGATTTGAGATGCAAACTCCTACAGAGATGCATCATTTTTCGGGTCCTTACGTCGAGTTGATACAGCTCCTCCCGAGTCCACTTCACTACTCCAAACGAGTAGAGTAAGATTGGAACGGCAAGCATATTTGTTGCAGCAACTTTGTTCTTCCCCGACAGCTCCGATGACCAGATCTGTCGAAGTTTGTGCTGATACTTGCCGCGGAGAGAGTTTTTCACTGCGGTTACCTCTTGTGAGTGGCGTTGTTCCACCCCGAGGTAAGTGTACGTCTCTCCGGCATCCAGATGGTGTAGGATGCTTCCATCTACGAGCTGCACATCCTCTCCGTAGTCCCCGCATCGTCCTCTTTTGAGATGAACCATTGCACATTTGTCTATCCCGAATTTCATACCGATAGCATGCGTGTACTCTTCCACCACCCTCAAGGACTGATGGAGATCCTTCTCTCCAGAGGCATAAAGTTCAAGATCATCCATATAAAACAGATGGGTGACCTTGTGCCTCCGGTTTCCGGGGGTGCCACAGTTATACCCTCGAGTGTTTCTGAGCGCAACGGATAATGGCAATAGTGAGATGCAGAATAGAAGGGGACTGAGGGAATCACCCTGAAATACACCCCTTCTGAAAGTGACCCACCCTGTTTGGACTCTTGCTTGACCAGATGTTATGGTGAAGCGAGTTCGCCAAAGTGGTATCAGTTATTCAATGCATCTCACTATGTTGTCGGGTACCGCAAGGCATCTGAGCAAATGCAAGATGAGCTCATGCGAAATTGTATCAAATGCCTTACGGTAATCGATCCATGCCATAGAGAGGTTACGCTTATATTGTATCGAGTCCTGCGTTACACATCTATCGATGAGCAGGTTCTCTTTACATCCAGCGACTCCTCTCTTCGACCCTCTCTGCTCATATATCCGTTCGAACACTCGGTCAACTGCGGTGAGTATTCGTGTGTATAAGATGCTTGTAAACAACTTATAACACGAATTCAAGCATGTTATCGGTCTGTAATTCTTAGGAATCGACAAATCTCCGCTTTTGGGGATGAGAACGGTCCGCCCCTCGACAAACCAATCCGGAATCGGCTGCTCTCCGTCCAGCCATAAGTTGAAAACTCTGGCCAGATGGCGGTGGGTACTTGGTAGTTTTTTCCACCAATAAGTGTTCAGCCCATCTGGGCCTGGAGCAGCAAAGTTCTTGGAACCAACAAGGGCTCTTCGAACGTCATCCGGGGTTATCGTGACCCAATTTTATTATTATTTTCCTTATTATTGTTATTGCTTGAATTATTATTATCATTGAGATCCAGACTGATTCAGTTTCATATGTATATTGTAATCAAATATTGTTCCTTGGAATACTCCAAAATCTGATATTTTGTAATATAACATACCGAACAAATATTCTCAAAATTCAAGTCGATCTTCTTTAAAAGAAATCTTTCATAGACATGGGTACTCATTCGATAAAAAACCTTCAATTAGTGCCCAAAACAATCATTATATTAGAGGATACTCACGAATCATTCCACTTAAGCAGAAAACCCACACATATTATGACAGCTAATTCTGAGTGATTAATTAAATTTTCAGTGCTGATAGATAATTATTCATTGAAATAGTTTTCAAGTTTATTCAAGAGTTTCATGAATGAATATACTAGGTACAGCAATATTCAAAATATAACTTCCTCCATATGTGGGTTGTGCACTACAGCTGCCTTCTTTCGACTTTTCTCATTGTTGGATATATATGAGAGGCCAAACGTATTCTTTATACATGAAAGCTAACTTTTGTTATTGAATGAAAAATTAGAATAGGAACTTTCTATGTTTTTATCACTTTTTTTGTAACTGACGTTACTGGAGTTTCGTCCTATAAGGACATTTTCAAACTTATACAATAAAGTAAAAATGATTGATTACTTTAGCCCTTATATAACACCACTCTAGGTAATTATAGAGGTACTTAGCTTAATTGAGTACCTGAATCTTGTTTACTTGTGACAATGTGGATACGCTAATTTGAAATCCTGTGAGTGAACAAGATCGATTTGATCATTTAACAGGTTGCACCCGCAATGTCCATGCTTATGAATTTCCAAGGATTCCAAATAATTGAGTTTGCAACCGTTCCTTGCATAGTGCAAAATTTCCGTGTCGTTTATATTCAGGAACTTGTGGTTGCATCCCAAGGAATGGTTTGAAAACGTCGAATCATTCAGTCTGAAGGACCTTTCATGTTCAGCATACCGTTTTGAGAAATTTCGACCACAGTGCCCCAAATAAACACTATTACACTCCGGGCACTTCAGCTTATCATCTCCAGATTTCCCCAACTTGTCCACTTGTGTGCCAATTCCACATTGTTTTTTCGGAAGAAACCTGCAATTATCTCTGTTCTTTTACCAAAATATTATAGAGTTATAGAGTTTCAATTCAGGTATTCAATTAATCTAAGTACCTTTATTATTACCTACAGTGGTGTTATATAAGGGATGATGTAATCAATTATTTTTTGTTTATTGTATAAGTTTGAAAATGTCCTTATAGGACGAAACTACAGTAACGTTAGTTACAAATAAAACTGATAAAAAACATAGAAAGTTTCAATTCTCATTTTTCATGATGATTTCCTACCACGTAGTAAGGGCTACATCCATCAATTTTTTGTTATTTAAGTTTGTCTGCTTCACATTAATTATTTCTACTGTTCTCAAAAGCTCCTTATGTGGATTTGGTGAAATAGTGGCACCTATCTGAATCAGATTAGATCTTGAACATTAAAGATTTCATCCAGATAAAGAAATTTGCTTATTTAGAACCAAGTTCAACGTTGAAGGAATAACCTTAATCATTTGCTTATACTATACCTGATAGTAATACAGAGCAATTTTTCTTTATGACAGGATGAAACATTAGATGAATTACATTAAAAATAAGTCAATGAATATGAATATCCCAGTAATTTTTCGGTTTTAACAAAATAGTCTATAGACTATTCACCTATAGTCAATGGGCATACTTGAGGACATACTGAAGACTTTTCTAAAAGCTACCATAAAAAAAATTATGTAACAACGCTTAAAATTTTCAAATCCTCACTTTTGGTCATGCGAGTAAAAGAACAATGGAGGGATGATTGAAATATCTGCGTTTGTTTATTTGCAATCTTCACCTTCAATTGACATTTTTTTCCAATTCAGTTCATTGGTTGTTAATTCAACTCGTTTTCAGATAATTCAAAAGTTAATAGAAACATTCTATGTTAAATTACATTGAAATTTTTATCAAAGTAATTGCTCTCATCTCTGGGCCACAAAAGATTATTGTCTATCCTGTTTTTATAAACCTCGAAAATTCTAGTCTCAGCTCGAGTGCAACACACTTTTATCGAGATAACAGGGCCAGACAATGAAGGAGAAAGAAAAGGCAGAAGGTGTGCTACCCCAGAGGATAATGAGATATCGTTAGACCGACGGCCTCAGTTAATTATATGAAGAGGGTTGCATACAGACGGAGGGGTGGATCTATCGGCCATTAGATTGTGGAAATGGATGTTGTTAAAACAACCTTGGGAAGTTGTTTGGTGTCGGTTGAGTTAGTAATGACGTGTGTTGGAATATTTACGTAATTTGGGGTGTCCCTTTTTGCCTGAATTTCGTGGGGAAATACTGATGATAATTTTTTTCACAAACAAATTACAATTGAGAAAAAATAGCAATGGAATGTGGATGTAAATATGTGAATGACAAAGAAACATAAATATAAAATAATGATTGTAAAAATATGCTCGAACAAAAACGAAATGAATAAAATCTGACCCTGGAAAATATATGAAGAAGAATCAGATATTTATCATAAAATACAAACTAATCCTAATGGTCACCGAAGTAAAATGGCCACATAATTGAAATACGGATATTCTTTGAGAAGGAGTCGAAATTACTTACTGTGTTTTGGGTTTCAACCTTCTACAATCTGAAAAAAATATCTGCCCAATATAAACCTCTGAATTGATCAATTACTTTTCGTATTCATGAAGTTTGCCTACGAATTGAATACTAAATGGAAAAATGAAATTTCTATAGACAACTATTTTAGGTAGTTGAACTTTATGAAAATAATCCTCAATCTGAAACAGTTACGAACATATTTCCTTTGACAAATGTCAAAATAATACGTTAAGGTACTGGCTGATTTGACTTTTCAGTGGTTCATGTTAGGATGTATCTTTTTCAGTTTGACCTTCATCAGCAGATTCTCTATTGATTTTGCTTTGCTAGTTTTTCATATTGAACTATGTGATACTTTGAGTAGAGAATTAATGAAAAAAATTTGAGTTTCTTTGTTGACGTAAGAATATTCCAACAGCGAAGAAATCATATGAAGAAAAGAGTTGAAAAGCACCCTCTGAGGGTTTATAGTGGTTGTAATATACTTTTGAGTTTACTTTTCCTAAATAGGTCAGGGCCACATTATTCTGCGATATTTTCTAGGTCTACATTTTGATGCCCAAATATGGCATTGATAGTACTGCGAATTTACCTAGACAAATATATTTTTTTGACTCAATTGAAGTTGTTTTGTAGACGCTGAATGTATGGATGAATAGTTTTATCTTCCTCTGCATATATGCATTTTTTTTTCAGATAAATTTTTTTATCTAATCTTGCTTCTCACAGGTTTACTAAAGAACAGTTTGTAGCATTGAATCGAAGTGGCCAATACTTGATGAAAATCCATATTGAAACTTGCTAACAAAGTTCACAGCAAGATTTTCACTGAAAAAGGTTTTAGAAAAATCGCCGCCACGTGTTTCACTATATAATAGTTCTCTTATACAGGAATGAATTCACAATGAGTGAAAAGTGAAGTGATGGAAAAAAATGCGGTTTTTTATACCATTTGAATAACAACAATTTTTAGTATCAGAACCATTGGTAAAATGGCGAATGACGTTCTTTCCGACTCTATTTCACAGAGATCTTGATCTCATGAAAACCATTTGTATACTGAATTTTAAAAAGTGTAACCCTTATTTTGAACGAATTCCCAACCCTTCTGAAGAAAATTAGAATGGTATAATTATAAAGTTAGTATTACTGCACCTAACAAAGCGCACTGCTTGTAAATACTCATCAAATGCCACTAAAGTTTACGTAAATTCAATATTTACACGCAGAGTGAATTCCCCACCATCCCATTAGCCGTTGCTGATTCATCATTAATTATAACACCAATTAAACTGTACCTATATCGACCCAAAACAAATACGAGTTATATCTTTATCTTGCTTGAATAGGATAGCGACGATAAGCAAACAAAGAAGGAAATAAACATTGAATTGATGGATGTAGCCGTTACTACGTGGTTTACAAAATTTGTTGTTGAACTGTAGGTAATATAGGCAAACTTGTTGAAATTACAACAGCTTTCGATGTGTGCCTAAATCAGAGTTACCTACAGTTCAACAACGAATTTTATAAACAGGATTCAAGTTTACCAATGGGCTCACCCCTTAGTCGACTTTCAGCAGACATATTTATGAACAGCTTGGAGACTGTAAATTCCGAGCTAGGTTAAAATAGTTATTTATCATACAAGGGAAAAAAGTATTAGATTTTAGCTCGAGGTTGTGTTGTCAAAAACCGAGAGCTAAAATCTAATATTTTTCCCATGTATAATACACAATTTTTTTCTGTGAAGGGAAAACGACAATTTAATATTGAAAAAAACATGTTATTACAATATGTTGAAGCAAGAGCCGAATCGATCCCTCTACGAAACCCTTTTTCACTTGGAAGGATCGATCGCAGCTTGAGAAATGGTTCTTATGTAGATTCTGTGAAACGTGTTCTTCCTTACGAATCAGTAGAGAGTTGTCCTGAAAATCTAGAGAAGAAAATTGGATTGGATAATTTAGGAAACACTTGTTACATGAATAGCATGACGAAGAATTTCAAGAACGAAATTTCAATGATGAACGAGAACGGGAATGTTTCCTGCTTATTCATCAAACTCAAACAACTGTTCATGCAGCTGCAGTTTCGTAAGAAGGTATCTTTCCCTCCAACCGATTTCCTGGAGTCTTTGAAGTCCACTAGATCCTCATTAGGACAACAAGAGGATTGTTCCGAATTCTTGGGGTTCTTGTTGAATAATCTTCGTGAGCAAAACAATAGCAAAATCAATACTCCCAGCCGCTCTGGACTGAATGATTCCGTACAACCCATCTCGTCTTGTGTTTGTAAATCTTTTGCTGGAAAAATCCTCACTTGTTTACTTTGTGGTAAATGTTCAAGAAGTACTGAAAACTTATGTGAATTTCTGGAACTTCATCTAGCTAATACGACTAATTACCAGTCCGTGCAAAGCTTATTGTTAAATCATCTGAAAATGGAATTTTTAACAGGCGATGATCGACTGTATTGTCAAACATGCGCCAAACTAACTGACTGTTATAAGGAAACAAGTATAGCTGAGGCACCAGTCAATCTAATAATAACACTGACGATTTTCAAACAAGACTCAACCTCTAACGGAAGCAAGAAACTCTTTGGAAGGTTCGAAATAGATGAACATTTCAACCTAGCAGACCACTGTTATAATATTCATGCAGTCATTGTTCACTGTGGTTCTGGCGTTGAATTTGGTGATTATTACGCCTTGGTCAAAGAAGAAACGGACTGGTTTAAGTTTGACGATAGTCGTGCCACGAAGTGTTCTGGCGATGCATTGAATTTATTGGAGCCTCTGGAGACACCCTACATTTTGTTTTATGAGAGAGGACATTGTTAGATCAAGATCTTCAGATGATGTGGTGCTGCAGGTTTTTCCGGGTTTTCCTGCAGCTGAAAAAGCAAATGCGCCACTGGAATCAATGAAGTCGTCCCGGAGCGCCAATTAATTTTTTTGTTGTATTTATTTTATTTTTATCGTTGTTTTAACACATTGTAATAATTTTGTTAAAGTCAGAAAATTATCGATGTGAAATTTGAATTTTTAAACAGGGCGTTGCTAGGAAACCAATCAATAGAAAAGCAAATATCTGTCAATTTAATTTAAAAATTGCGAACTTAGAGGTCAGTAGTTACTTCGAAAAATGTATAATTCTGAGTTCTCTCTGAATCCACCGGAGTTAGTAGAAGCAGCGAACGTAGCGTCACAAAAATTTTTGCCAGCTAAATCGCAGAAAATTTATGAAACCGCTTATTCAAGATTCATGGAATGGAAGATGAAAAAGACATGCAGTTCTTTCTCGGAGACGGTGTTATTAGCTAATTTTTCGGGAATGGCCCAACAACAAAAGCCATCAACAGTGTGGTCGAATATTCAATGATTAAAAGTATATTACAATCCAATAATAATGTAGACATTTCAAACTATTTCAAAATGGGAAAGGTTACACGACCAGGAAAGCTGTTATATTTACGATTACACATATTAGTGACTTTTTAAGTAGTGCTCCCGATGAAGTTTATTTAATGGCCACGATTGTTGTTATATTTGAGATAGCAGGAGCTTGTCGAATTTGGGAAATCAGCTAGGTAACATTAGATGATATTGAAGATTCGGGAACGTTATTAATTGTGAAACTCAAGCAAAGAAAGAATGAAGTAAACAGGAGATTTGTTGTTACTGAATAATATTTTAAATTTTACCGAATGTACATAGCCCTTCGTCCAGCAGCAGCAAAGGATCGCCGTCTGTTTTATGCATATCGCAATGGATAAGTAATTTCATAAAAAGTGATATTTTTTTTTCTGTCATCAGAAATAAAATGTCAAACTTTTTTTCCGTCACAGAAATAACATGTTTGGTACATATATGTATAATACATGATATTTTCGCCTGTTTCAGAGGTCCTACGCGACAACTGAACCAATTTACGACATTCATGAATAATCTCAATAGAAACATTGTTTAGTGGGACAATGTAGTCAAAATTTCTCAAAGCGGTATGCTGAACATGTAAGGTATTCCAGACTAGATGAAAATGATGAGACGTTTTCAAAACATTCCTTGGAATGCAACCGCAAGTTCCCGAATCTAAACGATACGGAAATTTTGCACTATGCAAGGAAAAGTTGCAAACTGAATTATTTGGATACCTTAGAAATTCATAAGCATAAACATTGCGGGTGCAATCTGTCAAATGATCAAATGGATCTCAGTTTACTCATCGGTTTTCAAATTACCGTATCCACAGTGTCACAGTTAAACAAAATTCAGGTAATCCATAAAGTTAAGTACCTCTGTTATAACCTACAGTAGTGTTATTTAAGGGCTAATGTAATCAATCATTTTTAGTTTAATGTATAAGTTGGAAAATGTTCTTTTATGATGAAAGTGCAGTAAAGTTATGAATTTCGTTAGTTCGGACTTACATTGTCTGATATTATATAAAATGATTTGAAATCCCCGAAAGAACTAAAAAAGAAGAATTAAAAATTTAAAAATATATATAAAAATGAATAGCTGAAAAAACATTTATATTAAGCAAAGAAAACCTGAAATAAAATAATAGTGAAATAAAATACAAGTAAAAAAATGAAACAAATTGAGCAAGAGATAAAAATAAAATTGAAAAAGTTAACAGATGCCAAGACAAGTTACTTCAGGACGTTTCGATTGTTGATATCTACCGTGTTATGAATCACACGTTAAAAGGTAAGACCTCGTTAGTCCTTAGCTCGCACAAGTTTCTCAACTTCTGAGAGTTGTCGTTCGTATGGGGGCGACAGCTGATTAACGGAAAAACAGATTTTAAACAGATTTAAACAATCTTCTTCGGGTGATGACTGGACTGATTCCTCCTTGAGCTGACTATTTATAGGTCATTTGAGTACTTTCACTTATCTCTTCTTTCCTTTTTCCGCTTCACTGGTTTAATGGGAGATGACCGTTTGGCGGGAGTTGGCCATTTTTCGCTTGATTGTGGGTTTCCATATGTTTTGTATCTCTACGCTAGCTTGGCTAAATACATTGTGGAATAACTGTATGCGGCTTCTTTGAATTTCTCCCTAAACCAATGTTCTTTCAGGGATTTCAAATCATTTTATATAATATCAGACAATAGAAGTCCGAACTAATGAAATTCATCATGAAACATTGTCAATCACCTTCAAACAAATGCAGTAAAGTTAGTTACAAATAAATGTGGCAAAAAATATAAAAGTTTCAATTCTCATTTTTCATGAAATAAATAAACATTATTAATTGAAAATAGAAACAGGTCATTAATGATAATGCATTCATCAATATTGTTATTATTGTTGCAATGGTACATTTGATTTAAGAGTGTGCAATCTTTTAATTATGATACACTTGTTTATATATTTATCTTTTATGTCAATTTTCATACAGTACACCAAATTTTCACTGTATTTCACTTTGAAAAGGTTGTCAAAATGTAAATCAATGGGAGTATTCATACACTACACTCTGAAGTTCAAGTGTGACGTATAAGGCTCCCATTGACTTAAATAGCAGCAACTTGGTTGAAGTAAAAGTAAATGTTCGAGCAATTGCATTTTCCTTAAAAAATTAAAAAGAAAACCTAGATATATTCTAGAAATATATTATAAACTATCGCAGACCACCATATTGAAAATAATAAAACAAATATTCTAATCGACTTTCAATCATAATTCAGAAAAGGGTAAAGAGCACAAAGTTGGCTATATATTTCGAGATATATTCAGCATATACAAAACACAATAAGGATATATCTTCATGCTTACCTAGATGCCGACAGTTTGAATGAATCACTTCACTACAGTTTTTTTATCCAAAAATCATAAAATCAGTTTCTATCTGCCTTCAATCTGCCAATATCAAAAAATTAGGTCTACCAGTAATTAACTAATGGGCGTTTCTAAAAAACGCAAATCGAAAATAAGCTTAAAGGCGGCACATTGAACACCACAAAATGGCTTTATAAAAGACGTCGTGTGAAGAATATAGAATTACATTAATTTTTTAATTAAGATAAGATCATCAGTTATCGGAAACCTGGTAAACACGATGTAAACACGATTAATAACCTGTTTTTACTGAAAACTGTTGCTACAATTATGAAGAGATGCCTCAAGTTCATTCGTTGTCGACTTTGGTATTCCTAATTATAATGGAGTGTTCATTCATCAAGATTACCATCTATATCTGAAAGTCATTTTTCTTCTTCATTAGATGGTTTCAATTATGATATGGTTGCTTTGATTAAAATTGATTCACTTTTGGGATAGAAGGGGTTTAGTTCATAGTTCAAAGAAGTATAAAATGAGTTTCTCATCCATTTAAAATACATCGTTCATCAATATACTGGTTTGAAATAAATATTTTGAATAACTATTTGATTTAATTACTCCTCCTTGTATTTTTTGTGTGCGTCAGTAGGCAGATTGAGACCCTGGCGTCGAGCCACACTATCTGGATAGTGGGCAGGTTGAAACCTCAGTGTAGTAATAGCTTCTCAAAACGGGCTTCAAAATCGGAGCCAAAACGTCGAACTACTAAAAATACAAGAATACAAGACGTAGTTCCCTGAATCAAAATGAAGAATTACAATTGTCAGGGGAGTTAAGTGACCAAAAAGAAACTTTCGGGCAGAATGAAAGAAAAGGCAAAGGGAGCGTATCATATGTATACCATCTTTCAATGTGGTAAAATATCAACGAAATGTCCCCACAGAAAGCCAAGCAGCACTATTAAAATTAGTGAATCCAAGACTGCCATCAGAACTAGTCCTAAAATTCTATGAAGTACTGAAGGAACAGGGAAAGAGAAATGGATTGATTCTATATTGGGTGACGAGACACTCAAAGGCAACGCAAATACATGGATTTTTTACTCCAAATATGGGTCTTAGAGCGAGAAATACGTCAATGAGTTACATAAAGATTACTGAGAAAATATACCTATCTGAGCACACACCTTAATGAACTTCCATAATATAATAGTGTTTATTTGTATTTGCTTGTTGCGAAGACTCAGCTCCGAAACCTTGTTCGTCATTATTACTTTATTTGAGCTAACCGATATTGTGGACCTTGAAGTCACCGAATATGGGAATGTCGGCACTGGGATGATTGATTGCAGAAAGTCAATGATGTTTGCAAGTGAAGAGAATAGTGCCCTATATTGGTGGTCGATAAACGAAGCATATGAATTTAGTGACCATATTTGATATTATTTTTAAGCACATAACATCAAAGTTTTGGGGTTCCAGCATTTCCTCTCGTTGACAGGAGAGATCGCTTCTGATAAAAAGAGATATTCCAAAGTTACGTCTGAATCGGGAGTGGAAATCATAGCGCCGGTATATAGACAATTGACGGGGTATGTTGAAGCACTGACTTTGGTTTCCGTGAGTGCAAGAATATGAGGACTATTTATTTGCAGATTTTGGTGCATTTATATTTGAGTTGAGTCCACAGGGAAATAGCAGTGACCATGCTATTTTCCTGATGTTCGACTGATGTTAGGAAGACTCTGATGTCTGTCAGAAATAATGGTTTTCGAATAACTTCTGCAGAATGATGCCCTTGAATCAGCCGCCACCCGGAAATCCGATTGGGGAGCTATTTTACCTCGGGAGTATTTTGACCCTAGGAGCGCCATCATGCAAATTTTCTCTATATTCTCAAGGATCCATTTTGTCTGCAACCCATCTTTTTATTGTATATGGATTCCAGGATATCGGCTGCGAATGCACATCTTCATCGGCAGCAGGAGGTCGATAAACGCAGCATATGAATTTAGTGAGGAACTAGAATGAGAATCTAGAAGTTATTTCGAATTGAAGTGAAAGTAACCAGGTTTAATTCTATTCCATAAAAATTGAGGCATCGGTTTTCTCCAAAAAGACGAATGTCTTCAATCTGGATATAATTGTCAGGACAGACAATTCTGCTTTCTGTTTCGATAAGTTTGTTGGGGATTAAAATGGACACCAATATGTCTTGACATAATCATCCCCTGGAATTGAAGAGGCTGCTTCTCAAAAGCTTGTAACACTGTTCCGAAACAGAAAACTGTACACGCCTCAGCTTTTGATGCTTTATAAAGCTCAGATCTGACCTTCTTTGGAGTGTTGTTCTCATGTATGGAGCTCTACCCCTAAACATACCCTGAAGCTGCTAAATTCCACCCAGAAAAGAGCCATACGCCTGATTGGAGACGCGAAAATCACTTGCAACCTTGATAGTCTGGAACATCAAATAAAGTGGGGATTTGTCTCTCTTTTATAGATACTTCCACTGAAAGTGTTCAAGTGAATCAGTATTTGATTCCACCAAGAATGGTACATATTAGAAATACGTGACGGACTGTGGCTGCTCATCGTTTTGAGGTTCAACTCAAAAACACCTCGAACTTCACTGTTTGAAAACTCTTTCATTTGGAGAACTGTGTTTACGTGTAATAAACTTCTTGAGAACGTTATTCCAAATAGATTCAATCTTCAGCAATTGAAATCCAATGAGAATCGCTACTTTTGCACAGACACCGCTTCTGGGCGCCTTAAGGATTTCCCTAAAGGGCTTGTGTTTGTATTTTGTCTTTAAAAATATCATAACCATGCAATTTTAAATAAATAAATGATCTATTGATAATGAACTGTTGGTAGTAATATGAATTATAAGATGTATGAGTATGATAGTAGTGAGGTAGAACTTGTACGAGTGTATAATAATCCTGGATAATAAGAATGAATCCACAAGCTTGATGGAAAACATAACTCAAGCATACTTGAACAATATAAAATATAACAAATTATTGAAATATGTATTCGCTTGAACAAAAATAAAAACTTGAAGTTGTTATGGTTGTTATGTTATGGAGACTTTCCGCCACAAATACTTGTGTGAGAAATGAACTGAAAAACTGTTTTAACAAACCAAGCATCGGCTCGAAATCACAATTATCTTCTTGAAATGCAAACGAAATTATTTTGCTTCAATTTCTTTTAAATTTCGATCGAAGGAAAAAATTTAAGTTCTTTCTAGCCTCTTTCTGGGATTGCACCTTTGCATTTTCCTAATTATAATCATTTTCACTGTTCCATCATCTGATCCAAACATTTCGACTCTATTCATTTATTATTTATTTCACTTTCAGGTTTCAAATTCAAACTAATTTCATTGAAAGAATGAAATTTCCAACCTTTATAATTTCATGCCTGATAAGTTGAACTCATTTCATACAAATTGTGGAACACGTGGTATTTCAAAAGAAAACCTACCAGGAAATGAAAATTCGTTTCAATCCACAATTCTCGAAGTAGTTAAATAATTCTAGCCTAAACATATTCATTTCAACCCTCATTTAATTCATCAAAAACCTAAATTAGTCGTGACGAAAGACCGTCATTCCTCGACAGGCGCTATTTAGTCTGGCTCTGGTGCGTGTTAATTCTCCATTAATCGTGAAACATCTTATTAATTACATATGAAGTAATAAAATACCCCTACACACCTTGTAGATACGTCTACTGCCATATTATTGGATACATCTGTATTCAGCGATCGTACGCGCAGAGAGATATAATAATATTGCTAGTTAATTAACATATCAGATGAGAGAAAGTTCTCGAAATATGAAACGTATCGAAACAAGTTTAATATTCGAAAATTACCTTTTTACGAATTTAAAACAGAAATTACCCAATAAATTACTGAAAATTAAAGATGAGTGCGATGGTATCCACTTATACTGAATACCTGATTGGAGATAATAATTTTTGAGAACCTTCAAATATGAAACAAAATTCATTTCGGTACAATTTTGATCCGTTAAAAAAATCACTTTTTTATTTCATCAGCTGTCGCTATACTACGAACGGAAACTCACAAAAATCGAAACTTGTGCGATTCCTAATGCATATGAAAATTGTTCAAATACCTCCCAATCTGTGATTCTGAATAGTGATGGTAAATTTCCTGCTGCCATTGACTGAATTACTACGGTAAGTATCTAACATTCGATTACTACTATCAATAAGCGACGTTATTTTTAAATTGCAACAAAATCCATGTAAAGAGTCGGGAACAGATTATATCCAGGTGTATATGCTAACTATACATCAATGAATGTCCATTTTTATCAAATTGTTGTTTATTTATAGCCATAATCTGCTGTTAGAATTTTTAAAAAGATCTTCCCATATCCGCAAAGGTCACTCGGAACACAGACGTGTTGATATTTTACGAACTTACAAGTGTAGTCGACAAGTCGTCGCAAATACATAAAATGTTTTTTCAAATATTTATAATAGAATAAACAAGCTTAGGTAAGTGCAAAAATAAAGAAACTTTGGATATTATTTCGGGATATTCGAATTCGAATTCTCTCTAGCAGAAAAAAGGGAACTCGATTTGTCTCCACTCCTACCTAACCACCATCATTGAGCTAGTATTTCCACTGAATGAAACCAATATTGAAACAATTTATGTGTCCTCGGCCAAAATAACTGGCTGTATATTTCAGGGGCTGTGGAAAATATTTTCTCATTCCCTTTCCGATGACATTGATGGCGAACTATAAAAAATATTGCCACCGTCTGCGCGTCTACGTAGTAAAAGGTGATGAATCATATAAAGACCCTTGTTCGAGGAATTTTTCCAACATGTCCGTGATTTAACATCAAATTGCTTCGAAGGAGATTTCTTCAACATTCAGATAATTACGACAGGTTTTTATTCTGCACAGGTTTTTAAAAGCTGAATGTGTGAACCAATATTAATTCAAGAAACGCTCTGAATGGAACTGAAAGTCTTTGTCAATGCGTTGTAGCTCGACCCTGTCTCTCTTTGTATGGCCGTTCCTTCCCTCTCGGGCGAATTTGACCAAGTTCCCTCATTCAACAGTTGACAGAAGCTTTCGTGGGGAGGGGTGCTAGCATTGCTGAAGGCAATACTGCCTTTTTGTCCACAAAATACTTCATGTCGTAAGTTCGCCTCCTCTTCAAGAAACCTTCTGGTTTTTCTTCACATACACGTCCCACTTTAGGTGGTTATCCGAACCACCCCGGCCTGGATACCGGCGTGAATGAAGGAAGCCTCCACTTCATATATGTTGAAAACATCATAACATTCATTGATTTATCTCAATAATCCCACAAAGAACCCGAATTCATCATTCAGTATGCCGTCCTTTCCATTCTATACTAATTATAGTCCTAACATTCACAGACTTTGTGGCATTTTCAATAAATAGGGTATTTATGTTAGCATAACACTCCCGAATAATATTCTATAAATGTTCTTTGGTAGCAATGGTCCGTGCTTATACATTTTTTTTGTTTCAGATAACCCCATAGAAAAAAGTCCATACAGATAAGTCCGGTAATCTTGGTGGCCAGTAGGTAATTTTCCCAATCTCATTTTATCACTTCGCCCCTAAACATCTGACTAAGACACTGTTTCACTTCTACTGTTTGGTGGATCGGTGCCCCGTCAAGCTGATACCAAAAATTTCGTCTAACATGTAGAGGCAGAGTATCCAAAGTTTCAGACAACTGATTCATAATGAAATTTCTGTACATGTCTGTACATGTTCAAATATTTTCTAAAAAAATATGGTCTAATTATTTGTTTATGTAATAACTCACACCACACATTTGTCTTGAATGAATATTGGTCACGGCATTCTATTACAAAATTTGGATTATTGTTGGACCACCAGCGACAATTTTGAGAACTAACTGTTCCGTTCCACATTACCTTACCTTGGAACCAAAATGAAAGTTCCACTCGAATACCAAAATCTCTTTCTTTAAGAGTGTGTATAAACTCTGGCTTATGATAGAATTTATTTTTGTGTAAAATTTTTCTCACAATTTCTGTGACAACCCCTGTATCTTTATTAATACTCCTAATATTAGTTTCCGTTTTCAACAACGCTCAAACAAACATTCCATTGTTCTTCTATAATATACTTAATTGGATTATGTGGTTTCTTGAAACGATTGTCCACAGAGCCAGTTTCTTTGAATGTTTTCAATATCCTTCCCACGGTAAATACTAAAGTGCATATTTTTTCCTGGATGCCGTTGATTGAAAATGCAAGCAACATCTTGATATGGCAAATTCTCACAACATAAAAGATCGATTTCTACTATGTCTTGTGTGGATAACATTGTTCATGAAACTTATTTGTCAATTAATTATAAATATGCTAAAATATGTACACAAAACAACTCCGATTCATTAAACGCAATAATTAAACATTAACCAAAACTAAAAATTTGTTTCAAAAGCCTACTAAGGAAACAATTTATTTCCATTTTATTTCCATCAGTACCTTTTATTTTCTTCCCGACATGTTGCATAACTCTTGTAATGTTTGAAATCACGAAATTTTGTATAATGTTCAGTAAAAATCGCTATAACGAAAGTCTTTTGAATATTTATGAAACTGTAGGTCAATATTTAGGGTTAGTTTGTAACCGAATTATTGTTCTGATTGATTTGGCCGTTACTTGATGAAGATCCATAATAATTTCAAAAACTGCACCTCACGATATGATCTCCACAAACTTTATTTGAAAAATTTAATCACAACATGTTTCGCTAGCACAGTAGCTTTCTCATACACTTGAAAAAAATATAATCAAAACATGTTTCGCTAGCACAAAATAAATTGATGGATGTAGCCGTTACTACGTGGTAGGAAATCATAATGAAGAAAAGAGAAATGAAACTTTCTATGTTTTTTACCAGGTTAATTTCAATATTGTAACTTTTTCAGTGCCTGTGAAAAAAATTGTTATACAAATTTTATGTACCCCTTTTAAGGGGCTGTATCCAGGACCGTCGCAATGGGGGGATTGGGGGGTGCTGCTTTTTCGACTTGGGAAAAAGTTGGGAAAAGTTGGAGGATTTTGAGCCATGAAGATAGAAAATAATAATAATAAAAAAATGAATAAAAATTAAAAAAAATAAAAAAGAGAAAAGAAAAGGAGAGGTAATAAGAAAAGGGAAAGAACCAAGACAAGGTTGGGATTTCCCAGCATGCATAACTTGAAGAGAATTCTGAGTTGTTTGAAAACTTCAAAAAAGTTTAATTTCTCCCAAGTAAGAGAACAATCCTGGACAGTCCACACATTTTGAAGTGACAATTTTACAAAATTCACAATTTTTTGCTGTTTTTTCCGACTTGGAAAAGTTGGGAAATTTCGGGCCGTGAAGATAAAAAAAAATAATAGTATAAAACAATAAGCACAATATTATTTAAGTGTTGTTTCCTTTCATTTGTATTGAATATTCCTATACATAGTGGATATGGTAGAAGAACAGGGACCTTGGTCCAAAGTAGAATAATTCCCATTATTATTTTTATAATCACCAAAATTTATTTCTGTTTGTGCATATATATATATATATATATATATATATATATATATATATATATATACATCCCGATATCAATATGGCATCCATACATTGAATGCGCTGATAGGGCGTCCATCATAATTTGAAGAATTTACCGAATATATTTCATGGTAAGTACTAGAAAACTGATTTCTGTAGGCTGGCATGACATTTTTACCACCATAAAAAAATTGAGTTCACTATTGATTCGATAGTAGAGCGTCCGTCCGTCAAACATTCATAAGAACTCCTCAGTATACACCATCATCAGACATCTGATTGATAATAGGGAGTCCAATAAGTATATTTTCATACATGAAATAGATTATTGGGAATCCTTACAACGTTGCCAATATTTACCGCATTAAATGTAGGCAGCAAGTGGGTTTTAATTTCTTCACATCTGTTTTTCAACAAGCGTTGTGCCAACGACAAATTGCGTATGGATTTCAGGTAGCCGGTATGTATTTCATTTTTACATAGGTACCAAGTGATATTGACTGATCATGAAAAGTTTATTCCATAACGAAATTTTCAATATCATTCGATAATTTTTGTCTTGGTTGGCATATTTCCATTTTAACACTGTATGATATTTAAGCGAGCCGAATATAATGATAGGAGAAGTGAAACCGACACATGCATGGTGTGATTATTGAAAGTTCAACTTTAATTACAAAAAGTTCATTGTATATTTCCATTAGAAAACAGCAAGAATTCAAAGTATTCAAACTAGTTGAAGACGCCAAAATGACAGACGATAGGATAAATAATATGAATTACCAAAGAATGTAAATATTCACGGCCGTAGATGACAGTGTAAAATCTGTTTTCAGCGTTTGCGTGGTTTGCAGGTTTTTATGCCTGACGTTTCGTCTACTACTACGGTATACATTATCAGAGGCGATGTGGTAACGGTTGCAAAGCCCGAGTTCGTGGTCGAGTTGTTGTTCCCGTTAACTGAGTTATTGAGCATTGAAAAATTTGGTTGTTGAAAATTGGACGTGCCTGAGTGTTTTGTTGAGCACAGTCATATTTACTCAGTGTCATATTTATTCCATTTGGCTGATACACACTACACAGGATAGCCATCTAGAAGGCATCAAGACCTGTCAAAATTCATTTCCGTGTATGGTATACGATTTTTCGAGTCATGCATTTTTCAATATTTCTTTAAGGACTGACCTAAATATTTTTTAATTTTTTCTAGAGTTTTTCGTTTTTAATACGCTTTTATTAGGTCGACCTGTATGTATGTATGAAACTATGTAGTCAAATCTAAGAAAACTAATTTAACCATCTTTTAAAGATCGTAGCGTTATGAAAATTGGCAGTTTTATGTGATTTTGATGACAATATGGTAGGTACTCTGGAGCTGATCTGATGATGGAGCCGGAAGATAGGCACTAGGATTCCATGATGAAATATCGTATCATAGTCGTGTTTGGTCTTGTAATGAACGTGAATCTCTTTTTATCAATGTGCTCCACAAGATCACATTATAAAAGTTCAAAAACATTATATTTTGTTCATTATGATTTTTTTTAGTAACATAACATATTGTTTTAATTTTTCTATATATTTATCATTATATCCTGTTTCTGTATCAAATAAAGACATTCGGTAAGTTGAACAAACTGTTTTAGCGCAATTTGTTTATAAATTGTGTATGACCGTATGGGAATTCAAAAAATTTTTATCTTCATAATATGATATTCAGAAAAAAATACGATTTTTAATTGTTTATGAACGTTTTTTTATATATCTCGAATGTTCAAATGATTATTCGGAGAATGTTTTCTATTTTGAAAATCATAATTGACATTTCTCTACAAATTGACAGAAACATTTTTCATAATTAATTTTATCATTTATTACCAAAACAATTTATTATTAACGCATTCTTAACCGTCAGAGTTAGTATCTGAGTTTGATACGTAGAATGCCTGAATCAGTTTTCGATATACTGGATGGTTAGTATTTTGTTGATCAACAATCATGCCGTACTCGAAGTTGAAATTGTCATCATCCCAACAACATCGGATGCACTCATCACTGTTTTTCTACTGCTTTAAGTTTTACTGCAGTTAGATACCTACTATGCAACTACAATGAACTAGTTTCAGTAATTCTAAACCTGCCAATGATTATGGTGTTTTCATGGGCAAAAACAGAGTCTCTGTTTTTTCTCATCCCCAATCTGTAGCTGTTGAAAGATTGTTAAGCTATGTTTGAACTTGACTAATCTGATCAAGAAGTGCTTTTTTCCGAACTTTCTTCAGCAGTCTCCGAAAATTATGGTTGAGGTGTCATTCGATTCGGAATAGCGTCTAGAAAGTTTTTGGGAACGGACAACTTTCGGAAATGAAAATAGCAAAAGTTATAAACAATTTAGTGAAAAATAAAAAACGGGTTCAGTTATTTCAAAACTAATTGAGATTTTCAAATTCGAAAATAGGAAGAAATTTTCTATAATAAAGTCTTAACTCCCGGAACTGTATGACCAATATTTATAATTTTCCCGAAGCCCTGAAAATGAGATCGTAATCGGATGTTTGGCCGCCGTGAACCGTGCCTGTTTGGGCCGTTTTTACAAAAAAAAAATTTGGCATATAAAATTTATAAATCAAGGAATGAAAGAATTCAGGCAGATACTCAAATGCTAAATTAACAATAATCTGTCGGTGAAAATGTTTATTGCAATTATTCGATTTATTACGCTATTGTTAATATTTTTATTTTCACCACTAGTTGACAATTTTTTTTTAAATGTTTTTAAATGTTTTCAATTATTTGGAACAAAAAAAAATTAAAATTTTTAAAATTTTTCATTGTTTTATAAATAAACAATTTGTAATAAACAAATGAATTTTTTCATTTCATTTTTGTTCTTGTTGCAATTAATGAATGAAAAACAACCCTGTATTTTTTTTTTATTTTTTTAATTTTTTATCGAATTTTATAAATTTTGGCGCTCTATAATCAATCTATTTTTTCATCATTTAAATTATTATATTCATTAAACTGATGGAGATACAATGAAAAATCGCTAGACTCATTTTTTCTCCATTAATAAAAGAATATATTCAGCTGAAGTTTGATTTTTTTTATAAAATTATTCATTCGAATTATTCTAATTTTTTACAAATTTTTTTTTTGAAATATTGACAATTAGTGGTAAAAAAATTGTAAATTAACAAATGCGGTTTTTTGCATTGCACACAATTTTTCAAGAAACGCTATTTTTTTTAATCATAATTTTTATTAAAGATTAGGATCCAAAATAAATTCAAATATGTTATAAACGCATTTGTTTATAACAAATTTTTAAACAATAGGTGATGAAAAAAATATTTTTATGTAGCTTCTGATTTGAAAAAAAAATATACTAATAATAATAATCAAAAAAAAATTGTTCTTCGATTATTTAATAAACTTTTTAATTCAAAAATGCAGTAAATGGTTAATAAATAACTGAAAAATAATAATTTTTCAATATTTTGGAAGTAAATCAATTCCTAACCGTTATAATCATAACTCTATGGAAGGAAAAAAATTCCACACTTTTAGTTTGAAAAATATCACACTTGCAATAATGATAATCGAGTGATAAAAAATTGTTAATTAACAATAGCATAATAAATCTAATAATTGCATTAAAAATTTTTTACCGACAGATTACTGTTAATTTATCTTTTGAGTATATGACTGAATTTTTTCATTCCTCAATTTATATATTTTATATGCTATAAATTTTTTTTTGTAAAATTAACCTAAACACGCACGGCCTACACGCGGCTAAACACCCGATTTAGAGCTCTATTTCAGAGCTCCGGGAAAATTATAAATATTGGTCCTACAGTTCCGGTAGTCAGGACTTTTCGATAGGAAATTTCTTCCTCTTTTCGAATTTTTTTTTTCGATTTTGAAAATTCCAATTAGTTTTTGAGATATTTCCAAAAAACTGGACCCATTTTTTATTTTTCACTAAATTGTTTATAACTTTCGCAATTTTCATTTCCGAAAGTCATTCCGAAACATTGGCAAATGTTTCTCTGAAAATAGCTCAGCATTCTTGGATTATTCTTTCCTTCAGTGGCTTTATTGAATCAGATTGCGTCATCTTTAAAACAACCTATTTTAAGTAAGTGGCCCAGAGGAAAAAATCTAGAGGAGATAGGTCCAGGGATGTGAGAGGCCATTCAGTAGAATCTCTTCTTCCAATACATTGATCAGCATAATTATTATCTAACCATTGAATAACTGGAACTACAAAATAATAAGGTTCCCCATTCTGTTGAAAATGTAATACATTTTCTTTCAAAGATAAATTGCCGTGTATGTCTCTGTGATTCTCTAATTCATGAACTATCCGAGGTTCGATAGATCTTTCTAGCATGTGATCATACATTTCGCCATTTACATTTTCTTCTATATACAGTGTGTAACAACGAAAACCTAACAGAGCCGTTTTTGAATATAAAAAGGAAGATTTTCAAAAAAGCTCGGACACGTCGATTTCTAATTGAAGGGGGACACCTTTCAGACTAATCAGATTTTTTGTAGTACGCACCCCCTCAGAGAGGTGCGTCCGACGACCTTTATTTAGATGGGGAAAGTAGGTCGAGTGGCACCTTGTTTTAAAGGTCTTTCGAATACCTTCACAACTCTGTTAAAAGAAAATTTTTGTAACGATTAGTTTTCGAGATAATTTGAAGTTAAAATTGCTAATGTTGATAATACATTAGACAGACCACTCGGTAACTTGTATGCCTAAATAAAAAAAATTTTAAGCAGTTCTTCTTATCAATTTTTTGTTAAATAACAACGTTCGATTGTTTTGTTGAAACGGGTCGTGTATTGTTATTTGTTTAAACATTTCTTTCACTACTGCCGAAAGGGTTTCAGTTATTGCTTCATTTTTTGGCAACGACCAAAATGCTAATAAAACATCAATTTTATTTAACGAGCAAAAACCTGGTAAACACCTAAGCAGAAATCACGTTCTGGATTTGGTCACAAAATTCAGGGAGACAGGTTCGGTTTTAAATGAAAAAAGTGATGTTCAGAGAAGGGTAGTGAATGACGATAATGCGATTGTAGTGTTTGGTCAAGTCATCGCCAATCCCAGGTTAAGTACCAGAGGTTTATCCGCAATGGCAGGAATAAGCCATATGATCGCATGGAGAATCCTTAAAAACCACAAATACCATCCTTACAAAATTAAACTTGTTCGTGAACTCAATGAGGATGATTTTGACCGAAGACAGGAGTTTTGTGAGGGCATGAGTGAAATATTAATGCAAAATCCCGAACTGCTTTATAACATCTGTTATTCGGACGAAAGCTCATTTTATTCAAATGGTTGCGTGAACCGTTACAATTGCCGTTATTGGTCGGATGAAAACCCAAGACAATACGCAGAAATACATACCCAACATCCCCAAAAGTTGAATATCTGGGCCGGAATATTAGGCAATCATATTATAGGTTCATTTTTCATTGATGGAAATTCAACCGGTGATTCTTATTAACAACTTCTTGAAGAGGCAATTCAACCTTCATAAGTAGGTGCCACTCAATTTACCTAAAATGTAATGGTGGTAACCAACCCCATCCCCCGGAGAAATCTCCTCGTAATAAACAAATAATTCGACATCAAATGGACACGTATTAGCAGGTTGTCATAAAAAGCAAAAATTTATTTTTTTTATGAGAGTTCTGAACGTAACTTGCACCTTAAAAACAATTTGATTTATTTTAAAAAGAGTTGAACTCAATGCAAATACCTTTAAAACTTCAAATTATCTCGAAAACTAATCGTCACAAAAATTTTCTGTTGACAGAGTAGTAAAGGTATTCGAAAGACCTCTAAAACAAGGTGCCACTCTCCTTCCCTATCTATCCCTATCTATTATCGAGACGAATAAAAAAAAATAGAAGAGGCGTAAAATATTCAAGTCTTAATATTGATGCTACGATGATAAAAATCATGTTTTTGAAAATTTACTAAATTAATAATAGAAAATAAAATTTATTCTGAATGAATTCTTTTATTTGATGAACCAAAACTTACTGCATCGAATGTAGCTTTGAAGAGTACCATTGAAGAGCATATCTTAAGAGCTTTCAGATAATGTATCACAAGTAGGTGGTTGCCTTTCAAAAATATGAAGTTGTGGTGGCTGGGGGCAAGGGTGTGAGAGAAAAAACAAGTTAGTCATCACATCATTTGTTTCTCCCTTTGTATTATGAAAGTTGTTTTCAGCGATTTCTTATATTTTATTTGGTTGCTCAGAGATAGACCTTGTAAGTTTTCAAATTGTCACCCTGTGTATGAAACCGGCGCCGACCTACAAACATACCAAATCAACGATATTTCTAACAAATCATTGAGACTTCCCTCTCGCAAAAACTATTGCATTGTTGTCAGTTATATGGACGCCTCATAATCGCTCACATGTATGAAAAATATACGGCACAAGTATACGCGTACCTCCCGAGCGCCACCAAAATAAAAAAGACTCAACTAGAATATACGCCAATACATATAATTTTGACAATGAAATTGATAAATAGGCGCCCATCTGAAATTTTGTCAGATGGAAGATAGGGAACCTCTGAACTGCCTGGCATGGTGAAACAATTCGGCGTCCATATATGGACGCCTCATTGAAACCGGACGCCCGATTGATAGAAAATTGTAAATGTACGGAAGCTCTATTGATAGTTGGATATATATATATATATATATATATATATATATATATATATATATATATATACCAAATAACAAAAACGGTCAGTAAAACAAAGTATTCATGAAAGAAAATTGAAACAATTTGTGTTTTTCTGGCCAAACTAACTGGCCGTCGATTATCCTATTGATGGCAAACTATAAAAAAAATTGCCACCGTCTGCGCGTCTACGGAGGAAAAGGTGATGAATCGTATAAAGACCCTTGTTTGGGGAATTTTCCCAGCGTGTCCGTGATTTAACACCGTTTCGTTTGTTTCAGCAGTTTCAGCTCACCTGTATTTCCACGGTGACTCATGACTTTAATAATACAGTAGCAGGTAATAACCGTTGTCGAGCGAAACACAGGATTTTGTAAAGCAATTTGGAGTAAAGTGCTTATAAACTCGCAAGTGCTCAGCGTGAATCATGATAACTCATTCATTAATATTTGACTTTGGGCACACCTATTTGCACTTTCTAATACGACCTTATTATTTATAGGAGGTTTGTAGATAATAGTGATAACTTTGGTATGGTTTGTAAGCATTTCACGATAAAAATAGTCAAGATCATAAGGTTAAAATCTCTAGACATGATTTAATTTTTTTTTTCTGAATTAACTAAATTCAATTCAACAATGAAAATCATACATATATAAATTCACATTGATAATTGATATTATATTGAAACAGCTCGAGTTAAAATGAATTAATCTATTACTTCGAGTTGTTTCATCAAAGTTGAGAATGGGCTACTTTCAAGTCACACGCTCAAATATCAATAAATCCCTTTTATTTATCATTACAAAAATAATGTTTGACAAATGTTTACTTGATTCATAAAACAAAAATTTGTATACTGAAAAATTCGTGCTACATATTTTACTTTACATCTGAAAGCTTTCTCTACAATTCGGTTGCGTCGATATCCGCCATGACTAGGAGTCGTTGATCACTGACTGTGACTTTGTGAAAGTATCATTCATACACTATAATAAGGACTTCCTCAAAAATGAAGCTTCAGTTTTGAGGAATCGAGATATTAAAATTGCATATAGAACAAGTAATACGTTGGGAAAGCTAGTTAAAAATAATAAGGATAAAACATCCAAATTCGAGAAATCAGGAGTATAAAAATTAAAGTGTGGAACGTGCCCTAAGGTATATATTGGTCAAACTGGCAGGACATTTAGGAATCGAATCCAGGAACATCATGAGAGCTATGTAAATAAGAAAACAAATTCAACATATTCAAATCATCTTCTAGAAGAAAATCACATCTTTAATGAAGAGTTCGAAAATTTGCACATTGAAAATAAAGGTTTGAAACTGAATCATTTGGAAGCAATGGAAATTAATAAACTTAAAAATTCAAACATTCTAATGAATGACCAACTAGATTTGAATAGATCACCATTATTGAATGTGTTTTCTTAAAAACCGAGAAAGAATTATTATTGATGTAGATGTGAGGCAATATGCTTTAGGTAATCATAATTGAGTAGGTACGAGATGTAGAGGTTCAGGTAATTTCTTATGGTAGTCTCAATTATGGTTACCTATAGTATATGAATATGAAAGTAAGGATAATTTTAATGTATTAATCACTTGAAAAAGCTAATGTTTCGCGAAACATGTTGTGATATATTTTTTCAATAAAATTTGTGGAGATCAAATCGTTTAGGTGTAATTTGTGAAATTGTTCATTATTATTGATGGCAGACAAATACTTTCAGTCCAGTTATCAAAAACCTGTTGATATTATCACTGAGTTAATATGCCAGAATACTGAAATATCCAAGTAAAACGTGGATTATTTGAAATGAGATTTTTTTGCTACTGAAAGGAATTAATGAAGATTATCATTATAGATTCTGATTAATTTTCAAAACTTCACAAACACCCTTCGTGGTATTAGCCAGGGGAGTAGTTGTTTTCTGATAGGTGCCAGTTCAATGACCTACAGTGTAGGAAAGTGATTTGGGACTGGTCTGAATAAATTGTTCTTTTAGATAATTAAATCTTGAAAAGTAAAGGTTATAATTTATTTTAATAACTACTATTACAGAGCTTTGAAATACTAAACATTAAGCAGGATTTCACTTATATCCTTTTCTATTAACCCACAACTGAAGTTTCGGCCATCAAAAGAAAAGAATAAAAAATAAATCAATTAATCATTATTGGAAAAAATACATAACAGAATGAGTGGGAAACTGCTATACCAGCCAATACTTGTCCTGAATTCATTACACAAAAAATATATTTCATGAATGGTGTCATTATCATTGAGTTCAAGAATAATTTACCATGAGATTTTGTGAAAATAAAGCATATTGTGAGAATGAATTTAAATCGTATCGTGTTTTTGAGGTGAGGTTTTAGAGAAGTGGCAATCAGTAAATAATGAACGGCTTTTCTCGCAAGTTATAAGTAATACCAAATTCCCTGAAGTAACTAACAATGAAACCGAGAATCATGATCAACACTAATAGGTTTCGTGATGGTGAATAGATCTTCATTTGTTGTTACGGACCCAAACAATGGGCAGGTATAAATACCGCAAAAAGATATAAAAATATTACTTATCTTGTTCAGAACCTATATCAGTGGTTCTGAGAGTGAAATCTTGTAAATCCCGAATCATCGACTAAAATTATCAAATCAATTGTCTGACATGGGAATGCTCTAATGGTTTATTCAATAACATGAAATTCAAGGCGCCATAAGAGTTTGACAAAATTAATGAAATGAGCTAATGAGATAATTGATTCAGTAAAATTGAACAAAAATTCAACTCATGTCATGCGCCAACATTTTTAAGGACAGTCGGTAGCCAAGCGGTTCGGCGTGGGTGCTTTGTTCACTCACTCGAATTGACTGCCGTGTTGGTCGGTGGTTCAAGCCCTAGTCTGAACGATCGATCTTCACTTGCTACCGTCCAACCCGTGTTAGGAATCACACGTTAAAAGGTAAGACCTCGTTGATCCTTAGCTCACACAAGTTTCGACTTCTGAGGGTTGTCGTTCGTAGGGTGCGACAGCTGGTTAACGGAAAAACAGATTTTAAACAGATTTTTTAAATACAAGCACTACAGGAAAATACTTAAGGCGCTCTAAGAGAGGTGCTTGTGTGAAAGTAGCGATTCACATTGGATTTTAATCGCTGGAGATAAAATCCCTTTGGAAAAACATTCTCAGGAATATTACTTGAGTTTTTTCCCAACACCAAACCGTTATTTTGACACCTCGACATGTGTTTCGATCACCAAGTGATTATCTTCGAAAGAAAGAGTATTCCACATAAACGCAGTTCTCTAAATGGAAGAGTTCTCAAACAGTTAAGTTTGATGTGTACTAAGTTGAACCTCAGAAAGATGAGCAGGATGAGCAGCCACACTCCATCGCGTATTTCTGATATGTACCGCTCTTGTTGGAATCAAATGTGCCAAGTCACTTGAATATTTCCCGTGAAAGTATGTATAGAAGAGAGATAAATCCCCAACTTTTCTTCGAAGTTCCAGACTAACAAAGTTGCAAGTGATGTCCAATCAGGCGGATGGCTCTTTTCTGGATGGAATCCAGCAGCTTCAGGGTATGCTTACACTGTAAAAAGTATTTCTTTAAAAGAAGATCATAGGTTGCTTTGAAATTTTTATCTTTATTGGAAAAACTATTACTTTATGCCAACATCGCCATGTTTCATCAGAAAATCACACTTGTTTCAACAAAAAAATCAAATTTCTTGGCCTTTCAACGACATTATTCGTTTGATTGTATCATTGAGAAGATGAACTATTTTGAATCAAGAAAATATAATATAATCTCAAAATCCACCACCTATTTGAAGGGAAAAATGAACTGTTTCATATGGAGAGCAAACACATAGTGTTTGTTTGGATTCAATAGTGTATCCCTTCAAATAACTCAATTCGTTTATAACAAGAGTTTTGTGAATCTACATACAAAACTATATTATGATCAACTGAAAATAACAGGAATTTTGTATAGAATGAACAGGGTTTCTTTCAAAGAAGTATTTGATTCATTTCAGTTTGAAAAAACCTGTGGTGCTCTGGTTTTTCTATGACCCTGTTAAGTGAGAGGGGAGCGGGGAATTCCGTTGTAAGCATCGCGTACGCGCCAGTATGTGTTGGAAAGTGATGTTGGTGTGTTGCGATTTTGAGGAGGAAGTGTTTTATGTGTCTGTAGGCAGTGCAATTTCTTTTCGATTATTTTGTATCTACCATAATGGAACAGATTTTACAAGACTGGGGTCTTCCACAGTTGAAAGATATTTTCATGGGTGAGTATTATAATTGGATAAAACTCCGCTATATCAGTAAGTACCGCGTTGTATACGTAGTACCGAAGAGAAAGTGGTAAACTTTGACGGCAACTCTTAATTCTGCCTTCATTTTGCGAAAATTATACCAATGCTCCGTAATTTTTCACACATGCATTATTACATTTGCCGAGCTCTGAAAAATCCTCCACGTTGATGCCAATCTCTTGTTTTGAACATACATTTTATCTTGTTTGAAATAAGAGCATTTTCTCTAAATAAAATTTGATTTTCTCTTAGACCGAATTCATTTTTTATTGAAAGATAAAGGTACTTATGGTTTCGACAATAAATTATAATACAAAATATACCAAAATAGGCACTAGTAGGTATAAAAAGCTTATATATGTGACAGCCACTTTCTGATTTCAACATGTGAATAATTGTTGAATTCTGAAACGTCTTTGCTTTCTGTAATCACTTCAGAAATGTGTTTATGTTATTCATTGGGAACAAATTGAGTATACCCTACTCAGCTTTAAATTATTTGATAGATTTCCTTTAGTTATGTAAGAAATAGATAGAAATATTACCAAACTCACTAGAGATGAAATATGAATTACCAAAAACGTGAAAACAGTGAATGCTGTTATTTAAATAGCGAATCATATTCCTTCAAGTGTATGATCATGAATTATATTTTTTCAATGAAACATTTTATATTTTTCATTGATCCTCTAGTAATACTCACACGATACTTTGAATTCCTATAACGGTTCCAAAATTATTATTTTGAAAGGCAATTTTTCTGTATAGACTTCTGTCTACTTCAAAGGGATATGAGGTACGTCTTTTGAATTGATTATTTATTTCTGATCAAATAATGTTTAGGCACCTTTCAACTTACTAGGAATCGTATGTTAAATAATAAGACCTCAGACAAGTTTAAAATTTTGAGGGTTGTCATTCGCATGCGAACAAAAATTGGGTTCGTGAACGGAATGAACCAACTTAAACAGTGTTTTATTGACAAACATTTTTTTTTTGATTAAGTGGCTGCTGTTTTCATATTTTTACCTTTCTATATATTTGAAATAGTGGCTAAGGATGACTTGCTAATTTCTTCTTTCGTTTCAGAATCCAAGTGATGTTCCGGCAATTGTGGATAAACAAAAGCAGAATGCAGAACTTGATCGACGATAGTGATTTTTTTAGTGTTATTTACCAGAACGGCATCTAGTTTTAAAAACTTCATTAAGTAAAATTACTAATAGATTAATTCATTTTCTTGTAATGTTGTTTATAGGCATCGATTTCATTTTATTTGTTAATTTGCAATTTGTCAAGAATATGTCCCTTTTTTATATATGTTTTCTTATTGAATATTCATTTATGTTATTTGTATAACTGTATGATCTCTCAAAAGTGTGTGGTTGGAATATGATATTTAAGCAAAGATTAGCAAAGAAAATTTAGTTCTCTATTACGTTTTGTTTTTTATCACATGCTTTTTCAGGATAATATTTATGATTTGCAATTGCTTCAAATAAACCAATCATAATATGTAATGTATTATTTAGTTTCTTTCCTTAACACTTATAACTGTTCATATTACAGATGAGATACTTTGGATTCAAGTAACTAAATACATCCAAATGTATGGAACGCCGTTTTACTTTTTATTGTCACAAATATTCATTCCTCAATTTATTCAACTAACAATTTATTTGTTTGAATTTAATTGATTCATGCATTTGTTTGACACATTAAAAACGATTGTTCGCAAAATTCGTTCTATTTTAAATGACACTTGATTTAAAATGTTACATGAATTAATTTGTTTAATGAAAAGTTGCGAACAGTTTTAGTATAGATTCATTGTTTGAAATTTTTGGAAGTAAATGTTTGTCATATATACTTTTTTTGTAACTATCGAATAATTTACTACAATTTCTGTGAAATAAGAATAAAATTCTTTGTTGATAATTATAGTTACATGAATTAAAACGATTGTTGATAATTTTAATTCTGCGCTAGCGTTGAGCGGATCCTTACAGAAGCTGAATTTTTAAATCTGGCAACATGATAGTCTAGTGATAGTAACACAATATTCCGTCCGGCCGCAGCGCCGAATAAAAATTATCAACAATCAATTTAATTCATGTATCACCTAAAAGCAACAATCAAAACAATTCATTTTTCCAAAATACCAATAGATACGGCGTGCCACGCCGTTTTACTTTTTATTAATATTCCTTTGAAATGAGCTTGATTATTTTGTTTGGTGAATTTCAGTGATACATGAATTAAATTGATTGTTGATAATTTTTATTCGGCGCTGACGTCGGGCGTATTTTTGTGGAACTACATAACTGCATTCATGTATGGCATTGGTTAAAGTATGGTAATAATCCGTTCGACCGCAGCGACGAATAAAAATTATCAACAATCAATTTAATTCATGTATCACCTAAATGCAACAATCAAAACAATTCATTTTCATAAAATACTACTAGAAAGTAAAACGGCGTGGCACGCCGTTTTACTTTCTATTCATGTTCCTTCGAAAAGAATTGAATTATTTTATTTGTTGAATTTCAGTGATACATGAATTAAATTGTTTGTCGATAATTTTTATTTGGCGCCACAGTTGAACGGCGTTTTGTCGTACTATAAATGAACTAGCATGTTGCCATATGTAACACTTGAAGTTCTTGATAAATCTGCTCGATACCAGTGCCGAATTAAAATCATCAACAATCTTTTTAAATATATATTTCAAATACAACAAACTTTTTAAATCATCAAAAAATTTAATTCTTTGTCAGAAATTAGCTTTTTAAAAAGATTGATGAAATAAAATGATATTTGCTTGAGAATGTTTTGCACAAAGGTTGTAACCAAATTTCAAATTGAATGCATTAAAGTGAATGTTGGAAATATTCAACACTTTCAATAAAATTGAAATATAACAATCTTTATTATTCATAGAAAAATATTTAGTATGGAAAGTTAATTTACTATATTTTCAGACAAACGAAAGTCTATTTTTATTACCAACAATATTTCATGGGAAAACTTTGACAGTCATTGAAATATATTCATTGAATTTTTATTCCCAAACTCACTTTCAGAAAGTGAATTTAAAGTTTCATTATAATTCAACAGTCATATAAATAACTAACATATTATTCAAAGGTCAAAATTATATGCCGAATTGAAACGTTTGTTGAATTTACTCGAATAATACATTCCATTGACTGTTGAATAAAAATGTTTGTTCATTGCTGAGTTGAACTATAAGTATATAGATTATTTTTCAGCATAATATATAGTAAATTGGCGTTCCATTTTCCAATACTCTGAAACAATATTTTTCTTCGGAATCAATAAAAGCTTCAAGTTATTTCATTAGTCTTTTTTATTCAAATAACAATTTTATTCATGTAACATTTTAAATCAAGTGTCATTTAAAATAGAAGAAATTTTGTGAACAATCGTTTTTAATGTGTCCAACAAATGCATGAATCAATTAAATTCAAACAAATGAATTGTTAGGTAAATAAATTTAGGTATGAATATTTGTGAAAGTAAAAAGTAAAACGGCGTTCCATACAAATGAGAGGGACAGTTTATAAACAAAAGCCTAAGTTCATCTTTGATGAAGTAAATGAATTTATTTGATTTATACAAATAGAAGCGTTTCAATGAAAAATGCTTATCTTCAAAAGAAAACAAATACTTTCTCATATGGAGACATTTAAATAATGTTCCAAGTAAACATATCATTCTTTCAAAACCCAAAACAGTTTTGTTTCGAAATTAATTTTGCTCAGACTAAAGAATGCATACTTATTTCTCTTGAGATAATGTGATTATTTCTATTGAAATGTATGCACAATCTTGGTGTAATCTTTTTTTTACTTAAAAGAAGCATTTATTCAAATTCAACTTGGGAGAATATGTTTCTCAGTTTAAAAAAATATTTATTCATGAATATAGGATAGCGAGATTTCTGTAAATCGAGATAATGTTTTTCACTTTGAGATTTTTATTTTTACTGTGTAGGAATCGAGCTTCATATATGAGAACAATACTCCAAAAAAGGTCTGATTTGAGCTCCATATAGCATCAAAAGTTGCTGAGGTGTGTACCGTCAACAAACTTATCGAAGAAGAAAGCGGAATTGTCTGTCATTATTATATCCGGTTCGGAAACATTCATCTTCTTGGAGAAAACCGATGCCTTGGTTTTTGTGGCATTGAATAGAACCTGGTTACTTTCACCCCAATTCGAAATCACCTCTAGATCCTTATTGAGATATGCAACCTCCTGCTGACAGTGAGGATGTGCATACGCAGCCGATGTCCTGGAATCCAAATTGAATGTCGAGACAACTGTGGTGTCGAAAGCAAAGCAATATATTGGATTCTTCGTTTTCTCCAACAAGTCGTTGATATACAATAAAAAGAGGATTGAAGACAATATGGATCCTTGACAAACTGCCCCTTATCTTTGCTGGAACTTCTTTTGCCACCTATCAACCATTTTTGTTTCCCAGCGCCGGGCAGAATTTCATATTGATGAGAATCAAAATTAATTTCAAACAACTTTTGTGATAACCATATTTCGTGTAAAATTGAAAATGAAAGAGCTATTCAATAAACAAAAATCAACCCTTAAATTCAAGATGGCGGATGACACAACGGTTCTGGTACACCGGGAACATAAATTTAGACTGCCAGTGACCCCCTCCCCAAATAATTCTCTTTTTTGAGCTAATTTGACTGACGTAAAACGGCAGATCTGCAAACGGGTTTTCACTTCGCTCATTGTTTTGTATTTATTTTGAAATATTGTCACTTTGAAACTGAACATCTACGGAAACGAATTCCTCATTTCTCTGCAAATACATTGGTGGATATAAAAAGAAGCTTATTCATCACTAGATATCTGCATGAGATTATTTGTTATAATGCCATTCCATAACTATTCTCTATAAAAAACCAATTGCATTGATGTCACCTGGCCTAGTTCTAAAAAAAATCAACTTTGTCAAGTGTAATTGAACATTTTTCAATTTAAAGAAATCTAAATATTTTTCTAGAGAATTCTGACCACTACTTGGATAATATCGATTGGATTCAGGAAACTGAGGCGTTTCTAAAAGTATCATTATATGCAAGGTGTTCTTATTAAAAATTTAAAGTAATTTTATTTTAGGGAACACTGAAAGTGAAAAAAATACGACGAGATTGGCAAAAAAGATAACCTCTTTAGAATTAGTAATAACTACTATAAACACATTACCACTTTGCCAAAAAATGTAATTTGTAATGAATTCATCTATATGTGTTATCTAACTAGATGCTTATTGCAATTTCAATGAATAATTGGTGCAGAACATTATATTCAATCATTCCTGTAATTTCTTCATTATGTGAATGTTATTTGTTACAAAATGAGTTTCAGTTGAACATATTTTAATATCGATACTATTATTACATAACTTATATTCGTTACCATTTGTTTGATTTGCGCCGTAGGCTCATATCGTTTCAAATATACTATCACTTTATTAAGATATAAGTAGTTGCCAGGTGGATATTATATATGTGAAAAAGAATATTGGTAATTCTATTGGGAAAATGTGTATGAAAGAAAGTGGCTAAAAGTCTATTTATCAAAACTTTTCGAAACACATTTTTTTTTCAGATCAAAGTGATATTCAAATTCAATTTTGGAACCAATCGATCGATTCATTCCAGTTGGTAATTAGATATACAAGACTGAATATATTTATATGGCTATCATTGATTTTTTCGGAGTACAAAACTACTTTCGTTTTACAAGGAATGAAGGAATTCACGAATATGTCATCGAAACTGAAATAAGAGTCGGTTAGATTATTATTTGCACACGAGATCGATGAATTAAAGACGTTATTGTAATTGTGGAGAAGTAGGGGAACTATTGAGAGTGATCAAGATCCAAAGAGACTTATCTATAGGAGATGCACAGCAAACTGTGATCATTTGATCTTAACACAAACTTGAGGATTTGTCAAAAATATACAATGTATTGTATATAAGTTTCTTCATGCTTCTGTACCAATATATTTGATATTTATATTCAAATATGTATTTGTGTATCTGATAAGTTGAATTTATATTGTTTCATTATTGATATAATTCAGTGGTTACCCAAATATTAAGTTCAAATGTGGAACAAAAAATTGTTCAATAAAAGGAACCTGAAATGAGGAAAAAAGTGAATTGACGTATAAACCTATGGATAAAATTCAATTCGATGAAAAATTCAGAATAAAGAAGATAACAAAGGCAGTTATTGATACTGATAAAACATTATCGAATGAAAACAAACTTTGGTTGAGGCAGTTACGTGAACTCAGATTATTTTCACTACGTTTTGAAAAATAGTTTCGTAGAATGATTGAAATGATGAGTTATTTATTAATTGGTGAAAGTCACCCTAATTTCATTTATTTATAGGTCGTTTCCAACTAAATCCACCGTGTTTATCATTATCTGGTGGACTCAATGCGATGTTTTGTTCTTTGAAATCTATCATCAATATATTTTTTGAATACGGACCTGTATATCATCATAAATTACGTAGTCATTTTGATTACAAATTCGAAGCTTCTTTTCATCAACACATCACCAATATTTCATCATAATTTTTAATGTTCAAATGTTGCTAAAATAGAAATAGAATTTTTGTCTAGGGGAAGTCATAAAAAAGAGGGACCAAGCCATTCATGATATCCAAATGACTTTTGAAAATTTGTAGTTGATTAGGATATTCTACACACATATTTCTGTTCGACAAAATGGGTTTATCAACAAAATTCAGACATCAAAAATGAAGCATCAAGAAGTATACTAGTACGAAAATCATAGATGATATTCAATGGAAACATGGGAGTTCTGAAATGAATTGTTTTCTTGCGAAATGAACCATGAAATAGATAATAATACGTATAATAATTCACTTGCGCTAAATAGTTTTACAAAAATCACTTTCAAAAAATGCAGATTGTGACATATTCGAACACATTCTTCAGAAACACATACACAAAAATTAATGAAAAGATCCACAAACCAAAGGGCTTTACATGCTATAAAAATAATGACGCAAAAGTGAATCTCAAGTCGAATGCCAAATAGGAGGAAGGTTTTGACGAGAAAATACTATGAGACTTTCGAATGATGAAAAACATATCCAAAATAGTTAACAAAATTTTGGTTCTTTCGGGAAAAAAAACCATCAGTAGGTGGTAGCTATGTAATAAAATTATCGTTTTCAATGAGTTCATAACAAATTTCAAAGGATGATAAAGCGATATTCAGTCCATTTAGGATTCCTTGAATATCGAAAAACTGAGAACAAGGAAGTATCCCTCAGAGAAATTATACATAATATGGCTATATCAAGTACAACGGTACCAAAGATCAAAAAAAGACATTAATTATAGAGTCGAAAAAGTCCATCACTTGCTTTTGACAGACTTCAAAACAAGACAAGTTGTTCGTAGATGGCTACCTACAAAATTCCGCCAGGATAATGAAATTTGTGAAAAATTGTAGTCTGACAAGATTATATTCAAAGAATGGATATTTTACAAAGAGTTACTATAATACTTTTCAACAGAGTTTCCACAACTCATTATTATAACTAATTAATACAGTTTATTGTATGCCATACAATAAACTGTATGAATTAACTGTATATCATATAATAAACTGTATTAATTAGTTTTAATATGGATTTCCATCAAGTATCGGCCAGTTCTATTCACTTATATTACATTCTCTTTCAAAATTGTCTTGTCTTCACTGTCATGTACCTATTACGATTCGATAATTATGCACCTGCAACGACAGTTAGAAATTTGAGCTCCTAATGAAAATATATGAAATGAAATTGATAATATATACAGTCTATCATAGGTATTGATATGGTTGTTCCAGTCTGGAACAGTTCCTTGTATACTAGGTATGTAATCGAAAACGAACTGCCAGCTGATAATCCAAAGAGACGTTGATTGTGTAAGGGGGACAAATTATAACTCATGAAAAAATATTGCAAACGCATTACGTTCTTTACAGATCTGTCAAGTCATTTTTTTAAAAGGAGTAGGAGTCAAGTGTGATATACCTCATTAAAAAGGGATTCTGATTCTTGTAAGATAAGACAGAATCTACCATCTCCAAAAGTTTACCAAAACAGCCCTGATTAACCCGATATTAGTATCTACTCCACATATACAATGTTTATAAGACCGATCTTGGCCCATAAAGCCATGTCTACTACAGGATCTCTCCGAGACAATCCCACCATACAGTAAAAACCGAGAGAAGAATCCTTCGCAATATCCATAACCATCAATAAACACTCTTTTAACGAAGAGTTACACCGTTGAACTCTTCCCAATTAACATAGGATTTCAGAAACCACGAGGACGATACGTGACTATCAACAGCACCAACCCCGCTGCAAATGAAACGCTGTTCATGTGCGACCGTCAGAGGAATTGTTAAAAAAGAAGTTCTTGTTTCCCTGACAGCTTTGAAGAATGTTCCGGATCGTTTCCTCGACATTTCTGATGAGTTCCTGCTAGCGATCAAATAGTAGATATCCCCACAACCCGAAACTGAACGTGAAGTCCACCCAAGGCCACATTAACTTCAAGCCTACCCGAAACTTTACCCCAGCTATTGTAATCAGACCAATCTGCAGAAGAAAGAAGGATAAGCCCCACGCAATATCAACAAGGAACCAGAAAATAAGTGAAGGAGCCCAGTAACCCATTAGAATAAAGAACAATTTTGAACCTGTAAATACTCGTATTAACATTTTAACAATTCGAGATGCACTAATCTATATTAAGAATTCAAGAAAGCCATGTACGAGGTCCGGCTATTAAATAACGAGGCTGCGCGCCTGGAGGGCGCCCTGGAGGGGTGGGGAAAAAACGAGTAGTGCGTTGGGTATCAGATAATCTTCTCTATTCTCTTAGTAAAACACGTTTTCGCCACTATTATAGTATTTGTGCAGTAGCGATCTAAAACGGGCGTGTTTTTTTCTCATGCCGAAAACAGGAGCAACGCATCGATGTCAAATTTCCCGTTGAATTAAAAAAAAAACTACTTTTGAGTGCTATGAACTGTTGCGAGAGGTCTATGGAGACAATTCTCTATCTCGTGCGTGTGCTTTTGAGTAGTGTAAGCGCTTCAGTGGGGAATAAGAGAGCACTGAAGATGATCAGTGTCCAAGTCAACTTCGGAAACAGTGACCAAAATCAGCCAAATTGTGCGTGCAGAACGTCGAATGAGCATCCGGATGATTACCGATAAAGAAACGCCGATAAAAAAACGGTTAGAAAAATTCCACATGGGGAATTACACTTGACAAAAGTCTGTACGAAGTTGGTGCCAAAAAACCTGACTTCTGACCAAAAACTCTTTCGTCAACAGATCTGCACAGATTTCCTTGAAAGGATAGAAGAAGATCCCGGACTGATAAAAAACATTATGACTTGCGAGAAACGTGGATTTTTAAATACGATGTTGAAACAAAGCGGCAATCGATGCATTGGAAGATACCTGAAGCGCCGAGAATCAAAAAAGCAAGGATGTCCAAATCAAAATTCAAGAAACTGTTGATCGTTTTTTTTTTTTGACAATAACGGTATCGTGATAACTGAATGGGCTCCAGAGGGTCAGACTGTCAAACCAGACTTACTATTTGTCACTTTTGGCAACACTGCGAGAACGAGTTCGTAAGAAACGGCCCGAGTTGTGGAAGAACAACTCGTGGATTTTGCACCAAGACAACGCACCTATCCATAACGCTCTATCTGTAAAGCGGTATTTGACCGATAAACGCACTCTAGTGCTCGAACACGCGTTCTACCCGCCAGATATGGCACCGTGTGACTTTTTTTGGTTTCCGAAGATAAAATCTGCTTTGAAAGGGACCCGATTTGAGTCGATGGGAGCGGTAAAGTAAAAAACGGCAGAGCTCCTAAAGTCCTTTAGCAAAGAAGACTTTCAGCACTGCTACGATCAAAGGAAAAAACGTATGGAACGGTTTGTGGCGTGGGGAGAGGAGTATATTGAAGGGGAGCATTCGAATGTAGAATAATTTTTATAATAAAACTTTTTTTCGTAAGCAGTCTCGTTATTTAATAGCCGGACCTCGTTATGCCAAAAACCCATACATTATGTATGTAATACTATCCCGCCCCTGAAGAGCCTGGTGCAGATATCCACAAACTTCACCATTTACAAAACACCATATTTAAACAAAACTAATAATAATAATAATAATGTTTATTTCATAAGATTGAATACATTTACATATAAACAAAAAAAATGCAGAAACAACTAAACAATAAACGTATTGATTTGACTCATATTACCCCGATTTCCCCTAACACAGTAAATATTCGGGTGTTGATAGCCCAGGTCGGCAGGTATGGTGTGAGTTTCCATAAAACGTCGGCAGATATTTAAGATCCCATTTGGAAATCTGTACAAAGTTATAACAAGCCGTGAAAGCATCCTCCTGTTCCGACAAAAGCTGCTTCGAGATCTACGCCGAAAGCCAATTTGGTATACCGGGCAAGTTCACAGAGGCGGGTAAGAATGGGCGTTCTTATTTTCGAATTAAATGATCTTTTCCAAGAAGTTTCGGTTATTACTTACTACGCACACTGTGATTAACAACGAGACATTACTGTTTTTCATTTCAAGAGAAAAATTATTACATTTAATGAGCAGAAGAGCAGATATGTGAAAAAATTTAAAAAATTCAAACCAAGTTACGTCACGACGTTTCAATTGTTAGTATCCACAATAGTCTTCGGGTGATAACTGACGACTGTGGATACAAACAATCGAAACGTCGTGACGTAACTTGGTTTGGAATCTTTTAATTTTGATTTTTCATTTTTTGTTGATTTTCTTTTAATTTTCAGCTTGTATTAATATTTCTATTTTTTATATTTTTTTTTGGTTGTTGCGTGTATGTTATTTCTTTGTAATTTCAGTTTTTTGTTCAATAAAATTGTTATTTTCGGTTAATCTTTTTAATTTTTTTTTGGTGATTTCAAATCAATTTATATTATATTAGACAATGTAAGTCCGAACTGATGAAATACACCACCTTCAAACAAATGATATGATTTGAAATCTTTGAATTAACAAATGAAAATGAAAATCAAAAGAATAACTGAAAATAACAATTATTATATCAAAAAAAAATCCTGAAAATTACAATAAAATAAAAATCATGCAAAAAGATTGAAAATTGTACATCGATGCATTTAGCCAAGCTAGCGTAGAGATGCGAAACATATGGAAACCTATAATGAAGCGGAAAACGGTCAATTCCCGCCAAACAGTCGTCTTCCGCTAAATCGGTGAAGCAGAGAGAGAGGAGGGAAGGAAAGGGGATAAGTGAAAGCACTCGAATGACCTATAAATTGTCATCTTTCGGAGTAATGAGTCCAGTCATCACCCGAAGACGATCCTAATTTTTCATTTTTATTTCATTTCAATTGTTCAATTTCCAATTTTTTTTGCTTGATATTTATTTTGTTTTAATTTTCTTTCAGAGTTTTTCTGCTTAATAAGATTGTTATTTCCAGCTATTCTTTTCAATTTTCATTTGTTATTTAAGAGACTTCAAATCATATCATATTAGACAATGGAAGTCGGAACTAATAAAATTCACCATGAAATTTAATTATTCTTCATAAACATTTTTGACTGTTAGTTATCGAGTACCATGCTGTTGACGTCGATACATTATTTTTTACGCCAAGTGTACAAATTATTACACTCAATAAGCAGAAGACTTGTAGGTAGAAATGTGTAAAATACATGTGATTCAATAGTTTTATTTTCCAATTTTCGGTTATTACGTACTCTGTTGTTAGCATACCCAACAAAAAAATTAAATTTACCTAATGAATAGTAGAATTATTATATTTTATGCATTTGATGTTTTAAATGCATTATCATGATTTTCTCGACATTATTTGGTTTCTTTTTTCTAGAAATCGGGTCGTAAATGTATCACATGTCCTTGAAGTAACTTTATCACGTTCTCCGTAAATAATAAATAAATTCGAATAATCTTCATTTGTATAATTTATTCGTCGCGGCATGATTTATTATTGACAATTTACAAACGACAAATAGTGACATAATCCTGTCAACTGATTGTTTTCTAACGCCGCGCCGTCATGACCAACTGACATAATTTAGAAACCGTACAGTGAGTATTCTGTCAATAAAAAAATATTAAATCGCAAACTTTTCAAAAACTAATAATTTTTGGAATAGGTTTCCTTATACAAAGTTGCCCCTAAGTGCCAAATTGCTCCATCGACTTGAGTATATACTGCCAAATTTTCAGATTCTTTCTTATTATAGTTTTCTTATAATCGATCGATGCAGTTCCTGGAGATTCACCCTGTATAGAAAAAGGGTAGTGTAGTGTAATAAACGTGACAAATTCAAAAGTTTTTGATTGCGTTGTCTTATGATGGATTGCCATAGAATAAACATTTTCTACAGACTTGGGGCTATCAATTTTCAAATCTAACCTAGTCTACTAAGTTGAAGAGAATTGAAGCATACTCAGATGTGAAGAATCCACCTAAGGCAAAATTATCCTGCTTCTTTTGAATTATTAGGTTATTAAAAAGTATTTCACACATTTCCATATTTAACTCTAGGTAGATATGTCTTAATTTCTTTTCAGATCACATTCTCACCTGCATTAGACAAACTTCAGTTTCTTTCTATGGAATAGTGTTTCTGGATATCCACACTTATGTCAAATAATATTAAAAAGTTAACTTTTTCAGACCATTCAAAATCGACATCTACGCCAATGAGGATTTATTAACAGGTAGATAACACAAACCAACTACTTATACCCTATTAAATACCTCAAAGAGAGCGGTTCGATGCCAATACCTCAGACTAACACAATCCATAACAGTTGTAAGTACTTAGAGACTGGATGCTTCAGCTTCTACTGATCATTGACCCATTGTTGTATTATTTGCGATGGGTGATGGGGGTCTGTTAGCATTTATCAATGGAATAAGTGTGAAGGTATTTTTAGTATGAATAATTAGTATTGTTATCATGGTTTGGAAGTTTCTCAGTTCAACTATTCCATCTATTAGGTGCGTTCACCTTTCGGGCTTTTTCCCCATTTCATCTTTTTTATTGGCTTTTCATTTCTACAAGGCTAAAATCGATTAAAAATGATTCTTTGAAAGAACCGCCACATTACAAACAATGCTATCCCCAATTTGGTGTGCAATAAAGTAGACTGTCTTCAAAAATAAGTAGTAGCAAATAAACTATCATATCTTCAAAGGAAAAATCCTATCAGATGTTTTGTTTCATTAAAGAAGTGAATTCAAGTGAACGTCTGAGTTCTAGAAAATATTGAGTAATATTCATTGAACGAAAATATTTCACTAGAGATGATCAGGGATTAATGATAAATTATAATAATATATTATAATAATATAATAGGTATTAATATATTTCACTAGAACAAATGACAGAGTTAATTATAGATATAATACATAATAATTTAAGCAGGTAATTAAATGGTTTTGATGATATTTTTGCACATAATTCACATAGTATTATATCATGAAATGAAATATAAATTTCCAATAACATTTACACAAATACAAAACTCTTCTGAAATGAAGATAGAAGACATTGTTGAGGGATTTGATAAGGAAATGATTAGCACTCTGGTACTACTAGATTTTTCGAAAGCATTCGATACCATCAATCATGAGCTGATTTGCATGAAACTCAAATATTATGGTTTTGATAGTGCTGCCTTATTTCTCATCTGGTCTTATTTACTTGGTGATCTCAAAAAGTTGTTGTTGATGGTCATCACTCCTTACCTCTTGATATTCTATCAGGAGTACCACAGGGTTCCATTTTGGGACCTTTATTGTTCATCATTTATACTACTGACATTATCTCGTCCATCAAGAAATGTAAAATACAGGCGTATGCTGATGACATACAATTATACATGCACTTTAAAATCGATGAGTGTGCTGAGGCACAAAATCTCTTCAACACTGATCTTGATTTGATCAATGGACTATCAAGTGAACATGATTTGGAAGTTAATCCTAATGAAACAATGATGATGCACTTTGGATCGCAGAAGAATCGTAAATTTGCAAAAAACAATTTCCGTTTAGAACTAGGTCATACTATCTTGACTCCTGTCAATATAGCTAAAAACTTAGGGGTCATGCTTGACACTGATCTTAGATTTACTAGTCATGTTGAAAATTTAATGAAAAAAGCTTGTATGTCATTCAAACTGTTATATTGTAATCGTTTCATTTTGAGCCAACCTATAAAAAGAATGCTCTGTGATAGTTTGGTGCTAAGCTATTTCAACTACTGTGACTTCATATATGGGCCATACTTATATGATTCAGATAAAAAAAGAATACAAAAAGTGCAAAATTCTTGTTGCCGCCTAATTTTTCAACTTCGTAAGTATGATTCAATTTCTGAAGCCTTTAAAAACTCCCGCTGGGTCAATATGAAAAACCGTATGATTCATCATTTGGGTTGTTTTGTCCATAAATTGATCAACCTTCCCGATTCTCCTCTTTTAATACAAAAACTAATTCTGCGTGAAAATATTCACTCAAGAAACATTAGACATAAAAACAAATTAACTATGCCACAACATCGCACTGCACAGTTTCAGAGATCATTTCTTTTTGGTGCTGTAAAACTCTATAATTCATTGCCTGAGCAATTGAAGAGATTCAATATCAGGAAATTCAAACACAAGTATAAAAATTAAATCTATGATAGTCAGTAATGTCAACTTTTGCTTTTTAGACAAGGGATCAATTAAATTAAATTATTTATCAACTATCTTTAGAAGATAATCACAAATTATTATTTTATTCACGGTTCTCATTTCGTGGTGCCATCACTGTTAATTGCTTTTATTTTTGTATGTTTGCGTGCATTATGGAGTGGTGCTTGTTGGTTGAGTTAGAGTAGTTTTGAGCTAGACTTCGCCAAGGAGTACCAGAATCTCCTGTAAACTATTTTCATTTTCAAATATATCTTTGTATTGTTTTTTGTTTTGTATTATCAATAAAGCCGAATTATTATTGATTCAGCTTGCTAGGACAGTAATTGAAATTATGAGAATGATGCATAGACCCTGAAAGACACGTATGATTTAAGAATGATGACACCTGAACAAAGATAGATGCGTGAAAAAAACATGATCACCACGTACAGTAGGTTTCACGGTATATGGTATTGGCCAAATGATTATAATACATGAAAAGAGAAATGAAAATTTCTATGTTTTTTACCACTTTTATTTGTAACTAACGTTACTGCAGTTTCGTTCTATAAGGACATTTTCAAACTTAAACAATAAACTCATTTCTCTTTTCATCATGATCTCCTACCACATAGTAACGGCTACATTCATCAATTTATTGATTATAATACAACCAATCAGATCCTTAAGTTGTAAAACAAAATCAAATGAAGCTAATACCATTTAGAGTGAAACATATTAGACATTTGCATCTATTCAGTGAAATAAACAAGCCTCCTCACGCTGGCCAATCGGATTTAACTGCAATCGGCTGGTGGAATTCATCGTTACAGTGTCGGAGTGGTCAGTTACGTTTTTACACCTGTGATGTATACATATGCGGTAATTCAAAATTTTCAAAATGTCAAGTACTGATGCGGCCGAAGAAACTGCTTATTTGTGTCCATACACCCCACATAAAAAAAATCCTATATCCAGCCTCATATTATTAAGAAAATCGGTCGTTCCTTAGTACTCTGTACAAGCAGCCTTGTCTGGGAGATGACATGCACCATGCACGATAATGTTTTGGAGCACACCTTTGCTTAGATCAACACAGTATAGTTGTTAACTTTAAGGCTGTTAGTTTTATCTCTGTAGCCACACCGTTATTTTAACACCGACACGTGTTTCGATCACCAAGTGATCATCTTCAAGACGAAGATTATCACTTGGTGATGTTAAAATAACGGTCGAGATGTTAAAATAACGGTTTGGTGTTGGGAAAAAAACTCCAATAATGTTCATCATTTCACAGTTTGAAGGAAATAATCAATATAATTCAATTGAAAAATAACGTGAATTGATTGTTACAAGTTGATTTCGATAGCAGAATATTCGTTTTATTCTCCAGAGATGTAGTTAATGGACACAATAATCGTCATTATAAAAATTGCCTTGAAATACTATTTGTCAATGGATACATAAATACAGTTCTACAATAATTATTCATTATACTGAGAAATACTTCAATAATTTCAAATGAAAATACTCGTATATATGAAAATTGTATTGATTATTATTGTGTTTGAGAGGAAACAATGTTTCAAATTGGGCTGTCATTCAAAGTCATGGTGGCAGTTCAGAGTTATTGTTGTAGTTCAAAGACGCGTTTGAAATTCGTCACAAGCCCTAATTATGTCAAATATAACAATAAACAGTGGGTGTTCAGCAGAAGTATCATATGTAAAGATGAAATGAACGACTAGCCCATAACTTAAAAACTAGTGCGCCACTCACCAGAATTTATTCCATATTGTTTGTATGCAATGCCTTTTCGTTTATTTTTAAGAAGGAAAGAAAATTTTTATTGGATTTCCATAATTAGAAAGGTCAACGGACAAGCAGGTTGAGGCAAAGCGTCTGTCTATTGTTTTGAAACTAGCTTGTTAAGAAAACTGGAGTCTGGGATATTATTTTAAGTCTATTGTAGTTCGTGAGAGATGCTTTACTTACTTGACAGAGACAAAAAATATAACCAGGTGGTACGAATCATTTGACCCATATCTTAGTGAGATGAGAAAGATGTATTATGGAACTATTGGAAAAAATAGTCCAGTAAATAATAGATTTCTCCTTAGAATTAGTTCAAAATAAACCGATTCACTTGAAAATATGATAGAAGCTAGAAAATAGCCCTTAAAACGAAAGTTATGAATCAGAGTAGTTTGGGAAACATTTTTTTTTAATTACGTTACAAACTGAAAAAAAAATTGAAAATTATTCAAAAACTAGAATACATACAAAAAATATCAGGAGTGTTGAAATTTAGCTTTTTTTCTCACAAATATTTAGATAAATTGATGGATGTAGCCATTACTACTTGGTAGGAGGTTATCATGAAAATTGAGAAATGAAACTTTCTATGTTTTTATACCACTTGTTTTTGTAACTAACGTTACTGCAGTTTCGTCCTATACGGACATTTTCAAACGAATGCAAAACGTTTGAAAATGTCCGTTAGTTACGAATATAAGTGGTATTAAAATAAAGAAAGTTTTATTTCTCAATTTTCATGAATATTTCGATTTTTTCCCATTTATGTAGAAATAATATTAACAGAGATATCACTGCTAGAAGTTTGCTGCTGAAAGTATAGTACTCGTGATGCACTGTTTGGAACCTTTGGTGTAGTAATAAATATCACTGGGGTTTTTTACAACACCAAACCGTTATTTTCAACACCTCGATACGTCATTGTTACGATCTTCATTCGGGTTTGAACCCTAATAAAATGAATCAATTATGTATTCATACCACCCACCAAAAATAAGAAATTCAACATTATATATTAGCCAAATTGCCACCCAATCAGCTATCTCTCTTGAATGTATGAGATGTACTCTTTCTAATGTTTCATAACTTCGTATTTTTGTTAAAATAATTGGCACTTGGCAACACCGCTGTAGACACGATCAATTTTATTGGTCAACTGACACGCGGCCAATTTAAACTCTTGCTTCCCGAATTTTTCTTTTTTCTGCAAATATAAAGAGATTTTGGCACCGACTAGGATTGAAGAGTATAATATACTCCCAACTCGAGCAATCTATAAGCAAACCAGTATCATTTTCAATAGCATGAAACAAGCCCATTACCCTCGTGTTCAGGGAGACGGGTATCTATTTTTTTTCGTGGTTTCAATGTAGACTGACCGGCAGCTACAAGGAATCTGGTATACCCCAAGTATTGTTGAAGGCTCTCTGGGGTCTTGAGCGGACCTCAGAGTATCTTTGATAGTTTTCGTTGGCGTTTCCGGTATATATCCTAGAGTCAAACTTGACTGACTGAAAATTATCTAATTCCAGCGACTTATATGGTTGACATCCACCACGCTATTCGTCAACAGCTTCCATTTATGAATTTTTTGAGATGTTTGGTGTTAGATTTGTAATTTCAAACCCGATAAGTGCACCCTTGAAAGCTCTCTTGTAGTCTCTTTTCATATTTTTGTTTAATCCCCGTAGTTGAGATCTACGGTCCCTTCGAAATCATTTCACAGTACACTTGGGTTTATTCAAACCACTCGCATCACCTTCTCAATTATTCCCACTTGAAGTTTACTGGGGGCTTTGTTGAATTCAGTTGAGGATTCTTTGTGTCAATCAAATATACTTGATCTCCTTGAACTTTTTAGGTCCTTCCTAGTTTGTTCTTCCAACACTCTAAGATTTTTTCTACCAGGAAACATACGTGTTTGATTACTGGCTCAGTGTGAGGCAATGTTCATTGTACTATATTATTACAATATCTGCCAATAATTGACCTGCTACCAACTCTGAGTCTATGGTCTATAGAATGCTTCATGTCAAAACACATTCAATCCGAGTAAGTTTCCAAATTTGCCTTATAGGCTTCCCAGTTTGCTTTTCGGGGTTTCAAACATAAGATATGAGACCGATTGAATTCAAAATTTTTTTGCCAAGTATCTCAACAACTTTCCTCATCATCATCCTCCATTTTTGATACAGCTACTTCTAGCTAATGGTAATTTTATTACTTTCTCGCGATGCTACGTTTATTGCATACGTTTCATATGTCCATCAATTTGTAGTGAATTCTCACCTCTTTCTTTGAAGCCACTGATCTCTCAGGTCAAGTGTTGTGTATCAGCACCACAGCTAGTTATGAGCTGTAATTTGTCTGCTCACTAGCTTCTCCACATCCCTGGTTGATGGCAGCTTCAAACTATCTGCAGTTTATTTATTGCTTTTAGGATAAGTGATGGAATTGGCCAGTACTTGATAAGAATCCATAAAGTATTAAATAAATACCCTATTGTGAGATTTTGACTAACCCTCAACACGTGTTTCGCCATATGATAGCTTCTTCAGGCGTGTCTACACTAAGTGCTTCAATATCCTTTCAGGATATTAAAACATGTTCTGAATGTCTCTGGGTCTCTTCTAATCTCATGATCTTTTCTCTTTTACTCGTAGAGTCGTCCTCCTTTTGTTGATACTTATATTCAGAACTTACGAGTGAAGGGAGTGGGATACTGCACATCTTAGGAGCCCCCTGTATAGATGCAAGCATGAGGGGTTCAGGTCGCCTGGTATCAGAGACTTCTTTGGTGAAACCTGTTGAAGCCCAGGTACCATTTGGTATGGGTCGCATACCTCCACTATAATAGTTGCCTCGTACAACAAGCATGGAATACCATAGACTTATTCTAACCCCAGGTACCGCTGGGATTATACAAGGTACATTGGGGTTAATCCATTTGCAAATTTTTTTTAAAAGATATGTCTGGTAGGCAGTATACATCAAATAAAGAAAGAGAATGGAGAGTAACGACAAGCGAGGCGCTTATCAGCCGCATAACCGATGAAGATAAGGTGAACGATTCAAGTTTGAATACAGCGTGACTCACGGTCGATGGTAGGTTAGACGTTTCTGGAAAACGCAGAGCATGATTTTTCTGAAAATTTCACCTCTCACATTTCCTTACCTGTTTTATCGATCTAAAATATTTTCAGCATTGCGGCGTTGCCACTTCCATCAAAAAGTCCTAGCAACTTTATTTTTTTAAATGGAACACCCCGTATAATAATACATTTTTGGAATCGCTCTGGTATTTTAATACTTTTCTGTTGATAATGTCTAGCTGTTTTCGAGACAAAAAATAAAATGTGCTAAATATGGTCCAAAACATAGCCTTAATTGAAATTAAGTACATCAGTACTCTCAATTCATGAAAAATTGATATTTTAATGATAGTTTGGTCAAACTCGAAATATTCAAATAGCACCAAGAAATCGACTTCATATCATACAGGGCGTGCTAAAATTACTATTATTTCCATTGTGCATAAAAGTAGTCAAAAGTTCATTTTTTCAAATGAAACTCCCTATATATTACTCGGTAAACTGAAAGATGGTGAAAAATGCTTCAAGATGATATATCATGACCCTATACCTAAATCGTCAAGTTTTCTCAATAAAGTCGCTTCTTCTAGAAACATTATTTTTTTTTAGAATTTGGATTTAGGTAGCAGTGGAATTATCAAGCTTATAGCAGTTCGGTTACTTTTATAAGTAATTTACAAAGAGTTATCGACGATGTTTCGAATCATCTGCCGAAATGAATGCAAATATCGATTATTCAAACGAAGTTCTTATGAAATTATTTATTATACACATGAACAAAGTGATCAAATCATTGTCAGAACGTGTAAAAAATTCAACCAAATGTATCCTGAAGTAACATCAATGAACGAGAGGAAGTTTGTAAGGTTACAAAATAATTTCCTTAACTATGGCTCAAAGTTTCCAGGGAACAACTGTACCAAAAATCAGTCATTTCTAGGTAAAAAGTAAAATTTTGTGGGCTAAAACATGTGAAAGTATAGACAATAACAGAATAGGATGATTCAAAATAACAAAATTGTAAACAAAATATCACATTTTCACAATAAATACTGAAAATGTTGTCCATTACATTCTAAACACTTCAAAATGTTTTTTGTACGTGACTTGTGGTTGCTTTTTCACTTTCCTGGGGATCCAGATCTTCAATACTCTGCACTATTCGCCGTCGCAATTCTTCTTTGTTAGGCACTGGAGTACTGTATACCCTTTCTTTTAAAACACCTCATAAAAAAAGTCAAGTGGCGTGAGATCGGGTGATTCTGGTGGCCAATCCCACAGCCCTAAACGCCTAAACCAACGATCGTCAAAGAGTTCAAGTTTCCTGGGAACTTCCTGAGTGGAATGAGCTGGCGCTCCGTCCAGTTGAAACCACGTATTCCTCTAAAGGCAAATTTTTAAGAAAATCGGTTACAGTCGTCCTTAATATTTGGAGATATCTCTCTGCATTCAGTGTGTCTTCATAAATGAAAAACTAATTTGATTGTTCTTCAGAATACAGAAAACATTCAGGTCAAATTTTTCTTGAAAACCCATTTCTTTTGTAACATGAGGATTATGATCAGCCCAAATATGTTTATTCCTTCTATTGAAAATACCATCCCTAAATTTTGATTTGCCGCTCCAAATTATTTTTGACAAAAATTCCCGATCTTTCCGTGTATGAATCAAAAGGTATTCACAAAAATGCATTCTACGTTCGAAGTCTTCTGCTTTTAGAGCTTGAACTTTGGTAAATTTATACGGATGCAGTCCGTGATTTTTCAAAATTCGTTGTACTGAAGCATGTGATACACCTAAATATTTTTCTGCACTGCGAATGGAAGCTTCTGAATATGCATAAAAATATGCCAAAACGTTAACAGTATTGTCCTCATTTGAAGTAACAGGTTTTGGTAATGTTGAAGGCGCTTTTAACATGGAGCCATAGTTAAGGAAATTATTTTGTAATCTTACAAACTTCCTCTCGTTCATTGGTGTTAATTCAGGATACATTTGGTTGAATTTTCTACAAATTCTGGCAATGATTCGATCACACCGTCCGTGTATAATAAATAATTTCATAAGAACTTCGTTTGAATAATCAATATTTGCATTCATTTTTCGCGATTTTTTTAAACACCGTCAATAACCATTTATCAATTACTTATGAAAGTCACCAAACTGTCATAAGCTTGATATTTCCACGGCTACCTAGAAATCAAATTCTTTAAAAATCATTTTTTGTACAACTGTTATTGAAAGTCTCTTTGATAGAAACACTTCAATCAGAACACCTACCAAAAAATCATTAAGAAAAGTTCACACATGCAGTTCGTGCTATTGGTAAAATTAAATTCAGTATTCAGTCCAACTGTAGAAAGTCTTACATGACAAACCAATAATCCTCCTTAAAATAACGTGAGTTGGCGTATGTAGTTGTAACATGTGCCTTGTAATCAAAAGATCGTGTGTTCAAATCCCACGGACCCTATAATTTTTTTTTATTATCAGCAGTAACGTTATACAAAAAAAATTTGTATGATACATTTATTAAAAGTGATTTTATTTTGCTCGTGAGTTTGCTCCACTTGCTGATGCTCGTTTTGCAATAATCCCCACTCACAAAATGAAATGCCACTTTCAACACTTGTAGGTAAAGCGTGAATAACTATTCTTCCACAAAAACGGCTTTATTAAGAAAACTTGACGATTTAGGTATAGGAACATGTATATCATCTTAAAGCATTTTTCACCATCTTTCAATTTATCGAGTAATATACAGGAAGTTTCGTTTGAAAAAATGAACTTTCATCTACTTTTATCCACAATGGAAATAATAGTAATTTTAGCACGCCCTGTATGATATGGAGTCGATTTCTTGGTGTTATTTGAATATTTCGAATTTCTCCAAACTATCATCAAAATATCAACTTTTCATGAATTGAGAGTACTGATGTACTTAATTTCAATTAAGGCTATGTTTTGGACCACATTTAGCACAATTTATTTTTTATCTCGAAAACAGATAGAGATACGTATAGGACATTATTAACAAAAATGTATTAAAATACCGGAGCAATTCCAAAAATGTATTAATATATGGCGTGTTCCATTTGAAAAAATAAAGTTGCTAGGACTTTTTGATGAAAGTGGCAACGCCACGCATGTACCGTGGATACATTGTGGTGAATGGTAATAATTTTTTGTTCTTCTGAGCTGCATACAAATAAGTTGCAGGCTATGAAACTGTTGTCAATGGATATTCTAATTTGTGATTGAACATGAATATCAGAATATCGAATTAGTGCAATTTCTGGTTGCCATATATCTCTAACAAATTGATTCATATCATAACTGACAAAAACCAAATAGAAATGGAAGAAACGATGATACCAACACTCAATTTTGTTTAGCAGGAATTGTAAAAAGCAAATTTTGGTGAGTTGCTGAAATGAATGTATCCGAAAGATTTGAAAAATAAAACACAAATACACAAAGAGAAACTGAAAAACAAAACCGGTTTAGAGGCATTATCGGTCTGTTGGTGATCTACTCGAATAATTTCAAAATGGTCCTGCTTCTGGATGAACCAGAAACCTTTGCGGGGCTAACTTCGGTGAGATATCCTGCATAAATGTCTGTCGAATATAATTCAATTTCCTGCGTGGCATTAGTCGGAAAGTAGTTGTTTTCCGGCTGGCATTTACGAGAACCTACGGTGAAGGTGAGTGAATATATATTTTGAAGCGCTTCGTTTTTCGAATAACAGGGTGCTGAGGTTGTAATGAAAAAGTGGCACACAAAATAATTCGCCGATTATGTTCAAATTTGTTGAGTTTGATGGCAGTAATGAAGTCTTCTTCAGAAGTATTCAGATTTGATATTGTCATTTCAGTGAAGTGGCAGAAAGATACTTGATTGATATTTATGGCAAAAATCATTGTGTACCACTAAACAGCTTTTTTCAAGTTAGATATCAGTATCAGATTGAACAATTGTGATTATAACTTTCTGAGCACGTGAGTTTTTATTGTATCGTGGTTAGTTTTCAAAAAAAAAAAGTTATTATCTTCAGGCTCTTAGCCATGAAACAATGATCTAAAAATGCCTTCACTTTTCTCAAATGTCATGCTAATTACATAAGAGCTGAAAAAAAACTGAAGTAAACCTCCACGCCCATCTCAACCCTTTCTGGATATTTCAATTTTTTTCTAGAAAACTAAGCACGATAGAACAAAAACTCACGACTCAAGAGAATTGTAATCACAATTGGTCAATCTGATGTCGAAGTCTTCTCTCTCTGTATCTGTAAAGTAGGGAGGGTGAGTACAAGCCCACAGCACTTAGGCCACATGTGACCCATTGTACATCCTCCCGAGAAGTTGTCCTCCTAGGTCATCGTCTATCCTGTCCTTTCCAGGAAGGTGGACAGGTCACTGGGAGATATCTCCTTTATATCGGCAGGTGTAGGCCAAGACTCGCCGAACTCACACTCTCTTATTGACGATAACTCCGGATACTCGCATAGGATATGCCTGACAGTCTCATCTTCCTGTTCACACATCCTGCATAAAGGTGTCTCCACCAGCACTATATTATGGAGGTGTTTCCTTAGTTCACAGTGGCCAGTCAGAAATCCTACTGTTAAGCGTAGATTTTTCCTGGCCATCGCCGGATATTTCTTCGGCGCCAGCTTCTCAGGGTTGCCCAGGGTGATCCTGGCAAGATTGCATCGTTTGATTCCATCCCATCTCTTTAGGAATAGAACATGGGTGTAACATTTGGCTAGTTCCGCAACTGTCGAAGTCAGCAGGCCGTAGGTGCCACTGGGTCCTAAAGTTCTTAGTCGAAGTCTTATTTGAAAAATCTACTGTTATACAATGACATTCGACATAAATATCAGTCAGGTAACCTTCATTACTGCTGTCAAACGTAACAAGTTTGATCATGATCAGCAGAATATAAAAAGAATCGCCTCCTCCGAAATCGAAGTCATCACTTAAGTTACACCTTGTATATTTATATGTGTTGATCATAAATAATAAATGAATTTGAAACATCACCCATGGAAAATAAAAAATGAATGGTTTTTTGAAGAAGTGTCTTTTTGATACTCAGTACAAAAATATCGATCCATATTTTTGCTGAAAGCAACGGCTTCTCAGAGGGGTCGTTAAAAATTTAGCAACTCATGAGAGAATTTAATATTGGAGAATTTTATAGATGTAACAAAATACTATCACACTGAAATTCATTGCTGTGGGTCACAACTTTGAAGGTGCACAGAGCTGACATGCGATACTAATCTGTTGAAACGGTTGACCGGATTACATGTGTCGATTATTTCGGTTCCCTGGCTTGTCGGTATGAATCAGCATTTACCTGGATTAACAAGAACATTTCTGGCGTATTACCGAAGTTCGTGAAGTAAATACCAATGTCGGTGCCTTTCTGGAAATAGTAAACATTTTTCGTGAAATTCTTTCATTTACTCAAATATGTATGAGCTGATACATATTTTGGATGACTCCAGCCCAAAATGGCGAAGAAATATAAACGAATGAACTACATTTGTGCATGCTTGTGAATACTATTCTTTTGCTGAAATTGTATAGAAAACACTTTTCCCTCACCAAAACAATAATGTTGTCTCTCGTCGCGCGTTTCGCTAACCATGTTAGTATCATCAGCAAATGACTAAAACTACTCCTTACAAGTTATGATAATGTTTTCATATGCATCTAGAGTATCTAGACGAATCATTACTTTGCATAATCAAATTAGTTTCTAATTTGAATTGAAGGGGTTATATTTTTAGGAGTGATTAATTTTTGATTACTTTGATTAATTGATTACTTCCTTCCTTTCCGTGAAAGATTCCCACATCCTTGTTTTTTGTATCAAGATGGAGTAGTAGAAAGCCAAAAACTTCTTTCCCAATAGTTTCTAATATTTTGTTTTTGTTCCTATTGTCATTTATCAGCTGAGTACCTAATACCTAAACTTTCGAAAGCATCTAAAAACTTGTTAACATGTTTGTTATCAACAATTTCAAGCATTCTTCACTTATTTTGTGGCCGTTCTCTACAGCATGTTGAGCAACACTGGACTTATCTGCTCTATGAAATTGAACTTGTGGCACTTGTTTCTTGTAGCATGCTATTATAGGCCAGTTAGTGTGACGAAATAGTATATTACGTACCAAATAGGATAAAAAGCTAATTACCCACGAGGCGTTAGCGAAGTGCAATAATCCGCGAGTGGACGTAATTAGCCTTACGTCCACGAGGTGCATACTATACTTTTTCTACTGACCGTATACAGGAATGATACAATATATTTGTTTGCGATTATGGCTTTGAGTAATGAACTCATTCAGTCAGTCAGTCAGAACTGACACCCGTTACCGCTGAGCTACTCTGACGTTTACCAATGTGATGTCTGATATTGTGATATGAGTAGTAAACATAATTGATATTCTTGTGAGTGAATAAATATATTTGGAGAGTTTTAAATAATATAGTAATGTCAAATACAAATGTAAACAGGTAGTTTTTGGGCTGTAAAATATTTTCAAATCCTTTTGTTTGACTGTTATAGTTCATGGAATAATCGGAAGTAGGCTTTGCTTTAGAAGCGTCTGGCAAATTGAATATGATTGGCTGGTGAGGTTGAATAATTCAGTTTTAACCTTTATGTTGTGTGTTAGTATTTCAAAAATTGTTGCAAAAAGTTCACGAAAAATAGAAGGAAAGAGCGGAGTTGTGTAACCTTTGAAAACAAATACTTGCAATCTGGAGCTCCCTTTTTGAATTGATTTGTTTGTTCAATGGTAAGCGACATCGATATCTTTAGTTTACAACCATCAGATTTGCGTTTTAGAGAGGCACGTAATTTGGAATATTTGCTCGTATCTACATTTCTCTTGATATTCAGGGCACTTCTCAGCATGGAATAAACTGCCCCAAGTTTTTGCTAAATCTTTAAAATAAACGAGAACTTTTTCGGTAAACGAAGTTGTTTTTCTTCTCTCTCGAAGTCATGTAATTTTCGAAATAATATTCATATTTTTCTGTCGATTTTGCTGGCAGCAAATTATTCATCGCATTATTTACTTGCTCGGTAAAATCTGGTGGAGTAGCACAAATCCATCGATCGTTATGACTCATTTTGAATTTTAACGAGATACTGAATGACAGCTCATAATTAAAACAAGTAGTTGTTGATTCACCGATATAACTAGATTCATTACCAACCCACAAACTGTTAAATAATAAATATACTGAAAATATGATATTTACTTCGATTTTACAAAGAATTTGGAAAGAAAATTCACTGATTTTGGCTTTTGGACAATTGAATGTATTTATGAGATTATATTTATCAGGGTCAACGTCACACATCTCATCAATTTATTAAATTTCTAACGGAAGTGGCCTCCATCAATTTAGAATACAGGAGCTGTCAAACACGTAATGATTAGTTTAAAATGGAGTAAGTAGAAAAATATTTTTATCTCATTCCTACAGTTACATTCGTGGGCCAAAAGTGACAGTTTTCAGGAATATATCTGAAAATGCTAGTATTATTTCTATATTCATCAATTTCCAAACCGTTATTGATGTTTCTCATAACTAAAACATCCAATTTACAATTTTGAACGTGAACTATTCCGTACCACCATGACGTTTTTCAATATATAATTGTTGTCCTGTTATCTGTAACAATGCTTTTATTCTAGTCCAGAAGTTGAAATTCGTCTTTAACAGACAAAAAGCTCCTAAAAATATGAGCGATGGCTCATAGGACACAGATAACGTGTAGAAAATTAGGTTCATTGATTCTACAGCACACAGAATTCCATTCATATATCGACGATTTCTTCAAGTAAAGTTTCTTCGAGAATTTCCCTCTACTCAATTTGAAAAGAGTGATTCACAAAAGAGTAAGCAAGAGAAAGCAACTATTTTTGCTGTCCATAGTTCTCAATTCTGCTGTATTAAGATATTTGGAAGCTATCAAAAGTCTAGTGTTACGTGCCTTCAAATAATTGACTTTTCTCCTGGACTAAAAATGAGACTGTGCTCAAAATTGAAAACTTCAACAGTCTTTGGAGTGTATGCTTTTGTTCGAAACACCCTGTGTAAATGACCCGTGACTAGTTGAATCCATTATGTCATCCCACAGTCAATAATTTGTTATCTATTCATACATTTTCATGACTGAACATTCTTTCAAATTCACTGCTGGGGACAATTCTCTTTTCACAAACCAGTCATAAATAAAATTTCTTCACGAATAAAAATTTGATATGGTTCATAAAAATGCAGAACCTATAGTAGCAGGTCGGCAGCTTACTGAGGAAATGATTCACAGAATTTTGGAGAAATGGTAAGCCTGCTTTATATTTTGTTTGATGTTATCTTAGATACAATAATTTACATTATCAGTGGTATACAATAGAACAATAACAACAATAAACAAATGATTAAAAGTACTAGCCTAAGAATAGTGAATATTTTGACATAGTCTCAATACAATTTTTGAAAGCATACCGTCGTGAGCCTGACCTGTAAATAGAATTCAGTTACAAATGACAACATGCATGAGGGAATTTATCAAACTCCGTGAGTTACTTGACCATGATTTTTTAGTATATTCACTATAAAATATCAGCGTTTACATTTGTCATCAATATTTTCTAAAAGTGAAATAACAAAGCCGAATGTATAGTTTTCTGACATGATATTCATCCGTTCCGACAATAAACTATAAGGGTTATTGTTGATTTCAGAATAAACGGTACAAATACAAATTGTTGTTATATAAACAGGGTGACAGGATGGTAGGAGTTGTAAATACTTCAAATGAAGAATTATGAAAATTTGCCAGCATAATAATGACTTCAGGATTATTGAGGCCGACATGATTTGTTGAGATTAGTCTGGAGTACTTTTGATTATCCAAGTAGTAGATTTAAACTTCGTTATTTTCAATAGCATGCCCGAAATTTTGATTATTTCAATATACTAATATTTTGTTGTCGAAATATTTGGGAAAATATATTATCCGTTTTCAATCCAAAAATTTCCTTCATCACTTGTACTCCACGATTAAGGTTATAAAATATTTGGAAAATGGACAACAGAACTGACAATAACTAGAAACATCATTATTGTAATATTGATCTCATTGATTCATTTTAGGGAGCGTAAAGTGATAAATTTCTTTGAATTTTCATTTCAAAAAACATTCCAGTACCAATTTTATTCAAATTTGGAACTAATATGTCAAATATAATTTTTCAGGTTTTTTTGGAAGGTTTTTGTGGAAAATTGAATATGATAATAATAATAGTGTGGAGTGTCTAAATTACAGAATGGTACTGGATACAGCCTGTAAAGTCGTCAGGAGTTCGGATCCCCTTCTCTGCATGGTCCGTGACCATGAGAGAGCAGGAATTGGAGCATTCCTCCTCTGGGCAGCTGCTCGAGCAGCTGATGAAGTCGGTATAGTTTTCGACTCTGAACGAGGTGACCACAACTCTGTCACCGAGTTGGAACCCGTTCGGCAAAAAGCTCAGATACAAGCCGTAGAGATCACCTTACTTCTGTGGAGACACAAGGATAAGCCAATGCATGTGGTCTTCTTCAATAACACAGGAGACCTTGGCTTATCAAAGCGCCTGACGTTCGCTTTTCTCAGGTCGAGTGGGCTGAAGTCGGAAATTGAGGGGTTCATCATGGCTTGTCAGGATGGTGTCTTCAACACCTTAGTCTACCGCAGTCGCGTCATGGGTAAATAGGTTCCTGACACAAGATGCAGGGCCTGCCGCGAGGTGCCCGAGACCCTAATGCACTCGCTATCAGCATGTCCAGCATATGCGGTCTCGGCCTATATCCATCGACATAACGCGGCCCTAAGAGTGCTATATTACCATCTACGGCACTCTTAGAGTATTGACGAGACACCAGTGTTGCCCTACGCTACGGGGGATATTGAATCCGTTGTGGGGAACGAGAAGTGCCGAATTTATTGGAAATATTCATGCCCCACCCTCAGGCTCATACAAGCTAATAGCTTGTTAATGTTAATGTTAAGTTGCCAATTCTATCTGTTTCTGTGTTATTCTATTTTAATTTTTCTCATGAATATCATTTTCATGACTGTCCATTTCGTTTTTTCCATTTCCATTTCCATTGCTAATACCCAAGTATCCCAAATAATGCTCAAGTAATATACTTTCTCGATAACCTTCACTTTTATGATACTATTACATAACTTGCTCTTCAAAGTTGTTGTTTGTACGAACTTCTTTTCTATTGTTTAACTTTACGATATTATAGGACCCCAGATATTTGCAGGTTGTCAGTTGCTGTGATCTTACGTTGCTTATTTTCATTTTGCGATCTTGCATGGTCAGCTCCTCACAGCTCGGTTGCTAACCGACTAAAATATTTTCAAGAACTTTGATAACTTTTTCACCGGTAGAACCTTTGCTAATCAAGATCAGGCAAAAACGGCCTTCGTCGACCTCACCAAATCCCGAGCACACAATTTTCACCGAGACGAAATTAATCAACTTGTGTTTCGTTGGCAAAAGTACACTGATCCAAATAGCGTTTATTTAGATTGAAGTGAATAAGAATTCACTGAGATATTACAGTTTAAAGTAGACTTTTGAGGTAGATTCATAAAATAGGACAACACTTTTGAAACAACCCAATTATGGACTATACCTAATTTGCAAAAAATGTATTCTCATATTTTTTATAGTAATTAATCTAATTCAAAAGTCGTGTAACGCGTATCCCGAAAGGTGATATTATTATCATTTTTTGAAATAAAAAAATATTGCAATCATTCATAACTCTGACTACGAACTTGTCTCCGATATTTTCACAATTCTTTGTATTGTTTGATTCGTCACCTTAGCTTTAGATATTCATTCCATTTATTTGAGCAAATGGTTTACATTGCAGGTGTGAGGAAACTTACTTTTCCATACATTCAGTTCAGTATCGTTTGAGGATGCAAAATATGCGAGAATAATGTGTTTCCAATTGTTTCAAAAGTAATTATCTTGAGTAATAATAATAATAATGCTAATATTTATTTCACTTGTTGAACAGTATGAAATCAATACACTAAACATTTACATACAGTTCGTTCGTTTAGAATCTTTGGTAGAATATTACTAGTTAATAATGGAATGTTTAATAGCTTTCAATATGAAATATAGGCAAATATTTAAGCCTTTGATTGATTGATGTTTCAAATCATTTCACCAGCTTGACTGGAACTGGTACTCAAATGTGAATTAAATACACAGATTGTAGATTAGAAGTAACGAATATTATTCTGCTTTCATTTTCAATATTGCTTCAATCAAAACTTTTTAAGAGAAATATGAATGCGTGAGATGACCTCTCAATCTCAAGTTATTTTCGGTAATATCATTATATTCAATAGTAATATCACCTCCGAATTTTATCGATAATTTTCCATTTTATATTGAAAACTTTGTTATTTAGCAATAACACGAGAGCAAACAGGATGATTACCTAAACCACGAGTCCGTTGGACGAGTGGTTTTATTTATTGTTGTTTGCTCCATTGGTATTTCTCAGAAATAACAAACTTTGAATTAAAAAAATGGACATTTATATGAGAAAATTTTGTGGTCGAGTGGTATTCGTAAAGATTATTTTCTGAAATATTCTAACTGAATGCATCGATATAAGAGATAAATATTCTCAAATCAAATAAATTGTTCATGACGAAGAATTTCAGGATAGATGTTTTAACGATGAACGATAATGTTTGCTACTTATTCACCAAACTCAAAAAATTGTTCATGCATTTGCAGTTTCGTAAGAATGTATCATCTTTCCCACCAACCGATTTCCTGAAGTCTTTGAAGTCCACTAGATACTCGTTAGGACAACAAGAGGATTGCTCCGAATTCTTGGGGTTTTTGTTGAATACCCTTCCTGAGCAAAAAAATAGCAGAATCAATACTCCTGACCGCTCTGGATTGAATGATTCCATGAAGTCTATCTCGTCTTGTGTTTGTAGATATTTGCTGGAAAAATTCTCACTTGTTTACTTTGTAGTAAATGTTCAAGAGATAGCAAAAACGTATGTGATTTTCTAAATATTCAACTAGCGTTTCCTAATAGGACTGATAACCAGTCAGTGCAAAGCTTGTTGTTAAATCATCTGAAAATGGAAATTTTAACGGGTGATGATCAACTGTATTGCCAAATATGCGCCAAACTAACTGACTATTATGAGAAAACAAGTATAGGTGAGGCACCAGTCAATCTAATAATAACACTGATAATCTTCAAACATGACTCAACTTCTGACGGAAGCACCAAACTCTTACGAAGGTTCGAAATAGATAAACACTTCAATCTAGCAGACCACAATTATAATCTTCATGCAGTCATTGTTCGCTGTGGTTCTAGCGTTGAATCTGGTTATTATTATGCATTGGTCAAAGACGAAACAGACTGGTTTAAGTTTGACGATAGTCGTGTCACTAAGTGTTCTGGCGATGTCTTGAATTTATTGGAGCCTCTGGAGACACCTTACATTTTGTTTTATGAAAGAGAGGACATTGACAGATCAAGATCTTCAGATGATGTGGTGCAGAAGGTTTTTTCGGGTTTTCCTGCAGCTGAAAACGCAAATGCGTCACTGGATTCAATGAAGTCGCTCCGGAACGCCAATTATTATTACTTACAATTATATATTACTTTCTTCTTTAATATATATTTAGTATCTTTAGTCAATAAATTGTATTACCTGAATCACGAGAAATTCCAACAAGAACATTCGTTTGAAAGTTCAAATAGGATACCTAAGTGAGTAAAGTCGTATTTATCAGCAATAGTCGACGTTGACGAGGCTAGATGGATCACAAATACGTCACGTATTGATTTCGATTTCATTGAAAAACAAAATAAGGTTTTCTTCGAATTGAAAATGTCTTATTATACGAATGAGTTTCGATTATAATCTTGGAATTTCTGGATTTCATATATGAATTGTTAGTATTCAAGGAGTTTTAATTGAAGGATCTTTGTCTTATTTTCATGTGATTATGTAAACCAGTGAAGTGTGGCAATTCATTTTTCACTTTGGTATCTTGTATATGTTCATTCTATTCGTGAGTATTATTTGATTTCTATATTCATTTGACTTGTCTCAGAGAGTTACATGTGATTAAAGAATAATTGAACCTTCATGGCTGTCATGGCTGTAGTGGTAGTCTAGCCTTCAATTTTCCCATCATTTTATCGGTTTGAAAAAAATAATCGTAATCTTCTACAATGACTACACTATAGTAACGTATCTGAACATTTTTATGAAACATAATTACAGATGGATTATCTCTCGAAATACTCAGATCATCCGTATTTGCTCAACCTTATGTCATAGTAGATATTCCCGACTAACACGGGAAAGAAATATGTTGATGAAACATACAAGGAAAATAAAAAAAAATTGAATATGTTAATCTAGCCTCACAATTTCACTAGAAAACAGTTGATTATGTCAATTATTAGTCAATTATTCAAATCATATTGAACTTACAGAATTTGTTGAAGAGTACTTAATATTTTTCGTGATGTATACAACACATGTGATGAAAAAAAATTTCTTAGTAAAACGTAGGTATTTTTGAGGAGACAGTAAATGGTGATTTTCACCAAATTTCTTCCTGCGTAGCACCTGTTGGCGATATGTGATGGAATCTGCCGATACCTGATGACAATTCATAATGTGAACTATATTGTGAGATTTTTACACCATTTCACAAAAACGCAACTCGTGTTTCGCTAGTCAATAGCTTCTTCATGTGTAAAGAATATTATTGGAGTTTTATCACAACACCACACCGTTATTTTCAACACCTCGACACGTGTTTCGATAAATCACCAAGTGATTTATCACTTGGTGATTTATACACTTGGTTGTCGAAACATGTGTCGAGATGTTGAAAATAACGGTAAAAATAAGTGTAGCCCATACCCAGTTGGAAAATGAAAGACTTTTTTGTAGTTTGATCAAAAATAAAATGCCCAACTTTTAAAACTGTGTCAATATCAATGACAGAAAAGCTTCCTAAAAAAATCAAAACAATTATTTGAAGATGACGAAACGAAATAAATTGATCGGAGATAAACTCAAGATGTATAAATGAATCGAAGAGTTTTGTATAAAAGTGTATAATTATAATTTCCTATTACAAAGCGCTTTCGACTTTCGTTATCATCAGTGCACACCTGAAAGTAAGTGATCTAATTGAAAAGAATGTTGCCCTTCGTTCATTTCATACTTTGACCGAACCACATGGCCTCAATCTCTAAATCAAATCTTACAAATGTAATATGTTCTCATTTTCAATACTTCCTGTTGTCTGACAAGTAAGCAATCTTCAATAATTTTTCCTAAATTCATAACCTCAATATTTTAAAAATTTTACTTTCACAAAAAACTTTTTTTCCAATTAGATCACTTACTTTCAATTGAGCACAAAAGTCGAAAGCGCTCTGCAATAAGAATTTATAATTATACACTTTTATACAAAAACTCTTCGATTCATTCATTTAATAAGAACAATCGAATCATCATTTTAGATATAGTTCATTCAAAATTAAGTTTGTCTAACATGCAACAGGTCAGATCTCCTAATTCACATATTTCTTTCGATTCCTGTGTATCTGAACGATTAACGAATATGCGATATATCAGGTCTCGTCGAGAACTAAGTGGAATGTCTTGTCAGATATTTGTCCTGGGTCGAATGTTTGGTTTTATTTCGTTGGTTTAGAAAAAACGCATTCTCAAAACGGGTTCTGGGCTTTGATCTTTCAGTAACCTTCATTCATCCATTGTTTTGTAATGTTTACCTTAAATGGTACTAATACTCACAATGGTTCAAGGGCGGACCAAGAAGATACGATGGGGTTATTTTATAGTTCACACAAAAAATGTAAGTAGTACAGTGAGTTTTTGAAACAAGCTCCAAAAGATATAATATAATAATAAAGTGTGTACACAATGCTAGATGTGTGTAACATCAAAATCAAAGAGGTAGATGATTGTAAATTGCTGTACATATGTGCACATTTAGGTCTCTTCAACACCTTGGTCGTGAAAACTCATTCACAAGTGAGATATGAATGACTGTCATAATTCTCATTTAATTTTGTTGAGATGGGCATGTCTTTGTTCTACAGAGAGTAATACAAAAGGTACCCGCCTGTTTTTGAAGTAAGAGAACTTATTTATTGAATTGTAGACAATTGTCAACTTCCACCTTCCGAAAAAAAGGATAGACTGGAAATGGCCGCAGATACAAAATGGCGGATTGCATATTTTTTCACAACTACATCAATAAGGGTATCAAATGACTGGGATTGACAAGTAGAATAGTATTAGGATTTGAAAAATATGCAAATTCAAGCGATACACCACTTAAGTTAAGGTAAAAAGTTTAAACGTACCGAGAACTGTGTGACATTAGGGTGGATAAAAATTAGATACATACATGATTTTATTATTTTTTTTACCGGATCAATACATATATTGCGGAGAAGAGTGGTGTGATGACTGCTACCTAGGATCTTCTTAATTATTTTTCAGCTTTTAGTACATTATCTACATCACAATTATCTTCTTTTTTTGGATAAAAACGTTTAGCATAATTTGTTTCACTCATTTTATTTATTCATATAAAATTTATATGATAACATTTTAACTTACAATATTTACATAATAATGAATAGGTATGCCTTTTCAAGAAAATATTATCTAGAAGCCAAAATTATGCTGTGTTATCATCACATAAATCCGATGAATCTTCATCATATGTTATGACTGGATGTTCTACTATTTACTCATCCTAATTGTGTAATCAAGAAGGTTCTACAATTTTCTCTCTTTCACAGCATGTTCGATATGTTCTCGCCATTTTTCTGAGGAAGCCATTTCTTGAGGAAGCCTTGAAGTGTATTTTGAGATCTTTTATGTTTTTCTTTTTGGATCGAAACCCTTTACTTGAGCCCCAATGAGTTCAATGAGGTTCGGTTCGCAATGATGAGGGGGCAGACGCAGAGTAATAATATTTCGTTTCTATGCCATCTTGTGGACAACATATTTCGTGAAACGAGCATCATGTGAACTTGTGAAAATAGATCTTTTTTATGCGTACTTCCTTCAAATGGTATATTTTTTGACGAATACACCCAATGATGTCTCCTTTTCTTCATGTATTCTTAGTATTCGTTCAACTTTTCTAGAATGATAATTTGCATTATCCATCATAATTAGAAAGTTGGGTGGAATGATAGCAGACATTTGCTCAAATATTCTTCAAACACATCACCATTTAGGTCTTCATAGTAATCGCCAGAATTCTTTGACTCAAACATCATATAAACCATCGACATTTACAATGTGGGTAATGATCAGTCGCTTTCCTTCTCTTGAAGGCGATTTCAATCTGGTAGCCACCAGCTTTCTAAAAATGCTTGACGTGAATTCTTGATGTTTTACGTCTTGCCATATCTTCCCAACGATATCATATCCTTCGTTGAGTCAAATTTCGTCCAGATAATGAATTTTACTATTCTCACGTCGAAAGTCTCTTATACCGGGTGAAATTTGAAGGTTGTTTATTATAGTTCCATTTACATTTTTTACATATTTACTTGCTTTGTCGTACTTCCGGTTTGACCGGAAACGACCCCAACTTTCGATTTTTAAATGGGACATCCTATATATTTTTACTCATTTTGATCGAGAATGGCATTCTAAATACAACAATACTTCACTTGTCAATATTTGACAAATGAAATCATTTTAATTCCAATTTTTATTTTTTGATCTAGAATGCCATGGATCGTGTGAATCGTTTCATTCTTGATCAAGTAACACATGAAAACTACGACTTTGAGGCTTATGATTTCACAGTCATTTTAAGCATTATTTTATAGTCGCAAATATGAATTTTTCCATTTAACTTGATTTTTTCAAATGGAAAGGGGGGTGGCTCGTCGGCTTTTTGTGAAAGGTCATTTTCTTATGAATAATTTTATGACACACACTTTCACTTTATTTTCTCTATTTTTCTAAATAATTGCAAAAAAGTCGCAAATTAGTACATTAAGGATATACATTTTCAATATGGTATCTTCCTTGATCACGGCAAAGTTCAACTTTTTCAACATTGATTAGCTGTTCCTCAGTGATGTTCTGAAACATCCCCCTTACTTCATGCTCTAATTCTTCACGAGTAGCTGATGTTGAATTGTAAACCTGATTTTTACTTGTTCCCCATAGAAAAAAAACCCAGCGAAGTAAGTTCTGGTGATCTAAAAGAAATAATACATTTATGTAAAAATATGACAACCCAAGAATGTACTTCGCAGGCCACTGAATAGGTCCATAAGTGTAAATCCACTTTTCTGGGAAGGTGTCATTCAGATGTTCTCTTACGACTTGAGAATTGTGAGGTGGCGCTCCATCTTGTTGAAAATAGATATAAACTTGGTAACCAGTGGCAAATCTTCAATGACATCATTAATTCGATTTTTAAGGATATATTTCCGTAGTCAGTTGTCAGTCGAAAATTATTGGCCCCAAAAATTTTCCTCCGATAATACCCATCCAGCAAATGAAACCAAATCGCTCTTGAAAATTTCCTTCTCGCATCAGATGTAAATTTGTTTGAGACCAGTACCTTTTATTATTCCTATTGAACATATCCAAGTTGGTGAATCGGGTTTCATCTGAATAAATAATTTTAAATGGAAAACGTGTACATCTTCTCTGTATTTAGTCAAAAACCAACTGCAATAAGTCAATCTTCGGTTGTGATCGTTATCGTAAAGATGTTGGTGTAATTGGTACTTGAATGATCAATATTGGGCTTGTTTCATGCTATGGAAAAAGATACTGGTTTGCTTACAGACTGATCGAGTTAGGGGTATATTATACTTATCAAGCCTAATCGGTCCCATGATCACTTTATATTTCCAGAAAGAAGAACAATTCGAAAAGCAAGATTTTGAATTGGCCGCGTGTCTGTTGACCAATAAAATTGATCGTGTCTAGAGCGGAGTTGCCAAATGTATTGGTTTTTAATATCCAATCACAGATCTGATGATCCAATTTAACAGACGCCATTTTTATTGTTATTGTTGTCAGCTCGGTGTGAAAACAACTAGGTATTACAATTATCTAATTGAAGAACGTTTTTTTTGTGAAAGCTAGGTCTCGGCGGGTGCTCATTTTGCTGCATATTCAGTGACATTAGTTTACATTCCGAAAAATTCCGAAAAATATTTTTCAGGTTATTTTTGGATCGAATTTTACCATTACTACCTTGGCCGAGCTAAAATAAAAATTAAATCTAAGCTTTCCATCCTTCGATAAAATACAAAGTCTGAAATGAATGTCATATAAATAAAAGGGACCTACTAAATTTACCATCTACCGTTTCAATTTTTCATTCTGCATTTAAGTACTAAAGTATTGCAAATTTTTCGAATAAAATTCATCGATCATTTCAAAATCTACTTTTGGTAAGTTGTCGGAGTCAGCTTTAACAAAACTAGGCTCAACATTTATTTTAAAATTATTTTTAAAAAAAGTTATGTGTGGAAACCATTGATATTAGAAAGATCACATTGTCGCATACACTGCAGAGGGCGCTGGCCGACTGGATGACAATATGGCTAAAATATCAGTAACGTTGAATTTCTTATTTTTGGTGGGGGGCATGAATGCATAATTGATTTATTTTCTTAGGGTTCATGAACATTCGAAAACCATTTGAAAATACAGCTAGTTAAATTCTATATTGAATCATATTTGGATATAACTTGTACTATATCAGTTATCAAGGCATTTTTATACTTAATTTGTGGATTCGAGCGATATTATTTTTGTATATTTATTTGTTTGTTGGCTTCATTCCTAACAAAAATGAATGAATAATTACAGGAAATTTTAATTGATCGTTTATTTTCTCAGGAAAATGGAGTACCCATATCACAATTTATTGGTTTATTCGGCATTAAAGATGTATGTCATATCGAATCCATTCTGCTTGTATCTGCAACATTGAGTTTCAATTTTTTCTTAGCTGACAGCTGGCGTAGGAACAATTCGTTTTTTCATCGAGTTTAGTTTGTGTGTGTTTTGAAAGTGTTTAGAGAAATATTTGAATATTAATATGGTGCATTCTGGTGCTAATTTTTATTGTGCGAAAATGCACAAGAGAACAGAAAGCGCATTGGTTTATAGAAGAGTTATTTCATATAATGAGTATAGGTTCCCAAAGGATTAAATTATGAGAAAAAAATGGATGAAAGTATTGAAAAGAAAGAACTATCATTCTTCTACTCTTCCGAAACTTCATAGAAATCATTTAAAAAGTGACTATAAATGAAAGGGGGACGAAAATATTGAATTTGATGACACTGTTTTTTATTTCAACTTCAAGTATTCTACACATCAGAAAGTATTATCTGGAGTTAATACTGTTGCTGAAAGTATGCTACATTTTACTTCATTAAATTTTATCATAGGATTAATGTTATTACCTCAGAAGCTTTTGTTGAATCAGTTCGAGTACAATAAATTCTGTCTATACTTGACCTCATTCAACCTTCCTCTCAAGTTTTGGAAGATTCAACAGATTACCCAAGCGAGCCTATGATACTTGAATTAAGTAGCAATATTAGAAAGAGGTATGTATGTAGGAATCTTTTTTTTATAACAAATTGCAGTTGTACAGATTGAGGATTGTAGAATGAATTGAACATTTGAAATTATTCTTTCATCCAGTTTGCTATATTTTTTGATTTTCACAACTGTATATTATTAAATGATGCATAAAATGATAGTTTAGGTAAATATTCTGTGACCTCTCGACTTTGTGTACTGAAATGACCGGAAATGACCCCTACTGAGAGTTGGGATCATTTCCGGTCAAACCGGAAGTACGGCACAGCAAGTAGATATGTCAAAAAATGTTAATTGAACTATAATACACAACCCCCCAAATTTCGTTTTTCTATATCCAATAATAAAAAAGTTATAGGGGTGAGCAACCTTAGAGAATCACCCGGTATATCTGCGTTATAGGTGAACATTTTTGGCTAACAGCCTTTTTCATTTTGCTTTTTTTCAGCTGAGACTCATTTTCTTTGAAGTTTCACTAATTTTTTACTACCTATCACCGGTGACATACTTAGGTCTCCTTTCAAGGCCCCATAATTTTGTCGGTATTTCTTTCTCAAAATAAAGTGAATGAACTGTTCTTCTAATTGCAAGTGTGTAGTTTTCATCAACAGGCACATTTTTTCTTCCAAAATAGTTTTGATGATTTCACAGCTTCATTTTATCTTTCACTTTTAATTTTATATATTGATGATTTCAAAACTCCCATCATTTTCGAACATATTCCCACCAGACTATCAACGTTATACGAAGGTATATTAAGAGCGTCGCATATATATATTAACAATAAAAATATTTTCGTGAATGGAAAATGCATATTTGTTCATTTGTTTTACTGGACTGAAAATTGATATACTTAACCATTATAATTCACACACTATATATAATCTATTAATAACAATACTGATCAAGACGCAAAAGCTTTGTTATTAATTAATATCCTTCAGATAATAAACCACCTAACGATAGCACTATTAGATCAGATAGAATCATGACGTCATCCTCTTTTCCAGTGAAAATTGTAAATACCTAATTTAGGTATTGTTTTTGTTGTTTTTTAGTTAATCAGCTGATTTATTTATGCTTGATTCAATCAGGTAAATTGTCAGGTATACCTATTGTATACATTAAAAAATGCTTTTCATAGAAAGTATTGAACAATTTTATTGAAATTCAGAAGCAAAAACATTTCTGAGTATTCATTTGAAAAAAAACTCATTAGTATTAATGCGAGTGTTCCATAGTTTTGTAACTCACTATATACATACAATTATAAAAATTCTTTTGAGTTTTGCCAAGTTAAATCATATTACAACATTGAATGTTCAAAATAAATACTATATTTTACATTTGAATTGAAGGGGTTATATTTTTAGGAGTGATTAATTTTTGGAAAAGAAAGTTTTTGGCTATCTACTACTCCATCTTGATAAAAAAAAATGTGGGAATCTTCCAAAGTAATTATGTACCTACAACTATGAAACAGCAAATGCTTTATTATTCTCCGCTATTCAAGAAAATAAACTATAGCCCATTTTTCTCAAACTATACTCTAAAATTATTGATTTAACTTCAGATCGAGGATCGCAATACCCAAAATGATGGGAACTGAACATAACCCTTTAATTTCTTTTTTAATTATCTGACAGTTGTACCTACGACACAGAAAAAACTAGCTGGAAACATTAAATATTTATTTTCAACGCATTTGAGGCACTTGCTGAAGTGATGGTATATAGGAAGAGTAACAATTTCTTACATACGAGTGATTATCTGGGCTATAATAAAAAAAATATAATTTATTTGATAATCATCGAATTTCAGGAATATCGATAATACCTCAAAAGTCCAATTTAAGTTGCTAAAACAAAGTAAAAACATATTTACAAAATTTATGCAAATAAATGAGACACAAGTGCATACAGCAAAACATAGAATTCACTTTTTTCGTATATTTCCAATACAGAAAGAGGTTGAGTTGATTTGTTGGTATAGTACTCAAAAATTGTCCTTGTATATAATAAAATCTCCAAAACTACAGTGCATGAATTGACTTACCTACGCTCAAGTTATTTGCTAAGCGAAATTTCAGGTATGCACACATTTTAATTGATTTAAATTGGTGCACAACTCGTTATGAAGTTTCTACAAATTATATCAAAAATGATCTTCAATTAGTATATTATGAAACTAGTTATCACTTAGGAGATTATTTCAGTAATGAGTGATTTTTGGCACACAAATGCAATGCTACAATCTTTATGTCTAGATTTCAATTAACATTTACACTGTTGTGGAATTGGCCGCGGTGGTAGTGCGCCCGACTCACGATTGGAAGACCGTGGGTTCGATTCTTGCCTCGAACATATATATATATATATATATATATATATATATATATATATATATATATATATATATATATATATATATATAAACAGAAGTTAATATCGGACATAGCACTCATGAAAGTGGCAAACCATAGACACGTGTTTCGGGCTTTTGGCCCATCATCAGTATGGTGCAGCCAAGTGTGAGGATATTAACTTCTGTTTCTATATCAAGACACTCAATAACTTTCATATTTGTATATATATATATATATATATATATATATATATATATATATATATATATATATATATTATATATATATATATATATATATATATATATATATATATATGTATATATATTTTTTTTTTCTCGAGAGACTTCATCTGGTTGAAGCTGGGATGATTCTGCAACCGTGTCAGGAATTACACGTTAAAAGGTGAGACCTCGTTAGTCCTTAGCTCGCACAAGTTTCTCAACTTCTGAGAGTTGTCGTTCGTATGGGGGCGACAGCTGATTAACGGAAAAACAGATTTCGAACAGATTTTTTTTGAACTGTTAAGTGAAATATTCAAAGAGGTTAAATATAAATGTTCCAATTTATTTCTGGACGGAAATTTTTATAATAACTATAAGTCATTTCAACGATAAAAATGAAAACAGAGGGCATTCTCTTAGATAGAATCTTACATCTGATCTCATTCCCCATACTGACAATTATTTTGGCCAATTGACTTCAAAGAAAATAAATAATCCCATAAACATACATAGTAATGAATTTACTAGTGTTAGTGTGCTTAGTACAAAGAAATAGAAGGCAAGCAATTTGCATATTGACATATTCCAAGAAAATATTTTCGTATTGTTGACATACGAAAATCCGGATTTTCGGATGACAACGAGTTTCGGAAACTATTAAAATTATTGCTAATCTATACCAGATTGGCGTATTAGAAAGGTTTGTATGAATATCAAATACTTAATGTATTTATGTTGTATAGATCTAGAAAATGTTCATCATAGGGATAAAATCACTACCATTGTTCATTAAATTGCAGGTGAGATCAAACACTTTTGATAAAACTATGTTCAGTGGCGGATCCAGAGTTGTCTTCGGAAAGAAGTAAAAGAATGCACCTAGTCTTGAGTCTAATACCTCATGAGAAGTTGCGATTATGTACATGTCGTAAGTTTTTAGTCATATCAAATGTAGGTCGATTGAATTTTTTTTTCGTTAGTCATATCAAATGTAGGTCGATTGAATTTTTTTTTTGTTATTTCCTCAATAATTTTCTATGTTTTCTTACCATTCCATTTTGGTTTTTAGGTTCTAATAAGTATTTTTGTATATTTCAAATTAGTTTTCCTTGGAAAAATCAACTCATGAAACTTTTTATATACCTCCTTTATTAAATTTTATCATTTATTATCCATTGCTTGACTTTAAACTGTTCATTACAGACTATGCATTACAGTGTGCTTTTCAGAAGTGATGATGGATTTAATATAAATATATAATTCACTCGTTAGAATTTCATAAGAAATTTGTTGGTCAATACCATATAAAAAGTTTTCCAGTTTTTATTCACTCAGAAGAAGTCAATAAAAAATAGAGTGCGGCTATGCGGATTTATGCTAAAACAATTAATAGTAACTTGGTAAACCAGTACTCACCACCAATCGGCATCCGTATATTGAAGCAAAAGCGTCCACAAAGCGACGGAAGCTAGGAATCCCGCGCCGCGACGCTTCATGCCGCGGATTTCACAGAGACGCACTTGGACTACTTGCTCGCACTCAAATCTCTTCGAAACTGGCTGCAACTGAGAACGCTGCACGGTCGCGGGGGCGGTACCTGTTCCGATCTCTCTCTTATTGGATGAGAATCGAGCGACACGCCTATTTATTCTGCCGCGACACGTGCATTTTCTCTGAATACCTATCTGTGCTTGGGTTAATTTGCAAGGATTTGCATCGAGTGGTCCTGCTCTGTTGTGATAAGATTATCCGGGTGAGCTGATTATGTCAGTCATTGTTTTTTAGATAGCTAGAATATTTTCTTCACTTCAAAACTTTTCCAACAAAAAAATATAATCGAACAAAAAACTTTGTGAGTATCTGGAACGTCAAGAACAACTACTGTCTCTACGAACATTCAATACCACAATTTCTCAATTCATACACTGAATATAAAAAATTATTGACATGATGTAATTGTTACAAATATTATAAATTACAGTGGAATCCGTTCATAATGACATAGAAGGGAATTGAAAAACACGTCATAAAAAGTAGACGTCATATTAAGCGTTTGAGAAAAAAATGTTTATTTATATTATTACTTATATATTTTAATAGAGAAACATGACAAATTAAATAAAAATAAAAATTGCACGTAACAAGTACGATATCTACATATACATGCCGTCTCTTATACGAAGACAATTAAATGGGAAAAAAGGTAAATGTCATCGGAAACAATACAATGGTCGAAGAAAATTTACGGAACTCTCGCCCTTCTCAAGTTATACGGGGAGAACCAAAAATGCTGTTTTTCGTTTTTTTCGAATGGAATCGTTATTTCGGATATTATAAAAAAATGTTATTGTATTCGAAGTGTACTATGACGATGTAATGATAAATATTCGATAAAACGTTTCGTGTCCACATGACCACCATCAGCTTTTATTTCAAATATGGAACTGTCTTTTTTATTACAGATATTGATAAAGCAATAAATTCATAATCCAAGGGTAGGTATATCACATTCGATATTTTTTATAGTGTTTCATTTGAAATAACTACCATCATCAGTGACAACAATTTTAAATTACGATTCTGTCGTTACTTCTTTTGTAAATTGTTTCGATTTCTTCAAAATATAATTCAGACAACCCAATTCATTCGACAGGTAGGTACCCTAACACAATGAAAATTTGTAATTTTTGCATTGGCGTAATCCTTCTTTCAAGGCTTATTTCTCCATAATCAATTATAATTCGTAATTTTTTTATAATTATCAATACTGGAAGTAACGAAAATATCAGTTTGACCAAAAACTTGTCAAAATTCGACTGTTGTAAATTTTGGTATGATCAAATAGCATCTCAATTTATTTACTATTTCAAACGCGTAGGCTCTGCTTGGTTTCTATGGCAGCAAAAATGAAAGCGTTGTTGATATCTGTTGAGAACTGTCAGACGTTAATGAACATATCAAAGATGTATTCAAATTATGAAAGCACTGATATGCTATTTAGTTATGCAAAATCAAATAGAAATCCTCTTTTGGCAAGGAATATGTGTGTTGAGCTATACCCGAATCGTCGTGTTCCGAATTAACGTCCAAATGTTTAGACGATTAGAAAGAAGTTTGAAGCTCTATGGTGCATTTGACAGAAAGAAAATAAAAAAATGTGTGGTTATGGTAAGTTCTTCACCTCAATGAAGGGGATTACGGAAGGAGAGTACGATTTGCGAAGTGGTTAAGACGTAGACATAGGGAAGTTGGAAATATTTGTAAAAAAATAATATACAGGGTGTTCCTCAAACACATGCTAATATTTAAGGAGATAATGCTTAGAGCCATTTAAAGAAAAAAACTTTCTATGGACATATGTCCTAAACGCCTTAACTTTTGAGATACAAGGTGGCACAGTTTTCAAAAATAATCAGTTTTTTAATAATAACTGAGATAATTTTGTAGACATCTTTGGCATATTTGGTACATATGTTCCATGCCTCAAGGCGCATTTTCTGATGTACACAAATTTGTATTTTTTCGAACAGTGGCATCCCTACGGGTTTCGCATTGAATATTTTTGGGGAAAAAGTACTAAGCCAATGCTTTCTTTTCAAAATAAAATCATTTTTAAAATCCTCGTTTATTTTTGAGAAAATTTGATCCCCCGGTATTTCTTTGTCCGACGCATGATTTTCACTCAAAAAAATAAAAATCGACAGAAAGCAAATTAAGAAATTAGATCAATTCTAAAATGAATGAGAATTTGAAAATTGCTCCATAACGCATTACCAATTCCCTAATAATATTTGAAAACATAATCTGCAAAAAAATAAATTTTTCACAAAAACGAGTTTTATTTTATTTTGTGACAGTAAGTCTAAACGAATAGCACAAATTTGTTAATTAGTAATAATACCAAAACTGATTATAAAAATTGTTGGAAGTGGCCAACTGCACTCAGTATGTGCTTCCGCCCTTCTACGCATGGAATTACGCACCCGTTCAAATATTCCCGGCGTATTTCGTATAGTTTCACACGAGACAACTATTCGCTCTCTTAAATCTTCTAAAGTATTAACGGGAGTTTTATACACAAGAGTTTTAAGGTGACCCCATAAAAAAAATCTAAACTGTTGAGATCGGGGGATCTTGCTGGCCATTGCTGAGGTCCTCCGCGACCTATCCAACGATTAGGATAAACTGTATTTAAATGGTTTCGGACAATTACACTGAAATGAGCAGGGGCGCCATCGTGCATGTACCATATTCGATTCCTTAACGCAAGTGGCACATCTTCCAATAATCCAGGTAAGTCTTCTTCGAGAAAGTGTAAATAAGAACGACCATCAAGGCATCCTGGTAGAATAAATGGGTCTATTAGATGATCACCTATTATTCCTGCCCATACATTAACCGAAAATTGGTGTTGGAAATGGGTTTCGGTTATTGCATGGGGATTTTCTTCAGCCCACACATGATTGTTATGGAAATTTTGAATGGCATTCCGAGAAAAATTTGCTTCGTCTGTGAACAAAATTTGTGTCTCAAACTGCGGATTTAGTGCAATTCTTTGTAGATACCACTGACTGAAGTTCACACGCTGTGGAAAATCTCTAGGGAGTAATGCCTGCACTCTTGAAATATGGTATGAGTATAACAAAAAATCAACCAAAATACGGCAAACAATTTGATGACAAATATCCAGAGTTCTAGCGATCTTCCTCGTACTCGTCTCATGATGTTCCTCAATTTCTTGCAGCACCGCTTCCTCAATTTCAGGAGTTCTTACTACACGAGGTCTACCTTCCGGAGTCCCTTTCTTGAAACTACCAGTTTCCCCAAGTCGACGATGAATATTTGAAAAGGTTCGGCTATCTGGTAAGGCACGATTAGGATATCTTTCCTGATAAATGCGCCTGGCTTCTGTTGCATTACCATCGGCAAGGTCATATACGTAATGCATTTGCGCCATTTCCGCATTCGTATAATTTACCATATATACTGATATTCAGAAAAACAGCGGACTACCAAAATAACTTCAATAACACTTCAAAATCAATCAAAACGCGCTGTGACAGTTTTTAACACCAACACCTTACTTTAAACCAACATCAATATTAGCTACTGACGTTTGTACATACAAAGAATTCGTTTTTTATTGCTATGGTGGGTTCGCTGTTTTTTCTGCTTTTAATCTTTAAAAGAAATCACATATCGACAAACTCCATATTTCCATATTCTGCTACACGTCATTTATTCCAGGATAACTAAATTTATGTTTTCAAAAATTATTAAGCGGTGCTGCGTTATGACGTAATTTTAATTGAGAACAGTGCATCTGACAACAAACAAATACCTTTTAGATCCTCAATTATTTTGCAACAAATGTGATCTCTTAGTTTGCTATCAGTCGATGCACGATACCGCATCAGATTTTTAAGGAATTTATCCTTAAGTAAAGCGATTTTTAATTTTTTGAGCGAAAACCATGCGTCGGACAAAGAAAATCCAGCAAATCAAATGTGCTCAAAAATGTATGGAGATTTTGAAAATAATTTTTAATTTAAGATAAAGCAGTGGCGTAGTATTTTTTTCGCCAAAAATATACATTTCAAAACTCGTACGTACGCCACTGGCAGAGAAAATTAAGAAAATTGTACATCAGAAAATGCGCCTTGAGGCATGGAACATATGTACCAAATATGCCAAGGATGTCTACAAAATTATCTCAGTTATTATTAAAAAACTGATTATTTTTGAAAACTTTGCCACCCTGTATCTCAAAAGTTAAGGCGTTCAGGACATACGTCCATAGGACGTTTTTTCCTTAAAATGGGTCTAAGAATTACCTCCTCAAATATTAGCATGTGTTTAAGGATCACCCTGTAGACGAACGAATCAAAATTCACCAACAATAGTTGGTTTACCAGAATATTCATTATAGGTGGAATAATACAAATGAACATTCACATAGGGAAACCAATTGCAATGAAAGGTTGGGAATAAATGTTTGGTTAGGAATTGTGGGAACAAATATCCTTGGCCCTTTCTTTTACGGTGACCATGTGAATAGTGAAATATATCTTCATTTTCTATTCAATGAATTCGATGGCTACTTAGATGAATTGCTATTGAACATCCTCCATGAAATACAATATTTTCAACAGGATGGCGCTCTTCCCCATAATGCAGCAATAGTAAGGAAACATTTAGATGCAATGTTCCCAAGAAAATGGATTGGAAAAAATGGACTAATTAACCTACTCCTTTAGAATTTTTGTTCTGGGGATACATAAAAAATAAAGTTTTTTCAACACCAAGTCGAGAGATCGACCATCTCAAACAAAAAATTAGAGATGTATGTGTTATGCATTATGCTAGAAAATTTCCACAGAAATTGTCTGGACTGATAACTTATGTGCATTCAACAAAGATGTCAATTCGAGCATCCAATGAAAATTACCACGTAGCTTTGATTTTCCGTATTGGTTTCATTTTTCCCAAAAGTTCATGATAAAACAAATTGTTTTTCTGATTGATTATTGTTAGTGATGATGGTGGTTATTTCAAATGAATTGCTTTAAAAATATCAAATGTGATATACCATTGCATTGCGAGTTCATTGCTTTATCAATATCTGTAATAAAAAAGACAGGTCCGTATTCGATTGTGGCCATGTTGACACGAAACGTTTTATCGAATATTCATCATTGCATCGTCATAGTACACTTCGAATTCAATAACATTTTCTGTTTCCATTTTTTAATATTCTCCGAAATATCACTTCCATTCGAAAAAAACGAATAACAGCATTTTTGTCTTTCACCGTATAACTCGAGAAGGGCGAGAGTCCCCATAAATTTTCTTCGACCAGTGTATTGTTTCCGATGACAGTTGATTTTTTCCCATTCAATTGTCTTCGTATCTGTTACGGTTTAGAATATAGCAATGTTACCACATGATAACGGCCTGTTTGTATGTACATATATTTTTCATTTTTAATTATGAAACCTGTAATTTTCGTCTGCTTTTGTATTTTCATTTCATTGTAATGCCTGTAATAAAATAATTGTGTACACCAAATATCGCCAGTGTGAAATTATCATTTTCAGTATTGCTATGATCAAATCGTGATAATATTTCTGCAGCCTTCAATGCCTCTTCTGCAGTAGGCAATGGTTCTTTCTTGGCTTCCTCTTCCACATCACTATCAAGTTGTTCCCCAACAATAATGTTCTGTACAATTTTTTCATCGGTGGGTTCTTCGGATGTGAGGAGAGCGCTATCGATGTCAACATACTCTTCCCACATTTCCGATGCTGTTGAAGAATTTTAATTTAGGTTTCGTGACCACAAAGATAAAGGGGCGTCATCTACCTCATCAAATTCATATTCTGCTACTTGAATAGGTAAACCGTAGTGGTTTTCGATGAATACTGCATGTTTGAAACAGTGGTGAACGGTACTTTCCCAACCAGCAAAGTTGTTTTATAATTCCATGGTGTTGCAACAATTTTATTTTATTATTATTTTATAACTACTTCCAAAATGCTAATTGATTGTATTAGATGATCGGTGAACACAATACAGTTGTAGGCAATAAAAGCGTTTTATAAATTTGTCATAGAAACGTTAATAAAATAAAATTAAGAAACCATTATAAAATAGTCAGGAAATTATCAGAGAAACGTTTTTACAGCTAACTTATAAAACTTATTTTCCTGTAAAAGTGAATTGTTATGTAGCAGTTTTATAACCCTTTTCTGTGAGATTTTTATGATAGTTATAAAAATATTTCGAGCTTATTTTATAACTGTTTCCTGTAACTTTAATGAAATTATTTTATTAAAAAGCTTTCAGACACATTTTATTTTCATTACCATATTGTCACTTCAATGATAATTTCTCAACTATTTTATAGTATTGTATATTTACTACAATTCAAAAACACTAATATAACTGTTATAAAATCAAATTGCTTTTGCTAATATATATTTGCTGCCACCAAGAATAAAATTCAGCATTTAAGAACAACCAGCTGACATCGATTCCTAATCACAGCTTTGGAAAATACTTCAAAATTTCAGTTGTATTTAGTAAAAATATTTTTGTTGAGTTATTAAAGTGGGGCACCATCGATGTCGTGGTGGAAATTAGTTCTTCAGCAACTTCTAAATATTTGATTTTTATTGAATATCTCCCCCATAAGTAAATTCAATATTTTCAAGGCATTGGGTTCAGTAACTCAACCTTATTATTCACAATTTGGAAGACTGTAAAATACAAAGGGTTTGCACTTTCAAGTTTCAGTTTTTAGTTATCTATTTAGGAAACCTGGATATTTTATTCTGAGTGAAGCAGTTTCGTGTTATAACTCTTTAAATGATGACAAATTCAGGTACAGCAAGGTATGCTTCACAGACAGTATTCAGAAGTAACTCCTCGAATAACTAATAACTACTGTCATATAGACGGTGTCCCATAAAAGATACATAACTCTAGCTCTTTCACACTTTTTGTGACAACTTGTTTGGATGAAAATAACCCTGCTTGCTTTTTTGGCTGCATAGAATTGATAATTTTTTCTTGTTCTGTATCGTCATTCTGCAGTATTCGTTCTAATAGTTCTTCTTCAGCAATTTGATAGGTCATCATGACTTTGTTTCAGTTTATACATCATTGTAAACCAACTGGCTTCGGGCATAGAATTGTGGTTTCGTATTAGCTTATCCGCATCAATTTTTGTCCATGAGGGTTGGTTATTATTTACCCATAATGACGGAACTATGGTGAACATATATACCTAAAACTTAGATAAAATGAGTCACATCCAGCTTCAAAAAGACAAAACTATCAACTGAAAATATAGGCCTGAATTATCAAATATCTGGTCAATTATTGAAGCTAATTAAAAGATATATACTGACATCAGAAACTTACCCGTCATTTCCACTAAACGCACGACAAATTAAATATCAACAATATTTAATCCGCGTTCATATAGGCTATGTCTAATATAACATGTATTTAGCATTAGACAACGAATATTTATCATAAAAAAAGTAATATGTGATGAATATGAGTAATTTATATTATAAGAGTCACCAAAGTGTCATTTATTAGCAAAAATGTTGCCAATTAACTTATAAACAATCACAATAGTTGTGTACCGACAAGAGACTCAGCGGAGCAGAAAGGCAAACAAATATTAATAGGGCCGTATTCTTAGTATTCTGTGTAAAAAAACATCAAAATAACGGGATGCTTAGTTGTGTTTCGAAAAAATATTTCATATAGAAATGAGTTGTTAAGGTTGGATGGGAGTTCAGTTTTAGTAGCTAAACCATACAAGGTGATTCACGTATTCAAGTATCTAGGTTTCCGATAATTTTGTGATTTCAGCGTATGCGTTCGCGTTCAAATTCAATTGTATAGGTTCGCTACCCGCTTTCTATAATTAATTCGTGACAGTGTTCGTATCCATAGGTATTCGTTAGTGTAAATGGCTTTGATGTTGGAATGTTGACTAATTCACGTATGAATAATTTTTGTGGTGGGTTCGAATACTCTATTTGTATCGAATATTTTTTTATCATTTTTTGTTTAGTGAAAGAAGGGATAATGGTTGGTTTGGGTTAGTTTGGTTTTGTTTCAGTTATTTCAGAAAATCCATCTATTAAAAAATATACGGTCGAAAATCTTAATAGTGGGTCTAGAACGGTTTGGTGTTGGAACAAAACTCCAGTAATATTTATACTAGCACTTTTCTAGAAACCTAAAGCTTTAAAAGTAGTCCGACTCTGCCGCAATACCATCACTCCCAGAACAAAGTGTTTCTAAACAGTTTTATAGGGGTAACATAGTAGCTAAAATACGTTGAAATGCTTGCTACTGATACTAATTCATTTTATAGAACGACGCCATTTGTGATGATAGCGATCCCGGATACTAAAATTAGATGAGTTGAAAATATGAAATACCGCACATACAGTGTCACCGATAAAGTCCGCATCAAATGGGAAACTTTTTTATTTATCGTTTTATGTGAAATTTGATTTTGGCAGTAGATTTTGCTTAAGAAATGATGTCAAATGGCGTCTACAAAATAGGTCACGTGATTTCCTTAACCTGTCAAAATTGACATTTAAAAAAAGAAACATCGAAAAATGACATTATTCTTCAAAATATCCAAAAGTATCAAAAGATAAAAACATTTTCTTTTGTAATTTTATACCCACACACCAAGTTTCAAACCCATAATAAGTATTTTATATTTTCACTATTTTTCCGCATTCCTGCTTTTTCTACTTATCAAAATTTAAGCACACCTGTACTAAATCATTTATTTTAACTAAACTCGTCACCGAATTTCTTTTTTTGTAATATAATAATATTTTAAGAGCCTCTTTGATGTTAAAAACAAATTTTGAAAAATAAAAGTTGTCAAACTTGATGAAAAGTTCATCTAGTTTCAACGGGGCTTTCCAAACTATACAGTACTTGAGTTTTTTAATGAGCAAATGGCCTCACAATATGAATTAGAACAAAACGGAACATTAGGAAACAATATCTTAGAGTGTTCATTGTTTTTCTATCAAAAAATACATTGGAATTTAATCTTAATTAAAAGGAACTGAAAATAAACATGTACCTATACCTAATAGCAAAAAAACACGAAAAAAAGACTCACGGCATTAAATACACTACATTTTTGTATGTCTTCCATCGCGTTCTATGCAGATAATTGTCCTTCTTGATACATATTTTATTGAGTTGCTGATACTCACAGGGTTTATGTTTAAAATAGAGTTTCTAATAACAGTTTCTAGGTGATTCACGTCATGAAAAGGTCTTCGTTTATAAACGATTTGTTTTAAGTAACCCCACAAGAAAAAATCTAGTGGGGTTAAATCTGGCGACCTAGGCGGCCATATATGCTCCATATTTCGCCCAATAACTTTGCCCCTGAACATTTCTAATAGTTTCTCTTTGACTTGTCTTGAACTATGAATAGGAGCCCCGTCACATTGATACCACAGAATGTGTCTTATTTCAACCGGCATATTGTCCACTATATCACTGATCTCAGTATTTAGAAATTGCAAATAATCCTGAGAAGTTGAATTGTGTCTAAAAAAGAATGGTCCCATTACCTGATTATTTAAAACACCGCACCACACATTTGTTTTAAATGAATATTGGTCCCGACATTCTATCACAAAATGAGGATTTTCCTGAGCCCACCTCCTACAATTCTGGGAACTGACTACGCCGTTCGATGTGAAGGTAGCTTCGTCGGTCCATAGGATTTTGTAAGGAAATTTTCTGTTTAATTCTACTTCTCCTTGGTACCAGAAAGAGAAATCTAATCGAACATCGAAATCTCTTCTACAATATTGGTAATACTTGATTTTCCCTGTTCGATAACATCCAGGCAGACAGCCAACTGAACCTCATCATTATTGCGTGATGGATTATGATGTTTTTTAAAAGTATTTTCAACTGAACCAGTCAGTTTAAATTTTTTTAAAATCCTACTTACAGTAGATTGCTGTACATGTCTACCAGGATGTCTTGCGATAAAAATATCAGCCACTTGTCGATGCAATGTGTTTTCACCACAAATTAGCACAATTTCAATTTTTTCTTGTAAAGATAACATATTATTTTAATTTTCATACATTACATTGAACTAACGGGCATTAATTTAATCAGTGACAGTGACGTTTTCTAAAACACATTATGTAGTTTCATATTTTTCCACAGCCTACCCAGTTTTTTTAAATTAGTGTTGTTAGCGGAGTAGGTAAATGTAAATACTATGAGTTTTTTTCTTTTATTGAATGGGCTTCAAGAATCACGAAATGATGTTTCCTAATGTTCCGTTTTGTTCTAATTCATATTGTGAGGCCATTTGCTCATTAAAAAACTCAAGTACTGTATAGTTTTGAAAGCCCCGTTGAAACTAGATGAACTTTGCATCATGTTTGACAACTTTTATTTTTCAAAATTTGTTTTTAACATCAAAGAGGCTCTTAAAATATCATTATATTACAAAAAAAGAAATTCGGTGACGAGTTTAGTTAAAATAAATGATTTAGTACAGGTGTGCTTAAATTTTGATAAGTAGAAAGGCAGGAATGCGGAAAAATAGTGAAAATATAAAATACTTATTATGGGTTTGAAACTTGGTGTGTGGGTATAAAATTACAAAAGAAAATGTTTTTATCCTTTGATATTTTTGGATATTTTGAAGAATAATGTCATTTTTCGATGTTTCTTTTTTTAAATGTCAATTTTGACAGGTTAAGGAAATCACGTGACCTATTTTGTAGACGCCATTTGACATCATTTCTTAAGCAAAATCTACTGCCAAAATCAAATTTCACATAAAACGATAAATAAAAAAGTTTCCCATTTGATGCGGACTTTATCGGTGACACTGTATAGTGATATTTACAGCTGAAAAGTACATAAATATTATAACATTATATTATTTAGAATAAAGTGAGTTAAGTTTGCGACTAGAAAATTAATACGTCGACAGAGTGAATTTTTGTATAATTAATAATTTTACCGAAAACATTTATAAATGAGTGGTGCGCTTAAATTTTGCTAATAATAGGCTATATATTTGTCAATAAAATTTCATTTGCAGTAAAAATATCAATCTTCGAAACATAAACAATGTTTTATGAGTGCAGAAGTGAAATTTTAAATTGGCTTCAACCTTTCTATTTGTTAGTTTTCAGTTGGTGACATATCTATTATATTTCCCTAGTGTCCAATACAAAATTACTTCTTGCGTCTTCAAGGAAACATTTTTAACACGTATTTATTTTATTGTTATCGTTTTCGGCTGTATTATATTTCATAACGCCTACTTGGAACTACTAAAAAACTCTTATAAAATTGTCTTCTGATTATTTTATAAGTATCGCTTGAATATGTTGCAAAAGTGCAGTAAGGAAAGTCTTTACAAAACTACTTTTTAAGAGGGTCAGACAAATTTTATAGTAACTGCCAAAATGTTTATAAAACTGTTTTGTAGTGTTTGTAAAAGGTCTCACAAAATATTGATAATAACTATAATGTTTTATAAAACGGTGCCAATTTCTTATTTATAGCAGTTTCATAAACATATTGAAAACATTTCTGGGAGAAATGCAGTTTTATAATTTGTTTCTCCGAAACATTTCCGCAACTATTATAAAATACGAAATTGCTAGTTGGGTTTTGTTACATTTTTTTCCAGGCATCATTAACCATCAAAATTGCATCTGGCACCGTTATTTTTGTAAAAGAGTTGTTTTCATCAGCATCAAGACAATAATTCATTTTGAGCACAAGGTTCTTTCTGAAATTAGTTTTGAGTGAACGTATTATTCCCTGATCCATTGGTTGTATTACTGACGTTGCATTTGACGGAAGGAAAGCAAGTGTTATATTTAAATCGGTAACTTTTGGATGCGCCAGGCAATTATCAACCAGCAATGAAATATTTTTTCTTCTTCACCAAATCACGATCCCAATCTCGAAGCCATTTTTCAAAAAGTTCCGACATCATAATTGACAGTAACGATGTGACACTGCTAACACATCTTGGTTTTTGTAACTTTCCAGTATGATAAAAAAAATTTCAATATTAAAATTCATTCGTATTCTCATTATTTGAAGTTACATAAAAACGATTTTCCATAATGTTTAGCTCTATTTGTTTAACAAATTGTTATGAAAAATTGTATTGATTATGAGATATTTGAAATATTTTTGAAGAATTTTCATCAGTGATTTTAAAAAACAAAATCGTTTTTTTTTGAAAAAATTATCGCTTGAAAACGCATTTGTTGATCAACAATTTTTTTTGGTACTAAATATGAATATTGAAGAACGTTTTTTATAAATTATGATTTCTATCTCTCTTTGATATTCCGAAAAGAATTTTTTTTATTATATTTTCTTTATTCTTCAATTTTTTTTCACACAAAAAGTGACTCATGCTTGTTTTTGTTTTTTTTTGACAGTATTACAAAAATATATCCGTGAAAATTAATTTGTTCAAAACAAATTGTTCATTGAATAATACAAGAAGATATGAATTAAAGAAAAGTTGGAAATTCTAAAATATTGCATTGTCTTTTCACCCAAAATATGAAAACTATTTTGAAACGTGTTCGAAGATATTACCGTTAACTTCCAGTTATTCAATAAATCTCTACATCAAATTGGTATTTACAGCACGACTTATTTCATCGGAGACAGATCGGAGGAACGTGGTGGCCATAGGAACGGCCCATTATTGACAATCCACCCATCATAAAATAATTGATCGAGTAAGACGCCTTAGGTCTCGCAATTATGAGGCGATACGCCATACTATTGGTTCCAAATATTTTCCGCATCTTCAATTGATAAATTATTCACTGTAACACCCACAACATTTTAAAGTATTACCGCCAGTTATTTTATTATTCAGTATGCCACACCAAATATTTACGTTACGTGAATATGACCTCTTGCAATGAACTTTGGATACTCTCACGCCCCATTTCGCACATTTTGCCATGACACCATACAGTTTGTATGAATGGGGCCTTATCATCGATGAAGATTTCTGTCATATGAACTTTCACCTTGTAGCTAACAGCAGTACCCTAGTCTCATCTCCTCAACGCCAGGTTCGAAAGTATGTGAAACTCTGATTTAAATGGTTCCAATTTTTGTTTATCAAACGACGCTATATTTTTCTTTCATCCAATCCGAACCGTTGAACCTATTTCTTTGACTATATACTATATTATAGATTGTTGTGTTATCAGTTTTTTTGCCCCATTTTTTTGTATTTCACAGAATCAATTTCCCTGAGAAGCTTATTTACTACAGATATAGATACAGATATACTACAGCCATAGTGTTAAAAAATTCAAAGATCAATTCAAGACTCATCTTCTGCATTGTCAGAAATAAATAGTTCATTCATGAAACTTCACATAAAATAACTCATTACGTATTCATATTTTGATGGAAGATTCACTCTATTGATATGGTTGAATTTTCAAGTTTCATTTACTTTACGAACTATCGATGCTCGAGTTTTGAGTATACATAGGTACGTAAGTATATCTGTAAATGAGTTATCATAAATCATATGCGGGGTGTATAGCAATAGTTAATAGGGAAAAACAGCAAAGGACAAAATTTCATGTTGAAATAATATTTAATTTTTGTTATCCTTCCCTTTCTACGATTCAATTCTGGAACAGATAATTTTCAATGAGGAATGCATTCGCAATGAGTAACTGAAATGTAACATTAAATTAGAACACATCTCTGTTTTTGGGTTGAGTGGAAGAATATTTTTGATGGTGTTCAACACCTTACAAAAATAAAATTTGCCCTTTATTTTCATTGATATTTAGGATAGTTATCTCATTTTTATCTATTTTTTGTATATATTTATTTGGAAGTAATGAAGACGATTTTTTTTTTCACCGTGCGATGGTCAGGCCCTATTCCCCAAAGCCCCGATGCATTCGGGAGGGTGCACCAGCATCATCAACCAATGACCACTCCCCACACCGTGGAGTAAGTGACCATTGGGTCCGAGAATCACGTGCCCTGAGCAAGCGCAGTGAGCCAAGAATGACAGCCTTCTGCATCTGTGCGGCTAAGATTTCTGCCTTAGTGCGACCAGCCGGTATGATTTTATCATTCATTCCAGTAGAGAGGACATCATTCCACCAATAACTCCAATAATCAGAACAACCATCTTGACAGAGTGATCTGGATAGAGTCTGCGGAGTTCGAAGAAAAAATCTTGATATTTTATCCGTTTTTCCTCCTCTTTTCTGATGATATTCGTCTCGCCAGGAGCTGAAAACTCTACGACAAATATCGTTTTGCTCTATTGGTCGAGAAGGACTACATCAGGCTTATTAGCTTTATGAGCCTGAAGGTGGGGTACGAATAGTTCCAATAAATTCGGCACTTCTCGTTCCCCAAAACGGTTTCAATATCCCGCGGAGCGTAGGGCAACACCGGTGTCTCGTCAATACCATAAGAGTGCCGTAGTTGGTAATATAGCACTCTTAGGGCCTCGTTATGTCGATGGATATTGGCCGAAACCGCATATGCTGGACATGCTGATAGCAAGTGCATAAGGGTCTCGGCCGCATCGCGGCAGGTCCTGCACCTTGCGTCAGGAACCTCAGTTTCCGACTTCAGCCCACTCGACCTGAGAAAAGCGAACGTCAGGCGCTTTGATAAGCCAAGGTCTCCAATGTTATTGAAGAAGACCCGATGCATTGGCTTATCTTTGTGTCTTCGCAGAAGTAAGGTGATATCTGCGGCTTTTATCTGAACGTTTTGATGAACGAGTAGAGTAAGATTGGAACGGCAAGCATATTTGTTCCAGCAACTTTGCTCTTCCCCGACAGTTCCGATGACCAGATCTGTCAAAGTTTGTGCTGACACTTGCCGCGGAGAGAGTTTTTCACTGCTGTTACCTCTTGTGAGTGGCGTTGTTCCACCCCTAGGTAAGTATACGTCTTTCCGGCATCCAGATAGTGTAGAATGCTTCCATCTACGAGCTGCACATCCTCTCCGTAGTCCCCGCATCGTCCTCTTTTGAGATGGACCATTGCACAATTGTCTATCCCGAATTTCATACGACAGCATACTTATCTCGTCATTCCATTTGGAATCCAGGACATCGGCTACGGAGGCATATCTTCACCGGCAGCAGGAGGTTGCATATCTTAATGAGGATCTAGGAGTGATTTCGAATTGGGGTGAAACTAACCAGGTTCAATTCAATGCCATAGAAAGCCAGGCATAAATGTCTCGGAACTGGGTATAATAATGTCAGGACAGATAATTTCGCTTTCTCCTTCGATAAGTTTGTTTGGGGTTAAAATGGACACCAATATGTCTTGGCACAATCATTTCGCTGGAATTGCAAAGGCTGCTTCTCTAAAGCTTGGAACACGATTCCGAACCAGAAAACTGTACACACCTCAGCAACTTTTGATACTTCAGATCAGATCAGACCTTCTTTGGAGCATTGTTCTAATGTATGGAACTTGGCCCCTGAGAATACCCTGAAGCTGCTGGATTCCATCCAGAAAAAAGTCATTCGCCCGTTTGGAGACGCGATCATCACTTGCAACTTGATAGTCTAGGACATCTCTTCTATAGATACTTTCACAGAAAGTGTTCAAATGACTTGGCACATTTGATTTCACCAAGAGCGGTATCTATCAGGAATACGCGACGGACTGTACACCTCGAACTTCACTGTTTAGGAACTCTTTCATCTGGAGAACTGCGTTTATGTGCAATAAATTTCCTGAGAACGATTTTTCAAATGGATTCAATCTCCAGCTGTTCAAATCCATGCTGAATTACTACTTTCACACAGGCATCGATCTTAGAGCGCGTTAAGGATTTTTGTGTAGTGCTTCGGTTTCGTCCTTAAGAAAAAGAGTATCATAAATTGGATCGGTTCTTCTCCCAATCAAACTTGATATTGGCCAAACGGAAATAATTGAATTCTTCAAAGGAGTAAAACAATGTAAGAATAGGTTTTTGAATGAAGGGATCAATTCAACATTTGCAAATCATCTTTCAGCAAAAGGGCACGAATTCATCAGCTATTAGCTAGTAAAAGTCATTATGATTCAAATTACTATGCCTAATGAATAAGAAGCATTATGTATAAATTAGTTTACCCAGTTCTGAAGATGACTGTGTAGTGAAACAGATGTTGCGGCCTTGAGATCTTTCAAATTAAAATCTCACAATGAAGGGTGTTTGAAATACGTTGAAATGGATTACCACCAAGTATCGGCCAGTTACATCCCTCAACATTAAATTTGTATACAAAAAGGTGGGAAAGTACTCAGAATGTATAGTTGTCGAACACAGTGAGTGATCACTTCGCATGCATTGTAAATAAACAGTGAAGCGTTGCATTAACTGGAGAAAACAAGGACATTTCTTCTTACGAAAACGCCATCTATGGGATTAGGAAAACTCAAACGTTCATTAATCGAAATAAACAAAAGGTTCCTCATGGTAGAATATTACAAAGCCATAAAGCCAATCGTTTTACATCTTTCTCGCCTCCGTATATAAAACTAGTCAATGACTGACTCAAACAACTGAAAGTTTGTTTTGGTGGTTTTGAAACTGGTTTCTAAAAGACAACAACTGATCTTGGGAAGTGATTTTGCTCAAAACATTGTAGGTATTGAGGAATTGCACTTGGAAGAGTTTGAAACTATTGTAGATATCAAATTAAAGTAGCATATTTGTGAAACAGCTAAAAGAAAAAGGTGTCATATCAGATAATTTTTAACAGCAACTTATTATGTGATCATTATATTATTATAAGTTTATCAAAAATATGTCAGACAGTTCATTTCGATCTTCATGGGTTGTTTCTACTCTGACATATGTTCTACTAACGCGCGTGTTATTTTCTGCGGGCCTATGTTTTTACATTCATGAATTATTTCATCGCTTATCGTTAAACAAACGTTGAAATACAAGACATTAGTCAAATTTATAATATTAGACCCAGTGTTTGTTTGAAAGATGGCAGGATATATATAATTTATGTTTCTCAGAATGACTAAACTGATTAAAACTAAAAGTTTACATTTTAACGATGCCAAGAAAATCAATGTACGATCTCACAAATAGATGACTCACTGGAATTACTTCAGGACGTAAAGATGAACAAATCTAGTTGTGCCTCTGAGATGCGCGAACGATAAAGAGGTATAGTTTTCGTCAAGAAGTGTTTCGATTCCGGATAGATTACTGTCTTCATCATCTGACACGTCACCCTATAGTGTCGGTATCCTCATCATGTCAATTAATAATCATTTCACCCACTTCGATGTCTATCATGGGTTTATTACACATGAAATCGTCCTCAAATTTCTTTGCTCGTTCACAATAAGGTTTTCATTGCTCGGTAGAAAACTATTCTAAAAATCGTCGCAATATTGAATAATCGTCGCTGAAATTGAAAGTAATTTCTTCATTTGGCACGTAAAATTTTTCCATCCCAAACCAACTCAAGAGAATTCAAATTCGGGTTATATAGCGGTAATCGTTCAACATTGTGGTTTTCTGCTAGAGAGAGCTGATCTAATCCATACTGCTCGAATTTCTGCTTATGTTCATGACAGCATATATAATTCAGAATTCAGCACGTTTTTTTTTCAAAGGGAATCTGATGATCATGATTACCTTTTTTGGTCTATGTCGTTAGCATTTTGTCGATTTGTTCATTATATGGAGCATTATCGATCACCACAACGCTTCCTAACTGTGAAATCGTAATCATGTAGTTCCCAAGTTATGTTCTTCCAAATAGATGACTGCTTTCAGGAGAGGAAAACATTTTTCTCCCTATAAAATTTTCACATAGAGATCTGCTGCCACTGAACTAAAAATACCGTTGAGAAGAGCATCTGAAAACAATCATGAAACTGCTTTCAGATTCTTTTGGATGGCCGTAGGAGACTTGAAAAAAAACTTTTTCTCTATAAAAATTTCATATGGAGATTCGCTGCCACTGTGGGCGGATGCAACACCTTTTTTGGAGTAAATAATATTTCATTGATTATGAGTCAGAGAATGGACAGATTGACTTGTTCTAAGTATACCTAGGTGATGACTGTTTTCCTATAAAGTTTTTTCAAAAATCAGTTCTTTGCGATTCATTCGCCAGTAAGTGCCAAATTTTCAACCGTTTTCTATTGAAAAAATAGATATTTTATGGATAAAGTCATCCTTAGTAAAATTTACCTCGTGAGCACACAAAAATAATGGTAGAAGAACTGTGAACAAACGAAGTAATAAGCTTGTTGTAGGTTTCCTATTTATTAAACAACAAAATTGATAGCTATAAAGTGAAGTTACCGAAAAACAATGTATTTAACTGGGAAAAACTCATAACCTTCATTATACTTATTTTCCTTTTCATTTTATAATTTTGCAATATACTGTTATTTTATTACTGCACGTTGAAACGACACGACACGAAAGTCAAACGACAACATTGTCGTTTGACTTTCAGGAATACTTCAAGCTTAGACTTCTTCTGGAAAAGTGACACAAACTACATAGGATATAATATTTCATGTTATCTTCCTTTCAGTATATTTTTTTAAAGAAGACATCGATAAAGGTTTGTGAAATATACATCTTTCGATACATTTTACCATCGTTATTGACTTCGCTGAACATCATTTTATCTACACTCAGTAACAGAAGTTCTCGAAAAGCCTTTCCAAGAAAGCACTATATAGATATCGCCGAAATGTGTATACTTTAGCCCTTCAAATGCGTGAGTGTGAAGTTTTGAAGGATTCGAATTATTTAAGTGTTCTGGCGGCACTTTTGATATTGTTGAATGTTTGAATATGTAGAAATGCTTTGTTTGAATAACGTAAGATGTTTACTGAAGGAGGGCGCCCTGCGTTGATTTTAGATTTCATGCTTATCTGATATATGGAACTGTTACAATATATTTGACATCTTAATTCAAATTACGATGGATCAAACACAACCAACCCATGTGATGCAAACTATTTCCAAATTGACTGATTACCTCAAAATGAGTTTAATTAAATATAACTGGAAATGAATAGATTTGAAGAAATATATTAATCACTATCATTCACAATATTCTGCCTTTTAGAAAAATCTAGTGATTTGACAATTTGAATATCCATTCAGTAATTAACTCCAGGGAAGATTGTTTTTGTTTTTTTAAAAGGACAAATCACAAGCACTACAGGAAAATCCTCAAGGTGTTCTAAGAGCGGTGCCTGTGTGAAAGTAGCGATTCACGTTGAATTTGAACCGTTGGAATTTAAATTCATTTGGAGAAACGTTCCCAGGAAGTTTATTCCATATAAACGCAGTTCTCCAAATAAAAGAGTTCTTAAATAGTGAAGTTAGAGGTGTACTGAGTTGAATCTCAGAACAATGAGCAGGCATAGTCCGTCGCGTATTTGTGGTATTTACAAACCTCGCTTAGAAAAGTTTATATCTGGTGTAGTGAGAACAGATTTCAGCCTAATTGAGGTATTTAAATGCAAAGTGCTGTTCTTCTATTGAAAACTTCATCCAATATTTCTTCAACTTTATACATAAGATGTGGGGAACTTTCAAAGGAAGGAGGAAACCAATTTAGTTCAGAATAAACTTTCAAAAACTGAATATGTAGATAATGCATGAAAGTTACTTTCAGGTACAAACTGGAAGAAAAGCCTCTTCGAAACATATACTTTCACATGAACATTGAATTGCACGAATGAAAAATTAATTTCAAAACAACTACTTTCATATTATTTACTGTTGAATTTTTTTTCTTATTAAGTACTCCAAACTTTCTGTATGAAATGGAAACACTATTACCACATTATTTTTATGAGAATGGAGAAGTAAAATGTTCTCGAAAACTTATACTTCTTCCAAAACATATACTTCTTTCAATCAGCTAATATTTATTATACATTCCATCCACAATACCATTCCTTAAAACTATGATAATTTTAGGCATCTAAGGGAAATGTTTATTCGAAGGCATTCATTTGACAATTACATAACTTACATTGTAACGTCTGCATTGTAACAATTGAGGTATTTCTTCAGAAATAGGAACAATTTTTCTACTGTGAATAAGCTGTTACTTGTATAACAAGTAAGATGAATACAATACGGCTCTAGCACATCAAATGTCGTTCAAAACTAAGATTCGGTTCATTGGAAATGCTGAAAATTCCTGCTTTCCATGTGCAATGTCAATGTCTATCGATCTGTGGACACCGATCAGAATATTCCATTAGATACTTCTATCTCATAAGCTCTATCGAATTGGAGAAAATATACTGCAATTATAAACCAATGATCTGAGTCCCAAGCAAGCGCAGCGAGTCAAGAATGACATCCTTCTGCATTTGTTCTGCCCTAGTGCGGCAAGCCGGCATGATCTTGAAATTCGAGAGTGGAGTGAGCATCATTCCACTAAGGAATCGAATAATCAGAACAACCATTATTATCATATCACATTAATATTAGTATTTTGTTATTATCATAATGTTATTCGGATGTGTACCAAATATATTATTTTTTCAGTAATGTTAACGTCTGCATTGGAAACTAGGTTTTCAAAACGTTTTTATAAATTTAGATATAATTCAACGTAAAGAATTTTCAGTAATAATAATTATTGAAAGAGGTTGATTTTTAAAAAAGAAAGGTTTTGGCTTTCTACTTCGAAATTAAATCCATCCTCGCCTGAAGTGATCCACTCATAGTTTTTCCTTCTACTGAACCAACAAACTTGAATATCAATCAATGATATGAAAATAAAAAATAGAACATAATGTTTTACAAATTTTTTATACAAAAATGTAGGAAACTTTCGGAAAGGGAAAGGAAGCAATTAAATCCATGATAAATTCTTTACAAAAATATGTAGAGCATGCAAAGAAATAACTTTCAGACGCAAACTTTCACATACACATTGAATAACACGGAATAAAAAGTAATTTCGAAACAATTATTTCTATATGAACATTGAATTACACAAAAAACACTTTTTTCCATGAGGCAAGTGTCTTATGACATTGTCAGTGACAAAAAAGTCTAGTTGAATGGAAATCATGAAACTCTATTCAAGACCAAGTGATATATAATTGAGAAAGTTTGACTCTATTCAACTGGTTGACAAAAACATTTTTTCATCAAACGAAAAAAATCATATACGTGTTCAACTTGCTTTCATCAATTTATATGTTCAATTTATTGTTTTTCATTCTTTTTAGTGCCCTGAAGAAGCTACCCATCAGAAGCGAAACCTTGGCAAATTAGAGCAAAGTTTTGATTTTTTGACTGAGATACCCCATTAATCCATTTCACTGTATTTACTTGGTTTGGTACTTTTCTTGGTTATTCACATTTTGTCTTCAATCGAGGACTGCCAACATGGGAATGATCGGAATAGTACTCATTTTTTTTTTGGATGGAATATTTTCCAGCAGCTTGACTGCAATAACCTCTCTCGATTTCATATCATTTCTAGAAACATGTGGATTCGTTTTCCGATGTCATTTCAGGTTAGCTTCCCAAATTCCTGCTCCTGCAGTTGTCGGTTGATTGGTCAAACCACCAACACTGATGTCTGAGGACACTCATGCTGCCATATCATCAACACCCACCATCAGTCATGACCCGTTTGTCCTTCTGGCAAACATCAGTCCAAAGGGTAAGGGAGCCAGGCTCCAAGCTGTCTAAATTCAAGATGACCTTCCATCACACTCAGTCGATGAATCAGAGAGTTTTCGATGGTGCAGAAACTCATGAAAACCCATTAGTCAGGGAAGCTATGGATTATACTGTAGACGACCCCTCCCGATATAGAAGGCCCCGACACTCTGTCAAATGAGGCCCCTATGTCCTCCGTTGAAAGATGAACAATTTTTCATCCAACCCACCCCAGCCATGTAGGGGTACACCGTGAAGGGCGGTATTGATGTCTGAGGACATTCATGCCGCCATACCATCAACACTCACCATCAGTTATGACCCGTTTGTCCTTCTGGCAAACATCAGTCCAAAAGGTAAGGGAGGCAGGCTCCAACCTGTTTGAAATCAAGACGACGTGCAGGAGTTTGTATAGATTATGCGACCCCTCCCGATATAGAAGGCCCCGACACTCTATCGAATGAGGCCCTCATGTCTCCCGTTGAATCCCACCCCAGCCAAGTAGGGGTACCCCGTGAAAGGCGGCACTGATGTATGAGGACTTCATGCCGTCAACATCCACTCAGTCATGAAATCATTTGTCCTTCGACAAAAATAAGTCAAAAGGGTAAGGTAGCTGGGCTTCAACCTGAACAAAATTAAGACAACATAATATCAAATCAAATCACAGTTTGTCTATCTGACGTTAGCTGTCAAACTGATAAACAGGTTAATTTTCGCTTCGATATTTTCCAAGTTATTTCCACATAAACGATTGTTTCTGGTGCGTTCACACTTATCATTTCATGAAACTGTTCATTTTACCATCGCCTACCCTTGGGGCAACAAAGGGTGTGAGACTTCCGACAGCGGTATGGAGGAACTGCTAGACGACCTGATGGCCAGGAACAGGGGTGAAGTGATTGGCTTCATAGGCCTTTTACTTGACCGTCAGCTCATCAGAGCTGCTAAGACACATTCCCGGGTCAGCTATTGGGGAGATTTCTAGCCCTTTACCAGGGGTCAGGAAGCTTATTGATCGTCCGTCAAGGAAAGTTTCCTCCAAGGATACCCCCGTCAACTCCAACCTCTCTGCTCCGCCAGAGATTAAAACTAAAACTGCGACTAAGCCGAGCGAACCGGCAAACAAGAAACGAAGACTCCCGGAAGACGTTCCTTCTCTTTCTCCTTTTTTAAAACCAGCCTCTCAGGGAGTAAGAAATACCGGCGCTGAGCTGAAAAAGATTGTCAAAAAAGTGACAAAACCACGTGATGAAGCTCGGAATTTCTCAGAAGATCTTTCAACTACTGAATCCTCTGTGGATGTTGATGCATTGACCGACTTCAACATGAGCGATGGCTCTGATACAGGAGAAAAATCAATCTCCACCATACAGGGTGGCCCAAAAAATCAAACCACTCAAAACGACGATATTAACCAGGTTGGAAATCTCACGGAACAGGGAGCTTGCTCTTTCCACCCTCCGCATCCTGAGATGCCCCAAAACATCAAGAAAACTCGCCTTTTCCCAATTGTCGTTCGCCAGAAGGACAGTTGGGGGTTCAATTCACGAAGTTGGCTACCTTTCACAAGGTCAACTATACAAAAGCAGTGAACCTGGCTGACGGCATTAAAGTTCAGCCTTCTTCGATCGAGGACTACAGGAGTATGTCCAAATTATTGGTGAGGGATAAAATCCCTCATCACACGTATACCCTTCCTGAAGATAGGCAAATTAAAGCCGTCTTCAGAGGGGTCCCGGAACACCTGGAGATCGCTGGTGGGAAAAGGTTTCCAACCATCATCCGTCACTAGGATGATGCGGGGAAACCGTCCGCTTCCACTGATTTTGGTTTAAGTGAACTAAAAATCAGAAACATATCTATGACGAATGAGACCTCCTTAATGTCAAAGTTAAAATTGAGCCCCAACACCAGAAGACACTGGTAGGGCAGTGTCACCGATGTCAGTGGTTCGGGCATAGTCAAAGGAACTGCCTAGCTATTCCCATATGCGTCGACAAACACCTTCCAGGTGAGTGCAAGAAGCCACGAGCAGATACTCCAAAGTGCAATCGCTGCAAGGGTGAGCATACTGCGAACTACCGACGTTGTCCTGAGTTCCCCAAGGTTCGCAGGACGGCCAAGAGCGGTAACACCTCCGCCAGACCGACCGCTGCTCCTTGTAGTCCTCGTCCGTCAAAGGTTAATGACATCTGCTCCGCCCTGGATCAGATGAAGAAACTCTTCATTCAGTTTCCCGTACTTGAAATTTTTTTTACGGTGAACACCGACGTGCTAACTGGAGCTTGTTAATGGCTTGACAATCTACATAGCCTAGCTTTCTTAAGGTTTTATTTTGGAATGCCAATAGAATTTCAAACAAAAAACATGACTTTGAGAACTTCCTGACAGAACATAACATCGATGTTGCACTTGTGCAGGAAACCTACCTGCACAACGAACCTTTTGGTATTCCAAACTACCGTTTATACCATAGAGAACGCGTTGGAGGAGGAGTTGACATTTTTGTCAAATGTAATCTTCCTCACGTACGATTCGGCATTGAGTCGAATCAGTTACATGGCACGGAAGTCGTGGGCGTTGAACTCCAACTGAGAAGATGTCGTCATAGACTAATCTCAGTTTACAACCCTCCGAAGAATCGTCTACTCCCAGAATCACTGGATGGACTGCTGATGCCGACAAATATCCCCACAATTGCTGCTGGTGACTTCAACGCCAAGCACAATCTGTGGAGCAGACTCATCAATGTGAACGGCCGAGCACTCCATGCGCATGCTGACAGGCATGAGTATCGAGTGATGGGCCCAGATGAGCTTACGTTTTATCGTGGGGATAATAGACCTGACGTGCTTGATATCGCACTGCTCAGCAACGTCTCCATGTCTTGCGAAGTGTACACTTTGTCGGAACTTGACTCAGATCATAATCCAGTCATCCTGATGCTGGGTGATGATCCCCCTCCCCAGGATTATCGCATGAGATCATCCACGGATTGGGAAGCTTTCAAGGCTCACCTAGCCGAGACACGCGACGCGGCGGTGGCGGATTTCGAATTGTCTGTGAACAACGCTTTCCGCGCAGCCACAACCAGGACAGAGTGTCCTCTACGAAGCTAAAGTGAGTTTCCTCCCAGGATAAAGAACCTTATCCGGAAGAGAAATCGACTCAAACGAGTTTATCATCGGACTCTCTACCCTGGACACAAGGATGCGGCTCGCAGGATGGCCAATCATCACTGACTACAGAAACGAGAAGTGGAGCAAGTGTTCGGAATCGCTCGAACCTGGGGACTGTAGGTATATCGCTGACTCACCTGGTCAAATCACATTGATTATATCAAGAGCAAAGTGCAGTCGAGGATAGCAAAACTCTATCCTCTGATACAGAAACTCAAAGCGCAATCTTAAAAATAAGATTCTACTATACAATACGATGTTCAAGCCTGTCATCATGTATGTTACAGGCGCCTGGGGACAAACCGCTCCGTCAAATCTTTCCATTTTGGAAAGACTGCAAAACAAACCCATTAGTTAGGGAAGCTGTAGATTATACTGACCTCTCCCGATACAGAACGCCCCGTCGCGTCGCTCGGTTGAGTGAAGGCCCCACGACGTTTGTTAAAATTAACAGTTTGTTCATCAAATACCCTAGTCAGGAAGGCGTACACAAGGCCAGGACGGCATAGAGGTCATTGATCGTTATGTCGTCACCAAAAAACACCTTCAGTTATGAACCACTCGTCCTTCTGACGAAAGACAGTTGAAAGGGTAAGGAAAAAAATTTCCAACCTGAAGAAAATGAAGATGACATATTTCATAGTTTGTTTTCAATCGAGGACCGCCTGCCCGGTACTGACGATGCCCAATACGCAGCAATGGACAGCTGTCTACTGGTGGCTCTTAAAGTGAAATCAATATGGGAATGATCAGAATAGTACTTATCTATTTATTTTTTGATTTTCATGGAATATTTTCCAGCAGCTTAACTGCATTCACCTTTCTCGATTTCATATATATATATATATATATATATATATATATATATATATATATATATATATATATATATATATATATATATATATATATATATATATATAATTCGCTAATAGAAGGTTCTATTCGTCTTTGTTCGGTTTGCTTTTCATTTGTAACGGTTTTCAAAAATCATGAAATTTCGATTTTTCAAATATGTTGTTAAAAATGAAAAACAGTCAAAGGACATATATATGATATATTATGCATGTACTGGAATATGTGAAAACTATGAAGTGAACGTTCTAATGTTTCACAATATTGCCACATTGAACTCAAAGGAACCAGAATATTGTGTTGAATGCGGACGTCGATCATATTTGTGTCTAAATTTCACCCATTTTATGATTCTCCCGTTTTAGGGTATAATGAACGTTATGCGGCATCTTACAGTAGGTAGCTCAACTCACTTACATTCAATTGAGGCAAATGTAGAGGCCTGTAGAGATAGAAATTCAAGCGTGGATTAGTAGCAACCAGATGGCAGCATGATGAAATTTTTGATTAAAGTACAAAAATAATGCTAAATTTCCTTCTTTTGTGTCAAAATAGTTTATTATTCATGAAATGATAAATGCATGAGCCAATTACATTTGGATACAATTCGATAATGTGAATGAAAATTAAATGAGCCACATGGTGTAAATGAATTGAAGTAACTCACGAAGCTTTTTTTTCGTACTTCAGAACAGAACACTTCAACACACACAGTTTTGGTGTGATTGCTATATATAGGGTCTTTCATTAAGAGCTTCCTGTATGACACAGAGTGTTTTAGGAAAAAAGGAATAGATTTTTTTTTGCAATTTTACGTAGTATGGATGTTTATGGCTCGAATAATATAACAGACTGATAACAGATTTCTACACATCTACTGCACATCTTGAGGGAGGAACTTCTTACCGGCCATGACTCAGTCCGACAGCTGTATGTGGGTTTTGAGGACATCTGTGGTTTTTGGCTTATTCACATACACCTGCGACTCACTCACTCACTCACAAGAAAGAGTCTAACGGGGTCAAATTGAACGATCTCGGTGGTCAGTTCACATCACCTCCACGTGGGACGACCATGCCCTCAAATCGCTCATGCAGAATATCAAATGTGGCGTGAGCTATGTGGCACGTAGCGCCATTCTCTTGAAACCACATGTCGTTGGTGTTCAGATCATCCAATTCAGGCCAAAAGAAGTTGGTAATCATCGACCTATAGTGCTCGTCGTTGATAGTGGTGGCCTGGCCAACGTCAATCTCAAAAAAATATGGACCGATGACGCACCACCAGCGCGCCACTAACGCGTTATCGGTCCTTTCGAAATGCATGCGATATGGAGACCATTGCGATCTATAAGAAATCCCAACAATTTCAACAGAAAAATAGAACTCATACGGGTCAACCGGACATATTACCCCGCACTTGAGAAGGCCAGAAATGGACTAGAATAGAACTACGATCAACATCCCACCAGCAGCATACATGCCAGTATCATGGAATAATCAGAACAACCTGGCACAAGTGCGGGCGATCAGAAGTGAGCAACCACATATACATTCCACTCGCACCCCAACCACCCCCAACAAGTACAAATATGAGTGAATATGGACTTCTCCTACTTCTCCAGTCAATCGTTGCTGAGATTTCGAGATGCTATGTTCGTCATCGTAAATGTTGATGCTACAAGTTGCATTCTACCACGGATTAGCAGCCCGGAATGTTGTTCTCTCTAATAGTAATTTCGGCCGTGAAAACCTATATTCTTATATTGACATTACTTGCATCCATTTGTAGTGTTTAACCGTCATATGAAATTAAGTCCATTAAAACTACTATCCGGTTTACGATCGGTCGTAGTATCTGCATGATTCATTTCCGATGACGGGTGAAGATATTTTAAGTATAACAATAGGAACAATCTTGAATTTCAACAGTTCGGACTTCCATTGTCTGATATTATATAAAATTATTTGAAATCCCTGAAAGGATTAATACCTGCAGGTAAAGGAAACGCTACTGCGGTGATGGATACTGTTCTCTACGAACAGAAGATTGAAGAGGTTCTTCAGAAAGGACAATATACGAAGATAGTACGGGACCCTACTGCATCAATTGAAAGAAAATTGTACCAGATTTTGAAAAAACACCAAGTCTATTTTTCGGAAAAGGAGAGATCATCGTTAAACCCGCCCCACAGTAAGCCCCCTCACTTGCATGGACTACCTAAAATCCACAAGGACATTCCCCTAAGACCGATCATCAGCACCAGAGATTCGGTTACTCAAAACTTGTCTAGATTCTTTACTTCCCATAATGTACAATTACAAGAAAAACATCGTCTTTTGTGAAGAATTCAAAGATTTTGTCAAACTACTAGGGGTAATTGAAGTCACATATATAGGAAGATCAACTGATCAGTTTCGACGTGGAAAGCCTTCACACAAACGTGTCGAAGAAGCACTCCAAGTCATAACAGAGGAAGGTAGCCGAAAACGGGGACCTGAAAGATAGAACGAATTTACCTATGAAAGTAATTATGGAATTACTAGGATAATGTGTACGAAACTGTTTCCAAACTGTTTTCCAACTGAAGGAGGAATTCTTTACACAAGATGAGGGACTGCCAATGGGATCGCCACTTTCACCAGTCATAGCCAACATATATATGAAGTGGTTTGAAAGTCTGGTCATTGAGGAAGCCCACAAGAAACCTCGTGACTGGTTGAGATACGTTGATGACAATTTGGAGACGACACAATGGAGAAGAAATTCTACAACGAATTGCCATTCTTAGATGTATTGGTGAAAAGGACCGACACTAAGTAGGAAATATCTGTATACCGAAAACCCACTCATACGGGACAGTATCTGAATCACGAATCCAACCACCACCAATCGACTGAAAGAGTAATCATCAAGACTCCAATAGACCGTGCCTTCGGGCTCTGTAATACGGAAGAAGGTTCCGAAAACGAACTAGACATCATCAAAAATGATCTTCAACGGAATGGCTACTCCAAAGCGATGGTGGAACAGACTTTGGCTAAAAGGCAGCAAGAGCCTGGCAAGGAAGAGAAGCCGTCACAACCAGTGCTTGCACTTTCCTACATCAGAGGATTATCGGAAAGGATAAGAAGAATTGGATCCAAGTACGACATGGGAACCTACTTCAGATCCGGAAACACTATCCATAGCAGCCTCACGAAAACCAGGCCACCAAATGCGGACTGCAATTCCAAGAATTGCATTTACCGGATACCCTGTGGGTGCGTAAAATCCTATATTGGTGAAACTTAGAGGCCTTTGAATGTTGCCGAGCACAAGAAACACAGACAGCGAGGGGAAACTAGCAAATCAGGAATAGCAGAGCATGTTTGGATCCATCAACATAACATCGAGTGGTCCTAAGCTGAGATCATACACAGCGAGGGACATTGGTTTAGGAGGAAATTCAAAGAAGCGGCATATATGTCCAACAATGTATTCAGCCAAGCTAGTGTAGAGATACGCAACATATGGAAACCCATAATCAAGAGAAAAATGGCCAACTCCTGCCAAATGGTCATTTCCCACTAAACCGGTGAATCGGAAAAAGAAAAGCGGAGAAAGTACTCGAATGACCCATGAATAGTCATCTCTCGGAGGAATTAGTCCAGTCATCACCCGAAGACGATTGTGGATACTAACTATCGGAACGTCGTGAAGTAACTTGGCTTGGAATCTCTCAACTTTTTTTTTATTTAATTTTTTGTTCAATTGTTCTATTTTACTTGTATTTAATTTCACTTTTATTTCATTTCAGGTTTTTCTGCTTAATATAATTATTATTTTCAGTTATTCATGTTCAATTCTTGCTTTTTATTAGTTTTTTTCAGGGAATTCGAATCATTTTATACAATATCAGACAGTGGAAGTCCGAACCGAAGAAATTCATTTTGGAACATTATCAATCAACTTTAAACAGGAACAATCTTGATTCATACAATGATGCTGAGAAAATGTGTTGCTGAGTATGTTCATTGTCAGTTATAATCATGTGAAAAATAGTCCAGAATGAGTTGAAGTTGAGATATATCATCAGAGGTTGCTGGAAATGAAATAACAAGCAAGCAATTGAACGAAGCAGAATTTTGAAGAAGTTGCCATATGAATATTTCTAATAAGTTTATTTAATGTTTTAATGATGGTGACTCTGGTTGATTGGTTTGTATGAAGAGAAAACGTGTGAGGCAATCTCAAAATATGTGTCCTACTACTAAGGTCTGAATTTCCTTCAGAAAAATACCACGCAAAGGTAGACATACTATGGTATGTCTAGAGAATGTATCAAAATTTGTCGCAATTCAGGGCATAACTACCCTTTTTCAACATAAATTTCAATATAGGAAAAGTACAAACCATTTGTTTATACAGAAGTTTTGGTTTCAAGGAGAGTGCTATCAGGAACAATCTTTGAATCAAAATTTTAGAATCACCCTCGTATATCCACGAAGACAGATTCAAGCCGGTAATATTCATTGTGTTAACTTTTGTCCGGTTGATCAATTCCTTCAAAGATTTCTGGTATATATGAAAAATGGGAATTCCAAGCACACTAACCATGTCACGTTTTGTTGATATTCTGAATTATTCCACTGACAGATGAACACCTCAATAGGTTCGACTGTGAAAGAGGAGACTGACAATTTGTATTTTAATAGAAGGAACCGTCTTTGAAATTCGTGTCTTTACTAACGCCTGGAGAAGCTATTGTATAGCGCAAAACACGAGTTGCATTTTTGTAAAACTATTTAGTGAAAATCTCAGGATAAAGTGTTACTTGAATACGTTATGGATTTTCATCAAGTATCGGCCGATTCCATCACAAATCTTTTGATTTTGTGTTCATAATTTCATTTTGTCTCTAGTTCGTCAAGCTTTTGTGACCCTGGTTTGTCTAATAATTCCTATTTGCCAATAGTTGTACAAGCTGCTGCTTTGTTATCTCGACATTTGTTGTTCGTTTATCTCTAATCAGTGCTCAGATACTGTCTATTGTTACTATTCAGCAGAAAATGGAGTTTATTACCCACTTCGTGCTGCATCGATATTGCAGAAAGCATTAGACGTCCAAATGAGGCAGTAACATCAGAAAACATGAATTAAATTCACAAATTCGTTTTGAATGCTCGAAAAGTGAAGTTGCGTGAGTTAGCTGACATTGTAAAGATATCAAAAAAAGTCTTCGATTTATTTTGCATGAGTATTTGACTATGAGAAAGCTCAGTTCAAAGTAAGTGCCACGCATCTCACTGTTAACCAAAAACAAGAACGTCTTAATTATTCTGAGCCGGAATTTTTGCGTCGATATGTTACAATGGATGAAACTGGATCCATCACTTCACTCCGGAATTAGAACGATCGTCATCTGAGTGGAGAGCAAATAGTGAACCAACGCGTCCGAAAGCCCAAAAATCGGCAGAAAAGGTCATGACCTCGGTATTTTGAAATGTGAGTGGTGTGATATTCATTGACTATCTTCAGAAGGGAAATACCATCATCAGTAAATATTATATGTAGAGAAACTACCGCATATGGTGAATAAAAAAATTTTTGTTCCAAGACTACGCACCGTGTCACGAGTCATCAAAACAATGGCAGAACTACATGAATTGAACTTCAAATGCCTCCCACATCGACCGTATTCGCTAGATTTGGCCCCAGCAACTTCTGACTGTTTGCAAACCTCAAAAAACTGCTTACCGGTGAGAAATTTTGCTCGAATGGAGAAGTTATTGCTGGAACTGAGGCCTATTTTGGGGCAAAAAATGAATCGTTCTACAAAAGTGGTATTGGAATGATAGAATGGCGCTGGAATTATTGTAAGGGTCGTGATGGAGATAACGTTGATGAATGAAGCTAATGTCGAACAAAAAAGCGTTTTCTTTCTTAGGCCCGGGACTTTTCAGCCCATATGTTGAATCACTGATTGTCAGATCAAGCAGACTTCCATGAACTGAATTGAAGGCAATTTGTAAAATCTAAGAGAGTTTGTATAATCTTTGACTTAGAGTATGAAAAATCAATAGTAATAAATTTAGAAATATTTATTTCTCCTACGATATCAACATTTTGTTGATTGACCAAAATTTGTTGGAATTGATCTAGAAATAGGTCGAAATTCTCACTAGTAACTTGAGAGTGGGTATATGCAACGTAAATGAACACTTTGTTTTACTCGTATTTAGTATTTAGAATGGAAGAAGAAGAATATATTTATTGAAATAATATACAATATTATATAAAACATATTACTAACATTATAGAAATTGAAAATAATTATAAAAAACTTAAAAAGTAGATATAGTTCAAAATTGAAAATAGAAAAATGAAAATTTCTAGTTTGAAAAATGACGACATATGCTATTAAAAATATATTGCCATATAAGTGCATTATCAATACAATGATAATTATTTTCCTGATTGATTCGGCCGTTACTTGATGAAGATCCATAGTAATTTCAAAAACATTATTCATACACTTGAGAAAGCTACTGTGCTAGCGAAACAAGTGATTATATTTTTTCAAATAAATTTTGTGGAGATCAAATCGTGAGGAGTAGTTTTTGAAATTACAATGATAAATAGATACAAACAACATACAAATACAAAGTATTATTCTTGCAAAGTATTATTCTAACTAGCATTATGGATGGATTTCAATAACTGTTTTTTAAAAATACTTATAGTAATGATGGACTAGATTTAATTACATTTGGCAATTTATTGTATGAATGAAACCCTTTGTATCAAACCACTTTGTATCAAACCCTTTATATCAAACCACTTCTCCTATTTGTTCTTCATGAATGCAAATTAGTATGATTTCTTGTAGCATATTTGTGCACTTCTTAATTTAGACTGACAAATTCAGAAAAAATATGAAGGTGAAAGGTTATTCACAATTTTATATATAAATGTCATAGTTGAGTAATACAGCCGTAAAGAAACTGGTAGCCACCGCAAAGTTTGTAACATGATTCCGATTTCAGTGAATCTATTCACTTTTAGAAACGCGATTTTGAAGTTTTTGTAATTGAGATGTTTGAGAAAATAATAGAAGCACAGTAATCAAAATGTGGTTGGATAATCGCATTGTATACAATAATTTTAAACTGAGTGGATAAATTACCAGATATTCTTGCAAAGAAATATAGTTTTTTAGATATTTTTTTTCATGTATAATTAAAAGTAATATAATATCTAACTGGAATCCAAGATATTTGATACCTGACACAATTTCAATGTTTTCATTATCGATTTGTAGATTTACTTCGTTTAAATCAAGGTTGTTCCATTTTTATTTTGTTATCATAATCATTCCTTTAGTTTTCATTTTACTTAGTTTCAATTTATTTGCCCAGAGGTACTCATTTACATCCTTCAGTCCTTCAATAGATATAAAAAGAGAAACCGCACAAACATATCGAATGATAATATTTACGATTATGGGAGCAGAACATTTTTTAACGAAACATTTTACTAGAACAAAAGGTTGCTGTCGCAAAATGAGGTTCTGAGAAATACAGTTCAGTGATATTGACTCACACACACATGAAATTAACAAATGAAATATGTTTTTCACAACAAACATTGAATACTGAAAAAGTGTTTGATAGCCTGAAAGCCTAAAATATTCTAAGAGGGCAACTGTAACGAGTGCCAGCTCAATCTACTTCTCTGGATTGCATATAGTTGATAAAATACCCGCAACCTATTACATTCCATAGATTCACTACGATTTCCAATAACTTGTTATTGTATAATTACGTCAGAATAGAAATATTTCCGATTAAATGATTACTAATCTGTAGAATGGATTTGTACTTTTTCTTCGTCGAGAAAGAAATCTGAATCATACGTTGGTGTTACGAATATTCATATAAAAAGTGATTTATGAGTAATGGCGAATTTAAATAGATAGTAGAGAAGCATATACTTCTTTCTCATTTACACTATTTATTGAAAGAAGTAAAATTGTAAGTCTTTTGTGTATATATCAATGTTACAACGGGAGTGAATGAAGCTAATTGGCTATCATTTCTCCAAAAACTATAATAATTCCAAGAAATGAACTTTTTTGAATTCAAACAAATCTGCTAGCTAAAATCTTCGAACATTGCATCAAAAGTAGACTGTTAACGTTTTTCAGGGATCATTATGTTATAACAGAACATCAATATGGCTTTATACAGAATTGTAATACTGAAAATGCTACCTTAGATCTCACAAAAAAAAATTAAACTTCTCTTGGCAAATCGTCCAAGTGTTTAGCGATTATTATGGACTTGGCCAAAGCATTTGATACTGTGTCTCATGATGCACTGTTGAAAAAACATGAAGGATATGGTATTAGAGGAATATCCCTACAACATTTTCAAAACTATTTCAGTGATAGAACTCAACAAGTTAAAATCGGTAAAATCTAATGTTCATCCTCAATCATATATATTGGTGTGTCTCAAGGTACAGTATTGGGTCCGATACCGTTCCTTGTATACATAAACAATATTTGCCACATCAATAATTATCAAGGTTACATTATATGCTATGCCAAAGGTACTGTATTGATTTTCGAAGGCAACAACCGAAATGAAACTATTAACACAGCTGAGCAAGATTTTAGGAAAAGTGGATTATGGCTAAATAATAACAAATCAAGTATAAATATACAAAAAACAAAATTTATCACCTTTTCCTTCAGATCTGGTTGTGTTAATCACGAAATTCTGCTCAGGAAACTTTATCTCTATGATATTGAAAGTATTACTCATAAATGGTTTGCTTCTTATCTATCGGGTAGAAATCAAAGGATTTAATATACAACAGTATCTGATGTTTCTAACATATCTAACGGAATACCACAAGGATCAGTACGGGGACCTACCCTATTTCTACTCTATATTTTTGACTTGAGTACCGTTAATATTGAGGGTAAATTTACTTTATTCGCCGATGACAGTACAATATTATGGCGCAATACCAACACAAATGATCTATATAATGCCATTTGCTCTGATATTTCCAAACTTTCAGATTGGTGTAAGGCAAATTTATTAGCTTTCAGTGTCTCAAAAACTAAAATTTCATCCTTTAATTGCATTCTTGATGATATTCCTCTAGCTTCGAATTCGAATGTGATTGAGAACACGTCATGGAACAAATTTTTTGGGTTATTAATTGATAATAAATTGAAATTTGAGGACCACATAATGTCTCGTAACAAAAAACTTTCATCTGGATGTTATGCTGTGAAAATAACTTTTATATAACGAACTAGGACTAACTGCAGCTAAAACTGTCTATTATTCATTAGTAGAATCACATCTAAGATATGGGATACTTTTCTGAGGGGTAAGTAATCAAACTCGACTCGAGTCGATTTTTATTCTGCAGAATAGGTCATTAAGATTTCTCTGTAGAGCCAGGCGGCGAGATTCTTGAAGGCCTTTGTTTGTAGCAAACAAAATTTTATCACTGTATGCTCTATTCATTTCAGAAACAGTTTGTTTAGTGCATAAACATAGAACAGAACTTTCCTCTATTGTCTCTTACTACACCACACGTCAGACCCTAAATTTAGGTCTTCTCATAACTAACACTACTTTTTTTATGATGATACCTTTCAATCATATTTTATACACATATCTTTTTATACATTTTTTTTTCAAATTATTTTTGTGTTTGTATATGCATGTTATTTTGTTTATATTTGTTAATATTCATGGTAAGACTCTAGATGTTTTAATTAATCTACCAGCTTATATTCTGATTTCATGCAGTCGACTATGTTTTTTCGTTCTCAAAATGTTCACCAAAGCTTTGTCAATAAGAACTTTTCTTTGGACAATAAATCATATTTATTATTATCATTATTATAACCCAACACAAAAACAAATAAAACTCATAAATATGATTGCCCAAGTCTACAGTTTCAATGCCCCCAAATTACAAAGACATCATCGATTATTTACTTAGGAATTTTTATCGACCAGCACATGGGGTGGAATGAAGATGTTGATCACTTGTTCAAAAGGATATGATTGTTAATGAATACATTTTTCAATCTGACCGACATCGTATCAACCACATTACACTACAACAATATGCTGATAATGAATATAAATTCCTTATATATTTACAGAAGCATCATGTAGATCTATTTAAACAACGGTAAATTCGAAAAACTAGATGAGGATGTAAAAAGGTCAAGTATAGTCACAAAAGATCAAAATTTCAATTTTTTAGGAAAACTCATTTCAAAAGAATTATTTTTTGCAATGGCCCAAAATTTTTTAACCTCGTTCCTGAAAACCTGAAAGCTATAAATGGTATAAAAACACTCAAAACTACCTTGAAAAATTATATACAAAAAAATCCCAATCTGTTCCTTGAATGAATACTGTTCACTGTTCACGTTTGCTAACATTCGCCAATCAAATATTTTAAATACATCTTTTCCTAGCTCTCCTGCCAAAAACCCACTGAAACCACTAGAATTGAATAGCCCTCCGATTTCACTCATTGTGTTTATTAAACAAATACATTTCATGTATTTGATATATACATGGTTTATAATCTGCTGAATTGAAGGGAAAGCACAATACATGTATATTTTATACCTAGGTGTAACCCATACATTCAGCGAAATCATATTTGCAATATTGATGTAGAAGTTTGTAAAGAATGAATAAATAAATGTTGAAAATAAAACTCGTAGGTACTTCAATTGTATTCTCATTGTCATCGATATGAACGTACGGAAATGATTTTTCAACTCTAATCAGATGTCTTTGATAAACTTTACAATTGTTTCATCTATTTCTAGGTCATATGGTCGCATTTGCTGATCAATAGCCCGAAAGAAAAACAATATATTTTAATTTTTTTCATAGAATTATTGTGTTCAATGAAATAGTGCTTTCAGTGAATTTCTATACCTACCTACCTATTTCCAGAAAAATTGTTACATTATGCAAACGTTTTCGGAAAGGATAAAAAATGTCCACCAATGTTATTGTTTGAAGGTGATTGAGAATGTTTCATGATGAATTTCATCAGTTCGAGCTTCCATTGTCTGATATTATATAAAATGATTTGAAATTCCGGAAAGAACTAATAATATAAAAAAGAATTAAAAAAATTGCTGAAAATAACAATCATATTAGGCAAAATAAACTGAAATGAAATAACAGTGAAATAAAATACTTAAAAATAACTTTTTTATTATACATTTCAACATGCAATACAAAGAACTAGAGAAGATAGTAAACCAAATATTGGCCATGCCATGATAAATAATCCTAGCAAATATCAAAAAAGTAGTTTTTTCATAATTGAATTTCGAATAACTCGATCGCGAGACGAAGACTTATATGTTTCAATCGGGTAAGAAGCAAAAAATCATCATGGGCTGGAAACTTATATTTGCTATACGTATCTACTCATTGAAAAAAAAATTCCATCCTAAACGCCTAGGAGAGAATTATGGTGACACAACGTCTCAAATGCGTTTGAAATGGGGTTTTCTGTAAAACTAATTATTGATTATCTGTTACTTGGAACTTGAAATTCTGTTGTGATGGAATCGTTTATACTACCCATACACGACGAAACAATACAATGAAATGGGAAGAATGTTTAGTATTTTGCTTTTTATAATATTGGCAAGCTGATGCCCACTTGATTTTCTTCTCATTGATGATTGAATGAGTACGTATTGGATCTTTTGAAATTAATATTTCATTATTTTTATTCTCATTTTTATATTTTCAATGAAATTATCAATTTTGATTAGTGAACATAATCGAAGTTGCATTTTCAATAATTCAAAGGTTGATTTTACACATAATGTTTATGGGTCAGTAAGATTACATTTAAAATTTAAACATTCGTGTCCAATCTGTCTGTTAAAAATAGCGTCAACTGTGATGATATGCCGTTATAAATAACATTTTTTTCTAATCTATCTTCGAACATAAGGCAAGCCTATTCGCTGTTCTTGTGTGTAATTTTGTCAAATTCATTTCAAGTTACTAAGAAAACCTTTATTTTGTTTCTTATATATAATTATCAGATTTCGAACAGAGAATGGATAAAAAGGTAAATTCACTAAATAACAATTTACAGAGGTAAATGAAATATTTAAAACAAAAAAATATATCGAAATGAAAAATAACCAACTATGAGCTCTGAGCTCCCCTACTATTCAGCACCTGAAGAACCCAATGAACCACCTCATTAAGTGTCTAGTCTTGATGATGATCTCTACGTCACGGTCACTTCCAGAAGCCGCTGCTCTGTTGGAGATTATTGTCAGTGGATGTATATGTTTACAATTGGCAACATGTGTCGTGTGAGATCTGCTCGAACGTGTTCGTTGGTGAGGTTGTTGTTGTGGTTTTGTTTTTTGGCTATTTCAAAATGTCAAGGTGAGTGACAAAGTTTTCAACAGGAAACTCGAAACTATCAAACAAGGCGTCAACAATATTGAACATTTTAGAATATTTTGAACAATATCTTTGAACGTAGTACTCAGCTACAGGTGAAAGAAAGAAATAATGAGGTAACCGCTGGCGATATACCTATGTAACATTTATAACACCTTCGTATTCAATAATTTTAATATTTTGCTAACAGGGGTTTTTCATCAGAATATTTCAGTCAAATTTAATATTGAATTTCTTTTATGACTACCACCAATTAGAATAGTTGAAATTACACCTTTTGAAGGTTGGTTCACTCGTGTAAATATTCCCATTTAACTTTATAATTCCACCTCCCTTGATATGCTAAGATTTTCAATAATATAAAAAGTTTATTTCTTTCAGGCCTGGCTTACTCTGAAGATGTTCCATATTTATCTGGCTAAGGTCTTCACAAAATGATATTTCGATGAAACTTCATAATTTCAGCTTTTTTGATATGACGTCAATGACAAAAGTTCAAATAACCTCTTTTGGGGGTAGTTTACTCTCGTAATTTTGATTCACATTCTTCTTAAACCTGAACCATTTTTCCTCACTTCTTGTACAGACGTTGAATTGTCAATTTTAAAAATATTCTTATCAAATATTAACCCTACTTTACGTCCTATCTTAACCGAACTTGACCTACCCTGACCCCCAAAAGAAGTAGTAGATTCAACTTTTCTCGTTTCTGGTACTGGCATATCAAGCAACGAAAAGGTGAAGTGTTATAAAAATATTACGTTGGGAATATCTTGGTCAGCAAAGTATTTTCAAAAATTCCAAGATCAAGTGAAATTCATGTGGTTTTTTCAATTTGAATAGGTTTTCGAATTATGAAGGTTCTATTTGGGTGGTCATTTAAAAATATTCAAGTACTACCTGTTGCCCGCGATATTGTTCATCAACTAAAGTTTCAGACAAATCAATTGAACAATGTTTTGTTGCATTTTTTTTCAACAAATTTCTGTTCTGTTAAAAGCTGTTTTTCCGTTAACCAGCTGCCGCCCTTCTCTACAAACGACAACTCTCAAAATCGAAACTTGTGCAAGCTAAGGACCAACAAGGTCTTACATTTCAACGTGTGATTCCTAATACGTTAAAAAGTAAGCCGCATCTTCAATTCTTAAAATTGCCATAACTTTTTTATTAATGGATTGAAATGAATCAAACACGAAATCTTAAATGAAGCTTACATTATATATTAGTGGAAACCTCATCTAAATCGGAAAAGCCATTTTCGAGATTTATGCGCACAAACGCAAATACAAACAAACATATTCTTGAAAAGACAAATAGGCAAAAATTCTTTGTTTTGGGTTCTATTGCGTTAATAAAGACTCGCAATTATAATTTTTCTCAAATGTCTATCATGTACAGACACTGATCAGTCACACTTATTAACTTATAATAACTTATAATATTCCCATAAATAACAATAAATTGATGGACGTAGCCGTTACTACGTGATATAAAACATAATGAAGGAAAGAGAATTGAAACTTTCTATGTTTTTTACCACTTTACATTAAAGTTCAATGTATAATTTTGAAAATGTCCTTATAGGACGAAACTGCAGTAACGTTAGTTACAAATAAAAGTGGTAAAAAACATAGAAAGTTTCAATTCTCTTTTCTTCATCATAAAAACAATGAGTTATGTAGTTTTTAGAAATTATAATTCAATAGAAACATAAAGTGGGCAAGTAAATAAAATGTATATACTTACTTTTGTTTCAAATGATATGCAACAATTCTTTCATCGATAAAGACACCTTGAAATCATATATTTCAGAGAGGAGATCAATATCGTCAATTGCGTAATCTAGTTTGATATAACATACATCCAACCTAATAATCATTCTCAGAAATTATTTAATAATGACAATTAAGGATACATGCAAAAGGTATACGAACAAAAACTTTCATGAATGTTTAAATTTGGATCTGTATATATTTTAAGTATAATTCATTTATTTTTCACCCCAAATATATCTTATTTAAGTAAAAATACTATAATTGTTTCAAAAGTAAGGATCATTGAAGATGAATCGAACTGATAAAAATTTGACAATCTAAACAAGATGGATAAAATACATATTTGAAAATTGAAACTGGTATTTTTGACGATATGAAATGCTACTTAAGATCTTATTTAGTACGTCATCCATTAACGTTCAACTTGATAATAACAACCAGTTGGATAGAAATCATTTATAATCAAATAATGTCACAACTGGGACTAATCAGGTAGATTAGTCCCAGTCCCAATTTCTATAGTCTTTACCTCTTTACCATAACATCAGTGATATGACACCCAAGTTATAGCTTTCAGAACCATATTAACCATAAATAAATTACTTTCAAAATTTGAGGATAAAACTCCTACAAATTTTTAATCTCATTTAGTTTATTCCATACCATGTTTGAATTGTACTAATGAATATATTGGTCAAACGTCAAGACTACTTAAAGATAGAATCACTTCATACAAAAGTGGTAGTAGATTACATCCTGAGAGATATGCTCTCAGCAATCACGTTTTCAAAGAAGGTCATAATATGGACTATAATTCAACCAAAATTAATTCACGGAAGATTGAGGCATCTACAATATGATATCCAATATCACAGATTCAGTGCGATCCAATATTCAGACTAACAATTTCAGGAATAATGATTTCCGAGCTGATTCCATTAGGTACAATTTTTGAAAAGTGAACGTCGGTTACGAAATCCAATTGAATATTTTCATTCTTGTTAATTTTTTTCCTAAACAATAAACGGTAGATTGTTTATAGATAATATCCTGCAAAGCTCGGTGAGATACTATTTCATCGACGCAAGTTGTTTCAATGCCAACAGTGGTCCAAGTTTCAACCGTAGGAACAAAAATTGCATGATGGCTATCTTGATGGGGGCTCAACGTCTGTATTTGATTAGCAACCTCAAAAGTTCCTCAGAATTTTTTTAGAATTATTTCCTAATATTTATCTGTTTACTTAGACATTTCTCTCGAATCTGTTGACCCTTCATCACGTTCTTTTCAAGTCGTTGAGATCATTCTGATAGACAAACACTCGTGAATACCTTTTTGATAAATCAACTTTTCAAATTCGAATCATCAGATTTGTTATTGCTAATGTTTCACATACATATTGCTATGTTCAATATTTGCTCAGTTGCACATTCAAAAATTTAGAGTTTCAGTCATATAATTAACCAGTACGCATATCTGTGAAATTTCTGATATTTTCCCGGCAATGACCTTTTTTTAACTAGAAGAATAACATTTTTGAGTTGATATAAAAAATGAATGCGTAGTTACCAGAATTTGAATTAAACGGGAAAACAAATAATTAACGATAATCACACTAAATGATTTTCAGACAATCGACGACAGAATTTTCTCAAAACAAAGGAAATGTGTCGTTAGCTTTTTGATTAATTAATTTTTTTGAGTTTCCTGAAATGTGATATGTCAGACTGAAAAAATTGATTCCCATGGAAATATTAAATTTTTTTTAACCTCAATATATCAAACAATATATCAAAATAATTGAGGCGTGCAATAAATATTTTTCAGACTGGATTCATTGTGTCGATTTATTCTTAGTCGAAAAGTTATGAACAAACAAATTATTTATTAGTAGTGTTAAGGCGCAAGGTCAATTAGTTTCGATTGTGGCACTAATTTGACGTAAATATTTTCATTTTAGAAGTATTTTGTTTTCTTGAATTCACTTCTCGAGATTTATTGTTAGTGATGACACAATCGATCGTTAGAAATATTTATTATATCATGAATGAAATATACATTTCAGTTACCTATATTTTTTACTTAGCCAATCGAAAAAATATTCTGTTAGTGGTAACGGAAACATAATCAATCGTTTGCATGGAAATTAAGTTCACAAGTAACGTCTACAACTGAATATATATGAAAATGAATTAATATTGAACATCAATGGAATATATGTACATTTATCCGAAGCACTGGAAACTGTGGGATATTATCATTGTTTCATAATAAATGATTTCGTATCAAGAAAGACAGAAAACATTATACAGGGTGTCCCTGGACTTCCTCTTTTCCTCTCGGGAATGTATAGATGGGGTCAAAATATCACCAGTACTTCATATAACTTTTTTTCCTAAAATCCTTCGTTACCAAGTAACGGGCCCTCGAAGTTACAAAATGAAAAATGTTTTTCTTTGATAACTTTTCAAGTGAATATTCAAAATCATCCAAATTTTGGTAATTGACTAAACAAATGAATTCCTTCGATGAGCTTTCATGCAGGAGTCAGTTGTTTTGCTACAAAGTCAGGAACGGACTACCCCCGATGGTCCACACCCCAAAACTTTGAAATGACAGATATTTTTCAATATTTTTCAACAAATTAAGGTTACTTGGACAATTTTATGAATAAAAGTACTCGTGTGGAAAGTCGATTTTGCTCTTGAGGCTCTTGAGTTTCGTTAGTTAAACGTGTTTGCATTATAAAAATTCGTTATGAACATTTTACCTATCATTTCCATTTTCCTTAAAAACTAATATTTTCGAATAATGGTAGACATCTCAGGATAAATGTTGTTGAATTAACGTTATCATTATTATTTCTGCTTTGATAATTATTCATTTCAAATAATGGTGATGTCGTCGAGTAGAACTACATTTTTATCAAGACTCGTTGCTCCGATCGACTTTCCACACGAGTACTTTTATTCATAAAATTGTCCAAGTAACCTTATTTTGTTGAAAAATATTGAAAAATATCTGTCATTTCAAAGTTTTGGGGTGTGAACCATCGGGGGTAGTCCGTTCCTGACTTTGTAGTAAAACAACTGACTCCTGCATGAAAGCTCATCGACGGAATTCATTTGTTCAGTCAATTACCAAAATTTGGATGATTTTGAATATTCACTTGAAAAGTTATCAAAGAAAAATATTTTTCATTTTGTAACTTCGAGGGCCCGTAACTTGGTTACGAAGACTTTTAGGAAAAAAAGTTATATGAAGTACTGGTGATATTTTGACCCCATCTATACATTCCCTAGAGAAAAAGAGGAAGTCCAGGGACACCCTGTATATTATAGCTTGGAAAATTTAAATAAATGGGCTTGAAATAGCCAGCCAAACTAAAAAGTGGGAAATAAATAAGAGTTCAAAAAACTTAAAAACACGATTTGAAAACAACACAAACTGGAAAATAATTCGGAACTAATTCAAGATTGTGTTCAACATCGATAATAAATCCTATGGCTCGATGTAATTAATGATAAGTCTGAAATCAGAATGAAGAGTGGGTTGCTATATATCCATTGTTTTAAATATTTTGTTTAGGAGCTGTTTGCCAGATTAGAGCCATGATAAAAATATAATTTGAAGCACCTCACGCTTTTTACAACAAAATAAACATTTTTAAAAATAGATTTATTTTGATTTCAGACTCAATAAAAGTCATTATAGTTACATCAAGCCATAGGACTCATTATTAATTTCGAACACAATCTTAAATTAATTTCGATTTATTTTTTAGCTTGTGTTGCTATTAAAGCGTGTTTTTTAGTGTTTCCAAACTATTTTATTTATTCAGCTTGTATTAGAAATTGTACTGAATTTCTTAAATTGTTCATAATCATTTCGTATTTTCAAATAAATTTGGAATCTTGATGATTTTGTGCCTGAATTCCCTAATAAATTCTCTTTAACATAAATTTTCCATGTTTCTGAGTAATCATCTGATTCTGTTAATGAGTTTGAAATCCCGCCGATCGCTAGCATTCTGAGAAATTTCAAGTGATTCCTCAATGACTGTGAGATTTTGTGATATATGCGTCAGCCTCGTGAGTTCCGACGTTGTTGTGATAGTTGAAGTAAAATATCAGGCGAGATGGATAATTACAAAATTGGGCATTTGCCCATTTTTGATTTCCGAGAAAATCGTTTAACAAACTATTTTTTCGAAAAATGTTTGAAGTGATTCATTAATTTGAAATAACTTTTTCAGTCATGAATCGATTGAAATAATTTGAACGATGAACAATATACTGGTGGACACCGCACTTCAATCAATTAAACCTTTTTTACATTAGCGCGCTCAAATGCACAGACATGCAGATAAGGAGACAAAAAATCTGAAAATAATTTTTTCGGTTTTATTGCGTCAATGGGGGTCCAAAATGATAGTTTCTCTTGAATATCTTCCATGTACAGGCAGCGATAAGTTACACTTTCATTGTAGGCTTCTTCACAGTTTTAACGATTATGAGATGGTTCAAAATAGTTACCTCGCTGATCATTGACAGTAGACTCCCACAAAAATGTTCTTTTCAAGTTTCAACTGTGCGACCACATTTAACAGTTCGAAAACTGTTCAAATAGCGAACCCGAATACGGCTTATAATGTTTTGATGGTACCTAGTTTATGTATAATGCGAATTTCTGTAGTTACTCAATTCATCAGACTTCACACATTCATTGTAAACAAATATGATAATGTTTCAAAATTGAGATTTGAGATTGTTTATGAAGCTGAAAAATTAACAATGAATAAAATTTTCTTGTGATTAAAAGATTCGGTTTGAATTTTTACGTAAATGAGTTTTTGTTCAGTATCTATGTTAAAACACCGAATTAACACCGAATAGCGAATAATCGCCTTGTGAAACCCATACAGCGAATAATATTCGGGATTTGCCGAGTACCGCATGTCTGTTCTCGGCTCAAGAAGAGTGGAAGACTTATTCCCCGCAATTGTACTAAAATCAGTGTTTGAGAGTGTTATCAAAATATCATTGAGGAGTAATAATTATAATACTTGGTTCCACCGCGTTGAATCGTGTCCGATTATTCATCTGGTTCTCGGTCGAAAAGTAGTGGAAAGAAAATCTCATCTTGTTTCCCTTTCTTTTCCTTACCTTTTATCACCTACCTCATCAGAGCGAGAGAGAAAGACGAAAGGAGAGAACGTTTGATGCCGACAGATAAAAATGGGTGAGTTTTTATATATAGTTCACATCGCATCTGAATGATTTATTTACGCAATTATCAATCGCACAAACACATTTTTTATCAATTCATTGATTGATGGAAGGATCTGTAATTTACTAGTCAGAGATACGATATTGAAAAAAAAACAATTTTAATATACAGAAACAAAGTAAAATATGTGAAATCGGGTTCAGATTATCCAAATGAAACGAACTTACAGCGACAAAATATCTATTAAATGTGCTGTGATGTGTAATCACTGTAATCAGCGTCATTGCCATTACATAGATTGTTGGGGCTGCATTTGTATTCAGTTGGGTTTAAGTAAGCATCATTGTTTGTCGACATTATAATGCATATATTTTTCATTCTCAATTGATGATATTACTTAGATAATATAGAGTATTCCAACAAGGACATCTGTCATATAAGTTGTCATTTATTCAGTCTATTTTGCTAAATCATCATGGACGAATATAGGATTTAACAAAATGTGCAAATAATAAAATTGTTGTATCAAAATGTGTGTTTTGTTCGGGCAACGTATCACGCGCTTCGTCCATTTTACGGTCGCTATAATAATCCTACTGAGAGGATTATTCGCAATTTGGTGAATGAATTCGAGTCCACTGAACCAGTGGGGTGAAACAACCTACATCTGTACGTCGACGAAATGCAAGATCTGTCAAAAACATCGCCGCTGTCTGTAAGAGTGTGCAGGAGAAATCGAGGCAGTTGATTTCGCGTTGCTCGCAAGAACTTGGCTTTTCACAGACCACAACTTGGCGAATTTTGTATCGTGACATATGCCTGCACTCATACAAAATTCAACTGACCCAGGAACAGAAGGTAAACGACCATAGACAACGACTTTTGTTCGCTAAATGGGATCTGGAGTAGTTGACAACTAACCCTAATTTTCATCGAGAAATCATCTTCAGCGATGAGGCCCCCCATGAATAAATGGGTACGTGAACAAAGAAAATTGTCGAATTTGGAACAATATCAATCCACATGAAATTCAAGAGCGTTCAATGCATCTCGGAAAAGGCATAGTTTGGTGGAGATTTTGAGCTGGTGGCGTCATCGGTCTATATTTTTTTTTGAGAACGATGTTGGCGAGGCCATCACTGTCAACGTCGAGCACTATAGGTTGATAATTACCAACTTCTTTCGATCTAAATTGAATGATCTGGACACTAAGGAAACGTGGCTTCAACAGGGCAGCGCTACGTGGCACACAGCTCATGCTACATTGGATATTCTGGACGAGCGATTTGAGGGGATGGTCATCTCACGTGGAAATGGTGTGAACTGGCCACTGTTAGATGACTAAAAATTTTCGATTATGTGTCACACACATTTTGTTTTATTTAAATTTAAATTTAAAGATACGATGCGACTAATGAAACACCCCTTACATTCACAATATTAACGAGTATTTTTGTTATGATGTAAAAACAGAGTTTATCCGATAGATACATTATACTGTTAATTGACACCAGACATCGTTCTATTTTTTCTTATGATTTATTCAAAGTTGAATTAATATTGATACCGATAGAAAGTGATCTTCATCACTTCAGGCGGGAGTGCACCTGAAGAATTTCTCGTATAGTGTTTTCTGTTTGATCAAAAAATCACATCGCCTCCTCCAAAAATTTTATTTCAGATTTCCACAGATTATATTGTTAAAAAATTTGTATGTTGGGTCCTCACATCTGTTTCACTTACTGTTTTAACAGTACTTTCGAAAAAATCGAAGAATTCCAAAAATATAAAAGTTATTAGATGAAGAAATGTTCTGTCTGTATCTGTAGAGTAGGGAGGGTGAGTGTAAGCCCACAGCACTTAGGCCACATGTGACTCTTTGTACATCCTCCCGAAGAGTTGTCCTCATCGTCCATCCTTTCCTTTCCAGGAAGGTGGACAGGTCACTGGGCGACATCTCCTTTATATCAGCAGGTGTAGGCCAAGATTCGCCGAACACACACTCTCTTATTGATGATAACTCCGGGCACTCGCACATGACATGCCTGACAGTCTCATCTTCCTGTTCACACATCCTGCATAGAGATGTGTCCACTAGCCCCATATCATGGAGGTATTTTTTTATTTCTGTTTAAAAAAAATCTGTTTAAAATCTGTTTTTCCGTTAACCAGCTGTCGCACCCCTACGAACGACAACCCTCAGAAGTCGAAACTTGTGCGAGCTAAGGATTAACGAGGTCTTACCTTTTAACGTGTGATTCCTAACATGGTGGTCAGTGGTGACAGTGGTCAGTCAGAAATCATAGATTTTTCCTGGTCATCGCCAGATATTTCTTCGGCAGCAGCTTCCTAGGGTCGCTCAAGGTGATACTGGCAAGATTACATCCTTTGATTTCATCCCATCTCTTTAGGGACTGAGCATGGGTGTGTCGTTTGGCTAGTTCTGCAATTGTTGAAGTCATCATGCCGTAGGTGCCACTGGGTCCTAAAATTCTTAGTCCAGTCGCTTCCTTAGCTAAAGAGTCGGCAATACGATTATTTTTACTCCTGTTTGCCCTTCAACCCACCTCAGGAAAATGTGATTATCTACCGAGGCTTCGACTAAATCTTGGTGACACTCTAGTACTAGCTCAGAGAAGTGAAGAAATGTTATTATAATAAAAAAAAATTTATTGTCACACATAAAATTTGTTCACTTATTCATTATATCAATCATAGTTCTGAAGTAGAGAAAAAAATGGACCTACTGTTATTGTCCTTAATTGAAAGGGTTTTCACATTCCACGTATTCAATCTCCCCTGTGGATTACTTTTTTCGTCAGAAACGAAGCATTGAAAAAATTAAGGTGAATTTCAAAGTTTTTCAATTGCTTGTGCAGTATGGAAAAATAACTCTCAAATGAAACACAAATCTGCTTTCAAGAGACTGCTTTCAGCAGAGTATTGAAATAGGATTTTTTTTTGAAAACTTGTGAAATTCGTTTTCTTTTCCAAAGGAATATTATGATATTAATTTGCGCAGATTTCAGCTATAATATACACATAGTGTTTTAGTCTAATATTCATATTTGAATTTCAGACGGAGCCAACCTTGATGGTCATTATATGTAGTTAAGAGAGATAATAACAGCTACCACACTATTATCATGACATTACAATTCGCCACACCCACAGTTGTTACTGTTAAACGGATTTCCCATCGATATTCTCTTTTTCAACTCGGAAATACCCATTCAAAATTATTTGTATTTTTTTACGGTTTACAGAGAATATTCACTCTCGCACTATCTATGCTTTTCGACCGGAAACGATACAGGTTCATTATTGTTTCGATATATTCACATTGATTTTTGAAATAGATGTAAATTGAAGGAAAAAAATAAAGTTCACATAAAGAGAATCGTTTCTTTTACCAAACTACACTTAACGATTTGATCTTCACAAACTTTATTTTAAAAAAATATATCACAACATGTTTCAATATCACAGTAGCTTTTTTCCACGAAAAATGTGTTGAAATCAAAATGTTGGTGGTACTTTGTTGAATTACTATGGATCTTCATCAATTAACGGCCAAATCAAACATTGACAGTGAAATATTGTTTAATTCACACGAGGGTAATGTGCCAGATTTTATCAAGATGCCACCTCACGATTATTTGTAGGTCCAGTCAAATTTTCGTGTCAGCACTTGACAAGTAAACAATTCAAAACATCATCACCAATTATTATTATTCGATATTGTAGTTGATTTTACAACAATCCAAAATTGTGAAATTTCAAAGTAAGTGTGCAGTAATTGATTGATCCTTTAAAATGAAGCGACTAGGCATACAGAGATGCAGCACACTTATTGCTGAAAAAATGAACCGACAAACTAGTCCAAAATTCTTGAGTCGAATGAGATTAATAGATTTCACTAGGTTACAGCCACTTTATGACTGTAATGACAAAGGTAGTTTTTTGTTAATTTTTGGTCCCTAAATGCGAAAATAATAGTAAAAATATCCTAACACGTAAGACTTTTGAGTTATGGTTTTTTTCACAAAAATTTAATGAACACGACATTCCAAATTTGCTTTTTCCCTAAATTGAGGAAATTATTTTACCCTCCGAAACTTTGGGATGAGCATCAATGAATTTGCTGAATTTTTAACTGATAAACATGTAATTTCTCTCCGTGATTTTTTTTTATTTACGCAGTAACTTATCAGGGTGAAATAAACGTTTGTCCTTTCTACACCTGTATAAAGTTCTTCATTAAGTTTTTTTTTAATTCTTATTGTGGAAGGTGGAAATATCTGAAAAAAGTTGATGAAAAACACTGACTTTTCCAGAAAAAATGAAACTCCATAGTTGTTAGTGTTATTGATACTGTAACGAATTAAAGAACTAACTGTTTTAAACAAATTTATTTTCAACAATATTTCACTATCACAACTAATTTATATACAACACTTAGCAACTAACGCTTAATTTATCTTCACGGATAGAATTTTTTCTTTAAACGCACGATTCACTTTCTAGATACAGACTCTCTCTCTCTGAGCGAGGAACCAACCTTTTATATTGGTAACGAACGTTCTAGATGCCTCTAGCGGTTTCGGTACTCATCTATTTTTTTCGTGGCGATTCGTCGATCGCATTCCTTTCGCGGTGAGTCATATGTTTGGTGTCTGAGATAACGGTTAGGGCCGGCTTACGATTTATTACATCGCCCCCTTCTTAAAGACGTTTCGTCACGAAATGTCATCTTTGGCATGTGTCGATACCTGCAGGACTCCCCATATCTGCACTGTGAAGTTCGATGGAAGTAACACTCCACAATATTCATGATCGGTCGTGGAAGATGGTTACCGCACACCAAAATCTAGATGTCGCTGGATCTGAAGATCGTTTTCAACATGCTTCTCACAATTCTCCAGTCCAGCCTGTCGAGCCTAGAGGCTAATTTTGGGATTGCCAAGTCCGCGAGATTCTGGTCGAGCATCGTTTCCTTCAGTCTAGTAAGACTCCTCCAGACATCTTCATAGGACGGTTTGTCTCTAGAATGCTTTTTGGTCACCAAGTAGCACCAAGTAGCACTCCTCCGACTTATGGATTCTGTTCTCGTAATGTTTGGAGCTGACCGATTTTCTTGTTGAATACCACAACGATACCCTTGGACATTTGGAGATCCTCTGCCACGCAGTGAGTTAGTGCGTAATTAACTGGAACCTTGAAAAGGTCTCGTGGCTCTTCTCGAGATACCACATGTACGACCTTCTGTCCGTTCGAGTATAAGGACATGAATTACTGAAACGCCATTCCATCCTCTGGTGGTCTGAGGGCGCGAACTTGATCGTGATTTCCAGCATAAGGAGCCAATCTATTAAAATGGACGACTCTTGGCTTTCCTCGAGGTGGCTTATGGATTCGGTAGACGAGGCCATTAATCTTTTTCATGATTTTGTACGGACCTTTCCGCGAGTTCCGTAACTTCAGTGATAAACCACGGCGTCGCTTAGGGTTGTACAGCCAAACTAGATCACCGGTTTCGGATTCGCATTCGCCTTGATGTCATAGGCTTCCTTCATTCTATCGCTGGCACTCCGGATGTTCAGACAGACTCGTTCATGGATGTCGTCCATTCTCTGCCGAAGCTTGCTGACATAGTCTTCCCCCGCAGTGTCTTGTTCTGGCGGCGTCCCAAACTTTAGATTGCAAGGAAATCACAGCTCTCGACCCATTATAATATTGACAGGTGTTTGGCCAGTTGACAAGTGCACTGCCGAACGATAAGCCAGCAGGAACAGGTGGAGGTATTGGTCCCAGTCTCTTTGATGGTCAGAGACTACCTTGGACAAGTGGCGGTTTATGGTCTTATTCATTTGTTCTACCACTCCATCGGACTGTGGATATAAGGCTGTTGTTCTGGTCTTTCGACTGTCCAACAGTTAACATATTTCTTGGAACAGGTTGAACCCAAACTTTCTGCCCTGGTTCGAATGCAGCTCCAATGGGACACCGAATCGAGATATACATTCCTTCAGCAGGACGTCAGCGACGGTAAAGGCTTCCTGGTTGGGCAGGGCATAGGCTTCTGCCCACTTGCTGAAGTGGTCCATGGCTACCAGGATGTATTTGTTTCCATGGTCGGACTCTGAGAACAGGCCGGCGATGTCGATGGCGATTCTCTCAAAAGGACTACACACGTTATACTGGCGCATTGGAGCTTTCGGTCGTATCCTAGGTTCGTTACTGGCAGCGCATACAGCACACTTTCTGAACCAGTCCTTGACGTCGGCTTGCAAATTAACCCAGTTAAACCGTTGTCTTAATTTCTGGAGGGTCTTCGTTATTCCCAGATGTCCTTCAGTGACTCCATCATGGATTTCTTTGAGCACCTCCCGTCGTCTGTTCCTGAGTACCACTGTCTGGCGCCTTCATTCTCCAACGTCTTCAGACTCCAACACCCACTTCAGAACCCCGTTTTCCATGTTAAGAGAGTTCCATTGGGCTCAGTAGGACTTAACAGCTGGCGAATAACCTACTACCTCTTGCCACGATGGCCTTTGATTATTTTTCTTCCATCCGATGACTAAACCAAGATATCGATCTTTCTTTTGGTTTTCTCTGATCATATTGTCCTTCCAGTTGTCATCTACAGCTGTAGTTCTATAAATAGCCGCTTCCTACTCTTCTGCTCGTCAGTAATGTGAGGAGCCATCGGGACATGGTGTACGTGAAAGGGCATCTGCGTTTCTTACGGGGGTTTGCTGGATACAGGCTGACGATTTTTCCTTCTCACGGAACCTCTCTAGTTTTCTTGATTTGGTGTTGGTTCTGTGAATGCTTGGACATTTGCTACGCACATGCCCAATTTTCCCACGTTTCCAGCATCTTATTTGTTTTCTTTCAGACAAAACTCCTTTTCTCAGCTTTCTAATAGTGGCCTCAATATCAGCAGAACCCTTTCCGTCTTCCTCCATAGTATGAACTTTACTCTGGCCCTTGCCGGATTGTTTTACAGCCTCAAGCTCCAGAGATCTTGCCAGTGCGTCCACGAGATGTTTGGGACGAGCTAGTCTCAAGGTCTGCCTCGTTTCTTGGTCGCGAAGTCCATCCAAGAATGCCTGAACTGCTAACCGCTCCATTACATTTTCGGGTGTAGCAGGATATGCCAGACGGACCAATCGAGCTATGTCGGCTTCAAACTCCTGTAGGGATTCTCCTGATTTCTGACAGCGGTTCTTCAGCTGTGAATGGTAAACGTGTTCTAGGTGTGCCTGTCCATACCGTAGCTCAAGATGCTTTATGAGTTGGTCATATTCTTCCTGTTCTTGGGCCGTGAGGGTTTGAAAAATATTCGTTGCTTCTCCACTCAACGCCAGTGTTAATGCTACCGCCTTTTCTCCTGCATTCCATCCATTTGCTCTGGCTGCAGCTTCGAATCGCCGGCGGTAATTTTCCCAGGGAGTTTTTCCGTCGAACTAGGGCGGCTTCGTAGAGAGCTTTCTTAGTTTAGAACTACCTTTGACATCTTTCAGTTCGGGAATCGAGTTTTCGGTAACACATTCTGCGGTGTGGGCAGAATTAACGATTTGGTTTTGCAACTTGTTAATTGTTTCCTTCATCTTGCTGATTTCTGCCTCAAATCCGCCTATGATCTCATTGCCTAACTTTTTTCCATTTTCTTCATTTCTGCTCCGATTTCATATTTGATCTTCCCTTTGATTTCCTCTCTGATTTTGTCTATCTCTGTCTCGATGATTCCTATCCTTTCTTCGAGTAGGCTCGCCACACACTCTTTCTTCAAGCATTCTGCATTTTCTAGAAGTTCTTCCTTCAAGCTATTCGAATTCTCTAGGAATTTATCTTCGAAACCCATCGAACTTTGTTGAAGTTCATCTAGTTTACTCATTATTGAACTCAAATCAACCCCAGAAACTTCGAATAAATATGCTTCGGGATCTTCTTCTGATTCAATCAGGTTATCCCATAGTCTCCTCTGGAGTACTGATTTTTTCCCGGAAGAATCTAGCCATCTCTCTTCCAATTCTTGCTTCAATTCGGCGACTTTCAAGCCTACTAGGCGCACTTTCCTCGAACACATTTTGTCTCTTATTGTCTATTTTCCACAAAATTGAATACGTCCACTTATTTCAATCGAGTCCGAAACACTTATTTATTTTCACAAGTCTATCAGTTTATGTTTCCGTAGTCCGGTACTGTCCACTTCACGAAAAACAATGAATTAACAGTCTCTACGCGAACAAATAAGTCTTATAGTCAATTTCACCGTAATATAAAGTGTCCACCAAGCGCTTACAAATTTATTTTAAAAATCCACTTCTGATCACCAATTGTAACGAATTAAAGAATTATCTGTCTTAATCAAATTTAATTTTAACAATATTTCACTATCACAACTAATTTATATGCAACACTTAGCAACCAACGCTTAATGTATCTTCACGGTTAGAATTCTTTCTTTAAACGCACGATTCACTTTCTAGATACAGACTCTCCCTCTGACGAGTCATCCTGATTTCGTCCAGGTTTGGAGACCAGCTCCCCTACCCTTTTGGCTGATTATTGGCCTTGAGAGGGGCCAATGGGTACACAACTGATAGATGTCTCTCTCTCTGAGCGAGGACCCGACCTTTTATATTGGTAACAAATGTTCTAGATACCTCTAGCGGTTTCGGTACTCATCTATTCTTTTCGTGGCGATTCGTCGATCGCATTCATTTCGCGGTGAGTCATATGTTTGGTGTCTGAGATAACGGTCAGGGCCGGCTTCATATTCATTACAATACTAAAATCTATGAAGGAACGCACATTCTGCCTCGCAGACCAAAATTCTGATGTATGTTTTAAAAATCATCAGAAATTATGAGTATTGTGTCTTGAGAACAACCCACATAACAAGTTTTTCATAACTTATTGTCACAGAAATGTATTGTTCAATCTGTGAGAATCAATAGGATTACTACGTACAAAGTTTCTAGAAAGATATCAAATTCACTTAAGCTACGAGATCCGGAGTTTTAATTGTTCGGTGTCTAGGATGTTTGCAAACACATGTGCTGATTCTATGACAGTTGAAAGAGCACGATGGTGGAAATCATCTTCAGTTGCTGAAACCTACATTGAAGACTCAGTTGCTACAAAAATTACGCTGTCTTAGCATAGAATGAAAAAATAATGTGATACAACTGCCAGCAGTAGGTATATATCATACTCGGTATCCCCACTAAAATTATTGAAGATGTATCGCTTTAATCTCGCAGTTGATGAGACGAATGAAAATATTGAATCTGATAGTTGAGAAATGATAATTAGTAATAACTGTTATTGTTCGAAGTAAAAATCTATGATAAACCCAATGTTGAAAGTTCGGTTTCAATTTTCAGTATAATAATCAAAAATTCCCATATGTTTTAGACTTCAGTGACTAAGAAAATTAAATTGAAAATCTATTGAATATATTGAAAATAAAAATTTTGTTAGTTCAACTTGTATTGAGTATCAAAATTTCAAATTCCAATAAAAACTCCATCTTGGATAGACATCATATTTTAAAAAATATAGTTTTCCTAATGCGAGTGGAAATTTCCAATTCAGAACATATAATGTTACTCTTTTCTGGTATGAAACATGTACTTTCTGTGTGAGACTCAGAGTGCTTTCTTTACATTTTCTCAATAAAACAAAAAAAATTATTATTATCATTTCGAATGCGAGTAATTTTTCGTAATATGTGATGGAATTTAACTTCAACTAGTTTCATTCATATTATATCTCACATTATCTCAGTGGATATCGATTGATTCGTATTTTGGTTCGCATGGTAGAAAGTAAAACCCCCCGTTGGTCTATAGAAGATTTGTGATGTTAAATATATCGGGATTGAATATTTTTTATTGAAAGCTTTCATTTAACTTGACTTGTATGTATGTTAACAAATCTTGAAAGTTTAATTTGACTCATTTCCCGGTATCCGATTAACCTGAAATTTTGCATGCTGGTCCAAAACCGTTGACAATGCATGTTAATCATAAACGTGACATGATGCTGCTGCCAGTATCGGCTCCGTACGAGAGACCTCCTCAGCGGTAAATAGCAGGGACACGAAATTTTGTATACGTATTTGTTTATGATAGGCAGTTGGTAGGCCCACCATAAAATAGATGCCATATCCAGGGATGGCTTCAATAAAATAAATTTATTTCTAGAAAAAAAATTAAATCAAGCTTTTATCTTTAAATACCTACTTCCCGACCCTAAAAAGAAGACAATAAATGGTGTAGTAGGTTGTAAGAACTCATATTTATTTGAATTGTAAAAAAATATTATCTGCCACCCTCTAAGTTCCCAGAGTAAGAGGGTCCATCACGCAATGTGAGCAACAGGCACAAAAGGTATACCATGACTTGTGTAATTTGGTGAACTGGATGTCATTAGCATTGGTCTGCAACCCGTTTAGGAGAAGGAAAACTCCAAAATCAAATCCGGAACGGTGTTTCGTCAGGCACGAGTAAGCTCTATGCTGAAAAAAGTGGTGCTTCTTTCATCAAATTACTACCCAAGTCAAGGTGAGGCCGTGCCGAGGACTGAGTGGCATCAGGGTGTGAAATGATGTCGTGAACGTACCACGTCAGGGCACCACCGGAGCGCACCCTGTTGTATATCAGCTCTTTCCCTGCTAAACGAAGCTCTGGGAGGGTTAACAAATATTCCTCCGGTACTCGTGGGAACACTATAGGAAATAATCAAACATCAACACGAAGAAAGAGAAATGGAAACTAAATGAAAAAATTGATAATGAAAGCGTTAACTTGAAACGCCAAAGGTCTCCTGGTAGAGGAATTAGACTGTTCGAAATTAACTGGGACTCGGCCATGTAATAATGATGCCATCAATGAAACGAATACACTAAGAAATATAACAAGCTAATTCTTCTATAAGGTATGCCGGAGAAGTAGGTATCTACCTGCTTCTATAGAATATAGTTTATCCTAATAATAGTTTTCCCCTTTCCTTAAGTTTTTCTGTTGAAGGACTCTCCGTTTTATAGATGGACTTTCGTATTGATCGATAACTATCGATTGAAACTATTCATTTAAGTGCTCTAAAAAGATCAAAATAAAATTTGTAATCACATTAACCACATTCATTTAGGCACATACTAAACTTGTAAGCAATTCATAATGTTTGTAATTAAATAAAAGTGCAGTGAATGCTCAAAATGTGGAACTTTAACCTTGAATAACTTTTTTGTACACATAGGATTTATCTAGTTGATCCTAGTTGATCTTTCAGAATGTTTCTTAATTTTAATTCCATCTGACTGAATATGTAGAGATTTCTTCCAGGTATCGCGACAAGCTTTTATTGTAATTTCAATTCTGTAAAGTCATAAATGAATGTGGTTAATGTGATTCAAAATTTTATTTTGATCTTTTTAGGGCACTTGAATAAAAGCTTGTTTTAAGAGTTTTTTATCATCAAGTGTTTCGTATTTTCTACGGTATCTATGTTACTGAAACCTTTTTTCAAAAACAACATTTCACACCTTATTTTCACTTTCAGATTGGGTAATAGAAGACGAAGGTTGTATAACACCCGATGGTGAATCCGGAGACTGCACACCTATTCGACAATGCCAGCCTATGGTTGATTTTCTCTCAACGGCTAAAAGACCATTATCAAATTCAGCAAGTAAAAGATTGAACGCATTCACTTGTAGCTTCGCTTCTAATCAGGTTTGGGTGTGTTGTCCACCAGGACCAATTGTTATTCCTAACGAACCCGTCGTCGCGACTCCTCCAACTGTGGAACCAGAGAGGCCGCCACCAGATGTTACACAGCACAGAAATTACCGTATGTTGCCGCAGGAATGTGGATACCTTGAGACAGGTGATAAAATTAGGAATGGTGTCAACGCCAGTCTCAATGAATTCCCTTGGATGGCACTTCTGTCATACAGAACCCGTAAGTAAACGTAACTTTCAAAAGGCCAATAGAATATTGGTCCTAACAATTGAACTTTGATACAGTGTCTTGTGATAATGCATTTCTTCAGATTAATTGCAAGAATTCACTTTAGTCAGACAACAATTCAGTCTGTAATCCAACAAAAATAGTTTGTCTTCAGAAAGAGTATGTTCCAATAAAATTCCACCAGCCTTTGTAAAATAACCAACAATGTTAACAAAAATCCCCTTTCCATTTCAGAAACCTCCACAGATCGTAAATTTGAGATTACAAACATATATTATATCGATAATCTTCAACTGTACGTGAACAAAAAATTCAAATCAGTCCTTAATAGTATTGAGATAGTGAACCTGTTCTTTCAACATGGATTTCATTTCAAGTTGTTATACGTATATACGAGATCATGCTATAAAACTGTATAACTTCCTCATCAATTTCCTTCAAGCATGATGAGGTTCAGAATGCCTGTCAAGTTTTCTCAAAAATATAAAAGATCAGTAATGACATTTTCGAAAACGACCCGTCAGAAAATTTTCCATTATTTTTTCATTGAAATTTTTGAAGTATCTAACATAATGATTACATAGTACAACGTAGTTGGCACCTGTCGATAAATAAAATTCGCAAAGAGAATAGTTCATTCAGTCAGTGAAGTTTCAATTTACTTCTATAAAAACAGGAATCTTTTTGGTATAGGAGAAAAAAATTGCCAGGTGCAATTCCAGCAATGAGAATTTGAAATCTACCATTTAATAAATCCAAATGAACTATCATTTTGATGATGAGTTTTCCCTCTCAACCAAAAGGAGGCCCAATACAATAATTTTCATATTAATTTTCATGCAAGTAATAACTTGAAAACCATGATCCTGAGGGCAAGCATGTTCTGATTAGTTTTAAGAAACGGCTTTTCAAACAGTAATGAATTAGGATATCATTAGAAAAAGAATAGAAGATACGTGAAAATTATTCTACTTGGGTAATTGTTCTCTCCAATCGTTCTATTCAAAACCCCGAGGGTAATATCTATTCCTAGTTGGGGGTTGAAATATTTCTTGAAATTGCCCTCTTTGAAAATAAAAATGAACAATTTTTTCGATTTTCAATATTATTTTCCACAAGAGTTTTTACATTCATACCCTGTTTAACATGCATATAAATTCATGCTAATAGTTTAAAACTGATAACATTCAATTGTTATTAATGAAAATTAATGAAAAAAATAATCTGTATATCTAAACCAAATTACATTCCACACAGCATTTATTTGAATTGACATAATTTGTTATGTTTCAGATACTTCCTGAATAACTGACTATTCATTATTGCATTTGATAATAGTATATTATTTTAATAGTTTGAATGAGTTGTTGACTGAATTAGCATTCAATCTTTTAATAGAATACCTACTTGATATGAATTTTGCAGTACAATAATCACCTCAACCATTCACTGGAAAATGTTCAATTTGTATCTATTTGACCTTGCTAATTATTAACATTGTTACATGAAATGAAGTTAATAATGTTTATGGTTCAGTATCTATAAATAATATAAAATTAATTCGACTGATTGTTTATGGACAAGTATATTAGGTAAGCCAATTCTGATAAAAAAATTTCATATTGGGAACTGTAATAAAATCAACTTCACTGTCAATTTGTGTTCATAAGGGTGAAACTGGAATTGTTTGAAAGCTGAGAAAATAAATTGGTTGTCTCATCTTTTTAATAAGATAATTTTTGATGTAAAACATCTAATGCCTCACGTAAAACCGACTGCTGAAGTGGCGACAGGTCGCCATGCGCAAGCGACTATGCGATTTTCTTACCACTGGTTCGGCGTTGCGCTATCTTTCTCGCCACATTGAGCTCGGAGACCTATAGTGCATATAGTTGTATTTACTACAGTATACTCAACCTGTTTTCACTAAATGAATGATTTTTATAAATAATTGAAAAATAGTATAAATTAGACAAAAGTTATTTCTTTATTCCATATGAAAATAAAATAAGTCTGACAGTGGTGATTCATGAAAAGAGCAAGACTCCTGCAAAGAAAGCAAAATCAAACTAATGAAGTCATCAGTAAGTTAATTATAGTTTTCTATTTTATAATTGAAGTGGGCATTTATCTGTGCATTACCCCACGTATATTTGGTCTGTCTCAAGTGTCAGGAAATGTAAAATTTACTCTTTTGGTAGAACAAAAGTTGCACAATTTTCATAGCATAAAATATTTTTAAATCGATTGTTAATTAATGTCTTTTTTCTGAAAAATAATGCTCTTTAACATTTGCTTGAAGAATAAATTTCATAAAGACTGACAAAATTGTATTTCAAAATCAGTTGATAGCGAGTAGTGCAGGAAAGTATTTTCATTTATTATTAACAGCAACATCAAAAAATTAATTATTCAAATAATTTTCCGATGATGGTGGAATTTATATTGAAATCTTACAATTTGAGATCTTCAGTAATATCTGTATCTGTAGAGTAGGAGAAGTGAGTATAAGCCCACAGCAGTTGTGGACAGGTCACTGGGAGACATCTCCTTTATATCGGCAGGTGTAGGCCAAGATTCGCCGAACACACACTCTCTTATTGACGATAACTCCGGGCACTCGCATAAGATATGCCTGACAGTTTCATCTTCCTGTTCACACATTCTACATAGAGGTCTGTCCACTAAACCCATATTATGGGTGTGTTTCCTTAGTTGAAAGTGGCTAGTCAGAAATCCTACTGTTGAGCGTAGATTTTTCCTGGTCATCGCCAGATATTTCTTTGGCGCCAGCTTCCCAGGGTCGCCCAAGGTGATCCTGGCAAGATTGCATCCTTTGATTCCATCCCATTTCTTTAGAGATTGAGTATGGGTGTAACATTTGGCTGGTTCCGCAATTGTCGAAATCATCAGGCCATAGAACATAGAACATAGAACAATAGTGTTCTGAAAATATGCGACTTCAACATTTGGCGTTTGTCGAAAGGTAGTGTGACGTCATTCGAAATGCAAGATTGTTATGAAGCGAAGAATGTTTGAAGTTTGAAAGAAGATGTGTTTAGTCCAGAAAAGTTATAAGGCAGACACAAGTAACCACAGGCAGTATTATTCATGGTTATGAAATACTTCAATATAGCTGAGGATAATTTTTTTCATAAAACTCAACAATTAAAAGCATTCGTCCACCCCTACCATTCAAATTTAAATTTTTTGCAGAGATGAGAAAAAAAGTGGGGCAATATTTTTCAAAGCGTTTTTGTGTGAAGATGCTTAAAAGTGATTTTTTATCCTCTTCATCGAAATGTATATTATAGTTACTTTGGATTATATATTTGATGTATTTAAATTTTTACAAAAAGATCATTCAAAGAACTCATTTCTTCGCATAGCAATTTACAAGTCTGACTTGATTTCTTCATTATTGGTAACAATTACAATTTCTTTGGTGCACCTCAATTGAATGAGTACAACAATTTTTTGACTTTTTTGTTTGCCATACTTTTCCAACATAGGACGCTGAATATGAACAACCAACCCTGGAGATCCTATTGTGAAGCAGCCGAAGACTTCCCACTAGCTTCTAGGCTACAGAAGGCACTCTCAAATGACCACCATAAGAGTATCGGCATCCTGACGAAAGAAAATGGCGACAAAGCCGCCAACCTCCAGGAGAGTGCTGAGATTCTTATGGAAACTCACTTCCCAGGTTCTGTCTTTCCTGGAATGACGAACTGGACGGATGTACCAACAACACCCTCACAATACGACTGGCAATATGCTAGTACAGTAATTGATTAGGACAAAATAAGATGGACTATATCGGGTTTTTCCTCTTTCAAGTCACCAGGATCTGACGGTATAATACCAGCCCTACTTCAGTGGGGACTGGACACTCTTGTGCCGCACCTGGTTGAAATATTCAGAGCCTCTCTAGCTCTGAAGTATATTCCCAGTAAGTGGAGATAAGTAAGAGTAGTATTTATACTCAATCCAGTTAGGATGTACCAACAACACCCTCACAATACGACTGGCAATATGCTAGTACAGTAATTGATAAGGACAAAATAAGATGGACTATATCGGGTTTTTCCTCCTTCAAGTCACCAGGACCTGATGGTATAATACCAGCCCTACTTCAGTGGGGACTGGACACTCTTGTGCCGCACCTGGTTGGAATATTCAGAGCCTCTCTAGCTCTGAAGTATATTCTCAGTAAGTGGAGATAAGTAAGAGTAGTATTTATACACAAACCAGTTAGGATGGACTACAGCCTACCGAAAGCATTCCGACCAATTAGTCTCACATCGTTTTCCTTGAAAACCATGAAGATGCTATGTGAGCCATTCATAAGAGATGGAGTACTTGTTCACAATCCACTTCATCCAAATCAGCATGCATATACCCCGGGAAGGTCTACTGATTCGGCCCTTCACCATGTGGTTGGCAGAATCGTGAGATCATTGGACAACAAAGAATCCACCCTGGGTATATTCATAGATATCGAGGGAGCGTTCGATAAAACAACCTTTCCAACAATTACCCAGCAAATACACTCCAGGAATGTACCCCTGGTAGTAGAATAATGGATAATCCAGATGCTCTCTAGTAGAGCAATAAGTATTAATGTAGAAGACATCACAGTGAAAGGACTGGTCATGAGGGGATGTCCACAGGGATTGGTCTTATCACCTCTTCTCTGGAACATAGTTCTGGATACTCTAATTAATCACCTTAACAAAAATGGATTCTAAATAATTGCATAAGCAGATGACATAGTTATCTTGCAGACCGGCGAATTTGTAAACTGTGCGATAGAGCAGGATGGGCTCAAATTAATAGAAACGTGGTGTAAGGAACACTCACTGTCGACCAATCCCGAGAAGACTGAGATGGTCCTTTTCACCAGGAAAAGAAGTTTAATGGGCTTAAAACCTCCCAAAATCTTCAAAAGCAAACTAAACTTCTCTGAAGAGGTGAAATACCTTGGTACTATCCTCGACAAAAAGCTAATATGGAACTCCCATCTACAGAGTAGAGCAAAAAGAGCATACGTGGATTATGAGCAATGTCGGAGGATAGTGGAACGCGCATGGGGTCTTTCACCCCGTGTGGTCACCTGGATCTACACTGCAACAATAAGACCTATGTTAACGTATGGAGCCATTGTATGGGGACCGAAAGTTCTACAAGCAACGGCCATCCAAAAATTATATCAAATATAGCGACTGGCTTGTTTAAATATCACAGGAGCTATGAGAACAACACCAACCGCGGCAATGGAATCAATCACGGGTCTGACCCCTCTGGATCTGTACGTTAAGGAGGTTGCGTTAATGGCCATGATACGATTGCACACGGCTGGTGTAAACCTAGAAATAGGAATGGGTCGATAGAAGCTGGGCCTATGGCGGGAAGCGCTTACTGCGCAACCTCTGCTGCAGGCAACAAGTGATGCAATTGAACCCAGGTAGATAATAACATTATCCTGAGGTGGGTTAAAGGATACGACAAGAGTAAAGGTAATCGCATTGCCGACTCTTTAGCCAAGGAAGCGGCTGGACTAAGAATTTTAGGACCCAGTGGCACCCACGGCCTGATGGCTTCGACAATTGCGGAACTTGTCAAATGTTACACCCATGCTCAATCCTCAAAGAGATGAGATGGAATCAAAGGATGTAATCTTGCCAGGATCACCTTGGGCGACCCTGAGAAGCTAGCGCCGAAGAAATATCTGGCGATGACCAGGAAAAATCTACGCCTCACAGTAGGATTTCTGACTGGCCACTGTCAACTAAGGAAACACCTCTATAATATGGGGCTAGTGGACACACCTCTATGCAGGATGTGTGAACAGGATGATGAGACTGTCAGGCATGTCCTGTGCGTGTGCCCGGAGTTATCGTCAATAAAAGAGTGTGTGTTCGGCGAGTCTTGGCCTACACCTGCCGATATAAAGGAGATGTCCCCCAGCGACCTGTCCACCTTCCTGGAAAGGACAGGATGGACGATGACCTAGGAGAACAACTCCTCGGGAGGATGTACAATGGGCACATGTGGCCTAAGTGCGTGGGCTTACACTCACCCTCCCTACTCTACAGATACAGATGAACAACCAAACGTCTGAAACTGTGAGTCCAAGCCGACTGCGCTTATTATATCTCTGATGACATCACGTTCTATTTGGCTGATACACTTCTCTAAGACTGTTCTCTGAATCATTGAATTTAATCATTGATTTTTTTTTGCTAATATTCTTCCACTTGCGTACCAATTTCATTTTCAGAAATTCTAACCTAATGTATATTACCAAATATACATTAAGGTAATGTAACCTGAATATATTTAGGATACGTAGTCCAATATGGCGGGTCGCTAAATATATTTGGGTTACATAAGCAAAATTACGTAACTTGAATGTATTTTTAACCTAAACAAAGCCTAATATATTTAGGTTACGTCGGTAAAGGTTTCTGTTCTACCATCCATCATTATTCATTATTCATTATTCTGAGTAATTGAGCTTTGAATGAGTTAGAAGTGAAAACAAAATTATGAGTATGAATTCTAAATTTCCAGGTTAAAATGGAAAATCTGATCTAAAAACAGAAATTCCAAGTATGAAGTGAAAATGAACAAATTGGTTACGAAATTCATATCTGAAAGTTGAAATTTCAAATTGAAATACCAAACTTTGAGAATGAAGTTGGAATTGTTAATTCAAATTCAGAATTTAAAATTGTAAGTCAAAGTGAGTTTGAGTCGAAATTGATAAAATATCTTCACTATGTACACAGTCTCGTTTTAGGCATTTTATACCAGCTTTTTTAGTTGGAGAATATACATTAAGAACAAATACCTGTGTTCTTGGTGGTTGCAACTACAGATTTTTCATATTTTTTTAATGTTTTGGTGTACCGTCAGCACACTATAAATCATCAAACAGAAGGTGCTCAACAATGAAGACAGAAAATGAATGATATTTTCAGTGAAACCTATTGAATTTCTGTCGCAGAAAATATAACATTGTTAATGAAGATAATAATAGGAGGGTTACCACTAATATTTAAGATATTGAACATGATATTTGTAAAAAAGAAGATTAAAACAACCGTAATGACATAGAATACCTCCACAATGTTATCATACAGAACAGATCAAAAGAACTTCTCGAAGTTCAAACAGAGGAAACAAGTGAAAAACATGGTTGAATGGGATACCTTAGGCAAAATTTAATCTGAATCATTAGTATGAATTTATCGTTAGCAATCCTGGTAGAATGGACTACAATTTGTTTGATTATTGGGGCAATAGCCTCTGTTACACCAATGTCAGTTTCAATACTACTAATGAAGTGAGTTGGAAGAACCAACAAAAATAAAAGGATTCAAAATAATAAGTCATTATAATCAATCAATAATCAGATTTAGCAAAGAAAAAAACAAGAAATTGAAGTCCAATATCATAAACGAGGTTATACTCATTCAATAAAGGGCTAGGTAAAGTACTTCTCTTTCTCCTTTATTTTTCGACACTAAAGTTTTATGCCTTTTTCATTACTCCTTCAGTTGTATTCATGACATGATACATTTTACATAAACATTTCATAAATCTTTTTCTATGGTTAAATGATCTCATTAATTTTCAGGACAAGGACCTCAGTTCAAATGTGGAGGAACTATAATAAATGAAAGATACATACTTACAGCTGCGCATTGCATCAGTAAATTGAATGACCCATTGTAAGTATTTACAGTTACAAAAATCAAAATAAAAAAATTCTTCATTGCCAATTTCTCTATAGTAAATCTAAGGTCCAATGTACAGAGTATATATACAATAATTACATCTCTCCCACAAACGGGAGTGGGTGGGGTAGAAAAAGGTTTGGTGAAGGAACGGGGAGGATCAGCAGGATGATACTTGATTATAGAGCCCCAGGACGTCCACAGGGTGAAACGCCACCTCATAAACCCACGACAGGCCAATGGGAGGCGCCCCCGCTGGTGTTAACGGGTGGCTTTCTGCCCAACAGAGTCTCATTTCAGCATTCAGTCTAAGACTTCCCGCTTCCTGCCGAGGCTTACGCGAGATGTATCGGGATGTTGCGATTTCGATACCTCATAACTGAGTGTACTAAGTGGGTGTTACGGGATTATTACTAGCCCCTTGGAAAAAGTTCAGTTACAGGTTTAGTACAAAATAACATGTTAACTGAACAAGTGGTTTCGTAATGACGATAATTTGGTTAATAAAATGCGGGAAACAGTATTTTTCTTCTGATGGGGGAAAAGTGTTATCAACAGATATATTTCACATCAGAGAATCCGATTCTTCTCAGTACTTCCAAGTTGAACAAATAATGGAATATAATATGAATGTATTATAATTCTTGTACTTGAGTAATTGACATTCTGAAAAAGAACTTAAAATTGAATAATTATTAAGATGAACGAAAACATGTTTAATGTTTTCAAAATTCAAATATTTCCAAAAGAGTTTTTATTGAGTTACTCGGTAAGACATATAGAATATCATTTATAGTTTATTATTTTGGCATAGAAGGTTTTCAGATATGAGTATATTTAACTAAGTGTTGAAGATGGATGAAAGGTATGTTATTTGATTGAACAATTATTGTTTATTATAAAGAACACAGCAATAAATCAGGTGTTGAAGTAAATATGCAAATAGTTCACTGGAAGTGCCGTTTATGATAATAAAACTTTTTTGTCGAACCTTTCTTGGCCAGCTCTTTGGATGCTTTGGATATATTCGATGCTCACGCCATTGAATTGTTTTTTCAAGTTTTTATTCAACTCTGCCATGTATATATAATATTGACTGCGGAGAGGATATACAGCTCGTAGATGGAAGCGTCCTACACCATCTGGATGCCGCAGGGACGTATACTTACCTCTGGGTGAAACAAGCCCATTCACAAGAGGTAACAGCAGTGAAGATTTCCGCGGAGAGTGTCAGCACAGATCTGGTCTTTGGAACTGTAGCGGAAGAACAAAGTTGCTACAACAAATATGTTTGGCGTTTCAATATTACTCCACTCGTTTGGAGTAGTGAAGTGACCCAGGAGGAGCTGTATCAACTTGACGTAAAGAACCGAAAATTGATGTATCTCCATAGCAGTTTGCATCACGAATCATTCGTACCACAGTTGTACTTCCCCTGACAACAGGGAGGCCGTGAAGTTTTGATTTTGGAGTGTCTACATGACAGAATGGTACTGGACGACACAGAACGAGGTGATCACAACTCTGTCACTGACTTGGAATATGTTAAGCAAAAGGTTCATATGAAAGCGACAGAGATCACTTCACTTCTACGGCAACACAAGGATAAGCCAATGTATAGGGTCTTCTTCAACAAAATTGAAGACGTTGGCTTATCAAAGCGTCTGACTTTCGCTTTCCTCAGGTCGAGTGAGATGAAGTCGAATACTTAAGGGTTCATCATGGCTTGCGAGGATAGTTTTTTCAACACCACAGTCTACCGCAGTCGCGTGATAAGTATAGAGGTACGACACAAAGTGCAGAGGCGTCTGAGGCCCTAATGCACTTGATGTCAGCATGTTCAGCATATGCGGTATCGGCTTATTTCCATCGACATTACGCGACCCTAAAAGTGATTCATTACCACCTACGGCACTTTTACGGTATTGATGAGACACCGGTCTTGCACTACGCTCCGGAGGGTATTGAATCCGTTCTGAGAAATGAGAAGGTCCGAGTTTATTGGAACAAATCGTTCTTCATCCGCAGGATCATACGAGCTAATAAGACTGATGTAGTCCTTCTTGACCAACAGAGCAAGACGATATTTGTCGTGGAGATTTCAGCTCTCGGCGAAACGAATATCGTCCGAAAAGAGAAGGAAACATGGATAAAATATCGAGAATATATCTCTGAACTCCGCAGACTATACAGACCACTGCATCAAAATCTGTTTAAAATCTAAGATGATTGTTCCGATTATTGGAGTCCTTGATGGAATGATGCCCTCTCTCCTCTCAAATCTCAAAATCATGCTTGCCGCACTGAGGCAGAAATCTAAGCCAGACAAATGCAGAAAGCTGTCGTTCTTGGCTCGCTGCGCTTACTCAGGGCACATGATTCTCGGACCCAATGATCACTTACCCTACGGTGTAGGTAGTGTTCTTCGGTTGATAATGCTGGCGTACCTTCATGAATGTATCGGGGCTTCGGGGGATAGGACCTGACCAACGCAAACTTAGGATACATCCGGAGCATGCCACCTTTCCCGTCCAAATCCTGAACCAGCATGCCTACAAAGTGGTGAAAGTGACAGTTCTACCACCCGTTGACACAGCTGGAGCGGAGACCCGCATCATGCTACCAATGGAGATTATCAAAACACGCAGGGCGCTCCACTGAATCAGGTCACTGTAAAACAAGAACTGGCTTATTTGGATGCAGAAGTTCATAGAATTCTAACAGAAGAACATAACAGACATCTGCCAAATTACCACCACCGTATACAGCGTTATCCAATCGTTTTCAGAATCGGAAGGATGAATTCTCGGCCTTGCGGTTCGGGAAATTGCACGACAGGAACACAAGTTGGAGACTAGGATCACGTTGGCGGGACAACACGCGTTTCGTATTTAATGTGTGATGGATTATAATAGGGCGGTCAATAGGCCTTTCATGTCTGCAGTGTGGAAAATAGCCGCCAAACTACGACGTACCTATCTATCGTACTCTGAGTCAAAACAGCACTGTCTTGATAGGATACGAATGCTAGTGGCTACTAAAGAGTCACTAGTGAGGCGAGAGAAAAGTATCACGAAAAACCTCAGGTTACATGAAAAACCTTCTCGCTTATCCTAAAACCTCCGCGTGGATAATCAGTCGACCGCTGATCAGGTGATCTTCTGAAAGAACATCTTTGAACACCCGCAACAAATTAGACACTTCAACCTTTGCCCAGTTCAAAGCTTTCAGCAGCCTGAGCTCAATGAGCTGCGCAACTTGATAACCCCGGAAACCCCGGATGACGTTCGGAGAGCTCTTGTAGGTTTCAAGAACGTTGCTACTCCAGGCCCAGATGTGCTGAACACTTGGTGAAAAAACTACCAGGCATCCATCGCCATCTGGCCAGAGTTTTCAACGCATGTTTGGACGCAGAGCGGCCGATTACCGATTGGTTTGTCGAGGGGTGGACTGTGGATTCCTAAGAATTACAGACCAATAACTTGCTTGAATTCATGTAATGAGTTGTTTACGAACATCTTATTGTTGACCGAGTATTGGACGGATGTTGCATTTGCTCATGTTGCATTTGCTCATATGCCTTACGGTACCTGACAAAAAATTGAGATTGATTGAACAACTGGTACCACTCTGGTGGACTCGGTTCACTATAATATCTGATCGAGCCAGGGTCCAAACAGGGTGTTGATACTTTCAGAAAGAGTGTATTTAATGGCAGTTCTCTCAGTCCCCTTCTCTTCTGCATCTTACAATCGCCATTATCAGTTGCGCTTAGAAATACTTTAGGGTATAACTGTGGCACCCCATGAAACCGGAGGGTCACCCATTTATTTTATATGGATGCTCTTGAACTTTATGCCTTTGGAGAAAATGATTTTCATCAGTCCTTGAGAGTGATGGAAGAATACACGCATGCTATCGGTATGGAATTCAGAATAGACAAATGTGCAACGGTTCATCTCGAAAGAGGAACCGAAAGAGGAAGAAGCATTATAAGCAAAGCATTCTATGTCCAAAATTTTCGACCACTCGACCAACCTTCAGATATGGGGGTGCATGGAATTGAAAGGATTTGCTGAAGAAAAGAGTAAACAAAATAAAATGGCTGATCGCTTAAGATGACGGACTGATTTTTCTAAGCGGTCTCTTGATATGGGTATCAAATGAACAGAATGGGAAAAATAACATGACTTCATTCTAAATCTAATGTGGTGGACGACTCAAGATGCGAACTATTTTTTTTCATGCACCCCAATGAAATTGATTTCGAACGAAAAGGTTTGCTGAAGAGAGCATGAAAAATAATATAACGTTACTCCAAATTCCAAATGACTTGCGACCCAAGATGCGAACAATTTTTTTATGCACTCCTATGACATGGTTATCAAACGAGAAGGTTTTGCTGAAGAGAACTATATCCAATATAGTAGGCTACCCGGAAAAAAAATAAGGAATATTTCTAGCGATAACTGAAAAATAAAAAAATTACGAATTAATTCAATCTCATCAATTTAATACATTACACAATTTATGTTATATGAAATTGTTGCAGTGTAGGTATATAGATAAACTAAAATACAATATGTAACTTTATTTCGACAGGTAATTCTGATAAAAAAGCCTTGTTTTTTATAGAATAGGTAAGTATCACAATAGCTTGATGCGGGCTATATATAAGTCGCTGGATGAAAGATATGAAGTCATTCATTATTACGAAAAATGTTTTTCAACACTTTTATTTGTAACTAAAGTTACTTTAGTTTCGTTCCATAAAAACATTTTCATATAAACATTATTATCATTAGCTTGAACAATTTTTGACTCCGGAAGGTTGCCATTTGTATGGATATGATCGTTGTTGAACACAGACAAACTATTTTTCCAATATCGAAATGTAATCTCGAAAGAAATATGTTTTATATATCGGGAATAAAATTGAATTTTAGACAAAAACAAAAAAAAATATCTACCTTTTTTAGAATTTTACTGTTCATGTCAATTTACTTGATATTATCAAATAAATTTAACGCTAGTCAAAGATCGAGTCAAATCATTGATTGAGTACAGAGTGAGTTTTTTTTCTGTAGTTGAAGAAAATCAATTTCTCAAAGATTCATTAGCATGAAAAGGAATCTGAAATCTTCCAAAGTTATGAAATAACAATCATAAAACCATTAAAATCATTTAATCATTCACCTGTCTCTTTCTACAGATCGGAAAGACTAATATTTTTTGAATGCCCTGAAAGCAATTGCTACATCGGAAGTTACCCCTAAAGTTTTTCAGTGTAATTTCTCAAAAATATTTCAGATGTTTTAAGAATATCTATTGAAGAACAAATTATCTCTTATTCACCTTTTTTTCTGATTGATCCGACCGTTACTTGATGACGATCCACAGAAATTTCATAAACTACACTTTAAGATTTGATCTTCACAAACTTTTTTTATAAAATATTACGTATATCACGACAGATCTCGCTTGTCTTGATATATGTGATATAGTTTGGAAAACAAATTTTCTGAAGATCAAATCGTAAGATGTAGTTTATGTAATTCCTATTTACCTATTTAGTGTTTTTTGCATCCAAAACAGTATATCTTATAATTGTTAGAGAAGTTCATTCATCTGAGTAATTCAAACTTTCTGGTACTGTTGAAAATGACTATTTTCCATAAAATATTTTCTTATCATTTCCAGATTAGGTGTCAGAGTAGGAGAACACAACATACTAACAAGAACAGACTGTGAAATCATGGTAAATGGACAAAGGAAGTGCTCAGGTCCAGTTCAAGACTTAGCAATTGAAGAAATTCTTCCCCATCCTCGTTTCAATCCCAACGTCATACAAAATGATATTGGGCTTCTGAGGGTATCCAGGATGAACTTGAATGTTGGTGAGTTTTGAGAATAATGATATTCATCGAACTTTAACCCAATTTCCTTTGTTTCATTAACAAATGTTATTATCGATTCACAACTTCATATAGTTACTATGTCAAAGTTTAACTATTCCACAGACTGAGAACCGTTACTTTGTGAACTGACACAGAGCAAAGTGAATTTCTGACGATGGGCAATCGATCAGGTCAGTTTCAGCTGAAATGGCAGAAAAAGACAAGTTGAGACTTTTCTTATCAATTCCTAAAGTCAGTTAGAGAATTTTGGGTTCGATGAATCTGTTGAAATCTTTTGAAATATGTTAACAAGCAGTTTATGCTTGAGGAAGCTATTTTATAGCGAAACACGTGTCTCGGTTTTTTAAAACCCTTTTATAGTGAGAATCATACAATAAACTGTATTGATCAGTTTTTTTTTCTGAGGTATTTACCTTGGTATATCAGATCAGATTATAGAATGGGGGTTTGCCTTAAGTGTCACGCAATATGCCGTTAATATTATTCTGTCTCAAGTTCAACTCCGAACTGATTTTCGATTTCGATTGATTGAAATCAATAATAGGGAAATATTCAAGCTAACGTTCTTAGAAAATATTTGTGTGTGTTAAAGGGCATTTGTTATCAAAACAATTCGAGTGGGATCAACCACTATTTATGTATAACAAATTACAGGTATTCACCTAGTAATTTTATTTCTTATATCAACACTAAGTTTGCACTAGGAGCAAAAAACTCATGGAGTGCACAGTTAGTGTATGTGATATATGAAATCAATAAAAGATGGAGTATAATTACCCAAAAAAAACTTCCAAACACCTTTGTGCTAACTAGGAACATGTAGCTTAGCATTTGTATTTCAACCCGCTTTTTCCCGGGCTGTCAATCTCAGTTTCACTATTGGTTAACTTTGACGAATGCTAGAATTTGGTGTTTCGATTTAACCATAAAAGAAAGTAGCGTGGAGATGCATCTCAGTGGTTGCTGGATGCTACAAATATTCTTTAGATTTTGAATAAGAATCACTGTCATCACATAAACATCTGAATCTGTCAAAGTTACTCATGCTATAATTACTCCATAATCAAATAAAACAGAACACAGAGTCGGGTGCTACAAATGCAATACGCATATACAGACGGCTCAATAACCAAAGAAGGCTCAGAATGTGGAGTTTACTCCAGATCACTAAGCCTAAGGATTGAGTGGGGAATGGGAAAAATACCAGCATGGTTCAAAGAGAACTGGCTGGTATCTCAAACGCCACAAATGAAATAGCCAGGTAAGGAATTTCTGGTAAAAATATGACAATCTGCACTGACAGTAGACAAGCCCTGTTAGCCTTGAACATACAACGAGTTACCTCAGGGCTAGTACTAGAGTGCCACCAAGATTTAACCAAAGCCTCGGTAGATAATAACATTATCCAGAGGTGGGTTGAAAGGCACGACAGAAGTAAAGGTAATCGCATTGCCGACTCTTCAGCCAAGGAAGCGGCTGGACTAAGAATTTTAGTACCCAGTGGTACCTATGGCCTGATGACTTCGACAATTGCGGAACTAGCCAAACGTCACGCCCATGTTCTATTCCTAAAGAGATGAGATGAAATCAAAGGATTCAATCTTGCCAGGATCACCCTGGGCGACCCTGGGAAGCTGGCGCCGAAGAAATATATGGCGATGACCAGGAAAAACCTACAGTTAATAGTAGGATTTCTGACTGGCCACTGTCAACTAGGGAAACACCTCCATATTATGGGGCTGGTGAACACACCTCTATGCAGGTTGTGTGAACAGCAAGATGAAACTGTCAGGCATGTTTTCTGCGAGTGTCCGGAGTTATCGTCAATAAGAGAGTGTGTGTTTGGCGAGTCTTCGCCTACACCGGCCGATATAACGGAGATGTCTCCTAGTGACCTATCCACCTTCCTGGAAAGGACAGGATGGACGATGACCTAGGAGGACAACTCCTTGGATGTACAATGGGTCACATGTGGCCTAAGTGCTGTGGGCCTACACACTACACTCCACACCACCCTTACTCTACCCTCCCTACTCTCCATAATCAATTGTGAGAGATATCTCACAAATGTTTCGAGAATATGATAAAAATTTCCATTTTCATCTATTGAAGATTTTTTTGTATTTATGTGAAGCGTTACTATGCAGAGGGCTCAAGTTTGTAACATCTGTTACAATTACAAATGATTTCCCAGACAGGTGGTCGTGTAGTGACTGTGGTTACACAGGCGAAGAAAATCTTTTTTGGTCTCCCTTACCTCTATAATCTACAATTAAAAATTTTTTTATGAATACAGTAGCTCTACTTCAGCTTCTTTATGAATAAGTGGCAAACCTGTACTTGAAAACCTAGAAAAATTAAAGTGAATACATTGAATATAAATTGGAAGGGAAGATATTTTTAGGAGAGTATAATTCTTGGGAAAAAACCTTTTTGGTAGTTTCTCACATTTTTTGTGTGAATCTGGGAAGTAGAGAGCCAAAAAGCATCTTTCCCACGAATATTGAATACATTCAGCGCTATCACAGCTTTTAAAGAATTATTATATAAAAATTGTTGTACCAAGATGAATTTTTGAATCCCGATATTGAACTGATTGGCGAAATATCTGTAGAAAGGTATTTTTTTGAAATGTAGAGTGGAATAAGCCCCAAAATGATTCATTGTCATATGATTTGTTCATTCTGAACCATATTCATTTTTTTTTCAGAAAACGTTCGACCGGTTTGTTTACCCATCGACAATTCAAGAGATGCAAAGTTCAGATACGCAACAGTCACGGGTTGGGGAGTCACCGATTCAGGTTGGTATAACTTGCATTTCATCAAACAGAAGAATACTTTCATTACTTTTCTCAGTGTGAAAGAAAATTTGCAAACAATTTTCCAAACTTTCCTTCTTAGGGTTCACATAATTTGTTTCTACTGATAATATGTTAAAAATATGTTGAAATATGTTTTTTTTCGTTAACCAGCTGTCGCACCTCTACGAACGACAATCCTCAGAAGTCGAAACTTGTTCGAGCTGAGGACTAACGAGGTCTTACTTTTCAACGTGTGATTCCTAACATGAAATATAAGAGATACATTTCATTAAAAGTAGTACCACAAGACCTCCAAATTTTATCGATAAATTTTCATTTTTTAAGTGAAACTTTGTTATATAAAATCACTATGAGAGCAACCAGCTGATGGATTGATTGATATTATTTGATGATAATAAGTTTGAGTTCGAAAAAATGGACATTTATCTGAAAAATTTTTTAGGTCGAGTGGTTTTCGTGGAAATTATTTCCTGAAATATTCCCAGCCGAATGCATCGATATAAATACAAAATATCATTTCCCAAATTAAATAATTCCATGAGCTGCATAATGAGAAATTTCAACAAGAACATTTGTTTGAAAGTACAATTATTTAATACACATCGTTCGAATATAATAACAGAGGACCTACGTGACTGACTGAACTCGTATTTTTGAACAATAGGATTTCTTCGTAAAATATATCGTGCCTTAACATGAGACCGCAAAGCCGGCACCCGAGTTACCCGACATACTTTAAATGTCTAGATGCATTAATAACTCTATTTCAAGTTAATTGCTACTATTCAGAATGATGTTTCGATTCGAAATAAATTTCGATTAAGATGTTAAAATTTCTGAATATCATATATGAATTGTTGGTATTCTAAGTGGATATTGAATCGAAATATTGTCTTATTTTCGTGAGGTAATAAGAATCGGTGAAGTATGGCAATTCATTTTTCATTTATTTCGTATCTGTTTATTGTTTTGGTGATTTTAGGAATCATACGTTAAAAGGCAAGACCTCGTTAACCTTAGCTCGCACAAGTTTCGACTTCTGAGGGTTGCCGTTCGTATAGGTGCGACATCTGGTTAACGGAAAAACAGATTTTAAAACAGATTTAATTGATTTGATTTTGATAATTTATTGGCGAAAAATAAAAACTCAAATTCGTATCCACAATTTATTATCACTCTCGGATGTTATAATGGTAAAACCATCAATCAATCAGTATGTGTTTCGAACCTATATAGGCTCATCATCAGCTAATTATGTAAAATTCTACAATAAAAGAAAAACAACATAACGATAGTTAATACAATGAAGTATGAAATACTTACATGGAGAAGAAAATATTTTATAATGAAGAAAAAAAATTGTCACATGTTACCAATGAAGAAATGGTCACAATGACATGTCAATAATAATGATAAAATATTTGTTTGAAGTAGTGAAAACGACGGAAGTTAATACATCATATCTATAAAAGATTGAACTATGAAAATCATAAAACGGTACATGAAAACGAATCATAATGAAAAATATCCGTACTAAATTGAATGAGAAAGGAGAATCAACTGTCAAAAATATATAAAGAGATAAAATCGAGATGACACGAAACAATGACAAGAGATTTGCAAACACAGAACATAACAAAAGAAGGACTACCACGTACATATCGACTCGTGTTCTGAGCAAACAGACCTCTTAAAAAAATCTGTTTAAAATATGTTTTTCCGTTAATCACTTGTCGATCCATACGAACGACAATTCTCAGAAGTTGAGAAACTTGTGCGAGCTAAGGACTAACTTGTTATTCCTAACACGGTTGCAGAATCATCTCAGCTTCGACCAGATAAATTCTGTCGAGAGAAATATCTGGTCGAGACGGGATTCGAACCCACGGCCTTCCGATCGTGAGTTGGGCGCACTACCCCCGCGGCCAATTCCACAACCATACAATTCCATAAATGCCATCTTGTTACAAAAACTAGTGAAAGTAATCCTATGAGTTGAAATGTGAGTCAATAAGGTTGGAAGAACAATTGTTCCGATCAGCAGCTTCTATTGCCTAATGAAGAAAAGGTGTTCAACAACTGAAACTGACCACCAAACAACTGTACAACCATACTAATAAAAGGAAAAATAAGGTTTTATGGATGATCAAGGCAGGGAAAATTTAGTTGAAATTAGGAGAATTGAAAAACTTTTGGCAATCAAATTGTACATGTTCATTAAGAAACATAACATTAGTTATAGAGTTATTAAAAGCAGGGTTGATTTCAAGAATTTCAAGTAAATCAGGTAAAGTGCCTTTTTGGCAAACGTGTGAAATGTTTGAATCAGAATCAATATCAATAATATGGTTGTAATTAAGAATGTGATTAGAGATCGAACTCTTAGGGTTATAATCATTCAAGTGCAAACTTCTGAAATTGTCATCGGTCACGTCAGCACTCACATTTTCAAAATAAGTAAATAGTAAATCTATAAGAGAGACATTATTTTCAGAAATCCGGATGGGACCATCAATTCTCTGTATAAAATTAACCGTGTCTGTTATTGCTCGTAAGTCTCTAGATAGCTTAAAATTCGAATCTAAAAAATTTATATTGAAATCGCCAGTATATATCATTTCGTCATAATCATAAAATATATTGATGCGAGTATCCTCGAACTCATTCCCCAAATTTTCCGGAACGTCTATTGATATTGAAAAATACTCCTTGACTCATCTTCTAAATGTACAGGAAGAAATGTGATTTGAAAAAATATTTTTTCATCGTCTACTGCGATACAACTATAGATATCAATAACCTACATTAACTCCATAGCGGAGTTAATGTAGGTTAACTACGGAAAAGATCAGGGTTTTTTAAACTTCGAAAGGTAGTGAGGTAAAGATGGTTATCAGGAATTTTCCTATATGAAATAGATTTTCAACAGGCAATTCCTATCACAAAGTCAATAGTTCACGCAGTATTTGTAAACTTCTTGTTCGGTCGAAACATTCACATAATTCATTTCAATTATTCATTGAAGTTTCTGATATGAATTTAAAATAACTATCGATTGGTTTATGTTTGGTAACAGTATTCACATCAGAAAACGGATAGAAATCACTATTTAAAAATTATTCGGTCGGTTGCCAGGTGGTTCGACATGGGTGCTTTGTTCACTCACTCGAATTGACTGCCGTATTGGTCGGTGGTTCAAGCCCCAGTATGAACGATCGATTTGCACTTGCTATCGTCCAACCCGTGTTAGGAATTACACGTTAAAAGGTAAGACCTCGTTAATTCTTAGTTCGCACAAGTTTCGACTTCTGAGGGTTCTCGTTCGTACGGGTGCGACAGCTGGTTAACGGAAAAACAGATTTTTTTTGATAACCTTTACGTACTCTCCCTCTCGATATAGTGACAATTACTATTTTTGGAGAAACTTCAATTTCAAAATTTTTTCAAATGAACTTGTTCCATTTAATGAGCTGTTTCCATCCATTTCGATTGATTATACTTTCGAAGGTTTTTTATCATTATCATCAGATTATGTCATTAAAATGCAACCAAACTTCACTGAATTTATTATTGATGATGTTTCTCAATGATAGTGAGTTTTCTTCAATACCTTTTTGACGTATTCAAAAAACATTTTATTGTGAGATTTTCACTAAACAATTTTACAGAAACGTTACACGTGTTTCGCCATACAATGGATTTTTCAGGCGAGTCTTTCACTACCATTGTATAACGAAAAACGTGTTGCGTATTCGTAAAATCATTTAGTGAAAATTTCACAATAAAGTGTTTTTTGAATACGTTAGTTTTGACTTTTCATCAAGTATCGGCCAATTCCATTATATATAATAGCTTTTTGAAAAATTTCAGATTCATAAGACCATGTTTTGTTACAGGTCAAAATAGTATGGTTCTTCAAAAAGTAGAGTTGCCCATCGTTAGCTTAGAGGATTGCAGAAACGTCTACAAATCTGAACCAAAAGCTAACATTAACTACTTACAACTTTGCGCTGGAGGAAGAGATAAAAAGGATTCTTGCCCAGGAGATAGTGGAGGACCTCTACACGTAGCAGCTTATATCAATGAAGCAACACGATATGTTCAACAGGGTGTTGTGTCATTTGGACCACGGTTTTGTGGCCTGGAAGGTTATCCGGGAGTGTATACCCGAGTGGCCTATTATATGGACTGGATTTTGGACACGATAAGACGTTGAAGTAACAGAAGACGCGATAAGATGAATTAACTTATCAGCTGAATTAAAAGTGCTATATCTATATATTTATTTGAATGCCATATTTGGCCTGTGTTCTATTCGAAAGGTTCAATTCAGTATTTTTGAAACTTGTTTTTGAACCTTATTTTCTATGTATGTGTTGTTCTCTTAAAATCTTAGAGAAATTGATCTGACGCAACCGTTTCAAGGAGTCATATCATCAAAATAGACTGGATCTCATTTTTTTATTGTGTACAACGAAATAAGAAATTCAAACAAGTGGATGAAATAAAAAGGTATTAGTAGCTCGAGTATAATACTACATCTGTGTCTTGTTTCTTCATTTATTTATACTAGCCTTATAGTTTCAAATAAGAACTTGAATCGTTATTTGTTTTATCAACGCATATATTCTTCTTATTATTACAATATATTGATCTGTATGATTTTTATATTTTAAACGTTTATTTATTTTAAAATATTTTGAATTCATCCTAAGACTGTAATTCATAAGTAGTGCTGTGTGCACTGACCCCCCGTCAAATGAACATGTTGATTCTGTGTACATATTGTGTCGTGAAAGTGGAAAAGTCTACGAAAATATAAGCTCATATAATGAGCTGCTTGAATTGCTACTTTCGCACAGGCACCGCTCTCAGACCGCCTCATGGATTTTTCTGTAGTGCTTGTGTTTTATCCTTCCTCAAAAAAGGTCTGTTTCAATATAATTGTCACGTGAGCACAAGCAATGGAAGGCAATCAAGGGTTCCAAATGGTATGTGAATATATGAATGTGGTATGTCTATGAGGATGTCGAGTTGCAGGGGTATACAGATTATTTTGGAAAAAAAGTTTTTGGCTTTCTACTGCTCCATCTTGATACAAAAAAATGTGGAAATCTTCCAAAGAAAGGAAGGAAGTAATCAATTTTAAAAATAAGTAACTCTATAAATGGATGTGTAGATCATACAAAGAAGTAACTTGCATGATCTACACATCCATGCAAAGAAGTAAAGTGCATGATCTACACATCCATTTCCATTCCCAAAAAATTAATCATTCCTAAAAATATAACCCTCTCAATATATACAGATCAGTTCTGAACGTTTAATATTTCAAAGTTCAGACAAGAGACAAAGCAAGCTGTTTGATCGCTCGTTTTCAATACCGCTTATGCCGTCCTACGACTACATAAGCTGAGTTTGCACATCAATAAATCTACCAGTTATATATTTATACCAGAATCAAATTATATGTATATCTTCAGATTATGTTCATCATTGATATAATTTGATTCTGGTATAGTTTTTATGCAGTTGAGTTGTTTTAGGTAGGTTTCTGTGTGGTAGATGTGTAATTACTTAAAATGTTTGTTATCTATTTAACATGTTGAACAAGTTCTAATAGTAATAACGAGTGTGATAACAACGCAGACTTTTTCCTGTGTAGTGATTCCAATAGGAATGGTGAACAATGATAACAAGAGATACCAGTGAATAAGATTCAGATGCATTTGAATATTGAAACACAAAGAGTATGTTTCATTGTATATAAGAATCTTCATCTCAAGTTTCATTTCGAGGGAAACAAACTATTACAAGCAACATCAGATTTGACCAAAATTTTTTTCTCAACTGTACGCAAAATAGTCAAAAACATACCTTAAGTACCAAAGACGCGATTTAACAAAATCAGTGAAAAAAACAATATATGACTGTTACAAAAGCAATGAGAATCCTACAACTAAAATCATAAGGTAGAATACCTACTTCCTGCCATAACGTGAGCTGCTTCAGAATTGGATAAAGAAACTAGGATTTAGATTTGAAATAATAAACAAACGTCAAGCAGTTATGGAAAACAGAAGAATAGTGAAATTGCGTAACAAATACTTAGAACAAATAACTGAATAACAAAAAAATTTCTATTTGGACGAAACTTGTTATGACACATGCCTGCAAAGGATCGCGACTAATCATTGTGCATTGCGGAGGAAGTAAAGTATGTGCAAAGTTGACTATCCGACATGGGAGCTGATATTTCCGAGGAATTTGAGGGTGTTGAGACTGGCCTGAACGAATTGTTCTTTTAGATGATTTGATTTATAGCCAGTCTTCAAGTATGCCCACTGACTATACGTGAAAGATTTCTTTCCTTTTACGAGGAATTGGGCAAATTTGGATATGCAGTTGGTTACCTCGTTCACAGGCAGATGGAGCAACGACAAACCTGTTGTTTGTTGTAGTCTTCAGCTTAGTTCGAGGAATGATACTCTGACGGAATTCGATTTTCAATTATCGGAAATCATCGACTTCATGTTGATGATATACACTACCTTGCACTGACGAGTGGCCAAACAGCCCGAAACCGGTCTGCAAGTGTGTTCCAATAATTGAAAATCTATTGCGGCAGTTGTATCGCCAACAGCATATGCAGGAATAACTTCAGTGAAGAATCCTGCACTGACACCTGTCGGATATAATCCAACGCCCTTCGTGGTATTAGCCAGGGGAGTAGTTGTTTTCTGATAGGTGTCAGTCCATTAACCTACTGTGTAGGGTGTTGAGACTGGCCTGAACGAATTGTTCTTTTAGATGATTTGATTTATAGCCAGTCTTCAAGTATGCCCACTGACTATACGTGAAAGATTTCTTTCCTTTTACGAGGAATTGGGCAAATTTGGATATGCAGTTGGTTACCTCGTTCACAGGCAGATGGAGCAACGACAAACCTGTTGTTTGTTGTAGTCTTCAGCTTAGTTCGAGGAATGATACTCTGACGGAATTCGATTTTCAATTATCGGAAATCATCGACTTCATGTTGATGATATACACTACCTTGCACTGACGAGTGGCCAAACAGCCCGAAACCGGTCTGCAAGTGTGTTCCAATAATTGAAAATCTATTGCGGCAGTTGTATCGCCAACAGCATATGCAGGAATAACTTCAGTGAAGAATCCTGCACTGACACCTGTCGGATATAATCCAACGCCCTTCGTGGTATTAGCCAGGGGAGTAGTTGTTTTCTGATAGGTGTCAGTCCATTAACCTACTGTGTAGGGTGTTGAGACTGGCCTGAACGAATTGTTCTTTTAGATGATTTGATTTATAGCCAGTCTTCAAGTATGCCCACTGACTATACGTGAAAGATTTCTTTCCTTTTACGAGGAATTGGGCAAATTTGGATATGCAGTTGGTTACCTCGTTCACAGGCAGATGGAGCAACGACAAACCTGTTGTTTGTTGTAGTCTTCAGCTTAGTTCGAGGAATGATACTCTGACGGAATTCGATTTTCAATTATCGGAAATCATCGACTTCATGTTGATGATATACACTACCTTGCACTGACGAGTGGCCAAACAGCCCGAAACCGGTCTGCAAGTGTGTTCCAATAATTGAAAATCTATTGCGGCAGTTGTATCGCCAACAGCATATGCAGGAATAACTTCAGTGAAGAATCCTGCACTGACACCTGTCGGATATAATCCAACGCCCTTCGTGGTATTAGCCAGGGGAGTAGTTGTTTTCTGATAGGTGTCAGTCCATTAACCTACTGTGTAGGGTGTTGAGACTGGCCTGAACGAATTGTTCTTTTAGATGATTTGAATTATCTAATTTGTGTAATTGATGACTTGTTCATTCTGTGGAAATTCATGATCACTTTAATGAAATGAATGAAATGAAATGAAAATTAACTAATAGGTTGAATCCTAAAAACGTGGTTATATAGGGAGTTTGTAGGTAAGCTGGATGGGGAGGTAATTGAATGAACAGAAGTGCCAAATATAAACATTTCAACACATTATAGAAATTACCGGGGTTGTCAACCACCCGCATCATGTAAATGATCAGATTAACATAAGAACATTATTAAAAATATGTAGGACATTGATGCTATCAATATCTGACGCGCTCGAGTATGTCCATGCAACATTATTTTTTTACATATTTGAAAATCTATAGTCGCTACCCCCACCGATGAAAAGTTACATATTATAAAACATTTTTTTCTTCTTATCATCTAAGCTTTGCAACCTAATATGTCTCTATGACGCTCCAGTAAATCCCCATTTTGCATCGTGGGCTACCCTACTATTGAATATAGAATAAAAAAAATACTTTTGTCTAGTTTCTACTGTGTTTATTTATTCTTTACGACCGGTTTCGGCTTATAAGGCCATTTTCAAGTAATTACCACAAATTGTCAAGTTGCGTCTTAAATAGGTCGTTGAGCGTCATGCACTTGGGGTCCTTGTACAATTTATTTATTTCCAACGCTTCCAATAAATTCATCTCCCTTCCTTTGTTACATGTATGAAGAATTTTCATGTTTCCTTTATTTATTGTATGGTTTGTTTCTTTTAGATGTTCAATATATGGCTGATTTTTTATCTGATGATACATGTTCTCGGTATCTTATATCGAAGTTTCTGCCTGTCTGACCTGTATAAGCTGCTGGGCAGTCCTCACATTCTAGTCTGTATATGCCCGATTTTTTCCATTTATCCTGTGCTGACCCACGGTGTGTAATGATAAGGCAACACTTCACTTAACACTTTATTCACTTCCCAAGACTAACAATCAAAATCCCAACTTCATCCCCGAGATCTGCACTCGCTCGGTGCTTGATTCATACTCCCCCAGTCGCCTTTGATTATCCAACCTTTCCCATGATTCATTCCAAAGCAGTGGTGTCGGTACGCTGCCACATATCCCTTTTGGGTTTTGCGTTGAATAACATGTTTCCTAATTTGAATTGAAGGGGTTATATTTTTAGGAGTGATTAACTTTTTTGGGAAAGAAAGTTGTTGGCTTTCTACTACTCCATCTGATACAAAAAAAGGGATGAGAGAATCTTCCAAAGAAAGGAAGGAAGTAATCAATTTGAAACCCTATACATGAATGTGTAGATCATGCAAAGAAGTAACTTTTAGACACAAACTGAATATGATGACAAACACGATTTACAACAAATTTGAATGAGTGTATCACCTTATCATTAAAAAATTTCCATTGTTGGCAGTGATGGTTCATAACAATGGCGATATTGGCAATATATCTGTTCTGTTTAAAATCTGTTTTTCTGTTAACCAGCTGTCGCACCCCTACGAACGACAACCCTCAGAAGTCGAAACTTGTGCGAGCTAAGGATTAACGAGGTCTTACCTTTCAACGTGTGATTCCTAACACGGGTTGGACGATAGCAAGTGAAGATCGATCGTTCAGACTAGGGCTTGAACCACCGACCAACACGGCAGTCAATTCGAGTGAGTGAACAAAGCACCCACGCCGAACCGCTTGGCTACCGACCGTTCTTTTTTTACTTTTTATCGTTCCAATAATCATTTCTACATTTACTCACTTGACATTTAACTTGTTTCAACTTGATTAACGACACATTTATTACGTCACAATTTATTCACAAAATTTGTTCTATTCAGATTAACAAATGTTTTTCGTTATCTGAATCAATTTGTTTGATGAAAATTTATTAGCATTGTTTGATATGTGACTTTTTTTCAGTTATCAGAATATTCACTATAATTTCTGCAGAACACGAATGTAATTGTTTGTTGATAACAGTAGTTACATGTGTATCGTTTATTTAAATAGATTTTCAATAAAATACGTAATGATATCTCTATTCTCGCATACATCAAATAAATTAGCGTTGAAATCCGATCTTTTCAGCATAACCGCATAGTCGTACGCCTGGTTGACAATGAATCATTATTGTTTTCATAATAAATGCTCAATAGATCCCTACATCCCTCAAATTTCATAAGAGAAAATGATTTTAATTTATTAAATTATTATAACAAAGAAATAAAATTGATAAACACTTTTATCAATCTACTGGACCTAACTAAATGAATTTCCTAAATAGGTTTTTTTCCTTAACCTAATTGTTATTATTTGGTAATATCTTATTACAATTGAAATAAATCAAAAAATTCACAAGCAAACGTACTTTAAGTATATATTTCAGTTATTTTTATGATTTTGTCCATCATTAAAACTATTTTCCTGAGCAGAGTGTTCGCTATTTTTTGTCATCACTTTCCACTCATTTCCTATTTTCTATAGATAGATGTGAACCTGAATTACAAACAGCTATCAATAAAATTAATGATATTATGATCAGAATATCTGAATTCTGATCATAATATCTGAATATCTGAATAAAACGAAAGCAATGATAATTACAACAAAACATAAACATAATTCAATTGACAAAACATCTACCTATAACTATAAATATTTACAATCAAAAAATTGAAATTGTCGAGGAATTCAAATATTTGGGGTTCATCGAGGATCGAACAGTGACTATGAAAAAACATTTTAATTATATCCACAATGAAATTGCTAAAAAACTATTTTTCTTTGGCGGTGTAAACAGTTGCTTACTGTTTCAGACTCCCATTACAGTTTTCAAATCAATCATTCAACCACATTTCGATTACTGCGCTACTTTACTATCACAACTTGATGCAAATTGTTAATCGTTAAAATCGTTATATTTCAAACAAATTATACAAATCATTATACACATGGAGAAAACTTCTTTCCCTTAAGGCGCCAACTTGGTGATTGGGAAAAGTGCTTGTTTTGGAGTTTTCAATTGCAATGATTAACAATTTTGAAATATCAAGAGGCAAAATTAAAATTTGAAGCAAAAATAGAAAAATGTAAAATCCTCAATCAATATACTTTATTGTCTAAGAAAAGATATTCTTATTGACAAAGCTTTCTATAATCTAAAGTCAGTACATGATAGAATTTGACAAATAGTATTCTATATATCACAGGTCAACAAATACAAAAATGTTCACAACATAATTAGTGAGCATCATCGTAAAAATATTTTATTTACATATCTTATTATAATCTAAAATGAATATTAGTATAAATGAATTTGTAAATAGTATTCTAGTACATAAAGTGAGTTGCCAAAAGCAAAAATTTATGGCAATACAATAAAGTGAGCATCATCGTAAAACTTCTGTGAGATACTCCTGAACATTTAGTAAAGAAATTGCGCTAATTAAGAGACAAATAAATTTTTCAATATGAAATCGAGTTATGATTTTTCCTCTCGGTTTTTTAAACTCAAATCAAAAAATTCCCCTTCAAATAATGTATTACATGAGTTTTAATCAATTAAACTAATAGAATGTAATTGGTTGAAATGAGTCGCATTCAGAAATGTTTTATGATTTGAATTAATTATTTAAATTTCAATTCTTTTTATTCTGAAAAACAGCAATCAACTGAATCAATTTACATGCAACCGAGTGTGATTGGGGATACCCCAGAGTGATGGACATGTGTAGTTGAAAATATATCGTTCATTAGTCACATTCCGCTCTATGAACACGTATCGGTTTTTATTATCTGAACACTTTTGATATAGTTGTTCCAAAGAAACATTCACTATGTGTTTGTTCAAAGTATTGGGAGTCAGTGTTTTATTCATTCTATGTGACGGTCAAGGTGAGAATAATAATTTAGTGATTTATCGAAACGTGCTAAAGTTAGTTTGGTTGCGTTTTTTCGTGTCTGATAACCGCTCGCGCTTAAGGTTTTTTCTCGGGAATATTTCCAGTTTTGTTGAGAAAGGGTTACGGTAACCTAAAAACATGCATAATATAGACTGGCTAGTCAACAAGTAATAAGAGTTCAATTAAAAACAAATTTTGCAAATCGATAATTCTTTGGTCTACTATTCACCTAATCATGACAAGTTCAAGGATTGTATGGCACAACTGAACTGATATTTGAATTCTGTCATTTGATTATGTTCGGTTGTTTTAAACTCTTATCCGTTTCCATGTATCTACTTTAAACTCTTAAATCTTAGTGAATACCTATTCAATTAAATCTTTGTCATTGTAACACAAGTTGAATGATTCCGTCAGCATAAAAACTACTCGTGATTCGATGAAGTAGACGAAGACCGTTTTTGTCTGGTCCTAATTGGAGATTGACAGTCGGTTAGGAGAGAATGGTGAGTGAGGCAGAACTTTAACCCCCAACTCATTCAATTTTTGTACGGTGATTTGTGAAAAGTGTATTGTCATGGAGTAGGATCGAGCGTTTTCTGTTGACCAGTGCCGGTTGCTGCTGATGCAATTAGGCCCGGTGCCAGAAAGTTATAGTAAATCACAACAGTCGCTAACCACCATACAGTAACCATGGTTTTTTGGTGGGTTTTTGCCTTTCGGAAGTGCCTGGGTGGCTGCTCATCGATGTCCAAGGACTCTCCTGAACGTCTCATGTTGTCGTAGAGGATTTAAGTTTCATCATACGTGACGATCCGATCCAAAACAGAATCGTTTGGGTTGCGCAAGAGCAAAGAAGATCAGACCTCGAAACTTGACGGTTTCTGTTGATCGTTCAATTCGTGGCGCTCACACTTTTCGAGCATTTTCACCTTTTGTCGTCCTGTTTCTCTCAACTGAAACTCAATTTTTTGTAAGTTTTCCACAGTTTCTTTTTGCCTGTCATTGGAGACATACTTTGGTCTTCTTCCAAGACTCCCATTATTTCCTTCACGGTCGGAGATAACTTTGTTTTTGGCCGTGGTCTGCACGTTTGTATGCCTGACGTTCTGTGAAAATGAAAAATAAGTAAAAAAGATTAGCTGAAAAATAACAATTATATTGAGCAAAAAAACTGACATTACAATGAAATAAAATTCAAGCCACAAACAAAAAATAAAAAAATTGAACTACTAACAAGAGAAGCCGTCACAACCAGTACATGTACTTCCCTACATCAAAGGATTGTCAGAAAGGTTGAGAAGAACTGGGTCCAAGTATAATATCAGAACCTGCTTCAGATCTGCGAACACTATCCGTAGCAGCCTCACGAAAACCTGGCCACCAAACGCGGACTGCGATTATAAGAATTGCATTTACTGGATGGATACCCTGTGAGTGCGGAAAATAATACATCGGTGAAACTGAGAGGCCATTGAAAGTTCTCATTGCCGAGCACAAGAAGCACACACAGCGAGGAGAAACAAGCAAATTAGGAATAGCAGAGCATGTTTGGACTCATCAACATAACATCAAGTGGGCTCAAGCTGAAATCATCCACAAGAAGGAACACTGGTTTAGAAGAAAATTCAAAGAAGCCGCATTTAGCCAAGCTAGCGTAGAGATACGCAGTATATGGTAACCTCTAATCAAGCGGGACACGACCAACTTCCGCCAAACGGTCATCCCCCGCTAAAAACCGATGAATCGTTAAGAGGGAAGAGGGGATAAGTGAAAGCAATCGAATGACCTATAAATATTCAGATCTCGGTGGAATAAGTCCAGTTATCACCCGAAGACGATTGTGGACACTTACAATCGAAACGCCGTGGAGTAACGTTGTTTAAAATCTTTTAATTTTTATTTCTTGTTGATATTATTTTTAATTTTCATCTCTTGTTAATAGTTCCATTTTTTGATTTTTTGGTTGTTGCTTGTATTTTATTTCATTGTAACTTCAGTTTTCTCGCCTAATATAATTGTTATTTTTCAGCTAATCTTTTTTAATTTTTACAGAATCTTTCAGATATTTCAAATCAATTTTTATCATATAATGGAAGTCCAAACTAATGAAATACACCACGAAACATTGTCAATCACTTTGTAACGGTAACGGTCGCGTGTCCAAGTTTCCGTTTAATCAATTAAACGTATTTTCTATGAAAATCGGTGTGTTAAAAAATTAATTGCCGGTGATTTGGCTGAAAAAATCCTTGCCAAACTATGACTATTTCAAAATTCAAAAATGACTTTTAAAACGAACAAATTTTATATCAATCGAAAGTATGTATTTCATAGAATATAGAAATGTTGGGTGGACTATTTTTTCCTTTCGTAGATATCAGGTTCGCAACTGTATAATTAGCGCTTATTTTGGCATAAATTTATTTATTGAACCAATGAACCTTCAAAGCTTCAAAAATCAGATGCGTAAAATATTATGGCAAATACCCTGTAACAGATGCAAGAAACATTTTTCTAAATGAGGAGTCATTCCAATCAAATATCAACTGGTTATAGAACAACAAACTGGAAGTTAGGGGTCTCATAGTTATTTTCAGATGAATATGAACAAATATTGACGAGTTTGATTCACTCACAAAGCATCTCTGACATATGGCTGAGAAGATTCACATTATTGTAGAAACAATGAAATAGAACTTTTCTACACTGTGCATATTTCGATTATAAATAGCATCAGACTTCATTTATGGAGACACTGAAATCTATCAACATAAACTGTGAAATAGAAAATAATCCAAGACCACTTGAATGAAATTTACCAACTTTCGAAACATTGCAAGAATCAATCACATTTTCAACTAAATTTTGTCGATAAGTTGATGTCGGAATGAAAATGAAGTTACTAGATGGGGTATTAAACAGAATTGATTTCCTGCAAAAAAAAAATAGTTTTTGATCGATCTTTCTAATTATTTCCACGTTTCACAATCTAATAAAAGTAAAAATTGGGAACTTGAGTTATATCAACTTCTCAATTACAGGTTATATTTGTTTACATTGTGGAAAGGTCGATCGATGGGGTAATACTCATATTTCTAATTCTGTCCTCAGGTGTTCGATAAAAATTCAGTAGAAAACTCTAAGGAAGGTTTGGTTTGGAAATATACAGAAAATTCCAGAATAATTATTCAAAAATTTAGATTTATTTTTTATCATAATAATGTCATACTAGCCTAATTATTTATGAAATTGTTACTCATATGAACCAAATATGGAAATAATTGACAATACCATGTGATAAAACTAATCGAAATGCAAAAATATGGCTGAAGTTTGAAATTTATTTGTTTTTTATTCAGAAAACGCAGAGAACACAATTTATAACTCATGTCGAAATTCTCACATCTTCATTATATGATAACTAAAACTCAATGAAAGAAAGACATTTCGTGAAAATACCTACAGAAAACAACTAATTTCTTGTGTACCTCATACTTGAGAATGTCGTGATAATAAATCACTACATGTTATAAATTATCCCCCACTATGTCTACCTGTCTGTCTGATCGCGATGAACTCAAAAATACCGAGAGAATTTTCATATGGTTTTCACAAATGGATAAAGTGATTCATGAGAAAAGTTTATCTATATATTTTAACAACATTTTTATGTGAATTGGTTGAAATATATTATCCGTGAGAAGTCAATACAATTGTGCTACCCATTCTAGGTAACTATACATATTATACTTATTTGAATGTTCAAAACGATATTATACACGATGATAATAACAGATATTTAGAATATGAAATTCATGTGCTGTTACCACACTACTTTACAATGGATTATATACAATTTATCGACCTTAGTTAATAAACATTACTAACTGGAAAACAGATAGTTGTAGAAACTGGTAGACAGCAGGTACAAAGCAGGTAAAAACTATTATTACTGATGATTGGACTACTAATTCTAAATTTTTCTAAATTTTTAAATATCAATATAATTCATTGTACAGTTTGGAAAGTTTAGTTCAGGTCCCACTGATCTGGAAGCGGAAGGAATGTTCACATATTTGTTTAGGTTGGTTTTCGGGTTTTGCTGTGGTGTTTTTTGTTTATAAACTCCAAACGTTTCAACTGCAACTGCCGCAGTCATCTTCAGTGTTGTGGTTGGAGTACTCTTCCTGACGTGTCAACTGAAACTGTTTCAGTTGACACAGATAGGAATCTAGGTGAATCGTGAAATGCACAGCACATAGATTAAAAATGTATATCACAATGGATTTCATTATGAAACGGATTCAGGGCATATAAGGGTATTACTACAGTACGGGTAGTGTAGAAAAAATATATTGAACAAATGTATTACTGTCAATTTTCTTTATTGAGATAATTTTAATTCAGAAGTGACATCTGAAACAGTTGCAAAAGAAACAAATCGAAAACTGAAATAGTCCTGCCTACACAACTTTTTGATTACACAAGTAAAGGAAGTAAATTTTACGTAACAACGATTTAACATAGCGAAAATTTAATGGAGTTATACTTATACTCTAGTCTAGTGAGGTTTTCTTAATATCTCCAATTCTCGATAGGCCGAATTATGAATGGAATTTTGTTTTGTCGAATGTCAGAGTTTTCCTATTTTTTTTTTGATGAAGGTTCAGCTACCGGACTGAGTCATGGCCGGTGGGAGAACTCGGAAAGTTTGGGTCCATGTATGTATATTACGTTTATGCAATTCACTTTAAAACTTCATCACTAACTGAAAACGGTCCTGAGTTTGGAAGTTTACGGCTCGAATAATCTAACAGACTGATAACAGATTTCAACACATCTACTGCACATCTTGGGAGAGGGTCTTCTCACCGGCCATGACTTAGTCCGGCAGCTGCAGTTTGGAACAGAAGCAACAATAATTTGACGTGAGAAGAATTTGATGTAAAGAGAATTCGAAACGATTACACTCATTATACTCAGCCTTTATTTTTGTAGTCTTATTGTAGGGGATTGTGATCACAGATATTTCTTTCATTTCAGACTGGGTAGTAGACGATTACGGATGCAGGACTCCTGATGGAGGAGTTGGTGATTGTACTCCTATAAATCAATGCAAGTCATTGGTGAACTGTCTGTTGAACGCTACAAAACCAATTTCACAAAAAGTGAAAGAAAAACTCAATGCCTACCTCTGTAGCTACAAATTGGGACTCATCTGGGTCTGCTGTCCGGAAGAACCTATAGTAGATATTGATGAGCCCACAATAATAACGACAACCCCCGCACAAAACGAAAACCCACCAGATGTAACCCAGCACAAAAACTTGAAATTACTGCCAGACGAGTGTGGTTTGATTTACAGTTCCAACAAGATACGAAACGGAAAAAACGCCTTCCTCAATGAATTTCCTTGGATGGCTCTTTTATCTTATAAAACCTGTAAGTGAAAAATGTCTCTTACCAAAATATGTTTTTCGACGGTATCGAGGAGAGATACATACATATAAAAAACTGATATTTCTAATGAAAACTCGGAATATTCATCTCTCCCAACGTTAAAACTAATTAATACAAATTATTGAATGATTTTCACTATAAGCCACTATACGCCAGCGATGCAAAGTACGGAAATCGCATTTATAAAATGCCAAAATTAGGTACTTTCTAGGTGCTTTTTAGTTACCGAAGTCAAAAATTAGGTGCTCTGTAACTTACACCGCAACTCAATTCTCAAAGTTGCATTGCTAGCATTATGTAATGCTAGCAATGCGATGAAAATAATAATGAAATAATGAATGTTGAGGAAACACTATTAGATACTTATTAAGTGCTAAACGGTGAGGATCGTGAAATTTCCTAATTAATAAACAAAAGCTTCTAATTTCGTTAAACAACAGATCTAAAAATCAGGTCTCTCGAAAACGAGGACGAATGCTCAATCGGGTATCAACTAAGCGTGGTAATAAAGTGCTAATTGGGTGCTTGCAAGAAATTAAGATGAAAACGACCGCGAAAAAAAATTCGGGATACCTGATTTGAGAAAAAAATTAACAATATACGATAAAGTCTTGAAATGCTCATAGGTACATAATAGACAATCAAAATAAGGTGCTAATCAAGTGCTCCCTAGATATTCATAGTAAACCTAGATTCTATAATGCCTATGGGGATCATGGACCTGAAAACCACCATGACTGATGTACTGAGTTTTTATAGTACTTTTCTCAATAAATAAGGACAAGAGAATAAAGTGCTAATTAGGTGCTCATTAGATATTTATAGTAAACCTAGATTCCATAATTGCTATGGGGCTGATGGACCTGAAAACCACCATGATTGATGTACTGAGTTCTTATAGTACGTTCCTCAATAAATAAGGACAAGAGAATAAAGTGCTAATTAGGTGCTCATTAGATATTTATAGTAAACCTAGATTCCATAATGCCTATGAAGTTTATGGATTTGAAAACCACCATGACTGATGGACTGAGTTCTTATAATACGTTTCTCAATAAATAAGGGCAAGAGAATATTACTGGATTTTTTCCCCAACACCAAATCGTTATTTTCAATACCTCGACACGTGTTTCGATCACCAAGTGATCATCTTCAAAGAGGAAGATTAAACTAGAAACTAACGCTAGCAACAGGAAGGAACGGCCATGAGAAACCCCTTGTCCCCTAACTGGCAGACCTGTTCATGAACAGATTCGAAATGGAAACCAAAGAAAGTCGAAGTATTTTCCTAGGATTTGGCTAAGGTATGTGGATATTTTCACGATATTCGATACCAAAAAATTGAATATTGAGGACTTTGTTTCCTTCTTAAATAATATATGTCCATCAATAAAATTCACATATGAGTTAGGAAATAAGGGACAACTACCATTTCTTGACGTTTTGGTAATGAGGAGCCAATATGGAGAGTTAGAATACGATATATTTAGAGAAGAAACAAGCACGTACAGGTATATTCCTGACAGTCCACATCACTGTGGACAGCACAAACGTGCTGGGTTGGATTTTTTAGTGCATCGTCTTTTGACTTTCCCTCTAACACATGATAGGTTCACAAAAGAAAGACGTACAATACAGGAAATAGCAACCACTAACGGTTTCTCGAGGGGGTATTGAAGATGACATAATAAGGAACAAGAAGTTCAGGTTGAAAATGAACTGAATCTCGACTTTCACAAAGGACAAAACCCAAGATAAATACATCTCAGTTTCGTACCACCAATATACGAAAAACTTTGGAAAGATTTTCAAGGAACTAAGTATGAAGGTGGTTTTTAAAACATGTGAGAGTCAGAGGCCAAAAGACAAAGTCGAGAATTTGGAAAAGTCTGGAATTTACGGAATTGAATGTAAGGACTGCGATGCAAAATATTATGAACAGACAAAAAGATCTTTTAAAGTAAGATATAAGGAACACATAGAACACTTAAAATATGGAAGACCTGAAATATCAGCAGTCGCCCATCATATTTTGCAACAAAACCTTCCATAGACTTCAGTTCATTAAGATTATTTAGACAAGTTAAAACAACAGGCAACTAGATGCCTATGAGAGTGTAGGAATAAGTAAGCACAATAATATTATGGATACCGATGACGGATCTATACCAAAGAGCATACTATATAGCTTGTTAAAATAATGTTGTTAGTTTTACTGGTTACAACATAAGGACACATTGCAAAAATAAATTTAGATAGGCAATATTGTGAAATTAATTTTTATATAGGTGAAAAATTGTTTCATATACAGCTATAACATTTGAACATACATTGTAAAATAATAGATGAAGCAAAATTGTAAAATTAATTTAGGTTGGTATACCTGTATGGGTGGTACACCTGGATGGTTCACCTGTATGGGATATCTATATAGCACAAATAGCGTTAGCTTCGCGTTAGTTTCTAGTTTATTCTTCCTCTTTGAAGATGATCATTTGGTGATCGAAACACGTGTGGAGGTGTTAAAAATAACGATTTGGTGTTGGGAAATCTCCAGTAATATTCATTACTTCACCGAAGGTTCTAAACAGTGCATCATAAGTAAGGGCAAGAGAGTAAAGTGCAAATCAGGTGCTCATTAGATAAATAATAGTAAACCTAAATTCAATAATGGCCATGGGGCTTACGGATCTGAAAACCACTATGATTGATGTACTAAGTTCTTACAGTACGTTCCTCAATAAATAAGGGAGTGAAAATGAAGTGCTAATTGGGTGCTCATTAGATATTTATAGTAAATCTAGATTCCATAATTCCTATGGGGCTTATGGACCCGACAACCACCATGGACCCGATAACCACCATTTACATAAGAAGTGTGAGATATTATCTTAAACAGACTAAAGAGACGATTTCGAATTTTTATTCGTTTATTATAATGATAGCAAATATTTGTCCTCGCAGGTTTTCAGAGCTTCATACATCTTCATCTGTTGAGTCGCCAAAAAAGGATCAGAGAATTGAATTTTCGACAAGAATATAAGCTTCAAAATTTGATTCAAAATCATTAGTTCTACTGAAAGAAAACGGATAAAATTGTTTTTCGTGTTATTTAGAAAGGAAATTATAAATTCAGTGACCTCCATTCTAAAAAAATTTTTCTAGACCGTAAGCGAAATACTGTTATTATTGGATCACTCCATTCATATAGACGAACCAGTTAAAAGTTATCTTGCAAACGCCCGCTAATAAGAAATGATATGTTTTTAAAATAAGAAAGTTATGACTTTCTTCCCAACTGTTTTTTTGTAAAAATGAGGATCAAAACTTTATTTTATTCAATTCTTGACATTTTCAAGAATTACATTATTTTCAGCTTTCTCAGACGTGCACTAACGAAATGAATCGGATACCAACTCAATAAATAACATGAACCGCGGAAATTTTGAGCGCGAAAGTCAATAGGCATTATCGTTATCTTTTATCTTCATTATCTTTTAGAATGTATACATGATGACGTTAATAGAATTATTGAGAAACCTAAACCAGTCTTAACGGATATTAACGAAAAATTGAGCGATAGTCATGGCTGCATGATTTATTTGAGTACATATAACTCTAAGATTGTAGCTAATTTCGTTGGTCAATTAAAATCCACGATGAAGTGCACACATTGTGGATACTCATCTGTAACCTTCGATCCTTTCTGGGATTTGTCACCCCCCATACCAGAAAAAACTAGCCAATTGAGTTTATCACAGTGCTTGGATTTTTTCACAAGAGAGGAAACTTTGGATGGACATGAAAAACCGACATGTTCAAGTTGCAAAGAAAGAAGAAAATGCACAAAGTCTCTATCGATCCATAAGTTTCCCCATATTTTAGTTATTCATTTCAAAAGATTTTCTCTAACAGAAAGATTTAGAGGCAAGTTAAATGTTGCCATCGAATTTATTTCCGCTAGATGGATTAGATATGAACAATTATGTAGCAGATAATGACTCCTTGTCGCTATAATCTATATGCACTTTTGAATCACAGTGGGTCTACCTACAGCGGACATTATACAGCATTCTGCAGACATCCTCATAATGGCACGTGACACGAATACAAGTGTCACCAATTTCACCAAAATCGCTTGTGAGTGGAGATGCATACATCCTCGTTTATGAAAAGGAGGAAACGATTTCGCACCTTTGAGCGTTTTGTAAAGTTATTTTCGAACTGTTCATTTTAATGTTTTGCATTAGATGTTTATAATTGATTTCTGCCAAAAATAACATACTTTTTATTTGAAAAAAAAGGCATTATGAAACTCAGGTGTTCTATGAATATCTAATGAGTACCTAATTAGCACTTCATTCTCATTCCCTTATTTATTGAGGAACGTACTGTAAGAACTCCGTCCATCAGGCATAGCGGTTTTCAGATCCATAAGCATCATAGGCATTATGGAATCTGGATTTACTATAAATATCTAGTGAGCACCTAATAAGCACTTTATTTTCTTGCCCTTATTTATTGAGGACAGTACTATAAAAACTCAGTACATCGGTCATGGTGGTTTTCAGGTACATGAGCCCCATAGGCATTATATAATGTAGGTTTACTATGAATATCTAGTAAGCACTTAATTAGCACTTTATTTTGATTGTTTATGTATGAGTTCACGAGCATTTCAAGACTTTATTGTATATTGTTAATTTTTTTCTCAAATCAGGTGTCCTGAATTTTTTTTTTCACTCATTCACGGTCGTTTTCATCTTAATTTCTTGCAAGCACCTAATTAGCGCTTAGTCTATACATGATTGAGCATTCGTCCACGTTTTTGAAAGACCTGATTTTTAGATCTGTTGTTTAGCGAAATTGGAAACTTTTGTTTATTAATTAAAAAATTTTACGATCCTCACCGTTTAGCACTTAATAAGCACCTGATAGTGTTTCCTCAACATTCATTATTTCATTATTATTTTCATTGCATTACATAGCATTACATAGCATTACAAAATACTAGCAACGCAACTTTGAGTATTGAGTTGGGGTGTAAGTTACAGAGCACCTAATTTTTGACTTCAGTACCCAAAACACACCTAAAAAGTACCTAATTTTGGCATTTTGTGCGATTTCCTTATTTTGCATCGTTGGCGTAATAGAGCTTGTATTTATTAGTTTTATTATTGATTTCCGTCAAGTATTGGCCAGTTCTATTCAATTCTCCTAACATTCCTACAGATTAGGATCTGGTAAATGCCTGCCAGAAAACAACTACTTTCCAGGCTAATTCAGTAACCATCGTGATGCCCAAGAAAGTAATTGTACTTTGTGAAAACGTTTGGAAAGATGAATGTTTCGAAATTTTATTTATAAATATTCATTTTCTCATACGTATGTATCTCTCCTCGATACAGTCATTGGATATATTTTGATTTCAAATGAGTGATGGTACGTGTGATGTTTCTTCCCTATTTGTGGGAGTTTGTTCTCGAGATGGAGTTGTTAATGGTTAACATATCTTTTTCTTAGACGAAGGTTTCACACATGGAATCGAGCAGGGTTGAAGTCATTAGAGTCTACGACCACTGCAGGTTAGATTGAATCTTTCGTGCACTTATGAGAGGTAATACTTTGGAACCAGTGTGTAGGTGAACTACTCGATTGATTTCAGCGTAGTTCTCCTTCTGTGTGAACAAGAAACATCTGCAAGTATACACTTCTGTAAGGTATCTTACATAGATGTATGTTGGACATAATTCAATGTTCATCGTGGCACTAGCCCAGATAGTAGTTATTGTTTGGCAGGCATTTACCAGATCCTACTGTGTAGGAACTCTGGAAGTGACGAGTGTCTCGAAATTTCATTTCGAAATATTATTCTTTTATATGTCTCTTATGATATTATACCAGCAGAACTCTGGTAATAAGTTTTTTATCGACCTTTTTTTGGGTAATTGTTACCTTCCACAATCTGAAAAAATATAAAAATTATAATGGAGAACCTTATACAAGTGTAGAAGGCAAACTTTTTAGTTTACCCCGATAAGTTACTGCGTAAAAATCAAAGTATTTTTCACAAAGAAAAATCTTCTATTTATCAGTTACTTGTCGTATTTCACAATTTTGCCTATCAAAAAAATTATTAAGAAATTATACTTATCTTTTACGTTTCGGAGGCCAAAATCTGCCTCCGTCTTCAGAAATAGATAAAAATTCGAATATATACGCAGTTATTCCTTTTTTTGAGAGCTTATTTCTTTACTTCTTCGACAGATGTCAAAGAAGTTTCAAAATATGAAATTATGTCAATGTTGTTGATTGACAACTGAAATATTCGATGTAATACAAGGTACTCTCCGATATCAGTTTGTTGCCATTTCGCCACTATTCAAAGTTTTCTTCAAGATGGGTAGCCAAGTACGGTCTATTTCTAAGGAGCTATTCGAGTTACAATTCTCTCCAGATATGAGAATATACGCTGATTCTTTTAGCTTACGTCTCTTAGAATGAGGCTCATTGGTAATCTTTCTTGTCCTATTCCATTCCACCCGATGTTCACCGTCTGATTTTAAAATGTGTTCTGATAATTTTGATCCTGTCAATTTTATATTTTTTATATAATCTCGATGTTCATTCTCACGCACTTTCAATGGTCTTGAGGTTTCACCAATGTAACTTTTACCACAAGAACAAGGTATTTTATAAATACAATTTTTTGTTTTTTCTTCAGTGTTGTTGGGTTTTGTATGTGTGAGTATAGATCTCAGTGTATTTTTTGTTCTGAAAGTAGTTCTAACATCATATCTATTTCCAATTCGTCTTATTTTTTTCAGATAGTCTTGGAATGTAAGGTATAACGTTAGCTGTAAAAGGTGTCGTTGGATGTTGAGTCGGTAATTATTGAGTTGGATGTTGTTGAATTTGTGAAGCTGTTTGTATTACATCGAATATTTCAGTTGTCAATCAACAACATTGACATAATTTCATATTTCAAAACTTCTTTGACATCTGTCGAAGAAGTAAAGAAATAAGCTCTCAAAAAAGGACCAACTGCGTATATATTCGAATTTTTATCTATTTCTGAAGACGGAGGCAGATTTTGGCCTCCGAAACGTAAAAGATAAGTATAATTTCTTAATAATTTTTTTGATAGGCAAAATTGTGAAATACGACAAGTTACTGATAAATAGAAGATTTTTCTTTGTGAAAAATACTTTGATTTTTACGCAGTAACTTATCGGGGTAAACTGAAAAGTTTGCCCTTCTACACTTGTATAAAGTTCTCCATTATAATTTTTATATTTTTTCAGATTGTGGAAGGTAACAATTACCCAAAAAAAGGTCGATAAAAAACTGATTTTTTCCTCCACAAAAAATGACTTTCGTTGAATATCTGGTAATAACTTTCAGATATATTTTATTTCCAGCTCGTGGCCCCGAGTTCATGTGTGGAGGAACTGTTATCAATGAAAAATATATTTTGACAGCTGCGCACTGTATTGTCAACATGACTTATCCATTGTGAGTATGAGAGAACAAGAATAATTTTTTCAAAAGTTCTGATCACAAATTGGATCAAAATCTTTGTCAGAAAAAATGATTTCTTTATATTATCTCTATGGTTCATTTGGTAAATGGGCTCACTTATAAAGCAACACCTTCCCTCAACAACAACTATTATAATTATTTCACTAGTTTACTACAGTTTCGCTTCATCTGAACTGATATTAATTTGTGGAAACTTTTCATAAAATTCTAATCAATTTTTCTCATCTATATCTTTGCGCCCGTCATCGTATCTCACAGCAACGGTCAGAAACAAGGTAGATAAATATGCACGATCGTTAAGGCCAACTTTACTGCAATATCTTTTCATTTACAATTTTTCAAATGAGGCCAGTTTGAAACGGTGCAGGATGGACTCACGTCTGCATCTAGTTGCAGGTTTCTATTCCATTTTAGACAGTGCGGGTGAGATCCAAAGGTGCTTCTCCGCATCTTCCGAATTAACATTTTAATACCGACAGAAGTCGACCTAATAATTCTGGCAATATATGCTCTTCTATGAAAATGTGATAATCATATCGATAAATAATTGAATCGGTCGTTTTAAGTGGAACTGATTTTCATATTCATTTCATTTCTCATCAAACACAGGAAGGAAAAATTTAAATGTTAACGCTGTTGGTAAGAATATGAATGAACTTTCAATGACACATAATTAAGGAAGAAACATGTGTTACTTATATCTACCATTATGTCTTGAACCAGTTGGTTGAACGATAATTTAAAGAAATTGAGTTCCTTAAGAAAAATTTGAACTTCAGTGTAGATGTTTGGGCTTTCGGGGACTCCTTTTGACACTGTTCGTTTTTGAGCCGCCGTCTGTTAAAAATTATTTCTGACGTTTCGATGGCGCAAGTGACCTTCAGAGGTCCATATTATAGCTTCCAATATTGGAGTAAGATCTCCAATCTACAGAACCTGCATCATGAAAGAAAACAAACCACTCCTGAGCAGTTCAGGAAACGAATACGCTCAAATGATTTCTCACCCAAACTACAGGCAAAAAAGCCCTATATGACTGAATCGTTATATATAGCTGGTTTACAGATGTCCTCTTATGAGAAAGTTACAGAGTGGAGAGAATTTTTCACCTTGAAAACTGACAACCTCAATACCGACCAGTCAACTGTAACCTATTCAGAATCTCTTCATGACTGCCATAGATGATCTTCTCACAAATACGATTCCAGAGCTACACATTCTGACCTTGGTCTGTGAACCTTGCATTCTTCACGGAGAAATTTCAGCTCTGGTAGCAGATCACATATTTTACCACGAAACAAATGAGGTTTTCAATGTTTGGCAGTTGATGGAATTTGAATAAGTTTTAAAAAATCTATTTTAAAATCTGTTTTTTCCGTTAACCAGCTGTCGCACCACTACGAACGACAACCCTCAGAAGTCAAAACTTGTGCGAGCTAAGGATTAACGAGGTCTTACCTTTTAACGTGTGATTCCTAAGACGGTGGTGGTAGCCAAAATAAACCCTGGCGTTTTGCAGGGGAAAGTTGAATATACAAACTTTTTTTTGGAATACCCACCTATCTAACTACACTAAAATGGTGGTAGAAAAGACATAGGCAAGAAGAAAAGAGCACTACAAGAAAGAGAAACTGTCACATGAATTTTCTCCATCTAGTAGAACCTTTCCATACGAATACATAGAAAAATGTGGAAAACCCTCCAAAAAAGGTAATTGTTTTAAATAGGCTTGAATAGTCATTTTTTTGTATACGAAAAAAATTTTGGTGCAGATCTACATATTTTCGTAAAGGATTTGTTCTGAAGTTATTTACCCACAGTCTTCCTTTCTTTGGGAGTTTTCTACATTTTCTGTGTTAAAATAGAGTAGTAGAATGGCAAACAGAACTCCTTTCTCAAAATTCAATCTCTCCTGAAAATATTCCATTTTCAATTCATTCAGATACTAGGTATTATGAAAATAAAAAGTGCGGCCACGGCGTATACTGAAACGTGAAAGAATCTGATAACGAAATAAAAATGACATGAAACATTATCAATAATACCCTGAAACCAAAAACTGAACTGAATATTTCAGATCCAATAACACTAAAGATGAATGCATATCTAATTGAAAAACCCTTTGAGGTTGCTAATAATTCCAATCATTATGTTTTCAATGTTGCAAGTTTTTTTTAGGACAAAACACAAGCACTACAGGAAAATCCCTAAGGCGCTCTTAGAGCGGTGCCTGTGCTAAAGTGCGATTCACATTGGATGTGGATAGCTGGAGAAGATCTATAGAAATGGGGCAAATCTCCAACCTTTCTTCGTATTCCAGGCTATCAAGGTTGCACGTGATGTTCGTGTCTCCAATCAGACGGATAGCTCTTTTCTGGATGGAATCCAGCAAATTTAGGGTATGTTTGGGGGCAGAGCTCCATGTATGAGCACTATATTACAAATGAAGTATATGATCTGAGCTTTATAAAGCATCAAAAGTTGCTCGGGTGTGTATAGTTTTCTGGTTCGGAACAGTATTCCAAACTTTTGAGAAGGAGCCTTCACAATTTCAGCGACATGATTGTGCCAAGACATATTAGTGTCCATTTCAACCCCCAACAAACTTATGGAAGCAGAAAGCGGAATTGTAAGAACTGACACTTTTAGATCCTCATTAAGATATGCAACCTCCTGATGCCGGTGAAGATGTGCCTCCGTAGCCGATGTCCTGGAATCCAAATGGAATGACGAGACAAGTGTGCTGTCGTTAGCAAAGCAATATTTGGTTTTTTCCAATGAGTCGTTGATATGTGATAAAAAGAGGGTTGGAGATAATATGGATCCCTGAGGAACACCAGCGTTGATGCTGAAAGTATTCGAGAGATATCTATCGACGGCCACTTGCGGGAAACGTTCTTTCAGGGAGATGAAGAGCCATACACAAAAATGATCCGACAAGTCATATCAATATCAAGCGCAACAGCTCTCGATTCTCCATTTTTCTTGATTGCTCTATTCCAAAAATGGGTGACATACGATAGAAGGTCGCCTGTGGATCTTTGTTTCCGAAAGCCGAAAGCTTAAGTTGTTGAAGCCTTCCAAATATTTGAGTATATGGTGGTTAACGACATTCTCCATAATTTTTGATATCACTGATAGCAAAGCGACTGGTCTATAGTTATTTGGAAGACTTTTATTGCCCATTTTGGAAAGGCTGAACGCGAGCAATCTTCTAACATAAAGGAAAAACGAACATGAACAAATGAATAAAAATCGCCAAAGCACTTATACTCCATCACTCCATACTCCATACTACATCACACATCTTGAATTCATAATGAAAGATCAGCTAACAAAATATCTAGATCTACACAACATAATAGAACGAAAACAATATGGTTTTCGAACATTTCTTCCTTATGGTATTTCCGGCACATCATATCAGTGGATTAAGTCTTATTTAGAAAATCGCAAAGTGTATGTGGAAGTGCAAACACTAAATCGTTCTTCTTTCTCAAACATTAGGAATTAATTTGGAATTTTGAAATATGGTGTACCTCAGGGATTCATATTAGGACCTACTATATTCTTGATTTACATAAATAACCTGATACAGAGTTTTTCAACAATGTCTTTCTTTCTATTTGCAGATGATACAATTATTCTCAATTCAAAAAAAAATTCTGATGAGTTGGTATCAGATTCACAAACTGCAATTAATAACATTCTAGCCTGGTTCACAGTAAACAAGCTTCTGATCAATTTTAATGAAACAGTCAGTATGATAATACAACCAAATAAGTCTCGCGACTTCGGGCATCGGAGAGCTTGGTGAAAATGATTGTGAAAAGATTTCAATTCTTCAAGAAAGAGTAAAAAGTACGAATGGGGCATTCATACGAGAGATCAAATCAGTTTAAGTTAGTTTGAATTGAAAAAGGTAATTCAATAATGATTTTAATAATATTCAAAGTCATCATTTTGATCAAAAGGTGTGATATTTCGTGAGAAAAAATATGTCTCTCATTCCTGTTATTATTATAATGAAAATCATATTAGTGAATCGTTGCTTGAACTTTGATTTACTTAATAATAATAATAATAATCGTCTTTATTGTTACCCAGCTGTAGTTACACACAAATATTTAAATAAATTGGAGAGCTAGTTGCTGACATAACAAAAGGCGAAGTTCAACTTAGTTAGCACACGTGCTACTGAGTTGTTCTTCCACTCTGATATCCTTCTTTCGTCGCTGCAGTTAACTCATCTATCACTGAAGATGTCTGCTGAAAAAGTAGACTAAACGAAACAATTTCCATTCGACAACGGCCTAGCAGCTCGGATTCTGACCAACAGAATCGGAATGAGTTGGGAGGGTCCGGGTGACGGGTAGCTCTTTAAATGCCTGGTATATAGTATGAGGGGCCCACCAGGCTCTGGCCCTACTGACGAATGTCACTTCAAATATTTAGTCAGTATGATCTGAACACAAGAAAGAGAAAAAATACCAAATTTCTTCAAAAGGTTCTGGGGTTGAGAGATATCGGAATGTTCATCGCATTCAAGGAAAAATCTAAACACCTTTGTTTTATTAGAGTTCCAGTTTTTGTTTTTCTTTAAGGTTGGGAGCGAGAGTGGGAGAGTACGATATTCTGACGAAAGTGGACTGTGTGGAGGATCCAAAAGGTACCAAGAAGTGCATTGGCCCAGTGCAAAATATAGCAATAGAAGAGATTATACCACATCCAAAGTACCAAAGGGAGGTTATTCAGAATGATATTGGCCTCCTGAGACTATCTGGAATCAATCTTCAAACTGGTAAGTGAATTTTGTATTCATTGTGAAAGGAATATTGATCTACGTATGTTTTCGGCTATAAAATCCTTTAAATTTGAATATATTATTTGTTAATAATAACTCTTCGGTAGAAGTAGAGGTAAAAGATGAATTCAACAACCCCGAGAAATTAGTTTCCCAATATTTATCTGATCTAGTTCAATTATTTAATAATCGGACTCAAATTAAAATTTATATCTTCTGGATTTTTGTTTCTTATGGAATCTTGTGGAATCACTTGCAGACTTGGCGTTTTTGCAATTCGTAGAAACCGTATTAAAATTTAAAAACAATTTATTCACCAAGGTGAAGTAGGTGGGATTTTGTGATGATCAATAAAAATAGTATTCAAACGAAAAAGAAGAAAATGACTTTCATTATATTTAACATCAGGGCAGAAGTGACTCATACATGCCATGGAAATTAGTTTCAGTATTTGACATTATTAAAAAAAAAAACAACTAGAAGTAGGGTCACGGTACCTGGACTGTGAAAATGTAGAAACATCCATCAGAGTGTGATTTATGATAACTACGAAATTGTGGTTTTCAGTATCAAAATAGAATCAACACTAGGATACTTCAATAAATGCCTTCCGTTATACTTCGAATATATTTTTTCAAATATTTCATAGGGAATCTTCTGGAACAAATTATATTCCATTGTGCACCCCGACATTATTAATTAGACAAATGATTTCACCACAATTTTCTGAAACACGTCTAAGTGACCAAAAATGTAGTTGAAAATGTTTTGAATCCATGTTCACCTGAAACGCAGAAGAAAACTTACTTCAATGCGGTACAAATAAACAATATTAATGTTGGAAATGTTTTTCTTATTTTCTGAAATAGAAGTGAAGAATGTGTAATACTTTTGGCTTTCTACTCCTCCATCATCGTTCAGTGAAAAACTTTATATTTTTGTAAAGAGTGTTTATTGGTGTATTGAATCATTTTCTTCTCTCCTTCAGATGCTTTCTATTTTCTATATGATTATGAAGAATCAGAAAGCTAGAAGGTTTTTCCAAAAAATAAATCACTATCATAATTCTCCTCTGTTATCATTTGAAAGATTCTTCTATTCAGAAATCAAGTACGTTTTTTGAGGTGAAAGTTATTCTGTAATTTTCTTCGTAAATTATGCGTAATTTTTATGATCATTGATCCTCAACTCGATCTTATAAAGTTTTATACCATAATTCTTCAAATGAATCAGAAAATTACCCAGACCGGAGTTTTTACTCCTACATCAGTTAGGAGAATGTAGATATAAAGTGGAATAAATATAAAATAAACTGAAGAAATCCTGTTCAACACATTCTTTCATTCTATTCTTTGAATAATATTGATGACCATAGTTTGATCACCACCGACAATAACATATTGATTACCTGCTCTCTGAGCAATATTGAGAGGATGAGTGTTGGATTTTAAAAACATGTTTCGTAGAAATTCCAATTCTATCTGTGTTTTGAAATTGAGTGTGAAAAACTGATGATGAAATTTTGCTTGCAGATAACGTCAAACCTGTTTGTTTACCTGTGGATGAAGAATTGGCCAATGCTCAATTCAAATTTGCCACTGTCACCGGTTGGGGAATCACTGACCCCAAAACAGGTTGGTATTTTCATTGCTTTGACTAAGAAAAGTTGAGTGGGGTTTCCCAAATGGCTTCCAAAAGGCAATGCTTTGAAGGCAGAACATGCATGTAAAGTTCATTTCCCATAAAAACATCTCTTTTCAAATGTTCATGAATTATTCTTATAAAGAATGCCATCCATTGATTCCTCCAAAACATTATTCAAAGGTGGACCTTCCAGGCTTTATGCTAATTATTGAGATAAAATAATAATTTATGAGACTTGAAGTTTTTTAAAACATCCGACAATTATAGAGACTACCAACACTTTACCATGATTAAGAATCTGTTTGAAATACCCAGTAAAAATGTTACTTTCCATTAACTAGCTGCTGTCTCTTACGAAGGATAACCTTCAGGAGTCGAAAGTTGTGCGAGGTGAGAATCAACGGGGTTTTTCCTGCAACCCGTGATTCTCATCACTGGTATGTAAAACACAATCATGATCATACTGAAAATAATAACCACTGTTAGAACCAAGTAATATCGGTAGATCTCAAATGAAACTACATGCATCTGATATAAACAGTTCTCAAAACGCGTTGGATATTTCGTAAACATTCCTTGAACACTTAATATAATTTAAATATTTTGTTGGAATCCTTAATTGCATTCATTGAACTCTTAGTCATTCCTAAAAAGGACGATTGTCTGAACGCCCAGTCAGTCGATTCAGAATCGCCGCTAAGTGTACAAAAAGTTGTTTTCAGTTTTATTAAACGGTTTCATTTAGCTGTTTGTTTGAGTCAAATTTAGTAATTGAAGTTTAACCCCCTTCCTGTTGACAGATTGATCTGACATTTGGTACACACATTTAGTTTTGATAACAATACAATTCAATGAATTCTGTATTACTATAAATTCAATATGGGAGCAGCTACAAAATGGCGAATTACATATTGTTTCACAACTACCCCAATATCGGTATCAAATGAAAGGACTTGACTAGTAGAATATCAGTACAGTTTGAAAAAGATGCAAATTCAAGATGGCCGCAGCTACAAAATGGCGAATTACATATATTTTCACATCTACCTCAGTTTGGGTATCAAATGACAAGGCTTGCCTAGTAGAATAGTAGTTCACTATGAGAAAGATGCAAATTCAAGATGGCCGCATCTAGAAAATGGCGGATCACATATTACCTTGTAATACAGGGGCACTAAATGAACTGAACAGAATGAGAAGAATTGAGTAACAATATTTGAAACTGAAAACTTGAACATGAAGTGAGTAAAAATAATGTTTATGTTCAACGGTTTAACATTAATTTCAAATTTTCTCAATACAGTCAACAAATCTTTCCTGAAAAGTCCATCGACATCATTTTTGGCATAATATTCCATTACTTGATGGGAATGAAGAAATTTTTCTGTGTTAGAAGTTTTCAACTTGTCAATTGTATTCCTCTTTTTCGAATTCTATTCGTACTGACCATGGGCATTTGAGAGTCAACACAGTATAGCAGATATGAATATTGATGACAATATAAACGGTGTTTCCACACATATTTGTACCGAATTTTCATTATATCACAGCCTTCGAGGAAATAAAATATACTGCAAATCTTGTCTCAATAAACTTGGTGTGATTCATTCATTAGCGCTGAATAATCAACCGCAGAATACGACTTCAGGTTTCAATAGCACCCATTCAATTTCTCATTCGCTTACCAAAGATAAAATTAAATTAAATGTATATGATTCTTTGGAACATTTCATTGATCTCTACTGAGAAATACGATTATCTAGTAACAGCCCTTGCGGGACCACCTCTATCTCACGTACGTAACTCGAAAGTAACCGGAAGTAACAATAAATCCATATTCTAGTAAAAAAGTATGCGCTCAAGTTCATTATTTTAAATTTGGACAAAGCTCAAAAGATTAGTGCAAATAATTATGTAGTTCTCAGTAACTCATTGGATACTCATTCAGAAATTTTTGCAGCTCTGATAAAGCTAGGGATTGCCTGTAGACATATGGAACATTCAAAATACTATGAAGCTTCCACAATGCATTGATAACACCTTGGTTATGAATTTCGTTATAATGGTTCACAAACCATTCCGACAAAGAAAATCTTGGATACGTTCTTGAATAAATATTATCTAGCTTTCAAGAGTTTGTAACTCTTAAGCTATGAAGGTGAACGCTTTGAAAAAGTTCAAAATAAATGCCTTTCTTCATTCTTTGTGAATGAGTCAATTTCAACAAGATATACTTTTTGCAAAGGTGATCATCATTTTTACATTTGCCCTATTTTCGAAACCAAAGTGCTTTCTGATAGAAATACGTTCTGCAAATCATTATATCTCTATTTCCATTGTTTGTTTCATCCCATGATCTACGAAATTGTCAATCAAAAAATACTTACAAAAAATGTTTCTCTAATAAACACCATACGCTCTTGTACACAGATAAAAATCGCACTTCCTCAAACTCAAGTTGAATATTGTTGCTTCCAAATAACTTGATTTTTTCTGCTCATAGATATACCAATTCTAGCATTTGACCAGATATTTACATTCCGCCCCAACTGCATGCGAATACACTTGCTTATAGTCTTCTGCCACTGCCTATATTACATCTTTGAATAATCATCACAATGATAGTGTCTGTGTGACCAGTACTGACCTCAATAATAATTCTAATGTTTTACTGCCAATCGCATGGATAGACGTTCTTTTTTTGATTCTGGCAGTATAGCATATTCCGTTACTGAAAGAGCCTCAAAGAAATCAGGTTTGTCAAAAATTTCATTTTGATTGAAGGTCTAGGTTCCACAACCAGTTCAAGTAATGGGCAAGTTTTACTTTGAATTAAACCCACTAAGAATTTTTCACCTGTTTTGCACACAGATGAACTAGTATTGAACAAAATTTGTGAGAAATTACCTTCTTCAAATATTAATATTAAATTATGTTCACTTATTTCTCATATTCAGCTTGCCGATGATGAGTATAATATTTCAGGAGCAACATATTCATACAGTTTATGATGCACTGTTGGGAACCTTTGGTGTAGTAATGAATATTACTGGAGTTTTTTTCCAACACCAAATCGTTATTTTTAACACCTCGACACGTGTTTCGATCACCAAGTGATCATCTTCAAAGAGGAAGATTAAAAAGATCGCTTGGTGATCGAAACACGTGTCGAGGTGTTAAAAATAACGATTTGGAAAAAAACTCCAGTAATATTTATATTCATACAGGCCGACCTTTTCCACATATTCTATTGAATTGATCGACTACAGAAAAGTCAAATTTGTCATCCGCTTAAAAATCTATATTTGGTTATATTTATAGTTATGTATAAACTTCTTTCTCCATTCAAAACAGTGACTTTCTAGTCATGTGAATTATCGAAACTAGAAGATAACATAAATGAAAGTTAATTATGATAGAAAATAATTTTCAAAGAAAACCTATACTTTATATCTGGAATGGAAATGCATTATTTCAATGTGATGATTACAGTTTCATCAACTATGAGTGAAATGATATACAAACAAAAAAAATTAGAAGAAAACCAGTTTAAACAAAGATGCTAAATACGTTCTAATTATTGGTATCCACAATGTTTTTGCGCATGATAACTGATCTATTCCTGATATCTCAAAAGTTTTTATTGGTTAATTGGATCATGCTGGTTCAGGGAAAGTTTAAAGGAACTATTTACATACTGAATAATGACGTATTTGGCGTTCAGTTAGGATAGTGTAGACATTTTCAACGTATGGAAACCTTCAATCAAGCGAAAAAAACATGTTCTAGTGCACTTAACCAAAAAACTTGGAGCAATATAAATGTGAAGTAGTTTGGATTGAAATATCTTTTTTTTCTTCGTTTCTATTTCAAGTGGCCGTCGATGGATATTTCCCGAATACTTTCACCATCAACGCTGGTGTTCCCCAGGGATTCACATTGTCTCCAACCCCCTTTTTATTGTATATTCAAAAGCCTTTTTGGGAAAAACCAAGAATCCAATATATTGCTTTGCTGACGAGAGCACAGTTGTCTCGTCATTCCATTTGGATTCCAGGACAAAAGGTGAATGTCTCCGAACCGGATATAATAATACCAGGACAGCTTCCTGCTCCGATAAGTGTGTTGAGGATTAGAATGGATACCAAAATGTCTTGGCACAATCATGTCGCTGCAATTGTGAATGTTGTTTCTCAAAAGGTTGGATAACTATTCCTAACCAGAAAACTGTACACACGTCAGCAAATTTTGATGCTTCATAAAGCTCAGATCAGACCTCCTTTGGAGTATTGTTCTCATGTATGAAGTTCCGCTCCTAAGCTTACCACTGAAGCTGCGGGATTTCATCCAGAATAGAGCCATCCGCCTGATTGGGAACGCGAACATCACGTGCAACCTTGATAATCTGAAACATCGAAGGAAGGTTGGAGATTTGTCTTTCTTTTATAGATACTTTCACGGGTGGTGTTCAAGTGATTTGGCACATTTGATTCCACCAAGAGCGGTACATATCAAAAATACGCGACGGACTGTGGCTGCTCATCCTTTTGAGGTTCAATTCTGTAAACTTCGAACTTCACTTTTCAAGAACTCTTTCGTTTGGAGAACTACGTTTATATGAAATAAACTCCCTGAAATGAATAAACTTCTAAATGAATTTATTTCTGACCGGGATATTATAAGCTTATATCGTCATAGTTACGCTATCAATAAAGAGGGTCATAACTCCCTTGGGACATTATAGATTTTATAATTCCCTCTACCTTTCACAAATAAAAATAAATAGAAATGAAAACTGAACCATATTTTATTTATTCACGTCATTACAAATGATAAATGTACAATTTTGAAATGTTCCCTGAAAATTACTTCCGCCACTGGAAACAATTTCTTCTTTTGTATGGCTGGAGCTTCTGTTCACTACAGTCGAGGTACCTGCCTCTTCTGATGACAAAGTAGACAACGTACGCGCCGTTTTATTTCTCAATTCGATGCTATCCTCCAAATACCCCTCCGCCACCGTGGAACTTTTCCAACCTCCGTGTCTTTTTAAGTTAGTCATAGTTGCTCCTGCATTGGCTAGAGCAGTAGCAGAAGTGCGACGAAGGCAATGTCCCGTATAGGAAGATGAGTTCGGCAATCCTAAATACATTGCGATTTTACTGGGGATTTTCCCAAACATGTTTTTACCAATTGGCTGAGATGTACATTTATTTTGTCGGAAGCTCAAAAAAATCGTTCAATACCTTTAGGACGCAAAGACATAACGGAATCCCGGTCCTCTATATCCGATATCTTCATATTCAAAAGTTCCTGACTTCTGCATCCTCCAAAATAACCCATAATCAAAACAACCTATAACAAAAAAAAGGAAATAAATACACACAAAAAGGAAAATAAGAAAAAAATTACCTTATGCAATAAATGAATATCATTAGGAGCGTCCTTTAGGAATCTGATAACATCTTTACGAGATAAAACAGCAGACTTTTTCGGCTTATAACTCTTACTCTTCCGTTTCAAAAAAGCCTGTAGTTCATTGAACTTGGTGATATCTCGTTTCTCATGTATAGTCACCATCGATTTTAGTATTGACCATTTAGTCCATAAAGAATTCGGACTATACGTTTCTGACTGAAACGAATAAACACAATTACTACCAAATCTACCGAAAAACAGAAAATTCCTTACCAGTTCTTGAAAATATGCCAGAAATACAGTTTCAGTGACATCTTTTGGCATAACATTTTTCCGTGTCAGCCAGTCCAGATATATCTTGTATTCTTTTTGGTATACGGCTTCACTTTTCGATGGAATTAATGATTCTCTTGCTTGTTCAGCTTTTTTCAAAATATCCTCTATTATATTTGGGGTAGAAAACACGTTTTCACCGCAAACACAGCTTGATAACAAAGTTCTGTTTATAAACAAGTAACATAGCAACAAGAAAACTCTACTATAATCAACGGTACCTGATTCGAATATACCGGGAAGGTAATGAATTGGTACATTTTTCCGTTTCAAAAATGAACAAAATTTTATTGAAATCGGTCAGAAATAAAATTATCTATGTACCACGGGAATTAATGAGCCTTAATAACCTCAGGCAATTGCTGTCCCTCGGGCCAGAGGCCCTCGGGACGCAAACTTTGCCATCGGTAATTAAGGCCCTCCTAATTCCCTTGATACATAAATAACTATTATCCTTCAGCGATTCAAATTCAACGAATCGCTACTTTCTTTTAGTACTTATGTTTTGCCCTTGAAAAAAACCCCGATTTCATTTTATTAGTTGAGTGAGGACGCTTACCAGTCAAGAGGTTTTTTCTGAACTACTTATTACAATTTTAAAAATTCGTGGTATCATTCAGTATCAATAGTACTGTTTTTTCAGTATTTTTTTTTATTTCAGGAGAAACCAGTAACATACTCCAGAAAGTTGATTTGAATATAGTTACTCAGAAAAACTGCAGTAACGCCTATAAAGACGAATCGAATGTTCAGATAACAAATAAATTGATCTGTGCAGGAGGTCGTGAAAATAAAGATTCTTGTAAAGGAGACAGTGGAGGACCTCTGCAAGTTGCAGCGTATGCCAACGGTGCGATTAGGTATATACAGCAAGGAGTTGTCTCATTTGGTCACTCTGAATGTGGAAAAGAAGGTTATCCAGCAGTGTTCACCAAAGTTTCGTTTTATTTGGACTGGATTTTAGATTCAATTAGACCCTAATGAATATTTGTTGTTTTGACTGATTTCATATTTATTTATTCTGTAATGTTGGTATATGTTGAATGCATGAAAAAATATTGTTCGATGTTTTATATAATATTATAGTTGCATCCTGTAATACAATTAAAAATGGAAAATGATAAGTTCCTCAATGAAACTATTTTCAATTTTTCCCCCAAACCCACCACAATACAAAACTCTTACTAAAAAAATTAAAAATTAGTCTTTTCATGATCTAGATTCTAGATAGTACTGGATTCGAAATAATATCTAGAAAAAATCACAGAAGAAAAATTAAAATCATCAATTAGTGGAAAAATTACAAGATTCAAATTTCGTTAATTTATTCAATATCAATTCGAGAAGTGCAAAAGCAAGAAATTTTCAGAAAGAAAATTCTATGGAAACATTTCGAATTCCGACGGGATTCCTTCATAAAAACATGGAATATGAAAATTAGGAACCAAAATATTGAATTCCTGATTTGAATATTTTCTTCAATACAGAAAAGCAATAAAAAAATCAAAGCTAAGACTGCTTTTATATAGTTTTAGAGCGATTGAATTCAGGAAACATTTTGAACCGAATGAAAGAACTTAACGGAATATATATCCTGAAATTTGGATAATGACATTTTTTTTCGAGTCAACCTTTTTCTCTGACGTCACATACGAGGGCGTTCCGAGAAGTAAGTACTTAGCCTACAAAAAAATTTGGGACTGTGGCGATTTATTCATCAATATAGTCTTGTTTCAGCTCGATACACTCGTCCCAACTATGCTCAACTTCTTTAACCCGTCTGAAAATTAGTTTTCTGGGAGTCTGCAAAGTTCGCCTCATTGACGGCGATAACCTCTTTATTTCACTCAAACTTCTGCCCGGCTAGTGACTTTTTCAAGTTTTCAAGAAGTGGCACGGGACCAAGTCGGGAGATTACGGTGGATGTGGAGCCATTCGTAGTACAATTCGACTGATTCAGCAGTATCGACAGCGGAGGTGTCATTCGTTGCGTCTTCGCTTTCTTGGGAGAACGTTTGCCGCATTATACTACTTACTTCTGCTGAAGTTTTTACTGATAACGAATTAAGTATTTGTGTCATTGAAAATAACAATAAGAAATATCGGTGGGACGATTTCAAAAACAATAGTCATTTATTCCAAATTGGTATCAAGGAACCAGCACATTGTATTTGTATATATTCTTCATAAGAAAAACGATGTTTTGCATTGAGTAAAACGGTGACAAGCTATAGAACTGTTAAGCTTTTCAATATTATAGAATACCATCGTATCTTCACGTGTGGTGAAAAATTGATGTTCCATGACAACTAAAGATGTTCAGAACAGTGGTAGGACACCGATGAGCCACCCAGGCGCTTCCCAAAGGCAAAAACTCAGCAAAAAAGACCATGTTCACTGTATGGTGGTCAGTAGCTGGTGTGATAATCCTAATAATAATAATTGTATTGACGGGACATCGGTGTTGCCCTACGCTCTGGAGGATATTCAATCCGTTGTGGCTAATAAACCTGATGTAGTCCTTTTCGACCACTAGAGCAAGACGCTATTTGTCGTGGAGTTTTCAGCTCCTGGCGAGACGAACATCGTCCGAAAAGAACCAAAAACGGATAAAATATCGAGATTTTCTCTTCGAACTCCGCAGACTCTATCCAGACCACTCTGTCAAGATGGTTGTTCTGATTATTGGAGTATTTGGTGGAATGATGCCCACTCGAATCTTGGAAACATACCGGCTTGCCGTACTAAGGCAGAAATCTTAGCCGTGCAGAAGGCTGTCATTCTTGGCTCTCTGTGCTTGCTCAAGGCACATTACTCTCGGACCCAGTGATCACTTATTCCACAGTGTGGGGAGTGGTCGTTGGTTGATAATGCTGGCGCGCCTTCCCGGATGTACCGGGGCTTCGGGGGATAGGGCCTGACCAGTGCATACTACGGTAGGTGATAATAATGATGATAATAATAATAAAGTTCATCAGCAGTCTCTCGGTGATAAAACAATGTACAAAAACATATCGGTTTCTTGAAACTAACATCAATAATATTTACACAAAGCCGAAGTTGTTCGTGGTATTGACTTTATATATTTCTAATCTTTGATCATTGTTCTAAAAGGTGAACATAAATAAGTTGTTACCAAGTTAGCAACTGGTAATTTATCAATAAGGAAGTGTAACTCTTTAAAATTCTAATAATATTGTAACAAGTATAATACTCCAATAATCTAAATTACATGAATATATCTACATACAGCATATTACGAGAAAAACGATGACGACAAAAATTAAAAAAAAAGAAAAAACTAACTTTTTAGTTCGATGTTCTTTAAAAGCGTGTTTTTTAGTTTTTCAAACTATATTAATTTTTCATTTTTTAGTTTCGTATGCTATGAAAGCGTGTTTTTTAGTCTATGTAGACAATATTTATTTTATCTAAACTCTGGGATCAATCAGCCGTATATTGTTTAGAAAAATGACCATTGACATTTTCCGATTCCGGAGAGGGAGCCTGAAAATTAGCTACCAAGCCCAAGGCAGCAGGCGCGCAAAGGAGGGTTACAAATAAGGCAGCAGGCGCGTGTGTTAATAAAAAAAATACTTCTTTCAGATGAAGAAATACATGTAAAGTGAGTTCGAATCATATCAAGGAGGTTACGTACAGCGCCATCTGCCCTCGAATAGATCAAACAATAAGGTCGATATTTCTGTCAAATACAGATCTCGAGCTTGAGAGGTACAAACAAACATACATACATACAGGTGGAGCTAATGAAAGTATGGTGATTAAAAAACAACTTCTTCGTGATTTTCTTTCTCTTATTTTTACATTTTGATAATAATCAAAAAATGTAAAGTCAGTATGCTGAATGCTTAAAACTACATATACATAAAGTCATCCAATCTATAAAAACAATTTTCTAAGAGAAACTCTTTGAGATCTCGTTTAAAAATTAACAGATTGTTTTGAATTCATCATAGCAATTGGCTATAAGTTGAAAATACGGGATGCCTACTTAAACGTTGTTTTTGTGTCTAGTATTGACGTAATGATCAGTTTTATTTGAAACAAATTAATTGTTTTCGTTTTTGAATACACGAATAGAAAAATTCAGTATCAACGGTCAAAGTTTAGAATCTCAGTGGCGTTTTTATTTGTACTTACTTCTGTACGGTTGGGTGGTTTTCATTGCCATCGTTACGATGGGGGACAATTTATATTTCGGAAACTGGCAACACTAATGTCGATAGGTAAAATGTGGCATAAACGTACCCACAACGTTATGATGTACAAGTTCCATTTGTTTTGTTTACAGTGAGTTAAGAAAATTAATTTGACAAAAAAATGGAATTTTCAAGAGATGGTTTTGGTTGGATTATTTCTCACAAATTTCGATGTGGATTATCTCAACAAGAATGTGTCAATGAACTCAGTTTTTTGTATGGCGATTGATATTGTCAAGATGTTTATTAAGGAAACAAATCAGTTCATGTTTCTTTCATTTTTAAAATTCTGAAGACCTACCGTTGAGTTCAATATCATGGAGTGGAAAGTACTTCAACCACATTATTTGTATCATTATATCTGAAACGACGTCAGTAAAAACGTCAGAAGATGAGGTTTCTAACAAAACCACGGGCGATATTCATCGAGAATTCACGTTTGAGTTGATAAACTTATGAAATATGGAATTTTCTCGAGTCTACATGTCATTGTCGTTGTTCTCAATTGTCATTCAATATTTGTGACAGAAACCTGTTTTTAGTTATACACATAAGACGATCATCTTGATGAAATATATAAAAATACATAGTGATGATGACATTTCATTTCCATACTTCTCAACAATATTTTTCGTTTTTCTAGTCACATGTCACAGTTGTTGGCAACAACTCACTTCGCATGTGTCAAATTAGTTGTCATTTATTCAGTCTGTTTTGCCAAATCATCTTGGACAGGTACAGCATTCAACAACTCGTGCAAATAATAAAATTGTTTTATCAAAGTGGGTGTTCTGTTCGGGCAACGTAGCGCGCGCTTTGATCATTTTACGGACGCCATTATCGTCCTACCGAGAGGACTATTCGTAATGTGGTGTATAAATTTGAGTTAAGAGTGCTTAATATCTATTGACATGTGAAGGAAAATATCGATACATTCATTCTATGAATAAAAGGGGTTATAGTTTTCGGAGTGATTAATTTTTGGGAAAGAAAGTTTTTAGCTTTCTATTACTCCATCTTAATACAAGAAAATGTGTGAATTTCCAAAGAAAGGAAGGAAGTAATCAATTTCAAAATGAGTAACTCTATACATGGATGTGTAGCTCATGCAAAGGAGTAACTTTCAGACACAAACTGGAAGAAAGCCCTCCTGAAACAGCTACTTTCATGTAAACATTGAATTAAACGAAAGAAAAAAATTCTTTCGAAACAAATACTTTTATATGAACACTGAATTATACAGAAGATGCTTTTCTCTACTGAGTTTGTATTCCAAACATTCGTTATGGAATAAAATCAGATATCATTCACAGTAGTTTTAATTTGAATGAATGGTAACAAATTGCACTTACACGGAACACTGTCATCCTCACTGGTTGACATCGATGTTTCACCGTAAGACACTTGACTTAAGACTCTTCAGTACCGGATTGGATAACATTATAGAAAATACACACAATTCATTCATGAATTACGATTTTCAATGTCACGGAATAAGTTTGATCTACTTATGTCATCGATGAGATCGTAATAACATTCATTCACCTATTTGATTAAATCCCAGCCAAGAGGAATCTTATTTGAATTGAAAGGGTTATATTTTCAGGAGTGACTAATTTTTGGGAAAGAAAGTTTTTGGCTTTCTACTACTCCTCTTTCGTGTAATTCAATGTTTATATGAAAGTCGCTGTTTCAGGAGGGCTTTATTCCTGTTTGTGTCTGAAAGTTACTTCTTTGCATGATCTACACATCCATGTATAGAATTACTTATTTTCAAATTGATTACTTCCTTCTTTTTTTAAAAGATTCCTAAATTTTTTTGTATCAAGATGGAGTAGTAGAAAGCCAAAAACTTTCTTTCCCAAAAAGTCATTCTATATTATTGAGTCATTGTAGTAAATATGTAATATCCATATATTTTATCCGATATATGACATATAGTACGAAATTACAATATTTAGGAAAAATCATCATTGATTAATTTACATATTCATTCATTTCAAACATGATCTATAGTTATACTTGAATTTCACCTATCGTTAATTTCCAATAAATACTTGACTACAAAAAATCACCCAATCTATCTAGTTTGTTGTCCCAGTTTGCTAACCCGACAGATATACGAAATACTCTCAGGATGGCAGCACTGTACTTGTATCATTTCTCTTGAACCATGAACGAGTTGCACATGTATGTATGTTTCATGTATTATATGTGGTAGGCAGCTATAGCTACCTGCGTGACATCCGGGTCCAGGATATAAATACAAAGAGAGATTTTATCGAGTGGGTATGATATAAAAATCAAAAATGAAACAATTAGTGGACACAACACTCCAAAAGTGAGGCAAACCGCGGACACGTGGTCATGTTAGATGTAGCCTGGGGATTCTAGGTCTTCTAAGTGGAACCACAAATGGTCGGTTGGCTCCTGTTGTTGACTCCGTGCATATGTGTTGTTTCCTGCTTTCGGCAAACAAGTGTTGCCTATCTTTACACTGCACTGTGTTTCTGGCGGCTGCACCGCCAGCCGCCAGATATGAAAGTCGCTGTTTCAGGAGGGCTTTCTTCCAGTTTGTGTCTGAAAGTTACTTCTTTGCATGATCTGCACATCCATGTATAGAGTTACTTATTTTCAAATTGATTACTTCCTTCTTTTTTTGGAAGATTTCTAAATTTTTTTGTATCAAGATGGAGTAGTAGAAAGCCAAAAACTTTCTTTCCCAAAAAGTCATTCTATATTATTGAGTCATTGTAGTAAATATGTAATATCCATATATTTTATCCGATATATGACATATAGTACGAAATTACAATATTTAGGAAAAATCATCATTGATTAATTTACATATTCATTCATTTCAAACATGATCTATAGTTATACTTGAATTTCACCTATCGTTAATTTCCAATAAATACTTGACTACAAAAAATCACCCAATCTATCTAGTTTGTTGTCCCAGTTTGCTAACCCGACAGATATACGAAATACTCTCAGGATGGCAGCACTGTACTTGTATCATTTCTCTTGAACCATGAACGAGTTGCACATGTATGTATGTTTCATGTATTATATGTGGTAGGCAGCTATAGCTACCTGCGTGACATCCGGGTCCAGGATATAAATACAAAGAGAGATTTTATCGAGTGGGTATGATATAAAAATCAAAAATGAAACAATTAGTGGACACAACACTCCAAAAGTGAGGCAAACCGCGGACACGTGGTCATGTTAGATGTAGCCTGGGGATTCTAGGTCTTCTAAGTGGAACCACAAATGTGCGGTTGGCTCCTGTTGTTGACTCCGTGCATATGTGTTGTTTCCTGCTTTCGGCAAACAAGTGTTGCCTATCTTTACACTGCACTGTGTTTCTGGCGGCTGCACTGCCAGCCAGAAACACGTGTCCGCGGTTTGCTCCACTTTTGGAGTGTTGTGTCCACTAATTGTTTCATTTTTGATTTTTATATCATACCCACTCGATAAAATCTCTCTGTTTGTTTGTTCTGATTCAATGAATTTTAGACAAAGTGTGAATATTTCAAATTGAGAATATTACCAAGATTTATCTATGTCTACTGAATAATTGTAAATTATGCTTAGATTTTCATGTTTGTTTGTTTGTTCATATTATCAGGATTTTTGTTGATTAGGACCATTTCGTAACAGAGCCTGTGTTTTGATATCTCCAATAAGTTCAATATTCTTTTTAGAAATTTTTGATATCCTTATCATCGTGAAAAAATGTATTAATTATGGGAGATAATTTTTCAGTATTAGGAAAAGAAAAATATTCCATTATGTCTAACCTCTCGTAAGGAGTTTGTGTAGTGTTCCGATAATCATCTTCTGCTTGATTTGAAAGGGTTATATTTTTTTTTTAGGAGTGATTAATTTTTTGGGAAAGAAATATACACATCCATGTATAGAGTTATTTATTTTCAAATTGATTATTCCTTCCTTTCTTTGGAAGATTCTCTCATCCATTTTTTTGTATCAGATGGAGTAGTAGAAAGCCAAAAACTTTCTTTCCCATCTTCTGCTTGTTTCATCAAACGTTGTATAATCACTTTCAAAAGCGGTTATGGTTTTTTCGTTATATGCTCACTGTCAATAGTATATGTCGATCGAACACTGAACACTGAGTCATGTAAAAAGAGGCTAGAGAATCGTCCGTCCGAAATATAGCTAGAGTGAGGATAAAAGGAAGCTAAACATACTGGCGCCGTTATGCGTTACGTTACCAAGCAGTTCACCCTCCCATAAGAAGTTATCGCTTCAAAAAATAATTTATTCGTAGAGATATGTTCTTACAAGTTCTTACAATCACAAAAATTAACAAAAACTATGATTTTGCAATACACCACAAATATAAGCACCGCTACTAGCAACAATTCTGATAACCCTCATCAACATAAATTAGCAGCTTACGAGTATAACAGGATCAACAGATTCATCAGTACTCCGATGTCTACAGAAACAACAATTCCAAAATACGAATCATGGAATTATAAAACAACAACAAAAATTAATTGACGCTCCGGAGCGACTTTATTGATTCCAGTGGTGCATTTGCTTTTTCAGCTACAGAAAAACCCGAAAAAACCTGCAGCACCACATCATCTGAAGATATTGATCTGCCAATGTCTTCTCTCGTGAAACAAAATGTAGGGTGTCTCCAGAGGCTCCAATAAATGCCATGCATCGCCAGGACACTTAGTGACACAACTCTTGTCAAACTTAAACCAGTCCGTTTCGTCTGTGACCAAGGAGTAATAATGATTAAATTCAACGCCACAACCACAGTTTACAATGACTGCATGAAAATTATAATAGTGGTCAGCAAGATTGAAGCGTTCATCTATTTCGAACCCTCGTAGGAGTTTGGTGCTTCCGTCAGAGGTTGAGTCATTTTTGAAGATCATCAGTGTTATTAGATTGACTGGTGCCTCAGCTATACTTGGTTTCTTATAACAGTCAGTTAGTTTGGCATATGTTTGGCAATGCAGTTGATCATCACCTGTTAAAAGTTTCATTTCCAGAAGATTTAACAATAATCTTTGCACGGACTGGTTATTAGTCATATAAAGAAACGCTAGTTGAAGTTCCAGAAATTCACATACGTTTTTGCTACCTCTTGAACATTTACTACAAAGTAAACAAGTGAAAATTGTTCCAGCAAAACATTTACAAACATAAGACGAGATAGACTGCATGGAATCATTTAATCCAGAGCGGTCTGGAGTATTGATTCTGCTATTGTTTTGCTCACGAAGAGTATTCAACAAGAACCCCAAACTTCAAAGACTGCCGGAAATCGGTTGGAGGGAAAGATGATACATTCCTACGAAACTGCAGTTGCATGAACATGGGTTTGAGTGAATGAGTAGGAAACATTCTCGTTCTCGTTCATCATTAAAATCTTCTTGAAATTCTTCATCATGAACAACACTTGTAAAATACTATTCATGTGCAAGTGTTTCCTCAATCATCTAATCAAATTTTTTTCTCAAGATTTTCAGGACAACTCTTCACTGATTCTTAAGGAAGAACATGTTTCACACAATCTGATAAAGCAAATTGCAGTTAATTGCAACTCAAACAGGAATGACGAAAAATTATTCAAACAGGCCAATAACCAGATATATGTTTGTTTGAAGGTGATTGACAATGTTTTATGATGAATTTCACTAGTTCGGACTTCCTTTGTCTAGTATATAAAATGATTTGAAATCCCTGAAACAACTAAAAAAGAATAATTATAAATGAATAGCTGAAAATAACAATTATATTAAGCAAAATAAACCTAAAATGAAATAACAGTGAATTAAAATACAAGTAAAAATAGAACAATTGAATAAATTGAAATAAAGAAATGAAAAAAAAATAAAAACTGGAGAGATTCCAAGTCTTGTTAGTTCACGACGTTTCGATTGTTAGTATCTACAATCGTCTTCGGGTGATGACTGGACTGATTCCTCCGAGAGATGACTATTTATAGGTCGTTCGAGTACTTTCACTTTTTCCCGCTTTCCATTTTCCGCTTCACTAGTTTCGTGGGAGATGACCGTTTGGCGGCAGTTGGCCATTTTTCGCTCGATGATGGGTTTCCATATGTTGCGTATTTCCACGCTAGCTTGGCTGAATACGTTGTTGGACAATATGTATGCGGCTTCCTTGAATTTTCTCCTAAACCAATGTTCCTCTTTGTGCAAGATCTCAGCTTGGGACCACTCGATGTTGTGTTGATGGGTCCAAACATGGTCTGCTATTCCTGATTTGCTGGTTACCCCTCGCTGTGTGTGTATCTTGTGTTCGGCAATGCGAACATTCAATGGCCTCTTAGTTTCACCAATATAGGATTTTCCGCACTCACAGGGTATCCGGTGAATGCCATTCTTGGAATCGCAGTCCGCGTTTGGTGGCCTGGTTTTCGTGAAGCGGCTACGGATAGTGTTACCGGATCTGAAGCAGGTTCTGATGTTGTACTTGGAACCAATTCTTCTTATCCTCTCCGATAATCCTCTGATGTAGGGAAGTGCAAGCACTGGTTGTGACGGCTTCTCTTCCTTGCGAGGCTCCTGTTGTCTTTTAGCCAAAGTCTTTTCTACCATCGCTTTGGAGTAGCCATTCCGTTGAAGATCATTTTTGATGATGTCTAGTTCCTTATTGAGACTTTCCTTCGTATTACAGAGTCCAAAAGCACGGTCTAATAGAGTATTGATGATTCCTCTTTTAGTCGATTGAAGGTGGTTAAATTCGTGGTTCAGATACTGTTCCGGTATGAATGGGTTTTCGTAAACATATCTCAACCAGACTTGAGGTTTCTTGTGGGCTTCTTCAATGGCCAGAGTTTCAAACCACTCCATATATATGTTAGCTATGACCGGTGAAAGTGGCGATCCCATTGGCAGTCCTCATCTTGTGTAAAGAATTCGTCTTTCAGTTGGAAATAACAGTTTCGTACACAGCATCCTAGTAATTCTATAATTACTTTTATAGGTAGATTTGTTATCTCTTTCAGGTTCCCGTCTTCGGATAGCTTTCTCTGTATGATTTGGAGTGCTTCTTCGACCGGAACGTTGGTGTAAAGGCTTTCCACGTCGAAACTAATTAGTTGATCTTCCTTTGTGACCTCAATTGACCCTAGTAGTTCGACAAAATGCCTTGAATTCTTCAAAAAAGACGATGTTTTTCCTTGTAATGGTTGTATTAAGGAAAGTAAAAATCTAGACAAGTTCTGAGTAGCCAAATCTCTGGAGCTAATGATCGGTCTAAGCGGAACGTCCTTCTTGTGGATTTTGGGTAGTCCATACAAGTGAGAGGGCTTACTGTGGTGCGGTGTTAACGATGATCTTTCCTTGTCCGAAAAATAGACTTGGTGTTTTATCAAAATCTGGCACAAATGCCTTTCGATTGATGCAGTAGGGTCCCGTATGACCTTTGTGTATCGTCCCTTCTGAAGGTATACCTTCACGTCAGAAATAATACTAACTCTCACATATACCGGAAAATCATAATCATGATGGGATAATAATTCAAAATGAATGTTTTCATGAGAAACATTTCCACTTTGATACACTTAATTTGAAAAGTTTGTTTTTGAAGAATAGATTTCGATAAATCACTATTTCAAATCAATATAGTCATGAAAATACCAACACACTTGTCTACTATAGATCATATTGAAACTCACGAAATCCCAATTCACCAGAATATGACAATGATATTGAATGTGTAGTAACAACTACCAAAAATTCACTTCGTGTGTTAGGTTGTCAATAATATTGATGCTATAATTTTGAGAATGATGCCGTGAATGTATAGGTATTTTGCTAAAACATGTTTTCAATATCACCGACACCGACACGGTCTTTTGAAAAATTGTGTTTCGTATAACAATTGCCATGGCATTACGAGTACGTTATATCAACTGATATATGTTCAGGAGACTTTCGTGGAGCCTGTTTCAAAATTAGTTTATCACAAGTCGAGAATATCTGTTCAAATAACTACACTACTGGCACAATCAGGAAATAATCTACAACAGACAAGTGTCAAATACTGAAGAAGTAGGTCCACCGGTGCTTTGAAAGGATTGAACTCCCTCATTTCAGATACCAAAGTAGACTTCAGAAAAAAACTTTCATAAAAAAATGTATTTCAAGAATTACAATGACATTATTGATATGACTGACATCTTCTTCGTGGATCTGTCTTCTACTTTCCTCCTCTCAATACCTGTTGAATCACGAGGCTGAACTTCTCCGGATGCTATTTCACTCTTTTCAGAATCCCAAGGCTGAATTTCTCCGGATGCAAAAATGGAATAAAAAATATTTGGGAGAATATACAATGCGGCTGATATCAGGAATATTATTCTCCATAGTGATCTATCAGTCTGAAATTATATAATGGATTGAGTTCATCCAGTCATGTTGATTATGTTATATTCATGATAAAATGGCTATGATGAATTCATATATACCCTCATGAAATGAATTACAAGCTACAAAGATCCTATCCTAATAATACACTATCTAAATCTTATTACAGATTGATTTCTAAGAGTCTCATCTCAAATATATATTTCGGGCTTTCCTTTCGTAGCAGTTTATTGAAACTTTATCATCAATTTCAGCCATTTCACAAAGTTATCAGAATAAATTAGTCGAAGGAAACATTATAACTACAAACGACTGAAAACATTCAAATATGAGGGAACGAATTCATACACATACACAATCAAAATATCTACGGCAGCCATCTACTTCAGTGGCAGCCTAAAACCTCTACACTGCTCATCATTTTTCCTGTAACTGAAGCTGACAGATTTTTTAAAGGAATCAACTCTAGTCAATTTGAATGAGAATCATGAACTATCGAATAATTTTCATTTACATAAGGGAAATTTTTTTTTTCACTATTCGTCATAATTTTGAGAACTATCAAAAGAGTATGATTTTTCACCTTTACAATTTTTTTGACAAAATTTACCTTTTTCCATAAAATTTTCAATATCAGAATTCAAACCAGGCCAATGAAAAAATTGATGAGCTCAGGATTTTAGTTGTATATACTAAAACATTCCTCTTGAATTGAAATGAGCACTCCACTTCTTGAAGAAGTTGGAACAATTTATTTATTTTCGAAGAAAAGAAGCTCGAGACGAAACGCACAGTGAATTTTAATAATTCTTATTCTACTTGCTTATGATTACGAGTACAATTCTCTTTCATATTCGATTAGTCTGGTTCACATGTACTTTTTGTTTGTGAAATTTTACAGACGGGTCCAAAAATTACGACCAAGGTGTCATTGGATTCGAATTTTTACCTAAAAAGTTTAAGGAAAGGTCCGAAAAAATGCTGAAAAAAATTACAAAAGTTATAAACAATTAAGTGAAAAAAATGGGCTTTAGTTTTTTTGAATATCTCGAAAAATTTTCAATATTTTGGAAATTTGAAAAAAGATCAATAAATTTGCATAAAAAAGTCCCGATTTACGAAACTGTATCTCAATTATTTGTAATTTTCACAGAACCCTGAAAATATACCAAAAAAACGGGTAGTCTGGCTTCCGCGCGCATTCCGTCACTCTGACACTCAATCGGAAACCTACAAGCTGTCGTTCAGTAATGTCCTAGGTCATGAAAGTGACTAAAGAAAATAGCTAAGCTTCGTGATGGAATCGGCCGATACTTGATGTCTTCACAGTAAAGGGTAAAGACACGCCTGAAGAAGCTATTGCATAGCGAAACGCGTGTTGGGTTTTCATGAAACTGTTTGGTGAAACTCTCACAATGAAGTGTTCCTTGAATTAGCTGAGCTTTGCTAATAGAAATAATCATATTAAAACCAAGCTTAAACATTCGAAACTTTGCCAATGAGTTGTTCCAAAGACAAAGTAAAATCTTTTGATCAACCAAACTGAAAATGCATGAAGAACCTGAAGCTCCGGTTTTGAGTGCATTAGACATGATACCCTCAATGATGATTTGAATGCATCTATTTTACATCTACATAAAAAAATCTGAATTTTCATTATACAATCCAATATTCAAAACATCCACCTCTCTGTATCTGCAGAGTAGGGAGGGTGAGTGTGAGCCCACAGCACTTAGGCCACATGTGACCCATTGTACATCCTTCCGAGGAGTTTTCCTCCTAGGTCATCGTCTATCCTGTCCTTTCCAGGAAGGTGGTCTTGTCACTAGGAGACATCTCCTTCATATCGGCAGATATATGACTAAGACTTGCCAAACACACACTCTCTTATTGACGATAACTCCGGGCACTCGCATAGGACATGCCTGACAGTTTCATCTTTCTGTTCACACATCCTGCATAGAGGTGTGTCCACTAGCCTCATATTATGGAGGTGTTTCCTTAGTTGACAGTGGCCAGTCAGAAATCCTACTGTAATGCGTAGATTTTTCCTGGTCATCGCCAGATATTTCTTCGGCGCTAGCTTCCCAGGGTCGCCCAAGGTGATCCTGGCAAGATTGCATCCTTTGATTCCATCCCATATCTTTAAGGATTGAGCATGGGTGTAACATTTGGCTAGTTCCGCAATTGTCGAAGTCATCAGGCCGTAGGTGCCACTGGGTCCTAAAATTCTTAGTTCAGCCGCTTCCTTGGCTAAAGAGTCGGGAATGCGATTGCCTTTACTCCTGTCGTGCCCTTTAACCCACCTCAGGATAATGTTAGTATCAACCGAGGCTTTGGCTAAATCTTGGTGACACTCTGGTACTAGCCATAGAAAGATCTGAATATTACTGTAGTTCTATATCAACACCAAACCGTTATTTTCAATATCTCGGCACGTGTTTCAATCATCAAGTGATAATCTTCAAAAGGAAGATTAAATTGTAGATTGATCTTCAACTGTAGTTGAACTACAGTTTGATCTTCCTCTTCAATCACTTGGTGATTGAAATACATGTCGAGGTGTTGAATAAAACGGTTTGGTGTTGGGATACAACTCTAGAAATATCCATTACTACAGCAAGGATATCAAACAGTGCATCACAAGTAGAAAGATCTACCAAATGTTCGTCAGAAACAACTAATTTCCTGGCTAATACCAGGAAAGACATTGAAGGCAAAATTTTTTATAGAAAAAATTCTCCGCTTCGGAATAATACTCCTCGTCAGTGCACATATTCAACCAAGAGAATAGTATGACCGAAGTTCACTGAAGTTCAAGACTTTAGTCTGAGACAGGATATATTTTAACTAGAGCGAACAAAGCATCAAGTGCGGTAGAAGCTATGAGATTCATTTCGAATTCTTTTGTTTTATTTTTTGTCAATTTCCAATTCCTTACTCAATGGACTCGGCCTCCAGCTGTAATAAAAATATCCAAGTACGGTTTATTTCTTCTTCATGAAGCCAATGGGACTACCGCAGTATTTATTGAAATTATTCAGGTTACAGAATTGAAACTATATGAATCTGTTAGCTTTTTTACTCACCTTATCGGTTACTACTAATTGCACAACAAGAGGTCCTAATATAGATAATACATTCGTGGAGCTGTTGCATAGCGCCATGATGAGCCCAGCAAAATTTGGAGACAGATCTAAATTGTTCACAATATATCCACTAGTTCCTGCTGATTGAAGTGAAACGGTAAGTATTAACATTGCGACCGATAACTCAGGTGTATTATCAGGTAGGAACCCTAGAATTGTTAATGATATTGCCGGGCCAATGGTTGCTGAAATGTACATAGATAGAGAAAAAAATCATTTTCTCACATACGAGATGAAGAAAAAAATTCAAATATATACAATATAAACAATAACACATCCAAAATTAGACCTAGCCAAATCAATAATATCACATGAATACATTCAGAATACAGATTTTAAAACTTCATGTAATATCCACGAGACTATAAGTGCAAATATAAAAAAAATAAAAAAGTGGTGCGACTCTAATCTGCTGTCTTTCAATGTTTTCAGAACAAATTTAATATCATTTCGCTGCTCTATTGACAGCATTCTTTTACCAACACAGGGCGCGGACAGGATAATTGAAAACATACCTAGTACTGAATTTTTGGTGGTAATAATTGACAATAAACTCATATTCGCCGATCATATTGTAACCCTCAATAAAAAGAAAGCTTCAGGGTGTTTTGCAGTGAGAATAACGTATAAGGATGTTGGTTTGTCTGCCGCTAAATCGGCTTATTTCTCACTCGTCGAGTCACGTTTAAGAATACCTTTTTGGGGAGTATGTTGCAAAACTCAAATGCAGATGGTGTTCAGTATTCAGAAAAGGGCTATAAGATTCATGTGTAATGCCAAAAGTCGAGACTCCTGCAAACCCCTATTTGAATTTCATAAAATCCTGACAGTTTTTGGTATCTTCATTTTAGAAACAGTATGTTTAATTAACAAACATAAATTGATATTTAGCGGTTACTCCAATTATTATGCCCTTCGTCAATCCAACGGCTTAAGATTACCCATACCAGCCTCTACTCTAGTCAAATACTTTATATATTATAATGGTCTCAAGATGTTTAATCATTTACCGAAGCATACAAAAATTTTAGAGGATAACTGTGTATTTCGAAAATCAGTAAAAGACTTATTATGTGGTAGACCCTATTATAGTTTAGAAGAGTTCTATGAGGATCGCTTTCTCTAATTTATTTTATCAACTGTATTTTTTATTGACCAAAGTATGGTATAATGCATTTGAACATTTTAAACTTTCTTGGTATTTTTTATTGTATGATATTTTCAATCAATTTTATATGTGTTTTAGTATTTTAACATTATTTGTACCCTATAAATGAATGTGCTTATGTTTATGATGACTGATGAAAATTTGCAGCTTAGTCAATATGACCCAATGTTCTTTGGGCACTAAAGCATATTATTTAATTTTTTTTTCACCGTAATGTGCGCTGGTCAGGCCCTATCCTCCGGAGTCCCGATACATTTGGGAGGGCGCGCCAGCATTATCAACCAATGACCACTCCCCACACCGTGGGGTAAGTGATCATTGGGTCCGAGAATCATGTGCCCTGAGCAAGCGCAGTGAGCCAAGAATGACAGCTTTCTGCATCTGTGCGGGTACGATTTCTGCCTTAGTGCGGCAAGCCGATATGATTTTAAGATTCGAGAGTAGAGAGGGCATCATTCCCCAAAGAACTCCAATAATCAGAACAATCATCTTGACAGAGTGATCTGGATAGAGTATGCGGAGTTCGAAGAGGAAATTTCGATATTTTATCCGTTTTTCCTTTTCTTTTCTGTCGATATTTGTCTCACCAAGAGCTGAAAACTCCATGACAAATATCGTTTTACTCTGGTGGTCGAGAAGGATTACATCAGGCTTATTAGCTTGTCTGAGCCTGAGGGTGGGGAACGAAAAGTTTCAATGAATTTGGCACTTCTCGTTTCCCACAACGGATTCAATATCTCCGGGAGCGTAGAACAACACCGGGGTCTCATCAGTACCGTAAAAGTGCCGTATTATCATTAATTTTTTTTCACCGTAATGTGCGCTGGTCAGGCCCTATCTCCCGAAGTCCCAGATACACTCGGGAGGGCGCGCCAGCATTATCAAGCAATGATCACTCCCCACACCGTGGGGAGTGGTCTGTTTTCCGCTTGTTTGAAGGTTTCCATATGTTGCGTATATCTATGCTAGCTTGGCTGAATGCGTCGTTAGAGAGCATATATATAAAGCTTCTTTGAACATCCTTTTAAACCACTATTCCTTCCTGTGGATGATCTCAGCTTGGGACCACTTGATATTATGTTGATGAGTCGAAACATGCCTTGCTATTCCCAATTTGCTTGTGCTTGGCAATGTGGACTTTCAATGGCCTCTTAGTTTCACCGATGTAGGATTTGCTGCACTCACAGGGTATGCGGTAAATGCAATTCTTGGAATTGCAGTCTGCGTTTGGTGGCCTGTCTGTTAGTGTCGTAATTTTTGAAAATTTCTGGGGCGTCTAGTAGATTATTTCGTATCGTTGAAGTGGCTGGAGCACTGTTGTTTTTATGGTATGTTTAATTTCCACCTGGATGTCGTCTTTAGATGGGTTTTTTAGTGCTTCTGCAGAATATGGTGTAACATTCACGTATAATTCATGATTTTTCATTTGAGCATTTTGATTTTTTGCTCTTGTCTCTGTTAGACGCTTGACTAAGATTTCATTTAATTTTCGATTTTCTGGGCGTAGATCGTTGGTGATTGAAATGCCTGTACATTTCAAATAATTGGCTGATCAAATATAGAAACGAGATGAATTCCATTACAACTGTATTTTTGTTTCCAATCAGATGAATATTGTGTGAGTTTGCACACAAAAATCGAACTGAGTTTTTTAGTATCTGGTGGTGCAAAGAATATTGTTTTTCTCTTCGTGTCCGCTTACACGGAGGCCGTGGGTGTCGAAATTCAACTGAACAGGGGTTGTCACAGACTAATCTCAGTTTATAACCCTCCAAACAATCCTATACTCCCAGAATCACTAGATGAACTGCTGATGTGAAGCGACATTCCGACAATTGCTGCTGGTGACTTTAACGCTAAGCACGGACTATGGAGCAGAGCCACCAACCAAAACGACCAACCGCTCTATGCGCATGCTGACAAACGTGAATATCTTGTGCTGGGACCGGATGAACCTACGTTCTATCGCGGAATAGGCCTGACCTACTGGACATTGCCCTTCTCAGAAACGTCTCTCTGACTAGTGAAATTTACGTTCTGTCGGACTTGGATTCCGATCATAATCCAGTAATCCTGGTACTGAGCGATAATCTTCCTTCCCCTAATTATCGCATGAGATCTTTGACGGATTGGGATATCTTCACAGCCCAGCTCGGAGAGATGCGCCCCCCTCCTGAGGCTTTTCGCTCTCCCGACGAACTCGACGCGGCAGTTGTGCATTTCGAGCTTTCTGTGAATGATGCATTTCGAGCAGCCACCTCCAGGGAGGAGTGTCCGCTGAGGAGCTATAATGAGTTTTCCCTCGTATCAAAGCCCTGATACGAGAGAGAAATCGCCTGAGAAGGCTCTGTCAGCGAACCCTCTTCCCAGGAGACAAAATTGCGGCAAGCAGGATGGCCAATCAAGTTGAACAGGTCATCATTGATCATCGAAACGAAAGGTGGAAGGAGCTCTTGGAATTCCTTGAACTTGGGGTGACGAGCTTTGGCGAGTCACTCGTAGACTCAAAGGCAAGAAGACTGCTCCCTCACCCATTCATGGAGAGCGCAGAGTGTGCTACTCCCCCGCCGACAAAGCGTTGGCCTTTGCCGACACGATGGAACGTCAGTTTCAACTTAACGTTGACGACAATGACGACATCGACCACCGCGACATTCTGTTGGAAGATCGGGTTCACCGTATCCTAAGGGAAGATGACGATGATAACATCCGTCTAGCCTCTGTGGAAGAACTGGAGGGTTACATCAGGGCCGCAAAGGTCAAGAAAGCCCCGGGAGTCGACTCAATAACCAACAAGTTGTTGAAGAGGTTCCTGGACAACTGCGTTGAGAACCTTTTATCCATCCTAAATAGCTCACTGACCCTCAGATACTTCCCCAGAAGGTGAAATCATGCGATCGTTGTCATGCTCCCAAAACAGGGACAGAACCGGCTGTTCCCGCAGAACTATCGCCCGATTAGTCTGCTTTCGTCGGCGGCTGAGCTGGCTGAAAGAGTCGTTCTTCAAAGGCTCAACGAAGAAGTTGAGAAACGAAATGTTCTGCCTGATGAACAATTCGACTTCAGGAGAGAGCACTCCACTGAGTTACAGACTCTGAACTGGTCGAAAATACCATCGCGGAGCTGAACCGAAACAGAAAACTTCATATATTCCTTTTAGACATTTCGAAATCCTTCGACCATGTCTGGCACGAAGGCCTTCTACATAAATTAATTGCGTTTGGCCTGCCTCGGGGCCTGGTCCGGTGAAATGAGTCTTTCCTGAAAGGCAGAACATTTTAGGTTAGAGTAAAAGGCTCTCTGCCTGACAACAGAGAGATGTTCAAGCCTGTCATCATGTATGCTTCAGGCATCTGGGGATAAGCGGCTCCGTCCAACATCTCCATCTTGGAGTCTTTACAAAACAAATTACTACGGATGATTATGAATGCTCCGGCGAGTTTTTGATTGCGCGGAAACTCGCGATAATCCTTTAGTCAGAAAAGCTATAGATTACACTGTAGACGACCCCTCCCGATATAGAAGGCCCCGACACTGTCGAATGAGGCTCGAATGTCCTCCGTTAATAGATGAATAATATCTTCATCCATCTCACCCTAGCCAGGTAGTCCAGATGATAAACAGTGTTTTTTTTCACTTCAATTCCAAATATTGCGATATTATTTTTTCTAATGAATCATTCGTCAATTTTTTGATACTTCTCTTCTAGATGTCGTAATTTTTGATTGAGGGTAGCTTGCATAGATTCAACTGCTGCCCTAATGTCAGTGGTGTTCATGTTAATGAGCCTCTCAAGTTTACCAAACATCTCCTCATTTGGTTCATATTTCAGCTCATATAGCCGAACTATTCAATGGTAAATTTTCCCATCAGTGTCCTTTCAAATAGTTTGAGTTTTTATAGTGAACGCTGTCAGATTTTGAGCGATTTCATTTGATAGTATATGTGTTTATACTCACTTTGTGATGCAGCTTCCATGAAACTTTTTCACTCACTTTGTTCAGAATTTAGAACTCGTTTTTTTTGTTGTAATTTTCACAATCATTTTTACACTTTTGCCTTGGTAAATAATGTTGAATGTAAATAAACTTTTCTTGTAACCTTTCACACACACGAGGCTTCAATGAAGTTTTCAAAACAATTTATATCTTATTTATATAATATTAGACAATTAGTAAAAGTCACCACAAAGCATCGTTAACCACTTTCAAACAAACATTGCTTTTGGCTGGCCCACACGATTTCTGACTGGCCTAGAAGCCCCATATGATTCGTCGACCTGGATGAGGAGCCAAAAGCCAAACAGTCTCAATTTTACAATAACTATATTCATTGTGTCTTCATTTCGAAATATCATTACATATCAGGGGAATCAGGAGGAATCCTTAGAGCAGAGGTTCTCAAACTTATTTACTCCACCGTCCACTTCGAAAATTAATTATTTTCTAGCGCCCCCCAAATTTTTTTACTTCACTACATCTTAAGATTCACAATCGCGGTCATTATTTTAATAATTACACTATATGTGTTATGTGAAAATAAGACTTTCTGATGAGATTAATGTAAAACACCATTTTGTAGTATTAGGAAAACTTTTATTCATGTTATTAAAACAAACATTTCAATTTTACTTTTAAACTAATCTAATATGAAGGATGAATTTGATGATTTTTAACAAGTTTGTTAATATCAGTCTCGAATTTACTCAAAAACAGCCGGAAGTCACCGCGTTAATTAACTATCAAATACACTAAACTTGCTTTTTAAAAATACTTTTATTATTACAAAATTTGATAATAGAAATACAAAATATATGAAATAATACGTGTTGTTACTTTAAGGAATGAAATCTGGCTGACTCTGGATGCGAAGCTTCGAAGATGTGTGCTCCTGTGAGAACTGACTTGTCAGCATCTGGAACAGGGTAGTGGTACTGCTAGATCAGCGGGATTGTCCTAGGTGGTTAGATGATTCGTTCGGTAATTTGTAACTGATTTCTCTTTTTAGTTAGCAACGTTGCCACAGCACTAAATCCACGTTCTCATAAATACAATGATAGGAATGCTATCTAAAATCGTTGAATGATGGACCACGATCCAAGGTGCAATTGCGGAATTTGCATTTGTAGCCAAAATTCTTGGTATCCATTTTTTAATTTTATTTTTATTTCCTCGTTCGTTATCAGTTCTATGAGTTCTTCTTCCAGCTGGGGTGATCCAGTCCGGTATTTCCAATTTCAAAATGTCCTGGAATGGTTCTGCGGAATCACTTTAGATGTTCTCCAAATGTTGGCAGTTAACAAGAAAGTCATCGTTGTTGGAGAATACTGCTGACAAATTAGGAAAATTGTAGAACTCACGTCTGCCGATATTATTCTTGTATGAGAGCAATTGAGATACAAAAGCAGCAATGACATTTTTTGTTTTAATCAAATTCAAGTCGTCACCTTGAATTTGGAGATTCACATCATTAAATAATTTATACAGGTCTGTACGCAATATCATTCTTTGAAGTGATGAGGTTGTCGTGCCATTCTTTGTCAATATTGTAAAATCAAGTCAAACAGTTACATTGATAACCAACGCACTTCTGTGTAATAACCAACGCACTTCTGTGTGAAATAGCAATCAGTTGAAATCTCCATCATAAACAAAACAAATCTGATCAAATAATCTGTTATTTAAAGAGCTGTTCCGGATTTTATTGGCTGCGTTGATGATATATTGCAGTGATTGAGAGAGGCGCTCACTCAAATTTTTCACAACCACATGTCCTGTCATAACCGGAGCGGCATCCGTAGCAGCTGATATAATATTATTTTTGTATCCGTCTCTTAATTTCTGGCAAATAGTAGTTGTTGATATATTTTCTCATTTTTAATAAATCTCACGTATGACAACAACAATGCTTCATTGGTTGGTAAAGTGTACTTATCTAACTGAATTGAGAATTTAGAAGTCTTCAGGTGTTTGCACAATGACTCTTCAATGTTTTCAGCCATCTCATCAATTTGTCTTTGCACGGAACTGTTGCTCAAAGAATTTTTTCGGATATCTGCTGCTGGTTTATGGAGCACAGTAGTTATTACTTCTTTTATTGCCGGTAAAATTAAATCCTCTCCAATAGTTGAAGATTTACCTGTTTGAGAAATTAGCAAGAAGATATTGTAGGAAGCTCGGAGTCCGTGGTCGTCTTGCGTAGAAGCCGCTGAAAAAAGTTTTGACACAGTTGAGTGTTTCTTTTCCAGTTCTTGAAAATAAGTCACACTTTTGTCTTTTTTATCAGAATGGATTCTATTCAAATGATCTTGAAGCCTTGAGAGTTTCATCGCTTCATTCGAACATTTTTTTGACAAAGAAGGCACATAGGCGAAGATGGATTTGTGGGATTTTCAATAAATCCATATTTTATATATTCCGCGCTATCCTGCCGTTTTTTTCACTTCCGACATAATTTTGTTTTCAAAATGCCGAAGTAAAGAATTGAGTATTGAAAACTTGTTATTGACACCACCACATTATTCACCATCGCACGTACAGCACTTTACCTAGCTAGTCGCTAACTAAATTCACTTGTTTTCGTAATATCGTCGAATGACGTTACTGGCTCGACTCGACCAAGTGTCTTTATTTCGTTCAGGTTGGAGCCTAGCTCCCTTACCCTTTCAGCTGATTTTTGTCGAAGAAAGACAAATGGGTTCATGACTAAGAAGATATTGGCGGCATGATATCCTCAGACATCAGTACCGCCCTTTACGGGGTACCCCTACCTGGATGAAAAATTTATTCGTTCGTTAACGGGGGATATAAGGGCCTCATTTGACAGAGTGTCGATGCCTTCTATATCGGGTGGGGTCGTCTACAGCATAATCTATAGCTTCCCTAATAAACACATTACTGGCTGGATGGCGCGCGCGTTTCTATATGAGACAGCGGGCGGACCTGGTCCTTCAGAGAATGGAGACTGGAAACTTCTTGCTTCGCATTGAAGTTTTCCGCCAGCTATTGTACAGTTTGACAACTATCGGTAAAGTTTGTTTTGAAAGCAAAAAACATTTTTTAATTAGCCATCGCCCCCCTAAACCGCTTCAACGCCCCCCAATCTTCTCTGTGCTCTTTACTGCCCCTATAGGCATCTAGCGCCCCCAAAGGGGGCGTTATCGTCCACTTTGAGGAAGACTACCCTAGAGCAAGACGCATGATCACGACACCGAAGGGAATGAGAGGTGTGGAGAGAATTTGATCTGCTGACTTCTGAATAGCTGTGACTGCTTCCGACACACTCGCTTACATTCAGGTTTACTACAGATACTTCTGGAAGAGGCGCATGCCAAAAAAAACGTGTTAGAACTCTCGTTTGTTCAAATTCTAGTAATCGGATTTTTGGCAGGTGTCTTTGGAGGTTCGTTTGTCCCGCCTATCCATTAATGTTAATAATATTAATTACTGATGTTGTTCTGGAGAAACTCTACAACTCCATTTTACGAGAGGACCTGTAGTGTCTTGTTAGCAGGAGAATGAGATCATTTTTTATAATTTATGAAAAAGTGATAATTGCACAAATTTGATGTTATAACGAAGATCTGTTTTGAAGCCTCTCAACAATAAACTTGAGAAACTCTAAGAATACCAAACATCAAACAGTTTAACGTATAAGTTTGAAAACGTCCGTACAGGATGAAATTGCAGTAACTTCAGTTACAAATATAACTGGTCGAAATAGAAATTTTTATTTGTCATTTTTCATGATGATCCCTTACCACGTAGTGACTGACGGCTATCCATCAATTGAAAAAATATGTTTTCATACTTGAGATATTTTCAATACTAATCGAGATATTTGTGCATTAAAATCAAACCTCAATGATATCTTCAAGCTGGACGGATGATAGTTGAAGAATAATTTATTACTTGAACTATTATTAGATGATCTACGCATTATTAATGACATTCTTTTTGGATTTTAAGTCGACTATGTTTGTTATATCAATTTATTTCTATCCGAACGCTCGATGTGGTGATATGCGAATACTTACATAATGCCGTTGCCATTTTTCTCATCCTAGTTTTCATCATAAAGCCATTGTTTATGAGATAATCTGATGAAAATGCGAAAACGAATCCTAATACGAAAGCACAACAGTAAGGCGATGCTGATAATAATCCATTCTGTAAAAGAGTTTCTATGAGAGTATGATATCGAATATTCGCATTGAAATAATCACCGATTCAATGTTGAAGTTTGCAACTTTACTGAGATAAGTCGGTATTTCCGAAATAAGGACTGTGTAACCCCAAATGGAACCTATTTGCACAAAAAAAATTGCCCATACTGGTAACGAAGTGAGAATGGATTTCCAAGGCGTCGATAGCTGAAATTGTAATTGTATCAAATAATTGGTTTTTCACTTTATTGAAAGTAAACTTTACAAATGCCATTATTTCATAAATGTTTCTACTCAGAACAAAAATAGTGAGTACACTGTTGTCTGAACAATCGACATTTTCAATGTCGTCAGTGGTTAAGAAAAAATAGCAGTTGAAAAGTAAAAAAAAATATTTGATGATTTGTACTAACGGACTATGATAAAACTTATACACAAATATTAAGCCGGAATTGTATCATTGTGTCGTGGTGTGTCATGACGCGCCACAAGTATATCGTATCCATTCTTAGAATTATATTACTGAAGTGCAGTGGACGAACTTATTGAACTTGATAGAAAATACGGGTTTGCATTTTTTCAAAATAATTTTCTACCATGGAATGTAATATCTCAAATTGATTTTTTGACATCCTGAAATATTAATGAAATCTTTCTTCATCACTAGTAAATGATATTCGCTTCGATTACCTCTCAGATCATTTACTGGATGAACCCGATATTTTCTCTTCTCTTTTTAAGTAAACTCTACATTTGCAGACACACAAGATATTCTTCAATATCACTATCCGAATTGGAATAAAACATTGTAGATGCTCGCATGCGTTTACTCCAAAGGCCACCACTGTATTGACTCGAAATAACGCCAGAGCGCGCCCCGACACGACAGAATAGTCTGCACACTCGCCGGCACGTCAGAGAGCATCACAATACACCACGACACAGTAATATAATTCCGGCTTCATTTGAATATTTCTTTCGAGTAAATTAATATTGAAAATCACATCACCGAGTTCAAATTATCTGATAACCAAGGTTAACTTCATTATATGTAGGAAAACATTGAACCCCTTTTCGAAAACAGAACTATTGTGAATCTTTGAATAACATTGAATGAGGTACAACAATGATAATATTGGATATTTTTCATTTAGATGACATGTTACTGTATATCATGTTCCATATTTATAATTTTAGTTTTTCATCTGACAGTTCTAATGTTCTGTGATGTTGATTATGACAATAAACAAACACATCGACTATCAGTAAGTGATAATTGCAATCAACCCAACCATATCACATTTTATGGCGACGAGGATAAACCAGTGATAGTTTAGAAGACACATAAACATATCAAACAGTACGACAAAAACATTCAACACAAGCAACCAACAACGTAAGTTAGGGAAGCCACAGATTATGCTGTAGACGACCCCTCCCGATATAGAAGGACCCGACACTCTGTCGAATGAGGCCCTCATGTCCCCCGTTGACGGATGAATAACTTTCTCATCCATCCCACCCCAGCTAGGTAGGGGTATCCCGTGAAGGGCGGCACTGATGTCTAAGGACATGCCGTCATCAATCAGTCATGAACCCATTGGTCCCTCTCAAGACCAACAATCAGCCAAAAGGATAGGGGAGCTGGACTCCAAACCTGGGAGAATTGACGATGACATTCTGGAAGCAGCCAACAAGCTGAACCAACCAGATAATTTGAACTGTGTCATTCAAGTGTTATGTCAATTGATACAGAATACTTGATATATTTCCAGTTTGAAAGATTTTCTCTGGAAAAAGAGGGCTGGGAGTATTACATACAACCTTTCAAAATGGAATTACAACTTCATGGTCTGATTCAGGTTGTTAATTTTAGGCCAGATGAAGTGACAACAAAATCTTTTGACAATATTGTGAACGTACTAAACAAATATCATGGTAAGACAAAATATATTCTGTATGAAAGGGTAGCATTTGCGCTCCGTTATCGAAAGGACAGTGAAACCATTACTCAGTTTATGAACATTCTCCGTGGACTGGCAGGAAATTGTAAATTTTCCGATAGTTTCCGATAGAAGAAACATCATGGCCTGGCAACAGGAATTAATTAGGTTACATCCAAATAATACAGCCACCCTGGAGGAAATTGAAGCAACATTACTTATTTGGGAACAGGCTTCGTTACAGTCAAAACAACTATCAGGACAGTTTGATGTCAAGCACATAAATGCAGTAAATTCAGATTTTAAACGATCAAGTCGAGAACTTCTTGAACGTAACGATAGCAGTAATAAATTCAAACAAGATAAATACAATAACACTCTGATATTGAACATGGAACAAATAAAAATTGCTCAGCATGTGGAGCATTGAATCATTTCTCAAAAGTGTGCATAACAATGGGACATGCTCGAATACAAAACCAGAAAAAAAAATACACGACATGTACATGTCGCTGAAACGAAGAACGACATTGAAAGTGGTGATAGTTATAGTTCTACTAATACAACAAATGTACGAAACATATATTCCACAAACAAAATCATATTCTTGATAAAAAAAAATGGCAAAGAATTAGAGATGCTATATGATCCAGGGGCTGCATATTCCGTGTGTGCTAAAAAGCTGTGGAAACAGATTGACAGTCCGTCTCTTAAACAAACTGAAAACTTTGTGGCGTATACAGACATGGAAATCAAAACTCTTGAGAAGGCAAAAGTAGAAGTTGAATTTTTCAATTGTTAACCAAAAATACTATCTCTTTACGTAACCGAAACAAACGACATTCCTTTATTTGGTCTCGATTGGTGTCTTGCTTTTAACATACCTCGTTCACCAGGAGCCAAGTTATGCCAAATTAAAGAAAGAAAAAACAAAGAAACAATACAACCACTTGAAAATCGGACACTAAATTCATCCCTCATATGGGATATAGAAGTCAACGTTTCGAAGATATAATGTCAAAACTCAGCGGAGGCCGATACTTTTCCAAAATCGAACTGAAGGATGCATATCTTCAGTTGCAAGTTCATCCTGATTCAAGGAAATATTCAGTTATATCAACAATCCAAGGTTATTATCAGCTATAATATCCCAAGGACATTGATAACTAACGAAATAATTTTATCACAGTTTTTGAAAGCACGTTATTTGGTAACATCCCGACGCCGAAGGCGGAGGGATGTTACCTAAAATAACGTGCTTGAGGAAGTTGTGATGAAATTATGAGTTATTTATCAATGTTCGAGGGATATTCGGTGAGAAAATTTTTTGCAATTCGAACAAAATTATTTATTGAACACACAGTTATTAAAAGAACAATTCGTATAATGATATTCCGTTGATCTTGCTGTATTTGCCTCGGTTACTGCATAGGTGTTTCCTTTTGGTGTATTTTCTTCAATGATTTTGTCAATTGCCGCATCATTTTGAACATCAAAGCGAGGAAGTGACATTTTCGAAATAAATTGAATTACTGAAATGTCAAACAACTTTATTGTGTTGGTTGCTTAGCAATGTCATGACATAAGTGATAACTACCCGTGAAAACTATCCATGGTTAGTTATCAGTGTAATGATGGTTTCATTGGTTATTTCGACACACATGACTAGAAATAGACAAATTTGATAGGATAATTTTTTTGGCAAAAAATTTTCGCTATAAACGACTTCCTTTTGGGGTAAATTTTGCACCATCTGTATTCCAAAACTCAATGGATCAACTTCTAGCAGATATTGATGGAACAGTGTGCTATTTGGATGATATTTTGATAACTGCACCAAATGACGATTTACATATGGTACGATTGAGACAAGTTTCAGAAAGATTACAGTTAGCAGGAGTTAGAACACAACAATCGAAGTGTAAATGGTTACAAAGCTGTGTGACATTTTTAAGTCACAAAATTGATGCAGAAGGATTACATCTTACATCAGAACGCCTTGAAGCTATAAGTGGATATACCATGGGATGGATAACTCATTATAGAAGTTTTATGCCAAATCTACATGTTATTTGCGTTCCATTATACAGACACCTGAAAAACAACTCAACATTCAAGTGGACAGTTGATGATGAAAAATTATTCCATGAATTAAAGAATATTCTTAGTTCATCAGATACTCTGGTACATTTCAATCATGAATTGCCAGTAGTAGTTACAAGTGATGCAAATTCGAAGGGTATTGGATCAGTTTTATTCCACAAATTCTCTAATAAACAACTAAAACCAATTGCTTATGCTACACGCACGTTGAGTGATGCGGAAACCCGATATTCTACTATAGATGAGAAACCTTTAGGTATCGTGTTTGCAGTTATAAAATTCCACCATTACACTATTAACGTATCACAAGCCTCTAGAACGAATGTTCAGTAAAGATCATGAAACACCAGAGATTGGGAAAGAAAGTTTTTGGCTTTCTACTACTCCATCTTGATACAAAAAAAAGGACGAGGGAATCTTCCAAGAAAAGGAAGGAAGTAATCAATTTCAAAATAAGTAACTCTATACATGGATGTGCAGATCATGCAAAGAAGTAACTTTCAGACACAAACTGAAAGAAAGTCCTCCTGAAACAGCTACTTTCATATCAACATTGAATGACACGAAAGAAAAAAATTCTTTCGAATCAAATACTTCTATATGAACACTGAATTGTACAGAAGATACTTTTCTCTACTCAGTTTGTATTTCAAACATTCGTTGTGGAATAAAAATCAGATATCATTCACATGAGTTCTACTTCAAATGAATGGTAATAAATTGTACTCACATGGAACACTGTCACCCTCACTGTATTTTCTATAATGTTATCCAATTTGGTACTGAAGAGCCTTGGGGCAAGTGTCTTAAGGCGAAACATCGGTGTATACCAGTGAAGGTGACAGTGTTCCATGTGAGTACAATTTATTACCATTCATTTAAAGTAGAACTCATGTAAATGGAGGAGGACTTTCTTTCAGTTTGTGTCTGAAAGTTACTTCTTTGCATGATCTACACATCCATGTATAGAGTTACTTATTTTGAAATTGATTACTTCCTTCCTTTCCTTGGAAGATTCCCTCGTCCTTGTTTTTTTGTATCAAAATGGAGTAGTAGAAAGCCAAAAACTTTCTTTCCCAAAAAAATTAATCACTCCTAAAAATATAACCCTTTCAATTCAAACCAAATATTGCTAGTAATAGACTTCTCAGATGGGCCATGACATTGAATAGTTATGATTTTGACATAGCGTACCAGCTAGGAATAGAAAATGCACCAGTAGAGGCATTATCATGTCTATCACTTCCTGATACAAAAACATCACCTGGACTACCTAAAAGAAGTCAACTTTTGCATCTTAGACTTCCTATCAAGTCAAAAACATCAAGTGATGCTATTCTCATCAGAGTTATAAGATGCATACAATCTTATTGACCTGATAAAAGACAACTACCTAACGAATTTCTTCTATACTTCGAGAAACGTGAGGAACTTTCGTTTGAGAAAAATATTCTTCTTTGGAAAGGAAGAATATGTATTCCAGAAGCACTTAGACATGAGGTATTGATGATGCTTCATGCCATGCCATACAGTCCAGTGCACGTTTACCTGTCTACTGGTCGAACGTGGACAATGACATCGTGAGTTTCATTAAAACGTGTACTTTTCGTCAAGAATCTAAACAAAATGATCATAAACTTCCATTGTATCCATGGAGTGCTCCTTCGGAACCCTGGTCGCGAGTGCATATAGACTTCGCCGGACCTTTCGAAGGAAAAATGTGGCTATTCATAATAGATGCTTATACACGCTGGCTCGAGATCTTTTCGATGAAGAACATCACCACGTCATCAACAATTAACGTGCTTCGTGAAGTGTTTTCGAGATTAGGTTATCCGAAAATAATTGTGTCGGATAACAGTTAACCGCTGAAGAATTTGGATTATTTTGCAAGTCTTATGATATCACACATATTCGATCAACACCGGATCACCCCAAGACAAATGGACTTAGCAGAAAGAGCAGTAAAGACTTTCAAATATCGCTTATCAGCTAGTGGACAAGAGAAAAATCAAGATGAACGTTTACAACATTTGACAGACAGGGCTACAATCGAATTGATGTTTGGACGACATTTACGTGATCTGTTCGACCAATTGAAACTCGACTTATTCCGAAACATGGATAGGGCATAACTTGATCATAAGCGAATTCATGATCGTGGATCGAAGGACTCGATATTTCATGCAAATCAGACGGTCTGGGTGAATAATCCACTAGGTAAAGGATCCACACAAGGAACAGTAATGGATCAAACTGGACCTTATTCATATATCGTTGAGGTAAACACTAAGGAGGAAGCATGGAGATCAGTTAAGACCTCGTTTGAACCAACCTAACCAAGTGGAACAAAAACAGGAACATGGCAAGGATTCTGAAAAACCTTTTATGTCATGTATTTCTAATGCATTGCCAGATGAAGATTCGACCAAAGAAAGCATGACACAACCTGTGAAGATAGAGGTACAAGCCAATGACGATATCATTCAAGAAGAACAGACGATCTTTCTGGAGCCTAGAAGAAACTCGTCACGGAACCGAAAACTGCCTGCTCGTTATCATGACTCGTTTTGTTTTTGGTAGGGAGAAATGTAGTATCATGTTCCATGTTTATAATTTTAGTTTTTCATCTGACAGTTCTGATGTTTTGTGATGTTGATCATGACAATAAACAAACACATTGACTATCAGTAATAAATGTGATTATTGCAATCAACCCAACCATACTACAGTTACCACATCTGGACACCGGTTCTCTCTCAGCCAATAATAGCTTAGTAGTAAGGTCTCAGTGCTCAGGACAAAAAACCTTGTGATGAAAACTTCCCGCCAAATGAAATTTCATACAGAAACTTCTCTCACATTGGCGTTTCATATATTTCTTCTGTTGATCGTCGTTCATACTCCTTCTCTTCCTTCGATATTCTCAATATGATCATCAAATACTTGATCTTGGTTACTTCTAATCACTGAGAAATCCAAGAAAGGTATCTTGGTTGGTATCTTTGTTGTTTTCGAATTCAATTGTGATCATTTGGAGATCTGTAAACAGTTGAAATTAAGGCCTGTATTTTAGATTCATTTGTGCCGAAAACCGCAAATATATAACCTGCATATTTGATGCAAGTCCATAGAAAATAATGTAACTTCTTCTTTGCATCCAATCCGAATCTTTATTCAATCATGAACAGATCAGCTATAAAGGGGAACAGTGAGTTTTCCATTGCCGTACCGTTTGTAGAAAAAGTTGTTGAGCTGGAAGAAATTCTGTTCCTTCAGATTTTTTATAATAATTGTATGTAATCTTCGATTATTCAATATATGATAACATATTTTCAATATGAATTTCTACAAAATAAATTGGTCATCATCTCCTGATGACTTCACCTTGGTTGGTGAAACCACTCGAGAAGAGTGTTGCATTTCTGGTGTTTGGGAAGAGTGTTTGTTCCAAGAAGTTACTATAATTGAAATGATAATTGTAATATTCACACGCACATACTTTTATATATAAATGTTTCCTTCTGAAAATTTTCCGCTCCCGAAATTCAAAAATTACTACTCCTCCCCAAAATTTCAATCTGAATCCTCGTTCGTTTTATATTTATTGTTCTTTGGCTATCTACAACTTATTACAGGGTGGATAAATTTAAATGTTATTTTAAAGTGTAACACTGCATATAGCTACTAATTTGTATTTTTTCAGAAACAATTAAAAACTCAATTCATCCATCAATATAATAGTTTTCTAGGATGGTATTGAAAAAAGTTGTGTGTTGAATGTTTTATAGGCATCTTGATGTATCTGTGTGTATTTCTGTCACTCACCTTGTTTCCATGCAGGTCTAGTCCATTTTCAATATATGTCTTCTCAACTTCTGTTATACTTCGATGATCCTGAGGACTATTAGCACCAAAAATTGCATAGAGAATAACCCAAGCATATCCTAAACCTCCGTATAAGTAAAATGTGAATGGCCATCCAAGCGAAGTTGAAGATATATATCCCACTATAGGCATAGTTATAATAGTACCAACTGGTGCACCTAGATGAAATAATTGATATAGTTAATGTTGGTTTCACTATTCACTAATTCAGTTGAGTTGTTTTTCATATTAGCGCGCAAAATCACACAGACGAACACAAAACAAATATAAATTCAATTAATCATTATTTTGGTTTATAATGTGTTAATGAAGACATCTGATGAAAGTGTTTCTATTTCATCTCTCGTATACAAACAGCAATCAGTTACATTTTTATTATATGTATTAATAAAATTGAAACACAATAGGAAGCAAAAGTTTTACATGCAGAAGGAGACGCTGTGAAGCTTCCAGCAAACTTATCACCTTCTTCAGGATAGGTGTGATGAATAGATACAAAAATGGAAATATGACGCATCCACTATTTTGAAAATAATATGAAACTATCTCCAGAACGAAAAAAAAATCTTTGAGAATATAATTGACACTGTGGAATCGAATGGCAAAATATAAATCCGGACGAGTTATTTAGTTAATTTTTTATTCATCATCACAATGCATGTTTTGAAATGTTTATTCAAAATTGGAGTTTTGAGTTCATTTAATTAGTTGGTTGTATTGATGTTGCTTTTGGAAAAGAAACAGTTAGTATATATACCTAAATAGCCGGTAAAAAATTGTGATTATTTCCCTCAAAGCATACAAATGATGTACATAAGTACATAATTATCTAATATATATAAATTATGTGTCACGTTGTTTGTCCGCTATAGACGCCTAAACTACTCAACCGATTTCAATCAAATTTGCACACCATGTGCAGTTTGATCCAACTTGGAAGATAGGATAGCTTACATCTTGATTTATGGTCGCAATATTATTTTATTGCAAATTAATTGTCTATTATTTGACATTCACAATTATCTGTTAACTCCAAACGATTTTAACAGATGACGATATCTGTTGACTGGATTGAGTAAGTTATCAATAGATGGCGCTGCTATGTTGAACCTACAAACGTGTCATGCAAGCTACAATGCAATAGCATAACCACCACGTGTTGTTGAGGCTAAAGTATAAGTTGAAATAATTTTGTAGTAAACGAAATACCGTGAAATTCAATTGTTATACCTGGAATGCCACCACATAATCTTCGATTAAAGATTGGTTCTCCTATTATTCTCTTACGTAATTTGAATCCACTTCAGTTATGTAACGGTTTGATCATCAAAAAGATCACCGGAAATATTTTCGAAGCAAGCATTTTAACTGGGAAGTTTAGAAGAAAAGTGGTCCTGTTGCCACGTATTCCAATGAAACCGTCAGAAGGCTAAAATTTTCAATTCGTTCGTCCGCTTAGTTTCAAAATATTGTCTTGGCCGATAAATAAATTCAAATTTCGAAGACGACTTTGTTTCGAAGGATTCTTCATACGATTGAGTCTCTCAATATCTTCGAAGAAACATCTCACTTGTGATTGCCTAATCATTTCAAGTTCAGCGTTTTCAAATTGTTCAACCTTTAGCTCATCTGATAAAATCTGAGGAGTTGGTAGACAAATTTTTCTCTTCATGAGATAAATGAATCTCATTACCCAAGCGACCGATCTGACAAGTCGTAAGTGATTCGGAAATCTTGAAGAATTGATAATTTCTTCACATCTCTTGTTGATTAAAAAAAACAATTTTTTTTTCTACTTCTGTACTATTTTCTATCTTTTCTTCAGCATGAGGCCATTTAATATCCTCTAAAGTCAAAAACTGAGGATCTTCAAACCAATTCTGAAAGTTATCAATGTACCAGAGACCCCTGGTCGCTTCATCTGCTACTCGTACGTTGAACTTTGTGGGTAGCCAATGCCATTAATCAAAATTTGTATTGAATTTCACTAGTTCGGACTTCCATTGTCTACTATATAAAATGATTTGAAATCCCTGAAATAACTAAAAAAGAAGAATTAAAAATAAATAGCTGAAAATAACAATTATATTGAGCAAAATAAACCTGAAATGAAATAATAGTGAAATAAAATACAAGTAAAAATAAAACAATTGAATAAATAAAAAAAAATAAAGAAATGAAAAAAGGAAATAAAAATAGAAAGTGGATAGATTCCAAGTCACGTTAGTTCACGACGTTTCGATTGTTAGTATCTACAATCGTCTTCGGGTGATGACAAAATTTGTTGGCAACAAAAGTCTTATAGTTCCTTGGATGCAACCTCATCCAACTCAAAACTATTTTAGAATCAATCCAGAAAAAAATTTCATCTATTTTTATGCTGTGGCCATTTTCGATAGTTTTAGCCAATCGTGATCCAAGAAGAGCTGCTTGAAGTTCAATTCTGGGTAGTGTCATGGGTTTCAAGGAAGTAATTCTTGACCTAGCCATTACCAAAGACGTTTTAATCTGATCACTGGAGTTTTTCATTCGAAAATATGACACAGTAGCATATTCTTTTTCACCGCCATCCGTGTAAGTATGTAGTTGAATTTCAACAATATGACTGCAAAATCCACACCATCGATGAATTCTCAAATTTTTTATTTCATACACTGCAGATAGCCAAGATTTCCATTTTCCAAATAGATCAGGTGTGATTTTATAATACCAAGCAATTTTATGTGACCATACTTCCTGTATAAAAATTCTGGCTTGTATAGTGAAAGCCGCTAACAGGCCAAGTGGATCACAAACTGACATTACTACTTTCATAGTTTTCTCTTCGTGGGAATATTGTCTTATACAATTATTTTCTCATGTTTTCTCAAAAATGTATCAGGAAAACTGAGAAGATCATCTTTTGTATTCCATATTTAACCTTAAGTTTTTTCAGACGTGGGTAACTTTTCAGTATCGGTACTACTTTTGTCAGGACATGACTAGAGTTGCTGACCCAGTTAATCATTCTGAATTTGCTCTGGTTATGGAAGTTTATGCCTCCGTAAACAATTTCAATGGTTTCTGCTTCGTTTTCAAAACTGTCTAAGTTTTTATCCATGTAATAATATTTTTCAATAGCTTTCACTGCTTCTGGATATTTCTTCCCATATTTTTTGGCATTTTCACGGAGGACATAGATCGCAGAGCTTGGAGAACAGATTGCTCCGAATATCATGGATTTCATTTGGTAAGGATAGGTCCGTCTTTATCTCTTCCCCTCCACAGAAAACGCTGCGAATCTTGATCTTCATTTCGTATGAATATCCATAAAAACATTTTTTCGATGTCTCCCATTACAGCTATTCGATTATGACGAAAATTGAATAAAATGTTTACTGCGGAATTCAAAATTTTCGTCCAATTTTTTCCATCAATTTTGCTTCTGGCATCAAATACAAATCTGAATCTTTGTGGTTTACTAGGATGTTCTACTGTAAAGTGTGGCAAGTACCAGGTTTTGTGAGACGTAACGGCGGCTTCTTCGCAAGTCAAAACTTTTGCGTATCCTTTTTCAACAAAATTTTCTATCTTTTTGGAATATTGCTCTCCAAAATGCTTATCTTTCTGCATTTTCTTCTCTACAGTGAATAATCTATTCAACGCGGTAGCTCTGCTGTCTGGCAAATTGATATTTTCTTTCTTCCAAAGCAAACCAACTTCCCAGTGGGTGTTTTCTAGCTGAAAACATGTTTCTTCCATGAGTTGAAACGTCTGTTTGTCTTTTTCTGAAATATGATTGAATTTGTCATTTTCAACTCCCAAATTATCCATCAGAATAGTTTCATTCATTTCGTCATCTTCATCATTTTTCATATAGCATGTCATAGAATAGTGAGCGTCGACTCGATATTTGAAATATGAAGAGTTTCCATGAACCACCCATCCTAACTTTGATTTTGAAATAACAGGTACATTGAAAGGCCCCTGTATAACATCTCTGGCTATTGTTAAATCGATGTGGTCTTGGTCAATCAGATTCAGCAGTTTTGCATTCCTGAGATTGACCAATGGAATTCGTAACAGATGATTCCAAGTTGTCGCTAAATTTTTGATATCTACAGATTGAACAGGAAGTTTCAAATTTGAAACTTCTATTATGTTTGACATGTCAAAAATTTCCTGATTGAGAGTTCCCTGAATTTTCAAATTGACACATTTTGATTGGTCTTCTGTATAGGAAGTACAATTGGTCCAATACAATTTCAATGGATCATTAACACCATCCACTCCTATCTCCTTGGTAAGGTTGAAGTCCATCAAAGTAACTGTGCTTCCTTCATCAAAGAGAGCATATGTTTTCATCGACTTTTTGGAGCCGATATCAGTGACAGTACTATCCGGAGTAAAACGGTTTTATATTCGATTTGAATCTGAAGAAAATGCTCATTATTGAAACAATCTGGATCCTGTGTTTCATCTTCTTTTTTCTCAGCCGTGATATTGGAAGCGGCTGGGTTTGCAAGTTGTATCCCTGCAATTGGTTTGGATTTACAACACTATTCGGGTGGAGTAAGCGATTATGGTATTTTTCGCTTTTCTGCCGACCACAACGTCTTCGATTTTTACATTTGAAAGTACGATGAGACGAATTGAGGCAAGAAAAGCAAACTTTTTTTTCTTTCACCCATTCCCATATCTTATCAGTATCGAGACGCAGGAAATGGCCGCATTTGTATATGGAATGAGTAGATTTAGAACAGAATCAGCAACACTTTTCCATTGATGAATTTTCTGTTCCAATGAAAACGTTTGTTTTATTTTTCTTGTCCATATACGGGACTGTTGATAGATAATCTGAAATGGTAGGTTTACATAACAAACAAGCTGCTGAAGATTTTTCTTATAACCACTCTGAAAACTCTTTCAACGATGGTATATGTATGACTTTGTATTTCTTGACAATAATTGACAGTAAGGTTAAGAACCGAATTGGCAAATTTTATAAAGGATATTGGAGAACAAGGGTTCACGGGTGGTAATAATTTCACTTTGTTTATCATGGAATCCATTATAAATTCAAGTCGTCTAAATCTAGCTTCTAACGTCTCAAGTATGTCATTGAGGTTATCTGAAGAGACAAACAGTGGCTTCACTGCATCTAAAGCTTCATTTCTCAGGGCTATTTGTAAACGTAGCAAATTTTCTTTATCACAGTAAGCACATATTCCAGTGGATCGTTGATATAGAGAAATAAACGTCGGCCAATTCTCAACTTTGCCGTAGAAAAAAGGAAGTTCTTTCCCCACAACATTCCTGCAGGATACTTTAGAAGATTCATGGTGGATTCGATTTTGTTTGGTTACTGATTCGAATGCATCTTTCATTACTGAAGTGAATTCTTTCATAAACTGATATATTGTGATAGGTTCCAATAACCAGTCAACATTGAAATATCTGATAACTTGGCGTGTCGAAGATAATTAATTTCGCTACTTCTTTTAATGCTTCTTTCATGTATTCTACTTTCCACACTTTTACTTTGCTCACTACTACTTTCAATGCTTTTTGAAGATTTTTCTGCTTCTATAGACGTTTGAATCTCCATAATACCTAGTTTTCTTTCAGTTTCACGTTCTAAATGTTCCAATTCTAATTTTTGTTGTTCCCATTCTAATTTTTGTTCGAATTTCGAATTTCAATTGCCTATCTTCCAATTCTTTCTGTAGTTGATTTTCAGCCTGCAACTTATTTAATTTCAATATTTTCGATTTACTTGCAGTTGAGCTACGTGACCTTGGTAGATTTTGATGACTCAACTGATTCATTTGGTGTATATTTTAACGGCGGGATTCGAGCAGTGGCTCTGCTAGTTCTTCAATCAGCACCTACCTCTCGTAACATTACTCAATTGGAATTTTACAAAGTTGACAGCAGTTGATATTTTTCTTCTTCGAATTCTGCTTCAACTCGAAAAGGTACTGAACAAAATCTCGAAGGACCAAAATCTTTGGGCAAACTTCTTATTTTGGGCAAAATGAGATTTTATTCGACTTTTTATTCAAAAACAAAATTGACAACAATAAAGGTAACTATATAAAACAATCTCAACTTCAATACTAGATGTGAAATTAATTCACAACAATGATATATAGAAAATTATGATAGGTTATTGAGATGCCAAAATATTTATTGAAGAACTATAGAATCACACGTTAAAAGGTAAGACCTCGTTAGTCATCACCTCGCACAAGTTTCTCAACTTCTGAGAGTTGTTCGTATGGGGGCGACAGCTGATTAACGAAAAAACTTTTTTTTTAAACAGATTGAGTGATGATCCTCAATGAATTCGAAACTTGTTGAAAAATTATTTGATTGAGAAATGTTTTTATAATTTGCAAGAATTCAACAATTCGTAATATGTAAGTGTATCTGTGCTGTATTTCATTTCATTTTAATTTTGTTGTTGTTGTTTTCATAACAACGGTGTTGCTCACATTGTGAATTTTGTGTCATGGCTTTATGTGTCCTTTGACGATTCCAATACATGTTATCTGTGTCTAATGGTAAATAAATATATCATTATTATTATTTTTTTACCGTAGTATGCGCTGGTCAGGCCCCATCCCCCGAAGCCCCGATACATTCGGAAGGGCACGCCATCATTATCAACCAACGACCACTTCCCACACCGTGGGGTAAGTGATCATTGGATCCGAGAATCATGTGCCCTAAGCAAGCACAGTGAGTCAAGAATGACAGACTTCTGCATCTGTCCGGCTAAGATTTCTGCCTTAGCGCGGCAAGCCGGTATGATTTTAAGATTCGAGAGTAGAGGGGGTATCATTTCACCAAGGACTACATTAATCAGAACAACCATATTGACAGAGTGGTCTGGATAGAGTCTGCGGAGTTCGAAGAGAAAAATCTCGATATTTTATGCGGTTTTCCTCCTCTTTTCGGACGATATTCGTCTAACCAGGAGCTGAAAACTCGAGAAGGACTATATCAGGCTTGTTAGCTTGTATGAGCCTGAGAGTGGAAAATGAATAGTTCCAATAAGTTCGACACTTCTCGTTCCCCACAACGGATTCAATATCCCCGGAGCGTAGGGCAACACCGGTGTCTCGTCAATAACGTAAGAGTACCGTAGATGGTAATATAGCACTGTTTGGGACGCATTATGTCGATGAATATACCATTATTATTATTGTTATTATTATCCAGACTCAGATAATTCTGGAAAAACAAAATGTTTTCACAATCGATTACTTCCACCCAAGTTATTTTAATTTTATACAATAACTTCATCAGGCTCATTTATTCTATGAACATACCTGAAAATAAGAAACTTATCATTCTGGGAGGTTCTCACTTCAATGAAAACACATGATAACTTCTGTTTTTTGTTCTGCAATTTGTTGAATCTATCGAGATCAGATGATTTTTTCATCATTGGAAATTTTCAAATAAATGGATTCACTAATATGATCAACTGAATTGTTTGTCAAATTTGAAAAATGGCAATGACAATATTTTGGGAATGAAAAAATTTTATCAAAGGATGCCCCAATGTACCTGCTGGTGTTAAGTCAGTACCTCAAATTTCATCAGTCATAATGTCACTTGAGACCTATTTTAAAATTATTTTTGGTGTTCAAAGCTCCATTAGACGAATAGACATTTATTTTACCGACATATCATCCAATGGACACTTATTCATATAGTCATATCATTTATATCTATGAAGAATAATGATGACCTGTATCATTATCAAATTGTTCATGTAGATGATGATTATACAAATACGATTAGATAATCAGAAAGTAATATTTGCTTATCTATGGAAAATCTACACTCTCTATTATTATAAAAAATGTACCAATTACATACAGTCTAATCAACAGGTTCAAAGGTTCTAAAAAGATGAGCGATAGTTCATTCGATTCGGAATCACCTCTAATTATTTTGAAGGATTTTGGTGCAGGTGAAAAATTGCTATTGTTATTAACAAAATGAAATTTAAAAAAAATGGTGTTTAGTTTTTTGTTAATAACTCAAAAAATATTAATATTTAGGCAATTTTGAAGAAAGCTTGTTAAAGAGGAGGAAATTTCCGATAAAAAAGTTTCGACTCCCGAAACTCTATCTCCATCGTTTATAATTTTAATTTGACTTTGAAAATAGGGTTCCGCGTAACAGCCGCGCGCATCATTTCTGCTAGCAGTCTGATTTGATAGGCAAATTACCAGTCTGAGTCTTTGTTTAAGCCAATAACCACCGAATGAGGGGTTGATTAAAGAAAAAAATCACATTATTAGATTCATTAGGTCCTACTGAGAGTTCTTCCATGAAAAAAAAAATATTCATACACGGTGTGACGAAAAAAATAATGTTGCGTTTTCGCTACAATGGCCCTATCCGGTAAAAAAAATATTTCAAATTTGAAAATGTATAAGTTTCACAATGGGTACAAACTATATATTATGAAATGAAACGAAACAGACATTGCATTTTTCACACATGAAAACTGTCTGACTTTTACACTGCCTGCAGCGCTTTCTTGCCTTTTTCGGATGACGAGAAATAGCATGTCCAACTCTGTCTCTTCTGATTTCATCTGGTAACTCAGTACGAGTTGGTCTTCTTCGACCCTGGTTGCTCACACGGGTTATTTCAAATTTATTATTAGTATTTTGTGTGATTTCTTCAGTTTTCATGAGAGCCATAACCAAATACGATCTGACCTCAAGTTGTGTGATTTTGGGGTGCGTCATTTTGTATAACTTACAAACATTCACAATGACGCTCCCTACACTATTTATGAATAAAGGCCACCACCACTTCTTTCCGCGCACTCTAATGTGATAATTCGCGATTCCTTTGTCATGGAGATCAACGCCGGCCATGTATTTATTATATTCATTTATCCCCAATGGTTGCAGTATGATAATTTATTTTTTCAGTTTCCTGTCATAACACTTTACAGGTTGAACTGGATTTATAGATATATTGTTCGTGATGAGGGTCACAACGGAATTGTCGTTCCATCTCATAACACATGACTTCGATTTTGAATCAAATCTGTAATCGAAACATCCTTTCTCTCTCTTTTTATGGTGCTTGTTGACTCAAGCTCACAATTCCAAATGCGGTTGTCTCGTATCGTACCTGTTGCATATATGTGTCTTTCGCCAAGAAATGAAGAAAGCTTATAGGACGAGAAGAAGTTATCAAAGCATACCTTGTGTGAGGAAGGATTCTCAACGACTTTCAGCAAACTGACAACATCTCAACATCTACTCCAAGATCTATTTCGGTTTTTTATTTTCTTGTTCCACCGCAAGGCATAAACTGGAATAAATGTCTATCTTCTGAACGGAGGCACCATAGTTTGAATCCAAAATGGATTTTCCTTTTATAAATTTCAGCAGAGTGTCTGCCGAAGTATGGATCCATTTCTTCATCGATCGGAAAGTTATGTGAAAACTGTTTGAATTATAAATTCCTTTGATTTATAGCATCAAATAATAGACGCAAGCAAATTTGTCGTTTTTGTATAGCTCAGCATTATCACACAAATGTAGGTTTCTTTTTATATTTCGAAATTTGTTTCTACTCATACAATTTTTCACAAGCACCTACACCTTTGTAGGTGCTCACACTCACTTACATTTGGTGTAAGTAGAGTGTTCACAGTGTGCTCCTGCTTAGCGAGGGATTTGTGTGGGTTAAATATTGAAACAAATTTCAAATTTTATACCATCTGAACATAGATTTGTGACCATCAATTTGGTATTGATAGAAATACTATCTAACCAAACATAACCTTTTCCTAGGAATACTTACTAAATCAGAAAGCCGTTTGTAATCCAGTGGCGTGTCATTGGGTTATTCAGAAATGGAAACTTGTAGTTGTTGTAAGAAAGCGGTGCAACCTCATTTGTTACTGAAATGTTGTATTCGTCACAAATTGTTTTATCACACGTGCGCTAATATTACTCCATCAGAAACTAGACTGATTAATTCCGCAAAATCGGTAACTTGGACCTGCCAAAAATGCGACCAGATTGGTAATGATATCAACTCATTGAAGATGGCTATAGTTGATCTTCAAGATGAGATTAAAAACATCAAGCCTGTTGATAACACAACACTTAATAATACTCAGTTCGAATAAGTCATCCAGGAGGTTTTTGAAAGACAAAACCGACGACGCAAATTGATTATTTTTGGCATGAAAGAACAATCATCAGTTGTCTCCAAAGAAGAACGAGTCTCCTTTGAAAAAAGTGTGGTATCAAAATTACTATCGTAATTTTTTATTTCTCCTGGGACCAACTTACCTATCACATATATGCATAGGCTGGGTAAATTTGATAAGGACCAGACTTCCCATGGTCCAGGATGGACGATGAGAAGTCCATCTTCTTTTCTACAATCCATTAAGAAGGCACCAAACCTAAAAAATTCGACATTCAAGCATATTTCACTTTCTTTAGACAGAACACCCAAATAGCAACAAATTTATAAACACCTCAAACAAGAAGTGGAACAAAGAAAAAATAACGATGATACTAATATCAGAATCAAACACTTCAACGGCTCTCCATAAATAGTGAATTTATAAGCACTACACCTAGTTACACCTTCAACTGTTATTACCAAAACGTGCGAGGGCTGAACACGAAAACTAATGACATCTTTAACGTAGTAAGTTCTAGAGAATTAGATGTTATATGTTTGAGTGAAACTTGGATTTCCAGTAATGTATTTGATGCAGAGCTTTTCCCACGCAACTACAATATCCTAAGATTGGACAGAAATGTCAGCCAAACAAACATAACCAGAGGAGGAGGGGTTATTCTCGCTCTTCAAAATCATTTGAAATTCAAACCCATAGACTTGCCGTGTTTGATCTCTGCAACACCTTTTATAGATATAGTTGGTTGCAAATTGCTTAATAATTCGAATCTAATTTTATTTGTTATCTACATCCCACCATCTGTGTCTTTTGAAGGTTCCGAAGAGTTTTTCAATAATTTCATGTTGCTCGACTATCTCCATGATAATGATGTTTTGCTTGTTGGAGATTTCAATGTTCCTTTTTTGAACACAAATGCGAGCGATAGTAAAGGAAAAATTCTGAAAAATATCCTGGAAATTGCTGGGCTACAACAATATAATAATACAAATAATACCCACAACCGTACTTTAGATCTTGTTCTATCAACAAACACTTTTGATATAAATAGGGATTTAGAACCTCTGGTAAAAGAAGATAGTCATCACCCTTCTTTGTTGTTTGAAATCAGAACATCACATAACCATTTCAATAATTTTTCAAAAACCAATGACATCTCGAGAAATTATAACTCCAGAAAAGCAAATTTTCCTTTGATATATCAACTCATTTCTGATATAGACTGGTCTCATATCTTAGAACAAACAAATTTTAATGACGCATGCTATTATCTAAACAGTAGACTCTATGATGTTTTCGATATAACCGTTCCCCTGAAAATTAATTGAACACATAGATACCCGCCCTGGTTCACACCAAATATGATTGAAAACATTGATAAGAAAGAACGGGCCCACAAAAACCTGAAAAAACATAAAACGTATTTTTATCAGCAGCAATTTATCACGTTGAGAAGTGAAGTAAAAGAACAAATGAACAATGCTTATGAAAACTTTCTTAATGAAAGTGGACGCAAAATTAACGAAGACCCAAGTGCATTTTGGAATTTTATGCAGAACAGAAGCGGTAACTCGAAAATTCCCGGAGTTATGAAGGATGAAACTAAAACTTACACCAAACCGCAGGAAATTATGGATGCATTTGCAAAGTTCTTCAAAAGTGTTTATATTATGTATGTCTATGTATGTACTAATTGTTGGTCCTGATCAAATACCAAGTTTCGTAGTTGAAGATCGTTTACCCTTTACTGAGTCCCCTACTTCATATATATATATATATATATATATATATATATATATATATATATATATATATATATATTTATTTAACTTAACTTCTGAGAGTTGTCGTTCGTATGGGGGCGACAGCTGATTAACGAAAAAACTTTTTTTAAAAACAAATTGAGTGATGATCCTCAATGAATTCAAAAACTTGTTGAAAAATTATTTGATTGAGAAATGTTTTTTATAATTTGCAAGAATTCAACAATTTGTGATATGTAAGTGTATCTGTGCTGTATTTTATTTCATTTCAATTGTGTTGTTGTTGTTTTCATAACAACGGTGTATATATATTTATATATAGGAAACTGCAGGTTGACGTCATTTATACAGACATACAAAAAGCTTTTGATCAAACAGATTCCTACATTCTTCTCAAGCCTCTCAGAATTTGGTTTTTCAGCAAAATTGGTGAAACTCATGTCAAACTATTGACATGAGTATTGCCCTTGAATTTAGGACCTCCTTCGTTCTTGATTTTCATTAATGATTCAACTAAAATACAATTCAAAACTGCTCTGCGCTGATGACCTCAAAATATTCAAAGTGATAAAAAATTATGGAGACTGCTTAGACTTACAGTATGAATTAGATCTGATATATGATGGCTGTTCCAATAATCGTTTGAATCTTAACATTGCTGAATGTCATGTATTGTCTTTTTCCAGAAAAGAAAGTCTGATACAATTTACTTACGAAATTGATAACAATTGATAACCATAAGTCGAGTTAATGAAATGAAAGACTTTGGCATTAATTTTGATCAGAAATTCACTTTTGTTTCACATATAGACCAAGCTGTTTCGTCCGCTAGTCGAATGTTGGGCTTCATAATGAGGAACAGCAGAGAATTTAGAGGTACTAAGGTGATAATCACGCTATTCTATGCTTATGTGAGGTCCAAACTAGAATATGGGGCGATGATCTGGTATTCTATTTATAATTCTCACAAACAGCAAATTGAAGCTTTCCAAAGAAAGTTTTTGAAATTCTTGTCTTTTCGCACTACATGTATTTACCCCAAAAGGGGAATTGACTATTCCATCCTGTTGAATCAATTTAATATTATATCACTGAGTACACGTAGACTTCTCGTTCCGGTCACATTTCTATATAATTCAATAATTTTGGATGATGCAACTGATTTTCCTTTATTTTCAGTATTTTACTATTAATGTGAGTTACAAAAATGATTTGAAGCTCTATAACTTCTGTTTATATAGCTTAAAATCCTTTTTGTAACTTACATTAATAGTAAAATAATTTAATGAATAATAACATCTCCTGTACTCCGCTCCTACAAAAAATACATTTTTATGTACCGCGCCTCAATTCAAGATACCATAAAACATTTCATTGTCAGAGTAGTAGAAGAAATGTGAATCTCAAAGTACCAGTAAATGCAATGTGTTATAATTTCAATTTAGTATATAACATGTGTGACATTAATGGAAATTCTTTGAACTTTATCAAGGACTGTATCTTACATAGAACCTCTCATTTATACTTTTTCTTATATAACTTTCATTTGTTTTATGTCAACCTTGTGAGGGCTAATTCATTTATAATATGTCAATTGAATCTAATTATATCAAAGGAAAGATTCACTTTTGCTCATTATCATGTACAATCCCATCTTCTTCACTATTGAGGACACTTCTTTTCCTTCAGCTGCAGTTATATTTCATGCATGATCCTGGATATTTTCTTTCCAGACGATATCTTTTGTGGTGGCTCGAGCTCAACACTTCTCTTCGTAAGTGTTAAGCTCGAGAATTTCCAAATGTTCTGTTTTTATGTATTCAGTATCCCCTAAAATTGATTCTTTATCGCAACCAATTTTATAATTCACTTAGCTGTCTTTATGTGTGTTGTAGAGAAACAAAGAATTACGATAATTACATTCCAATAATAATATTCATATGTTATTTTAATAATTTGTTTTCATAATTTATTCAGGCAGACAAGTGGTGGACTAAAATTTTCAAAGAACGAATCATAACTTGTATTTTCACAGAACGGGTATCAAATATTCAAATTATTTCCTGAAAATGCAAATTCGATTTTTCAAAAATTGATTTGTTCATAATGATATTCACTATCAATAATGAGTAAAAATGGAATTTCTAAATGATCGTCTTTTCCAATATTGATTGAATTCCAAATGCAATTTTTTTCCACAATTTTTCCAACTGAAGGTATGAAAAATGATATATTATCTTTAACGAAACAAACCAATCTAAATATTCAATTGTTTGTAAATAAAACGAAAAATATTCTCGGGCAGTCAAGCGGCGTTGGAAACTCTTGGTTACTGCCGAGCAACGTCTAAATTGGTAGCAAATTTCCAAAAACGACTCTCCTCAATAGAAAAAATATGTTTAAAATATGTTTTTTCCGTTGACCACGAACGACAACCCTCGTAAGTCGAAACTTGTGCGAGCTAAGGACTAACGAGGTCTCACCTTTTATTCCTAACACGGGTTGGACGATAGCAAGTGAAAAATCGATCGTTCAACCTGAGGCTTGAACCATCGACTCACACATCGGTCGATTGACTGAGTGAACGAAGCACCCACGTTGAACAGTCTGGCTACCGACCGACTTAACAGATTGTCTCTGGTCTGGATTCCTGGCCAAACTGGCCTGAAAAGCAATGAGGCTGCTGACTCCCTTGCAAAGGAGAGTGCTGCAAGCAGCTTTATCGGACCAGAACCTGACATTGGCATCACTTTAGGCTTTGCCAACCAAAAATTGAAGACCTGTGTGGCAAGAAGATTTATAGACTTCTGGCAGGATCTTCCAGGATTGGCTCACTTCAAGGCGTTCATTCACCCTTCGAAGCTTGATGCCAAACAGTTATTGGACTACAGTAGGGATGAGCCACGTTGTCTAACAGGCCTTCTTACAGGCCACTATCATTTGAATCATCATATGCAGAGACTCGGACTGTCAGAAGACAGTGTGTGTAGCCGAATCAGGTTTTTAGACCTGAAAAACCACTCATTATACAAACTAAACGGTTTCATTAGGATGCTGGGTTTATTTGGTCGAGTGTGAATAGTTGTGAGCCCCAATAAACCCTTGCGGGTTGCGATGGAGGGTCGAATAGACCTACTTACTTTGGACTAAACTGACTCAACCTAAATATAATAAATTAAAATTCACTAGTTTCCCAGCTTTCGACAGAAAGGCTTCAGGAGAAAAAAACTACCCCAAGCTTCACTTTTGAAGTTTTTATGTTGTCCTTCAAAGCATATTTATGAGGAAAATTGCGATTAGAATTTTCAACTATCCACCAAGTACCTATTTTTTATTTCATTTCTCGATAATTCATTTCAAATATTTTTTGAATCGTACAGAGCGACGCATGTGCGACCTAAACCAACTGTTTTCACCCGTATTTTCATTCCTCAATTTAGTTGAATAAATATTCGTGCTACATTTGCGGGAAGGGAATAATGCTTTCGCTCTTCAAAAATATGTCTTTATATTTTAAATACATGTCATAGTTTTTGAAATATGCGCACATATTTTTCTGTTCATCTGAATTGTACATAACTTTCAAACTATCACTTTGCGCTCATTGGTTCAAATGGTGAATTACTTCGATTGAATTCAAAAATCGAATTAAACGTCAATCCTATTATTCGGTCAAATGTCATGTGTTTTTGTTTTTCCATATTTGAATAAATATTTATTCTACTGTGTCGTGGTGTATACTGATCGATTTTGTACTTTATACATTGATGCTGTTGATTTAATATTTCCAAATTTTCTAATTGTTTGCGTCTCCAAATTGAATCAAAGCACTGCCGAAACAGCCCGAAAAATTAATCAGGTTTTTGGCAATGATAGTGTTAATAAACGGACTGTTTGACATTGGTATGAGAAATTTCGCAACGGAGATTTTAGTCTCGAAGCTGAGCCCCGAAGTGGTCGGCCTACAGTAATCTTGGATGAGGGTTTGAGGATCCTGGTGGAGACTGAGCCATCATAAACGAAGCGTGGGATGGCGAAGAACTGGGCATGAGGTCCCATGCGGCTTTTGATGGTTGAAAACATGTTGGAAAGGTCACAAAAATCATCCATTTGAACAATCGACAGAAATTGTCATTTGTGATGCACTGTTTGGAACCTTCGGTGTAGTAATGAATATTACTGGAGTTTTATCCCCTCTTGAAGAGGAAGATTGACTTTCCTCTTGAATAACTTTTTTCGAGATCAATTGCCCTAACACCAAACTGATACATTTGCACTCGACGCGCGTTTCGCCAACAAAGTTAGCATCCTCAGGAGAAGAAAATTGATACCTAGTCTAGTCTGGTTAATCCTTATATACTAAAAATTTGTTACCTGAGATTGTATACCTGAAGTCCAATATGGAATTTCTCGGTAATTAACTACCTGCAAGTTCTTAGTAATTATTCTCTTCCTAACAGAAGATTAAAAAGCGGGCTAAACGGTATGGGTCCCTCATCGCCATTCATGCTGTGCTTACATTTTGCTATTTCTAGACTCTCAAATGCATCGAGTAGCCTGGTGTCATGCTTAATCAGTTTCAGATTGTTTTCACCAATTCTGTGATACTTCTCTAGAGCATGTTGGGCGACACTGGATTTTTCTATCCATCCGTATTTCATGTGTGCACAATGCTCCTTGAAGCGGGTTTATTTGCTCGTCGGCTCTGGCCAATGTATTTGCTGTTGCAATCTTGACAACTGATTTCGTAAATCCCAGACCTTTCTGTGTTTTCTAGTCTATCTTTTGGATTACCAAGAAGCTGTTGCAATTTATAAGAAGTTTTATATGCAACTTTCACGCTTACTTTATCGAATATCTGTTGAAGCCTTCTCGTGTATTGGGGTTCATATGGGATTACTATAAACTTGTTATTACTCTCCTCTCTTTTAAAAGTCGAAGATTTACGAAGTGCTTCCCTAAACTTGCATTTTCTAATTATCTTGTCAACTATATCTAGATTAAAACCGTTTGCTTCAGCTATATACCGAATCACTCTCTTTTCATTGTCGTACTTATTTTTCTTTACAGGAAAAATTATTAACCTGTGTACCTTCCTCTTGAAGATTATCACTTGGTGAGCGAAACACTTGTCGAGGTGTTAAAATAACGGTTAAGTGTTGGGATAAAACTCCAGTAATATTCAGAAATTGTCATATTTCGAAGTTTGTTCTTCTTTGCTGTTGCGCAACAAAACAATTCTTTGTAAAGTGGATCCTCTACGACAACAGGAGACCTTCAGGACGGTGGTTGGATACCGATGTGGAACACATGCACTTTCCAAAGGAGAAAACCCACAAAAATACCATGGTTACTGTATGGTGGTCAGCGGCAGAGTTCCAATGTGAGGAAATCGACGAAATGTATCGAAAATTGTATTAATAGCAGCCGGCACTGAACAACACAAAATTAGACAAATTAAGCGTCGAAGTTCTGCCTCATCCACCATACTCCCCAAACCTCTCACCAATCGACGATCAACCGGTAGAACCTTCGCCAATCAGGATCCGGCAAAAAAGGCATTCATCGATTTCACCGAATCCTGAGTACCCATTTTTCATGCTGACGAAATTAATCGACTTGTGTTACGTCGGCAAAGTGCACTGATCCAAATGGTGGTTATTTCGCCAATATATTGCAGTTTGAAGCAGCCCCATGAAAACGGATACAAGTTTTGAAACGACCCAATAATTTTATATGTAGATGAACTCATATTTCGCGAAATATTACTTACGATAGATGAATTGTCAAGAGAGATATAACAATTATTATACAGGCCGTTCCTCTGATACAATATAATTATTTTTCTATGTCTGGGATCATCTGAATTCATGTTGTACATTTGGCAGATTTGAACATCTCTCTCACCTTGGATGCCACACCTTCACACATTTTATGTGGAATCAGGAAGACCACCAACGACTCGAAATCAATTTAAATTTTCTTCAGGAAAATACAACTCGGAAACCCTAAGACATATTAGATACATAAAAGAATTGAAAACATTGTAGTAACAAAATAGTCGAGACCAACACTATACAAATCGAATGGTTTCTTTTGTTGGGATTTCCAGACAATTAAATAATTAACGATGCAAGTGGACAAGTATCTTGAACTAACTTTCGAGTAAAATGCATATGTGAAAAATTTGGCACATTTCTTGACAACAAATTCAAGAAGCTTTTTCAGATGAAAATACAGTTACAAAAAACTGAAATACTGCAAAACATGAATCAACATAGTGTACAAATTAAACTGTCCCAAGTGATGTTGAACAAACTTGGAGTTATAATGTTACACTAATTTCTTAATACATGAGGGATTCTAAGATAAAAAACTCCACAGCTCTTGTTGAACATGAAAAAAAACATAGACACATTTAACTCCAATCATATTTATCCAAAATGTTTATGAGCAGAATGAAACATTTTCTCAAACACGATAGTGTAAATAATACAAGGGAAGGCCTCAAAACTGATTTTTGTCATCTTGATTCATCCTCACATCAATTAAAATCAGTCGAAATAATGAAGTCATTCGTTTGCTATCATTAATCAAACGGTTTTATTCAGCTCACCCTGTTTGTTTAGCTCAAATTTAGTAATTGAGTTTGACCCTCTTCCTGTTGACAGATGGATCTGATATTTGGTAGATACAAACATTTAGTTTTAATAACAATACAATTCAATAAATTATGTATAATTGTAAATCCAAAATAGCCGTAGCTTCAAAATGATGGATTACATAATTTCCCACAAGACCTCTATATATCAAATGACTGGCTTGACTAGAAGAATAGTAGCATAACTCTGCAAAAGATGCAACTTCAAGATGGCCGAGGCTACAAAGTGGCGGATTACATATTATTTCACGAGTACCTACCTCAATAGTAACTCACTATGAAAAAAATGCAAATCCACTACAATCTATTCAAAGAACTTTGTCAACCCAAAATTGGATTGCAAGCATGGATCTCTCACCCAAGTCAAGATTTTGTATCGTGTGTGGAGAACTGTGTGGGATTAGGGTGGCTGAAAATTACACGTCATTAGCGATACACCACATAAGTTGAGGTAAAAGGTTGAAACGTGTCAAGAACTGTGCTGCATTAGGGTGGAAGAAAATGATGTGTCGTTAGGGTTTCCCGCTCAAGACTTGGGCACATATTGTTATATATAATGCCTGGCACCTCTGTTAGGCCTCTTTCTGATCAACATCGTAGATTGCTAAGGAGAGTAATGTGATGACCGCTACCTAGAACCTCTCGAATTATTTTTCATTTTCAAGTACATTATTTACATGTATATTGAAGTGATTTCTTGAAAGCTAAGACAATTGATGGGTTTGTTATCAACTCTGTTGAACATCCCATTCATGCGAAAAATAAGTATCTATTCCATATGGATAATAATACCCTAATTCATTTCAGACGGACTCACCAGACAAAGCCAGAGTCCCCATTCTCGCCATTTCTGATATTGGTGTCCATTTACTCAAGATAATATTAATATTTGCGTAAAAGAATCCTTGAGAAAGACCCATGAAGACCCTGCACCCCATGACTCCATAAGATCCCAATTTTTCGGCCATTATAGGAATCAGATTCATTGCAGTGCTGTTGACGAACATGGCACCTAGCAGAAAATTTTTGGGGCCAAATCTACGACCCAGCTCAGCGCCTATGATTTGAAGCCAAATGTATCCCCAGTAGAATGATGACAATATCACATCTTGGTTTTTCCAGTCATAAGCCTAGGAAAAAACATAATTTGATAAAATGTATGTAGGCTTTCACGGTTGGCGTCAATGTTTTGGTTGGTTTCTGGGTTATGCCGTGGTCTTTTTTGATTACAATCTCCATCTTCAGTGGCTTGGTCAAAATACTTTTCTTGACGTATCAACTAAAACTGAAGCTCTCATTTCTGTCACGTCATTTATAGTGTTGATTTTTTTTCCGTGCATTTTCTGTAATGATGGTCTCGCGCGTAGTTTCCGCGCCATTTGGGTGATATAACTTCCTTTTTGGCGCCTTTCAATCCTGTGTGCCAGATCTTCCTTCCTGTTAAAGTTCTCTTGGTGTTTGTGTATTCCTATGACTTCTAAACACATTCTTGTTGAATGATGATTCGACGTTGCTAGCGTCTCAATAATTTTGGAAAGGATATTGTATTTCCCATCGGATAATGCATATTCAACAACTGCAGACTTCATGGTCTGTCCCCAATCGGCAACTCCGCTTGTGCTCGACTACACGGGTACCAATGCTCCTTTTCTTCTGACCGATATAAACTTTACCACAGGTACATGGAATCCTGTAAACTCCCTCTGATTTGAGTATATCTCTGCTGCTGCTCTCAGATACTCCGGTATCAATTTTCTCCTTTTCTAGAATGTTTCCGATTGGGTTGGTAACACCTTCTATGTATGGCAGATAGACAGTGCCTTGGGGTTGCTCTTCACTGATATTCCTCTTATTTCCCCTTGAACGCGTAGCACAAATTATGTCTTTTCTGTCGTAGCCGTTCGCTTGTAACACAGTTGTTTGGTGGTTTATTTCGTCGTTGATGTACCTTTTTTTAAATATTCTCAAATTTCTGTTCACTAGGGTGTTGATGGCGGTTCGTTTCTGTTTTGGATCCATTATGTAGGTATCGATCGGTGTGTGTTTTCTTCCTGTTCACCTTGTGACCTAGTTGATCACCTTCCTTGATGACCATTACTTCAAAGAATGGTATTTGGAAGTTTTCTTCTAATTCCATGGTGAACGATTTTTGAATGGAAGATATCCAAATGATTTAGGAAGTTCTGGAGTTCTTCTTTTCTGGAGTTCTTCTCCAAAAAACGAACGTGTCATCTACATTCCTCAACTAGTGCTGGGTCGTTTTTCTGAAGTTTGAATGACTTTTTATTCAAATTTTTACACATAGAAATCTGCTGCTACTGGGCTAAGTGAACTGCCCTTGGCGACTCCATCAATTTGTTCACAAATGGTTTTATTTCATTGAATATAAGTTGTCGTTAGTGAATGTTGATATCTTGAGAAAAAAAATCCTCTATGTAACTGAAGAATTCCTCGAGTGGTACATTTGTAAATGAGGATACACTATTGAAGCGAAATGTTCGATGTTCAGTGGAATCTCGGACGTACGCTTAGCCTTCCCAACCTGTTTCTGCAGCATATCCGGTAGATGCTTGTCGAAGTTGTAGGTTGTGATCCTATGGCACTTGATATCGGTCTCATTGTGAATTTTCGGTAATCCATAGACCCTTGGTGGTAATGCTTCTGATCTACAAAGTTTCTTCTTTGTCTCTGGTGGTGATGGAGATTATTTCATGTTATTTTATTTAGGTCTTTTTGTAATCATCTGTACGTTTCTTGACTGACAAGGTTATTGAGTTTGCTTTTGTAGTCCGAGGTGTTTAAGAACACTGTTGCGTTTCCTTTGTTAGCAGATTGAATAATGAAACCTTTGGAGATTGTAACCAAAGAAGATAATGGCAGAATCCAGAAGCCAACTAGAACAAAATGTATGTAGTATTTAGTATGTAGTATACTTTGTCAGTATGTAAGTATTTGTAAAAATAGTTTCAAGTTAAACTATTTTTACAGGTTATTGATACTCAACTTTGAGTACCATTAACATGGCCAATGAAAAATTAACGTATCTATTGAGTCAACATCGGTATCTTATATATTTTGTCTCTTCTCTCTCATTACTTTGGACCCCGCTAATTCCCTACCTTTTTGTGATGGAGCTAAAAAAAATATTTTCTGTTTTCTATATGACAACTTGATACAGCTATATACTTGTTTTTTGGTGACTTTTCTGTTTCTGTTGTGACTCATTTCTGTATTATATGAGATTTTCTCTTTGGTTGATCTCAAAATGTTTTTTTCAATTTTACCATAGAGGTTAGGTGCACAAAATTCCACACAAGGTGTCGAAATGAAAAACCAATACGTTTTATGCAATACCGTTGAAGAAAATTTCCTCTTTGTTTTCATCCTGATAATTCAATTTCATATTTTTTGATGACATTAAGAAAACACACTATTTAATATTAATTATTGCAGTATAGAACTATAATTGATATATCTCCAATCTCCATTATATTTTTTGAGCGAGTTTACACAAAATAACTATTGGCTCTTGCATGATAGATACAATGAACATATTGAATTCAATATATCTACCGAATATATTATAGTTACCGGTATATCAGGATTCGAGCTTGTGTTAGTAGTAGTCATTGCCACTATTGCTACTGATAGTTGAACCCTCATTCCAACTGCTATGGCAAGCATCACCATCATCAATATCACTTGTACATGTCGAACACCCAGAGGTGGAGCTACAAAACATATTCTCATTGCAAACTTCCAAATATATTAAAATTATAAAGTGAGTGATTCTGTGGATTACTTCAGAAGAAGCCATATCTTCAAATTTGGTATCCAGCCTTCTGAAGTCAAAAACCATGAATCGGCCATAAAATCAATACTTTCTGGGGTTCTGACCCTTTCATCTCCTATGATTTTTTGAGAACGTCATCTTATAATTGCTAGGGATCGCACGTCGAAATGTAAGACCTCATTGACTCCCATCTTGTACAATCTTTCTATTTTAGACGTAGGGTGCGATAGCTGGTTAAGGAAATAGAGTTGGGATGATAGATCGTGTGTTGAGAAAACATCAAAAAACATTTTTTTAATCTCCGATGTAGTATTCATTAGATTTGAAATGGCAAAAAAAATCATCATTATATATATGCCTTGGTTCAGGCAAATTGTTACTATAATTATTGAAAGGAAACAATTGGTTTACCTCACCTTAAAAATACAGACTGAATATGGCACCAGTATTGAAAATTTGAGACTTAACCTCAAATATCTCTCGAATGATCTCAAAATCAAGCAAGAGAGAAGTATATTCGAACACAAGATCAACAACCTATTTTTTAGCTACAGAAGCCATTGACGTCGTAAGAAAATATCGCATGATTTGAAAGGGTTAGGACCAGAAATAAGTACCATCCTGAAGAAAGTTCAATAAACTTCCATAGCCTCTACATGGAAATTGTTAACAGGAGATTGTATACCAACTTCTCTTTCTCCATTTTAAATGTATCCCCATTTCGACTCCACCCATAGAAAGTGAGTTCTTCATTTGAATTATTGTGCTTACTCGTTTAACGTTCTTTTTTGATTTGTTCAACTCATTTTGTTATCACATATCACAGCAAGCATGTAAGGAGAACATGCCGAATAACTATTTTCTATTAGCATAGCCGACAAAAATGAATTGCTACTATTCTCACTCACCTATTACTTTCTTTTCCATTCCGTGAATATATTTTCAAAAAATGTATTGGAACTTATAAACAAACGAAATTCAGAAAAATTGATGTTACTTCAATTACGAACATATATCTACTGAATAAACAAAGTCCATTCCATTAGTTGATATGATAATCACAACAGTTAATCAGAATACTTATAACTAATTTTATATGGAACATTAGAGATTAAGATCGATAAGAACCTCCGTTGGTAGAGTTTCAGTCAATATTCAATTAAGAATTAGTAAAATAGTTCGGAATATCTAATATGTGTAGAATTATGTGTAGACTAATTGTCTATCACATGATTTCAACAATTTGTTAGGAAAAAGATCAGTAACATCATTTTGTGTAGTTCGAAAAAATATAATATCTATTATTTCCAATGTACCGTGGAAAGAAAGCTATCGGGCAAAGTAGTAAGCTATAGGTATACTTTTTACTACATACTTTTTCAATTTTTTTCTTCTCAAAGTTTTCCATGAAATTTTCAGGTACATTCGAAATAATCTCTGAAATACTAAAAGAATCAATTAAAACATATAGTAATTTCAAGCCATGATTTGATATAAATAATATATAAATCAGTTTATAATATGGAAAATATAACTCTTTCTGATAACGCTGACTTAATTATCACAAAATTAATAATAACCATGATTTTACATTCTTTCACAAACCATCTTATACGGATATTTTCATGCAGCAGCATTCAACATTATGCTCCACAAAATATTGAATGTTCTACTCATAGAAAGAGATTTTCAGAATTCTGAAAAACCACTGAACGGCCGAATAGAATTGAATACTTTTCTTTTATCAAACTGTTTTATCATGAGAAAATTGGTAATTTGATACGTAAGCTTAGGTAATTTTCATTAATTATATGTCCATTTAAATGAGTTTCTGAAATTTCTTTATTAATGTTCAAATTTGTTATTATTTCATACCTCAAGTAGAATAATCATCAGTTATTAAGTTGGTAGACGATCATATGATCCAATTCATGAATTTGTCTTAACAAGTCACTACAGTCAATTTCATTGTTCAAGGTAGTTATTAGATACAAGTCCTTGCACTTGAAACACATGAACTCTAATAAGCAGTGATAAGACACGCCTGCTAAAAGCGGTTAGGTTCAGAGCAGGGTCTCGCCTTGCTTTCAATCTAAGCTGGGATGTAGCTACTGGGTATACCGATATAAGGAACTGTATCCACAATACAGAAATTTAAAGGTCTGAAAGTTGAGAACCCAGATTCACTATCATATGAATAATGTCCCATTGGGGGATTATCTCCAGAATGTATCCTGGTAGAATATCTACCTTTGATGGAAGGAGCCCTCGAGCAAAGTTTAGTGGAGAACTTTTGTGGATGGCTTTATTGAACGGGTAGTTTTTCGATGGTTTTATAACTATACTCATATCATTCAGCCTCATCAAAATCCTTTCAAAATCTAGAATTTCAGAAACATATTTTCTACTTATATAATAATATATCATACAGGACTCCATACAGTATAAAGGTAATCTCTCTATGGCCTGGATCGATTACCACAAGGCATTTGATACAACATCGTATGAGTTCATTTTGCATTTGCTCAGATGCCTTTCGGTACCCGATTGAAAAGTGAGATGTATTGAACAACTGATACCACTCTGGCCAACTCGCTTCACCATAACATCTGGTCCAAACAGGGTGGGCCACTTTTCGAAGGGGTGTATTTCAGGGCGATTCCCTCAGTCCTCTTCTCTTCTGCATCTCACTATTGCCATTATCCATCGGGCTCAGAGATACTCGAGGGTATAACTGTGACACCCCGGAAACCAGAGGCACAAGGTCACCCATCTGTTTTATATGGATGATCTTAAACTCTATGCCTCTGGAGAGAAGGATCTCCATCAGTCCTTGAGGGTGGTGGAAGAGTACACGCATGCTATCGGTATGAAATTCGGGATAGGCAAATGTGCAATGGTCCATCTAGGAAGAGGACGATGCGGGGACTACGGAGAGGATGTGCAGCTCGTAGATGGAAGCATCCTACACCTTCTGGATGCCGGAGAGACGTATACTTACCTCGGGGTGGAACAACGCCACTCACAAGAGGTAACAGCAGTGAAAAACTCTCTCCGCGGAAAGTATCAGCACAAACTGCGACAGATCTGGTCATCGGAACTGTCGGGGAAGAACAAAGTTGCTGCAACAGATATGCTTGCCGTTCCAATCTTACTCTACTCGTTTGGAGTAGTGAAGTGGACTCGGGAGAAGCTGTATCAACTCGACGTAAAGACTCGAAAAATGATGCATCTCTATAGGAGTTTGCATCCCAAATCTTCCGTTCCACGGTTGCACTTCCCCCGACAACAGGGGGGCCGTGGACGGCCTCCCTGTTGGCCTGATAATAACGTTACTTCACACTGAAAAAAAAATATGCATATTACAAAACTTACGTACAATGTTAGTGTAGAATGAACAAGTTACCCAAAAAAATCATAGATTGCTTGTGGGATTTCACTTTTCCAGTATTCCATGCTATGATCTCTATACGTATTAATATACCGAAAATTTATGTAATACATTAATGTAACAAAAAAAATAACAATTATATCAAGCAAAAAAACTGAAATTTCAATTAGATAAAAATAAAAGCAATGAAAATTAAAAATTATTATAAAGAAATGGAAATTAAACATTAAAAGATTCCAAGCCAAGATACTTTTTATCTAATCGTAATTAATTTTTTTTTGCTCGATACAATTGTCATACTTCTAGCTGATCTTGTTAATTTTTATAGACTCTTTCAGGGATTTCAAATAAATTTATATTATATTGGACAATGGAATTCCGAACTGATGAAATGTAGGTACATAGTGTTTCTATTCCAAAAATTACAATAAATGTATCTCTGTTAAAAAATAAAATGAAAGAATGAATAAATCAGTTTCTCTCAAAGAAGAAAATATTGTATATCATTTATATCCATTTATAATATAAACCTGAGAGCATAGAATATCAATCCTACATCCATATATTATAAAGCATGGTAACATGAATACGAAGAAGAAATGATTATAGAAGAGAAATTATCAAAAATAATAATTTTGTGAATATAATAATCTGTAAGTTTTTGTGAAAAATTTCAGAATTCAAAAGATGTATTTATTTAGAAAAAAAATTCTACATACATTATATTATGCAAAAGTCTTTCAATTTGTGTTATTTCCAGATCTCATTTGTCTGATTGGTTTTGTATATGTTTTTTATGGTATCCTCTTCTTCACTTGTTTTGTTTCCTTTTCTTCTGAAGTTTTTTCTTTTACAGCATCGTCCTCGCTGTCGGAATAGTCAACAGTTTCTAGCTAATCTACAGAGTACTTTTCTCCGTCGATTTTCAAGTATTGTCTTCTGAGTCGAGCTTAAGATTTATTTTTTCTCGATATTTTTAGGTGCTTTACGAGAATTTTGTTCAATTTCCTATCTTCTGTACTGAGATCGTTCGATATAGCTCACCGATATTTCTCCACAAATTCACTTTCTTAAAGACATTGACCTTTTGTAGAAAAGATACAAATTCTATAACTCCTTTTTCTTCGGAAGATTTATTTACGATTTATATATTATTTTTATCTATTACTTCAAAATTCACATCTAGTGAGCGATTAACCTCCTTCAGAACGTCACCAATTATATCGTCGCCTAGTACCAATCCAAAGACTGGATTATTTTTCTTTCGTGAATTTTCCAGCCATGCACAGCGTTTTCCCAACTTTTCTATTGTTAGTTTTGAATCTTCTATGGATTTGTTGATGTCATTCAGGCTCCCTCTTATTTCGTCTTTGATATTTTTTGTTTGCTCTTCGTTTTGTTGGCTGAGTAGCTCATAGAGTTTACGCAAATTTGGATCGGAAATTTCATTTACGCTCATTTCGCTTCTACCTAGTGCGTTTTACTTCCTGGCCTGTATTGAAGGTCTCCTTGGCCACTCTCCTTTCATGTATTTATCCTCTATTTTTGTCATTTGAACTTCGGTCTAGTGTTTTTTTTTTTGCATCAGGGTGAAAACAGAAAGTGATATGAATGCGCGGGATGCAGCGTTTATTCAGTTCGTACACATATTTGTATTCATAAACTAATCACGAATTCTCTTCAAATCACTCAACTGTACCGAGGCTGAATTCTCCAGGTGCCATATGCAGACGATAAATTTACTGTGTTATGAAAATTGAATGACAAGGAAAGGTCACAAGATAGCTTGCTCAATCAATTTGAAGGAAAAAAAAGTTTATGGCTCTCTACTTCTCTATCTAGAAACAAAAAATGTGGGAATCTTCCAAATTTTCCTAATCTTCCAGTTTGTATTTTTGTATGAAGGTACTCTTTTTGAAATTGACTGCACCCGTCCTTTCTTTGAAAAACTCCCACATTTTTTCAAAACAAAATGGAGAAGTAGAAAGTCAAAAACTTCCTATCCCAAAAATTAAACTCTCTTAAAAATATGAACGTTTTAATTTTTCGAAGGAAAAATATTCGAAGCCTCTTAGTACTTACTTCTTCTTGTGCTGACTGAACATATAAAATGTGTTTACATGTGATCAGAAAATTCTGAGTGGCAACAAGATATCCATCCGAATTATTCAATAAATTATGATAATGCTTTGCTGCTTAATAGTGTGTTTATCAAAATCATCAATTAGTAGAATATATCGGCACAATTGAAACTGTAACAACCATATCCATATCTCAATATAGCAAGATCGGAATTTTCTAATTGGTTGATTCAAGTATTTAATCTTGAAATTGAGGTTCCAATATTTGTTTTGCAAAATCCACAAACAGATCAGATACCAATTCGAAATCACAACTGATCACTATATTTCAAATAGACTTCACAAAATTGTGAACTACTCGGCGCGGCGTTATGACCTAGTCTTCGAACTGATTTCTTGTACATACATCATATTCGAATATTCTTGTATTTTGTTTGCTGAAAACAGTTTTATTGAAAGTAATACAAATTATGAAACAACAACAACGAAAGTTAATTGGCGCTCCGGGGCGACTTGATCAACTCCAGTGGCGCATTTGCTTTTTCAGCTGCAGGAAAACCCGGAAAAACCTGCAGCACCACATCATCTGAAGATCTTGATATGCCAATGTGCTCTCTTTCATATGAATATCTTATTGAATTATCAGTTTCCATATTTTGCATTCTTTTGCGTTTTATTGTATATCAACGACTTATTGAAAAAAAAAACAAAAATCCAATATATTGCTTTGTTGACGACAGCACACTTGTCTTGTCATTTCATTTGGATTCCAGGACAACGGCTACAAAGGCACATCTTCACCGGCAGCGGGAGGTTGCATTTCTCAATGAAGATCTAGAAGTGATTTCGAATTGGGGTGAAAGTAACTAGGTTCAATTCAATGCCACAAAACCCAGGCATCGATTTTCTCCAAAGAGATAAATGTCTCCGAACCGGATATAATAATGTCAGGTCAGACAATTCCGCTTTCTGCTTCGATAAGTTTGTTGGGAGTAAAAATAGACACCAATATGTTTTGGTACAATCATGTGGCTGGAATTGCAAAGGCTGCTTGTCAAAATCTTGGAACACTGTTCCGAACCAAAAAACTGTACACATCTCAGCAACGTTAGATGCTTTATAAAGCTCAGATCAGACTTTCTTTGGAGTATTGTTCTAATTTATGGAGCTCTGCCCCCAAAACATACCCTGAAGTTACTGGATTCCATCCAGAAAAGAGCCATTCGCCTGATTGGAGATTCGAACATCACGTGCAACCTTGATAGCCTGGAACATCGAAGAAAGGTTGGAGATTTGTCTCTTCTCTATATTGATACTTTCACGGGAGGTGTTCAAGTGACTTGGCACATTTGATTCCACCAAGAGCGGTACATATAATCGTTTTGAGGTTCAACTTAGTACACCTAGAACTTCACTGTTCAAGAACTCTTTCATCTGGAGATCTGCGTTTATGTGGAATTAACTTCCTCAGAATGTTTTTCCAAATGGATTTAATCTCCAGCGATTCAGATAAAATGTGAATTGCTACTTTCGCACAGGCACCTCTCTGAGAGCGCCTTAAGGATTTTCATGTAGCGCTTGTGTTTTGTCCTTAAAAAAATGTTCACAGTCCTAAATATTACTGATGCTAAATCAGTATAAAATCTGCTGAAGTGTAATAAACATCAAAGTGAAAAGTTCACCATGCATGATATAAACAACTGATAGTCATAAATTTGATCTACAAATTGAATTATCAAAGAATCTATTCTTAGTTTTCACACAGATGTTTTGGGTTTCAGAAAATGATCTAATTCTTTTCTCATATTCAAATACGAATAAACTATTATTGAACTATTTTGAGAACTATTATTGAGAGCACGTCAATAATAGTTCTCATAAAACTTCCTCAATGAACTGATTACTATATTGTTAACGTTGTTTGTAACCACTTTTATCAGTGATATAAATTGGAGGTATACTGTTCGAAGATTCTGTCATTTGTTTTCCATTCGACGTTGAAAACTATTGAAATCATTCCTTGTTATATATATTCACGTGAATTTTTTCTAATTGATTCGGCCGTTACTAAAGAAAGATCCATAGTAATTTCATAAACTACACCTCACGATTTGATCTCCACAAACTTCATTTGAAAAATATATCACGACATGTTTCGCTTTATCAACAATGATTTGGCAGTTGATATAGTGATTTGACTGTTGATAAAGTTACTGTGTTAGCGAAATATGTCGTGATATATTTTTCAAATGAAGTTTGTGGAGATCAAACCGTGAAGTGTAGTTTTTGAAAATATTCACGTGACATTTAATTGGAAGTCATCATATAAAATTCTTATTTCAATGCTGTAATCTGAGAAGACTGAAATTTTACTCGTGATTGGTGTTGGCGATATAATGCGGATACGTCAAATGATATACAGATTATTCGACGAAACCAGGGTACGACGAAAATGAAAAAAAAATGAGACTTTTGCTAAAATACCATTATTATCAAGTCTCGTTCATGAAATGACCGAGAACGACTTCAATCGTTTCATTTTCAGACGAGACGACATTCAATTTCAATACGTATGTTAATTATCAAAACCTGATGAAACGACGACAAAAGGTCAATGTGTGAGCTGGTATTGTGCGAAATACACCTATTTGACCATATTTTTATAAAAGTTCAACAAAAGTATTGTGTATCTTCAACATACAACCTTCTTATTGAATTTTAGAAATATAAGGCAATTATAAACACGTATATGTTCTATTTACTGGAGGCTTGGTATTGAATAACAAGAACTGAATTGATTTTTCCAAACAGTAAATCGAAATGAGAAATCAACCATTTTAGGGATCTTAGGTTAGGTTAGGTCCAAAGTGAGTGGGTCGATTCGACTCTCTACCGCAACCCGCAAGGGTTCATTGTGGCTTAATGATATTGTTAGTTGGTGACTCAATTAGCAAAGATAACGAAAACAAAAAGTTCAACGGAATGAGCACCTACATACTTCACGTTATACGATGTACTTCTCTTGAAAGTAATGATATCAATTCTTTAAAGCCAATATGGCAATAGTATTCGAAATCATTGCATCCCTTATACTCAAAATTTAGATTGTTCAAACTCTAAAATCCAATTACAATATTGAACAGGCAAAAAATACGTCAAAGAATAATTTCGCAACTGTATCGAATCTCCAAGGTGATGAAGATAACTATCAATGTTGACGTCATTACAAAACGAATGCACCTTATCTCAATTGACAAATGCACATCTCTTTCAGTAACCTAATGGAAATGAATTGGCTGTGAGGTAAGTTATTTGCAATGAGCAGTAACAGCGACATTCGGCAATTTTATTAAACTAACAATATCGATTAGTACGGTTGAAATCAGAAATGAATCAGATGTCAAATGAAGATTTACTGAATATGATGAAAGTCATAAAAGAGGAGGGAAAGAAAATAAGAGAAATTATCATAAATGAAAAGTTGCCCAGCTTCAAGAAGAATATAGTGAAAAGTTAAATATATTAGAAGAGTACCAGGACATATTAGAAAAGAAATATTATATTTTGGATAAAAAACACGAAATGTGAATGTGCCAGAATCAGAGCCGCTTCTTCAATTTGTTATAGTTAGTGTCAAAAAACTAAGAGGAGTATGTATAGAAAAAGAGATATGAATAATATGTACCTGTATGAATTAATCAATAACAAACCACCGATAATCAAAATAGAATTTGTCTCCTATTTGAAGAAACAATAAGTCTTGAAAAACGGTTTCAAATTGGAAGAAAAAGGAGTAAATTATTGCTCAAGATCTCTTTTCAGAAGGTCACGAAGATCAAAACATTCTAATTGCTCATCAAAAACAAGAAAGAACGAAACATTTGAATGCAAAAATCAAGAAAAAATCTCAAATTCCTAGAGGATATACATACAGAAATATATACAGACCAGAGATATAAACAGAAAATCGCCAAGATTTGAAATCGAGCAAAATTGAAAAAAGTCCAAATTCTTCACCAGCAGAAAATAATTCAGAAAAAATAAAATTCAACGCTCCAACTCAACGCCTAGTAAGAAAGTTATTACGTCAAGAAATTTCCGCAATGAAGTGTAAAATTTTATTTTTTCAGCACCGTTGTTTACCAGCATCTTATACGTACGGATATTCACCGCAGTTGACCAAGTGTTACAACGGATATATGAGCAAAGAGGGTCGGAGAGAGGAGTCCCTGGATGTGAAGAGAACCTGCTCATCGATAGATGTGTAATTCAGGACTCAATACATTTTAAGAGTAACCTCTCTATGGCCTGGATCGATTGCCACAAGGCATTTGATACAACATCGCATGAGCATTAGCTCATTTTACATTTGCTCAGATGCCTTGTGGTACTCGACAAAATAGTGAGATGTATTGAATAACTGATACCACTCTGGCGAACTCGCTTCACCATAACATCTTGTCCAAACAGGGTGGGTCACTTTTCGAAGGGGTGTATTTCAGGGCGACTCCCTCAGTCCCTTTCTCTTTTGCATCTCACTATTATCCGTTGCGCTCAGAAATACTCGAAGGTATAAATGTGGCATCCCCGGAAACCGGAGGCACAAAGTCACCCATTTGTTATATGGAGGATCTTGAACTTTATGCCTCTGGAGGAAAGGCATAAAGTTCAATCGGTATGAAATTCGGGATAGACAAATGTGCAATATTCCATCTCAAAAGAATACGATGCGGGGACTACGAAAAAGATGTGCAGCTGTTATGTGGAATCATCCTTCACCATTTGGATACTGGAGAGACATATACCTACTTAGGGGTGGAAAAACGCTACTCACAAGGGGTAACAGCAGTGAAGAACTTTCTTCGCGGTAAGTATCAGCACAAACTCCGACAGATCCTGGTCATCGAAACTTTTGAGGAAGAACAAAGTTGCTGTAACAAACATGCATGCCTCTACTGGTTTGAAGTAGTGAAGTGGACTCGGGAGAAGCTGTATCAATTTGACGTATGACTCGCAAAATGATGCATCTCTTAAGGAGGTCGCATCCCAAATCGTTCTTTCCACGGATTGTTGACAGAATTGTAGTGGATGTTGCCTGTAAAGTCATCAGGAGTTCGGATACCCTTCTCTACATGGTCCGCATGAAGCATTTCCCTCTTTAGGGATCGAGTTTATCAGCTGCCCGAGCAGCTAATAAACTCGGTTTAGTTTGCGACACTGAACGAGGTGATCACAACTCTGTCAACGAGGTGGAACCCGTTCAGCAAAAAGCTCATATAAAAGCCGCAGAGATCACCTGACTTCTGCGGAAACACAAAGGGTCTTCTTTAATAACATTGAAGACCTTGGCTTATCAAAGCGCCTGATTTTCGCTTTCCTCAGGTAGGGTGGACGGAAACTGAGGGGTTCATCCTGTCTTGCCAGGATGGTGTCTTCAACACCATAGTCTTCAACACCATAGAGGTTCCTGACAAAAGGTGCAGGGCCTGCCGCGAGGCATCCGAGACCCTAATGCACTTGCTGTCCAGCATATGCGGTCTCTGCAATATCCATCGTCATAACGCGGCCCTAAGAGTGTTATATTACCGTCTACGGCACTCTTACGGTATTGACGAGACACCGGTGTTGCCCGACGCTCCGGGGGATATTGAATCCGTTTTGGGGAACGGGAAGTGCCGAATTTATTGGAACTATTCGTTCCCCACCCTCAGGCTCATATAAGCTAATAAGCCTGATGTATTCATTGCGGATCACCAGAGCAAGCCGGTGTTTGTCGTGGAGTTTTCAGCTCCTGGCGAGACCAGTATTGTCCAAACAGAGAAGGAATGATGGATGAAATATCGAGATTTTCTCTTCGAACTCCGTAGACTATCCAGACAACTCTGTCAAGATTTTTGGAGTCCTTGGTGGAATGATTCACTTTCTACTCTGGAATCTCAAAATGATACCGGCTTGCCGCACTAAGGCAGAAATCTCAGCCGGACAGATGCAGAACGCTGTCATTCTTGGCTCACTGCGCTTGCTCAGGGCACATGATTCTCAGACCCAATGATCTATTACCCCACGGTGTGGCGAGTGATCGTTGGTTGATAATGCTGGCGCGCCCTCCCGAATGTTTTGGGGCTCGGGGGATAGGGCCTGAGCAGCGCTTACTACGGTAAAAAATATTAACAATAATAATAATAATAAAACTGGACCAGTTTTAATGATTTTTGTTGTTTTGGCTTTTGTCTTAATCGGGAATAGGATAAAAGGTATTGAAATATTATATTTCATCATCAAAAATAATAATAATAGTAGTAATAATAATAGAGAACTCAAGAACGGCTGGACCAATCGGTATGATTTTTGTGTTTTTGGATTTGTCTCCGTTGGAAATAGGATGATAGGTATTGAAATAGGATAATTCATAATAATAACAATAAAAGAACTGAAGACCCATTTTCATGAATTTTGTCTATTTGGATTTCTCTTCGACAGGAATCGGATGATATGTGATGAAATATGGTATTTTATCAATGAAAATAATAATAATGATAATAATGAAATGACTCAGGAACAGCTGGAGCCGTTGTTATGATTTTTTTTTAATTTGTCTTCATCGGAAATAGGATAATAAGAACTAACATATGGTATTTCATCAATGAAAATAATAATTATAATGATATTGAAAGAACTTAAGAAGACTAGAACATTTTTATGAATTTTGAGTTTTTCGATTTGTCTTCGTTGGGAGTATTGAAATATGAAATTTCATCACTACAAATGATAATGATGAGAGAGGCAAATTATCAGTAATAATATTGGCGTGTTATCATAAAACGTAACTGACAGCTCATTTGTTATAACAAAGTGCAAGTGACAGTTCACGTTATGTTGTCTATGTCTATGGTTTGTTTTGAATTATCGCAGAGTTGACCGGTTATGTGTTTGTTTTTACGCAAGAATTATTATAATACAAATCTTTCAGTGACGGTATTAGGTATTATTAACAATGCCGCGGACAAGAAGATCTGATCTTTTTCGACAAAGCAGTAATGCAATTATGATTCAAAACATCGCGAATGTCTCATTGTTGGTGAAAAATTGGAAGAACGCGATATAGTGCATATACGTCGCGATGCTAGGTAACTGAAACAAATATTCTTATATGTTTAATCAAAAAAATTCGACCAGACGTGGCATACTTTATTCGTTCTTGCGCCTGATAACAGAATGAAAAATGTCGTTTATCAGATGCAATTTCCAATTAGATTGGCATTTGCAATGACTAATAATAGCTCCCAAGGCCAAACAGTGTTCGATTGTGGCTTGGATTTGAGCACACCATATTTTTCACACAATTATACGCGGCATGCTCTCAAATGAGCAAATCATCCAGTTTGTTTGTGTTGGCTGAACATAAACTAACGAAAAATATTTCACACACTGTATCATTAAGGGGTTAATCTAATTTGTAAGTGTTATTGTTCTGATAGGAATAATTTATGGATCAGTATTTGCGAGACTTTGACTTTTCGAAATATAAAACCATCGAGATAAATGGTGATAATGAATTAGATTCAGTTTTGAAAACAAAAATGGAACCTAACTTTTCCATATTTCAAGATAACTTTAGGAGTATTATTAAAAAAATTCTATAATACTAGAAAAACTTCAATATAAATTTCAATAAATTTAAAAGGTATATTTTTAGGTGAGAATATTTTTTTGGGAAGGAAAGGTTTTGGCTTTCTACTTCTTCAATACAAAAAAATGAGGGAATCTTTCAAGATAGAGAAGTAGAAAATCAAAAACATGAATTTGATATTATTATATTTAAAGAAACTTGGTATATTTCACACACAAATATATTCAAGCTACCAGGATATGATACTGTTAACAATGCAGGGCAATATAATAAGATCTACGGAGTAGTTGTCTTTATTAAAAATAATTCATAATTCTGTCATATAAAATACAAATCTCTTGGGTGTTATAATCAGCAAGAAAGGTGAGGAAAAAATTGTTCTTTCAGGGATTCCAAATCATATTATATCATACTATACAATGGAAGTTTGAACTAATGAAATTCATCATGAAGCATTGTGAACCACCTTCAAACAAACAAACGTAGAAGTATCAGTTCTACATTAGTTTGAAGGTGATTTGCATGTAAGTCATTCTTATTATAAATTTTTTCCAATTTTTATAAAAAAAACTTTCATACTTGATCTATATCTATATATTTTTGTATAGAGCTTTTTCGTTATTTTCACCTCATACTATTAATACTGTGCATAATTTACTAAAAATTGTCTCTCTATATTACAAATGAAGATCGGTTATCACTATATACAAAATAACATAGGAATGGTTTCCCGTATTTCACAGTGACATTATCGAAATAACCGACATTTTCTTATTTCTCTCTTGTATTGCTTTCTTCTCTTCACTGGATACAGAATCCCAAGGCTGAATTTCTGCAGATCCATAGAATAAGTAGAATATGTTTGGAATCAATAACATCACTGCTGCGACCGTAAAAATGATCCTCCATTCAGAAATGTCACTCTGAAAAAAAATTAAGTTGAAAATAAAATAGTTTTTCTTTTCTTTGAGGTCCATAGTTCTGAAATCATGAAACACTTTTTTTGCAATGATCTGTCTCATTTCTTGATCCCTATATCATCAGGTAACAGGAATACTACGAAACGAGAAATAGAAATCTTCTTTAAAACAATACATGCCAATACAAATACGGCTAGGGTAAGTCAAGAAGAGAGAAATGAGTTGTTTGTCCAAAAAAAATCAATTTTCGTTCTTTCGATTTTTTTGTGTAATTTCCCTCACGTCCCGGCTGCAAACATGATAGAATGTTCTTGTTATCGAAATTCTCTTTGATTTTTCTTTTAAAGGAAAACTGTTTTACCCGCGCGACTTGGGAAGTAAGCTGGTTAGGTTAGGATAGGTTAGGTTACGAAATGTGTGATCAGGCGAGGCGAACATAAGATGAGAGGGAGATATCAATTAGTGGAGATAGAAAGAGAGAGAGAGAGTTACGTTTCGTATATTACCATAGGGGTAAGAGAGAGAGAAAGGGGATGCGAGCACACATTTACGGTCGAGTAGGCTCTGAAGAAATATAAGAGACCTGTCATACGTTGCCACTAATTTGAGCAGGAGATTTCAATGTTGATTTCGCGTCCGTAGATGGACAAAAATCGATGCAGTTTTTTTAGATACAACGTGGTCACATATACATAATCACTTATGTCTCAACTTTCCAAAGGAAAGGCCATGAAAATATCCAGTTTTCCTCTTAAACTTCCTCTTGAGGTGAATCTCTTTGAACGTATTACCTAAAATTGGTTATCATTTGGCATGGAAATTTTGTACATTCGCTTCCGTCTTGATCAAGTCAGATTTTCGTTTCTATTTCCAAGCCATATTTATCCGTAGTGATATCAAACATAAATCTCTTGACCTCGAAACATTTTGTATTGAGCGTGATTTTGAAGTATGTGGCATCAAACTCCTTATCTCACAAATTACCATTATCACAGTCTAAAGATCTGCTTGCATTGAATATTGCTCTGTTTTCTTGGGTAAGCTTGAAGAACTTTTAATCTTTCACAAAAATATACGCGACTAATATTACTCGGAGACTCCAACATAAACTTCTTGAGACTTTCTTCGAATCGTATTAATCTGATTTGTCTAACAAATTCTTTGGGACTTGAGGTTACTATCAAAGAATATACCAGAGTTGATAATGGTTCAGAAAGCTGTATAGACAATATACCCACAAACTTTAATGGAAACAGCTATGAATCTGACGTTATTGATTTACGCCTCTCTGATCACTATGCGCAATTTATAAACATAAATAATATCAAGCAAGTTACAAATGTCCCTCTCTACAGAAGAAGTATAACATCCTCAGGTATTCTCGAACTCCAGACATCGCTACAAAAAGTTAATTGGAGCATATTCAATGACAATAGCTCTTCTGACGTTATGGTAGATTTTCAATTGCATCTCTATGTAAGTCTAGTCCATAAATCATTTCCCAATGGATAAGTCTCCTGTGAGTCCGACTGAACTCTTGTTAGCTGGTTCAACGATGACTTAAGAAAAATAAGAAACACAGTTCATTCCATAAAAACAATCTATGACGTGACTAACGATCCTAATCATAGACAAGTTTTTAATTATGTTAACTATGTATATCATAAAGCTATATTGGAATAGAAAAGGTCTGTTTTTGGTAAATTCATCAGTGACTCAGATAATAAAACCAGAGATAGCTGGAAACCCATCAAATTTGAAGAAATTAAAAATAACTCTCCTTAAACCTGTGGTGATATCACACCTCATGAATTTAATACGTTTTTTACTACCATAGCTGAAACTATAATTAGTCAACTATCTTCTAATAATAATATTGCTTGCCCATCATCTCTAGATGCTAGTCTTAAACCTTCTTCAGCAGGATCTTTCTTCTTTAAACCGGTAACCACCTCTGAAGTTTTCAATGCCATCAATGAGTTGAAAAATGCCAGTTGCTTTGATGTCTATACCCTGAATAGTAGAATAATAAAAGAAACGAGTTCTTTTTTGATCGAACCACTCACATGCCTATTCAATGCATGTATAAGAGCGGGTACTTTCGCAGGTGAATTTAAAATCCGTAAGGTCATTCCAGTTTTTGGAAAGGGCGAAATAAACCTCCTTGAAAATCATCGACCCATCTCCATCGTCCCTATATTTGACAAAATTATTGAAATTATTAAAAAAAAAAGACTATATATCTACTTTGATATTCACAATCGCCTTAACACGAATCAATATGGCTTTTGAAAATCTTGTTCTACTATACAAGCTGTTGTTCTTGTGGTCAAGAGCATAGTTGATAGTTTTGAACAAAAACAGCAGAGCTTGGCCACATTGTGCGATTGGAGCAGAGCGTTTGACTGTGTTTCTCACCACAATCTACTAATGAAACTGAATTTATACGGGATCAGAGGAGTTGCACTTTCCCTCTTTTGCTCTTAGTTGAACAATCGTAAATAATGCGTTGATCTTGGTGAAAATAAAAAAAAGATCTTTTGCCAATCGAATCTGGAGTACCACAAGGCTGCGTTCTGGGACCTACTTTTTTCATCATTCATACAGGATATAACATAAGTACGTTAAAATATTTAAGTGACGTATTTCTGAGACAATTTCAAGAAAAAAAGTCTATATGAACTTGTGTCCGAAAATGCTTCGTTTCGGAGATACGGGGTGTTGAAATTTTTTTGGTTGCTTTTTGAAAATAACTCTTGCAATGACGTGTGAAATCATATTTCGTATTAATGTTCATGTAACATTTAGAGGGCGCTGGGTACGCTGCCATTATTTATTTCAAATTGCCCTAACTTTTTTGACAGTAAACTTTTGGTACTTTTCATGAAAACACCTAATTCCTAAACCTTCTCCAAGTAAAAAAGGTACAATTTGTCAACTACGCTAGAGGTGATCGTTTTCGAAATATTTACAATTTTCTATATCGATGCATATTACTTAGCTTCTAGGGCGCTAAGTGAAGTTGCTAAGAACATTACAAAAACTAAGTACGTGGTGCATCCCGTCAAAATAAACAACTTTTTCCTATAAAATGTTTACCGGAGAATGATTCGTTTTCGAAATACTGATTGTTGAAATTTTGAAGTTTTTTGCAATTTTAGTTATTTTCATCAAACTTTATACGCAGTATACCCGTACAGACTTTTTCTAAACCGAGCATTATCGAACTGCTTATTCGATCCAAATTTAAAAAAAATGTCAGGTTTAATTATTCAATTACAAAGTGCTACATTTCGGAGTTTGTAAAAAAACAATTCGAAGAAGTACTATGTAATTTATTAGGAAAATTAACATATAAAAATTGAACGAAACAACTATTACAACAACTGTTCAAAGTGACGACCCCCAACAGTAATACAAGTTTCTGCTCTCCTCATCAAAGAATTCCGCACCCGTTGAAAAATGACCGGAATGTTTCTCATCGTTTCGCAGCAAGCTATGATGCGATCCCTCAACATTTCTTCGTTTTCAATGGGGCTAGCAAAAACTAGTGATTTTAGGTGTCCCCAAAAGAAAAAATCGACGGGATTGAGGTCCAGTGACCTCGGGGTGAGCGGCGGGGGATCACTGTCTCTCTCTTATGGGTGTTTGACAATCCCCCGGTGCAGACCACACGGCACTCACCCAGTAAAGTTATCGGTCAACCACCCAATCCCGCACCTGCGGATAACAGGCGTTGGCCGATTTCAAGCTAGATGTGTGGGAGAGGTGTCTCGCAAGAGCCCTCGGCGGTTACTCATCCAACGCTGGAAAGGTAGCTTTCCTAACATGAGTGCCCCTTGGGGTAACGTAAGGGTATGTGGTGCAGACCACACGGCGTACACCCAAAAGTTGTTGGTGAACCGTCCTATCCCGCACCTACACGGGTAATGGGTGCGACATCTTCGACATATGATGTGTGGTAGAGGATGCTCGTGAGAGTCCTCGACGGTTACTCATCAAACGTTGGAAAGGGAACTTTCCTAACATGAGTTCTAGGGGGGAGGTGAGTGCCCGCTCGCGGCTGGAGTCTAGTGAGCCTCATCTCCAACTGGCGTTGGCCTCTTAGGGACAGCGGCTCCGCTAGCGGGTAAAGGGATACAGGGTTGCGGTAATCCATTCATGGGTGCATTGCAGCCCCATTCTGAGGCACTGGACGGCTTATGCTGTTCCGTGATCCTCGCCTGCTTCTGTACGGATCCGAGCGTTCGAGGTGTCGGGGCTCTTGTCCTTCCGGGCTCTAGTATCCGAGTCTAGTCTTGGAGGGCACCAAGGCAGACGCTTTAGGTGTCGGACCCCGGTTGGACAGAGCTACTAGTATCCGAGCTTAGGACCCCGACCGGCCACTTCAGGGACCATATTCCCAATTGATTTGGCATGGTTGGCGGGGGCAGGTATGCGACGCGAGCACTCTCTGGCGAAAGAAGAGCTTAGTTAACTTGTACGAACGTTCGGTCGAACGCTGCCGATGGTCCTGTCTCTTGGTTAGCCACACTAAGTAGATGTAAGGAAGCAATTCCGGGTTCGGTGAGCGGGAGGAAGCCCTGCGAAATCCTGTGGGTGCGGGGTGAGGGGCGGTACCCGCAAGGATTTCCCTAAAATCCACCCCTCCACACCCGATCGCATCCAACGCCAGGGTGCGTCTGGGGGGCCTAACCGGCCCCCCAGGCCACTCGGTGCGGTCGTAACTATGACTCTCTTAATGCTCAGTGCCTCCTCTTCCTATCCATCGTTGGGGATATGCTATGTCGGAAAAATTTCTTGCTATCACACTAAAATGAGCAGGAGCTCCATCGTGCATAAACCAAGAGTGACTTCGGAGACCAATGGGAACATCTTCCATAAGTTGTGGAACCTCGTGTTCCAAATGATGTAGGCATGTATCTTCATTCAAACGTAAGGGAATAAAATAAGGCCCAATTAAATAATCCCCAATTATGCCTACCCATACATTGAAAGGGAATCTGTCTTGGAAATGAGTTTGCGTTATCGCATGTGGGTTATCTTCCGCCCAGATGTGGTTGTTATGGAAGTTCATGATACCATTTCTTGAAAAATTAGCCTCATCTGTGAATAGGATTTTCGATAAAATTTGCGGTCATTGTTCAACTTTTCTTTGAAGCCATTGAGCAAATTCGATACGTGGTTGGAAATCATGTAGCGTAAGTGCCTGGGCACGCTGAATATGATAAGGATATAATTGCTGTTCCTTTAAAATTCTGTAAGCTGTCATGTGACTCACATTTAAAGTTTGACTAATTTTTCTTGTACTTGTCTCTGGATGTTCAATAATTTCTTCGAGAACCGCCTCCTCTAATTCTACAGTTCTTGTAGTCCGTGGCCGTCCTACTGCAGAATTTGTTTCAAAGCTTCCACATTCAGAAAGTCGCCGGAAAAGATTCGCAAATGTCGCTGCACAAGGAGTCACGCGGGATACCTTTCCTGATAGATACGTCTGGCCTCGCTTGAATTTCCGTCAACCAAGCCGCATGCAAAAACCATATCAGCCATTTCAGCATTCGTAAAGTCGGGCAGGGTACCAAAAAATCACTTTATAAACTCCGAACTGTGAATTTGTCAAATAATAGTTGAAAATGTGACAGCGAACAAACAAACAAACTTCCATAGCCTACTTGATTTAATTAACTTAATTTGCAAGCGGAGAGTGACGAAAATTATTGAAATCAAATTTGGCTATAAAGTAATATGCATCGATATAGAAAATTCTAAATATCTCGAAAACGATCACCTCCAGCGTTGTAAAGGGGGTGTACCTTTTTTACTTGGAAAAGATATGGAAATTAGGTTTTTTCATGAAAAGTACCAAAAGTTTACTGTCAAAAAAGTTAAGGCAATTTGAAATAAATAATGACAGCGTACGCAGCGCCCTCTAGATGTTTTATAAAAATTAATACGAAATTATGATTTTCTATGTCGAAAAAAACCCGGGAACCGAATTTTGTGCAAATAACTTATTTTTTGCAAAAGTTATTTTTAAAAAGCGAACAAAAAAAATCAATTTCAACACCCCGAATCTCCGAAACGAAGCATTTTCGGACACAAGTTCATATAGAATTTTTTTCTTAAAATTGTCTCAGGAATACGTCACTTCAATATTCTAACGTATTTATGTTACACCTTGTATAAATAACTTCTTCCACTTATTACCATATGCGTAATCTATGCCGATAATACAACTCTTTTGTGTACTGACCAAAATTGTGAGAACTTGCTCGCCACAATGAAAACTACGGTGAATCAGGCTGAGAAATGGTTCAATGCTAACCTTCTGAAACTAAATAAAGATAAATCTCAAACTATCACATTCTCTACAAATAATAATATAGCAAAAGATGAAACTGTCAAACTACTCTGAATTGTTCATACCGTATCGAAGAATTAGGCTCGAAACTTCCCAAATATCTATTTCTACTCAGTCTCTATTGGAAATTCATCACCACCAAAATGAACATTTGACCAGTTCACACGTTCATGAACATGAACACTAGAGGTGCCAATCTCTTAAGACCACGCAGGCTGAAACTACACAAATCCTCGATCAATAACTCAATGTTAACATTTATAATACATTGCCACCTACTGTTGAAGATCTACCTATATTTAGTTTCAAGAGGTTTACCAAAAATTTCTTGACAATACATTATTTTTAAGTGTCAACGAGTATCTGGCCACACCAACTCACATGTTTGAATCTTAATCATTTTAATTATTGTTGCCTTTAATTACCACATATTTTTTTTCAATTTTAGTTACAATATTATTTGAATCATGTTTGTATCTCTCATATTCATCTGCGTCACCACTGGTGATAGTTGTGTTTTTTTTTTATCTTATTTGTAACCTATTCGAAATGTTTGTTGGTTGTTCATATCTTTGTATGACTCAAACGTTATTGTTTTGACTTGCTACAAATGTATTTTTTTACTTAACGTGGTTAAATAAGCTATCTATCTATACGTAGTGATGTTCAGATATGAGAAGTTATTTGATTTTATCATTCTAATTAGATTGAAAAAAAAAATCACAAATTCAAATATTTGGGTCTCATTACACTATTGTTTCAGGAATATCTTGATTTTTATGTGATATTTCAAATATTCAGAAGTTTTTCAGAAGACGATAAAAAATTATGTCCTACGATCTACAGAATTTTCCAAAACTTATTTATCGCATCAATATTTTCAACTATTTTCTCGAATTTTGAAATTCAAAATTCCACTTTGTCAGTTGACGAAACATATATGAATCAAAAACGTAATTAACTTCACATGACTTCAAAGAAACCATTGTATGTTTCATGTGGACTTTCTCACCTCATCATCAACTACTATCTGCACTAATATCGGTGCAAATATCGATATGAAATTCGAGGAACTGTTGCACATTGCCATTATAATTCCAGCAAAGTTTGGAGACAAGTCCAAGTGATTCACCATATATCCGCTAGTGGCTGCTGATTGAGCTCCTACAGCTGTTACTAACAGCAAAACTGATACAGTTGGACCACTTTTCGATAGGAAGCCAAGTATGAGAAATGATGCTGCTGGGATTAGAGTCGCTGAAATAAAAAAAAAACAATTAATACAAATGCATGATATAACTGAAGGACCTTTTTTTATAAACCAAGCTCTAAACAAATTTATTTGCTTTCTCAAAGTGAGAAGTATTGAATAAGTTGACACTTCCTGAAATTGAGCTCTCTTTTGGATGATCATGATCATATCTGTGTTCTGTGAATTCCGTAGTAGAATATTTTTTCATGATTTATATTCAGCTGCAGAAAATTTTATATTTTCAATTCATAAATGGAATCAATACCACAAATACTTACGTCAGCGGGTTGAAATATTAAAAAAGCCAATACAGCAGTGACTACCAAATTAAAAAATGAAAATGACCTTAGTCGATCTAATGTAATAAATATACATTTGCTATAGTGTTAATGTGATTTATTTTGAAATGTATTCCTTTCACAAGTGTTCGGAATAAAAACAGAACAGTAATTAAATGTCCGCAAGAAGAGTGAGCTATTTCTTCTGTGATTTCTGAATGAATAAGCTGTGGCTGTTTTCGCAACTTTTCTTGGTGAAGTTCCTTCTTCGAAGACTAAATTAATGCTATAAACTATAAATATAATGAATGATGTGTGAAAGCTATGTTCTGGGTTAGTTGGCTTTGGTCTGAGGGTTTTGTGCCTGACGTTTCGTCTACGGTAGACATTAACAAAAATGAAGAGGCAATGAACGAATGGTTCTCGCTGTCCTCAAAGAGATATTATAGAAATGATTCGCCTCACCGTTTTTTCCATTGATAGTGGGTGTTACTTCGTTCCTATTCATTGAATTGGGTGCCTGATATGAGAGCAACTGAGCAAAGGTAACCAGATTTTCTCAGTGGTAATTCCCCCTTTTTTCCGGTTGAAATTTTTCATTTGTTGATGAATTAATGTCGTCCGCCTGTATAGTTTTACATAGAACTCTGAATTATATCGAGGATTTGGAAATCTATGAACGAAATAACGGGAGTGCATGCTTCGTTTCTCCTAATTTGTCGGATATATCCTGGGCGACAATTTTCTTCGTGTTCAGAGTGCTAAATATCTACACTTTGTATTTTCGATAATAATCGATTCAAATGTACGAGAAACTTGGTGAACCCCTGGTGTTGCTCAAAGTATCCAAACACAAAATATTCACGATTCAGCACCAGAGAGAGTAGTTTGGACCCACCATAGGTCAGTAATGCTAGATTGAACCAATACATTGACTCAACTATCTTCTTAGGAAAACCCTAAGTATAATCAAGCATGTATATTCTCTTCACGAAAACGCCATCTTTGGGATTTATCTGCGATTATTAGAAATAATCGAGTATACACCAGGTATACAGTGTGGTCCAGTAAGTCTGCAACAAATGGGAAACTTTTTTATTATCGATTTCTCACAAAATTTTATTTCTGACAGAAGTTGGTGCATGTTCCTAGTGTAGATACCTGAAATGGCTTTATGACAAACACCATACAGGATAGGCCAAAAAATATAAAGTTCGTTCAAGAGTAAAGTACCCTTATTTAAAAAAATATAGAAATATGTTAAAGAAAAACGTTGCTTAGAATCAAAAGTTATGTAGAAATACGAAGTAATGGCCTGCTATTCGAATTTTTATTTTTGGAAAATTTAAAATTACCCCGTAAAATTTACTCGGATTTGTATTTTTTAGGTGACCGTCAACTTCATGTTTGTCGCAACGATATTCAACCGAACTCTAGAATAAAACAAATACTCTTTTTAACAAGGCAAATACTTTACTAATTAATTGTTCATAGGAATAAACTGTCAATTAAAGTATAAAATTTCTTTCATTCTGAAAACAATGCCTCAACTAGAACTGATATTAAAAAACAATCCAAAATATATCGCGAATAGCCATGTACAAAAAACACATACGCCCCAAAACCATACTGTAGTTTGATAGTGTGACTTCTTAAAACTTGGCTGTAAAACGTTTTCATATTTGTCCTTAATCAAAAATGCCTCGCCCAGTATTATTAACGTTAACTGAAAAGGCAGAATTAGTTTTAATCTGTGGTGATAGTTATAAAACAATGGGCGAAGCTGCAAATATTTTCAACGAGCGGCATCCAGACAAACAAATTTGCTATTCAAGTGTAAGTAGAATTTTAAAGAATTTCAAACAGACCGGCTCACTAGAATATAAACATAATACGGAGCGTACGAAACCTGTATGCACAGAAGAAAACCAGCTTGACGTACTTCAGTAGTAGAAAATCCTAGAAGGTCCACCCAAGAAATTAGTGATTATACCGGCATAAAAAAAGGACGAAATACCGATCCTCGATGGCCTCCTCGTTCTCCAGACCTTACACCTCCAGATTATTTCTTATGGGGGATACTTAAAACAAAAAGTCTACAGAGATCGCCCCTTCAATAATGTAGATGAGCTTGAAACTTCAATACGAGTTCATTGCAGAAATATTCCCGCTAATGTGTTGTGATCTACATTGAACGAATTTTATGAGCGAACAATTAGATGCATCGAAAGAGAAGGTGGACATACAGAGACGCTTCGATAATTTTTATTGTTATCACCTGTTAAGTTACCAACTGTATGTTTCTGTAGTATCGCTTATTGGTTCATTTTTGTTCATGGATATCCGCGATAGATTTTGACAGTTTATTTATATGAACATTATACTCAGTAAAGTATTTGCCTTGTTGAAAAGAGTATTTGTTTTATTCTAGAGTTCTGCTAAATATTGTTGCAACAAACTTGAAGTTGACGGTCACCTAAAAAAATACAAATCCAAGTAAATTTTACAAATACACTTCAATTTGATAAAAAATACTCCAAACTGATTTGATTGTGGCTACTTCAAATACATATTAAATCAAAATAGTAAAAATATGTATCATACGGGTAATTCAAAATTTTCCAAAAGAAACAAAATCGAATAGCAGGCTATGACTTTGTATCTAAACATAACTTTCAATTCTGAGCAACTTTTCTCTCCAACATATTTCTATATTATTTGAAATAAGGGTACTTTACTTCTGAACGAACTTTATGTTTTTTGGCCTATCCTGTATGATGTTTGTCATAAAGCTATTTCAGGTACACTTGGTATAGTTTTAGAACATGCATCAACTTTTGTCAAGAATAAAATTTCCTGAGAAATCGATAATAAAAAAGTTTCCCATTTGTTGCACACTCAGTGGACCACACTGTATAGTTGCAAGTCGTTAGCTTAGGTTTCAAATAGTTGCTTTGCAGAGAAAGCTGCAAAGAAAGTAAGAGGACGAATCTCATTCGGCGGTCGATATGGAAACTTGGTTTCTCAACTAGCCACCTTCGAGAGCTTCGTTGAATCTTCGATGAATCTTTCGTCGATCCCATATATGATTGAACGAACTTTGTTGAATATGCACAAACTGTGAAATGATGTATGTGGACTGTATTATACTTTTAATGAATTATTGATAAACAATTTCGTCTTATTCTACGAGTGACGCTGTACTGCCTCCCTCTTGCGAGTCTGGACTACCATCCCTGCCTGCGCGCGCGTCCATGTCTTCCCTTCGTGCCGACATGCGTGGACATATTACAAAATAACAGTTTATCAATGGACAGGATCGTCTCCAACTAATCAAAGCCCATTTGACTTGAAAATTGTCCAATGATCTTCGTAAGGAAAGATGTTCGTGCTCACTTATACTGAAGCTCGTCCTTTGACAACAGTTGAGTTCAACAATGCATCGTCGATTCAACCTAGCACCACTGATGAGACTTGTGGTAGGTCTGAACAGCTGTAGTATCGAGTTCATTATTCTTTTTCGTTAATGGATCGGCTGTGACAAAAATGCATCGTGAATTTATCACAGATTCTCGTTCATAGTGAACAAAAATTTGGTCTGTTAGTAGTAGAGATACATTTCTTTACAAAATGCTCTCCTCCAAACAAAATTGCAAAATCAATGGTTCTTAATTGGTTGATGAGTTGATGGGTCTGAACAGCTGTAGTATCGAGTTCATTATTTTTTTTTCGTTAATAGATCGGCTGTGACAAAAATGCATCGTGAATTTATCATAGATTCTCGTTCATAGTGAACAAAAATTTGTTCTGTTAGTAGTAGAGATACACTTCTTCACAAAATGCTCTCCTTCAAACAAAATTGCAAAATCAATGGTTCTCAATTGGTTGATGAGTTTCACTCATGAAATGACCCATGTTGTGTCATGTTGGCACAGGTCCTTTTTTGTAAGTGGTCAAATGAAAAAAATCGTTTCAAACTTCATTTGCAATCTATCTCAATCAGGTTCAAACTTGCCTCATTTATTTCATTATCATGTATAGAGTATAAAAAATTAAATTTGCAAAAAATTTGTTCTGATTCAGTTTCGAAATATAACCTTGAAATGAAAAACCTTCACCATTCTTTTCTACCGAAATAGTAATAGCAAAATGAAACTCACCTATTGTGGATGCACACTTTCTACACCAAGTTGTGGAAATGATGTTGTTATTTATCAAATAATCTGATAAATAGGAAAACACGTAGGTCATTATGAAATTGGTCAAGTAAGGAATTGCCGATAGGAGCCCATTCTGGAAGAAATATCCATCATAATACACGTTCACTTGAGCTTATTTTCAAAAAATCATCACCTGTTTCATGTTAAATCCAATAATTTTATTCATGTAAGTTGGTATTTCTGAGAGCAAAGTATTGTATCCCCATACAGTACCTACTTGCGAACATAAAACTGCCCATATTGGTACGGACGTTACAATTGATTTCCAAGGAGTAGGAGGCTGAAATAGAGAAAATGAATCACGATCAATACGACACATTCTGTATAACCGATTTCTTATAACTATCTATCCTATTTTTTACAGACATGATTAGTTCGTAGTGCTGAATGTATGAGCCACTTGTTGTTGCTTGCTAGCAGAATGATTCAAATTTTTTGGCTAGGGTATACATTTCATGGATCATGGATCAATGATTTCCATGTTAATCTCCTACTTCGTAGTAACGGCTACATCAATCAAAGTGTGATCGCCGAATTCAGAATTCTCCAACGAAATTTCCTAATATTTTTCAAAACAATAAGGAGTGGTAATGGCAATATGTTTCTCATATTCTAAGGCATTCAAAAAGATTAGTAGAATTGAACAATTTTACAATTAGTGAATATTGAAGTCTTGGTTGATGACTTGTTGATTAATACAATAACACTCATTTGATATTCGATGTTTCAAGAGCCAAAGAGAAATATAATTTCCCTCTTTTTATATGAGCATGAATGTTTTTGTGAAGGATTATTTGTTCGTCACTGAATAATCACTTTAGACATAATGAACCATAATTTTGTTACATAAAACGATCATTAATAGTACATAATTATTCAATAAATCCATTTGGAAGTGTTCTACAGTTTCGGTTTCTAATATGTGTAAATTCAGTTCAATTGAATGGGTAGAGTAAAAATAAAACTTCACAATTTTCACTACACTAACATTTAATGCTTACAGTTGTTTCGACACACCGTGTGTTATTAACTCGCGAGTTTTTAAGTCACTCACGAGCTTTGTTCTTCCTTTATTGAGCTCCAATATAACATTTGTAGAAACAAATGGATTCGTTTTCCGATGGCATTCCAGGTTAGCTTCCCAAATTTCTGCTAGCGCAGTTGTCGGTTTATTGGTCAAACTACCAACACTGACATGAAACATGGCAAGTTGACTTGGGTATCACACCAATAGGTGGTTTCACTTATGTCTCGCTTACGTTCACGCAGTTTTTTTTATTAAGTACTTTTCTTGGTTATTCACATTTTGTCTTCAATCGAAGACCGCCTGCCCGGTACTGACGATGCCCAATTTGCTGAAGCAGCTATCTACCGGTGGCTCTTGAATTGAAATCAATATGGGAATTATCAGAATATTTTCCATCAGCATTAACCTTTCTCGATTATATATGTATATGTGTATATATGTATATATATATATATATATATAAATATATATGTATATATATATATATATATAAATATATATGTATATATATATATATATATATATATATATATATATATATATATATATATATATATATATATAAAATCATCACACAATTATTCGTCAACAATGGTAGTGGGACTATGCGGATTATATAGGCCGTTTCAACGCCATCTGAGGTGGCCGAGAATCCGCATACGGATGTCACTATGGGGTTAATAGGGGGTGTTGGGATATATGTAAATGTAATATACCTGATTATCGTGAATATTGATTTCGTGTTGTTGAATAAATTGAATTGGATATCATAAATATCAGAATTTTATGTTCTATATTTTTACAAGCTTCATGTTAGCTTCACCTGTATACATGTATGTATGTATGTATGTATGTAACTCGCAAGCTCGGGATCTGTTTTTGACAGAATTACTGACATTATTGCTTGATCTATTCTCGGGCAGATGGCGATGTACGTAACCTCCTTATATATCGACATTATTACTTGATCTATTCGCAGGCAAATGGCGCTGTACATAACCTTCTTGATATATTGAAATTATTGCTTGATCTATTTGCGCGCAGATGACGCTGTACGAAAATATCAATGGTCAGTTTTCTAAACAATATACGGCTGATTGATCCCAAAGTTTAGATAAAATGAATATAGTTCAGAAAGACGGAAAACACGCTTTCATAGCATACGAAACTAAAAAATGAAAAATAAATATAGTTTGAAAAACTGAAAAACACGCTTATACAGAACATCGAACTGAATTTTTTTTAAATAAGTTTAAAACAACAACGAAAGAAAAATAGTAGTATTATTGTGAAAAAAGCGTGGGCGCTTTATACCATATTTTTTGTATATCAAGCGCATGTCGCTTTCTTCACAATAATACTAGAATTTTTCGTTCGTTATTGTTTTAAGCGTATTTGAAAAAATATTTTTAACTTTTCAGTTCGATGTTCTTCAAAAGCGTGTTTTTTAGTTCTTAAAACTATTTTTATTGAAAATGAATCTAATATACTCTCAGCAAAAATCATATCAAAATATTTTTTTTCATAAACTGATTATTATCAAATCAGTCATTTGGGAGAAAACCCCGTCTGTCCCGGCTCAAGAAAGCATTGAAAAACTAATAGACTGTTCTCGTTATTAAAATTTGGCAGGCCTGGGAACTTTTTTGTTTTCTCACAAGTTTCAATTCACAGACAAGGGATTTCTTTCAAACGACTTATTTGAATTGATTCTAATTTCTACACGTTTTGTGTTCGTTTTCTGTTTCACCATCAGATGCTTCATGTACAGGCAAAACTGGATCGCAATGAAGTCACTTCAGATGTCATAATCTTGAAATATTACATTCACCTTCTTTCCAATCGGTTCCTTGAAGCTCTCGATGAAATTTAGCTCTGCCTCTGATATACTTCGGTGTTCTCTAGGTGTACTGGTACCGAAAACAAAATAAATAACGACCCATGTGAATCCAAAACCTCCATATAAATAATTCGCAAATGGCCAACCTAGAGAAGATGATGAAATAAATCCAACTATTGGCATGGTGAAGATGGTTCCCAAAGCGGCACCTGAAATATCAATTCGAATATTATTTATTGAATGAAATCAATGACACATCTTGTTGCATATCAGTAGTTCGAAATTTCATTGTCTGAATCGATATTATTAGAAAAAAAGGGGGTTTTAAAATAGAATATAAAGAGAAACAATCATGAATTCAAGTAGGTAGGTAGGTAGGTAGGTCTGAAGTGAGGGGGTCTATTCGACCCTCCACCGTAACCCATAAGGGTTTATTGTGGGTCACACCTATTCACACTCGGCCAAATAAACCCAGCTTCTTAACGAAGCCGATTATTTTGTATGGTGAGTGATTTTTCAGGTCAGATGGTGAAAGTACGGATCTGCCGAACTCAAAGAACCTGATTCGGTCCCCAGCGGGGCAGGCACAAAGTATATGCTCTGCAGTTTCATCATTTTCCAGACAGAGGCGACACACACTGTCTTCCGATAGTCCAAGTCTCTGCATGTGATGATTCAAATGACAGTGACCTGTAAGAAGGCCTGAATACTATTTATTGAATGAAATCAATGACACTTCTTGTTGAATATCAGTAGTTCGAAATTTCATTGTCTGAATCGATATTATTAGAAAAAAGGGGGTATTAAAATAGAATTCTTCAAGAATATAAAGAAAAACAATCATGAATTCAAGTACAATGGATAATTGAACTGTAGATAATCATTATTAACTTTCTTTCAAATCAGTATTCAATTATTTCATACAACTCACTTCTAGGTTGAATTTGGGGGTGACTCTTGATTTTTTCTGAAATGTATTTTGAACAATGTTTTCAATTTCCCGTGTTTTGAACATTAGGTTGAAAAAACATCATCAGATTCGGACGTGTGAATTTGATCACTTGTGAATAAAATCGAAGGTAGAATTGGAATCTCTGGTATGACACCTACCGACGATGCCAACTTGAATGATGAAACATGGAATGAAAGTGCTCTAGTTCTGAGGAGTGGAAAAAGTTTCTACATTAGATTTCTCTACAATGTAAATTGTTGAGTCCTGTTCGGAAAATGAAAACTTAGTATTGAGAAATGATTATCATCTTTACAGATAGATACGTATTCTTTTAACAAATGTCAACGTTTCACAGCAAACTTTCCATTCCAAATCATCAAAAGGAATGATTAGCAATCAGTCAATATGGCAAATGAGTTGGATGTATATCGAATCACAATTATATTGATTTCAAAGGTGAAATTTTTCATATATATATATAGAATAAAAGTGAAATTGTTGATGTAAAAAACTGAAATGATAGTGGTAACAGTTTTCTTTAGTAACACAGAGCATAATTAGGAGTTGAGACCTACTTACCTGATAATGCCAAAGAAGTCAGTCGAGTCCTCTCAGAAACAGGAATCCATTTGGTGAGAGTATTGTGAATGTTACAATAGAAGCATCCTTGGGCTAATCCCATAACTACTCTACAAACTATGACTCCAATTGATCCAAATTTGGAGGCAATTACAGGAATGAGGCACATCGCTGTCGAGTTTATGGACATAGCTCCTAGTAAGAATCTTTTAGGACCATACTTCCTACCCAAATCTGCTACCACTACTTGAAGACAAACGTATCCCCAATAAAATGATGAGAGAATCAGATTTTTATTGGACCATTTGTAAGTCTGAAAAAATGTTTTGATTAAAGTAACAGAGTTTAATTCTATTTTCAGAATTAGGCTTCAGTACGGTTCACAAAAGCTGTTCATTCATTCAGTTTGGAACATACACGAACTTCCATATTGAGAAGGATAATTTCACATTCTTTCTTGTTTGCGTGAGCATTCTCGAAAACAAACCGTGAGATACTCATCCACTGCATTTCAGCATCTATGCTAAAGTCCTGGGTCTTACGGATGGGACAAATTGATCAAACTTTCAATATCCGCACTAGACTTCTGTAAGGCGTTAACTATAACTGAAATTGTTAAATATAAGGTATGATAATCAAGTGAGAATACTCAAGTTTATCTGGCAAAGTGTACGCAAATGTCTATTTCTTTGATCTTCCCAACTCATTTTCAACTTCTCTTACTATGACACTTGCTATCTGCACTTTACTTTAAACTGCTTTGATTTCAAAAGAACTTGATTGATGTAGGACTGACAGAAAACAATAACAATATATATATATATATATATATATATATATATATATATATATATATATATATATATATATATAATGAAACAAACAAAAACAAAATAGCCAGAAACACGTGTCCGCGGTTTGCCCCAATTTTGGAGTGTTGTGTCCACTAATTGTTTCATTTTTGATTTTTAAATCATACCCACTCGATACAATATCTCTTCGTTTTTGTTATATATATATATATATATATATATATATATATATATATATATATATATATATATATATATATTACTATTATTGTTATAAATATGATTTGGAGCTCTATAACTTCTGTTTAATTATCTGCGAGCGCTTTCGACAGCTAGTCGTGCTGTCATCCTCTAGGCCCTACTCTATCTGAACGTGTTGTATGTCCTTTTATACGGTCCGAACGCCTCAATACAGGTATTTTAGGTACTTTAGGTAAACTTGCCTGTATTTGGATTACATCAGGTACTATTCTTTGTGTTGGATCTTCTCCAGGTTTATTGTTTCTAGGAGTGTGTCTCTTTCCTCCTCTTTCATCATGTGTTTTTATTATTGTTAAGATTTTCTCATCTATGGTTTGCAGGTATATTTCGGATATAATGCTAGATGGTGGGGAAACCATCGCTAGTCCATCTGTTTGTTTATGAATTTTTCCTACAGATTCGAAATAATTTTGATTGAGTATTGTATTTAGACTATGTTCCATCTGGTTGATGTAGGTTTTGTCTATGTTTTGGTGTTTTCGTTTATCAGATATGATGTTTATACTTTCGTTGACTGGTATGTTGGGGTACCTGTTTTTTATGTCGAATGAGAATAGTTTAGTGTTCGGGCTGACCTTTGTCGTCGAGATTCTGTCTGTGAGTTCCATTGAATTTTTGACGCTGTGTTTGTTGTTCCTGTTGATTTTGTTTTTCAGTTCATCGGCTATGGTTTTTGAAATATTGTATGAAGGTGCTTTGGTAAAATTGATAACCGATCTTATAGGTTTATTTTCCTTATATATCTTCATCTGTGCGTTGAGTTTTGGGGCTTTTGGGTTGTCGACCAAAACCTACATTAAACAGATGAAACACAGTCTAAATACAATACTCAATCAAAATTATTTCGAATCTGAAGGAAAAATTTATTAACAAACAGATGGACTAGCGATGGAATTCCCACTATCTAGCATTATATCCGAAATATACCTGCAAACCATAGATGAGAAAATCTTAACAATAATAAAAACACATGATGAAAGAGGAGAATGGTTCAGATACGTTGACGATGGACTGTACATATCACAAAACAATGAAATAAGAATAGATCAAATAACAAAAGGAATTAACGAAATAAATCAAAAACTATTGTTCAGCATTGAGAAAGAAAACAACTCAAAACTTAACTACCTGGACATAACCATCGGATATAACCACAACAAAACACAATTTCAAATGTCAATATACAGGAAACCTATACAAACAAGGTCCACCATACCCGCAAGTTCAAACCATCCACCATGACAAAAAATGGCTGCCTATAACGTATTCATATATAGAATGTTAAGGATACCACTCAGCAATAATGTCCGAAACAAAGAACGAAAAATCATATACCAAATAGCGAACGAAAACGGATACACCCAAAAGACAATAGATAAATTAGAAAACAGAATCAAACAAAAAATACAGATCAAGGATCAAGCCACCCCAACAGCCAAAACGACACAACGATGGACAGCATTTACGTACGTAGGACACCAAACCAAAAAACTAACAAACATCTTCAAGCCATTGAACATAACATCACATACAAGCCAAACACGAAAATAACACAAAAAATAAACAGCTATGAAAAAGAAGATGACAAAAACCAAAACGGGATAGACAGTATACAATGCTCGGACTGCAACAAATTCTATATCAAACCAAGAAAAAACCGATCCAATGGTACGATGAGCACAAAAAGGCATACGTTAACCCAATAGTATATAAATCAAACCTCGCAACACACGCCATACAAAACAAACATAATTTCCCCCCACCAAAGAACATAAAACTCATAAAACAAGTCAATAAGGAAAACCGCATGGACATTTGGGAAAACTTAAACATCCATAAATTTAACAGTCATAAATCATTTATCGAGGAACAAGTATAAATCAAAACATAACAAGACCTAACATTCAATATATTAAACAAATCAAGACACACTCCTAGAAACAATGATCCTAGAGAAGATCCAACACAAAGAATAGTACCTGATGTAATCCAAATACAGGCAAGTTCACCTAAAGTACCTGAAGCGCGTGTATTGAGGCGTTCGGACCGTATAAAGGGCCACACAATATTACTTATGATGCACTGTTTGGAACCTTTGGTGTAGTAATGAATACTACTGGAGTTTTTTCATAACACCAAATCGTTATTTCCAACACCTCGGCACGTGTTTTGATCACCAAGTGATCATATTCATACAGTGTGTCTGTCTCACTTCTCACCCCCGTATCTTCCGTAATATTCGAGGTAGAACGATGAAACTCTGGAGACTGATAGAAATGTTCAAAATGCACCTACCACCTGAATGGGGTTGGCCAAAGTGATATACACTGTCCGCCACTCGCGATGGAACACCCCATTTTTACGGTAAAACATATTAGGGGGCATAATAGGCTCAAAATTCCTTCAGATTCGTGATCAGGACTACCAACTTACTACGAATACACTTTTATCCTGAAAAAATTTCAGTCCTGAAAAATCCGAATTTGTCTCACTTCTTATGGAAACACCCCGTATCTTTCGTAATATTGGAGGTGGAACGATAAAACTCTCAGAACTGAAGGAAATGCTCAAAATACACCTACCTCTTGAATGGGGTAGGCCAAAGTGATATACACTGTCCGCCACTCGCGATGGAACACCCCATTTTTACGGTAAAACATATTAGGGGGCAAAATAGGCTCAAAATTCCTTCAGATTCGTGATCAGGACTACCAACTTACTACGATTACACTTTTTTCCTGAAAAAATGTCAGTCCTGAAAAATCCGAATTTGTTTCACTTCTCATGGAAACACTCCCGCATCTTCCGTAATAATTGAAGTAGATTTTTCTTCTTTTTGACATCAAAACATGAACGAAATTGTTTAAGAGAAACTCGACTTTTGTTTTCACATACATAATTTCTTTTTTATTTTGTTGTCAGGAAAGTTATTCCTTCTCAATAAGAGAGAACATGGTTATATTGTAAGAGGAATGGAAACATGTAATCAGTGAGGTTTTAGGATGGTTAATGTTAGTTCATATTCTCATTTTCAACAAAAACAAGGATATTTTGTGGCGAAAAATGTTTTGTAGTTCAAAATGCTTTCGAAGTAACTACTACTTTCAAAATCACATTTTCAATTAAAAAACAAAACAATCAATTTCAAATGATTTAACTGTTGACAATTTAATATTTTCGTGCCTTCTATGACATTTTCCTCCAATCGAACACATTTTCTATGCGCCTTCTATTATTTCCTCCAACTCTTCTCAGTTTTCTATGTGTGATTTCTCTACACGCTTGTACAATTCTTGCACGCAGATCTTCCTTATTTGTTGGCCTATAAACTTATAAAGTTCATTTTTCAAGTTTCCCCATAAATAAAAATCCAGTGGAGTCAAATCTGGGGATCGTGGTGGGCATACTACGAGAAGGCATATGGTCCTATCCATAGATTCCTATTCAACCAAACCCTTGTTATGCCACTATTGTGAACTGATGAACCATCTAACTGAAAAATCATGCTGTGTCTCACATCCAAAGGTAGTTCTTCCAACACATCGGAAAATGTGTTCAAGACAATCAACGAATAGTAGTCCGTTTAAATTTTGATCGAAAAAAATGGCCCTATAATATTTTCCTTCAGGATACCACACCACACATTAACTTTCTGAGATATTTGCTCTCTACAATTCACCACCCAATTTGGATTTTGTTCAGCCCAAAACCTCATGTTTTGGGAAGATACAACACCATTCGTGGTAAAGGTAGCCTCATCACTATAAGATATACTTTAAAAAATTCCTGTCATTGAGATAATTTCCCTGCATCCATAAACAATACTCCATATGGCGGATTTCATCTCCTTCGTGCAAAGTATGTAAAAATTTGGGTTTGATCGCATGCATTTTATTCAAACACCTCCATATTTTACTGCGGCTCATATTGAGTTGAAACGATAAGTTTCTTAAACTAATTCTAGGATCAGCTTGATGAGCCGCCAATATCGTATCATCATCAATATGATGTTTTACAATTTTTCTGTCCTTTGTTACTTGGCCGGTGCTCACGAATAGATTATATATTTTAAGTACAGTTCCAGGGTGTACAGCTACCTCTAGCGGGTGTCTTCTATTAAATTCAGCGGCCGCTTCACCGTAAGACCTCACCCCTTCACCAACAATTAAAACAATTTCAATTTTTGCTTGAAGTGACAGACGTGTCATGTTGAACTTTGTCAATCAAAATGAGCTAATATCAGTTAAAATTGGAACTTCAGAAATAATAAAATATGAACTGGAACTCACGAACAGAAAACAACTGGAACACAGGAACAATATCCAACACAAATACAGGAACAATAAACACAATGGGAACAAAAACATGGCAGAAACAACATGAACAACGCTGATTCAAAGAACAGCAATACTAGAAACAACAAATGCAATGAAAACTGGTCTGGGGGTTGATACAACAAGATCTTTCAACAATATTGTCAGGTTGACAGTAAATATCAATGAGCAACTGTTTTCCATGGTGATTTCAGGGCACCGCATGATTCAATGAAACTGATGTAATTCAATCCCTTCAAATGATTTCAGACAACAATTCAGCAAGTAGGTAAAATAATCTAAATTCTACCTGATTTTTTCTTTGAAAATCAACAGTTGTTTCGGTGTTGCAATGAGTATGAAGAATAATTTTGTTTCGGATGGTAGAATGTTTCCTCAATATTTTGATAAAGTATCCCGCACATTTCTTATGAGAAATGGCTTGCCTTGAATTTTGCCGAAATTTTGATTTGTTGTAGTTCTTGATGTGCTGATTGGAAGTATCCATAACCAAAGCTCAGAATTGTAAAGTTTTCGAGATGTGAACGTTTGAATATAGATTTTTTCCATTTTTGCAGTTTTTGCTCATCAATCGAGAGCTCTCACTTCTGGTTGGTATATATTTTGGATGTTTAGCAACCAGAATTAGTTTTACGAATAATCTTCTTCAGTTATAATAGATGCCGCCATCGATAAATTTTCATACACTGCTATCTCAATACCTGATCTGAGAATGTGGTGCTGTGACATTTTCCTCAGCACCTGTATCTTCCATACCTGAGAGTACTCTCCAGATAGAAAGAAGGAGCTCAGGTATTGGAAGCGAACTATTTTGCGCCGTAATATGTTTTACCTAAAAATGAGATGTTCCATCCAATCCCATTCAGGTGGTACCTCGTTCTACCTCGAATATTACGGAAGATACTGGGGTATTTCCATGAGAAGTGAGACACACTGTATATATATATATATATGTATATATATATATATATATATATATATATATATATATATATATATATATATATATGTCAGTCTGTACCTTTCGATGTCGATTGCCATACTGAATCTCGCCCATTTATTTTTTTTTTAATTCACATATATGAATATAATTGAAAATCAATAAAAGGTCTTTATTTTCATTATTATTATATATACAGGCAGTTTACTTCAGCTGATACCACTAATTGCTATCTCGGAAACGGCCTACAAGGACGGTTAAATGGAACGAAAGGTACCTTTTTAGGGATGCAACACAATGATATTTTCAGATCCATAAAATCATCAACGGTTTGTGAGATATTTGCAAAAAACTGAAAATGACAGATTTAATTTTTTTGCTTTACCGCCTCCATTTTCAATAATATCAAAAAAATTACAGAAAATTTTTGTTGCATTAATTCATGTGCTTTATGGACATTTGGGAAAACTTAAACATCCATAAATTTAACAGTCATAAATCATTTATCGAGGAACAAGTATAAATCAAAACATAACAAGACCTAACATTCAATATATTAAACAAATCAAGACACACTCCTAGAAACAATGATCCTAGAGAAGATCCAACACAAAGAATAGTACCTGATGTAATCCAAATACAGGCAAGTTCACCTAAAGTACCTGAAGCGCGTGTATTGAGGCGTTCGGACCGTATAAAAGGCCACACAATATTACTTATGATGCACTGTTTGGAACCTTTGGTGTAGTAATGAATATTACTGGAGTTTTTTCATAACACCAAATCGTTATTTCCAACACCTCGGCACGTGTTTTGATCACCAAGTGATCATATTCATACAGTGTGTCTGTCTCACTTCTCACCCCGTATCTTCCGTAATATTCGAGGTAGAACGATGAAACTCTGGAGACTGATAGAAATGTTCAAAATGCACCTACCACCTGAATGGGGTTGGCCAAAGTGAAAAGGTCTTTATTTTCATTATTATTATATATACAGGCAGTTTACTTCAGCTGATACCACTAATTGCTATCTCGGAAACGGCCTACAAGGACGGTTAAATGGATCGAAAGGTACCTTTTCAGGGATGCAACACAATGATATTTTCAGATCCATAAAATCATCAACGGTTTGTGAGATATTTGCAAAAAACTGAAAATGACAGATTTAATTTTTTTGCTTTACCGCCTCCATTTTCAATAATATCAAAAAAATTACAGAAAATTTTTGTTGCATTAATTCATGTGCTTTATGATCTGGGTGAACTCATTTTCCAATGCAACGTTCCGTTAATTGAATAACATTATCAATATATGGTTTTTAAATACGGACTTGTATATTATTTTATACATTTTCGTAGTCATTATAATTACAAATTCGTTGATATATCACATCTATATTTCCCGACATTTCTTCCCGAAACCACATCATCACTATCGTTTTTTATTAAGAGATCGAATTTCCGAATGTTACTGGAATCCAGAGTTATCCTGTCGATAATGTCGTTCATTGAGATTATAAATATTTGTATTCACTGAAAACCAACTAAATTTCTGTCAGGGTCGTCTTGAAAAAGAGAGACCAATAATTTTTGTATCAATACCAAGCCATTCATAATTTCCAAATGTCTTTTGAAAGTTTGTAGCTACCCAAAAATTTCTGTTCAGAAAATGATGATATCGACAAGAACTACCTAATAAAAATACTGTATTAAAAAAGTCATACATGATTTTCACAAGTTAGCCATGAAATACATGAATGTGAATGTCAAGTTAATTTTCACACACAAAATAAAAGTTATTCAAATCGTTGAGCGATTTTAAGGGAGTCACATGAATTTTTTCAATGACGAAAAAGTGGATATGCTTTTTGTATATTCGAGATGTTTGAGGAATGCTACCAAATTTCTGTCGTATCCTGAACGACGACAACTTAATCATAGATATTATCAACGAATCGAAAATACTTTACGAAATTATGGATCTTTTGAAAAACTCTCTGAAAGAAAATGTACGGTTACTGAATGTGGTGACGAAAATGAAATCGGCGTTTTAGGTGAGTTTAAAGATGATTGACAATAATGATAAAGTGACATTAATTTGATTTAGGATTTACAGAAAATAAAAAAATTGAAAACAAGGAAGTATATCTGAGGGAGATTGCTCATAATTCGGCCATATCCACTACGTCTGTACAGAAAACTTTGAAGAAAAATAAATTCAATCGAGTCAGGAAAGTTCATCATTTGCGTTTAACGGACTTCAACAGGAGATAAGTTTTTTGTAGATGGCTCATTAGAAAATTTCGCCAAGGTAATGAAATTTGTAAAAAAAATTGTGCTGTGATGAAAGTACTATTACCAATAACGGATGGTTCAACAGGAATATACATTATCAGTGGCGACAAGAAAATGAATATTTACATAGAATTACCAATTTTCAAGAGAGACATGGTGTTAACGTATGGCTTGGTGTTCTTGATAATAAAATTATTGGCCCCCACTATTTTGAAACATCTCTGACCGGTGAATTATACCGGTAAAAATGACTTATTTTTACTGTAAGTATGATTTCTGATGTTATTCATTGGCAAAAAAACTCACAACTCAATAAATTATATGCCCTAAAGAAGCTTCCTATTAGAAGGGAAAGCTTGGCAAAGTGGAGCAGAGTTTTGATTTATCATTTTTTGACTGAGAGGCCCCGTTAATGGAATTTGCCGTTTTCAAGAATCACTTGGAACTGTACTTACATGACTCGAAGGCGAGGTCGCAATCTTCCTTGCCCCCAAGTCTCGTCACTAGAAGTTTTGCTTAAGTTGTTTGGTCTAAAGTACTAGCATTTTTTATTTGTTCACTCATTATTTTGAAAAATTCTAAGCGTTTGTCGACGTCACAGAGTTTTATAGGGATGGAGTTTGTGATTTTTCTATTTTTGAATACTGCGTTCAGTTTTTTATTATCACTATCGAATTCTAGAGTAGATATTAATTGTAAATGGTCCAGTAAATTAATTCTTGAATTGAACCCGAGTTATTAGCTACATACTGAAAAGATTGTATCAAAAGTGTAAAGATGCTTTCCACTTCGTATATTGCCAGAATTTTCAATAAAGTATTCTTCTGCGAAACTGGGGAGAGTTGAAAAGGGAAATCGATGAACATTCAAATGAGATATCGATTGACTACCGACCCCATTTAATTTCACTCCGCGAAGGGGGTGAGAGGAATAGGTCTTGTTGTTTTTGCCTTGTATGTGTTTGTCAAACGAATGCAAAACAATGCAATTGCACCAAAATGAATTGTGGATGAAATGATAAATGAATGATTGTTGGAATAAAGAGTAAAACTGTATTTTCTATTCAGTTCTACTTGTATTGAAATATTGTGTCTCTTACCGGTACATCAGGATTCGAGCTTGTTGTATTATCAACCATTGCTACTATCGCCACTGATAGGTGTACTCTCATCCCTATTCCAATCGCAAGCATGAGAAGCAGCAATCCAACTTGTACATGCCGGTACCCCAGTTTTTGACCTATAAAAATTGAAAGAATTCTGATAAAAGGGTACTTATTATACCTTGAAACAACGCAATTCTCGAAATGAGCAGTCAAGCTTGAATCATCGAAAAATGAAAAGCTCCAAATTATCTCATTCCTAGGAACATCTTTTTCATTTTATATCGACAATTGTACCATAACAGCTACAAATCATTCTAATTTAGTCATTATAGTATAAATAAATCATGGGATATCATGAATTCAAATTGGATAATGACAAAAGTATACAAGATTCCTTGTTTCCCTTGATTCCTGAATTTTCCCAGTTGCACAGTGATTTATTGTTTTCAAAAATTCATCACAATGTCATGAAATATGTGAATATTTTGAATAAAAATTGTAAAAATCAAACTTTCGCAACATTCCTACATGAAAGAATCTAATAAATGACTGACGAAAAACATGTATTTTCCTGGTGATTACCTGAATTATATCCAAAATTTTGCAATTTTCCTCACTGAGAAAGGAACATCATAGAATTGAGCAAATCAAAATATATCATTATAAAAAAAACATTGCAGAAACTATTTTAGAAAATCAAAGAACAAGGTTCATCATTTCGAAATTCATTTCAGATGCGCTATCAGTTCATTAGTTTTTGTCTAAATCATATATTAGAAGATAATCTTCAAAAAGCACGCTATTGAAATCAGTAACGCTAATCACATAGAATTGATATGGAACAAATATTTATCTAAGATTATATAGATATAAGTTCAAATACGTAGTTGAATGTTCAGAGGAAGAATTTACTATCGTATGAAAAATCAATTGATCAGAATTACTTTGTCCTTCCGTCATCATGTTTCTATCAGAAGAGGCATGAATATAAAAATTTGAAAACTAGTAATTTCAAAGTCAACAATTGTCATTATTAGAAGACTGTCTAAAAACTGAAAGTTATCGATGTTACGAGTTATGGATCTGATCTCAAATAAATGAACGTATTCATCATTTATTGAAATGAACTTAAGTGAGTTTTGAATAACATTTCCGTATATTATAATTCAAAATTTCCAAATTCTGCTATATCTTCTTCATTTGCAGCAATATTGGAAAAATATTTACACTCTGTCATAACAACTTTTATTCTACTATGAAAATATATGAAAAAAATGTTTTACTGACGGTTCCTTGAGTCTTACAACTTCTAGAGGTTTAAAAAAGCTCTAACTTCAATCCTAAGTCAATAAAAATGAACAATAGAAGATTTTGCTTGGTAGAAATGAGCTGGTATCGACCTTGAACTATGAATGGATTACTTTCTCCAGTTCCAAATTTGTGTGATTGTTACTGACGGTAGTTGCATATTTCAGAAAGCAATGAAAAAGTTATTTAATTAAAAAAACTGGAGGGATAAATTTAGCTATCTGATTGTGTGAGTAATATCATTGACAATTCTTGAGGGCATTCGTAAAAACCTGAAATCAGAAAATATTATTCCATTCACAGGACAATTCAACACCAGTTCTTTTCTCTTGAACAATGATTCATATTTCTCAGAGCCCAAAAACAGAGTACTCGTGATTCAATAATAGTCAGCACGATTTCGGCCTTCCATAGATATCATCAGACTGAACCACGAATGTATTATCGAACTCAACTGTCCTAGAAAACAACCCCAATTATAAGTAAGCATGTACATCTTTCATTATAAAAATGTAGCTATGGTGTCGACAAATAACTAAATTTTTTTTTGATAAGTAATGGTAGTTTGTTAACAAGTCAGATTTCCAACATCAACCGCCAAATGAAAAATCGCTCTCTGTCTTTCTCTACAGCTTTCACTGTAAGATGTGTAGATGAAATTATGTCCCAAAAACAGCCAATGTCGAAGATTGACTTCGCAACCGATCGCAGTGGGATAATTTTCATAAGGGCAGTTGACCATGTTTACTCAGGCTTTTCCTTCAAAGACACTTCAGTTCAAAATTACATTCGTAGTTCAGCCTAGCACTACTGATGAGATCTGAGGGAGGTTGAAACAGTTTTATCTACTGTTGGATCATTATTGTTTTGTTCTTGGGCTCTACAGGGTTAAAACCGTTGAAAAATATTAAAATATATGAATCGTTGATGAAGAAAAATTAGCTATGGTTAATTACGTCCTATGAATGGTTCAATTTTTTCTAATTTGAAGCTTAAACGAAGTTCTTGAGAAATTTTTTTCGTTAAGGCAACATGGAAGATATCAGGAAAACAGATTCCCCAGTTCATTTCTACAGAAATATGTTGGAAATTTTATTATTGATTTCTGGGATATGCAACTTCCATCAATACCTTTATATGAGCTTTTAAGAGGGGAAGATAAATTCATTTGCAGTTTGAGGTTGATCCCAGCCATAAAAAAATTAAATATGAAATTGGAACCTTGGGTTCAGAATGAATCCAAAATAAGCACTTTAATTTACTTATCTCGTGAAGATGCCAACTTGGTTGCTGAAACGCGAGTCGGGAAAAGTATTGCAGCTCTGGCATCTGAGAAAAGTGCTTGTTTTGGATCAATACCATCCAATTTTTCTCAAACAGTAACTTACATATTTCATGAATAATGAGAAATAAATATTTCTGTTTTTATACCACTTGTATTTGTTACTAAGGTAACTGCAGTTTCATCATATAAAAACATTGTCAAACGAATACAATAAATTGAAATTATCAACAGTGTTGATAGAGAAATTAAATTAATTATACAGATAGGACAAAATAATAGTTTCAACGCAGACCCGAATCAGAAGTTAGTCAGAAAACAAAGCCTCAAATTTGCGTACAGATTAATATACCCCCAGATCAAACAACCAGAAAACAAGAAATTCGTAACTTTGAATATTTTGGTAAAAAAACAGAGATAATTTCGAAATTTTCCATAAAAACAATGTGGAGGTGGCATTCAGGTCACATTCCAGGTTATTTAATTTCCTGTTATCTAATGTCACAGTATACTATATACAGTAATCCCACTTCGGGTGATTTTTGGTTTGAATTTTCTACACGCAGACCCAGGAGTTGCAGTCTCTGCGCAAACGACGAGTTCAAGACAGGCACGCAACCAAATCGTTTAAACACTGCTCAACATAACAAATATTCATATATAGCATGGTCTGCATTGATAAGGAACACTTCAAAACGGTCCGCAGTTGGGTCCTTGTTCGAATCAGGCGAAGTCCCACTATTTGCAAAGTTGTTTCTCCAAAGTGAGAAGCTTTGCACTTATGTCTGAGGAGAGTTGGATTCCGAAACGTTAACAGTCGTAAGGTATTTTTGATAGTCAAATTTACATTATATAAGAAGTTGCTGACTAATAGGACATGTTTCATTTAGAATAACTGTTTTTAATCTACGCAGCAACTTTTCGGGGTTGATTAGACATCTAGACTTGTATAGATTCAAATATCAACATTTGTCAATATATGTCGAGTTATTAGCTAAAGAAGTAGTTGTTTTCTGTCGGAAAACACATATAATGGTATAGTCAAAATGCATTTGGACTTGTCAGTGATTTTATTATCAATTTTTACTTGGATAAAAGCTGGAAGCAGCAAAACAACCTATTATCTTACAGTGTAAATAATTCATAACTTCCGACTCCGAAAACTCTCACATACATTTATAGTTAGTACATACATACAAAAAAATTATTTTTGTATGATTGAACACTACATACTTAATTACTTTTTTACTTCTTCAAGTCCTGAATAGTAAATACATAATTCAGAAAGAATAGGCTCTACAGATTCCTTAATCTTGAGTGATGAATTCGATTAGGAATAGTTTTAATAATTGGTCCTTAATATAATCGAATCGGCAAACTCGTCCGCCATCTTGAATTCTCCAATCAATAAATGAATATGCTATATTTGGCCCCAAAAATCACTACAAAGAAATTTCGCATGGATTCGTACCATGGTTCATGAATAACAAAACACGTTCTTTATCTTGTCTTTTTTCTTGTTGAAATGAAAATATATTTTGTCACATTCGAATATGAACATCTGCCGATTCCATGAATTTTTAAAATCTACTTGAAACTTCGTTCATCTTTGCCCAAATGATCTGGGTTACTTCAATATTACACAAATGCAAAATTATCATTTGTACAATTTTCTCAGGTGCCAACATGGTTTTCATAGACTGTTTTTTTTTGAGCAGTTTATATGAATAGTTGTTATGTTGAGCAGTGTATACACGCTTTGGTTGAGATTGTAGTAGGGAGAAATGTCATTAGTGTCAAATACGTCATCATTATAAAAAATGAAACTCCTGGACACCGACATCAAAGGGACCGACGCTGAGTGAAACTACTGTATACAGAAATACTGTGCTAATGTCCTTTTTAATGCCAAAGATACAGTGGACAAGAGGGAGAAGACTGAGGTTTATGAGCTCTAGTGTCCGGAGTGTAATGGTGTTTATAGGTTCGTTCCAACCTTGAGTCACAAACAGATTTCCAACTGTTTGTAAATCGTTGTCAACGCGCATGTCTGGTAAATATTGGTTTCTGATTAATTTGAAATTTCTGATTGGAACAGCTGATAGTTCAACTGAAGTTTGGCATGGAATTTCAACATAACCTTTAAAAATAATTTGGGAAAAAAAGTTTTTGGCTTTCTACTACTCCATCTTAATACAAAAAAAGGGGATGAGGGAATCTTCCAAAGAAAGGAAGGAAGTAATCAATTTGAAAATAAGTAACTCTATACATGGATGTGTAGATCATGCAAAGAAGTAACTTTCAGACACAAACTGAAAGAATGTCCTCCTGAAACAGCTACTTTCATATAAACATTGAATTACACGAAAGAAAAAAAATTTTTTTCGAAACAAATACTTCTATATGAACACTGAATTATACAGAAGATACTTTTCTCTACTCAGTTTGTATTTCAAACATTCCACAACGAATGTCACTCCTAAAAATATAACCCCTTCAATTCTTTTAAAATAAATCTAATCAAGTGTATTTCTGGAGAGTAAAAGAAGGTTGCAGTATTTTATATCTCTTTTCTATTTACTTATCAACATGGAACTGGGAGGTCACCGCAATAATTAATTTGTGTAATTAAAGATGTTCATATTATAGGTTCACTTAAAGAATTCCCAATTTTTCCTGCGCCAGCAAATACATAATTTATTTTATAACAATTTTTGCAGGTTGTGTTGTTTGTAAGTTGCATGAACATAAAACAGAAACAGTAATACGGAACACGCATGCGTCAGATTGATGGTTAGAAGATAATCCTCAAACCATTCTGATAGATTTCGAACAGGTTTGAATCTTGGATGGAATAGAAAACTGATAGTTTACTAATGGTTGGAAACTCACGTTGGAACGCAATCACATTACTGCGCAGAATCCTGACTGTCAGAAACGGTTTCTGACGCTGGTTGGAACGAACCTTATATAGGACAATGTGACTAAAATTCCTCAAAACGATATGGTGAATATGAAAGGTCCTTCAGACTAGGTAGAAATGATTCAACGTTTTCGAACCATTCCTTGGAATGCAACCAAAATTTCCCGAATTTGAACAATACGAAAATTTTGCACTATGCAAGCAAGGATTAAAAACTCAATTATTTGAAATCTTTTGAAATTCATAAGTATAAGCACTGCAGATGTAATCTACTAAATGATCAATTCGACCTAGTATACTCGCCGATTTTCAGAGTCAGACTCAGATTCAGGTACTCAGTTAACGACCATCTGTTATTACCTACAGTGGTGTTTAGATATATCAGATCTTCTATCACGTAGTATCAGCTACATCTATCAATTTAAACTTTCTTTTCTGATCGACTTCCAATAAAACAACGCGTGAAGGGTATAACATGGTTTTAGATGGAGTTGAATAACGGATTGAGATTATCAATAAAATGTCTTCAGCGTTACTTAATCTGTTTAAATCTGTTTTTTCATTAACCCTTGTCACCCCCTACGAGCGACAATCCTCGAAAGTGGTAACTTGTGCCAGCTGAGGCGTAACGAGGTCATTCCTTGCGACGTGCCATTTCTAGTGGTCTCTTCTACTCTATGGATAATTTAGGAATTAATCGGTATCAACAACTGAAGTAGCTTATTTATTCTGTTTTGTTGATGCCGATAATGAGTAGATTACATTCTTTCCGATTTCAATTATTTCACGAAAACAATGATACTAGATAACGGTTAATCGAATTATTATCATAAATATTTTACATAATTCAGATATATTTCTGTGATACCGATACCTTCGTCTGAAATTCATCTCAAACGTCTTAGAATTAACCTTGGACTTCCGCCTGAATTCACAGTTTTGTAATTCCTTTTGAAAACTGACTTCATCTTCACACATCTGATTTTCTCTTAAAATTGCATCGCTTTCTCTTCTCAGTCATACTATTTTTATGTTGACGAAGAGACTTTTCTTTGTTTTGTGTTTTGTGCCACCACTCTTGTTTCTATAAAATGCTTTTCAACTTCTTTCCATAAGTTGAAATTCGTTTTCAATAGACATTAAGCGTTGAGCGATAACCCTCTGGATTCAGAATGACGAGCAGTAAAATTAAATTGTATTTCAATAATTTAACAGCACACAAAATTGCAATTGATACTGAAAAATTAGGATGAAAAATGCATTTAATTTTTTCTCAGTAACTTTAAAATTGTCAATACTAAATAAAGTAAAATGAAAGATCTTGTTGAAGAAAAAATACTTCTGCAATTCTACCTCCATTATCTATGACACCTAAAGTAGGGTTCCGCAGACCCATTATGGTATGTATACATCACCTGTGTAGACAGTATTCCACACGGAATAGGTTTTATAGTATCAAATATATAATTCGAGAGACTAAATACATTACGGTGTTATCTGAACACTTCAAATAATGAAGTCATGTCAGGAAAAATGTTGATCTGGATTTCTAAAATAGTTGTATAATGGCTACATAACTTTTTGTTTCGACCTTCAGTTTTACAAACGACGACATGAGAGACTTGATACTTTTTTGCCTATTGGAGTCCCTCTTATGTACCTGCATACTCAAGTAGATCATGTGACGGAAGTTCGGTAAAAAATACTCTGCTATTTCTCATAAGATGAGAATAATATAAGTATTCAAAAGAGTATGTTTTTTTCATAAATGTTATATCATGATGAAAGTTCATGAAAAAATACTTTGCTATTTCTCATAATATATTTCAGTATTTGATTGACAAACAAAATATCTGATTTATATAAAAAATTTAATTTTATCGTTATGACAAAATTATAATTTTCGAAAATAAAAATATCTTTCTGGGGAGTAACTTTATTCTTCATTATTATTTCCCATTATAATTCGTCATTTGAGAATTATCAACACTATCCACAATATTAGTTATAAAATTTTCACAATAAGTTTGTATAAATTTGAAAATGTCCGTATAGGAAGAAACTGCTGTAACGTTAGTTACAAATAAAAGTGGTAAAAAACATAGAAAGTTTCATTTTTCTTTCCTGAATATCCATTGAATTATCATCTGAATTCTTGAAGAGAAGTATTATCAGCATATAAGTTTTTGAGAAAAACTATGCATTTCGCTTCATATGTATTCCTTCTGAATGACCACCGATATGCAAATCGCTGAATCTATATCATGCTCCTTAACAGAACACTAACTATGACTCTTCAAGATGAGATCATTAGGCTCAGGGTCATCAGGTGTTTCATTCAATGCGAAGTACTATCTTCTCTTGTCGTGGGTTGTGCTAGCTATCGGGCGCCGTCCCCAGGTGGCGGATAGGGGAACGGCCAGGTGACTGGACGCCCTGTCCGGGAAGCCAATGTGGCCTTGCGGATGGGGTCACCGGACTTTTGGTCAGTGGCAGAAATAAGTAGGGTGAGGGGAACTTAAACTCCCCAAAAGCCTTTGCAAAACATGCCATCGTGGACCAGCCTACCCAAGCTACTCGTGGGAACACACATGAATGAAACAAACACAAAAACAGAAACAACAAAAACCAATCCTGAGGCTGAACAGAAGTGCTCACCTCAATCTAAGGCGGTGGCTGGGGATGAACAGAAATTTCCATCCCAATCTACCTCTGGGAATGAGGCTGGACATAGCAGATCACTTCGTGATGTAATACAAAGGCCAAGGCGTAAGAGCATTTGCGGCGCCGATGCCAAAAGGAGAAAGAGAGCGAAAGAGGTAGGAGTGGCAGCAACTATGAGTGCACTCTCCTTCTCCTCCCCCACTCCACCTTCAACAGCAAGGGCACTTCCTGCGGCGGGCGCCAAGAGCTTCGCCTTGAATGAAGGCAAGGAACCGGCTGTCCCTGCAGAAAAGCTCACTCACTTGTGCACTTGGGAACCCCAAGAAGGTTGAAGAAGCCGCGCAATGACAGTAATGTCGCTGCACCTTCCAAAACCTTCGCGGAGGCCACCGTGAGACACCTCAAGGTTACCAAAGAGAGTGCGTTTTCGGCGAGTCTTGGCCTACACCTGCCAAAATAAAGGAGATGTCTCCTGAGGACAACTCCTCGAGAGTCACATGTGGCCTAAGTGCTGTGGATCCACACTTACTCTCCCTACTCTACAGATACAGATACTATCTTTCTTCTGTGGTCACTCCTGATGGTTAGTTTGCTTGATGTCCTAGACAGAAGAGAACTAGACCTGCAAGCCTACGCAGACGACTTTGTCATACATGCATGGATCAAGTCAGGAAAGTAACCTGTAATATACTCCAGAGGACACTGGACGATGCTTTCAGTTGGTTCAAGGGAGAACAGATGTCTGTTGAAGTGTAAAACTGTGGAAGAGAAGAGGAATCTAGATGATTTACCTCAAAGATGAGATTATTGCATTTGCAGTGGATGTGAAAAATCTAGGTGTATCTTATAACTCGTAATTCTCATTTGGAAGATGTTTTACACTAAGCAAGACTGTTTCCATGAACATGTCGAAGGATTCATGAAAAATTTTGGGATCCAGTAGCCAAACAAATCTATTGGATACATGTAATCATCGTCAGACTGTTGATCACGTGAGGAAAAATTGCCTGGTGTCCGAAAACTTCACAGTTTGCCTTTGATACACAGATGGTTTAAAACACTTTGAAGTTTTGGTGTACCCATGATTCACATATCAACCTGCTCAGGTCCCTGAGCGATCGTTTTTCAAAAGTGAATCTAATCATTGATTTGTATGTGGAGAGATTGGCGGAAAACAATATTGTAATTTCTGAATCGCTCAGTATACAAGCCATTTTTTTATCGTATGGTAACATTGCTTTATTGTTGGTATTAGCTATCAACCTAGATATTCGTATTTAATATATCCACCCGATATGCTATAGTCAATCATATCATATTTTTTAAGAATACTTCTGTGCAGTATAAAGTGTAACATCTGGCCATTCCGAAGAAAACGTACTGTTAACCCCCTTTCACATGGGAATTTTCACGTCTCTCGCTATCGAGAGAGAGGAAGGCTTTTAGCGCCAAAATGCAACGAGTCCAATGGATATTTCAGACGAAGAGCAGGAGCCGCCATGTCTCGGGAGACAAGAACATCTCCTGCTCCTCAATCCGGGGAGCCACGTCTCCACAAAATGCTAACCGATGAGTGGGGGCTTCCACACGAGGAGTGAAAACGGCTCTTCCAAGTTGACGCTTCACACTATTTATCATGGCAGATTACGATCTGGAGCTGTTAATTAGTGCTGTCTGCAATCGACCCGCTTTTTGGGATGAACGTCTCGATATTCATAAGGACCGAAATGAAGTTGTAAAAAGTTGGGTAAAAGTCTGCAAGGTGCTCAACGTAGATTACGTTACTCTATGCATACCATTCTTGATCGTTGACATTTCTGTCGTCGAGTTTTGTGTCGACGGTCGAGAAGGTATATGGCAACAGCTCGCGTGCGATCTATTCTACGACTGACCTCAAAAGGAGCCAGGAACTAAAAAGGCTCCTGGTGTGAATAGGCTTTAGGTAGAAAAGATAAACTCCCGTTTAGGAACGAGAGATGTGAAGCTCCCCGTGTGAAAGAGTCCTAACAGATATAAAGTCAAATAAAAGGTAAAGATGGTAACTATAGTGTGGAACAGTATAGAAAATTTACCAGAGACTTTCACTCTTCTCGAGTTATAGAGAAAAAACTAAAAATGCTGTTTCTGGTTTTTCACAAATAGAATTCTCATTCATGAAAATATGAAAAATGAAAAGGGAAGTTTAATTATGTTCGAAAGTTACCATAACGATATAACAATAAATCTCTGATTAGACGTTTCATGTTAACACTATATAATCTTCATCTCGAACTTTGTTCAAACATTTATAGTCACAAACACTTAACAATCATATTGGTTTTTCGAATATATTGACAATTTTTCTCAATTTCATTTAATACAAGGAATGTTTTATATTTTTCACATATCTAGACGTATTAACAACTTTATAAGTGTTTTTTCATCATATATCAGTAATGTGTTATGGCTTCAATTGTATAGGTTACTTTGCTTTTTTCGGTATATGACGAAGATCTGATAAAATTTCGAAAGCTTGAACAAAAAAAATTAATAATCATTTATATACGTATCAACTATAATATAATGAATGAAACCTCGTAGAAGAAAAAAAACAATGCCAACAAGTAACTTCAAAATGTCAGACAGTTAATTGATGACACTTTGAGTATCTGAAGAGAATTGATGCTAATTGAAATTTTTTAAATTATGAGCGATTTTCCAAGTTCATTTCCAATGATGTGTCATATTCAGTACTTTACCTATTCAATTCTGAGGATGATTGTCATCAACGGGCCAGGCAGGGGGTAAGTATGACCGTTTTCTTCATTATTTTAAGGTTATATTATCTGATATGAATATTATTCAATTTAATCTCCACTATTTCATCGTACGTTGAAATCAATGGAAATATATTATATATTCGTCTCAAATATCAATTAATGATAGAATAAACATTCGCGAAAGTGTTTTATCTACAAAATGAGATAACTGAGATGTATTACAATAAGCTGACATCAAAAACATCCTTATAGACACTGTTTATTTTGTCTTGATCGAGTACCAGTTTCTTGAAGCATATTGCCGAAAAAAACTCTTTAGGATAAAACGATACTAATAATTCAATTAGAACACATAATGTTAAAACTGGAGGATTACAAAAATCTTTCGCTCCAACTCATTCCGTTTTTCCACACTTTTCACGCTAGTGCATCAACAGAAAGGCCCTTAAGAAGACATCAAACCATCAGTTATTGGACTCCTGGTACATTCTAGAGAATGTCGGCTTCAATTCTCTCCAAAAAACTATGGTTGCTGATTCAGTTGGACCTTCGAGCATAATAGAATCGAACATCTGTTGAAAATCAGGTGAATATTCACGGTTTCAAAAATTACTTTTTTTTTACTTTTCATCATTTTCATTTGGAAAACAATAATTGAAAACAACCCCCAAAGACAACCACAAATTGATAATGAACCATCGCAGGTAGGAGAACGGCCAGAAGCCATTAACAACCCTCAGGTGGAAAAACAGATAACAAATCCATACAACTTACGCAAGCGAAACCATATAAAAACACCACAAGAAGAACCTAATATCAGTTACACATCTCGAAGCGAAGCAGTAACTCGTCTTGATAATGTCATCTGAGATGATGGCGAAACGTCGACTATCGAATAGTATACAACGGATGAACACCCGTAAAAACAATACATCATATATATGAAAATAGCTGTTCCGAGAGGGCTTTATCTTTCAATTTGGAAATTGAAAGGCAAAACCTTTTTTTTCCAAAAAATTGTTTTCTCCTGAATACCCTTTAAATTTGAACAAGATTCCTATGGCTGGGATTCAATCAAGTTATTTACGTACTGTCATCGATGATAGATTCAACTCATTTCGTGATAAAAAGTCGTGATTTTATGAACAAATTTAGTGTTTCTCTTATAATGTTATCCGTATTCGGTACTGAAGAGCCAATAAGGCAAGTGTCTTAAGGCGAAACATCAGATGTCTACCAGTGAGAATGACAGTGTGCAATGTAAGTGAAATTCCACTTCTTTTATTAATTATATTGTGTAGCAATCCTGTGATTGATATCTCATTCGATTCCATTGCGAATGTTTGGAATACAAACAGAAAAGAGAAGAGTGTTTTTTGTATAATTCAGCATTCATATGAAAGTATTTTTTCTATATATTTTTTCTTTCGTGTAATTCAATGTTTATATGGAAATAGCTGTTTCCAAAAGATTTTTTCTTCCAGTTTGTGTCTGAAAGTTACTTCTTGGCATGATCTACACATCTTTGTATAAAGTTAATTTTTGAAATATATTGCTTTCATTCTTTCTTTGGAAGTTTTCCACAGTTTATGTATCAAGATGGAGAAGTAGAAAGCCAAAACCTCTCTTTTCCAAAAAATGAATATCTCCTGAAAATATACCTTTTCAATTTAAGAAAAGTTACTCAAAGCAGCTTTGCGAAGCACTTATGCTGATGACACATCCTTATTGATTTCTGAAAATAACCTCAGAATGTGCCAATGTTGTGGAAGCCATATCAGGTTGGTGTGGGTCCAATAATCTGTTCTTCAATCAAGAAAAAACACAATTAAGTCGTTTTCATCATCGACAAAAAATTTGCTCGCGAATTGAGATAAAAGTTAATGACTCACTTGTCAAAAACAGTGAAAAGAAGAAGTTATTTAGAATCATCATAGAAGAGAACCTCGACTAGAGGAATCACTGTCAAAGCATCATAAGCAAAATGAATTCTCTTGGATATATGTTCAGAACTCTAAGACCAGTACTAAAAAGTACTCAAATATTAATGTTGTATCACAGCTTGGCAGCTTCTACTGACAACTAATGCTCCTTCACACCTAGGCCTGAAACTCTTTAATAAACTTCCCTGCGATATAAAACACAAATCTGTCGACACAGTTGAATTTAAAAAACATCTGGAGAATATTCTATTAGAAAAGTGCTTTTACTCACTATCTGCGTTTTACAATGAATACCCTAACAGTTATTGCTTTTGTGCATAAGCTGTAGTTAATGTATCGACGTTGTGTATGTGAAGTTGTTATTTGTACATATTTATCTTTGTAATTGTGTATTTTTTGTTTTTTTTCGAATATTTTTACAATCTAGGATACACATGACTATTCTTATACAAATTGTGAATTTGTCAAAAAGAAAATAAATCTTACTACTACTACTACTACTTCATTTATAAACATGTGGAAAAGGATGAGGAAGTTCATTCCATGCAGAAGTTCCGCTCTTACGGCGGCGAGGTTCCATTTCAACCATGTTTTAAACTTGTTTGAACCAAAATAGCCAATTTACATTTTTACTTGCTTATTTCAGATAAGTATTTGAAATGAATGAACTAAAAGAGTCCAAATTTTCTTGCGCTTCAAATGTTTAAGAAATATCCTGCTTACTGATTCCAGCACAATGCAACATTGATATTTCCACCTAGTGACAACTCAAATGTTAGCCTTCGGTAACGACTATGAACCTGTCACATGTTTTTATCAATTTTTATGATAATCTTGTTCATTTGAAAGCTCCTTTATCTGATGTGGCATAATTCAATTACCTGATTTCTACCCTTCAGGGTCAACCTACATCAAATACACATAATCTTCGCATCACGTCAGATACTTATCATATCGCATATGAAACATCAATAATGATATACAATAATGAACGTACGATAACTTGAACTCACTGAATCGAGATTGACATTACAATGAAAATTCATTCAGAATATCCTATTGCACTTGGATTTTCTTCTTGCTACGATTCTACTGAAAGGGCAAGATGAGCTAACAGGTTTGAATACAAGTACGGGATTTTAGAAGTACTCATGCGTCAACATGTTTCCTTTGTGAAGCGTTACAAAGACTTTTTCAATAAATCGATACCTGAACTCCAGGTCAAATGAAACCTGAAGTACCAAGCTGCGGTGGACATTATATGTTTGTGTGTTGAGTGCAATGGAAACTCTAATAGATATTTAATTATTATTTCATATTATCGTACATCAATTTGTAGCTATTCATGGTCGTGATGATATTCTTTTTATATATTCAAAGAGAGTGAAGGATGTATCAACAATAGTTATAAAAATTATTGAAATAGTCAAACACATTTCCAAATCTAGAAAAATCCATAATACCATTTTCTATTGGATGGCAATAAATACAATTGAACTTTTCTTTCAATCAGTTCAACAGTTTGTAAATTAATAATCAATAAAATCTAAAAACCTCAAATGAAAACTAATTCCTGCGTTCAGATGTATGTTACTACATCTTACTTTGGATGTGGTCAAGTGTTAAAACTGACGGCTACTTTCTACTTCTAGTATTTATCCAAATTACATGTATGAAATTCAATTTGTATACTTCAACTCAGGTACAGTTACAATTCATTAAATTTCGCCACATTCTGTGGTATTTAACAACCAAGATAAAAAGCTCCTAACAAAGTAATGTAAATTATTTCAGATTATGAGTGAAGAGGCTTCAAGCTAATTAGCTTGTATGAGCCTGATAGTGGTTTCAATAAATTCGATAACATTCATTCCCCACACCGGACTCAATATCTCCTAAAGCATACAGCAACATTGGTGTATCATCATGACCTGTTGGTCATAAACGGTCATAAATCCTGGTAGATGAAATTGTGATGAAATTGTGATCACCAAGTTCATCAGCCACTCGGGCAGCTGTCTCAAAAGGAACTGCTCCAATTTTTGCTCTCTCACATGGAAATCTATTGCGGCAGTTGTATCGCCAACAGCATATGCAAAAATAACTTCAGTGAAGAATCCTGCACTGACACCTGTCGGATATAATCCAACGCCCTTCGTGGTATTAGCCAGGGAAGTAGTTGTTTTCGGATAGGTGTCAGTCCATTAACCTACAGTGTAGGAAGTTGATTTGATTTATAGCCAGTCTTCAAGAATTCCTACTGACTATATGTGAAAAAATTTTGAATACTTTTTAAAATGTTACTGTGTGATTCAAATTCATTTGAACCAGTTCCACCATGTTAAATACTTTCAATGGAATTACGTTTTCTCACATTTCTGGGTTGAAATCTTTATTGCTTATCTGTAATTGTTTTTGGAGTACTTTGTTGAATGCAAGTAATGTTTCTCATCTCAAACTGATCCTGAACAATCGATAGGTAGTCGGTTCAAGATAATTTTGAAGTTTTGCCCTCAAGTAGGAACTTTTTCAAGTAATTAATGATGAAAATAATGTTTGTGATATACAGGGTGTAACTAAATAAGTGTAAAACATTTAAGGGGGTGATTCCTAATCGAAAAAAGATGGGATCTTTCATATAAAGAAAATTTGATTGGATCATCCCTTGTTAAGATACAGCCCCTTAAAGGGGGTACATGAAATTTGTATAACAATTATTTTCACACAGGCACTAAAAAACTAACAATATTGAAATCAGCCTGACGTTTTGTACTACCAAAAAGACACTTATCTAGAAATTTATTTGGTTTACCCCATGGTTGTAAGGGGTGGAAACGCAACCCCTAAATTTATTTCCAATGCAACTCTTTGTCTTATTATCTGTTCACTATTTAAAAATTTATTTCCGATAACCTGTTTCATTCCAAACAAAAAATGTGTCTTAGGTTTTTTGCCCAAAATAAACCAGTTCGCAGCAAAAAATTATTTTAGGAACAACTACAGAGATACATCGTCATAAATGCGAAAATACGAAACTAATCTATCTAGTAGGTCGCTATTAGCGCTAGTGACAATTAAATTGGTATGACGCTGTCAGTTTGTGAATTTTCGAAATTGAATCAATACTAATTGTGTGTTGTTGTTCTGTTCTTAATTTGTTACTTTAATAATTCACTTGTTATTAAAATGGCATACACAAATGAGGAAATAGCTGATTAGAAGCTTCTAGAAGATATGCTGAAATGTATCCTCAACGGCAGCATCCTTCACGTAAAATATTTGCTCGACTTCCTCAACGATTACGAGAATATGGTTCATTAGACAAAAAAACGCAGGATTGTGGTCGCCATGGAGAAGTACGAACACCACAGCTTGAGGAAGGACTACTTAATTTGATTGAAGAACAACCTACGACCAGTACTAGAAAGATTGCTTTCCAGCTAAATGTTGATCATATGACGATATTTCGAATTTTAAAGGAACAAATCTTATACCCTTACCATCTGCAACGACTACAGACACCGCGAGACTTTCCGAACCGTCTTGAATTTTGCAATTGGATGCTGGAAATGATTAGAAGAAATTGTGATTTTCTGAAGTCGATAGAATTCACAGACGAATGTAGTTTTTCTCGGGACAAGATTGTCCCGCTATTGTCGAAACTAACCATCAAGAACAGTTTTTTCTCAACGTGTGGCTCGGAGTTATTAGAGATGATTCAATTGGGCGTCATTTTCTACCTCCTCGATTAAATGGTGAGGCATACGTTCAATTTTTAAGAGAGAAGTGCATCCAGTACTTCTGGAGGAAGTTCCTTTGGGCGTCAGAAGGGATACGTTTTTTATACATGATGGGGCTCCCGACCATTTTAGTCTAGTAGCACGTCAGCATTTAACTGAAACATATGCAAATCAGTGGATAGGTCGAAGAGGACCACAGAACTGACCCGCTCGATTCCCGGATCTCAATCTTCTCGATTTTTCTATTTTGGGCCATTTACAGCATTTGGTTTATCGTACTCCTGTTCGCGATGTAGAGGACTTAAGAAACCGCATCATCGATGCGTGCAGAGTAATCAGAGAGACTCCAGGAATATTTGAGCGAATACGTGGCTCAATGCACCGACGCGCGACGTCTAGACGCATGCTGATGTCTGAACATTTACAATGATTCCTACATGTTGTGTGTTTTGTTATTAATAAATTAGTTTTGTTTATCACCCTTTAATCGTTTAATGCAGGTTCTAACTACAAAATAACAATAAATCCAGTTCGCATTTATGACGATATATCTCTGTAGTTTTTCGTAAAATAATTTTTTGCTGCGAACTGGTTTATTTTGGGCAAAAAACTCAAGATACATTTTTTGTTTAGAATGAAACAGGCTACCGGAAATAAATTTTAAATGTTAAACAAATAATAAGACAAAAAGTTACATTGGAAATAAATTTTAGGGGTTGCGTTTTCCACCCCTGACAACCATGGGGTAAACCAAATAAATTTCTGGCTAAGTGTCTTTTCGATAGTACAAAACGTCAGGTTAATTTCAATATTGTAACTTTTTTAGTGTTTGTGAAAAAATTTGTTATGTTTAAGGGGCTGTATCTTAACAAGGGATGCTCCAATAAAATTTCTTTATATGAAAGATCTTATCTTTTTTTCGATGAGGAATCACCTCCTTAAATGTTTTACACTTATTCAATTATAGCCTGTAGTAGTATTGTCAAGGAAAGGAGAAAAATAGACGGAATCGTAGACAGATCAGAAAAAGGGTAAATAAAAGATAGAGTTACAGAGAGAGTAGATTTTAGTTGATAGTTTCAAGTTCGAATTCAGATTTTCGATACGAATCCTCTATGTTAATTCAATCCGTGCTATATTGCTAATGGTGAAATTGATGTTTCTTGAATATGCTTTTGAAAGAATTGAAGAAGAGCTCAAAAACTTACTTTTCCATAAAATTTATTTTTCACTGCGTTGTTAATATCGAATTAATCAGCATCCTATGGAATAGTTTTGTTTTGTTATTGATGTAAACGAAGGTTGTTAATGTTAACGTCAATTGTTTTGAAAATATATGTTGTCAAGTTTATAATTCAATTCATTGTATTTTCCGAAACAGATTTAATTTGAACAAAATACCTGCTTTTGATTCATATACCATCATTTATGGGACCAGGAGGTCATTGAAGCAGGATAGTATTGAAACTGAAAGTAAAGCTGCATAATAACAACTATCATAATTGTATAATAATAACCTAGGACTCGGTATACCAGTTTGGGTAGAAAAGTACATATATAACATCTGCGTTAGTCAAAAGTTTCAAAACAGCCGTTCAAATCAATGTCTTGTTATCGGGTTACTTTTGTTTCTTATGAATGTTGTTGGGCGCCGACTAGCTCTGGAGTTTTGATTGAATAACAATACAAAAATTCGGTTTATTTTTAATCACAATTGTCTCGAATTACTTGTTACTAACTTGAACTCTAAATCCCGAATGCCGTCAAACACCGACTGTTATCCAAGGGTCCGCTACCTGCTTCACAGTATTTCTGTATACAGTAGTTTCACTCAGCGTCGGTCCCTTTGATGTCGGTGTCCAGGAGTTTCATTTTTTATAATGATGACGTATTTGACACTAATGACATTTCTCCCTACTACAATCTCAACCAAAGCGTGTATACACTGCTCAACATAACAACTATTCATATAAACTGCTCAAAAAAAAACAGTCTATGAAAACCATGTTGGGCACCTGAGAAAATTGTACAAATGATAATTTTGCATTTGTGTAATATTGAAGTAACCCAGATCATTTGGGCAATGATGAACTAAGTTTCAAGTAGATTTTAAAAATTCATGGAATCGGCAGATGTTCATATTCGAATGTGACAAAATATATTTTCATTTCAACAAGAAAAAAGACAAGATAAAGAACGTGTTTTGTTATTCATGAACCATGGTACGAATCCATGCGAAATTTCTTTGTAGTGATTTTTGGGGCCAAATATAGCATATTCATTTATTGATTGGAGAATTCAAGATGGCGGACGAGTTTGCCGATTCGATTATATTAAGGACCAATTATTAAAAATATTCCTAATCGAATTCATCACTCAAGATTAAGGAATCTGTAGAGCCTATTCTTTCTGAATTATGTAGTTACTATTCAGGACTTGAAGAAGTAAAAAAGTAATTAAGTATGTAGTGTTCAATCATACAAAAATAATTTTTTTGTGTGTATGTACTAACTATAAATGTATGTGAGAGTTTTCGGAGTCGGAAGTTATGAATTATTTACACTGTAAGATAATTTGCTGTTTCCAGCTTTTATCCAAGTAAAAATTGATGATAAAATCACTGACAAGTCCAAATGCATTTTGACTATACCATTATATATGTTTTCCGACAGAAAACAACTACTTCTTTAGCTAATAACTCGACATATATTGACAAATGTTGATATTTGAATCTATACAAGTCTAGATGTCTAATCAACCCCGAAAAGTTGCTGCGTAGATTAAAAACAGTTATTCTAAATGAAACATGTCCTATTAGTCAGCAACTTCTTATATAATGTAAATTTGACTATCAAAAATACCTTACGACTGTTAACCTTTCGGAATCCAAGTCGCCTCAGACATAATTGCAAAGATTCTCACTTTGAAGAAACAACTTTTTAAGAGCTCTCTAGGACAAATAGTGGGACTTCGCCTGATTCGAACAAGGAACCAACTGCGAACCGTTTTGAAGTGTTCCTCATCAGTGCAGACCATGCTATCACGGTTGTATACACACAGGGACTCGTTATCCCTCATAGAGAGCTCTTGCACAGTACCATGGTTCATGAATAACAAAACTCGTTCTTCATCTTGTCTTTTTTCTTGTTGAAATTAAAGTATATTTTGTCACATCCGATCCCATGAATTTTTAAAATCTACTTGAAACATAGTTCATCATTGTCGAAATGATCTGGGTTACTTGAATATTACACAAATGCAAAATTATCATTTGTACAATTTTCTTAGGTGCCCAACATGGTTTTCATCGACTGTATTTTTTTGAGCAGTTTATATGAATATTTGTTATGTTGAGCAGTGTTTAAACGCTTTGATTGCATGCCTGTCTTAAACTCGTCGTTTGCGCAGACCTAAGACATCGACGCGTGGGTCTGCGCGTAGGAAACTTCAAACCACAAATCAGCCTTTATGAAATTACTGTATACAAAATACTGTGCCTGCTTCGCATGGGTAGGGTTGACAAAAAACTATACGGCGTTGCCGAAGGCGGTTTCGCAAGAATATTGAAAAGTATAATGTAAGTAATTTAACTAAGGGCAACACTACAACAGTCTTGATTTAATTCACACTGACGTTTGTGGACCGATGAAAACTGAAACACCAGTAAGTGAACAATATTTTTCGACATTCATTGATAACTTTCCTCGCTATATATTATTCCATATAATAAATGCCAAAAATGAAGTAACGCAGATAGAAGAATATTTGGCGTGTGTAAAGAATAAATTTGATAAAGTTATCAAGATGGTCAGATTTGATAATGAAGTAGAGTATTGTGAGTCAGCTGTCTAGCACATCGTGAAAAAAAAGGTATTTTTTTCGTACCACAGTTTCTTATTTTCCTGAAATAAACAGAGTTACTGTACAGAACATTATGTGAGTCCGCCAGTTGCTAGTTGTTGAAGCAAAGCTACCAATAAATGAATGTAAACTTTCTCGGCCGTCGATTACTGTGTGACAGCTATTTTTCGGGTATTTCGGCCGTGGTCTGCAGGTTTTTATGCACGACATTTCGTCTACTACTGCGGTAGATAGTGTCAAAGGTGATGTGGTAACCATTGCAGTGCCGTTGTTGTTCCCGTTGTTCCGAACGCATAACTAACAATGTTAGTAACATCAATGTTTATTGCCTCTTCTTTTCTATTGAAATAATTATTCCTGTGTTTTCGGATTTCTATTGCTCCTCTATAGATATAGTCTTGGATGGTAATTTTAAGTTTCATCGAGTACCTGTTACTTTGATCACATAAGAATTTGTTGACTCAGGCAAACCGACAAATCAGCTGCAACCGAATATGCTCCCAACAAAGGAGGCACTGACATTATCTCATTCGAAGATACAATTATACTCGATAAAACTCAAAATTACTATCCGAAAGTTTATAGAGAGGCAATAGAAATTTTCAAACACAGGGATAATCGGGCTACCTGTTTTTCAAGGTACACAAACAGCGTTAGATAACCCAATTAAGAGATACCAAGCCACGCCCAGTAATTAAAATTCAGTTAGGAATAGTCATGACAAAACAATTTTTACCGATCGCGAAAGAATAGCACCTAAAGGCTGACTTTCAACCAAAAAAGGTCAGATGTCAATCTTGCTGAAGTGCCCATCAGTAAGTTGAGGACCGCTCGGAGAGCGGGGGTGGATGGAGTGGGGTAGTAGGTTCTCCTCGCTAAATAAATAGGGAGGGAAGCTCCTACTTTAGGGCACTCAACCCGGGAGGGGGCATGGGGGAGCCCAGTAATAATGATATTAAACCAGGGTCAGATACCAGTATCGTAGTTACTGTATTGGAAACAACATGTACATATACGAATACACATAAATAGAACAATATATAAACCATTACAGATAGTAAATAAATGAATCATTACAGATATGTAAGCATCTGAAATACTAAGAGTTGGAATACAACATTTTAATATTACTTTAAGGCTCTTCATCCCTGAAAAAAAAAGGAGTAAGAAACGATTTTTCTTATTCTGATTGAGGAAAGATTGTATGAGTGTATAAAGGAAAAATAATAAAAAAAATATTTTTCGAATATTAGATGAATAAAAAGTATTCTCTCTCTCATTTTTGGGCATTTTTCTTCAATTCCACCATCAAAACTAACGAATATTTTGGTGTTATTCCATTTCGGTATTGAAGCCTATCATTTTTCTCAGTTAAACGACTTTCTCATTTTTCTTTTTAATGTTTCCTTTATTTTGTTATTAATTTAATAAGAATGTGTTATTTATACGAATTTGATTTCCTTGCATTATGCCTTTCGAAATGGGAAATATCAAATTTTATCAAAGTCAACTAATAAAGTTTTGCTTCAGCCGTCGACTAGTGAAAACTAATTATTACTTTTGAATCTGGAGTCAGAATAGTAGATGAATTTCTTTTAAATGACACGCCCGTCAGGTAGCTCCTCCCACACGTCTGGTGAGGAAGAGAGAGAGTATCATTGTAAAATATAGCACAGGGTCGGATTGGGAATAGGAAAAGATAAAAGTTATTCTGACCGAACGAAAGATTGAAATATTAAAATTTCTACAATAACCAGATAGTTTTCAACTTACTTATCTGTATGTTTGCGTGTGAACACGTTTGTATCAAATCTTGCAAGTCTAATATCTTCCGATTGGATTGATATTTTACAGGTATTCATTACTAGGGACAAAACTTCATGATATTTTCATATTAAGAAATACTAAGATGGAGGCTCTAGAATGTTGGACGAATTTCGTTATTTTTGATTTGATTACAATCAAAATTGGTAGCAAAAACATTGTTGGATTTCATTTATTTTCAACAGTTGCATACACATCAGCGGAATTGAATTATTCACGATTGGTATTGACTTATATTGTCTAACCCTTTATATGGAATCAGACATATTATTTAAACTGTGGACCTTTCCTGCAAAATATTATATTAAAATCATTCAATTTTAAAAATATATCTGGTAGTATGAATTAATTTTGAGAAAAAATATGAGTAATTTACCCCGGAGAGCCCTAGATGAATTATTTTTGAGGATCTGACTATGAATCATTAAATCTTTTCTGATACTTGATTTCTCAATTTTTTATTCATAAGTATCATCTGATTTTCTGAACACCCTGCTCATGTTTTCGAAAAAATAATTTTTGAACAGAACACGACTATAAATCACAAAATATTCTTGAAATTTGATAAAAAACTCATTATCTTCAACCTCAAAATACCAGTGTTATATATAATTTCACAATTAATAGCAAAACTCGTTTGCCATCTCGAATTTCTGAATTCCAACAGAAAAATAACTATCTTCGAACCTTGAAGCCAGTCTTCCATAGAGCCCGACCAGATATCACAAAACTAGTCCGCCCTCTTGAATTTCCGAAATTCAATAGAAAAAAATCACGCCTAGAGACTACAAAATACCAATTTTAAATCAAATCGGTCCATAATCACAATACTCGTCAGACATCTTGAAGCCGCCATCTTGAATTAATTAATTTTAACTAAAGATTCATAATGTGCGACCCCGAAAACCCCATTGTACCAAATATGAATCGGATAACACAACTTGTCCGTCACCTTGAATTCATTAATTTTGACAATACATTTATACTCTACGAGCCCAAAAAAATCCACATACTAATTTCAAATCGATTCGGACCATAATCATATATCTCGTTCGATATCTTGGAACCGTCATCTTGAATTCGTTAAGTTTGACAAAAGATTCATAATCTCTGACCCCGAAAACTTCCTTATAGCAAGTCAAATCGGGCCCTAATCACAAATCTCGTCCGCATCTTGCATTTATCAATTTTGATAAAAGATTCATAATTTTCAAATAATCTGCAATTTTCGTGCAAACTTTGAGATCAACACGAAAACGAACATGTTTTAATCTAAAATGTAATTTAGAAAAACGAACACGTCGGCGAATAAAGTTCGGCCCTGGAATGCCCCGGCCTGGTCAAGTTAGAATTAGGGAGGAGTTTGTATTTATTTCATCGGGCGAAATCGCACTGCCATCTGGCGGCATACGTTTTCGTAACTAAAGGCTAAAGACACTTAAGTCATAGTAGGCTTTTTGCAGATGAATTCCTTCAACTAATTTTCTGAATTTTTCCAAATTTGGTATTGCCCTATAGCATATTGGAAGGTGGTTGTATATTTTCTTGTTCTCATATATCGAAGAAAATTTTGTAATTGCTCATTTTGGGATTGTCAAGGGTAAATTCCGACTTCCTCTCGTGTGGTAACGTCTGACATTATATGCTGATGAGTTGGAGTATTTTTTGTGAATTTGGCAAACTAACCAAAACGATTGATTTCACACCCCACGAACTCTGGAATCAAAATAAACCAAGACTAGAGCACCTTAGAATCATTCTACAGGGTACATTTGTTTCAGAAGGAACAAGAGCCTTATGGTATACATGATGTGAAGCTGAAATTTTTGTGTGCTATGATGATAATTCAAACGAAAGTAGAGATCTGAATCATGAAACTGATACAATAATCATGAGTAGAACTTTAATATTCTCACGAAACCTCCATAAATGAAAATATAAAATACAATAAAACAGGGAATAATCTAAAGAGAACTTCTTGCACCTGAAAAGGTTGATCGGAATTGTCGAACAATAATCTGTTGATTGGGGTGTTGTTTACACCAGATTATTTACCATCCTATGGAATAGTTTTGTTTTATTATTGATAAGAACAAAATCATTTATTGTAACGTCGATTGATATAAAAGTATGTTGCCAAGATCCTAATTCGATACAACGTATTTTCCTATACAGGGATTACTTAAACGAAATAACTGCTTCATTATGTTATATATCACATTCATAATGTGAATATCTATTCAGTAAGATGAGTGCTCATAGAGGAAATGAAAGTAGACACCTGTGTTTGGGATTATTGATATTTATACAGATGATGTGAGTAATTTTATACGATCACTTGCAACCTTGAAAGAAGAAAGGTTGGAGATTTGTCTCTCTTCTATAGATACTTCACGGGAAGTGTTCAAATGACTTGGCACATTTGATTCCACCAGACCGGTACATATCGGAAATACGCGACGGAGTGTGACTGCTCATCGTTTTGAGGTTCAACTCAGTACACCTCAAACTTCACTGTTCAAGAATTCTTTCGTTTGGAGAACTTCGTTTGTGTGGAATGAACTTCTTGAGAACGTTTTTCCAAATGGATTTAATCACCAGCAATTCAAATCAAATGTGAGTCGCTACTTTTGCACAGCCACTGCTCTTAGAGCACCTTAAGAAGTTTCCTGTATTGTTTGTGTTTTGTCCTTTGGAAAAATTGAGTCAGATCAGTTAGTTTGTAAAAAGTTATTCTGCTTATTCCATACCAACCTCATATAGAAAATTTGGATTTTTTGTATCTAATTTACATCACTGATATCTAGAGAGGGGTTTATACAATATGCCAATTATTAAAATGGGGGGGAAATCAACGATTCACAGAGCAGTTTTTTTACTTCAGCAGTCAAACGTTATCTATGAAGGTGAATCAATTTCTAGAATGCATAAGCGTTTTTCACTTAAACCTGGGATTGTTGTTTGAAACCGAATAAAACTTGAATTTAAGCTGGTCACTGATTTACTTGAGAGAATGACATGCAAAATTATTAATGTTATCAAAAAACTGTACATGTAGATGTTCTTCATTATGGAAGTACATGTCAACGAAGGAGTTTTTGACCTACTCAATCAAAAATGTTAAATATGCTTTGAAACAATCGTTTCTTTTGAACTACATAACTAAATTTCAATCAGTGACATCTTGTGATGAATTAATAAATAATAATAATATCATTACTTGCCACTTATTATTCAACATATATTCATAAAGAAACAAAAATATATACAAATAAATATGGAGCAGCCCATGGAAAAATCAGTTGCTTGTATGTGGTGAGGAAATTATATAATAAAATAATTTATAAAAATATAAATTATATAATATGAAAGGTATAATATCTAATTCTAACCATATCAATTAGCTATCATTAAAGTAAGATGGCACTACTTGTCCATCATATCAAATGCTTTCTCTTGTTATAATATTCTAATGCATCAATCAAGTGAACATTTTGGGACTTTTGTAAGTATAGATCTTGAGCATAGGGGAAAAATTGAGAACTCAAAATCACAGTGGATATAAGTAGAAATCCACAGGCGGAGGTAAAAGGAGGTTAAACACAGTACTCAAAGAAGAAACAGCAAATAATACTGAAGATGCAGCTTCGTTTCTATTGAGGTTGGATCTTGTGCAGGAAAAAAAACTAAACCCTCCTTATTTTACTATTACTGTTTGCGAACCTATTTCCGATTTTGATCTTAAAAGAATATAGCACAAACTGAAATAAATATATATATTAATGAATCGAATCGAATTATACACTTTAATACAAAACCTCTTCGATCCATTAATTCAAATAAGTGTATTCAGCTTTTCCAAATCGTTTTGATACATATATGTTGAACGACAGATATACAGTTTACTAACTGAATATAATTTAAATCCACAGGAACAACAAAATATATTTATATGGAAAGTAGCTTATTTGCCATTAGAAATTTCGAAAAATCAAAGTAATGCTCAATGTATTAATGGAACAGGAGAATATTGAAAAAAACCACAATCATCTAGGATTTCTTTCTAAAAATTTGTCAACATCATCGGGTGTAATGGTTAAGAGCCAAGTTCTCAAAGCTCTCTTGAATTTATATTTTGGTAAACTTTTATTTCCTGGAGAAGATAGGCAAATACTTCTGGACAAGGTAGACAAAGAATCTTTGGTTTTTGTCTGGATTGACCTTAGGTATTTTAGAGTTTTTAAAACGGAATCTGGTATTGTGTGAGGGGTCGACAGGGGGGAAATGGTTTATATGTTTGAAATGAAATATCAGAAGACGTTGTAGATACAATTGCTTGCAGGTTAAAAAGTGTGGTTCTGCATAAAGTTTTCAAACGAGTATGTGAATTCTTTGTTGTAAATGATTTTAATGAGCCATTTTTGAGTTACTTCTAATCTGTTGAGGTAGTTATCAGTTATTCCTCTTCAAACAATAATTCCATAATTGATATGGGGTTATACTAGCGTCAAGTAAAGCGTCCTAAACTGGGATAAACTTAAAATTTTTATTAAGAAATTCAAAGTTGTTCATAAGTGATCTGATTTTCCTTGCGACATGTTCAATATGTTTATTCCATCTTAAGTTTTTATCCACTATGATTCCGAGATACTTGAGATGGTTTTTTTTATCTCAAATTCTATATTGTCTGTTAACTTTCAGTGCATTATTTGCTGATGAATACTGATCGAAGTAACAGAAAGGAATGAAATGAGTGTGGGTTATACACTTTGCAAATCGTTAATTTTTGAAGTGATACAAATTCAGTACTTATAAAATTTAAGAAACAGTGTAATCTGGTTTCTGATAAAATTCTTCTGCAGATTTTTATAGGATATTCGATGAAGAGATTTTTTCCGATCTCAATAGATATTTCAAAAATTCACTCACCATTATCAGTTTTTTCCATATTTGAAAGGAATGCTTTACATCAACTATCAATCATAACACCCATCAGGTTCTAATTGCCAACTTCAATACATGAGGACTGATCAATGTGCAAAATCCTGCACAGTTACTATTGTTGTAATCAATTAGGTCGTGATTCACGATATGGGTACTTCATAGTTTTTATCTCTTCAAATTAAAATATGTTCACACGTTCCACTTAATTGAACTTTCCGATAGCTATCATGGCCACGAATACGAAATTTCGCAACAGAGCATTGTTTAAAACAACATTTATATGGTTATATCGACTCAAAAAACAGAAATGTTTATTTTTGTACCACCTAACTGGCATTAACTATTCACCGTGTTTGTTTTATGAATCCAGAGAAGCCAAGGCGGACGTTTGAGTGGTGTTATATACCACAAATCAAAAGGTCTTTCAAACGAATAAAAAATTTCGATATCTCACGCACACTGTTTCATTCAAATTAAAAGATAGGAAGCGCTTAGGAAAGACCCTATATAACAAACGTTTGAATAAACAAACAAACAAAAGCCTATGAATACCAGGCCTTCTTTATTCCATGAAAGCAGAAATTTCCTCTGCGCATGCCTCCAACACAGGTAGATACGATGAGCTACTATGAAATTCGAATCGTCATAACTATAGCAGCAAAGATATTGAAATTAATAACCTAAAAATCGCCTTGCAGATACTTGGTAACGTGAAAAACTTCACCAGACTCCATTAAATGCATTTATAGGTAGAAATTGTTACTATGTAACTTTATAAAATTTGTTATTTAGGTTAGTACTGTTTGCTCAGAAGTCATACATTTTTGACAGTTCTATCACCTGTTCAGAGAAACTAGACAAGTATCTTCAGGTAAATACCCACTTCTTCACATTCAGAAATGTCAACATTATATGAAAATTATGGTTAGATACTAAGCAGTGTGCGAAACTTTTCACTAACGTGGAAACATATTACTAAGGACAAAAATATTTTATTCTGGATTTCAGAAAGAAATTCCTCATCTGATCAAACATCTGATCATCAAAGGGTTACATTAGCTTCTGGCCTTTTCAGAAATTAATACATCGTAAGGAAGAATATATACCTACCTACTCGTAGTAGTTTTTCATTTCCTAAACCAGGCGGTTTTAGGCAACTGATTTCAAATTTGAAATCAGTTGCCTAAATATAACATTTCAAATGAGACGGTATGCAATATTATTCAACAAAATTTCTACATTCAGTGTGTCAATTTTAAAACCCTCAATGGGCTATATCTCACGAACGAAAGCTGATATCGAAAAATGCTTGAAACCGTTTCTAGGATAATAAGAGAGAACTGAAGTGACATGAAAGAGAACTCACCCCCGTCAACCCCCTAGGGCCCACCCACCAAAACTCAAAAAGTTTAAATTGCAAACCCCTACTTGTGATACACCATTTTAAAGACTATAAAAAATGCGATTCTATGGTATAAATAATAATTATACAGGGTGAAGCAATAATTGTGAAACTTTGGCTTGAATGGAATATTTAATGAGGTTTATGTTGAACTACAAATTTATTAAAAATGTCAATTAAGTAAATGTTCAAAGTGGTTTCCGTTGTTTTGTAAACAATATACAGCCTCTTGTCAAAGTCTGAACGAACTTTAATATCAGCCGGCTTACTATGACTTTTTTATTTGTAATACTACCTCCCGGACTATTATTTCAAATGATAAGTGTCCGTTGATACTTTTTTTGTTGAATAAAAACTTAATTTGCCGTTTTCGCAAAACAAGTTGAAAATAATTTTTGTTTTGTTTGATACTTTTGAATGTCATTAGTTTTCATATTTTGTACGATCTGTACTGTCATTCACCTGTAGTAGTCACGATGGTTTACAGTATACCTGAGCGCGTGGAGAAAATTTTCATATTTGCCTCCCAGAACCAGTGTTATTTAAAAACAGCTCAAATATTTCATAAAAGGCATCCGAACAAAAATGTAAGTTACGTGTACGTCCGCGATTTAGTTGAGAAGTTGAGAGACACGGGATCAGTGCAAAATAAAAAAAGGAATGCCCCAAGATTACTGAATGAAGCAACCCAAATTGAGGTCCTTGGAAATTTTGCAATGAAGCCTACTGCCTCAACACGTCCAGTATCTGCAGTGAATCGGTTAGAAAGGTGTTGAAATTACATAAGTTACACCTTACAAAACACACATTCTTCAAGAACTAGGCGATGATGATCTAGAACGATGAATTGAGTTTTGTGAACTCAGAACTGAAAGAATTCGCGTTGAATCGAGAATGTTAAAAATTATTTGTTTCGGTGATGAATGTACTTTTATGCTGAATGGTAATGTAAATGATCCCGCATCGATTCAGAGAAGGTCACACTCAATATCCTGAAAAACTGAATGTTTGGGCAGGAATATTAGGCGATGCTATAATTGGTCCTTTGTTCATACCAGGCAATTTGAGTGGCAACATTTATCTCGATATGCTGAAAAACACCATCGAACCTTTAATTGTGCATGAATTAGAGAACCAAAGGGACGACCATGGCAACCTAGCTGTAGACGAATATTTGCTGCACTTCCAACAAGATGGAGCACCTCCTCGCAATGCAGCTCCAGTTAGGCACTGGTTGGATACTAATTATCCGAACATATGGATTGGAAGGAGAGGTCCCATCGAGTGGCCACCGATGTCACCAGACTTGGCGCCACCTGACTTTTTCCTGTGGGGTCACCTCAAGTCAGTTGTTTATAAAACTCAACCTGCGTCACTTGGGGAATTGCGAGAAAGAATTACGCAAGCATGTCACGCCATTACTAGAACAACATTTGCCAAAGTTTGTGCAGAATTTGAAAATAGGCTGTATTATGGTTTACAAAACAACGGAACCCACTTTGAACATTTACTCAAATGACATTTTTAATAAATTTGCAGTTCAACAAAAACCTCATTAAATATTCCATTTAAGCCAAATTTTCACAATTATTACTTCACTCTGTACAATTATGATTCATGCCAATGGATAGCATTTTTATAGTCTTTTCAATGATGTATCACAAATAGGGGTTTGCAATTTAAACTTTTTGTGTTTTGGTGGGTGAGGCCCCAGGGGGTTGATGGGGATGAGTTCTCTTTCATGTCATTTTAGTTCACCCTTACTATCCTAGAAATGGTTTCGAGCATTTTTCGATATCAGCTTTCGTTCGTGAGATATACCCCATTGTAATTTTTGAAATTGACACACTGTACATTTACTTTGAATCTGGAAAATGCATATTTTTTAGTTGACATCGATAATACTAATAGGAAGTCTTTAAAATTTTTGTTTGATAGTGAATTATTCGAATACAAATGCATGCTATTTGGCTTTAATTGTCCCTTTTTATATTCATCAAACTGATGAAACCTGTTGTCTTTTTCTCAGTAATAATGACTTATTTACGATAGAATATCTTCATGATTTTCTGTTCTGAATTATCAAAAGAGCATCCTTATACCATCTCAAATAGTTCCGATATTTATGACTCCACAGGTATGTCTGCCCAAATAATTGAAAAATTAATCTTTGTATGGCCAGCTATCCGTTATGGATATTGCATGACTGAATGCATTGGACGTACTGAATTATTGGAAAGAGAAAAATTTTTGTCATTGAAACGATCAAACGGAGTATACGATAAATTCATGGCAGTCACCTCACCGCTACTCGTACATAATTTCACATAATTTCAAATCTATATCATTTACTTGAACTATATGCGATGTGAGGCTTGTTCTCATTTACTTCACGAGTACTTCATATATTCACAATCGAACTTCTTTACAGGTGAGTTCGTTTGATTTAGTAATTGATACTCAGTTTCAGTTCAATAATAGAATATGTAATAAGTAAACGAAAGTTGCGCAAAAAATGATAGCCGAGGTTCTCACTCTCAGTAGGCAATATATATCCATCTGAATGTATATTGTCTTGCGCTCACACCACAACCCTTCGAGTTTGTCTGGCTATCTGTTGTAATTGTTGAAACTATCTGGCTACTGTTACCCAAATAATATATAGAAAATTAATTACAAAGTAATCACAAATCTTTATAGTTAAAAAGGTTTTGCGAGAGGTTGCTGCGACACTGATTTATCTGGGATTGGATAACGTGATTTCTTATATTATCTCAAAGCGATTATAAAAAAAGATTGCGATTTATACTTATAATTCATATACTGTTGGTACCTGTTATCTGGTGAACCACGATGATCCAAAGTTCATATTTGTTCAACGTTCCTTCAAAAAGCTGTATTTTTATATTCGAATTGAAATACTATTCTTCTGAATGAGTAGAATTCAGATCCTCTGATGTGAAATGTATCTATTGGAACAAAAAAAATATTGCAAGAACAAAAATACTGTCTTCCAACGTACGTTTGTCAAATCAAGTTAGCACTATCAAGAGGTTACTCCTCATTCTTCAATTCCATTACACAAAACAGCAACATCTAGAATTAGATCACATATCACAGTATAATTTCCAACATGAAAATACGTTGAGTTGAAGGCAAATTTCCTATGAGAATCCTTTCACCATTGACTGATACTCATCGTTACATTCCTAGCACTTTGAGTGTGTGCGCGCTTTCAAAGAAATTCCAAGAACGAGATGGAATAATCGAAGAGATTCGAGAGTCCATAAGAAATAATATACATATATTAATACATATAATGATATATAGAATATTACTGGAGTTTTTTCCCAACACCAAACCGTTATTTTAACACCTCGACACGTGTTTCGATCACCAAGTGATCATCTTCAAGAGGAAGATCAAAACTGTTTTGATGATGATCACTTGGTGATCGAAACACGTTTCGAGGTGTTGAAATAACGGTTTGGTAATATTCATTACTACAGTAAAGTATCCAAACAGTGCATCACCAGTATATATTCTTGATCAAGAAAGTGTGAAGCGATGCTTCCTTACAGTCGCGGTGGATAATATTTAGGAAAGTCCAAAACCCCAAACATTGACATTGAAAACAATTTAAAAAATATTTATCATCACAATGAGTCGATGAAAATTTTATGGGAAATGCATCGTTATCTTATCATGCTTCGTAGGTAACAGTTGTCCAGAAACTGGGAATGGACTGTGGAATATTGAAAAATGTACAGGAGGCAGAACAGTAGTTGAAAGTTTCAACAGCGGTTAGAGATATTTCGGATTTCAAGTAACCTGCATTCAAACCCAACGTATATACCTGCTGTTCGTATGAAGCACTTTGAAGTTATCCACAAAATTGTTTCGAATTGCAGAACAATCAAAATCTGAAATAAAAAGGTACAACTTAGTGGCGCCAACGAATAAGTGAAGAACTGAGTTGTATAGTGTTTTAAAAGGTACCCGGAATTGACAGTTTGATCGTGTATGATGATCGGTCGGTAGCCGGGCGGTTCGACGTGAGTGCTTTGTTCACTCAGTCAATCGGCCGATATGTGAGTCGATGGTTCAAACCGCAGGCTGAATTCTCGATTTTCACTTGCTATCGTTCAACCCGTGTTAGGAATCACACGTTAAAAAGTAAGACCTTAGTCCTTAGCTCACACAAATTGCGACTTCTGAGGGTTGTCGTTTGTAGGGGTGCGACAGCTGGTTAACGGAAAAACATTTTTTTTCAAACCAGTCAGTAGGTACTCGATAGGGATCAAATTAAATTATTGTAAATACCTGGGCCTTTGTTTGCGGGTGAATACAGGGTGTTTCCTAACTGCGGTACGAAACTTCAGAGGGTGTTTCGTTAGGTCCTATTAAGAAAAAAAAATGTTATGACCATATGTATGGATTTGCTTCGTTTCTGAGATACAGAATGTTGAAGTTCAGAAAATATTAATAATATATCAAAAATATACTAACTACGATTTGGTTGAAATTTGCTTCAGTTATTTGAAGTAATGAAGCGCTTATTCAGTCCTAGCTAGATTGAAATTATTAGATCCAGTGGAGTTTCAGTGGGCACCACAGCCAACACGATTGGAAATAAAATTGCCACTGACTTGTTGTAGTTTTTTATTTTTTAAATTGATCAACTGAAAATATAACTTTTTCATCGCTTGTGTTCTCTTCATTTCTAGCTTAGTTTTTAAGAAAACATTTGAGCCATTTTGCATATCATGAACACCTACTTTGGATACCAGCTGATGACAGTAATATTGTTGTTATATCGGTGAAAAGTCAGAGTTGTCAATTAGCAGTGATTCCATTATGAATAATTTTACTAACTCTGAAATGGCTGACAAGCACTTCATTAATAGATTGGCAAATGGAAATGCGAAAGAAGCACAAAGAATCCACCTGGACAGATATCTTAACAGAATAATTTCATGTGCTGAAACATTTAGAACGCTACATGCAAAATTATGTGAAACTGGGAGTTTTGATGAAAATGCAGGTGGTAGAAGACCAGAAACTGTAACATCGCCTGAACTAGAAGAAGCTATATTTAATGCGATATAAGATCCTTCACCAGGAAGATTGTACTGCAGCTGGACAGTTCTGAAAAGAAAACCTCCGATACCCATATCACATACAGCAATTCCAAGTTCCACTGCCTAGGAATTTTCACCCGAAATTAATGTTTTGCAGGTGGTTGATTCATACGATGGCACACAATAATAATTTTTCATCAATTATTTCATTTATGAAAGAAGCAAATTTTTCAAGAGATGCTATTATGAACTTTCACAATCATCATTTTTGGGCCGACGAATTTCTCCACGTTATTAGAGGAAGTCGTTTTCAGCAACAATTTTTGCTAAACGTTTGGATAGGAATGATTGGTGACTAAATAATTTACAGATTTTTTCTACCAGCAAGACTAACAGGGGAATTCTATACGGACATTTACCCATTTTGTTAGAAGTGCCGGTACTTGGTAAGAGGCAACATGTGGTTCATGCACGATGGAACTCCAGCTCATTTAAATGTTTTCGCTTGTCAGCATCTCGACATCACCTATCCTGATATGAATCCTCTGCATTTTTTTTTATGTGATCGACTGAAAGTTCTTGTTTATAAAACTCCTCTACCAGATGTGAATGACTGGATGAATCGAATAATTGACCATTGCAATGTCATTAGGTATTTTTTGAAAGTGTCAAACAATCAATGACACTTTTCTGATTGATTCGGCCGTTGCTTGATGAAGATCACGATTTGATCTCCACAAACTTTATTTGAAAAATAAAATCACAACATGTTTCGCTCGCACAGTAACTTTCTCAAGTGTATGTATACACTTGTTGTGATTGTTGTGATTATATTTTTCAAATGAAGTTTATGGAGATCAAATCGTGAGGTGTAGTTTTTGAAATCAAATGACAAATCGATTGCAGTCGTGTATTTCATCAGATGGTGGACATTTCATTGATTTACTTTAAGGTCGAAATTGTTCATTATTTACTTTTGGTTTTTACTTTATGTTGTCCATGAATAGTTTTTAGAATAGTTTTTTTCTTCTAGAAAACGAAGCTTGGTATTAAGAAAATACAAGCCATAAAAAGTTGTATTTTCAATTGCTCAATCTAACAAACTCAAAAACAAAAAATAGTCGGTGACGTTCTTTTTTCTCTCAATACTGTTGGCTGTGGTACCCACTGAGACGCCACTGTACCTGATGATTTCAATCTAGTTTGGGCTGAATATGCGTCTTATTACTTCAAATAATTGTAGCAAATTTCAACCAAATCGTTGTAAGAATATTTATGATATTTCATAAATACCGTATTTTTGAAACTTTAACACCCTGTATTTCAGAAATGAAGCAACTCCGGGCATATGTTCATGGAACCTTTTTTCTTAAAACGACCTAACGAATTACCCTCTGGAGTTTCATACCGTAGTTAGGAAACACCCTGTGTAATATAAATTTCTCGAAAATGGTGTTTCAATAACTAACCCCGATTCCTATCGAGTATACACCTGTTGGTTCCATCGTTCAGGATCAAATTTGCAGTTGTGGCACCATAAATTGTGAGAATATCAATACAATTTTCAGAAAGTACTTTTTTTACTCGATACTTCAACCATGAAAGTGTCAGCTGATGCATGTAAAAATTTCTTACAATCTTTATTCCAACATAAATGACAAAGAAACAGTGGCTGCGGTCTTCTGTGATATAGCCAAAGCATTTGATTGCGTGAATCATAAAATTCTTTTACGGAAACTCAGTAGATAAGGTATAACAGGTATAACTGGAATAAGTCTTGAGTGGTTTGAGTCATACTTAGTAGATCGCACCCACATATCGCACCCAGATGGTCAAAACTACTTCATACTCAAATGAAGGTAAAATTACTTGCGGCGTCCCACAAGGTTTCGTACTGGCCCCACTTTCATTCTTAATTTACATCAATGACCTATCGTCTATTAACACCCAAGGAAAATTTACTTTATTTGCTGATGATACCACAATTTTATGGCATGCTCTTAACAACCATACGTTGTACGAAGTTATTGAGGATGACATCACGAAAGTGAAAGACTGGTTTGACTTAAATCTCTTGAGCTTGAATTTATCAAAAACCAAATTAATGTCTATTGTTGCCAGATTCCAGCCGTACATCTGAGTAATACTCAAATTGACAACATAACAACTTCTAGATTCCTTGGCTTGTTCATTGAAAATAATTTAAAGTTAAATAGAAATGTAGATAGTTTGAAATCCAAGCTCTCCTCTGGATGTTATGCAATACGAGCAATACGAGCATTTGAGCTCAGATCTGCAGTAGCTAGAATGGTTTATCATTCCGTTTTTGAATCCCATCTTCGTTATGGTATTTGCTTCTGGGGTGTGTGTTCTACCACATGCTTTCAATCAGTATTACTGATACAAAAACGTGCAATACGATGCATATGCAAAACCAAGCCTAGGGACTGTTGTCGGCCTTTTTTTGCGTCTAACAGAATCCTGTGGTATCCTTATTTATATATGAGACAATCTGCCTTCTCTTCAAAAATAGTTTGGACGAGCCAATGTATCAAACCAGGCAAAGATTAAGCTTCAAATTACCGCTGCCTTCTTCGACCCTAGTTAAAGATTCCATTATCATTTACAACGGTCTCAAAAAGGTTTAATCACCTTCCCCAAGCTATAAGAACCATAAATTACCGTAGCGCTCTTAAGAAAGAGTTGAAAGACTTGCTTTCTGTGAGACATTATTATAGCTTATCAGAATTTTACGAGGATAATTTTAATTGAATATGACTAACTGTAATATCTCCGGTATTTTATTGATTTGATTCAATTCAGTTTAAATTGATTTATTCTATTTTATTGATCATGTTCTTATATCCTGAATGTTTGTATTAGGTTATTGTTATTTACATGTCCCTTTTCAGTTCATGTTATCACTTACTTTTAGTGACTTTACTTTTGTGATACTCTTGTGATTTCATTTACCTATATGTTATTTATATTTCGCACAAGGCTTTGTCAATAAATATTCATTCTTCAGACAATAAAGTATAATTTGAATTGAAAAAAAAGGCAGATGTAGTATCACATCTAGTAGTACATGAATGGAGAAGACATTATTTGTTGTAATACTACGATATTAACGTGGTGGAAATATTAACATTATTTTCGATAGGTTTATAAAAACATCCATTCATCATCAAGTGCTCGAATCATAAATCAAGCTAATACATCAATATCATCTGTTAACACATATCATGGAAAATTACTTATCTAGAGATGATTGTACAACTGAACAATTCGCCATGACTTTCTGATTGTAGTCGAGTCGGATGATTTTTTTCGAGGTATCTGAAAAACATTTCTGTACATCTTTATGAAGCATTTGTATCGATTCCTCAGATTTTCTTTTCTCTTTTGAAGAAGTTTCCACACTTTGAATATTGATAGTTGTAGAAACACAAAATGGCTATTTTCACTCTTCTTTCGTTTTCTGTTGAACGAAACATATTTTATGAATGGAGAGTGTATTTTTTCATCATACCTAAAGAGGTTTCAAAATTATAATGAATATTTCTAAAATTGAAATAAGTAAAAAATTGGCGAATATGAATAATAATGACAAAAGTGGACAATTGTATTTTCATTTATCATAAATTCTAATTATTCATTTCATGATTTATTCAAAAACAGTACCTATATTACAATGACGATTTGTAAGTGTTCTATCGATATCAACAAATATAAATAAAAAAATCTTTTAGTTGTGAACTTCTGAGGGATTCGTAGGGGTGCGACAGCTGGTTAACGGAAAAACAAATTTCAAACAGATTTTTTTAAAGCCCGGCTGAAACATTTTTCAACATAGCTGAGGGCTTTTTTTCCAGTTTGTGTCTGAAAGTTACTTCTTTGGATGATCCAAACATCTCTGTATATAGTTAATTTTTGTGGTTGATTGCTTTTTTCCTTTCTTTGGAAGACTCGCTTTTTTTTTGGATCAAGATGGAAAAGTAGAAAGCTAAAACCTTTCTTATATATCAAATACCTTTCATATATATCATATCATTAGTATTTAATGCAATGACATTGACATTCATGTTAAAATAATCTACAAATTGATTACGATAGCATTCATTGAATCACAAATGAGAATTAGAAATTCAAGAAAATCACCAAATTGAATAAAATCCAATGATCGTATTGCCTCGGAAAATGAAAGCTATTGTCCAAGCAAAAGAAGAAAACATCCAATATTACAGAATTGTTTTATTATTTTCTTTTTTAACCTTTCGCTGGTGATATCAATCGGTTCAATTTTTTCATAACAATTATAAAGATTAAAGGACACGCAGAGAAATGCAACTCTTAATTCAATATTTCATAGTTTTGAAACGAATTGCGATATCAATATGAATGAAGAAACAATGTATAGGGAATGTATCAAACTTCCACACAGAATGGTTTTTAAAAAAAAGAGATTTATTTCCAACAGGTGTACTCAGTTACAGGAAACGCTATTATAACAGAGTATATATGAAATAAATATCAAAAATAATGGAATATAGTAATGTGTAAAATATACATATACCTATAGGAATGAAAAATTGAGTAAATAACACAAAAAGCTACAAATCATGCAATGTAGCAGTACTGACACAAAGATTATTTATAGTATTATTAAGAGTGAATGTGGATATATGATACCAAGACGTTCAGAGAGTCGAAATGAATATCGCAATGTTCACAGATTTTACACACATATTTACCGCACATAAAATACAATGGTGATCGTAGCATAAAATTTGTGCGTGATGCTTTGCAATAGAACTTCAGATTGTGTCGACCTTCACTTCTTGGTACTGAGAAATTGATCTCGGGTAAAAGAACCGTACTGTCAATATTGTTGTTATGTAATTTATGCAAGAATTTTATACCGATAATAACTCTCCTATTTTCCAAAGATGTCATATCAAATCCTGTCATGAAATGTTATGATCGATGCCTCTCGTGGGGTATTGTCCATCAACTTTTAGACATAAGTATTTTAGGAACTTCCTCTGCACGCTCTCAATTGATGTTTTTGGGTAGTCGTAAACTGGATTCCATAACACAGAGCCATAATCTAACTTAGATCTGGCATACGCAAAATATAGCAATTTTAAGGTGGCCAAGCATCCTATTTGCATCAGCAGTCATATTCCTTATGTAATGTATTATTGAATAGGAAACGCCACTGTTTTTGTTTGATATATTTTATATTTTCTTTTATGAGTTTACAAAAAGATCGAGTAGTTTTTGTTTGAAAACTGGTCTGAAGGGTCATTATAATATTTATTCCAAGTGTGTATGTACATCAGTAATGTTTATTGATGAATAAACCTTATTTGGGAAATGAATGGTTTTCTTTTTCCTCGAACGTACATATCAATTGGCGACGAGGACGGGATTGTAACAAGTATTAGAGGAGATCAGTGAATTGTGAACTTTTTATAAAAGTAAGAGAATCTTCCAAAAACCATACATCAGCTGAGTTCCCGAAGTAATTTTCAGAGTATAAGATTGGAAACAAAACCAAGCCAGGGGAATAGCAGTACGTGGACCAATAAAAGACGCTTTTGCAATGTTTGTGGTAGGCAAAACCACGAGACAAGTAAGTGCAATTTTCGTGATTATGTGTGCAACAAATGCGGAAAAAAAGGTCATTTAGCTCAAATGTGTCATCAAACTCCCAACAGAAAATTTGTCGGAAAAAACTTTTTTGTTGAAACAGATACCTCATTGGACAATGAGAAAGATTTGTTTCATATGCATAATAAGAAAATTGGTATTGATGAAAACCCTACACAGATATCGATGAAAGTGGAAAATAAGTGGACTACGTTCGAAGTTGATACCGGTTTTGCATTTTCTGCTATATCTGAGGAATTACATTAAAAAAAAATTGCGAATATAAATTACATGCCACTGACCTTCATCTACGAGATTATGTAGAGTATTCATTTTCGCCAGTGGGAAAACTTTATTTGAATTTTCAATACTATGATAAAGAAGGGGTATTAGAAACATATGTGATTGAAAGGGGTGGCCCTCCTTTACTAGGTAGAAACGGTTTAAAAAAATTGAATCTGGGAATTGTACCTTTCAATTCGATTGGCTGTGATGGCAAACTGACAACCCTTCGCGAAAAATATTCAGAAATTTTCATTAATGATTTAGGTTTATTAAAAAACTTCACTTTGAGTCTTGCAGTGAGGCCAAATGCATCACCAAAATTTTTCAAACATAGGTCATTACCATATGCAATGAAAAGTAAAGTGGAACGTGAGATTAATAGATTAGTAGATCAGGGTATATTAAAACCAGTAGAATATTCAGAATGGGCAACCCATTGTACCAATACTAAAATATAATGGAACCATAAGGATATGTGGGGATTTTAAAATAACTGTTAACCCTGTGTTGGAGGCAGTCACTTACCCTCTACCAAAAATAAATGATTTGTTTGCCCAGTTGGAAGGTGGTGATAAATTTTCAAAGATTGATTTGAGCCAAGCATAACAGCAAATTGCGGTTACGGAGGACACTACAAAATTATTGACTATATCAACGCATAAGGGGTTGTTTGGCTTTACACGCCTCCCTTACGGAATCATTAGTGGGCCAAGCATTTTTCAGAAAATTGTTGAATATCTATTTATGAATATGAATATTCCTATTTTTTTCAAGAAAAAATCGAGTATTTGGGGCATGTCATTGATAAACGTGGTCTACACAAACAGAACTGAAATCTTTTTTGGGGATGGTCACATTTCATATAAAATTCATACCTGATGCAGCACGAATTCTACAACCATTCTGTAATTTATTAAAAAAAAATACGGCATTCATCTGGAAACAAGATTGTCAAAATGTCATCATTAGTATGAAATCCGAAAATCCAGAAGCGGACCTAAATTTCATTATCAATCTTTTTTTTATCCACATATAGAAATACCGAACATGCAACCACTGGAGAATGTCCAGCAAAAATGTTATTAGGGAGAAAATCAAGATCACGATTAGATTTATTGTTTCGAAAAAAAACAGCAGAATCAAGTAAAAAATTTCAAGGGACATAGAAATGTGAGTTTTAAAGAAGGAGATGATATACTGGTGAAAGAATATATAGTAGGGGCACTAAACCTATTTGGGTACCCGGTACAGTGTGTAGTATTTTGGGAGATAAAAATTATATAGTAAAAAATAAGATCACGAACTTGAAGTACAAGAAACATATAGATCAATTATTGGCAGTTGATAATAACAAATGTCATAACACATGAATCAAAACTTCAAACAGTAATGCATCTCTTTCATTATTTTCGGATGCTGCATGTGACATTCAACATATAATGGGAAATATCTTCGAACGCCTAATATTCTCAGTTCAAATGATGTAACAATCAGTTCAGAAGTAAATCTAGCTCAAGATGAACTCTATTTCTGCGGACAGCTCTTCACGAAACTTGAGACCTAGAGACCAAATCAAACAACCAGATAGATTTTCTCCTTCGTGAAAATCTGTTTACAGGGAAGGATGATGTAATGTATTTTTGAATAGGATACGCCATTGTTTTCGTTTGATATATTTTATATTTTATTTTTATGCGTTTACAAAAAGATCAAGTAGTTTTTGTTTGTAAAACTGGTCTGAAAGGTCATTATAATCTTTATTCCAAGTGTATATGTACATCCGTAATGTTCATTGATGAATAAACCTTATTCGGGAAATGAATGGTTATCTTTTTCGTTGAACGTACATATCACCTTATATGTGTTGTAAATGTTAATTTACTGTCATATGTTATACCAAGATCTTTTTTCTCGTGTACGCGGTTGATTGTAGTATTGTTGATTGAATAATCTTACATTGAAGTGCGCTTTTTCGTTGTGAATATTATTTTATATTTGGATACGTTCATTTGTAGACGATTATCGTTAAACCAAAGTTTGATTACATCTAATTCATGTTGTACACGTTGGCAGTCCGTAATGTCGTCGATTTTATAATATAGTTTCAGGTCGTCTGCAAATAGTAGGCTAGGAATATTCATGGTCAAACAAGACCACCTGGTCTAAAACGTGGATGACGAAGAAACAATTTTGTTTTTCCTCGTATAATGTACATGAATCGTGCCTTACTAGGAAATCTGTTCATTTCATTTCATTTTATACACGTATGGTTAATAACTTTTGTCTAATTTTTCCAAAGATTTTTATTTGTTACTGTTTCTGTTTATTGAACAATTCGCAAGTTCACTTGAAAATGGTTTTTCTAAACCGAAATTGGTAGTAACGAATAAAAATCTTAGTAGAAATTAAACAAAAGTTATTTTACTTATTCTATATTCGATATGAATTTCTACGGAATAGATAGGTCATCAAACGATCTAATTTTCATCATTATTATATATAATCTAGGACAAATTTCCACCAATTGAAAAAAAAATTAAATTTGGCTAAAATTGAAAAAGTTTTCCGAAATCAGAATTTGTTAATATTCCTGAGTGTATATTCGAACACAGCCGTTTCTGGGCCTCCCCCCACCACTATGATTTTTTTTGTTGTTGAGTAAAATCAAGGCGTTGTGACCTTGAAGTATCTAGTGCATGGATCATTCAAAATTTTTTCCATATGATACTTTGTGTCTGTGACATAATGCTGGCATGGAAACGCGATCTCTAGTCAAATTCAATATGATTGAATAATAATAGTAATTATTTATAGTGAATATCTTTTTTTGTTTTAATAATATTCATATATTAGATGATTTAGATGATAATTATATGGAAATGTGAACATAACTAACTTAGTTAAATACACTCACTTTATAACTACAAGTAAAATGGGAATGTGAGTTTTGTATCATGGAAACAAGTTGGAGGTTGCTTATTGTTTTTTATTCGATTTCAGTTCCACCATTCAAAGATGTGGATGCAGTATGCAAGTCAAGATTGGATCGATATTGTAGATCTCAAATCATCGATTCAACATTTGTCGAATGAATTGAAGGTGTTGGGTGATGGAGCCGAACATGATATGAGTGTATGCTATGATGAAAAACAAATAGAATCATGTCTTCGTGATGCTGAGAACTATCGGAGTGCTGCAGAAGTTTGTGACAAATTTTTGGATAATGAATTGGATTTGCGTCAACTTTGTGTTATGATTGAACTGAACCTGAGAACCATACTTGCCAGAATGGATTATTCATCACTTTGAATTGAATGATGAAAATCAAGAGGAAAGATGACTATGAGGAAGAAGTTATTTTAGATAGTCTGTATGTTCCTGTAAATCATAAATGATGTCAAATAAAAAACTTTGTATTATTTTCATGTTTTATTTATTTGAATCCCATTATATACAATTGAAAATGATTACAAAACAATAAATATGATATATAGGAAGTAGAATTAGGAAAAATTACAATACACGATATAAGTCAGATACAAATGAAAAAAAAATTATAAAACAGTACATGATAGAGTAGAAAAATGAAATAGTATCAATGATATGAAGAGTGTAAATAACTGAACCATCCAATGCATTGTATGTTAAAACTGTATCATGCAAAATTAATGCATATACTTCAGTGTTGTCTGGAAACTTGGTCTTCCTCGTGTCAAACTCAATCTTTATATCAATAGTTGATGATTTTGTTGCATTCGGTTGATGGAAACAATCGATGATGAATAGTGGATTCCCTCTAAATTCTCCAATATCCATCAGAGGCTCACTCATATCTTCATCATAATAACTTCGCTGGAAACTCTCAAAAGCATAATAGAGGGGGAGCATCAAGTTTTTTATCGAAATTCAAATTCCAACGCTCATATGGATAAACTTCAGAATTCAAGTATACTCGAATACTATCGATATCGGCAGTTGTGAATTTTGTAATATCCTGTGTTCTATCTTCAGATGTGGTAGTACTTTGGAATGCTATGATGACAAAACGAGGAGTTTCCAGAGCGTTAGTTGTTTTGATGGCCCATATGTCTGAAGAAGTCCCACGTGATGATGGTAGTTCATAGAGGTCCCACATACGATACGCCAACTCGATTTTGGCATTCAGACCGCTTTTGTTTATTCTACTCAAAATTTCGAGCTTGTGTTTATCATCTGGTACAATATGTCTTATTTTCCATTCAATTGTATTTATTTTCAAATCAGCATCAACGTCACATATATATGAGTTTTTGAATGATCGAGTGATAATCAAAATCAACTTCTGTTTAGCATTCAAGATACTTTTGTTGTAATCTTCAGCAAAACCCATCAAATATTTCGGTGATAGTTTTCCACCGAAATATCTTGTTTCAATTGTGAAAGTCCCCAGCCAGATGTCAATATTGTGTTAGCATGTGATTGTCCAAATGATATGATTGTTTTCATTGTAGATGTTATCCCGTTTTTTCTAACATGAGCCACTTGTTCACCACCCATTTCGTAACAAATTTCATCAAAGAGAAATGCTATTTCATTATTCGAGAGAAAGCATGTTTTCGCTACGTCTTTGTAAATGAAGCTCTCGCCAATATCTAGAATAACATCTTGATTATTGATTGCAATTCTAATTTCATCTGAATTCCTGAATAGCGGTGATCCATGGGGCTTATATGTATGCTCATGAAAACTCATGACGGAATGATCGAGCACTGGTTCATCGAATATATTCAACTTTTCACTGTTTGTTTCGAGCACCATTGTTATTTTCTCACTTTCAATCCAATCGATTTCAAAAATTTAAGATCACTCACAGGCAGAGCGTTATGTGCTAACTGTTCAGTACACTTGTGGAATGAGCTTCTTTTTATGCACACCTTTTTTTTAATGGTGTAGTTCGTTTTGGTTTGCGATTGTTCAATACGATTTTGTCTATTATAAATGAAACCCATAACAATAGTTATTCGATTTTCTTCAATTCCGAAATAATGAAAATCTCTTCTTCACTTCCAAAATCGATAAGGTTATTTTTTTTCATCCAAAATACGCACTGTAATGTTGTGAATTAATTGACGACCTTCTGGACTGACAGGCATATAAATAATACTGTGTGGTTCTTTAGTAAGATTGTATCCAGGTTCAACATCAATATCGAATGAGGAAAGAATGTGGGATTCTCCACCATTTATATATGAACCAGATATTATATTGCAATCTAAGCGGATAAGTCTCACAGTTGTAATGTTTATTGGTAATGATGATTCATGTATCTGATTCGGTGGAAATATGCCATGAGCGAACCCCATCATTTCTGCTATAGAATTCGGATGTGTCAGATCAATTTCATATTAGAATCGCATTTCACATTTGAATGTAATAATATTGGCGTGTAGATAGAAAATGTCATCTGCAATGATATCAATTGGTTTTTCATCATGAAACAACCTGTACATAATATGTTTTTGTATGACAGCATTGATCTCTTTTATTTCGTAAGCACCACATGGAATTTCAATTGTGTACTTTTGGAGTATCGATGAGTTGTCCTTACTGATTCTGAAACTCATTAAATTATTAGCTTCAGTTATATTATTGATTGTATTGCATCCATAGAATCCCAAAAGTCCTAATACATAACGGCTGTTCCTATCCAATTCAATAGGTGGAAAAAAATCCGCACTCAAGACACTTGTCCCGACAGCTTGTAGCTCGAACTTTCGTGACATGACTGATGAATATTTCGAAACACATTTCAAATTATTGTTTTGCACAGCAACAGCACATCTGAGATAATTTACACTTCTTCGAAGGTGTTGTATTGTAATAAATATCATTTTTATTGATACCGATATTCATATCCTCTATATTATAAATACAACATACAGATTTTTGAGGTATAGGACCATCATTCACATGCGAATCTGAATTTTCATCGGGGTGGTGTTCGTAACAATATCTATATTTCATTATGTCGATGTCATCTTGTAGATGTTTGGGTAACTTTTCCCAAACATATGCAATCTCATGTGCAACACATGCAAGTATCACTTCCTTGGGCATATTTGCAAGCATCACTTATTCATTTTTTTCAAGTTACCATATTTTGAAAACATCCTAAGTGGAAACACCATTCCCTTAATAGCCTCCCGATCCAGTTTCAGTGTTGTATCCATTTTTATTTGGAAAATTATTCAGAGAGAAACTGTAAGCACAAATGACCACAGAGAACTGTATTGAATTTCTGCTGACGATCATAGTTATATTCGAATTTTACATTCGAACATTTTCGAAGGAATCGAGTCAATTACAATGGTGGGGATAGATCTCCAAAACAATCGAAATATGCAACTTCTTTCCCACATTTTTTATATGCCACCCTATATGTTCCTGGTCCACTTATTCCATCTAAATTGACAATAGCTGTCTCGTTTTGTCTTGGACCTGAAGAGGGTAATCTGTCACGCATAAAAACACCACAAAAATGTGGAATTTTCATTTTTTGTGCATAATAACTGAGATCGATATCGGTGAGAGGCCTTTGAGGTAGAGGATCAATCAATTTTTTGTAATGTTTGCGAGTTTGAATGGTTTTAAATATAGTCCTCAACCTTTACGGCACGGTTTAAGATATATTCCATTTCCGCGTTTGCCCAATGCTACAGCCTCCAAAGTTTTATTGTGGCGATTGGCTTCCATTAAAGCCGCTCTGCTGGCTTTTGCTGAATTCACGGCCTTGGTAATACCAGCAGCGGCTCCCGCCAAACTCCCTAGTGCGGATAGTCCAGCAAAAATCGGTGTCAATGGCAAAAGTCCACTGATCTTGGGAACAGGAATTATACGTGGTGTGCATATTTTCTTCTTTCCACCGGCAGCTTTGAGGAAAAGTTTATCGTAATGGACTAACTTTGCCCAATTAAATGGCAACGGGATTATCTGTGAAAATTGAACAATTTTTGAAATTTGGTATGGATATGAGAGTGCTGGCACCTATAGTTTTCTTTATATTTTCCCAATGTGTAACGAGTCCAACATCAATTCTGTCATCTACATTTTGCATTGTCTTTCCATATACCGCATTATCCATTAGCTTATAGAAATCTCTAACAGATTTGTTATTAGACCTATTACGCATTTCAGTATTGAGATCTATATAGGGTTTCATCCAACGTGATTGTTTGAATTTCAATACTCTATGTGTATTCATTACAATCAAACCATTTTTGATGACTTGCTGTAGATTTCTATAATAAACAATATATTTTCTTTTATCATTCAAATTTGGAATCGATTTGGGAATTTCCGATTGTGTACGAGGTGGTATTAATTTTTCGACTAAAAATGGAAGATCAGAATGTTTATCATGCAACTTTTGTGGATAATGAATGTCCACTTCAAACACATACCCATACGGACTATCAGCACTCACATTCATCACATCAAGATTAAGAATGTCATTAGGTGTAAACCATGTAAATTCACTTGTTGGTAGATGTTGTGACATACTATGACCGTATAGATTTGTTGCATCTAGATATGTAATGAATGTGGAAGTTTCATTGGGATTATAATTTGGTAAAAATTTATTATTTGCTATATGTTCCTTCTCACTACACTGACTAATTCCACCTCGTATACCTTTTTTTAAAAAAGTGAATCATATCAATGTCAGTCAGTAATTCCAATTCAATATTCGTATACTTCAACATAGCATCACAAGATAATCCAGGTGCAGTGTAATAACGTGTCGGGTCTGAGTTATATATCTCTGAACTTGTAGTGCGAAAGTTTTCAAAAATATCACATAATAGCAATACATCCGACTTCAAATACAAATCAGAGTATTCACCCAAATTCTGATACTCGAATGAATTTCACACATTTCTAGCCCTATCATAATCATTTTCTGATATATGTTCACAACTGAGTGTCATAAAAATGATTTTTGTCGGAAGTGATGGATAATTCAATTTGTCAAAGTCATCAACGAAACTTTATGGAAATTCACCTTTCTGTCTCATTAAATCGAATTTCTCAATTTGTGGGAAATCTTTGTGCATCTCCAAACATTGATCACAGGTCAAGTTAGCACCCAACTTCTCCAACGAATTAGTCATAAATTTATAACTATCGATAAATCTCATTTTGAGATATTTCTTCTTAACCATACCATCTTTATCGGTATAGGTGTGTGTAAAGAGATGCTTCGTGAAATATATATATATATATTTCTGTTTTGTTTGTGAAATGACATCAACTTCCTCTTTATTTCTATACAATTCTTTTATGAATAAATGGCAATCATAACCACTTGAATTATGAAAAATAATAGGTACAAAATTAGGTATTTTGAAATTCAAATTACATTTTGAATGAGCGGCATGTGATCTTTTCTTCCCTGTGACATGACAGTGATCTGTAACATTGACTTCACCATCAATTGATGGTTTATCACATATACCACAAGTTCTGGCTGCAGCAAATTGTTCCTCTTCTTCGAGGGTTTGTGCATCCATTGATATAGGGTATCTGAGATGATTTTGATTTTTTTTTCAAATCATCTTCAATGCTACTCACAAATTTCTGAGCAGCATCTACACCCCTATTTGTAACAAATTTTGACAAATCATCATTATATGAACATTTTATCAAATTATCAAATGAATATGGAGCATGTTTGAATGATTCAATCTTGTATGAACTTTCGGGATTTGGCTCATTCATGTGAATCGGTTCAAGTACTGATTCAAAATCAGCATATACTACAAGTGGCACCCTCATTTGTTCCTCAGAATTTTCAATCAGTAATTTATTTTCCGCAACCATCATACCATATTTAATGATCTTGAAATTGGTGGTTGGTGTTGTAGTACTAACGAGATTACAATCGTTCATCTTATGACGTAAAAGCAATTTCTCGCGGAAAAAATACATTAAACATCCATCACAAAAATATTTTTTGTGTTCATGAGCTGATAGTTGACTAGAAACTAATATTGAAAGATCTTTGATCCAACAATAGTGACTATTACCGGAGTCATCAGTTATAAGTAACAAATTGACATGTCTCCGGAGTCTTCTCTGTTAGTATCGCAATGGCCCAATCACATCATACTTTATTTTACCCTTGTCAAATTTACTCTCTAAACCGTAAACATTAATTGAAATATCATTCCCATTTTCGAATCTTTCAATACTCTTATTATTAACTTCAACCGGAAAATCCATACCTGTGACATCTAAAACATTGGAAAAGTGTGGATATGATGTAACTTCGGACACTTTACCATTTGCAGAATATAATGCTGATGTTATAGCCCGAACAAAACAATGTTGATCTTCGTTACGAACATTCACGACAGCTTTCCTCCATTCAGTGCATTCGGACAGCTTCACATATGAACGTCCTCCCAATGGACTGTATTTATTGATGTTGACCTCGAGAAACATTATTTTTTCACAAGTCCAACCTAAATTACAAAAAAAATAAATATTACTATTCAATCCCGTTGGAATTTACAAAACATAAATACCTGAGTAACGATCCTGGGATTCAGTCGTTTGAGCCACAATAACATCGCGGAATCCATCAAAAACGGCATTCAAATCAGAAGATTGGTACACTATTTTATTTTGGGAATCAAATGACTTCGTGTCCCTCGAATCTTGAGTCTGAAGAATATAATTCCCAAATACTTCCATATTCACTTTGATGCTTTTATGGATCCTAATGGCCGATTCCAGTAATTCAATGACCTTCTGCCTAATCTCATTAAAAAAACACATGTAGTCAGTGGATACAATCGAACTCTCCACCCTGTATGTAGCAATGCGGCAATTGAAAGCATTCGTTATAATTTGAACACCTTCAGACAATTGAACACATGCATTATTTTTATGACTCATGGTTCTTCGGTGAGAATTCACTTGTGTCATAGGAATTGTCACATTACAACAATTGCATGTATACATTTGTGTTGCATTGTCCACTCTCATCCGTTTCACTGAAGGCCCTCATTGTCAACTCTGGAGCTGATGCCGACAAAGATTAACACTACGAGTGAAAGATTTACCACAGTCACAGGAATACATTTTCTATGATACGTTCTCACTAACTCACTTGATGTAAACTGACATAACCAACACTTGTCCGCTTCTTAAATACAGTCTGATCGGGTCCGTCAAGACGTCATAGCCAACCTCACCTCTCAGCTACATGCGCCAACCCAACCTCTCAGCTAGATGCGTTAACAGAAGTCGATACGAACAGACAGTGGTCGTTGCACCATCGTAGAAGACAGACGCTAACGCAGTCCTCGCCGCCTGCGCGTGACCATCGACAGCGGGGTAGAGCGATGCGTTACGTCATTGCCATCGCCTCATCGAAAGGGAGGTGAGGACACACCGATAAATACGCATTACTCAGCCACACGCTGTGGAGTGAACATCTCTCTTCTACCGTTGAACGGTTGCTGCTGTGACGTCACATCACTACTAACTTGGTGGGCTCACACCGATGGAACATTCATTACATGAAGGATCTTCGAAGTATGCAGACGTATGTTTGTACATAGACAAGCACATGATGAATCCCTGTACCGTGCATTCTCACACACACACACACCAACCAAATGTAACTACGTCATTATGTCACATACACACACACACAAAATCACATATGAAAAAAAATCTGAATGATCCATGCACCAGACACTTAAAGGTCACATCACCTTGATCTTACTAAACAACAAAAAAGCAATTAATACGTCATAGTGGTGGGGGGAGGCCCAGAAACGGCTATAATCTGCTACTATCCAGCCTGGTTGAAATAACTTACCGACATTATTACAGAAAAGACATTGATTCTTGAAGCGAAAAATGATTCAACGAAGACTGCTTGTACGAAATTCTTGATTTTTCAGAATGTTCATGGTTTTTTTGCGTTTTTTTAATAGAAATTGAAAATAATACCAACGATGAGAGAATGCTGATTGATAATCACATTAGGTAGAAGTCATCATGATTTTTTTGTATCAAAGTAGTAGTATCAAAGGATTGTTTTAGCGTGCAAACACGTAACGTACATACTATCAAGTAAATATGAACAACTCTGAATTAGCTGAAATGCCTTTTATTGATGGACTAACAGATGGAAATGCTGCAGAAGCTCGTCGACTCTATCGAGAAGGATATCGTAACAGAGATATTCCAGAAGAAAGAACTGTCACCAAATTACACGCTAGACTGCGCGAAACTGGATCTTTACCAAAACAAGCACCACAATTGAAGAAAGCAATTCTTCAAGAAGTTGATGATAATTCTCCAACAGTCATCGAAGTTTTTGGGAGGTTTTGCATACAAATGCATTGTATCCATACCACCCACAACGGCTTCAGGCACTATTACCGCGAAATTCTCCTAGACTCCTACACGATTGAATTTTTGTCATTTGTCACCTCAAAGAATTGTATCCCAATTTCACTGATGGAGTTCTATTCACAGATGAGGCGAGTTTTTCAAAGGAAAACATCATAAACTTTCATAACAATTCTTCTTGGGCCTACGAGTGTCCCCATGCTTCATTGAAAGTGGATTACAGTAGTTATTTTCGGTGAACGTCTGGGCGGTTTTTGTGGGATCATCTCATATGGCCGCATTTTTCCCCCTTGACTCATTGGTCTGACGTATCAACAAATTCCAGAACTCATTTTGACAGAATTGTTAGAGGGTGTACCTTTTTTAGTAAGAGGAAATATGTGATTTATGCACGACGGAGCACCTGCTCATTTCACTGTGATCACACTTGAAAATTTTACTGATACTTCTGTTTCACCAGTGGATAGGTCGTGAAGGCCTTAACTTTGGTCACCTAGATCTCCAAAATTGAACACTCTGTATTGTTTCTATTGGAGATATTTCGACACCAGTTGTCGATTGAAATGACTTGAGAAAAACAATTATGCGTAGTTCTAATGTCATACGCAACACCCCAAGAATTTTTGAACGTGTGCGGCACCCGATGAGGAGAAGAACTGATGCTTGTATTGCATGTCAAGATTCTCATTTTAAGCATATGATTCGATCATTTTTCATCATTATCTATGCTGTTCTTCGAATAAAATATAAAATAACCAGCAGCTGAATGCGTCATCCATTTACTATCCAAACAGATTTCCATTTCAAAGTTTCTTTAAATGACGAATATCAATACACATTTTTGGATTTGAATGATGCATACTCCCAATGCCATTCGATAAAGTCTAGCTATTTCAAATAATATCAAACTGAGCGAAAACATTGGCGTACAATGGTTATTACCATGAATATCAATCAAGTAACCGTCTACTACGCCACTGGAATTGAAATTCAAAATCTGATCCCATGTTATTCATAACAAACATACGTTGTTTAATCAAAATCGGCGAAAATAATTGTGATTTATTGATAAAAAACAATATTTTCGGAAAAACGTTCATATACAATTTTTTTCGTAAAATATGACAAGTTTTCACCACATGAAGTTAATGAAATCATTCAAGATACACCCTGCATACCTAGACGTCATATTCTGAAATTGAATTACCCTATTTTTATTCATTTCACTAAATCAGTACTTTAAAATTTAATACTTCCAAACCATTGTGCTACTATGATTACTGTTAATTTCAATAAAATGGAAGATGCCATCGCCTCACTTTTCAATAAAACTCCTCTCCGGAAGGAGGGTTTTCCGAAAATTTGTGCCCCATAGACGGAGTTTTCGACGGTGCCGCACGGACGGATGTGGACTAAGTGCGTATCAGTTTTAGGTTAGGTTATTCGACTGTCCACCGCAACATGCAAAAGTTTATTGTGGCCCACTACTCTTCACACTCGACCAAATAAACCCAGCTTCTTAACGAAGACGATTAGTTTGTATGGTGAGTGGTCTTTCAGGTCAGATAGTAAGAGTACAGCTCTGCCAAACTCTCAAAACCTGATTCAGTTCCCAGCGGAGTAGGCACAAAGTATATGCTATGCTGTTCCATCATTTTCCAAACAGAGGCGACACACAGTTTCTTCTGGCAGTCCGAGTCTCTGCATATGATGATTCAAATGACAGTGACCTGTAAGAAGGCCTGTTAGACATCGTAGTTCATCTCTACTGTAGTCAAACAGCTGGTTGGTATCAAGCTTCGAAGGGTGGATAAACGCCTTGGAGTGAGCCACTGCTGGAAGATTCTGCCAGAAATCCATACATCTTTTGCCATCCAAAAACAAACGCTTATTCTAGAAATAATAATGAAGTTATGAAAAATAGTAAAAATAAAAAAATAAACACATTCAACTGACATTATTTTTCATTATTAAAAATGTTTGTTTGTATACGTGTTCAAATTACAAATTCGACTATCGTTCACCCTTTCATTAACAAGATTAATTTTGTGTTAGAACTCTGTTGTTTCAGTATATAATTTTCTTAGAAATTGTATAGTTAGGTGTCGTTACTTGTTTTAAGATTTTTGGAAAAGAATCGAAGTACTCGAGGTAGCCATGTTAGCTTGCCTTTTCTGTTCGTGTAAGGAACGACGCTAGTCGAGATTAGTGTACTCCGACAGAAAAAGCAAATTTGTGAGTAAATTTATATCCAGAGTGGATTATTCATACTTTTAATGTTCCTGCGTTAATTGGGCACAATATCTAGTGACCATATTTTGTTCCTTTAAGGACCTGAATTTAACCTCGGTACGAGGTGAGTTTTTGCAAATGTTTTTGGTAACCATATTTCTGAATTTTCCTTTTTGTAAAAGGTTTTATGGAGGAAAATTTTCTCTGGAGAACCTTCACCCCATGTAATTTAAGTTAATTTTGAATGTACGAGAAGATTGACATTGTAATGGTCTCTGAAACGTGGCTGACCGATCAGTTTGATTCTAACATGATTCAAATTTATGATTACAAGTTCATACGTGAGGATAAAAAAGGGAGAGGTGGGGGTGTCGGAATTTATCTTAGAAATGATTTGAAGTACAACAAAATAACTTTTGATTTTGTGGTTGAAGAATCTCTTGAATTCATCTTTATTGAAGTGAAACTTAGATGTAGGAGTCTGGCCTTAGGCGTATTTTATAGGCCTCCGAATACTAATTTTTTGAGCATGATTGGTGACCTTGATAATATTTTATCCGCTGTTTGTCCTGTTTCTGATGATGTGATATGCATGGGAGACTTCAACGTTGACCTTTTCAAACTACCCAATCCCCTACTCAACTGCTTTGAATGTTACAATTTGGAACAAATTCTTAATGAGCCTACTAGAATCACCAACGTTTCTAGCACGCTCATTGACCCGATTTTCGTTAGTAATAATAATCATGTTGTAAGATCTGGTACTTAATCATCCCAAGGCATTTCAGATCACAGGCTAGTTTACGTTGAATATTCAACAAAGAAATTTAAAATAGAACCCAAACTTGTAACATACCGCTGTTTCGACAATTTCACTTTGCATACTTTTTTATCATATTTATACCAGTTGCCGTGGTTCGAAATTATAAGTGAAAATGATATTGATAATAAATTGTACAATTTCAATTCATTTTTAATATCTACTTTTGACAGACACGCCCCTCTTAAAAAAGTTAGAATTACCAAACCACCCGCTCCTTGGCTCACTCAAAATCTCAGACTTCTTATGAAAGAACGTGATAAAGCCTTTCAAAAATTCAAAAAAACTAAATCTGTTAATGATTGAATGAGGTATAAAGAATTGAGAAATTATACCTTGTCAATAGTTAGAACTGAAAAAAGGACATATCTCAAGTCTGTTTTTTCTGAAAAATACCACGCAAAACCTGGAATGCTCTTTCTAACCTCAATGTTCGTTCAAAAAAACAATATTCATTACCCAATCACCTCTCGAATCCCGATGAAATAAACAACTATTTTGCCCAATTCGTACAAAACGTTTCTAATGATTGTGATGAAAATATTGAATTTTATAGCAATAATTATTTAATCAGGCAAGATAACTCCTCATTTCGATTCGCTACTGAAGAAGCTATTCATGAAATCCTGAATGATATTAAAAGTCAAGCTTCAGGGGTTGATAATATTTCAATCAGAATGTTGAAACTTTGTAGCCCGTTTATAGATAAATATATTACGCATATCATCAATTGTTGTTTTCAACGTTCATATTTTCCAGACTTGTGGAAAATGGCCATTGGGAAACCCATTCCCAAGAATAATGATCCAGCTAGTTATTCTGATCTCAGAATTATCAGTATACTTCCAACCATGAGTAAAATTTTTGAAAGAGTTATTTATTTACTAATTAATGAATATTTCAATAACAATAATCTATTATCACCATCGCAATGTGGTTTTAGGCATGGTTTCAGCACGGCTACAGCTACTGTTACACAAGACATTGTTGAGGGATTTGATAAGGGAATGATTAGCACTCTGGTACTACTAGATTTTTCGAAAGCATTCGATACCATCAATCATGAGCTGATTTGCATGAAACTCAAATATTATGGTTTTGATAGTGCTGCCTTATTTCTCATCTGGTCTTATTTACTTGGTCGATCTCAAAAAGTTGTTGTTGATGGTCATCACTCCTTACCTCTTGATATTCTATCAGGAGTACCACAGGGTTCCATTTTGGGACCTTTATTGTTCATCATTTATACTACTGACATTATCTCGTCCATCAAGAAATGTAAAATACAGGCGTATGCTGATGACATTCAATTATACATGCACTTTAAAATCGATGAGTGTGCTGAGGCACAAAATCTCTTCAACACTGATCTTGATTTGATCAATGGGCTATCATGTGAACATGATTTGAAAATTAATCCTAATAAAACAATGATGATGCACTTTGGATCGCAGAAGAATCGTAAATTTGCAGAAAACAATTTCCGTTTAGAACTAGGTTATACTATCTTGACTCCTGTCAATACAGCTAAAAACTTAGGGGTCATGCTTGACACTAATCTTAGATTTACTAGTCATGTTAAAAATTTAATGAAAAAAGCTTATATGTCATTGAAACTGTTATACTGTAATCGTTTTATTTTGAGCCAACCTCTAAAAAGAATGATCTGTGACAGTTTGGTGCTAAGCCATTTCTACTACTGTGACTTCATATATGGGCCATACTTATATGATTCAGATAAAAAAAGAATACAAAAAGTGCAAATTCTTGTTGCCGCCTAATTTATGGACTTCGTAAGTATGATTCAATTTCTGAAGCCTTCAAAAACTCCCGCTGGCTCAATATGAAAAACCGTATGATTCATCATTTGGGTTGTTTTGTCCATAAATTGATCACCCTTCCCCATTCTCCTGTTTCAATACAAAAACTAATTCTGCGTGAAAATATTCACTCAAGAAACATTAGACATAAAAACAAATTAACTATGCCACAACATCGCACTGCACAGTTTCAGAGATCATTTCTTTTTGGTGCTGTAAAACTCTATAATTCATTGCCTGAGCAATTGAAGAGATTCAATATCAGGAAATTCAAATACAAATATAAAAATTATATCTATGATAGTCAGTAATGTCAACTTTTACTTTTTAGACAACAGATCAATTCAATTAAATTATTTATCAACTATCTTTAGAAGGTAATCATAAATTATTATTTTATTTACGGTTCTCATTTCGTGGTACCATCACTGTTAATTGCTTTTATTTTTGTATGTTTGCGTGCATTATGGAGTGGTGCTTGTTGGTTGAGTTAGAGTAGCCTTGGGCTAGACTTCGCCAAGGAGTACCAGAATCTCCTGTAAACTATTTTCATTTTCAAATATATCTCTGTATTGTTTTTATTTTGTATTATCAATAAAGCCGATTTATTATTATTATTATTATTTCCTATTGATTTCCTTTATTTTGCTGATATGTCCGCCATTTTGTCGTCGTGGACTGAAACCATTTCCATGAAAATTTGATTAATTTTCACAATCGAGATGTTCCAATGATGGATTATTTTTCTGCTACAATCGTCTCTCCGGATTATACCTCGTTATGAGGATATAGGATTTTTGTCTCTCCGTTTCTTTCTTGGTGAAGACGAAAGGAAGATTGTTCAACTTTGCAGGCCGTTTCAGCCACTCAGATGAACTACCCCCAGACAATCGTCTCTCCGGATTTTACCTGGTCATGAGGACTGAGAGGGTGGTCCCTCTGTTGAGCCTGTCAATAAATATTCAGCCCACGGATGATTCATCTACACCCCTAGTTGTCTTTCCTTCTATTACTTGGTTATGACGTTGGAGTGGTTGGTAAAACTTTTGGCTTCAACCAACTTCGTGGGAGATTAAGACTACTACTTAGTTTATTCAGGACGCCACCCAAAGAATTGGGTCGCAGTCTTTACACATAAATCTACTTTCTTTGCACTTGGGCACAAACTACACATCGTTTTCTTGGCAATGTTCCATTTTTACGGGAAATGTCTATCTATCGTCTGGCAATGCCAACGTCATATCGGCCCGGCTTGGAGTTTTCTGTTGGAAATCTGAAAATGCTAGTATGGTAATTGCCGCTATGAAAAGTATGCCCTTTGTTCAAATATGGTTCCAAAGGTTTGACTACAACCGAACCAGATGAACCAAGATTCACGATTAGTGTTACGCTGGTGTTTTTTCCGATATATAGCACAAAATCTAAAACGAAACCCCTGTCACAATCACATAAAACAAATAGCTTCATTCCAAAGCGTTGTTTTTTGGTTTTGATGTATTGTTGCTGAGGCGACATTTGAACAGGTGACCTTTGAACAGAATCATGTTCGCGTCGATAACGAGATTTTCAAACGGGTAAAACTGATTATGAAATTGTGATTTTATCGAATACGATTATTTGAATCGTCTTCCTCATTGTTGGAAAAATGTAAGTATCTCCGTCTAGTGAGGTATTTATCGCGACTCATTTTTTCACAAAAAACGGGAGTACGCAATAAACTATCTTTTGATCAATAATCCTCTTGGTCCGCTTTCTTCATTAGCAAAGTTGAAGATATAAAAATATAAAGCTAAGGAACGTCAATATCTTTCCAATCCTTTATTTGTTATTCTCATGCATACCGATTAGTTTCGGCTACAATAATAGTGGCGAGCTCTTCAGTGAAGAAACTTTAAAAATAGTTCACCTCCCGAGTCTTGTTCAACACATGTTCATTTTTTACACCACTACCTACTGGTATTATCAAACATGTGCTTTGTAGGCCGAAAATCTTATCAACCCCAACATGTTCAATATTCTCTGAATCGTTGCCTGAATTCTCTCTATTATTGATCTCGACCAGGACCTGGTTTTCTTTTTTGAGACCATCTTCCTGGCTCCCCCATCCCTCGCTTTCACTATCGAATCCAGTCAAATACTCACTTCTGATGTCCACAAAAGGTTCATCTTCACTATTCTCAAGAAAATCACGGTCTGTAATACTTTTTTTAAGGCAAAACGCAAGCACTACAATATTACGTACTTCAGCAATTTTTTGTTGTTGTTTTTTCGCTCTTGAAACGATCCTCGAGGGACTAGCCTTATTCTCTAAGGACATCTTGAGCCATACTAGCACGAAAACACAAACACTGCACTCGCTTAGCCCTGGAATTGCAAGGTTGCCAGGTGTGGCATATGATCAACAGTGTCAACTATATGTGGCAGTCGCTTGAGCGTTTAGCATGCAGTGCTAAAAAAAGGGTGCTAAAAAAATTTACCATGAATTTTCTTCCAATCGGAATAAATATACATACATAAAGTACAAATAATGAACCATGGCCTTAATCGCGCACAGAATTCGTTCCGCTTAGAACCCCTGATTGAATTCTATTACTTTTGCTTTGGTGATAATTCTATTACTTTTGCTTTGGTGATAATAACCATGTTGGAACAGTGCAGAATTGAGGTAGTGATGGAGTTTGAAAGTTGGAAAGAGATCCTTGATTTACACAACGTGCTGCTCTCAATTTGTGTACTATAAGTAATTTTCATCCCATCTAGGAGGATCCTTGAGCTAGACTGTGGCTGTTAATTATTTGTACAAATATTTACATACCATGTGTACCCTGATACCATGTATATTCTCAGTTACAAAAAATAAATGTCATACATTGTTTTCTGATCGGCATCTACAAAATGATTTGTATCGAAATGCCATCATTGTTTGTTTTATACAGGCTGATCCACGGTGGATGGCCCAAACGATGTTTCTGGCGAACCAGACACCGGTACACTTTGAAAATTTAATGGAGAGCATATTTCGACATTTTCTACTCAACCAAAATATTTTCGACAATGCGATGTTGCCACTTTCATTATAAAGTATTAGCAACTTTGATTTTTCAAATAGGACATCCTGTATATAGTATAATTTGTGGATTCTACAACAATAAGTCCACAGCTCTTCTCGATATTCTCCTATACCCATTTCTTACCGTTTTCAAAATATGAATTAGTTTCAATATATTCCTTAGGAAATCATGACCTCTAAAAATGCTGATATCTTTGAGTTGAGGAACACTATGGCACCAAAATTTGGATTGGAGTTAGGTGATACTTGGAGGCTTCCCACACTTCAGCGTAATTTCCGTTACTTCAATACAGGGTGGTACAAGAATATAGTTTTTTAGTTTGCTTGAAAAAGTGACTGAAAGTTGATTATTTCAAATGGAACACCCTGTATATCATTACAAATTCAGGAAGCTGTTGAAATTTGTCTGAACCGAACTAGTCGAATTTTGGACTCATGAGCATTTATTTGTGAAAATGTCCTTCAGAATGGTATTCCCATTCGGTATTTTGTAAGCTGACCATGCACCGGGAAAAATGATTGAAATTTACCTCGGAATTTTCATTTCGAACGAAGAAAATTACTTCAGTTTTATTGAAAATATACTTTCTCTATTGAATAATTCACATCCCCGAGCGTAATTTCAGTAGGCAATGTACTTTTCATTGAGAATTAAATATTCATCTAATATATGTGTGAAATCATAACATATTATTTCATGTGAAGAGAAGAACTAACTGGACGATGGGTATTCCCCCTTAGTGAAATGTAAATTTTCGCCATCTCTTTATCGAATGTAAAATTACGCTTGTATTTGTGAGTGATTATTGTATTGTTCATTCTTGTCTACAGAAGCGCATCGGTTTGTCTGACGTGTGCATTAGAATATTTTTGTTGTTGGTGAAAATAAGTAAAGAAGGTGAGTACATTTCTTGTAAAATTTCAATAACTAGTCCAATTAACAGATGAATTCATTGAGTTTTCTCGTTATGCATTATATAGAGTGTTTTTTTATTACAAGTATATCCTAACCTCACATCGCGAATTATTTCATACTGTATGGAATAGTACAACATATTTTAACTGATTTTCAAATAATTACAGAACATATATTTGAAAATGTTTGTGATAATTACTGAATGGTATTGAGAAAAAGAGAAAAAGAGGTATACTCGATAGCAGTGGCGTGAATCATCAGTGACGCCGTATGCACTATCCATTTTAAAAATGAATTTCGATGAGGAATAAAGTTTCGTATTGATGGTTGCAAATATCGGACAATGTTAAATCGTAATTTCATTCACCTAAAAAATATCTGAACGTTTTATTCGTATCTCTCATAATTTTGGATAAATTTGAGGATTTGTGATTCTTATTATTGAACTTGAAAACATTTTTGCGATGGAAGGCAAGTTGAAATTGAAGGAATCGAAAAACACTTTAGGACCTTTTTGTTTCTGTTGAAGAGGTGAACAAAACACTTCATCACCACTTCATACCATATCATTATAGATATATTTGCTATATTTCAGAAAATGTTGGAAAACATTTGGAAAAATCAAATTTTTATTATTCCAAATAATTCAAATATTATTATTCAAATTATTTTATTCCAAAATTTTATTTTATTTAAACGGTTGAATATGTATCAAAATTTTTTGAGAAATATTAATATTGAATTCAAACTAGTGGTAGTTTTTCTCTAGGAATGTGTTTTCGTCAACTTACTGTGTTTTTAGATTTCTAAACCTATTCATTTGATGATATTTCATTTCTCTTTTAGGATAATACCACCATGAGCAAGAAAGAAAATGTGTTAATTTGAAGAATGGTTTTTTATTTTGTACTGTTATTTGACTTTTTTGAAAATGAAAAAAAAATGTTTTGTAGAATTTCATTTCAAGAATGTATATCAACTTATTTTGTATATACATATTTTTTTTAATATATCAATGTGTAATATGTCTTGTGCATTCAATTATCTAAATTATGAGGAAAAATGGTTACTTAAGAGTCAAGAGTCAACATCCGATTGAGGTATTGTATAGGTATATATAGTGTATTCAAAACTACTCTGAATACGGACCTTCTTACAACGGAATATCCCAAGGTAATATAACCCGTAAATGAAAAATTACAATGTAAAATTTTATCAGACTATAGAATTCCACTGTGAAATTATATAAGAGTGTAAAATTCTACTGTAAAATTCTGTGAAGAGTGTAATATCTCGATATAAATTTATATCGCAAATTTACCCTATAAAGTTTTATTTCAACACAAAAGTACACTCAAAATGAAAAATTACACTGAAAAATTCCACACTTGTCTTCGGGGTAGAATTACAAAATAATATTCCGCATGGAATGTGAGATCACACACGAAAGTAATTTCTCGCTAATATGGGCGGTAATTAAATTGCCACCGGTACCGGTGGAAAAATTTTTACCAGTGTGATTACGCTGAGGTGTGGGAAGCCTGCAAGTATCAACTAATAGCAAACTGAATTTTGGTATCATATTGTTCCTCAACTCAAAGATACCAGCATTTTTAGAGGTCATGATTTCCGAAGAAAAAAACTGATATTAATTCATATTTCGAAAATGGTAACAGATAGGTATAGTGTAACATCGTGAAAAGTTGTCAGGTAATTGTTGTAGATTTCAAAAATAATATTATATACAGGGTGTTCTATTTGAACATGAAAATAATTAATATGCCCTCCATTGAATTTTCATAGTGATTCGGTGTCTGGTTCACCAGAAACGTCTAATGTGCCATCCACTGTGAATCAGCCTGTATATGTTGATAATACTGAATAAATACAGCAGATATTGAATCAGAAGTAAATTAACCATGAAGTCAAAAACTGGCGTAGATTTCGTAAACGTTAATTGTTGATGATAGGGATTCTGTGCTCGGATTGATTATCCGTAAGAAAACGCAAGAGATGAAACACAACCATCTGTTACGTTACGAATGAACTGTTTTTTTCACGGAGTATAATTTGCAAATGAAGGCATTTCAATCTGGTACTTTATGTTTTCACGGAACGGCTTCCGTCTGCGATACGTTCGAGTTACTTCACTAGTCACTATATAGCATAGTTCAAGTAAACGATATAAACCTACCTTCCAACAGCTCCCTTTCAATAATATAGATATAGAGCCAACTAATTTCGTTATTCAATAATCATTTTTGATTATATAAGAATCCCAATAAGTATATGTTGTCCAGGCAGATACTTACACTTTGTTGCAATTTCTTACCTTACCTTACCTCAGTCAGACTAGAGAACATGCAGGTCAGAACATGCAAGGTAGTATTCTTGGAAAGAGTTCTGTGTTTGTTGTATCACCAATTTGTATTGCAAATTGTTTTACCTAATGAAATTTTTGAATAAAATGTTTGAAACAAAAAAAATTTATAATAAAGGTTGAAATACAAAAAAATGAAATTGTGGTTTTGATACAACTCTTACCTGCTACCCTTAACTGCAGCTAAATAACTTACTTCTAGAAAATTATGAATTTACAAATATAAATACTGTTTGAACTTCTCAGAAATTGTTCTATGGAACTACTGTCCCGGTAGTGGAATATTATGCACGGATCTTTTTCAGATTTGTTATTCTATGGGAAAGACAGCTTTTGAGATATTCCTATTTGCATTTTTCTTTAGAAATTTTCAATGGTTAATAATTTGTCAATATTATTTCTGTCTTTCGACAGAAATCATATGTTTTCAATTTTAAAGCAGTTCAGAACGATTATAAATATTCATAGTGTTGTATATGGCGCACAATAATTCACAGTGAAAGTTCTGGAAATTCGCCGGATGTTGTTGCAAAATAGTATCGAAGATATGGCCAGTTCTATACAGCGTGACTCACAGTCGATGGTAGGTTAGACGTGTCTGGAAAACGCAAAGCATGATTTTTCTGAAATTTTCACCTCTCACATTTCCTTACCTCTTACCTTACCTTACCTCTTACCTCCTTACTTCCTCTCGTTCATTGGTGTTAATTCAGGATACATTTGGTTGAATTTTTTACACGTTCTGACAATGATTTGATCATTTTGTTCATGTGTATAATAAATAATTTCATAAGAACTTCGTTTGAATAATCGATATTTGCATTCATTTTGGAAGATGATTCGAAACACCGTCGATAACTCTTTGTAAATTACTTATAAAAGTAACCGAACTGCTATAAGCTTGATAATTCCACTGCTACCTAAATCCAAATTCTAAAAAAAAATAATGTTTCTAGAAGAAGCGACTTTATTGAGAAAACTTGACGATTCAAGTATAGGGACATGATATATCATCTGGAAGCATTTTCCACCATCTTTCAATTTATCGAGTGGGTTTAATTTGAAAAAATGAACTTTCGACTACTTTTATGTACAATGGAAATAATAGTAATTTCAGCACGCCCTGTATGATATGGAGTCGATTTCTTGGTGTTATTTGAATATTTCGAATTTGTTCAAACTATCATCAAAATATCAACTTTTCATGAATTGAGAGTACTGATGTATTTAATTTCAATTAAGGCTATGTTTTGGACCATATTTAGCACAATTCATTTTTTATCTCGAAAACAGATAGAGATAGGTATAGGACATTATCAACAAAAAAGTATTAAAATACTAGAGCAATTCCAAAAATGTATTAATATACGGAATGTTCTATTAAAAAAAAAAAGTTGCTAGGACTTTTTGATGGAAGTGGCAACGCCGCAATGCTGAAAATATTTTTAGATCGGTAGAACAGGTAAGAAAATGTGAGAGGTGAAATTTTCAGAAAAATCATGCTTTGCGTTTTCCAGAAACGTCTAACCTACCATCGACCGTGAGTCACGCTGTATATGAGGCTTTTTAAATACCTTACAAGTTGCTCCTTCCCCAAACAATGGGTTCTTGGATGTAGTTGTAGAATTTCAGGACTAAACTAGTTAACTGATATATACATTGTTTGAACAATATAAACAAATTTTCCCTTAACCCAAAGGCTTCCGATTTGAATTGTTACAGTAAAATAAAGATCTACAGATAAGTCATCTACATCAGAGCTGTACCTGAGGGTTTTCAAAGAGTATTTTTTGCGTATTCACTGACGAGACAATGTTACTCAAGCCTCGCCTTAATCCAAAATTCAATTCTAGAATTCTGAGGATTCTGTGGCATGTACGGAAGTGTAAAAAAAGAATGTAACCTCTCTTCATTTCTCACAAGTCTTCAGAAAATTTCTGAGATTGCTTGAAGAGGGGTAATTCAGAAACTTTCAGAAGATTTCTGTAGGAACTAAGTATCAGAGGATTTGCCAAGAAATAGTTCCCCTTTACACCATCCATTTTTCATATTTCAGCTGCGATTCAGTAATTTTGGCCTCTTCTTCCAACCAAAGAAGCTGTAATAATATGAAATATGGAAAATGAAATGAAAAAGATAAATAAAATAAAACTGTAATTTAAAAAGATTAATCACGTTGACATAATCGATATGACCGACATTTTCTTAATTCTTTCTTGTTGTCTCGATTCTTCACCTTCTATCGAATTCCAAGGCTGAACTTCTCCAGATCCACGAACTATGAAAATGATATTTGGAATCAAAGATAGTAACGCAGCCACAATGAAAATTGTTCTCCATTCGGCTTTATCACTCTGAAAAAAATATCATACTGAAACTCAGATATATATATTCAGATATATATATATATATATATATATATATATATATATATATATATATATATATATATATATATATATATATTGTTATGTTTTTTAGAGATGTGATGTTGATAATTGATAATGAATAATTTGTTTTTGTATTAATTTTTTTTTAATTGAATTTTATTTTTAGAGTTTTGATTTTTATTGTTTGTTTGATCAAATTTATTATTATTCTTCAGGTAGATACCTTATCTTACAGATATTTCTTACCTTGATTAGCTCAGTCGGATTTTTATAAGCATGCAGCGCCCTCTCTCTCTACAGGTAGAGTTCTTGGAAAGGTCTTGTTTCTTTTCAAAAATATTGTGCCAAATAAATTTTCAAAAAAGGATAATGAATATAATATTGAATTCCAAAATTATGGCACTAATACAATCAACTTCAACCTTAACCTACCTACACCTGCGAAAAATATCTTAAATTTTAAATCATGAACAGAATTACACCACAAAGTACCACTCTATAATAATTGCTGTTCTGTGGTATAACTTTGTTGAAATTAAAATGCTACAACGTTCTCTGCCTTATGACAGATTACTAAAATGGCTGCTCAGTGAATGTTTATAAATTAATCATTAATATCAATTTTACAAATGGTTATCGTTCCCAATGTGTTTTAAAATGGTGAATGAATGTTCAGTGAGTTTTCAAACACTGAGAAATTGAAATGTCTTTCCTAGATTCCTTCTATCAGCAAACAGGTTCAGTGATGGCGGTTTGAGTTTTATAAATGGTTTCTAAATACCATGAATTTTTCCTTTTTGGTGCAGTGAATTGATCTGGATGTTTCTTCTTCCTACTCCAATGTTTCCAATTGATACTATGGTAAGTTCAATTGTCTGCTTTCCACTATATATTTTTATTTATAATTGAATCTATATGTATTTTAATGAGTTTGATTTATCAATTCTCAATTTTAATTCAATTTTCAAACTTTCAAAAATTGTACGTGCTTCTCGTTCCAGCGTTGATCATCGACTCCTTTGGCTTCCCCTTTCAACAAACTCTCCATCTCCTTGGCAACCAATTTTCGAAAATTCTAGATGCTGTCAAAACCTTCTGATTTGTAAATTTTGGCACTTCACTCAAACTACACTTAGTTTATTTACCATTTGTACTTATAAATAAACTCTAATATCTAATATTTACAATATTGGTTGTTTTATAACAATTCATGTTCTGTATTTTACAAAATTAATTTTTTGAAATTTGCATTTGGCAAAATTCATGAGCTCCTCTCCAATTCTCTCACCTAGTAGGCTAGACAATATTTTAGCTACATGGTTTTTTCATATACTGAGTGTTTTTCCTTTCACAAATTGAAACTCTTTCAAAATATTGATTTGGATAATTTGAATAAATTGTAATGTTGTTTTGTTTTCTAATATTGATCTAAATGATTTTATTAATTTGTTTTTGTGTTTCAGGAAAATATATATCTGGTGACTGATCTTTTCAATACTGGATTGTGACATTTGAATTTCAATGGAAACCAACTAAGGAATGATTTAGTTGTTACATTGTGTGCGTAACCATTTTACTGAGAACAAAAGATAAGAAATTTCTAACTGAGGTAACGTATCTAACCTATATTTTAAATGAACAAACTTATTAACTAGTCTCATTGGTCGAGATTCTTATAAAAAATAAATATCATAACAATATATATATATATATATATATATATATATATATATATATATATATATATATATATATACAGTGTCACACATACAGTCCGCATCAAATGGGATTTTTTTTTTGTTCATCTCTTCAAGCAACTTTCGATATCTCCATTAGGTTGTGCTTTAAAAATGATGCCAAATGACATTTGACAATTTGACATTTTCTCCAAAAAATTTTCAGAAAAGCAATTATTGCTCGAAATTTCGAAAATCGGTAAAGAGAAAAGATGATTGTTTTTTCATTTTTTACCCATATACCAATTTTTAGCTCTCTAGTACAAATTTAGTTTTTTTACAGTTTTTCGAAAATTTGACATTTGCCAATTTCTCAAATTTAGCCAAACCTCAACAAAGTTAGTGCTTTATGCCTAACTTATCTTTCCAACGCATTTTTATTACCAATTGCAATTCTAAATACCTACAACTTATTTCGCAAAATTTAAAACACCAGAAAAAATTATGCCAAAAATGATGCAAAGTTGATACAGTTTTTAAAAACTGATAAATATTTCACTTTATTTCTACTTTTTGCGAAATAGCTTGATACATAAGCATAATTAAAAAACAATATCAATGAAAAGTCAATAATTTATTCTTTACTGCACTTTTCAAACAGTTAAACTTTGATTTACTAATTACGAAAAATTACAACGAAATTGAACTGAACTGAATAAGCAAAATATTTTATTGTCATATGACATTTGTTGAATAACTCAAAATAGTGTTTATCAGTTTTAGATTTAAAATAGTTTATTCGTTTATATTTATATTTAGGGAATTTATCAAACTAATATTACAAAACGTTTATGAAAATTGAATTATAAAACTAGTATTTCACTATGTAAGAAATTAACAAAAAATAAATAATAATTGCACAAAGAAACTTTCCCTCGGTTATCTTAAAGGTGCGATTTTGTTCCATCCTTTACATAAAAGAGGACGTATGCTTCTCCACTCACAAGCGACTTTGGTGAAATTGGTGACACGAGTGAATTGTTGTATTTGTGCCACGCGCCAGTATACGGGTGTCTGCAATATGCTGTATAATGTCCTCTGTCAGTAGTCCCACTGTGATTTAAAAGTGCATATAGGTTATAGCAAGTAGCCACATTTTCTGCTGCAAAATTGTCCATATCCAATCCTTCTAGAGGAAATTCGATGACATCATTAAATTTGCCTCTACTTTCCGTTGGAGAGAATCTTTTTAAATGTATTACTAAAGTATAGGGAAACTTGTGGATTGATAGGGACTTTGTGCATTTTCTCCTTTCCTTGCATTTTGAACACGTCGGTTTTTCAATTCCATCCAAAGTTTCTTCTCTTGTAAAAGAATCTAAGCATTGCCACAAACTCAATTGGTCGGTTCTTTATGGTATGGAGAGAGACAAATCCCAGAAAGGATCAAATGTTACTGAAGAGTATCCACAGTGTGTGCATTTCATCGTGGATTTTAATTGGCCAACGAAATTATCTACAATCTTAGAGTTATGCATCCTCAAATATGTGAGCCATGACTCTTGTGCATTTCCGCTGTCGCTCAATTTTTCGTCAATCTCCGTTAAGATTGGTTTAGGTTTCTCATTAATTATATTAACCTCTTCATGTAATCCTTCTAAAAGATAACGGAGAAACTCCTGTGCGTCTTGATGGGAATTACCCATGAATTTATTTATTTTTTCGTGAATTTCTGTTTCTCAATATTATACAAAATATTCAAAAATCATTGTCAATTTTTTATAATTTAGGACAAAAATAATTTTGTTATTTCAGCCTGTCATTTTTAATTTTTCACTTCGTTACAATATATAATTCAATTATCTTTCTGGCTTCCCTATAGCTAGCCTGAATAGTTTTTTAGATATTGGCTTTTTCAAATACAACCTTGATAGTCTGGAACATCCAAGAAATGTTGGAGATTTGTCTCTATAGATATCTAGGTAAGGCTCTTCAATTTGTGTTAGTCATGAATGCAGATGTGGATCCACTGTAGAAGAAAATGTTTACCATGGCCTAAGTTGTTAATTTAGTTCTGGCAGATTTTCAAGACATCATTCCATTAATGATCTTATAAAAAGAGCTCTAGCCACCGCAGAGGTTCCTTCAGTTATTGAACCCCTTGGTGTTGGTCGCGATGATGAAAAGCGCCGAGACGGGATGAGTCTAATTTCTTGGAAATTTGGGAAACCACCTGGGGACTCCTCCTGCGTAGATACAGTTGCAGCTTCACACTTTGCCGCTACGCCTAATTCCAGAGGTGCAGCTGCTATGATTGTAGAAAAATCGAAATTTAGGAAATACTCCACTTTGCTAAGTTCCTACTGTTTCTTTTCTATTGCAATTGAATTGTTGAAAGAAATTGGTAGAAGAATGATGAATTTCACCGATGATAACCGAGCCTATTCATTTTTAATTCAAAGAAGCAGTATCATCATTCAAAGGGGTACTGCCACATCGATATTGGGTACTCTTTCGTCTACTCAAAAATTAGATGAAATATTCTTAGATCCACAAATCAAATCAAAATTTCCTACGAACAAAGCAAAATGGAATAAGCAGATTGATCATTTATTGATTTTCTCAGAAGATGCAAAGGAAAATAAACAAGTTCTGGAATTATCATTCTCTCACAAATTCTAAAAAAATTCCATAAATCTATCTAATTCATTTTCAAGCAATTTAACTTCAAATTGCTCATTACGTTGGTCTAATGATGGGGGGATCATCGCACCCGTGATTACTGGAAAGAAAACAGCAGTGGCGAACGTATCATCAACAGCTACAACACAATTAGATCAGTGATACATTCCTCAGTCACAACCTTTGGGCTTAATGGGTTGAAAAATATTGGCAACAACTATTTCATGAACAGTGTAATCCAATGTTTATCAAATACGAGATGGTAACTGGAATATTTGAAAAAGGATGAGTACATGAAAGATATCAATACTAATATTTCTAGTATGGAGGGTACTTTAATCAAAGATATAATGAAAATTTGACTTCACAGGTAATTTATGCTTGGAAAATGAGTGAAAAACAGCCTGTTTCCTTTTGTCATGTGCTACTCTGAACCTGTCAAATTTGATATTTTTTTTGAAAATGCTAAAAAAATCTGTTATTTTTTGGAAATTTAGAAAAATGCCATCTATAAATCCAAAAATGAATATGTCAAAGACCACTGAACTTTTTTAATGATGAGTTGCGCCAAATGAGAAATACATTGAATACATTTCAAACACTCAGCATCCCTTCAAAAAATTCTTAAGATGAAGCTATTTTCGTAGAATACAAACGAATATACCAATGTGAAATAAATTTGGTCAAAAAAAAACCTCTACGACCATTCCATTCGGAAGTCAAATAACAAAGTCAAAGATACCTTCAAACAAGGCCAATAAAATACTAATAATATCAATCCAAATGAATTTAATATATTTTTTTCAAATATGGCCAAAAATATAATTACATTTCTTCTAACATGTAATACCAGTACATTAGACTATTTAAGTAGTTTTTTCAAACCGTATGTTTATTTTTTCATGATTCTTGCGAATGTAGTGGATGCAATTCATAAACTTCAAGACACAAATTGTTATGACATTTATCATTTAAACAGCCGAATCCTCAAAGCAACTATGAACATTCTTTTGAACCTCGCTGTTTTATTGAAGGACGTTTTCCGGATGTATTTACAATCAGCAAGGTAATATTCATCCATTGAAAAGGAGACCGGATTCCCCTGATGATTACCAACCTATTTCAATTATACCTTTTAGGGAAAAAAATCATTGAAATTATCGTTAAGGAGCGTCTAATGCTATTTCTGAATAAACATGATGTTCTACATGGACATCAATTTAGATTCATCAAAAATAGATCCACCACCGACGCAGTATTTGAAGTCATCCAACGGGTGATTAGAAACGTGGAATATGGAGACCATACGATTTCAACATTGTGGGAGCTGAGCAAAGCTTTTGACTGTATAAACCATTATTTACTACTAGAGAAACTTGAATTTTATGGTATCAGAGGATCAGCTTTGGAATTTTTCCAGTCTTATCACTCATCTAGAAAGCAGACGGTATACGTAAATGGTAATTTATCAGATGAAAGGTGTTTATGAATCATGAAATACCTCAGGGATCCATCTTGAATGCATCCCTTTTTGTAATATATATGAATGATATTTTATATTACCTTTTATCCAGTACAGTAATCTGCTTTGCCGATGACACCACAATGTTATAATCAAATTCTGATATCTCAAATTTATTTGTATATGCCAATGAATCCGAAGACAAAGCAGAATACTGGTTTACATTCAACAAACTTCAACTCAACAGGGAAAAAATCTCAGAAAATAACTATATCTTCTAATACCCGGGTAACAATCAAATCTCAAATCAAATTATTAGGTATAATAATAGATGGTGTAAGTAATCGTGTTGTAAGGTGTCGAAGGACACGGGCTATTTCACCCCGTGTGGTCACCTGGATTTACACTGCAATAATAAGACCTATGTTAACGTACGGAGCCACTGCATAAGGACCGAAAGTTCTACAAGCCACAGCCATCCAAAAGTTATATCAAATACAGCAATTGACTGTATTTGGCAGGAGCCATAAGAACAACCGCGGCAATGGAATTAATTACTGGTCTAACCCCTCTGGACCTGTACGTTAAGGAGGTTGCGTTGAAGGCCATGCTACGATTGCGTACGGGTGGTGTAAACCTCGAAGAAGTAATGGGTACATTGAGGCTCAGCCTATGGCGAGAAGTGCTTACTGCGCAACCTCTGCTGCAGGCAACCAGTGATGCAATTGAACCCAGGTTTGTGTTTAATGAGCCCTACAAAATACAAATGAAACATAACACAGAGTCAGATGCTACAAATACAATACGCATGTATACAGACGGCTCAAAAACCAAAGATGGCTCAGGATGTACTCCAGATCACTAAGCATAAGGATTAAGTGTAAAAAATACCAGCGTCGTTCAAACATTACTGGCTGGTATCTAAATCGCCACAAAAGAAATAACCAGGAAAGGAATTTCTGAAAAAAACATAACAATTTGCACTGATAGCAGACTAGCCCTATTATCCTTGAACATACAACGTGTTACCTTAGGGCTAGTACTAGAGGGCCACCAAGATATAGCTGAAGCCTCGGTAGATAATATCTAACATTATCCTGAGATGGGTTAAAGGTCACGACAGGGGACAAGGTAATCGCAGTGCCAACTCTCCAGCCAAGGAAGCGACTGGACTAAGAATTTTAGGACCCTGTGGCACCTACGGCCTGATGACTTCGACAATTGCGGAACTAGCCAACTTCACACTCATGCTCAATCCCTAAAGAGATGAGATGAAATCAAAGGATGCAATCTTGCCAGGATCACCCTGGGCGACCCTGGGAAGCTAGCACCGAAGAAATATCTGGCGATAACCAGGAAAAATCTACGCTTAATAGTAGGATTTCTGACTGGCCACTGTCAGCTAAGGAGACACCTTCATAATATGGGGCTAGTGGACACAACTCAATGTAGGATGTGTGAACAGGAAGATGAAACTGTCAGGCATGTGCTATGCGAGTGTCCGGAGTTATCGTCAACAAGAGGGTGTGTTCGGCAAGTCTTGGCCTACACCTGCCGATATAAAGAATGTGTCTCTCAGTGACTTGTCCACCTTCCTGGAAAGGACAGGATGGATGATAACCTAGGAGGACAACACCTTGGAAAGATTTACAATGGGTCACATGTGGCCTAAGTGCTGTGGGCCTTCACTCACCCTCCCTACTCTACAGATACAGATAGATGAGTCGCTTCGATGGGAATCATATATTGACCATCTCTCGACACAGTTGTTTCTACTTCGCCAGTTAAAAAAAGCATTGAGCCATAAAACATTTCTCACTTCGTATCATTCTCTTTTTCACTGTCACCTTCATAAGGGATACTCCTTTGTGGTAAATCTACTTAACGCGATCAGAGCTTTTCGCATGCAGAAAAAAAACCATCAGAATTGTAGCTGGAGCTCCATTTGACGCACACTGTTAACTATTTTATAGAAAATTGGGAATAACGTCTATGCCCTGTATGTTGATTTTTTACTCACTGTTGGAATTACATAAAAACAAAATACTCAGATCATCATAATTATGAAACTAGAAATGCGGGTCAACTCACACAGCGAAAATTCAGACTTGAAATATCATCACGAAATTCTCTGGGCTTCAAGTTATTCAACAAACTTCCAAATTATGTGCTGACTGAATTGAATTATAATTTGTTCAAAAGGAAAATCAAATAGTACATTATACAAAATTCATCCTGTTCTTGATTTCATGCAAAGTACATATTCAGACTAAATAGCCTTAATTTTCCACATTACTTACTATTCATATATTTACGAGTTTTTTTAATTCGATTCTTTATTTGTTACCTATTTTGTAAATCATATTTAAATTTAATGCTGCTTTCATATTGTTCACTCCATTTGCACACTAATTTGTACCATCTGTCACAAATGACTTGACCACAAATGTATATTCATAACGTGGTCAAATAAAATCTAACTATCTATCTATCTATGGGTACCAAATGCCAGGGCTTGACTAGTAGAATAGTATTGAACCTTGAAAAAACTCAAGATAGCCGCAGATACAAAATGGCGGTTCACATATTTTTTTACAACTGCTCCAATATGGGTATCAAAATGACCGGGCTTGACAAGTAGAATAGTAGTATACTTTGGAAAAGTAGCAAATTCAAGACGGCCGTAGCTACAAAATGGCATATTACATATTATCTAGTAATACTGAGGCACTATATGAATTAAACAAAATGAAATTAATTCAGTAACAAAATTGGAAACTGAAAACTTGAAAATGAAACGTTAAAAAAAATATGTTGAACAGTTTACTTGAAACCAAACAGATAATAATGATGTAGATAATGTACTAGAAACTAAAATCAATTCGGAGGGTCCTAGGTAGCTGTCATCACACCACACTCTTCAGCAATCTACTGATCAGATGGAAAAATGAATAAATCATTGGACGTAGTATTCACATAGTTACTCAGGTTACACTACGCCCAACGATTTTATTATTTCTTCATCTGATCAATAACGTAGATTGCTGAAGAGAGTAGTGTGATGACTGCTACCAAGGACCTTTCGATTTTTTGAAATTTTCAGTAACATTATCTATATAATATATTTTTTTTCAATAAAACTATTAAACATAATTTTTTTACTTCATTTACTTGAAATCACCAGTGGTTGGAATCCATCAGTGATAGCTGAGGGTGATACAGAAATCCCTAAGGAAAAAAATTACTGGTAACCTAGTATACATTTTCAAAGAAAATTATCAAAGATATAACTGTTGAATTTATCGAAGAATTGACTTTATATATGTTTTCTTGGGGATTCTTGTATTCTATGAATCTTTTCATTTATCAGTAAGTCAATCAAATAATAACTTCTGGAAAAAATAATAAACAGCAAGTTTTACTAACCTCGTCAACAACAACAAGTTGTACTAGAATTGGAGCGAAGATTCCTACAAAATATGCCGTGCTGTTGCAAATTGCCATTAAAATTCCAGCGAAATTTGGAGATAGATCCAAATGATTTACCAAATATCCACTTGAAGATGCTGACTGTGCACCTACAGCCACTATCAGCAGTATAACTGATAAAGTATTCGAATCATTTGGTAAAAAACCGAGAACAATTAATGATAGTGCTGGTACTGTTGTTGCTGAAATAAAAAAAAATATATTATTTGCAAAATGAAATGAACATCAGATAATGAATGCATCATTATTATTATTCTAAGAGCATATTTATCAAACTGTATTGCCAAAAAATTGCAATCAAATCAAAAAACTTTTTTATTATTACAATAAACAATTCACATGCCTACATTTCATGAGTACCTCTACCTTAAGGGTAGAGGTACTCATGGTAGAGTAGCAATGTGACTTCAGACAGACTACATGGTTTTGATATTCGTTCAAATGAAAACATAGCTGTCGATGTGTTGGTTAGCTAGATACTCCTGGAAAAAGTTAATGAAAAAACCAAAACAGAATGTCTGCAGGAAGTTTTCTATGCCAGTTTTTTCATGAACTTACAAACGGTCATGACCCCGGGGTTGATTATGATGAACTCTAACTGCCGTGATATTACTAGTCAGCGAACTTTTCGGAAGGAACCACTAAACTTGATGTGTTTGTAAGTAAGCCTTCGGATTAAATCCGTAATTGGCTCGACCTTCGCTATGTCTACTTAACGCTCCAATGAAATGTATCGATCATTGTCAGTCACGATACGAAGCACCTTATTCTGCATCGTCTCGAGTCTCCGCAAGTCCTCTTGAGGCTGCAGAACACAGGACAAGCGTACAACATAGCTGGCCTGATAATTTGTTTATTCATATATCAGGAGATTGTTGTCAACACTCAGTTTGGAATTTCGGGCGATGAGAGGGTAGTTGCGTTTAATCGCCGCTCCCGCTCTCTGAATTGCCAGACTCAAGTGCTCATGAAAATTCAAGCGCTTGTCCAGGATAACTCCTAGATACTTCACACTTTTCTGTTCCTCCACGCACTTTCCTTGAATCGTCAATTTCTTGAAGATCTTCACGTCGGTGAATTTCTTCGTGAAATTGACAAGTTCAGTTTTTGACCGATTTAGCCTTATCTTATTCCTATCCATGTACGGTACAACTAACCGATCCAGGTGAATCTGTATTTGGCGTGTTGCCACGTGAGCATATATGGCAGTATCATCTGCATATATGCCTACATTCGTTATTGCGAACATTGGAAAGTCACATGTATGCAGAGAGTATAGGTGTGGGGATAAACAGGACCCCTGTGGAACACCTGTTTCCATTGAAAAATCTGTAGAGATAGCTTGGTGTATTCTTACCCTAAATTTCCGCTCGACCAGATAAGAATCCAAAATTCCGATCATGTATGAAGTCATGTGTGCCGTCAACATTTTCACGATAAATCCCTCTGTCCAAACGGTGTCAAAGGCTTTATGTATGTCCAACAGGACCATGATTGTATTCTTCTTCTGGTGAAAGACCTCCTTTATTCCGTGGACCAGTCGGACCAGTTGCGAGGTCGTGTTACGACCCTGTCTGAATCCAGACTGTTCCTCCATAATAAGTTTCAGCCTTTTCTCCAGACGGAGAAGTCTGCTCAATAAGATCTTGTCAGCAATCTTGGCAACCGAGCTAAGTAGCGAAATCGGTCGGTAGCTCTATCTTTGGTTCTTCGGTAGAAAATTGTAATCGATAATATTTATTTCAATTAGGCCAATGATTCCTTAAATTTCAACAATGAATTCAGAAATTTTAATTTTGTCAGAAACTGGATGATGTCGTACAATTACCGTATTGATGAATTATATTATATCGTGTCTCTGCTGAGATATTATCGTCTCATTGCCTTGAACGGTTCTTTGGTAAATGAAATAACAAAGGTTCAGTTTGGTCTTGGCAAAAAAACAACTAATATTCCCGAACTCCTACAAATGATACTATTCCATCACTTAACAACGTCTAAGCAGTTTGTTGATTGGTGGGATGCATTAAAGCCAGAAGTATTTTGCGGGTTCGGCAATTTTCTGCTATAGAGAAATATGGATCAAAGAATTTGCATCAAATTTTGTGTGAAGAATGAAATTAGGTATTCAAAAACAGTTGGAATGGTGACAATCGCATACGGTATTTGTACTGAGTCAGAATATTTTTTTACATGTGGTACAAGCTTTTCACAGAAGGTCCAGAAGATGTGAATGACGAATCTCGCCCTGGATGCCCCAGCGCATTACGAACCGATGCAAATGTTGGGAAAGTGAGAGAAATTGTTTCGGATAATCGTTGAAACACTGTTAGAAATGTTGCTGAGAATGTCGGCATGTCGGCTGGCTTATGCCATGCAATTTTTTTGTAAATTTTGGGCATGAAGCGCATACAAAAGAAAATATATTACGTATTTCTGGCTTTTTGTCCTTCGTCAGTGATATAAATACGCGAAAACCAAGACGATGGCTTCATGTATTAGTCATGCAGGTGTCGTCTGCTAGTGGCCTAACCTCACTGACGAAGTCAAAAAAACCAATAATTATCAAGCAACAAAACAATAGAAACTCACCTATTGAGTTAGCAATCTTCCGGCACAAAGTTATGGATAAAATGTTTTTATTGATCAGAAAGTCTGATGAAAAGGAAAATACATAGGTCAAAAAGAAATTGGTCAAGTAAGGAACTGCTGATAATAGTCCGTTCTGAAAAAATGAAATCAATTACACACGTTTTTTTCAGAATTACAGAAGAAAGTTACATTTTGCATGTCGAATCCCATGACTTTACTCATGTAAATTGGAATTTCTGAAAGTAACGTAGTGTAAGCCCAGTTTCCACCAATTTGCGTAAAAAATAAGGCCCATACTGGTACAGATGTTGCAATTGACTTCCAAGGAGTAGGTAGCTGAAAAAAATAAATATGTGCACTTATATTCATTGTAATCGAAGAGCTGTGATCTGAATGACTGATGATGAAGCTGAATAACATTAAAAGAGTGTGTTGATTTCCTCCTCTCTAAGACGGCGATCGAAATTATAACTCCCCATATATCTGGGATTATAGATCAATTTTTTAAAAACGGTACCGTGTGTACCACTACGTTAAATTATCGAAAAATATATTTACACGCAAATGCTTTCCTTTCTGTCAAAATATAATGTCATAACAGAACACTCGACAATACCCATATTACAATCAATAAGCTAAGTGAACTGGGGTTCCGTGGCAAATTTTTTCGTGGCTGGCTTCATATCTTGAGTTCACAAAAATTATTGTAAGAATTGACAATCAGAGATCTCTCACATATGATGTGAGGGCTGGTGTACTTCAAGGATCCTTTCTCTTGGTCCGCTAATTTTTCTACTGTATGTAAATGACCTTCCCAAATACGTCAGCACTAAACACGTATCTGTATCTGTAGAGTAGGGAGGGTGCTTAGGCCACATGTGACCCATTGTACATCTTCCCGAGGAGTTGTCCTCCTAGGCAATTGTCCATTCTGTCCTTTCCAGGAAGGTTGACAGGTCACTGAAATACATCTCCTTCATATAGGCAGGTGTAGGCCAAGACTCGCCGAACACACACTTTCTTTGGCAACCTTAAGATGTCTAACGGTCCAGCGACATTACTGTCATTGAGCGGCTTCTTCAACCTTCTTGGGGTTCCCTCCCTGGAGGTGCACAAGTGAGGGAGCTTTCCTGCAGGGGCAGCGGGTTCCTTGCCTTAATTCAAGGCGAAGCTCTTGGCGCCCGCCGCAGGAAGTACCCTTGCTGTTGGAGGTGGAGTGAGGAAGGAGGAGGATGCACTTATAGTTGCTGCCACTCTTTTGCTCTCTTTCTCCTTTTGGCCTCGGCGCTTGGCCTTTGGCCTTTGTATTACATCACGAGGTGACCTGCTATGTCCAGCCTCATTTCTGTTCATCCCCAGCCAACGCCTTAGATTGAGGTGAGCACTTCTGTCCAGCCTCGGGATTGGTTTTTGTTTTTGTTGTTTCTGTTTTTGTGTTTATTTCATTCATGTGTGTGTTTCCACGATTAGCAAGAGAATAGTTGGTCACCTCTGGCAGAGCCCCGCATTACCAGGCTAATTACAATGAGGTTTCGCCCAGTTCCCCAAGGGGATCGTTCGTAACCGCATATCATCCTACGGCCATTCAGCTCTCTGCACGATTACTTACACCTTAGCAGCACCTAAACACGTAATTCTATATGCTTTGGCAACTGAAGCATAAATGGATATACTGTCAAAGGACTTCATTCACCACATGGTGTGAGAGAAATTCTCCGATGGTAAATTCGGCTAAAACAGTTTGTATGCACAGTTATTATTAATAACTCCAATAGTTCCAAAACTGTCCTTTTATTTGATTGTATATACTCAATATGTGCTGTTTTCTACTTGACTGTTCCAATTAATAGGGGAGCCCAACCGGGAATTTCGGGATTTACTGAAGCGCGTCAGATTAATATACAGGGGGATACCTTGTACCCGGTTAAGTACCTCCACCAAATATGAGCCCCATATATAAGGCCGCCCGTGGAGGATAAAGGATCGGATTAGTAAAAAAAATTGATCATCAGAAATTCTCGAGCGCATCAGATTAAGGTGAGATTAGGGTGAGTTAATTATATGCTAAAAAGTGTATATTCTAGTAATCTGACAATTTGAGAGTGACGTAAAGAGAGGTGAGGGCAGCAAAGTTGTAAAAAAAACGTCATCTCGACATTCTCGAGCGTAGCAAATTTTTGTTTTTATTTTGAAGAAAATAATTCGAATATATCGAAATATATAATCTGACGATTTCTGCAAGCCGAAAGTTTAATGCGTGCAGCTGCGTGATGCCTACATTTCCCTCTCAGCATTTCTATTCCTTTTTCACTTTTTCTCTATCTATTATTCTCTCACTCCGTCCGCAATCTGAATTCTGTTGCCATGACGCCATCACAGCTGATCACAGAGACTCGTTCGTGATGAAGATGAAGATGATGATTAAAAATCAATTAATTGATGGATGTAGCCGTTACTACGTGGTAGGAAATCATAATGAAGAAAAGAGAAATGAAACTTTCTATGTTTTTTACCATTTTTATTTGTAACTAACACTTTCAATGTTTTTTACCACTTTTATTTGTAACTAACACTTTCTATGTTTTTACCACTTTTATTTGTAACTAACGTTACTGCAGTTTCGTCCTATAAGGACATTTTCAAACTTATATGTTGTATAAGTAACTGCAGTAACGTTAGCTACAAATAAAAGTTGAAAAAACATAGAAAGTTTCATTTCTCTTTTCTTCATTAATTATTCAATTGATTATAAAAAATTAAATTTTTTTGAGCATTTGTTTTAAATTATTTTTTTTAAATACAAGTATTCTACTTTAAAAAACATACACTTTTTTATTTGCATGCTATTTCCTGAGCTTTTCAATTAATCAAGTTCAAAGAATAAAAAAAAATAAAAAAAAATATTTTTGTCAGATTAGGCAAATCCCTCCAGATAATCGTCAGATTATGAGACAGCACGTCTGAAACATAAAGATGAACCATATATATCTTAATCTGATGCGCTTGAGTATTTCAAAATGACGATTTTTTTTTGCACATTATAATAATGGCCGCGAGTTTGCGTCAGATCAAAATCGTCAGATTATTGAATGAGAGCTTTTTTTTTGCACTTAACACCCCCTTAGAAAATCTGACGCACTCGAATAATTTTTTTTTTCATTTTTAACCCTTACGTACAACCACATCATGCAAACGATCAGATGAACATACCAACATTATTAAAAATACGTAGGACATTAATGGTATCAATATCTGACGCGCTCGAGTATGTCCATGCAACAGTTTTTTTTTTACATATTTAATAATCTATAACAGCTTCCCCCATCGATGAAAAAGTATATATTATATAACATTTTTTTCTTCTTATCATATAAGCTTTGTCTCTAGTCTCTATGACGCTCGAGTAAATCCCGATTGTGCATCGTGGGCTCCTCTGCAAAATATCATGTAGATATGATGTGACTGGAATATCATCATTATTATCATAATGACTTGAAGATTACGAATTCAAGCTTCAACACTCTTCTATTGAGCGTTTTAATTACATCGCACTGGATTTGTAGCCGTGTATGGTTGGAAGTCGACTTGGCGCACGTCTAAATAGATCCAAGTTATAGTACAGTCAAATTGTTTCGATTTAAGTTAGCTCATTTGACTTTATTGTTGAAAAGCCGTGTTCTCGATTCTAGTTAATTTATTTCAATTTTCTCGGTGGAAAGTTAAGTTGTTAATCAATCTTTCAATGAAGTAGTAATTTGGACTTCTTTTTTATCTATGAGGTAAGTAGTTTACTTGAATAATTATTATTATTAGCTGTTAGAAACAACTTCCAAAAATTTTTCCTCATCAAAATACATGCACTTTTCTGTCGCATATACTGTTCTTTATAACTATTTTGATTTATTATAAATTATCTTTATAAAACAGGAGAGATATTTTCTTAAAAGTCTTTACTTATTTTTTAAAAGTGAAAACCATCACAAAGAGAATAATTTTCATCATAGAAAATGAGAAATATAACTTCTTATGTTTTATACCACTTGTATTTGTAGCTAACGTTACGGTAGTTTCGTTTTCCAAGGACATTTTCAGAAAAGTTAATTTTTAATTTTTCATTATAATCCTTTATCACGTAGTAACGACTACATTCATCAATTCAGATTACTATTGAAATCCATCATTTAGTGATGTCAATTCCTAAACTTCCCAATTTTATTGTTACCCCTGTCAAGACATTAGTGATTTCCGATTCTACTATCTTTCAGATTCTTGTATCATTTATAGACTTTAGTATCGTAAATTTGTATCGTAATCCCTTCATAGTGTCATCCGTTGCGTTCAGAAATACTCGAGGGTATAACTGTGGCACCCCCGGAAACCGGAGGCACAAGGTCACCCGTTTGTTTTATATGGATGATCTTAAACTTTATGCCTCTGGAGAGAAGGATATCCATCAGTCCTTCAGGGTGGTGGAAGAGTACATGCATGCTATCGGTATGATTCACACCATTTGGATGCGGGAGTCTTGGGGTGGAACAATGCCACTCACAAGAGGTAACAGCAGTGAAGAATTCTCTCCGTGGTAAGTATCAGCACAAACCTCGATAGATCTGGTCATCGGAACTGTCGAGGAAGAACAAAGTTGCTGCAACAAATATTCTTGCCGTTCCAATCTTACTCTGCTCGTTTGGAGTAGTGAATTGGATCGGGAAGAGCTGTATCAACTCGACGTAAAGACCCAAAAAATGATACATCTCTATAGGAGTTTGCATCCCAAATCGTCCGTTCCACGGTTGTACTTCCCCCGACAAGAGGGAGGCCGTGAACTTTTGAGTTTGGATTGTCTACATGACGGAATAGTACTGGATACAGGCTGTAAATTCGTCAGGAGCAGTAATTGAAGCATTACTTTTTAGGGCAGCTGCCCGAGCAGCTGATGAACTCGGTATAGTTTTCGACAATGAACAAGGTGGCCACAACGCTGTCACCGAGTTGGAACCCGTTCAGCAAAAAGCTCATATAAAAACCGCAGAGATAACCTCACTTTTGCGAAAACACAAGGATGAGTCAATGCATGGGGTCTTCTTTAATAACATTGGAGACCATGGCTTATCAAAGCACCTGACTTTTGCTTTCCTCAGTTCGAGTGGGCTGAAGTCGGAAACTGAGGGGTTCATCATGGCTTGCCAGAATATTGTCTCCAGCATATGCGTTCTGTAAGCAAATGAGTGAAGTGTATATATGTTGAAAAAATGGAAATTATTCAGTTTATTAAATTGTTTATATTTTTTTTATATTTCATGTATTCTTATCCGTGTTTTACCACTTCGAAACAAGTATACCATTCCAATGTTATTTAGTTATGTATTTCAAAGAAATGACCAAGTCAAAAGGTTCTCTTGGACCTGTTATAATTTTTGTTAACATATTTTCTGTTCAGTGTAATTGTTTTCATGAAGTCTGGGGATATTTGTTTCAGAGAAAGTATAATCCTATCAAAATTCTATCCAATATCCCAATCCAAACATCGGTACCAAAACGTTATTGTTCTCATCAGTCCAATGAAGATGTACATTGCGTTTAAATACAAACGCAACTACTGATGTCCACATAATTTTGAAACCAATCCTCTTGTCACTGCGGTTCTTTCTCAAACATCATCTATTTATGCACCTACCCATAATCTTGCCAAAATATTCTAATATCATTTGCTCTTGACTGATTGATTCAACTGCAAATAGTTTTTATTGAACATTCCACATGTTTTCATTATGTTTTTTGTTTCATAGTAATTTTGGTTGTTGCCAGATTTTTTGACAGATTTTTTTCAGCTTATTTCTTCGTGTTTATTATATGAGGATTCAGTTAAAACATTTTGAAAAAGGAGTTTCCAAAGGCTATCTCACTGTTTTTTATTGAAGGATGTTTTTCATGAAGTAAATTTATTTCTGAACTAATTCTGGTGATAGTTGTTGGAGAAATTACAAGAAACAACTTCTTGATATTAATCTCAAAAGAAGTCTTTCGTCGAATGGTTTGTGACTTAGTTCCCAAAGTCTTAGACAAATGAATTCTTATCTTTTTTTGTTCAGGAAAAACCAGACTGCTGCTCGTATAACATACAAACCTTCACTGATGTATGATAGATTAGTAGAGAGAAGAGATCATCAGAAATGGATAGTATTTTGTGATTTACTGAAATAAAGATGTTTCAATTCTCACAATAGAATATGAATTGCTTTCTCATTGCCTATCTAAAAGAACGATTCAGATACGAATCTGAGTATTGGATATTCAACCGTTAGAGTCAAATGCGAATGATATTCAAATGAATAATGCATAACAGTAAAGCAACAGACTTCATTTAATTGCTCGATCTTCGACTAAACGGTGACAGTTTTGCTGTGCATTTTATGAAATTTTATGAAATGTGATATTTAGAAAAGCATAGAATTGCTGAGGTAGGCAATCCATCATGACCATTCATGGGAGATATACCCAAAAATAAGTGTTGGAAAAAAGAGTGGGAAGGGCTTACTTTCTTTTCGGCTGGTTTCATTGAACCTTCGATATACTTCAGTTCTGCTTCTGTTATACTGCGATGTTCTCTAGGACTGTCAGAACCAATAATGAGATAGGAAATAGTCCATGAGAATCCGACTATTCCATATAAATAGTGTGCAGATGGCCATCCTAGGTTTGAAGATGACATATATCCAACAATCGGCATTGTGAAGATAGTGCCCAATGACGCACCTAAAATGAGATATATATATATATATATATATATATATATATATATATATATATATATATATATATATATATATATATATAAATACGAAGGTTATCGAGTATCTTGATATAGATAAAGGAATTTTTTAATCGGACATAGCACTCAAGGAAGTGGCAAACCATAGACACGTGTTTCGGGCTTTTGGCCCATCATCAGTATGTTGCAGCCAAGTGTAAGGATGGGCAACACTTGGTTACCAGAAGAAATAAATACAAATGCACGGAGCCACCAGCAGGAGCCAGCCGCACATTTGTGGTTTCCTGGACCCGGATGTCACGCAGATAGCTATAGCTGCCTCCGTGGTGATTTTGATAGTTTTCTTGTGAACACAAGATCTATTAAGTGAAACACACTAGACTAGTTGAAGAAGACTAGTCTAGTTGAAAAAACTAGACATCACCAGAAGATGGCAAATGAAACTTTGCCGAAACGTTGTGAAAATAATCCTTATGGGGAGAAAATACACAGAACACGGAGCGAAACCCGAGAAAACAGCTCATCATATATATATATATATATATATATATATATATATATATATATATATATATATATATGTGTGTGTATATATATATATATATATATATATATATATATATATATATACATATATATATATATATATATATATATATGTGTGTGTGTATATATATATATATATATATATATATATATATATATATATATAAAAAATAAATAAATAAGTACTCTTTGATCATTCCCATATTGATTTCAATTTAAGAGCCACCGGTATACAGCTGTTTCAGCCTATTGGGCATCGTCAGTACCGGGCAGGCGGTCCTCGATTGAAGACAAAATGAGAAAAAACCAAGAAAGTACTTGATAAAAATAGCTGCGTAAATGCAAGCGAAACATAAGTGGAACCACCTATTGGTGTGACACCCAAGTCAACTTGCCAAGTTTTTATGTCAGTGTTGGTGGTTTGGTCAAACCACCAACACTGACATAAAAACTTGGCAAGTTGACTTGGGTGTCACACCAATAGGTGGTTCCACTTATGTTTCGCTTGCATTTACGCAGCTATTTTTATCAAGTACTTTCTTGGTTTTTTCTCATTTTGTCTTCAATCGAGGACCGCCTGCCCGGTACTGACGATGCCCAATAGGCTGAAACAGCTGTATACCGGTGGCTCTTAAATTAAAATGGTCAAACCACCAACACTGACATAAAAACTTGGCAAGTTGACTTGGGTGTCACACCAATAGGTGGTTCCACTTATGTTTCGCTTGCATTTACGCAGCTATTTTTATCAAGTACTTTCTTGGTTTTTTCTCATTTTGTCTTCAATCGAGGACCGCCTGCCCGGTACTGACGATGCCCAATAGGCTGAAACAGCTGTATACCGGTGGCTCTTAAATTGAAATCAATATGGGAATGATCAAAGAGTACTTATTTATTTATTTTTTGATTTTCATGGAATTATTTTCCAGCAGCTTGACTGCATTAACCTTTCTAGATTGTATATATATATATATATATATATATATATATATACATATATATATATATATATATATATATATATATATATATATATATATCACCACTCAAACTGAGTGGTGAAGGTGGTTCCACTTATGTCTCGCTTGCGTTGACGCAGTTATTTTCATTAAGTAATTTTCTTGATTGTTCACATTTTGTCTTCAATCGAGAACCGCTTGCCCGGTACTGACGATGCCCAATAGGCTGAAACCACTGTCTACCGGTGGCTTTTAAATTGAAATAAATATGGGAATGATCAGAATAGTATATACAAAATAGTATATATATGTATAACATATATACAAAATTGAAAATTTCAGAATCTGGATGTGGTAAAGTCTTTGACTTTTCTAGATTTGGATTATTTCAAAAATATAATTTTTTTTCATGAAAAAGAAGTTTTTTCTCACCTCACATACCTGATAATGCAAAAGATGTCAAACGAGTTCTTTCAGAATCTGGAGTCCACTTGGAGAGAATGTTATGAACATTGCAATAAAAACAGCCTTGTGTCAGTCCCATTATCACTCTGCAAACTATCACTCCTATTGATCCATATAAATTAGCTATCAGAGGTATCAGTGAGATTGCAGTCGAATTAATAAACATAGCTAATAGTAAAAATTTTTTGGGACCATATTTCCGACCCAGTTCCGCCGTAACTACTTGAAGACAGAAGTATCCCCAATAGAAAGATGAAATTATTAGGCTCTTGTTCTTCCAATCGTAAGTCTGAAAAGATAGCGGAAAACAAACAGATTACTCAATACATGGTGTTTCAAAACTACCAATGATTAGAGATCAATCTCTGATAAAAATATTAAATTATGAGGACACTATGTTCCATTCACGGGTCTAGAAAATAGCAAGAATGGAAGGGATTTCTTTATACTTATCAATCATTTTTATATACAGTGTATTTCATTAGCTCGGACTTCCATTATCTTATATGATATAAATTGATTTGAAATCCCTGAAATAATCTGTGAAATATTAATAAGATTAGCTGAAAAATAATAATTATATCAAGCAAAAAAAAACTGAAATAACAATGAAATAAAATACAAGCAACGAACAAAAAAATAAAAATTGAACTAGTAACACGAGATGAAAATTAAAAATTGAAAGATTCCACGCCAAGTTACATCACGACGTTTCTATGTTTAATATCCACAATCGTCTTCTGGTGATAACTGGACTTATTCCTCCGAGATCTGACCATTCATTGGTCATTAAAAGTGACAGTTTTATTGGTTGTCAAGAGTATCAAAAGATGATATTTACAAAGTAGCGTGTTGAAAATATTTGTAATACTAGTGTCAAAAGTATTTTTAACACGAATTTTGTCGATCAAATAGCAATAAAAAACACATATTCATAAAGAATTTTCAAAGAAGTTTCATTGTGAAATCATTCAATTTTTAAGGATTTTTCATTATGATGAATAGATATAGATACAATTAAATTCTGTTACAAACGTATTGTATACATTAAACACCAGCAAAAACTTCAAATGTTACTTTGAATAAAACGCGTGAGCTGTAAACAATACTGTTTGTTGGTAACCACGTGATTCGCGGTGTCACCCGACACGGTCACTTCACAGCAAATGCGATAACATGAAAATAGTTAACTGACAAGAGATGTCAAAATGTGTTTTTATCTATTTAATCATGAAAACAGAACAGTTGTATAAAAAACTTTGTATGATATTTGTGTTAAAAGTAAGTTTTATTTTGTTTGTGAAATTGCTCAACTCGCTACGTTCGTTTCGCCAACTTTTTCACTCACAAAATAAAACCTTACTTTTAACACTCACATCATGAATAACTATTATTTAAATCGATAGTTGTATACCTCCACGCAACTAGCATGTTCTTTATTTTTCCTTACCGGAATGTCAGGATTTGTGCTCGTTGTATTGTCTGTCATCGCTACTATTGCTACAGAAAGGTGTACTCTCATTCCAATTCCAATACCAAGCAACAGAAGCATAAATGCCACTTGAACATGTCGGGCACCCAGTCTGGAACCTGTCAATAATAAAAATCGTTTAGATATGGAAAGAATCGTGTTCTGAATCATTTCAGGTACTAAAGAGAAATGCTGTATTTTCAATTAAAAAAACTCATTTGAAAAAATGTTTTATAGAATAATCTGATTCATATCCTTGAAGCACAACGGGAAATACATCCAAGAATGAAATAATCAACAATTATTGGAAGAAATCATTTAACAATCAACTTGCAGTATTTTTTCTGTGATAATTGTAATGAAAATTTCGAAGTTAATAATTTTTAAGAAAATTATATAAATTACTGTGTTTTTCAGTTCTAGAATATATGAATCGACAATAATCAAAACTAAAATTCAAAGAACTTTCCATTATGGCTAATTAACTATTACGACCACATATGAAAAATATCGAATAGATCGAAATAGATCGAATTCCTCAAAGTTGTGACTAGAGATCAATTAGGTGTGTTATCATGAAATTGAAAAGAAATTAAATCTCCTTCACAGAACTTTCGGAAACATACAAAACAAATTGATTTTTTCATTGAAAAATTTCATGCAATTTCCATACCAAATTTGAGTATTGGCCAAATTGGAAAATTTTGAAGGTAAACATCCGTTTTCAAACTAGATAGATGAACACTGATGGCTGTGTCTGAGGGTCAAATTCTACGACAAACTTACTGGTGAAAATCGCATATCGATATCTATCATCTTTTCTGAGTTACATTATGTTTCTCGAAAATGTGCATTCTCGAAAAGTTGCTGTAACTCTTCTCCTGTCAAAAATTTCTTGTTTCTATAAAAACATTTCCAAAACCTCTTTTCAGGTAGAATTCAATGATGTGAAAATCGTATTTTTTCAATAGAGATATCAGTAGTTATTGATGGAAAACAATTTTTTGATAAGACTGCATATTTCCAAAGAACTCAAAATTAACTTCCCAAAAATGTAGCACACTTGATGTTTTGCTAAAGTCATCTTTGAAATACAGAGATTTTAGGTTTTTTCATGTAGAATTTGAAACGCTTACTTTGATCAAGTAGGCTTTTTTCAAATGAGATATCAGTAGTTATTGATGAAAAACTGTTTTTTTATTGAGACACCCTGTTCATTCTTGCATATTTCCATAGAGCCTAACATTACCTTTCAAAAATGTAGCACACTAGATGTTTTGCCAGAGTACTCACATTTTCGGAAAACATGCCGTAACTCGATATGCGGTTTTCATGAAATTTGACCTTCAGTCACAGCCATTAGTTTTCATCCATCTAGTTTGAAAACATAGTGTCCACTTTGGCCCACTCTATACATTGTTTTCTGATGTTTCTTTAATACAACCGATTATAGGAAACTATATTTTATTAATGAAAATAGTTTGTTGAGTTTTTAGTTTTAGAATAAAAATATGAACTTTGAAATTTTTAACAAAATCATCCTAGTAGATCTCGAATTGTCTGGAATATTTTTGCTTTGAAACTTTGTTTCTTGATGAGATGTTTCCGATAAAATCAAACACTCGGTATAAAGTATCGCACTTTGAGAATGCTTCAACTTGTATCGATTTCTATAGTATTTTCTCTGAGAAGTCTTGTGTGCTTCTGAAAACCAAATTTTGAATGTAGTGTATAACAATTACCACTTTGAATAATAACATTTTGTCAAAATATCATTAATGGAAGTATCAAAACAATCAACCGTGTTAGGAATCACCCATTAAAAGGTGAGTCCTTGTTAGTCCTCAGCTCGCACAAGTTTCTCAACTTCGGAGAGTTGTCGTTCGTATGGGGGCGACAGCTGATTAACGGAAAAACAGATTTTAACAGATTTCAACAAAAACAGAATCATCTATTTTGAATTTTCGAATGTCATGAATTGATGGAAGGGAAACTGCTCATAAATAATCCTAGAACAACATCTTTTATGAATGGGTGCTGACATCTTTTCAAAAACTAAAGGAATTTCTTGTAAAATTGAAACACAAAATAAGATCAATTGCCATTTGGAATAAATCTCTCTAACAAAATATATGTATGTATACTTGCCTTTTCTTGAACCTATTATGAATTATTTTTCATTGCTTTTCTGATGATGAGGCACCCCCTTTCAAAAATTTGAAATTTTTAGGAAAAATACTTTCAAATTATGATTTCATAATATTGAAATAATAACAGTGATGAGTAGCGCAGTAATAGTGTTTTCGACCCAGGATCTAAAGATCCTGAGTTGGAGATCTTAGTCCACATAGATTATGACAAAACTGATTGAAATTAAAAATATGTGTGGTCCAAAAAAGTGTGAATTGTTATGAAAAGACCACAAGAATTCATGAAAGTTTCTTAAAAGTGAAATATTATTTCGAAAATTCTGTGGAAATCAAAAGTCGTCATCGTATTTTGATAGTATTTCTTTTACATAATATCTTGATCCTAAACGACACGGCTATATCAGACATTCAGTCGAAATATACTGAAAAATCATTTATTACTACTTACTCAGTACGAATGGAATACAGTGCAATAAAAATCATCAACATGTAAGCACTTTCAGATTAACACAGATAGCAACAGTAAGTTATTCAGGATTGTACTACTTACAACATGGAGACTTGTCACAGTATTATTTCATAGTTTTGTAACTGAAAATGGTCCTGGAACCAATTATGAGTCAATACGAAGCTATTTTTATTGGCATATCTGATATTTGTACTGTAAAAATGACAATAAATACACCTCATATCGTAGATACATAATATAATCTTATTTTATTTTATGTTATTTTGAGTTAATCTTTTTGATTTTTTTTCAGAGTTATCAAATCAATTTATATTATATTAGACAATGGAAGTCCGAACTGATGAAATACACCACGAAACATTGTCAACCACTTTCGAACAAACGTAGATATATAATTTTTCATATGAAACTTAACTGCCAGTTCGGAATCCAAACTATTTTGATATTCGTGAAAAATTCATATGAGATGAGAAATCAATCAGGGTACAATTTGAAATATGTTGAAATATTTAATACAAATTATCGATGATAAAAGATTAAGATTTATTGAAAAAATTTGTCTCATAACGATGATCAGCAGGCCGTAGCGAAAAGAAAAATCAGGGGGGAGGGAATCCAAATTTTCCCAATCCCAGCAGCAAAATTTCCCAACTTACGAAAAAATGAAAGCCGAGGGATTAGTTACTACTAAAATATATTAGTTTTCTTACTTAGCTCTCCAAAGATTGGCTGAATGCTCATGCCCGTTAGGGTATGCACAAACAAAAATAAATTTTGGTAATTATAAAAATAATAATGGAAATTATTCTACTTTGGACCAAGGTCCTTGGTCTTGCATCATATCCACCGTGTATAGGAATATTCAATACAATTGAAAGGAAACAACACTTAAATAATAATATTGTGCTTTTTGTTTTCTACTATTATTTTTTCTATCTTCATGGCCCGAAATTTCCCAACTTTTCTAAGTCGAAAAAACAGCAAAAACCTGGGAATTTCGTAAAATTGTCACTTCAAAATTTGTGGGCTGTTCAGGACTGTTCTCTTACTTGGGAGAAATTAAACTTTTTTGAAGTTTTCAAACAAGTATGGGATCTTCAAGTTATGCCTTCCTTCTCTTCCTTTTCTCATTACCTCTCCCTTTCTTTTCTCTCATTTTTATTTTTTTAAATTTTTATTATTTCTTTTAATATTATTTTTTCTATCTTCACGGCTGATTAACAGAATAACAGATTTCAAACGGATTTTAAGAGGCCCAAAATTTACCAACTTTTTCCTAACTTTTTCCCAAGTCGAAAAAGCAGGGGGGGTGGGACCTGACATTATTGTATTCAGTTCGGAGATATTTATCTTCAGGAAGAAAATCGATGCCTGAGTTTTGTGGCATTGAATTGAACCTGGTTACTCTCACCCCAATTAGAAACCACTTCCAGATCCTTATTAAGATATTCAACTTATTGCTGCCGGTGAAGATGTGCTTCCGCAGCCGATGTCCTGGGATCCAAATGTAATGACGAGATAAGTGTGCTATCATCAGCAAAGCAATATATTGGATTTTTGTTTTTTTCCAATGAGTCGTTGATAAACAATAAAAAAAGGGTTAGAGACAAAATGGATCCCTGGGGAATACCAGCGTTAATGGTGAAAGTATTCGAAAGATATCCAACGACAGCCATTTGCAGGAAACGTTTTTCCAGGAAGCTGAAGAGCTATTAACAAAAATCATCCAACATGTCATAGCATCGAAGTTTGGCCAGCAAACCTTCATGCCACACAGGGTCGAGCGCAACACCTCTTGACTCTCCATGTTGCTCGATTGCCTTATTCCAAATATGAATGGCATACGATAGCTGAAAGCCATATTGATGATTGCTCACGATGTTGAAGCCTTCCAAATATTTGAGGATATGGTGGTTTAAGACTTTCTCAATCATTTTTGATATCACTATTGTTTTCTTTCCCTTTTTGGGAATGGCTAAACGCGAGCCATCTTTCAACGAGAAGGAAAAACCCCTTTCTTGTAAGACAGGTTAAAAAGTCTGCAAAATACTGGTGCGAGTTCATTTGCTCACGTCTTAAGTACGATGACGGACACTTTATCAGAACCAGACGCCTTCTTGATATTGAGCTGTTTCAAAATTCGCCTGACCAGACGCTGTCGAAAAGTAATTTCCGGCATTGTGGATTACAGTGTGGGAATAGGTGCCTTTCCCGGAAAATCGACTTTGGGGTGGAACGCAAATTGTTCAGCCAGTAGAGTTGCTTTTTCAACGAGTGCTGTTGCGATTAAACCATCCGCACGTATTTGTGGTGGAATTGTTGATTTTGTAAAGTTCTGAATAACAGCTTCAGCTACCGACCAGAAGGATTTAGACCCATTGGGATTAGCAAGCAGTTTATCCCTAATGCTCTGAATGTGAAGTTTTTTACTTTCATTTATCCCAAGTTTGCAGTTGTTGCGAGTATTAATAAACCTGGTTCGGTTTTCGGCACTAGTATTTTTGCGCTACTGCCGGTAGGCAAACAAACGGCAAAACAAGGTTTGCCGTTAGGAGGTCGTTCCATCTAAAAAAAAACATATGCATCCATGCATGATAAAATAACTTCCGTGACTTTGGGAGTACAAATTGATGGATCTTCAGAGCTGAAACAAACATATAACCAGGGTAAATTTCGGAAATGGTCTTGAAGATCCTCCCATTCAGCTGATCTGTGATGCCAAACTTTGCGCGGCTTAGATTGTTCCACAACAGTTATCGGTAATTCACTCAACACTGAAATGACTTTGTGGTCAGAAGATCTCAATAGAGACATTACGGTGACTGTAAATTCCTGGATTGGTTGTTAGGTTAAGATCCAAAACACTAGCATATTCTCCATAAATAATGTAGTTGATGAAGATTCGTGAGATATCGTTAGTAGAAGGTTTTGTCGGTATTGAGTTAGCAAAGATACTGTGCTAGGAATCACACTTATTATACTACCGGTTTGAAAATTGGACATCAAAAGTTAAAATTTTGATAAAACTCACGTTTTAACTTTTGAGAGTTAACGTGTCAAAAGAAATAACAGCTGGGTAATGGAAAACTCCATTCCAATGCATTTTCAACGACTTGTGACAGTATAGCATAGTTCAACTATTATTTCCTCGTCTCCTACTGATACCACTCTCTATACACTATAAATGGATCCTGCGGGGTGAAACAAGCATTCAGAATCATTTAGGACTCCTACCAATATTTGTTATGAGTTTTAATATTGTAGTGAACATATATTAATTCTATTTCCAAAAAAGGATTTTTTCAAGTGATTATTAAAAGCGGTGAGACAACGCAACACTCAATTTCAAAATACTTTACAACATTTTCATGTTATGATTTGTGTCTTGTGTTGAATAAAGCTATCACAATTCAACGTGCTTTGCCATTAAACACCCACAAAACTACGTGACAATATACCAGTTGGCATAGTCGCTATAGAATTTATTCCAGTCAATGACAATTCTCCCTCGTAATTTCGCCAAACAGCAACGATTTTCATGAAAATTCAGACTTAAGTTCTACTCCCCGTCTTCTTCATAGATAATAATCTATGATTTTTTTCAATTTTCCGACTTATTCACGAGTGGAAGTGTCAATTTTTCAATCAACTAACCCCCGTTTACAGACGACTTTTCGCGAATAAATGACTAAGTGAGTATTTCATGAAAAAATATTACCAGTGTAGATTTTTGATTCATCAAATTCTCCATCAAATATTTTGGGATCTGCGTGGGTCTGCTTCTAACCATATGTTTCTAGAAAATTCATGATCTTCAGATTTCAGCGTTTGGGGTATTTCTCATTCATTATTTCGATTGTATCTCATTCATTCAAGTATTCCAGTATTTCTGGAATGTATTTTTCCAAGTATTTTGTAACGTAATCATCTTTGAAAGGCAAACAATAATTAGATCCACTTTGCGTCATCACATTCATAGCACCACATACGTCTATGTGGATAAATATTCCTGGCTTTTTTGCTTTGGGTCAGGTACTTTCGTTTTCTTCAGGGACAAACAACAAGCACTACAGGAAAATCCTCAAGACGCTCTAAGAGCGGTGTCTATGCGAAAGTAGTGATTTACATTGGATTTGATCGCTGGAGATTAAATCCACTTGGAAAAACGTTCTCAGGAAGTTTATTCCAGTCGAGCGCAGTTCTTCAAATGGAAGAATCCTTAAACAGTAAAGTTTGAGGTGTACTGAGTTGAAACTCACAATGATCTTTATCTGTATATATATATATATATACTTTTCATGTATATATATGATAGTTTTACTTCTTTCTTTTGATTGGAAAGTAACATAATAATATCAAATGATAATGTGATGATAGTTTAATCATTTTTTCTCAAAGATATGTGATATTATATCGTCACTTTTTTTTAAATTGCATACAGAATAGTATTGTCAGATTTTGCATAAGGTAGTCTATTGGAAAATATGTTACAGACTGAAAGACAGAGAACCTGGTACCAACATTATGATGACTCATTTCATTAAACAGAAAGTTCCAAATTCTGTGGAGGAGGTTTTACTGAAGATGATCGATGAAGTACCCTACACTTGATCAAGTCATGCACAAGTCTTAACAACCGTATGCTTTCAGAAAAAATAACCAATGAGTCCTCTCCAGATTCAGAGAACAAGTCATCATTCTCTCTTTGACAAAAAAACAATAAAAAGTTGCACACAATCATAATATACAATAGAAATATTTCACATGTTCGATTTTCTACTTCATATTTGTATTGCGCAGAAACTGAACCTTCTGCACATCTATACAAATATGACAAATCATAAGCAAAGAAAGTAATATCTGTTATAGTAAACAAAATCTTCAATTGATTTTTAAAACAATGAGGAATTATTTTATTATCCTATTGAATATCATCCGTTATCATTCAGAAAAACATATTAGAGAGAAATGTAATAAGCTGATAATATGAAAAATAGGATTTATACTACTTCAATATTTGATACGAGTTCTTTATCTTTTAGTAACGTTACTAAATCGAATCAAATATGAATGCATAAGTGAAGTACCAAGGTTGCGCTAACTCTGTTGTTATATGTCAAGTTTTGTCATGCATTCTCTGCCGTGTACTCAATATATGTATATTATCAATCCAGTCGAAATCTGCAGGTAGTTGTAGCTGCCTCCGTGGTGATTTTGATAGTTTTCTTGTAAACACAAGATCTATTATCTGAAACCACAAATGTGCGGCTGGCCCCTGCTGGTGGCTCCGTGCATTTGTATTTCTTTCTTTTGGTAACCAAGTGTTACCCATCCTTACACTCGGCTGCACCATATGGATGAAGGGCCAAAAGCCCGAAACAAGTGTCTGTGGTTTGCCACTTTCTTGAGTGCTTTGTCCGAATATTACCTTCTGTATCTATATCAAGACACTCAATAACCTATATATATATATATATATATATATATATATATATATATATATATATATATATATATATATATATATATATATATATATATTACAATGTAGGTTTTCACGGATGGTAGAATATGATGTGTTGTTCTTCCGGGTGTTCATCCGTTGGGTACTATTCGATAGTCGACGTTTCGCCATCATCTCAGATGGCATTATCAAGACGAGTTACTGCTTCGCTTCGAGAGGTGTAACTCGAAGCGAAGCGAAGCAGTAACTCGTCTTGATAATGCCATCTGAGATGATGGCGAAACGTCGACTATCGAATAGTACCCAACGGATGAACACCCGGAAGAACAACACATCATATATATATATATATATATATATATATATATATATATATATATATATATATATATATATATATATATATATATATATATATATATATATATTAAGAAAGTATTTCTGTTTCTCCATCACTTCATAACGAGTGCATTCAACAAAAAAATTAATAGAAACCTTCCATAGTGGATGTGTGGAATAATTGGAGATGACAAGTGAATACTTTCAATTCTAATTTTTCATTAGTGCAGTCGTTTAATATATCAGTTCATATTTTAAGCGGCGAATCATCTTCATATTGTTCACGGAAAGAATGGAAATGGTGTCTCTGAAATTTTTCATTGTAATTTCATCTCCTACACTTTTCTTAGTCAAATACGAACACATTCACAAACTGAACTTCTTCGTTGACTTTTTCACAGCATACGTTGTTTCACTACATCACTCAGGTTGCTTTTCCGTAGCTGTTCCTCATAATATGCACATCAATTTCGGGCTTTTTTGAAAATTTGATAAAAATTATTTTTCGCCAATTATACAGCGACCTCGAGTTATATAAAATCCTGGGTTTACGCAATGAAACAACGCCAATCTCACTGCAAATATCAAAAGTACACTCACCGATAACAATTTCTGCCATTTTGGAAGCAAATTCAGGTGTCTTCAAAAAATAACTCTAGCTGTTAGTACAATTGGATGAGTATTGATAACTGATTTGCAAAGTGCTTATTTCAAACAATAAGATCGCCATTAAGATATAGGTACTCAAAGATTTCTCCTCTTTATCTCTTCAATGAACTTTCAATAGAATTCAAGGCTTCGTTTGATAGTCTAAGAACTAGTATGACAATTAAAAGTTGGTTTCAGGCTTCAGGCCAGCTGTTTCATTATACATATACTTCTGCATGCAGAAATTAACTAAAAAAAATACACGTGAATACTTGAATACGCACCTGCGTATCCTCTCTCCCGCGGTTTTTTTTGTGCAAATTATATTCTGGAGTAATGAGGTCCCGTCGTTATAGCGAGAAAGACAGACGGTGACGTCATCACACCAGGTTGCTTGTCAGCAAGGCATCCAGTCAACCAGATTGTCACGTGGTGTGTCACTCACCGGCGAACCACTCATAGTGACTGTAGCGTCACGCGTCAGAACACACCACATTTCATAGTGGCGGGAGATTTGAATTTTCTGTGGAATAAATAATTCACCAAAAACTAAGAAACAAAAACTCAAACAGCTATGCCCAACCAGATGGGTTCAAAGGCATGATGCTGTCTTCGTCATGAAGGAGCTGTATAACCCTATCATTTCATCCTTAGAAGAAATCAAATATTGGGATGATAAGGACACATCTTCAGGGGCCGATGTCCCTTTGACAGCTATATGTCAGTCAGAGTACATTGTAGCTCTAGTATCTGCTGAAAAGCTACTCAGCTACACTTTGATATTGTGTCAAAAGCTACACAGTCAACTGATGCGGATCTCTGGACTGCTTTGAACTATGCTGACTATGTAGTTCAAAGTCTGAAGTCACTAAGAGAAAAAGTTGATGAAGAGTTTTCAGTCTCGAAGAGGCACAAAAAATGGCCAAATTGACTGAAACTACAATTGTTGGGAGGTAGACACACACAGAAGCAATGTCTCAGCCGAAAGCACAGAACAATTTAAAAGAATTAACGTATTCATCCCCTGGATTGAAAGTTTTATTTCCTGCATCGAATAACGTCTCTTAAAGCACAAGAACAAGAACAGGATGAAAAGGGTGTAATGATTTGATCATAATCTGTTGATGCTTGTTTGAGATATCCTGGCAATGAATATATGGATACTCATAATATTTATTACTGACCAAGGATGCAAATAAGATATTCATTATAATTTATATCGTCTAGAACCACTCTGAACACTGGAAATGAAAATATCGGCCCCAACAAACGAAAGAGATTCGAAACTAGCACATTCTTCTTTATATTAGAGGAGGAATCATTCAGTAATTATAAAACGTCGAAAAAATATTTTGATAAAAAAAATAACTGATAATTACGGGATATCCTGGGTACCTTCCCGTTTTATCCTGTATGGTATAGGCCACGCAAAGTTCATCATTAGAGATCTGCTGAGTGGGCGGATCCTCAAGACCATTTCCGAAATTTCCCCTGGCTAGATGTTTGTTGAAGTTCTAATGATCCATTACTTCGTGCTTTCAAAGTCACGGAAGTTATTCTATCATCCATGGATGATGCGAATGAATCTATCTTCTAACTGTTCAACAAAGACAGTGAGCAAGCTGCCGCCTTCAAAAATCTGGCCTACCGGCAGTGGCGCAAAAATCCCAGGGCTGAAAACCAAACTAGGTTTGTACTCGCAACAGCTGCAAACTACAAATGAATACGAGCAAAAACTTCAGAAGCGAAAAATTAGGGATAAACTGCTTGCCATTTCCAACGGTTCTTGATCCTCCTGGTCGGTAGCTGAAGGGGTCAATCAAAACTTTACATAATCCACAATTCCACCACTAACAAGTTCAATTGCACCAACAGCCATAGAAACAACAAATCTACTAGCTGAGCTATTTGCGCCCATTCAACAGTTGATTTTCTGGGAAATAACCACACACTATTCCTACACGAATCCACAATACCGGAAATTACTTTTCGACCATGTCTAGTTAGGCGAATTTTGAAACAGCTCAATATCAACAAGACGTCTGGTCCTGATGAAGTGTCCATCATCGTACTTTAAAAGTGCGCCAATGAACTCGCACCAGAATTTTGCAGGCTTTTCAACATGTCTTACGAGGAAGCTAAAATTTAGTATACAGGAGCTTGTTAGGTGTTGAATGGGAAGAAATGACTCCAACTGGGGACACCACCGTGGATGTAAAAGGGGAGTGTTTACATATGAAAATTACCTTTTCATCACTGTTTCTCCGTACCGCTATATTTTCTGAGGCTGAAATTTTGTATGTAGTTCATTTAATGTTCCAGATGTGCAGTAAAGAAAATGATTTTTCAATATTCCAAGTAAGTCTGTCCATAATGTGGTTGATATGGCCTCTTACAGCACGTAATTTGAATGAATACCGGTACCGGGCCAATTATATGTCACTCTTTCAAGAGTAAACTCTACAGAAAACATGTTTGTATTGTCTACTGATGAAAAAGCTGGGAACGTTGTATATAAAGACATTCTGTAGTATATTAGGTATCAGAATTGCACCCGTGAGTAGCTGGAGCGTGTCACCTGTCCTTAAATATTTCAAATACTTCAACATCTTGAGCCATCATCAAAATGACTTTCAGAAACAAATATCAATAGGCGACCTTCTATGGCATGTCACCCATATTATAATGCAATCGAGAAACATGGAGAGTCAAGAGCTGTTGCGCTTGACCCTTTGACCCTGTGTGGCATGAGGGTTTGCTGGCCAAACTTAGATGCTATCTATGGCTTGTGTATGGCTCTCCACCTTCCTGAAAAAACGTTACCTGCAGATAGACGTCGATGAATATCTCTCAAATACTTTTACCAACAACCCCAGGGAGTCATATTGTCTCCAACCCTCTTTTCATTATATATCAACGACTCATTGGAACAAACCAATAATCCAATATATAGCTTTGCTGACGACAGCACACTTGAATCGTGGACGAGGAAAAATTGAGTTGCTTGTTGAAGCAGGCTCTAAAACATCCAGAAGTTCTGAAAATTTGCCTGGTGTCATTCGGTTTAAGTAGTCTTATCGTACGCACGTGCGTCCTAGAGTTCCGTCAGAATCTAGAGTTTTAGTGGTTTTTGTCGATAGAAAATTTCAAATTTCACATCAGGGTGACAGTAAAAGTGTCGCTAATATTTATTTTGAAAAATAAAGTCAGTTTCGGGTGCTGAGTTGATGAAATTGAATAATTTCTAAAATTGATTCAGTGTAGTGGGACTAAACAGTTCTGATATTCTGTGCCTGCAATTAACATAAATCAGCACATCTGGGAAGACAACTGAGAACCCTGCCAGAGGCGTACCTACCAAAGTGAGTGAAAAAAATTCGTGGAAGCTGCATCACAGAGTGAGTAAAGACACTTACTGCTTTGGCGAGTTCCAGTGGCGTACAAAATTCTATTGATGCAATTTTTTTATTTTTATCTACACAAAAATGTCAGATAAATGTGGAAAATGTAAGAATGTAAATAGATCCCTGATTTTCTTTTGTCCTGAATGTCGTCAGGCATTCAAGAGAGTTCCATTGCTGCTCAGACAAATGGAGGATATAAAAAATGAAATTGAAAATTTGAAGAAGGAAGTTGATACTCTAAAACAAAACAATAAAATAATGGAGAATGAACTAACTAGTATTGAAAATAATGAAGAGAACATTGAAATGGAAGAATTTATAAATGAAATGAAAGAAAGAAGAAAACGAACAAATAGCGTTATTATATTTAATGTGAATGAATCTTCTATTACCAACAGAAATGAAAGAAATGAAGAAGAAAGGAACACAGTTAAGTAGCTACTCTCACATGTAGATGAAAATATTTTAAATTTCAAAGCTATGAGAGTCGGAAAGTATGAGGGAGGAAAAAGCCGTCCGTTGAAAGTTGAACTGGATTCAAACGAAACTGTGAAACAGTTATTAAATCACCGTAATAAAATTATTGATAAAGTTCCCTCAGTTAGATTATACTCTGATCAAACGGTAAAGCAGAGAAATTACTACAAACAATTGAAAGTAAAACTGGACTCCCTTATTAATGTAGGTGACGACTCGAAATGTATAAAATATATACATGGGATTCCCAAAATTGTCAACAAACAGAATGAACAAAATAAGTCAAAAAACTTATCCGAAGCTGCACTAAACTAGAGTATAATTCAGACATAGTATATTTAAATATTGAAAGTTTATTAGCAAATAAAACTTAGTTAATAGCAGATGTTTGTTGTTGCAATCCTGCAATGATTCTGCTTAGTGAATCCAGAACAACAACTGATATCCACGATTTTGAACTGGAAATTAGTAATTATACACTTGTTAGATGTGATTCAGACTCTAGACATACTGGAGGCGTTGTTATTTACATACGAAAGGGAATCCAATTCGTACATTATAAAACATTTATTCACAGAAACAATTATTGGTGTGAGTTTATCAAAATAAAGTCGGTAATAGGCAGTCTTTACCACTCGCCAAGTGCAAGTCATGCTACATTCTTGAAACATCTGGAAAGTATTTGTGAAGAAATTTTTTGTGAAAGATTTCGCACGGTGTTAATCGGTGATTTCAATTTGAATTTTGTATCTAACGAATTTTATGTCAAAAAGACCAAAGAACTTTTTAATACATATGGTTTATCTCAGAAAGTAACAACCTTCACAAGAATTACTAATAACAGTAAGACCTTAATTGATTATGTGTTAACTAATTGGGACAGCACTGTAGCAACTGTTTTGGATGAACCTAAACTCACAGACCACCTTTTAATATCTGTTAAATATTTTCATAGTGAAAACATAAATTACAGAAACAAACAAATAAAAAATGTTAGGAACTTGACAGAACGAAATTTGTTCAACATTAATTTTAATTTAATAGATTGTAACTTTTCACTTAACAATACAAATGTGAATCAGATTTATGATAACATTTAAGAAAATTGTGAAAACATCTTAAATGAAATTGCACCTTTAAAAACAATTACCTTCTATGAAGAAGATCTGCCTTGGTATGATGGTCAAATCAGAAGGTTGAGTAAAGAAAGAGATTTTTCTTACAAGTTATTTAAAAGAAATGCTAATTGGCATAATTATGAAAATAAACGTAATGCTGTCGTGAATATTATAAAGGTGAAGAAAAGTCAATATTATGTTAAAACTCTTTACTGCATTTCCATGCATATTTGCAACATCAAATAAATATCACATTCAAAATTCCATTGAGAGTTTAAAATAACGATAGACGCTTTGGTGCATACTTGCAACATATCGTAGATATACATTATGTCAAGCGGTGTCAGCAATGCAAATTATTTTTAGCCGCCATTTCTTTCTCAGTCGCCATTAAGAGCGGTTGTGCTTTCAAACATAAAAGACTCATAGTTTGAATTGTAGTAAAACCATTGAAATTTATAGTATTCTTTGTGGAAAAATTTATTATCAGGTAAGGAATATATTTATTTATTTCATTTGCAATTAACTTCTAATCACCGAATTGTAGTAAATCTGTAAAACTGTTTTTAATTTATGGTGCATATATGCACCATTTTGCCGATTGACTATATATACAAATTAACATTACAAACAGAATGATGCACATATGCAACATAGAAGTAAACAATAATTATTAATAAATTAGTAGGTACCTGTAGTTAGACAAAATTCAGGTAGCTATTCAATTAAGGTAGGTACACTTGCATACAGTAGTATATAAGGTGTAATTAAATCAATCAGTTTTATTTTACAGTATACGTTTGAAAATGTCCTTATACGATGAAACTGCAGTAACGTTGGTTGCAAATAAAAGTGGTAAAAACATATAAAATTTCCTTTTCCAGTTTTGTCAGGTACAATGTCTTCTTGGAAAAAGTCGGGGAAACACAGGCCACTGACTCAGCAGGAATTAGAGAATGCAACTGCCAATTTATCGGGAAGTAAGGACGACTTTCAGCTAGGTTCAGATGAAGAAGATGCCTTTTCAGAAGGTAACAATGTTCCTCTCGACATGTCTGATAATGAACTGCTCGATGACTCTAACGAACTGTTTGATATTGACAGTATTTCAGTACACTTCGCCGATGAAAAAGTCGAAATCGTGACACCAAAAGATGGAGATGATTTACCATCTACATCAGGTTTTGACTCCCAAATTCAGGATGGATTCGAAATTTTGATGGACATAACTAATGTACCATCCACTTCATTTCAAGAAGAAAATATTCTTCAAATTCCTCGAGAAAATCCAAGCACAAAAAGTTTTGAAGAACATAATCCTATTCAAAATGAGAATCATTATGCAGAGCTAAATAAAACACTGGCTGATGAAATAATTCCACTAACTAAACAGAAACGACTACGGAAAGGCAGAAACCAAATGAAAGACACAAATTTAGTAGAGGAACCTGAGCCTCCCAAAAAAATATATTGAAAATATTGAAAGAAAAATACCCGCTGCCTTCTTGGAAATGCTTACATCATCTGACTTCTTTAAAAATTTCACGGATAAGTTGTATGCTCACATAACAGAACAGTCCAATTGAATTTCAGCTCAAATCTCACCAGACCATCCAGATAATTTAACTTCAACGGACATAAAGAAGTACATAGGTGTTTGCATATTGATGTCAGTCATGCATCTCCCAAGTATTCGGAGCTATTGGTCGAAGTCAATTGGTATAGGACATGGACGTAGAAAAACAAATGGACTCAGTTATTTACCTCATTAAATGAAGCCGGTGAATGGGAGCATTCTAAGATCACGATATGGATATGAACGTTGCCATATTGAATCCGTGATAATTACATTCAACAGCATGAAGTTATGACATCTATCATGAGGTTACAATAGACATCAAACATTTCAGAACCTAAACTAGTGCCACATTCACTTCGAAAATATTTGTCATTACCATATAAATCGGCACAGTTCGTTACAAGTGAACTCGTGGCAACACTGTCGAATTTGTCGTTTGGAAGCCTACTACCTTCCTTGCAGTGATGCCAATTTGCCAGTAATTACTGCATTTGCAAGTAATCCGATTATTCAGAAACTAAAATGCAGTAATAAAGATATGCAAGGAATTTGCGATATTCTGCAAGCATTTTGGATATATCTCTTTATATTGATAGAGTGAGAGAGAGGGAAAGAGAAACAGGGATTGAAGCAATGCCCCGAAAATACTATAAAGTATGCAAGAATTTGTTCCGTTCATTTTGAGGGAGAAGCGTTTGAAGTGAAACCCAGTGGGAAAATATTCCTGAAAAAAGGTGCCCGTCCTTTGTCTTTTAATCAAGAGTATATTCCTCCAACTTCAAGGTATAGTAATCATTCAACAGTTATCATTTTCTAACAATATATTTTTCGTAACATAAATTAACTTTTTTCAGAAAGGATGACTCATCTACAGATTCAACAGGTACAGCTTCAGAAATCAATTTTTTTGGAAGTTGACAAGTCTTTTGGTCCTCCACTAAAGAGGTAAGATCAAATCCAGGTGGTGTAATATGATTGAGGCTCATTTTTATAACTATTTCTGCTCCTGGTATTGTGCTAATAATCAAATAATGATCTTTTATGTTCACGGAATTTTGTACTCTTAGTGCTAAAAAAAAATATCGAAGGAAAACTGAATTGGTTCCAATGTTTCCTGTGGGATTTTGAAACTGATAGTGTTTTCCATTTAGGAATTGGCCCAATCTGAGCATTCTATAATTTTTAGATTAAGAAGCAATGTGCAGACTCATCAGACCGAAATCTCATACTCTGACTCCAGAAATCACAAGCAATGGGTTAGCTGTATTTGTAAGCTAATTTTAACCACGATTCCCAAATCTGTATCCGTCAATATACGTTCAATAATAATGATTTCAGTTCATTTTGATATTTTAGGCCAGTATTTTTCTGCTTGTCATTTCAATGTAAATTAATTATTGTTGATATTTGCAGTCTAATCTTATAGTTTTCCAGAATATTCAGAATTTTTGTTCTTTGACATGTGCATGCTTGTGAATACAAATAACAGCTTGAACATTATTATTATTATTCTTTATTAATCCCAAGAAACATGAACGATGTTCATACTAGGGTATACTAGGGTAATAATACTAAATTAATAAACTTCAATATAACAATTTAAAAAAAAGATGAACAGTTTTTGAAAAAAAAACTGAATTTTATTTATATTCATTTCAGAGCTCCTGATGACCTAGCTACTAGTGATTTTTCAACTCCTCGTAAGGTCAGAAGAAATCTGAAAACAATGAAAAAATCTTGACAGGCCAGAAAACTATAAGAACTTTACAACAGTCAGTGCGGAGACTGCGGTCCAAGGTGACAAACTTGAATTCACTGATAAACCATTTGAAAGCTAAATCTTTGGTCCGTGAAGATTGTGAAAGTTCATTGAGAGTGAGTTATTAAGGTTTCAATCCGTTTCACCACTACAACAAATTTCATTAAAATTATAGATTTTTGTAGAGTTGATTGCTCATGAACTTCTTTGCCGAGCAGAAAATATGATAAAGATAATGAGATAGTCATCATTGATGTCATAAGTAAGTGATTGAAAAATTTTCGGTGCTATAATATGTAGCGCATTATGGGATATATTGGTTTTGTGTTTATTTTTTTCTATACACTTCATTTCAAGTAGCATTATGGGTACAGTTTAAACATATACAAAAACTCCTTTTTTTCCACTAACTCTAAAATTTTTATTTTGTTCATCATCTCAACAATCTGTGAAGGAATTGAAACAAAAGTTTTCTTTTATGAATAATCGACCAATCAATATTTGAGAATAAACTGAGTGAAGACATACGAGAGTTGGATTTTCTCCATTCTTCTGCTTGGTGTTTAACAGATTATGTTAATGATATTGTCTGTTATATGGCGGGTTATGTGTCGAGGAGCCTGGAAAATATTGTTTCATATTTTAAATGTAAGTCACTTTTATTTGATGAAAATGATGAGACTACCTCTACACTGCTTATAAGAAAGGAATATCGAAACCTCACTAAAGCATCAAAGTTAGTAGTAGAAGTTTGTGTTGTTGCTGAAAAGTATTTTAGATTTTTCCATAAAACTAACAACATATTCAGTAATAGAATAAAAAACCTAATGAATGTTTTGGTGAATAATACTCTGAAAAACATGCCACCAAAAATATATGATTATTTTGGTGATCACTTGTATGATGAAGATGTCATTGGTGGTCATTCATTGCAGCTATTGAAACTGATTTTAAATGAATATTTCAACATTAGAATTCATCCTGAAACATCCTCTAAATTAGATGCATCAACAAAACGAGTTAGGAGTATATTGACAAAAACTGTTTTGTTTCGAAATCAATAAAACTCTTAGAAACTTCAGAGAAGATGAAAACCCAAACCCAAACCAAGTTAGCGCTAACTTGGTTAGCGAAACGTATGTAGAGTGCGAGATTCCAGTTTGGTGTTTGGGTGTTTGGGAAACTTCTTCGAAGTTTCTAATTTCAAACAACTATTTCTGAAAAATATTTCCATTCATATTATCGAGTGGGTACTCAATTCAAAACATTGTTTCTTTTTCCTCTTTTTTTATTTATCAATTTTCAACAGTTTTTTAAAAGAACCGACTTTTTCGAGTAATTATATTTATTTCGAATACAATGAAGTTTTCCTGTAATTGATGTCGGAAATATCTATAATCTCTAACAATAATTGATGAATAGATCTCTGAAGTTTTCATAAGTATATAACATTTTTTTTGCATATTTTCGTTTACATTGCCCATATTGAATTTATTGCGAGCGCCACTGTCGTTGGAGGGTATGTTACAGTCTATCGCAAGATTCCTCCTTCCCCGTAACCCGCTCGCCACCGAACCGAGCGGCTTTAAAACATTCTGTGTTGAAGGTATTGGTTTGCCGAGTCCATTTATTTTTCTACGTCCATGGTATAGAAAGTATCAAGCAAATGATGTCTCAAAAACATTTCGAAAAAATACGTAAAGTATTACATTTCAATGACAATACAAATATGACAACTCGCAATGATGCAAATCATGATCGATTGTATAAATTGCGTCCAGTTATCAACCATTTATTGGAGCGTTTCCAAACTGTGCCATATGAACGGGACTTATCAGTTGATGAACAAATCTGTTCAACCAAAGCAAGAAGTTATTTGAAGCAATATATGCCTGCTAAACCTCATAAATGGGGCTATAAGTTTTTTGTACTGTCAGGAGTCTCAGGTTATACGTATAATTTTGAAGTTTATACGGGCCAAGAGAATAGCAATGAGAATAGGACAGGTACACAATCGAATTTAGGTGCCAGCGCTAATGTTGTTACAAGGTTGCTTCGCAATTCACCTGAAAAAGTTAACCATAGAGTCTACTTCGACAATTATTACACCACACTTCCTCTTATGGTACATCTTGGTCAAAAAAGCATTCAAGCTTTAAGCACAGTTCGTAGAAACCGACTACCAAATTGTAAATTACCAGAAATTGAAAAATCACCAAGAGGGACTATGAGTGAGTATATAACTACAATGGACACTATCGATGTAACATCTGTTGTCTGGAAAGATAACAAAGTCGTCACCCTTCTGACAAACTATTGTGGAATATTACCAGTACAACAGGTCCAACGATTTGATAAAAGGCAACAGAAAAAAATCACAGTAGATTGCCCGAAATTGGTAAAAGAATACAATCGTCACATGGGTGGGGTAGACCTTACCGACAGTCTGATTGGCAGACATAAAATTACGATAAAATCAAAGAAGTGGTATTTTCGTATGTTTTACCAACTTATAGATATATCATAGTAAATGTTTGGTTACTTTACAAGCGCTTACATGCTCAACAAAAAAGGACATCAAAGTTGCTAACTTTAGCAAATTTTCGTGTAGAAGTTGCTATGGACCTAGGGTTGGCAGGATTAGCAGTTAGCAAGAAACGAGGACGAAAGTCAAATCTTGAACAGGACTTACAAAATAGAAAACGACGAAATCCAGCTTCCTATATTCCTCCTCAAGGTGTACGCCAAGACCAGTTTGGACATTGGCCAATTTGGAATTCCAAACGTCTACGGTGTAAACTGCCAAAATGTGAAGGCTATACTTATGTTACGTGCGAGAAATGTACTGCATCTCTATGTTTTAATGCAAAAATCAATTGTTTTAAAGAATTTCATCAATAAATATATTATTCTAAAGCTAATAAATAATGGTATCATGTAGCATTTATGCAACATTTTGTATTTTGACGGTAACTGAACATAGATTAATAATGCAAAATGATGCATATGTGCACCATTATAAAAAAAATGAAAAAATAAATAAAACATATAAAACATATTTTTTTTTATTTTTTTCGAATTATGTACTAAATGTTTTATACTATATATTTTTTTCATGATTATTAAAAAAATTGCGCAGTAAAGGGTCAGATTGATAGCAACAAACATAACCCACGTTTAATGTGGAAAACTCTAAGGAAATTAATCAATCCAAAACAGTTCACAAACTATTGTGCTAATGGTATTCAATTTGAGAAAGATAATCAAACAGTTATCATTAGAGAAAAACAAGAATTGGCTAATTGTTTCAATTCATTTTTTGTAAATAGTATTACAGACATTATTTCTGATATTGGAGATATTGGATTTACCTGTCACATCGACTACGTTGATGAAGGGGGTTTCAGTGATTTTGATATACTAACTCTTCAAGATTTGAAAGTAATTCCAATTTAGCAAACAAAGAATCACAAGTATATGCATTATCGAGCAAAATTATAAAGAGTACTTTTGATGTAATTGGACATGTGTGGAGTCATTTTGTCAACACTTCGTTACAAAATAGTAGTTTTTTAGATGATCTAAAAACAAGTACAGTTACGCCTATCGAAAAAGTTCCAAACATAAAAAAATGTAATGAATATAGGCCAATTAACACTTTACCTTGCGCTGAAAAACTGTTAGAATCAGTAGTATATCAACAACTGTTGGAATATTTCAATGAAAATAACATACTATTCACAAACCAATGAATGTCTGGTTTTAGAACCAGACATTCATGCGAACCCGCACTTCAGCTTACAGTTACTGAATGGAAAGATAAAATGAGTAAAGGCATGTACACTGTAGCAGTATTCTTAGAACTTAAACGTGCGTTTGGAACGGTTGATCGTGAAATATTAATTGAAAAATTAAAAAAAATATGGCATTGAAGGAAAAGTATTTGATTGGATCAGTGATTACCTCACAGGAAGGAAGCAGGTAACCAAAATCAATGAATTTGAATCAACAGCAATAAGCATAGACCACGGGGTTCCGCAGGGAAGTATTTTGGGGCCATTACTATTCTTATTTTACATGAATGTGAATATGAACATTATTTCGCTGATGATGCCCTAGTATCGGTTAGTGATAAATATATAGATGAAGCTATTAAAAAATGAATGAAGCATTGCATAATATTGCTATATATTTAAAAACTAATGAATTGAAGCTAAATGTGAACAAAACAAAGGATAGGATACTTACTACACCATTTAAATACAGAGAATTAGATTTAAATCAAATTGAAATAAAAATAGAAAATGATAAAATTAAGCTCATTACTGAATTCAAATGTCTAGGATTCATGTTAGACAATCATCTATCAATGAATAACCATTTCACCTACATACAGAAAAAATTTTGAAGAAATTATATTTTTCACAAGAAAATCCCGACACTTGAATATGCAATCACGGATAACTGTATATAAGACAATTATATAACCACATTTTGAATATTGTCCCACTCTTCTATACACAAGTGATTTGAATAAAATGAGAACACTACCAAAACTACAGAATCGCGCAATGAGGATTATTTTGAGATGTGACAGGAGTACCCATATATCTTTAATGTTAAATACTCTAGAATGGTTATCTATAGAAAGTAGGCTTACATATTTAACGATGATTTATATTTACAAAATGTTACATAACCTTCTACCCTCATATTTTGACAAATTTGTAATTTTCAATAATCAAATCCACCAGTATAATACTAGAATAAAAAATAATTTGTATGTAAATAATCAAACAAAAACATTCAACACTAAAACATTAATGTTCAAAGGATTTATTAAGTATAACAGTCTACCTGAAAATGTAAAGACTTCTAACAGTCTTATTCTGTTCAAAAGAAATGTATTAGACCATTTAAGAGACCATTAAGGTATTATGTGATATTTTTTATCTTTTATTCTTTTTTTTTTTGTATTTTCAATTATCGTAGGTAAGACTACTTATTAACAAATATAAGTAGATCTTTTTTGTATTATTGTATTTATATGTATATTAATGTTAACATTACTATCATTGTTGTATATATTAGGATGTCTCCTATTTGAATAAAGCTTTTCATTTCAATACTGGAAAAATTTCTCCTCGTCTTTTTTCAGATCGTTGAAAAGTTGATGAAACTCTCCCTGATTTGCCCTCTTTTGATTAATGGGATGGACCCACAACATTTTTTTTTTTGTGACTATTTTCTTCTACATTCAATAATGCGGCCACTATAATGACGACTTCATCAGAACTGCTTGTGATAGACATGTTGCTGTCACCGCTCGATGTCAACTGAAATTCCTTTGAAATCGAACAAACAGCACCTTCATTATGCTGGTTGTAGCTGGACAAGTGGGCGATGCCACTACCCGTCGCCATCAAGCGACGGACAGCGCCGTGCTGTGCTGTGCCGGACAAGTAGGCGACAAGCTTAACAATTCGAATCATATGACCTCCTATCTACTCAATAACTGATCATTTGACCAGTACATATGACCAATATGACAAAGTACGTTCTGCTGTTTTACGTTATGTATTGCAATTTCTCCCCGTTGATGTTATGATGTAGTACATTATGATGATTTAAATAGACCCAATAATAACCGTTTCGAGTACAAGAGAGTTGTACGCTATTTTTTCTACACCCGATAAATAATGAAGATCTATAAATATTATATTTATATTTGTATTGAACACAAAAACAGTAATTATTCTACGAAATTGTAATTAATAGTATTACCTCGGGTATTACCATGGATATAGAAAAACTATAAACAATTTATTTATACTTATATTTTACATAGAAATTATGATTATTCTGATTCCTTGATAATATTAGGATTACTCATTGTACAGTTCCATGTCCCACTGATCTGGAAGTGGAAGGCATATTTACATTCATCTCATTATTGCTAATCTAAATAGAGTTAAATATTGTTTTGGAAATGCTGATTTTATCCTGAACCTAAATTTCAATGTAGCCTTTCGACACTGAATTGGATTTCCAGTCACCATGACGTTTCAATGTAGTAATATCACCACCGACATAAATTAATACGGTTGCAAATGTCATTCCAAAAAAAGCCCTGTATATGAATTCGGATTAGGCAGATTTAAATATGTTGCTAGTCGTTTTCGTACACTTTCTTAGATTTTTGGGATAAAATATTTTGTACTGCATATACGGCTTTCTCCGATATGTGCAGAAGGATTCGATGGTAATTCTTCTATATCGCTAATATCAGACATTTTGGTAATATAACTGTCGAAGTTTAACTATATTCTATGAAAATTTAATACCTACTGATTTTTAAAAATTTAACAATTATAGTCTGTACAGTACTGAGAGAAACTACAACAGTATATCTAAACATACTAGCGTACTGCATTCATATCTTTTACTCGCAACGAATTGAATAAATGAAAACACAATTTTTTTCGTGAAAAATCTCATTCATAACAAACAAAATAACAAATCAACTACGACAAATGTGATAATATATCCAGTAGTAACCAAACCATTCTCCAACGAATAGGTATTTAGTTGCAGGGGATTGAAAAAAAATTGTTTCTTTGAAGGCGGTATAAATAAATATTCCTTTAAATTATACCGTCAAGAGACACACTGCACTCATCAATAGGACCGACTTGGCTTTTTAAAGAGGAAGAAAATATTACTTTATTTTCTGTTGGGAGTAAAGGCCATGGTAGGGGGTTAGTCGTGATATTCTTCAGTGATATTCTTCAGTTACACGTTGTAAGCTAGTTGTCCGGGAACCGTGAAGTGTCCGAAACTGTCAGCATTAAATATAAATAAAGAAACAATTGTTATTCTTCAAGAATACAATACCCACCCGAAATAAAAAGTCGGGAGGAAGTAGTGCAGAAATGCGCTAGTATGACCGGTGTCAATAGATCGACAATTTTCAAAATTCTTAAGAAACTCAAGGAAAAAAACAGCTTTTTGGAGCCGAGAGTTATCCACTGGCAGGAAGTATTTGGTTATCGACGAAGATATCAAGAATTCTATTAAGAGAACAGTACACTCTTTTTACATAAAAAAAGAAATACCTTAAATAAAGTTTTGCTAGTTATTCGTAAAGAAAGTTTTTTCCTGATATAAGAAGAAATAGATTGTGGAAGATATCACAAGAGTTGAACCTCATTTTTGGAAAATTAGATTGAAAAAGTATGTTAATAGAAAAATCAGAGATTGTACGTATGGCATGTTTGCATTTTTGAAATTCTTCCACTCTCAGATAATACCGAATGTACTATAGATAGGAATCTAGGACAATCGTGAAATGCACATCATGCTTGAATGAAAAATTATGAGCATAAAAGTGTATTATTATAGTACTGGTTTAGGAAAAAGAATGTGAACTTTCACGGCCGGAGTTAGCTATGTCGAAGTTATTTTCCAGATTTGTGGTTAACAGATTTCTATATCTGACGTTTTGTCTCCGACTCATCGAAGGCAATGAGGCATCGAACGAAATGATTGGATTGTTCATACAGCATTCAGAATTCTACAAGTTTCTCAAGGTTTCCACTTGGAAATTTGAATTAGAATGTCGGTTCATCCGTATTTGTAACAATAAATTTGTAAACAAACAACATTTGTTAACGTGAGATTCAAAATGTATGCAAGTTTGGAGTGGTTCGATTGAGAGGTTTGAAAATGAATTTTTGCATTTCTAATATTTTCGGATGAAAACCTCTGTTACTATAATAATAAATGAACTTGAAATAGCTGTGAATTTATATAATGATACATGAGATATGATCAATTGAGAAGTTTTTCAGCATTACGTTCTATTGATGCACTGTTTGAAACCTTTGGTGTAGTAATGAATATTACTGGAGTTTTTTCCAACACCAAACCGTTATTTCAACACCTCGACACGTGTTTCGATCACCAAGTGATATCTTCAAGAGGAAGATTAATCTGATCAAATAGTTCGATCTTCCTCTTGAAGATGATCACTTGGTGATCGAAACACGTGTCGAGGTGATGAAATAACGGTTTGGTGTTGGGAAAATAACTCCAGTAATATTCATTACGTTCTACATAAAAAATGTGTGTTTTCAAAGTGTACGAATATGTCAAAACAGTAGAGAATACAAATATTCATCTGGAAATACTCTTTGTAATTTCGAAGGAATAATTACATACCTATGAATTTTACGCAAAAGTTTATAGAGGAGAATGTCAAATTTAAAAGTAGGATGCTTTGCAATCTACACAGGTTAGCCAAACGGAAACGAAACACTCGATATCGTTACCTGCGTCAACATTTTACGAAAACTCCTAAATTGATGGGGTCCACTTTTTTCCGATATCTTTGACCTCGCCACATTCAGCCCTAAGGTCAGAATATGCCCAATTTTTTAATGGAATAGGAGTCGATTAGAATGTCGTAATGACGCAGACATAAATTAGAGAAGAACTCAATTGAAAAAAAATATGACAGGACTAGGATGATTCGAACGGGGCTCTTCTGTTCTGTAGATAGGCGCCTTAGTCATCTACGCTATCGGAGCCACTAAGCAGAATAACGGCACATTTATATCTTCATATCAGCCTCTCGTAGTGTTAGTGCGGTGAGAAATGAAATTTATTATTTGCGATGAACTTCAATTCAATTCAATTCGGTTTATTGTCCCAAGAAACAATGAATGCTTATAATTAGGGGCTATAACTAACTACAAAGTATAATAAAATAACAGAAATAACATACTTTACAATGAACACACATCATATCTAGAAAAAAAATATCAATGAAATGCAGTCAAATAATGAAATTGGTTACAGAAAGAATATATATTCAAAACGTGTAATTGAAATAAAATGCAAACTATGAAATTCCACTAATTAGATTTCTTTCAATTGATATTTGAATTTTGTAATGGAATAATACTTATTTATTTTTTCTGGAATTGAATTATATATAATGATCCCACCATGATATATCGACTTTTTTCCAAAATTTGTTTGTAAATTTGTGACAAAAATTTGGTTTGTCTTGTGGCATGATTATGAACATGTCCAATTGGAATAAAATTTAAGTTTGATTTCTTTGTATTATTTTTTACAACACGAATGCAGCTAATTTTGAGTTCATAGAGTGAATTCAAGTCCAATAAAAGGTTTGGCTTATATAAGTTCAATGTTGGTTCCAAATATGATAATTTATAAATGCTTCTTATTATTTTGTTTTGTAAGGTTTTCAGAGGTTTTATTATAGATTTACCTGCTGTTCCCCAAATAGAAATGATATAGTGCAAATATGAATAGATGAGACTGAAATATATATATATATATATATATATATATATATATATATATATATATATATATATATATATATATATATATATATATGTAAACGGTCATTTGTCAGCCCGTAGAATATACGATGTGAACTTTGGTCAGCCCTCGGAAACGTCGGTCGTCCCGGTTTCGGGCTCACCAACGTTTCCCACTGTATATAGTGTTTTTTGGACATGTTATCATGTGAAATGACGTTTAGCAAATTTTCGGTTGGGCCGACCATTACACCATATACACATAGCTGATACACCACCTACTTTCACAAAACTTCGCCAGGAGGCGTGGCTGTGTAATTGTATACACCTGATGTGAATAGTGTCTTTGTGAGCCCAGGTTTATACGAACACTTTCAATGGATAGCATGTTGGTCAGCCCACAATCGGGCAACCCTGCACTTGCATTTCATGATTCTAACTAGATTGTCGTGGTGCAGAAATTCGATAATAGAAATGGAAAATTTTTTGAGAGATGTAGAATTTTATGAAAAAGTTCCTGTTTTGTATGTTTTTTGTACAAGCGTTCGTGTGCGTGCATCACCCTATATCTATACAAGCAATTTAGATCAGGAATTGTTTCGCATATAAAAGTTTTATCAGAGCTTCGTAACATATTCACTTGTAGAAAAATGCTTGATCTGAACTCATACTTTCCCACATTCGACTACTTACCCGAAATCAGCTTTTTCGGATAACGGTGTCGAGTACGGAAATGTACTGTTTCCGTTCTAGTTAGGATAATAATAATATAATTACTAACAGTGCGTTATTCCATTTAGCTTGTCGAAGCAATTTTAACCTCTGCACTATCTTAGATACAAAAATTTGAATATGTTATAAGTTGAAAATATCAATATAGTGTTCGGAATCACACGTTAAAATGTAAGACCTCGTTAATCTATAGCTAGTACAAGTTTATACTTCTGAGGGTTGTCGTTCGTAGGGGTGCGACAGACAAATTTTAAACCGTTTCCTGTTTGTATTTTCAAATGTAGATTTTCAAATTCTAATTATTTGGCATGGACGCCTCAACAGAAATCGCATTGTGTAAATCAATTTTAGACATTAAGCAGGAAACTTCGGATTTGACTTTGAAATTGTAGATTTGAAAACCTGACTGCACAAAAATAATCGAAGTGTGACTGAGTAGAAATGAGTAGATGAAAAATGACATTTTTTTCACAAACGAAAAATCTAAAATGTGATGAATGATCTGGTAATGAATTTATTGAGAAATGAATAGTGAATATCCAGAATGTCTACAGTTTCAATAAATTCTATATAAAAATCCGCAGCAGCACTACGGATTTCCGATATATAATTTAGTTCAAAAATTAGGTAAAAATCGCACTAAGTATGTTTTCTATGACGAAACGAAATTCTGAGTGACTAGCATAAGGTAAGATATAATTTGAGTAATAAGTTTCAATTCTCTTTTTCTTAGCAATAGTTTTTTCGAAAACTCCCTTTCAGTTTTTGGAGGTATGATGTTGTTCAGGTTGAACATAATGAAGTGGAGATTAAACCAATGTTTTTTTATTATGCTGACTGTTCATGACGATGAATACGTCATATCATCATCGATTATAACCTGCAGCAGACATTTCAATCAAAATAAAAAAGACTTGGAATATTTCAGCACAGAAAAAATTTGATCAGGTTGAATAAACATTTATTTGAATGGAGTATTATTCTTCAATTTGAGAACTGCTGACAAAAATTGTTCGGTAAACTAATAAACACGTAGTATGAAAAAATAACATAATTTCTAATGAAATGAAACTACAACATGGGTAAAAAAATATCAAATGAAAATTATTAATATTATTTCTTCTTTCTATAACAACAGTAAACGTATTCTTTGATTGCAGCCCAGTTTCTATTTTTTAATAATGATGAATATTTCTTTTCCTTATATTTTAGATACAAACAAGAACTAATTCAATTCTAGCACTTCTTTTTTTTTTCGGAGCGAAAAACTTTTTGACTATATTTCGTTTTGCTCCTTAGACCAGGTTTGTTTTTGAGAAGGTTTTATTGTTTTCAAAACTGTGCGTGTCTGATGATCTGAAATGAGATCAGTGTGTTGAAAAACTGTACCAAGATATCAAACGGGTTGAAAATGGATCCAAAAATGAATGATAAAAATAAAAAATGAAAGGACGATACTGAAAAGTGATTTGACTCATTTCCAACCTATACTCACAGATACGGATGATTCCAAAACAACTCAAAATATAAATAATTGATTGCATATAGGGAATTTTTTTCAAAAGAAGCCACGTTTAATATCTCCATAAATAAGACAGTAATGTAAATTTCCCGAAACACCTAATTTTTGTGAAATAATATAAGGTATCGCTAAGCTGCGTACACACTCCTCTTCAAAATATCAAACAAAATAACCCCTTATATGCCATCTATTGGATAAGTGATTTTATCAGGAATTCAACGATGATTTTTCAGGGTTGATTTCTAATTTACTATGAAGAAGGACCTTGAAGTATAAGTGAACGACTTTTTAGATTAATTGATACAATCTCTCACAAAAACGTATACAACAATTATTTCTATTGTTAAGTTCCTAACAGAAAACAACTTTTGTCGCGTTGAATTATATCTGTCGGATTTTTGGCAAAGTTTCTCACACAAAACACTTCAAAATACTTTCTAAAACTCACAACCAAAAATGTCCCACTAAACAGTTTTATAAAAACGCGACACGTGTTTCGCCATACAATGGCTTCTTCGGGCGTATCTTTATCTACTATATTTTACAAATTTAATGCTTGGTATAACTAATTTTAAAATTTAAAGTACCTACATTTCAAGTACTTGAGTTTGTAATGGATTAAATGACTTGAGCTTATGTCCCAGTCCCCACATTTGAAAAATATTCAGTAACGGTTATTCAATTCTAATTGATCATTTAGTTAGTTACCCGAATTCTTGAATCTATTGATTGCTTGACATTTTAGAAGATTGAATTTCAAACTCTTCTCTTCTAAATATAACATGTCATATTCATGACTGAACTCATGTACTTCTGCTAAAAGGTGGTTTGCAAATGTGAAATTGGTCTTTCTATTCACAAAATTACATCTATGCTTTTAATTCTTTGGAAAATGATCTCCCTGTTTGGCCATCATACAGTTTTGGGCAAGAGCCACAACTCAGCTGATATACTCCTGATCTATCCGATACCGAAGTTTTGTCTTTATTGTTTTTAATAAATGCACTTACACTATTAGTCGGACTATTACTATTTCTGTGAGCTAAGTTTACGCAGTCTTTCTTCAAAAAAATATTATTGGTTGGTTCAGCCAAAAATGACAATGTCTCATAACTGACGTTATCGCATCTTGAATTTGGGTAGATATGGTCCATGGCTTGCTTTTGTAGTTTTTGTTTGATTTGTTTGATCAAACTCAGCTCTCTCTGGAAATTATTCAATAGTCTATGAAGAATATTATTGAATGCAGCAACTTTATGCTGGTAAGAGTGCGTAGAGGAATTATGTATGATAATGTCCGTGTAAGATGGTTTGTGAAAATTGCAAATTCATGTTCATTGTTATTTTTTGTAATGGTTGAGTCAAGGTAATTTAATGAATTATTTACTCCTCTCAGTGGTAAATTTTATTGACGGGTGGATGGAATTGACATATTCAACGAACTTGCCTACTTGCTTTTCTGTAATGATTTCATTATTCACTAGTGATAAATGGATATCGTAATGCTTGAAGAAATACATGCATAATGAATATTTAATACAACAGTCCTGAACAAACTGTAACGTCTATTTGATAAAAAAAAATTGATGAGCTTCCGTGAAGTATCATATTTATTCCAATACTTGCTACTTTCTACACACATTCACATAAAATTGATATACCAAATTTGGAACATCCATTCGAACTAAAAATGAAAACACAGGAAAATAATATTTCATTTGAGTTAGGAATTGGAAAACAGTGAATTACTTAAAATTAAGTAGATTCTATGATATTTATTAGTAATCGTCATATACCTATATATTCTCTAATTATTCTCTAAGTATACCAAAATATTGGCAAGCCAATTAACAAAATAGCATTAGGACCATTACAAAGATCGTAACGGTTCTCAAAGAGTTTCGCGCCAAAATAGTTAACGAGTGTCAAACAATTGCAGATTTCGTAGGAATACTGAAACTTTAATGAAATGAATAAAAACACTTTTGTCTAATTACCTATATTTGATTTTATTTATATGACCCTTTTCGGGTTTGACCCCATTACCGAGTATTACCTTACCTATAAATTTCGCTGCCGCTGATATATATACCATTATTTTTTAAAGAGAAATTTTGATGATTATAATATCCTCCATTTCATAAATTTATTATCGGATGAAAAGTGCAATTTTCTATACTTCACTGAATTTGACTTCGATACTAAATTTTCCCATTTTCATGATGTTTTTCTTCAATCTTTTGATGTATCCTTTCCTAAACAGTTTCAAAAAATTAAACAAAATCAAAATTCAAGTAGACACAAACCATGGATTACTAAGGATATCGTTGAAGAAGGTATATTACTCAGAGATATTTATAATTTGAACAAGAGCCAAACCAATGTACATTTATTGGGTCAATATAAGCAACTCTTAAAAAATCATAGACAAAAAATTGTGCTCTCAAAAAGTCAATACTTTAATAATCAATTCCTCAAGGCTCAACATAATCTGAAGCAGCCTGGTCTATCATCAGGAAAAATACTATTATAAACGATTCATCTAAGACATTGGCGATGGTGTACTTGTTGACGATGGTCCCGGTATATCTCAAGCATTTAGTAGTTATTTTGTCGATTCAGTGGAGTTATCAGTAAAAAATACTGCCCCTGGTGGCATTGAAAATCGTTGTGTAAAAACTGAGAGTCTTTTCTTCTATCCAATAGATGAAACTGAACTCGTGGAAATAATTAAATTCGCATGTTCGAAAAATTCCAGTGGGGTTGATGAATTGCCAGGCAATGTTTTAATGAAGGCTGCTTTGAAAATAATGAAACCTCTGATTTATCTAATCAATTTATCTTTCTCTGAAGGTATTTTTCCTTCCCGACTTAAGTAAGCAATGGTCGTCCCAGTCTATAAAAAAAGCGATAAGCATGTAATGTCGAACTACAGAAGTATTGCTTTACTATCTCCATTTTCGAAAATATTTGAAGAATCATATCAAAACTTGTGTCCTTTTTAAATAAATTCAATATCGTGTCTGACAACCAATATGGGTTTCAAGTGGGCTTGTCAACCCAGGATGCCATCCTTTCTCTACATAATCATGTATTATCAAACTTCGACAACGATGAAAAATCACTTAGTGTTCTTTTCGACTTGACACGAGCGTTTGATATCAGTCATCATGGTCATCTTCTTGGTGAACTGTTTGGCATGGGCGTTCGTGGTCCAAGTCTGAAATGGATTGAAACCTATTCAACTGGTCGTACACAGGTTGTTAAAGTTAGGCTTCAGACTGGGTCATTTTTCACTGAATTTCGAAACGTTGTTACAGGTGTGCCCCAAGGTAGTGTTTTGGGGCCTAGACTATTTATTTTATTTGTTAATGACCTTTCAAAAATTAATCATCCACAGTGCTCTATACAATTTGCTGATGACACATCTTTTACTGTCAGTGGTTCGGAATGTGAAACTTTGTCAGTAAGAGCAAATGATGCTGTATTCAACATGCAAAATTATTGTTCTAAGAATGGCTTGATTCTAAATAATCTTAAAAGCAACACCATTTTCTTTACAATTCAGGAAACTGATTGTAGTGTATTGGTTAGGTCTGAGATTAAAAATATTGAACAGGTAAACTATAAAAAATTTTTAGGAGTTTTTATTGATTCCCAACTCAATTGGAATCATCATGTTGATTTCATACTGAAGAAATTAGCGACACATTGTTACGTTATATGGAATCTGCGTAATTTTGTGTCTATTGAAATTCTTAAAAGTTACTATTATGCATATATTTACTCTGCTCTCATTTACTGTATTATTTGTTTTGGCAACTGCAATAGAATCAGTGTCTTATTATTTTCCAGAAAAAAAATATTAGACAATTTGTTTTAAAAAAAAAACTCGATTCCTGTAAACCACTATTTGCAAAGTTGAATATATTAACTGTTACTTGCATGTATATTTTTAATTGCGTAATCTACGTTAAATCAAATTGCTCCAAGTTTTAGAACAGAGATGATACATGTCTTCTTTCGGGCTTCATCCTGAGAAAAACTATAACATTTTAATTCCTAGTCATAAGTTAGCCAAGGTGACTAATGGACCTCATATCATGTCAAAAAAACTGTACAACAAGCTCCCAATATCCATTAAAAAATAACTAGTGTAAAACTCTCTAAACAAGAAGTTCGGAAAGTATTATGTGAAAAGGTATTTTATTTGCTTAATGGAATTTTTTCAGTCTGATTTGGAATTTTAAATTTTAATTTTTGTACCCCTTCTATGGTCTGAATGTTATGTAATATATCATATAATTATGTTGTTTTATGATTGTGACCTCATTGTAATTGTACTGAGTTATGTGACTTTTTCCATGCCGTCCCTAGGTCTACGGAAATAAAGATTTTTGATTTGATTTGAAGTATTGAATAAATACTTAATAATGCGGGGTCAAACCCGAAACTGGTCGTATACATAAAATCAACTAGTGGTACTTAGACAAAAGTGTTTTTATTCATTTCATTAAAGTGATCATGAATTACCACAAGATAAACAAGTAATCAATCATACATAATACAGAAACTATATGAAACATAAATAGTCAATAGTAACGGCATCTTTTTCTTTTCCTAATATATTTTTTCCGGTAAACTAACACATAGTTTACCTCGGAAAAACTGGATTTGCCAGGATTTCAAAAACACTTGATACCCTCACGATGAAATCCAATGATACACTGAAATGGATCGCGTTCCTGGTCAGCCCTTTGATGTGGCAGCATTGTAGGGCTGACCAAGATGCTCTTCATATAGCGATTTGTATAACTATGGGCTGACCAACAGCATGGGGCTGACAAAGGTTTAAAGGATTTGTAAAATTTTTATTTTCAGAAAAAATTTACCCCTCTGATGGGCCTATTAATAAAATCATATCACTGAAGAGTATTCCGAAAAGTATATACCTAAATATATTCGGGAAGTGCTGGGTGGACCAACGCCCCGTTCATATACCGGGCTGACCAATATGCAATGAACAAATATATATATATATATATATATTTTTAAATGGGTCACACTGTTATATATATATATATATATATATATATATATATATATATAGAAACAAAAGTTAATATCGGACATAGCACTCATGAAAGTGGCAAACCATAGACACGTGTTTCGGGCTTTTGGCCCATCATCAGTATGGTGCAGCCAAGTGTAAGAATGGGCAACACTTGGTTACCAAAAGATAGAAATACAAATGCACGGAGCCACCAACAGGAGCCAACCGCACATTTGTGGTTTCAGTTGATAGATCTCGTGTTCACAAGAAAACTATCAAAATCACCACGGAGGCAGCTATAGCTACCTGCGTGACATCCGTGACATAGCTGCCTCCGTGGTGATTTTGATAGTTTTCTTGTGAACACGAGATCTATCAACTGAAACCACAAATGTGCGGTTGGCTCCTGTTGGTGGCTCCGTGCATTTGTATTTCTATCTTTTGGTAACCAAGTGTTGCCCATTCTTACACTTGGCTGCACTATACTGATGATGGGCCAAAAGCCCGAAACACGTGTCTATGGTTTGCCACTTTCATGAGTGCTATGTCCGATATTAACTTTTGTTTCTATATCAAGACACTCAATAACTTTCATATTTGTATAATTTCCTGGACCCGGATGTCACGCAGGTAGCTATAGCTGCCTCCGTGGTGATTTTGATAGTTTTCTTGTGAACACGAGATCTATCAACTGAAACCACAAATGTGCGGTTGGCTCCTGTTGGTGGCTCCGTGCATTTGTATTTCTATCTTTTGATAACCAAGTGTTGCCCATTCTTACACTTGGCTGCACCATACTGATGATGGGCCAAAAGCCCGAAACACGTGTCTATGGTTTGCCAATTTCATGAGTGCTATGTCCGATATTAACTTTTGTTTCTAACGGGTGATTTTTTTGAGGTTAGGATTTTCATGCATTAGTATTTGACAGATCACGCGGGATTTCAGACATGTTGCAAAGAGAAAGATGCTCAGTATGCTTTGACATTTCATCATGAATAGACTTACTAACGAGCAACGCTTGCAAATCATTGAATTTTATTACCAAAATCAGTGTTCGGTTCGAAATGTCTTTCGCGCTTTACGCCCGATTTATGGTCTACATAATCGACCAAGTGAGCAAACAATTAAAGCGATTGTGACCAAGTTTCGCACTCAGTTTACTTTATTGGACATTAAACCAACCACACGAATGCGTACAGAAGAGAATATTGCGTCTGTTTCTGAGAGTGTTGCTGAAGACCGTGAAATGTCGATTCGTCGCCGTTCGCAGCAATTGGGTTTGTGTTATTCGACCACATGGAAGATTTTACGCAAAGATCTTGGTGTAAAACCGTATAAAATACAGCTCCTGCAAGAACTGAAGCCGAATGAAATGAAAAGTTGGCAGAAAATCCGCTTTTTTATCGACAAATTTTGTTCAGCGATGAGGCTCATTTCTGGTTGAATGGCTACGTAAATGAGCAAAATTGCCGCATTTGGAGTGAAGAGCAACCAGAAGCCGTTCAAGAACTGCCCATGCATCCCGAAAAATGCACTGTTTGGTGTGGTTTGTACGCTGGTGGAATCATTGGACCGTATTTTTTCAAAGATGCTGTTGGACGCAACGTTACGGTGAATGGCGATCGCTATCGTTCGATGCTAACAAACTTTTTGTTGCCAAAAATGAAAGAACTGAACTTGGTTGACATGTGGTTTCAACAAGATGGCGCTACATGCCACACAGCTCGCGATTCTATGGCCATTTTGAGGGAAAACTTCGGAGAACAATTCATCTCAAGAAATGGACCGGTAAGTTGGCCACCAAGATCATGCGATTTGACGCCTTTATACTATTTTTTGTGGGGCTACGTCAAGTCTAAAGTCTACAGAAATAAGCCAGCAACTATTCCAGCTTTGGAAGACAACATTTCCGAAGAAATTCGGGCTATTCCGGCCGAAATGCTCGAAAAAGTTGCCCAAAATTGGACTTTCCGAATGGACCACCTAAGACGCAGCCGCGGTCAACATTTAAATGAAATTATCTTCAAAAAGTAAATGTCATGGACCAATCTAACGTTTCAAATAAAGAGCCGATAAGATTTTGCAAATTTTATGCGTTTTTTTTAAAAAAAAGTTCTCAAGCTCTTAAAAAATCACCCGTTATATCAAGACACTCAATAACTTTCATATTTGTATATATATATATATATATATATATATATATATATATATATATATATATATATATATATATATATATATAAATATATATATATTAATTTCAAAGGTATAAAGTTTCTAGATTGAGTCATGTTTGTTAGCAGAATCAGGTTTTTCTGTCATTTATGTCTGCATACCGCACTATCAATTTTTGCATTACGAAATCTTATGGAAATAATATATTTCATAGTTTTGAGATGGAAGTTTCATCATTTGGTCACTAACCTAGCTCATATTGATAGAATAAAAAAATATGAAAAAGTTGTTTACAAAAATATTTGTCATATTGATTTCAATCAGTGTGGTGACTTTGTGAAACCAGTAGTTGATAGGATATAGGATAAACAGTCTGAAACTATGTTCTTTATATTGGGTTTGTTTGCAAGCTTCCACATTAATACCCGAACAAGACTCGTTTTTTATTTTATAAAATGTCTAGTTGCAATCAGAACCCAAAAATGAAGCATTCATGATCCATCAGCAGACAGCGCTGTTTTATCGCAAATGTACGTTGGATTCAACTCGCCTCAAAGGATAGACTGAATGAGTGGAAGTAATATTCTCTCTCACGGAAACGCCATCTTTAGGATCGACAGACAACAATAAAAAATATAAACGAGGTTCCGCTAGGCAGCCTGTTGTCAAACCAAAATTTCGACATTAACCGCCGAACTAAATTGATTTTCTGTCTTTCACAAAAACTTTCACTGTAAGCCTTAACTCACTCAGGCTTGTCCTCAACTCACCCATGACAGCTGAGTCCAGCAATGTATTTGTCGTTCAGCCTGATGGGACCTATGGTTTCAACTGGAGCTGTCTGGTATTGGAATATGAATGCTTTGTTTTTGGGATCTGGTTTCAACTGTTAAAGAAGTGAAAGGTTACTTTTGAGCAATAGCTCGAACAAACAGATTTCAGTTAGGATCTCAGACACAATGCTGTGAATATAAACTCAATTTTTATTCACACTATCCATTGACTTACCATTCATTAGAAAAATTCATTCATTTCATAATGATACTGAAAAACTAAAAAGTTTAGGGGACATAAATTGTTTCAATGCATGTATTTTGCTCAATTATTTATGAATTTTTCTCAAGTTCATCCAGTTTTCTCAATTTTGAAGACCACATACTGTTTATGAATATTTTATACTACTGGTTGGGAGATTTGTTCCTGATTTATTAGGCACGCACATCCTGAAAATGCAAGTATTGATGAAGGATATCTGAATTTATGTTAACACAGGTACCAAGAACAAGTATCTATGGTATAAAAAAGGATAGATTTGTTAGTATGATTAGTTCGGTCTTCCTCTTGTAGATGATCACTTGATGATCGAAACACGTGTACAGGTGTTAAAATAAAGGTTAAGTGTTGGGAAAAAAATCCGGTAATATACACTTGTAATGTTGATAGACTGAATGAAACCACATTGAAAATAATCAAGTATTTATTATAGTCGACATTTTTCGAATCGGAATATCACGTACAGAATCAGTTTTGTCGTCTTTCTTCGGTTTTTCGTCAACATCGTTCCACCACTGAACTGTTCCAGCAGCAAACATCACATAAAATGCACTTGACGCTAAATACCAAACAGCTGAAGTTACGAAAATTATCCTCCATAATGATTTGTCAGTCTGAAATAAAAATAAATATTGGATCATGATCATGGTAGTAGTTAGTTAGTATTATCAGCAACTTAGGATAAGGAGGTTATCAATTCGACATTTAAGAATGTAACATCTATGTCAAATATACAATAATTGTATAAGTGTATTTCAGTATGTATATTCATATGTATGTTTGTACACGAATTTTTGGATGGTCGGATTGTGACTATTGTTTATAATAGCTTACATTTACTTCGCCTTCAGGAACGTTTCAAGTTTCGTCAGAATTGGTTCAATATTTTTCCAAATATATTCAAGTGTGACACACGGCTCATTCAGATATAGTGTCAAAGAAAAAATATCTTGAAACCTTTGCAAAAATCTAATGCATGTTACAAAAAATTTAAATGACCAAAATCAATCCCACTTCAGGGTAGAAATCACCAATGAGAACTAAAAAATGAAAATTGTCAAGCCATCCGATACGAGCTACATAAAAATTATGAAATGTGGAGTAATAAAAATATCACTTCGTACTTCATTCATCAAAATGATTCATAAAAATTTTTCTAATCTTTTAATAGCGAATGTCAATTCTAAATACTTTAGATTTAAGCTGATTCTGATTTTTGTTTTGTATATGTACTATGAAGACTTCTGGTTAGCATATTGAAAACAAAAATTAATCGACATAGAAAATGGGAAAACTCTGTAACCGATTGTGTTCTGATGACATACGAAAAATGTAACCATTGAAATGCTTTTGCGAATTTTACACTGTCAGAAAGTGTTGAATCAGTAGAGGTCAGTTCTTCATTTCAAAAAGACTGAACTGTTGGCTAAAGTGACTATATATACACTGTACTTCATCTCATGTTCATTTTCAGTTCTGATGTTTGGGAGCAGCAGATCTGTTAGACAATGTGGTTTATCCCTGCTAACAATTAATTGGTAAGTAACATGCTTCATGCATAAAATCCCTGAAATGGGGCAACCCTGGTAGATTCTGACAGAAATTTGATATTCCGTATTTGTTTGACAAAGTCAATTATGGGTTCTGATCTGATGAAACTCAAATTCTCACTAGTATCAGAACCAACTCCAGGTATTCAATGTTTAGCCTGAAAATGAGAACAGTACTATGACATAATCGTCACAGTAAATCATAGTTTTATCTTCGTGAAAGCTTCTGGCGCAGTATGAACTCCAAAAATACTCAGTTATTACTCACAAGAGAGTGAAAACTCAAAGTAACTGATTGAAGGAGTTACGAAATAATGAATGTATTACATGAAAAAAAATCCTCAGATTCAATGATATCTCAGAGAGGAGAAGATAAACCTAATATTTTTCATCATCGATACCTACTGCAATTAGTTTTGTGGATATCTATCGTACTCATGTATGTTTATCATTATATCATCATTGTTATATTACCACTCACTATAGCTTTTTTACTATTAGCATTATTTTGAGTCATCTTCCATAAACTTTCTGTATTTTTCACTTACCTCATCAGTTAATATCACCTGTACAAGGAGAGGAGCCAGAATTGCAAATACATTTCCTGAAGAATTGCCTAAAGCTACCAAAATGCCGGCATATTTTGGAGAAAGATCGATGTGATTCACATTGAATCCAGCATTTATTCCCGCATTTGAAGCAATCGCCACTATCAACATCGTAACAGATAAAGCTCTTGCATCATCCGGTAGAAAACTAAGGATCATTAGTGCTGCAGCTGGTATAACACTTGCTGAAACAATAAGTGTGAGATGTATTTGTCTAATGGACACTTCTATCAACATATATTCAAGGAACCACTAGAGAAATCCCTTGAAATTCTTTTGAGGTTAGGTTTATATTCATTTGTGAGAATTTAACTTTTGCGAATAATATTTTGGTGATTTTATTGACGACGTGAAACAAAATGGAACAATGAATATGGTTTTCGTCAAAAAGTTTTTGATCTACCAAATTAATCCCAAACAATGAATGATGTAATTAATTATTCATTATGAAGCTATATAATATGCATATTAGAAGAAAAAAACTAATAAAGTACATTGTATGATTTTCATTATATAGTGGAAATCATACAAATTAGTTTTTTAATATGAATTTTCATCAAGTATCAGCCAGTTCTGTTCTATTATTGAAGAAAGCTACTATCGGCTTTTTGGCCTTGTGGTATTTTAAATTACTTCTAAAGTGTTCCATTTTAAATCAGAACATTTGGTTTTTCAACCAATGTTTGAAAGAAGTGTTCCAGAGATTCGTCCGGTTGAATACCAATAACATAAGTTACGCTGCATTATAATGAAAATAATATAATAAACTGTATTAAGTCGTTTTTAATATGGATTTTCATCAAGTATCGCCCAGTTCAATTCAATCATATTAGAAGAAATAGTGCTTCTCCCATGGACCAGCTGTTTATGATATTATAGTTAGGTGCTGGTCATCTTCAATAAACTGCAGATATAATAAATATCCATGAATCCACTGCTTTTAAATTTATTGAAACAGTTTCTAGGGTTACTACAAGGTTAACAAAGTGGGCCGAGTTGGACACTCTTATAGATGAAAATTGATAGCTGTGTCTGAGGTTTACATCTTATGACAAACTTAATAATGAACACCGCATATTGATATCTATCATAGTTTCTGAGTTACAGCATGTTTTTCGAAAATATGCATTTTCTGAAAATTGCTATAACTTTTTTCGTGTCAAAAACATGTAAGAAACTTGTTTTTTCAAATGAGAAATTAATGAAAATTATTTGGCTACCATAAATAGGTTGTGTCGCAATCTTGCAAAAATGTCTCAAGAAGGTTGTCTTTTTTCTGGATATATCTAGTGATATGAATTGCTTGCTGCTTCTGCATCTTCCCCGGTTTGTATGAAACAGACTACCATATCCTATTTTTCATAATTCTCATACTTCATCTTTACTTCTTGCATTATAAATTAACAGCTACCAGTAAAGATTTGCATTCTGTTTCATCACAGCATCGTCCAAAACCTACTTGATCAAAGTGTGCGTTTCAAAGTCATCAGTTTTCATCTATCTAGGAGTTTCCCTTTAAAAGCGTCCAGTTTGGCCCACTCCGTACAACAACTTTTTTACAACATTGGGTCACAATTTCAAAATAACGTTTAGGTAGGCCAAATATTATCAGAGAGGAATGCTGGGACGATTTAACTGTTTTGTGAGACTACAGTCATAAATAATTTGGCATTCATGATCTAGAGACTTATTACATCATTCCCAACAAATTTTATAACAAAAGATGTTCTCCGTAACATTGATTCGAATGCATCTATTCAAAGCACGTTCTCATCAACAGAATGAAAAAACTCTCATCAACAGAATGAAAAAATTCAAAAAATCTGTTTTAAATCTGTTTTTGCATTAACCAGCTGTCGCACCCCTACGAACGATAACCCCCAGAAGTCGAAACTTGTGCGAGCTAGGGATTAACGAGGTCTTACCTTTTAACGTGTGATTCCTAATACGGGTTGGACGATAGCAAGTGAAAATCGAGCGTTCAGCCTAGGGCTTGAACCACCGACCGACACGGCAGTAAATTCAAGTAGGTGAACAAAGCTCCCACGTCAAACCGACCGACTAACCATTTTCTTACATAATGGGGGGCATCAAATCAATTCCTAGTCCCTAATGTTATTTGCTACCCATATGATACCTAATCATTACGTGTTTTCTACCTGCAATTGCTTTCAAACCAAAGATGGAGGCGTTGAAAGTTAATTTCACTTCACTGGAATGATATTTTACACGAATCTGCTCAAAAACATGTAGTATATGAATTTTGTCATTAGTATTCAACACATAACATTTTCAGAAATATTTCAAAATTTAGATTTTTTCCATTCAAGAGACAAATTAGATTCTCATTGAGAGGCAGAATTTCCAATGGACTTGGACAGAATTTCAATTGAAGGTATTATCAATGATCACCAAATCGATTTGGTGTTGGAGAAAAAAACTCCAGTAATATTTAATATGAAAGATACTCTCACATTAATAAATAGTTACGTCTTCACCTAAGCACCAGGCAGTGAAATTTAGTTGTCTTGATTACTTTACTTATTTTCTAACAATGATTCTGAAATGGCATCGATATGTGGTACTGTGTGTTTTTATCGTGGATATTTTTCCAAATATGTATAACCAAGAAGGAACTACAAAAAAAATATTTTTCTTTCCGAAAGACCAGTGACGTATGTTTCAAGTGTATAAATAAAATGGCTTTGGTTCGGAACCACAGATACTCTTGAGAGTCAGTAATATTGAATGGTACTAGTATTTTTGAAGTATTTCTTGTTTGAGTATTCACTCTTTCAGATTTGAGAAATGAATTATGTAATGCCTCTTCAAATTATTCATCAAAACATTCAACCCTTTACACCGTCATGAAGTATTAATGTTGTTTTGAATTACTTTTCTGTGTGTAGCAAGTTTTATATTTGAATGATGAACATAGTAATTTTACTCAGTATGTGAAGCATGATTTCACTCAACATATGATTTCAAGATTACTGAAATTTGCCCCCACAACATCAAAGGTGCCGACTTTACTTTTGCATCTGTGTAGTTCCGATATTCTGTTCTCTGAGTGTCATCTGCTTCATGAACAATTTATCAACAATCCAAAGTCTACTCGAACTCATAACACATTCATTTTTCAATGAACACACATGTTCATTAGGGGAAAATGAACAAATCAACATAAACCGTAATCACAGTGTAACGATGAATAAATATTCCTCACAAAAACAGAAAACATGAATATGAATAATGAATTCAAAGTAGTCACCAGCATCTTATAAAAATCCTCAAGTTTCTAGCATAATCAACATTTTTCAGACTTCATCATGTTTGACTTCATTGTCATCAGGGTTGTAAAAGAACCTCACTTCTGCCTCCGTAAGTGAAGAATCTCCGTATGAGACGAACCTCCACATCCACCTCCGCATGTATTTAAACGAAGTTTCAACATAGTTTTTTATGAAATAGCGTACCAAATGAGGAGAAACAGATACGCTGCAGGTTTTCAAATTTGTAAAACGTTAGGAAAGTAAAAATATACATATTTCCAATCGAATAATTTTTCAGGGAGTTCAAGAAAGATAGGTATATGAGAAAATATTCAACCATTAATTTCATTTGTATGTAGCTCTGTTACAAAACTGATTTTTATATATCACTTGATGATATGGAAACCATCAGATTTTTGATTGAATGCTAGTCTTATCTAGAATAGTTTTTTTTCTCGTCTACAAATTGGTATAATTAGATAACTGTGATTAACAAAACAAACCAATCGATTGTGAACTTACCAGATGCTGTGAAAATCTTTCTTGTAGTTGATATAGAAAATATTGCCTTATTTATGACGTAGTCAGCCAAAACCCCACATATACCAGTTATGAAGAAGAAGCCCAGGTAAGGTGCAGCAGATAAAAGACCGTTCTGTAAAAAAGTTGATAACATGACTTCCAAATCTCATTTTCCAATCCAATAATGAATCCTCAAAAATGACATCTCCCAAAAAAATGATCTTATTATGTATAACTATATTTATTTGATCAAGGACATCTTTAGCATCATTACAACATATTTCGTTATTGGCCTAAGAAGTAGCCATTGATTTTCAAATATTTTCAATTGATCGAATTTGTGTAGTTGGACCTCTGAATTCCTTCTTCACTATTCAAAGTCAATTTGATGATCGCCAGAAGACTCAATCCGCGGGTATCAAAGATAATCGGGGATTAGCAAGGCAGTACGATGCAAAGCCAAACTTCAGTATCGATCACTGGAATTATTTCTCTGTATTCCTCGGCAGCTTTCAATGAAATATAACTTTTTGAAACTACATCTTAAAACCAAAGCATTTCAAATCCAGACAGCGATGTTTCGATCGGCCATTTGTCTGGTCTTGCTGGGCTCAACTGTCCTTAAAAAACAACCCGAGTAAGTAAAGGTAAATAAATTGATGGATGTAGCCGTTACTACGTGGTAGAAAATCATAATGAAGGAAAAAGAATTGAAACTTTCTATGTTTTTACAACTTTTATTTTTAACTAACGTTACTGCAGTTTCATCCTATAAGGACATTTTCAAACTTTTTCAATAAACTAACAATGGTTTATAACATAACCCTTTTTATAGCACCCCTGTAGGTAATAATAAAGGTACTTGACTTGATTGAGTACCTGAATTCACAATTTACAATGCGGATGTGCTAATTTGAAAAACGGTGAGTAAACTAAATCGATTTGATCGTTCAACGGGTTGCACCCGCAATGTTTATGCTTGTGAATTTTCAAGGATTCTAAATGAATGAGTTTGTAACTCTTCCTTGCATAATGCCAAGGAATGATTTGAAAACGTTGAATCATTTTTTCCTAGTCTGAAGGACCTTTCATGTTCAGCATACCGTTTTTGGAAATTTCGATCACATTGCCCCACATAAACACTATTACACTCCGGACACTTAAGCTTATAAACTCCAGATTTCTCCAACTTGTCCACCTTATCTTTGGCATTGAAACGGAAATCAGATAACCTGGCAGGTGGTCTGAATGCCACTTCCACATAGTTTTTTCTCAAGAAACCCACAATTTTCTCCAAAATATGTTAGAGTAACCCATTTCTTGATTTCTGGTCGTTTGACCTGAGGGTATATTAATCTGTAAGTGAATTTACCATGGATGTTCTACGTACATGGAATTTACGGCTTTGTTTTCTGACTAACGTCTAGATACTAATATCTGTGTTGAAACCATCATTATGACCTATCTGTGTAATTATATCAATTTCGCTAGCTAGATTATTAGCAGACAAAGGCAGTGAGAATGCTCTGTGCAACATTGAATTATAGGTTGGTAATTTATGACTGTCTGGATGGAAATAATCGCTTGGGATGGTAATGTCTGTATAGCTAGGTTTTCTGAAAACATTGACCTCAAATTTATTCTGGTTGTGTGCAATGATCAAGTCTAAGAAATTTATCAGTTTCTCTATCTCCGTTTCAAATTAGCACACTCATACTGTAAATTGTAAATTCAGGCACTCAATCAAGGCAAGTACCTCTATTATTACCTACAGGGGTGATATAAAAAGGGTAATGTAATAAACCATTGTTAGTTTAATTTATATATAAGCTTGAAAATGTCTTTATTGGATGAAACTGCAGTAACGTTAGTTAGAAATAAAAATGGTAAAAAACATAGAAAGTTTCAATTCTCTTTCCTTCATGAAGATAAATACATTCTTTCTCACGAAGATATCATTGATGAAATTGACAGAAGATTCAATCATCAACGAATATCAAAGATGAAGATAAACGTAGCTTCCCAACACGGTCTCTATTGAAAACACTTGCCACACCAGAAACTGTCTCTCTGTAGACAGTTTTTTGCTCTGGTGAGAAAGAAATTTTTTAAAGATCCATTTTACATCAGAGGTTACAAATTCTACCTATCGAGTCAACACGGTCTGTTGCAAAGCCAAGTTTCGACATCGACCTACGGCCGATATTGGTATTTTGTCTCACTGGGAGGCAAAAGGTTAAAACTAGAGTCTAGAGGTGAAGCATTCGTGATCAAACCACAGAAAGCGGTTTTCCGACCAATTAACCAGCACCATTCATGAAACATATGGCGGGTCGAAACTGTCTTGTGTTGGATCATGAATGCTTCGTTTTTGGGATCTGGTTTCAACAAATTGCTCTACAGTAAAAGTAATAAGGATGATCTTGCTCAGCGGTTGTTTTCGAAGCTTGACTTCACAACAGATTGCTTCAGGAAGCCTCGTTCATATTTAATATTTGTGAGTTGAGTTTTCTGTCCTGTAGGTGGCATCTTTGTAAGATAGGATGTCATTGCCTTCGCTCACTCATGCTTTTCCTGAAAGGACAGTTCAACAGAAGCATGCGTAGTTCAGCCTAGCACCACTGCTAAGACCTATGGTGAGTCGGAACAATGCCGTCTGGTTTTGGATTACAAATGTTTCGTTTTTGGTTCTGGTTATTTTCTCAAAGATTTCTTGGTTGAAGAAGCATTTATGTATAATTTTCATATCTAATATATTGTCATAATGCTACAACCGTTTCCATTCGGAATTTTTCATTTAATTCGATAAGAATTTGATATGACGATCTTTGGAAAATATGTTTTGTGAAGGACTCAATATTTTTTACTGCTTTTTGGATATATAACCTTCCAAAATCTGAAAATTGAAAGTTAAATCAAAAGAGAATCTGCTGAAGTATAATAAAGGTTAAACTGAAAAATTCACCACGAAAATTTACTGCGTAATATACACTACTGAAGAATCCAATATATCAGTAACTTGTCGTAACTATTAATAAATTTTGCCTACAAATAAAAAACAAATTGAAAAAATTATATATCAGTGAAGAATATTACTGGAGTTTTTTCCCCAACACCAAACCGTTATTTCAACACCTCGATACGTGTTTCGATCACCAAGTGATCATCTTCACGAGTAAGATCAAACCAGTTTGACGATCAAACCCGTTTGATCTTCCTCTTGGAGATGATCACTTGGTGATCGAAACACGTGTCGAGGTGGTGAAATAACGGTTTTGTGATGGGAAAAACTCCAGTAATATTCATTACTACACCAAAGGTTACAAACAGTGCATCACAAATATATATCAGTACTCAACTTTCTTTAGTGGTCGTTTCGGATAACAATCCTTTTCAGTTTTCACTGCAATTTACTATGAAACTCTCGCTTCAAACTATGATACATCCAATTCCTATTTCGAAATATCGACCACTAAAAGAAGCTGAGTAATAATTTTCAATGTTTTCAATTGATTTTTTTCAATTTGTAGACAAAATTTATGAATACGACAAGTTACTGACTGATTGGATTCAGTGGTGTATATTACGCAGTAACTTTTTGGGGTGAACTTTCCAATTTACTGTAGCATAGAAAAAATGTTTTCAGTTGTAGGATTCAACTTGACGCAATAACAGAATAATTATATGAAGTCCAGAGATAAAAAATTATCGATCTTGTTGAGCAAGAAATGTCATCAAAAGATAGCCACTATGTTGAGAGGTAGTTTGAAAAACTACCTCTCAACTCAAAACTGGGACCTCTTGAGAAGACCAAAACAATTTGATCATTTTCATTAAAAAAAATGATGAATATTCATTAGAACTATTTTGAATGCCATGTGGCTATGAAAACTTGAGCAGAGCATAAATAGTAATGTTCTAGATTAGATTGTTGGGAGCTAGCTCATGACCTGATTCACTGCAACCGTTTCATATCCATTTTGGTGCTCATTGGTCATCAGAGCTCATTGTCTAGCTTGATGCTTTGATAGAACTCCATAGCCTTGACACTGACTCCTTCATATAGCTGGCAACCTCTGGTTTTTCTTCCCCGGATCTTGCGTATCTCAGCCTTGCTATCGCTTCGCATTCACAGAGCACATGCAGTACGTTTTCTTCCTCTTCTTGACAGAACTTGTATTGGGTTACTTCTGTTAGACCCATGTTGCTCATATATTTCCTGAGCCGGCTGTGTCCCGTTAGTAGACCCACCACTACCCTTATAACCTTACGGTTGTGGTTTAGTAGGTCTTCCGTGAATCTGAGCGATGGTTTTTGTATGAACTCTTTCACCTGCCTCATTCCTGGGAGTTCATTACATCAATCTATCGATTCGGATTGCATCCATGAGTTTATGGATGTCTTTATACATGTTTTTGCTACCCTGCAGAAAGGTTCTGGGCCAATCATAGCCTTGGATGCGCCTTCACGGGCTAGAACATCGGCCTCCTCATTGCCCTTATGACCCTCATGTCTGGGTACCCAAGCAACAATGACCCTATTTTGGGTACTTAGCTCCTTGAGTGTGCTCAGACAGCTCCCACCAGTCTTGTGAAGACTTTAGTAATGTTCTGAGGAGGCATTGATGTGATTTACATAGAAAACTCGTGAAATCATCATTAAGCAATTATACCTGGTCGGGGTGATTCATGAAATCGCAAGTTGAATAAAACTATGGTTATGCGGGTTGAGTAGCCGTGTGCCAATGGAGAGATTGTCTCCAAACGTTTCGCCAATAGTTGCGATAGGCATCTTCAGCGGTAGTTGCGTCAGTATAACCTCTTCATTAACAAGTCTACTAAGTAAGAAGTCGCAATACATTGCTTCCAAAATCTCCATTGGACCACAATCACCTAGCCTGAATAACATAATTCCCATTCCAGTGGGGGATTCGTTAATTTTCAGTTTTTTGCAATAACTGTTTGTAATGATAGTTTATTCTTCAGTGTAGGTGATATTTGATGTATAAGTAATAACAGGAGTTCGAATGAACAGAAAGAGTTGAGATAGTAAAAGTGTAGATAAAGAAAATACTTATCCCTTTTATACAATATCTCTACTTTTATAATAGGAGGAGTGTTTCAAAAAATGCTCACACTTTTTATGTCAAACTTCATCACTTTGTTCATATAATTCGGGATTTGAGTAATCAATGTAGTGTAGCCCCATGTTTGTCCAATATGCGTAATAACAATTGCCCATACAGGTAATGATGTGAGTATTGCTTTCCATGGTGCAGGAGTTTTCTGAAATTAATAAAATAAAATCAATATAGATCAATTATTGAAATGAAAATTAGTCGAAATTAAATCTTTGAGCTCATCCACGGGTTTCATGAACATTCAATTTTAAAAAATGATGGTAAAATACCACTCCATTGAAAATTCATGTTTTCATTCACTTTATTCTTTTTCACACATGTGTCTTCGATTAATTTTCCAGAACAGTTCACTTTTGAGACTTTTTATTTCTGGAAATCTAAAGATCAAAGTCAATAACGATCACCGTCTTCACAGAAATTAAATAACATTATTATCATGATATCTTTAATGAAGTTTCCCTGAGTTACCAAACAGTTGTGAAATTCTCCTTCTGTTCTCAGATCTCATTCCCAATGAAAACTGGAGTATAACTATTTCATGTCACCTTCAGCATATGATCACAAGGTGATGTTTACTTATTGATACTACAATACAAACAATTACAAAGTGACTATTGACCTATAAAACACACCGGGGTCACAAACAGGTTGAATAAAAACTGCAATCTATAAGCATGACGAAATTATTATTCAATTCACAGCAGTGTAAAACAAGTATTATTAACTTTTTTTGGTTCCTACTGAAATGAATATGTAATATACATGAAAATGTTATTGTACATAAGAATCTTTGTTTTCATAATTGGATACTAAAATAAATAATCAAAATGATTCCGTCAACATTAGTTGAATGTGAAAAGGAACTTGTTAGACGAACTCTATAAAATAAATTGTACCCATTACTTAACAATTACTGAGGCGAAAAGGTGGAAAGGAAAATGAAAATATGAGCTGAATTTTTGGATATCTTTCATTTTTATCATTACTTTGCCATTTCTAATGTAGATTCAAAATATCGATGGCTGAGAGGACAAATATTGTATGTCCATTTTTGTCGAAAATGAGATATTATGATCATTGTTTCGTTCGAAGTGAAATCTTTATGATGTCCTAATATTGTACGTCCACTTGAAAGTTATTAAGATAGCAATCAAGACATGTCCAGTAGAAAAACATAATCATAGTGCACAAATGCACTATGTCACATTCAATATTTGGGCACTTATCTGCATTCTAACAAAAAATCGCATTTATTAAAATCTGAAGAAATTAACTTCAAGAGCCAGTCTCGAATATACCTACGCAGTAGGTTGAATGGACTGACGCCTATCAGAAAACAACTACTCCCCTGGCTAATACCACGAAGGGCGTTGAATTATATCCGACAGGCGTCAGTGCAGGAATCTTCACAGAAAATTTCCTGCATATGTAATTGGTAATACAACTGAAAGAGTCGACCATCAATTTTGGAACGGACACACTTGCAGACCGGTTTCGGGCTCATTAGCCACTCATCAGTGCCACTCATATCCAAAATTTTAAATTATTAAACTTGTTGTTTGACCGGATACCAATAAGTGCTTTTGTTGTATTGTTTGTTGGGTGGGGTTGAATGGTTAGGTTTCCCAAATGTAAATCCATCAAGCATTCTATTTGAGTATGATGTTACAAATGAAGGTTTTTCGACATTTAACATTCAAGAAGGTACTAATAAAAGAAGGAGGACACGAAAAACATTTGAATAGGTACGTAACGTACAAATTGTACCTCAGTATGGTAAAATCCTGCCAATTTCAAATGGTGAAAAAAGTACCTACTTTATTTACTACGCGAGAAAGTAATCCATAAAGACTGTAGAAACTTTGTGGAGGCGTTACCTACATCTGAAGCAGTTAGAGATTTTGTACCAGGTGAATCTGATTATCTCAACTATGTTTCAACTTATTGTTGAATCAATAAAAAATATTTCAGTTACTATAATCATTTTCGGGAAAGAAAGTTTTTGGCTTTCTACTACTCCATCTTGATACAAAAAACAAGGATGAGGGAATCTTCCAAGGAAAGGAAGGAAGTAATCAATTTAAAATAAGTAACTCTCTACATGGATGTGTAGATCATGCAAAAAAGTAACTTTCAGACACAAACTGAAAGAAAGTCCTCCTGAAACAGCTACTTTCATGTAAACATTGAATTACACGAAAGAAAAAATTCTTTCGAAACAAATACTTCTATATGAATACTGAATTATACAGAAGATACTTTTCTCTACTCAATTTGTATTTCAAACATTCGTTGTGGAATAAAAATCAGATATCATTCACATGAGTTCTACTTTAAATGAATGGTAATAAATTGCACTTACATGGAACACTGTGACCCTCACTGGTATACACCGATGTTTCGCCTTAAGACACTTGCCACAAGGCTCATCAGTATCAAATTGGATAACATTATAGAAAATACACACAGTTCATTCATGAATTACGATTTTTAATGTCACGAAATAAGCTTGATCTGCTTATGTCAACGATGACATCGTACTGTCATTCATTCACCTATTTGATTTGATTTAATCTTATTTCAATTGAAGGGGTTATATTTTTAGGAGTGATTAATTTTTGGGAAAGAAAGTTTTTGGCTTTCTACTACTCCATCTTGATACAAAAAATAAGGATGAGGGAATCTTCCAAGGAAAGAAAGAAAGTAATCAATTTTACAATAAGTAACTCTATACATGGATGTGTAGATCATGCAAAGAAGTAACTTTCAGACACAAACTGAAAGAAAGTCCTCCTGAAAGATTCCGTCATCCTTGTTTTTTGTATCAAGATGGAGTAGTAGAAAGCCAGAAACTTTCTTTCCCAAAAATTAATCACTCTTAAAAATATAACCCCTTCAATTCAATTAAAATTCCTCTTGGCTGGGATTAAATCAAATAGGTGAATAAATGACATTACGATGTCATCGATGACATAAGCAGATCAAGCTTATTCCGTGACATTAAAAATTGTAATTCATGAATGAACTGTGTGTATTTTCTATAATGTTATCTAATTTGGTACTGAAGAGCCTTGTGGCAAATGTCTTAAGGCGAAACATCGGTGTATACCAGTGAGGGTGACAGTGTTCCATGTAAGTGCAACTTATTACCATTCATTTAAAGTAGAACTCATGTGAATGATATCTGATTTTTATTCCACAACGAATGTTTGAAATACAAACTGAGTAGAGAAAAGTATCTTCTGTATAATTCAGTGTCCATGTAGAAGTATTTGTTTCGAAATAATTTTTTCTTTCGTGTAATTCAACGTTTATATGAAAGTAGCTGTTTCAGGAGGACTTTCTTTCCGTTTGTGTCTGAAAGTTACTTTTTTGCATGATCTACACATCCATGTATAGAGTTACTTATTTTAAATTGATTACTTCCTTCCTTTCCTTGGAAGATTCCCTCATCCTTGTTTTTTGTATCAAGATGGAGTAGTAGAAAGCTAAAAACTTTCTTTTCCAAAAATTAATCACTCCTAAAAATATAACCCCTTCAATTCAAATAATTTTCGATTTTGGCATTATTTATTCAATAGCGTAACATTTTATTGTGGACAATAAGAATAAGGATATTCAATATATGATACTATATGTCCGTAACCTAAGTTACAATTATTGTATGTCTAAGTGATCGGTTACCGTTATTCAGTTAAATGACAGAAATTTGGTGAATATTAGCACTAACGGAAACAAAAATCTGAAAACTAACGAGAGAAAAGTTGTAAGACGAAATGAATTACTATTGCAGTACTAAAACAAACTAGGCAGGCTTGCCGCAGTGAGCTCAACTTTTAAATCGATTTAACTCAAAACTACCTTTTTGGACATACAAAATTTGTCCTTTTACCTATCGATATGTTTGAAAATTTTGAACGCACTTGTAAAGAATTATAAAAATACTGTCATCAGCTATCAGTTTCGTGTATTGGTTATCGAGGTATTTATGTGAACGATGCATAGTAGGGATTCCAAGACTGAACCTTGAGGTTAAGGCGGGTTGGCTGTCTAATCTTTCACTGCCTGAACCACTGTGCTGTAAACTTAGATCAGGTCAACAGAGGATATGGATGTCGAGTTTACGACTCCAACTGACCTCACTTTAAATTTAATTCAGGAGCGAGTCTACAGAGGAGATGGATGTCGAGTTTACGACTACAATTGACCTTCCTGTAAATTTAGTTCAGGAGCGAGTCTACAGAGGAGGTGGATGTTGAGTTTACGACTTCAACGGACCTCCCTGTAAATTTAGTTCAGGAGCGAATCTACATAGGAGATGGATGTCGAGTTTACGACTCTAACTGACCTCACTTTAAATTTAATTCAGGAGCGAGTCTACAGAGGAGATGGATGTCGAGTTTACGACTACAATTGACCTTCCTGTAAATTTAGTTCAGGAGCGAGTCTACAGAGGAGGTGGATGTTGAGTTTACGACTTCAACAGACCTCCCTGTAAATTTAGTTCAGGAGCGAATCCACATAGGAGATGGATGTCGAGTTTACGACTCCAACTGACCTCCCTGTGAATTTAGTTCAGGAGCGAGTCTACAGAAGAGATGGATGTCGAGCTTACGACTTCAACTGACCTCCTTGTAAATTTAGTTCAGGAGCGAGAGATTCTCAACTCCCCAACTCCTGATCCAACAAAGTAACCTTAAAAAAAGGTTTGGTGGTGCATCCAGGAAACGACTGAGTCATCTCTTCAAGAGCGGGGTTCCTTATAAAACCGCCTTACACCAAATTCTTGAGCGGCGTACGTCATATGAGATGGTTGTCATGGGTATCAAGGTGGGAATCTTGCAACTTGACAATCCGACAACTCATTACCAGAATTACCAGAGCATATACTCTGTGCCTGACCCGCCGGGGACCGAATCAGGTCTTTAGAGTTCGGCAGAGCCGTACTCTTACCATCTGACCACTCACCATACAAACTAATCGACTTCGTTAAGAAGTTTGGACCTAACTAACCTAACCTTGTGTTTATTCTGAATTGGAAATGACCGCTTGTCATTCATTGAAGCAAATCGCGACTTCTCATTAAGAAAATCTCTCACTCCATGGTGATTGTTTGTCTCACTCCAGGGTCTCGAGTAAGTCTGCAACGACACGCAACAGAGACTTTTTTTTGGAACAAAACCGACATGGTAGATGATTCAATTGGATCCTAAGTAGTGATTGATCCTATCGTTTACCAAACTTACCAATACTTTATTGAGTAGTGGTATAATAAAAGGAATCTGAAAAGGTCGAATGAGGTTTCAAAGAAGGAAAAAGTGATGGGCTGTAAAATCCACAACATTTTCAAAATGATACTGTTCACGTCATGAATATCAGTGCAGAAAAAAATTTCAAGAGCTAATGTTGTGTTTATGCTGAGACGTTGGGTGGTTATGTTACGTCCAAACCCGTGAGAGTTTATTGTGGCTCACACATATTCAAACTCTGATGAGTCTAGCTTATACGGTGATTGAGCTTTCGCGTGAAAAAGCAAGAGTGAAATTCTGCCAAACTGTGAAAACCTGATTCGTCTCACAGCGGAGCAGGCACAAAGTAGGTATGTGCTCTGCTGTTTCATTATTTTCCAAACATCGTCCTCCAAATATCTTAGTCTTGGGATGAAACAGGAACTAGAATGAAAGATTTTTCTGGTAAGTAGTTCTTAAGAAATGTTTTCATTCGTAATTCATATCTGCCGAATAAAGCAGTACTGGAAATGCCAAAAAGTTATTCTTCGAAATAAATTTGAGAGATTCATGTCAGAGATGCAGATATCTCTGGTTTTATTCAAAGCATTCAATAAAAAATTGTGTAATTGTTTTTTTTTTACATTTGTCAATCAATTATTTCTACCGTCATGTGATTACTTTCCCATTTTCGAAGTGCTCAAACCTCTCTAGATATTATGAATTAATTTTATGGTTAACAAGGTTTCTCTCATCTTTTCGAGTATACCTTGTAAACAGAAACAAACTCTCGATACATATTTGAGCTAGCAATCTCGGCAAAACACATATTGATAGAGTGTCTAGTTTTCAGCCTACTCGACAAGCTTGAAGACATTTCAGGAAATAGTGGTTATACACCTATTTCATAACGACATAACGACATAAAAACATTACATAAGTTGTGAATATTATATCATCAGTTCGGACATCCATTTTCTAATATAATATGAATTGATTTGAAATCCCTGAAAAAAATTAAAAAGATCAACCGAAAGTAACGGTTTCATCAAACAAAAAATTGAAATTACAAAAAAATAACATACAAGCAACAACCAATAAAATAAAAAATTGAAATATTAATAAAAGCTGAAAATTAAACACTTTCCTGAAGCACATCAACAACGTAAGTTCTTCCATCACTTTCACAATGGTGAAGGGAGTAGAATCGACTTTCTTAGACGTATTGGTGAAGAGGACCGACACTAAATGAGAAACATCTGTATATCGAAAACTCACAAAGGACAGTATCTGAACCAGAAATCCAACCATAATTGATCGACTAAGAGAGGAATCATCAAGACTCTACTAGACCGTGCTTTCGTGCTCTGTAATACAAAGGAAGGTCTCGAAAAGAAACTAGGCATTATCGAAAATGATCTTCAACGGAATGGTTACTCCAGATTGATGGCAGAACAGGCTTTAGCTAGAAGACAGCAAGAGCCCCACAAGGAAGAAAAGCCGCCACAACCAGTACCTGTACTTCCCTACATCAGAGGATTATCGGAAAGGTTGAGAAGGATTGGGTTCAAGTATAACATCAGGACCTGCTTCAGATCAGGGAACACTATTCGTGGCAGCCTCACAAAAACCAAGCCACCAAAGGCGCACTGCGTTTTCAAGAATTGCATTTACCAGATACCCTGCGAGTGCCGAGAATCATACATCGGTAAAACTAAAGAGACCATTGAAAGTTCGCATTTCTGAGCACAAGAAACACACACAGCAAGGAGAAACCAGCAAATCCGGAATGGCAGAGCATGTTTGTACTCATCAACACAACATCAAGTGGGCTCAAGCTGAAATCATCCACAAAGAGGAACACTGGTTTAGGAGAAAATTCAAAGAAGCCGCATATATGTTGTCCAACAACGCATTTAGTCAACCTAGCGCAGTGATTCGCAACATATGGAAACCTTTAATCAAGCGAAACACGACCAACTCCCGCCAAACGGTCATCTCCCGCTAAAACCAATAAAGCGGAGAGACGAAAGAGGGGATAGGTGAAAGCACTCGAATGACCTATAAATAGTCAGATCTCGGAGGAATAAGTCCAGTTATCACCCGAAGATGGTTGTGAATACTAACAATCGAAACGTCCTGACGTAACTTGGTTTGGAATATTTTAACTTTTATTTTGCATTTTCTGTTACCTATTAATATTTTTTGATTTCTAAATTTTCAGCTTTTTTTAATATTTTTTTTTTTTGGTTGTTGCTTGTATGTTGCTTCTTTGTAATTTCAGTTTTTGTTTAATAAAATTGTCGTTTTCGGTAAATCTTTTTAATTTTCTTTCAGGGATTTCAAATCAATGTATACAATGGAAGTCAGAACTGATGATATACACCACGAAACATTGTCAAGCACCTTCAAACATAAATTGTGAATATATTGAAAACACTTTCCCAACGCCAGAACAAATATTACGGTATCTCGACGCGCGTTTCACTTACCAAGTTACCGTCCTCAGGAGATTATTATGTCGTTATTTTTGTTCTGGCGTTGGGAGGGTGTTTTTAATAGATTCATTTCACTATCAAGATGAGAAAAGTTTGTAGGATAATACGTCAAACCTCTAAGGTTAATAGAGGAGGATGCGGAGAGAAAAGCAAAAATGTTTTTTGGAAATATTAGAATATTTTCATAATATACATTATTTTATATGTTAGCTATTCATCAGCGTTTTCCACAAATGGTCAATCATGGCATCCAAGAGAAACTATCGAGTTTATTAATCGAAATGAATCTGATTCTTCTTTCAATCAATTTTGTGAGTGGAAAAAAAATCAGTAAATGATTCTCACCTCCTTGTTTTCATTTCCCAATGATTTTGAAATATAATCTTTTTCCAAATCAGTAATGCTACCATGTTCAGAAGGACTGTTTGCTCCAAAAGTGAACCAAAGTAATATCCATGCATAACCCAAACAACCAAACAGGTAGAATGTTGACGGCCATCCCAACCAGGAGGAAGATAAGAATCCCACCACTGGCATAGTCAATATGGTTCCGAAAACGTTTCCTGGAAAATAAATAATTAGGTATGTGCTTCAAGTGCGAATGAAAGTACATGTACCATATACAAGATATATTTTTGAATTTTCGGAAATGCTCGAGAGATACTTGCACTGAATAGGGGATACGAAAGAAGAGAGAATAGGGCAGTAATCAACAAAAAACAATTGTGGAGACTTACAATCGAAACGTCATGAATTAGCGTGGTTTGAGATCTGTTTTCTGATTTGTTGTTATTTTCCGATCTTTACATTTTTTTTCATTCATCTTCTTTTTTGTATTCATATTTATTGCATACTATAAACATTTCACATATTTTTCAACCTATTTGATACTATTTTTTCATTTCTTTGGTATATTTTGGAATTTCATACTCATCGTAAATATAGATGAGGGTGGTTATGCTGGAACTCGTTCTATTAAGAAAGTAAATAATACTCATTTCAGCTGTCCGAACTTTCGCTAATAATGTTTATTAGCATTATTTAAGGGTGTAATATATACATATATTTGAAACATATTAAGGGATAAAACGTTCATTAAAACTAATTGATACAGTTTATTGTATGATTTTCACTATAAAGGGTTCTACAATAACCGCGCGACACGTGTTTCGCTATACAATAGCTTTCTCAAGCGTAACACTAAAAGTTACTTCTGAATTATAACCATTTCATACTCCAACATATTACCCACTTATATGCCTACTTTCTAATGAATGAATCGATCTGAAAAGGTCAGGTATGAATTCATTATCTATATGAATAAATTAAATTTTTCGAAAGTACCTACCGTAAATCTACTATTCTTACCTGGAAATAAACAGATTCAATAATGGCGAATTATTCAGTTCAGTTTGATCGTTCATAGGATATTGAGAGTTTTTCAATTTGTTTATTCCTACACTCTCCAACAGGTTAAGTTTCAAACCTTTCTTCTGGAAATGGAGGGGCTCGAATTTATGGTTGAACTCTTGTCTCTCTATGATTAAATGAGTGGCATATGTGGAATTTATTGTTCCATTCCGAAAACAATGTTTTTGTTTCTTTATGCGGGCTTTGAACATTCCAATTTGACCTATATAAAACGTTGGACATGACCCACATGATAATTTATACACTCCCGATTTTTCTGGAATTGAAATTTTATCTTCATTATTCCCAATGTGCATGCCCAATTCGTTGTTGGTTTTGAAAACAAAATTTACACGTTTGTAGTGCAGAAAATCTGAAATATTTGTAGTGGGTAGGCCTCTTCTCTTCGAATTGGATTTACTTCCTTCAAAGCTTGGGTGAATAACTTTTTTGATAATAGAGAATGTATTAGACTGCCATCGTAATTATTGTTGACGGCTATTTGTTTTATGTTCAGTCCTTTATTGAAATTCGCCTCTGACAAGGAAACATTTATCAGCCTGTGAATCATACTGTTGCATGCTGCTACTTTGTGCTGATACGGGTGGGTGGACACATTATCAATGATAATATCTGTATGTGCTGGTTTGCGATGAATCTCCATGGTGAATGTGATAGAAAGGTGGGAAGAATTGATGAAATTTAAGAACTTAGTCAACTGTCTGTTCGTTTCTGTGAAACGTGAATCATACCAGGATTCTTCTTACCAGTGGGTTACTTTGTATTTTCCTCTCCAAGTCGTCATTGAGAAAACCCACTTAGTCCCATTCTGGGAGAGATTTTCATAGACGAGTGGAGAAGAAAATACACAGTGACCCACTGGTAGGAAGTTTTGTGTATTGGTATTGATATGTGGATGATATCCTGGAAAGTTTCAAAGGAACGAACAGACAGTTGACTAAGTTCTTGAATTTCATCAGTTCTTCCCACCCTTCTATCACATTCACCATGAATATGGAAAAGGAAGACTCTATACATTTCTATTATCAAAAAAGATATACAGCCAATAAATTGATGGATGTAGCCGATACTACGTGGTAGGAAATCATAATGAAGAAAAGAGAATTGGAACTTTCTATGTTTTTACCACTTCTATTTGCAACTAACGTTACTGCAGTTTTCTCAAAAAATATTTATTGGTTTATCAATTTCTATTCTGTCCCCTTAAAAGTAGTTCCTCTCAGATATAATACACTTGTGCCAGCGTTTTTACTAATCCTCGAAACAGTTCTGATATGCACTCTTTGGTATGATTGAGGTATTGTTTCTGGTGCATTATTGTGATGCAAAAGCCATGGATTGCTTTTCCACAATACCGGACGTTTGCTTCTCGCAAGCGGCGCATAACCTGGAGATAATACCGAATATCACTGGAGTTTTTCCCCAACACCAAATTGTTATTTTTAACACCTCGACACGTGTTCCGATCACCAAGTGATCATCTTCAAAGAGGATATATATATATATATATATATATATATATATATCCAGGGATACCAACCTAAATTAATTTTACAATTTTGCCTTATCTATTATTTTACAATATATGTTTAACTGTTATAGCTGTATATAGAACAATTTTCAGCTATATAAAGATCAATTTTACAATATTGCCTATTTAAATTTATTTTTGAACTGTGTCCTTATGTAGTAATCAGTAAACCCAACAATATTATTTCAACAAGCTATATAGTATGCTCTTTGGTATAGGTCCGTCATCCTTATTCATACTATTATTGTGTTTACTTATTTCTATACTCTCATAGGCATCTAGTTGCCTGTTGTTGTCAACTTGTCTAACTAATCTTATTGAACTGATGTCTATGGAATGGTTTTGTTGCAAAATATGATGGGCGACTGCTAATTTTTCAGGTCTTCCATATTTTAAGTGTGCTGTGTTCCGTATATCTTACTTTGATAGATCTTTTTGTCTGTCCATAATATTTTGCATCGCAGTCCTTACATTTAATTTCGTAAATTCCAGACTTTTCCGAATTCTCGACTTCATCTTTTGGACTTCCCAAAAGGCTCTGTAGTGTATGACCTGTTTTAAAAACCACCTTCATACCTAGTTCCTTGAAAATATTTCCAAAATTCTTCGTATATTGGTGGTATGGAACTGAGATGTATTTATCTTGGTTTTTGTCCTTTCTGAAAGTCGAGATTTCGTTCATTCTTGACCTAAACTTCTTCTTCCTTATTATGTCATCTACATCATCGAGGTAATACCCCTTATTGACCGAACGATCGTGTTGCAAAAACTCCTGATACAAAACGCCACGATAATCGAAGGAAACAGTGAGCAAAACCTTGACATTTGACCGAATTTGACGTGCTTTTTTCGGTCTTGGCTCCCTGGGCTCTTCCATTGGTATGATTATAGTCTGGTTTCGATATCATAACCAGATACCCATGATTCGTCATCAATTATGACCCTCTTGAGCAAATCTGGATCGCCATTAACGTCATTCAACAATTTTTGAGCTTTGCTCAAGCGTGGGTATTTTTGGACAAAATTAAGCAATTTTGTAACGAACTGCGCTACCACACGCTTCATGTCCAAAATTTTCAAAAAAATTGCATGGCATGAGCCAGCCGATATACCGACATCCTCAGCAACTTTTCTAATAGTGATTCGACGATTTTCCGTTACAATTATTTTCACTTCCTCAACATTTTCATCGATTTTTGATGTGCTGGGACATTTGCTGTCAATATTTCAAGTGTTTATGAGCACTTAATTCCATTTTTTACACGAAATTCGATCCAATTTTTTTCGGTAGCAGAAAATCGACAAACACGCAAAACACTTTTAACTTTTATGTCTTCCACCGACAAATTAAACACGCTGAATAGCTCAAACTGTGCACATATGTTCGAGACGAGTGTATCAACATAACAAAATAAAAAAACCGATAATTAAATGTACGTAGCCCGCAAAATTTCCACTCACCTCATTTTTTCAATTGCTCATATATGGGCTATATAAGCAATACTCAACATTTAAATTGAAGGGCTTATATTTTTAGGAGTGATTAATTATTGGGAAAGAAAGTTTTTGGCTTTCTACCACCCCATCTTGATGCAAAAAAATGTTTGGAATACAAACTGAGTAAAGAAAAGTATCTTCTGTATAACTCAGTGTTCATATAAAAGTATTTGTTTCGAAAGAATTTTTTTCTTTCGTGTAATTCAATGTTCGAATGTAAGTAGCTGTTTCAGGAGGGCTTTTTTCCAGTTTGTGTCTGAAAGTTACTTCTTTGCATGATCTACACATTCATGTATAGAGTTACTTATTTTCAAATTGATTACTTCCTTTCTTTGGAAGATTCCCACATTTTTTTGAATCAAGATGGAGTAGTAGAAAGCTAAAAACTTTCCCAAAAATACTCAACATGTAATAACAAAAAAACATTTTTCCGATTTCCACAAAAATAATAGTGTCTGAAAGTTACTTCTTTACATGATCTACACATCCATGTATAGAGTTACTTATTTTCAAATTGATTACTTCCTTTCTTTGGAAGATTCCCACATTTTTTTGAATCAAGATGAAGTAGTAGAAAGCTAAAAACTTTCCCAAAAATACTCAACATGTAATAACAAAAAAACATTTTTCCGATTTCCACAAAAATAATAGTGTCTGAAAGTTACTTCTTTGCATGATCTACACATCCATGTATGGAGTTACTTATTTTCAAATTGATTACTTCCTTTCTTTGGAAGATTCCCACATTTTTTTGAATCAAGATGAAGTAGTAGAAAGCTAAAAACTTTCCCAAAAATACTCAACATGTAATAACAAAAAAACATTTTTCCGATTTCCACAAAAATAATAGTGTCTGAAAGTTACTTCTTTACATGATCTACACATCCATGTATAGAGTTACTTATTTTCAAATTGATTACTTCCTTTCTTTGGAAGATTCCCACATTTTTTTGAATCAAGATGAAGTAGTAGAAAGCTAAAAACTTTCCCAAAAATACTCAACATGTAATAACAAAAAAACATTTTTCCGATTTCCACAAAAATAATAGTGTCTGAAAGTTACTTCTTTGCATGATCTACACATCCATGTATGGAGTTACTTATTTTCAAATTGATTACTTCCTTTCTTTGGAAGATTATCACATTTTTTTGTATCCAGATAGAGTAGTAGAAAGCCAAAAACTTTCTTCCCAAAAGTTACTCAACATGTAATAACAAAAAAACATTTTTCCGATTTCCACAAAAATAATAGTGTCTGAAAGTTACTTCTTTGCATGATCTATGTATAGATTTATTCCTTTTAAAATTAAGAAATGATTGCTTCCTTCCTTTCTTTGGGAGATTTCCACATTTTTTTTATATCAAGATGGAGTAGGTGGTAGAAGGTCAGAAACTTTCTTTCCCAAAAATACTGAAAAATATTTTTTCAAAAATGATTTTTCTCAAATTATTTTCAATTTCTCCATGGATACTTTCAATATTATATATTCTTATTTTTGAAGAGTTTGAATATCTGAAATATATTGTGGTTTATATAAATGTACAGTCATTTTCACATGTTATGATTGATGGATCCAATTTTAAACCTTGTTTTGAAATTATTTTGAAGGTTTCATTCAAACTATTTTGGTAGAGCCCCAAATGAGTGTCACTTAATCATATCAAAAGTAAATGATCATAATTTCGCTGTCCATAATGATAATCATGCCATTTTCTCACCGTGAATTTCATTTGAGACGCACTTCGCTACATGCTAATTCCACCATTTGAACCGTACAGTCGGATAAGTTCAACTGATGAAGCGAAAGGAAATTTTAATGAAGTCTAAATGTGAAAATTTTCATCATGGATGGTGAATATTACTGGAGATTTTTCCCAACACCAAACCATTATTTTAACACCTCAACACGTGTTTCAATCACCAAGCGATCATCTTCAAGGGGAAGATCAAACTAACTACACCAAAGGTTCCAAACAGTGCATCCAAAGTATCCTGGATAGTGTTTCAAACTTTCATCAAGTAACGAGTCGGTGTATAATCCCATTTTGTATTTGGTGCAAAATACACAGCAGAGAAATAATTTTGGCTTTTATTTTCAGTATATCTACTTTTCGAATTGAAATTTCATCAATTATGTTCAAAAAAATAAAATTTTCAATTAAAAAAATATTCATTTACTCATTAATTCCTATTTTGTCCCCTCCAATGTAGTACCCCTCAGGTATAATACACTTGTGCCAGCACTTTTTGCAATCCTGGCTGCTCATCGTTTTGAGGTTCAACTCAGTACACCTCGAACTTTACTGTTTAAGAACTCTTTCATCTGGATAACTGCGTTTGCATGATTTACATGGATTTAATCTCCAGCGATTCACATCCAATGTGAATCACTACTTTTGTACAGGCACCGCTCTAATTGCGCCTCAAGGATTTTCTGTAGTGCTTGTGGTTTGTCTTGAAAAAAACCTCGAAGCATTTCTGTTATGCACTTTTTGGTATGTCCTTGAGCTCTGTCAGCGATTCGGTTTTCATTCCCTCAATCCCCGCAAAAACGCGGCCTTTTCATGGGTCTCTTCAATCTTGGAAATTGGAAAAAGTCGCAGATGGTCAGAATCTGGTTAATACGGTGGCTGACGCATGATTACGATGATGTTTTTGGCCAAAAATTACAAACAAGCGATAACGAGTGTGCAGGTGGATTATCGTGTACTACGTCACGATAATCAAAGGAAACATTTGAAACCTTGACATTTGAGCGAAGTTATCTGTGAGTGGGTTAGTAATAGCATCCTTTGCCAGCTGGTCGGCCCTTTCGTTGCCTGCTATACCAACATGTGATGGAACCCACATGAAGTGGATATGTTAACGTTTCTGGATGATCGAGTGGAGCTTATGTTTGATGTGAAGTATGATGGGGTGTTCTAAGTTCAGCTTCGTTATTGCCTCCAGTGTACTCAGTGAGTAGGTAATTACCAAGAATTTTGAATGATCGCTTTTCTCTGCATATTCAAGTGCTTTCCATATGGCATGAAGTTCTCCTGAGAACACAGTGCTTTCTGCTGGTAATTTGAAAGAGTTATTGGAGGCAGTACTGACAAATACTGCCCCCACTCCTCTTTCTGATTTGGATGCGTCGGTGTATATTTGGATACAGTTTTCGAATTGTTGCAATAGTTGTTGAAAAGTTGCGTGAGTTGAACTACGGTTGGTGTTATTTTTCTCCAATTATACAAGCCCTTTTTCAATTTTAATGCTTGGAAAGTTCCATGGAGGAGGATTAGGAATTTTTAAAGTGTTGAAAATTTCAGGTCGATTGAGTAGTAAGTTGGAAAGGAATCGATTGAGTCTCTCGTAGAATGGAATTGCCACTCTCTTCCTTTTTGCAAATGTATTTATGAACTTTTGGCCTATAACGTTATGAAAAACAGGGTTATCTGGGTTGGATTGAACTGCAGCAGCATATGTGAGGCTGAGCTGTTTTCTTCGGATACTCAATGGAGGTTCTCCTGACTCACAGTATAAACTTTCAACCGGATTTTTGTGGAATGCTCCAAGAGCAATTCTGAGAGCACAATTTGGGATGGTGTCCAGTTTTTTCAAGGTCCCGTTTTTTGCGGAGTTGTACGCTATAGAACCATAATCCATTTTTGAACTAATCAAAGATCTATAGATCACATTAATTAGTATATTTGTATTTGCACCCCATGATCTAGATGCAATAAAAAATTGAAAGTAGCATTTTTTGATAATGATCTATTTTCTGTTGGAAATTTCCAAAACATTCAATTCCGAAATCCCACTTTTGTTGAAATCCGTTCTGACCACTGAATAATAAATATGTTTGTCCAAAATCCTGATCAACTTAAAATTCACGACTTTCTTCAATATTTTTCAGGAAACCGATAAAACAGTAGGTAATTGGTCTATAATTGTTTGAACAAAGTTTCTTGCCATTTTCAAATATCGAAAAAACTGCAATTCCATTTAATTTTTTAGAGAAAATACTACTCTGAGAAGATTTTTGGAATGAATAGAGCGAAATAAGGACCAATTGAAATTTGACTTTATTTACAGTCTTGATAAAATTCACAAAGACCTCAGTTGCAGGCAATATAATAAAGGGACAGAGAGCTCGTCATACTTTATGTGATTGTGAAGCATTACATCATGTGTTCATCTGAAATGATGTCCAGATGAATATGATATGAATTTCATCAAGGGACCTGTACAAACTGGTACAGAGACAACATTGTTGAAATACGTGTCATGAAAAAGATGGGAGAAAAACGTAATAGTCCCAGTGTTCTCCGGAGACTTGGGAAGAATAGATGAGTCGACGTTTCCCAAGAAGTAGAAAACATAGTATTGATTGAACAATGATAGAAATAAAAATACACTTTTGAGAAAAATAACACTAGAGATATAAACATAGTTGCAATTTTTCTATTATTACAATCATATCTTTTGCTTGAAAATTTTGAAGATCTAATTTGATGAATGATTCATTGATAGAAGTCACTGAGAGTACTTTGATTTCTATAGCTGCTGTTGTTCATATCTGAAATCATATATTCGATATATTCGAAATGAGAGGTTGATACAAGTTATTTCATGCTACATGTCCCAAAATTATCCCAAATCACACTCGACTTACCACTCAATGCTAAAGATCCCAAAGTCGATCTTTCTTCCTTTGGACTCCATCTGCCGAGAATATTGTACATCGAAGGGTAGAAGAATCCTTGAGATAATCCTTGGACTGCTCTACATCCCATAACCCCATAGGATCCTAGCTGTTCTGCCAAAACTGGGACCAACATCGAAGCAGTCGAATTGATGAACATTGAGCCAATGAGAAATTTCTTGGTGCCATAATTTCTTCCAAGTTCGCTCGCCCAGAGCTGCAGCAAGATGTAGCCCCAGTAAAACGAAGACAATATCACACTCTTGTTGGTCCAGTCATAAGTCTGCAATATGAATTAGAATGAAGTGTACATATACTTGTATTTTATGAATATATTCAGCCCATGTCTTTTCATTCACTTATGAATTTATATAGAAAAACAATACCGGTGGAAAAACAATACATGTTAAATCAGGATCTGCGAGTAGAAAACACATCAATTTTCAAAGTGGTTAATCAGCCAAACATATTGAGTTGGAAATCAAATAATATTTGATGGGAATCTCTGCATAGAATGAATCTAAAGAAAACATTTTTTCCACATTGGAACTATAGCACTGTCTCCTGTGTCTCCTGTCTCCACCACAAGGAGGTAATCTGGCGAGAAAAATGAGAAGGTGGACCGGAACATTGGACTGAAGAGAGAATGTGTAAGAGTGATATATGAAAGGGTGGCCAAACCTGCGGCTTTGTATGGAGTACTGGTGTGGGGGAATAGGATGCATGATAGCAGGGTGAAGAGACAGTTGAGTGCAGTACAGAGGCCCTTCCTGTTGGCCTAGTGTGGTTCTTACAGGATGACGCCAACGGCTGCGCTCAGTGGCATCACCGAAATGGCGCCATTACAGATAGAAGAATGGGCCAGATATCGAGAGTGAACGGGACAAAAAAATTGAGGACAAGGTGAAAGGAGAAGATAGGATATTTCCCTGGTTGAGGACGGAGGAGTGATTGAAGTATATGCAGATGCCGGAGCAGGAATGGAAGATGAAAGAATGGGGATAGGCTGGGCATATGAAAGAAGAGAGGATGAATGGACCACAGGGAATTGAAGAATCACCGGACAAAGCAGCTTGAACGAGGCAGAGTTGATTGCGATCGAGCGAGTGATCAGCATATGGAGCATGGATGAGAGCGTGAAAGTAATCAGTGACTCTGCTATGGCTGTAAAATGAGTGACAGCAGGAAGAGTGGGGATTAAAAGGATAGCAATGATTCAGCGGATGATCGATGAAAGGAGTGCTAGGGGAGTACGTACCCAGATCACGTGGAATCGGGGAAACGATGACAATAACGTAGGAAATACGAAGGCTCATGAGGAAGCCGCCAAGAGTATGAATATAACAGAGGCCACATGGGAAGGAGGAAAAGCAAATAGTAAGTTAGATGAGAGAAAGAGAATAAAATAGAATATCAGGAGAGAATGGCAAAGGGATTTGAGACCGGTACGACTGGGCAGCTGTTCTACATATTTTGTAGAACAGTCGGATATGGATCATTAGATCCGTCGCGAAGGCTCTCCAACTGCTCACGGGACAGGGGAACTTTCCGGGATACCTGACAAGATTTAACCTGGGTCCGGAGGTTCCCTGCCCCTGTGACTATAGGGAGCCTGAAACGGAAGAGCACGTGATTGAACTATTGATTTGCGAGAGTGGAAGGAGAGGACGGAAAGGATGAAATGGTGGAATTATAATGAGGGATGTGTATGGGAAAAAGGATGAATGTATACGATTTTTGAATGATTGGGTAGACAACGTGGTGAGGGAAGAATGGGAAGGATAGATGGTGAGCTGTTCGCGTACAGGCGAAGTAAGTGCATTCTAATTGGGATTAAGGTCTCACGAGTCATGTCAGGAAACGAAACTCCTAGCTTGAAATGCGCACCATATGGAAAACTTTTTTTCGAAAAGTTTCAATGAAGTTTAACTTCGGCACTTGTTTGTGCTTTAAATTTAACTTGAAATGATGCGGCCAACTGCAACCCACTGCCGTTCAGCATTTCTAGATCAAATTTAACAAAAAGTTACTTGAAGAAGTTGTGTCTACGGCAATTTTATATCCATATGCCGAATTTTATGCAACTAGGATAAAGTTAACGTTTTGCTTATTTTTGACAGATCATGAGTAGAATTGACTCATCAGTGACATAAAGTCGTAGTGTTATAAATGAATTGAGTAAAATTTTATTCAGATTGGTACTGAAGAAGCAATGAGATAAGTGTTTTATTCCGAAACATCGATGGCCGCCATTGAGGATAAGAGTGTTCCATGTGGGTGAAATTTCATTCCTTCCATATACGATATTGTGTAGAATTCCTGCGAATGATATTTGATTCAATTCCATAACGGATTTTTGGGGTACTAACTAAATAATAGGAGAAAGTGTTCTCATATATTTCAATGTTCATGAAAAAGTTGTTGTTTCAGTGTCACTATTTTTCTTCGAGTTTGAAAGCCGTAGATTTCTGGAATTTCTTTCTGACGTTTCGCTGGCGCGAGTGGCTAGCTTCTTCAGAGATTTAATCATCATGGCTTGCTGTCCGATGGCTAACTTTTAGGCTTCGAAAAGCGTATTTATGCCTTGTCAGGTAATCAGTTGTATTGGTACCTGATTTTGTACCTGTACCTGCACTTATACTTGTACCTGTACTTGAACCTGGAAGATTGAAAATTTTGCTGCCTGTTGTCATTTCGTTCGTTATTCTCGAATTCCTTAAAATGGGGTTCCATATTTGATTGATGTTCACTGCTTCTTCTTCTCTGTTGAAATTATCCGTGTGTTTGTAGATCTCCATTGCCTTCTGTACCAGTCAGCTATAGTATCCCTGGTTGGGGGCAATTAGTTCTGTGTTTTCAAACAAAATTATGTGGTCTCCTTCACTAAGCGCGTGTTCTGCCTCAGCTGACTTATCCGCTTGGCCTAGTCTGTAGTTCCTTTTATACTCTTTCAGTCTTATTCCCATAGATCGTTTGGTAGTTCCGATATATACTTTCCCACAAGTGCACGGTATGCGATATAGCCATGCTGCTGATAATGGATATCTTTTGTCTTTAGCCGACCTGATGCTTTGTTGTATCTTGAAGATTGTTTCGATGTCGTGTTTATCCAATAGTTTTCCAATTCTGTCCGTGACCCTACGAATAAACGGTAGATATGCGCGTGCAACCATCTGATCCTTTTTCGCTTTTTGAATCGTGGTGCTCTTCGGTTTCATGGCTTTCCTGATTTCCTGATCTTGGAGGCACTGTATCCATTCAATCTCAGTGATTTTAGTTCCCTCTCCAGATATTCTGGTTCACATATTCTCTGTTGTCATTCCGTTCGTTATTTTCGAATTCCTTGAAATGGGGTTTCATATTCGATTGAGGTTCGCCTCTTCTTCTTTTCTGTTAAAATTATCCGTGTGTTTGTAGATTTCTATTGCCTCCCATACCAGTCGGCATAGAAATAATTGCCCCCAACAGGGATACTATAGCCGACTGGTACGAGAGGCAACAGAGATTCACAAACGCACGGAGAATTTCAACAGAAAAGAAGAAGCGGTGAAACTCAATCGAATATGGAACCCTATTTTGAAAAATTCGAGAATAACGAACGGAATGATAACAGGCAGCAAGATTCTTAATGTTCCAGGCTCAAGTACAGGTACAAATGCAGGTACAAGTACAGGTACAAGTACAGGTACAAATACAGGTACCAATACAACTGATTACCTGGCAAGGCATGAATAAGTTTTACGAAGTCAAAAACTTAGTCATTGGACAGCAAGATTGAACCTCTGAAGAAGCTAGCCACACGCGCCAGCGAAACGTCAGGAAGAAATTCCAAAATTCCACGGCTTTCAAACTCGAAAAACAGTGACACTGAAAACCTTAGCCGCGAAAGTCCAAACCATTTTGTCAGTTGTTGTTGTTGTTTAATGCTCATATGAAAGTAGTTCTTCCGTGAGGGCTTTCTCTTTCAGTTTGTATTTGAAAATAACTTCTCAGCATGATCTACATAGGTTTGTGAAGGATTCATTTTGAAATCATTTGCTTCATTTTTTTCTTTGAAAGTCGCCCACATTTTTGGATGAAGATGGGGAAGTAGTAAGACAAAAAATTCTTTCTCAAAATCAAATCGCTCCTAGAAATATACTGCTTTCAATTCAACTCACCGTAGTATTCACAAACTCGGTAGAAAGTTTTAATAATTTATTATGTTATTGTTATTGACCAGTCCTTATACATGATCTGTCCATTTTTTTAAGTGTAGGCAAGTCTATTTTAATGGCCAACGAGAGTATCATTATGAATATATGTCATTTCTTACCGGTACATCAGGATTTGAACTGGTAGTATTGTCTGTCATTGCAACTATTGCAACCGATAAGTGCACCCTCATTCCAACTCCAATTGATAGAAGTAGAAACATGAGCATAGCCTGGACATGTCGTATTCCCAAAGATGGTCCTAGAAATGAAAGAAATATTATATTTGATGGCTAACGGTTTCATCAATTTTGTTCAGGTGATAGTGAAATGAAGAAGGAAATGGTAGAGTAGGATAAATCACTCTCTTTTGTTTCGAGTTGTGAATCTTGAAAGTATTTTCGGGTGCTAAGCTATATAGATGTGATCACTGCTTTAGGTATGCCTTCTGAAAAATGAAAAACGTTCTGGTAATGAAAAAAAAAGTATAATTTACATCTTCCTCTTGAAGATGGTCACTTGGTGATCGAAACACGTGTCGAGGTATTGATAATGGTTTGGTGTTGGGAAAAACTCCAGTAATATCGATTAGTACACCAAAGGTTCCAAATAGTGCATCACAAGTTATGAAGTTACTGGTCAAGTAATCAAATAAAGAAAAGTTAGTAAGACAAACAACAGTGAAAACAGCGCAATAAGGTATATGTATCGTGACAAAATTCTATGCGGGTCATTCTACTAAGATCGCGAAAGAGTTTTCGGTTCATTTTTTATTGAACTCCACGAAATGCTTACTGAAGTCTCTTTTATGGAAGTCTTTTGTCTACTTACTTGCTGGTCAAGTAATCAAGTAAAGAAAAGTTAGTAGGACAAACGACAGTAAAAACAGCGTACGAAGGTATTCTCTGGGCTGTACTTGTTCGATATTACAGTGCACTATTATTTCCTGAAAAATAACAACAATTTGATATTTCAATTTTACATAGCAAGGAAAAGTCTAATGGGGTCAAATCGCAAGATTTCAGTGATCAGTTCACATCTCATCCACATAAGTTGACCATGCCCTCAAATAGCTCGTTCAGAATATCCAACCACATGGCGGACAAAGACAATGCTGTTAAAGAACTCAATAAATCAACAAAAATCAATCTGATAGAGATAATATCAACAGAAAAAAAATACCATTAGATGTGAATTCAAGTAAAAATTTTCGAAAAGTTGTGAAAGAAAAAGGTAATTTCGACTCACTTAACGTGAACAGTAATACAGCAAGTGTTGATGGTGAACTAACCTTAAAGATTTCATCAACAGAGGGTGAGTTAAAATCCGCCATATTTACGATCGATTGTTTGAAGAGAGTAAATGCTGAGCAAGAAAGATCAATTCAGAAAAAACAAATTACTATTTTTACCCAGAAGTCGCTCATAGATGAGATTAAACTCAACAATAACGTAGATTTATCAAATCGTAATGTTGTCGGCTCATCATCTTCAACTATTAATCACAGTAAATCACCAAGTAGATCAGTTGATCATAACATTGATATAAATACCAGTACAAAATCTAGATCTTTCTTCAGCGCTACCAAAAGGTCAGATTCGCAATCCTCGCATCAACATCAAACTTTGATAACTCCACAGCAAGTCGAACAAGGCATTACTAATGTGCAGAGGACTGTTTTGTCTGGCTTCATTGAAAATATTCACGATTCGACTTAATCACACCCAAACAAGGAAAGGCAGGAAGTGACCTACAGAAAACGCAAACCTAAGGTTTTGATTGGTAAGAAGGATGGCTCTCGAGTGGAAATCAGGGTGATTTCCAAAGTAGTGGACCTACACCTATATATGTTACATCCTGTTACAACATCATTGCAAATGATAAATTTCTTGAAGCCTACTTCCTCTTCATCAACCTTCAAACATTGAACAATGCTAAAACAAATGAACTGGAAGAATGTAAAATTGATATGTATCAATGAACCATGTTCTACAAAGAGCTCTATTTCAAATTTGAAAATACGTAAAAATGAAAAGATTTGAATGTACATCACTTGTTGTTATAGACCTCTAAGTGCAAAATATGAAGATCTTGAAACTCAATTAGTTACAATTATGTATAGGTATTATAAACCTGAATTTATTATTATCTGTGGTGACTTAAATTTGGATTATTTGAAATTAGGAAGTAAATAATGCTTTGCTTCAGTATAACTTTCGTAGCTTGATTTCTCCGCTAACCAGAGTGACGGACAACAGTCTCTTCTATTGATTATATATACTTGAATTTTCCGAACAAAGGGTCTTCATGTGTACTCGATTTTCCATTGTCAGATCATAGGATGATCTTGTCCAAGATCGATTTTGGCGTCACAGGTTGTAAACTCCTTTAATGGTCGTTCATATAACAAACGGCACTACAAGCTTTCAGACTTGATCTTCAACGGGAGGAATGGTCGCAATTGTATAATATCATTGACTATCATTCTGCGTTTGATTTATTTCCACGATATATCTTTTCCACTTCAATATGGAATTTCCCTCATTGCTGCGTTTCTAAAAATATAAAACTAAGGACTAAGTGAAATGCTCTTGCTTAAGATGGAGGAAATACTTCAACTTTCAAAAAATGTATCTGGAACTTAAAGAATCATAAAATATGCACAAATGGCTTGTTGTTCAAAAAACAATTCTTTCAAGCTAGAATTGAGTCAAGTATAATCTATCGGAAGAAACATGGAAAATGCTATCTGAATTACAAGGTTCAATATCTTATAATATGTCGGAGCTCGGCTTCAGTTCTAGATTGGAAAAAATGCTTACATTTGATAATTTCGTTGCAAACATATAAGCTTTGAAAATGTTTTTTTTTAAATAACTGTCGGCCAAGATTATTTTTTGATAAATTTGTGACGATATTTTGAACTTCTGCTCAAAATTACTAACAAATCGTCAATTTGTAGGCGTAGGTGAATGTTTTGTTGAAATTATTATTATCATTATCAAATGAAATCGAAGCATTCCTTTTCACAATATGATCAACATTACAGCAACGTTGTTTCTATGTACATGCAATACAGGTTTCTTTGCCTAGGCAATTTCTGCTCCTAAACAGGAAACCAGATGCCTCTATATAGCAGTAACTAAAATATGTGTATTATTATCAAATAAGTTAATGAATTGAATCAAAATTGAATGTATATTGTCATAAAAATGACTGTTCCTATAGCCTGCATAACATGTAAAACAATTACTATGTACCTTTTATTTGCGAAGTATCATCTGTTTCGGGATTACTATAATTACTTGATAGTAGCGGTTCTCTCTCATCATCTACCATTTTCTACAAACAATATATCGTGTGAACGAATATATACAGGATGGTTTCAAATTATCTACATCTGTGAATGAATATTCAATTTGACGGTGAAGGGTTGAAAAATCATCAAGCGGTTATATCAAGCAATATTTATGAACTGGATGGTAATCTCCCTTAGTATATTCATGATAAAAGAATAGGTTCCTGATAAAAATTATAACTGATTTTATGAAAACAGAATAAAACTTTTGTTTGAAAATGGTTGACAATGTTTCGTGGTTTATTTCATCAGTTCGGACTTCCATTGTCTAATTTAATATAAATTGATTTGATAACCTGGAAAAAAATCAAAAAGATTAACCGAAAATAACAATTTTATTAAACAAAAAACAAATTACAAAGAAATAACATACAAGCAACAACCAAACAAATAAAAATTGAAATATTAATAAAAGCTGAACAAATTGAAAAATTAAAAATATTAATAACAAAAAAATTGAAAAATTTCAAACCAAGTTATGTCACATCGTTTCGATTGTTAGTATCCACAATCGTCTTCGGGTGATAACTGGGCTCATTCCTCCGAGATCTGACTATTTATAGGTCATTCGAGTGCTTTCATCTATCCCCTCTTCCCTCTTTCCGCTTCATTGGTTTTGGCGGGAGATGACCGTTTGGTGGGAGTTGGTCGTTTTTCGCTTGATTAGAGTTTTCCATATGTTACGTATCTCTATGCTAGCTTGACTATAGGCGTTGTTAAACAACATATATGCGGCTTCTATGAATTTCCTCCTAAACCAGTGTTCCTCTTTGTGGATGATTTCAGCTTGAACCCACTTGATGTAGTGTTGATAATTCCAAACATGCTATGCTATTCCGGATTTGCTGGTTTCTCCTCGTTGTGTGTGTTTCTTGTGCTCAGCAATGCGAACTTTCAATGGCCTCTTAGTTTCACCGATGTATGATTCTCCGCACTCGCAGGGTATCCGGTATATGCAATTCTTGGATTCGCAGTCCGCGTTTGGTGGCCTGGTTTTCTACCATTTCTACCATTGGTAGAACAGGCCTCAGTTAGAAGACAGCATGAATTCCACAAGGAAGAGAAGCTGCAACAACTAGTACTTGTACTTCCCTAAATCAGAGGATTATCGGAAAGGATAAGACGGAAGTATAACACCAGGACCTACTTCAGATCTGTGAACACTATCCGTAGCAGCCGAAGCACCCGAAGACGATTGTGTCATAACTTGGTTTGAAATTTTTTAATTTTATTTTTTCATTTTTTGTTAATAATATTCTTAATTTTTCAATTTTTTCAGATTTCATTAATATTTCAATTTTTATTGGTTTGGTTGTTGCTTGTATGTTATTTCTTTGTAATTTCAGTTTTTTGTTTGATAACATTGTTATATTTGGTTAATCTTTTTGAAAATTTCAATGCTGATACCTCCATTAGCTCATTGAAATGTGTGGAAAATGCTATCAGAGTCACAACAAAATATCATTTCTGGGAAATACATTTCCATCATATTCATTTGACCATATTCAGAACAGTTCTGAAATATTAAACCTTTTATATTCGGTATGCGAAACAATTTGAGGCAAATGTTATAACATAAAAGAAAAAGGAAATTTTTCAATTTCATACGAGACTTCATGATATCATAACATTTAATCATAATAACAAAATGAAGAATGGTTCCCAAAATATTTAATTAGATCTCTGGAACAGATATAAGCGATTAGAAAAATGACATTCCGGTCGTGTGTACACGACCGGTTTCTAACAGTCTAACGGTTGCTGTACGTTTGCTTGCTTGGACTGAACGTTTTTGGAAATAATGCGACATTGCGGTTGTAGACAAAATTACAGACCCACAATTCTTCAGACCACGGCTTACATACACGAAAACAGAAAATAATATATATTTCATCAGTTCGGACTTCCATTGTCTAATATATTATAGATAATAGTTATCACCCGAAGACGAGTGTGGATACTAACAATCGAAACGTTGTGACATAACCTGGTTCGAAATCTTTTAATTTTTATTATTTTTTCATTTTTTGTTAATAATATTTTTGATTGTTCAATTTTTTCAGCTTTCATTAATTTTTTCAATTTTTATTTGTTTGGTTGTTGTTGTATGTTATTTCTTTGTAATTTCAGTTTTTTGTTTAATAAAATTGTTATTTTCGGTTAATCTCTTTTTTTGATTTTTTCAGGGTTATCAAATCAAATTATATTCTATTAGACAATGGAAGTCCGAACTGATGAAATACACCACGAAACATTGTCAACCATCTTCAAACAAGAAAATAATATCATAGATGAATTCATATTTATTCAACTGTTTTGTTGTATCGTTTGTTTCTTTTCATTTTCACAAGGGAAATATGTAACATAGATGGATCGGTAATTGGTAGACAGAAATTAAAGGAGCAGGCGAAGTGATTTGATCGATCTATTTGGATTACTCGTATCAGTAAAAATCTCATACTAGTAATAGGTCCAGGGCAATCTGAGATGAAATTGATCTGCTGAGACAAAATAGCGGGATATAAAAAAAAATCTGCAAAATCTAGAAAACAAATTCGCGAAAATACTGAAGAAACCCAAATTTTTCCCTATGTTAGCACTCCTATATATAACCGAATCTGACAGGAGTCTGAATTGTTTTAACTGATGATAGATGGCAATAATTATTGGCGTGGCGACAAAAATTTAACTTTTCGTTTTGCTTTAACTCAGTGTTATTATTAAAACTCACTTCTGTGACAAATTATTAGGCTTCTAGTAATATGGAAGTTCATCATTATTATTTCCAGTCGATGTCGATTTTTTTATGAAAACAAAGATCTGGAAACACGTTACTAAAATAACTATTTTCCATATTTATGAAGCATAGATTGCGACTGGCTTTCTCATTCGATATCTACTAGCAATATCCACAGATTAACTTACCTGATACATAGCAAACCAAACAAAAACTTTTTTCAGTTGATTTTAACGAAACCTTCACGAAAACTATTGGAAGTTATAAATATTTGCTGACTGATTGAAACAATAAATATACTCGTATAATGACTTCTTATCACTCATCCAATTATTGTTAACTCTCAATGGACAAACGATAAGAAATTTCTCAAAAAACACACAAAATTTTATCGATAAGGTAATTAATTGCAGCACTTCAATTCGCTGTTCGCAAAAATAAATGTGATGTCACCTCGACTGGGCATGATTTTCGTACACTGAAATATCCCTTTGACTGCAAATTGACTATTATCCGCAGATTTGCTGAGACTCATACAGTGTCATCCCCAAAGTATGCACTAATGAGACACTTATTTATTGAGGGTTTTTCGACAAAAACTTATTCTTGATAAAAGTTTGGGAAAATATGCACCAACAAAATACAGGGCAACACAGACGTAATATACGAGGAGCCTTCAAATATTTGATTTTGTGACAGGAGTAAAGTACTCTTATTTTGAAAACTGATATATATTTATATATATATATATATATATATATATATATATCAGGATATATATATATATATATATATATATATATATATATCAGGATATATATATATATATATATATATATATATATATATCAGGATATATATATATATATATATATATATATATATATATATATATATATATATATATATAAATATATCAGGATATAATATTTAAAAAAGTTATTCAGCATTGAAAAATACATCTAAATTTGGAAGTCATTGCCATCTAAGTGAAGTTTTATTTTTTCACCCATTTTTTTAAATGACTACGAAAAAAAATTTTGCCTAAACGATGGACAGCATCCTGTATACGACGGTTCATTTCAAAAGCCTGTAATAATACAAATTATACAACTATAGTGTTAACCACAGTCAATTTTTTCAAAAGTAAATTAATTATTTTCAAAGTTTTTGGTGCAAAGTTAATTTTATTTTTTTTAACACCAAAAATTACTTAAAATTGTACAGTATTGTAACAAAAACTTAATATTCAATAATATCAAATCACAAAACATCAAAATGAAATAGATATTTCGGAACATACTCATTGATTTTCTGGAGATTCAACTCAAAATACTTATTTTGAACAAGAAAATCTCCAGGAAATCAATGAGTTTGTTCCGAAATATCTATTTTATTTCAAACTTATACGATATTGATATTGTTTAAGTTTGAAAATGTCCATATAGGACGAAACTGCAGTAACGTTAATTACAAATAAAAGTGGTTAAAAACATAGGAAGTTTCATTTCTCTTTTCTTCAATTAATAAGTTTCCCATATGGTGCATATTTTGGAGATGAGACTGTAGAATCATTGAATGAATTTGACATTCAAATGTCATGCAGTAGTCATATTCATATGAATACAGCACAAACAGTGTTCAAAAGTGAGGGATAATAAATATCTGGAAATATAACGGTTGTCCCATCCTTGTGATTATAATGATTACAATAATGTAGTTTCACATTATTGCGCCCTCTCTCGGTCATGTTTGTCATTCGAAACATGAAAAAACTCCACTAAGCCTGACATCGCACTAGCGCACATCCCACCAGCGGCGGTAAACCGGTAAACCGCCAAACCGCCCGAGACGCACACACTACGGGTAGAAACCGCGAAACTGGACACGATTTTCAGTTTGAAGATGGATTTTAAGAGAGCTGTATGTGTTGTTGCTATTATACTACGAAGCAGAAACAGAAAATGTCATAAAACATTTCGCAAATATTAGGTCCATTCCTCGACTAGCCGAAGAAATGGGCTCCAGTTTCGACTAGCTGTTCTGCAGTGGAAACTACTATGGAATACAGAGGACATAATATATTATTCGGCGCTAAATGTCAACGCTTGGCTTTGCAACTTTGCAATTGAGTCTTGGTCCAACAAAGCATTCGTAGTTTACCTCAGTCCTACTAATGAAACGTATGGCGGTTCTGAACGCTGTCTGGTGTTGGATCACAAACGCTGTGCTGGATCTGGTTTGAACTAGTTGCTCTGCAATAAAAGGTTCAGTGGAAGACTGATAACGAATCTCGTTCGGTTATTAATGTCGAAGCTTGGCTTTGCTATGGACCACCTGTCGATCCCATGTAGTCGTCTTCGTAAGAGAAGATGTCAGACCATGCCTTTCCAAATATAACTACGATTGCGATTGAACTGTAATTGTTTCCATTTTGATATATCACATATTTCATATATTTTGAAAATAAGTAACTCTATACATGGATGTGTAGGTCATGCAAAGAAGCAACTTTCAGACACAAACTGGAAAAAAGTCCTCCTGAAACAGCTACTTTCATATAAACATTGAATTACACGATAGAAAAAAATTCTTTCGCAACAAATACTTTTATATGAACACTGAATTATACAGAAGATACTTTCCTCTACTCAGTTTGTATTCCAAACATTCGTTATGGAATAAAATCGTAATTCATGAATGAATTGTGTGTATTTTCTATAATGTTATCCAATTTGGTACTGAAGAGCCCTAAGGCAAGTGTCTTATGGCGAAACATCGATGTCTACCAGTGAGGATGACAGTGTTCCATGTAAGCGCAATTTGTTACACTGTTAGAATGATGTATAAAAATAAAAATATTACTTATTTGTTACTGGTAACGCCATCTCTTGTGCAAAGTATACACTTTATTGTTGATGTATGTATCTTTTTTAAAAAATCTGTATACCTGATTTAATAAAAAGTATCAGTATGTTATCGACATTCACTCGTTTCATTACAGGTTATGGGCTTACCCCGAAATTATCAGTTATTTTTTCTAAAATAGATAATTTGTGAAAGTTGTATCGCGGAAACATGACTAAGAACTATATTGCCAATGTTCCTAAACTAAAAGGAAGAGAGAACTATGATGAGTGGAGCTTCGCGGTGCTCGAAGGGATGGACAAATACATCAAACCGACGCCAGATTTTGAAGTTAAGCCAGTGGACGATGCAAAAACGAAGGCAAAACTAATATTGACTGTAGACCCGTCATTGTACGTGCATATCAAGAATACCAAGAGCTCAGCAGAATTATGGACCACATTGAAGACCATGTTTGATGATTCAGGTTTCTCAAGAAAAATAACATTGCTGCGACATCTGATATCCATAAGACAAGAAAATTGTGATTCTATGGCGACATATGTGACTCAAATAGTCGAGACAGCACAGCGCTTGAATGGCACAGGTTTTACAATAACAGACGAATGGGTTGGCTCATTATTATTAGCAGGTTTGTCCGATCGTTATATGCCCATGATCATGGCAATCGAACACTCAGGTATTTCGATAACTGCAGATGTCATAAAGTCGAAATTACTTGACATGGAAGTGACCAGTGACAATGATAGTGCAGAAACCGGAGCTGCGTTTGCAGCGCGAAATAAATTTTACTCTGACAACACAAAGCCAAAGAAGTATGGCGGTCCCTCTACGTCAAACAAAAAGACAGTGACAGCAATGACAGATTCATCTACGAAAACAATAACATGCTATAAGTGTAAAGAAGATGGTCATTATCGAAATCAGTGCCCGTTATTGAAGAAAAATAATAGCAAATATGTATTTAATGTAGTTTTCCTGAATGGAAAATTTAACAAAACAGAGTGGTACGTAGATTCCGGCGCAAGCGCACATATGACGGTGAACGAAACTTGGATTATTAGAAACATGAACTCCACACCGTGTTTACCTGAAATTGTGGTAGCAAATGAATCAGAAGTGCCAGTTGTTTGTTCCGGAGACGTCGATATTGTTTCTGACTTAGATTTCGACATTACTGTGAAAGATGTGCTATGCGTGCCTAGTTTGACAACAAACTTATTATCTGTAAGTGAACTTATTAAAAACGGAAATAATGTCAGTTTTGATGAAAAAAACTGTTACATACGAAACAAAAACAATGGGTAAATTTTCGTTATCTGGACACCCGGCGATTTTGAAAAAAATTTTGACTGTACTTACGTATTTTGATGCGTAGATTACGAATCCGAAAGAAAAAAGCAGCGCTCTCCCTTATTTAAAAAGTTACGGCCCTTCAAAGTTCAGAAAAGGGCAACTTTTCAGCCTTCTTTTTCACCAAATAAACTATTTAAAAACACAAGCATTTATTCACTAGGTCACCTTTACACCTTATTCCTCCTTCTTTAACACTTTTCACTTCAATAATCAACATTTTTCTTATAAAAATGTTAAAAAATGTACGGAGCTGCTTTTTGGTTACATATCACTGTATTTTACGTTTTTAAGGTTAATGATATGGTTGGTACGACTGATGCAGTCCATATTCCTGAAGTAATTCAAATGTTTTTTACCTTCATTCTTTAGATCGTAAATTGGTTTTTGATGGTGTATTACGAATTTGAAATAGTAGGCGACGGCAAATACCAACCGCTTTTTTTCTGAAATGTCACTAGTAACTAACCTAAAAATAGAATAATGTCACCAGGAGAAGCATTCGTTTTTAAATTAAGTTTTTTATAAGAAAAATAATGATTATTGAAGTGAAAAGTGTTAAAGAAGGAGGAATAAAGTGTAAAGGTGACCTAGTGAATAAATGCTTGTGTTTTTAAATAGTTTATTTAGTGAAAAAGAAGGCTGAAAAGTTGCCCTTTTCTGAACTTTGAAGGACCGTAACTTTTTAAATAAGGGAGAGCGCCGCTTTTTTCTTTCGGATTCGTAATCTACGCATCAAAATACGTAAGTACAATCAAAAAATTTTTCAAAATCGCCGGGTGTCCGCATAAGGAAAATTTACCAAACAATGTTTTGGTAGCCACAGCTGATTTGACACATGGTGTATATAAGCTGAGATTACATACAAGGAGTTGTATGTTGGCTGGACCAGTGGTAAGTGGAAAACTATGGCACAGAAGGCTGGCACACATCAATAGTCAGGACATGAATAAAATGAGAAATATGGTGAATGGTTTGTCATTTGAAAACAATTTCAATATAAACAAGTCTCACTGTTCAACTTGTTGTGAGGGAAAGCAGGAAAGATTACCTTTTTCGAGTATGAGTGAAAGAAGCACAGATACACTACACAGAATCCATACAGACCTTTGTGGACCAATGGAAACTAGTTCATTGAGTGGTGCAAGGTATTTTATACTGTTTGTCGATGATTTTAGTAGAATGACATTTATATATTTTCTTAAAAAGAAAAATGAAGCATTCACTTATTTCAAAATCTTCAAAACAATGGTGGAAAATCAATTTAATAAAAAGATAAAAATACTAAGGTCAGACAATGGATTGGAGTACACCAACAAAGAGTTTGAGAATTATTCAAAGCAAGAGGGTATAATCCATCAAAGATCAAATAATTATACACCTGAACAGAATGGCCTATGTGAGCGAGCCAATCGTACTGTGTTGGAGAAGGCTAGATGTCTAATGTTTGATGCAAAGCTGGATAAAAAATTTTGGGCGGAAGCAGCAAACACTGCTGTCTATTTAAAAAATAGATCCATTGCATCGGGACTTCAGAAAACTCCACATGAATTATGGTATGGGAGAAAACCAGACCTAAGCCACATACGTTTGTTTGGATGTAAAGTCATGGTACATATCCCTAAAGAACGTCATTTGAAGTGGGATAAGAAGTCTGAAGAGCACATATTAGTTGGCTATAGTGAAGATGTTAAGGGCTACAGGCCATACAATCCTGTCAAGAAGACTCTTGTTATCAGCAGAGATGTTATCTTCATGGAAGAAGAATTAGGTATCGAAAAAGAAAGTGAAAAGTTGGCTACCTGGATTCCTAACGAAGAGACACCTGCAGTTGGCATACAGGAGGAAAATAATTTTTTGATGTCGTGTTATTTTCTGATGAAGCGACTTTTCATAAAAATTGAACTATGAATCGGCATAACATGCATTATTGTGTAATGGAAAACCCACATTTCGTTCGTTGCCTGAACCATCAACAGCGTTGGTCACTGAATCTTTAGGGAGTTATCGGCCCTTATTTTTAAATTGGGCATCTCACTGGAAGAAAGTATGTGAGATTTCTTCGTCATCAGTTTTCGAATTTATTGGATGGGGTTCCATATGGAACAAAACTTAAAATGTGCCAGACGGGGCACCACCACATTTTTGAACTGAAGTACGGGAATACTTCAACGATCATTTCAATAAAAAATGGATAGGTAGGGGTGGACACAGTGGCGTGGCTACCCAGATCATCTGACCTGACCAAAATGGATTTTTTTCATGGGGGTATATCAAATGGATTGTCTACCAAACTCCTCCAACACCTATAGAAGACATGAAACGAAGAATCACTAAAGCTTTCACGGAAATCCTGAAGGATATGCTGGAACGTGTAAAGAATTCGTTTAAAAAAGACTGATATTTTATGTTGCAGAAAATGGTCTCTATTTTGAAAAACATCTTTTGGACTCCTCTATTCAATAAAAATTCAGGCGTTATTGTTCATATTGAAAAAATTTTGAGTAAGTGAACGTAAATAAATGAATTTTTTTGTTGTTAACAATAATTAATAAAACTGGGTATAATTTGTAAAATATCTGTATAGTATTCCTGTGATAAAACTAGTGAAATGTTGAAAAATTTCATACAAATGAAAAACTACAGGGTGTTCCATTTGAAACAGTTAAATTATGTCTGTTGAAAAATAAATGAAACTTGACCGGCTTACCGAGCACCCTATACCGGGTGTCAACGAATCTATTAAACAAGTCATAACTTCTAGACTATTAGGTGTATCAAAACGAGATTTGGTACAGATGAATGGTATGTGGAGAGGAGAGTTTTTACATATTTTTCACTTTCCGGTCACTTCCGGTTTCAGCGGAAATGGCTCCGGTTCAGAATTTTTAAATGGAACACCCTGTATATTGTAACATTTTTGGATTTCTGAGACAATTCTGGATCAGAAACTGACATTTCCGGAAGTTTTTCAGCCTACTTGATTTTTTCAGAGTCACTTTTAAAATTGCATCTAGGTGGCCATGATCGGACGTAAACTAATCTATGGACCTCAGGTGATATCAGAAAATTGCAATAGCGGAGTTTTAGTGACTAGTGTGTTGAATATGAATGAGACAAGTTTACAAAATAACATTTTCGTGTCTAACTATTATTTTTCAAATAGCGACCATTTTTTGACAAGCACTTTCCGAAAAAAGGATTTTTTGACAAATCTAACGATACTAATTTATTTGCGATTGGATTACAAATAAGAACATACATTAAATATTACTGAGGAAAATACTCGATACAAATTCATTTACTTTTGTCAAGGGTGCCATGGATAGGAATGATGCATAATATTTTGCGGTTATTTCCATCAAGTCCACTTTGGAGAACAAAACGCTCACCTAGGTTATGACAGTGACATAAGCTTTATGAGCAGAAAGTAGAAGTTTCTCTTGATTTTCGTTAATTTTAGTTTAATTTTTCGTCGAAATAATGTATACTCAAAGTGAAAAAGTGGATATGTTGTTATTTTTTGGAGAATGCCACAGAAATTCAAGGAAAGTTGCTGAGTTGTATGCTCAGAGATATCCCAATCGGCAACACCCATCTCATCAGTATTTTCCCTATGTTGAGAGTCGTTTTAGGCAAGAGGGAAATCGAGACGCAGAACAGAGGTTTGTCATAAATGAGGAGACTGAGATTAACGTTCTTGCTATGGTAGAAGTTGACAAAACGGTTTCTTTAAGAGAAATTAGTAGAGAAATGCAGATAAGTCACGAATCAGCAAGAAAAATACTGAAAAAGCACGGATATCGAGCATTTAAATATCAGTTACATCAACATTTGTATGCTGACGACGGCAATAGAAGAGTAGTATTTTGTGATTGGTTGCTTCAAAATCATAGAGTTAACCCAAATTTTATCAACTTCATTCTATTTTCCGACGAATCACGGTTTACAAATAATGGCATGTTTAATAAGCAGAATTGTCGGTACTGGGCCCAACAAAATCAACATGCAATGAGAGAGGGCAATTTTCAAGAAAGGTTTGGCGTCAAAGTCTGGGCTGGTATCATTGGAAACAGAATAATTGGTCCAATATTGTTTCAAGGTCAGTTAACAGGGGTTAGATACTTGAGTTTTCTTCAAAATGAAATCGAGGATCATCTTGATGATATGCCTTTAGAAGTTTTACGGCAAATTTACTTCCAGCAAGATGGAGCACCACCCCATAATAGCAGAGACGTACTTGATCATTCTGTATGTCATTCTGTATGACCTCGACGGCCAATCCAACGACTGGGAAAAGTAGTATCCAAATAGTTTCCTACTTGTCTGGAGTAAAGTGGTATTGCTCCATCTTGTTGGAATACAATATCCATATCGAATTCTTTAGGATTTGCTTCGACGAGGATCAACAGTAGTTCCCAGCATATTCAAATATAGTTCCCCTGTTGAATTTTGATCAATAAATAGAGGTCCCACACTATGATTTCCCGATATTCCTGCCCAAACGTTAATTTTTTCTGGATATTGACAATTATGTTCATTGTCATACTGACATTTTTGACGTTTTCATCAAGAAAAAATACCTTTACAAACCTTATTGAGTTGTTGAAATTGTCATATGGCAATGTAGAAATATCGATATTAATGTGTTTGTCTTTAGGAAATTATTAAATGTTTTGCCATTCTGTAGTAGGTGAAGATATTAACTTTATATTGTAGGGTTGTGAAGTATTCGTCAGGAGCTTCAAAATGATGTGTTACAAGACTCCCCTTTCTATTCAATTATTTCTTCGCAGATGGCGCCCAGTCGCCATCTTGAAAGTTTTATCTGTCAGTTTCATTTAAAAATGAAGTATTCATGCATTAATTTCATTATTTCAAATTTCAATTTTTTGAGTTGACCCGTTCAAGAAATGAAAGGGGGAGACATTAAAGAAATGCACTGTATATCTTAATAAAACATTTTTTCACAATTATTTTATTCAATCCTTTTTCATTTTCACTACTTGTATGTTATTAAAATTTCAGCTATTATTCAATATATGTCCCAATTCATTCCGTTTCAGGTCAATATAATTTTGCTTTCTCTACAAATTACCATTGTTATACTTTCACCTTTCATTTCCATGATGTATTTCCACTCATTTTTTTGATATTTTCAAACTTTTTCAAAGTCTCTCATACGAATATTTAAGTTCTAGTTATTTCACTATTTTATAATTTTTTTCATTCTCTCAGAATCCAAATCTGTTGAAAGATTTTCAGACAATTAAGATCTGAAGCTGTGAAGGCGCGTGTATGTCCATTTGTAATAAATGGCTTGGTGAAGATAGAGTACTGTTGCATTTTATCCGTAACACATTAATACGAATAACCGAAGGAGGCGAAAGACTCAACGACAAATTGGGACAAGTGAATATGTATCCCGTATTTTTGTGTTGCATGATTGCATGATTGACATGGCCAAAACTCGAAATGTGTCAAACCACCGTTGCATGAGGCGTTATTTAATACCTCAGGCAAAACTTAAAATATTCAAAGAAGCAAACGCGTCATCTCGCAGAAAGCTAAATCTGTACGGCGCGGCGTTGCGTTACGGACTCAGATGGATAGTCGCCTACAAGTCGAACAATTTTTGCATAAGGCTCATATGGATAAGCATCTATAATACGTCGCAAAATAATTGATACAGTGAAAACTCAGAATGCCTTTGTGAGCAAACCGTGTCATCTTGCCACGAACCGGTCATATAGTGCATTTCTGTTTCTGTTTTTTCCGTTAAGCAGCTGTCGCACCCCTACGAACGACAACCCTCAGAAGTCGAAACTTGTGCGAGCTAAGGATTAACGAGGTCTTACCTTTTAACGTGTGATTCCTAACACGGGTTGGACGGTAGCAAGTGAAGATCGCTTGAACCACCGACCAACACGGCAGTCAATTCGAGTGAGTGAACAAAGCACCCACGCCGAACCGCTTGGCTACCGACTGACTGACCGAATGATACATCATTTTGAAGCTCCTGACGAATACTTTACAGGCCTGAAATATGAAGTCAATATCTTCACCTACTACAAAATGGCGGAACATTTAATAATTTCCCGAAGACAACCACATCAATATCGATATTTATAGAAATACCTATTCCTTATTATCAGCCATATGGCAATTCCAACAACCCGATAAGGTTTGTTTAGTTATTTTTTGTTTATAAAAACAACAAAAAATTTTAGTACGACAATGAACATCATTGTTCAGTTAAATACTCTCATTTAGTTTTCGGTTTTACTAGTAGAAAAGTATCACGTTAACAATCTCTAAAATGGTCAATTCTCGTCCATTGGAAAAAACATTGAAGCGATTTTTATTTACGGTGCGACACGTAACTTTCACGAGACCGAAAGGATTTTCAATGAACGTTTTCCGAATCGTCCTATCTGTAGAAAATATTTGAGGGACATTTAACTACATAATATGAGGTAATAAGCTTGATGTCAGTTCAGAAGATGCTCGAAATGGTTGCCTTGAACTTCTTGACATATGAACAGCGTAACCGATATTTCACGCCGAACATTTTCGAACACAGTAATGTCAAAATCTCTACAAATATTTATTATTATCCGCCATATATCCAATATTGAAGAAGGTTGAGTTTCGTATACCTTTTGCTTCAAATAGCCCAATAAAAAAAGTCCATAGATGTCAAATCTGGCAAGCTGGCTGGCCATTCCTTAGGACATCGACGGCCAATCCAACGACCGGGAAAAATAGTATCCGAATAGTTTCTTACCTGTCTGGAGAATTGTGGTATTGCTCCATCTTGTTGGAATACAATATCCATATCGAATTCATTAGGATTCGCTACGATGATTCCAGTGATGAGAAGGTCAACAGTAGTTTCCAGCATATTCAAATACAATTTCCCTGTTAAATTTTGATCAATAAATGGAGGTCCTACAATATGGTTTCCCAATATTACTGCCCAAACATTAATTTTTTTCTGGATATTGGTTAAGTGTTTCCCGGATAACGTGAGGGTTGGTATCACTCCATTAACGGCAATTTTAGTTGTGAATATTGCTGTTTGAAAAAAATGAACATCCGTCACTAAAACAAATATTGTGGAGATAGGTAGGATGCCTTGCAATAGTTTGCGTCATGATTTTGCAGAATTCTGTTCTTCGATCAGGGTCATCTTCAATTAATCGGTGTACCACTTTAATTTTGTATGGATGATACCTATTCCTCTTCGAAAGTATCTACACAGTAGAAGGAGATTCTCACAAAAATTCACGACGAAATGAGTAGACTGTTCAGGATTTACTACCATCACACCAATTATTTGCACTTGCTGTTCTTTCGGAATGGACGGATGACCTGTGGGCATTTTGTTGTGTACACTGCCGGTAGTTGTGAATTTGGATTACAAGTTCCCTCAAATATTTTCTACAGATAGGACGATTCGGAAAACGTTCATTGAAAATCCTTTCGGTCTCGTGAAAGTTACGTGTCGCACCGTAAATAAAAATCGCTTCAATGTTTTTTCCAATGGACGAGAATTGACCATTTTAGAGATTGTTAACGTGATACTTTTCTACTAGTAAAACCGAAAACTAAATGAGAGTATTTAACTGAACAATGATGTTCATTGTCGTACTAAAATTTTTTGTTGTTTTTATAAACAAAAAATAACTAAACAAACCTTATCGGGTTGTTGGAATTGCCATATGGCTGATAATAAGGAATAGGTATTTCTATAAATATCGATATTGATGTGGTTGTCTTCGGGAAATTATTAAATGTTCCGCCATTTTGTAGTAGGTGAAGATATTGACTTCATATTTCAGGCCTGTAAAGTATTCGTCAGGAGCTTCAAAATGATGTATCATTCGGTCAGTCAGTCGGTAGCCAAGCGGTTCGGCGTGGGTGCTTTGTTCACTCACTCGAATTGACTGCCGTGTTGGTCGGTGGTTCAAGCGATCTTCACTTGCTACCGTCCAACCCGTGTTAGGAATCACACGTTAAAAGGTAAGACCTCGTTAATCCTTAGCTCGCACAAGTTTCGACTTCTGAGGGTTGTCGTTCGTAGGGGTGCGACAGCTGCTTAACGGAAAAAACAGAAACAGAAATGCACTATATGACCGGTTCGTGGCAAGATGACACGGTTTGCTCACAAAGGCATTCTGAGTTTTCACTGTATCAATTATTTTGCGACGTATTATAGATGCTTATCCATATGAGCCTTATGCAAAAATTGTTCGACTTGTAGGCGACTATCCATCTGAGTCCGTAACGCAACGCCGCGCCGTACAGATTTAGCTTTCTGCGAGATGACGCGTTTGCTTCTTTGAATATTTTAAGTTTTGCCTGAGGTATTAAATAACGCCTCATGCAACGGTGGTTTGACACATTTCGAGTTTTGGCCATGTCAATCATGCAATCATGCAACACAAAAATACGGGATACATATTCACTTGTCCCAATTTGTCGTTGAGTCTTTCGCCTCCTTCGGTTATTCGTATTAATGTGTTACGGATAAAATGCAACAGTACTCTATCTTCACCAAGCCATTTATTACAAATGGACATACACGCGCCTTCACAGCTTCAGATCTTAATTGTCTGAAAATCTTTCAACAGATTTGGATTCTGAGAGAATGAAAAAAATTATAAAATAGTGAAATAACTAGAACTTAAATATTCGTATGAGAGACTTTGAAAAAGTTTGAAAATATCAAAAAAATGAGTGGAAATACATCATGGAAATGAAAGGTGAAAGTATAACAATGGTAATTTGTAGAGAAAGCAAAATTATATTGACCTGAAACGGAATGAATTGGGACATATATTGAATAATAGCTGAAATTTTAATAACATACAAGTAGTGAAAATGAAAAAGGATTGAATAAAATAATTGTGAAAAAATGTTTTATTAAGATATACAGTGCATTTCTTTAATGTCTCCCCCTTTCATTTCTTGAACGGGTCAACTCAAAAAATTGAAATTTGAAATAATGAAATTAATGCATGAATACTTCATTTTTAAATGAAACTGACAGATAAAACTTTCAAGATGGCGACTGGGCGCCATCTGCGAAGAAATAATTGAATAGAAAGGGGAGTCTTGTAACATATCATTTTGAAGCTCCTGACGAATACTTCACAACCCTACAATATAAAGTTAATATCTTCACCTACTACAGAATGGCAAAACATTTAATAATTTCCTAAAGACAAACACATTAATATCGATATTTCTACATTGCCATATGACAATTTCAACAACTCAATAAGGTTTGTAAAGGTATTTTTTCTTGATGAAAACGTCAAAAATGTCAGTATGACAATGAACATAATTGTCAATATCCAGAAAAAATTAACGTTTGGGCAGGAATATCGGGAAATCATAGTGTGGGACCTCTATTTATTGATCAAAATTCAACAGGGGAACTATATTTGAATATGCTGGGAACTACTGTTGATCCTCGTCGAAGCAAATCCTAAAGAATTCGATATGGATATTGTATTCCAACAAGATGGAGCAATACCACTTTACTCCAGACAAGTAGGAAACTATTTGGATACTACTTTTCCCAGTCGTTGGATTGGCCGTCGAGGTCATACAGAATGACCAGCCCGCTCGCCAGATTTAACACCTTTGGACTTTTTTATGGGGATATTTGAAGCAGAAGGTGTACAAAACTGAACCTGCTTCAATTTTGGATATACGGCAGATAATATTAAATATTTGTAGAGATATTGACTTAACTGTGTTCGAAAATGTTCGGCGTGAAGTATCGGATAGGCTGTTCATACATCAAGAAGTTCAGGGCATCCATTTCGAGCATTTTCTGAACTGACCTCAAGCTTATTACCTCATATTATGAAGTTAAATGTCAATGTATTCAAGCAAGTATTGAAAGTTCCGCCATTTTGTAGTAATTGAAGATATTGACATTATATTCTAGGGTTGTGGAGCATTTGTCAGGAGCTTCAAAAAAATGTATCACAAGACCCCCCCCTTTTTATTTTTTTTCCCAGATGGCGCCCTGTCGCCAAATTTCATCTGTCAATTTCACTTCAGAATGAAGTATTCTTGCATTAATTTCATTATCCCAAATTCCAATTCTTTGAGTTGACCCGTTCAAAAACGGACATTGAAGAAATGCACTGTATAATATACTCGAACGAATACATTTTGCTTACTAGAAATGATTTTCACTTACCTATTTGATATAGGATGAAGAAGATAACTTTTTTTAAATTTCTTATGAATTTTTCATTTGTTACGACAGGTTTCGGTTTGTTGAACCATTTTCAAGTAAATTGACGCATTTTGACATACAACTCCTTGAATATACAATCATACAGGTAATGTGCTTTTGGTACCTGCAATAGGTATCTGAAATAATAAATGTTATCTGAATTATCAATACCAATAACTATTCAACTTGTATAACATATCGAAATTACCAACTATCGATACAAAAACCTACTTATGGATTTCTCCAACTACCGATGAATCCTAAACCAGTTGTCAAAATTCACAAATTAAAAAGGAGAGAGCTGCATGGTTCTAGTTGGTCATTGAGGGTTATGAAATTGGGGTTTCTATACAATTTATTAATTTCCAATGCTTCCAAAAAATTATTCTCCTTTCCTTTATTACACGTATGGAAAATTTCCCTTTATTTAGTGTGTGGTTTGTTCTCTGCAGATATCCATATATAGCTGATTTTTTATCTGATACCTACAAGAAATATACCGAACTACAAATTAAGAAAACAGGAAAATTCTCCATACGTGCAATAAAGGAAGGGAGATTGATTTGTTGAAGGCATTGGAAATAAATAAATTGTATAAAACTTCAAAAACCCTCAATGACCAACTAGAATTACGCAACTTTCCTCCTTTTGAATTTCTGAATTTTGACAATTAGTTTAGTAGATGGAAGCACATCATAGACTGTATCATTATTTCTTTAAAGACTTATTTGTCGAAATGCGTCAGTTTAATCGAACTAGAGTTATTTTCTTCATCGTATATTCATATTGAATTTCTATAAAATAAATATTAGAATATTATTGACTACAGTCTGTATTTATTCCATAGTTAGCATAACTATTGTGCTATATATTAATAGGGTTCAATTCACTAAAATTTATTGAAAGTGCGTATTTTAATATCAATTTTATCAATTTCGCGACAGAATTTTACCAAAACTATGAATCAAATAAAAATACAATAATCAACGATAATGATATTCAATGAGTAGATGAGCAAAATTTATTTTCATCAGAATCAATCGTTTATTCTGGGAAAAACATTATTTTTTAGCTCAATACACTTCAATGAAAGCTTGCTTTTGGAAATATTTCATTTCATGCGTTTTAGTTTCTACATCTCAACCCAAATATTTATTTTGATGGATTATTATTATTAGACCAGGGTCGATGATTTTTGAAACCAACAAAAATAACAGTAGGATGAAACCCATCAAAAAAGGAGGAGAATGTGATAAAAAAGAACAGAAAATAAATTACGAGCGATCTGAGATCGGGAAATGGAAGGGGGTGAGTCGTATGGAAGAAAGTTTAATAGAAAAGTTGTAGGTAATGAAAATATCTACAACTTTTGTATTCATAATTTTTTCACATAACCTCAAAATTATTATTTTTCAAAAAAAAATTCTACGAAATTTGGTGAAAACTTTCCTTATGTCCCAAATACACACTGACTTGATATCAAAAAAGTACCCTTATTTTCAATCGAAAACTCTGGATTTAAAATATCAGCTATTTTCAAAAAGTTGGTGTGCTTTTTGTCCGTTGAAATCTCTATTTTCTGACAGTGTAAAAAATATATACTTCACTGTAGTAAATGTTCACAGAAAATGCAAAAAATCGAAAAAAACTCGAATTCGAAAATTTTCTAATGGGTTTCATCCTACTATTATATTTTTTTCACTTTTAACGTTTATGGAAGGCTTCAGCCCTGGTTTATATGTAGTATGTTTTTTCTGGAAGCTCCTCAATGAGGAGACGTCTAGGTATAAATTGGATCAACCTTGTTAGGATCATAGAACCTTTTCATTTGATACTCATATCATATGGGTTACTACTAATGAAATAGCAGAATTGGGACGATGATGATGATGTATGTATTGTCCAAGTAACAAATGTTGGTGTGAAACCGGTTCAGTTTTGAGATTTTCTCCAAACCAACCTATATACTAACAAGTTGAGTTGCATCAAAACCTGTATTTATAAAATGAAGAAAAATGTTAGAAGAAAGAATGTCAGCTTCGGTAAGTTCACCTCATTACAGTTACAATTGAATGAGTTTGTTCCTAGAATGTAAAATAATAACCATTGAGTAATAGGGGGGTAATAGTCTTTACCCGCGTTACGGTTTCACAAACTGTTTTTCGGAAGAGATATTTCAGTTAGTGTTAATCTATTGAAAACAGTTTTTCCATACCAGATCAAAAATAAAGTTTTTCGACGCGCGTTCCGCAATTCAAGTTAACATAGTCAAGAGATGACTAAAACATCTGAGGGTTGCAATTCTCCCAATCAAGAGAGTGCAAGCGTGGAAGAGAATAAAAATTACCGATGAAGTGAACTGTACAAGGGAAATAACAATTTATATATGGATCTGCAGTGTCCACAGAACCCATTTTTCATATATTACCTGAAAATATGTTGAGAAATGATATTACTCCAAGAAACTAACGACACAAGAGTAAAAATTATATAGAGAGTTTTTTCAATTGATTTCAAGGGAAACATTCGGAAATAAATTGAAGAATGTATCCAAAGATCAAAATGACAGGTTATTTGAACATCTGCTGAATATTTGAACTTTCAAAAATTGTCTTTTTCCGTGTTGAATAGGAACATCGTTTTTTCTGTGATTTTTCCTCGAGATACGAAGACACTATATTTTCCGAAATTTCATGATTAAACTAGTCTGTTGAAGCCTCATTTACAGGATTTTCCATTTGAAAATATTAAAGAAAGTGATCTTGCCTTTTGGTTTCCTCTGTTGAAGTTATGGATACGAAATAAAGACACGCTATTCTCGAAAATATCTGAATGAAAGTAGAAGACATTTGGATTTGAATGCATATATTTCACCATAACTTAAATTTTTTATCGAAATATGTAGGGTGTCCTATTTCAAAAAGAAACTTTGATCAGTCAACAAGTTTATTAGACAATCTGTGTGTCGGTACTTGTGATGCACTGTTTGGTACCTTTGGTGTAGTAATGAATATTACTGGAGTTTTTTCCCAACATCAAACCATTATTTTCAATACCTCGACAATCACCAAGTTATCATATTCAAGAGGAAGAATAATACTCCAGTAATATTATGTATGTTGGTAGTTAATTCCGTAACATTTTTTTCATTGATACATTCTATATATCTTTGATACATTCGATATTAGTTTATAGCAAGTTGATTCGGAATTCGGCATTGAAATTAGGAATGTGAGACACATCTAATGCATTGAACTTGGTACGTGATTAAATTACCTTCCCGTATAATGGCCTCGTCTTTAAAATATTCCATTGCAGTTTATAACTACTGAACGATTGGTATGATTTATTTTCCTTTTAAGTGTTATCAAACCAATATGATATTTTATTGTATCTTCATTTGTGGTTTTATTTCTTATACATATTAGACAATGGAAGTTCGAATTAGTAAAATTCATCAATTCAATATATTAAACAAATTCATTGTTCTGAATGTATTTGCACAAATAAACTGCTTGAATAATCACATCTCTCCACTTAACAGAGATATTTCAGTTACTGATAGAATAATTTGTCAAAGAAAATGAATATTTCGAATGGATTTTGAAATGGTCTCTTCTGAACTTTCCTACACAGTAGAATGTGGTAAATACCTTTCGGAAAACAACTAATTTCCCGGGCAAGTAACAAGATGGTCACGATCACACTGCTGTCAAGATGGGATCTATCCTACAAGGAATTATCCAATCTTTCCAATCTAATTCGTGCATCTGCAAGAATTTTCTCTGTGAGGAAACTTGTACAGAAATACCTATGTTATATAATTCAATGTCCATCGTGATGTTAGTCGGGAAAGTAGTCGTTTTCAGGCAGAAAAGTGAATATTTCAAATTTGATATGCTCGAAAAACTGATTGAAAATTTTCAGTAACCTCATTTTTTCAAGGACGAAACACAAGCACTACTGGAAAATCCTTAAGACGCTTTCAGAGCGGTGCCTGTGCGAAAGCAGCGATTTACATTGGATTTGAATCGCTGGAAACTAAATCCATTTGGAAAAACGTGCGTTTATATGGAAGTTTATTCCACATAAACGCAATTCTACAGAAGGAAGAATTCTTGAACAGTGAGGTTTGAGGAGTACTGAGATGAACCTCAAAACGATGAGCAGCCACAGTCCGTCGCGTATTTCTGATATGTACCGCTCTTGGTGTGATCAAATGTGACAAGTCACTTGAACACTTCCCGTGACAGCGTCTATAGAAGAGAGACAAATCCTCAACTTTCTTCGATGTTCCAGGCTATCACGTGATGTTCGCGTCTCCAATCAGGCGGATGGCTTTTTTTGGATGGAATCCAGCACCTTCAGGGTATGTTTGCGGGCAGAGCTCCATACATGAGGACAATACTTCAAAGAAGGTCTGATCTGAGCTTTATAAAGCATCAAAAGTTGCTGAGGTGTGTACAGTTTTCTGGTTCGGTACAATGTTCCAAGCTTTTGAGAAGCAGCCTTTGCAATTCCAGCGACATGATTGTGCCAAGACATATTGTTATCCATTTTAACACCCTGTGACGGATTAAAATTCAGCTAAATGCCTTTAGAGCATTTTCTAGTAAACAACGGTGTATACAGAATGCGAAAACTAGGTCAGACCTTTATTTTGTTAACAATGAAACAGCCTTGCGAAAGGTCGAAAGATTTTGAATCATCGACTGGAAACAGATGTATGTTACAAGAAGCGGTTAATTTCAAAGGATAAAACCTAAGAGTCGAAATAATGTAGAAAAGATATTCAAGTCGGTCGGAATGATTGAAGTATGAATAATGGTTCGTAAATCAAAGAAGTCAAACAAGCCGCGGATAAGCAGATGCCAATTAATGTTTCCGTCGAAAGTGCAGGTGATACAAATATTTTCTTTTGTTTCGAAAACGGTATAAATAATCTGAAATCGCCCAGTTCCAAAAAGTTCATTTCTGAATCAGACCTTAATCAGTCGACAGTGTGTCCGTCTTATTCCAGTTTGAGTCAATTATCATGTAGTGTTTGAAAGTGTCAGTCTCTGGAAACGAAAAGTTTAGCTCCGGTGTGTAAAAATGTAAAATTCAGTCAGAGTAATTTCGGATGAAATAGATCAGTGGATAAAATGTCGAAAGCGTAATATTCTTCAAGGAACTTGTATCAAGTTAAATAACGCGACCGAATGAAAGAGTTGATACGTCCCTCTTTCGGATTTCGAATAATTATGTATTAGTGAAAACTTCGAATTAGTCATGGCGCAGCAACAGATTACCGAACTTGGAATACGGAAAGCTTTATCGTTGATAACGATTTACATACGTGAGTAATATGAAGGAAGACTGAATAAATACTTATGAAGCTCGAACTACGATGTTATGCGACTAGTTGTTTCCTCATATAAATTTCTGTAAAATTATATTGAGTGCCATGAATATTGATAACTAACCCCCTTATGTGTTGAAATGATTTATGATTTTAATGTTTGTCACAACTATTTATTCCGAATGTTGATTGAGTTGTTGAGTGCCAATTTGCACTGAAGTTATAACACGTCTGGTGACATTTCTCATATCTCGAATGATTATGCATGAATTGATTATTTACTATGTGTGTATTTCTGTACTGAATTATATGTATGCTTTTTCTCATGTCTTGTTTTGCAACTTGTTATGTGGTACATTATTATTGTGTTACAAATATTTATTATTCTCAGATTTTCAAATGTAAGTGAATGGCAAACACCTCTTAGGTATTTTTGGTTGGATATATATATTTGATAATGAATGATCATAAGCGAACTATAAGAAGGTTGATGTATTATGACAATATGGTCTCTGGTGTCGGTTGGTTTTCTAGATTAAAGTTTATATGTCAGGAAAAATTATAACAATAACGTTACGCTTCTACTAATTATGACAGATGTCTTTAGGAAAGATTTTAGAATTTTGTGTGGTTTTTTTTGTAGATGTAAAAGTAATATGTACTCAGCTGTTTTCGATGATTAGAGTTGTAACTAATGGTTGAGACGAAATGTGTAGTACGCATATGAATGCTTTATTTCAGTGTGAAATATTTGATGATGAGTATCTGTCCTCATGTAATTGAAAAAGCTATTAGTTGTGTTTTGATTAGAGTATAGCCCGTAATTGTGAAACTTATACTGTATACGTTTTAATATGTGGGTCTTTTAATATACTTTTGAAATTTACGTTTGTTTTGCAATTCAGTAGTTGACTAGTAACACCTTGCTACCACAGAGAAGTCTGATTATTTGAAAATAGCCGCTCGTTTCCAAATAAACCTGGTTTTGATGTTTCGAGTACCTTGTTACATCTTCACTCTAGCCATTGCTACCTGCTGTCGAGTATAGGTTTTCAAGATCGAAACAATAAAGAACCCAATTACAACCTCCAATAAACTTATCGAAGCAGCGGAATTGTCTGTCCTGATATTATTATATCCGGTTCGAAGACATTTATCTTCTTGGAGATAACCAATGAATGCCCTAGTTCGTGTAGCATTGAATTGAACCTGGTTACTTTCACCACAATTCAGAATCACTTCTAGATCCTCATTCGGATATGCAACCTCCTTCTGCCGGTGAAGATGTGCTTCCGTAGCCGATGTCCTGAAATCCAAATGGAATGACGAGACAAGTGTGCTGTCGTCAGCAAAGCAATATATTGGATTCTTGTGTTTCGTCGTTGATATACAAAAGAGGGTTGGAGACAATATGGATGATGGTGAAAGTATTCGAGATATATCCATCGACGGCCACTTGCAGGGAACGTTCTTTCAGGAAGCCATAGAGTCATACACAGAATTGATCCGACAAGCCATAGCATGCCACACACAACCCCAACAACCCCTCATGCCACACACGGTCAAAGGCTTTAGAAATATCAGGTGCAACAGTTCTTGATTCTCTATGTTTCTCGATTGCGTTATTCCAAATATGGGTGACATACGATAGAAGATTTTTCTTGTCCTTTTTGGGAATAGGCTGAACGGGAGCAATCTTCCAACAAGAAAGAAAAATCCTTTTCTTGTAAGACAGGTCGAAAAGTATGCAAAATACTGTTGCGAGTTCATTTGCGCACTTTTTGAGAACGATGACGGCCACCTCATCAGGGCCAGATGCCTTGTTGTTATTGAGCTGTTTCAAAATTCGCCTGATTAGACGCTGTCAAAAAGTAATTTCTAATATGTTCCCGTTGATATTGGAAAGCAGTTTATCCCTAATTCTCTGATTGTGAAGTTCTTTGCTTTTATTTATCTTAAGTTTACAACTGTCGCGAGCATTAACAAACCTAGTTAGGTTTTCAGCACTGGGATTTTTGCGCCACTGCCCGTGGGCGCAAAAATCCCGTTAGGAGGATGATATCAGAATAATTTTCAAAATAATCTATACATTGAAACCCCTAAAGTAACTAAAGAACAAACTTGCAGTAGGATCTGGACTCGTGACAAAACTTAGACAAATGTATTGAAACGTCCAGAAACGTCGATGTTTTTGGAAAATAAGATGTTGTGTTTCTACTTTAATACAATAAAAATGTGGGAATCTTCCAAAGATTTTTAAACAAAAACAGAAGTTCAAAATTAACTCTTCACAAAGATCTGTAGATCATGCAAAGAAGTTACTTTCAGACAAAAACTGGTAGAAAAATCCCTCTCGAAATATATAAACATTGAATGAGAAGAAAGAAAAATACTTTCGAAACAATTACTGGAACGAAAAAAAAATACTTTCAAAACAACTACTCTTATATGAACATTGAATAACATAAAAATACTTTTTTCTTTTCAGTTTGTACACCAAACATTCGTTATAAAATTGAATCAGATATAATTTACAGGATTTAGAAATAGAAAATAAATTTGGGGTGCCACAAGGTGGTATTCTCGGCCCTTTACTCTTCCTTATTTATATAGATGATATAGTAGGAGAAGCTGGAATGTGTGAAATCCATGTATTTGCAGATGACACCCTAATCTATTTTTCTTCCACAGACCATGGAATTTTGACGGAAACGATAAACTCTACAATAAATTGTATTCATAAATGGTGGTGTAGTAATTCACTTAAAATAAATGGAAATAAAACAAACAAGAGAAAACCAGATTAAAATACTACCAAGCCAGAATTTGGAAATCAAACTATGCGGGAACCCAATCGAACAAGTGAAAAAAATCACATACTTGGGTATTATAGTTGACTATGGACTAATGGATAGACAAAAACGATGATATACAATAGTATTATACTTCCCCATTCGAACTATTGCTTCACTATTTTATACCTACTGAACCAAAACCAAATTAACAGGTTCCAAAAACTACAAAACCGATCGATGCGTATCATTTTGTCATGTAGCAGACGCACTCCCTTAAAAACCATGTTGCGACAGTTTAGGATGGTTAGCAATTGAAGATTATCTATTACACCAGACATTTATTTTCATTTTTAAAATCAAAACAGGATGGGCACCTAAATACCTATACATATTTTACTTTTTCTATATGATGACATTAATTTCATTTTAATTTTTATATTTTTTATGTATTCGCAAGATTTTATGCTTATATATTCGAGACGAGATGTAAATTAGTAATTAACAATTTTGTGTGCATGAGTGTGTATATATGTGTGTATATGTATGTATATATACTTTATTGCTTTATGACAATCTACAAGTGACAACAAATCAATTTTATTTTTAGATTTTATTGATTTCTTTTGAAATTGTTACTCACTGACCTGTATTATTAGTCTTTGACTCAATGAAGTATTTATATATATATGACTTGATAGTCATAATTTATCGAAGCGACAGGTTGCTCACTGATCAGTCTTTTTCTTCAAAAATTTTTATTATGCAATTACTTTTTGGCATGACTTTTCCAGTTGTTATACACTCATATAGTATAGATTGATATAGATTCATTTATTTTTCAGATTGGGGAAAATTAAAATTCTGAAGAGGTAAGAAACTTCGGCTCCTTCAAGAATGAAATTTTCTCATTCCATTTGCACTTCCTATGTAAAGAATATTAATCATTCACATTTTTTTTGAAGTACGAAGATATTTTATTCAGCTAGGACTGCATAAGTGAACATTTGATCTCTTTATTCTTCCTATCCACAAAATTCAAAATAAAGATACTGGCGAAGATAGTTACGATTTGTTCGCTCTCAATAGAATCAATCAAGGCTAATTAATTGAAAATATCCTACATTTTCCATATATATCCATCAAGATTAATAGAAGATAAACAGATCAATCTAGATGAGAATGTATGGAGTATTCTACGATTCAGTTAATGTGAATAATTAATCAATATGCTTATCCATTTGAGATTGACTTTATGAAACGAAAGACAGTGTGGACCATATAAAAAAAAAGTGGGATATGACAAATTAAAAGAAAACAGCATAATTATAACAGTGTTTATGGTTGAAATAATTGCAAAAAAAACGTTTCAGCTTTATTCTTCCCCTTCGAACAACAAAAATTGGAAATCTTCCAGTATGTATCTATACTCTGTTTCCCAATAGTAAAAAGTAATAAAGGTTCATTATGAATACATAACACTAACAAAGTGCTGAAAAAAATGTTTATTATTTCGTTATGATTTGCCACATCGAGTATGAGGCGAATTTATAACACTTTACCGGGTCCACCCAATTTTTGTATCGCAAACGGGTCGCGATAAAAACATTTACAGATGGTATTTATTCAAAAATACTTTTTGAAACTATTGACTATATTCAATTATTTATATAACTTATTCATAGCAGTTCAATTCAAAATATATACATGATAATAAATGAGTATGTTAATTCAAGAAAATATTAGATACAAGCAAAAATTATGTTGTGTTATCATCTGATGAATCGTCATTGTTATGATTAGATAGTTCTACAATTCTCACATGTTGTCCTCTTCTTTTATAACATAATATATTTTCGCCATTTTCAAACCTTCAAAGAGTACCTATTTTGACATCTTCTATTTTGAATGTTTCGTTTCTTCTTGCAATAAAACCCTTCGCTTGAGCCCAATCAAGTACAATGTTCGCAATGATGAGAGGGCAGTCGCAGAGTAATTATATTCCGTTTCTGTGCTATTTTGTCGACTACATATTCTGTAAAACGAGCTGTATTCGAACACATTATGGACAATAGTAAAATTTGAAAACATTGGATTGTTTTCAGACTTGTATGATTGGCAATATATTAAATATATTGCCATATGAATACATTCGTCAAAATTCAATTTTCATGTCATATTTTTACATTTGTGGAAACCGAAGGAATTTGACGAACAATTTGGAATTGTTTTCCACATTCAAAATCCAATACAACCAAAATACTCTAAACAAAAAACACTCAACATTCTCTTTCCTTTTCAGTATACAGTGTGGCCACTTTTTTAATGGAATTGTATTGATAACTTATAAACCATAAGAGTGGAAAGGTCGGTCAAACGGAGAAAAAGTTGAATTTATAGAAGCATTGTCACGTAGTTCAAACGAATTGAGAATATCAAGGCCGAACATTGAGATATCATAAGAAAAGTAAATTCTGCCATTTGGTTTTTTCCTCGTTATTTCAATAATAAACAAAAAATGTTGCTCACACTTTTTATTTGATAGTACATTCTCCTCAATTGAACCTCATCTGATTTCGAACTCAACGTTTTGTACTCTCTGGGCCACCCTCAACCTAATTGTTTTCAATACGGAATTGCATATTTTATGACACTTTTCGAAATATTTGCCACGCTGAATTCAACCTTATATAATACAATGCCATTCAAAGTTGATTTTCAGCTGAGTTTGACCCTAACAGTTTATTTATATATACATATATATGTATATATATATATATATATATATATATAATATATATATATATATATATATATATATATATATATATATATATATGTATATATATATATATATATATATATATATATATATATATATATATATATATATATATGTATATATATATATATATATATATATATATATATATATATATATATATATATACAGGGTATTCCATATTCGATGGTCTATTAGAAGTATCTAGAGAACAAAAAAAGATGAGTGTTTCAAATTTTGGTAACCGATGTAGATGACTGTGATCTTTCGTTTGAAAATATTTTCATCTCCGCATTGATGCCACATCTACATGTACCAAACATCAACTTGGAAATTTCAAATGGAACACCCTATATATTATATCATTTTTGAATTCTGCATCGCATTCCAAATAAGTTTTGTGAACCATGTTCTATACCTATCTCTCACCGTTTTTAAAATATTAATTATTTTGTAATTTTTTTTGGCCAAACCATGGTAATTTTATTATTTAATATCGCATGAATTAACTGATAGACTGAACTCAAATTCTGGCAACATTGAGATAAGTTATGATGGTTTTTATTTCAGAACAAAACTCAAATCTTATTTTATACAGAGTGTCTGAAAAATACGTCTCAATTTGTATCTTTGATAAACGACCATAACTAATTATTTTCAAATGGAACACCCTGTATATTATTCAATTTTCGAATTCAACCAACCAATGTGAACAACTTTGATCAACTATGTCCTATACCTATATCTAACCCTTTATGAGATATGAATTATTTTAAAAAAAATTGCTCGTATGCAAGTATGCAAGCATATAATTTCCAATAAAATTAAAAATCAAGTGCATCAAATGACAAAAAATCAAATCTAGATTTTTTTGTAGGTTTGATTTTATGATGGTTACATTTGATACTGAATTATCCCTACTTAATACTTGCCATTCACCTAAAAACTTCGATAGATCGACGTCATTGCATGATCAGTCAGTCATGTCACAGCACATTTCCAGCGGGTCGCTTATTTTGAAGACACCCTAGTTTCTAGTGTTTTTTTATCTAATCCCAGGTATTCTGAACACCGGGCGGTGACCGAATACCAAGTCTCCAAAAGTCGTACCCACCGATTCTCGAAAATATCAGTAAGTTCTGTGCTCACGTCATCAAACTATTGTTCAGGCATTCCCTCACAGTCGTTTTCAGAACATCCACATTATTTTTGACACTTCAAATTTGTGATTCAGAGGGAAGCAGAAACAAAATGGATAAGTGTCATACAATTTAATGATTCTGACACAGGTGTTTTATTTAGTAAATTGTAAAAACATGTTTCACACAAGTATTTCATGACTATAAAAGAGGGGGACCCGTGCGCAAAATTCACCTCGTATTTATGTGCCAAAATAGTATCCGCACGATAAGTATTGCCTTTTGTCTAATACTGTTCTCGTGTTTGTAAAGATGATTGGCCTTTCAATTCAATGAGAGCTCGATATTGTTTATCGGAAAGCCGTTGAGGTGTAAACAGATTTTTAACTTCAGTAAGGAACATAACCTCAAATTGAAAGTTGGTTCATCTGTAAATATCTAATAAGGCATTCCAGATACTTGTCAAATGACGAAATTAAGCTGGCTATATGACAAAATGAACCAATAGGACGGCATCTGCCCTCCAGAAACATTGCTTTTTTTCTCAAAAGTGTGATTTCCATAGTAAAACTGGTGTTTGCCACCCAGACATCACGTGATCTGGAATTCCTAATAATATGCATACGTTCTCAATAACATACATATAATACACACATTTTAAAAATTTCAGGTTTGCAATAGGACGTAGGTCTCGGGCCTTCGGAAATTTACTCCTTCAGATTAAAAATTATGACAAAATGAGATTGTTTTTGCAAGAAATACTTTTTGAATATTATCAAATCAAAGAAAAATTCAATACATGGTGATTTTTTTTCTATTTCCAATCAACTACTCGAATATCAAAAGAGTTTTAAAAATTAATTTTGAATTTTGCAACTGAATTTCGGCAAGGATAATGGTGTGTCATGATCCAAGTCTGATTTGAAAAACAAAAGAATGGATTTGTCAATAACTTGTTTAAATAGTCCGACTGTTATATTGAAGTAGTGAATATGGATAATAATAGTTATTCGAACTCTGAAATCCTAAATTTGTTTTATATTCATGGAGAGTGCGCTAAAATCATATCAAGGACCTGTAGAAGATTTAATGAGTTATATCCTAACTTACCGGCAATGAATGAAAGAAAATTCAGAAGACTTGAACGAAATTACCTCAACTATGGAAAAGTTCGTACCTCAAAAAATCGAGTGAGTCCGGTGACTGGTGATATGGAAAATTAAATAAACATTTCAGGATATTTTTATGCTTATCCTCAAACATCAGTATCTAGTGCTGCGGTTGATTTAGGAATATCTCGAACTTCTATATGGAGAATTTTACAAAAACATGATATGCACGATTATAAATTCATTAGGCTGCAAGCTTTGCATAGAGATGATCCACCAAAACGGGTAGAATTTTGCGAAATGGCACTGACATGGACATACGAAGATCCAAACTATATGGACTGATGAATCACAATTTTCACGCGAGGGAATATTTAATCGTCGAAATAATCACTTCTGGGCATCAGAAAATCCTCATTTCATCAGACAAAGGGGATTCCAACAAAAAATCAGTTTTAATGTTTTTTGTATGCTCATGGATGATAAAGTTTCTATTTGCATTTATGAAGAAAAGTTGAATTCCGAAAAATATTTATATATTCTGAGATCGACTGTGAGTGATTTTTTGGACAATTTGCCGCTGAACTTGTCTCGGAATTGTTGGTATCAGTTGGATGGAGCTCCTGGACATTGCACAAGTGAAGTGAGTAGGGAACTAACCGATATGTTCGAAGATCGGTGGATACGACGTTTGGGTCCTTGGATCACCGGATCTGATTCCCCTAGATTTTACCTCTGGGGAAAAATCAAAGAAAAGGTATATAGAACACCTATCCATACGAAACAGGAACTGAAAGATCGGGTTAGACGGGCCTTCGAGGAAATTGACCCGTCGGAAATCCGCATAGCCACGACTGATCACGTTTTAACATCGATCCATCAATGTTTACAAGTGAATGGCCAGCATTTCAAGCACCTGAGCTACTGAATTTTTGTCATGTCAGTATCAAATATCAAATAATTGCGAAGCTAGTTTCACAATATCATCTCTTGTTTTTTAGAATTATTTTGGTTGTCAATTTAATTGGTTGTCAATTCAATTTTGAACAGTGTTCGTTCTGTTGAAATAGTAATGTTTTTCTTACACCCACTATGAAGGTCCATTGATGAATTCCATTAAACCTTTCTGAACTAATATGAAGTTATTATTTATCATTCGATGTGTTCAATAATACATTTTTACCGAATTTTGTATTTGAAATGTTATATTTGTAAAGACGCAAAAAAATTATAAAATAATCCATATCTCATAAAGGGTTATGACGTCGATCTATCGAAGTTTTTAGGTAAATGGCAAGCATTAGGGAGGGATAATTCAGTATCAAATGTAACCATCAGAAAATCAAACCTTCAAAAAAATCTAGCTTTGATTGTTTGTCATTTGATGCACTTGATTTTTAATTTTATTGGAAATTCTATGCTTGCATACTTGCATAGGAGCAATTTTTTTTAAATAATTCATATCTCATAAAGGGTTAGAGATAGGTATAGGACATAGTTGATCAAAGTTGTTCACATTGGTTGGTTGAATTCGAAATTTCCAAGTTGATGTCTGTTACATGTAGATGTGGCAACAATGCGGAGATGAAAATATTTTCAAACGATAGATCACAGCCATCTACATCGGTAACCAAAATTTGAAACTCTCATCTTTTTCATCTTTTTTTGTTTTCTAGATACTTCTAATAGAACATCGGATATGGAATACCCTGTATATATATATATATATATATATATATATATATATATATATATATATATATATATATATATATATATATATATATATATATATATATATATACATATATATATATATATATATATACAGGGTCCTGCAACAGTGGCGCGGTGTTCCATATCTCTATATAGGAAGCAGATAGGAATCTAATTTTCTATAATATTACCTTATTGCTCGAGCTCGACAAAATAAAAATATTGGCGGTCACACAGGGTGTTCGATTTTTTCTGGGCGGATCCCAACTGTGTCTTTTTAAATGGCAACCTATATTTTTTATCGCTTTTTTGGTTTCTTCATAGAAAATAAAATAAACTTTATGTATATCTGCACTTCGAAAATATTGACGGTTTTCGAGATATCTAGCATGACAGGTTTTTTTTTCCAATATTCGTCACTCAGAATATTTGAAATTATAAAGTGGTGCCAAGTCCAGTTGAAATTTTTTTTTTGGTCGAATATTCTACATTGGTAACTCTCTCAAACGATATATCTGAAATCGACCTGTGATATACAGGGTATGAAAAACCGCTTGCCAAATATTGTAAATGAAAATTTGCGAAATCTTCCTTAGATTAAATAGAACACCCTGTATATTATTGATCCATAAGAAGCGCCAACGAAACCTCTACAAATTTCATTGAGTATTCCCTATGGCTAAGTTCAATAGTTTTTCTTAAATGAGCATTTCTTTCGAAAAATGGTCATTTTTTCAAAGCGAAATCCATTTGGCGACTGATAAAAATATACGAAAGATATCTTGTTTCAATTTTGTACATTAGAAGGTGTCCAAATAAATATTTTTTAACGAAATAAATGTATGTACCTATCACTTTTTGCTAAATGGAAAATTATTTTTTCATTGGATGCAGAATTTCACTCATAAATCGTGCAATATCAAACCAAACAAGTTAAAAGAAAGAAACATTATAAATAACTATTTTTTTCATGTTATTATATTCATTCAGAGCTTGAGTTCTAGATATTCAAATTTGTCAACTGGCAAATTACAAAACTACAAAAGGGAGAGTTTAATTAAGGTTGATAATGAAACTTTTATAAAATATGTTCAACATGTCTTCCATTTTCTTGAATGCAGAGCTGAAGTCTATGTTTGAAAGACTGTTCTACCCTGCGTAAGACAGCTGGTGTAATGCTGCGAAAAGCATTCGTTATTCTAAGTCGCATATTTTCGGGAGAAGTTGGTGGCTCAACGTAAACCATATTTTTTATGTATCCCCATAAGAAAAAAATCTAGTTTCGTCAAATCTGGTGATCTAGCGGGCCACCGTACAGGCCCATTCCGTCCTATCCATTTATTGGGAAATACTTCATTTAGATGATCTCTCACTTCTGCCGAATAGTGAGCAGGTGCACCATCATGCTGTAACCACATTCTATTGCGGAGGTCAAGAGGAATATCATCTAACAAACCTGGCAAATCATTTCGTAAGAAATTGAGATACATTGCACCATTCATATGTCCCTCAAAAAAGTATGGACCAATTACATATTCTCCAATGATGCCTCCCCAGACATTTATCGACCACCTATGTTGATAATCCACCTGTCTCAATAAGTGAGGATTTTCTGTCGCATAATAATGGTAATTATGTCGATTTACAAATCCATTTTTATGGAATGTCGATTCATCCGACCATAAAATATTATTGAAAAAATATTCGTTTCGACGAATTTTGTTCATGGCCCAATTGCAAAATCTCACTCTTTTCTCGAAATCAGCATACAGTAGTTCTTGATGTAACTGAACGTGGTATGGATGCAAGCGATGTTTCTTCAATACTCGTTGCACTGATCTCTCACTTATATCCACTATTTCCCCAATTTGTCGTTGACTCCTACTAGGATCTTCTTCAACAGCAAGAAGAACTTGCAATTCATTATCTTCATTAGTAGCTGGCTTGATGCGCTCATGTTTGGAATAATTAATAGATCCAGTTTCAACGAATCGTCCCAAGACCTTTCGGAAAGATCTTTCATCTGGATGCCTTCTATCTGGATACCGTTGAGAATAAATTCTACTTGCCAATAAACAATTCCTGTCTGATTCACCTAATATGAAAATCATATCAATCAAATCACTTTTTGATAACAATATTCTGATGAAATTATACCGACAGTTCAACTTCACGATTGACTAAAAATTTCAATATTCATTTGCAGCCAAATATTTTGTTCTGTCATTTGCCAGACTACTTGATTTCCAATAAATATTTCATTCGCTGAAAGGTTGTTTTAGACCGAAAGAATATGGCACAAATTCCGAGATTTTTGAAATTATTGTAACTATTCAAGAACGTCCATTTTGTGGTGTAATTCGCAACTTGTTTATCTAGCAACAGGTAATTTTAGGAATGGGCGATATTTTAAGGAAAGGGTATTTTTTGTATATTCTTATCAGTCGTCAAATGGATTTCGCTTTGAAAAAATGACCATTTTTCGAAAGAAATGCTCATTTAAGAAAAACTATTGAACTTAGCCATAGGGAATACTCAATGAAATTTGTAGAGGTTTCGTTGGCGCTTCTTATGGATCAATAATATACGGGGTGTTCCATTTAATATAAGGAAGATTTTGCAAATTTTCATTTACAATATTTGGCAAGCGGTTTTTCATACCCTGTATATCACAGGTCGATTTCAGATATATCGTTTGAGAGAGTTACCAATGTAGAATATTCGACCAAAAAAAAAATTCAACTGGACTTGGCACCACTTTATAATTTCAAATATTCTGAGTGACGAATATTGGAAAAAAAAACCTGTCATGCTAGATATCTCGAAAACCGTCAATATTTTCGAAGTGCAGATATACATAAAGTTTATTTTATTTTCTATGAAGAAACCGAAAAAGCGATAAAAAATATAGGTTGCCATTTAAAAAGACACAGTTGGGATCCGCCCAGAAAAAATCGAACACCCTGTGTGACCGCCAATATTTTTATTTTGTCGAGCTCGAGCAATAAGGTAACATTATAGAAAATTAGATTCCTATCTGCTTCCTATATAGAGATATGGAACACCGCGCCACTGTTGCAGGACCCTGTATATATATATATATATATATATATATATATATATATATATATATATATATATATATATATATATATATATATGCTGAACTGGTTTTTCCGGGTATTTGATCCGTGTATGTGATATTATCTCTAATTTCACTGACGTTTCTACAAAATCTCATTTGTCATTATCAAGGTGTGCTGTTACGTGTTCAGAAATTTGTTGACCTTGCTCAACTCACTTCTTACTATAATGGTAAAATGGTATTCGTTATGTGTTCAGAAATAGAGTAGTCCATAAACCCTCTACTACCTACTATTTAAACGTTGTTGAGTTTTACCTGCGTTCTTCTTCTTCTTAGTCGACCTCATCTCCCCGTTAAGGTATTGAATATGAAATCTGAAGTTTTCACGGATAGGAATATGCTGAACTGGTTTTTCCGGGTATTTGATCCGTGTATGTGATATTATCTCTAATTTCACCGACGTTTCGACAAAATCTCATTTGTCATTATCAAGGTGTGCTGTTACGTGTTCAGAAATTTGTTGACCTTGCTCAACTCACGTAGAAAACGTCAGGTTAATTTCAATATTGTAACATTCTCAGTGCTTGTCAAAAAAATTGTTATACAAATTTTATATACCCCTGTATCTTAACAAGGGATGGTCCAATGAAGTTTCTTTATATGAAAAATCATATCTATACTATATATATATATATATATATATATATATATATATATATATATATATATATATATATATATATATATATATATATATATATATATACATATATATATATATACATATATATATATATATATATATATATATATATATATATATATATATATATATATATATAGATTTTATCGAGTGTGCATGATATAAATCAATAATTAAACAATTTGTGGACACAACACTCAAAAAAGGGGGGCAAACCGCGGACACGTGTTTCTGGCTATTGGCCTCATCAGCGCGGTGCAGCCAAGTGTAAAGATGGGAATCACTTGTTTGCCGAAATCAGGAAACAACACAAACGCACGGAGTCAACAACAGGAGCCAACCGCACATTTGTGGTTCCAGTTGTTGACTCCGTGGTCATGTTAGATGTAGCCTGGGAATTCTAGGTCTTCTAACTGGAACCACAAATGTGCGGTTGACTCCTGTTGTTGACTCCGTGCGTTTGTGTTGTTTCCTGATTTCGGCAAACAAGTGTTTCCCAACTTTACACTTGGCTGCACCGCGCTGATGAGGCCAATAGCCAGAAACACGTGTCCGCCGTTTGCCCCCCTTTTTTGAGTGTTGTGTCCACAAATTGTTTAATTTTTAATTTATATATATATATATATATATATATATATATATATATATATATATATATATATATATATATATATATATATATATGTATATATATATATATATATATATGTATATATATATATATATATATATATATATATATATATATATATATATATATATATATATATAAAATATTTATACACATCGGAACAGACTAGGGATATTTTGATAACATACTAAATATCATAAAAATAAATGCATGAGGTCGTTTAATTTCGATTAAATTGGTACACTCGACCACCACGTAGATTTCTATGGGTTGAACAAAGCCTGCAAAAACGGTAACTGATCTTTTATCAAGTTTTTTACAAACTGTAGGTTTTCGGCTAAAATGAATAATCTGAAAGTGTCGAGTTTGTACATTCAATGCAGTTCTTGCTCAGCAATTAAACTGGAAATATTGTGCTTTAACATGGAACGCCATCACTTACCATTGGCTGAGATGAATAGAGCTGTAGGGCTTCTTCAAGGTGGCATGCGACAAAATGATGTAGCTCTTCGTTTGGGGGTCTCCCAAAGTGTTATCAGTCGATTGTGGCGGCGTTTCCGTGAAACTGGCAGTTCAGCCGAACAACATCCAGGGCGAGGACGCGCTACAACTGCAGTTCAAGACCGATTTTTGGTCTTAACCGCAAGAAGACAACCGACAATCACAGCACATGAGTTGGTTAACGTGTTGCAGCAGACGCACCAGGTAACCATTGGTCGTGATACTGTCAGAAATCGACTGCATGAAGCACACTTAGATATCCACAACAAAAGGCCACTTAGATGTCCACCTTTGTCGAGAGGCAATCGCGGTAGAAGATTAGAGTGGTGTCAAGAACATCAAAACTGGGATGCAAATGATTGGGCCACAGTTTTGTTTACAGACAAATCCAGATTTGAATTTCATCCAGATTCTCGTCGAGTAAGACTGTGGAGACGACCTGGAAATAATGAACGTTTGAGACACGTCCAGGAAGTCCACACATACAGAGGTGGTACAGTAATGCTATGGGGCGGAATCATGATTGGCGGCAGAACCGATCTCGTTTTTCCAAATCGCTCCCTCACAGCCCGACAGTACCTCGATACCATTCTTCTACCTATCGTCCGTCCGTTTGCTGGTGCTGTTGGTGGAAACTTCCACCTAATGCACGATAATGCTCGTCCACATGTCGCGCGTCTAGTGACTGACTGGCTCACCAACGAAGGAGTTGATGTATTGTCATGGCCAGCACAATCACCGGACCTTAATCCCATCGAGCATGTGTGGGACATGCTTCAGCGAAGAATTACTCCGCATATAGGGAACATTCACACAACGTTTCAATTGAGAAAGCTTTCAATCGCTGAATGGGCAAATGTACCTCAACAAGACATTGACAATCTCATTTTGTCGATGCACGATAGATGAAGGGCCGTAATAAACCAGCGTGGAGGCCATACTTTGTACTGATTCCAATTTTTTTTGTATTATGATTTTTTTTCGGGGTGCCAAAGAAGAGCCATATTTTTTTAGTTTTGCTTATATGCGCACTCAGTATTTTTGACCATTTAATAAAATTTGTTGTAAGTTACATTCGTTCAATAATCACCCGTCAACTTTTTTTCCCTCTAGCGATCTACAAAAAAAATTATTGCCATTTTTAAAAATATCCCTAGACTTTTCCGATGTATATATATATATATATATATATATATATATATATATATATATATATATATATATATATATATATATATATATATATATATATATATATATATATTAGAAGCAATAAAATCATTATTATTATTACATTGTTTTAACCATTTTATTAAATTTGTATCGTCATTAATATTTTTGATGATGCAATATTATTGTTTTGTATTTTTTGTATTTTGTATCATTATATGTATACTCATTAATTATTGTTTGCCAAACAGCACTTATCGCCTAGATACTTTATTCAACTTGCTACCTTAGGAAATGTACTCTTACTCTTGAGAATGAAGTAATTATTATTATCATTATTATATCTACCTAGTGAATTTCAAACCGCAATCTATGATTTTTTTTACATCAACGCGTTTAACCTACCATAGACAGTTTTCCTGGTTAAAGTATTACTGTTTCACCTCGTCATTTACAATTTTCTTTCATATTCTTCCTTATATAAAGGATTTGCTACAAAGTTCGAATGATTCTCCTCTGAAATGATAACCATATACTTTGTCATGACACTTGAAACACCATACAATTTAAATGAACATTTTCTAATTTTCAACTTCGTCATATTCCATAGAAATTACCTTTCAGTTCCATTTCAACAAAATTGTTTCAGAACTCAGAAGACTTCTTGATAAAATCTAACGGAGAACTTTGCAACATCAACTTCCCAATACTTTCACTAAATTGATGAACGAATATCCAGTGGGTACCAAAGACTGAATATTTCAACACACTCACTCAACCGTCGCGACATATTGGCACAAAAATGTTTGATTAAGGTTTGACACTGAGTAACGATAAAGCGTTCCATAAGCTATATAGTGAGTACTTACCACCAGATTCTATAAACAAGGTTATTCAATCATATGGGGTCGGGTGGATGCACTATTGTTTACAGCACGGTACTCTAATTACCTTCTCTTCAATCTGATTCAGTTCAACAAATTATTTCGTTTTATTTAAATTTCGTAACCATACAAATTTAATTGAATCGAAATTATTTCACTTTTTTGTGCGATAATACCAGAATACCGCAAATGACATAATTTTCTTTCGTATTTTAACTTCTTAATTTAGTGTCATTTTTGTCATTTTTCTAAAAAAATTGTAAGGTTTTGTGTCACGAATAATATCATTGTACTAAATTGATTACAATGAGAGTTGTTTACAATGCATCACATTTATCGAAAAAGGTCGGTTGAATTTTGATTTGGATAAATCACTTTTTTCAAAATCAGTTTTATCATATGTGGAGATGACTGAATGTTGTTAGTGATTATTTTTTGAAATTGCATGCAAGTAACTATTTATAATATAAGTTATTAATTAATAGCAAAATCTATCGAACGGCCTTAGAGAATGTCAAAATGTTGTAGGTAATTGTCACAAAATCAGACAACCAAAATTTCACCATGTGTGTAATATACGTCTAAAATTTTATTTTTAATGAACTTGGCCGATGAAATATATTTTTATTCAATAGTTACATAATTCACTAAATTTTCTGAGGAATTATAGGTTATGAACTAGCAACTCAAGTTGTTTCATAATCCGAACAAATACCTTATGGAAACAATCCAAACCGCTATTCGGTGAAATTACTTGAATGAAATGTGAGAAACTTCAGAAGGGAAAAAGGAAGTAAATAACTGTGATGAGATATAACTTTATGAGATATTGAGATATGTAGATTATTCACAGAAGGTTCTTTCACATACAAACTGGAAGAACAAATAGCTTCGAACAAAAGATTACTTCCAAATGAACCTTGAATTATACGGAAGAAAAAATTACTTTTTTTCTTTCACTTGTTACTCCAAATATCAGTTCAGGAATTAAAACAGATATTATTCGTAGAAACGTTACCTGACGTAATATATGAAAGAGTATTGAATAAAATATCACTTACATGGTACACTATCATTCTGAACGATGTACCTCAAAGTTTCGGGACATGACACTTATTTCATTGAATAACTTCTTTCGAGATCAATTGCCCTAACACCAAACTGATATTTTTGCACTCGACGCGCGTTTCGCCAACAATGTTGGCATCCTCAGGAGAAGAAAATTGATACCTAGTCTAGTCGGGTTAATCCTAATATACTGAAATTTGTTACCTGAGGTTGTATACTTGAAGTCCAATATGGAATTTCTCGGTAATCAACTACCTGCAAGTTCTTAGTAATTATTCTCTTCCTAACAGAAGATTAAAAAGCGGGCGTCGAGTACAAAAATATCAATTTGATGTTGAGGCAATTGATCTCGAAAAAGCTACATTTTGCTATTTCTAGACTCTCACATGCATCGAGTAGCCTGGTGTCATGCACATGCTTAATCAGTTTCAGATTGTTTTCACCAACTCTGTGGTCCTTGTCTAGAGCATGTTGGGCGACACTGGATTTTTCTATTCTTCCGTATTTCATGTGTGCACAATGCTCCTTGAAGCGGGTTGTAATCGCTCGTCGGCTCTGGCCGATGTATTTGCTGTTGCAATCTTGACAACTGATTTCGTAAATCCCCGACCTTTCTGTATTTCCTAGTCTATCTTTTGGATTACCAAGAAGCTGTTGCAATTTATAAGAAGTTTTATATGCAACTTTCATATTTACTTTATCGAATATCTGTTGGAGCCCTCTCGTGTATTGGGATTCATATGGGATTACTATAAACTTGTTATTACTCTCCTCTTTTTGATAAGTCAAAGATTTACGAAGTGCTTCCCTAAACTAGCATTTTCTAATCATCTTGTCAATTATATCTGGGTTAAAAGCATTTGCTTCAGCTTCATACCAAATCACTCTCTTTTCATTGTCGTACTTATCTTTCTTTAAAGGAAAAGTTATTAACCTGTGTACCAGAAATTGCAGTGCCGCCATTTTGTGTTGTGGACAATGATTCGAGCCATTAGGAATGTATCTGAAAGTGCCCGTGTCTTTCCTGTAAATGTCAAATTCTATTTCGTTCTATTCGTTCCTTATGACCTGGGAAAGAACTTCCCTAGGGTCTGGATCAGGTATGTTGATGACATATTCGCTGTAGTGGATACAAGGATAACCAGAATTGAGAATGTCCTTTCAGCTCTAAACAACAGGTGTAAGAGTATGAAATTCACATATGGAGTAGAAAAAGAACGAAAGTTGCCGTTTTTAGATGTATTGGTCATGAGGAACGAACAGAACGAAATAGAATTTGACATTCACAGGAAAGACACGGGCACTTTCAGATACATTCCCAATGACTCGAATCATTGTCCACAATACAAAATGGCGGCACTGCAATATCTGGTACACAGGTTTATAGCTTTTCCTTTAAAGAAAGATAAGTACGACAATGAAAAGAGAGTGATTCGGTATGTAGCTGAAGCAAACGGTTTTAACCCAGATATAATTGACAAGATAACAAGAAAGTTGCCGTTTTTAGATGTATTGGTCATAAGGAACGAACAGAACGAAATAGGATTTGACATTCACAGGAAAGACACGGGCACTTTCAGATACATTCCCAATGACTCGAATCATTGTCCACAATACAAAATGGCGGCACTGCAATATCTGGTACACAGGTTTATAGCTTTTCCTTTAAAGAAAGATAAGTAAGACAATGAAAAGAGAGTGATTCGGTATGTAGCTGAAGCAAACGGTTTTAACCCAGATATAATTGACAAGATAATTAGAAAATGCTAGTTTAGGGAAGCACTTCGTAAATATTCGACTTATCAAAAAGAGGAGAGTAATAACAAGTTTATAGTAATCCCATATGAACCCCAATACACGAGAGGGCTTCAACAGATATTCGATAAAGTAAACATGAAAGTTGCATATAAAACTTCTTATAAATTGCAACAGCTTCTTGGTAATCCAAAAGATAGACTAGAAAACCCAGAAAGGTCGGGGATTTACGAAATCAGTTGTCAAGATTGCAACAGCAAATATATCGGCCAGAGCCGACGAGCGATTAAAACTCGCTTCAAGGAGCATTGTGCACACATGAAATACGGAAGGATAGAAAAATCCAGTGTCGCCCAACATGCTCTAGACAAGGACCACAGAATTGGTGAAAACAATCTGAAACTGATTAAGCATGTGCATGACACCAGGCTACTCGATGCATGTGAGAGTCTAGAAATAGCAAAATGTAGCTTTTTCGAGATCAATTGCCTTAACATCAAACTGATATTTTTGCACTCGACGCCCGCTTTTTAATATTCTGTTAAGAAGAGAATAATTACTAAGAACTTGCAGGTAGTTAATTACCGAGAAATTCCATATTGGACTTCAGGTATACAACCTCAGGTAACAAATTTTAGTATATAAGGATTAACCAGACTAGACTAGGTATCAATTTTCTTCTCCTGAGGATGCTAACTTTGTTGGCGAAACGCGCGTCGAGTGCAAAAATATCAGTTTGATGTTAGGGCAATTGATCTCGAAAAAAGTTATTCAACTTTCACACCAAAGGTTCCAATCTCATCGTTACTTATCTCATTACCATATCAGCACCGTTTTTGGATAACATCACAACATCATTACATAACATGCGACTTCACATCACATGAAAAGATATTTCTGCTCTTATCACAAATGATTTATTCATATGTATCATAGTTAATTCAATCCCAGTCACAGAAATTTTGTTCAAGTTGAAAGAGGAATATGATGTTTAGCAGATATTAGTTTTTTAGAAAATAGCTTTTCGGCTATCTACTTCTCCATCATCAAACAAATGCGGGAAACCTCGAAACTGAACAAGAAAGAAAATAAATTCAATTGGAATTTTTCATGAATATATGTAGATCATGTAGATCTATCAGATACAAACTGAAAAAAATTTCTTTCGGACCAATTACTTTCACATGAACACTGAATTACAGCGAAGGAATGAATCGTATCAAAACTATTACTTTCATATGAACATTACACGAAAATCACTTTGACCCATCCAGGTATAGTTTCTTCATAAACCATCAATATATAAATTTTTTGAATCAAAATGGATTTTCAGTTCAATTCTGATGTGCTGATCCAATTGAGATGTGTCTTAATGGAACTAGCAATTTATTGGTGTTTCAGAAACCGTTTGAGTGTGGTGATATCCTGAAATATTGTAGTTTTCTGATGATTTGTGATAGTCATGAAATGTTCTGATACAACTTCTCTGCTAGGTTTAGTTTCAGAAAATATTTTATTAGGCTCATCATATTTATTGTCGTCATTAACATTGTTCAAATCTCATTTTCATAGTCAATGAAATCGATGATTGCAGCAGTTTACCTTGAACAACTGATATACATCTTATAGTCTATCATTTCCAAAAATAGTTTAAAACGGTTTTTAGAATTTGTAACAATATACCAAACAGTTAGAATACACTAATAGAATTGTACTACAAATTCTCTTCAATATTGTCCCTCGATTGATAATATCATTAATTTCCTGAGCAAACTTCCTCCATTACATTCACTTCATCTTAAGTAGTTCAGGAATGTTGAACTGGAATTGATATATTTTAATTGATAACTATCGAGGAAATACATATGTTATTAAACCACATTTTATTGGATCGAAGGATACTTTGTACAGACATACTCAAGGTGCTTGTTATTAGGTGGTTTTGAAAGTCTTGTCCATGTATTCTTGTAGCTCCTTGTATCAGTGAATATTTATTCCACTATGTCCTGGTATATACTGATCAATATAGATTATTGGACTATATACATTGATGCTGTCAACATAACATCGTCAACATAACATCGAGTGGTCCCAAGCTGAGGTCATACACAGGGAGGAACATCGAATCATCAAATATCAACTGCAATTTTACATTTTATTGGTTTGAGTAATTCTGTTTGTTGTTTTCTCAAATCATATTCATCAAACCGAACTCAGTGCGTTAAAATAGAAAACGAAATATCAAATACCATAGTACTTCACCAAAGGGGTTCCACAAGGTAGTGTATTGGGACCACTTTTATATACATTGTATACCTCTAATTCTCATAATCATCTGACATATTGCAATTGCCAAATGTTTGCTGATGACACGCAAATTTATTGTGCATTTAAATTGGAAAATATGAGGAAAGCTAATATAAATATCAACCGTGATTTTGAAACATTTCTTGAGATCATCATTTGTCTATAAATTGTAATAAATCTTCTGCTGTATTATTTGGTAGCGATACTCAGGAACATGAAGCTTTGAGTGAAATGCAAATAAACTTAGGGGCTGATATGCTCACTTTCAGAGACAGCTGCAAAAATTGAGATTTACTCATAGATCCTAAATTACGTTTTAAAGCACATGTTACGGAAAAACTTCGAGAGGCCTAGGCGTCGTTGAATTTGGTATATCAGCAGAGAATGTATTTAAGTTTGGAAGTGAAGAAAATGTTGAGCGATACTATGACATTGTCCCATTTCAATCACTGTGACATTGTGTGGTTCATGTTTACTATAAAATACTTAAATTCAAAAATCCTGAATATTTATATAGAAAAGTTATATATAGGGCATGTGCAGTCTTCGGAGAAAAAAATATGATCCATATTCCTGCACACAATAAATTAATTTATAAAAGGTCATTTACCTACCAGATGTCTCTTCACGGCAATCTCCTGGAGGTTCCCAAGTTCTCTACATCAATTCACACTTTAAAATAAATGACAAAAAAATTAGTTTGAGAAGCAATGAAACAAGATTTTTTTTTAGAATATCTCCCCAATTATATTTGAGTTCTATTTATATCCTGGTGTATCTATAGTTAGAAAATTGTTATTTATTTTCGTTCTGGTTTATGTGGAAGAATTTGGTTTTAAGACCTAACATAATCCATTTATTTACCTCATTATGTGATCAGAATAATATTTCATGTTATGGTGAATAATAAATCATTATCATCATTATTAGAAAGAAATTCAAAGAAGCCGCATACATGTTGTCCTACAACGCATTTAGCCAAGCTAGTGTAGAGATACGCAACATATGGAAACCCATAATCAAGCGAAACGGTCATTTCCCGCTAAATCGACGGAACGGATGAAGGAAAGCGAAGATAAGTACTCGAATGACCCATAAATAGTTATCTCTCGAAGGAATTAGTCCGGTCATCACCCGGAGACGATTGTGGATACGAACAATCGAAACGTCGTGAAGTAACTTGGCTTGGAATCTCTTAACTTTTTCTTATTCTTATTCATTTCTTGTTCAGTTGTTTTATTTTGAATTGTATTTTATTTCCCTTTTATTTCATTTCAGGGTTTTTGCTTCATATAATTGTTATTTTCAGCTATTCTTTGTTAATTTTTCTTATCAGTTCTTTCAGGGATTTCGAATCATTTTACATAATATTAGACAATGGAAGTCCAAACTAATGAAATTCATCATGTAACATTATCAATCACCTTCAAAACAACCTAAAATGTTAACCAAGCATTTGGCACTGATAGTGAGAATGAATACACTGTTTGGTTTCCGATATTTCACTCCGGATATTTCAGCCTCGAAGACGAGCCGCGAAGTGGTCGACCTGCAGTAATCCATACCAAAAATTTGAGGACCCTTGTGGAAACTGATCCATCCCAAACTCTGTCTGGTATGGCGGAAGAATTGGGCGTCAGCTCCAAGGCTTTTGATGGTATTGGAAAAATAAATAACTCGAAAAGTGGGTGCTCCAGGATATGAACGACAGACAGAAATTGTTATGTTTCGAAGCCTGCTCTTTACTTTTGGGTAACTAAAACGATTTTTCTTTTGGATCGGATATTCACGTGTGAAGAAAAGTGGATTATCTGCGACTCTACGACAACAGGATAGTTGAGCCACCCAGGCACTATCCAAAGGCAACAAACCCTCAGAAAAGATCATGATTACTGTATGATGGTCTGTGGCTAATGTGATTTACAATAACGTTCTGCAACCTCAACGAACCATCACAACAGAGTACTATTGTAAAGAAACTGACGAAATGTACCAAAACTTTCGTCAGAAGCAGCCTTCACTGGTCAACAGGAGACGTCCGAACCTGCTCTATGACAGCGTCCGTCTACACGTTTCACAAATCAACGTCCAAAAACCGAAAGAGTTTGGCGTCGAAGTTCTGCCTCACCCACCATACATCCCAGACCTCTCGTCAAACGGCTATCATCTATTCAAGCACTTCGATAAATCTACACCGATAAAAACTTTGCCGATCAGGACCTGGCAAAAACAGCCTTCGTCGACTTCATCGAATCCCGAGTACTAAATTTTTATGCTGACAGAAATAATCGACATGTGTTACGTTAGCAGAAGTACACTGACTCAAATGATGCCTATTTTGATTGAATTGAATAAGTATCAATTCACTGAGATAATACAGTACGAAGTAGACTCATAAAAACAAACAAAACTTTCGAAACAACCTAACCTTATACACATCTAACAAATTATTTTACTCATTTTCAATTTCAGAATGCATTATGTGTCTAAATTGATACTAAAGTTAGATATTTCTTCAAAATAAAAATTGTTCTAACCCTACAATAGGGACCAAATTTTATGATGCTACATACTTCGTTAAGTAACATAATTTGATTTAAAAAAGTTTGAATATTATTTCATTTGTCTACAACTGACTTGTAGACTAAAGATCACAACAATATCATTTGAATAGGTAAAAAGGTTTTTGGCTTTTGTTGGAATCTTCCAAGGAAATGAAGAAAGTAATTCAGTTCAGTATGGACTCTTCACACAGATATGTATATCATGTATGGAAGTTTAAAATCTGTCTATTTGAAATCTGTTTTTCCGTTTATCAGCTGTCGCCCCCATACGAACGACAACTCTCAGAAGTTGAGAAACTTGTGCGTGTGTGAATTTTCTATAATGTTTTCCAATATGGTACTGAAGAGTCTTGGGGCAAGTGTCTTAAGGCGAAACTTCGGTGTATACTAGTGAGGATGACAGTGTTCTATGTAAGTGCAATTTGTCACCATTCATTTAAAGTATAACTCATGTGAATGATATCTGATTTTTATTCCACAACGAATGTTGAAAATACAAACTGAGTAGAAAAAAGTATCTTCTGTATAATTCAGTGTTCATATAGAAGTATTTTTTTAAAGAATTTTTTTCTTTCGTATAATTCAATGTTTATATGAAAGTTTTAGGAGGACTTTCTTTCCCAATGAATAAGGTATTATTTATTCATCAAGATACTTCATTCCATTGTTTTGTAGGAGTAATAATTGTTAAAATTTTTAAGTTCATTAATTTTCATTGCTTTCAAATAGTTCAGTTCAAACTTTAATGTTATGTGTGTAAAATTTTGAAATCTTTATTGAAGATATGATTTTCTTCTAAAAGATTTGAATATGTTGAAAGTGTTTCCTTATTAGGTATAGCTTTTATGATGTTCTTGGATACGATTTCTGAATCATCTGCCAGTTTGACCAATATATACCTTAGGACACGCACCACATTTTAATTCATATACTCCTTATATACTTCTCAAATTTGGATATTTTGTTTTGATTATTTTCAACTAACTTTCCCAACGTATATAGTTACCTGTTCTATATGCAATTTAAGTATCTTGTTTTGTCTTGTTAAAAATGAAGCAACTTGTTCATTTGTTTGTCCAAGATATGGAAAAATTCTTTAATTTTGATTATAATTATATTACCTATCGATAGGAATCGCTTTTGCGGAAAAACAGATTTTCAACAGAATTTGGTTCATTTCAAAAGCAGAGGAAAAAATACGGAGACATAATGGACCAGAAAACTAAAGAAAATTTGATAAATGAGGTATGTATGAGGAAAGTTACACATTGTGTCCTTTTCAATAAAAATTATTAATTTGCAGATAAACATGAACCCGAGGAAATCTACACGTCAGAATTTTGTAATTGGCTAATGAGAAAACATGATTTTCCTGTTTTCCTGGAATATGTTATTTGGACAGATGGAAGCACTTTTACGAATTGTGGGATATTCAATGATGGTGCTCCACCGCACACTACCAGACGAGTAGGTTGACTGAAAGGTTTGGTGATGAATGGATAGGAAATAATGGGCCGGTGAGGTGGCCAGCAAGGTTTTCAGACTTAAGAGTTATGGATACATTTTAATGGGGTACACTGAAAAATAGAGTTTCTGGTCAGAGGGAATCTCAAAATATTGAGGGCTTTCAACACAGCATTGTTAGAGAGTTCGGAAGCTTGAGAAGGAGGGAAATTGATAGAGCAGAGAATAATATTCGGAGATGGGCACATTTGTATTATCATGAACGAGGCCAACATTTTAAGCATTTGCTGTGATTTACTTTTGTCTTTACATCTCACTTAATTATTGTTATTAGTTCAAAGTTATATTTTCATTGAAAAGTACACAATGTCTAATTCACCTCACATTTGCTTTTCAAACGAACCAAATTCGGTTAGATTTTGATCCAATAACTTGAACATAGTTCGATGTGATTATTGTTTTTCGGGATACAAGTTTCAATACATTTCCGATGTCCTAACACCATTTCTATCGTATTTGTAATATATATGTATCATTTTTTTTTCTCCATCCGTGAAAGCTAGTTTTGCCAAAAATTTAATGAATTGTGCAATAACAAAATGTCATTGAGTGTAACAAATTGAAAGTCAAATTTAGAAACATAAAAGTCAAAGATTATTATGATTTTTTTTTCAATATCTCTAATTTTTCGAGAATGAATGATAACTTATGATACATCATCGAAAAGGTGAAATCTGGTTCTATTCAAAAGAGGAAGAATTCAATGTGGCATCCATGAGAGAAAATAAAGTTGATGATGGTAGCCGGAGGACGAAACGTTGGATAGCAAATCTGAAAACACCATTATGTAACAGGGAAAAAGTGGCAATGTGGAAGTTCAATTTATTTTCGAATCCTCCAAAAAATAAAGCCAGAACAAAATAAAAACCAACTTGAATGCGCAACTTTGCCCTAATTCAACTATCTTCGTATCTCTCATAGTTTTTAAGATGCCAATGATGAGGATCGAATTTGAAACACCCTGTATATCTTAGTAGAAATTATCAAAGACGGTAAAACCACAGACACAATGTTTCATTTGTCACTATCACACACAACACACTATTTTTTTGGAGTTGGCCTCGCTGATTTTAGCCCATTTGGTATAGGCATGACTTCGTTTCCACTGATTAAATTATTTGGCGTGATATTTAAGTTGCTGAGTTATTTAGCTAACAAACGACAATTTCTTGAATTCAAGAAAAACTTGTGAGAGTTTCACTAAACAGTCTTACAAAAACGCGACACGTGTAGTATAGACACGCCTGAAGAAGTTATTGTATAGCGAAACACGTGTCACGTTTTCGTAAAGCCGTTTAGTGAAAAATCTCACAATGAAGTGTTGTTTTGAATACATTATGGATTTTCATCGAGTATCCTATTCCATCACATATGACATTTTTTTGAGTGTTGAGAAAAAAAAAGTAACATTTCGATATTGCTAACTAGACTAATCAACAGTGATCCGGTATTTCCTTTGTATTTCTTAGATACTCCTGAGGTTCTTCACGAACCCTGAACTCACACTGATGATTTTTGTTGTCCTGAATACCAATTTTATATTATACTTTCCGAAAATTTTTCACGATACGATCCATAATGAGTTTAAAAGGTTTTGCATTGATGAAAGGGTATGATGGTATTTTCTGTAAACAAATAGATGGTACTGCAATGGTAACCCTGTTAGGTCCTGTAAGTAATAACATTTTCATAAGAACTAGAAATAGCATATGCTAAAGAAAATGAAATGAATATTTTCCTTCAAACATATACACGAGATTTCCCAGCACACATCGAAATCGATAACACGCAAGTCTCTTTTGTTGACTCCACCAAATTCCTGGGGGTCATCATTGGTAGACACATGTGCTGGATGAAACACATTCAACTGCTCTGCGGCAAGCTTAGTAGAGTTTGCTACTCTTTGAAGGAACTCCAGAAAGTGGTCTTTAAAATCCAAAAGAGAGCAATTAGAATTCTAGCTGGACTAAGAGTAAATGAATCTTATAGAGGATATTTCAAAAATCTGAACCTACTCACTCCAACAGCTGTATATGTGTTTGAGTGTCTGAACTATGTCTTCAAAAATAAATCACTATTTATACCTTATGGAAATGACAACTCGGACCACATGAGAAATAAGAATATATTCTGGTACCCTCAACATAAAACTACACTCCTAGAAAAAGGCTGTTTTTATAAATGTCTAAAACTTTACAAGTTACTTCCTGAAAACATAAAATACATTAAAGTGCACAATGTATTTAAACACAAACTAAAACAAATGCTTATTGCAGCTGAACCATATGGTTTGGAAGATGTGGATGAGGGCACTTTCAAGAGATAATTGTCTCTAGCAATATGTTATATGTTGTTCGTAATCCTTTTAATGTGTTTAACAAATCTCTTCCCGATGTAATGAGATGAAAATGTACACGATTCCTTCTGACTTGTTCTATACAAATTTTATAATTTGTCCCTTGTGCGAAATAAATATTCTATTCTATTCATATGGACACCTTCAGTCCAGAAACGTAACAAACAATTGAACGGGAAACAACAAAGAACAATCAGCTGGCAAGAATATGTAGGTATTTGTGAATAGACGTGATGATGGAAAATATCCAGAGAGGATGTATGTAAAACCGATTACTATCTCAACAAAAACTCCAACCACCTGATGCCACTACAAAATGAAATAAACAAAACGTCTTGAAAACTTTGATTCATCCGTGAATCAGAGAGATTTCCTAATTAACTGAAATGTTTGAAGAATACCTACTTTCAAAAGAAACGTGGAAATGAAGGCTCAATCTAGCCGATAATATCAGCTATGTATGATATGAGTGTTAGAGGTAAGGTTTTATTTTGTGAGTGAAAAAGTTGGCGAATTGAGCATGACGAATTGAGCATAGCGAGTTGAGCAATTTCAATAACAAAATAAAAATTACTTTCAACACAAATATCATACAAAATTTTTTATACAACTGCCCTGTTTTCATATTAAAATAATATAAATTTAATATTTCTATAAAACACATTTTGACATCTCTTGTCAGTTAACTGTTTTCATGTTGTCGCAGTTGCTGTGAAGTGGCCGTGTCAGGTGACGCCAAATCATCTGGTTACCAACAAACAGTATTGTTTACAACTCACGCGTTTTATTCAAAGTCACATTTAAAGTTCTTGCTGGTGTTTCATGTCTTGCATAATGAAGAACAATAGTGAGGAATTGTGTGTTCCTGACGATGGAAAATATTTCATTATGAAAATTGCTACTATTTTCGGAATACATGAAGCTTGCCGGTGTGAAGAGCTGTGCCATTTATTAATAGAAGACATTAAATCAATGGATGAATCATTAATAGTTCAAATTCCAAATACAAAAACGAAAATAGGTCGTTCTTTTTGCATTGTTGGGAGAAACATTGACTTATTTAATGAATACGTTGCATTACACCCTTTTGTTATGAATAATCAACGTTTTTTTTCTGAAATACTCAAATTATAAATGCACTGCCAACCCACTTATTATAAATACGTTTGGAAAAATGCCCTCTACCATTGCTGAGTTTCTGAACCTCCCGGAACCAATAGAATATACAGGTCACTGTTTCAGAAGGTCTTCTGCTTCTTTGCTAGCAGAATCAGGAGCAAATATAACGGATATTAAGAAGCACGGAGGATGGAAGTCTACAGCAGTAGCTGAGAGTTACATCAATCAATATATTCCTTATAAAAAAGCTATTGCTGAAAGAATAATTCCAACAGCGTTGTAGCATCATCTTCTTCACTTCAAGAATTACATGTTAATGCCCATGAAATTGTCAATTCAGATTGTTCAAATATATTACAAGGCTCTTCAATATCGCAAAGTATATATATCGGCAGTTGTTCTGATTGTACTTTTTATATTAATGTTCATAAATAATAATAATATTGGAATTAATGTAATAATTGTTCATAAATAATAAAAATAATATTGTAATTAATGTATATAATACATTTGAACAGAATTAAATTGTATCTATATCTATTGTTCATTTATTTTATTTATTTATTTATTTATTTATTTATATATTCGGGATTCAAACAGAAAAAAATCCACTACAGTATCCACATAATTAAATTAATATTAAATTAAAGTAATATCTATACTACACATGTACACAGTGTCTAAAGTAAAGGATGAATTAAAATCAAATACAATAACAATAAAAACTGATTAATAGTTATTGACGAAATGTGTTAATTATAATTTATGAAAATAATCTTTCAATATTTTTTTGGCAGTAAGCAAAGAAGTATTAAAAATATCGAAGTAGTTTGCAAGAGAATTACCCCATTTAACGCATCGACATAGAGGAGAGTTCTGCGAACAGTTTGTTCTCTTGAAAGGTAAATTAAATAATTCATGTGCTCTGATTATTCTATTTGGAACATTTAAGTAAATGATTGATAATAACGATGGACAATTTATTTTGTTTGTTATTATTTTTTGTAAAAATAAAATATCTGATATGTTACGCCTTTCTTGTAAATTGAATAATTATGTTTTGTTTCATGCCCTTTAGTCAAAAAAAATCGTGATAAAAATACTTTTAACACTAGTATTGAAAATATATTTAACACGCTACTTTGTGAAGCTCATCTTTTAATACTTGACTTCAAGAAGCTCAAGATTCTATGTCTTTCTTCTATCTATATCTATCAAAGTATCCTCAAAATACATACAAGAAAAAGTGATATTGACAGAAATAACGATTTTCACAATTATTCAATAAGCTACCACGTGAATGGAGAAATCTCAATCTCACCCCTTTTAAAAGGAAGATTAGACAATTTTTAGAAAATTTCAATTTTTATTCGGTAGAAGAGTCCTTAGCGTAGGCAATTTCTAATTGATAAGTATGTAGTTTTCTTACCAAAAATAAATTAAAATTATTTATCTTCACTTTCCGACGAGCATTCGATATTCTTCCAGATAAACTTCATGTAGTTTCTACTAGACATTCCATACAATACATTGCTACTATTTTTGCTTTTAATTTCATGCATTTTATCTATATATTACCTTTTTATCTTTACATATTTTATATATACAATATCTTCTTACGCACACATCTACTTAGCTGACACTCATCTATTATTTTGTATTTTACTAAAAACTGTATAATACCATTGGACTTTTCATAAATGTATTCTGTACATAACGTGATGAAATAAATAAATTGAACGATTAAAAATGTCACTTTCAATGACAGTTGTACAAATTTTTGAATTCCCGAAAGCAAGTGAAATTCCATAGCCTTATTATCTTAGAGGATGAAATGGAAACGTATCCCTCAAAATTCGAAGTAGAAGAGAACTAATCTAAACCAAGGGATAATCATAAAGTCCTCGAATCCTCATGTATTTACAGGGATAACAAATGCAAAGCCCGAATAGTTAAACACCCATGGTTATAACTTAACGTTGGATAAAATTAATAGTTATTTATGTATCAAGGGAATTAGGAGGGCCTTAATTACCGATGGCAAAGTTTGCGTTCCGAGGGCCTCTGGCCCGAGGGACAGCAATTGCCTGAGGTTATTAAGGCTCATTAATTCCCGTGGTACATAGATAATTTTATTTCTGACCGATTTCAATAAAATTTTGTTCATTTTTGAAACGGAAAAATGTACCAATTCATTACCTTCCCGGTATATTTGAATCAGGTACCGTTGATTATAGTAGAGTTTTCTTGTTGCTAGGTTGTTGCTATGTTACTTGTTTATAAACAGAACTTTGTTATCAAGCTGTGTTTGCGGTGAAAACGTGTTTTCTACCCCAAATATAATGGAGGATATTTTGAAAAAAGCTGAACAAGCAAGAGAATCATTAATTCCATCGAAAAGTGAAGCCGTATACCAAAAAGAATACAAGATATATCTGGACTGGCTGACACGGAAAAATGTTATGCCAAAAGATGTCACTGAAACTGTATTTCTGGCATATTTTCAAGAACTGGTAAGGAATTTTCTATGTTTTTCGGTAGATTTGGTAGTAATTGTGTTCATTCGTTTCAGTCAGAAACGTATAGTCCGAATTCTTTATGGACTAAATGGTCAATGCTAAAATCGATGGTGACTATACATGAGAAACGAGATATCACCAAGTTCAATGAACTTTTCAAAATTGTACATTTATTATTTGTAATGACGTGAATAAATAAAATATGGTTCAGTTTTCATTTCTATTTATTTTTACTTGTGAAAGGTAGAGGGAATTATAAAATCTATAATGTCCCAAGGGAGTTATGACCCTCTTTATTGATAGCGTAACTATGACGATATAAGCTTATAATATCCCGGTCAGAAATAAAAACATTTATTTCTGACCGGGATATTATAAGCTTATATCGTCATAGTTACGCTATCAATAAAGAGGGTCATAACCTTGGGACATTATAGATTTTATAATTCCCTCTACCTTTCACAAGTAAAAATAAATAGAAATGAAAACTGAACCATATTTTATTTATTCACGTCATTACAAATAATAAATGTACAATTTTGAAATGTTCCCTGAAAATTACTTCCGCCACTGGAAACAATTTCTTCTTTTGTATGGCTGGAGCTTCTGTTCACTACAGTCGAGTTACCTGCCTCTTCTGATGACAAAGTAGATAACATACGCGCCGTTTTATTTCTCAATTCGATGCTATCCTCCAAATACCCCTCCGCCACCGTGGAACTTTTCCAACCTCCGTGTCTTTTTAAGTTAGTCATAGTTGCTCCTGCATTGGCTAGAGCAGTAGCAGAAGTGCGACGAAGGCAAAAAGGAAAATAAGAAAAAAATTTCCTTATGCAATAAATGAATATCATTAGGAGCATCCTTTAGGAATCTTATAACATCTTTAGGAGATAAAACAGCAGACTTTTTCGGCTTATAACTCTTACTCTTCCGTTTCAAAAAAGCCTGTAGTTCATTGAACTTGGTGATATCTCGTTTCTCATGTATAGTCACCATCGATTTTAGCATTGACCATTTAGTCCATAAAGAATTCGAACTATACGTTTCTGACTGAAACGAATAAACACAATTACTACCAAATCTACCGAAAAACATAGAAAATTCCTTACCAGTTCTTGAAAATATGCCAGAAATACAGTTTCAGTGACATCTTTTGGCATAACATTTTTCCGTGTCAGCCAGTCCAGATATATCTTGTATTCTTTTTGGTATACGGCTTCACTTTTCGATGGAATTAATGATTCTCTTGCTTGTTCAGCTTTTTTCAAAATATCCTCCATTATATTTGGGGTAGAAAACACGTTTTCACCGCAAACACAGCTTGATAACAAAGTTCTGTTTATAAACAAGTAACATAGCAACAACCTAGCAACAAGAAAACTCTACTATAATCAACGGTACCTGATTCAAATATACCGGGAAGGTAATGAATTGGTACATTTTTCCGTTTCAAAAATGAACAAAATTTTATTGAAATCGGTCAGAAATAAAATTATCTATGTACCACGGGAATTAATGAGCCTTAATAACCTCAGGCAATTGCTGTCCCTCGGGCCAGAGGCCCTCGGGACGCAAACTTTGCCATCGGTAATTAAGGCCCTCCTAATTCCCTTGATACATAAATAACTATTAACTCTTCTTGTTTGACCCCTCTTTCACTGTAACATCATAGATGATTAGATACATTAAATTAGATACAGCGTCAAAGTTTCGCAGAATCAAATTTTCAATTCGAACTGAATGAAAAACATATTACAAAGTTCATACGTGGTTCACGTCAGGTGCCTTTGCCTAAAATGGTTCAAGTCTTCCGATTAACTTATCAATGACGACTAAGAATGTGAATAGAATATAAATTGATTTTTATATCCGTGTTTGAAGTCTGTAATGTGATATATTTTATTTTCGATATCCTTATCTCATATTGAGAAGCCATTGATGAAAAACGTGTACTTTTTGTCAATGAAATATATTTTGTTTTGACAAATTTTATTTCCGACTGTGCCAATGGAATTAACATACCGTGTATATTAATATGGGTCAAGGGCAAATAATGAAGCATGAATACAAATTGGTTGCATCTGGTTGCAAACTTGAGGTGAATTGCTTCAAATTTTTGAATAATGTTACCTTGTTGTGTATTGAAGATTTCAATAATGATTTCTTCCACGCAAGTATATTCAAATAAGAATATTGCAAAACGTAAACAAGAAGGTAACCTAATTTAATAAATTACTTGATAAAATAGTTTGAAAAGATAGAACCTCGAAATGATATATCTTGGGAACTCAGTGAGCACATTTTTCAGGATCTATACAGGATGTCACGGCGATTTTGAAAATATATTTGAAATCCCTGAAAGCACTAAAAAAGAAGAATTAAAAATGAAAGAAGGAGAATAAAAATGAAAAGCTGAAGAAACAATTATATTAAGCAAAAAACTTTAAATGAAATAATAGTGAAATAAAATACAAGTAAAAATGGAAAAAATTTAACAAAAAATGAAAATAAAATTGAAAAATTGAGAGATTCCAAGTCAAGTTACTTCACGACGTTTCGATTGTTAGTATCCACAATCGTCTTCGGGTGATGTATGTACTGAATTCTCCGTGAGCTGACTATTTATAGGTCATTTGAGTACTTTCACTTATCTCTGCTTTCCTTTTTCCGCTTCACTGGTTTAGTGGGAAATGACCGTTTGGCGGGAGTTGACCATTTCTCGTTTGATTAAGGGTTTTCATATGTTGTCTCTACGCTAGCTTGGCTCAATACATTGTTGGATAACATATATGCGGTTTCTTTGAATTGTCCCATCGACAACATAACATCGAATGGTCCCAGATTGGGACCATTCGATGTTATGTTGATGGGTCCAAACATACTCTGCTATTCTTGATTTGCTAGTTTCTCCTCACTATGTGTGTTTCTTGTACTCGGCAATGCGAACATTCAATGGCCTCTTAGTTTCACCGATATAGGATTTTCCGCACTCACAGAGTATCCGGTAAATGCAATTCTTGGAATCGCAGTTCGCGTTTGGTGGCCTGGTTTTCGTGAGGCTGCTACGGATAGTGTCTCCGGATCTGAAGAATGTTTTGATGTTGTACTTGGATCCAATTCTTCGTATCTTTTCCGATAATCCTCTGATATAGGGAAGTGCAAGCACTGGTTGGGATGGCTTCTCTTGCTTTCGGGGCTCCTGCTGTCTTTTAGCCAGTCTGTTCCAGCATCGCTTTTGAGTAACCATTTCGTTGAAGATCATTTTTGATGATGTCTAGTTCCTTTTCGAGACCTTCCTTCGTATTACAAAGTCCGAAAGCACGGTCTAATAGAGTTTTGATGATTCCTTTAGCAGTCGATTGATGGTGGTTGGATTTGTGCTTATGATACTGTCTTGTGTGAGTGGATTTTCTGTACACAGATGTTTCCCACTTAGTGTCTGTTCTCTTCGACAATACATCTAAGAATGGCAATTTGTTGTGGGCTTCCTTTTCCATTGTGAAAGTGATGGAAAGTCTCACGCTGTTGATGTGCTTCAGGAAGGTGTCTAGTTCAGTATTCCCATGATTCCATATTATGAAAGTGTCATCAACGTATCTCAACCAGACACGAGGTTTCTTGTGGGCTTCTTCAATGGCCAGAGTTTCAAACCACTCCATATATATGTTGGCTAAGACTGGTGAAAATAGCGATCGTGAAGTAACTTGGCTTGGAATCTCTTGTATTTTATATCTCTATTATTTCTTTTCTGGTGTTTTCTTTTCTGGTGTTTTTGCTTAATATAATTGTTTTCTCCGCTATTCATTTCTATTTTTTCCAATTTTCATCTCTTCTTTTTCAGTTCTTTCAGGGATTTCAAATCATTTTATATAATATCAGACAATGGAAGTCATGAAACATTGTTGATCACTTTAAAACAAACGTCTGTATTTTACGTTTTTAAGGTTAATGGCATATTACTTATGATGTACTGTTTGGAACCTTTGGTGTAGTAATGAATATTACAATTAAGGAGGAATAAGGTATAAAGGTGACCTAGTGAATAAATTCTTGTGTTTCAAAATAGTTTATCTTGTAAAAAAAGAAAGTTGAAAATTTGCCTTTTTCTGAACTTTGAAGGGCCGTAACTTTATAAATAAGGGAGGGCGCTGTTTTTTTTCGGATTCGTAATCTATGCATCAAAAAACGCAAGTACACTCAAAATTTTTCTCAAAATCGTCGGGTGCCCTCAAAACGAATATTCACCCAATATATGAACCACCACGTTCAGAATTAGAATTTAAAATGATATGACTCAATTTTTCCAATTTGGAATTTCACAAACACTTCCTTCCAGTCGGAAATATCTATTCTATTTCTAAAAAATATAATAGTCAGTGAAAATTCGAGATAATGTACCTGAAATTAATATTACTAACTTGGGTATTGTCAATTGTTGCGTAATATACTAGTACGATCACGAAAACCTAGGAGAATTGGTGTAGAGAACTTTACTTTGCCATTCCAACAATATCAACATGAATCCTGTATCTGTGATAAGAAATTAATGTCATTATCAGCTAAGATAATATATGCATTGGGAATAGATCGTGCAAATAATAAACAACAACAATGCTTTTCATGTCTACATTCCCCAGTATATTATCTCTGAATCAATTGTCAAGAAAATAAAAAACACAATGTGATTCTCGAAGTCGAAAGAAAATATGTTTACATATTTATCTAGTGTATAGATAATAAATGAAGTAGGTCAAAATAACCTTCTGATATCAGTGCCACTTTTTTGCTTCGGCTATTTTCATTTACGAAAATATTTTTTTTAGAAAAATGTTTACTCCAAGTTCGAACTAAATTCATTTGCCTTTCCTTCAAATATACAGGGTGTTTGGTAGCTGGGTGCAAACCTTTAAGGGGGTGATACACTAGCCCATGTAGAACATATTCATACAAACATTTTTATTTTCTAGCGCGTTTTTGATTTTTAAGAGAACTTTTACGATTTTTAGTACAAAAACCCAAAATTGGTCAATTAAATGCTAATAACTTCGAATCTTAACAGAAATGTCCGGTTTTTTAAATTTATTTTAGTAGTCTTATGTGTCCCCAATCGTACTAAATTAGTTTGAAGCACAATTGTGTCCAAAAAAGTTATGTACAGAGCATTTAAACTTTACAAAAAAAGAAAGAAAATAAAAAATCTGACCTTTGATGCCAATTAAAAAAATAATTAAAATACATACAGGTGTTCAGACACCTTTAAAAACATGCTTAATTATTGCTTTTTCGTTCGAGGTATCATTTACCTAGCTAAGTCTTAAACTTTTTAATTAGGGTACCTGAACCAGTTAAAGGTCGTAAATATGGATTTTTGTTGAATTAAAGAAAAAAATGTTTTGTACTGTAAAAATTTATTGTTGGTGTTCAAAATGTCCTCCACCATTGCGTATACACTTTCTAGAACGATTTCGTACTTCAGTTGTGGTTACTTTCATTTGCATTTCCTGTTTCATAATTTCAAACGCTGCCTCTATTCGTTGAAGTAATTCTTCTCTCGTGGTGATTTCTGTTGTGTATACGAGTTCTTTCACCCGATCCCACACAAAAAATCCAACGGAGTCAGGTCGGGCGATCTGGCAGCCCAGGGGATGGGTCAGTCTCTCCCGATCCAGTTGCCAGCAAAAAAAGGGGTTCAGGTGTTCGCGGACGCTTACAGCCCAATATGCTGGGCATCCATCTTGCTGAAATGTGATCGGCCTGTCCTGGTCCTATATTGGCACTTCGGCATCATGAATTCGAGGTGATTTTGTCCATTCAAATTGTCAGGCAAAAAGTGTGGGCCAACCAATGTGTGTCCGATGACCCCAGCCCACACATTTATTGAAAATTTTCTTTGGAAAGAAATCTGAATTCAGGTAATTCAGGTAATTAAACACGTGTTGAACATGGGTAATAAACTAATAATAATAAAAATCATGTATTTACCTGTTTTTTCCAATTTGGATTGCTGTCCTTATCAGCCCATTCATGAAGGTTGTGGAAATTAGTAATTTCTTCCCTGGAGAACTTCGATTCGTCAGTCCAGAGGATGGACTTTGAGAACCACGCGTCGTCAATATCTGCGTTTAGCAAAAAACGGCAGAACCGTATCCGTCTCGCCGGATCCGTTTCCTCCAAGCCTTGCACACCCGTGCTGTGAAACGGATATTTCTTTTCGTTGTGCATCGTACTCCACACTTTCCATATCGAAAGGTTTGAATCTCTCGCTACAACTCTGATGCTGGTGGTAGGATCCGCTTCGAAGGCTGCGAGAATTTGCTCCTCAACATAGACATTATGTCTTCCTGGATTTACTGCAGGTTCAGCATGATGAATACCAGATTCAGGCAGCCTACGATATGTGTTGGAAAACACACGGACGTTAGGCACCCTGAAATAAAATAACTAATTTTTAACATCTTTTGAAGGTGAAAATGGCAAAATTCAACTACCGCTACGATTAGAAATCAATTTACCTGCGGTTCGGGTAACGTTCTTGGTACAAACGTTGTGCCAGAAATGCGTTACCATCAGCTCTGCCATACATAAAAATGATATCGGCTTGTTCATGACTCGTAAACTCAGCCATGGCAGCACACACAACAAAAAGTTCGATAGTCCAAAATAAACAACACCTGCAGGAGCGAAAGGCTACAAGTGAACACGGTGAATTACAAAAATGGGGAACACAAAACCAACGTCTACTCGCAACTCGAAAGGGCAAAGCAGTGACTAGAGAACTTGTTTGGCCAACCAAACCGACCAGGCGAGGGGTCCAAGATGATTACTCAACTCAGGTACCTAAAAATTGATAAACTCAAAAGCAAGTTTATGGCCCTAGCATAAGGCCTAAATCATAACAACAGAATGCATTCCAATTAATGACTAGCCTCAGGTCAAATTCTCTGTTGTAAAATGCCACCGGCACCGGCCTTTGTTCAGTTTTCTCTTCTTTCAAGTTTGGCTAAGTTTCTCATTATTCCATGTAAGTCTAAAAATAATATCGCATTTCGCTTTAGGATTTTCGTTTAAAGGTTTTTGAGCTGAATTTGATTTAAATTACTTTTTTTTAAATTTTTCAAATATCCATATTTACGACCTTTAACTGGTTCAGGTACCCTAATTAAAAAAGTTTAAGACTTAGCTAGGTAAATGACACCTCAAACGAAAGAGCAATAACTAAGCATGTTTTAAAAGGTGTCTGAACACCTGTATGTATTTCATTTATTTTTTTAATGGGCATCAAAGGTCAGATTTTTTATTTTCTTTCTTTTTTTGTAAAGTTTAAATGCTCTGTACATAACTTTTTTGGACACAATGGTGCTTCAAACTACTTCAGTACGATTAGGAACACATAAGACTACTAAAATAAATTTAAAAAACCGGACATTTCTGTTAAGATTCGAAGTTATTAGCATTTAATTGACCAATTTTGGGTTTTTGTACTAAAAATCGTAAAAGTTCCCTTAAAAATCAAAAACGCCCTAGAAAATAAGAATGTTTATATGAATATGTTCTACATGGGCTAGTGTATCACCCCCTCGAATATATCTGATAATTTTTAGGAAAGAAAGTTTTTGACTTCCTACTACTCCATCTTGATACAAAAACAATGTGGGAATCTTCCAAAGAAAGGAAGGGAATAATCAATTTGCAAATAATCAACTCTATACATGGATGTGTAGATCATGCAAGGAAATAACTTTCAGATACAAACTAGAAGAAAACCATCCTGAAAAAGCTACTTTCATATAAACATTTAAACAAATACTTTTATATGAACACTGAATTATACAGAAAATACTTTTCTCTACTCAGTTTGTATTCCAAACAATCGTTATGAAATAAAATCAGATGTCATTCACAGGAGTTCTACTTTAAATGAATGGTAATAAATTGCACTTACATGCAACAATGTAATCCTCACTGGTAGGCATCGATGTTTCAACGTAAGACTTTTGCCTTAAGGCTCTTCACCATACTGGATAACATTATAGAAAATAAACACAATTTATTCATGAATTACGATTTTTAATGTCACGGAATAATTTTGATCTACTTATGTCATCGATGACATCGATGACATTCACCTATTTGATTAAATTCCAGCCAAGAGGAATCTTATTTGAATTGAAGGGGTTATATTTTTAGGAGTGAATAATTGTTGGGAAGAAAGTTTTTGGCTTTCTACTACTCCATCTCGATATAAAAAAAAATGTGGGAATCTTCCAAAGAAGGAAAGAAAGTAATCAATTTGAAAATAAGAACTCTATACATAGATGTGTAGATCATGCAAAGAAGTAACTTTCAGACACAAACTGAAATAAAACCCTCCTGAAACAGCTACTTTTATATAAACATTGAATTACACGAAAGAAGAAAATTCTTTCGAAATATATGAAATATGTGAACACTGAATTATACGGAAGAATGTTCGTTATGGAATACAATCAGATATCATTCACAGGAGTTCTACTTTAAATGAATGGTAACAAAAAAATAACCCTTTCAATTCACATCTAATAACTTTTGTGAATGTATTGGAAAACTTTGATATAAATTGTTTTTTTGTTTTTGGGCATTGACTACTTCAGTAATTATTCTCGTGTACTAGGTAGGCAATGTTAATAATTGTCATCTAGGTAGCATCACGGCTATTCGCGGTCCGTCAGCCATGTAACGTTGCCGAAACATCCCAACTTCAACTAATAAATTCCCTCGAAAAAACGATAGAAATTGTTATTAATAGTGTCAAGTGAATTTGCAGTTTCGTCTTCATGCGATGTTGTTGCTGTATATTTGTGACCCCCAAAGAAATAAACACCCCTTGGATTAGATGGAAAGAGTTCATTCGTTATCAGAAACCATGAAGCGTTGTTTTTACCTGCCATAGTTGTCATCAGTGGTACTAGGCCGAATCAGGAATGCATTGTTGGACTCAAAATACAAACCCCAGTAAAAAACAGCGATGATATCTCCCCTTACGAAGACGCCATCTATAGAATTCGCATAAGGCTCACTCCATGAATGTCAAAATAAAAACAAGGCTTGAATTAATGAGTATTTCAATATAACTATTTTTTTTACATTTATATCATGTATTTTGGTGTATCTTCTCATCTAGATTATTGATATCCAAATGAGGATGATCAAATAAAAATTTAATTTTTCAAATTATCTTTCAGAATGCCTTGCTGATGGTATTTCTCAAATCATAACTATTCGCAGTCCCAATAGCTTCGTAACAGCACAATCCACCCAACTTCAACTATATTTCATGTTGTAGAGAAAATTTGCAATGAAACTCAGTGAACTTTGCAGAAAGGTAATTACAAAATATGTATAGTCCTTCGGATGTATGAACAAAATAGAACCGAACTGAAATGAACTGAACTGAACCAAAAAACAATGGGCTTGTTTCACGCTAGGGAAAATGATACTGGTTTGCTTATAGACTGATCGAGTTAAGGGAATATTATACTTATCAAGCCTAATCGGTCCCGAGATCTCTTTATATTTGCAGAAAAAAGAACAATTCGAAAAGCTAGAATTTAAATTGGCCGCGTGTCTGTTGACCAATAAAATTGATCGTGTCTAGAGCGGAGTTGCCAAGTGTATTGGTTTATAATATCCAATCATAGATCTGATGATCCAATTTGACAGACGCCATTTCTGTTGTTATTGTTGTCCACTCGGTATGAATACAACTGTTTTTTTTGTAAAAGTTAGGTATCGGTGGGTGCCTATTTTGCTGCATATTCCGTGTCATCAGTTTACATTCCGAAAAATATTTTTTCAGGTTATTTTTGGATTGAATTTTACCATTACTACCACCAAAATGATTGAAATATGTTTTATATCTAGTTATAAAAACAGATCATCCATACCAGACAAAAAGTCTGGTATGGATGTCATATAAATAAAAGGAAACTACTAAATATACCACCTATCGTTTCAATTTTCCATTCTTCATTTCGGTACCAAAGTATTCCAAATTTTACAAGTAAAATTCATCGATCATTTTAATCGACTCTTGGTAAGTTGTCGGAGTCAGCTTCAACAAAACTAGGCTCAACATTCATTTTGAAATTATTTTAACAAAAATACGAAGTTATGTATGGAAACCATTGACATTAGAAAGAGCACATTGTCGCATACACTACAGAGGGCGCTGGCTGACTGGATGACAATATGGCTAAGATAGGTACCAGTAACGTTGACTTTCTTATTTTTGGTGAGTGGCATGAATGCAAAATTGATTTATTTTACTAGGGTTCATGACCATTCGAAAACCATTTGAAAATACAGCTCGTTAACTTCTATTTAGAATCATATTTAGATATAACTTGTACTATATCAGTTACCAAGGCAAGTATTACTGTCCATTTTTATGCTTGATTCGTGGATTCGAGCGATCTTATTATTTGTATATTTATTTGTTTGCTGGCTTCATTCCTAACAAAAATGAATGAATAATTACAGAAAATTTTATTTGATCGTTCATTTTCTCAGAAAAATGAAGTACCCCTATCACAATTTATTGGTTTATTCGCCATAGAAAATGCATGTCATATCAGATCCATTCTGCTTGTTTTTGCAACATAGAGTTTCAACTTTCTCTCAGCTGACAGCTCGCGTAGGAACAATTCGTTATTTCATCGAGTTTAGTTTGTATGTGTTTTAAAAGTCTTTTAGAGATATATTTGAATATTAATATAGTTCATTCTTGTGCTGATTTTAATTGTGCGGAAAGGAATAAGAAAACAGAATGCGCATTGTTTTCTAGTGAGTTATTTCATATAATGAGTTTAGGTTCCCAAAGGATGAAATGATATGGAAAAAATGGGTGAAGATATTGAAAAGAAAGAACTACAATCCTTCTACTCTTCCAAGATTTTATAGAAATCGTTTAAAAAGTGACTATAAATGAAAGGGGAACAGAAATATTGAATTTGATGACACAGTTTTTTATTTCAGCAGTATTCTTCACAGAAAGTATCATCTGAAGTTAATAATGTTGCTGAAAGTATGAAATAAAATGAATTAATGTTTTTGAAAAAAAATCAAATGCTTTTCATTTTACTTCATTAAATTTCATCATATGATTAATGGTATTACCTCAGAAGCTTTCGTTGTATCAGTTCAAGTACAATCAGTTCTGTCTATACTTAACCTTTTTCAACATTCCTCTCGTTTTGAAAGATTCAACAGATTACCCAAGGGATAAGGGATAAGGCTTGAATTTAATTGCAATATTAGAAAGAGTTATGTATGCAGGAATCGTTTTTTTTTTTTTTAAATAAATTGCAGTTGTACAGATTGAGGATTGTAGAATAAATTAAAAATTTGAACTGATTCTTTAATCCAGTTTGCTATATTTTTTTATTTTCATAACTGTGTATTATCAAATAATGCATAAAATCATAGTTTGGGTGAATATTTTGTGATCTTTCGACTCTGTGTACTGATTTTAGATATAGATTTTATTTCCAAACATGATTTTTTGTGTACATTGTATTGAATGTGGAGAATTTTTCAATAATTGAAACGTTAACGGGTTCATATACACTTCCATAATTAAATTAATAATTATAGGCTTTATAAATCTTACAGTTTGACATTCCTATTGGTCGGTCAATCGAACAATAAGTGGGAAAAGGCCCGTGACGTCACCGGCCTAGCACTGTTTTTCAATTTGAAATTTCTATCAAGTGAACTATAAACCCAAAATCATGAAACAGGCCCATTGATTCGAGAGGTGATAATGAACCTTTCGATCACAGATACTATTATTGAGCTTGTACAAAATACAACAGAAAAAAACAACATACTCAAACTGAAATCAGGAAGTTATCGACAACTCTCTCTAACGAACAGATTTCATAACAAAATACGTTGGAAGTTAACAGTTGGTGAAAAATAAAAGGCATCAACTAGTATCTAAATTAAAATGGGCATGAAATTTCAAAGATTTTGTGTAAAGAAATGAAAAAAACACTGTAACCGGATTCAAACGCACTAGGGAATATGCTATTCAGACATATGTGAAAAAACATTCAAAAACTTATATCCATAGCTTCATTCGATGGAAATTGTGAATTACAGAAGATGAAAAATTATGGTCCCTAAATAGGGCATTGAAGAACCCCTGATGATGTATATAGTGACGTAGATATTTCAGTTCGTTTCAAATAGCTCTCAATAAGTTGACAGGCTGAGAGAGAGAAGCACAGGAAGTTCGGCATATCCCGGACCAGACTATGATAGTAAATCAAATACCTTGGAATAGTCGAGTGACACTAGGATAGAGTTACTCGAGTAACATTAGGACATTATAAGCCGCTATGTGCCACTACCATAAACAGACTAGCAATGTGGTGAGATATAATGAGTATCTAAGTATTCACAAATATGTCCATCTATATTCAGAAAGACATGAAAGAATGCTCATCAGGCGTAAGTCGGAAAACTCATTTGGTGATGATTTTTTTTGAGACAGGAATCACTAAGGAATCATTAAAAATACAGCTTGAGATCGGATAGAAAGCAAAAACTTATATATTTCAAAGTGAGATATACTTTCGAATGAGAAATTTCCAGCTCCATTTTTTTATTTCGCTCAAGAAAATTATGTTGATCTTCATCTGATATGTTCAGGTAATATTCAACTTTCGTATTTCTCTCCGCATATTGTGGTGTACTGACAACAGTTGTTTCTGAGAAGAATGAGAATTAGGTGAATGATCTCTAAAAGGGATGTAGCATTCATTAATTGAGAAAAGGGAAGAAATGATACTATGGTTGAGGCTTTTGCTGTTGTGTCTCTATTTTTCGGGTCTGAAGGTCGGAATTTCTTCCTAACGTTTCACTGGCGTGAGTGGCTGCCTACTTCAGAGGTTTATACATCTTGGGTTAATATCCGATTACTGATTATTACAGTTTCGTAACGCGTATTAATGTTGTGTCAGGTACCTTGATAAGATAACTTGTCAGTAACATACACTGACCTTTTTTTACCTGCCGTCCTGCTGTTTGCTATCCTAGAACTTCTTAGAATGGAATTCCATATTCGATTGAGGTTCACCGCTTCCTCTTTTCTGTTGAAACTGAAGAGTCATACGGTTCTGAACGAGGAGAAGGTTAACATGGTTGTACGCGCGTATCTACCATATATCATTAGGGTTACAGACTGAATTGGAAAATTATTGGGGAAGAACGACATTAAAACAGTTTTCAAACCCACCAGGAAGATACAGCAGAACCTCAGGTCGATTAAGGACAAAAGGTACCAACTATCACCAGCAGGGATTCACCGCATACGGAGCAATTGTGTAAAAGGTATAAATTGGAACTACCAAAAGATCCATGGGAACAACGCTGAAGAAAGATGAAAGAAACTGTAGACTAGATTCAAACGGACAAGTCGGCGGTGGCAGAGCACGCACTCACTGAAGGAAAACACAGGATTCTGTTTGAAAACACAGAACCCAGGGATACCATAGCCCATTGGTACGGAAGGCAACAGGGATCCAACTCGAAAAATAGTGACACTGAAAAATTATACTAGGTCTCTACCAGAAATGAAGTTTCTGGAAGTTTTTTTATTTTGAATTTTCATCAGTCCAATAAGTTCTGAGGTCATAATTTCAGTCTAATTTTCTGATGAAATATCAGTGCTGAATTTTTTCTTCAAGGACCAACCACACGCACTATAGGAAAATCCTTAAGGCACTCTCAGAGCGGTGCCTGTACGAAAGTAGCGATTCACATTGGATTTGAATAGCTGGAGAATACATTTATTTAGTTCTCAGGGAGTCAATTTCACATAAACGGAGTTCTCCAGAGTTCTTAAAGAGTGAAGTTCAAGATGTACTGGGTTGAACTTCAAAACGATGAGCAGCCACAGTCCGTCGCGTATTTTTGATATGTACTCAATTGATGTATACTCTCTGGTTCTAACTGTATGCACCTTTACTATATATCACTAATGAACCCTTTTCAAATAGGTTGTGAAATGTTGAACAAAAATTGAATTTTGAAATTCAGGATCGTAGGTTTTATGGGTATGATGTATTTTTGGGGAAAAAAAGTCATAAAATAATAACTTACCCACTTCAGAAGATTTCGATACATGTATTACAGTCATTTTGGGGTCAAAAACTCTTCTTCAATCAAAAATCTGATTTTTTGAAATATGTTTTGAAATCTGTTTTTCGTTAACTACTAATTGAACAGCACTAAAATAACATTATTCACAACGGTGAAGAATCACAAACGAAAATGTCTCTCTTGGAGATAACTCAAAGATGTTTATATCTGTCTATCACTTGAAATCAATTTAGGTTTCAGATATTTTCACATCGAGTGCTTTCATATCAAATATACCAACTGGGTCGGTGATTAGATTTGAGGTTAATGTTGAGGTCATATTACAAATAGTTCATCATTGTGCTGTTCTATACACACTCAGGTGCATAAATAACAGCGACATGTTGATCATGAATCCCTTTTTATATATTTTCAGAAAGATTTTTATAATGGAAAAAATGAAAAAAATTCATCCCAGATTAATATACGTCAAACAGATTTTCTGATAAGGCCCGGTTCAAGAACAGAGCAAAATCAGGGTCAGTACACCGGTACCTGAAGTACCAAAGCGGATGGTTCAATTGCAACAACAGAAACTGCTAGCTAAACAATTTGCGTCCCACTCCTCAATCGACATAATGGGAAAGGCACCAGCTACTATTTCCACAGTAGAATCCACGATGCCGGAAATTACTTTTCGACAGCGTCTAGTCAGGCGAATTTTGAAACAGCTCAATATCAACAAGGCGTCTGGCCCTGGCGTTTTCAACCTGTCTTATAGAAAAGGGTATTTTCCTTCTTTTTAGAAGATTGCTCGCGTTCAGCCTATTTCCAAAAAGGGCAAGAAAAATCTCCCAAATGAATATAGACCTGTAGCTTTGCTATCCTCAAATATTTAGAAGGCTTCAACATCTTGACAATTATTATCAATATGGCTTTCAGAAAGAAACAATCAACAGGCGACCTTCTATCGTATATCACCCATATTTGGAATAACGCAATCAGGGAACATGGAGAATCAAGAGCTGTTGCGCTTTGACCGTGTGTGGCATAAAGGTTTGCTGGCCAAACTTCGATGCTATGGCTTGTCGAATCATTTCTGTGTATGGCTCTCCTGGAAGAACGTTCCCTGCAAGTGGCCGTCGATGGATATCTCTCGAATACTTTCACCATCAACACTGGTGATCCCCAGGGATCCATATTGTCTCCAACCCTCTTTTTTTGTATATCAACGACTTATTGGAAAAACCAAGAATCCAGTATATTGCTTTTCTGACGACAGCAGCACATTAGTGTGGCAGGAGGTTGTATATCTGAATAATGATCTAGAAGTGATTTCGAATTAGGGTAAAAGTAATCAGGTTCAATGCAATGCCACAAAAACCCAGGCATCGGTTTTCTCCAAGAAGATAAATGTCTCCGAACCGGATATATTAATATCAAGTCAGATAATTCCGCTTTCTGCTTCGATAAGTTTGTTGAACACCAATATGTCTTTGCACAATCGTGTCGGTAGAATTGCAAAAGCTGATTCTCAAAAACTAGAAATACTGTTCCGAACCACAAAACTATACACACGTCAACAACTTTTGATGCTTTATAAAGCTGAGATCAGACCTTCTTTAGAGAATTGTTCTCATGTATGGAGCTCTACTCTCAAACATACCCTGAAGTTGCTGGATTCCATCCAGAAAACAATCATTCGCCTGATTGGAGACGTGATCATCACGTGCAACCTTGATAGCCTGGAACGTCGAGAAAAGGTTGGAGAGTTGTCTCTCTTCTATAGATAGTTTCACGGGAGGTGTTCAAGTGATTTGGCACATTTGATTCCACCAAGAGCGGTGCAAGAGCAGTACACCTTGAACTTCACTGTTTGAAAACTTTTTTATCTGAAGAACTGCGTTAATGTGGAATACACTTCCTGAGGACGTTTTTTCAAATGGATTCAATCGTCAGCGATTCGAATCCAACGTGAATCGTTATTTTCGCACAGGCACCGCCCTGAGAGCACCTTTAAGTTTTTTTTTGTAGTACTTGTGCTCTGTGAATAGACAAAATCAGCAAAAGATCCGTTTTATCTCTTCACTAAAAGCAAACAGACCACATAACCCCAGAAGGAAAACTCAGCACAGCAACAGGTATAATAATAACAAATGCAGTTACTACAAGAAACTTAGAAGACGTGTGCAATGATACTGAATCAACTATAATAGTTACTTTCTCCATTACCCCATAATATTTCATTTTGTCTTAAATTATTTTACATGAAACAATTAGCTCAACAGTAAATTTTCTTAAACTGTGGAATCACACTCACTTTGATTAATTGGACTTGGTGTATGAGGGATATATGTTAAGATTTTTCTCAAAAGAAGAAAATGATAATATTAACTCAAAAAACTCAGTTTTAAAATCGAAATTTTGAGACATATGAGAAATTAATCATTTAAACAGGTCGAGTCCATAAAATCACAGTGAAACTCTGTAAACACTGTCTGGTCCCCTTATTTAAGGACAAAACGCAAGCACTACATAAAAATCTCAAGACGCTCTGAAAGCAGTGCCTGTGAGAAAGTAGCGATTCAAGATGAATTGGAATTCCTTGAGATTAAATTTACTTGGAAAAATTCTCAGGAAGTTTATTCCACATAAACGCAGTTCTTCAAATGAAAGAGTTCTTAAACAGTCAAATTCGAGGTGTCCTGAGTTAAACCTCAAAACGATCAGGAGTTTCATCGTTTCATGTACGAGAAAAATAAATAGTTAAATTCATCAAAGCTATAGTGAATCTCATTTGAAAGAAATCTTTTCTTCAAATGTCTCATGCCAGTTGGTGAATGATATTGAATATTTCTGCAATAAAATATTGTCAAAATTTTCGTTGGAGAGTTGTACGCAATCCATATGGCAAATTGCTGCGCTTTTCTGGAGTGTTAAAACTGTTCATCTGCTGTGTGTTGCGAAAACTTGAGGTGAGACTCGATAAAAACCTATCAATTATTTTCTGCTGCATAAAATTGAAGTTCATTCGTCACTATTCTCAAGTATATACATCAGAGTATTAGGAAACTTGTTTCATCTTGCTTGAATATTTCCAATAAATGATTTTATTTGTTATTTGACCCTTCACCTCGGGACTGAGGTAAGAAAATAAAACGATAATATATTAATGACACTCTAATTCTATATTGGAAAAATGAAACACCATTATTTACAAATATTTTGAGAAAGTCAGTTGTTATTCAATCTATATTTCTGGCCAATTCAGAGCAGAAGTATAAAAATTAGTTTTCATGTAGTCAAGTATAGTATGAAAATAAGTTTGAAAAAACTAAAAAACACGCTTTCGGAAAACTAAAAAGTTGAAAATATTTTTTTTAATAAGTTTAAAACAATAACGAACGAAAAATACTAGTATCATTGTGAAAAAAGCGAGGTGCGCTTGATATATAAAAATATGGCACAAAGCGCCCACGCCTTTTTCATAATAATAATAGTGTTTGTCGTTCGTTATTGTTTTAAGTTTATTTAAAAAAATATATATTTTCTACTTTTTAGTTCGATGTTCTTCAAAAGCTTGTTTTTTAGTTTTTCAAACTATATTTATTTTTCACTTTTAAGTCCGATTTATTGTTAAAAATACTTTTTTTTCACGAAGACGGCGTAAAATTCCTCTCAAACAATATAATAAAGTTTGAACATTGGTTTGAGGTCTTAGTAAGTCTCCAACAGAGGGCAAACAGTTGTAAAATTTGTTTCGAAGTAAAGAGAGAATTTGTAGTAATAATTTCAAAAAACAATTCAGTCTTGATGTTTTAATTTGAAATTTCATTCAAAATTTTAATGAACTAAAACTATTTTTTCAGTGAATGTATCTTCCGTCTAACACTTATAATTCTCAAAATATGTTTTTCATTTTGATTTTCTTTTGAACAACCTATCAAGGAGGTTACGTATAGCGCCATCTGCCCGCAAATAGCTCAAGCGAAGTTAATTCATACTGTTATTTTCTATCTATTCACTTTTATATTTTTATGCTTTATAGTTTTTATATTCTCATACTTACATTTATGTAAGTATGAGAATCATTATTATTATTATTATTATTTATTTCAATATGTAGCATATATATTATCACTTTCTGACCACTTTTTCACCCCAAAATGCTGAAATCACCAAATGTTCAACTATTACTTTCAATTTGTATAACTTATATTCTTTAAAATAATAACACTTTGACAATAATATTTTATCTTTTAAGTTGTGTATCTTATATTTCTCAGAATAGTAACACTTTGTCAATGAGATTTCATCTTCAACAATAAAGTACATTTTGATTTGATTGCAATAATTGATAGTTACGTACAGCGCCATCTGTTCGCAAATAGATCAAGCAATAATTGATAGTTACGTATAGCGCCATCAGCCCGCGAATAGATCAAGCAATGATGCTGATAATTCTGTCAATACAGTTCTTCCGATCTTGAGAGTTACACACAAACATGCATACAAACAATCATACATACATACATACAGGTGAAGCTAATATAAAGTGTGTAAAAATACACCGACAGCCGTATCCTTATTTTAGATTTATTGTATAGTGTTTCTTCAGATTCAGCTAAAGGTGTCATCATATATCGTCTACATTGATATGCAGAGTCGCCACGAAGAACAACATTACAATTACGCTGTTCTTCAAACCAAACTTTTCTGATCGAAGACAATTTGATCGTTTTCTTCCGTTTTCTGAAATATTCAGCATTATCACCAGCTAGAAAACTACAGTATGTAGAGAAATATAATTTCATCATGTAGATTTTTATCGGGAGAACATATTCAAATGTGAGTACAGTCCACAGCATCCAACACCTGAAGAAAACCAGCAATTTGGTAAAATTCCATTTGTGTTCTAGACATCTCAGCGGATGTCCTCGGGGGAAAGATATGATCTCTATAAAGTGAGGCTATAGCTCCAGACACCTTATGATGATTCTATACGCTATTGCCACTCATGCAACTGGAATCACCTACAGTAAGCTGCGAACATCCTGTAGCATGAAATCTGAGGCAAAGGAGCACCTGATTCATGGGTGACACAGCATTATTCCAGAACCACCATATCTCTAAATATTTGGAAGGCTTCTACATCTTGAGTGATCATCAATATGGCTTTCGAAAACAAACACATATTATAGTCTAACAATTTTCAATTGAATGTAACTCATATACAAATTGAACTGAGAGCTAACGGCAACAATGTTAAATGTTAGAAGTAAATTCTTACCAGGGTCATTTTTATTGTCTATGCATCGCCATTATGAATAATTGAAAACTAAGATGATTCCATAAAATTTGACCCCCGTAACAAGATAGCTTCGGCATATCGATAGGATATACGAGCTAATAGGTAAACCATTTCGTACATTGAAATATCGGTAAACTGATCAACACTCCGCAGGTCTATTATATTTGCGTCCTTAAAATGCCATAAATAGATCCGGTTTCTTCATTATCAAGCGTCCTTATCTTTATAGGCGTAGTAAGTTCTGTTTCTTGTGAAGGTGACTTTATTTTCTATTTATTAAATATATTTTATTATATTTATCAAATAGTCTGTTATATTTATTAAAATTTAAAATATAAGATAGAGTTGGCCCATATTTGTTTTTCAAAATACATTATCATAGATTTTCATCATAGTCACAGTTTATTGTGAGATAATTAGTTGACCTAGTCATTAACCTCAGGTATAAATGTTCGTTAAACTCAGGTATAACTAAACTGACCATTTTTTTTAAGCTCAAAACGGGACGTCCATATATTATCTGTATGGATGGACCATAGGCACTATAATATATATGATATTATATATCTATTAGGTAATATGACCAAATGGGAAAATGAACAAAGGCGTCTAACCCATATAATATATATATAATAATATTAACAATGAAAATAAACACAAATTTTTTAATGTTCTTTATTTTGTGTGCACATTCATTAAAATTATTTTTATTATAAGAAAAAGAAAAAAGTTATTACCAGCTTCAATAAAGCAACTTTTCTGTGGCAGTAATTACTAAATTATATACAACATATTTTTTAGTTATATTTATATTTTTCGGAGGAACAAATTTGCTTTAATAAAGTAGGTGTTGATTTTAAATTAGCATAACATTCTTGACACGTTTTGTTTATATTGACCTTAGTTATCAACATCGCCTTCAAAACTGAAACCTGTAAGCTGTTTTTTTCAGACGTCCACAATTTATTCATTAAAGAAAAGATTCTTTCTACTGAAGCATTTGTACCGGGTAAACATAAAATGTATTCAATTAAAAGACTAAAATTTTCATGCTTAAGATTGTTGGCGCAAAAGTGTTGAAATACTTCAACCCAACGAGTTTCAGTGTGAACTTTTAAATGATTCCATTCGGAAATTTTCTGTGAAGTTACGTAGTTTAATATTAATGTAAATTCGTCAAATACTTCTGTATCTTTATTGCTGTCAATGTATCCCTTTTCAATTAATATATCCAATGCTTTTTGTACATCTACCCATGCAGGTACTGTTCTTAAATCAGCCCAAAAAAAATCTCCATTTTTTTAGTAAGGATGCAAGTCCATTCTTCGAGATATTCACTGCTCGTTTTGTAAAATTCTGTAGCTGTTCTTTTCACAAAATCTTCATCAATATTAGAGCCATTATCTTTTAGTTTTACTATTAATGTACGAACTTTTTTTTTTTCATAATTATCAAGATTTAATATATATATATATATATATATATATATATATATATATATATATATATATATATATATATATTGTGACACAACTAGAAATACAAACCAATTCAAAGAACTAAGATTATTAAGAAAAAAGGAAAGAAGAAAAAAAAACAAACACATCAAAGGTGCTGCTTCGTTCCCTCCTGTTCATAAAAGAGGACATATGCCTCATTGCTCACAATTGATTTTGGCGAAATTGGTAACACCTGTGAATCGTTGTATTCATGCCATGTGGCACTATATGGGTGTCTGCAATATGCTGTGTAATGTCCGTTGTAAATAGTCTCACTGTGATTTGAAAGTGCATATAGATTATAATGACAAGGAGCCACATTGTCTGCTGCATAACTGCTGATATCTAATCCATCTGAAGAAAAGTCAATGGAAACATTCAATTTGCCACTGAACCTTTCCGTCGGAGAGAATCTTTTCAAATGAATTACTAAAATACGGGGAAACTTATAGATTGATAAGGACTTTGTACATTTTCTCCTTTGCTTGCACCTCGAACACATTGGTTTTTCATCTCCATCCAGAGTTTCCTCTCTTGTGAAAGAATCCAAGCAATGTGACAAACTCACTTGGCCAGATCTTTGTGGTATGGGAAGGGACAAATCCCAGAAAGGATCAAAGATTACTGATGAGTGTCCACAGTGTGTGCACTTCATAGTGGATTTTAATTGACCAACGAAATAGTCTACAATCTTGGAGTTGTTCATATTCAAATATCTCTGCCAGGACTCTTGTGCTTTTCCGTTATCGCTCAATTTTTCGTCAATCTCAGTTAAGATTGGTTCAGGTTTCTCAGTAATTTTGTTTGAGGTCCTCATGTAAACCTTCTAAAAGATATCGAAGGAATTCGTGGGCGTCTTGATGGGCGGAACCCTTGTATCGAGGGGCAAATCTTTGAATCTGATTTTTGAAGTAGACTGTGTTAATTACTCTATCAGATGAATCTTCTGACCATAATTCCTTGATAACTTCCGCGAACGATTTGATTAAAACACCTTTCATACTAGAAATACTAGTATTGATATCTTCCATGTATGCATCCTTTTTTAGGTATTCCAACAACCATCCCGTGTTTAATAAACATCGGATTATACTGTTCATGAAACAGGTGTTTCCAGGATTTTTTAAACCATTGAACCCAAGAGTTTTGATTGAAGAATGTATCACCGATCTACTGTTGCAACTACGTTTGCCACTACTATCTTCTTCTGAGTAAACACGGATAGGATGACTCACCCCTTCATTGGACTGGTAGGATAAAGAATTCGAAGCAAAACTGCTCAAAACTGAATTAGATATTAGTTCGTTTGAGGGCTCAGCCAGAGGACCAAACTCAGCCTCTTTTAGAGTTCCCACTTCCTTTTCTGTCAAAGCTTGACGGTTTTGCTGCGAGTCTTCCACCAAACTGCACAACTCCAGTTCTTGCACTGTCTGTACATGCCGATACATTTTGTTCATGGGAAACATTGATAATTCACTTAGGGTTTTTGATTGAGGAATTGTACCTAAACATGAAGCTGCTTTTCCTCTTTGAATCAGAATGCTAATTTTTTGAATCAAGAAAGAGGTAGCTCTTGGGTTATTCGTTTCTTTGGATATCCTATTGCCGATTTCACGAATGAACTCCAATGCTTGGGGGCCTAAGGTACCAAATGTTTCAATTCCTATTGCATAAAAAATGAAATTATCTCCCGCCGCGGCAACATCCAAATCTTTTGAAGATGGCTCGTTTGAATCCTTAAAAAAATTCAACATTGAAGAACTAGACGCTATGGCACGATCTGCATTTTTATGTTTTTCGGACTTCAAATGTTGTTCAATGTCACCAGCACCACTATGGGAAACACTAAACTCAGTGCGACACTTTTCGCATCTGACATCCGAAGAAGTATTACTTTGCTTAATAAACGGGTACTTTGCTTGTAGGTTTACATTAAATGAACACTTGCGTTTCGGCATATTACTGTATAATAATAATCTCACAAAACAACGGAAATCTTCAAATAAGTCACCAGTTTAACACTATAATACTTCAAGAAAATTACTCAAAACAATACAATAATGAGAAGACTGCATGTGCGTGGCTAAGTGAAGAAATTCCCCCACCTACACCCGTTACTAGGTAACCGATAGCGCGCGCGGGCGGGAATTGCGGATTGGTCGACGACGCGATCTCGCACCGCTCGGCGGCTCGGCAATCGTGTCTGACGTATTCCAATATTTAAAATTTTCGCGCGGTGTCAGAAAACGGGACTATTTTGCGTCCCGGATCATTGTACGGGGACAACGGGACGTGTGGTCGAATAAAGGGATAGTCCCGTTTAAAACGGGACGTATGGTCAGTTTAGGTATAACTGTCATTAATTAGTTCCTAGAATATTATTGGTTTCTAGATAAATAGTAATACCTATTTCAAAAAGTATATATGAATCACAATGCACGTAGAATTCAGTTTGTTAGTGGACACGCTTGAAAAAGCTACTGTGCAGTGAAACACGTGTTGCGGATTTGTTAATCTGTTCTAGTGAAAATTTCACAATGAAGTGTTTCTCAAAAAAAATCGACTTTAAAATAGTTTTTGAGGTAAGTAAACAACTGACATTTAGCTGAATAATATTATTTTTATAGTATTAAGATGGATGCTGTAGCAGGTCCAAGTAATATACAAAGAAAGCAGAATTTTATGTCGTTAGAAAAAAACAGATTGTTTGTAAAGTGTTCGAAAATTTAAAAAATACACTTGGTACAGTGGAAGTTATAGCCCAGTGTTAATTTTTAACGGGAATATCCGTGTCGACAATTGAACGCATCGTACCTGAAAAAAGGTGACTGGGATTGTGCAAGCTCCAAAAGTACATTGTCGTGGTAGAAAAAAAATTGAATTGGCGAGTACCAGAAAAATGTTGTACGCTATACCATTCATTCTTTCTTTTTTGAGAATAAAGCGCCAGCCAACCTTCGAATCCATTAGGACAAAGGTAATGGATAATGATCTCATTCCAAAAATGAGCATAGAGAAGTTGAGGAAAATAATAAAAGAAGATTTAAAATTTATATATGTCAAATGATCCCGTAAATCTGTCTTAATAGAAAGAGAAGAGATAGTCTCATGGCGACGGAGATATCTTCGCTCTATTAGAGAAATGCGTTCTGCTCACAAAAAGACTTATTATCTGCACGAAACGTGGTGAATGCTGGCCACACAGTTCTAAGGTATGGCAAGATACTTTTGTTACTAGTTATCTTCAAGCATTTGTGGTTTATCAACAGGGTTACGCGGACCAACGGGTAAAGAGCAACTACTAATTGTCGCCCATATAGGTAGCGAGAGTCGTTTTTTAAACGATAGTGCACTAATTTTTTTATCCAAAAAAACGGGGGATTATCACGAAGGCATGGACGCCCAATGCTTTGAAGGACGGTTTAAATTCCTTCTTCCACGAGTCGAGCCAAATTCGGTAATAGTAATGGATAACGCTTCATATCACAGCCGATTAGTAGAACAGCTGCAACTATGACCACCAGAAAAGCAGACATGCAGAGTTGGTTAGGACAAAAAGGAATTCCATTTTCCGAGGACATGGTTAAGGCCGAGCTGCGGTCATATTGGATAAACTGTGGTTATGTAGAATAAACTTCCTGAGAACTTTTTTTCGGATGAATTCAACCTAAACGATTCAAATCCAATGCGAATCGTTACTTCCGCTCAGGCACCGCTCTTAAAGCACCTTAAGAGTTTTCCTTGTAGTCCTTGAAAAAGAACAGAAAGTGTAATTTTTGGAGAGTACATCTTTTCGACAACCTGAATCTTCTGATAGAGTCCAAATCATCAAATTCAGTAAAATGATCTTTTGTCACCTAACTTTATGGGCTCCATCTAATTCTTCGACACTATCACAGTCGAATATTAAATTCCCAGCTACTTCCATCACTTTCATTTTTGAATGAATATTTGTGATGTTATATTTCACAGGTGTCAAATCGAACAATTAATTTAAAATAACCGTTACCAACTTCAACTGCTCGATACTTTCTAGTGAAACATAATACTCTCTAACGCGTCATCAAACCTGTACTCATCTTACTAACTGACTGAATGTCTGGTGAAAGTGGGCCTTACTATCATTCAAAAGTGTGAATCCATAGATAGCGTATTCAAGAAACACTTTTTTTTTTATTCATCAATTCGCATCAACCGCTAGGGTTATTAGCGACGAATCAGTACATATTGAAAAATGTTGGTAATGTTTGGTACAAAAATATTGTTTTAAATACGTTGCAATAGATTAATATTGTTCATAAATGAAAACAGTTTCCTAAAGTTGCAATTTTCACCCAAAATATCTTCTATTGTCTCTGAAAACAGATGATTCACCCTTTCTTGATGGTACAGTGGGCACTCACACAATATGTGATTCTTCATTGTGAGATTTTCACTGAACGATTTACAAAACCGCAACACATGTTTCGCTATAAAATAGCTTTCTCAGGCGTGTTCAGATTATTCTATAGGCGTTATCGTAAACTGTGAAGTAAAAATCTAACAATAAAGTTGTAGTTGAATACTCAGTATGTTTATTCTGATAAGGAAACAGTGTTTTCAATACATTCATTTCACGCTTTCAAGTTTTTTTTCTTATTATAAAGTTATTTCATTTGAAATGATGCCACAAATAGGTGATGAATATTTATGAAAAAGTAAAAAAGTTTTCTGATAGTCTGATAGACTCTTCCGTTCTGTAGGCAACACATTTTGCAATCAATTCTAAATATTATCGTGGGTGATTATTCTATTCATTGTGATTGAGTCATCATTCATTATTGATTAACGGTAGTGAATAATATACTTGATCCCGTATCTTTGTACCAATTATTTATGTCGAAAAGTTCAGGTTACAAATTTCTTCTTCACACCGAGTTTCCTATATACATAGATATCCGTCTAGTATCGGATTAAGATAAACTGTCATGAATTGATGTTTTTATTATCAAACGGTTTTTTTCAGCTTGCCCTGTTTGTTTGTTTGGGTCGAATTTAGTAATTGAAGATTGTATTGTAAATGGGATGGATTCTTATAATTTTATCGGTTTTAAAATAGACTTTGACTTTTCTCGTAATGACTTTTATTAATAATTTTAACAACTGAACTCTACTCTATACAATAGTTACTAAAAACATAAAACAAAATTATTCCTATAGGGAGATAAAATATTAACATCGATATATTATAATAAACAATTCCAACATTCTCCCCCCATTTTGCAATCTAATTGCAAAATCATTCCAACCCAAAACGCTTCGGTATCTTCACTCTTCTTCCAGATCTTGTTATTACTTGTGATGAAGCCGTCGCATCTTGGTGTCTTCTTTTGCATCTATTTTCTCCCTCTTCATCTTCTCCTTGCTGTGTTACCTTTCCATTGTATATGCTATTGTTTTCTACATTTCGATTTTCTGGTATCTCGTTAGTATCCCCTTCTCTAGTCTCCTTTAATTGGTTCGCCGTGTCTGCCTCAATTTCTAATGGAAACAATCGCTGAAGAGGACGAATTAATTCCCCTCGTTCTGTTTTAACACGTGCTACCCTTTCTATTCCATCTCTTCCTGGAAACAGTTGTAAAATTTTCCCCAATGGCCAGTTTACTCGTTTTTTGTTGTCACTTCCAATGAGTACAATATCTCCAATTTTGAGTGAAGTTACCCTTTTTTGACCAGTATGGACTAATTCTGCCAGATATTCCTTCCGAAATCGACTACGGAGGCCCTCTCGAAGTTTTTGCAGATACTTGTACCTTTTCAGTAGATGACCTCTATCAACCATATCCAACTCTGGAGTATCGGTGCTTGAATTTGAACTGATAAACATCAAAGGCGTTAATGGAATCAGATCCTCTTCGCTACTTGAGATATATGTGAGAGGTCGAGCATTAATATTTGCTTCACAGTCACACAAAACAGTCATGAGTTCTTCGTAATTTAACGATGATTTTCCCAAATTACGACGCAATAGTTCCTTTATAATTCTGACTATTCGCTCCCACCATCCTCCCCACCAAGGAGCAGTTGGAGAATTGAAAATCCATTTAATTTTTCTAGTTGTCGAATATTCTTCAATCTCTTTCCACGAAATTTTCTGCAGCAAATTCCAAGTACCTACAAAATTCCCACCGTTATCCGAATAGATTACAGAAATATTTCCTCTTCTCGCCACGAATCGTCTGAGTGCCATCAAGAAATCCTCAGTAGACAGGGATCGCACTAATTCAAAATGTACTGCCCTGTATACCGCACACGTGAAGATAACAATCCGAGATTTCTCGCCTCCTTTAAGAAAAAGCGGTCCTGCCAAATCCACACCAGTTACTTGGAATGGTGAAGACTGTTTGATTCTATTCAAAGGTAACGGTGCATACGGTGTATCTGCGGGGTTTTTCTTATGTTTCATACAAATCAAACATTTTGCCACAACATCCTTGACAAACTTCCTTCCTTTCAGTATCCAAAATTTTTCTCTCAATAATCCTAGAAGAGTTTGGACTCCTATATGACAATGTATTCGATGTTGTTGTCTAATCATTCTTTCTACAAGTTCGTGTTTGTATGGCAATATAATAGGATATTTGAAATCAAATGAATCATCACTTAGGATTAATTTAGTTTTTACCCTCAACAGACCATCTTCTGAACGAAACAAATTGATATTTTGAAGAACGTCCATATTTTCAGAAAAACTTTCATTCTGTATTGCTCTGAATAAACAAATTTCAGCATGTTCAATTTCATCGAAAGTTAATGGACCTGATTTTCTATGATTCTCTTTATTCGCATTATAACAAAATCTGAATAGCCAAGCAATCATCCTAGTAATTTTCGTGAACACAGAAAAATATTTGAATATTTGTGTAAACCACTGGTTTTGATTACTGACACAAGAAGTTACAGTCTTTTTTCTTTCTTTATCAACTTCATCATTCGTACAGTAAATCTCTACGTTTGGCCAGTGTTTTGGATCATTCTTCAACCACTCTGGTCCCTTCCACCATTGTTTCTCAACCAAAGTCTTACTCGAGCAACCTCTTGAAGCAACGTCTGCCGGATTTAAGTGACCAGGTACATGTCGCCAATCATTAACATTGCTCACTGAAGTTATTTCTTTCACTCTGTTACCTACGAAAGTATTCCAGTAACCTTGTGTTTTAATCCATGTGAGAGCAACCATTGAATCCCAAAACATATATATTTTCATTTTGAGCTACTTCATCTTTCATGCCTGAATTGGAATTGGAAGTCCAATCTCTAAGATTGAAGCCTCCCAAAGACATTAATTGTTTGGATTCAATAATAAATTTGTTCATATCTTTCTCAGAATCAAAACTACATAAACAGTTATCTACATAAAACGATTTCTCCAACAAATAAGCTGTGTCTTGGAATTCTGGAGGTGATCTAGATAAATGGTAGTTGATAGTTGCAGCTAAAAGGAATGGACTACATTTCAAACCAAAAACTACTCGACGATGCCTAAAAAATTTTATTTTTTCATATGAATCATCTTGCCACCAAAGAAATCTTAGAAAATCCCGATCCTTTTCAGTAACACTGATCTGTAAAAATGCTTTCTCAATGTCAGCTGTTACTCCTATCTTTCCTAATCTGAATTTAACTAAAATTGATGGGATTAAATCAATCATATTTGGACCTTTTTCTAGACACCCATTCAAAGATACACCTCTCTTATCAGTTGCCGAAGCATCAAAAACCGGCCTCACCTTTGTGGTTATACTGACTTCTTTAATGACAGCGTGATGTGGTAAATAGTGTACTTTTTTGTCCTCAGCTTGTTTTGCTTCCTCAATAATTGCCAGTGTTTCCCAGTCATGAAGAATTTTTTCATATTCTTGTAATTTACCTGTATTTCTTAACTTTTTTGTAGTAGACATCAATCGAGAATTGGCCATTTCATCATTTCTCATTATTTCTGGATGACCTTCAATCCAAGGTAGATGAACTTCATATCTGTTCTCCTTCCAAGTTATCGTTTGATTAAACTTCTTTAAAACTTCTTCTTCATGTTAATCTTTGGTTTTGATATGTGCAACATCTTTTATTCCTATCACATCAAATTCCATAGATCTGCAATGGAAAACTCAGTAAAACCGGCAAATATAGTAGAATATGTCGAACATTCACTTACTCTCTGACCCATTATTGTCCAACCTAAATAAGTTTCGAGAGCAACGTAGCCATTCATCAAATTTTCGATTTTTCCTGTCAAAAGCTTACCAAAAACATCGGCTCCTAATAATAATTGTATTTCATTTGAAACATCAAAGTTTCTAGTATCACTCAAAATTATATTTCTTTGTTTCAAATAGTCTATAACGGATAAATCAATCAAACGAGGTAAGTTGTTACATATTTTCACTTGTTCCACCACATTCACTTCTGTTTCAAACGTATTATTTGGATTTTGAATAATAATATTATACACATCATGTATTTTTGGTTCTGACTGAAACCCACCAAAAACACCTTGTACAATATTTTCCTGACGAACACTATCCAATCGTAATTCAGCTGCACATTGTCGTGAAATATATGATCTTTGCGATCCTGAATCAAGTAACGTTCTAATCAATTTCTGTTTGTCATTATTGACAATTTTGACAACAACCGTTTGCAATAGAGTTTCGTTCGAAAAATTGTTAGTTAAAGTATTTTCAACCTTATTGTTTGGATTTTTATCATCTTGATCAGTGATACCTTTGTTCACATGCAAATTAGGACATAAAATGGGGTAATGTTTCTTTGAACATATCAAACACCTAATTACAGCTCGACAATTCTTACTAATGTGATTCAATTTTAAACAAGAAAAACATCCACGTTTTTTCATTATTCTAGATTTTCTTTCATCAATTGAAAGACTTTGAGCTTTCAAACAATCCTTACTTGCATGTGAATTCAAATCGCAGAATAAACAATTATTTTGCTTATCTTTTAAATAATCTTTGGGATTAGCTGTGTACAAAGCAGCTGCTGTATATAATTCGGGCTCACCTTGTTTTGGAAAATATTTATCCTTACTGTCATGATATTTGTTGTGCTCGTGTCCTTTTCCAAATCCTTTTTGTGCCAAATTTATTCGTTCTTCTGACTCAACCTCCATTTTTAAAAAATCTAATAACATATTCAAATAATTAGTACCTTTGGAAGTGTCATTATCATCCTTCTCATTTCGTTGATTGAAATTACGATGTCTTTCCCAAGTTCTTAAAACTTCTGCAGGCAAAGCCGATTCTACAAGAGGGAAAAGCATAGCCGCATATTTTTCGCTAGTAACTCCTAGGGATTCCAAAGCTCTTAACTGGGTTTCAAGTTTATCATACAGATTGGAAAGAGACATACCTGTTTTAGCTTTTGAAGATTGTTGCACTACAAGTTGTAATAGTTCCCTTACGTAAACTTCGATTAGGAATTCGTCCCTGGCAAAACGAGTCTTCAACTGGTCAATGGCTTTAATGTAATTGGGCCCAGACGGGGGGTAACTTTCTACTAAATCTCGAGCAACTGAACCACTTTCCGTCGCTTGTAAAAGATACTGAAACTTGTCTTCATTATCTATTTCTGGGTCGTTGTGAATCTTCTTGAATTGTCCCCAGAACCCAATCCAGTTCTTCACGTTCCCATCGAATTTCTTCAGTTCTATTCTTGGTAAATGAAATTTTCTCTGAATTTTCTCCGTTATAGAGAAATTGGCACAGCTCAAATTATCTTCTTGGGTCTTCGTAATCTCGTTCAATCGGAATTCGCATTTGGATTTATATTTTATCAGTTCGTCTCTGTAATATTCTACCTCGTCGTACTCCTCTTCTAATTCAATATCATCGATGGCTTCTAATGACAATTTTTCTTTAACTCCTTCATCTGCCTCGAATAATCTGCTACTCTTATCCTCCAATTGTCTCAGTAGAAACAGTAAATCATCTTTGGTCGAATCTCTCAGCTTCAAAGCTCCATCAAGCGCTTCAACAGATTTTTTGAAAAGTCTCCTCAACTGCTGCCTATTTTTCTTCAAACTATCCATCTTTTATGTCCTGTCACGGTCGCCAAATATTGTAAATGGGATGGATTCTTATAATTTCATCGGTTTTAAAATAGACTTTGACTTTTCTCGTAATGACTTTTATTAATAATTTTAACAACTGAACTCTACTCTATACAATAGTTACCAAAAACATAAAACAAAATTATTCCTATAGGTAGATAAAATATTAACATCGATATATTATAATAAACAATTCCAACAGATTGATCCCCTTCCTGTTGACAGATTGATCTAATACTTGGTATAGTCGAAGTGACCGGTATTGTGCATAGGCGATATCGGCGCCTCAAAGGCCAAAATAACCAATACAGAGAAATGAAGCCGCTGCCAACTAGTCCACGTAGAATGAAGAATTGGCGGTTCGTATTGGATAATTTTTACTAACTGAGTTTTATGATTGGCTGAAGAGTCATTAAATTTAATTTGAAGTCATGTTACGGTGACGAATAGAATGCGAGGATGTTTATAACAGTCGTGTTGTCAATGTTCAGTTCAGGAACTGATCGCGATTTGAGTGTTTAAATTTGATATTGGTGTTTAAAATGTGGCGTTTTTGGACACGTACTGATAATAATAAGGAGTCTGATAACAACGCATACTATTTCCTGTGTAGTGATTCCAATAGCGATGGTGAACAATGCGAAAAAGAGATACAAGTAAATAAGATTCGAATGCATTTGAATATTGAAACACAGAGAGTATGTTTCAATGTATATAAAAATCTACAACTCAAGTTTGGTTTCGAGGGAAACAAACTATTACAAGCAACATTAAATTTGATCAAAATTCCTCTCTCAACTGTACGTAAAATGGTCAAAAACAAATCTTATGAACGCAAGACGCGATGTAATACAGGATTATCAAAACCTTTAGATGTTCATCTAATAAAATCATCAAAAAAACAATGTACTACTGTTACGAAAGCAATGAGATTTCTACAACTGAAATCATAAGAAAGAAATTTAATATTTTTGGTCATAACGTGCGCTGCTGTGACAAAACTATTCAGAATTGGATGAAGAAACTAGGATTTAGATTTGAAATAATAAACAAACGTCAAGCTGTTATGTAAAGCTGAAGAATAGTGGAATTACGTAACAAATACTTAAAACAAGTAACTAAATATAGACAAGAACAACGGCAAATTTTCTATTTGGACGAAACTTGGTAGGATACTCACGACACAGTTACGAAAGGGTGGACTGATGGTTCGAGAATGTGTACGCCTAACATGCCTGCAAACAAACGATCGCTACTAATTATTGTGCATTGCAAAGAAAGTAAAGGATGGGTTCCGAATTCTTTGAAATTACGTGAAAAAAAATTAAGAACTGCAATTGACTATCATAAGAACAATGGTTTGAGGAATGGTTTGAAAACACAATGATCCCAAATTTGGATGTAAATAGTGTAATAAATAGTTCTTGACAACTCTTCCTATCATTCACGACAGCTCATCAAATTACCGAATAAAAATTCGTGGAAAGATAAAATACAAAGTTTTCCAATGGATAACAATTTGTAATCTGAAGAATACTATACTGAAAACCAACTACTTGAAGTTTTACAGACAAAAACATTCGAAAAAGTGTATGCCCTTGAGAGTATTGCTGAAAAGTATGGACACATCATACTGGGACTTTCCCTCTATTTTTGTGTTTTCATTCCCATCGAGTTGATTTGGGGAAAATTGAAACGAAGCATCAGGCGTCAAAATAATTTTCCAGAATTTGATAAAAGGTAATAGACCTAGTTGAAAAAGAAGTATCTGATATTTCCGAAGACTGGCAGAAAAGCATTAAAAAAGTAATTTCAGTTGAAAAATACTATATGGAGATTGGACACTTCCATAATAATGGTGGAAATAAATTTATTATTGATTTAAAGGACAACAGTGATAGTGAAACAGAGAATATGGAAGAGGAATTATCAGAAGCTTTCAAAGAAAGTGAAGCGTTTTTGAAGCGATCGAAATATTTATTATATACACTCAGCAATCTATGGTATTGATCTGTTGAAAAATAATGAAATTGTTGGGCATAGCGTAACCTGACTAATTATGTAAATACTACGCCTAATGATTTTATTTTCAATGAAGAAATGAGAAATTAAACTTTCAATGTTTTTATACCACTTTCATGATAAAAGTGGTAAAAAGCATAAAAAATTTCATTTCTCTTTTCTTCACTATAATTTCCTACTACGTAGTAACGGCTACATCCATCAATTCATTGATTTTATTTTTATTGCTGAAGAAAGTGATTTGATGACGGCTACCTAGGATCTTCCAAATTAGGTATTTTTCAATTTTTAGTGCATTATCTACATTAGTATGTTTTTTCAATAGAACCGTTTAGCATAAAAATGTTTTCACTTATTTTATTCACATAACTGAAAGATATGTTCCTATAATAGTAAATATCTTACAATTCCCACCATCTATTACATTTAGAAACTAACTAACTAACTAACTATTTTTTCCAATATTCCAATGGAAACACACCCATTTTAATGGGTTTAATTAATCAATTTTGATTGGAAAGCTATTTGGACGAATACGATATTGACCTTCATCAAATTATATATGTTACCTCCAATTTACATGTCTATCCATTCCAAATTGGAACGGCAATAAAAATAAGAGTACAGTCATAAACATTTCTGGCCTGTGGCCCCTAGTCGCCCAGATAGTTAGTGAACGTGCTATCAAATTTAGTTGAGAAATGAAGGCTCGGCTAGCTGGACTGGCTGAATACTAATTTTTTGTCCGTTTCACAATATTTCTTCATCAGTGCCGTGTGTTCGTAGGGTTAGGTGAGGCAGTGAGTGGTTTTGCAAACCGATTTTTGAAAACTATTTCTAGAGATCAATAACCTTAACACCAAACTGATATTTTTGCACTCGACGCGCGTTTCGCTAACAAGGTTAGCATCTTCAGGAGAAGCAAATTGATACTGAATTTAAAGACAAGCGTTAGCTGTTTATATACCAAAAGTTTTTTGGTCCGATGTGCACTTTGTTTGTTAAATGATGATTATCCTAATAGATTTTTCGGTAATTAACTAGTGGAGCCACTACCTGCAAATTAATTTGTCCGCTTTTCAATCTATTGTCTATTGTTGAAAATCAATTAGGATAATAATCATTCAACAAACAAAGTCCACATCGGACCAAAAAACTTTAGGTATATAAACAGCTAACCCTTGTCTTCAGATTCAGTATCAATTTGCTTATCCTGAAGATGCTAACCTTGTTAGCGAAACGCGCGTCGAGTGCAAAAATATCAGTTTGGTGTTAGGGTAATTAATATCTAGAAAAAGTTTTCAACTTTTACACCAAAAGTTCCAATCTCAACCTTTGAACCGGTTTTTAGGAAAATCTTAGTGTTTTTGGGTACTTTCATCAATATGGCTTTCTGGAGACCTTGAAACAAATGATAACATTACGTGTGAGGAATCTGTCAGTCGACAGGGATCCGTAATTTAAAAATAAGGACTTACATGTTCAAGTTCAGCGAGTAATTTTAAAAAATATTCATGAATGCTTGAAGGGACAGTCATTGACTACGCAATGAAACGAAAACAAAGGAATAAAAAATTCGCAAACGTTGATGGTGCTACAAAAGATGTGATTCGGCGAACAATTCATGGTATATACCAGAAAAATGGAGTACCAACCTTGGAAATGATTTGGTATAAATTACTCGACTATCCCGATTACAATTACAAATCTTTAGAAACTCTACGAGGTGTCTTATTGTCTTGTGGTTTCAAATATAAAACATTGAACAATCAGATGGTCATAATGGAATCGACACGCATTGTTCAACTCCAACAAGAATATTTGAGGCGAATGAAAAGCTACCGAGAATCCAGCAGACATATAAGCTACCTCGACGAAACTTGGTTTGATACCCATGATGTTGTCAAATATGCCTGGGTAGACGAAACCGAGTATTGTTTCAATCCAATTGAAATGGTTTGGGCCACAGTGAAAGGAAGCTCACGGAAATGTAATCAGTCACCGACTTTGAATGCTGTGGTGCTTGACAATATAAGGCGAGTGGTGAATGAAGTAGGTAATAGTGATGTGTGGAAGAACTGTGTGGCCCACGTTATAAAAGAAGGGAACAAATATTATGTGCAAAGTTCCATAAATCCGACCGTTATTCAACCCGATGATGATTCCACCTCATCCAAATATAGCGAAGAAGAATTTTGATTTTTCTAGCAATTTTGTTGGCCTTTATTATTTTGTAAATATATGTTTGACGAGAATTCGGTGTGATTATTTGTTTTTTCATTGTGTTTTAGAGTTTTCGACTCGGAAATCAACTACCTTAAATTTCGAAATTTTTCATGATTACTCATGGTGGGAAAATTCAGTTGAGATAACTTTTTCATGAGGTGATCAGTTGCTATGATTGTAAGAATGAGTAATTGAAAAACTACCATTGAAAAATGATATGTCGACGCCTATGTCGAGGCGGGAATTCCTTCTCTGTGCTTTGACGTAAAATGTATCTGAAGAAAACCGTTTTTCTACACCAGAAACAAACACTGTCCCATGATACACGTTAGCCTAACCTAGCCTAACCTAACCAGAATCTTGAATTGTGATCTTGCGAAATATCGCAAAATTAAAACTATCAGGCGAAAAAGATTATTTTTTTTTGTGCTGTCTCAGAAAGATATAGGATTGGTTTATTGAGCTTGGCATCTGAAAATCTAGTTCAAAAAGAAATGATCAAATCGATTTATATTTCATATCATAAAATTTTCTGAAAGCACCTGTATAAATATATATGAATTGTTTGACTTTTTTGTCCCTCAAAGAGAATTGTACAAAAAGAATTACAGTAAAAAGTTAAAAACAAAAATGAAAAAGAAGCCGTATTCTGTTGAAACAATTTGAAGCTAGCAAAATTTAGTCTGAATTTTACAATACTTGAATAATATAAAATGGAAAAGTTAGAACCAGACGTCGCCGTAATGCTGAATAAGGTTGCAAATAAAGACAAGATGTCAACACTGTCGTACGAAGTTGAAGAAAAAACTAAAAGTGAAAGTGGATATTTGGGAACTATGTATTATGTCATTATCCATTATGATGAGAAACATATTGAACGATACGTAGTGATAAAAAAGGCCCTGGAGAAACAGAAGATAAGAAGAAACTTTCCGATAAGTAGAATTTTTCAAAATGAATGTTTATTTTACAATAAAATTTGGCCCACACTTCTAAGTTTCCAAGAACTATATTATGGCACTGGTAAAGCATGGTTCAATAAAATACCTACCTGTCATGTGGTATCCGAAAAACATGACCAATTGGTTTTGGAAAATTTAAAGTATAAGAACTTCAAACCAGCCGAAAGGCGATTGTTTTACGATAAGGAACATCTCGAACTGATCCTCAAGGAGTACGGAAAATTCCATGGAGTATCTATGGCTTACAAACTGAAGTTCAACAAACAGTTTAAATATTACACTGCAAAAATGTATGATTTCTGGAAAGATATCAATAAAATACCAGCTATGAAAGTATACTTAGAAATTACAATGCATCAGTGTTACGCGTACTTAGTTTCTGAATCGAAAAAAGGACCCATGATAGGATTTCTCAAATATGCCCAAGATTTAGAGAAATCTATGCGGCCCACCAGATACTGCGATGATTACAGTGTTATTCTACACGGTGATTGCTGGAGCCATAACATAATGCTGAAATATAACGTGAGTAACTTCAATTTTTATTTTTATTAATCAATTAAAAGCTTTTAATTCGACTTGAATGTATGTTTGGGTAAATATTCATTTTGAGGACACCCGGCAATTTTGAAGAAAGTTGAAGAGTATACTTACGTATTTTGATACGTACATAACGAATCCGAAAGAAAAAAGCGGCGTTCTCCCTTATTTACAAAGTTATGGCCCTTCAAAGTTCAGAAAAGGGTAACTTTTCAGTCTTCTTTTTCACAAGATGAACCATTCAAAAACACAAGCATTTATTCACTAGGTCACCTATACACCTTATTACTCCTTAATTGACAACATTTTTCTTAGAAAAAAACTTCATAAACGACTGTTTCTTCTGGTGACATTCTTCTATTTCTAGATTAGTTACTAGTGACAGTTCAGAAAAAAGAGGTTGGTATTTGCCGTCGCCTATTATTTCAAATTTGTAGATTTGGGTTTTCAGTTTGACGTGAGTGATTAGAAAAACACAAAATGAATTTGAACGAAATTATTAATTTAGTGAAAGTAAGAGAAAATTTAATTCTTTATTGTGTTTGCAGCAACAATGCGTTGTTTTAATTGCAATGAAAAGTGCAAATTGAATTATCACACTTTACTGTATAAATGTAACAAAAAACGGAAAATCAAAATACCGAAGAAAAAAGCTTAGTACATTTGTTGTAATTTTAAAAAAAGTGCCAGAACTGAACCTTCTTTGAATGTAAATTGGAATTGGAAAAAATTGTACTGTTCATAGCATACTTCTTATTTATTCCGCACTTTAGAATCAAATTTATCAGGAATGAACTGAAAATGAGCTCAGAAGCTGTAATCGATTGAAACAATTATTGCAGAGAAGTAAAACATCTGGTTTTTGTTGATGTATTGTGTATTATTACATTCACTATCATTTTAGGTTTGTTTGAAATGGTGCAATAAGAACATGTTTAAATTGGGCGGAGTTGAAAAAATCGTGGAAATTGACGAGGCTAAGTTTGGTAAAAGTAAATTCAACAGAGGACGATTGGTACACGGACAATGGCTTTTTGCAGATATAGATAGGAATACCAAAAAGTTTTTATTGTCCCAGTTCCTGACAAAACTGCTGTTAGTTTACTTCTTAAATCCATCTTATCTTAATACACCTTATATAACTAAAAAAAGCTCCGTACATTTTTTGAAATTTTTATCGGAAAACTGTTGATTGTTGAAGTATTAAGGTAATCTAGAGAATGAATGCTTGTATGTTTGAATAGTTTATCTTGTGAAAAAGATGGCTGAAAAGTTGGCCTTTTCTGAACTTTGAAGGGTCGTAGCTTTGGAAATGAAAGAGAGCGTCGCTTTTTCCTTTCGGATTCGTAATCTACGCGTCGAGATACGTAAGTACACTCAATTTTTTTTTTCAAAATTGCCGAGGGCCCTCAAAACGAATATTTACCTATGTTTGTATGCGAAGATGAAATCTTGCAAGTTGAATTTGACCCACTACCCGGTATCCGAATGAGCTGAAATCTGACATACTGGTCCAGTCCCGATGACAATGCATGCTTATGATAAGCATGAGGTGATGCTGCTGTCAGGATTGATTCCAAACCGGGAAACTCCTCACCCATTGGAGTATAGATGACAATTAGTGGGTCCATCATGAAATTACTGTCACCTTCTCTGGGTTGGCTCCAACCCAGAGAACTCCTCAACGGTCGGCAGTAGGGACTTGAAATTTTGCATAACCAATCGGGGGGTCTACCGTGATATTGCTGCGACATCCAGGAATTCCCTAACTTCGCCACCCTGTTATATTTTTTGAAATTATTGTTCACTGGAAAGAGAAAAAAATAGTGAGATATTTTGCCATAGTCGAGTGTTCGTTTCAAGGGCATAAACCAATAGTACTCGACTTTAACCTCGTAATTATTCATCTCATACATGAAAAAATAATTTCAGCAGATTTTGAATGGACTTGATGAAAATTATTAACACTTCATTCCGTCAACATTCATTTCTACCAAGAAAGCTGCGATGTTAGCGAAATACGTCTATAAATGAAAAATGTTTGTGAAAATTATTTGATTATTATCGTGGATAATTTGAGCAAATACTCGAAATGTCCTTCTTGGATCCCCTGAAAGTGAAACAGTCTATTTTCGAACTTACTTTCAATAGTTTGGAATGTTTCTGGGATAATGCTAGAACAAGTTTCGGTAAAAAAGTTTCTGGCTTTCTACTTCTCCATCTTGACACAAAAAATGTATGAATTTTTCAAAAAAAGAAAGGAAGCAATCAATTTAAAAAATCAACTATATACAAAGATGTGAAGATCATGCAAAGAAGTAACTTTTAGACACAAACTGGAAGAAGAAACCCACATTTTTTTAATCATTATGAAGAAGTAGAAAGCCAAAAACGTTCTCAAAAATGAACCTCTATACCCTTTCAATTTAAACAAGATTCCTATGGATGGGATTGGATCAAATTAGCGAATTAATGTTATTTACTCACTCTCATCGAAGACACATGCTTAAAGACGGCAGTAAACAAATCTAAAGAATTGAACTTTAAACGTTCAAGCCAGTCTCGAATATACCTACACAGTAGGTAAAATGACTGACGCCTATCAGAAAACAACTACTCCTCTGACTAATACCACGAAGGGCGTTGCCAGGGGAGTAGTTGTTTTCTGATAGGGGTCAGTCCATTCAACCTACTGTATAGGTATATTCGAGACTGGCTTGAACGTTTAAAGTTCATTTCTTTAGATTTGTTTACTGCCAGTCTTCAAGCATAGCCCACTGACTAATAAGAAAGTTTATCTTCCTTATTCAGAGGAATCGGGCAAATTACGCATGCAGTTGGTTAGTACCTCGTCCACTGGATGGAGTGACATTTTGTTGTTTCGCTCCAACTTAGGATGAGGAATGAAATACTCTGAAAGAATTCCGATTTTCAATTATGGAATATCATTACCTTTAGGTCGATGATGGTCACTATCTTACACTGATGAGTGGCTGATGAGCCCGAAACTGGTCTGCAAGTGTGCCCGTTCCAAAATTGAAGGTCGATTATTTGAGTTGTATTTCCAATTGCATATGCAGGAAATTTTCTGTGAAAATTCCTGCACTGACGCCTGTCGGATATAATCCAACGCCCTTCGTGGTATTAGCCAGGGGAGTAGTTGTTTTCTGATAGGCGTCAGTACCTACTGTGAAGGTATATTCAAGACTGGCTTGCACGGTTAAAGTTCATTTCTTTAGATTTGTTTACTGCCAGTCTTCAAGCATAGCTCACTGACTAATGACTGTATTTTCTCATAATGTTATTTGTACGTATTTGCTACTGAGGAACCGATTAGGCAAGTGTCTTACGGCGAAACATCGGACGTCTACCAGTCAGGATGACAGTGAAATTTAACTTATTCAATTATATTGTGTAGGTATCATGTGAATGATATCGATTTCATTACGAATGTTTGGAATACAAACAGAATAGAGAAGTGTTTTTCCTATAATTCAGCGTTTTATAAAAATATTTATGTTGAAAGTATTTTTCATTCGTGTAATTCAATGTGCATATGAAAATATCTGTTTCGAGAGTGCTTTCTCTTCCAGTTTATATCTGGAAGTTACTTCTTTCCATGATTTACACATCTTTGTATATAGTTAATTAATTGCTTCTTTTCTTTACCTTCCCACATTTGTATCAAGATGGAGAAAACGATTTTTTCCAAATGTTAATCTCTTCTAAAAGTTGAGTCATTTTCCAACCTGGATCTGACAATTTGAAGAGTTTTATCAACAGGAACATTCGTGAAAAGACTTTCAACATCAAAGCTCATTAGAACATCACCATCACTGAGTGTTAATATCTTTAAGTTTATCTATGAAATGGGTTGTATTTTCAGGAAACTATTAATATTTCCAGATATTGATTTCAAAATATTCAAAAAGTGTCTCGCTAATTTCTGACAGGGAGATGCAATTTAACTTACAATTGGTCTTAAAGGAACATTACGTTTATGTATTTTTGGTAAACCATAGAAATAAAGAGGTTTACTAAAATTTCATTTCTCTTATACATCACACATTTTTTGTAACTTGTGTTTACTAACTTTGGGGATATTTCAGTCCTCTTTCGGTTGCAAAGTTACGAATTATCATTTTTCATACACCAATAACTCCGCAACCGGTTATTCAAATTCAAAACAGTAAAGATTCCCTTTCGATATAAAATTAAATTGAAAGTGCTCTCTCTGCGGCGAGTGATGTCACGTCATTTGCTTTCTTATGAAAAAGTACAAATTTTCTTCTACTTGAATATCTTGCCCGTTTGACAGTTCCAAATCGGAAAACTGTACACATCTCGGCAAATTTTCATGCTTTATAAAGCTCCGATTGGGATTAGACCTTCTTTGGAGTATTGGTCTCATGTATGGAGCTCTGTCCCCAAACATACCTTGAAGTTGCTGGATTCCATCCAGAAAAGAGCCATCCGCCTGGTTGGAGACGATTACATAACGTGCAACCTAGATAGCCTGGAACATTGAAGAAAGGTTAGGTTAAGAAATTAATACCATTAATTCCTCTTCATATGACAATTACTTAGACAAATGAACGTTGATACCTTGAATGTATAGAAAACTTGGTTTCCCATTTTACTCATTTATTGAGTTCAAACTCGAAATAACCAATGACTTATACATTGAAAAGTTCATGAGGGTGTCAACATTACAGTTTATCTCGGCAAGTATGGGTTTTTTCTTCTCGAAAATCAAAAAGAGTGCATTTCCATTCAAAATTCATATATTCTTCATAAATTTTTTCATTTAAAAGTATATAAATATATTTAATAAGTTACTGACAAGTTGAATACATTTTTTTTCGAACGTAGTTATAAATTCATTCATATTTAATTTGCTCTAAAAAGTTTTTTTTTTGATTTCAGGGAAGTGAAAAATCCTAAATGACAAAAATGATTTGTTTACTTCCCCAGATGAATATTTCGAAATTTCATTCCGAAATATTAATTTTCTTGTATAATTTTGATGTTAAACCTACATATTTTTTTGATTTTCTGCAAAGGCCTTCCAGAGGTTTTCAAATTACTTAGTATTTATTTCTGTTGAGGTATCTATTTTCGGATGACACCAAAAAAAAAATACGATTGATATGGAGAAATGATTTGTGCAATAGGCAAAACTGAATGATAATGTTACTTTCTCTATACAAGTTGAACGAAGATCAGTGCTGATGTTCAAAAAAAAACTGTTTTCCGATCATTATTATTTTGATAAGACATTTTCAAGATTCAGTATATTCAAATCTTATGAATTGTAAATGAATAAATGGAGTTTTTCAGATAGACAAGAGAGTACCTAAGTTTCGTACATTTCGTGAAAAATAGGTATTCTACGTATAGATATTAGTGTGTTTCATTTTAAAGCGATATTTTTTTCTCAGTCAAATTTCATTGTAAAAATTGTAAGTAAATTAGAGGCTTTGCTTATTCAAATTCGATTTCTCATTTAAATAAGATGGATGTTTTTTTCAGTTTCAACTCTATTTTTCAGTATTGAACATTTTTTTAGAAGAAATGAAGCAATGAAGCTATCCCAATACTCTCCCATCAACAGTTTTTGAGCTGTAAGTTGGAAAGGAGAATTTTAATAATCAGTGACACCAAATTTTCTTTGAAATAATTTTTTTTATCTTACAGTAAATATTATTCATAATAAACACTACAAAGTTATTAAATTTCAAATTTCAGAAACAAAATTTTGTATTTAGCGAGTGTGTATGTTTCTTGTGTGTAATTTCAGTATTTCTAATGATTTATACATTGAAGTTCATATTTATTCACTAAATACAAATTATAGTCTATAAATAACAATTTCATAACTTCGTAGCGTCTATTGTGAATAATAATTACTGAAATAACAAATACTTACGATTTCAAGAAAATTTGGTATCAATTATTATCAACATTCACCTTTCCACCTCTACAACTCAATAACTGTTGATTGGAGAGTATTTGAAAAACGGAACATTTTTGTAGCAAATTCAATTTTCTACAAAATCTGTTCACTTATTTCTTCTCAATAAATTTTTCAATACCGAAAAATAAAATCGAGTTGAAACTGAAAACAAAATTTTTCCCTGTTATTTATACGAAAAATCGAATTTTTGAATGAGCAAAACCTCTAATCGAAATGGGATTTTTTACGGCGGAACTATATTGTTTTTCTACAAATTAACAGATTTTCAGGTAGGACCGAGGAAAAAAATATCGCCTGAAAATGAAACATCCTAATAGATATTTTTGTATTGCTATATTTATTTGATCAAAATATTTATTTTTTCATGTTCATAATTTTGAATATTTTCTTCACTTTTCAGGATTCCGGGAAACCAATAGACCTCAGACTAATAGACTTTCAATTTGCCTATGTCGGGACCCCAGTTTACGACCTGTCATATCTGATATATTCAGGAGGTACTAAAGAAATTTTTGATGAACTGGATCACTATCTGGAAGTTTATCACGAGTCTTTGAGAAATACTTTGAGGAAATACGAGTGCGATCCGGACACTTATCCTTTCCATATGCTCAAATATGAATGGACCCGTTACTCTAATTTTGGATTTGTTATGGGTCTCGTTTTGATTAAGGAAAAATTTATGTACGAAAATAAAGAAATGACTTTGTCCGAAATTATCGATAATATTGACAATCTGAAGGACTTCGACAAAACAAGATTTGATATAGAGGAAGTCAAAAAGAAATCTTTGGAATTAATTGACCATAGATTCAAAATGGCCATTATGTAATAATTGGTATTGCTATCATGATCTAGTATCCTATTTTTCCATTGATGATATTTATATTTTACAGAAGAATTTTGTAATCCTTTCGAATACTTTATTTTATAGTGAAATTATTTTCAGAATATTTGTAATATAATAAACTCGAATATATGAGTTTGCATCCAATATCAACGATTCTTTGTTTGAAAGTGGTTGATAATGTGTCGTAGTAAATTTCATCAGTTCGAACATCCATTAAAAAAAAATCTGTTTTTCCGTTAATCAGCTGCCGCTCCCATACGAACGACAACTCTCAGAAGTTGAGAAACTTGTGCGAGCTGAGGACTAACGAGGTCTTACCTTTTAACGTGTGATTCCTAACACGGTTGTCTAATATATCTCTACTGTGATTCGAAATCTATGAAAGAACAAATGGAATTCGAATGAATAGCCGAAATATCGATTACAGGCCGTTTCTTTTATCATGTGGTAATATTGCTATATTCTAAACTGTAACAGATACGAAGACGACTAAATGGGAAAAAAGGTAACTGTCATCGGGGAAAATACAATGGTCAAAAAATTTTACAGGGACTCTCTAGGTATACGGAGAAAACCGAAAATGCTGTTTTCGTTTTTTTCGAATGGAATTGTTATTTCGGAGAATAGGTATCAAAAAATGGAAAAAAAAATGTTATTGTATTCGAAGTGTACTATGACGATGTAATAATGAATATTCGATAAAACGTTTCGTGTCAACATGGCCATCATCAACTTTTTTTAAATACGGACCTGTCCTTGTTATTACAGAAATTGAAAAAGCAGTACATTCACAATCCAAGGGTGTATAACACTTGATATTTTTTTAGCGTTTCATTTGAAATAACTACCATCATCAGTGACAACAATTTTAAATTAGGAATTTGAGGGACTATGGTGCATTTGACAAAAATAAAACAAGAAAATGTGTGGTGACTGGAATTGTGAGGAATTAAATGAATTTTATGGATGTGCAAATATTACCACATAAAAATTTACACAGTGAAAACATATAGGATTGGCCAGTTACAAAACCTATGCTAATCAAGATTGTTCTTTACGAGAAATTGCCCACGTAATGGATATTTCAGTAAAATCCACCAGAACTATTTTGAAAAAGAACAAATATAAATGCAACAGGATACACAAAGTTCATCACCTCAATGAAAGGGATTACGGAATGAGAGTATTATTTGCGAAGTGGTTAAGACCTACAAATAGAGAAGTTAGAAATATTTGTAACAAAATAATATGGACGGACCAATCAAAATTCACCAACATTAGTTGGTTTAACAGAAATATCCATTATAGGTAGAATAATTCAAATGAACATTTATATAGAGAAACCAATTTCCAAAAATGGTTCGGAATAAATGTTTTGTTGGTCTACTTAGATAAATTGCCACTGAATATCCGACATGAAATACCACCAATCATCTCAAACAAAAAATAAGAGATGCATGTATTAGTATTAAACCTATTTGCTAGGAAATTGCCACAGAAATTATCTGGACCGACAACTCATGTGCATTTAAAGAGGTCATCAATTCGAGCATTTAATGTAGATTGCCATGTAGCTTTGATTTTCCGCATTGGTTTCATTTGTCCCAAAAGTTCATGATAAAATAAAATGTTTTTCTATTTGATTGTTGTCACTGATGATAATAGTTATTTCAAATAAAACGCTTTAAAAATATCAAATGTGATATACCCTTGGATTGTGAATGTATGGCTTTATCAATATCTGTAATAAAAAAGACAGGTCCGTATTAAAAAAAAAGTTGATGGTGGCCATGTTGACACGAAACGTTTTATCGAATATTTATGATTACATCGTCATGGTACACTTCGAGTACAGTAACATTTGTTGATATTCTCCGAAATAACAATTCCATTCGGAAAAAAAAACGAAAAACAGCATTTTTGGTTTTCCCCGTATAACTCAAAAAGGGCGGGAGTCCCCGTAAATTTTCCTCGACCATTGTATTGTTCCCGAAGACAGTTATCTTCTTTCCCATTTAATCGTATTCGTATCTGTTACGGTTTAGAATATGGCAATGTTACCACATGATAAAAGAAACGGCCTATATTAAGCAATGAAACCTGAAATGAAAATACAATGAAAAGAATAAAATAATCAAGATACAGAATGACAATGACTACAGAGTAAAAAGAAATAAAAAGAATGGAAATGAAAACAAGCAAGAAATTAATGAATATTTCAAACCAAGTTACTCCACAACGTTTCCATTGTTAGTATCCACAATCATCTTCAACACTCTAGTGGATCGTGCTCTCGGGCTCCGTAATACGAAGGAAGGTCTCGAGAAGACTCTAGGCACCATTTAAAAAGATCTTTAGCGGAATGGTTACTCCAAATAGATCATGTTTGGACTCATCAACATAACATCAAGTGGTCCGAAACTAAGATAATTCACAGGGAAAAACACTGGTTCAAGAGGAAGTTCAAAGAAGCTCATATATGTTATCCAACGACGCATTCAGTCAAACTAGCACAGAGATACGCAACATATGGAAACTAGTAATTAGTAATCATCATCCAATTATCATTCGTCCAATATGTTCACATTTTTTTCCAATACTATTAGATTTTCGACTAAGTTTCAATGCAAATAGTGATAAAAAATGTTACACCTGTCGCAAAATTCTACAAATAAGGGATCATGTCAGATATGATGGATGAAAAAGTTGGGTAAACTCCACATGAAATTCCCGAAATTCAAATTGTGAATAAATATTGTATATGTATGTGAAACACGTAATCGGATAGTAGAAATGATCAATGTCCGCCACTCGACGATTTCATGAGCCAACAAATATATTTATTAATAGAAATAAGTTTGCCAATATACAGGGTGTTTATTTATCATGCCGCAAAAATTCAAAGGACTATTTCTTCTGAGGATATTTTGTCCTTTGATTATTTTTGATAGAGCTCTATGTTTCGAAGATACGGAGCAAAAAAAAAATTTCGACAATAACAATTTCTTGCCAAAAATTACATGTAATGTCGCTTTATCTACAAAACCTCTTGAAAATGACTACCCCCCTCGGATGCAAGAATCCAATCTTCTTCTCATCGACTCTTTCAAAAACACCAGGATCGTTTATGAGTGCGTTACACCCCGCAAATTGAATATCTGCAGTCGTTTGTAGTAATCGAAATTTTGTTGACAGGTACCAACGGAATTGTTACGATTTTTTATTACTTGGTAGTTGCAGTGTAGTACGCTAAACTTTTATTTCGACCACGTTTATAATTTTAAAATTACCAAAAATGTTATTGTCGAAATTCTTTTTCGACCCGTGTCTTCGAAACAAAGTGTCCTATCAAAAATCATCCAAGGACAAAATTTCCTCAAAATACTCCAAGGAGTAACCCTTCAATTTTTTGCCGCATGTTTAACAAACACCCTGTATTTGGGGAATGATAAAATGAGTCTAATTCGTCCTGAATATTTTCAATGCTAGCTTTCTTATAGTACAACCCTTTTACTATCTGATACCTATTCGTATTTCAATGAGATTGAATTGATGCCCAGTTTGGTTTTAACGGAAACCACCATGTGTGAAGCCTGATTTTCCTTTTTCCAAATTTTGTGAGAAATAATATGGTGATTCATATAATGAAAAGTCATCAATAAATTGATGGATGCAGTCGTTACTACGTGGTTAGGAGATCATCCTGAATTATGAGAAATACCACTTTCACTTGTACCTAACGTTACTTCAGTTTCGTCCTATACAGTAAACTTATACAATAAACTTGGATGAGTTTGAAAATGTCCGTAAAAGACGAAAATGCAGTAACGTTAGTTACAAATAAAAGTGGTAAAAAACATAGAAAGTTTCATTTCTCATTTTTCAAAAAGTCATCGGTTTATACAAACTTAGAAATAAAACTGCAAATATTCCACAGAAACTACTTTTGACTGGGACCACTTAATTACGCAAATCACATTGTTTTGTATAAAATGACTGACTAAGAACTGAAACTGAAAACTGCCAATTTGTATGGACAGACTAAGACAACGTGATTTATTTTTCCCAATCGAAAATAATTGTTTTCGGTTTTCCCTCATTTCATATTGAAAATATCGTGGAGATATTCTAGAAATAATTTTAGTTCCCATCTTCTTTTGTATGGTACGAGAAAAAGTGTTATTGAACTCATAAAAGCTCAGAGACTTTGATGACAGACAGTCCAAGCGGAAGGATTCAAACTCCGATGGAAAGACCAAGTAGGTGGTTAGAAAAATGATTCTAAAGTGAATGCCACCCGTAAGGGTTTCATTTCCCTACATAGTCTCCTTTCAACTCTACACACTTCTCCCAGCGATGTTCCCATCTCTGTAACCCTTCCAAATAGTACTCGGCATTTTTCTCTGCTAAATAATTATTCACGAAGGTGATTACCTCTTCATTCAGCGATAACATCTGTCTTTCGAGCGCAATTTTCGAATGAGGTAACAAAAAGAAGTCACTTGGGGCTAGATCTGGTGAGTAAGGCAGATGGATGGCACTGACTGAGGTGTGAGACGGTGCGTTGTCATGTAATGATGCGTAACTATGCTCCTATAATCGATTGGAATAACTCCATGATTTTTCCAAAAAACTTGTCATCACTTTCCCAGAAAAAACAGTTTTTGCTTTTTTTGAAGCGGTTTCTCCTCTGCAGTCCACTGTGTGTATTTTTATTCAGGGCGTAAGATGGTGTATCAAGTTTTATCTACAGTAATTAATCGGCGCCAAAATTCATTGCAACTGAACTGGGCCAACAGAACGTCGAGAATGTTCATTCGAACACGTTTTTGGTCCAACGTGATCAAACGCGGAACCCAATGTGAAAAACAAGTGTTTTGGACACGTTCATAACCTCTACTATCTCTCTCACTTTAATTCGGCGATAGTCTAGAACCATTTGATAAACTTTGGTGATGTTTTCATCGGTAGTTGCAGTTTTGGACGTTCCGAACGTTTATTGTCTCTTAAGCTCTTGAGGCCACGTTTGAATACTGCTGCCCAAAATGTCACTTCGGTAAATGATGATGCAAAGCCCCCACACACAGAATTCAACTCATCTTCGATTTGCGTAGGCGTATTGCCTTTCGAAAACCCATATTTAATGACAGCCCGACACTCGATTTTGTCCATTTTCATAAAAGCACTCACATCAACTCACTCAAACGACTGTTACACAACAACTATGCGTCCAAAATGGCTGAAACTTTGGTAACTATTAACAGATGAACAACGAAATTAACTAGCTTTTATTTAGAAGTGCTGTTATCTTCATGTTGAGGTCGGAAACTTGTCAGACCACCCTCGTACAATAGTTTCCTCAGACGTATTCAGTATTAATTCTTTATTAAACTCCACACTGTGAACACCGTAATATCTTTGAAAGACAAGTCAAAGTGAGTAAGACGCTATGAAATCTCCCCTTACGGACAGGCCTTCTTTTGAATCAGCAAAAGACAATACACAAATTTCAAAAAACCAAGCTCTCCTAGATGGTCCACTGCCAAGTCAAGCGTCGCTCGAACTAAGCAGTAGGCATATTGAAACCCCAGAGAGAACCCGTGACAAGACCTGCGGAGTAGGCGTTGGATTATATCCGACAGTAGTGAAGAATCCTACACTGACAACTGTCGAATATAATCCAACGCCCTTCGTGGTATTAGCCAGAGGAGTACTTGTTTTCTGGTAGGTGTCAGTCCATTAACCTACAGTAAAGGTAGTTGAATTGAAATTGAATACAATAATAAATGACCGATGGAATGCATGTGATTATTTCCATTGTCGCGGTTGGTGTTGTTCTCATGGCTCCTGTGATGTTTAAAGAAGCCATTCGCTGTATTTGGTATAATTTTTGGATGGCCGTTGCTTGTAGAACTTTCGGTCCCCATGCAATGGCTCCATACGTTAACATAGGTCTTATTATTGCGGTGTTGATCCAGGTGACCACATGGGGTGAAAGACCCCATGCGCGTCCCACTGTCCTCCGACATTGCTCAAAAGCCACGTATGCTCTTTTTGCTCTATTCTGTAGATGAGAGTTCCATGTTAGCGTCCTGTCAAGGATAGTACCAAAGTATTTCACCTCTTCAGAGAAGTTTAGTTTGCATTTGAAGATTTCGGAAGGTTTTAAGCCCGTTAAACTTCTTTTCCTGGTGAAAAGGACCATCTCAGTCTTCTTGGGATTGATCAACAGTGAATGTTCCTCACACCATGTTTCTATTAATTTGAGCCCCTCCTGTGCTCTATCGCACAGTGTGTTTACAAATTTGCCGGTCTGCAAGATAACTATGTCATATGAGTATGCAATTGTGTAGAATCCATTTTTGTTAAGGTGATTGATCAGGGTATCCAGAACTATGTTCCAGAGAAGGGGTGATAAGACCCCTCCCTATGGATATCCCCCCATGACCAGTCTTTTCACTGTGGTGTCTACATTAATACTTATTGCTCGAATAGAAAGCATCTTGAGTATCCATTCTCCTACTACCAGGGGTACATTCCTGCAGTGTAGTCGCTGGGTAATTGTTGGTAAGGTTGTTTTATCAAACGCCCCTATGAATATACCCAGGGTGGATTCTTTATTGTCCAGTGATCTTTCGATTTTGCCAACCACATGGTGAAGGGCAGAATCAGTGGACCTTCCCGGAGTATATGCATGCTGATTTGGATGAAGTGGGTAGTGAACTAGTACTTCATCTCTTATGAACCGCTCACATAGCCTCTCCATGGTTTTTTAAAAAAACGATGTGAGACTAATTGGTCGGAATGCTCTTGGTAGGGTGTAGTCCATCCTACCTGGTTTGGGTATGAATACTACTCTTACTTATCTCTACTTACTGGGAATATCCGACAGCAGTGAATTATATTCGACAGTGACAACTGACGAATATAATCCAACGCCCTTGGAATATGAAATTACAGTTTTCAGAATGCATATTCTGATTGAAAATTGAAATATTCAAATACAAAAATTGTTCCAGCGCCCGACACCTCTATTCACTAATTCTGTTTAAAATCTGCTTAAAATCTGTTTTTTCGATAATCAACTGTCGCCCTCATAGGAACGACAACACTCAGAAGTTGAGAAACATGTACGAGCTAAGAACTGACGAGGTCTTATCTTTTAACGTGTGATTCCTAACACGGTTGCAGAATCATCCAAGCTTCAACCAGATGAATTCTCTCGAGAAAAATATCTGCTCGAGGCAGGAATGAAACCACGGTCTTCCGATCGTGAGTCGGGCGCACTACCACCGCGGTAGTGTGGAATGAGTAGTAAATATTTGATTTTTGTTTCAAAACATATATTTCTAGGAAAATTTTGATTGGTTACAATGATATTTAATTTTTGTTCCTGCTTCACTAGTTTCACGTTGAGAAGTGGGCAGAATTTTCGAATTACTTGAACAGTTTTGCTTTTGATTCGCTACCTGAATTTATTTTCAATCAAGAAATGTTTGACTTGAAATGCATTTTTCGAGGGGAACAGTGTGGAAAATGTAAACAAATATTTTGATGGAAGTCCCTCAATTACAGTAGTGGCCGAAGGGTAATGGTCCAAATTGAATAAAATGCGATTTCAGGAATTGCATCCATTATCGATTACAGAACAAAAAACTTATTTAGGCGTAAGAAACATGAAATATTGTTGATCCTACAACCTACAACCTTCGATAAAGAATATGTTTGTTACAAAAACTGGGATGGTCCGTTACCTGCAATGGAAACTAGAATAATTGGTGATGGATTCATATTCAGCATTGATATGCACAGTGTGTAATATTGTTTCACTACTTATGTTTAGGCAACCAGAAATACATGCTGCCTATTGTAAGGTAACCTACCGGCATACAATGAATAGACACATTAATAGTAACGTGCTCTGGGACTGATAATGTAAATGGTTGTGGTTGGTAGTGTCAGTTATGAAGTGAATAGCTGTGCAATAAATAATCATAATTACGGAAGTGGTGTCATTAACAACAAGTTATACACACATAGATGGAAATATCTGATGGCAGACAGTTACACATTAACGAAAAAAACGCCTTATGCTGATAGTGTTGTGGTGGAGTTTGAGTGTAAAAATCATTCATTGAACTTTTCTCAGGGAATTAACCGATTCATAATGTAAATCCTAAACGAACTCAAGTAACACTTCATTGTAAGGTTTTCACCGAACAGTTTACAAAACCCCAACACGTGTTGCTATACAATAGTATTCTCAAGCTATATAGCGAAATACGTTTTGCCGGTTAGTGAACTATCCAGTGAAAATATCACAATAAAGTGTTGCATGAATATTTTTTTGGAATTATTGCACACGTCTCTGGGACTATTTAGCTGACTAGAAAAATCACTTCCAATATATTTTTATACATTGGTGAAGACATTCTGAGAATGAATAGCCATAGAAAAAACATGTTAGCATGATGTCACTAATGCACGGAATACTCGGAATTCAAATTCACTTATTTTTTCCAGTACAAAACTGACAAAAACACTTGTCTGTAATTTTTGACATGCTTCCAGATTTTATAAAAATATTTTTCCTTTGCTTCTTTTTTCCTTTCTAGTATTCTATCCCTTTCAAAGAAACCAAAATAATATCTCTTATCATCAAAAAACTTTCCGTTACTCCACAGTTTCTCAGAACAAATGTTTATTGTCGTAATGATTACGAATTTCATAATTGAAAAGTGCGTCTGTGATCAAAATTCCAGCTTTTTTATTGTAACTTTGAAATGTCGCTTCTCTCCAACTTTATAACGTCTCATTATGAGTTCAAAAACACACCTTGAAATTATGTTCAGATAGTTTTGAAACATTCTATGTTATTTAAATAATTTAAATATTTAAATAATCAACCGTGAATGAAAACTGTTGTTGATTATTCCAATTTTGTATCTTCTCTCATTAAATCGATATTAGATCAGTAGTCGATAGAAAATCATGTCTACTGTTACTGTCCTTCTGAAAATTCATTTCTTTTCTTTGAGTCTGCCTATATTAATTTTTTTTCTACATGCATCAATCGTTTTTTTGATAGCTTCACATATTTTTTCAATATTATTTTCTATCATAACAATTCTTCCTCTTTTATGAATTTAATTACAATTTCGATACTTTGATTTCTATTGGAGAGATGGAGCTTCAAGATATCTCCTCATGGAATATGTATATATTGAATGGAATACAATTAAGGCTTCAAAACTTTTAAATTTATATCATCTTCGCTTGTCTAACCAAATATATTCAAAAGTTCTAGATCTCCAATATTTCTCATCATATAATTTAACCAATTCTAACACCAGATTGTGCACTCCATCTCTTCCGACCAGAATGGAGATTGGTGAACCAACAAACCGGCCATCCTAACTTAATTCTCGATTTTTTGTTGTTGAAACTTGAATCAATATTTGTTACTTCTTTAAACGTACTGACTGAGTACAGAGAATCAAAAACACTATGGAAACTGGAGGTCGGAAGAGTTCAGGGATCGATGTTCCTACAAACTCTTGATTTTTCCGTAAAAAACTGTGAAATGATTTGTTGCAACTTGTCGAGGTGCATGTTTCAATAATTGAACGTAAGTTTTCATAAAGTGGCCGTTGTCTATTCGCATATAACATAATGGTAAGTTTGAACCGTAGCACGCATCAGAATAATTACTAATCGTGGAACAATTTGTGAATGCTCTGTCAGCCCGACCACCATCTATAACGACTGGTGTTTGAATTTTGACTTTCACTAATCAATTGTAACATTGCATGAAAATTATGCTTTTCCAAACCCAGTCACACCGTGGTATAAATGAATTGATTAAGGTTCAGCTTTTTCGTTGTGTTCGATTTTCCTTATGATTGAACCACAAGCAACTGAACCCTTTATCCACATAATCTCTATCTCTTCACATAGTTCAGAAGTGTACGTAAAATGGATCTAGACCTATTATACCTCTTATTATGTTTGCAGCATCATTCTGCTTCAATTTTTGGGAGTTCTTTGTTTGAATCAGAGTCAATATATTGTTTTCGTCTGTATTGACTTTCGGCTGTAGGAAGTACAAGAGAAGACGGCAAAGGAGATTCAGTATCGCCTTCTTTCATTAATTCCGCTGCTTTTTCAATCTGGTATTTATATAGTCTTTTCGCCTATATCTCCAATCGTTTTTTCGCGTGTTTCATTTCTGAGCCACCTTTTGCCACATCAGCAAACATTTTTTTAAATTCGGTATGATATGGTATGGTCCTGATTTTGGTAGACCCTTCGAATACTCTTCGAAAATAAGAAATCGTCATTCTCTCAGCGTGATAGTCGAGTTCGACAGTAGAGAGAGCTCTTTGAGATAGCAAATCTATGAGTTTTTTTGAATTTTGAGTATTCAGTGACACCGCTAATCCTTCGCGATGAGGTGATTGCCTGCATGTGTTTATTATGACAAACACATGCTTGCTCTTGCTGCTTGAACTGATTCTGTTACGCCAGCTGTACCGCCGGCTAAACTACCTGATACTGATGAACCGGCGAATATTGATATGAGTGGTAAAATTCCACCGACTTTTGGAATTGGTATAATTTGTGTTAAGGGAAGTTTTTCCGCACTTGCGGCCTTCGTATATTTGTGTGCTGCCTTCTTTGCAATTTCAGCTGCTTTTTTCGAATTTTTGACAACAAATTCGCTCCCTTTTGCCTTATGTGGAACATCATGTACTTTTCTAACGATACCAGAACCGAAAGCTACTACCATTAGGGCCTCCAATATTTTTTTAGTTTTTTTTCCTGACAGCACGTCTCTTCGTCTGTATACGTAGTTTGGGTGATGACTCACTCCCCATACCAAATTGACGCTTCTTCTTATTTATATTTGTTCTCAGCCAAGCAGCCTCTTTCTCCCTTATAGAAGCGTCTTTTACTTTAAATCGACTTCAGACAAGTTTTTTCGAGCTCTTGATCTGCTTTGTTTCTGGCGGCAAGGTCGTTTGAATTCTGTGCAATATCGTACTTTTTGCAAACGAAATTGGGTTGATCGATACATCACTTGAGGTATAAGCTCCAATCAAAGGGTTGCGATTCTACACTTCCGCCAATAATGCACTGAAATAGTTAAACCGACAGATGTCAAACCTTATTCAATATTCATTTTTGAAGTTAGTATGTATTGGAAACAGGATGTTACACGTTCATAACAATGATGAGGTACGAACGCATGAAAAAAGTTACTATCAGGAAATCCCTCATATGACACAGTCTTCAGAGGTCATATAAACCCCGAAACAGGAAGTTTGCAAATGTGTATGGCTGGGTATCGAGCTGCTGCACCTTGGGCATTTTTTTTACACTCTACGCGTAAGTGAACTCTGCGAATTTCTTTTCCTGGAGCACATATTGTGAGAGATTATTTTCCACAACATTCTTGTGTTCGGGGTGGAGCACTTTCACCTGGCGCGTAGTTGGTAGACCAGCATCCCGATAAACTCCATCCTCGATGACCTCCTGATAGGTTGACACACTTAAAGATCCGGCGATAACTCCCACCTCTCTCACATTTTGGATCGGCAGCAGATGTACTGCATGCCAAGCATAGTTCTTTAGAAATTTCTTGTTGAAAGAACCCATCTTGCCTTCCACTTCGATGGTGGGTTTGGCGTTCTCACAGACCCGGACTTCTTGGCTTTCTTCGCCAGCTTCTCAACCTCTCCACTGTCCCTTTTTCTGGGATTCTCTAACTCATCATCCGAACTGATTTGCGATAATATAGTTAGTGGAGGTGCCATACGCTTCAGGTATGCATCCTCCGAATCCGACAGACCCAAAAAAGAATGAGGAGACAGTGAGAGGTCCGGCAGCAACTCGTCAGTGGAAGTCATCGCCGGTAGTTATGAGACACATGTTTCTTGGAGGATGACGTCCTGGTGGACAACCGCCTTCCTCCGCTTCACTCCGTGCAACTGGGCCTTATTCAGAGGAGTTAATAACGCATTTTTCAGCAAAGGTGAGGTTACTGATATAATATTTTCGTGTTGAAAAATCCACTTTCACCCCCACTTCCAGTGGGTGTGAAAGTGGGGTGGAATAATTCGACAAATGTGGATTTACCAAGTTGTTGAATGCAAAAAATAGAAAATAAGATTTCCAATTACTGAATTGCTTTTCCAATAATGCAATGAAAAGATCTAGATTTTTATCAATAATATTGTTCCCATCTATCAATACTATCAAGTTTTGTGTGGAGCTAATTTGATAGAAATCAGTATCGTTACGGCCATATAGTAATATCTTACTGACATTAGGAACTATCAATTGATCATCATCCCCATGTGATGAATTGACTTTATTACACATTAGCGTATAATACATTTCCCTGAATACATTCATCTTCTACAATATTGTACCACCTATTCCAACAATCCTAATGTAATCGTCAACTGAAATTTGATTTTTATTAACGGATTGTTCGACACCTTCAGCTTGATTTCAACTAGCACGCTCTGAACGAGATATGTTTCAGCACCGGTGCCATGAAAACGGATTATGGGATCATTCGGAAGTTCATTCTTCATGAATACAAACACAGATTTGCTGAAACATAAAATTTGTCTGTCATCATTATCACTATTAAAGAATGTGTGTCGGTATAGAAAAAAAAAGCTTGAGGTCCGTGATGTTTTTTGATGAAATCATACAAAAGTCGTGAATGACTGTTTTGGTTTGTTATACGGTTATATAATAGATTAATAAATATTACTGGAGTTTTTTCCCAACACCAAATCGTTATTTTTAACACTCTCACACGTGTTTCGATCACCAAGTGATCATCTTCAAAGATTAAAATTAAAACAGTTTTAATCTTTCTCTTTGAAGATGATCACTTGGTGATCTAAACACGTGTCGAGGTGTTAAAAATAACGATTTGGTGTTGGGAAAAAACTCCAGTAATATTCATCACTACATCAAAGGTTCCAAACAGTGCATCATAAATATAATTTGTTATAACAAACCTCAACTTAATTGATATGCATTGTCTACTATATAAAATGATTTGAAATCCCTAAAACAACTAAAAAAGAAGAATTAAAAATGAATAGCTGAAAATAGAAATTATATTAAGCAAAATAAATCTGAAATGAAATAATAGTGAAATAAAATAGTGAAACATATCAACAGCGTGAGACCTTTCATCACTTTCACAATAGAGAAGGAAATCCACAACGAATTGCCATTCTTAGACGTTTTGATGAAGAGGACCGACACTAAGTGGGAAACATCTGTATACGGGACAGTATCTGAACCACGAATCCAACCACCATCAATCGACTGAAAAAGGAATAATTCTTGACTCTATTAGACCGTACTTTTGGGCTCTGTAATACCAAGGAAGGTCTCGAGAAGGAACTAGACATCATCAAAAACGATCATCAACGGAATGGCTACTCCAAAGCGATGGTAGAAAATACTTTGGCAGGAGCCTCGCAAGGAAGAGAAGCCGTCACAACCAATACTTGCACTTCCCTACATCAGAGGATTATCGGAGAGGATAAGAAGAATTGGTTCCAAGTACAACATCAAAACTTGCTTCAGATCCGGTAACACTATCCGTAGCAGCCTCACGAAAACCAGGCCACCAAACGCGGACTGCGATTCCAAGAATTGCATTTACCGGATACCCTGTGAATGCGGAAAATCCTATATTGGTGAAACTAAGAGGCCATTGAATGGTTGCATTGCCGAGCACAAGAAACACACACAGCGAGAGGAAACCAGCAAATCAGGAATAGCAGACCATGTTTGGACCCATCAACACAACATCAAGTGGTCCCAAGCTGAGATCTTGCACAGAGAGGAACATTGGTTTAGGAGAAAATTCAAGGAATCCGCTTACATGTTGTCCAACAACGTATTCAGCCAAGCCAGCGTAGAAATACGCAACAATAGATTAAAAAGCGGACAAATTAATTTGCAGATAGTGGTTCCATTAGTTAATTACTGAAAAATAAATTAGGATTATCATCATTTAACAAAGTCCACATCGGAACAAAAAACTTCAGGTATATAAACAGCTAACCCTTGTCTTCAGATTCAGTATCAATTTGCTTCTCCTAAAGATGCTAACCTTGTTAGCGAAACGCACGTCGAGTGCAAAAATATCAGTTTGATGTTAGGGTAATTAATTTGCTGAAACATAAAATTTGTCTGTCATCATTATCACTATTAAAGAATGTGTGTCGGTATAGAAAAAAAAAGCTTGAGGTCCGTAATGTTTTTTGATGAAATCATACAAAAGTCGTGAATGACTGTTTTGGTTTGTTATACGGTTATATAATAGATTAATAAATATTACTGGAGTTTTTTCCCAACACCAAATCGTTATTTTTAACACTCTCACACGTGTTTCGATCACCAAGTGATCATCTTCAAAGATTAAAATTAAAACAGTTTTAATCTTTCTCTTTGAAGATGATCACTTGGTGATCTAAACACGTGTCGAGGTGTTAAAAATAACGATTTGGTGTTGGGAAAAAACTCCAGTAATATTCATCACTACATCAAAGGTTCCAAACAGTGCATCATAAATATAATTTGTTATAACAAACCTCAACTTAATTGATATGCATTGTCTACTATATAAAATGATTTGAAATCCCTAAAACAACTAAAAAAGAAGAATTAAAAATGAATAGCTGAAAATAGAAATTATATTAAGCAAAATAAATCTGAAATGAAATAATAGTGAAATAAAATAGTGAAACATATCAACAGCGTGAGACCTTTCATCACTTTCACAATAGAGAAGGAAATCCACAACGAATTGCCATTCTTAGACGTTTTGATGAAGAGGACCGACACTAAGTGGGAAACATCTGTATACGGGACAGTATCTGAACCACGAATCCAACCACCATCAATCGACTGAAAAAGGAATAATTCTTGACTCTATTAGACCGTACTTTTGGGCTCTGTAATACCAAGGAAGGTCTCGAGAAGGAACTAGACATCATCAAAAACGATCATCAACGGAATGGCTACTCCAAAGCGATGGTAGAAAATACTTTGGCAGGAGCCTCGCAAGGAAGAGAAGCCGTCACAACCAATACTTGCACTTCCCTACATCAGAGGATTATCGGAGAGGATAAGAAGAATTGGTTCCAAGTACAACATCAAAACTTGCTTCAGATCCGGTAACACTATCCGTAGCAGCCTCACGAAAACCAGGCCACCAAACGCGGACTGCGATTCCAAGAATTGCATTTACCGGATACCCTGTGAATGCGGAAAATCCTATATTGGTGAAACTAAGAGGCCATTGAATGGTTGCATTGCCGAGCACAAGAAACACACACAGCGAGAGGAAACCAGCAAATCAGGAATAGCAGACCATGTTTGGACCCATCAACACAACATCAAGTGGTCCCAAGCTGAGATCTTGCACAGAGAGGAACATTGGTTTAGGAGAAAATTCAAGGAATCCGCTTACATGTTGTCCAACAACGTATTCAGCCAAGCCAGCGTAGAAATACGCAACAATAGATTAAAAAGCGGACAAATTAATTTGCAGATAGTGGTTCCATTAGTTAATTACTGAAAAATAAATTAGGATTATCATCATTTAACAAAGTCCACATCGGAACAAAAAACTTCAGGTATATAAACAGCTAACCCTTGTCTTCAGATTCAGTATCAATTTGCTTCTCCTAAAGATGCTAACCTTGTTAGCGAAACGCACGTCGAGTGCAAAAATATCAGTTTGATGTTAGGGTAATTAATTTGCTGAAACATAAAATTTGTCTGTCATCATTATCACTATTAAAGAATGTGTGTCGGTATAGAAAAAAAAAGCTTGAGGTCCGTAATGTTTTTTGATGAAATCATACAAAAGTCGTGAATGACTGTTTTGGTTTGTTATACGGTTATATAATAGATTAATAAATATTACTGGAGTTTTTTCCCAACACCAAATCGTTATTTTTAACACTCTCACACGTGTTTCGATCACCAAGTGATCATCTTCAAAGATTAAAATTAAAACAGTTTTAATCTTTCTCTTTGAAGATGATCACTTGGTGATCGAAACACGTGTTGAGGTGTTAAAAATAACGATTTGGTGTTGGGAAAAAACTCCAGTAATATTCATCACTACATCAAAGGTTCCAAACAGTGCATCATAAATATAATTTGTTATAACAAACCTCAACTTAATTGATATGCATTGTCTACTATATAAAATGATTTGAAATCCCTGAAACAACTAAAAAAGAAGAATTGAAAATGAATAGCTGAAAATAGAAATTATATTAAGCAAAATAAATCTGAAATGAAATAATAGTGAAATAAAATAGTGAAACATATCAACAGCGTGAGACCTTTCATCACTTTCACAATAGAGAAGGAAATCCACAACGAATTGCCATTCTTAGACGTTTTGATGAAGAGGACCGACACTAAGTGGGAAACATCTGTATACGGGACAGTATCTGAACCACGAATCCAACCACCATCAATCGACTGAAAAAGGAATAATTCTTGACTCTATTAGACCGTACTTTTGGGCTCTGTAATACCAAGGAAGGTCTCGAGAAGGAACTAGACATCATCAAAAACGATCTTCAACGGAATGGCTACTCCAAAGCGATGGTAGAAAATACTTTGGCAGGAGCCTCGCAAGGAAGAGAAGCCGTCACAACCAATACTTGCACTTCCCTACATCAGAGGATTATCGGAGAGGATAAGAAGAATTGGTTCCAAGTACAACATCAAAACTTGCTTCAGATCCGGTAACACTATCCGTAGCAGCCTCACGAAAACCAGGCCACCAAACGCGGACTGCGATTCCAAGAATTGCATTTACCGGATACCCTGTGAATGCGGAAAATCCTATATTGGTGAAACTAAGAGGCCATTGAATGGTTGCATTGCCGAGCACAAGAAACACACACAGCGAGAGGAAACCAGCAAATCAGGAATAGCAGACCATGTTTGGACCCATCAACACAACATCAAGTGGTCCCAAGCTGAGATCTTGCACAGAGAGGAACATTGGTTTAGGAGAAAATTCAAGGAATCCGCTTACATGTTGTCCAACAACGTATTCAGCCAAGCCAGCGTAGAAATACGCAACAATAGATTAAAAAGCGGACAAATTAATTTGCAGATAGTGGTTCCATTAGTTAATTACTGAAAAATAAATTAGGATTATCATCATTTAACAAAGTCCACATCGGAACAAAAAACTTCAGGTATATAAACAGCTAACCCTTGTCTTCAGATTCAGTATCAATTTGCTTCTCCTAAAGATGCTAACCTTGTTAGCGAAACGCACGTCGAGTGCAAAAATATCAGTTTGATGTTAGGGTAATTGATCTCAAGAAAAAGTTTTCAACTTTTACACCAAAGGTTCCAATCTCATCGCTTAAACCGATTTTTGTGAAAATCTTAGTGTTTTTGGGTACTTTCATCAATTTGGCTTTCTGGAGACCTTTTTCAAACAAATGGTAACATTACGTGTGAGGAATCTGCGTCAATCGACAGGGATCCGGAATTTGAAAATAAGGACTTACATGTTCAAGTTCAGCGACTAATTTTAAATACTCATGAATGCTTGAAGAAGGAAAACTGTCACACTTCACAGAATGCTATTGTGAATAGAATATGCGAGTTAACGAAACTCCTTCTCGTTCGACAGTTCTTCGAGTCATTAAAATAGGGGATGTCATTGATCATGCAATGAAACGAAAACAAAAAAATAAAAAAATCGCAAACGTTGATGGTGCTGCAAAAGATGTGATTTGGCAAAAAAATTATGGTATACACCAAAAAAATTAAATACCAACCTTGGAAATGATTTGGTATAAATTACTCGACTATCCGGATTACAATTACAAATCTTTAGAAACTCTACGAGGTGTCTTATTGTTTTGGAGTTTCAAATATAAAAAATTGAACAATCGGATGGTCATAATGAAATACGACACGCATTGTTCAACTCCGACAAGAATATTTGAGGCGAATGAAAAGCTACCGACAATCCAGCAGACATATAATCTACCTCAACGAAACTTGGTTTAACACCCATGATGTTGTCAAATATGGCTGGGTAGACGAAACCAAGTATTGTGCTTTGAGCACATCTTCTTCATGTGGAAAACGTGTTATAATTTTGCATGTCGGGAATGAAAGTGATTTCGTACCTAACGCTTTGCTTCTGTCGGCTAAAAATATAAAAGTTTCATCTGCTGATTACCACGAAGATATGACTGCGGCTTTATTCGAAACCTGGTTCAGTGAGCAGCTTCTCCCAAATATTCCTTCAAACTCGGTTATTGTTATGGATAACGCTTCGTATCATCCTCGGTTATTGACCACAATACCAAACAATAACACAAAAAAGCAGATATTGTTGATTTCATGCGAAATTATGACATGGAAATACCCGAAAAGATTCCAACGAAAAAGGTATTACTGACGACCACGAAACAACGTAATTTCAAAAAAGAGTATATTATTGATTCGATGTGTGAAACACGTGATCATATTCTCTTACGTTTGCCTCCATACTACTGTGTGGTCAATCCAATTGAAATGGTTTGGGCCACAATGAAAGAAAGCTTGCGGAAATGTAATCAGGCACCGACTTTGAATGCTGTAGTGCTTGACAATATAAGGCTTGTGGTGAATGAAGTAGGTAATAGTGATGTGTGGAAGAACTGTGTGGCCCACGTATGGCACACTATCGTTATTCGCCCTGATGATGATTCCACCTCATCCGAATATAGCGAAGAAGAATTTTCATTTTTCTAGCAATTTTGTTGCCCTCTATTATTTTGGAAATATACGTTTGACGAGAATTCGGTGTGATTATTTGTGTTTTCATTGTATTTTAGAGTTTTCAACTCGGAAATCAACTACCTTAAATTTCGAAGTTTTTCGTAATTACCCATGGTGGAAAAATTCAGTTGAGATAACTTATTCATGGGGTGATCAATTGCTATGATTGTAAGAATAAGTAACTGAAAAGCTACCACTGAAAAATAATATGCCGACGCCTATGTCGAGTCGGGAATTCCTTCTCTGTGCTGTTCCAATTGCTATTGGAAATACTATAGCAAAATTGACTATTTTAGAGTATTATTGAATAATACAAACCCAACAAACCCTATCAAAATCAATAATTTGAAATAGAGAGTCAAGTGTGTCCTAGGTCAGAAGAAAGCTTGAATAAAAAGGTATTGAACATATTCTGATACTCTAGCGAAAAGTCATGTGGCCGAAGTCTACCTAAAAAGATTCCCAATATATCTGGGCTTAAAGAAATTATAGTCAAAAAACCATTCTGAACAAAACTATTATTGAAATAAAATATAAACTCTTCTTTATCCAGTACAAACAAATCATTTAGTGAAGTAATCACTGAATAGACTCGAAAAGTTTGTTATACGATTTTTATCTCATTTAGTTGTGTTCAATTTTATTGGCCTTTCGTATCTAAGCGATAAGTAAGCTATTTCTTCACTGTAGTCGAATATAATCTGGTCAAGAAAAAACTCTATAACAACACTCACATACCTAGTTAGTAGCTTCGTGAAGTTTTATAAAATTTGAATATTGAGAATATGAATCAACCAGAACTGTATTCAACAGTAAATAAGCATGCACAGGGAGTTAATAGAAATATAATGGAAAAATACCAGAGTTTGCTGACATGGAAGGAAAACGAATCAATTTTGGACATTGGCTCAGGTCTCGGAAATACGGTGAAATACATTCTCTTCCCACATGTTCCGAAAACTTTCAAGGAGCTGATCTGCAGTGACATTTCTCGAGAAATGGTAGATTTCGCTAGAACAAATTTTCAAGACCCGAAAGTGAGCCACCTCCAACTCGACATTTCAACGGAAAATTTACCTTGTGATTTGGAAAATAGGTTCGATCACGTGTTCTCTTTCTTCTGTTTCCACTGGATCCAAAAGCCAGAGTGAGTATTTTCTACTTCACCTAAAATTACTATTCATAAAGGTATTCTATCATAAACTCTTTGAATAATTAAAATATTGATTTTCACTATGAATTATTAGTGTACCTACTCAAGGGTGTTTTAGATAATTGAGTCACTATAACATAATTTCTCAAAAATAAAAGTTGCTGAATCTCAATTTTTGGTTTGAAGTATAAATTCAAAAATCAATGATTTGAATCTGTATCTCATACCAGAAAACCGGATCTCACTTCATCTTTTTTTGTGGTAATACCCAGTTGTCAGGAGACAACTCCACAAATACATACTCCGGGGTGGAAGTCGGAATAATGATTAATATTCCGGAGAGGTGCATATGACATTCTCCAGGATCAGGTGGACACACCTCATTCCTTTCCTCTCATGTAGATCTACGACTCTGTAGGTACCTGTGGCAAATACCCAACGGAAAAAACAGCTTTCTGCGCAGCTGATGCTGCGCAGAAAGTAAAACCATCAGGCACCTGTGCAACGTCTTCGATTTGGAAGATTCGTCGCAAGTTATTTCCCCCTATGAAAAGCGGAAATTAATTTAATTCCGACTCCGGAATAATAATCATCATTTCGACTTCCACCACTTCCACTTGAAGAGTTCATGAATAGCTTGAATTATATTTGTTTGGTCGTGACACTCAGGCGGGTCACGCCGTTCTGAAGAGACCATGACCGGTACTGATGATGGGGCAAATACCCCGAAACCATTCTATCGGTTGGTCGTATCGACCAAGTCGAATTAATTTCTGCTTGTCATTGTGGAAAATAACTTGCAGCGAATCTTCCAAATCGAAGACGTTGCACAGGTGCCTGATGGTTATACTTCAGCTTTCTGCGCGGCATTAGCTGGTTAGTTGTTGTTGTTTTTTTTTCGTTGGGTATCTCCCACGCGTACCTTCAAAGTCTTCGATCTACATGAGAGGCAAGGGATAAGGTGTTTTCACCTGAATACGGAGCATGTCATATGCATCTCTCCGGAATATTAATCATTGTGCGATTTCAAACTGCCCTGTTATTTTGGAACCTACGAACTGATTTTGAAAAATTGAAATTCAAATTATAGTACTCGACGAACTATATTCAAAGATGTTGCTAGATATGGATTTGACTTATTTCTAACGCCTACTGTGACCTGCTCAATGGGTCGAAATATCGAGAAGGACCATTAGGCACTTTTTATCGGAAAAGTGTGTAACTCATTTGATTCGGGCATATTCCAAACCCCTACAAACCAATTTTCAGCCGAATATCTCTTACAGTGTTAGGAATCACACGATAAAAGGTAAGACCTCGTTGATCCTTAGCTCACAAAAGTTTCGACTTCTGAGGGTTGTCGTTCGTAGGGGTGCGACAGCTGGTTAGCGGAAAAACAGATTTTAAACAGTGCGTTAGTTGTATGATAACAAATTCCAAAATTCATGATTTTTCTGCTGACCCTGTATAACAAACTGTACACTTCAAAGGAAATAAAAAGTAGCCATTGAAGTGAGAAACATTTGAAATATTCAAATACGAAGTTTTATCATAGCAACTGGTATATACAGATAGATGTCCCAAGTTCAACCAAAAATGAAAAGTTGAAAATGTTTTGACCATATCGTTATCTCAATCGCCACAAAATAAATAACCAAGAAAGGAATTTCTGGCAAAAACATGACAATCTGCACTGACAGCAGACAAGCCCTATTAGCCTTGATCAGACAACCTATAACCTCAGGGCTAGTACTAGAGTGTCATCAAGATTTAGCCAAAGCCTCGGTAGATAATAACATCATCCTGAGGTGGGTTAAAGGGCACGACAGGAGTAAAGGTAATCGCATTGTCGACCCTTTAGCCAAGGAAGCAGCTAGACTAGGACCCAGTGGCACCTACGGCCTGATGACTTCGACAATTGCGGAACTAGTCATATGTTACACCCATGCTCAATTCTTAAAGAGTTGGGATGGAATCAAAGGATGTAATCTTGCCAGGATCACCTTGAGCGACCCTAGGAAGCTGCCGCCGAAGAAATATCTGGCGATGACCAGAAAAAATCTACGCCTAACAGTAGGATTTCTGACTGGCCACTGTCAACTAAGGTAACACCTCCATAATATGGGGCTAATGGATACACCTCTATGCAGTATGTGTGAACAGGAAGACGAGACTGTCAGGCATGCCCTGTGCGAGACAGGATGGACGATGACTTAAGAGGACAACTCCTCAGGAGGATGTACAATAGGTTACATGTGGCCTTAGTGCTGTGGGCTTACTTTCACCCTCCCTACTCTACAGATACAGATAACCATATCGTTTGATATGCTCAGCCAAATAAACCCAGCTTCTTAACGAAGCCGATTAGTTTGTATGGAGGATGGTCTTTCAGGTCAGTACGGCAGAGCCGTACTGTTACCATCTGACCTGAAAGAAGAAGACCACAGTACAGATGGTAACAGTAAGGATCTGCCGTACTGTTACCATCTGTACTGTGCCGTACTGTGCTCTGCTTTTTCATCATTTTCCAGAGGCGACACCCACTGTCTTCTAACAGTCCGAATATCTGCATGTGATGATGACAGTGACATATAAGAAGGCCTGTTAGACATCGTAGTTCATCCCTACTGTAGTCCAACTACTGTTTGATATCAAGCTTCGAAAGGTGAATGAACGCCTTGGAGTGAGACAATCCTAGAAGATTCTGCCAGAAGTCCATAATATTCTTGTCATCCAGGTGTTTGTTTGGCAAAGCCTAAAGCGATGCCAATGACAGAGACAATCTGTTAAGTCTTCCTATCGAAGAGAGTCGTTCATGATAATTTGCTACCAATTTAGACGTTGCTCGGTTGAAGCCAAAAGCTTCCAACGCCGCTTGACTGTCCAAAAATATTTTTATTGACTTGTGTATGAGGTTGGATTCTTCCAATCTCTCCGCACATAATTCAATAGCGCCAATTTCCGCTTGAAAAACAGTCGCATAGGTTCCTAGGCAGGTTGATATCTCTGACCTGGGTCTGCGACTGAAAACACCTGCACCAGAACCTGAAGGTGTTTTTTGATCCATCTGTGAACCAACAACTATCTGCTCTTACTCGGGAACAGTACTGAAAAGGGTAATAGACATATTTCACCTTCAATCCAGTTATCAAATTTTTTGTCACGAAAATTCAATTAAAACAGATAAGTACATGATTTTTATAAAAGTCAAATTTGTTATGATGCCGATCAAAGAGTAAAAATTAGTATCCAAACGGTGTGATAAACGGAGTGATATATACAACGCGTTATGAGAATAACAGCTAGCAATAGTCATAAATTAAAAGGGGATCGCATCAGTATCGATAAAGTTATTTCTGATTTGCTAACTCCAAGCAAAGATGGAAAAAATGAAAAATATTGACTCGAAACAGTATGAAAGATTAGTTAAATCCGATTACAAAACCATCCAAGTGGGACGTTTAATTAATATATATCAATCTTAGTTGAGCTATTCACCTGTTGCTAGATTTGGCATATTTGGCAAAAACGGTTACTAGAAATAAAGTGCCCTTACAAACGCAAAAAACAGTGTGAGATAAAAAACAACACAAGCAACGTGCAATATTTAAAATTTGACGAAAGTGAGTTACAATTGAGTTCCACTCATTTTATTCATACCCAAATTCAACTGCAAATGTAAGTAACTATTGCAGTTCATGATTCATTCCTCTTTTCACCTTATGGAAGAATCTTATTCACTTCATGGCGTAATGATTTCTTGTCATGCACATTCATTCCAAAACTTGAAAAACTTCACTTTATGCATTACATTCAAAAAATGTTTGATAATAATAATAATAAGCCTGATGTAGTCCTTCTCGACCACCAGACCAAAACGATATTTGTCGTGGAGTTTTCAGCTCCTGGCGAGACGAATATCGTCAGAAAAGAGGAGGAAAAACGGATAAAATATCGAGATTTTCTCTTCGAACTCCGCAGACTCTATCCAGATCACTCTGTCAAGATGGTCGTTCTGATTATTGGAGTCCTTGGTGGAATGATGTCTTCTCTACTCTCGAATCTCAAAATCATACCGGCTTGCCGCACTAAGGCAGAAATCTTAGCCGCACAGATGCAGAAGGCTGTCATTCTTGGCTCACTGCGTTTGCTCAGGGCACATGATTCTCGGACCCAATGATCACTTACCCCACGGTGTGGGGAGTGGTCATTGGTTGATTATGCTGGCGCGCCCTCCCGAATGTATCGGGGCTTCGGGAGATAGGGCCTGACCAGCGCACACTACGGTGGAAAAAAAAATCATAATAATAATAATAAGCAGGGATGGCCACTAACACCCTTGGCCTTTGGTGAGTTGCGACACCACTTACCCGAGCTACTGGTGCAAAACCGGACCGGCAGCCCAGGCGCACCCGGGAAGGAGAACTCTATTCTCCCTCCGGTGCCGGCCGTGGGTCCACAGGGCTAACCACCCGGTGGACTCAACACTTGGTTCCCAACAATCAAGGAAGAGGCCCCCACAATCGACCCGCTCGGAGGGGTCAGAGGCAAGGTGGTGGGGCCCATAACGATGATTTGCCTACCGACGACAACCCTGGCAACGACAACGGACGCTTTGAGTGGACGCATGAGCTGAGAGATAGCCTTATGCATTGCTACGAGAGTAGTGAGCCCGCGCGAAGAGGGTACATGGCGAGATTGCATGCTCTGTGGTGTGAAACACATCCGGAGCATGCCGCCTTTTCCGCCCAAAATCTTAGGGATTACGTATCCTATCTTCGGCGGCAGGGCTATATAGCTCCTCCCCAGTCTGCTAACGAAGTGGTAGAAGTGACAGTTCTACCACCCGTTGGCACGGCTGGAGAGGAGACTCGCATCATACCACCAATGGAGACGACAATCAGAACACGCAGGGCGCTCCACAGGATTAAGCCCCTGAAGCCACAAGAACTGGCTCGTTTGGATGCGGAGGTTCATAGTGTTCTAACAGAAGAGGCTGACATCTGGCAAATCAACACCGCCGTGTATAACGTCGTCCAATCGCTTTCCGAATCGGAAGGACGAAATCCCGGCCTTGCGGTTCGGAAGATTGAACGGCGTGTACCCAAGATGGAGGCTAAGATCACGTCGGCGAGACAACACGCGTCTCGTATCCAATGTGTGATGGATTACAGGGCGCCCAACAGGCCTTTCACTCCCGCAGTGCGGCGAATAGCCGCCAATCTACGACGTATCCATCACACTTTGAGCCAAGGCGTGCTGCTGACACCAAACAGCATTGCCTTGATAGGATACGAATGCTAGTGGCTGCTAAGAAGTCACTAGTGAGGCGAGCGAGAAGTATCGCGGAAAACCTTAGGTTCCGCGAGAAACCTTCTCGCTTATTCCAAGAGCCTCCACGTGTTATGGATAATCCGCCGACCGCTGATCAGGTGGAATCCTTCTGGAAGGATATCTATGAACACCCGCAGCCACTCAACTTAGACACTCCAGCCCTAGCGCAGTTCGAAGCTTTCAACAGAGAGCTTCGACAGCCTGAGCCCAATGAACTGCGCAACCCGATAACCCCGGATGACGTTCGAAGGGCCCTTGTTGGTTCCAAGAACTTTGCTGCTCCAGGCCCAAATGGGCTGAACACTTATTGGTGGAAAAAACTACCAAGTACCCACCGCCATCTGGCCAGAGTTTTCAACTCATGGCTGGATGGAGAGCAGACGATTCCGGATTGGTTTGTCGAGGGGCGGACCATTCTTATCCCCAAAAACGGAGATTTGTCGGTTCCTAAGAATTACAGACCGATAACATGCTTGAATTCGTGTTATAAGTTGTTTACAAGCATCTTATACACACGAATACTCACCGCAGTTGACCAAGTGTTCGAACGGATATATGAGCAGAGAGGGTCGAAGGGAGGAGTCGCTGGATATAAAGAGAACCTGCTCATCGATAGATGTGTAACGCAGGACTCGATACAATATAAGCGTAACCTCTCTATGACCTGGATCGATTACCGTAAGGCATTTGATACAATTTCGCATGAGCTCATCTTGCATTTGCTCAGATGCCTTGCGGTACCCGATAACATAGTGAGATGCATTGAACAACTGATACCACTTTGGCGAACTCGCTTCACCATAACATCTGGTCAAGCAAGAGTCCAAACAGGGTGGGTCACTTTCAGAAGGGGTGTATTTCAGGGTGATTTCCTCAGTCCCCTTCTCTTCTGCATCTCACTATTGCCATTATCCGTTGCGCTCAGAAATACTCGAGGGTATAACTATGGCACCCCCGGAAACCGGAGGCACAAGGTCACCCATCTGTTTTATATGGATGATCTTAAACTTTATGCCTCTGGAGAGAAGGATCTCCATCGGTCCTTGAGGGTGGTGGAAGAGTACACGCATGATATCGGTATGAAATTCGGGATAGACAAATGTGCAATGGTTCATCTCCAAAAAGGACGATGCGGGGACTACGGAGAGGATGTGCAGCTCGTAGATGGAAGCATCCTACATCATCTGGATGCCGGAGAGACGTATACTTACCTCGGGGTGGAACAACGCCACTCACAAGAGGTAACTGCAGTGAAAAACACTCTCCGCGGCAAGTATCAGCACAAACTTCGACAGATCTGGTCATCGGAACTGTCGGGGAAGAACAAAGTAGCTGCAACAAATATGCCTGCCATTCCAATCTTACTCTACTCGTTTGGAGTAGTGAAGTGGACTCGGGAGGAGCTGTATCAACTCGACGTAAGGACTCGAAAAATGATGGATCTCTATAGGAGTTTGCATCCCAAATCGTCCGTTCCACGGTTGTACTTCCCCCGACAACAGGGAGGTCGTGGACTTTTGAGTTTGGAGTGTCTACATGACAGAATGGTACTGGATACATCCTGTAAAGTCGTCAGGAGTTCGTATCCCCTTCTCTGCATGGTCCGTGACCATGAGAGAGCAGGAATTGGACCATTTCTCCTCAGGGCAGCTGCTCGAGCAGCTGATGAACTCGGAATAGTATTCGACTCTGAACGAGGTGACTACAACTCTGTCACCGAGTTGGAACCCGTTCAGCAAAGAGCTCAGATAAAAGCCGCAGAGATCACCTTACTTCTGCGGAGACACAGGGATAAGCCGATGCATGGGGTCTTCTTCAATAACATTGAAGACCTTGGCTTATCAAAGCGCCTGACGTTCGCTTTTCTCAGGTCGAGTGTGCTGAAGTCGGAAACTGAGGGGTTCATCATGGCTTGCTAGGATGGTGTCTTCAACACCTTAGTCTACCGCAGTCGCGTGATGGGTATAGAGGTTCCTGACACAAGGTGCAGGGCCTGCCGCGAGGCGCCCGAGACCCTAATGCACTTGCTATCAGCATGTCCAGCATATGCGGTCTCGGCCTATATACATCGACATAACGCGGCCCTAAGAGTGCTATATTACCATCTACGGCAATCTACGGTATTGACGAGACACCGGTGTTGCCCTACGCTCCGGGGGATATTGAATCCGTTGTGAGGAACGAGAAGTGCCGAATTTATTGGAACTATTCGTTCCCCACCCTCAGGCTCATACAAGCTAATGAGCCTGATGTAGTCCTTCTCGACCACCAGACCAAAACGATATTTGTCGTGGAGTTTTCAGCTCCTGGCGAGACGAATATCGTCAGAAAAGAGGAGGAAAAACGGATAAAATATCTTTTCTCTTCGAACTCCGCAGACTCTATCCAGATCACTCTGTCAAGATGGTCGTTCTGATTATTGGAGTCCTTGGTGGAATGATGTCTTCTCTACTCTCAAATCTCAAAATCATACCGGCTTGCCGCACTAAGGCAGAAAGCCGCACAGATGCAGAAGGCTGTCATTCTTGGCGCACTGCGTTTGCTCAAGGTACATGATTCTCGGACCCAATGATCACTTACCCCACGGAGTGGGGAGTAGTCATTGGTTGATTATGCTGGCGCGCCCTCCCGAATGTATCGGGGCTTCGGGGGATAGGACCTGACCAGCGCACACTACGGTGAAAAAAAAAATAATAATAAGGTTTATTCACAGTGGGATGAAACAGTGACTATCATAATTACATCAATTATATCAACCCAAAAATGTTATTAATATTCGCAAATATTTATGGTTGTTAAAGTTGTTATTTGTGTTTTTTATATAAATTATAATACAAATATGAAAAAATTTATCATTAATGATGAATCGAAATGTAATAACCAGTTACAATACTCCTGTTAATAATTTTCATTTACTTCAATATTGATATGCTTTTACAAAAATATTGTTTTTTCATTTCATGTTTTATTTATTTTACAAAATTCATATTCAGACAAATATGTATGGAATTCTACAATTTTCAATATGAAATATATATTATTAGAAATATTGTTAATTCACAGTTAACGTCATTTTTGTTTGGGTCCATTATTTTGATCCTTGAATAATGGTTTCTGTAGATTTACTATAGCACAAATAACAAAAGAATATTGAAATCCTTAATTTTCCTCAGTTCTCGGAATATTCATCTGTTAATAGGTATTGAGCTCTCGATTTATTCCCCCAAAATATTAAAAAGTTTGAATAAGCTATAATCGATTCATCAAAATACTTATCGTATTTGTAGGAGTAACATTATCAAAGTGATATAGAAGGTGTTCGAAATCAATAACTAATAGAACTGTATTTTACGATAGTTTCCAAATTCTGAGATGATTTTAATTCATTTTTATGGAACATGGAACAAAAATCAACCGTTTTCGAGATATTTCAGTTTATCTTGAAAAAATAAAGCATGTGCCTGTCCACCATAAAACTAGGGTCTTCAAAATCTTCATTTTAAATTGTTTATTGGAGCTTTCGATTTGCTGTTATGGTTTTTATGGAAAATTGGATTTCAGATGAATACATGATGAATCAAAACATGTTCATTGCTAAATGTTTCATAAGCGAAAATTTGAATATATTCTATTTTGTTTTCACACAAAATATAAAACTTAATTCATAATATTCCAATAATTTTCTGATTCATTATTTGTTCATCTGAACTCCTTTCTTCAATAAAAACCATAACAGTAAATTTATAGCTCTACTGAACTTTCTATAACTGTTCTAAATGAAGGTTTCGTGCCCGTACTTTTATGGTGGATATGCACATGTTTCAATTTTTCAATAGGAATTTCATAACTATCCTGAAATACAGGGTGTTCCATTTGGAAAAACCGAATATTGGCCCATTTTTATATCTTCAGAATTCGTTATCAATTCCGAACACCTTGTATAACATTTTGGAATTATTACTTCTACAAGCGGATGGAATTAAGTATTTTGATTAATCAATAATAGCTCATTTATGTAATCTATCAAACTTTTGAATTTACACCTAGTTATTTTTCAGTAAACGAAGGAATATTTTTGGTATAAGGTTTATTACATAAATTCACATTAATCATGCCAGGTATTTAAAAATATGCAGGGTGTTATGTTTGAATTAAGAAAGTTGGTACCAACTTTCGCGATAGTTGAAAGTGTTGGAAAACCGTGTGACTCACCTCAATACGTTTCTGTCCTCAAACCAACTTCGAACATTCGATCAAATAATTGGCAAAGTGATTGTTGAGTTCATTGGCTTATTTTTTCACACAATGCCAAAATTGAATCATTTATCAATATATTTCATGCAGGCAAGCTATGAAGAACATTCACAAAATGCTGAAACCTGGAGGAGAGATGTTTATAACATTCATGGAGAGGAATCCTTTCGACCAGCCCTACAAAAATTTGTCGAAGTACGAAAAGTGGGCAAAATATGGACATGAATTTTTCATATCTCCTTTTCACCATTCAAATAATTCATATGATGCATGGAAAGACGCTGTGCAAAAATCTGCTCCATTTGAAGATTGCATTTTTTCGTTGGATGAGACGCACTTTTTATACGACGATGAGAAAGACTTCGAAGGTATGTAACACTTTCTAGAAAAATACGTTTTTTTTAAGTACAAAACACAATCACTATATACATGATAAATCCTTAAGACGCTCTAAAAATGGTGCCTGTGCGAAAGTAGCGAATCAAATAGTTGAAGATCAAATCCATTTTAAAACACATTCTCAGGAAGTTGAATCCACATAAAGGCTTTCCTCAATGAAATAGTTCTCAAACAGTGAAGTTCGAGGGGTCTGAGTTGAACCTCAAAACGATGAGCAGCCACAGTCCGTAGCGTATTTCTGATATGTACCGCTCTTGGTGGAATGAAATGTATTAAGTCACTTGGACACTTTACGTGAAAGTATCTTTCATCGATGTTCCAGGCTCTCAGGGTTGCACGTGATGTTCGCGTCCCAATCAGGTGGATGGCTCTTTTCTGGATAGAATCCAGCAGCTTCAGGGTATTATTAGGGGCGGAGCTCCATACATAAGAACAATACTCCAAAGAAGTTCTGATCTGAGCTTTATGAAGCATCAAGAGTTACTGAGGTGTGATACAGTTTTCTGGTTCGGAACAGTGTTCCAAGCTTTTGAGAAGGAGCCTTTGCAATGCCAGTGACAGATTGTGCCAATACATATTGGTGTCCATTTCAACCCCAACAAACTTTCACTAGTTTGGACTTCCATTGTCTACTATATAAAATGATTTGAAATCCCTGAAACAACTAAAAAAGAAGAATTGAAAATGAATAGCTGAAAATAACAATTATATTAACCAAAATAAACCTGAAATGAAATAATAGTGAAATAAAATACAAGTAAAAATAGAACAATTGAATAAATAAAAATAAAAAAATGAAAAAGGAAATAAAAATAAAAAGTGGAGAGATTCCAAGTCATTTTAGTTCATGACGTTTCGATTGTTAGTATCTACAATCGTCTTCGTGTGATGACTGGACTGATTCCTCCGAGAGATGACTATTTATAGGTTGTTCGAGTACTTTCACTTATCCCCGCTTCCTATTTTCCGCTTCACTGGTTCCGTGGTAGATGACCGTTTTAGCGGGAGTTGGCCACTTTTTGCTTGATGATGGGTTTCCATATGTTGCGTATTTCTACGCTGGCTTGGCTGAATACGTTGTTGGACAACATGCATGTGGCTTCCTTGAATTTTCTCCTAAACCAATGTTCCTCTCTGTGCAAGATCTCAGCTTGGGACCACTCGATGTTGTGTTGATGGGTCCAAACATGGTTTGCTATTCCTGATTTGCTGGTTTCCCCCGCTGTGTGCATTGCCGAGCACAAGAAACACACATGTTTGGACCAATCAACACAACATCGAGTGGTCCCAAGCTGAGATCTTGCACAGAGAGGAACATTGGTTTGAGAGAAAATTCAAGGAAGCCACATACATGTTGTCCAACAACGTATTCAGCCAAGCCAGCGTATAAATACGCAACATATGGAAACCCATCATCAAGCGAAAAATGGCCAAGTCCCACCAAAACGGTCATCTCCCACGAAACCAGTGAAGCAGAAAATGGAAAGCGGGGATAAGTGAAAGTACTCGAACGACCTATAAATAGTCATCTCTCGGAGGAATCAGTCCAGTCATCACCCGAAGACGATTGTAGATACTAACAATCGAAACGTGGTGAACTAACGTGACGTGGAATCTCTCCACTTTTTATTTTTATTTCCTTTTTCATTTCTTTATTTTCATTTATTCTATTGTTTTATTTTTACTTGTATTTTATTTCACTATTATTTCATTTCAGGCTTATTTTGGTTAATATAATTGTTATTTTCAGCTATTCATTTTCAATTCTTCTTTTTTAGTTATTTCAGGGATTTCGAATCATTTTATATAGTAGACAATGGAAGTGCGAACTAGTGAAATTCATCATGAAACATTGTCAATCACCTTCAAACCCAACAAACTTATCGAAGCAGAAAGCGAAATTGTCTGTCCTGACATCATTATATTAGGTTCGGAGACATTTATCTTTTTGGAAGAATCTGATGCCTGAGTTTTTGTGGCATTGAATTGAACCTGATTGATTTTACCCCATTTTGAAATCACTTCTAGATCCTCATTGAGGTATACAACCTCCTTCTGCCCGTGGAGATATGCATCCGCAGTCCTGGAATCCAAAAGGAATGACAAGATACGTGTGCTGTGGTCAGCAAAGCAATATATTGTCAGTTTTCAAAAACAATTTCACGAATATTGCTCACAAAATGTGTAAACAATGCTTTTCATTTCCACAGATGGGAGGCAAAAATCTACATTCAGATATTCGAACCCTTATTGAATGATTTTGATATCTTTCAATGAAAGTCATTTGAGGACTATTTGAACATAACAGTTATTTCATTATTATGGAATCTTAGAAGTGTTCAATACAAACTCCAATTTTTTCATTGTGATTCTGGATTAGAGTATTTTCCAAATGTTCTCGACGACAAGCTCGCACCCAAATCTTGCACCTGAAATGAATAAATTCATTTTTCAATTGCGTTCAAGTTCGAATTTGAGATGAAAACGATATAATCATACCAACATCAAAAATCAGTAATTGCTTAATTTTAGTAATTTTGATAATATACATACATTGTTCTAGATTTTAAATTTATTTTCATACATTCGTTTTCAAATAATTCAATTTCTAGCCTTCAACTAATTCATTTGCATCTCATTTCATTTTAGAGATTCAGATGAAGTTTTCAATTATTATAGGAGGCGTTTACTGAAGATAACTTATGGTATCTATATTAGGTATTCAACATTTTCTAAGTATTAGGGACAAAAAACCATTTCTCTAACACTATCTTTACCACTGTAATGGCTAGACTGCTAGTTAACACTGAGATACACAGTATTCTGGAAATGAGCTGTGATGAGCTGTAACATTATGTCTTTAACTGTCAACTACGAACTGCCTTATAAAGTACTTTTCCCGAGTAGAGAGGACTGGATCCTCTGGGAGGAGGAAATGATGAGAGCAAATAGTTGTTGGTTAAGAGATGCTTCAAAAGCACCTTTTGACTCTGATGCAGGTGTTAACAGTTGCAGACCCAGGACAGAGATATCAACCTGTCTAGGTATCTATGCGACTTTATTTCAAGTGGAGAGACTGGTAGAATCCAACATCATACACAAGTCAATAAAGTTTTTCTTGGACAGTCGAGCGACGTTGGAAGCTTTTGGCTCCTATCGAACAATGCCTAATTGGTAAATTGCCAAAAACGTCTCTCGTCAAAAGGAAGACATAAAAAATTGTCTCTAGTCTGGATTCCTGGCTAAGGTGGCCTGGAAGGCAATGAGGCTGCTGACTCCCTTACAAAGGAGGGGCCTGCAAGCAGCTTCATCGGACCAGAACCTGTCATCGGACCAGAACATATGTTGGTAGGTTGGTAGGTTTTGCCAAACAAACATTGAACACCTAGATGGCAAAAGGATTCGAGAACTTCTGGCAAAATCTTCCAGGATTGGCTCACTCTGAGGCTTTCATTCACCCTTCGAAGCTTGATACCAAACAGTTGTTGGACTACAAGGGATGAACTACGATGTCTAACAATTCTCCTCATAGGTCTCTGACGTTTGAATCATCATATGCAGAGACTCGGACTTTCGGCAGACAGTGTGTAACGCCTCTGTCTAGAAAAGGATGAAACAGCAAAGCATATACTTTGTGCCCGTTGCGGTCCCGTTGCGGACCGAATCAGGTTTTCAGAGTTTGGCAGAACCACAATGACTTCAAAGATCATTCACCACATAAACTAATCGGCTTCGTTGAGAAGCTAGTTTAATTTGGTCGAGTTTGAATAGGTGTGAGCCACAATGAACCCTTGCGTGTTGCGGTCGAATAGACCCATTCACTTTTGACCTAACCTAACCACTGTAATGAAACATATTATACTCACATTATTACACCTTGTGGAAACCTATGAGATTTTACAGACTCGGTTTCATCTTCTCTTATATCGAGTAGGTCCAAATTTGTACAGTCTTTGGAGAAACATCGATATCTTCATCCACTATTCACTAGAACTTAAATACTAACCAAATCCAAATTTGTACAGTCTTTGGAGAAACATCGATATCCGCCATGTTTTTCCTCTTCATCCACTATTCACTAGAACTTAAATACTAACCAAATTAATTTTTTTGTCAAAATATCAATAAAGTACCTGCACTAAGTTAATTTATCAACTTCTTCTCTTTAATGGGAAACACGTTGTGGTTTAACCCAATTATCAATTCAATTTTGAAATCGGTCATAATTTTTTTTCAATGTAGAATTCTATAATTTTGTATGTTATGCTCATTGTTCATTTATTAATTTCTCATATTTAATTTCTTTTTAACTCATCTGAATATCTTGGTACTGTTATTTTAGGTATTATCAATATATAATATTTATTTAATTTTAATTTCAACAGGTTTTGGACAATGGAAGCCCAAATGTGTAACATTCGCCAAGAAACATTGTCAACCACATTCAAACAAACATACTCACAATATATAAACTTAATTTGCTGTTTTCAGATACTGAATATGTTCACAAAGGATATGAAGATGATTTATTTCATGGTCAAATCTAGAAAGAGTGTCAAAATGAGAATATTTTTTATCATTAGTTCACAAGTTCAAATCCGAAATAATGAGTTCAAAGTCGACAGTTCGAGTAAAATTTTTCCACCATTGAACTGAGCAGAATGTTTTACATGATGGGGTATTGCCTTTTTCGAAAATTTTGCGGCATAGTAAAATTATTGCTGAAAGAAAGAAAATCTTCTGAAAAACAGACCACCGTGAATGCCATCAAAAAAACTTCATGAATATACTTTAAGCAGAAATATTTGAGACATGCAATACCAAAAGTTTCCCAATGACTTTATGAGTTACTGCTGCAGCAACAATGCACCGAAACAGCTTATGCAGTTTGGACTAGACTAATGTCAGAATAATAACTCTCCTGCTCTGAATAATTCAAGCTTCTCTGATTTCACTTGGAGAACTGGCTTCACGCAGACAGGACTAGACTTCCTAGTAGTATTGAAATCAAGAAGTTTTGAGATAAAACATATTTTTCTCAAATTGACATACGATTGGGTTTAGAGACATCAGTTTCCCAGATTTACTTCTGATATGCATTTGAAATCTATGTGATCACCATATTTCACAATAGATAATCCTTAAATGTTCAAATAATTGCAACACTGACAATGACATCATATTGCAACGAACGGTTCTAACAATATCAACATTTATTTCATCAGATACTTTATTCAAACTCGATTCTATATCAACGAATTCATCATATAACAACAACTTGATACCCATAAATAGGTACAATGATTTCACTTTCTAAACAATTGATTTCTTTCATCAAAGTTAATAAAATACTCATATTAATATGACAATTTTTCAGAGTAAGAATGTTCATGAAGACGGTTTTCCAAAACACAGAATGTCCGATTCTTTCCAGTTTCTTATTGAATGATCGCCTTTACAGATATAACATCAGGATCCTCAGTAATTATTTTTATTCAATTGTCCTTTGATGCCTTTTGAAATATATTCTACATTCATCAGTAAAACAAAAGTAAAAACCATATCTCAGTCAAATGGTTTGTCATATCCTGTAGGCCCTGTACTATTTGCATGAGCCAGGTAATTAGCTGGATATCCTATACTGACGTGAATTTAGGACAAACATTAATGAATGAATAATCATTTCTATTTCCCTATCGATACCACTAATACCTTACATGAGTACTCATCAGCCATCATTTGCCTCCATCGACATCGTCGACAATAATGCCAGTTCACTCATTCATGAAACACTTCATTGTGAAATTTTCATTGCACAAAAATACTACACATGTTTCGCTATAGCTTTTACAGGCGTGTTTTTACATTCAGTTTGGTGACATCTCGAAATATGAAAAATAGTTCAATAATTGCCTTCTGAAAAATGAACAATGGATGTGACGTGGTGATTTTTTATGTGCATTATATTAGTATTTCCAGTCACTATTTGGAGAATGAGATAGATTCAAATCTTCCGCCAAGAATACTATTTCACAATAAATGACCGGTTTATGAGACACTTCAGACATCATTATTACTGTCCAGATATTATCATTGTTGTACAAATAGCCAATATCGATGTCATCGATAAAAAAGCAATAATTAAAGTAGGAATTCAAATGTATGAAAACTGTGAACTAAGAATATTTAGGGAGTTGCATTGTTTTTAGAGATACTAGGCCAAATGGCTGTGAAATTTTAGATATAGTGTGAAAAGAGGATCAATATATTATTATTTCTTTCCAGATACATGGACTGCCGTCAACCCAATTTTCAATAGCATTCCAGACGAAGATAGAGAAGAATACCAGCGCGATCACATGGCTGAATTGAAAGGACATCCGAATAATTTCATCCCTGTTGAAATAGATAAACAGCAGCAGTTCAAAACAGAGTTCAATGTGATGACAATATTTGGGAAGAAACCTTATACGAAATCTTCAATGATATAATTGTTTTTCCAAAAACTAATTGAAAACTTATCAACCTGTGAATGAATCGAATTGTTTTTTACTGTTAATGATTTATCTCTGAGGGATATTTTGAAACACTTGTGTAAAGTTTTGATAATGAATATATATAATTTCTATTGAACACACTGATATCCATAAATAAAATATCTGTTATTATATATCCATGGGATGTTCGATGGCGACCTTCTTGGACTTCCTTCAATGTGAAAATCAAAGTTGAAAACTACAAAATACATGTAGCAGTTCATAACACAGGGGTTCAAATATGTCTTATATATTGTTACAATATCAAAATGTTGACCTGAAGCTGAGAGCCTATCTTATCTTCATGCATTATATAAAGTGGCGGATTTATCATCAGGATGGGTAAGCTTGAGCCTAGGATGGCAGATTTTTGGGGTGACAAATTTGGGAAGCGATTTTTTTGCTACATCATGAAAATCAAATAAAAATTGGGATCGACTATCGCGACAGAAAGGTTTTTGCATCATGTTACTCAGGGAGACATGATTCATAGTGTTACTTATTGTTTAACAGAAGTATAGGTTTTTCAGTCGTTATTACTTTTGGGAAAAGATAGTCATATGCAGATAGATCGTTGTTGCGAATAGAGATTGTTAGTTTTGTTCAATTAATTTGATGAAAATATTTTGATAGAAACTTGGTGTTTTGTTTTGAAAAGATAGTTTACCGTGTAGTGTTTAAAAAATTGGCTTGACGGTTTTCTGATATCTTACGAATTTCTCCGATGACTTTGTCATTGCACATTCCGCGACGAATTGTTCGAGCGAGTCATACTTTTCTTATCTTGTATTCAATGTAATTGGCCTTTCGTATCTAAGCGATAAGCTATTTCTCCACTGTAGTCGAATATAATCTGGTCAAGATAAAACTCGTATAACAACACTCACATATCTAGTTAGTGGCTTCGTGAAGTTTCATAAAATTTGAATATTGAGAATATGAATCAACCAGAACTGTATTCAACGGTAAATAAGCATGCAGAGGGAGTTAATAGATGCATAATGGAAAAATATCAGAGTTTGCTGGCATGGAAGGAAAACGAATCAATTTTGGACATTGGCTCTGGTCTCGGAAATACGGTGAAATACATTCTCTTCCCACATGTTCCGAAAACTTTCAAGGAGCTGATTTTTTTTTTCATAATGATCTAACACGTAGTAACGGCTACATTCATCAATTTATTGAAAAATGTATAAACAAACAGATGGACTAGCGATGGAATCCCCACTATCTAGCATTATATCCGAAATATACCTGCAAACCATATATAGATGAGAAAATTTTAACATTAATCAAAACACACGATGAAAAAGGAGAATGTTTCAGATACGTTGATGATGGCCTGAACATATCACAAAACAAAGGAATAAGAATAGAATAAATAACAGATAAAATTAACCAAGTAGATCAAAAACTGATTTTCAGTATAGAGGAAGAAAACGACTCGAAACTCAACTTCCTGGACATAACTATCGGATACAACTACAACAAAACAAAATTTCAAATAGCAATATACAGAAAACCTACACAAACAAGCTCCACCATACGCGCAAGTGCGAACCACCCACCGTCACATAAAATGGCTTTCTATAATGCATTCATGTACAGAATGCTTAGGATACCACTTTGCAATGAAGCCCGGAACAAGGAAAGGAAAATTGTTTACCAAATAGCAAACGAGAACGGATACACCCGTTCTCGTTTGCTATGAGCAATGTTCCATAGAAATGAGTCAAAATATCTTGGAATTTCGAAACTATCCTAAAATACAGGGTGTTCCGTTTGGAAAAACCGAGTTTTTGCCCATTTTATATCTTCAGAATTGATCATCCGAACACCTTGTATAACATTTTGGAAATGTTACTTTCACAAACAGATGGAATGAAGTATTTTCATGAATCAATAATGGCTTATTTATGTATTCTATCAAACTTTTAAATTCATACCTAGTTTTCTTGAGTAAACGAAGGAATAATTTTGGTATAGGGTTTATTACATAAATTCACATTAGAATTATGCCAGTTGATCAAAAAATTATGCAGGGTCTTACGTTTCAATTAAGGAAGTTGGTACCAACTTTCGCGATAAATGGAAGTGTTCAAGAAATCTATATTTCCTATTTTCAGCATGTGAATACTATTATTTCCCAAAATACGACTAACCCATGGTCACCGTTCTGTACCCTATATACTGCGTTCCTAATTTCTTGATAATTGAGACAGTTTTTTCTAACGTTTGTCGAAGTACGAAAAGTGGGCGAAATATGGACATGAATTTTTTGTATCTCCTTTTTACCATTCAAATAGTTCGTATGATGCATGGAAAGACGCTGTGCAAAAATCTGCTCCATTTGAAGATTGCATTTTTTCGTTGGATGAGAAGATGAGAAAGACTTCGCAGGTATGTAACACTTTCAAGGAAAATACGTTTATTTCTTGAACACAAAACACAATCACTACTAGAAAATCCTGCTAAGAGCGGTGGCCGTGTGAAAATAGTGTGTCGAATCGATGGAGTTAAATCCCTTTCAAAAAACGTTCTCAGAAAGTTTAATCCACATAAACGCATTTTTCCCAATTAAATAGTTCTCAAACAGTAAAGTTCGAAGGGTCTGAGTTGAACCTTAAAAAGATGAGCAACCACAGTCCGTCGCGTATTTCTGATTTGTACCGCTCTTGGTGGAATCAAATGTGCCAAGTCACTTGAACCATCCCCATGAAAGTATCTATAAAAGAAAAACAAATCCTCAACCTTTTTTCGATGTTCCAGACTATCAAGATTGCAAGTGATATTCGCATCTCCAATCAGGCGGATTACTCTTTTCTGGATTGAATCCAGCATCTTCAGGGTATTATCAGGGGCGGAGCTCCATACATGAGAATATTACTCCAAAAAAGGTCGGATCTGAACTTTATAAAGCATCAAGAGTTGCTGAGGTATTGGTGTCATTTTTAACCCCCAACAAACTTACCGAAGCTGAAAGCGGAATTGTCTGACCTGTCTCCGGTTCGGACACATTTATTTTCTCGGACAGAACCGATTCCTGGGTTTTTGTGGCATTTAATTGAACCTAGTTATTTTACCCCATTTCGAAATCACTTCTTGATCCTTATTAAGATATGCAACCTCCTTCTGCCGATGAAGATGTGGATCCGCATTTTTGAAATCTAAATATGAAAAGACAAGTGTGCTGTCGTCAGCAAAGCAATATATTGTCAGTTCTCGAAAAGAATTTCACGAACATTGTTCACAAGATGGATTAACGACGTTTTCCATTTCCACAGATAGGAGGCAAATATCTACATTCAGTTATTCGAACCCCAATTAAATGAAATATATTTTAATGAAAGTCATCTGAGGACTATTACACTTCAATTAAGAACGGTAACAGTTATTTTTACAAGTTCCAACAACTAATTTATTGCCATCAGGAGAAGGACTATATTGATTCCTGAATCCTACATTAGCTATTCAACATTTTCTTAGTTCCAGGGACAAAAAACTATTTCTCTGATACTATCTGAACCACTGTAATGGCCACTGGCTCCAATGGCCTGAAAGGCAATGGGGCTGCTAACTCCCTTGCAAAGGATGGTGCTGTAAACAGCTTTATCGGACCAAAACCTGCCATCGGCATCGCTATTGGTTTTGCCAAACAAACATTGAACACCTAGATGGTAGAAAGATTCAAGAACTTCTGGCAAAATCTCCCAGGATTGGCTCACTTCACCCTTCGGAGCTTGAAACCAAACAGTTGTTGGACTACAGCGAGAATGAACTGCTATGCCTAACAGGCCTCCTTACAGGTCACTGTCGTCTGAATCATCATATGCAGAGACGCGAACCTATGTCTCGAAAAAGATGAAATAGCAGAGCATATACTTTGTGCCTGCTCCGCTGCAGACCGAATCAGGTTTTCAGAATTTGGCAGAACCACACCGACCTGAAAAATTAGTAACCACATAAACAAATCGGCTTCGTTAAGAAGCTAGGTTGCGATGGTTGCGATGGTTGCGGGTTGCGATGGAGGCTCACTTTTGACCTAACCTAACCTAACCACTGTAATGAAACATATTATACTAACATTATTTGATCTTGTGGAATCCTATGAAATTTCACAGACTCGGTTTCATCTTCTCTTATATCCGAGAAGTCCAAACTTTTACAGTCTTTGGAGAAACAACGATATCCACCATGTTTTTTCTCTTCATCCATTATTCACAAGAAATTAAATCTTAACAAAATTAAATCATTCATTTAAATATGAATAAAATTCCTGCACTAAGTATGAATCGGTTATACCAATGGAAATTACTGTAGCAGTAGCTATCACAGAACTGAAATTTGTTTTGTGTTAGACATTCAACTCGGTGTGAAAGTCTATCTTTCTCGCCAACTACGCTTTCTTGTTTAACCTACCCCTCTGCATTTTTTCCTATATGTGTATGCAGCAGTAATAAGTATCACGCTCTATCTCGACATGACCTAAAATTGTAATTTCTACCACTTCACACCTCATCTTTACCTGAACTTTATTTTTTTGCTAACGACCCTATCTGCAGACACTTTCTTGTCAGATCTGATGCACATTTTTTGTTCCGCTAATCAAGCCTCTTCCTTGGAATGTGTCAATCATTGCAAATACATATACTTCATACATCAACAATCATACCGACTTCAGTGAACCTAAATGTCAGTTAAACATTTTTCATCCTATTCATTCAACTATGTTAGTTTTTCAGGAATAGATAGTGGAGAGAATTCTTTAACTGTACTTTGTTTCATCGAACATATCATGTGGAGACTGCAAAACATAACTGGTGTCATGGATCATTCTCATTATTTCTTTCATTTCTTTATATTTTTGCATTCTCCATCATTTACTTTCACTATTTCCTAATTTCGTTTGGTTCACATATAATTGACATTTTACTTTTATTTTAATTTCAACAGTTTTTGGACAATGGAGGCGCGAATCTGTAATATTCTCCAAGAAACATTGTTAACCATATTCAAACAAACGTAGTCATAATATATAAACTTATTTTGCTGTTTTCCGATGCTGAATATGTTCACAAAGGATATGAAGATGAACTATTTCATAAGCAAATTTAGAAATCGTGGCAAAATGAGAATATTTTTAATCATTTTTTTACAAATTCAAATCCGAAATTATGAGTTCAAAGTCGACATTTCAAGTTTAGAGTCGAAATATTGAAATTAAAGTTGAAAGGTCGAGATTGAAGACTGGAATTTGACTTTGTTTCACTTCCATTCGTGAGACATGTATATATTTGGCATGTATAGATTGAAAAATAAACGAACTTATCCATTTATTTCCTCCCATTTGGCCTATACACTGTCTTTTCGGGAATTGGCTTCTTGACAGTGACAAACGTCAAAATTATTCGCGTGTTTCAATAATAATAATTATATGTGAAAAAAGGATTATTTTTGAAAACAAACACAGAGTGACTGCCTAATTTCTATTTGAGAACTGTTTTATAAACATATGTATAGGGTGGCCCATTAGTGTGAGGAAGCACAGTATCTCGCCTATTAATTTTTGAGATAAAAGTTATATGGTTTACTTTGTTGCTTATTTCAAAAATATTTTGGAATATACAGAGTGTTCGTTTGAAGCGGGGCAATACAAATCATCATTTTCTCAAGAGAACCCTCCTGTGAATTTTTTCAGAATGTTTCATATAAGGGGGTATTAACTTTTTTCGAAAATTTTGCGGTGCTGTCAAGTTATTGCTGAAAGAGAGAGAATCTTCTGAAAAACAGACCACCGTAAATGCCATTGAAAAACTTTATGAATATAATTATTAAAAAAATCTGTTTAAAATCTGTTTTTCCGTTAATCAGCTGTCACACCCCTACAAACGATAACTCTCAGAAGTCTAAACTTGTGCGGGCTAAGGACTAACGAGATCTTACCTTTTAACGTGTGATTCCTAACACGGGTTGGACGATAGCAAGTGAAAATCGATCGTTCAGCCGGGGGCTTGAACCAACGACCAACATGGCGGTTGATTTGAATGAGTGAACAAAGCACCCACGTCGAACCGAAAGGCTACCGTACGCAGAAATATTTGAGACATGGAATACCAATATCGGAACGCAATGTCGATATGGACTGAAAATTACATTCCTCAAACAGGAGATTTCTTACAGAGGCATCAACTTGACAAAATTCAAATATCAAAAACTTGATATTTTCAAATAAAACACCCAGTATACTATTCTACCATTTCAAACAGCAACTGAGTAACGCACCACATTCAACGAATTGTACTCTGTCGAGGAACAAACAATACTGAATGAATAACCATTCCTATTTCTCTATCGATGCAACTAATACCTTACATAACTCAGAGCTATTCAAACTATCAAAAGAAACAATGTGTCATCGAAATATGCCATCATTTGTCTCCATCGACATCGTCGACAATAATGCCAGTTCACACTCGGACATTCCTGACCAGATGATGGCTACTATATTTTAACTGAAACCAAAAAAAATGTTCCGATAATTATTTCATTTGTTCGAAGAAACCAGAACCCTCAATGTTTTTTCAGGGATTCGATTTTTTTAGTAAGTACTGCAGGTTCGGGACTAAAAGTCTTTTACCTTCTCATGGCACAGTAACACGTTCCAGACGGCCCAACATGGCACATGGACACGTTACCGATAGCCAAACACGGCACAGGGACACGTTCCCAACGGCCTAATAAGGCACAAGGAGATGTTCTGAATTCTTTATGTTTCTGCTGCTGCAACAATGCACCGAAACTTAGAGAGTTTGTGCAGTTTGACCTAGACCCTAGACTAATGCCAGCATAATAACCCTCCTGCTTTGAATGATTGAAGCTCGTCTGATTTCTTTTCAGTTAGAGAACTGGGTTCACGCAGACTGTACTAGACTTCCCAAAAGTATTGTAATCAAGAAGTTCTGAAGAGAGAACATATTTTTCTCGACATACGATTGGGTTGAAAGACATCAGTTTCTCAGATTTGCCTCTAATATGCATTCGAAATCTATGTGATCACCAAATTTTACAATAGCCAAATCTTAAATGTTTAAATACTTGCAACTGATAATGGCATCATATTGCAACGAACGGTCCTAACAATATTAACATTTATTTGATCAGATACTTCATCCAAACTAAATTCTATATAAACAAATTCATCATATAACATCTAGATACCCATTAAACAGTGTAACGATGTCACTTTCCAAGCAATTAATTTCTTTCATTAAAGTTAATAAAATGCTCAAATCAATTTGAAAATTTTTCATTGTACGAATATTCACGAAGACGGTTTTCCAAACCAGAGAATGTTTGACTCTTTTCAGTTTCTTATTGAATGATCGCCTCTTCAGATATAACAACATCTGGATTCTCAGATTCATTCAATTCTCCTTTAATGTCTTTTGAAATATATTGTACATTTCTTCATCAGTGAAATTCGAGTAAGAACCTTTCGATGCACTGAGCATATATCAGTGAAATAATTTTTCATATCCTGTTGGCCCTGTACTATTTGCATGACCCAGGTAATTAGCTGGATATCCTATACTGTTGTGAATTTAGAAACTAACATTAATGAATGAATACTCATGACTATTCTATTAGCCGTCATAATGCCAGTTCACATATTCAAGAAACACTTTATTATGAGATTTTCACTGAACAAAAACGCTACATTTGCTTCGCTATAGCTTCTACAGGCGTGTCTTCACATTCAAATTAGTGACATCTCGAAATATGCAAAATAGTTCAGTAATTACAATCTGAAATATGAACAATGAATGTGACTCGGTGATTTCTTTATGTGTATTATTATTTCCAGTCACTATTTGGGGAATGAGATCAATTCAAATATTTCGTCATGAAGAGTAGTTCACATTACATGACCGGTTTGTGAGACACTTCAGATATCACTATTGCCGTCCAGATATTATTGTTGTACAGATTCAGATTCTGTATTAACCATTTGTAGCCAAGCTGTGCTTGGATATGGCAAATCATATTATACTTAGTAGCACATTGCTAATCATTTTTTAAAAATTTGAAATTCAATAAATTATTTTGAAAGTACAATATTCATACAGGGGCATACTTACATACAAGTATTATCATAAATTAGGTACTTTTACAATAGTTAGTTTTGCAGTAGTTTTGCAATAGGCTGTAGAAAGCATTCATTGTCAGCATTTTTTAAATTTTTTTCTTGAAGAGAGGGTGCGATAATTCTTTTACATTATTTGATATATAATTATATAGTGCAAGTCCATTATGTTGTGGCGATTTTGTATAATATATGTGGTTGAATTTTTCGATGCGAAGGTTATCTCTGTTTCTTGTTTCATACCTGTGTCTATCACATTTCTAGCATAGCAATCTTTATTAGTATGTATATACAGTAATATATTTAAAATGTATATGCAGGGAAATGTCAATATACCCTTTTGTTCAAATACTTCTCGGCATGAGTCAAAAGGTTTCATATTATATATAATTCTTATTATGCGTTTTTTGGAGAACGAAGACTCTAGTCCATTCAGTTGCAAGACCCCAACTGATTATGTTGAATGATAAGGTCGAGTAGACTACGGAGTAATATACTTTCAGGAGATATGATTCATGAAGAGATTTTTTTAGTGTTAGGAAGGCAAAGCAGCTTTTTTTGAGTGTGTTACATGTATGCCTAAGAATTTTGTTGAGCTTGATAATTCATGTTGATTGTTGTTTATATTCAGATTGACAAGGTTTGGTTTATTACTGCGTGCACTGTTGAATTGAATGAACATAGTTTTTTGTAGGTTCACCACAAGATGGTTTCTTGTACACCATTCATAGAATTGGTTCACTACTGAGGTCACTTTCACATTAAGAGTACTCAGCGAAGAGCCCGTCACTATTATTGTCGTATCGCTGCATACATAAACACCTTTCCCCCTTCAATGAAGTCAGGTAGGTCATTTATGTACAACAGAAATAAAAGTGGTCCTTAGATACTCTCTTGAGGGGTTTCAATACCTACATTATATTGGCTTGAGAGATCATTCCCAATTTTCACATATAATTGCCTTTCCGTTACATAGAAAATTAACCAGTCTTTGATAGGGCCCCGCAATCCTAAACGTTCCAGTTTTCTTTCGAGTTCAGCGTATCGAAAGCCCGCGTTAAATCAAAGAATATACCGAGAACATATTCACCATTATCAAGAATGCTATATATATACTGGGTGACCTCAGTTGTTGCAGTTTGGGTTGATAACCCTTTTCTAAACCCGTGTTGACTGCCCGAGAGAATGTTATATTTCTCCAAAAAATTTGTTAAGCGTATATAGATTCCTCTTTCAATTACTTTGGCTATTGGACTCAATGTCGTGATTGCTCTATAATTTTCAATTTGTTGAGGGTCACCCTTTTTATATACTGGAGTGGTTTTTGATATTTTCAAAATATTTGGAAAATGACCAACTCTCATTGTCATATTTATAATTTGAGTGATATAGAAACTGAATTAATTCCGACAGGCTTTGATAAGCACTGTTGGTAGCTCGTCATATCCGTCATATCAAAAACTACTTGAAAAGTTATTAACCTGTGAATGGACCGAATTGTTTTTTACTGTTAATATTTCATCACTGAGGTATATTTTGAAACACTTATACATATAAAGTTTTGAATATGATAGAAAAATTCTGCATTTTCAGAATATTTTCATGTAAATATATGTATAATACAATAAGTTATCAACAGTAAGTTGAAATACAAGCAGAGAGAACCATACAACAATTAAACACACGGATATGCGTGTGTTCAATGGAAATTAACTATATTCTACTCGAAAATTTTGAGAATCCATGAGACTATCCCTAGGGTTTTCGAAGGCCACTGAGTTGCATTCCCATAAACGTCCCATGAATATTTGAAATTATATATCCATAAGATGTTCGAAGGCGACTTCCTTCAAGGTGAAAATCAAAGTTGAAAAGTACAAGATACATGTAGCAGTTCATAACACAGCTGTTCAAATATGTGTTATATATTGTAACGGTATCAAAATGTTGGCCCTAAGCTCAAAACCTATCTTATCTTCATGCATTATATGCAGGGGTGGATTTACCAGCAGGATGGAGAACGACAGATGAAAATTAAAAAGATTTTGGTATGACGGTTTTTTGATATCTTACAAATTTTTCCTCTCTCACATTGCACATTCCGCGACACATTGTTCGGGCGTGTAAAAAAAACACTCAATTCATTAAAAAACACGCTTTTAAAGAACATCGAACTAAAAAGTTGAAAATATTTTTTTCAAATAAGCTTGAAACAATAACGAACAAAAAATACTAGTATTATTGTGAAGAAAGCGACAGGCGCTTGATATACAAAAAATATGGCACAAAGCGCCCACGCTTTTTTCACAATAATACTAGTATTTTTCGATCGTTATTGTTTCAAGCTTATTTAAAAAAAATATTTTCAACTTTTTAGTTTGATGTTCTTCAAAAGCGTGTTTTTTATTTTTTTTAAATCAATCAATCAATCAAATACGTTTATTATATCTTTCGGTTTGCTACATACATTTTATGGTGCCCTGCTTTAGGCTCGTGCCTCTTCAGGGGCTTTTAGTTTAGTTTTTTCAAATAATATTTATTTAGTTTGATTTTCTTTTGAACAACCTATCAAGGAGGTTACTTATAGCGCCATCTGCCTGCGAATAGATCAAGCAATAATGTTGAGAGTTACGTACAGCGCCATCTGCCCACGATGTATTCCAACATTTGTTATGGAATTGAATCAGATATCATTCATAGGATTGCTTCACAATATAGTAAATGAAGAAGGTGAAATTTCTCTTACATGGAACACTGTCATCCTCACTGTAGGCATTCGATGTTTCGCCGTAAAACATTTATTTTATCAGCTCTCCAGTACCAAATAATGACTTTGTGACACGGAATGATTCCAATCTACTCATGTCATCGGTGACAGTACGTAATGACATTAATGATGAAATCATAGGCATAGGAATTTTGTTCAAATTGAAAGGGGCAAATTTTCAGGAAATATTAATTTTTAGGAAAGTATAGTTTTGGCTTTCCACTGCTTCATCTTGATTCAAAAAATGTGGTAATCTTCTGAAGAAGGGAAGGAAGCAATCAGTTTCAAAAAAGGTGACTCTTTATGAAGATGTGTAGATTATGCAGAGAAGTAACTTTCATGCACAAACTGGAAGAGATAAAACTCTTTATAGAGTTTACTTTCGTGAAATTGATTGCTTTCTTTCTGTCATTGAAAGTAGAAAGCCAAAACCTTTCTTTCCCAAAAATAAATCGGTTCCAAAAGTATACCCTTTTCAATTTAAATCAAATATTTTGTTTTCCAAAAATATAAAATTGTTTTGTTTTTCATTTTCAGAAGTAAGAGTTTAATTCACGATTGATAAATTCTGAACATTTTTGTTATTTACCTGTTGCAGTAAATACTTTTGTTTTCCCTTATTTGTTTTTTCATTTTTGGGATTCAATGATCTTCATTTCGATTAAACCCAATTTGAATATCTCTCAGAATAAAACAATACCGGTTGATCTTGCAAACAAGTTGCTGAAATCATTCGACAGTACTTTTCGGAATGCAGTATGCAGTTGAATTGATAATTAGTGTACGTCTGATGAGTTCTTATGATCAAAACTCGTCTCATAAAAATTGTCTTATTGCACATGCGCTTCATTTGAACTCAGGTGCCACTTCGCATAATATCTAAACCGTTTTTCTCGTGCTGTTTACGCCAAGAAGAACGTGTAAATGGCTCTGTTGATGTTACGTGTTTCCTTGTCTGCATTATTTATCAGTGGTGAGTGGATCTTAAAAATTATTTCTATTGTTTTCATCCGTTACAAATTCATTATAGATCTCATTGAAAAATTGTATACAACACGTAGTACGACTAATTATTATAAGTGATTAATCGAAATTACCGATAGCAATCACATTCAGAATACTAATGGGAGAAAATTCATCTCTTCCAGAAAATCAATATACTTCACTCATTCACAACAAATGATCTAATCATAGAAAATAACATACCAAAACTAAAATATTTGAAGGAACTCCTTATGAAAAATGTGAGTCTTTTTTGGTCTCGAAGTCAAATTCATATCAAAATCACCGATTTTATAGTTTTCATATCGTTATCGATGATTAATTTCAACTCAAATGGGCATTGAATTGAGTAGGGCTTCCGCAGTTAGGTTCGTTATACATTGTCCATTAGGGTGGTCACAAAAAATCAATATTGGAATTTTTTTGAGGGGATCTCCCTAAAATTGACTAGGAAATGAGATTGGTGAAGTTTCAGCTCAATTGGATAAGGTTAACCCGTGCCTCATCAAGGTTGAAGTTTTTACTTTTTATAAAAATTGTTTTTCTCCAATGAAAAACCGAACAATATTGCAATATTCAATTACATCTGCTGTCCAGATTTTGCTTTATTCATTTTCTCAAAGGGTGTAGTTGAAATAGTTTTCAAAGTAAATCCAGCACAATCTAAATTGAAAATGATGAATTCAGGAGAAAATAAATACAAAAAGGTATTGAAAACAAGAAGAAATAATGTCCAAGGTTCCATTATTCCAAATATATAAAAGGAAGCCTTTCAAGAGAAAGAAGTTATTCTTACTATTTACCTCCACAATTGATTATCAGATTGAGGTGGTATTGGTTTAGATGACGTGGCTTTTGAAGAGTCCGGAAAAGTTTTTCGACATTCCGAAACAACTTTTTCTTCTTCTTTTGTCAAACAGGAATTGAAGTCTTGGATTAAATTTTCATTTATTCAATATGGTGGCAACATGGTAAATAAAATTTTTCCCAAATAATTGCTCCAACAAAACGCAGGTTCCGTTGAGGCGACCAGTATTCACCCTAGTGATATAAAAACACATTGCCTGGATTTTTTCAACTGTCCCCTACTGATAATACAGCTTTACCCTGAGTAATTCCCATACCATTTTCAAGCTGATGAACTTCTATCAACTGTTCTCCATCCACACAACTGACCAAACCGCTACCCTTTCTACATTTCCTTTACTCAAAATATCTGCAAGTAATTTTCAGTCCCAGTGCACAACAGCTTCTTCTTAGTTGAAATTTTTGAATCTATATTTGATAAGCTCGGTCCTTTGCTTTGTTGCCTGCGTAGTTGTATTAAACTTCTACTTGCAATTTAATTCTGTGAGTCAAAACCTAATGTCTCTGCAGTAGTTACTATTATTCGAACTGCGTCTCTATCTGAAATCTTACATCTATCTAACAAAGACATAAAGACAATTTTTTGGTAATAATCTCTAGCGAACTTCTTTTCATTTATTTCTGGTACTTCATTCTCTGGTGCTTCATCTCCATCTCTTTTTGTTCCTCTTCTTCTGATGTGCTGCTTGATGAAGATTCCAGTTGTGCAATTAAATGTACGTCTTCTGAAATAAAACAATAAAGCGGTAACAAGCAGTAAGCAAAGCACTCACGAAATAGGCTTCAAGTCAATTTCGAAAGTAAAAAAGAATAGAAAAAACATAAAAAGGGAGAAAAACTCTATCAACCCACTATCAACTCTGCTGCTCATTTCTTTCATTTTCGTTGTTCTTCATTTACAAAATTCACGTCAACGCCTCCCATGCAGCCTGGACGTCTTTTTTTCTCTGGAGTAACAAAACCTGCTTGTGTTTTTTGTGTATTCTGATGAGCAATATCAAAAAGGTCATCAAGGGCTGATTCGAAAGCTTCTACTTTTTCATTTTTGAGCTGTATTTTTGAATCTATTAGGGTTTTTAGTAGTTTTCTCCACTCTTCGTGCAGTTTTACAACACAATCTTCAAAGTGTCTGGTTGACATCTCAACTTTCTTCCAAAAAATTACAATTTCCTATATTGGTATTCTTTCAACTTCTCTGGTGCATTCTCATATGAATAGGTACCTAAAAATGAAAAAACACTCTCTTGAAACTCTATGGTACATAGGGAGACCAACCAATTTCCAGGACCGTATTTTAAAGCGAAATAATTTTTCCAATTATAAATAAATATCACCGAAACATCCTGAAATATAGAATAAAATGTAATTTCTCAGTATGAAGTGAATGTCTATGATCCAAAAACTACAACAAAAAATACAGGTCCGTATTTAAAAATTCAAAGATGGGGGTGGCCCAAGTCAGATGACACCTTGTATAAAAGATTCATGGACATATTCTGATAGCCCACATCAAGTGTCAACAGCACCACAGATTTTCATCATGTCTGCGAATAAAGAAGATATAGACAAAAAAATAATTTGGGATTATTTGGTTTTTCCTGTAAATCTCCAGAACCGAAAGAGATATATTGAATGTCTTCACATCATTGAATAGGTATTTGAAATACGCAACTTTACCATGATTCAACCGACACTCTATCTTTTATCGTTTACGAGAACCCTCATAAACGAATTTGAATAGCCCTGTATATTGTTCTTTAATGTATAATATTCAAAGGAAACAAAAAATTGATCGAAAGCGATCAATTTAGATATCTTTCTTGCCATTTTCCACTTGGAAAACAAAAGAAATCTTCAAATATAAACGTTTTAACGAAAAAGTGATTGGAGTAAAACTTAAAGATAGCAACATTTCCTATCATCGAATTTCTGAAAAGAAAATTGCAATTTTTAGCAAAAAAATCGTTTTTTTTTTCAAATTAAATCTCAATGATGAACGGAATAACATTATCCAATTGATCTAAAACTTTCCAAATCTCATTTGCTAGAGAAATAGCAAGTAGGTATTAGAGGGGTCCCGCTGGCCTTATACCTTGTGACAACCCTATATGTCCATTGTCGACCATCTTACTTTTGAATTTAAGTTTTGTCGACATGAGAAGTTAACATCATCAAAAGTATAATGAAGCTCATCATATTTCAGAAGATATTTTTTAATTTCTCACGGGTCTCCAGTGAGTGTCTTCTTTTTCGAAACGCCTCATCTCATTGAATTCTTTTAATTCCAGAAATATCTTCTGAAGCTTCCCAATGCACAAAAAATAACGATTGCATTCCACTGTCACAATGCAACCCTCAGTATTTAAGTAGCATCCTCTATCCATGCCACAGCGGACTGAATTTGTATTGTTGTCCCACAAAGGCAGCAAAAAATGAAACCATCACCAATCTTCTCAATAGAAGAAAGCATTTGTTTCCAGTTAATTGTGGAGTTGTCGCTATCGACAACAAAATCACAGGTAAGTAGATTTGTAAGAACAACAGACCGCATGAGTGTTTCAAGTGGAAAAGTTGGCCAATTTATTCATTTACTTATTTTTCAACTTTGAAATACGAACAGAACATAAACAGGATAAACTGATTATCTATATGTATTCTCTATATCAAAATATCAAATAACACGAGTTGACTATATGGTGAATTTCATCAGTTCGGTCTTCCATTGTCTAATATGATATGAAATGATTTGAAACCCCTGAAACAACCAATAAAATTGAATATTGAAAATGAATAATTGAAAATAACAATAATATTAGGCAAAAAGCTGTGAAATGAACTCACAGGAAAATAAAATACAAGCAAAACATTGAAAATTTAACAATCAAACATAAGCCAAGTTACTTCGCTACGTTTCGATTGTTAGTATCCACAATGAGCTTCGGGTGATAACTGGACTTATTTCTTCGAGATCTAACTATTTGTAGGTCATTCGACTACTGTCAACTATTCCCTCTTCCCTCTCACCGCTTCATTGGTTTTAAGCGGGAGGTTTCCATATGTTTCGTATCTTAAAGCTAGATTCGCTGAATATTGTTGGACAATATTTATGCTGTTTTTTTGAACTGCCTCCTGAACCAGTTTTTCTCACTTCAGATGATCCCTTTATCAAGACATTAAAAGGAATAAACATTCTCGAACGCTCGACCATATAACAAAGAGTATTCTTTAAACAACAGCCCAGCAATTTTGACTGCATCCCCAACATCATTCCGTATTTCTCCTTAACTAGTCATTCAAGTAGAACTCTTGTGAGTGATATCTGATTTTTATTCCACAACGAATGTTTGAAATACAAACTGAGTAGAGAAAAGTATCTTCTGTATAATTCATATATATATATATATATATATATATATATATATATATATATATATATATATATATATATATATATATATATATATATACCGAACACACACTCTCTTTGGCAACCTTGAGGTATCTCACGGCGGCTTACGCGAAGGTTTTGCAAGGTGCAGCAACATTACTGTCGTTGCGCGGCTTCTACAACCTTCCTGGAGTTCCCCTAGTGGAGGCGTTCAAGTGAGGGTGCTTCCTGCAGGGGCAGCCGGTTCCTTGTCTTTATTCAGCACTTACAGTTGCTGCTACTCCTGCCTCTTCCGCTCTCTTTCTCCTTTCGGCCTCGGCGCCTTTGTATTACATCATGAGTTGATCTGCTATGTCCAGCCTCATTCCGAGCAGTAGATTTGGGTGGACATTTCTGTTCATCCTCAACCACCACCATAGACTGAGGTGATCACTTCTGTCCAGCCTCGGGATTGGTTTTTGTGATGTGTGTTTTGTTTGTTTCATATATGTATGTTCCCACGAGTAGCAAGGGAAGAGTTGGTCACCTCTGGCAGAGCCCTGCATTACCAGAGGAAAGCTGATTACAATGGGGTTTCACCCGGTTCCCCAAGGAGATCACCCTGCGGCCATTCAGCTGTTGGCACGATTCCTTACACCTTAGCTTGGGTAGGCTGGTCCACGGTGGCATGTTTCGAAGGCTTTTGGGGAGTTTTAGTTCCCCTGACCCTACTTATTTCTGCCATTTACCAGGAGTAAGGCGATCCCGTCCGTAAGGCTAATATTGGCTTCCCGGGCAGGGCCCCCAGTCTCCTGACCGTTCCCCTATCCGTCACCTGGGGACGCGCCCCATAGGTAGCCCAACCCATGGGTCTTACATTATTCATTGCTGATGTTAGATTTTGGAACTGGTTCTCGATCCAGCTGTTCCGTGATTTTCCATCTAAATTCTCCTGCCTGGTGGATTTCACTGCAGTAATTATCTCCTAAGTGGGTACATATGTTGACGCAATGAGAAAGTTCAGACCTTTCCTCAACAAGAATTCCCCTAAGTCAGTAAGGGGGCGGGAACTCATGTTGATGACGTTGGCGGCTTCGTAGATGTCCTGTTTTCGGACTACATATGGGCATTCTTTCCTCTTCAACTTTCTTCACTTTCTATTCATTTTCAATTTTTAATTGTATTGGTTCTCTCAGGGATTTCAAATCATTTTATATCATATTAGACAATTAAAGTCCGAACTAATGAAATTCACGAGTGAACTGCTTATTCATCAACTGTCAAATATACAAAAGCATAATTATTTTTTTTCCCAATTCGCGAATAAAATATTGTATGTTCTCTACAAACCAGATCTGTTCGACGTGGATGCTTTGTTCACTCACTCAGTCGACCGCAGTATTAGTCGGTTGTTCAAGCCGTAAGCGATAGATTTTCACTTGCTATCATCCAACCCGTGTTAGGAATCACACGTTAAAGGGTAAGACCTCTTTGGTTCGTAGCTCGCACAAGTTTCGACTTCTGAGGGTGGTTGTTCGTAGAGGTGCGCAGCTGGTTCAATGGAAAAACATATTTTAAACATATTTATCATGATAATCTTGGATTCTTAACATTACTGTTTACATAATTCAATTATAAATAGCTTAAAGTCTTCATCATGAAACACTAAATTAAATTACCAGAACATGGTAAATGAGCCCTAATATCTCAATGGCAGTTAGCTTCATAATTACGATATCATTCTCATACGAAAAATAGAACCATGATAATGCTTAATTTACTGTTCACTGCTTTTCCAGTGTAAGCTGCGGAAAGAGGCAGAAAGCAATTTTTCATTCTTGGCTTTGCAACGGAGCGCCATTACAATTGTTCAGTTTTGGTATCGTTTAGTTTTGTTTAGTTTTGGTTGGAATTTTTTGATGATCACATAGATGGAGTCTTCGTAAAGGGAGTCTGCGCATGCTATCGGCATGAAATTTGGGATAGACAAATGTGTAACACTCCATCTCAAAGACAACGATGCAGGGATTACGGAAAGGATGTACTGCTCATAGATGGAATCATCTCGCACCGGAGAAACTAGAGAGATGCACATCGGGGTGCATCTCTCCGGTAACAGCAGTGAAGAACTCTACGGCAACTATCAATACAAACTCCGACAGATTTGGTCATCGAAACTGTCGTGAAAGACCGTGGACTTTTGAGTTTGGAATGTTCACATGACACAATGGTACTGGATGGAGCCTGTGAAGTCATCAGGAGATTCCCTTCTCTGAATGCTCCGCGACCACGAGAGAGTGGGAGTTGAAGTATTCAGGGCAGCTGCGAAGCAGCTGTTTAGTTTTCGACGCTTAACAAGGAGAACACAATTTTGTCACCAAGTTGGAACCTGTTTAGCAAAAGTTACAGATGAAAGCCACAGAGATCACTTCACTTCTAGAGTATCAGAAGCATAAGCCAATGCATGGGATATTTCTCAACAACATTGAAGACCACGGCTTATCAAGGCACATGACTATTGCTTCGCTTTGTTGAAGTCGGAAACGGAGGGGTTCATCATGTCCCGTCAGGATGGTATCTACATCAACTTAGTCCACCGCCATCGCGTGATGGGTATAGAAGTTCCTATAATTGGGTGCAAGACCTGCTGTGAGGCGCCTGAGACCCTAAAGCACTTGCTATCAGCATGTCCAGAATATGTGGACACAGCTTATCCTAAGAGCTCTTCATTCCAATCTATGGTACTTTTACGATATTGACAAAACGATATTTACAAACATCCGTTTGCAAAATCGTTCTCAATAAGTTTATTCCACATAAACGCAGTTCTCCAGATGGAACAGTTTTCAAACAGTGAAGTTGGAGGTGTATTGAGTTGAACTTGATATGCACTGCTCTCGGTGAAATCAAATGTGCCAAGTCACTTGAACACTTTCCGTTAAAGTATAAAATAGAGAGAAATCTCCAACCTTTCTTCGATGTTCCAGACTATCAAGGTTGCACGTGATGTTCGCCTCTCCAATCAGGCGGATGGCTCTTTTCTGGATGGAATCCAACAACTTCAGGGTACGTTTGGGGGCAAAGCTCCATACATGAGAACAATACTCCAAACAAGGTCTGATCTGAGCTTCATATAGCATCAGTAGTTGCTGAGGTGTGTACAGTTCGGAACAGTGTTCCAAGCTCTTGAGAAACAACCATTGCAATTTCAGCGACATGATTATGCCAAGACATATTGGTGTCCATTTCAAACCCCAGCAAACTTATCGAAGCAAAAAGCGGAATTGACTGACCTGACATTATTATATCCGGTTCGGTGACATTTATCTTCTTGGAGAAAACCGATGCCTGGGTTTTTGTTGCATTGAATTGAACATGATTACTTTCACCCCAATTCGAAATCACTTCTCAATCCTCATTGAGATATGCAACATCCTGCTGCTGGTGAAGATGTGCCTCCGTAGCCGATGTCTTGGAATCCAAATGGAATGACGAGACAAGTGTACTGTCGTCTGCAGAACAATATATTGGATTCTTGGTTGGAGACAATATGGTTTGGAGACAATGTGGATTCCTGGGGAACACCAGCGTTGATGGTGAAAGTATTCGAGAGATATCCATCGACGGCCACTTGCAAGTAACGTTTTTTCAAGAAGCTGAAGAGTCATACACAAAAATGATCCGACAAGTCATAGCATCAAAGTTTGGCCAGCAAACCCTCATGCCAAACACGGTCAAAGGCTTCAGAAATATCAAGCGTAACAGCTCTTGATTCTCCTTGTCGACCATCCTAGCAAAACGATATCGGTCATGGAGTTTTCAGCTCCCGGTCAGAACGAATATCGTCCGAAAAGATGAGGAAAATCGGATGAAATATCAAGAATTCCTCTTTGACCTCCGCAGACTCTATCCAGACCACTCTGTTGAAATTGTTGTTCTAGTTATTAGCGTTCTTGGTGGAATGATGCTCCCTTTACTCTCGAATCTCAAGAATCTTAGCCGGAAAAATGCAGAGGCTGTCATTATCAGCTCATTGCGTCTGCATAAGACATTGATTTTCGGACCCAATGATCACTTACCCTGCGGTGTGAGGAGTGTTCATTAGTTGATAATGCCTGCGTGCCTCCTAAGTCAGTCGAAGCTTCGGGAATAGAGTCCGACCAGTTTATCCCTCGGTAATAAAAGTATTCATTTAATAAACTGCCATGTTCTTCAGAGTACATCGTTTCATTCTCATCAGTTTTGCCAGTTTGTAAACTCATATCGAATGCACGAATTGATGACGTATTTTGTCGAGATTTATTTACAGACCTTCAGTTTTCAGTCGTAACATATCATTAGAAAGTGTTTTTGAGTTTTTATTGTTATCCAATCTTTTCAACATAGAAGCATCTCTGTTGAGGGAACAGAGAAACATATCATGAGAAGATACAAACTTTACATCAGATAAAATACTATTGATAAGAATGTGCCTCGTAGTTGTCAAATGTAACGTGATATTCTGCAACTTACAATCCAATTATTATGAAAATGGTTCAGTTTATGAAAGCAAATCAAATCATTCTCAAAATATTTGTTCATTTGATTCTGTATCTGTTGAATAGCTTCTTATCTGTCAAATTCAAAAATACAAAAATCGAGTAAAATAAAATGTGGATTTTGAATCACAGCGGTTCTTCTCCAGGAAATTTCGCAAAATATGTCTCAACATGTTCATCAGACACATCAGCTAAGGTAGGCGGCTCCCATTCTGGTTGTTCATTTATTCCTTCTCGAAAGGCATATATGGCTGCAAAAGAAAATGTACACTTTTATTTCAATAATAAATGAATATATAATTTTTAGCGAAAATTTGGCTAGTGTAAGTTCATGAATCTCATGTCGGAAACTGATTTTAAATATTATATTGATGATAATAAGTATCTTGTTTTTACAATTGGGAACAAATATATATAATGAATACATTACAAGTACTTCCAGACACCAAAACTATATGAGTGTTCTCGACACGAGTTTCAACAACCAAGTTGAGGTCGTCAGGTCATATTTTGCATTATGGACAGACAAAAAGATCTATTAAAATGAGATATAAGAAACACTTAGCACACTTAAAAACTGGAATACCTGAAAAATCAGTAGTCGCCCATCATATTTCGCAACAAAACCATTCCATAGACTTCAGTTCATTAAAATTAGTTAAACAAGTTAACAACAACAGGCATCTAGATGCCTATGAGAGTGCAGAAATAAGTAAACATAATAATATCTATTATGTATAATGATGGTGGACCAATACCTAATAGTATATATAGCTAAAACTATACAGGGTGTAACTGAATAAGTGTGAAACATGTAAGGAGGTGATTCCTCATCGAAAAAAGATAGTATCTTCATTGGAGCATCCCTTGTTAAGATACAGCCCCTTGAAGGGGGTACATAAAATTTGTATAACAATTTTTTTCACAAGCACTGAAAAAGTTACAATATTGAAATTAACCTGACGTTTTGACTACCAAAAAGACACTTAGCCAGTAATTTATTTGGTTTACCCCATGGTAGTAAGGGGTGGAAAACGTAACCCTTAAAATGGGTTTTTTGCCCAAAATAAATCAGTTCGAATCAAAAAATTATTTTACGAACAACTACAGAGATACATCGTCACAATTGTGAACTGGATTTAATGTTATTTTGTAGTTAGTAACTGCATTAAACGATTAAACGGTAATAGACGAAAATAATTTATCAATAACAAAACACACAACTTGTAGAAATCATAGTAAATGTTCAATATGTCTACCTTCAGACATTACGCATGCGTCTAGACGTCGGCGCATTGAGCCACGTATTCGCTCAAATATTCCTGGAGTCTCTCTGATTTCCCTGCACGTATCGATGATGTGGTTTATTAAGTCTTCTACATCGCGAACAGGAGTATGATAAACCAAATGCTGTGGATGGCCCCAAATAGAGAATTGAGATTCGGGAATCGATCGGGCCAGTTCTGTGATCCTCCTCGACCTATCCACTGATTTGTATATGTTTCAGTTAAATGCTGACGTGCTACTTGACTAAAATGGGCGGGAGCCCCATTATGCATAAAAAAACATATCCCTCCTGATGCCCAAAGGAACTTCCTCCAGCAGTACTGGATGCACTTCTTTTAAAAATTGAACGTATGCGTCACCATTTAATCGAGCAGGTAGAAAATGAGGCCCAATTAAATCATCCCCAATAACTCCGAGCCACATGTTAACAGAAAACTGTTCTTGATGGTTAGTTTCGACAATAGCTTGAGGGTTTTCATCAGCCCATATGTGGTAATTATGAAAATTAATAATATTATCCCGAGAAAAACTACAATCGCCTGTGAATTCTATCGTCTTCAGAAAGTCACAATTTCTTCATTTCCAGCATCCAATTGCAAAATTCCAGACGATTCGGAAAGTCTCGCGGTAACAGTGCCTGTACTCGTTGCAGATGGTAAGGGTATAAGAGTTGTTCCTTTATAATTCGAAATACCGTCATATGATCAACATTTAGCTGAAAAGCAATTATTCTAGTACTGGTAGTAGGTTGTTCTTCAATCAAATTGAGTACTGCTTCCTCAAGCTGTGGTGTTCGTACTTCTCGATGGCGACCACAATCCTGCGTTCTTTTGTCGAATGAACCATATTCTCGTAATCGTTGATGGATATTCTATGTGAAGGATGCTGCCGTTGAGGATACATTTCAGCATATCTTCTAGAAGCTTCTATCCCATTCCCCTGCGACAGACCGTAAACGTAATGCATATCAACAATTTCCTCATTTGTGTATGCCATTTTAATAACAAGTGAATTATTGAAGTAACAAATTAAGAACAAAAAAACAACACACAATTAGTATTAATTCAATTTCGAAAATTCACAAAATGACAGCGTCATACCAATTTAATTGTCACTATCGCTAATAGCGACCTACTAGATAGATTAGTTTCGTATTTTCGCATTTATGACGATGTATCTCTGTAGTTGTTCGTAAAATAATTTTTTGCTACGAACTGGTTTATTTTGGGCAAAAAACCCAAGAGACATTTTTTGTTTAGAGTGAAACAGGCTATCGAAAATAAGTTTTTAAATGGTAAACAAATAATAAGACAACAAGTTACATTGGAAATAAATTTTAGGGGTTGCGTTTTCCACCCCTTACAACCATGAAGTAAACCAAATAAATTTCTGGCTAAGTGTCTTTTTGGTAGTACAAAACATCAGGTTAATTTCAATATTGTAACTTTTTTAGTGCTTGTGAAAAAAATTGTTATACAAACTTTATGTACCCCCTTTAAGAAGCTGTATCTTAACAGGGGATGCTCTAATGAAATTTTTATATATGAAAGATCCTATCTTTTTTTCGATGAGGAATCACCTCCTTGAATGTTTTACACTTATTCAGTTACACCCTGTATAGCTTGTTAAAATAATATTTCAATTATTAGATTTGCCTGACTTCATAAGGACACATTGTAAAATTAATTTAAGAATAATGAATGAGGCAATATTGTGAAATTAATTCAAGACACTTGAGACGCAGATACTAGAAGGGGTATCTATGGTATAAATAAGGATAACTTTGTAAGTTTGATTAGTTTTATCTTCCTTTTGAATATGATCACTTGTTGATCGAAACTTGTGTCGAGGTGTTAAAATAACGGTTTGTTGTTGGGAAAAAACTCCAGTAATATTCATTACTACACAAATAATAATGTCAGAACAGACAATTCCGCTTTCTTCTTAGATAAGATTGTTGGGGAAATTGCAAAGGCTGCTTCTCAAAAACTTGGAACACTGTTCCGAACCAGAAAACTGTACACACCTCAGCAACTTTCGATGCTTTATAAAGCTCAGATCAGACTGCATGCAAAATTCGAATACTCTTATACATTAATCTAGAGGCAAACTATTGAATTCTGAGTTTTTGGGACATTTTTCATTAGATAATCATTTCAGTTGTGTGTTGGGTTTCTACTTTTTAGTCGTTATACAAAAAATGTGGGAAATTTCAAAAAGAAGCAAGAAAGCATGAGCCAAAAAAAATCTCAAGGTTTTATTATTGAAGAAGAATACGGCTGGCAAAGAAAATTAGAAACACAGTGTTGTCTTTTTATTATTTATAACAGTTGTCAAAACTCGCAGCTTCACCTCCACACTAAAAGCAAACCAGCAAATGGAAAAAATATTAAGAAGCAAATTTACGCAAAAGGTCATAAGGTTCAAATTTTGTGTGAGACTGGAAAATAACGGTGCTCTTCACAAGTAGTTTACTGTTTGAAAAAGGGTCAAATTTCTTTTTCACCGATAAGGTTATTTTAAAAAACCCATACAAAAATACATTTGAATTCATATAGGTATGAAAAGGACCTAGTGATGCCATCTTCCACAGAAAAGATTAACTTATTATGACTTATTCAAATGAACGTAAACAAAACTGTAAATGTGTTATAATAAGCTCTGTCTCCGTATTATGAGGTGGAGGGAGCAATATGTTTTGTCATAAGCAATCGATTGCAAAATAAACTATTTACAAAGATGTCCAGATTATGCATAGAAGTTGGTTTCAGATGCACACTAGAAGCAAAAGAGCTCTCGAAACATTTGCCTGTCTGTCGAAAGTCGAAACTTGTGCGAGAAAAGGATTAACGAGGTTTAACCCTTCAACGTGCGATTTCTAGCACGATTATCAAACCAATCTTTACTAATATAAATATTAAAGTTTGTGAGGATGGATGTATGTGTGTATGTATGTATGTTTGAGGCTCTTTCACGCCTAAACAACTGATAATTTTGGTCATAACATAACGATAAGTATTAAGTAAGTCGAAAAAATCTTGCTCTCTGAGGGCTATCTTGGCATGCGATGCTTATACCGTTGGAGTTACATGCAGATAATGTACCGTGAGATTGTTTACCTTGAATATTTCTGAATGAAAGTCCGCGATAGCATAAATCTATCTCTTATATGGTAGTCACTAAATGCAAAATACTGAGCAACAAATAAAATTAAATTGGATACTTTTTTACAATACAATTTTAGAATACCTGTTAAATTCTAATAAAAATTGATAAAATTGACCCAACGCAGTAAGCCATTACGCGTCACGTCTACTGTAAGACGACGGGGGACGATGAGCGGGGGTAGGAGGTGGTCTGAGCAATGAAGCGCCATCGCCAAAAACGGGACCACCCGAACGTGAGCAGACGCATGAGGGCAGATGTCATTGACGGTTGTGTTAATTTTGCGAATTTCTTTATAGATAACATAATTCGTTCTCGAAACTATTCATTACTTAGTGCTGTTGGCAATTTTTTCAGCTACTGTATTTTTGATGTAAAGATATAAATTACTACCTGTTGCCCTTCTAATAATAACGTACAGTAGAAGCCACTGAACCTAGAATTTTGAAATATGCAGGTAAGTTTTTTTTTTGGGAAAGAAAGTTTTTGGCTTTCTACTACTCCATCTGATATATTATCAGTCGTTTAGGTGTGAAAGAGCCTCAGGTAAGTTCTTTTTATATCGTAAATAAGCATCAGGAAAGGGAATCAGGAATTTCCATCCCAGAGGGGTTCAAAGATTGTATTGAATTTCGTCAGTTATGAAGTTATAAACCTAAAGTTTTGGGTTAATAAAAAATTTAACTTTCTTTGAAATAGTCTGTCACGAAACTTAATGCTACAAACCAAATACTACGCTGGCGAAGTCGCGGGCAACAACTAGTTTCTTATAAACATTGAATTACACAGTGAACCCTTTCCAAACACTTACTTTTATATGGACATCGAATTATACAAAAACACTTTTTCCTATTCAGTTTGTACTTCAAACATTCGTCATGGAATTTAAACAGATGTCATTCACAGGATTGCTGCAAAATGTACTATATGAAATTCCACTTACATGGAGTATTGTCATCATCAATTCTGTCGATATTTATCCATTTAAATCCCTTTTATTAAAATTTACTTACTTTCGTTGATATTTTCGATAAAGTAGAATTTATATAACTAGGAATTGACCTTATAGGCTTTTTTTCAAAAACTTGTCTCTCCTGAAAATATACCCCTATTAATCTTATGGAATTATATTCGATATTGAAAATAATTACAATGTTTTCTCAATGAGGACAATTCTGGATGGAAATAGACAAAATTTTGAAATTGTACGCAACACACAAATCAAAATTGGGTTTGCAAATGTCAACACTGTGGACTGTGGGAAAGATTGAATTCAACAAAAAAACACAGACATCGATTAATATCCAATTAAACGTCATTAATAAAAGCTGTTGCAAGGATTGTTCGAAATGTTATGAAGAACAAACAGGACGTTACCTGAAAAACAGGTTATCGGAACGTGAAAAGGACACAAAAAAAATTTAATACTGTCATACCAACAGCCTTTGTAAGACACATAAGTTAAAATGACCAGAGCTTTGCGAACCCCCAATATTTTAGATGTCATGTGATTTCACAAATTTCATGTTTTCAGTCACTTATTCCCGTTTATTTGCGTACCTATGTTGTCTGTCGTATATATAACAACTTTTTCTACCAAGTTCAACTAAATTATTTTACTGTAAAACCCTGATTATGGTTTCGATAAAATCCCAAACGTTGGTAAAAAACCAAATTGTTCGTTCACGAAAGTTTTTGTTTCCTTTCCCAACATAAACAACATCCAATTATTTTTACGTATCGCAAATTATTGAAATCGATGAAAAAAATTAGTTATTAGGTATTCAGTTAGTAAATCAGGTCAAATCAATAAAAATAAATAAAACCTTATATAGGAATGATTACAAGAAGCAACCTCAATATCATTCAAGATATAGGCATCAGTTGCTTGTCATTCAACATCAGGACAACTTCTTCAATGGAACAATTCTCCAAACATACATTCAAATTGGTTATGATCCATTCTAAGGTACGAATGAAAAATGCTCACTGTTCCGTCATCAAATTATCAAACATTGAGTCAAAATTATACTACCCCTAACAGTGTCTCTGCTGCGATGTATCAAGTTCATGTTCACTCTGTATTCCATATTCAAACTTTCCTTCAAGGTCATCGTTTTTGCTAACTCGAATGTTTTTAGAGTGACCTTCAAACTGGTTGGAGAAAATTGCCTCAAAGTTGTCAAAGTTTCAGTTGCCCATCTCGACCCATCTTCCTCTAATCTGGTAATAATTTCCTCGATAGTTGGTGCAGCAAAACAGTGATCTATGGTATCTCTTATGGTAGAGAATGACAACTTTGGAAGATTATCTTCGCTGAAACATTCTAAAACTCTTCTGATATCAGCACAGCTGCTGGTTTCCAATAAAGCTTTTTCTAGTTCGGGTATATCACAACTCTTACAATAATGTGTCGCAATCCCAGTTTTGACAACGTCTGAACCCTTCAAAGAATTACTCGTGAGTCCTAAATATAATCCCAGCTTTCCATTGAGTTGTTGTAAAAAATATGGTGAACCTACATTCGGAAAAAACGCTAGTTTGGTTTCGGGCATCGCAAAAATTGTTTTTTCTGAGGCTACTCGAAAAGAAGTGAATACTGAGAGCCCTGCCCCACCTCCCATTACAATTCCATCCATGAGGGCTACTGAGGGTACTGTACATGAGTATATAGTCAATATCGTTTTGTGGAACGTTTGAAAATAATTATGGAGATCGTTCTTTCCTCCTTCAAATCTCAGATCCCCACCAGCACAAAATGCTTTACTGCCAGCACCTTTAATCACTATCAAGTTCTTGTTGCTCTGCCATCTCGACAAAGTAGACAAGAGTTTGGTTATCATTTCAAGGGTGACAACATTCAGGTGTCTTGGTCGGTTGAGTGTGATCACACCTTTATCTCCAAAATCGTTGACAATGAGGTCATTATTCGTTTCACTAGCACCAGAAAAATATTTCGAGTTTCCTATTATCGATGAGAGAGGCCTTCCAAAATTCGCAGGACGAAATATCTGAAAAGAGGGGTATTGTATTCAGTTGACTCACTACAGAATTTAGTACTGTATGCCTAGTAATGAATATTTGCTTCATGGAAGTGAAGACGATAATAAAAATGTATGAAAACGAAATTTTTCTGGAGTAAAATTTAGTAATATCTGTTGTACAATTGAATAGAGCCAAGATAGCCAAAACACGAGTATTCCAATATGGAAAAATATACTATATTACCTAGACAATGTTTTCTATGAAAATACAAAAATCTTAATATGATTTCCAATGTACACGGTATTGTCTATATTGATTTGCTAAGTGGTGTCTCAGCAGTAATGTATTATGTAAATAAATGTTATCACGAGAGTATAGATGAAGACAATTTATCATTATTATTATCATTTCAACTGAAAAGTACGATTTTTCCTCCTCTTTTCGTCTCATCTGGAGCTGAAAATTCCATTAAGAATATCCTCATGCTGTGATGGTTGAGAAGAACTACATGTCTTATTAGCGTGTATGAGCCTAACGCTTGGAATGAATAGTTCGTAGGGCAACATCGATGTCTCATCAATAAAAATAGCGTATATGGCAATGAAACACTCTTAGGTCCGCGTTATGTCAATTGATATTGATTGATACTGCATTTGTTGGGCATGTCGAGACCAAGTGTATTTGGGTCTCAAGCGCCTCGCTACCTTGCACCTGATATCAGAAACCTTTATACTCATCACGCGACTACAGTAAACCAAGATGTCAAAAACACTATCCTGGCCGGCCATGATGAACACCTCGGTTTCCGACTTCAGCCTAGTCGGCCTAATGAAAGCGATGGTCAGGTACTTTGATGAACCTAGTTTGCGCTGGTCAGGCCCTATCCACCGAAGCTCTGATACATTCGTGAGAATGCGCAAGCGACCACTCCACACACCGTGGGGGCTACTGAAGTGAGCCAAGAATGACAAGTTTCTGCATTTATCCGGCTAAGATTTCTGCCGGCGTGATTTTGAGATTCGAGAGTAGAGAGGGCATATTCGTAGCTTGTGTCAGCCTGAGGGTAGGAAACGAATAGTTCCAATAAATTCAGCACTTCTCTTTTCCTTCAACAGATTCAATATCCTTCGGAGCTTAGGGCAACAACGGTGTCTCGTCAATACCGTAGCTGGTAATAAAGCACTCTAAGGGCTGCGTTTCATCGATTGATATGGCCAGAAAGTGAATATGCTGGACATGCAGATAGCGATTGCATTAGACTGTACCCATCACGCGACTGCAGTAGACTGAGGTGTTGAAGACACCATCCTGGTAGGCCATGATGAACCCCTTCCGGCTTCAGCCCACCCGACCTGAGAAAAGCGAAGGTCAGCCGCTTTAATGCATTGGCTTATCCTTGTGTTGCCGCGGATGTGAAGTGATTTCTGCGGCTTTCATATGGGCCATATACTTATTGTATATATCTTACAAACATCTTTATATATATTTACTAAAAAGATATTATTCACTTCTTTGATAGAGTTGCATAACAAGAACTTAGTACATTTCGGACAGAAAAAATATCTTTCATTTTTATTCTTCTAAAATATAAAAAAAAAAGTGATCAAAAGGAGTACTTGTTACATTGAGTTGTCAAAAAGGCAGTATTGAACTTCTCTTATCAGTGAGATAAATGTAATGAACTTTCTAAAAAGAAAATGTCAATATATCTAGTACTGAAAACGTGTGTAATATATATAGGATAATTCGTGACTGGATATATTATATGAAGAACAGTATTTTGGAAAAGAAAGTATTTTGGAGTTGCAGTCAGGTTTTGAGGGCTATTCAAAGAAAACTCTTTGTTTTTGTCAAGCTTTCGGTGGTGCTTACCACCCTCCTCAGAACTGTAATATATTCATTGAAAATATGTTTTATATCACAAACGGAACTACTTACTAACGTGAGATTGAGAAAGAAAATAAGTATCTCTACAAAACATGAAACATTTTTTTTCTGATGGAAGTGACTGACAATGACATTAATTTTAAGAAGGAAAGTTTTGATCAGAAGTGATTTTTTCTTTTTGACATTTGAGAATGTATGTATAGATTTGACTAAGATTGTTCGAATCAGTTCTTTCATTCATAGATCTATCATAATTATTAATGTGTACCATTTCCAGAAAAACTCTTTTCAATTAGTTTGATTCTGTACAGAATATCAAAATTGGAAAAAAAAGTTATTGTATTCGAAGTGTACTATGACGATGTAATAATATTCGATAAAACGTTTTGTGTCACCATGGCCACCATCAACTTTTTTTTAAATACGGACCTGTCTTTTTCATTACAGAGTTTGATAAAGCGATAAATTGACAACCCAAGGGTATATCACATTTAATATTCTTATAGCGTTTTATTTGAAATAAACACCATCATCAGTGGCAACAATCGAAGAGAAAAACAATTTATTTTATCATAAACTTTTAGGAAAAATTGAAGCGATACGGAAAATCCTCTTTGTTGAATGAACATAAGTTTTTGGTCCAGACAATTTCTGTGGCAATTTTCTATCATAATAGGCGAGTAAGATCTGGGGATCGAGCTGGCCAGTTAATTGGTCCATTGTTTCCAATCCATTTTCTTGGAAATATTGCATCTAAATGTTTCCTTACTATTTCTGCATTATGGGGAGGAGCGCCGTCCTGTTAAAAATACTGTATTTCATGGCGGATATTCAGTAGCAATTCATCTAAGTAGCCATCGAATTCATTGAATAGGAAATGAAGATACATTTCACTATTCAAATGATCATCGTTAAAAAGGGCCAATGCTGTTTGTTTTCACAATTCCTAACCAAACATTTATTCCGAACCTTACTTGGAAATTAGTTTCCCTATATGTAAATATTCATTTGTATTATTCCACCTATAATGGATACTTCTGTTAAACCAACCATTGTTGGTGAACTTTGATTCGTCCGTCCATAATATTTTTTTACAAATATTTTCAACTTCCCTATTTCTACATCCTAACCACTTCGCAAATCGTACCTACTCTCCTTCCGTAATCCCTTTTTTCGAGGTGAAGACCTTTGCGTATCCTGTAGCATTTATATTTATTCTTCTTCGAAATAGTTCTGGTGGATTTTACAGAAATCCCCATTTCGTGGGTAATTTCTCGTAAAGAACAATCTTGATTAGCATAATTTTTGTAACTGGACAATGTGGTAATATTTGCTCACACATAACATTTATTTGATTCCTCACAGTTTCAGTAACCACACATTTTTTGTTTCCTTTCTGTCAAATGCACCATAGTCCCTCAAATTTCTTTTTAATCGTCTAAACATTTGGATGTTCGGAATACGACGATTGGGGTATAGCTCAACATACAAATTCCTTGCCAAAAGAGGATTTCTATTTGATTTTGCATAACTAAATAGCATATCAGTCCTTTCATCATACGAATACATCTTTGATATGTTCATAAACGTCTGACATTTCTCAACAGATATCAACAACGCATTCATTTTTCCAGCCATAGATATACATTTGAATTTTGAATTTATCGCTGCATCAATATCTATAATAAAAAAGACAGGTCCGTATTTAAAAAAAAGTTGATGGTGGCCATGTTGACACGAAACGTTTTACCGAATATTTATTACAACATCTTCATAGTACACTTCGAATACAATTAAATTTTCGTTTTCCATTTTTTGATATTCTCCTAAATAACAATTCTATTCGAAAAAAACGAAAAACAGAATTTTTGGTTTTCCCTATATAACTCGAGAAGAGCGAGAGTCCCCGTGAATTCTCTTCGACCATTGTATTGTTCCCGATGACAGTTAACTTTTTTCCCATTTAATCGTCTTCGTATCTGGTACGGTTTAGAATATAACAATGTTACGACATGATAAAAGAAATGACCGGTATAGTAACCCTGGGCCACCAACAAATTCATTTCATTGTTGTCATTCCAAAACATAAATCATCCACACCCATTATTTAGATAATGAAGTATGCAGTGAAATTTTTCTGAATAAAAATGTGAAGACAACTATCTAGTTCATCACAGTATCATCATTAACATTCTGCTTGGTTACGCCACTGGCGTGTGTGACAATTCTTGTGCTGCGGCATTAGAAACTGATGAAATTGACATATGTGATATTATGTGTTATACCTATTCTAACACGAAGTTAATTGAGCAACGTAACAATGTTAAAATATTTGTAAAAAATCTTACGTGGGTAAGGTATGATATTCTAAGAAAACATTAATTTGATTTCGAAAATATGAAGTCGTCAATGTCACACATCTCTATAGGTTAGTAGACGCTCGCAACAAATTATTAAAGTTAGCATCGTCTCGTAACGAACGTGAATTTTAAGATCGAGTACAAATCCGAATGCAAAATAATTCATACTATATACCTACTATACTACACCTACATAATATATCAAAGTGAATACATACCAGCATTATGCAATAGTAAACTAGGCTATCAATGAATTTGAGTAATATGATAAGGTCGGACTAAAGTTTTGATAAAACAAATGAAATTCACTGATTTGAACGTTGATTTATTGGTAGAGTTCGACTTTTTACTTTCTTTGAACAGGATCGGAGTAGTGGTATTGGCGACTTGAAAATAAAATAGTTATTCCACACCCTATTGTGGGCAATGTACGTTAGTTTATTCAGAAAATATGCTTCATTAGATTTATCATTCAATGATAAGATAAAACTAAGTCATAGTATAATTTTACTACTCGTGGAACAAATCCTAATGAGCTTACGACGAAAATTTCAATTCAATGTGGGAACATTTTTTTCATCTTCGAACATAATTTAGTAGTATAAATTTATCTTGATTTCAGTAGATGAAATTCAGATATTAAAGGACCTATTTCCATCTTTTCTTAGATCATCATAGGAAAGACTGCAGAATTTTAATGTTGTCAAATAGTTTATAGGTTATATTACAGGAATAACTGATGGAAAACCCAAGAAAATTAATAATAAGAAGTGTGTATATCTCCGTAACGGTAAAGAGTGTATTTATATAGTAATAAAAAAATATTAACAAAATATAGGTATTCCGATTCTACACTAGAAATCCTCTTACTTCTACGACTATAACTGTGTATTCATTAGCTATGTTGTCAACTACGGCAAGTTTTTTATGTTTGTTTTCGAAACACTGAGCTTTGAGGAGGTGTTTATATTTTCATTGAAATATAGTTCTAATATAGGGGAAATTTGACTGTAGAACCCAATTTCGTTTGAACTGACTGACAACTTGCCACAAATGTATACTGAAGTAGTTGACCAGTTAAATATTGTGAGGCATGACCTTGTGATGTGAATTCATCAGCAGTAGAAGAAAACCAACACAACCCTGTTCATGAAATAAAGTAGCGCAGTATCTCTTCTTTGAAATAGGGCGGTAAATTAGCAAAAATTAATGAACTGTTATCAAGATTTTTGACAGGGAATATCTGAAAGTTATGTTTGATCCCTGACTGATTTGAAATTTGAAACCAACTTTTACAAAACGCCAGCCCTGGCGCTGGCCAAATAGGCATCTACAGAAAAATTTGGTGGCTGAAACCAGACATTTTGTCTTATCAATACACAATGGTAGTTATAGAACATACTCGTCTTTGGTTTAGTAGCAGGCTACTGCTACTAAACCAAACTCACTAGCAGCGCTAGTAGTTCGGTAGGGACAAACACTGCCTAATCCTCATATAAACATATGGTAAAGTAAAATTAAAAAATAATGTTTTTACCAGAAGAAAATGATCCTGGAGCAAAACCAAAATTTGCAACTGTAAAGGATAACAATGTTGTAACATTAAAACGTTGACTTGCATGCCGTAATTTAAAAGTAACTGGAAAAAAAGTGAATTAATAGACAGCTTAGTATATAGACTCTAGTAAAAGAGTAGCGGTAGATTCAAACTGTAATAAAAGAAATTTAAAATAATTATGAATTTCAGATTTATACTCTAGTGAAATTTGAATCAAATATAGATGGTAGGTAATGAAATAAATTCAATTAAATATAATAAATGAATATAATTTAATGAATGATTGAGGTTATATCTCATTCTAATCAAGGGTAATTAACTATGAAAAATGTACTATTCATTTCATGATTACAGCATACATATGAATATTTATTTATTTTTTGCAATGTTAAATTCACTCTCCTCGAAGCATATATCCATTTCTTACATCTAATCTCATTAATATGAGGTTTTGTAAATGGTATTAATAAAATGGTATTAATAACACGTTTTCTTCCGGATATCGATTATCCGACGTACAATGCTCAAAATAGCAATGCTTTGTTGGCATTATACTAGCACAAAATAATTTTTTATATCAGGTTTATATTTTTAAATAATAAACTAACATTACGTAAATAACACTGTTTTACATGTGAATAGTTTATTTTTGTCCTTACTACTAGTGCTGCCTCTCGTGACCCGTTCGCTGTACTATTCTCAGGAAAAAGGCTCATTAGAATTACTTATGTCAAGGTCAAGTGAGTATTTAAAAAATATTCCTAACCTTTACTCAACTATAGGGTCTCTCATTGAGCGTTTCCTATCCTTAAATTCAAATGAAACAAGATGTGTGTGAGAAATCAATCGAAATTTTTTATTCGTTTGAGACAACTATTGATGCCATTATGTGTGGAACGTGACATCGTTAAACGTCGCTGGCCAGTTCACATCACCTCCACGTAAGATGACCATGCCCCCAAATCGCTCGTGTAGAGTATCCAATGTTTCATGAGCTGTGTGGAACGTAGCGCCGTCCTGTTGAAACTACATGTAGTTGGTGTCCAGATCATCCAATTCAAGCCAAAAGAAGTTAGTCGACCTATAATGCTTGCCATTGACAGTGATGGCTGAGCCAACGTTCTTCTCAAAGAAAGTAGGTACGATGACGCCACCAGTCCAAAATCCACACCAAACAGTGACTTCTTCGGGACGCATTGGACGCTCTTGGATGCTATGTGGATTGGTATCGTCCCAAATTTGACAATTTTATTTGTTCACGTTCCCATTGCTGAAGAAGAATTTGCGATGAAAATTAGTCCGGCCGTACATGCACCACATATTTGCAGTTGAGGCAACCACAACATTGTGACCACGTTGACTGCACTTCGCGGTTAACCCAACCACATTTTTGTGGTCGACTTGCGGTCATATAAACCGCATTTGCAGTTGAGCCAATTGACATCCAGATTTTGTGGTGTCAGAGTTTAGTGCCAGTTTCAATATGGATTTCGAAGAAGAAGCACTACTACTTCTTATTTTGAGGAGAAGGAGAAGATGTAGGAAGGTACGATTGATTTGGGTACATCCACTTCTGGTTGCGCGACAACAGGAAAGAAAATTTTTATATTTTGTTTGAAGGTAGTTGACAATGTTTCTTGGTGCATTCCATCAGTTTGGACTTCCATTGTCTGATATGATATGAATTGGTTTGAAATCCCTGAAAGAATCTGTTTAAAGTTTTAATTACTTCAGAATGTCTATTAGTTCTTTTGATGAATTAATTAGAATCTTGAAATCAAAAATTGAACGCTGTGAGACCAATATGAGAAAAAGTACACGACGGTATACGCGGTTGGGTACGACTGCAAGTTTGTGGTTAGTGTCCGGCGGATGCCGCGATGACATCTCGGCGGAGAACAGCAGCAATTTGACTGCAGACGCCCGTTTTGACTTTTGTGAACGCCTGTGTACGTGTAGTACAGTATTTCTTATGGGCGGCTTGAGTTCGCTGGAACGCAACTGCAATTGTGTGGTCGATCCGACCGCAAAATGTGGCTCGTGTACGGGCTCTCTTAGGGTCAGTTGCCAACTGCTCCAGAGCCCATTCAGCGAACCCACGTTGTCGTTTACCTTTAGTTCCTGGGTCTGTTGAATTTTGTACAGGTGGACACAAGTCACGACACAAAATTAGCCAAGTTGTAATTTGCGAAAGGCCGAGTTCTTGTGAGTGACGTGTAATTGAGTGCCTCGGATTCTCTTTACAGACAGCGGTGATGTTTTCGTCAGATCTTGCGTTTCGTCGACGTACGGTAATTGATCGATCGTTTGAGAAATCAGTGAATTCAAATGTATCTACTACATTGGGAATAATCCTGTCGGTAGGACGATTATGATGACAATAAAGTGGGCGAAACGCGCGATACGTTGTCCGAACAGAACACCTATTTCGATAAAACAATGTTATTACTTGTACGTGTTGTTGAATGCTATATCCGTCCTGAATAAATTCTGAATGAATGACAGAAATGACAGAATATCAATTGTCAAAGTTCGGAAGCCCCTGTTGAAGACCCTATATTATTGGTATAGCAACCATTTCGTTTCGCGACATTTTGAATTTTTTTCCGGTTGAAACCTTTCATTTGATGGCATGTGCCTAATGAATTTAGAATGACATCACATTTTCCCTACTCTTTTCAGCAAACCCTGTCATTTGATGCATAAACGAACTAATTCGCCATTTTGAAATCAGCGTGATGTTTTTTGGGTGTCATCGGCATCGACTTCATTGGTCATTAGTCTCGTGTCCTGGGTAGTCAATGTTAATAACTCCCTGAGCCACCCAGGAAGCATCATGGCAATTCGCAGTCCGTCAGCCATGTAATGTTGCAGAATCATCCCGGCTTGAACTAGATGAATTCTCTCTCGAGAAAAATAGCTGGAATCGAACTCATAACATTCCGGTCGTGAGTTGGGTGCGCTACCACTGCGCCAATTCACCGCTGGATTCAGTTCAGGGTGATGTTGTATCATTTTTTGTATTCTTTACAGCAAACCCTTTCATTTCATACCCATATCATAGGAATGCATGATGCAGAATGATGTCAATTAGCTCATCATGCATTATCATCCAAAATGAACGAGCATTCAAAATTTCAGTTCAATCGATTGAAGATGAGTGTTTGAAAGTTCAGTTGCACGATTTGGCTCGAAGTAACAAACATACATGTATAAAAGGAAATTAAATAAAACCTTGAGAAAATTCATCAAGCTACGAGCGATCGTGGAATACAGAAATGTTGGGAGAATGAACATCACACATCAGCAAGACACCGATGTATCATGAACAACCATCCCGTGAACATACTTTACGAAAAAATCAGTTGAACAACCATCTGCAAGTCACAACCTCGTTCCCACTATCAACTCCACCCCCGCTCCCACTGTCAACCCCACTCTTTCTCCCACTACCGGCCCGCCCTTCCACTCGTTCAGACTCGTTCCACTCATTTAGACCCTTACACAGACCAGCGACGAGACCTGCGAAGTAGGCACATGGAAACTCCGAAGTTGACTCACAAAATCCTTACAGCGTGTCACTATCTAAATAATAGGCAGACACACACGCACGCGTGCCTTAAGGTGCGTACTGACTTGAGCAAATTTGCGCACACAGCGTTCGTGCGCGCAAATTTGCTCAAGTCAGTACCACTGAAAAATGTTGTGTGCATAAGCGCGTTCCCGCACGAATACTATCCGTCGCTTGTCGGTACATCAAAGGAAACACGTAATCAGTGTGGACGTTATTTTGGCCAGGGAAGGTTTTTCGCGCACAGTCTTTTATAAAATATGAAGTGGGACAATGAAAAGGCGCTCCAATTAATAGATGAATATGAGAAATATTCGATTTTATGGAATGCCAAACATCCGGAGCACTTCTCAAGAAACAAAAAAGCAGATGCAGGGGAACATATTGCGTATAACTTAAAAGTGGAAGAACATAAAGCGAAACAGAAAATGAATAGTCTTCTAGGGTCATTTCGGAGGGAAAAAGCAAAAGGATAAAAAGTGTTGATTTCTTGGAATTTCAAATCCTCTAACAATGTTGATCCACTATACATCTCTCTGCTTTTATACAGCTGCTTAACCCACCATCGCTTATCCCGTTTGTTCTTCTTCTTCCGTATGAAGAATGCATCACTATGTAGGCTGCACTTGTTATTATTATACTTTGTTTGGTGTTGGACATTTTGGCAACGCTATAAAATCGCAGCGATCGGAAACTAAATAAGCGGCTACTAGACGGAACAGAAATTTTCACGCACAGCTTACGCGCACGTTTTCGCAGTCAAAATAATTCGCGCATGCGTGTGTGCGCACACGATATTCGTGCGCGCAAATTTGCTCAAGTCAGTACGCACCTTAATGCGGTAATGCGCAAGGAATACTGATTTGAAGTCTGTTAAATTGGAAAGTTTACTCCCTTTGATGACCACTACCGCCAAGTAAACTAATTTTGTTAGTCTCCGCCTGCATCGACAACTAAATGTTTTCTTTCATACAATTTACCTATATCTTCATCCTGAATTTTATCTTCAGAGTTAAAAAATTGATTTCTTTCAGTTTTTTTTAATTCCTTTCCACTCGGTTAACATAATTTTCATGTTTTTTCAGATCAGTAGATGTCAAAATAGTTGTTTCTTCATTCAAATGCGATAACATTTTTGTGCAAAACCTGTCTGTTAAATACTGTTTTTCGGTTAACCAGCTGCCGCACCCCTACTTTTAAAAGTCCCTACTTTTAAAAGTCTAATCTTGTGCGAGCTAAGGAATAACGAAGTCTTACCTTCAAGCGTATGATTACTGGCACGGGTTGAACGATAGGAAGTGGAAATCGATCGTCTGGCCTTGCGGTTCGAACCACCAGTTCACACAGCGGTCGGTTGGGTGAGTGAAGCAAACCATCCACCTCAACCCAACCGGCTACCGTAATTGTAATTGATCACTAATTCAATCTCAATATCAGTTTTAATTTCATCAAAGTGGAAGCACACATGTATCTATAATGAGAATACACTAGGTTAAGTAATGAAGTGGGTCTGACTCATTGATGCGTCGTAGGTGAATCAGTGTTGATGCTGAACTGAAAATCTACCAAAAGTCGATGAAATCACTTTTTGTCTAAAACATCGTTTTCAGCTTTCTACTCCTTTAAAAACAAATATCAATTTGAAGTGTTTCACTTTTGTTGTTTGCTTCTTTGAAGACCGGTCCTGTATCTATTTCAGAAGGTTGAACAGGAAAATTATATTCATGTATTTTAATAACTGACTGATGAATGAGGCGCATAATGGATGAACATATTGAGTGGAATATTTTAAAAAATCGAGTATCGGATGGGAAAATATTATGGTCTGCTTTACGAAACATTATATTCATTAAATACCTAGCAATGGAAAAAGTTGTGATCGTGTCTTTATTTTTCATTTGGTGAAAACTGCTCTTTCACAAACAGTTCGTTACTTAACACGTCCATCAATTCAGTCCTTTAATTGTTATTGCGAAACTTTGTTTTAATAAGTTATTGACACTCAACTCGGTTATTCACTATATGATAATTTCGGATTTAGACAACCTGAATTACATTTACTAGATTTCTGGGTTGTCTCTATACCTAGTCTTTCTTATTGTTGCGACGCAACGCTTTTCTTTGAAGCCGATTGAAACCGTAGGGTTACCGAATATGTTAGTGCATTTAAAAATAAATAAACAACAGTCAAAAGAGGGGTTTTGAACAATATCTACTTCATGGCATCTCGGCAAATTTTCAAGATTCATGAGAAATATAAAAAAGTGGAAATTTGACCTTGAAATTGAAGGTCAAGGCGTTGAATTCACAAATATTTCAAAGTTCTTCCGTTTTATACATCATTTCAACTAGAGAATGTTGTTGGATCGGGATCGATATCTTCTTTAGATCAAGAAATATTTCATTTTAATTATTTCTCAAACTTCTTCAGTATAACGTCCATCCTTATAAAACTGAAACAAAGTTATCGGAACAGGTGATAGGTGAATTATTAATCAGTTGGACACAACGTTTACAAACTAAATAGTTGTAGGAAAAACCCTACAAAGTCATATAAAAAATAAATATACCTTTCAGTAATAGTATGATGCCATAATTATTCGAAAAATAGAAAAAAAAATTCAACCATCAGATATTTCGCCTGATTAATTTTTTAACTTTTTCATCAGCATTGCACAGATTATTTTCAATTCATTGCCAGACAGTAATCAACAAATCAGTTTACCAACGACATGTGATGAAGTTCGTAATATCATAAACTCTCTGAAGAATTCTAAATAAGTTCCAAGAAATATGATGGAATTGGCCGATACTTGATGAAAATTCATAACTGACGTATTCTAAAAACACTTTATTGTGAGATTTTCACTAGATAGTTTTACAAAAACGCAACACGTGTTTCGCCATACAATAGCTTCCTCGGGCCTGTCTTACTAAAATTTCATTCTACTGAGGTATTTCCCAAAATTTTCAAATACTCAAAGGTAATTCGTATCATTCCTAAAACAAGAGAAATTTCTTTAGGTAATAACGATCGGCGTATTTTCATATATCAATATTTTTGATGAAATTTTGGAATACATCACCAACAAGAGATCAGATCATCAGTTTGAGGTGAAATAGTCACATTCTGCATCTGTGGAACAAACTTCCTATACTTATTACATCTATCCAACAAAAAGTGCTGATACGACTGAATAAACTGGTAATTTGTGTCCCTAGACTCCACCTGAAGAAAGACCAAAAAAACTGTACCTCAATATTTTATGACAAAAACGTAATTATGAACATTCACAAAAATCAAATTGAAGCAAATACTTTATTGCCTGTTAATGAAATCGTGAGAAAATTGGGAAACATTGCTGGAGTTTCTCCTTCAAGTCATGAGAGAATATAAACAAAAGCATTATTTTTCGGCTCCAAAACCATATCCCTAACGAAAGAAAATTATTGATGAGGTAGACGATTTTGATTTAAACGCTATTAGAAGGAAAGTACATCTTTTCTTTTTCGAAACGAAATGCCAATAGATTCAGTTCTCAAAGTTGTAAACGATGATCCTGATCTACCAAATTTGAAAAGGTCGACATTCCACAAATTATTGAAAAAAATTAGGTTTCAAATTTGAAAAAAGAGGAAAAAATAGTTTGTTGCTCAAGAAACCAGAAATAGTATTGTGGAGACGACAATATTTAATGAAAATAAGAGCCTACAGAATAGGTAATAGAATAGAACAATCTATTACTTGGATGAAATGTGGTTTAACGCAGGCCATATTAAGTCCAAAATTTGACTTGATGAATAAATAACTTCTTCAAGAAAAGCTTTTTCAGATGGTTTTTCAACTGACTTGAGAAACCCGTCAGGTTAGAATCACCTTATTATACTATCAAGAAACCGTGTATGTTTGTGAAAAAGATAACTTCTTATTGTTATGTTATGTTATTCGTATGAAAAAAAAACTTGTTCTGTTTTAAGTAAAACAAAATAGATCCCTTTTCAGGGAAAAAAACGGTTGATAGTAGGTATGTCTTGTGCCTTGTGAGCCTTCTATTCGAAAAAAAAATGGCGGCTATCATAAGGAAATTGATGGCATATCTTTTGAGAATGGGCTTGTTTCATGCTATGAAAAATGATACTAGTTTGGTTATAGACTGATCGAGTTAGGGGAATATTATACTTATCAAGCCTAATCGGTCCCAAAATCTCTTACATTTGCAGAAAAAAGAATAATTCGAAAATCAAGAATTTAAATTGGCCGCGTGTCTGTTGACCAATAAAATTGATCGTGTCTAGAGTGGAGTTGCCAAGTTTATTGGTTTTTGATATCCAATCACAGATCTGATGATCCAATTTGACATACGCCATTTTTGTTGTTATTGTTGTCAACTCGGTGTGAATACAACTGTTACAATTATATAATTACAAAACGTTTTTTTGTATAAAGTAGGTCTCGGCGGGTAGGTAACTATTTTGCTGCATATTCCGTGTCATTAGTTTACATTCCGAAAAATATTTTTTCAGGTTATTTCTGGATTGATATGTGCTGGAGAAATTCTACATTTCACTGTACATCACCATACTGCTCCTTGGCAGAGATAAAATAAAAATTAAATCAAAACTTTCTATCGTTCGATAAAAGACAAAGTCTGAAATGAATGTCATATAAATAAAAAGAACCTACTAAATATACCACCTACCGTTTAAATTTACTAATATACCAGTAACGTTGAATTTCTTATTTTTTGGTGGGTGGTATGAATGCATAATTGATTTATTTCATTAGGGTTCATAAGCATTCAAAAACCATTTGAAAATACAGCTCGTTTAATTCTATTTAGAATTATATTTAGATATAACTTATACTATATCAGTTATCAAGGCAAATATTATTGTCCATTTTTAGGCTTAATTCGTGGATTCGAGCGATCTCATTATTGTATACTTATATATTTCCTTTGGCTTTATTTGTAAAAAAAATGAATGAATAATTACAGAAAATTTCAATTGATCGTCCATTTTCTCAGCAAAATGGAGTACCCATATCACAATTTATTGGTTTATTCGGCATTGAAAATATATGTCATATTGGATCCATTCTGCTTGTTTTTGCAACATTGAGTTTCAACTTCTTCTTAGCTGAAGCTCGCGTAGGAACAATTCGTTTTTTTATCGAGTTTAGTTTGTGTATGTTTTGAAAGTGTTTTAGAGATATATTTGTATATTAATATGGTGCATTCTTGTGCTGATTTTAATTGTGCGGAAAGGCATAAGAAAACAGGAAGCGCATTGGTTTATAAGTGAGTTATTTTATATAATGAGTTTAGGTTCCCAAATGATAAAATGATGAGGAAAAAATGGGTGAAAGTATTGAAAAGAAGGAAATACAATCCTTCTACTCTTTTAATCATCAATCATTTAAAAAGTGACTATGAATGAAAGAGGAACGAAAATATTGAATTTGATGACAAAGTTTTTTATTTCAACTTCAAGTATTCTCCACAGAAAGTATTATCTGGAGATAATCCTGTTACTGAAAGTATGAAATAATATTACTTGGAATTTTATCATATGATTAATGGTTTTATTACATCAGAAGCTTTTGTTGGATCAGTTCGAGTACAATAAATTCTGTCTATACTTGACCTCATTCAACCTTCCTCTCAAGTTTTGGAAGATTCAACAGATTACCCAAGCGAGCCTATAACCCTTGAATTTAGTAGCTATATTAGAAAGAGGTATGTATGTAGGAATCGTTTTTTTTAATAATAAATTGCAGTTGTACAGATTGAGGATTGTGGAATAAATTGAATATTTGAAATGATTCTCTAATCCAGTTTGCTATATTTTTTGTATTTTCATAACTGTATATTATTAAATAATGCATAAAATCTTAGTTTAGGTTGTGTACTGATTTTAGATAAAGAACTTGTTTGCAAACATGATTTTTCGTGTACATTTTATTCCACGTGGAGAATTTTTCATTAATTGGAACGTTAACGGGTTCATATACACTTCCATAATTAAATTGGTAATTATAGGCTTCGTAAATTTCACGATTTGACAATGTTGATTGCTCCTATTGGTCAATCGAACAAGAAGCGGTAATACGGGCGTGACGTCACCCTACCACATTCGTTTTGTAATAATTAATTACGGGAAAACTATGGTACTTAGAGAGATGAACCAAAGTGCACTGTTTTTCAATTCAAAATTTCTATCAAGTGAACTATAAACCAAAAATCATGAAACAAGCCCTTGGGTTGGGAGCATAGTTCCGAAACTAGAAGAGGATTGTGTACTCGTATCAACTCTCCAAAAATAGCTTTTATTCAAGACTGGTTACGTTTGAAAAGTACGCCATTCGAGGATAACATGGTAAAAGCAGAAAATTCAAGGAAAGTGAATGAGCATAAAACCAAATTTAATAAATACATTGTTGACGAAATTGCTGAAGCACATTTATTATTGTTAGTTAAATTTCACGTTCCAACCAGAAGGATAACATCAAACACGATGTTTTATATACAGTATTTCTGTAGAAGATAAAGTCTCCGAACCGGAAATAATAATTTCAGGTCAGACAATTCCGCTTTCTGCTTCAATAAGTTTGTTGGACACCAATATGCCTTGGCACAATCATATCGCTGGAATTGCTGCTTCTCAAAAGCTTGGTACACAGAAAGCTGCACACACCTCGGCAACTTTTGATGCTTTATAAAGCTCAGATCAGACTTTCTTTGGAGTATTATTCTCATGTATATGGAACTCTGCCCCCAAATGTAGGTACCCCGAAGTTGCTGGATTCCACCCAGAAAAAAACCATCCGCCTGATTGTAGACCCGAACATCTCGTACAACCTTGATAGCTTGGAACATCGAAGAAAGGTTGGAGATTTGTCTCTCTCCTATAGATACTTTCACGAGAGGTGTTCGAGTTCAAAACCTGTTTGAAATCTGTTTAAAATCGACAACTCTCAAAAGGTGAGAAACTTGTGCGAGCTAAGGACTAACGAGGTTTTAAATTTTAATGTGTGATTCCTAACACGGTTGCAGAATCATCACAGCTTCAACCAGATGAATTCTCTCGAAAAAAATATCTGGTCGAGGCAGGAATCGAACCTATGGTCTTCCGATTGTGAGTCGGGCGCACTACCACCGCGGCTAATTCCACAAGTGACTTGGCACATTTGATTCCACCAAAAGCGCTAATTATCATAAATACATGACGAACTGTGGCTGCTCATCGTTTTGGGTTTCAACTCAGTACACCTCGAACTTCACTGTTCATGAACTCTTTCATCTGGAGAACTGCGTTTATGTGGAATAAATTTCTTGAGAACGTCTTTCCAAATGGATTTGATCTACAGCGATTCAAATCCAATGTGAATCGCTACTTTCGCACAGCAAGCGCTCTGAGAGTGCTTGTGTTTTGTCCTTGAAAAAAATGTCTGCACTATCGGTGGTCCACTCGCAGGAATATCACGTCTCGCAAATTCATTGAATGTAATAATGGTTATGGGTAAGACAGATTTAGTAACATATTTATGGAAAAAAGTTATTATACAGCTAGTAGCAATGTCTTTGTAGGATCATCACTCTTATCAATCGACCCCGTCAGTAACTGACTCATAATATTTATTTTATTTTATTGTATTCTATCGTAATTAATAAGATCATCCTTGTAACTAGACTAGAATTACATGTTCCCCCTTACTACTGCAAGCTCAGCCCAGAAGAGTTTATTTGGACGGACATAAAAATATGTTGCAAAAAATACTACTTTTGAATTTTGGGATCTTAGAAACAGTTTTAGTGGAGCTGTTTCGTCTATTACTGCTGAAAATGAAATAATTGCGTAGGGCATGTGAAGGATATAGTAGAAATGAAAATGTTAGGATTAGACCATCCAATGGATGATTTATGTGACAGAAATCTGTTGATAATTATTCTAAATGATAATTTTTCTATAGTAGCAGTTCTTCAGCATCTGAGTAATCGGCCTAAAATGACAAAGGGGTTTATTATATTTTTTTTTCAATCTTTACGTTAAAACGTCAATTTGAAATCAAAAACTGTTTATCCTGCTGAAATAAAATGACCATATTTTTTGTAGTTCATTTAATGTTACATACACAAAATTATGGTTATGGTTATTACTTTACTTATACCCAGCCACATATTATTAAAAAAATTCGGCCGTTTCTTAGTGCGACTCTGTACAAGTAGCCTTGTCTGGGAGATCACGTGCACTATGTATGTATTGTTTTGGAGCACTCCGTTGCTTGAATAGACAGAGTTTAGTTACAGGGATCACGCCCACAAAGAGGTGTGGCAAATGAATCGATATGGGTGATAAGGGGTGATGAGACGAACATAATGATAGTGGTTTTGTGACGAGACAAAAAAATTTTGCTCAACATTTACATTTAGAATTGACATTTAATTCATTCAATCAGCTCTAAGAATGCATCCAACTCAATGTGGCGAAATTATTGACACCAAAGGTACTCGCACATGTGCATAGCCAGATCATCACCACTGTAACTCACGCTTTTCCAAGTCATATTTGAGCCACTTCTAACTGCTTTCGATGGTCTGAGTGTGAGCTCCGGTTTTAGGTTAGGTTAGGTTGAAATTCTCAATATCCCTTCAAATAATTATTTCCTCACTCTAAAACCCTACTATTTATTCTATTCCTCCCATCACCTTCATTCGATTTATATGTCACAACCTTTTGTGAGCGTGGTCCCAATGACTAAAGTGCAGCCTAAGTTTGATACTTTGAAATCGATCTACCTTTCTTTAGCCCATTTCCATAATGGTATGGACATACCATGGTGTATGAGGTGAAAAATTACGTTGTTGGGGAACACTGCCAGCCTTTCTTCGTTGAATTGAAAAGTATGATAATATATAAACATTCGAAGCCCCTAGTTAAGCAATTTCAATTTAACCAACACAAGCAATACCAATTTTTTGTTTTCCAAAAAATTCATTGAATGTTCACCTATGCAATCTTTTACTTGTTAGAATCAGATCGTTCAATTCATCGTCTTTCGAAAATCAGAATAAACGTTTTATTTTGGACATTCAGTTTAGATTATCCATCATCTGTTTCGTATTGCCTATGATCCTCTCAACTGGTTTTTATTATATGTAACTCATAGATTTTTGGCAATAACTCACCACACTTACTCACTTGCTACAAACATATCATTGTACCTACCTATATATATATATATAAAATATTCAAATAAATATTATATTTTATTATAGCAATATAGCACCCTTGTATTTTTTATCATTCGTGTACGAACTTAAATCTTGAGTTCAAAGTCGAAATTACGAGATGAAAGTTGGAATTTTCAAAAAACAACAAATAAAAATATATGGCTCATATGCTGCCAATATGCTCACCACACTTACTCACTTGCTACAAACATATCATTGTAACTACCTATATAAAATATTCAAATAAATATTATATTTCATTGTAGCAATATAGCACCCTTGTATTTTTTATCATTCGTGTACGAACTTAAATTTTGAGTTCAAAGTCGAAATTACGAGATGAAAGTTGGAATTTTCAAAAAACAACAAATAAAAATATATGGCTCATATGCTGCCAATTATTCAATTTTGACAGGTCAACAACTACTACTTTTTTCCCAAACATTTTATTTTACATCTTTACTAAGAATATTTGCACAAACATCATAAAATTGTTATATCAGAAAACCCTGATTTTTTATTTGATCGAGCATACTTTTTTATTGTGTAATTTGTATCTTTGAATCCGAAAAATGGTTGACCCTAAATCCTTACATCCAACTTGCCTCTTTGAGCTCGAAATTTTAAAAATTATTTCACGGAATCACTTTCTATTGAACGCGTCATTTTCGCCCGCTTCCCTGTTTTGAAAATTTTTAATTTTCTTAACGGCAAATTAAAATTTCAACTTAAAAAACATGAGGAGCCCCCCACTTCTTCGTTGCCCCAGGGCCTCTAGACTTCCAAATCCGGCCCTGAGTAGATACCTACTTTTCCGACAGATCATAAATATTTGCTGCAGTTAACACCTTCCCACCGAAACGCGAAATGTACAAAACCCAACAGTATCTTACTAAATAAACATTAAATAATGTTTAATCCGTATATTTTCTAAGAAAAATATCCGAGTAAGACTCCTACTGCTCCTACGAATTCACAGAACGACAGAACACAGTTAAGAAGAATGACGATCGATCGATTTTACGTACACCACCGAAATTTCGCGAGACCAAGTTGAGTGCATGGTTGCCAGATGTGCAGTGAAATAGGAAATGCAAAAATCTTTCCAACCAAAATTGAAACAAAATATGCATAGATTTTCTGTTTTTATGTTGAATTTATTGTAGTCACGAAAATTTTGGGTTATGTGAATTTCCAGAGTTCAGCTCTTTTAGAATTCTGAAATGATATTTTCAAATATATAGCCACCTTAAATTAAGCAGGAAATCGATGTTTGATATGGAATTGGCCGATACTTGTTGAAAATCTATGAAAACGTATTTATATGGAGGGTGTCAATTTGAAAACATCTAACCCTCAATATCTTCCTTCCAGTAAACAATATGAGCAATCGAAAAACCAGATCAATTTTATTATTGAGGAGGACACTTTCAAGGACTATTTGTAACCCTCGTGGTTAAACCCCCTAGGAGGGGTAGTATTACCCTTAAATGGGATGAAGGGCCAACTGGCACATTATTTTGATTGGCGTTCAATTCTGCTTCCAATGGTACCTTGACTTATTATTTTTTGATGAGTATTTTCTGAAAAATAGGGTTCTTAGCTAACAGAAGTAATTATTAGTACGCCTATACTGAGATGGCCAATAGCTCCAATTAATTTACATCAAAAAGTGACTAATAGTAAAATGTAGATGTGTTTTGTAAATGCTGAATTTTTAATTCTCATCGTAAAAAGTGTACTTCTGCTGAAACAACTTCTGATTTTAGGCAAAAAATTGGTTCGCAAATTTGAACGATGTGGTAGTACATACACTTGTACCTGTTAGGCTCTTTAGTGATTACTTTAATAAGTCTATAAAAGAATTGAAATGATTGTAATTTATGATGAAGTTGGAAAGTGTGCACGAAGGTCTCATCGAGTCAATACCATCCCTAATCTTCAGTTAAACATCTATTTCAGCGATGCAAATGGATGTAGAAGGAAATGAACTTTTGCAGGACAATCTGTTACATTTGCAGCAGGACGGTGCTCCACCTGTTATTTTCTTCCGTCCGACAGTGGTTAGACGAGAGATTTTCGGATATATAGATTGGCAGAAGGGGAGCAATTGAACGGCTTCCGAGATCACCGGATTCAACACCTTTAGATTTCTTTCTTTGGGGGCACTTCGGATCCGTTGTTTATGAAACACAACCTTCTGATATTGAAGAACTTTGAAGTCAAATTACAGCAGCATGCCAGTCAATTCCTATTGAAGTTTTATGTAATGTTAGAGGGGAGTTCGAAAACAGATTTTATTATTGTTTAGAGAAAAATGGACTTTACTTTGGAAGAAGCCATTGTATGGCAGAACACATGTTGCGTTTTTGTAAAATTGTTTAGTGAAAATCTCACAATAATAAAGTGTTTTTTGAATACCTTAGTTATGGATTTTCATTAAGATCGGCCTATTCCATCATATGTGTTTGAAATATATTTCTCGCAAATTAAATTTCATTTATTCCTATCATTCAAGGGTTGGAACGGTGGCACCTACTCTTGTAACCATTTTTATCTGAAGGAGTCAATACAATAATGCATCTCATAACAGGCAAATTCTAATTACATGTGTTAGTTTCGAATGCTAATTCTTGGTACCATTGGAAGCAGAATTTAATTTCACTCAAAATGATGTGCCACTTAACCCTCCTTCCCATTTGGAATTCTAAGGTTAACATCTACCCCTTCTAGGGGGTTGAACCTGTTTTTGACCTGTTTTTTAGATTCCTCATATTGTTTACTGGAAGGAAGATATTAAGAGTAGAAAGTTTTCAAATTGACACCCTGTATAAGTAACATTTTATTTTGAAATTTTCACTAGATGGTTAACGGAACCGAAACACGTGTTTCACTCTTCACTATTGAACATGCCTGAAGAATCTATTGAATAACGAAACACTTGTTGCGGTTTTGTAATCTATTTTGTGGAAATTTCGTGCAGAATAGTGTTACTAAAATGTGAAATTGAAATTTCACAAGATCAGTTCGAATACTTCTGTGGGTGAGATATTTTCCATACCTTATAATATTATCTCAAATTGACCACCTCCTGAAAAACATTTTGAATACACATGCTTTTCATACAGAATTTACTTTAAACGAGTATATATTGTGAGATATTTCAGAATTAACCAGCTGTATATCCGTAAGATGCATTCATTGAACTTGAATGATTTGAAGATTCAAAATATAACTAGTATAAATGGAAGTTTCCTTTTCGTTTAAGTTATCAAATACCTAATAATCAAATATCACTTCATTGTATTTCATTTATAAGTTTTATAGTTCATGCATTTGTCAGAATTTAAGTATTTTAGCCTAGTAATAAAATTCAAACATCAACTTTATCAACGTTATAAATCTGTGACGATGCAGATAAACTCATATTTTTCAAATGAGAATTTGGCAACACCGTTAATTTGGCCAACACATCAGTGTTTGTTTGGTGTTACAACAGGAAACGGGACCCGCAGTCGAACCGGTCTGTATGTTGATATTGAATGAAACGAAGGTTTCCTAAAGATTATTCGGTGGCTACTTAAAAATAATCCATTTACAATTATTATTTCTATTAGGAAGGAAATTATCGTATTTATGATACGAAAGCGTTACCGATAGTTAAGTGGCGTTATTTAGTTTTAGGTTAATCCATAGCAATGTTTTCGTTCAGTGAAATCGAAGAAAGACTCGTGAACTCTAAACAGGAGCATCTTCTGCAGCACTGGGGGAAACTTACATCAGAAGAACGTGAGTGCTTCCTTCAGCAGTTGAGCGCAATAGATTTTGAATATATGAATGAGATTTTTTGGAATGCTACAAATTTCCGTCATGAAACCCCCAAAAAACTTGATACCCGAATGTCTCCCATCCCTTCCGCAAGGTACGAAGTTGCAGACCGAGTATCTCGAGCAGTCCTCGCAGAATATAGAACTATAGGATTGAAAGAGATTTCGGAAGATCATGTTGCAGTAATTCTTCTAGCTGGCGGTCAAGGCACAAGACTGGGAGTTACCTACCCGAAAGGCATGTTTCCCATCGACATCCCTTCAGGAAAAACCCTCTTCCAACTACAAGCAGAACGGATAAGGAGGGTCATTGAACTTGCCGAAGAGGAGACCGGTAGGCAGGGCAAAATTTGCTGGTATATAATGACAAGTGCAGCTACTCATGAGAGCACAGCAAATTACCTTGAAAAACACGAATATTTCGGGATTCATAAGGAAGATGTCGTCCTTTTTCAACAAGCATCGTTGCCCTGTTTTACCTTCAGTGGAAAAATTATTTTGGAGAAAAAGGATTCTATTGCACTGGCGCCTGATGGGAATGGTGGAATTTACGAGGCTATGCAAAAACATAAAATTGTTGCCGATATGCAGAGAAGGGGAGTTAAGTATGTCCATGTGCACAGTGTGGATAATATCTTGGTGAAAGTTGCAGATCCAGAATTTATAGGGTTTGTATCTTATTTTAAATTTTTTATCAAAACCAAGTTTTATTAAAAAATGTTTGTTCCTAGAATAAATCCATAGAATTTACTTACAAACTTCTAACGAAATCTATCGATCCTTACCATAAATTGGTGAAATCCCAAAATTTTAGGCAGGATTGAAAAGAATAGAATTTCAATTGATAATCTTGATGTCTCAAAGAATGGAACTCAAAAGGTTTCAACCCATTTATATAAAGGTAATCTGGTAGGTAATTTCGTAAATACTTTTTACGTGGGGTTTTCTGGAAAAATTCTCCTTTGAAAAATACGGAACGGAATTAAAAAATATACCTATGAACGAAATCGAAAAATTTGGACATCCGATGAATATCAATTTTTGAGTCCGATTGAATTTAATGGACATGAATTTTCCCACAAAGGGACAAATGTTGTCCTGAAAAAAATTTAATGGATCTTGACTGTCCATCTTAAGGAACATAAACTAATGGTGAAAATTGCAGTAGTACCAGCGTTCTTATTTAATAAAATGTTTACCTGTACTTTGCATGAAGTAAATTTGAATACATTAAAAAAATTCCCCACCCACAAAATATTTCAATAAATTATGAATTGCTCTTCGAAAATTAGAATTTACGTGGTGGAGGTTGGTTTTCTGCCCGACAAAATATTTCAACAAATGGGTCTTTTTTAGTACCCTTGAATGAACACATTCATAGAAAAAATCCCCATCCACGAAAAATTTTAAGAAATTATGGATTTTCTCTTCGAAAGTTATTATGAGTCGGGTAGGTGTTGATTTTCTGCCTCACAAAATTCTCAACATACAAAAGATTCTAATAAATTATAGATTTCCTTTGGAAATTTGTACATTCCGAGTGAGGGTTGGTGTTCAGCTCGACAAATTCTAACGAATTTTTTATATAAGTAGGTACTTGGCAATATTTAAAATGATATTGATGGCGTTATTGTTATAATTGTTTCGAATCGCGTAAATTTCAGGACATTGACTAAATTCATTGCTGGTTACGAATTTTATCCCTACTTTATCAGGTCTCGCGCGTTGCTTTGATAAATCCATGGAACTTGTGACTATTTTCACACCTTCAATTTCATTTTTTTTAATCTCTAGCATCAAAACTAATCGAGTTATTAATATTACTAGAGTTTTTTTCCTAACACCCAACCGTTATTTTAACATCTCGACGCGTGTTACGATCATCTTCAAGAGGATCAAACTGATCCTCTTAAAGATGATCACTTGGTGATCGAAACACATATCGAGGTGTTAAAATAACGATTTGGTGTTAGGGAAAAACTCCAGTAATGTTCATTACTACACCAAAGGTTCAAAACAGTGCTTCACAAGTAATCGAGTTATGACGAAAATTGGTCCCTTAGATTTTCGACGACAAAAAAATGTGAAAACACCATAATTACCACCATTTGGAAATATTCCTTAATTCTTCACAGTTCACTTTATTTATGTAGGTACTTGTAAGATGCTCTAGAAGTTTGACCGATTGAAAGTGCTTAGTTTTGAAATAAATGAGCTCGAAGTGAATAGAGCGTTTTTTGTATTTTTGTGAAAATTGCTTTCATTCGAAATAACTTAATTTTTTTTAAAGATATGCGAGATATAGCTATGATGTGTACTTATCAATGCTCCAATCAATAGTTTTTGAAAAAAGACAATTTTTGTCTGAATCGCACTTGTCACTCCATGCTCAAATTTTTCAAACTGAACGTATTAAACCGGTCAAATTTCTAGAGCATATCAAGAATACTTTACAATATGTTTTCAAAATCTTTAAAAACGGTTCTATGATTTTCTGAACTGATTTTGATGAATGTTTTTTAATCTGGGTATATGGTGAGGAAATCTGTATGTGATTTTTATTTTCCTAGTCATAAAAACGGTCGAAATGAAGTGCTCCTTTGGCAGCAATCGATTATTTCAGATAATTATTTCGCCCGTGTCGGTTACCTATTATTTTTCTACACAAAAAATAATCTTTAGAGCTGTAAATATCTATAAACATATACTGGCATTAACTGCCTAACTTTCATAAGCAATATCATATAGAATTTTTACATAGGTATATATAATTTCTTCTAGCAAAATCGTAGCAAGTCTTACCACGTGATCCGTTCACGTGTACCGAGACGATTTCTGTCTCACTCCTAGAAGTGGGTGTTACTTTTTTCCTAGTAATTCACGAACATTTTATTTGTTTGATATTCTCTGAAAGTAGATAGTTAATAGGATATCAACTGTTGACTTTTTGCTGCGACATACCTACCACTTGTTTTGTCGAAGCAAAAAACTTTCAAGCAAACTGAGTGGATTTCGCTCTTGTTTCGAGTCTTTGGAAACCTTATCAAAGTAAGATGTGCCGAATGGTATGGAATCCATGATGAATTTATGAAGCGTCATAGATATTGTCATTCTCAAGGCTCTTTCAACTGAACCTACATCCGATTATACAGTGAGAATGCAATTCGCGACGGTTTCCTGAGCGACTTTTATTTTATGGTGTTCATAACGATCTTTTTGAACGGGTTTGAAGATATCCACATCCACAAAGTACAATAAAGTTGAAATACAATTCAACGATTTTGTACATCAACCATTTTTCAATACGATATTCTTATTGACTGACTTAGTGTAAAAAATGTCCTAGCTTTTAAGTCCTCTGAAGAGGTGAAATTAGGGTGAAAATATTTAAAAAACTCGTAACAGGAAAAATTTTCTTTGTACACCTACCAAACTGACATACGCTATTCCTGATGACCGTAGGTACTCATCAACAAAACAAAACTTTGTCACAGTTTTCCAGGCCGTCTGAAGGGGTGGAAATGGGGTGGAAACATAAGAAAAGAGTATCATCGAAAATTGCATGTCTAGGTATAGTTCAAGTAAACGATATAGTGCACCTTACCTTCCAGCAGTTCCGCTTTAATAAAATAGTTAGGGAGCTAACTAATTTTGTTATTCAATAATCATTTCTGATTATATATATATATATATATATATATATATATATATATATATATATATGCAGCTTGACTGCATTAACCTTTCTAGAGTATATATATATATATATATATATATATATATATATATATATATATATATATATATATATATATATATATATGTATATATATATATATATATATATATATATATATATATATATATATATATATATATAAAAATCTAGAAAGGTTAATGCAGTCAAGCTGCTGGAAAATAATTCCATGAAAATCAAAAAATAAATAGATAAGTACTCTTTGATCATTCCCATATTGATTTCAATTTAAGAGCCACCGGTATACAGCTGTTTCAGCCTATTGGGCATCGTCAGTACCGGGCAGGCGGTCCTCGATTGAAGACAAAATGAGAAAAAACCAAGAAAGTACTTGATAAAAATAGCTGCGTAAACGCAAGTGTCACACCAATAGGTGGTTCCACTTATTCAAAGTACTTGATAAAAATAGCTGCGTAAACGCAAGTGTCACACCAATAGGTGGTTCCACTTATGTTTCGCTTGCGTTTACGCAGCTATTTTTATCAAGTACTTTCTTGGTTTTTTCTCATTTTGTCTTCAATCGAGGACCGCCTGCCCGGTACTGACGATGCCCAATAGGCTGAAACAGCTGTATACCGGTGGCTCTTAAATTGAAATCAATATGGGAATGATCAAAGAGTACTTATCTATTTATTTTTTATATATATAAATATATATAAATTTATTTATTTATTACTAGCTCTATAACCTTCTTATCAAATTTTGGATAATTATTTTTACGTCTGATGCTTTGTTTCAATTTTCTCCAAATCAACTCGATGGGATTACACAAAAATAGAGGGGAAGTCTCAATATGGTGTGTCCATACTTTTCAGCAATACTCTCAAGGGCATACAATTTTTCAAATGTTTTTGTCTGTTAAACTTCAAGTACTTAGTTGGTTTTTGGTATAGTTATCTTCAAAATACAAATTGTTATCTTCTAAAAAACTATGTATTTCATCTTTCCTCGAATATTTATTCGGTGCTTTTATGAGCTATCGCGAATGATAGGAAGCTTGTCAAGAACTATTACCCTATTCGCATCCCAATTTGGGATCAATGTGTTTTCAAACCATTCCTCAAAAATATTAGCTTCCATGTTCTTATGATAGTCAACATTGCAGTCCTCAAGTTTTTTTCCAAATAATTTCAAAGAATTCGGAACCCATCATTTACTTCCTTCGCAATTCACAATAATTAGTCGCGATCCTTTGTTTGCAGGCATGTTAGGCGTACACATTATCGAACCATCAGTCCACCCTTTCGTAACTGTGTTACTGTGCCTTTCTACTTCTCAATTTTTATATAAAAAAATGTGGGAATCTTCCAAAGCCAAAACCTTTCTTTCTCGAAAATTATTCCCTTATTATTTTTAATTCTTCTAATTTTCAATCGAAACCAGAATATATTCGGAACCTACTGAAAATGAAAAGGAAATACCACTAGTGAATAGTATAAAATTGTTTATAATCAATTGATAGCGTTAAATATTTCATTGATAGTGTAAAATTTTGTATAAAAAGTACTTTCAATCAAATAAATTCCATCAATTAATTACATCACACAATTTATATAATATTTCCAGTTCCACCTCCTCAGATCTAAGAAACTTCAACACGGTGTTTTTTGTTGAATTGGTCAACAGGAGTATCTTAATTTTGTAAAGCTATCAGCAAACTCAAAGGCCAAAAAAACCAATACCAAGAAATAACGCCGCTACGAATTATTCCACGTGGACTGAAGAATTGGCGGTTCGAACTGGATAATTTTTACTAAAGTTTTATGATTGGCTGAAGAGTCATGAAATTGAATTTGAAGTCATGTTACGGTGACCAATAGAATGTAGCGATGAGTACCGCCGTTGTGTCGTCAATGTTCAGTTCAGGAACTGATCGCGATTTGAGTGTTGAAATTCGATATTGGTGACGTTATAACTACTTAAAATTTCTGTTATTTGTTTAAAATGTGGCGTCCTTGGACAAGTACTAATAGTATTAACGAGTGTGATAACAACGCAGACTTTTTTCTGCGCTGGTTAACAATGCGAAAAAGAGATACCAGTGATTTAGATTCGGATGTATTTGAATATTGAAACACAGAGAGCATGTTTCAATGTATATAAGAATCTACATATCAAGTTTGATTTCGAGGAAAAAAAACTATTACAGGAAACATCACATTTGACCGAAATTCCTTTCTTAACTGTACGTAAAATAGTCAAAAACAAACCTTATGAACGCAGGACGCCATGACCTTTAAATTTTCATCTAATAAAATCATTAAAAAAACAATAAACGACTGTTACAAAAGCAATGAGATTCCTACAATTGAAATCATAAGGAAGAAATTGAATACTTCCGGCCATAACGTGAGCTGCTGTGACAAAACTCTTCAGAATTGGATAAAGAAAGTAGGATTTAGATTTAAAATAATAAACAAACGTCAAACAGGGAAAGCAGAAGAATGTTGGAATTGCGTGACAAATACTTAGAACAAATAACTGAATATAGACAAGAACAACGGAAAATTTTCTATCAGGACGAAACTTGGTATGCCACTCACGACACAGTTACGAAAGGGTGGACTGATGGTTCGATAATGTGTACGCCTAACATGCCTGCAAACAAAGGATCGCGACTAATTATTATGCATTGCGAAGGAAGTAAATGATGGGTTCCGAATTCTTTGAAATTATTTGGAAAAAACTTGAGGACTGCAATGTTGACTATCATAAGAACATGGAAGCTAATATTTTTGAGGAATGGTTTGAAAACACATTGATCCCAAATTGGGATGCGAATAGTGTAATAGTTCTTGACAAGCTTCCTATCATTCGCGATAGCTCATAAAAGCATCGAATAAACGTTCGAGGAAAGATGAAATACATAGTTTTTTAGAAGATAACAATTTGTATTTTGAAGATAACTATACCAAAAACCAACTAAGTACTTGAAGTTTAACAGACAAAAACATTTGAAAAATTGTATGCCCTTGAGAGTATTGCTGAATAGTATGGACACACCATATTAAGACTTCCCCTCTATTTTTGTGTAATCCCATCGAGTTGATTTGGAGAAAAAGAAGTTAATGATTCTTTACCTTTTCTTGACATGAAAGTCGTCAGGTTTCAAGGAAACATTCTTAAGACTACGTGGTACAGAAAAACTATATGTAGCAATAGGTTCATTAGTTATTTTTCACAGCATCCTTCAAGGATGAAAACCAACTTAATTTTATCTCTTAAAGAAAGAGTCACCAGATTGTCCCATCCGGATTTTGTCAAAAATGATTTAAAAAGTATTCTAATGGAAAATTCGTATCCTCCTAAACTTTTGAATAAATATTTATTCAACTTACCCAAATTCAATCTCAATTCAAGTTATCCAAATTTATCTACCCTAACCTCACGTAGTATTAGGTATGAAATTTCTGAAACAGGTAATCCTTCTTCTAATGAGAATAATCAAATTATATATAATTATTCTATAAGATATATTCCAAATTTAACCCCTAAATTACTTAATATATTTCGTGTCATAAAAAGTATTACAATTTCTACCAAGATTTATAAAACAATTTCAACCCCATATTCTAAAATCAAAACCCCTCTCAGCAACAAAGAAAAATCTAATGTTATATATAGTATTCCATGTTCTTCTTGTAATTCAATTTACATTGGTGAAACCAGTCGTAATCTATCTGGGAGAATCACTTCACATGAAAGTGACTGCAGACTAAACAAACGTTCCTGTGGACTAGCTGAACGTGTTATCTCTTCAGATCATGTTATGGATTATCAAAATACTAAAATTTTAACAGTTGAAAATAATAAATTCAAAAGGCTTTTTCTAGAAATGGTTCACATAAGTAAACATAATAATAATTTAAACAAAAAATCAGAAATACAAAATTTAAGTCAAATTTACAATTATATTTTAACTTTTGATAAATAAAATTGAACAAATAATTTCAATATCATATTACTAATAATTTTTCACTCACTATATGTGTTAATATTATAATAATCACATTTTCTCTGGTGCTGTAACAAAATTTTCAACGTCAAATTTTGCATTTGACTTTTCGTTTTATGTTTGGATTTATATGCCTTTTTTATATTTTATACTAACTTTGGTGAGTTTTTGTAACATATCTATTGCTGTATAATGTTCACATGATCTTTATTTTGTAGATATTCTTGATAAAGGAAAAAAATATACTTTCCGAAAGCTTGAATAACAAAAAATAGTATTTCCATAGCCCGCAGATATTGACTGAAATACCCAAATCAAAAATAATTTATAGTTATATAATAACCAGTCAACTAAATTTGATCTTTCAATATATATATATATATATATATATATATATATATATATATATATATATATATAATCAGAAATGATTATTGAATAACGCAATTTGTTAGCTCCCTAATTATTTTATTAAAGCGGAACTGCTGGAAGGTAGGATGCACTATATCGTTTACTTGAACTATACCTACACATGCAATTTTCGATGATACTCTTTTTTTATATTTTCACCCCATTTCCACCCCTTCAGACGGCCTGGAAAACTGTGAAAAAGTTTTGTCACATCAGGAATAGTGTATGTCAGTTTGGTAGGTGTACAAAGAAAATTTTTCCTGTTACGAGTTTTTTAAATATTTTCACCCTAATTTCACCTCTTCAGAGGACTTAAAAGCTAGGACGTTTTTTTCACTAAGTTAGTCAATAAGAATATCATATTGAAAAATGGTTGATGTACAAAATCGTTAAATTGTATTTCAACTTTATTTCTCTGTGTACTTTGTGGATGTGGATATCTTCAAACCCGTTCAAAAAGATCGTTATGAACACCATAAAATAAAAGTCGCTCAGGAAACCGTCGCGAATTGCATTCTCACTGTATAATCGGATGTAGGTTCAGTTGGAAGAGCCTTGAGAATGCCAATATCTATGACGCTTCATAAATTTATCATGGATTCCATACAATTCGGCACATCTTACTTTGATAAGGTATCCAAAGGTTATATATATATACAATAAAAAATATATAATGAATATTTCGTTATAGGTGGGTGGGAAAGTAGGGATTCAAATAACAGACTACTTCAGAATACTACTTACTCACATTTATATACAATCGTTCACTTCAAAAACACTTCACTAATTTTCTTCAAAAGCTTCTGACAATTCCTTTTCCATATTTACTGTTTCACTATCACTGTCCTCATTTAAATAGAAACTGAATATATTTCCACCATTAATATGGAAGTGTCAAATTTCCATATAGTCTGTTTCAACTAAAATTACTTTTTTAATCATTTTCTGCCAGTCTTCTTCGGTAATATTAAATACTTCTTCTTTAACTAGCTCTAATACCTTCTTATCTAATTTTGGAAAAATATTTTTACGCCTGATGATCTGTTTCAATTTTCCGCAAATCAACTCGATGGTATTAAAAACACAAAAATAGGGGGAATCTCAGTATGGTATATTCATACTTTTCAGCAATACTTTCAAGGCATACACTTTTTCAAATATTTCAGTCTGTAAAACTTCAAGTAGTTGGTTTTTGGTATAGTTATCTTCAAAATACAAATTTTTATCCATTAAAAAACTATGAATTTCATTTTTCCTCGAATATTTATTCGGTACTTTTATGAGCTGTCGTGAATGTTAGGACGCTTGTCAAGAACTATTACACTATTCGCATCCAAATTTGGGATCAATGTGTTTTCAAACCATTCCTCAAAAATATTAGCTTCCATGTTCTTATGATAGTCAACATTGCAATCCTCAACACCAAACCGTTATTTTAACTCTTCGACATGTGTTTCGATCACCAAGTGATCATCTTAAAGAGGAAGATCAAACAGCTTGATTTTCCCCTTGAGGATGATCGCTGGTGATCGAAACACGTGTCAAGGTGTTGAAATAACGGTTTGGTGTTTGGAAAAGGCTCCAGTAATATTCATTACTACACCAAAGGTGTATCACAGTGCATCACAAGGGTATTATTTATTGAAGCCAATATTTCTAATGAAAAACAATTGAGAACCTATTTCGGTTCAACCGTTAATGAACTTGGATCAGAAATTTGAAACTAAACCCCTGTGTATTTTTTATAATATTTCATAGAATATTGAATTCTCTTTTCAACGTTTTAAAATAAATGACCCGCAATTTTGAAATGGAATTTCAAAAATGGCACCGTACGGGCCATTTTCCCCAACATCAGAATAGTGGCACTATTCTGATTCTATTTAAAAAAATATTACCAAACTTGATGTTGTGCGAAACAAATGACATTCGCTTAATTTTTGAACAAAAATTTAAGAACTGACATTTTTCACCAATTCACATACTTTTCTCAGTGTTTCCAATGGTAGTTTTTACTTCATGAATTTCATAATAGGAGTATTGATATGAAGTGGCATTTTTAGAACTTTAACATAAATTTTCACCTCTCGTACTGAAAATAAATATTAAACATATCATGCAGTTCATTTCTCTGTGCTAGTGAAAAAGTGTATTTTTTTCTCCAATAACTACTTTATGATAATATAAAGTAGGAGGCTTCGAAACTTTCACTTTTTCTCTGGCACAAAAAACATAACCGCATCGTTTTTTAAACATTTTTGTTGTACACTGTAATGTTCAAAAAATAAGATTCTCCATATATAACGTCAAACTTTTCAAAAACAACCACTGATATTCTCCATATGAAAAGAGATTATCCTAGTTCCCCAGAATAGGAAAATTTTGCCCAATTTAACCGACCTTGTAGGTCTTACCTTTTCTGAGGTAGACAGAGTGGGATTAGTTAATAAAACTCACATTAAGGCATACCAAATAGACATAAAAGGCAACATTTCTGTTCCGTGTACTTTATGTGTACCTCCATAGCCACTTAATAAGTCAAGTCACAGCCTTTTCTACTTAAATATATCATTATAGAATCATATTGATTTGAAATTGGAGTAGATTCGGCCTTGAAGGTCATAACTTAGCTCTTGATCCTTTCACATAGACACGTCTGCACTATCTTGTTTAAATGTTTTATTCTATTATTCTCATTGGTTTTCAATATATGGAAATCAATTCCCAAATCATTAAATATAGCATTGAGAACAGCAGATACCAATGTTGAACTTTCTGTACAGGTATTGTGTGAAAAAAGAAGCAGACTGTGGCGTCAAAGTCATTCCCAAAAGAATCCCCAACGAGCCTGTAGGAGTAGTGTGTGAAGTTGATGGAGTCTTTCAAGTAGTAGAATATAGCGAAATAAGTGAAGTGACTGCTAGTCAACGAAACAGATTAGGAGAATTGGTTTTTAATGCCGGAAACATATGCAATCACCTTTTCACAACCGATTTCCTTGAGAATATGTCAGAGGTTAATGCTGATGAACTTGATTTGCACGTTGCGCAAAAAAAAATCCCTTCATCGGAGATAATTTGGAAATCATTCGGCCAACAGATCCTAACGGTATCAAAATAGAAAAATTCATTTTCGATGCTTTTAAATTCTCCTTAAATTTCGTAGTATGGGAAGTGCCGAGATGTACAGATTTTAGTCCGTTAAAAAACTGTGATAATACTTCTAGAGACTGTCCTGCTACTTGCAGGAGAGACCTACTCAAACTACATAAGAGATACGTTCAAAGAGCTGGAGGCGTAGTTGTGTGTGACGAACTGGAAATTTCACCGCTGTTATCATATGCAGGTGAAAATTTAGAAGAAATAGTTCGTGGAAAACAATTCTTTTCCAAGACCCTATTAGTTTCCAAATCCGAACAATCAAACAATGAGTCTTGAGTTTATGGCATTCCATTATAAATACCAATTAGGCCAGTTCAGATTTCAGTATAAAAAATAGGCATTGAATGAATTTTTTGCAAACCGTAGAAGCAATCATGATCATTCAGTAAATTTGCAAATATATAAAAAGGTATTAGTATCAGGAAAATATATGAAGTTAATATTTCTAGCAATGTATTGTCTCTGAGGTGAAATTTTTCTATTTACTCTATTTGTGGTTTTTTTTTTTCAAAATACATTTCTAAAAAATTACAAATGACTTTTACTATATTGTTATTAGATTTTTTCATTCACAACAGCATTTACAATAATTTGCTACCTCGCTTTCGAAATGGAAATGAAAGGGAATCGAAAAACAATTGTTCAATTATTTGAACTCACAAAAAATAGAGGATTTGCAAATCGGGATGGAAACTTGTAGTGGTGGTATACTTATGGACGGCAATCATGTCAGTTTTATTTCTGCGCCCAGATTACCACCACCGATAATGATTTGTTAAAACTGGTTCATTAGACAACACCCCGTAAATTTTTCAAAAATACTCGAATTATTGAATTTTGGAGATTCTGAAATTTTTGATGACATTGAAGAGAACGAAATGATTCCCATATTAGTGTTTTTTTTCGGGAGAATTTCACCATAGCACAATAAATTATTTTTTACTCATATTGCACAATTTTCAGAATACAACAATTTATCTTTATTATTTAATCCACATTTGAATTTTGAAGTATTTTATTTCTTTCCATTCCAGAAAAATATCTAGGTAAATCATAAGTGTTATCTCAGAATGGAAATGGAAGTTATGGTGTACTTAATTTTGTGAATTCCATTTTACAGCTCTCATAGATGGAAACGTTATTGAATAATTTATGAGTGATAGTTTATAATATGGCTTCAATCAGTCACTGAAGTATAGCAAAAGAATGCCGTTGTGAAATTTTCCTGTATTTTTCGAATGAAAAAACATCTATGTTTGTCCCGTCGACGATGTCAGCTAAGTAGATCTCCATGGAAGAGCAGGAAAGTCTGAAACAGAATACAAAATTATCTTATAATTATGGCCAGAAAGTAAATGTAAGACTTCAAAGTGATTCGGTTAAATGAAGTTCATCTGTGTAACTAAAATCGTAAATCTCAAAATTGGCATTTTAATACTGAATTTTTTGTGTTTATATTTTTTTTGCGTTCGTGTATAATAATTTAAGATAAAAAATTGTCTATAGAAGGTCTCGCAATTTCATCAAATAATCAATGTGTATTATTGAATCCAATTTACTTTTTGCATATGAGGTTGCAAAGTTGCAAATACAATCGACCCGAGTTGGAACCAAAATTGAAAAGTTTTGTAATCATTTTGCAACTTATTTCAACTGAAAATGTTAGCATTGAGAAAACAAAAAATCGATAATGCGTCGCAAATGTATGAGTATTTCAAACTGTTTTGCCATACATCTGTCTCATCTGCAGAACTTTTAACCCTTATATGGTTGTAAATTCATGGTATAATGTGAAACATTATTACTAGTGATATTAATCGTTTGTTTTTTTTTGCAATTTTCAATGTGGAAATGGAACAATAAAATATATTTTTGTAACATATCTCAATAAAGCTTTAATTTATTATTTTGAAAACAATTTATCATTTCCTTTTTTCAATCAGTAAATCCTTTGTTGAATGAAAATACCTTAGAAAGCATGTGGAAAAATGACTCCACATTTTCTATATCCAGCGTAAAGTTTCTATTCTCCATATGCATAACTTTGAAATTTATCTATCCAAAGAGACGAAGATATCGAAGATTGAAGAAAACACTTGAATCTCAATAATTTGATTGCATGTGGATTAGGATAACATCACATGAAATCACTAGTTGCCTAACCTACACTGGTTGACCTCCAAGCGATACACAATGTAGGGCACTATCTTCTTAATTTGCAAACACTGTCGATTTTTTACAAATCAGATAGCTAGATAAACCTCATAACCTCATAATTTAGCTTCACAGGCAAAAAATAGAATAGGTACTACAAAATAATAAATAGATAAATGTTAAATCTGAAAACTATCACAGTCTTTAATATCAACTAATCTTACTAATACAGGTATGTACATATGCACATAAGCATACTAATTACACACAATGTACAAAATACTTGAAAAAACTGATTCTGAAGACATGTAATGAAAAAATAAGGTTCGATATCACGAAGCTGATCCATAAAACGATTTTTGAAAATATTTCTGGTGACCTTCTTTAACCAGAATTGGCAAATGATAATAAAATTTGATGCATAATGCCGTTTTTCAAAACGGAATTCCCTCATACATCGTTCTATAAAACTCACTGACAACCGCAAATCCAAGGAACTTTACGAACTCAAAGCCACCAAAACAACTATCCCATCTCGCAAATACAAAGACCCATCCAACGACAGCAAACACAAACCACACCCCACGAGTTACCCGAGGAACAGACCAACCAGACAAAAGCTTTTCTTCCTTACATCCATGGAGTTATTGACAAAGTGAGTTGAATTCTGAAGAAACATCACGTAAAGACAGTATTCACAGCTAACAACCAAATTTTCACTCTTTTGAGAATACCCAAAGACACGATACACAATGAAGCACATGGCATATATTAAACATCATGTTCCAACTGTCCCAGAACTTACATCGGCCAGATTTTTCGACAGAGTCTATGAACATGAACTAGCTGTTCAAAAATCAAACCCAGCATCATCTCTCTCCAAACACCACCAGTAAACAGGCCACAATAGTATATTGTGTAACAAGTGCGTGAAATCGACTTTTTTACACAAGCGTGGAATTTGCGACACGAGCCCTCAGGCGAGTGTCGCAAACAACGCGAGTATAAAAAAGTCTTCACGCACATGTTGCACACTATACTTTTTCTACGACCATACAGAGAAAATTAAGCACCATTAGTTTAAAGAGCTTTATTGAATTTCAGAATAATTAGTAAGTACCTATATTATAAAATTAACAATTAATTCTTATACTGAGATTATTATTTTTGGTTTTCATTCTGATGTGGAATAATAATGATTATTAATAGTAATATTGGAACCTGTGACCATTCCAAAACTTACACCTGCAGCATTTGATTTTTCTATTAGTGTGTTTCTTGACTTGGAAGTTGAGATGATAGAAGTAGTGGCGATAGGGGCTGAGGAAATTTGATTTTGAGGCGATAAAATTTTATTTGCCACATCAATTTTCTGAGTAATTGAGTTTTCTATATAATGCTCTGCCACTGCAGAGGATTTCCAACCTCCATGTTTTTTTAAGGTAAGCAAATCGCCTACTAATAACGTGGCGGATGACCGCCTGAAACAGTGGCCTGTATATTGTTCTTCTACTAATAACTTCTACTAATAACGTGGCGGATGACCGCCTAAAACAGAGGCCTGTATATTGTTCAACATGAGGTAAATTTAGGTATTTTGCGATTACCGAAGGAACTTTACCAATTTTATTTATACCAACGATCTGCCGGTACATTTTCCACCTTGATAATTAATAAATAATTTTTTTTCTGCGTATTTTTGCGTACGGATTGCCGTATATTTTCGGTATAATTCAAGATGTTCCGTGATGGTAAATTTTCTTGAGATTTTGGTTTTTGTATCATGGACGTTTACTATGAGTATTGTACCTAAATCTTCAATATCATCTAATTTCAGTTTATACAGTTCATCTCTTCTAAGAGCTCTAGCAAGTCCAAATATTAGTATAACCTAAAAGAAAAAGAAATTACAATATAGAAATGAAAAAAAGATTATGGCTGTCAGAAATCGAACCCAGGTCCTTGGGCGCGCGAGGCCGACGCACTACCGCTGAACCATTCGTATTTACAAATATATGTGTGAAAACGCGATTCTCAACGCCCAATTTAAAATAATTTAGAAGATCATAGTTAGATATCACATAAACATAGTTTTATAGTCTATTTCAAAAGAGTGTAGAGTAATAAAATCTCATTAAGTATTCAAAAGCGCTACAGGGTGATCCGTCAATAAATTCTGTCACTTCCCTAGTCCGCATTGCAAAATTATGTCGTTTCATAAAGAGCAGGTAGGTATCACCCTGTTTTAAGGGATTTGTCCATTGTTATCGACGGATAAATACTGAGCCAGAGGCGCGCTAGTGGGATAATTGCCAAAAGAATATGCATTCATAAAAATTATATTAAAGGAAATAAAAATTTAATATACAGCAGAACAGTGTTATTAAAAAAATATAAAATGTAACAATAAAATATATACGAACCGAAATCGGGAAATACTCACAAACACACACGAACGAACTTTACGTATTGAAACACTTGTGGGGACTTTAAATCAATTTATTCACAAAAACGACAAGAACTTTACTGGATACGTTATTACAATTTGACACTTGAACAATACTAAAACTGTGAACTTCCCTTAACGTTTAACAACACTCTATTTATACCCTAATTGAATGTTCTAGAGATTACTAGGTACAATTTTCGAGAACCTTCCGAGAAAATAATTATTCAGACTACCCTTAATTCTAAACCCTAACCTAAGCAAAAGTGTCACTGTCACTGATACACTGGTCTCTGTCCAGATTGCTTATCCCGCTACAGTATATTTACAATTCAATTAAATTATTCTACATCAGTATAGTCTTCATCCGAAGAACTGTCATCATCCCCTGGTGTTATAATTATAGGGTCAACCACCTGATCGACCAAGTTGTCCAGTTCCCACATTTTATCTTCCTCTTTTACAACATGCTGGATTGCTTTTTGCCAGTTTTCTGATGTGATTTCCATAATGGCTTGATCAAACAATACCTTGACATCTTTCATTTTAAATGTGGTATTGTGCCTTGCAACATATCCTTTAACTTGTGCCCATATAAGTTCTATAGGATTTAATTCGCAATGATATGGCGGTAGGCGCAGCACAGTTACTTTATACTTTTCTGCTACATCTTCTACGGCATATTTCATGAAGCGAGATTTATGTTGTTTTACTATGGCTAGTAGTTCCTTCTTTACTGAATTCGTCTCAAACTGAATACCTTTATTTGACAGCCAGTTAATAATTTCTTGCTTTCTCCAAGCTGAAGTTGGTACCTTCTCTAAGCGCCTTGAATGGTAGCTTGCATTATCCATAACCACGACCGAATCAGCTGAAAGAAATTTTAACATTTCCCCGAAGTAGTCTTCGAAGACATCCGAATTCATGTCCTCATGATAATCTCCCGTCCGGCACGACTCAAAGCTTAACAAACCTTCTTTTAAAAATCTGTCTTCGCTTCCAATGTGAGCAATTATAAGCCTCTTCCCTTTTCCCGAAGGCACTTTAATACCCGTCGAAAGGCCTTCTATGAAAGCTTGGCGAGAACTTGTTATATTTTTATCTTGCCACATTTTTTTGACTATATAACCTTCGTTTATCCACGTCTCATCAAGATAAAAAATTTTCTTTTGCTCTCTGCGGTACTGCTTTATAGTTGTCAAATATTTTCGTCTCCAGCAAACAATTTCATCACTTTCCAGTAATAGTGCCTTTCGATTGTGCTTTTCCCAGGCAAAATTCATACTTTTTAAAGTTTTCCATAAAAGTTTTCTGGATATCAAAGGAATATCGTTATCTTGGCTTATCTCGATAAATATTTTTTCAAGAGTGGGTATTTCCTTTTTAAAATAAAACGAATGAACTTTTCTTCGAATGTCACATTTGGTGTCTTCATCTAAGATTTTTATTGGTCTTCCTGATTTTCTCTTGCATGGACTTACCTGGCCTGATATCTTTCTTTCTCGCAATAATTTAAAAATCGTGGACTGTCCAATTCCAGTCATTCGGGCACATCGCTCAACACTTTCTTGCACAGACAAACTAGGGTGATCGTGTTTTATGCAATCATATACATTTAAAATTATAACTTTTTCGCAAACAGATAGCGGAGAATTTTTTACACTTCTTTTCTTTGGAGTAAATGTCCCCATTTTATAACTTTTTCACTATTTCTATATCACAATATCACTGTACGTTTAATTGGTGTAGTAACAATTACTATTATAACTCGAATGTTTAAGACACCATTACAATATATTTAAACCCTTTTTCTTAATTACCTGGGTTTAATAGGTATTGCATGATTGGTGGGCAGGGTCAAAAAGGGATTATTATAATGACATGGCACCTCGGAACTAAGTGTTAACCCTTTTTTGAGAAATCATGCTCAAGTATATGAACCCAAATTGCATATTAAATAAGTTTACAAGAACCACTAAAATTAATCTTAATATTTTTTTAAGAAATTTTACTTACCTAAATACATGTAGGTACTTAGTTTTAGACCAAATTACTTCCCAAAAATGGCCTTTTATTATTATCTATGTCTGTAATTTTTAATTTACTTTAATTATTAAGTTTAATAATCCTAAGATTTGCCTACGCCCATGGACGACAACGAAATTCAGGCAAATTTTATGACACTTCATGATTTATTACTCTACACTCTTTTGAAATAGACTATAGATAATATATCTGATTTGGCCAACTATACTTATTAGGATCTACTTTATTTATAGATATTATTTTCTATTTATTTAATACTACCTTGAGACATTAAGCTTACCTTGGTCAATAAAAATTTTTCGTCAGGAGCTTCTTGTATAAACTTCAGTATTTGTTCTTTCTCCAAAACTCTGGATTTTTTGGGAACGTATCCCTCACTCTTCCTTTTTAAAAAAGCACGTACCTTAGGATAGTCAATATTTATGTTTTTTTTTAATGCTGATGGTACTTTTTAGCATTGAGAAATTACTCCAATGTGTTGCTGCCTTAAAGTTCTTGGATAATTCTGACAAATATGCTAATATTACGTTTTCAGAAAATGAATTGATATTCTTTGTTTTCCTCCATGCAATGAATTTCTCATACGTATTTTCATACACGCTCAATGATTTTTGGGGTAATAAAGTCTTACTAGCCTCATTGGCGGCATCCATAACATCCGGCGGGGTACTTCGTATATCTGAATGATCAGAATCCATTATAATATAATGTTAAAATATTAATAATGAACTCTCAACAATGAGCTCACAACAATAATGATCAAGCTATTTTGACAGTTTATTTATGATTTATTGCTGCTCGCAATAAATACATGAATATTTCGCCTATCAGCGAAATATTCATGTTTTAGGTCTTATGGACAGACTACAATGTATTTCTTATGAGTATATTTCACGCACTGGTAATAAAAACACTTGAATGTACCATGTTATTCTTATGGGTTTATTTCACGCCCTAGGGCGTAAAAATAATTTCACGCACAAGGGCGTGAAATTACATTTTACGATTCGTGAACGGTGTGTGAAAGTACTATTTCACGTACGGGAGTAGAAAAAATAAGTTTCGAAAACACTAAGATCATTGCTACGGAGCAATGAAAATTGAAAAACGTCCCAACTGCCTTAACAAGCGGGATGATTCGCAGAGACTACCACAAGCATGAAGATCATGGTTGTCACGCAAGATACCTGAAAATAACTCAGGTCTAGCAGGCCGGATACCTGCCACAGTACTTCTACCTCTCTATGCCTGGCCAACAATATAAATATTGGCCTCGAACAGCAAAGTGACCAGTGCGAACTTAGAGCTGAACACAGCAAGCAAAGAGCTAGTGACGAGACTTGGGGGCAAAGGAGATTGCGACCTCGTCCTCGAGTCATGTTAGTATAGTTTCAAGTGATTCTTGAAAATGGCGCTAAAGCAGGAGTCGAAAAGATGAAAATTACAGACGCGGTTCAACCCGGACAACAACATATCAAAAAAAAAATATAACAACCACATCTTCACACTTCAAAAACAAAATGAGTAATCTCAAAATACCCCCGGAATTTTCTTTATGATATTGAAAACAAATAACACCAATAATAAAATTCCAGCTGATGCATCTGGTTCAAAAACATTTGGAGACAGGCGCTTGATATACAGAAAATATAGCACAAAGCGCCCACACTTTTTTCACCATAATACTAGTATGATTCATTCGTTATTGTTTTGAGCTTATTTTAATTTTTTTTAACTTTTTAGTTCTTTAAAAGAGTGTTTTTTAGTTTTTTATACTATATTCATTTTTCATTTTTTAGTTTCGTATGCTGTGAAAGCGTTTTTTTAGTCTTTTTAAACCATATTTATTTTATCTAAACTTTGTTTAGAAAAATCACCATTGATATTTTCCGATTCCGGAGAGGGAGTCTGAAAATCAGCTACCAAGCCCAAGGCAGCAGGCGCGCAAAGGAGGTTAATTTTTTCAAATGAAGAAATACATATAAAGTGAGTTCGAATTATATCAAGGATGCATTGTTAAATCCTTACATAATGAAGGAGGTTACGTACAGCGCCATCTGCCTGCGAATAGATGAAGCAATAATGTTGATATATCCAGGAGGTTACTTACAGCGCCATCTGCCCGCGAATATATCAAGCAATAATGTCGATAATTCTGTCAAATACAAATCCCGATATGAAATGAAAAGGGGAGTTACAAACAAACATATACATACAGGTGAAGCTAATATAAAGCGTGTAAAAATATAGGATTCTTCCAAAGTCATTCCACTGTAATCCTTACTAGTGGACATAAAATGTTTCGGCATAAAACATTTGCCTTAGTATCTGAAAGTTACTTCTTTGCATGATCTACAAATCTTTGAACCTATAGAGTCAATTTATTGAAATTTATTATATAAAGATAGAGAAAGAAGTAGGAAGCCAAAACCTTTCTTTCCCAAAAGTTATTCTCTACCCCTGTCAATTCAAAATAAGATTCCTATGGATTGGATTTAATCAAGTAGGCGAATGAATATCATTTATACTGTCATCGATGACATGAATCATTCGTGACATAAAGTCGTAATTTTATGAATGAATTGAATGCTTTATTTTATAATGGTATCTAGATTGGTGCTGAAGAGGCAATTGAGCAAGTGTCTTATTCCGAAACATCGGATGTCCATCATTAAGGATGTGTTCTATGTAAGTGAAATTATACGTCTGATATCTGATTCAATTCCGTAACGAATGGTTGGAATACAAACTGAATAGAAAAAAGTGTTTTTGTATAATTCAGTGTTCATATAAAAGTATTTTTCTTTCGTGTAATTCAACATTTATATGGAAGTAAATGTTTTGAGAGGGCTTTTTATTCCAGAGTTAATTTTTTTATATTGATTGCTTCCTTCTTTTCTTTGGAAGATATCCACTTTTTTTTGAAGATGGAGAAGTAGAAAGTCAAAACCTTTCTCCCCCAAAAATATATATTTCAGCCAAGTCAAAAAACTATAATATATTTCAATTGAGACTTATTGTTTTCTGCCAGTCAAACATGGTTTTCAGCCACACATTTTTCAATCAATAAGAGTTAATAAGAGATAAAATCTTTGGTACATGTCGAGCATTCGGCAATGTTCATTGCCTTCTCAGGACACCTTTAATACGTTCTACTTACTATCGTGAGAATGAAAAAAAAAATTAAATCAAAACAGAAAAAATATACACATGACATATTTTTAAATCATGGAGAAAAACTTCGAATAGAGGGTGATATGAGTTTTTTATTCATTTTTCAAAATGAATGCATGAATTTCACTGAGATTGTTCAGTTCTGATCTTTTATTCATCGTTTGTTCTTCATTATCTATCTCAGAAATTTCTAATAATAATCTTTTCGATTTTAGTATTAGTGTTATCCATACTTTAGTCATATTACTGAAATTTTATATACTGAAAAGAATCCTGTGAGACATTAGGTGGGTTAGCTGTTGTTTTCCGTCGGAAATTGTCACACGTACGTACCTACAACATCGTAGGTCTCACATGACAGGCAAGGGTTTGGTATTTTTACCCGAATTTGGGCTTGTCATATGCACCTCTTCGGAATATATTCAATATATTGGTACAAGATATTTTGTAGTTTTCTCAATGCAAAATGGATTTTTGTTATCGCTGAGTTTTATACCGCCATCTTGTGCCAATGATCACCTGAATTCTATTGTCAACAATATTCACTGGACACTCAGTATTTCATATATAAGTTGTAGGATTACGTGTATAGAAACCAATCGTATATTTATGAAATGTTGTTTCAGGAGGAGACATTGCTGATTTGGGACAATTTCCATGGATGGCATTGTTAGGATATAAACGTAAATGGTTTGATATCTAATATACATTATGAATAAAACTGAATTCGAGTAATTTCAGTCTTGTCATAGAGTGAATGAACTAAATATCAACCATCAATTGAATCGTGTAATTCCCCATCAAAAAATATTTTGGATCAACTCAATAGAAACGCCAGAATGTTGCTGACTAGTCATTGTTTTTGCGACTTTATCGAAGACCGATACTACTGTATCACTAATATTTCAAACTAATTGAATACTCATACTATGTGGGTGGATTTCAGGTCAATGGGGAAAAATTGAATTCGAAAATATGCAGAATGAATGATACGAAGATGTTTGTTTGATTTTACATATTCAATTAATTTGATGCTTTTGTAGTATGTTCATATAAGTAATGAGTGAATTTGAATTCACTTTTTTCAAACCGTTTTGTAAAATTTCTTCTAATTGTATTAGGTAATAACTTAGGATGCATCATTTTCAAAAAAAATCCAAAATAAGATAAGTATTTGATTTTTTTATTATTCAGACTACTGACTAACTTGTAGCGTTTAGGTTAACATACTTTTATTTTCTAAAATTATTCAGATGAATGCAAATGAAGTTACATCTCATACAGGACACCACTTGAAGAAAGCTTTAGTTTGATATATTTCCTGCGAAGGCATATGTGCCAAAGTGGTTCTAAAAAGGAATAAGGGGACACAGTTCTTAGAACTTCAATAAATTGTGGATGTAGCCGTTACTATGTGGTAGGAAATCATCATGAAAAATGAGAATTGAAACTTGTCTTTACCACTTTTAATTGTAACTAACATTACTGCGGACATTTTCAAATGTATACATTAAACTAAACTATAACACCACTGTAGGTAACGACAGAGGTACTTAACTTAAGTGAATACCTGAATAATTTTATTTACCTGTGACAATGTGGATACGCCTATTTAAAAACCGGTGAGTAAACTAGATCGATTTGATCATTTAACAGGTTGCACCTGCAATGTGTATGCTTATAAATTTCCAAGTATTCCAAATAATTGAGTTTGCAACCCTTCGTTGAATAGTGCAAGATTTCCATATCGTTTACATTCGTGAATTTGTGGTTACATCCCAAGGAATGAGTTAAATCAAAACAGAAAGAATCCAATGTAGCGCCCATAAGAAAACAAAGTTGATGACGGTCGCCGGAAAATGAAACGTCGGATAGCAAATCTGAAAACACCATTATGTAGCAGGGAAAAAGTGACAATGTGGAAGTGCAATTTATTTTCGAATCCTTCGAAAAATAAAGCCAGAAAAAATAAAAACCATTTTCCGGATATACTAGGAGTTTCAGAACTTTCTCAACGGCATATTGTTAGTCAGGTAAATGCGCAACTTTGCGCTAATTTAACCATCTTCGTATCTCTCATAGTTTCCGAGATCCCAATGGTGAGTATCGAAAGTGAAACACCCTGTATATTCTGAATTCATAATTTCGGACTTCCATTGTCTGATATTATATAAAATGATTTGAAATCCCTGAAATAACTAATAAAAAAGAAAAAATTAAAAATGAGCAGCTGAAAATAACAACTATATTGAGCAAAAAAAAACCTGAAATGAAATAATTGTGAAATAAAATACAACCATTGCTTGCACTTCCCTACGTCACAGGATTATCGGAAAGTATAAGAAGAATTGGATCAGAACCTGCTTCAGATCCGGAGACACTATCCGTAGCAGCCTCACGAAAACCAGGCCACCAAACGCGGACTGCGATTCCAAGAATTGCATTTATCGGATACCCTGTGAGTGCGGAAAATCCCATATCGGTGAAACTAAGAGGTCATTGAATGTTCGCATTGCCGAGCACAAGAAACACAGACAGCGAGGAGAAACCAGCAAATCAGGAATAGCAGAGCATGTTTGGACCCATCAACACAACATCGAGTTATCCCAAACTGAAATCATACACAGGGTAATTCAGAGAAATCACATACATGTTGTCCAACAATGTATTCAGCCAAGCTAGCATAGAGATACGCAACATATGAAAAAACCCATAATCAAGCGGAAAATTGCGGAAATGAATTATAAGCCCAACTGAAACGTATTCTAAGTATTCTAAATGATGATAGATAGATACTTCATTTAACTACGTTATGTTGAAAACATTTGCAGCAAGTCACAATACATAAACATATACAGTTACAATACATATACAGTTTTTTTGATAATACAAGCATAATGAGACTATCATAAAATTGGTACATATAACAATAATTGCGAAAAATTAATATATGATGAGAAACTAGAAGTTTAAGAAAATTTATCTATATTTCGCCAAACAGTTATCTCCCACTAAACCGGTGAAGCGGAAAAAAGGAAGCGGAGATAAGTACTCGAATGACACATAAATAGTCATCTCTCGGAGAAATTAGTCCAGTCATCGCCCGAAGACGATTGTGGATATTAACAATCCAAACGTCGTGAAGTTATTTGGCTCGCAATCCCTCAAATTTTTATTTTTAGTTTTTGATCAATTGTTCTATTTTTACTTGTATTTCATTTCAGGTTTTTTTTGCTTAATATAGTTGTTATTTTCAGCTATTCATTTTTAATTCTTTTTTTTTAATAATTCTTACAGGGATTTCAAATCATTTTATATAATATCAGACAATGCAAGTCTGAACTAATGAAATTCATCATGAAACATTGTCAATCACCTTCAAAAAAATATATATCACTATTTAAAGCAAAAGTGAAACTAAACACCCCATTATGGCATAAGCTGATGTTCATATTTTTCTGCCCCTTCATTTTTCTTCAATTTTGAAGACCGTCCTTGGTGGTGTCCAACTTGTTCATGCTGTGCTTCTTATAAGAAGACAACAATGGTACTGCCATTCTGAGAGAACTGATAAGGCCAGAACGCATAAGTAATGTACTTTTGACTTGTAATATTATTTCAGTCCAAGATACTTTATTTCAACTTTTGTATGATGCCAAGTACTATGGATAGGCGTCTTTTATCGAAGATGTAATTTGATCTTGCAAAAATTAAGTTGTTCCAAAATATTTCAACCTCTATAATGAGTATTTGTTCATGCATGAATTGAATATACACGTTTGAATTTTGATATTTCACCGTTTATGCGATTAGTTAAGGACCAAACTCCACGCAATACATTCCCATCATAATGTCCTATTCAATTTCACAGTTTTCCTAATAGTGCCACAAGTTGAATGGCGCCCATTTCAGTGTTGATTATATTTTGTTGAAAAGAACTTTTAAATGAACCCAGACCAACTCAGACTAAATCTGGCGTTCGTGAGTGTGCAAAAGATCATTGAATTTTTAATAGTTTGATGTAAACTATTGACATTATTAAGAAAATTGACCAAGGAATCAATCAATGGATATTTATTTCCATTTTTCGACATGGCTTATACATGTATTGGAATTGTCAAATGGCAGGTACATTAGTTCATTAAAATAAAATAAAAATTTACATCAAAAAAGAAAAGGTTAAAATACACTAACACTGAAATTTACATCACACATAGTTAATCACATATTATGATTTTTTTTTTATAAAATCACATATACTTTAAAAACATTTTTCCATTAAAAAGTTCTGCAACTCATTCTTAAATGAAGACAATTTATTTATATACCTCAATTCTTCTGGGGAAAAATATTTTGAGGCCTAAATGATCAGGAGCATGTGAATTTATTTTTCTTTTTGCTAAATTTGCATTAAAATGTTGCATATTTCTTGTTCCATAACCATGAATATCTGAATTGCGAATTAAAGTGTTCCTATTTTCGAAAACATGGACACACGTTTCAAAAATGAAGAGACATGGAAGCGTCAAAACAAGAAATGTTTTGAAAATAGATCTACACGATTCTCTGTTCGCGATACATCTCAAATTTCGTTTTTATGCAGTGCAATGAAAATATCTTTCGCACCAGGTGCATTGCGCCATAAGCAAATGCCATATCTGAGTATCGATTCAACTTTGGCATAATAAACATTCACCATCTATTTCACTTCTAGAACATCGTAAATTAATAAAGAGATATTTCAAAGAATTGAGTTTGGAAGATAATTGTTGGCAATGGAATCTCCAAAAGAGATGTTCATCCAGATATACTCCCACAAACTGACGAAAGGAATATTTCATTAAAAGCAATGGGATTTAAATATGCTTAGAATGGGTTTCCCGTTAATTGTAACAAATGAAAACTCTGTTGAAGAGTACTTATAATTTGAAAATTTATTACTCCATTATTCTGTTCGTATTAGTTACATAACGAATTCAAGAGAAGTGATGTTGTCGGAATTGTCAAAGTGATTTAAATCACAATGATCAAAAGCTTGCGAGTTGATCACCATTTTTTTTCATCCATACATGTCACAAAATCGAAATAATTTATTGTTTATTTTTGTATCATGTCAAATACTCAGCAGTTTAATCAAATAACGGATTCGAATTATGTGAACTTATTTGTAATTGATTTTACACGGCGACTGAATAAAAATTCACCTTCCGTATAAATGTATTTGTTTATTGTAAATGTTACTATCATACAGTAGCAAATAACAATTCTAAGTGAACGATACTGATTTAAAATATTTTAGAAGTCTATTATATTTAATTTCCTTTATCAAACCAAAAGTTTGGTGCTATTTCACGAAGAACGTACTCAAATGAAATGTTTCCTGTATTGTGGACTTACATAAAGTCCTATACGATACCTATAGTTCATCAGTTGTAATCTGATTGAGACGTTGTTTTCTCTCAAATTTATACATATATTTCACGACAATTTTTCAGAAAAAAGAGTGGACTTCATAGAATACTTGTGTGGTGGTACCATAATAACAGAGACGTATGTCTTGACTGCTGCGCATTGCATTGGAGTAGGAAAACATCATAAACTGTGAGTATATTCTCAAATTCAATACTTTTTTGTAATAGTATTCCAACGAAAAATTAGTACTGTAAATTAGTAATTCTTCCACCATTATTCTCTAAAGATTGTCAATGTGAGATGAAAGTAGGTCTTTGGTTCGGCTGTTAGTTATATTGGACGGTGGTAATCTGGATGCAAAAATATTATCATGACTTGCATGTGCCAAAGTTAAATGTGTACGTAGGTAGATTAGGCTGAGTTTACTTTTAGGTAAACGAAACTTATCTGATTTAATGTCTGTGTATATCTTGGTCAGTTATCAGAATGAATGCACATATTTTGGTATTTGCGTTTTCTGATTGATTCAAGATGGATACATACAGGCTGATTCACGGTGGATGGCACATTAGACGTTTCTGGTGAACCAGACAACGGATCACTTTGAAAATTTAATGGAGGGCATATTCGGACTTTCTCTAGCCAACTAAAATATTTTCGACAATGCGGTGTAGCCGCTTCTATTAGAAAGCAGTAGCAACTTTGATTTTTCAAATGGAACACTCTGTATATAATATTATTTTTGGAATCTCCAACAATTGCCCGACAACTTTTCTTGATATTTCCCTATACCTATCTGTTACCGTTTTCGAAATAAAAATTAATTTCAATTTTTTTCTTCGAAAATCATGACTTCTAAAAATGCCGATATCTTTTAGTTAAGAAGTACTATGATATCGAAATTTGGTTTGGAGTTAGGTGATACTTGGACACTTCCCACACGTCAGCCTAATCTCCGTTACTTCAATACAGGGTGGTAAAAAAATACAGTTTTTTCGTTTGCTTGAAAAAGTTGCTGAAATTTGATTATTTTAAATGAAACACCCTGTATATTATTGACAATTCGGAAAGCTGCTGAAATTTGCTTTCTTTCTATGTATATCATACCTATACCTAACTAGTCAAGTTTCGGACTTATGAACATTTATTTGTGAAAATGTCCCTTCAGAATGGTATTTCCATTCGGTATTTGGTAAGCAGGCCATGATTACTATTTGACAGTAGCGTTGTGACATTCTCCTAATAATATCGACATTTTCGTCACTTCAGAAGTTGCAAATATCTTCAAAACGATGGAACAAAACTATTCAAACGAAGTTCTTATGAATTTGTTTATTATTTTTGGACAGTGTGACAAAATTATCAGCAGAACATGTAGAAAGTTCAATGAAATGTATCCGAATCTACCGCCAATGAACCTCAAGAAATTTATACGAATTCAGAACAATTTCAATGCATTTGGATCAACTTTAAAAGCACCAAGAAACTTGCCTCGACCCGTAACTTTCGAAGACAACCAGATTAATGTCTTAGCATATTTTCACGCATTTCCCGAGTCATCGATAAGAAGTGCTGAAGAAGATTTGGGTATAAAATATTCATCGGTTCAAAGAATCTTGCGAAGACATAAAATGCATGATTATAAATTCACCAAAATTCAAGCAATGAAGCCTCAAGATCCTCAACAGAGAGTAGAATTTTGTGAAATGTTGTTGACACGCATTCAAGAAGATCCACTTTTTTTAAATAAAATTATTTGGACTGATGAATCGAAATTTTCGAGAGAAGGGATTTTCAATAGAAAAAATCGTCATTATTGGTCCAGTGAAAATCCTCACATCACAAAAGAAGCCGGATTTCAAGAAAAATTTAGTTTTAATGTCTTCTGCATGTTGATGGACAACAAATTGAGGTACGTGATATACGAGGAGTCATTAACATCCAGAAGCTACCTGAATATTTTGGAGAATACTGTAGACAGTTTCGTGGATAATCTGCCACTCGAAGATTATCGAAACTGTTGGTACCAGCCATACGGAGCTCCTGCACATTGCACAAGAGAAGTGAGCGCAGAACTGGATAGACTATTTGACGATCGGTGGATGAGGCGCTTGGGACCATGGAATTGGCCAGCGAGATCACCCGATCTCAATCCATTAGATTTTTATTTGTGGGGAATGTTTAAAGAAAAAGTTTACAAAATACCCGTGCGTTCGAGAGATGAATTGTTAGAAAGGATTGCCCAAACATTTGAAGATTTGGATCCCAATGATATCAGATCTGCCACCACGAAAGCAGTCAACACCCGCATTTCAAAGTGCTTGGAAGTGAACGGCCAGCGATTCGAACATATTTTGAAATATTCCACATGATTGTTTTACTTTTTTATAATTATTCATATCAGTATTTCCAATTTCAAGTTTCTTGGTGCTTTTTTAAAGTTTATCCAAACATATTGAAATTGTTCTAAATTCGTATAAATTTCTTGAGGTTCATTGGCGGTAGATTCGGATACATTTCATTGAACTTTCTACATGTACTGCTGATAATTTTGTCACACTGTCCAAAAATAATAAACAAATTCATAAGAACTTCGTTTGAATAGTTTTGTTCCATCGTTTTGAAGGTATTTGCAACTTCTGAAGTGACTAAAATGTCGATATTATTAGGAGAATGTCACAACGCTACTGTCAAATAGTAATCATGGCCTGCTTACCAAATACCGAATGGAAATACCATTCTGAAGGGACATTTTCACAAATAAATGTTCATAAGTCCGAAACTTGACTAGTTAGGTATAGGTATGATATACATAGAAAGAAAGCAAATTTCAGCAGCTTTCCGAATTTTCAATAATATACAGGGTGTTCCATTTGAAATAATCAAATTTCAGCAACTTTTTCAAGCAAACGAAAAAACTGTATTTTTTTACCACCCTGTATTGAAGTAACGGAGATTAGGCTGACGTGTGGGAAGTGTCCAAGTATCACCTAACTCCAAACCAAATTTCGATATCATAGTACTTCTTAACTGAAAGATATCGGCATTTTTAGAAGTCATGATTTTCGAAGAAAAAAATTGAAATGAATTTTTATTTCGAAAACGGTAACAGATAGGTATAGGGAAATATCAAGAAAAGTTGTCGGGCAATCGTTGGAGATTCCAAAAATAATATTACATATAGAGTGTTCCATTTGAAAAATCAAAGTTGCTACTGCTTTCTAATAGAAGCGGCAACACCGCATTGTCGAAAATATTTTAGTTGGCTAGAGAATGTCCGAATATGCCCTCCATTAAATTTTCAAAGTGATCCGTTGTCTGGTTCACCAGAAACGTCTAATGTGCCATCCACCGTGAATCAGCCTGTATATCTTGAACCAATTTCACCAATAAATATTATTCAAATAAAAAATTGACACTAAAACCATATGCAAGGCATCTGCGCCCAAAATATAACAGACTAGTTGTTGCCCGCGGCTTCGCCCGTGTAGAATTTGGTAATTGTAGTACTAATTAGTACTATGTTGCTGTATCGCTGCTGTTCCAATGTTTTGACAAAATCAGAATCAACGAACTTAGGCGTGCGCAGCGTTATAGAACAGTGCTTTCAAAAAATTGTTCTAAAGCGCCATCTAGTGGCGAGTTACAGAAAAATTGATAGTCTAAAAACCTTCTCTATGAAAAATTACTTATACATGTCAAGTTTCATCACGATCGGTTGAGCGATGTAGAAGTTTATCACTTACTAACCAACCAACAAACATCCATTTTTATATATTAGATTACAGTGACCAATTATTTTGAAGTTTGCTTTTATATAGCTTTTATATACAGTCTCCATTTGTAGATATAGTATAGATAGTTGTTGGTTCACAGATGGATCAAAAACACCTTCAGATTCTGGTGCAGGTGTTTTCAGTCGCAGACCCAGGGCAAAGATATCAACCTGCCTAGGGACATACGCGACTGTATTTCAAGCGGAAATTTATGCTATTGAATTGTGTGCGGAGAGATTGGACGAATCCAACCTCATACACAAGTCAATAAAAATATTCTCGGACAGTCAAGCGGCGTTGGAAGCTCTTGGCTCCCACCGAGACGTCTAAATTGATAGCAAATTGACAAAAACGACTCTCCTCGATAGAAAGACTTAACAGATTGTCTCTGGTCTGGATTCCTGGCCAGGCAATGAGACTGCTGACTCCCTTGAAAAGGAGAGTGCTGCAGCTTTCATTGGCATCGCTTTAGGCTTTGCCAAAAAAATATTGAATACCTGGATGGCAAGAAGATTTATGGACTTCTGGCAAAATCTTCCAGGGTTGGCTCACTCCAAGACGTTTATTCACCTTTCGAAGCTTGATAGCAAACAGTTGTTGGACTACAGTAGGGATTAACTACTATGTGTCATTTGAATCATCATATGCAGAAACTCGAACTGTCGAAAGACAGTGTATGTCGCCTCTGTTTGGATAATAATGAAACAGGTGAGCACATACTTTGTGCCTACCTTGCTGGGGACTGAATCAGGTTTTCAGAGTTCGGCACAGCCGTACTCTTACCATTCGATCAGAAAGACCACTCATAGAAACTAATCGGCTTCATTAAGAAGTTGGGTTAATTCTGTTGAGTGTGAATAGGTGTACGCCACAATAAACCCTTGCAGGTTTCGGTGGAGGGCCGAATAGGTCCACTCACTTTGGACCTAACCTAACCTAACCCCTATCGGGGTAGCTTCTTGTCTGTTTGAAAGTTATGAAATTCTTATCTTTCCTCATTTACTGCTCCCCACTATAGCACAAACGTTTTCCTCCCACCTCCACTAGTTCGGCCAGGTACTAACCTAGTGAACGAAAATTTAAGATTTCAAGTCAGTATGCTCCCATCCCAGCTCCATTTAACATATGATCAAATTAGTGGCACGTTTCTTCCAGAACGAAAGTGCCTATTGTGATTTTCTAAGCCCCCTAGTGGGTGATGGAAGATAATACCTATACGATATGAAACTTGTGATATACAAATGGACGATGCGGAGAACAAGGGGATTAGATTAGATTGTTGGTGAGCTAGCCCACGGCTTGATTCACTGCGACCTTTTCAGAGCTCATTATCTAGCTTGATCTCTCTGATGAGACTTCATAGCCTTGACACTGACCCCTTCATACAGTGTCACCGATAAAGTCCGCATCAAATGGGAAACTTTTTTATTTATCGTTTTATGTGAAATTTGATTTTGGCAGAAGATTTTGCTTAAGAAATGATGTCAAATGGCGTCTACAAAATAGGTCACGTGATTTCCTTAACCTGTCAAAATTGACATTTAAGAAAAGAAACATCGAAAAATGATGTTATTCTTCAAAATATATCCAAAAATATCAGGGGATAAAAACATTTTCTTTTGTAATTTTATACCCACACACCAAGTTTAAAACCCATAATAAGTATTTTATATTTTCACTATTTTTCCGCATTTCTACTTTTTCTACTTATCAAAATTTAAGCACACCTGTACTAAATCATTTATTTTAACTAAACTCGTCACCAAATTTCTTTTTTTGTAATATAATAATATTTTAAGAGCCTCTTTGATGTTAAAAACAAATTTTGAAAAATAAAAGTTGTCAAACTTGATGCAAAGCAAATGGCCTCACAATATGAATTAGAACAAAACGGAACATTAGAAAACAATATCTTAGAGTGTTTATTGTTTTTTTAACAAAAAATACAGTGGAATTTAATCTTAATTAAAAGGAACTAAAAATAAACATGTACCTATACCTAATAGCAAAAAAACACGAAAAAAAGACTCACGACATTAAATACACTACATTTCTGTATGTCTTTCATCGCGTTCTATGCAGATAATTGTCCTTCTTGATACATCTTTTATTAAGTTGCTGATATTCACAGAGTTTCTAATAACAGTTTCTAGGTGATTCACGTCACGAAAAGGTCTTTGTTTATAAACGATTTGTTTTAAGTAACCCCACAAGAAAAAATTTAGTGGGGTTAAATCTGGCGACCTAGGCGGCCATATTTGCTCCATATTTCGCCCAATAACTTTGCCCCTAAACATTTCTAATAGTTTCTCTTTGACTTGTTTTGAACTATGAATAGGAGCCCTGTCACATTGATACCACAGACTGTGTCTTATTTCAACCGGCATATTGTCCACTATATCACTGATCTCAGTATTTAGAAATTGCAAATAATCCTGAGAAGTTGAATTGTGTCTAGAAAAGAATGGTCCCATTACCTGATTATTTAAAACACCGCACCACACATTTGTTTTAAATGAATATTGGTCCCGACATTCTATCACAAAATGAGGATTTTCCTGAGCCCACCACCTACAATTCTGGGAACTGACTACGCCGTTCGATGTGAAGGTAGCTTCGTCGGTCCATAGGATTTTGTGAGGAAATTTTCTGTTTAATTCTACTTCTCCTTGGTACCAGAAAGAGAAATCTAGTCGAACATCGAAGTCTCTTTCCTTTAAAGTATTTATAAATTTGGGTTTGTAGGGTTTGAATTTATTTTTATGTAAAATTGCTCTTACGCTTTCTCTTTTAACGCCAGTTCTATCTACAATATTGGTAATACTTGATTTTCCCTGTTCGATAACATCCAGGCAGACAGCCAACTGAACCTCATCATTATTGCGTGATGGATTATGACGTTTTTTAAAAGTATTTTTAACTGAACCAGTCAGTTTAAATTTTTTTAAAATCCTACTTACAGTGGATTGCTGTACATGTCTACCAGGATGTCTTGCGTTAAAAATATCAGCCACTTGTCGATGCAATGTGTTTCCACCACAAATTAGCACAATTTCAATTTTTTCTTGTAAAGATAACATATTATTTTAATTTTCATACATTACATTGAACTAACGGGCATTAATTTATTCAGTGACAGTGACGTTTTCTAAAACACATTATGTAGTTTCATATTTTTTCACAGCCTACCCAGTTTTTTTAAATTAGTGTTGTTAGCGGAGTAGGTAAATGTAAATACTATGAGTTTTTTTCTTTTATTGAATGGGCTTCAAGAATCACGAAATGATGTTTCCTAATGTTCCGTTTTGTTCTAATTCATATTGTGAGGCCATTTGCTCATTAAAAAACTCAAGTACTGTATAGTTTTGAAAGTAGAAAAAGCAGGAGTGCGGAAAAATAGTGAAAATATAAAATACTTATTATGGGTTTGAAACTTGGTGTGTGGGTATAAAATTACAAAAGAAAATGTTTTTATCCTTTGATATTTTTGGATATTTTGAAGAATAATGTCATTTTTCGATGTTTCTTTTTTTAAATGTCAATTTTGACAGGTTAAGGAAATCACGTGACCTATTTTGTAGACGCCATTTGACATCATTTCTTAAGCAAAATCTACTGCCAAAATCAAATTTCACATAAAACGATGAATAAAAAAGTTTCCCATTTGATGCGGACTTTATCGGTGACACTGTATAGCTGGCAGCCTCTGGTTTCTCTTCCCCGCATCTTGCGTGTTTCAGCCTTGCTATCGCTTCGTATTCACAGAGCACATGCAGTGTGGTTTCTTTCTCTTCCTGACAGGACCTTCATTGGGTTTCTTCTCTCAGACTTATGGTGCTCATATAACGGGGCTATGCCCCGTTAGTAGACCCACCACTACCCTTGTGGTTTAGTAGATCTTCCGTGAATCTGGGCGATGGTTTCTTTATGAACTCTTTCGCCTCCCCATTCCTGGGAGCTCACTCCACCAATCTATCGATTCGGCTTGCATTCATAAATTTATAGATGACTTTATACATGCCCTCATATCGGGATATCCAAGCTAGAGTGACCCTATTTGGCTCCTTGAGTTAGGTCAAACAGCTTTCCACCAGTCTTGAGAAGACTTAAAATGAGTTGTCGGAGAAAATGGCAATAGTTTTATTTATGAGATAAAGGGGAAAACTTCCCGTAGACGGAAGTATACTGCATCATCTGGATGCCTGAGAAACGTACACCAATCTATAATAAGAACTACGCCTGTCACAAAAACTCACCATAGGCAAGAACTCAGTCCGCGAAGTAAAGGCACAACCTCTAATAGATCCAGATGTTTTCTATCCTTCTCTTCTCTTACGGGATAGTAAAATTGACTTGTGGGAAACTGCACTAACTTGGCGTAGAAATTTAAAGAATAATATACTTTCTCCAACAAGAGACGGTTTTTCGAGTTTGAAGTTCTTCCGTAACATGAGGAGTCTATTCGGATTCACTGCTCTGTATAGTCCGTGATCATGAAAAACAGGTTTACTGTATTTTTGGGGCAACTACTCGGGAAGGCTATACATTAGACGTCGTCGGTATGGAATTTCTTTACACCAGATCCAAGAAGTTTCTGGCTTTCTGCTTCTCCATTTGAATACACGAATTACACGAAAGGAAAATATATTTGAAATAACTACTTCTAATGGAGTTTATGCTGGGAGTGAATCAAATAAGTGTGAATGTCTTCACGTACTGTTGTCGTGAAAATAGTAGATCAAATTTTTCCGTGTCAAAGTTGTAATGTTATGAATGAATTGTGTATATGATGAAGTATACTTCGTCTTGTAATGTTATTCAGAAAGGTTCTGATGAGTTGATAAGACAAGTCTACCATCATGAATTGGAAAAAGTTATTTTCTTATAATAGTGTTCATATGAAAGTATTTTCCTTTCGTGTAATTCAATGTGCATGTGGAAGTAGTAATTTCTATAAATGATCTTCACATTTTTCTCAAGAGTTTATTCAGAGATTATTGCTCTCTTACTTTCTTCGGAAGCAAGAATCGTATAAAGATAAAGAAGTAGAAAGTCAAAAACCTTTCTTTTCCGCAAACTAGTTGAGTCCATACTTTTGAACGGAGGAAAGTAAAGAATTTCATAGCCAGATAGGTAAGAATGAAGTGTTTTCAACATTTTGAACGATTCCAGATGTTGCCAATCACTGTCTAGAATCGTTAGTTAAAATTTTCCCGTATCTAAAATTTTACAACTAACAACTGGATTTTTCAATAGCAAAAATATCGCTGGGAAATTGGATACGTAGAATTTTATACTTCTGGTTTGAAATGATTTTTTCGGAAACATTTTTTCTACACCAGAACAAAAATACTGTGTCTTAACGAACGTTTTTCTAACAAATTTAGCATAGTCATGATGTGACTAAGACAAGCTTGCTGTCTGATCTGAGCCTTATAAAGCATCAAAAGTTGCTGAGGGATGTATAGTTTTCTGGTTCAAAACAGTGATCAAAGCTTTTGAGAAGCAGCCTTTGTAATTCCAGCGACATGGTTGTGCCAAGACATATTAGTGTCCATTTCAACCCCCAACAAACTTATGGAAGCAGAAAGTAGAATTGTCTAACCTGACATTATTATATCCGGTTCGGAGACATTTATCTTCTTGGAGAAAACCGATGCCTGGATTTTTGTGGCATTGAATTGAACCCCAATTCGAAATCACTTCTAGATCTTCATTAAAATATGCAACCTCCTGATGCGGGTGAAGGTGTGCCTCCGTAGCCGATGTCCTGGAATACAAATGGAATGACGAGACATTGAATTGAATCCCAATTCGAAATCACTTCTAGATCCTCATTAAAATATGCAACCTCCTGCTGCGTAGCCGATGTCCTGGAATACAAATGGAATGACGAGACAAGTGTGCTGTCGTCAGCAAAGCAATATATTGGATTCCTGTTTTCTTCAATAAGTCGTTGATACACAATAAAAAAAAGGTTTGAGACCATATGGATCCCTGGGAAACACCAGCGTTTATGGTAAAACTATTCGAGAGATATCCATCGACTGCCACTTGCAGGAACGTTTTTTCAGGAAGCTGGAAGCCATACACAGAAATGATGCGACAAGCCATAGCATCGAAGTTTGACCAGCAAACCCTCATGCCACATACGGTCAAATGCCTTAGAAATATCAAGCGCAACAGCTCTTGATTCTCCATGTTTCTCGATTGCATTCGATTGCGTTATTTCGTTGGTGGTCAAATTGCGTTTCTTTGGAGGTCAAATTATTCAGCTAACAGTGGTCCACCCTTTTCTTCAGATTCTAAGTTTTTCACGGCAGATAGGAAGCACCCTGTATACACCGTTTCTGTCCGTTTCAGAGTCCAGGTAAGGTTGGGAGAACACGATTTACGATCATCGACAGATTGTCAGGTGTATCATGGTAAAAGAGTTTGTTCAGACAACCCCGTGGACATCCCTGTGCTCAGTACACTCAGACACCCAAATTACCATACAAGAACATTGAAAAATGACATAGCCCTGGTGAGACTGAAAACAATTATAACTTTTACTGGTAAGTCTAATTCATTTCTGTTCGAATGTGCTTTCTTATATTGTTGATTTATATCTTAAATATTCACAAGCATAAGTGAGTCAGCTGAGTGATATTTTTATAACTCATCGCATTGAGAAGTGCTTATTCATTAATATACTCGGGATACAAACAGAAATATCCACACAGTTGAATTAATATTAAATTAAAAGTAACCTATAATACCCGTGTACATAGTGTCCAAAATAATGGATGAATTAAAATTAAATACAATAACAATAAAAACTGACTAATAGTCATTGACTAAATGTATTAATGAATTGTAATTTATAAAAATGAGTTTTCAATATCTTTTTGGTCTTAAGCAACGATGTATTGAAATATTTTGCAGGAGTATTACCCCGTTTAACGTATCGACATAGAGGAGAGTTCTGGGAACAGTTTGTTCTCTTAGAGGGTAAAATGAATAAGGTGAAAAGGTGCTCTTATTGCTCTATTCAAAATATTTAAGCAAATTATTGGTAATAACGATGAACAATTTATTTGTTTGTCATCATTTTTTTTGTAAAAATAATATAATTTGATATGGAACACTTATATTTCAACGATACAAACTGGAGGTCTCGTCTTATTTGCAAAATTTCATCGTTTTCAGTGATTCGAATATCTTGTTCAAAGCAACGAATTTTAAAAATCGATTTTCAATACGTTCTAATCGATGGTTATATATCATATTGTGGACACTTGATACTTGAACATCTTCTCGGTTTTGCTTAATTCCGACAAAAGTTTGTGAAATTTTCAAAAAAAATAGTCAAACGACATTTTAAATGAGGCATCACTCAGATTTTAAGGATTGTGTGCGCTCCTACTAGAATGATGATGTAATTTAATTGAAAACTAGCCTACAAAAAATGAACTCAAAAATAAGTTTGGCGTGTTTTTGCATATTTTAAGATTTTCCATAGGGACGCAATATAGAGGGTGGGAGGTTTTCAAATTGACACTATGTAAACAAAAGGAACATATGAAAATCCAAAGATATGCATATCATAAACATATGACCTGAAAAGTCCCGGGCCTAGGAGAGAAAATTCTTTTTCGTCCATAATTCGCTTTATTCATCAACGTAATCCCCATCAAGAGCCACACAATCATTCTAACGCCGCGCCGCTATATTTCAATACCCCTTTAGTAGAACGATTTATCTTCTGCCTCAAAATAAGCCTCAGTTTCATTCGAGCACATTTTTTAACGGCGAGCATTTTTTTGGGGTCTGCGGAACAGCCAGTAGTCGCTGCGAGCCAAATCTGGCCAATATGGTGGGTGTGGGAGCAATTCGAAATTCAATTCATGTAGTTTTGCCATTGTTTTGGTCAACTTGTGACATGGTGCCTTGTCATGATGAAACAAATTTTTTTCTTTGTCATATACGGTCGTTTCTTTGGAATTTCGGCCTTTAAAAGCTCCAATAACGCTATATAATGTTCACTGTTGATAATATTGCCTTTCTCAAAGTAGTCGATGAATATCACACCACGCACATCCCAAAATACCGAGGCCATAACATTTCCAGCCGATTATTTTGCTTTTGTGCGCTTTGGAGGAGGTTCACCAATTGTTCTCCATTCGGATTACGATCGTTTTGATTCCGTAGTGAAGGATGGATCCATGTTTCATCCATTGTCACATATCAACGCAAAAATTCCGGTTTATTATGTTCAAACTTGGCCACTGCTCAGAATCCTCAAGACGTTCTTGTTTTTGCTCAACAGATAGTTCACGTGGCACCCACTTTGAAGAGAGCTTTCTCATAGTACGCTCATGCAATATAAAGCCAACACTTTCTTTCGATATCATTATTATGTCAGCTAACTTACTTCACTTTTCGATCACTCATAACAATTTTGTGGTTTATTTTTGTTTATTTAGACGTCCACTGCGTTCTGCATCATCGATGTATCTACGATCACGTTGGAAATCAGCAAACCAACGTTTAATTATTGTTTCTGATGGAATGGAGCCACTATAACACTTTTCAAGTCATTGCTTCGTTTGAACGGTGTTTTTCCCATCAAGAAGCAGTGTAAAATTCAAACACGAAATTGTTTTTGATCCATAGTGTTGAATATAACAAAAGTAGTGTCACTCTTATTACAATAACTCACAAACTTATAGGTAGAATAACAGAAATTTCAACAAGAAATTTCTCGAGCCTAACACACACATCTGTGTGTGTTAGGCTCGAGACTTTTCAGCCCATGTAATACATGAAAGTTTCTTTCAGATACAAACAGGAAGAAGAACATAACATTGAGTTTCACGCTAATCAATTTTTCCTATTCAGTATGTTCTCCAATCATTCTTTGTGAACTTGAAACAAATAATATCAACGGGAACGCTACAAAATATAACATATAAAACACTACGTCACGATAACACTACGTAAAAACATTCATATGGAATTTGATTAAATATCAGACAATTTAGTTTCTGTTTGTTCATCAGCTCTTATTACTACATAATTGGTCGCTCTCCTGATAATGAGTATCTTCATAGTTGAAAGACTAAAATGGTCATATTTTTTCAGACTTTATACAACCGATATGTCTGCCATTTGAAAGGAAGTTGGACAAGAAGGTTTTTACTGGTCAAAAGTTCATAGTATGTGGTTGGGGAAAAACCGACTCAAGTAAGTTTTGACGCATGTTTATTTGTTTTGTCCTACTCATCTTCTAATGAAAAAATAAACCAGCTAAATGAAAATTTTATAATTCTCAATAAAATGTACCATACTCAAAAGCTTCCAATCGATAATCAATTGAGAAATGAAGCAATCACGAATATTAAACATCTGAATACATATGTGGGTTGAAAAATATTTTCAAAATTTTCAGTATTATTTGCTGAACTTTCTTGGAATGATAAACTATTCAATCGTGATAAAACATCGTAAATTTCACTCATAAATAAATAATTGTTATTCTCAATAAATAGTTACTTAAAATTACTCGTCTCGAATAGACAACAATTTGTTCGCAATGAACGATACTATATATCTTCACCGAAGTCCTTATACAGAGGGTTCGTGAAGGCAAGATGGAAATATTTGGCACTTACTTGTGAGTTCCAGACATATCTCCAGCTATCCTGGAGATATGTCGTCTCCTTGTCATCTCGTTCTGGGTGGTCCTCGAAGGATTCTTGTTGAATTTGTGCCGAAGGGGTTGAAACTCCACGACGCGAAAAGTTCGTTTTCACGCTGCACAAATCCTAACCACTGCGCCAATTAAATGATTGGAACGAGTAAATAACTTTTTAAAAAGAATTTATTTTACAAACTAGAGTCTCTTACGAGAGCTACAAACAGAATGATAATTAATATAATGTTAACTGGATGCTAACTGCATGTCGAGATAAGGGATTCCTGGACAATCTTAGTCAGCTGAATCTCCGTGTGAATGGCCGTGTCATGGGAACTATCACCACGTAACTCACACGTCTCTTTCCGACTCACTAACGTAATTACGTTGTCTAGGGATTGTACCACAGTCCCCGTATAGCTGATCTAATGAGTGAATTTTTTGCTGGTATCTTTTTTGCAACACTGTTTTTGACAGATCGTGTCTTGTGTCATTGTCAAACTTGTTCAGTTTGGTCTATAATTTAACCATGAGTCGACTTACGAATGAACAACGCTTGCAAATTATTGAATTTTATTATCAAAATCCATGCTCGGTGGAAAAAGTGAATCGTGCACTTCTTCCAATTTATGGGCAGTTTCGCCGGCCTACTGAGGGAGCTATACGGAAGCTTGTGACTAAATTTCGAACCCAGTTAACATTATTGGACATTAAACCACCAACGTAGAGTGAGGACCGAAGAAAATATTGCGGCTGTATCCGCCAGTGTTCGTGATGACCGTGAAATGTCGATTCGCCGCCACAGCAATTGGGCCTCTGTTACTCCACTACGTGGAAAATTTTGCGAAAGGATTTGAATGTGAAACCTTATAAGATACACCTGGAGCAAGAATTGAAGCCACACGACCTCCCACAACGTCTAACATTTGGTGAATGGGCGCTGGCAAAGTTGGAGGAAGATTCACGTGTGCGACGTGATCAATGCATAGAAGGATGGAATGTGTATCGGGCAGATTCATTTGAGAGATAACGGCGTGGCTGAATTACAAAAATAATCAAATAATAGTAATAATGAATGGAAAATCTTAATATATGGCTGCCGTCGGGGTTTACATGGTGCCTCATCATTTAAGAAAAAAAATGACGTCAATATGTACAGGGTGTCTCAAAATACGTCATTTAAAAAACATGTCAGTTTAACGGGGCTCTATCGTTATAACGGGCGATTCTTCAATGTGTACAGGGTGTCTCAAAATACGTCATTTAAGAAAATACATGACAGTTTGACGAAGATAGTGGTTTTTAATATCATAAGTATACAATTCTCTATACAGGACAGCCAAACGAAAACGCAATAGTCGCGTCTTAGGAAAACGCGAAGACCTGTTGTTTTTTTTAACGAAAATGTTGATCCAGTAAAGTAAATGAAAAATTACACTGTTCTTTACACTATTATGGTTTTCGAAAATAAATAAAGTGCTAGAATTCTTCAGAGGGAGTCTCAAATGTAACAATTATTGATGAATAGGTGAATTCAGTAAAGGTCAATACCATTCTTCAACTACTTCTAAGTCGTATGCTTCTTTTCTTTACTTTGAATAAATTGATGGATGTAGCCGTTACTACGTGATAGAAAATCATAATGAAGAAAAGAGACTTGAAACTTTCTATGTTTCTATGTTATAGAATGAAACTACAGTTACGTTAGTTACAAATATAAGTGGTAAAAAACATAGAAAGTTTCAATTTTCTTTTCTCCCTTTACTTTGCTTAAGTGTGCCTTGTATTAGGAAAATTTCTAGGTATTCAAATCTATTGAACAATTCTTGAATTTGTCAATTTTATTTTTTAAATATCATACCAGTACTGTCGAGTAGATCAGAGAAATCCTGCTGGATATACCTCTTAAGTCACTTCAGTATCATGTTCGTTCTGTTTGAAATTGAAATTAAAACTTGAAGGAATGGTAACGCAGGCTGAAGACACTTTTGTTACATTTCATTCATTTCTAAAAAAGTGTATGCGTTAATCATGTTTTTTTCAGGAAATTTGGGGGGATCTCCAACACTTCAGTTTGCTAGCGTGAGTGTATGGGACCAGAAGAACTGTAATAAAGTTGTTCCACCAGAGGTGAGTCTTGAGTTGTTAATGTGAACATTTTTTCTGGTAATGTCAAAAATATATTTTTTATGATGGAGTTAATGTAAATAATAAAATAATTGACAATATAAAAAAATCGAACTATACAAAATTCAAGACAGAACTATATTTTGGAATAAATTGACAATTTTGTAGTTTCACATATTTTTTTATTTGTCGTATTATTCTTAGTATTTTTTTTTGTTTTTGATATGTATGTTACATTGTCCCTGCTATCTGATATTGTGATTTTTCAATAATATTAAATTAAATAATCCCAAGAAATATTATACGTTTAGGGTTATTATACGTTTAGGGTTAGATTAGGTTAGGTCCAAAGTGTGAGGGTCAAATAGAACCACCTATTATTATTATCATTATATATGAGGTCTGTTCAAAAAATGAGGTGAATTTTTCTCAAGAAGTTCATTATATCATCAATTTCTATTTTGTCCCCTTGAAAGTAATCCCCTTGTGCGATCGTATTTTCCAATTCTCAGAGCAGTTCTGATATGCACTTTTTGGTATGTCCTTGATCTCTCTCAATTATTCGATTCTCATCTATCGTCAAAAAACGCCGTCCTTTCATGTGTCTCTTCGTTCTTAGGAACAGACAAAAATCGCAGTGGGGCAAATTGGGTGAAAACGGAAGCTGAGGAATATGATTACTGTGTTGTTTTTGGCCAAAGACTTACGAACAAGCAGTGGCGAGTGAACAGGTGCATTATCGTAATGCAAAGTCATGAATAGTTTTTCCACAGACTGAACGTTCGTATTGCTTCTCCCAAACGGCGCATAACTTCAAGATAATATTCCTTATTGACCGTACGACCACAATAGAATAATACAACCAGTAGGCTCTCTTAGCAGGTAATCCGCCCGAGTTGCCGGGGACCTTCAACCGCTCTTAGGATGAGATTCTCATCCAACGCGTTCAGTGCTGTAGTATCGAAGGATTCGACGGTACCACGGGCTTCGGATTAGTTATAATGAACGGTCGGAAACTTATATTGTGTTTAGTTTATTCGCTGTTGGTATTATTGTTTTTAGTTTTTGTAGTTCGTTATAAGTAACTTATCACAAAATCTTCTATAGTATCATTTACCTATTTACCATGAGCTCACGTCCATGGTAAAAGAACGAAATTGGTTCAGCACTTAGTTTCGAGGTCACCGACAACTTTGTGAATTTATGAATGAAAGTAGTGAGAGTGAACTTATTGGTTGAGTTTTACTATGGTACGACTAGGTGGCAGGAACTCCTGATGCACCGCGCCACGGTAATTAAAGAAAACAGTGGGAAAAATCTTGTCATTTGATCGAACTTGGCGTCCTTTATGATCTTGGCTCTCCTAGGCTCGTCCATTGGGTCGATTGGAATTTGGTTTCAATGCCATAACCATATACCCATGGTTTGTCATCAGCTAGACCCGTTTTTTTGTAAAAATTTAGCAATTTTGGAACAAACTTCGCTGCCACACGCTTCATACCAATTGCATGACATGAGCCACCAGGTATGCCAACATCCTCAGCAACTTCTCCTATAGTGATTCGATGATTCTCCAAAACAATCTTTTTCTCAACATTTTCATCGGTTTTTGACGTATCATTCTCATCTTCACGACTTTCTGTTAAAAGCTTGTACCTACCACTTGTAAACATTTTTATGACTATATCATATGACTATACCATACTATATCACCGTATACCACTGTCAACATTTCTAATGCTTTAGAACAGTCAATTCCATCTTTTACATAAAATTTGATGCAAATTCAATGATCCCTTAGCAGAAAATCGTCAAACACGCAAAACACTTCCAAATTTTATGTATCTCACCAAAAAACTAAAACAGCTGAAACTGTGAACATATGTTGGAGACAGTGTACATAAAAAAATAAAAAATCTCTAATCGAATGTACGTATTAGCCCGCAAAATTTGAACATTTACCTGTGGTTGTGTTCGTTTATATCTGCTTTCACTCATTTCTACTAATAAGTGAGTTTATAAGTAACAGCTGATTGTACTATTCTGATGAAGAATTTACCCGTAGCTCAGCTCAAGCAATATAGCTTGACTCTTGAGATTTATAAACAATATACAAGGTCGGGGCAATGAAAAAATGTTCATCAAGGTTCAATCTGTATTTATGAGTAGTTATTACTTTTCTGCTGGACCAACGTATCGGTTTTGCTTAGCCTTCATTGCATTAACATTTCACATTACAAAAAAAAAATCTGCAATCCATTGGACATCACTATGGTAACTCCAGAATCTTCTGAAAAATAATGATGAAGCCAACATGCAGGTATTTTCTATAGGTACTAGATCAACTTACTTCAGTGGCTGGTGACGATTCTATTAGAGAAAAAATAAATATAATTCTGCTAATACATGAATCCCAATTAAAAAACTAATCAATACAGTTTATTGTATAATTTTCATTATAAAAGGGTTTTACAAAAACCGCGACACGTGTTTCGTTATAAAATAGCTTCCTCAAGCATATTGTTGTTACTGATATTGTTATAGAATGACAAAGATAAAAGTTCAATTTCAGAAAAATCGGGAGTGTATAAATTATCATGTGGGTCATGTCCGACGTTTCATATAGGTCAAATTGGAAGAAAGTTCAAAGCCCGCATAAAGGAACAGATTCAAAAAGGCTCAATATCTTATGAACGATCAAACTGAATTGAGTAATTCGCCATTATTGTATCTGTTCGTTTGTAGGTAAAAATAGTTAGGAATATTCACAGGTATGCTTTCGAAAAATTTTTCGACATTGGAATTCATACCTGACCTTTGCAGGTAGATTCATTATTTAGGTAGACGAGTAGGTACTAGGTTAGAGTATAAAATGGTTGTAATTTAGAAGTAACTCTCAGTTTATTCTTGAGGAAGAAGCTATTGTATAGTCAAACACGTGTCGCGGTATTTATAAAACCCTTTTATAGTAAAAATCATACAATAAACTGTATTGATTAGTTTTTTAATATGAATTTTCATCAAGTATCAGCCAGTTCTATTCAATTAATGAATCCTATTGCAGGTTAGGTATAGATAAACTTAGTCGTTCTAAGAAAAATTTTACTAATTGTGAACTACTTATTTGCGTTAGGTGAAATAACTTTCAGGAATAACTGGTAGAACATAATAGTGATAGCATTTTTTAAATTATATCAGCAAATATAAAAGCACAGTAGGTATGTGCGCAATAATTGTGATAGCTGGTGGACTGATTTAGCGCTAATTGAGTTCCTTTCGGCGCAATTTAATTGTTTTAATGGCCACCAAAAATCCCATCACTGTACGCCGAATTGTTATATATTTCTCCAACTTGTCCACCTTATCTTTGGCATTGAAAAGGAAATCAGATAACCTGGCATGTGGTCTATATGCCACTTCCACATTGTTTTTTTCTGAAGAAACCCGCAATTGTCTCTATTCTGAAATAACTTTTTCTTGATTTCTGGTTGTTTCACCTGAGGGTATATTAATCTGTAAGTGAATTTACGGCTTTGTTTTCTGACTCACTTCTAAATAGTATCTGCGTTGAAACCATTATTATGACCTATCTGTGCAATTATATCAATTTCCTTCTGTGCAACATTGACTTGTAAGCTGCTAATTTATGACTGTCTGGCTGGAAAAAATCGCTTGGGATGGTAATGGCTGTATAGCTAGGTTTTCTGAAAACATTGGACTCAAATTCATTCTGATTGTATGTAATGCTCAGGTCTAAGAAATTTATCTGTTTCTCTATCTCTGTTCCGAGTGTGAACTGAATGTTGCTATTGAGATTATTCACGAATGTCATGAATTGGTTCAGCTGTCGTGTAGTACCTCTGAAACAGATGAGAATATCGTCTACATATCTGTACCAAAAATAAATATGTTTTTTACCCAGGTCGGAATTTACTATAGTGGTCTTCAAATAAAAATAAAAGTGGTAAAAAACATAGAAAGTTTCAATTACCTTTCATTCATTATGATTTCTTACAACGTAGTAACGGCTAGATCCATTAATTCACATATTGTTTTTTGTATAAACTGTTTATACCATCATGTGCTGATCACTCTCTTATTCAACTCCATTTATTCGCAAAACAAATTGAATATAATCTCAACAATAATCAAAAAGGAATTGGAAGGAAAATATTTTCTAGGAAAGATTAGTGTTTGGCTTTTTACTTCTAAATTTGTATACAAAAATTGTAAAAAACTTCCAACTTCTACAAAGATGTGTAGATCACTAATAAAAGTTACTTCCAAATACAAACTGGAAGAAAAAAGCTCCCTCAATTCAATTAATTTCATAAACTTTTAGTCATAAGAAAATAACTTTTCCTATTCAGTTTGTACTCCAAACATTCGTAATGGAATTTAATCCGATATCATTTCAAGGAACACTACACAATATCATGATATAACATTTCACTCACATAGAATACTATCATCCTAGATGACGGACTTTGAAGTTTCGAAATAAGACCACTCGTCTTATTCCTATAATTTGCATATAATGATGGAGAAGTATGTAGCCAAAACTTGTTTCGTGTTACCAAAATAATATTGCATATATAGATTGTTCAATATTTCTAGGTGCAACCAATCACTGGGAGCCAATTATGTGCCAATGGAAAGAAAGAAGACGCTTGCAAAGGTGATAGTGGAGGTCCTTTGATTAATTCGACTGTTGACGTTGACGGAGAACTGAGGAATTTCCAAATCGGGATCGTATCTTTTGCGTCCACTTTGACGTGCGGGATCAAAGAACTGCCACCCATTTACACCAGGGTAGACAGATACTTAGAATGGATTGCAGATAATGTAAAATAGTCCAAATCTCTGGGATTTGGCAGTTTCGAAAATAACGTCATATTTCTTATAGTGTATAAAAAAATCAACGATTTCAATAAAAGCTATTCGACTATTCAGGAGAAAAAAGAGTATATTTATGTATTTCTCAACGCAAAAAAGTAAGGTAAAAACTGTTAATTTGTATATTTTTCATCAATAAATAACCTATAACATAATAAAACAACTTATAAGATAATAGGGCTTCATGAACAGATAATTCATCAATTGGGTGGTAATTTTTAAAGGTAAGTATTCGTTAATCCTTAGCTTGCATAATGCAAGTATCACATTAAAAGCCATTTCTGTATATGATATTCCAAAATTAGTTATCCAGAGAAGGGGGCCCTTCTAATGTTCAATCGAAGATTATCACGAACAGGGGATGATAAGTAGTTTTTCGTGGTTTCATTCCGTGTTCTGTGTTTTTGATCATTACAAGGATCATTTTAACGACGTTTCGGCAGAGTCTCATTTCCCATCTTCTGGTGATGTGCAGAAGATAGCTCTAATTTCAAGCCTACTATTTATCTAGATGATCCAAAATCCAATTCATGTAACTGAAAATTTTTGTATAGATATCGGGTTCCCCATCTGTTCCACATTTTCTTGGTCCATATGACACAATTCCATACTGAATGAATCGTGGAGATCCATGTACTGGTCCCACGTATTTGAGTGGGCCACCGCTGTCTCCAGCACATGAGTTTTTTTCGCCGGATATTCCCGCACAAACCTGATTTCTGGTGAGAGGCACTTTCGGTCGATATATCTTTTGGCACTCGGAAAACTCAACCACTTCTACAGGTACCTGTCGCAGAATTGGGCTTCGGGTTTCTGAAAAAAAATCCATTGTAGACAATTTTCAAAACAACTAGTTCTAATGGCCTGTCAATTTTAACGCAACAATAATTGAAACATCTTTTTCCCAAATGTGATGCTAGTAATGAAAATTTCCTAGAAAAGTTGTTTTATATCTTGTAACCCCTGATTATAGAGAAATAAGTCGATTTCTCTGCGTTATATTTTTATGTTTCCTGTCCAATTATTTTCGATTTGTATCAGAATCATTTATGAAGATAAAACATGTGAGAGATCAGTCCGTAAAGCATATTAATTATTTCTCTGATAACCCAAGATATACTACATAACATATAGTGGTCCCAAGCAGGGACCACTTTATGTTATGTAGTATATCTTGGGAGAAACACTGGTTTAGGAGGAAATTGAAAGAAGCCGCATATATGTTATCCAACAATGCATTTAGCCAAGCTAGCGTAGAGATACGCAACATATAGAACCCCATAATCAAACGGAAAACGCCCAACTCCCGCCAAACGGGGTCAGTTCCCGCTAAAGCGGGAAGCGGTGAGAGGGAAGAGGGGATAGGTGAAAACACTCGAACGACCAATAAATAGTCATTTCTCGCAGGAAAAATTCCAGTCATCGCCCGAAAACGATTGTGTATACTAACTTCACGTCGTGAAGTAACTTGGCTTGAAATCTTTTAATTTCAATTCATATTATATGATCAATTTTCAATAGTTATTTGTTATTTATTTTATTATAATATCAGTTCATGTTTTTTTTGCTTAATATAATTGTTCTTTTTAATTTTATTGATTTTTTCAGGGAATCATATAGAATAGACAATAGAAGTCCGAACTAATGAAATTCAAAGATCCTTTCATTGTTGAATGCCCTACCAACAAGGGTGTTATTCTGAAAGTTTCAATAGACAAGTTCGATAAAGCTTACAGTGGAAATTTAAATAATGAAAATGTATCGACACCTTGTGTTTTTTCTGTAAATGAAAAGACATTCATTTTAAATTGAGTGGTAAAAATAGCAGGGCGAATGTAAACAATACTGTGGAAATACGTATCACAATGCTAGATGGTGTTTCTAAAAAAAAAGAAAATCCCAGGGAAGAAAGGGGTAATAGCCTATTTTCATGATTTCAAAAAAAACGAATTCGAAATAAAAAATAAGTGAAATCAAAAAAACTTTCACCTACAAACTTGCAATGATGAAAAGAGTTATGCCCATGAAAACTTGGAAGAAACTGGCTAATAGTTTCTAGATGTCATTGAATTGAACAAAAAAATATCATTTTCGGGTTAATAATATCATGAGAATGAATGACTCGACTCATTCATAACATAAAATCGTAATTTCATGAGTGAATTGAGTGATTCATCTTTTAATGTTATCTCATTCTGAAACATCGGATGTCCACCATTGAGGATGACAGTGAGTGAAATTTCATATAATGTATTGTGTAGGAATCCTGTGAACGATATCTGATTCAATTCCATAACGAATGTTTGGTATCCAACTGAATAGAAAGAAGTTTTTTGTGACTAAAAGTTACTTCTTTACGTGAAGTACATATCTGTATAGAGTCCAGTTCGAAATCATTTGCTTTCTTTCTTTCTTTGGAAGATCCTCACATTCCTGTATAAAGATGGAGAAGTAAAGAGCCAAAATCTTTCTTTCCATAAAATATTGTCCTCTGAAATATCCCCCTTTCAATTTACACATTGAACGGATTCGGCTTCACTCTATATATTTCAATTTAGTTCTGAGGAAGTTCAGCAGGCGTCTTTTAACTTATGAGAGCTATGTCGCGGTATCACCCCGAATACGAATGTCCTATTATAGGAAAAGGTACTTCAATTGAGTCAAATCTTCTGATGATGTATACAATATAATGCAGAAAATGTAAGACTGTTTCGTTTTATTTCTACACACAGCAAAAGTCGCTGATTATGTGAAGATGTAATGGTCGGTCGGTAGCCAAGCGGTTCGACGTGGGTGCTTTGTTCACTCACTTGAATTGACTGCCGTGTTGGTCGGTGGTTCAAGCCCTAGTCTGAACGATCGATTTTCACTTGCTATCGTCCAATCTGTGTTAGGAATCACACGTTGAAAGATAAGTTCTCGTTAATTCTTAGCTCTCACAAGGTTCGACTTCTGAGGGTTGTCGTTCGTTGGGGTGCGACAGCTGGTTAACGGATTTTTTAAATAGAATATGTAATATATACATAACTAACGCTTTAAAAAATAACTTATAGTAAAATATATCACGATGAGAATGATATGTGAATATATGTTCAACAAGTGAGTCAGAAAAAGTTCTCTACAGGATGAAAACTTTTCTGTTGATGCTTTTTCACAAAGTTCTTCATGTCCACAATCACGAAATATGGAATTCATTCGATAGTATAGAAAGTAGGAATCCATGCAATCAAAATAGTTCTTCAAATTGTAGTTGAAGTTTGAAGACGCACGGCATATAATGAAAATTTTGTAGGTAATAAAAAATCCTATTAAAGAGAAAAATATATATCATTCAACTACATATTCCCAATATTATTCAAAAGATAATAAAAACCAAAACCATCCACTTTTGATAAAAATGCATGCTTACATCTCAGTTCAAAAGATTTACAATAAAAAGATCATTCAAAAGGCCAACGATGAACAGTACCTAATGTTAGGTTAGGTTAAGTCCAAAGTGAGTGGGTCTATACGACCCTCCATCGCAACCAGCAAGGATTGTGGCTCATATCTATTCACATTCACACTCGACCAAATAAACCCAGCTTCTCAACGAAGCCGATTAGTTTGTATGGTGAGTGGTATTTCAGGTCAGATGGTAAGAGTACGGTTCTGCCGAATTCTAAAAACCTGATTCGGTCCCCAGCACTGCAGGCACAAAGTATATGCTCTGCTGTTTCATCGTTAATGAGGTAGTCAGACAGTCAAGGTGCAAGATTCCCACCTTGATACCCGCGACAACCTTCCAATATGACGGTTTTTGCACGTCAGCTACACCTGACGATACGGTGCAGGGCTTTTTCGCCTCTTCTTTCGGTGAATCATCACTTGAGCGCAAACGTTTGCTAACCTGCTCATGGAGGGTTTGTTTCTCCACCTGGGACAGATTTTGCGTACGCCGCTCAAGAATTTAGTGCAAGGCGGTTTCATAAAGTACCCCGCTCTTGAGGAGACGACTCAGTCGTTTCCTGACTGCACCACCAAACCTTTTTTTCAAGTTCAGTTATTGGATCAGGAGTTGGAAAGTTGAGAAACTCTCACTCCTGATCTACATTTACAGGGAGGTCAGTTAGAATTGTAAGCTCGACATCCATCTCCTCTGTAGACTCGCTCCTAATCTGAATTTACAAGGAGGTCAGTTAGAGTTGTGAGCTCGACATCCATCTCCTCTGTAGACTCGCTCCTAATCTAAATTCACAGGGAGGTCAGTTGGAGTTGTAAGCTCGACATCCATCTCCTCTGTAGACTCAGCGTCAGCGTACCTAATGTAACTCATTGTCTTGACTGGAGAGAAAACTGATTATATCATTTGTATGCATGAAATTTGCTCAGTACAGGCTGTATATCAACATTGCCATTACACCTGTAATAAGTTGCTAAGGTTTATAAAAAGTGTTATGTTATCTGCCTTTTTGAAGGTACCAAAACTTTTTGATTTCATTGCACATTTGTACGCAATTCATTCGGTTTCTGAACTTATAGAATATGTAGTGCTTGAGAAAATAAGGAAACATAAGCTTTTGCTTTGATTTTTTCCACATCATGAACATAACCGCATCAACATTATCAGCAACTAGAAGCTCTACAGTTTTCTTTTTGTCAGAATGAACATCTCATTCCATTGTGCTGAGATTTATCAAAGACTTAACTGGCAACGGAACCATCTCACGGAAGGGAAAACTATCATTCCACAAATCCAATTTCGGCAAAACTCTGATTGGAAGAAAGCGGATAGTTTGTCTTTTCGTAACCAAATTTGAATAGTAACTTACAAACTAATCTATACATATGTTGAATACATACGATTTTCAGTTACACCCCATCCTGATACAACAGCGACGTGTCCATTCATCTCATCATCTTGTGTAGGTAAACAGATTGGTTTCACATTTTCTGAAAAATTTTATTGAATGAAAAATATGGCAGAAAATTTTTTTTTCATTAGATAATTGTTTCGCGGAAATAAAGGACAAACACGAAAAGCTCATGCTGCCTATTACATAATATTTTAATTTTCCCAAGATTATTTTTCTTTTAGTGTCAGTTGTTTGTTTATCCTCAAAAGAAAATAACTTGAGTGAAATCATGTCACTTCTTGCAAAAAAATTACAACACGTGAAAAAGTAAAAATTACAGGAAATAATGAGAAATGACTAGTGAAGATATTCAATCATAATGTAAAATGTATCAAATAAAATCTATTTTCAAGATGGTATGGCAATGAAACTGTTCGATGTAAATTCATCTTTAAAAAACTTTATTATTTTCTACCACTGTCTTGTTCAATTGATTGTTTTCAATCAAAATAATCAAATGAAATACAAAGTGGGCAAACTCATCGAGTTTTCATTGGCGAGGGACACTATTTGTTATATTTTTTATATTTATCATACCGCCTCTTTCACTCCCAGAAGTGGTTTGATGGCATTTGTGGAAAATTATCAGTGGAAATCATCTGAAGATGCTGATTACATCCTGTGTATTGTACTTTCTAGGTATTCTTACAAGCTACAATTCTGGTGACCATGAGGACTACAATGTTGTCTCGTGTCTGAATCTTTTGCATTTCGAAAAATATTGATCTAAATCAATAGTAGGTTGAAGAACAGAACAATTCCGCTCAATAAATATTGTACCATCATTATTCGCAGCGACCTTCTATCGTATGCCACCCATATTTGGAATCAAGAAACATGGAGAGTCAAGAGCTTTTGCGCTTCATATTTCTAAGGCCTTTGACCGTGTGTGGCATGAGAGTTAGCTGGCCAAACTTCGATGCTATGGCTTGTCGGATAATTTTTATGTATAACTTTCCAGCTTCGTGAAAGATTGTTCCTCATACCACGTTTACACTCAGCCCAATTGGACAGGGAACTGAAAAGTAAAATGGGCAGCGCGAGAATGTAAGCGGGTACCTCGCGCTGCCACTGTTCATGCTGTTGTCATTGCCCAGTGCTCCCTCGATTGTCGGTTTTTGTGACGGAAGTCAAAGGACTGGCAGCGCGAATAAGAGTGAGTGTTTATATTCAGTCGTCTTGCTCGTTCAGTTGTTGATGCAAAAGCGTTTGTTTACATTTGGTAACCTGTCGTTCTATTACGATTAATTGATAACATTCACCACGGCTTTTTTTTTATTTGGATTCTCTTCAAAACATTCAAATAATTTTACATACTCATTAAACATAGAGCTGTCGCCGCAACAACTTCTATATTCGCCATTGCTGTCAGTAGAGAAGTAAAGGCTGAATGTAAACACACACTTGCGTCGACGCTTCCACAGAGGTATTTAGAGCGGGACAGTGGGTAGCGCGAGTAGTAGCGAAAGTGGCTGAGTGTAAACGTGGCATTACAAGTGGCCGTCGATGGATATGTGTCGAATAATTTTACCATTGACGCTGGTGTTCACCAGGGATCCATATTGTCTCTACTCTCTTTTTATTGTATTTCAACAACTTATTGGAAAAAAACAAGAATCCAATATATTGCTTTACTGACGACAGCACACTTGTCTCGTCATCCCATTTGGATTCCAGGACATCGGCTGTGGATGCACATTTTCACCGACAGCAGGAGGATCTTGAGGTGATTCCGAATTGGGGTGAAAGTAACCAGGTTCAATTTAATGCCACGAAAACCCAGACATCAATTTTCTCCAAAAAGATGAAAGTATCCTAACTGGATAGTTTGTTGAGGGTTGAAATGGACACCAATATGTCTTGGCACAATTATGTCGCTGAAATTGCAAAGGCTGCTTCACAAAAGCTTGGAACACTGTTCCAAACCAGAAAACTGTACACACCTCAGCAACTTTTGATGATTTATAAAGCTCAGATCAGACCTCCTTTGGAGTATTGTTCTCATGTATGGAGCTCCGCCCCTAAGTATATCCTGGAGCTGCTGGTTGGAGATTCATCTCTCTTTTATTCTTTTACGGAAGGTGTTCAAGTGATTCCGCCAAGAGCGGTACATATCATTTTGAGGTTCAACTCAGTACACCTCTAACTTCTTTGTTCAAGAACTCTTTCATTTGGAGAACTCTGTTTGTGTAAAATGGACTTCCTGAGAACTTTATTCAAAATGAATCCAATCTCCAGCAATTCAAATCCAAATTCAAATCGCTACTTCCTCACAGGTACCGCTCTTAAGAGTGCCTTGAGGATTTTCCTGTAGTTCTTGTGTTTTATCTTTCCAAAAAAATCACTGACTTGGGAGAACGGGAAGCACTGAATATCAGGCTCGGACAACAGAACACAACTGGACTTTTTGAAACAGGTGATCATCAGTTTGAGCTAGAGATCCAAAAACACGTTATTGCAAATTTCACTATTCCAAAGGCAAACACTGCTATGAAATAACAATGAACACAAAATTATGCAACGAATATTCAATTTTTCGAAAATTGTTTTATCTATCCTAAAAAATAGTACATTTTGGAGCTACTCAGGTACAGTGTTTTATTCTTACTGTTTTTTTTTGGTATATAACCTTCCACAATCTGGAGATTGAACGGAGATAAATCATTAGAGAAAACGCTGAAATGTAGGTAATGAAGGACATACTGAAAAGTTCACCCGAAAAGTTACTAGGTAATATAAAACACTGTATTTCATCAGTTCGGACTTCGATTGTCTAATATAATATAAATTGATTTGAAATCCCTGAAAGAATCTGTAAGAAAATTAAAAAGATTAACCGAAAAATAACAATTTTATCAAACAAAAAACTGAAATTACCAAGAAATAACATACAAGCAACAGCCAAAAAAATTATAAACAATTGAAATATTAATACAAGTTGAAAATTAAAAAATTTAAAAATATTATTAACAAAAAATGAAAAAATTAAAAGGTTCCAAATATTCAGATCTCGGAGAAATAAGTCCAGTTATCGCCCGAAGACGATTGTGGATACTAACAATCGAAACGTCGTGACGTAACTTGGTTTGGAATCTTTTAATAATATTTTTGTTATTTTTTGTTAATAATATTTTTCAATTTTTTTAATTTTCAGCTTGTATTTATATTTCAATTCTTTATTATTTTTTTGGTTGTTGCTTATTTGTAATTTCAGTTTTTTGTTTAATAAAATTGTTATTTTTCGGTGAATCTTTTTAATTTTTTTACAGATTCTTTCAGGGATTTCAAATCAATTTATATTATATTAGACAATCGAAGTCCGAACTGATGAAATACAGTGTTTTATATTAGCTAGTAACTTTTCGGGTGAACTTTTCAGTCTGTCCTTCATTACCTATACTTCAGCGGTTTCTCTAATGATTTATCTCCGTTCAATTTCCAGATTGTGGAAGGTTATACATCAAAAAAAAAACAGTAAGAACAAAGTTTCATGTTTATAATGTTAGAAAGGACGAACCCCCTTTCCAGATGAATATATACAGATATACACTTTACGATTCCAATATCTCCCCTAAGGAGATCCTTAGGAATGAGATTTCAAAAAACCCCTATCTTGGTGTTGTAAAGTGTATATTTGTCATATATGAGTTTTCTAGGGCTGAGCGCTTTATGATAAGTAGCTCGGCACGATTTCAAGTCAAGCTTCGAGTCGAGCGCGATTCAAAAGTTGAGTTGAGTTTCGGAACGAGTCAAGTTTTTTTTAAATCGAGCTGAGCAGAGCTCGAAAAAAATTCGAATATACTCTAGTTTAAGCATTTCGTCAACTAAGTAATGAAATTAGTAACTAAAAGTACTTTTTTAAATCGCCTTTTTTCTGCGAAAAAATAAGGGTCTTTGATCCATTGTCATTGATTTGCTTTCAAATATTTCGTTTGACCACCGTGAACATCGCAATTTATCATTTTTTCAATGAAATACCGAATAATTCGTAAAAAGTACAGTTTATATACCGACAGACTTCTCAAATGCTCTGTAAAAAACATCATGTGAATTAATTTCAATATCTGAATCACTAACGACTAAATGGAAGTTGACACTCCGCATTTATCGTGATTGTCCGAAAGTGGTCTAAGATTACTTATCGTGAATGCTCTATTTTTCTACCTACTTCCAATGAAATGTCAGAGTATCAGTATAGTTACCATAACTTAAATCTGCGGTTCCATATAATTTTATCAAAGCAATATCGTTGAGCAGTCTATTCGCTTTATACTGTGGATGAATGAAAACCGATTCAATCAGGAAATCTTGAGTTGGAGGAGCGCAATAACCTGTGGCAGGATCGCAATCTTCTTTCCTCTGCAAATCATATTCTCCCAATCTTACTCCTATCCTAGAGGAAAAAGTTGAACGATGATAATTTAAATTTGTCTGAATAAAAATTTTACACACTAAGCTAAAATACACCCCGCGTTGATATTAATATTTTCAAGAAAAAAAAAAAGAAATATAGCACTTACATTGAGTCTCCTGTACAGTGTGCAGCTGTTAAAACGAATCGTTCAGTTATTAGCGTTCCTGCACAATTGAAGGCAATAAGTTTGCCGTCAGCATCTGAAATTAGAGGAAATTGAATACAATGAATTAATAATACCCAAACCCGTTACTTCATGAAAATTAATAACACCATTCGTGATAATGAAGCAATTTTCACAGTTATGACTTTACTAAAGAGGCGTTTCGCTACACAGTTGCTTCCTCAGTCGAACTGGTACAATAAACTATTCTATAATGCATTTTATGCAGTAGTAGTTGCAAAACTTGATTGATAAATGACGGTAATTCAAGGAAAACAAGTAGATTTCAAGAAAAAATAATTACCATACAATATTCTAGGTGAGCAGGTGAAATATAAACAATAAATGGTTAATGAAGCCTAAGTATTTCTCGGAATTTCATGACAATAAGTCTAATAATATCAAATTATTTTTAATCGTTTACTAGAAAATTTTATTGTTTTCGTTCATTGATTTCTAGGTAATTCACTGCACCCCTGTCGCTCTTCTCACTCCCTAACAATTCCCATTGAATCTCACAGTTCACCTCAAAATATTTCTGATTTCCAAATTTCCAGACATTCTTCCTATATAAACTTTCAAGCACAATCCACATGTAAGCTTGTGGACATCTGATTTATTGTCCTTGTCAATGTCTGACTTGTCTAAACTAATATTATAAATGTGAAAGTTTGTGAGGATGTATAAATGTATGTATGTTTGTTTGTACCAACGTGATACTTTTTATTCCATTCGACCACGTTTCCGTGAAGTCACCAAGAAGTCACTATAAAACGTGGTTTAGCAAAAACGCATCTGACATGGAATAACAAAGAAAGGTAAATGCCAGCTAAACGTAATTTTGTCATCATATGGGACGAATGCACAATGGCGCACAAATGTGTATTAGAAGCACTTAACCGAACATTGAAAGATCTACGCAATGACTCGAGATGTTTTGGAGGTGCAATGATTTTACTGCCAATAATTCGCAGATCAACGGCTACCGACGAAATAAACGCTTGCCTCAAATCATCAAATCTATGACGCTATGTGAAGAAACTTCAGCTGACAACAAACATGAGAGTTGCATTGCTTAATGATACATCTGCTGAAGATTTCTCTGAGCAATTACTGACTATCGGTAATGGTCGAGTACCGGTCGATGAATCGAGCGGATTGATTTCATTTCCTCAGAATTTCTGTAACTTTGTCTCATCGAAAGACGAACTTATCAGCAAAGTATTCCCAAACATAAATACTAACTACAAAAATATTGAATGGTTGAGTGAGCGAGTAATTTAGCGGTTAAGAATGAAGATGTAGATGACCTACATAATTCAGAATGATATCATTGGAACAATGCATTCATTCAAATCAATTAACTGTGTAACAAATGAAGATGAAGCCACCAACTATCCAATTGAATTTTTGAACTCCTTGGATGTGCCTGGCTTACCACCGCACAATTTACGCCTGAAAATTGGCGCCTTAGTAATCATGCTTCAAAACATAAACCCACCAAAACTTTGCAACAGTACACGTTTGGTGGTAAGTAAGTTGATGAACAATGTGATTTACGCGACGATACTCAAAGGAAAATTCGAAGGTGAGGAAGTTCTCATTCCGAGGATCCCGATGATCCCAACCGATATGCCGTTTGAGTTTAAAAGATCGATTCAATTTCCAATCCGTCTTGCATTTGCCATGACCATTAACAAATCACAAGGCCAATCCTTGAAAGTTTGTAGTCGGAATCTGGAAAATCAATGTTTTTCACATGCTATTATATGTGGCATGTTCACGCGTCGAAAGACCATCTGCGTTGTTTATACTTGCACCTGATAATGAAACAAAAAATGTCGTGTATCACAAGGTGCTAATGATGAATAATTGAAATACTTGATTACTAAAAAAATTAAATTAATAAAATCAAAAATGTGCTTTTTTATTGCCTCTAAGGCGGAACGAAGTTCGCAGGGTCAGCTAGTAGACTATAATTTACAAAGGTTTAGTGTTATTTTAGTCATAATAAAACGATAAGTATTAAGTAAGTCGGAAAATGCTTGCTTCTTGAGAGCTATCTTGGCGTATACCGCTGCGTATACCGTTGGAGTTATAATTCAAGTAAACGATATAGTGGTAGGTAGTAGGTAACTTAGATAACGAACTGAAATCAAGCTAAAAAATGTTGAAAAAATGACGCGAAAGATGTAGTTCGATTGAGAACTAAAAATATATGTTTACCTTCATTCTGATTCGTTCCTTTTAAGTATTATTGTACTTTCGTCGAACTTCTCTACGGATATTAAAATCAAAGCCTTCTTGAACCACTTAATCTACTTAGTCTTATAGTAAATTTATAGTTCGAGATATCGGGCGAATTGGAACTGTTTGATATGACTTGTAGACATTCAAAAATTCATCAATTCGCAAATTAAGAAGAACTAGAGTACAAAGCAGAGAGTATGAAATGCATAACTAACAGAAGCTTTTATAAAATTAGAAAACCCCATTGAAGTTATTAACTTTCCTTAAAGGGGAAAGAAAATCACGTCGTCGATAATATTTTGTTGAAAACTCAATTTTTTATTTTCTTATTTACAGAGATAAATAATTTCGTTCATTATATAGATATATTTCAATTAGTCATTCTGATAGAGTAAATAACACCCCTACAAGCTAATTAATAATAATAATAAATGAATTTATTGACAGCTGAAATAACATGATACAATATGGAGAAAAACAAAATACAAATTTGTCAATAGGATACAAGATTGAACAGAGTTCTTTCTTCCTCTTGCACCTTACAAAAAAAAAGAAAAATATGAAAAACAAAAAAAATAACAAAGGACCTGAAATTGGAATTGTGATGGCGGGTACAACATTTAATTCATGAGGCGGATATCGATACAAACATAAGGATACTACAAATATTTTAGCTATGGCCTACAGAAGCCAATGTGTCATAGAATATATTCGGGTATCATTGTTAGCAACTACGTCAGCAGTAATGAATGCATTTCATATCAAAATAACATAGTTGACAACAAAAAAACAAGTATGTCAAACATTAAACGAAACATAATAGTTTCAATGAAACCCAAAATAATGAATTGGTGAATGAGAATAAAGTAAAAATTTGGCTACACTTTGTGAAGGGTATAGAATATAAGTCAATATATTTTTTACATGGTTCTTCAATTTCTTCTTTTTTCTTGACCAAACTAAATCATAACGGCTTTCTTCTGGATCAGATGGATAAGTGATCAGGGTTGTTTACGGTTCACCTTATCATATTATTTTTTGAGTTTAGTATTATTTTTGTTTTTTTTTTTACCTTTCCTAAATGCAAAGGTTGAGTGAGGAAATTTTCACTTTTATTTTTTGGGTATTATTATTTTTTCCCTGTAACCACACGGGATTCTTTCACCACGCAAATGCAGTTGGGGAAAACTCAGACATGCGCGGTGAGAAGCAGAGGGAATACGGCCATTTTTCGCTCCGCAAATTGGTACTCCGCTTTAAAAGTATTTTTCCCGCATTTTGTGATTAGCTATATGATTGCTATATGTGTAAAATCGAAACTCTAGAGTGTTGTGCAGCAGAAGAACACACATTCGAAGCCTTGTGGACATCCTATACGTCGACGTACCAAAAGGTTGTCGGCTTACCACTTTGATCATAGAATACTTTCATAAAGTCTATTTACACCCCGGTGCGCAGACCTTACAATTTTTAATTATTCAACATTTTTGGATCTTGTCGCCAAAACGCGCTATATACAGCATCATTTCAAAATGCCTAAAATGCTGGCGTTTGAACCCAAAACCATATCAGCCTCCAATGGGTTCTCTACCCCGCTTACGCATTTCTCAACTTCGCAGTTTTTCAGTTGTTGCAATCGATCACTGTGGCCCTTTCACAACGAAAGCAATGAAGATTCGCTCTTCAAAAACGTTCAAATCGTACGTGGTCGTGTTTTGTTGTTTTGCTACTAAATCATTACACTTAGAACTTTCGGGAGATTTGTCTAGTGAGACGTTTTTGTGTGCCTTCCGGCGTTTGATTTCACGAAGAGGTCCTGTAATAAAATGTTATTCTGACAACGGTACAGCTTTCGTTGGTGGTAACAAAATAATTCAAAACATGTTGAGAAATGCAGCAAATTCTCTCGCAATAGAATGGCATTTTCAACCTCCTTCTGCTCCACATTTTTCGGGATTGGTAGAAGCTGGAGTCAAGTCAGTAAAAACGCATTTGAAGCGAGTAATTGGTGAACAGATTTTAAATTACGAAGAATTTTACACAGTACTCGTTCAGATTGAGGGTTTGCTAAACAGCCGCCCTCTAACACCCATCAGTTCAGACGCCAATGATTTTTCCGTGTTAACACCGGGTCACTTTTTAACCCTGGAACCTATTTCTGCGTTACCTGATCCAGATTTGTCTCACTTGAAGTTGAATCAGCTTAGCCGATGGCAACTTTTACAACGACTCCATCAGGATTTTTGGTCACGATGGCATACAGAGTATTTACATACCTTGCAACAAAAGGCGAAATGGTTTGCTCCCACCTCGCCTCCTCCCAAACTTGGTACTTTAGTAATAATAAAGCAAGATAATGTTTCTCCTTCGAAATGGAATCTTGCCAGAATTACAGCTCTGCACCCAGGTGCAGATGATATTTGTCGCGTTGCTACGATCCGCACTGCAGATGGTAGTGAATTCAAAAGACCTCTGGTGAAGTTATGCCCTCTACCAGAAGTTGAAATTTCGCATTAAAAAAGGGTCAAATACCCCTTTTTGGGTGGCCGGAATTCTTTCACCGCGCAAATGCAGTTGGGGAAAACTCAGACATGCGCGGTGAGAAGCAGAGGGAATACGGCCATTTTTCGCTCCGCAAATTGGTACTCCGCTTTAAAAGTATTTTTCCCGCATTTTGTGATTAGCTATATGATTGCTATATGTGTAAAATCGAAACTCTAGAGTGTTGTGCAGCAGAAGAACACACATTCGAAGCCTTGTGGACATCCTATACGTCGACAGAACAACAGGTGAGTGGACCCAACTGTTCGTCGTCATTTTGCATTGATTGGGAGTGATCTCCCTGGTCCTTTAATTCTTATTATTCTTATAATTGAATGAACCAGCGCCATTAAAGATTTCACAAGGGTGATCAATACGTTTTGAACTAATGATACAAAAAATGATGTGATTCGTGGACAAAATGTTATGTTCAAGTGATATCATAATACAAGATACTAACCTGTTGTATAAGCTATCAAAGCCATCCACGGAAATTCTCCAAGATCACTCAATTCTCCGTTCATTATCCGAGGTATATTAATTATTATTGGTCCACACACATTCTGAGGTAACAGGTGATAATTCCGATGTGATATAATTGTATCAGTAATTATGTTCGACTCGAGTTGATCTTTTGTGGCATCTGTTCGTTCATCAGAGGTCGTATTGCAGCATACATACGGCCTGTTTCCTTTGAAGTTACACTGGTGCATCTTTATTTCATTTATGACACTTTTTGTTCGAGGAAAAGGACTGATGTTCAATAAATTGTCAAAATAAGGACATTTTCGTATTTCTACACAATCTTGACTTCCAGATATACATCTCACAGTAGGAAAACCTAGAAAATGTCGGTAGAGTTATATTACTAGATACCGTTGAATAGAGAAAGTTTTTCATTTGAAAAATACAATGAGAAACTCTTGTACAAAAATAATGACGAGAAATTAAATAATAATAAAATTAATGAAGAAAAGAGAATTGAAGCTTTCTATGTTTTTTAGCACTTTCATTTATAACTAACGTTACTGCCATGTCATCATATAACGACATTTTCAAACTTTTTTAATGTATATGTATGTGTATGTATGTTCAATGTATAAGTTTGAAAATATACTTATAGAACGAAACTGCAGTAACATTAGTTACGAATAAAAGTGGTAAAAAACATTGAAAGTTTCAATTCTCTTTTCTTCATTATGGAATACGCCAGATGAAGCCATTGTATGGCGAAACACGTGTTGCGTTTTTGTAAAACAATTTAGTGAAAATCTCACAATAAAGTGTGTTTGGAATACGTTAGTTACGGATTTTCATCAAGTATCGGCCGATTCCATCATATTTCTTCATTATGATTTCCTACCACGTAGTAACGGCTACATTCATCAGTTTAATAATGAAATTACTTATTGAGCACAGAACTGTAGATCAATCCAATATTGCACGGAACATTTTCCAATGTGGCCTCCCTCAACAAAACATGAAATATAATTTATGATAACCCGAAATATCAATGAATTATAAATAGATTTACAACAAAAATTGCTAAGACTTCCAGATACGCATATGCTACTGAAGATGTCTGCCTCAGTAGCATACAAAACGCCCCTAATCGTGACGCCGGTCATTGAAGCCTATTTCCTCATATTATAAAAAATTGTCAGAGAAGTGTTTTTCCATTATAATAATAATTGCTTATTTAATATTTCTCCTTCATATTTGTTTCGAAATGACTGAGGCTCAGGTTCACTAAATTCATTCAGAATTTCACAAGTAGGATACTCAGAACAACTTTCATTAAATTTTTCTGTTCTATGCTGTTGTATTGATTTCGTTTCTCTATTTCTCAAATCTAACGTAGTTACTACGTTAACGTTGTCTTATACCTAATAAAAATGTAGTTTCATTTTTCTCAAATGAATCAAAGTGGTTGTTTTGATTTCTTATAGAAATGACACAGTCTGAAAATGTCAGTTGAACATTTTCAATATGAAGTATTGTAACATCAATGAAATGTGAAACTAAAGAGTATAATTCATAATACAAAATTAATTTCAGAGGGGAATGAAAAATTGAAATTATTAACTTCCCATTTCCATAAAATATGAAATAATTTGAGATAAACTCATTGAAAAAACTAGTTAATACCGACACGATGACATAATAAAAAATGTAACAAAAAAAACGTCAATAATTGTATAATTATATTTTCAACAATATTGACACTGATGATACCTTGAACATATGCTTTGATCTCACTAGGGCCTTTGACATGGTTGATCATGATTTATTTCTCAGTAAGATATACAACCATAGTGTGCGAGGCTTCGCACATAGTTGGACATATCTCCAAAACAGACCACAACGTGTTAAATTGTATGTAAAATGCAAATGTGCTCTATTCTGATCCTCTTGTTGTCACCACCGGTGTCCCCCAGGGAAGTGTTTTGGGACCAACATTATTTATTTTATTCGTCAATGATCTATGCACTATAAACAAAAATAATTCCACTGCCCAATTCAGGAAAAGCACAAAATTCTGTTAATAATATGAAATCTTACTGCTACAGAAATGGCCATGTTTTAAATAGCTCTAAAACGAATAGCATTGTATTCACTCCAAAAAATATCGATTATAGAGTTCTAGTAAGATACGACCATACTTCAATAGAACAAAAAGAATTCATTAAATTTCTTGGGGTACAAATCGACTCACATCTCACTTGGGGGCATCACGTAGACTGCAGAACTAAACAAGCTATCTAGACACTGTTATGTTCTATGGAATCTTAGAAAACTGTTTCTCTGAATATCCTTTTGTTTAAAATCTGTTTTTCCGTTAATTGGCTCAATTAATACTATGCATATGTTCACTTCGCCCTCAATTAATGCCATTATTTGTTATGGATATTCAACCAGAATCAATGAAGTATTAGTTCCCAAAAAAAATCCTAAGAGTTATGACTTTCAAGGGTCCCAGAGACTCATGTAGGAATTTATTCTCAAAATTCTAAGAGTCATCTCATTATATATACCTAACTGTGTATCTTATGTGAAGTTACACGATGAAAACTTCACAAGCAAAAAAGACTTGAGTCGAGCTACAAGATATAATCTCGAAAATCAGATGATCTCGATTCCACTTCATCACTCATCTAATGTTTCAAGAGGTCCTCACATTATGTCAATAAAATAATATAATAATCTTCCTATCGACATTAGAAACCTAATAAGTCTGAATTCATTCAAAAATGAGGCAAAATTGTTTTTACTCAAAAAACCATTTTATTCTATTAAGGAGTAAGTACGCAAACTCGTGGCCATTATTATAATGTGCAAAATGAAAAAAAATTAACTGCGCTCGAGAATGTCGAAATGACGTTATTTTTTTACAAATTTGCTGCCCTCCCCTTTCTTTACGTTACTTTCAAATTGTCAGATTACTGGAATATACACTTTTTAGCATGTAATTAACTCACCCTACCTTAATCTGACGCGCTCGCGAATTTCTGATGATCAATTTTTCTTCATTTAACTCTCTTCATTAAATATTTCATGTTATATATATTATCAGCTCTACTTGATTTACTTCATCTGCGTATTCTGTCTGTTGTATATTTTTATCACTGATTATTCTATTACATCATTTATATAACCTATGGTTATAGAGCCTAAATGTTCAATGTTATAATTTATGTTACTAAATGACTGGGAAACACATGCACAATCTTAAAGTGAGTCCTCAATGGTGCCCCTGATTCTTTCGGTTTTATTTGGTGAAAAAGTTCAACCTACATATTGGTTCAGCTCATGTAACTGATTTCGTTCATTACTATTTTTTATCTGTTGAAAACAATGGAATTATTATTATTATACTGAAAATGTCAAGTGAATGAGACCAAAAAGCCACAGACCTTGTGTCATTATTTGTGAATAATTAGCGATTCAGATACATATCAAAATATATATTATTTTTTCACATTCCATTTCGCTTCCACTTTCAACCTTGTACATTTGAAATAAAACTATGAATATCAAGAGTATTGAGGATCTATTTCTTTTCTTCGTGAATTTTCTTTCATTTTTTCGTTGAAAATGCGCTCTACCTCCTATCGAATTAGCGGGTGATCACTAAAAATGTTTTCGAAATCCAATGACATGTAATTTTATAAAATTTGAAGATATCGACGCATTGTAATCCTAGTAAATTCATATTCATGTAAGTATAACCAATTTGCCAGTCTATTTTAACATGTGAAATTTCTACAATATTTTGATATTTTCAAGATTTATAATACATTCTTCCTTGGTTCAAAAAGTTAGTATTTGGTTAGTACTAATAAATTGTTTTTTTATAATTTAATTTTTTTATAAGTTCTTGTTTTATGTGAGTTATCTAAGAATTTACATATATACACATTTTTTCTCTTCTAGTTTCGATTTTAATTTTTTTCTCTCTTCTTTTGATTTGTTCCATTCCTTATTTTAGTTTTCTTCTTTCAGTTTTTCTTATCCTTACATTACACTATACGAACGAATTTACATTCGTTTAGAACGTGACAGAACGCGACTTATAAGCTAGCTGGTAGTCCTGTTAGTTTTATTCTGCAATATAGAGAATACATACTTACTGAAAAGTAGAATTATATTTCTAAACTTTTTTGATATATTAGAATAGAATTTCGAAAAGATTTGTATTTTACTACTGACTAGAAGTTTTTCCAGTCTTATTGGGAAGGTTAAATTTTCAATTTTCAGTATTTCGTATAGGTTACTCGTATCAATATGTTCTTTATTTTCAATGAATTCAAAAATTTGATGATCTAACGTACAAATTTTTTTACATGAGCAATTTGGATTTTCGGCTAATCCTATTCTGAATGTATATTCATTGCGTGTCTGGTTGGCATTTTGCAGATTGATCTGCGACCTATTAGATAGATTAATTTTGGCCAAATGATTTTTTATTACAATTCATACGCTGATATCGGTAACTTTTAGATACACTATTAGCAGAACATATCGATTGTTTTTCTTCCACACGCTGCTTTCTTATTTCACCATTTTTTTCACAAAAATCATTTCACCAAAAATTTGGCCAAAGCAATGCTTTATTAGAACATCTCATTGCTTACTGCATATAGATACAATTTTATACACTTTCCAACCAAATTTTCATTAAAAGTAACATCTGTTGCTGAACATGGTGTATAAAATAGAAAAATTTCACGAAAAAATAAAAGGGAATTAATGAAAAAAATTAAACTCACGTATGATACTTCCTCCACTTGATAGTACAACACAAGACCACAGAAAAAAATAAAAAATGGTAGAGCCATCGCACTGGTAGTAGGTACTAAAGTAACTAGTTCTTTGTCAGTCAGATATCTTGCAATATTTACGAATCACAGGTAGATTCTAATGTGGAAATACCAAATTGTGTTTAGAAATTTTAATCCTTCAGGCCTCATTTATACCCGATGGGTATTTACAAGAATGTATGAATGATCTGTCTGATAATGGGTCAAGTACCATCAATTATATTGATCAGTTACCTGCAAATAGGTATATGATTTTCAAGAATAAATTTTTCTTTAATTCACGTTTCGATTGTTTTGAATAATTCGTAAGTTAAGCCGTTGAATAGTATCATTTTCAATTATTCGTCTTTTGATGATTATATTTATACCTTACAAAAATCAGAAATGAATTAGATATTAATATTTTTTGAAAAATATAAATAATCAGGGGTTGAAATAGGTACTTTCATAGATAGAAACTCGAGAAAGGAACTTTTCCTGGTTTTTAAACTTATGCTTCAAAGATCTCGAAAAATATGACAATAACTCCAATGATCTGAGCTAGGCTTTTGAGGGGATATTCAAAGGTACCCAAATTTTTTTTCATATTTCTAAAAAATCGCTTTTTGGCAAAAATTTTTAATTAACATAATTGTGAGAATCGATGACCGTCATTAAATTTTCTGGTCAAATTTTTTTTAGAGTTCCTCTAATTGATAATTGAATAGAACTGGCCGATACTTGATGTAAATCCATATTAAAACTAATTAATACAGTTTATTGTATGATTTTCACTATAAAGGGTTTTACAAAAACCGCGACACGTGTTTGGCTCTACTTTACCTCTAATTGATTTCAAAAGATCCTGAAATTTTTGAGATAGGTATTTTTTCGTTCGAAAGATATACATTTTTGAAATTCAGGAAAAAAATGTGGTTTTTTGACATTGACTAAATAAAACCATGATAAATTCAATTGTACTTTTTTGTTTTGAAACACAAAAAATTATTTTAAGGCAACAAAGTCAATGGAAAAATAATGAGAAATTATTGTTTTTCAGCTACATTTTGATTTTAAATTTAAAATTATTCCATTAGAATGATATTTTTTTAATCCCTTGCTTTAGTCTTGATTTCCCACTTCTTTTCCTCAATCTGAAAGGAAATATCAAGAAAGCTATTTTTCAATAGAAATTTTATATGAATCGTATGTAAATGATAACTATGATTGAGGCGCAAAAGGATGGATTGTTGCTTATTATTCAAATATACTCCTTGAACATTATTTTGAAGTAAAAATGAATAGTTTTCTGAAAAATCAGCAACAAGTACTTTCCCAATCTCAAGTTTGAAAATATTCAGCCTGTTGTTTAGCTACTAAGTCATTAGTCCGGTCAAATTAGATTAAAAAATAATAGTGAAGGTACATAAATTTACAACCAGCTGCATTTGCGCAAGCTGCGATTTCCAGGAAAACGGTAAGTTTTATCATAAAATAACCTCAAATAAAAATTGTAGATCATAAAATTCTCTACAAAAAATGTATAAATACTTTTTTTTCTTAGAGCCACCGTTTCTGAGATACGACGAGTCAAATGTTAAAGGATAAGTTTATTGGCGAAAATATATTGGTTGAACAGGCTAATAACGATACTGACGTACTGATTATTGAAACAGCTATAGAGCAATTTAATTTGACTAATACAACTATTGTTGTTGGTGAAGATGTAGACTTACTCGTACTTCTTACTGCTCGAACTCCACCTGAAAAAACTATTTTCTTTCAAAAGCCAGGAAAAGCCCAAAGTCAAACCAAAATATATTCGTCAAAAAGTTTATCTACTTTTGCAAAGAATAAAAATCGTGTACTATTTTTACACGCAATAACTGGCTGTGATACGACGTCTACATTTTACAGGAGGGGTAAAGCAACAGTCTTTAAAAAGTTTGAAAAACAAGATTCAGTTCAATGTGCTGAAGTTTTCGAAAAAAGTAATTCGACTCAACAAGAAATTATCACCAACGGGATTCAGTTTCTTCTTTCTATGTACAAAGCTCCGAAAAAAGCCACCTGCTTAGATAAGTATCGATATGCATGTTTCGTAAAAAACACTAAAAATAAGAAACAGGTGCAATTAGCTTGTCTTCCTCCAACCTCAGTTGCTGCTCATCAACATATTTTCCGGATATATTACCAAGTTCACGTGTGGCTTGGTTATCAGCTAGACCCAAAAAACTGGGGTTGGAAGTTGGTCGACAATGCATTAGAACCTATTCAGACTTTACCCCCACTTGCGCCGAAAAAACTGCTGAACACAATTGTTTGCAACTGTAAAAAGGGATGCAGCGCTAAATGTGGTTGTAAAAAAGTTGGACTGTTGTGTTCTCTGGCATGTACACATTGTCAAGGCCAGTCATGTTCTAATGCTGAATCACCAATAGTGGAGGATTCATTCGATACCAACGAGAAAATATGCGATACATTTTGACGCAGTTTACCTCCACCCAGGATGAACATCAAGAAGAAGAAGAAGATCAAGAAGAAGAAGAAGACCAAGAAGAAGAACGATAAGATAAGTATTTGGCTCAGATGAATACATTTTTTTTAATTTCAATCGCTTTTATAATTTCCAACCCTTCCTATTATATTTTATTATGCAAGTTTTCAATTTGACAGAATCACAACAGACATATGGAATAGGCCTACTAGGGAAACCACGTTAAAAAAACGCGCTAAGTACACTACCTCATAGGTGGCGTGGAAACGTGTGCATATAATGACGATTACAATTTTTGACTCGTCGTATCACAGAAACGGTGGCTATAAGAAAAAAAGTATTGATTTTTTGTAGAGAATTTTATGATCTACAATTTTTATCCAAGGTTATTTTATGATAAATCTTACCGTTTTCCTGAAAATCGCGAAAAAAACAATTTTTTCGAGATTTTCGACCTTTGACCTCGAATTAATTTTTTTCCGGGCATCGCAATCATTCGGAATTTTAAAATCTTATTTTTAACTATGTTTTGATCAATTACACGCGTTTGCAGCTTGTTGTAAATTTATGTTCCTTACAATGTCTAGATTGACCGGCTTACAATATGAAGTAGTTTTGGAATATATTTTACAAAAATATCAGCAAAATCGTCAGCTGGTTTGATAATTGTTTCTGAAGAACATCGATCTACTTGAGTCCATTGATTATATGTACTCTCGTCTGAAAAGTTATCCATGAATAAGCGTTCTAAGATAGTTTTCAATTTTTCCGAGCCAGGACAGTCATTGTATTCTCCGAAATAACACTCATTTGTAGGTTGATGTAGGTTGTAGGTAGGTTGAGAAATAACCATGTCCGAAGCTTTTTCTTCATGCAACAGGAGTTTCAATTTTCATGAGTTTGACAAACACATACCACGTGAGTACCGTATGCATCGGTAAGAACACATTCATGTGTCACTGATGGTGCAGTGACAAAGGAAACCACCGGTCTAATTGGATAGCTCTGTGTAGTTTTATGAGTGAGTATAATTTTGGAAATTGGGGGTTCATCAACTTGAATTCAGGAAATTTTGAAATGCTGAAACGTGATCCAACTAATTCTTTCCAAAGACAAGTGAAAGATTATTTTTTAAATTCAAACATACTTTTTACTAAAAAGGAAAAGTTCAAATTAACATTGATGAACCCCCAAATTTCAAAATTATAGTCACTCATAAAACTGCACAAACAGAGTTATCCAATTAGACCAGTGGTTTCCTTTGTCACTGCACCATCAGTGAAATTATCAGAAAGGCTAATCAGTATCATCTTGAACTATTGTAACATCCAACCAGAATTCAGTCTACGGAATTCATATGACTTAATGAATAAAATAGAGAACATAACTCTACCAGACAATGCAAAATTTCTATCCTTAGATGTGCAGAATCTATTTCCCATACCTCCTGATGATACTATTACTTTAGTAATAGAGTGAACCCAGTCATAAAACGAGAAATCGTTGACCTTCTGTCGTTATTTTCAATTCAACAACAATATTTATTCCTCCTCAAAAGGTTTAATTATGGGAAACCCATTAAGCCCCTCACTTGCGGAAATTTTCATGGATAATCTAGAGAAGTCGATCTTTAAACATCCTTCGATTAAAAATTTCTTGTATTGGATATGTGGTAACATATTGGTATGTTTTACAGGTACTAAGAGATAATTAGATACTTTTCATAGGGATATTAACAAAATTCATGAAGACATGATTTTTCAATTCATCACAAACCGTCCTATACGGATATTACTATACATTACGATTCTACCCATCCTTTTCAACACAAAGTAGCAGCTTATAATAGCACGATTCACAGCTTAGTCAATGTTTCTCTTTCAATAGATAATTTCAATAAAGAACTTAATATCATCAAGCAAATTGCGGTTAACAATGGGTTTAAAGTCGAATTAAGAAACAAAATATTTGTCAAGAAAGTCTACGCAAAAGCGATTCGAGACGTTTTTCCTATTGATAAAGTAGATAATCAAAATTATAGAGCTTTAACGTATTTTGGACGAACAATGGAAAAAGTTTCATTTTTGAGGAAACGAGATATTGAAATTGCATATAGTTTGTTTAAAATAATAAATAGAAAACATTAAAATTCGTGAAATCAGGAGTATATAAATTGAAGTAAGGAACGTGTCCTAAGGTCAAACTGGCAGAAAATTTAGGAATCTTATCCAGGAACATCATACGCGAGCTATATAAATAAGAAAACAAATTCAACATATTCAAATTACCTTCTAGAAAAAGATCTTTAACGAATAGTTCGAAATTTTGCACATAGAAAATGAAGGCTTGAAACTGAATCATTTGTAAGCAATGGAAATTATTAAACTTAAAAATTCAAACATTCTAATAAATGACCAACTAGATAAGAATAGATCACCATTATTGAACTTGTTTTTTTTTAAAAACCCAGAAAGAATTATTATTGATGTAGATGTGAGGTAATATGCTTCAGTTGATCATAATTGAACAGGTACCTTAGATACCTGCATAAATATTAGTGTAAGAAACAACTTAAAGTATTTAAATCACTTGAAAGCTACTGTGTTCGCAAAACATGTTGTGATATATTTTTCAAATAAAGTTTGTGGAGATCAAATCGTGAGGCGTAGTTTTTGAAATAACTATGGAATGACAAGTAACGGCCGAATCAATCAGAAAAAAACATTGATGAAGTTTGAAAGCAAAATATATGCATATATTTTCGTCAATTCATGAATTGTTTCCTTTTTGTTTTTAGATCAGTATCCAGAAGTCATATTAACCCTTTATCGGTTTTTGACACCATATAGTTACAATATTATTTCAATCCCTTAATGGGCAAGACAGTAGAGAAGCTTAATAAAATGTTCAAATCGCAGAAAATGATTCAAAATAACCAACTGACTTCCTTGAAAGTGTCAGTATATCCATATTGACAGTAGTTATCCGATTGAAGGTTGTAACAATATGGTTACAATGACCACTGAATTGGCATTGTCCCTCATACGTATCTAATTCATTATGTATACATTTCTGCATTTTCTGACAGTATTGGCCAATGAGCATATGAATCAGTCCTTGATTCAGAATCCGGTCTGTCAGAAACCGGACGATGTATAATTGGTACCCCAATGTCAAAGCTGGGTCGACCTCTTCTGGCTTCCTTTCCGCAACGTGACAAACCCATCGCAACCTCCAACCTAAACCGTTTGAGAGGTATATATTTTTGGTTCAAAGCTGCACAATCCATTCTATAAAGAAGCCATGCGTTCACAACCGTCACATCTAAAAGATATGCAAATATGGGGGAGTACCATCTTTTTGTTTTGTGAGGTGTTTTATAAAGACCCATGAGAGCATTAGCTGTATCAACACCACCCATATGTTTATTATATTGTTTGACGATTGCTGGACACTTGATATCTGTTTTCGTCCTCGTATTTTTATTGTATCTCTTCACAGTGTCTATGGGCTCTATGCCATATAGAGTACTGCCTTTGTCTTTATCGGTTTTGTCGTCATAGCATCCTCTCTCTTGTTTCTGTAGAACTTTGTCAGTTTGTATCGAGCAACCAGCAATTCTATTGGCTCGTAGTGTTCCCAGGCTATTTATTTTCATTTCATCCTTGAGATACAAGAAGAGTGGCAGACTAACGAAATAGTTATAAAAAAATAGAGTCCAATTACTTGGATAATGCAATGATTTTGCTAAAGCAATTACAGTTGCAGCTCCAACACCCAAGTCAAACTCGTTCACAGCAATTTCATTCGTAGTTCCCTTCAAAACATCAAAGGTATTCGAACCTTGGTAGGGAATAAAATCTAATATATATCCGCTTACACCAGCAATAACAAGAAATGTATACCCCCATTTATGGGTTATGTGTTGTTCATTCCACATATATCTTTCTTTGTCCAGCTGAAAGTTGGTCCTTTTTTTCTTCTCCCTTTTTCTTTTTTTTGCTGTTGGTTCCTCTATCTCTGCGTCCCCTTTGTCGAAATTTTGTTCAATTCCAGATATATCTTCCTCATCTGATTCATTATATGCTGAAAAAAATTCGATTATCACCTCCCCACTTCCTTATATTATGTCGTCGTCGGAACTATCAGTTCCTGAAGTTACAGTTACCGTTTGCCTAATTTTGTTTTGAATTTGCTTCAGTCATATTTTCCTCATCATCAGAACTTCCAGAACTATCGGAAATATCAGGCAATGGTGGAAGTTTGAATTTCTTTCTCCCATAAAATGAACATGAGGGAATTGTTTTTCCATGAATATATATTTCGAAACCTAGATGAAACACTTTCTCAGTATGGGCAATGTAACCATATGGATACGCATATTTCAAAGTCAACATTGCTTCTATATTCGTGTAAATTGGATCGGAAACAAATAAACAACATATTACCTGATTCTTCCACAAAACAGCAGTGACACTATAGACATAAAATTACTATGGTTTCAGTAGGAATTGAAACTTTTATACGAATGTCACACATAACCTGTAACGCTGCAGCGCTACCAACAGGCATAACCTCATAAAAACACACATTTCGATTGGCGCGAAAACCAACCGGCTCTTTTCCCTCTACAAAAACAACGTAACTATATGGTAACGTAGCCCGTGACACGTCAAACGGCATGGATATGATTTGGGAGGGTTTTGAAGTTAACGTGACCATATGGTTACGTTTGCCGTTAAACAACATAAAAATATTCAGGGAGTCGCCCGATAAAGGGTTTTAAGTTCATTTTTACAATGAACCCTTTTCATAAACAAACCGATTTCAATGACCTGAGTCATAGAATCTTGGGACATTAGAATATTTAGGATAGTTCAAAGGCGCATCAGGCTTGCCAACATAAAATTGTTAGATAGATAGATAGATAGATATTTATTGGCTACGTTATATACATGAAATATTTGTAGCAAGTCAAATGGGAACATATTCACACGTGTTCTTGAAAAATTCATATAAATATACCCACACACACATATATACACATATACATACACATATACACACATATATACATGTATATAGAAACATACACTGTCGTAAAACAACTAAAACTAATACTTAAAAAATATACAAGTCATTTCAAAAGTTCAGTAGTTGGCGTACTCATATATTCGTCAATCGAATAAAAACAGTTTTGTATTAATAAATTTTTTATTGTCGCTTTAAAGTTTGCTGGTCCTAGTTTCTTAATTTCCGCTGGTAGTTTATTATATATATCCAAATCGAGCGATTTTTTTTTGATATTCCTAGTCTAAACCTCCTATTCAATAGAGAGTCGCCATGCCAAGTGTTATAATTATGGTTTGAACTATTTGTGGAAAAAGTGTGGCAATTTAAATGGATCTCTAATAAACATTGAAATATAAATATAGAGGGAACTGTCATAATTCCTAATCTGATAAAATGAGATTTGCATGAATCTCTAGGACCCAATCCTACAATGATTCTGACCGCACGTTTCTGCATCACAAAAATTCTGGAAGTATGGATAGAGTTACCCCAAAGTAAAATTCCATAAGTCAGGTGGCTATGGACAAGAGAAAAGTAGGAAATCATGAGTATATCTGTGCTGACAGATCTTTTCAGTCTTCTCATGAGAAAGAGTTGACAAGCCAGCTTCTTCGAAAGAATATCAATATGATGGGACCATTTAAGTGACTGGTCTAAAGTAATACCTAATAGCTTCACAGACTGATTACTGTTAGATGAAAAATTGGAAGAAAAAATCAATTTCTGTGTTTTTGATTGGTTTTGTGTCAGACCATTCGGTATCAACCATTCATCGATCATCGAAAAATGAAATGTAGTATCATCTGCATATAAAAGCCCCTTCACAAACTTAAGGTGATCAAATATATCATTGATATAAATAATGAACAGAAGTGGTCCTAGAACCAATTCTTACACCACAAGTGGGATCCCGAAATGAAGAGGTTACAGAGTTCAGATGAACTGTTTGACTACGCCCTGTGAGGTAAGATTTGAAAAATATGTTTGTGACTCCTCTTACACCATAGAATTCAAGTTTGTCAAGTAATACTTGATGTGATATGCAATCAAATGCCTTGCTCAAGTCACAAAAGGTAGATGCCGTGAATTTCCTTTTTTCAAAAGCATCCACAACATCATTCACCAAGCTCGACACAGCATGTATAGTTGAGCGGTTTTTCCTAAATCCATATTGATGTTCATTCAAGTATTTGAATTTTTCAAAGTAGTCAGTTAATCTTTTCTTAGCTATGATTTCAATCATCTTGCCAATAATGGGAATAATCGATATTGGACGATAATTTTCCAACATGTCAATGTCACCTTTTTTGAAAATTGGAATAAGTTTCGATTTTTTGAAAATATCAGGAAAAAATCCTTGACTGAAACACAAATTGCATAGTATAGCAATGGGTTCAGAGATAATATACACTATTTTTGTAATTTTTTTGTAACTTGGTATTGTAAGGAACTATTTGAATATTGCGATAAGATGTCGACGTCAGTACAAGTATGAAATATTTTCATATCCAAGTTTTCGATTGATTCTTTGAATTTGGATAAGTTACGAGTTGTAACTTGACGAAATAAAATTTTTTCAGGACTAACATTGGAAGGTGCAATGATTTTAATATATTGACCTCGGTGATCAGATAAACATGTCTCTAATATCCCAACATCGTACAATGAAGAGTGGAGATTTGTTAAGAAAGGGTTGCTAATTAAAACGCCATGATAATGTGAGTAAATCTGGTTTATTGTTTAAAAATGTTAATTAATTTAAAAATGAAAATGCTGAATTGATGGAATGTCATCTTTTACGTAAGTGAATTATTTATCTACTTATTCATGTTTATTGAATTGTTCAATAGGGTAAAATTTATTATTTTTTCTCGTTTCTTTGGGTTTAAAATTACTGACTTCTATAACTTTATTTACTATTATTGTTGTTGCTCCAAAAATATTCACATTTTTTAATGGTGAAAATGATAAAATTTTTAATTTTTCATTCAACTTGCTGGTATTTTCGAATTATTTCTTCAACGGCACTTTTTCGGTCGATTCTGGGTTATTGTCAGAAATCAAATTGTCACTTCAAGCCGTATCAAAAGCATTGTCCATAACTTGTTCAAAGCATTTTTTTATTTTAGATTTCATGTCACACTATTTGTGCTGGGTATAGGTTTTTGATTGATCTAAATCCTTTTCATCAGTCGGAGATAATTTAAATATTTTAGCAATAGTATTTAGGTGATCGAGGTGTATATCATTTGGGGTGAAAGTTTCACTTGTTGAACTGCAGATTTCAGAGGTTGAAGCTGAAACATTCCTGAATTCCAATAATGTATATATTTTGAACAAAAAACCCTATCTCAAAAATTTTAGATTCTCTCTACATCAATTAGAGATACTCTAAAAAAATTTGAGCGAAAAATTCAATGGCGGTCATCGATTTTCACAATTTTGTAAATTTCAAAATTCTGCAAAAAAAATTGGTACCTTTAAGAGTATTCCCCTCAAGTCATTGAAATTATTATAATGGTTTTCGAAATCTATAAAGCATAAGTTTGAAAAACAGAAAAAATTCTGGGATCCTCAAAGTTGCATAACTTTTGAAAAAATAATTTTAAATTTTTTCCCTTTGACAGAACTTTTTTATATGCTAAATGAAAACTTCTGACCAATTTTTATCCAAATCGAGAAGAGTAGATTCCAACAATTGGTCTATTTGACATGGAATTACCCAACGGTTCATTCAACGAAACAGATGAGACTATTGCTTTCTCACCCGCCGCGATTTACTCGTATTGAATTATTTGAATCTTTACTTAAAGTCAAAAAATACTCTTTTTTGTTCATTACTGCATTTTAGATTTGAATCTTCCTTATGAAAGTTTTTATTAATACCTACATTTTCTGAATATTTCTAGTCATTTGAAGCCGTAACACTATTTTGTAAAACGTTTTAAATCTATCAGAAAAAATACCCTGCTTCATTAAGTATCCAGCTGATCCAGAATCCAATCCATGAAACTGAAAACCTTAGTGTAAATCCCCGGTATTCCCTTTGCGCCGCACTGTTTGGAGCCGTACGAAACAATACCGTACTGAATAAATTTTATGGTACCATTTAGGCTGCCTGTAGCTTTTAGTGGGCCACCACTGTCGCCTGAGCAGGAATCCCTTCCAAATTTCCCCCCTGCACAAATTTGGGTATTAGTTACAGGGGCGTATCGCGAGTAAATTATTTGGCATGAACGAAGCTTCACTACAGGAACAGATACCTTTGTTAGCACTGAACTTCGAAGTCCTAAAAATCACAACAGTTAGAAAATCAATTGAGATAAGAAATTGGATATCATGAACATAGAGAAAGACCAACAATTCTCTATTTTTTGCTGAATAATTCCTGCTTTGAAGGTCGAAATTTTGGATATGATGTCGAAAATCCAATCTTAATCTCAAATTTTTGACTCATGTAGTCCAAATTTTGACTATATAGTCGAATATAAATTCGAGATTGAAGTCAAAATCTCAACCTTCAGATTCGAAATTATTCAAGGAAGGGAAAAGAAAAAATTGGGTCCTGTTGATGCGTTCATATACTATGACATACGGAATCAAAACTGAAAAGGAAAAAATTTGATAATCACCCACTGTTATGAAAACAAGATGCTTGGAGATTTTTTAAATTCTATTATTGAACATAACACAGGATCTAGCCAGCAATGTAAGTAGCAATGTAAGTATTTAAACTGTGTCCAATGCATTCTCATGATTTCAGAAACAGATGAATGTTGAAGATTCCTTCATTGACAAATGACAAGTTCCTCAAGTAGAAGAGATGTGATGCAACACCAGACAGCGCAATTTCGACCCGCTATCGGTCTCATTAATGATGCGTGATCTGACGTAGGTTATAATGTTGAATTTGGATCTGATTTTTATCTTCTGTCCGTTGTTTGTTCTGTTATCATCGTGAAATGAAAGATCCCTCTTGTTGTAGTCAAGTTCCTCAAAACGGCTTTCTGTATTGTTACGAAGGGTAAATCCTCGATCAATCAACGTTCTACATATTTTTTTACCGTACACGGATTGTGATCGAGTTTCAATTTTGATAGTGTAAGGTAGATGAGTAAAGAGACATTTTTCATTTACTGTTAGTTCTCTTCTCTTTCAATAGAAGTGTCCGTCATTGTACTTGAAAAGTACGCCAATGAACTCCCACCAGTATTTTGCCAACTTCTCAACCTGTCTCACAAGAAAGGGGTTTATCCTTCTTCCTTCCTTATGAGCCCGAAACTGGTTTGCAAGTGTGCCCGTTCCAAAATTGAAGGTTGACTCTTTGAGTTGTATTGCCAATTACATATGCAAGAAATTTTCTATGAAGATTCCTGCACTGACGCCTGTCGGATATTATCCAACACCCTTCGTGGTATTAGCCAGGGAAGTAGTTGTTTTCTGATAGGGTCAGTCCATTGAACCTACTGTGTAGGTATATTCGAGACTGGCTTGAACGTTTGAAGTTTATTTCTTTAGATTTGTTTACTGCCAGTCTTCAAGCATAGCCCACTGACTAATAAGAAAGTTTTTCTTCCTTATTCAGAGGAATCGGGCAAATTACGGATATGCAGTTGGTTAGTACCTCGTCCACTAGATGAAGTGACATTTTGTTGTTCGCTCCAACTCAGGAAGAGAAATGAAATACTCTGAAAGAATTCCGATTTTCAATTATGGAATATCATTGACTTCAGGTCAATGATGGCCAGTATATTGCACTGATGAGTGGCTAATGAGCCCAAAACTGGTCTGCAAGTGTGCCCGTTCCAAACTTGATGGTCGACTCTTTGAGTTGTATTGCCAATTGCAAATGCAGGAAATTTTCTGTGAACGCCCTTCGTGGTATTAGCCAGGGGAGTAGTTGTTTTCTGATAGGCGTCAGTCCATTGAACCTACTGTGTAGGTATATTCGAGACTGGCTTGAACGTTTGAAGTTTATTTCTTTAGATTTGTTTACTGCCAGTCTTCAAGCATAGCCCACTGACTAATAAGAAAGTTTTTCTTCCTTATTCAGAGGAATCGGGCAAATGATATGCAGTTGGTTAGTACCTCGTCCACTAGATGAAGTGACATTTTGTTGTTCGCTCCAACTCAGGAAGAGAAATGAAATACTCTGAAAGAATTCCGATTTTCAATTATGGAATATCATTGACTTCAGGTCAATGATGGCCAGTATATTGCACTGATGAGTGGCTAATGAGCCCAAAACTGGTCTGCAAGTGTGCCCGTTCCAAAATTGAAGGTCGACTCTTGGAGTTGTATTGCCAATTTCATATGCAGGAAATTTTCTGTGAACGCCCTTCGTGGTATTAGCCAGGGGAGTAGTTATTTTCTGATAGGCGTCAGTGCATTCAACCTACTGTGTAGGTATTTTCGAGACTGGCTTGAACGTTTAAAGTTCATTTCTTTAGATTTGTTTACTGCCAGTCTTCAAGCATGTCCCACTGACTAATAAGAAAAAAACTTTTGCAACAACCATAATATCAGGAAGTTATTACTTTTTCCAAACCTGTTAATACATTTATGTAGTGGAAGTCTGGATCTCCCAACATTCATCAAAACTGTAAATCACTTTTAAGCTTTTTTTAAGTTTTGAAGTAATTTTATTTTTGTTTTATTGCTTTCCTCTGAAAGTTTATTGATTCTATCCTTGTTTTCGATATGTAACTTCAATCTGGTTATAGGATAGCAGAGCTCAATATTCAATTTACTTATAGTGAACAGATCATAAGATTCATTGACGGGTTTCAAACATTTTATAATTTCTCTAATTCTTTCAATTGATATTTTTGTTTGACTATTTTTAACTGAGTAATGTAATGAAATTAGTCAGTAGCTATAAGTATGTATGATGTACTGTTTGGAACCTTTGTTGTAGTAATCAATATTACTGGAATTTTTTCCCAACACCAAATCGTTATTTTAACACCTCGACACGTGTTTCGATCACCAAGTGATCATCTTCAAGAGGAAGAGGAGTTTTATTTTCCTCTTGGTGATCTAAACACATGTCGAGGTGTTAAAAATAACGATTTGGTGTTGGGAAGAAACTCCAGTAATATTCAGCTGTAAGTATTGTTTTGAAGTATAGTTTTGAAGCATTTGAATATAAATATAGCCATCCTCTCATGGAGAGGATGGAGAGGATGGCTCATGGAGAGGATGGCTATATTTATCAGAAGTTCCCATGTTTTCCTTACTACATCATTTATGGATTTTTATTTGCTGTATGCATTTCGAAAAGAGGAATCATTGAAAATATTGTGACAATACCTTTTTCAGTTATACCCCAGCCTGCAACAACAACATCTCTTCCATTCAAATCAACGTCTTCAACTGGTAGACAGATTGGCTGTACATTCGCTGAAAAGAGATGACATAAGATATCGGATTCAGCACAATTGACTGAACTAAATTATTTACGAACAAAACAAAAAATGCAAATGAAAAACCAAATAAAAAATAGATGAATTAGTAAAATTGTTGGTGATTGAAAATGCGACACACCTTATATTGTACATCAAGCATTCATTTTCAACTATTGTTTGACTGATTTAAATTAATATATTTTTGATCTGTTCAATATGGCGTTGAAATGTAACTCACGCTTATTATAATTACATTTTTTGCACTGCTCTTTTGCATTTCCAACATGATAGATCCAGGTAACAAATCAAAATTTGTAATGTCAATAAATGAATGTTACAGCATTGAATTTAAACTAAAAAGGTTGCCCTTTTTACACTTGTATGAAGTTCTCCATTATAATTTTCATATTTTTCAGATAGTGGAAGATGAAAATACCCAATAAAGATCAATAAAAAATTAATTTTCCTCCACAAAAAATGACTTTCGTTTAATCAATAATAATTTGTGACCCTTCTGATGTTTGTTAGGTACCGAAATATTTATAAAATTATTCGGTACCCATGGAATTTATTCTTCAAGCAAGTATTTCAGTGCATCATTTTCCATAATAATGAAATTGAAATTAATCAATAATTAATTTAAAAAAATGTTATGCTATGAAAATTGTGTAAATTTTAATTTTCTAAGAGAGTAGATTTTACATTTACTGAGAAACACACTTTAATTATAAAATATAAAACTATAATTAACTCACTGATGATTAGATAGTGTGTGGTAGTGTGATTTTGTTTTCTTTGCTCACTTTCACTTTCTAAATTACTTTATAATGAAAAATTATTCATTTAGTAAAACACAGGTTATGTATACTGTAGTAAAAACAGCTGTATAGACTGTAAGTATCCAAGCTCAGTGTGGCGTGAGAGATAGCGTAACGCCGAACCAGTGGAATCGCACAGTCGCTTGCGCCTGGCTTCCCATCACCACGGCATGCGTCGCCACGCTAGCAATCGGTTTTACGTGCGGCTCTAGACGTGTCACATCAATAATCTTACTTTTTCCCAAAATGCGCCCACAACAAAAGATGTTTGGGACAATCGGGAGGCAATCTTTGAAGATTTCGGATTAACTAGGATTATTGAGAACTTTAATTACAATCAGACTCTAAAACTGCAACGATGTTGATGATAACGTGAAAAAAGTTATTGGTACTGCACATAAATTAAGCGGAAGAAGTTGTAATAGATTTGAAGAATGGATAAGAACTCTTTTGTTGTCAGGTTTACCAGTTGATACCAGGGCATCAAAAATTCGGGCGCAACTATTACAGAAAACAGTATCAAAACAAAGTTGTTGCAAGGTATTAAAAGGTCGAACATTAAAATTGAAAGTGCGTTTTCTGGTAATAATTCAAAAATGAAAAGTTTTAAAATAAAGGACCTAGATGTTATGAGTGTAACTTATGAAGACATAAAGCAAGTGGTTGTTATGAAAAGAAAGACTTTCGAAATAAAGAATCCAAAAATAAAAAGAAAGTGAGACCCAGCAAATGTACTGGTGACATTAAAATTAAAAACAATCACGTCGTATTTTGTGCAGATTTTGCTGTGAATAATAAAAATACTGATGACTCGGGAGCTACGGCTACGGGAGCTACGGACAATGTGCGAGGACTTGGTCACAAATTTGAGAGAATCCGAAATAAAGAAATTGTCGTAGCCAATAATCCAAAGGTTAAAGATAAAGCAGAAGATGGAATAAATTTGTAGATCAAAGTAAAAAGTCACTGAGGATACACTACAAAAACATACTTTTGTCTATTTTCCACCATATTTCATTATTGTTGACTAGTTTCGACTATTACACCATTTTCAAAACTTTTGTGTTGACAATGGTCAACAATAAAGAAATATCATGGAAAATAGACAAAAGTGTGTTTTTATAGTGTGTAGTGTAGTGAACATTAATTTCCACAAAATAAACAAGTCGTCAATCAAAGAAGTGAAAAGTAAAAAGTATAATTAAAGACTCAACTGTTAGAAATGCATTGCTTGTTCCTGATCTGACGACACATTTGTTGGCTGTCAGTCAAATTGTACAAAATGGTTCATGTGACATCTGATAAAGAGAACTGTCAAATTGTTGATGATAGTGAAACCATACCAACGGCATCATATATGAATAAAATGTACATACTGGATATTGAGACTGAATGCACATACTTTTGTAGAGCAACCGTCTCTTCAAAGTGAATAAAAAGGAGTGATAGCTATACAAACGTGAGTCGCCAACAATTTCTTAAATTTCGAGATCAGTTAATGACATATTAGTATCGTTTGTCAATTTACTCTGTTCACATGTTGTTTATTAAGTTTTTGTGATATCAATTCTTTTATACTACGAACATAGTTGTTTTTAAAAGTAATGTCTGCATGTTATGCAACATTTTATAAATCCACGTCGGCCGAATGGAATGCTACTGATGATTGATCTTGGTCATTCTTTTATCCATTCTCTCGGACTGTTCAGTAAGTTGTAGAGTGATGGATATGCGATCAGGGTTTGTAGAATAGAGTTGATGTAACCCCTTGGCTGCAAGTTCACTGTCATACAGTCTATCACGTATGTAGATAGAAACATGTCCATCCTATAACAGTCTGGATCTACAAACTCGTAGGATCTTCTAAAGTGTTTGATGAGAAGCTTGTCGTTGAACTCGTTTTCGGCGTCCTGGTCATTATTGTGGACAGGTTCAAACATAGGTGGATGTTGGTAGTTCGTCGTCGGGAAGATCACAGTGTGCAGGTAGTTGGCAAAAAGGTGGAGATTCCAAAATTTTCCCGGGTTTGAACATTTTTTCTCTTCTGAATTTGTCCTTTCATGATGTTAAAACTGTTAGTGTTCAGTTTGCCTGATAAGTCTTCCACTATAATTTTTTTAGAACTAAAGTCTGATTTACTCTCATTAACGTTTGAATAATTTTCAACAGAAGAAGCTGGGGAGAAATCTGTTGTGTCAGGAAACTTAGTTATATCAGACCAATTTTGTGGGCTAAAGAAAATTTCATCAAGACTTTGAGAAGGAAAAATAGTGTCAAGAATGGATGCATTTTCTCTCTGAATTGCAATGCTAATTCGTTGTATAAGAAATGATCTTCCTCTAGAATCGTTCGAACAATATCTCTGAAACAAACGGAAGCAAAGGAACCAAAGCTACCAAATGTTTCGAAGGCAATTGGATAGAAAATATATCAATCGTCCAGACAAATGTATTTCCCTTGTTTAATTTTTTCAGCATATTCAGCGGCTCCACCAGCTGTTTGCAATAATTTTTATTTTTCATCTCGTAATAGTTCAATTTTTTATTTTTTATTTTTTGGTTGTTACTTGTATCTTATTTCATTGTAATTTCAGTTTTTTTGCCTAATCTGATTGTTATTTTTCAGCTGATCTTTTTTAATTTTTTACAGATTCTTTTAGGGATTTCAAATCAATTCATATCATATTAGACAATGGAAGTCCGAAGTAATGAAATTCACCACGAAACATTTGTCAACCACCTTCAAACAAACGTTATATACTGGATGTTGAGACTAAATGCACATAAAGCATCCTTTTCTTCTAAGTGAAAGAAAAAAAAAGATAGCAACAATTTCTTAAATTTTGAGACCAGTTGATGACATATTAATATCGTTTGACAATTCATTTAGTTTAATTACATGTTGTTTATTGAGTTTTCGTGATTTCAATTATTACATAGTTGTTTTCACAAGTAATGAACCGTGGGCATATATTATTTCACAGTAAATGAATCTCACATCGTAATTATAAATTTCAACCATAAATTGAGAACCGCTTTGTCTAACGTTCTGCATACTGGACTATTGAAATTGATAGATATAGGAAAAAAAAAATGAATAAAAAAATATATTTTTTCTAGAGAATATTCAATGAAGTGCTGACGAATTTTATGAAATTGACCCAAATTCCGTTCTAGGGTTACTTTAATGATAAACCAATTCTAAAATGAAAGGTTTGTCGTTAAAAACAATAACCAGATCTGTCATTTTCTATAATTTCGTCGACTCACACCGCATTCACAAATTACGACAATGGTTTTTCATGGTACTCGATACTTTCTAATTGCCTGAGTGAATTTGTTTCTTTCCTTTCATCACCAATACAACTTTTGATTGATGGAAAGACTTTTTAATCAGATGTAATTTATCTGGTGATTCTGGTGATTGGAAAAAGTAATTGTTTTGGAAATACATATTTCATTCATTATTATCTGAAAATATCGTAAAACGTAATGTCTATTATCAAATTGCCACCTTTCATCTACCTAATTTCAAATTCAATTGATTCCACTGAATATTCATCTAACATCTCCTGTTTTTTAAATCTTTAAAGCCTCATTGAAAAATATTTTTCATATTTACCACAGCTGAAGTTGGCTGGACGATCTAGTTTGATCAAGGCTATGTCATTCAAATAAAACTGTTTCTTATAGTGGGGATGAATCACCCAAAAGTCAATTAAGAAGTCCTGAGGAGGAGCACAATACTTCGCATCGGGATCGCAATCCTCGTTCTTGTCCAAATCATATTCGCCTAATCTCACTCCTATCCTGAAAATGAAAATAGCTTATAGAAAATGTTTCGAAATCAAGTGCAAATGATCATATGTGAGCTAATATATTTCCTTTTTGTCAAGAATAGAGGAAATCTTTGCACCTAACTAAATGCAAAAATAATTCTCATTATGGAATAAAAATACTGTAATTTGATTTTTGATTATAGAAAAATTCAGTTATTTCTAAATTGAAGTTATTAGTTGCGAGAAGGGGAAACAGAAGATTCAGTGTGAACTCAAATATTCGCCTTTGGCCAACCAATCATCTAATTTTTGTCTTGAAGATTTATCAACATTACGTCTTGTAGTTCCAGTTTGCAAATGTTTGTAACTGTCAATCGATATTCAGATGTTGTCTCCACATCGACGACGCGGATTCTTTCATCAGGTCTTGAATAAAAGGATATAATACAGTCCATTTTCCATTTATACCATAGCAAGTTATTGTCAACCAGAATCACAATATTATCGATTCGAATAGGTTTGCAATCTTTTGTCCACCGATTTTGCTTCGATAATGTTTGCAGGTACTCTTTCACCAATAGCTCCCAAAAATTGTGAGCTTACACTTTTTCTTCCTACCTTCACATAAATTGGTCCAAAGTAGTCCATTCCAACATCCACAAATAGTCTTACTTCTCGGCTTATTCGGAAGGTATAGGAAGTTGTCCCATCAGAAGAGGTATTGGTTTCACACGTTGTGATTTGCCGATTTGACGTTTTGAAAACATTAATTTCACGGCCGCTCGTCCGTCGATCACCCAGTATTTTCGCCTCACTTAATTTAAAACGAAGCGTGGCGAAATTTTTCATGGTAATAGTGGATAAGTAGTCTCATGTAACCGTGTTCCGCGATTGCAATCAATTACTGTTTTATACTATCAACTAATCTTGTACTCTGGTTGGTTTTTCCTCCAACATCTCACAGTTCTTCCTTGATTTCTATGTATAATGAAAGCAGTTGACTTTGATTGGGGCTCTGCCATTCAGTAAATATTTGATTGTGTCTCTAATACATTCTTGTTAAGTGAATCGAGACCATTTTTCTTCAGCATCTACGTGGGAAATCTAAAAGAGTTTCTTTTTATTTTTCATAATATCCACAAAACTCAATGTCCAAGCGGTTGTCCGTATCAACTTTAACCACTTTGCGAGTCTCAGACCACCAGGTAGAATAATTCCATATTTCCTTGTAAACTAAAGAGATTTCGGTAATGAAGTCAGCTTTCAGTTTTTTGAGGTCATCTTCTCCAATTGATTGATCGTTTCTATCGTCTTCAGGATAATATTTCTCAGATATTCTTTTAAAACAGGTCCGTTCAACCAATATAAAGATTCTCGTGTCAGCCGAATGAAATGAGTCCCATGTTGTTTCATCTGCTAGCTGTTGGAACCTATTTCCAGTCACCAACATTTGTTCTTTCTTGTATTTCGACAATTCTGTGTGCCACGAATTGTTTGTAATATCCAGTTGAGAATACATCCGGAATTGGACCAGAAATATGTTTTATGAATAAATATTCTAGTTCCTTCCTTATTGTGTGACCTAATCGACTTGACATAACAGTGGCTTGCAACGCTAGTCTTGGAATTGACAATGACACAATGACACAACAGGAAGATGAAACTGTCTTGGCCTACACCTGCCGATATAAAGGAGATGTCTCCTAGTGACCTGTCCACCTTCCTGGAAAGGACAGGATGGACGATGACCTAGGAGGACAACTACTCGGGAGGATGTATAATGGGTCACATGTGTCCTAAGTGCTGTGAGCATTCATCCCCCCTACTCTACAAATACAGATCATGTCACATGACGCAGACCGACTCAACTTCTGAAGATTGTTCTTATGGCTGGTGTGTTGTTTGTGAAGCTGGTAATATCCATCAATGTTGTATCTCTTCCTACCGCTATACTTTTCCTTTTATCGACACTGTCAGCCTTCATTTGGGGAAATACATCGATATAGTTATAGGTATAGCCAAGTAGGTACATTTTTGCCGTCCATCTCTTGAGTGCTACATACTCTTTCTGCTTTCTCAGAATAAAGTCTCGGGGTGTACTAATGTAGCACGATGCGTTTATCATATCTCCAATCCAATCCATTCACAGATATCTCTATTGTAGATACTATTAGCTCTCTCCACTCTAACTTTAAGAAGTCTGGAAGCTTGTAAAACAGTTCTGGGTGTTCTGAAGATGTCCTATTGACTCCAAAATATCCATGATGGAAACAATATGTTTGGCTTCAAGCGAAAACTGAAAGTCTCCCCAGACTCGTATATCTGATATATGTTAAACTTCTGTTATTCGATATCATTGTATCCATAAATAATATATTCTGGTCTTCCAAATCGCATTTCCAAAGTATCAATTAACAAATTCACGTTTTCAGATGTCAACAACTATTCCTTCATTCTTATATTCGTAGAGATAACAGATGTTATTTGCTTATTGAAAGTAATTATTATGCTTCTAGGGTATCATTATGATGCAGTGAAAATGACATTTTGAAGTGTAGGCGCACTTTGGAAATTGAGCATTTTGTTCAATTTTTGATGAAAAATCCCGAACAAATTACTTTAGATTTTCAAAAATTTTAAATACTGTATGTAAGGTGAGATGGATATACTATTTAGAACCTTAAGTCGATGGGTTTTTAAAAATTAATCAATATGAAACAGTGAGTTGCAAGAAAAATTGCAGAATTGAACAATTATGGATAACTTCTATAGGAAATGTCATGAGAAAACATATTTTTGTGTATATTACATGTGTGTTGAAATTTTTACGCAAAGGTTCTTAATATTTATTTCAAACGGGATTTTTTATTTATGTTAAATAATCGTTTTTCCACTGTTTCCGCCTGTACCGCAACTTCATCACTTTTATTTCTGATATTACTTTTGAGTTTCTTCATCAAATGTTACCGGCACGGCAGAAATGTCATCTTCAACGGACAAGAGATTCCGTGGACCAACGAAACAAGATACCTGGGAGTCACCCTCGACAGAAGACTGACGTTCAGATCCCACATACGGTAGAAACTAGGGCTAGCGAGAGCTGCCCGACAAAACCTATACCCAAATATAGGCCGCAGGAGAAACATGGGTCTCCATGTAAAACTGCTTGTCATCAAGACCTCCACTGAATGGGGACAGTGCGCAGCGACGTACTGACGCAATATACAGACGTTCATGAACGCTTGCCTACGAGCTGCCGTGATCGTCCCAAGATACATCCAAACAGATACATCTACCGGGACTTGGACCTCAGCATCCACTACGTAGACGCTTACATGAGATAGCACGCCGAAAGCGTATTCGAAAGGATACGAACACACGCCAGTCCAGCGCTGCATGACCTACATGAAGGGACGACCTGGGGACGACCCCAAATTTCGCGAAAAGGATTAACACATGAGGCCCACGAAGCAGAACCAACGACCACCTCCGAGAGTCGCTGTCAGGCGACTCCGGTAAGTATAAAATTTCATTAACGGATTACTAATACACTTACAGATACTCAGATACAAATTTAATTCGCGACCGAAAGACACTTGTCTCCGGTAAGGTTAAGGGGACCCTCATGCATACATTTCATCCAGAAAATTCACGACAAACAAAATCAACAGAGTACGAAAGTACTAAAGGACTAAAGGTTGACCAACTAAAGGTTGACTTTTGACCGCAAGAGATCATATGTCAATCTTGCTGAAGTGTCCATCAGTAGGTTGAGGTCCACTCAGGAATGAGTAGTGTGGATGGACTGTACTCTACCTAACATGCTCATATGAACGTTTTTTGTTCATTTTTTCCGTTTTTTCTTATTATTTTTCACATATAAACCCTGCAAACCAAAACCCACAATAATTGAAATGAAAAATGAAGGTAATATGGAACATTTTAATTTTTATTTTTTGCATCCTCTATGTTGATAAGAAAACTGTTCGAATTAGAAACCAAACATCGACTTTTTTGTTGAATATACCACTCGACTACAATTTAACTTGAAATTATCGAGACTTGCTTGGGAAGTTGGCTTCAAGTGTTATTATATATATATATATATATATATATATATATATATATATATATATATATATATATATATATATATATATATATATACAAGCTCCTTTCAGAATTATCTTTTCATGAAAAGAATATTTATATAGGGAATTATGTTACATAGCAAAAATACGTACCATGAATGTGCCGAATAATAGAAAATATAATTGATTTATTCGAGAAGAAGTACAAAATTCACACTTCTTTACTGATATTTACTATGAGTAAAAAATATTTCTGATAGATACTCACATTGTAGTATTCGATATGCAGTGAGCAGCTGTCAAAACAAAACGCTCATTGATCACTGTTCCTGCACATTTGAAGGATACACCTTTTTCTTCATCTGAAAAATAGAAATAGATATTAAATAATATCGATTTGAGAAATAAGATATTTTCATGGAAATTATATCATCAGTGGGGATTATGGATATTGAATGTATATAAATATCATAATCCTTGTGGCTGAAGGTTCCAACCGTTCCACTCACTTCAATGAAATTCGAATATTGTCGAAACTCAAACCTATTCTATACACCAGGGGTCTTGAACAATTCCTAACTTGAAGCATATTAGGTAAATCAAAATAAGATTTGGATTTAGGTGAGAGATTATTTGTGGAGGAGAGTTTTTGTTTAGTTTCGCTCATTTCAACATTTTCAGTCGTGTGTTAAGTCACTAGAACACTTTCCGTGAAAGTATCTATAGATGAGAGACAAATCTCCAACCTTTTTTCGATGTTCCAGACTATCAAGGCTCTTTTCTGGGTGGAATCCAGCAGCTTCCGGGTATATTTAGGGGCAGAGCTCCATACATGAAAACAATACTCCAAAGAAGGTTTGAACTGAGCTTTATAAAGCATCGAAAGTTGCTGAGGTGTGTACGGTTTTCTGCTTTTGAGGAACAGCCTCTGAAATTCCGGCACTCATGATGATTGTGCCAAGACATATTAGTGTCCATTTCAACCCCCAACAAACTTATCGAAGTAGAAAGCGGAATTGTTTGTCCTGATAATATTATATCAGGTTCGGAGCCTTTTTTTTTTGAGAAAATCGATGGCTGGGTTTTCGTGTCATTGAAGTGAACCTGGTTACTTTCATCCCAATTCGAAATCTCCTCTAGATCCTCATTAGGATGTGCAACCTCCTGCTGCCGGCGTCGAGGTGTTAAAAATAACGATTTGGTGTTGGAAAAAACTCCAGTAATATTCAGGAATTGGAGAGTTGAGAAGCTCTCGCTTCTGAACTAAATTTACAGGGAGGTCAGTTGGAGTCGTAAAACTCGACATCCATCTCCTCTGTAGACTCGCTCCTGAACTGAATTTACAGGGAGGTCAGTAGGACTGTTTGTAAATGGAATCGTTGATTGCACCATGAACCGTATGTGTTATGCTTTTGGATATCTTTCAAACACATATATTTCAATAACAAAGATTAAAACTACAAAAAAACGTTTCGTTACTGGTTAGCTTTTTACTGAAGTTGACATGGTATGGTAGCCATGTAAAAGATCAAGGAAGTTTTATTGGAATTTGTAAAATTCGTGATTCATAGTGACACAACGAAAACTCACCTAACTTATAGACAATCAGTGCCATCCAAGGAAATTCATTTATAACAGTTTCCATTCCATTTGTTATCCGTCCACTAATCATTGTTGCTCCACAGGTACTTTGAGGAAGCAAATGATAATTTCGATGAGATATTATTGATCCTGAAAACCTATATGATGAAATTTTTTCTTGTCCGATTTCCATTGTCGGTTGAACTGTGGAAACAGTTTTTCTCGTCCTACAGCAGACATAGGGCCAGTTTCTTTGGAAGTCGCACTGGTTTGCTTTTATTTCATCTATGACACTTTTTGTACGGGGATTGGGACTTCTGTTAAGCAATTCGTTGAAATAGGGACATTTCCTTATTTCCACGCAATATTCTCCTCGTGGATAGGTGCAAGTCACAACCTTGAACCCTGAAATAAGTGAACATTTCAGATGACAGTCATAACCACATAATAATTATATACGCCGACCGAAATAAATGGTCTTTTTTACATTTTTCAAATGATATCTTCTATGCGACCTGAAAATAGTGTTATTGTAGATTACCAATAACTTCCACCTTCAAGTAATTTCTGAAAAGAAACATTTCATTTTCAACGTTTCAATTCATCAGTTGAGATATAGCTACGACAAAATTAGACCAGTCAAAACCCTTGAGCTTAATGGATTGAAAAATTTCAGCAACACCGACTTCATGAACAGTGTAATCCAATGAATATTACTGGAGTTTTTTTCCAAACAAGAGAAAAAACAAACAGTTTGACCTTCCTCTTGAAGATGTTCACTTAGTGATCAAAACACGTGTCGAGGTGCTAAAATAAAGGTTTGGTGTTGGGAAAAAACTCCATTAATATTCATAACTACACCAAAGGTTCGAAACATTGCATCAAAAATGTAATCCAATCTTTATCAAACACCAAATGGTTACTGGAATATTTTAAAAAGGATTAATACATGAAAGCTATCAAGGAACTGTGGATAGATTATTCATCTGATAGAGTAGTGAACATAGACTCCTTATGAAGTCATATTCAGAGTTTTGCCCCTCGGTTCATAGATTATGCACATTAAGTCGCCCAGGAGATAATTGGTTGATTAGAATCCACGATGAAGGGCACTGTGTACACTCATCAGAAAGCTCCATTCATTTTGAAGATTTTGAGCTCTGAAATGTCAACGATATCCGGGAAATGCAAAAATTAAATCGACTTTAAATAGAAAGCTATCATATTGAGCTGAATATTGACTAAAATTCCTTCAGAACAAATTGTAGTTTTAGCCATTTTTCAAGTATTTGATTTTTGCTTGCCAAAAGGTTCGGATAAGTTTAGTTTATCAATCCTAAAGAAATAATCCTTTCAATTTAAATCTCATAATCTTTTTAATTTATCATGAATGGGGAGCTCAATTCCGGAACAGGTGTAAATGATGTAACTTTAATCAAAAAAATGAAAATAGAAATCCTTCTGCCAAGTGGAATCCTTGGTCTCCGATTTGAGGCGTTCTGATTTTTTTTGGATACCCGTAAAAAACAAAATGTATCACATTCCATATGCCTTATCAGTATACCTATGAGGATGAATTATTAATGTATTTTACGATGTGACACCGCATGTACTCATTGCCAATATCATTACATCATATCGATAAAGATAACTTTGAAAATACTCGTAATACTTAGAACGAGAAACGTGGGATTCATGCAGTAAGAGTAAGGAGTGTACCAAGAGCTGTCGTTGAGAAACCTGATAACAGTTCATACAGTGTGTCAATTTTAAAACTTACAATGGGCTATATCTCACGAATGACAGCTGAAAGCGAAAAATGCTTGAAAAAGTTTCTAGGATAGTAAGGGGGAACTAAAGTGACATGAAAGAGAACTAACCCCTATCAACCCCCTAGGCCCCACCCACCAAAACTCAAAAAGTTTAAATTGCAAACCCCTACTTGTGATACATCATTGAAAAGACTATAAAAAATGCTATCCAATGGTATATATAATATTTGTACACGGTGAGGCAATAATTGTGAAACTTTGGCTTAAATGGAATTTTATGGGGTTTTTGTTGAACTAAAAATTTATTAAAAATTTCAATTAAGTAAATGTTCAAAGTGGGTTCCGTTGTTTTGTAAACAATAATACAGCCTATTGTCAAAGTCTGCACGAACTTTAATATCAGCCGGCTTACTATGTCTTTTTAATTAGTAATGCTACTCCTGGACTATTATTTTAAATGATAAGTGTCTGTTCATACTTTTTTCGTTAAATAAAAACTTAATTTGCCGTTGTTGCAAAACAAGTTGGAAAAATCTGTTTTTTGGGTTCTGTTAGAGTCAATAACTTTTGGTTTGTTTGAGACTTTTAAATGTCATTAGTTTTCATCATATGTATGATCTGTACTGTCATTCAGCTGTAGTTGTCACGATGGTTTACAGTATACCTGAGCGCGTGAAGATAATTTTCATATTTGCCTCCCAGAACCAGTGTTATTTAAAAACAGCTCAAATATTACACGAAAAGCATCCTGACAAAAATGTAAGTCACGTGTACTTCCGCGATTTAGTTGACAAGTTTAGAGAAACGGGATCAGTGCAAAATAAAAAAAGGAATGCCCCAAGATTACTGAATGAAGCAACCCAAATTGAGAGAGAGAAAATTTTGCAATGGAACCTACTGCATCAATACTTCAAGTATCTACAGTACAAAACACAAATTCGTCAAGAACTAGGCGATGATGATCCAGACCGACGAATTGAGTTTTGTGAACTCATGACTGAAAGAATTCGCGTTGAACCGAGAATGTTAAAAAATATTTGTTTAAGCGATGAATGTACTTTTATGCTGAATGGTAATGTAAATAAACAAAACTGTCGGTACTGGAGTGATGCGAACCCGCATCGATTCAGAGAAGGTCACACTCAATATCCTGAAAAATTGAATCTTTGGGCAGGAATATTAGGCGATGCTATAATTGGTCCCTTGTTCATACCAGGCAATTTAAGTGGCGACATTTATCTCGATATGCTGGAAAACACCATCGAACCTTAAATTATGCATGAATCAGAGAACCAAAAGGACGACCAAAGCAACTTAGGTGTAGAAGAAGATTTGCTGCACTTCCAACAAGATGGAGCACCTCCTCACTATGCAGCTACAGTTAGGCACTGGTTGGATACTAATTATCCGAACAAATGGATTGGAAGGAGACAAGAAATAATTATGCAAGCATATCGCGCCATTACTAGAACAACATTTACCAAAGTTCGTGCAGAATTTGAAAATAAGCTGTATTATTGTTTACAAAACAACGGAACCCACTTTGAACATTTACCTAAGTAATATTTTTAATGAGTTTGCAGTTCAAGTTTCACAATTATTGCTTCACCCTATACAATTATCATCTATACCACTGGATAGCCTTTTTTACAGTCTTTTCAATGATGTATCACAAGTAGGGGTTTGCAATTTAAACTTTTTGTGTTTTTGGTGGGTAGAGCCTAGGGGGTTGATGGGGGTGAATTCTCTTTCATGTCACTTTAGTTCCCCCTTACTATCCTAGAAACGGTTTCAAGCATTTTTCGATTATCAGCTTTCGTTCGTGAGATATAGCCCATTGTAAGTTTTGAAATTGACACACCGTATATAATTTGTGGTGCAATACAATAGTTACAGAAGATTCCTAACTCTTTCACACTCATCCCAATTTTCTAAGAAGTGTTTTATCGATGAATGGCATTATGTATTTTTATATTCATACATCGGCACTAAGCTTATGTATCTTTTGAAAAATTCTTTAGAAACGGTAGTTGTTGCCGACCGCTGTTTCACCCATTTCTAGTCCCCACGTAGGCTGTTATGGCAAATACCTGTCCAATCAATTACTCCCCTCTCTAGTGCCATGACGGGTATTGAATTATATCAAAAAATCCTTGTGCAAATTTCCTCAATGAACAGTAATCAATTCACAGGAGCATCCTAGCTAAAACCAATTAGCAGAATTTTATTTCGATATGAGGCAAATATCGGCCAGAGAACAGCTAGTATCCCTTACGGATATTGAATTACATCTGGCATCTATTTGTGCAATGTTTCTCAAGCAGGATACTCTTACAGTGATTCGTTACAGCTTCGTTAAGGATCTGGGTTTATTTGTCCGAGTGTGAATAGGTGTGAGCCACAATGAACCCTTGCGGGTTGCGGTGGAGGGTCGAATAGAACCACTCACTTTAGACCTAATCTAACCTAAGCTGAACCGGGATATCTAAACGGGTATTCAGCTTTCTATTTCTACGTATAAATCGAATTGATGTTAGTTACTTGACTTCAAAAATTTCTCAATAGAATCTGTCATTCATTTTGTTGAGGCCGAAATAGGTGACATTGACATAATAATAGGTCAACCTTATATTAATCATAAAGATATAATAATGCATATCCAAGGCAAAAAAATATATTTTGGCAAAATGAGTCATGGAAACACTTCTTCATTAATGTTAGACGAGGGTGTCACAATTAAACCTCACTGTACCTCTTTAGTATCTATAAGCTCGAAAAGAAACAAATGTTTCCTAGTACTGTCGAAAACATATGATTTTTCCGAACATTATTCAATTCCATCTTGTTTTTTGTTCGAAACTGACAATGCTCTTAGCGTTATCATTACAGGCCCCAAAACACTTGTTTGTCATAAGGGTAGAGTTTTGACAAGGGCTGTGGAAGTGAATTTTTTGCGAATTAGTAACTTTTTGTCCAATGACATCAAACAGATGTGGCCTATTAATTTAGGTGAGGTCAAAGTTAATCTAGAAGCTTTAAACGAACCATATCGATCACAGTTTTATAATATTTTGAATGTGTTTCAAGACTGTTTCGCTAAGGGTATATCCGAATTAGGTATAACTAATTTGATATAATTCGAAATAAATTTAGAAAGATGTGAACCTATTTTCTATAAACCGTATACATACTCTGAAAAAAAGAAAGCTATAATTCGTAGTAAGATCAAAGAGATGCTAGAAAATGAGATCATACAAAAATCTCATTCAAACTATTTGAGTCCCTCTATTTTAGTGAAAAAGAAAAATGGTGATCACAGATTGTGCATAAATTTCAGAAAATTGAATTCTATTACAAGAAAGGAAAAAGGAAAAAAATATTTTATAATCTTGATATGACCCAAGGCTACTACCAAATACATGTTGCTTCTAGATAGATAAAACAGCTTTCGTAACGCAGTACGGACAATTCGAGTTTTTACGAATACCCTTTGGGCTTTCGAACGCTCCAGCGACATTTCAAAGATTTTTGAATGATTTGTTTTCCGAAGTGCGTCACGAAAATATTACTATATATTTGGACGATATTCTCATTTCTTCAAAAACAATCGAATAAGGTTTCCATTTGCTAGAAACTATATTCATAATATTGAAAAATGCCAATTCAAAACTAAACATAGATAAATTCTTTTTCTTTGAAACCACTATTAATTACCTGGGATACAAAATAGATGGTAATGGAATACGTCCAAGCCAGCACAAAATAACAGCTGTTTCAAAATTTCCTGTTCCCAAAAATCTTCACGAATTACGACAATTCTTTTGTCTTAGTTCTTATTTCCGAAAATTTATAAAAAACCATGCACTCATTGTAGCCCCCCTAACAAAACTTTAATAAAAATCAGTGCCATGGAAATGGACTTCGGAAGAAGATTCTCCTTTCGGTGAAATTGAGAAACGTCTTACGTCCAGACCTTTACTTAGTATTTATAATCCAGATCTCGAAACTGAGTTGCATACGGACGCCAGTAGTAAAGGAATAGCCGGCATTTTATTACAAAAACATAAGGGGCATCCCAAACCAGTGATGTACTACAGTCGAATGACTTCTAAGGATGAGACATTCTATCACTCTTACGAACTAGAGACCCTTGCAATTGTGGAATCAATTAAGAGATTTCGTGTTTATTTAATGGGAATACATTTCGTTATTGTAACTGATTGTGCTGCTATACGTTCTACTTTTACAAAACGTGATCTTGTACCCCGCGTTGCAAGATGGTGGCTTGCAATTCAAGATTTTGATTTTGAAATCAAGCACAGACCGGGTGACAAAATGAAACATGTAGATGCCCTAAGCAGAAATCCACCCTCGTATACTGTTTCAAAAATTAATAGTTTTGATGACTGGATATTGTGCAGTCAACTCCAAGATCATACCTTGAAAGCAATTTTTGACAAACTCAAACAAAAAATTGTGATGTAGAATTGAAAAATACATATATTATTAAAGACAATAGATTATACAGGAAAACCGCCGACAACAAGGATAAATTAGTTATACCTAAATTTGTTGACCATTTGGGTCCATATGTCAAAACTGTTGGCGGATACTGTTACATATTTATGATCGTGACTCTTTTTCTAAATTTTTATTTTCCAGGCCAACAAAAACTACTAAATCAAAAGAAGTGATACATATCTTGAAAGATGTTTTTAGCATGTTTGCGGTACCCAAAAGAATTATATCTGATCGTGGTAAAGCTTTTACGAGTAAAAGTTTTAAAGATTTCTCTATCAAATACCAATTCAAACACTTTTAAACAGTGTTGCATCACCTAGGTCAAATGGCCAGCTCGAAAGATATAACTTAACATTAAAATCGGCAATTAACACTAGTATAAGTGATGAATGCGAGTGGTATTCTGTGCTTCCAGATGCAGTATGGGGCATAAACAACACTGCTAATACTAGCACAGGATTCACACCTCATAAACTTATGTTTGGTTTTGATCAAGCAAGACATGTGGATAGATCAAAACAATATTATTGCAACAGATAGAGATCGTAACAGAGTAATGGCCAAAACGAAAATGGACAGACAAGCAAAGGAAATGAAAAAGTTGTTTGACAAAAAAAGAAAGCAAGCACCGAATTTATCGGTTGGTGATCTGGTACTGTGGAAAGGCAGCGAAACTTCTCAGAAAGAAGTCTCGAGAAAAACAGGTGTCAAATTTGGTGGGCCCTATAGAATATCTAAATTAGAGGAGAATGTATAGAGATATGTATAGCTCTGAAGAGCATGAAATAAAATGATCATTTAAATGCGCTTGAAAGCATAAAAACATGAAAGTAAGTGGCAGAAGAGCTCTAAGGAGCATAAAAAAAATTAATTAGTGGATAAAATGAAATCTGTTGAGAATCATCAGAATTACCCATTCTAATGATCTGTTGTTGCTACAACTACTTTTGTCTTTTATTTTTCCAGGACAGGAGGACGTAAAGTACATGAAAACAAGCTGAGGACGGCTAAGTATCAGGATGGCCGAATGTAACTAAATTACTTGTTTAGTGATTGGGTATACATTAAATTATACATTATCATTTTTTTTCACCGTAGTGTGTGCTGGTCAGGCCCTATCCCCCGAAGCTCCGATACATTCGGGAGGGCGCGCCAGCATTATCAACCAATAACCACTCCCCCACACCGTGGGGTAAGTGATCATTGGGTCCGAGAATCATGCGCCCTGAGCAAGCGCAGTGAGCCAAGAATGACAGCCTTCTGCATCTGTGCGGCTAAGATTTCTGCCTTAGTGCAGCAAGCCGGTATGATTTTAAGATTCGAGAGTAGAGAGGACAACATTCCACCAAGGACTCCAATAATATAATCAGAACAACCATCTTGACAGAGTGATCTGGATAAAGTCTGCGGAGTTCGATGAGAAAATCTCGATATTTTATCCGTTTCTCCTCCTCTTTTCTGAAGATATTTGTCTCGCCAGGAGCTGAAAACTCCATGACAAATATCGTTTTGGTCTGGTGGTCGAGAAGGACTACATCATTATCATAATATACACTATCATTATTATTGTTATCACTATTTTTGTTGTTATTCAAGCTGTTATTATTTAGAACAACGGAAGATCCTGTATATTTTATTCTACTCCAGTTGATTAGTCATTTAGGGTTGAGTCATACATACACTTTGTTTCTTTGTGTTTAGATTCTTATGTAAATCTGAGTAATCGAAAGGATGATTAGAAAATATATTTGAGGAGAATAAAGCATACTTTTGAACAGTGAACATCGTTTAATTTATTTTCCGCTGTTGCGCTATTTTTAAAACCAGAACCAGAGTGCATAGTATAATCAAAAAGGTCAAAGTAATTCGATATTTTTCACGATCTCCCATTATCAAAGGTATATTCATTCATACATATATTATAAATGTTTGCCAGTCACTTACATTTGAATAGCTGTAAAGAACATATGGTTATAATAAAAGCATCATAACAAGTTGCAAATCATAACACAAGAAACTATGGAACAATTGCTCAAGATTAGGATACACAAATAATATATCAATAGCTCATAGGAATATTTCTAGAAATATCGATATTAATCTGTTTGTCTTCAGGAAATTATTTAAAGGTCCGCCATTTTATAGTAGTTGAAGATATTGACATTATATTGTGAGGCATTTGTCAGGAGCTTCAAAAAGGCGTGTCCCTTTCCATTAAATTTTTGGCGCCCGGTCGCCATCTTGAAAGTTTCATCTGTCAATATCACTTCAAAATAAAGTATTCATGCATTAATTTCATTATCCCAAATTTCATTTTTTTGAGTTGACCCGTTCAAAAAATAAAAGGAGGGGGACATTAAAGAAATGCACTGTATTTAAATCTGTTTATATATATATATATATATATATATATATATATATATATATATATATATATATATATATATATATATATATATGTATAATATAAACATGTATATACATATATCAATTTCCTACAAATATTTCAATTTATTATGGGTTTTCATTGATAAATTAACATTTTTAAATGGATTTTTTATATTAGTTTATTATTTTCATCATCGGATACATCAGTAATTACTATAGTTAATTGTAAAACCGAGACAATAAGCTTATGGTATGAGAAATAAGATACATATATTTTCGAATGGAAATTAGGAAGATATCTAGAGAAAACTGCATCGATTGTGGTCCCATGTTTTGTAGTAGAATCATTTCGGTTATTATTCATTTGTAGACAAATTTGGAGAGAGAAAAATTATTATTCAGTACCTTTCGCTTCGAAATCAATGGGCCAAAAATGCTATCAGTATTTAGCAACAAAAATATTTAATCTCCTTTCCTAAACACTGCAAAACGAAACGTCAGCATTCAGATTTAAAAAAGATTCAAAACTATTAATGAAACAATCGCCTCGTCATTATATTCGGTCAATAATTGAAAATTGAAAGTAATTTTAGATACTCATAACTCATAATGTTATCCTAAGTGCACTTAGTACTTGTATATCGGTATATTCGAGTATTTTGAAATCCTAAAAGTTCATATTTTTTATCTCAATATTTAGATACTATTCAACATTTTACATGTTTTCACATTTGAACACATTTGAAAGTTTATTACATTATCAACACTTAGAGAGTTCAGAACCAATTATATTATCTATATGCAGTATCTATAATTCGTTATTATATTACCTGCGATTAATTCAATGTGAAGAAGCGTGCATGTTATATGAGAGTGTGTGCATGTGTAAATATATTGTATGGTAGTCTGCATTAATAATTATACTTATTTTGTTCTCACAATAATTATATACTTGATTTTATTATAGTATATTTAGTATAGTACCTACTCTCGAATAATGTTTGTATATACACAAGCAGTACCTACTGCTTCCGTGGTATATTCTTGTTTATTCACAATAATGCTACATTCGTTAAATTATACTATGTAATTATTTTTCTTGTGTAAATAAATATTATTATTATGATTAATTCATCTTGTAGAGAGTTTACCAAGAGTTGCATTGAAATATCCTGCTGAAATTAGTGCCAACGTATGATTCCTCAGAGCCAACTCGACCGTAAATGTGTACTTGCACCTCTCTCTCTCTTGTCCCTACAGTAATATACGAAACATAACACTTTCTCTTTCTATCTTCACTAACTTATACCCTCTGTCAACTTCCGTCCGCCTCGCCCGATCGCATTTTTCGTAAAACTCTCGTCACGCATTCACCAGCTTATTCCCCAAGTCAAGCGCGCGTAAAGCAGTTTTACTTCAAAAAACTTTGAGACCGAAACATCAACAAATAGTGCCTGTCTTTGTCATAATCCAAAAAGTGAATTAATTAGAAAAAAATGATACTTACGTACGAACAATTCAAAAGATGCTCCTAAAGTACACAAAACCAAAATAAAAATAACTGTAGTAGACATCGCGCTAAAGAGACTCAATACTAATAACCTCTTTCTCGATTTGTAAATTTTCAGGTGAATACATTTACCTGTAAACCTAAATCATAATACTGGTTCACTTAGAAATTTGCAGAACGTATTATATGAATATCCCTTTTATGTGGTGGGGACAGATTTCAGAAATTTTAGTATTTAGGTATAAACGAATGTAAATGTACTTCCGAAAATATTTGGAATCGAGAACTAGGTAATAATCCTCTAATAGTGTCTTTCAAGTCAAACTAGCGTAGAGATGATTTTTGAAAGAAATCAAGTGGCGTTTGCAAAAGTTATAAACAATCAACTGAAAAATATGGGATTTAGTTTTTTACAAGTATATCAAAAACCATTTCGCATTTTTTGAATTTGAAGTAAGATTAAGACACGCCTTTCGGACCTTTAATGGAAAAATATTATTTCAACTAATTAAATATCAAAATTAGGAATTGAAAACATTCAGGCACCTACTGGATGAATGAATGCACAATAATTCGCGGTCAAAAAATTTTCATCGTGATGTTCAGGTTAATTATGCATTAGTTAATGCATATTAGTCCTTCAACAGTTCCAGTTCTACACTTTTTTTAAATTTGAAAAATGTTGAATAGCTTTTGAGATTGATTGTTTATAACGTTTGCAATTTTTGCAAGCATTCACTATTATTGACTTACGATAAGGCCCAACTCATGGTGGATATTATCATGTTGTTTAATAGTGCAGCATAAGAACAGAGATATTGGGCTTCCAAATGTAATACGTCATAGTCGTGATTGACCTCATATTATTCTGCTAGAATATGGTTTGCAGATGTGGAATTGATATATCTATTTACAAAACTATTTCCATGATTTTAAATTCTTTGAGAACATGTTCTCCCGGTTTGGCCAACATAAACTTTCGGGCGAGTACCTCAAGTTAACTTGTATACTCTCGATCTATACGACACTTTTGTCTTCATTGTTTTCAATAAATTTATTCCAAATATTTTTTGTACTGCAAGCCACGTTTAGAAATGAAGATATTCAAGAATTCGCGTCATTTACTGAATGACCAAATATAATTGAATAATGTTCCTGAATATTATTTAAATGTGAAAACTGGTAATTAACTAATACATAAACTCAGGTAAGGGAAAGCAAATGTACAAAAGAAGGGGGGAATTTTCCGTTGACTTGTTGCACCTTTTCTCCGTTAATATGAATTTTTGATACATCCTTTATGTATGTGGATAATGGGTTGCCTACCATAGCGATATTGGATTTGTTGATCTTTTAAAAGAAAATTTGAATATTTGCGTCTATTGATTTCCAGAGATTCCAGCAGAGAACATTAACAAAGCATGAGACTGGTCACTCCTTGGATAGATATATAGAGAACGAGGCTAAAATGAACAAAAATAACAAATTAGGGTCTACAACTAACATGTGGATCGTGCTTAAATGTTTATATAGAAGGATTTCAAGAAATTTCAGAACAAGAATCTTCGAATATGAAAGAAGTTTGGAACTGAAGAAAACCAATTCCAGCTAGGCTGTCCACCTTTTAGAGAACAACCACCATTTCAACATGGACTAGTCATATAACTTATCAAAAATGAGGGATGCAAATTTACCCTGCTGAAATCTCTTTCGAACGATCAATTTTTTTTTAAATGAACCCATTTTCCTAGAAGAAATATTGTATTGTAATTGTTCGACCAGAATTGATCATTTATTCTATTAGGTTTTGTAATCACCTACTGTTATATAAAGAACATTATATTATAGAATAATTCGATGTAGAAGTTCAATTAAGGGAGCTACCATGTAGCGAAACTCGTCTTGAGTGAAATTTATTATGAAATTTGGATAATTAACATCATGGTTAGTGGTATCGATTTTCATCAATTAACCGGTCAGTGTATTCATAAAACTATTTATGTTTCAGATCCAAGAAATAACAGTCATGTCATGTTTGAAGAATATCAGTTATGATTTATTTGACATATACCTAATTTTGGTATTCAGATTCTCAAAATTGAAAAATTTTATAAGGGACTTGAGACAGTAATTTGAAATTTTGGACAACAGAGGTGAACAAAAAAATTAAATATTTGATACTTTAATAATTTTATTTTGAAATACAAAGCATTCCTAAAGATAGGATAATCTAAGATAATTCATAACATAAGAATATTTGGTAAATATCATATTGATTGGTGACAATAGCAACAAATATAATCCTATTACCTGAGCTGAGAAGTCTCGGGCCTAACACAAAGATGGCGCTAGTCTTATTGTATTCGCCGTTTTTTCAGTTAGTACTAACTTTAAAAGAAAGCTGTTGGAATTTCATGATATTCTACTTATAAGTTTGTGAGTTATTGTGCTAAGAGTGACACTACTTTTGTATCAATGTATCAAAAACAATTCCGTGTTTTGATTTTATACTGCTTCTGGCTTGACAAGTATTATAAAGACTGCTCCATCAGAAATAACAATTAAAAGTCGTTTTGCTGACTTCAAACGTGGTCGTAGAGACACCAATAATACAGATCGCAGTGGGCACCCGAATAATCCCAGACAGCACCAGATATTCATGGAATATTCCCTCTATGTCATAAAACTAACGTTTATATTCCAAATATTCATAGAATATTCTTGGAATATATACATTCCTTTAGAATATTCATAGAATATGCTTGAATGTGCATAGAATGTTTATAGATGGATTATTCTCCCGTGAATATTCTAAGAATATTGTCGATCGAATATACCATATTGTATATTCTTAGAATATATCCCAACGGTATATTTTGGGATATTGAATTATATGTATTACTGGAATTTCTAATTATCTTATGATAAAGTATTCAAATAATTCAATATTATTACAAACAAAAATATTTGAAGATGTTAATCGAATGCATAACCTAACTTTTTGAACTGAACGTGAAGATTCTGACGAATTGCTCCAACTGCAACTGTTGGAAACGACAAAAAATTTCGAATGGGCCAATAAATGAACCAATTACATCAATAAATCGGTTTATTCTCATACTATTTGTCTTTTTGTATTTGAAATTATTCAATTACAAAGCGATGGTGTATTGGTGTTATTATCAAAGTATAATTCTCTCATCTTTAAGTGTACCATTTATAGTTTGAGGCTGTCCAATTTGCAGCACAGCGAATAGTTTGCTTTTGCATATTCAAACAGTATAGTTACATATTCAGTCTTTATGAAAAGTAAGTAAATGACAATAGTATCCATAATAAAGTCATGATGCTTAACCTACAATACCTAATTTCAGGCCCTAGGAGAGTTGGTGTGTGTGAGTTGCTGGTTTGACTAAGTACATGTTTAAACTAGAGTGATTTCAGTTGTGTATCTTCAGTAGAGAAAAGTAAGAAGAATGAAGGTAAAAAACATTTGAACTACTTTAGGAATATTGACTGCATCAGTCGTACCAACCATGCCATTAACCTTAAAAACGTAAAATACAGAGATATATAACCAAAAAGCAGCTCCGTACATTTTTAAATATTTTTATTGGAAAATTGTTAATTATTGAAGTGAAAGGTGTCAAAGAAGGAGGAATAAGGTGTAAAGGTGACCTAGTGAATAAATAGTTGTGTTTTTAAATAGTTTATTTTGTGAAAAAGAAGGCTGAAAAGTCACCATTTTCTAAAGGGCCGTAACTTTGTAAATAAGGGAGAGCGCCGCTTTTTTCTTTCGGATTCGTAATCTACGCATCAAAATACGTAAGTACAACACTCAACATTTTTTTCAAAATCGCCGGGTGCCCTCAAAACGAAAATTTACCAACAATTTCATTAAACAAAAAACTGAAATTACAAAGAAATAACATACAAGCAACAACCAAAAAAAAATAAAAATATTAATACAAGCTGAAAATTTAAAAATTAAAAAATATTATTAACAAAAAATGACGTCGTGACCTTACTTGGTTTGCAATCTTTTAATTTTTTATTTTTCATTTTTGTTAAAAATATTTTTTAATTTTCAGCTTGTCTATATATGTCAATTTTTTATTTTTTTGGTTGTTGCTTGCATATTATTTCTTTGTAATGTCAGTTTTTTGTTTAATAAAATGTTATTTTTTAGGTAATCTTTTTAATTTTCTACAGATTCTTTCAGGGATTTCAAATCAATTTATTTTATATGGACAATGGAAGTCCGAACTGATGAAATGAGAAAGCTCTGTTCAAAGTGGGTCCAACGCGAGCTCACTGTTGACAAAAACAAGAACGTATTGATGTTTGAACATAAGAAATCGAAATTGACTCCGGAATCGAAACGATCGTCATCTGAGTGGAGAACAACTGGTGAACCTCGTCCAAGGCTCCCGAAAGCACAACAATCGGCTGGAAAGGTTATGGTCTTGGTATTTTGGGATGTGCATGATGTAATAATAATCGACTATCTTGAGAAGGTAAATACCATCAACTGTAAATATTATATAGCGTTATTGGAGCGTTCAAAGGCCGACATTGCAAAGAAATGACGGCATATGGCTAAGAAAAAATTGTTGTTTTATCAAAACAATGTACCGTGTTACAAGTCAAGCAAAACACTGGCAAAACTACATGAATTGAACTTCGAATTGCTCCCACATCCGCCGTATTCACCAGATTTGTCTCCCAGCGACTAATGGCTATTCGTAGACCTCAAAAAAATGCTCACCGGTAAGAAATTTCACCTGAATGAAAGGGTATTGCTGAAACTAAGGCCTATTTTGAGTCAAAAAATAAATCGTTCTACAATAGTGGTATTCTTCCTTAATGCCCGGGACTTTTCAGCCAATGGGTTTTTTATTATACATCAACGATCTTTTACAAAATATAACAAATTCAATATTTTGCTCTGCTGGCGTGACAACACTTGTCTATTCGGGTTAATCTTGATTCCATTTCTAACCTATAATAATCAGGTATTTTCACCTACATACAAATAAACTATACAATTTATAAATTGTTATGACGATGTTCATGACTCCAGTAGGATCGCCCTGCCAAAAAATTCAAAGGAAAATATTATTTACACAATCTTATATTCAATAAATGACGTCAAATTATTAATACAGCTAGATATCTATATATCCTTGAACCTACATGATACTCAAAATACTTCATTAAACTCGAGAATATCCTGGAAGAACTTGTTTTTGAATTCTTCAAATGATTTATTAGTTTTTCTTTCAGCTTTTTCAGTAGTCGGAGGCCTACTTGTAGTGTAGATATTTTTACTAGTACTTGACATAACCGTGGTGACTTCATCAGTTTTGGTCAGGTTGTTAATGAATAGTATGCTTAGTGTTGATCTAGTGTGCTGGATATCCTGGATGGCATCTGGCACAGGAGAACAGCAAACTTTGGGCATGCCATTTTCGAAACCGCATTCTTGTGATCGTAAAAAGTTCACAACATTTCCCTTTAGCGGTTTTTTTGTTGAATGAAGCATATCCATAAAATATTGACAATTTTTTAGGATAACGCAGTTGGAGCAAAGCATACCTGAAAAAAATTAATGAAATCATAGTTAATGAAATCGTATAGATTAAAAATTTACTTTCCATGTCCATTCAAAATTCTACAAATATCGGAAAAAATTGACCCTACTGAGTAACAAAAGTTAGGAACCTGGAATTATTCCATACACTTAACCTCCCTTTCGTATTCAAGATTCAGAGATGAAATGTCTATAACCTTCACAGGAACTTCTGGTATCTCTAAGGTAAGAAGGTATTTCTGGTGGATTTTGAATTTCTTGTGGCAATACTTTCCTCAACTCAGAACTTTTATATACGAGAGAGGTTTATCTGTTAATGAAATTCAGATGTTTTTCAAATATATCTACTTCGTGAAGGTCATCGCTGAACAATAGACCATAATTTTACCTAGATATAAGTCAAAGATAACATCATAGAAGAGACCTATTGGACATGAATCACAAAAAAAACTCATGAAATAACACTTCTAGAAATAACGTAATGAAGTAATATTTCATTGTGAGATTTTCAGGTGGTGGTGAACATGTGGTGACTTTGAAAAAATACAGATATTATGAATTGAAAGCGGAATCATAATTTTGCTAGTTTCAAAGAATTTTCTTGAAAGAAGCACAAACAATTATTTCAGAAATTCACGACATAATTTTACACAGGCCTTTCTGGCAAGCAGTAAAACTATTTTATTGACTAAATCTACTGACAACCGTAGACTTCTGCTTTTTCTAATCAAACACTCAGTGACCAGCACAGTCCTTTCATTTTTTCAATTAATTTATGTTTGTTTCTAATTCTTACCCATCTTGTGAATTACTTTCAAAACGAAAGGTACGTTTTTTACGTTTTATTCATTACAAGTGACCGTGGAAAAGTTTCTTTGGAATATGATAATTTTACATTTTCCAATTATAGTGTGTTTGAAGTGTTCTAAAGACGCAGTTGTCAGTCATGTGCGTTTTAAAAACCGAATGTTCGTTATTTTATAAATCTTGGTTGACATGATATGGTTTATTAACTTTGTCAGTTTCTGATGAAAAACCAGCGCGAAAGAATGGAAAGTAGAACCTTTTCTCAGTTTCCTACTAGAAATTAAGAAACGAAGGATTAGTTCGAGGCTTGGAATATATAATAGGGTCCCATATATGCACATATCAGCATGCTGAAGGCGAATATCAAATGTCACTATGACTGATGTAATTAGGTTTTTTTCTCTCACACTGGCATTTAGAATAATCATAACTATTTCTACTCAGTCTAGTGAGATGGGGAAATACTCTCTTGACTGACCTGTTCGTGGCTGATCTTTTTTCGGAAAATCTGGACAACATATCTTTTCTATTCCGTCTTCGGAACCGCACTGTACCGTCTTTAAAAACTGAAAGTAAAGGAGTTTCTTTATTTTTGAGAGGTATCCAGTTAAACTGACTGAAGAGCATTCTTTCAACGGAATGCAATTACAGCTTGATCCGGTATTTCCTGAAACAGAAATTCGTTTGAATATTGTATGTGGAATTATTTTTCTGCCTTACATACTAATGTTGAAAAAAATGACTAATGTATACAATTTTGCATTTATGATGTGATATTATATGTATGTACAAAAACAAATCCTGATACACCATGAGCTACAAATTCTTTTCATTTTTTTTTCAAATACTTTTCATTCTTCAACGAAAACAATATACCATGAAACTGAATAATTCCCTAGTAACAACCGATCTTGTTATACGTATGGTGAGTAAAGCAGTAGGGCAAAAATCTTTTACATATATAGATCCAAGATTATGTGATATAATGCCAGAATCACTCAAAACGACTTATGGAAAGAATCGTTTGAAAAGGGCACTCAAAAAATGTCTATTTTCAAAAATTAAACTGATTCTTAATGAACTAATTGATAGTCCTAACTGATTCATCCTCTTTTCTACAGTAGAAACTATGAATTAACCTTTATCTGATTGATAGAGGTTTTTTATTTCTTTTCAAGTAGACTGTTTTTTATGAAAGCCTTAACATTGTAGTTTTGTTTATTGTATTTTTTTTGTAATGTTCATCAGTTGGAATATATTTATAATTAACAACGAAATTCTTTCACAAATTCTTTTCACAGAGTGTAGCTTCTAGGTTATCATTGAGTAGATGTAATATTGGATGTAATATTGGAAACTGTTGAAAAACAAATCGTTTTCTCTTGTCTCATCGAGGTACTCTCTGAACAAGAAATTAAATAGTAAGTGATTTTAAGGAAACTAATATGTTATATGAATCAATGATATGAATTAAAAATGTATTCAAGAGAAAAATGAATCGGTTAAAACCATCTAAAAACCTTATTCATGTACAGAGTTGAAGTTGCGAACAGTTATATCTCATGGCCGGATTCAACCAGTCCACTCAGCGATTCACAATTCATTTCAATAACCTTACAGTTTGATAAGTACTAGCAATTCATAAAAGTTGATATTCAAGTGAAGATCATGCAGAGAAGTAACTTTCAGACACAAACTGGATGGAAAAGCCCTCTTGAAACAACTACTTCCACATAAACTTTGAATTACACCAAAGAAAAAAATACTTTCGAAACAACTAGTTCTTTATGAACACTTAATTTAACGAAAAATACTTCTTACTATTCAGTTTGTAGTCAAAACATTTCTTGATATTCTAATTTTTGAAGATATGAACAGACAGATGCTCGTTTAAAAATGCTGTCAAAAAAGTCAGAACTATTTATTAGTTGTCGACTTTATTACGCCCAATGAAAAATAATGTAGACTCTTGTTTTCAGCTTAATTGACTTACAATCTGAGGCATAATTTTTTATCACTCTCTATGTTTTAAAAAAATATGTTTTTCCGTTAACCAGCTATCGCACTCCTACGAACGATAACCCTCAGAAGTCGAAACTTGTGCGAGCTAAGGACTAACGAGGTCTTACCTTTTAACGTGTGATTCCCAACACACACATCGACTCACACATCGGCCGAATGACTGAGTGAACAAAGCACCCACGTCGAGCCGCCCCGCTAATATGTTTCAAGCAAGCTTATATTAGCATGCTCTAAAAAGAAGAAATAAATTTTGAATTAATCGTAACCCATCAATCTGTCACATTATACAATTCATATATTACAAAGATTATTGCGAGATCTATCTATGTATAACTTGACTTCGACGTTTTTTAAAGCATTTTAAAGAAAGCTTGTTTATGAAAATATGTTTTAATGGTAATTCATCATATTCATGTTTGTTTGGTCTCTGATGCAAAGTAAGCAATAATTACTATCATTCATACGAAATGATATTGAACTATGTATCAAAATATTATCCAGTACCGTGATAGTCACCTATTTGATTTTTTCCATAGTTCGTTACAACTGTCACAGTATAATTATAGTCTATACGGAGTCACTCCGAACAGCTAAATAAAAGACTCATGGCATTACTCCTTACTAGGTACTAATAAAAAAAATCCATGTAGGTTTATGAAAAATAAAATTACACTATTATATTACTATATTATACCACGCCGCCCATGCCATACGAAGAAACTGATGACGTTCGCTATCTTTTTAGAGTTTATGCCATTCTAATTGACTTTGTATATAATATACAATAAAAAACTACTACCTATTTGGATTCTGGTAGAAAACAAATCTACTTACCTGTTGTGGTTGCGTCAATCAGGACCATTAAAACGAAGAAACATTTACCACTCAACATATTTCTGGTTTCAGGCAATCCACTCATATACACTATATCACCTGTATTTCATATAATATTTGAACTAGTTGTATTATTCCGTATTTATACCTTTCTTCAATTAAGGAGAGGCATATTATTGACATTTTCTGAGCTGGTTCCGAGAATTCCTGGCCAGAATGATCTTGATCTAGGACAGGTCAAAAATCGTTATGTTAAAAGAGATGCTAACAGCGGCTTTAGACAGCAAATCGTGGGAGTCTGCCGCCAAGAAGCAGACTCCCACGAAAAAGCGGGAGTCTGCTTTACCAGATGACTCGGATTCCGAAGACTCTTCATCCTCCAAAGACGCGAAAATGGGCTGTTTATCGCCAGGATTCTTGGAAAGCGATAACAAAAGCATTACGAGGTACCCACAAATGGTACTAATCCCTACCTGACAGGTAAGAAACGAAATTCTTACCCAGATAAGGGAAGAAACTTCTACTTCTCAGGTAGGAAGTGAACAAGGTACCTCACAGGTTCCAGAAGGGACCGAGAATTCTATTGAGGCTACGGAGGTACCTGTTTCGACGCAGGTACCTCTGTGGAAAGCCTCCATCCCTCCACTTATTACGAACAGGCAGAAAGAAAGATGGAACAAGTTTTGTGAAATTGTAGTTCGAGAAAGTATTACTTTCGTTAAGTTTTCTTTTAAATTTATTTTAGTTTCGTTCCTTCTTCAATTAGATGTCTCGATCTATATCTATACTATTTATCACTGTATTTGTATCTGTGTTAATCAAATACCCTACACTGATAAAACATAATTCACTCCGCCACCTCAACAGTTATAAAAATTGATGTTTGTTTAGTTTTTTATTTTAATTTTCAGTTGTACTAATGAATAATAAAAATAATTTCCACAAAAGCTAATCTTTCCAAAAAGAATGTTTTCTATAAAATAGACGAAATTCCTACTAGTTGTTAAATTACTTATTACGACATGATATTGTGACAGACCAAATTTGTCTTTTTCCTTGACGTAAAGTCATCAAAGTTTTCGCAAGGATTCAGTGATTCAACTATCAAAATTATCCAAAGAGGTGCTGATGAGGACAGGATGATTAGTTTTTCTTGTGAGTGAAATTTTTTATCAATTCTCTCACATTATTATTTTTTGCAGCATTCCTGTATATGAAATGATGATGTTTCTTTTCTAGCACGAACGTGTGGAGAATATAATGAATGAGAAAAATGTGATTTTATCTACATACAGTGTCACCATTAAAGTGCGCACCATATGGGAAACTTTTTTTTCGAAAAGTTTCAATGAAGTTTAACTTCGGCACTTGTTTGTGCTTTAAATTTAACTCAAAATGATTCGGCCAACTGCGACCCACTGACGTTCAATGTTTGTCAAATTCAAATTTTTTTGAAAAAAGGTGCATTTCTAGATCGAATTTAACAAAAAGTTACTTGAAAAAGTTGTGTCTACGACAATTTTATATCCATATGCCAAATTTTATGCAACTAGGATACAGTTAACGTTTCGCTTATTTTTGACAGATATCCCCTTTATTTTGAAAAACAAGTTCGGTTAATTGTCATCAATTCATGTATACATAACAAACTCATCATGGAGTTTAACTTTTCTGATAAATTTTTACTTATACGGACATTTTTAGAGAGAAATTAAACATGTGCTATGAAAATTTTAACATGACTGGTGCAAAGTTTCAATCACTTGGCTATTTTCTTAAACAAACGTCAGTACCTTCTATTTTGAAAAAGCAGACACAACTCAAAAAATGCAATAAGTAATAATAAAATTACTAGAGTTGCAATTACATTAAAATTTCAATATTCAGTATTTACAGATTATTTATAAACACTAACTAGGGCGGTAAGGATGCTTAATCACGTTGAATAAAATTTTTAAGTAGGTCTTGACAAACAAAATGCATGAAATGGTATTGTCAAGTTGTTGATTTACTTGTCAAATTTTTAACAGTTATAATGTTGTCTCTTCAGGAAAGAATAGAAATAGTTTTAATATGTGGTGAGAATACACCATACCGGCAAGTAGCTAACATTTTTAATGAACGGCATCCAGGAAAAAATGTTCAACATACTACTGTATCAAGGATAATGTTAAAAATTCAGAGAAACAGGATCCGTAGCAAATCAATTTAAGAAAAAGTACACTCCAAGTAGATATGATGAGGAGGCCCTTAACATTTGTTTAAAAGTTATTGAACACGGGCAAACGAGCATAACCTATATTATAAAAAATACCGATTACAAGAGAGAAAGTGTTAGAAAAATTTCATTGAAGAATAAATTTTGGCCTTACAAGCCAAAATTTATTAACACATTAAAAGAACGAGATTTTGATGTCCGTTTGGGGTTTTCATTCTGGTTTCAAGGAGAGAGAGAAGAAAATGTAAAGTTTCCGTATAAAATATTATGGACAGATGAGGCAACGTTCTCTTCAAATGTAACGGTAAGTGCTCAAAATTGCCGATGGTGAGCCCAAGAAAATCCCAATTTCACAGTTGAATGTGATGATCAGTATTCCTTTAAAACTAATGTATGGTGTGGGATACTTAACGACCAAATAATTGGGCCATTTTTCTTTAGAGAAAATTGATCATCCGTCGGTTATCTCAACCTTTTAAATAATGAGGTTAGTGAAGTTTTAGATAATATGCCTTTGAATATCAAATACAACCTATGGTATCAGCTTGATGGCGCACCAATACATCACACGGTTGCTGTAAAACAGTCCCTCCAACAAATGGCTGCCCAGACCGAAAGAGAGAATTTCCCTAGAAAACCAAGGAGTATATAGCATCACATGCGAGGACTATGGTCAACAATATATTGGTCAGACCAACAGACGTATATCTGCCAGAACCCAGGAGCACAAAAACTCGATAAGAACAAAACAAACCTCCTCTGCCCTCTTTCAACACCATCTACAAACAGGCCACAAGATTAATTTTGGGTCCACAAAACAGATAGCACAGGTGCAAAACCCAAGAATTCGACAAATCAGGGAAGCTATCGAAATCGAAAAGCAAGGCCTCATCAACAAAAGGGATGACTCACTAAACATCCCAAGGATTTGGAAAACAATAATTAAAAACAACCCCCAAAGACAAGCACAAATTGATAGTGAACCATCGCAGGTAGGAGAACCGCCAGAAGCCATTAACAACCCTCAGGTAGAAAAACAGGTAGGAGAACTGCCAAAAGCCATCAACAACCCTCAGGTGGAAAAACAGGTAACAAATCCATACAACTTTCGTAAGCGAAACCATATAAAAACACCACAAGAATAACCTAACATCAGTTACACTTCTCGAAGCGAAGCAGTAACTCGTCTTGATAATGCCATCTGAGATGATGGCGAAACGTCGACTATCGAATAGTACACAACGGATGAACACCCGGAAAAACAATACATCATATATATATATATATATATATATATATATATATATATATATATATATATATATAAATAAAAAATAAATCAAATAAAATATGAAAATGAAAAATAAATAGATAAGTACTTTTTGATTCCCATTCCCACATTGATTTCAATTTAAGAGCCACCGGTAGACAGCTGTTTCAGCCTATTGGGCATCGTCAGTACCGGGCAGGCGGTCCTCGATTGAAGACAAAATGAGAAAAACCAAGAAAGTACTTGATAAAAATAGCTGCGTAAACGCAAGCGAAACAAGTGGAAACACCTATTGGTGTGACACCCAAGTCAACTTGCCAAGTTTTTATGTCAGTGTTGGTGGTTTGACCAACCAACCGACAACTGCGGTAGCAGAAATTTGGGAAGCTAACCTGAAATGCCGTCGGAAAACGAATCCACATGTTTCTAGAAATGATATGAAATTTAGAAAGGTTAATGCAGTCAAGCTGCTGGAAAATAATTCCATGAAAATCAAAAAATAAATAGATAAGTACCTTTTGATCATTCCCATATTGATTTCAATTTAATTGTTTCATTTTTGATTTTTATATCATACCCACTCGATAAAATATCTATATATATATATATATATATATATATATATATATATATATATATATATATATATATATATATATATATATATATATATATATGAATATTTTAATATTAATGTAAGTCACAAGAAGGATTTGAAGCTTTATAACTTCTATTTAATTATATGCGAGCGCTTTCGACAGCTGGTCGTGCTATCATCATCTAGGCTCTACTCAAACTAGATGATGATACCTCGAAGGATTTAATACAGTTGCAAATAATCAAACAAGTCAATAACTTTTCTGCAAATTCTATTTCAAATCAACTACACTTCTAATAAGCAGACCTCAATTAGAATGTTCATTGTCTTCATCTGTGGAGCAATCGCATTTTTCTTTATCTTCTGGTATACTTTCACTCTCTTTTCTTGTTTCAAAATCGCCATCTTCCAAAAGTGCTTGAATCGATTCATCTTTCATCTCTACCAGAGATCTTATATCCGATAAGTCACTCGTTATTCTTTTCGTGTTTTTTCTAGAAGTTCCATACTCTTGGTGAAGTTGTTTGATGAGTTCTTCCTTGGTCTTTGGATATTTGATCTTGAAAAAACCAATTATATCAGTATTCACTGACTATCAATCTTACAGAAACATCATTTCTTTCAATGGTTAGTTAGTTGTCTCATAGAGGAGGTTACGAAATAAAGCCGACTTTAGACAAGGGGGTAATAGAGGTAGGAGGAAATCCGTGACCCTCTTATGACATCACGGATTTTTTCAGGCGAGTTCAAAAACTGGCTAATGTTTTGAATGGACCAATAGATGAATCCATCAGATCCATCAGTGGACTCATCGATGAATGTAGGAGTTCGTCTTTTATTCGAATAATTTCTTCATTGTCAAATGTTTTGTTGGTTTTTATTTCACGTTTTTAGTATTACTAAGGTATAAGGATTCAGTTATATAATAAAAATGATTGAAACATTGTTAGAACAATTTACATGTGCTGTGAAAAATTAAGTTTCCAAAAGGTTTTCAGAAGGACTCAAAAGGTACTTCATCCTGGTGATATTTCTAAGACAAATTCCAAGAAGTAACTTCTATACATTAATATAAAAAAAAGATTTCGAAAAAAGGTTTGTAACTTATTTTGTCTATTTGTAGGTGAATGGTCAGAAAAAATAAGATTGTGCTCGTATAATATATGATCTATGCACGTTATGCTCAAAAAATGAACCTCATTGACAAGAAGGTATACTTTATTGTTGAACTGGTATTCAAATGACATTTAAAAAAATAGTTGAAATCACGTGAATTGATGAAAAATTTAAAAATATCAATTTTTCAATGCATGACGTCATAGTATCACCATATTGAGATTGAAGGAAATGACATTGCAAAATAAAATAGTCACTTGTTTTCTAATTGAAAAGGTTTGAAAAATATACAGGATTTTATTTGAAATTTTTGACTTGAGTTCATTTCTGATTGAACCAAAATAGATTTTCAATTGTTTTTTCATTAGAAATATTACCTTCAATGAGTTATACCTTTTTTGAGTATCAAATTTCTCATATTAAAAATAACTGAATGGCACAGTGTAGATTGATTTCGTGATTACCTGGTATACGAACCATGGTTCATACTCAGTTAATAATATATAAAAAAAATAAACAAAGCATAAAAACAGTAAAAAATACTCAAAATAAAAATAGCTATACCCAGATGATACCGAAGGTTACTTGTAGCGCTTTAAAATAATAATATTTGAATGTGAGAACCCTTCGACATCTTTCGAAACTGTATATCAGATCAGGAAGTACCTCGACAATTGATCAATACCTGACTGTTAAGCATCGGCTGTTTGAACAACTTTTATACGTGATATTCGATTGTGTTCGATTGAATGAATAATAACAAGGGCGATTCTCATATTAACTTAGCTTTTTCAAGTATGGTAGAGGAAAGGATTATTCTCTATTCTTTACAATTTACTAGATTGATGATAGAACAAACATTTTAAATTACTTTTATTTAAGTGTCCAGTAGTAGAGTCTTGCTAGTGGACAACGATAAATGTCTGCAAGAAAGTTTGCCCTCTGAAGATTTTTTTAACGAGAAAATACAAGCAAAGAAGAGAGAATTGAAACTTTCTACGTTTTTTACCACATTTATTTATAACTAACGTTATTGCAGTTTCGTCCTATAAGTACATTATAAACTACTAGTTTAATGTATTCTTAAACTCATAGGACGAAACTGCAGTAACGTTAGTTACAAAGTACATTATAAACTACTAGTTTAATGTATTCTTAAACTTATAGGACGAAACTGCAGTATCGTTAGTTACAAATAAATGTGGTAAAAAACGTAGAAAGTTTCAATTCTCTTTTCTTCATTATTATCTACTATCACGTAGTAACGGCTACATCCATCCATTTATTAAATCTATAAGGCGCTATATCAGTGTGGTGGCTGTGAGAAAGTAGCGATTCACATTGGATTTGAATCGCTGGAGATTAAATCCATTTGGAAAAACATTCTCAGGAAGTTTATTCCACATAAACGCAGTTCTCCAGATGAACGAGTTCTTAAAGAGTGAAGTTCGAGATGTACTGAGTTGAAACTCAAAACGATAAGCACCTCTCGTGAAAGTATTTATAGAAGAGAGACAAATCTCCAACCTTTACAGTTTTATGGTTCGGAACAGTGTTCCAAACTTTTGAGAAGCAGCCTTGGTGATTCCAGTGACATGATTGTACCAAAACATATTGGTGTCCATTTAAACCCCCAACAAACTTATCGAAGCAGAAAGCGGAATTGTCTAACCTGACATTATTGTATCCGCTTCGGAGACATTTATCTTCTTGAAGAAAACCGATGCCTGGGTTTTTGTGGCATCGAATTGAACCTGGTTACTTTCACCCCAATTCGAAATCACTCCTAGATCCTCATTAAGATATGCAACCTCCTGCTGCCGGTGAAGATGTGCCTCCGTAGCATGTCCTGGAATCCAAATTGAATGACGAGACAAGTGTGCTGTCGTCAGCAAAACAATATGCTGGATTCTTGGTTTTTTTCAATAAGTCGTTGATATACAATAAAAAGAGGGTTAGAGAGAATATGAATCCCTGAGGAACACCAGCGTTGTTGAACGGAATGTTTAACGGAAGTAGGTAATCCAGTAACTGTCGTGGCATTACAAAGAGAATCAGTTGTTTTCTGGTAAGTATTTGCCATGTCCTAATATGTGGAAGAGCTCCTAGGCGAAAATATAACTATCCATATGGTTAAATGAATGATATTTGGGTACATAGAATCGACCCGTAAAGATCGATATCTAAATAAAAATTTCAGCCACTAAACACGACACAAGACAGGGGGTTATCAGAACGTTATCAGCCATAGCTCAACACTTTTCAAACCAATCTTCTTTAGGAAATATTTGAATGGTACAGTGAAGCAGGCATACGCCCTAGGAAAGACAAATTAACACCCTACGTCTCAAATGTCATGGATATCAGTGAAGAAATTCTGCACCATCTCCCTATATACAAGAGTAATTGTCGCTCTCAAAATAGGGAAGGGCGGGTAATGCATAGCGCATAATGTGATCTCAGGAAAGAATACTCAGCTTCTCAATCAAATCCTCATCTCCTCTGGGAACCTACCCCTAATGCAAAGCCAACGAGAATGGAAGAATACGATAGCGTGGAGGGGGATTACCATTCTTCTGTACTCCCTAGGGGCAATGAAATCGCAAGTTCTGTGTCCTGAATGTCAGGTTACTCTTGGGATACCTGCCTGAAGCAAATCGTTCTTTTCCGACGGGATCCCAGATGCTAATACAAACGTCAGTTAATGATAACAATTAAAGTAAATCAACAGTTAAGTACTCTGGTTCAATAAAGGGCTGTTTGAGCTCAGAAAAAAACGGGAGATTGAAACGACGATCTTGAAGATATTTGTGTGAAATGATAAGTGGAAGAATATTTTCTGTCGCGTTTACACAACAGAAAATAAACTTCGCCATTTATATCCATATATGAACCTTGATTTCTAATATTTATTGTATTCTTTTGAATGTGGAAATAATAAAGACGATTATTATTATTATTATAACGTCTTCAGAAAGAACTCTTGACATAACATCCCAACAACATCGGTCTGATAAAAAACTGAAACGTGCAATAAACCAACAACCGAAAGAAAAGCGATACACTTTCCTAGTTCCAGAAAGATTGTGAATGAAGAACCGCCAATTGCACAATTGAATCGTCCGATAGGATTGTAATTTTTACCGTCAATTCACTGAAAATGGTATCCACTTTCATACTTGGATGTATTTCATAGTTATGGAAGGTAAATGTCGAATAAATGAACCAGTTTTATCGCCCTATGAACTTCACTTCTTTTTTCGAAAACTAAGTCATTAATTCCTACCTGAGAAGGGAATCTATAAACCGTTTAATAAGAGATAATTCACCTGTCAAGTGGACATATGCACATTGATAGTGCATAGTTGAAGGCATTAAACATATTTTTCTGGAAATAGGAAAAGCTCTCGTATACTTCGTTGATATAGAGGGGGCCATCCCTCACTGATAAGCTACATTAAATACTCGGAAGCAGTTTAGTGGTACCTCTCAGAGAGAAGAACAATATCAAGTGACTAAAAAAAGAGTGTCGTTCAGAAGATATATGTACTATGATCTTTTTCATGATACCTCGTTATCGACAATTTAAAAACAAAGTTGCATGATCACGACTTCACGACTCAAATTTATATTGATGACCTAGTCGTCAGTTGAAAGGGGTGCTTGATGAAATCAACTCAGAACTCATGCTAACGATTCCAGATTGAATCCATATGGACGTCAATCCAAACAAAATAATGCTTGTTCCATTTATCGAGAGGTAAAAGTATGTACTCAGAGTCCCATACTCCAAGTGCAAGTCAGTTTACTCTTTTAAAAAAAATGAATTACCTGTACGTGATGATCAACAATAGCTGACTTGAAATAGTCATATATATCAACTTCTCTCAAAAACTAGAGCGGCAACCAGGACATAATCCAAAATATGTAGAAGAGGTTTGAAACCAAAAATAATCTAATGATCATATCAAACGGTTATGTCAATCTGATATATTCGAAAAAATGGAACATCAATCAATGCAAGCAAGCAGAAATTCAATTCACTCGCCTGTTTGGGAAGCACAAGAGCAATTTCTGATTGCTTGACAGCTGCTTTAGAGATAAAGCTGAACCTTTCATCATTATGTATTTGTGTAATAAAAAAACAGCAATGAGTGTATCATGAATCACAAGACAGTAAACAAATATTTGTAGAAACACGATTTTTTTTATTTCATCACACCGGAATCCACGTGAAAAGCAAATAGTTGTCAATTCCAGTTCGATATGATTTCGAAATGAAGTTTGAAGTAGTCATGAACAACCCCCAAATATACGCGCTATCGGGAGCCAGGTAGATGGGAACTCATTGCATACTAATGGGTTCAAAATTAATAAACTGGTGAGTATGGGAGTGACAACGCCAGTATTCAATCTTTCCAAATTTGATGGAAGCACCCATATCATCTTCTGAGCAGAAGTGCATTGTTACAGAAATGTGTGCTCAGGAATGTCTTCAAAGACGCACTTGAGGTTGGAAAACCTCTCTATTGCTAAACGAAGACATATTGTTTGATATTCACCTGACATTGCCTTTCAAATAACGTAGGTTGTTGATTAACCCTTCCTAACATTAGCTGCATCCTCATTCGATGTTCCTCGTTTCTCAATTTCTCTTCATCCTTCCTCAGTTGGAGTCTCATTGCTAAATCTTCTTCATGACTGTAAGCCAAAGCCTCCCATACTGGTTTCTTCCTCATCAGTTTTTCTCTCCAGCGTGCTTCTTCCTTCAATTTTGCCTCCTCTAACTTCGTCATCATCTCCGTTTCCTGTTTCTGTCTACAAAGTAGGTTTTGAAATAAAAACAAGATATTTTCAAATGAATGAACTACCTTGCTGACTGTATCCTCAAAAGCGCTGCTAGGTTCGATCTACTAACCGAGGAAAGATTGCAAGAAGAAGGCGATGGAGTCTTTGTTGAAGAACTTTTACTACTAGCCGAGTAGTTTCGCTTCCTCTATAAAAACAAACAAAAATCCTATATGAATGATTCAACAAAAAACAAAATCTTAACTATTAACAATTCACTCGAAAAATAGATTTTGAAGTTGTAAGACAAATATGAATATTTATAAGGATCATTTATATTGTAAGTATGTCAAATCTTCTATTTCAATTTTCGACATCTAAATACAAATTTAGCCTCGATTTTTTGGTTCAAATCCTGGCCCACTAGGTAGGTCTTTCACCAAATAAACTGACTGTCCTTCAATTACTTACAGAGATGGTGTTGATTTCGATTCCGAAGATTGTTCTCTACAACCGATCGTGCAATAAACCGAAATTTCTGAATTATTATACGAACACTCAAGATAGAAGAAAAACATTTTTCATATAGAACTCCGGAAAGTAATTTTTTCATGGATTGGCCCCCTTTTTATGTATTTTCTATTGGTCGTTTACCAAAAATGTTTATTGGGAAAGATTTAGCGCATTATTCTTCACAGATGAATATCTTTCATAACTCAAAGACATGAAGTTAGCCTATTTTAAATCCTTCCAAACAATACATTTTCGAAATAACTTTGAAATAAATCACAATCTTCGTTATAATCATGACAAATTATTTTTGTTGTTTATTATTGATACCTCAATAGTAATTCACAATTACAAAAACAAAATCTAAAATCAGTTTTATCAATTAATACCCGTCTAGATGTTTTGAGCTTGAACGGTCTTGGACTCGTAGATATGAATTCATACTTCAATTCCTCCAATTCCTTCTCAAATCTTTCATGGTATGCCTTAAAATTTGGTACGCTCTTCAATTTCCTCAAAATATTTCCTTCTTTCGGAGAGTCCCGAAAAGAACGAGGACAAACTTCCATTTTTGATGATGACTTCTCACGTTTTGCCATAGATGGAGGTAGGGAAGATGCTCGTAACATTTCTTCGGCTCTAATTTTTTTCTGGAGAGCTCTGAAACATAGTTGTTGAAGACACTGTATAAGAATTTATTATTTCATTTTGACAGATCAGTCACATCAGTCACTGGTTTTAAGACAATTCAATATTGAGGATTTACTGTAAGTCAAGTTAAATAAAAGTTTCATTTAAAACGGTATAAACCAGGTTTATTGAACCAAAAAGTTTTAACATTGGGCCTTCGACTTACTCAAGAACGTGCTATGGAAAAGTCGGCCACTGAATTTACAAAAAAATATGAAACTGGCCCTAGCAGGAGTGCTAGGGCCAACAAAGGTGTTCCACCAATGAGATTTGCAGAAATGAATGATGATGATCTAGAATTAAATACAGTTTCTATTGGTAATGCTAAAACCAGTAGATTGCAAAAGAATTGTATAAGAGAAGCAGACAAAGTATTTTCTGTTAACGATTTGTTTGAAAAGGAATGCAGAAAAGTTGAACGATGCCAAGAAAAATGCTGTCAGAGATAATTCAGTTTCCATCAAACAGTTCTTTTAATGAAATAAAATAAAATCAAAAAAAGAAGAGTCAATTCTTTCCAGGAAATCAAGAATTTCGAAGCTAAACTTGGAACTAAAACTCATTCAAGCAGAAAGAATTAGATGAGCAAGAAACACAAGAAAGATTGAAAGCTATCGAAAAAAATGAAAAAATGTTCTTAAAGAAATTGAAATTCAGAAGAAAATAATCCAAAAAAGTACAACAGGGGGTGTAACCAAGTCTATACCATTGGGTTGAGGATGCCAGAAAATGTAGTAAAGCTGTAAAATGTTTGAACGTTGATGAACAGTACATCAATAATAAATCAGAATTGAGCGGAAAAAGCAACCAGCGTTATTCTATTTGCGAACATCCATGTTATTCTTCCTCCTTTGGTGAAGGTGAAAACAGAGATATTGTTCTTGACGTCGCTAGAAAATGTATAGAAACTAGTGCAAATAGGAATGCATTACTGATGAGACAAAGAGCAAGGGACCTTCCATATTTCTCAGGGAAACTCACTGATTGGCCTATTTTTATTGCTGAGTTCAAAAGATCTACTGAGCAGTTTTGTTTATCAGATGAGCAAACCTTTGTTCGTCTTGATAAGGCACTCAAAGGAAGATCCTTTAAGCCTGTCGAAGCCTTAATGATTTCGCCAAGTAATTTTCCTAAAATCCTCAAAATTCTTGAAATGAATTTCGGCATATCTAAATGGATTGTACTTTCTCTGATAGAAAAAGTCGAGAAAATTGGACAGGTACGAGAGGATACATTTGAATCTTGCATATATCTTTTGAACGCAGTCAATAATTTGGTGGTTACAATGAAAAATGTTATTTCTACACTTCATTTGTTCAACCCGGAATTATTGATGAGTTTGGTGAATAATTTTTCCCCTATTCAGAAATATAACTGGAGAAAATTCAAATATCAGAAAGATATACAGGAAATACCAACTTAACTTGAAGATTTCGCAAAATGGTATGAAGAAGAAGTGAATTCCATGGCATTCAATTGTACCTACAAATGTGTTTCAAAAAAATACAACACCAAATGTAGATATACTTCAGGTTGAGTGTTTTTCAAGGATATGATATAAAAGAATGTGGCAAATTTAAGGAAAAGACTGTACCAGAAACAAGAGATTCGGCACTAAATTTGAAATAATGTTTTATATATTTACAAACAGGTCACATGACTAATAGATGCTTTTTGAAAACAAGATGTGGGGTCGATAATTGCAAAGGAAAACACAATAGTCAACTTCGCAAGATCAGTCAGCGTTCCTAAATGAATTTTGCGCTTAAGCACATGATACAAAAAGTTAATCTTCGTAGACCCACAAGCGATGTTCGTGTTGATGAAGGATCAACATGATCCATGATTGACGAAAAATTAGCTAGGAAAATAAACCTTTCTGGACCAGTTGTTCCACTACGTTTTCAATGGACCAACGATATTACTCATTTTGAAGACACTTCAAAAACGTTTCTGTAAATATTTCAGCGAATAGTAAAAACCTAGTTTTTCCATTATAAATAATCTCAGAACAGTAAGAAATTTGAATTTACCAAGCCACAAAATTGATGTAGAAACTTTGACTCGAAAATTTCCACATTTAGATCTTGAAGTTATTAAATCTGTTGAAAATGCTAAACCTGAACTTCCTATCGGACAAGATAATTGTGGTTTGATTATTCCACGTCAGGTTATTCAACCAAGAATAAACCGGCCTATCATGTCTAGATCAAAATTAGATTGGACTATTAGTGGGCTTATCAATGTTTTATCTGATAACAAGGAACATATTCATGCCAATATTTGCTGTCGATATAGCGACGAAGATAAACTCCATCTTAATGGTGAAGGATACTTTCAAACTGGAAGCCTTTGGTGTAAAGGTGAAAGATCTGAGAGGGAACTATTGGATACTACGTATTCGTTCAGCTGTGAAAAAATTATTCAGAAATTGTCAGGAATGTCGAATCAGAAAATGTCAACCAGTTGCACCTGAAATGGTAATATTACCAGTGGAAGGAGTCGAAGCATTCGTATTTCCGTTTACGTATGCTGAAAAAGTTTTTTTTGGCCCAATATTTGTTTCAATTAAAAGGAAAAGAGGCTCATTGAACCAAAAATGTTTAACAATTGTAGTCTGTATAGGTACGTGATATGAATAATTATATATTTCCTTGTTATTCATCTGAATTCATAGTAAATGCGTACAGTGAAAATATTGTTCTAAAAAGAATGGAATATATTTCGAAAAATTAGGGGAAATTTTCTGTATTAAAATCGAATTCAATTATACTAAAGACCAGAATAAATTATATGAGATGGACGGAACTAGTTTTTCGCCATCATAATTAAATTCAATTTGTTATATTTTCACTGACCACAGCTCATATAAAAATTTAATCTCACTTAGAAAGCTATATTATCACCGAAAAACATGAACTGTATTTTTTTGCATTAATATAACCCAAGGTAGCCTAAAGTTATATAAAGTCTTATATACAGGTTTTTGTTTATTTTTTGTGACATTTGTCACATGTAAATGGCATTATACAATCGTGAAATTAGAGAATTCCATTGTGAATATCAGTTATGACCATCAATTTGTAGTCTTTAAAATTTTAATACCGTGGTTTATTCCATTCCGAGAAGGGTAGATATCATTTCGTTGTATTAAATTAAAAATGTGCCAATATAACAGCTCGGCAATTTAATAAACGACATCAAGATGAACATGTCAGTAGCAAGTATATTTTGAAGTTTGAAAAAAAACAGAAAATTGGAAATGTAGGTAATAAAAAATAAGAAACGGGAGGGTCTATAGTTAACGAAGCTAGCGAAGTCGCCGTGTTAGGACATGTTCAGTACGAGGCATTTAGCATAGCATTTAGTATAAAAATCAACTGAGCTAGTATCCAAGTCATATAAAATACACTTAGTCCAGGAACCCAATGAAGATGATTGAGAGAGCAGTGATTAATGTACTTTTCTCATGAACGGAAAAGAGATGTACAATGCAATAATGAGGATTTTTCAATCCTCCTTTACTTTCTTATATCTGCTGCTCGGGACGAAACCCGAGCAGCAGATATACTACGAAATTCAGGTTCTAGGACGTCAGGATCACGCGCAGTTGATATAGAGCGTTCTGGTTTATTGAGGATAATTTCCTCAGAGTAACAAAAGACAAGATTATTTCGAATTGATGAATCCTCTATTCTGGTTTCGACTGCGAAATGATCCTAAACTGTCTTGAACCATCCCGAATAATTCTTGCTCTTGAGGCTGAACTGTTGAGAACTGTTCCCATTGCTCATGCGCATTCATGTGGAAATTTGTTTTGGGCTATTTTCTAGGATGTTTTTTTTATTTATTTGATTCGAATAATTGGTGATTGAAGTTAGATAACATTTGAACTGACTACAAGTATACGCTACATAACAAAATGGATATGATCAACAGTATTTTCTCGCCTTCATCTGTTTATATATAAGATATAGGTGGCACAGTGGTCTCCTCAAAATGCGTTCTGGTTTATCAAAGTGTCCGAGACTATTTCGGACTATTCGAGATTTTTTGCTTGTACGCATCATATCTTGCGCAGTTTCCGAACAGTTTCGGATGTTAGAACCAGAACAAACCTACTTTTATTAAACATTTCACTTGTAAGGTTTGTTCTGTGCAGGACAGATATGTAGAAGCAATAAATTCGAAACAGTCCGAGATAGTCTCGGATCTCGGACACTTGGTGAAACCAGAAGGCATTTTGAGAAGACTACTGCGCCATCTATCGTATATATGAAGAGTTTTGATTTGACAAGCAGGCAGGCAACTTTGAAATATATTTATAATTTGAGTTAGCGACCATGTCAAGTAAAAATCAAGTTGAAATGAAAATTATATAACTGATAATAAAATATTTTTCAGGTTATCAAATTTCGGAATTTTTGATCCCCAGGAGTGAAAATGAAAAAGTAGATAACTTTTTCAGTAGAGAGAAAATTCTCGTACTTTCAAAGTCATATAAAGTATACAAACCAAAAGTTCCGCGGCACTTGGAATTTGAAGAATTGGTTCACCATCATCAGAAAATGAGGATGATGATGGAAACAATAAAATAGTGTTGATCGTGTCCATTTTATTATCTAATGTATCCGTATAGTTGAAAATCCAGTTCAAATGTTATGTAACCTCAATCAACAACTAACAAAATTAAATAAATGAAAAAAATATTCCAGAAACCAACCCAAACAAATTTCCATGTGAATACGCATGCGTAACGAGAACAGTTCTCATCAGTTCAGCCTCAGGACAGAAGATTCATCAACCCATTATATATTAGAAATAGAGAAAAGAAGAGAAAGGGGCCTATTTTGATACGCAGTAAATAACAATAATCATGTCATAAAAATAAATAACCATCAAGAATTGTCAGTTCATTCAACTGAGTAATTATTTCATTTGAATAACTATTAATATTGGAATAATTACCATGAAGATATGAATTATTTTGTTCTTGTGTAAATCACTCATCCTATGGATCTCAAATCAACCATAATCATAAAAATTTGTTTTAATAAAATATTGCTATGAACATTTTTTCACTGCCTGAAAAAATTCCCACCTGTAATATTCATCCTCGTGCATTTTCGTATAAATATAGTTACTAAATAAGTTTTTGGGTATTGGTTTGGCTTTGAATTTTTTTATCTTCAGTGGTGGATCCGAATAAAGATTCGGTGAAGATTTTGATAATTCCTTAGTGAGTTCCTGAATCTCCTCATCTCTTTTCGTAAATGAAAAGGGTTTCATTTGTGCTTGAAGATCTGCCTTTCTACGTTCCTTTGTTAAGAAACTCCTAAAATTGAAATTATACACATAGTATGATAAAAACCAAAACCCAAATTGAAAATTGAGCATGCAGCCATATCGCATTTCACAAATTCCCAAGTGAATACCTCCTTTCTTGATCCTCCATTATTTTATCAAATAAAGGTATTTGAGACTCGATAGGAATTTCATGAGCCTTGAACTGTTCTGGTTTTTCTTCCTTAGGCTTGTTCATTTTCACGAACAACTCTTCAACTATTTTGTTTTCTTCGTCCCTAGAAAAGAAATTGTGATTCTTCTATAGTAATAGATACAAATATTTCATATAAACATCCACGTTCTGGTTACTGCTGAAACAGTACCTATTAAGCGTGAATGTCTTAAAGATTCGGACTCACATTGTCTGAAAATATTTTAAATTTGATGATGCAAAGTGGAGAAAACGATAAAACAAAAGAATTATTCAGATGAGATAGATAAGCTACCATGAAGGGAAAATAAACTACTCAAAATGAATATAGAGACACATCCTTAAAAGCCAATAAGTAAATAAATATATATTATTTCATGATAAAAACTTCTGGTGTGTACTCCATACTAATTATTATCATGTTCCATTCGATCATTAATATGAAAACTTCTGTAGTTTCACTTTACTTTAATTCGTGATAAGTATTAAATTTCAAAATTTAAACAATGAATGTTGGTGTATTGGGTAGAAGGAGGATAGAGCAGTGGCATTGATCGAAGTAGAGTATTCAAGGCGTCGTGTAGCCCAAATGCTTAATGTGAGTTATTCTACGGTTTCCAGAGCGTGGAATAGGTACCAAATTTACGGCATAGTAAAAAGAGACCCTTATCCTAATCGACAAAGGGCAACAACCCGCAGAGAAGATCGTTTCTTTCGACTTTGGGCAATTAGGGGTCGCACCGATTCTGCTAGAACACTGCAAAATCACCTTATGGAAGCTACGGGAACGCGAATTTCGAACCAAACGATACGAAACTGACTTCACGAAGTACAACTCCATGCAAGACGACCTGCTAGAGCCCCTAGATTAACTCCAGCTCGTCGAGGAAATCGTAGAAACTTTTGTCAAGAGCATCGTAATTGAAATTTAGAGCAGTGGGCCAATGTAATGTTTACAGATGAAAAAAAATTCATATTATTCAACAACGACGGACGTGTTCGGGTATGGAGACGTCCCAGTGAACGCTATTTGGATGACTGTGTGCAAGAAAGTGTTCCATTTAAAGGTGGATCGATAATGATATGGGCTGGTATAACTTTGACAGGACACACGGACCTTGTGGTATTTCGGGAAGGGACTTTAACGGCTGTCCGTTACATAGAGGAGATATTGAAACCTCATGTCGTCCCGTTTACCCAAAATATGGGCGCTGGGTTCATTTTACAAGATAATGCCAGGCTACACGTAGCCAGGGTCGTGAGAAATTTCCTATAGGAGCACAATATTAATGTCATGAGATGGCCAGCTAATAGTCCGGATTCAAATCCTATTGAGCATTTCTGGCATGAACTGGAAAGACATTTGAAGGATCATCAACCCTTCCAAAATCTGAACCAAGTTGAAAATGCTCTTTTGACGATTTACGAGCAGTTACCACAACAAATAATTAGAAATTTGGTGGAAAGCATGCCTCGTCGTTGTGCCGAACTTCTTAGAGCCAGGGGTGGACATACTCACTATAATTGTACATTTTTCTTAATTTTTTCTGAAATGAATTTTATTTGTTTTTGACACTCAGTTGTATTTCTTTTTAATCGTATTACCAAACAACATTTTGAAAACAATGTAAGTTAACTTTAATAAAGGCACCTATAAACTATTTTATAAATATAAATGTTCGACAAAATAATACATATTTTTCTACTTTTTGCATTTTAAGAACATGTCTATACTTAAATCTCGATAAATGTCACAAAATAACTTTCACCAGAAATAGAAATCCCATTGATTTTCAATATCAAATAGGAAATCACACAATCAAAACAGTTAATGAAGTACGTGATTTGGGAGTGATAATGGATTCCAAAATGATTTTCAAATCCCACATTGAGAAGACCGTAAATATGTGTAATCGTTTATTGGGTTTCATTATAAGAAATACAAGAGATTTCAGATATGCAAAAACACTTCTTAATCTATATTACTCTTATGTAGGTATATAGTCGTTTGAACTTTGCATCTGTCGTTTGGAGTCCACAATATTCGATTTACCAACAGAGAATTGAAAGTGTTCAAAATAAATTCGTCAAATAATTGGTGCGTAAAAGTGACATTTCTATAATCAATGGAAATTTCCGCCCAGTTTTCAAAAAGTATTCTTTGTTGTCTCTTACAGACAGAAGAAAAATGTCAGATATATTGATGCTATACAAATTATTCAATACACGTGTCGATTGTCCTACGTTGATAACAAAAATTTCATTGAATACACCTTGTAGCGAAACCATGATCTATTTGCAACCCCATTTAGAAAAACCAATTCAGGGAAAAACTCTCCTTTAAGCAAAATTGTCAGATCCTTCAATACTCATTGCATTGATATTGAAAAACTGAGGTTACCTTTCGTTAGATATAAAAAGTATGTGAAATCTATTTTTATTTATAATTAGTTATCGGTTCTTCATATACTGTCTTTTTTTTAATTTTTTGTTAATATTCATTACTATATAGTGTAATGTACTTAGCATTTATATTTTGTTTACTGACTATCTTTCATATGTGAAATGAGGATATTTTTTATTTATTCTGTTTGTTTCCCTATTTGTGTAATAAATAAATAAATTGATAAAAAATAAATGTCTCTATATTCATTTTGAGCAGTTTATATTCAAAATTATTTTTTCTTTTCGAAGTACTCCATATATTAGGCATATTGTACATACTCAAAAAATATTATATAAGGACATAACCAGGGGTCGGTGGAGTCCGGATACTATGGGATAATGTTAAGGAGGTCCAGAAAAAAACAGCGGATAATAATTAGGTGTTACCTATGTATTATTTTGATTTCAAATCAAATTTTGAATTATAAAACACAAGACCTAAAATTAATGTGAGAAACTACACTGATAATCTTGAGCCAGTTTTTTATAGTATGGTTCTCGATAGGAACAGCAAATTCAAGTGTGTCTTCTAGGTGGGCGTCCGTTAATCTCGAACGATATATGTTTTTCAGAAAATTCAATTTTGTGAAAGATGTTTCACATACGTATGTTGAGCCAAACATAGTAGCCAAATGTTTAGCTAGTTTCTTGCAATTTTCATGTTTCGCCCAAAATTCATCACTAGATACCGTTTTATACATTTGCAAAGACAGATCTTCTTGCAAATGAATTATCTCTATTCGAAGTGTTGGTTATGACATATTCAACACCTTGGCAGCCATATCTGTCCATTCTGCCGCAACATCAACTAATTCGCACGCAAACACACACACATGCTAGATAGGAAACTAATCAAACCATATTAGTTGTAGGTACTTGTAAAACAGGTTAACTAGGCAACTTATCAAATAAAAAGGAACTACTTAAGTTGAATTATATATAGCTCAAAAATATTATTTTAATTAATGAAGGTATGGTATACCTTATCTACGTATTAATTTACACTTGCTACACAACACGTTACAATATTTGGTTCGACCTTTCCGCAAACGGACCGCGGTCCGGCTGTTGCTGACCATTGAAAGCTTTCACGGCCGGAGTCAGATTAAAGAGAATAAAATCCGTGCTAGTAGGCAGTGGTAGAATGGAACCTGAAGTACCTACCAAACCTTTCATCTGTTATCAGTGATGGTCCAGTCATTTTAGTCAAAATTAGGTGAGTATCTCGAAATTTGAGATAGCTTGCTATAAACTTATAAAAACTTTTATTTTGACATCCTAAAAGTTGTCTCAAAACCAACATATGGTGGGTATACGCGACTAATTTAATCTAAGATGAAAAGTCACAATAATCGATTTTTTACAAATATCTCATTCCCTATGAGTTTTTCGTCATTTATAATCGTTATCAACATTGTAGAGGATTGGATTCCACACAACTTTTGTTTGAAAAAATCATAAGATGAATCGTTTTCGACATAAAGGGCGGAGATCGCGCGGTTAGGTCTAGGTCAGCTGGAAATACCGGTCAAAAACCGATTCCTAAAATAAAATAATAATCAGGGGACAAACTTGAATTATATTTTAATTATATTTTCAAAAAGAGAAAAAAAAAAGGAAACTGCTGAATTTGAATCAACTTTCAGCAGCATTTGAAAAAGAAAACTGTACGGTATAATACGTTAGTCTTCCAGGGGTAACTGAGAAAACAGTAATCTTTGTTATGCACAATACGTCAAGTCTACAAAACTGAACAAACCTGTACAGTTATCAAATATTCCACCAACAAATGCAGCAGCTCACCAACATTTCAATCGTGTTTATTATTGATGAATAAATCCAATTTCGAAAAAAAAGGGTATTATTTCCTAGACCCGGAACTTTTCAACTACACCTACAACTAGAGGTACAAAAGACACTTGCCATACAACCAATAATTTTTTCTGCGATATGAACAGATCATTAAAACAAGTAGATGACCCCAAAAAACATACTCCGTATCTTAGGCGGGATTCGACCTCTGTTTAATATAACAATATCAGTTGTTTCTTCGTCAAAACTAATCTCATGTTTCTAATTAGATAGCTGGAAGCTATAACTGACTCACAGTGTCTTCTCCAGTCAAGACACTAATCGGTGTACAGGCCCAGAAAACTTAGACATGATACATTTTCCAAAACTTTATTATTGATATTTACTGTAGGCGCTTGTTTTTGTCTTTCATGAAAATGTATTGACTGGGGTTTTTCTGCATTTAGATGCATTTAGAGAATAATAAGTATAGACGTACCGTCCGTATAAAATGTGAAGTGTTTGGATGGGTTCACTCTAACGATGTCATTTACATATATCCTAGGAACAATACTGGAGCTACTACTGATCCTTGAAGAACACCTACACTGATGTCAAGTAATCAGAGTTACAGATGGTCACTGTTTTCTCAGTTACCCTTGGAAGACTAACGACTTGCATTCAGATAAGATTTTATCCACTCCAGGGCAAGTCCTTCAACAGCAATTTTAATTAATTTAGCTATTAGGGTGCTACAGTTGACGCAGTCGAAAGCAGTGCCGAGATTACAGAAGACCCCAACAGGACACTCGCCCGCATCAACCAAGTTAGTCAGGTTTTCATAAAAGGAGGGAATAACCTGCTTGTAGATTTGGTTTTTTGGAATCCATGCTGATTGTCGATTATCAAATGACTCAGCTTCAAGTGAAAGTTCAGCCTCTCTTAATTGGTATATTCAAATATTTTTGAAAATATGGAGGGAAAAGTTATGGGACGATAATTACTAACCAGTTTTGGATCACATTTTTTTCAGAATTGGAACGACCCTGTCAGTCTTTAGACAATCGGAAAAATCACCATTTGAAAATGAGATGTTGACAAGATAGGTCAAAGGAGTCCCTCTTGCCAATATTAAAAAAATGGTATTGTGTTCAGGAAACAATTTTAGAATTTCCTACCTAAATATTCATAGAGTTTATTTGATATTTTTAGTTTCATATCTTCGTTATATGTAAGGGTTTATATTTCTGTAATCCATTTCTATCTGATTTTTCAGTTATTATCGCTCACTGACTCGCCCCCTTCTCCGAAATCAAATCCTGGCCGGGCCCTTTTGCGTAACTTTGTAAATTTCAGTATAATGATTGTGCTATGATTTCAACAATAGTTTATGATGTAGGTAGGTCTAAAGTGAGTGGGTCTATTCGACCCTCCACCGCAATCCACAAGGGTTTATTTTGGCTTATGATGTAGGTATTTATGTTATATCAACCAGAGATAACGGCTTCTAAGACTTTGAGGGCAGGTTCTTCGCGTTCCGTGATCAAATAGTCAGGAATATCAAAACACCGTTTTTTGTGACTTCATTAACGTTATCTCATATTATATTATATGGATAACCTTTTCGAAAATGATCACCAAGGAATAATTGATTCTAATAGGACAAACAAACCAATCAGCATTAGGTATCTATATTTAATTGACAATCTGTAATGCCTTTGAATTAGACAGAGTGTCCTCTTTCAAGTGGTTAAGTCCCCTAATTTTCGATTAAAATATAAATGCTATTCGAATTCATTTAATCGGCCCTTCGTCAGCAATAATCAGCGGTACTTATACCTATATTTGTTTTCCATCGCCACCTGCTGATATATCTGTCGACAAACTATAAATGAACCCTGCAAAGCTTAACAATTGTAGGTACATCGGTTGTTCATTGTTCAATTGTTTATTATTGTTCCAACCTTAGTTATACGAATTCCATATTTGTATTAAATATTTCATATTTCTTCTACTTCGAAAATGATATTAATTTTTCAAAAGTAATTTTTTTTAAGTGTAAATATAACATATCTACAGGTATAAATATTGGGTGCAATATATTAGCACTATAATAGTAGAATATATCACCTGACTGTCATCTGAAATGGTTTTGGAATCGTAATGCCAGCATCACTCCAGCCTTCTTTATTTAGCTTACTCTTCACGGGGCTGTTTGGTGCACTTTTAATCTCCAATGGTGCTGGAGTGTTACTTCCAGAACACAGATTTAAATTTTCAAGGCTCAAATCCTCCCAGTCCGTTATATTTCCAGCCTTTCTCAACTCGGCAGAGCACAAGTTGACCCTGGATTTGGGCCTAAAATTTGGTTCTGGTGTAAATGACTCGCTAGGGCTTTCAATCCTGACAGACCTTCTGGATGGTGGCTTGGTCGGCGTATTTTTACCCGAAGAAAAATCGAAACTCATATCAAAGTTTCTACTCGTTTTACGACTGTTGCTCAAAATAGGAGTTGCACAAAATGGTTTGAGAGTTGGCTTCTTCTTACTGTCTTTTATATTCTTGACTCCAAGTTTAATATTTTTGTAATCCTCAATCCACTCGGAATCTTTACAGTCAAATTTAATTTCGTTTTGCAAGCACTCTTGGTATACCTTTTGTTTTTCCTTTAAATTTTCCAGCTTCTTATAAAATTCTTTGTTAGATAGATGATTGATTTCATCATATTCTGGTATGTTACTAAAGAAATCCAAAAATGATTTTGTCGTTTCCTTGTCTAGAAATTTTTTAGGCATTTCATCCAACTCCAAACTAGATCTCCTGGCCTCGTTTTCTAAATTGTATTTGTATTTTTGTTCATACATTGGAAGAGGTTGATCAATTTTTGAATGTATAGGTACTTTTAAACAAGTATTATTAAAAACGGAAGTAGTGTGATCGTACATTGCACTTCAGCACCTACTATATACTATTTCAATGAAATTCAGATGTATGTGTTGTTATGGAAACGGAGTGTATTGATCAAAACACTGCCTACCTACATTTTTATTTTACTGCTTTTGTTCGCTTCATCACTGTACGCATTGAGCTTGAGGGTAAGGCCCTTCACTTGGTACCTATCTAAATTGGTCAATTTTCTAATTCTGAAATTCAAGAAAACCAGTAAAAATTTCACAAATTTTATCAACAAAAAACAAATTTTTACTATAAACTGTTTATGAATATTTAAGAGACAAATAAACCAATATGTATGCCTGTGCATGGTTACTCTTGCTCAGTAGGTACTTTTTCGAAAGTTCAGACTCACTTCATGTTGTATGATTTTAGCATCATACCTATACTGAAACCACTTTTCAAAATTTGGAAGTGATGGTGAAACTATTCTTATTGGAATGTTTCGGCTTTTTAGGTCGTCTGTTGAAATTTCTTCCTGACAGTTACAATGTCAGGGAGAAAACAGACATCTACTAGCGCTTGCGAAACGTCTCAAAAAATTCCAACAGACTGTAAAAACCAAAACATTACTGTTACTAGCGTTTCCTGATGCAATTATTCATCATTTTCAATCATTTCATTATTAATAATTATCTTACAAACAACAATCATAAATGCTATAATGCAAGCGCGTAAAAATTCAAAATGGAACAAAACAATTGCAAATGCGCATGTCCACTCCAAAAGTCCATCACCCCATAGTAATTCTTTTCACTCCACTCCTGAAAAAATGGAAAGTCACAAGTTGCACTCAATTTACTCCATTTCTATAATCGTTCAACCGATGATATCGAATAAAAATGAAAATATTACTTCACGAACCCCTGTCTTCTAATCAAAGGTAACAATACAAAGTAGATATTCCAAGTATTCCAATATTTTATCGTAAAAATGCGAACTGAAGAGAGTCACGATTCAATTAGTCAAAAGACATGGCCAGGAGTACGTGTTCCAGCAGATCTATAATGATTAAAGTTTTATTTATGATTCTCATAATTTTTTAAATTTCCTTGGGGTTCATTGTCCAAATAAGACATCTATGGGACATATTACAACTAAACCAACAAAACAAAACAAAGTTCTGTCAGCTGTCATATATTGTTGTGGTTTCTTGTACCCATGAGTGAAAGTGATTTATTTTCCTTATAAATCGATTTCTCATGTCTATAATAAAAGCACAAAAAACAATAATTTGTCAAATTCACAATAAAATAACTCAAATCACCAAAACATAACTTATGTTTTATATTCAGTTATTCCGATCAGCTGGTCGTCGTATAAGCAGCGCCATCATCGGTTGAAATTCTTCCCAAATTGGAGAGTAATGAGTGACGAGTGTATTTTCAAATTTATTGCTTTCCTCCTTCCTTTGAAAGTATCCCACGTTTATTTTTTTCTTAAAGATGGAGCAGTGGAATGTCATAACCTGTATTTCCCAAAAATTAATATATCCGAAAAATATATCCCTCTCAATTATGAAATCGAAGTATGTGCCTGTTCAGGATTTCAGAACTTATCCATCCTCAATCCTTACTCTCATCTCATCTCCATCCTCAATCCTATACAGGTGTATGGTTTACTTATTCAAACCTAGGTAGAAATAATGTTATAACATTCGCACCGGCGCAGTGTTCCGTTCAACAATAGAAGTTAAACTGCTTCATAAACGGTTTTACAGAAAATTATAAGCCTTTTATAAAAATTAATTTTCCCATTCTGACTTGCCTTTTTGAGTTTCTAACCGTATTTCTCTACAAACAACGTTTTAACATATTATGTATTTTAAACACACATTACTGTTTTCATTTTCCCAAATGATATCACTGGAAATTCAAGACCTCACAAACTGACACAAACTAATAACAAAGAAACGAATGTCGGTATGTCGGTGAGCCAGTGATGCCAATATGGGGATTTTTCCCCTAACTTTAGTGAGAAAAATTCAAATGAGGAATTTTCGGGTGAAAAACTATTTGAGATATTCTATATATACATATATATATATATATATATATATATATATATATATATATATATATATATATATATATATATATATTTTCCATGGAAAAATGGTAAATCTATTGTTTGGGACTTTACTTGTGTAGATACATTAGCAACTTGCCATCTTCCTGCTACTTCTGCGAAAGCGGGTGCTGTTGCTTCTTTAGGAGAAAGTTCCAAACTACGGAAATATCAGAATTTGGGAAATAATTATATCTTTCGCCCAATAGCTATTGAAATGTTTGGTGTTTTTGGCCCTGAAGCCTTATCTTTCATCAATGAAATTGGAAAAAAGGTAACCGATGAAACCCACGAATCAAGAGCCACATCTTTTCTCATTCAGAAAATTAGTATTGCCATCCAAAGAGGAAACGCAGCTTCGTTTTTCGGTACTCTCCCTGATTCCAAAAAACTTGATGAAATTTACTTGTTTCCTGAAAACCAATTTTATAAAGAAAAGAGAGGTAATAAGAAACCACTTTATGAAATTAAAATAAAAGCAAATGAAAAAAATACTTTATCTCAGCAAAATTCTCAAATGGGTTTCAAAGATATTTCGGATTGTTCAGTGATAAATTCTTCAGTCAAAACCTTTGGGTTAAATGGTTTAAAAAATATTGGTAACACCTGTTTCATGAACAGCGTAATTCAATGTTTATCAAATACGAGATGGTTATTGGAATATTTGAAAAAGGATGAATTCATGAAAGATATCAATACTAGTATTTCTAGTATGAAGGGTGCTTTAATAAAATCGTTTGCAGAAGTCATCAAGGAGTTGTGGTCAGAAGATTCTTTTGATAAAGTAGTAAATACAGCCTCCTTAAAAAATCAGATTCAAAGTTTTGCTCCTCGATTCATGGGTAATTCCCATCAAGACACCAAGGAGTTTCTCCGTTATCTTTTAGAAGGATTACATGAAGAGGTTAATATAATTAATGAGAAACCTAAACCAATCTTAACGGAGATGGACGAAAAATTGAGCGACAGCGGAAATGCACAAGAGTCATGGCTCACATATTTGAGGATGCATAACTCTAAGTTTGTAGATAATTTCGTTGGCCAATTGAAATCCACGATGAAATGCACACACTGTGGATACTCTTCAGTAACATTTGATCCTTTTTGGGATTTGTCTCTCTCCATACCACAAAGAACCTACCAATTGAGTTTGTGGCAATGCTTAGATTATTTTACAAGAGAAGAAACTTTGGATGGAATTGAAAAACCGACGTGTTCGAAATGCAAGGAAAGAAGAAAATGCATAAAGTCCCTATCAATCCACAAGTTTCCCTATATTTTAGTAATACATTTAAAAAGATTCTCTCCAACGGAAAGTAGAGGCAAATTGAATGATGTCATCGAATTTCCTCTAGAAGGATTGGATATAGACAATTTTGCAGGAGAAAATGTGGCTATATATATATATATATATATATATATATATATATATATATATATATATATATATATATATATATATATATATATATATATATATATATATATAATTTAAATTATATTTTTTATCTACTGCCGTAATTATATTAAGCAAAAAAAAATCACAAAAATTTAGGGTATCTTAGTTTGAATTTAGGGGATTTAAATAGGCTTAGGGGAAATTTTTTCTACCAGTTGGCGTCACTGCGGTGAGCTGCCAAAGTTATCTGTCATTTTACAAATTAGAAATTCAAATAGATTATTTTTATTATTGATATATTTTCATGTTTATTAATTCATAATCATGGCACAGTCTTCGATTTGGGTTTCCAATGTTTTTGGTAAATTTTCGCGAAATAACTTTTTGACAAAACATTTTTCCTCCGAAGTAACTTCCAAAAATTACTATGATGTGGTTATTGCTGGTGGTGGAATGGTAGGAACTACATTAGCTTGCACTTTAGGTACGTGAGAGTATAGTAAGTTGATTAAACACACGCAAAAATGTTCCTTATTCAAAAACTCAAACTCACACCTTTCACATACATTAATTAGTAGCTGGCATTACAGGTAAATTTTGTTTTAATAGGTCATCAGTAAATAAGGGTTTCATTGTTTGCAGTTTACTGAATTACTCCAAACCAAGAAGATTCATAATAACATCCAACAAACCACTTCAGTGGTCAACAACATCCAATAAAGCAAAATGTTCATAAGTTAGGTTTTCATTGTCACTATTTTTCGGGTTCAAAGGCCGTGGACTTTTGGAATTTCTTCCTAACATTTCGCTGGCGCGAGTGACTACCTTCTTCAGAGATTTATACATCCTGGGTTGATATTCGAATCATCTGATATCAACATCAACTTCTCTAAAGAAGCTAGCCACTTGCGCCAGCGAAACGTTACGAAGAAATTGTGAAGTTTTGAACCCAAAAAATAGTGACACTAATTTGGGATTTTTTGTGTAAGTATATCCCCAATGTAAAATAAGCAAAATATAAAGTTGAAACTGGATGTTGTCAAAATTCTCTTTTGAATTGTGTTGTCATAAATAAACAGAAGAATCCTCCATTCATTTCAGGCAAAAATTCAAAGTTGTCAAGCAAACGGATACTATTGCTTGAGGCTAGTAAGGGAAAAGATTGGTCATTACCAGAGAAATATAGCAATAGAGTAATTTCCATCAATCCTGGAACATATAAATTATTAAACGATAGTGATATCTGGAAACACATAAAGAACGGGAGATATACCACAGTGAAACGTTTACAGGTAATTAGCTTTACTTTCATACATAAGTATAGAATGTTTAGAAATATTGCCTAGAATTTCTTGTAGAGTCGATGAAAATCTTTTAGTACTTCTCACTAGATACATATAAAATACATAAATACTCATTTGGATGAAAGTACTTCTTTTTCTCAAACTCGGAACAACACAATCATTTTCACATTCCACGATCTGAAAAATATGTAAATTGTAATGAAGAACTTCATATTGATAAAAACTGATTTTCCTGCTCAAAAAATATCTTTTGTTGGGCACAAAAATATTCTGATAGCTACCCAAATATATATCAATTTTTCAAGGACAAAATACAAGCACTACAGAAAAATTCTTAAGGCGCTTTAGGAGCGGTTTCATGAGAACGTAGCGATTCACGTTGGATTTGAAACGCTGGAGATTAAATTCATTCGTAAAAACGTTCTCAGGAAGTTTATTCCACATGAACGCTGTTCTTCAAATGAAAGAGTTCTTAAACAGTAAAGGTCGAGGTGTACCACTTTTGGTGGAATCAAATGTGCCAAGTCACTTGAACACCTCCCTTGAAAGTATCTATAAAAGAGAGACAAATCTTCAACTTTTCATCGATGTTCCAGAGTATCAAGGTTGCAAGTGATGTTCGTGTCTCCAATCAGATGGATGGCTCTGGATAGAATCCAGCAGCTTCAGGGTATGCTTAGAGGCGGAGCTCCATACATGAGAACAATACTCCAATAAAGGTCGGATATGAGCTTTATAAGCATCAAAAGTTGCTGAGGTGTGTACAGTTTTCTGGTTCGGAACAGTGTTCCAAGCTTTTGAGAAGCAGCCTATGCATTTCCAGTGACATGATTCTGTCATTTTGTCCACTGGTGTCCATTTCAACCCCTAACAAACATATTGAAGCAGAAAGGAGAGTTGTCTGTCCTGACATTATTATATGTTATGTTATTCTTGTTTGTCAGTTTGACTTGTCACTATTATACATTTTGTAGTTAATGTGATGAAATAAACATATTCATTTCTATTCTATACAATTCGGAGACATTTATCTTTTTGGAGAAATACGATGCCTTGGTTTTCATAGCATTGAATTGAACCTGGTTACTTTCATCCCAATTCGATATCACCTCTAGATCCTCATTAAGATATGCAACCTCCTTCTGCCGGTGAAGGTGTATACCCTCAGCAGATGTCCTGAAATCCAAATGGAATGACGAGACAAGTGTGCTGTCATCAGCAAAGCAATATATTGGATATTTGGTAAAAGTTAAAGTATTCGAAAGATATCCATTTGCACGAAACGCTCTTTCAGGAAGCTGGAGAGCCACACAAAAATGATCTGACAAGCCATAGCATCAAAGTTTGGCCAGCAAACCTTCATGCCACACACGTCAAAGGCTCTAGAAATTTCAATGTTTCTCGATTGTGTTATTCCAAATATGGGTGACATACGATAGAAGGTCACCTGTTGATCTTTGTTTCCGAAAGTAATATTGATGATCGCTCAAGATGTTGAAGCCTTATGGTGGTTTACGAATTTCTCTATGATTTTGGTATCACTGATAGCAAAGCGATTGGTCTATAGTTATTAGAAAATATTTGAGAATGAAATTTGTTACAATTTTCAACGGTTTTGTACTTCTCAAATGTGTAAAACATACATGATTTAATGTGCTGCATTGAAAGTCCTATAATATTCACTTCAAGGTTTGGGATGCTGTTTCTGATACTTCAATAACATTTGGAGAACAAACATCTGCAGATGATGTGTCATACATAGTGGAAAATGACCTTCTTCTTGGAGCTGCTAGCGAGGAAGTCAAGAACATCAATAATGTGGAAGTATTGTATAATGCAAAAGTGAAATGCTACCACCTACCAGATTTCCATGAAAATTCAGTAGAAATTATTCTTGAAGATGGTACCCGGTATTCTTCGGAGTTGTTGGTGAGTTAAATTGTTCTCTAAATATGATTCGAATGATCTCTTTGTGGGGTAGTACTTATAACTCTCAGTTAGTGATATAATGATAGAAAAGGAATATGTGTAAATATACGATGCAGACGTAAAAAGCCCCCTCCCCTACCTTTCAGCTTCGAAACAAGATATCAACATCAGACGAAAGACAATAGTGTTACATTACCCATCGCCGAGAGGGGGTTACCAACTTTTTTTTCAAACAGAAAGGGGGTTTTGTGATGACTCGCTTGATAGGTTTATCCAACATTTTTTTTATTTTTGAGAACTAGATTAGTCATTCCAGAATAATCACCAATTTTATATTAAGAATCTGCAAACAAACAATGAATATCATAATTTAAAAACAAACTTTTTTTAACTCTCTCCAATTCATTTCAATGAATATTCAAAATGTGTATTATTTACTTACTGACAGTAATGAAGTTTGTTTACGAATTTTTTTTGTAAATTTTGAAATGTTCCTGTGATAACATCGTTGAAATGTTCCTGTGATAACATCGTTGCAAGCACTTATGTTTCCATCCACGAGTTCTGAAATGAATTGCGGTTGTGTATCGTTCACTTCAGATTTCATGTATACCCTGAAAAACTTGTTGATAACTGCTAATGGTACGCTTACAAAATTGAAAAACTTGGAATGTGAAATAATCTGGTCGTGAATTGAGGCAAGATGTATTACTGAAATATTCACTGAAAACATTACAGATATGGTTTATATAGAATATTAATACAAAAGTAAAAGCTATAAAGGATATACTATCAGACTTAGGAAACCGCGTTGCAAAAAACGAAGCTAACATGGAGGCCCTGCAGGCATTATGCAGGCAAATTCAAAACACCTTGAGAAAACTATTTGGGATAACGTCAAAGCACTCTCATAATTTATTTTGACTCTTTTCCTTTTTTTTCACAAATCTATTATGTAACCATAAAAGTCACTGAAAATATTTAAAAATTCTACACTGGCTGAAGGACTTCAGTCGATGGCCTTTGGTATTCACTAATAAATGATATTTATTATTATCATTTAGAATAATAAATCAAATGGTTAACTGTAGTTCTTCTTGGTGAATTTCTTTATTTATCAATCATATTTCTAATATTTATAATTCCGTTCAAAACTATTACTCAACTTCTCCATTTTTATACAAAAAACTGTAGGAATCCTCCAAAGAAAGGAAGAAAGCAATTGATTTCAAAATGTTTTAATGAAAGTAGTTGTTTCGAGAGAACTTTTTTTTACAGTTTGTGTCTGAAAGTTACTCCTTTGTATGATCTACACATCTTTGTATGGAGTTTATTTTTGAAATTGATTTCCTCCTTTCTTTGAAAGATTTCCACATTTTTTGTATAAAGTTGGAGAAGTAGAAACCCAAAATCTTTCCCAAAAATTATTCTCTCCTAAAAATATACCCTTTTTGATCATTGTTTTGGCAACGGCACCTTCACACAATTTTTTGTGATTTTTTTTCATTTCATTGTTGAAAACCGTTCCTCTTTTTTTTTTATTCATTTGTACTTTTTTCCGTAATTTAACAAATACTTTGGAAGAGTTGAACTCATACCCCTCTTCCACAATAATCAGTATCCTAAATTTCAACAGATTTTGCTCTAATATCCCTCTCAAAGTAGGCTTATTCTTTAACATGAATCCGCATAATTCAGAAGTATGCTGCGATAATTGGATAGAGATAAACGAGGCTTCCCAAGGTGGTCAGTTGCAAAACCTAGCTTCGTTATCGAGATTCGTCTTCTGTCTTTCATTGCATAGTTAGTAACTAGTTTATGAATTGCTCATTTCAGTTGCAAAGCCACGTTTGGACATGGACCGCTGAGTCCTGCAATGCATTTAAGGTTCAGCCTAGCAGCACTGATGAAACCTATGGCGAGTCAAAACAGCGCTGTTTGATGATGAATGTTTCCAGCTAGTTGCCTTGCAGTGGAAGCTGCAGTCTCGTCGGCAGTCGATGTCGAAATTTGGTTTTGCAAGTGACCGCTTTGGGGGGGCTCGTTTATCTTTCATGTTTGAGGATTGTGTTTTCTGTCGATCCCATAGATGGCGTTTTTGTAAGGGGAGATGGCATCGCCCTCGCTCACTCAGGCTTGTAGTTTAGGGACAGTTGAGTCCAGTAATGCATTTGTAGTTCAGACTGGCACCACTTATGTGTTAGGACTCTAGTTTTCAGCTAGAAGTAGTATTGTTAAGCGACTAAGTAATATTATTTTTTATTCCAAATTCTAATAAATTGTTTTCTCAAGGGTGCTTTTAGTAACAGAAAGATAATTATCCTTGCTTCTTCATTCCATAATTCTATCTATAATAATAAGGGTAAAATTGAACCAATAATTACATTACTTTCCATAATTTCAAAAAATAACAGAACTACCTTGATTATTTTCTGAGTTTCTCATTCATAGGAATGAAGCATTAGCATAAAGGTGACGCTGATCTCCTAGTGCTTTATGTACTACTTCTATTGGTGGATCCAGATTTAAACATTCAAATACCCCTCTATGTATGGTGAAAATAATTTTCGGTGGTATTAAAAATTCTCAAAAAAATCGCAATGAGGAAGGGAGATTTGAAAATCGACGTTTTTTGCTTTACAGGTAGACAAAAACCTGAACACAGAAATATTATTTTTTTCTGCTCCGTCCACAACTTTTTCCAAATATCTCTATGGGAATGTGGATTCAGTAATGTCACCGATTTCCATTCATAAAAAGTGAAACAAAAACGAATCGCAAATTCATTTTTGGTTTAACGAAATTCGTTCTGGTAGCCGTGCTTGATTGCCTAACTTCACAATATATATTATTCAAAATGTCCGCTGTTATGTTCACGGGAACTGTTAGAAGTTATGAGACGAAGTTAATGTGAAGTTTTTTTCTCAAGATGAAGATACATTTCATAGTAGAATTTTGTAGATATTCAGTGATCAAAAACTGATGATTGGACGTTATTGCTGTGTAGAATATTTTCTGAACATTAACTCGACAGATACCTATAATGGATTTGTGAGAGGCGTAATGTGATATTTTTACAAAGTTAGATGGAGATGTATTCAAGATGTTTGCGTACCTATGTTCCAAATAACCTATTTTTGTTGCTCTGGAGATTAAGAGCTTCAAAATTTTGAGGTAAGTTCTGTCTATCAAAGTTAATTTTGTACTTTTGTTCTCTTGGAGTAGTCACACTAGGACTGTGTATTAAACATACAGATTTTGATCCCAAGAAGATTGGGTTGGTGATATTGGATCGGTTGATTGAACAAATATTCATGATTACCAACAAGTAATTATTTGATAGGAAGTAGAGAGTAAAATTTAAAGTTTGAAGTTATAGATCAGTTTAGAGACCATATTTATCAGAATCACAAAAATAACTAATTTTACACTCGTGAATACACTGACCCATAACTTGAGGAAAATTAATAACACTATCCAAGATAATAATTACCAAATTACCACACATGATAGTTAGACTGGTACATCATACTATTCTTCATTTTTTTTTATCTAACAGTAGGTGATTACAAAACTCAATTAGATAATTGATTAGTTCTGGTAAAACAGGTATATTTTGTAAAACTAAATACAGTACAATATTACTTCTAGAAAAACAGGTAATTCATAAATATATTGATTAATAAATAAGTCCCCTCCTCGCTTAATATTAATGAACAACTTCGAAAAAACTATTCAGCAATATCCAATTTTCCAAAAATTGATTTATTGGAAAAGGTATGTTGACGATGTTATATCATTCTTCAGAGGAACTCATGGCAATCACAGTCATTTTTTCAATACATCAATTCTATTGATTAAAACATGAAATTTACTGTAGAACTAGAAACCAATAAATCAAACATGATCAATAACAAACATGATTTCAAAGTTAACCACAAACCAGCCCATACAGGCACAACTATCAATAACCATTCTAATCAACATAAAGTAGTAGTTTACCATAGCATGGCACATAATTTTATTAAGGAATTAAATTTTATAAAACAAGTTTGACAACTTTCAAAGATACGAAAATTGAATTACACGAAAATAATTTTTTCTCGTTCAGTTTCTATTTCAAATTGAAATAAAACGCTACCCAACGTAATATCAAAAGTATTGGAATAAAATTTTCATGTGAAATGAATTTAATTTACTCTTTCATATAGGTACTTGTATTCTTCTTATAGATATCAAATTCGAGACCCTGGTTACTTCTAATCACTAAGACATCGAAGAATGGTAACTACTCGTTGTTTTCAATTTCATATGTGAACTCAATATACGAGGATTTGTTGTTTAGATTTGACTTGAGTAAAAAATTCCAAATCTATGTATTGGATCCAAGTCCCAGGAAAGTAATCGAACTTATCTTTTGCTTCCAATTCAGATCTGCTCATGAACAGATTAGCTATGAAGGGGGACTCACATAATTGCTAAATGGCAAATCAAACACAGACTCTCCCAATTTCACAGTTGACTTCAAGTGTTGATAATTCACATGAGTTCATAGATACTATTAAGGGTGCCTGAGCTTTAAACTATCGTGCCTAACACATATACGGCGCTAGTCTTATAGCATTCACCGCTTTTTCAGTTAATACTAAGCTTAAAAAAAAGCTGTTGAAATTCCATAATTATTCTATTGTTCTAAGAGTGGCACTACTTTTGTTATTTTCAAAACAATGGACCAAAAACAAATTCTTGTTTTGATTTTACACTGTTTCTTGCATGATCATTTGACTCTGAGAAAGCTATGTTCTAAATGGGTGTTACGCGAGCTCACTGTTGACCAAAAACAAGAATGTCTTGATGATTCTGAGCAGTGTTTGGCCATGTTTAAATATAATAAACCGGAATTTTTGCATCGATATGTGACAATAGATGAAACATGGATCCATCACTTCACTCCGGAATCAAAACGATCGTCATCTGAGTGGAGATCAACTGGTGATCGTCCTTTAATGTGCCCGAAAGCACAACAATCAGTTGGAATGTGCGTTGTGTAATATTCATCGACTATCTTGAGAAGGGAAAAAACATAAACAGTGAATATTATAAAAATTGTTTCATCATGACAACGCACCGTGTCACAAGTCAATCAAATTAATCAATTGCTCCCACATCCATCGTATTCGCCAGATTTGGCTCCCAGCGACCTCAAAAGAATGCTCGCCGGTAAGAAATGTACTTGAATGAAGAGGTTATTGCTGAAACTGGGGCCTATTTTGAGGCAAAAGATGAATCGTTATACAAAAGTGGTATCGAAATGTTAGAGCAGCACAGGAATGATTGTGTGGCTTTTAATGGAGATCACGTTGATGAATAAAGCCAATTTTGAACAAAAATAAACGCGTTTTCGTTCTGGGGCCCGGGAGTTTTCGGCACATGTGTTCAAAGTTGTGTAATCAATCAATCAATATATGCTTTATTGTCGGAAGATTAGTATCACATAGTCTTGTAAAAAAATTAAATGAATGTCATAAAATATAAAAACTACAATACATGACATAAAATATAAAAAATACAAACATAGCAATTCCACAAATAAAACATTAAGAAGACAGATGAGTTTAGGTGAACATTACAGGTTATCATGGTAGAATTCATGGATCGAATAATAAGCTTTTTTAATTAAAAGATCTTTAACTGTACTTCGGAACTTTTTGATATCTGTGTTATTTTTTAGAATGGTAGGAAGGTGATTATATACATTAATACTTTCATAAATCAGAGAATGCTGATTCAAGGTGAATTTTGGAATAGGTAAGCAAAGCATATGGTTTTGTCTGGTGTTGTGACAATTTGTTCCGGGAGTGTACATGCTAGTTTTATTTTTATGAATGAAACATACTGTTTCCATTATGTATAAACAGGTGACAGTTAATATTTTGGTAATGGTAATGATGAAATAAGTCCTAATCTTTTAAAAAAGTGTTCGTCATTTATTGCAGGCCCACTAACTTTTGCCATCAACTGCTCGTTGGAAGAAGGTATTTACCCAGATAGTTTAAAAATTGGAAAAATAAAACCTATACATAAAAATGGAAATAAAACTAAAGTTGAAAATTACAGGCCCATTACTGTCCCCAGTGCTTTTGCAAAGGTTTATGAAAAATGGGTGTCAAATTCAGTCGTTTCATTCTTTGATCTTCATAAGCTATTCAATGAAAATCAATTTGGTTTTAGAAAGGGACGTTCAACAACACAAGCTATAATAAAACTACTAAAAGAGCTATGTAATAGTCTAGATATGGGTAATCGAACTCTGGGTATTTTCTTAGATCTAAGTAAGGCATTTGATCTTGTAGACCACAGAATTCTACTAGACAAATTGGAAAAGTATGGTTTTAGGGGAAACTCACGTAGATGGTTTGAAAGTTATCTCCAAAATCGAACACAATACGTTGAAATAGATCAGTATCAATCTAAACGTTTAAAGTATACTATTGGAGTACCACAAGGCTCTATTTTGGGACCTCTACTTTATATAATTTATGTCAATGACTTTGAAGGAAATTTTGTAATGTATGCGGATGACACAACACTACTGGTTAGTGGTAAGAATGTTACATCCACAGTAGACTTGGCTCACAGGGAAATTTTAAAAGCCCAGGACTGGTTTTCTATCAATAAATTAATCTGCAATGATAAAAAATCATCCTTCCTAAGATTTAGTTATGCCCCAAATGGTCATGATCACAGTTTACTGTTAAAATCACAGCACGGTTTAATGAAACAGGTGAATTCAATAAAATTTCTAGGACTTACTCTCACTGAAGATTGTAAATGGAATCAACATATTAATGAAATATGTAAAAAAATAACGCCTATGTGTTACTGTATCTATCAACTCAGTAAAATTATAGATAAGTCGGTGGTACTCATGTACTATCATGCCCAATTACACTCAACAATCTCATATAGTATAGTAGCTTGGGGCCTATCACGTGAGGCACAAAGGGTATTTATTTTACAGAAGAGAGCTGTCAGAAACATTCAGAGTGTAAATAGACGTACTAGCTGCAGAGATATATTCAAAGTTTTAAGAATATTAACTCTCCCATGCATTTATATGTACCAGCTGTTAATTTTTGTAAAATCGGATCAGCGACCTTTTACCTTCTTAAACAAAAATAATTACAGCACAAGAAATTCAACATTGTTAGAAATACCAAATCATAGACTGGCTAGATCAGAATCAAGTCCAATTTTCATGGGTGTCAGGCTATTTAACAAATTGCCAAATCATGTTAGAAAAATGTCACTAAGAAAATTTAAACCGTTCCTAAAAAACTTTCTGATTGATAAAGCCTACTACTCCATTGAAGAGTTTATAAATGGCTTATCAATATAACTGAAGAATTGAGATTGTCATCTAGGGTTGTTAATATATTATAATTTTACCTAGTTATAAGTTTTAATATATAATTTTACATAACTGTTCATGTCCTATATGTACATAATTTTTTCTTTTTTATAAGTTTATTTATATCATATTACACTGACTTGTTCTATATCATTGAGTTATGATCCAGAAGAACCAATAAAATATTATTATTATTATTATTATTATTATTATTATTATTATTATGAATAAAGGCTTGCAGTGATCTCTCGGCTTAGACTTTGTAAGGTATCTCACCACTTCTGTAGCTTAAATATCGTATTCTGTAACTGTAAATTACAATGGCCCCAGAAAGCTATTCCATAGCTAAAATGAGATTCGATCAGTGCAAAGTAAGCATTCTAGCTGTAGTGTATCCTAGTTCATTTGATATCACTCTAATAGCATAACATCCACTAGATACTTTTTTACTCAAATGGAGAGAATGGGAAACCCTCTGCATCCCTTTTTAGCTAATTTGTACATGAACAGATTTGAATTGAAACCAAAATATGAGTTGGATTACTTTCCACGCTTATGGATCCGAAATGTAGATGATGTATTTATTTGCGATTTTTGACACAAAGAAATTTGAGGTAGAGGACTTTGTCTCAACAACAGATCTCTGATATTAAGTTTACTCAACCAGGCTATAGAATTTGATGTCTATATGAAGAAAACCAGTACTTTCAGCTATATTCCTGATAGCTCACACAATTCTTCACATCACAAAATGACAAGACCAAACTTTCTTGGTCATAGTTACGTCATTGTTACGTTCCCCCTGAGTAAAAAAATATATGATGTTGAGAAAAATTTTATGAGGGACATAGCTTAAAGCAACAGGTATTCGTCTAATATAATAGATACTTTAATCAGGAAACGTAAATTCAGGGAGAATCTTAGACTTTTCGAAAACACATTGAATCGAAGTTCATTTTCCTCTCCTACGGACCAAGATACACTAACGGATTAGATCGCATTTTTAAGAAGTTTAACATGAAAGAAGTCTTCGAAACTTCTTGCTCACTTCACCATATGTTAGGTAACCCTGTAGACAATATGTTGGACAATGAAAAGTCGGGGTGATATGATATATGAAATGAGCTGTGACGATACACTGTTAACAAAATGAATCGGTCAGACTAAGCAAGTTATTTAAACTCGTTTAAAAGAACACGTAGCATATATCCGATTTCGGGGACCAAAAAATGTAATGTTGCTCAACACGCCTTGAAGCATTGCCACAGAATAAATGAAATTATTGAGATTCGTACATGACACTAGATTTTTTGATAGTGTCGTGAGTCTAGAAATAAAGTGTGGCATGATAACTGTGAACAGTGACAAAGATATACCATTACTTACAGCTCATTGTTTGCCTTCATCTGAATCGCTCTATTAAAATTAGCGGGAACTTTCACGAGAAAATGTACCACTAATTTCTAGGTAAAATAATTGATATGTGTTTGAGAGTGAAATTGTACAACCAGTTTCAAAGTTATAAGTTAGTTTACTTCATCTCCTGAAGATACGAAGTTGGTTGGTGAAAAGCGCATCAAGAAGAGTGTTACAGTGTTTGGGAACAGTACCTATTTTGATAACCCATAATGTTTAAAAACTCAAATTAACCAAAAGAAAAATTTGTTCAGGCCAGTCTCGACTTACCTACACTGTAGGTGAATGGACTGACACCTATCAGAAAACAACTTTTCCGTTGGCTAATACCACGAAGGTCGTTGGATTATATCCAACAGGTGTCAGTGCAAGAATCTTTACAGAAGTATCGCCTGCATATGTTGTTAGCGATACCACTGCTGAAATCGATTTTCAATTATAGGAACGGGCACACTTGCAGACCGGTTTCAGGTAGTGGCAATCATCAACCTAAAGTTGATGATATTCCATAATTAAAAATCAAATTCCGTTCAGAGTATCATTCCTCTAATCAAGCTGCAGCTAGCAAACAACATTGTCATCATTCCATTTGGTAAACAAGGTACTAACCAACCGCCTATCCAGAATTCGCCCAATTCCTCGTATAAGGAAAGAAACCACGACTTATCTACTCTGTAGATTCAAAAAGTCAATTAGCATCTAGTTAAGTATGCATACAACGAAAAATATTGAGAGATATTATCAACTCTTAAAGAGTAGCAGGGAAAATAATTTCTCGGTCTGGACCATTTAGTTTCTGTTTACCTTAACAAATTTTAAACAGTTAGTTTTCATTGAATAATACAACAGATGTATAAAATACTCGCTTTTGTTTTATGTGCCTGTTTTTTTTTTAATTCAGTAATGTTTTTGAAACTGTATACATGAAACCATATCAAAAGTAGGTGGTCCCTGTTGTTCTGAATATAATTCCGAACATATTTATAATAAATTGGTTAAGGTTTTTGCGGCCGAGGTTTTCAGTGTCACTATTTTTCGGGGTTGAAGGCCGTGGATTTTAGGAATTTCTTCCTGACGTTTAATATCCGATGAAAGTAATTGATTATTAACTCAGGATGTATAAACCTCTGAAGAAGCTAGCCACTCGCGCCAGCGAAACATCAGGAACATATTTATAACGTTGATGTATATGCAAAATTTCTTCAATTCCCATACATTCCTTGGCACAAAATCAATGTGAAATCCAATTTTCCCACTATTAATAAATGTATCACTTACGCCACTGAAAAATAACAATTATACACTTGATTTGAATTATGTTCATGCCATCGAAGCGTGATTTGAATTATTTTCATACCTTTAAATTGGAAGAGGTATATTTTTAGAAGATGATTATTCATTGAGAAAGAAAGGTTTCTGCTTTCTACTTCTCCATCTTGATACAGAAAACATGTGGGAATCTTCCAAAGAAAGGAAGGAGTCAATCAATTTCAAAAAAGTAATTGTATATAAAGATTTGTAGATAATGCAAAGAAGTAACTTTCAGACACAAACTGAAAGAGAAAGCCTTCTCAAAACAGATACCTTCATATAAACATTGAATTACACGAAAGAAAAATACTTTTGAAACAAATAATTTTATATGAACACTGAATTTTACAAAAAAACATTTTTCTCTATTCAGTTTATATAAAATGGAATCATTTACAGGATTCCTACACAATATACTAAATGAAAGAGTTAAAATTTCACTTACATGGAACACTGTCATTCTCACTGGTAGCCATGCAATGTTTCGCCATAAGACCCTTGCCTTATCAGCTCTTCAGTACCAATTTGGATAACATTATAAGAAAAAACACACAATTCATTCATAAAATTACGACTTTATGTCACAGAATAAGTTTGATCTACTCTTGTCATCGATGATATTATAATGACATTCATTTGCTGATTTGATCAAATCCCAGCCGAAGGAATCTTGTTCAAATTGAAAGGGGTATATTTTCAGGAGAGGTTAATTTATTGGGAAAGAAAAGCTTTAGCTTTCTACCATTGGTAAGAAGCGATGATTAAAAAAAATAATAGACTTTTATTGAGAAAACAGCCGTTTTAGAACTTTTAATTACTCTCATTTGTAAATAACATGAGTTTCAACCTTTTGTCCAATAGCTTCCAGGCTCATTCAAAATTCGTAGGGGTTCTTGACTACTAATATACATTTCATGAATAATTGGTCGTATTATGGCATATACACCAACATTTCAAATGTAATTTTTCGATATTTTTTTTCAAAAGATATGTCAATGATATAGTTTTATGTACACAAAAAGAAAACATAGGTAGAATACTAACAACATTTAATAGTTATCACCCTAAACTTCAGTTCACCGTAGAAAAAGAAAGAAATGATAGAATTGCTTTTCTAGATGTGTTGTATATAGAAACTTTAATCACAGAGCTACACACTAAGCACTAAGAATTTTGAAAACCAAAACCTAAAACTCATAGAAACTATGTTACTTAAGAATTGCTATCCTAGATCTTTGACTAAACAATTAATATATTCCGACAGCAAATACACAAAAAAGCACCGTTGAAAATATTTCAAATTACCGCATGTAGCATGTCTGATACCGCAACTATGCAACTCTCACATCGCAACAATGCAGGTTGTAGAAAATGAAAATTTCAAAATCAGTATGAAATGTGAAAACACAGTTGAAAATCATTTTTTCACAAGATTAAAAACAAAAACACCCAAGGACCTGAAATCCAATATTATCTAGAAAATACCATGTGCTGAGTGTGAGAAAGTATATATAGGGCAAACAGGTAGGTATATAAAACAAGGAATGATTGAACATAGCAGGGATTGTAATAATATACACAACCCACTGAAAACAATGAAAAATCCCACTAGCCTTGCAGAACATTGTAAGCCATCACTTCATAATTTTGATTTGAAAATGTATACACCTCATATTTCAATCTAATAAAAAAAAACGAACAATAATTCTGAATCATTAACAGACAAATTTTTTTATCATAATTCTCATTTCTTTCATGGGCCTTTTTTGCATTATAAAGAAACGATTCACGCACAGTTCAGTTTGTTAATTTATTCGTGTCTGTGTCAACGTTTTTCGTGAACCTGTGTATGTATTTATATTTTGTGTCGAATTTATTTACTCCACCCTTGGTTGAAAAGCCAACCTAAATGTAAGTACTCAACAATGTTGTTTTCTATAAAGTGTTCGAAGCGTTTTATTTTTCAACGATTGTTATTTCACATAATTTATTTTGTTTTTAACAAAACTACATTCTAAAATTCTATTTTAATATGTATGTATGTCTTGTTCTTATACTTCAAAGTCCTGAGGATGAAACAATAAATTTTCGAAACGTCGACAATTTAGCAATTGGTTTTCTTCAACATTTCGACCAAATTCCCACCAACTTGACAATTGAAATCATATTCAGCGACGGCCATCCTGTTCAACTATTTCAAATAAATTCGGAATTGCATTCTAAACAACAGAGCGGGACACAGTGTATATGAAATTATAGCCGATCAATTATGTAGGTAAATTAGCTCCTGTCTATAGTTGGAATAGATATTATATTGAATATTGAAAAATAATTAGTACACTCTTACTATGGAAGAGTGCAACATTTTGTTCAATCATTAAAACATGTGAACATAATCATTATGTGGCCTTCAAACCCTGCTGATAATAATAATTGGTTTAGGTTTCACACCAAAGTGAATTTTTGAGTTTTTTGGATTTTTATGTAAAATGGAGTCATGTAGTGGGCAGAAAAGGATCCATATCAAATTTTTCAACCAATCATTTAATAGGCTGAACTACCTACTCTCAAAAAAGTCTGAAAAAGTTATACACCAAACATTATTTCTTAGTTCATTCAATATTATGTGCAAAGCTATCTACATCTTAATTTTATTATCCTTATTACTATCAAAAGTAATGAACAAATCATACTAACAAAATGCTAAACTTGAAAATTTGTTTTATGTTTAAAATATAACAGTAGTCAGTTTTTTCCAGGTTAGGATGTGAAAGTCGAAATCCAAATTCAGGCGAAATGGGATGAAGGTCTTCCCCTTGTTAAAGGAAAAGTATTCCTGAACATCATCCGAAGAAAAAGTCATATTCATAAGTATTAGAAACGAGCTTAAAGAAGGAAGAGAAAAACTAATTCAGATTTGAAGGTTGTTGCCTATCGAGGTGAGTAAATAGATAAGCTCAAATACATATTTGCAATGATGCAATGATCGAAACCTGTAGTTTATCGGAATGTCACATTGTAATTTCTTATTGCTTGTAAAATCTATAGGTACGTAGACATAATCATATGTGAGATTATATGTTCAACACATAAATATTAATAATAATAACGATACTTCATTGAAGTAGACAACTTTATATACAAACATAACCTGATGTAAGCAAGAGCTTTTACATTAGTAATTTCGATAAGTTTAGCGGTAGCATAAACAATTTCGCATTGAAATAGATTTTTGATTAACGACTAAAGGTAGTATATGGAAGGTAGGAATTAACGGGACTTTCAGTCAGACATGTTATCAAGCAGAATAACTTCACACAAAAGTGAAAATTTCATAAGGTGTCACTTAAATATGATATCAATAGTCGTAAAAACTATCAGGTAAAATTAAAATATATGAATAATTTTCACATAACATAAATATACAGTGTGACCCACTTGAAAGCGGGACACCTTCCTAAAATTTGCATCTTTTCTCAGATTTCGAAGAACTTCATTTTGAATTGTAGTGTTGAAAAAACTGTACTTTGGGACCAAATATCATTTTTTTTCTACCAAGGCATGCTGCGAATATTTTTATTGGTTGAAATACAAGAAATCGTATTAGCTATTTTTTTAGGAAAAATGTGAAATGGCCTTTGGACTGGGCACCCTCTCAAATGGTGATATACCAAATTTCATCAAAAAATATTCAATATTAATAATTCTGTGGTCGAATTAACATTCACATTGTATCATGATAGAATATTAACTGCACACTTCTCAAATGGTTTTTAAATCTTGGTGAGTTGGCCATGAAACACCGTACGGATGTTCAAAATTGCGCTCTTTTCATTTGGTACTAGAAACAAAAGACTATTGTTAGTTATTATTGCTGCTGCCAAAAACTGTATTGAAACAGTAACGTCAGATTATGTCCGGTTAGTAAGAAAAATGTTTTGTGAAGCGGTAGGAATTGGTGATTTATCATGGAAGAACTAAGTCTGCGAGATAAAACTGAACTTGTGCACCTTGTCGGACATAATGCTCTTTCAAAAAGAGAAGCTGCCAGAGAATTTCATAACAGACATCCTGGTAATCTTCCAGGGAGCAGCAGTACAGTGAACCATATAAATTTTGTTTTTAACGAAACAGGTTGTGTATCAAGGCATATGCTCAAAAACAGAAACAATCCACATCGTGAGAATAGAAATGGTGTGCGAATATTGTAATATTTTCGTAATAATCCTCATTTAAGCTTGCGAACGGCTAGTTTGAACTTGAACATCCCTAGAGAAAATATCAGGCGATGTCTTATAAAAAATAAAATTAGACCATTCGAGCCAAAAATTTAACACACTCCGGAACTGGGAGATGAAGGAAGAAGATTAGAATTCATTCATCACTACCAGTGGAGTAATCTCGTCCCAAAATTCAAGATACTGGTCTGTGAATAATCCTAATTCGGTTATGAACGCAAAAAGGCAATATTCCCATAAAATAAATGTGTGTTGTGGACTAATCTAATCGGCCCGTTTTTTTCAAAAGCAATCTGTATGGGTTTATATTTTTAGACTTTTAGAGAAATAAGTTTTGTACCCAATACATAACTTACCAGTGCAGGATCGCCTGAATTTGAAGTTTCAATTAGATGGGTCTTCTGTACATAATGCAGTTATTGTAAGAGAAAGGCTGAATAATAGTTATGGAAATCGATGGATAGGTCGAAATAGTTCTTACATTGAGTGACCTCCAAGATCACCGGACCTGACAGCGCTAGATGTTTTTCTTTGGGGTACTGTGAAGCAAAAAGTTTACAAGTCCAGACCGCAAGTCTGTAAAAGAACTACGCATGAGAATATCTGCAGCTCCTGCAGAAATTACAACATAACAACTGAGAAAAGTTATATAGATTATTAGAAGAAGGTATGACAAGTGCATTGCAATGAATGGCGGATTGGTTGAAACAACAAAAATTAGATGAACGTTCATTCCTGTTTCTCTCTACAATAATTTGTTGAATATTATTTTTCAATTGTTTTATTTGTCCAATGATTAATTGATCAAAATGAATATGTTCATTCATTTATTTAATTTGCCACATAGTTGTCAACGATCACTCGATGTTTATTTCACTTTTCAGTCCATCAGATACTTGAATTAATTCATAATGAAAATTTCTTTGATTTGACCACAGAATGAGAGTGTCCAGTCCAATGGTGATTTTAAATATTTTCTAAAAAAATCGCTAATAAAATTTCTTGTATTTTAACCTTTAAAAATATTCGCAGCAGGTCTTGGTTTTTGTAGAAAGAAAATATTTTGTCTCAAAGTACAGTTTTTTGAGCTCTACAATTCAAAATAAAGTTCTTCGGAATCGGAGAAAAGATGCAAATTTCACGTAGCTGGAGGAAAAATTAGTTTTTTATCGACCAAAAAGGTCGATATAAAAAAATATGTACTTGATTGAATTTGCTGTTTAAGTTTTCTTTTCAGTTATAATGAATATAATATTTCATAATAGAAAAACAAATGAAACATTTTGTTTATTCTCTATTTGTCTCTTTGATTTTTAGGAAATTATAAAGTTTTTGATTTGTGTCATGTTTCGACAGGCAACTTCCATCTGGAAATACTTAATTCTGTTAGATTTGAGTTACTTCATTCATTGATTTGTTAGACTCCGATATTCAATTTGTCAAAATCGAACAAAAATTAATTTATTTAACATAATTCTCACACACAAATCAAACATTTGCAGAAATAAGTACTCATAAATTTTTTTTAACAGGATGTGAACATGCTATTGCTTTCCAACTGAAGTGGATTCTCTGATTCCGTCTATTCTTCTGGAAAGACACAGTTGTATCTGATAGGTACATCAATGGAATTCAATTAGGATACAGACATAGTAACATCAATTATTTCAGAGTGAGTGAGTGGTGATGAAACTTCTTTGAGGGATATCAACAGTAGTGGATTTGTGGAAGAGTTTGATATTGAACCACCATGCCTTCGCTTTCTATTTTAAATATCCATCAAAATGTTCAACAGGAAAGATTATCATAAATGTTCACCCACATGAATATAGTACATATTTGTTAAATTTTTGTTTTTATTTTCAACATGATTTTCCTCAGCTTGGTCTCTACAGTGAATACATTAAGGTTGAAACAAATTCAGTAAAACCACAATATGGCCATTGGGAGAAAAAGCTCAGACACGTCAAGTTTCTTTTTCAGTTACACATTTGTTGGTCGACGCATATTTTTGATGACGTCATCACTGTTAGAGGTATGACGAATATACAGGCTGTTCCATAATTGAATACTGATCCTGAGGGGCGATAATCCTTAGACAATTTCAAGAAAAGTTCTTTTTATGAAAATATTTCTGCAATCGCTACAGGAGCTACAGGATGTTGAAATTTAACATAAAAACATTTCTCTCCTATTATGTTTGAAACGGCTTTGCTTTTTTTTTCAATTTCGTTATATGAAAAGTACGCATATAAATACATTTTTTCCATAGTGAAGGTTTCCTGATGTTCGTCAGTGGCGTCACTGTTGAAATGCTCTGCAATATTTTTATCAAAATCTTGATACGCCACTGTCCTTTTTCCAAATAAATATAATTTTTGTAATTGCTCTCTATCTACCCATAACAAGGATCTTTTGTCTTTTTTTGTTCAGTGAACGGTTTAAGGATACAAAATATGCATTCATTGCTTGTCCCTATTCGATTTTTTCTCTTATTCCTAATTTCACAATTGTGGTAACCAAAAATATCTAGGTAAGATTTAATTTTTATATTTATGAAAGTAAAAAGCTGTATAATCACATACCTTACGAAATTAGGAAGGAAAAAAGCTATAAAAAGTACAGAAATCTTGTTAAAAATATCCTTACAACAAAAGCGTACTACAATCTTGATGAATATTACAATGGAACCCTGCTGTGATTTAATATATGTGTTTTTTTTTATTGTTTATATTGACACCTAAACTTTAAATTATATTTTATACTGGGATATATCTTATTTTATTGCCATGACATATGAACTTATGTTCAAATTGTGTATATTTGTTTTTTACATTTTTTGAAAGGGACTGTACAAACTATTTTGTCTACAAACTTTGTTAAACTTTATTTTTTATTGTTATATTTCATCTATTAGATATGTGAACTCAGTTTTGCTCAAATTGTGTTTCTGGGTATTTGTGTTTATGAATTGTTTATTTTCTTTTATTCTTTGAAGTGCTATACATACCAGATTTTTCAAGCTTTGTCAATAAGATTGGATTCTCTTGGACAATAAAGTATTATGTCTGTCTCTCTATACTATTCATAAGTTATTTAGTTTTTGTCAGGAGTACGCATAAAAATACATTTTTCATTTTCCAAAACTATTGTCTACAAGTATGTAAGCTTTAGCTTTCCTTCTCATCGACTAGACTATTGTTTATTGGTTCACAGGAAACTATTATGCTGTTTCGCAATTCCTCCTCAGTTTGAATTGGTTGACTGTTCAGCTAAGTCGTGAAATGTCCCCAAAGAAAATAATCTAGGCTGTTCAAAGCTAGCTAGACTTGACTCTGTTCCCCCATGACTTACTAGCAGTTGTGAAAGTTTTGGTTTGAATATTCGCATGCTAGAGCACTTAAATGAGCAGGTGCACCACCGTGTGTAAACCACATGTGTCTATTTTTGCTCAAATGCCAATAAAATCCTATTTAACAACGTGCTTATTAGTATCTTAGAAACAAAAATGTATATCCTGTAAAGTTCTTCCTTTAAATCCCTCAAATCTCTCATCACATCAAAACATTTCATGATAGGTTGACGTCACAAGTATACTAATGGGACGCGCACTTAATAAATGCATTTTTCAGCGGTGACACGTTTGTACTTTTACGATACGGCAACATACAATATTTGTGGCAGTATTAACATCCAACATTTTTTTATCAATCAGGATTTCATCATCATTTTCGTGTATCTGCTTTTCAAATGACTATTACAAAATGAGAAATTTGTCTGAATCGCATTGATTACATTGAACAGTTTTTATAGAACTTCTGGAACTAAAAATTGGAAAATTTTAGTAGAGAATAGGGCTGTAGGTATACGAAACTGATTCATGGATTTATTTAACAAATATACAGGGTGGAACACCCCTTACGACACGGTTCCTGTAAACCAAACCAACAATTTTTTCGGAATTTCTTCCATTTCATTATACGTATATTGATTAAGGCTGCAGAAATAAATTATTTTGTAGTCTACAGGGTGGCTCAGAAAAATGTGACATCGAAGTTGAGTTTTTAAAAGAAACACCCTGTATTTCGTTACATTTTTGAATAGATCAGGAAAAAATAATATGATTTTATATAATATATATCTAACTGTTACCGTTCTCGTTATTGATTTTTTATGAAAATGTTAGGTACAATTGGAAACTAAATTGCATTGAAATGTATAGAAATTATCCCTTCGAATTCTGACTGAGCATTAAATAGGTTTTGTGCTACTGATTTCGATAAAACCCGTTTCTCAATATTATACAGAATGTTAAAAAATCGTTACTTTTTTATAATTTCGAACAGATATAACTTGTGTCAGAAATTAAGAAACAGACAGACATACACAAACTTTTAAAAATGATTCTACCTAACTACCGCATATTCCTTCATAATGTATTAAGTGAAAAACTCTTATTTTGACATTACAGACACTTCATTTGCATAAGAAATTATATAAAAAGCGCATACCATTGTATAAAGCGTTTCTTTTTTTAATCAAATTTCAACACATTCATCGATAAATTGACTATTGTCTGTATCGAAACACTCAAATGATTCTTTTGAAGAATATGCTAGAGTCGTAAAATATAAACTCGTTTAATTATTATTTTTATCGCATCCTTCTTTTTGTCACTCATCGTACGTTATAAGAATCAGTAACACACAAACTAAATATTGTTATTAGTACTAGAACTTACACTTATTTTTATTATAATAGATAACGTGAAAAATTAAATGTGTATCTTAACCAATTCGATAAAATGTTTCTTCAATTGTTTTGGCTCTCACGCTTAAAATCGGGGAATCCCCAACCCTCTCGAGTTAGTCGCGTTGCATCGCATAGATTTATGAGTTACGTTTATAAATTCAACCACGGCTTTTGTAATAAAATAGTTGGCTATGAAGCATATGGCGTCCCTATTGCCTTGGCGCCTAACTGCGCCGCATTCTTTCCACAAGGGATGGCGCAACTCTGACGAAACAAATCGTAAACTGTTCAAAGTGATGTCACTAGATTCACTAGAATTTACTATAACGCAGTATTTTTCATTTAAAATAGATTGATTGATGAAATTGATGATAACCTTTTTCGATACCGTGTTTTCTTTGCAGGGAAGGAAAAATAACTATGTTATTATAAAAATTATATTTAATAATACATGTCTACTATTCTTTGAAAACAGGAAATATAAATGTTTCAATCACCATGTCGGTCATTTAAAACCTGGTAGATTTTATCAATCTTTTGTTGGAAAAATTTATTGTATTCTTTAAATTCATTCGATATGTCATCCATTTGGATTTTCAGGAGATCCACCTGCGTCTTACCGAGAAGGTCTTTTTTGAGTCCATAACTGTTGTAAGAACTCAATCTCGATAAGGAAGGGGAAACCGTATCGTAATAATAATCCGATTTGAATTTTCCATGTTTCCTATTCCTAGGCCTATCTTTCTTTTCCACCACCAACTGATAAATGGCCCGTATTAAGGGACGAGGTATCTTCTCTTCTCTGGGATCATTAGGGCGGATATACAAAGCCCAGTCATATTGAGACTTCAGCAGTAGAGCTGTCTTGTGTAGCCACCCCATCAGTTTTTGGGGCACCCATGTGAGTAACCGGGAGAAAAGCATACTCTCGAGGTGTGCCACAAGCTCTGCCTGGCGCACTAGTCTATCCAAACCGGCACTCTGTTGCAATCCCTGGATATCGCTCACAGCAAGTCCCACCATTAAGTTTGTTAATATTACAGTAACCAACAGGACGAAACACAAATACATCAACTGGGCTGTGTAAGGATACTTGATACCCTGGTTTTTATCTTCTGGGAAGAAATCGTCTTCGTATTCCAATTCCCCCGACATCATTATAATTACTTTCAAGAGAACCCACTTGAGGTCGCTGAAAACCGGGTGGTTGGCGAATATCACACCAAAACTGAGCGAAAACGCTATGAAGAGACAAAAGTAAGCCAACATGAATTTTCCGAAGTTGACCGAAACTGTGGTGAACATCTGAATGTACAGCCCAAAAATTGGGAATCGCCCCACTATCATCATCAGCTCGACCCAGGACAAGAAGATAGATATAGCAGCGACGTGGTGTTCCCAGTTGTAGACATCTTGTCTGACGCATACAAAGACGCTGATGATTATCATCCACTGCAGCCAGTTTTCCCACTGTTTCATGTAAATAAACCAAGAGTGGGCTATTTGAAACAGCTCCTTTCCTAGCAACATCATATTCAGCAAAATCATGACATACCCAACGTTTCGCGTATATTGTGACACCCAACACAGCTTTCCGCCTGTCTTCGAATAGGGACAGTCGTTCAGGAATGCGCCGATTACGTAAATCGTGAAGAGACATACGAACAGGGAGTGGTAAAACAGACTGAATAGAAAGAACTTCCGGATCCGTCTCCACTTCAGGAAGAGGAACGTCGCGCACAGCGGATGGTTGAGAACTTCTTTATGGCCGACTTCGATAAAGTTCAAGAGGAGCTCCGTTTCCTTGTTGCCCATAGTCGGTACCAGAACGCGAAAGTCCAGCTTGAGTTCACAGTCTACATCGCCCAGTTCGTGGTCGGTGAGTTTGATTGCGTTGTCGAATTTCATAACGTATCTCGTTATCACATCAGGCGTTTTCCTGATTATGAACGTCAGTACTGAAACACCTCCTTTGGTCCTGGCAGTCACATCGCCGCCGTTGTTTATCAGCAGCATGACGCAATGGGGGTATTCGTTGAGAGCGGCTAGGTGGAGCGGCGTGTATCCGAATATGTCGGGTTTGTTAACGTTTGGTCCTGCGCACAAGAGCACGCGCACGCATTCGCAGGACCGCGATGCTTTCACGATGGAGCAGTGGAGAGGCGTCCTTCCGTCGGAGTCCGCAGCGTCGACATCGGCTCCTTTGCGTATCAGTAACGCTATGGTTTCCGTGCATTGGGATAACGCTGCTAGGTGAAGGGGTGTTTGTTTCTTATAATTTTTGGCACCGATGACGGCTCCAGCATTGATAAGAATTCTGACGCATTCCAGATCGCCATCTTCGGCTGCTAAATGTAAGGGTGTCATGCGTTCTCTGCCGCATTGGACATCCACCGCAGCGCCGTGTTCTAGGAGTAGCTTCATGGTGAAAGAGTGGCCAAGAGATGCGGCCACGTGCAGAGGAGTCTCACTAAAGACCTAGAAACGAAATTATCTTAAAATATTGAACAGAAGTCATTTTGTGTGAAGGAAAATCAGTTTTTTTTTGCTATCTTTGGGTGTTTTTACCTTCCACAATCGTAAGAACAACCTTTTCATAAAATAATATCGGCACAAAGAAACTGGATGGTGGAAAGACAAAGGAGACACAAAGAGTCTCAGGAGTTTGGTGGGATTCAAAAATCTGATGACCTCTTGATGAAATTCAACTCAGTTGTTTATAGGCAGAAACTCTTTACGAAAAGACGTGTTTTGCAAATCGTGATGCTTCGTTTTGATCCGCTGGTCGTCTTAGTATATTTCACCGTAAAATGAAAAATATTGATGCAAGATGTATGGCACTCAGGAATTGGCTTCCTCAGATCCTTCAAGGTGGATAAAATATCTCCATACTCGTACACTTTCTGAAGTAAGAATTCCACGATGTTATTCTGTGAACATACCATGTGCTGATTCGATTGAGCTTCATAATTCACATGCAAGTGAAGAAGCCTTTGCAACAATAGTGTATGTTAGGACAGTATCAATGATAGGAATATATGTTTCTTTGATAATATCGAAAACAATAGTTATCCTTATCAATACTTCGATTAGAGTTAGAAGCTGCTGTGATGGGTAGCAGACTGTCACTCAGTACACCTATGTGAATCTCTGGACTGATTCCAAATGCGTATTGACTTGGATACGAAGTGAAAATACAAACATTTTGTCCCTCATCGTATGGGAGAAATACAAGAATAGACAAAATTGAAGATTGGAGATGAGTAAATACTTCAGACAATATAGCAGATGACGTTACCAGAAAAGAAAAAGTACCCTAAACATATTTTCAGATAGATGGTTCTGTAGACCAGATTATTTGTTGAAAAGATCTGAAAGTTCAAGAGATGTGTCAATATTTATCTCGAATGAAAGTGGAATTTGTCGCCTTTACATCTCATATGTAAACAAATATCATCTGTTCGATATCAAAAGATTTTCAAAGTGGATACGATTAATAAGAACTACTGCCTAGGTACTTGAATTTATGAAAAATTCACTTCAGAAAATCGAAAGGACAGAAACTTGCAATTCAGGAAGAAGTAGAGGAGGCTGAGAAATTATGGATAAAAGAAGTACAAGTTCAAAGCTTTAGAAAAGATATATCCACTATCAAGAAGGAAAACATATTAGACAAAAAAAGTCGATTGAAGAAATTGTGCCCCACACTATCATAAAAAATTTGGACATCAGGGATTAGAAATGATTCTCAATGCATTTCGACAAAAATGTTGGGTAATCAACGGAAGAGCCGCAGTTAAATCTACCTTTGAACGTTGTTTGATTTGCAGAAAATCTAAAGTAATTCCCAAAAAACCAAAAATGGGGCAACTTCCTTCGGAAATAGTTAGTGTGACTGTCGATGAATAAAAAGGTTGCTATTAGTCTAACCAGAGATTCATTCATTCGAAGAATGGTGAACCAAAAATCAGCAAAAATATTTTGTGATAACGGCACGAATCTGCGAGGAGCTGCGTAGGAAATTGAAAAAGCAATTCAAGATATGAATGCTTCAGCAATTGTTGATGCAATGACTGTTGAAGGCATACAATTTAAATTCATAGCACCGCTAAGTACAAATATGGGAGGATCTTTGGAACAACTTATCGAATCAGTGAGAGAAGGCAGTGGAACATTTGCAATTATTCTTAATGTTTTTTTTGTAATCGGAAAACATTTATTGCAGAACTGGAATTACCTCATAAAATATTGCCATAAGAAATTCTACTATGAATCAGAATAGTAAATGTTAAGTAGAACATCTTCATTACAAATCCGGTTCATCTGCCTCAGAAGGAAAATATGGGACGATACAGTTTTACATAGATTCTCCTTATGACTAGTCCAATTTAACAAGTCGTCTAGTTGGATTCCCAAAAGGTTCACAGAACTTCTAGTTCGTATATTATTTTGACTGGAGACGGTAATGGTTTAGTTTTCGTTCCATTTAGTGTGAGGTTATTGTTATTGTACCATATTCCAGCTTTGTCTTCAATTTTGTTGATGGTGGTGCGGAGACAATCAAAATACGCAAAATGGACAAATGATAGCGATAAGCGAGAAAAGACGAACTAGTCATCATCTTCGAAGACAATATTCCAAGAATTAATTGGAAGATTCTCCTTAGTAGAAGATTCTACAGTTTACCTGCTGGGTATTTGGAGTGGCATTTCTCTGCAGAAGTTCCCTCACGCAATCCACCGCGTTGCTTTGGACCGCAAAATAAAGAGGACTTTTGTTACTGGGGTTATTCAAACCGGCGTTGACATCGGCTCCGCTATCTATGAGAAGTTTGAGGCAGTCCAAATTACCCCCGCCTGCGGCACAATGCAGTGGTGTGATTTGCTGACTGTTGTCCCAGATATTCACGTTGGCACCATGACCAAGGAGCACCTTGAGGCATTCGCTTTTTCCTGCATAAGCAGCTAAATGTAACGCGCTCCTGTGAAAGAAAATAATGATTATCTTCCTGACATAGACAGAAATCATTTCCATAAATAAAACAATCATGGTGTATTGCTAGGATCAGTACCCCTTTGAAAGATATGTAGAAAACTATTGCCGACTTTCAAAGGAGTTCGTGAATAAAAAAAAATAGAATTGAAAAGTAAGTCTCGAAATTTGATAATAGTATGAAAGGTTCCTGGTATCGTTTATAAATGAAAGTTTTCATTTTTTTTATAGCGAAAGAGGAAGTCAATATGTAAAGAGACAAATGCCATCAGAATAAAATAAATGAGAGATTTAAAATAAAATAAAAAACATTGATGGTTTTCAGTGCAGTAACATAAAAGTTCTGCAACACTCTAAAATTGCACACATGGCTATTTAAAACCGTCATATATTTTCAACATGGAGTAGATGAACAAGATCTTGCTGAACGATAAGAAAATGATACAATCGATTGACTGAAGCATATTCGAACGACAGATTACTTGAACATGATGTATAACAACGTTAGGAATCACACGTTAAAAGGTAAGACCTCGTTAATCCTTAGCTTGCACAAGTTTCGACTTCTGAGGGTTGTCGTTCGTAGGGGTGCGACAGCTGGTTAACGGAAAAACAGATTTTAAAACAGATTTTTTTTATTATAATTGAATAAAAAATAAAAGTCATCTATTTAAAGAAAGGCGATATTTTCCTGTTTCGTTGGTGTCGAAGATATGTTACGAATGAAAATGTTATTGTTTAAGTTATAGGCGATGATGGATGTATGACTGAATAGTTGGTTCATTTCAGATGAATTGAGGGCCTTTTAGCATTAACTCTAGAAAAATGGTCTAGATGTCATATATTGAACATCAAGAAATTATACATTGGCCTGCCTAACAGTCTTCAGAAGAGACATTACTTGGAAATGATAATAATCACAAATCATCACAATATATGATATATTTCCAATAGTAGCTTACTCAGTTGAACAGGTTGGACACCAGATGAGGAAGTTGGAAGTTCTGTTGTATTGGAACGCTCATTGAACATGAATTCTATATTATGAAAATTTGTAATTATTATCATGAATAGTATTACTGACTTTCACCAAGTAACGGTCATTCTTTAAAATACTATATTAAAAAATATATTATTGTTAGATATAGATGTAAATTTTTAAATTATAGACAATGATGAACGTATGTTTCTTTGTGAGCCATTTTCACAAGAGCCTGTCATGACTTTTTAAAGAAAATATAAAATTTACCAACCGAATAGGTGGTTCGGGAAACAGTAATGAATGAGTTTTTTGAACTTCGCCTTTTGTTATATCAGCAACTAGCTCTGTAATTTATCTAAATATTTGTATGTAACTACAGCTGGGAAACAATAAAGCCGATTATTATTATTTTTTCCCCGTAGTGTGCGCTGGTCAGGCCCTATCCCTCGAAGCCCCGATACATTCGGAAGGGCGTGCCAGCATTATTAACCAATGACTACTCCCCACACCGTGGGGTAAGTGATCATTGGGTCCGAGATTTATGTGCCCTGAACAAGCGTGGTGAGCCAAGAATGACAGCCTTCTGCATCTGTGCAGCTAAGATTTCTGCCTTAGTGCGGCAAACCGGTATGATTTTAAGATTCAAGAGTAGAGAGGGCATCATTCCACCAAGGACTCCAATAATCAGAACAACTATCTTGTCAGAGTGATCTGGATAGAGTCTGCGGAGTTCGATGAGAAAATCTCGATATTTTATCCGTTTCTCCTCCTCTTTTCTGACGATATTTGTCTCGCCAGGAGCTGAAAACTCCACGATAAATATCGTTTTGCTCTGGTGGTCGAGAAGGACTATATCAGGCTTATTAGCTTGTATGAGCCTCAGGGTGGGGAACGAATAGTTCCAATAAATTCGGCACTTCTCGTTCCCCACAACGGATTCAATATCCCCTGGAGCGTAGGGCAACACCGGTGTCTCGTCAATACCGTAAGAAAGTCTGAATTCTTTTCTGAGTGTCACATAACCGTGTTTGCGGATGACACGGCAATTACTGTGGCCGACAAAAACGAAGTTGAGTTGTCAGACAAAATAAATAAAATAATAGATAAATTCAGTGCTTGGTGTCAACGTAACAAACTTATTCTGAATAAATCTGAATCTGTTTCAATGAAATCATTTATTAGGAAAAATTTCAGCAGTGACTCTTCCACAATAAATGGTATTCGATCTTCCAGCGAAGTCTTGTTTTTAGGAACGTCTTTAGACGTTGGGTTTGACCTGGAGCGGTCATATTCAGAAGGTCTGCAACAAACTCAATTCCGCATATTACTCAATCAAACAATTGAAAAACACTCTAGATAATTTTGGATTGATGAATGTCTATTTTTCTATGGCTTATTCTCACATCAGCTTTAATATCATTTCTTGGGGATGTGCAAGGGAATTTCCATGAGTTTTTGTTGCTCAGAAAAGATTGCTGAGTCTAATTTTTAATATAGATTTTCAATATAGTTGTAGACCAATTTTCTTAAGAGAGGGCCTATTGACGGCACCTTCTTTATTTATCTTTATTTTGCCCGTAACAATATAACTGAATTTGTCACAAATGCGGATATACATGGTAGAGACACCCGTCATGGGAAACTGTTAAGAACCCCCTCACACAAAACGGCTCACTTTAGATGCTCCCCACTATTTAATACAACAAACTGTTATAATAACTTGCCGGCATCTATTAGGAAAATCGAGTCAGATAAACTTTTTAAAATTGAGGTGAAGAAACTTCTCTTACAGAAGTGTTACTACAGTCTTGAGGAATTCTTGCACGACACTTTTTCATGACATTTTGAGAGTATTTGCTAGAGCTTCTCCGATTTTTTATATAATACTTCTATGTTGTGAAAGTTTGTGGACGTGAATCATATTTATTGTTTTTGTATTGTTCAACTTCTGTAGTTTTGTTTTTTAATTATGACTTAGCACATGTACTCAATGTACCAAAGTGTCAAATAAATAAATAAATAAATAAATATTATTACTAACTGGGTGCTAGATGGCGCTAGTCTTATTACATTCACTACTTTTTCACTTAGTGCTAACCTTCAAAGGAAAACAGTCGAAATTTTATGGTATTCTACTCAAAAGTTTGTGAGTTACTGTGCTATAAGAGTGACACTTTACTTTTGTTATTTTCAAAAGAATGGATCAAAAACAATTTTAATTTCACACTGCTCCTTAATAGGAAAAATACCGTTCCAGCGAAACAATGGCTTGAAAAGTGTTATGAGGACTCCGTTCCATCAGAAACAACAAATAAATGTTGGTTTTCTGACTTGGTGGTCGTAGGGACACCATTGATGCAGAACGCAGTGAACGTCTAAATGAGTCCGTAACACCGGAAAACATAAAAAAATTCACAAAATCGTTTTGAATGATCGAAAAGTGACATCGTAAAGATATCAAAAGAACGTGTTGAGTTTATATTCCACGAACATTTGACTATGAGAAAGCTCTGTTCAATGTGGGTACCGCGCGAGCTCACTCTTGACCAAAAACAAGAACATCTTTATGATTCTGAGCAGTGTTTGGCCATGTTTAAACACAACAAACCAGAATTTTTGTGTCGACATGTGACAATGGATGAAACATGGATCCATCACTTCACTCCAAAATCAAAGAGATCGTCATCTGAGCACAACAATCGGCTGGAAAGGTTAAGGCCTCGGTATTTTGGGATGTGCGTGGTGTAATATTCATCGATTTTCTTGAGAAGGGAAATGCCATCAACAGTGAATATTATATATCGTTATTAGAGCGTTTGAAGGCCGAAATTGCAAAGAAACGACCGGATATGGCAAAGGAAAACATTTTATTTCATCAAGGCAACGTACCGTGTCACAAGTCAATCAAAACAATGGCAAAACTAATGAACTAAACTTCGAATTGCTCCCACATCCACCGTATTCGCCAGATTTGGCACAGAACTCAAAAAAATGCTCACCGGTAATAAATTTTGCTCGAATGACGAGGTTAGCTGAAACTGAGGCATATTTTGAGGCAACAGATAAATCGTTCTACAAAAGTGGTATCAAAATGTTAGAGTGGCGAGGAATGATTGTGTGATTCTTGATGGAGATTACGTTGAACAAGAAAAACGCGTTTTCTCTCTTAGGCCCGAGACTTTTCAGTCCATGTGTTATTTTCTTCCATTCTGTTGTCCAAGAGGTCGTTCAACAAGCGTAGTTTTTTTTTTCAAAATGTTAAGTGCTTAACAGTTGATTTTTCTGAAATTTGAAATGAAGGTGCCTTCAAAAAATAAAATTGAACAATATGATATATTAATCAGTTTCAATTTGTGTGCGAGTGTCTTGTTTGTAAGCGAGATATTAGGGATTCAAATTTCCGAGAAACATCTATTTATTTTCATTTAAAAAAGTAGGGATAAAAAATTGGAACCATATTATTTCATACCACAGCGTGAATAATAACTTTTCAGAATAAAGAATATACTTCACACTAAATAACCTTCCTCAAAGAAGAAAGAATTTACCTGCCATTCTCATCTGTTGTATCCAAAGAAGCCTCTGCTCTCAAGCACGCAGTTAACACATTCAGTTTTCCTAACCAAGTCGCTAAAAGCAATGTAGTATCTTTGTTCTTTCGTATTGCTGTTTGAATGTCTTCTTTGGAAAAGAGTTCATTTATATCTTCTGCATCGGGAAGATTCTGCGATAGGAAAGAAGTGTTAATTTTATTGTTATCCCGTTACCTAGCATGCAATTTCAAAATAATACTACATACAATATTTGATCCGATTGCCAAGATTCAAGTATTCATAAAAATTTTTAAAAATTGGGTCAAACTGTTTCACCATTTTTCAAAATATTCGCTTCAAACCATTTCTCCAAACAGTTGTTTTGAAAGTCTTTTTGCCAGGGTTCAAGTATTCACAAAAATTTTTTAAAATGGGTCAAACTGTTAGGACAACAAGAGGATTGTTCCGAACTCTTGGGGTTCTTGTTGAATACTCTTCGTGAGGAAAACAATAGCAGAATCAATACTCCCGACCGCTCTGAGTTGAATGATTCCGTACAGTCTATCTCGTCTTGTGTATGTAAATCTTTTGCTGGAAAAATCCTCAATTATTTACTTTGTAGTGAATGTTCAAGAGGTAGCAAAAACGAATGTGAATTTCTGGAACTTCAACTAGCGTTTCCTAATATGACTAATAACCAGTCCGTGCAAAGCTTATTGTTAAATCATCTGAAAATGGAACTTTTAACAGGTGATGATCGACTGTATTGCCATACATGCGCCAAATTAACTGAGTGCTATAAGGAAACAAGTATATCAGAGGCACCAGTCAATCTAACATGACTCAACCTCTGACGGAAGCACCAAACTCTCACGAAGGTTCGAAATAGATAAACACTTCAATCTAGCAGACAACTATTATAATCTTTATGCAGTCATTGTTCACTGCGGTTCTGGTGTTGAATCTGGTCATTATTACGCCTTGGTCAAACACGAAACGGACTGGTTTAAGTTTGACGATAGTCGTGTCACGAAGTGTTCAGGCGATGTATTGAATGTATTGGAGCCTCTGGAGACACCCTATATTTTGTTTTTTGAGAGACATTGGCAGATCAAGATCTTCAGATGATGTGGTGCTGCATGTTTTTCCAAGTTTTCCTGCAGCTGAAAAAGCAAATGCACCATTGAATTCAATGAAGTCGCCCCGGAGCGCCAATTAATTTTTATTGTTGTTTTATAATTTCATGATTTGTATAATGAAAAAGACGAAATTCCGTCTTTTTCAAAATATTCGTCTTCAAACCATTTCTCGAAACAGTAGTTGACTGACTGACATATGAAAAACATTGTTTTGGAAGGCTTCTCTTTCGAATAATAAATTCAAGAGACACGAGAAAATACCATAAAATTCTAAATACCTATATTCTGTTTAATTTTTCCACCAGTTTATTCAGATTCAAGACTTCAGGAATTTCTATAGCTATCGAAATATGAAAATTTTACGAAAACAAAACAAAAGTAAACGGTCAGACTATTGGATCTACCCCGGAATGTAAAAACTGTTTTCCTCAAAACAAGAAGTCCCTTCATGTGATAGGATTGTACGATTCTGGATGAAAGTCCATAACGTATTCAAGTAACACTTTATTGTGTAACTTGAAGAAGTTACTTTCTTATGATCTACAACGAGGGTGGTGTGAAAAGTTTTCGTCCTGACAAAATAATTGTTTACGAAGGTGATTGCCTCTTCATTTGACGAAAATCTCGGTCCTCCGAGCGCAATTTTTAGATGAATGAACAAAAATAAGTCGCTTGGGGCTAGATCTGGTGAGTAAGGCGGATGGTCAAGAAGTTCCGCAAGTTCTGCCTTCAGCTTTTAAAGTAATGATGCGTGGTATGCTCCTGTGATATTTTTCCTTTTTGAAAATAATCGATCAAATCAACTTCATGACTATACCAAAAAACAATCGCCATCACTTTCCCAGCCGAAAATACAGTTTTTGCTTCAGTTCCCATACATGCCATACACTGTTACATAACAACTACGCGTCCAAATTGACTGAAACTTTAGTGACTAACTGTCAATAGATGAACAACGAAATTCACCAGATTTTATTTACGAAAGCTGCTATCTTCATATTGAGGTCGGAAACTTTTCAGGCGTCCCTCGTATCCACAGGAATTCGACAAAATAATTATCGTATTGGTATCAAAATGGAAATATTAATGGTTCGAAATTGTCAAAACACATTCTTATATCGATGATCATAAATTTAAAAAAATGTGAGCCGTCACGAGACGCCTGGCACATGTGAAACATTAATGATAATATTTTGTGACCCCTGTGATCATTTTTGGGTACTGAAATGTTTATAAAAAATATATAATTGAAATTACGTGAAAAAATTTTAATGTGGCTTAATATACTAGTAGGTTAGGTCCAAAGTGAGTGGGTCTATTTACACTCGACTAAATAAACCCATCTTCTTAATGAAGCCGATTAGTTTGTATGGTGAGTTGTCTTTCAGGTCAGATGGTAAGAGTAGGTACGGCTCTGCTGTTTCATCATTTTCCAAACAGGCGACACACCCTGTCTTCCGACAGTCCGAGTCTCTGCATATGATGATTCAAATGACGGTGACCTGTAAGAAGGCCTATTAGACATTGTAGTTCATCCCTACTGTCCTTCAACAACTATTTGGTATCAAGCTTCGAAGGGTGAATAAACGCCTTGAAGTGAGCCAATCCTGAAGATTCTGCCAGAAGTCCATAAATCTTCTTGCCATCCAGGTGTGCAATCTTTGTTTGATAAATCCTAAAGCGATGCCAATGACAGGTTCTGGTCCGATGAAGCTCTCCTTTGCAAGGGAGTCAACAGCCTCATTGCCTTCCAGGCCAGTATGGCCAGGAATCCAAAACCGGAGACAATCTGTTAAGTCTTCCTATCGAGGAGAGTCGTTTTTGACAATTGGCTACCAACTTAGACGGTGCTCGGTAGGAGCCAAGAGCTTTCAACGCTAATTGACTGTCCAAGAATAATTTTATTGACTTGTGTATGAGGTTGGATTCTTCCAAGTCTCTCCGCAAACAATTAAATAGTGTAAATTTCCGCTTGAAATACAGTCGCATAGGTTCCTAGGCAGGTTGATATCTTTGTCCTGGGTCTACGACTGAAAACACCTACATCAGAACATGAAGGCGTTTTTGATTCATCTGTGAACCAACAACCATCTGCTCTTAATATTTGCTCCTCCCGGAGGAGAAGTAACCCAAGAATCTTAACTAGTTATTGCAAAAGATCTTAAATTATAAATACCAATAATAAATGTTTCAATATGAATTTCACTATCATTAGAAAATTAATTAATTAATGAATTTTTTTATGTTCCTGTTAATAACAAATAAGAAAAACATTCTTATGCTACTCGCTATGATCTGATTTTGAAATACAATTTTGTCAGTCTTTATGAAATTTATTCTTCAAGAACGTGTTTCAGTGCATTATTTTTCATAAAAATGGAATTGAAATTAATTTAAAAATAGTATATTCTACGAAAATTTTGTAAATTTTAATGTACCAGGAGAGTAGATTTTACATTTACTGACCCTTGAGACAAACCAGATAAACGCGGGCTCAATGCAAAGACAAATACACGCTTTAATTATTAAATATAATTAACTCACTACTGATGACTTTATAGTGCGTCATGGTGTGATTTTGCTTTCTTTGCAGGAGGCTTCTCGCTTGCATTTTCTAAATTATAACTGTCAGACATATTTTATTTTTAATTAATTTTAAAAATCAATTAGTAAAACACAGGTTATGTATACTGTAGTAAACACAACTGAATACACCATAGGTATGCGAGTTCAGTGTGGCGAGAAAGATAGTGTAACGCTGAACCAGCGGGAAGAGAATCGCACAGTCGCTTGCGCATGGCGACCCGTCACCATGCCAGAAATTGATTTAACGTGCGGCTATAGATGTTTCACATCAAAAAGGCAAAAAGAAGTAATCTACGTACATTGTTTTATCAATAAGTTATTGTACGTCAACTAATAGATACAACTAAAAATCAAAAACACTTCCTAGATGACCTATCTCAGATATACTCACTTAGGAAATCATCGCACAATAATTTTTTCAATTTTTAACAGGAATAAAATGTTTGTCAATATCTACAAAACAAAAAGTAACAAAGAAAGTTCTGAATAATAAAGATATCATGTTTTATAATAGATATTTAATTGGCGTCCCAATTCCCTATGACCAAATCCCGATACATCATATCAAACCATATGGAGTGTTTTTTTTTGAAATATGAGGGACTAGAGAGGAAGCTTGAAGCAACATTTTCATGTTAACACCTGTTAAATCAAAGTGTCATTTCAATATTAGATACCAAATGTTCCCACAGAAATTATTTGATGGGAACATTACTTTATCACCTAATTTGCATAAATTAATCTCACCATCAAACTGTCCCATATCGAAGTTGGGTTCCATATTTCTTGACTCGGATTTTCCCTTACCCTTCGTTCGGTATCAAATTCGGAACCTGTTTCATCTTCGCTCGAAATGCTGGAAAAATCACCCACTTGTTTTTCTATATCTTTTGACCATCTGAGCATATTCATATCGTCTCCCCCGCCAGCAAGAGGTAATTTTGTCGTTGCTTCCATACCAGCATTGAGGTCCTTCGTCACTCACCTATAGATTCACAATTCATAATAATCAATTGGAAAAGTATGGTTTTGTTACCGTTAATGCAAGATAAACGACACGACTACTTTATAAATTACAAAAACATATCTACTCTATGCCGTTTTCAATGGAGAAGTACTGCAGGACTATTTTTAGATTATATTTATTTGGAAAAACGGTCTCAGGACGTTTAATTCACATGGAGACCATTATCCAAATCAAATATTTTCAGTGTTAGGTTCGAGTATTCAATTAAATCACGAGGCAATGGACAGCTATAGTTTTCTACGTACCCTGCTTTTGATGGATTAAGCTACCTTTGTTGTCCCGGTAAAGGAATTGTGCCAAGCCATATTTCTATCCAATTTGACACCAAAAATTGATTATCACGGCTAACGTAATACCATTTTAGAAAAAAAAGATGCCTGGATTTTCTTCACATCAAATTTTACTTTGTTAGAGTCCCCCAAGTCTCAATTTTCCCCATATATTGGTTAAGATACATCGTTAATATACATATAAAGGGTGGACACCATATATACAGTGTGACACACTTAAGATGAAGCAGTGATTTCATTTTTTGTACAGGCGTAGATCTTCATGGGTCGCACTTTTCGCAATACTTAGCCCGAGTGACAGCCTCAAACCCAGTCTACTGCGATCTCGCGAAAAGTTATTTGAAAAACTTGCTTAGAAATTGATTTTGACCCTACATACCAAATTTCGATCCAAAATTGGAAATGTGAATTTTTTTTGAAATTTTCATATTTAATTTCGAATAAAATAAATTCTGTAACTTTTTATTCGAAATTAATAATTTCGAATAAAAAGCTACAAAAATGTCAAAATCAATGAAATAAGGTGATAAATATAAACCATTAGATTACTGCTATTGGGCCCAAGGAATTTTTTTAAACTATAGAAATTTCCTAACAAAAAAGTGTGTTCACTGATAAGACTAACTACGCGAACAAACACATGACATCACCGCGAAAGAATGCAGTCGGGAATCACCGGTAAAATTCTATGACCGAAACGACTACAGATTTCTAGAAAGAACCGGTTACCGATATAAACATGTCTTGCCAACCCAAGAGGGCAGTTCAGAAAGTGAATCGAGCGACTTAACAAGAAATTCAAATAGTGGAAATAAATTAAGCGTTAGTTGTTGTTAGTATTGTAAATAAATAAGTTTGTGATTAGTGAAATATTGTTGGAAATAAATTTGTTAAAGACAGTTGTTAATTCTTTAATTTGTTACAAGTGGTGATCAGGGTGATCAGAAGTGGATTTGTAAAATAAATCTGTGAGCGCTTGGTGGACAATCTTTGTATTGCAGAGAAATTGAATATAATACAGTGTTCGTTGTGTTTCGCGAAGTGGACAGTACCGGACTACGGAAATATAAACTGATAGACCTTTCTCGCGAAAAATAAATAAGTGTTTTCGGACTAGAATAAAATAAGTGGCATATACAGTTTTGTGGAAAATAGACAATAAGAGACAAAATGTGTTCGAGGAAAGTGCGCCTAGTGGACTTGAAAGTCGCCGAATTGAAGCAAGAATTAGAGGAGGGGGAGCTAGATTGTTCTGGAAAGAAATCAGTACTCCAGAAGAGACTGTGGGATAACTTGACTGAATCAGGAGAAGATCCCGAAACATATTTTTTCAAAGTTTCTGGAAGTGATTTGAGTTCAATAATGAGCAAACTCAATGAGAATACCAAATTGCTGAAAGATGAACTTCAACAAAATTCGGTAAGTCTGGAGGAGAAGCGTCTGGAAAATTCGAAGTACCTGGAGGAGAAGCTTCTGGAAAATTCGAAGAGTTTGAAGAAATAACTTCTAGAAAATGCAGAAGGCTTAAAGAAAGAACGTTGTTGTTTGGCGAGTCTACTTGAAGAAAGGATAGAAACCATCGAGACAGAGATAGATAAAATCAGGAGAAAACTCAATTCCGGAACTGAGTTTCAACATGGAAAAACTTCAAAGGGCAATGAAAGATGTCAAAATCAGTTTTGAACCAGGAAAGCTCTTCATGAAGCCGCGCCCAGAGCGAATGGATGGAATGCAGGATAGAAGGCGGTGCATTAACACTGGCGTTGCGTGGAGAAGCAACCAATATTTTACAAAGACCAACTTATAAATCATCTTGAGCTACGGTATGGGCAAGCCCGCCTAGAGCACGTTTACCATTCACAGCTAAAAAACCGCTGCCAGAAATCAGGAGAATCTCTAAAGGAATTTGAAGCCGACATTGCTCGATTGGTTCGTCTGGCATATCCTGCTACATCGGAAAATATAATGCAGCGGTTAGCAGTTCAGGCATTCTTGGACAGACTTCGCGACCAAGAAACGAGGCAGGCATTGACACTAGCTCGTCCCAAACATCCCGTGGATGCACTGGCAAGGGCTCTGGAGTTTGAGACTGCAGAGCCAGGGCAAAGTTCGAACTATTGAGGAAGATGGACAGATGGCTGCTGATATTGAGGCCACCATTAGAAAGGTAACGAAAGAAGTGTTGCTCGAGAGAAAACAAATAAGATGCTGAAACTGTGGGAAAATCGGGCATGTGCGTAGCAAATGTTCAAGCATTCAAAGAACCAAAACCAAATCAGGTAAACTAGAGGGGGTCGATGAGAAGGGGCAATCGTCAGCCTGTATCCAGCAAGCCCCCGATAAAAACGCAGATGCCCTGTCAGGGAGACCATGTCCCGATGACCATGTCCAGAAGTCGAAGAAGTGCTACAGTTGAAGAAGGGCCAGAGAAACATTTTATACTTTGTGACTAAAAAGCATTCTCGAGACGAACCGTCCTATGAAGTCTGGAGGAGTCTTACCAAACTGAAGGACACGATGCTCGAGCAGAATCTTGTGTACTTGGCAATCCTGAAATTAGGCTCTGGGTTCGACAGGCTGGATTGGAGAATTGTGAGAAGCATATTGGAAACGATATTCAGATCCAGCGGCATCAAGATTTTGGTGTGCGGTAACCATCTTCCACGACCAAGCATGAAGACTGCGGAGTGTTACTTCCATCGAACTTTACAGTGCAGATATGGAGAGTCCTGCAGGTATCGACACACGCCAAGGATGATATTTCGGGGCGAAACGTCTTTAAAAAGGGGACAATGTAACGAATCTGAAGCCGCCCCTGACCGATATGCCGGCCGACTAGGACCCTACCGACTACATTTTTTTAGAAAGGACCGTTACCGATATAAGCACGTCTTCCCGACCGAAGAGGGCAGCTCAGAAAGTGAATCGATCGGCTAAGAAATTCAAATAGTGGAAATAAATTAAGCGTTAGTCGCTAAGTGTTGTAAATAAATTAGTTTCTGATTAGTGAAATATTGTCAGAAATAAACTTGTGTAAGACATTTAATTCTTTAATTTGCTACAATACTATACCGCTATATCACTTTACAATTGTTTCGCTTCTGATTAAATTAAATCAGAAATATCCACAACTATTTCGAGCACACAACAATCGAATTTTCGCCAACATTCTTCGAAATATTTCCTTTCTAACAAAATAACCAATCGTTGACTCTAATATATCTGAAAGATTTATTTGACCCTCGTTAAATGCCTGCACGGTGACTCATCTCTTATTCTTTTTTCTCGTTATTTTATAATTTGATATTATTCTCTACTTCCTATCAGATATAGAGGTGACTTGGCACATTGGTAATATGAATCGCTACTTTCGCACAGGCTCCGCTTTTGGAGCGCCTGTAGGTTTTTCCTGAGTTGTGCTTGTGTTTTGTCGTTAAAAAAAATACCCAAAAGAATTATCTTTCGACCGTGTATTTTTCTCGCGAAAATTCATGTTGTTGAAGATGGATTGATTTTACTACGTTACATAGATGACTGGACTGCGAACAGCTGTAATACACCTTGGTGACTCGGAGAGTTACTATAATCTACCGATTCAGTTTCACCTGTCATCATATTTTTTCATAAAGTTTTCGTGAAGATTGAAAAAACGATTCATTTTGTATATTCTCCGTTTTAATTTAAATTTCAGTGAATTACTTTCAACTGGTAGGTACGCTTATTTTGGTTGAACCTTGTAAAGTTCTCTTAAAATTTATTAAAAACATAACAACGTTGTTTTGTTTTGAAACGTTTCTGAAAACTTGCACCGTACTTACTCTATAGCTGAATATAAACTGTATATTAATGAGCTACTTTTAGATTGTTACATAAACATACAGTGTCGGCGCGATCAGCTCAACTCAATATTTTTAGAAACACTTCATACAATTTTCATTGTCTTGAATCACCTTATGTTGAAGATGTTTGATTCCATGAATATTTTCCCATGATACTACGCGAGTAATCAAATATATACGAAAATATGTGGTCTATAAAGGACGTTATTGACATAAAAGTAGTTTGTTCACTTGAACAAGATTTAGAGTATCGAAAGACACGATAATCAAAACTGATAAGACTCAAAATGAATCATCAAGACTACGACAGAAAGTATATTATGGTTATAGTAAGTGACCTTATTGATATTCTCTCATCGTTTCTGAATTACAGCATGTTTTTCGAAAATGTGCATTTTCGAAAAGTTGCCTGTAATTTTTTTTCGTGTCAAAATTTTCTTGTTTCTATAAAAACATTTCCAAATGGTGTAAAAAACTTATTTTTTCGAGTGAGATATCAATAGACATTAATTGATGGAAAACTATTTTTTCAATGAGACACCCTGTATATTAACGCATATTTCTCTAGAGCTTAAAATTACCTTTCCAAAAATGTATCACAGTTGATGTTTTGCTAGAGTCATCTTTGAAATACAGAACTTTTAGGTTTTTTCATGTTGACTTTGAAATGCACACTTTGATCAAGTAGACTTTGAATGATGCGGCGATAAAACAGAAAAAAATTGTTCAAAAGTAGCTATCGAATGTTGAGAAGGCTTTTCACATCAGAAATTAGAACGCATGCAAATATTTACTGGTAACTGTCAAATTTTGATTAAAGCAGTAGAGATACTCTTCAATTAGTGCTTTTTGTTTAATTTTCAAACACATTCGCAATGAAGTATGAGAATTATGAAAAATGGGACATGATAGTGTGTTTTATACAAACCGGGGAAAATGCAGAAGCAGCAAGCAATTTGTATCACGAAAGGTATCCAGAGAGAAGATAACCTTTTAGAGACATTTTCTCAAGATTGCGGCACAACCTATTTGATGGTGGTCAATTTGAAAATAAAAGGACAAAACTATATGAATCAAATAGGGATATGGAGTTGCAAGAAATAACTGTTTTAGGAGCTGTTGAAAATAATCCCAAAACGTCAACGCGAAATTGGAAAATATCAACAGGCCTACCAAGAAGTAACGTTAGGAAAAACACAAATTCAAATCATACAGGACCAGAAAAGTTCATCAACTCAGACCAAGAGATTTTGAATGCCGCATGGCTTTTTGCCAGTGGTTCCTGGAAAGTTGTAATCAAGTGTGTGATTTTTCGTTAACTTGTATTTGGACAAACGAAGCTTATGTGAGCAGTGCCGGCATTTTCAACCGCTAGAATTCTTATACTTCGGCACAACAAAATCCTCATTCTACTGTGGAGCAGAGAAGCCAAGAAAGATGTGGTTTTAGTGTGTGGGCAGGTGTTTTCAGAGGTAGAATTGTTAACTCGTAAATTTATAATGGCACTTTGAAGGTGATTGATAATGTTTCATGATGGATTTCACTAGTTCGGACTTCCATTGTCTACTATATAAAATGATTTGAAATCCCTGAAACAACTAAAAAAGAATAATTAAAAATGAATAGCTGAAAATAACAATTATATTAAGCAAAAATAAACCTGAAATGAAATAATAGTGAAATAAACTACAAGTAAAAATATAACAATTGAATAGATAAAAACAAAATAAAAATAAAGGAATGAAGAAAGAAAATAAAAATAAAAAGTGTAGAGATTCCAAGTCACGTTACTTCACGACGTTTCGATTGTTAGTATCTACAATCGTCTTCGGGTGATGACTGGACCGATTCCTCCGAGGGATGACTATTTATAGGTCGTTCAAATACTTTCACTTATCCCTGCTTTCCATTTTCCCCTTCACTGGTTCCGTTTGGAGATGACCGTTTTCGTGGGAGATGACCGTTTTGGCGGGAGTTGGCCATTTTTCGCTTGATGATGGGTTTCCATATGTTGCGTCTTTCTACGCTGGCCTGGGTGAATACGTTGTTGGACAACATGTATGCGGCTTCCTTGAATTTTCTCTCTGTGCAAGATCTCAGCTTGGGACCACTCGATGTTGCGAGGCTCCTGCTGTCTTATAGCCAAAGTCTTTTCTACCATCGCTTTGGAGTAGCCATTCCGTTGAAGATCATTTTTGATGATGTGTAGTTCCTTCTCGAGACCTTCCTTCGTATTACAGAGCCCAAAAGCACGGTCTAATAGAGTCTTGATGATTCCTCTTTTAGTCGATTGATGGTGGTTGGATTTGTGGTTCAGATACTGTCCCGTATGAGTGGGTTTTCGGTATACAGATGTTTCCCAATTAGTGTCGGTCCTCTTCACCAAAACGTCTAAGAATGGCAATTCGTTGTGATTTCCTTCTCCATTGTGAAAGTGATGGAAGGTCTCACGCTGTTGATGTGTTTCAGGAAGGCGTCTAGTTCAGTATTCCCATGGTTCCATATTATGAAGGTGTCGTCAACATATCTCAACCAGACTCGGGGTTTCTTGTGGGCTTCTTCAATGGCCAGAGTTTCAAACCACTCCATATATATGTTGGCTATGACTGGTGAAAGTAGCGATCCCATTGGCAGTCCCTCATCTTGTGTAAAGAATTCGTCCTTCAGTTGGAACTGGACTGGAGAAGGAAATCCACAACGAATTGCCATTCTTAGACGTTTTGGTGAAGAGGACCGATACTAAATGGGAAACATCTGTATACCGAAAACCCACTCATACAGGACAGTATCTGAACCACGAATCCAACCATTATCAATCGACTAAAAGAGGAATCATCAAGACTCTATTAGACCGTGCTTTTGGGCTCTGTAATACGAAGGAAGGTCTCGAGAAGGAACTACACATCATCAAAAATGATCTTCAACGGAATGGCTACTCCAAAGCGATGGTAGAAAAGACTTTGGCTATAAGACAGCAGGAGCCTCGCAAGGAAGAGAAGCCGTCACAACCAGTGCTTGCACTTCCTTACTTCAGAGGATTATCGGAGAGGATAAGAAGAATTGGTTCCAAGTATAACATCAGAACCTGTTTCAGATCCGGTAACACTATCCGTAGCAGCCTCACGAAAACCAGGCCACCAAATGCGGACTGCGATTCCAAGAATTGCATTTACCGGATACCCTGTGAGTGCGGAAAATCCTATATCGGTGAAACTAAGAGGCCATTGAATGTTCGCATTGCCGAGCACAAGAAGCACACACAGCGAGGGGAAACCAGCAAATCAGGAATAGCAGACCATGTTTGGACCCATCAACACAACATCGAGTGGTCCCAAGCTGAGATTTTGCACAGAGAGGAACATTGCTTTAGGAGAAAATTCAAGGAAGCCGCATACATGTTGTCCAACAACGTATTCAGCCAGGCCAGCGTAGAAATACGCAACATATGGAAACCCATCATCAAGCGAAAAATGGCCAACTCCCGCCAAAACGGTCATCTCCCACGAAAACGGTCATCTCCCACGGAACCAGTGAAGCGGAAAATGAAAAACAGGGATAAGTGAAAGTATTTGAACGACCCATAAATAGTCATCTCTCGGAGGAATCAGTCCAGTCATCACCCGAAGACGATTGTAAATACTAACAATCGAAACGTCGTGAACTAACGTGACTTGGAATCTCTACACTTTTTATTTTTATTTTCTTTCTTCATTCCTTTATTTTTATTTTGTTTTTATCTATTCAATTGTTATATTTTTACTTGTAGTTTATTTCACTATTATTTCATTTCAGGTTTATTTTTGCTTAATATAATTGTTATTTTCAGCTATTCATTTTTAATTATTCTTTTTTAGTTGTTTCAGGGATTTCAAATCATTTTATATAGTAGACAATGGAAGTCCGAACTAGTGAAATTTTTAATGGCACTCTCACATTTTAGAGGTATTTAGAAATTTTAAGGCAAAATATTGAACCCCTTGTTGATGAATTGCCACTAATGGATCTCAGAAAATTATATTTTCAACAAGACGGGGATTCGCCTCACAACAATTCTATCTTCACCAATTTTTTAGCTGCAAATTTTGGTAATAATTGGATAACTGTTGGGCGGCCAGGTCACCGGACCTAACGTCTATGGACTTTTACCTCTGGGGAAGGTTAAAAGATCTTCCTTTTAGATTGCCGACCAATTCAAGATACGAATTAGAAACGCCAGTGATGCAAAGTTTTGCTTCTCTCCCTTCTATTGACCTAATTAATTCGGCAAAAAACGTTCAGAAAAGTTGTCGCCTGTGTGTAGGAGATGCTGATAGACATTTCGAAAAGCTTCTCTGAAGAAATATATTTCATTATTCGTTATTTATTGTTGAAGTATTATTTATTAGTTTTATTGAAGCTATGCGTTTTAATTACTGCTGTGAAAAGCTTTATCAACATTTGGTAGCTACTGCTGAACATTTTGTTTCTGTTTTATCGCCGCGTCGTCCAAAGCCTACTTGATCAAAGTGTGCGTTTCAAAGTCTACATGAAAAAACCTAAAAGTTGCTATAAGAACGTTTTTTTCATACACAAGTGAGACAACCACACTGTTTACGCATGTGTATATATTTTATTTTGTAACGAAACAAATGAGCTTGAAATAAATAATAGTTTAAAAAAATAAAAAGACACATTTTAATAATTCAAAAAAGTTGATTTTGTTGTAAAAAAGCGTGGGGTGGTAAATAGCCATTATTATAAATACTTGGTTAGTAGCTGTTCGCCAGATTGAAGCCATAATAAAAATATAGTTCAAAGCATCCCACGCTTTTTTACAACAAAAATAATTTATTCCAATTAATTTTTTATTTTTCATTTTGTGTTGCTATTAAAGCGTTTTCAAACTATTTTTTTCAAACGTTTATTTAACTTGTTTGTTTGATTATTTGTTTATTTATTTGTTTGGGTCAAATTTAGTAATTGAAGTCTACTCCCCTTCCTGTTGACAGATTGAGCTGATATTTGGTATACACGTTTATTTTTGATGACAATATAATTTAATAAATTCTGTATCATTGTAAATCCAAGATGGGCGCAGCTACAAAATGGCAGAGTACATATTTTTTCACAACTATCTCAATATGGGTATCAAATGACAGGGCTTGACTAGTAGAATAGTAGTACACTTTGAAAAAAATGCAAATTCAAGAAGGCCGCAGCTACAAAATGGCGGATTACATATTACTTCACAACGACCTCAGTATGGGTATCGAATGACAGGGCTTGACTAGTACTGTAGTAGTACACTATGAAAAAGATGCAAATCCAATTTCATCTATATCAAGCACTTAGTCAATTCAGAGTCGGAATACCAGTATGGATCTCCCACCTAAGTCAAGATTTTGTATCGTGTCGAGGACTGTGTGGCGTTAGGGTGGTTTACAATGACACGTCGTTCGCGATACACCACCCCAGTTTAGGTAAAAGGTGGATAAAAATTAAAAACTAAAAACTTGAAAATAAAATTATTGAAAAAATGTTTCATGTTAAGTTTAAGAAAAAAATAATACTGATGTAGATAATGTACTTAAAAATAAAAAATATTTAAGAAGGTCCTAGGTGGCAGTCATCACACCATTTTCCTCAACAATCTACGGTATCGATAAGATAAAAATAATAAAATCATTGGGGGTAGTATTTACATATTTACTCAGGTCACGCTACGCCCAACGATTTTATTATTTTTTCTCTGATCAATACCGTAGATTGCTGAGGAGAGTGGTGTGGCGACTGTTACCTAGGACCTTTCGAATTATTTTTTTTTAGTTTTTAGTATATTACCTACATCTTTTTTTTTTAAATAAAACCGTTTAACATAAAACATGTGTTTTACTCATTTTATTTAATGAATTATGATATCACTCTCAATCCTGCATTTACCTATATACCATTTTTCGACGATTCATTCCAAACCTATGAAATTTCGATAAACTCGTAACTCGTTCATTAGGTAACATCACGTGAATCAAATTACCCATTCCCTTCATTTTTATTCATACATTGTACCCAAGATTGTATCTGAAATATTGGAAATCATAACTTAATTCATAAAATCTTGATATTATATTTCTGAATGAAGAAACACAACACGAAAAAATATTCAACGAAAGTCATTTTTTGTGGAGGAAAAAATCAGTTTTTATCGACCTTTTTTTTGGGTAATTGTTACCGTCCACAATCTGAAAAAATATAAAAATTATAATGGAGAACTTTATACAAGTGTAGAAGGGCAAACTTTTTAGTTTACCCCGATAAGTTACTGCGTAAAAATCAAAGTATTTTTCACAAAGAAAAATCTTCTATTTATCAGTAACTTGTCGTATTTCACAATTTTGCCTATCAAAAAAATTATTAAGAAATTATACTTATCTTTTACGTTTCGGAGGCCAAAATCTGCCTCCGTCTTCAGAAATGGATAAAAATTCGAATATATACGCAGTTATTCCTTTTTTTGAGAGCTTATTTCTTTACTTCTTCGACAGATGTCAAAGAAGTTTTGAAATATGAAATTATGTCAATTTGTTGATTGACAACTGAAATATTCGATGTAATACAAGGTACTCTCCGATAAATTCAATAGAAAATAAAGAGTCAATTAAAAACCAAACGAACATACAAACAGCTTCACAAATTCAACAACTAACGTTATACCTTACATTCCAAGACTATCTGAAAAAATAAGACGAATTGGAAATAGATATGATGTTAGAACTACTTTCAAAACAAAAAATACACTGAGATCTATACTCAGACATACAAAACCCAACAACACTGAAGAAAAAACAAAAAATTGTATTTATAAAATACCTTGTTCTTGTGGTAAAAGTTACATTGGTGAAACCTCAAGACCATTGAAAGTGCGTGAGAATGAACATCGAGATTATATAAAAAATAGACAATTGACAGGATCAAAATTATCAGAACACATTTTAAAATCAGACGGTGAACATCGGGTGGAATGGAATAGGACAAGAAAGATCACCAATGAGCCTCATTCTAAGAGACATAAGCTAAAAGAATCAGCGTATATTCTCATGTCTGGAGAGAATTGTATCTCGAATAGCTCCTTAGAAATAGACCGTACTTGGCTACCCATCTTGAAGAAAACTTTGGATAGTGGCGAAATGGCAACAAACTGATATCGGAGAGTACCTTGTATTACATCGAATATTTCAGTTGTCAATCAACAAATTGACATAATTTCATATTTCAAAACTTCTTTGACATCTGTCGAAGAAGTAAAGAAATAAGCTCTCAAAAAAAGGAATAATTGCGTATATATTCGAATTTTTATCCATTTCTGAAGACGGAGGCAGATTTTGGCCTTCGAAACGTAAAAGATAAGTATAATTTCTTAATAAATTTTTTGATAGGCAAAATTGTGAAATACGACAAGTTACTGATAAATAGAAGATTTTTCTTTGTGAAAAATACTTTGATTTTTACGCAGTAACTTATCGGGGTAAACTAAACAGTTTGCCCTTCTACACTTGTATAAAGTTCTCTATTATAATTTTTATATTTTTTCAGATTGTGGAAGGTAACAATTACCCAAAAAAAAAGGTCGATAAAAACGAAAAAATGTATATTGCATTCGAGAGAGACATGGAGACATTGGTGAATTCAGGATTAAAGAGGTATCAGAATTCGCTAAAAAAAGTACAGGTCGGTATTAAAAAAAAGATGTGGGTGACTCTAAGTAAACAAAATACCGTATGAAAACTAAAACGAGTGCCTACTGTAGCTTTCATGAAGTTGAGTTAATGAATCTTTATCTTTTTTTTTTCATATTTTTTATAATGAATATACTAGAGCAGAAAAATCAAAAACAACGATTTAATTTCTTTTTTTTTCGATTATTTCTAGAACGGCTCACGATATACTGGATTTTTAAACATGATTCCATTGCTTTCTAAAAATACATTTTTGTCTAATCGACCCAACATCGTATCTTCTACCGCTCCCGAGATGGCAATAGTGTGCAATTGAATTCTCGTCACACGGTATATATAAATATATTTGACATTAGTAGCTTTATTTTTAAACGGGAGCAAACACATGAAAGATTCATTATTATCATTATTATTTCCATCTTGTCTATAGCAATTGACCATTATTTATATTACCTACACTCAATTTTTTTAAAATAACTAGGTACATTCAGGAGAAGGTATTCTTCATGTTTTTCAACGAACAAAAAGCAATAAATTCAACCTGTTTGTTTAGTTGTTTTCCAAATTACAACCCCTGCACCCCCACTGTTGACACTTCGAGAGACGAACAATATGAACTCTTCGCGGTATAAACGCACATTGGGAGAACCAACCCTTAAATATAAACACTTATCATAATTGAACGGGAACATACACAACCCTCTCTCTCTGTTTATTGCCATCAATATGTTGTATCAACGGAGACTAATTCATAAAACTCAATTTAATCACACCTGCAGGGTGCAGTGTGTTCTAAAGACTATACTGGGCGTGTTGATAGCTTGTTCTGCTTCGATATGTAGGGAAATTGTGGATAGGTAGGTATACATTTGGGCAAGAAACGTTTCAGAGATTTTTTGCTGTCCTGGGGAGTCGTCCGACTTATCTCCGGAAAACACTGCAACACCATGGACTTTTTGTTGCGTATTCCGACCCCTTTCTCTTAAATGGCACTCATTTCAACAATCTTGTCTCCTGTACTAGTTTCTAGTTCATACAGGTTTCTTGTTGAATATTTGTCATATGCTTGTGAACATAATGTGAGTTTTGTAAAAGCTATTTTCCGGTTTTTTTAATGCCGTTAAGAAAGTTCTGAAATTCCGAGTATATCCGGAGATATCCCAAAAAAACAGAAATTTCAGAAAATGGTGTTAATTTTTTTTTCTGGCTTTAGTTTTCAAAGGATTCGAAAATAAATTGCACTTCCACATTGCCACTTCTTTCCTGCTATATAAAGGTGTTTTCAGATTTGCTATCCGACGTTTCGTCTTCCAGCCACCATCATCAACTTTATTTTTTCTTATGGGCGCTACACTGTTTTGAATAGAACCAGATTTTATCTTTTCAATTATGTATTATAAGTTATCATTATTTTTAAAAAAATTGGAGTTATTGAAAAAAATTAATTCTTATCACAATAGGCTTTGACTTTGATGTTTCTAACTTTGACTTTCAATTTGTTACACTCAATGAAATTTTGTTATTGTACAAGTCATTGAATTTTTGGCGAAAAATGGCTTTCACGAATGAAGAAAAAAGAGATGTGTTCCAAATTTATTGCAAATACGATAAAAACAGTGTTAGGAAATCGGAAATGTATTTAAACTTATATCCCGAAAGACGACAACCACATCGAACCATGTTCAACAAGTTATTGGATCAAAATCTCACCGAGTTTGGTTCGTTTGGAAAGCCAATGAAAAATAGGGAGACAGAATCACCAATCAAAATTTAATAAATGAGGTGTGTATGAGGTAAATTAGACATTGTGTCCTTTTCAATAAAAATAGAATTTCACACAAATTACAATAATTAACTAAAATGTAAAGACAAAAGTAAATCATAGCAAATACTCAAAATGATGGCCTTGTTCATGATAACACAGCACGATTGATTTCCCTCCTCCTCAATCTTCCAAACTCTCTAACAATGCTGTGTTGAAGGTCCTCAATATTTTGATACTACCTCTGACCATAAACTCTATTCTTCAATGTACCCCATAAGAATGTATTCATAACACTTAAGTCTGGATATCTTGCCGGCCACCTCACCGGACCATTATTTCCTATCCATTTATCACCAAACCAACCTTTCAGTCAGGTAATTGGATACTTGTCTGGTAGTGTGCGGTGGAGTGTTGTTATAGTAAGCCAAAGGTAGATCATCCAAATAGTCTTCGAAAATCGACATTAAAAACTGGTGATCTGTTTCTCCATTCAGAATGGGGAATGTTCCTCAATTTGGGTTAATACAGCAAATGCAAGTTTGAACAAAATAAATTTGAGTTTAATTCATGAGTTTTTCAAATTCACTTCGAAAAGTATTCAAATTGATGTTTCAAATGTTGGGTTTAAATTTTTAAAGGGATTTGTTTCTAATTCACATATTGGCAACAGCGCCTATATCAAGTTGAAATAATTTATACGTACCTAAATATTCTACTTCAAAAAAGGAAAATTATCTTTATAAATCAACAATTAAGGCAAAATATAAATTATAGTTCAATACCACCTCCACAAGCCACATAAACAACAGTTGTTTTGTTATTTATTTATATAGAGAAAGATAGGTTAGGTTCACAAAATGTCATATATCATAGAATGTCTCGGAACTAGGAACATAAGTAAACAGAACAGCACGCCTCTGAAATATGTCATCTTTGTTTGTCTCATACAGGTAACAGATTCATTGTCCTTTATTAGCTATAACCGATGTTGCCAAATGGTGAAATAAAAACGAATCCCTTTATATGTTGAATGCATTATTTCATTTCTCTTTTTAAGTATTTATATAATTTTTTAAAGAAAAAGATTGAAATGATAAGTTTAAAATGCGTTGTTTTAAAGCTCTTTTACTACTTAATTTTCGTCAGGAGGAACATTCCCCATTCCGTCAAATAAATGAGAATGAGAAATGAGAACCCAAAATTCCAACTTTGTAAATTCCTGCCCACACGTTAATACTGAATCGCACTTGAGGTCGAATTTCTCGGAACTGCCTGGGATTGTGTCCGTTATTTCAGTTGAATATCCCACAATTGGTAAAAGTGCTTTCATCTTTCCAAATTACATTTTCCAGGAAAACAGGAAAATTAGGTATTCTTATTAGCCAATTACAAAATTCTAATCGCCTTTCGGGATATGTGTATTTTGTAACATTTTGAACCGTTTTTTTCGAAATGTCTCCAACCACTTGTATGACAAATATTTATTTCGGAAGAAATTTGACGTGTAGATTTTCCCGGGTTCATGTACATATTGAAATTATTAATTTTATTGAAAGGGAATTTTAGCACTTTTAAAACGACATATTATAAGTCAGGTAATTGCGCAACTTTATCCCAATTCAACCATCTTCGTATCTCTCATAGTTTCCGAGATCCCAATGGTGAGGATCCATTTTGAAACACCCTGTATAGGTAAGGCATTGCAGTCGTCGCAGTTAAGCTTGCTGACTCTGAATTATTTATAATTGTAATAATTTAAAATATCTGCGGTCTAAGGGTCTGCAAGCTCAAGTGTGACGACTGCAACGCCTTATATATAGGATAGACGGGCCGCAGTTTTAACCAGAGATTCGAGGAGAATTTGAGAAGTTACAGATCGAATAAACAAGATTCCAACTACGCCAAAAATATTATAGAAAACACTCACAATTTCACACAAAATCCGGAAATTCTACACATTCAACCAAAAAGTCTGAAATCCAATTTATAGAAATCAAAAAATATCTTGCTAATAAAAACAACATTGTTCTGAATGATCAGATAGATATTTATAATTATCCAAGCATCCATAATGTTATTAGTAATTTATCAAATTCCCGATGATACGTCTCTCTACCTATAACGCAACTTTTAGTATTTAAGGAGATAAAATCATATACCTTCATATAACTCGCTCAGAAGATAATACAGTGTGTCGAAACAGCTGCTGGTATTAAATGTTATTGTTGTGTAAATTGTGAAGTATTATTTTCACCGTATCCATTCAATTATAGTACGTCATATATTAACCATATATTTAAACCAATGCGGATGCAGGAATATCACAAAATCGTGACAACCATATCCCTTCTATTCCCTAATTTAAAAATGAGAATTATAAAACTGTTTTTTCAGACATTTCTGTAAATCTCCGAGAAAACCGGGGGTATATTAAAAATATAAAACATAGTCTTGTGGGTAATCAAGCACATGATTTTTAAAAGAGACTGGTGTTACATCACTCGGTCAATATGAAAAAATCACTTCTTAACCCTGTATAACCATTAAAACATCCTGAATCGTTACGTCGTCTCATTGTAATATCACTATAGATTCTCTGAAACACTATTTCTATAGTGACAAATAAAATAGACACTATCAGCTTTATGATTACTTTGCACTTACCAAAATTGTGAAATATTCTCTATATCCAAAAATTAGACAACTTTACATTTTCTGTATTTCTTTCTTACACTATACTTGTAACCCATAAAAAACTTCTGTATACAAACATGTTTCGTCAACAACTCAAAGATCCGCTTATTATTTTCACGCACAGAAAAGCGGTCTGCCAGACGGATAACAAGCTAGAACTGATGAGGTTATACCGACATGCTGGAATTAACTTGAGAAAGGTTATTTTTAAAGTTCACAGAAAATAAGCACCAAGTATTGAAAGTAGTGAAATATAATTTTTGAATGGGAATTCATTATGATTGGGAAATTTGGGTCAATGTATATGAAAACGTTTACACTATTGACACCGCCGCGTGTGTTTTATTTTTATTTCTTTTGGAAGTAGCAATTTAGGAAAACGTGTTAGTCATTTCACCCGAAACAAAATATTTTTAGCGAGACTTAAAAAAAGTTTATTATGAAGTGACCTTTAGCAGTCTCACCAACAAGGTTGTCTAAATACTTTATGATTATTAAAAAGCCGAAAGCTTCTTTATGAAAGTTAATCATAAAAAGTGTAACTTGTTTTTTTACAGTTAACATGCTTAATATATTTGCATCCATATCTTATTGATACCAATTTTTGATATTGTTGACGAATTGTTTACATAATGAATAAAATTTTAAATCTTCCACCCGTACTATCGTCTTTCCAGGAAATGATATGAAAAATCCGAATCTTTTTTTCAAGAAAAAGACTGTTCTTTCCACGATGATCTTTTGAGTCTACATGACAGTATGCCACTGAATGGAGCCTGTAAAGTCATCAGGAGTTCGGATCTCCTTCTCTGCATGATACGCGACCATGAGAGCAGAAATTGGAGCATTTCTTAGGGCAGCTGTCAAAGCGGTTGAAGAACTCGGTTTAATTTTCGACACTGAACTAGCTGATCACAAGTCTGTTACCGAGTTGGAACCCTTTCAGCAAAACATATTACATAACGCGACCCCAAGATTTCTTTATTGCCACCTACAGCACTTCTACAGGTGCGTATTCACCAAAAAAGCGAGCATGAGCGAGCATTCGTGTATGTGTGCTCGTGTTCGCTCATGTTCGCTCGTGTTTGCTCGACATATTGATGTCTCGTCCACACCAGAGCGAATATCTTCAAGTTCGTACTCGTAGTTGATCCATCTACTTTGTGCGAGCAGTGCGTGCGCGGTAAATATGTCTGAAGGTTCGTATTCACCAAAAAAGCGAGCATGAGCGTGCATTTGTGTATGTTTGCTCGTATTCGCTCATTATTGATGCAGAATTCTCGTTCACTCTTGTTCGCTCGTGCTCGCTTTTTTTGTGAATACGCACCTTAAGGTGCGTACGCACCTTACAATAATAAGAGTGAACGAGCATTCTGCATCAATAATCGTCTGGTGAGTACGGGCTAGCGAGCGAGCGAACGTATGCTTGTTCGCGTTCAGAAAAAATCGAGAAGAAGGCGGTACATCAAAAGGTGCTCGCACAAAGTAGATAGATCAATTTCGACTACGAACTTGAAGATATTTGCTCTGGTGTGGACGAACATGAGCGAACACGAACAAACATACACGAATGCTCGCTCATGCTCGCTCGTGCTCGCTTTTTTTGTGAATACGCACCTTAAGGTGCGTACGCACCTTACAAGAATAAGAGTGAACGAGCATTCTGCATCAATAATCGTCTGGTGAGTACGGGCTAGCGAGCGAGCGAACGTATGCTTGTTCGCGTTCAGAAAAAATCGAGAAGAAGGCGGTACATCAAAAGGTGCTCGCACAAAGTAGATAGATCAATTTCGACTACGAACTTGAAGATATTTGCTCTGGTGTGGACGAACATGAGCAAACACGAACAAACATACACGAATGCTCGCTCATGCTCGCTCGTGCTCGCTTTTTTTGTGAATACGCACCTTAAGGTGCGTACGCACCTTACAAGAATAAGAGTGAACGAGCATTCTGCATCAATAATCGTCTGGTGAGTACGGGCTAGCGAGCGAGCGAACGTATGCTTGTTCGCGTTCAGAAAAAATCGAGAAGAAGGCGGTACATCAAAAGGTGCTCGCACAAAGTAGATAGATCAATTTCGACTACGAACTTGAAGATATTTGCTCTGGTGTGGACGAACATGAGCGAACACGAACAAACATACACGAATGCTCGCTCATGCTCGCTCGTGCTCGCTTTTTTTGTGAATACGCACCTTCACTGTATTGACCAGGCAACGCTGTTGCCCTACGCTCCGGAAAATATTGAATCCGTTGTAGAAAAGTGCTGAATTTATTGATACTATTAATTCTCCAGCCTCGGAGTCATACGAATTTTCGGTTTCCATTTTGTTAAATTTATCAGTATTTGGATTATGTTTTATCAAATATATACCTACTCAAGGTATTTGACCAAGTTAGCATCATTAGGAGATGACTAAATCATCTCCTGATACCATACCAGGGGGGAAAAATATTGAGGTGGAACACATAATGTACAGATTCTCCTGTATAACTATAATTACTTTTTGCCCGTTTGAATTTCCAACACGTAAGTTATTAGAAAATCGATAGTCGCTTCAAGCATGTTAAGATGCAAATGACCTTTCAGCTAGAGGTCCGCAAGCTCAAGTGCGACGACTACAATGCTTCCTTCAAGAAATGAAGGAAATGCCTTTCCAAAAATACCAGCTGCAACAATTTGTGGCCACTGTGTATACCCTTCTCAAAAATATTAGTTTTCGTCACTCCACAGTCAGTTTTGTTTATTTACAATGGCATTTTGAAAAAATTAACAAACGGAAAGTTAATAGTGATATTATGTTAACTGGGATATCCTTATCAAACTCCTGAAGTAATTGCGTATTTTCTCTGATTTTTTTACAGTCTCGCATGACATCCATCTGATCTGGTACTGTTTGTGTACTCCAATTTGAGCTTTTTCATTCAGTACATATTTCTTTTCGGAAAAATCAAGAATGTATCTGTGACTTGCATCGCGATTTGAATATTGATGACAAAAATAAATGTCCACATTTCATTATTATGCAGGGTCCTTCATTGAGCGCTTCCTATCTTTAAATTTAAATAAAACAAAGTGTAAAATTTTCCATGACTCTTGCGCAAAAAAAATATTCCACCATTATTATATATTGTATTTAACTTTATATATATATATATATATATATATATATATATATATATATATATATATATATAGAAACAGAAGGTAATATCGGACATAGCACTCTAGAAAGTGGCAAACCATAGACACGTGTTTAGGGCTTTTAGCCCATCATCAGTATGGTGCAGCCAAAAGCCCGAAACACTTGTCTATGGTTTGCCACTTTCTTGAGTGCTATGTCCGATATTAACTTCTGTTTCTATATCAAGACACTCAATAACTTTATATTGATATATATTGATATAACTTTATATATATATATATATATATATATATATATATATATATATATATATATATACAGAGTGACCCATTTGAAAGCGGGCCACCTCTCTAAAACTGTTATTTATTATCCGATTCAGAAGTTTTTTTTTTCAATAGATAGAGCGTCAATAGTTCTATTAGAGTGCTGTGAAGTCGAAATATAAATAAAATTTTCAAGGCCTACTTCGAATTTTTTTCAAGGTCAAAAATCCAAAAAACATACTAGCGATTTTTTTATATGAAATTTGACGACGCCACTGGATTTGTGATGCTTTCAAATGGTTGTGACTGAAATTTCAAGATAAAATAATGTTTTTTAACAGAAATATGGCATAAGTAAAATATACCAATCACTGTCAAAATAATTCAAATAGTTGTATATTAAATAACAATTTTGTAAATAATATGGTTTGAAATACTTCTTCAGAACATAACAACTTTATGTGCGATATAGTTATCTTTATTAGCACACTGCAGTTTGTTGTCAAAGAATAGAAATACACATCTTTATATCATAATATAATTATCAATATTAAAACCATAAATGAACCACTACAAAAGAATGTATTAACATGACAATGCCCACACATTAAATTTTGGACTGTTCCACCAAATCTCCATTCAATTCGATACATTTATCATATCGTTTTCTAATGTTAACCAAAACATTCAATAATTGATTTGGGGTGATATCTCTGCAAGCCTGTCTTATTCTTTCACGCAGTTCCTCTTTGCTCGTTGGGCGAGTTTTGTATACTTTTTCCTTAACGGTGCCCCATAAAAAAAAATCAAGTGGAGTCAAGTCCGGGGATCTGGGGGGAAACTCAATCAGTGAACTATTTCGCCCTATCCACCGATTAGGAAAATTTTCTTCCAGCCAATCTCTAACAATCCTGCTATTGTGGATGGAACAGCCATCTAATTGAAATAGAATATGGGCCTCTTCTGCTAGTGGAAGTTCATCCATAGCGTTGGAAAACTCGTTTTTCAAAAAATTCAAAAAAATTTGACCATTCAAATTGTTTTCAAAAAAAAAGGGCCAATTATTCTGGTATGTAATATTCCGCACCAAACATTTATTTTTTGGGAGTACTGTCTTCTGCAATTTATTATCCAATGTGGATTTTCTTCCGTCCAGTACCTTGAATTTTGAGAATTAACTGTTCCATTGGTTGTGAATGTTGCCTCGTCACTGAACAAAATTTTTTTCAGAAAATTCCTGTTATTTAGATATTCTCCTTGAGCCCATAAACTATACTCCATCCTCTTTTCATTATCGCCTTCTTCTAAGGTGTGAAGAAACTTTGGTTTAAAGGGCTTCATATTATTATATTTCCTAAGATTTCTCCTTATTGTTTCACGCGGTAAGTTGATGTCCAAACTTGCAATTCTCACACTTGTTTTCGGATTATTATTAAAATAATTTCGAATTCGTTCAGAATTATTTCGTCTCTGCCTTTGTACAGTATTAATATTCTTCAGGATATGTTTACTAACAGCTCCATACTGATTGAAAATTTTGTTTACTCTTCCAACTGTAGCTCTGCTAATATTTCGACGCTCCGGATGCATGTTATTGAAAATTCTACATACTTCCCTTTCGGATCTGTCGTTGTTACCACGAAGTTTTACTATTTCAATTTTCTCCTGCAAAGTCAAATTATCTGCCATACTTCTTTATTAGTGTAGGTACTTGAAGAGTTATAAACTTCACTATTAATACTGACAAATTTGTGTCTTTTCGTCTTTTATTTTAATGACTTGTCATCTCCACGGCAACTTAACTTTCAAAGCCTTCTAATAAAAATAATATTTTCGAAATGTGGCATCCCAAACATGTTTGAATGAAACCAAGATATGTAGATATTCGGAATAACTGACAACCACCAAAGAGGAACTGCGTGAAAGAATAAGACCAGGCTTGCATAAATGTTACCCCAAACCAATGATCGAATTTTGATCGAATCTTATGATTAGTTAGCATTAGAAAATGGTAGAATAAACGTATCGAATTAAATCGGAAATTAGTTACAAAGTACGGAAATTAATGTCTGGGCACTCTCATCTCAATCCATTTTTTTGTTGTAGTTCATTTATTTCATCAGTATTGGTTATTATTGATTATTGAATATTGATTACTATTTGATGTAAAGATGTATATTTCATTTCTCTGATGACAAAAAAACTGCAGTGTTTTGATGGACATAACTATCTTCTATACTTTATGGAGTTCTGTTTGAAAGAAACATAATTTGACACCATTTTGAATAACTGCTGTTTACAAGCTCGACTGCTAACGACGTGAAAGAGCATTTTAAACGATATTATTAATAATATTGTGATTTAATATGACGACAATTCGAAATATTTAGATAAAGTGATAAAAATTTTACTTATGCTATATTTCTGTTAAAAAAACATATTTCATCTTGAAATTTCAGTCACAACCATTTGAAAGCATCACAAATCCAGTGGCGTCGTCAAATTTCATATAAAAAAATCGCTAGTATGTTTTTTGGATTTTTGACCTTGAAAAAAATTCGAAGTAGGCCTTGAAAATTTTATTTATATTTCGACTTCACAGCACTCTAATAGAACTATTGACGCTCTATCTATTGAAAAAAAAAACTTCTGAATCGGATAATAAATAACAGTTTTAGAGAGGTGGCCCGCTTTCAAATGGGTCACTCTGTATATGGATTCGTTTTCCGATGGCATTTCAGGTTAGCTTCCCAAATTTCTGCTACCGAAGTTGTCGGTTGATTGACATAAAAACTTGTCAAGTTGACTCACACCAATAGGTGGTTCCACTTATGTTTCGCTCTAGTAATAAAATTGGTAGAGTTGAAATTGTATTAAAATTTCAATATTCAGAATTACAGATTATTCATAAACACTAACTAGGGCGGTAAGGATGCTTAATCACGTTGAATAAAATTTTTAAGTAGGTCTTGACAAACAAAATGCATGCTATGGTAGTGTCAAGTTGTTGATTTACGTATCAAATTTTCAACAGTTATTTGTGCAATAATGTTGTCTCTTCAGGAAAGAATAGAAATAGTTTTAATATGTGGTGAGAATACACCATACCGGCAAGTAGCTAACATTTTTAATGAACGGCATCCAGGAAAAAATGTTCAACATACTACTGTGTCAAGGATAATGTCGAAATTCAGAGAAACAGGATCCGTAGCAAATCAATTTAAGAAAAAGCACACTCCAAGTAAATATGATGAGGAGGCCCAACTTAACATTTGTTTAAAAGTTATTGATCACGGGCAAACGAGCATAACCGATATAATAAAAAATACCGATTACAAGAGAGAAAGTGTTAGAAAATTTTTATTAAAGAATACATTTTGGCCTTACAAACCAAAATTTATTAACACATTAAAAGAACCAGATTTTGATGTCCGTTTGGGGTTTTCATTCTGGTTTCAAGGAGAGAGAGAAGAAAATGTAAAGTTTCCGTATACAATTTTATGGACAGATGAGGCAACGTTCTCTTCAAATGTAACGGTAAGTTCTCAAAATTGCCGATGGTGGGCCCAAGAAAATCCCAATTTCACAGTTGAATGTGGTGATCAGTATTCCTTTAAAACTAATGTATGGTGTGGGATACTTAACGACCAAATAATTGGGTCATTTTTCTTTAGGAAAAATGTATCATCCGTCGGTTATCTCGACCTTATAAATAATGAGGTTAGTGAAGTTTTAGATAATATGCCTTTAAATATTAAATACGACCTATGGTATCAGCTTGATGGCGCACCAATACATCACACGATTGCTGTAAAACAGTCCCTCCAACAAATGTTCAGAGGCAAAGTTATTGGACGTAACTGGGAACATTATTGGCCACCTAGATCACCCGACTTGACGCCTTTAGACTTTTTCTTGTGGGGTTACCTGAAACAAAAAGTGTACCGAAGTAGACCATTTACTGACATACAACATCTGAAAAATACCATTCGCGTGTTTGACAACCTCATTCAGACCAATAAGTAATTTTTTTTACCCATTTGTATTTTCTATAATATTATAGTTGTTCAAAATTTATAATAATAATAATACTTCTATCGAAATTATTTGCATTTTTTTTAATTGCCTGTGCTTTTTCGAAATCAAAGGTTTGTTTGAGAAAGTAGCCAAGTGATTGAAACTTTGCACGAGTCATGTTAAAAATTTTATAGCAAATTTTTAATTTCTCTCTAAAAAAGTCCGTATAAGTAAAAATGTATCAGAAAAGTTAAACTCCATGATAAGTTTGTTATGTATTAATGAATTGATGACAATTAACCGAACTTGTTTTTTAAAATAAAGGGGATATCTGTCAAAAATAAGCAAAATGTTTACTTTATCCTAGTTGCATAAAATTTGGCATATGGATATAAAATTGTCGTAGACACAACTTTTTCAAGTAACTTTTTGTTTAATTCGATCTAGAAATGCACTTATTCAATTTTTTTCAAAAAAAAAAGTTGAATTTGACAAACACTGAACGTCAGTGGGTCACAGTTGGCCGCATCATTTTAAGTTAAATTTAAAGCACAAACAAGTGCCGAAGTTAAACTTCATTGAAACTTTTCGAAAAAAAAATTCCCATATGGTGCGCACTTTAATGGTGACACTGTATGTAACGGTAGAGAGCAGGTAATGATATTGTTTATGACCTTGAATGAAAAAAGAAATGAATAATATTTACGCCTTATCTCTACAAAAATTGTTACAAGTAATTCATAATAGGGTATTCCTACAATAGGATACGTGCCTTCAAGTTTAAAAGACATATATTTTAGGAAGCGCCTCTGTAGAGCTTCTATTTGTTTTGAATAAACGTGATAGTAGGGACTCCACACGACAGATGCATATTCCAGCCTAGATCGAACAAAAGTGAAATGAAGTAATTTCAATGTTGAAGCTTTTCCGAAGTCTTTTGTATTTCTAACTAAAAATCCATACATGCAATAGGCTGATGTTAGAGTAGTGTCAATATGTTTATTGAAAGAGAGGGATGAATAAAAAATAACACCTAGATCAATGAGTGTGTCAGGACACTCTAGAACTTGATTGTTTATGACGTAGTTGTGTAAATTCAAGTTCGTTTTCAGTTAGTAAGGCATTACATTACATTTGGATATGTTGAGAGATAGATTATTCTTCCGACACCATGTAGCAACGCGATTTAAATTCAAAGCGAGACGTTCGCAATCATTAGAGGTTCAAGTCATCTGCGTATAAAAGGAAATTGACATCAATCTCAGCTCCGATATCATTAATGAACACATTGAACAGTAGGGGTCCTAGATTTGATCCTTGTGGTACACCATTCTTGTGGCTATATATTCGATAGACTTGAGGCCATTGAGTTGGACGTACTGCTTACGGTTGTAAAAATACGATTTGAAGATGGTAATTAATTCATTGGATAACCCAAAATCGAAAGCTTGTATAGCAGGATACTATGGTCAAATATACTTTGTTGAGTTAATGAATTTATAGGTATAGTATTTCCAATACCAATTGGAACAGTACAGATAAGGAATTCCCGTCTCGACATAGGCGTCGGCATATTATTTTTCAGTGGTAGTTTTTCAGTTACTTATTCTTACAATCATAGCAATTGATCACCCCATGAAAAAGTTATCTCAACTGAATTTTTCCACCATAGGTAATTATGAAAAACTTCGAAATTTAAGGTAGTTGATTTCCGAGTCGAAAACTCTAAAATACAATGAAAACACAAATAATCACACCGAATTCTCGTCAAACATATATTTACAAAATAATAGAGGCCAACAAAATTGTTAGAAAAATCAAAATTCTTCTTCGCTATATTCAGATGAGGTGGAATCATCATCGGGTTGAATAACGATCGGATTTGTGGAACTTGGCACATAATATTTGTTCTCTTCTTTTATAACGTGGGTCACACAGTTCTTCCACACATCATTATTACCTACTTCATTCACCACTCGCCTTATATTGTCAAGAACTACAGCATTCAAAGTCGGTGACTGATTACATTTCCGCAAGCTTTCTTTCATTGTGGCCCAAACCATTTCAATTGGATTGAACACAAAATAGTATGGAGGCAAACGTAAGAATTTATGACCAAGTGTTTCACACATCGAATCAATAATATACTCTTTTTTGAAATTACGTTGTTTTCTGGTCGCCAGTAATACCTTTTTCGTTGAAATCTTCTCGGGTATTTCCACGTCATGATTTCGAATGAAATCAACAATATCTGCTTTTTTTGTGTTATTGTTTGGTATTGTGGTCAATAACCGAGAATGATACGAAGCGTTATCCATAACAGTAACCGAGTTTGGAGGAATATTTGGGAGAAGCTGCTCACTGAACCAGGTTTCGAATAAAGCCGCAGTCATATCTTCGTGGTAAGCCGCACACGAATCTTTTATATTTTTGGCCGACAGAAGCAAAGCGTTATAGGTACGAAACCACTTTCATTCCCGGCATGCAAAATTTTATAACACGTTTTCCCCTTGAAGAAGGTGTGTTCAAAGCACAATACTTGGTTTCGTCTACCCAGTCATATTTGACAACATCATGGGTGTCAAACCAAGTTTCGTCGAGGTAGATTATATGTCTGCTGGATTCTCGTTAGCTTTTTATTCGCCTCAAATATTCTTGTCGGAGTTGAACAATGCGTGTCGATTCCATTATGACCATCCGATCAATTTCAATGTTCAATTTTTTATATTTGAAACCTCAAGACAATAAGATACCTCATAGAGTTTCTAAAGATTTGTAATCGTAATCGGGATAGTCGAGTAATTTATACCAAATCATTTCCTTTTTTTTGGTATATACCATAAATTGTTCGCCGAATCACATCTTTTGTAGCACAATCAACATTTGCGAATTTTGTATTCCTTTGTTTTCGTTTCGTTGCATGGTCAATGACATCCCCTATTTTAATGACTCGAAGAACTGTCGAACGAGATAGTTTCGTTAACTCGCATATTCTATTCACAATAGCATTCTGTGAAGTGTGACAGTTTTCCTTCTTCAAACATTCATAAATATTTAAAATTACTGGCTGAACTTGAACATGTAAGTCCTTATTTTCAAATTCCGGATCCCTGTCGATTGACACAGATTCCTCACTCATAATGTTATCATTTGTTTCAAAAAGTCTCCAGAAAGCCATATTGATGAAAGTACCCACAAAAATCGGTTTAAATGATGAGATTGGAACCTTTGGTGTAAAAGTTGAAAACTTTTTCTAGAGATCAATTACCTTAACACCGAACTGATATTGTTGCACTTGACGCGCGTTTCCGCTTTTTAATCTATTGTTGACAAATGAATTTGCAGGTAGTGGTACCACTAGTTAATTACCGAAAAATCAATTAGGATAATCATCATTTAACAAACAAAGTCCACATCGGACCAACAAACTTTAGGTATATAAACAGCTAACCCTTGTATTTAGATTCAGTGTCAATTTGCTTCTCCTGAAGATGCTAACCTTGTTAGCGAAATGCGCGTCGAGTGCAAAAATCAGTTTGGTGTTGAGGTAATTGATGTCTAGAAAAAGTTTTCAAAAATTGTTTGCGAAACCACTCACTACCTCACCTAACCCCACGAACACACGGCACTGATGAAGAAATATTGTGAAACGGACAAAAAATTAGTATTCAGTCAGTCCAGCTAGCCGAGCCTTTATTCCTCAACTACGTTTGATAGCACGTTTACTAACTATCTGGGCGTCTAGGGGCCACAGGCAAGAAATGTTTATGACTGTTATCTTATTTTTTTGCCGTTCCAATTGGGAATGGATAGACTATATCAATAGAGATGTTTTGAGTCCCTGAAACATTCAATGTTTATTTATTAATGAATCCCATTTAATTGGTTGTATGCATTTCCCACAGAAAATTTATAGTCAACTCACAAAAATACACTTCCCTGTAACATTTAGTTGTCTATAATAAACTCTATCAACAAACTGTGTTTACTTTGTGTGAATGGTTGAATAGCGTATGTTCTTAATTTAGTGAACCATTAATACGTCACTTCATCTAGAGTTAGTTTTAATTTACATATTGTATCAATTTTATACTGATTAGCTCATATATTTTGCTATTTTTGTTTCGAATTATGTTCAAATTCACATAACTATATACATCGAACAAACGAAGTAACCCAAACAAAGATAGATGCGTGATCAAAGCATGATTACCACGCATATTTGCATCTATTGGGAGAATAAACATGCCTCCTTACGCTGGCACATTTAACTGCAATCGGCTGGCGGAATTCATGATACAGTGACGGAGTGGTCAGTTACGTTTTAAAGCCGTATACATATACGGTACTTTGAAGTTCAAAAAGTTTTAAAAAAATGTCGAGTACTGATACCGCTGAAACAACTGCTAATTTGTGTCCGTGCACTCCACCTAAAAAAAGTCATGTACCCAGCCGCATATTATTAAAAAAATCGACTGTGTTTTAGACCTTATGACTGAAGTAAGTAAAAGTAAATAGTTGTCATCATTTTGACGAATCATCAAACGATATGCGTAATTATTCATTGAGCTAACCTTCTTGGTAGTTTCCTCACATGAAATTTAAACAGTTGAATCATTATTTTGTAAGTAAAACTCGCATGCTATTATGTACTTTTTTTTGGAAACCAAAACCAAATAGATTGACTTACGTCATGCTGAAATAAAAGCTATAATATTTATACTCACCATTCAATGAATTTTTTATTTTGATATCATTTATATATGTATATATATATATATATATATATATATATATATATATATATATATATATATATATATACATATATATATATACATAAGTACTTTTTTGATCATTCCCATATTCATTTTACCGGTAGACTGCTGTTTCAGGTGGTTCCACTTACGTTTCGCTTGCGTTTACGCATATATTAATATATATAGGATTTGAAGCTTTATAACTTCTATTTATTATATACGAGCGCTTTCGACAGCTGGTCGTGCTATCATCTTCAAGGCTCTACTCAAACTGCCTTGAGCCTTGAACATGATAGCACGACCAGCTGTCGAAAGCGCTCGCATATAATAAATAAAAGTTATAAAGCTTCAAATCCTTCTTGTGACATATCATAAAATTAAAATACTGAAAATAAAGGACATTTCTATATAATCGAAAAAGGTTAAGCAGTCAAGCTGCTGAAGGTAGGGACTAACGGGACTTTCAGTAAAACACGTTCAAGAAACAAACTTACTCTATTTCACAAATCGCCAAGCATTCGTCTCTGAATAGAGACTTCGTCAGGACGTTTAAATGAAATACAATAGAAAAGAACTAAAAATGGACAATATTTACGAGTAATCTGAGTTTTACAATTGAATATTGATGAAAAAATTTCACAAAATTGTCACATTCATGTTGATAATGGCATCATTTTCAGATATCTTATATAAGTAATGTAATTTTCAAAGCTTACTATAATGACAAGAGTGACATTATCACTGAAAAGGTTTCTATTTCATATTAAGTTTTTCACAATGAAAAGAATATCAAAATTTCTAAAAAGAATATTAAAGTTATTGGAAATATTAAAAACAGTTAAAAGATTCTACACCTGATTTGAAAAAATCAAACGTTGTTTATAATACACCATGTAATCATTGTGATTTGAATTATATTGAAACAACTTCTAGAACATTATCAAGCAGAATAACTTCACACAAAAGTGATATAAGATTAAACAAAAGTTCATGTGCACATAGCTCAACATTATATTGAAACAGAACACAAAATCAAATTTAATCAATGAGAAGTTTTATATTCAGAAAAAAATATGTCTGAAAGACTTTCTCACGAAATGGTCCTTATTAACAAAAATCCTAATAATGTGAACAAAAAAACAGACATTGAAAATCTGAGTATAATTTACAATTATTTACAAGACAGATAAATCTCGGTAGTATTCTCAATTTGAAATACTCACACGTTGTATAAAATTCATTCAATGAGCATTTATGCTCATGTCACTCTTGTCATTACAGTAAGCTTTGAACATGACATTACCAATATCTGAAAATTATGACATTATTAAAATCAATGCGCCAATTTTGTGAAATTTTTTCATTAGTTTTCAATTGTAAAACTCAGATTACTTGTAATTATTGTCCATTTTTTTAGTTCTTTCCTATTGTATTTCATTTTTGCGTCCTGACTAAGTCTCTAGAGACGAAAGCTTGGCGATTTGTGAAATAGAGTAAGTTTGTTTTTTGAACGTGTTTGGTTGAAAGTCCTGTTAGTCCCTACCTTCCATATATTATTTGCAGGTTTCCCTACTCTTCAAAATTTGTTTTTCTCATTTTCTCAATATAACACTCTTGGAGTGATGAAATATATTATAAGATACTTCAATTCTTTTATATCTTCTATCATATTTATTTGGGCTAAATTGTACTTTATGGGATAATCACGGATTTTCGCGATTTTTTCAGGGATGATACTAGATACTAGATGATGGTAAAAATTCAGCACACTTTTTATTTTTTGTCGGACTCAATTAGTTTTCGAGATATAGCCTGTCAAAGTTTGTATGACGTCATATTTTACCTTCTTTTGAAAGCAATAAACGATTGCAATTCACATATTTTTCTATTTAACACAACTTTTTCCATATCATCGCACCTTTTTCTAACCCGTTTCAATCACTTATTGCCTCGTTTCCTGAAATTAGAATAAACTTCCAATTTGTCAGGTGCACACATCGACATAACCTTATAGGTTATGTCGGTGGGTGCACACAAATCATTTTTTATAAATTGCATTAAGTTTCACTATTCGAAAATACGTTCCTTTTAGAATTCGGAGGTCAGGTTAGATGTTGAGGAAGCATATTTTTCACAAAAGTAAATATTCGAAAATACGTTCCTTTTAGAATTCGGAGGTCAGGTTAGATGTTGAGGATACATAATTTTTTCAAATTCTAAAGTAAGGTTAGACTGAGATAGGTTGGGTCGGGTTAGGTTAAGTTGAGTTAGCATGTGACAAATTATGGAATTTCAATTTAATTTCAAGAAACTTGGCAATAAGTGAATGAAAAGGGATAGAAAAAATATGTGAATTGCAATCGTTCATTGCTTTCGAAAGAAGGTAAAATATGACGTCATACAAACTTTGACAGGCTATATCTCGAAAACTAATTGAGTCCGACAAAAAATAAAAAGTGTTCTGAATTCCTAACATCATCTAGTATCATCCCTGAAAAAATCGCGAAAATACGTGAGTATCCCATAAGGTAAAATTTTCCCTTTATTTGTAAGTTTGATGTCTCACTAGGCGTAGATGTAGGTAATTAAATTCAAATTGTTAAAAAATGTGAAATCATCTTTTAATGAATGATTACTTTCTATATTTACTGAACACTGTTACCATATTCAAAAACAAACCATAAAAAATATTACTTTTTCAGTTAGGATGTGATGGTGTCAATTCCCAAGTGAGGAAAGCTATGGATGTCAACTATTTGTCTTGGAGTTATAATCAGATGGGTGTAGTAGCGACTTTGAAATTATCTGAAGTAATTTTCAGAAAGCTTTTCATTTTTCCGTACATATTAATTCTTTATATTTTTCAGGAAATCGAGAACACAGTGGCTTGGCAACGATTTCTACCAACGGGTCCGATAGCTTTCCTTCCCGTAAGTAACATCGGTATGTTACATATATTAGAAAAACATTAACTATTATTTTTTCAGCTCACGAAGACTTTGAGTTCACTGGTTTGGTCTACAACTCCGGAGCATGCCAAAAACTTATTGAAACAGTCGGAAAGTGAATTTGTTGACAGTATTAATGAGGCTATAGTAAGTGTTTTCTTTGAAATAGTATTTACCATATTCTGTGATTCTTAGGTGATCAAGATTCTGTAATTTTTCAGTTGATGCAGTTTTATATGAGTACTTTTCAATTCGGTTATCTTTCTTTTTAAGTAATTTTTCAACTTGATCATTTGTTTGTTTGAAGGTGGTTGACAATGTTTCGTGGTGCATTTCATCAGTTCGGACTTCCATTGTCTAATATGATATAAAATGATTTGAAATCCCTGAAAGAATCTGTAAAAAATTAAAAATATTAGCACAATTTTATTACGCAAAAAACTTAAGTTACAATGAAATAACAACAACCAAAAAAACTTCATTGGTTTTTAGCGGGAGCTGGTCGTGTTCCGCTTGATTAGAGGTGTCCATATGTTACGTATCTCTACATTAGCTTGGATGAATGCGTTGTTGGACAACATATATGTGGCTTCTTTGAATTTTCTCCTAAACCAGTGTTCCTCCTTGTGGATAATTTCAGCTTGAGCCCACTTGATGTTATGTTGAAGAGTCCAAACATGCTCTGCTATTCCCGATTTGCTGGTTTCTCCTCGTTGTGTGTGTTTTTGTGCTCGGCAATGCGAACTTTCAATGGCCTCTTAGTTTCACCGATGTATGATTCTCCGGACTCGCAGGGTATTCGGTAAATGCAATTCTTGGAATCGCAGTCCGCGTTTGATGACCTGGTTTTCGTGAGACTGCTACAGATAGTGTTCCCAGATCTGAAGCAGGTTCTGATGTTATACTTGGACCCTATCCTTCTTATCCTTTCCAACAATCCTCTGATGTAGGGAAGTAGAAGTACTGGTTGTGGCGGCTTCTCTTCCTCGAAGGAATAAGTCCAGTTATCACCCGAAGACGATTGTGGATACTAACAATCGAAACGTCGTGAAGTAACTTGGTTCGGAATATTTTAATTATATATTTTCAATTTTCATTTCTAGTTAATAATTTTTTTAATTTTTCAGCTCGTTATTTTTTGTTTTTTTTTGGTTGTTGCTTGTATGTTATTTAATTGTAATTTCAGTGTTTTACTCAATAAAATTGTTTTTTCAGCTAATCTTTTTAATTTTTTACAGATTCTTACAGGGTTTTCATATCCTTTTGTATCATATTAGACAATGGAATTCCAAACTGATGAAATAATCATTTGTTTCGGAGATTTGGCAAAAATGGAAAAGTCAACCGGCTCCCAAGCAGCAATTTCAATGATTTTTTTGGTACTTCACTATTGAAAACTTTTTATTGAACTATAATGAATGTCTATCTATATTGTTACAACCCTAAATATTCAGTGGGATGAGGAGTCAAGTAATATTTCGTTTGGAAACTCACAAAGTTACCTTTCTAATGATACCCTACTCGTCGCATTCTACTTCTTCAATCAATTGGAAAATGGGTTTGAAACTGGCTTCTTGAAAAAAAATGAATAGTTGAATTTATCTTCATCAACATTCATTTAAATGTTAATTCATGTGCAGCATGTCAGATTTTATCTTTCAGTACTCGGCTATTATGCGTTGGAGAAGATCTATACAATCGTTCTTTGTATCAAAACATTCATTTTTCATTCTTATTAGTCAGGCAGTAAACAAATTTAAAGAAATGAACTTTAAATGTTCAAGCCCGTCTAGGATATACCTACACAGTAGGTTAAATGGACTGACGCCTATAAGAAAACAGTAACTCCACTGGCATGTAACTCCACTGGCCCGAATCCTCTGAATAAGGTAGAAAAACTTTCTTTTTAATCAGTGGCTCTGCTTGAAGACAGGCAGTGAACAAATCTAAAGAAATGAACTTTGGATGTTCAAGCTCATCTCGGATATACCTACACAGTAGGTTGAATGAACTGACGCCTATAAAAAAACAACTACTCCACTGGCTAATACCACGAAGGGTGTTGATCATATTCGACAGGATATAATCAATTATGCAATATCATTGACTTTAGGTCTGAAAGAATTTCGATTTTCAATTATGGAATATCATTGACTTTAGGTCGATGATGGTCACTATCTTGCACTGACAAGTGGCTAAAGAGCCCGAAACCGGTCTGCAAGTGTGCCCGTTCCAAACTTGAAGGTCGAGTCTTTCAGTTGTATTGCCAATTGCATATGCAGGAAATTTTCTGTGAAGATTCCTGCACTGACGCCTGTCGGATATAATCCAACGCCGTTCGTGGTATTAGCCAGTGAGTAGTTGTTTTCTTATAGGCGTCAGTCCATTCAATCTACCGTGTAGGTATATCCCAGACGGGCTTGAACATTTACAGTTCATTTCTTTAGATTTATTAATTTTTCAAGTGACCCCAAAGTAAATAGTCCTATGGCTATAAATCAGGCAACCCAGCAAACCATTCCTTTTGGCCTCCATTAGAACGGAGGATGGAAATGATTCCAATCAACATTGTCATTTTGATAAAATTCGATCATTTCTATTAAAAGAGGGTCAACAGTATCTTCTAATGTATTTAGATACATTTCACCAGTCAAATTCCCGGGAATGAAAAGTGATCCTTCAATACCTATATCATATACCTATATCGCAGTTTTCTGTGAATGTTGAGTATGAATCTCAGGAAACAAATGTGGGTTATTGTCATCTGAATATCGACAATGATGTCTATTCACAGCACCGGCAGAAATGCTGGTGTTGCAGATCTTCAATTAGACGCAGCCATCTATCAGAATAACTCTCATTCAGTTCCTGTACTAATTTTGTGTGGATAAAATGTATGCTCTTTCAGAATTCCCAATTTGGATCCACATTGAAAACGAATTGACTTGAAATTTTTAATGAGAAATTTGGCACTGTTTTTTCGATACAAGCAAATCAATATCAGCCGGAATTGATGAGGTAGCTACACGTACATACGCAAATCTATAATCGTGCATAACTCAGTCTTGATCGGTGGTCTTTTTTGATTAATTTCATGGTTAAAAATAATTGTTCGCAAACATACGTACTTCTGAACAGAGACATCATTTGCTTTGCATTTTTTGTCAAAAACGGAAATTGCTCAGGGTTCACATATGATTTATAAAAAATGTCGTTTTTTACTGAGAAAAATACATTTTTTTAATCGGTATTATTCTGCATGTCAATCACTTCCATTTGAAAGTCTTCACGAACTGTATCTATGTCGATATTGAATGGCGAGAAAAACATTTTCATGGAAACCGCTGTCTTCTCAGCTTTAAACATTTGGAATCGTAATTGAAATTCATTGATTAAAATGTCTATTTATTGTGCGTATTTTTGATTAGTAACGTTTTTTTTCTAAATGTAGAAAGTGAGACACATTATTCTGCAAAAGATGCTATTTCCGCTCAAAGTCCTGAATTGTATCATACAACTTGTGTGTAAACTGTCCTTTGCCCTTTGCCACATTAAGATTATAGAAATGCTGAATCATGTCGATAAGAAACCCAAAATCGCAAATCCATTCTTTATTACCAAAATGAGGAAAGGCATATCCCTCCATATCCAGGAACAATTGTATTTCGCTTTTTAAGTTGTATACTCTTTTTATCATCGCACCTCTACTAAGCCAACGTACTTCGTGTCGTATCATGCAAATTAAAATCCGTAATCCTTTATTCTGGTTTATTTGCCTATTAAATGCTTACAAGAAAATATGTCGACTTGACAGCATCAATCACTATTAAGGACCTGCCTCAAACCTAACAAAAATATAAACTCGACAGTGTTACCAACTTATGCCACCAACAACCATGGAGTAAGTGAAGTTAGAACATTACATTACATCCCCTTTTTTTCCTTTTATAAATAAATTAAAATCATGTTGCTGGTAGCTCTCCTAAACTCTATTTATTTAAAAAAATTCCAATACATAATCAGACAAGTGCACAGGTGAACTGGTATCTGTCTGTGTTCCTTTTTGACTTTCTACACTTTCACTTTTCACTTGTACCTCACTTTTAATTTTCATCCTGAGTAGAGTCACCTTCATTTTCATTTTAAAATTTTCTCTGAAAATGACTTTCATTATGTTTCAAGAACAAAGGGGGGATAAGTGGTTCAGCCTGAATATTCGATGAATGAAAGGGAAATCTAAAAAAATGAACTTTAAACGTTCAAGCCAGTCTCGAAGACCTACACAGTAGGATGAATGGACTGCCGCCTTTCAGAAAACAACTACTCCCCTGGCTATTACCTCGAAGGGCGTTGGCTTATATCCGACAGCTGGCAATGCAGGAATCTTCACAGCCTTTAGGTCGATGATGGCCACTATCTTGCACTGATGAGTGGCTAATGAGCCCGAAATCGGTCTGCAAGTCTGCTCGTTCCAAAATTGAAGGTCGGCTCTTACGCTTGTATTGCCAATTGCATATGCAGGAGATTTTCTGTGAAGATTCCTGCACTGACGTCGGATATAATCCAACGCCCTTCGTGGTATTAGCCAGAGGAGTAGTTGTTTTCTGATAGGCGTCAGTCCATTCAACCTACTGTGTAGGTATATTCTAGACTGGCTTGAACATTTAAAGTTCATTTCTTTAGATTTGTTTACTGCCAGTCTTCAAGCATAGCCCACTGATTAATAAGAAATTCTAATGGAGTTGTTCTAATGGGGTTGTTCTATATGGTAATATAGCCAAACATATGCCATGGCATGATGTTGCAACGGTTTTCAACACACTGTGGACAAGATTTCACAAGATTCTCAATTTGTGTTGACAGCTCTATCCACCAGACACTAGATTTAGCTCTTCCCCTGCATTTAACGATACCTCAATGTTCTGTATATGAATTCCAAACACTTTAGTTGTGAAGTTTTGGATATAATAATTCGCGTTTCTTTCAAAAGTAAATTTTCATTATACGAGATCTCATACCTATACCTACTGGTAATGAGGTAGAAGCTCCATGGACAGACAACTTTGGTTTTTGTGGCCAAGAGGTTGAACAATATTCCTACTGTTTTTGTAAATATAATCTTGTTTTGTTCATCCATATCTAACTGACGAAGATAATCTTTAAGTAGCAAATTTTTCATTACTGACCTAACGTACATCTCTACTTCATGTGTTAACTCAATTGAAATTCTTATTATCGCACTTTTTAACGGGCTCCCGCTAAAAGTGTCTGGCTTGAACTCCGTGAGGTACGACATTGAAATGAAAAAGATTCGAAGACTCCTGGTGATTCGATTCTCTCACTTCTAACTATTATGAGTCACCGCTGCCACAATGTCGTATCACTCAAATTAAACTCCGTAATTTCTGGGTTATTCGCCTATCAAATGGTTACAGGAATGTATATCGACTTGATGACAAAACTATAAAGTCGACAGTATTACCAACTTATGTCACCAACAACCATGGAGTATGTTAAGTTAGAACATTACATTACACTTCCGTATTAAAAACCATGTTGCCATATTCAGTTTCTAAATCTTTCAGGAATTCTTCAAATTCACGGTGATTCAACTCGCACGACTTTAATAATTCGTACTGCGACATTTGGCAAACTCAATCTTTTCTCACACAAATTTTCCTGGTGATTTATGGAGTGGTTAACGAATATTTCCCTTTCGTGAACCTAATGTCTTGTGTAATGTAATGTAATGTGCTCCATCTGTCGATATACCAATAATCTTTTCTAATGAAATTGAAACATTTTTCAACTCAGACTTTAGGGACGATGTTGTCCCTTTCATTGGAATCAGTAAACACAATTCTCCGGTACTTTGTTGTCAATACCACGAAAAAATATAGCCCGTTGTGCTTTATAGCTAATATCGCAACTCTCATCAGGTGAATAAGAACAATATTCGAATTTTGCAATGCATTCACGAAGTATTGTTGCTATGTTTTTGGACAAGTCTTCAATTCTCCGTGCAATTGTGAATCTTAATAAACTAATGTTTGAAATAATATTTATTTTATTAGGAAATTTTATTTCTGCAACAGCAGAAAGGTTCCTTTTTTTGAAGGTGATTGACAATGTTTCATGATGAATTTCACAGGTTTGGACTTCCATTGTCTACTATATAAAATGAGTTGTTTCAGGGATTTCAAATCGTTTTATATAGTAGACAATAGAAGTCCGAACCAGTGAAGTTTCTTTTTTTGCCAGTATCTGACTGACAACAAATCTAGCCTTCACTGCCGTATTTGATAAAATAGCTTGATTTAAAAAAATAGCTTGTTGTTTTGTCAAGTTCATTTTGAATAATTTTATCTATCCAGAGTTGTCCTGTTTTTATATTGTTGTTCATGTTTTGTATCGTAATGCCTTATTAAGTTATATTTTTTTAATGTCGACACAGTCTCTGGGCATATTAAGCCTATATTTTGACGAAAATGAAAAAATTATCTAATACTTTTCTGCCTGTGATCATCCGCAACATTCCGTTTTTTGTTAGCTTTTTCGACATGCCATCTTGAATTCAAAATTTGACAGAAAATTATAGGAAAACTTACTGTTGAATAAAAAACTCTAATATTATTTTTTTCACAATAATATTGCACTCTCGCCTTTTAAGAAACACAAAATTTGATCACTTTAATGAAATCAATGAAAACACTATTAGCTAACTAATACATTTTATGAATGGAATTAATTGAACAGATTCTACAATGGCTCTCTTCATTTTTTAGTGGAAGGTATTCAGCCGCAACAGTGTTGTTGATCAGGCAACAAAAACATTCGACAACTTGCTAAGAATGATGAACTGTTCAGCAGATACAGTGAGACAATACCCTCCAAAGATTGCCGGAATAGAAGAAGGTAGCAGAGCTGCGTTTCCTCTAGGATTTGGTCATGCTACAAGTTACATTGCCAAAGGAGCTGTACTAGTTGGGTGAGCAAAATATCGAAAAACAAAGTTTTATGTCTGGTTTCGTCTTTGAAGTGGTCTAATTCATTCAGCTTAGGTTGCTGTATTAATCTAACTACCCCTCGTCTTAATAAAAAAAGGGGTATTTTTTCCAAGGGGCTCTATATATGCGAGCAATATTTCAAAGGAAGCCTACGTTGAACTTTATGAAGTATAAATAGTTAGTTGCTGACGTGTGAATAACTTCCTGATACAAAATAATGTTCCAAGTTTCTGAAAAGCTGACTTTGCTATTTCAGTTACAGATTTTACCGAAATACAGGGTGTTCCTTAAACACATGCTAATATTTAAGGAGGTAATTCTTAGACCATTTTAAGGAAAAAACGTCCTATGGACGTATGTCCTAAAAGCCTTAACTTTTGAGATACAGGGTGGCAAAGTTTTCAAAAATAATCAGTTTTTTAATAATAACTGAGATAATTTTGTAGACATCTTTGGTATATTTAGTACATATGTTCCATGCCTCAAGGCGCATTTTCTGATGTACAATTTTCCTAATTTTCTCTGCCAGTGGCGTATGTACGAGTTTTGAAATGTATATTTTTGCTTTATCTTGAATTAAAAATTATTTTTAAAATCTCCATACATTTTTGAGCACATTTGATTTGCTGGGTTTTCTTTGTCCGACGCATGGTTTTCGCTCAAAAAATTAAAAATCGCTTTACTTAAGGATAAATTCCTTAAAAATCTGATGCAGTATCGTGCATCGACTGAAGGCAAACTAAGAGATCAGATTTGTTGCAAAATAATTGAGGATCTAAAAGTTATTTGTTTGTTGTCAGATGCACTGTTCTCAATTAAAATTACATCATAACGCAGCACCGCTTAATAATTTTTGAAAACATGAATTTAGTTATCTTGGAATAAATGACGTGTAGCAGAATTTATTTACTGCACCTCTTGGAAATATGGAGTTTGTCGATTTCTTTTAAAGATTAAAAGCAGAAAAAACAGCGTACCCACCATAACAATAAAAAACGAATTCTCTGTATGTACAAACGTCAGTAGCTAATATTGATATTGGTTTAAAGTAAGGTGTTGGTGTTAAAAACTGTCACAGCGCGTTTTGATTGATTTTGAAGTGTTATTGAAGTTACTTTGGTAGTCCGCTGTTTTTCTGAATATCAGTAAATATGGTAAATTATACGAATGCGGAAATGGCGCAAATGCATTACGTATATGGCCTTGCCGATGGTAATGCAACAGAAGCCAGGCGCATTTATCAGGAAAGATATCCTAATCGTGCCTTACCAGATAGCCGAACCTTTTCAAATATTTATCGTCGACTTGGGGAAACTGGTAGTTTCAAGAAAGGGACTCGGGAAGGTAGACCTCGTGTAGTAAGATCTCCTGAAATCGAGGAAGCGGTGCTGCAAGAAATTGAGGAACATCCTGAGACGAGTACGAGGAAGATCGCTAGAACTCTGGATATTTGTCATCAAATTGTTTGGCGTATTTTGGTTGATTTTTTGTTATACCCATACCATATTTCAAGAGTGCAGGCATTACTCCTCAGAGATTTTCCACAGCGTGTGAACTTCAGTCAGTGGTATCTACAAAGTATTGCACTAAATCCGCAGTTTGAGACAAACATTTTGTTCACAGACGAAGCAAATTTTTCTCGGAATGCCATTCAAAATTTCCATAACAATCATGTGTGGGCTGAAGAAAATCCCCATGTAATAACTGAAACCCATTTCCAACACCAATTTTCGATTAATGTATGGGCAGGAATTATAGGTGATCATCTAATAGGCCCATTTTTTCTACCAGGACGCCTTGATGGTCGTTCTAATTTACACTTTCTCGAAGAAGACTTACCTGGGTTATTGGAAGATGTGCCACTTGCGTTAAGGAATCGAATATGGTACATGCACGATGGCGCCCCTGCTCATTTCAGTGTAATTGTCCGAAACCATTTAAATACAGTTTATCCTAATCGTTGGATAGGTCGCGGAGGACCTCAGCAATGGCCAGCAAGATCCCCCGATCTCAACAGTTTAGATTTTTTTTTATGGGATCACCTTAAAACTCTTGTGTATAAAACTCCCGTTGATACTTCAGAAGATTTAAGAGAGCGACTAGTTGCCTCGTGTGAAACTATACGAAATACGCCGGGAATATTTGAACGGGTGCGTAATTCCATGCGTAGAAGGGCGGAAGCATGCATACTAAGTGCAGGTGGCCACTTCCAACAATTTTTATAATAAGTTTTGGTATTATTACTAATCAACAAATTTGTGCTATTCGTTTAGACTTACTGTCACAAAATAAAATAAAACTCGTTTTTGTGAAAAATTTATTTTTTTGCAGATTATGTTTTCAAATATTATTAGGGAATTGGTAATGCGTTATGAAGCAATTTTCAGATTCTCATTCATTGAGAATTGATCTAATTTCTTAATTTACTTTCTGTCGATTTTTATTTTTCTGAGTGAAACTCGTGCGTCGGACAAAGAAATACCAAAATACTCAAAAATAAAGGAGGATTTTAAAAATGATTTTATTTTGAAAAGGAAGCATTGGCGTAGTACGTTTTCCCCAAAAATATTCAATGCGAAACCCGTAGGGATGCCACTGTTTGAAAAAATACAAATTTGTGTACATCAGAAAATGCTCCTTGAGGCATGGAACATATGTACCAAATATGCCAAAGATGTCTACAAAATTATCTCAGTTATTATTAAAAAACTGATTATTTTTGAAAACTTTGCCACCCTGTATCTCAAAAGTTAAGGCGTTTAGGACATACGTCCATTGGAAGTTTTTTCCTTAAAATGGGTCTAAGAATTACCTCCTTAAATATTAGCATGTGTTTAAGGAACACCCTGTATATCTATTGTTATTGAACGAAATTCATTTGTCGACTCCTTTGGGATTTTTAACTTTCCGTAATCTGAACAATATGAAAATTTGTAATGGAAAACTTCATGCACATGCAGAAAGGACAAACTCTTTAGTTCTCCCCGATAAGTAACTGCGTAAATTCAAAGTATTTTTCGCAATTAAATTCTGAACTAGTAAAATTCAGAAAATAAACAGTTAATTTAAAATCAAATAACCCTACAAATAGCATCACAAATTGATAACCACTAACTCAATAATTACCGACAAAACAACCACCGACACCTTCCACAACTAACGTTATACCTTACATTCCAGAACTATCCAAATTGGAGATAGATATGATATTGGAATTTATTACCCAACAATAATTACACTGAGATCCATACTCATATATACAAAACCCAACAACTTATAAGAAAAATGCATTGCAACCAAATGACCCTACAAATAGCATCACAAATTCAACAACCACCAACTCAATAATTACCGACTAAACAACAACCGACACCTTTCAGAACTAACGTTATACTTTACATTCCAGGACTATCTGAATTGGAAATAGATATGATGTTGAAAGTTCGTTTTTAACAACAATTACACTGAGATCTATACTCATATATACAAAACTCAACAACATACAAGAAAAAATAAAAAAATGCATTTATAAGATACATTTTTCTTGTGTTGAAAGTTATATTGGTGAAAGTTCGAGACCATTAAAAGTGCCTGAGAATGAACATCGAGATCATATCAGAAATAGACAACTAACAGGATCGAAATTGTCACAACACATTTTGAAACGAGATGGTGAAAATTGAGTTGAGTGGAATAAGCTAAAATTATACAGATTCTTATGTTAACGTTTAGGAGGCTAAAATCTGCCTCTGTCTCCAAATTGTTTTTTTCCGCTGATTCTCTTTATTTCTATAATCCTCGATATATATCGAATGAGTTTTGAAATGTGAAATATGTCAGTGTTGTTGATATACTCCTTGAACACTACATGATTAATTTATCGCAGACAATTTGAGACCCCTGCGGAAAATAATGGGTGGAAAAATTAGAAAAAAGCAACAGAATATCCCAGTGAATAAGCAGAAGGATTATGAAGCAGTCGTATTGGTTTTGGAGAGCAGGTATTGTAGCGAGCACCTACCAAGCTCAACTGAAAGTGAGAACTTGAGATCCATCAGAGAGCCTGCAGAAGTTTGGGGCTGAAGTCGAAATATTGGTAATTGTCTACCCAGAAGCGCCTGATAACTTCACCCACTAGATTAGTGTCATAGTTTCATCGACGGAGTCCGTGACACGAAGCTGCAACAGTCGCTGAGGATAGAACGTCATAAAAAATTTGATGAAGCCATCATTTATGCCCTAGAATTTGAAGCTGCTAAAACAGCGACAACAGCGGAAAGTTCTAGTGAGGGCCATCAGTGAAAAGGAAGACGAAGAAACAGATCGACTCATGGAAGGTCTAGAGGAACTTCTAAATAAATGTTTGATGAATGCAACTGCACCCAGAGCAAGAGGACGACCTAAATGCTATAACTACGCCAGAGAAGGACTGTCGATCACGTCCAGCATCCGACGAAAGAATAAACTGACGACTTTCTTTCCCAAAGCTGAACGAAGCTTCATCCATTATTAAGGGCATGTTGTAGGAAGAAGAATCGGAAAATTAAACAGCCCCTGGTCGTCACCTGTTGTGTTGGTCAGACCACTCAGCAATTCGGTGGCTATTCAACTTCAAAACCCCAGAAGGACAAATAGTCAGGTGGGTCGAAAAGTTACAAACTTACGATTTTGTAATTCAACATCGGAAAGGAAAGAGTCACGGAAACGCAAATAGCCTCTCGAAAAGACCATGCCTGATATCACAACACAACAAAGTTTTTGTTTCGGGATTGAAATTAGATGATTTTAATGTATTTCCACGTGTTAAAACCGAAAGTGACCATAAAAATTATATATTAGCTCTTGTTTTCAAGATATAGTATCATTATATTATATATATGTATATTGAGTTTTCAACAAATGAAATATTTCATCACCAACAGTTAGTACACATGTTTGTTTACATAACACCCCTCTCATCAGATGTTCTTAAGTAGTAAACATAACCTATGTGAGTTTGTCAATTGTACGCACGTGGTTGCTATTGAAATTATTGTGTGAAGTTGATTTTTAAATTAATTTAAGTGCTGATCTGAAATGCCTCAAAAGTGTGTGAATTCTGTCGATAGCTTTTGCTATATATGTGGTGAAATAACATTTAAGGCTCAGAAACGTAAAATGACACCTATCGTTAAGACAGCCTATGAACATTATTTTGGTGTGAAAGTTGGGGACCAAGATAAATCATGGGCTTCTCATATATGTTGTAATTCTTGTTCCGTCATATTGCGAGAGTGGCTGAAAAATAAAAACCGGGCAATGGCTTTTGCAGTACCTATGGTTTGGCGTGAGCCTACCAATCATACAGACGACTGTTATTTCTGCTTAACTCCTCCCATTAAGCAAGGTTTATCTATGAAGAAAAGAGGAACGGTTAAATACCCTAATCTCCCATCTGCTCTTCGGCCTGTACCACACTCAGACAATTTGCCAGTCCCTTCTCCACCCCAAAACTATGAAATTTTAGAGGAAGGTGATGAAGACTGTTTAGAAGGAGCAACCCATCCTTCTACATCCTATGACCCTGATTTTGAGGTAAGCGATAGGTCTAGTGATCCGCACAGAATTAGTCAAGCAGAGTTGAGTGACCTTATAAGAGATCTTCGCTTGTCTAAGGAAAAGGCTGAGCTGTTAGGGTCAAGACTACAACAGTGGAATCTTCTAAAACATGATGTGAAAATATCTCAGTACAGACAGCGTCAAAAAGATTTGCTTCCTTTTTTTGAGAAAAAAGAAAACCACGTAGTTTGTTCTGATGTTAATGGTTTGATGGACTGCTTGAATTTGGATCACACTCCATCTGAATGGAGACTGTTTATAGACTCTTCAAAACTGTACTTCTGCATAATGGAAATCAGCTACCCTCTATTCCTATAGGTCATGCAGTTCACGTGAAGGAAACGTATATAAATATGAAAACACTTCTCCAATCAATCAAATATGAACATCAAGACATTGCCTTAATGGAACAGAGATATCAGGGCCGTTGGAATGAAGCAATGCTTGCAGACTACTGCTGGTCTGTGTGTAGGGATGCTCCAGAAGTGTTTTATAAAAGACAAGCTAATCGACAGCGATCTTACAATGAATCGGATGGACTTAATTGAAATTTGGTGGTACAAACTTCTTTTATTTTTCAAAACACTAAGAATAATGTTTTTTTTTATTAATTTTGTACTTAAAATATTCTAAAAGAAACATAACAATATTGTTTTATGTACTTTCACTTTTCACGTATAGTATAACTACTCTTTAAGATTAAGTACTGTGTATCTCAAAAACCAGAGCTAATAAAAATTTTTCATTGTTATTTTCGTTTTTATTACCCCAAAATTAGTAGAAATTGACTAATTTAGTGTAGGAAACATTCAAAAAATATTTTTTTGTTGTGTTGTGTATCCGGATGCAAATTTTGCCAACGCCAGGAGGACAAGGATATCCAGCTACCAGAAGAAGAACTTCCTACCAGAACGTGATAAGGTAGCGGGCAGATACTCTTTTATGGACAGCTCTGATAGGAGCTCTGATAGGTAGGCTACCCTACCTCCCACCGCTTCGGGTTCGCTCTGACCCGAAGGGTGGTAATCTGTAAGGGTCCCTTGTCCAGGGATACGGATAGAAACTTTGAGGAATCACCTGACCATGGTGCGGTACGGTCGTCAGCAGCCTCTGAGGGTGACACCACCTTTATGACGAGGCAGGACATCATGGTAGCGCAGAAGGAGAATCCGGTCTTGAAAACTGTACGAGAATGGATTGACAAAGGAGTAAGGCCGAAATGACAAGAGATCTCCAAGTACGGAGCCATTGTTATCAGTTTTATTGAAACTATGCGTTTCAATTACTGCTGTGAAGTCTTGTCAACATTTGATAGCTACTACTGAACAATATCTTTCTGTTTTATCGCCGCGTCGTCCGAAGCCTACTTGATCAAAGTGTGCGTTTCAAAGACTACATGAAAAAACCTAAAAGCTCCGTATTTCAAAGATGACTCTGGGAAAACATCACAGGGTGTCTCATTAAAAAATAGTTTTCCATCAATAACTATCGATATCTCATTTGAAAAAAATTGTTTTTCACACCATTGAATTCTACTTATAAAAGTTTTTTGGAAATGTTTTCATTGAAACAAGAAATTTTTGACAGGAAACATGCTATAACTCAGAAACGATGATAGATATTGAATTGCGATTTTCACCATTAAGTTTGTCAAAAAATTCAACTCTCAGATACTGCCAGCAGTTATCATGTATTCAGTTTGAAAACAAGAGTTTCCCAAGTGTCCAATTTGGCCTACTCTTAAAGATACCCAATCACCTCATCAGTTCAGGAAATCTGTAAAGCAAGTTCTCATTGACCAGGTGTTTTATAGTGTTCAAGAGTACTTTGATAAAGATATGGATGGAATTCTGAAATGAAATTATTCCCTGTTCAAGCACTGCTTATGTTGATTTTAATAGCTCCTGCAATTTTGAAAACAGGGTCTGTTTATCTTATTTATTTATATATTTTATCTATTGACTTCCTTATTTACCTGTTAATTTCTGACTATTCGTTCATTTAGGATGTACACACATTAGAAAAGTCTAGGGATATTTTTAAAAATGGCAATAGTTTTTTTTTAGATCGCTTTAGGGAAAAAAGTTGGCGGGTGATTATTAAACGAATGTAACTTACAACAAAATTCATTAAATGGTCAAAAATACTGAGTGCGCATATAAGCAAAACTAAAAAAAAATATGGCTCTTCTTTGGCACCCCGAAAAAAAATCGTAATACAAAAAAAATTGGAATCAGTATAAAGTATGGCCTCCACGTTACATCTATCGTGCATCGACAAAATGAGATTGTCAATGTCTTGTTGAGGTACATTTGCCCATTCAGCGATTAAAAGCTCTCTCAATTGAAACGTTGTGTGAATGTTCCCCATATGCGGAGTAATTCTTCGTTGAAGCATGTCCCACACATGCTCGATGGGATTCAGGTCCGGTGGTTGTGCTGGTCATGGCAATACATCAACTCCTTCGTTGGTGAGCCAGTCAGTCACTAGACGCGCGACATGTGGATGAGCATTATCGTGCATTAGGTGGAAGATTTCACCAACAGCACCAGCAAACGGACAGACGATAGGTAGAAGAATAGTGTCGAGGTACTGTCGAGCTGTGAGGGAGCGATTTGGAAAAACGAGATCGGTTCTGCCGCTGATCATGATTCCGCCCCATAGCATTACTGTACCACCTCTGTATGTGTGGACTTCCTGGACGTGTCTCAAACGTTCATTATTTCCAGGTCGTCTCCACAGTCTTACTCGACGAGAATCTGGATGAAATCCAAATCTGGATTCGTCGGTAAACAAAACTGTGGCCCAATTATTTGCATCCCAGTTTTGATGTTGTTGACACCACTCTAATCTTCTACCGCGATTGCCTCTCGACAAAGGTGGACATCTAAGTGGCCTTTTGTTGTGGAGCTCTGCTTCATGCAGTCGATTTCTGACAGTATCACGACCAATGGTTACCTGGTGCGTCTGCTGCAACACGTTAACCAACTCAGGTGCTGTGATTGTCGGTTGTCTTCTTGCGGTTAAGACCAAAAATCGGTCTTGAACTGCAGTTGTAGCGCGTCCTCGCCCTGGATGTTGTTCGGCTGGACTGCCAGTTTCACGGAAACACTGCCACAATCGACTGATAACACTTTGGGAGACCCCCAAACGAAGAGCTACATCATTTTGTCGCATGCCACCTTGAAGAAGCCCTACATGATAAAAGATACTGTTTTTGCAAGCTTTGTTCAACCCATAGAAATCTACAGGGTGGTCGAATGTACCAATTTAATCGAAATTAAACGACCTCATGCATTCATTTTTATGATATTTAGTATGTTATAAATATATCCCTAGACTTTTCCGATGTGTGTATATAAATATGTATGTGTGTGGTATTTATGTGCGTTTATATATGCATATTCATTTATTTATCTATAATTGTTTTAGCTGTGCACTAAAAATCGTAACCATATTTCAGTATGACACATACATTAAACCAATGTATATGTATAATGTATAGTTATTATAGTGAAACTCATTTATACATGATTAGTTTTGTCAACGAGTTTATACTTTGGACAATAAAGCATATTTGATTTGATATGATTTGATTTGATCTATATACTGAATATCTGCGGAAATAAAAGAATCCGTAAAATTTTTGAACGGCTTCCGTTTGAACGTTATTCCACATTTTAAGGTATTTAACAAAGTGACCGAATTTTTTATGTCAGCTAATAATGAATATTTCGTGGTGAAAGAAGCATCAGAAAATTATTTCCAATTGATGATCAAGATTTGGTCTTGTAGTCCTGCATTTACAGCATACTTCGTTCACTCAATTCGCTCTCGCAGTTGAAAGTGTATGTAAAGAGTTGCATTTCCAAAATTCAGACTTCTGATGACATTTTCTGGGGCACTTGTGAATGATAGGTTGTTCCTCAGTATCCACTTCACTAAGTTGTCATGTCTGATGAAGGCAGTGAACACACTGATGTTACATATTAGGTTATTTCTGTGAATTTCATTAGTTCGGACTTCCATTGTCTAATATATGAAATTATTTGAAATCCCTGAAAGAACCAATTCAATTGAAAAATAAAAATAAAAGCTGAAAATAATTATATCAAGCAAAAAACACTGAAATGAAATTACAGTAGAATAAAATACAAGTGAAAATTGAACAACTTAACAAAAGAGGAATAAAACTTGAGAGATTTCAAGCCAAGTTACTTCGGGTGATGACTGTCATAAAAATTAAGAGATTTAACCTGTCATTTCCCGAAGACGATTGGGAAAATATCCAATCGAAACGTCGTGAAGTAACTTGGCTTGATATCTCTTAATTTTTATTTCTTTTTGTTTGATTGTTAAATTTTTTACTTATATTTTATTTCACTGTAATTTCATTTAAGGGTTTTTTCTTAATTAATTTTTATTTTCAGCTATTTTCGATTTTCAATTGCATTGGTTCTTTCAGGAATTTCAAATCATTTTATATAATAGTTGAATAGAACTGGCCGATACTTGATGAAAATCCATATTAAAAAACTAATTAATACTGCTTGAGTGCAGTTGCTTGACAAAGCTATTGTATAGCGAAACACGTGTCGCGGTTTTTAAAATCCTTTATAGTGAAAATCATACAATAAACTGTATTAATTAGTTTTTTTATTTTATACAGGCTGATTCACGATGGATGGCACATTAGACGTTTCTGGTGAACCAGACAACGGATCACTTTGAAAATTTAATGGAGGGCATATTCGGACATTCTCTAGCCAACTAAAATATTTTCGACAATGCGGTGTTGCCGCTTCTATTAGAAAGCAGTAGCAACTTTGGTTTTTTCGTTTGCTTGAAAAAGTTGCTGAAATTTGATTATTTTAAATAGAACACCCTGTATATTATTGAAAATTCGGAAAGCTGCTGAAATTTGCTTTCTTTCTATGTATATCATACCTATACCTAACTAGTCAAGTTTCGGACTTATGAACATTTATTTGTGAAAATGTCCCTTCAGAATAGTATTTCCATTCGGTATTTGGTAAGCAGGCCATGATTACTATTTGACAGTAGCGTTGTGACATTCTCCTAATAATATCGACATTTTCATCACTTCAGAAGTTGCAAATACCTTCAAAAAGATGGAACAAAACTATTCAAACGAAGTTCTTATGAATTTGTTTATTATTTTTGGACAGTGTGACAAAATTATCAGCAGAACATGTAGAAAGTTCAATGAAATGTATCCGAATCTACCGCCAATGAACCTCAAGAAATTTATACGAATTCAGAACAATTTCAATGCATTTGGATCAACTTTAAAAGCACCAAGAAACTTGCCTCGACCCGTAACTTTCGAAGACAACCAGATTAATGTCTTAGCATATTTTCACGCATTTTCCGAGTCATCGATAAGAAGTGCTGAAGAAGATTTGGGTATAAAATATTCATCGGTTCAAAGAATCTTGCGAAGACATAAAATGCATGATTATAAATTCACCAAAATTCAAGCAATGAAGCCTCAAGATCCTCAACAGAGAGTAGAATTTTGTGAAATGTTGTTGACACGCATTCAAGAAGATCCACTTTTTTAAATAAAATTATTTGGACTGATGAATCGAAATTTTCGAGAGAAGGGATTTTCAATAGAAAAAATCGTCATTATTGGTCCAGTGAAAATCCTCACGTCACAAAAGAAGCCGGATTTCAAGAAAAATTTAGTTTTAATGTCTTCTGCATGTTGATGGACAACAAATTGAGGTACATGATATACGAGGAGTCATTAACATCCAGAAGCTACCTGAATATTTTGGAGAATACTGTAGACAGTTTCGTGGATAATCTGCCACTCGAAGATTATCGAAACTGTTGGTACCAACTAGACGGAGCTCCTGCACATTGCACAAGAGAAGTGAGCGCAGAACTGGATAGACTATTTGACGATCGGTGGATGAGGCGCTTGGGACCATGGAATTGGCCAGCGAGATCACCCGATCTTAATCCATTAGATTTTTATTTGTGGGGAATGTTTAAAGAAAAAGTTTACAAAATACCCGTGCGTTCAAGAGATGAATTGTTAGAAAGGATTGCCCAAACATTTGAAGATTTGGATCCCAATGAAATCAGATCTGCCACCACGAAAGCAATCTACACCCGCATTTCAAAGTGCTTGGAAGTAAACGGCCAGCGATTCGAACATATTTTGAAATATTCCACATGATTGTTTTACTTTTTTATAATTATTCATATAAATATTTCCAATTTCAAGTTTCTTGGTGCTTTTTTAAAGTTTATCCAAACATATTGAAATTGTTCTGAATTCGTATAAATTTCTTGAGGTTCATTGGCGGTAGATTCGGATACATTTCATTGAACTTTCTACATGTTCTGCTGATAATTTTGTCACACTGTCCAAAAATAATAAACAAATTCATAAGAACTTCGTTTGAATAGTTTTGTTCCATCGTTTTGAAGGTATTTGCAACTTCTGAAGTGACGAAAATGTCGATATTATTAGGAGAATGTCACAACACTACTGTCAAATAGTAATCATGGCCTGCTTACCAAATACCGAATGGAAATACCATTCTGAAGGGACATTTTCACAAATAAATGTTCATAAGTCCGAAACTTGACTAGTTAGGTATAGGTATGATACATAGAAAGAAAGCAAATTTCAGCAGCTTTCCAAATTTTCAATAATATACAGGGTGTTCCATTTAAAATAATCAAATTTCAGCAACTTTTTCAAGCAAACGAAAAAACTGTATTTTTTTACCACCCTGTATTGAAGTAACGGAGATTAGGCTGACGTGTGGGAAGTGTCCAAGTATCACCTAACTCCAAACCAAATTTCGATATCACAGTACTTCTTAACTAAAAGATATCGGCATTTTTAGAAGTCATGATTTTCGAAGAAAAAAATTGAAATTAATTTTTATTTCGAAAACGGTAACAGATAGGTATAGGGAAATATCAAGAAAAGTTGTCGGACAATTGTTGGAGATTCCAAAAATAATATTATATACAGAGTGTTCCATGTGAAAAATCAAAGTTGCTACTGCTTTCAAATAGAAGCGGCAACACCGCATTGTCGAAAATATTTTAGTTGGCTAGAGAATGTCCGAATATGCCTTCCATTAAATTTTCAAAGTGATCCGTTGTCTGGTTCACCAGAAACGTCTAATGTGCCATCCACCGTGAATCAGCCTGTATAATATTAGACAATGGAAGTCCGAACTAATAAAATTCTCTATGAAACATTGTCAATCACCTTCAGGTTATTACTGTGTTGTTACCGTCTCTTTCAAAAGTTATTCTTCAACCAAAATACGGTCTAATTATAAGCAACTGTGCAATTAGTAACGACAGTCTCTATCCGCATGTTTTTGTCGCTTTTGCTGTATATGGTTCAGTCTCTTTGTTCAATAATCTCTTTCCAAAAGTTGTCGTATCTACTTATCACATGAAAGAATATTATTCAATAGCCAGTGTACTACATTGCCATGTCTAGTGATATAGGCATTAGTTGAACAAGTTGATGTTACATGGTAGGAAGTAACGTATTCAAAAAACACTTTTTTGACACTTTACTTTACAGTAAAGACACGCCTGAAGAAGTCATTGTATGGCGAAACACGTGTTGCTTTTTTGTAAAATCGTTTAGTGAAAATCTCAGTATAAAGTGTTTTTTGAATACGTTAGTTATGGATTTTCATCGAGTATCGGCCAATTCCATCATATATGGTAGGAAGTTTTTGTATTATAACGGCCTGTCTTCATCCAGAGATGGATCCAAGTCCATGTAGCCATGTGATAGAATGTTGTAATGAGAGATTCCATCCATTCAAGTGTGATGTTTATGACAGAAAAGTAGTTTTGTCAAATCTGTCAACATTCATAATTCTCCGTTACACAGTCATGATGATCAGTTTATTTTGTTCCGTCCTCCATTTTATATTTCGCAAACATATTTCTCATCACGATATCTAAGTTTTTACAGTTCTTGAAAATAGTTGCTCTCATTTCATCGGGGTGTATACTTCCATTGTGCTATGCTTGCTGATATTATGATGCTGTTAGAAAGCATCATAAGGTGTTTTGATTCAAATATAGTTTCAGTTTTTGCTTCAACATTTGTTTTAATCTTTTCCACTGTGTTCGGGAGGGTTATGAAATGTCAAAAAGATTTTGGCTGGCACGTTTATGATGTCATTCGAGAAAGTAGCACTGAATTTGAAGGGATATGGTATATATAATCCATTTATTTCCAATTTAATACATTTATAATCCTCGATATGTTTGAAATGAAAGGGAAAATAGTTAAATCATATAAAAATTATTATTACAATTAAAAATGAATTGATACATTGAAATGCCATTATAATACAGTTAGATCATAGACACATTTGTGTATTTTTTTAAAACATAGCAGAACAATATAATTTGATGAATTGGACGGATGTACACCCTCACAATACAACTGACAATCTGCTATTGCAGTAATTGATGAGGACAAAATAAGATGGGATATATCGGGCTTTTCCCCCTTCAAGTCACCAGGACCTGACGGTATAAGACCAGCCCGACTTCAGTGGGGACTGGACACTCTTGTGCCGCACCTGGTTGAAATATTCAGAGCCTCTCTAGCTCTGAAGTATATTCCCAGTAAGTGGAGATAAGTAAGAGTAGTATTTATACTCAAACCAGGTAGGATGGACTACACCCTGACAAAAGCATTCTGACCAATTAGTCTCACATCGTTTTTCTTAAAAACTCTGGAGAGGCTATGTGAGCGGTACATAAGAGATGAAGTACTAGTTCACAACCCACTTCATCCAAATCAGCATGCATATACTCCGGGAAGGTCTACTGATTTGGCCCTCCACCATGTGGTTGGCAGAATCGAGAGATCATTGGACAACAAAGAATCCACCCTGGGTATATTCATAGATATCGAGGTAGCGTTTGATAAAACAAGCTTTCCAACAATTATCCAGCAACTATACTCCAGGAATGTACCCCTGGTAGTAGGAGAATGGATACTCAAGATGATCTCTTAAGCAATAATTATTAATGTAGAAGACATCACAGTGAAAGGACTGGTCATGAGGGGATGTTCACAGGAAGGGGTCTTATCACCCCTCCTCTGAAACATAGTTCTGGATACCCTGATTAATCACCTTAACAAACATGGATTCTACACAATTGCATACGCAGATGACATAGTTATCTTGCAGACCGGCAAATCTCTAAACACACTGTGCGATAGAGCGCAGGGTGGGCTCAAATTAATAGAAACATGGTGTAAGGAACACTAACTGTCGATCAATCCCAAGAAGACTGATAGGGTCCTTTTCATCAGGAAAATAAGTTTAACGGGCTCAAAACCTCCCGAAATCTTCAAAAGCAAACTAAACTTCTCCGAAGAGGTGAAATACCTTGGTACTATCCTCGACAGGAAGCTAACATGGAACTCTCATCTCTCAGTAGAGCAAAAAGAGCATACGTGGCTTATGAGCAATGTCAGAGGACAGTGGGACGCGCATGGGGTCTTTCACCCCGTGTGGTCACCTGGATCTACACTGCAATAATAAGACCTATGTCTTGGAGCTATTGCATGGGGACCGAAAGTTCTACAAGCAACGGCCATCCAAAAATTATATCAAATACAGCGACTGGCTTGTTTAAACATCACAGGAGCCATGAGAACAACACCAACCGCGGCAATGGAATTAATTACGGGTCTGACCCCTCTGAACCTGTACGTAAAGAAGGTTCGATTGCGTTATTGGCTATGGTTCGATTGCGCACGGCTGGTGTAAACCTCGAAGTAGGAATTGGTCAATTGAGGCTGGGCCTATGGCGAGAAGCGCTTACTGCGCAAACTCTGCTGCAGGCAACAAGTGATACAATTGAACCCAGGTTTGTGTTTAATAAACCCTACAAAATACAAATCAAGCAGAACACGAGAGTCAGATGCTACAAATGCAATACGCATTCATACAGACGGCTCAAAAACCAGAGAAGGCTCAGGATGTGGAGGGTACTGCAGATCACTAAGCCTAAGGATTGAGTGGGAAATGGGAAGAAATACCAGCGTGGTCCAAACAGAACTGGCTGGTATCTCAATCGCCACAAAAGAAATAACCAAGAAAGGAATGTCTGGCAAAAACATAACAATCTGCACTGACAGCAGACAAGCCCTATTAGCTTTGAACAGACAACGTATAACCTCAGGGCTAGTACTAGTGTCACCAAGTTGTAGCTAAAGCCTCGGTAGATAATAACATTATCCTGAGGTGGGTTAAAGGGCACGACAGGCGTAAAGGTAATCGCGTTGCTGACTCTTTAGCCGAGGAAGCGGCTGGACTAAAAATTTTAGGACCCAGTGGCACCTACGGCCTGATGACTTCGACAATGGGCTCATTCAGGTTAATTTAGTTTTTTTTCTACACCCGTACTCTAACAATACACTTATATGACCATAATCCGTTTCATAATGATATCCATTATGATACAGATTTTTCATAACGATACAGATTATCAACCAATAGAAACCCATAATTTTTCAATCAAGAATCCTGTTCCTTTGTTTGTCCTAGATTCTAACCTAAGTAACTAATTGCTTTATTTGTCAAAATCAGTTTTCATATTACCTACCTATATTATCAAAATGTCTGAAAACAGCGATATAGAAGGAATACCATCGACTCCAATATTTTTAAAAGATCAGATTAATTACAGTTGTTATATTCAATATAAATATAATTAAAATCTTCATAGTTTTCATATATCCATGATAATACCATTAAGTTTGTGTTTTTTTAATATGAGTTAATTACTGTAAATGTGTTCAATACAAATATAATATTTATAGTTTATCATTATTTATCGGGTTTAGAAAAAATAGCGTATGCAACTCTCATGTAATGGTTATTAATACACCGCATATACCATACAAAACTCGCCGTCGGCTCGTTTCGTATCCCGGTTAATGCTCGTATCTTAATAACCATCATTACATGATCGTTGCATAATATACTATTATTGAAGAGTATATAGTATAAAAGTAAATCATCTCCCGAGTATCCCACAAAATTTTCCGGTTTATATGTCAATTAACAACTGAGCAAGAGCAATTGAAAATGTGAGATCGCTCGCGGTACATCTTGATGTCACACCAGGCAAACGAGCTTCGAGCGGTGGCAACCGGGCCTGTAGTTGGAGATTATGAATCGCTGCTATGTCAATTCAGTAATGTATATGTCAATTCTGGGTAACTGGCATTTTTGAGACAAAAGCTCTATAATAAATGAAAAGTACTTTGGGATTCCAAGACATAATTTCGGATTTTTCTCTATGACGTAAATAGATCTTCGCTCAATATTGTTTTTCGAGGTCCATTTTTCAACTAATATTCCAGACAATGTAGAATCTGTAAATGTATCAACAGAAGTCATGTCTGATGTACTCAAACTCTCACACGGAGGAACTTAGTAGTAGTAATTTTTTCCAATACTTTCTGTATTTTCTATTTCTTTAGAACGATTTCTTTTTCGGTGGTATATAATATTTACAGTCTGTTTAGCTTTTGATCTTCGAAAAACCTCTTCATTAACTTGAATTCCAGCATCAAAGGTCTTTTCCTGTGTACCTGCTTCATCAGACATGATTTGATTTTCAGCGATATCTACGTTGCAAGTATTCAACAAAATTTGTTTTTCCTTTTTTTTTGAACAAACGGTGGAGCTTTAGATGTATGGGCCGTCGGTCTATCAATTTGGCAATCACATATATGCGAAATTACGCCTGGTTTCAATATAATTTTTCCCACTATATCAAAACTATGACACAATTATTAATCTGACTCACTGAACAATATTTTTCAAGGCTACTGATTACTACTACTGCAATGTAATATGTTCATTAAAATTTATAAATTTGAAGAATACTGATGTTGCCCATTAATTTGTCCTCCCAAAAATCAAAGGGAAGTTATCTATAAAATGGAAAACCGTTTACGAAAATAATCGGCAGATGTCGCAATATTTGATAGTTGAGAATCTAATAATACTTCAACAATAGCTTTATTTATTAATCTTTAAGTTTGGAAAATATTTTTGATAATTCAGTTTAGACAATTGAAACGTGTACTCAACATTAGTATTTTGTTGTCGTCGAGCAATGCAGTTTTATACTTGAGGAAGTTAAAATAACAATTGTTGATTTCAACATAGACATTAAGTCCTCGGTAGTATAGTGGTCAGTATCCCCGCCTGTCACGCGGGAGACCGGGGTTCGATTCCCCGCCGTGGAGTATTTTTTTTTATTATTATTTTTGCACTATATTGAAAACTCAAAATTATTTCATGATCCATCTCTTATTTTAAGTTTAAATCAGAGAGCACGTAACATCTCAGATTCTACTAGGTTTTTGTGCTCGGGCTATTTTATTCTGCTCATTTTATTTGAAAACTTTTGACAACAAGTTTGTACCAACACGAAACCTTATTCAGACTATTAACATCAAAACAACTTTTTGGAATGAAGTAGCCCATACAATTTTATCAAAAAAGGGAACGCTCTACAGGTTTTACATTCCAAATCTAAATCGTGTTAGGTACTCAGCTTCTGCACGTTTGTAAAGTTTTTTCCCCGTAACAGTCAACAAAACAATATCTTAAAATTTCAAGAGATTATCGATGTTCGTGAAGGTAACACGCTTTTTTATAGGAAGTTTATAAAATGTAATTAAAATATTTTTACCATACACAAGAGTTGTGAAAACACTGTTTTTGATGTGATTTCTGCTAATGATAATAGGAACATGAAAATTAACGTAGTGTATTTGAAATTTACTCATAAATTTATACGACTGTTCGGCAACCTGCAACTTATGGTTTTTGTTAAATTATGAAGGACAAATCTGTTTGTCTGTCTTGTTTAAAAATATTTTCATTTTACACACCTTAAGGAATTTCTGCTCTAAAACCAAGTATTCTATTCCTACCAAACAGAATTGAAAAAAAAATTAATAATTTCCAAGGGAAATGATAAAAATGTATTTTGTGTGTATTTCATGTTTTAAAATATTTGCTTAAAAATATGTGTCCTGAGAAAGTTTTTTTTACAATCAATCACGTATCTAATAAAAAAAAAAATACGACCAGGCCCCGACGAGATTCGAACTCGTGATCTCCTGTTTACTAGACAGGCGCTTTAACCAACTAAGCCACGGCGCCGATGTAGATATTTTGTAAAATAATGATCATCAACTTGGTATTCTGAACCTGTAAAATTAGACGTTGTTACTTCAAAATTTTCCGATGTTGTTTCCATGTTTTAGAATTTTGCGATACCAATTCCAATAAATATGATTTGTACTTCATATTTCTTATAAATAGAAGACATGCATACATATTATCTTGTCCAGAAAATGTTTATTTTGAATTCAATTCAAATAAGATTCCTCTTGGCTGGGATTTAATCAAATAGGTGAATGAATGTCATTACGATGTCATCGATAACATAAGTAGATCAAACTTATTCCGTGACATAAAAAATCGTAATTCATGAATGAATTGTGTGTATTTTCTATAATGTTATCCAAATTGGTACTGAAGGGCCCTAAGGCAAGTGTCTTACGACGAAACATCGGTGTCTACCGGTGAGAATGACAGTGTTCCATGTAAGTGCAATTTGTTACCATTCATTTAAAGTAGAACTCCTGTGAATGATATCTGATTTTATCCATAACGAATGTTTGGAATACAAACTGAGTAGAGAAAAGTATCTTCTGTATAATTCAGTGTTCATATGAAAGTACCTATTTGTTTCGAAAGAATTTTTTTTTCGTGTAATTCAATGTTTATATGAAAGTAGTTGTTTCAGGAGGGCTTTCTTCCAGTTTGTGTCTGAAAGTTGCTTCTTTGCATGATCTACATATCCATGTATAGAGTTACTTATTTTCAAATTGATTACTTCCTTCCTTTCTTTGGAAGACTCCCACATTTTTTTTGTATCAAGATGAAGTAGTAGAAAGCCATAAACTTTCTTTCCAAAAAATGTTTGTGTTGTTTTTAAATTACCGAACTCATTTTTGGTGACACGCATATTCAAAGATAAAAAAAATTCATAACTCAAATTCGAATAAGAATATTTCAAAACGGCAACTACATCGTGTGAAATGGAGTCCATACGTCTGTACCAGAATATGATAAACTCATTAATTCAACAGTTCAGCGAAAGATTCAGCCAGTTCAAAAGCCTAGAACATACAGCTGAAATGATTAAGTATCCTGATGTAGTTGATTGCAATGTTTTGGAATGGATCCAAATTGACGATTTAGAGATGCAATTGATAAATTTTTAGAATACCTAGCATTTGGACTCAAGAATTTGTTGAATTGAGATCACTAGTTGAAAATATGGACGAAATAGTTTAGAGGACGAAAATGAGTACAAAGAAAATTTTAAATCTTGGAACAGATTATCTGACTCTTATGCCAAATTGAAAGATTTAGCAATGGCTGAGATAATAACTTTTTGATTCACATATTTTTGTTGGACAGCATTGAATCGGAATCGGTTAACAGATAAAGTAATTGGCGCTTGTCACTAATTTTATATTGTTTTTTGTTTTTGTTCAATCAATTGACTTGAAAAAAGCATGAAGAATAGTTTTTGTTTACCTCTGTGATGGGTGACACGCCACGAGAAGTATGTTTCGATTTTGCAAATTTTGACACACCGAGCCCTAAATAATCACCATCACTGTCTTAGAATGACCCACCAGATTACCAGATGCCCTTGATTTTTCTGTGGAGATTGGTATACATTACACAACCACAATCTATTCCAGAACTCATGCTTAGAATAAGAGGTGCCCCTAACGAAATCACCCCAGAAATGTGAGAAATGAGTTTTGATATTTACTAGTATTTCTTGAAGTGCAACAAGAATTTTATACAGCGTGACTCACGGTCCCCTGTATATAACAGGTCCCCTGTATATTACTCGATAAATTTAAAGATTATATATCATGTCCCTATACCTAAATGATAAAGTTTTTTTAATAAAGTCACTTCTTCTGGAAACATTATTTTTTTGAGAATTCGTGGTTTGAAATGGACGGGGTGCCAGCTCATTCCACTCAGGAACTTTCAATGGAACTTTACGAAATATTTGACGATCGTTGGTTTAGGCGTTTAGGACCGTGGGATTGGCCACCATGATCACTCGATCTCACGCCACTTGACTTTTTATGGGATGTTTCAAAAGAAAGGATGTACAGTACTCCAGTGCCTACCAAAGAAGAACTGCGACGGCGAATAGTGCGGTGTATTGAAGATGTGGATCCCCATGAAATTGAAAAAGCAACCACAAGTCGCGTACAAAAGAACATTTTGAAATGTTTAGAATGTAATGGACATGATTTCCATTATTTATTGTAAAAACTGTGATATTTTGTTAACAATTTTGTTATTTTTATTCATCTTAATTCTGTTATTTTCTGTACTTTCACATGTTATAGCCCAGAAAATCTTAATTTTTACCTAGAAGTGCCTGGTTTTTGGTACTGTTGTTCCATGGAAACTTTGAACCATAGTTAAGGAAATTATTTTGTACAAAATTCCTCTCGTTCATTGGTGTTAATTCAAGATACATTTGGTTGAATTTCCTGCAAGTTCTGACAATGATTTGATCACTTTGTTCATGTATAATAAATAATTTCATTAAAACTTCGTTTGAATAATCGATATTTGCATTCATTTTGGAAGAGGTTTTGAAACACCGTCAATAACTATTTTTAAATTACTTATAAAAGTAACCAAACTGTTATCAGCTTGATAATTCCACTGCTACCTGAAACCAAATTCTTAAAAAAAATATGTGTCCAGAAGTCACTTTATTAAGAAAACTTTATGATTCAGGTATAGGGACATGATATATCATCTTGAATCATTTTTCATCATCTCTAAATTTATCAAGTAATATACAGGGCGTCTCAATTGAAAAAATTGATTTTCGACACATTTTATGCATAAAGGAAATAATAGTTATTTTAACACGCCTTGTATGATATGGAGTCGATTTCTTGGTGTTAATTAAATATTCCGAGTTTGTCCAAACTATCATCAAAATATTAACTTTTCATGAATTGAGAGTACTGCCGGGCTTAAGATTAATTAGGGTTATGTTTAGACCATATTTAGCATAAATTATTTTTTAATCTAGAAAACCGATAGATATAGGTATGGGACATTATCAACAAAAAGTATTATAATAAAAGAGCGATTCCAAAAATGTGTTGATATACAAGGTGTGCTTTTTAAAAAAAATAATTTCATCAGTTCGGACTTCCATTGTCTAATATAATATAAATTGATCTGAAATCCCTGAAAAATAATAAAAGATTAACGGAAAATAACAATTTTATTAAAACAAAAAACTAAAATTACAAGGAAATAACATACAAGCTATAACCAGAAAATAAAAAATTGAAATATTAAAAAAAGCTAAAAATTAAAAAAATTATTAACAAAGGGATATAAGACAATGAAAGTCCGAACTGATGAAATACACCACGAAACATTGTCATCCACCTTTAAAAAAATTAAGTTGCTAAGACTTTTTGATAGAAATGGCAACGCCGCAGTGTTGAAAATATTTTTGATCGATAGAACAGGTAAGGAAATGTAAAATGTGAAATTTTCAGAAAACCCTGCTTTGCGTTAATCATAAACGTCTAACCTAGCACCGACCATGAGTCACGCTGTAGATATATGAAACTATGAGCTTGAGAAGTGCAATCTCTTCATTGATGACATATGAAAGCCACTAAAAAAAACGCATAAATTTGCGATGCATCAATGCTTTTTACAACTTTAACCATCGCAAATCGAGAAAATGACTATGGAAGTGCATAAGGGTCACGTTTTTATCATTTGTTTTTTCAAAATTTTGACTTTGAATGTCAAAATGTCGACTTTAATTTCGATATTCCGACTTTAATTTCAAAATTCCGACTTTACATTTCAAAATTTCGACTTGGATTTTGAAATTTCGACTTCAATCTCGGAAGTTCAAAGTCGGAATTTCTTGTTTGAAGTCAGAATTTTGAGCTAATGTTGAAATTTCGAGTTTATTTTGAGAGTTTAATTTCGAGTTTGAAGTTCAAATTTACAGATAAGTCGAAATCTCGACTTCAATTCCATGAAATTATAATGAAGACTTTTTTCAGTGATGCGGCTCATAGGATCCACCCCTTAGCTGGTCAAGGAGTGAATCTGGGATTTGGTGATGTTGTTTGCCTGAATAGGATTTTAGGGAATGCTGTATATTCAGGAAGTAAATTGAGTGAGTCATATGGGATACAATTTTTTTATGGCAAATACTGATCGCTCTTTTCTTCGATATATTTATTCAAAATAGAAGAGGAATATATTCCTCACTAGAGGAATATAATAAGCTTCAGCAGTATGAAAGGTTGAATGATTTTATGATATTTTAGTTCCTAAATATCCAATGAGGTAAGTCAATGCCCTATGATTTCATTTTAATAAGAACGAGATTGGGAAAATCAATTGTTAACACCAAAGAGGATTATTTTTGGATTACAGTTATGAGATGAATCGATCACATTCAACTCTATATATTCATCAAAAATATAAATAGGTAGTAATAACTGCATAATAATAATAATGATAATAATAATATTGTTCAGCCTGGAACCTGTTCAGCAAAAAGCTCAGATAAAAGCCGCAGAGATCACCTTACTTCTGCGAAAACACAAGGATAAGCCAATGCATGGGGTCTTCTTCAATAACATTGGAGACCTTGGCTTAACAAAGCGCCTGACCTTCGCTTTTCTCAGGTCGAGTGGGCTGAAGTCGGAAACTGAGGGGTTCATCATGGCTTGCCAGGATGGTGTCTTCAACACCTTAGTCTACCGCAGTCGCGTGATGGGTATAGAGGTTCCTGACACAAGGTGCAGGGCCTGCCGCGAGGCGCCCGAGACCCTAATGCACTTGCTATCAGCAAGTCCAGCATATGCGGTCTCGGCCTATATCCATCGACATAACGCGGACCTAAGAGTGCTATATTACCATCAACGGCACTCTTATGGTATTGACGAGACACCGGTGTTGCCCTACGCTCCGGGGGATATTGAATCCGTTATAGGGAACCAGAAGTGCCAAATTTATTATAACTATTCGTTCCCCACCCTCAGGCTCATACAAGCTAATAAGCCTGATGTGGTCCTTCTCGACCACCAGAGCAAAACGATATTTGTCGTGGAGTTTTCAGCTCCTGGCGAGACGAATATCGTCAGAAAAGAGGAGGAAAAACGGATAAAATATCGAGATTTTCACTTCGAACTCCGCAGACTCTATCCAGATCACTCTGTCAAGATGGTTGTTCTGATTATTGGAGTCCTTGGTGGAATGATGCCCTCTCTACTCTCGAATCTTAAAATCATACCGGCTTGCTGCACTAAGGCAGAAATCTTAGCCGCACAGATGCAGAAGGATGTCATTCTTGGCTCACTGCGCTTGCTCAGGGCACATGCTTCTAGGACCCAATGATCACTTACCCCACGGTGTGGGGAGTGGTCATTGGTTGATAATGCTGGCGCGCTCTCCCGAATGTATCGGGACTTCGGGGGATAGGGCCTGACCAGTGCACACTATGTTGAAAAAAATAATAATAATCATAACTTCGTTCACTCAACAGATATCTGTACAGAATACAAAATATAAATACATTTTAAAATAATTAAGTGAATGAGTCAGTAAAAAACGATAAGTAACTGATAAGTATTGGAAAACATTTACTAAAATATGTGATGCAATTGGCCGATACTTGATGAAAATCCATAATAACGTATTTTAAGAAACATTTCATTCCGAGATTTTTGTTTTATTGTGAAAATATCATGATAAACGTGTTTACTAAAATAACCTTGTACAGAAAATTCTTTTAAAAACAAGATAAGGACAATTTCTAGTGAAATGTATCAACCAGTGGCATAGGTACTCAAATATTTTTCATAATATCAGAAACTGGAAATGAATTAAATGTTTTCTATTCATATAAAGAAACACAAGTTGTCGGATTCTTTTGAGATAAAGATATGTTTAGGGTTTAGATATGTTTAGTTGAAAGACACGCCAGATGAAGCCATTGCATGGCGAAACACGTGTTGCGTTTTTGTAAAACAATCTAGTGAAAATCTCACAATAAGGTGTTTTTGGAATACGTTAGTTATGGATTTTCATCAAGTATCGGCCGATTCCATCATATATATGTTTAGGGAATATACAGGGTGTCCCATATAAAACTTCGCGGGCAATTATTTGGAAAATGAAGGAGAATATCCACATTTCATGAAAGCAGATGATTTTGATGTCAAAGGGTCCTCTCATTTACGTAGAGTGATTCTGTCATTCCCGTATCCAGCGGGGCTATGTGGAAGCAGACATCCGATGGCCGGTTTGCTTAACCCCCACATCCCAAGCCAATGCACTCGCAGCAGGAACAGTGGTTCAGGCAGTGAAACATGAACAAGGACAACCAACCCTCCGAATGCCATGTAACGTTGCAGAATCATCCCAACTTCAACTAGATAAATTTTCTCAAAAAAAATATCTGGTCGAGGTTGTGATCGAACTCACGACTTTTCGTTCATTAGTCAAAAGTAAGGCTGTTATACTAATTGATGCCACTTAATACTCAATTTGTTATATAAATATCATACATATTATTTAAATGATGTTAATAATTCCGTCTCCGCTCGAAGAGGTTTGTGATTTTGAATAATATGTAAAAAACAATCATTCGAAATGATTCGACTATAAATATGATATATATGACTTCATCATTATCATTATCTACAAACCTTAGGCGACTTCATTAATAGTCGAATAATTAACCAATTCAAAATCAGCAGGGTTATTCTGCTGCAAAAGTGCCATAGCTGTGCTCGCTTACAGCAGTATAATGAAGTTGGGTGCCAATCATTCAAAATGTACCCAAAATAAGGGGCATAGGAAAATAGGAAATCATGAGAAATACTAAGCCGGTTTAAAATTTACTAACTAAACGAGAGATTATGATGCTAATCAGTGAAGTTGTCGGCATGATATCCGACATCATTTCGGATGATTATTTTTTCGGGTTCTTATAAAAAAATATGGTAAAGGGTCTTTTTTCATCTATCTATCTATCTATTTTCAATATCTTCTTAAATGACATGAGAAAAATGTTGAAAGAAAAATCTTTGGAACTAATAGGGAGTTTCCTAAATTTCAAAACGACATTTAAATGAGTTCTTAAGTGGGCAACTCTCTTCTAATTCAGCCGTTTTTGTATCTCTCACGGTTTCCGATTTTCCTATGCTAGCCCTACTGATACAAATCCTGTCTAGTTCATATAACGGCTTCAAGCAGGATTACAAAATTACCAGGATAACTCTGCAGATGTAGTTCTTTTAAAAAATGAAATGAGAGTATCTAAAGACCTATAAAATAATTCGATGTAAGCCACTGCTTTCGTGCTAACGTCGAAATTGTAACAGGGAGATCTTTTATACCTACCCATTTTTAATTTCAGATGACCTGAGTTATTTAAAGGAATATGAAACGGAAAGACAGAGACACAATGTACCCACCATGTTGGCCGTTGAGGGGCTGCATCGGCTATACAATTCGAATTTCACCCCTGTCGTTCTACTGAGAAGTCTGGGACTGCAAGCTACCCACGTTATGAATCCTCTCAAGGTTGGTGTGTATTGTACTAATAATACTGAATTGATCATTCAGAAATCCTAGTCGGGTACTTTTCTCGAAAAAATATATTATCATTATTGCTGAAATTAACAATGAGAAACGTAACATACAGCAAGTTTTCTTAATCAAACCTGGTAGTTATATTTCTTAAATTAAGAGTGTCAAATATTCATCATGCATTAAAAAATGACTTCGTCTCATACAGAAATTTTAATTCAGTTTAATATTTGATAATAAATATAGGTTGAACAAATAACAAATAAGTCAACCAACTGAGTGTCATCGTTTGAAAAATTTTAAGTGAGAAAAGTGTATAGAGCAGGGGTGGGCAAGTAGTTTTAGGTGGGGTCCGGATACTGTGGGAAAATTTTAACGGGCTCCAGAAAAATAAACAAATATTAATAATAAAATGCTACATACTATTTTGGTTTCAAATAACATTCTGAATTATAAAAGAAATACAAGACCTCTTATTAATGTGATAAACTACACCGACGGTCTTAAGCCAGTTTTTTATAGTTTGGTTCTCGAGAGGAACAGCAAATACGAAGTGTGTCTTCTAGGTGAGCGTCTGTTGATCTCGAACGATATTTGTTTTTCAAAAAATTTTAGAAATTTGAGAAAGATGTTTCACATATATGTCGAGCCAAGCATAGTGGCCAAATTGATAGCTAGTCTGTTACAATTTTCATATTTTTCTGGGATATGTTTGCCCCAAAATTCATCAGTGGATACCATACATTTGCAAAGACACATCTTCTTGCAAACCAATTATTTCTATTTGAAGTGATGGCTTTGACAGATTAAACGACTTGGCAGCCACATCTGTCCATTTTGACGCTGCATCAATTTCAAAAGGAGATTTAAGAAACAGAGATAGCATTAAATTTAGTATTAAGACTTTACTCGAGTACTATGAATACTCTTCAATAAACTGTTTTGCCGTTTCTAAAGCATACATTTGATAGCTCTCCACATTTATTTCATATCCACTTGATATGGTTTGTAGAATTATTTTGAAGCGTTTTATAATATCAATGTTAACACCAGTTATTTTTGCTGATATATGTGGATTATTGAAAAAGCGCCTTGCAGTATGTCCGTCACTCATACTTCCAAAACCGGGCTTGGGTTTATCTATCAATAGACCTAACTCATATCGGAACTGATTTTGGATATCTTTTTTTGTAGTCGCTACAATTTGCTTGTTTTGCTCTCCACGGGCTTGTCATATCTGCAACGGTAATTTATATGCAAGGTGTAGTAGACTTTCAAAAAACCGTATCCATGCATGAAGCACAGATAGGCCAAATTCCAATCCAGTTGTGTCCAGTTCGGTTGCAAAGGAGATTTTTTCAATACTATTGAAATCTTTGCATGTGAGACCACAGATAAAACATCTTTGTGTTGATGTAGTTTCCGTGAGTGCATTACACACCTTGTCGTCATCCATTGTGAGTAGCAATTCGAAATTTACCCCAATATCGGTGTTATTGAATTAATATATCAGTGGCCGCAATTGCTGTATTTGTGCATATATATATTCTCTTTCCCGTCTGGATAATTTTTGGGTTTCATGTTGGAACTGAAATCTTATTGGTCTACAATACTGTGTAGAGGAACTTTTTGTGTTCTGCCAAACAATAATTTCCTGTTGTTCTGAAGTTTTTTCTGATATCAGTTTAATAGGTACAAGAGAGGAAATAAAAATATTTGCATCTCTGGCATTTAGGTCACTGTCGAAATTTTGTTTATATTCTGCTTGTCCTGATCCATCAAAATCCCACTTACAAATTAAAATTAATTTCTGAAAGGTCTTAGGTGTCTTGTTACTCAAAACTGCGTGCTGAGCATCCAGGAGGCGTGAAGCGGTATGATTGAGAAGAGCTTGCAGTTGTACTTTGGCAGAAGTCTCTGTTACTATAATGCTGTCCTTATTAGGATAACATTCCTTTTTCGCCGCTTGGATCTTCTTATAGGATGGAAATCTCTCCTTATCTTGCTCTCTTATTATATTATATTGGTGTCTTGTCAGTTGGGCTTCAACATACATAGCCAGAGCCTCTGCTCCTGTGAGTTGTCGCTTTTTGGGTATACTGTAAGACTTGAAAGCAGTTTTATACTTCTTACCTCGCGTCGAAGTTGTTTGAGTGACATCCTTCACCACACTTGCTGCTGCAACTTGACAAGAACATCGCAAACTCATATGAGAGGCGAAAGATAATTCTTCGGGCAAGAAGGTTTTTCTTAGGGACTCCGTTTTTTTGGCGTTTTGTTCTCTCTGAAGATGCGCTGAAAGTAATTTGAGGTCTACCTGCTTTCTTAGATGAAATGATAAAATTCGGAAAACTTATTGAAGTATTCAGCCAGTTTTCGTTTTTCATAACAAATCTGTCATGAATTCGATTAGATTTCTGCCATCTTTTCTTGAAATCCAGGGAAAGGACGAAATTTTTTTATGAAGTGCAGTAAACCTTGTTTTGGACATTTTGTACGCATTTCGACAAAATTTTTCAAGGCGTTCACTCGCTCTTCTAATTTTGAATAACCAGAACCATTCATTTTATTGAATAATTCCCTTCTAGTTCTACATATTTCTGAGGAACCCGCTCCTAGAAATAACAAAAAACGATATTTCTCAAACTGACAATTGGTATTGTTAATTTTAAATGATATTTTCTCCAAATACGTGCAATATTTTTTTTTATTATGTGATTACATGCTACAAAGATCATTCGGAAATGATTATTGGAAACATGATTTGCTCTAATTACAACTAAAATCATAATTGAACTTTGAATTATTGAAAAAAATTGATCCTCTTAGTGATTTTAGTAATACTTTCAAAATTGCTTGCATATCAAACAAATTAGTATCATGAGTCAATAGACTAACCTGTGTATAAACACTCCATGTCAAAATTCTAACAACACAAATTTACGATGCAATGGTTTGACAACTTACACAGCTGCAAAAATAGCTAAACGTCAAATCAAGTTGAACAGAACGCCTGCTAGATCTGGGCTCCAATACGTGTTGTCGCATGCAGACACTATTCAACTTCACAATCATGTGTTATTTGACTCCGATTGCTTGTTTTCTTTTTTGGAGTTCCTGTCAACAATTGGTATATTTGGCCCCAGTCTGGATCGGCCAGAAATGTTACAAACTCTGCAATGTCTTCTTCGGAGGTCTCCTTTTTAAATTCAAGAATTGTCGAAAAATTAATAAATTCTTGTTTAACGATATCTTCATCAAAGATATTCAGCTTACGAAGAAAAACAGACACGCTTTGTATCAGATCACATATTAATTTTCCATTTCCTTGTAACTCTGTATTGAGCGCATTAAAATATTTCAAAATATCTTTCAGAAAAGCCACAACCAGCATATTGCGTTCGTTTTTTATAAACTCAAAGTGATTTCTGGCTCCCTGCGTATCCAAGTTTTGCAAGCAGGAGGATACTTGTTCTTTTATTAGCCAGAGAAACGTTCAATAAGGTGACCTTCACTTAGCCAACGAATATTGTTGTGTTGTAGTAAGTCAGAAAACGTAGAATCACATTCAGAAAGGAACTCTTTGAAATGTCGGTGCTGCAGAGCAGAATGGGATCTTATAAAATCAATCAACTTGATCAAGTTGTCCATTACTTCTTTGAGTGTAGCACTAAGTTTTCCACAAAGGGCTGCCTGGTGAATTATGCACTGATACTATATTAGACCTGAATTTTTATCTCTGATTCTATTTACTACACCTTTTTCTTTGCCATTCGTTACTGGGGCCCCGTCAGTTGAAAGCGAAACCATTTCATCATAACTGATGTTATATTTGGTAATAAAATCATTAATGGCCTTGAATAAGTCTTCTCCTCGAGTGTTACCTTTCAACGGCAATATTGACACTCAATGTCAAAAAATCACATCATTCATCAAGTGCTATAGCGCAGCAGGGTGCCATTTTCAGAAGTTCAAGAAGACTGTTTTTAATGTCCGCAGCTAAAATTTCAGTTCTTCGTGTATTACTTCTTGCAGACAATGGAATACTTTGAATTGCAGAGACATCTTTGTTTCTTCAAAAAGTGCGTAACTACTGTCAACATACATTCCTTCACTATCTCAGAATCTGAAAATGGTTTCTGGTGTTTATTAAGCGTCCAGCACACACGTAACGCTGCTTCTATGGATTTATTTTGGTCGCTCATACAACGAAATAGTAATTTTGTGTCTGTATATGTGTATGTCTGAATTTTTTCTTCACGAGTCTAACTGCCTTCTATTTTCACTGTCGACTTTTCGTTTTTTAGGTTCCATATCAAAGTTGGTACAGAAAGATTTTTTATCAAACGAACGAAAACGACAGAAATCATAAAACAAATGTCCGATTACTCCGTTGTTTGTGCTGCGACTGATGACAGTCTGCTTTCAGTGCTTTCTCACTCCCCCACTATCGATTTCGATACGCCCTCGTGCTTGTTTCAATAAAACGAAACAGGAGCAAGCACGCTGAACTAAGGTAAGTACGCGGTGCGCTATGGAATGCTCCCGCACATATTTCCGAAAAAATGGTACGAAGTTCAATCTATGGATGTTTCGTGTGCATAACAGAGATTTGAAAATATTCAAATCGCATCATGATTCGCACACACACAGGCTAGATAGGAAACTTATCAGTAGTAGGTAAAACAGGTTAACTAGGCAACTTGAAATAGAATACGAACCAAGTTAGATTTTATTTGTGTTATTTTAATTGATAAAGGTATGGTATACCTCATCTACAAATTTTTATACGTACTTAGTATATAATATTTGGGGCGGTCCGCAGGTCAATTTTTCGTGGGCCGTAAACGGACCGCGGTCCGCCTGTTGCTGACCGCGAGTATAGAGTTTATTATTGAAATAGTATTATTGTGGCTATTTAAATATTATTCGTGTAGTGTAGAATGTGTGACCATGAGTGTGCTCCCAACTAAAGTCTAATTTGCTCGTGAATGAAGTGGCTATAAAACATGAAAGTTAGTTTGTTGCATAGTTGAAGATTTAGCGGAAAAATTCAGAATCTTCCTGATCGAATATCTTGTGATATGTAAGAGCTGGACTCATTTATTAAATGTTTCAAATGTTTTTTCGATTCTGATTCTCACTCACAACCACGTATAAAAACTTCGCAGCTTACCAGTTGTACTTTTTACATCCTGAATATAAATCACCACCCTCAATTTTTTATTCAACATCTTTATCTCAGATTTCTATAAAAGTATAAAATTTTGCACTATTCATCACTACCTTGATGGTACACAAATTTACCTATCTTTTCCGTAAGGCAACCTGGAAGCACAAGCATGTATAAATGAAGATTTCAATTTGATATACATCTCATGCGCACATAACTTAAAATTGAATGTAAAATAATCATCATGTATGTTATTTGCCCCCAAATCTAAAAGGAGACTGACCAACTTATAATCTCATCAAGATCCACATAAATTTCACTAGTTCGGACTTCCATTGTCTACTATATAAAATGATTTGAAATCCCTGAAACAACTAAAAAAGAAGAATTGAAAATGAATAGCTGAAAATAACAATTATATTAACCAAAATAAACCTGAAATGAAATAATAGTGAAATAAAATACAAGTAAAAATAGAACAATTGAATAAATAAAAATAAAGGAATGAAAAAAGAAAATAAAAATAAAGAGTGGAGAGATTCCAAGTCACGTTAGTTCACGACGTTTCGTTTGTTAGTATCTACAATCGTCTTCGGGTGATGACTGGACTGATTCCTCCGAAAGATGACTAGGTCGTTCGAGTACTTTCACTTATCCCCGCTTTCCATTTTCCGCTTCACTGGTTCCGTGGGAGATGACCGTTTTGGCGACAAATGGCCATTTTTCGCTTGATGATGGGTTTCCATATGTTGCGTATTTCTACGCTGGCTTGGCTAAATACGTTGTTGGACAACATGTATGCGGTTTCCTTGAATTTTCTCCTAAACCAATGTTCCTCTCTGTGCAAGATCTCAGCTTGGGACCACTCGATGTTGTGTTGATGGGTCCAAACATGGTCTGCTATTCCTGATTTGCTGGTTTCCCCTCGCTGTGTGTGTTTCTTGTGCTCGGCAACGCGAACATTCAATGGCCTCTCAGTTTCACCAATATAGGATTTTCCGCACTCACAGGGTATCCGGTAAATGCAATTCTTGGAATCGCAGTCCGCGTTTGGTGGCCTGGTTTCCGTGAGGCTGCTACGGATAGTGTTACCGGATCTGAAGCAGGTTCTGATGTTGTACTTGGAACAAATTCTTCTTATCCTCTCCGATAATCATCTGATGTAGGGAAGTGCAAGCATTGGTTGTGACGGCTTCTCTTCCTTGCGAGGCTCCTGTAGTCTTTTAGCCAAAGTCTTTTCTACCATCGCTTTGGAGTAGCCATTTCGTTAAAGATCATTTTTGATGATGTCTAGTTCCTTCTTGAGACCTTTGTGTCGATTTAGTCAATCGACTAAAAGAGGAATCATCAAGACTCTATTAGACCGTGCTTTTGGGCTCTGTAATACGAAGGAAGGATGTTATTGAGTTGATTAGAAGCTTGAAAAATTCCAACTCAAGTAGCCATGATGAAATATCAAACAATCTTCTTAAAAAATCTGTTTTTGAATTGTGTTGTACTATAAAACATATTATAAACCTCTCCACTGAACATGGAGTATTTCCAGAAATCTTGAAAATGGCAATTGTCTCTTCTGTGCATAAAAGAGGAGACAAAAACCTGTACGAAAATTACAGGCCATTTAGTCTACTCTCAAGTATTTCTAAGGTTTTTGAGTTGAATATCAAAAATCAGTTATTGTCTTACTAAAAGTAAAAGCACAGAGACAGCACTTTACCAATTTAAAGACCATATAATAAATGCACTCGATGGCAAATTAAGTATTTGCGGTTTGTTCATAGACTTTTCGAAAGCATTTGATTATGTGAACCATGATCTGCTACTACAGAAATTGCAAAGATATGTTGTGAGGGGTGTTGCCTTGAACTTGATGAGGTCTTATTTAGAAAACAGAGTTCAAAGCGTCAAGATTGGTGATAAAGTTAGCAATTTGGCAAATATCAAACAAGGGGTACCTCAGGGTTCAATTCTTGGGCCTTCACTATTCCTGATATATGCAAATGATTTGATGAGTTATTTTCATGAAATGACGACAGTTCAAGTAATAGCATATGCGGACGACACAAACTTTATCATCAAAGCACAAGATGCATCAAATTTAGTAGATCGTACCCAAATTGTGTATGAAATGGTGCAAACATGGGCAGAAAATAATCACTTTGAACTCAACATATCTAAAACCACGCTGATGAAATTCACAATCAGCAATGTTCAAGAAAATTTTTTATATATAAAAACGAAGATCGACAAATTGAATCTTGTGCAACCACCAAATTGCTAGGTCTAACTCTTGATTATAAACTTACTTGGACTCCTCACATAGATACTCTCTGTAATAAACTAATAAAGAACTGTTATGCTCTCGGGTTTATGGCTAATTTCTGTAGTGAAAAAGTCTTATTAAGTTTGTACTATGCGACTATAAACTGCCATTTAAGATACGGAATCTTGAATTGGGGTACAAGCTCTTCTGCTGAAAGAGTGTTTATTCTCCAAAAGAGAGCCTTCAGAATTTTAGCTGGAATAAGGTGGAGAGACTCATGTAGAAACATTTTCAAAAACCATGGAATACTTACAGTTGCCGGTTTGTATATCTATGAATTATGTAGTTATGTTTACACGAACAAACGTATATTTCCAACCCAGCAACATAGATATATTACCCGTAATAGAGATTTTCTGATGTCCAACACTCACAGAACGACCTTATTCCAAAAAAGTTTCCTTTATCTCCGCCCGAAATTCTTCAATAAGCTGGATGACTCAGTTAAGAACTCACCTAGATTGAAAAGCTTCAAGTATAGATTGAAAAAAAATTTACTTGAGAAAAATTGCTACTCTAAGCATTTTCCCACAAATATATATATATATATATATATATATATATATATATATATATATATATATATATATATATATATATATATATATATATATATATATATATACAGGGTCCTGCAACAGTGGCGCGGTGTTCCATATCTCTATATAGGAAGCAGATAGGAATCTAATTTTCTATAATATTACCTTATTGCTCGAGCTCGACAAAATAAAAATATTGGCGGTCACACAGGGTGTTCGATTTTTTCTGGGCGGATCCCAACTGTGTCTTTTTAAATGGCAACCTATATTTTTTATCGCTTTTTCGGTTTCTTCATAGATAATAAAATAAACTTTATGTATATCTGCACTTCGAAAATATTGATGGTTTTCGAGATATCTAGCATGACAGGTTTTTTTTTCCAATATTCGTCACTCAGAATATTTGAAATTATAAAGTGGTGCCAAATCCAGTTGAAATTTTTTTTTGGTCGAATATTCTACATTGGTAACTCTCTCAAACGATATATCTGAAATCGACCTGTGATATACAGGGTATGAAAAACCGCTTGCCAAATATTGTAAATGAAAATTTGCAAAATCTTCCTTATATTAAATGGAACACCCTGTATATTATTGATCCATAAGAAGCGCCAACGAAACCTCTACAAATTTCATTAAGTATTCCCTATGGCTAAGTTCAATAGTTTTTCTTAAATGAGCATTTCTTTCGAAAAATGGTCATTTTTTCAAAGCGAAATCCATTTGACGACTGATAAGAATATACAAAAAATACCCTTTCCTTGAAATATCGCCCATTCCTAAAATTACCTGTTGCTAGATAAACAAGTTGCGAATTACACCACAAAATGGACGTTCTTGAATAGTTACAATAATTTCAAAAATTTCGGAATTTGTGCCATATTCTTTCGGTCTAAAACAACCTTTCAGCGAATGAAATATTTATTGGAAATCAAGTAGTCTGGCAAATGACAGAACAAAATATTTGGCTGCAAATGAATATTGAAATTTTTAGTCAATCGTGAAGTTGAACTGTCGGTATAATTTCATCAGAATGTTGTTATCAAAAAATGATTTGATTGATATGATTTTCATATTAGGTGAATCAGACAGGAATTGTTTATTGGCAAGTAGAATTTATTCTGAACGGTATCCAGATAGAAGGCATCCAGATGAAAGATCTTTCCGAAAGGTCTTGGGACGATTCGTTGAAACTGGATCTATTAATTATTCCAAACATGAGCGCATCAAGCCAGCTACTAATGAAGATAATGAATTGCAAGTTCTTCTTGCTGTTGAAGAAGATCCTAGTAGGAGTCAACGACAAATTGGAGAAATAGTGGATATAAGTGAGAGATCAGTGCAACGAGTATTGAAGAAACATCGCTTGCATCCATACCACGTTCAGTTACATCAAGAACTACTGTATGCTGATTTCGAGAAAAGAGTGAGATTTTGCAATTGGGCCATGAACAAAATTCGTCGAAACGAATATTTTTTCAATAATATTTTATGGTCGGATGAATCGACATTCCATAAAAATGGATTTGTAAATCGACATAATTACCATTATTATGCGACAGAAAATCCTCACTTATTGAGACAGGTGGATTATCAACATAGGTGGTCGATAAATGTCTGGGGAGGCATCATTGGAGAATATGTAATTGGTCCATACTTTTTTGAGGGACATATGAATGGTGCAATGTATCTCAATTTCTTACGAAATGATTTACCAGGTTTGTTAGATGATATTCCTCTTGACCTCCGCAATAGAATGTGGTTACAACATGATGGTGCACCTGCTCACTATTCGGCAGAAGTGAGAGATCATCTAAATGAAGTATTTCCCAATAAATGGATAGGACGGAATGGGCCTGTACGGTGGCCCGCTAGATCACCAGATTTGACGAAACTAGATTTTTTCTTATGGGGATACATAAAAAATATGGTTTACGTTGAGCCACCAACTTCTCCCGAAAATATGCGACTTAGAATAACGAATGCTTTTCGCAGCATTACACCAGCTGTCTTGCGCAGGGTAGAACAGTCTTTCAAACATAGACTTCAGCTCTGCATTCAAGAAAATGGAAGACATGTTGAACATATTTTATAAAAGTTTCATTATCAACCTTAATTAAACTCTCCCTTTTGTAGTTTTGTAATTTGCCAGTTGACAAATTTGAATATCTAGAACTCAAGCTCTGAATGAATATAATAACATGAAAAAAATAGTTATTTATGATGTTTCTTTCTTTTAACTTGTTTGGTTTGATATTGCACGATTTATGAGTGAAATTCTGCATCCAATGAAAAAATAATTTTCCATTTAGCAAAAAGTGATAGGTACATACATTTATTTCGTTAAAAAATATTTGTTTGGACACCTTCTAATGTACAAAATTGAAACAAGATATCTTTCGTATATTTTTATCAGTCGTCAAATGGATTTCGCTTTGAAAAAATGACCATTTTTCGAAAGAAATGCTCATTTAAGAAAAACTATTGAACTTAGCCATAGGGAATACTTAATGAAATTTGTAGAGGTTTCGTTGGCGCTTCTTATGGATCAATAATATACAGGGTGTTCCATTTAATATAAGGAAGATTTTGCAAATTTTCATTTACAATATTTGGCAAGCGGTTTTTCATACCCTGTATATCACAGGTCGATTTCAGATATATCGTTTGAGAGAGTTACCAATGTAGAATATTCGACCAAAAAAAAATTTCAACTGGACTTGGCACCACTTTATAATTTCAAATATTCTGAGTGACGAATATTGGAAAAAAAAACCTGTCATGCTAGATATCTCGAAAACCGTCAATATTTTTGAAGTGCAGATATACATAAAGTTTATTTTATTTTCTATGAAGAAACCGAAAAAGCGATAAAAAATATAGGTTGCCATTTAAAAAGACACAGTTGGGATCCGCCCAGAAAAAATCGAACACCCTGTGTGACCGCCAATATTTTTATTTTGTCGAGCTCGAGCAATAAGGTAATATTATAGAAAATTAGATTCCTATCTGCTTCCTATATAGAGATATGGAACACCGCGCCACTGTTGCAGGACCCTGTATATACTATATACAGGGTGTTCCTTAAACACATGCTAATATTTAAGGAGGTAATTCTTAGACCCATTTTAAGGAAAAAAACGTCCTATGGACGTATGTCCTAAACGCCTTAACTTTTGAGATACAGGGTGGCAAAGTTTTCAAAAATAATCAGTTTTTTAATAATAACTGAGATAATTTTGTAGACATCTTTGGCATATTTGGTACATATATTCCATGCCTCAAGGCGCATTTTCTGATGTACAATTTTCCTAATTTTCTCTGCCAGTGGCGTACGTATGAGTTTTGAAATGAATATTTTTGGCGAAAAAAATACTACGCCACTGCTTTATCTTGAATTAAAAATTATTTTTAAAATCTCCATACATTTTTGAGCACATTTGATTTGTTGGGTTTTCTTTGTCCGACGCATGGTTTTCGCTCAAAAAATTAAAAATCGCTTTACTTAAGGATAAATTCCTTAAAAATCTGATGGGGTATGGTGCATCGACTGTAAGCAAACTAAGAGATCAGATTTGTTGCAAAATAATTGAGGATCTAAAAGGTATTTGTTTGTTGTCAGATGCACTGTTCTCAATTAAAATTACGTCATAACGCAGCACTGCTTAATAATTTTTGAAACCATAAATTCAGTTATCCTGGAATAAATGACGTGTAGCAGAATTTATTTACTGCACCTCTTGGAAATATGGAGTTTGTCGATATGTGATTTCTTTTAAAGATTAAAAGCAGAAAAAACAGCGTACCCACCATAGCAATAAAAAACGAATTCTCTGTATGTACAAACGTCAGTAGCTAATATTGATGTTGGTTCAAAGTAAGTTGTTGGTGTTGAAAACTATCACAGCGCGTTTTGATTGATTTTGAAGTGTTATTGAAGTTATTTTGGTAGTCCGCTGTTTTTCTGAATATCAGTAAATATGGTAAATTATACGAATGCGGAAATGGCGCAAATGCATTACGTATATGGCCTTGCCGATGGTAATGCAACAGAAGCCAGGCGCATTTATCAGGAAAGATATCCTAATCGTGCCTTACCAGATAGCCGAACCTTTTCAAATATTTATCGTCGACTTGGGGAAACTGGTAGTTTCAAGAAAGGGACTCGGGAAGGTAGACCTCGTGTAGTAAGATCTCCTGAAATCGAGGAAGCGGTGCTGCAAGAAATTGAGGAACATCCTGAGACGAGTACGAGGAAGATCGCTAGAACTCTGGATATTTGTCATCAAATTGTTTGGCGTATTTTGGTTGATTTTTTGTTATACCCATACCATATTTCAAGAGTGCAGGCATTACTCCCCAGAGATTTTCCACAGCGTGTGAACTTCAGTCAGTGGTATCTACAAAGTATTGCACTAAATCTGCAGTTTGAGATACAAATTTTGTTCACAGACGAAGCAAATTTTTCTCGGAATGCCATTCAAAATTTCCATAACAATCATGTGTGGGCTGAAGAAAATTCCCATGCAATAACCGAAACCCATTTCCAACACCAATTTTCGGTTAATGTATGGGCAGAAATTATAGATGATCATCTAATAGGCCCATTTTTTCTACCAGGACGCCTTGATGGTCGTTCTTATTTACACTTTCTCGAAGAAGACTTACCTGGGTTATTGGAAAATGTGCCACTTGCGTTAAGGAATCGAATATGGTACATGCACGATGGCGCCCCTGCTCATTTCAGTGTAATTGTCCGAAATCTTTTAAATACAGTTTATCATAATCGTTGGATAGGTCGCGGAGGACCTCAGCAATGGCCAGCAAGATCCCCCGATCTCAACAGTTTAGATTTTTTTTATGGGGTCACCTTAAAACTCTTGTGTATAAAACTCCCGTTAACACTTTAGAAGATTTAAGAGAGCGAATAGTTGCCTCGTGTGAAACTATACGAAATACGTCGGGAATATTTGAACGGGTGCGTAATTCCATGCGTAGAAGGGCGGAAGCATGCATACTAAGTGCAGATGGCCACTTCCAACAATTTTTATAATCAGTTTTGGTATTATTACTAATTAACAAATTTGTGCTATTCGTTTAGACTTACTGTCACAAAATAAAATAAAACTTGTTTTTGTGAAAAATTTATTTTTTTGCAGATTATGTTTTCAAATATTATCAGGGAATTGGTAATGCGTTATGAAGCAATTTTCAGATTCTCATTCATTTTAGAATTGATCTAATTTCTTAATTTGCTTTCTGTCGATTTTTATTTTTTTGAGTGAAAATCATGCGTCGGTCAAAGAAATACCAGATCAAATTTTCTCAAAAATAAATGAGGATTTTAAAAATGATTTTATTTTGAAAAGAAAGCATTGGCGTAGTACTTTTTCCCCAAAAATATTTAACGCGAAACCCGTAGGGATGCCACTGTTTGAAAAAATACAAATTTTGTACATCAGAAAATGCGCCTTGAGGCATGGAATATATGTATCAAATATGCCAAAGATGTCTACAAAATTATCTCAGTTATTATTAAAAAACTGATTATTTTTGAAAACTTTGCCACCCTGTATCTCAAAAGTTAAGGCGCTTAGGACATACGTCCATAGGAAGTTTTTTCTTAAAATGGGTCTAAGAATTACCTCCTTAAATATTAGCATTTGTTTAAGGAACACCCTGTATATATATATATATATATATATATATATATATATATATATATATATATATATATATATATATATATATATATATATATATATATATATATATATATATATATATAAATATATATAGTGTAATAGTCTAAAGTGAAAACATTCTCTTTATTTACGAGGAACTAATGTGTATTGTTCAACTTTTTATATATTTATTACGTAGGTACTAGAAGGGAGTCTGCCCTTTTTTTTAATACGTTTTTTGACGTATTTCTTGTTATTGTATGAAGATATTGTGAAAAATAATTTTATACTTTTAAACAAGAAAAATAAATACTACTACTACTACTACTACTCTCTTCGCATCCTAAGAAATCAAAACTCTTGTTTAAGATTTTCCATCGGTATACGTAAGTTTGAGGACATTAGTAGTAGGTTTGACGACTCCGGATGGTTAAGGTTTGAAAAATTACGCACTCTACATATCCTTACAAACATACATTAATTACTTTCAACAAAAAACCTGATTACATAACAGACTTGTTAGTTTTTCCAGACTAACAACTATTATACTCGAAATGACTTTGTCTTGGTCATTCCTAAACACAGCTCGGCACTTTCTACTCGTAGTTTTTCCTATATTTCCACTAAACTGTATAATAAATTGCCCAGTGACTTTAGACTCTACACGATAATGACATTTAAAAAACGTTTGAAACCACTTCTTAAGTCCTAGGAATTGATGGTCTGTATAACGATTTTTGCTAAGCTCTCATTATTACTCATTTTAATTGAGTTTGTATTATTGTGTTGGTTAATTTATCTTCTATTCTATACTTGTTTTTAATATAATTTTATTTTTTCAGTGTATATTTTTGTAAGGTTGATTTGAAAAACAGCTTACGCTGATAATTCGCCTGTTTATCTAATTTACTTTTATTACTTGTGTCGACATATCTTTCTTTTTTATAGATGAATAAATTCGACTTATTATTATTATCATTATTATAAATACTGAATCAATTTTTTCAGTACTTAGCATGTAGGTACTTAGCTGTGCTTCGACACACATATACATACACAGGTAAATTATATAAAAAAAATCTTATCGTTATTTATTTCACTTGTGTATATAGATGATTTTTTGTTGTATCATATGTATTTCTAGTACAGAAATATATAAACTAAATAGAGATATCAGTTGAATTGATGTTAACACCATTTTGAAAATAAAAATTTTCGACCATCGTAACTGTTGCAAAATTGTTTTGTCAAACAAGTTGAAGATTTCCAACTTTGATATGACTGAGGAAGAGAAAAGTCCTTAAATATTCCATCTTTGTTTCCATTCTTAAAACTTACTTTTCTTATCTAAATCTCAAAATCGTTACTTAATTCAGGATATAAACTGTTTATGTGATCTCTGTACCAAAATCAATAACCTTGAATAAATTAAAGCTAGAATTATAGAAGACTGGGAAAGAAAGGTTATGACTTTCTACTTCTTCATTCAAAAAATGTGGGGAAGAATCAATCAATTTCAAAAAATTAACTGTATACAAAGATGTGTTGTTTATGCATATAATCGTCTTTCAGACACAAACTGGAAGAAACCCCCTCTCGAAACAGCAACTTCCATATAAACATTGAATTACACGAAACAAAACATATTTTCGAAAGTATACAATGTTTATATGAAAGTAGCTGTTTCGAGAGGACTTCATCTTCCAGTTTTTGTCTGAAAGTAACTTCAGTGTATGATCTACATATATTTGTATTGAGTTAATTTTTTGATTTTCATTAGTAATCAAAAAATATAAAAAACCCTATTATTTCCATTCCTAATGCTCCCCTTTGCCCCAAAAACACATTGAATGGGTAATTATTGCGCTGTTGCAGCCAATATGAAGTACCAAGTACCAAGATAAAATCCACAAATTATTTTAAATAGTCAAAAATTAAAACAGTTTTTAATATTTACGAATTCAATTGTGTATTAAAAAAATGATCAGGTTTAATCATGAAAGAAAATTTAATTTTTTGAATATTTTATTTCTGATTGAAATCAACATTCACAATAATTTTATATGGCCCATAAGGTCTTTTATGAAGGTTTGGTTGTACTGACTACCTGGGAATAGGTAGATACAGAGTAAATTTTCAGGTATAAGTTGTATTATACATTTATATTAAAGAGAAAATGGGAGATTAAGCTTACAAATATTTGCAATGTTCTTATCTTGGATTTTATGACAGACTAAGTAGGTACCTAACGGCTAAAAATGTTTTGACAGAAAGCAATTTCTCCCATTATTTGTTTGATTTTTATTTTCTTCTGAATATGCTGTTCCTATATTTTCTGAAAATGTATTTATTTACGTATAGAAATATCTCGAGTTGCGTTTACTACAATTTTTTTAACTGACCCGTAACATAAACCATAGTTTTTAGTATGGTTACATAATATCAACGTCCTTATTTTATGAAATATAAGATTTTCTTTTTTTTTTTTTTCAGAAAATTATTGTTAATCAAGCTGCCGCCTGATTGCAAAGTAAGTTAATCCTAGGTATGGTCATTGATTTTTTTAAATATTTTCATTCATATTATCGATAGCTAACAAATTCTGATACTGCTGGAGATTTTGGAAAAAAATTAATTTAATAGAAGGCACCTAGAAAAAAAACTGTCTACACTTTTATGTTTATTTTGAAGTTATATATAAAATGTATTGCAAATTCGGTTTTATTGGTCATTTTATTTACCTATATTACGAATATCAAAAATAAAAGTAAGGAAGATTCGTTATATTTTTAAGACAACAATGTGGGAAACGGTTTTTTCTATACTTTCTTTCATACTTTCTGATTTCGGATGAACCAATGTATCCAAGATAATTTTTGTCTTTTTTATAAATCAGCAACGTACCTAAATAAACGCCGCGCCGTCCTACTTACTCTATTGATTTTTCAGAAACTCGCACAATAAGCTTTGACGTCAGTGGGATTTGCCAGAAGGAAGAATAACGTTATTCAACGTTGCCAGACTACCAAAATTTTTATAAGTATTTTACATAGGTTACGATTACATTATTTGCTTTTATCGTTGGGCAAAAGAAATATCTATGGAACTGATTTAAGTATTAGTGTTTCGAAAGATTCAATATTTACTTAATTTTTTGTTTGAAGGTGGTTGACAATGCTTCGTGGTGCATTTCATTAGTTCGGACTTCCATTGTCTAATATGATATAAAATGATTTGAAATCCCTGAAAAAATCCGTAAAAAAATATAAAAAATTACGTAATTTTTAATACGTTTTGTTCCTGCATTCAATCCAAAAACCAAAAAATCAACGGTTTCATATCCGTCCTTTCCATTTTTTTTGTTATGTAAAAATGGGCAACCTTAAAAGATATAAAATCGCTGCAATTAGAATTTTTTTCAAGTGATAATTTAAAATTTTATGAATTCCGATTATGTTACACAACAGTGAAGTTGTCGACAAAGCTTAGGTAGTTATAACTTAATGAAAAGATAAAATTGGTTGATTTTTCGGAGATGAAACTTCAGATTAACAATTCGTAAAAGCCATCTTGTACACCCTGAAAAGTAGTAATGAAAAAATGTGTTTTTGTGTTTAAATGACAGTAGACAAAATAAAACGCAAAGTTTTATAAATTAACAGGAATTTTCTGAATTTTAAAACGTTACTCACATGAGTTTGAAAATGGCAACTTTTTCCTAATTCAACCGATTTTGTAGGTACCTATCTCTCACGGTTTCCGATTTTCCCATGCTAGCTCTATTATCTTGAACAGACAGTTTAATATAGCCGAACAAAATGTTTGATTTCCTTTATTTAGTTCTATACATACAATCATAAGTCTAATGACATATTGATTGTTCATTGTTCGAGACCGAAAAGAAGAGGTGTTTGTTTTTATTAGTAGAAATTCCTCGTGTTACTGATATACTGATATAGGGAAATAATGGTCATATATGTGGCAACGCTGATTGAGTAGGATGTAAGCCATCCATGCTAATAAATTGTGCAATTCTTCAAATATCTTACGAATGTTCGATTTTGCCTATTTCAATATATTGATATCATTTCAAAACTAGATCATGAGCAATAATGCAGCCTTCTCAAAATCTCATATACCAGTTATCATCATTTTCACTTGGAACTGTATTTCGTTTTGTGGTGTAGGATTACAATTCCCAGTACCTACTTGTGTATAAAAGCCGGACTACACCCAAAATGTCCTTCATTATTCATTGAGTCTTTGTGGTGTACGTTAGTTTGAGTGAATTGTTGTTGCTGCAAAATTCATGAATGTGGTGTAGTGGAAATATGTTCCTGCTTGCTGAAAATAAGCTGCTGTGCTGTGAAGAATAACATTTCTGGTGTATCTCAGGTGTGTTTTAACCCAAAATCCTAGAGTTCTACTTATATTGAGAAGGTATTCTCTGAAAAATGGGCCTTTCACCAAATAATAATAATGAAACCATTGCCTTTAAAACAGCTGAATTAGCTGATTGGATTGGATCAATCAGAGTAAAAAAACTAAAGTTTAAACATAATAAACGACGAAACTTATTCGCCGAGGCAGTTTTGAACAAGGCCCTATCCAAAGCTGAAACAGAATTGCGTCGAAAACAACAGGAAAGGAGAATGAAATGGAAATATTTAAAATCTTCTATGGGTATTTGTCAAAATGAGAGCTGTTATACAAATACTTCACTCAATATGGATATTAAAGTCTTTGAAGAAATAAATAGTAGTATAGATAAATTCATGTTAGAATTGAATCAAATCAAAGATACCGTCAAGCGGTGACATTTTTGTATTTTTTATTAATTGATCAAGGCTGTTACCAATTTTATTATCTGTGATACTATGTATAATTTTTCTATTACAGTCACTTTTTGGGGGACGACCACTCTCCGAGCCAGGAATTCATCCATTTGGTTTGTAAATTATTTTTCTTTGTATGTACTTTTTAATTCACCTCTATTAGTGACTTTCCTGTAAATAAAGTGATATTAGTATTCAAATAAAACAAAGTAAATTGTATGGCTTGATAATTATTATCCCTCCTTTACTAATGTGTTTTAACTTTACATGTTTTTGCGCAAGATGATGCTGTGTACAATGCCTTCGTCTCTTTCGAACAAGAGCAAATTATGTTTTCCTTGTAATCGCCGAAATCACCTGGGTAAGCGAAAATCACTGAACAACTACAATGAATCTCCATATGTCAGAATCATGTGGAGGAGCACTTACAGACCTAAGATCCGCTGTTCCATGTAGGAAGTAGAAATGCTGCCCTAATACGGTAACGACTGTACTTGGTATAATTCACGTATTTATTTGTAAGTACTGATTATTTCAAATTTGTTTGAAAATAAATTTGAGATAATTTGTATTGGTCAAATCATTCCAATCTATATGCATGTTACATTTTGTTAGGTTCTTGAACTTTGAAACATTTGAAACGCTATGTGACTTGTCTTCAAATGTTTTTTAGTCTGTAAGAGTGATTCTTTGAGTCTGAATGTTCTGAGAGAATGTGATGTCATAATAAGTAAATTTCTGAAATTACAGGGATCCTCGCAAAATATAATGTGCTTATGATTGGAATAATGGTGCAAGAATAAGTTTTTATTTTTGCTTTGAATGCGCTCCTATACTTAAACTGTATTCTATTAGACAATGATTTTTCTTAGGTTGGCAATGGAGCTCATAGCTTTGTCGGCCAGCTTTGCCAACAATTTAGATGATCCCAACTAAAATATACCCACTAGTAGGAAAAATGTGTGAAGCGTTGATGGTACTTAACTACACAAGCCTAGATGGAATTCCTCAGAAATCAGTGGCATCTGAAGTTCATGCATATGTTACTGTGGATTATTTTCTGCAAACCTAGAGGTCGCCGTCTCATTTATGGTAAATATTGAGTTTGCAAACTAAGGCGTGAAAATTCTAATCTGAAGAATGAGCAAATTAACAAATACAAGAGGTGTCCTGAAGGTCGATTTTTTTTTCGAGTTCAAACGGGTGAGCAAGTATTTTCTGACAGTGAAAATATTTTGTACTGCCCGATTTTCCATGAAAAATGCACTTATTTTTAGCGATTGGAGTGCAATACACATGTATATATATAAATGACATGATGATGCTTGTATTTTATGACTGAATATGATGAATTTATATCCCCGAAACATGGAGTCCTCGATTTTGGGATGATCTACTCAACAGGTATTTATGAATGTTTTGCATTCTCTCAAAAACTCCTCTAAAATATTCATCTTCAACAGTATGGGATCCTGATTATTCGATTATTGGGAATATTTTTCTTTCTACATACATCTGATTGGTTCATAATTGGGTTTTGTTTTGTATAGTAGGCCTAATACAAAATCAAACTTTTATTTTGGACAAATCATTATATTATTACTTGAAGTATAGTTTGCAAAAATATTACAGACTTCAAAAGCCGATTGTTTTGATAACACATATTTTCATATAAATATTACTGGAGTTTTTTCCCAACACCAAATTGTTATTTTAACACCTCAACACGTGTTTCGATCACCAAGTGATCATATTCAAGAGGAAGGTAAAAGTGGCTTATCTTCCTCTTGAAGATGATCACTTGGTAATCGAAACACGTGTCGAGGTTTTAAAATAACGGTATGGTGTTGGGAAAAAACTTAAGTAATCAATATTCATTACTACATCATATTTTCATATGTTCTGATTTTTTATTCAATACTATAATCCTATAATGCTTTCGTGCCAAAAAAGTTCGTTTCAAAACATTCCTTTTTTTTGTTGAAAAGTTCCTGAGTGTCAAATGTATCTTGATGGGGGTGCCAAATTATCAATTTTAATAGATATGAGGTGAATGAATGTAGTAGTATTTGATATCAACCTTAGTAGAATTTTTGGAGTGAATTGCTTGTGGAACTCCTATGAGACCACAAAGTTATGACCTAGATATTTAGTGGCCAGGTTATGAACAAAAGTTTACGGAAATAGACATATATAATTTACCTGGAATTGAAAATTAATAATAAAAATATCAAGCATTCAGAATAGAAAAGGCACAACTATAAAAAGTGTTGTTTTCAGGAAATACCAGTTGAGGTTTTTTTATTAAGAAAGTATAAAACTTCAACCAGGATTTCCTGAAAACATTCTTTACTATGTGCCTTTTCCATTCTGGATGTGCAATATATTAACTGATATTTTTCTGAAAGTGATCCAAATGTAAAATGGATAAATTCCATTGTTGCTTTCTTCCAGATCAGCTTCAGCTCTCTCATGTGTTCTTTGGACAGTGATGAGAGTTTTATCGAAAAATTATGAAATTTTCAATGTTCAGAAGATTGCTAAATTTCATGGATATTCATACTTTTAGGAGATATGCAGGTAAGGCGGTTCATTATGTAGAACAGTACTTTGAAGAAATTTCAAATGTATTTTTGTCATTGTTTTCAAACTTTTTTCATGAAAGATTATTAATATTTCATAAATACATTTTCAAAGCCATTTATTTTGAAAACCTTTGAAACCACATTAGGTAAAGGGAATTTAAAGAATATATAAGAGCTTTCAATTAAAATGAACATAAATAGGTGCTCATATTTCACATAGTCCTAAAATTTGAATTTTGAGTTCATATTATCATTTTCTGTATCTGAAAATGAATCACAACGTATATCCACTAAGCTCAATTGTTAGAAATGTGTCAAATCTCATAATTTTAAAGATGTTACTTTCAAACAAATGCTTTTATTTATAATTATTTCAGATGAAGCCCTTCAACCTACGTTCTCAGAAGATTTTATCGAATTATTATACACTCAATAGTAATAATTTTTTATTCAATTTGTTATTCAATTTGTTATTCAATTTGTTATGCAATTTTTTCAACTTTGATTGTCGCATAAAAATATCTGGATCATTGGATATATATATATATATATATATATATATATATATATATATATATATATATATATATATATATATATATATATATATATATATATATATATATATATATATATATATATATATATATATATATATATATATATATATATATTGTATGATGTGAAAGCAAGAAAACATTTTACATATGGCTCAGTCCAGAAAAACTCTGTTTAACAATAGTAATCAGTCAATTATGTTTCTAAATGAAAGTGGATATTCATAAGTACATTTTTATTGGATGGTTTATGCAAAAATTGAGTTTTGTATTTTCTACGGAAGCTATTTTAATAGATTTTAAAAACTGATGAAAGGGTTGGAGATAACTGTCGAAGTTATTTTTCGGCTTTAATGGCCGTAGTATGCATTTTTTCATGCCTACACTCCGACCGTTACCTCATCGCCTTTGATAATATCTACCGCAGTAGTAGATAAAATGTCAGGCATACAAACTTGCAGACCACAGCCAAAAAAACCCGGAAAATAGCTTTGACACTGAAAGGGATATCGATAATCCTACAATTTTCAAAAGATTTGAATAAAGATAACTAGTTTTTGAAACTTGAACAATTTCTTCATGAATGAATAATTTTTTTAGAGATCAATTTATTTGTAAAAAACTTCAGAATAACCAACACTGTTGGTCCAGAAAGTTTATCTTGTAAATAAGAATAGATGTTAGTGCGAAAAAAGAAATTCAAATTGAAATTTCAATGTTGAGAAAATAACAATATGTGATATTGGCAGTATATTAAATCCTTATTAATTATGCAAATCGATAGGTCAAAGCTGTTCATTAGCTTTCAATCTTCTACGTTTTGTATATATAATTAGGATTCAATACTCTCCATCAATACCAAACAGAACGATACTAAAGATTGAAATCTTCTCCATTATTATTTTTTGCAGCTCTTCCTTGAATAAAGTTAACAAATTACAAAATGCCGACCTTATAAGAAATATAAAGCACGACCAACCATTTTAAGGGTTGGGAATTTTCCAATTTATATTCCTCTCATTCATTATCTTAGAAGACTCATGACTCATGGAAAGAAGCTATTTGGCTAGATTGAAAAGGTAGGTGTTAGGTTAAATTTTCTAATACGAAGAATTGTCTAGTTATACATTTGAGAATCAACTACTAATCTAAGACCTTTAATTTCAATTACTTCTTTGAGTAAAGTGAAAAAAATGCCTTAAATATAATTTTTGACCTTCGAGAAAGCTGTCTTGATATGAAAAAATGTCACATTGAAGAAAGGAAACTGAAGAAAATTCACTCGGAAGTATCAAAAGCAAATGTAATAAGTGGCAATGAATTTCAACTGTTTTTTTTTGTGACACTTGTATACTAAAATTCAATAATTGGAGTGATGTATATCTGCAAAGAAGACAAATTGACCAAGAAGATATCAGAGAAGTGAATCAGTCAAGAAAGAAGCTTTTTTATTGTTATTAAATTTCAAGTACAAATTTAAAGTTATATAGAATTTCTGAAGTTATAGAAATCACATTTTCAACATTTAATATCATTTGAATCTGTTTTATGAAATTGACTGATTAGTAATTCAACAACTCGACATGTTTATTGTGACTCTTTGATTTAAAAGTTTCATTCAAGATATATGCTGCGTACAAGAGGAATCATTCAAGTAACTATAGAAGATTTTGTCAATTTTTCATTTAGAACTCCACTCTACAAGTGAATTGGTTTTGTGTATTTATAAGTTGCTTACATTTGCCATAGGGAATAACATAAAATAATTGTTCTTCATTCTATTCAGAATATTTACCATTTCAAACTATTCAAATCGTAAAATGACTCTAGAAAAGAACTTTTTTCTCTCAATTATTTTCAAATTTTCACACATGCAAAACATATTTTTGGATACTTCTTTCATTACATAGTTGTATTGAAATTTTAATTTTACAAAATAACTTTTTTCTAGTGTGAGATAATTTCAAAATGAATATAGAGTTGCTAATATTTTTATTAAATCTAAAATTAATTATATAGTTTTTGCTATTATCCAATACAAGATGAAACGTTTAAATATGTGCAATTTCAGAGCTCTCTTCATTCTACCAAAAAATTTTCGAAATTAAGTATAGATGTGAAGATAAAAAATAAATTTTATCAGCTTTTATGGAGTATCTTAATTGAAGCTAGGCAAATGAACGGTAGAATCAAGCAGAAAACCCAATGACATTAACTCAGGCAGGGGAAAAGAACCATCGTTATTATTAATTCGAAGCCAAATCAAAAGTAAGTTTGTAACTTTGAAAATTCCTATTGAAGTACAGAATGAAATTCTGTGTGAATAATCACAATTTGAAAATATATTTTCTTCTAAACTTTCAGTAGAGGTCAGGAGGACTTCTACAAAAATCAGTAATTAAAGATGATGTCATTTTCAGCTAGATATGAATCCATAAAATTATAAGAATTGTGTCAATAAAATGATGAAGTCTAAGGTGAATTATGACGCAACAATTTTTGGATTCTATAAAGAATCTAATATTGAAAAGTAAATGTGACAAAATTTCCTACATTATTTTCCTGACTCCAGAAGCTCGTCATATTATAACAAGTCATTTGTAAGTTGATAGTTGATATTTTTTCTGAAACTGATTTCATATCTGATGTGAATGATTTTGTATGAATTTATATGGAAGAGATTTCCATTCTTTATTTATTTGCAGTTTGGGTAATTGGTCTTCGATAAAAATTATGAATTCTATAACTTACACTCATGGACATCATCCCAGGTACACCAATTAGCCATGGTTGGTACAAGCCAAACCTATTTTATAGTTTCACTATAAAATAGGTTTGGCTTGTACCAACCAACAATTTTGATTAAAGGTTTGTGAAATTGGGGTAAAGAAATAAATTTGATTTTTAGATTGTATAAATACTGAAGGTTAGTTTACTGAAATAATAGGAGAACTAAAAAATTGAAAGCAATTAAATGAACTGAAATGAAATGGAGACGAGCGCTACAAGAATTACGACACTCACACTTAGCTATATTTTTTCAAGGATATGTGTATATTGCTCAATACTTGCCATTCTCGTGTAATGGAGAAACATCTTTGATATTTCAAATTATGCATTCCTGAGAACTCAATTGAATTGAAAGACGTTTGTTAAATTAGGAGACGAGGTAACAAATCCAACAAAACACAATGATAGATATTCTTGTTTTGGTATTAGAAAAGCAGAATCTGATAGTTACATTTAAATCATTTGGAAAAGGGATGCAATAAAAAGCAGGTTTGTACAATTTGGAAAACTTAATTATATTTTTCAGGCTCTACTAACTACATTGGTAGGCAAATCTCCAAATATTTTTTTCTCGTCGTTATTGATAAAAGTACAGGAAGGAAACGTCCATGCCGATAAAGAGTTTGATGTTATTTTATGACCAGGCCGGTACTTTCAGAAAATGACTGTTTCAAATTTTGATATTTTAATTTATCGTGAATTCGCCTGAGCCAAATGAAAATATGTCATATTGTCGAACCAATAAACTAAGCCACTTAACAACGGAGTTTACCATAAAGTTTTTATATCGATTGAAGAAAAGTAATTTGTAATAATGGTTAGACCAGATGAAACAGGAATCAATTGAATTCATGTTTGGAATTACTTCACAGCAACTTTGTGGACAATAGCTTACCACTGATCAGGTCTGTACAAATTTCTTCAAGAAATGATTTATTTTGCAGATTTTCATTATTGGTGTTCTACTAAACATTTTTCTGACTGGTTTAATTATCAAAAATATCTGATGATGGAAATGTATATTGATATTTAGACTTCTCAACGCTAGGCAGAAAGAATTGCAATTTCCAAACTTCGAATTTTACAATTGAATTGAACAAATATATTGAAGATACCAAAGACATCAAATGATGCTAAGTGGATCAATTATCAAGCAGAAATGATCAATTCGATCCTCTGGGATTCTACAGATTAGTAACTGAAGAAAAAGTTTATAATGAAGTAATGTAAAAATTACAATTACTTTTTAGAATTCAATAGCTCAGGATTACCTACTTATAGAAAAATTCAGCAGTTAGCAGCACGCTCTTCTGGACAAATTTCTATATGGGATTTTGGCATGCTATTTGTCAAATGACACCTCTTTAATACTTGTCACCGAAGATGACCCTTTACCAGGTCGGTGAATGGATATTTTTATGGATTGTAAATGATAGGTTTGAATATTGGGCAACCCATTATATCTCACCTGTAGTTTGAAGTTATGATTCATCAACTTCAAAAAAAAGGTGCATCAAATTCAGTTTAGAGAACTAGCAAAATTTTACAGTTTTTTTATTTGGTACCAGAAATTGAATGCAAGAGTAGAAATAATTTTGAATTTTATGTCAGGCATTTTTGCAGTCTCAAGTCTGCCATTTGCAAAACCAACGTTTTAGAGTTTTGACAATTTGACAACTTTAGTACCTAATGTTCATCTATGATTCCGCTTACCTAATGATCAAACCACTTATGGATTCTTTTTAAAACTAGTGTTAAAGATAACAACTCGTATTCTTCCAAATCGGTATATTTACCTTAAGGAATTTTTTAACGGTTTTTCAGATTTCTATATTTGAGTTTGGAACACAAATTGAAATTTTCATATATCTATTGTGAATGGACAGATTTTGTCACACCAATTGAATTTACTTACATCTGACTTCAAATGACGGGCAGTGTACTTGATGATTTTTCCTAACTGAAATTGGAAGTGTCAACTTGTAACATGAGTACAAGCGGTTCATGAAATTTATGTAATTAGACGACCAATAGAATTTTTCATATTCTTGTTATAATAATCCCAAAACAGATTCTCGTTTCGATAATAGCAAAATTGTCCCTCATATTGATGTCTGATAGGTATACACATTTTCCTTCGGGAGAAATGCAAATTATTTCCAGATTTCGATCATGAATTGTTCACACCAATTGAATTTTCTCACATCTGACGTCAAGTGGTAGGCGCTTGATGCTTTTCACAATCGGGATTGGACGTGTCAACTCTACCATGAGTAAAGAGGTTCGTCTAATTCATGTAATAAGATGACCAAAAGAATTTTACAGATTTTCGTTTTGATAATTACAAAATTGTCCCTCATATATTGATGCCTCAGAAGAAATACTCTCTCGTCTGCTGCGAGGTATGCACATTTTCCTTCAGGAGAAATGCAAATTTTTTCCAGATTTCGATCATGAATTGTTCACACCAATTGAACTTTCTCACATCTGACGTCAAGTGGTAGGCGCAGTGAACTTGATGCTTTTAACAATCGGGATTGGACGTGTCAACTCTACCATGAGAACAGGTCCGTCTAATTTATGTAATAAGATGACCACAAGAATTTTACAGATTTTCGTTTTGATAATTACAAAATTGTCCCTCATATACTGATGCCTCTGAAGAAATACTCTCGTCTGCTGCCAGGTATGCATATTTTCCTTCAGGAGAAATGCAATTTTTTTCCAGATTTCAATCATGACTTGTTCACACCAATTGAATTTTCTTACATCTGACGACAAGTGGTAGGCGCAGTGAACTTGATGATTTTCACAAACGAGATTGGACATGTCAACTCTACCATGAGTAAAGAGGTTCGTCTAATTCATGTAATAAGATGACCAAAAGAATTTTACAGATTTTCGTTTTGATAATTACAAAATTGTCCCTCATATATTGATGCCTCAGAAGAAATACTCTCTCGTCTGCTGCCAGGTATGCACATTTTCCTTCAGGAGAAATGCAAATTTTTTCCAGATTTCGATCATGAATTGTTCACACCAATTGAACTTTCTCACATCTGACGTCCAGTGGTAGGCGCAGTGAACTTGATGCTTTTAACAATCGGGATTGGACGTGTCAACTCTACCATGAGAACAGGTCCGTCTAATTTATGTAATAAGATGACCACAAGAATTTTACAGATTTTCGTTTTGATAATTACAAAATTGTCCCTCATATACTGATGCCTCTGAAGAAATACTCTCGTCTGCTGCCAGGTATGCATATTTTCCTTCAGGAGAAATGCAATTTTTTTCCAGATTTCAATCATGACTTGTTCACACCAATTGAATTTTCTTACATCTGACGACAAGTGGTAGGCGCAGTGAACTTGATGATTTTCACAATCGGGATTGGACGTGTCAACTCTACCATGAGTAAAGAGGTTCGTCTAATTCATGTAATAAGATGACCAAAAGAATTTTACAGATTTTCGTTTTGATAATTACAAAATTGTCCCTCATATATTGATGCCTCAGAAGAAATACTCTCTCGTCTGCTGCCAGGTATGCACATTTTCCTTCAGGAGAAATGCAAATTTTTTCCAGATTTCGATCATGAATTGTTCACACCAATTGAACTTTCTCACATCTGACGTCCAGTGGTAGGCGCAGTGAACTTGATGCTTTTAACAATCGGGATTGGACGTGTCAACTCTACCATGAGTAAAGAGGTTCGTCTAATTCATGTAATAAGATGACCAACAGAATTTTACAGATTTTCGTTTTGATAATCACAAAATTGTCCCTCATATATTGATGCCTCAGAAGAAATACTCTCGTCTGCTGCCAGGTAATCACGTTTTCCTTCAGGAGAAATACAAATCTTTTCCAGATTTCGATCATGAATTGTTCACACCAATTGAATTTTCTTACATCTGACAAGTGGTAGGCGCAGTGAACTTGATGCTTTTCACAATCGGGATTGCACGTGTCAACTCCACCATGAGTAAAGAGGATCGTCTAATTCATGTAATAAGATGACCAAAAGAATTTTACAGATTTTCGTTTTGATAATCACGAAATTGTCCCTCATATATTGATGCCTCAGAAGAAATACTCTGTTTTCCTTCAGGAGAAATACAAATCTTTTCCAGATTTCAATCATGACTTGTTCACACCAATTGAATTATCTCACATCTGACGTTGAGTGGTAGGCGCAGTAAACTTGATGCTTTTCACAATCGGGATTGGACGTGTCAACTCTACCATGAGAACAGGTCCGTCTAATTTATGTAATAAGATGACCACAAGAATTTTACAGATTTTCGTTTTGATAATTACAAAATTGTCCCTCATATACTGATGCCTCTGAAGAAATACTCTCGTCTGCTGCCAGGTATGCATATTTCCCTTCAGGAGAAATGCAATTTTTTTCCAGATTTCAATCATGAATTGTTCACAAAAATTGAATTTTCGCACATCTGACGTCAAGTGGTAGGCGCAGTGAACTTGATGATTTTCACAAACGGGATTGGACGTGTCAACTCTACCATTAGTAAAGAGGTTCGTCTAATTCATGTAATAAGATGACCAAGAGAATTTTACAGATTTTCGTTTTGATAATCACAAAATTGTCCCTCATATATTGATGCCTCAGAAGAAATACTCTCGTCTGCTGCCAGGTAATCAAGTTTTCCTTCAGGAGAAATACAAATCTTTTCCAGATTTCGATCATGACTTGTTCACACCAATTGAATTTTCTCACATCCGACGTTGAGTGGTAGGCGCAGTGAACTTGATGCTTTTCACAAACGGGATTGGACGTGTCAATTCTACCATGAGTAAACAGGTCCGTCTAATTCATGTAATAAGATGACCAAGAGAATTTTACAGATTTTCGTTTTGATAATCACAAAATTGTCCCTCATATATTGATGCCTCAGAAGAAATACTCTCGTCTGCTGCCAGGTAATCAAGTTTTCCTTCAGGAGAAATACAAATCTTTTCCAGATTTCCATCATGACTTGTTCACACCAATTGAATTTTCTCACATCTGACGTTGAGTGGTAGGCGCAGTGAACTTGATGCTTTTAACAATCGGGATTGGACGTGTCAACTCTACCATGAGAACAGGTCCGTCTACTTTATGTAATAAGATGACCACAAGAATTTTACAGATTTTCGTTTTGATAATTACAAAATTTTCCCTCATATACTGATGCCTCTGAAGAAATACTCTCGTCTGCTGCCAGGTATGCATATTTTCCTTCAGGAGAAATGCAATTTTTTTCCAGATTTCAATCATGACTTGTTCACACCAATTGAATTTTCTTACATCTGACGACAAGTGGTAGGCGCAGTGAACTTGATGATTTTCACAAACGAGATTGGACATGTCAACTCTACCATGAGTAAAGAGGTTCGTCTAATTCATGTATAAGATGACCAAGAGAATTTTACAGATTTTCGTTTTGATAATCACAAAATTGTCCCTCATATATTGATGCCTCAGAAGAAATACTCTCGTCTGCTGCCAGGTAATCACGTTTTCCTTCAGGAGAAATACAAATCTTTTCCAGATTTCGATCATGAATTGATCACACCAATTGAATTTTCTACATCCGACAAGTGGTAGGTGCAGTGAACTTGATGCTTTTCACAAACGGGGTTGGACGTGTCAATTCTACCATGAGTAAACAGGTCCGTCTAATTCATGTAATAAGATGACCACAAGAATTTTACAGATTTTCGTTTTGATAATTACAAAATTGTCCGTCATATATTGATGCCTCAGAAGAAATATTCTCATCTGCTGCCAGGTAATCACGTTTTCCTTCAGGAGAAATACAAATCTTTTCCAGATTTCGATCATGACTTGTTCACACCAATTGAATTTTCTCACATCCGACGTTGAGTGGTAGGCGTAGTAAACTTGATGCTTTTCACAATCGGGATTGGACGTGTCAACTCTACCATGAGTAAAGAGGTTCGTCTAATTCATGTAATAAGATGACCAAGAGAATTTTACAGATTTTCGTTTTGATAATCACAAAATTGTCCTTCATATGTTGATGCCTCAGAAGAAATACTCTCGTCTGCTGACAGGTAATCAAGTTTTCCTTCAGGAGAAATACAAATCTTTTCCAGATTTCAATCATGACTTGTTCACACCAATTGAATTTTCTTACATCCGACGTTGAGTGGTAGGCGCAGTAAACTTGATGCTTTTCACAATCGGGATTGGACGTGTCAACTCTACCATGAGTAAAGAGGTTCATCTAATTCATGTAATAAGATGACCAAAAGAATTTTACAGATTTTCGTTTTGGTAATTACAAAATTGTCCCTCATATATTGATGCCTCAGAAGAAATATTCTCATCTGCTGTCAGATATGCACATTTTCCTTCAGGAGAAATGCAAATTTTTTCCAGATTTCGATCATGAATTGTTCACACCAATTGAATTTTCTCACATCTGACCTCAAGTGGTAGGCGCAGTGAACTTGATGCTTTTCACATTGATAATCACAAAATTGTCCCTCATATATTGATGCCTCAGAAGAAATACTCTCGTCTGCTGCCAGGTAATCACGTTTTCCTTCAGGAGAAATACAAATCTTTTCCAGATTTCGATCATGAATTGATCACACCAATTGAATTTTCTACATCTGACAAGTGGTAAGCGCAGTGAACTTGATGCTTTTCACAAACGGGATTGGACGTGTCAATTCTACCATGAGTAAACAGGTCTGTCTAATTCATGTAATAAGATGACCACAAGAATTTTACAGATTTTCGTTTTGATAATTACAAAATTGTCCGTCATATATTGATGCCTCAGAAGAAATACTCTCTCGTCTGCTGCCAGGTATGCACATTTTCCTTCAGGAGAAATGCAATTTTTTTCCAGATTTCGATCATGAATTGTTCACACCAATTGAATTTTCTCACATCCGACGTTGAGTGGTAGGCGCAGTAAACTTGATGCTTTTCACAATCGGGATTGGACGTGTCAACTCTACCATGAGTAAAGAGGTTCGTCTAATTCATGTAATAAGATGACCAAGAGAATTTTACAGATTTTCGTTTTGATAATCACAAAATTGTCCCTCATATGTTGATGCCTCAGAAGAAATACTCTCGTCTGCTGCCAGGTAATCAAGTTTTCCTTCAGGAGAAATACAAATCTTTTCCAGATTTCAATCATGACTTGTTCACACCAATTGAATTTTCTCACATCCGACGTTGAGTGGTAGGCGCAGTAAACTTGATGCTTTTAACAATCGGGATTGGACGTGTCTACTCTACCATGGGTAAAGAGGTTCGTCTAATTCATGTAATAAGATGACCACAAGAATTTTACAGATTTTCGTTTTGATAATTACAAAATTGTCCGTCATATATTGATGCCTCAGAAGAAATATTCTCATCTGCTGCCAGGTAATCACGTTTTCCTTCAGGAGAAATGCAAATCTTTTCCAGATTTCGATCATGACTTGTTCACACCAATTGAATTTTCTCACATCCGACGTTGAGTGGTAGGCGCAGTAAACTTGATGCTTTTCACAATCGGGATTGGACGTGTCAACTCTACCATGAGTAAAGAGGTTCGTCTAATTCATGTAATGAGATGACCAAGAGAATTTTACAGATTTTCGTTTTGATAATCACAAAATTGTCCCTCATATGTTGATGCCTCAGAAGAAATACTCTCGTCTGCTGCCAGGTAATCAAGTTTTCCTTCAGGAGAAATACAAATCTTTTCCAGATTTCAATCATGACTTGTTCACACCAATTGAATTTTCTCACATCCGACGTTGAGTGGTAGGCGCAGTAAACTTGATGCTTTTCACAATCGGGATTGGACGTGTCAACTCTACCATGAGTAAAGAGGTTCGTCTAATTCATGTAATAAGATGACCAACGGAATTTTACAGATTTTCGTTTTGATAATCACGAAATTGTCCCTCATATGTTGATGCCTCAGAAGAAATACTCTCGTCCGCTGCCAGGTAATCAAGTTTTTCTTCAGGAGAAATACAAATCTTTTCCAGATTTCAATCATGACTTGTTCACACCAATTGAATTTTCTCACATCCGACGTTGAGTGGTAGGCGCAGTGAACTTGATGCTTTTCACAAACGGGATTGGACGTGTCAACTCTACTATGAGTAAAGAGGTTCGTCTAATTCATGTAATAAGATGACCAAAAGAATTTTACAGATTTTCGTTTTGATAATCACAAAATTGTCCCTCATATATTGATGCCTCAGAAGAAATACTCTCGTCTGCTGCCAGGTAATCAAGTTTTCCTTCAGGAGAAATACAAATCTTTTCCAGATTTCGATCATGAATTGTTCACACCAATTGAATTTTCTTACATCTGACGACAAGTGGTAGGCGCAGTGAACTTGATGATTTTCACAAACGAGATTGGACGTGTCAACTTTACCATGAGAACAGGTCCGTCTAATTTATGTAATAAGATGACCACAAGAATTTTACAGATTTTCGTTTTGATAATTACAAAATTGTCCCTCATATACTGATGCCTCTGAAGAAATACTCTCGTCTGCTGCCAGGTATGCATATTTTCCTTCGGGAGAAATGCAATTTTTTTCCAGATTTCAATCATGACTTGTTCACACCAATTGAATTTTCTTACATCTGACGACAAGTGGTAGGCGCAGTGAACTTGATGATTTTCACAAACGAGATTGGACATGTCAACTCTACCATGAGTAAAGAGGTTCGTCTAATTCATGTAATAAGATGACCAAAAGAATTTTACAGATTTTCGTTTTGATAATTACAAAATTGTCCCTCATATATTGATGCCTCAGAAGAAATACTCTCTCGTCTGCTGCCAGGTATGCACATTTTCCTTCAGGAGAAATGCAAATTTTTTCCAGATTTCGATCATGAATTGTTCACACCAATTGAACTTTCTCACATCTGACGTCCAGTGGTAGGCGCAGTGAACTTGATGCTTTTAACAATCGGGATTGGACGTGTCAACTCTACCATGAGTAAAGAGGTTCGTCTAATTCATGTAATAAGATGGCCAAAAGAATTTTACAGATTTTCGTTTTGATAATTACAAAATTGTCCCTCATATATTGATGCCTCAGAAGAAATACTCTCTCGTCTGCTGCCAGGTATGCACATTTTCCTTCAGGAGAAATGCAATTTTTTTCCAGATTTCGATCATGAATTGTTCACACCAATTGAACTTTCTCACATCTGACGTCCAGTGGTAGGCGCAGTGAACTTGATGCTTTTAACAATCGGGATTGGACGTGTCAACTTTACCATGAGTAAAGAGGTTCGTCTAATTCATGTAATAAGATGACCAAAAGAATTTTACAGATTTTCGTTTTGATAATTACAAAATTGTCCCTCATATATTGATGCCTCAGAAGAAATACTCTCTCGTCTGCTGCCAGGTATGCACATTTTCCTTCAGGAGAAATGCAAATTTTTTCCAGATTTCGATCATGAATTGTTCACACCAATTGAACTTTCTCACATCTGACGTCCAGTGGTAGGCGCAGTGAACTTGATGCTTTTAACAATCGGGATTGGACGTGTCAACTCTACCATGAGTAAAGAGGTTCGTCTAATTCATGTAATAAGATGACCAACAGAATTTTACAGATTTTCGTTTTGATAATCACAAAATTGTCCCTCATATATTGATGCCTCAGAAGAAATACTCTCGTCTGCTGCCAGGTAATCACGTTTTCCTTCAGGAGAAATACAAATCTTTTCCAGATTTCGATCATGAATTGTTTACACCAATTGAACTTTCTCACATCTGACGTCCAGTGGTAGGCGCAGTGAACTTGATGCTTTTAACAATCGGGATTGGACGTGTCAACTCTACCATGAGTAAAGAGGTTCGTCTAATTCATGTAATAAGATGACCAACAGAATTTTACAGATTTTCGTTTTGATAATTACAAAATTGTCCCTCATATACTGATGCCTCTGAAGAAATACTCTCGTCTGCTGCCAGGTATGCATATTTTCCTTCAGGAGAAATGCAATTTTTTTCCAGATTTCCATCATGAATTGTTCACACCAATTGAATTTTCGCACATCTGACGCCAAGTGGTAGGCGCAGTGAACTTGCTGATTTTCACAAACGGGATTGGACGTGTCAAGTCTACCATTAGTAAAGAGGTTCGTCTAATTCATGTAATAAGATGACCAAGAGAATTTTACAGATTTTCGTTTTGATAATCACAAAATTGTCCCTCATATATTGATGCCTCAGAAGAAATACTCTCGTCTGCTGCCAGGTAATCAAGTTTTCCTTCAGGAGAAATACAAATCTTTTCCAGATTTCGATCATGACTTGTTCACACCAATTGAATTTTCTCACATCCGACGTTGAGTGGTAGGCGCAGTAAACTTGATGCTTTTAACAATCGGGATTGGACGTGTCAACTCTACCATGAGAACAGGTCCGTCTAATTTATGTAATAAGATGACCAAAAGAATATTACAGATTTCCGTTTTGATAATTACAAAATTGTCCCTCATATATTGATGCCTCAGAAGAAATACTCTCGTCTGCTGCCAGGTAATCACGTTTTCCTTCAGGAGAAATACAAATCTTTTCCAGATTTCGATCATGAATTGATCACACCAATTGAATTTTCTACATCTGACAAGTGGTAGGTGCAGTGAACTTGATGCTTTTAACAATCGGGATTGGACGTGTCAACTCTACCATGAGAACAGGTCCGTCTAATTTATGTAATAAGATGACCACAAGAATTTTACAGATTTTCGTTTTGATAATTACAAAATTGTCCCTCATATACTGATGCCTCTGAAGAAATACTCTCGTCTGCTGCCAGGTATGCATATTTTCCTTCAGGAGAAATGCAATTTTTTTCCAGATTTCAATCATGACTTGTTCACACCAATTGAATTTTCTTACATCTGACGACAAGTGGTAGGCGCAGTGAACTTGATGATTTTCACAATCGGGATTGGACGTGTCAACTCTACCATGAGTAAAGAGGTCCGTCTAATTCATGTAATAAGATGACCAAAAGAATTTTACAGATTTTCGTTTTGATAATTACAAAATTGTCCCTCATATATTGATGCCTCAGAAGAAATACTCTCTCGTCTGCTGCCAGGTATGCACATTTTCCTTCAGGAGAAATGCAAATTTTTTCCAGATTTCGATCATGAATTGTTCACACCAATTGAACTTTCTCACATCTGACGTCCAGTGGTAGGCGCAGTGAACTTGATGCTTTTAACAATCGGGATTGGACGTGTCAACTCTACCATGAGTAAAGAGGTTCGTCTAATTCATGTAATAAGATGACCAACAGAATTTTACAGATTTTCGTTTTGATAATCACAAAATTGTCCCTCATATATTGATGCCTCAGAAGAAATACTCTCGTCTGCTGCCAGGTAATCACGTTTTCCTTCAGGAGAAATACAAATCTTTTCCAGATTTCGATCATGAATTGTTCACACCAATTGAATTTTCTTACATCTGACAAGTGGTAGGCGCAGTGAACTTGATGCTTTTCACAATCGGGATTGCACGTGTCAACTCCACCATGAGTAAAGAGGATCGTCTAATTCATGTAATAAGATGACCAAAAGAATTTTACAGATTTTCGTTTTGATAATCACGAAATTGTCCCTCATATATTGATGCCTCAGAAGAAATACTCTGTTTTCCTTCAGGAGAAATACAAATCTTTTCCAGATTTCAATCATGACTTGTTCACACCAATTGAATTATCTCACATCTGACGTTGAGTGGTAGGCGCAGTAAACTTGATGCTTTTCACAATCGGGATTGGACGTGTCAACTCTACCATGAGAACAGGTCCGTCTAATTTATGTAATAAGATGACCACAAGAATTTTACAGATTTTCGTTTTGATAATTACAAAATTGTCCCTCATATACTGATGCCTCTGAAGAAATACTCTCGTCTGCTGCCAGGTATGCATATTTCCCTTCAGGAGAAATGCAATTTTTTTCCAGATTTCAATCATGAATTGTTCACAAAAATTGAATTTTCGCACATCTGACGTCAAGTGGTAGGCGCAGTGAACTTGATGATTTTCACAAACGGGATTGGACGTGTCAACTCTACCATTAGTAAAGAGGTTCGTCTAATTCATGTAATAAGATGACCAAGAGAATTTTACAGATTTTCGTTTTGATAATCACAAAATTGTCCCTCATATATTGATGCCTCAGAAGAAATACTCTCGTCTGCTGCCAGGTAATCAAGTTTTCCTTCAGGAGAAATACAAATCTTTTCTAGATTTCGATCATGACTTGTTCACACCAATTGAATTTTCTCACATCCGACGTTGAGTGGTAGGCGCAGTGAACTTGATGCTTTTCACAAACGGGATTGGACGTGTCAATTCTACCATGAGTAAACAGGTCCGTCTAATTCATGTAATAAGATGACCAAGAGAATTTTACAGATTTTCGTTTTGATAATCACAAAATTGTCCCTCATATATTGATGCCTCAGAAGAAATACTCTCGTCTGCTGCCAGGTAATCAAGTTTTCCTTCAGGAGAAATACAAATCTTTTCCAGATTTCCATCATGACTTGTTCACACCAATTGAATTTTCTCACATCTGACGTTGAGTGGTAGGCGCAGTGAACTTGATGCTTTTAACAATCGGGATTGGACGTGTCAACTCTACCATGAGAACAGGTCCGTCTACTTTATGTAATAAGATGACCACAAGAATTTTATAAATTTTCGTTTTGATAATTACAAAATTTTCCCTCATATACTGATGCCTCTGAAGAAATACTCTCGTCTGCTGCCAGGTATGCATATTTTCCTTCAGGAGAAATGCAATTTTTTTCCAGATTTCAATCATGACTTGTTCACACCAATTGAATTTTCTTACATCTGACGACAAGTGGTAGGCACAGTGAACTTGATGATTTTCACAAACGAGATTGGACATGTCAACTCTACCATGAGTAAAGAGGTTCGTCTAATTCATGTAATAAGATGACCAAGAGAATTTTACAGATTTTCGTTTTGATAATCACAAAATTGTCCCTCATATATTGATGCCTCAGAAGAAATACTCTCGTCTGCTGCCAGGTAATCACGTTTTCCTTCAGGAGAAATACAAATCTTTTCCAGATTTCGATCATGAATTGATCACACCAATTGAATTTTCTACATCCGACAAGTGGTAGGTGCAGTGAACTTGATGCTTTTCACAATCGGGATTGGACGTGTCAACTCTACCATGAGTAAAGAGGTTCGTCTAATTCATGTAATAAGATGACCAAAAGAATTTTACAGATTTTCGTTTTGGTAATTACAAAATTGTCCCTCATATATTGATGCCTCAGAAGAAATATTCTCATCTGCTGTCAGGTATGCACATTTTCCTTCAGGAGAAATGCAAATTTTTTCCAGATTTCGATCATGAATTGTTCACACCAATTGAATTTTCTCACATCTGACCTCAAGTGGTAGGCGCAGTGAACTTGATGCTTTTCACATTGATAATCACAAAATTGTCCCTCATATATTGATGCCTCAGAAGAAATACTCTCGTCTGCTGCCAGGTAATCACGTTTTCCTTCAGGAGAAATACAAATCTTTTCCAGATTTCGATCATGAATTTATCACACCAATTGAATTTTCTACATCTGACAAGTGGTAAGCGCAGTGAACTTGATGCTTTTCACAAACGGGATTGGACGTGTCAATTCTACCATGAGTAAACAGGTCTGTCTAATTCATGTAATAAGATGACCACAAGAATTTTACAGATTTTCGTTTTGATAATTACAAAATTGTCCGTCATATATTGATGCCTCAGAAGAAATATTCTCATCTGCTGCCAGGTAATCACGTTTTCCTTCAGGAGAAATGCAAATCTTTTCCAGATTTCGATCATGACTTGTTCACACCAATTGAATTTTCTCACATCCGACGTTGAGTGGTAGGCGCAGTAAACTTGATGCTTTTCACAATCGGGATTGGACGTGTCAACTCTACCATGAGTAAAGAGGTTCGTCTAATTCATGTAATAAGATGACCAAGAGAATTTTACAGATTTTCGTTTTGATAATCACAAAATTGTCCCTCATATGTTGATGCCTCAGAAGAAATACTCTCGTCTGCTGCCAGGTAATCAAGTTTTCCTTCAGGAGAAATACAAATCTTTTCCAGATTTCAATCATGACTTGTTCACACCAATTGAATTTTCTCACATCCGACGTTGAGTGGTAGGCGCAGTAAACTTGATGCTTTTAACAATCGGGATTGGACGTGTCTACTCTACCATGAGTAAAGAGGTTCGTCTAATTCATGTAATAAGATGACCACAAGAATTTTACAGATTTTCGTTTTGATAATTACAAAATTGTCCGTCATATATTGATGCCTCAGAAGAAATATTCTCATCTGCTGCCAGGTAATCACGTTTTCCTTCAGGAGAAATGCAAATCTTTTCCAGATTTCGATCATGACTTGTTCACACCAATTGAATTTTCTCACATCCGACGTTGAGTGGTAGGCGCAGTAAACTTGATGCTTTTCACAATCGGGATTGGACGTGTCAACTCTACCATGAGTAAAGAGGTTCGTCTAATTCATGTAATGAGATGACCAAGAGAATTTTACAGATTTTCGTTTTGATAATCACAAAATTGTCCCTCATATGTTGATGCCTCAGAAGAAATACTCTCGTCTGCTGCCAGGTAATCAAGTTTTCCTTCAGGAGAAATACAAATCTTTTCCAGATTTCAATCATGACTTGTTCACACCAATTGAATTTTCTCACATCCGACGTTGAGTGGTAGGCGCAGTAAACTTGATGCTTTTCACAATCGGGATTGGACGTGTCAACTCTACCATGAGTAAAGAGGTTCGTCTAATTCATGTAATAAGATGACCAACGGAATTTTACAGATTTTCGTTTTGATAATCACGAAATTGTCCCTCATATGTTGATGCCTCAGAAGAAATACTCTCGTCCGCTGCCAGGTAATCAAGTTTTTCTTCAGGAGAAATACAAATCTTTTCCAGATTTCAATCATGACTTGTTCACACCAATTGAATTTTCTCACATCCGACGTTGAGTGGTAGGCGCAGTAAACTTGATGCTTTTCACAATCGGGATTGGACGTGTCAACTCTACTATGAGTAAAGAGGTTCGTCTAATTCATGTAATAAGATGACCAAAAGAATTTTACAGATTTTCGTTTTGATAATCACAAAATTGTCCCTCATATATTGATGCCTCAGAAGAAATATTCTCATCTGTTGTCAGGTATGCACATTTTCCTTCAGGAGAAATGCAAATTTTTTCCAGATTTCGATCATGAATTGTTCACACCAATTGAATTTTCTCACATCTGACCTCAAGTGGTAGGCGCAGTGAACTTGATGCTTTTCACAAACGGGATTGGACGTGTCAACTCCACCATGAGTAAATAGGTTCGTCTAATTCATGTAATAAGATGACCAAGAGAATTTTACAGATTTTCGTTTTGATAATCACAAAATTGTCCCTCATATGTTGATGCCTCAAAAGAAATACTCTCGTCTGCTGCCAGGTAATCAAGTTTTCCTTCAGGAGAAATGCAAATTTTTTCCAGATTTCGATCATGAATTGTTCACACCAATTGAATTTTCTCACATCTGACCTCAAGTGGTAGGCGCAGTGAACTTGATGCTTTTCACAAACGGGATTGGACGTGTCAACTCTACTATGAGTAAAGAGGTTCGTCTAATTCATGTAATAAGATGACCAAAAGAATTTTACAGATTTTCGTTTTGATAATCACAAAATTGTCCCTCATATGTTGATGCCTCAGAAGAAATACTCTCGTCTGCTGCCAGGTAATCAAGTTTTCCTTCAGGAGAAATGCAAATTTTTTCCAGATTTCGATCATGAATTGTTCACACCAATTGAATTTTCTCACATCTGACCTCAAGTGGTAGGCGCAGTGAACTTGATGCTTTTCACAAACGGGATTGGACGTGTCAACTCTACTATGAGTAAAGAGGTTCGTCTAATTCATGTAATAAGATGACCAAAAGAATTTTACAGATTTTCGTTTTGATAATCACAAAATTGTCCCTCATATATTGATGCCTCAGAAGAAATACTCTCGTCTGCTGCCAGGTAATCAACTTTTCCTTCAGGAGAAATACAAATCTTTTCCAGATTTCGATCATGAATTGTTCACACCAATTGAATTTTCTCACATCTGACGTTGAGTGGTAGGCGCAGTGAACTTGATGCTTTTAACAATCGGGATTGGACGTGTCAACTCTATCATGAGAACAGGTCCGTCTAATTTATGTAATAAGATGACCACAAGAATTTTACAGATTTTCGTTTTGATAATTACAAAATTGTCCCTCATATACTGATGCCTCTGAAGAAATACTCTCGTCTGCTGCCAGGTATGCATATTTTCCTTCAGGAGAAATGCAATTTTTTTCCAGATTTCAATCATGACTTGTTCACACCAATTGAATTTTCTTACATCTGACGACAAGTGGTAGGCGCAGTGAACTTGATGATTTTCACAAACGAGATTGGACGTGTCAACTCTACCATGAGTAAAGAAGTTCGTCTAATTCATGTAATAAGATGACCAACGGAATTTTACAGATTTTCGTTTTGATAATCACGAAATTGTCCCTCATATGTTGATGCCTCAGAAGAAATACTCTCGTCTGCTGCCAGGTAATCAAGTTTTCCTTCAGGAGAAATGCAAATTTTTTCCAGATTTCGATCATGAATTGTTCACACCAATTGAATTTTCTCACATCTGACCTCAAGTGGTAGGCGCAGTGAACTTGATGCTTTTCACAAACGGGATTGGACGTGTCAACTCTACTATGAGTAAAGAGGTTCGTCTAATTCATGTAATAAGATGACCAAAAGAATTTTACAGATTTTCGTTTTGATTATCACGAAATTGTCCCTCATATGTTGATGCCTCAGAAGAAATACTCTCGTCTGCTGCCAGGTAATCAAGTTTTCCTTCAGGAGAAATGCAAATTTTTTCCAGATTTCGATCATGAATTGTTCACACCAATTGAATTTTCTCACATCTGACCTCAAGTGGTAGGCTCAGTGAACTTGATGCTTTTCACAAACGGGATTGGACGTGTCAACTCTACCATGAGTAAAGAAGTTCGTCTAATTCATGTAATAAGATGACCAACGGAATTTTACAGATTTTCGTTTTGATAATCACGAAATTGTCCCTCATATGTTGATGCCTCAGAAGAAATACTCTCGTCCGCTGCCAGGTAATCAAGTTTTCCTTCAGGAGAAATACAAATCTTTTCCAGATTTCGATCATGAATTGTTCACACCAATTGAATTTTCTCACATCCGACGTTGAGTGGTAGGCGCAGTAAACTTGATGTTTTTCACAATCGGGATTGGACGTGTCAACTCCACCATGAGTAAAGAGGTTCGTCTAATTCATGTAATAAGATGACCAAGAGAATTTTACAGATTTTCGTTTTGATAATCACAAAATTGTCCCTCATATGTTGATGCCTCAGAAGAAATACTCTCGTCTGCTGCCAGGTAATCAAGTTTTCCTTCAGGAGAAATGCAAATTTTTTCCAGATTTCGATCATGAATTGTTCACACCAATTGAATTTTCTCACATCTGACCTCAAGTGGTAGGCGCAGTGAACTTGATGCTTTTCACAAACGGGATTGGACGTGTCAACTCTACTATGAGTAAAGAGGTTCGTCTAATTCATGTAATAAGATGACCAAAAGAATTTTACAGATTTTCGTTTTGATAATCACAAAATTGTCCCTCATATATTGATGCCTCAGAAGAAATACTCTCGTCTGCTGCCAGGTAATCAAGTTTTCCTTCAGGAGAAATACAAATCTTTTCCAGATTTCGATCATGAATTGTTCACACCAATTGAATTTTCTCACATCTGACGTTGAGTGGTAGGCGCAGTGAACTTGATGCTTTTAACAATCGGGATTGGACGTGTCAACTCTACCATGAGAACAGGTCCGTCTAATTTATGTAATAAGATGACCACAAGAATTTTACAGATTTTCGTTTTGATAATTACAAAATTGTCCCTCATATACTGATGCCTCTGAAGAAATACTCTCGTCTGCTGCCAGGTATGCATATTTTCCTTCAGGAGAAATGCAATTTTTTTCCAGATTTCAATCATGACTTGTTCACACCAATTGAATTTTCTTACATCTGACGACAAGTGGTAGGCGCAGTGAACTTGATGATTTTCACAAACGAGATTGGACGTGTCAACTCTACCATGAGTAAAGAAGTTCGTCTAATTCATGTAATAAGATGACCAACGGAATTTTACAGATTTTCGTTTTGATAATCACGAAATTGTCCCTCATATGTTGATGCCTCAGAAGAAATACTCTCGTCTGCTGCCAGGTAATCAAGTTTTCCTTCAGGAGAAATGCAAATTTTTTCCAGATTTCGATCATGAATTGTTCACACCAATTGAATTTTCTCACATCTGACCTCAAGTGGTAGGCGCAGTGAACTTGATGCTTTTCACAAACGGGATTGGACGTGTCAACTCTACTATGAGTAAAGAGGTTCGTCTAATTCATGTAATAAGATGACCAAAAGAATTTTACAGATTTTCGTTTTGATTATCACGAAATTGTCCCTCATATGTTGATGCTTCAGAAGAAATACTCTCGTCTGCTGCCAGGTAATCAAGTTTTCCTTCAGGAGAAATGCAAATTTTTTCCAGATTTCGATCATGAATTGTTCACACCAATTGAATTTTCTCACATCTGACCTCAAGTGGTAGGCTCAGTGAACTTGATGCTTTTCACAAACGGGATTGGACGTGTCAACTCTACCATGAGTAAAGAAGTTCGTCTAATTCATGTAATAAGATGACCAACGGAATTTTACAGATTTTCGTTTTGATAATCACGAAATTGTTCCTCATATGTTGATGCCTCAGAAGAAATACTCTCGTCCGCTGCCAGGTAATCAAGTTTTCCTTCAGGAGAAATACAAATCTTTTCCAGATTTCGATCATGACTTGTTCACACCAATTGAATTTTCTCACATCCGACGTTGAGTGGTAGGCGCAGTAAACTTGATGTTTTTCACAATCGGGATTGGACGTGTCAACTCCACCATGAGTAAAGAGGTTCGTCTAATTCATGTAATAAGATGACCAAGAGAATTTTACAGATTTTCGTTTTGATAATCACAAAATTGTCCCTCATATGTTGATGCCTCAGAAGAAATACTCTCGTCTGCTGCCAGGTAATCAAGTTTTCCTTCAGGAGAAATGCAAATTTTTTCCAGATTTCGATCATGAATTGTTCACACCAATTGAATTTTCTCACATCTGACCTCAAGTGGTAGGCGCAGTGAACTTGATGCTTTTCACAAACGGGATTGGACGTGTCAACTCTACTATGAGTAAAGAGGTTCGTCTAATTCATGTATTAAGATGACCACAAGAATTTTACAGATTTTCGTTTTGATAATTACAATATTGTCCCTCATATATTGATGCCTCTGAAGAAAAACTCTCGTCTGCTGTCAGGTATGCACATTTTCCTTCAGGAGAAATACAAATCTTTTCCAGATTTCGATCATGAATTGTTCACACCAATTGAATTTTCTCACATTTGACGTCAAGTGGTAGGCGTCAAGTTGATGATTTTGACAATCGAGATTGGGCGTTTCAACTCTACCATGTACCATGAGTAAAGATGTTCGTCTAATTCGTGTTATAAGGTGACCAACAGAATTCCATCTGCTGCCAGGTATGCATATTTTCCTTCAGGAGAAATGCAAATTTTTTACAGATTTCGATCATGAATTGGGCACATCAATTGAATTTGCACAATTGTTAGTATTTTTGTTCTTTGTCACATTTTTTTCTTCTAAAGTTTGTCAATTTATAATAACTTTGCTAGATTTTGTTCAACACAAATGAAGCCAATAGGAATTGTTCAACCATGCATTCTGTATTGTTACTACAAAAAAATTGTAGCATCCACGTACTGTAAGTTTGTAGGTGTCGGGGTTATTCACACATTTATATGTAGGTTAATGGTTTGTTTAATTTCTATTTGAGCAATATGGATTATGCATTTGAGTATAATAGTTTTTTGTTTTGAAACACATTTTCATATTTCTGAATTTTAAAGAAAGGTGTGTTATCACTTTGCGATTTTGTGCATTTTTATATCTGTAATATATATATTATATTTATAATATATATATTATATATATAATATATATATAATATATAATATATATATATATATATATATATATATATAATATATATATATATATTATATATATATATATATATATATATATAATATATTCATTCAGTGGTACAGTATGGAAACTTTCATTTTCTATTTTATGAACAATGGCCATTTTCTGACCATATATTATGCTTCATATAAGAATGCATCACTTATACAATTTTGTTTTAGTCTTCTTGAAAATAGTCTTTGATGAAAGATTTAATTAAAAACTTTTGATTTTATAGAAACTTTAAGCATAAATATACAATTTCAGATCCAGGTCACGCATGTACTTTTATAGTACTAAAGCCCATTTGTCTTGTGTTTGAACTAACAAATTTATTTTTTTCATTATTTTCTTCCATACTTTCAAAATAGTGATACTTTTGTTGATGCTTTTCTCAATTTGCAATTGCTAATGTTTGATACTTGGTTCTACTAATTGTTGATACAGTTCTAGTGAAGCAATTCACAGCAAGTTTCAACTGCTCAGAAAGTAATACATATTTCAAATATGAGTGTTTCATATATTTTCTGTCTTAGGATTTAGGCTTTCACTGGGTAGTATTGAGCTTTGCATTAAATCATATTATTTTCGATGTTTGTCTTTTAAGTCTACTAACCTAAAAGCACCCCGAAATTAATAGTTTTTTGTACAGATGATTTTTGTTGTTATGTTGAATGTTATTAATGTGAAATTTAAAAACAAGTAATGTGCCTATAAGAACTATGTTGAGAAATTACATTTTAAGATAAGAGCAGACCGGCCAACACAATGTTGGCAACACTTTGATGAATGTAACATTCATTGGACAAAGTAATTTGTATCCTGATGATACATGTTTTCAAGTATTGCACGTCTAAACCAAAACCACTTGCCTGTCCAAACCAAAGTAAGTTTCTAAGTAAAATTGGAACTGAACACTGCTACTAGTGCTAGTGCTACACATGCCCGAAAACTATAAAGAAGATGGCAGAGAAAGTTTTTCACCAATGGAACAAGCTATGGCAACAACTTAATGTCAGATTTACTTTTGAACGATGGTAGCTCGCACCGCAATTTTATGTCTCACAATGCGGGAGCAACTTCTAACATTTTGGTTAACTCTATCACCAGCTTTTTGGTCCATATTATGTTTGCTGCCGGTCTGTACTTACTTTTAGCTTAACATAATCTTGCCAGTTTTCAAAGTTTAAAATAAGGTTTTTGGTAAAATAAATTTGATAAGTTGTCTTCATTTATGTGCTTGTTGACATTCTGAAAAGTACTTAATTTTTTGTGTTTGTAACATGCTGTGTTTCGTTTCCTTAGAAGAATGACATATTCCAACTTGAAATATTTGCATCCGAATATTTTTCATTAGTAATGTAATTTATCTTCTGATTTTTTGTGCCTGTTAATGTATTTTAGTGTATTAGTAGTTTTCCTATTTGTGCATTTTTTAATATTATGGAATATTTATGTTCAATTTATTAATAAATCTGTCCTTTTTTTTTCCTTCCAGAATTTGTATTTAAATACTTTTTATTGACTGAAATATATAAAATGAGTGACCCTATAATGAATGAATGATTGTATGTATTCTGAAGATGTTTAAAAATATATGTTTTCCGTTAACCAGCTATCGCACCCCTACGAACGACAGCCCTCAGAAGTCGAAACTTGTGCGAGCTGAGGACTAACGAGGTCTTACCTTTTAACGTGTGATTTATAACACGGATTGGACGATAACAAGTAAAAATCGAGCGTTCAGACTGCGGCTTGAACCATCGACTCACACATTGACCCATTGAGTGAGTGAACAAAGCACCCACGTCGAACCGCCCGGCTACCGACTGATGAAGAAGAAGAATGTTGAAGAAGTTGAAATTGGAAGTAATTAAAAAATCTTTAGGCAAGTGGACGAAAACGAAAACTCGGAAGATCACGTAAAATATTACATTATGATGTTGTATAGTGACCGTGTTGCGGTTTTGTGAACTGTTCAATGAAAATCAAAGTGTTTCACTATACAATAGCTTCATCGGGAAGCTATTGTATAGTGACGTGTTGCGGTTTTATAAACTGTTAAGTGAAAACCTCCCAAAGTGTTACTCGAATATATTTTCTTAGTAACTCTGCTCAAAATGTAGTAGAAAATACTTGAAATTTATTTTCTTGCAGGACAATAACTGGGTGCGGTTGAATTTTTTGTTTTAAGACAATTGTCCATAAGATCAAATGCACTGTTAGAAACATCTATATGAAGATGAATTTCAAAATTTGCTTTCGATTTTTTTTCTCCAAACACATTGGCATGCAACAGAAACTTCTTTTTGAAGAGTAACTTTTTAATTTCAACTGTGGCATAAACTTGTCAGTTTTATCACTCTGAAACTGGAATGTGATGCTTCCATATTTTTCAACCAATCCTAAAGCAGATATTTCAATCTAAAACTACAAACAAATGAGGACTACGGACTACTAGGACTACGGTCGATTTCAACTCCAAAGACAGCAATAGATTTCAGTTCTTGATTTTCATATCCAAGACAGCAATGAATTTAGGCCCCAAAGGAAGCAATAGATCCAAACTTTAAAGGCAGGGATGGATTCAAAACTACAAAAATGGCGATGGATTTCAGTCCAAAGGGCATTTTAGGATTTCAACCCCAAAGGCAGCGATGGATTTAAACCCCAAATTTCATTTTGAAAGACAGTGGGGGTTTCAGTTTCGGTTTTCAGGGTCCAAGACAGCGATGTAATCGAGCCTCAAAGTGACCATTAGATTCAAAGCTCCAAAGGCAGCAAGGGATTCAAATCCCAAAGGCATTTTGGGATTTCAACCCCAAAGACAGCGATGGATTCAAACTACAAGGAGAGAGGTCAGTTTAAATCAAGAAGAAAGCGTTAAATTCATTTTCAAGAGTGGGTTTTCAGGCTTAAGGATTTCAACCCCAAAGGCGGATTTGAAGTTCAACCCCAAAGGCGTTGATGAATTTCAACACCAAAGACAGTGATGGATTTCAACACCAGAGATATTTTAGAATTTCTACACCACAGGCAGCGAGCGATGCATATAAACCCATGCACAGGTCAATTTGATTGCGGAAGACGGTGGAGACATCAGTTTCAGATTCGCAGGCTACAAGAGATTGAATTTGACCCCAGAAAGAAGCGTGAGATTCAATTACATAAGTAGGTTTTCAGGATAAAATATTTCAACTTCAAAGACTGCGATGGATTCAAACCCCCAAGGCATGGATGGGTTTCAACACCAAAGAGCAATGGATTTCAATCCCAAAGACCAATGGATTTCAATTCCAATGGCAGCGATGGACTTCGACACCGAAGGCATTGATAGATTTCAATACCAAAGAGCAATGGATTTGAACCCCAATGGCAGCGATGGATTTCGACCCTGAAGGCAGCGATGGATTTCGACCCTGAAGGCAGCGATGGATTTCGACCCTGAAGGCAGCGATGGAATTCAACCTCGAAGGTGGCGATGAATTTCGAACCCAAAGGCAGCGATGAATTTGAACCCCAAAGGCGGCGATATGTTCAAACCCCAATAGCATGGATGGATTTCCATACCAAAGAGCAGAGGATTTCAATTCCACCGCCAGCGATGAATTTCAATCTCTAAAGCAGCGATGGCTTTCGACCACAAAAGCATCGATGAATTTTGACCCTGAAGGCATGGATAGATTTCAACATCAAAGAGCAATGGATTTCGACCCCAACGGCAGCGATGGATTTCGACCCCGAAAGCGGCGATGGATTTCGACCCCGAAGGCGGCGATGGATTTCAACTCCATAGGCGGCGATATCTTCAAACCCCAAAGGCATGGATAGATTTCAACACCAAAGAGCAATGAATTTCAACCCCAATGGCAGCGATGGATTTCGACCCTGAAGGCAGCGATGGATTTCGACCCTGAAGGCAGCGATGGATTTCGACCCTGAAGGCAGCGATGGATTTCGACCCCGAAGGCGGTGATGGATTTTACCCCGAACGCAGCGATGGATTTCAACTCCATAGGCGGCGATATCTTCAAACCCCAAAGGCATGGATAGATTTCAACACCAAAGAGCAATGAATTTCAACCCCAATGGCAGCGATGGATTTCGACCCTGAAGGCAGCGATGGATTTTACCCCGAACGCAGCGATGGATTTCGACCCCGAAGGCGGTGATGGATTTAGACCCCCAATAGCAGCGATGGATTTCAACTCCATAGGCGGCGATATATTCAAACCCCAAAGGCATGGATAGATTTCAACACCAAAGCGCAATGTATTTCAACCCCAATGGCAGTGCTGGATTTCGACACTGAAGGCATTGATAGATTTCAATAACAAAGAGCAATAGATTTCAACCCCAAAGGCAGCGATGGATTTCGACCCTGAAGGCAGCGATGGATTTCGACCTTGAAGGCAGCGATGGAATTCAACCCCAAAGGTGGCGATGAATTTCGAACCCAAAGGCAGCGATGAATTTGAACCACAAAGGCGGCGATATATTCAAACCCCAATAGCATGGATTGAGTTCAAAACACCAAAGAGCAATGGGTTTCAACCCGAATGGCAGCGATGGATTTCCATCCCGAAGGCATGGATAGATTTCAACACCAAAGAGCAACGGATTTCAACCCCAATGGCAGCGATGGATTTCGACCCTGAAGGCAGCGATGGATTTTGACCCATAAGGCAGCGTTGGATTTCGACCCCGAAGGCGGCGATGGATTTAGACCCCCAATAGCAGCGATGGATTTCAACTCCAGAGGCGGAGATATATTCAAACTCCAAAGTCATGGATAGATATCAACACCAAAGAGCAATGGATTTCAACCCCAATGGCAGCGATGAATTTCGACCCTGAAGGCAGCGATGGATTTTACCCCGAAGGCAGCGGTGGATTTCGACCCCAAAGGCGGCGATGGATTTCAACCCCATAAACTGCGATGGATTTCAACCCCATAAATTGCCATGGATTTCGACTCCAAAAGCAGCGGTGGATTTCGACTCCGAAGGCAGAGATGAATTTCAATCCCAAGGGCATTTTAGGAATTCAACCCCAAAAGCAGTGATGGATTTAAATTCCGAAGAGAGAGGTCAATTTCATTTTGAAAGACACGGGTTCTCAGATCCGTTTTTCAGGGTCCAAGACAGCAATGAAATTGAGCCCCAAAGGCACCAATAGATCCAAAACTCCAAAAGCAAAGATGGATTTCAATACAAAAGGCATTTTAGGATTTCAACCCCAATGCAGCGATGGATTCAAACGCCTAGGAGATTCATTTCCAAGAGTGGGTTTTCTGGCTCCAGGATTTCAACCCCCAAGGCAGAATATAATTTCAACCCCAAAGACATTTAAGGATTTCTACACTACAGGCAGCAATGCATATAAAACTCAATGACAGAGGTCAATTTCATTGCGAAAGACAGTGGGGACATCAGTTTCAGATTCCCAGGCTACTAGACATTGATGAATTTGACCCCAGAAGGAAGTATGAGATTCAATTACATAAGCAGGTTTTCATCCTAGAGGATTTCAACTTCGAAGGCGGCGATGGATTCAATCCCCCCAAAGGTATGGATAGATTTCATCCCCAAAGACAGCGATGAATATCAACCCCAAAGGCGGCGATATCATAAAACCCCCAAGGCATGGATGGATTTCAATACCACAGAGCAATGGATTTCAACCCTAATGGAAACAATGGATTTGAACCCCAACAGCAGCGATAGATTTCAACCCCAAAAGCGGCGATGAATTTCAACCCCAAAGGCGGCGGTGGATTTCAACCCCAAAGGCTGCGGTGGGTTTCAACCCCAATGGCAGCAATGGATTTGAACCCCAATGACAGCGATAGATTTCAACCCTATGGCAGTGATGGATTTCAACCACAAAGGCGGCGATGGATTTCAATCCCAATGACATGCAGCGATGGTTTCAACCTCAACAGCAGCGATGCATTTCAACTTCATTGAATCTTCAAACCCTAAGGCCAGAGGTCAATATCAAAAGGCTGCGAAGGGTTTCAGTTCCAGATTTCTTGGTCCAAGGCAGTGATAACTGAAACCCCAATACTATCCATGATAATCATAAGAATTTTCACAATAAATTTTATTGAAAATTGAGCTTTGCTACATGGTAGCTCTTGTCATTTACTGGTACCAGTAACTGATGAACCTAACGTGAAAATTTTACAATCGTTATCATGGAAACTATTATTAATTTTCATCAAATAAAGGGTCAGAGTATTCATAATTATCAACCCTGAAGAAAAGAGTAGCTCGTAAAAGCAGCATATAATTATTTTTCTCTAAAGACAGTGATAGATGTCAACCTCAAAGAAAGCGATGAATTTCAACTCCAAAGGCGACAATGGATTCCAACCTTGAAGGCATAGGATTCAAACCCCAAAGGCAGATATTCCAACCTCAAGAAATGGATTTCAACCCAAAAGTCACCAATTGATTTCACCCCATATTTTCTGACACAAAGGCAGATATGAAGTTGAACTCCAAAGGCATCGATGTATTCAAATTAAAAAAGTAGACAGGATTTAAGCCTCAAAGTTACCGATGAATATGGGTATTCTAGTCCAAGGACGATAGACCTTGCCCCAAACAGTGGATTCGAATCTCAAAAGCAGAGATAGGTTTCAACTCCTAAGGCAGAGATGGATTCCAAAACCAAGGGCAGAGATGGATTTCAGCTTCGACAGAGATGGGTTTCAATTTCAACGGCAGCGAAGAATTTCAATCCCAAAGGCGGCGATGGATTTTGACACCAAAGGCAGCTATGAATTTGAACCCCAAAGGCAGCGATATATTTTCAACACCAAAGAGCAATGGATTTCAACCCCAAAAACTGCGATGGATTTCGACTCCATAGGCAGCGGTGGATTTCAATCCCAAGGGCATTTTAGGATTTCAATCCCAAAGGCAGTGATGGATTTAAACCCCGTAGGTAGAGATCAATTTCATTTTGAAAGACAGTGGGAATTTCAGTTCCGGTTTTCAGGGTCCTAGACAGCGATTAAATTGAGCCCCAAAGGAAGCAATAGATCTAAAACTCCAGAAGCAGCAAGGGATTCAAAACTCCAAAGGCAGCGATGTATTTCAATCCCAAAGGCATTTTAGGATTTCAACCCCAAAGCAGCGATGGATTCAAACCCCAGAAGATTAATTTTCAAGAGTGGGTTTTCAGGCTCAAGGATTTTAATTCCAAAGGCATTCGAAGTTCAACCACAAAGGCATAGATGAATTTCAATACCAAAGACAGTGATGGATTTCAACCTCATATACATTTTATGGTTTCTTCACCACAGGCCGCAATGCATATAAAACCCATGGACAGAGAGAGGTCAATTTCATTGCGAAAGACAATGCAGATATCAGTTTCAGATTCTCTGGCTACAAGACATTGATGAATTTGACCCCAGAAGGAAGCGTAAGATTCAATTACATAAGCAGGTTTTCAGGCTAGAAGATTTCAACTTCAAACACGGTGATGGATCCAAACCCCCAAGGCATGGATGGATTTCAACACCAAAGAGCAATGGAATTCAACCACAATGACAGCGATGGATTTCGACCCTGAAGGCGGAGATGTACTTCAACCCCAAAGCTGGCGATGAATCTCAACACCAGAGGCGGCGGTGGATTTCAATCCCAAGGACATTTTAGGATTTTATTTCCAATGGCAGTGATGGATTTAAACCCGGAAGAGAGAGGTCAATTTCATTTTGAAAGACAATGGGGATTTCAGTTCCGGTTTTCAGGGTCCAAGACAGTGAAGAAATTGAGTCCCAAAGGAACCAATAGATCCAAAACTCCAAAAGCAGCAAGGGATTCAAAACTCCAAAGCAGCGATGGAATCAAACCCCAGAAGATTCATTTCCAAGAGTGGGTTTTCAGGCTAAAGGATTTCAACCCCAAAGGCATATAAAGTTCAAACACAAAGGCATTGATGAATTTCAATACCAAAGACAGTGATAGTTTTGATGGATTTTGAACCTCAAAGACATTTTAGGGTTTTTACACCACAGGTCACGATGCATATAAAACCCAAAGACAGAGGTCAATTTCTTTGCGAAAGACAGTGGAGATATCAGTTTCACATTCTCTCGCTACAAGACATTGATGATTTTGACCCCAGAAGGAAGCGTAAGATTCAATGACATAAGCAGATTTGCAGACTAGAAGATTTCAACTTCAAAGGCGGCGATGGGTCCAAACCCCCCAAGGCATGGATGGATTTCAACACCAAAGAGCAATGGATTTCAACCCCAATGGCAGCGATGGATTTCGTTCCCAAGGGCGGCAATGGATTTCAACCCCAAAGGCTGCGATGGATTTCAACCCCAAAGGCGCCAATGGATTTCAACACCAAAGGCAGTGATGGATTTAGACCACAAAGGCAGTGATGAATTTCAACCCCAATGGCAGCCGATGGATTTCGACCCCGAAGGCGGCGATGGATTTCAACCCCAAAGGTGGCGATGGATCTCAACACCAGAGGCGGCGATGGATTTCAACTCCATAGGCAGCGGTGGATTTCAATCCCAAGGACATTTTAGGATATCAACTCCAAAGGTAGTGATGAATTTAAACTCCGAAGAGAGACAGTGGGGATTACAGTTCAGGTTTTCAGGATCCAAGACAGTGATGAAATTGAGCCCGAAAGGAACCAATAGATCCAAAACTCCAGAAGCAGCAATGGATTTCAATCGCAAAGGCATTTTAGGAATTCAACCCCAAAGCAGCGATGGATTCAAACCCCAGAAGATTCATTTGCAAGAGTGGGTTTTCAGGTTCAAGGATTTCAACCCCAAAGGCATTCGGTATTCAATCACAAGACACGGATTTCAACCTCAAAGACATTTTAGGGTTTCTACACCACAGGCAGCAATGCATATAAAACCCAAGGACAGAGGTCAGTTTCATAGCGAAAGACAGTGGAGATATCAGTTTCAGATTCTCTGACTACAAGACATTGATGAATTTGACTTCAGAAGGAAGCTTAAGATTCAATTACATAAGCAGGTTTTCAGGCTAGATGATTTCAACTTCAGAAACTGCGATGGATCCAAACCCCCAAGGCATGGATGAATTTCAACACCAAAGCGCAATGGATGGCAGCGATGAATTTCAACCTCAAAAGCGGCGATGGATTTAGACCCCGAAGGCAGCGATGAATTTCAACTCCCAAGGCGGCGATATATTCAAACCCCAAAGGCATGGATAGATTTCAACACCAAAGCGCAATGGATTTCTACCCCAATGGCAACCATGGATTTCGACACTGAAGGCATTGATAGATTTCAATACAAAAGAGCAATGGATTTCAACCTCAATGGCAGCGATGGATTGCGACCCTGAAGGCAGCGATGGAATTCAACCCCAAAGGTGGCGATGAATTTCGAACCCACAGGCAGCGATGAATTTGAACCCCAAAGGTGGCGATATATTCAAACCCCAATAGCATGGATTGTGTTGGACACCAAAGAGCAATGGATTTCAACCCTAATGGCAGCGATGGCTTTCCATCCCGAAGGCATGGATAGATTTCAACACCAAAGAGCAACGGATTTCAACTCCAATGGCAGTGATGAATTTGGACCCTGAAGGCAGCGATGGATTTTGACGCCTAAGGCAGCGATGGATTTCGACCCCGAAGGCGGCGATGGATTTAGACCCCCAATAGCAGTGATGGATTTCAACTCCATAGGCGGAGATATGTTCAAACCCCAAAAGCATGTATAGATTTCAACACCAAAGAGCAATGGATTTCAAACCCCAATGGCAGCGATGAATTTCGACCCTGAAGGCAGCGATGGATTGCGACCCCGAAGGCGGCGATGAACCCCAAGGGCATTTTAGGATTTCAACCCCAAAGGCAGTGATGGATTTAAACTCCGAAAAGATTGGTCAATTTCATTTTGAAAGACACTGGGGTTTTCAGATCCGGTTTTCAGGGTCCAAGACGACGATGAAATTGAGCCCCAAAGGTACCAATAGATCCAAAACTCCAAAGGCAGCGATGGATTTCAATCCAAAAGGCATTTTAGGATTTGAACCTCAAAGCAGCGATGGATTCAAACGCCAAGGAGATTCGTTTCCAAGAGTGGGTTTCCAGGATTTCAACCTCCAAGGCAGAATAGAATTTCAACCCCAAAGACATTTAAGCATTTCTACACTAAAGACAGCAATGTATATAAAACCCAATGACAGAGGTGAATTTCATTGCGAAAGACAGTAGGGATATCAGTTTCAGATTCCCAAGCTACTAGACATTGATGAATTTGACCCCAGAAGGAAGTATGAGATTCAGTTACATAAGCAGGTTTTCAGCCTAGAGGATTTCAACTCCAAAGGCGGCGATGGATTTCAACCCCAAAGGCGGCGATATTATAAAACCCCTAAGGCATGGATGGATTTCATTACCAACGATCAATGGATTTCAACCCCAATGGCGGTGATGGATTTTGATCCCAAAAGCGGCGATGAATTTCAACCCCAAAGGCGGCGGTGGATTTCAACCCCAATGACAACGATGGATTTCACCCCCAATGGCAGTGATGGATTTCAACCAAAAAGGCGGTGATGGATTTTGATCTCAAAGGCAACGATGGATTTCGACTCCAAAGGCAACGTTGGATTTCAATCCCAAAAACTGTCATGGATTTCAACTCCAAAGGTAGCAACGGATCAGAGATCAATTTCATTTCCGAATGTAGGCAAAATATTTCAGTTCCAGATTTTTTGGTCAACGGCATTGATGGATTTTAACGATGGTTTTCAATCCCAATAACATGCAGCGATGGTTTCAACATCAACAGCAGCGATGAATTTTAACTTCATTGAATCTTCAAACCCTAAGGCCACAAGTCAATTTCAAAAGGCTGCGAAGGGTTTCAGTTCCAGATTTCTGGGTCCGAGCAGCGATAACTGAAACCCCAAATACTATCCATGATAATTATAAGAATTTTCACAATAAATTTTAATAAAAATGAGCTTCGCTACACGGTAGCTCTTGTCATTTATTGGTACAATTAACTGATGAAGCCAACGTGAAAATGTTATAATCGTTATCATGGAAAGTATTATTATTTTCATCAAATAAAGGGTCGGAGTATTCATAATTTTCAACCCTGAAGAAAAGAGTAGCTCATAAAAGCAGCAAATAATTATTTTCCTCTAATGGCAGTGATAGATGTCAACCTCAAAGATAGCGATGAATTTCGACTCCAAAGGCGACAATGGATTCCAACCTTGAAGGCATAGGATTCAAACCCCAAAGGCATCGATGTATTGAAATTAAAAAGTTAGACAGATTTAAGCCTCAAAGTCACCAATGAATTTGGGTATTCTAGTCCAAGGACGATAGACCTCGCCCCAAACAGTGGATTTGAATCCCAAAAGCAGAGATGGGTTTCAACTCCTAAGGCAGAGATGGATTCCAAAACCAATGGCAGAGCTGGATTTCAACTTCGACAGAGATGGATTTCAATTTCGAAGGCAGCGATGAATTTCAATCCCAAAGGCGGCGATATATTTTCAACACCAAAGAGCAATGGATTTCAACCCCAATGGCAGCGATGGATTTCAACCCCGAAGGTGGCGATGGATTTCAACCCCAAAAACTACGATGGATTTCGACTCCATAGGCAGCGGTGGATTTCAATCCCAAGGGCATTTTAGGATTTCAATCCCAAAGGCAGTGATGGATTTCAATCCCAAAGGCAGTGATGGATTTAAACCCCGAAGATAAAGGTCAATTTCATTTTGAAAGACAGTGGGAATTTCAGTTCCGGTTTTCAGGGTCCTAGACAGCGGTTAAATTGAACCCCAAAGGAACCAATAGATCCAAAACTCCAAAAGCAGCAAGGGAATCAAAACTTCAAAGGCAGCGATGTATTTCAATCCCAAAGGCATTTTAGGATTTCAACCCCAAAGCAGCGATGGATTCAAACCTCAGGAGATTCATTTCCAATAGTGGGTTTTCAGGCTCAAGGATTTCAACACCAAAGGCATTCGAAGTTCAACCACAAAGGCGTAGATGAATTTCAATACCAAAGACAGTGATGGATTTCAACCTCAAATACATTTTAGGGTTTCTACACCACAGGCCGCGATGGATATAAAACCCATGGACAGAGGTCAATTTCATTGCCAGAGACAATGGAGATATCAGTTTCAGATTCTCTGGCTACAAGACATTGATAAATTTGATCCCTGAAGGAAGCGTAAGATTCAATTACATAAGCAGGCTAGAAGATTTCAACTTCAAAGACGGTGATGGATCCAAACCCCCAAGGCATGGATGGATTTCAACACCAAAGAGCAATGGATTTCAACCACAATGACAGCGATGGATTTCGACCCCAAAGGCGCCGATGGATTTAGACCACAAAGGCAATGATGAATTTCAACTCCAAAACCGGCGATATATTCAAACCCCAAAGGCATGGATAGATTTCAACACCAAAGAGCAATGGATTTCAACCCCAATGGCAGCGATGGATTTCGACCCCGAAGGCGGGAATGTACTTCAACCCCGAAGGTGGCGATGGATCTCAACACCAGAGGCGGCGGTGGATTTCAATCCCAAAGACATTTCAGGACTTCATTTCCAATGGCAGTGATGGATTTGTACCCCGAAGAGAGAGGTCAATTTCATTTTGAAAGACAATGGGGATTTCATTTCCGGTTTTCAGGGTCCAAGACAGTGAAGAAATTGAGCTCCAAAGGAACCAATAGATCCAAAACTCCAAAAGCAGCAAGGGATTCAAAACTCAAAGGCAGCGATGGATTTTAATCCCGAAGGCATTTTAGGATTTCAACCCCAAAGCAGCGATGGATTCAAACCCCAGAAGATTCATTTGCAAAAGTGGGTTTTCAGACTCAAGGATTTCAACCCCAAAGGCATTCGATATCCAATCACAAAGGCATAGATGAATTTCAACACCGAAGACATGGATTTCAACATCAAAGACATTTTAGGGTTTCTACACCACAGGCAGCAATGCATATAAAACCCAAGGACAGACGTCAATTTCATAGCGAAAGACAGTGGAGATATCAGTTTCAGATTCTCTGGCTACAAGACATTGATGAATTTGACTTCAGAAGGAAGCGTAAGTTTCAATTACATAAGCAGGTTTTCAGGCTAGATGATTTCAACTTCAAAGACGGCGATGGATCCAAACCCCCAAGGCATGGATGAATTTCAACACCAAAGCGCAATGGATGGCAGCGATGAATTTCAACCCCAAGAGCGGCGTTGGCATTAGACCCCGAAGGTAGCGATGAATTTCAACTCCTAAGGCGGAGATATATTCAAACCCCAAAGGTATGGATAGATTTCAACACCAAAGAGCAATGGATTTTTACTCCAATGGCAGCGATGGATTTCGACCCTCAAGACAGCGATGGATTTCGACCCCGAAGGCAGCGATGGATTTCGACCCCGAAGGCAGCGATGGATTTCGACCCCGAAGGCAGCGATGGATTTCGACCCCGAAGGCGGCGATGGATTTTGAACCCGAAGGCGGCGATGGATTTCAACCCCAAAGGCGGCGGTGGATTTTACCCCAAAGGCGGTGGTGGATTTTAACCCCAAAGGCGGTGGTGGATTTCGACTACGAAGGTGGCAATGGATTTCGACTCCAAAGGCAGCCATGGATTTCAACCTCAATGGCATAGATGGATTTCAACCACAAAGGCGGCGATGGATTTCAACCACAAAGACGGCAGTGGATTTCAACCACAAAGGCGGCAGTGGATTTCAACCACAAAGGCGGCGGTGGATTTCGATCTAACAGGCAACAATGGATTTCAACTCCAAAAGCGGCGATGGATGTCAACCCCAAAAACTACGATGGATTTCGACTCCAAAGAACAGCAGCGATGGATTTTAACTCCATTGAATCTTCAAACCCTAAGGCCAGAGGTCAATTGCAAAAGGCCGCGAAGGGTTTCAGTTCCAAATTTCTTGGTCTAACTGAAACCCTAAATACTATTCATGATAATTTTAAGAATTTTCACAATTGATTTTATTAAAATGGCGCTTCGCTACACAGTAACTCTATCAGTAACTGATCAAGCTAACGTGAAAGTTTTATAATCATTATCATGGAAAGTACTATTTTTTTTTCATCAAATAAAGGGTCAGAGTATTCATAATTTTCAACTCCAAAAAAAAAGGAGTAACTCATAAAAGCAGCAAAGGATTATTTTCCTCCAAAGGCAGCGATGAATTTCAACTCCAAAGGCGACGATGGATCCAACCTCATAAAATGGATTTCAACCCAAAAGTCACCAATTGATTTCAACCCATATTTTCTGGTATAAAGGCAGAGATGAATTTAAAACTCCAAAGGCAGAGATGGCTTCTAACCCCGAGGACAGATATGGATTCCAACTCCAAGGGCAGAGATGGATTCCAACTCCAAGGGCAGAGATGGATTCCAACCTCAAGGGCAGAGATGGATTTCAACTTCGTCAGAGATGGATTTCAACTCCATCGACAGAGATGAATTCAAATCCAACGACACAGATGGATTCCAACCCCTAAAGCAGAGATAGATTTCAACTTCAAGGACAGAGATCAGAGATGAATTTAAACTACAATGACAGATATAGATTCCAACGAAATGGATTCCAACCAAGGCGGAAAAACATTCTATGCCAAAGACAGATGGATTCCAACCTCAAAGGGAGGTTCAAAAGGTGATGAGTTTTGTTTGATGAGAGTAGAGTCTCGTGGGGATTATTTAGGTAATTTTTATGCACTAATTCAAGACACTGTGAGTGATTGTTGCGTTTTACTTTCAGAGTCATGTATTCTGTCAATGCTAGCTGTTTCCAAAAGTGATGATGAATTTGGAATCAGTGGAATTGAAAATCAGAATTATATCGGCAACAGCAACTGTGGGTTCAAAACTCCAAGGGCAGTGACGGATTCAAAACTCCAAAGGCAGCAATGCATTTAATACCCAAGGACAGAGTTCAATTCCATTTCAAAAGAGAGTGGGGATATCGGTTCCATATATTCAGGGTACAAGGCAACAAAGACTTCGAACCCAAAATGAAGCGCTAGATTCAAATCCATGAGCAGGTTTTCAGCCTCTAAGGATGGATTTTCAACTGCAAAGGCGGCAATGGATATCAACCCTAATTACGCGGTGGACTTCAACCACAATAGAGATGCATTTCAACCCCAAAGGCAGCGAAGAATTTTTTAATTTGAAGGCGGCGATGGATTCCAACTTTGATGGCAGAGAAGGATTCCAACCTCAAAGTGAGAGATCGATTTGAAATCCAAAGGCAGCAATGGATCTCAGGTCTAGTTTTTACGGTAGAAGCCAACATGTGATTCAAAATTCAAGGAATTCAATGGATTAAATCTCTGAAGGCAGTGGATTTCAACCCCAATTGGTTTTAACCCTGAAAGCTGCAATAAATTTCTGGACTTTATTTTCTGGCACAAAGACAGAGATGGAGTTGAACTCCAAAAGCATTGATGTATTCAAATCAAAAGGGTAGACAGATTCGAGCCTCAATGCCACCGATGAATTTGGGTATTCTAGTCCAAGGATGATAGACCCTACCCAATTCCAAACCCAAAAGCAGATATGGATTTTAATCCCTAAGACATGTATGTATTTAAACTTCAAAGGCAGAGATGGATTCTAATCCCAACGACAGAGATGGATTCCAACTCCAAAGGCAGAGATGGACTTGTACCCCAAAGAAGGCATTTAATTTCAATCATAATGAATTTCAAATCCAAATTTTCACTACCAAAGACAGATGGAGTTTAACCGCAGAGGTTTCAAATCCAAAAAGTGGAATTCAATACTTAAAGCCAACAGTGGATTCAGATATCAAAGAAGATGGAGCTTACCCTAAAGTTGGAGATGGATTTTTACTTAAGGCAGAGATTGATTCAAACCCAAAAGGCAGCAGTGGATTTCAGATGTCCGGGTTGTCAAACTCCTAAAGCAGTGATGGATTTTTAACCCCAAAGGCTGAAATGGATTTCATACCGGTAGGTAGAGAGATTCAGGCCCCAAAGTGGATATGGATTTCAACTTCGAAGGCAGATATGGATTTAGACAGGCATGGATCCCAATTACAAGGAAGAGATGGAAATGAATCTCAAAGACAGCAATAGATCTCGGATGCAGATTGTCAGGTTCAAAAGCATCAGTGGATTTCAACCCCAAGGTAACAATAAATTTCTGGTCCCTACTTTCTGGTCCAAAGGTTCAAAATCAAAGGCATCGATTCATTCAAATCATAAAGGAAGACAGATTAAAGCCCCAAAGCCAATGATGGATTACGGTGTTCTAGTCCAAAGAAAATGGACCTCACTACAAAGGCAGTGATGAATTTCATTCAATCCAAAAGGTGGAGATGGATTTTGACCCCAAAGGCAGAAATGGATTTCAACTCCAACGACTTCAATGACAAGAAGATTCCAACTTCAAAGGAAGATACAATAGGTACAATACGTTGTGTTTGGGATTTGGTGTCTTGTGAAGATCATTTAGGTAAGTTTTATGCACTTTTTCAAGATACTGTGATTGATTATTGACTTTTATTTGCAGAGTGATGTATTCTGCCAAAGGTACCTTTTTCCAAAAGTGATAATAAATTTGGAATCAATGGATTTGGGATTCAGAATTATAGTGGCACTAGCAACCATGGGTTTTAATAGATCTTAACTCCAACTGCAGTGATAAAATTCACTTACACTTGAAGATTATATTTACTTGGATTGGAATGTAAACGAATGGTGTTAGCGATATATTTCAGCCTCATGGCCATGGTTTTCTTCTCCAAATTTCAATTGCAAATATGCATTTCAACCTCACTGGCAGGGATGGATTTCAACCCCGAAGGCAGTGATGGATTTCAACCCCAAGGACAGGAGTCAATTTTATTCCCAAAGACAAGATGGATTTCAGGTTCCAGGTTTCAGCTTAGCAGGTCCAAAGTCAAAGATGGATATAGACTCCAGAAGTAGAGGGCTTCAGATTCAAAGGCAGCAATGTTTGAAACCAACTCCAAAGGCAGACATTTCAATCCCAAAGAATGAATTATGGATTCCAACTCCTTGGACAAAGATCGATGTCTACTCCCAAGCAATGGATTTCAGTTCTAGATTTTTAGGTCCAAGGCAGCGATTAATTTTAACTCAAAAGGAATCATTAGATTCAATTACAAAAGTAGGTTTTCAGGCTCAAGGATTTCAATCCCAAAGACAGCAATAGTATCAAAAACCCAAAGGCAGCTCTGAATTACAACCTCAGACAACTTTGGAATTTCAACCCCAAAGGCACTGGTGAATTTCAAGACGCCAATGGCATCAATGGATTTTAACCTCAATAGCAGCGATGGACTTCAACCCCAAAGGTATTTTGGGATTCCAACACCAAAGGCCTTTAAGGATTTCAATCCCAAAGGCATTACATAAGCAGGTTTTGAGGCTCGAAAGATTTCAACCCCAAAGATAGTGATGGATTCAAACTCCAAATTTCAACCCTAAATGCACTGATTGATTTCAACACCAGAAGCGGCAATGAATTTCAACTCCAATGGCACAGATGGAGTTCAACCCCAAAGGCATTAATGGATTTCAACCCCAAGGACAGCAATGGATTTCAACCCCAAAGAAGCTATGAATTTCGACTCCAAAGACAGTAATGGATTTGCACTCCAAAGGCAGCAATGGGTTTCAACCCCATAGTCAGTGATGGAGTTCGATCCCAAAGGCAGTGCCGAATGTCAACCCAAAAAACAGCAATAGAGATGGATTTCAACCCGAAAGACAGCGATGGTTTTCAACCCCAAAGACATAGATGGATTTCAACTCCAAAGAAGATATGGATTTTGACTCGCAAAGGCATCAATGGATTTCAACCCCAAAGACAGTGATGGAGTTTAACCCCAAAGGCAGTAATGAATGGCAACCCTAAAGACAGCTTATAGAGATGGATTTCAACCTGAAAAAAAGCGATGGATTTCAACCCCAAAGAAGCTATGGATTTCGACTCCAAAGGCAGCAATGGATTTCAACCCCAAAGTCAGTGATGGAGTTCAACCCCAAAGGCAGTGATGAATGTCAACCCAAGAGACATCGATAGTGATGGATTTCAACCCCAAAGGCAGCAATGGATTTCAACCAGAAAGTCAGTGATGCAGTTCAATCCCAAAGGCAGTGACGAATGTCAACCCAAACGACCAATAGAGATGAATTTCAATACGAAAGACTGCGATGGAATTCAACCCCAGAGACAGTGATGGATTTCAACCCGAAAGAAAGTGATGGATTTCAACCCCAATGACAGTGATGAATTTCAACCCCAAAGACATCGATGGATTTCAACCCCAAAAAAAATATGGATTTCAACTCCAAAGGCAGCAATGGATTTCAACCCCAAAGTCGGTGATGGAGTTCAACCCCAAAGGCAGTGATGAATGTCAACCCAAGAGACATCGATAGAGATGGGTTTCAACCCGAATTGCCAGTGATGTATTTCAACCCCAAAGACAGCGATGGATTGCAACCCCAAAGAAGCTATGGATTTCGACTCCAAAGGCAGCAATGGAATTGCAACCCCAAAGTCAGTGATAGTTCAACCCCAAAGGCAGTCATGAATGTTGACCCCAAAAGTAGCAATATATTTCAACTCCAAAAGCAGCAATTGATTTCAACCCCAAAGGAAGCAATGGATATCAGCCACAAAGGAAGAGTTGGATTTTCAAACGAATAGGCCAGAGGTCAATTTCATTTCCACGAAACGTTGAAGGATTTTACTTTGATTTTTAGGTACTAGGCAAGAAAGCGATAGAGTCCCTTTCAAAAGCAGCATTGGAATTTCACCCTTAAAAGGCATTGATAGATTTCAACCTCAAAAGATAGCAAAAGATGTTAATCCTAAAAGAATTGATGGATTTCATTACCATCGGCAACAGCGATGAATTTCAACTCCTAAGGCGGAGATATATTCAAACCCCAAAGGCATGGATAGATTTCAACACGAAAGAGCAATGGATGGCAGCGATGAATTTCAACCCCAAGAGCGGCGTTGGCATTAGACCCCGAAGGTAGCGATGAATTTCAATTCCTAAGGCGGAGATATATTCAAACCCCAAAGGTATGGATAGATTTCAACACCAAAGAGCAATGGATTTCCACTCCAATGGCAGCGATGGATTTCGACCCTCAAAACAGCGATGGATTTCGACCCTCAAGACAGCGATGGATTTCGACTCCCAAGGCAGGGATGGATCGAAGGCAGCGATGGATTTCGACCCCGAAGGCGGCGATGGATTTTGAACCCGAAGGCGGCGATGGATTTCAACCCCAAAGGCGGCGGTGGATTTTACCACAAAGGCGGCGGTGGATTTTAACCCCAAAGGCGGTGGTGGATTTCGACTACGAAGGTGGCGATGGATTTCCACTCCAAAGGCAGCCATGGATTTCAACCTCAATGGCAGCGATGGATTTCAACCTCAATGGCAGCGATGGATTTCAACCACAAAGGCGGCGATGGATTTCAACCTCAATGGCGGCAGTGGATTTCAACCCCAAAGTCAGTGATGGAGTTCAACCCCAAAGGCAGTGATAGAGTTCAATCCCAAAGGCAGTGATGAATGTCAACCCAAGAGACATCGATAGTGATGGATTTCAACCCCAGAGACAGTGATGGATTTCAACCCGAAAGAAAGTGGTGGATTTTAACCCCAATGACAGTGATGGATTTCAACCCCAAAGACATCGATGGATTTCAACCCCAAAAAAAATATGGATTTCAACTCCAAAGGCAGCAATGGATTTCAACCCCAAAGTCGGTGATGGAGTTCAACTCCAAAGGCAGTGATGAATGTCAACCCAAGAGACATCGATAGAGATGGGTTTCAACCCGAATTGCCAGTGATGTATTTCAACCCCAAAGGCAGCAATGGAATTGCAACCCCAAAGTCAGTGATAGTTCAACCCCAAAGGCAGTCATGAATGTTGACCCCAAAAGCAGCAATATATTTCAACTCCAAAAGCAGCAATTGATTTCAACCCCAAACGAAGCAATGGATATCAGCCACAAAGGAAGAGTTGGATTTTCAAACGAATAGGCCAGAGGTCAATTTCATTTCCACGAAACGTTGAAGGATTTTTCTTTGATTTTTAGGTACTAGGCAAGAAAGCGATAGAGTCCCTTTCAAAAGCAGCATTGGAATTTCACCCTTAAAAGGCATTGATAGATTTCAACCTCAAAAGATAGCAAAAGATGTTAATCCTAAAAGAATTGATGGATTTCATTACCATCGGCAACAGCGATGAATTTCAACTCCTAAGGCGGAGATATATTCAAACCCCAAAGGCATGGATGAATTTCAACACCAAAGCGCAATGGATGGCAGCGATGAATTTCAACCCCAAGAGCGGCGTTGGCATTAGACCCCGAAGGTAGCGATGAATTTCAATTCCTAAGGCGGAGATATATTCAAACCCCAAAGGTATGGATAGATTTCAACACCAAAGAGCAATGGATTTCCACTCCAATGGCAGCGATGGATTTCGACCCTCAAGACAGCGATGGATTTCGACTCCGAAGGCAGTGATGGATTTCGACCCCGAAGGCGGCGATGGATTTTGAACCCGAAGGCGGCGATGGATTTCAACCCCAAAGGCGGCGGTGGATTTTACCCCAAAGGCGGCGGTGGATTTTACCCCAAAGGCGGCGGTGGATTTTACCCCAAAGGCGGCGGTGGATTTTAACCCCAAAGGCGGTGGTGGATTTCGACTACGAAGGTGGCGATGGATTTCAACTCCAAAGGCAGCCATGGATTTCAACCTCAATGGCAGCGATGGATTTCAACCACAAAGGCGGCGATGGATTTCAACCACAAAGGCGGCAGTGGATTTCAACCCCAAAGTCAGTGATGGAGTTCAACCCCAAAGGCAGTGATAGAGTTCAATCCCAAAGGCAGTGATGAATGTCAACCCAAGAGACATCGATAGTGATGGATTTCAACCCCAAAGACAGCAATGGATTTCAACCAGAAAGTCAGTGATGCAGTTCAATCCCAAAGGCAGTGACGAATGTCAACCCAAGCGACCAATAGAGATGAATTTCAACACGAAAGACTGCGATGGATTTCAACCCCAGAGACAGTGATGGATTTCAACCCGAAAGAAAGTGATGGATTTCAACCCCAATGACAGTGATGGATTTCAACCCCAAAGACATCGATGGATTTCAACCCCAAAAAAGATATGGATTTCAACTCCAAAGGCAGCAATGGATTTCAACCCCAAAGTCGGTGATGGAGTTCAACTCCAAAGGCAGTGATGAATGTCAACCCAAGAGACATCGATAGAGATGGGTTTCAACCCGAATCGCCAGTGATGTATTTCAACCCCAAAGACAGCGATGGATTGCAACCCCAAAGAAGCTATAGATTTCGACTCCAAAGGCAGCAATGGAATTGCAACCCCAAAGTCAGTGATAGTTCAACCCCAAAGGCAGTCATGAATGTTGACCCCAAAAGTAGCAATATATTTCAACTCCAAAAGCAGCAATTGATTTCAACCCCAAAGGAAGCAATGGATATCAGCCACAAAGGAAGAGTTGGATTTTCAAACGAATAGACCAGAGGTCAATTTCATTTCCACGAATCGTTGAAGGATTTTACTTTGATTTTTAGGTATTAGGCAAGAAAGCGATAAGAGTCCCTTTCAAAAGCAGCATTGGAATTTCACCCTTAAAAGGCATTGATAGATTTCAACCTCAAAAGATAGCAAAAGATGTTAATCCTAAAAGAATTGATGGATTTCATTACCATTGGCAACAGCGATGAATTTCAACTCCTAAGGCTTAGATATATTCAAACCCCAAAGGCATGGATAGATTTCAACACCAAAGAGCAATGGATTCCAACTCCAATGGCAGCGATGGATTTCGACCCTGAAGGCGGCGATGGATTTCGAACCCGAAGGCGGCGATGGATTTCAACCCCGAAGGCGGCGATGGATTTTACCCCAAAGGCGGCGGTAGATTTTAACCCCAAAGGCGGAAATGGATTTCAACCCCAAAGGCACAGAGATATTTGAATTGAATTCCAAAGGCTGCAAAGGTTCTCAGGTGGAGGTCTCCGGCTTGAAGACACTTTAGTTTTGACTGAAAGCATTTAATGCTGATGGCGTAACCATAAATATTGATATTGAATCCAAAGGCAGCAATTGGTTGTGTTTTATTGTTTTGAAATTTTAATGAATATATTTTCCTCAGGCCACTTGTTAAATTTTGTGTTCTATACCAGTATATTTTGAAACAGTTTTAATGAAAAACTATCTTTCATTTGGAATAACTGGCTCTAGGTCATTTCAAAAATATGTGATAAATTCTAAAATGGAGCACATAATTTAAACTTGTAGCTTAAGCTGTTCTATGCTAAACATAGTGACACACATGGAAATAATATGTTTACATATCGTGTTTGAACACATTAGTCTATTCGTCACAATATTTCCTCCTTTTTTGTCTTTTTCTTGTTTATTCGACAAATTATCGATTTTCACATACTGTGTTTTGGCATGGAGCAGCTAGTCTGTTGAACTTGAAACATATGAGTTCAACGGAGAATGTTAAATCTAAAGAAAATTATTTATCTTCTTCTCACATTTCAGGAGACTATATTTAAAAAAGATGAATTTTGGGGACCGAACCAACAATAGCATTTTTACAATATTTTTGAAGATATGTCTACTCCAGTTCAGAAAGGAGTTCCTTTGTAGGCCCATTGATGATGTTTGGTTCCAATGAGAAATTTGTTTCAACTGTCAACTCTGAACTTCGTTTCTAAGAGCTGTCGTGCATATTGAGAAAACCAATGATTTTGATTTTATGAAATGTCAAATACTGCAAATGCAGACTGATAACTGCTAGAAGCAATGCTTCCATGAGGGATTTCAAGGCCGACTAAGGATTTTTATACTATCTGGGAAAGGAGGGAGTACAAGATGGAGACGGAGGCGTATTTGTGCTCCACAGAATGGCAACTTTGGGTTTAATGAGACGGCGACGAACCGTTATGGATTTCAACTTTATGCGACTGCATAAGATTTTACCTCCATGAGATCACCATCAAATTTAGCTTCCATAGGACTTGAGCAAGATATCGGTTTCCACGGTACAGTGATATATTTTGGCTGGCTCCATGGACGTCGGCGGATTTTGAGTGACGGATTATGGCTCCACTGGCGGCAAGGGATTATGGCTTCACTGACGGCGACGAATTTCACTTACATGTGACATAAGCGGATTTCGGCCCCACACGAAATAGGCGGATTTTGGTCCCACACGAAATAGGCGGATTTTGGTTTCATGGAACAGCAGTGAATGTTGACTCCTTGGATTGGCAGATTTCAAAGTTGGGACTACATTAGCTCCACGAGATCACGACTGACTTCAGCTTCCATAGGACGTAGGCAAATATTGGCTCCCACAATCAGTGGCGAATTTTGGCTGTACGGACGGCGGCATATTTTGGCTTTAGGGGCAGCGATGGATTTTGGTTTCCACGGAATGTAAGCTGATTTTGGCTCCAGGGCATAGATGACTTCTGTTTTATGGTAGCTTCTATAGAACGTCGGAACATGCTGGCTCCCACAGTACAGCGACGGATTTTGACTGCATTGATGGCGGCGGAGTTTGTATCCAATGACATCAGTGACGGTGGCAGGTTTTGGTTTCACGAGCAGGCTTTGCTTTCATGGGACAAGGGTGAACTTGGCTTAATGGATTGACAGCGGATTTCAACTTAGGAACCACGTCAGATTTTAGCTCCATGAAATCATGGCCAACTTTAGCTTCCATTGGATTTGGTAGATAACGGCTCCCATGGGTGGCGGTGAGTTTTGGCTCCCTTGGACGGTGGCGGGTTTTGGCTCCCCTGGACGGCGATGGATATCGATTGTAATGGACTGTGGCGGGTTTGGACTTCCAAGGACGGCTGCGGGTTTTGGCTCCCAAGGACTGCGGCGGGTTTTGGCTCCCAAGGACTGCGGCGGGTTTTGGCTCCTAGGGGCGGCGGCGGGTTTTGGCTCCCATGGACGGCGGCGGGTTTTGGCTCCCATGGACGGCGGCGGTTTTCGGCTCCCATGGACGGCGACAAGTTTCCATTCCCGTGAACAGCGGTTTTCGACTCCCATAAACGGCGGCGGGTTTTGACTCCCATGGACGGCGGCGGGTATCAACTCCCATGGACGGCGGCGGGTATCAACTCCCATGGACGGCGGCGGGTCTCGACTCCCATGGACGGCGGCGGGTCTCGACTCCCATGGACGGCGGCGGGTCTGGACTCCCATGGACGGCGGCGGGTCTCGACTCCCATGGACGGCGGCGGGTCTCGACTCCCATGGACGGCGGCGGGTCTGGACTCCCATGGACGGCGGCGGGTCTCGACTCCCATGGACGGCGGCGGGTCTCGACTCCCATGGACGGCGGCGGGTCTCGATTCCCATGGACGGCGGCGGGTCTCGACACCCGTGGACGGCGGCGGATTTCGGCTTCCATAAACGGCGGCGGGCTTTGGCTTCCATGGACGACGGCGAGCTTTGGCTTCCATGGACGACGGCGGGCTTTGGCTTCCATGGACGACGGCGGGCTTTGGCTTTCATGGATGACGGCGTGCTTTGGCTTCCATGGACGGCGGCGGGATTCAATTTCCATGGACGGCGGCGGGTTTCAACTTTCATGGAGGGCGGCGGGTTTCAACTTTCATGAACGGCGGCGGGTTTCAACTTCCATGGACGGCGGCGGGTTTCAACTTCCATGGACGGCGGCGGGTTTCAACTTCCATGGACGGCGGCGGGTTTCAACTTTCATGAACGGCGGCGGGTTTCAACTTCCATGGACGGCGGCGGGTTTCAACTTCCATGGACGGCGGCGGGTTTCAACTTTCATGGACTGCGGCGGGTTCCAACTTTCATGGACGGCGGCAGGTTTTAACTTTCATGAACGGCGGCGGGTTTCAACTCTCACGGACGGCGGTGGTTTCGGATCCTACGTGTACAGTGATGGGCTTTTTGGCTACCACGGACGGCGGTGGGGTTTTGGATTCCAGGTACAGTGGCGGGTTTCGATTAACATGAACGTCGGCAGTTTTGGGTTCTGACTCCATTGGTACAGTAGTGGATTATGGCTCCACGAAATGACGGCGAATTCCGGTTCCATGGGACGTTAGTTGACTTTGGCATCAATAATTGGTGGAGGATTTCAGATTCATAGGACCGACTTAGCTTTCACAGATGGCGGCAAATTTCAGTTATTATGGTACAGTGTGAATTCTGGCTCGAGGAGCGGTGACGCATTCATTGATTTTTATTTTAGCAGGGCTTTTTTATTTCTAATACAATTCACATAGATATGCTTGTGATGAAATAAAAAACTACTTAACGAATTGGCGTTTGAGTTCCAATATGAAGATTCTAACTCTTTCATATTGTATGAATTCCAAGGGGGAGATCGATTTCAATTGTGACAATTTTGCCCATATTGATGATTGTCAATTTCGATATGAAGTATTGAGATCGATCATAAGGATGGATTTTGTCAAATCGTACATCAAGTGAGTATTTATGTTACGTAATTCTCAGTAATGTTTGATTTATTATTTTGGATGCATAACTATTAATTTTTTACCCAAGCCAACCTAAAAGTATTAATTTAATTTTCACGGGCTGTTTAGTCAGAAAATGTTTTGCAATTCACTGAAACACTAAACGTGTATTGTTATGTGGTACTGATATTGTTTTAATTTTTCTCTCTTTACTTTCCTCAATGCTGCAGCTAGGATTTGAATATCTGGTTTCTTTTCCTCAACCCACTAAACTATGAATGTCTGAATTGAAATAATCCTAGTATATAAAAACACGTCAAGTGCATTCGGGGGTGGTACTTTATTTCAACAGCGATTTTAATTGTGAATTCGAATATTTCACTCTAATTGAAGGGTATGACATTGTCAATCAAATAAATTTAATGCTCTTCAGTCTGATTATATCGTGTTCTTTGTATTGCTATAAATTTGCTCTAATTTACTAATAACGATTTAAAAAGAGATGCAAAATACCGACTCCCAATTGTTATAAAACTATTTGAAGACTGTCAGAAGTATTTGATGAAAATCTAATTGAAAATCTCCTTAAAAACAGAAGTAATGAAGTTCCTAGGAATGTTATATCAGGGTAATGTTTGCTCATTGCTTCATACCACTCTTGTGATTAAAAATGGTTTAATTTAATTGGATCTCTATTTCTGCTAAAAACTCATAAGTGGTTGTACATAAGAGACTTAACAATTATATTTTTGTTATTTAAAAATTGATTTCTTATACATTCTTTGAATTGCAGATTGAACAACAGAATGCAGTTTGGCAGCCAAATAGTTCTGGTAATTTCTCAAATATTTTTTGTTTTTAATTCAAATATGTGACACCAAATTTCATCATCATATTGATTTTTATTTTGTTACCTACATAATATAAATTTTTCAACTGTCTTTGTGTTTTCATTTCACACTACCAATTAGTTCCATCATGAAAGTTCTGCTCTGTCTCTTCTAACTGGATATTTAATTTTTTACTGTTCCACGACTGGACCATTATTTTCAGTACGTGATGAAGAATCAAAGAAGAATGTCTTTTGTCATTTTTATTGTAATGTTTCACTATACTAAGTGTGAGTGGGTAGAACTTGTACCAATTTGGAAAAGTGAAAGTTCATTGGGTAAGACAAAAGCATTTTATGTTGATATTACAACTTAATTTCAAGAGAGTGAATTTTGATATTAGTTTTTTTTTAAATCTCCACATTCAATATGAACTGGATTGAAAATGTCAGTGGCAATTTTTTAATGAGGTTCTGTTCTTCATACAATTTTTTGTTAATGTTGCTTTAATTATACAAATAGTGTAAACTAATTGAATACTATTACAAGTTGAAATTTTGGAAAAACATTTTGGCTTTCTTCTCATCATTACATATAAATTAGGAAACCTGGAGAAAGTATTTAAATACATTAATGAAACTCTCAAGACGAAGTTTCTTTCAAATACAAATCGAAAGACGCATAATCAGAAACGGCTACTATCAAAAACTTGAACGTAGAATTAAAACTTTATCTCATTCAGTTTGTACTCCAACCGTTCCATTTTCTAATATTATATAAAATGATTTGAAATTCCTGAAATAACCAATACAAGGAATAGCTGAAAATAACAATTGTATTAAGCAAATAACCCTAAAATGAAATTATATTGAAATATTATACAATTAAAAAAATTGAATCCAAAAAATCAAGATTCGACCCAAGTTATTTAACGACGTTTCGATAGTTAGTCTTCTCTCTCGCCGTTTCACCGGTTTAGTGGGAGATGACTGTTTGGCGAGAGTTTGTCATTTTCTGCTTGATTATGGGTTTTCATATGTTGCGTATGTCTACACGCTAGCTTGGCTGAATACGTTGTTGGACAAGATTTATGCGGCTTCCTTAAACTTCCTCCTGAACCAGTGTTCCTCCCTGTGTATGATTTCAGCATGGGACCACTCGATGTTATGTTGATGAGTTCAAACTTGCTCTGCTATTCCTGATTTGCTGGTTTCCCCTCGCTGTGTATGTTTCTTGTGCTTGGCAATGCGAACTTTCAATGGTCCCTTAGTTTCACCGATATAATACGCGTTTGGTGGCCTGGTTTTTGTGAGGCTGCTACGAACAGTGTTTCCGGATCTGAAGCAGATTATGGTGTTGTACTTGGGCCCAATTCTTCTTATCCTTTCCGACAATCCTCTGATGTAGGACAGTGCAAGCACTAGTTGTGACGGCGTCTCTTCCTTGCGAGGCTCTTGCTGTCTTTTAGCCAAAGTCTGTTCCACCATCACTTTGGAGTAACCATTCCGTTGAGATCATATTTGATGATGCCTAGTTCCTTCTCGAGACCTTCCTTCGTATTAGAGCTCGAAAGCACGGTCTGCTAGAGTCTTGATGATGCCTATTTTAGTCGATTGATGGTGGTTGAATTCGTGGTTCAGATACTGTCCCGAGTGAGTAGGTTTTTTGGTATAAGGATGTTTCCCACTTGGTCCTCTTCACCAATACGTCTAAGAATGACAATTTGTTGTGGACTCCATTGGTGGAAGTGATGAGAATGAGAGGACTTACGCTGTTGATGTGCTTCAGGAAGGCATCTAGTTCCCATGGTTCCATATTATGAAGGTGTCATCAAAAAATCTCAACCAGAAGGAGTTTTTTGTGGTCTTCTTCAATGGCCATAGTTTCAAACCACTCCATATATATATATATATATATATATATATATATATATATATATATATATATATATATATATATATATATCTTTCATCTTGTGTAAATAATTCGTCTTTCAGTTGGAAATGCCATACCATAATTTCAAATTATTTCATTTAATATTAGACAATGGTAGGCCGAAGTAATGAAATTCGCCATGAAACATTGTCAACCATCTTCATACAATATTTTATTTCTATTTTCATTGCTACACACACAAAGTTAGTACATCAACACAAAAACGTAAATTTCACTATACCCATTATACAAAAAATCTTTAACCACATAGTAACATACCTTAATTCTCAGATATTACATCAAGACTAGTGTTGCATCACTTGCGATTAGAAGGCGCTATACTACCTTTTTTTCAATTAGAAAGTGAGGTCTTGTGATACCTCATTTAATAGATATTTTATTTTTCCATGCAATTTTTTATTTTTGGGAATCGGATCACCCTGAGTAATTGGTTGAGTTTTAAAGAACTGCAAATAAATGAAACATAACATAACTTCAAGAAAAATGTATTCAAAACTCATTTCAATTCATTCCAATTAATGTTTGAAATGTTCACCATTTACTTTCTGACAATAATATTTATTTGCAAATTAGTTTTTTACATTATGGAATTATTTTTGGATAGCTTTGTTAAGAACACCTCTTGAGCTCCGGTTGTGAAACATACACTTTGAGTTCACGAATTCCGCAAAAAAATCAAAGCGTCATATCAGGTAATCTGGCAGGTCGTTCTAATGGACGTTTGCCAATCTGGATAGTTGTCATCAAGTCAATTTCGGACCAGCCTGTCTTAATAAAGAGAAACTTCATCTTGCTGAAACTTAACATCAGTTGAAATCTCATTTGGTTTTGTCAATTATCCAAACCGTTAGACGTGTAGATGTGGTCCTTTAGAAGAGCTCAATCAACTTACTTGATATGACGCGTCTAGATATTTTTAAGTGGATATGTGACATCTGAAGTGTTCTGTACATAACCACAGTTCGTTTGAGAACTAATGGAAAGGAAATGAGGTGCTTGCAATGAAATTACTTTAGAAACATTTCATAATGTGAAAAATAAATTTGCAAATAGACTTTATCAATGTCGGGAGTAAATGTTGAACTTTTATTGGAACAAATTGTATTTTTAAATCAAAATTGTGATATTCATCGTTTGTTCACAGATTCTCGAAACGCATATAAGACTGACAATTAGGTAGGTACTCTGGAACGGGATATTTAATTTCCACACAATAAAAAAAGTTGAATAGACACGGTATCACAAAATCCCCCTTTTTTTGGAAAAAAAGTTTCTAACGCCCTCTCGGTGGCGAGTGATGCAACCTTATTTTTTCTTATCAAAAAGTACTAAAAATGATACTTTTTACATGAATTATATGCGACATAGAAATCTTGCCTGTTTAAAAATTGAGAAGTAATTATTTTCGTCTGTACTCCACAGGGTGTTCCTTAAACACATGCTAATATTTAAGGAGGTAATTCTTAGACCCATTTTAAGAAAAAAACTTCCTATGGACCTATGTCCTAAACGCCTTAACTTTTGAGATACAGGGTGGCAAAGTTTTCAAAAATAATCAGTTTTTTAATAATAACAGATAATTTTGTTGACATCTTTGGCATATTTGGTACATATGTTCCATGCCTCAAGGCGCTTTTTCTGATGTACACAAATTTGTATTTTTTCATACGGGTTTCGCATTGAATATTTTTGGGGAAAAAGTACTACGCCAATGCTTTCTTTTCAAAATAAAATAATTTTTAAAATCCTCATGATTTTCACTCAAAAAAATAAAAATCGAAAGAAAGCAAATTAAGAAATTAGATCAATTCTAAAATGAATGAGAATCTGAAAATTGCTTCATAACGCATTACCAATTCCCTAATAATATTTTAAAACATAATCTGCAAAAAAATAAATTTTTCACAAAAACGAGTTTTATTTTATTTTGTGACAGTAAGTCTAAACGAATAGCACAAATTTGTTGATTAGTAATAATACCAAAACTGATTATAAAAATTGTTGAAAGTGGCCACCTGCACTTAGTATGCATGCTTCCGCCCTTCTACGCATGGAATTACGCACCCGTTCAAATATTCCCGGCGTATTTCATATAGTTTCACACGAGGCAACTATTCGCTCTCTTAAATCTTCTAAAGTATTAACGGGAGTTTTATACACAAGAGTTTTAAGGTGACCCCATAAAAAAAAATCTAAACTGTTGAGATCGGGGGATCTTGCTGGCCATTGCTGAGGTCCTCCGCGACCTATTCAACGATTAGGATAAACTGTATTTAAATGGTTTCGGACAATTACACTGAAATGAGCAGGGGCGCCATCGTGCATGTACCATATTCGATTCCTTAACGCAAGTGGCACATCTTCCAATAACCCAGGAAAGTCTTCTTCGAGAAAGTGTAAATAAGAACGACCATCAAGGCGTCTTATATCCCTATTGAATGATCACCTATAATTCCTGCCCATACATTAACCGAAAATTGGTGTTGGAAATGGGTTTCGGTTATTGCATGGGGATTTTCTTCAGTCCACACATGATTGTTATGGAAATTTTGAATGGCATTCCGAGAAAAATTTGCTTCGTCTGTGAACAAAATTAGTGTCTCAAACTGCGGATTTAGTGCAATACTTTGTAGATACCACTGACTGAAGTTCATACGCTGTGGAAAATCTCTGGGGAGATTTGCCTGCACTCTTGAAATATGGTATGGGTATAACAAAAAATCAATCAAAATACGCCAAACAATTTGATGACAAATATCCAGAGTTCTAGCGATCTTCCTCGTACTCGTCTCAGGATGTTCCTCAATTTCTTGCAGCACCGCTTCCTCAATTTCAGGAGTTCTTACTACACGAGGTCTACCTTCCGGAGTCCCTTATTTCTTGAAACTACCAGTTTCCCCAAGTCGACGATGAATATTTGAAAAGGTTCGGCTATCTGGATATCTTTCCTGATAAATGCGCCTGGCTTCTGTTGCATTACCATCGGCAAGGCCATATACGTAATGCATTTGCGCCATTTCCGCATTCGTATAATTTACCATATTTACTGATATTCAGAAAAACAGCGGACTACCAAAATAACTTCAATAACACTTCAAAATCAATCAAAACGCGCTGTGACAGTTTTTAACACCAACAACTTACTTTGAACCAACATCAATATTAGCTACTGACGTTTGTACATACAGAGAATTCGTTTTTTATTGCTATGGTGGGTACGCTGTTTTTTCTGCTTTTAATCTTTAAAAGAAATCACATATCGACAAACTCCATATTTCCAAGAGGTGCAATAAATAAATTCTGCTACGCGTCATTTATTCCAGGATAACTAAATTTATGTTTTCAAAAATTATTAAGCGGTGCTGCGTTATGACGTAATTTTAATTGAGAACAGTGCATCTGACAACAAACAAATACCTTTTAGATCCTCAATTATTTTGCAACAAATCTGATCTCTTAGTTTGCTTGCAGTCGATGCACGATACCGCATCAGATTTTTAAGGAATTTGTCCTTAAGTAAAGCGATTTTTAAATTTTTTGAGCGAAAACCATGCGTCGGACAAAGAAAACCCAGCAAATCAAATGTGCTCAAAAATGTATGGAAATTTTAAAAATAATTTTTAATTCAAGATAAAGCAGTGGCGTAGTATTTTTTTCGCCAAAAATATACATTTCAAAACTCGTACGTACGCCACTGGCAGAGAAAATTAAAAAAATTGTACATCAGAAAATGCGCCTTGAGGCATGGAACATATGTACCAAATATGCCAAAGATGTCTACAAAATTATCTCAGTTATTATTAAAAAACTGATTATTTTTGAAAACTTTGCCACCCTGTATCTCAAAAGTTAAGGCGTCCATAGGACGTTTTTTCCTTAAAATGGGTCTAAGAATTACCTCCTTAAATATTAGCATTTGTTTAAGGAACACCCTGTATACAGGGTGTAACTAAATAAGTGTAAAACATTTAAGGAGGTGATTCCTCATCGAAAAAAAGATAGGATCTTTCACATAAAGAAACTTCATTGGAGCATCCCTTGTTAAGATACAGCCCCTTAAATGGGGTAAATAAAAGTTGTATAACAATTTTTTCAGAAGCACTGAAAAAGTTACAATATTGAAATTAACCTGACGTTTTGTACTACCAAAAAGACAATTAGCCAGTAATTTATTTGGTTTACCCCATGGTTGTAAGGAGTGGAAAACGCAACCCCTAAAATTTATTTCCAATGTAACTTTTTGTCTTATTATTTGTTTACCATTTGAATAATTTTTTGTTGCGAACTGGTTTATTTTGGGCAAAAAACCCAAGAGACATTTTTTGCTTAGAATGAAACAGGCTAACGGAAATACATTTTCAAATGGTAAACAAATAATACGACAAAAAGTTACATTGGAAATAAATTTTAGGAGTTGCGTTTTCCACCCCTTACAACCATGGGGTAAACCAAATAAATTACTGGTTAAGTGTCTTTTTGGTAGTACAAAACGTCAGGTTAATTTCAATATTGTAACTTTTTCAGTGCTTGTCAAAAAAATTGTTATACAAATTTTATTTACCCCCTTAAAGGGGCTGTATCTTAACAAAAGGGATGCTCCAATGAAGTTTCTTTATATGAAATATCCTTTTTTTCGATGAGGAATCACCTCCTTAAATCTTTTACACTTATTCAGTTACACCCTGTATATACAGGCTCTGGTTTCATAAGCGAACGACTATTAGGATCTTGAAAACCTTCAAAATCACAAGGTGGGTTAAATTATTCCGGTTGTTTATTTCTGTTAAACGGTGCAGTGAAATCTAAAAAAGCATTAGGCGTTATCAAGACATTTGAATACATTAAAAAAAATTATTACATCATACACACTTTCATTTTTTGGTGTCATGAAAGACTTTTCATTCAATAATGACCACTTTCAAATTTATTTTCTGTGAAATTTTGTAGACATTCCTGTTTTGCATTCAGCCATGTATTACGCTTATTAGTGTCCGAGCGAAAGTTCGGTTTCTGTCGAGTTTTGGCAAAAAACGAAACCGAAACTGCATTCGGAAGTTCCCGCGCTGTGATCGGTCATGTTCGGCGCGTTGAATTTCATACAAGCGACGAAGACATTTTGCCGCGTTCACAGGCCTAATCATGTCGTGACTCGTGAATTACTTTGTGATTTACTTTGTTTATTACATAAATATTAAATACCTATTGTGATAGCAGGTAACAACTTAAATAAGTCGGGTGATGACTCACCCGAAGACGATTGTGGATACTAACAATCGAAACGTCGTGAACTAACTTGGCTTGAAATCTTTTCACCTTTTTATTTTTATCTTTATTTTCATTTTGTATTTCTTTATTTTTATTTTTTGTTCAATTGTTTTATTTTTACTTGTATTTTATTTCACTATTATTTCATTTCAGTTTTTTTGTTTAATTTTATTTGATATTTAATGTTATTTACAGCTATTTATTTTTAATTTTTTTTTTTTAGTTGTTTCAGGGATTTCAAATCATTTCATATTATATTAGACAATGGAAGTTCGAACTAGTGAAATTCAAGTAATTTTATGAATTGAAGGTGTTATATTTATTTAGGAGTAATTAATTTTTGGGAAAGAAAGTTTTTGGCTTTCTACTACTCCATCTTGGTACAAAAAAGAAGGATGAGGTATTCTTCCAAAGAAAGGAAGGAAGTAACTCTATACATAGATGTGTAGATCATGCAAAGAAGTAACTTTCAGACACAAACTGAAAGAAAGTCCTCCTGAAACAGCTACTTTCATATAAACATTGAATTATACGAAAGAAAAAATTCTTTCGAAACAAATACTTCTATATGAACACTGAATTATACAGAAGATACTTTTCTCTACTCAGTTCGTATTTCAAACATTCGTTGTTGAATAAAAATCAGATATCATTCACATGAGTTCTACTTTGAATGAATGGTAACAAATTGCACTCACATAGAACACTGCCATCCTCACTGGTATACACCGATGTTTCGCCTTAAGACACTTGCCCTAAGGCTCTTCAGTACCAAATTGGATAACATTATAGAAAATACACACACTTCATTCATGAATTACGATTTTTTAATGTCACGGAATAAGCTTGATCTGCTTATGTCATCGATGACATCGTAATGACATTCATTCACCTATTTGATTTAATCCCAGCCAAGAGGAATCTTATTTGAATTGAAGGGGTTATATTTTTTTAGGAGTGATTAATTTTTGGGAAAGTTTTTGGCTTTCTACTACTCCATCTTGGTACAAAAAAGAAGGATGAGGGAGTCTTCCAAAGAAAGGAAGGAAGTAACTCTATACTTCTTTTTTGAACCAAGATGGAGTAGTAGAAAGCCAAAAACTTTCTTTCCCAAAAAAGTAATTTTATGTTTAATATTTTTTAAAAACCATTTATAATATTCAAAAGAAGGATCTACACCTATTCAAATAAACACCTCACCTATTTTAAGTATTTTTAGGATGCAATTAATATTTTTTCTTAAATAAGGGTTTGTTATGTTGATTATAATGTCGAAGACTCCATAACGTTGTGATTTAAAGATAAAACAATAAAGACTAACTGTTTATAACAACGTTTTCTTAATTTTTTTCCCCAAAACATAATCCTAGTAAGGAAGTTTCGGTTTCGGCCGGAACTGGGACCGTTGCCGAAATTCGTTTTCGGTTTCGGTCGTAAGAACCAGTTTCGGTCGGACACTAACGTAATGTAAAATTGTCACGTCAAAATTTGTGGACTGTTCAGGATTGTTTTCTTACTTGAGAGAAATTGAACTTTTTTGAAGATTTCAAACAACTCAGAATTCTCTTCAAGTTATGCATGTTGGGAAATCCCAACCTTCTCCTTGTTCTTTCCCTCTTCTCATTACCTCTCCTTTTCTTTTCTCTCATTTTTATTTTTTTAATTTTTATTCATTTTTTTACTATTATTTTTTTCTATCTTCATGGCCCAAAATTTCCCAACTTTTTCCCAAGTCGCAAAAGCAGGGGGGGCTCCCCCCATGGCGACGGCCCTGCTTACATTATTATATTTTGTGAACTAGTATCGCAGTCATTGCAGATTTTCTATTGAAGGTCTTAAAAATCATGAGGAGGATATCGATAAACTCCCATTTCAGTAATGTCCAAATGAAAAAATTCAAAAGAGTAAGGTCCGCTGACCTTGTGGGTCACCAAGTCGGACAATTATTACCAATCAACATGCTTTTTCTCCATCTATTAAAAAAAAATCTGCATAATTTATATCGGTATGCAGGTGCACCATCTGTTAAAATCTTGTTTTCCGTTAACCCGCTGTCGACCCCCTACCAACGACAACTCTCAAAATTGAAACTTGTGCGAGCTGAGGGCTAACGAGGTCTTACCTTTTAACGTGTGGTTCTCAGCACGGGTTGGAGGATAGATTGATTGAGTGCGTGGATCAAACCAACCACGTCAACCCACCAGACTACCGTCCCACCATCATATTAATGATATCGAATATACAATATACCAATTCAAACTTTGATACCAAAACGTTCTTGGAAATTTATATCACGGATTCGACGCTTGTTCTCATCACTCCAATAAAAGTGAACATGCCATTATTGGTGTACATACTTCAATCTGTCCACATATTTTTTAAACGAATGCTATTGCAATACTCATCTTCATTATCCAATTTTATGTACGTAGTCACCAAGTTTTGAATTATGCACTTTATGAATGTTATACGGGGGATACTTGCATTTTCAAAAATTGTGGAAAAATTTTTAATTATGGGATTCTCACGGATTTTCGCGGTTTTTTCTGGGATGATACTACATGATGGTAGGAATTCAGAACACTTTTTATTTTCAGTCGGACTCAATTAGTTTTCGAGATATAGCCTGTCAAAGTTTGTATGATGTCATATTTACCACTTTTGAAGCAATAAACGATTGCAATAGACATATTTTGACACACTTTATATTAGCTTCGACTGTATGTATGTATGTTTGTTTGTATGTCAGTTTGTTTGTAACTCTCAAGCTGGGAATCTGTATTTTACAGAATTATCGACATTATTGCTTGATCTATTCGCGGACAGATGACGCTGTACGTAACCTCCTTGATATACTGACATTATTGCTTGATCTATTCGCGGGCAGATGGCGCTGTAAGTAACATCCTTGATATATCGTCAATATTGCTTCATCTATTCGCGTGCAGATGGCGCTGTACGTAACTCCTTGATATAAATCGAACTCACTTTACATGTTTTTTTCATTTGAAAAAAGTATTTTTTTTTTCATTAACACGCGCGCCTGCTGTCTTCCTTGGGCTTGATTGCTGATTTTCAGGCTCCCTCTCCGGAATCGGAAAATATCAATGGTCATTTTTCTAAACAATATACGGCTGATTGATCACAAAGTTTAGATAAAATAAATATAGTTTAAAAAGACTAAAAAACACGCTTTTATAGCACACGAAACTAAAAAATAAAAAAAGTTTTTTTATTTTTTAAATATTTTTCACTGTTTAGTTCGATGTTCTTCAAAAGCGTGTTTTTTAGTTTTTTAACCTTTATTTATTTATTTAACACATATTTTTCCATATCATCGTACCTTTTTCTACCCCCTTTTCATTCACTTACTGCTAACTTTCTTGAAATTAGATTGAACTTCCATAATTTGACAGGTACTTAGGTATCTATATAACACAAGTCACTTTTTGTAAATTGCATTAAATTTCACAATTGGGATTAGAAAATTCTCTACCATATTTTTCAATAATCACTCAAAAACTTATAACGTTTTTGACTTTTTTAACTTCTATTTGGATAAATATTCGTTTTGAGGGCACCCGGCGATTTTGAAAAAATGTTTGAGTGTACTTACGTATTTTGATGTGTAAATTACGAATCCGAAAGAAAAAAGCGGCGCTCTCCCTTATTTACAAAGCTACGGCCCTTCAAAGTTCAGAAAAGGGAAACTTTTCAGCCTTCTTTTTCACACAAGCACACACACACAAGCATTTATTCACTAGGTCACCTTCACATCTTATTCCTCCTTAATTGACACTTTTCAATTCAACAATCAACATTTTTCTTATGAGAAACCTAATTTAAAAACGAATGCTTGCATCAGTCGCAGAAACTATGCCATTAACCTTTAAAACGTAAAATACAGAGATATATAACCAAAAAGCAGCTCCATACATTTTTTAACATTTTTATTGGAAAAATGTTGATTGTTGAAGTGAAAAGTACGGAAGCGCAGAAGGGCCACATATTTTTATTATTTCTTTCTTGGAAATTACGACTTTAATCTCAAAATTTCGACTTTCATCTCGAAATTTCGACTTTGATCTGGTAATTTCGAAATTACGACTTCAAACTCAAAATTTCGAGTTTGAGTTTCGACATTAAAATCGAAATTTCGAGTTTGAAGTCGTAATTTATAGATTCAAAGTCGTAATTTCTAAGAAACTTCTGCGCTTCCGTAGAAAAGTGTGTTTTTAAATAGTTGATCTTGTGAAAAAGAAGGCTGAAAAGTTGACCTTTTCTGGACTTCGAAGGGCCGTAACTTTGTAAATAAGAGAGAGCGCCGCTTTTCGGATTCGTAATCTACGCATCAAAATACGTAAGTACACTTACTTAAAAAAAAATTCAAAATCGCCGGGTGCCCTCAAAACGAATAATATTCACCTTATTTTTAGTCGGACTCAATTACTTTTCGAGATATACCCTGTTAAAATTAGTATGATGTCATATTTTACCTTTTTAAATAAATATTCGAAAATACGCTCTGACATAATACGTGTTCCGGACATATGTTCATGAGAAATTTTGTTCTTAAAACCCTCTGAAGTTTCATACCGTAGTTGTCTCTTACTGTTTACAAAATACCTATGCCTATACTCGAATTTATTTAGTCCTATATATATGTTTGAAAAATATTGAAGGCATCTATTCTCATTCACACCGATTACCAACAATGTATTTTTCTAATAGAATAATGTTTTGCTTATAAAGTCACTTGGCAATTTTTCATAATAAGCGGAACAGCCGTAGGTGCACCATCTAATATCTTATATCCATATTACCTTTTATTTCCAGGACCGCTAAGATCCACCACTCCTGTCAATTACGAAATATTGATGAAAACTCCAAAACTGAGGGAAGCAAATTATTTCACTACTTCCACTTCAGGCTTGAATAACCAACATATTTTCCCCACTTCGAACCCTTCAGAAGTTATTCTTGACTTCCCAGAGAAATTGATCCCCCACACTCAAGCGGTCAATAATGCTAGTTACGTACCGATAAGTGACAAAGAAGACGAATATGTTGAAGAGGATGAAACTACGTATACCGGATTTTTACCATTCTTGAAAATGGTTCAAAATAAGCTGATGAAATATAAAATTACATCGCATGAGAGTAAAATATCTGTCTTAACTCATTTGAGAGATAATTTATTGAAGAATATTCGTAAGTTGAAATGAGTCACTGAACTAAACACATATCAATTTATGGTCAATATTTTATTTTTTAGATCATAGAATATCGAAATTGTGGAAACCAACAACTTCTCGTGAAGCTCGAGGTTATAAAAATGAAGAACATCATATGGAATTTCCATCTAATGAAGGTGCTCTCATGACTATTGGATTTCTTACTTTTGCAGTGTTCCTGATAAAGTTGGTTATGGTAAGTGATAGTAAATGGAAATGCGAAAGAAGCACGGATAATTTACCAGGACAGATATTTTAACAGAGTAATTCCATGTGCTAAAACATTTAGAACGCTACATGCAAGATTATGTGAAACTGGGAGTTTTTATAAAAATGGAAGACCAGAAACTGTAACATCACCTGAACTAGAAGAAGCTATATTTGATGCGATAGAAGAAGATCCTTCAAATAGTACCAGGAAGATTGCTCTGCAGCTGGAAGTCAGCCCAAAAACCGTATGAACAGTTCTGAAAAGAAAACCTTCTATACACAAGCAACGAAAAAGTTGTATTTTTAGTTGATTAATCTGAAAAAATTAAAAACTACAACAACAAGTCAGTGGCGTCCTTTTTTTCCAATATTATTGGCTGTGGTGCCCACTGAGACTCCACATGACTTGATAATTTCAATCTAGTTAGGACTAAGTAAGTGCCTTATTACGTCGAATAACTATAGCAAATTTCACCCAAATTCTTGTAAGGAGATTTATGATGTTTTATAAATACGGTTTTTTCAACTTCAACGACCTTTATCTCAGAAACGAAGCAAATCTGGACATATGCGATTGCGAGTTTTACGAATATGGAAGAAGCTATTGAAGCTGTGAAGAAAAATGAAATATGCTGGCAACTAGCTTCTAAAGTGTTTAACTTGGCTAGAATTGACTCTTAGAAGATATGAACTGAAACAAAATAAAGTCTTATCTCTAATAACAAATTAAACTACGTGTAGTATTAGCATAGATATAATCACGTTTGAGATGAAACAAGAGTTGGTTGAACATATTAAGCTACTGGAAACGAGATTGTTTGAGTTCACACGGAAGCAAGCTCTGGAATTGTCCTACTGTTTGCAGACGTGAATAATATTCTTCATTATTTTAATTATAACAAGAAATTGGCAGGCAAATTTATTGTTGGTAGGATTTCGACGAAGACACCCGGACATATCATTGAGGAAACCGGAAGCGACTTCAGCTGCGAGAGCCCAAGCCTTAAACAGCTGCAAATAGTACTTTTCCCAATAATTATCGATACATTATCCTAAGCAATACAATTTCTCCGCATATCAACAAAGACCCCAAAAGGTGTTCGGCTACTACAGGGCGTAAGTAGGTTGGGGCTTAACTAATGCTGAAAATGGGTCTCATGTGCATTTGCATAAGTGCAGATGGCTATTTTGTCCTGCCGTACTTAACCATGAAAGAGAAATTGATAGAAGAAGCTCCAATCGGTAGTTTGCGAATCACCTGTATTTTATAAATGTTTGTTGAATAATGAAAGCGAGCCTTGTTGACGAAGTGTTTTCGGTAGTTAATAAACATATCAGTCATAAATGAATTGAAAATTGAATACTCACAAAAGAGCATGGAATTATTATAGTGGACTTGCACATATACCACATGCAACCGTCAGACTTGTCTTTCTATGATCCGCTGAACACCTATTTCAATCAAGAAGTGAGCACTCGGTTGAAGAGCTACCCAGGCAGCGTTGTGACTCACTGTCAAATATGTGTGACACTAAACAAAGTTAATGGTACAGAAACAACGGTTCAAAATACAGTACTGGGTTTCAAAACATTATGGCAAAATACAATGGCATCAGAAGACGTATCCATGCTCTCTACAGGTCCATATCAGATTGAAGAAGGCAGTTCGACATCACTGATAGATGCAGGCATATCAGCTGCATACATTCTCAACATCCATATCTGGAGACACACCTGCTGCAATACCTACGACATCCACCTCTAGTTTGATACTCCAAGACATGAATATCAATGATCCAGTCAGCGTGACATCTCCAGTACTGAAAGGAATAAATGTTGGAGGACGAAAACCATCCAAGAAACCAACAGTATTGTTGTTAACTTTTACAGCAAATCCGCTAGAGCAAAATCCGCTCCTCCATCTCTTGCAAAGAAAAAAAATCAAGAAAGATCAAAAGCTTTTATTTTGTGTTCCCACATGTTTGAGTTGTGGAAGAAGGCATCATGTATCATTTGCAAATGTTCCGACAAATACAAAGTGTTTTACATGTAAACTATAAATGTAATGGACTGATTTTTGGTACAAATTTGGTGCGTTATTTTATCCATACCACATATTTAATTTTAGCCACCTAGGGCGGACAAAACAGTTTTTTCAGAAATGTTCAATGATTAATTTGTTTTTTGATTAAGTTAATTGATCTCCATGATTCTAACTACGTGTCAAACCAGAGTTAAAAATTATCAATAAATAAAGATGCTGGTATATCATTTTGTACGCCTCTCCCTTGGGTGAATATAATCTCTATGAATTGATTCAAAGATCATTACTCTTCCATATGAACTATGATATACTATCGGATTGGAATGCCTTTTTGAAAAGTTGAACGTGAAAGTAAACTTCAAAACTTTTTGCTCACTATTTTAAAATTATTGGAAAATTTATCTTCGAATTTCTACCCAAATTAAATGATGTGTGTCTAAAAGTGTACCCTGCTAGATATAAATAGAGGCCAGATTTATAGTTTAGAATTTGTCTACTCACCTCCTGAAGATGCCGGCTTGGTTGGTGAAACACACGTCGAGAAGAGGTTTGCAGCTCTGGTGTTTGGACAGGAGTTCCAGATCTACGTTTCTTTCAAAATTATGGAATTGTTTTCAAGACTCAATTTCTCTACAAATTGAAGCCTACACGAATCATAACATTCTGAAATTTACGGGTTTACACTAAAATTTAATGAATCAAGTATGTCCCTATACATTATTAATTTAATCCATCTTGACTGAATCTACCTCGACAGAAGTCGAGGTGGATATGCTCCAATATATTCAAAAACTAAAAATTTGAATTTCAGATGGAAGTATATTTCTTTTGGAAACATTTTGGAAAAATAACCTGTTTCCATGTAACCTCTCTGTTTAATTCGTGAATATGTCTAAAATCGTCCTTGTAACTGATGAAAATGTTAGATCAATGTTAAGAATATTTCGAGTACCTCCCGAAGTGGCATTTAGTCAATATCTGCCATTCTGAAGAAGATTACTGAATCAAATGTACTGAGAAAAATACAGGAGTCCAATCTGAAGTTCGTGCCTGTAAAAAAAATTATGCACAGCTCAGGAAACTCCACTAGAAATATAACTCATGTAGAGAGAGACGTCAATAATGGAATATCCAACAATGGATATAAATCTCTCAATCTCATTTTATTGAATATACAGTCCTTAAGAAATAAAATTGATGAATTATATATATTTTTGGATAGCCTAAGTTTTCCAAGTCTACTCCTATTGACTGAACACTGGTGCAATGAAAATAAACCTATTGATATACCTGACTACACGGTGGAATCTAGTTATTCCAGAAAGTCTTCAAATCATGGGGGAACTGCCATTCTGATGAAAAATAATGCTGTTATTGATTTCATGTTCACTCATGTTGACAAATTTAATGGATTAGTAGAAGATACAAATTTTGAATTTTCTATCTGCCACTGTAAGGCAAATAATTTATATATTTTGTGCATATATCGTTCTCCCTCCTCAGATGTTAATATATTTTTGAATAATTTAGAATTAATACTGTCTCAATTATCTGTTAATTGTTCTTTGATTGTTGCCGGCGATTTCAATATTAACTATAATGATCTTGAATCGCCAGCCACCGATTCTCTGAAAAACATAATTTTGTCATTTAACTTAACTATGCATGTTAAATCCAATACCCGTATCTTACAATTTTCATCTACTCTCATTAACTATATTTGTAGCAACTTTGATGAGCAGAAAGTATTATGTTCAGTCAGCTCTTTAGGTTTATCTGACCATGAGGCGGTTTGCTGCTCAGTGCCGTTCTGGTTGTCAAAGAAGAAAAACAAATGTGAATATTGAAGACTGTTTAGCAGGACAAATTATAATAGGTTCTATCAGAATTGTCTTCAGACTGACTGAGAAATTAATCTATCACATAATGATCCTTTCCCCATTCCCATTCTTTCCTTATTATATATTAATGACCTCACCAAGCTTAATATTTCTGGGAAGTTCACCTTATTTACAGATGACACTACCATACTTTGGAATAATAAAAACACGTGTGAGTTGCACAAAATAATCTCTGCCGACTTGAAAAAAGTTAAAGGTTGGTGTGATTCAAACATTTTATCTTTTAACTCAACTAAAACAAATTTATTATCATTTAGATGCTCAATCAATGAACTTTTTTTGAAGACAGATCACTGGAATCTAAAAATAGCACTAAATTTCTAGGAGTCTTCATTGACCAGAATTTAAAATTTGTGGATCATGTTAAACAACTCACTGGAAAAGTCTCCTCTCGCTGTTATGCGGTTAGAGTGATTTATAAAGAATTGGGGTTCAGCACTGTAAAGATGGCGTACTTTGCACTCATAGATTCTCACTTACGCTATGGAATACTGTTTTGGGGAGCATGCAGTCCAACTTTATTCAAAAGTCTACTAATTTTACAGAAAAGGGCAATGAGGTATATAGGAAACTTTAAACCAATAGACTCGTGTAGAACCTTCTTCAAAAAACATAATATTCTAACGGTAACTGCATTATTTACACTGGAATCTGTGTGTTTAATAAATAAGCATATATTAAATTTTGCTGCATCCTCTTCCCATTATAACACCCGAAACTGCAGGCACACTCTGAAACTCACCGTGCCAACTAAAAACATTACCAGAGACTCCATATTTTACAACGATGGAAAAATGTACAATCATTTGCCTATGGACATCTGATCTGCCAATATAAATGACTTCCAATTTAGGAAGTTAGTCAAACAATTTCTATCTGATAGACCCTATTATACTCTGGATGAATATTTTAACGATAGCTTTTAACTAACTTACGCATATTTTTTGTCTTTACTTATTAATGAGCTCTTAAGTTGTTACTTTTTATGTCCACTCTTTTATAAACTTGACGTTTACTCTTTTATATGTACATATATTTTATATCCTCCATTTTAACATAGTTTGTACCCATGCACCATTTATATTTTTATTTTTATTTCAGTTGGTATGTATTGCATTTTTTTAAGTATGTACTACCCAAGCTTTGTCTACAAGATTATGTCTTATGATAATAAACCATATTATTATTAATATTATTATTATCAAATACATGGATTTTGTTTGAATGAAATTTGGTGTAAAAAGTAGAATAAAGTGCTCAAAAATACTTGAAATATTGACAGTTGCATACGGTGATTGTACTCTGAGTCTGAAACAGTTTACAAGTGGTACAAAGAATCCGAATGACGACGCTCGCCCTGGACGTCCCAGCACATCAACGACCAATGAAAATCTTGAGAATATGAAAAAATTGTTATGGAGAATCGTCAAATTACTATTAGAGAAGTTGATGAGGATGTCGGCATATCGGTTGGCTCATGCCATCCATTTCGGAACTTTTGGGCATGAACCGTCGTATGAGCTTCGCTCAGGAATTGTTGAATGACGTCATCGGCGATTCGGATTTACTCAAAAGGGTCATAACTGGTGACGAATCATGGCTATATGGTTATGACATCGAAATAAAAGTCCAATCATCCCACGCAAAATTCGATCAAATGTCAAGGTTTTGCTCACTGTTTTCTTCGATTAACGTGGCGTACAGTCAATAAGGAGTATTATTTTGAAGTTAAGGCACCGCTTGCGAGAAGCAATTCGAAGAAAATGTCCGGTATTGTGGAAAAACAATTCATGGCTTTCGCATCACGATTATACACCTGATCCCTCATCATTGCTTGTTCGTAGTTTTTTTGAGAAAATAATACAATAATCATGCCTCAGCCACCGTATTCACCCCCCCGCGACTTTTTCCTGTTCCCAAGATTGAAAGAACGGCGTTTTGCAACGATTGAGTACATAAAAACGAAATCGCCGAGAGAGCTCAAGTACATACCAAAAAGTGCATGTCACAACTGCTTCGATGATTTAAAAAAACGCTTGCACAAGTGTATTATATCTGAGAGGGACTATTTTGAAGGGGACAAAATAGAAATTGATAAACAAATGAATATTCTTCGAGAAAAATTAAAATTCACATTATATTTTGAACAGACAGCGTATACATTAATTCAACGATGCCTGTCAATCAAATCAGTTATTTTTGTGATTTAGTAACTTTTTCTAAGTAAATGACGATACTAACATAGTTTATTATTTAAAGCATTGATTCATTATTTATTATTTATTTCAGAAACTAGTCTATGCTCTGAAATACAAGTTTCAGATGTATGCATCTACTACAACGACTACTACGGCTGCAACCGTCCTTTTGTTGAACAGAAAAAAACGAGATGAAGATATCGAAAATGCTTCCAGAATATTGCAGTACATTGAAGAATTTCCACATATAGATGCAGATAGCATAACTACGATGAACAGAACTCCGTATAAGAAAACCAAAAAATAATTTATGTCAAAACCGAATCAGAAAATAATAATTATAAATCTATCCGTGATAATAATTACACATATTTCACAATACATTTTTTAAGACCAGTTTCGCCATACAGTAGCTTCATCAGTTGGACTGTTACATCAAACTAATCTGCAATGTCTTTTATATAACAGTAGGTAATCACAAAACTTGATTAAATAAATGAATATTTCTGGGTAAACAGGTAGATTCTGAAAAAACAATTATTTACTCAACATTAATAAAATAGTTTTCTTAAAATGTCAACAACTAACATATTTATAAATTACTTGTTTTCCTAGAAGTAACATTGTATTGTAATTGTTTTTCAAAATCTACATGTTTCATCAAAATTAATCTCTCATCTGTCTACTAAAGAGACGAGGAAAAATTAATTCCATGTGTATTGCTAGTATTTATAAACTATATTCACAAATAATAATCAAATGACCTCTGAATTCGAAAACGAACCTGACCTACTAAATTGAAAAACTCATGTATTCAAGAAAAGGGATATAAAATGGTGCGATGATATGGAAAAAAATGTGTAAATAAAAAATATATGAATTGCTATCTGTTTATTGCTCTAAAGAAAAATATGAGTCATATTCTACCTTTTTCATATTATATGACAGCATACTAACGTTGACAAGTTATATCTCTAAAAATAAAAAGTGTTTCGGAATTCTACCATTATGCAGTATCATCCCAGAAAAAACCGCGAAAATCCATGAGTATTCCATTAAGTAGCATTTTATTTTTTTCACAAATGACATTTGAAATATTGAAATTTAGAAAGAGAACAGCTAACCAAAAAAAGACAACCGCTTGACAGATAAACGTGCGCCACTAGGCACCAACAGTTGAACAAATGCGCACATCAATATTTTTGAATATTCTATTTATCCATGTCATTTAACGTTCTCATTTTAGGTATAAATGTCATAATCAAATGGAAGTTAAAACATTAAAAAACGTTATAAGTTTATAGGTGATTATTGAAATACATAGTTTTTGGTTGGTAGAAAATTTTCTAATACCAATAGTGAAACTTTATGCAGTTTACAAAAGCTATTTGTGTTGTATGCCTGAAATCCTGACGAATTATGGAATTTCAATCTGATTTCAAGAAACTTAGCAATAGGTGAATGAAAAGGGATGGAAAAAGGTACGATGATATGGAAATAGATGTGTTAAATAAAAAAAAGGGAAATTGCAATCGTTTATTGAGTAAAAAAAGGTAAAATATGACATCATATACACTTTGACAGGCCATATCTCGAAAACTAATCGAGTCTCATAAAAAATAAGTGTTCTGAATTCTCACTATCATCTAGTATCATCTCAAAAAAAATGGCGAAAATCCGTGAGTATCCCATAAAATATAATTTTCCCAAAGAAAGCAGCAGAATGAGAAGAGTGCCCTTGTCAAGTCCTCTAATATAATAAAAGTAAATGTATATGTACGATTTATTTTCCAATTGATGGAATAACCTGCTAAAACCACAGTTGTCCCCGCAAGAAGCGACCATCGGTCCTAAACTACTTACACGGAGGAGGCTCTCAGCTAGGAATCTTATGATAAAGTCGTAGGATTTTAGATGACTTATCAGGTCAGTAGAATCGTGACCTCCTGAGTTTATTTGGGGAAAATTTTACTTTATGGAATACTCACGGATTTTCACGATTTTTTCTGTGATGATACTACGTGATGGTAGGAATTCAGAACACTTTTTATTTTTTGTCGGACTCAATTAGTTTTCGAGATATAGCCTTGTCAAAGTTTGTATGATGTCATAATTTACCTTTTTCTTAAGCAATACACGATTGTAATTCGCATAGTTTTTATTCAACACATCTTTTTCCATATCATCGCACTTTTTTTTATTGCTTTTCATTCACTTATTGCTAAGTTTCTTGAAATTAGATTGAAATTCCATAAACTCAATGTAACCTAACCTAACTCGCCCTAACCTAACTTAGTCTAACCTTACTTTAGAATTTTAAAAAACTATGTATCCTCAACATCTAACCTGACTTCCAAATTCTAAAAGGAATGTATTTTCGAATATTCACTTTTGTAAAAACTATCTTTCCTCAACATCTAACCTGACCACCGAACTCTAAAAGGAACGTATTTTCGAATAGTGAAACTTATTGCAATTTATAAAAAGTGATTTGTGTGCACCTGACAAATTATGGAATTTCATAATAATTTCAGGAAACTCAGCAATAAGTGATTGGAAAGGGTGCTATGATATGGAAAAAACTGTGTTGAATAAAAAATGTGAATTGCAATCGTATATTGCTTTTAAAAGAAGATAAAATATGACGTCATACAAACTTTGACAGGTTATATCTCGAAAACTAATTGAGTCCGACAAAAAATAAAAAGTGTTCTGAATTCCTACCATCATGTAATATCCCTGAAAAAATAGCGAAAATCCGTGAGTATCCCATAAAGTATAATTTAGCCTTTATTTGCAAAAAGGGTCGGTTTTGTTCATTTTTGTATGAAGAATAGTCGATGAGCTAACTTTCTTTTCCACTATATTGATGTGACAGTGAAGAGGCTGGGGTTGATGGAGGTGGACCAATTCCACGATATATTCATTTATACATCTCCGACAACATAATTCAATTGATTGTTTGACTTTTTTCTTCGTTGTTAATAAAATCGTGTGAGTAGGGGAGACCGGGGATGGTCTGGACACGGGGATACAATGGACAGGTTCATATTTCCCGCCCTAGTAGGAATTCTGGAGCTCTAATTGATTGTGAATGTTGGCAACACTGAGTCACATCAGCCGTTAAATCAGTATATCAGTGGACAACGAAGTCTGAGTTTCATAGCATGAAGTCTGTTCTTGACGTCTTTGATCTAACTTTTTAAGGTAAGTACGTAAGGTTTTATTGTAACCTAGGATTGTATTTTGTTCTCTGTCTTTTTAATGCATGTTTTGGTGACTAGTAAGAATAAAATCTAGTGTTGACCATGTCACTACTATTTGTTGTTGTGTTCCCTAAGCCAAAAATTTATGGAGGGGGCAGTCGGGGATACAATGGACAGGTTGTCGGGGATACAATGGACAACCTGTCCATTGTATCCCCAGGTGTCCATTCTATCCCCTATATGCTTGTTGTACTGTGTAACCTGGACAATTTGGACGTAAATGGACCAAAACAAAATTCAAATTATATAATGATTTAGGAAAATGGGCTAAATCCAATAAAAAGTACACAATTCACGAAATTAGTTTAAAAAACCTGAAAATTAAAATTAGGCGATCAGTTCTTTGTATTGTTTTTACCTTCTTAATAATCAAGTTGATTATTGACGTTCGAACTATCCATCTTCCTATGTATAACAAATATGTTTTCTTATTTTAGATGCCACGGACATTTAAAAAGACAACTGACAGAACCTTTCCAGAAGGTGATCTTCAGCAGGCTGTAGAAGACATTTTGAACAACCATGGCAGCTTGCGTCAGGTAGCAGCTGCTCGAAATGTAACCAAATCTCGTTTAGCCCTTTATGTAAAGAAAGCAAAAGAAAAGGGCTCAGATAACGTTTCCTTCAAACCTAACTTTCACCAGAGGAAAGTTTTTTCCGACCAAATGGAGAAAATGCTAGCCGATTACCTGCTACATTGTTCCAAAATGTTTTATGGAATGACGCCAAAAAAATGCAGACAAATAGCCTATCAGTTTGCTGAGGCTAACGATGTAAAAGTTCCAAACTCCTGGGAAGAAAATCAACAAGCTGGAGAAGATTGGTTTACTGGTTTTATGAAGAGGAACTCCACACTGTCAATTAGAAAACCTGAGGCCACTTCCCTAGCCAGAATGACTGCCTTCAACAAAACAACTGTAGGTGAATTCTTTGACAAATTACATGAGGTGATCAACAGAAATAAATATAGAACCTCGGACATCTTTAACTTGGACGAAACAGGGGTTACCACTGTCCCACCTGTGACTAAAGTGATTGCGCAAAAAGGTGAAAAACAAATTGGTCAAGTTACTTCAAGAGAAAGGGGAGAACTTGTCACCCAAGTCGGGATAATATGTGCCAACGGCAATTGTTTGCCTCCCGTTTTTATATTTCCACGAGCGCGCTTTGACAAGACGAAAATGATGGCGGGAGCAGCCCCTGGGGCTTTAGGTCTGGTCCATAAATCAGGATGGATGACGACAGACAACTTTATTTTGGTTTTGAAATTTTTTAAGGATAACGTCAGGTGTGATAAAGAGCATCCTGTCCTGCTTCTAATGGATAACCATGAATCGCATCTTAGCTTGGAGGCCATTAACTTCTGCCGGGATAACGGAATCACTATTTTGACTTACCGCCACATACTTCAAACAGATTACAGCCCCTGGACCGAAGCGTATTTGGGCCATTCAAGAAGTACTTCAGCAATGCAGTGCACTCATGGATGTTGGATCACCCCAATCAAACTCTAACAATCTACTCACTTCCGGAGCTTTGCTCCCGAGCTTGGGATCGAGCCGCGACTCCCGAAAATGTAAAAGCTGGTTTTCAGAAATGTGGCATCTCACCATTCGATAGAAACATTTTTCAAGACCATGATTTTCTGTGCTCTGCTGTCTCAGATCGTCCATGCCCTTCTTCAGATCCTCTCATTCCAAGCAACTCCTTAAAACCTACTGAGTCAAGCACTGATTTAGCCAATGGCATAAATGCTGAAGATCCTCCTAGCACAATCATCAATTCTACCGAGGCTCATACACCAATTGCATCATGCAGTCATCATTTTAATAATAACAATTTACTCTCGGGTTCTTTTGTTTCACCAGAACAGTTAATTCCATACCCAAAAGCTAAGCCACGGAAACTGACTAAGGGTGGTCGCAAGCGTGGAAAATGTATGATTGCCACTGATACGCCGGAAAAAGAAGAAATCGAAGATAAATCAAGAAGTAGACTGGCAAAGAAATCTAAGGCTGTGAAAAATGTTTTCCAAGGAGATAAGACTGATTCATCGGACGAAGATATGGATGAAGTTATTTTAAAGGATTCATCTTCCGAAATGGAATTAGACGATGAAAGCGATGAGTGCCTTAGGAGTGGAAGTGATGCCGTTGAGGGTGACTTCCTGGTTGTGAAAGTACCGTCAGAGAAAGGAAGGTTTGCTGTTAATTTTGTTGCCAAAGTAGAACAAAAATTACTAGACGGCCTTCATGTCCAGTTTTACAAGCGAACGATCCCATCAAATCGTTTTCGCTTGACAAATGAAGCGTCTTCTTTCATAACTTTTTCTCAAGTTATCACAATTTTACCAAAGCCGATAGAAGACAATCGAGCGAGATTCAAAGGCATGCTTTACTTCAATACTGATATATCAGGATTCTATCTGCAGTAACTAGTTGAATATGATTATATTTTATACTTGTCAGTTATAGGTATTGAAGATTTTTTCTCAATTGTTAATTTCATTTTTATGTAAGACTGAATTAATGGTTCCTAATAATCGTAACTTACCATAATAACATATTTGTATTTTCTACATTTGTAATCTGTTAAATAAACGAATTTAAAAAAAATCGATGTTTTATTCATTTTTTGAAGTGCCCTAAATTCATGTCCATATCATCCCCGGGTAGTGTCCAATGTATCCCTGTACCCGGGGATGGTTTGGACAAATGCGCTACCTTAGATTTTTGGCAGTTTTTTCAAAACGTATTAATTTTGGATATTTTATATTTTAAATATATGGACCTAAAGAACCACTCTAAACATTAGTGCAGAAACCAAGAAGGTAACATCTTTAGAAAAAATTTCAAAAATAAAAAACGGAAAAGTGTCCAAACCATCCCCGGTCTCCCCTATTCATTTATTTTAAAGAATCATAAGTAAAGGTAAATTTAGCTGTTACAAAGTTTTGGGGAGAAAACAAAAACTTTATAAAAATAAATACATAATTTATTGTTACTATATTACAAGTTAAAATACTGTTCATTATTAAATACACTTCCAAACATTTAAGGTACTGATATTTTGAGACTATTTTATGTACAGATATTATTCTTCTTGTTGGCATTATTCACAAACCTGAAAAATGTAAAGATTTTATTATAGTTATTTGTTTGTTTGAAGGCGGTTGACAATGTTTCGTGGTGTATTTCACCAGTTCGGACTTCCATTGTCTAATATAATATAAATTGATTTGAAATCACTGAAAAAAATTAAAAAGATTAACCGAAAATAATAATTTTATTAAACAAAAAACTGAAATTACAAAGAAATAACATACAAGCAACAACCAAAAAAATTAAAAAAATTGAAATATTAAAGCTGAAAATTGAAAAATTAAAAAATATTATTAACAAAAATAAAAAATTAACAAAAAAATGAAAAATAAAAATTCAAAGATTCCAAACCAAGTTATTTCTTCGTAATTTCAGTTTTTTGTTTGATAAAATTGTTACTTTCGGTTAATCTTTTTAATTTTTTTCAGGGATTTCAAATCAATTTATATTATATTAGACAATGGAAGTCCGAACTGATGAAATACATGGTTATTTGTGTCACATTTGTACTACAAATAAATAAATAAATGTAGGTTGAAAAGGTAATATTTTTTTTAAAAGTTTTTTTCTATGTCTATGTTATTGAATATTAAATGTGGGAAACTTTTAAAGAAAGGAAAAAAGGAAATAATCACGCTAAAAACTATTTATCAAGATATGTATATCATTCACAGAAGTATCTTTTAGATACCAAAAAAACTGTTCCGAAACCTATACGTTCACATGAACTTTGAATTACAAGAAAGAAAAATGTTCTTTTGAAACAACTACTTCCATATTTTTTCAAGGACAAAACATAAGTACTACAGGAAAATCCTTAAGGCGCTCTGAGAGCGGTGCCGTGCGAAAGTAGCGATTCACGTTGGATTTGAACCGGTGGAAATTGAATCTATTTGGAAATACGTTCTCAGAAAGTTTATTCCACATAAAGGCAGTTCTCTAAATGAAAGAGCTCTTAAACAGTGAAGTTCAAGGTGTACTGAGTTGAACCTCAAAACGATGAACAGCCATAGTTCGTCGCGTATTTCCGATATGTACAGCTCTTGGTGGAATCGAATGTGCCAAGTCACTTGAACATCTGTTAAAGTATCTATGAAAGAGAGACAAATCTTCAATCATTCTTCAATGTTCCTATCAAGGTGGAAAGTGATGTTCGTGTCTTTGGTCAGGCTCTTTTCTGGAAAGAATCCAGCAGCTTCAGGGTATGTTCAGGTCTGATCTGAACTTTATAAAGCATCAAAAGTTGCTGGGGTGTGTACAGTTTTCTGGTTCGGAACAGTTTTCCAAGCTTCTGAGATGCAGTCTTTGCAATTCCAGCTACATGATTGTGCCAAGACATATTGGTGTCCATTTTAACACCCAACAAACTTATCGAAGCGGAAAGCGGAATTGTCTGACCTGATATTATTATATCCGGAGACATTCATCTTTTTGGAGAATACCGATGCCTGGATTTTAGTGGTATTGAATTGAACTCTAGATCTTCATTAAGGTATGATCGCTCAGATGTTGAAGCCTTCCAAATACTCAAGGATATGGTGGTTTACAGCTTTCTTCATGATTTTTGATATCATTGATAGCAAAACTACAAACTAGAAAGATTTGTTTTGCCCTCTTTGAGAATAGGCTGAACGAGAGCAATATTCCAACAAGAAGAAAGAACAGGTTGAAAAGTATGCAAAATACTGGTGCAAGTTCATTGGCGCACTTTTTAAGTACGATGACGGGCACTTCTTCAGGGCCAGACGCCTTTGTCAAAGACATTGAATTACATGAAAATCACTTTTCCCATTTAATATCTACTTTAAAGGGAATTGATATTCTCACTTACATGCAATACAAACATCCTCAATGATGTAATTTGAAGATTCGGGACAATCAACTTATGTTATCACCTCATCAACATCGTTTTGGAAAATATTACAAGACAAAGCACTCATTTCTTTCATTAACTCTTCTGTTGATACACGTCGTAATATAATGAACGAAATGAATGCTTCATCCTGTAATGTTAACCGAAATGGTGCTGATGAAGTGCTAATACAAGCATTTTGTCCCGAAACTTCGAAAAACACAAGTAATTCACATTTTATATCAATACACTTTTATATAAATATCACATTGTGATATCCATATGAATTTCGGTTTCAATTTCATATCGATTGTTTATACTACAAACTGAATGTGATTTTCATATAACTCAATGTTCATAGTAGTTGTTTCGAAAAAAAACTTCTATTTGTTTTGCTTTCTTTTTCCAAGATTTTCCATATTTTGAGAAAGAAGAGAACTGAAAAGTTGTTTTTCCAAATACTAATATCTTCTAAAAATATACACTTTTCAACTAAAATAGTTTGAATTATAATAATAAGTTCTATATGAAGACAAATAAGCAAGTGTATTTAATCCTTAATTCCAGATATTGAAAAAATCAAGTATATTGCTGATATTGATATCCTTTGTTCCATTTTCTATAATTTCGACACTCAAACAAAATTTCATAAAAATGATAATTCAAAATTCCAAAATACTTTTTTGTCACCCTTTTTGTCAACTTAAAAAAAACTATCTAAGCAGTAATTATCGATAACATTAAAGTCGTACATATTTACCCATAGTTTCTTGTTGAATTTCCACTTTATATGTTGGATTGTCGTAGGCGGACTGACTAACTCTGGACGGGGGGGTAATGGCGGCCTTATTTTGATTATGTCGTCGTATCAAAATGAGTAACAAAACAAGCGTACTCATAATTGCAATGGCTGCCAAAATTGCAACAATGACTAGAGGACCATAATAATCTCCTTTCATTTCTAATTGGTAGGCTCTTGAAAGTTTATCTGAAAAAATATTCAAAAAGTTATTCAAGAAAGAATGGAATGAGTGAAATATCAGCAACGTATAAAAATCAATATAAATAAAATATATAGAGAGAAAAAAGATTGTAAATCAAATTATAGTATTGTCAAAAATATACCGAATTGACATGAGTAGATTCAACTCATTCCCTGACAAAAAGACGTAATTTATGAACGAATTGAGTGTTTTTCTTATAATGTTCTCCGTTTTTATTCCGGATGTTTATCAATAAAGATTACAATGTTCCATGTAAATGAAATTTTACTTTTTTCATTAATTATTTTGTATAGGAATCCTGTGACTGAAATCTGATTCGATTCCATTACGTTCCCAAAAAGTTAGCACAGCAGTTAGCTGTGTCCAAGATAAAAATTAACAGCATGGGGATATCGGAAAAGGTAAATGATACGGGGTCGATTGAGAAAAGTAGCGCATTTATGTGCCTAATAATATGCCATTTAGAAAGTTTTAATATTCCGAGTAGTTTCGGAGATATCTGAGAAAAACTGAAATTTGAGAATTTCGTTTTGATTTTCTCCTAGCTTTATTTTCAAAGGAAATATGAAACAAATAGCACTTTGACATGGCCACTTTTCAAGGACTACACGATAACGTAGCAGAATTTTTCTGCTTCGTTTCGTCTTCTAGAAAAAATCATCAACTTTCTATTTTTATATGGGCCTAAACTAAAGTATACCCTGTATACGACTCCATTTTTCATTGTGAAAACAGCAACGTGATTTCATAACCATTTCTCGCGCAAAATGAGAAGTGATTACTTAACCTGCTTTTCTTCAATTTTACATAGTACGCGCTGGAAAAAATGTCATATTTTTATGCATGGAATAAATTGATTAGTCTTATTCATAATAAATTTCAACTTATTACCACTTGCCGGAATGTTTGCGTTGTTGAATACAAAGATGTGTCGCAATAATTTGTTTATAAAATGTAATTGTAATGTAATAATATGTGATATTATAGGAAATATACAGAAACTTATAACAGGTGTTCAGATAACCCGCCGTTATTTTCTGAGCACAAGTACGCTCGTCTCACAGACGCATTTGAAACTTGAGTTTAACATATTCGGAACAATTTTGTTAAAGGATGCAGTAACCAATCTCAGCAAATCTCCTTCATTTTGAAAATTATGAGAGTACACTTGATTCTTGATATATCCATTAAGGAAAAAGTCTAGTAGGGTTAAGTTGGGGGACCTTGCAGGCTAGGATGTATCACTATGAGTACCAATCCACTGTCCTGAGAAGCGAAGATTCAAATAATCACAAACATTTCTAATGTTATGGGCTGGAGCACCATCTTCTTGAAAACAGCAGCTGTGAGGTAAATTATCTAGAGCGTCTTCCAAATCATTTACTAACAAATTTATGTACCGCTCTTTTGTTGAATTTTTTTGGTAGATAAAAGGCCCAATTACATTCGTACTGAGAATCCTAACCCACATGTTAAAATCGGATTATGTTGGGACCAATAATGAATATTCCACCTATTAAAAATGCCATTGTTGGTGATCTTACTTTTATCAGACCAAATTATTTTGAAGGGAAAATTTTCATCGTCTTGGAATTTTCTAGTGCACCATTCACAAAAGGTTGTTCGCCTTGCATCGTCTCCTGGTCTGAGTCCATGACAAATCCTTAATTTATATGGATGATATTTATTTTTTCGTAAAATGAAGCGAGCGGTGGATTTTTCTACTCCGGTAGTATGCTCATTGGTGCGAGTGGAATTTCAACAACGGCCTGTAAAAAATTACTCTTACTTTCTTCATTACATTGCTTTTGTCGGAAAACCACAGGTTTTTTAAATGATCCGTATTCTTTTAAATTAAGAACTAAATGTCTGAATATTAATTTACCCGGTTGTCGCCTCTCTTAACACAATTTCTTTGGCACAAAATGTAACATGATAACATATACAATTTTTCAGTATTCGAGAAGCTGCCGTTTTCCATTTTTAACACAAATTAGGTAGGTAGCGAGATGTAAAAGTAGGAATGGTAATATGTTGAAAATTCTACCAAAAAAAAGTAGTAATCATTATGACAACATAACATTATGTGTCATTTTTTCCAGCGCGTACTATCTAAAATTGAACAAAAGCAGGTTAAGTAATCACTTTTCATTTTGCACGAGAAATAGTTATGAAATCATATTGTGTTGTTGTTTTCACAATGAAAAATGGAGTCATATACAGGGTATACTTTAGTTTCGGCCCATATAAAAATACAAAGTTGATGATGTTTTCTAAAAGACGAAACGTCGCAGAAACATTCCACGTCATTCCATCAATTTATCACCCAGGAGTCATCTATCACAATAATTTACCTAAATCTCTCAAATATTAAAAAATTATACCCAAATGTAATCTCAAAAATATGCACAACCTAATCGAAGTCATTTTTTCTACGGATGCTATACAATGTGCCACTTCTCTCATCGCTTTCGTACGTTCAAAACGAAAGATTTCACACGCAGTGAGAAATATCCGCCATTACAGTGACAAATAATTTCTCACTGTTATCACGATAACCCAAGTCAGTCATGAAGAGTTGTCAAGAAGATTGAAATCATCTACATTATGGTCTCAGTACTCAATGCAGAGGATAGTACCTTAATTATTAAAAACTGTATTGATATATCAAAATACGTAAAACTACGTGCATTTTTAAAACGCAAATTTGAAAAATATGCTCCAAAACAGTCAAAAACATTAACTTCTGAAGAAATTCCAAAATTTTTAAAAGATTCACTTGATGAAAAGTATTTGTTGATGAAGGTATGAACTGAAATTTTTTAAATTGTTATCGAAAAATAAATGTTTGGTTTTGATTTCATTCTGCTTTAGCTATTGGCCTTACAGGGGCATGCCGTGATGAACTTCGAAAATTAAAAATTGATGACATGGAAGATCTTAATTCGGCCCTTTCAATAAAATTACCCGATACTAAAACCAAGGTTCCTAGAAATTTCACATTCATAGGAGAATTCTACCAAATTTACAAAAAATATGTGAAGCTTCGATCATGTACAAATGAAACACATTTTTTTAAAATTAAATTACAAAAATAGCAAATGCACGAAACAACCTGTGGGGATCAATAAATCTGGCACCATGGCGAAAGAAATAGCGAAATTTTTGCAATTACCGAACCCTGAATTATATACTGGCCACTGTTTCCGAAGGTCATCTGCGACTAATTTAGTTAATGTAGGGGCAGATCTTCTAACTTCAAAACGTCATGGGGGTTGGAAATCCAGCAATGTTGCTGAATCTTATATTGACAACTCCATAGCTAACAAAATAAAAATTTCAAAAAGTATAGTGGAATCCATCAGCCTCCAGCGCCATTAGAACCTGAACACAACAAATATGTGGAAGCTTAGTACTTTTCCCCATCAACTTCAACTTCGACCGTAGCTTATATTTCAGTTACCGAAAACATGTTGAAACAAAACGATCTACCAGGAATTACTTTACAAAATTGTTGAAATATAACTGTTAATTACTATTTTAAATAGAATATAAAAATGGGTTAATGACATACAAGTAATAATACTTGTATGTATTTTAATTTTCAATACTTGAAAACAACGCAACCGTAGAAAAAGTACAGTGTACAATGCGTCAGAAATGACCTATTTCTCACTCGCTTGATTTGCGGCACAAACTTCTGCGCTCGTGAGAAATATGTCGTTTTTCTCACTTGTTGTACAATATACTATCAATACAGATCTTTGATTAACTTAGTTTTTAAACAGTTTTATTAAGCTTGCCCTGTTTGTTTGGGTCAAGTTTAATAATTGAAGTTTGACTCAGTTTTGATGGCAATACAATTTGATGAATTCTGTATCATTGTAAATCCAAGATGGCCGCAGTTACAAAATGGCGGATTACATATTTTTTCACCAACTACCTCAATATGGGTATCAAATGACAGGACTTGACTAGTCGTTCACATATAATTTGTTTTCTGAATTATGATCCAGATTGAGAGTTGAAACCAAAGGAGAAATGGGTTTTGTGAATATTGAAGCAGAAGTAAAAACACACCAATCCCTTTTTCTCCACCCATTCTGTTTTTACTTAACTTATAAATTTAGCATTTTTTCCAAGGAGTTTGGTATCATTCGCAAAAATATTTATTGAAAAATGTTCTCCGGGATGAAGAAAAGGAAGTATATAAAAGAAATATGTCACATTTATATCAACACTGTGATAAAACACCCGCAGTTATTTTCTGTTATATAAATCGTCCTATTACATATCAATTCTTCTGTTATCTGAAGTACTCACTTTCTATATTTTGATGTAATGTTAGTGTAATGTTCGATGCAATTGTCTATTTTTGATTACATAAGTACTAACCTTGTTGTGAAGCTGCTCCCAAGACAGGGGCTACCCTGGGCTTGGTATTGAACTCTTGAACATTACTGGTTTTTATCTTACCATTTGTAAGATAAACTTCTAACCACAATCTATACCTGGTGCCGGGTTTCAAATCCATGATAACCGTTTTCGTCGCAGAATCTCTCTTGGCTATTTTGAACATGCTTTGATCTTCTTTGCCAGTATCGCTTTGATAAATGGCCCTGTATATATTGACATATTTGTCTTCAGGATAGGGTACGCCCTCCCAAGATATTTCTACGCTTTGTGATTTGATATGAGATATTTCCAATGTTACATTGAAACCATAAGTATCGATTTCGTTAGCCGTTGTGAAGTGCAACATCTTTTCAGCATGGAGCTCCGTTAACTGTCCTGGGAAAGGTATAAAGAATATTCCGATCTCGTATTTGGTATTCGGTTTAAGATTTTCCAATGTATAGGTCGTTACAGCTCTATGTATTAATGGAGTGGCTGCGTATATTTTTCCCTCAATCTCTCTGTACCTCAATTGAACTCCATCAATGAATCTGTAAGTAGATTACGAATGTAAAAACTATGATGAAAATGAAGAAAAATGGATTAATACACTCTTATTTAGCATGAACCTATGAAATGCGCCATAATGAATTTCCCACTCTTCTCAGTCTTTGCAAATCTTTACAAGGAAGGCTTCGAAACCAAAGCCATTACATAGATGACGACTTTGTTATAAGGCCCATGAACTCGAAAGTTTCCATACATTTTTAAACTACATCGATTCCGAACATTCCAACCTAAAACTCACAATGGAAATAAAAAATTGCAATTATCTTTCATTCCTTCCGATCTCATCACAAAATCCAACAATTTCTTCTTACACTGTGTTTATCGAAAACTAACCTATACCAACCGTTACCTCAATGGTAAGTTTCATCACCATCCTGCCCCACTGAATTCCGTTTCCAATGTTGTAATACACAGATCTATCAGACTCACTGATAAGTAAGATCCAAGGAACCAGACGAACTTTCCGTCACAACAAGTATACCAACTCCCGAACCAAAAGATCGATCTAACTCCAGCAAACCCATATTCCACATCTTGAACAACCCGATATCCAGATCATACAAAAGCTTTTCTTTTCTATAACAAACTAATTCCGAAAATAGACTCCAACAGAGCCTATGAATATGAGCTAGCCGTTAGTCAGTCAAATCCAGCCTCATCTCTCTTCAAACACCATTTTGAAACATGCCACACACACAATAAGCATGTATAGCGAAACACGTGTTGCGTTTTTGTAAAACTGTTTAGTGAAAATCTCACAATGAAGTGTTTCTTAAATAAAGTACTTGTTATTTCGTAGTTTTCAGTTAGTTCGTATCGGATGGCCTGATTATCTCATTATTCATTTTTGAGTTCTTGTAACATTTGTATACTGAAGCCAGTTTTTTGAGGTATATTCCCTCTGACACTTCATATTCTATAAGAAAATAAATATTTCGGAATAAAATCTCGAAACAATCATCTCACCCAACGTTGTTTTTCGGCAAGCATATACCAGAACCTACTGTGTAGGTACGTTGGGAGAAATGAATGTTTCGAAATTTTATTTCAAAATATTCATTTTCTTATACATATGTATCTCTCCTCGATACAGTCTTCCGAATTACTTAGACTTCATATCCTGAATAGTTAAAAACCATTTTTTATGAAAAAAGTAAATGCACTCCTCCCATAAAAAACAGTGGTCATAAACCGACCAATAAATCTTTTTAAAATCTGTTTTTCCGTTAATAATTTCGAAAAAATGCGTGGGCAGACATTCATATATACATACTGTTGTAGATCATGCCCGAAAGAACATTACGCCGGCCGCCACTGATAGCCATAAACCAATGATGACGTAGCTAAGAGCGCGCGAATGTACGATGATTCTCCGCCACTCTAGAAGCAGCGAGAATAATGCTACCGATTTCGACGGAACTTTAGCGAAATTTCTACTGCATTCGATTACGATATAAAAACGCTAGCCACGACCGTATCGACACAGTCAAGTGGAATTACAGTGCGGTACGCCAAGTGATCTAGTAAGGCGATAGACATTCAAATAATAGTTGAAGTTTTAGTTAAAGTGTTTGTGTATTCAAAGTGTAATAAAGTTAAGTTTGATTATTCAGTGTAGTCAATTATTAGTCAACCCACGGGGAAAAACGTAACAATACACACAGATCTGTAAATTTTTTGTATTTTTGTTTGGGAGTCCTAATCAATTCTCATGTTTGGAAATATTGCAATGATATTTCAGTCGGTAAAAATATAACAGGCTTATTGATCACTCAGTTAACTTTTTATTACCTCCAATTTCTGATTTTTAAACAGTTGTAAGATTACATACCTTAGCTCATTTGCATCGAACTTTTTCCAAGTTACAGTGACCCAAGTTGCATTTATATCGATTATAGCCAGGTCAGGTTCTATCGGTATCATCGGAGGAAGGGTGGACGTTAAAATTTCACGTGGGGTCTTTATTTTGTATATCCTACTACTGTGAGTCGTATGGATATCTCTCAGTGTTATAGTAATCTTGATTTTATATTCTGTGTCGGATTCCAAGTCTTGAAGGTCAAACTCCAATGATCGAGTTGCTATTAGATCATTTGGTGGAGCAAACACCTGTAGCATCCAAGAGTCCAAATCTGCATCACTGAAAAATATGAAATAAGGGAAATATCAAAGCACGTTATTCTGTAATTTTAAAACTCTCACGAAACTCAGAATTCTTGTTTATAAATTATATTAGTCACCTTCACAGTGAACATTAATGTTATATACACGTATAGACTGAAAATATATAGGAATACCTAAGTTATTGATAAGAAATTAGAATCAAACTTTTGAGAAAATACAAATCAATTCACTGAATTCATTTTATTGAAAAAGAAAAAAAATCACTTTAAAGGTGCGACTTAGTTCCTTCCTGTTCACAAAAGCCTTCTCACTCACAAGCGATTTTGATGAAATTGGGAATACGTGCGATTCGTTGTATTCATGCCATGTGCCACTGTATGGGTGTCTGCAATATGCTGTGTTATGCCCGTTGTGAGTAGTCCCACTGTGATTCGAAAGTGCATATAGATTATAACGGCAAGGAGCCACATTAGCTGCTGCATAAATGCTCATATCTGATCATTCTAAAGAAAAGTCAATAATTCATCTGACAATAAAATGATGAATGTAGCCATTTCTTTATAGTAGGATATCATCATGAAAAATGGGAAATAAAACTTCCCATAATTATTTTGCTAACCATCTAGATAAGAAAGTTGAAATAATTATACAGATAGGACATTATAATGTTTTTTTAAGGACACAACACAAGCACTACAGAAAAGGCCCAAGAGCAGTGTCTGTGCGAAAGTAGCGATTTGCGATGGATTTGAATCGCTGGAGATTGAATTAATTTGGAAAAACGTTCTCAGGAAGTTTATTCCACATAAACGCAATTCTCCAAATGACAGAGTTCTCAGTGAAGTTCGAGTTGTACTGAGGTGAACCTCAAAACGATGAGCAGCCACAATCCGTCGCGTATTTCTGATATGTACCGCTCTTGGTGGATTCAAAGGTGCCAAGTCACTTGAACATTTCTCGTAAAAGTATTTATAAAAGAGAGACAAATCTCCAACCTTTCGATGGTCCAGACTATCAAGGTTGCAAGTGATATTCATGTTTCTAATCAGGCGGATGGCTTTTTCTGGATGAAATTTTGCAGCTTCAGAGAATGCTAAGGAGCGTACCTCCATACATGTGAACAATACTCTGAAGAAGATCTGATCTGAGTGTTATGAAACATCAAAAATTGCTGAGGTGTTTTATTTAAGAACAGTATTCCAAGTTTTGAGAAGCAGCCTTTGCAATTCCAGCAACATGATTGTGCCATTTTAATCCCACAACAAACTTATCGAAGCAGAAAGCGGAATTGTCTATCCAGAAATTATTATATCCAGTTCGGAGACATTTATTTTTTTGGAAAAAACCGATGCCTGGGTTTTCGTAACATTGAATTGAACCTGGTTACTTTCACCCCAATTCGAAATCACTTCTAGATCCTCATTAAGATATGCAACCTCCTGCTGCCGGTGAAGATGTGTATCCGCAGCCGATGTCCTGGAATCCAAATAGAATGACGTGACAAGTGTGCTGTCGTCAGCAAAGCAATATATTGGATTCTTGGTTTTTCCAATGAGTCGTTGATTTACAATAAAAAGAGGGTTGAAGACAATATGGTTCCCTGGGGAACACCAGCGTTTATGGTGAAAGTATTGGAGAGATATCCATCGACGGTCACTTGCAGAGAACATTCTTTCAGGAAGATGGAGTGCCATACACAGAAATGATCCGACAAAACATATCATCGAAGTTTGGCCAGCAGACCCTCGTGCCACACACGGTTTCAACGCCGCGCCGACACAATCCAGAAGTTGGTTAGAAAACAGAGCCTTATACTCACGCACATATTATTGCACCCCCAGATGAAACAACCAGAAATCAAGAAAGTAACTTTGACATATTTTGGTAAAAAAAAAACAGAGACAATTGTGAGATTTTTCAGAAAAAACAATGTGGACGTGGCCACATGCTAGGTTATTAAATTTCCAAAGATAACGTGGACAAGATGGAGAAATCTGAAGTTTATAAGCTTAAGTGCCCGGAGTGTTTATGTTAGACAATGGCCGAAATTTTTCAACACGATATGCTGAACATATAAGGTCCTTCAGACTAGGTAAAAATTATTCGACGTTTTCAAATCATTTCTTGGATTGCAACCACAAGTTCTCGAATCCAAACGACACGGAAATTTTGCACTATGCAAGCTAGGATTGGAAACTCAACTATTTGGAATCCTTGGAAATTCATAAGCATAAGCATTGCGGATGTAACCTGCTAAATGACCAAATCGACTTAAACTCTGCCATTCGAGAAACAAAGTAACCGAAACCATGGTAGATGCGTGATATCTACGTAATCACCACGGACATTTGCATCTACTGAGTTAAATAAACAAGCCTCCTCACGCTGGCCAATCTGATTTGACTGCAATCAGCTGGCGAAGTTCAGTCAGGTATATCCCTAAAGGGTAGGAGTTGTGCATTACGTTTTAACACCTGTGGTGTATACATATACGGTATTTTAAAGCCGCAAATTATTTTTTTAAAATAATAAAATTTCGGTTGTAGCTCAGTGCGACTCTGTAAAAGCAGCATTGTCACAGGTAAACAAAATTAAGATACTCAGTTAAGTTTATTGTATTCGTTTGAAAATATCCTTATAGGACGAAACTACAGTACAGCAGTTTCATTTCTCATTTTTCAATTCCTCTGACCGTTGACTTCGGTCACAAAATAATATTCAATCTATTGAAAGAGTTGCTTTATTTTTATGAAATAATTGTTTGTATTATTTTTTCATAAACTACATCTTACGATCTGATCTTCACAAAGCAACTATGTATCTTCATCAAGTAACGGCAGAATCATTCAGAAAAAAAATTGTATTATTTCTTTACCACCTTGGAATTTATGAAAATTTGCCACTAAAAATATATAGACCTAATATGAAATTGGAGCAGAAAAATGTTTAATTCTAGGTTGAGTAGTTTGAATGATCATACGTTATCACAGGGTGTATTACTTTGGAATTGCAAAACAATTTTGTGTTTCAATTGAATTGAATTCCAAATTGATCATACTTAGTACTTACTAAGGTCAAATGTAGAACGGTCTAAACTAACATATTTTTGGTCCTATCTAACCTAATTTGAAACTCACTCTTTATCATTGGTGTATCGCACTTCAACTCTTCCATGTAAATTCACTATCACTGGTGGAACCATAAACGCCAATCGAACTGTGTGAGGATCAATTGCTTCTAATGTATGAACGGGAACGTCATCTTGTGGTGGCGGGAAAGGACCAGGGAACAATGGACCATCGAAACCTTGAAAAATGAACCTGATGAATATTGATAAGGAAGGTTGCTCCTGATTTGATCAGATTTAAAAAGAGGAGACTTTGGTTGTTGTTTGGTCAGTATAAAGCTGAATTTCTGAAAGTACTATTGTTTCATATTTTCAAATTCTTGTGGAATTCATCGTTGTCTCACTAATCACTAATTCATATCTGAAGTATGGTTTTTCAAATCATCTATTGTTATTCTACATCGAATGTTTATTTCCGAACTAGACTAGAAAATTAATATTTCGAGATATTCATCTTTCCCAACTACCTATACCGTAAGTTCTGGTGAATATCTGCCGGAAAACACTTCCCTGGCTAATACCACGCTGGATATTGCATATTTAGAAATTTTATTTCGAATTATTTATTCTCTAGTACGTATGCAGTCTTTACACACGGTGTGAGCTCTGTTAGAGTATTGGTACATGGGATGTTTCTTCCTCCCTTCGGGCTTGGTTCACGAGATGGAGCTGTTACTAGTCGACAATCTTTCTCTTAGAGATACATACATGCAGTTGAGCCGCGTTGAAATTAATCGAGTTTCAGGCACTTTGGGTCGGATTTTTCCTGGACTGATGAGAAGTAATACTTCGAAACAGGTCTGTCTGTAGGTTATGCACTCGAATACTTTCAGCAAGGTCCTGCTGCTGGACGAATGAGAAATATCTGCGAGACAAACCTCTGTGAGATATGCATAAATATCTGTCAGAAATAATTCAATATTCAGCGTGGTATTAGCCAGGAAAGTAGTCATGTACCAGAACCTACGGCGTAGATATTTGGGAAAGATGAATATTTCGTGATTTTATTTCGAAATATTTATTTTCTAATACGTATGTATCTCTCCTCTATACAGTTTTCAGATACGCTTTGATTTCTGTATAGAGCCATGAATAAATAGCAACCGGACCGATATAAAAACTGTTTAGTTCTGATATCTCTGATGAATGGTGATTGTAGTACTGAAACTGGGACATATGATGTGTGGATATGGTTGGATTTTGTTAATAGTGGATAAAACGATTGTGTATATATTATTAGCTTCCAAGAAAGGATTACTTTACCTTTTCAATGTCATTCACAAATAGGTATATCTCGCACGTTTGATCTAAGGTGTTGTCAATCTTTGGTTTATTTTTTTAAAATTACTGAGTTTATTTATACTGACAAATGGATTTGGAAGTTGATTTTTTTGGACACAAAATATTTCAAAACTATATGTAAGGCCACATTTTGCGTTATAACATTTTGTGAACATTTTAGGAGTATATCTAAAACAGAAATTATTAAAAAGAACGAATTTATAGTTCCACTACTATTTTCAATTCCTAAAAAATTTACAAATTGAATTTATCAAAAGCATGTATATACTTCAGTGTTCAGTGTAAGGAGTCTTTAAATTTGTTCTTGTGAACATACTCTGGGTATGTTTCTGATTTGACATCTTAAAAAACAACTTGAAAAATACAAAAGGGGAATGTTATACAAAATTAGATGCCACAAAATCAATCATTATTTCCAATAGGATACTACAATTTTTGGGAGATATTATTTTCGGTTATATACGCCTGTCTATATGTTTTTTCCGTTAACCAGATATCGCACCTCTACGAACGGCAAGCCTCAGAAGTCGAAACTTGTGCGAGGACTAACGAGGTCTCACCTTTCAACGTGTGATTCCTTACACGGGTTGGACAATAGCAAGTGAAAATCATTCGTTCAGCCAGGCTTGAACCACTGGCCAACACGGCGGTCGATTTGAATGAGTGAACAAAGCACCCACGTCGAACCGCCCGGCTACCGACCGATTCAATAATTATTCCAAAAAGTTCATCAGTGGCGTACAATGAGGATCTTCTTATCTAATTTTCAGGTAATTTTCGCGAGTAATGGAAGTTAATGAGTTAATGACATTTTCCCTTTTTTCCTGGTAGCTGTGTAGTTAGTTCGACATAATGAAACACAAATTATTTTCTGAATTTGACTCCTATAGGAGAGCAACAACCTCCCCTGCCCTCTCGGTAGGGCATTTTTATGAATTATATTTTTTGTTCCTTTCTCTAGAAGTTTTCTATTATCTATATAATATTATGGTAAAATTGGGAATAAAAATGTTTTTCTAATTTTCCTAGAATTTTACTACTTTCTGATATTAATACTGATTTACAAAGCCTGAGCTATCAAGTTTATAAAGTCGGAACATTCAAATTTGTAACTATTATACCAGAAATGATATGATTTTAGAATGCAAAATAATTCTATTGCATTGAATAATAGAAAAAAATAATGATAACCTCAGATTTCCAAAAATGGTTGTGGAGAAAAAATCAAATATAAAATGAAATGAAAGTTTTCGTTAATGAACACATGTTTTGAATCTCCTAAAACTAGATTTTTTTAAATTAATGTCTCTTATTCAATATATTTGTTTATGTCGTTATAAAACCACAAAACCATATATTTTCAAAAGTATATTTCAAGGACGGTTCTATTTTATGCGAATATACAGGGTGCTCCAAATTAAGTCGGCACCATTACCAACTCCGTTATTATTGATGCTACGAATTCAGTTAAACGGGCAAACTAGTAGCATTTTTAATGGCCTTCTTGATGTCGAAAACAAAAAGAAAATTGACCTTCGCGTTTTCAAAATATTTCATAAAATGATCTTTTTTTAAATGGAACACCCTGTATTTTGTCATGCATTTCGATTTGCAATAACATTATATACAACAAAGCTCATATCACCTTCCTTCCTTAAGTTGAAAATGAGCGACTTATGTGGAAATATTTATTTCTTTCAACAGTACAATTTTCTTTATTTTGGCAAAAATATATATTTGGGCCATTCGCTTGATACTACTTTTTGCTTTCAACACAGTTCGGCCATCAATTCTATTAATTATTGTTTCAATATAATTTTTATGTTCATCTACATTATAATGTTTTATTTTGTACACCTTATTTTTTCAGAAATTCCCATAAATAACAATCTAGAGATGTAATGTCTGGTGAACGAGGAGGCCACTTAACAGGACCATTTGTAGCAATCCATCTGTTTCCATCTGGTGCTCCATCCTGCTTAAAATAGATTATCTGATTAGCCTCCAGATCAAAATCATCGAAAAACTCTTCCGACACTCTTTTTAATGAAATAATGTAAAGGGGTCCGTTCGAAGGACCATGGTAGAAAAATGTACCAATAATTCTGCCACTAAATAGACCACATTAATACTAAATCGTTTCTGAGGATTGTGGGAATGGACTAGAATTGGATTATGTCTACTACATTAATGAACATTTTTTCTAATATAGATCCCACGATTTGAAAAATTAGCCTCATCGCTCCAAGTTATGTTTGGATCTGATCTGCATTTATTCATAAACTACAGACAAAACCCCAATCGTCTCTCAGGATCACCAGGTTCTAGTGTTTGCACTGGTCTCAACTTATGAGGAGAAATATTATGTTTCTTCAGAATTCGTTGAATAATAGACAGTGGAACAGCTATTTCTCTAGATGAATATCTGATGGAATTATTTGAATTTACGTCAAAGTAGGCTAAAACGTCAATTTCTGTATCTTCAGATATTACGAAACGTCCATTAGTTGTCCTCTCCTCAAAAACTTTTTCGACGATGAAGCACACCAAAAAAAAACGCCGATTAGGTAATTCGCGATCGGGGAACGAATTGCTTTAGTGTTGAAGTGCTCTTACGATATGTTTCTGACACATTTTTTCTTGATGGGAAAATATTCGAACAGTAGTTGACAGTTACAATAATTTATGACATTGTCATGATATACTTCAGAATATTTGACAAATAGTATTTCAACAAACTTTCAAGGCATCTTGACTTCTGTTTTATCGAATCACACATTTTTTTTAACCGCATTGATATGACGATTCAGTATTTTCTGTTCGGTACAAAAACGGCTTCAATGTTATCATTTCAGCTGACATATTTTGATTCACAAAATAAATACGGTTAGTGGAATAGCTTTAAGATGGAAATTATCGTTTTGTAAGGGTTTTACGAGTTCAAATCCCAGCACAATTTTTTCTTTTTGCTGTTGCTAAGTTTGTTCTGGTTTATTGAGGATGAGTTTGGATTGATGAATCCTCTGTTCTGGTTTCGACTGCGAAATGATCCTTAACTGTCTTGAACCGTCACGAATCGTTCTTACTCTCGAGGCTGAACTGTTGAGAACTGTTCCCGTTGCTCATGCGCATTCATGTATTTGTTTGTGCTATTTTCTAGGATGTTTTTTTTATTTATTTTATTCAAATAAACAATTGATGATTGAGGTTAGATAACATTTGAACTGACTACAAGGATAGGCTACATAAAAAAATAGACATGATCAACAGTAATTTCGCGTCTTCATCTCTTCATACAGTGCCATCCCCAAACTATGCACCATATGGGAAACTTATTTATTAAGGGTTTTTCGACAAAATATTATTCTCAATAAAAGTTTGTGTATTCCCTGAAACTAAACACGCACCAACAAAATGCAGTAAAACGCAGGTAATATACGAGGAGCCTCCTTCAAATACTTGATTTTGAGACAGGAGTAAAGTACTCTTATTTTGAAAAATTTTGGGAAATGTTATTTAGAAAAGTTGTTCCTCATTGAAAAATACATATAGATTTGAAGTCATAGCCATCTAAGCGAAGTTTCATTTTTTTACCCATTTTTTTTAATGGGAACTACGGAAAAAAATTGCTTAAAGGATAAATAGACAGCATCCTGTATACGACGGTTTATTTTGAAAGCCTGTAATATTATGAATTACACAACTATGCTGTTAAACACGGTCAGTTTTTTCGAAGAGTAAAAAAATTTTCAAAGTTTTTGGTGCATTTATTTTTATTTTTGAGTAATTTTTGAAAATGACTCAAAATTATACTGTATTGTAACAAGAACTTTATATTCAATAATATCAAATCATAAAACATCAAAATAAAATAGGTATTTCGGAACAAACTCATTGTTTTTCTGAAGATTTTCTTGTCCAAAATAATTCTCCAAAATAATCTCCAGTTTATTCCAAAATACTCATTTTATTTTGATGTTTAGTGATCTGATATTATTGAATATTGAGTTCTTATTACAATACTGTATAATTTTGAGAAACTTTCGGTGTTAACAAAAAATAAAATAACTTTGCACCAAAAGCTTTGAAAATTATTTTACTCTTTAAAAAAATTGACCGTGGTTAACACCATAGTTGTGTAATTTGTAATATTGTAATATTAACCGTCGTATACAGGATGCAGTCTATTTATCGTTTTAGCAACAATTTTTTAGTCCCCATTTAAAAAAAAATGATAAAAAAATAAAACTTCACTTAGATGGCCAAAATTTTTCAAAATAAGAGTACTTTACTCATGTCTCAAAATCAAATATTTGAAAGCTCCTCGTATATTATGTGTGATTTACTGTATTTTGTTGGTGCATGTTTAGTTTTAGGGAATGCACAAACTTTTATCAAGAATAACTTTTTGTCGAGAAACCCTCAATAAATAAGTTTCCCTTATGGTGCATACTTTGGGGATGACACTGTATATACGATAGGTGGCACAGTGGTCTCCTCAAAATGCGTTCTGGTTTAATCAAGTGCCCGAGACTATTTCGGACTGTTTGAGATTTTTTGCTTGTACGCATCATGTCTTGCGAAGTTTCCAAACAGTATCGGATGTTAGAACCAGAACAAACCTAGTAACAAAATATTTTAGTACTTATACGAAAGTACCAAAATTCAACGTTTGGACGAGCATGAGGTTTTATTCGCCAAAATAAAGAATTTTTTGTTCTAGTGAAATAAATAAATATTTCCACATAAGTTGTTTTTTTTAACTTCAGGAAAAAAGGTGATATAAGCTTTGATATTGAGAATGTTATTACGAATCGAAATGCATGATAAAATATAGGGTGCTCCGTTTAAAAAATATCATTTTATGAAAACGCGACTGTCAATTTTTCTTTGTTTCCTGCATCGAAAAGGTGAACAGATCATTGGTTAAATTTGTAATGTGGTTTAATGTTCGAGGATAATATAGGATGAATGTAACCTTTAAGCCCCTTTTCTGTGAACTGAGAATCTTAGAATCGCTCCTATTGTCATTCTCCTTTTGTTGATTTATTTTTAAATCCTTTATTGATCTACATAAAAAACGTAACGTTGTAATGAACGTTTGCTACATGAATTAAAAAATTCAGTTTTATACTTTCCAATATAAAAAGATTCTAGTGTTTTCGTATCCAACTAACCTGGAAACGTTGAATTTAGTTTGTTCAGAAGATTGGGTCCACTTTGGTGTCCTATGATGAAGGGTCTATTATTATTATTCGTGATAGGATTGAATGGAGAAAAGGGATTCTGCAGATTGGCTTGCGGTCGAGAATTTTTATGAAATTCCCTCAAAATGTGTTCTAAACTAAAACCAGGAGGCAAATCATTATTGACATGCTCTCCATTTTGAGGAACTACATAAGGAACAAGATGTATTTGTTGTTTACCGGGCTTGGGCATGCTCGTAGGTGGTAAACTATGAATTTCTAGAACTGATCCAGATGGATAATCACTTATCTCTGGGTGTTGATTAATGAACTGAAGGAGATCGTCTGGATTACCTTGGCCATGTACTTCTATTTCAGAGTGGTCAGAATTGTGATTGGGCTTGATGATTGGTGCCTCTGATTTGGACGGTGAAAATATATTGTTTTCTTCTTGAGGTGGAACTGATTCCAAAGGAGGATGAGGTGTGACAAATATCGAGCCCTTTTTAATTTTACTTTTATCCACGTTCGTAGGACCGAAAGGTCCCAAATAATTATTAATTTTTTCTTTCAAAACGTTAGGTTTGGTGTTGTATTTTACCGGTGATATTGATTTATTATTGAAAGGATTTTCCTCCGGTTCAAGTGTTGGTACATGCCCTAATTCGTTAACACTATCAGTCTGATGTGGAACTTTGTTTTCATAGACAACTAGTGGACCCAATATTTTAGATGGTGTTTTCGGGGTGAAGTATTCCTTGTAAGAAGTTTCTGTCGGAGTTTTAGTATGTCCTTTATCGTTTTCTGTTTCGTTGGGTAATGTTTCTGAAATAAACTCTTCGTCAGCATCCACTCAGAAAAATAATTTAGAAAACGTTTTACTGATCCCATCCCAGTGCCTATGTACATACCAACATATTAACATGAGTGGAAACTAAAGCGTCAGTCCATTTCCTAGTATATGAACATACATCTACTGAGTATCTACACCAGTTAAGCATTGTTGTTAGTAGAAGCAGGAAAGGATTGAATCTTAATCCATATCATTGAAAAATCAGGATATTTTTGGAATTTGGTATCAAGGTTATAATCTCAAAAAATTCAAACTTTTTTCCAGGTAATACTTAAGGGGATGAAATGCTGACATGGATCAATTCAATGAAAAGTGTATAACATGCCGTTGTTCTTATTCAAACATTTTATGTACAGGATCTGTTCAACACATTTCACGATCATAGTAAAGATAGTTTTACTGAAAACTCGACCTAATTCTTGACCCAAATACGTTGTAATTTGTGAATCCAGAAAATAATCACTTCCTGAAGAATTTTCTTATCGTCCACTTTTGAATGTAATTAAAAAAATTATGATACTAAAATTATCTAGAACAATTCGTTCAGGCCAGCCTCAACTTACCTACACTGTAGGATAATAGACTGACACCTATCAGAAAACAACTACCTACTCCCTCGGGCTAATACCCCGAAGGGCGTTGAATTATATCTGACAGGTGTCAGCGCGGGATTCTTCACTGAAGTTATTCCTGCATATGTTGTTGGCAATACAACTGCCGAAATCGATTTTCAATTATTGCAACACATTTGCAGACCGGTTTCGGGCTATTTGGCCACTTGTCAGTGTATCTATCATCAACATGAAGTCGATGGTTTCCCATAATTGAAAATTGAATTCCTTTCAGAATATCATTCCTCGAACTGAGCTGAATCGAACGACCAACAACATGTTTGGCATCGCCCCATCTGCCCGTGAACGAGGTAACCAACCGCATATCCGTAATTTTATTTACAGCCAGTCTTCGATTATGCCTACTCACTTTATGTGAAATGATGATACTGTCTACGTTTACCACTGTTGTGATTGTATTTGTAGATATTATCAATTCAAAGTTATTCTAAACAAACTGAATATTGCTTATTGCGAGGTCATAGTAAACTTTAATTTTATGTCGACTTTTTTCTTGATTTTTTTTCTTCAGATTTAGGGTATGTTATACTTTGTGAAAAAGTCGAAATTTCGAGAAAAAAGCTATGATCTCATAAAACACCTTGTAAAAAACGATATTTCGGGGAAAGTATCGAAATCTCAAGAACTCAATAACAAAAAATAGAAAGTAACCTTTCTACGCGTGTTCCTTACATATTAACCATTTCCTGAATGTTTTTTTTCTTTCACAAGATCTGATATTTTTAGCTTGATTCTGAGGCATGAGGAATCATTATTCATTCAAAGAATATTTCAGACTCACTCAACAGTTTCTGAACCACACAAATTGAAATACTCAAACAGTTTTGTGGAAATTACTTATTGAAATGATGTGTTGACAAAAAAGTGTTTAATCTTATTATATAGGTACTTTAAATGAGTTCTAAATTTGAATATCGGTTTATGTAACATTGTTTGTCCTATTATTTTTTTTATTGTTTAATGGAACTTCATCAAGCTCAAATATAATGAAATAATACTTTCAGAAAAGCCATACTGTATTTTTGCAATTTGACTAGAATGAATATTTTTTAAACAAAATATTATTAAGAGAAAGGATAAAAAAATTTGAAAATATATCTGTTCTGGACACGAATTCGGAAATGCCCACAATAATATCACAATAAACAGTAGGTATTAGTTTCATACATGGATTGATCATATATAATATAGTATTTCCAATACCAATTGGAACAGTATAGAGAAGGAATTCCCGCCTCGACATAGGCGTCGGCATATTATTTTTTAGTGATAGTTTTTCAGTTACTTATTCTTACAATCATAGCAATTGACCACCCCACGAAAAAGTTATCTCAACTGAATTTTTCCACCATGGGTAATTATGAAAAACCGAAATTTAAGGTAGTTGATTTTCGAGTCGAAAACTCTAAAATACAATGAAAACACAAATAATCACACCGAATTCTCGTCTAACATATATTTACAAAATAATAGAGGCCAACAAAATTGCTAGAAAAATCAAAATTCTTTTTCGCTATATTCGGATGAGGTGGAATCATCATCGGGTTGAATAACGATCGGATTTATGGAACTTTGACAGAATATATGTTCTCTTCTTTTATAACGTGGGCCACACAGTTCTTCCACACATCACTATTACCTACTTCATTCACCACTCGCCTTATATTGTCAAGCACTACAGCATTCAAAGTCGGTGACTGATTACATTTCCGCAAGCTTTCTTTCATTGTGGCCCAAACCATTTCAATTGGATTTTACACACAATAGTATGGAGGCAAACGTAAGAGAATATGACGACGTGTTTCACACATCGAATCAATAATATATATTTTTTTTGAAATTACGTTGTTTTATGGTCGCCAGTGATACCTTTTTCGTTGGGATCTTCTCGGGTATTTTCATGTCATGATTTCGCACGAAATCAACAATATCTGCTTTTTTTGTGTTATTGTTTGGTATTGTAATCAATAACCGAGAATGATACGAAGCGTTATCCATAACAATAACCGAGTTTGGAGGAATATTTGGGAGAAGCTGCTCACTGAACCAGGTTTCGAATAAAGCCGCAGTCGTATCTTCGTGGTAATCAGCAGACGAATCTTTTATATTTTTGGCCGACAGAAGCAAAGCGTTAGATACGAAACCACTTTCATTCCCGGCATGCAGAATTATAACACGTCTTCCCTTTGAAGAAGGTGTGTTCAAAGCACAATACTTGGTTTCGTCTACCCAGCCATATTTGACAACATCATGGGTGTCAAACCAAGTTTCATCGAGATAGATTATATGTCTGCTGGATTCTCGGTAGCTTTTCATTCGCCTCAAATATTCTTGTCGGAGTTGAACAGTGCGTGTCGATTCCATTACGACCATCCGATTGTTCAATTTTTTATATTAAAATCACAAGACAATAAGACACCTCGTAGAGTTTCTAACGATTTGTAATTGTAATCGGGATAGTCGAGTAATTTATACCAAATCATTTCCAAGGTTGGTACTTCATTTTTTTGGTATATACCATAAATTGTGCGCCGAATCACATCTTTTGTAGCACCATCAACGTTTGCGAATTTTTTATTCCTTTGTTTTCGTTTCATTGCATGGTCAATGACATCCCCTATTTTAATGACTCGAAGAACTGTCGAACGATATAGTTGCGTTAACTCGCATATTCTATTCACAATAGCATTCTGTGAAGTGTGACAGTTTTCCTTCTTCAATCATTCATGAATATTTAAAATTACACGCTGAACTTGAACATGTAAGTCCTTATTTTCAAATTCCGGATCCCTGTCGATTGACATAGATTTATCACACGTAATGTTATCATTTGTTTCAAAAGGTCTCCAGAAAGCCATATTGATGAAAGTACCCAAAAACACTAAGATTTTCACGATGAGATTGGAACCTCTGGTATAAAAGTTGAAAACTTTTTCGCTAACAAGGTTAGCATCTTCAGGAGAAGCAAATTGATACTGAATCTAAAGACAAGGCTTAGCTGTTAATATACCTAAAGTTTTTTGGTCCGATGTGGACTTTGTTTGTTAAATGATGATTATCCTAATTGATTTTTCGGTAATTAACTAGTGGAACCACTATCTGCAAATTAATTTGTCCGCTTTTTAATTTATTGTTGACAAATTAATTTGCAAGTAGTGGTTCCACTAGTTAATTACCGAAAAATCAATTAGGATAATCATCATTTAACAAACACATTTAACAAACACATCGGACCAAAAACCTTCAGGTATATAAACAGCCAACCCTTGTCTTTAGATTCAGTATCAAATTTGCTTCTCCTGAAGATGCTAATCCTGTTAGCGAAACGCGCGACGAGTGCAAAAATATCAGTTTGATGTTAGGGTAATTGATCTCTAGAAAAAGTTTTCAGAAATCGGTTTGCAAAACCACTCACTACCTCACCTAACCCCACGAACACACGGCACTGATAAAGAAATATTGTGAAACGGACAAAAAATTAGTATTCAGCCAATCCAACTAGCCGAGCCTTTACCCCTCAACTACATTTGATAGCACGTTTACTAACTATCTGGGCGACTAGGGGCCACAAGCATAAAATGTTTATGACTGTACTCTTATTTTTATTGCCGTTCCAATTGGGAATGGATAGACTCTACTTGTTGTGTTAAAAACTTCTGATGAAGAATAATAATAAATAAATTAATATATGACACGAGAAAGGATTATGGAAAATCAGTAATATTATTACTTGAGTGGGAACACACCTAAAAATTTCAATATTATCAACTAGATGGAATGGTATATTGTCACAACCAAGGTGTAACATTTTGATTGTATGTTTCTGAATATGTGAACGTATTCACAGTATTTTTTTCTAAAAAGTTTTTTGTACATTAACTTGTGAAAATAATTTGTGTTTTCGAAATAGTTTCCAATGGGACCTGGATATTTCATCGTCAGAAGTTTCAGATAAGTTGGATACTTTTATTTGTTATTGTTATTCGTAAAATTCAAATCCAAGTCTGTTTCAAAATCCGTCACCTGGAGAAATGTACAAAGGAAATACAAGACCTAATCTTACTGAATAAATTGCTAGCATACCTGCATCATCTGGGTTGCATACCCAGTACTTGCAACAATCATCTTCAGGAATATGACCTATTTTGGCGAGATTCTGGGGACACGGTAAATTTGGTGGCGGAAGAGCTGTTACTGGAGGACATGTGTTTTGGCATTCGACATGGCCCATCTCACAGTAGCATCGTTTTTCGCAGCCAGTTATGTTAATAGGCACTTGTTCCCAGTTTTTGTATGTCGCTCCCTTATAGTTGCAAGACCCATTATTTTTGCATCTTATTCTTTCGGGGCAGCATTTTGGTGGGGTCGGAGTGAAGTCTGGTGGTATGGTTTCCCATTCCACACAATTAGGATCTAATACGTCAACTCCGAAGTAAGTTGGACACTGAATTTTCAAACATTTCATTCCTCCTTCTTGGCATACACACAGAGCCGTGCACTCATCATTGAATTCATCGCCAAGTTTGAATAGTTGACCCTTGTACTGGCAACCTTTCGAATCATTCTTCGTTTTATCTCCAGGTTTTGGATCAGTAACGAAATTCTGGATATTGATAATGTCATCTGTGTTTTCCAGCCTCAAATATTTTGCGTCTCGTTTAGCGAGCACATAACCTCCTTGTACTATTTTGAATTTTCGCCATGTAGTTTTGTCGTCACTTATTTCGACTACCATACCAGCGTCGTCGTCAGAACTTGAATCGAATTTCATTAAGATCGTAGTTTCGTTGACGAATTTGGCAGATAATATCTTTCGTTTATGACTTTCATCATACTTCTCCGGATCATTGTCGTCAAGAGTAACATCGCATAGTATTTTTTTGCAACACGAATCATTAGGGTCAGGCACTTCAACACATCTGTCGTTCGTTTTGTTTGAGGGTGGGCATCTGAAATAAATTATTAATTACAAGTTTAAAAATGTGTTTCGACCTCAAATTAATATGTGTTCGATTGAAAATTGTCAAATGTCGAAGAAAATGGCAACTTTTTTTGAGGAGAGCCATGTATCAAATTTAGAATGTGTAGATGGGCCAGATTCATATGAAAAAAATGTACCTACTGACTTATTATAACATTTTATTTATTTAATTACCTATGTAGTATATAATACTAGTACTATGTGGCTGTATCGCTGCTGTTCCAATGTTTTGACAGAATCACAATCAACGAACTTAGGCGTGCGCAGCGTTATAGAACAGTGCTTTCAAAAAATCGTTCTACAGCGCCATCTAGCGGCGAGTTACAGAAAAATTGATAGCCTAAAAACCTTCTCTATGAAAAATTACTTATACATGCCAAGTTTCATGACGATCGGTTGAGCGACGTAGAAGTTTATAACATACCAACCAACCAAACAACCAACCAATCAACAAACATCCATTTTTATATATTAGATACGATTGTTGAAAATCGTATCAAAGTTATAAACGAGGGTAATTCTTTTGAGCTCGAGGATCCAGATATCTTACTTCTTTTGTTTTTAACAAGCTCATTGATGTCAGGTATTATATTCGTTGTAATTATTTTAAAAAATCATTGGAGATGTTCATTCATGTCTTCTGCGATGTTTGTTCTTTATTTATTTTCATGACGGAAAACATCTGCTCGCATAAATAGGTGCTGCATGTTTTTTAATTCCGGGTAGTTAACCAAACTCTTGAAATATTGTGTATAAAATGAAAGAGCGTTAACTTCTTTGAATTTTCCTTTCAAAATAATGTCCGATTGAAGATCTATCAACTCCATTTGCAAACGAACTGATGCCTGTGAAGCTTAAAAATTGAATGTATTGTTTAAAATTGGGAATTCTATTTCATTCATTTTGTGGAAGTCTTCAAAATGATTATTGAATTCCGTGATCACATTTTGCAGAAGTTGAGAATATTGATCCAATTTTTTTGGATCACCGTGCCAAATCTGTTCAAAAATAATTTTAAATGAGAAAAATGATTCAAACACTTTTATACCTAATTTGCCCACAGCCCCAACTTTGTTTTTTCCCTGAAACTTTATATTCAAGTCAAGTGTTTATTCATATCTACCAGAAAGGGAATTCAACCCGCCAGTCATTGTCATAATCAATTGAGTTGCTTTTTTCTGACATGAAAGCTTGCGAAATGCAAAATATCTTTCTAAAACTTTTCGTCCAAATCTTGTAAAAACTGCTTGAACTGTCGGTGCACCTTGATAAATTTACAATTTTAATTATATTCTGCACATGGTCCATTTTTAAATGTTTGGATGCCACCATTCCTGAAAAATTATACAGGGAAATCCCACAAAATTCCTTGACGTTTTATGTTTTATTTTGATTACAGTGCCTGAATGTTTGCCAGCCATGGCAGGAGCGCCATCTGTAGTTGTGCTACTAAGTTTATTAAAGTCGAGTTCATATTCTGCTATCGAATGCTCCATTTCAGAATAAATATCACTTGCTATTGTAGTACCTGTCAATGGAACGCACTTTGCTAGTTCTTCAGTTGTTTCAAAGTTACTGTTGATACCTCGTATAAAAACAGCAAGTTGATCTGTATCAACGGTATCAGTACTCTCGTCAACAGTCAGTGAAAAGTTTGTAAATTTCTTGATTTTCTTCTTCAATTGAAGAATCAAATTTTGAGATAAATTATTTATTCTTGAAGCAACAGTGTTTCTTGACAGCGAAATATTTTGAATTATTGACTTTTGAAATGGAAATAAAACATCGTCAACTTTCAGCAGACGTTTTTAATAAATTCACCATCAGTGGAAGGTTTTGACCCAATTCTAATCCAAAAATAAAACTTGATTTCAGGCCATCTTCGCTATCATTATTGTCTTTAGTAAACTTCGATTGTTAACCTTGAAGTTCAGATTTAGGTAAAAGATGATAAGGAAACAGCTGCATATTTTAACATATATTTTCATGAAATAATTGACAGTATTCCCAAATCAGAGTTCACTATTAATCTAGAAGAGCCCAGTAACATTTTTAGTAGTTTCGAATTAATGAATAAGAAGGGTTTTCGAATTGATACTATTATAATAAAATTTTATGAATGCATCATAAAAGCTGGTATATTTTCAAAAGCATCAAAAACAACCACAATAACGCCAATAGAAAAAGTCATAAATATAATTGAATGCTCTGAATTCAGAACTATCAATACTCTACCTAGAGCTGAAAAATTCTCGGAGTTGGAGCGAGGAGCTAACTATTGAGTTGGCTCAGAAACTATTTATTAGATATGTAACAAGTTACAAAGAATAGACAATGAATATTAATTAAAATTGAACGTGAGTTGTGAAATACCACAGGGATCCATTCTGGGACCGTTGTTGTTTCTAGTTTATTCAATTGATATACAACACCGTCATTATTCTAATTATTTCCATTTATTCGCTGATGATACGCTTGTGAGTATAAGTGATAAGAATCTGAAAATCGCTGTTGAAAAAATGAATGATACACTTGTAAAAATATCTCAGTATTTAGTAACGAACAAACTGAAACTTGAATCTCCAAATCTCTAGCAAATGTTAGCAGTTGTTGAAAACTTGCGTTTCTAACAACTGGCTGAGGCTGGTTCCCTCATAGCTCATCACGACTCTGATGAATGAGGATTTGTGGAGTAATTCACTTCATTTCAATAGTTATTTTATGTATATAAAAAATGAAACCCTGAAAAAATCCATTTCTTCTCAAGAGTTTCTCAGCATCTCAGCAATAATAGTCTATAGAACCATTCTACAACCAAATTCTGAATGTTGTCCAACTTTGCTGTATTTGTTTGATTTGAATAAAATCGCCACACTATAAAAATTACAAAACCATGCTATGAGAATTATGTTGAGTTGTCCTGAAAAGCTCACAAACTGACTGAGCATAATTTCTTTTGCCGAAGCTACCGGTAAGATTATTTTGAGATGATATGTGTGTCTGTAATTTTTTTTAACGATCCTAGATATTCAGTAGAAAAGATATGAATTGTATCGCATTTACTCCTTTTTTCATGCATATAATTTTATTATTTATAATACCGTGCAAGCTTTTTGATTTTTTTTTTCATTAATAAAGCACAAAATTCAATGAAATACAGAATATTCGTAAGAGTTTTTTCTGCATTATAAATGAAGATGTTTTTATACCCAAAATAATTTTTTTCGATTTGTAAATTTCATTATGTGCTTTGGCCAAGGTTTGGTACGATATTTCATTGCAACCTTCACTATCAAGTGCCCCTCAAAGTCAAATAGAGGAGTCACCCTTGCATAATGTTGAATAATCTAAAAGTATACGCACGCGAATATAAGTGAATAATTCAGTATGGTGCTGATAACGAGTGTTTTTGCCCGAATTTGTGCTGTTTGTGTGACTGGAATTGAAACACTCTTTCTATGTCAAAACTATTTTCCGGGTTTGCTGACAGTAGTCTGTATGTTATCACGCCTGACGCTTCGTCTTCTACTGAGATTTACCTTTAAAAATACGATGAGCCAATGGACGAAGTGTTCTGGTTGTTCTCAAAGCAGATACTACAGAATCAATCAATTCAAAAACGTTTATTGGTTGGTTTTAACAGAGGCTTGGATTTGAGTGGTTTTGTTTGTGGAGCTCCAAATTCATTCATGTGGTGGTGGAAGTGGCTTCGTTCCTATCTGTATCTGTATCTGTAGAGTAGGGAGGGTGAGTGTAAGCCCACGCACTTAGGCCACATGTGACCCATTGTACATCCTCCCGAGGAGTTGTCCTCCTAGGTCGTCGTCCATCCTGTCCTTTCCAGGAAGGTGGACAGGTCGCTGGGAGACATCTCCTTTATATCGGCAGGTGTAGGCCAAGACTCGCCGAACACACACTCTCTTATTGACGATAACTCCGGGCACTCGCACAGGATATGCCTGACAGTCTCATCTTCCTGTTCACACATCCTGCATAGAGGTGTGTCCACTAGCCCCATATTATGTAGGTGTTTCCTTAGCTGATAGTGGCCAGTCAGAAATCCTACTGTAAGGCGTAGATTTTTCCTGGTCATCGCCAGATATTTCTTCGGCGCCAGCTTCCCAGGGTCGCCCAAGGTGATCCTGGCAAGATTACATCCTTTGATTTCATCCCATCTCTTTAAAGATTGAGCATGGGTGTAACATTTGACTAGTTCCGCAATTGTCGATGTCATCAGGCCGTGGGTGCCACTTGGTCCTAAAATTCTTAGTCCAGCCGCTTCCTTGGCTAAAGAGTCGGCAATGCGATTACCTTTACTCCTTTCGTGCCCTTTAACCCACCTCAGGATAATGTTATTATCTACCGAGGCTTTGGCTAAATCTTGGTGGCACTCTAGTGCTAGCCCTGAAGTAACACGGTGTCTGTTCAAGGCTAATAGTGCTTGTCTGCTATCAGTGCAGATTGTTATGTTTTTGCCAGAAATTCTTTTCTTGGTTATTTCTTTTGTGGCGATTGAGATACCAGCCAGTTCTGTTTGGACCACGCTGGTATTTCTTCCCATTCCCCATTTAATCCTTAGGCTTCGTTCCTATTGGTTGAATTAAATTACCTGATGCGAGATCAATTGAATGCTCCAAGAGAGAGACAAACATAGAAGGCCAACCAAGCAGAACCAACGTCCACCTCCAAAAGTCGCTGTCAGGCGGCTCCGGTAAATATTTTTCTCAGCAGATAACAAACACTTTCTTCTCAGGTTCAATGAGGAACACTCGACCGCGATCTCTCTAAACAATAGTCTCCGGTTAATTTTTGGGGACCCCACGCAAAAATTCAGTTAGGAAAGCCAAGATAAAGCAAAACATTAGATTAGAAAGTAAAAGCACCTAAAGGCTGACTTTCGACCGAAGGAGGTCAGATGATAATCTTGCTGAAATACCTATCAGCAAGTTGAGGACCGCTCCGGAGAAGCGGGGGTGGATGGACGCAATAGGATGTTCTGCACACAGTAACCGTGTGGGGACGATTTCAAGTCAGGGCACTCAACCCGGGAGGGGGAATGGGGGGCAATTGAATACGGGTGACCAGATTTTATTAATGAAGATTTCTTCTTCTTCTCGGTTGAAATTATTCTGTGCTTCTCCCAAGGGTGGAAACTATGCCATGACTTCAACCAAGATACCTTATCAGGACATTATCGCGAGTGTTCTGAATCAGGAATTCGTTTTTTGCTGAACGGCATTGCTGAGGAAATCCGTATTGATACGTCGAAGATCTTGACTCGCGCGAAACCACCCAAGGCCAATACAATACGGAGAGGAAGCAAGGCGGTGAAGAATCTGAATAACGACAAGGAAACGTAACTGTTGTGAGGAACACCGGGAATACAAGAAGAAAATTAATTCCTTATTTGATCCAGGGACATATAGGAAAATCAATCGGTATTTTGAGAAGAACGATTCATCTGGCCTGTTCATTAGGTTTCAAATTCGAAAATGATGCTTCAAAAATCCGATGCCCTTTCGCCACGTCTATATGGCCTCCCAAATTCGACATATTTTCAGTAAAATGGTGTTTTCCATGAACAAACGAATGGGCTTGCAATGACTAGTAGGCTGGTAAAATTGCGTTGATGACACGTTCGTGGTTTGGCAAAGAACTATCGCTTTCTTGGATTTAATAGAGAACAGACGCAAAATCTTTTTAAAAAATCAGGTAAAATCTGTTTTCCGTTAACCAGGTGTTGCCCCTACGAACGACAACCCTCAGAAGTTGAAACTTGTGTGAACTAAGGACCGAGGTCTTACCTTTTAACGTGTGATTCCTAACATTCGGTCATAGAATGTATAGAAGAATGTATCTGAATGAGAATTCCAACCACCAGCCACGACAGAAGAATGGGATAATCAAAACCTTAGTTGAGAAAGTCCGACGCATTATGTGATCCTCGAGGAACTCAGTCACTTGAAAAACTCTTCCAAAGGAAGTGGGTATGACTAGCTGATTTCGAGCGGGTAATGCGACCCAGAAAATCGAATGCTAAGGCTACTGCAAATACCGTCAGTGGAAAAGTTTTCCTACCATATGTGAAAAATGTTACCGACTGGATCGTGAGAGTTCTAGAAAAACAAACTTGAAAGCGAACTGAGTCCAACTAAAAGCACCAGAGAGAGTCTAAGGTCAGCTAAGGGCCTTGGAGGTCCTTTAGCAACATCGACGGTCAACTGTATCCCGTGTAGCTGTGGATCGGTCTGAACTTTATTCACGAAAAGAAGTATAATTAACCAACTTTTGCCTAGGATAAACTGATAAATCAGCTATTGCGACACAAGAACTTAGAGAAGGTGTTCACGTCATCGTGTTTGAAGAGACCAAAGTCCTCGATAGAACTTAGTTACTCTCCAAGACTTTATAAGGAGGCGATAAAATTCAGAAGCAGAAAAATAGTTTCAACCGAACGGAAGAGGAAATCAACATTGTTGAAACCTGACTACTTGTAATGAATTGCACTCCTATATCATTCAATCCAACCAATACTATAGTATCTGCTTTATGGACAACCATAGCACTTCGTCTGTTGTCTGATCGCCTTTGATAATGTATACCGCAGAAGTAGACGAAATGTCAGGCATAAAAACTTGCAGACCATACCCAACAAACCTCGAAAATAGCTTTGACACAGTTATCTTCAGCCGTGGAAGTTTACACTCTTTGAAATAATCTTTCCCTTTTGACATTTTAGTAAGTACCATTTTTCCAAAAAACTTATCATAAAAATCCCCTTTTTGTATGAGTTTAACCGTACGAAAATTCTTGAAGCCAACATTACTGAAATGTGGGAATCACTCCTAACTTCCGATTTGAAATCCACCAGATAGGTAGGTAGGTATAAAGTCATGCATTGAATATGTGATGTATGAACACGGATGTTTCACTTAATGAATGTAAAAGACAAATATCCTTACTTTTTGCATATCCTGGAATTTCAAAACACAGCCACTGAAAATGTCCATGATAACAATTACAACAATAAAAACAGAAAATAATGAACATAAAAATGAATGAAGTCAAACCAGAATTGAGAAAAGAATTGAAAAATTTCCAAATGAAATAGCCGTTTCACTTGAAATAGCCGAAAGTAGAGGTGACTTGAAAATACACACATCGGAAAAGTCTAGGGATATTTTTATAACATACTAAATATCATAAAAATAAATGCATGAGGTCGTTTAATTTCGATTAAATTGGTACACTCGACCACCCTGTAGATTTCTATGGGTTGAACAAAGCCTGCAAAAACGGTAACTAATCTTTTATCAAGTTTTTTACAAACTGTAGGTTTTCGGCTGAAATGAATAATCTGAAAGTGTTGAGTTTGTACATTCTATGCAGTTCTTGCTCAGCAATTAAACTGGAAATATTGTGCTTTAACATGGAACGCCATCACTTATCATTAGCTGAGATGAATAGAGCTGTAGGGCTTCTTCAAGGTGGCATGCGACAAAATGATGTAGCTCTTCGTTTGGGGGTCTCCCAAAGTGCTATCAGTCGATTGTGGCGGCGTTTCCGTGAAACTGGCAGTCCAGCCGAACAACATCCAGGGCGAGGACGCGCTACTACTGCAGTTCAAGACCGATTTTTGGTCTTAACCGCAAGAAGACAACCGACAATCACAGCACCTGAGTTGGTTAACGTGTTGCAGCAGACGCACCAGGTAACCATTGGTCGTGATACTGTCAGAAATCGACTGCATGAAGCAGATCTCCACAACAGAAGGCCACTTAGATGTCCACCTTTGTCGAGAGGCAATCGCGGTAGAAGATTAGAGTGGTGTCAAGAACATCAAAACTGGAATGCAAATGATTGGGCCACAGTTTTGTTTACAGACGAATCCAGATTTGGATTTCATCCAGATTCTCGTCGATTAAGATTGTGGAGACGACCTGGAAATAATGAACGTTTGAGACACGTCCAGGAAGTCCACACATACAGAGGTGGTACAGTAATGCTATGGGGCGGAATCATGATCGGCGGCAGAACCGATCTCGTTTTTCCAAATTGTTCCCTCACAGCTCGACAGTACCTCGACACCATTCTTCTACCTATCGTCCGTCCGTTTGCTGGTGCTGTTGGCGAAAACTTCCACCTAATGCACGATAATGCTCGTCCACATGTCGCGCGTCTAGTGACTGACTGGCTCACCAACGAAGGAGTTGATGTATTGCCATGGCCAGCACAATCACCGGACCTGAATCCCATCGAGCATGTGTGGGACATGCTTCAACGAAGAATTACTCCGCATATGGGGAACATTCACACAACGGTTCAATTGAGAGAGCTTTTAATCGCTGAATGGGCAAATGTACCTCAACAAGACATTGACAATCTCATTTTGTCGATGCACGATAGATGTAGGGCCGTAATAAACCAGCGTGGAGGCCATACTTTGTACTGATTCCAATTTTTTTTGTATTATGATTTTTTTCGGGGTGCCAGAGAAGAGCCATATTTTTTTTTTAGTTTTGCTTATAAGCGCACTCAGTATTTTTGACCATTTAATACATTTTGTTGTAAGTTACATTCGTTTAATAATCACTCGTCAACTTTTTTTCCCTAAAGCGATCTAAAAAAAATTATTGCCATTTTAAATAGATAATTATCAATTATCTCTTGCCCTAAATTTTCTGATTTCCAATTTCTATACATTCCGAAAAATGTCTAACTAATCAATCAAAAACTCTCTGGATCTTGCTTGGAAAAGCCCGAAAGACATTTAAAAAATCGACCTCCAAGTATATGCTAATTTATGTGTTCATTGTGTTCATATGTGGAAATTATGAAAATGTTACTACTAGATAGTTGTATTTTATAGATTTTAAGGTACTATCCTAATATTTATCCAGCCACTATTCGTTCTATGAATTATCTTCAAAATTATAGTTGCCTGATTGCAGAGAACACTGCTTAGAAAGATAAAAAGTGATTTCTCATTCAGCGGTCAAAATTTGAAATCGGTAAAAATTGAAATGAATTGATAACATTGTGGAAATACATACAATTTCATTAACTCAAAGTGTATTTTATAATTCGTCCATGAAATCATCAGAGCGGTGTTCATGTCTTGTTCATGTTCAAAATGTGTTTTTCCGTTAACCGGCTATCGAACCCCTATGAACGACAACCCTCAGAATTCGAAACTTGTGCAAGCTAAAGGCTAATGAGGTCTTACCTTTTAACGTGTGATTATTGATACGAGTTGGACGATAGCAAGTGAAAATCGATCTTTCAGCCTACGGCTAGAACCATCGACTGACACATCAGCTGATTGGCTGAGTGAACAAAGCACCCACATCGAACCGCCCGGCTACCGACCGACTATCTTTAGACACATCAGCTGATTGGCTGAGTGAACAAAGCACCCACATCGAACCGCCCGGCTACCGACCGACTATCTTTACATGAAATAACTTTTCATGTATTTGAGAAAATATTTCAAACAAAATTAATACAGTATCATTATTTTTTTTCAGATGACTTGAGTCATCGGAGATTAACTCAGGATGTATAAACCTCTGAAGAAGCTAGCGACTCGCGCCAGCGAAACGTCAGGAAGAAATTTCAAAAAATCGACGGCCTTCAAACCCGAAAAATAGACACTGAAAGCCTCGGTAGCGAAAGCCTTAACCATTTTGTCAAAATTAATACATATTGACGCTTTACTCACCTTGATTTGCAGTAAACTTTTCCGGCGATCTCACAGGAACAAACTTCTGCACATCCCTTGTTAAATATGTCTCCTCTGTTGTAGGTTTGGTTTTCGTAGGAACATATCTCTAGTGGTTCGGTCTCTAGAAAAAATATCTGAATATGTTAGTAGATGTTTCAATTCGAAGGAATAATTGGCAAGGGTAGTCCCTTAAAAAGGCCCACTATATTATGGTCCCACCACTAGATTATGGCACCTCTAGAAGTTTTTGAGGGAAAATGTGTCATACAGAACTGCGGTTTATTTGAAAACTCATGGATACACAAAGAGAGGTACTTGCAACGAAATTGTTCCAGTAACATTCAATAATGACGCAATTAATTTGTAAACAGTATTCATAATCGCCAGAAAATCCATTTCAAACATTTCGAACATTTATTTTGATACATCGGAGTAATATACATTTTTTATTGAAATCATAATATTTATCGGTTGTTTGCAGAATCTCAAACTGACTATAAAACTGTTAATTGCCCATCAGATTTCCAAAAATAAAAACGGGGTTGAATATCAAACGAGGATACAACACTATTTCCTTTCTTATCAAAAATCACTGAAATGATGCTTCTTTACACGTATTTTGTCAGACATTGACGTCTTGTCCCATTTAAAAGTTAACTACACACATCGGAAAAGTCTAGGGATATTTTTAAAAATGGCAATAATTTTTTTTAGATCGCTTTAGGGAAAAAAAGTTGACGGGTGATTTTTAAACGAATGTAACTTACAACAAAATTTATTAAATGGTCAAAAATACTGAGTGCGCATATAAGCAAAACTAAAAAAAATATAGCTCTTCTTTGGCACCCCGAAAAAAAATCAAAATACAAAAAAAATTGGAATCAGTACAAAGTATGGCCTCCACGCTGGTTTATTACGGCCCTACATCTATCGTGCATCGACAAAATGAGATTGTCAATGTCTTGTTGAGGTACATTTGCCCATTCAGCGATTAAAAGCTCTCTCAATTGAAACGTTGTGTGAATGTTCCCCATATGCGGAGTAATTCTTCGTTGAAGCATGTCCCACACATGCTCGATGGGATTCAGTTCCGGTGATTGTGCTGGCCACGGCAATACATCAACTCCTTCGTTGGTGAGCCAGTCAGTCACTAGACGCGCGACATGTGGACGAGCATTATCGTGCATTAGGTGGAAGTTTTCACCAACAGCACCAGCAAACGGACAGATGATAGGTAGACGAATGGTGTCGAGGTACTGTCGAGCTGTGAGGGAGCGATTTGGAAAAACGAGATCGGTTCTGCCGCCGATCATGATCCCTCCCCATAGCACGTCCTCCTGGACGTGTCTCAAACGTTCATTATTTCCAAGTCGTCTCCACAGTCTTACTCGACGAGAATCTGGATGAAATCCAAATCTGGATTCGTCTGTAAACAGAACTGTGGCCCAATCATTTGCATCCCAGTTTTGATGTTCTTGACACCACTCTAATCTTCTACCGCGATTGCCTCTCGACAAAGGTGGACATCTAAGTGGCCTTCTGTTGTGGAGATCTGCTTCATGCAGTCGATTTCTGACAGTATCACGACCAATGGTTACCTGGTGCGTCTGCTGCAACACGTTAACCAACTCAGGTGCTGTGATTGTCGGTTGTCTTCTTGCGGTTAAGACCAAAAATCGGTCTTGAACTGCAGTTGTAGCGCGTCCTCGCCCTGGATGTTGTTCGGCTGGACTGCCACTTTCACGGAAACGCCGCCACAATCGACTGATAACACTTTGGGAGACCCCCAAACGACGAGCTACATCATTTTGTCGCATGCCACCTTGAAGAAGCCCTACAGCTCTATTCATCTCAGCCAATGGTAAGTGATGGCGTTCCATATTAAAGCACGATATTTCCAGTTTAATTGCTGAGCAAGAACTGCATAGAATGTACAAACTCGACACTTTCAGATTATTCAATTTAGCCAAAAACCTACAGTTTGTAAAAAACTTGATAAAAGATTAGTTACCGTTTTTGCAGGCTTTGTTCAACCCATAGAAATCTACAGGGTGGTCGAGTGTACCAATTTAATCGAAATTAAACGACCTCATGCATTTATTTTTATGATATTTAGTATGTTATAAAAATATCCCAAGACTTTTCCGATGTGTGTGTTTACGCCCGTTGTGTAGTTTGACATAAATTGATTTGAAATCCCCGAAAGAATCTGTAAAAATGCACCATGAAACATTGCCAACCACCTTCAAACAAATATTCACGTCCGTACTTAATAACATCTTTATGGAAACTTTTAAAATCTGTTCAGAATAAGACTGAACGAAAACTACCGCTTTTATAACTCCAAATTTTCTTTGGATATTTCAGAAGTCTCTAGATTAGCCGTGGATGATCTTTGGTAAGTGATATCATATTATTGGTTATTCAATATTATTGAACGTTTCAAGTGTTTCTCGACCTCAATGTTCACAGCTTTCCATCACATTGGAAATTATACATACATTATTCCATAACATCTTTATGGAAACTTTTAAAATCTGTTCAGAATAAGACTGAACGAAAACTACCGCTTTTATAACTCCAAATTTTCTTTGGATATTTCAGAAGTCTCTAGATTAGCCGTGGATGATCTTTGGTAAGTGATATCATATTATTGGTTATTCAATATTATTGAACGTTTCAAGTGTTTCTCGACCTCAATGTTCACAGCTTTCCATCACATTGGAAATTATACATAGCACCCTGATGGGTGTAATGAAGTCAGGTCTTGTTGTCTTACCGGTGTTGAGGCCAAGATCTTAGTTACCTCTGCTTCGTGCTTTTCATATAATGGGCATGTTGCTGTGAGGTATTCAACTAATCAAAATTACTTCGTAGATTATTTCAGATGAGACAAAAATGTATTTCCTGTAAATTCTAAAAAATCGGGCTAAACATATCCTAGTCGGCAGAATAGTATTGCTAAACATCACGTGATCATAATACGTTGCTTATCTGTATTATCTTCAAACATATGTTGATTAGAAAATGATCTGGGCTTCCGAATAAACCCTGCAATTTCTACCCGTAGAGATCAGTATCAATTGTAAAGAAAAGATGTAGCAAAGACTAAAAACTAATAAAGATCGAAATTGATGGCAAAACTATTTGCTTGATGGACTTTATCGTTTAGTAACTCGTTAAAATGAGAGGTATGCAAAGAAATCTGCTATGGTAATAATTTGGGCTGATGGACACCTCTCTTGAAAGATTGCGTTGAAATTAGAAAAACAAACACTCAAATAAATTTTCGTATGATTCGTACTAAGGAATCAAACATATAAATATTCAGAGCCTTATTTTAAATAGTAAATAAGTGAAATACAAATTAATGTCTCTCTTGACGACTTTTTATGAATAATTGATTACTGTTTCTAAGCACTGGAATTTGCTGTACACAAGTGAATAAATATATTCTCGGACAGTCAAGTGACGTTGAAAGCTCTTGGCTCTAAATTGGTAGTAAATTGCCAAAAACGACTCTCCTCAATAGGAAGAGTTAACAAATTGTTTCTGGTCTGGATTTCTGGCCATACTGGCCTGGAAGGCAATGAAGCTTATGACTCCCTTGCAAAGGAGGGTGTTGCAAGTTGCTTTATCGGACCAGAACCTGTCATTGGTATCACTTTAGGTTTTGCCAAACTAACATTGAACACATGTATGGCAAGAAGCTGTATTGACTTCTGGAAAATTTTCCAGGATTAGCTCACTCCAAGATGTTCATTCACCCTTCGAAACTTGATACGAAACAGTTGTTGGACTACAGTAGGGATGGATGAACCTCGATGTCTAACATGCCTTCTCACAGGTCACATTTTGAATCATCATATACAGAGACTCAGACTGTCGGAAGACAGTGTGTGTCGCCTCTGTTTTGAAAATTATGAAACAGCAGAGCACATACGTTGTGCCTGCCCCACTGGGGACCGAATCAAGTTTTCAGAGCCGCACTCGCACTATCTGACCTGAAAGACCACTCGCCATATACTAATCGGCTTCGTTAAAAAGCTGGCTTTATTTGGTCGAATGTGAACAGGTGTGAGCCACAATACACCGTTGCGGGTTGCGATGGAGGGTCCAATAGTCCCACTGACCTAACTTAGTCTAACCTAGTGAAATGAATATTGGTATCTCTATTGAAAACTTCTTATAAATGATTGATTACTGTTTCTAAACACTTGAATTTGTTTGAAGGTGACTCACAATATTTCATGATGAACTAATGAAATACAACTTGAATTTGCTTTATTTTCTAACCAAAATATCTTATATAATATAACTTTTTTTTAAATACCTGTGTCTCCCGCACAGACTAATACTGAACAGCAAGGGTCTTCCGTGGCTTTCGCTGAACAAAGGGGATCGTCAATTTTCTTTCCTTTCCTGAAGAAAGGTTTAGGGCATCTTTCGTCGCAATCCATGTTACCATTTTTACACGTACATACTGAATCACAGCCGTTTTCGAGTTTTTCTCCATTTTCGTATGTCAGGCCTCCCTTTTCACATAATCCTATAATAAGGTAAAAAAACGTTATTATTATTAGATTGTTTCAAAAGTTTCGTCTGTTTTCTTGGGTCTACTAATATCTCGGTGAATACTAATCCAATTAAATCGAAATAAGCACCATTTGAATCAGTACACTTTTGAAAACGAAGCACAAGTCGAATATTTTCATTAGCATAAAAAGTGTGCTTGGGATTCGATGAAGTCGACGATGGTCGTTTTTTCTGGTCGTGATTGGCGAAGGTTCTACCAGTGAGAAAGTGCTAAAAATATAATAGTCGGTTGCCGAGAGGTATAAGGAACTTGGTGGGTGAGGCAGAACATCGACGCTCACTTCGTTTAATTTTCAGACGTTGATTTGTGAAACACTTCTGTTGACCAGTGCTGGTTGTTGCTGACGCAATTTTTGGTGCATTTTGTTGATTTCCTCACAATAGGACTTTGCTGTGATGGTTTAGTCCGGTTGCAGAAAGTTATAGTGAATGACACCAGCCGCTGACCACCATACAGTAACCATAGTCTTTTTTTGGAAGGGTTTCACCTTTGAGAAGCGCATGGGTGACTCATCGGTGTCCAAACACTGTCCTGAACGTGTCCTGTTGTACAGGATCCATTTCTCATCACACGTTACGATCCGATTAAAAAAAGTATCGTTTTGTTTGCGCAAAAGCAAACACGAACAGACCTTGAAACGTGAAAATTTCTGTATATCTTTCAAATCGTTGGGCACCCACTTTTTGAACTTTTTTATCTTTCCAATACGATTTGAACAATTAAAACCACATGGGAGTTGATGTCCAGTTCTTGTGCCATCATACGAACTGTTTATGATGGGTCGGTCTGCATCAGAGTTTCCAAATCCTCGCCCTAGATTACAACTTTGGAGCCCATCTTCAAGGCCAATATCTTCGGAACAAAATTTCGCAAATCATCGTCGAACAGAGCGTTCATTAGCACTATCATTGCCAAATGTAACGACACAGTATAATAAATATTCACCGAGATATGGAGCTGTTTAAAAAAATCTGTTTAAAATCTGTTTTTCCGTTAATCAGCTGTCGCTCCCATACGAACGACAACTCTCAGAAGTTGAGAAACTTGTGCGAGCTAAGGACTAACGAGGTCTTATCTTTAAACGTGTGATTCCCAACTCGGTTATAAGGAACTATAAAAATAAATGACATTAAAACGGACAAAACTTTCGAAACAATCTGAAGTGAAGAAAAAAGCTCACCAAAAATAATAATTTTATGAATCAGTAACACATTTCTGAATCAAAAATCACATTTACGAAATGAACTCGTTTGATTAGACCCCACATTACTAAAATACCCGGTTCATTTTGTTTCATAACAGAAAATTGTTTTAAAATGATTGTTTATTTTTCTCTTCTATTTAACTCATTTATGCCATGATTATCTATCATTATATGAGCACACAATTCAAATATAATTGTTTGAAGTACCTCTGTGTTTCTTGTAGGAATGATTATTCTTGGAACGTTAGTAATAGCTCATGGCAAAATGATAGTTCAGTTTGTTCAGTATGTGTCAGGTCATTATCAAGAGTGATGTTCATATACTCTACTTGGTACACGTCTGTTGATCTGCCCTACACATGTTCTATATCAATCAGAACATGGAATTTCGTATATAACCTGGGATTTTCTGCTCTTTGAAGGCTTCAGGAAATATTCTCGCTAGGAAATTCAAGAAAATTGCATTGCCTTGATCAAATTTTTTGTCAAATATTTTGATTGGTTTATTTTCTCAGTGATATTCTATATTACGGTAATGTTATGTTAAATTTTCATGATCCAAATTTCGAGAAAACATACATGCCATTTAACAGCTTTTGATAACTTCAGGAACATTGTTTGCGACTTTCAAAATTATTAACTGTATGTATTCATATGTGGTAAGTAGAAAATATTAGATAATAATATAATATTAAGGACCCTATTTTAAAATAATGAATAGACGAAGTGTCAGTTTACAGTGTTGACAACTAAACATTCTGAAAAACGATAAATGAAACTTTCTATGATTTTTTACTGCTTGTACTTGTAACTAACGTTACTGCAGTTTCGTCCTATAGTTTCGTTTATGGAAAATATCCTTATAAGACAAAACTGCAGTACGTTAGTTACAAATTCAAGTGGTGAAAAAATTTCTTTTTTTATGATGAGCTCCTACCACATAGTAACGGCTACATCCATCAATTTATCTAAACATTCTTTTGTTAGGATACAATATTCCCTAGGTACAACATGCAGTTTTGCATAAATTATCATTCATATGTTTCGTAAACGCATTTCGATGTCAATCCAGAGACCAAGGCAATACTATAGGCAATATTTCATTAATCATCATGAATCTACTTTAAATTGCAATCTGATTTCGTTCAATTTTTTTCTTCATAACTTTGGACTTAGTTGCATTCAGTTTGAGGTTGCTGTAAATCTTTACTCATTTAATTTGTCACCAGCGGTCCGCCCCGGCTCCGCGCGGGTGTAATGCTGATACTAAATATAAATTCACCCACGGGAAATTTAAGGGCATGGAGAGAAAATAATTTTGTTTTATGGACGCGCCTTTTTTTTCCGCATCTTGCGTCCCAGTTGGAATATTTAAAAATTTTTTCTTTGTACATCTACAGCATAATACGAACCTACATACAAAATTTCAGCCTTCAAAAAAATAGCGGTACGGAGAAACAGTGATAGCGCCACGGGAGGCGCTCCAGTTGAAAGTTGGAAGACCTAAGAAGCACCTGTATACCAAATTTCAGCTTCCTAGGACTTACCAATACGGAGAAACAGGGATGAATGAGTGAATGTTAAGTGAGTGACTTTCGCATTTATAAGTATAGATTTCAAGACGATCGTCTACTGAAAAACTGAAATACATTTGCGTATTGTCAATCAGCATTCTGATGGATTGTATAATCAAACAAAACCGCTTAGAAGCAGAAATATAAATTGAACAAAAAAGGTTCCACGGATCGATCTCGAAGAAAAGCCATTTTCACATTCTACAGTTTCAGAGCGTGGATTCTCAATGATGTTGAATTTCATTACTTCGGACTTTCATTATTTAATATTATTTGAAATCTTTGATTCATCGTCATCACCTGAAGACGATTGTGGAAACGTCGTGAAGTAACTTGGCTTGAAATCTTTCAATTTTAATTATTTTATTTCATTTCAATTGTTTAATTTTCATTTTTTTGCTTAATTTCATTTCTTTGTAATTTTTATTTCAGGTGTTTTTTGCTTAATATAGGTAATTTTTATTTTCAGCTAATCTGTTTGAATTTTCAATTTTATTTGTTCTTTCAGATATTTCAAATCATATTGTATCATTTCAGACAATGGAGGTCCGAAGTAATGAAATTCACCATGAAACATTGTCACCCACGACGTTTCGCTGGCTCGAGTGGCTAGCTTCTTCAGAGGTTTATCATCATGGCTTGCTGTCCGATGAGTCATCGGACAGCAAGCCATGATGTATGTATGTATGTATGTAAACCTCTGAAGAAGCTAGCCACTCGCACCAGCGAAACGTCAGGAAGAAATTCCAAAAATCCACGGCTTTCAAATCCGAAAAACAGTGACACTGAAAACCTCAGCCGCGAAAGTCTAAACCATTTTGTCATTGTCAACCACATTCAAACTCTCATTGATGTACTGAGAACGTCCTGCAAAATGACTCTCAATGAGACTGGGTGCAGTATCGCTAAAACCATGATAAGTGTTTTATTTTTGAGAGGTGAGATTAAACAGTTTAAAATACCGTAACACGTGTTACGTGTAACACAACAGATTCCTCAGGTGTGTTTATACAACTGAATTCTACATAATTAGTGCTTTATATAACAATTGGAATCGTATGACTTTCTACATACGCAATGACTAATATGAAGCATGAACTAATTACCAATTTTCACATTAGAATACAAATTCAACAGCTGGGAAGAATTAAATTATATTGGGCCATTCAGTAAATTTTGAACATTTTAATTGTTCAGTGGAAGTAATACTTTTTATATCCTTACAAAAGAATGGGACACCAAGTAACGTTAGAAAGTCATGCTTCAAAAATGATCTTGCTATGATGTTGGATTTGTCAAGACAAGATGAGAGTCAAGAAATTTGAGAGAATGGTAGCACTGAAGCTGTATTCAAAAAGGAATTACTTTCTCACCGCGCTAAAATAAGAGTAAATGTGAATGAAAATCCTCAGTGTTAATCGAGAAGAATTAAAGATCACCGAGAGCACGAAGATTTTTATCCGCTCCACCAGACAGTGTTCCTAGCGAACAATTATTAGTAGCGCAGCTTTAATTTGCGTAACCGCCTTGAATCCGAAAAAGCGGCAATATTACATTTCATTAAGTTAATGCTCCTGTTTTTAACTCCACTAACTTATATGAAAATTAGTAAGTGAAGTTGAAAAAAAGGAGCATTGTACTTAATACTAATTTTTATAAATAAAAATGTTAATAAATATTTCATCATTGTTATAAGATCTCAAACACCCGCAACATCCGCGGATGTGAGCCTTCAAAAATTCACATTCATATCCGCGTATGTGAAAAAATCGGCATCCGCAACATCCCTTATTCAGAGCAGAATAATGATAATATAGGAATATGTAACGGAGGCTTTAGCTGCTGGGAAGAAAGGAGCAGAGACAGCTCGTCATGTCTTATGAGAATGTGAGGCATTGGATCACAGAAGGCAAACAATTCATGGGCAACCCGAAGTAGGTCCATAAGATACAAGATACCTTTACAAATTAGGAAAAACTCAATATACTCCTAAGGCTGCAGTATTTTTCGGAGAAATTGAAGAATTGGATAAATCACACGACATTCTGAACAGGAAAAAAGTTGGTTTACTCACCAAATGTAGAATTTTTCGAGTCACTCTTCGGTAACATCATTTTATGATGGTCCAAATCCATATCAAAGTCCTCATCGTCTCCTATCGTAACGTCACTGAGATCAAAGTCGTCGTGGTGCTTCGAAAAATTTGATAATATGTTACCGGCATGGTGTTCATCCACGGTGAAATTGAGTGCTCGTCCCTTCGGTTCTTCCTTCGAGAAGGCTGAGCGTTGAACAGTGTTCAGTTCTGAGGATGGGTTAGGACTCGGCCTGAAAACGTTGTACGAATCCTCGGCCAACATATCTAAAGATTGGGGCTTTGGTAGAGGGGCTGTCGTCTGTGTTATCACCTCTTGGCTAGTGGACAGTCTTTCGATTTCTGCAAACAGAGGAAAAGACTTGGTAAAGTTAAATATCGTATATTCCGCATTCAATCTCACAGCCCTTATACTTTTGTTGAATGAGATGAGTGAACTTTTTATGAAAATATGTGAACATAGTTCGTTCTGATGAACAATGAAACACTCTATATATTAGAACTGGTAAACTTGATATTACCTCGTGTACGAGTATGTTTCTGTTACTTTATTATTTCTGATATTTCGAAGGGTACAACTTCTGTGCGTTGGCATATAGGTATTTTTTTCAAATCCGTAATGTATATTCGCGGCCGGTTTTGAAAAAGGATTGTTATTGAATATCTTGATGAAGACTTTTCCAACAGATAGATTGGTAACAGATCCATTCGATGGCCAGATGTTTCTCCAGATTTGATGCCACTCGATTTATTTCTGTGAAATAGTTCACATCACTTCCCCTTCTGCTTCAGATTTCAGCTTCCTTTTGAAGATGATCACTTAATGATCGAAACACGTGTCGAGGTGTATTTTTAGGAAAAGTAATGTAACTTCTAACGCCTGATTTTCTACACATGGATTATTATCATTTATTCCATAATAAAAATACAATTCAGTTTGGTCGTGAAGCACCCATTATGAAAGAAAATTCAATCTATGAATGGCTTTTATAATTGTTTTTGAGGTATATGGAAAACAACCATCTCATCAAGTGTTTTATATTATTTTTTATGACATTTAATGATATCATCACTAACAATTTTTCTATACGAGAAGAGCAAATCTCCAACTTTTCTTCAATATTTTATATTTTTAAAGTTGTTTTTCAAACTTTCCAAAACAGTAAAGTTCTATGAATTGCTTATAAAATCACTGTTCCCGAACAAGTGTGGATTTAAAAAAAATGCGTTGTGGTATATGATAAAACAATTAGATGAAGAAAACACTTTAATCACCGCTACAAAAAGTTGTTTTTGGGAGAGAAGCACAAATATTCAAGCATACTTGTTAAATATAATATGAAGTTATTTTGATTGAAAAAATCATAATCAATCCGATATAGAAAATCGTGGGGTCAAGGAATTTAAAAAAAAAAAGAAGCAATGTGAAAATCCATTGGTATATTTTGATTCACATGGAAGAACTATAAATTTCGGAATGGTTCAAAGAAAAGAGGACGAAAAACAAAAATTCTGAGATTTACGAAATAAAATGTGAATAATGTGATACGAAGGATGTTGGTCAGACTAAGCAAAATATAATAGCTCGCTACAAAGAAAATGTTTCACATATTTACTTCCATAGACCAGATAAGTCCAGTGTCGCTCAACATGTTCTAGAGAACGACCACAGAATTGGCGGGCAATGCTTAAAACCGGTACATGACAACAGGTTTTCAGATGGCTTCGGTTTAAGAAACGCGAAAAATGGAATTTGTTCTATGAACAGCGACAAAAGTCCCAATCCTAAAAGCCTGTTATTTACCCTCTGCCGTAATAATTGCAGGTAGAAAACAGGTGAAGATTACACATTAGAACAGGAAGTAATTAACATTAGAAAAAATAACATGGCATATAAAAAAATCAAGATAGCAGTAAAATATGGTCTTAGAGAGTATTTTTGTTCTGTTGTGGATCTTCAATAGATTTATTTCACGCCAGAGTTCTCAAATTTATATTTAGCTGGAATTACTCCAAAATGCTAACAATCCAAACCTTACTATAATATCATTTAATAATTCTGCATATATTGAAGACGAAATGATGTTTCAACATGATAGTGTTCCTCCACTTTGCCACAAAATGTGCGAAATAAGGTTGCTAATTAGGAGGAAAGAGTGATATTGAGTGCCCTTCTCAGTTACCCGACTTGAGTATTCAGATTTTTTGGAATCGTATTGTTGACATATCTTCGAAAAGAGTGGTTCAACTTTCAGAAGCGAAGCATGGATGGGAAATTGGAAGCATTGAAGTGTCAATCGACCTCTATTTTCTTTTTAAATTTATAGATGAACCTGCTTAGAGGGTTGAATATTTTGTAATGGTTTTTGGGTCAAAACTTGTCCCCTTATGAACAAATTTGGCGTGTTACTGCATTTTTCACAGTTATGCTACGCGCTACGTTTTTATTTTTTTATGCATTAGAAAGTGAGTCCGCCTCGTATCTCAGTCAATTTATGAATTAAATTGCAATTATCAGTCACTGGTACTTAGTTGGATTATTACGGACAGCTGATAATAACTATGTTGGATTTGTGGAGCGAAAACCCATTACTCGCATCTCAGACATGATTCATATACAAAGTACCGTAATCATTTCTGACAGAAACGTGCGAAATTGTGTCAGGCCATTCATTTCTTACTTTTTTCTAATTGTTAGTACATGAGTGATGGTGCCGACTATACTCGTTCAACTCGTTCAATTTATACACACAATAACAATGTTTCGGGATACTGTATACAGGCTGATTCACGGTGGATGGCACATTAGACGTTTCTGGTGAACCAGACAACGGATCACTTTGAAAATTTAATGGAAGGCATATTCGGACATTCTCTAGCCAACTAAAATATTTTCGACAATGCGGTGTTGCCGCTTCTATTAGAAAGCAGTAGCAACTTTGATTTTTCAAATGGAACACTCTGTATATAATATTATTTTTGGAATCTCCAACAATTGCCCGACAACTTTTCTTGCTATTTCCCTATACCTATCTGTTACCGTTTTCGAAATAAAAATTAATTTCAATTTTTTTCTTCGAAAATCATGACTTCTAAAAATGCCGATATCTTTTAGTTAAGAAGTACTATGATATCGAAATTTGGTTTGGAGTTAGGTGATACTTGGACACTTCCCACACGTCAGCCTAATCTCCGTTACTTCAATACAGGGTGGTAAAAAAATACAGTTTTTTCGTTTGCTTGGAAAAGTTGCTGAAATTTGATTATTTTAAATGGAACACCCTGTATATTATTGAAAATTCGGAAAGCTGCTGAAATTTGCTTTCTTTCTATGTATATCCTACCTATACCTAACTAGTCAAGTTTCGGACTTATGAACATTTATTTGTGAAAATGTCCCTTCAGAATGGTATTTCCATTCGGTATTTGGTAAGCAGGCCATGATTACTATTTGACAGTAGCGTTGTGACATTGTGACGTTGTTGACACGCATTCAAGAAGATCCACTTTTTTTAAATAAAATTATTTGGACTGATGAATCGAAATTTTCGAGAGAAGGGATTTTCAATAGAAAAAATCGTCATTATTGGTCCAGTGAAAATCCTCACGTCACAAAAGAAGCCGGATTTCAAAAAAATTTAGTTTTAATGTCTTCTGCATGTTGATGGACAACAAATTGAGGTACGTGATATACGAGGAGTCATTAACATCCAGAAGCTACCTGAATATTTTGGAGAATACTGTAGACAGTTTCGTGGATAATCTACCACTCGAAGATTATCGAAACTGTTGGTACCAACTAGACGGAGCTCCTGCACATTGCACAAGAGAAGTGAGCGCAGAACTGGATAGACTATTTGACGATCGGTGGATGAGGCGCTTGGGACCATGGAATTGGCCAGCGAGATCAACCGATCTTAATCCATTAGATTTTTATTTGTGGGGAATGTTTAAAGAAAAAGTTTACAAAATACCCGTGCGTTCGAGAGATGAATTGTTAGAAAGGATTGCCCAAACATTTGAAGATTTGGATCCCAATGAAATCAAATCTACCACCACGAAAGCAGTCAATACCCGCATTTTAAAGTGCTTGGAAGTGAACGGCCAGCGATTCGAACATATTTTGAAATATTCCACATGATTGTTTTACTTTTTTATAATTATTCATATCAATATTTCCAATTTCAAGTTTCTTGGTGCTTTTTTAAAGTTTATCCAAACATATTGAAATTGTTCTGAATTCGTATAAATTTCTTGAGGTTCATTGGCGGTAGATTCAGATACATTTCATTGAACTTTCTACATGTTCTGCTGATAATTTTGTCACACTGTCCAAAAATAATAAACAAATTCATAAGAACTTCGTTTGAATAGTTTTGTTCCATCGTTTTGAAGGTATTTGCAACTTCTGAAGTGACGAAAATGTCGATATTATTAGGAGAATGTCACAACGCTACTGTCAAATAGTAGGTAATCATGGCCTGCTTACCAAATACCGAATGGAAATACCATTCTGAAGGGACATTTTCACAAATAAATGTTCATAAGTCCGAAACTTGACTAGTTAGGTATAGGTATGATATACATAGAAAGAAAGCAAATTTCAGCAGCTTTCCGAATTTTTAATAATATACAGGGTTTCCATTTAAAATAATCAAATTTCAGCAACTTTTTCAAGCAAACGAAAAAACTGTATTTTTTTACCACCCTGTATTGAAGTAACGGAGATTAGGCTGACGTGTGGGAAGTGTCCAAGTATCACCTAACTCCAAACCAAATTTCGATATCATAGTACTTCTTAACTAAAAGATATCGGCATTTTTAGAAGTCATGATTTTCGAAGAAAAAAATTGAAATTAATTTTTATTTCGAAAACGGTAACAGATAGGTATAGGGAAATATCAAGAAAAGTTGTCGGGCAATTGTTGGAGATTCCAAAAATAATATTATATACAGAGTGTTCCATTTGAAAAATCAAAGTTGCTACTGCTTTCTAATAGAAGCGGCAACACCGCATTGTCGAAAATATTTTAGTTGGCTAGAGAATGTCCGAATATGCCCTCCATTAAATTTTCAAAGTAATCCGTTGTCTGGTTCACCAGAAACGTCTAATGTGCCATCCACCGTGAATCAGCCTGTATTAGGGCTATTGGCTCTAAGCTCTATCTACTATTTTTTTCATATCTTTCTGTTTTATTTCACCTCCGTCCATCTCCTACCTCCCATTTGTCTCAGATCCTCCTCAACTTGTTGTTTCCTCGTAACTCGCGACTTTCCCTTTCTCTGTTGTCAAGTGACTCCTTGTTTATAACTTCACAGGCCATACTTGCATCTTTCATTCTTGAAATATGTCCTAACTATCGAATCCCACGAGCCTTGATACTCTTTATAGTGTCTAGTTGTCCATACAGTTCGTACAGTTCTGGGTTTTTTCTTCTTTCCCAAATACCGTCCGCCCTCTTCACTCCGAATATTTTCTTTAGCAGCTTTTTTTCCTAACTTTTCCTTTTTTTTGTTAACGCCCAAGTTTCGCAGGTTGACGATACTGTAGGTCTAAAACCGTCCGATACATTCTTATTTCAGTTTTTCTTTAAACTTTTGATTTCAACAGTCTGCACACTTTTTTTTTTCATTTTTTGAGTGACCTCTCCCTTATTTCCTCCATTGTCATGGAATATTGATTTAAAATATTTCTAGCTTTCGACTCTATTGATACATTTTGCCCATTTTCCTGCTCCCTGATTTTCAAATTAGTCTTTCCCCTCTTCAGGATTTTTTCTAGTTGTATACATTTTTTATTTTTGGAATTTTCTTGTAAAACTTGAGACAATTTGCTTCGTTTGTGCCATCTGCATAAGCTAGACACTGACTACTGTTGCATAAAGGTTTCTTGATTGGTTTTCACTAACCAGTACTAACCAGCTTCTTTAGAACACTATATTTCTTAAGAATTGAATATATTTCATATCTCTTCATGCTGTCGTAAACTTCTGTAAAATCTATAAAAACTACATTTATATTTAGCTGATGTTCTTAGCTGCTTGATATTTGAAGTAATATTCAATATCGACTTCTTATTATTATCATGATCATGATCCATTATTTGTATTACCATCGTTACCAGCTCTGCACCTGAAGGGTGCAGAAATATAAAATTTATAAAAAAAAGTAGCTGACCCGGCAAACGTTGTTTTGACACATGAATTATTTCTATTAGAACAATAACTCTTACTGATAATAGTAACCCTCAATGCTATAGTGTGTACAGAGTGGGCCAAATTTGTCCAGTCATTTTAGGTCGATTTAGGCCTGTATTTCGGAAAGTGGACATACCCAACTGTAAATTTATATAAACTTTGTATTTTGGCATCATAAAAGTATTTCAAAATTCACATATGATTCGATGGCCACAACTTCAAAAATTGGGGGTAAAAAAAAACGACTTTTGGCAGGTTTTTTGCCAATATCTCGTTTCCAATGAGTTTTATGCTAATTGTATTCATTATCAATATTGTTAAGAATTAAATTCTCTACAACTTTTGTTCCAAACATTTTTTCATGCGTTGAATCGTTTTTGAGATAGACGTTTAGATCCTTCAATAGCTGTCTCAATAATGAGAACATCCGCATCATCTCTGGCCTGTTTAGTGTTGATGTATTTGTTAATAAAAAATGAAAATTATTAATAATTACTTATTAAGTAATAATTTATAAACCTTAAATGAGCTGATTTCGATCGGGACAACCAGTTGATTTCAAATAATATTTAATCTGCGCTCGTGCTGCCCTCTATCTCAAAAAAGATTTAACGTATGAAAAAATGTCCGAAACAAAAGTTGTAGAGAATTTAATTCTCTACAATATTGATAATGAATACAATTGTCATAAAACCCATTGGAAACGAGATATTGGCAAAAAACGTGCAAAAAGTCGTTTTTTTTTTACTTTTGACCCCCAATTTTTGAAGTTGCTGCCGTCGAAGCATATGTGAATTTTGACAATACTTTTATGATACCAAAATACAAAGTTCATACGTATTTACAGCTGGGTATGTCCACTTTCCTAGGCAAACCCCCTAAAATGACTGGACCAAAATTTGGCACTTTCAAAACTCTTGTTTTCAAGCTAAATAGATGAACACTTATGGCTGTGACTGAGAATCAAATTTTATGACAAACTTAATGGTGAAAACCGCATATCGGTATCTATCATCGTTTCTGAGTTACGGCATAATTTTCAAAAATATGCATTTTCGAAAATTTGCTGAAACTTTTTGTGACATTTTCAAAGCACTTTTTCACATAGAATTCAATGGTGTGAAAAAATATTTTTTTCAAATGAGATATCAATAGTTATTGATGGAAAACTATTTTCTCAATGAGACAACTTGTATATTCCTGTGCACTAGTGATGTGCCGAGTCGCTGTTTTAATGGATCGATTCGACTTGAGTCATTTTATACTGTATTCGAATCATGACTCAATTCCCTGATTCGAAATCAGTACTCGAATTCTATGTTTGGTATTCGAATATTGACTAGAGTCCGGCTGGATTCTACAACCGATTTTAGAAAAAAGGGAAAAATGAAAAGGAGTTAACTTCAAACAGCGTGTAGGTTAGGTTAAGCATAATGACACAACAATAATAAATCAATGAAAGATAATTATAACATTAAATAAAAAAATCGATATATGATCCAGAGCGATCTATCGTTTGTATTATAATGACGTAACATAGCCTCGAAGTGAGAGTTAAATTGCGTGGGGAACCCCGGTATCATCGATAAGCTATGGAGTTTTGAAAATATTGGATGCGTTTTTAAAAATACGAAAAAAAAGTTTAACTCGTTCAAGTTCAAAAATGGTTGAATGAGTGCATTATGAATAAAAAAAACAACTGTAGATTGTTATTGATTTTTTTATTCTAATAGGTATTTGGAAATACCGTATAGTTTGTGTACGATTAGGAAGATACGATCTACGGTGGGCAGCCCATCAAATTACCACAAACTGTCAAATTTTCCCAAACAGAAACCAACCTTATTATTTCGCCTATGAAGTTCAAAATCGATTACAGAAATTTGACAGATTTGTATAGCTTGACGTGCTGGCGACTGTACATCGTATGAAAGCCAAAAAGGTCGTATAAATTTACGATTTAAATAGTACGGTTGGCAACGCTTGTACGAGAGAGAACCAAATTCGAATACAAGACTCGAGTCAGTCGGACTCGCATAAATAGAACCGAGTTAGTTCTTCCTAACTCGAGTACCGGAATCGAGTCCGGCGTAATCGAATCAAAATAAATTGGTATTCGAGTAGGCGAGTTCTAAAGCAGGAATCGAGTCTGACTCGAGTCAAACCGTACTCGGCACATCGCTAGTTTTCACCATTACGTTTCTCATAAAATTTGACCCTCAGACACAGCCATCAGTTTTCATCTATCTAGTTTGAAAACAGGAGTTTTTCTTTAAAAATATCCATTTCGACCCACTTTGTACAATATTCTTCGGTCCACCTCGAAACTTGTCATTCAAAATGCTGGCTTCGACAACGTTTATCATTAATTTTAATTATTAATCGCGTGCCGTTGCCCAGCTCTGATGGATTCAAATTATGGAGTGATCCGATCTTCAGTTGTAAATTATGCGATGGCATGCCTGGCAAATCAAATAAGTTCAAAGTGTGGGGAGTGAAAGAGGGTTCATTGTGTGAGAGACAGGAGATCGGCTTCGTTCTCATCTCTACTCCGTGGTGTATACTGATTGAGAAGTGAAACTGGCCTGGCGAGAATAACTGATCTATGATAAGGGTTGAAAATGATTGGATTACTAAAATGGCTATTAAAAATAGGGGTTGGTGATAGAAGGGGAAATATTGAGAGTTATATGTATTTTTAATGCTACATCATGAAAAAATAAAAAAAAAAGTGTGTACCAAATATCAGATCAATCTGTCATCAGGAAGGGGGTCAAACTTCAATTACTAAATTTGATCCAAACAAACACCGCAAGCTAAATGAAACTGTTCAACAGCTGATAAATTTCTAACAGAAAGTGATTTGTTATCATATTTTATGAAAAAATCATACAAACGTATGCTCCAATTTGCTTCGTTTTTCGACAAAGATATACTATAGTTTCAATAAAAATTTAGCTCCAGGGGAAGATTAATCTTCCTTTTTGAAGATGATCACTTGGTGATCGAAACACGTGTTGAAGTGTTAAAAATAACGATTTGGTGTTGGAAAAAAACTCCAGTAATATTCATTACTGCACCAAAGGTTCCAAACAGTGCATCAGACAAAAAACACAAAGGATTATTAGTTAAAATCACATCAAAACAATGTTTCATCATACTTAAAGCATCTCCTGTAATTAATAAAGAAACAACTTTTCATTAAACTTTTACACCTTGTTTCACAAAAATGATGCCTGTATTTGTTAACTTTTTTCCTTTAATGAGATGAATAAAAACACTTTTTCTAATTTCCACTAGTTATTTTATTTGTATAACCGGTTTCGGGTTTTATCCCATTATCAAGTATGAAACTGTTTTATGTTATATATTATCAAGTATAAAACTGTTTTATACATGATAATGGGGTAAAACCCAAAACCGGTCGTACAAAAAAAATAACTAGTGGAAATTAGACAAAAGTGTTTTTATTCATTTCATTAAAGTGATCTTGAATTTCCACAAAATAAACAAGTTATCAATCACATAGATTAACTTTTTCTCATTAAATATGACACAACTTCGCCTCTTAAAATAAAATCATCATTTATGTTATACTCTGTGTAAATAATCTTAATAAAAGAAGATTGAAATATTGAAAATATTTGACTCAAATTGATACTTTCTTGTATATGAGGAGGTGCTGTAGACAAATTAACTCCATTCCAAATATTTGATTTCCAACAGAAAAATCCCTCACCAACCCAACAAGAGGAATTGTTCATATTTTCTTCAGCGCCCCTGATTTGCACAAGTCGGTCAAAGCTATAATGAAATTCAACGAGGATCTTACATTATGCGACTGCCTCAGGCTGAAGAAGAAGTACCTGCTCCAATGCGGATAAACAACACCTGAAATCACGAAGTTTCAACGTTGCCACAGATGTTAACCGCACTGAAATTTTAAATTGCACAGTTAAGTTCACCGACAAAGTTGAAGCTATTGGTATGGATGTAACTTTTTTTGGTTTTTCACATTTTGTCTTCAATTGAGGACCGCCTGCCCAGTACTGATGATTCCCAAATTGGAAATGATCAGAATAGTACTCATCTATTTATCTTTTGATTTTTATGTAATTATTTTCCATCGGCTTCACTGCATTAACCATTCTTGATTTTATATAATTTCTAGAAACATGTGAAAGTTTTCCGATGTCATTCCAGGAGAGCTTCTCAAATTTCTGTTAACGCAATTGTCGGTTTTATAGATTGTTCAAACCACCAACGCCGACATAAAAACTTGGCAAGCTAATTTGGGTGACACACCAATACGTGATTCCAGTAAGGTCTCGCTTGCACTTACGCAGTTATTTTCATCTAGTGCTCATGAAGCTTTATACCAAACAGTTGTTGGACTACAGCAGGGATGAACTGCAATGTCTAACAGGCCTTCTTACAGTTTACTGTCATTTGAATCATCATATGCAGAGACTCGGACTGTCGGAAGACAGTCACCATACATCATATATATAATTGAAAAAGACCCCGTCTTAATTCAATCAGAAATGTATATTATGTTTACATGCCGAATCGAATAATACCGAACTTACCGCTAGATTCAAACTCTTGGCAACACCGAAGAATTTCGAACCTCAAAAACCTAACCTACTTATTGGCGACCATGAATTCTTTTCGAGAACAAAACACCCAAATATTTTGATGGAATCAGTGGCGGTTTGTGAGGCTTGACCATGGGCGCCGGTCAAATTTTTCCCGAGGGGTGGCAGAAAGTAGAAAGGAATATATTCGAGGCCGAGCAACGGAATTTTTAACGAGCCAAGCCGCATTGATTTGAGGCCGAGCCGGAGGATCTCGAGCCGAACCGATTCGATCTTTTTCGAACCTTGAGAGGGTTTTGAACCATGAGAGGGTCTCGAACCTTGAGAGGGTCTCAAACCTTGAGAGGGTCTCAAACCTTAAGAGGGTCCTGAACCCTTTTTACGCCTCACAGGTAAATCAAAACGAATGATAATAACTCGGGTCGGTTCGATTCGGGTTGTAAGCTCAACTCGACTTTGAGCTTCAAGCCGCGCCGGGGATTCAAAAGTCTAGCTGAGCTTCGAACTGAATCAAGGCCAAATAAGTTGAACCGAGTCGCGCTCAATTCAAAGATCAGTTGGGCTCGAATACACCCCTAGTAGGAAGGAGTAATTTATAAAAGCATACGTCCTCGTATCATTGGACTAATTCAATTCTGTTTTGAAATTTGAATCGCCAGAGTCACATTACTGTCGGATATTCAGCAGGGTATATCATTTTCAGAATACCGGGTGTCAACGAATCTATTAGATAAGTCATAACTTCTAGACTGTTACATGTATCAGAATGATATTTTGTATAGGCGAATGATGGTATGTGAAGAGGAGAGCTTTCATATATTTTTCACTTTCCGGTCACTTCCGGTTTCACCGGAAATGGCTCCGGTTCTATATTTTTAAATGGAACATCCTGTATATTGTAACAATTTTGAATTTCTGTGACAATTTTGAATCAGAATGTGACATTTTCAAAAATGTTTACGCTTACTTATTTTTTCAGAGTCACTTTTGAAATTGCATTTACGTGGCCATGATGGGACGTAAAGTATTTCAAGAACCTCAGGTGATATCAGAAAATTACAATCGCGGAGTTTTAGTGACTAGTATGTTAGATATGAATAAGACAAGTTGGCAAAATTACATTTTCGTGTACAAAATCTAACGATACTTATTTATTTGCGATTGGATTACAAATAAGAACCTGAATTAAATATTACTGAGGAAAATACTTGATAATAATTCATTCACTTTTGTAAGCACTTCACGAAAAAATTATTTTTTGACGAATCTAACATTACTAATTTATTTTCAATTGGATAAAAAAATTCAATAAAATTAACTAATAATTTCAGCATACACTATAGTAAATTTTCAAAGTGCATTCCTCTTCGTTTAAGACAAATTTCAGCTCGTTCAATCGTTTCTCTCAACAAGTTTCGTAATATTTGAGGCGTTATACTTCTAAATGCCTGTACAATCCTTTCTTTTAAGATTTTGAAAGTGACTGGGCCTGTTGCATAGTAGACCCTTTCTTTACCATATCCCCAAATAAAGAAATCTATCCCAGTCAGATCCGGTGAGCGGGCAGGTCACTGTACTGGATCATTGGTTGCAATAACTTGATTATTAAAATTCTGTATCAAGTAATCAATCACGTCTCTGTACCTGACCCCTGTTAAATGACTTTGAAACAATATTGGCCCAATTATTCTGTTTTCAACTATACCAGACCAGACATTGACACCAAAACTTTCTTCTTGAAAACTTGCCCTCTCTCATTGCATGTTGATTTTGTTAGGCCCAGTACCGAGAATTTTGCCATTATTTGTAAACCGTGATTCGTTGGAAAATTGAATAAAGTTGATGAAATTTGGGTCACCTCTATGATTTTGAAGAAACCAATCACAAAACACTACTCGTCTATAGCCTTCATCAGTATACAATTGGCGATGTATCTGATATTTAAATGCTCGATATTCGTGCTTTTTCAGTATTTTTCTTGCTGATTCGTGACTTATCTGCATTTCTCGACTAATTTCTCCTAAAGAGACCGTTTTGTCAACCCCAACGTTAATCTCAGTCTCCTCATTTATGATAAACCTCTGTTCTGCCTCCCGATTTCCTTCTTGTCTAAAATTATTCTAAACATACGGAAAATACTGATGGGATGGCTGTTACCGATTGGGATATCTCTGAGCATAAAACTCAGCAGCATACCTTGAATTTATGTGGCATTCACCAAACAATTACAACATATCCACTTTTTCACTTTGAATATACATCATTTTGACGGAAAATTGAACTGAAATGTAACGAAAATTTAAAAAACTTTTACCTTCTGCTCATAAAGCTTACGTCACTGTCATAACCTAAGTGAGTATTTTGTTCTCCAAAGAAAACTTGATGGAAATAACTGACTGCAAAATAATTATGCATCATGCCTATCCATGGCACACTTAACGAAAGTAAATAAATCATTATCAAGTATTTTTCTCAGTAATATTAAATTTATGTTCTTATTTGTAATCCAATCACGTCAAAAAATCCTTTTTTCGGAAAGTGCTTGTCAAATATCGCCATTTGAAAAATAATAGTTAGACACGGAAATGTAATTTTGCCAACTTGTCTTATTCATATCTAACACATTCAACATATCTAACAATTTCAAAATATTTCAGAATCTACTTTGAAAAGTGACTGGCCCGATTTGCAACAAAATAGTCAAATATTATTAAAAGTTACCCAACTTGGGTATATTCACCCATATATATCGAAGCAGTGACGCTAAAGATATATAGAAATCCAAAATCTAGACGCCACGGTGGTACACTTGTTGCATGCTTGTTATTGATAAATCGTATTATATTATATTATTAAACTTACCTTTCGTTTGGAGATTTTGTAATGTTTCGAGGATCATCTTGTGCTTGTTTCATAAAAATTTTCATAATCACTTTCAAAAGCGGTGATAGTTTTAGGTTATATGTCTATCGCACACTAAACACTAAGTCATGCGAAGAGAAGAGAGAGAAGCGTCTGTCCTAAATAAGGCTAGCGCTGTGGTTTTAGAGTGAGTGATAAGGAGTCTGTCAGCCGCTGCCATATGCATGAGAAAAAAGGAAGCTAGACAGACTGTCGCCGTAATGCGTTACGTAACGAAACAGTTTACCCTCCTTGAAGTTATCACTTCAAAAAACAACAATCGGAAATATGTTTGAATGTTTCTTAGATTACTTCTTGTTGTGAAATTCAATGCCACTCCTCTGATTGGGGATATTATAACATTCCTGTTATGAGGCGTGGAAAAATGGTCATTACTCGAATAATATACTATTTACGCACACCTATCAAACATATTGTATTTATGGTGCATGGAAACCATTTGATCAAATTACATTGATTTATAGTGCATTCTTCCAGATTTGTAACATTTGCAAACCGAACAATAATTCATAAAGTACATCTTCTAATGAAATTAGTTGCTCCACTAATAAAGATGTCTACATATATATTCCAATGAAACGTTGAACAAATACACTTGTGTTCGAAAGTACAAAGAGAAATACAATCAGGTACAAAACACAAGTTCACTAAAATCTGGTATGAATATAAGGATAAAGTAAAGATGTCTTCGAAATTTTTCCCAACTTTTAACCTTGAAATATTCCATTACTATATTAGTTTACAATAACAAATAGTCATAATTATAACCAAGAATAACTAATTATATGTGCAGAAACAGGTTTCTCCATGTTGAAAAACAATAAACAATTCTTCTCTTTTAAAAAATCTTCATTATTCATCATGATAACAATTTAGTAGAATGAAAAATTCAATTCAAAGGATTCAATCATTTTTTCTGGGAATATTAAATTTAGTTGCCTTGAAGTTCTTTGTAATGAACTTTTGGTTGCCGTCGCTTTAAATTTTACCGCAGTGAACAAATTGCTCATTTAATATTGAATTATTTTCTGATTATTCAAAAATTTGGAAAAGCATTTTGAATGAAAACAATTTCAAGGAGTATTTAATCATACAAGAGGTTGATGTAGGGATGGAATCCCTACATCAGGATTTAAGTCATAGGTATGTATTTCATTTTGAAGCAATTTTTTTTGAAATCGGTTCAATGACAAAAAAAATAACCCCCGGGTACTGAAGAACATGAATTTTTTGCAAATTTTTGTTACTGAGATCACCAGCTCTTTACCGAACTGTCAGCAGGACGGACATGTGATGCGAAACTGTGAGACAAACTTTGCCAATACATAAATTTGTATGAAATCTAGAGCTATATGAGGATGACTTGGCAGAATAATACACTTTCATGAAAATACTTCTTCCTATGTCAATGTGATTTCGAATCTTCTGTAGAATATCTGTTAAGCCATGAATGTTCATTAGCCGCACGTAAAACCGATTGCTGGCGTGGCGATGCATTCCGTGGCGACGGGTAGCCATGCGCAAGCGAATGTGCGATTCGCTTCCCACTGGTTCAGTGTTACGTTATCTTTCTCGCCTTACTGAGCTCGGATACCTATAATGTATATAGTTGTGTTTAGGACATAACCTGTGTTTTACTAAATAAATAATTTTTAAAAATAAAATATGTCTGACAGTGCATTTATCTGTGCATTAGGCCCGCGTATATTTGGTCTGTCTTAAGAGTCAATAAATGTAAAAGCTACTCTCTTGGTAGATTAAAATTCACACAATTATCATAGCACATAATATTTTTGAATTAATTATCAATACATTTTAATTTCATTCGTATGAAAAATTATGTAGGTACTGAAAAACACTTGCTTGAAGAATAAATTTCACAAAGACTGACAACATTGTATTTCAAAATCAGCTGATAGCAAGTAGCGCACAAATGTGTTTTTTCTTATTTGTTAATAGAAACCTCAAAACAATAATTTTCTAATGGTGGTGACATTTATATTGAAACATTTATTATTAATATTTATAATTTTCATAAATATTTCAGTACTCAACCATCATCACAGGGGTCACAAAATATTATTATTGATGTTTCACATCTACCCGGCGTCCCGTGACGGCTCACCATTTTTTCTGAATGATAATACTAATGAATAAAATTATCGCTATTGCAGTGGCAAAAACCTGCATATTTTTTGAGACAGACATATAAAATGTTTGAGTTGGTATTCCTGAAAATCTCATCTTCTATTTCATGAATGAAAATTTGACAGGTGATTAGTACCTTGGTATTTTGTACATTAATTAGGGGACTATCAATTCATTAACTCACAATAGAAGCAGAAAGTAACTTAATTTTACAAGAGACTTGCTTACATTTTCAGCAAGCTTATTATTATCTCCACTTTCGACAGTGGTTAAATGGAAGAGTCCTGGGTAGATTGATTGGCAAGAGAGAAGCAATTCAATGACTTCCGAGAATACCAGATTTACAACCCTCAGACTTCTTTCTTAGGCGACATATTGAATCCGTTGTATACAAATCACAACCTGATGATGATGGACGATACGGTGAAAGGTGAAATACAGCAGTAAACGTTATAGTCTAAGAGCCGGTGGAAGATCGACCTTCGATCGATCGATTTATTAGGAAACATGCTTATGATAACTCGCCTATCGAAAAGTTTACATAGCTATTTTTACGTTTGTTTGAAGGTCATTGACAATGTTTCATGATGAATTACACAAGTTCAGACTTCCATTTTCGAATATATGAAATGATTTGAAATCCCTGAAATAACTAAAAAGGAGAATTAAAAATGAATAGCAGAAAATAACAATTATATTAAGCAAAAATAACCTGAAATGAAATAATAGTGAAATAAAATACAAGTAAAAATAGAACGATTCAACAAAAAATAAAGAAATAAAAATGAAAATAAAAACAAAATGTTAAGAGATTATAAGCCACGTTAGTTCATGACGTTTCGATTGTTAGTATCTACAATCGTCTTCGGGTGATGACTGGACTGATTCCTCCGAGAGATGACTATTTATGGGTCGTTCGAGTACTTTCACTTATCCCCCCTTTCCATCTCTACGCTAGCTTGGCTGAATACGTTGTTTGACAACATGTATGCGGCTTCCTTGAATTTTCTCCTAAATCAATGTTCCTCTCTGTGTATGATCTCAGCTTGGGACCACTCGATGTTGTGTTGATGGGTCCAAACATATGGTCTGCTATTCCTGATTTGCTGGTTTCCCCTCGCTGTGTGTGTTTCTTGTGCTCGGCAATGCGAACATTCAATGGCCAATTCCAATTCTTGGAATCGCAGACTGCGTTAGGTGGCCTGGAATTAGTCCAGTCATCACCCGAAGACGATTGTAGATACTAGCAATCGAAACGTCGTGAACTAACGTGGCTTGGAATCTCTTAACTTTTTGTTTTTATTTTAATTTTTATGTCTTTATTTTTTGTCGAATCGTGCTATTTTTACTTGTATTTTATTCCACTATTATTTCATTTCAGGTTATTTTTGCTTAATATAAATGTTATTTTCAGCTATTCATTTTTAATTTTCCTTTTTAGTTTCAGGGATTTCAAATCATTTTATATATTAGACAATGGAAGTCCGAACTAGTGAAATAGCTATTTGTAATTGAATTAATTTTAATCATTTTTCTTTCATCACCTTCACTCTTCTCATAACCGAATAAATTTCATCTCAACACAGAATATGCATAGGTAGGCTTACCTACTTATTTTTGTCCATGGATGGCTATCTCGTTAATAGATGTGTAAGTAAGTAAGTCAATATAGTATGATTTTTTGCAGGCTAGCCTGCAATTGTAATATCTAACTTATGATATCAATTTCGATTGGTTAACAGATCGGTGTAGTTACCTATATTGACTTACCTGTTAGAAACTTTAAAAACTATCAGTTGAGAAAAATGATTAAAATTAATTCAATTAAAATAGGCAAGTTATCACAGGCGTGTTTGTTAAATTATATTTGATAAGAAATATCTGATGGGTGAAGGTCGATCTCCCACTGCCACTCTTTAAGAAGGAATTTGAAAACATACCTCATTACATTTCAGATTACATAGGGGAACATTTTGAACATTCGCTAATGTAGTGAAGAAGTAGATGAAGTGAATTTTATTATTGAAAATGCATTCAACAGAGAAAAAATCTAAATACTTTCAACTTGTTACTCAAGGATTAAAACTTTGTCATCTAATTTTCTAACTTTTATTACTAAAAGGATAATTGATGCTATAATTTTCACTTAAATATTATCCTGAAAATAATTACCCTCACTGAAGGAGAATTCTAATTATCTCTTTAATTTTCGAACCCCATTTTTCTTAAAATACTTGTGAAAAAATAATAAATAAGTGTACTGTTCCAAAAAAGCAATTCAAATTGATGTACCACTTGACCTCCCGTTGTTGAACCGCGAGGGATAAAAATATTTCTTAAAAAATAAAATGAAGTGAATGAACTGGCATCATTTTCGGCGGCAACGATGGAGGCAAATGATGGCTGTGAATAGGAATTCGATGAGACATTTCGATGACACATTGTTTTTTTTTTAATTTGAGTATTTATGAGTTATGTAAGGTTTTAGTGATAGCGAAAATAAAATTGGAATGATTATTCATTCAATAATATTTGTTCCTCGATAGGGTACAGTTCTTTAAATATAGTGTGAAATAGTGCAAGTGTATTTCCGATTTTTATAATACCTCCTGGAAGGAAAATATTAAGGGTGTGAAGTTTTTTTATTCAAGAAAAGTAACCAATATATCGTTGAGCGTACCATGGAATGAATGATATTTTTTCATATTTTGATAAAGAGTACTACAATTGATAACAGAAGGTAACAAAGTTTTTCAACAATTTTTGTATTCACATTGACATTTTTCAAATTCCACATTTGAATAAAAATTTATGTAAAATCATTATGAAAAAGTCAATAAAAAATCAACTTGCTGATTATGTCGACACATTCTTTACATTTTGAACCTAAACAATTTTTCCAATATAATTATAAATTCCAATTGTATTACACATGCATATTCAAGCGGATATGAAATAAAAGCACGTAAACAGAAACCAAAATGTTCTTATCAGTAGGCAAGTTGAGTGTATGATGTAATATGCCTTTTAGTTTTGTTTCCACATGAAGTTGACTTTTTTCGTTGTTGAATCATTTTTTTTCAAACTGCTCTCCGAAATTCGCAAGACCGTATCCATTGATTTTTATAGTCAAGTATTAGTAAAATTGAATAAGTCATGTTTAACAATATTACCTAATGAAAGAAAATGCATACACATTTGTTTGAATGTGGCTGATAATGTTTTTTGGTGATTTCTACAGGTTCGGACTTTCTTTACCAGTGTTAAAAGATTATAAATCTATGGAAGGAAATATAAAGTGAAAATGACTGCAATATTGAAATTAGAAAAATTTGTAGGATTTGCAATCTCCGGCGTATCGAAAACATTTTTCTCTCACCAGCCGGCTTAGCCCGACCAATGAGTGCCACTTTTATATTGAATTTTTCGAAAACTTGAACCAATTCGTTAAAATTATTGAAAATATTAGAAACAACCGGATCAAAATGTTCGAATGAATCAGTTCAAAGAGAAATGTCAACAATTTTAAGAAATTAAAAAAAACTAAATATGAATGTAAAAAATGGGTTGAACAATAGTTGAAATATCAATTGAATGAAAATAAAAGAAATAAAAATGAAGATGAACGATGAAAAATGCCATAAATTGAAACGTAAGTGATGCTGAGAGTATATACGATTGAAGGACATAAACGACTGTATTTTATAAATATAAATACAGTAAAGTGAAAACCTCAAGTAAAATAGAGACATTAAAAGTAAATATAGTCATGTGAGTCAACAAATCTTCCAAAGAAATTGATACTTGATTTTGGGTATTTCTATGACCAAGGGGTAACCATCAGTTAAGTTACCATGGGTGCCATTCAAAGTTGCCTCTCGTTAACATCCAGTTTCGTGGGAATTGTGGTTTCAATACGGTTGAAACATCTACATCAAATGTTTTTCTACTGTTGATTTACACCAACCTTTTCCACAGCAAAGGATTTGGAGAAGAGCAGTTTTGAATGGACTCCACGGTTACTAGATTTGCCACACTTTGATTTTTTGACGGTACCTTCTCTAGTAAATACCTAGATAGTTTAGAATATATAGAACCCAGTCAGATAATTTAGAAAAAACTAACCCCATATTAAGTGTTATTCTGTATTCTGTGCCATAAAATTCATAAAAGGAGAATATAATTCTCATGGTCTCATCTGTTCTTCATTATTGTTTCAAAAAAACTTATACCCTTTTGTCTATAGTGATATTAGTGGATACTTTTCTTGCATTTGATTCGTATAAACTGACATTTTCATTTCAATTTTCAATCTCAAAAATAGCATGGCATTACAGAAACCGTAACGTATTAAGGATGTTTGTTATTCACCCAGCCCATTATTGTTCATTCAACTCTTCATAATTATATACTTATTGCTCGTCATGTGTGAAAAATCAGTACCTACTTATGCAGTATAATTTGCGTGCAGTATATGTCCCGTCCTTTATGATTGTGTGTGTGATAAATATTAACATACCTAGTTATATCGTTATCATGAATTATGTATGAGGATTGAAGCTTGCTTTTGAATGGAAAATGTAAATAGTCAAAGAATATAATATGTCTATACTCGAAATGTTTCTTTTTTGCATATTTGGTAATGTCTTTATGGGAGAATTTTGAATCCGGTTAAAAAAAATTGAAACCTATCGTTAAAAAAATTAAAATAGTGAAAAACATATTAAAAAGTTTGGACAAAGTGAAATGAGGGTGAAAGTGATAAAAGAAAATGCATAAAAAGAAAAATATTTTATACAGAAATATTTTTTATACATTTTTTAGCCATTTTCACAAAAAAATCAAGTGGTGACAAATCTGGCATCCATTGAGACCATTCGATACTTCAAAGAATTGACGTGTGCCGGTACTCCAGAAATGCTAATGAACGTGCGAAAACTTTTTGAACAAAAACATGATTGTATCCAAAACTTCTGGTTATGAACAAGCTCAACTGAATTAAATTTTGAATTGTTATTTTTCACTAAACAGGAATGATGAAATTTATTTAGACTCCAATGATATTAAAATATTTTTGATCGATTCATATCATCGCTGGGGCTGTAAGTGACGTAATCACAAATACTGGAAAATAAATTCCCTTCAATTAAAAATAGTAGATCCCTACGTTTTTCTAAAATGTAAAATTTCTAATAAATGTAAAGAATAGAGAACCAGCCTGAAATAATGAAAACTCTTTTTAAAAAAATAAGATATAAGTAATTCTTGTTCTGAGACAGTGAAAGTAAAATTTCTAAATTTCTTGTATATTTAAACTATTACGATCCCGTTCAATTTATGCGAAATGGTCTGATTTGTTCATTGACCTGAAGATCACCCAACGACTTTGAAATAAACACCCCAAACGGAGCGATACGAACTCAAACATTTTTTGAATTTCCGGATAATAGATGAAAATGTGTCATTTACATACAACGTGAGTAAGCGTTAAAAGCAGTTCCGTTGCGTAAAATAAAAATGTAGATTAGAGTGAAGAAAGAGAAATAAGACTTTTTATTTTTTGTTACCACTTTCATTTTTAACTAATGTTACTACAGTTTCGTCCTATTGGATTTATTGTCTTAGTTTGAAATTGTCCTAAGAGGACGAAACTGCAGTAACAGTTACAAATAAAGTTGGTAAAAAAACATAGAAAGTTTCATTTCTCATTTTTCATGTAATATAAAAGTTTACTGTTGGCATTTCAACAAATTCTCTATCATACAGCAATGAAAATTCATTTCGCAATCATTCTAAGAGGTGAATATTACTGGAGTTTTTTTCCAACACCAAACCGTTATTTTTACACCTTGACATGTGTTTCGATCACCAAGTGATCATCTTCAAGAGGAAGATCAAACTAATCATACTTACAAAGCTATCCCTATTCATACCATAGATACCTGTTCCAGGTACCTGAGTCTTGAGTTACTTAAATTAATTTCACAATTTGCCTTATCTACTTGTCTTGAGATATTTTCAATTTTCTATATAGATGCATATTACTTTATAGCCAAATTTGATTTCAATAATTTTTGTCACTCTCCGCTTGCCAATTAAGTTAATTAAATCGAGTAGGCTATGAAAGTTTGTTTATAAAAATAGAGGTTCGATGTCACATTTTTACGTATTAATTGACAAATTCACAGTTGAGAGTTTAAAGTGATTTTTTGGTACCATGCCTGACCTTACGATTGCTGAAATGGTTGATATGGTTTTTGCATACGGCTTGGCTGACGGAAATTCAAGCGAGGCAAGACAGACGCATCTATCAGAAAAGGTATCCCCAACGCGTGACTTCTTGTGCAGCGAAATTTGCGAATCTTTTCCGGCGACTTTTCGAATCTGGAAGCTTTGAAACAAATTCTGCAGTAGGACGGCCACGGACTACAAGAACTGTAGAATTGGAGGAGGCGGTTCTCGAAGAAATTAGTGAACATCCAGAGACAAGTACAAGAAAAATTAGTCAAACTTTAAATGTGAGTCACATGACAGTTTACATAATTTTAAAGGAACAGCAATTATATCCTTATCATATTCAGTGTGTCCAGGCACTTACGCTACGTGATTTCCAACCACGTATCGAATTTGTTCAATGGCTTCAAAGAAAAGTCAAACAACATTCGCAAATTTTATCGAAAATCCTCTTCACAGATGAGGCTAATTTTTCAAGAAATGGTATCATGAACTTCCATAATAACCACATCTGGGCGAAAGGTAACCCACATGCGATAACGCAAACTAATTTCCAAGACGGATTCTTTTTTAATGTAAGGGTAGGCATAATTGGGAATTATTTAATTGGGCCCTATTTTCTCCCCGTTTAAATGGAGATGCTTGCCTACACTTATGAAATATGAGCTTTCCCAACTTATGGAAGATGTTCTCATTGGTCTCCGAAATCACTCTTGGTTTATGCACGATGGCGCTCCTGCTCATTTTAGTGTGATAGCAAGAATTTTTTCAGGCGTAGCATATCCCCAACGATGGATAGGAAGAGGAGGCACTGAGTATTGGCCCCCGAGGTCACCGGACCTCAATCCCATCGATTTTTTCTTTTGGGGACACCTAAAATCACTAGTTTATGCTAGCCTCATTGAAAACGAGGATATGTTGAGGGATCGCACCATATCTTGCTGCGAAACGATAAGAAACACTCCGGCCATTTTTCAACGGGTGCGGAATTATTTGATGAGGAGAGCAGAAGCTTGTATTGCTGTTGGGGGTCGTCACTTTGAACAGTTGTTGTAATAGTTGTTTCGTTCAATTTTCATATGTTTATTTCCCTAATAAATAACATAGTACTTCTCTGAATTGTTTTTCTCCAAACTCTGAAATGTAGCACTTTCTAATTGAATATTTAAACCTGACATTTTTTTTAAATTTGGATTGAATAAGCAGTTCGATAATGCTCAGTTTAGAAGAAGTCTGTACGGGTATACTGCGTATAAAGTTTGATGAAAATAACTAAAATTGCAAAAAAACTTATGACAAAAACCTACCATGTTTTAAAAAATTTCAACAATTTGTATTTCGAAAATGAATCATTTTTCGTTAAAGATTTTATAGGAAAAATTTGTTTATTTTGACGAGATCCACCACATACTTAGTTTTTGTAATGTTCTCAGCAACTTCACTTAGCACCCTAGAAGCTAAGTAATATGCATCGATATAGAAAATAAATTGTAAATACCTCGAAAACGATCACCTTCAGCGTTGTTGAGGAGGTGTACCTTTTTTACTTGGAAAAGGTGTGGGAATTAGGTTTTTTCATGAAACGTACCAAAAGTTTACTGTGAAAAAAGTTAGGGCAATTTGAAATAAATAATGATAGCGTACGCAGCGCCCTCTAGAAGTTACATGAAAATTATTACGAAATTATGATTTCCCACGTCAAAAAACCACGGGTACCGAATTTTGTGCAAATAACTTATTTTTTGCAAGAGTTATTTTCAAAAAGCGTACAAAAAAATTCAATTTCAATACCCCGTATCTCCGAAACGAAGCATTTTCGGACACAAGTTCATATAGATTTATAGAATACGTCACTTGAATATTTCAACGTACTTATGTTACACCCTGTATTAGGTAATGGTAATAAATTATAATTTTAACAAGCTATATAGTATACTATTAGATATCGGTATACTATATAGCTTGTTAAAATAATATTCTATTTATAGATTTACCTGACTATTACATAAGGAAACATTGTAAAATTAATTTAAGACAAGTAGATAGGGCAATATTGTGAAATTGAATTTTATATAGGTAGCTTATAAAATTCAAATCTTAGATTCACCTAACCATTACATAAGGGCACATTGTAAAATTAATTTAAAACTAGTAGATACGGCAATTTGTGAAAGTAATTTTATATAGCTTTTAATTTTTCAATTATTACATTCACCTTACTATTACATAAGGACACATTGTAAAATTTATGTAAGACTAGTAGATAAGGCAATATATGAGATTAATTTTAAATAGCTTATAATATTTCGATTATTAGCTTTACCTGATTATTACATAAAGACATATTGTAAAATTAATTTAGAACACAAGTATATAAGGCTAATTGTAAAATTAATTTGAGACACTCAAGACGCAGGTACCTAGAAGAGGTATCTATGGTATAAATTAGAATAACATTGTAAGTATATTTAGGTTAATCTTCCTCTTGAAGATGATCACTTGGTGATCGAAACACGTGTCGAGGTGTTGAAAATAACGATTTGGCGTTGGGAAAAAACTTCAGTAATATTTATTACTAAACCAAAGGTTCCAAAGAGTACATCATAAGTATTCTAAGAGGTATTGAAACAAACTATTGAAACTTATGATGCACTGTTTGGAACCTTTGCTGTAGTAATGAATATTTTTGGAGTTTTCTCCCAACACCAAATCGTTATTTTCAACACCTCGACACGTGTTTCGATCACCAAGTGATCATCTTCAAGAGGAAGATTAAACTAGAAACTAACACGAAGCTAACGCTATTTATGCTATAGCATATTATCCATTATTTTCTATGTCGTCTCCTAATAGTGCTTCTAAGTTCTCTGCAAATGTATTTGAATTAAAATATGTATTCAGTTTATGTGTTCGACAAACCCACTTTTACAAAAAATCTTTCATGAACGCAAGGAAATATTGCTACAGTGTAAGAATTAATCACTTGCATTAATCTGCATTGTTTGGAAATGGCACAATTTCTATCTTAGAGAAACAATGAACAATGATAGTGGTGTATCAAGCTAGTTACATAAGACAATTTTCTTACGAATGGTCGACTGAGAGAAACGTAAACAACTTGAGAAATTACCAAGTAATGTCAATTTTTGAACGTATCAAATCTCGTACTCAATTGGTAATTAAAAGAGAGATAGTTGCACAATTTATTCAGTTCAAAATGCGTTGAGATAAACGACTGATTTGCTCCAGTTCATTAAAGATGTAGTTTCTACTTGGAAAATTCACGTAATAACTTAGTTCCGGACCTGAAGTTATATCTGTAACCTAAGAGTGCAACCAGGTTGAATTACTGTTTCCTGGAGATTACTGTTTCAGAACATAAAAGTAATTATTTCTCGGGTTCACTATTCGTATAGAGCATATATCATTATGGTTGTTCAAGGATTAAATTATAACTAAAGGTATAGAACTTGAGTGGTTTCAGAAGACACTTTATTATACGGAGTCTGTTCAAAAAATAAATATAGTTTGAAAAACTAAAAAAATACGCTTTTAAAGAACATCGAACTAAAAAGTTGCAAATATTTTTTAAATAAGCCTAAAACAATAACGAACGAAAAATACTAGTATTATTGTGAAAAAAGCGACGGGCGCTTGATATATATAAAAAATATGGCACAAAGCGCCCACGCTTTTTTCACAATAATACTAGTAATTTTCGTTCGTTATTGTTTTAGATTCATTAAAAATTTTTTTTAAACTTTTTTGTTCGATGTTCTTTGAAAGCGTGTTTTTTGGGTTTTTAAACTATATTTATTTATCATTTTTTAGTTTCTATGCTATTAAAGCGTGTTTTTTATTTTTTTTTTAAACTATATTCATTTCATCTAAACTTTGGGATCAATCAGCCGTATATTATTTAGAAAAATGACCATTGATATTTTCCGATTCCGGAGAGGGAGCCTGAAAATCAGCCACCAAGCCTAAGGCAGCAGGCGCGCGTGTTAATAAAAAAAAATTCAAATGAAGAAATACATGTAAAGTGAGTTCGAATTATATCAAGGAGGTTACGTACAGTGCCATCCTCCCGCGAATAAATCAAGCAATAATGTCGATATGAGGAGTTTACGAACAGCACCATCTGCCCGCGAATAGATCAAGGAATAATGTCGATATATCAAGGAGGTTACGTACACCGCCATCTGCCCGCGAATAGATCAAGCAATAATATCGATAATTCTGTCAAATACAGATCCCGATATGGAATGAAAAGAAGAGTTACAAACAAACATACATACATACCTACATGTGAAGCTTATATAAAACGTGTAATATGGTGAATGTTCAAATTTCGCAGGCTACGTATATTCGATTAGCGAGGCTAGCAATGTTGAATCATTATTCAACAAGAATGCATTTAGAAGCCAAAGAAATACACAAACACCAAGAGAACTTCAAAGATCTGGCAAACAACATTGAAAGGCGCCAAAACGAATCCATGTCACTTAAATCGTGCGGAAAGTACGCACGAAAATGCACGAAAAATCAGAACTATAAATGACATGACAGAAATCAGTATTCGACCAAGCAACTGAAGATGACTACCGCAGTTGCAGTTGTAACCAAAAAAGATCACTGCAAAACCCGAAAATCAAACAAAATATTAATACACAATAACGATAGTTGGAAATGTGTTGTATAAGTCAATCGAACGCGTTCCAGGTATCTTTGATGAGATAGATGTTTCTTTTTTAGACAGAACCCAACAAGCATTCCCAATATGTGTTAGATTGCCATTTTTTAAGAGCAAAACACAAGCACCACAAGAAAATCCTCAAGGCGCTCTAAGAGCGGTGCCTGTTCGAAAGTAGCAACTCACGTTGGATTTGAGTCGCTGAAGATTAAATTCATTTGAAAAAACGTTCTCAGGAAGTTCTCCAAATGAAAGAGTTCTTAAACAGTGAAGTTCGAAGTGTACTGAGTTGAACCTCAAAACGATAAGCTGCACACATGAGAACTATACTCCAAAGAAGGTCTCATCTGAGCTTTATAAAGCATCAAAAGTTGCTGAGGTGAGTACAGTTTTCTGGTTGGGAACAGTGTTCCAAGCTTTTGAGATAAATAGATAAGTACTATTCTGATCATTTCAATATTGATTTCAATTTATGAGCCACCGGTAGATAGCTGTTTCAGCCTATTGGGCATCGTCAGTAGTAGGCAGGCGGTCCTCGATTGAAGACAAAATATGAATAACCAAGAAAAGTACTTAATAAAAATAACTACGTAAGTAAGTAGTAGTTATTTGTACAACTTATTGAAAGTCACTATGAACTTATACCAATGCTTCAGAAGGAACATTTATGTACATATCTTCTACGTACATACATCACATATCAGAATTTCCTAGGAGGTTCATCTATTGAACTAATTGATGTAACATCAAGTATATACTAACGCAGATAACATAAAATACTTGACTTGTGAATTAACTTTGCTTTTCAAATTAAGAGAATCATTGAATACCGCCAAATATGGGCCTCACCTTTAGCCATGACATATTGGTGTCCATTTCAATCACCAACAAACTTATCGAAGCAGAAAGCGGAATTGTCTGTCCTGACATTATTATATCCGATTCGGATGATTTTTTTGAAGAAAACCGATGCCTGAGTTTTCGTGGCATTGAATGGAACCTGGTTACTTTCACCCCAATTCGAAATCACCTTCATGTACTCATTAAGATAAGCAACCTTCTGCTGCCAGTGAAGATGTGCATCCACAGCCGGTGTCCTGGAATCCAAATGAAATGACGAGACGAGTGTCTCGTATCACTCATAGCTGAGCGACTGGTCTATAGTTATTTGAAAATTTTTCCTGCCCTTTTTGGGAATAGGCTGAACGCGATCAACCTTCCAACAAGAAGGAAAAACCCCTTCCCCTTGTAAAACAAAATACTGGTGCGAGTTCATTGGCGCACTTTTTAAGTACGATGACGGAAAGTTTTTCAGGACAAGATTCCATTTCTATTTCAGCTGCATTTTTATTCCAAAACATATTGCAATCCAAGAGATACTCGGTGGAATTGTGTGCCATAAAATTGCTAAGACAGGTTCTAGTTTATAAAAAACTGACACATGGGGTTCTTGTTATTAAATTTCATTTGCTTACAGGCTTCAATTAAAACATGAAACATTTTGTTGTTGTATACTGGGTATGTTCTTGGTATAAAATTCCTGCATAAATTACTAAACAACAATATTGACAGTACGGTTCATTTACCCGAGATCAATTTCTCAGTACCAAGAAGCGAAGGTCGACACAATCTGAAATTCTATTGCGAAGCATCACGCACAAATGTTAGGCTACGATCACCATTGAATTTTATGTGCAGTAGTTTCAATAAAATCTGTGAAAATATTCATTTCAATTCTCTGAACGCCTTGGTATCATGTATCCACAATCACTTTCAATAATACTATAAATAACATTTTTGTCAGTACTGCTACATTGCATGATTTGTAACTTTTTGGTTATATACTCAATTTTTCATTCCTCTTTTGAAATTTTACGTATACTAATATTTTACATATATACTTTTATACATTTCTATATCCCATTATTTTCAATATTTATTTCATATATACTCTGTAATAATAGCATTTCCTGTAACTAGGTACTCCTGTTGGAAATAAATCTTTTTTTTAGGATATATTTGCAGAAAATACCTTTTTCATTTGCTAGTGGAGAAAATAATGCCTAAAATATGTCATTCGAAAGTGAAACTCATAAACCTTGTAATTTTTCAGATGTTTTCTCAAACCAAAGGGTAAATTTTCGTTTTGAGGGCACCCGGCGATTTTGAAAAAATTTTTGAGTTTACTTACGTATTTTGATGCGTAGATTACGAATCCGAAAGAAAAAAAACGGCGCTCTCTCTTATTTACAAAGTTACGGCCCTTCAAAGTTCAGAAAAGGGCAACTTTTCAGCTTTCTTTTTCACAAAATAAACTATTTAAAAACAAGCTTTTATTCACTAGGTCACCTTTCCACCTTATTCGTCCTCCTTTGACACTTTTCACTTCAATAATCAACATTTTTCTTACAAAAAACTTATCCGCCGCCTACTATTTCAAATTCGTAGATTTGAATTTTTAGTTTGACGTGATCCTGACTAAAAATTATATAAAAGTATCGGTTCTCTGTTCCCGTTTAGAAAGAAAAACGAGCAAATTTTAACTCTTTCGACATATTTCAATGTTTTTGTCGATAAAACCTCAATAATATAGTTTGGCCATCCACTTTGATGTCTTGCATCTACCATAACACATCACCTATAAAATTGATCAAAAAATTATAATTTCAAAATTAACGTATAACTCATACTCACTAGGATTATTTTGCGGAATATAAGCTGCTGTTAGTTTACTTCTTAAATCCATCTTATCTTAATACACCACCAAAAACCAATTTACTTTCTAAAGAATGAAGGCAAAAAACATTTGAATTACTTTAGGAATATTAACAGCATCAGTCATACCAACTATGCCATTAACCTTAAAAACGTAAAATATAGAGATATGTAACCAAAAACCAGCTTCGTACATTTTTTAACATTTTTATTGTAAAGATGTTGATTATTGAAGTGAAAAGTGTCAAAGAAGGAGGAATAAGGTGTAAAGGTGACCTAGTAAATAAATGCTTGTGTTTTTAAATAGTTTATTTTGTGAAAAAGAAGGCTGAAAAGTTGCCCTTTTCTGAACTATGAAGGGCCGTAACTTTGTAAATAAGGGAGAGCGCCGCTTTTTTTCTTTCGGATTCGTAATCTACGCATCAAAATACGTAAGTACACTCAAACATTTTTTCAAAACCGCCGGGTGCCCTGAAACGAAAATTTACCCTAGAGTGTATGAAATGGAATATCATAAATATTAGCGTTTCAAAGTCGTATAGTTTTAGAAATGAGAAAGATATTTTATTGCTATATACATATGGAGACAGATATAACAACAGGTTATCGTGACACAGTGGGAGTCGATGACACATAATTATTCTTAGAATATCCAGTATTCCTGTTGCTTTGATTGTTTGTATGATTTACCTACCGCCTTATAATATTTCAAATACTTTCAAGACAGGAGTCTTCAAAATATACCAACTACTTATTCTTTTTTTTTAATTTTTAGCATTGACATTTTCGACACTGATATTTACTAGATGGGCTGAAAAGTCTCGGGCCTAACACAAAGATGGCGCTAGTTTTATTGTTTTCACCGCTTTTTCAATTATTATTAACCTTCAAAAGAAAGCTGTTGAAGTTTCATGATATTCTACTTAAAAGTTTGTTAGTTATTGTGCTGAGAGTGACACTACTTCTGTTATTTTCAAAACAATGGATCAAAAACAATTCCGTGTTTTAATTTTACAATGCTTCTTGATGGGAAAAATACCGTTCAAGCAAAGCAATGGCTTGAAAACTTTAATAGGACTCCATTCCATCAGAAAGACAATTGAACGTTGGTTTGCTGACTTCAAACGTGATGGTAGAGACACCGATGATGCAGAACGTGTGGGCGTCTAAATGAGGCCGTAACACCAGAAAACATAAGTTGTGTGAGTTAGCTGTCATTGTAAAGATATCAAAAGAACGTGTTGGCTTTATATTGCATGGGCACTTGATGCTCCTTTCAAATTGCCGCACGAGCTCACTCTTGACCAAAAACAAGAACGTCTTGATGATTCTGAGCAGTATTTGGCCATATTTTAAACATAGCAAACCGGAATTTTTGCGTCGAAATGTGACAATGGATGAAACATGGATCCATCACTTCACTCTGGAATCAAAACGATGGTCATCTGAGTGGAGAGCAACTAGTGAACTTCGTCCAAAGCTCCCAAAAGCACAACAATAGGCTGGTAAGGTTATGGCGTCGGTATTTTGGGATAAGCGTGGTGTAATATTCATCGACCATCTTGAGAAGGGAAATACCATCAACAGTGAATATTATATATCGTTATAGGAGCGTTTGAGTTCCGAAACTGCGAAGAAACGACCGCATATGGCAAAGAAAGTTTTTTTTCTTTAAGACAACGCACCGTGTCACAAGTCAATTAAAACAATGGTATAACTACATGAAATGAACTTCGTATTTATCTCACATCCACCGTATTCCCCAGATTTAGCTCCAAACAACTACAGGATGTTCGCAGACCTCAAAAAAATGCTCACCGGTAAGAAAATTCCCTCGAATGAAGAGGTTATCGCAGAAACTTAGGCCTATTTTGAAGCAAAAGATAAATCGTTATACAAAAGTGGTATTGAAATGTTAGAGCTGCGCTGGAATGATTGTGTGGCTCTTGATGGAGGTTACGTTGATGAATAAAGCCAATTTTGAACAAAAGACAATACGTTTTCTTTCTTAGGCCCGGTACTTTTCAGGCCATTATGAGACAATTTCATTGCAATTTTTCAAAGAATTCAACTACTAACGCCCTAGGTGTAGGTATTTATCAATGCTTCGGGGTTATTTAGTCAAAAGTTTCATATCTCAATGGAAATCTGGGGGAAGTATCAACTCAGGATGATAGTGACCAAGCGAAATTCAATGCTGAGAGAAGCCCGTGATCACTTTTCTATAAGTTGATTGTGGCACAATCGAATTTGGTCTTGCTACAATCAACTTTCGCGGATAGCAGTTTCTTTGAAACTTTGATACTATTTTATACTAGAAAGTAATGAACATCTCAGCAACTCTCAACTATTCCTTCTCTGGAATATAACGCACATACATAGTGCTTTTTCCTTAAGCATCCTCAAAGGCTGCTAGATTTTATCCAGGAAAAAATCATTTACCTGATTTGGTAGGCAGTGTTTCTACGTTGAACTCAATACACCTGAAAGGAAACTAAATATATTGAAGAAAAGATAATTGAAACTTTCTATGTTTTTACCGCTTTTATTTGTAACTGACGTTATTGCAGTTTCATCCCATAAGGACATTTTCAAAGTTATACAAACTTTAATTTATAAAAAAACATCGAAAACATAGAAAGTGGTAAACACATATAAAGTTTCAATTCTCTTTTCTTCATTATGATTTCCTACCACGTAGTAACGGCTACATTCATCAATTTAACTGAATATATGATTCTGAGCCCACTCAGTGTAACCAACGGAACATTCCAGGTACCTTAGAACGCTTCATTTATAGTAATACGAGGATCTGATGAATTTTCTTTCCCAAGTTACGTGCAATCTTCATGAATCATGAAGTAACCGAAAAAGTCGACCTTGGGTCTACAGAGAAGATGAAAGTGGACTGAAAGACTCCAATTATCATATCGAATCGAGAGTTCAGTTATTCAATTCCTGACGCTGTTAACAAACTTAACAGGCTAGCTGGTACAGTCAGGAAGCGACTTGTAGCCTCATCAAGAGCAAGATATCTCACGAATCTGCCTTTCATCGTATTCTTAAGCAGCGGAAATAGAATCAACGTGAGAAAAGGAAACAAACTCCACCGACGAGCTGAGCTGGTCACTCAAACCAGAGGCGAGAAAGCCTTCCATTACTGAATCTAATGTATCGTCATGAATAGGTAACTTAAGAATGCCCTTACATGAAAAGGTTGCTGCAGTCATCAAAGTGAGGTGCCCTCAAACATCTGACAACCTCAATATTGACCAATCAACTGGAATCTCTAGTATGCTTTTATGGCTGCCGTAGAAGATATTCCAGAAGACAGTCTCCAGGTTCTCCAGAGTTACACTCTACGGCCTGGATGGCTACGTGTAACCTTAAAGGATCAGAAGAGCGCCTCCTGAAGGGTGCAGTATGTATTCTGGAAGATGCCACTCAGAAATGCGTAACAAGAGACCTCTTTCCAAGCCTGACATTTGTATTGCTCACCTACCTGTCGAGGTAGTCGAAGAGTAACCGCAGATCAGGTTGTCACCACATTGAAAAAATTGTTCCACAACCTATCAACCTTGGAGTGGAGTTTTCAGGCCCTAGAGCAAATCACATACTCTATGCCTGCCCCGCAGCGACACGAATCAGGTTTTAAGCGTTTGGCAAAGTTTCAGTTCCTCCAGATGACAATCAATATCAGTAATCAAATGAAGTAATCAGCTTCGTTAAGAAGTTGTATTCATTTGGCCGGATTTTACTAGGTGTGAGCCACAATAAACACGGGTTGATGTGAAGGGTCAAATAGACCCCCTCACTGTAGACCTTCCTAGCTACTTACCCTCTATTTTGGTCCTCTTGGTTAATATCGGTTTAGATGATCTTATGTCCCTATTCTTTGGTTCCCTGAAAATATCATTATATTTGCCCTCAACTAGTACCTACATCATTCAAGCATAACTGTAGAATAAACTTCCTGAGATCGTTTTTCCAAACTTGCAGTCAATTCACTTTTTCACATTTGCACAGCCATTTCTTAGCGACTTGAGAATTTTCTTGCGGTGCTTAGGCATTTCCATGAAAACTTGTTTTAAGAACCAAAAAATTCGTTAAGGTAATTAGTATTTAATTCATCAATTCATTGAAAAACTCATAGGTATTTAGCATTATCGTTTATAGTTAGTGAGCTGAAACCGAATTCTTGTTTGAAATATAAATACTTTTGTTTTATTTACGATGTATCCAATCAGTAGTTTCAGAATCTTTAAAGACAATCTTCCAAGTGAAATTACTTTTAAATCACAAAAAAACTACACTTTTGTTAGCAACAGCGATGATTTTTCTTCATCAATTTTAAAGGCAACGTCACTAACAAATATATCTCAACCTGAATGACACTAAATATCTTATTCAAACCCAGCCGATGTCAATATAGCACTAAATGCGGGTGAAATTGCATAGGAGAAAGTAGTTGTCTTCATTCTTGACTGCTAGTGAATGTTAATAACCTTCCGAAGGTTGAAATTATCGAAAGAAAGGATATATTTTGATAGATTCTCTTTTTGCGCTCCACTGAGACAAATGAGGATAATGAAACAAATTACACGAGCTTTCTTATTGAATAGAATTGAGGTTACTATGATGTTTGCTGTTTGGTAATTCATCGGAGTGAGTTTATGAAACATGCCACATTGATCCGACTGAATTTGGTACTATGTCGTCAGTTACAGAAGAATTATTTTCATGTAATTCCTAGTAGGATAGAAATAAAACACTTTGATGGCTTCGTATACTGTTTCCTCACAGTGAAAAGTAAAAAATGCCCATCATAAATGTTAAATGCTAACGAAATGCTAAAACAAAATTTTGTGATTTCGTTATGATTTGTCAAAGCTTGTTTGGGCGGATTTATAATACTTTACCAGGTTGCATTTTGGTGTCGCAAAAGGGTCGCAAACAGGATATTTTGTGATCGTTTGGGTCGTTTTCTACCTGTAGTGAAGTGCGTTTGGATATTTATCAAAAATACTTGTTGAAACTAATAACTATGTTCATTTATTTATATACAATTGATATTGTTATAATATATCAATTCAAATATTTACATAATGATAAATAGGTAGGTATGCTTATTTCGGAAGATATCAGGTATAAACAAAAATTGTGGTTTCTTATCATCAGATAAGTCCGATAAATCTTCGTCGATTGTTATGATTGAAATTTCTACAATTTCCTCAACTAAATGGTCTGATTTCCATGTATTGTTTTTATAGTACTTGAATATATTATCAGATGCCTGTACAATAACAGTAATAATAATAATATTTATTGCCCTCTTGACATAAAATGTATAGGAATTGTCAATCAGAAATGAAATAAAATACATACAAAACAAAATAAAAATACCACAAAAACAAGTTGTCACAATGAAATTATATGAAAATACATTTAACAAAAACAACTTGATAATAAAACTTTCCTTCACTTTTTTCTATGGCAAAAAAATGCCTTTGTTGTTTTAATATTTTTGGGAAGTTGGTTATACTCGTAAATACCTCTAACAACTATCTAACATCTTATACATTATACTGAGTTTATTGTATAAGTTTGAAAATGTCCTTATAGGACAAAACTGCAGTAACGTTAGTTACAAATAAAAGTGGTAAAAAATAAATATAGTTTAAAAAACCAAAAAAAACACGCATTTAAAAAACATCGAACAAAAAAATTAAAATATTTTTTTTAAATAAGCTTAAAACAATAACGAACGAAAAATATGGCACAAAGCGCCCACGCTTTTTTCACGATTATACTGGTATTTTTCTTTCGTTATTGTTTTAAGATTATTAAAAAAACATTTTTAACTTTTCAGTTTGATGTTTTTTAGTAGCGTGTTTTTTAGTTTTCAAAACTATATTTATTTTTCATTTTTTAGTTTCGTATGCTCTAAAAGCGTGTTTTTTAGTATTTTTAAACTATATTTATTTTATCTAAACTTTGGGATCAATCAGCCGTATATTGTTTAGAAAAATAATGACCATTGATATTTTTCGATTCCGGAGAGGCAGTCTGAAAATCAGCTACCAAGCCCAAAGCAGCAGGCGCGCAATTAAGGCAGCAGGCGCGCGTGTTAATAAAAAAAATACTTTTTCCAAATGAAGAAATACATGTAAAGTGAGTTCGAATTATATCAAAGAGGTTACGTACAGCGCCATCTGCACGCGAATAGATCAAACAATAATGTCGATATATCAAGGATGTTACGTACAGCGCCATCTGCCCGCGAATAGATCTAGCAAATAATGTCGATAACTCTGTCAAATACAGATCCCGATATTAAATGAAAAGGAGAGTTACAAAAGAAAATACATACATACAGGTGAAGCTAATATAAAGCATGTAAAAAATATAAAAAGTTTCAATTCTCTTTTCTTCATTATGATTTCCCACCACGTAGTTACGGCTACATCCATCAATTTAATTATCTAATATTTTTCATTTTCTATATTAACGTTTACTGGAGAAACTGTACAAATTGATGAAAGTGACAGGTTTCTACAAAAAAAATTGAAAAATTGCTTGGTAGAAATTAATTTCCGAAAAAATCTTGTATTGAAAGTTTTTGTGACAGAGAAGTAATAAACTCTAGGATAAATATTTACACTGCAAATCGAGCTCTTGTTCTCTTCGTTAGCACCCCTCTTTCTGTAAAAGGCCTGAATCATTACTTGCCTATAATGAACTATTATTCTTCTGAAATGAGTGTCATCCAAATGGCATTATGTCTGAGTCATTTACTGAACTGTATAGTATGAGTCAATTCAATGAATGTCATAGATGTTGTAAACAAGGATTCGCTTTTTGGAGTTTTTATTTCGAAATGTTTTCGACAAACTTTCATGAATATCCTCCTCGAGAATGTTATTGAATTTCGGTAGGTGTATGTGACACACTGGTTGCTTAAGTATATTACTTTGTACGGTTGCGGATGTATTTATTTCCATCAATGTCTAGAGGTCATCGGAATTGCGTTCAGACGTATACACAAGACCTACTTTACGGTAAAAATTAAAATAAAAGTGATGAGTTCACGGTCTTGGTGAAACCTGTTTCGCATTGGCTTTATACGTAATATCATTAGCTGTGAAAGAGATTTTAATGCGTCGGAAGGAAGGAAACCGTTATACCTGCTCTAAATATTGGAATCCGGAGACAGAGGAAACACCACTTTTTGTTTATTTTTGAAGCGAAATGGTAACTCCATTTCTCTTTTTTATTGAAATCGGTTCAAATGTATAGGAATTGAATTTTCATTAAAACTTTCTTACCAATGAAACTTTCAGTTATTTCGGTTATCCGTGAAACTTTATACCTACTATAACACCTTTTTTTAGAAAAACATAATATTCCATACTGAGTAATAAAGGTGAAACCAGATTTTCGAATTCACGTGATTTTTTTTCTGAAAATACCTTTTTCCTCCTATCTAAATACAATATGTTCACAATATGAACCACGTACGAGAATTATATGCAAAAGCAAAGCGAATACTCATCAAAATAATTGACGCGTCACAATTTTACTAGCGCTACAATCATTTCGTAATGAATAACAGTGAATTTTATCAGATGAGGTGGTTATTTTATGTGAATTTGAATTTTTCGAACTTATCCTCTGATTTACAAACGATGTTTTAGAAAAAAGTAGTATACCTTCATCAGAAATATTTCTAAACCAGATGAAATAAATACATGAAATTCATATTTGTATTGTAGGCCCTTCGTATATTTCGAAACAAGTATTTGAAAAACTTCAGAAGTTTCAATTCACGTCACTTTGGCATTGATTTTTCAGTCTTATGGAAATCAGTATTGTTGGTTCATTCCGCAAAAACTATTTTTCAATATGTACAGTAAGTAGCATCATGTAGTGGATGCTTTGAATAATTGAGCACAATTTGAACTTTGATTTTGTATTCAGTTCAGTCAAATATGCAGTGTACCTACCTATGTTTCAAAATCAAATTTCAATATTTCTTTCGGATTTAATTCAAATTGACAATATGAAAGATGGGAGTACATCAAATTTTCAGGTTCATATAATCTGAGGAAAGTTTTTTTAGTTGTTTGGTTCATTATCTGATGATTGAGAGGTTATCAGTTTTGTTTATTCTTTATTAATGACTGTAAAACAAGAATTTCTTGAAACCGGCCCGGGGCATCTCCGACTTCAAAGAACTTTATTTTGAATTATAGAGCTCACAATACTATACTTTGGGACCAAATACAATTTTCTTTCTACAAAAACCGAAGCCTGCTGCGAATATTTTTATAGGTTGAAATACAGGAAAACGTATTAGCGATTTTTAGAAAAAATTTGAAATTACCATTGGACTGGGTACCCTCTCAAATGGTAATATACCAAATTTCATAAAAAATATTGCATATTAATAGTTCTGTGGCCGAATCAACATTCACTATGTGTCATAAATGAATGATTTTTAAATTTTGGTGAGTTGCCCGTGAAACATCGTACAGATATGCAAAATAGCGCTTTTTTCATTAGGCACTAGAAACAAAAGACTTATGTTAATTATTATTGTTGCAGTGAAAAACTACATTGAAACAGTAACGTCAGATTATGCCCGATTAGTAAGAAAAATATTTTGCAAAGCGGTGGGAATCAGTCATTTATCATGGGAGATATAAAATTGAACTTGTGCGCCTTGTCGGAGATAATGCTCTTTCGATCGACAAGAGAAGCTGCCAGAAAATTTCATAACAAACATCCTGATGAACTTCCAGTGAGCAGCAATACGGTGAACCGTATAAATTCTGTTTTTAACGAAACAGGTTGTGTATCGAGGCATTTGCTCAAAAACAGAAACAATCCATACCATGAGAATAAAAATGGTGTGCGAGTATTGCAATATTCTCGTAATAATCCTCATTCAATCTTGCGAACGGCTAGTTTGAACTTAAATATCCCTATTGAAAACACTTTTCCAACACCAGAACAAAAAAGTTCGTGATTACGACCATAATTTTTCGTTCTGGTGTTGGGAAGGTGTTTTCAATCGTTTCATTTTACCGCCAGAGGTTCCAGTACGAAAATCAAGTTAAATATTCCTAGAGAAAATATCAGGAGATGCCTTGTAAAAAATAAAATTAAACTATTCAAGCCAAAAATTGTACATGAAGAAAGAAGGTTAGAGTAGTGTTTGTGGGCTCAAGGAGAGTATTTGAATGATACAACACGATTTTGTTCAGTGATGAAGCTACGTTCACTACAAATGGAGTAGTCTCGTCCCAAAATTCAAGGTACTGGTCTGACCATATTCCCATAAAATAAATGTTTGGTGTGGAATAATCCATGATAAAATGATCAAGTCCGTTGTTCTTCGCAAGTATTCTTAATGGAATTATATTTTCAGACTTTCTGTGAAATAAGTTTTGGGACGAAATACATAACTTACCGGTTTTCAATTAGGTGGGTCTTCTGTACATAATACAGTTATTTTAAGAGAATAGCTGAATAATAATTATGGAAATCGATGGATAGATTGAAATGTCCGTACATTGAATGGCCGCCAAGATTTCGGGACCTGACAACACTAGATTTTTTATTTGGGGTAGGCACTGTGAAGCAAAAAGTTTACAAGTCCAGATCGCGGTCAGTAGAAGAACTACGCATCAGAATATCTGCAGCTTGTGCAGAAATTACAACTGAACAACTGAGGAAGGTTATATTGAATATTAGAAGAAGGTATGACAAATGCATTGTGATGAATGGCGGATTGGTTGAAACAACAAAAAATTCATGAAAGTTCATTCCTGTTTCTGATAATTTGTTGAATATTGTTTTACAAATGTTCAATTTGTCCACTGATTCAGTTCAACAAATAGGTACGTAAATTCATTCATAATAAAATGTTCTAATACGCTAATACGATTTTTATGTTTTAACCTTTAAAAATATTCGCAGCAGGCCTTAGTTTCTTTAGAAATCTGTTTGAAATCTGAAATCTGTTCGAAATATGTTTTTCCGTCAATCAGCTGTTGCCCCCATACGAACAACAACTCTCAGAAGTTGAGAAACTTGTGCGAGCTAAGGACTAACGAGGTCTTACCTTTTAACTTGTGATTCCTAACACGGAAAATGATATTTAGTTCCACAGTACAGTTTTTTGAGCCTTACATCTCAAAATTAAGTTTTTCGAAATCGGAGGATAGATGAAAATTTTTAGGGAGGTGTTCCGCTTTCAAGGGCTATATTCTGTTTTTTTTCTTCCCGAAATATCACTTTTTTTTCAATACTTCGGCTTTATTCTCGAGATCTCTATCTACTTGATTCTCGAGGGATTACGACTGTTATTTAGAGGTTTCAAACTTTGAGAAAAGTTGAAATTTAGAGAAAAATGTCGAGTTATATTTTAAAAAAGAGTAGAGCCCTCAACTAATACTGCTCTGTATATTTGCCGATATTGAAAATATAGCAAACGTTTATTCTTCTTGTAAAATGCGTCCTATATCTGGACTAATTTTGATTTTTTCACTATTTTGTATTCTTCAAAATAAGTAAAAGGTTGATAAATTATTTTTTTTTTAAAGTTTCAACTCAATTGGATTATACCTTCATCATATTTGGTAAATGAAGAAACATACATTCCAATAAATTTCCCAATTTAATTCCATTCACTGATGCCAACTTTTGATTTTTTATAGAATTAAATTGACAGATGTTTTCCCCATCACGACGTTTTGCATATAGTCGATCAGAACTGGTAGACAAAGAATGTCATTTTAATCGGTGACCTAAATTTGTGAAGAAAGTGTTGAATTATTGTGCATGATGAATCATGTAGGTATAATTCGAAAAAAAGAAAGTTCCATTAGTTACAATGGAATTTAATAATCGCGCTGCATTGGAATATACAGTTGAATACTGTACTAAATGTTAATTCAGAGACTCACTTCGACATACATATAATGTGAAAAATCTTCTATTATATATTGGCATGAAGTTTTGCTTTCCTTATAAAAAATCACCCCAAATGCAAGTAAAAATTGAGGAATAATTCTGTCATTTTGTAGTATTGAAAAAATATAATATCTTGAAAATTAATTTGATTAAAACAAATTATTTATCAAATAAATGAAGAAAATATCACCCGAAGACGATTGTGGATACTAACAATCGAAACGTCGTGAAGTAACTTGGTTTGGAATGTTTTAATTTTTAATTTTCATTTCTTGTTAATAATTTTTTTAATTTTCATTTCGTGTTGATAGTTCAATTTTTTGATTTTTTGGTTGTTGCTTGTATTTTATTTCATTGTAATTTCTGTTTTTTTTGCTTGATATAATTGTTATTTTCAGCTAATCTTTTTTAATTTTTTACAGATTCTTTCAGAGATTTCAGATTAATTTATATCATATTAGACAATAGAAGTCCGAACTAGTAAAATGCACAACGAAACATTGTCAACCACATTCAAACAAAAAAAATATAAATTATTTTTTTTAGAATATCAAAGAGAAATAGAATTATGATAACAAAAAAATAGTTCCTTAATATTCATACTTAGTATCAAAAAAATCAACAAATGCGTTTTTGAACAATACATTTTTTTTCAAGAAACGATTTTGTTTTTAAAATAATAATATTCATCACTGATAAAAATTTATAGTACCTGAACTGTTGCCATTTCGACAAAAATATTATGAATTATTTTATAAAACGAGTACAAATTTTGTTGTCAGATAATTTTCGATGTATACATCTCTCAAAAAATATTTCAAATATCTTATAAACAATACATTTGTTCATAACAATTTTTTAAACAAATACAGCTAAAAATTATGAAAAATCATTTTTATGTAACTTCAAATAATAAGAATACAAATAAATTTGAATATTGAAAAAAAAATTTTCGTTGCTTTTATTGAATTTTTCACTTTTTAACGTCTTTTTTTATTAATAACGAAGTGGAAAATAATTTTTTTTCAATTTTTCCAAAAGGAATAGTTTTTGAAGGTTTTCAAGAAAAGCTCCAAGAAGTGAAAAAAATTTGAGATTTTTATTTTAAAAATTATCAGGGTTTTTATGTAAATTTAAAACTAAAAATTACTTAATTAACTAATAAAATAATCACGGAAATCTTTTCCATGGATTTTCGTTTATTCAAGTGTCTAGAAGGTATTTGAATTTTTTTTAATGATATTTATTGGGTTAAAATAATTTTTATTGTTCAAATGTCCATATCGGGACGCGCATCGCCCGCTTTTAGCACTATTTTCGCTTCTAAATTAAAATTATAAATATTGGTGAAAGACTTCCGGGAGGTGGGACTTTTTTCAGAAAATTTTCTCCTCTTCAACGATCTTTTTCAAATTTCGTATATCTTTTCTTTTTTGTCGAGATTTGTGCAAAAAACCAAACTCCCTTTTTTTACTAGATTGTTTATAACTTTTGCAATTTTTTCGAGTCCCTCTTGAAATTTTTCAAAAAGTTGCTAGAGGTCATTCCGAATCGAATGAGCCCTGGATCATAATTTTCGGTGCCCTTGGACAGAAGTTCCAAAAAAAGGATCTTGTGACCCAGACTATATATCATGAAGGTAAAGAAGCATCAGGTCAGATCTATTTTCATGATCATGTTGGAAGAAAATAAAAATACACTAATAATATATTATCGTTTTTTAGGTTCACACTATCATACACTTGCTTAAGGTCAATAAACTAGACAAGTAATATAAAAGTATGTACTTCAACATGAGTTTGAAGACTTTATCGCCCTATTGAAACATTAATCTCTGGTGAGGAAAGCGAGACAACTAAATTATTGCCAACTGTAATCGTTTCGCACGAAAATAGTTATGCGGTCACGACGATTTTAGAAAACCTTGAATCCAATCACGATTCTGATTTCTTCAAAGAATTGTTTTAATTGATTCATGAGGATGCCCCTTATTTACTACAGTCTTCCGAAAGAAACAACTTCAACATAGAGGAGGAAACAAGACATGGAAGGGAGAGAAGAAGTTGCACGTTTATAATTCCAACAGTATAGTATGTTATTATTTCAGATTACAATGATTTTTTAAGTAAAACTGAAGGAAATCATTGAAACTTTTTGTTGATTAATTTTTTTTCAATGCATCAAAAAAGTCGTCAATACCATACACATTCACATGGCAACCATTAAAATGCACACCTTAAATAACCATAATTTACCACCAAATTGCAAAATTTCGAAAACAAATTAAATTTTCGTTTGTGCTTTCAATCCAAAGAGATTATTGTCCTAATTCAGCTACATACTCGTAATTAATGTTGATTGTAATATGATAAGATTGATAAGATAAGATAAGATAAGATTGAAAGTGTTTTTAATTTGAATATAATTTCAAAAAGAAAGTTTTTACTTTGTTCTAACCAACTTTAAACCTTTTTTTAGGGAAGTATATTTAGTTCCAAAACTCCTTTAAAATACTCTGTAATGAACTTCTCATAGAATGTAGAAAGTGGGAAACTTCTGCAGAAAGGAAGAAAAATCAGCGAAAACTCTTTACATATCAATATGAAGAGTTTTCAAGTACTGTTATATTCAAATTTTTCTTCTTCGGAAGTTTGACATCACTTTCCATAAAACGGTGGCGAAATGAATAGCTAAAACTTTTTTCTCAAAAAAATTATCTCCCTCAAAAAATACCTCTTCAAAGATAAAATTTCCACAAACATTGTGCGGACAATGTTTTAATATGGTACACTTTGACTTATATTACCCGCAAATTTCATATTGACTTATAATTAATGACCTTTGAAAACTATAGTAACTGTGCCATATCTATAGTTATCACTATCATAAATATAATTTATAATTACTTCAAAGCTATACAGGGTGTAACATAGCTACGTTAAAATATTCAAGTGACGTATTCCTGAGACAATTTTAAGAAAAAAAGTCTATATGAACTTGTGTCCGAAAATATTTCGTTTCGGAGATACGGGGTGTTGAAATTGAATTTTTTTGTTCGCGTTTATATCCTTATCATATTCAACGTGTCCAGGCACTTACGCTACGTCATTTCCAACCACGTATCCAATTTGCTCAATGGGTTCAAAGAAAAGTCGAACATCCGCAAATTTTATCGAAAATCCTCTTCACAGATGAGACTAATTTTTCGAAAAATTGTATCATGAACTTCCATAACAACCACATCTGGGCGGAAGATAACCCACATGCGATACGGCAAATTGATTTCCAAGACAGATTCTCTTTTAATGTATTGGGTATAGGCATAATTGGGGATTATTTAATTGGGCCCTATTTTCTCCCCTTACGTTTGAATGGAGATGCTTACCTACATTTTTTGGAACACGAGCTTCCCCAACTTATGGAAGATGTTCCCATTGGTCTCCGAAATTACTCTTAATTTATGCACGATGGAGCTCCTGCTCATTTTAGTGTGATAGAACTTTTTTGGACGTAGCATATCCCCAACTATGTATAGGAAGAAGAGGCACTGAGCATTGGCTCCCGAGGTCACCAGACCTCAATCCCGTCGATTTTTTCTCTTGGGGACACCTAAAATCACTAGTTTATGCTAGCCTCATTGAAAACGAGGAAATGTTGAGGGATCGCAAAAAACTTATGACAAAAACCTACCATGTTTTGAAAAATGTCAACAATCTGTATGTCAACCACATACTTAGTTTTTGTAATATTCTCAGCAACTTCACTTAGCGCTCTAGGAGATAAGTAATATGCATCGAAATAGAAAATTGCAAATATCTCGAAAACGATCACCTCTAGCGTTGTTGAGGAGGTGTACTTTTTTTACTTGGGAAAGGTGTGGAAGTTAGATTTTTTCATGAAAAGTACCAAAATTTAACTGTCAAAAAAGATAGGGCAATTTGAAATAATAATGACAGCATACACAGCGCCCTCTAGATGTTACATGAAAATTAATACGAAATTATGATTTCCCACGTCAAAAAAAACCAGGAATTTCGTGCAAATAACTTATTTTTTGCAAGGTTATTTTCAAAAAGCGAACAAAAAAATTCAATTTCAACACCCCGTATCTCCGAAACAAAGCATTTTCGGACACAAGTTCATATAGACTTTTTTTCTTAAAATTGTCTCAGGAATACGCCACTTGAATATTTTAACGTACTTATGTTACACCCTGAATATTTCACAGAGATGAATAAAAGTTCTCGTATCACTGATTACTACTAGCACCTCATTACCTGGGATAATGACCAACAAAATGAAGTGACACCTTATCTGAAATATTTTCATGTATTCTTTATTTTTAAATTGAAAGGGGTAATTCAATGTTTTATTTTTGTTATTCACATAACAGAATGTGGCCGATGAAAATGATAAATTTATAAATGAATGACGTTCATGGGTCACTCTTAATTCAATACAAGAAATTTTGTATCAATTACAAACACTTCACTTTCTTTTCTTAGTTTGAGTGTTTTCTAAACGTACTAATTAGACATGAATAATTCTATTACCATCGTAAAATCGTCAATTTGCGCTATTAGAGTTGAGGAGAAAGGCGGGTATAATTTTGAATAGAACTTCCATATTTGTTATGGGAATCGAGATAATTAATCATATCTTGAGACCAAAAACATTAAGCATTATTAGCGGGCCAGTTTCTCTAATGTTATTAAAGTGATTGGAATTTTATGAAATTACCAATTCCACGGGATATTCTTAGCCTATTAGCCACTAATAGAATAGAATTTCACAGGTTAAAATTCAGAAATTGATTTATATCTACATAGAATTGTTTTCGAGTAGTTGAATATAATAATGATAATAATAATAATAACTTTATTCATTCGTTTGAAAGGTTTCACACAACATAATAATAATAGTAATAGTTAAATAAAGAAAAATGACAATAAGTGCAAAAGCAAGAGTTCAACATATAACTAACGTTAGTGGTAATATCAGTTACACAACGTAAAATACAATGTAAATTAAAGTAAAACTTATAAATGGAAAGAATAATACATACCTATATACTAGTAAAAGAAAAAGACACAATAATTGGAACACAATAAAATATATAAATATATATAAATAAAACGATGTAGTGTGTGGTTTTCTAATTGAAATGATAGTACCAAATCATGTAGGGTGTTCTGCGTGTGTTGTACAAGTGAGTCGGTAGAGCGAAATTTCTGTTCGTATGGTAATGGATGATAATTGTATAAAAAAAAGCTGGCGAATATCAAAAACTTTTACTTTGTTGACCAGAGTTTCACTCGAATAATAAGGCGGTTTGAACAATAATAATTTCAGGAACCTGTTTTGGAGCACCTCAAGAGGGCGAAGGTGCATATGGTAGGTTCCTCCTCAACAAGCAATTCCGTAGCTCAGGTGACTCCGCTACAAGTGCATGGCACAAAATTTTGAGGTTAGAGTTCGTTAATATTTTTACCAAAAATTCAAATTTAAAAAGTATGTAACGCAACTTATTACAAATATACTGAATATGAGCATCCCATTTAAGATGTGAATTTATTATTACTCCTAAGTATTACATATTGATCAATTTTCAGTTGTGAAATACAAGGTTTGGGGTAATTATTGCAACTGAAAGGTATATAGTGTGTTTTCTCCAGATTCACTGTCAATAATCGATGTAACTACATTTTCCAGTTGCTCCCAGCTCTTTGCCTTGTAAAAAATGGCTGTATCATCTGCGAAACACAATATTTTACCTCTGCTCCATTAAAATATATGTTTAATGAAATTGGCCCCAGAACTGTGCCTTGGGGGACTTCTATAAAAGTTTCTTGTGTATCACTCAAAATGTAATCAATTTGTTGACCAAAAACCATTTTCCATGCATTTGTTAAAAATTAATGCCAATGGCTCCTCTATATAAGAAGAGATGGACTTCAGTATTTCAGAACAGCTTCCGTCGATTCCAGTGGACTTTTTCGTTTTCAGCTCTTTGATAACCTCTTTGATCTCATGTCTATCAGTGGGGAGAAGAACAAAAGAATTAGGAACAGTTTCAGAGACATATGAGAAGGTGGAAGCATTCTTGACGTTTGCTGGCGGGAGTGGCTAGCTACTTCAAAGTTTGATACATCTTGAGTTATCTCCGGAGATAGTTATAGTCGCTACAGAAATAGTTTGAAGAATTGTTTCATAGTACCTGAACTGTTGCCTTTTTGAAAAAAAAATATGAATTATTTTATAAAATTAGTACAAATTTTGTCTTTAGATAATTTTCGATGTCTACATTTGAACATGAAAAGTCAAAACCCGTTTACAAACTCAAAATGAATCATATTGTTCTCACTGCAAAATCTACCTCATCGCAGTTTTAAGAAGTCAGGGTTAAGTGGAAGAACATTTTCCGTGATGTATTTCATTACGGACGATGCACTTCGCCCTTTATTTTGATTGTAAGTTGAGTCAATACCGTAAGAGTGCCGTAGATGGTAATATAGCACTCTTAGGGCCGCGTTATGTCGATGGATATAGGCCGAGACCGCATATGCTGGACATACTGATAGCTGATAGCAGGGCGCCTCGCGGCAGGCCCTGCACCTTGAGTCTGGAACCTCTATACCCATCACGTGACTGCGGTACTAAGGCAGGGGTTCCCAATTTTTATTTGGCCATGGAAGCCTAATTGAGCATACATTTTTTCGGGAAAACCTCAGCTGGTTATTTCGACAACTATAGTGTTGATATAATGGTTTGAAAATGTTCATGTTTCAACTCAGGGAAAGAAAAAATTATGAATAAAAAATATTGATTGCAATGAAACAACTATTAAGTATGTAGAATAAAAGTTTTCAACACATTTTCTTATAATAGTACTAAAATTAGGCTTCACGTCCGACAGTTATATACGAATATCTGACGGTGCATCCAGTCTGTTTCTGTATTAATTTTTTTAATTTTTTGTGTAAGCGTAAGCTGAAAATTCAGTCTCGAATCGGTAAGTCGTCACAAATGCAAACAAAACAAAGATAGCTTTTTCAACAATTGCAGGGTATTTAGATCTCCAACAGAGCGCGCGGAACCCCATGAACCCTGCTACGGAACCACAGGGCTCCGCGGATCACTATTCAGGAAACTAGGGACTAAGGTGTTGAAGATACCATCCTGGCAAGCCATGATGAACCCCTCAGTTTTCGACTTCAGCCCACTCGACCTGAGAAGCGAACGTCAGGCGCTTTGATAAGCCAAGATTTAAAATGTTATTGAAGAAGACCCCATGCATTGGCTTATCCTTGTGTTTCCACAGAAGTGAGGCGATCTCTGCGGCTTTTATATGAGCTTTTTGCTGAACGGGTTCCAACTCGCTGACAGAGTTGTGGTCACCTCGTTCAGTGTCGAAAACTAAACAGAGTTCATCAGCTGCTCGAGCAGCTGCCCTAAAGAGAAATGCCCCAATTCTTGCTCTCTCATGATCACGGATCATGCAGAGAAGAAGGGGATCCAAACCCCTGACGACTTTACAGGCTATATCCAGTACCATTCTGTCATATAGACACTCCAAACTCATATTATTATTAATATTGTTAGCAAAAAGAGGGTTAATTTGAAGATAAACAGATCGAATCAGTCGATCTTGTTGAAAAACTTCTGCATTTTGAAATACAGGATCTATTTGGATGACGATGCTTGGTATAACTTGATTTTTCAGCAAACCTGCAAGGTGATTCTTCACCATTCAAGGTTGCTTCTGGAAAGAATGGTTCCATAATATGGTTACCAAAAATTCATCACAAACCTTTAGTTTTTGGGGAAATTTGGTGTGAATTGACGTGAATTATCTCACCACCAAGGACAATTCCGCTGATCTAGCTGTACCACCACCCTGTTCCAGATGCTGACAAGACAGTTCTAGCAGGAGCACACTTCTTCGCATCCAGAATTAGTCAGATTTCATTCCCCAAAGTAACAACACGTATAATTTTATATATTTTGTATTTCTATAATTTTTTATTTTCAAGTTTTGTTGCAATAAAATAATTTTTTAAAAGCCAATTTAGTGCCGTCGATAGTTAATTCGTGCCATATTGGGGATTGAATCAGTTCAGAATTGGAAACATTTGGTGCACAACAAAGTTGGATTACGGTTGACACGTTTCGAGAGGATGTCACAAAATTCAACTTTTCAGACGAAAGAAATCATCTTCGTTGAATTCATGAATCATTTTAATTCTGTAAGGGTGGAATTTGTGTTAATGAAGAAGTCTGAAAACGTTTATACTCTACTAGTCTGGGTCATAAAATCCTTTTTTGGAACTTCTGAGAGAAATAGAAATTATGATTTAAAAAAAATCGTTCCTTAATATTCATAGTAGCAGAAACAATTGTTCAACAACAAATGCGTTTTTAAGCAATAACATTTTTTTTGAGAAACGATTTTGTTTTTGAAAATCATAATATTTATCATTGATAAAAATCCCCAAAAAAATTTCAAATATCTTATAAATAAAACATTAGTTTATAACAATTTTTTAAACAGAGCTATAAATTATGATAAAATCACTTTTATGTAACTTCAAACAATAAAAATAAGAATGAATTTGAATATAAAAAATCCCTGCTTTAATTGAATTTTTCACTTTTTAACATATTTGATTATTAATAACAAAGTGGAAAATCAAAATTTTTTAATTTTTCTAACGGGAATCTAACGGGAAGACTTTCAAGAAAACCTCCAAGAAGTGGAAAAAATTAAGGTTTTTAGTTTAAAAATTATCGGTTTTCTTATGTAAATTTAAAATTTGCAAAAATTAGTTAATTGACTTAAGTATATCTAATAAAATAATCACGGAAAAAAATTTTTTACACGGATTTCCATTTATTCAAGTGTCTAAAAGGTATGTGATTTTTTTTCTTAATAATGATATTACGTATCTGTCAGCGCGTGTGGGACTCACATCGCCCGCTTTTACCGCTATTTTCACCTTTGAATTAAAATTATAAATATTGGCGATAAAGTTCCGGTAGATAGGACTCTTTTTAGGAAATTTCCACCTCTCTAAGGATCTTTTTTCAAATTTGTGACCCACACTATACGTATGTTTTTTCAAGACAACGTGGCCTAGAACTGCATCATTAATGCCTCTGTCTATTACTTAACAGTCGTGTTGTCTATTATCAACAATCTCAGTTTCCATGAATTTATGTAACAACTCCAATACATATTTGCCTAACATTTCTGCCCGGATGATTCAGGTTGAAGACACAAGCAGTGGCCCTTGTATATTTTCCATATTCATATTACAAAACCACTATTTCAGTCCACTTTTGAAGTGCACGAACCATTTTTTATAAAATAAACGATAAACGAAATGATGACCCAATCAGAATATAAAAACTAATAATATCAAAATCAAAATCAAAATCAAAATGTTCTTTATTAACTATTCTCCATACAATTTTAAGGTATTTAAAAAAAAAAAAAAACTAATAATAAAACTGCATTGAAATCGAACTTAGACGTACACTTTTTCTTTTTTCATGGTGATGTCACTCGAGATCCATTACCTAATGTTGAAGTACTCTTTTGTTTTAAAACTGAAAGATTCACCTGGTATCTACCATTGAGGATGACAGGGATGTAAGTGAAATTTCACCTCTTTCATATACTATATAGTGTAGCACTCCTGTGAATGATATCTGATTCAAGTTCATAACGAATGTTTGGAATACAAACCGAACAGAGGGAAGTATTTTTTTTATAATTCAATATTCATTTAAAAGCAATTGTTTCGAGATAGATTTTTTTCTTTCAGTTTGTGTTACTGAAAGTCACAACTTTGCTTGATCTACAGATCTTTGCAAATATTTCATTTTGAAATCAATTGCTTTTTTTCTTTCTTTGGAAGATTCCCACATTTTTTGTATAAGAATGAAGAAGTGGAAAGCCAAAAACCTTTTTTTCCCAAAAATGATCCCTAAAAATGTACCCCTTTCCATTAAAAAAACTGAGCCATTTCAGAAAGTATTTATTTTGAAGACTATTGAAGTGTCACTATTATTTCCATTTGAAATTTTTGACCTGAGGGATGTTGTGGGGAAGAGGTAACTGATAAGGAGATGATTTTTACGTAGACATGTTTCCCTATGAAAACTGAAATTGACATGTCACACTATTTTTTCACAGGCTCAATATCAAATGACTTTTTCAGGGCGGCTCGTTTTATCTGGAATGCACTGTATCATTATACCGTGCACCCCATTGTATATGCGAAAACTTGATATCTATCTATATTTTCAAGTTATCAAATCAACTATTACATTACAGGTAGGACGGTAGTCGTTCGGGTTGACGTGGGTGCTTTGCTCCACTTACTCAATCGACCGCTGTGTGAATCGGTGGTTCAAGCCGCAAGCCGTACTTGCTATCGTCCAACCTGTGTTAGGAATCACACGTTAAAAGGTAAGACCTCGTTTGTTCTCAGCTCGCACAAGTTTCGACTTTTGAGTTTTTCGTAGGGGAGCGACAGCTGGTTAACGGAAAAACAGATTTATAAACAGATAACAATTTCATTTCACTTTCAATTATTTTGTGTATATTGTCAACCACAGTTAAGTTTAGCGTTCTAGATCTTTGCAAATTTATTTTAGAAATAAAGGTACGAAGTTTATGAACCCCATTTTGGATTAATCAATTTGTAAATTCGTTTTAAAAAGCCAGTGAAAAGGATTTTTATACTTTCAGAAGCATTTATGAAGAGAAAAGCATTATTTTAAACCTTCAATGGAAATGCATTTCATAGAACAATGTTGAACCGCAATTACCATTCAAATATCAAATATCGTTCAATGTATTTTCCCAAGATTGTGTTTCTTTCGTGGTCTGTTATATCCAAATGATAACGATAATAATGATTCAGTCTAGGATTAAGTGGTTTCCAGAAATAACTTCCTGTCGCATTCTAGCATCCTTCAAGATAAACAGACAATTATCATTTGATAAATTTCTCATGAATGTCGTATTCTCCCGGGGAAAAGTTTTGCGTTCACACATTTTCCACTTGCATCAAACTAACACATCCTTTTTTATATCTGGAACTTCATCTAGCGTTTCCTAATATGACTAATAACCAGTACGTGCAAAGCGTAGGGTTAAATAATCTGAAAATGGAATTTTTAACAGGTGATAATCGACTGTATTGCCAAACATGCGCCAAACTAAGGAAACAAGTATAGCTAAGGCACCAGTCAATCTAATAATAACACAGATGATCTTTAAACAAGACTCAACCTCTGATGGAAGCACCAAACTCTTTCGAAGGTTCGAAATAGATGAACACTTCAATCTAGCAGACCACTATTATTATAATCATGCAATCATTGTTCACTGCGGTTCTGGCGTTGAATTTGATCATTATTACGCCTTGGTCAAAGACGAAAGTCGTGTCACGAAGTGTTCTGGCGATGTATTGAATTTATTGGAGCCTCTGGAGACACCCTACATTTTGTTTTATGAGAGGAAGGACATTGGCAAATCAAGATCTTCAGATGATGTGGTGCTGCAGGTTTTTCCGGATTTTCCTGCAACCCCGGAGCGCCAATTCATTTTTATTGTTGTTTTTAATTTTTATTGTTGTTTTATAATTTCACAAATAATGAAAATGAAAATTAAATCAAATACTAAGAAAAAATTTGTTGGTAATATAGTTGGTGTTGCGATTTTGTTCAGTGAAAGTCTCACACTAAAGTATTATTTGGATAAGAAACCATAGTTACAGATAGACTATCACGCCATATAATTTCCTTGATCATTCCACAGTGATCTGAGATTTTCCCGGATTTTTCAGAACATTCCAGACCATTCTCGAACATTCCAAAATGATCTAAAATGTTGTGTAGAACTTTCGGAATCTCTCGAATGTTCTGACTGTTCCAGAACTTTTCAGAAGGCGAAACTACCAGCCCCTATGTCTTTAAAAGCACACTCCTCGGGTAAAAACGGGAACCTTCTTCATGGACAAGTTGCTGAGAAAATATGACAGAAAGCCATGCCGAAGTCATGCCGGCTCGCTACTAAGTATATAAAATATATTTCCAATATTTTTTTAGGCAATAATATGAGTAACCTATAGTGAAACAAGTGTTGGTGTATATTTTCATTTGGTTGAGATTCAGATACGTTTTGTCTTTCGTCAAGGTATTATACTATCACAAATAATCGACATAAAATGCTTCAATCTTAGGGGTAATCTATTCCCGTGAGTTCGCAAATATATTTTAAACCCCCATCGATTATGAGTCCCAAACTCTGTTGTTAACCAGGTCAGTAATTTAAAATTATATTCTGGCATTCCGTCTTTCTTTTTAACCGATCCGTTATGATGACCTCGAAGACTTAATTGATGAAGAATTGCGGTCATGTGATCCGATCTTATATCTTGTCATAATCTAAATAGTAAATAAATGAATCACCAAAAAACTGAAATAGGCGCACTTCAGAAATTAATGTTTATTCAGAGTTCGCATTGTTCAAAAAGAATGTTTTGTTACTTCACTCACAAGCTATTATCATAGAATAGGTACATTTTTTTCCATAGAGATCTTTTTCTGTTACTTTTATAGCTTTACTATACTGTTACTCCTTAAATCCAGAATCAAGTCTTTCTGCCTACTTAGTTATTGCTGAATAGGGAATTGAAAGCAAGATGTCCTAGGTGATTTCTGATCTCTTTGCTGGGCGATTGAAATGATACTGAATTGAGAATGAATTCAAAACAGTTTTTTCATCTCAAAAACTTCAACAATTACCAGCTCAACACCGGTTCGTATTTTGTTTCATGATCAAAAGGATTTACAATGAGTTTAAAATGTATTTGTTTTTATAGTTTAACTTCAATGAAAGGTCTTAGCCTACAGTATTCATTGAATAGCATGAGATGTGGAATAGGGGTGGCATAAGAGAAAAAAATTTCTCCCCCTGTGTTGAGAAATTTTTCATCATATTATTTTATGGTTGTTTTACAGTACTAGTGTTTCTAAACTTTGTATTAGGTATTCGATCTTCTGACAAATCAATAGTAAAAACGTTTTCCAATTAGATAACCTATTGAAACTTCACGAGTATAACTGATGAAGCTACTGTGTAGCGAAACGCGTCTTGAATAAAATTTATTGTGAAAATTATGTAATTACTATCATGGATAGTATTAAGACTCACTCGTGATACTCAAATTTTATATGAAAATTCCCCTCTTTCTCAAATCAATGACAACTTTTTTTGAAATCATGTTATTGTTCAACAGGACTGATTTATAGAATATTTTCCAATTTCTTTGAAATAAGGTTTGTCTTGAATGTATACTAGGCTTAAGATCGCTTATATACGGATATCTAGAACAAAATCGCAGGCCTCGGGCTAGACCGCTTCTGCGTAGACCGCATGGTCTTTCTGTCTCACACTCCTGGAGTATCTACGAAGAGTCTCACCATTGTTATGTGATGCCGGAGAAGTACAATTTCCTTGTGGACATTCCTCAGCGCCCGCACTCGACACTATCACAACCACAAATCCGAGAATAATCACTAGATTTCTACCTGTCATTGTGTCTTCGCACTGACAACGCCTAAATCGTTTCTTTTTTTGTGCGTTTACGAATTATCTTATGGAGCGAATCACATAACTGACCGAATTTCAGAAAAATGTTTATAGCGCGGACCTCACCGACGATGGACGTTCTCGTTTCTGAAGCATGTTGTTGCTTTCTAGTTCTGCCATCGCCATCCTACCTTGCCTTCTACCTCTAATTACATAGTGGGGTTCGAGCCTATTCGTCATACTCCAGAGGAATTAGACAGAAATACCAAGATTTTCAGAAATTCCGTTGAGATTAGTTTATCTTGTTACCGCTATGCCCGTGACAAAATGTTGTGGAAAATTATCGTTCAGATTAATTTGATTCCTCTTCACAGTTACTCATACACCATTTAATTGTCGAAATATCTGGTAATCAACCTCAAAAAATATTTTTTTAAGAAAATAACATTTTCTGCAAGTGAGCCGAGCTTCTATTAGCATCGGAAAATCATTTTCGGCAGTTAAAACACTGTTCCTAGGGGCGGACTTAACTACCTTTAACTTCATTAGACATATTCCTATGGGCGGCAGCCCTAAAAAACTATAGGTTTGCCGGTACTTATAGTTGGAAGAAGTAGAAGAGTGTGAATATTTCAAAATTGATCACGTGTAACAATGAAAATAACGGAAAAACAGATTTCAAAAGAATCACAAACCACATGTTGTGATTAGTGTGAAGTTACCCACAACTTTCCATCCACAGTTTATGACGAAGGACAATCGAACAGGGTTTAGAATGAGATTTGCGAACAGTGTTGCCAGATTGCAAATATTAATAATTTTACCTGTATTTTGATGTTATCATTTTAAAAACACGATATTTATTGGAACATGTCGAATAAATGAGTCAGCATTCTACATAAACTCATTATATCAGCCAACTGTCCGTATACAAGCAGTACCTAATACCGAAAAAAATGTGAAATAAGAGTGAAATATTATTCAGGAAAAATTCATTTGTACCGAAACATGTAGCGAATGAGAACTGGAAAAATAGTTTCTTGGTAAAAATTTTCTGACTTGTAAAAAGTATGTCATTTGAAATATCCTGCGTTAAACAATACCGAATGCCCAGGAAAGACTCATCCACAAAATATCAAATTTCTCACTGATCAAAAGTAGTTTGTTGACGAAAATTTCAGAATTAATTCAGCGAAAGTGTATCTATCGACGTGCTGAAACAGATTTGCGTACCATTCGTTTCTTGGGTGCGAAAAAAAATAGTTCCATATATTCGGAACTGAATTATTCAAAAAAAGTCAAATTTCTCCCTTATCAAAAATAGTTTGTCGATGAAAATTCCAGAATATATTCTTCTAAAGTAAATCTATCGACGTGCTGAAACAGATTTGGGTACCATACGTTCCTTCGGTGCAAAAAAAAAGTTCCGTATATTCGGAACTGAATTACTCATGAAAGTCAAATTTCTCACTTATCAAAAATAGTTTGTCGATGAAAATTTCAGAATATATTCTTCTAAAGTATATCTATCGACGTGCTGAAACAGATTTGTGTACCATACGTTCCTTGGGTGTGAAAAAAAATAGTTCCATATATTCGGAACTGAATAACTCAAAAAAAGTAAAATTTCTCACTTATTAAAAATAGTTTGTCGATGAAAATTTCAGAATGTATTCTTCTGAAGTATATCTATCGACGTGCCCAAAAAGATTTGCGTATCATACGTTCCTTAGGTGCGAAAAAAAATAGTTCCATACATTCGGACCTGAATTACTCAAAAATAGTCAAATTTCTCATTTATCAAAAATAGTTTGTCGATGAAAATTTCAGAATGTATTCTTTGAAAGTATATTCAACGACGTGCCAGAACATATTTGCGTACCATACGTTCCTTCGGTGCGGAAGAAAAAGTTCCGTATATTCGGAACTGGATTACTCATAAAAGTATAATTTCTCACTTATCAAGAATAGTTTGTCGATGAAAATTTCAGAATATATTCTTCTGAAGTATATCTATCGACGTGCTGAAACAGATTTGCGTACCATACGTTCCTTGGGTGCGAAAAAAAATAGTTCCATATATTCGGAACTGAATAACTCAAAAAAAGTAAAATTTCTCACTTATCAAAAATAGTTTGTCGATGAAAATTTCAGAATGTATTCTTTGAAAGTATATTCATCGACGTGCCAGAACATATTTGCGTACCATACGTTCCTTCGGTGCGAAAGAAAAAGTTCCGTATATTCGGAACTGAATTTCTCATAAAAGTCAAATTTCTCACTTATCAAGAATAGTTTGTCGATGAAAATTTTAGAATATATTCTTACAAAGTGTATCTATCGACGTGCTGAAAAAGATTTGCGTACCATACGTTCCTTGGGTGCGACAAACTATTTTTGATAAGTGAGAAATTTTACTTTTTTTGAGTTATTCAGTTCCGAATATATGGAACTATTTTTTTTTGCACTGAAGGAACGTATGGTACGCAAATCTGTTTTGGCACGTCGATAAATATACTTTCAAAGAATATATTTTGAAATTTTAATCGAGAAACTATTTTTGATAAGTGAGAAATTTGACTTCAATGGGTAATTCAGTTCCGAATATAAGGAACTTTTTTTTTGCACCAAAGGAACGTATGGTACCCAAATCTGTTCCAGCACATCGTTGAATGTACTTTCAAAGAATATATTCTGGAATATTCATCGACAAACTATTTTTGACAAATGAGAAATTTGACTTTTTTTTTGTAATTCAGTTCCGAATTTATGGAAGTATTTTTTTTCGCACCCAAGGAACGTATGGTACGCAAATCTGTTTGGGCACGTCGATAGATATACTATGGAAGAATATATCCTGAAATTTTCATCGACAAACTATTTTTGATAAGCGAGAAATTTGACTTTTATGAGTAATTCAGTTCCGAATATATGAAAATTTTTTTCGCACCGAAGGAACATATGGTACGCAAATCTGTTTGGGCACGTCGATAGATATACTTCAGAAGAATATATTCTGAAATTTTCATCGACAAACTATTTTTGATAAGTGACAAATTTGACATTTTTGAGTAATTCAGTTCCGAATATATGAAAATTTTTTTTCGCACCGAAGGAACGTATGGTACGCAAATCTGTTTGGGCACGTCGATAGATATACTTCAGAAGAATATATTCTGAGATTTCCATCGACAAACTATTTTTGATAAGTGAGAAATTTTACTTTTTTTGAGTTATTCAGTTCCGAATATATGGAACTATTTTTTTCGCACCCAAGAAACATATGGTACGCAAATCTGTTCGGAAACGTCGATAGATATACTTCAGAAGAATATATTCTGAAATTTCCATCGACAAACTATTTTTGATAAGTGAGAAATTTTACTTTTTTTGAGTTATTCAGTTCCGAATATATGGAACTATTTTTTTTCGCACCCAAGGAACATATGGTACGCAAATCTGTTTGGGTACGTCGATAGATATACTTCAGAAGAATATATTCTGAAATTTTCATCGACAAACTATTTTTGATAAGTGAGAAATTTTACTTTTTTTGAGTTATTCAGTTCCGAATATATGGAACTATTTTTTTCGCACCCAAGAAACATATGGTACGCAAATCTGTTCGGAAACGTCGATAGATATACTTCAGAAGAATATATTCTGAAATTTCCATCGACAAACTATTTTTGATAAGTCAGAAATTTGACTTTTATGAGTAATTCAATTCCGAATATACGAAACTTTTTTTTCTCATCGATGGAAAGTATGGTTTGCAAATCTGTTTAGGCACGTCGATAGATATACTTCAGAAGAATATATTCTGAAATTTTCATCGACAAACTATTTTTGATAAGTCAGAAATATGACTTTTATGAGTAATTCAGTTCCGAATATATGGAACTTTTTTTTTCGCACCGAAGGAACGTAAGGTACGCAAATCTGTTCGGGCACGTCGATAGATATACTTCAGAAGAATATATTCTGAAATTTTCATCGACAAACTATTTTTGATAAGTGAGAAATTTTACTTTTTTTGAGTTATTCAGTTCCGAATATATGGAACTATTTTTTTTCGCACCCAAGAAACATATGGTACGCAAATCTGTTTGGAAACGTCGATAGATATACTTCAGAAGAATATATTCTGAAATTTCCATCGACAAACTATTTTTGATAAGTCAGAAATTTGACTTTTCTAACTATTTTTGATAAGTCAGAAATTTGACTTTTATGAGTAGTTCAATTCCGAATATACGAAACTTTTTTTTCTCATCGATGGAAAGTATGGTTTGCAAATCTGTTTAGGCACGTCGATAGATATACTTCAGAAGAATATATTCTGAAATTTTCATCGACAAACTATTTTTGATAAGTGAGAAATTTGACTTTTATGAGTAATTCAGTTCCGAATATATGGAACTTTTTTTCGCACCGGAAGAACGTATGGTACGCAAATCTGTTTGGGCACGTCGTTAGATATACTTTAGAAGGATATATTCTGAAACTTTCATCGACAAACTATTTTTGATAAGTGAGAAATTTGACTTTCTTGAGTAATTCAGTTCCGAATATATGGAAGTATTTTTTTTCGCACCCAAGGAACGTATGCTACGCAAATCTGTTTGGGCACGTCGATAGATATACTATGGAAAAATATATTCTGAAATTTTCATCGACAAACTATTCTTGATAAGCGAGAAATTTGACTTTTATGAGTAATTCAGTTCCGAATATACGGAACTTTTTCTTTCGCACCCAAGGAACGTATGGTACACAAATCTGTTTCAGCATGTCGATAGATATACTTTAGAAAAATATATTCTGAAATTTTCATCGACAAACTATTTTTGATAAGTGAGAAATTTGACTTTCATGAGTAATTCAGTTCCGAATATACGGAACTTTTTTTTTTGCACCGAAGGGACGTATGGTACGCAAATCTGTTTCAGCACGTCGATAGATATACTTTAGAAGAATATATTCTGAAATTTTCATCGACAAACTATTTTTGATAAGTGAGAAATTTGACTTTCTTGAGTAATTCAGTTCCGAATATATGGAAGTATTTTTTTTCGCACCCAAGGAACGTATGCTACGCAAATCTGTTTGGGCACGTCGATAGATATACTATGGAAAAATATATTCTGAAATTTTCATCGACAAACTATTCTTGATAAGCGAGAAATTTGACTTTTATGAGTAATTCAGTTCCGAATATACGGAACTTTTTCTTTCGCACCCAAGGAACGTATGGTACACAAATCTGTTTCAGCATGTCGATAGATATACTTTAGAAAAATATATTCTGAAATTTTCATCGACAAACTATTTTTGATAAGTGAGAAATTTGACTTTCATGAGTAATTCAGTTCCGAATATATGGAACTATTTTTTTTTCGCACCCAAGAAACGAATGGTACGCAAATCTGTTTTAGCACGTCGATAGATATACTTTCGCTGAATTAATTCTGAAATTTTCGTCAACAAATTATTTTTGATCAGTGAGAAATTTGATATTTTGTGGATGAGTCATTCCTGGGCATTCGGTATTGTTTAACGCAGGATATTTCAAATGACATACTTTTTACAAGTCATAAAATTTTTTGAAGGTTTTTTTACCGAGAAACTATTTTTCCAGTTCTCATTCGCTACCTGTTTCGGTACAAATGAATTTTTCCTGAATAATATTTTACTCTTATTTTACATTTTTTTCGGTATTACTGCTTGTATACGGACAGTTGGCTGATATAATGAGTTTATGTAGAATGCTGACTCATTTATTCGACATGTTTCAATAATATATCATGTTTTTAAAATGATAACATCAAAATACAGGTAAAATTATTAATATTTACGATCTGGCAACACTGTTCGCAAATCTCATTCTAAACCCTGTTCGATTGTCCTTCGTCATAAACTGTGGATGAAAAGTTGTGGGTAACTTCACACTAATCATGTTGTGTGTGGTAATAATTGTTCATCATGTTACTTACAAACTATAATTGGTTGAATCCGTCCATGATCTGAGCCAGTATTCACCCATTAATGAAATTTTAATTAGTTTCTGTTCTCAAAACGGAAAATATTATTGTATATTTAATGTAAAACAGTTTTAACACAGTATACAGGGCTTTTCATGATGAGCGTTAATTAACCGTTTCTGACAAACTATTTAACGGATCAACCTGAAAATTCCACAGTATGCATAAATCAATATGACCTACACGCCTAAAATATTTTAGAGGAAGCGGCGTTGTCGCTTCTATTATAAAGTAGCGGCTTCTTTGATTTTTCAAATAGAACACCCCGTATATAATATCATATTATGATTCATTACTATTCTATTCATTACTATTTTTCTATACCTATCTATTACCGTTTAGAAGATATAAATTAATTTCGAATTTTTTTTTACCGAACATGAACTTTTATAAATGCTGATGATCTGGAACTCTCTTGCACTGAAACGATCAAATTTGAAATGGAGTGGAGTGATGCTTAACTCCGAGTCATATTTTCATTTGCCTCATACAGGGTCTTCAAAAAATGCAGATACTTTGATCTCATTAAAAAATGAGTGGAACTCAATTTTTTCAAATGGAACACCCTGTATATTTCAACATTTTTGAGCTCTACATACAATTTTAGATTAACTTTGTTCAGATAATACTATTTCTATTTTGAACCGTTTTCGAGATAAACTGTTTCAAACGGAAACTGACGTGGTTTTCTTGCTCGTTTTTTTGAATTCATCACTTATTTTGGATATTCAACATTTTTTTTTATACTTAGTAATATTTCTTTTTGATCCAGTTTTTTAAGTGTCTCAGATCAGTCAATTCGAAATTGGTATGTACCTACCTTAGAAAAAGTTACAATTTGTATACATTGAGGTATTGGTCTCTAACGTACAACAGTACACATTAATATTTTTTAATAGTGTGCTTTGGAAAAATAAATAAACCAATTATTTAACGTCAGACTTTCGTTGGTGGTTTGGACTGATTGTGATAGCTACCAATTATAATAAAATAATGTCAAGATTAGGTTACAGTAATGAAGATTTCTTGAATTTATTAATAATAATTTATGGTGAGTGCAATAGAATTGCAAGTAGAACATGCCGAGTATTTCATGAAAGACATCCACAACTTCCGAAGCCGAATAATAATGTGATAAATCGACTACTAAAAAACTGTAGGTTGAATGGAACCTTCTGTCCAAAAATCATTCGTAAGAAGTCTAAAGTGGATGATGATGACAATGGTATAACAGTTTTGTGATACTTTCATGCATTTCCAAATGCTTCTCTGCACGAAGCTGAAAGGCAGATAGGTATACCCTACGTGACAATTTGTCGAATTCTTAATAAGCATAAATGACATCCCTATAAGTTCTACTGTGTCCAACATTTGAAAGAGACTGATTTACCTCGTAGAGTGGAATTCCTTGAATGGTTACTTGTCAAGACTCAAGAGGATGAACATTTCCTTGATAATATCATATGTTCAGATGAAGCCAAGTTCGCAAAAAATGGAGTTTTCAATAGACACAACAGTCATTATTGGGCGCCAGAAAATCCCCATGTTGTCCGCCAAAGGGGTTTTCAAGAAAGATGGCAATTCAATGTATTTTGTGCCATAAAGAATGAGTCAATTTTTTATATCGACTTTTATGATGATAATTTGAATGCATCAAAATATGAAGATTTACTGAGGAATGGAATTCATATTATTTTAAATAATCGACCAGGAAGAGAACGTGTATGGTACCAAATGAATGGTGCTTCACCCCATAATTCTCATTCAGTCAGCGAAGCTTTAACCTAAATCTTCGAAGACAGATGGAATGGTAATAATGGACCTTTTCGTTGGCCTCCTAGTACACCAGATGACAATCCAATAGATTATTTCGTGTGGAGTTTCATTAAAAATATGGTTTACTCTACTCCAATAACAACAATGGAAGATATGAAATCAAGAGTTACAACTGCTTTCAATAGTTTGACTCCACACTTGATCAGAAGCGCTACACATGACACTCTTTTGAAGAGATTATATGTTTGTTTAAGTAGAGGTGGAGATGTGTTTGAACATATTCTGAAATACACTGGTTAACAGCGTGGTATCAGCCGGAGAAGTAGTCGTTTTTCGACAGACGTTGACCATTCCCTACTGTGTAAGTAGTTGGGAGAGATTATTATTTCGAAATGTATTTCGAAATATTCATTTCCTCGATAGTTTTCACTTTTGATTCAAACAGCTTTACTGAAATAGAAAAGATAATAATGATGTAGGTAATGTACTGAAAGCTAAAAAATAATGCAGAAGGTCCTAGGTATCAGTCATCACACCACTCGCCTCAGCAATCCACAGGAGAATCCCCGGTGAGAGACCCCGAGACTTCCCCTTAATAGAAAACCAATCAAAGTATCGCATGCAGATGCAGTCTCGCTTCATGTTCCTGTACCTATAATAATTTCTAAAAGTATTTGATGTGAGAATAAATAATAGTGTTGCATGGTTTCGGATCAGACCTTTGGAGTATTATTTTCATGTATGGAGGTCCGCCCCTAAGCATACCCTGAAGCTGCTGGATTCCACCCAGAAAAGAGACATCCGCCTGATTGGAGACACGAACATCACTTGCAACCTTGAGAGTCTGGAACAAGAAAGGTTGTAGATTTGTCACTCTTTTATAGATACTTACACGATGGGTTGGTCCCCTGAAGCTAGCTGGAGACGAGTGTGTGTGTGTTTGTGACTGTGTGTGTGTGTGCACGCGCGTGTGTGTTGCAGAACTAATATGTGAGCTTGTGTATGTTTTTATACTAACCGGAGCTGCCGGAAGGCAACTCTCGGAGGTGGTCTCTGGTTTTGCTACGTCGGCTTCATGTGCTTGTCCATCTCGCGGATTCTGGGCTTGTCCTATGTTCAGTGCGTCCTAAAGATCACACAGCGCTGGGTTAGGGTGTGTCTGAATTCGCTAGATGTTCTTGGCGTAGTTTCTCTGGAGGACATCCACGTACTGGGGGCTACGATCCAGGTCCCGTATCGTAGGGGTATGTATGTAACTAGGTTTCTACGGCAATCCGTAAGCAGACGATTATAAACCTGAAGCCTGTATGTTTCTGCGCATTAGTTTCAGGGGTTAAGACATACAGGATGGTGTGTGGTAGGATTTTTTCGACTAGAAGCAGATCCATGTTATTTCTGCGTGCGATGGTAGAGTATAGGTTGTGTTGAGTGACTTCCACCAGTTCTAGCCTCTGTGTAAAATGGGACCTGAATGTTATCTTTCTTTCAGGGTGATTCCCAGTAAATTTGCCTCGTTTGTCCAAGAAATTTCCTGTCCGTTGAAAACGACGTGTCTGGGTATACCTTCCTCCAGGTGAATAGTATCACGTAATTCTTGTCAGGGTGGATACAAATCTCCCAGAGATCAGTCCATTCCTCTAATATCTCCGCTTGTTGTTGCAGGTATCCTGTAACTAGTGCATGGTTGGTATATCTTGCCAGCAGCGTTGTGTTGTCCGTGTAGAGAGCCAACTTGTTATTCTCTGGCTTGGACACGTCTGCCATTTACAGCAGAAAGAACTGAAGTCGCCTGGAGGGGAGTTTCTGTCCTACTCTGCATTGTCATCGTCGGTTATCTAGAAACGAATCAGAATTGTTTCGTGTAGCAAAAATTAGTCATTTTGACCACCAATCCATTGTGCTAGACTCTGTCGAACGCCTTGGAGACGTCGAGGAATATCGCTCCGGTGTGGTATCCTCTGCCTAAGTTGAAACCTTTTGTCTCCTAATAAACCACTCTCAGGACTTGAAGTTCCGTTGAATGTTTCGGCCTGAATCCGAACTGTTCATCTAGTAAGATGTTCAGCTCTTAAGTCTGTTCCTCAAGTCATTTCAGAACTTCGCTACCTTGCTTATCAATGGGGTCAAGCTTATCGACCGATGGTTACCGGGGTATGTGGGGTTCTTGTTTGGTTTTGGGATAATGATGACCAGGGACTCCTGAAAAAAATACGGGAAGTATTGCACTCGGAGTCTAGCGTTGATGATGCTCATCATTGCCGCTTCTTACGATGCTTCTGTCTTCCTTCGGGGATGTGGGATTTAGGGGTTGACCGTTGTCCCTTCGCTGTCGTCTTATTCTGTGCACCGTTTGTTCGACTTATTTCTCGATGCGTTCCACCTCGTCGTTAATGGGGAAATTACATTGTCTTTACATTGTCTTTCGAAATCACCAGCAAATGCTTCAACTTCTTTCTGATTGGTGTAAACGATACCTTGTTCTCCTTGTATTTGAGGACTTCTTGCATTTTCCGTGAAGATTGGTCCTCGGTGTTGAGTTCTGCTAAACGAGTTGCCCATTGTCTCTAAGTGTTTGTAACTTTCGCCGCAAAAGCCTGCTGGCTCTGTGCATGTATCTCTTGTCTGAGTGTCCGTTGATATACTCTCTGCAGTCGCCTTCTGATCCTGATAAGTTTCATTTGTTTCGGTGTAGATTGAAGCGCGTGGCTTTAATCCACGTGCTTTGCTAGATGGATTGAAGAATCGCCTGTTGGAGTCGTATTGTGGCTTTCTCCAGGTCGATATTTATTTCGATGCAGAAGATGTTTCCTATCGCGTCGTAGACGGTGCGCTGGAATTTGCTCCAGTTGAGGAACCTCTTCTTTGGCTCCACTTCACATTTTCCTGTTGTATTTAGAATGAAATTGTGATCCGAGGAATCTTCGTCAAGCGTTTTCATCTCCGAGTTAATGATGTTCTGCACTATGGCGATATTAAGTATGTCGGGAACATAATCCGATTGGGGGTTTGAGCCTCTGGGGGGACTAACGCGGTGCACTAAAAATCTTCTAGCAGCCTGGCAAGCCTTCGGCCTCTCCGGTTTTCGTTCCTACAATTCCATTCATGCGATTTTATATTGAAATTGCCAAAGAACATTGTTGAGTAGTAGTCTGGGAACATTTTCGCTATGTCGGTTCTCTGTAGGTTTCTTTGCAGAGGCAGGTAAACCGAGGGATCTCAGTTGTTCGTAACGCATCAACCTCAATCGGCCCTCATTAGGAGGGCCGCGCCTGCTAATGCCACGCGGTTTAGCCTGTAGAAGCCCATAACTTCCAGCTTGGTTTCCTAGATTGCCATGGTAGTAATGCGGAGACGTGAAAGCAACTCTGTTAACTCGTCCTTGTGGCTTGTGAATGCTACTTTTTGGTTGGTCATTTTTTGTGGAAAAATGGAGGTACTAGTGGACCACTGCCTCAACCAGAGAGTGGAGCTCATATTGGGTTGCGACTCAAACTCTCACCACGTGAGCTGGGGCAGCAAGGATATCAACGCCGAGGTAAGTCACTATATGAATATATAATACAGAAAGATCTAACAATCTTGAACAGAGGCACGGAGCCAACATTTATTAATGCCCGTAGCCAAACATTAATAGATATCACGCTCACGACAGCCGAAATATCAAACAAAATCCAAGACTGGCAAGTCTCGGACCATATCTCTATGTCAGACCACCGCTGGCTGACCTATACGGTAAGCCAGGATCTCAGGACTACTGTAAAATCCCGTGACCCGAAGAGGACGGATGTAGCTCTCTACAATCGACACTTAAGAGGATCTCTGCGGGAAACAGAGGTCCTGACTCCTGGCAACAATGAAGAACTGGAAAGGTACACAGTATCTATCCACAACAAAATAGACATTGCCTAAAAGGAATCCTGTCCGATGAGGATGGTTCAAACGCATGGCACATGTTGCCTAAGTGCGTGGGCTTACACTCATCCTCCCCACCCTACAGATACAGATACAGATTTTGTGGAAAAAACAGTTATGAATTTTGTTTTATCTAGATTAAGGCTAGGTAGGTTAGTACTTAGCCAGAAGTTAATTTGTTTCATGCCAGTTCCTGCGTTTCCATATACTTCATTCCACGTTTTATCTACGAATGTTACAGCCGTATCATCAGCATAAGACGTTAAGACGATGTTTCTTTTTTTTTTTTTTCGGATGAAACATGATTTCTGCCATTAAGCTTGTCTCTGTTGGATCTATGCATGACGGCTTAGCTTGATTGTGGTTTGATGTTGAATTGGTTCAATTGAAGATTTCAGTTTTCGCCTTCGCCAATGATTGAAAAATAAATAACTCGTTCATATATTTCAACAATGAATCATAATTTAGACCAGTATATTTCTTTGAATTGGAGAGATCTTTCTTTCATCTGCTTCATGCTCCTTCACATCGATTATTTTTCGGAAATTATGGTAATAATAACTTATTTATAGTGCGAAACAAGACTACAGAATAATAACTACAGAAAAAAGAGATTAATTTGAATAGATAAATATAAATTTTAACTATACTTTTATGCAACTCACAAAGTCGCGAGCTTTCAAATTCATTTCATAATTAGTATGGAGCGCCATCTGCTTGCTAATAGTTATACCGCATTATGTGTTTTGAAACATTTTCCGCATAGACTTGCATCGTTGTTGAAAGAAAACTTCAACACGCTTGCGTGACTTTATTTGAACACAGTGTTGCCACCAAAGCGAAAAACAAATTTACAAATTTTTAGTTTGTTCGCGCATATTGGATTTTGCGGAGTTACAGTGCATTTTACACTCTGATACTATATCATAACAGATTAGTCTTACTTCAGAGCCCCTCAGGCCCATTAACTTTCAGTGTCGGATTTTTAGTGAAACGAACCGTCCAAACAGACTGACTAAACCAGTCGTGTCAAAGATACGACCCGCGATCGCAGTGTGTCACAGAAAGAAGAATCATGTTTTTAAGAGCTTTCAGACTTCACTCAATTCCTCTACGGAAGTTTTAAAATGTGCATACTTTATTTATAAGTAATTTCAAGGGTAGCGCATGCCTAGACAACCGAGAGGGTGTTATTTAATTACCAATTTAGTTCTAGTAAAATAACCCAATAATTACAGTATTGCCATCTCTTAGCGATAAGCGGAAATACCCAATTTTCAACAATCCCTTCAATTTTGAAGCTTCACAGGCACCAGTTCATTTGCAAATGGAGTTGATAGATCTTCAGCCGGACAGTATTTTGAAAGATAAATGTGAAGAGGTTAACGCTCTTACATATTATACACAATATTTCAAGATTTTGGATAACTACCCGGAATTAAAAAACATGCAGCACGCCTTCTCGCCTTCCATACATGTTTGGTAGTACATACCGATTTATGTGGGCAGATGTTTTCAGTCATGAAAATAAATAACAAACATCGCACAAGACTTACGAATGAACATCTCGAATCAATTCTTGAAATAATTACAACGAAAATGATACCTGACATCAATGAGCTTATCAAAAAGCTTATCAAAATCGAAGTCAGATCTGGATCCTTGAGCTCAAAATAATTACCCTCTTTTTTAACTTTGATATTATATATAACAATCGTATATTATGTACTATATAATTAAATAAATAAAATGTTATAATAATTCAGTACATTTTTTTATTTGAATCTGGGCCGCCTACACATTCAAAATTTTAATATATGGCCTTCTGCAAAATTGAATTTGACACCTCAGGACTAATCCAACTCTTCTGTTTTTTATAATCTAGATATCGATAATAGATCGATCTCCTTTAGGTATATATTTTTATGGAAAATAGCCTTTCTGCTCTTTTTGTACAGTAAAACGAGTATTATTTGAATAAATTGATGGATGTAGCCGTTACTACGTGGTAGGAGGTCATAATGAAGAAAAGAGAATTGAAACTTTCTATGTTTTTTACCACTTTTATTTGTAACTAACGTTACTGCAGTATCGTCCTTCAAGGACATTTTCAAACTCATACATTATAGTTTTTTAAATGTCCTTATAGGACGAAACTGCAGTAACGTTAGTTACAAATAAAGAGTAGGTATTATTTGATTTAGTAGATTTTCGGGTTTATAAATCTTGGTCTGCAGGTTTATGGGGGCTTGATGTTTTGTTTGTAATTGCGGTAGACAGTATGCCTACACCAACTACGGTAAATGTACACGAAGCCAACAAATATTCTGTTACACACCGGCAGAGAAAACCTACACACATTGTATTTACTTATTAATTTTTGTTGCTGTTTTCATTTCATTGTATTTCGTGAAATTGGCTTGGTCTGCAGGTTTTTGGGATCCAGAAAAAGGTGATTATGATTTAAGAATGATTTAAGAAGGTAGCACTTCTAGCTAAGTCCAAGGCAGAAAAATGTAGGTATATTTCTATATTTATAATTTAAAGTACCGTCCATAAAGTAACTCTTAGTTCATTTCCAGATGATAGAACAATATTTTAAAAAGAGTAGATATCAACCCCATTTTTGAGATTTTTAAATAGAATGAGGTAATCACAAACTTTGTATACATGTTGAAAGTCTATATACAAAGCCTCAACTGTACCCGAGTAATAACATGTCTGAAATAGTTAAGACAAAGTAGAATGTTGAAGCTGTGGTGAAGACATACATCTCCTTTTACGAATACGCCATCTAGGGATCGACAGAAGACTTCACTACATAGCATAAACTTTGTATATAGAGTCTATATACAAAGGTATAAAACAGAGTCGCTTCCCGCTGTCGTCCCTATGTATGCTTAGATATTTAAAACTACGCAACGGATTTTGATGTGGGTTTTTTTAATAGATAGAGTTATTCAATAGAAATGCATGTATATAACATGCATAATATAGTAGAGAAACACTGATAATTTTAGAGGTTTCCAATGTGATGTGAATAAACACATTTTTGCGCTTACATTGCAAACGCTGGCTGAACCCAACGAGATAGATAAAAAAATATACTACAGTATTGTACACCTTGAAGTACAAAAAACTCCGCGATGGAATATGTCTATCTCGTAGGCCGGTGACATACTTCACGATTTCTGAGCGGTTTTGTCCAGCGCGGTTTCCGAGCGGAAATTACTGAGTAAAAATCGTTACAGTAAGTACCAGACAGTGTCCGCGATTTCCGAGCTATTTCCTGGCAGCCCGGATTTCTGACTGGAGGCGGAATATCCCATTGTCATCCTCTGATATCGTTCGCGCCTTCAAAAGCAACCACTATGAAGTCTGCTGCTGCTGCGATATTTCACCATCAGATGGTGGTATCTCTTTGCACTTTGAAAGGAGAAGGCACTCTTACTGAAAGACACCACCCAAGGAGGTACGTCGTGCACCGAAAGAGGAACTAGGAAGAAAGGTTTTCTATTATACGAGTGCCACTACCGTCTTCCATGTTTTATCCCTTTCCAGTTTGTTGGCAAAATCGGGGTCTCTTTGGTCCCACAAACAAAGGCGATTTTCTACACTACGAATTGAAGTTTCCACTTCCATCCTCGAATCGCAACTGAAAAACCGCTTGGAAATAGCTCCCATTGGTATACCTGGGTTCTCCCTATGCTTGGTCGCTCGTGTCCTCTGAATATCGCTCGGAATCCGACGACTGATTGGCTGTAAGAAATCGCCGCTGTTAAAAATCGCAACTCTATCATGTTTCATTTAAATGCAGGGGTTGGCATAAAAATAAAAAACCGCTCAGAAAGCTGGAAAAAGCCACTCGGAAACCGCGAAGTATGCAGCGGCCTTTAGGATAACTTACAATAAATATTTTTTATCCTCGAGAAGTAATGGCTTATTTACGAAGCAATTTTGAGCAATACAGCAATAATCCAAATCCTATCAAGTACCTTATACACATTGTGCATTCAATATAGATCAACATGACCCTTTATAGCATGTTATTCAAATGAACATTTTTGAAGATATTGCAGATTTAAAATGCAGGGACATAGTGGTACCGGCCGGGGGGCGGCGGCGCGTGTATATATATATATATATATATATATATATATATATATATATATATATATATATATATATATATATATATATATATATATATATATATATATATATATATATACCGGGTGTCCCACATTTTATGTGACAGGCAATATCTGGTTTGTTGAAGGAGATACACAAAAATGTTTCATACAAAAGTTTTAGGAGTTCATGAGAGCTATATTTTGATATAATTTTTAAATATACAGGGTGTTTGGTGTAGGTGCTACAGACCAAAATTCTATTTTTTAAAATAGAATGCCCTGTATATCATTACATATTCAGATGCTACGTTAAATTCTGATATCATTTCATGTTTGGTTTTTGAAATTCGGTTACGGCGTTGTTGAGTTATTGCACTTTTCCTTAAATATAAAGTTTCAAAAAAACTTATTTACTCGTACACGAATCCAGTCTATATCTTTTATTAAATTGAACTAGACTACTACTGAATACAAACCATTATTCTCACCTCTACGATACGATATCGATATCAGTTGAATATAATATTGAAATTCTTGAGAATGTGACTAACTTGAGGGTGAATTGCATAATTTCATCAAGTAGCTTATGCTTGTTGATGCCATAGTAACAAATGTTGTTGAATTGTATCTACTTGTCAGTTCGATTCAGTGATTCTTTGCAAAACAGTAACTGTGTTCTTTGTGCGAAAACTCCAGTATGCCTTTCGCGTTTAGTCCAAGTGATTGCATTGATATGTTTTTAATTTTTGGGGAATGTCAGAAAAACTGCCGTCAAGCACAACGTCTATACCAAGAACGTTTTCCAGACAGACCCATTCCGTCATGAATGACTTTTTCGAGAGTTGTAGAAAAATTGCGAACTGGGTCATTTCCTTCTACTATAAAGCATCGTCATCATACGAGATCTGTTAGAACTGAAGATTTAGAGATCAATGTGTTGGCTTATATTATTATTCATCCACATGTTTCTATCCGTACTCTTGCAGAAGAAGTCGGTGTGAGTAAATCTAATGTACAGAGAATTCTGAAAGAAAATAAATACCACCCATTCAAAATTCAGTTGGTACAAGGTTTGAAACCCACGGACTTTGAACGACGACTTGAATTAATTGCTTGTATTCAGGTAATATTACATGAAAGTCCTAACATATTCAGTCAAATTTTGTGGAGCGATGAATCGCGATTCCACAATAATGGAGTTGCGAATCGACATAACAGTCACTATTGGTCTCAAGAAAATCCCCACTGGGTCCGCGAAAGTAATTTTCAAACTACTTGGGGTATTAATGTATGGTGCGGATTGTTTAATGGCCGCATCATAGGACCTTACTTTTTCAATGAAAATCTCAATGGATTGCGATATTTACATTTTCTAGAGAATGATTTGATCCAGTTGATGGAAGATATTCCCTTAGCAGAACGACAAGGAATTTGGTGGCAACAAGATGGTGCTCCTCCTTACAATTCACATGTTGTTACTGAATATCTGGATAGAACGTACCCAAATAGATGGATTGGTAATAAGGGTCCAATTCGGTGGCCGGCTCGTTCCCCAGATTTATCACTGTTTGATTTTTTCCTATGGGGTTATTTGAAAGATATTGTTTTCACTACTCCCCCTTTGAATGTGGATGATCTGAAAATGAAAATTCGACTAGCGTGCAGTGATATTACGCCTGATATTATGAGAGCGACTTGTACGAGTGAAGTGATTCGACGTTTCGAAGCCTGTATAATATCTAATGGGCATCACTTTGAACAATTTTTATGACTTATTTCTAGGTACCTACCATTCTTATGAAATGATTTATCAAGTTATATTATTTACATTGTTATTAATTAAAGATTTGTTTTCGAATACACCTCTTTCAATTTCGCAATTGTTTCATATTCAAATTATTCCTGACTGAATTCCACAACTCAAAATTGAAACCATTACTTCGAACACCCAAAATTTTGACTAATTTTCATGTGAGCTGATGCAGAGAGAATAATTGTATGAGATATTTTTAAAAATAATAGTCGTTATCAAGACTTTACATTTTAAGCAATAACTCAACAACGCCGTAACCGAATTTCAAAAACCAAACATGAAATGATATCAGAATTTAACGTAGCATCTGAATATGTTCTATTTTAAAAAATAGAATTTTGGTCTGTAGCACCTACACCAAACACCCTGTATATTTAAAAATTATATCAAAATATAGCTCTCATGAACTCTTAAAACTTTTGTATGAAACATTTTTGTGTATCTTCTTCAACAAACCAGATATTGCCTGTCACATAAAATGTGACATAAACATAAACAACATAAATATATATATATATATATATATATATATATATATATATATATATATATATATATATATATTTAGTATCAGCTTTGCAAACGTGAGGAGCCGGAGCGGTCACTTATGCTCTTGGATCATTTATATAATTTGTGGATTCTGGTTTCGAGTAGTTGCTTTGCAGTGAAACCTGCATAGATAGACAGAGGGCAAATCTCTTTCGGCGTCTTGGCTTTACAACGGACCGCCTTTGACAGTCGTGTTCACCTCTGAAAATCTACTCTACCGGCGCACACGCAACGTAAACGATTTTCACAAGCAAATTTTTGATACATTCAATTATGGTATTGCATTTTGAAAATGGTTATGTCAGTTTTTTTTGCAAGGCAACCGGTTTTAAGTAGAGCCCAAAAACACAGCCACGGTTTCATTAGTGGATCTAGGCTGAACCATTTTATCAAAATAGTATTCAAGAAACTCAGAATATTCAAATTAGACCTTAGATATAGGCCACCCATAATACTGGTTCACAATTAGTTTCTTTTGTTACAGCAACTTCGGTGAAAATATCAAAAACATAAATCAGAATCAGATTCACAATAATTTTAGAACTAAGTTCAGTTTGAAGAATTGATATCGAGTGAACGATGAAATTGAATATATCACACTTGCGGGTAATGCCAAATTAATTTAATACGATGTAAAGAATATGATACCCAGTACCCAGTATTCCTTCTAGTGAAACTATTAGTTTGGTAGATAATTTATATAACAAAAGGCCAATCAATCCTATAGTGAAACAAGAAAATTATACTTGTTGATCATGAATTGCCTTAAATTTAACGACAAACTTTATTCAAAGTCTCATAATATATTTTACGGATCGTCCTTTTCAGGACAGTTGAGTGGTTCAGCCTTTCACGACTGATGAGACCTTGATGGTTAGGTTAGGCCCAAAGTGGGTGGGTCTATTCGATCCTTCAACGCGATCCGCAAGGGTTTAATGTGGCTCACACCTATTCACACTTGTGAATAGGTGTGAGCCTATGGTGAGTGATCTTTCAGGTCAGGTGGTAAGATTACGGCTCTGCCGAACTCTAAAAACCTGATTCGGTCCCCAGCGGGGCAGGCATAAAGTATGTGCTCTGCTGTTACATCATTTTCCAAACAGAGGCGCCACACACTGTCTTCCGGCAGTCCGAGTCTCTGCATATGATTCAAATGACAGTGACCTGTAAAAAGGCCTGTTAGACATCGTAGTTCATCCCCACTGTAGTCCAATAACTGTTTGGTATCAAGCTTCGAAGGGTGAATAAACACCTTGGAGTGAGCCAATCCTGGAAGATTCTGCCAGAAATCCATAATTATTCTTGCCAATCTTTGTTTGACAAAGCTTAAAGCGATGCCAATAACAGGCTCTGGTCCGATGAAGCTGCTTGCAACACTCTCCCTTGTAAGGGAATCATGAGCCTCATTGCCTTCCAGGCCAGTATGGCCAGGAATCCAGACTAGAGACAGATTGTCGAAGAGACCTTGGTGGACTGAAACAGCGTTATCTGTTGTTAAAAGTCACAAGTACATCTATCTAGTCACCTTTAAGCGAAAGCTAAAGTGGAAGACAGAAAACGAATCTCTTTCGACGTTCAATTTCGAAACTTAGCTTTGCAACTGACCGCTTGGGACGATGATGGCTCTTTTATCATTAATATTCGGGAATTGAGTCTTCTGTCGATCCCATAGATGACGTCTTCGTAGGGGGAGATGTCATCACCTTATGGACTGTGCGTGCCACTTATTTCTTTTTTTGTATTAAGAATAATATTTTTCTATTAGATTTTGTTCTGTTTACCGATAATAAATCACACATTCAAAATCGAATAACAAGAGTTAATCTGTAATCTGTAATGAAGAGCAAACTGAAAAGTTATTCCCGAAAAGTTACTGAGTAACATAAACCTTTGAAGATTCGAATAAACTTCATGATTGAAAAAAAAAGTACTATTTTGCTTTTTCAAAATCGGCTGACGCTTCGGAAACAGTCCTTTTCCTCCAAATATACTTTAGAATACACCTCTTTGAAGGATATGTATATTTCTTTTCACACATGAATGAATTGTCAAGATGTCATATTCAATAGTCTACTAAAAGTCACCCTCAATAACTTTTCGGGGTGGACTTTTCAGTCTATATTCATTTATGTTTCAGATTGTGGAAGGTAAGAAACCCGACAACATCAAAGAACAACAGAGAATTACATTTAAATACAATGATTCGTCTTCCCTTTTGTATTCATATGGTATTCGAAGGCCACAACCAAACATGACAATAATATGAGTTAAACGTAATAGAACATACAGGGTGAAGGTACTTTATTATATTTTCATTGGATTCACGTTCGCATTGTATTATTTCATGAGAAACATTAAAAAATCAGGATATATTATAATGAAGGTAATGCCAACTGTGTGTGAAGTTATCCAACATATAGGTATCAAGGTCATATGAAAGAACAATTTTGAACATTGATATCTCGAAAATGGAGTTTTAGGAATTATATTATGTGATTTTCAATTTCCAAATCGATACATAAAACACGAAGTCATGCGTAACATGTGCGCACGCGCAAGACTGATTTCAAATTGTGGAGTTTTGGACTTTAGTTAATAACTTATTGGGACAGGTTGTATAATGCAATTTTACGAACTACTGAACTGTGTTGATTCAGTTGCCAAGGAACTAGGAATTAGGGTTGGCCAATAATTAATGCATTTCTAACTCAATTTGCATGCGACCGTTTAAAATGACAATTTTAAACTTCCCGCCACCAGAGTCAACAACCACAGAACGCGTCTTGTTGCATTTTACTGTCGGCTGTACGGAAGTCTGGTCGATTTTAATTATTGCATTGCTTTTTTGATATTTTAATTTATTCAATGTCGACATTTTCTGAAAGTAATGACAAAAAAAAGGTAAGTAATGCAGTTCAGATCACTGAACTGTCCGTTAATCAATGACTAAAACCGACTGAACTTAAACTATTAGTTCAGTTTTAGATCTTATATAGCGAACGTTTGCCAGGAATAATAATATAGCGTAGCGTAGTCTACATGATCTAATATTTGGTTCCGTACCTGTCGTTCTGTGTTGTTGTGTGTGACGCGTGACTGTCATTGTCATTCGTGTTACTCGTACTCGACTGTTTTAGTGATTGTGGTCGACTTATTACTTAACGTTTGCACTTTATCTTACTGAATACTAAAAAGCTAAAAAGTTAGTGAATTCATATTGTCTAGGTCAAACTTAAACAAACATTATATGCGTGCTAAACGGCATTCGCAATCTGTTCCCTATACACTCATCCCGCCGTCCGCAGCTTCATCATGAGAACAAACAGCCGAATGTGTTGAAGACACTAGTTTTCAGTACGAAGAAGTGAAGGAAAATGCAGCTCATATCATAAGTGAGTATACTCGTATATTATTTAGACACCGCCTACATTAGATATCTATAATAATTTAATACAGATTGGATTTTCATATTGATCATCTGCCATTCATTTTGAATAAACAATTTGAATAATTTTCAGGTTCAGCTGAGAAGGCAAACATGGCCAGATCACGACAGGAAACGGAACTGTCGATTCAGGCATGGCTAAAAAGGGCGAAGGAAAGGAAGGACGTGAAATCTACGAAAAATTTTTAATATAAACATTTATTTTATGTTATTATTTTCAATGGATTTTTCAAATAAAATATTTTGAAAAGTTCAATATTTTCTTAATTTTCTCGAGGCAATCTGACCTAATGAATAAAAAATAAATAATTTTTAGCCTACAGAAACGCATGACAGAAACAAATAGAACATCCTGTGAATATCTTTTTGAGCTTCTGATTATGTCCATGAAATGTTCTCAAATGGACGTCCTAAAGACATCCTGTAAATGTCCATTTGAAGACCTGTAATGTCCTATTATGGACGTCCTAAAGACATCCTGATTATTAACAATGGACGTTACAAAGACGTCCATAAGATGTCCACGTCCGTAAAATTGACGTTTTGAGGATGTCCTGAATGTCCAAGCGGGACGTTTTGAAAACGTCCATAAGACGTATTTGTGCTATCTGGGGAATATTATTTGCAGTTTTTTTGTTCGATTTTGTCGAAGATAATTTCAATCACCAGGTACAAGATGTACTTACCCAAATTATCTCATTTTGTTGGTATGTATTCTAATAGTCTGGTACCTACTCAGTGAGGTTCAAATAATTTTTTCACGGATTATCCATAACATCCAAATTTTTTCAACACTAAGTCCTTGAAAGTTCAACTTTGAGGTCTATCATCTTTCTTTAGCCAGCTTCAGAAAAAATACATTGGAATCGTACGATATGTACAAAACGGAATTAAATTAAGTGAAATTAAAGGTAAATTCGTATGATTTCTCCTGATGCAGTCTAAAATAATGTATTCATATACAATACGATACAATGTTTATTTATACAATAATAATCTTGCTTTTTCCAGAGTGGGTAAGAATACACCTGGGCGTATGCCGCCTGTTTTGTGCTTTTTCCACCCCACTTGAAGAAGTATTCAACTTCTGTAATAATGATAATAATAATAATCGTCTTCATTGTTCCCCAGCTGTAGTTACAAACAAATATTTAAATAAATCACAGATCTAGTCGGTGATATAACAAAAGGCGAAGTTCAACTCAGCACAAGTGCTACTGAGTTGTTCTTCCACTCAACTTCATTAATAACATTATTATATGCATATAACAGCAGTGGTAGAGAATAAAAAATGTAAGCGTGAACAAAAAATACAAAGAATAATATAAATTTAGAAAATAGAAATTATAATAAAAAAACTGGTTATCATAATGATGGTGATAATGCAGAGGACGGGGTAGCGATCGGCGATGCAGGATTTTGAGGTGAGTCTTCAATATATTTTGTTTTTTTTTATATTTTGAATGTCATCGGCTTCTCTTGAATGTGTTGTTAACGAGTTTTGGGTTGTTTGTAGGCAATTGATGGCATTATTGAATGCTCCTTCCCACACAACAATACAATACCTGAGAATAGATTCTGCCAAGGAATTATATAAAATTAATATATTTTTTCGGGAGAGTATTCCCTAAGGGTGTAGAATTTGAACATGAGAAGTCTCATACTTTTTATAACTTGGGAAATGTATTCTTCCCACCTCAAATATTGACCTAGATATTTTATGGACACCAGAGATTATGTCTTAGGGGTACTTTCAAAATAGAGCGATTTTGCTCGATTTTTCATATCAAACTAATAAACTACCTTATATTTTCAGTAAGAAGCTGTGATGTGGAAAAAATTTTTCATTTCACATTCTTAAAAAGCCTTATGCCCTAGAACCAACTTCAAACAAAAATTGGATAATATATTTAGGAAAGGAATACTTATTACAAAATATTAATACCGAAAAATTGAGTTGAAACGGAAAGAAAATGTATCCCGTATTATTTATATGTGAAATGGAATTTTCGAATGAGCGAAGATTCTGATTGACTCAAACATTTTTTTCAACGGAAATATTTTTTTTCGTATATATTATCAGATTTTCACGTAGGACCTAGAATAAAAAATATCACCAAAAATTAAACACTCTAATATACACATATTCATTTTCTACAAATATTTAAATTTATTATGGGTTTTCATTGCTAAATTAACATTTTTGAATACATTTTTTATTATTATTTATTATTTTTATTATCGGATACATTAGTAATTACTGTGGTTGATTGAAAGACCGAGACAATAGACTTTTGGTATGAGAAATAAGATACATATGTTTTTTGGAATGAAAATTAAAAAGATATCTAAAGAAAACTGCATCGATTGTTGTTCCATGTCTTGTGGTAGGCTCATTTCGGTTCTTATTCGTTTGAATCCCTAATATATCTTGTAGAAAGTTTACCAAGAGTTGTCCATTTCCGAAAGTTTATCAGCCAAAATTAGTGGCAACGTATGATAGTTTTCTTTTAATTCTTCAGTGCCTACTCTACCGTAAATGTGTGATCGCACCTCACTCTCTTGCACTTACAGTAATATGCGAAACGTAACTCGCTCTTTCTATGTCCACTAACTTATACCTTCCTCTCAACTTCCGTTTGCCTAACACGATTACACTTTTTGTAACACTCTAGTCACGCATTCACCAACTTACACCCGAAGTCAAGCGCGTGTAAAGGAGTTTCACTTCAACGTTCGCATTGCTCGATCACACTTTTCGTAACGTTCTTGTCACACATTTACCAGCTTACTTCCCAAGTCAAGCGCGCGTAAAAAAGTTTTACTTGAAAACAATCATCGAATAGGGGCTGTTTCCGAGAACTTCCGAGGAAAATACTTTGTTGATTCGACTACAATAGTTATTCAACTTTTACAATATTCGGAAGTTAACTTATTATGCCCTTTGACCATTCTCTCAGGATGCTGCTTAAAAAACTTTATATCATTATATCAAACTCTCTATGAAATATAAAAACGGGGTTTCGAAATGAGATATATTACAAACAGATATATTATCACTTTTTATTTGAAACTCTCTCTTGACCGCTATAATCAAATGTCTAATAGTACCTGACACGACTTGTAGTGAACAATCAATTTGAATTATTTTCAAAACTGGGTATGTGGTTGATCCGTGACGAAATATTTCATTACGTGAGACCCATTTTCGGGATCGCTAACTTGAAATTCCAATTTTCTTCAGTTCCGCTTCAAATAGCGTATGTGTTTGTGGTAACAATTATGAAAATTGTTTGAAATCATTATATTCACATTATCCGGTGAATCAGGGAACTTTCCAAACTTATAAATGAAAATAATTTAGGAAACACTTGCTACATGAATAGCATTTTACAAGTGTTGTTCTTGATGAAGAATTTCGAGGTTTTAATGATGAACGAGAACGAGAATGTTTCCTACTTATTCACCAAACTCAAACACCTGTTCATGCAGCTGCAGTTTCGTAAGAATGTATCATCTTTCCTCCAACCGATTTCCTGGAGTCTTTGAAGTCAACTAGATACTCGTTAGGACAACAAGAGGATTGTTTCGAATTCTTGGGGTTCTTGCTGAATACTCTTCGTAAGCACAACAATAGCAGAATCAATAATACTGACCACTCTGGATTGAATGATTCCGTACAGTCTATCTCATCTTGCATTTGTAAATCTTTTGCTGGAAAAATCCTCACTTGTTTTCTTTGTAGTAAAAGTTCAAGAGGTAGCGAAAACGTATGTGAATTTCTGGAACTTCAACTAGCGTTTCTTAATATGACTAATAACCAGTCCGTGCAAAGCTTATTGTTAAATCATCTGAAAATGGAACTCTTAACAGGTGATGATCGACTGTATTGCTAAACATGCGCCAAACTAAATGACTGTTATGATCTTCAAATATGACTCAACCTCTGACGGAAGCACCAAACTCTCACGAAGGTTCGAAATAGATGAACACTTCAAACTAACAGACAACTATTATAATCTTTATGCAGTCATTATTCAGTGTGGTTCTGGCGTTGAATCTGGTCATTATTACGACTTGGTCAAAGACGAAACGGACTATAATAATAATAATAATCATGATAATAAGTTTATTCTCAAAATAAAATACAATAATATAATAATTGTGCACTTTCATTCAGAGATATTTCGAATAAACAAGTATCCACTAAGGCAGTGCCTGTGCGTGGGTGATTTACTTATTCCAAATATTGAAAATAATTAGTACACTTTAAAATCGGATTCAGTTGCATTTCTATATAAGAATTATATGTATAAAATTATGTATAATTCACTAAAATGTAACATAATAAAATTGTAGTAAATGTAATAAAATTAGGCTAATGAGCCTTACATACAATTATTGAAACATTAATATCATAACATAGGTAACGAACTTAAATAATCAACAAGAATAAAATATATTGAATATTCTAATATTCAAACAATGAATGGACAGCCATACGTTCTAAAGAAAGAATATAATGTTTGGTCTTTTTTTTGAAGGAATATATGTTTGAGACTTCTTTGTTTTCCGTCGGCAAAAAGTTATAAAATTTACAACAAAAGTACAATAATGTCCCACCACTGAAGTGGCCATTGGCCCGAATTGTGGAAATCATTCCTGGCTCTGACCAGAGGGTCCGTGCCGTGAAACTTCGCTCCCAAGAAGGTGTCTTCGTCAGGCCTATCAGTAAGGTCTGCCCTTTGCCTAGTGCAACTCAGCCAGTGTAACGCGTTCTCTGCGTTAGTTACTTGGCGTCATTAGGTTCATTTTTTTTCGTTTGATTTCGCGGTTGTGTTTTAATGGCATTTCCTCACTTTGACTTGTTGAAATATCTGAGATTTCAACGGGGCGGGAATATGTTGGAAACACAGTTTCCAACAAGCTTCTTCTGATTCTTTATTAGTTATTCAGTTCCAACTTAAATTGTGCTTAATCCATCCCTGAACGCGCTCTGTCAATTCATTTATTGCTTTCCAACTCCTACATCTGTAAACCTTTAGGTTCCTTCAACGAATTCCCAGTATTCCAGAAACATCGCCCCTTTCCCTTATCGGTCGACATGTGGCCATTAAAAATTCCCAAAAAGAACCGAGAGAGGTACAACGCATTCCGAGATTGTCCTCCGAGGTAACGAAACCTAACTGGCTTTTCTTTCTCCTACTAAGATTTAGTCTCTTCATTTTCAATTTATCCACGACGCTCGAATAATTTCGGCGTTTGTATTTTTTCCAAGTTAATAAGTAAAGGAAGGTGAATTTGCATATATTAGTGGTACATTGTGCATAGTGTGTCTTGAAGAAGGAAACGTTTTGTAAGTAATTTAAACACAGACTATCTTATGAGAAGCATTTTGCCAACGCCCAATGTTACTTGTATGTCCTACGATTTTGTGAGATGGTAGCTGCTAAGGATTGTAAATATATTTAGTTAACGAACTGATTCAGCGTCAATTTATTCAAAGCCAGCAACCTACAAGGAATCCAGTCCACTAGTATCGAAGTTGATTATAACTCCCCCGTGTTCGAGAAAGGGCAGTTAAACCCATCCCGATCATATGGTCCTTCGAGCCGGATGCTGAACAGTTCGTTCTTCGATTAATGTTGCAAAAACAACATTGCTTCTTTTCGATTATTCGGATTTCCTAGTTGTATTACAAAAATACAATTTCCAAGTTCCAGTTCCAATAGAGGATATCGTCAACTGAACAGTAACGATTCGCTCCAGAAAACATTTCCACCGCGCGCAGCGTGTATAAATTCATATTTGATGTTTCAGTTTGCTGCCGATTATTTCTTCTTACAGTTTGACTTAATTTAAGATATTGTTGGGCGTTTCTTACGTATCCAAAAAGAAAGAAATCTTTGTTTTGGCATTTGCTCTCTCCTATTAGAGTCGGCTTTATTTGAAATAATTTGATTGAGTCCTTTCAGGAACGGCTCTGAAAAGAGTTGATTTTTTTCTTTCGTCGAAAAAATTAATTTAAAGTAACCAATTTCATACTCCAGGGCCGTATTTAAAATTTCGCAGCCCTTTCTTCCCGTAGCGATTTATTTATGAAATAAAATTTTAAATGAAGTCGACTATACCAGTTTGATTTGCTGTACATTTTAATTTATCGCATATTTGATTTACTGCATATTGATTTTTTCCATGCAATTTTCTTGATACATTGTTTAGTGATATTTTTCGCACACGGATATTTTGATTGAGTTGATTTATGACCTATGTTCTAGTGCGGTTATTGCATTGTGTAAAAACTTTACGTGTTCCCAACGTTAGCAAAAACATTTACGCTAATTTTTCAGTGTCAAAAAAGTTTGTGCCGTAAGTAAAAATTTAAATCTACGTCGCGAAAGGCAGAGCATAGTGTTCGTCCACAGAATCCTGCGTGGTTCTTTCCATTTTAGAATAGTTGTATCATTTAGACTATAGACAACTTTACGATTTCTTAATTCAAAACACACAATGCAGTCCTTAAAGAAACAAAGAAAAAATGCTAAAGCCGCGATTACACGAACTCAAACTTGGGCTACTCAGAATTTAGAGTCCGAAAATGACTTGTTTCTCCTTCAAACTAAATTAGATAATTTAGAAAGTGAAATTACTAAGTATATCAGTGCTCAGGATGAAATTGAGGAATTAGACCCAGAAAAATCTGATACAGAAGATAGAGATAGTTTACAAAATAATTTTGATTTATCTGTTGCAAGTTTTAAAAAAAGGATTCACAGTTTAACCATTCCTTCCACTTCTCTGTCTGCCCTTTCCATTTCAAATAGTATGCAATCCGTGCCTGCCTTAAATGAACAAGGTGGACGAGTAAAACTTCCCCAAATTTCCATACCCCAATTTGAGGGTGATTATGCAAAATGGGCGCCGTTTTATCAATTGTTTACTGCTTTGATAAAAAATAACAATTCCTTAACTGATGTTCAAAGATTAATTTATTTGCGTTCTTATATGAAAGGAGAGCCTTTGTGTCTCATTGAGTCACTTGAAATCACAAATGAAAATTTCCAAATTGCAATAAATATTTTAGAAAAAAGGTACGAAAATAATTTAGCTATTATAAATTCACATTTAAATTCTATAATGGATTGTCCGAACATTACAAAATGTACTTCTTCCTCCCTCAGAGACTTTTTAGTAAATATTCGAAAGAACTTGGATGCCTTGAAAAATTTGAAATGCCCAATTGAACATTGGGATTTAATTATTCTTAATGCTGTCATGAAAAAGTTAGATTACGGTACTAAAAAGGAGTACCAGTCCAGTAGAGATTTAAAAATGAATCCTACTTTAAAGGAATTTTTTCAAATCATTGAGGCCAGATGCAGTGCTTTAGAATCCTTGACTCCTTCCTCTCATTCCGCGTCGCATGAATTAAAATCAGAAAAGTTCTCAAGGACAGGTTCAAAAACCGCGTTACATGTAAATGGTAGTTTCCCGACCAGTAAAGGTCGAATTTGTTGGTTCTGTAAGGTCCCTGATCATGATATTTATAAATGTTATAAATTTTCCAAAATTAGTATTGATGAAAAATACAGTTTTCTTAGGTCCCTGGCCCTCTGTTTTAACTGTCTGGGTGGCAAACACCTGCTGACCGAGTGTAAGTCTAAAAGTTGTACCCTATGTGGTAGAAAACACCACACACTACTTCACAGAAACTCTTCCCAAGGTCATGTTCCAAAAAATTCCCAAAATTCAAATAATAGTCCGAGAGATAGTCCCAGGCCTCACGGTAGTACGGGGGCAATTCCGAAATTAGTTCAAACTACAAGTCCCAGTCAAAATTGGCGGTCGTCTCCCCTTAATCCTCCCACTCAAAATGCTGACAATACGGCGCACTTCCGAGCCCTTGAGCCCGAACCTCAGGCAATTACTCCGGCATCTTCGATGCCATCCGCACTTCTTGTTGGTAAAGAAGATCATGAAATTCTATTAGCCACAGCCGTAGTAGATGTTCTTTCCGAAAACGGTTATCCCGTTAAAGCTAGGCTGATTCTAGACAACGGCAGTCAATGTTCCTTCGCTTCTGAAAAATTCGTAAGAAAATTGAATAATAAAACTTACGACAATCAAATATAATTTTCCGGCATAAGATGCACTCCTACTGTTTCTAACAAAATGTTAGATATTGTTATCCGTTCCAATACTCATGAGAATTTTAGCCTCAAGGTGTCTTGTGCAATACTCCCGGTAATCACTTCCAAATTACCTAGAATTCCGCTAAATAAAAATAGCTTGAATATTCCGTCAGAATTCAGACTTGCTGATCCAGAATTTCACATTCCATCCGATGTGGATGTTCTCCTGGGCGCTGACGCCTATTACGACATTTTACTGCCACAAATCCACAGGCTAGGTCCCAAACTTCCTACCCTTCAGCTGACGAGGCTCGGCTGGATTATTGGAGGACAATTGCCTCCTCAGAGGGTTCCGAAACACGGCAAGGTTTCACTTCTTTGCCAAAATGCCTGCGAATCCACAGATTCATTAGGTGAAATTCTTTCTAGATTCTGGGGAAGTCGAAGAGCTTCCAAAGTCTAAGTTCTTATCAGCAGACGGAGAGCTTGCTGAACAAATTTTTATTCAAACGCATGTGCGTCACAAAGATGGGACGTTCCAAGTAGATTTTCCGTTCAAATGCCCCACTGAAAAGATTCCTCTTGGGGATTCCTTCCATATTGCAAAAAGGCGATTTACCAATTTAGAGAAACGGCTCCAAAATAATCAAGAATTATTTTCCGCTTATAAAAATTTCATTGATGAATATGTGTCATTGAAACATGCCACATATGTTCCATTTAATCCCACCGACAAATCCGCTGAGATAAAATATTTCCTTCCGCATCACTGCGTTATCAAGGAGTCCAGTGAAACCACGAAACTCAGAGTAGTTTTCGATGGCTCCACTAAAACTTCTACTGGATTTTCTTTGAATGATCTTCTACACAAGGGTTATCAAGTACAGCCAGACTTGTATGATATATTTTGCCGTTTCCGTCAGCATTCTTATGTCCTGACCTGCGACATTGAGAAAATGTACCGCCAAGTTAAAATGAATCCATCGCAAAGACATCTCCAGAACATCCTGTGGAGAAACTCCCCCCAAGAAGAGCTAAAATGCATTCAACTTTCCACCGTGACTTATGGAGTCACTTCCTCCTCTTTTTTAGCAACTAGAGTTTTGAAGGAGCTCGCTTCCAATTGTAAAGGTTTCCCGTTAGCCAAACGGGCATTATTGAAACAGACGTACGTGGACGATGTGCTCCATGGCACCGATTCCCTTTCCGAGTTAGAAGATTCTTATCATCAACTCAATAGTTTGTTGAATTCTGCAGGTTTCAAACTGCACAAGTGGTCATCCAATTCTTCACAGTTCAGAGAAAAATATTGTGAAGATCCTGATCCAATCCAATACGAAATAAAAATGGAAGACAACCCTAGCAAGGTGTTAGGTTTATCTTGGAATCCCTGTTCTGACAACTTAGCAGTTTCTCTACCGAAAATTTATTGTAATGATACTCCGTCTAAGCGCAAAGCGTTATCAATCACTGCTCAAATGTTTGACCCGGTAGGCTTTCTGGGCCCGTTCATAGTTCTTGCTAAAATTTTCCTGCAAAAACTTTGGTTAGCAAAAATCTCCTGGGACGAACCGCTTCCTGTTGAATTGTTCCAAGAATGGAAGGGATTCATCAATTCAATTGAATCCCTAAAATTTCTTAAAATTCCTCGATGTTTGTTTTCCTCAAAGTCCATTGAACAAATCCAAATCCACGGGTTCGCTGACAGCAGCGAACGTGCTTACGGTGCCTGTTTGTACTTCAGAACCACTTATTCCGATGATACCGTCACATCTCTCTTAGTTACTTCCAAATCCAGAGTAGCACCGCTGAAAACTGTTTCAATTCCTCGTCTGGAATTGTGTGCGATGGTATTGCTCACCAAACTAGCAAAAAAGGTTATCCAAATCTTTGTCGAAAACATAGTTTTCGAATCTGTAAATTTGTGGACTGATTCGCAGATAGCTCTGCACTGGATTCAGTCCCATACATCCCGTTGGCACACCTTCGTGGCCAACCGAGTGTCCCAAATTCAAACTTCCCTGCCACAAGCTCAATGGAGACACGTTCGTTCTTCTAAAAATCCCGCTGACTTACTTTCTAGGGGAGTATTAGCTCTTGATCTCCTGAATTCAGAATTGTGGTGGCACGGTCCTGATTTCCTCTCCGAAATAAATTTGGAATTGTCTAAATTTATCTTGAAACCCCCTCCAAGTGCTATACCTGAGCAGAAGACAAACAAGCTGCAAGTGCTAGTGACAAGCACTCAAGTTAAAGACGAATTTTGGAATGAAATATTCCAGAGATTCTCTTCCTTTAACAAATTACTACACTCAGTAGCATATGTTTCACGTTTTTTATCCAATTCTAAAAATAAGGAGACCAAGTTGTCCGGTCCTTTATCCATATTTGAGATAAATTCTGCCTTAGTGCTGGTCCTTCGCAATTTACAGTCCCAATATTTTTCTAAAGAAATGTCCGCGTTAAAATCCTCGAAATCAATTTCTGACAAAAGTATATTAGCTCTCAATCCCTTCCTGAATGAGCAAGGTCTCATTTGCGTCGGAGGGCGTTTGCGTCACGCAGACGTCCCTGAACCCCAAAAACACCCCATACTTCTCCCTGCAAAAAATTATGTAGTGTCCCTCCTACTCAAAAGGGAGCATATCTGGTTGGGTCACGCTGGTGCCCAAACTGTCCTTGCTAATGTTCGTTTACAATATTGGCCTCTGAATGGAATCAGGGAAGTAAAAAGAGTAATTCATGAATGCATGAATTGTTTCCGGTTCCGAGCCGTAGCGGCTCAACAGATTATGTCCGATTTACCTCCTGATCGTGTCACTCTTTCTAGACCTTTTGAGAAGGTAGGAGTAGACTACGGTGGTCCTTTCTTAATAAAGTCCTCGCGCCTCAGAAAGGCACCGACTATTAAATGTTACATGGCTGTCTTCGTGTGTATGGCTACCAAGGCTGTGCATTTGGAGTTAGTCTCCTCCTTGTCCAGTGAAGCGTTTCTCTTAACCCTAAAACGTTTCATATCCCGTAGAGGAATTCCTGCTGTAATCCACAGCGACAACGCTACAAACTACGTAGGTGCAAGAAATCACCTTCGAGAATTGCGCGAATTTTTCGCCAAGTCCCAACTGTCCGAATCCTTGAAGGTTTTCGCATCCGAAACTGGGTTTGAATGGAAATTCATACCGCCTCGCAGTCCTCATTGGGGAGGTCTGTGGGAAGCTGCAGTAAAAGGAGCCAAGCAGCACCTTCATCGCATTATTGGAAATTCTCAGTTCACCTTCGAAAAGTTCAGTACTGTGCTGGCACAAATTGAAGCCATCCTAAATTCTAGACCGTTATGTCCCATTTCGAGTGATCCGCGGGATCTAGGAGTCCTGACTCCTGGCCACTTTCTGATAGGTCGTAGCTTAACCTCTTATCCTGAATTAGATACTACCCACTTACCCGAAAATAGACTGACATTCTGGCAGAGGTGTTCCCAGATACAACAGTTTTTTTGGAAAAGATGGACTGTCGAATACCTCAACCGGTTGCAAAATCGGCCAGGTTGTGTTTTAATGGCATTTCCTCACTTTGACTTGTTGAAATATCTGAGATTTCAACGGGGCGGGAATATGTTGGAAACACAGTTTCCAACAAGCTTCTTCTGATTCTTTATTAGTTATTCAGTTCCAACTTAAATTGTGCTTAATCCATCCCTGAACGCGCTCTGTCAATTCATTTATTGCTTTCCAACTCCTACATCTGTAAACCTTTAGGTTCCTTCAACGAATTCCCAGTATTCCAGAAACATCGCCCCTTTCCCTTATCGGTCGACATGTGGCGATTAAAAATTCCCAAAAAGAACCGAGAGAGGTACAACGCATTCCGAGATTGTCCTCCGAGGTAACGAAACCTAACTGGCTTTTCTTTCTCCTACTAAGATTTAGTCTCTTCATTTTCAATTTATCCACGACGCTCGAATAATTTCGGCGTTTGTATTTTTTCCAAGTTAATAAGTAAAGGAAGGTGAATTTGCATATATTAGTGGTACATTGTGCATAGTGTGTCTTGAAGAAGGAAACGTTTTGTAAGTAATTTAAACACAGACTATCTTATGAGAAGCATTTTGCCAACGCCCAATGTTACTTGTATGTCCTACGATTTTGTGAGATGGTAGCTGCTAAGGATTGTAAATATATTTAGTTAACGAACTGATTCAGCGTCAATTTATTCAAAGCCAGCAACCTACAAGGAATCCAGTCCACTAGTATCGAAGTTGATTATAACTCCCCCGTGTTCCCGATCATTACTAGATAAAAAAGTATGATTTCTCTGTCCTATTCTCTTTCTGGCTGGTTTCATTTTCAGAGAATTATTCTCTTTCAGACGAGTTTGGTAGTTATGGCTGATGAGTGGGAGATTAAATCTGTTTTTGAATTGTCTCATCACAGTTTTATAGTAATAGTGGTGACGCAAATCAAAGACTTCCGTTTCTGCAAAAAGTAGGTCGGAGGAATACCTAATTGGTTCGGAAGATATAATTTTCAAAAATCTTTTTTGTATTACTTCAAGATTCTGCAAGTGAGCATTTGTTGCTGCTCCCTAAGCTAGAATACCGTAAGTAAGTCGTGTTTCCACTAATGATTGATACAGAATTTTGATATACTTGAAATCCAGTATTTGCTGAAAGTATTTGAACCTATATAGGGGAGAACGTAAAGTTTTACAGACTTGCAACAGGTGTTTATCCCACCTAAGATGAAAATCCATTATTATGCCCAGATATTTCGCATTATTGGCTCTTTTAATCGTAATAGTTTCATCCGAGCTTATATTAATTTGTAACTTGTCGTTTTCCGGGAGGCCTCTGACGTAACAAGAAAATGGAACGAAACAGGTTTTTTCAGAGTTTATTGAAAGTACTTTTTGTCCAAAACATTTAATTAAATTTGCCATAACTTTTTCTGCTTTTTCTTTCAACCCGTCCCAAATATCATCCTCATACATAAAGACAGTGTCGTCTAGTTTAAGTTTGACGATAGTCGTGTCACAAAGTATTCTGGCGATGTATTGAATTTATTGAAGCCCCCTGGAGACACCCTACATTTTATTTTATGAGAGAGAGAGGACATTTGCAGATCAAGATCTTGAGATGATGTGGTGCTGAAGATTTTTCCGTGCTTTCCTGCATTTAAAAAACCAAATGCTCCACTGGAATCAATGAAGTCGGCCCGGAGCGCCAATTAATTTTTGTTTTTGTTTTATAATTTCATGATTTGTATTTTGGAGGTGTTGTTATTCGAACAGAACTGTGAAGTTATGAATTCATCTACGATTGACCTCGCAGGTAGTGAGTTATGAATCTGGTCAACTGTGATTGGTTCAGAGGTATAAGTTATGGATCATTTTGCCTATTTACTTAACAAGGAACGGTCTCATAATTGGAGCTTTTTTCAATAGTCTGGTCAGCTCAAAACAAATAATTCATGTGAGAATCCAACATTTCAGGAAACAGAGGTGTGAAAAAATCACAAAGAATTTACTAGAACAGTAATTTAATAGAACAGTTATTCCATGTGCTGAAAATTCAGAAGGCTACATGCAAGATTATGTTGACTGGGAGTTTTAATAAAAATGCAGGTGATGGAAGCCCAAAAACCGTACAAACGCCTGAACTAGAAGCTCAGCTTAATGTGATAGAAGAAGATCCTTCAAATAGTACCAGAAACATATCACTGCAACCTGAAGTCAGCCCAAAAACCATTTGAAAAGTTCTGAAACAATACCTTCCATACCCATATTTGATACATTGGGTCCAATTTCAACTGCTTCAGAATTTTCACCCAAGTTGGTGGTTTATTCATACGCTAGAACAAGTATTATTTTTATCAAATGATCTACTTGTATTACACGAGACGAGATCCTATCATGAACTTTCACAGTTATGATTTTTGAATCGACTAAAATCCCCACGTTATTGAATAAAGTCATTTTCAGCAACAAGTTGGGTAGGAATATTTAGAAGCGTTATTGGCGTCTAACTAATTGTCCAATTTTTACCAGAATTGAGTCATTCTTCTAGTATAGGTAGGTACCCGATATCCGTATAGTTCAAATAAACGATATAGTGTAACCTAACTCCAACAGCTCCCCTTTAATAATATATAGTCGGGGAGCTAACTAATCTTGTTATTCAATAATCATTTCTGATTATGTGAGAATCACAATAACTATATATATATATATATATATATATATATATATATATATATATATATATATATATATATATATATATATATATATATATATATATATATATATATATTTTATTTATTTTTTCTTTGGTTTCGTGGGTGTGAAAAAACTTTCAAAAAAACGGTCTTTATTTACAATATTTGTCAAGCTTTCGCTTTATTTTAAAGCTTTTTCAGGGCTATCTAAAATACAATTTGGTTTAATTTTAACAGAAAAAGGTTAATATTGATACAGTTAATATAAAATATATATATATATATATATATATATATATATATATATATATATATATTTATATATATATATATATATATATATATATATATATATATATATATATATATATAAGAACACTGTATAAAATAATTGTAGAAAGTTTGTAAAACTGATGTAATTCAATCCCTTCAAATGATTTCAGACAACAATTCAGCAAGTAGGTAAAATAATCTAAATTCTACCTGTTCACCGAGTGCGATTTTTTTTTTAAAAATGAAGAGTTGTTTCGGTGTTGCAATGAGTATGAAGATTAATTTTGTTTCGGATGGTAAAATGTTTCCTCAATATTTTGATAAAGGACCCCGCACATTTCTTTTGAGAAATGGCTTGCCTTGAATTTTGCCGAAATTTTGATATGTTGTAGTTCTTGATGTTCTGATTGAAAGTGTCCACAGCCAAAGCTCAGAATTGTACAGTTTTCGAGATGTGAACCTTTGAATATAGATTTTTTCCATATTTTGCAGTTTTTGCTCATCAATCGAGAGCTCTCACTTCTGGTTGGGATAGAATTTGGATATTCAGCAACCAGAATTAGTTTAACGAATAATCTTCTTCAGTTATAATAGATGCCGCCATCGATAATTTTTCATACACTGCTTCACACTATCTCGATAATCTGAGAATGTGGTGCTGTGACATTTTCCTCAGATAGGCTCAAAATGAATGATAGCATCTCACAGCATATGTATCTTTCATACCTGAGAGTACTCTCCAGATAGAATGAAGGGGTTCACGTATTGGAAGCGAACTATTTTGCGCCGTAATATGTTTTACCGTAAAAATGGGGTGTTCCATCGCGAGTGGCGGACAGTGTATATCACTTTTGCCAACCCCATTCAGGTGGTAGGTGCATTTTGAGCATTTCCATGAGTCCCGAGAGTTCAACTGAAATTACTTTTTAAATTTTTTTCTGCCAGTCTTCTTCGGTAATATTAGATACCTCTTTTTCAATTAGCTCTATTACCTTCTTATTAAATTTTGTAAAATTATGCTTCGTTTCAATTTTCCCCAAATCAACTCGATGGATTGAAAACACAAAAAAGAGGGGAAGTCTCAATATGGTGTGTCAATACTTTTCAGCAATCCTTTCAAGGGCATACACTTTTTCAAATGTTTTTGTCTGTCAAACTTCAACTAGTTGGTTTTTGGTATACTTATCTTCAAAATATAAATTGTTATCCTCAAAAAAACTTTGTATTTCATCTTTCCTCGAATTTTTATTCAGTACTTTAATGAGCTGTCGCGAATGATAGGAAGCGTTGTCAAGAACTATTGCACTATTCTCATCCAAATTTGGGATCAATGTGTTTTCAAACCATTCCTCGAAAATATTAGCTTCTATGTTCTTATGATAGTCAACATTGCAGTCCTCAAGTTTTATTTTTTCAGATAATTTGAAATGATTCAGAACCCATCCCTTACTTCCTCCACCGCAGTGCACAATGATTGGTCACGATCCTTTGTTTGCAGGCATGTTAGACATACACATTCTCGAACCATCAGTCCACCCTTTCGTAACTGTGTCGTGAGTGTCATACCAAGTTTCGTCCAAATAGTATTTGTTACGCAATTCCACTATTCGTCTGCTTTCCATAACTGCTTGACGTTTGTTTATTATTTTAAATCTGAATCCTATTTTCTTTATTCAATTCTGAAGAGTTTTGTCAGAGCAGCTCACGTTATGGCCGGAAGTATTTAATTTCTTCCTTATGATTTCAGTTGTGGGAATCTCATTGCTTTTGTAACAGTCGTATATTGTTTTTTTCAATTATTTCATCAGATGAACATCTAAAGGTTTTGGTAATCCCGTATCAAATCTATTTTACGTACAGTTGAGAAAGGAATTTTGGTCAAATCTGATATTGTTTGTAATAGTTTGTATCCCTCGAAACCAAATTTGAGATGTAGATTCTTATACAAATTGAAATATACTCTCTGTGTTTTAATATTCAAATGCATCCGAATCTTATTCACTGGTATCTCTTTTTTGCATTGTCCACCATAGCTATTGGAATCACTAAACTGGAAAAAGTCTGCGTTGTTATCACACTCGTTATTACTATTAGTACTTGTCTAAGGACGCTACATGTTGAACAGATAACAACCATTTTGAGTAATTATAACTGCACCAATATCGAATTTCAACACTCAAATCGCGATCAGTTCTTGAACTGAACATTGATGACACGACGACGATAACCATTCCCGCATCCCTGATTTCTGTTCGTCACCGTAACATGACTTCAAATTCAATTTTATGAGTCTTCAGCTAATCATAAAATTCGGTTAGTAAAAATTATCCAATACGAACTGCCAAGTCTACAGTCCACGTGTACTAGTGCGCTGGCGGTTCATTTCTATGTATTGGTTTTTGGCCTTTGAGAGTGCCGCCACCTTTAAATGTGCACAATATCGTTTACTTTGACTATACTTGTATGAGTCAATATGTGTTTTATGCAAACAGGAGCTCTAGCTGATTTTACTGTTCTTGGTCGTCACCATCTCGACATCACCTAGTAGATTAGATTTTCTTTACTGTTTAATTTTGTTTGTCCATTGATAGTTTTAAGAATGAGTAAAACAGACATTTATTTTTTTCTCGAATACGAAACTAGATGTGAAGAAAAAGAGGCCAAAATGTCTTATTTTGAGTTGTTTGATCTGAAGAATAGAAAATTTTGAAAACCGGGCAATATTGGATGGAGTATCGAGTTCTTACAATATATATATATAAAGAACGTATTTAAATTGTTCAGCGCAAACATATTTTTCCAAACATGTTATGAAATTATGTGTCAAAACTATTTTCCAATTTTGTTGGTCGATGTCTACATGTTTTTATGTCCAACGTTTCGTCTACGACATTATTGAAGGTAGTGAAGTAAACAAGATTTTCATGTCCGCAGGAAGTATCATTTTTTCAACCTATAGTCCAGAAATACGTAGGTACGTCCCGGACTTGGCCAAGAAGAATGACATCGTTGTTGTCAATTGAAATATGAAAATCTTGGTGCGTATGGTTTTGATAAATGCAGTTAATCATTACCATGCAAAATAACGACTGACAGCTATTTCACATGAAGTTAGTTTACATTTTAATTTTTAATAGTTTACATGGTTGTTATTCACAATGGGCTTGTTTTATGCTATGGAAAATGATACTGGTTTGCTTATAGACTGATCGAGTTAGGGGTATACTATATACCCCTAACTATATACTTATCAAGCCTAATCGGTCCCAAAATCTCTTTATATTTGCAGAAAAAAGAATAATTTAATATCCAATCACAGATCTGATGATCTAATTTGACATAAGCCATTTTTGTTGTTATTGTTGTCAACTCGGTGTGAATACAACTGTTGCAATTATATAATTAAAGAACGTTTTTTTGTAAAAGGTAGGTACCTATTTTGATGCATATTCCGTGTCATTATAGTTTACATTCCGAAAATTATTTTTTCAGGTTATTTTTGGATTGATATGTTCTGGAGTAAATCTACATTTCACTGTACATATTTTTGCTTCTCTTTTCTGTCACCATACTGCTCCTTGGCCGAGATAAAATAAAAATTAAATCAAAACTTTCCATTATTCGATAAAAAAACAAAGTCTGAAATGATTGTCATATAAATAAAAGGACCTACTAAATATTCCACCTACCGTTTCAATTTTTCATACTCCATTTCGGTACCAAAGTATTGCAAATTTTTCAAGTAAAATTCATCGATCATTTCAAAATCGACTCTTGGTAAGTTGTCGGGAGTCAGCTTCAACAAAACTAGGTTCAACATTCATTTTGAAATTATTTTAACAAAAATACGAAGTTTGTGGAAACCATTGACATTAGAAAGAGCACATTGTCGCATACACTACAGAGGGCAATGGCTGACTGGATGACTATATGGCTAATATACCAGTAACGTCGAATTTCTTATTTTTTGTCCATTTTTATGCTTAATTCCTGGATTCGAGCGATATTATTATTGTATATTTATTTGTTTGATGGCTTTATTCTTAAAAAAATGAATGAATAATTACGGAAAATTTTAATTGATCGTTCATTTTCTCAGGAAAATGGAGTACCTATATCACACAATTTATTGGTTTATTCGGCATTGAAAATGTATGTCATATCAGATCCATTCTGCTTGTTTTTGCAACATTGAGTTTCAACTTTTTCTCAGCTGACAGCTCGTATAGGAACAATTCGGTTTTTCATCGAGTTTAGTTTGTGTATGTTTTGAAAGTGTTTTAGAGATATATTTGAATATTAATATGATGCATTCTTGTGCTGATTTTAATTGTGCGGAAAGGCACAAGAAAACAGAAAGCGCATGGGTTTATAACTGAGTTATTTCATATAATGAGTTTAGGTTCCCAGAGGATAAAATGATGAGAAAAAAAATGGGTGAAAGTATTGCAATCCATCTACTCTTCCAAGATTTTATAGAAATAATTTAAAAAGTGATTATAAATGAAAGGGGAACGAAAATATTGAATTTGATGACAGAGTTTTTTATTTCAACTTCAAGTATTCTCCACAGAAAGTATTATCTGGAGTTAATCCTGTTACTGGAAGTATGAAACAAAATTATTTAAATTTTATCATATGATTAATGGTATTATTACCTCAGAAGCTTATGTTGAATCAGTTCGAGTACAATCAATTTTCTCTATACTTGACCTCATTCAACCTTCCTCTCAAGTTTTGAAAGATTCAACAGATTACCAAAGCAAGCCTATAACGCTTGAATTTAGTAGCTATATTAGAAAGAGGTATGTATGTAGGAATCGTTTTTTTTTAAATAAATTGCAGTTGTACAGATTGTGGATTGTAGAATAAATTGAATATTTGAAATGATTCTTTAACGCAGTTTGCTATATTTTTTGATTTTCATAACTGTATATTATTAAATAATACATTAAATCATAATTCACGTAAATATTTTGTGATCTATCGACTTCGTGTACTGATTTTATTCCATGTGGAGAATTGTTCATTAATTGAAACGTTAACGGGTTCATATACAGTTCCATAGTTAAATTGATAATTATAGGCTTCGTAAATTTTACGATTTGGCAATGTTGATTATTTCTATTGTTCCTATTGGTCAATCGAACAAGAAGCGGGAATAGGGTCGTGAAGTCACCACCCTACCACATTCGATTTTTAATATTTAAGAGATGAAACAAAGTGCACTGTTTTTCAATTTGAAATTTCTATCAAGTGAACTATAAACCAAAAATCATGAAACAAGCCCATTATTGCCTCACAAAATGTCTAATGCAACACAGCTGCTGCAATAATTATTGCCTGAAAAATTGAAATCCAGATACGAAAACTTTAATGATTTGTTCTTGAAATGGATGGACATGAAAAAATGGATATAAAAGTATCAACTTGATTTGCTTTATTTTCAATTAGCAACAATGATTGGATTAGATGGTGCGTGTAGACTCGAAAAACTATTAAAAATGTCAATTGCTCTGAAAAAAAAGTCGTGTTACTTGTGAAAATGCCACATTCCAAAGCACATATTGAGAGAGCCTTTGTTATAATTGGGTAACAAAATCTGCTGTTGAATATGCAATATTTATCATCACGGCCATCCCATACTACACAAGTTTATTCGTGAATTACAAAAAAAACTGTTCAATTCAGCCTGTCGGTATCCACAGTTGTGGGAATCTCGGAATAAAAATCGCAGAACACTTGAATTTTCAAACAAATTGAATCCCTTCAATATCAGCAATTGCTCGAATTTTCATATTGAATATTCATATAACTAATAATAAGAATATTTCTGTTATTACTTACTCATCTTCTGTTCGAATTTCAATATTTGATACAAATAAGAATAAAAATGTTCGAAATTTTGTTCAACAAAGAAATATAATAAAGAAATGTTATTCTACACGGTTGCCGAAAAATAATGTACGCAGTGAAATTGTAAATTTCCAAGACTCGCTTACGACACGTCCTAGAATGGGGAATGTTCCTCCTGACGAAAATCAAGTAGTTTTCATAAAAGAGCTCTAAAACAACGCCATTTTAAACTTATCATTTCAACCTTTTTCTTTAAAAAATTATTTAAATGATTAAAAAAGAGGAATGAAATAATGCATTCAACATTTAAAGGGATTCGTTTCTATTTCACCATTTAGCAACATCAGTTATAGCTAATAAAGGACAATAAATCTGTTACCTGAATGAGACAAACAAAGATGATATATTTCAGAGGCGTGCTGTTCTGTTTACTTATATTCCGAGTTCCGAGACATTCTGTGACATATGACATTTTGTGCACCTAACCTATCTTCCTCTATATAAATAAATAACAAAACAACTGTTGTTTATGTGGCTTGTGGAGGTGGTATTGAACTATAGTTTATATTTTGCAATAATTGTTGAGTTATAAAGATAATTTTTTTTAAGTAGAATATCTAGGTACGTATACATTATTTCAACTTGATACAGCCAATATGTGAATTAGAAACAAATCCCTTTGAAAATTAAAACCCAACATTCGAAACATCAATTTGAATACTTTTCGAAGTGTATTTGAAAAACTCATGAAATAAACTCAACTTAATTTTGTTCAAACTTGCATTTGCTGTAATAACCCAAATTGAGGAACATTCCCTATTTTGTCTACTCGTCCATGATATTTTTCGGACTTGTTACTTAAATTACTTTACTATTGATGCATTATTAATGAAGTTTGTTTGTTTTAAAATATGTTTTTTCCGTTAACCAGCTATCGCACCCCTACGAACAACCTTCAGAAGTCGAAACTTGTGCGAGCTAAGGTCTAACGAGGTCTTACCTTTTAACGTGTAATTGCTAACAATCAAAGTGGTAAATGAAATTTCATATTTTTTTTTTAACTGTCCTTATTTCAATGATCCTTCATAGGATTTATTTTCATTTTTAGAATATGCTTCCTGAAGACTATTATCATATATTTCATGTTCATAAAATATCATTTTAAACGTGTGATTTGACATGATTTCGGTAACTTCAAGGAGATACCACAACGAAGAAAAAACAGCATTTGGTATTGTAGCAAACGAAGTGCAATGGATGCTCACCTGCATGAGAAAATTTACGATTGTACATTAATTTCTTGAAAGAAATATACCTTGGAGGAAAGAAGAGTATACAACTGAAAGCGTATTATATGAAATGATTGTCATTGCTTTGACTTCAAAACATAACCTTCGTCCTCGCAGTCAATGCACATACCACTGATGATGTCTGCCTCAGTAGCAGACGAAACCTTTGATATTTCAGTTTCCATTAGACCATGGCTCACCAACCCGGACTTTGTTCTCTGTAATCGTGACCTCGGCCATGAAAGCCCATTAAATGAAAATATTCGATCTGAGCAAAGGCGGATTTAGAATAGAATTTTGAGGGGGTTAAATTCTTAATTTCTGAAGAAGATAATTTTTAGAGGGAATCTATACTTATAAATGTAAAAGTTCTTCACTTAAAACTCATTCATTCATCTTTGTTTCCCCGAACTGGTAAGTCCTAGGGAGCTAAAATTGGGTATATAGGTGCTTCTGAGCTCTTATATGCGCACTAAGAAAGGATTTTCATATATTCCAACTAGGATAGGTACCCCCATCACTGTTTCTCCGTGCCGCTATATTTTCGGAGGCTGAAATTTTGTATGTAGGTTTGTTTTATGTTGTAGATGTGCAATAAGAAAAGATTTTTAAATATTCCAACTGGAGCGTCACCCCCGGAGGAAAAAGGCGCGTTCATCAAATAAAGTTATATTTTCATTTCTGTTTATCCATTTTTCGATGGATGAATTTATATTTAGTATCAGCATTGCACCGGTGCGAAGCCGGGTACGGTCTACTAAAAATTCACCTTCCTGGTAAGTTGGTGCCACCAGTTGTCTCCACCATAAGTTCCCTTACTTATAAAATTGCTGAATGACAAAAAACTGAAATTACAAAGAAATAACATGAAACCAAACAACAACCAAAAAATAAAAATTCAAATAATAATAAACGCTGAAAATTAAAAATTATTATTAACAAAAAATGAAAAATTAAAATAAAAATTAAAAGATTTCAAACCAAGTTATGTCACGACGTTTCGATTGTTAGTATCCACAATCGTCTTCGGGTGATAACTGGACTTATTCGCTGACCAACGTCTTCAGTTCAATCGGGATGGAGCCCAGCTGCCTTACCCTTTCGGCTGATTTTTGTCGAAGAAGGACAAATGGGTTCATGACTGAGGGGATGGCGGTATGAAGTCCTCAGACACCAGTACCGCCCTTCACGGGATCTCCGAGATCCGACTATTTATAGGCCATTCGAGTGCTTTCACCTATCCCCTCATCTCTCTCCCCGCTTCTTTGGTTTTTAGCGGGAGATGACCGTTTGGCGGGAGTTGGTCGTTTTTCGTTTGATGAAAGGTTTCCATATGTTACGTATCTTTACGCTTTCTTGACTGAATGCGTTGTTGGACAACATATACGCGGCTCCTTTGAATTTTCCCCTAAACCAGTGTTTCTCTTTGTGGATGATTTCAGCTTGAGCTCACTTGATATTATGTTGATGAGCCCAAACATGCTCTGCTATTCCGGATTTGCAGGTTTCTCCTCGCTGTGTGTGTTTCTTGTGCTCAGCAATGCGAACTTTCAATGGCCTCTCAGTTTCACCGATGTATGATTCTCCGTACTCGCAGGGTATCCGGTAAATACAATTCTTGGAATCGCAGTCCGCGTTTGGTGGCCTGATTTTCGTGAGGCTGCTACGGATAGTGTTCCCAGATCTGAAGCAGGTCCTGATGTTATACTTGGACCCAATCCTTCGTATCTAACGGGGAGCACTATATGTCGAGGATTACCACCGACTTCTTTTTGCCTGAATTGTATGATCTGGACCCCAATGACATTTGGTTTCAACAAGACAGTGCTACGTGCCACACAGCTCATGCCACATTTGATATTTTGCACGAGCGATTTGTTGGAATGGTCATCTCATGTGGAAGTGATGTGAACTTGCCACCAAGATCGTGCTATTTGACCCCGTTAGATTTTTCTTGTGAGGTTTTCTTAAGTCGCAGGTGTATGAGATAAGCCACAAACCACAACGGTCCTTAAAGCCAACATAACCCATGCCATCGGTCAAATTCAGTCTGATTTATGCGCCAGAGAAGCCGTGGCAGACTTTTGAACGATATTATATCCCACACATAATGATATCAATAGGTCTCTCATACGCATAAAATATTTCGATGATGTCTCACACACACTTTGTTTTATTTAAATTTAAATATAGGAAGCGTCCAATGAAAGATCCTGTATTTTAACGTTTGTTTGAAAGTGATTGACAATGTTTCGTGGTGTATTTCATCAGTTCGGACTTCCATTGTCTAATATAATATACATTGATTTGATTACCTTGAAAAAAATAAAATTAAATTAAAAAAATTAACCGAAAATAACAATTTTATTGAACAAAAAACTGAAATTACAACGAAATAACATACAAGCAGCAACTAAACCAATAAAAATTGAAATATTAATAAAAGCTGAAAAATTGAAAAAATTAAAATATTATTAAGAAAAAATGAAAAATAAAAATTAAAAGATTTAAAACCAAATTATGTCACGACGTTTCGATTTTTAGTATCCATAATCGTCTTCGGGCGATAACTGGACTTATTCCTCCGAGATTTGACTATTTATAGGTCATTCGAGAGCTTTCACCGATCCCCTCGTCCCTCTTTCCGCTTCATTGGTTTTGGCGGGCCATGACCGTTTGGCGGGAGTTGGTCGTTTTTTGCTTGATTAGAGGTTTCTATATGTTACGTATCTCTACGCTAGCTTGACTAAATGCGTTGTTGGACAACATATACTCGGCTTCTTTGAATTTTCTCCTAAACCAGTGTTCTTCATTGTGGATGGTTTCAGGTTGAGCCCACTTGATGTTACGTTGATGAGTCCAAACATGCTCTGCTATTCCGGATTTGCTGGTTTCTCCTTGCTGTGTGTGTTTCTTGTGCTCAGCAATGCAAACTTTCAATGGCCTCTTAGTTTCACCGATGTATGATTCTCCACAATTCTTGGAATCGCATTTGGTGGCTTGGTTTCGGTGAGGCTGCTACGGATAGTGTTCCCAGATCTGAAGCAGGTCCTGATGTTATACTTGGACCCAATCCGTCTCATCCTTTCCGATAATTCTCTGATGTAGGGAAGTACAAGTACTGGTTATTGCTGTCTTCTAGCTAAGGCCTGTTCTACTATCACTCTGGAGTAACCATTCCGTTGAAAGTCATTTTTAATGATGCCTAGTTCCTTTTCGAGACCTTCCTTTGTATTACAGAGCCCAAAAGCACGGTCTAGTAGAGTCTTGATGATTCCTCTCTTAGTCGATTGATGGTGGTTGGATTTCTGGTTCAGATACTGTCCTGTGTGAGTGGGTTTTTGATATACAGATGTATCTCATTTAGTGTCGGTCCTCTTCACCAATACGTCTAAGAAAGGCAATCCGTTATGGATTTCCTTCTCCATTGTGAAAGTGATGGAAGGACTTACGTTGTTGATGTGCTTCAGGAAAGTGTCTAGTTCTGCATTCCCATGGTTCCATATTATGGAGGTGTCGTCTACGTATCTCAACCAGACTTGGGGCTTCTTCAATGGCAAGAGTTTCAAACCACTCCATATATATATATATATATATATATATATATATATATATATATATATATATATATATATATATATATATTGGCTATAACAGGTGAAAGTGGCGATCCCATTGGCAGTCCCTCATCTTGCGTAAAGAATTCGTCCTTCAGTTGGAAGTAGCAGTTTTTGGATACTAACAATCGAAACGTCGTGACATAACTTAGTTTGAAATCATTCAATTTTTATTTTTCATTTTTTGTTAATAATATTTTTAATTTTTTCAATTTTCCAGCTTTTATTAATATTTCAATTTTTATTTGTTTGGTTGTTGCTTGTATGTTATTTCTTTGTAATTTCAGTTTTTTGTTTAATAAAATTGTTATTTTCGAATGAAAAGAAAAATTTTTTAAATGTCCAGTGAAAACTCTCAAACATTTGAATGCATTTCTACAAGAATTAAGAGCATTCAAGTAACCAATTATGCGTATTGTTTTTTTCTGTGAAATGATGACATTAGTCTATCAGGATGACAAGCCCTAGAAACCAGTTCCGTACCGCAGTTTGGAATCAACCTGATCAACAATTTCAACAACTGATCAACATTCAGTACTTGTTTTATGTTCCAAAGTTGGTACGATATATAATTGATTTTTTTACTAAAATTTACATCATGCGTGTGCCCATTTCCTCCGGAAAATGCAAACACGGTTCTTTCAATCTCCCTTGCCCGGACGCCGACCTCCAAAATGAAGATTCCCGGATGCGAAGAGTCACCTGGTTGCAAGTGGCATTGTGACGTCATAACGCTACTCTCACCAACGCTTTGGGAATACCTCTCTTGAAAGTCGGTCAGTATGCCCACAACCGAGGCGATCACTCAGTAGATCTTGTTCCGCCAACTGCGTCAGTACTTCGTTGAGCGCACATTTGAATTAGCTGGAGCTTTGCGCGGATCTGTAATTTTCGCGGTGTTATTTTTTTGTGGTGTTTCGATTTTTGAGGATACATTTTTGTAAGTACTCTAGAATTTCTGATATGATTGATTTAAACCTGGGGTGTATCACAAAGATATGATGTAGGGCCTTCTGCTACTTCTGATGTATACCGCGCTCGATTTTCGATAGTTTGTATAATTTTCAAAACTCACTAGTTTAGATATTTGGTTTGTATTATAGTTTTAAAATGATAAATCTTACAACGATCGGTGACCTAATAATTCGAGACAATTAATTATAATTCATTCCAAAATTGGCACGTCCGATTGAATACAACCATCTTACTTCTGCATGTAATAATTGAGTTGTGTAGTTGGAATCCTTACATATATTTGAAAATAAAGCGGCTGTTAAGGACGTGGCTCTTAATAAAATGTATAATCTTGAAACATCCTGAAGCCCATCGTTCAATTCTGATGCTAATTTTTTTGCTGCAAGAGCCTCTCGGTGAATAAGGCAGTGAGTAAAAGTTGTAATTATAAGAAGCAGCTTGAAAAAATGATTTGAAACCAATATAATAGATGTTATAAAATCGTGTATTTGAATATTTGACATTAAAATCTCTCGCGATCCCAGAATTTTCCTACGTCACCCCGTTTCGGGTCGCGACCCATAGTTTGAGGTCTGACCTAAATTGATACTGCATTTTCTGCTATTTCTTTACAAAGGGCAAAAAAATTGTATGAATTGAACGATTCTTTGTCCTATCGAGGTTTCAACTGTGTTTTGAACTACTGACTCTGTTAAAAAGTAGACAGACAGATGGGTTTGATGTTCAAAAGTGAAATATTTGGAATTTTTTTGAGTAGTGTTTCAGTTCATTCTTGCTACAGGCAAATTAGTTAGTAATTTTGGGAAATATTCAGTATTCTGTTCTTTCTTCACTGTATAATTTTTAGATAACTTAATAGATTTTTCTATTTCTACCTATGTACAATTAACCTTTCGTTGAATATTTGGAAAATCGAAATTAACATTGCCAAAATAAAAGTTTATACAAAATATAATACTTCAACTTCCTCATTACATATGTCAACACATGAAATCAGCCATGATTCATTATGTGCAGGAGCCTGCATTTCTCTTTTCTTCCCAATTTTCATGTTCGATTTTACACCATTTCACTTTCACCTTTATATTTAGTGAACTCTATATAATTAGTGTATCTATGAATTTATACAACTACATTCCTAAAACCGAAAAATGATTTTTTCTTTCATTATGAACATCTTTTAAGATTTTAAGGTAAGGTATTGTTTTAAGTTACCTAGAGTGTCACACATAAAGACGTTTTTTTATTATTGGATATAATGAAAATTTGACTTCGCAGTTGGTTTGAGCTTGAAAAATGAGTGGAAAGCAGCCTCTTTCCTTTTGTCATGTGCTATTCTAAACCTGTCTTTGATATTTTATCGAAAATTCTTGAAAAATCAGTTTTTTTTTTAATTTCGAAAAATGCCAATGAAAAGAGGTGCCCAGTTTCCAATTTTATACTCTTGCTCGAAATTTGGACTCTCAACTGTTACTTCGACATTTTCTACTTTTTTTTTTTTAATTTTTCGAATCTTTCGCTTTATCGTTTCATAATTTTGATGAATACGAGACTTCCATATCATATCGTGCCTAGAAAATACCCGCATTAGCCTATTACAAAAAAAAATAAATAAATCCACCCTCAGAAATTCGTCTTTGTTGTTGTAAAGTTCATCTAGTGTTTTCATTTAATTGTTAAACTGATTCGGATTTTCAATGTATGGATGGTAATATGTCAATAATCGAATAAACGTATTTTTCATTCTTATTACACTCGTATTCCGTTAGCAGATTTCTATCCCATTAGCTGCAGATGAGTTCAAAATATTTTAATGCAGTTTACATTCAACAGTCACACTGTTGGGTGTAAACTTCTAGATGTAGTTATCGAGCAAATAATAATAATACTTCTTGAGTTAATTTCATAATTCTTATATCCTTTATTTCCATCATCAGATGTGTAAATAACATTATACCAATATAACTACATATAACCAAATTCACAAAAAAACATAACATTTATTGATTTTTCTCAATAATCTTATAAAGAACCCGAATGTATCATTCAATATGCCGTCTTTCCCGTTCTATACAAATTGTAGCCCTTTCATTCACAAACTTTGTGGCATTTTTAATAAATAGGGGATTTATGTTAGCACAACACTCTCGAATGGAATTCTCTGAATGCTTTGCCCCAAAAAATCTGACCGAGACACTGTTTCATTTCTATCGTTCGGTGGTTCGGTGCCCCATCAACCTGCTACCACAAATTTCGTCTAACACTTGGAGGCGGGTTATCATTTCAGACAACTGATTCAAAATGAAATTTCTGTACATGTTGGCCTTCGAATTTTCTCTAAAAAATATGGTCAATCCATTTGGTTATGTAATAACCCACACTACGCATTTGTCTTGAATGAATATTGGTCACGGCATTCTATTACAAAATTTGGATTATTTTTGGACCACTAACTGTTCCGTTCAACGTGAAAGTTGCCTCGTCTGTCCATAAAATTCTGTAGAGAAATGCGATATCATTTTCTCTCTCAACTTGGAATCAAAATGAAAATCCTGGTTGAATATCGAAATATCTTTCTTTGAGTGTTTATAAACTTTGGCTTATAGGGATGGAATTTATTTTGTGCAGAATTCTTCTCACAATTTCTCTGCTAACATCTGTATCTTCACTAATACTCCTGATATTTGTTTTTGCGTTTTCAACAACGCTCAAACAAACATTGACTGAATAATTCTTTCTGGATGCCGGTGATTGAAAATACAAGCAACATCTCGATATGGTACATTCACACCACATAAAAGAACGTTTTCCACTTTGTCTCAGGATAATGTTATTATCTACCGAGGCTTTGGCTAAATCTTGATGGCACTCTAGTACTAGCCCTGAGGTAACACGTTGTCTGTTCAAGGCTAATAGAGTTTGTCTACTATCTATCAGTGCAGATTGTTATGTTTTTGCCAGAAATTCCTTTCCTGGTTATTTCTTTTATGGCGATGAAGATACCACAGCCAGTTCAGGTGATCTGGAGTAAACTCCACATCCTGAGTTTTCTTTGGTTTTTGAGCCGTCTGTATATAGGTATGCGTATTGCATTTTTAGCATCTGAATCTGTGTTCTGTTTTATTTGTATTTTGTAGGGTTCATTAAACACAACCCTGGGTTCAATTGCATCACTGGCTGCCCATTATGAGTGTGGTGCAGTTCTGATATACACTTTTTGGTATGTCCTTGAGCTCTCTCAGCGATTTTTATCCCCTCAATCGTCGCAAAACGCCGTCCTTTCATGAGTTTTCCTCAATCTTGGGAACAGAAAAAAGTTGCAGAAGGGGAAATCTGGTGAATACGGTGGCTGAGACATGATTATGGTATTGTTTTTGACCAAAAAATTACGAACAAGCGATGGCGAGTGAGCAGTGGCATTATGACGTCATTCAATAATTCAGCCATTTTTGAACGAACTTCGCTACAACACGCTTCATGCCCAAAATTTCTGACCAAAAATCAAAACAAAATAAAATTCAGCCTTCAACAATTCTGCATTATTTCGGTTAGTTGAACTTCTGATAAATTTAAAATTGGGAACAGCAAACATGATATTCTGCCTAGAGAGGAATACTTTCCACAAGCAAAGATCAACTGGTGATCTTTTTTTATATGAATATCTTTGTGACAATGTAATCGAGAAATGGAGAGTTTAATTAATGTAAACAGACTCGAGAAACGGGTTTTATATTATAGCTGGTCAAATTGTGCTTTACTACCGACAGTTCACTTGTCTCTTCTGTTCATTTAGGTGTCCGAACATCAGCTCCTAGCGCAAATTTTCATCAAAAGTTTAATTTTTTAATGGAAATATACAGAAAATTTCAGTTTTGGATGTCAGTAGAATTTTATGCTGTGAAAACTCAGGTAGAAAGTGGTATACACCTCAGTCATTTTTAATGCTCACACATATGAATCTCCGCCCTAAAAGAATTTAAATTATTTATTTCCTTAAAATGACAGAAAAAGGATAGGATATAGTCATTATATACATAAAAGAACAACATATATATATATGTATATATATATATATATATATATATATATATATATATATATATATATATATATATATATATATATATACATATATATATACTCTAGAAAGGTTAATGCAGTCAAGCTGCTGGAAAATAATTCCATGAAAATCAAAAAACAAATAGATAAGTACTTTTTGATCATTCCCATATTGACTTCAATTTATTTGGTAAACTGTTGTAAATTCTAGGTCCTATACGTTTTTGTTCACTTTTATTATACTTAGCCGCTCTAACGTGTATCATTTGCTTCTGCCGAGTGTTTTTATCATTAGCTGTGACGCAAGCCCTCTTGTTAAAATAAATCTTAAGTCAATTGAGCAAGTATGGAGAACCCATATCGAAAATCTGGTAGGAAAATTGAGTAGTATCAATTTCATTATCAGACAACTGAAGGACTCTGTATCTACAGAGGTTCTCAGAATGGCATGCATGGTCTAGTGTCGTCGGCACTCACATAATATGGCTTGATCTTCTGGGGTAATTCAACACATATTGATAAAGTATTCATTGCTCAGAAGAAAATCATAAGATGCATGATGGGAGTTCGAAATAATGTATCTTGTAAAGCTTATTTCAAGTCATTGTCAATTCTAACTTTACCATCACTTTATATTCATCTTCTAATTATGAATATTGAAAAAGAGCAAGATACCTACATGAAAAGTAGTGAAATTCACCAACACCAAACACGGAATAAAAATGGCATTCGCTTACTATTCTCTAGGCTTAGTGTGGGACAGAATTCTCCAATATACCAGGGAATTCTATGTTATAAATAGGATCTTTGGTGACATAAAAAATTTTTATACCTTCAAAACAAAATTATTCAATTACCTAAATGAAAATACTTTTTATACAATAGAGGAGTACCTCACTGTTTGATGCTAATAGTAGTTTTGTATGTATATAAAGATTGTCATATTCTCTTGTGAGTTCTATAATGTTTTTATGAGTTTTAATAATATATGTTTTGACTAGTCTGATAAGTTTTGTACCATTGTGTGAAAAACTTTAACGATGGATATATTATCTGTATCTTGTATGCGACAAAAATAGAGTAGTCTATTCTATCAAAAGTCAACTGAGTATACCCCCGACTACACTTTCTATGGGTTATTTCATTCAGAAAATGTGTTCCTTACGGAATAAACTTACTGAACCTTTTCGAATTAATATATTCAAAGGCGATTTAAATCCATTGCAAATCTTCACTTTCGCAAAGACACCTCTTTCAGAGCGTATGAAGGATTTTCCTGCAGTGATATATGAACATTTCCATAAAAATCCTGAAGTCGGTAAAGTAATATTAACTACTTATGTTATTTTGTTTATACTCGTACGTTAAGTATATTCACTTTCTCGCAATACATGACATCAGGTACAAATCAGTGTTGTGAAAACGCCGGTATATATAGCGAGCTTTCTCATGGTAGTTTCATTCCAGTTATTGCATAGAAAATAATAGAAAATCTTCCATTAAACTTATATTGATTATCATTATATTTCAAATTACTTCAAAGTTAATTACTGAACATTTAATTTCAATTGTTTTCAAGAAAAAATTCTTTCGCTTGAAAGTTCAACTGGTGATCCTCACTCCATAAGAATAGCAATTTCATTCGTTAACAAATCTGAAATGAGGCAGGGAGAAATAGTTATTCTATAACGCAGATAAGAATATCTCATTTACCAACTGAACTCGAAAAGTGGGTGGTCACCGTCGAAGGTAGTTATAAAAAGAGAGCAAAATCTACATGAAATGTAATTAGGAAGATTATTTTAAAGTTATTTGAAATGCCGGTATTTCATTAAACGCTTCCTATCTTCAAATTTAAATAAAAAAAGTGTGTGAGATATCATCGAAATTTTTTGTTCGTTTGAAGGACCTACTGATGCCATTATATGTGGAATATAACATCGTTGAAATGTCCTCCTCAGCTTCTCTGGGTGGAAGGCATTCGAAATGTCTTTATTCTAGAGAAACGATTGACGGTTGTGAAGTTATGCACATCCACAAAGTACACTGAGAAAAAAATATCGCATTATTATTTTTTCATTTATCGACTCTGCACACCTACCATTTTTCAATTGGACACGCTTATTGACTGAATTAGTAAAAAAACAGAGCCGTCCTAGTTTAATAAACTGTCTGAAGGGGTGAAAATAGGGTGGAAATCGTAACATAAAAAATCGACTTTGTACACCCACAAAATTGAAGAATGGTAGGTGTGCAGAGTCGATAAATGAAAAAATAATAATGCGATATTTTTTTCTCAGTGTACTTTGTGGATGTGGATAACTTCACACCCGTAAAACGTTGTGCATATTGTTAGTTGTAAAAAACAGGTTGATGTTGAGCGTAGCAGACTACTGGTTTACTGGTTTTAAAATCGGAGCTTTCTGGAAATGACCTCCGACTGAATACGTTTGAAAGTCGTCAACTAAGGCCTACCCTATGTATTCCTAATACGGAGAACAAAGGACAGAATCCTCCGACAGGAGGTTCTCTGATGGATCGAAAACACATCCAGGTTCTAATGCAGATGTATATAGTTGCAGACCCAAAACATATATACCAATCCTGCCTACGGTCCTATGCAAAATCTACGCCATTCATTTATGTCTGCTAAAATTAACAGAAACCAACTTTACACATAAATCAATAAAAATATTCTCAGGCAACCAAGCCACTCTGAAAGAATTTGGCTTTCACCGAACTGCCAAAAATCTCTCCTCTCATGAAAGACTTAACAAATTGTCTTTGGTGTCTGTGGCCACATTTGCTTAGAAGATAATGAAGCTACTGACTCCCTTGTACGAGAGAGCACTGAAAGCGGTTTCATGGCAACAGAACCATTAGGTCTTGCCAAACTAACAGTGAAAAGCTGGACTGCACTCATACATCATTCGAAGAATGTCACCAAATACTTGTCAGACTACAAAAGATAAATGTACTATAAGTTTATTCATAGGCTTATCAATAGGTTTGTTCAGGTTCTAGGACGTCAGGATCATGCACAGTTGATATAGAGCGTTCTGGTTTATTGAGGATATGTTCGGATTAATGAATCCTCTGTTCTGGTTTCGACTGCGAAATGATCCTAAACTGTCTTGAACCGTCTCGAATCGTTCTGAATAATTAATGATTGAGGTTAGATAACATTGGAACTGACTACAAGGATACGCTACATAACAAAATGGACATGATCAACAGTATTTTCTCGTCTTCATCTCTTCATATATACGATAGGTGGCACAGTGGTCTCCTCAAAATGTGTTCTGGTTTAACCAAGTGTCCGAGACGATTTCGGACCGTTTGAGATTTTTTGTTTGTACGCATCATGTTTTGCGCAGTTTCCAAACAGTTTCGGATGTTAGAACCAGAAGAAACCTAAAACCCACGTAGGTTGTAGTGGAATTTTGAATCTGAATCAATAGTTATCTGGGCATGACTGATGAGTGGCAGGTTCTTGAGTGGAATTTTAATGGAATATCCTTGGCCGTACTAGGAATAACACTTTCAAAAATTGAAACTTCGTTAATCCGTATCTCGCACAAGTTTCAATAGCTGATTAAAGAAAAATCCACTCCACATTTTTTAATGCCTGTAATAAAAACTGTATTTCAAAAACTAGTTAATATTTCCAATTCCTTTCATTCCTCAAATTAACTTTGAATTTTTTTCAGGCAGTCAGCATAAAACATCACAAAAAAAATGATACTTAAACTAAAAGCAAATGGATTTCGGTTTATAATCTAATTCATTCGACGTTTACGAGTGATTTTATAATAAAACTTGCAAAGATGGAAACAAAATATGTGTGGTGAAATTTGTTTTTCCGTCAACCAGGTGTCGCCTACTTACGAATGACAACCAACTCGAAACTTGTACCAACAAAGGATAAACGAGGTCTCACTTTCTAACGTGCAATTTCTAATGAGTCATATCTGAAAAAAGGTTAGATCACTTTGGTGATTGAGCAATATATAGGGTGTTTCATTTGAAAAACGTAAGTCATGATCGTTTAGGTAAAATGGGAACGGAAAGGTGGTTTTCAGAAAATTTTATATTAAATAGTATCCAAGTAAACCATAAAAACCACCAAAATTTGTGTGAATGATTCCAAAACTTCAGTTCCCGTGAATCATTATTTATTAAATACAGATGTGACAACAGTTCAAAGATGAACATTTCTTCAAAGACTACAGTTTTATATGGTAGTGACCAAAATAAAATATGTTACTGTTATCCAGATACCTCTAATAGACCCTTGTATATGAGATAAATACCTATGGAATGGAATGAAGTACCTATGGAATGAAGTGAATCTCAAACTCGTGACTGGTCTACTTGATTTTTTGAAACAAACGAATAAATAGACATTTACCGTAAGTTGTTCGTTCAGTCCTATAATATTACAACCGCTATATTACGGATTTCAAGATTTGAGTTTCTGTGGTGTGGGAATTCAACATCAGTTCAAGAACAAAACATCGTTTACGTATTTACTAACTGTATGTATCATTTATTACAACTGAATTTATTCGAATATAACGTTATCTTCTTTAGTGGGAGACTACGTAAAATTACTATGATGAAATATTTCCCGTAATGCCACATTTATTACTTTTGGAATCAGTGGACAAATAAAAAATGTTTCACGTTATGAAAAAAGCAAAATTAATTATAAAATCTTCATTAATGTAGAAAGGACAAACTACCGAAAGGTGAAACCAATACCCAAAAACATAACTTGTAAATCCTTTCTATGATTATCTCATTTAAAACGTAATTGCTTTAGGACTATATTTTGATTTATTCAAAGACGTCCCCGAAAACCATTACATGACTGATATTTTACAAATACAACTATGGTCTGAAAAGTTTCCGACCTCCGCATGAAGATGTCAGCACTTGTGAATGAAGGCTAGGGGATTTCTTTGTTCGTCTGTTGAGAGTTACTCACCAAAGTTTCAGCCAGTTTGGACGCGCAGTTGTTATGTAACAGTCGTTTGAGTGAGTTGATTTGAGGGTTTTTATGAAAATGGACCAAATCGAGTATCGAGCTGTCATTGAATATTTGTTTTCAAAAGGCAATACGCCTACGCAAATCAAAGATGAGTTGGATTCTGTGTATGGGGACGCTGCACCATCATTTAGCACAGTAAAATTTTGGGCCGTAGGAGCTTGGGAGATGATGAACGTTCAGAACGTCCCAAAATTTGCAACTATCGACCAAAACATCGCCAAAGTTCACCAAGTGGTGCTAGACGAGAGATAGCGGAGATTAGGAACATGTCGAAAGAACGTGTTTGCCACATATTAAATCAACATTTAGCCATGAGAAAGCTGTCCGCACGTTGGATGCGCCTTTGCTCACGTTAGACTAGAAACGTGTTCGAATGAACATTTCCAACACACTGTTGGCGTAGTTTAGGGGTAATAAAACCGAGTTTTGGCGCCGATTATTTACTGTTGATGAAACTTGGACACCCCATTATACGCCCGAAACAAACAGTGGATTGCAAAGGGGAAACCGGCTCCAAAAAAGCCAAAACTGTTTTTTCGGCAGGGAAAGTGATGGTGTTTTTTAGCATAGTCATGAAGTCATTTTGATCGATCATCTTTAAAAAGAAAAAACCATTGCAGAAGCATACTACACATCATTACTTGACATGCTGAAAGCAGAACTTGCGGAAAAATGCCACTTTTGCAGAAAAAGGAAATCCTGTTTCACCAAGATAACGCACCGTCTCACACCTCAGCGATTGCCAAAGCGAAAATCCACGAATTACGGTTTGAACTGCTCAACCATCCGCCTTACTTCCAGATCTAGCCCCACTCCACTTCTTTTTGTTCTCTCATCTAAAAATTGCTCTCGTAGGACAGAGATTTTTGTCAAATGAAGAGACAATCACCTTCGTGGGTAAATTTTCGTTTTGAGGGCACCCGGCGATTTTGATTTTTTTTTTAATGTACTTACTTATTTTGATGCGTAGATTACGAATCCGAAAGAAAAAAGCGGCGCTCTCCCTTATTTACAAAGTAACGCGCTTCAAAGTTCCGAAAAGGGCGACTTTTCAGCCTTCTCTTTCACAAAATATTCTATTTAAAAACACAAACATTTATTCACTAGGTCACCTTTACACGTTATTCCTCCTTCTTTGGCACTTTTCACTTCAATAATCAACATTTTTACAACATTTTGGTTCCATATCTCTCTATTTTACGTGTTTAAGGTTATGGCATGGTTGGTACGACTGATACAGTCAATATTCATTCCTAAAGTAATTCAAATGTTTTTTACCTTCATTCTTTAGATCGTAAATTGGTTTTTGGTGGTGTATTACGATTTTGAAATAGTAGGCGGCGGCAAATACCAACCGCTTTTTTCTAAAATGTCACTAGTAACTAACCTAGAAATAGAAATAAATTGAGTTTTTTGTAAGAAAAATGTTGCTTATTGAAGTGAAAAGTGTCAAAGAAGGAGGAATAAGGTGTAAAGGTGACTTAGTGAATGAATGCTTGTGTTTTTAAATAGTTTATTTTGTGAAAAAGAAGGCTGAAAAGTTGCCCTTTTCTGAACTATGAAGGGCCGTAACTTTGTAAATAAGGGAGAGCGCCGCTTTTTTCTTTCGGATTCGTAATCTACGCATCAAAATACGTAAGTACACTAAAAAAATTTTTCAAAATCGCCGGGTGCCCTCAAAACGAAAATTTACCTTTCTGATGACTTATAGACATCCATAAAACTTCATAAATACATCATAAGCAGATGAAAACATTTGAATCATGTCCTATATTTCATGTTTCACTTTAACTGGTACATAACGGGCTGAAAAGATTTTTTTTAATAAAATAAATACAATTGTTCGTAGCTTCGCAAGAAAGAGAAGCCGTCACAACCAGTGCTTGCAGTTCCCTACATCAGAGGATTGTCGAAAAGGATAAGAAGAATTGGGTCCAAGTACAACATCAGAACCTGCTTCAGATCCGATAACACCATCCACAGCAGTCTCACGAAAACCAGGCTATCAAACGCTGACTGCGATTCCAAGAATTGCATTTACTGGATACCCTGTGAGTGCGGCAAATTCTATATCGGTGAATCTAAGAGGCCATTGAAAATCCGCATTGCCGAGCACAAGAAAAACACATAGCGAAGAGAAACCAGCAAATGGCGAATAACAGAGCATGTGGTCTCATGCTGATATCATGGGAACATTGGTTCAAGAGGAAGTTCAAAGAAGCAACATATATGTTTACCAACGACGCATTTAGCCAAGCTAGCGTAAAGATACGCAACATATGAAAACCTGCAATCAAGCGGATAACGGTCAACTCCCGCTTAATTTTTTTATTTATGTCTATTAAAATTTGTTTTCCCGTAGACTTTTATTATTTTACATTTTCTGGAAATTAGTCTATGTTACTACATCTGTAAAATGAAATAATATATTTTAAAGTATCACCACTGTCATCATCACTATCAGTAATTATTGAGTGAAAATATTAGTCACTTAAAATATTCCAAACAACAATTATTCATAGATTAAAAAAGATTTTATTTCAAAACCTGACATTCCTATTCTAATAATTAGAAAATAGTATCTCCAAATGTCGTAGTTGTTTTAACCTAATCGCATCAGAAGAAGGATTTAACCATTAAATCACCTATCTGTTTGTGCTCCAGTGTCAGATTTAAGTTGAAATAACATTCACAAAAATTCTTTCACTAGCCGACGCGACGGTCGTAGAAATTTATACATGACCAGATAAAAGAAAGTATCGTTTGACATACTTCAATGCTGCATATCACCTTGCCTACATAATTATAATCCTCTCTTCGTTTTCGTTCACAATCGATAATGCTAATCCAATGAATGAATAATTACATTTAGGGACAATGGTACGAAACCATATCAACGTGTAGTTTAAGAGTGTTGGGGTATATTGAAAATAGAGCGGTATTGTTCAATTTTCCATAAAAATCCTGTAAAAATTATCTTATACTTTGAATAAATGTAATGCTATGTGAAACGTGATTGAATACTCAGGGCAGAAAGTCAGTGGAATTCCAAAATATCAATTAATGAATAAGAGCACACACCAACTTTGAACAATCGATTCCTGCAAATAGAATTGAAAAATAATCAATAATTTCTTCAGAAGATGTCATTAATTTCACAATAGGAATTTTTGATTGCATCTATTGCATAGAACATGTAGTGGTATTGGTATTTTCAGTGTAAAATACTTGTCCTATACTACTGGATGGAAAAATATGGAAGTTTTCAATGTAAACAAAATAGTTCTTCAAGTAATTTTTGAACTATATAGATATTCCTGTACAATAATAGTTAGGACAAAATTATAATGGAGGGTTAAAGTAGTTGCAACCCAGTACCTATTGATGATTCAACGATTTCCTTTTCTGGTTTTTCTGAATCAGTTAAGTATTCGCTTTCAGGAAAAAACATGTTATCCCTTTCCTAAAATTATTTGAATCCTAGGTATGAACAAAATTCTTGAGAAATTTTTGTAATCTATAGTCTCGGCGATTATTTATCATCATTGTTTCCTAACAAAGAAGATATTTCTAATTGTTGATTGCAACAAAGTCGAAGATACTAAACTTTATAAAAAAACTTATTGTGATTAGCAGAGTAGACAACGAGAACATTTTTCATATATTTTTACAGCTATATTTGTGAAATTTGAGTTTCTTGAATATGTGGCTATAGTGAAGTAACTTGTTAATTTTCAGTTTCAAGGAAAAAATATATTTATTCTGAGTTAATCCTAGTACAACCTGAATTTTCAAACCATGGCCCTGATTTAAAAATCTTAAAAACTGAAGTGACTAAAGTTAGAACTGGAACGTCTAGTGCAGAATTAATCCAACAAAAACATTTCTCCCACATTCCACAGTTTAGATTATCTCCTAGTGTTACAACTTGGTTGATGAAACGGATTTTGAGGCCAGTGATGCAGTTTTGGTGTGCGGAAAAAGGTTTTTTGTTGGATGAAGATTCTTCTAGCTTTTTAAAAAATTCTGTATTATTTAGTTTGAAAGGTGGTTTACTTCTATTCTTCGTGTCGAATACGATTGAGGAAAATTTCATAAAACCGATTTAATGAATTTAAAAAAAAACACAAAAAAACATTTTCCAATAACTGTAATATTACGTAAAATATTCATATTTTGAAGAAAATTCCATACCTGTAACTTTAAACCAATCAAAATACGTTATTTTGACAAATCACCATGGCAAAGGAGGTATTTTAGCGAATTATACTGGACATTTTTCGACGTTTACAATAACAGACTATTTTTGACAGATTGGTTTTTATTTGTTCACTTAATATGTAGTTTTGATAGATTTTAAGTATAAACAACACCTTTCTTGGAATACCTCTCTTCTTAATGGCGAAAATGCAGGACTTTGAATGTTTTCAATTTAGTGTATATGTCTAACAAAATATATATAATATTTAGACACTAATTTATTCACCTTTTTTCCATTCAATACTTTCAATTTTGCGTAGTTTAGATGCAAATAATCGTGGACAATTCCGAACAAATGTTCTTCAAGTTGGAGTGACAATCCTCTATTAATGCGAGTAAATAAGTCATGGTACGATGATTGATCATTACATCAGACAATTTCACGCATATTTTGCATTTACATAGTAACATTTTCAAATCGATTCATTCTTTAAACAAAGAAATTTGTTAGTTTTACTAACAAATTTCTTTTACTTACAAAAAACACGAGTTTTTTGATGTTTTGAACTGTCAAAATACAATGATCACAGCCTCCTATGCTTGCTGACACTGATTATGAATTCCATACCTACCATTGAAGCGCGCATAACCCACATTAATAAAATTGCAAAAAAACAATTTTACTCCACTTGTAGTTACTCAAAACTTATATAAAATTTAAGAATATACTATTTTTATCTTGAAATGGTATTCCCATTCAACTACAATGAGTAGAAATTACCAATTTGAAAGCCTAAATAATTGCCGCCGCGAGGTCAAATTAATATCCGGAAATTTTTTCTCGCTCATGAATATTTTTAGAAAATTTCCCTTATCTGCGACTCAGGAAAATATCAAAATATTCATGACCTCGAAAGAATTTCCGGAAATAATTTGACCTCTAGTGGTATTACTAGTGAAAATACAAAGTTTATTTTTGCCGAAAAATTGTTAAAGGACCAAGTTTTAAGGACATCGATTAAAAATTAATATTGTTTTTTACAACTATGATAATTATGGAAATATTTGGTATGTCCATTCTATACGAATTTTCACGAATGACGGACTAATATGAAGCTCAAGGCAATTTTTAGGCTTTTCATTTAGTTAAATAGTTGTGCCTGAATCACCTTTATTTGATGGCAGAAACTTTCTCTAAAACAGATCGTAGAAGACGTTTAGAGATTGTCGTGAGTGGCGGATACTTGTCAAATTGTATCAGAGGTAATGTCACGTTTTGATTAAGTTTGTGAAACTGTAATATAAACGAATACAGCATAGTAGAGTGTTTATTTTTATTATAACGAGAAACGTAAGAAACATAAACCCTAGAAAGTATGATCTAATATGAAAGATACAGTCTTTTACCAATCCATTGATGTTCCACAAGTATTTTCATTTATACCTATAACTGTTTATTTTTCAATAATTCCTTGAAATATTTTACTTCTGTCTTGAAATATTTTCAATGAATGGATGGATCTAGGCGTTACTACGTGATAGGAGATCATCAGAAAAAAAATGAGAAATGAAACTTTTTATGGTTTTATACCACTTTGTATAAAATAGTATGAAAACATAAGAAGTTTAATTCTCATTTTTCATTGAAATATTTTGTTTGGTTACTCATCCTTCAACCAACGTTCATTATCTGGAGTCTACTATTAATCTCACATATCCCAAATGTTCACCCACAATTATTCGATATATGAATAAATTAGTTCATTTGAAGATAACTTTGAAATATTGAAGTAAATTCTGTAATATAACTTTTTTTTTCAGATGAGTCTAAGATGATAGTACGTTGGCAGTTGATTTTTGGACTACTCTTAGTAGTAATTTGTGTTACTGCAGCAAGAAAGGGTAAGTTATAAATCAATAAATAAGTGCATATCTATGCCTATCATTTTTTTTAAGTGTTCGAAATTATTTACTTTCAATTATTTTAAAAATAAAATAAATACAACAATAAAAATTAATTGGCGCTCCGGGGCGACTTCATTGATTCCAGTGGCGCATTTGCTTTTTCAGCTGCAGGAAAACCCGGAAAAACCTGCAGCACCACATCATCTGAAGATCTTGATCTAACAATGTCCTCTCTCTCATAAAACAAAATGTAGGGTGTCTCCAGAGGCTCCAATAAATTCAATGCATCGCCAGAACACTTCGTTTGACTATCGTCAAACTTAAACCAGTCCGTTGACCAAGGCGTATTAATGACCAAATTCAACGCCAGAACCACAGTGAACAATGACTGCATGAATATTATAACAGTGGTCTGCTAGGTTGAAATGTTCATCTATTTCGAACCTTCCAAAGAATTTCTTGCTTCCGTTAGAGGTTGAGTCTTGTTTGAAAATCATCAGTGTTATTATTAGATTGACTGGTGCCTCAGCTATACTTGTTTCCTTATAACAGTCAGTAATTAGTCGTATTAGGAAAAGCTAGATGAAGTTCCAGAAATTCACATGAGTTTTCAGTACTTCTTGAACATTCACCACAAAGTAAACAAGTGAGGATTTTTCCAGCAAAAGATTTACAAACACAAGACGAGATGTGTTGTACGGAATCATTCAGTCCAGAGCGGCTGGGAGTATTGATTTTGGTATTGTTTGCCTATCATTGGAATCTCAATTTCAAGAAAAAAATATACCTAAAATTTTTTTAAAGACTTCATTACTATAAAACTGTTTTTTTTTCTTCAAATTTTGACCACTTATACGTTACAAAATTATTACACCCAACGGTAACTTGGAAGACTGGTGTACGATGAACAATTTTTTTTTCTGATTGATTCGGCCGTTACTTGATGAAGATCTATAGTAATTTCATAAACTCTTTATGATTTGATCTTCACTAACTTTATTTTCGAAATATATCACGACATATATGTTGCTATCACAGTAGCTTTTTCGTAGTCAATAACATACTGAAAGTTAATTCCTTACTCTAATTTTGATATACCCCACGTAATCACCTACTCAGGTACTTACTCGATCATAATTACCTAAAGCGTCTACTCAACTTTTATATACCTGAGTATATGACGCTGAGTCTATACAGGAGATGGATGTCGAGCTTACGACTCCAACTGATCTCCCTGTAAATTTAGATCAGGAGCGAGTCTACAGAGGAAATGGATGTCGAGCTTACGACTCCAACTGATCTCCCTGTACATTTAGATCAGGAGCGAGATCTTCTTAACTCTCCAAGTCCTGATCCATCAACTGAACCTAAAAAAAAAGGTTTGGTAGTGCAACCAGAAAACGACTGAGTCGTCTCCTCAAGAGCGCGGTACCTTATGATACCGCCTTGCACCAAATTCTTGAGCGGCGTACGCAGAATCTGTCTCAGGTGGAGGAACAAACCCCACCATGAGCAGGTTAGCCAACGAGATGCTTCGCGGGTATCACCTTGACTTGCACCTTGACTATCCGACTACCTCATTAACAATGAAACAGCAGAGCATATACTTTGTGCCTGCCCCGCTGGGGTCGGAATCAGATTTTTAGAGTTCATCAGAGCCGTACTCTTACCATCTGACCTGAAAGACCACTCACCATACAAACTAATCGGTTTCGTTGAAAAGATGGGTTTATTTGGTCGAGTATGAATAGGTGTGAGCCACAATAAACCCTTGCGGGTTGCGGTGGATGGTCGAATAGACCTAACCTAACCTGATTTCTCGATTTTGGATGTTTTGTCTGTATTATTTTTAACTAACTTTCCCAACAAATTACCTGTTCTATTGCAATTTTAATAAAAATAAAGCCACTTTTTCTGTTGTTTGTCCAAAATATGCCAAAGCTTTATACGTAAGGTGTAGTTTATGAAATGAATAGAGTAATTTGAATACCATCTATCTACTTTTCAATTATCGATTCAGATTTTTTGAATAACTTGCATGTTATCTTTGCTTCCGGTGTATACTCGTATATCGACTGAATGGTTGGTACTGTGTGTTTCCTGTAGTTGAAACAGCTAATGTTTCTGACAAAATGGTTAAGGCGAATGTTTCACCAAAACTGAGTAAGTCATCCCGCCACAACAAATAATGGTTGCACTAACCCTAGCACCCATAATAGTTTTTGGTAGAAAGATTGTTACTATAATAAAGATAGATAGTTATAAAAATCCAAAATCCATTATCCCCTTAATAGTGGATATATGAAACAATACCTAAGAACTAACTATAGTAACCAAGATTATACTTCAGAAAAGTACCTCGTTTATGCACTTGTCTTTGATCGAAAAATATCGCATGCGCAAAACAACAAAACTGAAAATAGTTCCATATGAATAAGAAACATGATCAACACGTTTTCATATCTTTTTTCCAATTTTTATAATCGATACATATTTTATGAAATCATTATGAAATTTATATGGTTAATGACAGCTTTAAATATTTCAATTTGGAACACATGGAGTTTCCATAAACACTCGCTTGGAGTAATTCTAGCTCATATGGCAGAGATCTGGACTACTATAGTGGAAATACATGGCAGCAAAGATCAGATACTGAACGGTCTGAGAAGATTTAAAATTTGTTTCTGGCTATTGGTGAAGTTGATCTGTTAAAATATGTTTTCTGTTAACCAGCTTATCAATGTGTCTGTCTATCTAAGTTATATTTGAAGGAACGCTTCATTATCGGAAATGATCTTAATATTGAACAAGAAATGTGTGAGCATAAGAGAAAAAATATATAATCTACGGTTCGGTAACACGTTAAAAACCTGTAATTAGAGTGAGATTTATACCTCGTATGCAAAAGAGAATTGAAACTTTCTATGTTTTTACCACTTTTATTTGTAACTAACGTTACTGCAGTTTCGTCCTATATAATAAGGACATTTCACTTATACTTAACATACATCAAACTAAAAATGATTTATTACATTAGCCCTTATATTCACGGTGGATGGCACATTAGACGTTTCTGGTGAACCAGACAACGGATCACTTTGAAAATTTAATCGAGGGTATATTCGGACATTCTCTAGCCAACTAAAATATTTTCGACAATGCGGTGTTGCCGCTTCTATTAGAAAGCAGTAGCAACTTTGATTTTTCAAATGGAACACTCTGTATATAATATTATTTTTGGAATCTCCAACAATTGCCCGACAACTTTTCTTGATATTTCTCTATACCTATCTGTTACCGTTTTCGAAATAAAAATTAATTTCAATTTTTTTCTTCGAAAATCATGACTTCTAAAAATGCCGATATCTTTTAGTTAAGAAGTACTATGATATCGAAATTTGGTTTGGAGTTAGGTGATACTTGGACACTTCCCACACGTCAGCCTAATCTCCGTTACTTCAATACAGGGTGGTAAAAAATACAGTTTTTTCGTTTGCTTGAAAAAGTTGCTGAAATTTGATTATTTTAAATGGAACACCCTGTATATTATTGAAAATTCGGAAAGCTGCTGAAATTTGCTTTCTTTCTATGTATATCATACCTATACCTAACTAGTCAAGTTTCGGACTTATGAACATTTATTTGTGAAAATGTCCCTTCAGAATGGTATTTCCATTCGGTATTTGGTAAGCAGGCCATGATTACTATTTGACAGTAGCGTTGTGACATTCTCCTAATAATATCGACATTTTCGTCACTTCAGAAGTTGCAAATATCTTCAAAACGATGGAACAAAACTATTCAAACGAAGTTCTTATGAATTTGTTTATTATTTTTGGACAGTGTGACAAAATTATCAGCAGAACATGTAGAAAGTTCAATGAAATGTATCAGAATCTACCGCCAATGAACCTCAAGAAATTTATGAATATTTCTGATATTTTCATTAAATTTGATTCAGTGAGATTTCTACATAGTGAAACCCGCTTTTGAACCATTGGTTTGAAAACCATTTGGAAGGAAAATTTCCTGAAGAGATATTGGCGCTATAAGTTATACTGTAAGTTTATTATTTGTAATTATTATCATTGGAATGCCAACAACAATCAAAAGTTGGAATTATACGACCCACGCTACGATGCATTCCAATAACTATTTACTGAGGTTGTAAAACAGCAGTATAAACCAAATTGAAAAAGGAACTGAGAAATAGGTAATTTATATCACTAAAAATGATGAACCGAGTTTCCTTATGTTCTTGTCACGCTTTCTAGCCACCACGTTAGTTGGTATTCATGGCAAAATTATGTAATAGCATGGATTATCTAGAAGAGTGCTGGTTATTAGATCATAAATTTGATTTGTTGTGTTTCATTTGCCTCTTATTATACATTTGTGATACGGAAAACTGAAATAAAGATAGGATAATATAGTAATTAACTTTTTCATCAATATTCCGATAATTAATAGTCAGAAGAAACAGTAATTTTTTTCAATTTTACCTTACGAAAATTATTTTGGTCGTATTTGTATGCCATTGGATCACTAGATTTCAAATAATAGTGATTAAAATGACTATGAAATTTCAATTGAATTTACAAATGGTCAATAGAATAAAATATGTTTTTATAATCTTGGACTATAAATACCGATATTCTATCACCCACATTATTAAATGGGCTGAAAAGTTTGTAGGATAACACACAGATGGCGCTATATGTATTTTAGTTAATCCTATCTTTTAACAGACACGTGAATAAATTCCACAGCTGCAGGATTATTAGTTTGTGCGATAGAACATTTTGAGTGAAGCAATTCTTGCTAATTGAAGGAATTTCGATTGTTGATAGAGCATTGCTTTTTGGCGAAAAAAATACTGTTGAAGCCAAATCCTGGCTTGATAAACATTATTCGGACTTTGCACCAGGAAAATCAACTGTTGAGAAGAGGTTTGCTGAGTTTAAACGAGGTGAAATGCCAAACGCAGTCGACGCCCCAAAGAGGATGAAAACATAAGAAAATCCACAAAATATTTTTGGATGACCGCAAAAGAGAGATAGCTGAGGCTCTAAAGATATCAAAGAAACGTTTTGTACATATCGTGAATGAATATTTGGGTATGCGAAAGTTCTGTTCGAAGTGGGTAGCGCGCTAGCTCACAATCAACTGAAAACAACAACGAATTGATGAATCTGAGCAGTTTCAAAGCTGTTCTACCATAAAAAAATCCGAATTTATTCATCGATATGTGACAATGGATGAAACATGGCTCCATCATTCCACACCAGAATCAAAACGATCGTCATCTGAGTGGACTGCACGTGTTAAACCCCAAAGCGTGCAAACACGCAGTAGTCGGCTGGCAAGGTTGAGGTATCAGTATTTTGGAATGCGCATGGTATAATATCCATCGGCACAACAATGCACCGTGCCACAAATCAATGAAAACGATGGCAAAATTGCATGAATTGGGTTTCGAATTGCTTTCGCATCCACCGTATTCTCCAAATCTGGCCCCCAGCGACTTTTTTCTGTTCTCAGACCTTGAGAGAATGCTAGCTGAAATTAAATTTAGCGCCAATGAAAAAGTAATCGTCAAAACTATTTTGAGGCTAAAAACAAATCGTACAATGAAAATGATATTAAAAATTGTAAGGCCGCCATTATCGTTGTATCGCCCTCGAAGGTCATTATTTTGAATAATGGCAACATGGTAACATTAGTAAACTCATAAGGCGACATAATGATATTTCATAATTTTTCTAATGCTTCGCTGATGTAAGGAGTGGTCTTACTTTTCATGTTTGTTCCTATTTATACTCTTGATCAGTACATCAAGATAAATATCATCTTCATGAATTCATTTTGAGACTAACACTTTGTAAGGTTTTTGTGGATATTTCTAACTATAGAACAAACATGTAACAGTAATTTCCCAAAATAATTTCTTTTTAATTCAGTTCTCTTCATTAACATTATCTTAATTGAACTATTATCTAAGGGGGTTCGAAGCAATCAGCTCCTGTGCAATATCTTCAAATTATATGACATCACTTATTCACTCATTGTCATATAATATTACTTAAATGAATGGTGAAATATTTCACAGTTCCATTTATTATAGAAAATAAACCCATGGAAATACTAGATAGTATTACAGCTCATAAAGCCAATTATAAGATATATGTGCAATTTTTAATTTGAATATTCAAAGTTATTATCTCAGAAGATGTAATCATCTAGATGTGTTTCAATGTGTATTCGTAATCGAGTTCGTAATTTATTACATTCCCAAGAATTTATAGTAATATGAAAACATATCTTACAGACTCGGCCCATTTTATGGTACTTGCAAAACTTGCAATAATGAAAAAACAGAAAGTAAATGTGAATGTAGATGTAACTTGGTATGAAACAAAAGACAGAATGAAAGAAGCCGCCAGAAATGCAGTTGTATTCATCGAAATGCAGAACGTAAAGAAATAATGGTACGATGAGAACTGTGTAAAAGAGTTGAAAAAGAAGGAAGCAAGATTGAGATGGCTTAGAACGAAGAAACCAGAACATAAAGAATATGAGCAGACAAGAAAAGCTTGCAACAAAGTAATCAAAAATAGTAAAAGGCAACAACTAACAAAAATACACGTAAATTCTACCAAAAGATAAGAAAACAGAAAAATATATGCAAGCCCAGAATAAGAGGAATACAAAACAAAAATGGAAAGGTAGTTGACAATGAAGAGGAAATTAAAGGGGTATGAAAATGTTATTTTGAAGAACTGCTGAATAATCGGGAAGAAACACCGACAGAAATAGAACAAGAGACAGAATAAATAGAAGAACCACCTCTGGCAGAAGTAAATGACATTATAAATAATAGCCGAAACGTAAATGCTCCATAGAAAGATGGCATTGTTATGGAATTGATAAAATATGGTGGGAAAGCTTTGAAGGAAAAAATATACAATTTGATACCAAACATATGGAGAGAAGACAAATCGCCAAACGACTGGAGAGTAGGATATATGATTACCATATAAAAAAAAGGTAATCAACAAAAATGCGGAATCTACAGAGGTCTAACCCTATTACCAACAGTCTATAACATTTTAACTACATTAGCGATAAACAGATCAAAAGAAACAATAGAATAGAAAAAATGGCAGCAACAGTTGGGTTTTGCGAAGAGAAAATCTATAATTGATGCTTCACATAAACTGAAACAAATTATGGAAGAAACATTGGTACAACATGAACCTAAAATTGCTTTTCATAGCCTTTGAACAGACTCTTGATTTGATTAACGGAAGTTAGCTAATAGCACAGCAATGAAAGAGATAGGCATTCCGATTAAAATAAGCAGACTCATAGCAATGACAATGGATGGACCTGAAGCAAGTGTAAAGACCAGTTGAATTTAAAATAGATGAAGGAGTAAGGCAAGGAGACACAATTTCAACAATAATTTTCAACGTTGCACTCGAATATGCCACAAGAAAGATAAAGCATGGAATAATAAGAACAGGAAGTGGACAATTAAAAGGCTACGCAGATGACTTAATGATTCTAGCAAAGAGAAGAGATATAATGAGAAATATGTTGGAAGAAGTAATTACAGAGATAAACAAATTGGACCTGGTGATGAACAAACAGAAAACAACTCATTGAAAAGGACATACAAGAAAAGAAACACAATCAAGATTGAGGAGCACTCTTTCGAGTGGAAGTAGGGAAATGGCGATGAAAGATGATATTATAAAAGCCAATAAAAATACACAAACAAATAGGAAATTATTAAAAAGTAAGGAAATCTCAAGTAACACTAAAATGAAAATGAATAGAACAATAATAAGACCGTTAATAATGTACGCAGCAGAGACAATGTCAATGACTAAGAAAGATGAAGAAGACATAAGGGTGGCAGAAACAAGAATACTGCGAATAATAATGGTGCCAATTAGATATTATATGATTGAATGCAAAAGAAGAACAAACAGGGAAATTGCGGAAAGGATAGTCTTAAAAATCAAAAACAAAAAGCCAGATGGCAGGGACACATGGAAAAAGATAATGTAGTGAGAATTATGATAGATTGGGAACTAGAGTGTGGAAAAAGAATTTGAAGACCTAGATCTAGCTGGTCAAAAGAGGAAGAAGATTTGAAGAGGATCGTACTTGGAAATTTAGGAGAAACAGCAATAAATGGAGAAAGCTATGTGATAACGTGATGTAAACAAGACGATCATAGGGACTTATCCACCCTAGCCAATAGAGGATACAGAAAGTTTCAATACCGGCGCAATCCGTAAATGGGATGTATAAGTCATATCTATCTCTAATAACGTAGGTAATCTGAAAGTCTGTTGATATCCCTCAAAAATATTAATAGAAATGTTGCTGGAGAAGTTTATTGTTGGAAATAATATACTTTTGACACTTTTCTTGTTATAACTAACGAACCACTTGATATATACCCATAATATCCCATATTTTGAGCACTCTTCGAGAAGAGTTCGAGTGTACTCCAAACTATAAGGTGTTCCCGTTGAATAAAAATCTAGGAAAAATATAATGACATATTTCGAGGGGTGTGCAGTTATTCACATCCACAAAGTACACTGAAAGAAAAATATTCAATTATTACTTTCGACTCGATTGGCTTCATTAAATGATATGCCTATTGATGAAACAATATTGGTATCATTTATTCCTGTCTATTGATTCAACCAAAAAACATAAATTTTGAGTCCCCATGTGGGGATAATAATGCACAATTTTGTGCTCATGAGTTATTGCTTTCTTATCCTACTTGGTACGTAATAAACTATTCTCTCAGTATAGGTACTTTGTGGATGTGGCTAGCGTCGCAACCGTAATATTTCGCAGTAATCTTGCGTCGATCAGATATTCCGTAAGCCTGAAAATAAAAAATCGTATTAGATGAACAAATTACATGAATTTCCAGTCGTGTTTGCATAACAAATTTCTCAACCTTTTCCACAAAGAGTCACTCAAAATTAACACTCATTAATAGATGTTGATCAATTATTGCGGCAAGATGTAGTAGTCGTTCCCAAAACGGTTTTATTATTACTTATCATGTAGCATCAATTACTTCAAATGGGATTAGGAAAGTTTCTGGTGTAATTTAATTATCATTACACAGTATGAAAGTAATGAACAATTAAAGAATGAATCAATAATGACTAAGACTTATTTATTTACTACTATAAAACAAACAGGGTCAATAATTGTTGAACTATGAGTCCTCTTTTTGGCATAACAACTATTATAACTTCATTTGTGCCTTCCAGAAAAAAAAACTTTCATGGCAGTTCACACCAATGATGAATCTTCATATGCAGAGTAGTCAAAAATATTCTGTTAAAACAATAATCTACTGGAAAATTATATATGAAAATTATACTTTCCTTGTTGGTATTGAAATAGACATCTATATTCCCAAATATCTTTCGGAATTGAAACTAATATCACTCAAGATTCACTTCTGGGTCCATAGTTAGTTTTATAATATCGTGATGGAATTGAAAACTTGATAATATTTAATATTGAGATTTGATTTGTCGAGAGAAATTCTGATAATGAAACATAACTTCTTAATTTATTTCCTATCTTTTTCCCATTGATTGAATGTTCTCTGATTTTATCAAAACCTAATTAGAGTTTTTTCAAAAAAATATATATATTCAACGTGTTTACGATTTTTCAAATTCAGAATCGAGGGGATGCCCCATTCACTTGGAACCAGCAATTACCAAAAACGTTCTTCTATACCCCTTCAACTATTTGTATATGAGTTACATCATTTACTCACTGTTCAATCAAGGAGGTTGAGACAAGGGCCTACATATTTCAGAAAATTCTACTGGATTATGAACAGAAAATGAAATTCTTAGCATTCACTCTACCTTATTATTATGTATATAAAAACCAATAAAGAGAAAAAAATACAGGCTATTAGGTCGTGGTTGAATGGAACCTGTACCAAACGTTTCGTACGCTACTACGGCAGACATCATCAGTGGTATGTGCACACATACCGCCGGTAACGCCGTAACCGCTATGCCCCTGCATTATAAATCTATATCTTCGAAAATATTCATTTGAATAACATTCTGTAAACGCCCATGTTGACCTATATTGAATGCACAATGTACTTAAGGTACTTAATTGGATAAGGATTAATGTTGTATTGCTAAAATCGCTTCGTAAAGCCATTACTTATTTCTCGAGAATAAGAAATGGTCTTCGTAGGTTATCCCCAGAAGATAGACATATGTAATGATTCATTTATTTTTTTTTGTTTCAGTGAAGTGAAAACTCCTTGAATGCCAGAAATAACTCGTGTACCTCCCCAAATAACATTCAGACAATATACATTTTATGAACTGATTATGACTATTTTTAGATATTCGAGTTTTGGACCCTTTCGAGATTCAACAGTTTTCATTCATGTGAAATTATTTACCACGCCACTGTAAATGGTACAAACCGTTAGTAGAGAGTATGTCAGGAAATAAGAGGATGCAAAAACAAGCCGGTAGTGGTGTAATGAGCTGCTAGCACTGAGTGGGTCACTGAGTCACCGAACAAATCAAAGTATATCGTAATCGGAAGGGATTTATTCGATCAAAATAAGTAAAATCATCTACCAACCAGAGTCGCCAGTGAGGGCTATACATATCTTTAAAAAATGAGACATAATAATATACCCTGTTAAACTCTAAATTGGTAGGCAGCATGAAAAATGTCTACGAAACTACAGGCTACCATGGAGGCTATTATAGAGGTTCTTGGTACCTTATGCAGGGCATATGAATAGAATAGAATAGAATAGAATAGAATAGAATAGAATAGAATAGAATAGAATAGAATAGAATAGAATAGAATAGAATAGAATAGAATAGAATAGAATAGAATAGAATAGAATAGAATAGAATAGAATAGAATAGAATAGAATATATTTATTTCACTTCATTACATTAGATGTTGGTAGCATATCATTAACGACAATACTATAGAATAGTAATTGTTAAAAATATGTAATACATCACATATAGTGTAAAATATTGTAATTTTTGAAAAAATAAGTTTTCGGTGAACTTTCACGCTAAACGTAACATAATAAAAAAATTCAAAACCTGCAAAATTTGGATCTCTCTTCAATTCTAAACCACTTTCATATTGAACGACTAACAAGTTTTCCCGCAAAAGCTATCCAGTAGGTTTTTGAAGTACCTAAAATTTGGGAACAGAACGCTCTTTGTTAGGATTGCCGTCATACCTCCTTGCCTCCTTGAAAAGTAGATTGACGTAGATTTCACCCATCACGGACGCGAATGAATAGAAATAGTTGGAGCTAGCCCAGATTAACCATCGGCTTCTGCTATTCGGATGTGAATGTGGTATTGAATTCTACATTTTTTTCTGAATCATGGAACATGTAGTCATAGTCATTTATTTTCACTCTTTGTCGTACAAAGTACATAGGCAATTATTTAGGAAATAATAGGAAAACATACGTACATAGGCACGTATGTCGATAATTTCGATACTTTCGATATCACTAAGGACGCGAATGAAAAGAAACACCTTGAGTTTTGATTTGGATTCTGAAGAGGTACTACTGGTATAGATCATCTAGTGAGCTAAATGACTAAATTTTTTGAAGAAGTTGTGAGATCTAGTTGGTGGTTTGAGGAGAAGTCTTTCTCCAGCAACAATACTTGATTGGTATGGTTACTCATTTTGGTTTTCAGTAAATTATTGAAAGAAATTTATGTTTTTTTCTGATGATAGACTTTCAGATAAGATAACTTTATTTTGTATAGCATGCGCAACGTTTGAACAGTAGTAAACAGTAACTTTTTAGTTTGTACTTACTGTTTTGGTTCATGCAAAATCAGTAAGTCAGTTCTGGATGTAAACATGCATGCGAAATTAAGTTGAGTATCTAATGTGACTATTCTCTGCCTGAAACAGTCCAGAGACCTCACCAGAAAAACAATGCGATATTATAGGGTGTACCTCTCAGTTATCAAATAGATACCACCAAGGCTTTCTAGAGCATATGATCTTCAACTACCACTATAAATTTTGTTCGTTGTCCCTTCCCTTTCATCAAAGTTTACATGAGGCATTATCATTAAAGAGAATGCTTTATAAAGCTCAGATCAGACCTTCTTGTCCTTGTCTTCTTGTCCTCATATATAGAGGTCCGCCCCTAAGCATACCTTGAAGCTGCTGGAGCCATCAGCGAACATCACTTGCAACCTTGATAGTCTGGAACATCGACGAAAATTTGGAGATTTGTCTCTCTTCTATAGATACTTTCACGGGAAGTGTTCAAGTACTTGACACATTTGATTCCACCTAGAGCGGTACATATCAGAAGTACGCGACGGACTGTGGCTGCTCATCGTTTTGAGGTTCGACTCAGTACACCTCGAACTTCATTGTTCAAGAACTCTTTCATTTGGAGGACTGCGTTTATGTGGAATAAACTTTTTGAGAACGTTTTTCCAAATGAATTTAATCTCCAGCGATTCAAATCCAATGTGAATCGCTACTTTCGCACAGGCACCGCTCTTAAAGCACCTTAAGGATTTTCCTGTAGTCCTTGTAGTCCTTAAAAAACCTTCTGGCATGTCCTTTTCTGTGAATATTGACTTTGGAATTGGCGACAGTTCTTATGATGGATTACTTTGAGATGTATAACCTGTGGAACCTTGTCGGAGTAAGCACTTTCACCGTGTTATCACACAATGTTACTGAAAATTGCAAATAAACTATTGGGAAAAGGTTCAGCAAACTTTAGTTTACTTTGAAAACATACTAAAGATTTGATCATGGTGTTTTCACGGCCGGTGTCTAACAAAGCATTTATGTTTTCATATAAATGAACATTATACTGAATGTAATTTGGACCAATCAACGAAATTTTGAAAGCTACTGCATTTAACCTTCAGTTAAAATTTTTGCAAACCTACATGTGAAAATTCTGAATTCTTAGATATTTTAATATTTATATTGCATTCCTTCAAAATGACGAAACACCTGCAGGAAAGAAAGAAAGTATTGATTTGAATATCACAGCTTTCAAATATGTGCTAGTATAAATCATATTCGACCTTTACTATTATTTAACAGAGGATACGCCCTTGATCTCGATTTCAGTTGACAGTTTCATTATATTTAATAATCGCGAGAATTTGCTTCAACGTACTCGACAAACCGACACGTAGATATAAAAATGGTCTTTTCCAAATGAATATTAATGTGCCAATTGCATTTTAGCATTGTTATAGAAAATTCAAGGACTTTTTGAACGTAAGGGAAATTCTGAAATTCAGCTGTTTTTATGAAAATTCGTTCTAAAAATCAAATAAACCTCAACAATGATTCAACAATCGATTTGAACTCTGTAACCAATATTTGAATCTGCGTTAACTAAATTTGTGAAACGGGCAAATGTTTTCCACATGAAACTCTGAAGAAATCTTTAAATGGTCGACCAATGTAACTTCGCTTCTGAAATGCTCAGAAGAAAGAGTCAAAGAGTCTTTGTGCAACTGAGACAGATAGACAGAGAGAGGCTGAGCTAGAATGGTCGACTTTTGAGTTTTGAGTTTATTGACATACTATATATGGACTAATTAGTTGTGGTTTGAAAAGTTAATGAATATTTCAAAAAAACTTTGTTCAAATAAAAAAATTCAGGATGAGGACACCCTAATCACTTAGCGATATGAAATATACTTTACGACTTATTCTCATAACTACCAAAAACACACAAAAAGTGTGGTCGGTCGAGCCGTTTCAGAGGAGTACCACCACAAACACCGCTACACGAGAATTTTATATATATTAACTGTTAGCAAAGTTCATGTAAACATTTCTGTCAAAAATGGAAAATCGGTGAAAACAATTGACCATGAATAGTAACGCTTTTTTAATTCAATGAGTTTCGTTATCCCATTATTTTCAAGAACTATTTGAGGCTACGATTCGGTATACCGAAACCTGATTATTGCTAAAGATGAGTTTTGCAACATTTCAATTGATTGTCGTTATCGAACGACTCTTGCTTGAAGAACTTAATGGTAAAAAATGATTCACTCTGACCTTACTTCATGATACTTCGAATTCAAAGGACATGGCACACTTAGTATGGAATTTTGTTCCTTGTTCGATTGTTTTATTTCATATTCAGTATATCATTAGAAATTATTAAAACCCGCCATAAATATAAACTTAAAATTCGAAAGAAGGTTAGTTTCAATCATTCTAAATGTTCATTATTACCGAACTAAGAAGCATTAATAACCTCGTCATTGATTAGAAAATAATTTGAATTAACCAATCTTTAGTATTTGATCTTTAGAGTAACTTTATGTGTATAAAGTAAACGACTAAAATAACACAGTTTTATGACTTTAAAGAGATCTTATGATGATCCAATTCAAAAGAAGAAATCGTTACTTGCGTGTTCATTGTGGATTTTTGAGTTGAACCTTGTTCGTCCTGCTAAGATGCATAGAATATGTACTGGGTATATATCTACAATAGCGCGATATATCGGTAATGCAGGGCTACCCAAATTCGAGTCTATGCCTGGGGTTCACGTAAAGGGTGAGAGATAGAGAGTCACTTAATTTGTGGCAAAGTTGTTTATTTTTAAATTTAATTATTGATACCAAAAAGTTGACTCTAGCTTTTTTGGTTCCGGAGATACACGGAAAAACCAAAAATTTCGAAATCCTATTTTTTGCCATATCTTCTTTTATGTAGAGAATCTTTTTATTCTTTGCCATTGGAGAAACTTCCATTGTTCTAACATAATTTTTTTTCAGGGTTTCGTCCAACTTGGGGTACCTTCAACTTTGAATTTTAAAGCGAGCCTGTATTTTTTGTAGCAATTTTTTGATCGGTAATGTTCAATAATGTCGTGAATTTTTTTATATTTCCGGGATTAATTTCGAATGGAAACAATTCTTATTTTTTATCCAACACCAGACAGCGGCTGTTTTGACCTGCTATAGGAGCTGCTATAGTTTGTCTTATCGTTGGTAAAAAACGGTCCCCAACGACATCAAAGTCAAATTCCAAATTTGTGTGAACAGATTCTCAATATTTCTTCAAGTAAAGAAGATACAGCAAAAATAGAACTTCAAATTAGCTAGAGTTGCTTTTTTGCCATCATTCAATAATACGCAAAAACAGAAAACCACAATATAACCCACTCTGTCTCTTATCGTTCATGAGATTCCTATGCATAGACTAGAACAGGGGTCGGCAAATAGTTTTAGGTGGGGTCCAGATGCTGTGGGAAAATTTTAACAAGGTCCGGAAAAAAATAACTGATGATAATTAAGTGCTATCTATGTATTATTTTGGTTTCAAATCAAATTTTGAATTATAAAACGCAAGGCCTAAAATTAATGTGAGAAATTACACCGACGGTCTTGAGCCAGTTTTTTATAGTTTGGTTCTAGACAGGAACAACTAATTTGAAGTGTGTCTTCTAGGTGGACGTCCATTAATCTCGAACGATTTTTTTTTCAAAAAATTCATCTTTGAGAAAGTGTTTCTTGCAATTTTCATTTTTTTCTGGGACATTCTTGGTCCAAAATTGTTCAGTGGATATCGTTTATAAATTTGTAAATCAATTATCTCTATTTGAAGTGATGGCTTTGACAGATTAAATGACTTGGCAGCCACATCTGTCCATTCTGCCGTTAATTCAATTTCAAATGGCGATTTAAGAAACGGAGATAGCTTGCCCATCTCTGCAAACACTTGAAATCTTGTAGCAAATTCGTACCTAAGCTCGGCCAGAAATTTTACAAACACTACAATGTGTTCTTCAGAGTTCTTCTCATATTCAAGAACTGTCGGAAAATGAATACATTCTTGTCTTGCAATATATTTTTAAAGATATCCAGCTTGCGACGAAAAGCAGACACGCTTTTTTATCAGATCACAAATTAATTTTCCATTTTCTAGCAACTCTTTAGTCCAAAAATATTATTTCAATCAATGAAGGTATAGTATACCTTATCTACGAATCAATTTATACGTGGTATACAACACACTACAATATTTGGCGGTCCAAGGTCCGTTTGCGGACCGCGGTCCGCCTGTTGCTGACCGTTGGACTAGAATATGATGAATGATGAACAGTTTTATATAAAAGACCAGAAAGACCACGTTTTGAAAATAGTTGGGGTACCTTCAGATGCACATGGTGTTGCACTCTATATATTAGTTTGATTTCGCATTCTATATGAAATTATTTGTTATTCTTAATAGTTTTTCGATTATCTGTGTTTTTGAATTATTTTTACAACATTGAAGAAACAATTTCTTAATATTTCAAATTCAAAACAAAAGGAGCGACAAAACATGATTGTCCTCCACCCTGTTGAATACATTTTGGTTATCTTAAAGTATGTTACATGTTTAATTGTCCACGTTTTTCTGGACAGAAGTTAGCCAAAAACGAAATCAAATAATGAATTGTGACGTTGTGGATTGACTTGTGTGATTTGTTTTTCATTACTTCGGACTCCCATTATCCAATATTACCTATATAAAATGATTTAAAATCCTCGAAAGAACCAATACAAATGAAAATTTCCAAGAATAGCAGCAAAAAATAGAACAAAAAATTAAAATTTAAGGGTTTCCAAACCAAGTAACTTCACGACGTTTCGATTGTTAGTATCCACAGTCGTCTTCGGGTGATGACTGGACTAATTCCTCCGAGAGATGACTATTTATGGGTCATTCCAGTACTTTCACTCATCACCTATTTCCGCTTCACCGGTTTAGCGGGCGATGAGCGTTTCGCTGGAGTTGGCCATTTTTCGCTTGATTATGGGTTTCCATACGTTGCTAGCCAAGCTAGCGTAGAGATACGCAACATATGGAAATCCATAATCAAACGAAAAATGGCCAACTTCCGCCAAACGCTCATTTTTCGCTAAACCGGTGAAGCAGAAAGAGGTGATTAGTGAAAGTACTCTAATGACCCATGAATAGGCATCTCTCGGAGAAATTAGTCCAGACATCACCCAAAGACGATTGTGGATACTAACAATCGAAACGTTGTGAAGTAAGTTGGCTTGGAATCACTTAATTTTTCATTTTAATTTTAATTTTTTGTTTAATTGTTTCATTTTTTACGGCTATTCTTTTTAATTTTTATTTGTGTTTGTTCTTTCGGGGATTTCAAATCATTTTATATAATATTAGAGAATGGAAATCCGAACTAATGAAATTCATCATGAAACATTGTCAATCACCTTCGAACAAATTGTATGATTTGCCTGAAAACTGATGTGTTTATTTACTAAAAATTGCACACAGGCAGAGTTAATTGGAATGGTGAAGAACAGGGCACATCGAAAAGTGTCGTTATAAAACAATATTGGCAGATGATAACCACTAACCAACTTACCCTCGATAATGAAGGTCATCAAATGAAGGTAATCAGATTATTATCATCATATTTCATCTCTTGTGATACCTAGTATTAACTCGGTTTCTATCTGTTGTTATGAAGTTAACTTCATATTTTTCGATTTCTAAACTTTCGAAGGCATCTACAAACTTTTTTCTGTAACTGATCTGATCAATTTCAAGCATTCCTAACTTATTCTATGGCCGTTCTCTAAAGCATGTTGAGGAACACTAGATTTCTCTGGTCTATAAAATCAAATATTTGAATATGTTCCCAGTATCGAGTTATTATAGTCTGCTTAGTTTGACTAAATGAAAAAAATCATTTAGTAAATACAGGCGTACACGTACATTCCGTATCTACAACTGCTTTTGAATCAGTAAGTTTATTTAAGTAAAACATCTTTTTAGCTTTCTATTTCTCCATCATTTTACAAAAAATGTGGGAAACTGAGAAGTATAAAGCAAAAAAAAGCTTTTTTCTTGAAAGACAGTCTCTCCTAAAAATATACTCCAATTTAAATAAGTATTTTTACTTTACAAATAATGCAACAGTACGAAACAGTCCCAATTTGGAAGAAAACTCCAATAAATTTCAAATCTTTCGAATAGTGTCTTGCAGATAAAGCTAAACCGAATTTCAAAAATTGGTTTACCTTGACTCCTTGTAGTATTAAAAAAAAGAGGGATTGATCTAAGAAAGGAAAATTAAAATCATGTTAAGTGACCATCAATATGGTTCCTGACTATTTCGATGTTATGGCTTGTTGTGGGTTTTCGTTCATTGTTTTCTGACTTCTTCAAAGATCGTCCTATACAAGTTACTTGATAGTTCTTTTGGATACCTTTGCCACAAATAGTAATGTTTCTTGATAATCCGTATTGTACTCATTTTTTTCTTCAATTGTATATTAACGATATATTGAAAAAGACCAGAATTCTAATATACTGATCGATTTAAATGCCCGAACTTTCTTTAGAAAACGGTGTTCTTGTGGAATGAACTTCCTGTTCCAATAGACCCCGAGCCCATGCAAAATTTTCAGGGGGTCATAAAATACCTCCTAAAATTTATGATTTTTGTAGTAATATAGTCAATTTTAGCCTAATGCCGTCAATGGGCCATGTGAAAATGTTAGGAAAGTGACACACCAATTCAAGTGGGAGAAAGTTTGTCAAAAGTCTTTTAGGGTTTTTTAAATCTAAATATGCACCAAGTACAATTGAGATATTTCCTAACCAAAAACCGTACAAAAAAATAGTACAGGAAAATTTGAAAAAAATTCAGTTTACGTAAAAGGGACCTCTACCTAACTATATCCAAAGGTCACTTTAGCATGTCATATGAATTGGTTTATGGTTAGTAAACGTAAAATCAACCTCCTGTCCTGGACCTATATAAGGGTGGTGATTTGATCACTCGTGAAACTTTTATTACTTCTTCATAAAATACTGACTTTTGTTAACATGCCGTACAATTTGGATGGTGCAGATAGAGGAAATAACCTTCAATTTATCCCAAAAAATATTAAAAATGTTCATCATTCACTTTCTGACAATAATGAAGTGCCTGTCTACAAATATATTTCTTACACTTTTGAATATTTCTGTGATAATTTCGTAATTTATACCATCGAACCGTTTATCCGTAAAATAAATAGAATTTGAGAATAATTTAACATACATATGAAATGCATAGTTGTTAGTACCTGCCTACATAAGCCAAACCGTTTTATGAGTGAAGTAAATAGAATAGGTGAAAGGTTCAAACCCAAATGAATTTTTAACTGATGTTACAACAAGATCTCATTATGATAGGTTGATTCGAGTGTATCTGATGGTCTGTGTAGGTTATGTTAATAACTCCTTTAGCCACCTAGAGAGAATCATGTAATAAAGCAGCAATTAGATAAATTCTTGCGGGAAAATTATCTGGTACGAAGCGGATTCGAACTCGAACACTTGGTGAAAAGTTTCTGTGTCAATTAAAATCTTAAAATTACTAAGAAATTAAGTTGTCATAAATATGTATAATAAAATATAAAAATATAAAAATATAATTTTCTTTCATTGCAGAATTCAAATCTGATACTAGTTCAAAATGTCCGATGCTAACAGAATGCCCATTCAGAGCAGAATCTTGTAGTGACGATGACGATTGCTCGCCAGATGCAGTGTGTTGCAAGAGTCCTTGTGGAAAAGTCTGTACCAAACAGCTGTTCACAGGTAAGGATATTGTTTATGACAATTCAAAGGTTTACTCATCAATTTGATTCATGAATCCAAATTTTCAGTTTCAATTCAGGTTTTCTCAGATAAAAAAAACAAGAAACATTATTTGTGAAATACCATTTCTAATCACAAATGTTTTATTAGTTTTCCAAGTATGGTAACTGACATAAAGAAGGTATGTCATTATTAATTGAATATAGTACAGATAAATACGTGTTGCAGTCAAAAGAATACTTTCACGTATAGTCAGTGGGCATACTTGAAGACTGGCTATAAATCAAATCATCTAAAGGAACAATTCGTTCAGGCCAGTCTCAACACCCTACACAGTAGGTTAATGGACTGACACCTATCAGAAAACAACTACTCCCCTGGCTAATACCACGAAGGGCGTTGGATTATATCCGACAGGTGTCAGTGCAGGATTCTTCACAGAAGTTATTCCTGCATATGCTGTTGGCAATACAACTGCCGCAATAGATTTTCAATTATTGGAACACACTTGCAGACCGGTTTCGGTCTGTTTGGCCACTCGTCAGTGCAAGGTAGTGTATATCATCAACATAAAGTCGATGATTTCCGATAATTGAAAATCGAATTCCGTCAGAGTATCATTCCTCGAACTAAGCTGAAGACTACAACAAACAACAGGTTTGTCGTCGCTCCATCTGCCTGTGAACGAGGTAACCAACTGCATATCCAAATTTGCCCAATTCCTCGTAAAAGGAAAAAAAAAAATTTTCACGTATAGTCAGTGGGCATACTTGAAGACTGGCTATAAATCAAATCATCTAAAGGAACAATTCGTTCAGGCCAGTCTCAACACCCTACACAGTAGGTTAATGGACTGACACCTATCAGAAAACAACTACTCCCCTGGCTAATACCACGAAGGGCGTTGGATTATATCCGACAGGTGTCAGTGCAGGATTCTTCACAGAAGTTATTCCTGCATATGCTGTTGGCAATACAACTGCCGCAATAGATTTTCAATTATTGGAACACACTTGCAGACCGGTTTCGGGCTGTTTGGCCACTCGTCAGTGCAAGGTAGTGTATATCATCAACATAAAGTTCGAATTGTTCCTTTAGATGATTTGATTTATAGCCAGTCTTCAAGTATGCCCACTGACTATACGTGAAAGATTTTTTTCCTTTTACGAGGAATTGGGCAAATTTGGATATGCAGTTGGTTACCTCGTTCACAGGCAGATGGAGCGACGACAAACCTGTTGTTTGTTGTAGTCTTCAGCTTAGTTCGAGGAATGATACTCTGACGGAATTCGATTTTCAATTATCGGAAATCATCGACTTTATGTTGATGATATACACTACCTTGCACTGACGAGTGGCCAAACAGCCCGAAACCGGTCTGCAAGTGTGTTCCAATAATTGAAAATCTATTGCGGCAGTTGTATTGCCAACAGCATATGCAGGAATAACTTCTGTGAAGAATCCTGCTCTGACACCTGTCGGATATAATCCAACGCCCTTCGTGGTATTAGCCAGGGGAGTAGTTGTTTTCTGATAGGTGTCAGTCCATTAACCTACTGTGTAGGGTGTTGAGACTGGCCTGAACGAATTGTTCCTTTAGATGATTCAAAAGAATACTATGATCAAACATTTTTTTTACTGTTGAATCAATGTAAGATGAACGATGAACGGAAAATACTATGGATTCTGACAAGTTTGTTTCTCTATGTCAAGTTGAAAATATATGCATGTCATTATTATCTTTTTCAGTAGATACTTTCCAAGATACCATATTTTCAATTGATTTTGTCAAAGCCAACAACGGGTTTAAAATTATAAAAACTGGCCCTTTTTAGAAATGATAATGAATCCGAATTGGAAGTGTTATCAGATTTGAAATGTAAAAGAAGATAAATGAATAAAAACACTAGGAAAAAAATATTTGGATGAGTCAGTTAAACATGAAAATAGTACCAAAATTATAAAAAAAGAAATAAACGAAGAATACGAAATAAGGGGTAGTTCAACTTGAATAAAACAAAATGTGTATGAGATATCAAAATTTTGTATTCGTTTGAAAGACCTATTTATGTGTGGAAAATTAACATCTTTCAAATGTCCGCCACAACTTCTCTGGGTGGAACGTCTAATTTTTTATGACTCCGGCGCATTTGACCGATGGCATGGGTTATGTTGAGGACTGGTGTGGTTTGTGGCTTATTCGTATACACCTGCGACTTAAGAAAACCTCACAAGGAAAAGTCAAACGGGGTTAAATCGCACGATCTCAGTGGCCAGTTCACCTCCACGTGATATGATCATGCCCTCAAATCGCTCGTGCAGAATATCCAATGTGGAATGAGCTGTGTGGCATGTAGCGACGTCCTGTTGAAACCACATATCGTTGGGGTCCAGATCATCCAATTTAGGCCAGAAGAAATGTGTAATAATCGACCTATAGTGCTCGCCGTTGACAGTGATGGCCTAGTCAATGCCGGCAGCCCAAAATCCACACCAAACAATGACTTTTTCGGGATGCATTGGATCTCATGTAGATTGGTTTCGTCCCAAATTCAACAATTCTGTTTGTTCATGTACCCATTCATCCAGAAATGGACCTCATCGCTAAAGATGATTTTTCGATGAAAACTAGGATTAGTTGCCAACTGCTCCAGATCCCATTCAGCGAGCACACGTCGTTGTCTATAGTCGTTTGCCTTCAGTTCCTGGGTCAGTTGTATTTTGTACAGGTGCAGTCCCAAGCTACGACGCAAAATTCGCCAAGTTGTGGTCTGCCTCGGATTATCCTGCAGACTCACACACAGCGGATCTTGCTTTTCGTCAACATACGGGTGTTGGTCGATCGTTTACTGAAACATTGGACTCAAATTTATCCACCACATTGCGTAGGACGATTATGGCGACCGTGACATAAGCGAAGCGCACGGTACGTTGGCCGAACAGAACACTCATTTTGATAAAACAATTTTACTATTTACACGTGTTGTTGAATGCTATATCCGTCTGTGGTGATTTGGCAAAAGAGACTGAACCGTTATTTTAATAACTCGACACGTGTTTCGACAGAACAAATGTGCGGGGCTCAATTTTCTAGTGCATCATCTTCTGACTATTCCTTTCACACATGAGATGTTCACAAAAGAAAAACGAACAATACAGGAAATAAGCAGTCAGTAACGGTTTCTCGAGGGGTATTGTAGATGATTTTATAAGGAAGAAAAAGTTGAGGTTAAGAATGAACGAAATCGTGACTTTTAGAAACGAAGAGAACCAAGATAAATTTATCTCAGTTCCATACCACCAATACACGAAGAAATTTGGAAAGATTTTTAAGGAACTAGGTATGAAGCTGGTATTTAAAAAAAGTTTTACACTACTGAGCCTTTTAGAAAATCCAAAATACCAAGTCGAGAATTCGGAAAAGTCTGCAATTTACGAAATTAAATATAAGGACTGCGATGCAAAATATTATTGACAGACAAAAATATCTATTAAAATAAGATATAAGGAAGACTTAGCACACCTAAAATATGAAAGACCGGGAAAATCAGCAGTCGTCCATCATATTTTGCAACAAAACCATTCCATAGACTTTAGTTAATTAAGATTAGTTAGACAAGTTAACAACAACGTCCATCTAGATGCCTACGAGAGTGTAGAAATAAGTAACATAAAAATTTTATGAATAACGATCGTGGACCAACACCTAATACTATAATATACCTATTAGCTTGTTGGAATCATATTTTAATTTTCAGATTTACCTGATTATTACATAAGGACACAGTACAATTAACTTAAGACTAGTAGATAAGGCAACATTGTGAAATTAATTTAAGACACTTGAGTTTCGGGTACCTAGCAGAGATATCTATGGTATATATAAGGATAACATTGTACGTATATTTAGTTTGATCTTCTTCTTGAAAAAGATCACTTGGTGATCGAAACACGTGTCCAGGTGTTGAAATAACGGTTTGGTGTTGGGATAAAACTCCAGTAATCACCACACCAAAGGTTCCAAACAGTGCATCACAGAAGAGACTGAATAAATGCCAACTAATTTGACAGATGTAGCTTCAACAAGATGGCCGTTATCAATTGTCAAAATTTGAGAGTCCCTGATGGAAGACCCTTCATGAAGATATAAAAAAATATAAGCTGATTTGTAGAAAAAAATGCGTTATATGTTATTAACAAACAATAAGTGATATTTCAGTAATACAGAAGAACATGAAAGTTAAAATGAAACAAAAAATTAAATTGTATAATATAATAGCAAACATTTTTCTAACCAAGATCCTTCAGTTATTGTAGATAATTTTTTGGAAATCAAAAAAAGAAGTAACTTATTTTGTTGATATTATATATGTTTTGGGTAAAGCTGGAAATAGAGTAAAACAAGATGTATCCGGTTTGACTTAGTATTATCCAAGCTTTTTGGGTAAAGTCCGAATAATAAGTAAAATAAATTTTAATTCAGAATTTACCCATACTCACCTAGGTCTACCCAATACTGACTGGGCAATGTTGAAAATTCATCTAGTTAATTAATGGAATTAAAATTAAAGGGCATTTTGAACTTTCATTATTGATGAAACCTTTAAAGGCGAACATGATATATTTAATAGCACAAACATATTAAAATTTCATATGACAATTAGTTCACAAAAGTACTACTGATCAATATCATTAAAATTTCCATTTGTAGCAACTGTGGCATTTTTAATTGCAAAATTTTTCTGCAGCTTTGCATAAACACTTCCGTGTAGCACATTTTGCTATCGCACCTTTCATAACCTTGACCTCCTGAAAGCGGGGATTACCTAAGTTTAGGTTCTGGCGCACTTGTGTTAATGAATCTATAATGTAAATAATAATGTTTTTCTACACCCGTACTCTAACAATACACTTATATGACCATAATCCGTTTCATAATGATATCCATTATGATACAGATTTTTCATAACGATACAGATTATCAACCAATAGAAACCTATAATTTTTCAATCAAGAATCCTGTTCCTTTGTTTGTCCTAGATTCTAACCTAAGTAACTAATTGCTTTATTTGTCAAAATCAGTTGTCATATTACCTACCTATATTATCAAAATGTCTGAAAACAGCGATATAGAAGGAATACCATCGACTCTAATATTTTTAAAAGATCAGATTAATTACAGTTGTTATATTCAATATAAATATAATTAGAATCTTTATAGTTTTCATATATCCATGATAATACCATTAAGTTTGTGTTTTTTTTAAAAAAACATGAGTTAATTACTGTAAATGTGTTCAATACAAATATAATATTTATAGTTTTTCATTATTTATCGGGTTTAGAAAAAATAGCGTATGCAACTCTCATGTAATGGTTATTAATACACTCGCATATACCATACAAAACTCGCCTTCGGCTCGTTTCGTATCCCGGTTAATGCTCGTGTCTTAATAACCATCATTACATGATCGTTGCATAATATACTATTAATAGCTCAATTAAAATATAACCTGGCTAAACGAACCTAACCTTACCTTGAGAATATTTGAAAGTTAAATAAAAACAGTTGCTAAACCTAACCTAACCTAAATTATGTAAGAGCGCCGGGACCTAAACTAGGCAATGTCTCCGCTCTTTGTGCCACGAGCTCGAAAATGCCGCAACACCTAACATTACCCAGCCAAAGTTGATTAGACCTAGGTGAATGTGAATGAAGCCCAAATTGAAATTTATTTTAATTATCATTCGTACCCAAAAAGCTTGGGTGATACTAAGTCAACCCGGGTAAACCTAGGTTTCCTCCATCTTTTAGCATTACCCGTAACATATATACCACATGTTAATTTCGATAGTATGAATCTTGATTATTATTTCACTTCACGTCACAGCTCTAACTCATTTTGATACACACTGTATATCAATATAGTCAACTGATTATTTTCAATGCTGACTTTCAGTCACATTGTGATTGTGTCGATGATTCATGGAAAAACAATTGTCAAGGTGGGAACTGTCTGCACTAGACACGCACGTATGCATTAGGTTCCTTCTAGACTGTTGAAATCGAAGGCGTGGAAATTTCTTTGTCTACTATGTTCTTTTCAATATCCTTTCAGAATATCCATTAGCATTTTGGGAATGTCTGTAATTGAATAGGGCAGTATCTATAGTTGATGGAGTGTTCGAAACAAATCATGTATAATGAACCTTATGTGTCTCCACACCCCTTTTTTTTGTATACATTTTGAAACTTCATGATGATTTTCACATTATTAAAATATACCGAATATTCATATGTAGAATCACCCAAAAACAATTATATTTTGTCAAAATAGTTTATGTATTTGTTACCTTTTATTATTGATTGTTACAACTAGGTTACTGAAGTTAAAAAAGGTATGAAATATTGAACGAAAGTCATTTTTATGGAGGAAATCCTATGTTTCATTGACTATTTTTAAGGATTTCCACCTTACACAATCTGAATAAATAAAAAATATAATGGAGCACTTTATACTGGTGTATAAAGGACAAACTTTTTATTTCACTCCGATGAATCACTGTGTATTTTTCAGAAAAAAGTTCTATTCAAGTAAAATAGGTATGTCATATTTAACAATTTTCCTGTTGATAAAATAACTAAGAAATTGTGAAAATACGCATCTTAACATTTTGAAAGACTTCGTCTTCAGAATTCTAAAATGTGATTAACAGTTGTTTCTTTGATTTGCTCTATTTTCAAACCTCCTTGACACAAACATTGAGTGTCTTAACAATTTAATTTTTTTTTATAGGCAAAATTATTAAATACGACGAGTTAGTGATAAGTAGAACATTTTTTTGAAAAAAATATTTTGAATTATTGCAATAAATTATCAGAGTGAACTAAGTTTCCCCTTTCTACACCTGCATGAAGTTTCCACTACAATTTTTCATTTTTACAGATTGTGGTCGATTGTAAGTATGAAATATATGATAACTTAATGACTTCACTGTCTAAATAAGTCACTATACGTAAAATGCACTCAATAAACTCCATGCACTCAATAAATAAACTCAATAAACTCTATGTAATTTTCAAACTATACTTATATTCAAATACTATGCTTCCAAGTTGGAAACATAAGGGGGCAAACCGCGGACACGTGTTTCTGGCTATTGGCCTCATCAACACTTGTTTGCACTTACTTAGGAATTCTGGGTCTTCTGACTGGAACCACAAATGTGCGGTTGGCTCCTGTTGTGGGCTCCGTGCGTATGTGGTGTTTCCTATTTTCGGCAAAAAAGTGTTGCCCATCTTTGCACTTGGCGGCACCGCGCTGATAAGGACAATTGCACTTATCTATTTATCTTTATATATATATATATATATATATATATATATATATATATATATATATATATATATATATATATAAAGTCTATATATAATATCTATAATATGTATATATATATATATATATATATATATATATATATATATATATAAAGATAAATAGATAAGTGCAATTGTCCTTATCAGCGCGGTGCCGCCAAGTGCAAAGATGGGCAACACTTTTTTGCCGAAAATAGGAAACACCACATACGCACGGAGCCCACAACAGGAGCCAACCGCACATTTGTGGTTCCAGTCAGAAGACCCAGAATTCCTAAGTAAGTGCAAACAAGTGTTGATGAGGCCAATAGCCAGAAACACGTGTCCGCGGTTTGCCCCCTTATGTTTCCAACTTGGAAGCATAGTATTTGAATATAAGTATAGTTTGAAAATTACATAGAGTTTATTGAGTTTATTTATTGAGTGCATGGAGTTTATTGAGTGCATTTTACGTATAGTGACTTATTTAGACAGTGAAGTCATTAAGTTATCATATATTTCATACTTACAATCGACCACAATCTGTAAAAATGAAAAATTGTAGTGGAAACTTCATGCAGGTGTAGAAAGGGGAAACTTAGTTCACTCTGATAATTTATTGCAATAATTCAAAGTATTTTTTTCAAAAAAATGTTCTACTTATCACTAACTCGTCGTATTTAATAATTTTGCCTATAAAAAAAAATTAAATTGTTAAGACACTCAATGTTTGTGTCAAGGAGGTTTGAAAATAGAGCAAATCAAAGAAACAACTGTTAATCACATTTTAGAATTCTGAAGACGAAGTCTTTCAAAATGTTAAGATGCGTATTTTCACAATTTCTTAGCTATTTTATCAACAGGAAAATTGTTAAATATGACATACCTATTTTACTTGAATAGAACTTTTTTCTGAAAAATACACAGTGATTCATCGGAGTGAAATAAAAAGTTTGTCCTTTATACACCAGTATAAAGTGCTCCATTATATTTTTTATTTATTCAGATTGTGTAAGGTGGAAATCCTTAAAAATAGTCAATGAAACATAGGATTTCCTCCATAAAAATGACTTTCGTTCAATATTTCATACCTTTTTTAACTTCAGTAACCTAGTTGTAACAATCAATAATAAAAGGTAACAAATACATAAACTATTTTGACAAAATATAATTGTTTTTGGGTGATTCTACATATGAATATTCGGTATATTTTAATAATGTGAAAATCATCATGAAGTTTCAAAATGTATACAAAAAAAAGGGGTGTGGAGACACATAAGGTTCATTATACATGATTTGTTTCGAACACTCCATCAACTATAGATACTGCCCTATTCAATTACAGACATTCCCAAAATGCTAATGGATATTCTGAAAGGATATTGAAAAGAACATAGTAGACAAAGAAATTTCCACGCCTTCGATTTCAACAGTCTAGAAGGAACCTAATGCATACGTGCGTGTCTAGTGCAGACAGTTCCCACCTTGACAATTGTTTTTCCATGAATCATCGACACAATCACAATGTGACTGAAAGTCAGCATTGAAAATAATCAGTTGACTATATTGATATACAGTGTGTATCAAAATGAGTTAGAGCTGTGACGTGAAGTGAAATAATAATCAAGATTCATACTATCGAAATTAACATGTGGTATATATGTTACGGGTAATGCTAAAAGATGGAGGAAACCTAGGTTTACCCGGGTTGACTTAGTATCACCCAAGCTTTTTGGGTACGAATGATAATTAAAATAAATTTCAATTTGGGCTTCATTCACATTCACCTAGGTCTAATCAACTTTGGCTGGGTAATGTTAGGTGTTGCGGCATTTTCGAGCTCGTGGCACAAAGAGCGGAGACATTGCCTAGTTTAGGTCCCGGCGCTCTTACATAATTTAGGTTAGGTTAGGTTTAGCAACTGTTTTTATTTAACTTTCAAATATTCTCAAGGTAAGGTTAGGTTCGTTTAGCCAGGTTATATTTTAATTGAGCTATTAATAGTATATTATGCAACGATCATGTAATGATGGTTATTAAGACACGAGCATTATATATATATATATATATATATATATATATATATATATATATATATATATATATATATACATATTATAGATATATAGATCCTTAAATAATGTACTAGTTAATCCAAATATTTGTTTTGTGAAAACTAACATTGTGATTTTTTTTAGGATGCCAGACCCTGAGGATGGCCGCTTCGAGAAGAGCGAAAGCTCTTGGAGTGGAAACGAAATCTCTGCGAATGCCACGTTGCAACAAGAAAGGTGCTTTCGAACCCGTTCAGTGCGATAATGAGATCGTCAGTTCTTGCTGGTGCGTGGATGAAGCAGGATTTGAACTAGCAGGAACTCGAGCTCCCGCTGCATCCCTAGTTAATTGTACAGGTAGGTGAATGGGTTCATCCATTTAGAACATCCAATTAATATACAAATATTATATAAACATCCGCAGGCATACTTAATAGTTTTGAAAAACGTATGTATATCTTTTTTTAATATCTCAACATTTGTTGCGCTAAAGGCGGATTTCCACCAAACGGACTTGATTGCGACTAATTTCGTTTTCAAAAACAGAAACGAAAAACAAACTCGAATTCCATCAAACAGACAAAAACTAGTCTGAGTCGCGTTTTTTGTTGTGACATGTTTTCTGTCGTTTCCATTTCTCGTCATGGTCTCTAGATGATGTTTTCATAATGACCTGCGTTTTTTTTAAATTCGAATTTTCTGAGCGAAAGCGAAGAACAGCATACTAGATTAGAACATTGTTGAGAAGACGAATAGATTACGGAATGGATAAAATTGTGGCAGATTTTATAAATGCTGACACAGAAATTAACGGAAACCTAGGATGATAGAAATTCATACCCACCACAGATTAACAATGATGTAATGATGTCACATTAAGACACACATTAAAACAAAATAGTGAACTGAATAGTTGCGTGTTGTGTCGCCGACCGATTTCACAAAGCGATTTAGGTTTACAAAAACATAGACTGTGTCGAAATCGACACAGTTGCTGTTTTGTTGTGGTTTTGTCCGTTTGGTGGAAATATGTCTCAACAACTAGTTTGAAATGTATAAAAAATTCGGTTACAAAAATGAAGAGTTCGTTTTTTGCGAACACCTTGATTATGAATTTATCAGTAGTTTATTTGTCCTTATTCGAAGGTTTATAATAAACATGATGATATTCAGAATTCTACCCTGGATTATTTGCTCTTTCTAAAAGCTATTCAGAAAGAGCCGATACCTGATAAAAATCCATACCGTATTCAAGTAACACTTTATTGTAAGATTTTCACTGAACAGTTCACTAAATTGCAACACCTGTTTCACAAAATAATAGTCTTCTCAGACGTGCTTATACTGACTAAATTCCAAATAAATAGTGCTTTATATAGTATATCAATTTGCATCAAATGACCTTTTACCTACCCAATGACTGATTATTTTACTTAAGTTCAGGTAAAAACCAATTGAGATTTTAAGCATTATAAAAAAACTGCGTACCACCGGCTCCAACGCTCTTGTCATGGGCAGTTGGTCCCAGTACTCAAATTTGTGGTGGTGGTGGTGTTTCGTCATCTGATAATGTTAGTTGTAATTTATCAACCCAACGATCATAAAGTAAATATTTCTTTCAATATTGCAAAAAGATGGAACATTAATTCACGGTTTATTTTTCTAGGCAAAAGTAATGTCTTGCGCCTTGAGAAATCTCGATAACAGAAAGAGACTATACAATTTTTATGACAAAGATCTTCAAACGCTACAGTAATTTTTCAATGAGGCATTGAGGCAGGATTTTTAAACCGATTCGACGAAACCGCCTGTCGCTTTTTTCACAATAATACTAGAATTTTTCGTTCGTTATTGTTTTAAGCTTATTAAAAAATATATTTTTAACTTTTCAGGTCGATGTTCTTTAAAAGCGTGTTTTTTAGTTTTTTGAACTATATTTATTACTATAAGTTACAAATTTTGAAAAATATTGTTGGATCACGCTTTCCATAGTATTTTTAATGGTGATGATAACAAAAAGAAATAAATTGAGTAACAATTAACAGAATGAACATTTTTAAGAACTATGACCTTGACACCTATGACACGAATGACCTTGTCAACAAGGAAAGAAATAAATATGGGGAAAGGAGCTGAGGGTTAACCGGGAAAGTACCAGTTAGGTCGAAAAGAGTCAGGATTTGTCTTAGAATAATTTCCAACAAATGGGGGACCTCACTGACGGTTTCCCGTGCATTTTGTCGCTTATTTGTTGATGGCACTATCCATGTGGACCAGAAGATGAGGGGACGGCAATGCCCAATCAGTTTATAGACGAAAAATATCTGAATCCGCCCCTGCATTTGGGGATGCAAGGTTGGATATAAGGGCTGAAAACCAAAAGGATTTCAGAAATTATCGAACTGTTCTCGACGAAGCTATATTTTATGTACAAAAGATGGCGAAAAATATACATATCTGTTACACATTTAACTTTTCAAAAAATTTAATTTATTACGTATGTATCAGATGGTATAAGAGAAGAATATAAATATCTAACTTGAGATCCAAGTCAATAACAGTAATTAGACCATTGCTAATGAGCGTAACAATAACGCAATTATATGTATGCTTAACTTGTTGGCCGCGCATGTTTATTTTCAATACGTGATGTGTCTTGATCCTTCAATTATTTTCTCTCGGTAGGTTAACAATAATATTAGACGGATGTTAAACCATGACCCTATTTGCAGCATTACCGCCTCAGAATTTGCTATGCATTTGGGTCAGTTTGTAATTTCATCTTTACGCCTTAGATGGATTAATTCGAGAGTGATGATGCATTCGTAATAACCGTTATATGATTTGCATTTATAACCATAAAATGAATATTTCAACTTTTGCATTAATAATAATAATAACAATTTATTTTTCCAAAGAAACATACAATGTTTATAGCAGGGACAAAATAATTAAAAAACTAACTATAACATAACTAAGTACAAACAGAGCACACAAAAAAAGATAAATCAGAACTGAAACTTGAAAAAAATATAAATATATATACATATACACACATATACATTATTATCAACATGAACATAAATGTATTCAACAGATAATATACATATATACAAACAATACATATATTTTCAAATTGATCCGGAATTTTTATTTATTGATTTTTTTTAAAGCATTGAGTAGCTCATTGTAAAATACGATCGATACTTTTATAATAAATCGAATTTTGACCAATATTTGTTTTTATTTTCAATAATTCCAGATTGCCTGAATGTGTTGTCAAATGGTTATGTTGGTCACCATTGACATTGAAAGTCAAATTTGAATGTGTGAGCTTATTTTTGGCCAAATGAATGAAGGTACATAATTTGAATTTATGTAAGGATGACAAATCTAATAGTTTTTCCTTATAGTTCAACTTGAATATACACCTTATAATTGTGTTCTGAAGTTTTTTAACTGGTTTCAATGAGGAATTTGTTGCCATACCTCATACTGATATAACATATTGAATGTTGGGATATAGTAATGAAAAATAAACAGGAGAGTATTTAATATTTTCATTATTGAATTTAATTGAATCTTTTGAATCAATTGATATAGACCTTTTTGATACGAACATGTATGAAGATTTTTGAAAATTCAGTGTCATTTTATGGCATTGAAGCCATGAAGATATTTGACCAAGGTCTTTTGAAATATTAATTTTGATTTCTATTTCCATTGTGAATTAAAGTGGTATCATCAGCAAACATTTGTAACTTACCAAATAAATTTACTATAGCCAAATAATTGAAATATATAAGAAACAAAACTGGTCCAAGTATTGATCCTTGCGGTACCCGCATTTTTTTAACTGATTATGTCGCCGATATAGACATATTGCTTTCTATTCATTAAATAATTTTGAAACCAATTATAAACTAAACCTCTGATAACTATAATATGCATTATTTTCAGAAGAATTTCATGGTCCACAGTATCAAATGCTTTCTTCAGTTCTAATGAAAGAACTCCACATTTTTTGTTTGAATCTAAATCTAGCTGTAACTGGGTTATGGCATCTAATACTGCCGACTCTGTGTCACAATATTTTCGAAATCCATATTGCTCATCATATAATAATTTTGTCTTTTCAAGGTATTCAAACAATCTAGAATGTATTGATTTTTCAATGATTTTAGATAAAACTGGTAAAACTGAAATTGGTCTATAATTCGTTATTTGGTCTTTTTTACCTGCTTTAAATAGTGGTTTTACTTTGGCAATTTTAGCATTATTAAGTACCAAACTTGTTGAAAAAGAAAAATGTATCAATTTACTCATCAGTGTTGCTAATTCTGATTTAACTTTTTTAACAATTTTTATGGTAATTAATTCAAAGTTCATTTTCACAAAATATTTCAATATACTTCTCAGGAATAAAAATATCAATACAATATCAAATCAGCTTCAATTTTTTCTTGGGAAATTTATTATATAGCAAAACACGTGTTGGGGTTTTGTAAACTCTCTATTGAAAATATCATAAACGATTTATCAAGAACGCTGCTCTCCATTTGAAAAAGCTCTTAAAGATTGAATATTTTCATAATGTCTGCATTGACCTATCCAAGACATTAAAAGGTTCTTAGAAGGGTACAACTCTTTCTTGTTCAAAAAAGTTTTCAAAAAACTGCCTTTGCTATTCCAATAACGTTAATGGGACACCCAAAAAATTAATAAAACGCAGCTAATGATATTGTTAGCCTCATTAGAGAAAACTTATGTAAAAACACTTTTGTCTAATTATTACCACTAGTTAATTTTATTTATACGACCGTTTTCGGGTTTAATCCCATTATGAAGTATTTTTTATACTTGATAATGGGGTTAAACCCGAAACCGGTCGTAAAAATAAAATATCTAGTGGAAATTAGACAAAAGTGTTTTTATTCATTTCATTAAAGTGATCATGAATTACCACAAAATAAACAAGTCATCAATCTCACATAATAGAAAACTCATACTTGAGTTTTCTTGCTATTAAATTGTATTTGGTTAATATCACCCCAAGTCGAAGTTTCCTCAAGATTTTCAGTATTGTAAAACTTCTTTTTGTCAGCTGATGTTCAAGCGCATTTGAATGGAATGGAGAGACAGATATTTATTGTCGTGAGCTAAGTAATATATCGTATTTCTGGTTTTTCCCACTATGTAAAGGATTGAAAAGAATATAAGTATGAATGTGAGAGAGGGAAGCATCGATGGCTTCATGTACGGAACGGTCTTTGAGAAAATTGATGTATGGCTTGCCATACCGATGTTTAATTACTAGACACGGCCAAAGACCTTAGAAATATCAGCCTGAGACTCACCATGTTTCTTCATTGCATTATTCCAAAGATGGATGCCATTTGAAAGAAGGTCACCGGTTGATATGTGCTTTCGAAAACGATATCAATGCTGGTAGCTCAGGATTAGTAATCAGAGGAAGACGTCATTTACGGGATCGATGAATGAGGCTCACACGGACGATCCGTTGCAAAACCAAGTTTTGACGTTGACCGCCAAACGAGAATCCTTTTGGGTATTTTAGTGCAGTTTTCACTGCAACGAGAACCCAAAAAAAGCATTATTGTTGAAATAAGGGACAATTCAATTGAAGAGGAAATATTTTTAGTAGAGATTAGTTTTTGGGTAAAACATTTTTAGCTTTGTACGTCTAGATCATCAAACCAAAAAGGTGGAAAATTTCCAAGAAATGAAAAAAAATAGCAACAATAAAAAGTATTTATAAATATATTTCGAGCATACACAAAAGTTTCTTTCGGATACAATTACGGAAATAATTACTTTCGTATGCACATTGAATTGCATGAAATAGTATATTGTACAATAAGTGAGAAATATGTCATTTTCTCACGCATTGTACTCTGTACTTTTTCTACAGTTGCGTTGTTTTCAAGTATTGAAAATTAAAATACATATATAATACTTGTATGTCATCAACTCATTTTTATATTTGATTTAAAATAGTAATAAACAGTTATATTGATTTTGTAAAGTAATTCTTAGTAGGTCGTTTTGTTTCAACATGTTTTCGGTAATTGAAATATTAGCTGTGGTCGAAGTTGAAGTTGATGGGGAAATGTACTGAGCTTCCACAGCATTGTTGTGTTCAGGTTCTAATGGCGCTGGAGGCTGAATGGATTCTACTATTCTTTTTGAAATTTTCATTTTGTTAGCCATGGAGTTGTCGACATAAGATTCAGCAACATTGCTGGATTTCCAACCCCCATGGCGTTTTTACATTAAAAGATCTGCCCCTGCATTAACTAAAATAGTCGGAGATGACCTTCGGAAACAGTGGCAATATATAATTCAGGATTCGGTAATTGCAAAAATTCCCAGAGGCTGTTTCGTACATTTGCTATTTTTGTAAATGAAAAAAAAAGAGTTTCATTTGTGCATGTTCGAAGCTTCACATAGTCTTTGTAAATTTGGTAGAATTCTCCTGTGACTGTGAAATTTCTAGGAACCTTGGTTTTAGTACCGGATAATTTTATTAAAAGGGCCGAATTAAGATCTTCCATGTCATCAATTTTTAATTTTCGAAGTTCATCACAACGGCCAATAGCTTAAGAAACCTGAACACAACCTGATAATAATTTAAAAATTTACAATTCATACCTTTATCAGCAAATACTTTTCATCAGGTGCAAAATTGTTGAATTTCTTCAGGAGTTAATGTTTGTGACTGTTTTGGAGCATATTTTTCAGATTTGCGTTTTAAAAATGCACGTAGTTTTACGTATTTTGATATATCAACACAGTTTCTAATAAATAAAGTACTCCTCAGCATCAAGTACTAGGACCATAATGTTGATGATCTCAATTTTCTTGACAACTCTTCAAAATAAACCAACAAGTTATTTTCGGAACAAGAATTTACCTTGGCTTTCATTTTCCAGTCCATAAAGTCTCTGTAAGCGATTTCATATTTTTATCTTGATGTGCTCGATAGAAAATTATTGCAAACATCTATTGTTTTAAATAGATTTTATTTTTGTTGGGTAAGTTGACAGCAATAATTATGCAGTGCTCCGGTTTTGTTGTTATGGAAACACCGACAATGGGCTACTTGGATATTGCACGCGAATCGTCGGCATAGCGTTGTCAACATGGATAACATGTCATATCAATCTGACATGTAAAAATTCATGACTGACTTGGGTTATCGTGATAACAGTGAGAAATTATTTCTCACAATAATAGCGGATATTTCTCACTGCGTGAGAATTCTTTCATTTTGAACGTATGAAAGCGATGAGAGAAGTTGCAGATTGTATAGGTAGCATCCGTAGAAGAAATCCCTTTTCCCCATTCAATTTGAAAATTCGTTATGGAAACATATAGTCATTCATAGGAACGCTACATATTGAGATTTATGAAAGAATTTTGTTGAAAATTGAATGTCAGTAAAAGATTATATTATTAAATTATTTATATGCTTGTGATAAGTACTTAGGTTTTGCTGGGTTCTAGAGTTGTTACGTGTGAAATATTATCGAGAGTCCTAATAAGTTTCATACATTTTTAGTAATTTCCTTTTTTCAATACAGTTTTTGCATTAATCTATAAACATTTTCAAAGCGTTATGAGCAGAATTGAAATTTTGTAGTATAATCCGGTCTACTGTTCCGGAAATGTGTTTATTTTGCTCATTGTGATAGTCTTTATGAGTTATAACCGTGTTGTAAATTTAACTGATGGAGCATGGATCATTATTTTTATTGAACATGTAATCGTTTATTATATAATTGGCATTGTGATATTCTGTTTTTAACTTATCTCAGAAGATCTCTGGACATCTGGTCTTTGCCCATTTAGTATTCTTTGTTGATAATTCTTATCGCGGTTTGTTTGATGTAATTCAGTACATTTTTGCTCATGCGGATAGGTGGATATCTGACTATATATGAAATAATTATGTGAACCGAATTCTAAATAAAGGAGCCTAACTTCAAGAACATTTCTTTTTTATACTGATTTACGTTATTATACAATTCACTGCCTAATTATTATTCTTCGTTATATTAGCAAAACAGCGATCGAGGACAATTTAATCTTCATAGTTGCTGATATATTCAACCTCAAGGTACCAAGAAACTTCCAGTTCTTTGAACTGAAATAGCGGTAACAGTATTTCACAGCACACCTACACATTTCTACGAGAAGTTCTTCAATTCGGTGACTAAGTGGACATTGCACGATTCCCATCGCCGAAGAACACTGAGTTTCTAAGAATTACTTGAAGTAGTTTTGATTAACTTTCACTCGAGTCAACTAACTCATTTCAACACGTTTCTACGGATTCCATTCAGTGAACTTATAGTTTTCTATAAATAGAATAGTGCAATGAATATGTTTTCGTCAATGATGTCAGAGAAAGCCCTTCCGATTTAAAACCCCTTATTTTAACAATGATTTGAAGTAATATTAAAGACAAACTCCTCATTTAATATTCAACCCAATTTCAGTGACGGCTCGTGCATTGGAGAAGAGGGGAAGCTAAAGGCATAAAGACTATATACAAATAGATGCAAACAAAAATTGTGTATTGTTGAAAATTATACGTATAAAACTGATCATTAAAAAACAAAAAGAAAAAAAGGGTTGTCTTTGAGTTATTTAATATAAATCATTTTTAATTTTTCATTTTCAAACATAAAATTTAATAACCCTGAAGAAGACTTGCAATTTTGAAATATTTGACGGTCGCTGTACATTACGATTAATTCATATATACTGAGCTATTAAGTCGTTATAAAGTTTTTGGGGAAAATCTTTGGTATAGGACGAAACTTTTTCAAACAAAAATAAATCAAAGTAGTTTAATTTAAGTAAATCTTCAAATCTAACTTTGATTCGCATGAAGAAGGTGTCCAATATTCCATTATAAATCTGTTTATAATTTTGTCTCAAATCGGGTAAGTCTAAATTGGTTTTTCTTTGTTTCGGCGCCGGCGGTTCGAGAGTTAAATCAATTGATTCGAAAATATTATTAAAAATGTATCGTTATTTCCAAAATTCATCAAAATTTCTGTTGAATTGTTTAACCGTTGTTTTGAGTAATTAATATCTGTTGATTTATTTTGAAGAATAGAAAAAACAACATCGGTATGTTCAAATATTAATTTAAATGTTTCTAACAAGAAACAAAACTTGTGACTTTGGTCGTCGGTTTTAAAATCGTCACTTATTACGGTTCCCAAAATGCAAGAGCGGATTTATAAGATAACAGAAAAGTAATGTATTCAAAACGATTCAGTTCAGTTTTTTTATGCCTAAAGACAATCAGAATAATTCGACCTTGAATAACGTTGATAGGGAAAAAAAAAGAAAGGAAATAGAAAAGGGTTTTTTTCTTTAGGAATGAGGTTGGTTATCTTCTCTGGAGCAAGAATTTTGAGCTCATCACTGTGTGGAAACCAAAATATTCAATACGGGAATAACTATATTTGGGTTATTTAAAGAAATAACTCGACCACAGTATTGGGGATTTTTATTAAGTACCCATTCTCTTGTCAAATTCCAATCTTCAGGCCACACAACAACTACGGTAAGAACCCACTTCCCGAAAATACCCTAAAGGGTATATCCTTCTAAACCTTAACCTTATTTTAAGCCTTCTTATTACCACCTCAAGTCGATATTGTGAACTATATCCAGGTGTATCTCTCGCAAGGCTAGACCACTACACCCCTTATATCTCTGATTACGGTCTTCCGAGGAGCAAGTTATCTGCATGGAAAAGATCATTGCCTGAGTGGACTGCGTACAGGGGTTGGATTGTGCTGCTGGAGACTATTCTCCCATATCCCATGCATGTAAGGTCTTTCTTGTTATGTATTACACCCTCCTGCACGATCTCGAATCAACATTGCGGCACAAATTGCGAATTCTAGAATAAACCAAGTATTTACCACACCTTAAGTTTAATCATAAGTTGATTACATTTATATCTGTGAAACCAAAAGTATTCTTCTGGGCCATAAGCCTGTAATCACCATAAGCTTGGCGTGTTTAAAGAAACAATACACTTATCCTCCAAGTGGACTTATATTTACCCACCATCCCTCTCCGCTGAGTTCCGGCAGCCCATAATTTAGTTCCTAAGTAACAAAGTAACCCGTTTCAATCTACGACAACGGTTGTTACACACTGTTTGGGATAAAATCAAAGACTGAAATTACTGCTCTAGATGTAGAATTCCAACACGTAGCAGCAAAAGTTGGCATTCAGCTACCACATATTTCATTTAAAACATGGCTTCTTTTGGTGGATTTTGAAAAGAATGCCGAAAATCCAGACAAACTTGAAAAAAATACGCGGCGATCTTTTATGTTGTTGCACGCTTTGCTTAATACTAAATTTAGGGCAGGGGCATGACAATGCGTAAAAAATGCATGAGGAGCTATGGACTTTATTTTAGTTTGTAAACCATTTAAATGGCCCGCCATGACCGCAACCGCATCATAGGTTTGCGCAATTAACTTTTGCCTAAAATTATAGGTGTCACACTTACAAATGATGAAACATCATGAAAACCCATAAAACGTTCTACCACATTACCATCTTTGACATATCTAAAAACGATTGAACGTTGTGATATGCAGGTAATATCAGTAGTTTCATCAATTTCCCATGCAAAAAAGAAACACTTTCAATCTCTATAAGCTCATTTTGGATGGTTTTTGAGGTGCCCGAAAAAACGCTACCGTGCCAAAAAAAAAAAAGTGCCAAATTGTGAATCATATTTGCCCCATAACATTAAAAGTTCCGTGTAATTGCCGCGATTAATCGAATCTTCGGTTTCATCATATCCGCGAAAAGCTAATTCTTGGGAACCCAAATCTGTTTAACTCTGTTTAAAATCTGTTTTTCCGTTAATCAGCTGTCGCCTTCATACGAACGACAACTCTCAGAAGTTGAGAAACTTGTGCGAGCTAAGGACTAACGAGGTCTTACCTTTTAACGTGTGATTCCTAACACGGTTGCAGAATCATCCCAGCTTCAACCAGAAAAATTATCTCGAGAAAAATATCTGGTCGAGGCAGGAATCGAACCCACGATCTTCCGATCGTGAGTCGGGCGCACTATTACTGCGGCCAATTCCACAAAATCGTAATATCTTTTTAAATTCGACCGATTTTCCCTAACCTGATTATTAAAAGAAATTATGGCCTCTTTTTGAGCTGTATCTAAAGCTGTTGCTATATTTTGTTTGCTAAACAATTTTAATTTACAAGACGAAAATATATGCTCCTTAGATTTAAAATGTCTTTCTGTAGAACGAGGTAAATTTTTTAAATCGGAGTATCCTATTTTAGACCACGTTTGGTATTCGGTTTGTACGGAAAATAAAACACAGGGCCAACAAAAAAGTTTTTCTCGTTTAATGGAGCCGGTTAACCAATCGCATTTATCGTACCAACTAATATTAAATCCTGGATTTTGTCGATTATCTGACGCTTTAATTGAAATCAAATTTGGTTGAGGTCTTCCCAGATTATTATTTGTCAGCAACCAGTCGACTATATCGTCAGATTTTTTTATTTCGTCCAACTTATCCATAATAAATGGGAAAAAAACTTACCGAAAAGTGAAAACCTGAAAACACCTTGAAATTAAAAGAAAACACTTTGAAAACACAATAAAAATGTTATCAAAAAGAACTGGTTAAATACAATACAAGAAATACAACAAATATTATCAAGAAACACTAAAACGATTTACCGAAATATTTTTCAGTCCCGGTCCGTCACGGCATCCCGTCCGAATAATTAAATAAAAAACAAACGCAGTCGGAGACCAACTGGAGGCTAGCCTTCTCTAACGCTATAATTTCCGCAACTGAAATTACAAATCGGGACGTATGTCGTTGGTTGGTTCGGTCTCGCGGATCTTGTGTTTTTTAAAGTGGTCGGAGGCTTGGTTCCCTTGCAACTTGTGGCATTTATTATTTCGGGTTGATAGTTTATTCGTTATTCGTTCATGGGCATTTGACGTTTGTTGTTGCAAGATACAGTGTGATACGTACTACGTAGTGAGTGATAGTGTTTTTTCGGGCATATCATGTATTTATATTAAAAATTAATGGTAAAATAATGATACCCAAGCATTTTTAGAAAAAAATAATCATAATTATTTGTCAATATCTTTTAATTTATTGCGATGAATAGCCTCATATTTTATGGGGAGGCTAAGCCTCCCTTGCCTCCTCTGACGAGCCGCCGCTGCCCAATTTTAATAATCAGTCGAACATTCTGAGATTTCAATTTTATTGAGTTTCGAGTAGTGAAACACAGGAACTAGTTTTAAAGCCCATTTCACAGTTTATTTTTCCCGAATCCCTTAATTTAACATCAAGATCATATACTATTCTCCTTATTTTGATGAAACAGGTTTTTTTCATTATTCTAATAATTTCGTACTGAAGCCATTTCCTGAAATACACTCACCTATTTGTATTTATCCGTACTTTTTTAATAACTGCAATTTTAAAGTTTTGTTTGTTTAAAACGTTTTTTGAAAAGACAAATATTTTGCATATAATGAGAATGTGAATAAACTCTAAATTGAAGTGAAATGTATTCTTGAAATTCTTATTTATTCACTTCAAATGAAACGTACTAAGACTTTCGGCATGTGAAAACAATTACTCGTTTGAAAAATCTGTAATTTGATAATTTGGTTTTCTTGAAGTTATTTGTCAAGGGTTCTTGTAATTACAAACTGCAAAGACCTCATCCAGTATTGTTAACTACATGTGAAAATGTTGAATTAATTTTAATTTACAATGCTACAGATATAAACAAATTCACTATTCAACTATAATTATAATTTTCTACATTTTACAATAAATCCTAGATAAGAAAATAAATATTTCGAAATTAAATCTCGAAACGCTCATCTCTCTCCACATATCTACAGGTTCTGGTTCATGCCTACCGGAAAACAACTTCAGTACTAGAGATGGGCTCAAAAGAACCGAACTGGTTTTTCGGAACAGGTATCAGTCAACTGTTCAATGAACCTGTTCTTTTCATTGAACTGAACTTGTTCAGACGGTGAGTGGCTATTCCAAAGACGCTTGCGCAGGCTGGTGCTGGAACTGGATGACGGAACCGCTCTGTGACCTATGCTCTCGACTGCACTGAGCACTGACAAGTCATAAACGTGTTCCATGAAATTTTGAACATGCAAAACGAATTAATTAAATACCTACCTGTTGCGAAATCGTAGGTCCCTGTCTCTGTGAATTCTCCTCAACATGGGTTTTCACTGTTTTTCTAGTGGGTACAATTTTCACCGTGGGGTGTTTTCTAAGCATATGACGCTTTAAATTAGTCCCGGAAGATTTGAAGGAAATAACCTGCTTGCAAATTTCACATGTTGCTAGTTGCAGTTGTTTCTCTATGATTGAAAAAAAAAATCCAAATAAGGCTTAATTTTTCATTTATTTTACACTAAAATTCAGCCTGTTACTGAAATTACTCTAGAACAACAAGACGAATGGAGGGAACGTACGAAAATTCGGAACCACTCGGAACCGAACGCTAAAATGTGACCATGACGCAAGATGAGACGTCATTTAAGAATAGATGAACATGAACAGTTAAAAAGAACAGGTTTTCGATAAGAACTGGAACAGTTCGAACAAGTTCTTCAAATTTAACTGTTCAGTGCCATCTCTATTCAGTACACGCCACGGTTGATGGCGAGCGATCGCGCATGTATAGACCCTCCCCCAACTTAATTACTATTGGATTACGATAAGCCCCTTACCGGCCAGTGTCGTACCTATAACTAGTTTTAGGGTAGCAAATAGAACATGACTTCTTTGTAATTTCTTTTCACATATTTTATTTAGTATTATAGGTAGTAGTACAGTTCATTAAAATGAACTCGTGTTCCGCCAGTTTCCTCACATCTTCCAACTTGAAAGTTGCATTCTTTTGGGACACGTTGTTTTTGACAGTAGCCCAAATGAGTTCAATGGGATTAAAATCCGGATGGAAGGGTGGAAGTCGCAAAACTTTATGTCCGTGTTCAAGTAGAACCTCATCAAATTTTTATCTAATATGATGCATTTTATTTACCTCGATCAACCCCTATAATTCGGGTTTGAGCATGTTAGGGGTGAACATAATGCTTTTTTCGTGCAGTTACTTCACTACGTCAACCTTTCTAGAATTTGAGTTGGGGGACTTGATTAATTTGAATATTATGGTATGAAGCATTTTCGGACTACCGAATTCACAGGTAAATTTGGGATTAACTTTTCTTGTAACCATTTACCATAATTTTCAGATTTCATTTCTGAATGATAATTTCCTGATGTTGTGCCTGATTTAAATATAAGCCGACAAATAGGTATAAACCCCATGTCACCTCCTGCATGGACAAGAATGAGTCTTGGTCCCTTCGCATCCTTTAACTGATTCATCCGTCCAGTTATTGGAAGATGTATGTCCACTATGAAGGTATGTTTCATCAAGAAACACAATTGGTCACTGTTGGCTACGAAAATAATTGATTTTTTGTAAATACTTAATCCTTAATACTCTAATGTGCATTTTCTCTATTAAAATTTTTCTGTTATTTTCAGTCCTTCTCTATCTAAAACCTATTTTCTTAAAAATTTTACGAAGAGATGTTTCGGAAGCCACAATTTCCAAAACGTCACTAAATTTGTGTTGGAACATTTTTACCTTAATACCCTTCCGTCTTATGAAAGTCGTAAATTATCCGTCTAATATTGGAATACGCATGCTTGGAAATATCACTTACTGATGCTCTTCTAGGCTGCTCTTTAAGCTTCTGATAATCCCTCTTCCATATTCTCTGTTTCACTATCACTGTCGTCATTCAAATCAATAATGAATTTATTTCCACCATTAATATGGAAGTGACCAATATCCATATAGTCTTTTTCAACTAAAATTACTTCTTTAATCATTTTCTGCCAGTCTTCTTCGGTAATATTATATACTTCTTCTTTAACTTACTCTATCACCTCCTTATCAAATTTTGGAAAATTATTTTTACGCCTGATGATTTGTTTCAATTTTTCCCAAATCAACTCGATGGGTTTGAAAACACAAAAAATAGAAATAAAATAGTTGAAAATATTGATTCATTTTTTTAATTCACTGTGCCAAATGATTTCAAATGACATTATGCTAAAATCGTAAAAATTATGGAACTCGACACAACAATTATGGATATCGCACGCGCACGACACAAACAAATGCACAATATCTTCACAATCACAAGACTTTACAATCACTACTTCGCAGTACAAGTAGAATCCTTCTCCGATCGTATCGCTTCGATTACTCGACTCAACAGAATCACGTCGCGCTCCTTTTATATCGATAACGAAGGTTCTAGTTTAGACTCGAAGCGCGTAGAAGATTCTACTGTTCTCAACAATATAGAATATTTCCGTTTGTTGCTAAAAGATGGCGTTACTGTCAATGATTGAGTTGTTTACTAGAACTAAATAGGTACATAACCACAGATTAAATAAACACTCTCTCGCTTGTCTAGGCCCACACTACTTTCTGTGACACAGGCGATCGCGGGCCGTAGTGACACGACCCGGGGCCGGATGCGGCCCGTGGGCCGTATCTTTGACACTACTGATCTATCTTCTCGAAATTATCTAAATTCCACAACCCTTCAACTACCCTTTTAAAACCACCAATCAATATAATTTTATTGTTCAAACTCTAGTGAAAATGAGGTTGGTAGGCCTATTTCCTAACAATATAAACAGATTCCAAATAATATATAAAACTTCATTTATTTTTATAATTTTTGAATAAGTATCTTGTTTGTGTTTGATACTATATTATATAATTCATACAAGGGTTTCCAAAATCAAGTCCTTCAAACAACTTTCCGTTCACCAGAGAATGATGGATTATTCTCATCATAAATGTTCTTTCATGTTTGATGAAGAATAAATACATTCTTTTCTTCTAATTACATATTAATTATCTGGAGAAAACGCTATATCAATGAATTAATTACTTTTACAAAAATGATTGGTATTGACATTATTAATGATTGATGTATAAACAAAATTCAAATCCCTGCCTGTTGACCATGTAATACTGGTCACAAAAAAACGCCACATTCCTAATCGAAAATAACTAGTTTCATTCCATTGAACTAAACACTAATAAACATCTTACGTAAATGAAAAAGTTGCAGAAAATTAAAATATTTATGTTAAGCTGATTAGATTGTGCGTGTAATTACTTATAATTGCAAATAATGCCAATAATGAAATTAACAAACCGAAGAAATCAAATCAATATTTTGATGACTTTAATAAGATGATCAATAGATTGATATGAATAATATATATATATGAAAAATGTTTCTGTTCCTCAAACTGACAAAATTGAATAATATACCTGCTTGTAAGGTATAAAGCGAAAGTATTTATATCTGATGTTGTCAGTAGCAAAATCAGAGTTAGTAATCTTTCAGTTTCAGTTACAACTCTTATCTCCACAATCAATAATTACTCTAGAAAAACATCGCGAATATAGCACGTGGTAAAACATACCTTATCACGTGTTCAAATTTCAATAGGTCACGTTTTGCCACCTGTTGACAAATGCACATGAATAGTTATATCTAAAAATAATCTTTCGTTTTTTTTTATATTGGTGGGATTAGTTCAACTTCTGATACAGTGGATTTGCCAGTTCACTGTATAAATACATAGATCAGAAATGGTTTTGTGGAATTTTTAAATAAATATGTAGGTAAATCATGATCTAAAATGAAAATTTTTTTCAGTGCCAAGATGGATATAACAAAAATCTGAATTTGAAGTCTCTGGAAAATACTACAACCCAATGTGTTTTGGTTTTTTTTCTATTATCTTTTTGTAACACGTTTACATTGCAGCTAAAAACTCCATACATTCCTATTTTATTCGGATATTCCCTAAAGGAACAGTAACCATTGAATAGTCCTTTATTCATCTTGATCCGATCCCTGATTTTTTCAAGCAATTCTTTAGTTCTTTTTTAATGTGCAGGCAGTACTGAGAAGTAGAAAGCTGAAACATTTTCTCCGCACTCCCTAAATGTATCTACGAATAAGTTTCTGATCAGATTTGTTTTTGTTTCGATTTCGAAACAGTTCAATCATTTGTTTTGGTTCAATCGGAACAGTTCTGTTATCGTTACCAAAGTGTTTTGTTTTTTCAAAACAGATTCGGATCTATTCCAGAACGGTTATTATCAGTTCGGAGATTCGAGAAGGGATTGGCTACATGTTTGTATTTTATACAAATGTTCAAACCTTTTTTGTGCACATAACCTCATTCCTAATACTCATTGCATCTACAATTTCAATATTCGAAACAAACGAGAAAAAATAAATGACAACTCCCCCTACTACGGAGTCATGAACTTTTTTGTTTTGGTTATTCGTTTGTGAGAACTGTCACAGAACTGTTCTGATAGTGTGTTCTAACGCCCTGACTTTCTAACAGTTCGAAATATAGAACTGAAACAAAACCGCGGGAATGGTTCAATTCTCGCAACCAATTTCATATAACTTAGTCAAAATGAAATTAGTTGCTGTAATAAAATAGAAGAATAAGTTTGCCAGGGGTAGCCATCCAGTTTAATTGCTACGAATTCATTGATTCGAATACACAAGCGACTAGGAAAACTCACCACTTGGCGTAATTATTATAGAAGGAACTATTTCAACTAATATTTTTCGCTCATTCATTAGTGACACATGAATTTTAGTTTGGAACAATCAATTTTTTTCAGCAAAATTGTTTACCTGAAGGGATTTTTCTCAGTGTAGCCGCAGTTTCACGTTTTACTGATTGAATTTTTATTTTGGTTTGATTTTCTCCCCTGAAAGTCAATGGTGGTATCCTAAGATTCTAAAGAAAACAAATAATTACTTCAAAAAAATATTAATTGTGCACCAAACCGTGAGGGTTTTTATACATTTGAGAGATTACACATGTTGCTACTACAACTTATAGTGCTACTACAACTTGTATTTGAATAATTCGTTGATTATGTATCATAAAACAAGAGGCACTCAGCGATAAGCCAATTGATATTTGCCCAAATATAACATTTGTTTTATTTCAGCTCCGAAACCATGTGCGGACCACACTTGCCGAATGTTCTGTCCGCATGGATTTGCTCTCACTGAAGAAGGATGCCCTTTGTGTCGTTGCCGCAATCCTTGTGACGAAATCAATTGTCCTAAAGCTCTAGAATGCCACCTGGAGGACCTTGCGTGTGCTGATCCACCATGTCCTCCCATTCCAACATGTGAGTTTGTTTGATAATGAAATATTCTTTTCGAAAATCGACTCCATTGAAGTCTGTAACGTATAGGGTTTTTATCAAAAGACTAACTATACATGACATTTATCTTTGATGTTAGTTTTACGTTCAATTATACCAATGATAACATGAACACAATAATCACTATCATTCGTTATCTGTCATACATCAAAAAAAGTTGAACGGCATTGAATCGGGCGAGCGGAATGGCCAATACTACTCCTAGTGTCGTCCTATACTTTACCTCTGAACATTTGATTGATGAACTGCTTCACAGTAACAGTATGGTGTGTTATGGTGCAACAGTATGGTGTGTTATGGTGCGCCATCAAATTAATACCATACATTTTGTGTAATGAAGCAGAGAGTTGATGAAAGCAAACCGTTTACTGCTAATTCAGGAGGTTTGATCAAGTCCTAAGAAATGTCCTTAATATATTTTTGCTGTTACCTTAATGGATTTTAGTTCTTCACTAAAGGCTTTTAATGCCCTTCATTACTGGTCTACGTCAAACATGTGATAGTTCAATTATCCTTTGCTCAATACGTGTCGTCCTTCCAGGCTGAAATGTATGCAATCTTGCAATACGCAAGGAACAATAATTTAAGGTTCCAACGAGATAAGCGGATCAATATTTTCACAGATAACCATCAGCCGCACTTCAGGTACTGATGAATCCAAAAGTTACATCAAAACTGATCTGGGAATGTCGTGAAGAATTGAGAAACCTGGAGGACAGGACTAAATTGATTCTATATTGGATACCGGGACACTCAGGCATGACAAGGCATTTGAAATCTGATCAATATGCCAGACACGGAACTCCAGATGTAGGCTCTGGATGGAGATACCAAAATCTTTGGTGCGGAACCATATTGAATGTACGACAGAACCAGGAACACACATGAGAAAACCTTTATAAAGTGACCGCCAAGAAGAAGAGAAAGAAGAAGAGAAAAACTAACAAAGTAGGGATCGGTTCATAATAATTGCATAGCTACTCCCTAGACATTATCCGTTAAGACACCTGAACAAAATGGGCCTGAACAACGAAGGCATCAGTTACAGACAATAAAACAAAGGGTTAAAGACAGCAAAGGGCCTGTAGAAACTAGTACAGGAAACTAGATTGTTGGACTGGTTGTTATCAAAAAAATAGCGGAAACACAATGAGTCCACGAGGTCGCAGTGTTTTCCGGAGGCTTGCAATAAGTGGACAAGTCAGAAGACTGGCTTACACATTGTGACTTTGGAAAGTATTCTCCGTTGATCTCGTTTCATTATCAGCAGTAACTCAACAATATTTCTTGAATCATTTATGAAAGATGATGCTTTTCTACTTTGAAGTGAAAACAAAGCCCTGCACAGCGCCTGGAATTATTTTAATATTTATATAACAGAAGAGGAATTGATATACTTCTTTTTATAAGGAATGTTTCAAGTGAGGCAAATGTATCAAAAAGTTTGAAACCTTTTCCCAAGACATATATGGTGTTCGTAGACACGAAATAATTTCAAATGAACTAATATGGAGAAGAGAATACTTTTTCATGCTGTCTGTTTGTTCTACAAAATTATAATTAACAAAAAACCCTCCTATTTGCATCATTAAATTACATTTTGCACTGATATTCATAATGTAAACGTAAGATTCAGAGGTACTCTAATGCCACCAAAGTTTAAAACTGAATTTTTCAAACTTTGTTTTCAACTTTAAATATGCACCATTATCCATCATACAACTATTTACTTCTGGAACTTAAATTTCTATTGTTAACAAAATTCAAATTAATATACATAAACATATCTTTTTGGTCAATCTTAACTTTTTTTTCTGTTTTCGTTATTTTTTTTATATTCATTCACGAAAAGATGTGTTATGATACTAATACTTCAATAAGGTTGATAACGTTGAAGCAGTTTTTTTAGGGTTAAGTGGAAGAACATTTCAGTGGAGGTCTTCCTTTTCTTCTGTTTATTAGCCCATGGACACAAATATGAAGTGTACAATTTATGTGAGAAATAAAGGCGATTATTATTATTATTATTATTATTATTATGTCATTTCGCTTGTTACATTATTACACTTTCGTATTTATATATATATATATATATATATATATTATATATATATATATATATATATATATATATATATATATATATATATATATATATATATATATATAAAAATTTTAAAATAACTCGATATTACACCCCAACGAAGAATGGTGTTTCCAAAACGCGATTACATCTGTAGTGAATATATATATATATATATATATATATATATATATATATATATATATATATATATATAATGATACACTTTGTGAATGATGGTAAAAATGAAGAAACGTGAGGCTTCACAACCTTCAAATTTAAGTCAATTAGGCTGAAACAATATTGCTACCTCACGACTTCACGCAGGACCTTCAAAACCCCAATTCTCATTTATTACCAAGTAACATGATTTGCTTCGAACCAAATAAATCTTTTCAATTGCCAGTTCAAGCAACACTTGAATAAACAATCAGGTCCGTGATCTTTCAAATGAGGATGGGCAAAGTGCAAATCAAAAACCCACAAAAGCGTTCTTTGTTTTCCTTGCTCTCTGCAACGTGAGTCAGGCACTCCTAGTGTTAATAACAACGCATTCTCTCCTTGCTGACTAGAATAAATTCAGGCGAGTCTTCACTTTCACTAGATATCTATTTTGAATCGAAATATCATCGCACCGACAGAAGGTTATGTGAGCATCAGTCAATTAGCACAGAGTCGTGTCCTTTGTGTAATAAATTCCGACAGGAGGCTTGGTAGGAATATCGTAATTTACCCACGATAACGATTGGTATTACGCTATTATGCCCATCTTCGCACGAACGGACTTTGAGTAATCGGCGTTACCGCAAATTGCATGTGGTTTGTTTTATGCAATGCAGAATTCAAATGTCAAATTTGGAATAAAAAACACGCAGCAGCCTCCTTACTTGTTTTGCACTGAACTTCTTCATGGAAACATCTTTGGCTCCCGGGTTTCATCTGAACCCAGGACATAATATAGAGTTAATTTTGTGAGTGACGTGTTCTTCATTCATAGAATAGTTTTTCTTTGAAAGGGCGGAGTTCATTTAATTTGGAGAAAAGACCTCAACTGAAATGTTCTTCCACTCAACCCAAGAAATGCTGCCCTTACTTTATCACCTTTATCGAAGTATAAGCATCATTACATATCCTTCCACGAATGAATTTTTCAAGTTTAGGTATATAGGAAAAAGAACAGTGAACATTTGAATTTGAATTTTGTTAACGATGGACATACAACTCACAACTAATGCCCTCGACAGAAGAAAAGTTGATTTGCAAGCTTATGCAGATGACCTTGTCATCCTGGCAAGGTCCACGTCGGGAAGGGTAGCTTGTAATATCCTCCAAAGCGCGTTGGACGTTGTTCACAGTTGGTGCCTGAATGAGTAGATGTCTGTCAACCCCAGCAAAACTGTGTTAATCCTCTTTACCAAGAGAAGAAAATTGGACGATCTAACGCCACTTTCGAAGGTGTGGTCATTCCATTTGGAACGGAGGTGAAATATCTTGGCATTGTCCTTGATAAAAGATTTACCTGGAAGGTTCACTTGGAAAAAGTTTTACACAAAGACAGACTGTCTCTATGGACATGTCGAAGGATTTGTGGTAAATCTTCGAGTTTAGGTCCCAAACAAATCCATTAGATTTATGTGATGATTGTCAGACCAATGATCACTTATGGTGCAATTGCTTGGTGGCCGAAGGCTTTACAGAAAACAACCCAAGCGAAGCTCTCTGGTTTACAGAGACAGGCTTGTCTGGCTATCAGTGGTGCCATCAGTACCACACCGGAGATCCTTCTAGATCTACTTCCTCTCCACATTTTTCTGGAAAGAGAGGCTAGATAGACTGCATACAGACTTGTGCACATTGCTAATTGCACAAATCAATCCAATGCAGAGTGCAACAGACTGTTGGTTGACATTGGAAATGGCCTCTGACTTTATGCCTCCAAGTGTCAACTACGAACTGCCTTATAAAGTACTATTCCCGAGTAGAGAGGACTAGATCCTCCGGAAGAAGGAAATATTGAGAACAGATATTTGTTGGTTCACAGATAGATCAAAAACACCTTCCGGTTCTGCTGGTGTTTTCAGTCGCAGACCCAGGACAAAGTTATCTACCTGCCTAGGAACTTATGCGACTGTATTTCAAGCGGAAATTTACGCTATTGATTTGTGTGCGGAGAGATTGGATGAATCCAATCTCACTCACAAGTCAATAAAACTATTATCGGACAGTCAAGTGGCGTTGGAAGCTCTTGGCTACTACCGGGCAACGTTTAAATTGGTAGCAAACTGCCAAAAATGACTCTCCTCGATAGGAAGACTTAACAGATTGTCTCTGGTATGGATTCCTGGCCATACTGGCCAATGAAGCTGCTGACTCTCTTGCAAAGGAGGGTGCTGCAAACGGCTTCATTGGACCAGAATCTGTCATTGGCATCGCTTTGGGCTTTACCAAACAAACACTGAACACCTGGATGGTAAGAAGATTTATGGACTTCTGGCAGAATCTTCCAGGATTGGCTCACTCCAAGGCTTTTATTCACCCTTCGAAGCTTGATTCCAAACATTTGTGGGACTACAGTAGGAATGAACCACGATGTCTAACAGACCTTCTTACAGGACACTGTCATTTGAATCATCATATGCAGAGACTTGGACTGTCGGAAGACACTGTGTGTCGCCTCTGTCTGGAAAATGATGAAATAGCAGAGCATATAATTTGTGCCTGCCCCGCTGGGGACCGAATCAGGTTCTTTGTGTTCGGCAGATCCGTACTGTCACCATCTGACCTGAAAGACCACTCACCATACAAACTAATCGGCTTCGTTAAGAAGCTGGGTTTATTTGTCCGAGTGTGAATAGGTGTGAGCCACAATAAACCCTTGTGGGTTGCGGTGGAGGGTCGAATAGACCCACTCACTTTAGACCTGCCCACCTACGTACCTACATCACAACTAATGGATTCTCTCACAATTTTTAATCTCGTCACGGCGATCAATTTTGAATACCTCCTACAGGACAGTTTAATACCAAAAATCACTCCATCATAATGGAATCATCCGGTATAATAAACTGCCAACTTCGGTTAAAAATTTGAAATCTGAACATGTATTCGGTGTTAAATCTTTGCTTATTGATAATTGCTACTACAGTCGACAGGAATGCCTGAACATTAAATTTAGTGTAGTCTCTTGTTCTTTTCCTAATAAGTCTAATTAGTGTTACAGTATGCTTTCTGTTTTCAATCTACTTTCCATATGTACATATTGTACTCAATTGGTGAAAAAAATCATTATTGTTATTATTATTCTTATATTACGAGAGTGATTCGAAAAGTTTCCGACCTTACAAAGATACAAGACATTTTTTCACATTTTTTTTTCAACATAGTCTACTTTTAACTCTACACACTTCTCCCAGCAATGCTCCCATCTCTGTAACCCATCCAAAAAGTACTCAAAGTTTTTCTCTGCAAAATAATTGTTCACGAAGGTGATTGCCTCACCATTACACGAAAAGATTCGTCCTGTGAGCTCAAGTTTCAGATGAGGACACAAAAAGAAGTCGCTTGGGGCTAGATCCGGTGAGTAAGGCGGATGGTCAAGCAGTTCAAACCGTAATTCATGGATTTTCGCCATGGCAATCGCTGAGGTTTGAGATGGTGCCGTGTCGTGGTGAAACAGGATTTTCTTTTTCTGCAAATGTGGCCGTTTTTCTGCAAGTTCTGCCTTCAGGTTGTCAAGTGGTGATGCGTAGTATTCTCCTGTGAGGTCTTTCCTTTTTGAAGATATTCGACCGAAATAACCCCATGACTATATATCTCAAAAACAGTCGCCATCGCTTTCCCAGCCACTGTCCACTGTTTAAACTGTATTTTTATTTCGGGCGTATAATGGTGTTTCCAAGTTTCATCTACAGTAATTAATCGGCTCTAAAACTCGGATTTATTGCGCCTAAACTGCGCCAACCAAAAGAGCGTTGAAAATTTTCATTCGAACACATTTTTAGTCTAACGTGAGCAAACGCGGCACCCAACGCGTTTAAATTCAGCTGCCCAAAATTTTACTATGGTAAATGATGATGCAGAGTCCCTATACACAGAATCCAACTCATATTTGATTTGCGTAGGCGTATTGCCTTTCAAAAACAAATATTCAATGACTGTTAGATACTCGATTTTGTCCATTTTCATAGAAATACTCACATCAACTCACTTAAACGACTGTTAAATAACCACTGCGCGCCCAAAATGGCTGATAGATGTTGACAATACTTGTTGCGGAAAATTAATACATACATCCTAAAGTAGGGACATATTTTCCCTGTCGACACATGCTTTTTTTCCAAATTGGCGTTTGTTGACTCTGTTTCGTTCCACCTTCCATTTTTTGTTCTAGATCTTAAGACAATAATTTTGCAGAAGATTGATTTATATTGTCAAGTGTTATATACTTCTCTCATTTCAGGTAAAAGGGGGCGCAGTTTGGAAAATATTTGTCCTGTAGGAGATCCTTTACGTATAAGTGAATCTATTCGACCTTTCTTGTGTGGAAATGATGAGGGAAAACCACAGTGTCCACCTTTATATCAGTGCCTGGTTCAAAAAGGTAAGGTTGAGTATTTATTTGCTTGTGAAGTAATGAAATATTGAAAGATTTCAACATTCTTCAAGAAATTTAAAGTAACATGATTCTCGTACATTGAGAAAAAGGCGGTAACATTAGTAATGTAAACACCCATTTAATAATGGAAAACCTAAATTATAGGCCGAGGCCTGTTGGCCTCGGGAAAAACACGGAAAACATTTTTGCGTAATACCTACTGCTAATTACATGACACGAATTGAATGTGATTCACTAACGAGGTGAGCAGAAAGGAAATATTTGTGTATATTTCACAAGAATCTGGTTCATCTTCAAATAACTTTTTATTTCCACTCTCCTTTTAATAAAATATCTCATCTTTCAATATGTATGAATTACAACATCATAATTAACTGTTTAAATTGTATAGTGAGAAAATTTACAAAAATCCAATTGTTGGTTGCAAATTTCTTTGAATATATACAAAAATCATCGCTTAGAATTGTATCTGTGTTTCATTTTAGGAACCGGTTCAAAATATTTTATTCTAATTTGCGGTTACCTTTTTCTTTTCTAGAAAGAAATATTCTTTCGAGTAGTCTAATTGCAATCAAATAACTCACATATTTATAGGAATCTGAAAAATATTTTTTCGTACAGGAAATGACTACGGAGTATGCTGCCCAGCTTCTCTGAAAATACAGAAAACCGGAACTTGTCCGGTAGAAACAGAAACAAATCAGTGCGGATCTATGTGTACCCACGATCTGGAATGCCCTTCAGTACAAAAATGTTGCCGCAGTGAGCAGTGTGGATCGTCTTGTGTACATCCAACGAATGTGACAGGTGAATTAATTCAATTGTTTAAATTATAATTGTATTCAATGAAGACAAGGCTACTTGTGAAGATGAGAGATCGGCATTTAAATTTTTTGCACGAAGGAATGTAGTAAATATAAACGGAGAATTATTGCTGCATGCTGTAGGTGTATTGGTTTGTTTCGAAATGCATTCATTTACATAATACAATGCAAAGGTGTAATCAGGGACGCGCTCACATGTTTACTTCTTGGGAAATCTTTTTCGTCCAATTTTTTTCAATGTTCATAGTTTTTGAAGTACTCGGGATATTGAAGTTTCTCTCTTTTCTACTCATGAATTGAGGAAATTAATAAAAGAGATGACTGAATTTTAAAACCACTAGGAGGAAAAAATTTGATTATTACCAAAAACTAATCACCGATGTCACCCCAAAGTTGATTCAGAGTAGTATAAAATCGCTATTGCATAACACATCTAATAATAGGAATTTTGGGAACAAACATACTAGGTCCTTTTTTTACGATGAGCATTTTTATTCCAATAAGTTTGATGGCTACTTAAATGAATTGCCATTGACATCCACCTTGAAATACAATATTTTCAACAAGACGGTACCCCACCCCATAATCCAGCCATCGTAAGGGGACATTTAGATGCAATATTCCCATCAAAATAGATTGGAAATAATGGACCACGTTTCTGGCCAGCTCGATCCCCAGGCCTTACTATTTTAGATTTTTTGTCAGGAAATAAAGTTTTTTCGACACCTAGTACAGATATCGACCATCTCAACCATTTAATAGCATTACACCCTTCATATATGGTTAGTCATCTAGAAATCATTTTCTGTATTTTCTTCCAAAAATTCATTTTAAAATAAAATTGTTTTTCTGTTCAATTGTTCTCACTGATGATACTACTCATTTTACATGAAATGCTGAAAAATATCAAGTGTGATATATCACTAAATTGTGATTTTATCGCTCTATCAATATATGCAATAAAAGAGACAGGTCTGTATTTGAAAAAAGGTGGAGGTGGCCGTGTTGACTCGAAACGTCGTTTTAGTACACTTCGAATACAATACACTTTTTTTATCAATTTTTTCAATATTTTTTGCAATTACAAATATATTCGTAAAAAAAACAAAAACAAAATATTAATATTTCCCCTACTCGAGAAAGGCGAAAGTCGCTGTAAATTTTCTTCGACCATTTTCAACTGTTCCCCCAATAATTACCTTTATTCCCATTTAATCGTCTTCATACCTATCTGTTACGAATCAGAATATAGCAATATTATTACCACATGATAAATAACACAACCTTTATATGTAAAAACGGATTAAGTCAATTAAAGAATACAAATGGATATGTATTTATTTCATCCTCAGATTCACTTGGTAACAATTCTTCTTTGATTCTTATTTTTTCAAGTTGTTCACATTCAAGTTGTTCATATTTACCAAGTTATCCTTGGTAAATGTTTAGCTAGTTTCATAATCCCTCTAAATTTATGTACACATGTAATGAAGATAATAAAAATAAACATATAATACTTAGTAGTGTTTCCAGAAATAGATATAATTTTATAATAATTGATTACGAACAGCCTACCTCGTCTTGTGTTTGTAGATCTTTTGCTGGAAAATCCTCACTTGTTTACTGTGTAGTACATGTTCAAGAGGTAGCAAAAACGTAGGTATGTGACTTTCTGGAACTTCAACTAGCGTTTCCTAATATGTATTCCTAGTAAGTATAACTGAGGCACCAGTCAATCTCTGACGGTAGCACCAAACTCTTACAAAGGTTCGAAATAGATTAACACTTTAATCTAGCAGCCCACTATTGTAATTATCATGCAGTCATTGTTCACTGTGGTTCTGGCGTTGAATTTGATCGTTATTACGCCTCGGTCGGAATGTATTGGAGCCTCTGGAGACACCCTACATTCTATTCTGTGAAAGAGAGGACATTGGCAGATCAAGATCTTCAGATCTTCCGGGTTTTCCTGCAGCTGTAAAAGCATATGCGCCACTGGAATCAATCACGTCGCCTCAAGCTGTATTACTTTATATATAAATATACTTCTGCTGGGATCTCAAGAAAAAATTATTTTCATTTTAAGTGGTACTCCTAATAAGATATTAAATTTGGATATTGACAAATCTAACCTTGACACTGACCACTGATAAGGAGATTGCGTTAATGGCCATGTTACGGCCAAGTTTGTGTTTAATAAACCCTACCAAATACAAATAACACAGAGTCAGATTCTACAAATGCAATACCCATATATACAGACGGCTCAAAAACCAAAAAAGGCTCAGGATGTGGAGTGTACTCCAGATCACTAAGCCTAAGAATTAAGTGGGGAATTGAAAAAAATACCAGCGTGGTCCAAACAGAACTAGTTTGTTGGAATCTCAATCGCCACAAAAGAAATAACCAGGAAAGGAATTTCTGGCAAAAACATAACAATCTGCACTGACAGCAGACAAGCCCTATTAGCCTTGAACAGACAACGTGTTACCTCAGGGCTAGTACTAGAGTGCCACCAAGATTTAGCCAAAGCCTCGGTAGATAATAACATTATCCTGAGGTGGGTTAAAGGGCACGACAGGACTAAACGTAATCGCATTGCCGACTCTTCAGCCAAGGAAGCGGCTAGACTAAGAGTTTTAGGAGCCAGTGGCACCTACGGCCTGATGACTTCGACAATTGCGGAACTAGTCAAGTGTTACACCCATGCTCAATCCTTAAAGATATGGGACGAAACCAAAGAATGTAATCTTGCCAGGATCACCTTGGGTGACCCTCGGAAGCTGGCGCCGAAGAAATATTTGGCAATGACCAGAAAAAATCTACGCCTTACAGTAGGATTTCTGACTGGCCACTGTCAACTAAGGAAACACCTCCATAATATGGGGCTGGTGGACACACCTCTATGCAGGATGTGTGAACATGAAGATAAGACTGTCAGGGATGTCGTGTACGAGTGCCCGGAGTTATCGTCAATAAGAGAGTGTGTGTTCGGCGAGTCTTGGCCTACACCTGCCGATATGAAGGAGATGTCTCCCAGTGACCTGTCGACCTTCCTGGAAAGGACAGGATGGACGATGACCTAGGAGGACAACTCCTCGGGAGGATGTACAATGGGTCACATGTGGCCTAAGTTCTGTGGGCTTACAGATACAGAACACCTATCTTTCTGGTTTATGAATGTTTGATGTTGTGCTGGTTCCGAGATCGTTATGTTATTTTGGTTTCAGAAATGCTGGCTGAGGCAAATGATAGTTAATATTTTTGATTGTGTACTTAGTGCGTCAGATCAAAATAAAAGTTTTTGTTGTGAAAATGGGACATTCAAAAATGAATTGAAACTTACTACTGAAATTTGTAAATAGCGATAAACCAATTTTATTTCTTTGTAGTGTTTATTTTCTTTGCTGAAAGACACTTTGCTTTCTGTACAAAGGCAATAATGTAAAATAATCACAGAATAATATACCAAGAGAAATAAGTTGATAATTAATTGTATTATAAAAAATGTTTTAATTGGCTAGACTTTACCTAATTTTACATTTTACAGATTTTTCAAGGGATCACTGATCTGAAATATTAAAATATATTTTTAGAATGTTTCCATCAACGAGCCCTCTCTGAAGTTTTGTCGATCAGCGAACGGGCCGGCAAGGGTTACATTCCTCAATGTTCTACCGACGGCCAATTTGAACCAACACAGTGTAGCCGAAACGGTTTGGTTTGCTGGTGTGTCGATCGACTTGGTAGAAAACTAAAAGGATCTATGGGCCCTGCTGAAAATGTGAATTGTTCCTTGGCTGAAGGTGAGTGTTTAGATATCATAATGTCGGCATTATTTTTTTGAAAAACCAGCTTTTTGTCTTTCTACTTCTTAATCTTTGTACAAAAATGTGTAAAACTTTTGAATGGAGGAAGAAAGCAATTCAATTCCAAAATGAACACTTTACAAATATGTGTAGATCGTGCATAGCAGTTACTTTTATATACAAATTAAAAAAAAGCACTCCCAAAACAACTACTTCCTCATAAATATTGAATTAAACGAAAGAAAGTACTTTTGAAACAACTACTTTCATATGAATATTGAATTATACGAAAATACATTTTTTCCTATTCAGTTTGTATTCCAAAAATTCGTCATGGAATTGAATCATATATCATTCATAGAAACGCTACACAATTTAATGTAAGAAAGAGTTACGATATATATTTTATTTCATTAGTTCGGACTTCCATTGTCTAATATTATATAAATTGATTAGCAGAAAAGTAACAATTATATTTAACAAAAATGAAATAAAATACAAGCAACAACCAAATGAAAATTAAAAATTATTAACAAGAAATGAAAATTGACAATTTGTAGATTCCAAGCCAAGTTATTTCACGACGTTTCTATTGTTAGTATCTACAATCGTCTTCGGGTGATAACTAGACTTACTCCTACGAGACTATTTATAGATCATTCCAGTGCTTTCACCTATCCCCTCTTTCCGCTTCATGGATTTTAGCGGGAGCTGACCGTTTGGTGGGAGTTGGTCGGGTTTCGCTTGATTATACGTTTTCCATATGTTGCGTATCTCTACGCTAGCTTGGCTAAATGCGTTGTTGGACAACATATATGCGGCTTCCTTGAATTTTCTCCTATACCAGTATTCTTTCTTGTGAATGATCTCAGCTTGAGACCACTTGATGTTATGTTGATGAGTCCAAACATGCTGATTTGCTGGTTTCTTTTCGCTGTGTGTATTTCATGTGCTCGGCAATGCGAACTTTCAATGACCTCTTAGTTTCACCGATGTATGATTCTCCGCACTCGCAGGGTATCCGGTAAATGCAATTCTTGGAATCGCAGTCCACGTTTGGTGGCCTGGTTTTCGTGAGGCTGCTACGGATAGTGTTCCCAGATCTGAAGCAGGTCCTGATGTTATACTTGGACCCAATCCTTCTTTCCCTTTCCGATAATCCTCTGATGTAGGGAAGTACAAGTACTGGTTGTGACGCCTTCTCTTCCTTGTGAGGCTGTTGCTGTCTTCTAGCCAAAGTCTGTTCCACCATCCCTTTGGCGTAACCATTCCGTTGAAGGTCATTTTTAATAATTCTTAGTTTCTTTTCGAGACCTTCCTTTGTATTACAGAGCCCGAAAGCACGTTCCACTAGAGTCTTAATGATTCATTTCTTAGTCGATTGATGGTGGTTGGATTCCTGATTCAGAAACTGTCCTGTGTGCGTGGGTTTTCGGTATACAGATGTTTCCCATTTAGTGTCGGTCCTCTTCACCAATACGTCTAAGAATGGCAATTCGTTGTGGACTTCCTTCTCCATTGTGAAAGTGATGGAAAGACTTACGTTGTTGATGTGCTTTAGGAAGGTGTCTAGTTCTGCATTTTTTTGCTTACTGTAATTGTTATTTTTCAGCTAATCTTTTTATTTTTTTATAGATTCTTTCAGGGATTTTAAATCAATTTATATCATATTAGACAATGGTAGTCCGAACTAATGACATGCACCACGAAACATTGTCAACCACCTTCAAACAAACGATATATATTTCACTTACATGGGACACTGTCATCCTCAATGGCGTACTTAGAAGTTTCAAAATGAGACACCTTTATATTATCACCTCATCAGCACCTTTTTGGATATTACAAGGCGAAACACTCATATGATTTACGACATAACATTACGACTTTATATCACCGGGACCGACAAATCTACTCATGTCACGATTGCAGTATGTATAGACATGTATATGCTTATTTGATTCAATCCCAGCTGTAGGAATCTTATTTAAAATGAAAGGAATATATTTTTTAGGAGAGATTAGTTTTTGGGAAAAAACTTTTTGCTTGTTACTTCTACATTTTTATTCAAAGAATGTGTGGAACTTTCGAAGTTGTTCCTCTTCTAAAAAACATACCCTTCAATTTGATTATTTTTTTCACTATCTATGTACACCCGTCTCTTGATCACATAATTCGCAATTTACTGATAGATTACTTTCATTATATGTGCTATATTAGCTGTTGAGAGGATATACATTTTTTTACAATAAGAAATAATTGTTTCCGAGTTCAAAAACTGCGTTGTTTGGACTGAATAGTAGTGATTTTTTCTAGAATTTTGATGAAAACTGACTCATAATTTAAGTTTTTTTTTTACTTATTCCAGTTAGAAGTTTTTGTGTTTGAATGTGTGGTTATTCATTTATGAAGTTTTCACTTCAACTTTCCTTTAGTTCACTAGAAACCCTTACTTGAATCATTTAAATCGTTTTAATCGACAGTTAGCTGTTCCTCTTCGAGGAGGCACATCTTCACCGGCAGCAGGAGGTTGCATATCTTAATGAGGATTTAGAAGTGATTTCGAATTGGGGTCAAAGTAACCAGGTTCAATTCAATGCCACAAAAATCCAGGCATCGGTTTTCTTCAGGAAGATAAATGTCTCCGAATCGGATATAATAATGTCAGGTCAGACAATTCCGCTTTTTACTTCGATAAGTTTATTCTGGGTTAAAATGGACACCAATATGTTTTGGCACAATCATGTCGCTGTTATTGCAAAGGCTGCTTCTCAAAAGCTTGGAACACTGTTCCAAACCAGAAAACCGTACACACCTCATCAACTATTGACGCTTTATAAAGCTCAGATCAGAACTTCTTTGGAGTATTGTTCTAATGTATGGAGCTCTGCCTCCAAACATACCCTGAAGTTGCTGGATTCCATCCAGAAAAGAGCCATTCGCCTGATTGGAGACGTGAATATCATATGCAACCTTGATAGCCTGGAACATCGGAAAAAGGTTGGAGACTTGTCTCCCTTCTATAGATACTTTCACGGGAAGTGTTCAAGTGACTTGGCACATTTGATTCCACCAAGACCGGTACATATCAGAAATACGCGACGGAGAGTGGCTACTCATCGTTTTGAGGTATAACTCAGTACACCTCGAACTTCACTGTTTAAGAACTTTTTTATCTAGAGAACTGTGTTTATGTGGAATAAACTTTCTGAGAATGTTTTTCCAAATGGATTTAATCTCCAGCGAGTGCTTGTGTTTTGTCCTTGAAAAAAATAGGATTTAACATCGAACTTTTCAATACTCTCCGATAACCTATAATCATTTGTATATAATTTTAACTGCAATTTGTAGCCCGCTTGGAATCAGCCGCAAGAAGTTTGGACAAACATGGAAGGGAATGTGAACAGCTGGAATGTGCACAAATTTGTGAATATGGCTTCAAGTTAGATGAAGATGGATGTCATACCTGTAAATGTGACGACCCGTGTGATGGATACATGTGCCCTGAAGATGAGGAATGTGTCAACGTTAAGGAATCTTCATGCACTGACTTCTTGTGCCCATCCCTGCCAGTTTGTAAGTGAACATTATCACTATTTAAAAAATTGAAAAAACGGGGTTTTCCGTTCACAAATTGTCGTACGGATTGACAAGGTCTTACCTTTTGAATCCGTTTTGACAAAAGGTACATGATATTGAGGTACTACTTCAGTGTTTTTTTTTCAGGTCGACCAAAAGCAGTATATGCCAATCCCTGTGAAAGTGGAACTCCATTAACAGATGACTTGAGAGGTGCTCCAGTAGCATGCGCTCTGAGATCTGAGAATGGAATAGTATGCCCACCTACCCATGAATGTACAGCGGTTGCAGGATCTACGCAAGCAGTTTGCTGTCCCATTCTTGAAGGAGAACTCGACGCCGAAGCTTCCGAAGATTACAGTCAAATGGAGATGAGACCTCAAACTAGTAAGTACTCATCTTTCTTGTTGCACACTTTCCAACACAAACACAATGCAGCCGAAACCAGATTGCTGAAACTTCTTTCGAGACCCTTTCACCACCCAAGATGAATGGTGAAAAGTGCTTCGTGATGATTCGTATTTTCAGAGTAAAATCAATAATACTTTATCATCGATACAGAAATAAACGATAAAAGCCACAGAATCCGAAAGTCAAATTATTCTTATTTGCTAATGTAGCCTGAGGAATGTAGCATAAGGAACTTGGAAAAATGTTTCGGTGAAATATAATAAAAAAATATAAAGCAGCACATAAAACATTCGAAATAGTGTACAGAGTGGGCAAAATTGGACACTTTCAAAGGGGAACTCAACTAGTTAGATGAAAACTGATGGCTGTGTCTGAGGGTCAGATTTTATGGCAGACTAAATGGTGAAAACCGCGTATCGACATTTATCACCGGTTCTGATTTATAGGATGTTTTTCGAAAATGTGCAATAAGTTTTTTCCTGTCAAAAATTTCTTGTTTTTATGAAAACATTTCCAAAGCACTTTTTCAATGAAATATATTTCTTTTTTTGCCGAATTCCATAGGAGTGAAAGAAGCAAAACTTTGCATCAGTGCTGCTTCCAACTCGTATCTAGAATTGGTCGGCAATATAAAAATAATATCTATCAACCTTCCCCCTTCCATAGGCGTTAGGTCCGGTGACCAGGCCGGCCAACGGTTGACTCCTTGGTTGGTTATCCAATTATTACCAAAATTAGCCGCCAAAAAATTGGTGACAATTGCAGTGTTGTGAGGCGGAGCCCCGTCTTGTTGAAATTATAGTTTTTTTGAGCTTCATCAGTGGCAATTCATCAACAAGGGGTTAAATATTTTGCCTTGAAATTTCTAAACACCTCTGAGATGTGAGAGTGCCATTATAAATGAACGGGCCGATAATTCTACCCCTGAAGACACCTACCCACACACTAAATCCAAATCTTCTTTGACTTTCCTGGTCTACAATAGAATGAGGATTTTGTTGTGGCCAAGTATAAGAATTGTAGCGGTTGAAAATGCCGGCACTGCTCACATAAGCTTCGTCTGTCCGAATACAATTTAACGAAAAATCACGCACTTTAAGCCATTCGGCTTTGAAAACCTCCTGGTCAGAGTTGATGAATTCTTCTGGTGCTGTATGGGTTGAATTTGTGTTTTTTCAAAATCCCTCTAACGTTAGTTCTTGGTAGACCTGTTGATATTTTCAAATTTTGCGTTGACGTTTTGGGATTATTTTCAACAGCTCCTAAAACGACTATTTCTTCCAACTCCTTATCCCTATTTTTTCCATATAATTTTGGCCTCTAAAATGTCTCTAAAAGGTTGTCTTCTCTCTGGATACCTCTCGTGATACAAACTGCTTGCTGCTAATTTTAAGTTATATTGAAATGTGCAGGAATATACAGGGTGTCTCATAAAAAAATAGTTTTTCTACAACAACCATTGATATCTCGTTTGAAAAAAATAAGTTTTTTACACCATTGAATTCTACGTGAAACAGTGCGTTGGGAATGTTTTCATAGAAGCAAGAAATTTTTGGCGGGAAAAAAGTTACAGCAACTTTTGTAAAATGCACATTTTCGAAAAACATGCTGTAACTCAAGAACTATGATAGATATTGAAATGTGGTTTTCATCATTAAGTTTATCATAAAATTTGACCTGTCTAGTTTGAAAACATGAGTTTCTTTTTCCCACTCCATACAGTCATGCAGTTTAATAATTTATCATTTTCTCTGTCGCAGACTTCTCCATATTTTTTCGACAGCAAGTTTTGTGTCGCTTTTTCGGGTTTTTCTGCCACGTCGTCAAAAATTTCAAACAACAAAATCAATTCATCGTTTTTCAGTGTGTGAATACTTACACGAATTTTCCGAGAGCATGGAAGGCACAAGAGATGGCATGACCTTGGCGTTGCCAACCCCTGCGTGTGATATGAACGGCAATTACATAGCAACACAATGCTCCGAAGGAGAATGTTGGTGTGTAGACAACTTTGGAACCGAAATCCCCAGGACTAGAGCTCCAGGTAACACCTCTACGAACTGTACCGAACTTAGAGAGTCTCTGGACTGTTTGGACTTGACTTGTAGAATGGGTTGCGAGTATGGTTTCATCCTCAATGAGGATACAAGATGTCCTCAATGCCAATGCAGAGATCCTTGCAATACTATTGATTGCGGTGACGGAGAAGAGTGTCAACTAGTTGAAGTCAGCTGCAAGGATCACTATTGTCCGCCTGTCCCAGCATGTAAGTATGAAGTCGTTGGTAGAAATTGTAAGTTATAATGTACCTATATTAATATGAAATATGTGTAACAACAAACTAGGGTTTTCTAAATAATCAGAAGTATTTTCTTCATGTTTTTCTTGTATTTTTTCTACTGAGCAAGTATTATTCAAAATCAGATAAAAATGACAGTGAATTCAGAAAATCGTTACCCAAGGTTTAGATTGATTTTTTTCTAATGATTGATCAACATCATTTTTATAGAGCTTACCGACATATACGAAAAAATATTAAACATACCAAATGAGAATTACCCAGAAAAACAAATCATATTAGATGCCATTTGTCAGCTTACAAATAATATTAGGTAGTTTCAAATATTTTGGTCCGTTTTGTCGTGTGTTTTTGTAGCCCGATATCTCAATAAATATTTATTCTACTGAGTCGTAGTATATAGTGATCGATAAAGAATTTTGTTTCCGAATTTTAATTTTTTGCCTCTTTTCAGCTTATTACTATATGATGTAGGTAAGCGATTTTCGGCCAATTTTTCTCTACGAACTCAAATTGAACCAAAGCACTGCTGAAACAGTCCGAAAAATTAACTAGGCATTTGGCAATGATAGTGTTGATTTGCGATATTTCGTTCCGGAGATTTTAGCCTTGAAGATGATCCCTGAAGTGGTCGACCTACAGTAATCGAGGACGAGGATTTGTGGAACATTGAAGAGACTGGCCCATCACAAATAGTGCGTGAAATGGTAGAAGAACTCCTATGCGGTTTTTGATGGTTTAAAAAGTATTGGAAAGCTCAAAAAGCTTGAAAAGTGGGTGCTTCACAATTTAAACGATCAAAGGAAAGTGTCACTTTTTGAGTTCTGATCTTCTTTGTTTTCGTGCAACAGAAACTATTATTTTTGGGTCGGATCTTCACGTGTAATGAAAAGTTGATTCTTTACGACAACAGGAGACGTTCAGAACAGTGGTTGGACAGCGATGAGCGACCCACAGGCACTTTCCAAAGGCGAAACCACACCTAAAAAGGCCATGGTTACTGTATGGTGGTCAGCGGATGGTGTGATTCACTATAACTTTCTCTGCAACCGGGCCAAACCATCACAGCTCAGTCCTATTGTCAGGAAATCCACGAAAAATACCGAAAATTGGCTTCAACAGCAGTCTGCACTGATCAGCAGAAGAGATCCAATCCTCCACGACAACGCCCGTCCGCACGTTTCACAAATCACCATCCGAAAATTAAATTAATTGAGCGTTGAAGTTCTGCCCACCCATCAAACTTCCTAGAGCTCTCGCCAAACGACTATCATCTTTTCATTTCGATAACTTCGATAACTTTCTAGCCGGTAAAACCTCCGCCAATCAGGACCAAGCAAAAACAATCTAATACTAGGACTGTGCTATCATGATTTGGCCCGGTTGCAGAGAAAGTTATAGTGAATTACACCAGCCGCTGACTGGGGTTTTTGCATTTGAAAGTGCTTGGGTGGCACATCAGTATCCAAGCAATGTCCTAAACTTCTCCATTTGTCGTAGAGGATCCAGTTTTTATCACACCTGATGATCCCATCAAAAAAGGGTCCTCAAATCATCGTCTTGGATTACTGAAGGTCGACCACTTCGAGGTTAAAATCTCTGGAACGAAATTTCCCAAACCAACGTCGAACATTTTGTTCATCAACACTATCATTGCCAAATGCTTGGTTTATTTTTCGGACTGTTTCGGCAGCGTTTTGGTTCAATTTGAATGGGCTTGTTCCATGATTTTTGGTTTATAGTTCACTTGATAGAAATTTTAAAATGAAAAACTTTGTTTCATCTCTCTAAGTACCGTAGTTTTCCCGTAATTAATTATTAAAAATTGAATGTAGTAGGGTGATGACGTCACGCCCCTAGGAACAATAGAAATAATCAACATTGCCAAATCGTAAAATTTACGAAGCATATAATTATCAATTTAATTTTGGAAGTGTATATGGCCCGTTAACGTTTCAATTAATGAAAAATTCTCCACATGGAATAAAATGTACACGAAAAATCATGTTTGCAAATAAGTTCTATATCTAAAATCAGTACACAAAGTCGATAGATTACAAAATATTTACCTAAACTATAATTTTATGCATTATTTAAAAATATACAGTTATGAAAATTAAAAAATATAGCAAACTGGATTAAAAAATCATTTTAAATGATTTCTATAAAGTCTTGGAAGAGTAGAAGGATTGTAGTTCTTTCTTTTCAATACTTTCACCCATTTTTTTTCTCATCATTTTATCCTTTGGGAACCTAAACTCATTTTATGAAATAACCCACTTATAAACCAATGCGCTTTCTGTTTTCTTGTGGCTTTCCGCACAATTAAAATCAGCAGAAGAATGCATAATATTCATATTCAAATATATCTCTACAACACTTTCAAAACATACACAAACTAAACTCGATGAAAAAACGAATTGTTCCTACGCGAGCTGTCAGCTAAGAAAAAGTTGAAACTCTATGTTGCAAAAACAAGCAGAATGGATCCGATATGACATACATTTTCAATGCCGAATAAACCAATAAATTGTGATATGGGTACTACATTTTCCTGAGAAAATGAACGATCAATTAAAATTTTCTGTAATCATTCATTAATTTTTTTAAGAATAAAGCCAGTAAACAAATAAATATACAATAATAAGATCGCTCGAATCCACGAATTAAGCATAAAAATGGACAAGAATATTTGCCTGGATAATTGATATAGTACAAGTTATATCTAAATATAATTCTAAATAGAATTAAACGAACTGTGTTTTCAAATGGTTTTTGAATGCCGATGAACCCTAATAAAATAAATCAATTATGCATTTATGCCACCCACCAAAATATAAGAAATTCAACATCACTGGTTATTAGCCATATTGTCCTCCAGTCAGCCAGCGCCCTCTGTAGTGTATGCGACAATGTGCTCTTTCTAATGTCAATGGTTTCCACAGACTTCGTATTTTTGTTAAAATAATTTCAACATGAATGTTGAGCCTAGTTTTCTTAAAGCTGACTCCCGACAACTTACCAAGAGTTGATTTTGAAATGATCGATGAATTTTACCTGAAGAATTTGCAATATTTTGGTACCGAAATGAAGAATGAAAAATTGAAAGGGTAGGTGGTATATTTAGTAGGTCCCTTTTGTTCACATGACATTCATTTCAGACGTTGTCTTTTATCGAAGGATGGAAAGTTTTGATTTAATTTTTATTTTATCTCGGTCAAGGAGCAGTATGGTGACTGAAAAGAGAAGCAAAAATATGTACAGTGAAATGTAGAATCACTCCAGAACATATCAATCCAAAAATAACCTGAAAAAATATTTTTCGGAATGTAAACTAATGACACGGAATATGCAGCAAAATAGGTACCCGCCGAGACCTACCTTTTACAAAAAAAAAAAAAACAGATAACAGTTGTATTCACACCGAGTTGACAACAATAACAACAAAAATGACGTCTGTCAAATTGGATCATCAGATCTGTGATTGGATATTAAAAACCAACACACTTGGCAACTCCGCTCTAGACACGATCAATTTTATTGGTCAACAGACACGGGGCCAATTTAAATTCTTGCTTTTCGAATTATTCTTTTTTCTGCAAATATAAAGAGATTTTGGGACCGATTAGGCTTGATAAGTATAAAATCCCCCTAACTCGATCAGTCTATAAGCAAACCAGAATAATTTTCCATAGCATGAAAAAATTGGCCGAAAATCGCTTACCTACATCATGTAGTAATACGTTGAAAAGAGGCAAAAAAATTTAATTTGGAAAAAATGAACAGCTTCAGTGTATAGAGTACAAAATTCTCTATCGTTCAGTATATACCACGACAAAGTAGCATACATATTTATTTGTTGAGATATGAAGGTACAAAAACATGTGGCATTAAAACGGACAAAACTTTTGAAACAAACGAATATTTAACATTGGTTAGAAACAATTTCTACCACATATTTCCTAAACATGCTGAAGAATTCGATATTGTTAAGCACAAATTATTATTGTTGATAAATTAATGTATATAGCCGTTACTACGTGGTAGGAAATCATATTGAAGAAAAGAGAAATGAAACTTTCTATGTTTTCTACCACTTTTATTTGTTACTAACGTTACTGCAGTTTCGTCCTATACGGACATTTTCAAACTTATACATAAACCGTATATACTGTATATTTATTGTATAAGAGTTTATTGTATAAGTTTGAAAATGTCCGTATAGGACGAAACTGCAGTAACGCTAGTTACAAATAAAAGTGGTGAAAAACATAGAAAGTTTCATTTCTCTTTTTTTCATTATCAACAAAAATGTTATTTATATAATTCCCATCAAAAAATGGATAAGAAAAGCTGAAAGATGAATTTTCGAAAATTCTGTTGAAACAAATTGATAATTAAATTTACCTACTATCAGAATGATCTTGAAAAGATTAGTATTTTTTTAGGTTTGCCAAAAAAAGTGGGCCAGTGTCCATATCTTGTCCCAGCATCAACAACTTCTTGTGACTTTGAGTGCAACTCAGATATGGCTTGCAACGGAACTATGAGATGTTGTTCAAATGGTTGTGGAACTCAATGTATAGAACCACTTCTTCTAACTGGTAAGTATAATTGCAAATCATAAAAACACATCGCGCTGTAAGTTTGCAAAATATATTTCAACCATTTTTCCCCACAAGCCAAAATTCTTCGTTTTGTTATGGGATTTTTTTTAATGGTGAGAGTATAGTATCCTTATTTTATTTTTTTTTATCAAAAGATAATTTTCAAAATAACATTTTGAGAACAATAACTAGGTTCATTGTTTTATAAACAATTTTATTCCTTCCTAAATACTAAAATAATACTTGGAAATGGTGCCGGGAATTGAAATTATTCAATTTTTTACTTTTTATGGAGTGCTTATATACTTTTTGTAAGTAACGGAAAGTATAATAAGTTACAATTTATTTTATTTTATTTTCTCATGATTTTGTCAACTTCATTCCAGCTTGTCAACACCAGAGGTCTTTAGCTCAGCATCAGAGTCATGAATCAGGCATACCTGCTGGCAAAGTGTACATGCCCAAGTGCAAAGAAGATGGTTCTTACGAACCCAAGCAGTGCAATCCCGGAACAGGTGAATGTTGGTGCGTGGATTTCCGAGGGTTTGAATTGTCAGAAACCCGTACCAAATCATCAGAAGACCTTTCCTGTGACCCACCACCGATTTCTGAAAATTGTCCACTATACAAATGTGCAGAGGATTGTGAACATGGATTTGAAATTGACGAAAAAGGTTTTGAATCATTTATACAAAATATTGATTCGTTTATGATTAACAGATCTAATAATAATCTATACTTTTCGATTCATATTATCACTTGATAACACTTTGTCGAGTTTCGATTTTTGATAGATCTGTTGAAAAACGTTATATACCTAGTACTCTGTCTATTAACACTATTTTATGATTCTGTTTTTATATTTCGAGCAAGGTGCGTTGAATTAGAAACGGAGTACAAAAATCTTTTAATTTTTGGGAATCTCCCCCAAAACTCTCACACAGAATATCTCTGGAGTTAGAAAGTGTAACTTGACACAAGTTACACTTTCTAAGCATTGAATTGGAGTGCTCTGATAATTTAAGCTAAATTTCGTGAAGAAAGCCGATTAGAGACATTCAAGATTTCAAAGATTATTTTTCCGACAATTCAGAACAGAATTGACAAATTATTACAAAAAATATTCTTAACAAGAATAAAACTGTTTTTTAAAAACATCGTTTTCAAAAAAGAAGGGGTTGAAATTCGAAAATTTGTATTTTTTATTTTCCGGGATTTGTAAAATATTAATTTTTTCATGAAATTCTAGGTGAGTTGTCAAAAAAAATCGGGGCTCAGCGCCATCTTTAGTATAAAAAATTTGTGAATCGACTCTGGCAAGTTGCAATCATTATTCATGTTTGCCCACCACCGTTTTCAAAATTAAGATATGTTTTTTAGTTCTGGAAATATTCCGTATAGGAGTGAGTGTGAAATGCCATGTATAAATTATCACCGTTTCAATTTTCAAGTCAGAACTTCAATTTAGCATACTGAGGTGTTTGTTTTCAACAAACAACATTCTATGCATAACAGACTCTGTTTTCAAGTAATTTATACAGCATTTTCATGACAAACAGTTCTGTCATTCTTTTTTCAATTCTTAATTTTCAAGATTTTGTTGAGAAACACATCACTTTGAATTTTTCATTTTCACTTTTACCTACTTACCATCAATATTTAAACCAAAATATTTTTGTAAAAATACACATTAAATATTTTTCTCTGGGATTCTAAGTTTCTCATCTGTAAATCGGTTTGTTTCTCAAAGTAGTGTTTCAATGCAATATGTTTTTCTATTTATCGATTTTCAAAATCTTCAACGCATGATCTCATAGGTTGCAGGACATGCGAGTGTTTGGATCCATGCTCGAAGATATCCTGCAGAGGAGAAGGAGAAACATGTCGTCTGGTTACTGTTGAATGTGTCAACTGGCCTTGTCCATCCGTACCAATGTGTTTACCAAAGAAAGAAAACCCCTGTCAAAGTGGAGAACCGCTGAAACTGGGAAGCACTGATGAATTCGTAAACTGTGGACCTGATTATGAAAATTGTCCTTCATCTCATAAATGTCAACTGAGTCCTGTTGGGGAATATGCAGTTTGCTGCCCAAAACCAAGTATGTTAAGAACACTGTATAAAATCTAGATAGTTTTTCATGGATCATAATTAAAAATATTAAAATTTATGTCCAGTTACAGTTAATGTACACGGGAATAATAAGGTTTGGATTTTAAGACCAGAAACAAATTGCAGCAGTGATAAACCAAAAGCTAAAACAAATCTCACTTTCCTGCAAGAAATGCCTTTGATTGACTATACCAAACCTTTGCACAACCATGATTGATACAAACTAAATGTTATTGGGCTAATCATAGGTTTTCAAAAACCTATCATGGTTGATAAAACTCTCTTTATAGGTTAATAATGCTTTTAATAATCTTAAAATGCTTTATTACTATCAAAGAGGGCTTTACTCGATAAATGGTACTTCAAGCAAACATTAAACATATAGTATAACTAACTATATATTGTATCCAGCTGAATTAAAATTTTAATTGAATGGTAAAATGAAAAAAAAATAATATATATATATACTTTGGACGTGAATAAAGTCACCCCTTTTATAACTTTTAAATGGGACAAGATATCACAGTCGGCCAACATTTGTATTGAATATTACTGGAGTTTTTTCCCAACACCAAATCGTTATTTTTAACACCTCGACACGTGTTTCGATCACCAAGTGATCATATTCAAAGAGGAAGATTAAAACTAAGGAAAAAAAAATTGTATTATTTGGATAAAAATACCAATAGTGTGACATCGCCGCAGCGAGGGCACTATCATCTATTTTATCAAATAGAAAGAGGGTCTTGCGATCCTTCACCCTAAAGATATTCAAATTTGAATTGAAGGGGTTATATTTTTAGGAGTGATTAATTTTTAGAATAGAAAGTTTTTGGCTTTCTACTACTCCATCTTGATACAAAAAAAGGATGAGGGAATCTTCCAAAGAAAGGAAGGAAGTAATCAATTTGAAAATAAGTAACCCTATACAACGACATTTACTGATTCGAATTTGGATAACCGGTAACGGAGTTATAGGTGTATGAATTGTAGAATAGGAAAAATGAAAATTCGTAACTTTGAAACCAAGAGAAAATTGAAACAGCTCTATCATTTATCATCACGGGTTTCACAAAGTTTGTAATGTATAAGAGAGAGAAATTTTTCATGGAAATGAATTGTATTCAGAATAAAATTGCACTGACAAAGAAGCGACTTTCTATTTTCAATCTGATTTAAGTTTTTTGTGATCGACTATGTAGATAACAGAGAGTATTGTGATCGCTTGAAAGCTTTCACAATCGATACTGAGAATTCGATTAATTTCATTTAAAAAATGGTTCGCGCCAAATGTTTACAAGAAAAAAAAAAGAAGCAATTCTCACTCACGCCAAAGCCGGCCGTAATTTTTGTGAGGCAGAAAGGGTGTTCAATGCAAGATTTTCTGATAAAATATCAAGCAATATCAAACGGTTTCAAGAAATTGTGGACAAAAATCAACATGAATTTGAAAATCCAGTGGTTTTTCAACAGGATGGTGCGCCACCACATTTGTTCATCCCGAAAAGAAATTGGTCGGATGTCACCGGATTTGATTCCTATTGATTTTCTAGTTTTGGGGCTATATCAAATGGAAAGTGTATGCTACGCAACCTGGGATAATACGAGAACCTAGAAACAGAATTACGGAAACGTGCTAGCCAAAAACGTTCCAAAAAGTTAGAAATGAGTTCGAAAATAAAATTTTTGACTGCCAGAAGATTCAAGGAGAACATTTGCTCAAATTCAAACATCAATAACTCCTCAACCGGTCGAAGAAATTGAAAAAAGTAAAAGTTCTGGTATAGAAAATTGGAATATCTTTCATACGAAATGTCACAAGGCCCCTTGTCATTTAAAAAAAAAAGTTGATAGCGCCCTCTCGTCGGTAAGTGATGTCACACTATTGAAGTATTAGAAATGATTCCTTTTCACAAAAACTCAGTCCGATTCTGATATCTTGCCACGTTCGAAAGTTAGGAGGGGGCGACGAGTGAGGACGTACTATATTTTTTTATATGACGAATTTCTTAAAATAATAAGATTGAAATAGGATATAACTAGAATGAAAGGTTCAATAAAAAAGTATGTTTATAAAAATTAAATGGAACTGGCCGGTACTTTTGATGAAAATCCATATCAAAACTTATTAACTGTAATACTACAGTGAGTTTCCAATATTTTCATTTTAATCAAAAGTTCCACTTAATATTATTATATTTTCAGGAGACGTCTGCTTTGAACCACTTGATAGGGGAAAATGCCAAGACAATGAGGTTTCAAGAAACTTAACAAGATATTACTTCAACTCAAATACAAATAAGTGTGAACAATTCATCTTCAAGGGTTGTCTAGGAAATCATAACAATTTCCACACTGAAAATATGTGCAACATTGTTTGTCCAGGTAAGGAACTCTAGAGATTTTTTAAACTAGTGTACTCGTGATTCATTGATTGTATATAATGGTAGTATCATGTATTACGATATAGAATCAATATGCCAGAGAAGTCATTTTTTCTGGTCAATAAAAAGGTTATTAATATACGCCCCCTACAGTTCCTAAAGTACAATCCACAACACCGGAAATTACTATTACAAAAATTATTTTCACCAGGGTAATGTGGGCTCTTTAAATTATCTTGTAATAATTCAATATATGAAGGAAATATTAATATGTTTCAGAAAGCAAATATCGACGCTTAACTTTATGTCATATGTAACACATTTTTATATTAATGCAATCAAGAGACACAAAATTTCGAGGTATTGAACTGAATATTTCCAATGTCTTGCCTTGCTATTTCGTTTTTATTCATGATTTTTCAGCTTTCTCATGTTTCTTGCAAATAGACATTGATGATTTTTACCTTTACCATCAACGTTAGTGTTATTTACCGGAGTTTTTTATTATCTCCAACCTCTATTCTCGTACGATCGTAAAGGACCTATCAATCCACACATTCCCCGACAAGAAGTTTTAAACCTTAATAAACACCTGGAGTAAATTTTAGCTCAGGGTTATCATGAACAAGTAAAATTTAATGTAAAAACACCAGGCTGTAGTTTTTCTCAAAGACAGTGACAGAACTAAACAATTATTAGGTTTTCAAACAAAATAACAGTATATTTCAAAACAATAACATTTCTAGAACGATAAAGATAGTGGATGGTCTTTTAATATTGCTTACAAAAAATCAGAATAGCTTAGAATAGTTCAATCTCTCTAATACAGAAATAAAATTTGTACTTGCAGAGAGAAATTTTGAGCTATTTTTATTACTAAAATAAAAATATGTTTACAAAACATAACAACTATGAAAAATTGATAATCTGAATGAGATAAAATATTTTCATATAATTATATACGGACGACGGAAGTCAACGGCTAATGGACTATTCTAAAGACATTTTGCCCTTTATATATTTATATTTTTGATAGGGCGCTGTGTTTCGAAGATACGGGGCAAGAAAGAATTTCGACAATAACAATTTTGGTAATTTAAAAATCATTAACGTAGCCGAAATAAAAGTATAGCGTACTACACTGGACGTACCAAGTAATAAAAAATCCAACAATTCCTTTGGTACCTATCAACAACATTCCGATTAATACGAACAGCTGCAGACATTCAATTGAATTTGCTGGATGTAACGCAATCCTGATGTTTTTGAAAGAGCTCGGGAGTCGATCAGCAGAAAATCAGATTCTTGCATCTGAACGGGAGGTGGTCATTTTCAACAGTTCTTGTAAATTAAGAAACAATACATGTAATTCTTAGTAATAAATTGTTATTGTCGAAATTCTTTTTCGCTCCGTATCTTCGAAAAAAAGCGCCCTATCAAAAACCTTCAAAAGACAAAATTTCCTTAGAATGGTCCAAGGAATAGTCCCTTAATAAACACCCTGTATAATATACCGTCATTGAGTTGTGTTACATTAAAGAAATATATAAACTCTTTATAAAATACATTTTCTTTCAAAAATATTTGTACCTTTCTGGAAAACTCAACTAGGTTCAGTTACGTCCACTCAACTACATGTTTTAAGAATGCTTTTATTCAAAGTACTGGGTCCTTATGGAATAAACTTCTCTTAAGGAAATTCCTGGTGTGCTTATATTTCTCCATAAAAGATACAAATATCACTTAAATAAAGAGAACATTGTCGGCCATAAAATTTTGAAAAAATAGTGTAACCATAATACGAACACATTCTTCCACAGTTTTGTCTCAGTGTGAGCGGCTAAGAGAAAAGAATCAAAGAGCAGCAGTACGTTACAAGAAACCCACATTCACTCCTAGATGTGAGCCAAATATAGGTGCCTGGCAAGCTGTACAATGTCTCGAACATGTTGGAGTCTGTTGGTGTGTTACTCCACAAGGAGAACCTCTAAAAGGTACCCTAACAAGAGGAGCGGAACCAGAATGCAATTTCAGACAAGCCAGGCATTGGGCATCGGATAGATCGGATTTCATTTCTGATGGGGATCTAGGTGAGATTTTTTTATTAAAGTATGTTATCAGCTATAACAAAACCTCGTGTCAAGGTTGAAAGAAGAGCTTATAACTTTTGAAAGTCAGAAATTCATTTTTATGATGACTCAACATAATTCACAGTTTTTCGTATAAAGAAAAGAAGTCTATTAATTTCTGTAGTATGTATATAAATTTCACAAATGCTATGTTACTTATCGCTTTAGGCTTTGCCAAACAAAGATTGAACACCTGGATGGCAAGAAGATTTATGGACTTCTGACAGAATCTTCCAGGATAGGCTCACTCCAAGGCGTTCATTCACCCTTCGAACAGTTGTTGGACTATAGTAGGGATGAATTACGATGACTAACAGGCCTTCTCACAGGTCACTGTCATTTGAATCTTCATATGCAGAGACTCGGACTGTGTGTGCCTCTATTAGGAAAATAATGAAACAGCAGAGCACATACTTTGTGCCTGCCCCGCTGGGGACTGAATCAGGTTTTTAGAGTTCGGCAAAACCGTACTCTTACCATCTGACCTGAAAGACCACTCACCATATGAGCTAATCGACTTCGTTAAGAAGCTGAGTTTATTTATTCGAGTGTGAATAGGTGTGAGCCACAATAAACCCTAGCGGGTTGCGGTGGAGGTTCGAATAGACCCACTCACTTTGGACCTAACCTAACCATATAAAAGTGTAAATATTAATTTTCAATAATAACACACTTTCAACTTGATAAATAGAATCTGGAACCTCTTATGTAAACTGAATCTATTGAAATCAAACAACTTCTAAATTTCAAATAGGTATACCAAACAATATGTTTCCAACATCGCTGACTTGTCAAACTTTTCATAATTTTGTTTTAGATTAGACTGCCAAGTAATTACAAAATTATCAAAACAACTCAATTACTTGTCACTTTTGAGTGAATCAAATTTTGATTTGTGATTTGTATAACTCAAAATTTTCTACCTTTGTTGTGAACTTTTTTTATAATATATATCGCCATGGGGGGATGGGGGGAGCCCCCCCCTGCTTTTTCGACTTGGCAAAAAGTTGGGAAAAAATTGGGAAAAATTGGGAAATTTTGGGGCATGAAGATAGAAAAAAATAATAGTAAAACAATTAATAAAAATTAAAAAATTAAAATGAGAGAAAAGAAAAGGAGAGGTAATAAGAATAAGGAAAGAACCAGGAGAAGGTTGGGATTTGCCAACATACATAACTTGAAGATAATTCTGAGTTGTTTGAAATCTTCAAAAAAGTTTAATTTCTCCCAAGTAAGAGAACAGTCCACAAATTTTGACGTGACAATTTTACAAAATTTACAATTTGTCGCTGTTTTTCCGACTTGGAAAATTTTGGGACGTGAAGATAGAAAAAATAATAGTAGAAAACAATAAGCACAATATTATTTAAGTGTTGTTTCCTTTCATTTGTATTGAATATTCCTATACATGGTGGATATGGTGGAAGATCAAGGACCTTGGTCCAAAGTAGAATAATTCTCATTATTATTTTTATAATCACCAAAATTTATTTTTGTTTGTGCATACCCTAACGACATAATCATTCAGCCAATCTTTGGATAGCTAAGTAAGAAAATTAGTATATTATAGTAGTAACTAATCCCCCCGCTTTCATTTCTTCGAAGATTGGGAAATTTTGCTGGTGGAGTTGAGAAAATTTCGATTCCCTCCCCCCTGATTTTTCTTTTCGATACGGCCCTGTGTACAATGTATCAAACCACAACAATAAAGACATGTTTTTGAAGAAGTAATTTCAACAATATACTCAATAGAATTTTCGTAACCATCATTTTCCCAACATTCCCAAAAATATGAAGTTCTTAAAATGAATTCAGATTGAAACTAATAAAAAAACTGATTTCATACTTTTTTCGAATTTACTTGAATTTCATACACCTTTGGAACATGGAACTCTTTTAAAACAGATGTTATGTCTAATTTATTCATGATAATCTAATATTAATATTATTTGTATTCAGTTCTGGAGGAACTGATGATGCAGATCGGTTCAATCGATGACGTTGATGAGCCTTCAGATTTGAAAATTGAAGATGATCTTATGAACTGGAAAGTACCTTCTATTGGTCGCTGTGAGTCTTTAGGAGGCCAATGTGATGGTGATGGGAAGTTTTTGCCGACTCAATGTGAGGAAGAAACGTGTTGGTGTGTGGATGAAGCTGGAAATCAATTGCCAAATACCAATACTTTTATGAAAGGAGAACGGTTATGCTGTAAGTGAATTGCCTATGTAGATATCCAACACATACAGTATTTTGACTCCACATCTTACTTGAACATACTATTTTCAATGAAGAATACATGTATGTAAGATCTGTTTGGAAAGCTGAGTGTTTTGCTTTGTTTTCCCAAACAGGCTTTTGTATTTTCAATATATTGTGAACAATAAGAGGAAAGAACTAAGAAGCTACTAATAATAAATGGTAGGAGTTTTTTAGGACCGACGGGTTTCTGGAAACATAAAATGTACATTCTGTCATACTGAGAACTGTTTATAGTTCAGACTTCCATTGCCTTGACAAGTATTAAATCATCTTCAGGTGAATAACTATTATCACTATTTCTCCTGAATTTCAATTTCTATGATTGTTTTTGCATTATTGACATTTAACTTTTTAACCCATTCAATAATTAATTTCCATTTTATGTTAAATATTTTTACATATTCGAGTTTTTATATTTCCAAATTATATTTCTTTGAATTTTATGATATTAAATGATGGATGTAGCCGTATTTTGGATGTAGTTTAATGTATAAGTTTGAAAATGTCTTATAGGAAGAAACTGCAGTAACGTTAGTTACTAATAAAAGTGGTAAAAAACATAGAAAGTTTCGATTCTCTTTTCTTCTTTATGATATTACTTTTTCCTTCCAACTAGTTCACCTGAAAATTTCGGTCTTAGTAGTTTTAGTATACATATTTTTCTTCTGATAGATTTCAAATATGTTAACACTTTTTTAGATAATGGAACTCAAAACATTCTACAAGGAACACGGTCAATCCCATTCAAACAAATTTCAAGTACAAACGGTTATATCATTACAGAAAACTCAGTAATATTATATGCTGAAAAACCAACATGAAAAGATTCAGATTCAAAAAGTTTCTAATTAAAGGTTACTTAGCAAAAAATGAGCAGAACTGAATCTGTTGAACTTCAGTGACTATCGGACATCTTATTTAATCATTAGTAAAGTTTCTGCAATATAACAGGTTTTTCTAGGTTCTTAACAAAGTTATTCAAGAAACTTCATTTGATAAATTTGAAACTATTTTCAGATAAGTGTCAGGTAGTCGATGAAATAAAAGTAAATATCGGTCATACACAACTCAAGAGTAGGCCTATTTGCAATAAATTAAGTGCGCAACTTTTTTTTATCATGACGATAGAAATCAAAAAGTAAACATTGTACATGTGAGGGAAACACACTTTTCAATGACTTTTTTATAAAAACAGTTAATGTTTTTAAATATTTAAATGTTTGCTCAAAAATTTTGGAGCGGCAATAGTGGATTTGATTGGACTGTATTGGCCCACGTCCTAATTATGCCACTCAATATAGGACATATAGTAAGGCAAATCAAATGTGTTGAAGAAATTATTTCGTATTTCATTGTTCTATAATAGACTTAGTAATATAGTTTCCAAAACCGAAAAAAATGGAAATTTATTTATTTTTTCTCAAAAAAATGGTACTTATAAACAAGCAATAGAAAGCTGCTCGTGTACCTTTAATATAAATTTCTAACAGAAAAAATATTTTGTATATTTTGGTCTATAATATCGATAAAGAGCCCACTCATTTCTGAATAAATGTGTCGATTATCTTATTTTTCAAAATCTGGTTTCTGTTTCTTGATAACATAATAACAGCTCGAATTATTTCCAGCTACCACTCCTATTGAAAAGGCAGATGTGACGCTCGGTTTTCGAGGAGAGTTTGACGATATTTCAGCCGTTCCTGTTGTTAATCAGATAACGAAAATCATTAAAAGTCTCAATGGAAATGTCAACAGTGAAGGACTCAGAGCGGAAACTACACCCGATGCTCTTTACATAAAATTTGCTCTTATTGGCAGCAATAAGGTTGACGTAGCCTACAAAATGGAACAGATGGTGAGTTCCTCTATCGGGTATGACCCAAAATTTCAGTCCAACCATGATTTACACTTGCATATAACTTGTAATGTTATTTGAAAAATGTCTTTAACCAATTAAAACTGTTAAACATTAACAGGGAGATATTTTTGCGAAATTTTGACTTATAAACTTAGCTGTTCTTTGTTGAATAGTTGAGTATCTTGATGAAAACTTTTCACATAGTTGGCATGTTTCCAGATAAACCTCATCAATCATAAAATCAAAGCAGGTATTACTGTTTTTGAGGCTACTGAGAACCATCGTGGAGTCATGTCAATGTTCGAGAATGACATTATAATTTAAGTTGTTATTAATATGGTTTTTCAACAAAATTAATATTATTTCACGATATACTGTGCTGAGTAATTGAGTGCCCCTTATTCTCTTATCTATATCTACCTACTGTCTAGGACATAGAATAAAGAAAATACTTTTGTCTAGTTTCTACTGTGTTTATTTATTTGTTACGACCGGTTTCGGCTTATAAGGCCATTTTCAAATAAAATTAGTGTGGACAGGTATCTGCTCTAGGTACCTGACCTAACACGTTACCAATATTACAATATATCACAATTACCAACTATTGGATGGATCCTAAAATTCCTAAATTCAAAAGGGGCGAGCTGCATGGATCTAGTTGGTCGTTGAGCGTTATGAACTTGGGGTCCTTGTACAATTTATTTATTTCCAATGCTTCCAATAAATTCATCTTCCTTCCTTTGTTACATGTATGAAGAATTTTCATGTTTCCTTTATTTATTGTATGGTTTGTTTCTTTTAGATGTCCATCTATGGCTAATTTTTTATCTGATAATACATGTTCTCGGTATCTTATGTCGAAGTTTCTGCCTGTCTGACCTGTATAAGCTACTGGGCAGTCCCCAAATTCTAGTCTGTATATGCCCGATTTTTTCCATTTATCCCTTTTGGGTTTTGCGTTGAATATGTTTCCTAAATTATTCTTATTAGAAAATGATGTGCTTATGTTGAGTTTTGAAAAATAGTTCTTTATATTTTCTGAGAGCTTCTGCTTAAGATAGAAATTAAGATCATAAAGCAGACAACCATATTCCCGCCAACTTAATTGAAATTGAAGAACAATAAATTGATCAGGAAGAACATAAAGAAGGTAAAACATATGCTAGCATAAGTTATTCAGAGAAGCTCTCAGAAAATATAAAGAACTATTTTTCAAAACTCAACATAAGGGCATCATTTTCTAATAAGAATAATTTAGGAAACATGTTATTCAACGCAAAACCCAAAAGGGATAACTGGAAAAAATCGGGCATATACAGACTAGAATGTGGAGACTGCCCAGCAGCTTATACAGGTTAGACAGGCAGAAACTTCGACATAAGATACCGAGAACATGTATTATCAGATAAAAAATCAACCATATATGGACATCTAAAAGAAACAAACCATACAATAAATGAAGGAAACATGAAAATTCCTAATACATATAACAAAGGAAGGGAGGTGAATTTATTGAAAGCGTTGGAAATAAATAAATTGTACAAGGACCCCAAGTTCATAACGCTCAACGACCAACTAAATCTATACAGCTCGCTCCTTTTGAATTTAGGAATTTTAGGATCCATCCAATAGTTGGTAATCGTGACATATTGTAATATTGGTAACGTGTTAGGTCAGGTATAGCAGATACCTGTCCACACTATTTAAGACGCAACTTGACAATTTGGAGTAGTTACTTGAAAATGACCTTATAAGTCGAAACCGGTCGTAACGAATAAATAAACACAGTATTACAAAAGTATTTTTTTTATTCTATATTCAACATGAATTTCTACAAAATAAATAAGTCATCAATCGAACGAGTTACTGCCTAGGAACCTAGGTGACTGTAAATCAAGCGGAAATTTATGCTATTGAATTGTGTGCGGAGAGACTAGAAGAATCCTTCCTCATACACAAGTCAATAAAAATATTCTCGGACAGTCAAGCGGCGTTGGAAGCTCTTGGCTCCTACCGAGCAATGTCTAAATTGGTAGCAAATTGCCAAAAACGACTCTCCTCGATAGGAAGACTTAACAGATTGTCTCGGGTCTGGATTCCTGGCCACACTGGCCTGGAAGGCAATGAGACTGCTGAGTCCCTTGCAAAGGGGTGCTGCAAGCAGCTTCATCGGGCCAGTACTCATTGGCATCGCATTAGGCTTTGCCAAACAAACATTGAACACCTGGATAGCAAGAAGATTTATGGACTTCTGGCAGAATCTTCCAGGATTGGCTCACCACAAGGCGTTTATTCACCATTCGAAGTTTGATACCAAACAGTTGTTGGACTACAGTAGGGATGAACTATGATGTCTAACAGGCCTTCTTACAGGTCACTATCATTTGAATCATCATATGCAGAGACTCTGACTGTCGGAAGACAGTGTGTGTCGCCTGTGTTTAGAAAATGATGAAACAGCAGAGCACATACTTTGTGCCTTCCCCGCTGAGCACCGAATCAGGTTTTTAGAGTTCGGCAAAGCTGTACTCTTACCATCTGACCTGAAGGACCACTCACCATAAAAACTAATCGGCTTCTTTAAGAAGCTGGGTTTATTTGGTCGAGTGTGAATAGGTGTGAGCCACAATAAACTCTTGCGGATTGCGGTGGAGAGTCGAATATATCCACTCACTTTGAACCTAGCCTAACCTACTCTCTTACCTAAGAACCCATAAAAAAGTCAACAATATCATAATTTCTATATCTATTGAAGAATATTTTTTATATTTCCAAACTCATCAAGGCTCCGCCACTCCACTTATTGAAAATATTGTATGATCCGAGTTCCCCAATATTTCAAGAAGTATAACAAACTACCATTGTGTCCAATGAGCAATGAGAACTACTCCAACAGCTGCATTGGAGACACTCCTGAATCTACCTCCTTGACACTTTGTGATAATGGGGGAGGCCAGGATGGGCCAATTTAGACTGGTAAACTCACCGAACTACAAAAGATCGGACCGAACAGAAATTTCGGAACATGTGGAGGAGCACATATTGAATATGTGCACGGACCACATGACACCGAAGTACACCATTAACACAAACTTCACGGACAAAATCATAGGCCGTGAAGAGTGGAAGACCATTAGTCATCCCGAAAACATGTTTGGAAAAACACCTGGTATACACATGGAACGGGAGCTGGAATATACCGAGCGGAAAGGAATTTAAACTACAGTTATCCGCTAGGAGTATACACATCCGTCTTTCAGGCGGAAGTGTATGTTATCTTGCAGTGTGCAAGGCTTATTAAATTGAGACCTCAAAGAAATGAGCGGATCAATATTTTAACAGACAGCAAGAGCGCACTAGCGGCTCTGACAAACCCGAAGGTGACATCAAAACTGATCTGGGAATGCCATGAAGAACTGAATGAACTTGCAAACAGGAACAAATTCACTTTGTACTGGGTGCCAGGACATTCAGGAATCACAGGTAATGATAAAGCTGATGAATGTGGTAGACACGGATCATCAACTTCATATATAGGTCCTGAACAAGCTCTGGGGGTACCAAAATCATTGATACGAACAGATTAGGACATGGACCAATAAGAAGCACACAGAGTACTGGACAAAAGTACCTGGCAACAAACACAGTAAAACCTTCATTAGGAAACCGTCCGAGAAAAGAACCGAAGAACTACTTCAATACAGTAAGGATCGGCTCAGAATAATCACAGGATTACTAACCGGTCATTGTTCGCTTAGAAGACACCTGAATAAAATGGGGCTGTACAACGGATACCTCAGCTGCAGACTATGCAACAAAGGGATAGAAACAGCTCTACACATCTTATGCGAATGTGAGGCACTGAATCACAGGAGACAGGCAATATATGGACGTACAAAGTTACGTCCAGAAGAATATGACGAACATCCAACACGGAACCTGTACAAACTAGTACAGGGAACGAGACTGATGGAAAGGGTGTCATGAGAAGATGGGAGAATAAACGCATTAAGTCCAAGAGGCTGCAGTGTTTTATGGAGACTTGGACTAAATGGACAAGTCAGACAGCTCTCAAGGGATAAAAAAAAAACCAATGTGTTCAGCTAGGCAATTGGTTGTCACGGTTCACCCATCCCTAGCCCTCTTTGAAAAGTACTGTGGGCTTTGTCAAATCAGAAACTTATGAAAAAGTTCCACTTTCTTGTCTATATGCAAGAATAATCACTAAAATCTTTCTGAGAAAGAATTATGTTAATAACAACTTCAAAAAATAACCACTAACAATTTTATTTTTATGATCTAATCATTCATCCTAGAAATTCCAGTATAAACAAAACGAAATTATGATCACCAATAGTGTTCTATTGATATTTTCTCTTTTAACAAACTTGAAAACATAGGCTTTTTTTACAGGTCATGCAGCAAAGGTTGCCTGGGCTTACAGCCGATATAACTCGTTCAAGAGTCATCCATAAACTCTTTGACCATGATTCAAGTAATTCTGATCAGATATTAGCTCTGGAACAGAGAGAAATCGTATCTCAGTCACCTGTTTCAGTAGTGGCTCCGTATCATACTGCACTGATTGTGATTGCAGCAGCTTCAGCATTTGTAATTTGCATTCTCACACTACTGGTACTCTTATATAGGAGAAAAGTAAGTAATATAATAATGAATCTGACTTCAATTCAGAAATTATTCAGTCATACATTGTGTCCCAAATTTTAGAGTGTAGCCAGTATCTTGATAATCACAACAGAGAGAAAAATTCCTCGTTGATTTCAACTCTGGGCAAATAATAATAAAAAAATACTACTTTATCAATATCATTCTTGAACAGCACCCCCAATTTTTTAAGCAGAACCTCCTACTTTTGAACTTATGAATTGAGTCTCTGCTCTATTCTATGTAAAACAATTCAAAAATTATGGTAGTTTGTATACAGGCCAAATTTTTAAAATATATCCTTTTTTATTTCATTGTAGTTTTCTATTTTCATAAACTTGAATCCATTCTTTGATCTATTACAAGTAATAGATCAAAGAATGGACATACTAGTATTGTGTACTGAACTTCACTTCGTAGTAGCAAAAAAATTCAAATATTTACTACACAAAAACAGTTGGGTTAAAATGAAAAGTAATGAACTCTGTTCAAATAAAACTGGGACTGTTTCTAAGGGGTGGGTATTAATTAATATATATATATATATATTTTGTGTGAAATTAAACAATATTGTTCTTTTTTTTTCACAGTTAAAAGAACCCATATACCCTGTATACAAAATGCAATAATTCTCATATTCTTGCACTTAAGAAAAAATAATTCGGGTTTCTTTATTACCAAGGGCATCATTCAATAAAGTGACCAATTTTACACAAGGAAGGGAAAAATATATTCATTCATTTCAATGTTGATGGCAAAAATTTCTGAGAACTACATTTCAGATCGAAATTTTCATTAGCAGTACAAAAAGATTAACTGTCAAGTTATTTAATGATGTGTATTTTTTTACAGATGAACCATATGAATGACCAGAAAATTGTTGAAGAAAGTGGATTCATATCTACAGATAATCGTCCAATATATATTGAGCTGCCAAATGACAAGGAAAGTTCCTTAAAATCAGATTTGAACACAAAGAAATTATAACAAATAAGCTAGCACATAATTGTATCACATTGTAAAAAAGTAGTACCTAAGTATTATTACCTTATAGTTAGTATATACTTATGCCATTTGGTCAGAGCATATTTGTGATTTTTTTATTAATATAAGACTTGCTAGACTGCAATTTTTTGTACAGATTTTACCTATATGGCAATATCTCTATAAGTTATTTATGAAATTAAATTGTAATGAATAACTTGAAGTTTCATTAAATTACTGTTTGTGCTATTTCATGGAAAAATTCATATTCTTCAGAACGTATGACATAGCAATTTCTGGTACATAACATTCATCTAGTGTGTTTCAATTAACAAAATTCATACTTCAACCCCAAAAGTGAATAAAATCCAAATCGCTGAGGAAATATTGAGGAACTCATTTTGTAAACTACAGAGCTTGTAACATAAAGGTGATATGATGAAACAAGTTATGTTACTGTGTTACACTATGAAATGTTGAGGTAATGTTGGATTTTATTTTTACTACTGGAAATACTGATATATCTATCATTTATTAGTAAATATAAGCAACATTTTAGAAGAGTTGTATTATGTCACACGTTTTGAGTTGATCAGTGGGTACATACACTGCTGGCCCTATCACATGGTGAATGATGTAAGGCACCTAGCTCTAAGGGATGCAGGGCGCGCCTATTATAAGAATTAAGTTTGATTAAAAAATTATGATTTTTTTCTTGGCTTTCAATAAAGCAAGTTTTTATTTTTCAGTTTGAAAATATACTGTCTTTACTGATGACTGAATATTATTGAAACAGGTAAGGTCGATGACATCTCCCCTTATGGGATCGACAGAGAAGTCAGTCCTTTAAAATCGATAAACAAGGCTTCAGCATAGCACCACTGATGAGACCTATGACGGATCGAAACAGTTCTGTCTGGTGGTGAATCATAAATATGTTGTATCTGAGCTTTAACCAGTTGCCTTGAAGTGAGAACTGTAGTAAAAAACAGAGGACGAATCTTGTCGACCTTACTTGCTCATGATTGTCCTTCAAGGACAGTTGAGTCTAGAAACGCATTAGTGGTTCAGCCTAGCACCACTGATTAGACCAGTGGCGGGTGGAAACAGCGCTGTCTGACGTTGAATCACAAATGCGTTGTGTTGGGACTCAGGTTTTCAATTATCGAAACAACTAAAAATTTTGATAGATGTTTGATATCACCATTAAACATGTCCCTGAAAGTTCAATAGTGTAATGAAACATACAGGTCTGTATTGAAAAATCCAAATCGTGAGTGGCTCAAAAGAAAATACTACATCTTTTGAAATACTTCCTTCAGTATATTTCTGCAACTACTTGAAAGCTGCAATAACAAACTAAACAGTTTTTGGAAATGTTTTCGATTAAACATGTTTTGATAACCATCATGTCACTAGGAAATATCATTTATTTTTCCATACAAATCTAAATTTCATAAGAAATTTATATACTTAAATGAATAGTGCTAATAATAAATTCCTGAGGTTTGGCATGTTTAAAATTATCAGGAAAACCAATTGTTTTGCCAATAGTAATATATTGTTTTCTAATTATTATGCAACCAAATATACACAATTTCCTCAATCCTTATGTCTGCAGTGTATTTAAATAACACTATTGTGAGATTTCCACTAGACAGTTTACAAAACCGCAACATGTGTTTCTTTATACAATATCTTCCTCAAGCATTTACAGTATGAAAGCGCTTCAGGAAGGAATCTTTCTATCCGTTATAGTTGTACCAACCTTGGGGGAAAAAGGGACTCGAATGGACTCGTTATTCGTAGCCTTCCCAAGCAACCACTTTTTCCTCCAGTAACTATTTGTCGTTAGCTTGAAATTTTCAAATTTTTTTCTACCAAATCAACGTGCATTTTTTGGTTGAGCAAACCAATTAATTTCTGATAATAAAGCTCCATTTGTTCATTTGCCATGTGATAATCTAATTATTAACCAACCCATAAGATGATACGAATATACAGTGAAGCCAAATTTTAAACATTTTCATAAATTACGACTAGAACCACATGAACACCATAACTGAGAACGAACAAGCATATGAAATTTTCTACAGGGAATTCAGCTCGTGCTTCAAAAAGGCTTTTCCCATTGAAAAAATAAATATTGGCGATAAAAATTCTTTTGAAGGTTGGATTACAAATAGCATAAAAAGCTCATGTAAAAATGAACGCTTCTTATTGCAACTCAGCAAAAGTACGATTAACGCAAAAATATTTGCCTACATACATCAATATAAACAAACAATATAAAATACAAAGCTTTTGCATTACCAATGGTTGTGTTCAGAACCAAAAGTTTTGTATTTCAGCAATACATAGGTATTAATCAATCATTTCTCAAGAAAAAGATCTTTCAAAAATAAAAGTATTCATTTAAGTAAAGATGGCAGTAAAATAAAGAAGCAGAGGAATTTCAACAGCTCTTTATCAACATTGTGAATCCAACAAAGTACTATCCAAGTCATGAAAGTAATAACGAATATCTACATAATATGAATATGAACTTTCTTTGTGGTGTGTGTGGATGTGATTGATACATTCTAACCCATATGTGTTAGAATTACTTTTCAAACTTTACCGTGACGCATCGGAAGTAGAGCTCGTAATTAATAAAAATCAAACAAGCCCACATTAATGTGGGAGCAACCATATCAGTGAATTATGCCTACTTCCACAGTTTGCTACAGTATGACATTGAGTTCTGGGGCTTGTCAACCCATGTGCTTATGACATTCACAATTCAGAAACGAACTTTTCGTACATTGTTTGGTCTCAGTTACAGCATGTCTTCCAGGAATTACTCATTTGTACATAATATACTTACACTCAGTAATGTGCACATTCACAACATATCATTATTAACACATAATAACAGAAATGACCTACAAACTCGTAGAAAGGTCGATTTTCTGGGAAAGACACCACCCACTATTCTCACACTAGAATCCACAATGCCGGAAATTATTTTTCAACAACATCCAGTCAGGCGAATACTGAAACTGCTCAATATCAACAAAGGGTCTGGTCCATCATAAAAAGTGCGCAAATGAACTCGCACCAGTGTTTTGCAGACTTTCCAACCTGCCTTACAAGAGGTTTTTCCCTCTTGATGGAAGATTGCTTGCGTTCAGCCTATTACCAAAAAGGGCAAGAAAAATCTTTTAAATAACTATAGACCAGTCGCTTTGCTAACAGTGATATAAAAAATTATGGAGAAAACCATAAACCACCACATCCTTGAATATTTGGTAGGTTTCAACATCTGGAGCCATCATTAATATTGCTTTCGAAAACAAAGATGAACAGGCGACTTTCTATCGTATGTCACCCATATTTGGAATAAAGCAATTGAAAAATATGAAGAGTCAAGACCTGTCGCGCTAATATTTCTAAAACCTTTGACCATGTGTGTCATTAGGGTTTGCTGGCCAAATTTCGATGCTATGGCTTGTCGGATCATTTTTGCATATGGCTCTCCACTTTCTGAAAGAACAATCCCTGCAAGTGGCCGTCGATGTATATTTCTTGAATACTTTTACCATCAACGCTGGTATTCCTCTATCGTCTCCAACCCTCTTTCCATTGAATATCAACGACTTATTAGGATAAAAAACAATAATCCAATATATTGCTTTTCCGACGACAGCACACTTGTTTCGTCATTCCATTAGGATTCCAGGACATCTGCGGCGGATGCGCATCTTCACCGGCAGCAGAAGGTTGCATATCTTAATGAGGATCTAGAAGTAATTTAGAATTGGGATGGAAGTAACCAGGTCCAATTCAATGCCACAAAAACCCAGGCAACGGTTTTCTTCAAAAAGATAAATGCCCCAAACCAGATATAATAATGTCAGGTCAGACAATTCCACCTTCTGCTTCGATAAGTTTGTTGGGGGTTAGAATGGACACCTATATGTCTTGGCACAATCATGTCGCTGGAATTGCAAAAACCGCTTCTCAAAAGCTTAGAACACTGTTCCGAAGCAGAAAACTGTACACACCTCAGAAACTTTTGATGATTTATAAAGCTCAGATCAGACCTTCTTTGGATTATTGTTCTCGTGTATGGAGCTGCGCCCCTAAGCATATCCGGAAGCTGCTGGATTCCATCCAGAAAAGATCCATCCGCCTGATTGAAGACGCGAACATCACTTGCAACCATGATAGTCAGGAATCTGGAACATTGAAGAATGGTTGGAGATTTGTCTCTCTTCTTTAGATACTTTCACGGGAAGTGTTCAAGTGACTTGGCACATTTAATTCCACCAAGAGAGATACATATCAGAAACACGTGACGGACTGTGGCTGCTCATCGTTTTGAGGTTCAACTTAGTACACCTCGAATTTCACTGTTCAAAAACTCTCTCATTTGGAGATCTGCGTTTATGTGGAATAAACTTCCTGGGAACGTTTTCCAAATGGATTTAATCTCCAGCGATTCAAACCCAATGTAAATCTCCACTTTCGCACAGGCACCTCTCTTAGAGCGCCTTAAGGATTTTCCTGTAGTGCTTGTGTTTTGTCTTTAAAAAAGATTCAGAAATTAACTTTTCCAAACTATAAATATAATCACATCTGCATCAGGAATCAAAATTTATAATCATCTAACAGATGAAATGAAACAATCGTTTCATATTCTATTATCGAAGTAGAATAAATGTCATTACGTACTGTCATCGATAACATGAGTAGATTTAACTCATTCTTGACATAAACTCATTATTTGATAAATGAATTGAGGGTTTCATCTTGTAATGTTAGCCAGATTGATGCTGAAGAGGCAATGAGGCAAGTGTATTATTTTGAAAGATTGGATATCCGCCACTGAGGATGACAGTTTTCTATGTAAGTAAAATTTTATTTTTCATATAAAAATGAATCAAAACCATTTTCATAGTACTAAATGTGGGGAAACTAGACCACTGTACCCGTTGCCTTGTTATCTTTGATAAAGCCTACCGCAGTTGTAAACGAAACGTCATACATAAAAACCTGCAGATCAAACAGTTATCTTTAGCAATGAAAGTTCACATTCTCTGAATAAAATGGAAATATTTAAGATTTACTTTATGAAAACTAAATATCAAGTTTTTGGTTACAATCAATAGATTTTCTTTAATGAACAGAGTCAAATTAACATTCTTATTCTTTTCTTTTTATCTTGATTATTCTAGAATAAACAATTTTTCACATTAAAACAAACCCTTTCCATTATCATAGCACGTGCATGTGCCTTCTGGAAAATCATCGATATTGATGATAGATAAACTCCAATGTTAGATAAAATGGTATTATTAATATGAACATTAACTAAAATAATTTTTAACTCCAAGGAAAAAGTCAACTGAACATAATTTAATTTGAGGAATTGAGATAAAATGTCTTTAACCAATAGCTGGTATTGAATGACTTTGTCAAATACTAATTTTTATGATAAAATTATTTAAAAGTTTCTCCATAACAAATGCAAGATTATAAAATGATAGTATGCATATATCTTTCGCTTTCTCGTTCACTTAAAGTACTGAAATTTCTACCAAGAATTTTTTTCTCATCCAGTTTTACCAATTGAAGAGTTTTTCTTGAAATCCAAACAGGGACTGGGACTGGAAATTCTCAATTAAACCAAGTCAATTATAAACTGGGAGTGGGAGACCCTCTATCTCTTTTGTTATTCTTTTTATTTTTTGGTTTATCTCTTTTCTTTGTGGATCCCGAACTAGATGCTGAATCAGCAGGCGAAGTGCTATTGGAGTGATCTTGGAGGTGAAGAATATCTCTCAGGTTAGTTAAATCATCATCATCGCCTTCTATATCTACATTCACTGGATCAACTACTTCAGGTTCAAAATTTTTCTTAGGTGTTCCTGAAAATTAATGATATCAACCAGGCTTCAAGTAGAAAAATTCATTGACATAACACAACACGACTATTGTTAAATTTCATCTAAGAGTACAGGCAGGGGTAACAGCTACTCCAAGAAAACGATTCGATTATCTCTTTGGAAATATCTTCAAAATATTATTAATTTTTTAGGAGAAATTAAACAACTATGGTATGGAAGTAAAAGAGCACATTTTATTAAAAAAAAAATTAAACCCAGAAATCAACAGTTCAATTACCAGAAGCTCTTGACTGATTTTTTCATTTTAATGAAACGTCATTAGGTTTTTTACAATAGCTGAGCAAAAATTTTTCAAATTCAAAAAAGCTAAAAACTATACGTATGCATTTCAAGATTGATGTTGCCTCCTAGATATATGATGTCATATAAACAAAATCTATTTTCTCTTTCGTATTACATTCTATTTTAATTTTTGATAATAGCGATATTTTTGACACTGATCACATGAACGTATCATGTTTTGTCGATAAATCATGTTTTTTTTGTATAATTACAATTACAAGTTTTCAGAAAAACATGAAACATATTCTATTCCAGTCTTTACTGTCCAAAAGAAAAAGGCTTTTGTTAATATTTGAAAATGAATATTTCAGTCTTGAGAGAGTCTCAAAAAAAATATGACAACACGATTTTGTATCTGTTTTCCTTAAGTTAATGGGAAATGCTGGTGTTACCATCACCTGGTCTATAACAATTGGATATTTAATATACCTCTTTTCTTGCTTCCATTCTTATCCTTCTTCTTTTTTCTTCTCTCTACTGAACTCCAGTCGCCATCATCATCATCATCACTAGGTAAACCTCCATATGAAGAATTGTCTTTACTGCAACTAGCCACCCTTCTGGTTGCATTTCTAGATCTACTAACTCTCCCCATTCCCATACATGTTTCTAAGTGGGGTGCAAACCGAGTTGCCGCAACAGCACGATCACAATTTGGGCAAACACAGTCTTGAGTTTTTTTCAAATTAAACTGTCCGAAAATATCAATTTCTGAAGATTCGACTTCTTCACAACCATCAGCTACATCTAAGTCATAAGCATTTGTCTTGTATTTACGGTGCTGGTCGAAAATTATTCCTAACGTTAGTTCGTCAATTAAATTATTAAGGAAATTATCTACAGACGCCCGTAGTTTTTGTTTATCACTAACTAGTTCATGTAAGTCCTTCGCTAAGTTAGTCAATACTTGTTTATGATCAGGTTTTTGTTTTTTTGACATGGCTTAGAATTTGAAATTACCGCCACTGAACCGATTGACAACTTAACCTATAACGTACTAAGGAATTGCGGTATACCGGAAACCCTAAGAAATTAAAATAATAAACATCTGGTTGAAACCTTATAAAACATTATAAACTACATTAGAATACGAAACCAAAACAATTACACTTAAGCAATCCACTAATTCACTATCTGTGCTAATGAGTTGTGAGTTGTGAATAGAGCACTAGTGCACACCAGATTCAGATTCTGATAACACAGAGGCGTAACATCTTTGGCGTAACAATAGGAAATTCTAAATAGATTTGTTATGGCTGTATTTCGATCTATTAGAGAACCACTCAAAATTAAATAAAATCAATGCGGAGGACATAAAAAACAGTTGCAGAACAGTTTTGTAACAGTTTTCATAAATGAAAAACCAAAACAGAAAAATCAATGATTCCGTAGTTGGGGAGTTGTCATTAATTTTTTTTCAGTTGTTTAATTTGTTATTGTAATTACATTATTGAAATTTTGGATGAATGAGCATAAAGAATAAGCATATGTAAACAAAGGGAAATTATAAGAAGTTATGGAGTTGTCAAAAATAAAGTTAAATAAAACACACATAAAGCTATGATTTCGAATAAACTCTAATTTCACAATGATGCTTGGACCTTGCCATTATTTACGAAATACAATGTCATTTAAATGACCGCCTCTAGATGGCTGCAGCAGTCGATCCTTTCGAGGTAGTTTTTGACCACTTTTTGCACATTACGGGCGGTATCTCGGCGATAACTTGACGAATGTTGGTTTTCAAATGCTCCAACGTTAGGGAATTATTAGCGCAGGTATGGTCTTTGACGGGGCCTCACAAAAATGGGCAACTGACGTCGGCAAAACGTGAAATTACGCACTGGCTCTCATGCAATAAAGCCAAAATCGGTCGTGTTGTATGGCTCGTGGCACCGTCTTGTTGAAAATACATATCGCCCAGCTCATAATCTTCAATTTAAAAAAAAGTCGGTTATCATATAGCCATACCGCTCTAAAATTGACGGTAATAGTTCTTCTAGCGTCATTTTCAAAAAAAAATGCCGTAGAAGCGACATTTTCGCCAGTACACACATTGCGATAATACACAGACTTGACCATATCTGTAACATGTTCAGTCTCTTCAAATTACTTTATAATCTTGCCAATTCCTTGCACAGTAGGTCGATTATGACGACCATAATCACCCCGTAAAACTCGAAAAGTGGGCATGTTTGAGCCACCACATGTGTAGTGAGTTTTGACTATTTTTACGCGTTCTTCAGTTGTAAAATGATTCATATTGATAAATGGCAAATCTTTCACATTGTTGCATTGCCGACAGCCTTGCCAGAACGGCGGTTTGAAACCACTAAATGGATAACTCTTTACATTTTATACACGGCACAAATTAGTGCTAACTTACGGAAGCGTAGAAAGGCCACATGTTATTTTTATTTGTTTCTTAGAAACTACGACTTTGAAACTTGAAATTTCGACTTAAAACTCTAAATTACGACTTTAAACTCGAAATTTCGACTTTATTCTCGTAATTTTAAAATTACGACTTCAATCTCGTAATTTAGAATTCAAACTATAACATACGAGATTGAAATCGAAATTTCGAATTACATGAGTCGTGCTATCGAAATTACGAGATCAAAGTAAAAATTTCGAGATTAACGTCGAAATTTAGAGTTTCAAAGTGGTAATTTTCAATAAACGAATAATAAAAATATGTGGACTTCCTGTGCTTCCGTATACTATAGAAATATATTCATTGTCCATCTTCATAACCATTAATGTGTGTACATTTTTGTCGATGTTATCATAGTGTTGTAAATCATGGCCTAAAGAAAATAATGTCGGCCGCTATTGGTAGCCATAAACCAATCGTGACGTGGCTAAGAGCGCGCCTAGTCCGACCGACTTTTCGCGAATGTTCGATATTTGCTGCCATTCTAGAGGTGGCGAGAATTATGCCACCTGCTTTCACGGTATTCTGATGAATTTTCTACGGCCTTCGATTGCCAAATAAAAGCACAATTCACTTGCCTATTGAGACAATCAAGTGGAAGTGACAGTGCAGTACGCAGCTATTCATTTTTAATTCTTCTTCATTTAGTTGTTTCAGGGATATAAAATGATTTGAAATTTTATATAATATCAGACAATGGAAGTCCGAACTAATGAAATTCATCATGAAACATTGTCAATCACCTTATAACATCTACATCATTATCATCTTTTTTTTTCAATGAAACCGTTCAATATAATTTTTTTTACTTATTTTATTTTCAAGTTTTCAGTTTCTGATTTTTATCCACCCTAATGCTACACAGTCTTCGTCTTCGGTTGATGACCCGAAGACGATCGAAACGTCGGTAACTTGGTTTAATTTTCATTTCCTTTTTTGTTTAATTGTTCAACTTTCAATTTTTTGCTTGTGTTTCATTTCACTGTGATTTCATTTCAGGTTTTTTTTGCTTAATATACCTAATCGTTATTTTCAGCTATTCATTTTCAATTGTATTAGTTCTTTCAGGGATCTCAAATCATTTTATATCATATCATATTAGACAATAGAAATCCGAACTAATGAAATTAATCATGAAACATTGTCAACCACCTTCAAACAAACATAAGTTAGATTATTCAGAAAGCCATTGACAGTGGCTTCATATTTGTGTGTTTTGCTTTGATCTTTAAAAAGCGTATTTCTTTCTTTATGTAATATGATCATTTTTCTGTCTTGTTTAATAATTTTATTTTCTATTCACGTATCAAAGAGTTCACTACATTTAAAACTAAAATTTGCTTTAATTGATCACCTCAAGTTATATATTCGGGGAAATTTAAGCATTGAAGTGGCCGCCTTCCTTTTCCGACGTATGAGAGTGAATGACATTTTTTGGAAAATCTCTCATTTTGAGGAAATGCACAGCTGTAGCTGATTAAAAATGTGAATATTCCGTACTGAAATGTACACGGTTTAAGTTACTTACTGAAATTTATATTTATAAATAGAAATATGGATTTTATCAATCAATATCACTAGACTCCAAATCCCCATTCTCCCCTAATATCTGTAAAAGGGTCCCGCTTTCAATCTAGAACAGACGGAAATTTCAGAATTTCTTTTGATTATTTGGATACCTTGAGGGGGACCATGTTAGGACATATTTTGGATATCCATTTCTCAAGTCCAACAATTTTTGGCATTTTCAGGCATATTCCGACCTATATTGGATATAAATTGGAGAATATTCGATGTTGACTAGGTATTTACGTCTTTCAGTATTCTCGAAGTATGGAGAACCTCAAAATATGATTAAAAAATCGCAATGAGCTCTCAACGATATCAATAAGCTTCCACGCATACCAAAGTTTACTCTTGAGTAAAAATAGAAAGTTATAACATTACCCCCATCATTCTTTCATTTATAAAGATAAGATTTCAAAGAAATGATGAGGGTTCACAACATAAAACACGCATTAATAGTCGAATGATAAAATTGAAGAACAACACAGAAAAATGAATACAGTTAAAACACGATATGCATCAATAGGGTGGGCTCTTCAATAAACAGAACATTCCTAGCTACTGTCACCTCTATTGAGGAACTTTATAAGCATTGTTTGTTTTATATAGAAATAAAAAAAAATATATATATATATATATATATATATATATATATATATATATATATATATATATATATATATATATATATATATACACGTTTAATGGTAATAAACACTTTGTAGGAGTACCTAATTCATTAATGTAAAAATTTCAAAGTTATATGTACACCTTGTAACTAATAGTTTCTATGGAAACCTTTCAACTGCATACAAACATGACCCTTAGTAAACTTGATTATACTCATTTTCCGACCACCAGTCTATTTATTTGCAACAGTTTGATATTACTTGGTAAACATAGGCCAAAAAGTAACTAAAGGCTCTCCAGAAATGGAAGAAGACAATTCTTGGGTTTTTGACTCTCTAGTTTGTTTTTTGAACGGTCCCATTTGGAACGCTCCTCTTCAGACATTCATCGAGGAGAAATCTCTTAGTAAGGCGGTCTCATATTTCAAATCACCCTATGTAAAACTTGCTTTTTTGCAGTTTTTGAACCGAACGTCGAAGACAATGAGGAGTACAAACATATTTTCGATGAATATAAAAATTTGGTAATTATTTTGCAGATTCGTTTATATTTTGTTCGCTTAACTGTTTTTTGCTAGGTGGATTTTATGCTCGGAAACTTTATGGAAGATATTGGAATAACACCAGAACAATTTGAAAATGCTTGTATTGAAGGAAAGAAACATCCAGTATCATTTGATCAAGTAAGTATAAGCAGTTTTTCCTTTTAACATTTTTTTGGTACTTGAGTTATATCAAATTGCGAACTAGGTACACACCATATAAGGTATTACAAATTCTGTGGTGCATAGAAGTATTAATAAATATAGTTTTAAAAAACTAAAAAACACGCTTTTAAAGAACATCGAACTAAAAAGTTAACAAAAAATACTAGTATTTTTGTGAAAAAAGCGACGGGTGCGTGATATACAAAAAATATGGCACAAAGCGCCCACGCTTTTTTCACATAAATACTAGTATTTTTCGTTTGTTATTGTTTTAAGCTTATTTTTGAAAAAATATTTTTAACTTTTTAGTTCGATGTTCTTTAAAAACGTGTTTTTTAGTTTTTTTTAACTGTAGGTAGTGTAGGTTCCTTATCAAACCAGTCAGTAAACTATAAAATTCAGTGGTACATACTAATATTTTCAGTCGTTATTTACTCAAAACCAGAAAAAAATTAGTATTGATACCTGATTCAGCAGATGAATATCAAAAAGGATAATACAGTCTGTTTAAAATCTGTTTCTCCGTTAACCAGCTGTCGCTTCCTACGAACAACACTTAAAAGTCGAAACTTGTGCGAGCTGAGGACTGAGGTCTTACCTTTGAACATGTGATTCCTAACACGGGTTGGACGATAGGAAGTGAAAATCGATCGTCCGGCCTTGCAGTTGGAACCACCGGTTCACACCGCGGTCGATTGAGTGAGTGGAGCAGACTACCCGCCTCAAGCCACCGTCCCAGAAATAGTGTGTCAACAAATTTAAATATATATTCCAACTCAAAAGTGATGAAAATGTAAATTAATAATGATTCGAACTTTGCGATATGGTTATATTGTGGCGAGTGAAATAAAATCATATTGTGGACCTATAGAAGATTTTACTAAAATTGAACGAATAAATTATATACACATCTAAAATTTGGAATGGTTCGTGCTTCGAATAATCAAATAGTGACTAATGATGAAATTAAAATTAACGTTTAGAAATTTTATTTCAGATATACCTACTTTGATAAATCAAAATTCCTACGGGGGCAAATATTTGAATTGTTTCAGAAAATCATAGTTTCACTGTTAACCATTTTCCTTTTTGTGTATTTTCACCTTCCACAATCTGAAAAAATTAAAATTTCAATAGAGAACTATATATACACAGGTGGAGAAAAGGAAAACTTCTAGAATTGGAACCTCTGGTGTGAAATGAGTGTTTTAAAAACACTTTCTTCAAACCAGAACAAAATACTGTCTCTTCATCAATCACAATCCTTCCCACCTCAGTAGCAATAATGTTTAATCAAATAAAGAAAAAATACTGATTGTATCGGGATATGATGACAGAAATTTAGCAAATGCATGGAAATTACTTACCAGGAAATACTGAAGACCAACGTGCCTGACGCAGTTGTGTTGAAATAGTTACTGTTTAAATTTATATACCTAATGTTACCTGTAGCGAGAAATACCCTGACATTTTGTCAGAAACAACACAAATTATTCAGACGATACCAAACGCCAACAACATTGGAAGACAAGTATTGATACGCCTCTGTACATAGCATTTGTATGTCTTACAGGAGCTTTAGTGGGGATTACATTGAAAATGAGTTTGTGCGCATGGGGGCGAGCTCGCCATCACGTTTGGCGCTTGCTGTACTCACATTGTGTTTCATATTATTGAGAAAACGAGGTTTTCAACTGATCATTATGTGATTCCAGGCGAATACTGCAGAGCTTTCCACGTGATCGTCTACAAATCGCTTTCTTCAATTATTTGTTAAATATTTCAATTATTTTTCAACATTCTAACATATTAAGCAACAAACACTGTCAATCACATTTTAACACCCTTTTTTTAACTGAATAACCTTACTGTTCCAGAATTTATTTGAGCAAATATGGGCCGCAAACGACTACGAAATATTCAGGAGAATCATGACACAAAGAAATGTGGAATTGCAATTGCAAGCTCTAGAACTAATTGAACAAAAATATGGCATAACTCCTCAATCCTTCATTCCAAAACATAAGGACGATAATGTTAAAGAAATACCCATCATCATAGAAAAGTCCTCTGATATGGAAAATGAAGTTATGGAAGAGGTTTCAAAGTGAGTTGTAACTTTCTTCAGTGTTATAGAATTTTCTGCAAACATCAATACACTGCGGACGTAAATAGTCCCCTACTTTTAACCTTTGAAAGGGACAAGTTATCAAGGTCGGACAAATTTCAAGTAAAATGGTATTGATCCTTTTCATTACTTTTTGATAAATACAATGGTGTTGCATCACTCGTCGTCGAAAAGGCGCTACCAACTTTTTATTCCAAATATAAATGAGGGTCTTGTGTGCTTTGTCTTATATACAACAGTGTGTAAAAGCTAAATGGAATATATTCATTATTTCGGTTACTGTACATATTTAAAAAAAATCCCGAAACACATCAAATGTAAATTATAATTTGACATTCTTCAACGTAAAAATGCCACCCCTACCTTCAACCCTCGTCGAATGACAGGTAAAACCCCCAATTTTTTAAATGGTAAGTATAGGTTTGTGATACATCGTTTGAAAGGTTTCTTTATTCAAAAATGTTGTCGTTTTCAAGTTTATTGCAACAATTAAGATAAAATAAATTAAAATCGTATAGTTACCAAAATTCGATAAAATACATTCAAAAATTAAAATGTAATGCAAAACGTAATGAAATGTAGAATAAAAAGAACTATGGATGTTAACGAAGTAGATGCTCAAAATGTTCACCGCGAACGTCTTGGCAACATCCGATTCTCAAATAAAAGTGTTTTCTTACATTATTCAACATATCAGGCGTGACCGACCTAATCGCAAGCGTTATTCGTTCTTTCAAGTCATTCAAATCTGAAGGTTTAGTTTTGTGCACATTGCTCTTTACATATCCCCATAAAGAGAAATCTAATGATGAAAGATCAGGTGATCGCGCTGGTCATTCAATCGATCCTCGCTTCCCTATCCATTGATTGGGAATTGTATCGAGGTATTGCCGGACATTAACTTGGTAATGTGGTGGCGCTCCTTCCTGCTGAAATCACATCTTATACACTGGAACTTGGGGGTTTCCTGGATCAGGATATAAATTTGCTAAACTTGGAATGACATCATTTTGAAGTAGTGCCAAATAATTATCGCCATTCAAGTTGCCCTCAATGAAAAAGGGACCAATGATATGGTTTCCTACAATCCCTGCCAAACATTAACCCTTTGAGGGTATTGCGTGTGTTCTTCACTCATCCAGTGAAGAACACACAATAGCGGCAATTTTGTCGATTAGCATGACCGTTAAGAGACAAAGTACAGTCATCAGAAAACATAAGGTCTTCTAATTGGATGATATTGTTACCAAAATGTCAATTTTTTACTCACAAAAATGAGTTCTATCAAAATAGTCTTCTATGAGCTCCTGAGTAGGTATCATTTTATAGGGATGTATTTTATTTTCTTTTGATATGTTCACTTCAGATGTATGGCTAACATTGAATGTAGTGGATGCCAGTCTACTCATCGATGTATGTGTGTTTTCCTTAAATTCAAGCATCACATCTAATTTGAGTTCATCACTCATTACATTGGCAGCTGCTTTTTTAACTGCCCCACATGACCAAGCTCGCGAAACTGCTTCTCTATTTTGTTTATTGTTCCTTGAGATACGGGCGGTAAATTAAGAAATTTCTCATGAAATAGGCGAGCTACTTTCTGTTGTGTTCGAGTTTTATCTCCGTAACCAATCATTTTAAAACTGGTATTTTATGCATTTTCGTTAATCTAACCATTTGTTAAACTTGAAGTTAACGAACTTTAAACTTAAATTAAAATACTGACAACTATTGTTGTAACATACAACAGATGACGTTTAGGTTAAGAATGAACGAAATCTCGACTTTCAGAAAGGACAAAAACCAAGATACGTACATCTCAGTTCCATACCACCAATATACGAGGAACTTTGGAAAGATTTTCAAGGAACTAGGTATGAAGGTGGTTTTTAAAACAAGTCATACACTACAGAGCCTTTTGGGAAGTCCAATAGACAAAGTCGAGAATTCAGAAAAGTCTGGAATTTACGAAATTGAATGTAAGGACTGCGATGCAAAATATTATGGACAGACAAAAATATCTATTAAAGTAAGATATAAGGAACACATAGCACACTTAAAATATGGAAGACCTGAAAAATCACAGTCGCCCATCATGCTTTGCAACAAAACCATTTCATAGACTTCAGTTCATTAAGATTAGACAAGTTAACAACAACAGGCAACATGAGAATGTAGAAATGAGTAAACACAATAATATTATGAATAACGATGACGGACCTATACCAAAGAGCATACTATATAGCTTGTTAAAATAAAATAATGTTGGGTTTACTGATTACTACTCAAGGACACATTGCAAAAATAAATTTGGATAGGCAATATTGTGAAATTAATTTTTATATAGCTGAAAATTGTTTTACATAAACATATATTGTAAAATAATAGATAAGGCAAAATTGTAAAATTAATTTAGGTTGGTATACCTGTATGGGTGGTACGCCTGGATGGTTTACCTGTATATGGGATACCTATATAGCATAAATAGGATTAGCTAGCATTAGTTTCTAGTTTTAATCTTCCTCTTTGAAGATAATCACTGGGTGATCGAAACACGTGACGAGGTGTTAAAAATATCGATTTGGTTTTGGGAAAAAACTCCAGTGATATTTATACAAAACAAGTTGACAAGGCGTTTTAAACTAAACTCGCCACGGAAATTATTTACAGTGTTTTAAAGGATACCATCTGAAAAGAACATTGCTATGGTTTTTGCTTACTTTCTTATTACCAATACCTCAACATGAAATAAGTTTTGACTGTATTTTATCGAATTTCGGCAACCACATGGTTTTAATTTATTTTATATTAATTGTTGCAATAAACTTGGAAGCCATAACATTTTTGAATAGAGAATGAAAAGACCTTTCAAACGATATATCACAAGCCCATACTTCCCATTTAAAAAATTGGGGGTTGTATCTGTCATCCGACGTGGGTTGAAGGTAGGGGTAGCATTTTTCCGTTGAAGTATGCCAAATTATAATTCAAATTTAACGTGTTTCGGGATTTTGTTAAAATATGTAAAAATATGAATTTATTCCATTTGGCTTTTACACACTGTATATTTCGGTTCTCTATCCAAAAATTTTTCGTTTCTGGAAATCGGATTAGCATCAATTGGTGTCAATCCCCAAATCAGTTTGCGTGAAAGGTCTGAGCAATTAAATTTGAGTCGAGAGAAAATCAGATGTCTCATTCGTCATAAAATTAAACCTTTTAAATACATTGAAAGGTGACGAATATAAACGATTATATTACTGTTATTGGGCCCAAAGGAATTTTTAAAATGATAGAAATTTCTTAAGAATAATTTTGTTCACTGTTTAGGCTACATTCACTAGCAATGGAATAGTATCTGATCAAAATCGCGGGCGAGGATGTCGTACTTTTCAGCAGTGGTGCGTATACAATTTTTTCTCACTGCGAGATGAAAAGTTCGATTCTTTCAACACACCATTTTCAACTTGATTAAGCGTTAATCAAAGAATAAAAATTCAACTGTCGTCACGTATTTCAAGTGTCATAGACAGTTTGATAAACAATTCGTCGCTAGGTTACCGAGAGGAAAAGTAAGTTATGGGCATGTGTGTAAGTGTTGTCTAACCGGGAGAGAACGAGGCACTTTTCTCCCGGATACAGGAAACGAAAAACGAACTTTTCATCCCGCAGTAGGAAAAAATGTTTATTTATTCATTAATTCTTATTTTGTCTCCTTCAAAGTGTCCTCCCTCAGATATAACACATTTGTGCCAGCTTTTCTCCAATTCTCGGAGCAGTTCTGATATGCATATTTTGGTATGTCCTCTCTCAGGGATTCGGTTATCTTCTCATTCGTCGCAAAACGCCGTCCTTTCATGGGTATCTTCAATCTTGGGAACAGGAAAAAGTCGCAGGGTGCCAAATCTGGTGAATACAGGGGCTGAGGCATGATTACGGTGTTGTTCTTGGCCCAAAAATCACGAACAAGGAATGACTAGTGAGCAGGTGCATTATAGTGATGCAAAAGCCATACCGGTCGATTTCTTCGTATTGCTTCTCGCAAGCGGTGCCTTCACTTTAAGGTAATACTCCCTAATGACCGTACAACTATGTGGCGAGAACTCCTGATGATGCAAATTCTTTGATAAATTTTTTTTCGATAGCAAAAAAATCACCGAGCACGCAAAACACTTTCAACTTTTATGCCTCTCACTATCAAACTAAACAGCTGAAACTGCGAACATATGTTCGAGACGAGTGTACCAAAATAAAAGAAATTGAAAAATCGCTAATCGAACATTCACCTTCTTTGTGTATGACATCTGAAGTGTAGGATACACAACCACAGTTTATTTTCAGAACTAGTGGATAAAAAAGAGGCGCTGGCAATGAAAATACCCCAGGAACATTTCATAATGTAGGAAATGAATTTGCAAACAGAGATCATTATTGTCAAGGAGGAGATGGTACACATTTTAAATATTTATTGGAATAAGTTTCGAATATGTACATTTTTTCTTGAAATCATATTTGTCATTTGTTTGCAGGTTCGAATATAAAACTGGGAACGGCTAATTCTATTCCAAAAAAAAGTATTGGATAGATAATTAATTAAAGTAGGCATCACAAGACCCTCTTTCTATTTGAATATTTACATAACAGATATACACAACAAAGCGACTCATGCAAGCCGTTTTAGTCTTACAAAAAAGAGCTCTCAGGGACCTCTGCAATTTAATATCAGTATATTTATGTCAATCAATACTTAAACGCAATGGATTATAAACAGTTTGTTCGCTTTCTTATTTAGAAACTGCCTGCTTAGTTCATAGTAATCGAGAAAGATTCAACAATACCCTGTATATCTACAATATTACATCACAAAATCTGAAACTGGCATTACCAACCAACAGTACGATTGAAAATAATGTATATAACATGCTAAAACTGTATAATCACCTGTCATTGCCTTGAATATCTAGTATTATGTGTGTTTGTATTATGCTGTTGTATCGTAGCTGGAATATATAACATGCCTGACAAAATTGAAACTGTCTATCGTATTTTATATTTTAATAATAAAAATCTTCATGAAAGATTTGTTTTGGATTTCTGTTTTTCAATTTTAATGGTTTTTGTGAATGTGATTGTGGACGTAATTTTTGTACCATGATTTTCGATCGTGATTACTGAATTTGTAGTGTACTGTTAGCAATTTTAAATTTGTTTTCATATTTTATATTTCATGAGTGTCTTCTATATTTTCAACGTCAAAAAAAATTTTGATTGATTTGAATCCCTTTTAGGAACTTCTCCACAGAGGAACCTTCTACTTCTTTCATTGAGGTAGGAAGTATTCTAGAGGAAAAGGAATTGTTGGCAAAGGTGCTGGAGAAGACAAAAGGTATTACATTTGCTGATATAAAAAAATAATAAATAATACTTTTGTTACTACATTTTAGAACAAGCCGACATGATTGACAAGCCAAAAGAGAAACCAGAAATTGGAAAACATGAAGAGAAAGTTGAGACAGAAGCGAAAATAGAAAAACAAGAACCAAAAGTATGTTCATATTCAAATGTTTTATTGAAATACTAAAACTAATTTTATTTAGATCGACTCATTGGAGGTAAAAAAACGACAAGAATACTTGAGAGCTCAAAGAGACAAGCTTGTAGCGCTGAAAAAAGAAGCTAGACGTAAGCAACTCGATGTTGACAAGGGTTCCAAAGATGAATCCAAATCCAGGCCCAAATCAGCCAAAGCGGCCCAAGCAGTGCTGACAGGTGTAAATCCTAGTATTGAGTATCAACAGCTTCAGTTGCGTAAAACCCTGGCAGATCGTTTGAAAGCGGAGGTAGTTGCTGGCAAAAAATAAAAATACTATATTTTCTCTTATATTTATTACCTAAATATAACGAGTACAATTTTTATTTTACATTTTTTCCAAAAACATTGATCTGTTACATGAAAAAGAAAGATTATAAAATGGCCTTTTCATCTGTGGTTTCCGAAACATATGGTTTGTATAAAAAATATGATAAGGCTGCCACTTCGTAATAAATTATACATCATTCAAAAGTTGCACAACTTTATAAAAATAAGTACCTATGGGTTCGTTAGAAGGTAACCAAGGTGACTTGAGTAACTTTTGAAAATTATTTGAATAAATTGTATATCCGCTCCTTTTCTACGTACCTTTTCGAATGTTGTCCTTAGTTATATGTAATTCATTCTCTTAAGCTAATGTTTGATGATGTTTTTCGAATATTGCTGTATTACTGTTGAGCGAACATAGCTAATTGGTAATAAATAGTATTTACAATATTTTTCGAATATTTCAACATCTGATCCAATACTTGACACAAATTTCATGAAAACAAACAAATTCTCAATCAGGCAACTACTGAATTGAAAAGACTAGTCCAACTATTTTCAAAATACTTGGTATTTTACCGTTCACAATTTTTTATCCTATTAAAAAATCAACCAAAAAGATTCATGTGGAAATTATAAATTTTTCTTTTTATAAACAAATATATATTTTTGCTTCGTTTTTAGGAAGAGACATATAGTTCTCAACAGAAGTCAAGATTAATTCTACTGATAGTCAAATTTTTGTTAAATATATAAACCAATGTCACTAATGCGACTCGTTTTTTGAATTTTCAAATGAACCTACCCTTCAACTAACGGGGCTTATTGGATGGATGTTCAGCTTTCAGCTGAGCATCCAAACAAGAAGATGGTTTTAATTTCAGTTCATCAGCTTCTTTCAATGCTTATTCCTGAAAAACATTGCCATATGAAATCTTGTTTGGTTTCTTTCGATGGAATTGTGCAAAATATTCGACAAGTGAATGAATATCGAGTTGAATTCTGGAAAATTAATACAAAATTGAAACATCACAATAGTTACAAAATGATAGTTGGGAATATAATACTTTAGTCTACGTTATATACTTCATACTGCTTGGCTTCAGTAAAGAAAATGCCTACAACTTATTAAAATTGCTGTATACAACTCTTTTACATTCTTTAAAACGTGAGTCATCCAAATAAATGGATAATTTTTACATATATCGATAAAAATTATTGGAAAATATACGTTTGATGTTAAGAAGGACCAGTGAACAGTACGAAGTAGGTGTATTGTACAAATCTAAGCACTCCAATGACACTACACACATTTTTTAGACAATAAATTCGAATCTATATACTATCTACTTCTAGATATTATATCCTAATCTACTTTAAATTTCACAATGCTCTCTACAGCTTCATCTTTATGAACATTTTGTAACATTTACCCTTCAAAGGCCAATTATAAACATCAAAACGGAAATCCCCAAAAGATTTTTACCTAAAAAAATTAGAAAAAATTCAGATTCTTTCATTCAAACGTGTCAGGTTAAAATTTATCACTATAAAAATATCAGAACATAAAAAATAACAATCAAATGGAAAACTTCCATTGTATCAATTTAGGTAAAAATCGATAATAAGACATTTTCTTCATTTCAATAGGTCTATAATTAGCAAACAAAATACATCGTAAACCTCTGGCAGAAGTCATTTTGGAGGAATAACATCACTTACAAATGTTTCGCAAAAATGTCGATGTAAAAATTACACAATATTATTTTAAATTAGTTTAGTTTGGCAACCAAATCTACTCAACAACATAACCTGAAATTTCATAGCCATGCAGTTCTGTTTTTTTTTCCTTTAAAACATACTGCAAGCGAATAAAAGACAAATTTTCAAAATGATCAGTACAATATCTTTAAATTATAAGCATTAACATTTTCCAAACACAATTCAATTCAAATTTATTCGTGAGAAAAAAGACGAGCCAGTCGAATAAACTCAAGATGTCTTATTAATAAACAAAGGTGATTAAATAAAAAAGTTTTGGTCAGGCACAACTTATGAAAAAAGGTGGATCATTACCAGGATTATGATTTCAAAAGACACAAAACCTGAAGACGTGGATGTAATGTTGTCAATTAATAAAGAACTATTCAATTCGGTCAGAGTTTTCCAACCATTTAAATTTATACCATAAACTAATTTTGAATACTCATTTCATCAAATAATAAAATAAAATTTCACATACTTTCATTTTATGGGAACTTTGAAATTTTGTCCTGATAATTAATGAATGACCACATACAACACAAAAAAAATCTTTGAAAATTTATAATGATCCAAATTACACAAATAATCTTTATCACATGCGCCAATCAATGTTTTGTACAATTACATTAAAACATAATAAAAATAAACAATAAATAATTATAACACAAACTAAGATCACCTGATCAGATTATATTATCTTAATTAATATTTTGGAGGGATCGTTCATATTTAAAAGTATTCAGCATTCAGTTGTAGAAACTAGCTACCAAATTAAATCGAAAAAGAGATATTATACTGAAAAAAACTATACTTTAGATTATGACATACCAACAAAAATTCAATCATTCAATTCCAATATATAATGATCTGAAACGCTCAAATTAAAAATAAAATCTTGTTGATACTTCTTTGATAATTTCCTCCAAATAATGAGTAAATCTTTTTTTCATTCAAATTTGAATATTTTATTTTATTCACAATCATTCGAATATATGCTGAGAATGGCCGAATCTTCAAACCCAATGAAAAATTTTTATTTTACTCCGACGGTGGACGTAAAGTAGATATATGAAGCATGGTTCTCCAAGATATAAATCATATATCAAATAATGGCTATGCATAATATTTCTGTCAAATTTTCGTAACAATGTTTCAGAAATACAAAAATCACATATTAACATATGTACATCAATATGACAAAGTGCTGAAAAAACTGACTTACACAATTCAATCATATTGAATAAAAAGTATTTGTGGTTTGATTCAATCTGCCTTCAGGCTAAGAAATATTTGAAAAAACGTTTTTGAATATTTGGCGAAAAGAAAATTTTACAAATATTACCAACCATGTTGAATTAACAATAAGTATAACCATCTACTGAATAAATAGAAAAAAGAATATAATCGTGAAATTATTACTAAATTGTCCAACCTTACAGATATGGGAAAAATTTTGCAAGATGCATCTGGATCGACTATAAATGTTTTATTTAATGATGCTTACCACCCCTACCTTGACTCTCCAATCACCTCAGAAAAGGCTCATGCAGTTCTTAGAAAGTGTAAAAACAACATATCCTATGAGTTCATAAAAAACCTACCCTTTGATTGGATTCTCTAACCTTGCTTTAAAATAATACAAGTATTTTCAAGACAGCTGTCATGCCTTCTGGATTTTCTGAAGTATTACTTCTTGCTTATGAATGCTTCATAAAGGAGATCCTGCTGATGATCCTGCAAGCTACGGGGGGTTGGTCTTGGTAAACCCACTCAAGTACTTTTCTAGGTTAGCACAAACAGGTTGTCCTCCTGGACAGAAGAAACCCTTATACTTGCAGAATGTCAGACCAGCTTTCACTCTGGTTGCGATTGTATCACTTCTGCTTTCCAATTTCACATTAGATATAGAAAATGTAAAACTTTAGCCATCTTTGTAGAAGATGTCATGTCAAGTGTTTCAATCAAAGTCAAAGGAAATGATGGAATTTCTAAATCAATTGATGTTACTGTTGGAGACTTACAGGGGAAATGTCAGAGCTATAACAATTGCAAAACAGTCCTTAGGAGCGAATTTGACCATTATGTCTGAAATCAGACTTGTGGAACAATTTGTATAACTATATAACGGTGCGGGGGGGCTAGATATTCAGAGATTCTGTAAAGGGTACAAATTTCTTTTTTGAAACAATTTTCCTGATGTCGAATAGCACACCTGATTATATAATAAGGTTAGAGACAGGGAGAATGAAATTACAATAAAATATTTCCAAGATATCATTGAACTGTTTGCATAAAACATTAACAATGGATGATGATCGATATCCCAAGCAATGTTTCAAACAACAGTTGGTTTGATAGGTGTCTGCGAGGACAAATTCAACAAATCAAAGAAATTTTATAGAGGCATATAATATTTGGAAAAGTTTAAATGCCCAGTCCTTAACTATTGTCAATGGACATGTCTACATGACTCTCATGTGTTCGGCTTTCCAAACATTTCATAGTTCTCTCAAATTTATCAGTAATTCAACTTCCCAAATGAAATTTATACAGTATGTAACTGCAAGAAGTTTTAAAACTATTTTGCATATACTTTTCAACTGCCAATTTACACAATTAAGAAACCCGATGGTGTATGTTTCTTGTAAATCCCAAGTCCCTTCTCATAGCATTGAATCGCTTAGCTAAAATAATATTGGATTATTAAAAAAAAACTGAGATTAAAAGCTTTCATTTTCAAATACATATTCCTGGCAACATTTTTTTACTAAAAACTTTGATGAAGTATGTAAAAGCTTCTTAACATACTAAAAACTATTAAATAATCAAAATAGTGTTGTTAATAATAATAATAACAGTAATGATAATAATAATGTATCGGGGCTTCAGGGGATAGGGCCTGACCAGCGCACACTACGGTAAAAAATAATAATATATTTAAAACAGTTATAGCTAAATACACTCAATCATCATAAATTGAAGACAATGCACGTTTTAATAAATCACTTTAAATCTCAATATGATGATATACATACTCGATTTTATGAGTTGAGTATGTAAATTCAACCTTTTTGAAATAAATTAGGGGGTATTATAATTTGGAAACATATCGATAGATTGTGTGTAGTGCTGATTGAAACTTCCTGAAAGGTATGGAAGTCTTAAGTTTTTCTATCACGAACGGATTGAAGCATATACTTTTTGGACTGCAACTATTCTGTCATACGCAGCTCCATTTTTTATTGTAATGTTGCAATAATTATTTTTTATCCACTATACATAATTGATAAATTGTTTGTCAAATGATTGTGAATAAAGTAGCAATCCTTAAAGATCATCTCTGCATGTAAGATATTATTTCTTTTCTTTGGTGAAAAAAATTCTTTACTGGTCCAACATAAAACATATGAAGAGTACCTAAATGAAACGAACCCAAGTGCGGAAATGATTCATACACTTTTAATGATAATCTCCTTTCTGCCTCTTAATACATCATGTTAATTACATTCCAAAAATATTTGATGTTTATAATTCAAATCAAAAGGTAACAGTGGAAACCTGCAATATTATTATTCAGTCTCTTAAAAAAATGATAAATTATTTCCTAAAATCCATGGTGAAATTATTTACAAAAAAAATTTCATTATATGTCTATTTCAATTTTACTTCATTTTAAGAGATAGATAATAACTTTCTCATATATATCTTCATATATATAAATAGTTTGCGATAAAAAATCCTAATTTCATATACATGGAACTGAATCTCTCCTTTTGTTTTATTTATAAACAGACAGAAATCCGTGAATTGTACATTACAATAAACAAATACTTTGTATACAATCGGAAGTTTGAAAAATTGTGCTTTCATAATAGTCGTTTTGGACCTATGACAACATAAACACGTTTTTCTCTTGTACACCAAACATAAATAAATGTCGTCAAAGGATTGTACTAGTTCCCTCAGAAGAAATATGAGACTCCTCAATACAATACAATGAATAACACAACAGTCGCCTTTCCATAACTACGGATAACTGCAGTTAACACTGGATATAATAATTGACTGTTCATGTTGTGTACACTTTCAACTATGAGATCACACTTGGTCGCACGTCACTACAGTTCGTAACGTACTTACCTGCGGATTGTCTATTAGACTATGAGAGTCTCGGCCTTTTTGTTATCTCTCCACTCTCTTCTTCATCTTCATCCGAATCACCACCTTCATAATCAACCAAACCCTAAAATCAAAAAATTGATTTTCAATTTTGCAATGTTTTTATCATATCAGTTTGATAAACTTATCGACAATTATAGAATTAGTAACGCTTGTACACACATATAGAGTAAGCTGTTAAGTTTATAGTAGTGAAATGATCTCAAAAACATAATCTTTCTTTAATACTGTAACAATTTTTATGGGTTCAAGAATATGTGTCACAACAAACTAAAATAACAAACTAGTCCTCTCTTCGTTATTCTCAGAAACATTTGCTTGACAAACCACTATTCTGCTCCAACCTACTGCCTTGTTTTCTATTGGAATTCGTCTGTTCCATATCCTTCCATGATGTGCTATGAGTCCAGAACTTTCCATGGATAAGATTTTCTTCAATTGAAAGTGTTTGAGAAAAAGTTTCAGAAGAACAATGGAAGTTAGAATATACCAATATTCAGAGGTTACAAGCATGAACTAGAATTGAAACTGAATCACCAGTAAATGTCTGTCACAGCTAACTTCAATAGAAAACTACAGCTTTTTTGAATTATTCAACAGGATATTTAAGAAATACAGTTTTTAATTATCGTAATAGTTCAACCAGAATATTTTTTCTAAAACTGGGTGAATCAAGACTCGAACAATTTTATCTTGGTTTTGGCAAATGGAACCCTCTATATTTTCTCACACATGAGAACTCCTCTTGAAAAGCAAGATATGAGAAAATGGATAATTAATTATAGGTATTTACAAGCAGTTCACTAGTTATAACAAAAAGTGTTCAAAATATTTTATTTACAACATTACCTTTTCCAACAAATATTTAAAAACAGAAACTTCGTAATATAAATTTAAGTCAAATTAATAAATTTCCAGGTAACCATCCCCAAAGGTAATATAATAGGAAATATTTTTGTTATGAAAGTTTAGTCAATCTCTAATTTAAAATATCCTATAACAAAACAAATTCAACTGAGTTCTTATTTAAAAAAATTGAAGTGACAAGTTTTATTTCCAAAGAAACCATTCATGAATATACATAATTTAGTTGAAAATGACAGTATTGCTCGAAGAGCAATTTTCATTTTGTAACTTCGAGGGCCCGTTACTTGGTAACGAAGGATTTTAGGAAAAAAAGTTATATGAAGTACTGGTGATATTTTGACCCCATCTATACATTCCCGAGAGGAAAAGAGGAAGTCCAGGGACACCCTGTATATATATATATATATATATATATATACATATATATATACATATATATATATATATATATATATATATATATATATATATATACATATATATATATATATATATATATATATATATATATACATATATATATATATATATATATATACATATATATATATATATATACATACACATATATACCATACATTTTTACTAGGAAATATACTATACATTTTATAGTTCGGCAAGTTAATCGAGGATTTGGTTAGCTATACTAATTTCTGATTACATTACTGAGTTTGGCACCTAAGTGATTGAACACTTGTATTGTGCAACTCTATTATATATGCGGATTTCAAATAAGTCTTGTAACAAAATGGCTTAGGAATAATATTAAAACATAATGAAAACTTCATAAGCGTATGTCAGCAAAGAAGTGTAAATGTTGCATTAATTTATTTATTCAGTATTTTTAGAAAGGTGTAATAATTATGAAAAATATATTTTTTTGATAGAAAACTGAATTTCTTGAATTTTTTTTCTTTTATACTGGATGGAAGAAGGTTGAATGCTTTAGGTAAAGTATATATTAAACATCTATGAACAATATTTTTGTTGCAGTTGGGAATTCTTAAGTGATGGTTTGTAGTACTTCTGGTTGTATAGTTATGTGAAGGATGGTTCTGATATTGCTTGTATTTGTAGGCATATATACATAGGCTATGAAAATATAGAGATCTTATGTCACCAACGTCTTCATTATAAAGTAGTGTTGTCTGATAACATTTTGTTTTCCTATATATTATTTTTAATATATAATTTTGAATGACATTTAGTTTTTGTAGAGCATTTTTGTACATTCCTCCCCATACTAGAATACCATAACGAAAGAGTGATTCGGCCAGTGATTTGTAAATTAATAAAAGGAGATTTTTGGAGAGGATACCTCGTAGTTGATAAAATTTATATATAAGCTTCCTCACTTTATTTGTTAGATAGTCAATATGGTTACTCCATTTCAAGTTTTTATCTATTATAACCCCTAAGTACTTGATTTCTTTCAACTCTGTGATTTCCTCCTTGATGTTCTTAATTTTTATACTACTGAAGGAAGGTCTATTAACATCTGTTGTTGAGAATGCAATATAGTGTGTTTTCTTGACATTCAGGGATAATTGGTACTTATCCAACCAGTTTTTGGCAATTTCCATATCTCTTTGCAGAAAATCTTTTGTCTCAATCCATGTATTGCCATTAAACAACATGACGGTATCATCCGCATACGATATTACTTTTGCATTTGTTGATGAAGATAAGAATGCGTTGATATATGTTAAAAAGAGAATAGGTCCAAGTACTGTGCCCTGAGGTACTCCTATTTTTATCGTTCTTGGATCACTTAAGGTGTCATTCAGTTTAATTATTTGTGTTCTATCTGAGAGATAACTGCGAAAGACATTCAATACTGTCCCACGTACTCCATAACATTCCAGTATATGGAATAGGCTTCTGAAGACTTATGAGGACTTCTTGGTACAAATAACAATCAATTTTTTTTTATTTACTCTTCGCTGCTAATATTCAAATTATTTTTCAATGTTTCAAATGATCAAGTCTTCATATTTTTGGTACAACATGTGAATTCTTTGGTATATACCAATACCATTTCAGTACTTGAATGAACTAGAATCTGAATATGAAAATCAAACCAACTTTGACATCTTGTTATGTAGAATTTTACAACACTTGGTTAGCGATATACGCTTCAAGAGATAATATTTTGTTATGGTGTGGGAAAAAGTTTTTTTCAATACACTAACTTTAATATCCCATGCTTAAAGTCGGTATAAGAGCCTATACTATTGCGCCAACTGTAGCCTTGACATTAAATAATGTAAAAGGTGCAAAGTTTCAATTCCAAAGAATGACCCTATTCATCTATGTTTGTTTCAGAAAATCAGAAAAATTGTGACAAATTGGTGTCTTTATTTCTGTCGAATTTGTTGGAGAAATCAGAAAGTCCATTCCTTTACATTCAAGTAATTGGTTAAAAAAAAACTAATACTTTGAATGAAATGGTAATTTTAAAATCTCGTTTTTTGAATAAAACTAAGAATCTAGTAAACACCTGTTTTAATTCCAATAAACTAAAACTGAACAATAAAAGAATTCAAAATATTGATATATCCTCAAATACCACTGTTCAACTAACCTACCATGTATTGTTATGCTGTATCATTAGATCTCCATGAAAATGTCAAGAATTTTATGAAAAACCACAACGACCGTGATTATTCTAAAAGATGTACAGAATTATTGTACATTCCTAGGTATAGACTGGCAGTTTGCCAAAAAATTTCTTCAAATTAAAATTTGTTCTGTTGCCTGTACCTCCCTGTCAAATCTTTGGATTCAAAATCAACTAAAAAATTCTTACTGGAGTACAGACAACAATTGAAGAATATATTGATGCAGCAGGGCTATTTATAATAGTATATACTATATTTAAATTGAAAGGGTTATACTTTTAGGAACGATTAATTTTTGGGAAAGTTTTTGGCTTTCTACTACTCCATCTTGATACAAAAGATTCCTTTGGCTGGTATTTAATCAAATAAGCGAATCAATGTCATTACAATGTCGATTACAATGTCAATTCATTCATTTTTCTTGTAATTCAATGGTAATATGAAAGTAACTGTTTCAGAATGGTTTTTCTTCCAGTTTGTGCTAGAAAGTTACTTCTTTGCATGATCTACACATCTATATATAGATTTACTTCTTTTGAAATAGATTGCTTCCTTCCTATCTTTGGAAGATTCCCAATTTTTTTTTTATCAAGATGGAGTGGTGGAAAGCTAAAAACTTTCCCAAAATATTCATTATGTTTTCATGTTCACAAAATTTGGCAAAATAATGTTTTGATGACCTTATATTTATCTCGTGTGTGCAACAAAAAAAAATGTTTATATCATCTGCTAAAGTCCATTAACCAGCTGTCCCCCTACGAATAACAACCCACAAAAATGGAAACTTGTGCGAGTACGATTAACGAGGTCTTAACTTTTTAACGTGCGATTTCCAGGACGGACATGTATCAAGTTTTTAAATACTGTAACAGTGCCTCAGTCAATATACTTTTTATAATAAAAAAAATCTTGGAGTTTTCAGTTATCAATTTTTCAAGAGATTTGATAATGTTTGCTATCGCACTCACAGAAGAAATAACTTCATTTAGTAATAGAAGAGAAATAACGATGAGATTGGAACCTTTGGTGTGAAAGTTGAATAACTTTTTTCGAGATCAATTGCCCTATCACCAAACTGATATTTTTGGATATATACTTGCCTTATATACTCGGGTAACAAATTTTAGTATATGAGGATTAACCAGACTAGACATCAATTTTCTTCTCCTGAGGATGCTAACTTTGTTGGCGAAACGCGCGTCGAGTGCAAAAATATCAGTTTGGTGTTAGGGCAATTGATCCCGGAAAAAGTTATTCAATAGTTGATAAGAAATGAGGTGCACCTGAAAATAATGAAATCTGTAACTTCACTTACCCTTTTGAATAACTGTGATTTATTTTCTGTACTAGGCAAAATGTTTGCTGTGGGTTGTCCGCCAACAGCGTTGGCATTGTTATTGAGCACTACTGACTTTTGTGTAGAATTGTTGTTAATTTTAGGTCCATTTGTATCTGGTTGTTTTTTCTCAATTATCTTCCCGATATTGTCGAGATCTGTATCAAGTTTTTTGGTCAGCATATCATTAGTAGTCGGTAGTACTGTTTCACTATCTTCAAAATCGTCCTCTTCATTGAACCACATCTCCTCCTCTTCCTCCATCTGCCTCTGATCTCTACGATAACGACTACTCCTCAATATCGAAGGAACCCTAAAAAAAATAATTTTCAACATTCTCCCATTCGGTAGTTTGAGTCACTTACCCATCCAAACTGTTTCGTTCTCTCTCCTTGTCTTTTTTCTCCTGATTGGGATCATATTTTCCTTTCAATATTTTGAAAGTCTGAACATAGGAAATATGATCGAGACATTTGCCATAGTTTTCAACTATGTGTGCACCAAGAGTTCTGACATCCTCTGATTTTATGAACTCAAACATTTCAATAATGGCAGAATCCAAGAGATTATATCGTCCATTATTTCTAATCAATGCTTCAACAACAGGTGCAAAAAGATTTCCTTTTATTATATACCTATTGTAAAATTCATCTTTCAATGATACTAGTTTACGCATAAATCTCAAAGCACATAAGACAAGAAATTTATGTGTTGATTTCATCAAGATCAATATCTTTCGAAGTAAATCCTTGTTGAGAATACAATTCTTGATATGGTAAGTGTGATGTTCTACGCAAAAAGACAAGAGTTCTAAGATCAGACCCAATAACTGAACGCTTCTATAGTCCTCTTTTTGCGGTTTGTCATGGACTGTGTTTTCCAATAGAGGGGCTGTAAAAATAATAAAAATAATTTTCAAGCTGTAAAATTTGTGCAATTTGGGGTGTTTTTGTTCAAATTTTGTTCTTGAAAAAAAAAAGATTTCAACCATTTCGTTTGTATAAAAATAATAAACGAAATTAAAACTGCAAAGATTTCTCTCATATATAAAAGTGGCGAAAGAAACCATTTAAACAATTATCGACCAATTTCTGTGCTTACAGTATTTGCAAAAATCTTCGAGAAACTGATACATACGAGGCGTTTGAATTATCTTGAAAACAATAACCTTCTATATAAAGGTCAATATGGTTTTCGTAGATCTAGCGACACAGAGATGGATGTAGAGTGACAAATTCAAACTGAAGTTTATAAAAATAAGAAATGTTGTCTCTTGTCTTTCGATTTGTGCAAAGCTTTTGATTCAGTTGACCACAGTATATTCTCTAGTCAATTTGAAATTGAATGGTATAATCAAATTATTTGCTGATGATACTACTATTATATACATTTCTCAGACACTTACAAAAAAATCAAAAATGATATGAAGAATGATTTGGATGGAATTCTCATTTGGCTTAATTAACATAAATTGAGGCTCAATTTCAATAAATTCTCATGTATGAATAAAAAATTAGGTTTATCCATTGAAGAGAAATTGTCACGGAATAAACATACTTTAAATATATATATATATATTTGTTTTTGACACAAATATATTTGAATTTAACAATCAATATTATAAACAAATTTTTGGTACACCTATGGTTTCTACTTTATCTCCAATTATTTGCAATTTTGTACTAGATGACCTTCTGACTGAAATTTTAAATAAAATAGAATATAATATCCCCCTCCTTAAACGATAAGTTGATGATATATTCTTAGCACTCCCTTCAGATCTGATCGAAAACACTCTTGACATTTTCAACTCTTTCAATCCACACCTTCAATTCACTTGTGAAAAAGAAGTTAATGATTTTTTACCTTTTCTTGACATGAAAGTCATCAGGTTTGAAGGAAACATTCTTAAGACTATGTGGCACAGAAAATCTATATGTAGCAATAGGTTCATTAGTTATTTTTCACAGCATCCTTCAAGGATGAAAACCAACTTAATTTTATCTCTTAAAGAGTCACTAGATTGTCCCATCCGGATTTTGTTAAAAATGATTTAAAATTTTCGAAAAGTAATCTAATGGAAAATTCATATCCTCCTAAGCTTTTGAATAAATATTTATTCAACTTACCCAAATTCAATCTTAATTCAAGTTATCCAAATTTATCTACCCCAACCTCACGTAGTATTAGGTATGAAATTTCCGAAACAGATAATCCTCCTCCAAATGAGAATAATCAAATTATATGTAATTATATATATATATATATATATATATATATATATATATATATATATATATATATATATATATATATATATATATATATATATATATATATATATATATATATTCCAAATATAACCCCTAAATTACTTAATATATTTCGTGACATAAAAAGTATTAGAATTTCTACCAAGATTTATAAAACAATTTCTACCAAGATTTATAAAACAATTTCAACCCTATATTCTAAAATCAAAACCCCTCTCAGCAACAAAGAAAAATCTAATGTTATATATAGTATTCCATGTTCTTCTTGTAATTCAATTTACATTGGTGAGACCAGTCGTGATCTATCTGATCTATCTAAACAAATGTTCTTGTGGACTGGCTGAACATGTTATCTCTCCAGATCATGTTATGGATTATCAAAATACTAAATTTTTAACAGTTGAAAATAATAAATTCAAAAGGCTTTTTCTAGAAATGGTTCACATAAGTAAACATAATAATAATTTAAACAAAAAATCAGAAATACAAAATTTAAGTCAAATTTACAATTATATTTTAACTTTTGATAAACAAAATTGAACAAATAATTTCAATATCATATTAGTAATAATTTTTCACGTACACTTACATTTAAATCTCACTGTATGTGTAAATATTATAATAATCACATTTTCTCTGGTGCTGTAACAAAATTTTCAACGTCAAATTTTGCATTTGACTTTTCTTTTTTATGTTTGGATTTATATGCCTTTTTTTATATTTTATACTAACTTTGGTGAGTTTTTGTAACATATCTATTACTGTATAATATTCGCATGATCTTTATTTTGTAGATATTCTTGATAAAGGAAAAAAATATATTTCCGAAAGCTTGAATAACAAAAAATATTGATTCCGTAGCCCGCAGATATTGACTGAAATATATATATTGTGAGAATTCATAAAGAGGAAAATCTCAAAACGATATGTGAAAGAGTTCTGTTCCTTAGAGTAAAACTTTATTCTTGAACTTTAATAAAGTACAAGCAACGTAGCAACTTTCGCAGGGTCAAATTTTTCAGAGTGTGAATAGAACTGTAACCGACACAGGCTTTTACAGCCAGAGTCACGTTTAGCATCAAACTTTTCGTCTGTTACCTTACAGTAGTAAATGCGTTAATGCATTGACTATGAGGACGAGGTTACTATCTTGAAGTCTTATCAATGACTGACTTGTTCTTTCTTATTCAAGCTGTAGAGTATTTAGCTGTAGATGCGAGAAATCTTCTAGAAAATGTTGACAAAAATTTGTTTGAACAATTCAACGCCATTATTGCTCAAAAACGGGGGATAAAAGATAAATGCTTTGAGAGGATATTTTAAGGAAAATGTTTTGCATCAATTGTATTGAAAATACTAAGAGACTTCTTTTTACAGGTTCTAAGCACTCATCTGGAGGCTACATATTTGAAACATATTTGAAGAAATATAAAGAAAGAACTACTAAAAGTGCAATAATAAAGAAATAAAAGCGCGAATAATTTTCAGCTGAAAAAAAATGTGAACAGGATATAAACTGTGGAGAACACTCGGAAAAACCTGATATAGATGCAGAGCCTTGAGAACATCCTGAATTGATTCATTTGGAGGAGCAAACTTTGGCAAAACTAGCACAATGCATCAAACAACAATATGTGACTACTGTGTAGAGTTTGTTGTACGAACATATATTTCCCAAAGCTATAGCTAGGGGATGGAATAACCAAGATAGTGCCAAACGTGCACTAGAAAGACAATATAACATGACAATATCCGATTGTGTCCTTTTTTTTCCATCCCCAGAAGGAGTTACATTTGGAGGAAATCTAATGTCCATTTTCAATCAGAAATTTGAATATAAAAGAAGCAGTATCACAATATAAAATCAATTATTCAACAGACATGAGCAATAACGAATATATTTTTTTTAAATCAAAATTATTTCTACCATGTACAAGGGCAGTTGAATATATGGTCCAAAAATATTGTGAACAACATGGGTTCATCCAGAATAAATCAACATCAGGCAACCTATTACGTTAAAGCCTTAGATAACAAATTACAAGTTGATTCTATATACATGGATTATGCAAAAGCATTTGATAAAGTTAATGACTTCCTGCTGATTGGTAAACTCCATATAAAAAGCAATGATTGTCTGTTCAATTAATTCATTATAACCACAACACTTACATAGGGTGGCAGAGAATAAATGTGACAAACTTCAGGGGGTGATTCTGCATGAAAAAATAATGACAGCTTGCTATATAATTTTGATTGCAAGTGCTTAATTTTCCGACATACAGGGTGTTCTGATTGACTATTCATGCTCTGAAACCACTTGAGATAATGCAAATGAAATTTGGTTAGTGTTAGGATGTAGTTATTGCGCTTTTGTTGAAATGGAATTAAAAATGTTGTTCATCATTGGCGCTCATACGGGTAATGATCTCAATGATTTTAAAGTAAAAAATGGTTTAATTTGTGATAAGAAGTGGGACACCGTTTTTATGCAAAAAAATGAAACATCTTGACAAGTATAGGAATGTAGGCTTTCACAGCTGGCTTCAATGTTTTGGTTGGTTTCCAGGTTTTGATAATTGCACAATGAATCTCAAAATTCGTGTGCCATCTTTTTTCTCTACTATAGAAATGTCATTGTCATCAGAATAATGCACAAATTCAAGAACACAACACAACAAAGTTTTTGTTTCGGGGATGAAATTAGATGATTTTAATGTATTTCCACGTGTTAAAACCGAAAGCGACCATAAAAATTATATATTAGCTCTTGTTTTCAAGATATAGTATCATTATATTATATATATGTATATTGAGTTTTCAACAAATGAAATATTTCATCACCAACAGTTGGTACACATGTTTGTTTACATAACACCCCTCTCATCAGCTGTTCTTAAGTAGTAAACATAACCTATGTGAGTTTGTCAATTGTACGCACGTGGTTGCTATTGAAATTATCGTGTGAAGTTGATTTTTAAATTAATTTAAGTGCTGATCTGAAATGCCTCGAAAGTGTGTGAATTATGTCGATAGCTTTTGCTATATATGTGGTGAAATAACATTATTTAAGGCTCAGAAACGTAAAATGACACCTATCGTTAAGACAGCCTATGAATATTATTTTGGTGTGAAAGTTGGGGACCAAGATAAATCATGGGCTCCTCATATATGTTGTAATTCTTGTTCCGTCATATTGCGAGAGTGGCTGAAAAATAAAAACCGGGCAATGGCTTTTGCAGTACCTATGGTTTGGCGTGAGCCTACCAATCATACAGACGACTGTTATTTCTGCTTAACTCCTCCCATTAAGCAAGGTTTATCTATGAAGAAAAGAGGAACGGTTAAATACCCTAATCTCCCATCTGCTCTTTGGCCTGTACCACACTCAGACAATTTGCCAGTCCCTTCTCCACCCCAAAACTATGAAATTTTAGAGGAAGTTGATGAAGACTGTTTAGAAGGAGCAACCCATCCTTCTACATCCTATGACCCTGACTTTGAGGTAAGCGATAGGTCTAGTGATCCGCACAGAATTAGTCAAGCAGAGTTGAGTGACCTCATAAGAGATCTTCGCTTGTCTAAGGAAAAGGCTGAGCTGTTAGGGTCAAGACTACAACAGTGGAATCTTCTAAAACATGATGTGAAAATATCTCAGTACAGACAGCGTCAAGAAGATTTGCTTCCTTTTTTTGAGAAAAAAGAAAACCTCGTAGTTTGTTCTGATGTTAATGGTTTGATGGACTGCTTGAATTTGGATCACACTCCATCTGAATGGAGACTGTTTATAGACTCTTCAAAACTAAGCTTAAAAGCTGTACTTCTGCATAATGGAAATCAGCTACCCTCTATTCCTATAGGTCATGCAGTTCACATGAAGGAAACGTATTTAAATATGAAAACACTTCTCCAATCAATCAAATATGAACAACACAAGTGGCACCTCTGTGGTGATCTGAAAGTCATTGCTATACTCCTAGGAATGCAATTAGGGTTCACCAAGTACTGTTGTTTTTTGTGTCTGTGGGACAGTAGGGATAGAAAATCTCTCGATAAAAAAATGAACTGGCCTACACGAGACCTAAACCCTAATGAGAAAAATGTAGTTTACGAGCCTCTTGTAGATCCTAAGGATGTTCTCCTTCCCCCATTACATATTAAGTTGGGACTAATGAAAAACTTTGTGAAGGCCATGGACCAGGAAGGACAAGCTTTTAAGTACTTGAGAGCAAAGTTTCCCAGGTTGAGTGATGCTAAAGTCAAGGAAGGCATCTTTATTGGGCCTCAAATCCGTGAAATCGTAAATGATCCTGCTTTTGACATGATTTTAACAGGAAATGAAAAAAGAGCCTGGGAAGCCTTTAAGGGGGTTGTACATGGGTTTTTAGGTAACAAAAGAGATGATAACTTCACAGCATTGGTTAAAGAGCTTCTTCAAGCTTACCACCAACTTGGATGCAACATGTCCTTGAAAATTCATTTTCTTCACTCCCATCTTAATTTCTTCCCACAAAACTGTGGAGCTGTGAGTGACGAACATGGAGAAAGATTCCATCAAGACATTGCCTTAATGGAACAGAGATATCAGGGCCGTTGGAATGAAGCAATGCTTGCAGACTACTGCTGGTCTGTGTGTAGGTATGCTCCAGAAGTGTTTTATAAAAGACAAGCTAAACGACAGCGATCTTACAATGAATCGGATGGACTTAATTGAAATTTGGTGGTACAAACTTCTTTTATTTGTCAAAACACTAAGAATAATGTTTTTTTTTATTAATTTTGTACTTAAAATATTTTAAAAGAAACATAACAATATTGTTTTATGTACTTTCACTTTTCACGTATAGTATAACTACTCTTTAAGATTAAGTACTGTGTATCTCAAAAACCAGAGCTAATAAAAATTTTTCATTGTTATTTTCGTTTTTATCACCCCAAAATTAGTGGAAATTGACTAATTTAGTGTAGAAAACATTCAAAAAATATTTTTTTGTTGTGTTGTGATAATTTACTGGAATATCTGATTTGTGTTATGAAATTCGTTTTATCAAGTTGGTGTACATTTTTTAAACATTTTGACTCCACTGTAGGCTACAGAATATCATAAAATGCAAAGTTTACCTTTGATAAAGGAAGATTTATGGATCTGAGAAAAGAATTCGTCAAAACTGACTTTTGGACACTACATTTAGAATTGGAAATTAGTCTACTTCAACTGCTGAAGACCCCACCTTGGTTAGTGAAATACTCATCGAGATGAGTGTTGCAGTTCTGGTGTTTAGAAGCAGTGCTTGTTTTAAATTTATTCTACGCTGAAGGTTCCAGTGCTACCTTTCATTATTATTATGGTTCAGTTTATTTGAATTCTTTATTAGCATGCAGTAAAATTCCTTGTTTCTCTTATGTTGTAGAAGAGGAATATTTTTATTATTACTTTTGTGTTTCCTTGATTTAATTTCATTTGATTTAATTCCTGTGTATGTTGAATTTTGTTAAGAAGCCAGTTGAATGTCAAATAAAAAACCTATAACTTGTGCAGTTGTCAGTCACTACAAAAATAAAATATTTTATAGAATATTTGGATCTATATATTAAAATACAACTTCTGTGAGTATTTAGAAAATCAGTGAACTAGGAACAAAAAATCAATCCTTTAGGAAATTTGTTTAAATTTTAGAAATATGAGTATTGATAATATATATTATTTATATGAATTATTTAAAAAACACAAAAATATAGAAATTATAAATAAGTAGTAAAACTAACTAACTAACATCTTACCTATAAGTATCTGGACACTGTGTTTATAGAAAAAGTTCAGAAAATCTGTTTTCTCCGACTTGTTGGCGGGTGTCAACATATTCTCTGGGTCCAATAGTATCCTCAGCACTCCCATCAATTGCACAGCACCTCCCAATTCAGGGTCAGTATCACAAATCATTTGTTCTATGATTATATTCAGAAGCATTTGGTCCTTGAAGAAGATGTTTACTTCAATATGTTTAATTCTAATCAATATACATATATTCTATATAAAGAATTATGGCTACCGACAGTACAAGAAATATATCTAAGAAATTTTTTTGGTATATTATATATATACACACATCTAGGAATTCAGTACAATTTTCAAAATTTTTTTTAATGTAATATTTATATGTTAGTGTTTCAATTCTTTATTAATATTGTATTATGTAATATAAAAATTGTCATTAATTTGTTGCTTGCAAACCAAAAATGAGTTTTGTTAGAAATCAAGTTTTTTAAATGTGGTTAGTTTTATTGAGAAACTTTTCAAAAAATGTGTGGCATCTAGATAATGAGTTCATATTTAGTGTGAAATATCAAATGAAAAAGAAATGGAGGTGTAGAACTACAATGTTTTGAATTTTTATTTGTTGGAATGTCATCATTAGAAATATAAGTTTTAAGTTGACATTCAAGGTATCTCAATTTGTTTACTGACACAGTAAAGAAACATTGATTGTATGTTATTGTCTGGAAAAAATGTTAACTGATTTGAAATCTAATCAATACAGTTTATTGTATGATTTTCACTATAAAAAGGTTTTACAAAAACCGAGACACGGCAATAGCTTCCTCAAGCAAAAACTGCTAAATAATTGATTAAATAATTGGGTAAAAAAACTAAAAATATCAGTAAAGTCTGTATTAAGTGGAAAATAAATGTATTTTCAACTTTGTTTTATTAGCTCTATTTGGGGACAAATTTATAATATGCTACTACTTCAAGAAAATGTGTCTTGAATAAAGCATTATCAAAACCAAGAAATTTTATATAGCTTGCATTGAGTCTTTCTTTTTAACAGTGGTGCAATTTACAAAGAAAGGCAAAAAATCAAAATTAAATTATGCAGATAAAATTTTACATATCAAACTGTTTGCAATAACATTTGCCAAGTTTTGTGAAATAACTCCACTTTCGAAATGTTTACGTTGAAAATTAAATTTTGACAGATAATGCAGTCACATGACTACTATTTTTTTGATAATTTTTCATTTCTGAGTAAGTAGAAATTGATGCCAGTCAACTTCAATCAACAATATTAAGAAAATTCCGTATGAAGAATTTACTCATCACATTGCATATAGTGTGTCCAAGATGCAGAGGGCTGGCATGGAAAAATCAGAAACAGTGAGAAATACATGTAACCAACCACATTACCAGTTTTAATTTTTTATATAAACCCCAAAAGAAATCTCCTGATATAAGTTAGCCTTTTTAATGACACTTTCACTAATGTAATTGTTGAATTAGTAAATTTTGAGACATGAACTTTTTTTAATTTAACCGACTTTGTAGGTATCTCTCGAAGTTTCCAATTTTTTCATGCTAACTCTTCTTATTTTGGACACATTGTGTAGTCAGAGAAAAAATTGTACCCGGATTGACAGTCTTACTGCAAAAAAGAATGGGATACATTTGAAGCACCTATAATGTTTCCAATTGTACATTTTTATTTGGGTCTGATTGTTAATCTGATAATTAAAAATTTCAAAATGTTCAACCATTAGATATTGTTAAAATGAAATATTCTTATCATCTCAAAACAAATCAAGTAGTTGCTTGAAAAAAATAATATAAAACATAAGTAATGACAAAGAGAAATGATAATTTTGTTTTACCTCATCAGTATTGCTAGCCTGTTGAAGTGTGTACTCTCTCACAGCTGAAGGGGAAAACTCTACAATATAAGTCAGTATATCGATGGAGGCTGTTTTAGTCTTCCTGTCATCTATAGCGAGTGTTATTTCCAGAGCCGGCAATATTCCAAGTGTTGTGAGTGTTTTGTAAAATGATTCCTTTGCTTGAGGTTGCAAATTTTGTGAATAATTACAAAATTCTTTTAGAAATAGAACCAAGTCCCTTCGTTTAGAATCCGGCGTACTCAAATCAGTTAGCACCGTGAAAAGTTCTGTCAAAAACTTTTCATCCTCTTGAACTAGTGACACTATTTCCACTTTATTGAAAAATATGAAACTGCTTAAGGTGGATAACATGTTTTCTTCAAAAACCGAGGGTGTAGGTAATACAATATCTTGAATATACTGTACACGAAAAGTCTGATGTATTTTCGAAAGAAGTTCAGAATTTTTAATAGGAATCGCTTCTTTAAATTTGGCTTGCTGTTTGAGATATTCTCGGTGTCTTTTGGGAGTTGGAGATGACCTATCATATTCTAAGCAACCTACTACATCAAATATCAATTCATCACTAAACATTACATCAAACAAAACGTTCTTATTCAACAGGAATATGTTTTTGAATATATCGTACAAATGATGTAAACCTTCGGTATTTTCCAAATCTTCACACATATGAAACAGATTTATTAGCTTTCGTATATATCCTTCACTTTCAATAGCAGCAGCCAATTTTTCTTTTCTCATTGGAGAACCTAAACAGTTGCTAATCAATTCACTTATATCTTCTAAACGACTGAGTTCACAACTCGGTAATTCTATTGGCGGTGCAGAATCTGACATATCATCAAACCTTTCATCTTCCGATTCTTCCACAATATCCTGAGTAATTTCGACAGATGGGTCTTTTCCCTGAACTTGACAAATTTTTTCCCAGATTTCATCACAACCAAGTTTTTCTTGAAAGCTCAAAGCTAAATCGAAGTTATCTCCCTCTGACCACACTATCAAAGTATCTTGCTGTTTTTGATAGGCAGTATCAGGTTGTATTTTTGACTCCAATAATAATGAACCATCACTTTCTGCACGCACTAGGAGCGATATTCCTTTCAAACGATCCACATATGAAGAGGAAACATGGCCTGTACCTCTATCATCCCATTGTCTATCGGCATTTAAAGCATACAGCTTCACTCTCCTCCTTGTATCAGTCATGATCGAAAGTTTTCTAATCCTTTTCAGTACACTGGCAAATTTCCCACATTCCGCCTGCAATAACAAAATATCAAATTTGACATAACATAAGCATAAACATAACATTTATGTCAGATGATTTGTTTCAACAATCGAAACATCAAAACAAATATAACCAATAACAATCATTAACAAAATTATGTACTAACCTGAATGTTGAATGATTTCCTTATTATAGTCAACAGCTCACGTTATTTGTAAAAAGATTTTCTAATACACTAATACAAACGCGCTTATTCCTTATGAACAATGAAAATCAGTAAATTTTAATTTATAACATGTCAATCGTATAATAAAACGCTGGATGTTTAACTCTATTGTGAATTAAATATTTAGATTACTCGAACACTTCTGATTCATTTTCGTAAACGTACATTACACTAATTATCGCCATATTGAATTCACAACAACGCTCAAACGAAGTCGGGGAACGGGGTTCGCGAAGGCAAACGCAAGAAATCTGCGCACGAACAGGCGCGAAATTTGTTTTCACTATATGTGTTTTTAATTTAATTGTTATTCTCACGTTACGAGAATATTCACATTTGAAGTAGAAAGAGTATGAGAACTACTTTTTAGCGTACCTATATTGTATATTAATGAAAGTTATAGATATTATTATTTACACTTTTCTTTTCGAAATAACGATGAATTTTGGTTAATCAACAAATATCTGTTGCCGGCAATGATGAGATCGTGGAAATATAAGTAATACCAACCCATATCACAGAGGAAAGTACATCAGTCGAAAGGGTAAGGGAGCCAGGCTCCAACCTGTTTTAAGCCATGATAATTCGAACACAGAGAAAATAAATTATTTACTCATCTGTGCTAGCGATGGGGAAATCGAATAATTCGAATAATTTATTGTACCTATTCGATTCTTCAACGATTCGATTTTAAGTTTTCGGTTCCGTGCTTAGTTTGATGTTACTCTTATCTATGCTAAGATAAGGGCTAATTCATGTTGGAACGAACATCGCATGAAAAGTGCGATTTAAAATGGCGTCGTATTTATCGTGAAAAAGTTTAAAACATTGAACCTTTTTTGCGATTTCATCAAAATTTTATACTTCAACATACAATGAGGTTATATTGCTATTTTATTTGACTCTCGAAATTTTGAAATATTTGACATCGAAATTGAATCCGAAATGGACGAATGTGTCAGGTTGTTCAAACCATATCAATTTTACCGTATATAGGTATAAAGCTTCATTGAGAAAACCCCGTCGTTATGGCGTGAGAGATATTTTCAAAAACAGAAGAAAATATGGAGAATATCATAACCTTGTGACTGAAATGAGAATTAGTGATCCAGAGAAATATTTGAACAATTTCAGGCTGACTCTCCCATTATTCAATGAATTATTGAATTTGGCCCTTCATTAAAGAAAACTCATTTTGCAAAAGAACCCGTCGCTCCTGCACTTAAGTTAACAGTAACGTTAAGATAAGTGGTTTGAAGACACGCTCCTATTAAACAAAACTTAAGAAAATTGTTAGTCCTATTTTCTGATATGATGGGGTCTGGTCTTAAAAGTCGTAATTCGTATGAGTCGTATGTCATCATTCAAGTTCATGTAATAAAATTTAAAATTCAACAATAAAATCCCTATAGATATTGCCCACTTCAACATGAACAGGGTATTTTGACAATTGGGCCAAATTTGCAGAACCGCAAAAATATTATCGAAATCGTTCTAATATGAACTCGCATTAAAACGTAAAAATGACAAATGATAGAATTTTTGACATTCGGGTTTTTTCAGATTTTTGGTAGTTGAGGCTTTGGCCCAACCAAACTCAAATCGAGAAGGCTTTCCGTTTCAAAAATTGGAAGAACAGAAAAATGGAAGGTTTATTAACAATTCTCATATGATTATAATAAAATCAACAATTAGCCTTTGTTTTCCTATTATATTCAGCTACATCTCATCCTAGAAGGAATTTATTGTAATAAATGAATAAGTTTCCAATAATTACAAACTTCATTTAACTTATTTATGTAAAACATATATTAAACGAACCAGTAATTAAATGAAATCTGTGGTTAACACAAATTGTAAATAAACTAACAAAATAAAACTCCAGTTGGCTTTTATTAAAACGTGAAACGTTATAAAACGTGAAATGAAATTACAAGAAAACGAATAAAGTGATCAAGATAGAAGATGAAAATGACAACAGAGTAAAAGAAATAAAAATGATAAAATAGATTTCAAACCAAATTACTTCACGATGTTTTCATTGTTAGTTTCCACAATCGTCTTCGGCTGATATTGGACTATCCCTATTACGAGTCATGACTATGGGTCATTCGAACATTTTCACCTATCCCGTCTTCCCCTCGCCGGTTTAGCGAGAGTTGTCCGTTTTTCCGCTTGATTACGGGTTTCCATGTATTGCGTATCTTTATGCCAGCTTGACTGACTGTGTCGTTTGACAACATATAATAATATTAATAATAAATGGTCTTTATTTTTATATTGGCGGAGCTTAGCTTACGCTATTCTACCACTGAACCAAGAATATTTTTATACATGAGTGTATAATTTTTATACTGTTTTCTACTTATCCGATAGGTAGATACCTACTTATCAATAGGTAAAAAGGTTGTCAAAAATCGTTTGCATCATGGATCATTTCTTTCAAAAAACCTCAGATGGATTGAAGATCCATTTAACCTACCGGTTAAACCCAGAATCGCCCATCGCATTTTGAAAAAGCAACTATCCAGATATTATCTGGTGCATCATGTGAAAGACACGAATTTGCATCATCAATTTGAGTTTTGTAAATGGTTGCTGATAAAAAGTCCGGAGTGATGAAGATAAGTTTACCAAAAATGGAGTATTCGTCATAATGACTAATTTTTTGGCTGATGAAAATCCACACCTTATCGTGACCGATATTTCCAAGAAAGTTGGAGTTATAACGTTCATTGTGCTATAAAAAACAATAGAATTTTATGTTTGTTCATAAATGATGAAGATTTGAATGGTGATGGATACTGTATCATACTACACAATGTTGTGAGAGTTTCGTTGAATAATTTATCAATGGGCTCATTCAGACTAATTTATTTTTTATTGAAAATTATATATCATGAAAGTAAATCATCTCCCAAGTATCCCACAAAATTTTCCGGTTTATATGTCAATTAACAACTGAGCAAGAGTAATTGAAAATGTGAGATCGCCCGCGGTACATCGTGACGTCACACCAGGCAAACGAGCTTCGAGCGGTGCTATCGTCAATTCAATTTAATTTTCTTCAAAGTAATGTATATATCAATTCTGGGTAACTGGCATTTTTGAGACAAAAGTTCTATAATAAATAAGACAATTTCGGATTTTTCTCTATGACGTAAATAGATCTTCGCTCAATATTATTTTTCGAACTCCAGTTTTCAACAAATATTCCAGAGAAAGTAGAATCTGATGATGTATCAATAGAAGTCATGTCTGATGTACTCAAACTCTCACTGTCCTCGGTAAAACTTTTTCTCCAATACTTTTTTCCAATACTTTTTGTATTTTCTATTTCTTTAGAACGATTTCTTTTTCGTTGGTATACAATATTTCGGTTTGTTTAGCTTTTGATCTTCGAAAAACCTGTTTATTAACTTGAATTCCAACATCAAAGATCTTTTCCTGTGTACCTGCTTCATCAGACATGATTTGATTTTCAGCGATATCTTCGTTACAAGTATTCAACAAAATTTGTTTTTGGTGGAGCTTTAGATGTATGGGCCGACGGTCTATCAATCTGGCAATCAAATATACGCGGAATTACGCCTGGTTTCAATATAATTTTTCCCACTTTCATAGTTTTGATATCCATGCAATTTTCCAAGTCTGTTTCAACCTAAAATTCAAAGTAGTGCTCAGAGTAAACTATAATTATTTTTATTACACGCTTTATATTAGCTTCACCTGTATGTATGTATGTATGTATGTATGATTGGTTGTATGCATGTTTGTGTGTAACTCTCAAGATCGGGATCTGTATTGACAGAATTATCGGCATTACTGCTTGATCTATTCGCGGACAGATGGCGCTGTTCGTAACCTAATCGATATTTCTTCATCTATTCGCGGGCAGATGACGTTGTACGTAAATATCAATTATTACTTGATCTGTTTGCGAACAGATGGCGCTGTACATAACTATCAATTATTGTAATCAAATCAAATCAAAATATACTTTATTGTTGAAGATGAAATCTCATTGACAAAGTGTTACTATTCTAGGAAATATAAGATACACAACTCAAAAGATATTGTCGAAGATAAAATATTATTGTCAAAGTGTTATTATGTTGAAGAATATAAGTTATACAAAATACAAATTGAAAGTAATATTTGAACATTTGGTAATTTCAGCATTTTGGGGTGAAAAAATAGTCAGAAAGTGATAATATATATGCCACATATTGAAATAAATAATAATAATAATAATGAATATTCTCATGCAACACATACATGTAAGTATGAGAATATAAAAACTATAATGCATAAACATATTAAAGTGAATGGATAGAAAATAATAGTAAGAATCAACTTCGCTTGAACTGTTCGCGGGCAGATGGCGCTATTCGTAACCTCCTTGATAGGTTGTTCAAAATAAAATCAAAATAAAAAACATATTTTAAGAATTATAAGTGTTAGCGAAATTTTGTACTACAGATGAAATATTTTAATATTTTCAATTACCCGTGATTCAGTACAGAAAAAAGTTTTGAACGAAACGGAAGATACATTTTAAAATCTAATTCGATTATTTGAAAGCAAACCAGAATATGGATTTCAACAATGAAAACTTTATCGTAAATTGTACACCTAAAAAATGTACTTACTTAAATATTTCAAAAAATCGAAAAATCAGAATTAAGGTGCTTAACTCAAATTAAAAGATTGATTTGAAAAATAAAATTATTCACTGAAAAAATGTTTTTAGTCCATTAATATTTTGAATGAATTTTCAAATCAAAACATCAAGACTGAATTATTTTTTGAAATTATTACTGCAAATTTCCTCTTTACTTCGAAACAAATTTTACAACTGTCCGCCCTCTTATTACTATAGAATTTAAGACCTCAAACCAATGCTCAAACTTTATTATGTTGTTTGAGAGGAATTTTACGCCGTCTTCGTGCGCCGTCTGTTAAAGATTTATAATACTAGTGACTAGAACTTAAAAAATAATATTTTTGACAATAAATCGGACTGAAAAGTGGAAAGTAAATATAGTTTGAAAAAACTAAAAAACACGCTTTTGAAGAACATCGAACTAAAAAGTTAAAAATATTTTTTTAAATAAGCTTAAAACAATAACGAACGAAAAATACTAGTATTATTGTGAAAAAAGCGTGGGCGCTTTGTGCCATATTTTTATACATCAAGCGCACGTCGCTTTTTTCACAATAATACTAGTATTTTTCGTTCGTTATTGTTTTAAGCTTATTTAAAAAAAATATTTTTAATTTTTTAGTTCGATGTTCTTCAAAAGCGTGTTTTTTAGTTTTTTTAAAATATATTAATTATTAACCATTATCATTCATACTTACATTAAAATGATCTTCGCAACAAAAATGCGTCCCCTTGGCAGATATAAAGTCGGCTCTTTGCAGAGCGCGCTGCCATAACTTTTGTAACAGTGAAATAAAAATTTTGTCTGGTGCAGTTAACGTTTTTTTATCATTATTCATATTCACGCAGTTGACACACTGCAGTAAACAACACACAGCTTGCTTTCTACAGCTTAAGCACACATATTTTGCTTATCTGCCAGCACTCCCTTGTCGCCGAGTCGACTGATGTGACGTCAAGCTTGACCACGCCCCGTTTCGTTGAACACCACATTCAACAATTAATTTGAGGGGGAACATGAAGAGTGAAAATTCAGATTTTTTGCAAAATAGTCGCCTCAAGCAAAGAGCACTGCCATTCACCCACAAAATCATTGAGATATATCTACCCTCTATATCCCTTGAGGACGCAGCTAACGAGCCATTAAAAAAGGGATATGCGAAATACCGCGAAAACAACCGTTCGATGCTTTTTCTGATATTACGTTTAAGATAATATTAATAGGTGTCGGACTGAGGGTATTAAATATAAATTTTCCATTGATATATTCTGTATGATGAAAAGATAATTAAAATATGGTGAAAACTAATTTTGTTTAAATATTTTATTTTGGGAAAGACAATTTATATTTGGAATAGTTTTTTATTATTTAGAATTGTTACTTTCTAGAGATCTATAAAATAATTAGAATATTGAATTTACAAATAAATACAAATGTAGAAAGGGCAAAAAGTTACTGCATTTGATGAATTAGCTTTTTGGAAAAAAATCAAATTTGTCATTAACTTAAATTTAAAAAAGTGTGCATATTAAAAGAAATATGTATCATCTGGTGACGTTTGAAAGACTCTATCCATTTTCTTTATCCAACCTATTTAAATCAAAACATCATAATTTGTAGTTATGATTCGTCTTTTGATGTAAATAAATTTGATATTATTATTATCATTGACACTGATAATATCAAATTGATCGTCGGTATGATAATGAAGATGGATAAGTATTCGAAACATAACCAGATAAGTATACAAATAGAACAGATTTCCGCGGTTAGAAATTTGAACATCTGATTTCGAGTTGAACCGCGTTCAAAATTTTGCGTTGTTCGACGTTTCGGCTTCGACTTTGACATTTTTAGGAAGTAGAAGAAGTGTGGCTGCACTAAGAGATACACTATACATTCTTGTTGATTTGGAAATTAACATTCATATTCCTTATTTTATAGATGATTCAGAAACAATTTTATAGATTTAATGGGAATACTTACTTCGAATAAGACATTGCGATAATTTTAATCTGAAAAAAGTACACAGGGATTTGTTGAGTGATTCTTCACTGGATGAATCAATTTTATTAGGATTGATGACAACTGGAATAATTTTGTCTGATAATGAGTCTATGCGATCATCCAGATCCCACATCCCTGCTTCGATTCTGATTGTTTTGTGGATACATTTTTCCCAAGCTTTTTGGTCGACTGTTTCCAGAGCACTGTATAGGTATTTCTTTACTTCACACAGTTTGAAGGTCTTATTATTCCTTGCGATTAATCCTTTAACTTGAGCCCAAGCCAACTCTATTGGATTCAATTCACAGTGATAAGGCGGCAACCGAAGAATCGACATTCCTTTAGTCTTCGCCATCTCATCGGTGACATGTCTGACGAATTTTGACTCCGCTTTTAACATGGCCGATTCAAAAGGAATAGCTTTCATTTGTAACCACTCAGTAATATCTGCTTTCTTCCAACACGACGTCGGCAGCTTCTCGACTCGTCTACTGTGGTAACTTGCGTTATCCATTAATATCACGGACCCCTGCGGAAGTTTTAAAAGTATGTTTTTAAACCATTTTTCGATGATAATTCCATTTCTTGATGATAATCCCCATTTTTCTTCGATTCAAACACCATCAATCCATCTTTCACGAATCCTTCACTGCTGCCTATGTAAGACGACGACCTTTTCCAACTGGAATTTTCAAACCAGTGAACCAACCTTCCATAAAGGCTTGTCTTCCGCTTTTGATGTTCTGATCTTGTCAAACCTTCGAGACGGTATGAACCCTCATTGACCCATGTTTTATCCAAATAAAAAATAAATTTACCTAGTGTTCTGGCTTTCTTTATTTCTCTTAAATAGTTTCTTCTCCATTCTACAATCGCTGATTTTTTTATTAACATGCTCTTTCTATCTTGCTTTCCAAAAGTGAAATCCGGCTCATGTAATATCTTCCATAATCGAGTTCTTCTTATATCAGGAAAAAAAACTGTCTTCACGAATAACTGACAAAACTTTATTTAATGTAGGTATTTCGTTTTTTTATGTAAAAAGAGTGTACTGTTCTCCTAATAGAATTCTTCACTTCTTCATCGATAACCAAATACTTTCTATGCCGTGGATACTTTCGGCTCGAAAAAGTTGTTGTTTTCCTTGAATTCCTTGAGAATTCTAAAAATTGTCGATCTATTGACACCGGTCATACTCGCGCATTTTTGCACTACTTCCTCCCAGGGCCGTCGCCATGGGGGGATGGGGGGAGCCTCCCCCCCTGCTTTTTCGACTTGGGAAAAAGTTGGTAAATTTTGGGCCATGAAAATAGAAAAAAATAATAGTAAAAAATTAATAAAAATTAAAAAAATAAAAATAAGAGAAAAGAAAAGGAAAGGTAATAAGAAAAGGGAAAGAATCAGGAGAAGGTTGGGATTTCCCAACATGCATTACTTGAAGAGAATTCTGAGTTGTTTGAAATTTTCAAAAAAGTTTAATTTCTCTCAAATAAGAAAACAGACCTGAACAGTCCACAAATTTTGAAGTGACAATTCTACAAAATTTCCAACTTTTCGCTGATTTCCGACTTGGAAAAGTTGGGAAATTTCGTGCCGTGAAGATAGAAAAAATAATAGTAGAAAACAATAGACACAATATTATTTAAGTGTTGTTTCCTTTCATTTGTATTGAATATTTCTATACATGGTGGATATGGTGGGAGACCAAGAACCTTGGTCCAAAGTAGAATAATTCCCACCATTATTTTTAAAATCACCAAAATTTATTTTTGTTTGTGCATACCCTAGAAAGAGTGTGCATACCCTAAATAAGTATTCAGCCAATCTTTGGATAGGTAAGCAAGAAAATTAATATATTATAGTAGTAACTAATCCCTCGGCTTTCATTTCTTCAAAAGTTGGGAAATTTTGCTGGTGGAGTTGGGAAAATTTGGATTTCCCCCCCCCATGGTTTTTCTTTTCGCTACGGCTCTGCTTCCTCCTTACTTTTTATTTCCGGCGGTTATTGTATTCTTAAAGAATTATATACATTCATAACAATTGTTTTTTCATTTATATTTAACGGTGACAATTTCGGACGCTTCACGATTCCCGAACAACTAGCTTCCGTGTTGTAAAGCTGTTTATTCAACCGCTCTCGAAGTAAACTGAAGAATATCACGAATAATCCCGCTAAAAAGCCAAGTCGGTCTTATTGATGGGTGCGATGTGTCTGTTGACAGTATAATTCAAAGAAATATCTATTCATATCGTCTTCAAAAAAACAATGTTTTTTCAATCCCCTTCAACTGAATACCTATTTGTTGAAGAATGTCTTCATTACTACTGGACATATTTTAACATTTGTCATAGTAGATTTGTTATTTTGTTTGTTATGAATGTTATGAAGTCGCTTCCCACTGTACTTGAAAGCCAAAACCTTTTTCTTTCTCAAAAATTAATCTCTCCTGAAAATAGATTCCTTTCAATTCAAACAAGATTCCAATGGCTGAGATTGAATGAAATAAGCGAATGAGATATTTATAACTGTCACCGATAACTTCCTGAGAACGTTTTTCCAAATGGATTTATTCTCCAGCTATTCAAATCCAATGTAAATCACCACTTACGCACAGGCACCGCTCTTAGAGCGTCTTAATGATTTTCATTTAGTGCTTGTCTTTTGTCCTCCAAAAAAAAAACTCAGAAATTAACTTTACCAACCTATAAATATAATCGAATCAGGAATCAAATTTTATAATCATTAACAGATGAAATGAAACAACCATCATTGAACAAATTCTATTATGGAAGTAGAATGAATATTGTTATGTACTGTCATAACATGAGTGGATTTAACTCAATCGTGACATAAGGTTGTAATTTTATGAATGAATTGAGTGCTTTATCTTGATTTGTTATCCAAATTGGTGACAAGTGTTTTATTTTGAAACATTGATGTCCGCCATTTAGGATGATAGTGTTTCATGTAAGTGAAAATTTACTTATTTCATGTACTATAAATTGTGTAGCAATCCTGTGAATGATATCTGATTCAATTCCATAGCGAATGTTTGGAGACAAACTGAATAGGAAAAGTGTTTTTGTATAATTCGATGTTTATATAAAAGTAGTTGTTTTATATGTGTTCATTCGAAAGTAGTTGTTTCGAGAGGGCTTTTTCTTTCAGTTTGTGTCTGAAAGTTACTTCTTTGAGTGATCCACACATCTCTGTGAATATTTCATTTTGGAATTATTTGTTTTCCTCCTTTCTTTGGAAGATTCGCACACTTTTTTGTATAAAGATGGAGAAATAGAAAGTCAAAACCTTTCTTTCCCAAAAAGTAATCTCCCCTAAAAATATATCCCTTTCGATTTAAACAAGCATGTTTGGTCTTAAATTTGAAATTTTAAATTGACATACTCAATTATATCGTTTTTTGTTGAGCAAAATAGCCTATAAATAAATAGTTTTTGACAAGCCGGCAAATATTTTTATATTCAGGCATACATTTTCCTATAAAATACATTCAAAGTAGCAAATTAACGAACAAAATATAACAATTCCAAGTAATTCAAATTTGAATATTGAATTTGACGTCATTCCACTTTTTTTAATCTTTTCCACTGGTACACTAGGATAAATGAGTTTTGAATCTGGTATAATACACTCATAATGTTCATTACAGATCCCTAATTGTCCATACAATAAACAATAATCATTCGCCAAGGCAGTTCGGAAGCTGATGTTGACACATGTTTTTTCATTACATAATTTTTCATGAATACTAAAACGTCCGGATTTCCTTCTATTTGATATCATTTCCAAGTCCTCAATCAGTGAATCATTCTGTTCTATTAATTGTTTAGTAACAATCCTCGAATGTAAACATGACCCGTTCAATGAGCAGCAGGTTTGACAGGAATGTTTTTCTAAATATTCTGGACAAACACATTCGTTTAAATTCAACCTGGCGCATTCTTCACTAGTACATGAACTCTGTAGACATCTTCCCTGTATTCCACATGAACAGATTTTCAAGCTATTGCGACATGGACAACTATTTTGAAAATTCTTGCAGTTCTAAAAAAAGTAGTCAATAACTAAATGAGATGAGTAGAAACGTTTCTTAGTAAACATTTCTAATTTCGTTCTTCAAATTAATAAAAATAATAATAATAATAATAGCTTCATTGTCCAACAGTTACCCATTTACAGGACAATACAAAATTTTATTCACAACACTTAACCATAAACAAAAAATAAAATGAACAAAAAAGAAAAACTAATTCTAATTACCTACTTCAAATACATGTTAGCAATTCTAATAATGTTGTGAAGGTTAGTGAAGAATAAATCAACATGGGCACAAATGCTATTGAAATTTGTGCACATAACATATATTGGGGAATTGAGCATAATGTTGGTACTTGCTCTGAGAGGTCTAAAACTGGATTGAGATCGTGAAGCTGGCCGTGGTACATTAAAGTTGATGTGTTCAAGAATTTTAGGACAGTCAACTCTCTCATTCACTAACTTGAATAAAAATATGAGCGACGCACATTTTCTGCGATGCTCTAAACTAAAAAGTTCCAAACGTTCATATATGACATCACTACTGATACCACTCTCAGGGTAAGAACCATCTATTCTGAAAATTAGAAATTTACAAAACTTTCTTTGAACTCTTTCAATGACTATGTTATGAATCTCATAGAATGGACTCCAGACGATACTTGCATATTCTATTTTCGAACGTACGTAGGTGAAATACAACAGCTTCATGACTTTAATATTGTGAAAGTTTCTGCAATTTCTAACAATGAAACCATAAGCTCTGAGAGATTCTGAAACTTTTTGTGAAATATGTCTACCAAATGTTAATTTATGATCGAATATTACCCCTAGGTCTTTGATCTCATTACATCTCAGCAGATCTGAATCCTGTATTACATACGGGAATGTATATAAACCTCTTTTTTTCGACTATAACTCACTACTTTACATTTCTCCACATTGAGTTTCAATTTATTATTGCTACACCAGGCAACAAAAAATTCTAATTGAGATTGAAGATTTACACAATCACCTACTTCCTTAATTATAGAAAATAATTTCAAGTTATCCGCGAAGCATAACCGCTCACAAGCTAAACTTTCACATAAGTCATTAATAAACAATAAAAATCGTTGATCAACAGATCCAAACAAATTAAAAATAATTAATTAACAATAAGCGGTTCATGAGGAGACGGGTCACAGAACTGTAGTCTATTTCCTTAAGCAACGCTGTAATAAATAATTTTCAGGTAGCTGTTCCCTAGGCGTTGATAATTGAGTCGGTTGAAAAGTGAAAACATTCAATGTTGTTGTATGATTTTATATAACAAATCTCAGGAGACTTTTATAGTTGAACGTATACGGTGAAAAACAAAAATATGGAACACTGGTATTGATGAATGATATTTCTTTTATTTAAACAACCAAAATTGGTTTTCCTCTTGAATTAATTAAAATGGCTACTTCAGTTTTCTCTCCGGTGAAACGAATGAGCAAATGTGCTTTTTCTGTTGACGAAAAGATAATTATTGTTTAAATCATGCCTGAAAGAAAATAACGCCGGCCGCCGCTGGTAGCCATAAATCAGACGTGACGTGGCTAAGAGCGCGCGAGTGTACGATGATTTCCGCCACCCTAGAAGCAGCAAGAATATTGCTGCCGATTTCGGCGTAACTTTGGCGAAATTTCTACAACATTCATTAACGATATTTAAAAGCTAGCTGCGAGCATATCGACACAGTCAAGTACACAGTCAAGTACACAGTCAAGTGGAAGCTACAGTGCGCTACGCGAAGTGATTTAGTAAGACGATAGACATTTAAATAATAGTTGAAGTATTTGTGTATTTAAAGTAAAATAAAGTTAAGTTTGATTATTCAGTGTAGTCAATCATTGATCAACCCACTGGGGAAAACGTAACATTATTCTTAACGTATATAACGTTCTCACACACCAAAATCCTTCGTATACCGTTGATACTCTGTTGGAAATGTGTACGCAAATAATCGGTATATAAATTCAAGAATCAGATAAAAAATGAAGCTGTCAAATCACCATATTCATGAAGAAAAACAGCTTGTTGATGAAAACTATAACAAACTTGCAATTAGAATAAGAAGTGTATTCATTTATTTTAAGAAAGAAATACCAACCCTCTACAAAATAATGAGAGCCTTGAAAGAAGAGCAAGGGAAGAAATTATCTAAGTCATACATGAGAGTTTCAACATGAGAATAACTAAACTTGACTTAGCGAAGGATATACCGTTGGAAAGATGTGGCAAGACAAAAACTTACAAGTTCACGTCGAACATTTTTAGATGGCTGATCTACCGGACTAAATACGCCTTCTGGAAAAGAAAATCGACTGATTAATCACCCACACTGCAAGTGTTGATTGCGATTGCGTTTTGTTGAGGGCGATTTATGTATGTTTGAGTCAAATCATTCTGGTGATTACCATGAAGACATGAAAGGCGATGTGTTTAAAGAATACTTCGAATGAATGTTAGACCTCATTCCACTTAAATCTATAATCGTAATGGATAATGCAAGTTATCATTCCAGAAAAGTTGAACGAATACCAATTAATGCATGGAGAAAAGTGGATATCATTGAGTGGCTCCGACAAAAAATACTATCGTCTATAGTATGATCAAATTCAGCTCATTTCACGGAACATGTGGTAGACAAGACGGCATAAAAACGAATCATCATTATTTTGCGTCTGCCCCTTTGTCATTGCGAATTCAGTCGGTAAATTTTCGCTTATAACTAATATCTTCTTGAAAAAGCAGTTTTTTCCAATCACCAGACATGCAATATTCTTCTCGACGCTCGTCAAGAGGACTGTGAGGACTGTGATAAAAATAAAAAATATATCGGCCAGACTAAGCGAGCCATTGAAACTCGTTTCAAAGAACACGCAACATAATTTCGGTTTCGAAATCCAGAAAAAATCTAGTGTCGTTCAACACGATTTGGAGAACGTCCATAGAATAAATGAAAACTGTCCGCTTTCTAAAGTCTGAAGAGTACTATGAACAGTGACATTCCATTCCAAACATTCCATTGTATTCTTTTTTTCTAAATCACTCTGTTCAAATTCGTGGGAACTTCCACGAGATAATTTCCCGCAAATTTCTACCCGAAATCAGTGATGTGTATCGGAAAGTGAAAGAGTGTCCTGTTAGAGTTTTAGATTTGGAAATTACCTTTTTCATCTCGTGATAACGACAACTTGGTTGGTGAAACGCGTCGAGAAGATTATTGCATTTCTAATAATTGGGAAAAGTGCTTCTTTCAGATATAGGTATTCCGAATATTTCAAATCAAAATGTTAAAACAATATTAACTGTGTATGAATAAATGAACATAGTTATTGGTTTTAACAAGTAGGTATTATTGATTAAATGCACAAGCACACATCATTACAGGCAATGAAATAACTAACCCCAACGCTCATACACTTTTTTGTTTGTGACCCTTTCGCTATACAAAAATATGGTGGTCCCGGTAAACTATTATAAACCCGCCTTATACTTGCTGTGGCAAATCATCACAAAATCATAAAATTTTGTTCGAGCACTCTGTCAGCGTTTTGCTTTCATAATGAGCATTCATTATTTTCAAATATTAGGAAACAGAATATAGAGGGGATAATCTGCTGATGAAATTACACCCAGCTAAATCTTTTACTGAACCATGTGAATTTTTTTTCACGATATCTTCGGATCTATCTTCAGTACAATACATTAGAATATTACCCTTTTTATTCATTTTATTTTTTAACGAATCTATACCTTTTGACAGTAATTTTATATTCAGAGATAATGTTGATACAAAATGAAATTGAAATATATCTAAAACTATCCATGAAAAAAATTTCTGATACTTCTTTTAAAAGTCAACCTTTCAACAAAAATTGGCTCCCAATACATAATATAGATATTATATAGTACTGGCGAACTTCCCCGCTTCATTGAAATCCTGAAATCCTTGAATATCCAACAAACATATATCCTCGTCAGCTTTGACGTAGTATCCCTTCTCACGAATATCCCACTATCCGAAACCTTATCCCTTCTCATAACAAAACGTCAAATTCCGCAAGACACGATCAACCTCATCAACCACTGCATATTCAGCACACACGCCCCAATTGGTTCTCCACTCTATCCAGTTCTTGCAAATCTCTAGATGGAGGACTTTGAAACCAAAGCCAGTGACATGTCTCATCTCAAAACCACGTGTTCGCTCCGATAAGTGAATGCCGTCTTTGTTATATAACCCCATGGATCTGAAGATCATGCATTCCTAAACCACATCAACTACCTACACTCTGACCTAAAATTTACAATGAAAGTTCTCATCACAAAGTCCAACAGCTCTTTCTCACACAGTGTCCTACTGAAAAGCTATCCATACCAATCGATATCTCAATTCCCATCATCGTCCTGCCTAGCCGAATTCCGTTTTAAATTCTATCATACACCGATCTTTAAGACTCACCACAACAGATCCAAGGAACTTTACAAACTCAAAGTCGCCCTTCACCAAAACGACTATCCCGTCTCCCGATGAACGGACTGATCAGCCAAAAGTTTTTCTCCCTTGCATCCATGAAGTTACCGACAAAGTAAGCCGAATTCTGAAGAGGCATAACGTAAAAACAGTATTTACAGCAAACAGTCAAATATCCACTCCTTTAAGAACACACAAGGACACGATACGCAATGAGGCACAGGGTATATATGAAATACAATGTTCTACCTGTCCAAGAACTTACATCTGCCAGACCAATAAAAGAATTTCCATCAGAGCCTATGAACATGAAGTAGCTGTTCGCAAATAAGATCCAGCCGCATCACTCTTCAAACATCACCTTGAAACAGGCCACACAATAATCTTCAAAAACGCCAACACCATTGCTATGGTAAAAAAAAACTCTTCATACCAATATAAATCGTGAAGCCATTGAAATTGAAAAACGTCCCAACTGCGTTAAAAAACGAGATGATTCTCAGAGAGATTATTATTGTCTCGCCACACATCTGAAGGTAACACATGTCAATTGGAGAGTCAAGAATTCATTTCCTGCAGGTCGTTTACCTGTACTAATTGCAATACCTCTGCTCTATATCTGTCCAGGAGCATAATTGCTATACCCGAACAACAAGGTCATCAGAGTTCACTTGGAACTGAACAAAGCAAGAACAGAGGCAGTGACGAGACTTGGGGATCAGTTAGATTACGACTCCGTCGAGTCATATAACTTCTGTGTCATTTGGTTCTTGAAAAGGACTTCAAAACAGAAGCCGAAATATTGAACATATGAAAACTACAGACACTGTTCAACCCGGGCTACAGACTCCACCGATATTTGAATCTATGAGAAACGTATTAATTCCTTCAAAGTACCATAGCGAATGTTAATTATCCCCTAGACTCATACCACTTCTTTAATCATCACGAAGCGGCTTGGGTTTATCATTTGATAAAGCTACTGTTCTAGCGAAACATGTTGTGATATATTTTTCAAATAAAGTTTGTGGAGATCAAATCGTGAGGTGTAGTTTTTGAAATTAGTATGGATCTTCATCAAGTAACGACCGAATCAATCAGAAGATTCTTTCATAAAGTTTGCACGCAAAGAATTTACCTTTCTCAAAACAGCTTGCTTTATGGTATCTCGCAATATTTCTCAATCGGCACGTGATAATGCTCACATTTCTTTGCTTTTCGCGTTCCATAGAGTCGAAATAAACTTCTTATCTAATTTTGTATCCAGTATTGCGCAATATATTACAAAATATTTCTAATTCGTCCGCACAACCTTTTAGTTTTGTCTACACACCGTCAATTATATTGCTCAAACCCGAATGGTGTGCAACAATATTTTCCATCTATGGCCTACTTAACATGATTTACCAGATCATATTCAGAAAGATCCTTGTACATGCATTTGGAAGAACAACATAGTCCTTGGGAAGGGTGACACTGATATCCTTTATCCCTTCTCAGCTGACAAGGAGACATTGTTCCTCGAGATGAACAGCAAGCGTCAAACTCCTCACAGTCCTTTGTTGTACCACAGTCACATTCCTCACCAGGCTCTATCAGACCTGAAATTGATTTAAGCACATACAAATACAAATTCTAAGGCCAAAACATACGGGGACATTCAATATATACAAACCATTACCACAATAACTCTCATCATAATCTTGAAGACAATGACCTTTAGTAACAATCGTTTCTAAAATCATGCGTTTACTGCAAGGGGAAAAAACGAAATGTTTTCTTTCCAAATTTTTGGGGGTGTGATCTGTCATCAGGTGTCCTTCACATTCGTTTGTCTTATCATGATCACTTCCGAAACTATGGCCCAGTTCATGAGTTAGACTTAAATGAAACATATATTGGGGTATGGGTGTTCCTGAAATTCATAAATGAATTATTGGGAGCTCTAAAAGAGTTTACTTTTTTTATATTAGTCAATTTCAATCATTTCAATCAACATTATTAAAGAATAACAACAACAACTAAGATCTAAAAAAAATATAATAATAAAGTTATGCATTTACACATTCATATACATACAGATATATCTCTGTTGAATCTCAATTATTTCTAGTTTTCTGAATAATATGAAATATTATTAATGAACTATTTCCATCACTAGTTAAATCATTCTAATCATATTAATAATATTTTTATTATTATACGAAGGTTCTATAATAAATGATTCATCTTCGATTTATGATTTCTCACACACGAGTAATAAACGCCTCGCCGAATTAAAATTAGCCTATTATTACATTAGCAACATTCCTCCCCTCTCCACTAGACTACATCTAGTCTAGAGTAACTGATCAGCTTGGGTCTGATGTGAATACTGGACTTTTTTCCCCCGCTCTTCGACTTCCTTAAAGAATGCGGTGTGTGGTTTCTAGATGGTGTCACTGGGTGGAAAATCAAATAGTAGGTCTAGCAAAAGTTCCACTTGTCTTCCGGCTATGAACATTGCTGTAGAAAATCCTGTTGTTATTTGGCTGCATTCCTATATGTCAGGAGAAATTTCGGTACCAGTCAGGTAATGGCTAATTGTTTTGTTAGACCCGTTTTACAATTTCTCTTTCGAAATCCTTTCGCATATAATTTTTGATTCCTAATTATTGTATCAATTTCTAATGTAGTCCTGACTCAAAATTTCAAAGGGTGTCTATGTCTCCGGCTTAAGGTATAAACTACTGTACCAGACTTTCGATTTGAACAATCATGTGTCTTTCTGTAAGAACAGTAAATTACTGCCATCATGAATTCTTTGCCGTTATCAATCACGGAAAAAAGTATGCCCTTTGCGACTCATATGAGAGTTCTGAATAGATATTGGCATTTGTTTCCTCGACTTTTTATTGTGGAGTTTCTGTGGGTTTCTGAACAACAAATAATGATTGATTATTCTTGTGAGAAAAGGAAAGGATAAGTGATGTTCTTCTTAGTCATGCTGGGGGATATGAGAGAAGACGCAAACTATTTTCTGTTGCGGGATAATTCACCATAATTCACTGACTCCAAATTATGGAAAACTCCTCTGCAAAAATTTCTAAATATGCGTCCTTAGTAAATATCTACCATCTTTATTAAGGATGAAGAAAATACTGTAACCACTGTACTGTAAGCACTACAGTTTGTTTTCAGCTTTTGAAAAAATGTGAAACTTCTCGAAATTCATCGTTTGCACTTACAGGACCAGAACATGTAACGAGATTGCAACGATATTTAAGCAAAGTGAAGTGAGATTTACAAAATACAAAAAGTGTCCATAAATCGAATTCTCATTACGTCAAAATCTCGTTACAGTGGATTTTTGTAATGTCGAATAGATCTGTGATTCGTAACTTTCGTGTTTTCACTACGTAATGCAATGATTTGATAACTCAAAAATGTAACTAGAAATTACAATAAGAGGTAGATATGTTGCTGTAAATTATCTCCTTAAATTATCCGATTGACTGCGACTTGCTCAATTTCGCGCTCAGCCCCTCTTGCACGCTCTCGATAATTTTAGAGCGCCGCCTCTGTTCGAGAGTTGTTCCACCATCATCTATACTTTATCCAGAAAGAAATGTTTAAAGGTGCGTACTCACCAAAAAAGCCAGCACAAGTTCGTAGTTGATCCACCTACTTTGTGCGAGCACCTTTTGATGTACTTCTTCTCGATCTTTTCTGAACGCGAACAAGCATACGTTTGCTCGCTCGCTAGCCCGTACTCACCAGACGATTATTGATACAGAATGCTCGTTCTCTCTTTAAAGTGCGTGAACGAGCATTCTGCATCAATAATAAATAATGAGCGAACACGAGCAAACATACACGAATGCTGTTATGGATCAACTACGATTACGAACTTGAAGATATTCGCTCTGGTGTGGACGAGATATCAATATGTCGAGCAAACACGAGCGAACATGAGCGAACACGAGCAAATATACACGAATGCTCGCTCATGCTCGCTCGTGCTCGCTTTTTTGGTGAACACGCACCTTAAGAGTGAAAGAATGTCAAGAATGCAATCATGCCGGTACATCAAAGAAAGCAACATAGTCGTCTCAAGCAAGTGGTACTGCAATTCATCTACAAAGTGACTGAGATATTTCTATCCGCTATGCCCCTTGAGGACGCCGCTGTATGGTATGAAGATAATTGAAATATCGTGAAAACTAATTTTGTTTAAATATTTTATTTTGAGAAGGACAATTTATATTTAAAATAGTTTTTTATTTAGGATTGTTGCCTTCTACAGATCTATAAAATAAGAAAATACAAATTTAGAAAGAGCAGAAAATTACAGCATTTGATAAATTTTGCTTTTTGAGAAAAAACTAATTTGTCAGTAACTTGAAATTTTGCATATAAAAATAAATATGTATCATCTGGTGACGTTTCAAATACTATCCATTTTCTTTATCCAACCTATTTGAATCAAAACATTATAATTTGTAGTTATAATTCGTCTTTTGATGTAAATCAATTTGATATTATTATTATTGACACTGATATATCAAATTGATCATATGATTGAACATGAAGATGGATAAAGTCTTCGAAATGTCACCAGATAGGTATACAAATAGAATAACTTTCCGCGGTTAGAAATTTGAACATCTGAATTTCGGGTTGAACCGCGCTCAAAGTTTTGCATTATTTGACGTTTCAGCATCGATTTTGAAGCCATTTTCAAGAAGTTGAAAGGTATGGCTGTACTGAAAGACATACTTTAGGGTTTTGATGGTCTGGTCTTGCCAAATCTTGAATAGTTTCTTCTCCACTCTACAATCTCCGATTTTTCTATTAACATGCTTTCTATCTTGTTTTCCAAAAGTTCAGCTCTTGTAATATCTTCCATAATCTAGTTCTTCTTATATCAGGAAAAAACTGTTTTCGCGAATAACTGACAAAACTTTATTTAATGTAGGTATTTCGTTTTTTTATGTAAAAAGAGTGTACTGTTCCTGGATACTGGATACAATGGATACTTTCTGCTCCAAAAAGCTGTTATTGTCCTTGAGTTCCCTAAGAATTCTAAAAATGTATTCAATTCGTTGGTAGTAAATGATTTTAATGCAGTACGCCTATGGCACTAGTATATATAGATATACTGCTGTAGTTTCTCTCATTTCTGGAGCCGCCGGTTAGCTTTTGGGGGCCCCTTGCAAAAATTCAGTTAGGAATAGTCACGATTAAACAAGTAACCGATCAGAAAGAATAGCACGCAAAGGCTGACTTTCGACCAAAAGAGGTCAGATGTCAATCTTGCTGAAGTGCCCATCAGTAAGTTGAGGACCGCTCGGAGAACGGGGGTGGATGGAGTGGAGTATTAAGTTTTCTTCGCAAATTAGTTGAGGGCGAAGTTTTTACTTCAGGGCACTCAACCTAGGAATGGGCATGGGAGGGGGGTCTCTTTTCGCTGGTAAGGTTATAGCGATTACCATCGGGATGTATAAGCGTTGCCGAGACGTGGGAGAGTTCGGAGAGTCAGTAAAGGTAGTGTGAATTGAGCTAAGAAGGCGATACACGTTTGAGCATTAGTCTGAAGTTTATTTATAGTTTTCATAATGTACTGACTGTGTAGTTAAGTACAGTAGAAAAGTGGAGTTGAATTGTACAGTGTGATCCAAGGGGAAAAACGTTACAATATTCTACTACGAGACTATCGGCCAATTCACAATAGGTAATACAGGATCTGTCACATGGATTGATTTTTTAAAGAAAATTTCTAACTGATCCAAATTTCATGGACGATCAGTTCATAAACTGAACTTTATCAGTAGGTGTATTGACACTGAAATATTATAAAATACCTAAATAGATTTAGTAGAAATGCGACTTTTCATCCAGAGAAAAAACTTACCATTTTCACTTGCAGCAGAGACTACAAGAGTATTTAAATTAACAGAAAGTTGATTCATGAGTGGTCGATCACAAATGCCTCCTATAGATAATTGAAAATATTTTCTGTTTACGGGAACGGCAGAGTAACTTACTCCGATGATGTCATTTTTGAAAGTTTGTCCCGTGAATGCCACTCCCAAACATACTTCGCTCAATAAGTTGTATCTTGAGAACATTTTCAGGTAGTATTTCACTAAAAAATAATATATGTTGAAAAAAATTGTAATTTTATTTTCATATCATGCATATTGATAATTTCAAGAGATAACTAGAAGAATACTCATACCAACCAAATATGAGGCGAAACGCTGAACGCCATAAGGTCGTCCATATATTATAGTCGAAGTAAACGGTATTGTGTACGCTTAAAGTTTGCGGCACTCTCAAAGGTTAATAAAACCAATACATAGAAATGAACCGGCTGCAAACGAGTCATCGTGGACTGAAAAATTGGCGGTTCTTATTGGATAATTTTTACTAACCGAGTTTTATGATTGGCTAAAGAGTCATAAAATTAAATTTGAAGTAATGTTACGGTGACGAATAGAAATCGGGAATATGGGATGGTTACCGCCGTCGTGTTCAGTTCAGGAACTGATCGCGATTCGAGTGTTGAAATTCGATATTGGTGCAGTTATAATTATTTAACATTTTTGTTATTTGTTTAATAAAATGTGGCGTCCTTGGACAAGTAATAATTTTAATAACGAGTGTGATAACAACGCAGACTTTTTCCAGTGTAGTGATTCCAATGCGATGGTGAACAATGCGAAAAAGAGATAACAATGAATAAGATTCGGATGCATTTGAATATTGAAACAGAGTTCTTCCACACATCACTATTACCTACTTCATTCACCACTCGCCTTATATTGTCAAGCACCACAGCATTCAAAGTCGGTGACTGATTACATTTCCGCAAGCTTTCTTTCATTGTGGCCCAAACCATTTCAATTGGATTGAACACACAATAGTATGGAGGCAAACATAAGAGAATATGACCACATGTTTCACACATCGAATCAATAATATACTCTTCTTTGAAATTACGTTGTTTTTTATGGTCACCAGTAATACTTTTTTCGTTGGAATCTTTTCGGGTTTTTCCATGTCATGATTTTGCATGAAATCAACAATATCTGCTTTTTTGTGTTATTGTTTGGTATTGTAGTCAATAACCGAGAATGGTACGAAGCGTTATCCATAACAATAACCGAGTTTGGAGGAAAATTTGGGAGAAGCTGATCATTTAACCAGGTTTCGAATAAAACCGTAGTCATATCTTCGTGGTAATCAGCAGACGATTCTTTTAAATTTTTGGCCGACAGAAGCAAAGCGTTAGGTACGAAACCACTTTCATTCCCGGCATGCAAAATTATAACATGAAGAAGAAGGTGTGTTCAAAGCACAATTCTTGGTTTCGTCTACCCAGCCATATTTGACAACATCATGGGTGTCAAACCAAGTTTCGTCGAGGTAGATTATATGTCTGCTGGATTCTCGGTAGCTTTTCATTCGCCTCAAATATTCTTGTCGGAGTTGAACAATGCGTGTCGATTCCATTATGACCATCCGATTGTTCAATTTTTTATATATGAAACCACAAGACAATAAGACACCTCGTAGAGTTTCTAAAGATTTGTAATTGTAATCGGGATACTCGAGTAATTTATACCAAATCATTTCTAAGGTTGGTACTTCATTTTTTTGGTATATACCATGAATAGTTCGCCGAATCACATATTTAGTAGCACCATCAACTTTTGCGAATTTTTTAATCCTTTGTTTTCCTTTCATTGCACGGTCAATGACATCCCCTATTTTAATGACTCGAAGAACTGTCGAACGAGATAGTTTCGTTAACTCGCATATTCTATTCACAATAGCATTCTGTGAAGTGTGACAGTTTTCCTTCTTCAAGCATTCATGAATATTTAAAATTACTCGCTGAACTTGAACATGTAAGACTATATTTTCAAATTACGAATCCCTGTCAATTGACACAGATTCCTCAAACGTACTGTTATCATTAGTTTCAAAAGGTCTCCAGAAAGCTATGTTGATGAAAGTACCCAAGAACACTAAGATTTTCACAAAAATCGGTTTAAACGATGAGATTGGAACCTTTGATGTAAAAGTTGAAAACTTTTTCTAGAGCTCAATTACCCTAACACCAAACTGATATTTTTGCACTCGACGCGCGTTTCGCTAACAAGGTTAGCATCTTCAGGAGAAGCAAATTGATACTGAATCTGAAGACAAGGGTTGGCTGTTTATATACCTAAAATTTTGGTTCGATGTGGACTTTGTTTGTTGAATGATGATTATCGTAATTGATTTTTCGGTAATTAACTAGTGGAATCACTACCTGCAAATTAATTTGTCCGCTTTTTAATCTATTGTTGACAAATTAATTTGCAGGTTTGTAGGCAAATATTCTGAACTAATCTCCAATTCATTGGTCATTATCATTCGTAACACTCTAACCTTATATAAACATCATTGTATGCCAATTATGAAAAAGAGTGTTTTTCGATCGAGAAGAGCTCATTGGTTCAAGATCATCTAGAAAATAGAGAATTGCCCTTCACTATCACTAGAGAAGACTTCAGAACTATTATTCAACCAGACATGATAAGAAAATATGTTGACTCAGTCATTTAAAACTTGGTGTTACAACGGCTACATCAGAACCCATAATTCGAAAAATTCTAGCACGATTACGAATAGGTCAACGATCATCGAACATTCCCGTGCTTGAAATTATGGATGAGTGATTACTCGGTGTCGACATTATGGAACAGAACACCAAAAAGAGCATTCCTCTGGAACAATTTGTCGCTGTTTTCAGTTCGAGAATCAAAGTAATGGTAGAAAAAGATATATATATTCCCAAAAACTTCAAAGTTCACAATACAATAGTTCACTGTAAGAGTTTCACTGAAAAGGGTTTTCAAATCCAACACTGTTTTTCGCTATCCAATAGCAATAGAGGAAGCTATTATATAGTGAAAAGACGAGAATCATACTCAGCCTCGGACATAATGCAACTGTGTTACAGGCAGAAGTAGCGGCCATCGAACACTGTGTAGGGGAAATAAACAGGCAGAAGGTCACAAATAAAACCATTGCCATTTTCTTCGACAGCCAAGCGGCAATTAAGGCGCTCAGCTCATTTCAAGTCTTCTCAAGACTGGTGGGAAACTGTCCGAGCGCACTCAAAAGGCTAAATACCCAAAGTCACTCTAGCTTGTGTACCCGGACATGAGGGTCACAAAGGCAATGAGGAGGCCGATGTTCTAGCCCTTGAAGGCGCATCCAAGGCTATGATTGGCCCAGAATCCTTCTGCGGGTGTCATGCATAAACTCATGCCGAATCGATAGATTGGTGAAATAAGCTCCCAGGAATGAGGTAGGCGAAAGAGTTCATAAGCTAGCTCCCCGACAATCTAATCATATTCTAATCTATATAGTGAAACACTTGTCGCCGATTTGAAATCCTCTACAAAAGACTGAATGACATTACCAACAAAACCCTGTATATTTAGGACGACTATTGATAAGTGAAATTCGATCCCAGAGAAGAAGAAGAGACAGACATATCTGAAGCAAATAGACTGCATCAGTTGAAAACGTTCTTTCATTCGGTCTCTTTAATATTCCAGTCACTTCGAAAGGTTGAGAGGCATTGAGAGGCCTCGTGTAAAAACTTACCTTGTCTCTGAATGCTGTGGTCGAAAACAATAAATAATCATCTCAATAATCTTTAAAAAGTAGTATCTCAAGGTGAAAAATGTTCAGCTGAAGATGAACTTTCAGAAGTATGTAATATTCCACAAGTCATTAAATTTCCTTGGTCGTGTATTCTTGGTAGAATTGTAGAATAAAGACTGGTCTAGCAAAGACTGAAATAGTGAAAAAGTGGTTTTGATCAAGGAATGAGCACGAGGTCCAAATTCATGAAAAATTTCAGACAAATGGCCAAACTCCTCAACATGTCATAACAAAACAATACCGAATTATAGCATATCCACGAGCGTTGACAATAACACTTCTTACTCGACTACGACTCATACAAATATCGAACTAGATTCGTCCTAGCCCAGGAACAAAAAAGGGAAAAAGGTAATATGACATTTCGATAAAACTTTCAGTGAAATCGAATGTAGTTGCTATATTATGCATTACCAGGAAAGAATTTTCAGCCACGATGATATTCATACCATCAATACTTTCACACCTACTTTTTAAAGTATCATTCTAATGTGGAAACTACTCTTCAGGAAATCATAAACTTCTAAAAGTTGCAGAAACATGTGATAAAGTATTCAGAAAGACGTTTTGCCACACCGCTATGGTAGTCGTAGTGTATTATATTATTGGAAACTCTGCTAATATTATTTAATTATTTTCGACCCTTAAAAGACCATGCATTTAAGCCATGGCCGAATCTAGTCTCTGGATTCGGCATAAGCAACTTCCTCTGCGAAGATAGAAAGGTAAAAATTTTACCTGTTGACCAAGTCACCCAGTCATTCTCAATCCGTGTGATCAGCACGGACTTAAAACTTGTTCTGATCTGGTTGCAGCAACTCTCGCGCTACCGAACTAAATTTAAAAGTAATCCCTTCAACTGAACGATCCCACATACAGGGTGGTGTATTTTTCTTGTGGGAGTATAATTAAGATACTTATTATATATCATTAGTAGTATATATGGATCGATAATTCAGACTTGAAGGTCATTTATTACAGGGCTGTTCAGGACCTTTGTCAGGTAGTTTAACTTAGGAACAATAAAAGGTAGTAGTTATGTAATACTAACTGGTGTAGTTAGGTACTACTAACAGGTAGTACCTAGCATATGAAAACACTAACGTAGTATATAGTGTTTTCATATGGTTAGCGAAACGCGTGTCAAGAGATCGTAATTTTTTCTCCATCTGATACAGATGGAGAAAAACTTTCCTTCCCAAAAAATCTATGGTATGTTCGGGATAGACTGAGTTATGTCTATTCACTTTTCCGTTAGTCATTCAACGTAACAGAATCACTCCGAATTTAACTTGATGTACTCTTACGAGAAAAATATCTAGTCAAATCAAGGCAATTTTATCTTGGTACCAGACTTTTCGATTCGTGGGATGGGTACCTAAAAACGGCTAAATGTGAAATGAAAACTATGAACGGGAAAGGTACTGTCTCTAACGGTTCAGTATTCAAAATTCTATTGATTGCAAACAAAAGTAATGCCCATTACCGGCAAGCTTCATTCAGTAAATAATTTTGATAATGAGCGATTAACATTGAATGTTATTTCATCAGCCTAAATCAGAAGTTCTCAAACTCATTTTGTCTACCGCCCATATATATTTTATATATTCCGCGCTATACTGCTGTTTCTTCTTTTTTGCTTCCGACATAATTTTGCCGACACCACTCATAGTATTCACCACCGCACGTACAACACTTTACTTATCTAGTCGCTAACTAAATTCACTTGTTTTCATAATATCGTCGTATGACATTGCTGGCTGGATGGCGCGCGCGCTTTTTTATAAGGCAGCGGGCGGGCCTAGTACTTTCGAGAATGGATACTAGAAACTTCTCGCTTCGCATTGAAGCTTATCTATTGTACAGTTTGACAACTATCGGACAGGAAATAGTTACTGTCTAGTCACCTAGATGGCGTTACATGGGGAAACGCGCGTTAAAAAGGAGCGGTAAAGTTTGTGTTGAACGCAAAAAAAATATTTTTAAATTAGCTATCGCCCCCCTAAACCGCTTCAACGCCCCCCAAACTTCTCTGTGCCCTTTACTGCCCCCCTATAGGCCTTCAGCGCCCACAAGGGGGCGTTATCGCTCACTTTGAGAAAGACTAACCTAAATTATGAAAGAATAGAGACGATATGAAATCTGGTTGGTGGCACATCTATCGAAAAAGGTTTTCTTGATTCTGATGATTGGAAAAGTGTGTAAGAAAGAAACATGAAGAAACAATATTCTTACCGTCCATTGCTTTCTTGGAATACTTTGGTAACAAATTCATTGGGCTCTTTTCAGATTGTATTATTACTAAATATTTTATCAAGAGGCCAATATTATCGGGATACCCATCGTCGTCAAAGTCAGTTGAACGGAATAGCGAATTGGCCTCATCAATTGAGAATAACACGTACTTCACAGCTGAATCCATATTATCATTGTAGATTCGATGTAAAAATGAATTATCGATAACCACCAATAAGGTACAGACTTTACTGAAAAATGTACTTCAGTTGTACTAAGAGTATGAATGAGTAATTCACTCACCCTTTTTGAATCATTGTCTTGAAAAGTTGGTATATATTATCTTCTGAGTTCCGTTTAACAGGAGAAATATTACCTCTGCTGTTGAAAAACTCGAACGCCTTCTTTGATGTTCCGTTCATTTCTGAATTCGTTTTGCTTTCAAAAACTACAGCATTTTTATTAGAATCATTATTCACGCGTTGCAGTAAGGGATAGCTTTTTAGGTTATCTACGTGAAAAATCTTGTCAAAACTCCTCACTTTACCGTAAAAATAAATAGACTCTATGTAACCCCCAACATAGCTTGAATTTGGTTCTGAAGTAATGTAACCTTCCACCAAATTTTTTTCCTGTTCAATATTCTGGTAACGTCCATTGCTATCAGTGTAGATTCGTAATTGAGTTTTGAAATTGAATACATCGGAATGTTTTGATTTCAAACAAATACTCTTCTTGTCATCAATTTCAAGTTGAACTATTAAACATTCTGCTGAGTTAATGATATCCTTGTTGATTTCAGCTGCATTCTGATATCCCGATATTCTCGATGAAATTAATTTGAAGTTCTCAGTGTTTAAACTTTCAAATTCACTGGCTCTGTAATAACATTGAATCTTATAAAAAGTGAGGATGAGGGTATAACAGGAACACAAAATATGTTTCCGTTGTAACATATTCAACTTTCCAAGTTTTGACTATTCAAATGTCGGTTGAGATAAAATATTTGGATTGGTCACCAGACAGATTGACACCTATTTTCACTACGACTTCTCTGCCATTTCTATAGTGAAGTTTGATATCGACATTCGGTAGCCACTGGTGCAAAATCGTACAGAGTTTTTTTTTGTGACCGGATTACTACCAAAAAATTAAACGTATATCCTCTACTAGAGGCTCTTAAAAAGAGGCGTAAGTCAGCGAAATATTTTTATCCAGGGAGGATTTAAGGGAGGGTCTTAAGAGAAAAAAATCAGCAATTTCGCCAAATATCGACAAAAACGTGAATATACTATAGCAGATTGTGATAAATGGTGATATCCTTGATCCAATCGAATTTTTTTGTAACCTTTATATTCGAGTTCGATTTTCAAATAATGGTTCCGAATAAGAAGTTATGGAAATAATAGGTATAAGTTTTAAAATAGCTTAACAGACGATTTATATCCAAAGTCCTGCACTTCGTGCTGAAAGAGTGACACACATAACATGTATGAACTTGAAGAGCTTTTTTTAAAATGTATCCACAAACGAAAATGAATGAATTCTGAGCACATACATCTTCATTTTTATAATCATAATCCGGAAGGGCAAGGGCTGGAGAAAAGTGATACTCATCTGATATAAATATATCATTTACGTTTGTGGATTGTATACTGATTAATAAATCATCTAAATCATTCTTACAATTCATATGATTGGAATGAAAATAATTTTGGCAAAACAACTTCCGGAATGCCCTTTGAAATTGTATGAGGGTCGGATTAACATTATTTCCGCATTGTTGTCTTACAGCACCAAAAAATTTTTCAAGACAATCTGAATTGAGTCGTCTCGTTTTTAAATATTTATAATTTGATTTGGAAAGATCATTCCATATTTTAATTACACTATTCATGGAAATAATCCAACATTTTCTAAATCTGACTCGATTTGTGACATTTTTGTCCTCTGAATTGAACATTTCAAGATTTTTTAAAAACTTAAGAGCCTCTTCAAAAAAATCTAATTGAAATTTAGAACCTTCTAAAACATTTTTGTATTTATAGGAATGTCGTAAAGATGTACTTTTTTGCCTTCAAAATGAAATGAATGTTTTAAAAAATTGTTTCTAGTGGCTTTTATCAAATGATTTGGATCAAAAATATAAACAATTTTTTTACCACCGAGCTCAAATTCAGATTCTTCTAAAGTGACCCCTAATAACATTGACAATTCATAAAAGTTACAGCCCATGTCACTCAAAATGCCATCAACATGCCGACCTATATTGGATAATTTAGAAATGCTCTTATCCAAAATATCACGTAGATTGTTTGCTAGTAGCTGTGATTCAATGAAAAAAAAAGCAATCGGTTGTGCTTTAAATATTGCTGAATTTTCTACTGTTTCTCCCACGATGGATTCTTCAAAACTAATTATCTCTTGCTTAAATAGCATAATTTTAATGTATACCGAGTTAGGTAGGTACCACAGAATACTGATTGTAAACAACTTGTTTCTGTAGTCTGTGAGGGCAATGTTTACATTTGAAATCTTCAAAATTTTTGAGAAGAAATGTTTGAAGGTAAAAATGTACGGAAGTGCACGTATTTTTTTTATATTCTCCATGGAAATTTCGACTCAAATCTCGTAATTTCGAGTTTAAAGTCGAATGTTCGTGATTAAAGTCGAAATTCAAGATTACGTCGTAATTTTAAATTCGACTTCAATTAATAGGTTAGATTAATAAGTAATTAAAGTCGTAATTTCGAAATTACAATATTAAAGCCGAATTTTCAAGTTTAAAGTCGAAATTTCGAGATCCAAAGTCGTAATTTCCGAGAAACAAGTGATCATCTTCAAGCAGAAGATCAAACTAATCATGAATAGTTTGATCTTCCTCTTGAAGATGATCATTTGGTGATCGAAACACATGTCGAGGTGTTAAAATAACTGGTTGGTGTTGTGAAAAAAACTCCAGTTATATTCGAAGAATTGTACACTAAACTGAGTCAAATATTAAACATCGTTAGTTAATTTTGAATCTAATGGCTAATTTAAATGATAAGAGAAGTCAAGTCCCACCATGAAAGTAACAAAATGTTCTCAAAAGAAATATGTTCATACATTAAAAAATAAAAAGCTGATTCAGCAATTCCTATCTCCTACATTGCTATTAGTTCAATATGCAAGATGAGGTGGATAATTTTTCTGCTGACAATTTGTTCACAAAAAATGTATTACCATTTCCCCAGACAGTAATTTCGGAGTTGTTACTATCATACTTTGAATTTTTTTACGACAGTAGTCTTTATATCTCAAATTATGTCTAAAAAATACAGGTTCACAGATAAAAAAAACTACAAATATCTGTATTTTCTTTAAAAATATATAAACCACACATAATCATCAACAAATGACAATAGGTACTGTTCTACTTATTTTTACTTTTTTCTTTTTTTTCCTTATTAGTTTTTTTCTTTTCTGGTACTGTTCCCCACATAAATCTAGCAACTACTGCACCAATCAGACCAGCCACAAATGTTATGAATCCAAGTTGCCATAACCAGGGAAACTCTCGCATATAATCTACAACAAGAGCAACAAAGTCATCAAAAGGTGATTTTGGTAGCGGCACCTTTTCTGGATGAACGTTTTTGTACCAGCTTTGCGCGAAATCCACAAAAGAACGGACATCAAACTTTTGAATTTGATAACGATACAATTTGCCTTGACGAAAAAGTATGAAAGATGGAACGTTGATAACTTCAAAACGTCTTGCTGTAGCTGCTCCTGTAGTGGCTTTATTGACACGGGCAACATTGAGCTTCGACTTCAGTTCAGCTCCTACTGCCTCCCATCTAGCTTGCAAACGGGCACAATCTACACACTGAGGTGTATAAAACATAACAAACCAGTCTCCAGTTGTAGCACCTGTAGCCGCTTGGGTGAGGTGCTCGAACGTTTCATCAGTTAATTCTTTAGTGACAGGTTCTTTGTTTGCTGTGAATGTGTGTAAAATTAATTCGTCATTCAATGGCCCTTCATACAGCAGAGGAATACCATGTCGAAAAAATACTAACACTGGCTCTTTATTAGGACTGTATAGTCTTGTCATTTGGCTCTCTTCTACTTTCACAACCCAAGCATTGAGTGTCTCCACCAAGTCTTCTCTCAACGAGGCTAATTCTCCTTCATACTTATCACACAACTCACAGTATTTCCTAGAAAATAATACTATGACATGTTTTTCCGTCCTTATTAGGTTCATCAACTCTTCATCTTGGACTACTTCTAAACTAGACTCTGACGAAATAAGAGTATGTAAAAAAATACAAATCGCCAACAATCTCATAATTAGTTGTCCAAATTTGACAAACCGGCGACAATTTCTAGTTTCTACTTTTTCTAAGACTTCTACCTTTACAGTACATAGAACATAAAATATGAATGAATGGTTTTTATTTCTATGTGATATGGTAGCAAATAGTAGGTGCAACGTGGAGCAATAAAACTATGGATCGTGGGAGCTTTCTTTATAGAGAGCCGAATACAGTAAATCGCCTGTAGCGAACAGCACTTTTACATGGATACTTTGACACACACATCTAAACACCACGGCATATCCTCTATTAATGATTTAGTGATAGAGGGGTGAAAGGAGAATAGAATATAATACATTAGTAATACTAACGGTACTCACAGCACCAGTAGGCGAATACGAAAGCATCAGTTTCACAATTAAATGAAAAAAACTAGATAAAATTTGCAACAACAAAGACGAATTTCTGGAGGTGCATTTTTTTCTGATAATAGGCCAATGTGGGTCGGCAATGTGTCGGCAATATATGACATCAAAGTTATGGAATTTTCGTTCAAATCGATAAAACGAAAGATTCGAAAAATTGAAAAAATTGGTAAAAACTCGGAGACACTAGAAGTTCAAACTTGGAGAAAAATTGGAAAATAAGCATCTTTTTTGTTTGGAATTTTTCGAAGTTTCCAAAAAAAATCAGATTTTTTGAGGATTTTCGAAAAAAATGTCAAATTCAACAGGTTTAGAGTAAGTAATGAAAAAAAAAGGCTATTTTACTCTCATTTCTCAGGCATAAATTTACTGCGAAATCGTGATACTCAGACGGTTCACACCATTCTGAAGAGACCATGCCCGGTACTGATGAGGGGCAAGTACCCCGAAACCGGTCTATCGTTTGCTCGTATCTACCAAATGAAATTAATTTCTGCTACTATTTCCATGAACCACTATGTCATCAAAATAAAATTCGGTCTTACGACTAATGGTGATCTCCAGTCAGATATCGTTATTTTCGTTATTCCTGCAGTTTCAAGTGCATCCAACTCTTTTTCAACCAATGTGCTGATTGCGTAGGGAATTTCACGTTCACGATGAAAACATGGCTGTACACCTTCACGTAATTTGAGAACAACATTGAAACCTGAAACACATCCAATTTTCTCTTCGAAAACATTTGGATATTTCGCGCTTAGTTCCTCTAAACTCCACAGCTTGATTCTTTCAGAGGGTACTGAAGTGTTTTGTTGACTTAGTTGATTGAAATCTATCTTGAGGCGTCGGATCCAAACTCTACCAAGAATAGCAGCGTAATTATCTGACACAAAATAAACATCTTCTTTTATTTTGATGTTACCATAAGAAACGTTAACTACAATCTTCCCATCAGGTATGAAAACATTTCGAGTATATGAGCGGAATCCGATGGTTGCTGGTTCAAGAGGAATATTCAGATTTAAATCTTGTAATTGTTGACGTTGAAGAAACGTATAAGCTGATCCCGAATCTACTTCGAATTTGATTGGTTTTCCTTCTATCTTGACGTGGGCTTAATAACGACTCATATCAGTGTCAGATTCAGAACTATTATGATTTTGATGAATATATCAACAATATGTTGTACACCATATTGTCGTGCGATTAGTCGATTTATATTTTGTCTTTTTTGCAACTAATGAAGTGATGTTGAGCAACTAAAATGTTCTTCTTTGGTGCAAGATGTTCTTCCAATATCTTTATTAATTCATCATATGTCAACTAATCAGGAGCTTTAGGAGCAGCCAAAGCTGTATAATCATGTTGAAATTTTGAGGTCCAATAGAATTTAGTAGCAATTGAGCACAATAAGGCCTATTTGTATTGATCTGCTTTATTTGAAGGTAATTCTGGAACCGGCTTTTGTAATTTGAAAACGATTCTTTCTTGTCAAAATTTTCGAAGTAAGCTAAAAGTGCGGTATCTCCCTTGCTTGATGATTCACGGTTTGTCTGACTTTGTGAACTTTGTAATTGAGAAAAGAGAGTAGATATTATATTGCAGTTGGAAATTCCATAGATTCTTTGAACTGTTGGGCATCCAGTTTGAATGTTTTTGTTTTCATTTATTTTTGATTTTTATAATCTTTCCAATTCACCTCGTCGCCAAAACTGTTGTGAATGAGTAGTATTTGATTTGATTTATGTATTAATAACACCTTATAATGAATAAGTGTGTTCTCTTTGTGATCTTTTCAATTGGCATATATTTGACAACTTGAGTGTCCCAAATATATAAATATATGCAATAACCAAAATGTATTTGATAGAATTTCCAACTTCCTTTTTTCTCTTCAGCTTAAGAATGGAAGCAATGCTTTCTTGAATATATTCCATTTTTTCTCCAATAAATCCTATCTCTACTGATATCAATCTATTGGAATTCAGTAAAAGATTTTATCAATATTGTTCGTAATACTTTCGAGTTTGGTTGTTTTTTCATCAAAATATTGATTATCGCAATGCCTGAAGAATTATGAAGCTTTTTTGTAAAATGAAGATTTTGGACCTTATGCTAGCTGATACATTTTAGTAACTTTCTTCCGAATTTAACTTGCCTATTTAGGAAAATTCAAGATTTTTCAAATTTCAGTTCTCATACCATCTACGCCTTTTTCAATTTATGTAATGTAATCTATGATGACCCAAATAATCGAGATTCTTTGGTCTATATTAAACGCCCCTTCGAACTCTTATGCTTTCCTGACTATGAACAACCCCTCCTGAATTCAGAGTATGATAACAAAAATTTTCATAATCACTATGAGGTCGTGTCAGGGCCGGTCAACCCCTACCAGGCGAATCAGGCAACCATAAGAGCCCATAAGCAGTGAAAAAACTATTTTTACTTATATAAGTCCACATAACAATTTGTGAAAATCAACCTAAATTCAGTTGAGGAGTTCGACTTCGCAGCAACCCAAGAACGGGTACCTACTCAAAACCAAAACATTTCCAGAAAAAAATCGATGTGGTGAATGGTATAAGCTTTGCAAATATCTACTTCATTTGAAACTGTAGTCGAATACGTCAAATGATCAATCCACTGTCCAACAATTATTCAAGGAACATCAAATGAAACGTGCCCTTTTTTTTCCTGTTAAATACAAGCGATCGCAAAAAGAAACCCAAATAAATCTAAACCTCAAATCATTTTTTGAACTACAATTGCGAAAACAATATTATTGTTCAATGCTTTCAGAATTTTTCCAAAGCTGAAATTAATAAAAACGTATATTTGGTGCAGTGACAAAAGAGAGGACAATACTTTAATAGAGATCTTCCCCGCTTGGGGCCTTGTTCACGAAATAGAGCTGTTACTAAACTATGTCCATCAAACAAAGTAACCCAAACAATGATGGATGCGTGATCACCGCACATATTTGAATCTATTGGGTAAAATAAACAAGCCTCCTTACGCTCGCTAGTCAAATTCAACTGCCATCAGCTGGGTAATTCATTCAAGTATTTCGCTACATGGTCGGAGTGGTGACTTACGTGTTAATGCTTGTGGTGTGTACATATACGAAATTTTAAAGTTTAAAATTTGTAAAATGTCAAGTACTGATACGGCTGAAAAAACTGCTAATTTGTGTCACTACATTCCACCGAAAAAAATTCCTATACTCAGCTGCATATAAAAAAAATAATTCGGTGGTTTCTTAGTGCGACTCTGTATATACAAGCAGCCATGCTTGGAAGATCACGTGCACTATGCATGATAATGTTTTAGAGCACTCTGTTGCTTGCATGGATAAACGAAGGTTTCATATATGCAGTCGAGCGGCATAGAAATTAAACGAGTCCCAGGCACTTTGTCGTTTTTATCGGAACTTTCCTGTACTGATGAGAGGTAATACCTCGAAACCGTTCGTTATTTTACTGTTTGGGTTAGATCTTTCCTGCACTGATGACAGGTAATACCTCGAAACCGGTTCACGCTTGAGATGACGACACCCCTGAATTTTTTTGAAAGCAGATATTTGATTTTTGGTATAGGCATATACCTTCATGGGCTGCATTTTTCGCAATACTTAGCCTGAGTGACAGCCTTAAACCCAGCCCACTGTGATCCCGCGAAAAGGACAAATTCTCGATATTTTGCTTCGCGTTGGAGATACGGAAATAAAGTCCGCTGCACATGACGCTTGTTTTGCTGCTGGATACCTTGCTAGAATTTGCTGCTGGGTTCAAAGTTGGCTGTGGCGCTGGGTGCAATGATGGCTCTCTCGATAGGTTGGCTTCATATGGTGCTTGCCACAACTCGCCGCTAGGCGTGCATGCAAAGCAACGTCGCCATTGAATACACGAGTATTTCTAACTCTACAGTACCATGGACGCTCGATACATTTTTTTGCCGTCACTGTCGGCCTTAACCTCAAAACTGTGGTGCTAATTCTCTTAAGAGCCTCAGTTCGAAGATGCTTTGTATGCGCCAATTAAAACATTTACTTGCTCCGAAGACCACTTTTCAGACATCTTTGCAATTCAATGCAGCACGAAAAAACCCTAAACACGCAAGCGAGCCATCACGAAAAATAGCACACAATCGATTACCTAAATCCAGCACGCGACCACGTTCCAGAGCCAGCACTGACTCGTAGCACTCGCAACGCTGCTAGCCGAGCAGCCATCGGTGAACCCAGCAATCAATCCAGCGGCAAAACAAGCGTCGTGTGCAGCGGACTTAAGTTATTTGAAAGATTTGTTTAGAAATCGCAAAATTTGAATTTCATATTCAAGTCCGATTTTCAATAAATGATGGATCTAAATGAGAAGCTACGAAAATAATGAATCTTTTATAATGTAGGAATGAGAATGAAAAACCTATTATTCATTATGAATATATTAATTTCATTGGTTTTAACTATGTTACCTACTACGGAAAAAACATGTTTGGAAATTTGCGCTCACCACCAAATGAATTCATTAATTTTATATATCAGTTGGAATGTTTATTTAACAATCGATTTACAGAAATTTCTACTGGGGGAACAGTTTCGAATATATTATTCAACCTAATGAAGGATGTAGATTTTCTTCATCCTTGTGAAAATTTTACAAAAATGTATATAATTAAGCTATTCATAAGAATGAACATTGTTTATAGTATCAAATATACTAATAGAGATATCAATAATACCAAAGGTAAAACTGTAAAAAGGAAACTTAAGATTCTGTCACATTTTCAAATTAAGAGGTTTTGGTAAAATATCTTGTTTAATTATTTTTCATTCGGAACCTTACTTGATTAGAACCCTCAGATTGTATTGATGTTGTTATTGAAAGTTTAAGTTAAGATTACATAAAATAACAAAAGTCACTTCTATTCATCCTTAGTGGACTTATTTATTTCAGAGGATATAAAATGATTATATAATAAAAGGATTATTCTATTATCGTAACTTTATTTTAATTTTCTATCTAATGAATTGGATTTACAAAATAAAGTTATTTAATTTATTTCTTAAAAGCCAATTCATCATAAATAATAATAAATTGGCAACATAGTTGAATATTCTTTATTATTACTGCGAAAGTTGTTCAATTAGCAATATTAAAATTGAATGGAGTAAGATTCCCTTCACAATATAATTTTATATTTCACAGTGAGCCCACGTACTAAACTAGAACGTAAAAGTATGTATTTTTATTAGTGTATATCGCTGAGAGGTCATTTTTCTCAGTGAACCAGGTTGTTTATCACTCAAAATCTTCGGTTCGGAGTTGGGACACCGATCATCAAAGGATCCGACGTTAATGTCGCTTCTCTGTGGTAGGTATTCTCGGACAGAACAATTAACAATCAAAAGGCACTCTCAAATGTCTATAATAAGCCGGGGAATGCTATGATCTGGGATGAGCTTTCGTTTCAGAAATTGTTGTAGACCGAGTGGGGTAGTTCTGACGCTGCCGCAAGATGGTACCAATATTTTTCTATTTATTTCAGTTATCAAATTTGATCCTTGATAAATGATGTTACATACCAACATCAATATTTTTTCTCAGAAAAAAAATAGTACGGTTATTACAAATGAACTGCGGAACTTGACGTTCATTATTGATATATGAGGATTATATAATATTAGAAAAACTATCTTTACTGATACATTCTGTTGTTCGCTACTTGGAGTACTGAGTGAAATGAGGCAATATGGCATTTTATCTGAGTGTTCTAAAAATGATGATCCAGGTATAATTTTGTATAAGGTACCTGACAATGGCGGATTTACGCTTGATGCCGCCTTAGGCCCTGTTTATCGCGCCGCCCTTAATGTTAGAATAAATTTAATTGATTTTGATTCAATATTATTATTTTCAATTTAAAATAAGTTTATTTCTTTAGAATATAATTTTTGATTATAACTAACAAACATTACAGATACATAAGTAATAATGATTACACAAATATTTTTTTATATTAATATAATTTTCAAATTCTCGATGAGGAATATCGAAAGACTTCTTTTCGATTTCAAATGAAAACTTGAAATTATTTTTTTTAGTTTGAGGATGCAAAAAAATTAAATATGAGAAAAATAGGATATTTTTTCATGAAAAATTATTTTTATTAATGAAGAATGTTCTGACGTTTGAATAAATACCGAAATGATATTTAATACATGCATACCTATCTATAGTATTTTTTTTCAACGCTGGACACAAATTGCCAAATTATTCAGACACTTTATAAGTGTATTATTAATTTCAGTAATGGAACAACAAGTAAAGTAGATCATTCGATAAGGACTACAATTGATCTATTAAAAAATAAACATCTCTATGAATGATCATTCATAGATTGAAAAGTAAATGAAAATTGAATTATTGCATATTATATAAAAAAATTTCATGAAAATTAATTTAAACGCATTGTCAAAGGACACTATCTTTACTTTTTTTGTCTCTAAAATTTTGGTAATTCAAAAATGTTGCCGCCCCTCAAATCATACCGCCCTAGGCCCGGACCTCACGTGCTTAGGCGTAAATCCATCACTGAGTAAGGACAATTTGTAAAATATTCAAAAAACAAAAGAAACTGAAAATAGACGTGAAAGAAAAATATGTATTTCAGTATTGATAAAAGGGTAATTTGAGTTTGTAGATCAAAATATAAGATTTCTCAAAAAATTTAAGGTAATTCCTGTCTCACTATTGGCCGATTTTGACAGGTAATTTTGTTCCCACTAATAAGTATTAGTATTTCCATATTGAGTAGTCGGTCATTCCCAAAGCAGAGAAAGCGAATAGCTTCAGACAGAACTGACAAATCTGGAATAGACTAATGCGAAAAAACTTACCTAGTATCACGAGAAAGGGCCTAATAACATAAAAATTACTTGTGAAATATTTTTATTTCTATCCAAAAGCCTTACAGTAAAGCCAAGGGCGGAAATAATGGGGAGCCTCACAAAAGAAGATCCTTCAAATATTCAATAGTTTTTTGTATAGGAACACTGTGAAACAACGACAATACATCAAATGATACTGAAATCTTTCCATCTCGCAACTTTACGTCTTCAAATTCATTCATGAACTCAACTGAATTCAAAGCAAGTAGACAAACTTACGGCGCGGCGGAGGCAAATGGTCGCACTGACTTGCCAGATTTGTAAATTTTTGGTAATCCGTATATTTTAGAAACCAGTAGACTCCTGTTCAAAGTCGGTGCAATCAAATTTTGACTTTTTTTGAGTGTGTCTCTCACTTCTAAAACCATCTTAGGCAATGGGTTTCATGGTAATTTATTATAGGGACCGGTTTCAATTGAACTATCAATTCTCTAATCGCAAGCGGAAATCGCAAAAAAACTAAAAAAAATTCAACTTTTTTACGATAAACACGACGCCATTTTAAATTGCACTTTTTATGCGGTGTTCGTTCCAACATGAACTAGCCCTAACAACTGAAAAAATGGAGATATCCACGTTTTGGCATTACGTCACTGATACACTTAAACGTCAAATTCAACGTCAGGAAGTTTTACGTGTTACATATTTTTATTACGAAAATTTCAATTCCTTGTACAGCGGTCCTGAATAAATCGTCAATATTTTTTTTGGCAAATACGATTTCAATTCATTATTGTCTAAAATGGGTACATAATGATGACTCAGTGATGTCATATATGTAAATGATAACAACAACCCACTGAACACTGGCAACACTGTTAGTACTGTTTGAATATTTTCTTTGAAAATATATGTAATGTCGTTATGATATACATTTCATATTTCATTGTTGAGTAAACGTTATTGTAATAAGTAATGGGTATGAAAAATACTTTAAATTTGTGTTACTTTCCATAAAATAGTATTTGATTTCAGATGAGTCTGCAGAATACGTGAATTATTGTTTAATTAATAATTTAATTCTACTCAGGAAGGAAGTTCCAAGTAAAATAACTGACATCTATCGCCGTATGACAGTACACTTATTGAAAAACCTGAAAAGTGTAAATGTTCAGTTGGAAAACGAGGAGCTACATTGTGAAATTCCTGACAATTTATTGAAAGAAATGAACACTGCATACTATGTAAGTCATTAAAATTGCAACCAGGTATGATGTATATCATACCTCTTTGCAATCCGAGGTTTCGGGGTAAATTTTGCACCATCTTTATTCCAAAACTTAATTGACCAACTTCTAGCAGATATTGACAAAACAGTGTGCTTTTTGGATGATATTTTGATAACTGCACCCAATAAGGATTTACATAGGGTACGACTAAGACAAGTTTTAGAAAGATTACAGTTAGAAGGAGTTTGCACACAACAATCGAAGTGTAGATGGTTACAAATCTGTGTAACATTTTTGGGTTACAGAATTGATGCAGAAGGATTACATCCGTAATCAGAACGCAATGAAGTTATAAGTGTATATCAAGTCCTACAAATATAAGTGAACTCAGATCTTTCTTGGGATCGATAACTTATGGACGTTTTATACTAAAATTTACATGTTATTTGCGTTCCATTATACAGACATTTGAAAAACAACTCAACATTCAAGTAGACAGTTGAAAAATTATTCCATGAATTGAAGTATATCCTTATTTCATCAGATACTTTGGTACATTTCAATTATGAATTGCCAGTAGTAGTCACAAGTGTTGCGAGTTCGAAGGGTATTGGGTTAGTCTTATTCCACAAATTCCCCAACTCCTGATATTCTACTATAGATTAGGAAGCTTTAGGAATCGTGTTTGAAGTTACAAAATTCCACCATTATCTATATGGAAGACAGTTTACACTATAAACAGATCACATACCTCACAAGGATTGTTTTGGTTCCGCTAAAGCAATAAATAACAGACCTTGAAACGTGACAATTTTTGTCAATAGTTCAAATCGTGGGGCACCCACTTTTCGAGCCCTTTGACCCTTCCAATACGTTTTTGCCCATCACAAACTGCATGGGAGCTGGCGCCCGATTCTTTCGTCAACCCATGCTAGTTTGTGGAACAGCAATGTATAGAGTTCAAATATTCTCTATTGATCAGTATATACTGTGACAGAGAAGAATAAATTTTTATTAAGATATGAAGCTACAAAAACACATGACATTAAAACAGACAAAACTTTTTAAGCAGCCTAATAATAATTGGAAGTATCAGTTCTCACTTCTAAAATATTTTCGAATATCAACAGTTATTTTATTTTTTTTCAGGATGCCCAACTATATGAACAAAGCCGCATGCTTAATACCCTCATGAAGATGAAGAACAACCCAACTTCAAAAATAATTGATGAAATCTGAGGAAATGAGTCTTAAACATTCAAGAGTTGTTCAAAATTGACCGACCTCTCCTTCAACAGAAGATTGGTGTCCAGTTTGAATATTATTGAACTATCTGATATATTTACCATCTCAGTCATAAATCATCAATATTGTGAATTGTCTTATTTATATTGACTTGAAATGAGAATGTTACTAGTTTTTCTTTCATATCACTTAAAAATTACTTAAAACTGTCAAATATACAAAATTTGCTGTTTTCCTAATTTTCTAATAGTTATAACTTTTTTGAAGACCCAGAAGATGGCCTGCCATTTATGGCTTTTTCATTAATTGAAATCAAGCAACTATTGAAACAGAAAGAAAACTGAAAGGAACAACTTATATATTCTTGAATGTCTATCTGAAATTCATTCAAAGAATATTTCTGGATATTCAGTAATTTCCTTTCATATTTTAAAAAGTTTTTTCGGTTTTGGCATGCCAAAAAAACTCTTTTGAGAACCTTCACAAATAACATTTAGATAATAGTCCTGTCACACAGTAGTTTTAATTTTCATTGTCGGTAGAGAACGAACTTTGTTTTCATATTCTTTTTTTGATTCAATAAATATGTTCAATGCAAGAACAGATCACTAATCTTAAAAGATTGGCACATGACACTGTCTATAATTTTCAAAGCTCTATCTTGTCATTCTCGCTTTTTGATGTAACAACTATTCTATGTTGTGTTGCCGTGAAGAAATCTGTTTTTGTGTGCAATAACAAATTAAGATGAGGATTGAAAGTTTAAATTATTATATCGATAATCTCAATTAATAATGTACTGGGTTTGAACTTTTTTGTATTTTGTATACATGTAAGAAACCTACCTAATTTGTGAACAATAAAAACATTTAACAGTGTGTAAGTCAATATTTTATGTTTGTCGAAATTAGACAAATCTTTTTATAAATTTTTAATTATTTCTTTATTAATGTTGTGGATTATTTAACTCCTGAAAGATAAACCAACAGTTTTCAAATTATGACTAACCGTTCTAACAAATTTTCAAACCCCAAAATAAAGTAATGAAGAAACTTATGTTTGTCAAAAATAAAAACTATCGTGCTAATTCCATATTTTTGATTTATTTTTAATTCATGGCATAAAATAAATCCTACAAAAACACTTTTGTTTCCTTATGAAGCCAAAACAGTTCTGGAGTGACGAAAGTGTTGATAGATTTTTCTAACTCCCTTCATGGAAAATAAGTGTGGAAGTTAAATTATTTATGGTAATATCCTTAAAGGTATAGTAAATAGTTGAATTAAAGAATCTGTGATTTCTACATCACAATCAAATACCAAATTGAACCATTCTCTAGAGTTTTTTCAAAAACATAAATTTTATAATGAAAAATGATCTACAATTGATAAATTCTATTTTAAAATTGAGTCTGAAATTATATAACATATTTGAAAATACCACTCAACATTCTTGAATAAACTTTCTCGTAAAACTATACACCACAGTCAACATTCCCAATCGTGGTAGTGTCTCCTGAAAAAAAAAGTAATTAAAGTATAATCAATGAAGCTGAATAAACACCTCAAATCAAATCAGTTTATTTCCAGAGACTCTATATATATATATATATATATATATATATATATATATATATATATATATATATATATATATATATATATATATATATATATATATATATATATATATATATTAAATCGAGCACTTTCGACAGCTGGTCGTACTGTCATCTTCTAGGCACTCCTGAGGAGTGCCAATCCGAGTCAATCAGAAAACTAAAGAAAATCACTTGGAAGGACCATTGACAACTGAAGACATCATAAGAAGCTTAATCTCTCATAAATATTTTTTCAGTAATGAATACATATGCCAATGGTCTATTTAACAATGCAAATAAAACTAGAGCTTGGTGAACTAACAAATTATGTGCTACAGTGTGCTGGAATAGATTTGGTTCCACTTGTTTCAAATATTTCAAAAGCATGCAAGAACTTAGTTGAATTATCTAAATACACATTCACAACTGAAGTTTTCTATCAATAGTAACTCTTTGATAAATGTTTGGCATACAAATAGAGGTAGGAAATATTGCTGGAAATATTTAGAAAAGTGATAGTGAATGTATCAAAAATATCTTTGGTGGTTCAATAACTTTGAAGGGGGGCAATGGAATTCAACTTTTCGGGAACAAGGTTCCTTGGATTAACGATAGACCCTCAATTGTCTTGGAAACAACTTATTTAAATGTTTTGAAATTTATGAGTGGAACAATTATGGTGATACATCAGTAAAGTTGTCACCAGAAAGGGAGTCTTTTTTTGGTCCATTTAAAAAATTAAAATTGGATGTAAGGCTTCTCAGAGACGAAACATTGAATTAAAAATCTGTGAAAGCCATTTTGTACAGTTCAAAATGAGGCAATGATGGCGTTTTTTTCGATTTTTAATATATTTTTGAATAACCAAAGAAAAAGTTTAACGAAATTCGCAACTTTTGGTTCTTTTCTAATGTATCCGGAACTAATTGGAATTTCCTAAATTTCAAAAAGTAATTCAAATAAACTCTGAAATGGCCAATTTGCCCATTTTTGCCACTTCTTATCTTCGACACAGAGTATATCTTTTCATTGAAAACATTCATGTCATTTGTATTGACACTGTTGACGTTTTTCATGAGTTTCAAACAAAAGTTTATTGATTAAGTTTGAAAATGTCCGTATAGGACATTTTCAAACAAAAGTTTATTGAATAAGTTTGAAAATATCCGCATAGGACGAAACTGCAGTAACGTTAGTTACAAATAAAAGGGGTAAGAAACATAGAAATTTTCATTATTTTTTCTTTATTGTGATTTCCTACCACGTAGTAACGGCTACATCCATCAATTTATCAAATATTTTTGATGAGCTGAGGTTCTGCAATAATTTTAGTTGTCATAATTTCAGAAAATTCAATTCTTCTGTAGGGGTCATCGTCACCAAGTTTTTGAAGGATTTGCATTTTTATATAGATGAAATGTATGTAATTCAAGTACTTTTCTTATAGATTCGCGGGATGATACGGTTACTGTAGCTGCCTGACGAATCAATAAAGTATGATTCATTGCAAACAGTCCAGGTACTTTAATTTGTTTTGTTTCGTCCAGTAATAGTGGTTAATCTTTTTTTTATTTGTGACAGTATGAGTTCTTCAAATTTTGCTACTAGTTGGCGAATGTACACGTAACTTTCATTTCTCTCCGGGTGTCCCTGGTTAAATACTTTTAGTTATTGTTAACAAATACTGATCTTCTCTACCTTAAATAAAAATCATTTCCTAACGTTCAGCTGTGTTGTACGCCATTATTGACGATAAAAAGTCTGTTTCTCGTGTACAAAGTATCAAAATAAAAATCAATTGTATTAATAATAAGAGTAGCATTTCCCGCCTTGAAGTAAAAAATGTGACACAAAAATACCTCTTCAAAAACGAATATTTCAACACCCCTTTTTTGTTACATTCACTCATCAACTGAGTCAAATTTTTTCAGGTACAAATAAACAAAAATAATACAGGTGAAAAGTGTTTATAAGAGTCTTAATATTAATGCTTCGATGGTTATAAGTTATAAATATGATTTTAAACATTTCTTACATTAATAATAGAAAATAAAATTTCAATTGAAATAAATAGTGTTTTATTCAACAAAACAAAATTTACAACATCGAAGGGTGTTATAGATTGAACTAAAAATTGGCTTCAATCAACAAAATACAACATGACAATACTATGCCAGATAGTGACAACTGTTATTTCTAGAATAAATATAGATACAGGATGGAATAAATATATATGATTTTCATTACGCCATTTAAGAATATAAAGTTGAGGTGGCTGGGGGCGAGGTGGTAAGTGAAAACAAGTTAGCTATCACATCATTTTGTTTCCCTCTCCCTATTATGGAAGTTATTTTCAGCGATTTCTTATATTTTATTCGGTTGCTCAGATATAGTCATTGCAACTTTTCAAATTGTCACCTGATATGTATGTATACATTTAAGCTTCTCAACAGAAAAATAAGTATATCTGAACTTACCACGAATAAGGGAATCAAGAGTTCTTTGGTATTTTCATCACTGCTCAAAAGAGTGAGCATAAAAACAACTTTATTCTAAAAGAGAGCAACTTGAACAATCTGCAATTCTACAGTGAAATAATAACTTACTTTAAGAATGACTTCATTGATGAAAATATTTTGTACTTTTTCTTGAGGAATGAAAAGCGTTCTCGAACCAACAATATACTTAGTTTTTATGTGGATTCCTAAGCCTTTAATAATGACTAGATTTTCTAGAAAGAAAAAATGTTGTTATGAATGCAAACAATTATGACTCAGAATGAACTCACCTTCCATGGCTGTAATGCATATTCTGTAGCATAATAAAAATATACATAAAACTACAATAATATTGAGGGGCTCAGCAGATAGACCTAAAAATACTATATCCAGTCCAAGGAATAGTCCTAATGCTGTACACTCTTTATATAGGGCTTTGGTTGAATTTAAAACTACGACTTTCAATGATATAGGTTTGTAGTCAATATACAGTTTCAAATGATGGCCGTTTATGTTTTTGAAATTTGAATATTTTTCCTTCTTTTTGATTTTAACCATGACTGATTCATGATTTTTCAATTTGTTAACAAGATTGTTTATTTATATGTTAATATGGAAAAGATAGGTTAAGAAAAGTTAGGTCACAGAATAATACACTATCAGAAGGGACATTTGAAAGCGGTAACTTTGATCCAGTAACGTCATAATATGGGCTGTCCTTTGACGAGAGAAGATTAACAACAACTAAAAAAGGATGAAGATATTTAGATATGGTGTGTCACATAATTTTTTGTTGTCCAACAAAAAGTAATGTTTTTTCTGAGGAAATATTCAAACAATTAGCAGTGTGAAGTTGGGTGCTAACGTAAGCTGCCAAAATTTCCGAATACTTTCGAACGATCAGTGGCGTACGTAGCAAAACTTACCTATGTGAAGTTGGCTGCCAGACCCAGCTGCTAAATTTTCCGAACTCTACCGAACGACCAGTGGCGTGTATCCGTACTATCAGCGAAATGAATAGTGTCGTATAGGAATATATAAAAACTCATAATTGATATTTGTTGCAGAAAATCGACGTGTACAGTAATTGAAATATAAAACTGCTTCATTATGCATGGAATTGTGGAATAACTTTGTTATCATAGTGACCCAATGTAACCCTTCCGTGAAAATAATTCCTTGCTTACGACGCGTTTGGGTCTTACACTGCGAAAAACAAATTTTTTTGATAACTTTTGCAAACGACTGCTCGGACGAAATATAGTAGAAAGTGTTTATAGTGACCCAGTCTAACCCTCCACATGAAAATTATTCCTTGTGAAATTATTCTACTGGGTCTTACACTGCGAAAAAGGAATTTTCTAAAAAAATTTTTTTGATAACTTTTGCAAACGACTGCGAGGTTAGACTGGGTCACTATAAACACTTTCTACTATATTTAGTCCGAGCAGTCGTTTGCAAAAGTTATCAAAAAATTTTGTTAGAAAATTTCTTTTTCGCAGTGTAAGACCCAGTAGAATAATTTCACAAGGAATAATTTTCACGAGGAGGGTTAGACTTGGTTACTATAAACACTTTCTACTATATTTCGTCCGAGCAGTCGTTTGCAAAAGTTATCAAAAAAAATTTTTTAGAAAATTTGTTTTTCGCAGTGTTAGATCCAAACGTGTCGTAAGCAAGGAATTATTTTCACGAAAGGGTTAGATTGGGCCACTATGATAACAAAGTTATTCCACAATTCCATGCATACGACAATATCCATTTCGCTGATAGTACGGATACACGCCACTGGTCGTTCGGTAGAGTTCGGAAAATTTAGCAGCTGGGTCTGGCAGCCAACTTCACATAGGTGCAAAACTTAATTGATACTTTTCATGTCATGTATAAACTTGTGAAATTTCTGCTTAAATTTAACAACGAAAAATATAGAGAATCATGAAATAACAATAGTAGAAAGCAACCCCTCTGAAAAAATCTGTTGCAAAATTAGTTAACGGGCTGGAAAAAATTAATAAAATTGACTGCTTTGTCACATTTAATTCAGTTTCTTATATACACAAAATTTAGTATTGGACATATATAGAGAATGATAAATAAAAATAGTAGAAAGCAACCACTCTGAAATAATCGCTTGAAAAACTAATTTACAGGGTAGAAATATTATTACATTTCACTGCTTAGTCACATATAATTCAGATTTTTATATACTCTACACAAAATTTAGTAACGGAAATATATAGAGAACCATGAAATAACATTAACAATTCCACTCGCATCTTAATATTTAAATCGACCCTCTGTATATATTGGATGTGAGTGAAAGTATTGGTGAGTGACATTATGCAGTAGGTATGTGTGGCTAGGGTAAGGCTGGGAGAGGGGAAGGCTTTCTAGCATTGGCTTGTCAAAAAGTATATATTTTGACAAGTCTTTGTCTTTTCATTGAATAAGCGGAATTTTGGTTTGCGGATTTGTGATTTTTGGAATACTCTTTATTCCAAGGTTATTATACATATGTGTGGCTAGGGTAAGGTTGCGAGGGGAGGAGGCCTTTCAGCAAAGCTTTATCAAAAAGTACATACTGTTTGGCTTCCCATTAAACAGACGGAATATTTATATCAATTTTGAATGAATGCCAAATGGCGGTTTGATAGTGATTAGTTTGCAGATTTGCGATTTTGGAATGTTATTTATTTCAAGGGTATATTATGTATGACTAGGGTAAGGCTGTGAGGGATGAAGGAGGCCTTTTAGAAAGTATATTTTTTGGCAAGTTTCTTGTCCTCTCATTAGATGCAAAACAATGATATTATAATGATTGGCTTTCGGATTAGCAGTTTTGTTCGTTGTTTTTTTTTAATGATGAATTTATATTAGGATGTGATATATGGACGACCGGACGACAAGGCTACTAGCAAAAACCCACTTGAAAATAGTATTGCGCCATGGCCAGAATGAATTATTGATGCGAGCCTGATCGAGCAATACCTCTTGGGTTATGTTGTTGCTTTCGATACTATTATTATTTCATGATTTTTTATATAGTTTGCTAAATTTTCTTCAAAGTACATAAAAAACTGAGTTATAAGTGACACAACAGTCAACTTTAATAATTTTTTCCACCCTGAAAACTTAATCTGCAAGCTATTATTTTAGAGTTATTACTTTGTACTATTGTTATTTCATAAGTCTCTATACATTTCCATTGCTAAATTTTGTGCGGAATATATTAAAAACTGAATTATATGTGACAAAGCACTCAACTTCATCAAGTTTTCCAAGCGATTATTTCAGAGTGGTTACTTCCTACTATTGTTATCTCACAGTTCTCTATATATTTCTGTTGACAAATTTTGTGCAGTTTATAAGGATCTTAAATAGATATGGAAGAAATCAGTCAATATAGTAACCCTAATCACTGACAATTAATTTTGTTTCACATGTTCATTTTGATGTGTAAACATTAACACTCTAATCTAAGTGTTCAATAAAAATATTATTAAAGTGGAATATGCAAAAAGCTATCTTGTGAAATTTCACAAGTTTATATGACATAAAAAATATTGATCTTTACTACGTACGCTACTGAACGTTCGGGAGTATTCGGAAATTTTAGCAGTTAACATTAGCAGCCAACTTCACACTACTAAAAAGGTGAACCTAACTTTACCAATAACTCATGATTCTGATTTGTTAGTTTTAGGCAATTGTGAGATAGTTGTAGATGTATAATATATATGAAAGAAAATGAAATCAGAAAAAAAAATTGTGGAACTAAGAAATTACATAAAAAATGCAATTATAAATAATAGGAATTTTAATGGCCACAAAGAAGAAAGATGTCAAGTTTTTGAATTGTTACTGAGGGTTGTTCAGAATGGAGAATCAAATTCTGCCTTATTAATAGGCCCAAGAGGTTCAGGAAAAACAACTGTGAGTCCTAATCAACAAATTCATACACAAAAACATGAAAACAACTATTTTGTAGTTACTAAAAGATGTACTATCTGAACTGCAAAATGATGATGAATTTTCAAGGAATTCTATCACAGTCAAACTGCATGGTTTAGTACATACTGATGACCGCCTAGCTTTGAGAAGTATCACCTCTCAGATGAATTTGGAAAATGTGGTAGATGGAAAAGTATTTGGTAGCTTTGCTGAGAACATGGCTTTTTTATTGGCTTGCCTTCGAACTGGTCAAAAACACACATCAAAAAGTGTCATTTTTATTCTAGAAGAATTTGACTTGTTTTGTTCCCACCACAATCAAACTCTCCTTTATAACTTATTTGATGTTTCACAGTCTGCACAAGCTCCTATATGTGTATTAGGTAAGTGAATTAGTCAGAAAGGAATTTTTCATTGCCAGAATTTTCCAGGTATTACTTGCCGTTTGGATGTTATAGAGTTGTTAGAGAAACGTGTTAAATCTAGATTTTCTCATAGACAAATATTTCTTTTTCCTGGAATTGAGAATGAAGAACAATCTGATTTAGAACACATGCTCAGTAAATTAGAACAATATTTGCTTATACCTGAGAAATCAGATGTAAAAATAAGTATGGCTGTAAAAAAGCAATGGAATGCTGACATTAAATCTCTCCTGAACGATAAGAAGTTCAAAAGTTTGATGCAGAGGCTATCAGAAATAGATATAAGTGAAAGAACCCTAAGACACATTCTGGTAACATTTTAGAATTAGTTACAAACTATTGAATGTTTTTATTTAAAATTTTCTACTATGATTTTATGCAGAAAGATATGGTTTTTCGTCCTTTGAAATTCTAGTACCCAAATATCTCCTGTGGTTTTATGCTATCAAGTGGTTATATGGTATTGAGTGGTTATAATTCATAATTTTTTGATGTTTTTGTCACCCAATTATAATATTTATGTATGTGCTGGTAGAGAGAGGGTCAAGGTAAATCAAAAATATGTTAATTTAACTGTACTTTTCATATTTTACTGACTTCGGTTTTTTATTAAACCATGAGTGCTTAAGTCCTATCCATTCTAGTCAGAAATAAATATACTTTGCACATTGGATAACTGTATCAAGTGTTTTGCTGGAAATTGGGATTCATTACGTCAAGAAGGTAGCGAAGACTAATCTTGTTTAATTAGGCATCATTTTGAAGGAAATTTCACTTTCTGAGGGAATTGTCTTGTCATCATATTATTACATCGTTCAAAGTAGGTTTTAGTCTGGTTTTATTATGCCAAAACATTTTAGGCATTAATATTAGTTTTAGTAACATCAGTTGTTAGTAATCCTTCATTAAGTTATGTGAAGGAATTGACCAACACTTGATAAAAATCTATAATATATTGAAGTGATACTTTATTGTGAGATTTTCACTGAACAGTTTACTAAACTGTAATAGGTGTTTAACTATACAATAGCTCTCTCAGGCATGTTCATTCTGTATGAACATATGTTGCCGTTTTGTGAACTGTTCAGTGAAAATCTCACAATAAGGTGTTCTTCTTCAAGATGCCAAGTTAATGTGGTCAATGTCATATTAAATTTCAGATCAACATCATCTTTCGTCTGGATGAGGATAAGTTATCTTTGAAGGTGTTCCAAGATCAAATGGATATGTTGGAAAAAGATGATATGATTCAAATACTACAAGATTTGAATGTTGTGGAGTTATGCCTTGTAATTGCTATGAAACACCATGATGAGATATATGAAAATCAACCCATGAATTTTGAAATGATTTTAACACGATACATCAAGTTTGCAAACGCTAATTCAAGTATCCAGTCTATGCCCAGACCAGTGATAATGAAAGCTTTTGAACATATTCAAGTAAGTATTTTGATATTCGTTATTGTTGAAGATGAACAACATTATTAATAACTCTATGATAGAATTAGTACTATAAAAAAAACATTGATTTTTGTATGAATTGAAAAAAATCATTCATCAGCTTTAAAGGTATAGTAAAGTTACATAATAAAAATAATGAAATTTAATTATAAAATTACCAAAGAACATAGAAATGTCAAAATATGTGGTGTCACCTAAAGATAGTTATATTAAAAACTTCTCCACTGAAGCATTGAATTTTGAATTCATTTGATTCTTAAATGTGAAAAAAAAAAAATTTGATTTTTTAAGTGAGTGACGATTACAAATGTTTTATACATATTTTTCAGAATCTTGAGTTAATTTCCATGATGAGTGGTAGTGGGACTAAAATGCAGAAAGAATATCAGTTTTTTAAATTACTAGTAACCCCGCACCAGATCTCTGAGGCTGTGAAAAAATCTTCTGGATTGCCAACAGAAGTTATTCAATGGGCAAACAGTTCTCTAGCTTGAATGGAAACTGGTAAACAATTTTATTTCATATTTATTATTTCAATAAAATATGTATGAAAACAAATTTCATTTTTTTACCTTCTACTGCTACTACAAATCATATTCATTATATATCCTGGGGGCTAGTAACAGATTTTTGATAGTCATTCATTCCCAGTTGTTACCTCCAGGAATGTTTCACGACATTGTGCCATGTAGGAATGAAAAAAAAAGTCGACTGACTCTCAGGTGTTGGATTACACTTCAGCTGCTTTTAAGAACATATCTGAAAATATTTCTAGTGATTTTTTTCTTTAAACTTTCTTTAAACCAGATGGTAAGCTGGAGAAAAAGTCATCATCCGAGTCAGTGAAAGACATTACCCTACCCCACCCATGATTCCGCAGCTGATATCCCCAACACAATTATATGAAACATTCCTGAAATATTTGCTGGGAAAACATTGGTTGCAAAAATGTGTCACCAATGAGTATTTGAATTATGTAATTATAAACCACATTCAGCCAGAAATTAAATATTCTTAAAATTATACTTTTTGATATTTTATGTTGAAATGCTTAATCATAAACTGTTTGTTGAATAACTTGGCCTGTGACTTGAAATAGTCGGAACTGAAGACAGAAGTATCAACAACACTTCATTCAGAAAAATATTTTTCAGTAGAGTATTTTCCAAGTCAAGATGGTGATATGCAGCTTGCAGATTTTTTACATCTGCATTTCCATTAAAATAGTAAGTATAATCTTGATAGTGCCGTCCTGACTTTGAATTCAGTTTATGGTTGAAATTGGGTTGAGCAATTTTTTCTTCAACCAAAATATATTTTTGTGTACTTACTTCTATAACAATATCAGTGTCCTCAAAATAATATAAAATTTCGTCACTGGGAGAGAAAATTTGAGGTGGTTCAAGTGACTTTACATTCAATTCATTGAAAATATAACTCGCCAGCAAATTCAGAAAGCTAAAATAGTTTGGGAATTCTCTTTGACAGTTTTCGTTCATCTGCTTGAATGAAATGTAAAATATACATTGTCATATTGTCAACCACTTTTAAACATACACTTTCATTTATGTCTGAAGTGCTCAAAGTACTTTCATCAACATATACTCCAAAAGCAGTCAACCATTTTTTTGAAAGTTCTACGTTTTTTTTTGAAATCTGAAATTTCAATTCAGTATTTTTTATGCTGTTCCTGCAATGCAATTTGTAACAATTTAAACTATCAATGTGTTTATTGTTTTCAGTTAACATTTTACACGTCTTCTTTTATAACATAATACGTCAAATATCAGTGTTGCCAATCAAGAAATTCCCCGAAAATACCATTTTTACGTTAATTTTATCACCGGTCATTGCTTCCAACATGAATATTAACCTTTTTGCGTAGCTAACTTCGCGTCGTAATTTCTAAGCGCAAAATCGTAATAATTTTTTACTGTTGAATGGGAATGAAACGCGTGTCATATAATTTCATTATCATATTTTCGATATTTCGAAAAATACACCTCACGATTTGATCTCCATAAACTTTATTTGAAAAATATATCACATGTTTCGCTATTATCTGAGATTATTTACGTTCCGGACTCGGAGGTCACCCAGGGAGCTATAGCTTCATACGTGGTCATGTTGGATGTTACCTAAGAATGTGAGGTCTTCTAACTGAAACTACGAATGTGCAGTTGTCTCCTGTTGGTAACTCCATGCATATGTGATGTATTCCATACGTCCTGGAACTATAAATGTATAAATACATATATAGTTCCAGGACCCAATTTTATATGGCACATGGATGGTTATGACAAACTGAAGCAATTTGGTTACGCAATCCACGGAGCTATAGATGGATTTTCCAGAAAAATATTGTGGTTACGAGTAGCTTCAAGTAATAACAATCCTAGGATAATAGCGTCATATTACTTAGAAACAATTAGACAATTGAAAGTTGTGCCAACATTGATGAGAACAGACAAAGGAACAGAAAATAGCATAGTTGGATCTTTGTAGAACTATTTAAGGTATTATCACAATGACAATTTAGCAGGATTCAACAGTCATAACAACATAAGGAAAGAGTACTTCGAAACAAAAAATTGAATGATTCTGGTCACAAATGCGACGACAGGGTATAAGTTATTGAATAAGTTTTTTCAAAGATCTCAAAGACAGCATGAACTATGTTGAAAGTTATCAGCTAATTGTGGAAAGTCACATAAACTGTTTTGGTTCTATTATTCAAGGTGAACTAGAGCTTTTGGTGAAAGAATGAAACACACATACCATAAGGAAACAAAAAAATATAGAACTTCCATGTGACAAACCACAAATTATGTATGATATTCCCCAGCTATTTGATACAATTGACTATGGAAAAGATGTGGAAGAAACAGAAATTAATTATTTGGAAGAAACTTTTTCACAAAAGCCACTTATGTATATGATTCACTCATTGAAGAACTATTGAAAATATTATTTTCCAGTGCCAATCCACTAAAAACATTAGAAGAAGGAACGCGTTTGTTCTGTGCTCTGTTAGAAACAATAAATTCTTTCTGAAATTCTTTTATTACTCTACAATATCAGGATGAGTTTTGTTTCATTTCACAGAAAATATATTGGTTATGTGCTGGGCTGTACCGATTTATTCAAGAACCATCCACATTTTTCATTTAAACTATTATAAATAATTATGAATATGCTTTCATTGCAGCCACAATAATTTATGAGCTGTGATTCGGGGGAGAATGGTTACGAATCTCTCCAATAAAGCTGTTGAATCTATTTTAGATCTGATATGCCATTATTGTTATTCCAACCCGCCAGATTCTAGGCGGGTTGGAATAAGTTGGAATAAGTGTTTTTCAACCTTTTCCGTGACACGACCTCCTTAGTAAGAAAAAATAGTATGCGACTCCCCGACCCTTTTTTATGTATGTTTTTATTTTATGTAACAAATATTCACTCCATACAACATTTTGATGCGTTTTAATAATTAGCATATAAATACATAATAAAGTACGTAAAAATAATCTTTCACATCGAAAAAGTCGCCAATTGATAACTAACGCAATTTACACGCATAGGTACGAACGACCAAGGCCGATGCTGGCCGTCCGACCGAGAAACGGGACGTAACGAGCGCTGCCGAGGGCATCGCGGGGTATGAAGGAAGTGACACGCGTGATTGTCAGCCGTTCAGTTGTTTAGCGTGCGCAAATCATTGTTTTCCGTTTTTCACGTATTTAGTTGAAGTGATTTGTAATAATTGAAAATGGATAAATTCCAAAAAGGACCAACAGAACCATCAACCAAAAAAAATTGTCTTTGTGATGACAATTATTTGAAATTCGGGTTTACTGTGATAAACCGCAGTGCGTTATTTGCTTTGAAACTTTATCGGGAGAAAGCATGAAGCCATCGAAGTAAGCACGCCATCTCAACACAAAACATCCAAATGAAAAATATAAACCCATGGAATTTTTTGAGAGAAAATTAAAAGTTCTTCAACATCAAAAAACTGCTATAGTACAAATGCCCTACCTAAATGAAAAAGCGTTGCTTGCTAGTTATCGAGTAGCTTTTCGTGTGGCTAAAACAGGAAAACTCCACACAATTGCCGAAAGTTTGATTTTACCGGCTGCTTTAGATAAAGCCGAAATTATGTTTGGCAAACAAGAAGTAGAAAAGCTCAAAAGTATACCTCTCTCTGACAATACCATTCAACGCAGGATAAGCGATATGGCGACTGATGTAGAAAAAATAAAAAAAAGTACTTTTGTGTCCTTGCAATTTGATGAATCTACGGATATTTCGGGTTGTGCGCAGTTTGTCGCTTTTCTGCGTTTTGGATCCAATGAAAAATTAATGGAAGAAATACTATTTTCCCTCAAACACTACAGGTCAGTGCTTGCATAACATGTTCCTTGAAGCTACGCAAGATATGAATATCAATTGGGAAGAAAAATGCATTGCTATTTGTAGTGATGGCGCAAAAGCTATGACTGGTGCAAAAAGTGGCTTTATTTCTAGATTGAAAGAACAAATGGCAAACGCTTCTTAGATGCATTGCTCTCTTCATCGCCAAGCTCTTGCGGTCAAAACCTTGCCACAGGAATACAGTCAAGTTCTAAATATTATTTTAAAAATTGTAAATTCAATTGAAAGAAAAGCGTTGCAGATACGATTGTTTCGGATTATTTGTGAAGACATGGGGGTATTCCACCAAAATTTACTTTACCATACAGAGGTTAGGTGGTTGTAGTATTGACCATCAGAGTTATGGAACTCCGAGCTGAACTTTTAATATATTTACAGCAGACCAAGTCGGAATACTCTGAATTTATTTGTGACTTGGATTTTCTTTTGATATTAGCTTTTCTTTTTGGCGTATTTGACCATACAAATAGCTTAAATAAAAGTCTTCAAGGGCGAGATGAAAATGTCATCACTGCAAAAGACTAAATACATGGCTTTACAAAGAAAATTGACACAGTCTTATATTGAAGAAGTTGGATGTGAGATAAACATCAAGGAGTATATCCTGGTATGAAAACGGTGTTGGATAATTTGAAAGAAGAATTATGTCATTACTTTCCTGTGCAATCGGAAAACCTTGAGCAAAGGTGGATCTTGAATCCATTTTTGACTGCAGCTATAAATGAAGTGAATTCAACAACTAAACTCAAAGAAAATCTGCTGGAGTTATCTGCCGAAGGGATGTTACACTTAAAATTCAAGTCTGCCAATTTGGATAGCTTTTGGTTAAAAGGAAAAACAGAATACCCGGAATTAACAACTGAGGCCTTGAGGTGTTTGATTCCATTTGCCACCTCTTATTTGTGCAAGTTGATATTTTCATCAATGGCCAAAATAAAAAGCAAGCAAAGAAATCGCTTAAATTTAGAAAATGACCTAATTCTCAATGTAGCAAACACGGAACCACGATGGGAAAAATTGATTATTCGAAAACAAGCGCAATCTTCGCATTAGGAGTGACAAGTAGACGTAGGCTTTAGTTTTTTGTTAATTTGTTTGTATTAATATGTACAAATGTTTACCAGTATATACTTTTTGTTAACATATTCTTAATAAATCTATCTTTATATAATTTATTAATTTTTTTTATCCTTGCGCGACCCCCCTACAGAAGCACACGTTTAAAAACGGTGCAATAGGCCAATCAATAGTAGACTTTTTCGTAAAAAAATATTAGTAGAAAACCGACTGTGCCATATGAAAAACATTCAGTAGTTCTGGTACGTTTTTGAGTAGCAACTGTCACTTAATAATTTCTTAATACTTACCTATGTGCTTTTGAAAGTAGTTGACAATGTATCAGTACGAGTACAATTTTTCGAGTCTTCCATTGTCTAGAAAACAAAGAAAATTTTCTGCATCTATCAAGTGAATTTACACACTTGATTAAGACAGTATATGTTACTGTTGAAACGTCGTGACTCAAACACATGCAGATAATTAATTTTCTTTGTTTTCTAGATAGGTAATCCAGAAAAAGTCTACTTGCACTTACCTATGTATTATTTATGTCAATACATGGTTGTTAACCAATTTATTTAATATTTGACTGAATAACTATCACATGTCATACAATTGAAAGAAATTAATTTTTACAAACATATACCATGGGCAGTAATGATGGATCATTCACTTCTCAACCATAATACCTTATTGGGTTCAAATCCCAGCAAGGTCACCGGTTCCCTGCGTTGCAACCCACGTTAAAAGGTATGCTTGTAAAAGCCTCTCAAACACAAAGGAAAAAAGTTATTTTGAACACAAATATATTTAAAACATTATTACAAATGATAATAATAGCGAATAAAACAAATCTCTTATTTACTATCCTAAACAAGGTAGACAGAAGATTTGACTTGGTTCCCTTGTTCAATAGCATTGAATTTGAGTAACGGGTAATGAGATGGGGTAAACCCCCCCATTTTTCTATAGTTTGGAAAATACAGGTTTCAAATTATTAGGTTACTATAGTACTATAATTCTCTTATCTTGACTGGAGGTAACCACAAACTCATTTTTTCAAATGGCAATATAAGCATTTTTTTCATTATCCGAAAGAGGTTTGAATTTATGAGAAAAATTGGAGGTACAGTATAGATTATTTATTCGTTTAAGGTAAGCCATAAAAATCAAACATAAATCATGTCACTAGGAAACATCATACATAATTTGTGGCTAGTCACATGCAAGTTTTTTTTTGTTTCCTTATATGTTCCAGTCCTTCGCCAAAAGGTCTAGTTCACCCCAAATAATAGAACCAAAACAGTATCTGAGACTTACCACAATTAGCTGGTCACTATCATCATAATTCATACTGTTTGAGATCTTTGAAAAAACTTATCCAAGAACTCATACCCTGTTATCGCATTTGTGACCAGAAACATTCAAGTTTGTTGGAGATTCTCTTTCCTTCAATATGACTCTTGAATACTGCTAAATTATCATTGTGATAATGCCTTAAATAACTCTGCAAAGATCCAACTATGATATTTTCTGTTCCTTCATCTGTTCTCAGTAATGTAAGCACAACTTACAATTGTTTAATTGTTTCTAAGTAATATATGACACTATTACCTATCCTAGGATTGTTATTACTTGAAGCTACTCGTAGCCACAATATTTTTCTGGAAAATCCATCTATAGCTCCATGGATTGCGTAACCAAATGGCTTCAGTTTGTCATAACCATCCATGTGCCATATAAAATTGGGTCCTGGAACTATGTATTTACGTCGCTTTAGCCTCCTACGTGACCTTACCTCAACACCTTCCGGATCAGCTATCCTTAGTATTTCCAAAACAGTATTCCTTTTCACTTGGATACCATATACCAGTCTTAACCTCCTCCATAACGACTTGTATCCTAGGCAGGTTCCACTACCATCTTCAATTTCTTCTAACACCCCAAAAACCACATCCTCTATGGGTGATTCTTCAACATTTTTTCGTTTCAGATTCAAATTTTTCAATATTCTTTGTAACTGCCTAACAGAAATGCATAAGTTATGGTGAAAGAACAAAAAAAACACGATTTCAGGCTGAGTGTAACCCTCTCTGAAATATTTCTTGATTAAATTGTTATGAAATCACCGCATTGCTAACAATCATTGATTCAAAATTAATTACTATTCTATTAACATATATAAATGGATAGAAAAAAGTAATAGAAAACCAGCCATTCATTATATTTCAAATTACGCATACCAATGTGACAATATCTCTGTACGTTGCACAAGTGACGTAATATCTCTGTACGTTTCACAAGTGACGTCACATATCTGTACCAGTGTATCAGTAGCATTGCATGTCGTGACCGGGCTTCCGTAGCTAACCGTTTTCTACTGTGACACTATCATGTACATAAACGTTCAAGTGTCAAAAGTACAATCGACCAGCAGGATTGCATTATCTAAAGTTGACCAGTTAAATACTACATTTAACACCTCATTTATATGTCAACCTCGCAAAACGAACTTGAAAACTACCGATCGCGAAAGAATAGCACAAAGGCTGACTTTCGACCAAAAAAGGTCAAATGTCAGTCTTGCTGAAGTGCCCATCAGTAAGTTGAGGACCGCTCGGAGAGCGGGGGTGGATGGAGTGGGGTAGTAGGTTCTCTTCGCTAACTAGCTGGGGGGGAAGCTTCTACTTCAGGGCACTCAACCCGTGAGGGGGCATGGGGGGAACTTGAAAATTTTAAACCAAGGCAAAATGAAACATTCATCTTTCAGGCACATAAGTAGCTGTATAAATATTAAACTGTCATATTGATCTCTTGTCCTCTGACAGCCGTGCCAATGTTTGTCCTTATTCAGATCATATATTCATACTTTGATATTTCTCAATATTTTTATTTTTGATTGAACACTAAGTGAACACTTGAACAGATAAATAAATGAAAAACGCCCGATTTTTCAAAAAGTACTGTTTTTCTGTCCAGAAGTACCTATAATGTCGTATTTTGAATTCATGAAAATTACTGCTTATAGAACTAGAAATCCAAATCAAGTGGATTTTGCAATTTCTGTCTATATACCATATTCAGCGGTAAAGCGACTTTTAACTGTTGGTGGACGCAAGCAGTATATTCATTCTTGGTTCTCGGACATAACCTGAAACCTTGACAAAGTTATAGTGACGTTTTTCTTTCGATTTCACATATGCCGGTTGTTGCATCAGCATACTGAAAAATTCTCAAATAAGTTGAAATGGTTTTAGATCTTGATCTTTTTCGTACCGATAAAGGAGGAAACTCTGACAAAATCAGGGAAAACCAAAAGAAGCGTTTTAAGGATGTAACATTAGTCGACAAAGTTGTGGATAAAGACACCACATGGAGACAGTTGAGACATAAGGCAGATAATTGGAACAAACTTAAAAATGTGTGTAGCAAAGCTATTGGTGAAAAGATGAAGAAAAAAGAACCTCAAGGAGATCCAGCAGATGATATTCCTGGAAATATTCCATCACAATTAGAGAATTTGACTTTGGAATTACTACAACCTCTGACAGTAAATCAAATAAAAAAGGTAAAATGGATATTATTTTCATATTTCTAAATATCATTTTGAAACTTTTCAGGTTCGTACTTTAATCGATGATGCTGTTGTCCAAAATGAACACGAACTGAGTAAAACTGAGAAAGAACGAAATGATGCTCTCAGAGAAGTGGGAAACCATTTACATGATTCAGTGCCAGTTGACGATGATGAAGACAATAACAAAGTTGAAAGAACTTTTGGAAATTGTGAAACTCGAAAAAAATATTCCCACGTTGACCTAATTCATATGATAGATGGTATGGATGGTGAAAGAGGAGCTGTGGTTTCTGGGGGAAGAGGATATTATTTAACTGGACCTGCAGTTTTTCTAGAACATGCTTTGATTCAATTATCTTTGAGAATATTGCATAAGAAAGGTTATAAGCCATTATACACGCCATTCTTCATGAGGAAAGAGGTAAATTAAGATAATTAAATTTTTTTATGGGTCATTGAACTTTGTGTATCAATATTTAGCTTGTTGAAATTAATCTCTGGTGAATGAGCACTCTCAACAATGTTTGGTTAGCTGTCTGGTTTTCAAAAATTAATAATATAATTGTAGTTTATTCAATACCAAAATAAATACAATTAATGTTATTTTTACCAATTTTACGATTTCAATTGAAGTCACTATTGAAAAATGAACTCAGTTGTTTGAACTGGCACAAAACCCACTTACAGGACAGCTTATACAATAAACAGTGAACAAAGCTAATGATAGGAAAATGATGAAAAAACTTTTAATTGACAAAAATACTTGTAGTCAGGTAAAAAATAACAAAACTTTGTTTCTTTCTTAAACAGTCTGATGTGTACCGAAAATAAGTATTTTTTATTGCACAATTGGGTTGAAAGACCTTGCTATGTATTAAGTATACCTGTGAAAAATATATTATTATTATTATTATTACTCTTTATTGGCAAATAATGATCTTCTGTACTGCTAAAATACAAAACAATAAAAAATATATATAAAATTAGAGACAAGTCACATTTTAAAAACAAGAAACTAGAAAACAAGACGAATTATTGATGACAATTAGTTGAAATATATTCACTACATTTTCTTTTGAATGAATTTAAAAAGTCAGATCCAGAGTTTTGCCCCTCGATTCATGGGTCATGCGCATCAAGACGCTAAGGAGTTCCTTCGATATCTTTTAGAAGGTTTACATGATGACGTTAATAGAATTATTGAGAAACCTAAAACCTTAACAGAGATTGATGAAAAATTGAGCGACAGCGAAAAAGCACAAAAGTCATGGCTGATTTATTTGAGTACATATAAGATTGTAGATAATTTTGTTAGTCAATTAAAATCCACGATGAAGTGCACACATTGTGGACACTCATCTGCAACCTTCGATCCTTTTTGGGATTTGTCACTTCCCATACCTGAAAGAACTAGCTAATTGAGTTTATCATACTGCTTGGATTTCTTCACAAGAGAGGAAACTTTGGATTTCCTCTAGATGGATTAGATATGAACAATTATGCAGCAGATAATGTGACTCCGTGTCGCTATAATCTATATGCACTTTAGAATCACAGTGGGTCTACCTACAGCGGACATTATACAGCATTCTGCAGATATCCTTTTAATAGCACGTGGCACGAATACAATGATTCACAAGTGTCACCAATTTCACCAAAATTGCTTGTGAGTGGAGATGCATACATCCTCATTTATGAAAAGGAGGAACGAAGTTCGCACCTTTGAGCGTTTTGTAAAGTTATTTTTGAACTGTTCATTTTAATGTTGTGTATTATCTAGTTAAATGTTAATAATTTATTAGGAAATATTTGTATTATATTTATATTTAATGAATCACAGTTTTTATTATGACTTGGCAAATTATTAAATGCAATCAGATCAGAACTATACAACGAGTCACAACCTATATATTTTCTGTTGATATAAAAATTTCCTATTCTATTTCTAGTGGAGTGTGTATGAATAATACTTGTGTAGGTTAACTGATCACTCAGATAACTTGGCAACATATTGTGTTTAATATTAAATATAAATATTAGCATATTCAGTGTTATCCTTTGTTTAGCAGACATGAGACAGTATTTCCAACATGTATTCCACAGATGTGTGTTTATTACAACCTTATATTGCCCTCATGGATCTGTTTTGAAGCTTCTGTAGTCTGTTTAGATTTTCATTGCTCACAAAATAGAGTAATGTACTGCAATAGTCAAAGTGGGGTGCTATTATTGATTTATAAATTGTTAATTTTGCATATTCACTTATTTCATTTTTCAATCTATATAAAAGATGAATTTTCATGGCTATTTTCTTCTGAATATAACTACAGTGCGCATTAAGGTTCAATTCTTGATCTAATACCACTCCCAGATATTTAAAAGTTGTTACTCTTTCAATGATGACATTATCAATATAAAGATTCAATTACAGCTGTTATCTTGCAGTTGTCTTAAATGATATTTGCTACCTATTAACATGCATTTTATTTTATTAACATTCAACTTGAGGGCGTTGTGACATAACCACTCGTTTATATTTAATAGTTCCTCATTCAAACAATCTTGAGATTTCATTAGTTGTCCCAGAACAGTACAATATAGTGTCGTCGGCAAACAGTTTTATCTTACACCTTTTAACATGTATCAAAATATCATTTATGTACAGCAAGAATAGCAGCGGACCCAATACTGACCCTTGAGGGACTCCAGAAATTACATTTAAAGTACTGGATGTCACTTGATTATATTTAACTAGCTGCTTCCGATATGTGAGGTAATTTGTGAACCATTTCAATACTTTTTAATCTAGTCCATACTTATTCAATTTCATTAAAAGTAACTCAATATTTTCTCATAAATTGGCAGGGTATTTATGGGTCTAAAATCAGATCCTAAAACGGTGTTTATAATTTTTTCAATGGGAACGATGGTAGCAATTTTCCAACTGTCAGGAAATGTTCCAGTGGTTAACGATAAATTTATCAAGTTCAAAAACCTATTTCCTAGTATTTCAAATGTTAACTTGATTATATTCAGATTAGTTCCATTGTCATCTGTATTATTTTTCTCGAGGGAAAAAATTATCTTTTTTAACTCGCACATATTCAATGTTTCAAATTCCCCTCATTTGTTGGTATAATATAACTGAGAACATGATTATAATCATTTATTGGTACTATACTTTCGGTTACATCTTTCAAACTGTGAACGAAAAATGAATTGAAATATCCTGCTACTTTTGCTTCATTTGTTATAAGAAAACTATCAAATTGTATACCGTTGAACTCTTGTTTTCTATTTCCCTTTACTAAATCTTTCAGTGCTTTCCACATAGTGTTTCCTTTATTTTCGTCGATCTTTGATTCGTAATACTTTTTAGTTTCAATTCGTATCTTTTTGGTAACGAAATTACGACTTATTTTATATTTATCCCAGTCACATTGTAGTTTGATTTCCTTGGCTTTTTTATGAAGAAAATCGCATTTTTTTAGATCTGCCATGATTTTGTCCACACTTTCAATTTGAAATTATTGAAATTATGCTTCCTTTTGAATTGTGCATGTATTTCCAAACATCCACAGTTCTTAGAGGCACAAGTATCAGAAGTTCATCAAAATAACCAATTCTCGTTTTTTTGGAAAATGCAGTTGAAAAATAGGTGTTAGTCCCGAAAATGTAATTTTGCTTACTTATCATATTTCTATATCTCATATTAATCCCTGAAACTTTGCGATTATCATTTTTTGACATCACCTGAAGTCCTTAGATTATTTTACTTCCGATTATAACCACCTACATAAAGTATTAAAATTTACTCTAGAAAAATGAAATATGTATAAAACCTTACGAAAATGTCACATTTGGATCCAGAATTGTCTCGAAAAAAAAAAAAATTGAAATATACAGGGTGTTCTATTTAGAAATTCAAAACCAGAGCCGTTTTAAATGTACATCTCTATGTAATACATGTGTTTGTAAATCTTTTTACTAAATCTGACATGTGCAAACAACAGTGTAGGACCAATAAATTTATTTTTTTTCTTCTTGACATCTGGTATACTGTATACCTTGCATTGATGGAGGCGTCCATGGAAAGATCTACAAACAAAAGGCAAATGGGCAGCTAGTGCATGCCTAGATGTCATCGCTGGTTGAGCATGTCATGATCAATGAGAATTATTGTTCCGGTGAAGAAAGTTTTGTATAATGCAAACATGTAAGGGATAATAAGGGAATCAAGATTCACAGCAAATAATGATAAGAATATACCATTTTGAGAATTCTCATTGTCAAAAGTGAACCCCAAAGTATTTTTTAACATTAACAAAATTTTGTATTTCCGAAAGTAAATCTGACTAGAATTGACTGATACTTGATTAAAATCCATACGTATTATGTAATACTTCATTCTGAGATTTCTACTAGACATTTTAGGAACATTAATTGATGGCGGTCGCCGTTACTACGTAGTAGGAGATTACAATGAGAAATTAAACTTTTATTTATTTGTAACTAACGTTACTGCAGTTTCGTCCTATGAGGACATTTTTATTGTGTAAGTTTGAACTGTCCTTAAGAGACGAAACTACAGGAACGTTATTTACAAGTGGTAAAAACATAGAAAGTTCAATTTTTCATTTTAGGAATACTTAATTTTCATATGAAAACGCATAAAGCTATTATATAGCAAATATGTGTTGTGGTTTTGTAACCTGTCTAGTGAAATCTCAATAAACTATTACTTGAATAAATCAGACTCATGACATGAGCAGACAAAAAGTTATGAATTTTAAAAAAATTATAATTTTGTGTGTGCTACATACTGAAAAATTACCAGTTAAATGTATATTATAGATAATGCAAGAAGTTGCCCAGCTATCTCAGTTTGATGAAGAACTTTACAAAGTAATTGGAAAGGGTAGTGAAAAGGGGGACGAAAAAGAAATAGAGGAAAAGTATCTCATCGCCACCTCTGAACAACCAATTGCTGCATTTCATAGAGATGAGTGGATTGCTGAGAACTCTCTACCTATTCGTTATGCTGGACTTTCAACGTGCTTCAGACAAGAAGTAGGATCTCATGGACGTGATACTAGGGGAATTTTTAGAGTTCATCAGTTTGAAAAGGTATTTTACTTGAAGTATTTGAGATTAAAAATATATCTTCATATCGAACAGTAAATTAGATTTCATTGGAATGAATGGAATTCAAGGATAGTATTTGAAAATTGTTGAAATATTTTTGAGAGTTATAACAAATAAAAAACTTAGTAGAAATCAGACAATAGTTAATTTCTTTATCCTATTATCAATATGAATTTCTACAAAATAAATATGTCATCATACGAACAAATTTTTATAGAGAGATTCATCATAATTTTTTTCTTATAGGTCGAACAGTTTTGTTTAACTTCTCCATTCGACAACAAATCTTGGGAAATGATGGACGAAATGATAGGTAATGCAGAAGAGTTCTATAAGTTTCTTGAAATCCCATATCGTGTAGTTAATATTGTCTCGGGGGCATTGAATCATGCTGCAGCCAAAAAGCTTGATTTGGAGGCATGGTTTCCAGGCTCTGGAGCTTTTCGTGAGTTGGTTTCATGTAGTAATTGTCTTGAGTACCAAGCAAGGCGTTTATTGGTACGTTATGGACAAACTAAGAAAATGAATGCTACCACAGACTTTGTACATATGTTGAATGCCACGATGTGTGCAACTACAAGAGTAATTTGTGCTATTCTGGAAAATAATCAAACAGATTCAGGTATTAAAGTACCAGCCGTTCTAAAAGTTTTCATGCCTGAAGAATATCAGGATGAAATTCCATTCGTTAAACCTGCCCCCATTGATATTGAGAAGGATTCTAAGAAAGCTAAAAAGCAAAAAGAAGGAATGAAGAAAGCTGGAGGTGAGGAATGATGATGGATTTGAGGAAAATGTTTTCAGGTCTGGAGTTTCATTGATAATCTGCTTTTTGAGGAATTTTAGCTTTCGATAAGTTCAAACGCATTTGATTTTTACTTTTTATAAATAATTTATTATTAAAAATATAAATTATAGAAACTTGGTAATTTTTATTTCAATAAATGTATTCGTCTTCAGAAATATATCTTCATTCACCAAATATCCATAAAAAAGGAAAATTTATAACATTTATTACAGACATTTTTTAAGAACATTGAAGAAAGTTTTTTAGTTTAATGATGCTCATCTAAATATAATTGAATGATTACGAGCTTGAAAACAGTCAGATTGAAAGAGGAATCCTCAATCGGTTTTTGTAATATTCATTAAGATCTGTTTATGGTGCCAAGCTGAACTGAGCAGATTTCTCCTCTTCTCGTGGATCTGCGTTGTCGAATCCCTCATATGAAATTTCACGAAAAATATAGGGTGTTTCAAATGAAGTGAACATCAACATTCCGCCCACCAAAAAATATTTTCAAACTGTAGCTTTTACTTTGTGCATGAATATTGCAATCTTCCTCTGGATATTGGATATAAAAAAAATTTTAAACGCCTCAAAAACTAATCAAATGAAACAACACAAAAGCATGTTACTGATGTATGAGTGGACAAAATTAAACTACAGGTCTGTCTACAATTCCTGTACAAATTGTAGACAGCTTATAGCATTTAACCCTGATTCTTCTTTAGGAAAATACTGGATCATACCTATTTAAGATATTCATGGACCAAAAGAAAACTTCAGGTTATGGTGAAAGGCATTTAATTGCACTATGGAATTTTTTAAATTATATTACAATGAGATGGTATTATGTACATATATAAACCTGAGTTCTTATTTGCAGTCTTGTAAAAAAAAAACAATAATGAATTTTGCAGTAAAATATCATGTCCCCCACATTTAATTCAACCTTCTATTCCTCCGAATTTCAGGACTATTATAAAAAGAGCTTGCATCTCCATATATTGGTTCCCTTCCACTGGTGTTTCCACAACAAGAACAATTGAATCTGCAGGACGTTTGGCTGCGATTAGGAGTGTTTGGGGAGATGGTTGGAGTTATTCTTGTCATGTTAGCAGATAAGTTTGCAGCACACCGATGGGAAGTTTGACTTGGAGTAAATGTTTGGGTGGGAGTCAATAATCTACTCGGATTGACATTGACATTTACTACCGGCTGCATATAGTTTGAATAAACTGAAAAAAAAGACCATTAGTAACTCTTCTGATGAATTACAATTATTACTCAATTTGCAAGATGAGACGTTGCAAACTGAACAGCTGGTAAATTGGAAAAAGCAAATAATTACATTTAATACTCACAGTAAAATGTAAGGAAGAAAATTATCATCATAGCAATTGCCATAGCTATTGCATATTTGTAGTTCTGTAAGAACAGGAACACTGGAGACCTGCCCACCGAACAAAGTTGTTTTTCTAAATTTCCAGTGACTTTGACAATAACCTGTAAAAGTTAAATTAGATCTCGAACCCAAAAATTTTTAAATTTGGTTACCTTTAAATGCTGTTTGGTTGATGGTGATGATATAATGATACCCATAGCTTCTTGAATGTCTGCCAGTCTCCAGTGATAATCAACCAACTGGATTTCATATTTTCTGGAAGTTTCATTAACAGATTTACCTTTGCTGACATAGAGGATACTTGTATCAGCTGGATACACCTGAAATTAATGTATCAAGTAACATTACTGTAGTGGTAGTGTATTGATTTACTGAACCACTCAGTATATTAATTTATATTCGAAAGCGTAAGTTTTTAGGCAGAGATAAAAACAAGTAGGTATGAAATGATATATTTGTAAAATACACTGTAAAATTTCAAGAGAACTTTGTGGAAATGAACCAATGAAGTGGAATTGAAATTGCTTGTGTAATTGAAATAGAAATGTTTAGTAGTTTGGTATTTCTCATAGAATCCTGAAAGATTATTTTGAAAAAATGTACACATCTTAGCTCGAAATTTACCATACCTCATATAATAAATGCCATTAAATGGCATCCTCAATTTGAGTGTTTCTGAATTTTTATTGACTCAGAAACACAGGGATAATTTGAATGGAAAGGAAGAGGGAATGAACATTAGTAAAATCTGGTGATCTGTTCTTAATTGTACACAAACGAAGTCATTTGATCCAATTAAGAGAAACAAATCCACGCCCACCAATGATGATATGAAACCAGAGACAAATTCAAACATTGTAGTTTCTGTAGTTGTAGTTTCGACTGTCACATTATCGTTTTTGATGTCTACCGCAGTAGTAGACAAAACGTCAGGCAAAAACCTGCAGACTACTGCCAAAAACCCAGAAAATAGCTTTGACATAGTTATTACCGGCAGTGATGGTTTACACTCTTTGAATTAAAAGTATTGTTTTTATTTTATTTTTTAACTGTGTTGAAATCACTAATGCAAAGAAATTTGTTTCTTGGGATAAATAAAGGTGTAGTTCAAAAAAAATTTTCATTTCTCCATAACTGAAATTCTCCCGTCAAAGATGTCTCACAAAAATAGGGACCTATGATTTTGGTTTTTAGAATACCGAGCCAAACACAATCTTTGAAATACGGAGTTTTATGTCAACGAATATTTATCCAGAACAGTATACTGCCTACTTCATCTCCTGAAGTAGCCAAATTAGTTGGCGAAACACGTGTCGAGAAGAGTATTGCAGTTCTAGTGTTTCGGAGTTGTTATGTAGGTGGTGGTGGAAATGAGTCTGTTGATATGTCGGATTGACACAGGTTTATTGGCATCAATAGTATCCAGAGAAATTTACATATACATATAATCAGGTAGGACCACATTTACACTCATTGTTTATTAATATACCTATCTACAACCACGGCCATCGATCGACTGTTCGACCTCACCATTCCCTGATCTGGAGATCGTTCTCCGGGCATGCGCCCTTGGCACGCCAGAGATTCTCCCTTTCATAACGAATATTTATGTTGAAAAATCCATTATTTGTTAATCTACCTAGTCACATCTACCTGACTCAATCTATAAAATGCAATTGATTAGTTTTTGTGATGTTCAATGCCAAGAATTTATTTCTTTTCAAATTTTTTTTTATGTAGTCAATGTATCACTATTATGTGCAATCTTCCTCAATGACAGTTTCTATGTTTTGTATATGCAGCCTAATGGCAAACTTCATATATCTCAACAAACAAATGATGTTGACCAATATTACCCACAAAAAAATGCTATAATGTTTGACAACAAAAAATGTTTATCCATCACTCATCAATTTGAATTTTATATACTGTAAAATTTGACAAATACTGAATGCACTTATCTCTTCATGTATGATTTTCATAATTTAATAATTATATAACTTTTAGAATGTTGTATTATTTGAAAAAAAAGCTTGTTTCTGGATTGTCTTTGCATTTATATATGTATATATAGGAAGTTACTCGTGACGAATCTTCCAATGCACAGGTGCCCGATGGTTTTACTACAGCTTTCTGCACCGCATTAGCTGGGTTAGTTATTGTTTTCCGTCGGGTATCTGCCACACGTACCTACCTACAAAGTTGTAGGTTCACATGAGAGGCAAGGGGTAAGGTGTTTTTCATCTGAACTTGGGCATGTCATATGCACCTCTCTGGAATACGCTTATTATCCTGACTCCCACCCCGGAGTTGTATGTGTTTGTGAAGTTATTTCCGGACTTTGCAGGTGGCGCAGTGGGCGCCACCTGCAAATAAATATCATGACTAGTAGGAATTAGTTTCGTTTGTTTGGGGTACTCAGACGGTTCACTCTGTCTGAAATGACCTTCCCAGTACTGTCAAGGAGCAAGTACTCCAAAACCTGTCTATCGGTTGTCGTCACGACTGAATGAAATTAATTTCTGCTTTTCATATGTAGGAAGTTACTTGTGACGAATCTTCCGAATGGAAGACATTGCACAGGCACCTGCAGCCTGGAAAATAATTCTATGAAATTTTATATATATAGCTGCATATATATATATATATATATATATATATATATATATATATATATATATAAATATGAAAGTTATTGAGTGTCTTGATATAGAAACAGAAGTTAATATCGGACATAGCACTCATGAAAGTGGCAAACCATAGACACGTGTTTCGGGCTTTTGGCCCATCATCAGTATGGTGCAGCCAAGTGTAAGGATGGGCAACACTTGGTTACCAAAAGATAGAAATACAAATGCACGGAGCCACCAACAGGAGCCAACCGCACATTTGTGGTTTCAGTTGATAGATCTCGTGTTCACAAGAAAACTATCAAAATCACCACGGAGGCAGCTATAGCTACCTGCGTGACATCCGGGTCCAGGAAATTATACAAATATGAAAGTTATTGAGTGTCTTGATATAGAAACAGAAGTTAATATCGGACATAGCACTCATGAAAGTGGCAAACCATAGACACGTGTTTCGGGCTTTTGGCCCATCATCAGTATGGTGCAGCCAAGTGTAAGGATGGGCAACACTTGGTTACCAAAAGATAGAAATACAAATGCACGGAGCCACCAACAGGAGCCAACCGCACATTTGTGGTTTCAGTTGATAGATCTCGTGTTCACAAGAGGTAGCTATAGCTGCCTCCGTGGTGATTTTGATAGTTTTCTTGTGAACACGAGATCTATCAACTGAAACCACAAATGTGCGGTTGGCTCCTGTTGGTGGCTCCGTGCATTTGTATTTCTATCTTTTGGTAACCAAGTGTTGCCCATCCTTACACTTGGCTGCACCATACTGATGATGGGCCAAAAGCCCGAAACACGTGTCTATGGTTTGCCACTTTCATGAGTGCTATGTCCGATATTAACTTCTGTTTCTATATATATATATATATATATATATATATATATATATATATATATATATATATATATATATATATATATATATATATATATATATATACACGCAGCTGAGATGTAGTGGGCATCATCTCCCCTGTTTAGACTGTCAATCTTCTCAATTTTGATTGCCTCCCTTATGATTCTTATGAGAGTTTTTGTTCCTCTAATCTGTCTAAAATTCACCTATTTGTTTGGCCGACTTATTCTCCGCTTATATATGTCTTGGTTTTCTAGGTTGACTTTGTCTTTTGGTTTGTTCAACAAATTTCTGATGGTTCTCCTAGGTTTATAAGTTGTTTTTATGTTGTTTCGCATTGGAATTTTTATTTTATCTGTAACTCCTCTGAACTAGGGCTTTAGTTTCTTTTTATTGTATTTCTTATTTCTCCTTTATATTGTTTCGTGAATTTTATGATTTTTAAATCCTCCTGAAGAACTTTTTGTGTGTACTCAATTTCTTGTTTCTTTGTGTCTTCATCTATTAAACGTTCAGATCTGAATATAAGGGTATTAGCCACTAATAACACACTTTGTGAATAAGAAACCCTCTTAGACGATAAAGTACTTGTATATCAGATTCAAATGTTTCAGGTTCACACTTTTTTCATATTTGGGAGTCATCTGGTTTGTCTATTTCTTCCAAGTTTCTGGAAACACTGCAACCTCATGAGCTTATTGCATATAACTTCCATCTTTTTACGAATCCCATGCCAACAATGTTGTTTCCTGTACTACTTTCAGTTGTCCATGCATTGTGTACCTTCTGTGATGTAGTGCCTCACATTGGCCTAAAACATGGTTCTCATTCGTCCAGATCTGGTGCCTCCACAGCCGATTCAGGATCAAAATATGGAGTTGATGATCGATGTCTAGCACATTCATTAGCTTTATGATCTATAATATTTATAAAATTTCCGAAATTACCTGATACAAGATATAGGGATTGTAAACTTCTCTATAAATCTGGCCAGAATATTTTTTGGAAACCTTTAAAATTATATTTATAATATTTACCTCTATTTGATCAAGCACTTCTGGTAGTCCTATGACTGTGACTTCACCTGTAAAAACATTTTCTGCCAAAGTGATTTCAGGAGGTGTAAAAACACCGGGCAAAAACTTTATATTGAGTTGCTTTGATGTGATTTCACCATCTTCAGTAGAGGCCCAGAGTAACAAGTTGGTTCTCAATACAGATATGTCCATTCCACTTACTCCCAAATTAATCAGTTTGCATGCATACTGACCTAAAACCATTACCAAATATTAGAATAAAATATTAAAATATCTGATTGCAGATACACACCTGATTCAGGTACCCAACTGTTGGTTACATTAAATAGTTGGTCAATAGTAATAGGCAGTGTATCATTAGAGAATTGTATGAAGCATCTGAATCCATGAGGTCTTATCAACTTTCGAACATCAGTTCTACACCTCCAGCCTTGTATCTGAAAATAAGTTCAAACATTGAGTAAACTCAAAATGTGAATCCGATTGCACGATTCTCATCACTGATTCTTACTGACGTCTCAATCTGCCTACTTCTTTGACTGAAAAAATTATGATCAAAATGATTTATTCTCTGAAAATAATTGATCATCAAAAAGAAACCCCTACTGACCTATGCATGAATTAATCCACTGAAATTTAAACCGGGGTATTAAAATGTGATCAGGGTAGTCATTAACCCATTTAGGATAGAATTATTATAAATATTACTTGAGATTAGCGGTAGATACTTAATGATTTATTTTTTGTTGAAAAATATAAGTAGAATTACAAAAAAGCTCAGTTGGTTCAACCTAAAGAATTCAAAGTTTTACAGCCCATGTATAAGTGACTTTTTTGAAATAAATTGGTGTTCTGAGACCATGGTATCAGGAAATTTCTAGATCTGGTGGGATACTGATGAATTATCTAAGAGCAATAAATTTAGTCAGTTTCAGTCATCACCCAATGATACCAACAGAGAGTATTTTTATTCAGTTTTGTTAAAAATGTTTTCAAGAGATTCTACTTAGTACTGAATACACTTGAAGAAGCTATTGTATAGTGAAATACGTGTACTTGTCAAGTGAAAACCTCACTATAAAGTGTTATTTGAATGCGTCCAATTTTACCTATCAAACTTGGTCTTGTTTTTTAAGCAAATATACAAAGCTCACAGAGGTATAAATCAGCAACTGTTGAATTTTTTTTTTAAGAATTATTACAAAACTTACCAACGAAAACCTGTAATTATTCTGATTGGAAACTTTGGTAGAATCAAATAAAGTATACCTTATAAAAAAAGTACATTAATTACTATTGGCAAAGTAGAATTAATATTTTTCTTGACAGAGATTAGATACAAATTATATGTTTATTTTTTGTAAGGATTAATATCTTGTTGACATAGTATAAGTGTAGATTGTAAATACAGGGTGTCAATTTGAAATCTTCCCATCCTTAATATCTTCTTTCCAGTAAACAATATGAAGAATTGAAAAAAACCTTCAAGGACTGTTTGTAGCCCTTGTGGTTTAACCCCCTAAGAGGAGTAGATGTTACCCTTAGAATTTTAAATGGGAAGGGGGTCAAGTGGCACATTATTTTGATTGGCGTTCAATTTTGCTTCCAATGGTACTCTGACTTATTATTTCTTGATGAGCATTTTCCGAAAAATATAGTTCTAAACTAAAAGAAGTAATTATTAGTACGCCTTTACTGAGATGCATGGTTTGACCAGAACTGGTAATAATGTTAGGTGGTACCGTTCCAACCCTTTACTAGGAACATTAGCCATTAGCTCCAATTTACATCAAAAACTAGTCTAATAGTAAAACGTAGATGGTAGTAAAGTCTTGTTTAGTGAATGCTGAATTTTTAATTCTCATCGCAGATAGTGTACAGATAGCCGTCCTTTTTTGCTACTTCTGCTGTAGTAAAGAGTTTCTGTTTTCAGGCAAAAAATTGGTTCGCAAATTTGAATGATGTGGTAGTAATGTGCGTATAAATGTTAGAAATCACACGTTAAAAGGTAAGACCTCGTTAGTCCTCAGCTCGCACAAGTTTCTCAACTTCTGAGAGTTGTCGTTCGTATGGGGGCGACAGCTGATTAACGAAAAAACAGAACAGATTTTAAACAGATAGTTGTAACTGTTGGGCCGTTTAGTGATTACTTTAATGAGTGTATAAAAGTGTAAAAATGGTTTACATTTTTCATGACATAATCGAAATGATTATAATTCATGGAGAAGTTGGAAAGTGCGCACGAAGGGCGGCATGGTTTTTTAACGAAAAACATCCAAATCGTAATGTAAGTCACCGGTATGTGCATGATTTTCAGCAGGACGGTGCTCCACCTCATTATTTTCTTCCCGTCCGACAGTGATTAAACGAGAGATTTCCGGATAGATGGATTGGCAGAAGGGGAGCAGTTAAATGGCCTCCGAGATCACCGGATTCAACCCCCTTAGGTTTTTTTTTGGGGGCATCTTAAATCCGTTCTTTATAAAACACAACCTTTTGATATTGATGAACTTAAAAGCCGAATTACAGCAGCATGCCAGTCAATTCCTAGTGAAGTTTTCCATAATGTTAGAGGGGAGTTCGAAAACAGACTTTACTACTGTTTAAAGCAAAATGGACATTTCAAACAGTCTATAAGATAAGCAAATGAAATTTTATTTTATAAAAAGACAATAACCAACAAATAAAAAATCTCACGTAATACATTTATACCTGTCATTCAAGGGTTGGAACGGTGCCACCTACTCTTCTAACCATTTTGTTCAAAAGGAGTCAATACAATAATGCATCTCAGAACAGGCAAATTCTAATTACATGTGTAAGTTTAGAATGTTATTTTTTGGAAAACACTCATCGATAAATAATAAGTCAGGGTACCGTTGGAAGCAGAATTGAACACACCAATCAAAATGATGTGCCACTCGACCCCCCTTCTTTCTAAGGGTAACATCTACCCCTCCTAGGGGGTTGAACCACGAGGGCTGCAAATAGTCCTTGAAAGAGTCCCCTTGACAATAAAGTTGATCTGTTTTCAAATTGACACCCTGTATAAGAAATCGTGTAATTCAATGTTTGTGTCTGAAAGTTATTTCTTGCACAATCTACACATCTTTGAACCGAGTTTATTTTTTGAAATTCATTGTTTTCTTCCTTTTTTGGAACATTCCCACATTTTTTTCATATAAAGATGAAGAAGTAGAGAGCCAAAACCTTTCTTTCCCACAAAATTATTCTCTCCCAAAATTTGAAAAAGCTATTGAATAGCGAAACACTTGTTAAGGTTTTGTCAACTGTCAACTGTGTAATTCTCACGATGAAGTATTACTTGAATAAGTTATGGATTTACATCAAGTATTGGCCAATTCCATCACAGATCTTTTATAGTCCTGCGTTCCTTAGTCAAGTATGAATTATATTCATAAGTGTCCCATGCAAATTCCAATTTGTACTCTCAGATACGTAAAAAATGATTTTTGACGGATTCAATTTTGATTCAGTGTTTCGATTACTAAATATCGATATTGTTTTCAAACACTGAAATATAGCCTCTAGAATCAAAATATTACTGGAGTTTTATCCACAACAACAAACCGTTATTTTTAATATCTCGACACGTGTTTCAATCATCAAGTGATCATCTTCAAGTACGATCATCTTGATAAAACTCCAGCGATATTCATTACTAGAAACAGTGCATTACAAGTCTAGAAATAGAGACTAATAAGGAATCAGTGTGTTACATAATATTGTAGAAATTTTTTTATCGACCTTTTTTTGGGTAATTGTTACCTTCCACAATCTGAAAAAATATAAAAATTATAATGGAGAACTTTATACAAGTTTTTTAGATTGTGGAAGGTAACAATTACCCAAAAAAAGGTCGATAAAAAAACTGATTTTTTCCTCCACAAAAAATGGCAATATTGTAGAAATATAGCGGTGCATCTCACTTCAATATCAAAATTATGTTTTTTTCAAGTGAACTCTTTGTTGGTCCATGCTAAAACACAATAACTGACATGTAAACGAAAAATCACTGGTTCCGGAGATATATTATAAGCAAACACAGTTTCTACTTCTTTTCTTACCCGTTTTTTGCTTCCTAGTTAATCAATTTTTCATTTCTGTGTTTTGGCATGGGTCAATCGTTTTGTGCTTTCATAGAAATGATATTCATTATGTTCGTTAAAAATGAACTTCCATGAATACTTTGGTTCCAAAATATACATTTCACTATTTTTATTTTGAATGTTAGATTTACAATATCTCATTTAAATTCTACTCCTGTATTTTAGGAGGGAATGGATGTTTACCTATGTCTCAATATACATATACTGTTTTCTATGACTTACCAGGTTATTAGTTTTGATGCCAATTGTCTCTTGACTCTGCAAGACTAGAATGACTCTGACCACACTGTTTTCAATGCCATTTGTTAATATCAAATTCGGATCTTCCAAAATTTCTATCTCACTCACTGGGTCTATCTGGATATGAATAGGAGCAGATTGTAATAGAGAATGTGTCAAAATAACAACTCCTTCTTTATTTCCAACAAATCCTATGTCAAGAGCTGGATTGATGTGCATTAGAGTGATGTCACTGCTCTTCCAAGTTCCAGGTGCATTATATTCCGTAACTACAGGAGTCCACAAACATATCACATCCCCAGTTGTCAATCGACTAAGAATCGGTCTCACTGATTGTTCAACATTAATTTTCACGTAGTCTGCTGTTTTTTGGATACCTATGATGATAACCAGAAATTTTCATAAACAAAAATATTCCTTTCGAAAATTTATTTATTTATGGGGTTCATTGTGAATGAACCCCATTACAGTAAAAATCACATTAAAAAAAAGGTGGACCAATATAAATATAAGTGCATAACATAATTACCAAAAAGGAGATACAGTATTTCACATAATCTAACATTATACCATGTGAAACCATATCTCTAATAACAAATTTTTAATGTGTTATATTCTTGTTCTTGTCTACGTTCTTTTAGTGAGTGTTTTTCATAGTTTGTGGAATTAAAGCATAACAAATAATCGTGCATGAGATTTTTTAAGGTAGGTACATTGGTAGTGGATTTTAATGTAGTCTTAATCATCTGCTAATGGTACTAACTTGGTTTATGAAACGCACGTCGAGAGACAGTATCTCTGTTCTAGTGAGAAAAAAGTGTTTTCAACACTAGAACTAAAATTTATGTAGTGTGCGCGCGCGCACGTACGTAGGAGCGTGGGTGAGGCGCGTTTAAGGGGGGAGGGTGTGGACGAATGTGAGCGTGGGTGTGGGCATGTGTGTGGGCGTGGGCACATGAGTGGGCATAGGCACATGAGTGGGCGCAGGCACATGAGTGGGCGTGGGCACCTGTGTAGGCGTGGGTGCCAGCTTGTGTTAAGAATATTTGCAATTCACTATTCTGATAAGTTTTAATAGTGTGCTGCAATGAATGAAACTCCAAAATCAATAAAGAATTTTTTTGTCTTAATCAATCAAATGTTTTTGAACTGACAACTGACATTGAACTGTATAGCAATTTTGAAATGGCTGACTGATTACACACACTCTGATAGTTTTCTACATTTTCATTGTTGATTGGAGGAATAAAACTGAGCTTCTATACTATTCAATAAATGGCATATCCTAATAAATGTTTCAAAAGAAAATACAATAGGGGAGTCCCATCAGGACATGCATTTAATGTATTGGAAATTCTCCTTATTGTAGCCAATAAATATCAAGAGTTACTTTGAAATTTAGTTTGTCCTAGTAGATCAGAACAGCCAATAAAATTATGAAAAAGTTTATATAGGGTAAGCACCTTTTAAACTCCCAGCTTTCAAAGTTGAATCTGTCCATCATCAATCTGTTCCCCGCTATGGATATATATTTTCAATTTTGAAAGTCAAATATTTGAGGAACATTTTCTTCATATTTTCGATCACGAAAATGTGTAAAATATAAAAATATAGTAAGGACTCCATATAGTAGAACAATATTCTAACTTTGACCTAACATAAGAAAACTGTAGTTTTCTCAGCAACAATATTAGTAAAAGTTTCTGCAATTGTTCAATATAAAACCATACATCCTAAATGCCTCTGAAAGTTTGACTTCATTGTGCCCAAAAAAACTCAGTATTCTTTTCTTGAAAGAAAAAAAACTCTCAGATCTTATATGAAAATTCAAAGAAATTTTTTCTTTGTATACGTAACATTAAGTGATAAATTATTAGACAAGCACCAACCTTGTACCACATTCAGGTTATTTTGAAGCAACGTTCTAGTATCTAAATCATCAGAAGCCTTTGAGAAATCAACATAGATTTCATCTATCTGACCCCCCAAATCAAGAGTATTGGAGATTTGTTGGGTAATAGTAAGAATATTGGATTCCGTAGACCTTTGACTCATAAAACTCCGAGTTATTGACTCTAACTGCATGATATATTATTTATACATCATATATACAAACTAAATGATAGTGTTTCTCCTTATAGAATAGTTAACTCAGTTTTGTCAACTGATGGAGCATTCAGATAGAAAATAGACAATTCAAGATTTTTTCACATGGCCATATATTTATTGAATGTTTTCAGGATGACATCCTCATGTTTGTATTCAAGTCTGAAGTTGATGTGATTGTACTTCACTTCAGGCCAGTAGGTACTTTTGCAAATTTGTTTCTTAAGATGGGGTTCAACTCCTACCACGAAAGATTGGTTATCATGTCTAGAACTTATAGTTTGTTCACATTGATATTGTCTGAATTTGTGCAGGTTTTTCCGTATTTTTCAATATTTTTTCCTGCAACTTCATCTGGTACCTTCGTCAAAACAAAACATAGTTTCTTTTAGAGTTATAGTATGCGGTATAGTTTAAGAACGAAAAAAAGCGACGAATCAACAGGTGAAATAAGTGATAATTAGAAAGTGTATATGAAGTATAGTGTTTTGTTGTAATTCCGAATCAGTGCATTAAGATATTAAATTTGAATGATCACAGTCAACTCACCTTCTGCCCATGCTTTCAACATCGTATTCCCTTCTTTTTTAGTATAAATCCAAACAGATGCATCCTCACTACCTTCGGTTACTTTTACCAAATCACACCTACTGGTTCTAACTTTCAAGTGTTTAGGGCCTCCATGGAATGTATTTCCTATATTATCATGAAAGGTGGCTTTCAGTTGAAATTCGGTACCTAGTGGCAGAGTCCTGAGAGGACTATCAGAGTGAATGCGCCAATTGGCAATAACTTTCAGATTCATATACTGGATCGGTTTCACTTCAACGACTATTGATAAGTACTGCTTGAGGCCCTGCTCATCGGTGGTTGTGGCCATAAGGAGTGCATGACCAAGAACACCATAAGACTGCAGTAAACCTGTAGGTGTGACGGTAACAATAATATCGGACGTTATAGATTTATCAGCAAGTAGTTCAGTAGAAGGCGCTTTGTCTCCTGGTAAGCTGAAAAAATAGAACTGTATGATTTCTCAGAGGAAATTCACTTCAAAAAGTTTGATCCTAACGAATTTTAATAATAATTAGTTTATTGCACTATATACATAAAAAATATGAAAGGTAGTAAAAAAATAGATATCAAAATGCATAATGCAAATACTTGACTACATATTTTTTCGTTGTTTATTTTTAAGAAAGTATATCATTGAAAATTAAATATGGAAGGGCTCTAGATTACACGGTAAACTGATGAGAGGTTGTTTTATCCCTTCTCAATGCGGAGGATAGATGGTTATGAAACTTCATGCATGAACAGAGAGCTATCTTTTCAATAGGTTAGATAGATTGAAGTTAGTGGGGTGCCTAGTGCCATAAAAATGATGAGTCAAGTGAGGTTCAAAAGAGTGTTGAATCTTGAAAATAAATATATACAGGCCGGTAACATTGCTACATTCTTTAGTAATAGTATATCCGTTTATTTATTCCCAAGAACCTACAAAGGTGGTTTATACAGGGAATCATTCATACAAGAAATATTCATACATAAATATATAACTTCAAAGGGAGCTACTTCAGAATTGATCTAATTAATAACAAGAGCAGATATGAAGATGATAAATGGGAAAAAAGTAACTATCGTGGGGAACAGAACAGTTATACAGGGAAAACTAAAAATGCTGTTTTCTGTTTTCCACAAATAAAATTGTTATTTAAGAATATATGAGAAGTTTTATAGTATTCGATATGTACTATAACAATAAATCTTTGATTGAATGTTTCATGTCAATAAATATATCAAAATCATCTGGTGATTTTTCCAGTTTTTAATTCTTCTTGTTTTGTTTTCGATAATTCCAATTTTTCAAGAAATTACCTCACTTTTAGTAGTGGTCTACACTATAACTGTGATATCAATGATAATTATACCCATATGAAATGTTCAGAGATGAAATCAAAATATTTTTTGGATATAATCATCAAGTTTCCAAAATATGTTACAAAAAGTAAGAATATATTGTCGGACGTTTCTGGGTTTGCAAGTTTTTATGTCTGATGTTTTTTCTGCTACTGTGGCAGATGATGCGGCAACGGTCTACATGATCTACCTTGCTGCAATGCGCAATGAAAATGGTCCTGGTGTGTTTGACTTATAATGGGATCAGGTGTTGGGAGGCTGATTGCTCTTTTACCTGATTTGTCCGACCATTTTTCGATTATTGGGAGAACCTCTGTGTTATGAAGTACCGGTATCAAAGTCTTGGTAATATTTAAGTTCTCTTCCTCTGGGTGCCAGGGCATTCAGGAATCACAGGTAATGATAAAGCTGATGAATGCGCTAGACGCGGATCATCAACTTCATATATAGGTCCTGAACCAGCTCTGGGGATACCAAAATCATTGGTACGAAACCAGATTAGGACATGGACCAATAAGAAACATACAAAGTACTGGACAAAAGTACCTGGCAACAAACACAGTAGAACCTTCATTAGGGAACCGTCCGAGAAAAGAACCGAAGAACTACTTCAATATAGTAGGGATCGGCTCAGAATAATTACAGGGTTACTAACCGGTCATTGTCCGCTTAGAGGACACCTGAATAAAATGGGGCTGTACAATGGAGACCTCAACTGCAGATTATGCAACGAAGGGACAGAAACAGCTCTACACATATTATGCGAATGTGAGGCACTGAATCACGGGAGGCAGGCAATATATGGACGTACAAAATTACGCCCAGAAGAATATGATGAACATCCAACACAGAACCTGTACAAACTAGTACAGGGAACGAGACTACTTCTATGTTCTTTTATTCTTTGGAAAAGTTTTGGACAAGAACAACAAGTCAACTTATCTGACACTGAAATTATGTATTTATTGTTTTTAATAAATTTGTTTGAATTATTATTTGTTCTCTGAACTAAGTCATAACCTTTCTTCTTATAGAAACGAGCAATATTATCAGGTGGCCTAACCGAGGTAGGGGAATGTCCTATGATGGTACTACTATAAATTCTTAGAGTTGGATAGACCTGGTTCATAGCTTGTTTCTGTAATTTTTTTAGAAAGAATCGAGTCATTAATATCCACCTTGTATCAGTTGACAGCAAGTTGGTGAAACTTATTTCTCTATGAAAATTACTTCCTGATAGTGAAAAATGTAATAGTCTGCGAAATGATTTTGTAAACTAATTTGGGAAAATATCACAAATATCACAATTAGTTTAGTTTTTTATAGTTTGAGTATACATCATATTATTATCTTATGTTTCCTAACATAAATATTTTTAAAGTATTATTATCATTATTCAAGGACCCAATGGGATGAACCTGGTCTCTTCAAGTATAGCTCAGTAGAAAAAAATATACTCACAAATATGTTACTTTTGATGAAGTACTATCCATATTAGTTTCTAATTGTACCTCTGAGAACGGAGCCATAAGCAGTGAATTTCCGAGAAAATTTTTGGGAAACACAAACGAGAATGATTGAATAACTTCAATGTCAATCCAAGCAGATAACATAACTGTTTCAATATTCTGAATGTTGAGAGTTGGACCAGGCACTGTAGCATTGACAAATAGTCTTGTTTTTCCTGGTACCAAACCGAGAACCTTTGCAGCTACCCGGTCAGTTTTTTTCTTGAATACCCCTATTGGGTGAAAGACTCCACTCAGATCTACTAGTAATTTGTCATCAACAGTCCACTTGAAAAGTATTGGAGGATCTTCCAATGATCCAAGAATCATGGGAGATATGTCAGGTACACCAACACACCAAAAAGGTACTGTGGCTCCCACTTTGAATCTGAGTAGGGATGACACGATTTTTAAAGCTTGCAGTTGAACAATTTGAATTTCCACTGTATCCTGAAAGAATTATGTGATATTCATTCATTTGTAGTTTGAGACTACTATTTCTGAAAAAACTTACTTCTGAATATATAACCTTTTGTCCAGTAGAAGGGTGAATTCCCACTGCTTGAGCAGTAATTTTAGTTAGACCTATCGATTTTCCTCTTATGAGCCCCTTTTCGGAAACGGCTGTGAAAGAATAAAGTTGTAAAACTAATTGCAAAATTATACACCAATTATATAATTATTTATCCAGGACCACTAGTAATTAGTAACAATGCCTGTCTTAGAGTACTATTGAATAATACCAGAATTTTGATTATATTTCTTTTGGTTCTGTAGATAAGTGAAAAATAAAAAATTTTGAAATTTTATTTTGTTTATCTTTTACTGGGCTGTTGTTTAAAGAATAAATACTCTTTGTTATATGCTCGAGCTTTCGAGAATGTTTATTCCCTTTATCAAGACATTAACTTGAGATTATAATAAAAAGTCAGACGTGGCAATGAGAAAAACAAAGTTAATACTTTTTATCATGTAGAAAAGTGTCACACATCCAATTCAAAGTTTGAGAGAAAAAGTACAAAAAACTCATTTTATTTAAACATTCAAAATTATATCACTACCCATGCTTGGCACTTACTCGGCTTTTTGGTTGCTACCACACCACCAAGTAAGTGCCAAGCATGGCCAGTGAAATAATTTTAATGTTTAAATAAAATAAGTTTTTTGTACTTTTTCTCTCAAACTTTAAATTGAATGTGTGACACTTTTCTACATGATGAAAAGTATTAACTTTGTTTTTCTCATTGCCACGTCTGACTTTTTACTATAACCTCAAGTTAATGTCTTGATAAAGGGAATAAAAATATATATCCAATAAATTGTTCCAATATTTTGGTCTAATATGTTCTAAAACTTTAGCCACTATAATGACATATTCATTAACTTGATAAAATACGAAACGAAATGTTTGAAGGTGGTTGACAATGTTTCGTGTTTCATTAGTTCGGACTTCCATTATCTAATATGTTTAAATTGTCTGAGGAAACGAAATATTGAATAGTGTAGTGTATTGGACAGTAGTGTATTGGACTCACTTACATATACATTGTATACAATCTATCAATTGGAGTGATTGCTAAGTTGATAAATTTATTGAAAAATTTCAGTAAATCAAGATTTAAAAATATCTAAACAAATATCTCCTGTATTATCAATATTTTATATATTCCATACATATTTTGCGAATTTGTTAAACATTTCAATGTTCTTTATTATATTGCTAATTTGTTTCCTAGTATAAACATCTAAGGTTTCTCTAACCCAAAATAAAATAAAAATATGAATACAATTTCACATTAGCTGAAAAATATAAATGTCTATTCCAATAATCAATTAATAACACACCATGTCATTGTGAGGAATAAATATGTATTCTGCCTCAATCTTAGTGTTATACATTTTTATGTGACGCTGGCCTTTTATAAATCTTTTATATTCTTTCTCATTTCCCATTAACATATTTTCAGTGAGTTTGCACAACACCATCTACATATATTTTCCAGTGTCTCATTGATTACTTTGACCATATACTTATAGTGTGAATATGAGAAATATATAATTGAATCATTGGCAAACAAAGAATTCAACATCTTCCAACATTAAGCACTATATCATCAATATATAATATGAACAACAGAGGTCCAAGGACACTTTCTTGTAGTACACCTTGATCATTTCTGGTTTCACCAGATAGTAACATTGTTCAATGTAAGTCTCTCTCATCTGTTGTCAAAGCCTAAGCCTCTCCAACAAACACTATCGAGTTTTTTTTATCAATCGAGCTCCATTGATGATTTCAGTTATAGGTCATAATTGTTTTTCAAATTAACGAATACACACTATATATCTAATATGTTTTTTGGTTCGTATAAATTAATAGTGGTTCCTCATAATAGCGATATACATATTCGATTAAGATTCAAATCAAATTGACATTCATATTATCATCATCTATTAGGACTAACTTTGTTGTGAAGTAATATTTGGGGAAATTCTTTTATTAATTATACAGTCAAGTTATCAAGTGTTACACATATGTCAAAAACCCTTACTTGCTATTTTTGAAGAGGCCACTGCAAAAATAACATTTGTATCAGGGTATGGTCCACCTTTAATTGCCAACTGTATCATGGAACCGACAAGTATTGACCCATTTCTTGGAGACAGTCTAAGAGGTTCGAAAACCTGCAAATCAATAGGCGCACTTGTCACTTCTTCATCACCGCCAGCAACGGAGAATACAAGTTTGGTTTCACCTATTTCCACTCCTGCAATAAAATAATAACCCAATGTAACCAGAAAGTCTATAGAGTAAAAAATATTACTGGTTTATAGTCTGATATTGACAGAAATGGATTTAAAATCCTGTCAATATTAAACTATAGGGAACTATACCAACAATTCTTCTATTCAACTTTCTTTTTGAAATTGAAGTTATTCATTTAATGTGGCTTTTCATCTTATCCGAATTTTTTTTTTGATATTCGATTTTCAAGGTACACAATGAATTTTTACATCAAAAAACTATTTGTAAACCTCTGCTCTTATTCCAAGCTGAATATTTGAAAATTTGATTTTAAACTTTGTTCCGTTGTCAATATATTTTTTTTCCGAGATTCGCTAACTAGAAGAATTTAGCAATAGTTAGCTGGAACTCCTATAGGGTGGTCGAAATCATGACGTCGAAAATTTCCTGTATCAAGGGGTATCCTGAATTACCTCTTGGAACATGTAGCACAAAAGTACTGAATAGGGAACTCGGCTTTTTAAATTAAAAATGATTTGATTAATTAAACATGTTTAAAAATCCTCAAAATTTACGTTACATGTGTTAGATTATAGTCAATTTTATTCTATTTTAGGACTTATGCACCAATCTTGAGTCATAAATCACAAGTATTAAAAAGTCACATGCAGTTGGACATTGATTTTCAGTGGCAACATTCATGCAGGAGCATAGCATTAGGAGTGAAATTTTACAAACACATTTAAATGAACATGTTATGAATGAAAATTAACTGAGCTTACCGATTTCAACATTAGAAAACAGATTTGATAAAGGAGACTGACATTCAATTTGATTTGGTTATTCACTGAATGTTCCCAAAAGATCGATTTTCAAACCTTTCTCTTCCAAACATAACACGTTATTGTCGTGACTGAGCTGCCAAAAAATTGTTTGCAAATATGGAATCAATCTTCTAATTCAAAAAACTACTCCTATGCTCTTTTGTTCTCTGGAAAAAAGTTTTCCCGTTTGGTCAATATAAAGTCGATAATAGCTACCTTGTAACAGTTGTTGATAGCAATTTGTTTTATGAAACTCAGTTCTCACTGAAAATAATTTTCGTAGAGTGTAATATTTGATAGTCTGGGAAACACAGTATTGAATGGTGCTTCTTTATGCTGATAGGAATGCGTGGACGAATTTTATATGACATAATCCCTGTATATGACCCCTGTAAGATGTAAGATGAGTGTAATAATAACACTAGCACAATGAAATATAAAAAAAATGTATGTAAAAAATGAAATGAACAATGAACATTACATATAAAGATTTCAGTATCATATGTTAAGTAACATTTAAATAGATAATGAAATATAGGTACACATATACATTAAATTATTATTAAAACAGTGATATTTAGTAAAAATATAAACATAAAAATATAAAAAAAAAATATAAAAATAAAAACAATAGATGATAGCCAATAATGTCCCAAATAATTCCACATAACTATAGAATTTGTATTCTATAACTTTTTTTAAAATTCTTTAAGTACTCTTTTAAAATGGATTTTTTTAAATTTCTTCCAGTCTGTTTATATATATATATATATATATATATATATATATATATATTGGAATTTCTTGTATTATAATTATGAATGTTTTTATTGAATTTGATGTAATCTTCAAAATATTCTGGTGCCATTCCATTTACAATTTTGTATACTAGAGTCATTGTAAAATAGTAGAGTCTGCTTTCAACTGATAATCAATTCAAACAATCAAGAATACTTTTTATGGGAGTACGGTGATTACTCTCATCCCTCGATTTATTTATTCAACGGGTAACCCCCAATTTTTATACAATATATTAACCAGTTAACTATTCTAGTATCTATATATGTAATAAATCAACCTACATAGAGAAAATTAAAATAAAATTTTGATAAAAAAAATTGTTTTATAAATCTATACCACGTAGAGTATATCTAAGAGTGCTCTGAGAGATGTGAAAAAAAATCAATATTGGTCTCATTGGCATTCGATAGAAATCTGGACAAAGGAGAATGGTTTCCATATTTACACCTATGACAGTCGAGACTGAAAGTTTGGTTGTGACGTGTCCTTCTCGGGGGAACATGCAAATTGACTTGACAGAGAAGAGTTGGGCAATTAATTTTGTTGCTCAACAATTTATGTAGGAATATTATGTCTGCATGTGCCTGTCTTGAACTGAGTGAGCAATCCAATAGTAGAGCGAATTTCAAAGAGCGAATGACTTCTAGCTGGCATGTTCATTTTGTAGGCAACATATCTAAGAAATTTATTCTGGACTTTCTCAATATCATAACTGTGGTTGAAGTAAGTTGGAGACCAGATCATGTTTGTTATTAATTCTAATAATAATCAATTCATTGAGTTATTCACTAGTAGAATACTAGTAGAAAAAACTGTTAATTAACCGAGGATTGATGAAATAAATAAAAAGGCATATTTTCAGCTGAATCTTCAGGTAACATCAAGAATTGATCAAAACGTCATTACTATAAATAAACCACTCTATATATGCCACTTTCTATTATGTAATTCATTTAAATATTGTTACTACTGAGACATTCTTACCTGTGATAATGAAGTGTACTTCACCAACTCCCCAGGGATTGGTTGGACTTCTCTCTGCCAACTGTATATTGGCTATTTTATTTTCAAATTCAGGTTGTAAATCGATCATTCCATACTCAGGACTATCCATCAAATTATCATTTTCATCATACAATCTCACAATCGCTGGTATACATTTTCCGACTTCAACTTTGTCAGGCATTTCGACTCGAACAATACCAACAGAAACAACATTAACAATAAGTGTGGCTGGCCTCGAAACAAGACACAAGTCAATAAGCTGTATTGTGAGTTCCCCGGATTTCAGAGGACTGATTTCTATTTCTTTAGTACTTTCCGAGTATTTGATGAGAGCTATATCATCTGAGCTTAATGCCATTTCAAAATATCCTGATCCTTGTTTTACTGGAACTGTTACTCTGTTGCCGGGATGGTTGAATATTGTTACAAGATTAGGAGACACAATGGTATCCTCAACAAGAAACAGAGAAAGAGTTGCGGTAATAGGAGGAAGATCTACGCCTTTGTCTTCTGCAGATATAAATGGTGGAGATTCCGCTGTGACATGATGTTTATGCAAAACGGATGGGTTGTAGCCTCGAATTGTAACATTAAGTACCAAACTACCTTTGTCTAATGATGGTTGAAGGGTCTGATGGAATTTATTACCGACAGGAACATCACCTATGGTTATGTTCCTTGGAAACACTCCAGTATTACTAAGGACCACTCCACTGCCTGCGGGAGCTATTTTCCAATCCAAATAAAAGCTGGTTATATTCAAAAATTTGTTGCCACAGTCATCGTAGACAGTTACATCAATGTCTATGTTCTTTGTGCTTTGCACCACCACATTACCAGAAATCAAATCCATGGGACACCCATCAACATCGGCTATTCTCAACTCTGGTTGAAGAGTAATTTTTCTAGGTTTACCACAAGTAACTCTTGTAATGATACTGCTCGTTTTAGTTTTACAATTTGAAACTTCGGGTGTATTAGAGATCATCAGTTTGACGTCGGTTTCTCCAAGTTTTTTGCAAAAAACTTGTACTATGCTATGGTCTTCTCTGGGCATGATATGGAATTGGGTAATATCATATGCTAGAGCTATGCTTTCGTCTTCGCTGACTATAATTCTTTGATGGTCAGATAACCGACCTAAGATAGGTCTGGGACCTCCAACAAAGACTAAATTGATGGATGTTCCTACAGCAAGCACGACTTCTCCCTTGGGCTCTAATCGATTCAATGTTTTGTATGCACTTACTGTGACGGAGTCTTCTAGGGCTTTGCCATTTTGAAAGTATGTGACAGTGACCTAGATATAAAAAAATAGTATGATTCCTATTTGTTATAAAGCAGACTTATTACATATTAAATGTTGGGAATTTTGATTTTTCATTGTCGATCTCCTAGATGGAATCTTCATAAGGGGAGTTACTTTGTTATTAACTTATTACTCAGGAGAGCTCTTGTGAAACCTTTCAGGCTGAAAGACGGAAAAATCGCAAAAATATTTTGGGTCTGTCTTTTTTCATTAATTACATAGTCAAGCGAGTGCGCTGGAAACATGATACAAAAGCACGTATTTTTCGGTATGATATGTTATCTCAATATATAAAAATGAACTATTGAAAAAGACAACTTACACCCAAAACGAAATGTTTATTGGACTATTGAATCCATAATTTCGTGAATGTCTGTACAATAAAAATATTATTATCATTCCTAGTTTTGTTTTGTCTGACTCTGAAATTAATAATGTTAAGAAGTTATGGACAATAATAGCGACCCGCTAGATGTTTGAAATTTTCAGCTCACATCAAAGAATGGTATTTCATTTAAGTTTTTTGTAGTTGTCTGAACTTACTTGCTGTGTATGTAATATACTGAATTTCTATTTTTATGATGTCCAGAATATTTCTTCTAATTCGAAATAAGGGTGGATTTTATGAATGGAAGGGGAAAAATTCACGCCTCTGGCTGAATTTGATCAAGAAAATTCCGATTTTTGTGGAAAATGAGAATTTTTAACCTGATAGAAAATTTTCCTACTCCAAAAATACTACTTTCATCATAGAAAAAAATTATCACATTGCACTAATTTCCATTTCAGGACCGAAGGCAGACCGTCGATGGATATCTCTCTAATACTTTTACCATCAACGCAGGCGTTCCCCAGGGATCGATATTGGCTCTAACCCTCTTTTTATTGTATATCAACGACTTATTGAAAAAAAACAAGAATCCAATATATTGCTTTGCCGATGACAGCACACTTGTCTCGTCATTCCATTTAGATTCCAGGAATTCGGCTGCAAATGCACATCTTCATCAGCAGCAGGAGATTGCATATCTTAATGAGGATCTAGAAATGATATTGAATTGGGGTGAAAGTAATCATAATCAATTCAATGTGGCGAAAACCCAGGCATTGGTGTTCTCCAAGACAAATATCTCCGAATCGGATATAATAATGTCAGGACAGACAATTATGTTACTGGAATTACAAATGCTGCTTCTCAAAAGCTTGGAATACCTTTTTGGGGAGCATGCAACTCATCCCTTCTCTCTTCTGTATTGATGTTACAGAAGAGGGCACTAAGATGTCTCTGTAAAGTCAAACCCAGAGAATCGTTCAGGAACTTGTTCACTGCCAATAAAATTCTAACAGTCATCGCACTTTTTATCCTAGAGACGGTTTGCCTTATTTATAAACATAAATCAAAGTTCAACGTTGCTGCTACTCCTTATGCTACTCGTAATAGCAATTACACCTTTAGACTTCCCATCCCAACTTCGAATTTAACCAAGGATTCCATATATTATAATGGTGGTAAGTTGTTCAATTATTTACCATTGGAAATGAGATCTGCAAATCTGAGCAACATTCATTTCAAAAAGGTGGTGAAGTACCTACTTGTTGATAGACTCTATTATAGTTTGGAAGGTAAGACCTCGTTAATCCTCAGCTCGCACAAGTTTCGCCTTCTGAGGGTTGTCGTTCATAGGGGTGCGACAGCTGATTAAAGGAAAAACAGATTCAAACAGAAATCCTTTTAATAAGTTAACAATTTTTTCTTTGTACTATCACTTTATATGCTTTATAAAGCTCAGATCAGACGTTCTTTGGCTTCTCATCGTTTTGAGGCTCAACTCAGTACACCTCGAACTTCACTGTTTAAGAACTCTTTCATTTGGAGAATTACATTTATTTAGAATAAACTTCCTGAGAACATTTTTCCAAACGAATTTAATCTCCAGTGATTCAAATCCAACGTGAATCGCTACTTTTGCACAGGCATCGCTCATAGAGCACCTTAGAGATTTTCCTGTAATGCTTGTGTTTTGTCTCGAACTTAAATTTTGCATTCATGAGCCAGTTGAATATCACTGACATGATCTATGGCAGATTGAAACAGAGTTGTATGGTACTGAAACATAATTGCAATGTGTGTACTAGTGTCACCTAGTAACCCTTCTATTCAACAAGTCTATTTTTCTCTAAGAAACTCTAGTTTTAACCCTTTCTATACGAGTGCCGTATGTATACGTACTTCCATGTGAGTACGAGTATCGTACAAGTTTAAATGATAATGGACAGCTTCACGAGTGTCTTACGAATACGGCTGAGCTGGTGTAATATAACTCTTTATTCACAACCTCAGCAGCTGCGCATTCGATAGGCAACGTACTTCAGTCAGTATCATTTTGTCATAGGGTAAACACTGTAAACATGTCTCGCAGGTATTTAACCCAAAAAGAGTTGGAAAATAGAGCCGACAATTTATCTGAGGTGGATGATAACGAGTGTATCTTAAGTAGTGGAGAAAGTGAAGATGAAGAGGCATAGAGATGATGAGCGGGAAAAGGATGATGAGCCAGAACACGATGAACCGCCAGAAAACATTAAATCCAATGAAAATGAAACAAATTCTGTTCTATGCTAATCCTTTACAAATCACGGCAAGACACGTCATAAAAAAGATACCGAAATCCAAACCTACTGTAAGACCTCCCGTTAGAAGGCGTGCAGTATGTTCTGCGAATAAAAAAATAACTGAAACAACTTACCAGTGCGACATTTATAACGTCAGATTGTGTGTGACACCTTGCTTTGAGCTGTATCACACCAAAAAGACGTTCTGAATTTCTTTATCTTTTCTTTCTTCAAACCGTAGAATTATCTTTAATTTTTTTTGTGAATCAATAGATTGATTTTTCTTATGAATAAAATGAGTATTTTGCATTTTTCTTTCATTATAATTGTTCTGAGTACGACTGTCGTATGTATACGTCAAATAAAAAAACCTGCTTACAGGGAGTACTGCATAAAAAAACACCCTCGTATAGAAAGGGTTAAATATTTCAAGTGGATAACACGTGATGTTACCATTTACACATCACCCACAAAGCAATTCTTTTGAAGTTATAAATTTCTATAAACGATACCTCAATAACTATACTAAATGCCTGTCATTTCATATTGTAATGTTAATAATATCATTATGTATTATTATTATAGAAGTTCGGAATGTCACACACATGTCAAGAGGAAATAGCACATTGTCTCTTTACAATGCAATGCACTTTTATTTTCAAAAAACTATTACTGCTTTAATTTCAATAGAGATCTTTTGATTAAAAGTATGCAAAAATTTCTGTTTGTCTATTGATAGATACCAAAGCATGAAATTCGAAGAATATTTTATTTTCATTAAAGTCTGTTTTCATTTTTCAAAAACATGCATCTTTAATGATTATTCATAGTCTGTAAAGAGGTTGAAAAGATTTTTTTTCAATTCACAATATTATGACTTGTAAAGATTTTACAATAATTTTTGATGAAACAATTATTTAACTCACCTTGCTGGTTCCTACATCCAAAGCAGTCATAGCAATATTTCCACATGATATCCCAACAGGAGGTAGTACTGCAGTCTTATTTTGTCTAAATTTTGCATCTGACTGCTTAATGTGAAAGGGTAATTCTTGGCATTTAGTAAATGGCAGCTGAATGGTTGTACCATCTTTTTCTTGTTCTGCATAGAGAGCAATATGCAAATAAACTGGAGCTCCAACTTCTGCTTCCATAACAAATTCAACTATTTCAAGGCGTGATGGAGGCAAAATAATAAACTTGGTAGATTGTCGATTGTGATGATTACGTAACATTACAGCAGATACCTCAAAGAAACCATTGCTATGGGTTTTTACATGACCCGTTTGACTAACCATACCAATACTGTGGTCACTGCTAGACCAGAGAAATCTTCCATCTCCACCTTTAGCGATCAAATCAATATCATATCTGAAAAAAAATTACTTGCTAGAAGTCTTGAAACATCGAAAAAATCTGAACACATTAAGTAAAAGTTTGAACCCTCACTTTGGCCTCGTTAATGGGTCCCAAGGAAGTATAACCTCAGAGGGGGTGATGGTGATTCGAGGGTAAATCATTAAATCAGCTTTGGCAGTGACTGGTTTGTCAAACCTTACTTTGCCAGTTTTTTCATTGAATACACCATCCAAAGAAGCTTGTACTGTGGCTATTCCTGATTTTATTCCATAACCTGTTAACCAGCTACCATTGGGTGACCGAGAATTAACTAGGAATTCCGGAGAAACTTCCATGTATATATTAACTGATCCTCCAACATAAAGTTTGTGATCCGAACTGCAAAGAAAAGTGTAAGTTGATGATCGTGTTAATTAATACAGAATAGTTTAACGTCAGATACTTTTATTTAATGATTATCACCTTGAGTACAAGTCTGCCACAATGTCATGATGATCGCCAACCAAAACAGCCCAATTTCTGTGAGGTAAAATATTCAATACCAAATAATCAGGTTTAACAACATGAAAATTTGCTGCAGGTAATTTCATCAGAGGATCGTTTACACCAACATTTCTATCTCGCAGGACAATCCGAGTGTCACCTTCTTTGAGTGCTGTAATATTGCCAGTTTTTTTGTTGGATGAACCAATTTCCATATCTTCTGCTTCAAGATAATACTGGAGATCAGGTAAAACAATTTCTTCCATACGCCCATTTTTCAACTAAAATCGTGATATGTACACTTTTTTATAAATATTAGGATTTTGGGGTTCACAAATAAGTGGTACACTTATTGGTTAACTACTTTGATGGAAGTAACTTTCAAACATGAAACCTTGCCTTAATATTTGTGGTAACTGATTAAAATTAATAATAATAGCCATAAATCTGACAATCAAAATATTCCAAACAAACAGCTGATTGGAGTATTCAAAAACAAATGCATTTGTTTATTGTAGTTGTGACATATGGAATACAACTGACAAATATTCTCAATAATCTTGAAAATTTTATGGAAGAGTGAATTCCTTTTGAAATCGAATTTAAAATTCCACTATAGAGAGGTTTATTGAAACAATATTAACACATTAATTCTGAAAGTAAATAATTTTGAATCTAGTAATACTAGAAAAAAATTGAAATATGACTATTTCTAATTAAACTTAGAATATACTACCACACACACTAGAATCACAAATTCATCATATTTTCATCAGTATGATAAGAGGGTTTAATTCATTTGAACTGAAATTATATTCTAATGATATGAATAAATCAGTTGTTTTTTGCAGTTGAGGATTAATAAATTAAATGTATTGATCTGTACTTACAAAATAAATCTTAAAAGGTACCGTATCTCCTTGCATAACATATACTTCTGGAGGCGTGATCAGTAAATTTGCAACAATCATCAACTGAACCTCATTTGTATCAACATGTTTGTATTCAGGGTATGGTAAGCGGACGGTAACCTAAAAGTTTCAATTATTTCTACAACAAAAAATTCACTGAGTGAACCTACTTTAGCTGATCCACTTTTCACCCCTTCTAGCAATATAGAATACCCCTTTTTTCCTTCATTTTCTAGATTTGCTATAGCATGGGGTGTTTCATATGGAGAATCCCTAAATGTGATGTATCGTAGAACTGTGTCCTTATTAGGTCCAAGTGAAACTATATTCCAGTCAAATTCTACACCTTCTAGTGTTGAAAATTCATTTCCTATAACAAAATGAGATGAATAAATTAAAAAATTGAAATGGAATTGTTTTACAATATATGCAATAACTTCAATTGGGACCTTAGGGAATGGAAGTTTTGTTCACTACTGAAAGTACAATTTTCATAATTCAACCCTGTCCTAGAAATTGACTTAATATATTTTTATTTTGAGTAACACTACATGGCTCTGCCCTTATTTGCTCTATCGTCAACATGTTGACACTTTAATCGCCATATCAAATTCATTTTATCAGTAACATAAGTGAAACAGTCATACATGTTTCTCCATACAAAAAATCAAAGAAAAAAAAAAGAGCTGGATAATTAAAGGAATAAAAATCTGTGTCACTAATATGAGAATACTCCAAATTTTGGATATATACTTCTAGTGAAGCTTTCCAACAATATTTTAAGAATCACCAAAACCTTTCTTCCCTGAAAATTGATCTTTCCTTTAAATATACGCCTGTCAATTCAGTTAAAGAAAAGTATCACTATATATAAATTTCGAAATTATCAAATGAATCTAAAGAAAACTAGGACATAGTCAACGATTTGAGGAGAAAGACAAACACTCCCAGTTTAAATAGACAATAGACCCAAATTTTCTCAATATTTTTATTGTACTATAGCAGAAAAACTGACATCCAATATAGAAATACAAAATAACCCATTACCTGAAAGATGTAAATATACCCAAGGAATTTAAATTAGATTATATGAATGTCGAAGAATTTTAAAATCAAAAAAACCAAGTCACAAGAAATCAACGAACTATATTTTCAAACAACTGAAAACCTTTCTTGATCAGGTTCTTCATATTTTAGCAGATTTGATTAATATTCTCAGATGTCCTGGAAACTGCATTAGTTATTCCTATCCACAAGGCGGGCGCAGTTTATTCTAAAACATGAAATTTTTACCCTATATAGTATGTTTATTATCGAGACTGTCTGCTTGAAGCATCACAAAAAATCCAATTTGACAGTTGAATGACCATATAACATCCATCAAAACAACTTACCACTGCCACAACCCAAAACGACATTAACAAAAAATTCTTTCATTTTATAGAGTAAAAAACTTTTCAATCATCTACCGAATCCAAAAGATATATCAAGTCTTGCCCACTGAATTCTATCCAATGAGAAGTTCTTTATCCACGATAAAATACTACCCCCTAATCCAAAAGCTCCTAGTTTATTAAGATTCTATAATTAAATCTATCAAATGCCTTTGAGAAATTGGAGTGAATTGATTAAACTTCACACCGACTATCAAAAGCATCCAATATGCCCTTCTGATTATATCAGCAGATTGATAACTATATTCTTGCCTTTGGAGAGCCCACATTGTTGATTAGGTTGAGTCAGTGCCACGATAATTGCTTTGTAATAGGGCAATCAAATGTTTTTGAGACCACTTAAAAAATATGAATACCTCTACAATTCTTGATGTTGCTTCTGTCAACAGATTTATGGATGAGTTCAATTAATCTATTTTCCCAAAATGAGGGAAATTGGCCAGTTGTTAGTGATAAGTTGAAAAGTATAAATAGTGGAAGATTCAAAGTATATACACATTTTTCGAAAAAGAATAAAGATACACCATCAAGACCAGAACTAAAACTACTTTTCAGTGTCTACAATTCATTGAAAGAAAATAGTGATACCTTGATCGTCAAAAGCTTTTACTTCAAAATCCTCTGGTGCTTCTTCCATGAAAAGTTCTCGAGTTGTGGTCGATATTAATAAGTCATGAATCACATCAACCATTACATCACATCTAAGCATTTGCTTTGTGTGGACGTCCTCTGCCAAAACAACAGCCATATTTCGGGCTGCCTCTTTGGTGACAGTACTGACAACAACTTTTGTGGAGCATTGCAGTTCTGGCTCTTCATCTAAAGGAGTTAGTTGTATGATATCGTTTCTTGTTGTACTCCTGTAGAGAAAAACCATAAAACAAAAATAACAAGCTACTAAGAGAGTAGAAAATTACCATTTATAGCAACCGCCTTCTGTTGCTTCCAAAGTAAAAGTTGTAGAAAAGTCATTAAATATTGGTAATAACACTCGTGGCACATTCAATTTGGAGCTGTTTGCTGGAACAATTATCAATATTAAATTTATTAATATTGTTAACGGCCTGAAATTTAAAACCGCCATAATTTCATTTGAAAATTCGCCGCATGAGTTCAAAACAAACGAATAGGTTAACTTTTTTAGGCTAATTTTGTCGTTCATCCATAGTTGCCAGTTGCCACTCTTGGTTTTGTAATAGGCGGTTCTGTGATTAGCTGCACCGGTGACAACCACTTTAACAAACCAATCTTTCGGAGATTTGCTGGCGATGGATTTTGTTTGTGTCTATCCCGTTCCTGCTCCATATTAACCCTTCACATAAGTTAGTCAGTGATTTATTCGAGGAACTAGACCATTTTTTTGACGTGTATAATCGTTTTGGTATAATAAGCTGACTCTATAGTGGCTTTCACAGACCTTTGTTTCGCAATCGCTACATGTTCTTTGTCAATAAGAATGTTTTTCTTTTAAGAGAGTCGATGTTTCTTTGTGGTCAAATAATCTATACTTTGGCGATAGATAAAGTTCTGTGAGAGACATCTCTTTCTTGAATTGAAAGGGGTGTATTTTCAGGAGAGGGTAATTTTTGGAAAAGAAAGTTTTTGGCTTTCATTTTCTCTATCTTTATGAAAATATGTAGTAAACCTCTAAAGAAATGAAGGAATCAATCAATTTCAAAATAAACTCTCTACAACGATCGTAGATCGTGCAAAAAAGTAACTTTCAGAAACAAAGTTTATTTTGGAATTAATTGATGTCTTTCTTTGGAATTTTTCCACATTTTTTGTATAAAGATGGAGAAGTAGAAACCTCTTATATAAGTTCCTAAATGCCTTTAGTAGTGATATTTTTTGCTATCGAAATGATGTCAGTAGAGTGACCAAAATAATTTATTCAAAAGAAATGCCACCAATCCATTTACAAAATACCGTCGATTAATATAGTGTGAAAACTAATTACTGGGATCTTGAATTGAATGGAACAGGCCTATGCTTAATTTTGCTATACAATAGCTTCCTCAAGCAGGAATAGTAAAAATTTTACAATAAACTGTATTAATGAGATAAATCAAAGAGCAAGAAAACGACAGGAAACTTTATTCTGGTTTCGAAATCGTACCAAAAAAACATAGCTTTTGACTGATTATGTCAAAGCAGAGCAGTGTTGATCTTAGCACTCTGGGGCAAATTTCTCCATAGAAAGGTTTTTAGTTTTCGCAGAGGCGGCAGTTTTGAAACAAATTGAAATTGGAACCCCTAGTAACATCAACAAACATTTGCCATAACTTTGGTATTTGTTAAAATTTAAATTCTTAAAATAAAGTAAAATGCGAGAAATAGTTCACATACAAGCCGGGCAATGTGGAAACCAAATAGGCGCAAAAGTAAGTCATGACTTTTTGTCTTTGCCAGAGTTTTATTCTCACCAAATCTTGTTTTATAGTTCTGGGAGGTGATTTCGGATGAACATGGAATAGACCCTACTGGAACCTACCATGGAGATTCAGATCTGCAATTAGAACGTATTAATGTTTATTACAATGAAGCAACTGGAGGCAAATATGTTCCCAGGGCTGTCTTGGTAGACTTGGAACCTGGAACAATGGATTCAGTACGTTCAGGCCCATTCGGTCAAATTTTCCGGCCAGATAATTTTGTCTTTGGCCAAAGTGGAGCAGGGAATAACTGGGCCAAAGGTCATTATACAGAGGGTGCTGAATTGGTTGATTCTGTCCTAGACGTAGTTAGGAAAGAAGCCGAAGGTTGTGACTGCATGCAAGGGTTCCAGCTGACCCATTCGTTAGGGGGAGGAACAGGTTCTGGATTGGGAACATTGCTAATATCGAAGATAAGAGAAGAATATCCTGATAGAATTATGAACACATTTTCTGTTGTGCCCTCACCAAAAGTATCTGACACCGTCGTTGAACCGTATAACGCCACTCTATCTGTTCATCAGTTGGTAGAAAATACCGATGAAACTTATTGCATCGATAATGAAGCTCTGTATGATATATGCTTCAGGACTCTGAAACTTACAACGCCTACTTATGGTGATTTGAATCATTTAGTATCTGCTACAATGTCTGGGGTCACCACTTGTCTTCGTTTTCCTGGTCAACTGAATTCAGATTTGAGGAAGTTAGCTGTAAATATGGTACCTTTTCCTCGACTCCATTTTTTTATGCCTGGATTTGCACCCCTTACTTCTCGGGGAAGCCAACAATACAGAGCTCTCACCGTTCCAGAACTCGTTCTTCAAATGTTTGATGCAAAGAATATGATGGCAGCCTGTGATCCTAGACATGGACGATATCTAACAGTTGCCGCAATATTTAGAGGTAGAATGTCAATGAAAGAAGTAGATGAACAAATGTTGAATATTCAAAATAAAAATAGTAGCTACTTTGTAGAATGGATTCCAAATAATGTGAAAACTGCAGTTTGTGATATTCCACCCAGAGGTTTGAAAATGTCCTCTACGTTTATTGGAAACTCTACCTGCATACAAGAACTGTTCAAAAGGATTTCTGAACAATTTACAGCAATGTTCAGAAGAAAAGCATTTTTGCATTGGTATACAGGGGAAGGAATGGATGAAATGGAATTCACCGAAGCCGAGAGTAACATGAATGATTTAGTTTCGGAGTATCAACAATACCAAGATGCAACAGCAGAGGAAGAAGGGGAATTCGACGAGGAAGAAGAAGCGGATGAGGGCGAGAACTGATTTTTGTCTGTGGGTTTTTCAAATCTTCCAGTAGTTTTGATGGTTATATTATTGTCTAATGTACGTGATTAACTTTTCGTCAACATGTGGTATATTAAATATATTTTAATTTTGAGTTGAATTATTTCAGACATATTTTTATAGACCATTCAGGATTAATTGAATTTCCAAAGAATATATTTTGAACATTCATTTATTTTTATATCATTCAAATGATTTTAAAAGAAAGAACATATTTTGAATCCGTTACAATTTTAATCTTTTTTGTATATTATTCGAAATTTATTTGATTCTTGTAGAATATTTTTTCAATATACTTTTGAATATTATAAAAATATGTATTTTGAGATTATTTTATATCTATAAAATATATTCAAAGAATATTCTAAAGAGATTCAAACCTTTATTCATTTTAAAATGATTCAAAATTTATATTTGAACCATAAATATGTTTTGTTTATACATATTTATAATATCAACAACAAATATGTCTTGATAATTTACAGAGGTAGTTTTTGTAAAAGATTACAAACCAAGTATCACCATAAATTCGCCCTACGAATACATTTTCTGAAAAAACATCAAAATTCAGTCATAATTTTTTTTCAATAATCCAAATTTTTATTGATATCACGCGGAGGCACCATAAAAAATTAACCAATTGATGAACAGGTGGAAATTACGGCTTACCTTCAAAACTTTTTCCTAATATTTTCATTTGTTGATAAACAACAGAAATAGTCATTCTCATTTTCACTGCTATGGAAAAAATTAATAGAACTGCACCTAACTATATTTTATTTCTTTTTTCTGGAAAATATCTTCAATGGAATAAAAATATTGAAGTATATCCAGTGTGTTGAAAAGTTACAAATTTTCCTAAAGAAAAATGTTTATAATTTTGAAAGGAATTAGATAATTTTATTGTTAGTGCTACCATCTCAGCCATTTTCCCACATAGCTAGCCAAATCTTGATTGGTGATATACTCTTATTGGCTCTAGAAAAAATATAACATCTGTTATTTCTATTATTTAATTGAAATAATATTTTAAAGCACGAAATATAGGTATATATTGGTATATATATATATATATATATATATATATATATATATATATATATATATATATATATATATATATATATATATATATATATATATATATATATATATATATATATATATGTATATATATATATATATATATATATATATATACATATATATATATATATATGTATATATATATATATATATATATATATGTATATATATATATGTATATATATATATATATATATATATATATATATATATATATATATATATATACATATATATATATATATATATATATATATATATATATATATATATATATATATATATATATATATATATATATATATATATATATATATATATATATATATATATATATACCTATATATAGCTATATATATGACGCTAGAATACGATATTAAACGCCTGTAAACACCTATATTTCGTGCTTTAAAATATTATTTCAATTAAATAAAAGATGTTATATAGATGTTATATTTTTCTAGAGCCAATAAGAGTATATATATATATATATATATATATATATATATATATATATATATATATATATATATATATATATATATTTGACATGCTCCGGGTTGCCCGGAGCATGCATGTAGTCGTAGGTCTGCATGAGAGGAAAAACGGAAAAACAAACAACCCACCCAGATAATGCCGCGCAGATAGTTGAAGTTTAACTATCAGGCACCTGTTCAACGTCTTCGATTTGCGACGAATCTTCCAAATCGATGGGTTTTTCCGTTGGGTATCTGCCACACGTACCTACAAAGTCGTAGGTCTGCATGAGAGGAAAGGGGCAACCTGGAGCATGTCACAATGCACCTCTTCGGAATATTAATTATTATTCCGACCCCGGAGCATACTTGTGGAATTGTTTCCTGGCTCTGTCTGCAGGTGGCGCAGTGGACATCCCACTGAATCAACTGCAAAGAGATTCTATGACAAGTTGGAATTATTTTCATTTGGTCGTCGTTCAGCCAAAAGGGTAGGGGAGCTGGTCTCCAAACCTGGATAAAATCAGGATGAACGTCAGCATTTGGTCGTCGTACCCACCATGACCCGTTTGTCCTTCTGGCAAACATCAGTTCAAAGGGTAAGGGAGCCAGACTGCAACCTGATTGAAATCAAGACGACTTGCAGGTTGGTCGTCGTATAATTGACGTTAGCTGTCAAACTGACATACAGAATATTTTTCGCTGTGATAATTTCGAAATTTTTTCCATTTCTGGTGGATGATCAGCCATTCACCAGTAGTTATATATCTCCTATTAGTGAGTGCGTCGGTTGTAGTGCGCAAGGACCCTCCAGACTTCTGGTGAGTGCGTTCAAACTATCACTTTCACGGAACTGTTCATCGCCTACCCTTAGGATATCAAAGGATGTGAGTTTTTCGATAGCAGTATGGAGGAACTGCTTGACAGCCTGATGGCCAGGGACAGGGATGAAGTAATTACCTTCATGGGGTTATTTCTTGATCGCCTAGGTCTGAGTCCATCAGAACTGCTAAGGAGCAGCTCCGTGGCGGCAGTTCGGGAGCCCTTTGGCCGCCTACCAGGAGCCAAGGAGCTTCTCGAGCGTCCGTCATGGAATGTATCCTCCAGACATACTCCCGTCGGCACCACCCTCTCTACTCAGTCTGAGACAAACAACGACGACAATACGATCAAGCCTCAAGAACCGGCCAACAAAAAGCGTCGCCTTCCAGAAGAGTTTCCTCCTCTTCCATCCAAACCAGTTGCTCCAGTTAACAAAAATACCGGTAACAATCCCAAAAAATGGCTAATAAGATGTCAAAGCTCCGGGACGAAGCCAAGAACAACACTTTAGAGTCAGAACTCTCAGCAACAGAATCTTCCGTCGAAGGTGACCATGAAATGTTGGTTGACGACAATAGGTCTGAAAAATCGATTTCGACTATACAGGGTGGCCCAAAACAGCCATCCCAAAATCTAAATCAGGTTGAAAACCCCAACGATCAGGAAACTAGCTTCCCCCTCCTTCCGCGTCCTGAAGTGCCCCAAAGCACACGTTCCCCCAATTGTCGTTCACCAGAAGGACAAGTGGGTTCAGTTCACAAAGCTGGCTGCCTTCCATTAGGTGAACTTTATCAAGGCAGTAAACATGGCTGACGGCATCAAGGTTCAGCCTTCTTCGGCCGAGGACTACAGGAGTATGTCCAAACTATTGGTGAGGGAAAAATTACCCACCACACGTATACCTTACCTGAAGACAGGCAAATCAGAGCCGTCTTCAGAGGAGTCCCGGAACATTTGGAGACCGCTGACATCGAGGACGCCTTGGTTGAAAAAGGTTTCCAACCATCATCCGTCACCAGGATGATGCGAGGAAATCAACCGCTCCCCCTGGTTTTGGTTCAAGTGAACCAAAATCAGAAGCATATTTATGACATCCGGGATCTCCTTAACGTTAAAGTTATGGTTGAGCCCCAACACCAAAAAACGCTGGTAGGGCAGTGTCACCGATGTCGGCGTTTCGGGCATAGCCAACGGAACTGCCTAGCTATTCCCATTTGCGTCTAATGCGCCGGTAGACACCTTTCAGGTGAGTGCAAGAAGCCACGAGCAGATCCGCCCAAGTGCAATAATTGCAAGGGTGTGCTACTGCAAACTACCGCGATTGTCCTGAGTTTCTCAGGGTTCGCAGGAGGACCAAAGTAGCTTCAAATGCCCCCCGAAGTGCACCCATACCTGGAAAGCATCCTACCGGAGCATCTGGCACATGCCAGAGCGGTAACACCTTCGCCAGGCCGACCTAGGCGCCCAGTAGTTCCCGCCCGTCGAAGGTTAGTGACATCTTTTCCGCTCTGGACCAGATGAAGAAACTCTTCATTCAGTTCCCCGTACTCGAAAAGATGTTTACGGTGAACACCAACGTGCTAACTGGAACCTGTTAATGGCTAGACAACCAACATTGCCTAGTTCTCTCAAGGTTGTATTTTGGAATGCCAACCGTATTTCAAACAAGAAATTAGATTTTGAGAATTTTCTAATACAACAAAACATCGATGTTGCACTGGTACAGGAAACCCACCTGCACAATGAACCTTTTGGTATTCCAAACTACCGTTTATACCACAGAGAACATGGACGTGCTGGAGGGGGAGTTGGCATTTTTGTCAAACGTAATTTTCCTCGGATCAGTTACATGGCCCGGAAGCCGTGGGCGTTGAGCTCCAACTGAGAAGAGGTCGTCATAGACTAATCTCAGGTTACAACCCTCCGCAGAATCGTCCACTCCTAGATTCACTGGATGAACTGCTGATGTCGACAAATACCCCCACAATTGCTGCTGGTGACTTCAACGCCAAGCAAAATCTGTGGAGCAGACTCACCAATACGAACGGCCGAGCGCTCCATGCGCATGCTGACAGGTATGAGTATCGAGTGATGGGTCCAGATGAGCCCACGTTCTACCATGGGGATTGAGGGCCTGACGTGCTTGATATCGCACTTCTCAGGAACGTCTCCATGTCCTGCGAAATTTACACTTTGTCGAAACTTGACTCAGATCATAATCCAGTCATCCTGATGCTGGGTGATGATCCCCTTCCCCAAAATTATCACATGAGATCATCTAAGGATTGGGAAGTCTTCAAGGCTCACCTAGTGGAGACACGTACAGACCGTGAGGCGCTTCAAACTCGCAACGGTCTCGACGCGGCAGTGGCAGATTTCGAATTGTTTGTAAACAACACTTTCCGCGCAGCCACAACCAGGACAGAGTGTCCTCTGCGGAGCTACAATGAGTTTCCTCCCAGGATAAAGAACCTTATCCGTGAGAGAAATCGACTCAGACGAGTTTATCAGCGGACTCTCTACCCTGGAGACAAGGCTGCGGCTAGCAGGATGGCCAACCAGGTTAAACAGGCCATAACTGACTATAGAAACGAGAGGTGGAGCGACTGTTTGGAATCGCTCGAAGCTGGGGATGACGAGCTCTGGCGAGTCATCCGCAGGCTCGAGAAGAGGAAAACCGCTCCCTCCCCTCTTCACGGACAGCGCGGCATCTGTTACTCCCCCGCCGAGAAGGCGTTGGCCTTTGCAGACACAATGGAGAATCAGTTTCGACTTAACGTTGATCCGGATGTTGATATTGACCGTGATATCCGGCTGGAATACCGGGTTACGCGCATCCTTAGGGAAAATGATGACGACGTGATCCGTCCAGCTTCAGAGGAAGAACTGAAGGGGTACATTAGGGCCTCAAAACCCAAGGAGGCTCCGGGAATTGATTCAATCAACAACAGGTTGTTGAAGCAGCTCCCGGAGAACTTCATCAGATACCTGCTGGACATTATCAACAGCTCAATCACTCTCAGATACTTTCCTCGAAGATGAAAGCATGCCGTAGTTGTCATGATTCCGAAACAGGGCCAGAACCTGCTGTTTCCCCAGAATCATCGTCCGATTAGTCTGTTTTGCTCAACGGCTAAGTTGGCTGTACGTGTTGTGCTGTAAAGGCTAACAGAAGAAGTTGAAGACCGAAATGTTCTGCCTGACGAACAATTTGGCTTCAGGAGAACACACTCCACCGAGCTGCAGGCCCTGAGACTCACCTGGGCAAATCACATTGATTATATCAAGAGCAAAGTGCAGATGAGGATAGCTAAACTCTATCCTCTGGTCAATAGAAATTCAAAACTCAATATTAAAAATTAGATTTTACTATACAACAGGATATTCAAGCCTGTCATCATGTATGCTTCAGGTACTTGGGGACAAACCACCCCGTCAAACCTCAGAAGGCCCTGTCGCTCGGTTGAGTGAAGGCCCCACGACGTCTGTTAAAATGAACAGTTTGTTCATCAAATACCCCAGTCAGGAAGGGGTACACAATGCCAGAGCGGTATAGAGGTCATTGATCTTTATGTCGCCACCAAAACACCTTACGTTATGAACCATTCGTCATCCTGACGAATCTCAGTTGAAAGGGTAAGGGAAAAAATTTCCAACCTGATGAAAATGAAGATGACTATGATTTGGTCGTCGTGAACAGTCAGACAGCTGTCAAATTGACAAGTTGACTAATTTTCGTTGTGCTAATTTCGAACTGTAGCATCTATCTTTCAAGATGGAACAATTAATAGAAACGATTTTCAATTTTACTAAGTTCGTAAAAAGCTAAAAGAAGCAGGTCTGGCTATAATATCAAAACTATTATAGAATACTATGAAATGAGTAGTACCGAACTAGTTGAAGCATATACCATCTTTGCAAAGAGAATGGACTTGAATTTGAGAAACAAAAAACCTCTAATTCATCGTCTTATCGACTCCGACTCTGACATCAGCGATCTGGACAGCGACGATATTATGTCGGGCCAAGAAAGCCAAGCGGCAAAGTCCCCAAAAAAGAGGAAAAAAGAGCCAGAAACGGCTCAACAAATCAAACAGTCTTCCCAGACTGAATGGACCAATAAGCCAAAATCAAATAAAACTACACCCGCCTTATCACAAAAGCGTGGCACTGGAAGATCAAATTCAAAAGCCTACTTAGAAAACTAAGTTGGCAAACATAGAGGAAACAGAAGTCCCGCCACCTGACTCAATGGAAGTAGGCGACGCAGAACTAGTAACAGACGCCTCGAAAAATGAACGGGCAGAAACACGCAAAAAAGCGGATAAGCCCCCACCCATAACCATCCGCGCAAAAGAAAAGTGGAAAGCTTTTAACACGATTGCTGCTGCGCAAAACATATCCATATTGCGGGTGGTGTACACAACAGATGGAAGTAAAGTCCACCTTAAAAATACAGATGATTATAGGAGAATTACTCGGATCCTCAATCAAAAGAAAATACCTTACCACACAATGAATAGCAAAAAACCACTCAGAGTAGTTTTTCGCGGGGTCCTGGAATCCATAGAGTGTGACGACATCAAGACTGAACTCCAGGGCAAAGGATTTGAGATCTTTCCGTAGCCCGTCTGAGCTAACAAGGTACCGATACCGTTCGTGCTTGTTTTAGTTTCAAGGAGCCAAAACGAAATATATGAGATCACCGAAATTCAAAACGTGCGTGTAAGCGCCGAAACACAGAAGCCGAGAAACCGAGCAGGGCAATGTTACAGATGCCAAAAATCGGTCACACGCAACGCAACTGTAAAGCAGTTCCAACCTGCGTTAGCTGTGACCTGCGGCACGTGACCAAGAAATGCAAAAGACCTAAAAACTCGCCCTTGCGATGCTTTAACTGCAAGGGAGAACACCCAGCGAGCTTCCATGGGTGCCCAGAACGCCCTGAAAATAAAAGGGCCTCAGATAGGCCGAACGAAAACAGACAGACCACAAACCCAAGTGCCTAAATGGCCGCAAAGCCAAAGAAGTACGCTGCGACTTCTACACACAGGACAAATAGCCAAAAGAAGACGACAGAGGACAATGCAATCCCCTGCCTCCCCGCCACAGGAACCCAAGAAAAACTCAAACAGCCGAAAGGATAAGGAGTCCTAGGCCCATAAATCTGACTTAAACAAGATAACGAAGGAATTTGGTTGTTGTTTCCCTGTGGTCTTGGCAGCCGCTTTTACACTTCTTTCTGAGTAGTTATTCATTTGTAGAGTTGTTCAACTCTTGTTGTCTGTGATCGTTGTCTGCCAGCCTCCTCGAACGTGTAATGCGTGTTTTTGCCACCGCGTGAATTTGTTTTGGGTGGTGGTGTGAATTTGCGTTTAGGTACCTATTCGTGTGTGTTGGCTTTCGATATCGAAAGCCACTACAGTAATTAACAAAAAGCAACTCTCTTTCAATCGTCACTAACTATCTCAACTTCTGTTCGCTTACTTTCTAAGTCAAGCGCGTGTAAATAAGTTTTACTTCAACGTTCGCCTCGCCCGATCACACTTTGTAACGCTCTCGTCACGCATTCAAAAGCTCATTCCCCAAACCAAGCGTGCGTAAAAAAGTTTTATAATGCAATAAAAATTAAAATTTACTTTCAATCGGTTACTCATATGTTAGGTGTGTTCTGTTGGCAATAATCTTATTCCAGATTGGATTACTGCCGATGTTATTTGATCTAAATAACCTAGAAGTGAGGTCAGAAGATCTGGCCCTGAACTACCTGCTCGTTACTAAATGCGAGTTCATATTAGAACGATTGCGATAATATTTTTGCGGTTCCGCAAATTTGCCTCAATTGTCAAAATACCCTGTTCATGTTGAAGCGGGCAATATCTAGGGATTTCATTGTTGAATTTTAAATTTCATTACATGAACCTGAATGATGACATACGACTCATACGAATTACGACTTTTAAGACCAAACCCCATCATGTCAGAATATAGGACTAACAATTTTCTCAAGTTTTGTTCAACAGGAGCGTGTCCTCAAACCACTTATCTTAATGTTACTGCCTGCAGGGGCGAGGGGTTCTTTTGCAAAATGAGTTTTCTTTAATGAAGGGCCAAATTCAATAATTCATTGAATAATGGGAGAGTCGGCCTGAAATAGTTGAAATATTTCTCTGGATCACTAATCCTCATTTCAGCCACAAGGTTGTGATATGACGTGGTCTCCTCAATGAAGCTTTATATATACGGTAACGTTGATATAATTTGAACAACCTGACACATTCGTCCATTTCGGATTCAATTTCGATGTATGGGCTTAAAAAACGAGAGTCAAAGCAATATAACTACTTTGTATGTTAACGTAGTACATTTTGCGGAAATCGCAAAAAAGTTCAATTTTTCCAACTTTTTTACGATAAACACGACGCCATTTTAAATCGCACTTTTTATGCGATTTTCGTTCCAACATGAACTAGCCTTATAAGAGTAATAAATAAGACTCGTTCGGGCGTCAACTCGAATCCAGCAATATATTTGCTGGTTTAAGTCATTGATCATTTCTCATTTGATATTAGGTGTGTCCAATTTGAAAATCTGAATCCGAGAGGGCAGATATGCAGATTTAATACCACCTGACCACAGAATCAATCGAAATATATTCAACGAACCCTCGATTCAAAGATGCGTAGAAACCCTAGTATTTTTAACGATTCGTTTTTTGTTTTGTAAAATTTTCCGACGGAAGAAATGATATTTATCCAAATATGTACACGTGTTGATAGATGGAACAAGAATGGTTTCCAAATGTATACATTGGTCATCATTGGAGTACAGATCTGCATTTCCGAACGACTGAGGAGCGATGCCACAGTATTTTGTATACAGTAATTTCATAAAGGCTGATTTGTGGTTTGAAGTTTCCTACGCGCAGACCCACGCGTCGATGTCTTAGGTCTGCGCAAACGACGAGTTTAAGACAGGCATGCAATCAAAGCGTTTAAACACTGCTCAACATAACAAATATTCATATAAACTGCTCAAAAAAATACAGTCGATGAAAACCATGTTGGGCACCTAAGAAAATTGTTCAAATAATAATTTTGCATTTGTGTAATATTCAAGTAACCCAGATCATTTCGACAATGATGAACTATGTTTCAAGTAGATTTTAAAAATTCATGGGATCGGATGTGACAAAATATACTTTAATTTCAACAAGAAAAAAGACAAGATGAAGAACGAGTTTTGTTACTCATGAACCATGGTACTGTGCAAGAGCTCTCTAGGAGGAATAACGAGTCCCTGTGTGTATACAACCGTGATAGCATGGTCTGCACTGATGAGGAACACTTCAAAACGGTTCGCAGTTGGTTCCTTGTTCGAATCAGGCGAAGTCCCACTATTTGTCCTAGAGAGCTCTTGCAAAGTTGTTTCTTCAAAGTGAGAATCTTTGCAATTATGTCTGAGGCGACTTGGATTCCGAAAGGTTAACAGTCGTAAGGTATTTTTGATAGTCAAATTTACATTATATAAGAAGTTGCTGACTAATAGGACATGTTTCATTTAGAATAACTGTTTTTAATCTACGCAGCAACTTTTCCGGGTTGATTAGACATCTAGACTTGTATAGATTCAACTATCAACATTTGTCAATATATGTCGAGTTATTAGCTAAAGAAGTAGTTGTTTTCTGTCGGAAAACATATATAATGGTATAGTCAAAATGCATTTGGACTTGTCAGTGATTTTATTATCAATTTTTACTTGGATAAAAGCTGGAAGCAGCAAAACAACCTATTATCTTACAGTGTAAATAATTCATAACTTCCGACTCCGAAAACTCTCACATACATTTATAGTTAGTACATACATACAAAAAAATTATTTTTGTATGATTGAACACTACATACTTAATTACTTTTTTACTTCTTCAAGTCCTGAATAGTAACTACATAATTCAGAAAGAATAGGCTCTACAGATTCCTTAATCTTGAGTGATGAATTCGATTAGGAATATTTTTAATAATTGGTCCTTAATATAATCGAATCGGCAAACTCGTCCGCCATCTTGAATTCTCCAATCAATAAATGAATATGCTATAGTATATTTGGCCCCAAAAATCACTACAAAGAAATTTCGCATGGATTCGTACCATGGTTCATGAATAACAAAACACGTTCTTTATCTTGTCTTTTTTCTTGTTGAAATGAAAATATATTTTGTCACATTCGAATATGAACATCTGCCGATTCCATGAATTTTTAAAATCTACTTGAAACTTAGTTCATCATTGCCCAAATGATCTGGGTTACTTCAATATTACACAAATGCAAAATTATCATTTGTACAATTTTCTCAGGTGCCCAACATGGTTTTCATAGACTGTTTTTTTTTGAGCAGTTTATATGAATAGTTGTTATGTTGAGCAGCGTATACACGCTTTGGTTGGGATTGTAGTAGGGAGAAATGTCATTAGTGTCAAATACGTCATCATTATAAAAAATGAAACTCCTGGACACCGACATCAAAGGGACCGACGCTGAGTGAAACTACTGTATACAGATATACTGTGGCGATGCGATGCGATGGGATGACGGTATGAAGTCCTCTGACATCAGTACCGCCCTTCACGGGATACCCCTACCTGGCTGGGGTGGGATGAATGAAAAAGCTATTCGTCCGTTAACGGGGGACATGAGGGTCTCATTCGACAGAGTGTCGGGGCCTTCTATATCGGTAGGGGTCGTCTACAGCATAGTCTATAGCTTCCCTAACTAACGATTTATATACGAACTTACGTGTTCGTATTCAGTGATATGTTCGGTTTTACCACGTGATCACAGGGTCGACCTCAGAGTAACAAAAGACAATAGAGAGGCCTTTTCCATCCTTACATTGAAAGCAGCATAACTTTGTTTGATTACGGGAAGTAAGTTGGATCATAAAACAGTGGCGGTCAGTTTAGTTGATAACCGGAGGGCTATTATATATTTATAAAATAAATCATTTCAGGTGAAAATGTATTCTGTTCAAATAGTTCCTACAGGAAATCTGATTTATTATTAATGATTATGGAAATGGGGTCAGTTTTTCTACCACCTACTAGATTTTTATTTACGTATGGCATTACAATAAAGCGGTTTACTGGGTTAAAATTCAATTATTTCAAATGAACTAATTCATAACAATGATAAATGTTAATTTCAAAAGTAATGTTTCATAAAATCAGATGAAAAAATTTGTGATTTGTTCTCAGATTTGATAAACAAGCGGTAGTGTTTGTGAGGTCCGAGATATAGAATTTTCGATTAGAAATCATGTATATTTATAATTACGATTGCGGTTTGATATTATTCTGTGATTTCATTCAAAATTGGTATGTAGGTTTCTTTGTGGACCGACATTATGAAAGAGGGTATTTTTTATGTTCGTAATGATCGTTTTTTTGATATTATTCTTATAAATGAAGTTTTGGAAACTAGGTTTACATTATTTCATTATCTGACATATCCCAACCAAAACGAGGTTAAAAAAATGACATGTATATGCAACTCAAAAGCTTCGTGCAAAGGAAGAAAAACCAAAACGGAGATCATATTCTTTGTGAGTGAGCAATAACAGATATAACACCGGTTGCTAACTATTATATTATATTATTATAACACCGGTTAATAACTATTTAGTATACGAACTGAACATTGAGCAGAAAGCTTTTAAATCTGTTGGATATGACCTGGATATGACCTATGGCACACATATGAAAAACATATTTTTCATTTTTGAATAGTTTTTTTCATTTACATTAACGATTTTTTGTAATTATGAAATTCGTCAGCATGAATTATTGAAAAAAAAAACATAATGTTGGTTCACAAAGCCCCCAGATACCATACCACAAAATAATATCAAAATTCAATCGTAATTATAAATATTCATGATTTCTAATCGAAAATTCTTTATATCGGACATCACAAACCGTACCTCTTGTTTATCAAATCTGAGAACAAATCACAAATTTCTCCATCTGATTTTATGAAGCAAAGTTCATCACTTTTGAAATTAACATTTATCATTGTTATGGATTATTTCATTTGGAATCATTTAATTTTAAACCAGTAAACCACGCGCTTTATTATAAAGCCATACATTAATAAATATTTAGTAGTTGGTAGAAAAACTGGCTTTATTTCTATAATCATCAATAAATAATAAATCAAATTTTCTGTAGGAACTATTTGAACAAAATACGTTTTCACCTGAAATGATTTATTTTATAAATATATATATCCCTCCGATTATCAACAGAACTGACCGCCACTGTTTTATGGTGCAACTTACTTCAAAGTCTCCATAACCTCTCATTACATAAGTTGTACAGATAAGGATAGTACGATACCCGTTTCAAAACACATGTATTGTATGTATTAATATAGGCACCGTACAGGCAACTCTATGGCTTATTATTACTCTGAGGGGTCGACCGAGCAAAATTTATTTTACAAAAGTTCGAATATATCTGAATGACAAGTCGACAAGTCGGCATTTTTGATGTTTTTTTATCTCATAACCTCTAATATATGGTCAGTGAAGTTTTCTTCAACAGCAATGTTATTTATGATTTTTTTAATGCAAATATTTTTCACAACTATTTAAGAATGACTGATGTTGAAGAAGGCATCATTATGTCAATAAGAATGTGTCATGAACTCTTCCCTGAAGATGGTATGTGTTAGAGTAAACATTACTACTAGAAGAAAATATTCCGAAAAATACCTATAACTCAATCATTTTTTTTAAAGACAGGAAAAACATCCGTTTAATCCTAAAAGTGATCTTAGAGCTAACCGATCACATTTTTTGTCTCACTCTAGTGAATACCGAACACAGAGCAGATGTGACTGAGACAACAGATCTGCATTATCTAATGCTTGCCGAGGGAAGCGAGCTAGTCGATTGCTCTGATTTGTATTAAACGAACATACCTATTCGGTTTCCTCGTTTCCTGTCTGTCAATCTGTCATGTATTCCTGTTTGTCAACCTGTCATGTTTCATGTGGATCTTATCATGTGTTATGTGTTATTAGTATTGCCTTCGAGTCTCATCGTCAAGTTATTATTAATAACGCATGATATTTAACGAACTAAGTATATTCTGAGCGTTTATTTTTTTTACTCACTTTAAAAATGGTAAGAAATAAAAATCACTTGACAACTCAAAGCTAAAGGGAACATTTTTTTAGCCCCAACACAAGAAATTCAACAAAAAGAGAGCTGTTACTTTTCAACTGGTTCACAGAAGCCAACAGGATCCTCTGGTGGCCGATGAGAATGCACCTCAGAGAGTTCTCTTGCCAGTTGATGGCAAAGAATCGAAAAAAGATAATGAAAACCCCATTGAAGAAAAATATCAATATGATATAATCCATGATGAAGAATACAATTATTTGGAATATTTGAAAGATTCTAAAGACCACCGAATGGAATGGCCTGATCATGTTGAAAGTGAATTGGAAGAAAGGTGCAAGCAAAATGAGAAAAAGATACAACTACCATCTTCCGTTTTTGCTTCAGAAGTAGAGGAAGAAGTAGGAATGTTGGGAAAAGCAGCTCCAGTTTATGGTAAGTGATTCAGTTTAGTAAAAGGAAAAGAATAATTTTCAAGGGATCATTAAAAACAAAATTTATTGAGTGGAGTGAACTTGGATGTCTGCAACAGTAGTTTTTGCATTAGTTTGCTGGACATGAAACTGAAATACAGTACATTCGCTGAGGATATGTCTCTGAGTTATAAATCTCATGTCAAGTTACTACATAATGAGCTCTGTCTTCTTAGGTATCTGCCAAAATTCAATGTTTTGTTATTGGTCTTATTTTGTCAAAGCGAGCCGGTGTAACTACAGTTGACTCGCATCTGACACTTTACAGTCCGACACTATGACACAGTCTGATGCTGAGTCATATGAGTCATCGGTATAGTCTAGTCGGTCTTACCTTAACCTGTAAAATCGATTCATGTGTTATGATTTTAATATTAGTAAAATTCTCTTTTTTTGTAAAAATTAAAGCCTGACTTCATTACATATTTTGAATCTTTTCTAGTCAAATATTACATAAAAATTCATCGTTTTTTCAAACTTATACACTGCAAATTCAATTAAATAGAGCCAATCTTTGGTAACCCAACATTTTTGATAATCCGACACCCTCGCCGTCCCGTAGTGTCGGACTATTGCGAGTCAACTGTATTGAAAGTATAGGTTTTTTGTGTTTAGTATAGAATTATGAATTATGTGTATTCATCCATTATGCTATAATGTCTTCAAAGTGTTGATTGAATTATTTTAATTATTTTACTAAAAAAAGAACAATGGTGGACCTCTTAGGTCATTACTGCAAATTCACAAGCTGATATGAGAAGCTATGGTAAAAAGTGAATCTAAATCAAACAGCAGTTTTATGTTTGCATGGATGAGAAACCTTTATATTTTCGAAAGAATGCCTAAAATGATTTTGACCAGGTGGTAATATATAATCGGTAATCTAACAAGAAGTAGGAAAGAGAGCTATCTTACAAGAACATATGATTTGCCATTTATCCTCCACTTTCCATGAATAAGACAAAGAAGAAAAATATGTTTTACTGTGAATCAAGGTCCTGACGTTTTAAGACTTATAGATGTATCCTTGACGAATATACTGTATGTTAGTCAGTTCTACATCAGGAAATATGGCCTTCAAAAGGAGAAAATGTTGAAAAAACTCGAGAGGTCACCTCTCTAATAAAATTTTTTCACCCTTCTTTTACATGATATTATTCAATTTACCATATCCACTTTTCGCCCAAAATTGCATCTGTATTAACTGTATGCTCAGCTGGACTCTCCAAACCCATGAAGTTAAAAATTTACCCTTATTTTCTGAATATGAGTATACCTCGCACTTCTATATATATTCTATATATACCTCCGTAATCAAAAAAACTTTTTAAATTTCTTGCTAACCCGTATAACTGAAAATTATTGAAGGAAATTCAACTGAAATTATTTTCTTGGCTTCAGGTCCACAACTACATCTTGATCCAGATCTTGTGGCTGCCATGGATGATGATTTTGACTACTCTGATCCTGAAAATCAGATTGAGGATAATATTATGGAACTTGGTGGTGGAGTGGCTTCTGATCAAGAATTCAGCGGAGATGAGGAGCTGGATGAAGTTTGTTCATTACCTGGATCTGATTTCTCTTTTGAACAAGAAGAAACGAAATCTAGATTCACAAATTATTCAATGACAAGTTCAGTGATAAGAAGAAATGAACAGCTCAGTTTGTTAGATGCGAAGTTTGAAAAAGTATGATTTTCATTTATATATTACATAATTAATAATGCACAACATTAGAGAACAGTTAAGACAGAAATTATAAAAATATTAAGAATTTAGTTGGTTAGACATATTTCGAAAAGTACATTAATTTAAAATCTGAAAATATAGGTAAGAAGTATTTGTTAATTATCTAATTTTATTTGAGGTAATTTGAATACTGGAAAAAAATGTTCAATAAATTTCCAGATCATTTGAGGAAGAACATAACCTGTATTCAAGAGAAATTTAAAAAAAATTCAATTGAAATTAATTTTGAAATATTTGAATACATTCTGTGCCCGTGAGTGAGTGATAAAAGTATAATTGTAAAATAGTATAATAAAAGTTGAAATTTCGCGAAAACTAGCAGAATACTTAAACTTCATGATGTTACGAATATTTTTGCAAAAACGTAATATTAAACGGTGAATATGAACATTAAACTTGTTGAAGCACTACGAAGCGGGGCGGAGCGCAATAGTGGAGATATCAGTTTTGAGCATACTTGTTAAGCCATGAACAATCTTTCTCCACTTTATCTCTATTCTGAGAAGCAACATGTGAAATGTTTTGCCGTAAATTTTAAGGATTGTGATCCAGAAAAGGAAAATTGAATGCATCTGAATACCCAATTATTGAATTGAAAAAAGTTCTCATCATTGGTGATGAATAATCGAAGGAGTTTCTATGAGCACCAAAAAATGTATTCGTGTTATTTAATATGAAATATATTAAATGGTGAAAAATAATATAGAACTCTCAGAAGCGACAGAAAATATTTTTTCTGACATCATTCGGTGCAGAATGCAAGATTATGTAATCGTTATGTTCAACACTAAAAATATTAGCAACAACAAAAATTTGAATGTATAAATAAATCTTATCAGTAAGTTAATTTACAAACCTTCCGATATCAACTGAAAAAACTACTACTCTAAAAAAATAAAATATTCTGAACAGTGCATGTTCAGCAACTGCAGACTGAGAAGTCTGGGACAGAAGAGGGGGAACACAAGATCCTGTTCGAAAATACTGAGTGGCTAGCAACATCGAATCATTATTCAACGAGAATGTATTTGGAAGCCATAGAAATACACAAACACCAAGATTGTTCAACAGAAAGGAATATCTGGCACACAGCATTGAAAAGTGCCAAATCAAAGTCAGGTCACCCAAATCATGCGGGAAATACGCGTGTACCCGCCATTACAGAAAGTGACTGAAAAATCAGCACTATAAATGACGCTGCGGAATTGAGGGCTTTAGTTTCAGTTGATACGTCAAAAAGAGTATTTTGAGCAAGCCACTGAAGATGACAGTTGCAGTTGAAAGGTTTGGAGATTATAACTGAAGAAGGCCACGGCAAAACCCGGAACCAACCAAAACCTTTAAGCCAGCTGTGAAAGCCTACATTCCTTTATTAGAACTTCTTAACATAACACTCGAAAAATTACTCATGATGTTATTCAATATTCAGTCTGCAGAAATAAGTTAGATGAATTGTTGTTTCTACAAATAGTAAAATTCTACCATTTTATCTTATTACCAACATTGGCTCAATCAACATAAAAAAATGTATCTGAATGATAGTAGCTTCTGAGTTTTGCAAAACTAAATATAACCATGAAAATAATGTGATCCTAATCAGTAATGAATTTTCAAATAGATTTATAATAGAAAAAGCAATTCAAATTTGATAAATTTCTCATCTGACAGGATTCAAAATTTTTCTTGGTCTATAGAAAAAAAATACAAATTTTACATTTTATGCAAATACAGAGCACTATATTATAATTTGGATATACTTCTTAGGAACCTTGAAACTATCCTGTCGAAGACTTCTGTAAATTTTAACATCAGTCGCCACAAACTTACTTGTAAATGTCATCAGTTTGAGAGGATGGTATTTTCAGGAAAGTATATGATGAATAATGTCTTCAATGAGCAAAATACCAGGTTTCAGTCTTCGATTTTTTGAAAATATTTCCATTAGTTCGAGTACAGAGGAGAATCTGATGAATGAATTCTTCCCATGAGGGAAATACCAGGTTGAGAAAAAAAGTAGTTTTCTGAAAAATTGAATTCAGTCTTCATCGATTATTTTAATTAATTTTGGAAATATTTTCATCAGTTTGGGAAGATGCTATTTTCAGGAGAGTATTTAATGAATGAAGTCTTTCAATGAGCGAAATACCAGGTTGTCAAAAGTAGTTTTCTGGAAAGTAAATTTCAGTCTGAAGTCCATCTTAATGAAATTGCATGAAACAGCTAGTAACTAGTATTGATAGTTTAGTTCTGGGTATATATTCGAAATTCTGGATGTGAATCTTTTGTACATGTTATTTGATATTTCCTGTTGAATAAACTGCTAGCATTACTGTTTATTTTAGATGTTTGCTGGTTATGAGGACATTGAAATAGGAGCTCTAGATTGTGAGGAAATTGAAGGCCATGTTCCGTTATCCTCAGATATATTATTACAGTATGCAGATGAGTTTGAGAAATCTCAGAAAACAGAAAAAATGGATGACGTTATACTAGCAGACAAAATAAAGGAACAGTTAGAAATCGGTTCAGATGAAGACGAAGAATTGGTGGCACTTCCAGTGCCTGAAAAAGAAAAATGGGATTGTGAGAGCATCTTGAGTACATATTCGAACATTTATAACCATCCCAAGTTGATCGAGGAACCTAAAGTATGTATCATATCTAGTTCTAAATCTTCCAAATATAAATTTTGATTGAATTATTATTGCTCAAAATAGAAGGGGTATTTCATAGTATTTTTTTCTCATCAAGGTAAAATAAAAAAAGGCAAAAGTAAACCAATATTTTACTGTTGGACTAGTAGGGTTATTTTGATAAAATTCTTCTAGAATGTACACCTTCACCTCCTTTGTTGTGGTATTATAGAAAATAACTTTTTTGCTCTATTTTGTTCTAACATGAGCATTTAAATTTTTTCATCATAAAATTTGAACAAAGTTAGTGTTTCTCTATTGAATGTTTCAAAATACACCTTTCAAATGTATTGATACTTTCTCAAATTTAGAAATAAATACTTGATAGTTAATTTTATGGTAAAATTTTGGATAGGATGCACCCTGCGATTTTGAAAAAAAAATTGGGTGGGTGTACTAACATATTTTGACATGTATATTACAAATCTGAAAATTGGAGCTCTTCTATATTTCTACAGTTACAGGTCTCCAGAGAACACAATAGAAAATATAGAAAAATATAAGTATTCCTTCATCAAATCCCATTCACATCTCATTTAACCTTTGACAATTTTCAGTTTGATAATCAACATTTTCGTATAAAAAACTTGATTCAGCAACAGATTCTTTTCCTGGAGAAATCAATCCATTTTAGGGTTATATACTAGTGACATTTTGAAAAGAAGAGGTTGGTAACTGTCACTGTCTACTATTCGTCTTGATTCGTTCTAAAACCCCTATCTTTTTTATGAAGGATCACAAATATTTCAAGATCGTCAATTCAATGTTTGACAAAATTGGTCGTGTGGGAGAACTATTTTGTTAGATTTTCCCCTAGCTGTCTTTGTATTTGTAATACATCTTTGAAAATCACTGACCTCACATTTTATGTTTTTCGTTCATCTATCAAACTTTTCATGCTATAGATAAGTTTTTAAATGCTCTAACGGTTTTTTCTCAATGCATATTGTGTCATATAGTTAAGTCCTATTTTAGCTACTAATGCTTCTAACTATGGTGATGAATTTGTGTGATGTTATGTTTTTATTGCATTATTTCTAAATGAATATATTTCTATTTCGTTCTGTTCTATTCTATGGTTATTTCGAAGCATACTTATTGTGCTCCTACAAATTTATTTTTCGATTATTTTGGAAATGTATATTTATTAAATTGTCATTAGGAAATACTATGATTTGGTGTCTGTTGAGGTATATTTGTTAATTTCTCACGACATCCACTAATGTTATATAGAACACCAATGCTAAGTGTTCATCTTACCTCAATCTGTTTTTTACATTACACTTTAACATATTGTCCATTGACTCTCAAGTCATTTTAACAAACTATTTTTCAGGCAAGTAAAATTCGCATCCACAAAAAAACTGGCATTCCAGAAAATGTTCTGGGTTCCAACAGATTAACACAAAACGCATTGAATAAATTGAATGAAGAGAATGGAGATTTTGAAAGTAAAGGTGCATTTTCTGTTGGTCAATCAGTTATTTCACAACTATCGAATTTGTCCATTAGACCCAAAAATGAGTTACCAGAAGAGCGCAGGGAAAGAAAAAAACAGCTTAAGGAGTATAGGAGAGAGAGAAGGTTGGAGAAAAAGATGAATACTGCTGCTTTCAAAGAAGAGGCAAAACGGCAGGTTAAAATATCTGTGAACAATAAAAATAATGTTCAGGGAAATAAAATTTTATAAAAGTTTTTAATGTTTGGAGTTAAATCTTCTTCCTTATTGAAATCAGTTCAATTATGAAAAGATGTATACTATACTGTAGCAATTAAATTTTCGCTACTTTACTTTGTTAATTTTAGAAGTTTTTCTGTAGAGACCTATGGTGGTATAGTTGCTTGCCTACCATCAAGTCGGACAATTCTCTTAGATCAGATGTCCAACTTTCGGGGCGACCCGAGTTCGTTCGTTTGTTTTCGTGTTGGCGTGGTCCTAACGATGCCAAGAGGCAGTGTAGACACCTCGGTTTCTGACCGAATGTAGCTGAACGCGTTGGGATTTTTACCCATTCAGTCTGGGTGAGTGGCGTGGAACGTGTCAACAATGGCAGTTTGCACCATCTTCACGAGTAGGGAGATGGGAAGGGGAAGAATTCTCTGACTGGAAGTTAGTCACTCCGAGTCACTCAGTTGGTGAGGAGGTGAGTTGATTGATGGTGGAGAGCAGCGGTCGTTACAGAAGAAGGGCAGAATTTGTCTGGTTTTCGCTTCCTTCTTCCAAAGTTTTATTTAGACCCACAAGACTCCATCGGACGATCACCCTGTCGCCCTTCCCGAACAGGGTTACGCCGTTGAGATCAAGTCCATAGCGTCCCCACGACTTTTGGTAAATAAAAAAATAACCTTCGCCAAGAGAAAGTTTTTAGAGAGGACAGATTTTTTTGTTGGAAGAATAGTTTTTATGGAAGGATCGTTCTTGGAAAAATAGTTTTTTTCGTTATTTCGGAGGAATGTAAATTGAAGGACAGACAATTTTTTGAGGAACCGTTTTTGGAACGGATTATTTTGGGAAGAAAGACAAACCATCATCGGGATACGCTTCGTATGATTTTTGATGAAACCCTTTTGAATTGTGGAAGTTTTGGACCCCGCTGAAAATTCATCCAGGAGAATTCCACCGTTGACTCCTACCACGGCTCCAGTGAACAGGTTTTATTAATATTAAGAACCATTTAATTTGTAAAATCTGATTTTGATACTCAGGTATAACTATGTATCTCAACCATATGTAAAACCACCACAGTGCTGTGTGGCTAAAAATGGCACACAATCCACCTGATAATTGAGTATAATTTGAGTATCCACTAACAGAAACATAATTTTTAATTTCTTTTGAAAAACTGTTCCTTAACCAGTGAAGAGCCAAATTTTAATAAAATTGTATGTGTTTATGTTTCATTTATTTGTCGATTCACACTCATCAACTTACGAACATCTTATGGTCAAGTCTCTAATAGTTCTGGGTATACCATCTAAGTAGTCATTATTTGGTTGCTCAACTTTCCAAGTAAGTACTCTTTGACTAGATATTATAAAAAGTTGTAGTGGCGCCCCTCTCATTTTCCTTTGACCTTTAAATTACTGAAATTTTGCTCGAACCCATAGTGCCAACGAACCCATAGTGCCTACCGACGAAGAGCTGCCGTCTGCATTGAACTATTTAGATAAATTTTTGAAAATTTCCCTTTTGAGTGAAAGTTTGGTACAATACTTTTATTGAAAATTGTGCCCTCAAGACGTAAAAAGTCACCCCTTTGTAACTATTGAACAGACTAGATATCAAAGTTGAATAAAATACAACACATCAGTTCTAGTTACGACTATATTTAGGTAATTGCCTCAATCATATACAATGAATGCATACTCTAAAAAATCCTTGGCTTTTTATAATGATCTAAACCATATTTCTGATACTGCCTACTACTCAATTATTATTTATTCTCATACACAACAGGTGCTTATACCTAAGTTGACTGCAGAGGTTTCTACAGTGCAGGTATTTATTGAATTGGGTATTGGAGATGAGGATGAACAATTAATTTCCAGAATATGCACTCCAATTCCTGTTTTTTCACTATGTGTTCCCACCTCACTTTTTATTAATGCAGCAGTGAATACAAAAACATGAGAGCCTGAAATATTTTTTCTAGTCTCTTCAATTATAAGATTATCATTTTTATCGACCTTATTTAGATATTTTCACCTTCCATAATCTGAAAAATATGAAAATTGTAATGGAGAACTTTATACACGTGTAGAAAGGGCAAACATTACTTCACCCTGATAAGTTACTGCCTAAATTCAAAATATTTTTCTCAAAGAAAAATGTTCTATCTATCAGTAATTTTTCAGCTATTTGGACTTTTGGAGGCTACAAACGGCCTCCGTCTTCAGAATTGAAAAAAAAAAACAAAGTCTATAAGCAGTTTTTTCTTCTCTTCGACAGATGTCAAAGAAGTTTTGAAATGCAAAATATATTGACATCATACTAGTCAGTCTTCAAGTCAAAAAATACCACCGTAAAATTTGATTTATATTATTGTTGTATCCATTCTTTTTCGAAAACCGGCTTGATAGGGCTTCAGTACTTGCTTATTTTCGAAATACTACTCTACTCTATTTTCAATAATTGATTCTAAAAACGAAAATACATGAAGATGAAATGATAGCTCGGTAGCTGATTGTTAAGAGAGGAGTTCTGAATAATTTAAGTAATGTTACTATTGTTTGTCTTTTCCACTGGTTTTGAATATTTCCCCCTTGAAGTTAGTTGATAGCTTTGATATAATTATTCATTTCAAATAATGGTGGACGAGCGGGTTTGATGTCGTCGAGTAGAACTACATTTTTATCAAGACTCGTTGCTCCGATCGACTTTCCACACGAGTACTTTTATTCATAAAATTGTCCAAGTAACCTTATTTTGTTGAAAAATATCTGTCATTTCAAAGTTTTGGGGTGTGGACCATCGGGGGTAGTCTGTTCCTGACTTTGTAGCAAAACAACTGACTCCTGCATGAAAGCTCATCGACGGAATTCATTTGTTTAGTCAATTACCAAAATTTGGATGATTTTGAATATTCACTTGAAAAGTTATCAAAGAAAAACATTTTTCATTTTGTAACTTCGAGGGCCCGTAACTTGGTTACGAAGACTTTTACTAAAAAAAGTTATATGAAGTACTGGTGATATTTTGATCCCATCTATACATTTCCGAGAGGAAGAGAGGAAATCCAGGGACACCCTGTATATATATATATATATATATATATATATATATATATATATATATATATATATATATATATATATATATATATATATTTTGGATGATGCAACTAATTTTCCACTATTTTACTATTAATGTAAGTTACAAAAACCAAAACGGGATCTACAGTATACAATGCTCGGACTGCAACAGTCATAAATCACTTATCAAGGAACAAGTACAAATCAAAACACACAAAGAACCAGTTCAATATATTGAACAAATCAAGACACACCCCTAGAAATAATAAACCTAGAGAAGATCCAACACAAAGAATAGTACCTGAAGTATTCCAAATACAGGCCAGTTTACCTAAAGTACCTGAAGTACCTGTATTGAGTAGGACCTAGATGATGACAGCACGACCAGCTGTCGAAAGGGCTTGCAGGAAGGAATATATATATATATATATATATATGAGGCTATCGGCCTCATCAGCGCGGTGCAGCCAATTGTAAAGATGGACAACAACTGGTTACCAAAAATGAAAAACATCACATATGCACGGTGTCACCAACAGGAGCTAACCGCACAATAGAATACCTAGAATTCCCAGGCATCATCTAACATCACCACGTAGGCAGCTATATGACACCGTGCATATGTGATGTTTTTCATTTTTGGTAACCAGTTGTTGTCCATCTTTGCAATTGGCTGCACCGCGCTGATGTGGCCAATAGCCAGAAACACGTGTCCGCGGTTTGCCCCTATTTTTTGAGTGTTCTGTCCACGAATTTCCCCCTTTTGATTTATATCATACACACTCGTTAATATTTATATCTCTGTATTTATATCTTGGACCCGGAAGTCACGCAGGTAGCTATATGGATTTTATGGGTTTTCTAATACAGCTTTTGTACCTCAAAGTTTTTTTCTATACATTTAGAAAAGGTGAAGGGTAAAAATACATGATTTTCTTGAGATAATACAGTGCATTTCTTTAATGTATCCCCCTTTTATTTTTTGAATGGGTCAACTCAAAAAATTGAAATTTGGTATAATGAAATTAATGCATGAATTCTTTATTTTTGAGCGAAATTGACAGATGAAACTTTCAAGATGGCGACTGGCGCCATTTGGGGAAAAAATTAAATGGAAGGGGGGTCTTTCAATACATATTTTTGAAGCTCCTGACAAATGCTTCACAACCCTAGAATATAATGTCAATATCTTCAACTACTACAAAATGGCGGAACTTTTAATAATTGCCTGAATACACTGACATTTAACTACATAATATGAGGTAATAAGCTTGAGGTCAGTTCAGAAGATGCTCGAAATGGCTGTCTTGAACTTCTTGACATTGAACAGCCTATCCGATATTTAACGCCGAACATAGTAACGTCAATATCTCTACAAATATCTATTATTCTCTGCCGTATATCCAATATTGAAGCAGGTTCAGTTTCGTACACCTGCTTCAAATAACCCCATAAAAAAGACCAAAGGTGTCAAATCTGGCAAGCGGGCTGGCTATTCTGTAGGACCTCGACGGCCAATCCAACGACCGTGAAAAGTAGTATCCAAAGAGTTTCTTACTTGTCTGGAGTAATGTAGTGGTGCTCCATCTTGTTGGAATACAATATCGAATTCATTATGTTTCCAGCATTTTCAAATACATTTCCCCTGTTGAATTTTGATCAATAAATAGAGGCCCTACAATATGGTTTCCCAATATTCCTGCCCAAACGTTAACTTTTTCTGGATATTGACAATGATCTTCATTGTGGTACTGACATTTTTTGACGTTTTTATAAACAAAAAATATGCCATATGGCAGATAAAAAGGAATATTTCTAGAAATATCGATATTAATGTATTTGTCTTCAGGAAATAATTAAATGTTCCGCCATTCTGTATTGGTGAAGATATTGACTTCATATTATAGAGTTGTGAAGTATTCATCAGGAGCTTCAAAATGATGTGTCACAAGACCCCCCTTTTCCATTTAATTTTTTTTCCCAGATGGCGCCTAGTCGCCATCTTGACAGTTTCATCTGTCAATTTCACTTCAAAATAAAGTATCTATGCATTAATTTCATTGACCCGATCAAAAAATAAAAGGGGAGGACATAAACGAAATGCACTGTATACAAACACCACCATGCTTATATAATTTCCTACTGTAACTATTAGTTTATATTTGGATAATGTGAACTTTCTTATTTCATCCGATGTTAGTCAGTGTTCTGAGAAACATAGAATGTCTGAGTCTTGTTTATGTAATAAGATTTCTATTTGTTGTATTTTGCGTGCCGCCATACCTTGAATATTTAGACGCATGATAGCCAGTTGTTCCTGATTTTTTAAATTTTGTACTGATTGGGTATTATTTTCAATGTCTTCAAGTCGTTTCTCTAGAGGACAACTGTGTAGATTTGGGTTTGGACTCTGTGGATTTACATTTGCAGGTGCACTCCCAATAGATGATGTTTTTATTAAAAATCCTTTGTTTGCTGGTATCTGCGGTATCTCTTAAAATCAAACCTACAATATGCTACCGATCTAGGCCAGGTCGTTAGTTTGTAAATTTCATCTTTTAAGTGAAAATTTATGCCAAACAAAACATTTGTTCTGACTCTCATTAGTTTGTAGTTCTTCAACTACATTTCTTTGAAGACCTCTTGTTCCTTTATGAATTTGTAAATTTTTTCACAAGTAATGTGACATCTGACTCCATAAAAATAAAGCCAAGCCTTCCTTGGTACACCAATGTAATTTTCCTTTTCATTTTGTCCATAGAGATTTGAAGTTTGACGTTTCTTTTTATAAGTTATTTCTTTGAATCCATCTTCATCTTGGATGTCGCTCTGGATATGGATAAGTTCTTCCATAATTTGTTTTTGTGCATTGAATAATTCAGTTTCTTCCCCTCTCTTTTTCTTCCAATCTTCGACATTAGTTTCTTTTTGTTTTGGTTCTATTTGTGCTTTTGATGATCGGGAGGAGCCGCCTGTTTTGGAATAGTGGTATTTGGGCTGTTACCTATTGATTCTATTACAGATTTTTTCTTTGAATCCAATTTCTCATTCTGGATAGATGCGATTTTTTGTTTCAACAGATAGTTGTTTTCTTTTAGCACTTGTCCTCCATTTCACTAATTAGTTTTTGCATCATTTCTTGATCAAATTTACTTGACATTTTGTTCTTCATCTCCTTAATTATACCATTTTTTTTTCAATTCAGTGTTTAATTTAGACATTTCATCCTTTAGGCCTTTTTCTTAAGCCATAGATTTCAGAATATAACTTCATCATTAATGTGTTATCATTCCGATCTATATTTGTTATTTCATTAGCTAGGTTGGTTCTACAACAATCTTTACATTTAGCACATGCCACACTTTGTCACACTTTTTACATTTCACAACTTTTTTTTTCACTGCACTTTTTTTACAATAACTGCAGAGCAGTTTATTAACATCATTGTCCCCCATATTGGTATTAAAAAAAAAACTACTATTATATAAAAGGCATTGTAAAATAGTTTGAAGTACCAGAAACTGAGAAAGCTACCGTGTAACAAAATATGTTTTAAATAACATTGTGAAAATTCTATAATTGTTATCATGGATAGAGATATTATTTTAATTCCCTTTATTTTTGTTTATGGCAATTATCAGTTAAATTTCCAATTACCTTTGTGACATAGAAGTTTCAGATTAATCAGAACCAGATAACATCTGTTTTTCCGTTAACCAGCTGTTGCACCCCTACGAACGACAACCCCCAGAAGTCGAAACTTGTGCGAGTTAAGGATTAACGAGGTCTTACCTTTTAACGTGTGATTCATAACATCAAAACTAAAACAATAAAATAGCAAGAGATAAAGTGAATTTTATTAAAATTCTAGCATGCAACATTGCATAACGCTATTTACAAAATAGTTCTAGATTTAGTACAGTGAACTTTGCAAGAGTACAGTATATACAAATTATTACAGTCTGTTCAATAGATTATTAAAAACTAATTCCTAAAGAATCCCTAGGTATTTTAAAATATTACATGCATCCTCTTACAATATTTGCTATAATATATAAACGTGTTATTCTACTATTTAAAAGTTACTCAACTAATAACTTTTTCATATAATTGAAACAAAATGGAACATTCAAAATGACATTCAACCTTTATAGCTAGTAATATGCCTAAATTATAATTTCATTTATATGTATATATATAATTTACTCAGCTAATTTTTATAGAATTTATCACAATTTAAGCAGGTATACTATTTAACTAGATACATACAGATAATAAATTAAGTAACAACAATAACTTAATTGACTAGATAAACATTATATATGTGTCGTACCTTAGTATGTCGTTAGTTGCGTTAACCTTTAGCAACAAAAATAATGGTAATGTCCATTGCACATCTGTCATTTTCTAGAAAATAACTGAGCAGCTATAACTGATACTTCTTGGAAATAAAACCAGTGCAGAATTGGATTAAAAGTTAAAAAAATCTGCCGTTAACTTTAATATGTTTCCCAAAATGCGGCTCAGAATGAATGTATCAATGATTTCTCATCAATAATCACAAGTAAATTTAAAAAATATAGAAGATTCCATAAGTGACATTTGTTAAAAATTTAATAAATTCACCATTTTCAAAGTAGGAAGTTAAAGTTTAGAAAAATTTCATATCAATTCAAAATGTAAAAATGACTGGTGGTCTGGCAAAAACAAAAATTTCCAAAACCACTGAATGTGAAGATGATCTTGTGAATATTGAACATTTGTTATACATATTATCGAGTACAGTTTTTATGTGAAAACAATCTGAATGGATTAAATTTTAATAACAATGGCTCAATTATCAACAGATGTTGCTTAACAGTAAAATGAGATATACACCCTTAATCCAATACAGGTTTGAAATGTTAAAGAGATTCAAGAAGATGGAATTTATGCGATGCCCAGAGACATCGTGACATTCAAAACCTTTGGATACATTAGAACTACAGGACTGTGAAATAAGGATCCCAAAACTTTCAACATTAATAAAATAATGACACTTCATTATACTAGAAACCATTGCACAAATAAATTGTGTCAATAAATTAGATAATTACCCGCAAATAAAAACATGATTTCATTCTTTCAACAATTCATAAGAAAAAGAATGGAGAAAAATACAACTAGTTCATGATTTAGTTAAGATCTAAGATTCTATTGAAGTATCTCCAAATCTTTACGATTTTAGAAAATTAATCAACAACATCAATCAATTCATATTGCGATTGGTCTAGTGAATACAACATACACGTTAATTTGTAAAACCATTACAATCTTAAATGATAAGTTTTTCATATTACTTGAGTCAATTAGGGAGCAACAAATAAAATTGAAAAAAGAATGACTTAATTATCTCACAACAGGTTTGTATCTGTGTAATTTTAAAGACACCCTACCCACAACAGTCTTTAATATGGCCCCCGCTTCTTCACCAGATACTTCTTCAATATTCTGTCCATTGACAGAAATTATCAAGTCACCTTTAACTATCCTACCGTCAAGATCTGCAGTTCCACCGTTAACCTGAAAGATAATTGATTTTTTTTTAGAAAAGTCCAAATTTTTTGTGGTGGCACTAAAATAATCCAGAAGTAAAATGCATTTCATTTTACATATTTGATAAATGAACAAAACTGAACATTGTTTTTATCAAAATTTGTAAAAAAGCTTGATTTGATGAACATATAGTTTGATTTATTTTTGATTAAAATATTTAATTTCCATATCGGGAATTGCAAAATACAGCAATTCACAAACCATTGAAAAATTTTCTGAATAAATCTATCAAATGTATTTATTACCTTCTATACTTAAAATCAACTCAAAATTTTTTGAATTTTGATTCACTTTATAATAAAACAAAAATTAATTGGCGCTCCGGGGCGACTTCATTGATTCCAGTGGCGCATTTGATTTTTCAGCTGCAGGAAAACCCGGGAAAACCTGCAGCAATTTGTTTTTTCATTCACTTCACCGTATGAACGAAAAATAAATGAAAATCATTTCATTCATGACTATCTCACGAGAATATTTCAAGAATTATATCCAAGCAGAACAAAAACTGAAGTTGGAAATGTCACATCTTGCATAATAGTCATATTGAGCTGCCAGCCAAGGTGACAAACATGATATATGTTAAAAAATTTAAAGTACATTTAATAAAATATGTATCAGAAGAATAGTATTTTCACGTTTGACAACTTATCTTTGCACTTGCTTATATATTTCAAAAAACATTCTAAATTTTAATTTCTCTATTATAAACAGCTAAAATATTTCTTGAGAAAGTTTAAAATGAAATGAAGTTATCAAAAGTTACAAAAAATGTGGAATACTTCCAAAGAAAGGAATAAAATAACTACAACAAAAAAACTCGTAATATATTTCCTCATATTATTGATCTTTATATGTCAGTTATGATCGTAAATAATTGATTTCCATTCATTTTATTCAATAAGAACTGTAATCTTTCAACAATAAAGCATATTCCAATTCTGATTATCCAAATTATAATTTGAAATTTTTTATATTTGCGAATCTCAATATTTTTTTTGGGACTTTTATAATTGCAAATTTGCTGTTTTGGATGTTATGGATATCTATAATTAAGGTAATTCACTTGTAGCAAAGCTTCAGTTGAATATAATATTATAGATGGAGGAAATTAGAAATTAAAGTATAACGTTTTCATGAATTTTTTTTTGTAAAGAATAGTTTATGACAATACTCACAATGTCAGCTATATATACTCCTTTACCAGACTTCCTAGCTAGTACACTTAGGCCTAATCCTTTCCCAGGTTTCTTAATGAGGTCAACCTCTACAGGTGTATATTCTATTGTGTTAGGTCGGTACACGATCATTTTCATCTGAAAAATATGAAAAATAATGAAACAAAATTAAAACGAATTGTTTAATTTCTGTTGATAGGAATCTTGAAATAAAAAAACTCAATAGAAGAACCTGAAATTTGTAAATGGAATAAGAGAGATGTAAAGTGTATAATATAAATCATAACATAAACGTGTTATGATTTTCAGAATTAATCATTATTATACAGAATATTACTTCAAACAAATTAATTCCTAAAAGGACCACAAAAAAATACTCAGAAGACAAAAATTACATTGTGAATATGAGTACAAGATCGATCCATGAAGTAACTGAATAACATCAATCAAAAACGCATTGATCAGTAATCAATAATCATGGAGAGGATGAACGAACTCGACATGATTAATCAGTGTCACTTTATTATAGTAAAACATTTTATACTATGAACCATATTTTACTAATTGCAAAACTTTGTTACTACAGATAAAAGTCAATGATTTTTGAAATATTTTCTCAGTAATCGAGCACATCCTGTTATCAATTTTATATTTCATCAGAACTAAACGTTCACATACTTGCACCTCTTATTTACCATCTACACCTCTGATTTTTCTGATGCACTGAAAAACTTTCAAATGCGTACCTATGCTGATGACATCAATCTATACTTTTCCGCAAGAATTGATGAATTTTTATCTGCTGAACATCCTTTGAATAATGGTGTGGATGAACTATTGAAAATATCAAGAAATCACTGTTTTAACATCAACCCAAATAAATCATCAGCTATAATTTTTGGTGATGAGAGAGACCGGAATAGAACTATGGACAATATGTGAATAATCACAGATTGAAATACAGTAAAAAAATAAAATGCTTAGAGTTAATCTTTAGGTTGCGATTTCAGATTCATTAGCCATATTAATTCACCGATTCCCAAAACAGACATTATCTTGATACAGTAACTTAAAACAGTTCAGAATACCCGTATACGATTAATCTTGTTGTTCAAACTAAATGTGTAAACAATCGTTGGCTGAAATTATTAAATCAAAGGAGTCATGTCCAGATTACCTCTACTCCAAAATTATCAACGAGAAATTTGACTTTCGCTCAAGCATGTAAATTAATGTAAAACCTAGATTAGGTCTTGGTTTCAACTAATAATCTTCATCACTTTCTTCACATGTGACAGAAGTCGGTTAGGTTAGCGTGACTGGTTCGATCCCTATGGACGGATCATTGATATCACTGCGTATCGTCCAACCCTTGTTTGGAATCACATGTTGAAACGTAAGACCGAGTTAATCCTTAGCTCGCACACGTTTCAACTTCCGATTCATAGGTTAACAAAAAATAGATTTTAACAGAAACAAATTCAACACCAATGTATAAAGAAATAATCTTGGTTGAGTGAGACTACTGTAAACTAAACTTTGTCAAGATGAAAATAAAGACCATTTATCATTATTGTTATATGCAGGGGAATGCTCTACGAACTTTGTTCTGGTTATTTCAACATTTTACCGAGTGTCTATGGACAAGGCAGCAATAAAAATCGAAATATAGCTGTTGCTGCCACACAAATGGCAACCGTCAGATGTTTTAACTTGTGATTGAGAGCTGAAGATGAACAAGATCTTAACTTTCAATGTGCGAATCTTAGCACGGGGAGCCAATGGACTCAACTATTGAACATGATGGAAAGGTCGTTAGCTCTAGAACTATGGTAGTCCTGAATGAGTTATTAAGTGTGTAAAACGAATTGAAACTTTGGAAAATTATAACATGGAACCTAGAGAGAAAACATTCATACAACAGAAAAACTGATTCAAAAAGCAGGAATGGGGAATGTTCCTTCTGACGAAAATCAAGTAGTTTTCATAAAAGAGCTCTAAAACAGTGCATTTTAAACTTATCATTACCTTTTTCGTAAAAAAAATTCAAATACTTCAAAAAGAGGGATGAAATAATGCATTCAACATTTAAAGGGATTCGTTTCTATTTCACCATTTGGCAACATCGGTTATAGCTAATAAAGGACAATGAATCTGTTACCTGTATGAGACAAACAAAGGTGACATATTTCAGAGGCGTGCTGTTCTGTTTACTTATGTTCCGAGTTCCGAGACATTCTGTGACATATGACATTTTGTCTATATAAATAAATAACAAAACAACTGTTGTGTGGCTTGTGGAGGTGGTATTGAACTATAATTTATATTTTGCCTTAATTTGACACTATTGACATGATTCTTCTTCTTCTAGGATACTACTAACCTGAACTCCAACCTAGCACATTTAAAGTATTTGAGCTAGGACATAACTGGCGATTCGTAAAGAATTATTTTTGTTTTTTTGTCAGCATTTCTCAATCTCTGTTTGAGATTAAAATAAACTCATTTTACCAATAGTGGTCCGAATAGCAAAGCAAGTCATTTTTGATTTGTTTCACAGCGAAATAATTTCAGTGGTTTGTTACCAATTTTTATCAAAATGTAATGAAAATGTCCATTCCCTAATTTTTTCTTACCGAATGAAATTACCTTCGATATTGAACCATTGATTTGTAGACACTTTTTTTTTAGTCGCGCTGAAGTTGCTTAGATACTGATTTATTGGGAAAAAAGCTTTTTGGCTTTCACGTCTCCATCTTTATACATAAAATTCTGGAAAACTTTCAAAGAAGGAAAACATCAATTGAATTCAAAATAAAATATTTTTTACAAAGATGAGTTACTTTCAAATTCAAACTGAAAAAAAAGTTCCCTCTCAGAACATTGAATTACAAGAACAAAAAACTATTTTCGAAACAACTACTTTCAATTGAACATTGAATTATACGAAAATAACTTTTTCTTATTCGGTTTGTTCACCAAACATTCGTTATGGAATATGGAATACAATTTCTCACTTTCATAAACACAAAATTTATGATAAATTGATACAGGCTGTTGAATAACAAACTTTTTATGTCATAAAAACTGAAAAGAAGTTATTGAACTCAGACAGTTGAAAATCTGGAAAGTTAATTATTTACGTATCAAAAAAATGAAGTTGAAAACTTTTTTCACAAATGTTATATTATGTCCGTTTTCACAGCTAACAACGCCAGTCATTGATTTCAGGTACATTTTTTTTCCGTTATTTATTAATCATTTATGAACAGGCAAATTTACTATATGAAAAATGTGTTCAATATTTTAGAATTAATTTAACTATGTGGAAGAATAGCTAAACTCCGCCAAGTAAAATAAAGGCTATTCATTATTATTATTATCATTTCGTTATCATGACAAAATAATGATTGAGATTAAAACTTCCTCTAATTTTTTTATTGTTTATAGAATGTCGGATCTAACAGAGGATAGAGTATACAAATCTAAGCTCATTGAAGTAAGAGTGCAGTGGTAAATATACTGCAAAGCATTGGAAACTGATATCTTTTGCATTTCAATATTTTTAGCTAACAGAATAGTTTTTCCACAATAAAATATTTTTTTTTTTAAATTTTATTGTCAGATAAAAATATTGTCATTAAGATCAATTACCTTTGGCAGTGTTTGTCTCAGCGATTGTAAAGCTGTTGTATATGAAACATCTTTCAATGTTGTTCCATTGACTTCTAAAATCTGATCACCAGGTTGTAATCTTTTATCTTTGTCAGCCATTCCACCTGAATATACTTCAACTATGACTATCCCTTTCTGAAACAAAAAGTATCAATATAAAAACAAAGCCATAAACAAGCATATACAACTTTCACTCATATTTACAAAAAGTTACTTATATTTATTAAACTCAATGGAAAAAATCACTCACAGGAATTAAAGTATCTTTTCCTCCTACAAAAAATAATCCCAATCCTTTATTCTCAGTTACAATTTCGATGGTGATATCTCTTCCAGGAACTATTTGACATGTTAATGGATCTCCTACTGGTTCTGAAATGAAAAAGGAAAATGGTTTTTGGGTACTCTGTATGAATGTTAATAATTCAAAGATCATCTAATTGGCAGGTTTCTTTCAAATATTTCTTGGGAAAATTTTTGAATATAATTATAAAATTCTGTACTGAGACTTTTGTGACCTATCCATTGTGAAAAATTGCAGAATTAATACCCTGAGTCTAAACAAACTTTCATTTTAAGTCAACACAAATGTTACCAAAATGTGTACCAAAATGGAAAATTTTTATTATAATTTTGTTATTTCAGTGTGGTGTATGCAGTTCCGTCATCTCTTAGTGCTAAGGTACAATAAAATCTTGAAATATATTGAAAAATTGAAGTCTTGTACATTTCCTTGAAGTTTTTGCAACCATTTTAGCAAATATGATGTTACACGAATGTGAAATGGTAATAGAGGAAGAGATGACTCACAAAAATGAATTTTGTACCTCCTCTAAACATCATGCAATTATTTTCAAATAATGAAATAACATCAAAAACAACCACTTTTCCCAAATACCTGAAATACAATACTGTTTTGACTATCATTTACATATCCTTTTTTTATGAGTCAGATACCTCAACTTCGAGGCTTTTACTGGTAATGTGACTGTATTTATATATAGATGTAAGAACTCTCCGTCTGAAGTAAAAAGCCATGTTGCGTCAAAGGTATGCTATTACGAATTTTTTGCAATTACTTTCTTCATGCATGTGCAGGGAATCATAAAATAAACTAGTTGGACGATACATTGCATGTATTTGAAGATGTATATGTTCGCATGCTTTCATACATTTTAAAGTTTTACAGTCATCATTGATTTATTCATAGCTTTCAACAGGCATCTTGTTGAGGTTCTGCCATATTTTTGTAAAAACATACTAGGTATTTCATATGCTACAGGACTCAAATCTTTCTTAATGAGGCGTCTTCCAACTTATTGAGGAGTGACTTCCACAAATCAGAGGCCACTTTTGAATCCACAAATACTGTTGACTATCTTCAGAAATGTATTCACTGAATTGGTGAAATTTCTGGCCATATTTTGAGTTTCGTTATTAGCTCCTGGATTTCCAGGGTAGCAAATGTTTGAATTGGGAATTTTTTCTTCGTGCAGAAAAAACATTTTTAACAACATTTTTTGTTAAAGCTTTTTAAAATCCTTCCATACTTTATATGCTTTGACATTTCTAAGATGTTATTTTGTTGACAGGATTGTGGGAAATCATTATTAGATCTGTTCTGTATTCATCCCAAGAAGGTTAACTGTTTGTTATAGATTTGATTGCACTCAGGTTTGTAGTCGTAAGAATAGAATAGTCGTGAATCCATTGTTTTTGAAATCTCTTTATTTCTTTATTTTGTGTATTGGTTCATTTGACAATAATTAAATCTACTAATGATATTTGATAATTGTCAAATCTCTTTGGAAAGTTTATTAGTAACTTGCAATTCCATTGCATTGAATACTTGTAGAAAGTTGGAGATCTTTTCATTAGTTTTAGTGTCTCTTGGATTCTTCCTGTTTATTTTTATAAAAAAAAATCCATTCTCTATTAATTTTGGTTATTTTATCTATTTGTTATTTTAGTGTGGTGTTGTTCCAGGTCTATATACAATATACCAGACACAACAAATTTTTATTTTTCTAATTGGGTCTAAATAATATGAATGTATACAAGTAATCAATATTTACAAAATGAGAATATCATACCAGGTACAGGTGTAGTGGGTCTAGATGGTGGTGCTGTAGGTTTCAGGGTAGCAGGTTTGGTAACAGCATTCTTGTTATTTTCTACAATTGTGCTATTGGCTGAAATTGTTGGGGTTGGCGAATGGGAATGGTTGGGGTCTTTTTTACCGGGATTTGATACCACCAGAGTAACCAAGCCTTCGGTTCTTTTCAGCAGATTGGCAGCCTGTAAAAAATGAATTCTAATGAATCTGATTGAATGAAACATTGTTTCAAGTCGTCAGTATGTTGTGAACATTGCATCAAGATAAAAAACGATTTCCTATTTGTTGGTCTATGTGGACACTTGAATTTACTTTTAAATTCTAGTTCGTCTTTGATAATTAGGATTGAGTTTTCTCTTGTTGGCGTTTTTTTATGGAAAACACCGTTTACTCTTTCTCAACAATTATCATAACTGGAGATTATAACCACTTCAATTTTAATTCTTGTTTATCATCGTCTGAATAGAATACAATTAATGTATTCACCAATATAACATATACTACACATGGCAAGTCAATCAATATTATTATTGCATAAATGAAATACTTGAAACGTTAGTCATTATTATAAAATAAGAGGATCATTTCAATTTTTTTTTTTAATTATTACACTTCAAGGTATATGAACTATTTTTCAATGAAACATTCTCCTCTATATTCAAGCCTGGAATAACAGCTGATGCTCTGGATACAGTAAGGAAGCGCATTGAAGAGAGTAATGCAATTGAAATTATTGCATGTTGATGTTTTAAATTTTGGAATTTGTAGTTTACTGCAGCTTGTTTCATATTCATGCTGGTTAACAATCGAAAAGTTACGCATTTCAGACTATATAAACCTCTTAGCTTTTCTTTGAATATAAAATAACTTTCATCATAATTATTGTTGAATAGAAGACAAGTAATTATTTTTTAACCTATGAATACCCTTTGCCAGTCAGTTTCTTCACCCCAAGGTACTATATTTTCGTAGGACATATACTTCAAGCCAAAGTATAGTTTATCAACCTTTTCTTATCCCGATATGACTTGAAGATTAGCAAAAGAAGCTTTGAGTAAATAAAATCAAATGAGGAAATTAAACGCATTCGACGCGTTTCTCAACATTTGAGTTGATACCAAATGTATCTACCAGTATTGTTTTTTCTCAAATGAAGGTTGATGGAAACAGTTTATTTAAATCATTGATGAATGTTACAATCTCTACTCCGAGTTCCTCAGATATCTCCTGAAACAGTGATGGTGGTAACACATGCAAAAATAGTTATTTTTTCTCCAGTGATATACTTGGGAATACCATTAACAAGTAGCAGAAAAAAATGTTTCCAGGACAGAACATTGATAGCATAACAAACCAGTTACTGAAATAACTGATTGACATTTCTCGTGTCAGAAATTATGAAGAATCCAGAAAGTAGGATAAATTCACAGTGTTATAATTCCTATATTTCTTTCGGCCTTATTTTTTTTAAAGAATTTTCTCAACAGGGGATCTAGTTAACTGACAATAATAATATTTGAAGGCAATCAGTCGTTCGAGAAACATCATTTGTATGCAAACTAAAACTTGTGGACAAACCAAAACCATCCTATCAGGTTTGCAATGCTTGTTGAGCCAGGACAGTGAGTACACATAACATACAAAATAATCTAAAAAACTAAAATCGATGTTTTTTGGAACAGAGGGGTTTCTCAAACGACTGATTACATGTTACTCAAAGTTTGACTAGAAGTAGAGGATAACAGTTAAGAATTTTGAATTGAAACCTAAAGTTCTCTTCCCAAAGACAATAACACAAATGATACTTTGTCATTTATGAAAATTGCATTTCAAAACAAAAACTGAAATCTATTTTGGAAGGTGATGAATCTTAATGAAAATAGGTTAATTGGCGCAAGCGGTAGTGCGTTCGACTCACGTTTCAATAGTCGTGGGTACGAACCCAAATTTGACCAGATATTTTTCTAGTTGAAGTTTGGTGTGATTCTGCTACGTTACATGGCTGACATGAATGCTAATAGCTGTTATGATCCCTTGGTGGCTTTGGAAGTTATCAACACTGACTACCCAGAATACCCAGAGCCGATGCCTTTGACCGAGAAAAAAAAGCTAGTGATATGCCACCTTTCAGCCTTAATGATCTACAATATTAACACCTGCATGTCGCAGCTGATAATGATGTCATTACTGCACTATATATAAATAGTATATAGCTTATATGATTAACTTCAAATTTATTCCCAAATATTTCCGTGTTAGGAATCACACGTTAAAAGGTAAGACCTCGTTAGTCCTTAGCTCGCACAAGTTCCTCAACTTCTGAGAGTTGTCGTTCGGATGGGGGCGACAGCTGATTAACGGAAAAACAGATTTTAAACAGATAGACAGATGAAGTATTTGATTAGATTTATCTATCTATCTATCTATAAATTTCGAGACTAAGAGCTAGTCAAAGATATCCATAAAGTTTTCAATTTCATTTCATTTCCAGGAAAGTTTGAAAAAATACACATACCGTTTCGTAATTGGAACCAACCAGAGAGTCTTTATTGACAGCCAAGATCATTTCTCCAATTTCCAATCCAGCCTGAAAGAAAAGAGTTAGTCTGAAATTATGAAAATGTATGTTAAATTTTTAAAATTGTAAAAAAATGACACATTCCAGTACCAGTGTTGAAAAATGACAGATCTATGACACACAGTTTCGGATCTCTGTCATAAAAATAGGCAAGTAAAATCTCTTCTGTAAGTACTTTGTCATTTTTGTTCGGCATAACAACTCATGGCTAATGAAAATGCCACTATCACTTATGACGGCATGATCTCTGCCTTTAGATAACATAAAAAATCAACTCCCTGGAACAGAGGTGAGCAACCTTTTTAATCAATATTACCTTTTTCACAATAATATTGCCCTCAAGTCTTTCAAGAAACACAAGAATTGATCACTTTAATGAAATGAATGAAAACACTTCTGTCTAATTTCAATTATAAAGCTAACTGATACATTTGATATCTAAAATCGACTTGTGATGCACTGTTTGGATCCTTTGGTGTAGTAATGAATATTACTGGAGTTATTTCTAAACCGTTATTTTAACACCTCGACACTTGTTTCGATCACCAAGTGATCATCTTCAACAGGAAGATCTCTTGAAGGTGATCACTTGGTGATCGAAACACGTGTCGAAGTGTTACAATAATGGTTTGGTGTTAGGAAAAAACTCCAGTAATATTCATCTGGAAACGAGGTTATATAAGTAGTTTGTAGGTAAGCTGGAAAGAGAGGTAGTTCAATAAACAAGGGTACCAACTACAAAATTCAACACTGGAGATTATAGAAATTACCGGGGTTGTCAGAAAGTCTGGAGAAAGTCGATAAAATAAATTAAATTTTAGAAATGCTTGGCGGGCCGTAAACGGCCCGCGGGCCCCTTGTTGCTCATCCCTGTCCTAGAATAACCAAAGTTTCGAAGTTTCTGAAAGAGTTGTTAATTGATAAACTAGGTATATTACTCATTAACAAAATATGGTTTGATCCATTCACTGTAAATAATCTCTGTTAAGTTAGCTAGGTGCGATAAACCAAGTTATTTATCTTCTAGGTCATCCATTAGGGATCTCTCCTTCTTCTTTGTTACCTGGGATAGATTCCCCTTTTGCTCGGGTGTCCTTTCGCTCTTCCTCCGCTGCGAGTTGAACGGATTTCCCTATAATTGTTTCTACCATTTTCAGACGCATTTCTTACACATTCAATTCGGTTTCTGCTATTTTTTTGTATAATTTTTTCCGCAGTTGGTTACTACAGCCACAGGTTCGCAGAGTTCCAGAGGGTCGTTTTCTTTAGTGAAATTTTAGTTTGCAACTGTACTGATATCAATTATCAATTGGTTTATGTGTGATTCAGGTTTCCTTATAACGTTATATAGGAAATCTGGAAACGACCTGAGGCGAGTTTTCATATTGAACATTAAATATCTGATAGATTGCTTCCACCAAAATGGATCAATAGATGAATCAATCGGTGACTTTAGGAACCGGTCTCTATTCTCAGCACCAATCCGGATTCAAGAAAATGTATTCGTTATTAATTCTGCGGAAATCTATTTGTAGATGTCTTAGTTTTCCACCAGTGCCGCTATCAATAAATAGTTTATTGTAAAATGTAGACCTAACCCCAGGACTGGGATAGGTTGAATTAATTATTCTTTCAAATCTATCCCATGGTCCTGCTGCGGTTGTTGATTTCAGCTACGGAGTTGATTCTGGTTCATTTGCTTTATTTCAGAGTTTCTAAGATCCTTTGATGATAATTTTGGCTAATCTTCAGAATGTTATCTTGCCAGTTAGCTGGCTACATAACTGTGCTAGCTCAAGTGTTAGTGAGATGAAAAAATAGAAAATGGCGAAAGTCCTTGAAAAAGGACTTTGATGAAGGTACCAAGAGGGTAATCATTACTCTTGTTCTTCAAAGAATTTATGAAAAGTTATGCATAAAATAAGATTTTCGTGGAAACAATTGAAAAAATCGAGTTTTAATAGAGAAACCTAATACTCAGCAGAAAAGGATAAATTTTGAGAAATACTGAAAGGCATCTTAAAGAAAATCAACAATTACATGAATGAACATACCAGCAATTAGAAACGCATGGAGTGATAACCATGTTAATGAAGGCAGTGAAAAAGGTTTTGTTCTAAAGATCTGTTCAATGTTCAAATCTCAAAGAAAAACTTGTTATCATCACGGTGATATGATCACACGCTATGATCAAGTGCTTATTCCCAATTGCCGCAGAAGAGTGTTCTCGTAATAGATCATGCACTTTACCATAATGTAGAAAGTAGGAGTTTGAAAAAAAAACGTATTATAATTAATTTATATCAAAATGATGTGTGATATAGATACTAGTGAATACTACTGAAGTTTTTTCCCAACACCAAACCGTTATTTTAACATCTCGACACGTGTTTCGATCACCAAGCGATCATCTTCAAGAGGAAGATTTAAACTAAATATACGTACAACGTTATCCTTATTTATATCATAGATACCTCTGTTACGTATCAAGATTGTTGAAATAATATTTTAATTGTCGGATTTACTTGAATATTACATCAGTTTCGTTTCTGACATGGTGGTGGGCGGACGTGCCGATAGCGACCGTTCACAAAGAAGGTACGCGAACGCCATTGTTGGAGGTGGAACTCACGTTGTGTATGTCCGCAGTTTTCTAACGTGCATGCAAAAGTTGAAAAAGTGATTATAAACATTGTTTTAGTGTATTTGAATAAATAGTGCTCCCATTCACGCCGGTTGGAGGCCGGGGTGGACTGGATGTCCACGTGGGAGTGCTAAAGTGAAATAATTATATAATACCTACTCTCATTCACCAGTTGGAGGCCGGGGTGGACCGGATGTCCACGTGGGAGTAGGATTGCAATTAATAATCTTTTATGAAAAAGTCGTAAAATTTATATCACGAGAAGAGATAAATTTAATTAAGAAAACAGAAGTCTTGGATTACAGCATGATTCACAATCAGACCAAAGGCCAAGAACTTTGAGTGAAGTGAAGTGAGTGAATATTACGTAAGGACACATTGTAAAATTAATTTAAGGTTAGTTACTAAGACAACATTGTGAAATTAATTTAAGACACTTAAGACACAGGTACCTAGCATAGGTATCTATGGTATAAATAAGGAAAACATTGTACATATACTTAGTTTAATCTTCCTCTTGAAGACGATTACTTGGTTATCGAAACACGTGTCGAGGTGTTAAAATAACGGTTTGGTGTTGGGGAAAAACTCCAGTAATATTCATTACTAGGTACACCAAAGGTTCCAAACAGTGCATCACACGTACATAAATACTAGTGATAGTGAAATTCTAGTAATTTTAACATATTTATCTTTTATTGAACCCTTACCGATATCTCTTGAAATGTATGCCTCACATGTTAAAATTTGCCAAGCTGTACATGGGCTACTATGATTGGCCATCGGAAGTTGGAGGCGTCAGATGAATCATAATTTGTCTTTGCTGGTAGGGATGTCCTCAACAATATAAATGAAATTTGCCCAAGGTGTATCGGTTGAACAGTTTCGCTGGTATGCTTGACTTGGCCTTTCGAATTACTCACTTGTTCATTCTATTTGTTTTTCATTTCTTTCATGACCCGCTCGTTAATTTTTCCCAACTCGTTTTCAACTTTTTTCACTTGGTCGCCGAAATACTTTTTCGCTTATTTGTTGTTGAAAGAATAGTTTGCCCTAATTAATTTTTATTATAGTGTTGCTCTAAAGCGGCGTACTCACTAGACGAACGAAAGCATGCGCGTGTGTTTGTTGTCAACCTGGACGGTTGACAATATATTCGCTTAGACGTACATACTAGCACATTGCCCACCGCATGCGGACGAAAATCCTTTGAAGTACCGACTGCTGGCGTAACTCTGCCGAAAGCAAACGCATGCGTTCCTTCACGTTCCTTCTTGGTACTCAGTTGCCGAACGTATACGTGCTGTTCTGTTCATTCGCTTTCGTTCGTCTAGTGAGTACGCGGCTTAACGGTTAACGTCAATCGTTCAACTGTCACTATAATTTCCTATTTTCTCAACTTCTTTTCATTTTTTCTTGTTTTTGTAGTTTCATAACGATCTACTGTTCTTTTTTATCTTTCGTTTTTGTTCTTCCAGTTCTTTTTTCTTATCATTCATTATGGATAGTTGTTTTAATAGCTTGTACTATCCTTTTTGTTCTTGAACTTGTAGATTCATTGGCTCTCAGAGTTTCACTAACTCAAAGATCAATGGAATACACGCCATTTTCTTAGAGTCTCTTTAGAAAATTTACTATAAATTTGAATCCGCTTTACTCTTCTTTCTTCAGTACCGCCACTCACTCCACCATTATGAGGACCTATTCTCAGTCATCAATGTTTCGCCCATGAGGGGTCTTGATAAATAAGTAACTGGTACTTTCAACCAAATGCAATAGTTTTATTAACAATTCAAAATTGAAACTGAACACTATATTTTACAATAGTCGCATTTATTTTACTTGTTCATTGTCGCTTGTCCGAACTAATACGAATTCTAGATCGATTTCCAACGAGATTCTCGTCAGTTCAAAAAACACTTTATTGTGAGATTGTCACTACATAGTTTTACCAAAACGCAATACGAGTTTCGCTATACAATAACTTCTTCAGGCCAGACAATACCTCAAGAAAATAATTAACTATTATACTTTCAATGATTCAAATTTGAGATTTTGCTGATTAGAAGTTGACGCCTACTTAAACACTTCTGAAGGATTAACTCTGAATATTCAAAATTTCAATAACTTCATAATTTTCTTTAATATAATCTGCAAACTTACCTTTTCAGCCGAACTGCTTTCCTGGATATCAGAAATGAAAATACCTTGTCCGACTTCCGCATGCTTCCCTTCAATTATCATAATCCCTAGGCTCTGGTTCCCCTGCTTAAAAATACAACACATAATAAATTGAAAGTTGAAGACTCTTTACTAAACAGTAACAGATTGCTACTCTAAACTATCATTTTCTGATGCGGTGAAACTTTTGACTTAGAAACTACACGTGTATCGAATGTTGGATGATCTTTACAATTAATTACGTACAAAACATCATGTTGTATTACAGCCAACCTATCAGTTTAAATTGGCGGCAATCCAAATTGAAACACGTTAATACTCGTTTATTTATTATGAATGAACTGTCAAGATGTGTACGTAAGATCACTAAGATGCAATGTTTTTGCTGTGAGCTTCAATTTACTGACTGAGCGATTATGTGGGTGAACATTATATATATGATTTTTTATCGATGGACACATATTATGCTCGATACGCTAGAAATTTCTCCGGTTTTCGAAATATCTTTCTCGGTTCAACAAGCCTGTTTGTAACATTTCTTAGTGCTGCTGATATAAAGATAGAATCACATTCAAGGATTACGGAATACCGGTACTTTGGAACGAATGCATGTCTTGGACTATATCTGAATGTGGTATTTTAAAAAATACGACTTTTCTCTATTACGACTGAGTCTTCTGTCGATCCCAAAGCCATAACGACGTTGTCGTTATGGTTTTGTGGAAATCTTAGTGTATATATTATAATACTATGTTATTATATTATGATACTCCAAGGTACGTGAGCTGGAACGAACGCTCACTTGGAGAAAGTTTTACACAAAGCCAGACTATCTCTATGGACATGTCGAAGGATTTGTGGTAAAACTTGGGGTTTAGGTCCCAAACAAATCCATTGGATTTATGTGATAATTGTGAGACCAATGATCACTTATGGTGCAATTGCTTGGTGGCCGAAGGCTTTACAGAAAACGGCCCAAGCGAAGCTCTCTGGCTAACAGAGACAGGCTTGTCTGGCTATCAGTGGTGCCATCAGTACCACACCGTCAGCGGCCATGGAGATCCTTCTAGATCTACCTTTTTTGGAAAGAGAGGCTAGATGGGCTGCATACAGACTTGTGCACATTGCCCATTGCACAAATCAATTCAATGCAGAGTGCAACAGACTGTTGGTTGACATTGGAAGTCACAGCATTCTGGAAATGACCTCTGACTTTATGCCTCCAACTGTCAACAACGCACTGCCTTATAAAGTACTATTCCCGAGTAGAGAGGACTGGATCCTGCGGGAGAAGGAACCAGTCCTCTCTATTCGGGAATAGAGAACCTGTCATTGGCATCGCTTTGGGCTTTGCAAACAAACACTGAACACCTGGATGGCAAGAAGAGTTATGGACTTCTGACAGAATCTTCCAGGATTGGCTCACTCCAAGGCGTTTATTCACCCTTCGAAGCTTGATTCCAAACAGTTGTTGGACTACAGCAGGGATGAACTACGATGTCTAACAGGCCTTCTTACAGGTCACTGTCATTTGAATCATCACATGCAAAGACTTGGACTGTCGGAAGACAGTGTGTGTGTCGCCTCTGTCTGGAAAACGATGAAACTATAGAGCATATACTTTGTGCCTGCCCTGCTGGGGACCGAATCAGGTTCTTTGAGTTCGGCAGATCCGTACTCTCACCATCTGACCTGAAAGACCATACAAACTAATCGGCTTCGTTAGGAAGCTGGGTTTATTTGGCCGAGTGTGAATAGGTGTGAGCCACAATAAACCCTTATGGGTTGCGGTGGAGGGTCGAATAGACCCACTCACTTTAGACCTTCCTACCTACCAAGGTACGTGAGACGAAATAGGGGGAATTTCAGAGGTGAAAAAATTGTTTTTCATGATCTTAACTGAAACTATACCTTCTATTGAATGAAGAGCGATAGTTGTGTTGTAGAAAATATGATTTTGTTTCTCCTATAAAACTAATTCGTTTTCTTACCTTTTCTAGCTCTGAATATGCTCTAAATTTTGTGAATCTAAAAATTCAGTATAACATTTTATTTTGATATTGAACATTCAGCCTGAAATACCCATGTGCTAAAGTACATTCAGTATTGTGTGAGTGAAGAAAGCAACATAGTCGTTTCAAGCAAGTGGCACTGCAATTCATCCACAAAGTCACTGAGTATTTATCCCCGCTATGTCCTTTGAGGAATCTGATTAGGAGTGACTTGCGACAAAGAACTACAAAAGAGGCGGCCGACGCTGTTTATCATATTGCGTTAAATATAGTATTAATAGGCGTGGGACTGGGGTATCAATATAAATTTTCCAATGATATATTCTGTATGATGCGAAGATAATTGAAATATTGTGAAAATTGATGTTGCATCATCTGGTGACGTTTAGAAGACTATCCATTTTCTTTGTCCAGAATATTTAAATCAAAACATTTTAATTTGTAGTTTTAATTCGTCATTTGATGTAAATCAATTTGATATTATTATTATTGACAATGATAATATCAAATTGGTCATAGGTTTGATGATGAAGATGGATAAAGTCTTCGAAACGTCACCAGGATTCAAATAGAATAGGTTTCCGCGGTTAGAAATTTGAACATATGAGTTTCGGGTTGAACCGCGTTTAAAATTTTGCATTATTCGACGTTTCGGCTACGAAGCCATTTTCAAGAAGTAGGAAAGTGTGCGGCTGTACTGAGAGGCACACTTAGGGTTTTGATGTTCTGGTCTTGACAAACCTTTGAGACGGTATGACCCTCATTGACCTATGTTTAATAAAAAATAGATTAACCCAGTGTTCTAGCTTTCTTTATTTCTCTCAAACAGTTTTTCCCCATTCTACAATCTCTGATTTTTCTATTAACATGCCCTTTCTATCTTGTTTTCCAAAAGTTAATTTCAGCTTCCATAATCTAGTTCTTCCTATATCAGGAAAAAACTGTCTTCACGAATAACTGACAAGACTTTATGTAAAAAGAGTGTATTGTTCTCCTATTAGAATTCTTGACTTCTTTAGTTTCGGACGCTTCACGGTTCCCGAACAACTAGTTTTTTATTTAACGTGCTCTCGAAGTAAACTGAAGAATATCACAAAGACAAAGACTAAGACTAACCCCTCTACCATGGCCTTTAAACTCCCAACACAAATTCATGTAATATTTTCTTCCTATGGAAAAAACCAAGTCGGTCCTATTGATGGGTGCAGTGTGTCTGTTGACGGTATAATTCAAAGAAATATCTATTTGTAACGCCTTCAGAAAAGCAATGTTTTTTCAATCCGCTTCAACTAAATACTTATTTGTTGGAGAATGCCTTGGTTACTACTGGACATATTTTCACGGTTGTCGTAGTTGATCTGTTATTTATTTTATTATGAATGAGATTTTTTTACGAATAAATTTTGTATATTCATTCATTCGATTCATTGAGAATGCAGTACGCCTATTGAAGTAATATATACAGTGCATTCAATTTAAAACGAGCTACCCTGAATAACTTTTGGTACAATGATTTTCAGGAAAAATAAAAAAACACGTCAACAATGGTATACAGGGGGACACATTCTGACATATTCACATTTGATGTTACTTCCCCTATCGCACCCCCAGAGTATGTCACCAATTTTTTTTAAAAGGATCGCCCTATATTATTTCCCAGATTTCAACGAAGTATAAAACATATGGTCTCAAACTTATGGTTCGGGAGCTACAAATTATTTGAGTTGAAAACGAGCCACCCCGAATAACTTTTGAACCAACGATTTGCATGGAAGCAATAAATCAGAAAAAAAGATTTTCTATTAATTCTTGAATCAAAATCTGATGACTGGACAATGAGAAAACGAGCTTCTATTGCAACCCTCACATGTTTGACAACTTCTCTGCAATGCCTCATGATATTCTCTCTCGAATCTTGTCTCAAATGACCCTATTGAAAGAAATCTACAGGAGTGATATCCCGAGACTTTGGTGGCCATTCTGTAGGACCTCTTCTGCAAATCCAGCGACCAGGAAAAACCTGCTTTTAGACTTAGATTTTGTCCAATTCTGATGACGGAGGCAGAGTTTAGCCCCCGAAACGTTAAGATAAGTATTGAATAATTTTTTAGCTCTTTTTTGATAGGCAAAAATAACTGATTGATAATTTTTCTTTGTGAAAAATTTTGAATTTACGCAGTAACTTATCGGAATGAAGTAAAAAGTTTACCTTTCTATACATGTAAAAATGTTCTCCATTACAATTTTTTATATTTTTCAGATCGTGGAAGAAGAAACTATCCAAAGAAGGCCGATAAAAACAATTTTCTTCTCAAAAAAATTACTTTCGTTAAGCACTTTTTACCTTTTCTAATTATTTTTATGCTGTTACTAAATTTTCTTTCTTGCGTTTCTAACAGGCTAACACACTAATTTCTAAGCAGCTTCGTGCGGAGCAGTTGTTTGAGTACTAGTGACCATGGGTTCAAATCACTTCTATTGCTGTTTCTGCATTTTTCAGCCACACAATATTCAAACTGTTCGAAATTGAATAAAATAACACAATAGAATATTTCAGAATGCTTCTCAGATGGCTTTTTTTAATGCAATTTGATGGTATAATCTCATTGTGAAAATTTTTCACGAATTTCATTTTGAAATATTACTGTGATAAGTCATAGAAACAGTATAGTATTCTTCTCGCGAGAAATGTCCATTACTCGCTCGAATGATTTACGACAAACTTCATTTCTACAAGTAATAATCTGCGGATGTTGGACTGAACTCTGTCCATCAAAGCATGATCACCACGAACATTTGCATCTATTAGGTGAAATAAACAACGCTTTTTCGCTGACCAAGCAGATTTAACTGCAATCGGCTGGCGGAATTCATGTTACAGTGTCGGAGTGGTCAGTTACGTTTCAACGCCTGTGGTTTGCACATATACGATATTTTGAAGTTTTAAATTTTTAAAATGTCATGTACTGATACAGCTGAAAAAACTGCTAATTTGTGTTCCTACATTCCACCTAAAAAAATGTCTACACCCAACCGCATATTATAAAAAAAGTCGGTCGTTCCTTAGTGCGACTCTGTACAAGCAGCCTAGTCTGGGAGATGACGTGCACTATGCATGATAGTGTTTTGGAGCATTCTGTTGGTTAGATAAACAGGGTATAGTTCTACTTCAAGAGCAAGTGTACGTTTTACAGGCACGAGTTTCTAACGCTAAATGCACACACACCGATTTTGGACGGCCAGTATAAAATCGGCCGATATTTTATTGGTAGTGGGTGCTGGCACACTCACCGGATTTTTATCGGCCAAACAATCTAGCGTAACGCTAGTTGCACACACCGATTTTGGATGGCCAGTATGAAATCGGCCGATATTTTATTGGTAGCGGGTGCTTGCACACTCACCGCTTTGTTGTCGTAATTAGCAAGCACTACCAAAACGAAGTTAATGCGTAGTAACTACAATTTCACCGAGCATTCAAGACTGGAATGGTCGGTAAAAAACCGGTTAGTATGCAAGAGTGTATTTAGTCATGTACGCCACTACTTCCCGGTACTGCCGGCGATACAGTGGCAGTGCACGGCTGCTCACCGGTATTTTACCGGTGACGATCACCGGTCGGCGTGTGTGCAAGGTCCCGTTCCCACATGTGGTTCACTATTGGAATTTGGACGACCAGTACAAAGTCGGCCGTCCAAAATCGGTGTGTGTGCAACTAGCGTAGCTCTTTACGAGTTCCGGCTAGTATGTTTCAGATGTTTATTGTTATTATTGTTGCGTTTTTGGTGTTCGTAAAAGAGTGGTAGATTTATTAGTGATGTTTTCTCAGTGTCCACTTGGCATCGGTAGAATTTTGTAACTGACAATGAATCGTCAAGAGTAACATTGACAGATTCAGAGGGTTGACGGCCTTGAAATGGTTTTCAAGTCAGAATTCTCCTTCGTTGCAAGAAAATTGAGGTGTTTTTAGATTTTTGCGAATATTTTCTTCTATGACAGTAACGTGTTGCGGTACGTTTTCGAAAGATCATTATGTGAATATTTCAAACACAACAATAAAACAAAAACATGGTTCTTTCAAATTGTGTTAATGATACAAGCGTACAAACGCTCAAAGTGTATTTTCAATTGTTCAAAAATCTTTTGATGTAATGAAATATTTTTGTAACTAGACTATTTTACAGTCTATATGATTATTCAAAATCATCTAGTCAAATCATACACTAATTTTCAAATACAGAATAAACGCTCCTTGAAATTTTTAAAAACTCCTGTACTATTCAATTTATTATGCCTGATCGACTAGAAATATATAAATAAAATCGATCAAAGCACGTGGCGCATTGCTTTGAGGTCGATGTATAATCATTCATCTAAATATTTATGACATAACACGGAATATTTTGAAACTATTTTCAGAAATTTTGGATGCATTGTTAATATCGTGAAAAAGCCGACAAAGTATATTGTAACTGTTGAATTCGAGATATGAATGAATGGGTGATAAGTAGAGCTGATGGGAGTCACGGGGATTCTCTGATCATGCAGACTCTGAAACGCATACTTTGGTCAAGTAGGCTTTGGACGACGCGGCGATAAAACGGAAAGAAATTGTTCAGTAGTAGCTATTAAATGTTGAGAAAGCTTTTCATAGTAGTAATCAAAACGCATAGTTTCAATAAAACTGAAACACTTTATACTATATTTAATACTGATAAGAGAAATTTCAACAATAAAAATAAATTCGTATCTAGAATTGATCGGCAATTTTAAAATGAGATCTTTCAACCTTCCCCAGAGGTAAAAGTCCATAGGCGTTAGGTGCGGTGACCTGGCCGGCCAACGGTTGGCTTCTTGGTTGGCTATCCAATTATTACCAAAATTTGCAACCAAAAAGTTGGTGACAATTGCAGTGTTGTGAGGCGAAGCCCCGTCTTGTTGAAAATATATTTTTCTGATCTCCATTAGTGACAATTCATCAACGAGGGGTTCAATATTTTGCCTTAAAATTTCTAAATACCTTTAAGATGTGAGAGTGCCATTATAAATGAACGGGCTGATAATTCTACACACTAAATCCAAATCTTTTTTGTTGGATTTTGTTGTGCCCAAGTATAAGAATTGTATCGGATGAAAATGCCGGCCCTGCTTCGTCTGTCCAAATACAATTTAACGAAAAATCACGCACTTGGTTACAACTTTCCAGGAACCACTGGCAAATCCATGCGGCGTTCCAAATCTCCTGGTCTGAGTTGATGAACTCTTCTGCTCTTGAATGGCTAGTATTTGTGTTTTTTTCAAAATACTCCTAACGTTAGTCCTTGGTTGAAGTTTTGGAATTATTTTCAATAGCTCCTAAAACGACTATTTCTTCCAACTCCTTATTCCTATTTGATTAAAAAAAAGTTACGGCAACTTTTCGAAAATGCACATTATAGATATCGATATGCGGTTTTTAGCAATACGTTTGTCATAAAATTTGACCCTCAGACACAACCATCAGATTTCATCTATCTAGTTTGAAAACAGGAGTTTCCGTTTAAAAGTGTCCAATTTTGCCCACTCTGTACAAGTTTCATATGTTTAGTATTTTTGTGCCGCTTATTTGTAAAAAAACTCTTGGTTATAACAATCACTCATAACGGGTGAATTTATTCATTCGAAAACTTCGGACCACGTACAAATGCTAAGGAATCAAAAATGAAACAGTTTATACTAATTGTTGAGTAAACTCAATATCAATTTTTATCATTCCAAGTATTCATTCAGTGGATAAAGACAATTCTGCAAAAAACGATCTCAATAATTGACGACAATTCTGAAAATTAGTGCTTGTTATCAGAAGGGAAAGCATAGTATAGCATAGTACGAATTTTTCTGTATGGCTTATCGTATCGGTTTGTCTCGTGTTAAAGTAATAAACATCCGATGGCTCAACAGAAGACATAACATCTTTGTGAGTTTCTGTGTAGATTCTAAGTAGATTGAAAAAAAAATGTAAATCCTAGTTGAATAAATAAACAGAAACAGAGACAAACTTTTTCTGAAACAAGCATGTTTTTGTTTTATAAATACGCCCAAATAAGGCTGGAGTTATTGTAGGGTATCATTAGCGAGGTTAAACAACTTTTTTTCTAATTTTTCGAATAGCCTTCCTTTATTGTAATGTAACGAATCTGAAGCCGACCCTGACCGTTTGAATTGATACGCCAGCCGACTCATCGAACAAATACATGACCTCACCTCACCAGTCTGGAACCGCCAGTAAAATTCTAGACGAGTACCGAACCGTCTACAGATTTCCAAAAAGGAGTGTTATATTATATAAGCACGTCTTCTCGACCCAAGAGGGCAGTTTAGAAAGTGAATCGAGCGGCTAAACAAGAAATTCCAATAATGGAAATGAATTGAGCGTTAGTTGCAAGTGTTGTAATAAATAAATTAGTTTATGGTTAGTGAAATATTGTTGTAAATAAATTTGTTTGAGACAGTTAATTCATTAATTTGTCACAATAAGTACGCATATTGGTTTTTTGTTACCAAAATATGCCCAAAACACCGTCAGAGTTACCGCGTAGTATATTCAATGAGTTCAACATGATTTATTCATTTTTCCAATCGACTTCTTTCAATATCGGTATGAATATAAATTTGATGGTTTGCTGATATTCTAGTTAATCTGTAAAAAGAATTTCCTGATAAAGTTCGAATCTCGATAAAAATTCTCGGAATTTCAGGTATGCGAAAAAGTAAATTGTTCAGGAATTCAGGATTAAAATAGAAACGATGTTAGCGTAGGCGTATGATTTTGATTTTAATTTCGAGCTCTCAATATGTAGAAGAACGAACATAATTATAGTAGAATCTGGATATGCTCAGATATAAAAAATAGATTCAAAATATCATTCCGAGCTAGGGTCAGAGAAACCACACATATTATTCGAAAAATTCACAGCATTGATTCTCTTGCTACCTTCCGAGATGTTTCGTGTGTGTACTTTTTCATATTATTTAGAATATATTTTAACCAAATGCATATCATTCACCTCGTTATTTACAAAATATAAAAACACTTTTTGAAACAAAACACAGAATATAATAAATCTGAACGTAATAAAATTTATATGCATATGTTCACGGATTGTATCTGTTTCGCATCTTACTACAAAATTCATTCTATAATTTTTTACCGGAAATATCACTGGCTAAAGTTGCTTTCACTTCAAGTATTCATCTGGATACCTAGCTCCAAATAAGGCACAAATAAGCTTCAAATAGGGAACATTAACGATCATTTCTCACGAGTAAAATACTATACTTTTTCAATGACATATTAGGAATATTTGAATAAAAGATTCATTTGTGAAGGATATCTGAATGAGAGTAATATTGATAAATTTCATAACAAAAATTAATCTAAAAAAGCACCCAAAATATTTCCTATTTTTTCAATTTGAAATAGTAAGGAAATTGAGTGGACATTGAACCCACAACTGAATGTGGCCTAAAGATAATTAAGTTTCTTATCTCTCTCAAGTGACGAAGATTTCAAAAATTTCTTTTTTTTTTCGTCACAGTATAAATTTCTGGTGGGGTATACTCGTTATACTTTCTGACTCCACGTTTCTATTCCTGTTCATTATTCGAAAGTATATATTTTAAACCAAATTATTATTTCAATGATAATGTTTGACGTTTAAGAACATACTTTGAAGTATTACAACGTATTACACCTTATCGGAAGCGCATATTCTAGTCTAGATGAAGAAAATTTGAAAATTCTCAACTGTAACCAATGTATCTGAAAATACATTTCGAATATATATGAATTTTTGTGAGGAGGGAAGAATGGAAACAGTAAAATCATATCAAGTTTCAGTTGATACTGGAGTTCCACAGGGTTCTATTTTGGGTCCTGTGCTATTCTCTCTGTATGTGAATGAACTGAGTTCATTAACATCTGACACTCTCATTACGCAATATGCCAATGACACATCTGCAATTATATCAGACTGGAAATCAACTTGGAAAACAGATGTAATAGGGTAGTTTCTACAATGAATAAGTGGTTTTCTCAAAACTTACTTCTTCTTAATTTAACAAAGCCAGTATTTATATATTTTTTCATAAGAAGCAAAAACAGAAAAGGTAATCAACGTTCATCTTGAAAATGCTCGGATAGAACAAAAAATAATGTTAAATTTTGAGGTATTGAGGTTGATGAGCATCTCGATTGGAAACTCCATTGCTCTGGAATTGCCTCTAAGTTGAACTCTATAACATATTTGTTTCATAATCTGAAATCGATTTTAAATGTAAGTCAAAAGATAAATTTATACTTCGCTCAGGTCGACTCAAGACTGCGATATGGTATTTGTGCATGGGGAAATTCTACTTCCACTCCGGAAATATTAAGATAGCAAAAAAGAGTACTGCTATGTATTATTGATCTCCCAAAAAGGACATATGGTCAAAAAATGAAAAATTTCAACTGTTGTGTCTTAGATTAGGTTAGTTTCGGCTCTGCCGAACTCTAAAAACCTGATTCGGTCCCCAGCGGTGCAGGCACAAAGTATGTGCTCTGCTGTTTTCCAAACAGAGGCGACACACACTTTCTTTCGACAGTCCGAGTCTCTGCATATGATGATTCAAATGACAGTGACCTGTAAAAAGGCTGGCTAGACATCGAAATTCATCCCTACTGTACCCAACAACTGTTCAGTATCAGGCTTCGAAGGGTGAATAAACGCCTTGGAGTTAGCCAAACCTAGAAGATTCGGCCAGAAGTCCTTACATCTTCTTGCCATCCAGGTGTTCAATCTTTGTTTGGCAAAGCCTAAAGCGATGCCAATGACAAGTTCTGGTCCAATGAAGCTGCTTGCAGCACCCTCCTTTGCAAGGGAGTCAGCAGCCTCATTGCCTTCCAGGCCAGTATGGCCAGCAATCCAGATCAGAAACAATCTGTTAAGTCATCCTATCGAGGAGAGTCGTTTTTGGCAATTTGCTACCAATTTTGACGTTGCTCGGTATATGAGCCAAGAGCTTCCAACGCAGCTTGACTGTCTGAGAACATTTTTATTGACTTGTGTATGAGGTTGGATTCTTTCAATCTCTCCGCACACAATTCAATAGCGTATATTTCCACTTGAAATACAGTCGCATAGGTTCTTAGGCAGGTTGATATCTCTGTCCTGGGTCTGCGACTGAAAACACCTGCACCAGAACCGGAAGGTGTTTTTGATCCATCTGTGAACCAACAACTATCTGCTCTTAATATTTCCTTCTCCCGGAGGATACAGTCCTTTCTACTCGGGAACAGTATTTTATGAGACAGTTCGTTGTTGACAGTTGAAGGCATGAAGTCAGAGGTTCCAGAATGCTGTGACCATCCTCTCTCTCCAGAAAAATGGGGAGACGAGGTAGATCTAGAAGGATCTCCATGGCCGCTGACAGTGTGGTACTTATGTCACCACTGTAAAGCCTTCGGCCACCAGGCAACTGCACCATAAGTGATCATTGGTCTGCCCATCATCACACAATATGGCTTTGTGTAAAACTTTTTCCAAGTGAGCGTTCCAAGTGAGTCTTTTATCAAGGACAATGCCAAGATATTTCACTTCCGTTCCAAATGGAATGACCTCATCATTGAGGGAAAGTGGCGTTAGATCGTCCAATTTTCTCCTCTTTGTGAGGGGGAGTATCACAGTTTTGCCGGGGTTGACAGACATCTGCTCCCTCAGCACCAACTGTGAACAACGTCCATCGTGCTTTGGAGGATATTACAAGCTTTGCTTCCCGACGTGGACCTTGCCAAGATGACAAGGTCATGTAGGTCAAAAGATAAATTTGTACTTCGCTCAGGTCGACTCAAGACTGCGATATATGGTATCTGTGTATGAGGAAATTTGACTTCTACTCCGGAAATATCAAGATAGCAAAAAAGAGTACTGAGATGTATTATTGATCTCCCAAAAAGGACATCTTGCCGCCAATATTTCAAAAAATATAAAATTTCAACTGTTGTGTATTTGTATGTTTATGAAATGTGCCTGTATTTTCTTAAAAACACGTGTTGGTGAATATCACTCTTTTAATACAAAACAAACTAAAAACTATGTCATCCCTTTTGCAAAAACAAAATTAACGTCTTGTGCGTCAACCTGTTTACGTCTGAGATTATTTAATGCTCTTCCAATACACGTTAATGACCGTGATTATATAAATATTTTCAAAAAAATTTGAAGGACTTCCTGTATTCACTTGGTGAATACTTTAAGATTGAAATTTCTCTATTTTAACAAAGGCCGACTCTCTTAGGCAAATAAATGTATTTTTTCATATTATAACTTATTGAGGTATAAAAACTTCACCTAACAGTGAGTAGGAAATAATTTATGTCAGCATTAAAATGTGTAGATATCGGCGTATCAGATGAGTCACCAGTACATTTTCCTCGATTGGCCGTTTTGAATAATGAGGACGTAAAGATAATGATGTGCAGTCAGTATTATTATTAGAACATTGAAAATTAGGTAAATGACATTATAGATAACTTCAGAAAATTTATTTGTTGTAATAAGTATGTTCACTTATGATGTAACGGTTTTCAGTTTAAATAATCCAAGAGTTCGAGATACATTTATAAATTATTTGTGTAAAATTTTTGCTTTGCTCTTTTTTCGAAAACAACCCGATCATAACTCATTTTGATAGAATATTGGTGAAATATTTTACCAGAAACCAGAGAGGACTATTCCAACGGTCTCAGATTTTTGCGATATTTTATTGTTCAGTATATTTGACGTTACTTTATTTTTAAAGCCTTCTTGAGGTTTTTATCTTCCACAATCTAAAAAAAGATATTTGATGTGATGTAACACAAGAGGTAATTAACAGGAATTCACTCAAGAGCTATTCTTGCTCTTTTCCACACTCATTTTGATAGTTCTTGATAACTATCTCCCAATTCGAGAAATCGTATAACGAAACTGAGTGGTTTACTTTTGGATTTTCAAATACATACTGTCCAGAAAATTATAGATCGATTCTAGTGTTCTATTTGTGATATCTAATGTGATGCCCGTAGGTTGGGCTACCTATCGGGCGCGTCCCCAGGTGGCGGATAGGGAAACGGTCAGGGGACTGGAGGCCCTGTCTAGGAAGCCAATGTGGCCCTACGGACGGGGTTGCCGGACTCCTGGTCCGTGGCAGAAATAAGTAGGGTGAGGGGAACTAAAACTCCCCAAAAGCCTACCCAAGCTAAGCTGTAAGGAATCGTGCCGACAGCTGAATGGCCGCAGGGTGATATGCGGTTACGAACGATCTCCTTGGGGAACTAGGCGAAACCTCATTGTAATCAGCCTACCTCTGGTAATGCGGGGCTCTGCCAGAGGTGACCAACTCTTCCCTTGCTACTCGTGGGAACACACATGAATGAAACAAACACAAAAAAAGAAACAACAAAAACCAATCCCGAGGCTGGACAGAAGTGCTCACCTCATTCTAAGGCGGTGGCTGGGGATGAACAGAAATGTCCACCTCAATCTACCGCTTGGAATGAGGCTGGACATAACATATCACCTCGTGATGTAATACAAAGGCCAAGGCGTAAGTGCATTTGCAGCGTCGAGACCAAAAGGAGAAAGAGAGCGAAGGAGGCAGGAGATGCAGCAACAGCAACTATAAGTGCACCCTCCTCCCCACGCCACCTCCAACAGCAAGGGCACTTCCTGCGGCGGGCGCCAAGAGCTCTGTCTTGAATAAAGGCAAGGAACTGGCTGCCCCTGCAGGAAAGCTCCCTCACATGTGCGCCTTCACGAAGGGAACCCTAAGAAGGTTGAAGAAGCCGCGCAACGACAGTAATGTCGCTGCACCTTCCAAAACCTTCGCGGTGGCCACCATGAGACACCTCAAGGTTGATGTACATCAGAAGTACGCGGCAAAATACAGCTGTAATGGCCTAATACAACTTAATACACTCTGAAATACTTTTCAAGAACACTTTCTTTGAAGAATGGCGTTCTTGTACAATGAACTGCCAGATATGGTTTTACCAGATGAACATGATCTGTCACAAGCTCGTTCCCATGAATAATTATGTAAAAATAATCAAGTTATGATGTAACTTAACCTTAAAAATATAGAAAAATCATGATGCGTGAGTTCCAATATCTCCGTAATAATATTTCGAAGGATCCTTTGTAATCTCAACGTCAGGTTTTGACTTTACTTTCTTGTACAAAAAGTTATTGAAAATACACATAAAACAATGTGTATTTTGTTTTATCACATACTATGTGAAATTAAATATATAAAACTTACAATGAATATGAATAGTTTGTCAAATATATTTTCGCTGATAGTCGCTTAGTCACTATACATGACAAACATGGTAAATTATGAAAAATATGACGGCGAGGTATTAGGAAGTGTTGAAGAATTTTTCTGTATCATATCACATGGGTAAACTGAACAAAAATAAAAAATTAGCAATTAACATATCGATAATATCTTCTTGAAACTCGCATTATTAGATACTACTGTATCATAATAAATATTTCAACTTGCTACTTTCTACTCATTCCTGACAGGTTGAGTATATTAGAATACATTACTATCAGAGGATTGAAAATCTGGAAATGTGAATTCAATCCGAGAGGAATTCGATTTGCTGGTAATTTGACAGTTAATGTTTGGCTATACTTCAATTAAACTATATCTCTCAGAAATCAAAACTGCTTGCCAGAAATCAACGTTTATGAGTACAATTTTGGGTTAAATTTTAATCGTGACTAATGGAAACAAATGCTTCTAGAGCTGAACCCATTTTCCTAAGTGACAGTCGTGTGTATATATAAAAGTCATGTCTTTTGATAATATAATGGAATCAGTCTATTTTGGGAAGCTCTTATTGTCGGGCAATCCAAACGTTATGGCATCTTGTTATAATAAATGATTGTGGAAATTTCTACTACTCCTCGATATTCAAAAACTTCTGCCATCTTTTTATTAAGGAAACTCAAAAAGGTTGGTTGCTTTGTTGAATATGTCAATCAATTCAAGGTATTCCTGATCACATGGGTATAATGAACCAATGAGATCAACATTATTCTGAAAATTTTCCCAGGTATACTTACATTGTCATAGAGATCGTTCACCCAGCGGAAACTTTTCGAAACTTCAGTTTAACAGTTAATTATTTTCATCAAATTTCGTTTCTAGCACATTTATTTTTCTGAATTGGTTACAGTACGGTCAGTTATCATGCAACATTATTGTTTGTATCGTCCGTTTTTAAATATCATTTGCTGTTTGAAAGTTTTATTGATACTGAGTTGAAGTTGAACAATTAACGCAACAACTGACACTAATTACAACAAATACACAAAATATATGTGATCGAACAGCCGGTTGGTTAGGAGTTTTTCCTACCGCTTTTGTTAGATACCAACACACAATGATTGTTCATTGTGCGTCATCTGTCCGATCAAGGAACTCGACTTTTTGTGAATTCAACTTAACCTGCAAATATGTATAATGTAGGCAAAGGCAATCTTTTATGAAATGAAATTTTATGGCAATGTTCCCTATAATTAGAGTGATATAGCTCGTTTTTGAATCTTCAAAATATTAGCAGCTCCCAAAGAATTTCCCGACAGAACTACACCATAGCTAATGGAAGAGTGAAAAAGATAAAAATAGGTTGTTTTTAGAATATGGGGACTGGTTACATCTCTCAATTGACGTGAAATGAATATTGTTGAACATACTTTACTTTTTAACCGATTAGTGTGACAGTTCCAAGTTTCACGTCAATATTTACAGTACGCGCAGAAAAATGCAAATTTTGGGTTTTATTTGTATTCAATTTAAGATTATTCATTGTGAACCATATATTCACTTCATAAGCTACCCTTGAGAGTTCATCGTTGTCACTCCCTGAGAAGATAAATATGTAAAATGAATAGCAATGGCCCCAGCACTGATCTTTGGGGCACCCCATGCTCTACAAGATTATATTGGGATATTGAATTATTACAGTTTACAGCTCGATGATGATTAGATAAATATGACCGAATGAGAGACAACGATACCCATCTGAAACCATAGTAGTATAATTTCTCTAGTGAGTATGTCCCGGGAGACGTAGTCGAAAGCCTTGGAAAGGTCACAAAGCGTGATTAATGTATAAGTGCCCTGTTCAAGTACTTCGACCACAGCTCTTACGACATTCAAGACAGCATGTATTGTGGAAAGTTCTTTGCGGAATCCATTTTCAAAATAAGAGTAAATCCAATGTTTAATTATTTTTTTCTATTATTTTCGAGAAAACTGATACCATTGAGATGGGACGAAAATTGAGAACTTGAATGCACCTGGGACGACCCCAGTTAAAAATATTTGTTTTTTCAAAAACTACACCTCACGATTTGATCTCGTGATCGTGAGGTGTAGTTTTTGAAATTACTATGGATCTTCATCAAGTAACGGACGAATCAATCAGAAAAAAAAATTTGATTTATCAATTTAGTTAATGGTACAACAGTATTCTGGAATATTTCATCAGTTCGGACTTCCATTGTCTACACCACGAAACATTGTCAACCACTTTAAAACAAAGTATTCTGGAAGTTTCCTTAATAATTTCACTATTGAGTTTAATAGCGTCTAAATACTTGGAGTTTTTCAGTGACTTTATGGCATCTAGAACATCCTCCTCGGTTACCGGACCTAAGAAGAAAGAACTAGAAGGGGCTGAAAAATTTCTGAAATTGACTGTTTCACTTTGTCGTAGCAGAGACTTGATGATGATTGTCAGCAGCATTTATGAAATGATTATTGAAATTATCAGAAGACACATCGCATATCTGACAAGTCCCTTTGAGTTTTTTCTTTCAAAATTTATAACGCATTCAAAAAACTCTTAATTGTGAGATTTTCACTAAACAGTTTTACAAAAACGCAAAACGTGTTTCGCCATACAATGGCGAGTAGTAAGTGCCTGGGAATATCGAAAGAGTAATAGTTACATCAGTAACTATTAACTGTTAGTGTAATCAAGTATAGCCACCACCGCATGTAAGTTTATGAAATTTTGGACAAGTGTTCTTTTTTTGAGTGGTGTAGTTAATCACCAGAAAATTGTTGTTACTGGACCCTAACTAAGTCCTTTTTTCTGTCTTAAAATTCAACCGGTGATATGTACCTGGATCCACTCCAAAATGCTACCGCTCTAGCTATTACTAATGTTTCAACGAGATGGAGCTTCACCTGATTACTCACAAGCTGTGTGCATTTATTTAAACAATAGGTTTTGAGTTAACTGGAAAGAGAGATGAAAGAAGAGATGAAATTTAAGTGATCTCTTCAGTTACCCGATATAGGTCGTTCAGATTTTTTTTGTGGGGATATAAAAAACGAAGTGTATCGCACTTCACCTGACAGGTGGAGCAGCAATGGGTAAATAATCGATAGCTTTTCTTCTTTATTGGCCGCTGCTTCCTATTCAAGCGCAATTGGGTATAATCGATAGCTGTTTTCAATAAGTTATCATTTGACACCCCTTCCCAATGGAAGGGGTGAAGTTGTTGCATTGGATTGTAGTTTAAAACTTGTCTCCATTACAAACAAACTTGACATGTTTCTCGATTTTTGCGAAATGTTTTTTCTCCGACAGCTACGTTTTCGATAGTCCATCCTTGATATTTTATTTAATTTCGAATAGTTCAAAAACTAAGTGGTTGTCTCCATTACAAACAAAATTGGGGTGTTCCTCGATTTTTGCGAGTATTTTTTCCCCAGCAGTTATGCATTGTGGTACGTTTTCCATAGTCCACCCTGAATATTTCTTGTTATTTTATTTTATTTCAAATAGTATAACAACTAAGTGGTTGAAAAAGATCACAAACTGCGGTCGCGTCGGTGTGATTTGAACCCATGATCATTGGTTTACGAACTTAAGAGTTCTACCAATGCTTTTCCTAGCTTCTCACAAGTTAGTGTGACATATTTGGGTTTCTAACTAATCCCAATCGTTTTCATTTTCGTTGGAAACAATATTTTTTCAAACGAACTATCAGTTCAATGATATTGAAGAACAATTTAAAATAGGTGAATTCTCAAAGTTCACTTGGAAATGGAAATAATTTAAAAAACGGTAAAGTGATGAATTCGTTCATCTGTGACTGGTTGTTGAGTAATGAAATATTTGGTCAACTGCGATTGTTTCGACGGTGTTGAGTAATGAATCATTTCCTACTCATAGGACGAAACTAGAGTTCATTACCCAAGTTCTTTTATATTCTTCGCATAGGAAAAATATCAACATACTGTTGGACTTGTTGGTTTATTTTATGACGAATTAATTGCTCTAAACATTTTTTCATTAGATTCCTTGTTAAAAGTAAACACGGTGGGATATGAAAATATTCAAGTTGGAGTTCAGCGAGGTTTTGAATTCCATTCGAGAATGTATCCACTTCTCGAGACACCGCCGTTAATTGAGAAATCAAATTCCGGAACCGATTATGATGCATAGTTTAGGTATATGTTGATTGAAGTTAAAAGGTGCATTCATCATGAGGTCGCCAGTTAGTATGAGTTATAATACAGGTATTATAGTATATATGAAGTCAATTCGAATGACATGAAAACTAAATAGTTACCGAACGTTGGCAGATTCTTTGTATGGCATGGGCGACGTGGCATATATACAAGATCTAATTATTTTTATGTGGGAGGTTTTATATGGTATTAACTAGTAAATTTATTAGACCCGGTACATTAGCTTTTTATTTAGCTGTTCGGATTGATTTCGTATAGACTATACATATCTAAATGACATTGTCTCATACTGGTGTATTTCAATCTGCAAATACCTGTAGCAGAAATATTATATACGTTACACGAATAAAAGAAAAATTGAAAATATTCAACAATTTATGTTGCACTGATTTTTGAATATAGATAAAACCATTTGAACTTCATTAAAAAAAACTATTGACTGTTATTGCTTTACCAGTTCCCTTATACCTCATTTTTTGAAATCTCATAGTATTCATCATGATATATAAATATCATGAGTATATTATTTCTCCCATTTTGTCATACATTTTTTTTCACTAGTTGTCCTTTCTCCCCTACTTTTTCACATATCCATATGTTTTCACTACATTTCTCTCTTTCACTTTAGTGCGATTTGACATGCCACAGATTTGAGTAAAAAGTAAACATGACAATCTTTCCTACGAAAATGCCATATAGATGATATCATCTTTTAGGTTGTGTCATATGTTTAAACATAGATGGATCTTATTTCAACTTGCCCCCAATTTTCAACCCGTCCAATTTAACGACAGTTTATAAAAAGTTGTCAAAAATATATTGTACCGAAAAGATTTTCACAAAATTTCTATAAGTAAGGTAGTTTATGGAATATTAACATTTAAAAAAAATTAGACTACCAACCTGAAAACTAAAAATGAAGCTTGTGGCTCATCCTTTTAGATGACATTGAAAAATTGGATATTAAATGTAGGATCAAAATATGTCTTCATGATATATGGTTTCAATTTCAATTTCACACAATATTTTCCGTTCAGCAAATGATATTAAATAAAGAACAGTTCCGAAGAATATTTTTAGCCCTCACGGTTCAACCTACTACAAGGTGTGTATATTATCCTAATAATATTGATTGAAAAGGGGTCAAGTGAGATATTATTTTGAACTGCTTTTACCACTGCTATACTGATTTATGTTTTGACCAGCCTTTTACAAAAAATACGCATTTGGAGGTTACACATGTTATCACGAGGTTAATATTTTGTTAAAAAACAAGAGCAACATTATCTCCAAAGATATCAAAGTAGTCGTTTTTCAGAAGCAAAAGATATTGACAAATTTGTACTGTCTTATTTGTACGCTTCCGTATCTTCAAATGTGAAAAAACTGTGAAAATTACATCATTTTATATATGAAGAGGTAGAAAAAGGTACACAAGGCGGTCTTTCTTTTCAATGGAAGACATTCATGATGGTGCATAAAAAAACTAGTGCGTCATCGTGGATGGTTCGCCATATTGGATTTGGTAATGACGTAATTTTATTTTAGTAATTCCTTTCAGTTGATACCAATATCATTGGGATGCATAAAAAACTAGTTCGTCACCCTGGGCAGTCCGCCATATTGGATTTAAAGTGACGTCAAGTTATTCTCTCTATTTTTTTAGCAAACCCTCTTATTTGATACTCATATCAATTGGTTTATGAAACAAATTAGTCCGCCATCTTAGGTGGTCCGCCATGTTGGAATGTTTTCAGAAGAGGGAAATTTGACAACGTGTTATATTACAATTGACAATATTTTGAACAATTTATAAGATAAGTAGTGAGTGAATTCCAAGCGTTTTATTTGCAAATCAAAATTGGATTTTGTAAAAACACAAACAAAGAAAAACAAACGATTTTCTTCCTGTTACATTATAGGGTTGGAACAAACCCACCTAAGAGAAAACTGATTATAATAATTTTTATGTGTAAATAATACTGGAGAAGTACTTTTGTCGGTGAAAGAAAAAAATCAAGATACCATATTTTGAAAAGAAAATTAGAGTGCTTTTAAAATGTATCATTTGACTCTCCATTCTAACTTCGGATTCTAAGGGTAACATCAACCTTTTCTTTGTTGATTTAATAAAAACATTCATTGATACTGCTCCCTTGCAATTAAAATTGACGTGTCTTCGATTTCATATATTTTTCATGGAAAGAAGATACTAACAGAGGAAATTTTCAACTTTTGATATCCCGTATAATCCTCAGAGGACGTGTTTCGTGTGTATTGAAATCCAAGTTTAATTTTTAAAATGAAGAATTTGACCACAACTGCTATTTCTTTAGTTATTTGTTATATGTTTAGAGAAATAACTCATTGAGAATTAGTTTACTTCAAATTTCATCAACGCTTTCATGCTAAAAAATGTAACTCAATACTTATTCCACAAATTTCTTGTCCAACCAATCTTTATCAAAACATGAATGCTTAATATGGTTGATTCTTTCAAATACATTTTTTTTGTGGAGGATTCAATACCTTTCACTGTTTTTTGAGTCTATAAACTTCCACAGTCTGAAAAATAAACATTCAATTTATGAATACGACAAGTTACTGACTAATTAGACTGTTCAGTTCAGTTACTGCGTAACTTTTCAGTTTGCCGTTTATTACACTTCAGCATATTCTATATTTTGTAAATTTTTCAGATTCTGGAAGGTTATATAAAAAATACAGTTAAGAAAAAAATTGTTGATTCCTTCCAAATTTTCGCAACTTAATTCCATAATATGATAGAAAATTCTCACGAGGTGAAATGGTGTATATACAATGTGTGAAATTAAAGCTAGGCCATACCTTTTTGATAGCGACGGTGCGCACATTCGGATAGCTTGCACTAAATTGCTCTTCGGAGGCCTGCAGAAACAAAGATAACCTCAAACAACAATACATAGCAAAATAAGCTGCCAAAGAATGAAAACAAAAAAAATCACTCCATTTGGAAGTCCCCGGTGTCGGTTTTCTAGTCACCTGATAATTTCCATACCTATGCCGGATATCATTCAAGGTTCAACAAAAGCAAAAGGACGGCAGAAAAACAAAAAATCTAGAATGCAATTAGTGCCTAGTTTCGACATGGATCACTTTCATTTGATTCGGGTGTCATGCGTTAGGTTAAGCCAGGATTTTTTAGAGCAGATTTGCTGCTGGTTTAACTGCGAAATTAGAAAGCAAAAAACGAAATCATTCCGCATTACGAAGAAAAAACTTTGAATATATCAAATTTTGTATTAAACTATACACATTCTGATGGTGCGAAACTGATGATTAACATCATTAATCATCAATAAAATGTCTGGCGACATATTTGTAAGATAAATTGTAATTCTAACCATTTATGTTTTTTCATTTTGAAATATTTTTACCTGCTTGCTGAAAAGATCTGAAATTGCACAGAATGAATCCACTTCAATTATGGGATAAGGGACTTTAGGATGATTTGATCAGCAAATTCAGTCTCCACTTTCAACGGATTGCTTTCTTTGAAATTAACTCTTGTTCTGTTTCTATCCTGGGTCGGTGAAGATAAAAAATGCCCAATATGTTTTGAAACTTGTTGAAATCCAATTTTCTGAAACCGCAACTTCTTGTAGAACCTGATATACAGTACTCTGTGCGCCAAGAAGGTTTGCTTTACGAAAATCGAGTGAAATTGTTTCTACATACGCCAGTAAAATAATAAAATTATGTTCAATGTCACTATGACCAAGCGTCAAAACTGTCAACTCCATTTAGCGTATTTAATAACACTTTGTTAATTAACACAGCTAACACGTGTTTCATTATGGAACAGCTTCTTAAGGCATGCTCAATAGTAACGTGTTAGTAGGATATACAACGTTTATGAGAGTTTTTCTTTTTCGAAAATTATGACATTGCTTACACCTTTTGTACCACTACACTTTCAGGCGATGAAAGAATACACATGCGTCATCAATAAAATACGCGACATAACATACTTTTATATCAAGCATTCTTTTCTTTCACACGTTGAGAAACGTAGAGAGAGAGCTACACCCACACAAATAGATACAGACGTATGTCGGAGTTCAAGTTTGTCAATTTATGACATATTACTGTCATTTGATAGTTTACATGTTATTTATTGAAGAGTTTCTTCGGAGTCCGGTCAAACTAGACCAAAAATTAAAATAAAGCTACCTAAATTCCCACCAAGCTGAAAATCAGTAAGATTGTTTGAAATATAATTGAAAATAAAATTTGAAAGTTCCCCTGTATGGAAAAATGTTATTCAAGGTAAAAAGTCAGAAAAATGAGTTTTTCGCGATTTTCAGCAAAACCGTAAGTTTCATCATAAAAATACTTCAGACAAAAATTGTAGATCATAAAATTATCTACAAAAATTTTATCAATACTTTTTTTCCTACGAGTCACCGTTTTTGAGATATAACGATTCAAAAAGTTGCAAAAGTTGTAGTCGTCATAATATGAATGAGTACGCCACGTTTGAAAAACAAAATTTAGTTCAATGTGCTGAAGTTTTTGAAATAGTAATTCAACTCGACAAAAAATTATCACTAACGGCATTCGCTTTATTTTTTTTATGTACGGAGGGAGCTCCTAAAAAAACTACCTGGTTAGATAAGTATAGATATGCATGTTTTGTTAAAAATATCAAAAGTAAAAAACAAGTACAATTACTTTATCTTCCTCCAACCTCAGTTGCTGCTGAGCTAGACCCTACAGACTGGGGTTGGAAGTTGGTCAACAATTCATTAGAACTAGTCCAAACTTAACTTCCACCTGCGTCGGAAAAACTGCTGAACACAATTTTTTGCAACTGCAAAAAGGGGTGCAGTGCTAAATGTGGTTGCAAAAAGCTGGACTGTTTTGTTCTCTGGTATGTACACATTGTCAAGGCCGGTCGTGCTCCAATATTGAATCACCAACAGTGGAGGTTCCGTTTGATTCCAACGAGGCGACATGTGATACATCGCTATTAACGCAGTTTACATGTACTCAGGATGAAGATGAAGAAGAACAAGAAGAAGAATTTGAAAGTTACGACTCGGACGATTGCATTTCACAACTTTTTTAAAATTTAAATTGCTTTTAACTTGTCAATTTCTGCTAATATCCATTAATTTTCAATAGTTTCAAATTAAACAGGATCACAATTGGCCCGTGGAATAGGCCTACTGGGGAAATCACGTTAAAAAACGCGCTAAGTACACTGCCTTATAGCTTATAGGTGGCGTGGAAACGTGTATATATTATGACAATTACAACTTTTACAACTTTTTGAATCGTTATGTCTCAAAAACGGTGGCTCTTAAAAAAAAAGTATAATTTTATGATCTACAATTTTTAACTGAAGTATTTTTATGATAAAATTTACCGTTTTGCTGAAAATTGCGAAAAACTAATTTTTTTGACCTTTAACCTTGAAAAAAATGTTTTGAATAACATTTTATTTTTAATCATATTCAAACAATCTTACTGAATTTCAGCTTGGTGGGAATTTAGGTAACTTCGAATGTCTAAATTGACCGGACTATCGGTTTTAATTCTTTTATATTTTATAAATAGTTGTTTCCACATTTATTAAACTAAGAGCATATCATTTAACAGTAAGTAAATTTTATATCGTAATTATAAATTTCAACCTAAAATTAGGAATGAAGAATGACTCTGTGTAATATTTCGCATACTGAATTACTCAAATTGTCAGATATCAGAGTTGAAAAATAAAACATAAAATATAATATTTTCACAAAATAATCAATAGAGTGCTGACGAATTTGTTCGGAGCAGTAGCACATTATTTTGTGCATTATTTCGTATGCAATAATTTATGACGGATGTGTAATATTTCGTTTTCCCAAGTAAATGTTCCGACTCGCATACGTTTCAAAGACTTGGCCTTTCTAGGATTTGTTAACAAATGTTTCACAACTATTTTTCACTGTCGCTTGGTATTCAAAACAATTATTGTTTTCCTAGACGTTTCAAAACACTATGAAACAATGCGCTTATTTTGAATTCTTTTGATAATCAATTTCTACGTAAGGTAGTTCAATGCACAATATGCATTAGGATCATTAACGTACTACGTCCTTAAGATCGGATGAAAGTTAACTTATATCGAAATAAATGTTGAAGAGACTGTTGGTTCTTATCCTTGTTGAAAATAATCCTAATAATGATGAGTGAAGATGTTCCTATTTGTGATTTCATATCAAGATATTCTTTAAATTCATCAACTATGTGAATTAAAAAAAAATCATCCATTTTCCATTTCATATCAACTTCTGAACTCGAAACTGTAAAAAAAAATCCGGTTTTTTATAGAATTTTTTCTACTAGTGAAAGAAATAATAATTTTTACTTATTCTCAACTTTAGGAAGAAAGGTGATGTGAGCTTTGTTGTTGAGAATGTTATTGCGAATCGAATTGCATGATAAAATATAGGGTGTTCCATTTGAAGGCCATTAAAAATGCTACTAGTTTTCCCATTTAACCATTTTCGTAGCAACCATAATAATGGGTTTGGCAATGGTGCCGACTTAATTTGGAACACCCTGTATATGTATTCGTTCATTTGAAAGTCCTCGCCAACTGGGACAAAACATTTTTATGAAGAGTCCAAAAACGGGAATCAATCCGCTGATGCAGTATTTACGAATTCGATTGAAGAATTATTTAATCAATAAAATACATTAAATAGCTTTTTTGCTCCTTAAAGATAATTGTAGAACACTATTTCTACACGCATCTGACATATTTTGGAAAATAAATGTGTTATTACTAGTTTTTTTCATGAAAGTTAACAATACTATATCAATGTGAAGGTTGGTGCTAATTTTTTTGGATCAAATTAGTAATATTTATGTTGATGTTATTACTTAGTTGTAATCTCAAATCGGATTCCAATTGTAATCTGTTTCTGTATTTGTTTTCGATGTAAACAAAAGCAGAGAATACCTTTCCACAGAAGTGTGTGGATGAGAAAAGCAGTAAATGTTTCAGTTCTTCTTCTGATATTTCGTTATAAACTTTTTGTTAATTCACCAAAAAACTTGACAAGGAAGATTCTTTGAAATGAAGTTTTAAAGCTGAATCATATGGTATTTCTTTTAGTAAATTTCCTGTGGTTGTCAAGCCGATGATATCTGAAACATCTGTGTTGATAGGATCTACTATCCAGTAGCATTTATTCATTAATCTGAATATCCATAGATAAAACGGCGGACCCCCAAACACATACCCGCACCAGGGGTCCTCGTACCCCAGCTCAAGAAACACTGACCTCTAGACCTCAGACGAGTGGACGATGCTTCTTTCGTACCTTATCTATTGGTCGCGATTGCACGTCAAAAGGTAAGACTTTTGACTTAATGAGTCTGAGTGAAAGCAAAAGCCAAAAACACAGAGAGACTCTGCCTAGCTTGCAGCTCGCACATGTCTATCAATAACGTTTGACGGGTGCTAATAGAGCACCAAATTGTTAACAGATAAACTGATTTTAACAATTTTTGAACGATTAAAAATGAATTACCAACTGACAAAGGGAATGGAAAAGGAATACTCTGCATGTAAATTCATGACTCATTTGATAAATTGACAATTATTCTCACCTATTGTTACTATAGGATTTAACATGGTGAATCATAGTTTCTCCGGACGTGCCGCTGGCACACACAAGCTCAGCTTAAATTCTCCAAGTTGTCACGACCTTCATCCACTACTAATTATTCAATCCAGACAGATAAGGAAATAACAGCTCGGATGTCGGAACATTTTCATTAGATGGTAATTTGAGGAGAAGAAGGAAATATTCCATTAATTTGATATTAATTACATGAGTGCTCGTTGAAACTGGTAATGGCAAAACGTGACTTTCGGTGAAGTTTAATCTTCGACCTGGTAATTAGGAATGAATGTAATTCATTTTCATTCTGTTTTAATCATAAAGATTATAATAACTGACAAGGCCGTAGTCAGAAAACAATTTCGGGGGGGTTTGATTTCGTGGAACAATAGAAAAACATGAACTATAAAAACAACGAAAGAAAATGAAGAAAAAAAGAAAAATTGTATTACATGTTCATATATATTTATAAGAAAACCTTTATAGATATATCAACATCTTTTTACAAAATCAAATTTAGTTTTCTAGCTTTCTTTGCAGCAAACAAGTCAATTATCTCCTCGGTGTCGATGTCAATTCTATGGTGGATTGACATTAACGCCAAACCGTTTAGTAGTTCCTGGCTTGTGGAGTTTCTTGAATGAGTTTTGAGGCGTTTCAGAGAAGAGAAAGTCCTTCCAGGGGTACATGTAGGCGACAGGTAGTGTCGCCAGGATCTTTGAAAGTTTGTACGCACATTGCCGTAAGGTTTTTCCATTGTGTTTCAGGAAAGTTTTTTTCAATATTCTCTTTCGATCACTTGGTTCGTTTTGCCAAGGACTTGATAAGATTTCTAACAGATTTTATAATTCCAATAGTATCTGTATCTGTAGAGTAGGAAGGGTGAGTGTAGTCCCACAGCACTTAGGCCACATGTGTCCCAATGTACATCCTCCCAAGGAGTTGTCCTCCTATGTCATCGTCGATCTCCTGTCCTTTCCAGGAAGGTGGACAGGTCACTAGGAAACATCTCCTTTAAATCGGCAGGTGTAGGACAAGACTCACCCAACACACACTCTCTTATTGACGATAACTCCTGACACTCGTATAGGACATGCCTGACAGTTTCATCTTCCTGGTCACACATCCTGCATAGAGGTGTATCTACTAGCCCCATATTATGGAGGTGTTTTCTCAGTTGACAATGGCCAGAGAAAAATCCTACTGTTAAGCGTAGATTTTTCCTGGTCATCTCTAGATATTTCTTCGGGGACAGCTTCCCAGGGTCGCCCAGGGTGATCCTGACAAGATTGCATCCTTTGATTTCATCCCATCTCTTTAGGGATTGATCATGGGTGTAACGTTTGGCTAGTTCCGCAATTGTCGAAGTCGAATAATCGGCAATGTGATTTCCTTTACTCCTGTCGTCCATCTCAGGATAATGTTATTATCTACCGAGGCTAAATCTTGGTGACACTCTAGTAATAGGCCTGAGGTAACAAGTTTTCTGTTCTAGGCTAATAGGGCTTGTCTGCTATCAGTGTAGATTGTTATTTTTTTGCCAGAAATTCCTTTACTGGTTATTTCTTTGGTGGCAATTGAGATTCCAGCCAGTTCTGTTTTAACCACGCTGGTATTTTTTCCCATTCCCCACTAAATCCTTAGGCTTAGAGTGATCTGGAGTACACTCCACATCCTGAGCCTTCTTTGGTTTTTGAGTCGTCCGTATATATGCGTATTGCATTTGTAGCATCTGACTCTGTCTTCTGTTTCATTTGTATTTTATAGGGTTTATTAAACACAACCCTGGGTACTATTGCATCACTACTTGCCTGCAGCAGAGGTTGCGCAGTGAGCGCTTCTCGCCATAGGCTTAGCCTCAATTAATCCATTCCTACTTCGAGGTTTATACCAGCCATGTGCAATCTTAACATGGCCATTAACGCAACCTCCTTAACGTACAGGTCCAGAGGGGAAAGACAAGTAATTAATTCCATTGCCGCGGTTAGCGTTATTCTCATAGCTCCTGTAATGTTCAAACAAACTAATTGTTGTATTTGATATACTTTTTGGATGGCCGTTGCTTGTATAACTTTCGGGGGGATCAATCCCCCTTGATCCTCCCTGGCTACGGCCTTGATAACTGATGTATTAATATGATGATTCCTTTACTTCTAGGCAACATGTTTATTACCAAAATATGCTGTTTGAGAAACAGTACATTTACCTTCAATGTTTGAAAAAAATCAGTCTTTTCATGAAACTTTAGAGTACAACTAGATGGTAATGGATGATAGATAATAATAATTTGATATTGATCATACAAATTTGATTACGAAAATGATTCAAATAACAATCTCATTCAAATAATACTTCATTGAAGATTATCGCTGGACTGTTTACAAAAACAGGCGTGTTTGAGTATGAACACGCCTGAGGAAGTTATTGCATAGCAAAACACGTGTTGCGGTTTTGTAAACTGTGCAGTGAAAAGCTCACAATAAAGTGTAACTTGAATACGTTATGGATTTTCATCAGGTACCTTCCAATTGAATCACATATAATAAAGCTGTATTTAACAATTCCGTATAGTCATACTAACAAAATTTTAGGGAGACATAACATCAAACTTTATAACTAGAGATTAAATGATGAAATTATATTTGAGAAAACTTTTACTGCATTTGAATCTCGAATGCAGAGGGAAATATTTATCCAACTTAATATTTCTACATTGAATGATCACTTTACATACACAGTACACTGGATATTGTGTAATTTACTTGGCGAGGATGAAACTATTGGTTTAAACTTTTTTTTCATTAACCAGCTGTCACCCCGCTACTAAGTGGAAACTTAGGATTAATGAGGTATTATCTTTCAACGTACGACTCCTGGCATAATGTTGAATAATAACTAATAAATACCTACTCGTATTCCAAACATGACTATCACACCAGGTAAAATTCAAAACATCCTATGAATTGTGTATGCCAGCCATCCAATGTAATATATTTACCAGACATGCTTTCCTCGAGTATTAAGGATTTCAGAATTGGAATGCAGGTGGTTGCTGATACGTAATTTAAGGAAGTATCATAAGTTTATTGTGAAAGATAAAGGCGTGTATTGGTTTTAATACAAGCTGTCACTGGAAACTTGGATGAATCTTTTTTGTTGAATTTTATTCAAAATCAGCACAATTTCTGGAAAAAAATATAAAAACTCCCAAAGTTCAGGTGAAAAACACCTTACCCCTTGCCTCTCATGTGGACCTACGATTTCGTAGGTATCAGCTTTCCGCGCGGCATTAGCTGGGTTAGTTGTTCTTTCCGTCAGGTATCAGCCACACATACCTACAAAATCGTAGGTCCACATGAGAGGCAAGGGGGAAGGTGTTTTTCACCTGAACTTTCGACATGTAATGTACCTCTCTGGAATGTCATCATTATTCTGACTCCAACCCCGGAGTATGTATTTGTGGAGTTGCTTCCTGTCTTAGTCTGCAGGAGGCTCAGTAGACATCCTACTGAATCAACTGCAGAAAGACTTTATGACTAGCTGGAATTAATTTTGTTTGGTGGGGTAGTCAGACGGTTCACTCCGTCTGAAGTGACCTGCCCGGTACTGATGATGGGGTTGTACCCCGAAACCGGTCCATCGGTTGGTCGTACGGAACAAGTAAAATTAATTTCTACTTTCCATATGCAGGAAGTAATTGGCGACGAATCTTCCAAGTGGAAGATGTTGCACAGATGCTTGATATTTTTATTTCACCTTTCTGCGAGGCATTAGCTGGAATAGTTGTTGTCTTTTCGTCAGCTATCTACAAAATACCTACAAAATAGTAGGTCCACACGAGAGGCAAGAGGTAAGATGTTTTTCACCTGAACCAGGAGCATTTCATATGCACCTCTCCGGAATGTCATCATATATATATATATATATATATATATATATATATATATATATATATATATATATGAATATGATAATATGTATATATACGTAAACATTCTATTGTTTGTTTGACATAATTCATATGGAACGAATGAAAATCCCTTTACTGAGTCACAAATGATCAACATATACTAGATTGTTAAAAAATATCTCCCAAACATTCGATTTTTAATCAAGAATAAGGCAAGTGTTCCATGTGAGTGATATTTTACCTCTTTCTTATACTATATTGTGTAGCAATCATGTGAATGATAACTGATGCAATTCCATAACGAATGTTTGGAGTACAAACTGAATAGGAAAGCATGTTTTTTGTATAATTCAATGATCATATAAAAGTAGTTTCAGAAATATTTTTTCTTTCGTGTAATTCAATATTTCTATGAAAAATAGTTGTTTCGAGAAGCGATTTTTCTTCTAGTTTGCGTCTGAAAGTTACTTCTTTGTATGAACTACACATTTTTGTACAGTTCATTTTGAAATTAATTGCTTTCTTTAATTCCTTGGGACATTCCCACATTCAAAGAAAGTCAAAGTCTTTCTTTCTCAACATATAACAAGTAATGACTTATCCATAAATAAACCTAAACGAAAGTTATCTACACAGGTTCAGTCGAAACAATCATTCCTCATGGGTCAAGCACCAGTGTTCTTCTTTTTAACTCTTTTCAGATGAAAGATTATATAAACACAAATACATCGAACGTTTTCTAAGATTAAAAACTATGCAATGAATTTTCTTATATATAAAGTAATATACTGAGTTTTTACTTTATTTGTTAGATGAGGAAAAATGATAATCATAAAACAAGAACATATAAAGGTTTTACTTTAATGTGCTAAGAAAGGTTTAAGAAAAGTATAATAATCCTTTCTATCAACAATTTCTAATATAAGAATTTGTTATCAATTTTTGTAAGTTATTATTAATTAAAATTTAGAAGAAATTATTCGTTACAAAAAATGAGGGAAATCATAATAAACAAGCCATTTACCATTTGGTGATGTTCATAATGTTTTGAAAAAATGAAAATTAGTAACCATGGATCAGTTTCAGAATTCATTATTTTTGCAGGCTCATCTGTTACTAGCTAACATTATTTTTAAGGAACAATAAATTTCAGTCAGTGGTATTGCCGATTGATGTTCCTAACAAAACTTCAAATTGTGTTAGATTATTAAAAAATAAAAATTTTCATAGAAAAGTATATTGACACTGCCTTTTAAAAGACTAAAATCTGTGAAAAAGATGAATCATGTAGTGCAATGATAATCAGTTTTTCGAATTATGTTCAAAAGGTAAACATTTCGTTGAAATAAATTATATCAAGTAATATGAGAGAAAATTTTTGTCATATCTGTTTTTTATAAAGGAAAAACAACATCTGATTTGAACTGAACATTACTTCGAATATTACTAGGAGTATGTTAGTTGAAAGAAACTTCAAAAAAGCACAAATACATATATATTTGTTTAAATTGAAAGGGGTATATTTTTGTATATTTGCTATTTTATCTTTAGCACTTCTATTTCCAATTACAACCCCGCCTCCCATTTCAATACTTTCGAAGTCTCTACTGTATGTACTTTAAAACATTGTTGAAAATAGATGAATTAAATGGTTTGAGAATGGTATTGAATTATATATGCAGCTTTACCATTTATTTCAAGGAAATAAAATTTTGTTCAAAGTAGATTTCTGAAATTTTTTTACCAGTAATGAGCTGGATGTTACTTAATAAATGTTTACATTGATAGAATTGAAGCCCTTTAAAATATAAAATAAGAAAACGAAATGCTCTATAAAATTTGACAGTGTCAAGTGTCAAATTTTTAAAGAGAAGTAAGGAAGACACAAACAACTTTTATTCAAGTTCATATTCAGAAGTGCACAAAGTTCTTCAAAAACTATATGATTTCTGAAAGAAAAAAGAAAGATGTAAGATCATTCTAGAAAATGAGATTTCATTTATTTGGTTGGCGATAGGAAGAAACACTTTCAATTTTCTTACCCAATAAATCATAATTATAGCTAAAAATTTTTATCTGCATCCAAAACATAGAACATTTCACTTCGTTGACACCTATTTGTTTCAAAATTGAATTATAGTAAATGATTGAATAAAACTTTTTTAGACAAATTCACATGTTCATTTCAAAAAATCAAATGTAAACAGAGGTTATCACTTTTCAAACTTTCAAAATATCTTTATATTGAGTTGATCTGAAATATTGACTGGTCCAAGAAATAAGAAACTCTGGTATCTTAAAGGTAAGCAGAAAATTGAATTAAATTTCTAGAGAAACCTTTAGGACTGAGTCTTTTCGGAATATTACAAATCATACTGATGTGAGTACCAATCCTAAATTTCCATGTAACCACTACTGATAATTGGTAACTTTCTTAAATAAACTATAAGGGCATACATACAAATTTATATGCCTTCGAAAATCATCCAAAACTACAAAAATAACAAAAGCAATACATTTATAGACTGTTCAAATTTCAAGGACATTCTTCTGGAATATATTTGTTATTCATAATACAAAATAATTTTAAACTACCTATTCAGCAACTATGGGATCTTGAGAATAATCAGAAACATATATTTCATACTTCTAATGAATGTTTAGCTATTTTATTAAGGGTTGCACTCGTCCTTCAAACCTGAAGGTTTGAGCAAAGTTGATAGTCTTGTCATTTAGGACAACTTGCATTGAACAACTTTCACTTAAAAGATTATTTCGTGTAGAAGTGTAGATATAATTGAGTAATCCTTAGCAACATTTGAGTTCCTTAAAGAAACTTAACTTGAATAAATTAAAGCGATCCATTCGAAATTGGACTGGGATAGTCAGGCACTAATTGCATTCCTTGAAAAAATTATATTCGAAAAAATATAAACAATATACATCCCGATGTTCAAATGGTTCAATGCCAAACGAATGTAGGCATAAGGTTTTAAGAAGACCATATGTTACTCATTGAAAAAAAAATTATACTGTGTCTTCATGCGAATGCGTGGCTTGGAAATAAGAGTGAAAAATCAGAAATCAAAAATAAAATAAAAATTCACTCACCTCCTCTGCCAGTGAAACAGGGAATTGGGTGATGGGTCTAACAGCGATGTCATCGATGGCAGTTTTTCGCCTGTAAAAATAAAGAGCTATTAGATATAACAATGATTTACTCAAATGCACCTAAATACCCCAATAATAAAAAATACTGAGAAAATATAAGTGTCAACATTACATCTAACCTACAAATGTTGACTTACAGAATATATAATTATATTTCAAAACTGGTTTCGTAAGCCACAACAATAATCATAAGAAATTAGAGAAGATGAAATAATTAAAAAAACAAATACATAATGAACCTTGAAATGTAACTTATCAATGATAGTCAACAACTAAGAAAAGTTAACCTTAAATTTTGCACGGAAATGAAAGCACAAAAAAGGTGATTCTATAATATGAATTAACGAATTTATTAGGCTGTATTGAATAACTACTGCACAATAAGGTAATCAGTTCAGGTAATTAATTGAATATCAAGTAAAATTAAAGGAAATCTTGACCATAAGGATAGGATATATGTAGGCAACAATTTTCGTAAAAGCGTGCGTGTGTATAGCTGGTTATATAAACTACTTTATTAATATGGCTAAATTGAACATGCAAACAAGGAAAAAAGTAATAACCAAAAAGCAATTCATTAGAAAACATACAACTGAAACGTGAATGCTGATTCTGCAAGTTTTCCCTTCACTCTTCAACATTATTGAATGCAAATAAGCTACATAAACAATAAGCACAATAAATGTGGCATCAGATGATTTGAGGTTTGTTTTGATAGAAGCAATGAATAAAATTACCTTAAAATTATAACTCTAAATGTTGGTCCGGATAGGCCTTTAATGATAGCCGAAGCATTAAGATGACATCGACCATGTAAAACCACACCATTCACCTATAAAAAATTAAAAACATTGTTTACTAACCTGTTTTTGTAGCAACTCAGGAAGATATTCATAAATTCAAAGGAAAGTCATCTTTTCACCGCAAAACAACACGTTGTGTGCATAAAATGATAAATAAAACGCTTAACAAGCTGGAGTTATTATCAGTTGCGATTATTTCGTACAGGATATCATAGTGGTACGAAATTTGCTTATCTAGAGCGGTAGTTATTTTTATCGAGCATTAAAATATAGATTCTCTGTACCAGCGAATACCTTGAGAAGTACATTCTCACACATTATATAAACAAATGTCGTACACTATGAACTAGACGTACCTCCTATCGGGAATTAATTTATTTATCAACAGGTCGAGTGAACGAGGAACGGATCGTAATACGTTCTCAGTCGGCAGGTGACTGGTCCGATCTAAAAACAAACGAACGCGATTTGCGAATCCCAAATGTTTTGTTTTTTGCGTTTAAAATAAAACGATGGTTGCGTTTTGCGTTATTTCTAAGCCGCCTACCGCTGTTCCTCACGATCAAGGTTAGAATAACAAGTTATACGTTATGGTAGTATGAATATACAAAATTCCTCATTCGGAAATACTTTATTGAATTTAGGCAACACTGTTCACGTTTGAATTTTTGAATCACTATAGAATAGTTAAATGTTTCTATTGGTTTAGTTTAGGACGTTATTAAACTAATATCCAGGGCTGGTCACGACAGGTCCCCATTTGATTTCAAGAAGGGAGGGGGGGGGGGCGAGAGGGGTGTCATTATTTGGCATTTATTTTTCAACGGTTGAAAAATGAAATTGGAATTTTATTAAAAAAACAGGAAACCAAATTGACTCGCCGTTCCGCTGCTGTATACATACCTATGTATTATGATGTGAGTTGGTAGGTCGAAAATATATGGATCTTTAGGGAAAAGAACAGGTTATGGCATTTTACTTCTTCTTACTACTTTCTACTTTTCCAAAAAAAAATTGGGAATCTTCCAAAGATTCATATCTTTTAAAAATATACCACTTTCAATGTATATATCGATCTATTCGACCCTGTGCTGCAATCCGCAAGGGTACATTGTGGTGCACACTGATTCACACTCCACTGTCCGATCTGCGGTGGGTCTAGTATTACCTTCGTCGGCTTCGTCACTTGTGGGAAGTTCAAACTTCAAAATATTATTGTAACGAATCTGAAGCCGCCCCTGACGGGTTGAATTGATACGCCCAGCCGACTCATGGAACAAATACATGACTTCTCCTCGAAAGAATGCAGTCTGGAATCGCCAATAAAATTCTAGACGAGTACCGAACCGTCTACAGAATTCTCGAAAATATTAATGAAAAAAAAACTTTTTTCAAATGACGAAATACATGTAAAGTTAGTTCGAATTATATCAAGGAGGTTCCGTACAGCGCCATCTGCCCGCGAATAGATCAAGCAAAACTGTAGATATATCAAGGAAGTTACGTACAACACCATCTGCCCTCGAATAGATCAAGCAATAATGTCAATATATCAAGGAGGTTACGTACAGCGCCATCTGCCCGCGAATAAATCAAGCAATAATGTCGATAACTCTGTTAAATACAGATCCCGAACTTGAGAGTTACAAGCAAACAAACAAACATACATACATACATACATACATACAGGTGAAGCTAATGAAAGCGTGTTAATAATAAAACACACAACAACCTCATTGCTGGATTACATCTGGTGAAATTTATGACCAAGTGAAAAATTCTGCAGAAGAATTATTTTATTGAATACTTAATTTTTAGGAAAATATCGGTGTCATAGAAAAGTAAACCCCAACTTAAGTGGAATATTTCGCTTCCCAAACTGTAAATTGTCCACAGTTATGACCGAGTAAAAACCGTTATCAGAGGAATGATGTGTACACTGAATTTTCAGTCCCTCAAATTACTGAGATCATGAGAAAAGTCTCCATAGAATAATGTCGTTATAAAAAAACCTCCTTCCTCTCCGTCATACACACATCGGAAAAGTCTAGGGATATTTTTAAAAATGGCAATAATTTTTTTTTAGATCGCTTTAGGGAAAAAAAAGTTGACGGGTGATTATTAAACGAATGTAACTTACAACAAAATTTATTAAATGGTCAAAAATACTGATTCCCATATAAGCAAAACTAAAAAAAAATATGGCTCTTCTTTGGCACCCCGAAAAAAATCATAATACAAAAAAAATTGGAATCAGTACAAAGTATGGCCTCCACGCTGGTTTATTACGGCCCTACATCTATCGTGCATCGACAAAATGAGATTGTCAATGTCTTGTTGAGTTACATTTGCCCATTCAGCGATTGAAAGCTCTCTCAATTGAAACGTTGTGTGAATGTTCCCCATATGCGGAGTAATTCTTCGTTGAAGCATGTCCCACACATGCTCGATGGGATTCAGGTCCGGTGATTGTGCTGGCCATGGCAATACATCAACTCCTTCGTTGGTGAGCCAGTCAGTCACTAGACGCGCGACATGTGGACGAGCATTATCGTGCATTAGGTGGAAGTTTTCACCAACAGCACCAGCAAACGGACGGACGATAGGTAGAAGAATGGTGTCGAGGTACTGTCGAGCTGTGAGGGAGCGATTTGGAAAAACGAGATCGGTTCTGCCGCCGATCATGATTCCACCCCATATCATTACTGTACCACCTCTGTATGTGTGGACTTCCTGGACGTGTCTCAAACGTTCATTATTTCCAGGTCGTCTCCACAGTCTTACTCGACGAGAATCTGGATGAAATCCAAATCTGGATTCGTCTGTAAACAAAACTGTGGCCCAATCATTTGCATCCCAGTTTTGATGTTCTTGACACCACTCTAATCTTCTACCGCGATTGCTTCTCGACAAAGGTGGACATTTAAGTGGCCTTCTGTTGTGGAGATCTGCTTCATGCAGTCGATTTCTGACAGTATCACGACTAATAGTTACCTGGTGCGTCTGCTGCAACACGTTAACCAACTCAGGTGCTGTGATTGTCGGTTGTCTTCTTGCGGTTAAGACCAAAAATCGGTCTTGAACTGTAGTTGTAGCGCGTCCTCGCCCTGGATGTTGTTCGGCTGGACTGCCAGTTTCACGGAAACGCCGCCACAATCGACTGATAACACTTTGGGAGACCCCCAAACGAAGAGCTACATCATTTTCTCGCATGCCACCTTGAAGAAGTCCTACAGCTCTATTCATCTCAGCCAATGGTAAGTGATGGTGTTCCATGTTAAAGCACAATATTTCCAGTTTAATTGCTGAGCAAGAACTGCATAGAATGTACAAACTCGACACTTTCAGATTATTCATTTTAGCCGAAAACCTACAGTTTGTAAAAAACTTGATAAAAGATTAGTTACCGTTTTTGCAGGCTTTGTTCAACCCATAGAAATCTACAGGGTGGTCAAGTGTACCAATTTAATCGAAATTAAACGACCTCATGCATTTATTTTTATGATATTTAGTATGTTATAAAAATATCCCTAGACTTTTCCGATGTGTGTATTTGGGGATGAGGGACACTTAAAGAAGGAAAACATTATTCATCCGATGTGAAGGGGGTCTTTTTTCTGTGACGGCGGTATTTTGAGGGACTGAAAATTCAGAAATGAAAATATTATTTTTTTAACATTCTCCTCTTAGTCTCAATCAGGGACAAGTGACAATTTATGAAGAAAAAAAATTATCAATCTGACGTAGATGGGATGTTTTTTTTCTATGACGCCATTATTTTGAAGGACTGGGGACAAGTGCCAGTTTACAAAAAAAAATATTCATCTGACTTAGAAAGGGTGTTTTTCATGACGCCATCATCTCATGTGGAGGGGGAGTATTTTTATCTATGATCTTTTTATTTCATACTCCTAAAAATTCAGAATTTAGTATGTCATCACTGTATTAACATTCATCCCTAGGTCATATTTGGGGACAAGTGACAGTTCAAGAAGGATAACCTTATTCATCTGATGAGGAGGTGTTATTATCGTTATAATGATATCGAAGGAAAAATGACAATTAGTACCCTCATATATGGGCACGAAGCTGGAGTATTTGATGCACATGAATAACCCATGAACGAGTTTCTCCATTTCAACTAAATCACATACACTAATGATACTTCCTTGCTGATGTTACCTGGGAGTATTGAATTTCTGAAAAATAAATGTTTTAGTCGCGGCCTCTAATTCTTCAGTAATCATGACCCTTTTTTGTCTTTCCACTTTTTCATCTTTATACAAAAAATGTGGCAATCTTCCAAAGTGGGAAACTGGGGATTCAAATAACAGGGTGATGATTGAAAATATACCATCGATCGCTTCAAAAACACTTCACTAACTTTCCTCGAAAGCTTCTGATAATTCGTCTTCTACATTCCCTTATTCTCTGTTTCACTATTACTGTCGTTATTCAAATCAATAATGAATTTATTTCCACCATTAATATGAAAGTGTTCAATCTCCATATAGTCTTTTTTTTTCAACTGAAATTACTTTTTTTATTCCTTTTCTGCCAGTCTTCTTTGATAATATTAGATACTTCTTCTTTAATTAGCTTTATTACCCTCTTATCAAATTTTGGAAAATTATTTTCACGACTGAGCTTTGTTTCAATTTTCCCCAAATCAACTCGATGGGATTGAAAACACAAAAATAGGGGAGAAGTCTCAGTATGGTGTGTCCATACTCTCCAGGGCATACACTTTTTCCAATGTTTTTGTATGTGAAACTTCAAGTAGTTGGTTTTTGGTATAGTAATCTTCAAAATACAAATTGTTATTCATTAAAAATCTTTGTATTTCATCTTTCCTCGAATTTTTATTCGGTACTTTGATGAGCTGTCGCGAATGATAGAAAGCGTTGTCAAGAACTATTACACTAGTCAACATTGCAGTCCTCAAGTTTTTTTCCACATAATTTCAAAAAATTTGGAACTAATCCTTCACTCCCTCCGCAATGCACAATAATTAGTCGCGATCCTTTTTCTGCAGGCATGTTAGGCGTACACATTCTCGAACCATCAGTCCACCTTTTCGTAACTGTATCGGGAGTGTCATACCAAGTTTCTTCCAAATAGAAAATCTGCCGTTGTTCTTGTCTATGCCTATTTAGTTATTTGTTCTAAGTATTTGTTACGCAGTTCCACTATTCTTCTACTTTCCATAAATACATGACGTTTGTTTATTATTTCAAATCTAAATCCTAGTTTCTTTATCCAATTGTGAGGAGTTTTGTCACAGCAGCTCACGTTATAGCCGGAAGTATTCAATTTTTTCCTTATGATTTCAGTTGTAGGAATCTCATTGCTTTTGTAACAGTCGTATATTGTTTTTTCAATGATTTTATTAGATGAACATCTGAAATTATTGGTAATCCTGTATCACATCGCGTCTTGCGTTCATAAGGATTGTTGTTGACTATTTTACGTACAGTTGAGAAAGGAATTTCGGTCAAATCTGATGTCGCTTGTAATAGTTTGTTTCCCTCGAAACCAAACTTTAGATGTAGATTTTTATATACATTGAAACATGTATACTCTCTGTGTTTCAATATTCAAATGCATCCGAATCTTATTCACTGGTATCTCTTTTTCGCATTGTTTACCATCGCTATTGGAATTACTACACTGGAAAAAGTCTGCGTTGTTATCACACTCGTCATCACTATTAGTACTTGTCCAAGGACGCCACACTTTAAACAGATAACACAAATTTTGAGTAATTATAACTGCACCTATATCGAATTTCAACACTCAAATCGCGATCAGTTCCTGAACTGAACACGACGGCGATAACCATCCCCGCATTCCTCGATTTCTATTCGTCACCGTAACATGACTTATATGACTTATATGACTCTTAAGCCAATTATAAAACTTGGTTAGTAAAAATTATCCAATACGAACCGTCAAGTCTACAGTCCACGTAGACTAGTTCGCTGCCGGTTCATTTCTATGTATTGGTGTATTGGCCTTTGAGAGTGGCGCCAACTTCAAATGTGCACAATATTGTTTACTTCGACTATATAGTGAGTATGACAGAATTGATGTGTATTCAAAAAGGCCAATGAAAAATAAAATCCAAACAATCCTTCTTATTGGTGCAAAATAAGTCCGCAAACTATTGTGGACCCAGAACATTCACCAAATTAAATTAAATCAAGTAAGAATCTGAAAGAATTCATATGGGTCTCGTAAGTGATGCTAGGCTGAAACAAAAATGCAATACTGGCCTCAATTGTTCTCAAAGGACAAGCCTAAGAAAGTAAGGGCGCAGACACGGGTCGAACGAGCGCTTCCTGGTGTTGAATCATGAATACGTTATGTTTGGGCTCTAGTTTACAAATAGTTGCCTTGCAGTGAAAGATGTAGTGAATAACAGAGAACGAATCTCGCCGACGGTGGATATCGAAACTTGGTTTTGCAACTGACCGCCTTGAGAAGTCTCGTTAATCGTTAATCTTTTATATTCGAGAATTGAGTTCTCTGTCGATCTCATAGATGGCGTCTTCGTAAGGTCCTTACTTACGTAGGCTTGTCCTTCAAGGCCAGATGAGTCCAGCAATGCATTTGTGATTCAGCCACTGTTAAGACCAATGGTGGGTCGAAAGTGTTGAAAAACCACCATTTTCATTATTTGTTAATTTGTTTTCGTTCACATTGTATATGTTTATATGTAGTTAAGAGATTAATTTTGACATAATAAAAAGTGTGAGTTAAATTGTCTAAAATTAATACATTCATTCAAGAGTTTACTTGAGATATTTCCTCTACTTCAACATGGTAGCAGAGCGTGGTTGGTTAGCCTGAGGTTCCAGAATGTAAGAAATATTTGCAAATTATAAGAAACTGCTGAAATTTTTCTTGCTGAAAATTTTTGACATTGACAAATGTTCTGAAGCAATCATTTTATTCAGCTGAATCCAAGCTCTACTGAAAGCAAAATGGATGCAACTAAAATACAAATAGGATTACTTGAGGGCGAATCAAACTGGTCATCATGGAAATACAAGAGCAGCTTACTATTACGAAGTATTCAAGGCGGTACTAGTACAGAGGTAGTTCAAGGAAAATTAACTTTGCCCGAACCTTTACCAGAAAACGCAACCCAAACCCAGAAAACAAAGTATGAGAAGGAGTTGAAAGACTTCAATCAAGCAGACAATAATGCTTTAGTGGTTCTTACAGTAGATATGACAGAAGAAACTCTTCAAAAGTGATGAGGTACACTACTGCTCGTGAAGTGTGGCAAGAATTATACAGGCTGTATGATGGTTATGTTGAGGACAAAACATATGACACATGCATGCAATTCTTCAGCTACACACGACACGCAGAAGATGACATTCCATCTCATATTTCTAAACTCAAAAATCTTTGGAATATTCTGCAAAATGAAATCACGAAGGATAATGTAAAGTGAAAACACCAGTAAATGCGATCTACCAGAATTGTTGCTGATTTGCAAGATTTTGGAGACTTCCTCCAGATTATTTTTCGTTCAAGTCAAGTTGGATGTTAATGTCGAAGAACGATAGAACAATTGACAGTTTAACTAACCAACTTTGTGCATACGAAAAAGCTTTATTATCCCATTCGTTGGTTAAAAAGGAAGTGATGGGCAAATTTTCGTTATGTGGACACCCGACGATTTTGAAAAAAATTTTGACTGTACTTACGTATTTCGATGCGTAGATTACGAATCCGAAAGAAAAAAGCGGCGCTCTCCCTTATTTAAAAAGTTACGGCCCTTCAAAGTTCAGAAAAGGGCAACTTTTCAGCCTTCTTTTTCACGAAATAAACTATTTAAAAACACAAGCATTTATTCACTAGGTCACCTTTACACCTTATTCCTTCTCCTTTAACACTTTTCTCTTCAATAATCAACATTTTTCTTATAAAAAACTCAATTTAAAAACGAATGCTTGACCTGGTGACATTATTCTATTTTTAGGTTAGTTACTAGTGACATTTCAGAAAAAAGCGGTTGGTATTTGCCGTCGCCTACTATTTCAAATTCGTAATACACCACCAAAAACCAATTTACGATCTAAAGAATGAAGGTAGAAAACATTTGAATTACTTCAGGGATATGGACTGCATCAGTCGTACCAACCATATCATTAACCTTAAAAACGTAAAATACAGTGATATGTAACCAAAAAGCGGCTCCGTACATTTTTTAACATTTTTATAAGAAAAATGTTGATTATTGAAGTGAAAAGTGTTAAAGAAGGAGGAATAAGGTGTAAAGGTAACCTAGTGAATAAATGCTTGTTTTTAAATAGTTTATTTAGTGAAAAAGAAGGCTGAAAAGTTGCCCTTTTCTGAACTTTGAAGGGCCGTAACTTTTTAAATAAGGGAGAGCGCCGCTTTTTTCTTTCGGATTCGTAATCTACGCATCAAAATACGTAAGTACAGTCAAAAATTTCTTCAAAATCGCCGGGTGTCCACATAACGAAAATTTACCCGAACTAAATAGGAAAGATTGTTTTTTGTCAGTGTTGATATGAAAGTTGTTGTTTCGAAATTCTTTCTTTCGTGTAATTCAATGTTTATATGAAAGTAGTCGTTACGAGAGGGTTTTTTCCAGTTCGTGTCAGGAAGTTACTTCTTTGTATGATCTACAAATCTTAGAGTTTGAATTTGAAATTGACTGTTTTTTTGCTTTTTGTGGAAAATTGACACATTTTTTTTAAAGATGGAGAAGTAGAAAGCCAAAACCTTTCATTTCTAAAAATATACTCTGTTGAGTATTTTTTTTGTAATAAAAATCATGAAGGAAAAAAATTTTATATTTTACTCTGTTCACAAAACATTTCCCCCATTTCAATTACTTAAATTTTAGAGTCATTTTATCATCAGTCTACTTTTCATGAATTGAAAGGGGTATATGTATTCTGGGAGAGATTAATGTTTGAGAAAGAAAAAGTTTTGGCTTCCTACTTCTATGCTACTTCAATTCATCGTGATATATGTCATTCATATGTCACAAGATGATATTGAAGAACTTTTCCAGTTGTTCATGATAAAGAAGCTAACCAGACCAGTTGAATTTGAATTCCCATATTCCCGACATGGTAACGTGATAACAATCAATACATATCATGAATAAAGTCCGTGGAGGTCTGACTTCCTGAACACAACAAACTCAAAAACTTCCGAACAGATTTTCTCTCATCCGGTTTTACCCCGGCGAGCTTACATGGAAAACACTGGCGCTAGTGCCTTTGAGATATAACGAAACTTTTTACAACATTTTGTTTCCAGTTTGTGCATCGGAGAACAGGGGAGTCTAAAGTCATATACACAAAGAGAAGCCCGCCGGAGGCGCGAAAATTTTTAAAGCAAAATACGTAATATTTGTATAAATGCAAACGAAAATTGTGTATTGCCGAAAATTATACGTATAAAACTGACCATTAAAAAAACAAAAACCAAGAAAAAGGGTTGTCTTTGAGTTATTTAATATAAATCATTTAAATTTTTCATTTTTAAACATAAAATTTAATGAATCTGAAGGAGACTTGCAATTTTGGAACATTTGAGGGTCGCTGTACATTACGATTAATTCATTTTTCAGTTGAATAACATCAAAAAATGGATACTGACCTATTAAGTCGTTATAAAGTTTTTGGGGAAATAGGACGACAATTTTTCAAGCAGCAACAAATCAAAGTAGTTTAATTTGAGTAAATCTTCAAATCTAACTTTGATTTGCATTAGAAAGGTGTCCAATATTTCATTATAAATCCGCTTATAATTTTGTCTCAAATCGGGTAAGTCTAAATTGGTTTTTCTTTTTTTCAGCGCCGGCGGTTCGGGAGTCAAATCAATTGATCTGAAAATATTATTAAAAAATGTATCGTTATTTCTAAAATTCATAAAAATTTCTGTTAAATTGTTTAACCGCGGAATTCGGCTACCACATAATTCATTTAAAACATGGCTTCTTTTGTTGGATTTTGAAAAGAATGCCGAAAATCCAGACAAACTTGAAAAAATACGCGGCAATCTTTCATGTTGTTCCACGCTTTGCTCAATAGTAAATTTAGGGCATGTGCATGACAATGCGTAAAAAGTGCATGAGGAGCTATGGACTTTATTTTAGTTTGTAAACCATTTAAATGGCCGGCCATGACCGCAGCCCCATAAGTTTGCGCAATTAACTTTTGCCTAAAATTATAGGTGTCACACGTACGAATTAACATATTAAACAAATCGTCAGCTGTGCGCCCAGATGAAACATAATGAAAACCTATAAATCGTTCTACCACATTACCATCTTTGACATATGTAAAAACGATTGAAAGTTGTGATGTACAGGTAATATCGGTAGTTTCATCAATTTCCTATCCGCAAAAAACTCTTTCAATCTCCTTGCTCATATTTTCCTTGATAATATATGCCACACTGTCTATAAGCTCATTTTGGATGGTTTTTGAGGTGCCCGAAAAAACGCACCCGTTTAAAAAAGTGCCAAATTGCCAAAAGTACCTAAAAGTGGAAACCTGAAAACACCTTGGAATTGAAAGAGAACACGTTAAAGCACTGCTATAATACAATACTGCCTGTTTCATACACAAATAACAAATATTATCAAGAAACACTAAAATGATTTACCGAAATATTTCTCAGTCCCGGTCGCTCACGGCATTCCGTCTGAATAATTAAATAAAAAACAAACGCAGTCGTACACTAACGGAGACAAACTGGAGGCTAGCCTCCTCTAACCCTATAATTTCCGCTACCAAAATACAAATCGAGACGTATGTCGCTGGTTGGTTCGGTCTCGCGGAGCTTGTGTTTTCTAAAGCGGTCGGAGGCTTGGCTCACTTGCAACGTATGGCATTTATTATTTCGGGTTGATGGTTTATTCGTTATTCGTTCATGGGCGGTGCGTTTGAAGTTTGTTGATGCAGGATATAGTGTGGTACGTACTACGTAGTGAGTGATAGTATTTTTTCGGGCACATTATGTATTTATATTAAAAATTAATGGTAAAGTAATGATACCCAAGTAGTTTTAGAAAAAAAGAATGCTAATTATTTGTCAATATCTTTTAATCCATTGTGATGAATAGCCTCACATTTTATGAGGAGGCTAAGCCTCCCTTGCCTCCTCCGACGAGCCGCCGCTGGTTGAGGATAGCTTACTTCAACTATTTCAGTGTTTAAAATAATGGTCGCATATAATGTGATAATTGGAATATAGACGGATACGATATTAATCCTTACCAAATGAATACGGTAGTTACCTGAAGCATTTCATGCATATTATAATGCTCTTCACACAATAAAATTCCGATTATTATTTTAGAAATCATCTCGAAATAGACCTATCGGCAAAATTTTATCGAAACTGGCTACTGACATTAGATAGTAGTTGAAAAATGTATCAGGATGTTTTCTCAATTATTGATACTTTTCATGAAAGAAACCTTTCTTAAACCTTCGGCTAGTCTCAAATCGGGTAAGTCTAAATTGGTTTTTCTTTTCTTCAGCGCCGGCGGTTCGGGAGTTAAATCAATTGATCCGAAAACTTGCTAGTAAATGGACCCAATTTTTTTTTCTGCTTGCCTGTTCGCGGTTGTGTTGGTCTCGGGCGGTTTTGCGGTTTGGCGGTTTACCGCTGGCGGGATAAAATCGTAGTGCGACCTCAGCCTTAGCTTCTTCACTAGTAGCAGGGGGTTGCATATTTTAATGAGGATTTAGAAGTGATTTCGAATGGGGGTGAAAGTAACCAGGTTCAATTTAATGCCACAAAAACCCAGGCCTCGTTTTTTTCCAAGAAGATAAATGTTTCTGAACCGGATATAATAATGTCAGGTCGGAAAATTCCGCTCTCTGCTTCGATAAGTTTGTTGGGGGTTAAAAAATGGACACCAATATGTCTTGGCACACTCATGTCGCTGGAATTGCAAATGCTGTTTCTCAAAAGCTTGGAACCCTGTTCCGAAAGAACCAGAAAACTGTAGACACCTCAGCAGTTTTTGATGTTTTATAAAGCTCAGATCAGACCTTCTTTGGAGTATTGTTCTCATGTATGGAGCTCTGCCTCCAAACATACCCTGAAGTTGTTGGATTCCATTCAGAAGAGGTATCCGCCTGACTGGAGACGCGAACGTCACGTGCAACCTAGATAGCCTGGAACACCGAAGAGAGGTTAGAGATTTGTCTCTCTTCTATAGACACGTTCACGGGAAGTGTTCAAGTGACTTGGCACATTTGATTGCACCAAGAGCGGTACATATCACAAATACGCGACGGACTGTGGCTGCTCATCGTTTTGAGGTTCAACTCGGTACACTGTTTAAGAACTCTTCCATTTGGAGAATTGCGTTTATGTGGAATAAACTTCCTGAAAACGTTTTTCCAAATGGATTTAATCTCCATCGATTAAAATCCAATGTGAATCGTTACTTTCGCACAGGCACCGCTCTGAGAGCGCCTTAAGGATTTTGCTGTAGTTCTATTGCTTTGTCTTTAAAAGAAAAAACTCTAATTCAACATAAATGAATATACATAATGGATAACTAAGTATTAGAGCATGTAGAGGAAGTTAAAGATTTGGGGAAAACTCATATTCTCCTTTTACTTTTCCAACCATATTTTCAATATTATGAAATCTGCTAATTGGATGTTAGGATATATAATCAGAGAAAACAGATATTTCACCAGTGTAAAAACAATTTAAATTACCTTAGTCCGACCGAAACTTGAGTATGCATTCGAAATTTGGTCAAAAGAGAACCCAATTGTATAAGGTGATCTAGAAAAAGTGCGGAATGAATTGCTGGGATATCTATATTTAAAAAAATACCACAACTGACCGGATTATAAGACGGCGACACAAACACCAGTACTTGGACTAGATTTTGAAATATGCAGTTCAGAATATTATGATATTTTTGTATAAAATTTCATACAACAGAATAGATTGGATTGCTATTCTATCGTTGATATCGTTCAAGGTACCGCTGCGACGCACACGGTTGTTTCTTGAATTTAATCATCCTTTAAATATGTATGGATGTAGATCTTCTATTGTATGCATGCTTTGATTGGCTAATCAAATTAGTGTCAACATCATTGGACTGGACATTATCTCAATTGATATTAAATCATTTAATCAATATTTCTGAATAATTTCTCCCTGTGACAATCATCTATTATTTGTCTATAGTTTTTCTAATGTTCTCAGACTGACTAGTATCAAGCACTTTGCCAAATTTTGTCAGATTTTTCCAAATTTCGGACTGAGAGTGGCCCTAAAAATTCTATCAATCCCTAATGAAGAATGGAAAACACTTTCTTCTATCTTTCTACTCTCTCTCTCTCTCTTTCCCTATGATGAGCATTTAGTTCGAAAATCATATAGCATAGTTACCTCTAATATTTCGTCTCCGATCTGAATGCTTCCCGCTTTAAAGGCCGCTCCTTTGGGATTTAGCCCGCAGACGAAAACCGCCATACAGTTGCGATCCTTGTGGCCCGCTAGGCTTAACCCCAGTCCCTGGCTGCTACGCTCCAGCTGCACCATCAATATTGTGTGTCCCAGGTTGGCGTATTTCTTTTTAACTTTATCTGAAACAAACACAATAGAAGCTGTTAAAGGGAGGTCCTGAAATACTGATCGGTTTATACAGACTTTTGTATTATTTGAAATGAGAAACCTTTGAAGCGGACACATAATTATTTGTATTGTTTAAACAGAATGTACATTCTGTCAAGGAAGTAGCGGGAAACGATAATTCAAAAAGTCTTCGTGAAGGCATTGTCGAAATTGTTTTTGTAGGTAGGTTGGCAAAAGTGTATTCTATACTCACGAGAAGTTTGAGAGACATGGTCACTTCGTTTGTTCACAGTACTTTATTTGTTAATTAACCTCAAATATATTTTTAAAACGAATAAAAATATCGAACAATATTGAACTTTGCATTAGAAATAGAATTTCTTGTGCATATAACTTACGGAATTATACTAAAGAGGTTACGTACAGCGCCATCTGCCCGCGAATAGATCAAGCAATAATGTCGATAATTCTGTCAAATACGGATCCCGAGCTTAAGAGTTACAAACAAACAAACAAAAATACATACATGTTAAGTTAATAAAAGCGTATTAAAATAAAAAAAGACTTCGCATCGAGTCAAAACCAAAAAATGCGTTAAATGAATGTTTTGATGATTTGATTGTTCGTTGGCCTGAGTGTATTATTTCGGAAGAGGCCTACTTTGAAGGCGATACAATAAATTCGATTGAATGATACATATTTTGCATTCCATTGACCGATTCCCGGCTCTTTTTTGACAGTATGATCATCACACATTATTCGTATCATAGTATTCACTTCAATTAACAAGAATGCAAAGTATTTTCAGGAAAATACCGGTTTAACAATTTGATTCTGAATGAGAAAACCAGCAGTTATGTTCTTGAAAGATAGTGGAGTAAAGTATTGTTAGACCATTTTCATGCACCTGCAGAGCAGGTGAAGGTATTTACACTAATAAATATCTTAAATCCCTGTCAAGTACCTAAACAACTACACTAGACAACTAGATCATTACCTCCAACAGGTAATGCAGAAAAATAACACAATAGAAAAATAGTGTTCTAATACTTTCTGGAGAATGAAGAAACCACTTGTAGCTATTTTTTAATTTTTTTTCCAACTCAAACGTTGGAGTAAATATCTAACGTACTGTTATATCTATAGTAATCTATACTAATATTATAAATGTTAAAGTTTGTGAGGATGGATAAATGTATGTATGTATGTTTGTGGCTCTTTGACGCCTTAACGACTGAAAGGATCAGATGAAACTTCACATAAATACAGCTTATATATCGGAATAACATTTATGCTACAATTCACATAGGTTTTGTGTATTTTGGTCATGATATAATAGTAAGTATTAAGTAAGTCGGAAAAACTCTTAGTCCCTGAGAGCAAGTCCGCGATATCATATTTCTAGCTGTCACGATAAGATTAACTTGACGCACCGCAGTAAGCCATTACGCGTCGCGTGTACTGTAAGACGGCGGGAGACGATACGCGGGGATAGAGGGGCGGTCTAAGCAATGAAGCTCCATCGCCAAGAACGCGACCCGAACGCGGGCAGACGTCGTTGACGATTGTTAGTTTTGTGAAATTTTTTTTAGGTAACATAATTCGATTCTCGAAGCTATTCATTACTAAGTGCGGCTGGCACATTTTTTAGTTACTGTATTTTTAAAGTAAAACTATAAATTACTAGCTGTTGCCTGCGACTTCGCCCGCGTAGAATGTGGTATGTCACATTAGGTTTCGTGACATACCATTTTAAACAAATAGTTACAATATAGAAACGAAACTTCAGGTTTCCAACCTCAAAGCTGACGAAAGTCAATACAATATTTGAACCCCTATTCTCCTCCTTGGGATGGAAATTCCTGATTCTCTTTCTTGATGCGTTTTACGCTATACAAAGAACCTACCGGCATATTCAAGATTCCAGGTCCGGTAGCTTCGGCTATACGTTGATATAAGAGTGTCAGTCAATAAATAGGTACCCACTCATACAATGCTAGCTGTTGTTTTCACAATTAGTAAACTATGTGCATATTATTCAAGAGTAAGTAAATTTTTTGGATAATAAAGTTTTTGGCTTTCTCCATCTCGATATAAAAAATGTGGGAATCTTCCAAATAAAGGAAGGAAGCGATCAATCTCAAAAAAAGTAACTCCATACATAGATGTGTAGATCATGCAAAGGAGTGACTTTCAAACACAAACTGAAAGAAAAAGCCCTCCTGAAATAGCTACTTTCATATAAACTTTGAATTACACAAAAAATATTCTTTCGAAACAAATACTTTTATTTGTAAACTAAATTATACAAAAACACTTTTCTCTACTCAGTTTGTATTCCAAACATTCGTTATAGAATTTATTCAGAAATCATTCACCGGAGATCTACACAATATACTAAATGAAAGGTAGAAATTTCACTGACATAGAACACTGTCATCCTGACTGGCAGATATCGATGTTCAATTTATTTAACTAGCGTTATCTTCGTTATTTTTAAGAAACAGAGGCGGTCTTGAGACAGACGTTAGGATGGTTCTCTGAGATCACCTTTCGAAGGTTGAAAGAGTCCATAATTGATCGAGCTTCAGTGTATCTTCTTTCCTATTGAAATTAGATTTCCATCGTCTTCCGCACAAATTGATTTGACGGATTATAATATCCCTCGGTATTTACCGTATTCCCAGTGGCATGGAGAGTTTACCAAAGTTGAAATTTTCTGGGAGTGCCATTTGAGAAAGGCAGGTTGGCTGTCCTTGTTCATCTTTCACTGCCTGAACCACTGTGAATGTTGTTTTTGACGAGTGCATTGGCTTGGGATGTGGGGGTTCAGCAAACCGGCCATCGGATGCCTGCTTCCACGTAGCCCTGCTGGATACGGGAATGACAATCACTTGTGGCTCTGTTATTCCTTAACTGAATGGCATCCCAATGATGGCTCAATCCTAAGGTGTGTGTATCCGTGCCGAGAGGATGAATGACACTGATCCTATCAGCTGTCACTACGGAACTTTCGAGATACCGGGCGCACTCTCGTCGTAGCATCGCTTTGTGACGGTAATGCGGGGCTCTGTCGTGATTGACCTTCTTTCCCTAGCTACTCGTGGGACTTTTATGGACAGAGTAAACTTAAGAATTCTTTTTGACGCTGTCTACAGAGGAGATGGATGTCGAGCTTACGACTCCAACTGACCTCCCTGTGAATTTAGATCAGAAGCGAGAGCCTCTCAATTCTCCAACTCCTGATCCAATAACTGAACCTAAAAAAAAAAGGTTTGGTAGTGCAGCCAGGAAACGACTGAGTCGTCTCCTCAAGAGCGGGGTTCCTTGTGAAACCGCCTTGCACCAAATTCTTGAGCGGCGTACGCAGAATCTGTCTCAGGTAGTGGAACGAACCCCCCATGAGCGGGTTGGCAAACTTATGCGCTCAAGTGATGATTCACCAAAACCAGAGGCGAAAAAGCCCTGCACGGGTGAATCTAAGGCATCGTCAGTGTAGCTGACGTACAAAAACCCTCACATGGAAAGATTGTCGCGAGTATCAAGGTGAAAATCTTGCACCTTGATTATCCGACTACCTCGTTAAAGATAAAACAGCAGAGATAATACTTTGTGCCTGCTCAGCTGGGGACCGAATCAGGTTTTTAGAGTTCGGCAGAGCTGTACTCTTTCCATATGATTTGAAAGACCACTCACCATACAAACTAATTGGCTTCGTTAAGAAGCTGAGTTTATTTGGTCGATTGTGTATAGGTGTGACCCACAATAAACCCTTGCGGATTGCGGTGGAGGGTCGAATAGACCCTCCACCCTCCAGGTCCAAACAAACCTAACCTAACCTAACCATTTGAGAAAACAAAGTTGGATGTGGTTTCCTGTGAATTACAAATTCAAAGATGATCTCAGAAAGGCATTCTGAGGTCTTTCAATATCGCTGCTGTTTCACTTTTCTAGCTTTACAAATAACTGAGATATCGCGTGATAACTAAATCCGGGATACCCTGTATAGTTAATGTAAGATGGCAATACATTATTGACTATTGTGTTAATTGCAAGAATTACCAGCATCATGAATGTCTATTCATAGACTAATGATCAAAACATTATTTCATTGCAATAACGTTAGACCGATAAACAAATATTTCCGAAAATCCACTATTTTCAACATCTTAATAAAGGTCTATCAAACTGAACTGTTCATCCTTACTGAACGAAGTCTATTTGATCTCGTCTCATTGTGATTTGTGTAAAGTTCTAAGTGGAATGCTAAAGGGGATTGTGAACGGTTTTTATTTACAGATCCGTCCCTGAAACTGAAGGGAATACTCACAATCGCAGAGAGAAGAGCCCTAAGAGGTTTTGTCCCTTCTTCCCACTCTTTTACGGTCTACGGATAGGGGAAGCCTTATTTAACTAGGAAAATAACAAAGCCTTGTCAGACTGAGTTGTGAGAGTAAACTGCTTTCTGTTTTGTTTTGTAATAGGAGTTCTCCTGGTTTCTACAGTAAATCATTGTTTAATTGAATTTCGACTAAATGTAGTTTTATTAGAATTAATATCTACTTGAAATGCCTGAAATAACACCATAATATGATATTTCTCAAATTTCTACTTGGAATGTGAAAGAATTGAAATTATGACCCAATTAAATTTATGAAAGAGAAACCAACTTGATAGTATTATCATCTTTTTTATGAACAATATCTGTGGTTTGATTTATTTGCCTCTATTTTGACTCTGAAGCTTTCAAATTGTTAATATGACTTTAGAATGGCATGAATGTGGGTAATGGTAGGGCCAAATTATTTTGTGTAAACCAAATTAATGGAATACCAAATTACAAATCTATCGATATAACTTTTCATTCTGTAAAAAGTGAGACTGTGTTGGTGTCAGGGTTCTAAAATCAAGAACCACGATATATATATATATATATATATATATATATATATATATATATATATATATATATATATATATATAATCTTGAACCCTTTTACCCTCAGGGTGTCGGGTTATCATTTTATTGTTGCTTTATGAACTTTTTCCATTCCTTTCTATCTCTAGTCAGAGTCTTTACAGCAACAGAAATGAAATACCTCAGGTATTTCATTTCTGTTGCTTGTATTCTACTTTTGATTTTTTTTTGTTAATATCCAAGATTCACATCCATATGTTAATACTGGCCTATATATTGTTTTGAATATTTGTAGTTTTGTCTGTCTTGAAATTTCTCTTTTATTGATGATGTTCTTATTCATTGTATAGTACAATTTTATGGTTTTCTCGATTCTGTTGTTAATTTCTGCTTCTTGTCTTCCTTTTTCGTCTATTGTTACGTCTAGATATTTGAAATCTTTTACTTGTTCTATTTTTTTATCATCTATCATTATATTCATTTCTTCTCCTCCTATGGTCATCACCTTGGTTTTATCTTTGTTTATTCTCATTTGTTTTCTCTTCAGTGTTTCATTCCATATTTTTATATTATATTGTAATCGTTCTTCATTTTCAGCTATCAGTATTATGTCATCGGTAAATGCTCCCTCAGCTATCTCTACTCTTTGCATATTTTTGTATCCAATGCACATTTTTTTGCTTTTTCTATCACATTCCTTGATGATGTCGTCCATGAAAATGTTAAAAAGCATTGGGCTCAATGATCCACCTTGTCTCAAACCCTCTTTTGTTTTGAAACCTTCTGATTTCATGTTGTTCTTGATAACATAATTTCCATTATTTCTATATATGTTTTTAATCATATTTACGGTTTTTTCATCGATATTTCTATTTTTCAGACTCTCCCATAATTCTGTTCTTGGTACCTTGTCGAAAGCTTTTTCTAGGTCTATGAATGCCAAATATATATTTTGGTTTTCTGATCTTCTCTTTTCTATTATTTGTTTTATTGTGAAGATGTGGTCTTGTGTGCTTCTTCCGGGCCTGAACCCACTTTGTGGTTCTGAGAGTTGTGACTCTATTTTATTCCTGAGTTTGTTGTTAATCATTCTTTTTATTATTTTTGTTTTGGTATTCAGTAGCGTAATCCCTCTATAATTATTGCAATTTTTGTAGTCTCTTTTTTATGTATCGGTGTTATTAGAGCTGTTCCCCATTCCTGTAATATAGTTTCTTTTTTCCATGCCTTATTGATTATTTCTAGTAGGCTCTTTCTTCCAGTTCCTCCTAAGTTTTTCATCATTTCTGATGTTATTTTGTCCTCTCCTGGTGCTTTCCCATTCTCCAATGTTTTAATTACTTCATCTAATTCTTGCATTTCTATCAATGGTTCGCTTTCGTTTAACTGGTTCCTTTCTGTTGTTTCTATTGATCCTTCTTCATTTCCTTGTCTTAGTAGTGTCTGGAAATATTCTTTCCATCTCTTCATTATATCTATTTCGTTTGTAATTATTTCACCTTTTGAATTCTTGATTTGTATGTCTTTTAGGGGTTTATCTGATCTCATGGATTTTAGTGCTTTGTAGAATAGTTTTTGGTTACTTTTACTGTCTTCTTCTAGTTTATTGCCGAATTCAATCCATGACATTTCTTTTGCTTCATTAACTAATGTTTTTACTTGTTTTCTTCGGTTTTTATATATTTCATACTGTTCTGTTGTATTATTGTTCAAGTATTTCTTCCATTGTATTTTTTTTCTTTTATAGCCTTCTTTATGTCATCGTTCCACCATGATGTCTGTTTTCTATTATTATTTGTTTTGTAGGTGCCACGTGTAGTGATAGCTGTTTCTATGATAACATTTCTAAAAATGTTCCACGCTTCTTGTAGTTCTGCTTTCTTAATGTCGTTGTATTTGTTTTCAAGTTTTTCGTTGGTAATATCTTTATATCTAGTAGCTACAGTTGTGTCTCTCATTTTATATGATCTGATCGTGATGTGTTCACCTTTCTTAGTCACCGTTTCTTGTTTCTTTTCTGTTGCGCCTCCTTTGATTTTTATTGTCAATAGGAATTGATTTTTCTCCTCTGCTTTCTTGTACTCTTGTGAATTTATGTATGTTTTTGTGTTGGTAAAATGTATTTGTAATGATCAGGTTTTGTAATTGATTGTATACAAAACAATGTTAGGAAAATATGGAGAACAAACCAGAAATGACAATGGAAAGAGAATTCTTCAAGAACCACGATATGTGCATAAAATTCTTAGTTTCATCACATTGATACAATACTATTAATCTACCCAATCAAAACCAAACCAAAACAGTTATTGAAAAAAACGTATGTATCTCAGACATACATTTAAAGCGAAATATATTTAACTAAGATGAAAAAATTATACTTTCAATAAATATTTTTTCCGAATTCGGTGAGAAATTAAAATGTATTAGCATTCGATCAACATATATATTAGTATAACTTGGTGTACAATTTTCACCTCTATCATGAAAGATTCTTGTGTGTAGTAATACTTACTGAAAATATTGAGTTCATGCTTCTGTTCCACAACATATCTATCAAAATTTCAATTCATCTGTTTACAATACACATCAATGGTCTATTTTTATTTAGATTCCATCTATTGCCTAATGAAAATAGGAAGTATGTGTTATTGAGACATTCAACATAGAAAAGTGAATGTCAATCATCACAAAGACTTCAAGTTCGATTTTCTAATGCAGCAGAGCCATCGCTAACAAATTCGAGAAGATACCTACTGATTCAAATTCCAGGTTATTCTGCAAATCTACTGAGATTATGGATATATTATGGAGTTTCAATTGAGTAAATTATTGATCCTCTTAGGATACAGAGTGTAGGTATTGATTCATCCATCTTTTTATGTTGCAGGGCTCGTCTATCATTTCAAATATGGAGCAATTCAAGTAACACTCCTGTCGGAAATGCTCAATCTCATTCAGAATTTTACAATAAATTGGCTCATTAGTAACCGATAATTTAAATCGATCACAGGTCGGATCCAAGTTGTCAACCTACATTTTTCATTAAAAATCTCTATCGCTTCAATGGTCCTGATTTTTATATAATTGTGTTTACAAATTGAAAATACATACATAACATATATTAGTTTTGGTCATAATTGCCAAGTAAAATTTAGTTTTTTTCTGTTTGTTCTCTTGGTTGCATAAACTAGGCTTGTTACTAAAACTAGATGTTCGTTCAATGATTGTAAAAATTATTCCAGATCAATTCAAAATGAGAAACTGCATGATATTCTAATGATTCTATCCATCCCTACAAATGAACATTGAACAGTATCCCTGTGAAATTGGTGAATGGCATAGCATCTGTCTAAAATATCCCTAGAAATCAAACAAAACACATAAAATTCCCTAGATTCCCTAGAAAGTTAATTTTGACCATAAAATAATTATTAGGGACCCTTTAAAAAAAAGGTATGCAGCTGGCATACCTTTTTTTTAAAGGTATGCCACTAGATTTGGCATATGCCAAATCTAGTGGAAACGAATTTCGCGAATAGGGCAGACAAAAATCAAAAAGTTATAATTAACCAAGAACAATATACACCAACAAATGTAATTATGTATCTAATCAGTCATTTTGAAACACCTGATATCTACTCACAAAATGTCTTCATTGCATATGTTTAATGGAAATGAAAATGGATTAATTATAATGATAATTATTATCAATTATCTCTCTAGTAATTATACTGATACTGAATCTTTCAATAACAGTTCCACTATCAATGAAAAATTTGAAAAGGTTTAATATATGTTCGAAACATCAATTAAATCGACATAATTTTGGTTATCTTTGATGGAACTCAAAGTAAAATGCATTTGAAATGAAATATACCCTACGTAGAGTAGCAAATTTCCGCTGAGAATATGATGGTTATTCTGCTTAGAATATTTGTGTTCGGCCCATCGACTATGGCACCAGTAAGCTATTGTGAGACCGACTTAATGCGCACGCAACCATATTATGATGGATTACGTTATGATACTTTACGTATTCTATACATTACGTTTATGATGAAATACGGATTCTGTACAATACGGTTTCTACTCTTTAGCGATATGATACATTGAGTTTATGATACAATATGATGCATTACGATTATGATCGGTTAACGTTTCTATAAGTACGTTATGAATTTGAACGTTATGACAAAATACGTTTTGCTGTTTTACGTTATGATGAATTGCGATTATGACGGCTCCATGTTATGATGGAGTACATTATGATGAATTACATGGACCCCTGTGTAGGTGCATCAAAAAAAAACCTGTCAAATTTGAGGTAGATTCAGGTGGAGTATTTGTCTATGACCTTGTTCCTATCACCATTAGCTTCACTTACAAGTTCCCCTTTGAAAACCTGTCCCTATTTTTCAATCGTAAACTAAATATATAATTCATGATAATAACTACAAATTTTCACAATATACAATTTATATCCAATACGGGATTCACTACAACAGTAGCTTTCTCAGTATGACTGTTCCAGTCTGAGGAAGCTACTGTTGTAGTGAAACGCGTATTGGAAATTATATATTGTGAAATTTTTTAATTATTATCATGATCAATGATTTTCACTAAGTAACGGGTCAGTGTATTCAAAACTAAACATATTTTTGCACCTGACGGCATGCTTTAAGAAATGTGATATAAGAAACCACTCTTGTGTTGAAAATTCATTCGTTTCTTGAATGATTTTTTTCCTTCACTTGGTCGCAGTTAGATTTGACATTCGAACATAGAGCTCAAAGGTATTGATATTTCATGTATGAAGCTGTTTCGAAAGTTTGGATGTCACGTGTTTATGTAGCTCCGTATCTCAATGAATATTTATTTTACTGTGTCGTGGTATATGCTGATCGATATAAAATTTTGTACTCTATACATCATTGCTGTTAATTTTCTTCCAAATTTTAAATTTTTGCATTTTTTCAGCTTATCACTACAAGACACCGTTGAGCGATTTTTGGCCAATTTTTTCTACGAATTCAAATTTTAACCAAAACGCTGCCTCAACAGCCTGAAAAATTAACCAGACATTTGGCAATGATATTGTTAATGAATGCACTATTCGACGATTGTTTGCGAAAACTCGTTCTGGAGATTTTAGCCTCGAAGATGAGCCCTCAAGTGGATGACCTACAGTAATCCAGGACGAGTATTTAAGGTCCCTGGTGAAAACTGACCCATCACAAACGGTGCGTGGGATGGTGAAAGAATTGGGAAGCAGCTCCCATGTGGTAAAAAAGCTCGAAAAGTGGGTGCCCTACGATTTGACCAATCGACAGAAATTGTCGTTTCGAAGCTAACCACTCAATATACCCCATAATTCGTTATTATTGATCGAGAAAGATACCCCCACAACCGACCCCCTTGGACTAGGGATCAAAAGAAAAGTGGTGGGGTTTATATCGAGGATTTGCCAACAGACGATAACCGCAATATCAGCGGACGCTTTGAGTGGACGCGAAAAAGTACATGACGAGAATACATGATCTGTGGTATTGAAACACATTCGGAGCACGCCGCCTAAGAAACTATGTATTTTATCTTCGGCGGCAGCCCTGGATTTGAATCGTTGGATTTGAATCTCTTGAGATTCAATTCATTAGAAAAACGTTTTCAGGAAGTTTATTCCACATGAACGCGAATGAAAATGAACAATGAAGTTCGAGGTGTACTGAGTTGAAACTCAAAACGATGAGAAGCCACAGTCCGTTGCGTATATCTGATATGTTCCACTCTTGGTGACATCAAATGTGTCAAGTTACTTGAACACCTCTCGTGAAAGTATCTATAAAAGAAAGACAAATCTCCAACATTTCTTCGATGTTCCAGACTATCAAGGTCCCAAGTGATGCTCGTGTCTCAAATCGCGGTTGGCTCTTTCTGTATAGAATCCAGCAGCTCTAGGATATACTTAGAGGCGGAGTTCGATACATGAGAACAATAATCTAAAGAAAGTCTGATCTGAGCTTTATAAAGCATCAAAAGTTGTTGAGGTGTGTATAGCTTCCTGGTTCGGAAGTGTTCCAAGCTTTTGAGAAGCAGTCCTTGTAATTCCAGCGACATGATTGTGCAAAGACTTATTGGTGTCCATTTTAACCCCCAACAAACTTATCGAAGCAGGAAGCGGAATTGTCTGACCTGACATTATTATATCCGGTTTGGAAACATTTATCTTTTTGGAAAAAACCGATGCCTGGGTTTTGTGGCATTGAATTGAATTTGGTTAATTTCACCCCAATTCGAAATTACTTCTAGATCCTCATTAAGATATTCAACTTCCTGCTGCCGGTGAAGATGTGCATCCACAGCCGATATCCTGGAATCCAAATGGAGTGATGAGACAAGTATGCTGTCGTCAGCAAAGCAATATATTGGATTCTTGTTTCTTTCCAATGAGTCGTTGACATACACTAAAAAGACGGTTGGAGACAATATGGATTCCTGGGAAACACCAGCGTTGATGGTAAAAGTATTTGACGGCCACTTGCAGGAAACATTTTTTCAGGAAGCTGGCCACAAACGGTCACAGGCTTTAGAAATATCAAGCGCAACAGCTCTTATCCCTTCATGTTTCTCGATTGCGTCATTCCAAATAAAGGTAACATACGATAGAAGGTCGCGTGTGGATCTTTGTTTCCGAAATCCATATTGACGATCGCTTAAGATGTTGAAGCCTACTAAAATTTAAGGAGATGATGGTTTAGGTACGGCTTTCTCCAAGATTTTTGATATTACTGATATTAGTGATAGTGACAGTTATGTTGAAAATTTTTCTTCCCTTCTTACCACGAGAAGGAAAAACTTCCTCCTTATAAGACAGGTTGTCTGCAAAATGTTGTTGCGAGTTCATCGACTCACTTTTTAAGTACAATGACAGGCACTTCATCAGGACCAGACACCTTGTTTACATTGAGCTGTTTCAAAATTCGCCTGACTAGACGTTGTCGGAAAGTAATTTCCGGCATTGTAGATTCTAGTGGATGGTGTCTTTCTCAGAAAATCGACCGTGGAGTGGGAGGCAAATTGTTCAGCTAGTAGATTTGCTTCTTCTATGGCTGATGCTGCAATTGAATCATCCGTTTGTGATAGTGGTGGAATTGTGGATTTTGTGAAGTTTTGATTAACAGCAACTGAATAGTGAAACGTGATTTTTAGTATAAATGATTGTTCATATGAAAGTTGTTCAGAAAAAGCTTCTTCTTCTCAATCGTATCTGGAAGAAACTCCTATGCAATATCTACACATCTTTGAGAAGGGTTTGTTTTGATCTTTATCGTGCTTGCAATTGACCTATTCACTACACCCAGTGACTTGGAAACACCTGAGATTCAAGAGCTAAAAATGCATCCGCGCATGCAAAACGTAAACATTCCAAACTGTAATTCCTACACGAACTTCATGAATAATCTGAACGTTTTTTTATGTAAACAGTACACTCATCGTTAACTCCAGAATTTATATACGAATAAAAATCGCATGGAATATAGAGATCAGATTTGTCTTGGAAAGAGAGTTTCCGAAGATACTATAAAATGGGAATAAATGAAGCAAAGGGAGTATTTTCAGGAAAATATTTGTTTCTAACACGAAATATGGTATGTATTTGTTAATGTTACTTGAATCAACTTTAACTCAACTACTAAATTACATACTCTGGTAGAGTACTGTATTCCCTGGAATTTCGATTTTTAAATTACTGGGAAACGTTCCTCACGGCCAATAACGTTTATCAATATTGAACTATGATGATTTTCATTATTAATCACGCCTTTTGAAATAAAACTTCTCTACGCGCTTGACCTTAGGAGTAAGCTGAATGCTTGGCGAGAGAGTTACGAAAAGTGTGATCAGGCGAGGCGAATGGAAGTTGAGAGGGAGGTATAGGTTAATGAAGTTACAAAGAGAGACAGTTATGTTTCGTTACGTAGCCGGCCATTCTATTGCTCCTCGCCTTCCAATCCACCTCTCTGTGAAATTGTCATCTGAAAATTGACGAACAGGTGCAACAAAATGTGAAGGAGCTCCATCTTGTTCTTGTTGAAAGATGAGCTGACCTTCAACTTGAAGGTCGTCTTCAAGTAACTGAGTGATTCTGGGTTTCACAGTTGTATCAAGAAGTTCAAGATACGTTTGTCCATTCAGGTTACCATCAATGAAATACCGACCTACAATATGGTCCCCCAGGATACCAGCCCAAACATTCAATTTCTGGGTAGTTTGTAAATGAGTTTCCCTGTACCAATGGGAACTTACGTCACCTCAGTATCTGCAGTTTTGCCGGTTCACATGTCCATTAAAATTGAAAGAAGATTCGTTAAAAAAGCATACATTGTACAAATAAATATTATCACCAATCAATAATCGACTCATGCTTTCACAAAACTCTGTACCTCTGTCAGGATCATCTTCATTTAATTCTTGTACCTTCTGCATTTTATAAGATTAGAAACTCCAGAAATAGTCTCAAGTTGTCTTAAAGATTGAATATTGTCCTTCACTGTATGTCCTACAACTACAACAGCGACCCCTTCATTTCTATATATATATATATATATATATATATATATATATATATATATATATATATATATATATACATATATATATATATATATATATATATATATATTTGATTGATGCAACTAATTTTTCTTTATTTTACTTTTTTACTTATTATATGCGAGCGCTTTCGACAGTAGGCTGTACTATCATCTTCATGTCTTTACTCAAACTGAACGTTTCATTTTCTTGTTTGTTCTTTTATACGGTTAGAACACCAAAGTGCAGGCATTTGTTCTCTCCTGTCTTCTTGATGTCTTTTTAAAGTTGCCTGTATTTGGGTTACATCAGGTAATTTCCTTTGTGTTGGAGTTTCTCTAGTTTCATTGTTTCTACGGATGTATATTGTTATAAATCATGCGTGAAAGAAAATAATGTCGGCCGCCACTGGTAGCCATAAACCAATGGTGACGTAGCTAAGAATGTACGATGATTCCCAGCCACTCTTGAAGCAGCGAGAATAATGCTACCGATTTCGACGGACCTTCAGCGAAATGACTACGGCATTCGATTACGATATTTAAAGGCTAGCCACGAGGATATCGACACAGTTAAGTGGACGATACAGTGCCTTACTCGAAGTGATTTAGTAAGGCGATATATATTCAAATAATAGTTGAAGTTTCAGTTGAAGTGTTTGTTGTATTTAATGTGAAATAAAGTTGAGATTGATTATTCAGTGAAGTCAATTATTGGTCAACCCACGGGGCAAAACGTAACAGTATTGTATTGTGTAGTATATTATTAGGTCTTGCTGTGCTTTGATTTGTATTTGTTCCTCGATAAGTGAATTATCACTTTTGAATTTATGGATGTTTAGGTTTTCCCAGATGTCCATACGGTTTTCCTTACTGACTTGTTTTAGGAGTTTGATGTTTTCTGGTGGGGGAAAGTCATGTTTGTTTTTTATGGCGGGTGTTGGGAGGTTTGATTTATATGTTGTTGGGTTTATGTATGCTTTCTTGTGTGGTTCGTCTCGTCCTTTGTACTGTGACGTGACAAAATCGAAACAAAATAGATGAAATAATTTGCAAGTATTCCTTCATTCTGGACAACAGTGAATTAATGATAAGTGAATAAAGTGGTGTGAATTTTTCAACTAGAAATCCTGAAAAATATTCTAGTCCTTGTCTTCAATAATACTCCCTTTTCTTCAGACTACATCAACCATAAATGAAATGAAGCTCAAGATTATCAAGAAAAATTACTAGACTGGGACCCTAAATTTACGAAGTAATGTTATATCTTACAATAATTGTTCTCTTTAAGGAAATCGAGAAGGAATATTTCCTTTTGAATTCATCGAATTTAATTATGTGAAATGTTCGGAATAAACTTTTGAATCAAGTAATTTGAATATGTTGCAAGTTGAAATTTGTATGAATGGTTAATAAAAGCAAATTTTCACTATACAAAATGACAACGAAAAGATTTTCGAAACGAACATGTTTTACATTAAGATAAATCCGATGTTAATTGTCGCAAAGACACTTCTCGTATAGCTCCATAAAAAAATAGTCCGACTGGTAGGTAGGTATATTGTTTTGAAAAAAACTATTATTTCATCAGAAGCGACCTATGAAACAAAACACTACGATTAATGTAATTTTGTTAATGACAATTCATCAACACTTATTGGAAATCATTCTACGTGTGATCAGTTCTATTTCGTTAAGATAATGGTTTGAAATGAGTTTCTAATTTGTTAAACCTTGTAGTAATATCCGTAATTACGGATGATTGGATCATTCAGTATCGATTTTTCATTACCATGTAATTTTCCATTTCGATGGGTTGTATAAAACGAATTGATGAGTATGCAGGTTAAATGAAATATTTCACTTCATTCTGAAATTTCGTCATTCATGAAATTCTCTGCTGATACAAATTATTCTTCGAATCATTGAATTTTTAAATGTGAGTATATAGTTTCAATCGACATGTATTTCATCAGTTCAAACTTCCATTGTCTAATATAAAATAAATTGATTTGGATTCCCTGAAAAAAAAATAAAAGACTCTACTAATTTGGAATCCCTGAAAAAAAAATTAAAGACTCTACTAGACCGTGCTTTCGGGCTCTGTAATACAAAGGAAGGTCTCGAAAAGGAACTAGGCATCATCAAAAATGACCTTCAACGGAATGGTTACTCCAGAGTGATGGTATAGCAGGCTTTAGCTAGAAGACAGAAAGAGCTCCACAAGGAAGAGAAGCCGCCACAACCAAAACTTGTACTTCCCTACATCAGAGGATTATGGGAAGGGATAAGAAGGATTGGGTCCAAGTATAACATCAGGACCTGCTTCAGATCTGGGAACACTATCTGTAGCAGCCTCACAAAAACCAGGTCACCAAACGCGGACTGCGATTCCAACAATTGCATTTACCGGATACCCTGCGAGTGCGGAGAATCATACATCGGTGAAACTAAGAGGCCATTGAAAGTTCGCATTGCAGAGCACAAGAAACACACACAGCGAGGAGAAACCAGCAAATCCGAAATAGCAGAGAATGTTTGGACTCATCAACATAATATCAAGTGGGCTCAAGTTGAAATCATCCACAAAGAGGAACACTGGTTTAGGAGAAAATTCAAAGAAGCCGCGTATATGTTGTCCAACAATGTATTTAGTTAAGCTAGCGTAGAGATACGTAACACATGGAAACCTCTAATCAAGCGAAAAACTACCAACTTCCGCCAAACGGTCATCTCCCGCTAAAACCAATGAAGCGGAGAGAGGGAAGAGGGAATAGGTGGAAGCACTCGAATGATCTATAAATAGTCAGATCTCGGAGGAATAAGTCCAGTTATCACCCGAAGACGATTGTGGATACTAACAATCGGAACGTCGTGACGTAACTTGGTTTGGAATCTTTTAATTTTTATTTTATGTTTTGTTAATAATATTTTCAATTTTCAGCTTTTATTAATATTTAAATTTTTTTTTGGTTGTTGCTTGTATGTTATTTCTTTGTAATTTCAGTTTTTTATTTAATTTAATTGTTATTTTCGGTTAATCTTTTCATTTTTTTTTCAGGGATTTCAAATCAATTCATATTATATTAGATAATGGAAGTCCGAACTGAAGTTGAACAAACATTCGATCGACATATTGTATACTAATTTATGGCGAAGGCGTCAATGTATAATGTTAATGTTACAGGGAGGATCGAAAAATCCACTACAAAATAGTGTACCCGCACTACCACTTGCGGGCGCATTACCGCAACTGGCAGTGCTCCTGACTCACTGTTCATTATCATGAGGCAGTGCACCTGACTTAAAATTCAATAATCGTGGGTACGAACTCAACCTCGACCTGATAATTTTCTCAATCCACTAGAACCACCAAAAAATCAAATTTGATAAAAACTCAACAAAGATATTCCGTACGATCCCAGATTCCGATCCCCACCCAATCGAAGCAACCTCTCCCCCCAGGGGTGTGTTATTCAGATCAGATCGTATCGCGGCGCCTGTAGTACAGCAAGTAAGGAAGTTGCGTTCCTTGAAGCTTCAGTACATTCTTCCTGCACGGTCTTGACCGAAGAATTGTTGTACTCCAGCCAGCACTTGTAGTCGTTGTGGAAGGCATCGGTCACGTATATTTTCTTGTTGGAATCTTTGTCGTCGTGGTACACGTATTATAATCTTGATCCGAATGTAGGGTGAAATATTTCTCAGTCAGATGCTAGTTGTTCTCCAATGCGTACGATTTTATTTTTCATTCATTTGACTTCTCCTCGCTTTGAATTCAATATATCGTTAGTTGTAATAACAAGATTATAGTTGAATGGTAACTGGTGTGTGAATTTCCTGAAAAACTGGAACTGGATTCTTTTGTCGACAAGGAATTTGTGATGGGATCGGATTGAAGGCGTATCTTGTATTGGCAATTTTGGACATGACTTTTTCCTTGAAATATTTAGAAATATTGGTAGAATCATTTGCAGCGAGTGTTGATTTACTGCCGAAAATAACTCAAGAGCGATATCAAAAAGAATATGAGTTGCGTAAAAGCGAGAATGTAAAGGTGATTAATGAAGATGAATTATTAGCCTATACGAAAGAAAAATTGGAGGTTTATTTTCCCAAGTCGCTGTAGACCACAAGATTTCAATGTTGAAACTTGCTTTGAAAGTTTATGACAACATTGACATTTCAAGGTTAGTTTTCTAAATCGTACACCATATTATAGTATTACCTACAGAAATGGTATTTTCAGATTTGGAAAATTATTTTTGTTCTTGAGACGAAAGTCTGAATGATACACACCAAAAACTTTTATCTGAAGAAGAAATAAAACATTTTTTGTTGGAGGCAAATTATCATACATAGTTGCTTGAAAAGGTTGTATTTTTGGCGTCTGTAGACGTGACGATCTGGAGTTTTTTCCCAACACCAAACCGTTATTTTAACACCTCGATACGTGTTTCGATCATCAAGTGGTCATCTTCAAGAGGAAGATTAAACTCAAAAAAAACTCTAGTAATATTCATTACTACACCAAAGGTTCCGAACAGTGTATACCAAAAATATGTTGATTTGCAGCCTTCAAATTTGGAAAATCGGCGATTCTTCATTGGTTATAGGAATGGTGAGTGTGTAAAACGAGTTGTGGGCATTCATTATGTTCCACCGAATCCGCTTCAATCTTTCTCTTACGCATCTGAGTTTTTTGATAGGTTCTATAATGAACTGATATTCGCAACTGCCAACAATTTATACAGGAATAACATAAAGAATAAAAGGCATTTTTGTAGAGAATATTTTTAACGCTACTTTTGAAATTAATGGGATTTGAAACTTTTTCAATGAATGTTGGAAGTTTATTAAATATTTTTATAGACATAACATGAGGTCCGTTTGATACAGATGTTAATTTGTGTACAGGAACTATCAGATTATAATTTTGCCTGAGAGTATAACCAGCAGCTATGCGGATAGTATCCCTTTGCTGAAACTCATGGTAATGATTCTTAATGTAAGTAAAATAATTTAAAATATATATGGATATCACAGTTAAAATTTGTAACTCAGTAAATAACTGCTTACAAGAATCACCATATTTTTTAAAACACATGGTTCTTAGTATCTTTTTTTGAGCAATCAACAGATCATTCATTCAATGTTACCGTAGCAGACTAAGCAATAATTTAGACTTGAGTGAACATAGGCATGGTAGTAGCTTAATAAAATAATTATGGGGATATAATTTCTGAGATTCTAAATAACGAAACAATGCTTGGATAATTTTATAGAAATAGAGTCAATATGATCATTCCAGGATAATTGGGAGTCAATGTTCAACCTTAAGAATTTGACTGATTTTTTTCTGCACAATATATTTAGTATTAGCTCTAACCAATATACTGCAGTCCGTTTCTCTAAGCGAGAAAACAATGGTATTAGATTCATCGCTATTTAGTGCGAGGCCGTTTCTGGCGCAGTAATTGAGCATATTAGCAACTGCAATATCAGCCTGGTCAGATAACCCTTCACAAGAAGAAGAACTCAATAAGAAGGACGTATCATCAGCAAACTGTACAGTACAATGTTGTTGATTAACATTAGAGATGTCGTTGACCAATAAGAGAAACAGAGTAGGACCCAGAACACTACCTTGGGGAACATATGTTAATATGTTACGATTTTCAGAATGATATATTCCAGATTTGAGCTTAACCTTAACAGATTGTGATCTGCCAGTGAGATGAGTCTTAATCCATTTTAGACTTTGGCCGCCAATTCCAGTAACATCAAGTTTATCGAGGAGAAGTTGATGGTGGATGGTATGAAATGCTCGTGACAAATCAAATAGAATACTGATAGATTTTTCGCCATTTTCAAATTTGGATAAAACATGACTAACCAGAGAAAGAGTAGCATCTTGGGTGGATAAACCAGATTGGAATCAATATTGTCTCTTTCCGAGTAGGTTATACTTTTTACAGAAGGATACAAGTCTGTTGAGATAGGATTTTTCGAACATTTTTGAAAATGAAGACAGCAATGCAATATCTCTATAGTTGGGGATTAAGTGCTTATCATTTTTCTTGTGAACAGGAACTACAATAGCATATTTAAGACATGAGGGAAATGAACCCTTAAGGAAAGAGATATTAATTAGGTATGTAAGTGGTTCAATGATTAGTTCAGCAACATTTAACAATACTCTACCTGGTAATTCATCAATGCCACTAGAGTTCTTAGACGATATAGACTTGATGATATCAAGAAGTTCAGTTTCGTCTAAAGGATGAAGAAAAAAAAAAGAAAAAAAGAGTTTGTTTTTATATCGTGATGATATTCACTAGCAGGCTCAGAATCATTGATTAGAGAATTCACAGAGTTAATGAAATAATCATTAGAGACTTGAGGAATAACAGGACCATCATGAACCCGAGTTCCATCATCAGTTTCAAAATAATTCGGAAAACAATTGCTCATATTATTGGATGTTGTATTCTGTTTAATTATATTCCAGGCAACTTTAGATTCGTTATCAGCTTCAAGAAATTTGTTACTGAAATACTCTTTTTTTGAATGGTCAATTTTTTTTCTATGATTCTTCAACATAATTTTGTACTGCTCATTAACGATTTCATCACATTGAGTTCTGTTCAGATTGGAAACATCACGAAGAAGTATACCTTCGTTGATGATTTCCTTGGTGATCCAGGGTTTGCCTTTAGGAAGGTGGGTGTTGCTGATTTTTTGTAAAACAGGCGAAAATGCTTTGTCAAATAGATTGAGGAATAAGGAGTAGAATTTGGAAAATTTTGTGTCAAAGTCAATGTTGTTGAGATATACGAAGTCTTAAGATTCACATGACCACCTCCACATGACCACCTCCTATTGTGACCAGAGCAAACGTCCTATATGTGCGAAACATAGATCCACATCGTGCACTCAACGTTAAAAAATATTCTTCTTTTTCACCTCTTTATTGTGTTTTCATCTAGAATACATTTCAATTTAAGTTGAAGTAATGAATATATTACCAGTCCGCCATTTTACCTTAACATTTTCAGGATTATTTAAAAAAGTCGTAAATTTTACGATAGGATAGTAATTATGTACGTTCAAAACACGTTAGTTCTCTAGGGTTAAACATACTACGTCAGTATAATCGAGTGATTGCAATAGAAAGTCGAGTTTGTCAATTTTTTGTCTAATACTACGAATGTTATGATGAAATATCACAAGATTTACTGATTTAGAACAGTGCTCATGAGACATTCCACGAGATATAACGCTTTCAGAGTCGTCACGGCAAAAACACAAATTCCTTAACACATTTTCAGGCCATAAATCACTCTTCAGAATTAGCTGTTTCAGGAACTTCGAGACACCAAGTTTGAAAGAACTGTTTTTTTCCTTGGTATTCAACCCGAAGCACTTGATATCTTGATTAGGGAACGACTCACTGAGGAATGACCGCATTACATCAATATCAATAATACCTTTGATTTTTCCAACGTACAACCATTCCAAATCATTGTCACTGGGGACGCCCTGTCAATATACGGCTGATTGATTCCAAAGTTTCGATAAAATACATATAGTTTAAAAAAGACTAAAAAACACGGTTTCAAAGAACATCGAACTAAAAATTAAAAAAAAATTTTTAAAATAAGCTTAAAACAATAAAGAACGAAAAATACTAGTATTATTATGAAAAAAGAGTGGGCGCTTTGTGCCATATTTTTTGTATATCAAGCGCCCGTCACTATTTTCACAATAATACTATAGTCCGTTCATAATTTGTCGATAGTACAAAATGAGGGCCCAAGTCATAAAACGGTCGTAAAACTCGTAAAATCATAGGCGGAGGTTCCTGAGGTGTTTATTCATTAAATATAAAGCTTCAGTTTATATTCGAAACTTGCCTTGAAAGGGTGAAGTTGTTACGAACGAAAATAATTTTTGGTTTAGTACATTTTTTAATCGCATTTAATTTACGGCTCGTTGGTGTTTCGGCGTCTACGGCAGTAATTAACGTCTCTAATATTTATTTTGCGAATTTTGTGCAGTGCGTGAGTAACTTTTTTTCATATTCCTACAAACATATACGTACCTTTCGTTCCTGCTTGTTTTGTTTGATTGCTTGCGATGGCTTCGTCATCATCATCAACATCATCCAGTTTGACACCGGTACTGTTGCGTACAGTCAGTAAGTCTGTCTATTCACCAAGAGAGAAGACTATTGTTTTGAACGTTCACGATGCTCTGGTTTCTCAGAATCCCACAAACACTGTTCAGAACATAATCAAGAGTTGTGCCAACATGACGGGCGTAGGGGAATCAACAATATATAGGTTCCTATCAGAAAAAAAAAAAGGTATAGCTAACCCAAATACAAACGAATACTTAAAGAGGGGGAGAAAACCTATTGAAATGGATGAATTTGCCAAAAATGGTATTCGAAGGAAAATTCACGAATTTTTTTACAAAAAAGAAATACCCAACTTAAACAAAATGTTACAAGAAGTTAGAGACGACCCGGATTTGCCTCATGTCGGACGAACCAAATTGTGGCAAGTTTTAAAAGAATTAAATTTCCGGTGGGAGAAATCAGACCGAAAATCACTTTTGATTGACCGGGAAGAGATAATATGTTGGAGAAGAAAGTATCTAAGATCTATACGAAAATTTCGGGCTGAAGGAAGGCCAATTTACTATCAGGACGAAACGTGGGTAAACGCAGGTCATACTCTCACAAAAATTTGGACAGATAAAAATATATCAAGCTCCAGGCAAGCCTTTATGGAAGGTTGGTCTACTGGTATTTCCCACCCTCTGGTAAAGGCAGTAGATTAATAGTTTCTCACATTGGCAGTGAAAAAGGATTTGCTAAGCATGGTTTGTTGGAATTTGAATCCAAAAGCACAAAAGACTATCACAAGGAGATGCCAGCTGATGTTTTCGAAGAGTATTTTGAGCAGATGATTGAACATATACCACCAAACTCAATTATAGTATTAGATAATGCACCTTATCATTCACGACTAGTTGAAAGACTTCCAACGACTGCGTGGAAGAAACAGGATATCATTGACTGGCCGCGGAATAAGTCCCTGCCTTACGAAGATGGAATGGTTAAAGCAGAACTTTTAAAAATTGCCCGGCAACACAAATCTAAGTTCAAGAAATACGTAGTTGACAAAATGGCGGAAAGACGAAACATCACAGTCCTAAGACTTCCACCCTACCACTGCGAATTGAATCCAATTGAACTCATTTGGGCACAAATGAAAAGCTATGTGGCTAGAAAAAATACGTCATATAAAATACAAGCTGTACGTGAATTGTTATATGAGTCTTTACAACATATTACAGAACAAAATTGGCGAGATGCAGTAAGACATGCAATAGAAGAAGAACAAAAAATGTGGGATCTTGACAATATAATTGATGCGACTGTAGAGACACAACCGCTAATTATTAACCTGCAAGACGACTCGGATTCCGAAGATGATCCTGTTCATTTTGAATTTGAATAGTTTTATAAGTAATCGTAGTTTATATCATTTAAAAATAGGTATTAATTAAATAAATGTATCTTTTACAAATTGCAAGTAACTTATTATTTTTGAATAAAATAAAGAAATTTTTTAAAATAAAAATATAGTTTACAGTACCTACAGTTTAAGAATATTAATATATTTATTTATTTAAAGTAACTAATGTTTTAATCATATACTCTACGACACTGGTCACTCATTTCCACTCAAAATACCTACATAATCGGATTAAAAGTTTTATAGCTGTATTGTATTTCTTCAGATACAAGGTGGGTTAGTCGAAAACATCTTAAACTGCCAGTTTTAGTTTGGTTTTTGTTATTATATCATATTAGGTGTCCTCTCTGTATTTCAGTTCTCTAATGAGGGTCAAACTTGCAGTGAGCTATCAACAAATTATGAACGGACTATAGTATTTTTTGTTCGTTATTGTTTTAGGCTCATTCAAAAAATATTTTCAACTTTTTAGTTCGATGTTCTTTAAAACCGTGTTTTTAGTTTTTTAAACTATATTTATTATTTAATAACTTCTATAGTGTGAGCTCTTCAAAATTCAAAAAATCTATTCTATACCAAAAACTTTCTGAGGTAATTTGAGCAAAAATTTGTTCATCAAATTTTTCGGTTTTATTGGTTGAGCTGTTGTGATACCTCCAATAAGTGTATGAATTGTGAAAATGGATTACACTCTTCGAAAACGAATTGAAATGATTCTCATTTATGAAAAGCTTGGAAAGTGCGCACGAAGGTCGTGTCAAGTCAGCGGTATATGCTTGATTTGGTGACAAAGTTTCCGAAACTGGTTCGATGAACAATAAAAAAAGAAATCAACCCAGAGTACTAAATGAAGAAGTGAAGTGTTAGGAACGTTTGCTGTAGAGCTCATTAGCACCTTACGATCAGTAGCAGAATAGATAGGAATGTTTTCCGAAACTGGTTCGATGAACAATAAACAAAGAAATAAACCCAGAGTACTAAATGAAAAAGCTGAAATTAAAGTATTGGGAACATCTGCTGCAGATCCCACTAGCTCCTTACGATCAGTAGCAGAATAGATAGGAATGCTATACACGAGACTGTAAGAAACTCACGAAAATCAATCAATTTCCTTCATATTAGATGCAAATCATGAACGAGCTCCCTAAGGATGATTGTGATGGAAGAATACAATTTTATGAAACCATGAATGAAAGAGTCACTACCATCCCTGATCTTTTGTTGAATATCTGTTTCGGCAATGAATTCTCATTTTTTCCGAATGAAAATGTTAATAGACAAAATTGTCAATGTCAATGTCAATGAAAACCCTCACATTTTCCTAGAAGGACATACACAACACCCACAGAACTTTAATGTTTGGTCTGATGTTCTTGGAAATGTCATTAATGATCCTTTATTCATTGAAGAAAACTGGTAACCTGCACCTGGATATGCTCGAAAAAATTATCTACCCCTTATAACTCACGAGCTAGAAACTCAAATTCACGCAGACGGTTACTTTCTGTTGCAGGAGCATCTGTTACATTTCAGGCCAGAGGAAACAATTGAGTGGCGTCCGAGATCACCGGATTTAGCATCTTAGACTTTTTCTTTGGAGACACCTTAAATCCGTTTTTTACAAAAACACAACCTGGTCATATTGATGAACTCAAAAGACGACTTACAGTAACATTCCGCTCAATTATTGGTGAAATTTTATGAAATGTTCGAGATGAGTTCGAAAACGACATCATTTTGAACAGTATATCAGATAGTGCGTAAATGTATAGTTGAAATTTGTTTCCCGCAATTTGATATTTTCTTGGAAATGTAAAATAACCAACAAATCAAAAATCACGCGTGTAGACTCGATTTATTCCTGTCAGGCAAGGGTTGGAACAATGCCACGTGCTCTTATATAACCTTTTCTATTGCTAGGAGGGTTAATACAATAATATTTCTTTGAATACTAACCTGAAAATCATGCATCTTAGTGCAGGCAAGTTATAATTACTTCTGTTAGTTCAGAACGTTATTTTTTGAAAATTGCTCATTAAAAAATAATAAACTGAGATACCGTTGGAATGAGAATTGAACGTCCTTGAAAATGTATGCCACTTGACATCCCTTCCTATTTGATATACTGAATGTAACGTTTACCCCTCCTAAGGAGTTGAAATAATTCATTCAGTGTCCCAATTGAAAATGAAATTGGGCTGTTTTTTCGATGTTTCAATATTATGTACTGCAAGGGAGATATTGAGGGTAGGACAATTTCAAATTGATAATCTGTATAATGACACAATAATTATCAGGGTTACTCACTGAATAATATTTCTTTAGAGGATACCTAAACAAAAAAGTGTTCTAGAACAGAGTCCTTGCAGCAAATGAACACCAAAAGTTCAACACGTCTTATGCAAAGTGGAGGCAAAGTGATTACTGGATGCAATACTTTATGGACAAATAAAGTTTGTATAACCCTTAGATATAGTTACCAGAGTAATTCCTGTTGAAAAAGGCATTATGAAAAGATGTAAGAAAAAATTCAATAAACTCATGGCGTTGAAACGTTTTATGACGGGTCTATGATGAATTTCCACGTTGGTATGGTGACAAAAATAATGCTGATCTACTCGTAAGATGTATGCCACTTGTGGTTCGAGAGATGTGATTTTGTTTCAGTTGTAGTTGTTCAGAAATAGCTGAAAGATGGAGCCTAGTCAATATTTCAGTTATCAACTGATTCGTGACGTAAACTGTTCCTGCACTGATGTTTTTTCTTTTCCTTTGGAATGAATAAGGTTATTTCAAAATACCGCGATATAGTGTTTTAGCCTGACGTTTAAAATTGAGAGGGATGTTTCCAGTTCCAGTTCCAGCTCCAACATTTTGTGATTGTCAAAATTTGAAATTTATCTATGAAATGAATCACAATTCACCTTGTCATGTTGATGAATTCGCAACACTGTACTTTAAAATAACTTGCGGAAGCTTCGTGTCTAATGAAATCAAGTATAGTAGGTCATACGGGTCGTCCAATTTATATGAAAAGTCATGTATTGAGTTGCTACACCAGTGCAGTGCATCTTATGCTAATCAGATATTTCTCAAAAATTGGTAATCCACTTACAGAATTTTGGAATTCATTATTTTCAATAACTCATTTCTGAACTTTAATTTCGAGGAAGACTTTACGAGCAAGCGAGATCTGGAGATTACCATTTGACTGAAAATAGGTTGTTTACGAGTATATTTGTGAACGAACTACGTGTATGTACTTCTGCCACTTTTACTAATTGATTTGAAATGTTACTTATCGTTCACCAGTTCATTAGCAAACCTCATGTTGCACAATTATTTTTAAGGAGGTGAATCATCTAAAAACATAGTGATTACTTTGAACATAACACGTAAAGAAAAATAGGTCATTACTGCCAAATGACGTAACTGCACAAGGCAATTGATTGAGAAATAATGATGATTCATAATTTCACAACTGAGTTCAAAAAAAGAAAATGGATTTGAATTTAAAGTTGCTTTTCTTGACTTCGCCATCTTCACATTTCTACATGAAAAGTTATTTGCTGAATCTCTTGAAAGAAGTTCGATAAATCTCTTTCAAGTGTCTCAAGAATCCATTCAAATACACATCATAGTGTTATTTTCTAGAGTCTAGAACCTCTAGACTACATTTATATTTTCAGATTTCGAAGAACAGTTTATTGTGAGATTTCCACTAAACAGTTTTACAAAAACGCAACACGTGTTTAGTTATACAATAGCTTTAAGTTTGGTCAAGTGATTGTAGATCATAGCGTAATATAATGATAACACTTCCAAAATACAAATCATAAAATTATAAAACAACAACAAAACTTAGTTGGCGCTCCGGGGCGACTTCATTGATTCCAGTGGCGCATTTGCTTTTTCACCTGTAGGATAACCTGGAAAAACCTGCAGCACTACATCATCTGTCAATGTCCTCCCTCTCATAAAACAAAATGTAGGGCGTCTTCAGAGGCTACAATGAATTCAATACATCGCCAGAACACTTAGTGACATGACTATCACCAAAGTTAAACCAGTCCGTTTCGTCTTTGGCCAGGGCGTAATATTGACCAGATTCAACACCAGAACCACAGTGAACAATGACATGAATATTAATAACAGTGGTCTGCTAAATTGAAGTATTCATCAATTTTGTGGTGTTTCCGTCAGAGATTGGGTCATGTTTGAAGATCATCAGTGGAAATACTAGATTGACTGGTGCCTCAGCTATACTTGTTTTCTTATAACAGTCAGTTAGTTTGGCGTATGTTTGGCAATACAGTCGATCATAACCTGTTAAAAGTTCAATTTCCATATGATTTTACAGTAAGCTTTGAACGGACTGGTTATTAGTCATATTAGGAAACGCTAGTTGAAGTTCCAGAAATTCACATACGTTTTCGCTACCTCTTGAAAATTTGCTACCAGTACAAAGTAAACAAGTGAATATTTTTCCAGCAAAAGATTCACAAACACAAGTCGAGATAGACTGTACGGAATCATTCAACCCAGAGCGGTCGGGAGTATTGATTCTTCAATTGTTTTGCTCACGAAAAGTATTCAACAAGAACCCCAAGAATTCGGATCAATCCTCTTGTTATCCTAACAATTATCTAGTGGTTGTCAAAGAAACTGCAGCTGCATGAACATGTGTTTGAGTTTGGTGAATAAGTAGGAAACATTTTGCTGGAAAAATCCTCACTTGTTTACTTTGTAGTTTTTGCTGAAAGAGCTCATTTTCGAAAATAACATATTTCTTGAAACTAATTTTGTTATTGCTCTACAACCCTAGGTATTTATCTGAACAACCCCATATTTTTCAAGAAGAAATCACATTTTGAATAGAATATGATTTATTTGAAGAAATCAAGAAAAAAACGGTTGAGTTTCGATTCACTCATTATTAGAAACAAAGATTATGGTCAAATCATTTTTCATTAAGAAAAAAACACATTTTTAAAACATTTCCAGAACAAAAAGACTATTGAAATAACTTTTCATTTGAAATATGGTTGAAAATATCAACTTTTTGAATTGTTTTCTGGAATATCTTCTCAACTTCTTGGTGCATAATCAAACAATCTTACTTTTTCTGAAGGTACTTTCCTAACGGCATCCGAATACGGAAATTCATATATCCTATTCAAAAAACCTAGCTTTGATACGCCACACTACTACTGGAACACCCTCTATATTGGAGAGTATTTCAAAAGTCCAATATATTGATATCTGAAACGTTAAATGAAAATTTTTTTAACTTTCGTTGCTCTATCTCAAACATCCAATAAAGTCTTGATGTGATACATAATGTGCATCGAAAATTTCATGCTGAAGTCGTTGTCGTTTTGGTACCATTAGTGTTCATTTCAGTCATCCAAATAACTTGTATTGCCATTCTTAGACGTAGAGAGACGAAGAGGACCGACACTAAGTGGGACACCTGTGTATCGAAAACCCACTCACACGGGGCAGTATCTGAACCAGGAATCCAACCACCATCAATCGACTAAGAGAGGAATCATCAAGACTCTAGTAGATCGTGCTTTCGGGCTCTGTAATACAAAGGAAGGTCTCGAAAAGGAACTAGGCATCATCAAAAATGACCTTAAACAAAATGGTTACTCCAAAGTGATGGTGGAACAGGCTTTAGCTAGAAGAGCTCCATGAGGAAGAGAAGCCGCCACAACCAGTACTTGTACTTCCCTACATCAGAGGATTGTCGTAAAGGATAAGAAGAACTGGGCCCAAGTATAATATCAGAACCTGTTTCAGATCTGGGAATACTATCCGTAGCAGCCTCACGAAAACCAGGGCACCAAACGCGGACTGCGATTCCAATAATTGCATTTACCGGATACCCTGCGAGTGCGGAGAATCCAATATCCATAAGGCACAAAAAACACACACAGCGAGGAGAAATCAGCAAATCAGGAATAGCAGAGCATGTTTGGACTCATCAACATAACATTAAGTGGTCTCAAGCTGAAATCATCCATAAGGAGGAACACTGGTTTAGATGAAAATTCAAAGAAGCCGCATATATATTGTCCAACAACGCATTCAGATAAGCAAGCGTAGAGATACGCAACATATGGGAACCTATAATCAAGCGGAAAACGGCCAACTCCCGCCAAACGGTCATCTCCCGCTGAAACCAATGAAGCGTAGAGGGGAAAGAGGGGATAGGTGAAAGCACTAGAATGACCTATAAATAGTCACCTCTCAGAGGAATATGTCCACTCATCACCTGAAGACGATTGTGGATACTAATAATCGAAACGTCGTGAAGTGACTCGGCATGAAATCTTTCGATTTCAATTTTCATTTCTTGTTATTTGTTTAATTTTCAATTGTTGCTTGTATTTTAGTGCATTGTAATTTCAGTTTCTTTTTGCCTCATACAATTTATTTTTTAGCTAATCTTTTTAATTTTTATTGATTCTTTCAGGGATTTCAAATCATTTTATATAATATCAGACAATGGAAGTCCGAAATGATGAAATGCACCATGAAACATTGTCAACCACCTTCAAACAAACCCAGAAATTTAAAATTATTCACGTTATAGATACTCGTATTATTGAACTAGTTTTCAAATTTGGTTTGAAAATTATTCAATTGACAGGTAACGACTGGTAATATTAACGCAAGTAAAATCACTTCTGGAACTAAACAAGACACATTTATGAGTTTTCCATGTATGTCGACGATGAGGTGTAGCTGATTTAATTAGCAGTGAGACATACTTCATGCTTTATAAAGCAAATCAACTGAGACTCCTAGACTACAAATGGTATCTCGTTTATTTATGTCCGAAGTAATACCTAATTAGGTTTGATTTGAGTAAAATCCGCTATTTTACTTTTTTATTGTCGTTATAGAAACATATCAACCAAATAGCAAGTCTTTGAAATAAATCTGTGTTCAAGCGAAAGCAAAATTATTCATTTTAATGCATATTACATTGTTAAAATTTGATTTTTTAAAGATTGGTGTCAGCGTCGAAAGTGTTCTTTGATGAAATCAGTGACGAATGTGATTCAACAAGGTAAAAAATATTATATCTCGATTATCATTAATGAATACAATAATAATGACGCGACGCGCCACTCAGCTATTTCAGGAAAAGAACCTAACGGAACAAACTTTTAGGTGAAAAATGAGTATCATGAAATTTACTTGTTCAAGTGTTTGGATTTTTTAATCTTTCAAAATTTCAAAAAAAAAACTTTCTAGTACACAATAATTTTTTCTCGTCAGTCACTTCTCGTAGTTAATTTTACCCATCAAAAAACATTTCGGAAAGCAAAATTTGTCACCGTAAAAATAATTGAAAAATACACATGAATAGCGGTTACATTTCTCACAGAATTCGCCTTTATATTTTATATAATAATAATAATAATAACGTATCCATCACACTCTAAGCCAAGGCGTGCTGCTGACCACCAAACAGCACTGCCTTGATAGGATACGAATGCTAGTGGCTGCTAAGAAGTCACTAGTGAGGCGAGCGAAAAGTATCGCGGAAAACCTTAGGTTCCGCGAGAAACCTTCTCGCTTATTCCAAGAGCCTCCACTTGTTGTGGATAATCCGCCGACTGGTGATCAGGTGGAATCCTTCTGGAAGGATATCTATGAACACCCGCAGCCACTCAACTTAGACACTCCAGCCCTAGCGCAGTTCTAAGCTTTCAACAGAGAGCTTCGACAGCCTGAGCTCAATGAACTGCGCAACCCGATAACCCCGGATGACGTTCGAAGGGCCCTTGTTGGTTCCAAGAACTTTGCTGCTCCAGGCCCAGATGGGCTGAACACTTATTGGTGGAAAAAACTACCAAGTACCCACCGCCATCAGGCCAGAGTTTTCAACTCATGGCTGGACGGAGAGCAGCCGATTCCGGATTGGTTTGTCGAGGGGCGGACCGTTCTCATCCCCAAAAGCGGAGATTTATCGATTCCTAAGAATTACAGACCGATAACATGCTTGAATTCGTGTTATAAGTTGTTTACAAGCATCTAATTCACACGAATACTCACCGCAGTTGACCGAGTGTTCGAACGGATATATGAGCAGAGAGGGACATCGATAGATGTGTAACGCAGGACTCGATACAATATAAGCGTAACCTATCTATGGCCTGGATCGATTACCGTAAGGCATTAGATACAATTTCGCATGAGCTTATCTTGCATTTGTTCAGATGCCTTGCGGTACCCGACAAAATAGTGAGATGCATTGAACAACTGATACCACTTTGGCGAACTCGCTTTACCATAACATCTGGTCAAGCAAGAGTCCAAACAGAGTGAGTCACTTTCAGAAGGGGTGTATTTCAGGGTGATTCCCTCAGTCCACTTCTCTTCTGCATCTCACTATTGCCATTATCCGTTGCGCTCAGAAACACTCGAGGGTATAACTGTGGCACCCCCGGAAACCGGAGGCACAAGGTCACCCATTTGTTTTATATGGATGATCTTAAACTTTATGCCTCTGGAGAGAAGGATCTCCATCAGTCCTTGAGAGTGGTGGAAGAGTACACGCATGCTATCGGTATAAAATTCGGGATAGATAAATGTGCAATGGTTCAACTCAAAAGAGGACGGTGCGGGGACTACGGAGAGGATGTGCAGCTCGTAGATGGAAGCATCCTACATCATCTGGATGCCGGAGAGACGTATACTTACATCGGGGTGGAACAACGCCACTCACAAGAGGAAACTGCAGTGAAAAACTCTCTCCGCGGCAAGTATCAGCACAAACTTCGACAGATCTGGTCATCGGAACTGTCGGGGAAGAACAAAGTTGCTGCAACAAATATGCTTGCCGTTCCAATCTTACTCTACTCGTTTGGAGTAATGAAATGGACTCGGGAGGAGCTGTATCAACTTGACGTAAAGACCCGAAAAATGATGCATCTCTATAGGAGTTTGCATCCCAAATCGTCCGTTCCACGGTTGTACTTCCCCCGATAACAGGCAGGCCATGGACTTTTGAGTTTGGAGTGTCTACATGACAGAATGGTACTGGATACAGCCTGTAAAGTCGTCAGGAGTTCGGATCCCCTTCTCTGCATGGTCCGTGACCATGAGAGAGCAGAAATTGGAGCATTTTTTCTTAGGGCAGCTGCCCGAACAGCTGATGAAGTCGGTATAGTTTTCGACTCTGAACGAGGTGACTACAACTCTGTCACCGAGTTGGAAGCCGTTCAGCAAAAAGCTCAGATAAAAGCCGCAGAGATAACCTTACTTCTGCGGAAACACAAGGATAAGCCAATGCATGGAGTCTTCTTCAATAACATTGGAGGTCTTGACTTATCAAAGCGCATGACGTTCGCTTTTCTCAGGTTGAGTGGGCTGAAGTCGGAAACTGAGGGGTTCATCATGGCTTGCCAGGATGGTGTCTTCAACACCTTGGTCTACCGCAGTCGCGTGATGGGTATAGAGGTTCCGGACACAAGGTGCAGGGCCTGCCGCGAGGCGCCCGAGGCCCTAATGCACTTGCTATCAGCATGTCCAGCATATGTCGTCTCGGACTATATCCATCGACATAACGCGTCAATACTATTACGGTATTGACGATACACCGGTGTTGCCCAACGCTCCGGGGGATATTGAATCCGTTGTGGGGAACGAGAAGTGCCGAATTTATTGGAACTATTCGTTTCCCACCCTCAGGCTCATACAAGCCAATAAGCCTGATGTAGCCCTCTTCTCGACCACCAGACCAAAACGATATTTGTCGTGGAATTTTCAGCTCCTGGCGAGACGAATATCGTCAGAAAAGAGGAGGAAAAACGGATAAAATATCGAGATTTTCTCTTCGAACTCCGCAGACTCTATCCAGATCACTCTGTCAAGATGGTTGTTCTAATTATTGGAGTCCTTGGTGGAATGATGTCCTCTCTATTCTCGAATCTTAAAATCATACCGGCTTGCTGCATCAAGGCAGAAATCTTAGTCACACAGATGCAGAAGGCTGTCATTCTTGGCTCACTGCGCTTGCTCAGGGCACATGATTCTCGGACCCAATGATCACTTACCCCACGGTGTGGGGAGTGATCATTGGTTGATAATGCTGGCGCGCCCTCCCGAATGTATCGGGGCTTCGGGGGATAGGGCCTGACCAGCGCACACTACGGTGAAAAAAAAAATATAATAATAATAATAAATATAAGCAGGGATGGCCACTAACACCCTTGGCCTTTGGTGAATTGCGACACCACTTACCCGAGCAACTGGTACAAAACCGGACCGGCATCCCAGGCGCACCCGGGAAGGAGAACTCTATTCTGCCTCCGGTGCCGGCCGTGGGTCCACAGGGCTAACCACCCGTTGGACCCAACTCTTGGTTCCCAATAATCGAGGAAGAGGCCCCCACAATCGACCCGCTCGGAGGGGTCAGAGGCAAGGTGGTGGGGCCCATAACGATGATTTGCCTACCAATGACAACCCTGGCAACGACAACGGACGCTTTGAGTGGACGCATGAGCTGAGAGATAGCCTTATGCATTGCTACGAGAGTAGTGAGCCTGCGAGAAGAGGATACATGGCGATATTGCATGCTCTATGGTGTGAAACACATCCGGAGCATGCCGCCTTTCTCGCCCAAAATCTTAGGGAGTATGTATCCTATCTTCGGCGGCAGGGCTATTCCTTGGTGGAATGATGTCCTCTCTACTCTCGAATCTTAAATTCATACCATACCGGCTTGCCGCAATAAGGCAGAAATCTTAGCCACACAGATGCAGAAGGCTGTCATTCTAGGCTCACTGCGTTTGCTCAGGGCACATGATTCTCGGACCCAATGATCACTTACCCCACGGCGTGGGGAGTGGTCATTGGTTGATAATGCATTCTTCGGAAAAAAATAATATCTTCTAGAAACGACGGTAGCTGAAAATTTGATATTCTGATATACATCAGGTCTAGAAGCAGTACTATTCGGGGTGCTTTTTTAAACTGAATACATACTTTGACCTTTATTTGTTTCCTTTGAATTTTGTTCATCCTAGACCCATATACATATTTGAACGTGCAATTTTTCGCTCTTTGATTCGAGTATGTGAAATAGTTTTTATCGTTCATGAACGCAAAGACGACCTTGGGATGACCTTGAATCGTTTGAAGTTAAATCAATCAGACTGACTTCGCTTTGAACATCAACTATTGTTTCTTATTTTATCACTACACTACACACTGTTTTGTACTACAATGTGGTTCATTAAATTTGCAAAAGTCGTTTAGAATTGAATCTCAAATCCGTAGTCATAACCTTCTATTAAAATTTTTATTATTTAAAAAATCAATTAACCTTGTAAGATATATTTTTTATCATCTTTGTTGCGATTATATGTACCTAACAGCTTTAAAACGTTTTGCAAATTTTTCTGACAGAATATATTACGTTATTTTTGATGATGTGCATACGAAAACATACGAAAACATATCAATTTTACCATGAATTGCAATGAGCTCTCGAAGAATCAAACAGTTCGACATTTCATAATTCATCTGTTTGTTAACTTGTGTCATAATTACAAATGCCTCGCCTAGAGTAAACGTTAACTGAAAAGACGGAATCAGTGTTTATTTGTGGTTAAGTTGCAGATATTTTGGGCAGACAGGATCATTAGCAAACAAATACAATGAAAAGCGAACAAAAACTGTATGAACAGAAAAATAAATACCATGCATGGAAGCCCAAATTGATTTCAACATTTCCAGCTTCGAGATTGTGAAATTGTAATGCTCAGATGAAAACATTATCATGAAACGGTTCGTACGCTACATTAAATATTCATTCAATATAGCCGTTTTATTTCGAAAAACAAAAATGATATCCTGTCCATTCCACCAGTGACGTTTAACAATGGATAAATAGGAAATTTGGTGATAAAAGATCGGAACGATTTACCAATTCATGACGGTTTGCTCGTTCTCCAGACATTATACCGGTTAATTTTCTAATGCATGTAATTAGCTCATTCATAATTTGAATTGTGAAGTGATTACGAATATTTTCAATTGGCTATTCAATAAGCTACTATTCCGTTTGTATAGAAACATCATGAACCCATGATTTTTTTTGTTTTTTAGGCAGCATTTTACTTCTTATGTTTTTTTTTTTTGATAAAAATAGATTTATTGGTTGAAAAATTGATACTTCAATAGTGAATAAATCGAAAAGTCTAGACTTTCAGAGAAAACTTTTGATGTCCAAAGAACCCTAAAAGAGTAATCCAATATTTTCTCGGGCAAAGAAGATTTTTCTAGTGGAGTGGGCTGACGTATTATCAACTGTAGAGGGGGATATTCTTCAGAATAGGTTGATTTTCGAAAGAAACGTTTGACATATGTAAAGGAGAAACTTTCAAATAAGAAAGAAACATATTAAATAGTGATATGTATTTTACCACTTTCTACAGTGTCACACATAAAGTTCTCGACATATGGAAGTTTTTCTAATTAATAGATATAATGAAAATTTGACGTCGCAGTAAGTTTGTGCTTGAAAAATGAGTAAAAAAGTATATTTCCTTTTGTCATGTGCTAATGTAAACCTGTCAAATTTGAATTTTTTTTCGAAAATCTTGCCCAGAAAATACCCGTAAATAAAAACACCTCCAGAAATTAGACTAATTTCTGAAGGCTTTGTTGAAGACTTTGTTATTGCAAAGTTCATCTAGTTTTTTTATTTAATTGTTAAACTGATTCGGTATTTAATATATGGACGTTAATATGTCAGTAATCGAATAAAAGTATTTCTCTTCATACTTTTTACACTGGTATTCCCTTTTTAAATAGATTCATATCCAGTTTGATTATTTTTCTAACCAATAATTCAATTACAAACTAACCCAAAATATACTTTTCTGTTAACTAAACATTGACCTACAGTTTCACAACAATCCAAAAGCGATTTGTACTAAACACGATATAAAATTTTAAACATTACAAGACTAATGCAACATGTCGGAAAGAAAATAGTAGGTATATACTGATCGAATCGAAATAAAGTTCCTTTAGTAGTTTTGATTGATGTCAAATTATTGCGTTTGATGAATCTAGTTGTTTTGTGTACAGATTTTCGTATATTTATAATTCACAAATAAGTTTTATGTACAATGTTATCCACACAAGAACAAAGTGGAAATCGTTTGTTCATGTAATAAGAATGAAGAGAAATACGTTTATTCGATTACTGAAATATCAACATCCATACATTGAAAGTCCGAATTAGTTTACCAATGAAATGAAACAACTAGATGAACTTTGCAACAACAAAGACGAATTTCTGAAGGTGTATTTATTTCATTTTCTGGTAACAGGCCAATGCGGGCATTTTCTGGATATGACATTGAAGTCTCCCATTCATCAAAATTATGAAATTTGAATCATGTTTCATTCGTAGAGAGTCCAAGAGTATGAAATTGGAAACTGAGCAACTTTTATTCCAAAAAATCTGATTTTTTGAGGATTTTCGAAAAAAATGTCAAATTTGACAGGTTTAGAGTAGCACAAAGAGGCTCACTTTTCAAGCAAAAAATAACTGTGAAGTCAAATTTTAATTATATCTAGTAATAAAAAAAACTCTCATATGTCGCGAACTTTATATGTGCGACACTATACAGGGTATAACTGAAAAAGTGTAAAACATTCAAGGAAGTGATTCCTCATCGAAAAAAAGATAGGATCTTTCATATAAAGAAACTTCGTTGGAGCATCCTTTGTTAACATACAGCCCCTCAAAGGGGGTACATACAATTTGTATAACAATTTTTTTCACAAGCACTGAAAAAGTTACATTATTGAAATTCACCTGACGTTTTATACTACCAAAAAAGACACTAAGCCAGTAATTTATTTTGTTTACCCCATGGTTGTAAGGAGTGGAAAACGCAAAATAAAATATACCAAAATAAAATAAACCAGTTCACAGCAAAAAATTATTTTACGAACAACTGAAGAGATACATCGTCATAAATGCGAACTGGATTTATTGTTATATTGTAGTTAGTACCTGCATTAAACGATTAAAGGGTAATAAACAAAACTAATTTATTAATAACAAAACACACAACATGTAGAATACACAGTAAATTTTCAATATGTCTACCTTCAGTCATTACGCATGCGTCTAGACGTCGGCGCATTGAGCCATGTATTCGCTCAAATATTCCTGGAGTCTCTCTCATTACCCTACACGCATCGATGATGCGGTTTCTTAAGTCCTCTACATCGCGAACAGGAGTACGATAAACCAAATGCTGTAAATGGCCCCAAATAGAGAAATCGAGAGGATTGAGATCCGGGGATCGAGCGGGCCGTTCTGTGGTCCTCCTCGACCTATTCACTGATTTGCATATGTTTCAGTTAAATGCTGACGTGCTCCTTGACTAAAATGGGCGGGAGCCCCATCATGCATAAAAAACATATCCCTTCCGACGCCCAAAGGAACTTCCTCTAGCAGTACTGGATGCACTTCTCTTAAAAATTGAACGTATGCCTCACCATTTAATCGAGGAGGTAGAAAATGAGGCCCAATCAAATCATCCCCAATAACTCCGAGCCACACGTTAAGAGAAAACTGTTTTTGATCGTTAGTTTCGACAATAGCGTGAGGGTTTTCATCAACCCATATGTGGTAATTATGAAAATTAATAATCTTGTCCCGAGAGAAACTACATTCGTCTGTGAATTCTATCGTCTTCAGAAAGTCACAGTTTCTTCTAATCATTCCCAGCATCCAATTGCAAAATTCAAGACGGTTCGGAAAGTCTCGCGGTAACAGTGCCTGTACTCGTTGCAGATGGTAAGGGTATAAGAGTTTTTCCTTTAAAATTCGAAATACCGTCATATGATCAACATTTAGCTGGAAAGCAATCTTTCTAGTACTGGTAGTAAGTTGTTCTTCAATCAAATTAAGTACTGCTTCCTCAAGCTGTGGTGTTCGTACTTCTTGATGGCGACTACAATCCTGCATTCTTTTGTCGAATGAACCATATTCTCGTAATCGTTGATGAAGTCGAGCAAATATTCTATGTGAAGGATGCTGCCATTGAGGATACATTTCAGCATATCTTCTAGAAGCTACTAACCCATTTCCCTGCGACAGACCGTAAACGTAATGCATATCAGCCATTTCCTCATTTGTGTATTCCATTTTAATAATTAATTTTTAATTTATTGAAGTAACAAATTAGGAACAGAACAACACACAATTAGTATTAATTCAATTTCGAAAATTCACAAACTGACAGCGTCATATCAATTTAATTGTCACTATCGCTAATAGCGACCTACTAGATAGATTAGTTTCGTATTTTCGCATTTATGACGATGTATTTCTCTAGTTGTTCCTAAAATAATTTTTTGCTGCGAACTGGTTTATTTTGGGCAAAAAACCCAAGAGACATTTTTTGTTTATAATGAAACAGGCTATCGGAAATACATTTTTAAATGGTAAACAAATAATAAGACAAAAAGTTATATTGGAAATAAATTTCAGGGGTTGCGTTTTCCACCCCTTACAACCATGGGGTAAACCAAATAAATTTCTGGCTAAGTGCCTTTTTTGTAGTAGAAAACGTCAGGTTGATTTCAATATTGTAACTTCTTTAGTGCTTGTGAAAAAAATTGTTATACAAATTTTATGTACCCCCTTCAAGGGGCTGTATCTTAACAAGGGATGCTCCAATGAAATTTCTTTATATGAAAGATCGTATCTTTTTTTCGATGAGGAATCACCTCCTTAAATGTTTTACACTTATTTAGTTATACCCTGTTTAATGAAGGAGGAGTAGAAAGTCAAAAAGTTATTTTTCACAGAGTTATTTGTCATTAGGAGTAACAAAAAATAAAGAAACATTGACAGGAAAACCCCTGTAACGACGTTTCAAGTGCGGCACTGATTTATCAAAATCGACTTGTAAAATTTTATATAACCAGAATTCCGAATATAATGAGGTGTACAATCGATCAAGTCTTTTTGTCGGGACGAACGTACATAAATTCATCTCTCCAAAGACCTCCACACGTTGCCGAATAGAGGCGGGTCACGTCTGCGATAATAAATTTTCTCCGTGACTAACATCTCTCCGCAATATCTCTCGCCTTACTTTTCTTTTACGTTCCTTTACTGCCACATTCTACATTCTCTTAAAAGCCGTCCCACAACACCTCGACATCAGATGAAGTTTTTGTTGCTCGAGTTTAATGAAATGCAGGCCCGGTGCATTTTGCTTGCAACACATGCTTGGGAAACATTTCATGTCTGCTGAAGAGAATGATGAAAAATGAAAGACATCTAGGACCATAGAAAAACCCTCTGCTATATGAATAGATCTAGCAAATATTTTTTTCGGTAACTTTTGAAAAAAGCATTAGTTACATCACCTTTCGCAACAATCATAGTTGACCAGATACATAACTCAATACTTTAGAGACCGCTCACAGATGATCAAATTTATAACTTCAGAGTTAGGTTTGAATTATTTGCACTGAGAATTTACCCACTTCAAAATACACTCAGTTGCATAAAAAACGACCACCCTCAAATGTTAACAAATTTTGATCTTGAATAACTTTTTCATTTTTTGACCAATTTTGATAATGTTTTAATAGATGGGAAGTAATTTATCCCCGATCCATTTGCATTAAATACATTTCCTAAAAAGGGCTGAATTATATACAATATACGAGGGAAAACAAAGTTATGTTACTATAATTTTGGTTTTAGACATCCTGTGGTGAAATACAGCTTTTGGATGATACTCAAAATCATCGTATATGTAAGCTTGGTTCACTCCTATACATGGTTTTTTCATTCATTACGATAACATGACTCTCTCAAACATTAGATCTGAATTGGGAATTTTGAAATATGGTGTATTTCACCACATTAGGATCCACATTAGGACCTACTTCATTCTTGATTTACATAAATAACCTGGTACAGAGCTTCTCAACAATGTATTTCTTTCTATTTGCAGATGATACAAGTACAAGAGATAAATCTCGAGAACAACCTGAAATGTTTACAAAAGATGGAGTACTGAAGCCAACTACAGAAACCAAATTCTTAGGATACATTCTAGAAGAAAAATTAGATTGGAGAATGCATAGAGCAGTGAAGAATAAAAAGCTATCTAGTGTCATATATGCAATACAAACTTTGAAAAATGGAGTGAATTTCAACGTAGCAAAGACTGTATATCACAGTTCTGTCCAGAGTACAAACTCTAAGACTTCAATAACTCTGACAACTTTATTCAAAAATATTTAACAACTGAATAACAAAAATGTCACTGACAGTCTTCTTTGATCCCCGAAACTTATTCCATAGTATCTTCGTTTCCAGGGCTGCCAACACTTATGGTATCGAATTTTAGGGAAATTCTGTCGACAACAACTCGACATTCATTTTACGAAGGAGAGCTATTTGTGCTCTTTCGGGACTCCAAAGATCAGATTCATGTAGAGAACATTTCTTTAAGTTAAAAATATTTACACTGGCCAATATGTACATTTTCAAAGTAGGCATAGCTGCATTTGAAAGAAAAAAAAATTTCACATTTCTGACATCCACAATTACAACACTCGTAACAAGGACACTTTCTTGATACCATCATTCAATTATGAAGTGAATCAAAAAGGGCCATTATACATGGTAGTCAAAATTCTCAACAAATCACCTAATTCGACCAAGGTGTACTCTTTTTAGAATATTACTTAGTTACATGAGCAAAAAAATGAATGAACTTTTTTTTCTCTTATGCTTTTCGAGGGAAACTAAATTATGTATATTGATGTGAGTGATTTTTTCTTCACAATAATTATGGAAACATCAACAATTAGTAGCGAACGACTGAAGGTAGTTTGGAGAATAGTTTCCATTCTCCGGGGCATTCCATGAATTAGCGTTTGAATATACTCCTGGTTATTCCACTCATATATGAACCAACATGAAGCTAATTTTTGTTCGTAGGTGGTCTTTCGCGATTTCTCACACGTTTACCATAGGAATGCTCAATAGGATTTTCATCCGGAGAGCATGCTTGATTGTTGTGTATGACTGATACGTACAGAAAATGCAATGGTTGATTCAATAATTCATGAAACATTTTGACTTTCTACTTCTTTTCACAGCAAGTGGGAATCTTCCAAAGGAAAGAAGAAAGAGATTATATTGTGTTTATTCAAAATATATGTCCCGGTTCTTTGAGAACTTATAATGAAAACTAATAGTGAGTTGCAGTCAATATTCACATAACATATTTTCATCAAGTACTTTTGAGAAAATTACAAAAAAGTAAGCGTCTTTATCAATATTGTTATTATTAATACTCACATAAATATTTACGAAACACTAGTGGAAATACAAGTATGATGAACAGCTATGTTTATCTACTATTTGAATATTAGTTAGATAATATCAGATAGTATAGGAATAAATTAAGTTTTATCTTCTGATAATGCAAACTGGGTTGAGTTTTGATGCGGAGAAACGTGATTCAATAATGAATATTGATTTGAATAATTGATTTTATATCGTAATTTCAAGCAAGCAATTCCGTACGAACAGCACTGTTCAATAAATCCGACTCTGAATGGCCAAGGATTTCTACCAGCCAGTGTCCAAGATCATTAATTTTTGCAAGTTCTCTCCCATTATACCGGTTTCAAATAAACAAAAACCATCGGCTTCAAGAAAATTAAATAAAACTGAATGACTTTAATGCCATGAAAACTGAGCCTGTTATTTTAAAAAACTGGATAGCTAGATTTGATCGGATCAGACTTACATAGTATGCGTTTCGAATGATTTACGAGACGAAATTTTCAATTTTTGTAAAAACAATCATTTTTAATAATGCACCTTATTTCAAACACCAAATGGTAAAAAATGTATCCTGAATATGAAAAACAATTATTTTCGTTTATTCTGATAGAATGGTCTGAAAAGTGTATTCATTAAATCCATATTTTCGAAAATACATGCCAATGTATCATGAATAAACATCACATATTGAAAATGAGATGAACCATTTTGCAATACAGTGAGTATTCAATGAGATATTTCAACAATGCATTTTGTGAATTTTCTCGGTATTTATTTAGGCCGCAGGGGTCAGTCAGCAAGTAGTTATAGGTGGGGTCCGGATACTGTGGGAAAATTTTTAAAAAGGTCCAGAAAAAACAACTGATAATAATTAAGTGCTACCTATGTATTATTTTGTTTTCGAATCAAATTCTGGCTTATTACACACAAAGCCTAAAATTGATGTGAGAAACTATACCGACGCCGATTGTCTTTTGGGACAGTATTTTATTGTTTGGTTCTCGAGAAAACAGCAAATTAGACGTGTGTCTTCTAGGTGAGCGTCCGTTAATCTCGAACCATATTTGTTTTTAAAAAAATGCATCTTTGAGATAGATGTTCCACATATGTATGTCGAGCCAAACATAGTGTTCTTTGCAATTTTCATATTTCTCTGGGACATGTTTGGTCCAAAATTCTTCAGTGAGTACCGTTTTATACATTTGCAAAGTTACATCTTCTTGAAAATTAATTGTCTCTGTTTGAAGTGATGGATTCAACAGATTTAGCAACTGTCCATTCTGCCACTACATCAATTTCAAATGGCGATTTAAAAAAAGGAGATAGCTTGCCCATCTCTGCAAAGTCTTGGAATCTTGTAGTAAATTAGTTTTCTTCGGAGTTCTTTTTAACATAAAAACAATTTGAATAGAGCGGTGGAAACTCAGGAGGCCAATGTCTACTCAAATTGAAAGCAGCCGGAAATATTCATCAGCCAACCTCCTGTACTCCTGAAAATGCAAATTTGAAACACGGTTCGTAAATCTTTAGTATCATAACATAAAAAACAATAACCCTTTCTTCCACTAGGATTTCGCCCATGACAGAAGTGAATACCAGGAAGGACATTCATCCCTAAAAAAATTATTCTGAAATGGATAATAATAACAATAATAGATTGTAAAGTAATCTGGAGTGCGGATCCCCTTCTCTGCATGGTTGCAGAAATAGCTGGAATTGGAGCATTTCTATTTAAGGCAGCTGAACGAGCGGCTGATAGACACAGTACGAGGTTATGATAACACTGTCAACCGTTACTATCCAAGAGTATTTAGAGAGGCAATATAAATTCGAAATCACAGAGATAATTTCAAAGAAGAGACAATGAACGTTAATACTTGTTAAATCAGGCTACATGTCCTTAAAAGTTCACAAATAAGGTCAAGTAATCCAAGAGGTCAATGACTACCCAAATTGAAATCAGCTTAAAATAATCATTAGCCAACCTCCTGTTCTTCTGAACATTTTCAAAACCCATAAAATAAAAAACAATAACCCTTTCTTCCACTTGAATTTATCCCAGCAGGATGATGTACTGCCGTCCGGGTTGAACCGCGTCTATAATTTTCATCTGTTCGATATTTCGGCTTCTGCTTTCAATCCATTTTCAGGAACCACGTGAAACTGAAATTTCATGACTCAACGACAGAGTGGTAATCTAACTGACCCCCATGTCTCGTTCTTGCTCTGTTCATATCCAAGTGAACACTTATAACTTTGTTGTATATACAGTGTGTAAAAGGAAAATGGAATAAATTTATTATTTCGGTTACAGTATATATTTTAACAAAATTTCGAAACACATCAAATTTAAATTATAATTTGAAATACTTCAACGGAAAATGCTACCCCTACCTTCAACCTCCGTCGAATGACAGGTACAACCCCCAATTTTTCAAATGGGAAGAATAGGTTTGTGATATATCCTTTGAAAAGTATCTTCATTCTCTATTCAAAAACGATATATCACAAGCCTGTACTTCCTATTTAGAAAATTGGGGGTTGTACCTGTCATTCGACGGGGGTTGAAGGTAGGGGTAGCATTTTCATTTATTTCAAATTATAATTTAAATTTGATGTTTTCAGATTTTTTCAAAATATGTACCGTAACCGAAATAATATATTAATTCCATTTGGCTTTTACACACTATAATATATATATATATATATATATATATATATATATATATATATATATATATATATATATATATATATATATATACTTTATGGTACACACTATAATATATATATATATATATATATATATATATATATATATATATATATATACTTTATGGTGAGATTTTCACAAAATGTTTTACAAAACCCCCAACATTTGTTTTACTATCCAATAGCTTCTTTACACCTCTTCAATATTCAGTGTGTTATCACTGTTTAGTGAAATATATATATATATATATATATATATATATATATATTAGTGAAATATATATATATATATATATATATATATATATATATATATATATATATATATATATATATATATATATGTATATATATAGTGTATATATTAGTGAAATATATATATATATATATATATATATATATATATATATATATATATATATATATATATATATATATATATATATTTCACTAAACAGTGATAACACACTGAATATTGAAGAGGTGTAAAGAAGCTATTGGATAGTAAAACAAATGTTGGGGGTTTTGTAAAACATTTTGTGAAAATCTCACCATAAAGTATAACTTGATAACGAAATAGATAAAAAACCCTATTATGAAAATAATGTGTGAAACTGTTTATTTTTCTTTAAAATATTTCACCAATATCTTAGTGATACTTGTAATGTTTATATTATCAGATAGATTTGTTGTCACAGTGGTTTCGACGATATAAAGGGATACTCGGGTACTTTGTGTTCACTTAATCCTAGATGTATTTGGATTCATCCGTTCGTTTCGCAAAAAGATGAATATTTTGTCATTTTGAAAAAAAGGAACAGACGTAAAATTTTCAACATATGTTTGGGTACTACCCTGTTCATTGTGAAAAAGCATTCTGCATGGTTCGTTAATGTTTATATCGGTAATCGTCAAACTTACCGAGTTCAAACTCTGATTCCTGGTCCTCAACTATAGTTTCCATAGTTCCATGGTCGTGGAAGCATCACCACCGGCACTACCGCTCCACGTCGAAAGCCACTATCCGGACCTTTTGGACGGAGAAAGAGCACACTTCGAAGAGCTCGTTTGGCAACAATGTTTGCACGCGGACGCAGTCGAACAACGCCATAGCTCTCTCCCTTCGCACGCACAGACACACTATTAACTTGTCGACTTAAACCACTAATTTAGTCATCAGTTAACTCAACAGATCATACAGGGAGGGCCGTTTCTGTTGGAGTCTGCGGGAAAGACCTAGTACCTACTGTTAATAGTTGTATTTAAAAGATTCGATATTTAACGATATTTTGTGTTAAGTTCAACCTGGAAAATTTTTGACAATTTTGAGTGCTACTGAGAAATGTAGTAATTGAGAAAACATAATGATCGAGAAAGAAGGCTTTCTAGTTTTCTAATTCTCCACCATTGAATAAACATGTTTAATGATGGAAAAGTATGAATCCAAAAAGATGTGTTTTCGAAAAATTAATAAATATCTTCATTTGAATTGAAATAGAATTCATATGGCTGATATTAAATTTACCAGTCGTGTTTTTTTACGTACTAGGTTTGTTCTGGTTCTAACATACGAAACTGTTTGGAAACTGCGCAAGACATGATGCGTACAAGCAAAAAAATCTCAAACAGTCCGAAATAGTCTCGGACACTTGGTTAAACCAAAACGCATTTTGAGGAGACCACTGTGCCACCTATCGTATATATGAAGAGATGAAGACGAGAAAATACTGTTAATCATGTCCATTTTGTTATGTAGCGTATCATTGTAGTCAGTTCAAATGTTATCTAACCTCAATCATCAGTTATTTAAATCATATAGATAAAAAAACATCCTAGCAAATAGCCCAAACAAATTTCCACATAAATGCGCATGAGCAATGGGAACAGTTCTCAACAGTTCAGACTCAAGAGCAAAAACGATTCGGGATGGTTCAAGACAGTTTAGGATCATTTCGCAGTCGAAACCAGAACAGAGGATTCATCAATCCGAAATTATCCTCAATAAATCAGAACGCTCTACATATACTGTGCATGATCTTGACGTCCTAGAACCTGAATTTTGTAGAACCAGAACAAACCTACTGTATCGTGACATGAAAAGATTCGTCTTTTCCGGTGGGGAGATGCGACAAGAATTTTGTCCCGAAACTTCGAAGTGCAGAAATACGATAGATTTCCATGTAATTGAAAATTCACATGAATATATTTTCATTAATAACATTGGGCATCGTTCCAATCAACGATATCTATTTCAATTCCATTACGACTGTGTGAAGTACTAATTGAGTAAGAAGAAGTGGCTTTGATGTAATTCAGTGTTCATATTTATGAAAGTATTTGTTTCGGAGGTACTTTTTCTTCAGTTTGTATCTGAAAGAATTTTTGTGCATGTTCTACACATCTTTGTGAAGAATTTTTATTGTGGTTATTTTCTTTCTTTGTTTCCTAATTCTTTTATTCTGTTGGAAGTTTTTCTTTATTTATTGATGAAACAGTAAAAAGCCGAAAAGCAAACAAAAATTATAATAATTTTTTTAAATAAACATTAAGGTATCATAGAATTTTTGCGAATAGGTCAAATTTCGTATTGAGGTACTGATAATGGCACAAACTGTTTACTATTTTTCACATGTTAAGCTGGATTGATTTATATGCAAGAAAAATACTTTCGAAAGAGCTCCTTTTTTTAAGAACAAAACACAAGTAATCCAAAAAAATTCTTGAGGCGCTCTAAAAGCGGCGATTCACGTTGGATTTGAATCGCTGGAGATTAAATTCATTTGGAAAAACGTTTTCAAGAAGTTTATTCTACACAAACACAGTTCACCAAATGAAAGAGTTCTTTAACAGTAAAGTTTGAGGTGTCCTGAGTTGAACCTCAAAACGATGAGCAGCCACAGTCGTCGCCTATTTTTAATATGTACCGCTCTTAACAAATGTGCCAATCCAGTTGAACACGTCTCGAGAAATTATCTATAAAAATAGCTTCATGGTATGGTTAGAGGCGGAGTTCAATACATGTGAACAACACTTTAAAAAAAGGTTTGATCTGAGCTTTTCAAAGCATCAGTAGTTGCTGAAGTGTTTAGGTACAGTTTCTTGGTTCGGAACAGTGTTCCAAGCTTTTGAGAAGCAGCCTTTGTAATTCCAGCAACATAATCGTGCTAAGACATATTGGTGTCCATTTCAACCCCCAACAAACTTATCGAAGCAAAAAGCGGAATTTTCTGCCCTGTCATAATTATATTCGGTTCGGTTATCTTTTTGTAGAAAACCAATGACTGTGTTTTCGTGGCATAGAATTGACCCTGGTTACTTTCACCCCAATTCGAAATCACCTCATTAAGATATGCAACCTCCTGCTGTCGGTGAAGATGTGTATCCGCAGCCGATGTCCTGGTATCCAAATGGAATGACGAGACAAGTCTGCTGTCGTCAGCAATTCAATACATTGGATTTTTGGTTTTCTGCAATAAGAGGGTTGGAGACAATATGAATCCTCGGGAAACACCAGCGTTCTTTGACGACCACTTGCAGGTAACGTTCTTTCACGAAGCTGGAGAGCCATACAAAAAATGATCCGAAAAGCCATATCATTGAGGTTTGCCCAGCAAATCCTCATGCCACACACTGTCAAAAGCTTTAAAAATATCAAGCTTAACAGATTTTGACTCTCCAAGTTTATCGATTGCGTTATTCCAAATATGGGTGACACAGGACAGAATGTCGCCTGTTGATCTTTGTTTCCGAAAGCCATATTGATGATCTCTCAAAATGTTGAAGCCTTCCAAATATTTAAGTATAGGGTGGTTTACGGCTTTCTCCATTGTTTTTTATATCACGACAGAAAAGCGACTGATCTATAGTTATTTGGAAGAGTTTTAGTGTTTCTTTTTTTGAGAATGGGCTGGACGCAAGACAGGTTGAAAATACTGGCGCAATTTTTAAGTTCGATGACAGATACTTCATCAGGACGAGACGCCATTTTGATATTGGGCTGTTTCAAAATTCTCCTGATTACACGTTGTCGAAAAGTAATTTCCAGCATTATGGATTCTAGTGTGGGAATAGTGGGTGGTGACTTTCCCAAAAAATCGACTGAGGAGTTGGACGTAAATTATTCAGCTAATAGATTTGCTTTTTCTATGGTTGTTGTTGCAATTGAACTATTTGCTTGTATTAGTGCATGAATTGTGGATTTTGTGATTGACAGCTTTAGCGACCGACTACTTTTACATGAATACTGAATTAAACAAAAAACACTCTTTATTCAGTTTGTATTCCATAGATTTGTTACGGAATTGAATCAATTGAATCATATATCATTCATAGGATTATTACACAATATAGTAGATGAAAGAGGTAGAATTTCACTTTCATGGATGTCTACCAGTGAGAATGACAGTATTTCTCTTTCATTTACTATACATATTATGTAGCAATCCTGTGAATGATATCTGATTCAATTCCATAACGAAAATTCTGCAAAATGAATAGAAAAACTGATACCTAATAATATCTTCATTATTTTCAGCAAAAATTATTATCTACAATGCGTGTTGATGAGAGTGTAACAGTTCTGGTGTTTGGGAGCAGTATTTGTTCTGAGTACATCTCTTGATTTATATCCAATTGTTCACGATGTCGGATCTTGCACTTGAATTTTGGAAATTATTTTACCACAAGCCCTTTCAATATAAAAGGATTAAATTACTAAAATAGTATTTTCATCCTTTTCCTACCCTACTTGGCTACACAAAGAACTGAATTTCATTTCAAACGAGCCGCATTGCGAATTGCAAATTGCATTTGGCATCACAATTAACTTTCGTACGTGACCAAAGAAAGACACTTTAGATTTCTTGAGTTTTCACACAAAAACCGGCAATTTTGTCAGAGTACACGAGAAAAACATAGCCGTGGAAAATCCGAACTCCGATCTTTGTAACTTAAAAAAACTCAAATCATATCTTTAATTGAGTGATCACTGGATGTGGAACAGCAGGGCCGGCTCTAGGTTGAAATTGTGTTTTCATCTTTATCCCATCGATACTTTCTGTAAACTGTCGATACGAAAAACTTGACATATTTCAATAGCTGGAGAGAAAAGCGATAGCAATTGAAATTATAATTCTGCAAATACTTAATCTTTTTTTTTCTAATACGTTTATGGAAAATGTTTGCTAAAAACATCTTTACTTTTTGATAAAAAAATTCATAGTGAATATAAATTGGTCGCAGTTGCAAAAATGAAATCAATATTTTTTGGACTCAGATCTGATGTACACGGCACTCTCAAAGTCTACAGTCCACGTGGACTGTAGACTTGGCGGTTCATATTGGATACTTTTTACTAACCGAGTTTTATGATTGGCTGAAGAGTCAAAATTAAATTTGAAGTCATGTTACGGTGACAAACAGAAATCGGGAAATGCGGAGATGGTTACCGCCGTCGTGTTCAGTTCAGGAACTGATCGTGATGTGAGTGTTGAAATTCGATATCGGTGCAGTTATAATTGTTTGAACTTTTTGTTATCTGTTTGAGATGTAACGTCTTTGGAGAAGTACTAATAGTAATAATGAGTGTGATAACAAGTAGACTTTTTTCAGTGCAGTGATTCCAATAACGATGGTGAACAATGCGAAACAGAGATACCAGTGAATAAGATTCAGATGCATTTGGATATTCAAACACAGAGAGTATGTTTCACTGTATGTAGGAATATACATCTCAAGTTTGGTTTCGAGGAAAACAAACTATTACAAGAAACATCAGATTATTTGACCGAAATTTCTTTCTCAACTGTACGTAAAATAGTGAAGAACAAACCTTATGAACGCAAGACGCGATGTGATACGAGATTACCAAAACCTTTAGATATTCATCTAATAAAATCATTGAAAGAAACAATGTACGACTGTTACAAAAGCAATGAGATTCCTAGAACTGAAATCATAAGGAAGAAATTGAATACTTCCGGCCAAAACATGAGCTGCTGTGACAAAACGTCAAACAGTTATGGAAAGCAGAAAAATAGTGGAATTGCGTAGCAAGTAGTTGGAACAAATAACTAAATATAGACAATAACAACGACAAATTTTCTATTCGGACGAAACTTGGTATGATACTCACGACACAGTTACGAAAGGGTGGAGAACGTGTGGGCTTAACATGCCCTCAAACAAAGTATCACGACTAATCATTGTACATTGCGGAGGAAGTAACAGATGGGTTCCGAATTCTTTGAAATTATGTGAAAAAAAACTTGAGGTACTTCAATTTTGACTATCTTAAGAACATGAAAACTACCATTTTCTAGGAATGGTTGGAAAACACACTGATCCCAAATTTGGATGCGAATAGTGTAATAGTTGTTAACAACGCTTTTTATCATTCGCGACAGCTCATCAAAGTATCGAATAAAATTTCGAGAAAAGAATGAATACAGAGTTTTTTGATGGATAACAATTTGTATTTCGCAGATTACTATTCCAAAAACCAATTACTTGAAAAGTTCTATAGACAAAAAAATTTGAAAATGTGTATGCCCTTGAGAGTATTGCTGAAAAGTATGGACATCCCATACTGAGACTTCCACCCTATTTTTCTGTTTTCAATTCCATTGAGTTGATTTGGGGAAAATTGAAACACAAAGCATCAGGCGTAAAAATAATTTTCCAAAATTTGATAAGAAGGTACTAAAGCTAATTAAAGGAGAAACATATAATATTATCGAAGAAGACTGGCACAACTGGATTGCAAAAGTAATTTTAGTTGAAAAAGACAATATGGAGACTATATATATATACAGAAGACTTATTAATTCCAACCATTTCAAGAAAAAGGCGTTTAGAAATATTTTTTTCTTTATGTAAAACTTTGATATTAGAGTAATTTGGTTTATGTCCTGTTTCTATAGAATGTTGTGCTAATGAGCATGATTTCTTATTGAGCTTTATATCACTTTTATGTGAAGTTTCTAGAATTCTTGATGATAGAATAACTTCACATAAAAATAATATAAAGTTCAATAAGAAATCATGCGCATTAGCACAACATTCTATAGAAACAGGACATACACTGATATCAAAGTTTTACATACAGAAAAAAATATTTCTGAAATGGTTGAAATTAATGAGTCTTCTGTTTGTATGAATAAGAAAACTGACATTGATAATCTCAGCAATATATAAAGTAACTTACTGGAACTACATCAAAAACTTAATAATAATGAAAATTGTATCAATCAATAACTCTTTCTTTAAAGTCTAAGATTATGAAATCATCATACACATTGAAAAATTACATTTATGTGAAGGTATGACATTTGTCAAACCCAAAATAATCTTATACATGTTCAACCTTCTCCGTCAGTTTATATGTTCAATTTATTGTTTTTAACTCATTTTTACTGTAGGTATGATTTGTAATGTTTTTCAATGGCGAAAAAACTAACAACTTAATAAATTATAGGCCCTGAAGAAGCTTCCAATTAGAAGCGAAAGCTTGCCAAAGTAGAGCAGATTTTTGATTTTTTGACTGAGAGACCCTGTTAATCCATTTTGCTCTAAATATATATATATATATATATATATATATATATATATATATATATATATATATATATATACGGAATAATGTTGGGGATGCAGTCAAAATTGCTGGGCTATTGTTTAAAAAATAATCTTTGTTATATGGTCGAGCTTTCGAGAATGTTTATTCCCTTTATCAAGACATTAACTTGAGGTTATAGTAAAAAGTCGAACGTTTCACTGAAAAGTTTGTGTTTCTCAACATTTTTAAGACGAACATGTACAGAATTGAACTCAAGCAAATGGAAGACTGAACATATCAAATCAGACTATGAAAATATACTCTCTCATCACAGAGAAAAAAGGGTTCAACTAATTGGATGACATCTTCATACCATATGACATCCCTCACTGATAATTAGTGAATATGGTTATCCCACTCCTGACTGCACTAAACAGTAATTTCAATGGATAAGGCTAAGCTCAAAGAAACCGACGCGCCTCCTGCGGATCCCGTTTCGAGTAGATTCCCATTTAATCCCTCTCAATAACGTGTTGTGAGTGTTGCCAGGTCTGTTCTTGTGCATTTCATTTGAATAACTTCGGACGAAAACGTATAATTCAGGAGGAGTATAATTCAACATAAATTATTCGCTTAGGAAAATGTTTTTTTCAGAATAAGAAGTTGAACGAAAATTATATTATACTTTCAAACGAAATAGAAATTTCATTCTAGTGACTGCATTGAATGTATAATATCCCAGTTTTTGATTATTTTTGACATGTGTGGCTTGCAAAGAAATACTTTCTTCACGTCTTCCATGACTCGAGGTTAGGTTAAGTCCAAAGTTAGTGGGTCTATTTGACCCTCCATTGCAACCCACAAGGGTTTATTGTGGCTCATACCTATTCACACTAGACCAAATAAAACCAGCTTCTTAACGAAGCCGATTAGTTTGTATGGTGAGTGTTTCAGGTCAGATGGTGAGAGTACGGCTCTGTCGAACTCTAAAAACCTGATTTGGTCCCCAGCGGGGCAGGCATAAAGTATGTGCTCTGTTGTTTCATCATTTTCCAAACAGAGGTGACACACACTGTCTTCCGACATTCCGAGTCTCTGCATATGATGATTCAAATGACAGTGACCTTATAAGAAGGCCTGTTAGACATCGTAGTTCATCCCTACTGTAGTCCAACAATTGTTGGTATCAAGCTTCGAAGGGTGAGTAAACGCCTTGGAGTGAGCCATTCCTGGAAGATTTTGCCACAAGTCCATAAATCTTCTTGCCATCCAGGTATTAATTGCACCAACCTGCCAGAAGACGCTCTATTGATCTACTCAGTTAACCTATAACACCTCAGACCGCCAGGTGGCAGCTTTGGAATGGGTACCATTGATGTGCATCATCTGGAATATCCTCTACAGTATCCTTAACGACTTATTGAACATATTCTATTCTCAAGCTCAAGAAGCAACATTTCCACCTTAATGACCGCAACAACATTCCCATATGAGGAAACCTACAGTTCAATAAAAGAATTCCTTCACAAAAAACTACTTCTGTGAAAAAATAAAGATAGATATATCATTTCATAATGTTCCCTTCACTTATTGTTTTTATGTCTTTGAGTTGAGTAGAAGGGAACAAAGCTAATCATAAAAAGAACCAATCATTCACTGAGAATGATTGCATAAGAATTGAAAGGGTTTCACAATAGATAATAGATTTGAGGAATAAGTTGTCAGATGACTGAAAGAATTTATTGCCACATTATTTTCATCGAGAGGTAAAAATTTGGAAATTTTACAGAAAAATCTTACAATTCATGATGTAGACGTTTTGTAATCGACTACAGAACTTACCTAATTATTTTGATAGAAAATGAGGAAAACCTTCAAAGTAGAGCACCTCAATCAGATGGACTGAAGATTTAATCTGTAGATTATTATGACATCGATTATTTGTTGCACAAACTATAAAGGATAGGACCAGATGGTGCCATTTTCACTTTGTTATCAAAGAGATTAGTATAAATCCATAGAGTACATCAATATTATTGATAAAATGAATGTATAATTGTCATGTGATCCCGCAGAAGTAAAAACATATCCAATATTTATCGACTCCATGATGCTACCAATTATAATGATCAAGAAAACAGGACAGTACAGATAATTCACAACTATAAGAAAGTATTGGACAAATAAAGAACTATATGGGTGAGAATGGAGTACAGATGAACTGTTCTAGAACAAAAATGAATATTTATTATAATAATAAAAAAATCTTTCAAGTTCCCATTTCATTCAGAGACCTAATATCACCAAATTATCAGGTTAGTTTTCAAAAAATACCACAAAATATTCACAGATAACTTGAGGCTCAGGTTTTGGATTTTAAGAACAGATTTTGAATTCATGAAATTCCAGGATCAGATTCATAGGACACAACATATAATTGACCTACAAGATTGAAGACTTCAGGGATATCAGTTGAACAAACCTACAAAAAAGATATGAGTTAATTTTTTATTACAAGGTAATCCATCAGTTGCTTTCAAATTTTCTCATGAATGGACATTCTTTCTGAATATTGCTCATTGTATTCTCGTATGCGTCTCTGGCAATGAGACAAAAAGTAAGGAACACTTGATTTTGTTGTTATGTTGACTGATTCGATTTATATTTGTGAATCTCCATTAAGAATAGTAGGTGGCTTTGAGTGAATATTACAAAAAACTCATGGTATAAACCAAGAGTTGTCAGTAAACACCAGCAGAAATCTGTAGATGTAAAAAAGGCAAAGGGTAGGATTAATGTTGATCAAATAGCGTTGCCGCTATTTCGTATAACCAAATCCAAAACGAACTCCGTCAATTTCAAACTTTACAACAAGTTGACTCCGGAGGAGCGTTCACTGAATAATATTAAATTCAAAAGAGCTACTAGAGATAAACTTTGTTTTCATAGTATTGATGAATTTTCAAACAAATGCAAATGCACAAATGATGCACTGTTTGGATCCTTTGTTGTGGTAATGAACATTTCTGGAGTTTTATCCCAACACCGAACCGTTATTTTTAACACATCGATACGTGTTTCGATCACCAAGTGATCAACTTCAAGAGTAAGTTTAATCTTCCTCTTGAAGATGATCACTTGGTGATCGAAACACGTGTCGAGGTGTTAAAAATAAAGGTTTGGTATTGGGATAAAACTCCAGTTATAATAATTCTTCAAATCTGAAAGTAATGAAAAGTTTTTTATCGGTATATATATCACACGATTCTCTATGACTATTTTCTATGTATGACATGTTGTAAACTCATTTTAAAACAGTCAAATAAATATATCTATCTATTTACAACAAGTTGCACGATTATTAAAAAATGATATGAATACGTAAACTCCTCCCGAAGCAATTACGCTTTTTATATTAGTTTACCATCATCAGGTTTCATCATATTCTGAATGAAAAATAAAATAGACATTTTGATACTGACCAGAGTTAGTCTTTTTATAATAAGCAAAATACAATTTTGAACTTTGAAAATCATTTTTATCACTTCACCTGATACCAACCCTCTAGAAAGTTTCGTTAATCCACCCAGTATTTATATATAGGTTCACATGTTTCATGGATGGTCATTTCAATATAATTCAGCGATTGTCAGGAGCATGCATCAGAAGCGGTTCGTGACATTGATATAGGTCGTTACATGAGCGCAGCCTAAAATTTTTTATAGCTCTGCTGGACACTTGCCAGTTACATAAGAATGGTTTCCAGTGAATCGATTATCATTAAATAGTTGGGCATTTGAGGATCAATTTTTATCCTGGCAAACAGTATCGTAACATATCATTCGTGTTTTCTTCTCAAAAAAGAAATGTATTAGAATTGGGTGAATAACAATGAATAAATTCAAAAATGAATTACTCTAATACTATTTTGGATAATGGGACAGCTGCAGCTGGAAAGAGTTCGATTGAAACAGTGAATTTATTCAAGCTGCTTGTATAGGATGTTTCTCAAATATATTACAAAAAAAATTTCAAAGCTCAAAGGCAGGCGCGAGGCGGCTAAGTGGTTCTTGATTTTGTTAGTTATTAGCGACTCGTCCCGCCATATTTCAACCAATTTTCACGAAATACTGATGAATTATATACACAAATTTTCACTTTGAAACATTTCGTCCATTGCTGCAAACAGTGGGAAAATCAGTAGTAGATCTATTCGACCTCCCACCGTAATTCTATTCAAGATGGACCAAATGAGTTCAACTCCATAACGAAGTCGATTACTTCATTTGGTGACTGATTTTTCATGTCAACTGACATGAGTGGGGCCAAATGCTGAGTACCTGATTTGATTCGCGACGGGACAGGCACCTACCAGTCAGAAGACGCCCCTCCGATGCTAGTAGGTAACCTGTAGCCATCCAAGCTGGAATGTGCATTCTTTGCAATTGTTCTGAAATATTATCAATGGTAGCTAGAATGGCATGCATGCCAGTTCCTCGGTCGATATTGGAGTTGTTGGATGTTCAAGGTGCAAGATTTCTACCTTGTTGACAACTGCAAATTTCCCACGTAAGTCAGCTATATCTGACGATACATTAAATTTAGTCATGTAGGGTCTTTTCATCTCTGGTTTGGGTAAATCATTGTTCGAGCATAGGGAATTGCTAGGTAGGTCAAAGGCAGTTTGTTTCCTCTCCTGATGCAGATGCTGCTTTGGGTGCTCAAGAATTTGAGGCGAAATATTCTGCTCTTGAAGAGGCAGCATGTCGCTTCCTGGATGCATAACCTACTTTCCTAGGTTTGTCAACAGAATCAAGAGTCTAAAAACTAAGATCTTGGGACGAAAGCTTTTTGGCTTTCTACTTCTCCATCATTGAACGGTAAATGTGGGGAACTTCCATAGAAAGGAAAAAAGACAATACAAAAAAGCCTTTGTTTTGAACCCAAAACATTTTTTACAAAAAACTAACATTCCCCGAAAATAGTTTCTTTTCGATGATGTTACTGGAAATTGGTGTCTTCAGTCGATGTTCATCTTTTCAGTACACATCTTTTTCGTGACCGAACTCTGCATTACCACCAGCAAGGTTTCTACGACAAGAGAGCGCCTGGTATCTCTGAAGTCCAGGTTCCATTAGTGACACTGAATGGATTCAGAGTCATATAGACTTCCAGCACAGATACTCTCATCTTGAAATGAGATCTCATTTATGAAGACTCCCACAGATTGACAAACATAGCTGAAAGTGTAAAAATCCCACTCCATACTATACGCCCGGATCGGTGTGAAAATAAAAATATAGACTGTACCATGTTGTTTACTCCACACATGTTACGGTTAAATGCCTCATCAGTGGATAGTCTATCGTAGGACTACTGCCCATCGTGAGCGTTAACATTTTCACACTTTCAGTTGTTTGCTGAGCTGTACCTCTACGAATGATGCCTCATCCAGATTGTACATTCTAACGCTCCCTATTGCAAGGAGATAGGGGGTCGGGGGACTTTGCCTTGTAATTCATAGTAATTCAACTTGTAATCTGATCAATTATATCCAAAAGGCTCAAAGAATAAGTGAATTGGAAATTCAAACACATTGGCAAATAATTGAAAGGATTCGTATAATTTTCTATTGAATACTACAACTAACTCTTTTCGAAGTAGAAGGATTCTGCTTGCGACGGCCTGGCTGGACACTATTCAATCGACTGTCAATTCCCCAGTTATGCCTGTGCAGCAGGAGTGAAACTTGGAATCTGTTCAGACAGTATCGCCTCTTGAAGAGAATCAATCTCCAAGGGAAATAACAATCGTGACGTTGACATTCGTAGAAATATTGGATATCACATAGAGGTAATTTTCTGACTTCATAATGAATCATATTACGGCGAAAACGTAGCGTGAGTGAATCCCAAAAGAATACGGAAGTGAATAATCAAAAATAATTTCACATATAGTCAGTGGGCATACTTGCATAATAATATGCATCTGAAAATGAATGTATGCTGCGGAATTCTGAATGAGATTGAAATTGGTTCTTTTTTTGAACGGCAATATCAACTTGCAACTTTCCTACACTTTTCGATAAAACACTCTTGATAAAAACAAGACTTGGTTTAATCAGCATAATCTTAATATTTGGATGAGCTGGAGTAGTAAATTGATTGAAAAAGCATCTAGATTTTCCGATTCAACACCACTTGATTTTTTCTACAAATGAATTATCTAAAAATCACAACCAAGATTTCGAATCAAATTGTGTAGAAGAATTTTGGAAATTTATGCTGCAATTACTGGCAATAATTATGGAAATTGAAAACAGTAGAGTAATCAGAATTTTACTAACTTTTCTTTACTCATAACTTTTTTAGTGATGAACTTATTCTGATGGAATTTGGAGCAATGATGAACCAAATATTTTAGTGGGGTATGAAATGGTTGATAGAAGTTCGTAAATTAAATTGGTGGGATGTCATATTTTTCAATTAATATTTCCATATGAATTTTCAATGACGAATGCGTTTCGACGTGATTTTGACACTTCAACACTTCAAAACTAACCGAAACCACTAGTGAGTCAGTCAAATAAGTTCAAATAAAATATTTTTATTACCCCAAATCTCATTGTTGCATATCAATGCAAAACCTTGTGCAGAAAGAGAGATCTGAACTTTATCATAATAGACTTTTTCGTTGCTATCTGTACGGTGGAATAAAGAATTAAGGAAATTTGATGTCTTCTTTTTATCCCTCTCATTGAGATTATTTGGAATTCCCTTCATCTCAAATAATCAATTGAACTCACGAAACTTTGCCTGTAACCAAGCCCACTTTTTATTCCATCTGGAGCAGAATTTTTATCAAAGATTATCGTAGATTTGCATCAATTCGGTGTTGATTTTGTCGTCTCTAATCTTTGTTTGCTCTTCACGTAGCGTCGAAACGTCTATCCAATTATCGGTACGAGACACTTAATCCTTCGAAAACAAAGCCAAGCCGGAAATATCTATGAAAAAACATTTTCTTCGTTCTACTCTTGAACCCATTCAATTAGGTCTTGTTGTCTCAACTGCCCGAGAGGCATACAAAAAACGGTTCGAAAGACGATATGCTGTTAAGGACCCTTTTCATATTTTAGCTATAGGATCTTCATGTCGAAATGGAATGAATGGTTTGAAATGTAGATAACTGAAAGAGTAATGGTCGATGTTTACACTGACATTTTTCTCTGTGCCCCTCTTTTATAAAAGTGTGATAGCAATTCTGAATATTTAATAATTTCATTCAATCGGAAAGGAGTTGAAGCATTTTAATAGAACTGCTTCTTGGGCGTTAGTTGAATGGTTATGATAGGTATTGTGAACTACTTTCTTGACATCTAGTTTGGCTTGCTCTTGTTGTTTGTGTATTTTGGAGAGATTATCAAACTTTTCCAAGGGTTATTCTGTTGGTGTTTGGGCATCGGTTTCTGATCTCCAGTTGGCTAATGGTTCTACACGTGAGGTTCCAAAAAGTTGAGTGTATTTTGTTACTCAGCTGTATATGTGATACCAAAAGTTTTCCAGATGGTTAGGTTTTTTCTTGTTTCTTTTATTTGTTCCCGTAGGAGGCATAGGTTTACGTTCTTGGGAATTCTATTGGTGTTTTTGTTTGTATGTTCTGTTGTTATTAAATGGATCTTACCCGTAGGGGTGCATATTTCTTATAGTCACAATTTTGTTCATATATACATGGCCATTCATTTGGAGAATAATCAGCAATAGCATTTGTTAGGTGAGACATGGTTTTAAAAACTTCATTTTACTGCTCCCCAAATATAAGAATCTGCATTTCATAGGAAGGAAATTTATGAATTCTCAATATACGTGATATTTCTCATCTATTCTGCTACTGTTCGTAAGGAGTTGTAGGCCCTGCACAACAATTCCAAAAACCTCAAATTGAGTCTGTTAATTTAGTACTATTTCCTGTTTTATCAGCGATATTAATCAATCATCATGCTGAGTTTATTTAATTGAAAAAGAACTTTAAAAAAACATATCGATTCTCAATGTCACTGAACGGTACATACAAAACTAAATAACTTATTTGGTATAGATCATTTAAATATGGTGAAATAAGATTACTTATATATGAATGGTTACTTCACGAATTTTTGTGACAGAAATGAAGGCTTTTGAGTGCTTAAAAATGCCTCCTTCAAAAATAGAATTGACATGTCTTTTAAGTTTTTCATATTATATTCTAGAACGAAGATAATACGGATAGGAAATTTTTGAATTCACACCACTCATCAGTACACTCAAGAAATTCAAGAACTTTTTTTGATATCTGAAATCAAAGAAATTTTCGAAAAGAAAAAAAAATCATGAATAATGAATACAAGTAGGTATTTTCATTGAACCGATTTTGACAGTTTGTCTACAAAAAGACAGCTGAAGATTGCATTAGTTTTTTTATGGAAGTCATATTGAAAGTTATCTTGAAGTATATTAGCTCGCGACAGAAGGAGCTTCTGAACTTTGAAACAATATACTACATACTAAACAATATACGGCTGATTGATCCCAAAGTTTAGATAAAATAAATATAGTTTAAAAATACTAAAAAACACGCTTTTATAGCATTTAAAACTAAATAACGAAAAATAAATATAGTTTAAAAAACTAAAAAACACGCTTTTAAAGAACATCGAACTAAAAAGTTACAAATATTTTTTTTAATAAGCTTAAAACAATAACGAACGAAAAATACTAGTGCCATATTTTTTGTATATCAAGCGCCCGTTGCTTTTTTCACAATAATACTAATATTTTTTGCTCGTTATTGTTTTAAGCTTATTTGAAAAATTTTTTAACTTTTTAGTTAGATGTTCTTTAAAAGCGTGTTTTTTAGTTTTTCAAATTATATTTATTTGCCATCCATTTTGATGAATTTGGCAATTCCATCAAACCTTCTTGATAATATTTGTTGTAAAAAACAGTTACGGTATAGATATTATTGATTTGATTTTTTTTCAAAGCTATAAAAACAAAGTATGAATCAAGCGTATCCTACTTCAAAAAACGAATGTAAGCATCGGAAAACCATGAACTACTTTGGAAAACCTATTAAAAATATTGACCGTAGACTATACAACAAATATCAAATCGAGCAAATTTGGTAAAAACGAAGAGTGTTGATTAGGTCAGGAGCACAAAGGTTGGATTGTTTTTTTGTCCCAAACTTTATATTGGTCCAACGGAAAGATCTTTCTGCAAACGGATAAAAGAACATAGAGATAATTTTCCAAAATATAAACCCAATTCAACGTTTGCAAATTTTCAGCAGAGGGGTATGATTTGAATCGTGACTATGATGTATGACGATTGGAAGAGGTAGCTTTCAAATTTGATCTTTTGGAATGTTCGGAAATCAATAGATTCAAGAATTCGGAATACTTCAATAATCAAATAGGTATGAATGATTCTACTTGTTTACATTTCTTTTCTAATGATTGAATTGGTTATTAGTTGAATATTTTGAGTAATTTTGGTACCAGGCACCAGTTAGTTGATATTACTTGCTTATTTTGTGAGTTTGTTTTTAAAATAATTGAAATTTTTATGAGTGAAATTCATTATAATTCCAATTATTAGTACAAATATAAGAAGCATTATGTATACTTTGATTAACTAGAACGCCTGAAGAAAATATTGTATTGAAACATGTATTTCGGTTTTGTAAACTGTTGTGTGAAAATTATGTAAGTGACTGTTATTGAATACGTTATTCTTTTCTCCTAGTTGGTACGATGATTTATTGTATGTTTGTCATTTCATTACGTACTCAGTTTACCATAGGATATCATGATGCATTTCATTAGATCGGCCATTGAAGAGGCCCACAAGAAGCCCCAAGTATGGTTGAGATAAGTGGACGACACCTGCATAATATGGAACTATGGGAATGCAGAACTAGACACTTTCCTGAAGCACATCAGCAACGTAAGTCTTTCAACCACTTTGACAATGGAGAAGGAAGTCCACAATGAATTGCCTTTCTTATACGTATTGGTTAAGAGGACCGACACTAAATGGAAAACATCTGTTTATCGAAAACCCACTCACACAGGACAGTATCTGAACCACAAATCCAACCACCACCAATTCACTGAGAGGAATCATCAAGACTCTACTAAACTGTGCTTTCGGTCCCTGTAATACAAGGAAAGGTTTCGAAAAGGAACTAGACATCATCAAAAATGACCTTCAACGAAATGGTTATTCCAAAGTGATAGTGGAACAGACTTTAGCTAGAAGACAGCAAGAGATCGACAAGGAAGCGAAGCCGCCACAATCAGTACTTGTACTTCCCTACATCAGAGGATTGTCGGAAAGAATGAGAACTGGTTCCAAGTATAATATCAGAACCTGTCTCAGATCTGGGACCACTATCCATAACAGCCTCACGAAAAAACAGGCCACCAAACGCAGACTGCGATTAAAAGAATCGCATTTACCAGATACCCTGCGAGTGCGGAGAATCATACATCTGTGAAATTAAGAGGCCATTGAAAGTTCGCATTGCCAAGCACCAGAAACACACACAGCGAGGAGAAACCAGCAAATCAGAAATAGCAGAGCATGTTAGAACTCATCAACATAACATCAAGTGAGCTCAAGCTGAAATCATCCACAAGGAGAAACACTGGTTTAGGAAAAAATTCGAAGAAGCCGCATATATGTTGTCCAACAACACATTTAGCCAAGCTGGCATGGAGATACGCAACATATGGAAACCTCCAATCAAGCGGAACACTACCAACGGTCGTATTCCGCCAAACGGTTAGCTTCCGTTATAACCGATGAAGCGGTGAGAGGGAAGAGGGGATAGGTGAAAGCACTCGAGTGATCTATTAATAGTCACTTAGTTTGGAATCTGTTAATTTGTAATTTTCATTTCTTGTTAATAATTTTTTTAATTTTAATTTCGTGTTAATATTTAATTTTTTGATTTTTTGTTATTATTTGTATTTTATTTCATCGTTATTTCAGTTTTTTTGCTAAAATAATTGTTATTTTTTTCAGGTAACCTTTTTATTTTTCATTTTTTTACAGATTCTTCCAGGGATTTTAAATCAATTTATATCATACTAAACAATGGAAGTCCGAAATGATGAAATGCACCATAAAACATCGTCAACCACCTTCAAACAAAGAATATCACGAACTGTTTCTATCTCTCTCCCTCCACAACGTTACCGGTTACAGATTTCTTGAAACTATACTTCATCAAAAAAAAAAACAGGTGCTGGTTCTCCACCACAACTTCAATTTTCAAGTTTCAGCATTTCCTGATTAGTGTCTCACACTGAATATGTATAATCAAATTCACCTATTGATATTTTCAAATGTTACTGTTTATTACTTGATCTTGTCCTGTTCGATTTTCCAAAGCTTGATTCTAGATTCGTCCTTAATTCAATACTACGATATCACCCCAACCACAGTAATATCAGGAGTCGTTCAAATATGGAATATTCCATAATCGAATCATGTTATTTCCAATGATACAATGATTGCAATATTCGACGAGCAGATATTGTAACATGTAACCCCATAACCTGTAACATTTCGAAATTAGGTCGTCGGGGCACAGTTCGCATTTGGTAAAAACTTCTGCAACTTTCCGGCAAAACCGACGAACGAGTTACGTTTCTGGATTATAGGATTTGTTATAAAAGAAACTGCAGCGGGGGAAATTTTCACCGAGACAGTTTACTGACTAATTATTCTTTTGAGAATTACTATAGGATCGTTCCAAAGAAGAGTTTGGGGTTCACGGTTATGCCCGAAACGACAGACATTAGAGAATGAGCCACTTTGAATTTTTATCTTTTGTATAAAATTCAAGGTACTACATTGTTTTTCTACCATTAGTTATAATTATAGACATTTTAAATACCTCGACGAAAATTACAATGCGAGCTTTATCGTATACTCGTATTACACGGGGTGATGGATTAACGGTACGAAGAAAAATGTGTTTTTTCTGTGACGGGAAAAAGGTTTGACATTTTACCTCTGATGATAGGTAAAAAAATGTATTTTTTTATGAAATTACTTTATATATATATATATATATATATATATATATATATATATATATATATATATATATATATATATATATAATATAAATCGATTTAATTCGTGAGGTTGCAGTCAATAGCTGGGCTGTTACAAAGAAAACTCTTTGTTATATGTCAAGCTTTCGGTATATTTCACACCTTCGTCAGGACAACTACAATAATAAGATTATATATCTTGTAAAAAATATATAAATATGGAGAACTTACTAACGTGAGAATAAAATATAAAATGGTTCAAAAACAGATAGAAAAACATTAATAAATGACAGTTGATAAAAAATTTTGGCTGACAATGTCAAGTGGGAAAATTCTGAATCTATTTCACCGTATATATATATATATATATATATATATATATATATATATATATATATATATATATATATATTTAAATAAAGGTAGAAATTTAATTTTAGAATATTTTCTTATACAGAAGCTACATTTCCTTTATATCAAAAGTATAATTATTAGATGTGCATTGCATGAATGATATGTTCTTTGACGTATTCGGTAACAGTCGAATTGTCTTGTGTTGAAATTATATTTTTTTCTGCCATGGACACAACTGCCGTTGATGTACCTGATCGCAAATCGGGTGTGGGTGTTATTTCAGCACTGCCAAACGTTCTAAACACTTTATTAGCTATGTCTGTCCTGTGTGCTACCGTTTCATCAACATACCCTTCAGCGCCGTTGATGACTTCCAACCGCCATGTTTCATTAGTGTCATCAAGTCTCTCCCAGATTCAACTAAAAGTGTAGCAGACGATCTTCGAAATGAATGACCTGTATATGAATTGGCATTTTCAAGTTGAAGATAACTAGCCACTGCTTCAGGCACCTTATAAAACTGATTGCTACCCACAACCTGATTGATACATTTTCCATTGCGATATGCATAAAACAGGCGGCGATCCTTTGCTGCTGCTGGACGAAGGCCTATGTACATTCGGTAAAATTTAATATATTCTTCAGTAACTACAAATCTCCTGTTTACATCATTCTTTGTTTGCTTGAGTTTCACAATTAATAATGTTTCCGAATCTTCAATATGTTACCTGGTTGATTTCACAAATTCGACAAGCTCCGGCAATCCCAAATACAACAACCTTGGCGATTGAATGAACTTCATCGGGAGCATTATTTAAAAAGTCACTAATATGTGTACTCGTAAATATCACAGCTTTTTTGGGCGTGTAACCTTTCCCATTTCGTTTCAGAAATGTAATTATTTTTGAATATTTTGAAACGTCTACATTATTATTGGATTGTAATATACTTTTAATCATTGAATAATTCGACTACACTGTTGATGGTTTTTGTTATTATGTCAGTTCCGAAAAATAAGCCAATAACACCGTCTCCGAGAAAGAACTGCATGTCTTTTTCATCTTCCATTCCATGAATCTTGAATACGCGGTTTCATAAATTTTCCGCGATTTAGCTGGCAATAATTTTTGTTATGCCACTTTCGCTGCTTCTACTAACTCCGGTGGAGTCAGAGAAAACTCCGAACTAGACATTTTTCAAAATAACTACTGACCATTAAGTTTGCAATTTTTGAATCGAATCACAAAATTAAATTGACAAATATTTGATTTTCTATTGATTGGTTTCCTAGCAACGCTGTAAGTACAACATCCTACCTGTTTAAAAATTCAAATATCACATCGATAATTTTCTGACTTTAACATATTGTAATTATGTTTCTTTCAATATTGAATCGTCGTTTTCCCGTCACAGAAAAAATTGTGTATTATACACGGGAAAAATGTTAGATTTTAGCTTTCGGTTTTTTGTCTCCCGACCCGAAGCAGAGCTGAAATCTAATATTTTTTCCCTTGTATAATAAATAACTTTATATTATCATAGGTAGTTATTGTCAACCATAACAATAATTTCATAATTGTTTCAACCAACTTAATAATACATAAGATCAATTTGTTTATCAAAACTTTTTCCAGGTAAACATTAATTTTTGCGGGTTTTGATCCGTGTTCCGGATCCTCACTGGGATTGATCTCAGGACGTTCCGGATTTTGATCCGTACCTAATCCGTGTTATTATCCGACGTTTCGACAAAGTCTCATTGGTCATCTTCTGGCGATTTTTGTTAAGTATTCGAAAGTCGACCAACCTCACTCGATCCGCTCCCTACTATATAAATAAAATGATGTTTGTTACGTGTTCTTAATTGACCTCATCTCCCCGTAAAGGTTTGAAATGTTGAATCGACGTCGTGATTGATCTCACGATCAATCCCAGTGAGGATAATAACACAGAACACGGATCAAAACCCGATTCAACCTTAGAGTCAACCTTAGAGTCAACATAAATAGATCTACAAATTACAATGCTCTATTTTTCTCTCAAGCCATGATATTCACCGAAAGACAGCATTTTGAACGTATGTTGAGTTTGGTGAATAAGTAGGAAACATTCTCGTTCTCGTTCATCATTAAAACCTCGTTCTTGAAATTCTTCGTCATGAACAACACAATTGGTTATTCTTTGTAACGGAGGATTTACAATTTGAAAGTTGATCCTTGGAAATTGTTTTCATCTTTTCTTTTATATTTTTCATAAAATTTATTGAATATTACTTCTTTGTTCGAGGGAAATCAATTAGCGTTTATGATAATCACAACTCGTTTATTGTACTTTCAAGTTAGAATATTTCTAAATACTTAAAAACAAATTGCTAATGATTCTCAAAAAAAGAATAGTATATTATGCAACGATCATGTAATGATGGCTATTAAGACACGAGCATTAACCGGGATACGAAACGAGCCGAAGGCGAGTTTTGTATGGTATATGCGAGTGTATTAATAACCATTATATGAGAGTTGCATACACTATTTTTTCTAAACCCGATAAATAATGAAAAACTATAAATATTATATTGAACACATTTACAGTAATTAACCCATATTCAAAAAAATAAAAAACTTAATGGTATTATCATGGATATATGAAAACTATAAAGATTCTAATTATATTTATATTGAATATAACAACTGTAATTAATCTGATCTTTTAAAAATATTGGAGTCGATGGTATTCCTTCTTTATCGCTGTTTTCAGACATTTTGATAATATAGGTAGGTAATATGACAACTGATTTTGACAAATAAAGCAATTAGTTACTCAGGTTAGAATCTAGGACAAACAAAGGAACAGGATTCTTGATTGAAAAATTATGGGTTTCTATTGGTTGATAATCTGTATCGTTATGAAAAATCTGTATCATAATGGATATCATTATGAAACGGATTATGGTCATATAAGTGTATTGTTAGAGTACGGGTGTAGAAAAAGATTATTATAGAAAGATATCAATAACGTTATTATGAGGGAGTTGATAATTAAGAAGATGAAGCAAAGAGAATATATTAATCAAGTTGCGATATCTCAAGATGCGTACAGAAAAAAACCAAACATAGCGAAACAAAATTCGAATACACTGTCTAGTTTATGGCATCGTTATAAACAATGAAAGAAGAAGAAAAAAAATTATGTAAACCAAACGTGAAATACATCAAATACATTTTTTGGGAAAGAAAGTTTTTGGCTTTCTACTACTCCATCTGATACAAAAAAATGGATGAGAGAATCTTCCAAAGAAAGGAAGGATTAATCAATTTGAAAATAAGTAACTCTATACATGGATGTGTAGATCATGCAAAGAAGTAACTTTCAGACACAAACTGAAAGAAAGTCCTCCTGAAACAGCTACTTTCATATAAACATTGAATTACACGAAAGAAAAAATTCTTTCGAAACAAATACTTCTATATGAACACTGAATTATACAGAAGATACTTTTCTCTATTCAGTTTGTATATCGAACATTCGTGGAGGAATAAGAATCAGATATCATTCACATGAGTTCTACTTTGAATGAATGGTAATAAATTGTACTCACATGGAACACTGTCACCCTAACTGGTAAACACGTGTTTCGCCTTAAGACACTTGCCCTAAGGCTCTTCAGTACCAAATTGGATAACATTATAGAAAATTATTATGGATAACATTATAGAAAATTATCCAATTTGGTACTGAAGAGCCTTAGGGCAAGTGTCTTAAGGCGAAACACGTGTTTACCAGTTAGGGTGACAGTGTTCCATGTGAGTACAATTTATTACCATTCATTCAAAGTAGAACTCATGTGAATGATATCTGATTCTTATTCCTCCACGAATGTTCGATATACAAACTGAATAGAGAAAAGTATCTTCTGTATAATTCAGTGTTCATATAGAAGTATTTGTTTCGAAAGAATTTTTTCTTTCGTGTAATTCAATGTTTATATGAAAGTAGCTGTTACAGGAGGACTTTCTTTCAGTTTGTGTCTGAAAGTTACTTCTTTGCATGATCTACACATCCATGTATAGAGTTACTTATTTTCAAATTGATTAATCCTTCCTTTCTTTGGAAGATTCTCTCATCCATTTTTTTGTATCAGATGGAGTAGTAGAAAGCCAAAAACTTTCTTTCCCAAAAAATTAATCACTCCTAAAAATATAACCCTTTCAAATCAAATACATATGCGGCACATATCCGATTTCATTGATCAGAATAGTCTAGTGTTACATCAGGAATATTAGGGTTTTCACATCGGAATGAGAGATAGTCAGTTATAAACTTGTATAAAACATTATTCTGACCCTCTTGAACTTGTCTCGAAATCTACTTATCGTAGGGTGTCCGCGACTACGATATTCCAAGGTCAAAGGACAAAAAAAATCGATTTTTTACATATTTATTTCAAATATTTCGTTTCCTATGGTTAATATGCTATTTGTATTCAACATAAGTATGTAGATGATAGAATTCTCTACAACTTTTTTTTTTTACTTTTTTTATATATCAAACTGTAGTCCCGATTGAAAACACGCCGTATAAATAAATATTACTGGAGTTTTTTTCTAACACCAAACCGTTATTTTAATACCTCGACTCGTGTTTCAATCACCACGTGATCATCTTCAAGAGAAAGATCAAACTGATCTTCCTCTTGAAGATGATTACTTGGTGATTGGAACACGTGTCGAGATTTCAAAATTACGGTTTGGCGTTGGAAATAAATTCCAGTAATATTCATTACTACACCAAAGGTTCTAAACAGTGCATTACAAGTACGCCGTATGAAGTTGATAAATTATTGATAAATATGTAATTTTTAATTATTTGCATTTTTTATTAACTGTTACGATATAATTAATTTTTTTTCAATAATTTAGTATCTATTAATTTAATAACACTTACCTACTCATGTAATTATGAAGTTATTAAGTGAAATACTTCAATTATAATCTTATTTAAACTGATTACTTCTTAACCAAATGAAACGGCAAGAATTGAATTTTTAAATAATGTTTCAATTGAAAAATACATTTTTACACATTTATGAACGCTGAAATTGCAAAAATTGAAATTAGAACAACAAGTTCTAATTCTTCTTTTTATTAGTTCCAATGAAATTCCATAAAAAAGTTGTCTTTTCTACTCCATACAACGCGATGCAGATGAAATCCACCATCAATAATGAACGTTACATTATTTTCATTAACACCAAAATCGATGAGTGTCATATTGTCATATAATGACGATTTTGTTTTTTTTATGCCATCATTATTAAATAGTGCTGTTGGATATGGGCTCAATTCATGTTAAGTTATTCTCGAATGATTCTCTGCCCTCGTTCTGCCGTCTACCTCAAAAATGGTTCAAGATATAAAAATAACGTTTGAACAAAAGTTGAAAAGAATTCAAATTCTCTACTATATTTATTCATAGTAAATACAAAACGCGTAAATCCCATAAGAAACGAGATATTCGCAATAAATGTGTAAAAAATCAATTTTTCGACCTTGGAATATCTTTGTCGTACTTTTGAATGCGTTTGGAAGTATAGAATGAACGAAGTGTGGCACGGGAGCTATGAACAGTGACGAGTAGCTTATTGTTTACTTTTTTATGAACTATTCACTCAAAATTAGGTGAAATACGTCCAGGAAATTTTTCCCTGATTCATTTTAAAAAAATCATTGATGTGTTACTCAAAGTGAAAATGAAGGTTTATCATGTTAGATATGAATAGGCGAAATCAGAGGTAGGTATTTAGTATGTAGATATCCGTTTTCACAATAATAAATCTAACTTGACGAAGGGCAAACATGACAATCAAGTAGTTGCTTTTATGTGTTGTAGAAAACAAAGTGATCTATGAAAACAAATTAATTGATGGAAATGTTTCATTTTCAGATGTTTTACTCAACACAGAATTGAATGTTACGAGAAACATCAGTGGCATACATTTTTTGGTCAATACTTTTGGTCTAACTGTGTACTGAGCCGCCACTGCTATTTTATATATAAGTGAGGTTGAATTTCAATACCCACTATCTTGAAAACGAAGCGTTTCTGGACCTGTTTTTATGAAACCAACTCGTGAATAGGCCCTTATATTTTTTTACCGCATTTAGCGAATACCCTATATATTATATGGTTGAAAATTTTATTATTGACTAACCACAATACGATGCCAAAGACCAAGTTGTCGATGCCGTAGACACCCAATAAAAAAACAGAGTTGACTTTTGCCTATTGGGCTGCAGGTCATGCACTCGTTCACTCGATATCAACTGGCGTCAAAGTGAATGGAATTCATTTACACCATCTAACTTTAAAGACAAGAGAACGGGATGAGAGCTCTAACTTCCAAGCCGTAAACTTCTTGTTGAATTAAAATTTCGCAAACAATATTCTGAAACAGTTCAACGTCAGTGAACATCAGAATTGCAATACGAATCTAGTTATGATGAACAAATAAAAAATTAGTCCTCAGATGGGGGGATGTGTAAGGGGGAGCTTGAATGATCAACAACTTCGTTACAGAGTTGTATATAATGAAGGAAGTTCTTGAAGTAATCAAACAAGATACATGACTCCAGACTTTCATCCTACTCTAGATCAACCAGACCAGAAACTCTTTGTATTTAAGTTCTACATTATTCAATTCAGAACGCGTGGTAGACAATTCGTTAGTGAGTTCCATCCTTAAAATCACTGCTATTGTAAATACGAATTCAAACCTGTCGGTCCTGGGATTAAATGGGTGACAAAGTAAGGCCACTCTCCTATCAATTGTGCCATGTGAATTGATCAATTCGCTTTGTATGTATTGTCTGACCATCGTTAGGAATCGCATGTTGAAAGACACAACCCCAATGATTCATATGTTGCACTTCTGAGAATTGCCGATTGTAAGAAGCGACAGCTAGTTAATGGCAAAAGCTTGAAATCAACGAAGCAATTGCTTTGTTGATTTCAAGCTTTCTACTCTCCCTACAATGTAGGTTCTAGTAAATGCCTAACAGGAAACATCTACTTCACCGGCTAATACCACGACGAACATACCTCACAGATGATAGTCTTGAATATGTTTCTTGTTCAATAATTTTCTTTTGATATTTCTTTCTGCACTGAATCATTTTGAAATATCAGAATTGATTTGATTTGAGTTATTGAATAACAGTTTATCAAGCCAGCACCTAGACAAAGAGGGAACAAAATGAAAATACCATCAATAACCTCCTTTTTATTGAGTCCAAAGCATATTGAACATACTTTGAACATTCTAGAATAGAACAATAGATATTTTACATACTAAATCACATTGTGAATGGAACCACAAAGGTAAATGAGCCAGAATTAGATATAGAACCTAAATTGAGTGTGAATATCAGTTTCGAACATAAGAAGTTTGAATACAAGTAAAAAAAGTTTACAAAAGAAAGGTTCAATAGACTTTGGATATTGTACGTCAAGAAATATTTTGTCATCTAGCTATTTCAGGTGGGGAAAAATATCATTTTTATCGATGGAACTTGTTTTGTCGTAGTGAGTATTAGAATACTGTAAGTTGTCGATCAGTTGAATGATTTCTCATATATTCACAAAAAAATGAATAATTCGAAATACCACACCGTCAGCGGCCATAGAGATCCTTTTAGATCTACCTCTCCTCCACATTTTTTTGGAGAGATAGGCTAGATCTGTTTAAAAGTCTGTTCAAAATCTGGTTTTCCGTTAATCAGCTGTCAGATAGACTGCATATAGATTTCTGCACATTGCGAATTGCACAAATAAGTTTAATGCAGAGTGCAACAGACTGTTGTTTGACACTGGAAGACATAGCATTCTGAAAATGACCTCTGACTTTATGCCTCCAACTGTCAACTACGAACTGCCTTATAAAGTACTGTTTCGGAATAGGGAGGACTGGATCCTCCGGGAGAAGGAAATTTTAAGAGCAGATAGTTGTTTGTTTACAGATGGATCAAAAACACCTTCAGGTTTTGATGCAGGTGTTTTCAGTCTCAAAGCCAGGCCAGAGATATCAACTTACCTAGGAACCTGAGACTGTATTTCAAGTAAAAATTTACGTTATTGAATCGTGTACGGAGATATTTAAAGTATCCAACTTCATACAGAAGTCAAAAGAAATATCCTCGGACGGTCAAGCGGCGTTGGAAGCTCTTGACTCCTAGGCGTTGGAAGTTCAGATTGTTTCTGGTCTGGATTCCTGGCCATACTGGCCATACTGGAAGCTCTTGGCTCCTACCGAGCAACGTCTAAATTGGTGTCAAATTGCCAAAAACGATTCTCCTCGATAGGAAGACTTAACAGATTGGATTTCAGTATGGCCAGGAATCCAGACTTAACAGTCTGGATTCCTGGCCATACTGGCCTGGAAGCCAATGAGGCTGCTGACTCCCTTGCAAAGAAGGATGCTACAGGCAGTTTCATTGGACCAGAACCTGTCATTGGCATCGCTTTAGGCTTTGCCAAATAAATATTGAACACACGGATGGTTGCAGCTCGCCTCCAGTACAATCTACGTGTGACAAGCCTTTCATACTAGGCTTTGGACTCATTGCTCATTCGATCTGCTGTTTGGATATGCTTCAAAACTAAACAAAAATAATTATTTCGTGCCTCTCGTTCGTTATCACCTGTTCTCTTTTTCCTTTTATTCATCTTGACTTTTTTAGGTTTCTACTTTTCTTCACTCAAGATACGCCTTTTCAAATTCCTCTAAGTCCTATCAGCTTCTATAGCAGCCATTTCGTCTTTAATAGGTGTGTCAGAAAGCACAGCAGATTTTATTTTGGATCTGTTCAGTTGGCTGTTTTTTCTTGGGCGAGCTTGTGGCAACGGCCTCCCTGATTTCGATAAAACTACATTTAAAACAGTTGGCAAGAGAACTCTGGACTGTAGACGTAGATGTAATAGGTTCAATTGCATTATTATGAAGAGCTGGAATATGGCCTGTAGACGTGGCGTGGATGCAACAGGTTCACTGGCATTGTTTATAACTGATGAATTTATGGATGGCATAGTCTGATTTGTGGATGTTTCTGAAACAATGGTTCATATTTCATCATTATCAACTGTTTTGGTGTTGAGCTTTGGAGATATGGTGCTTTCTGCTAGATTCTCCACAATTTTTGAAACATATTTCTCTAGTTGTGGGTTGGGACGATCAGTGCTTGACTTGCTACATTGAATACAGACTTTGCTATTGATGGCACAAGGGTGGTCTGCAACACGTCCGAAATCCCGTCTGTAGCCCCGTTTTTCTCTGCAAAATAATTGTTCACGAAGGTGATTGCCTCTTCATTTAACGAAAATCTCTGTCCTCCGAGCGAAATTTTCAGATGAGGAAACAAAAATAAGTCGCTTGGGGCTAGATCTGTTGAGTAAGGTGGATGTTCAAGCAGTTAAAATCGCAATTGTTGGATTTTCGCCATGGCAATCGCTGAGGTGTGAGACGGCGTGTTGTCTTGGTGAAACAGGATTTTCTTTATCTGCAAATGTGGCACAGAAGTATTCATGTCCACAAAAAATTCAAGTCTGGGATGCAAAAGCATGCACTGTGATTTGTTGTCCCGTTGACAAACCAGCGGTTGTGTGCGCCTGATCCTAGTTGTCTGTCCGTTTGAATTATTTATGTCCACAGAAAATTCAAATCTCATCCTTTGGTAGTCACGCTGCAGAAGCTTGGTGCGCTCTGGTTACCTGGAGTTTGAGGAGACTACGTGACAATTTGGTACACTCTGATTGGCTGTCTCACCACCTAGCTGGGTGACAGGACACCACGTGACATTTTGGTGCACTCTGATTGGCTGGGTGGTCTGTCTGCCTTCTCTGGCGAGCTGAATGGCAACCTGACTGGTGTGATAACGTCTGTCTCACCGAAGTGGGGTAACTTCTGAAGGCACAAGTTCTGTCTTCAGCTTTTCAGGAATTGATGAGTTGTATGCTCCTGTAATGAATTTTCTTTTTTGAGAATAGATGAATATCACTTCATGACTGTACCATAAAACAGTCGACATCAGTTTCCCAGTCAACAAAACAGGTTTTGCTTTTTTTGGGTCGGTTCCCCCTTTGAAGTCCAATCTTTGGACTATAATTTTGTTTCGGGCATATCATGGTGTATCCAAGTTTCATCTTCAGTAATTAATCGGCGCTAAGATTCGGATTTATTGCGCCTAAACTGCGCCAACAGAGAGTTGGAAATGTTCATTCGAACACTTTTAAGGTCTAACGTGAGCAAACGCGGCACCCAATACGTGGATAGCTTCCTCATGCCTAAATGTTGATTGATTATGGGGAAAACACGTTTTTTGACATGTTCATAACCTCTGCTATCTCTCACTTCAATTCAGCGGTCGTCCAGTACGATTTGATGAACTTTAGCGATATTTTCGCCGGTAGTTGCAGTTTTTGAACGTCCCGAAGGTTCATCGTCTCCCAAGCTTTCACTGTGGTAAATGAGTTGGATTCTGTGGTAATACACACAATGATTTTAGTAGGCGTATAGCCTTTCAGAAACAAATATTTAATGAGAGCTCGATACTCGATTTTATCTATTTTCATAAAAACACTCACATTAAACTTTGGTGAGTATCTGTCAACAGATGAACAACGAAATTCACTAGATTTTATTTGCTGCTATCTTCATAAAGATATCGTAAAATTTTCAGATCACCCTCGTATATCATATATGGGCATGACTTTGCCGGCATTGTCTCGCATTCAATTGTCACAAAGTATATTGATTGCTTTTTTTAAAGGCCCAAAAATAGCACGATCCACGGGCTGTAGATTGTGAGTACAGTGTGGTGGAAATGTAAATAAAAAATTATCCGATGTTCTCCACAAAACTCAATTTTTTCAAAGATGTATGTGAAACATGATTATCTAAGAGCAACAGAGCTCTTTGCCGGTGTAACGTGATTTTCAAAATGTACAAGGAGAGCTTGAAAATCATTCTCTTGCATCCAACCTGATTCATTAGCTGTTCCGATTGAACCAGTTGAGCCATCCCGAATGAAATGCTCTTGAAATCGTTTATCTGGGAATATCGACATAGGTGATAGGTGGTATATAATTACCTATTGCATTTCCAGCTAAAGCCAATGTGACCAAGGTCCCCCTTTCTGCGGATGTCATACCACTGACCTCTTTTTCTTCGCGTCGTGCTATTATTTTATGAGGCTTTTGGACGGTAATTATTTCTGTTTTGTCGACATTCCAAATATCTTTCCCATCAAGTTCATGCTTGCTCAAGATGACTTTCTACTCTAATTCGCAGAAAAATCTAGAAATTCACGTCTGCAATGCCGTGAACGTTTGGCTCTTCTTTCCTGTATCCAACGATAATCATTATCCCAACCTATCTAAATAAAACAAACTTCATAAAAATTACAAGAACAAAATTATCTGGAAAATGAAAGCTTTTACCAAGTAACGTATTTTGAAAAATATGAAATGAAATTGGATTAACCGCTTGACAAAGACTCATAATTCTCTCATAGAAACAACTTCAGATGGAAAACAAGGTCGACTGTTTCTGTAAAGATAAAAGGGCAACCGGAAAGGGAAGTAAATAACTGGTGAACCGTAAAAAACCTTTCAAACATTTCTGAGAACGTGACGAAATCCAATCGTCTCGTCAATTGTCTCGTAACTCTATGAACTAGGTTTCCATAAAGGAGAGTATACTAAAAGGAAACGTAACCATAAAAACTCCGTTTGAAATCCGACAAACATTATGTGGGTTTGATAAATCCACGTTTATGGGGAATGTGGGATATCGAAGAGGTTGCCTTTCAATGAAAGGTACTATTTGGCAAATGTTCCAAATGTGTACCCGAGGGTTCAATAGTAAAAGTTGTTCTATATTTTTCATAATCATGTCAGATGCACTTAGAAAGGCTTGAAGTCGAAGTGTATATAGAACAAGTCGTAAATATTAGATTCATTCAAGAATCAAGTATATTGATTTCAAAAAATAAGAAAAAATGTTATTCAGAAAACTTGTTCAGTTTCAGATATTCCTATATAAGAGAAATCAAATGATAGATAAGGGGTCAATCATGATTGATAAATCATTCTGATCATTTATCGTCAAACCTATTCAGTTATTGATAAACGTCACTGGTGGAATGCTCAGTTTATCCATTATACAGAAATCATGAATTGTGATGTTTATTTTTTTTTAAAGAAAACGGCCCTATTGATTTATTTTCCGATAAAATGTATCAAACGTTAATTTTTTTGATTGATAATATTGGTTTTCAATATCGGTAACAAAATTTAGAAATCATGAATTTCTTGTATTCCACATACATAGAAAAGTCAAAGTTCAAAACATAGTCTCTAGATTGAAATATATAAATGTATTATGATCATTAATTAATTACAGTCTAATACGGTCAACGATAATAAATAATAACCTTTACTTGGACCTTTTCCTCTATTTCGATTTCCTGTATATCGACCTACTATTCGAATTTATAGAATCCCTCTGATACTGATTTGAAATCAAATCTAATTCAAAATGACAATTTACAGTCCATTTTGAAATTCTTACTTCAACGTTGATTCCTGAATCCTAGATTGTAGTCTTCAGTTACCGATATTTACCTGTATTGGACTGAGATAATGATGTACTATTTCGGATCCGCCATTGTGATTATTATTGTGTTTACATCGGATTTACATAATTATGCCAAATGTTAATTCAATCGTTAATGAAAGAACAATTGGATGCAAGTTATGGATTTGGCCGATACTTGATGAGAATTCATTACGTATTCAAAAAAATCTTCGAAGAGTTTATCGGGAAACTTTTAGATAAATAGAGGGTCTTATTCACATTATACAAATGACATCATCTTTTTTAATATCAGGAAAAAAATTACACAGAATTAGTACCCTTAAAATTAACACGTAATATATCAATCACTAACTATTTATTCTCAAAGCGTATATTCGAGAATATTTTCTTGCTATTTCTTTATGAATAATTTTATCGGAGAAGTTATATAAATTCTTATCTGTGAAAATGGCTCGGTCTGCAGAAACCTCGGCTAATATTCATGTTATTTTTGACCTGAGTTTCATTTTCAAAGGATTTTCCCTAGAGACTGAACCCTCATACATTATGAAAACTTCAATTACGTTACATCACCCCTTAGGAAAGTAATTTCATACTTTAATGAAGAGTGACACTACCTTTGTCTCATAAGTTAACCTAAATAGTGTTTGACTCGATAAAAAATGTTCTGAGAGACAAATACACTACAATTATCGAGCAACAGCATTTCTCGAAAATGTTAAGAGTACAGCCAACAAAGAAACCAACAAATTATTTATTGTTTTCCTATTATTCATGTGTAGAGTATTGTTTGGCATAGTATTTTTCATCCAAAAGGGCTACTGGAATTACACTTGAAGAATTGTCGAAATCAATACTTCGTGTTCATATGTAAATCGAGGATACCAATTTACTGGTATACATTGTTAGACAAATAATATATATATTTTTGGAAACTTGAGGTAAAAATGAAGAACTCGCGGTGTTTAATACAGCTGAAGTGTTTTTGGTGTATGAAGTACTAAAAATGGTAATCCATTTAACCCATCCTTGAAACCCCTAGAAGGCTAGCCAATTTTGGAATCTATCTTTTATATACTTTCTTACAAAAGCAACCAGCTGATATATAAGTGATCTTGTTTTGTGTGGTTAGTTCACCAAATAGCACTATTGAATGAATGTGAATAATTTCCTAAATAATTCTATGATTTCATGATTTGATGACTGAAATAAAAAACCGGTTGGTCAAGAGACAATCTATTGTTTAAAACATCTAAAGGGTCTTCAGATATGTTTCTGTATCAATTTCTGATTCGGAAGCAAGAAGTAATGTTTTTTTTATGATGGTTCTTTGAATGATACAAGTTTTTTAGACTTCACGACTGTTATTCTGAACAATTTCTTGAATGAACTTGATCCCAGAAATACTTTAGAGAGACGTATCCTTTTTTGGTGGTATCTTCGGGAGACCGTAGATACACAAAGATGGTACTCCAATCAGACCAGTGGTAAGCTTTTACAATACTCCTGTCTCTATCTTGTCAACATTTGTCTTACAAGTGATAAAACATGTAACCAACTACAAACCTGCCAATTCAGTAAGTAACACTTTAGATTTAATTAATAAAATCAAAAACTTTCAACCTAATTCCAACACCCTCATGATATCCTTTGATGTTAGCAACCTGTTCACTTCTGTCCCAAAATCTGAAACCCTACCTTTAGTTTCTAACTTGCTTTCTCAACACTTAACTTCTGACTCCACCAAAACAGATATATTAACTTTACTTAAATTTTGCATTTCCCAAGATTTTTTTGTCTTTAACAATAAATTTTACAGTCAACCTGATGACCTAGCAATGGGTAACCCTCTTTCACCTTTCTTGGCTGACATTTTCATGGAAAATTTAGAAAATTCATTCATAATTAATAAAATTGATAAGATTCTCAGTTGGCACAGATATGTTGATGACTGCTTGGTTTTCATAGATGGCAACTCTAATGTAGCACATGATATCCTTGACTCCTTAAATAACTTACATCCCAAAATCAAATTTACACTTGAATAAGAACAAGACAATAAATTAAACTTTTTAGATCTGACTATAACAAAAACTCACAACAAACTAGATTTTTCCATTTACAGAAAACCAACCCAGACTGATCATGGCATTCCTTTCAATTCATTTCATCCCATGCAACATAAAATGGTTTCCTTCAATTGTTATGTTAACAGATTGTTGAACATTCCCTTATCTCCCTCCAATTTTAATTTAGAATTAAATACTTTAAAACAGATTGCTGTCATCAATGGTTATCAACCATACATCATTCACAAATTAATTAGTAAATTTAAACTCAGATCAGATAGAAGATTGGCCTTTAACTCCACCACCTTAGTTAATTCACCTTCTGTGAGATATTTTTCCTTACCTTATTTTGATCAAAATATGTGTACTGTTATTTCCAAATTTATAGAAAATACCATACCTGGTACAAAAATTTCCTTTAAATCTCAAAACAACTTAAATAACTTTTTAGTAAATTCTAAAGACAAAATCAACAAATTAAACTGTAGCGGAGTCTACAAGCTTAACTGTTCTGATTGTTCGGCATCTTACATTGGTAGAACCTGTAGACCTCTTTTCACTCGTATTAATGAACATATAAAAAACCTGATAAATCTGCTTTTGGCCACCACATAAAATTTCACAACCACAACTTTAGTCCCAATAGAAATTCCAAAATATTACATAAAATAGATAATAAAAATTTCCTTAGACTTGACTTGTTTGAAGAGTTGGAGATTTCTAAAGAACTTTCTAACGATGATCATTGTTTGAATACTCAAGTAAACTTAAACAGAGATTTCCTTCCCCTTCATAAGAGGATTATGAATTATTAATTAATCACAGTTTATTAATATAATTTATTCAATATTTTTCCTCTACACATTCACTTAAACCCATAATGGACCACTCCTCAAGTTAGTACCATTATTTTAACATGACACTTGACACATTCTGTCTCAAGTTGTCCTTCTTCATAAGATACTTTGACTGAACCACATGGCCTGAATCCAAAAATGTATTTTCTTGGCTATAAGCCTATTTTGTTTTATATAATTTAAATATTACAATGTACAATTCACTTATCTTGATACTTCCTGTTGCCTGACAAGTAAGTAATCTCAAACAATTTTTCCAAATTTCTTAACCTTAAAAAAATTTTACAACTTCAATTTCACTAAATTCCCTTTTCAACTAGATCACTTACTTTCAGGTGAGCACTGATGATGACAAAAGTCGAAAGCGCTTTGCAAGAATTTTAATATATTATACACTTTAATACAAAACCTCTTCGATTCATCATCTCTTTTTGTTTTGAAAACCCATTTACAATTCATAAGTTTTTTTTAGGAGGTAAGTCAACGAGAGTTCATGTGTCATTTGCTAGTAAAGAATCATATTCTTTCTGCATTACAGCTATCCACTGATCACAATCTGGACTGCTCATCGCCGCATCAATATCTGTAGGATCACCTATTTCACCAGAAGTCTGAGTCAGATAAAGAAAGTAATCATCCATTTTCTTCTCCTTCCTAAGTCTTTCAGATTTTCTCGTGGTACTAATATTTTCTATAATTTTGTCTGATGCAAAAGGTTCTGGTTCTTCTTCATCATTTTTCTCATCACTTCTAGTAGTTTCTGGACTTTCCTTGGTTTCACTGTTAGCTGAATTTTCCTCATCAAAAATACCCCCCACTGTTTGGGTATTTTTCGAAATGCTTTCAATTTCAGAATGATTATCCAATTTCTTTATCAAATGCGAGTCATTTTCAATGAAATGAACATCACGACTTTTAATGGGCTTATTCGAATTTGGCCTTATGAAGCGATATCCTTTGGTTTCATCGCAGTAGCCCACAAAAATCAATTCTTCAGATTTGGAATCCCATTTGCGACGATTTGCTTTTGGTACGTGAACCATTGCTTTACAACCAAAGATTCTGATGTGTTGCAGGTTGGGTTTCTTTCCAGTCCACATTTCTTCAGGTGTTTTCTTCATCGGTTCTAATGCATTGCACGGAGATCGATTGATGAGGTAAACTGATGTAGCCACAGCTTCTGCCCAAAATTTTTTCTCCAAATTCGAATCAAACAGCATACACCTTGTTTTTTCACAAATTGTACGGTTCATGCGTTCTGCTATCCCATTCTTCTGTGGAGTATAGGGACAAGTTGTTTGATGCCTGATTCCACATTCTCTGAGATAGTTTTCAAAATCTCGATTGCAGTACTCTGTACCGTTATCTGTCCGCAAAATTTTGATGCGATTTCCAGTTTCATTTTCTACCATATTTTCGAAATCTCTAAAAGTATCTTTAACATCTGTTTTAGATTTTAGAAAATATACAAAAACTTTCCGAGTGTAGTCGTCAATTAATGTGAAAAAATATTTTGCTCCTCCCAAAAATTTATTTTCTGTTGGACCAGATAAATCGGAGTGAATTAGTTCTAACACCTAATTTGCTCTAGTGCCAATATGGTTGAATGGAAGTCGGCATTGTTTACCTTTTAAGCATGGAATACAATTCTCACAATTTTCTTGTTTGACGAACTGAATACCTTCAACAATTCCATTTTTCATGGTATTCAGATCTTTCATATTTATATGACCGAGTCTGCGATGCCAGAGGTAACTGTTACCCTCTGTAGATGCAATTAAAATTTTATTTGTACATTCAGTCTCATCATCCAGTATATACATTCCATTCATATATGATGCTGTTGCTATGGTTTCACTATTATCGACAATTTGACAGTTTTCTTTATTGAATGTCACATGAAAACCATTTTGTACAATTTGACTGACAGCCAACAAATTTGTTGTCAGATCAGGAACAAGCAATACATTTTTTGCAGGTAAGTCTTTTATTATACCTTTAACTTTGATTTGCAAATGTATTTCACCTTCTGCTTTCACTTCAACCTTTGAATTATTGGCTACAACAATTTCTTTTATTTCGGATTCTCTCAAATTCGTGAGCAAGTCCTCGCGCATTGTCATATGAGCCGTAGCTCCCGAGTCAATAAACCAGTCATCTGTATTTTTAATATTCACAGCAAAACCCGCACAAAATCCAACGTGATTGTTCTTAATTTTATTGTCGCTAGTAGATTTGTTAGATTTTACATCCTTTTCATTTTTGTGGTTTTTATTTTGAAAGTCTTTCTTTTTATAACAATCATTTGCTTTATGTCCGTATAAGTTACACTCATAACATCTAGGTCCTTTATTTTTATCCTTCTTGTCTTTGAACTGTCTGTTACCATAAAACGCACTTTCGCCTTTAGCGTTTGAACTTTTAACATCTTGCAACAACTTTGTTTTAATACTGTCTCCTGTAATGGTTACGCCTGAACTTTCGATGCCCATTATCATCGGCTTATATTCTTCCGGTGAACCTTCCAACAAAAGAGTTCCTAACCATTCTTCAGATATATTGAAACCTATGCCTCTCAGTTTGTGTGCAGTACCAATAACTTTGTTTACGTAATCATCAACATTATTGCAGTTCTCGAGTCTGGTTGTAATTAAAGTTCTCAATAACCCAACTCTCCTTGTTAATCCTGAATCTTCAAAAGTTGCCTTCAGTTTGTCCCAAACAGCCTTTGCTGTCGGTGCATCTTGGATATGAACATAATTGATGGGATCAATTAGCAAAATTATTTTAGATTTGGCTTTAGTGATCTTTTTTTCATCTTTCTCTGTACCTGTGACGCAATCCCAGAGTTCTTCATGTTCGAGATAAGTTTGAACTGCGAACCGCCAAGTATTGTAGTTATCTCGACCAGTGAGCTTTTCAATGGAAGATCCAAAACCATTACTTGAACTCATATTGATAAATTCAATGATGCAACATTCACTTATTGACAGATTACAACTTTTACTTTGTTGCCTGGGCCCATAACCTGTTGGAAATGCAATGAGGGCAGTGCAAAGGTGTAATTACAATAAGCCTGAGTTACTTCTAAACGTTATATTGAACATATCAATAATTTATATATATTATGATGAACTTGTATCTGACAGTCATTCATATACATACAAAAATTCAAACAATAACTAAAAATAAATGATTGATGTACAATACAGGGTGTGTTGCATTTTCAATTACCAACACTTTTCCATAACCTACTGAAAAGAATAAACTATATTTCAAAATATTGATCGAAAAATAAAATGAAAAACTTAAAGAAAAGACATCTTGATGAAAAAAGTGGAAAATGCTTCTCTGAATTGTCTTTTTTTTAGAATCTCAATGATTGTGAGAGTGCTACTAGTTTGCCAGTTGATAGATCATTATTATTAGTCACGATCTGTCTTTGAAGTTCCGATACATTCGGGAGGGCGCGCGAACATCATACATATATACAAGGGTTGTATGAAAAGTTTCCGACCTCAACATGAAGATAACAGCACTCGTAAATAAAAGCTAGTGAATCCTGTTGTTCATCTGTTGACAATTAATCACCAAAGTTTCAGCCATTTTGAACTTGCAGTTGTTATGTAACAGTCGTCTGAGCTGAATTTAAACGTGACCGGAAGAGCTTGCGAGACGATGAACATTCGTAACGTCCAAAAACTGCAAATACCAACGAAAATATCGCCAAAGTTCACCAAATAGTGCTAGATGACCGCCGAATTGAATAAGAGAGATAGCAGGCGTTATGAACATGTCAAAAGAATGTGTTTGTCACATATTAAATCATTATTCAGGTATGAGAAAGTTGTTCGCGCATTGGGTATCGCGTTTGTTCACGTTAGATAAAAAAAAGGTTCCAACGAACATTTCTAACGCTCTGATGGCGCAGTTTAGGCGTAATAAATTTTGGCGCCGAATAATTACTGTAGATGAAACTTAGATACACGATCTTACGTCCGAAACAAACAATACAGTCCAAACAGTGAACTGCATGGAGGGAACCGTCTGCAAAAAAAGCGAAAACTGTTTTTTGGCTGTTGAAGTGATGGCGACTGTTTTTTGGGATAGTCGTAGAATTATTTCAATGGAAAATCTCCAAAAGAGAAAAACCATAACAGGAGCAAACTTCGCATCTTTATTTGACAAGTTGAATGCAGAACTAGCGAAAAAACGGCCACATTTGCAGAAAAAGAACGCACCGTCTCACACCTCAGCGGCTGCCATGACGAAAATCAACGAATTACGGTTTGAACTGCTTGACCATCCGCCTAACCTACCAGATCTAGCCCCAAGCAACTTGTTCCCTAACTTAAAAATTGCCCTCAGAGGACAGAGCTATTCATCAGATAAAGAGGCAATCACCTTCGTGAACAATTATTTCGCAGAGAAAAACGCCGAATGCTATTTGGACGGATTACAGAGATAGGATGATCGCTGGGAGAAGTGCGTAGAGTCTAAAGGAGACTATGTTGAAAAAACATTCATTTTAGGAATTGTATTGTCGGGAACTTTTCAGACCACCGTCGTATATTATTATTGTTTTATTGTCATTATAATTATTATATTTTTGATGCATTTTCTTAAAGTCATAACACAAGCACTACAGAAAAATCCTTTAGGCGCTCTCAGAGCAGTGCCTGTGCGAAAGTAGCGATTCACATTGGATTCGGAAAAACGTTCTCAAGACGCAGTTCTTCAGATGAAAGAGTTTTTGAACAGTGAAGTTCAAGGTGTACGATGAGGAGCCACAGTCCGTCGCGTATTTGCCGCTCTTGATGGAATCAAATATGCCAAGTCACTTGAACACTTCCCGTGAAAGTATCTATAGAAGAGAGACAAACCTACAACCTCTCTTCGATGTTACAGGCTATCAAGGATGCACGTGATATTCACGTCTCCAATCAGGCGGACGGCTCTCATCTGGATGGAATCCAGCAACTCCAGGGTATGTTGAGGGGCAGAGCTCCATACATGAGAACAATACTCCAAAGAAGAACTGATCTGAGCTTTATAAAGCATCAAAAGTTACTGAGGTGTGTACAGTATCAGGTGTTCCAAGCTTTTGAGAAGCAGCCTTTGCAATTTCAGCGACATGATTGTGCCAACATCCAACAAACTCATCGAAGCAGAAAGCGGATTTGTCTGACCTGACATTATTATACCCGATTCGGAGACATTTATCTTCTTGAAGAATACCGATGCCTGGGTTTTTGTGGCATTAAATTGAACCTGGTTACTTTCACGTCAATTCGAAATAACTTCTAGATCCTCATTTAGATATGCAACCCCGTGCTGTCGGTGTAGATGTGCCTCTGTAGCCGATGTCCTGGAATCCAAATGGAATGACGAGACAAGTGTGCTCTTGTCAGCAAAGCAGTCCAGCCCATATCCCTGGCCGGATTGGACTCACCCGACATGGTATCAGTAAATGTCCCGACTTTATTCGTTATTTGTAAATAGAAAATACTTGCTAGAGAAAAATGATGAAAATAAAGGGGGATTTAATGTTCGATTTAATGAGCGGTCAATATCACATTTATGACTTTTGCATTATTGTGTTGAAGTAATTATCCTATATATTCAGACTCTATTTGTGAATTCTACAGATAGAGTCGCCATTTAACTAAACTATATTCATTGACGCACGACGCTGCAAAATCGCCAATCCATCACTGATTCATTTGGGCCTATAAACAAGATGATTTAGTGTTTCAGGCAGCCGAAACTATCTAAATCAATCCTCCGCAGCGACAGCTACACGCCATTCAATATTAAGGGCACCATCTGCAGCTAAAAGTCACTCACCGTGGAATCCGATCACGATAAAAGATAAATAGGCCACCTCTGCATAGGTTCTCCAAGTGAAATATTGAAGGGACGAAAAGAAAATGGGAAAATGTAGAAGGAGTAGTTGGCATCACGAAAACGCTTTTCTTGTACACTTATCTTTCATATATAATGAATCAACTGAACGAATGTGTAAAAAACTCAAGAAAGCTTTTTCAAGACCAATCTATGTTTTGAATCGCGAATTGTGCATGGAAAATGAAAATGTTTAGCCAAGGCAATTTATAGTTTGATGAAACAGAATGATGAAATACTATTGATGAAAGTAACGTGAACAACCAAATTTCTTATTGAACGATTTCCCACCACTGTTGAATTTATTTTTTTGAAAAATTTCCTAGAATCAGTTGAATCATTAGTAACAGCAATTCATCTGTTTTGTACCTGTTCACCAGTTAGTATTCTCTATTCTTTATGATTCATAATTTGTATATCTACATTGCATTGTAGAGTAGTGTGGAGTACCAGTCCAATTGAAAATGTTATCGATAGAGAAAGAGCCAGTGACCAATTGCAGGTGGTGATTTCAAGAGTCATGAAAGTTTTCACATTTAATCCTCTATACCTACTGAGAATTACAAGACACTTCCGGCAGCCCTTTGTAGTCGGGGTAGACTACCCTAAAATTTTAGGACGGTGAAAAAGATTCATTTTAGTTAATGTATCAGTCATGAAATTTCAGAATATTACTTTCAACAGTATTTTATCTCCTTGGAATTGTTGTCAATTCATTTACATTTCTCCTGATTGTTAACAGAATGCTATAAATATTTATGAAGAAAAATCATTTTTATCAATCGACCCAGTCTCCAAATTTTAACAAAATAAATAAAAAAATCAACAATTCATAACACTAGCCAATAAATAAGAAAAAAAAAATACGACTTATATTATAGTGGCTATATGTGAGCATTTAAAGCATCCTGACTGCGACTTCAAAAATTTTCCATAACGTGAAGATTTTGAGTTATGGTTATTTTTATTTTATACAAAAATTTTCACATATTATAGGGAAATATAAATCAAAACAAGAAAAAAACAATATGTTTTGAGGATAACAGACGTTATTTACAATACACTTGAAAAAACATTCAAATGAAGTCTTTTGTGCACATGTTTGTGCAAATGTTGACTTTCGTTTATATGTTTCATTGTTTTCCCTCATAAGGAACCAACAAAAATCCCCCATCATTGCTGCATCCCATCTGCCTTGGTAACGTGGGTCCATTGTTTTTCCCTTGTTCGTCACTGACAGCACCCAAATTATATGGGAAAAAATTCAAATGGGAGTGCATCAAATGGATTTTGAGAGACATGCGACATCCCTTTCTGCAGTAGTTTTCAAGCAGTTCTTCTACAAGTGTTTCGTGATTTTCTACTTTCTTGTTCCCCAAAAACTCCGAAACAATTCTTTTGAAAGAACTCCACGCAGCTAATTCAACATTACTTAATTTTTTATCAAACTGTCGATCTATAAGTAGTTATATATATTTATCTCTCGGATATGTTTCAAAGGCAAAGAAAACAGCAAAACTTCTGCCCTGAAGATCTAGTAATAGTCCTATGACTTTTAGGTCACCACATATTTGCCACTTATACGTATTATAACTTATTGCATTTATAATAAATGACATACTTTCGTGTGTTTCCTTCATGAAACTACATGTGCAAGAGGAATAGGGATCTTTTGTTATACCATTATGGAGCAGAACGGCTATTGAACTTGCTTAAGACGAATCTATAAATGAACGTCATTCAACCAAGTTATTTGCAAATCCTAATTATTCCATCACACCATTTGGATTTACACAAACACACATTTTATCCTGCATAGTAAAAAAACGAGGATAGCTCATGGTTACGGTTCCCAAATATTGTAACTTTAGTTTAAGGGGCTAGTAAATTCTAGTGTTGTAATCTAGACCCTAATAGTTCAGCATTCTCTTTGGACAAGTGGAGGTCCCGAACTAGGTCATTTAATTCAGGTTGTTCGATTAAATGGGGTGTTCTTCCTTCACTCTCGAGAAAATAAGGACCGTCTTTTCTGGCACATCATGGGAGCCTGCCTCGCCATCATACGTTTCCAAATATTCCTCGCAATTTGCCGGGTGTGTTGGAACTGGTAAACTGTTTCCATGAAGAACCGCACCGGGAAAAATGATTGAAATCTACCTCGGAATTTTCATTTCGAACAAAGAAAATTACTTCAGTTTTATTGAAAATATACTCTCTCTATTGAATAATTCACATCCCCGAGCGTAATTTCAGTAGGCAATGTACTTTTCATTGAGAATTAAATATTCATCTAATATATGTGTGAAATCATAACGTATTATTTCATGTGAAGAGAATTACTAACTGGACGATGGGTATTCCCCCTTAGTGAAATGTAAATTTTCGCCATCTCTTTATCGAATGTAAAATTACGCTTGTATTTGTGAGCGATTATTGTATTGTTCATTCTTGTCTACAGAAGCGCATCGGTTTGTCTGACGTGTGCATTAGAATATTTTTGTTGTTGGTGAAAATAAGTTAAGAAGGTGAGTACATTTCTTGTAAAATTTCAATAACTAGTCCAATAAACAGATGAATTCATTGAGTTTTCTCGTTATGCATTATAGAGTGTTTTTTATTACAAGTATATCCTAACCTCACATCGCGAATTATTTCATACTATATGGAATAGTACAACATATTTTAACTGATTTTCAAATAATTACAGAACATATATTTGAAAATGTTTGTGATAATTACTGAATGGTATTGAGAAAAAGAGATATACTCGATAGCAGTGGCGTGACTCATCAGTGACGCCGTATGCACGATCCATTTAAAAAATGAATTTCGATGAGGAATAAAGTTTCGTATTGGTGGTTGCAAATATCGGACAATGTTAAATCGTAATTTTATTCACCTAAAAAATATCTGAACGTTTCATTCGTATCTCTCATAATTTTGGATAAATTTGAGGATTTGTGATTCTTATTATTGAACTTGAAAACATTTTTGCGATGGGAGGCAAGTTGGAACTCAAAATAGAAGGAATCGAGAAACACTTTAGGACCTTTTTGTTTCTGTTGAAGAGGTGAACAAAACACTTCATCACCACTTCATACCATATCATTATAGCTATATTTGCTATATTTCTGAAAATGTTGGAAAACATTTGGAAAAATCTAATTTTTTATTTAAACGGTTGAATATGTATCAAACATTTTTGAGAAATATTAATATTGAAGTCAAACTAGTAGTAGTTTTTCTCTAGGAATGTGTGTTTGTCAACTTACTGTGTTTTTAGATTTCTGAACCTATTCATTTGATGATATTTCATTTCTCTTTTAGGATAATAACAGGAATTGAGGAAAATAGAAAAAAGAATATTACTTTAATTTTTCTTTCCGAATAATACCACCATGAGCAAGAAAGAAAATGTGTTAGTTTGAAGAATGGTTTTTTTATTTTGTACTGTTATTTGACTTTTTTGAAAATGAAAAAAAAATGTTTTGTAGAATTTAATTCCAAGAATGTATATGAACTAATTTTGTATATACATATTTTTTTAATATATCAATGTGTAAAATGTCTTGTGCATTCAATTTTCTAAATTATGAGGAAAAATGGCCACTTAAGAGTCAAGAGTCAACATCCGATTGAGGTATCATTATCTTCAAAACTACTCTGAATACGGACCTTCTTACAACGGAATATCCCAAGGTAATATAACCCGTAAATGAAAAATTACACCGTAAAATTTTATCAGAGTATAGAATTCCACTGTGAAATTATATAAGAGTGTAAAATTCTACTGTAAAATTCTGTCAAGAGTGTAATATCTCGATATAAATTTATATCGCAAATTTACCCTATAAAGTTTTATTTCAACACAAAAGTACACTCAAAATGAAAAATTACACTGAAAAATTTCACACTTGTCTTCGGGGTAGAATTACAAAATAATATTCCGCATGGAATGTAAGATCACACACGAAAGTAATTTCTCGCTAATATGGGCGGTAATTAAATTACCACCGGTACCGGTGGAAAATTTTTTACCAGTGCGGCCTTCTTGCAGAAGGAATATCCGATATACAATTTTCTGTTTGCTCTTTCTTGAAAAACAAATCACGATTGTTATGCAAAAGTAACAGTCGTTGTAATGATTTGTTATTTCTCTCCAAATCATTGGAACTGCAAAAAGCATAGAAAAGCGTTTGCCATTCAACGGGGTTATTTACTTAAATTTGCTGCACAGATTTGGCAACATACGTGAGGAGTCCAATCCCGATCTTGATGACCAACAACACATCCAAAATACTTATGGTAAGTTGCTTTGATCATTTGATTAATTGGCCGTTTCTGTAATTTAGGTGTAAACTGACCACATATATAGCAAAAACTATCTGTGGGATTAACAGAGCCACGTTTCTATACTTTAGACATTTTTGTACTGTTGCGTACGTCGAGTTCAAATATGTGATACTGCGTTTACAGGAGTCCGTATTTCTGCTATTTTCTGGAAACTTCGAGTATCGGAAGTGCGAGAAGCTGCGTTACATATACAGCGGAAGCAGATTCGAATACTGGGCAGAGCCGCTGTGTTGCCAGATTTTTAATAATTTCACCAATTTAGGAGAAAAGCAAATTTGGAATGTCGTGTTCATTACATTTTTGTGAAAAAAATCATAACTCAAAAACCTTACGTATTAGGAAATTTTAACTATCATTTTCGCTTTTAGGGACCGAAATTTAACAAAGAACTGCCTTTGGCATCACAGTCATAAATTGACTGTAAACTAGTATGATATACAATGCCAAGAAGAAATTCCATCATCCAACAATCTGCCAGAGCGAAAAGATGTCCGTGCGAGTGCAAGTGAGACAGGAATATGGAAACCTACCGGTTAGAGCAAAAACACATTTCGAAGGTCCTAATACAGGTATGAATGAAAGTAGGGATCTTCTAACGGTTTCGGGTGTTGCATACGATTCAATAACTCAGTAGTCTATTGAAAACACTTTCCCAATACCAGAACAAAATTACGGCCTCTGGACGCGCGTTTTACGCGTCATTATGACTAGTCATAATGATCTCATAAGAACGCTAATTTGGTTAGCGAAACGCGCGTCGAGACACCCTAATTTGGTTCTGGTGTTGTGAAAATGTTTTCAATAGATTAGGTTTATGTCAGAGGTTCCAGTACGAACAATCGTCTCAGTAGTCGTTCACGAAAACTTTTGGACTGCAGTTAAGTTTTATTCGTGTGTCGACTTGGCTATCAGAATGAATATTTTACAGTATAATATTACAAAAAAAATTTGTTACAGATTGTTCATATATTTATGTAAAGACAATTTCAAAGCATCGTGAGTTATTTTTTTACATGTGTTGATTTGCCCACTTCATAATATAATACTTTAGACACTTATACTATAGACTTTTTATTTATTATTTTTTGAAAAATGATTTGTGCAATTTGCAAAAAAACTGGCGATAAAATTTAACTGTTTGAAACAGTAGAAAAATTAAATAAATGTAGTGGAATGTTAACCGCTTGTAAAAACATCAAACACGATTTTGTGATGTGGTTTTACGTGATGATATTAACAGTAATATTGGATACCAGAGCGAGTGTTTCGAAAATTTTACTGCCGTAGAGAAAAAAGTATTTAGATGAAGAAAGTGTTGCAACTGCCACCTCAGAAAATCATCCAATATCATCTCAGCCATCGATTTCACATACATCCATGGAAAGAGAACAAATGCAACAAGATGATATCTATGATGAAGAACACAAGTCGAAAAAATATTAATTTTTATTAATATTGTTCACATATGATGGGATATTTGAGCCCCAAATTGAGTTAATAGAAAATTTACTGAGAATCACTGCAACCAATATGATAGTGCACACGAGCATGAAGATTATTAAACAACTCAATGATGTCACAAACATGAATTTTTTATTTTGTAATTGATATAATGAAACTTTTCTCAAATTGTATATATTCAACTTCTATATATTTTACTCTCCACGGCAAATTGATTATGACGGAATTTTCTTCTGATATTGTATATTATTAAAATTTGGAGACTGATGAAATGGCAAAAATGTTTTTTTTCATAAATATTTATAGCGTAATGTCAACAATTAGGAGTGATATAAATGCTCTGGCAACATTCCATAAAGACAAAATCGTCGAAAGCAATTTTCTGAAATTTCATGACTGATACTTCAACTAAAATAAATCCTATTTCTAATCCTTAAATTTTTAGGGTAGTCTACCCCGGCCGCACAGGGCTGCCAAAAGAGGCCTTTTATTTTCAGGGGGTATAGAGAGGTCCAGAAAAAATAACTGATAAAAATCAAGTGCTACCTATGTATTATTTTGGTTTCGAATCAAATTCTGAATTATGAAACTACATCAATTAATAAAGGTATAGTATACCTTATCTACGTATTAGTTTTTATACTTGGTATATAACACATTACGATATTTGGCGGTCCGACTATTGCCGACCGTTGGTAAGATGATTAACTGGAAAGTTTCGTGACTTTTGGCCACTGGCTCTTGGTATATTAGTATGTTGTGAAAAGCTTATTGGTAATGAAGTCTATACTGTGAAAATTTGTAATTATTATCATGAATAACTAAGAAGAAGTTGAAGGCCAGCAAATTATAATAGTATATTATGCAACGATCATGTAATGACGAGCATTAACCGGGATACGAAACGAGCCGAAGGCGAGTTTTGTATGGTATATGCGAGTGTATTAATAAATAACCATTACATGAGAGTTGCATACGCTATTTTTTCTAAACCCGATAAATAATGAAAAACTATAAATATTATATTTGTATGAACACATTTACAGTAATTAACTCATATTTTTTTTAAAAAACACAAACTTAATGGTATTATCATGGATATATGAAAACTATAAAGATTCTAATTATATTTATATTGAATATAACAACTGTAATTAATCTGATCTTTTAAAAATATTGGAGTCGATGGTATTCCTTCTATATCGCTGTTTTCAGACATTTTGATAATATAGGTAGGTAATATGAAAACTGATTTTGACAAATAAAGCAATTAGTTACTTAGGTTATAATCTAGGACAGACAAAGGAACAGGATTCTTGATTGAAAAATTATGGGTTTCTATTGGTTGATAATCTGTATCGTTATGAAAAATCTGTATCATAATGGATATCATTATGAAACGGATTATGGTCATATTAGTGTATTGTTAGAGTACGGGTGTAGAAAAAGAACTTTACAGCAACTGAATGCACTAAACCTATTCGGAAGTCGTCTTCTGATAAAATGGACGTCGAGAAAAAGTACTCTTGAATATTACTGGAGTTCAATCCCAACACCAAATCGTTATTTTTATCACCTCGACACGTGTTTCAATCACCAAGCGATCATCTACAAGAGGAAGTTTAATCTAGCACACTCGTTTTTTTTACCAAAAATAATAAAAAGAAAGTCTTTCAATATAAATCTTGTTCGACTTTGATATAGATTGACTATATAGTATACTCAGAAATGAGAAGTAATGAAAAAAACTGATAGGCAAACTAGACACGGATCGTCAGCTCCATATATGGGCTTTAAAGTAGCATACAGGCTGCTATAATGTATGGTGAGGGGCCAATTTGGAAAATGATTCAATCAGAAACATAAAGAGATCAGAACATACTCGTGTATATCTGGAATAAAAGATGAGAAAATATATTAAATTTTGGAAATAAAATTTCATATGAGTAATGTGAATTTCGATTCGCTAAACGATGGGCTGAAATAAATTTCATAAATTCAAAGGTAGCACTTTCGCAATTTTCAAACTTTGGAAACAGGTCGACGATCAAAGATCAAAAATCACTCAGAAGTTTCTCGCTGCGGCACACCGATATCAAACGGCAATTTTCCCAGCTCAGACTATTCGTTCAGAAGGAACAAAGTTCTCCTTCGACAATAACAATCGTCGCAGCCCGTTCGATAAAACAAAATCATTCTTTTCGATTCCCTAGCTTTTGGATTGGGTCACAAGTTCACTGTGAGCTTCTGTTGACCTAATTTTATCTCAGGAAATTTCTTCAACGTGATGTCACTCACGGAAATTGATATTGGTTGCCAAAGTTATTCATTCGATATCTAGATGACTTTTGAAACAGAAAAAAAATTTGTATATCGATAAACGTTATAATAGAGATTTTCATTTCGAAACCGATATCAGGAAATGATGAGTTTTCTGGGAAATACCAAATACGCTTCTTCCCAATGGTCATAAAACTGACAGCAATAAAACTGACTGCAATAAAACTGACAGTCATGAAATGAACATCTAGTTGTCATTATTTTTTAATCAAACGTGATTCTTTGAATCTAGTTATGCATCATTCTCACAATTTTGGTCACTGTTACTGTCCTAATCGAATCGAACCAATTGAATCGAATATTCACGTATGATTGTGACCATGAATGAAATATTATATTGGTGATGGTTTTGCAGTGTGGTGTGAAAATTATGATGATATAAAATGTTTGTTTAATCACATGAATGAACAAGAGTTCACAATAAAGTTCACAATATATAAGGTCTTTCAAGAGGGCTTCCGAACTTTGACAATTGATAACACAAATTAGTTGTTATTAATTCAGTCTGTTTTGCCAATTCACCATGGACAGATATAACATTCAACAAAACGTGCAAATGATAAAACCTGTTATATCAAATTGGGTGTTCTCTTCGGCAACGTACCGCGCGCTTCGCCCTTTTACGGTCACCATAATCGTCCTACCGAGAGGACTATTCACAATGTGTTGGAAGAATTAGAGTCCACTGGTTCAATAAACGATCGACCAACACCCGTATGTCGACGAGTGTGCAGGAGAATCCGAGGCAGTTGATTTCGCGTCGCTCATGAAAACTCGGCCTCTTGCAGACCACAATTTGGCGAATTTTGCATCGTGACTTGGGCCTGCACCCATACAAAATTCACCTGACCCAGGAACTGGAGGCAGACATCCATTTTCATCAAAAAATCAGTGATGAGGCCCATTTCTGGATGAATGAGTACGTGAACAAACAAAATGGTTGAACGACACCAATCAAGATGAGATTCAAGGGCGTCCAATTAATTCCGAAAAAGTTACTGTTTGGTGTGGATTTTGGGCTGGTGGCGTTATCGGTTCATATTTTTTTGAACGACATGTGGCTTCAACATAACGGCGCTACGTGCCACACGGCCACAATGGATATTCTGCACGAGCGATTTGAGGGCATAGTCATCTCATGTGCAGGTGATGTGAACTGGCCTCCAAGATCGTGCGATTTGACCCCGTTAGACTTTTTCTTATGGGGTGTTGCAGGTGTATGCGAATAAGTCACAAATCACAGCGGTCCTCAAAAACAACATAATCTATGCTATCGGCCAAATTCAGCCTGATTTATGCTACAGGATCATGGAAAATTGGACGTTTCGGACGTGCTCCACCCAGAGAAGCCGTGACGGAGATTTGAACAATGTTATATTTCACAAATTAAGGTATCAGTAGGTCTTTCAAACGATTAAAAAACGTCGATATCTTGCATACACACACTCTGTTTTATTTAAATTTGAAGATAGGAAGCGCTTAATGTATTACCTATATGTTTAATGAATGCTAACATCAAAATGTTGGATTATAGACATTTACCTGAAGAAAATTTCAGGTATGATGGTATTGATATAGTATTTCTTAGATTGACGACTTGTTTATTTTGTGGAAATTCATGTTCACGGAGGATAAACTGCAAAAACACACTTTTGTCTATTTTCCACGATATTTCTATATTTGTGGACTAGTTTTGGTCATTACACCATTTTAAAACTAATAAGATTACATTTAAATCTGAGTAATTTATACCTACGTTGCCTATCCTATTATAATTAGGTACCTACATTGTTTATACCTGGAATATCGATGAACAAAACTTTTGATATAATGTAGGTTTTGGGAATTGTATTATAGGTTCAGGAGAGGACTATTCTTCATTAGACCAAGTTGTTCATTGAGAATAATAGAATTGGGATTTTTCTTTGACTTGTTTATTTCCATATTTGATATATTATCAGTTGAATGCATCGATATACCTAAGAACGGAATATCATTACGCAAAATGATTTTTATTATCTGAATAACGACAAATGTCAGCGGGAACATTGGTTTGAAAGTACAATGTTCGAATATATAAACAGTGTTCGTAAATGACTCGTATTTGTCAACAATAGTTGACCTATTAGACGCCGCGCCGCTAGATGCATCTCCAAAACGTCGCGTATTCTTTTCGGCTCCATTGAGATTCAGAATAGCGTATCCATGTTATTGTACGAGTAAGTTTCGATTATGATCTTGAGATTTCCGGATATCATATATGATTTGCTGGTATTAAAGGAAGCGTTTGAATTGAAGGATTTTTGTCTTATTTTCGTGGAGTTATGTTAACCAGTGAAGTGTGGAAAGACTCATTTGGTCTCTTATATCTGTTCATTATAGTGGTGAGGGACTAGCTAGGGATTAGTTACTGTAATAATCGTAATAATAAATTCACATTCGTAATATCACATTCAAGTATTGCTGAATTTCTGTGAAAGTTGTGTGAAGTTTCAATATTTAGTCATCATTATATTTGGATATTATTTGATCATATTTCTTCAATTCGACCAGGATAGTCACAGTCATTGAAATTGTGACAATGATGAACTAGACCCCGAAGTCACGTATGATTCAAGAATTATGCTAGCTACATGTTGATTCCATGGCTTCTAGTTTTATCGCTGATGAAATGAAGCGCTTCATCGCTGTCCAACTCTGTTTTGGTGGCTAGGCCTTCAATTTTATCAACACTTTATCGGTTTGAAGGAAATAATCTTAAGAAAACACATACTTTACAGATATTTTTGAAAATATCTCCATCTTTTAATGTTTTTGAAAAATCAGTTCCGGGTTTAATTTGACAAAACTCTGAAGATTGTGATTAAAATAAAACCCATGCAGATATTAGTAACGATGAAATTAAACAGGAAAAATCATAAATTAATTTTTCACAAACTCTCTGGAAAAAACTGTGATATTTAGATTCTTTATATTGATTTTTTCCTCAAATTTTGAGAAGTTACAGATCTAAGGACAATATGTTGTTTAAAATATGTTTCTTTCGTTAACCAGATATCGCACCCCTACGAACGACAACCCTCAGAAGTCGAAAATTGTGCGAGCTAAGGACTAACGAGGTCTTATCTTTTAACGTGTGATTCCTAACACGGGTTGGACGATAGCAAGTGAACATTGAGTGTTCAGCCTGGGGCTTGAATCATCGACTCACACATCAGCCGATTGACTGAGTGAACAGAGCACTCACGTCGAACCGCCCGGATACCGACCGAACATTTGAGAATACCCTTTTCTGTAACGAGTTTCAATGGGGAGAATATTTTTTTCAATTAAATGTTCTACCCACTCAGCATGTTCATATTTTCATAAACAATAATTTGATTATCTATATAGAAATTGTTAATCACAAAGTTATGGTGAGGAATTTTTTTGTATTGAATTTCCATGAACATCTTTTTCATCAAACGAATAATTTTATAACTGCTACAAATGACCTACGTGTGTAGTAATCAATGAAATACTCAAAGGTGAACAATTAAATGAAACGTATCTGGAGAAGTAAAACAGTACTCTACATGAAAACTATAAAATATCAAGCAGGCTTATTAGTTGGTACGGCTGCCTTCTTCAATAATGAATGAAAAACCTCTGGGTAATGATGAAATGGATTTATTGATTTCATTTCGTTAAAGGAACCCAGGAAAAGGGGTTTTTGTTCAATATTCTATTGGGGTTACTCAGACCAAAACATTTTTTAATACACCTGACTGATTATATGTTCATATGGAATGTATAATAGTTTATAGTCCACTATTCACTGTAGATATTGATAACTTTTTTTTGGAAGTGGTAGTTGGTGATGGAAAAAGATGAAGTTATATTTTTGTAACTTTCATGTTTCAACACTGATGTGTATAACGTTGAGGCACTGTACACTTAGGATTGTGTACAATGTAATGTGAAAAATATAGCAAATGTGATGTCATAGAGTTGAAAAAATTTCAATTTTTCAGTAGTGTTCCTAATCGTCACAAAGCAATCTGCATCTTCTGAAACATCAAAGGTCACAACTTATATTGCATCGACAGAAGTACCTACTTGTTGTAATCACTTTAGTCGTCAGTCCAAAGTCAAGTACAGATGAAGTACAAAGGAGAGTAGCTGTATTTTATGTGGAGTTAATATTATGCGAATTCCAATGAAAATTATGATGTGGTAACAATGCTATATTCTAAACCGTAACAGATATGAATACGATTTAATAGAAAGAAAGGTAACTATTGTGTGGACATTACAAAATTTACAAGTACTTTTGATCCTCTCGAGCTGTACGGAAAACTAAAAATGCTGATTTTGACATGTTATATTTCAGAAAGTATATAAAATGGGAAAACTTGTATTTGAAATAAACTATAACGATGTAACAATGAATCTTTGATTCAACATTTCGTGTCAACACGGCCACCGTCAACTTTTTTTCAAACAGGGACCTGTCTCTTTCATTACAAATATTAAAAAAGCGATAAAGTCACAATTCAGAGTATCACACTGATGTTTCTGTAGCGTTTCATTCAAAATAATTGGCATCATTAGTGACATTCAAATTGACAAACAATGTATTTCATAATAAATTTTTGGGAAAGAATAAAATCAGAAACAGAAAATTTGTTTTACATGGCAAACTACGTCAAATGCTTGAATTGATGACCTCTATTTTGGAAACATATAAGTTGTCTGTCCATACAATTTCTGTGGTAATTTTCTAACATGATGGGTGTGATGCTATCACATGTATCTCTCATTTTTATTTGAGATGGTCGATATCTCTACTAGGTGTCGAGAAAGCTTTATCCTTTATGTATGCCTAGACAAAACATCTAAAAGGATAATGTCTGTAGATCGAGTTGGCCAGGCAATTGGTTCATTGTTACTAAATCATATTATTGGAAATATTGCATCTGAATATTCCTTTACAATTGCTGTGTATTGCGAGGTTCCTTGTTCAGTGGCAATTCATCTAGAGTTAGATACATTTCATCATTCAAATGCTCAACGGACCTAGTATGTTCGTTCTCAAAATTCTCAACAAATCATTAATCCTGAACATGTCCTGGAAATTGGTTTCTGTATGAGAATGTTTATTTATATTATTCCAACTATAATGGATGTTTTTGTTGAATCAACCATTGTTGGTGCATTTCAATTCGTACGTCCACATTTTTTTTAATATTTACAACTTTCCTATTTCTAAGTCTCAACCACTTCGCATATCGTACTCTTCTTCTATAATCCCTTTCATTAGGTTACGTTACGCCCAACGATTTCATTATTTTTTCATCTGATCAATACCGCGCTACAATACGCGCTACAACTGCAGTTCAAGACCGATTTTTGGTCTTAACCGCAAGAAGACAACCGACAATCACAGCACCTGAGTTGGTTAACGTGTTGCAGCAGACGCACCAGGTAACCATTGGTCGTGATACTGTCAGAAATCGACTGCATGAAGCAGATCTCCACAACAGAAGGCCACTTAGATGTCCACCTTTGTCGAGAGGCAATCGCGGTAGAAGATTAGAGTGGTGTCAAGAACATCAAAACTGGGATGCAAATGATTGGGCCACAGTTTTGTTTACAGACGAATCCAGATTTGGATTTCATCCAGATTCTCGTCGAGTAAGACTGTGGAGACGACCTGGAAATAATGAACGTTTGAGACACGTCCAGGAAGTCCACACATACAGAGGTGGTACAGTAATGCTATGGGGCGAAATCGTGATCGGCGGCAGAACCGATCTTGTTTTTCCAAATCGCTCCCTCACAGCTCGACAGTACCTCGACACCATTCTCCTACCTATCGTCCGTCCGTTTGCTGGTGCTGTTGGTGAAAACTTCCACCTAATGCACGATAATGCTCGTCCACATGTCGCGCGTCTAGTGACTGACTGGCTCACCAACGAAGGAGTTGATGTATTGCCATGGCCAGCACAATCACCGGACCTGAATCCCATCGAGCATGTGTGGAACATGCTTCAACGAAGAATTACTCCGCATATGGGGAACATTCACACAACGTTTCAATTGAGAGAGCTTTTAATCGCTGAATGGGCAAATGTACCTCAACAAGACATTGACAATCTCATTTTGTCGATGCACAATAGATGTAGGGCCGTAATAAACCAGCGTGGAGGCCATACTTCGTACTGACTCCAATTTTTTTTTGTATTATGATTTTTTTTCGGGTTGCCAAAGAAGAGCCATATTTTTTTTAATTTTGCTTGTATGCGCACCTAGTATTTTTGACCATTTAATAAATTTTGTTGTAAGGTACATTCGTTTAATAATCACCCGTCAATTTTTTTTCCCTAAAGCGATCTAAAAAAATTATTGCCATTTTTAAAAATATCCCTAGACTTTTCCGATGTATATATATATATATATATATATATATATATATATATATATATATATATTATATTGGATTTGAATGTTTTCGATAGTGTATGTACTATGATCATTTGATACCCATATTGATGTAGTTGTGAATTAATATGTAATCCGTCATTTTGTTGTCGCGGTCATTTTAAATTTGCATATTTTTCAAAGTGTATTACTATTTTACTATTCAAGCCCTGTCATTTGATACCCATTTTGGGGTAGTTATGAAAAAATTTGTAATCCGCCATTTTGTAGCTGCGGCCATCTGGGATTTACAATGATACATAATTCATTAAATTGTATCGTCATCAGAACTAAATTATGTCTACCAAATATCAGATCGACCTGTCAACAGGAAGAGGGTTAAACTTCAATTACTCAATTGGAGCCAAACAAACAAACAGGGGATATATAAAACCGTTTAAAAAACATAGAAAGTTTTAATTCTCATTTTTCATGATAATCTCCTACCGTAGTAACGGCTACATCCATCAATTCATTGAAAAGAGAATGTTTCATAAGGAGAAAGCGCAATTGTAATATTATCGTTACAAGAAACAACTTATATTTATTTCGTTAAAGTCATATAGATAAAAAAATGAGTGATCTTTTTTTTATACTACCTACCGTCCGCGTGGCTTGAAGCTTCAATCACTGGTGTGCAAGTCCCAAGTTCGAGCAACTGATCTACATTGTTGTTAAGAAATTAGTGTGACATAAAACTATTCGACTCTCTAATGAATTCTAATAATTAGAGTTTCTAACTAGCTACATTTCATTATTGAGTATTGTTAAAACTCATGTTAAATGACAATTCTTATTACCTTTGTTTTAACCGGCAACCCTGCGAGGTGCCTGCTGTGAAATGAATGATTTTTTGTGTAGTAGATAAGATGGTCGATTTGAGTGTAATGTCAAAAGTAGTGTACAAGCAATTGTCATTCAATAAAAACGTTTTTCTACATCCGTACTCTAACAATACACTTATATGACCACTTTGTTTGTCCTAGATTCTAACCTGAGTAACTAATTGCTTTATTTGTCAAAATCAGTTTTCATATTACCTACCTATATTATCAAAATGTCTGAAAATAGCGATATAGAAGGAATACCATCGACTCCAATATTTTTAAAAGATCAGATTAATTACAGTTGTTATATTCAATATAAATATAATTAGAATCTTTATAGTTTTCATATATCCATGATAATACCATTAGGTTTGTGTTTTCTAAAAAAAATATGAGTTAATTACTGTAAATGTGTTCAATACAAATATAATATTCATAGCTTCTCATTATTTATCGAGTTTAGAAAAAATAGCGTATGCAACTCTCATGTAATGGTTATTAATACACTCGCATATACCATACAAAACTCGCCTTCAGCTCGTTTCGTATCCCGGTTAATGCTCGTGTCTTAATAACCATCATTACATGATCGTTGCATAATATACTATTAATTACCTATAGACAAAATTTTCATAAAAAAAAATTATACAGTCCACGATATATTCAAACATTAAAAACAAGTATCGTATTCTTTTGATGAATAGTTATCGATTTCTTCGCCAAATTTCAAATTTCTGGTGGAGTCAAACATTTTTACTTTCTGATTCCACGTTTTTATTTCTGTTTTTCTTTAGAAATCATATATTTTACAACAAACTGTCAGTTTGTTGTTTACCGTTTGGGAACATATTTTGAAGTAGATTAATTCGTAAGGTTCGAGTACTTTTGAATGGAAAACATTGAAACACAATTATGAATTATTGAATTTGCTTACTTATGATCGAATTCGAAGATACTGAGCTATGTATTTGGTCAACTGTGATTTATTCAAAACTATGCTAGTGGTTTCAGCGTTCAAAAACTAATTTTAAGGTGATAACGTTCTTTATCCCCTTTCTAAATCTGCTCTTGAGTGGTGCGTAAATTTTTATTTTCACGCTGAGTTATACATACAACTTTTGGCAATCCAACTTCGTGGTAAACAACCACATTTGTAACAAAATATTACAATTCGAGAACAGTTCGAAGTTTTTGAAGTTGAACGGCAGAACTAACTTCCAAATAATGTAGCCAATATCCGTTTTCCACAGAGATGTTCTATGGTAGACGCATTAGGGTAAAGAAGATAACAGACTCAAAATTGAACATAAACGAATATTACCTTCATTAATGTTTTTTTTACCGGAGAATGGAAGCCATTATTTCTTGATAACAATTTGAATCATAATTCGGCATTTTAATTTTCCTTGGAACTGACTTCGAAGGAAGAGACTCATCCATTAACACATAATAGCCTGATTTGTAAGAAAATAATTTTAATCGTTTAATGGACTGAGAGTAATTGGTGAAGGAGATATAAAACTGTTGTCGATTCATTTTGCAGTTGATGCGAAAAGCGAAGAAAAATGAAATGACAATTCATGAATATTCAATAGTTTTGAGGCGCTATTTTTCCGAACAAGGCGATGATAAATGCGGCGTTGAACAGATGGAATTGAATAATTTACTGGAATGGATTCGTAATTCCATATTTGTGAAAAAATCTTCTACTAATTGAGTCAGAGTTAGCTTTTGAGTAAGAGCGAGTTTGAAAGTCACTTTTGTTCTAATCATGATATATAGATATTTTATTGGAAATGGGTTTTGATTATACGATATGCTAACGCCCCATTTTTTCTCCATTCTTTATATTTTTTGTGGAACTTGAAACACCAATCATGTTAGTTCGAATTCGTGTTCTTTGAATATTTAACAATTTCAGTTACAGAAATTGTATCAATTTCCAACATTTGATTGACGCACTACGAACATCACTCAAATTTTAGTGAATTCGGAAGTGTCATATTTTTTTTGTTACACCTACTTCAGTTCTAGACCGATGATTATTCAAGGCAACCCCAATAACGCTGCAAAAATTCAAATTTCAAAATTTTCGAAAATTTGATTCATTTTTTTATGAACAAAACACAAGCACTACAGAAAAATCCCCAAGGCGCTCCCAGAGCGGTGCCTGTGCGAAAGTAGCGATTCACAGTGAATTTGAATCGCTGGAGATTGAATCCGTTTGGAAAAACTTTTTCAGGGAGTTTACTCCACATAAAGGCAGTTGTCCAAGTGAAACAATTTTCGAACAGTGAGAAACAACATTAAAACAAGTTAGTTCATTTAGCAATGTTTGATGTACATTTATAGTCGCTAATCGCACTATTTCATACCGGTTGGGCATTGAAAACGATTTAAAACCTACGACAACTATCGGGAGGGGTTATAATGATGGATCGATTCAAAATTTTCTGACTGATCTTTCAAAGGAAAAATGGGAAGATGTTTTGTCTGTAAATAATGTAAATGATTCAATTTCGAATTTTCACATTGTTTTTTCTCACTACTTCAATGTTCTTTACCCCTTACGCAGTTATTGCTCGAATAACTCAACAAAAAAACACTGGGTTGATGATAATTTTCACGTGATTATGACAATATTTATGAAGAATCCAAGAAGTGAACTCGTAAAAAATACAAAAAAGGCCTATTACCAAAATTTTATAACAAACTATAACAACAAAACAAAGACCAAAGCAAAGACCAATAATATTGAAATAATAAAAAATGTTGTTGTTCATATAGATCCCCCAGCAAATCGCGAATATTTTCGATAGATATACACTATACTCGGAGCCCTATTCACCAGAGGAATTACAAATCCTTCTACATAACAGAATTAAAAATAAAAAGTTAGCTGAGTCGGACGAAATCTCGAATCTCTAATAAAGTTATCACTACCTAATATTATCCTACCGATAACTTACTTGGTAAATTTGTTATTCGAAAGTGGACGCTTTTCACAAATGTTGAAAATACGAAGAATTATCCCAATTCACAAAAGGAATGATAATCGACAGCTTAGTAATTATCGACCAGTTACTGTTCCAAGTAGCTTTTCCAAAATATTAGAATATGCTTTTCTTAACAGATTAGAGAACTTCTTAAACAAATTTAAAATCATAAGCGAACAACAACATGGTTTCCGCCCTGGTATGTCTACCAACACGGCTATTCCGTGTTTTTATTCAGAAATATTGAAATTCATTGAGGCCGGCGAGTGCCGATGCCGGTGGGTATTTTTTGTGATTTTCGACTGTGTCGATCAAACAAAGCTACTGGATAAATTGCATTCTTACGGATTGAGGGGTGTTTCTCTAGAGTGGGTAGCATCATTTTTGAGAAATCGTGTGCAATATCTGAGCATAAAGTATAAAAATCATAATGATGTAGGAAATGTATCATCTTCTAATTCAGAAGTCAATGTAGGTGTCCCACAAGGCTCTATTTTAGCCTAGACTATTTCTTGTCTACATTAATGAAATCGGTACAATATTTCCTATGATACAATTTACATTATATGCTGATGATATACCATTGATTATTTTTAACAAATCTAACATCTTACAAAATGAATGCGATTCTATATGAGAGTCTTTGATGAAGTGGCGTTGGTTAAATAAATTATCATTCAATCCAGACAAAACAGCTATCATAAAATTTCAGACCGCTCAACAACACAGTGAGGACTTCAAAATTGAACTATCTACTCAAGAAATTGTAACCAGTGATATTATGAAATTCCTAGGTATTGAACTAGACGAAAATCTTGAGTTCAAAACACATTGCGAATCATTAATATCTAACTTCAAGTCATTCTATTATTTCATCTATAATTTGAAGACTATTTTAACTCACGAACAGTTAATAAACTTCTACCATGCACAGGTGAAATCTTGTTTGATTTATGGGATATTTTTCTGGGGTATCTCCATACATTCTAGGAACACATTCATTGTACAAAAAAGAATCGTAAGGTGCTTGGCAGGAAAATCAAGACAACACTCTTGCAGAGATTTTTTAAAAAAACTGAACATTTTAACTCTGACTCGACTATTTATTTCTGAGACATGTTTATTTGTCCATAGAAAGAGAAAAGGAATCCCGAAGAATTATAACACACATAACATCAATACGAGACAAAAGAACCACTTGCGTATACCTTTCGCCAAATTGAATATTACCAGTTCTTCACCAAACTGTATTGGGCCAAGGTTATCCAACAAATTACCCGAGTCAGTAAGAAATTGTACTAGGGAAATAGAATTCAAAAAAGATATCAAAATATTTTTATAGGATAAAGTTTTTTATAATGCGACCGAATTTTTGTGTGCGTAATTTAATCATTTGTAATATACACTTATTAGTTTGTGAGTTTTAGTAGTATCTGTGACTATCCCTATACGATGTATGTTGTCAATTATGGGAAATAAATGATTGATTGGTAATCATTGAAATTGTCAAAGAAGTTAATTTATCACCGAATACGCATTAGACATCGCTGAATAAACTTACTCGTTTTTACTGGGTGGAATTTTCATTCAAAATTTTATCTTCCAAATAGTATCTATCGTAATGGTGTCGTTCGAAAGTACCATCTATTGGAAAGAAATATTAGTGAAGCTGGAAAAAACTCCCAAGTGTTATCAGGACCAAAATTGGGTAAATTGTGAAATGAGCTTCTTTTTTACAATATTGTATCACAAGGATGAATGAAAAATGTATAATAATTCAATATGGATTCAGATTTCTGCCTGAAGAATAGAAACTGATTATATTCGAGTACGAAACAGCTTTCCAAACACTAACTTTTCGCAATACTGACATGTAGCATAATTTGGAATGATTCTGAAAAGACGATTTTCTATTTTCGAATGAGAAATTATCCCAAGTGAACGATTCTATTCCAAAACTGCATTGAAGTTCGACTATTGATTCATTATTCTCTGAAGAAATCATGTTCATTTCTCAATTGTTATTAAATAACCACCGGTGGGAATCATATCTCGTCAAATGGGGCCTTGTTAATTACAAACTCTCATACGTGTTGGTGCGTAATTTTCGAAAAACTGAATGAGTTGTTTTGGATAGAGACCTTTTTTACGGGGAATTATTTTTTTCAATGAATTCACGACAAAATATTATTTCCATTCTTCATCTCTATATTTGGGTCAAGTCATGATTCAAGAGCATGTAACTTTAGGTAAAAGTAATTTCTGGGAAAACTTGTACTAATTCTTTTTCATCATTTCATGTTCGAATACAACTCCGTAGCAATACAAATGGGGAAGAAACCCAACTTGGGACATTAATGGGAGATACACCGTAGGTATTTGTGTTGTAGATGTGTATTTGAGTACTGATTCATCAGGTGTAAAACATTCATTAGTTTCAGTTGCAGATTAGTGGAAAAATAAACAAAATAGGGAATATTAGAGTTACCTGACTATTACATGAGGACACATTGTAAAATTAATTTAAGACTAGTAGATTAGACAATATTGTGAAATTATTTCAATACACTCAAGACACAGGTATGTAGAAGAGGTATCTATGGTATGAATAGAGATAACATTGTAAGTTTTTTTAGTTTATCTTCCTTTTGAAGATGATCACTTGGTGATCGAAACACGTGTTGAGGTGTTAAAATAACGGTTTGGTGTTGGAAAAAACTACAGTAATATACAAATATCATATACCTTGCTCAATACATTAAAATTATTTCTTTCAATTACTCCGTTTTCATGAGGGGGTAATTCGATTGTCATTTGATGCTGAATTCCATTTTTCATAGCGAGTTCTTCCATAATGCGGCTCATATATTACTTAGCATTATCTGTACAAAAAATTTTTATTTTATTTGAAGTTTCGATTCTAACCCTCATTTTGACGTCTATGAACTGCTTTAAAATTTTTATTTCATTATTTTTCACCCTCGTTACTGAATGTTTGAGATATGGATTATAATGCTTTCAAATGCACCATTGCTTACAAACTGTACTTGAAGTGGGATTACTGAATGCCATACCATCTGCCATATATTGGAGTCGTTTCATACTTTCACAGCAAGATGCATAAAATATTCCTGGTGTGATCACTTGAACCCCTTATCCATGTGAAATATTTTATCGTTAACTCTTGACCTACGGCACTCATGATGAATCAATAATAAAGAGATCCTATAAAACTCAGCATTCTATTCAAAGAGGCGCTGAATACACTCAAAAGTGGCACTGCTTCACAATGTTGAATTGGTACTCCGATTTTCAATGTTATTTACATTTGGGAATGAATTTATATTTACTGAAAGATTTTTACATTATGGTCCATCAAATACAGACCTGAATGAAATATTACCGACAGATTTAAATTTTCCCTCCATCTATCAACATGTGTACAAAGTTGGGTCAATCCCATTTCTCGCGTCGACAGTGTTTGACAAAACAAAAGCGAATCCGTTTGAACATCACGGTTTCTATGTATCTTTCACAGATGAGATGAACAAGTCAGCGATGCCATGTTTCACGCCTAATTGTACAAAACGCATAGATCTTAACATTTTTTGATGTATCAAATACCATTGATACATCAATTCTCTTTAAGTTCACATCAACTTTTTTATTGGAGTTTTTACTGTTTGGCCATCATTATCATGTAACATTTAAGTTTCTCCAATTACCCTCATTTGGAACTGTTCACCTGATGCAATGGTTACATAACCATCATCATTCAGGTGCCAATCTGAACATCTGGTGAGATGCACCGAAGCCACAACTCCTCACACCAGTCAACAGTATAAAGACTGCATCCACATCATTGTATCATGATGAACCCATCAAATTTCAGTATTTTCTTATGATTTCTCGCATAATAATTTTTTAAAAGTTGAATTATTTTGTGACATCTGAAACACTTTTCTCTGAATTTTGTATCCAAATGACTCCAAACATTTAATCCTTAATGTTATCAATACTTTCATTACAAACCATGAAATTATTAAACAACAACAAAAATTAATTGGCGCTCCGGGGCGACTTCATTGATTCCAGTTGCGCATTTGCTTTTTTAGCTGCAGAAAAACTCGGAAAAAACCTGCAGCACCACATCATCTAAAGATCTTGATCTGTCAATGTTCTCTTTTTTATAAAACAAAATGTAGGGTGTCTCCAGAGGCTCCAATAATTCAATACATCGCCAGAACACTTCGTGACACGACTATCGTCAAACTTAAACCAGTCCGTTTCGTCTTTGACCAAGGCGTAATAATGACCAAATTCAACGCCAAAACCACAGTGAACAATGACTGCATGAATATTATAATAGTGGTCTGCTAGATTGAAGTGTTCATCTATTTCGAACCTTCGTAAGAGTTTGGTGGTTCCGTCAGAGGTTGAGTCATGTTTGAAGATCATCAGTTTGAAATTAGATTTAGATTGCTGCTGCCCTTCTCAACCTTTTTTTTGAGTTGAGTTGTTGTATGCTATCACAGCTAAGACACATCTGTTTGTCATCACTTTTGCTAGTATCAATATAGTCCATCAATTTATCATTGATTACATTACGTACTTCCTATCCATCTTATTGAACCTTTTTTCGAGTATTTAGAGATATGGGGATCTGACGTATTTGTGATTTGTGAAAAAATCGTTTAGCTTGCGATACCTTTCAATTGTGTATACTGTTGGAGCAATATTGTACGCCTGTTCAATAATCTCGACCCATTACCACCTGAAGATCATAAAAAAGAATGAGCAAAATGAGAAACTTGTTGACCAGACAATCCAGGCTGTGTAACTATGAGTACATAAACGACTTGAAGTAACTTTAATAAATGTAACGACTTTACAAAAGTAAAACATAGCAGTATCGTGAAGTTAACTATTATTCACTGTACACATCAAATTTGATAGCTCTGTCACAATCAAAATAATCCATTGTGCAGGGTAGTTCTGTAGTAGACATTTGGAGCCATCGAAGGGAATGAAGTTTTTTTCCATCTAACACTATCCCATGATTTGTTTTAATTCCGTGAGACTAATCGATAGAATTATATCCGATTTTGCTTTAGCATCATTTTTTTGAACCACAGTTCCAAATTCCTTTTAGACTAAAATGGTTGAGGCTTTCGCAGCAGATATTTTAAGTGTCACTATTTTTGGAGTTTGAAGGTCGTCAAATTTTGGAATTTCTTCCTGACGTTTGTCTCAGGTAGTTAAGTGTGCTGGATTAGGCAAATTGCGTAAAGCGTGTTTATGTTGATTCAAGTAGTCTGGTGTGATAATATTTGTACCTGGATTAAACAAATTGTCAATAACATTCGTCAACCCTTTTCTACTTCCGTCATGCTGTTTTCTATTCTTGAACTCTTTAGAATGGGATTCCATATTCGGTTGAGATTCACAGTTTCTTTTTATGTTGAAATTATTCGTATGTTCGTGGATTTCTATTGCCTCCCGTACCAGTCGGCTATGGTATTCCTGGTTGGGGGCAATGAGTTTCGTGTTTCCAAACAGAATCCTTCGGTCTTTTGGTGGTTCCGATGTATACCTTTCCACTAGTGCACGGCAGCATGATGGCAGGTAGAAAAGGGACGACGAATTTATTGACAATTTACCTTATCCAGGTACAGGTATTATTACACCAGATTACCTAAGTCAACATGAACATGCTTCACGCAATTTACCTAATCCAGGTACAGGGAAGAAATTTAAAAAATCGACGGCCGTCAAATCCGAAAAATAGTGTCCCTTTTCGACTTTTCATCATTTGCAATCAATTTGGTTTAAAAAGATCAGTTTTTGATCTTCGAGTTATTTTTGACATTCAAGAAAAGAATTTTGGGATAATCCTTCGAAAGATATTTCCAACAGGGTGACTATCCGCAATTTGAAATTTGATAGTCCTGTTGATGGGGCTCTAGTCCGTTTCTCAAATGTCGTTCATGGAATTTTTTTTAGATAATTGAACTATTTGAGGAATGAGTTGGATATTCATTATAAGTAGTCAAAATAAAATTCAGCCAGCAATCGAATAGGGTTGAAATTTAAGATTGTATTTGGAATGGAGAACATCGAAAGTACATTATTTTTGTAATTAAGCTCATGTATCACCCTTTGTATTTCAAACCTTCTCGATTAAATTTTTTGATATTCATTCGAACTGTCCATTGCAAGATTCGAAAAGTATGGATTGACAGATTTCAAAAATGGTTACTGGCGAAAAAATTGGCCTTTGTAAAACCATCTACTTTTGAAAAATTCATTTCTTTGTCCAATTGAATCTACTCTTCTTTGTGTGGAAATTTTATAGAGATAACTATATTACAATGTTAGTTAAACAGCTTTTGACGACCTAGATAATTTTCATTATAGGTGGAATATTGAAATAATAACTACTGTCTGTTTGTTTTGGCCACCTTAAATGAGGTGTGAAATGATGCCGATTGAAGTTATATCGATCGAGTCGCTGAAACAGTTTCTTTTATTGGAAATACTTCTATAACCGCCAATTCAAAAATAACGATGGTAGATTGATGTGCAAAAAATATAAATTGATGGATTGCACAGTACATCCATCATAGTCCATTAGGTTTTATATTTTCAGTTCATTTGAAAAAATGTAAATCCAAATCAACTTGGAGACCGAGAAAAAGATTTAGAACCTAAGAATGTATGGAAGTAAAGAATGGAAGACATCTTTTAAGGCATGACTAATGATATAAGTTGGTTTATACAGACAGATTTTTGGTAATGAATGACCGTTTGAGGAAATTCCTGGAGTATAATTCATGTAATATTTATATAGTTATACATGAAACTACACAAAAATATCAAGAAAGACTTGTCTGTTCAGTTGACTATGAAATAAAGCAGAAATCATTCTAATTCATCGTTGAATTATTATTTTGGAGCATTCTGAACCAAATGGAATATACTAGTGAATGTATGACGAATTCTAGTTATTGATCGAAATCAAACCAATGAATGACCGAAATAACTTCTGAATTTAACTGAATTTAAACGTGGTCGTAAGAGCTTGAGAGATGGTGAACTTTCGAGACGTTCAAAATTTGCAACTACCGGGGGGAAATATCATCAAAGTTCAACAAATGGTGCTAGGCGACCACCGAATGGGTGCTGTGTTTGTTGACGTAAGACCAAAAACGTGTTCGAATGAACATTTCCAACGCTCTGTTGGTGCAGTTTAGGCGCAATAAATGCGAGTTTTCGCGCCAAATAATTACCGTAGATGAAACTTATATACATATTTATATACCCGAAGAAACAAAAATACAGTTCAAACTGTGGACTGCAAAGGAGGAACCAGCTCCAAAAAAAGGAAAAACTGTTTTTCGGCTGGGAAAGTGATGGCAACTGATTTTAGAGATAGTCATGGATTTATTTCAGTCGATTATCTTTAACTATTACAGAAGCATCATTACTTGATGAGCTAAAGGTAGAACTAGCGAAATAACGGCCACATTTGCAGAAAAAGAAAATTCTGTTACACCAAGACAATGCACTGTCTCACACCTCAGCGGATGCCATGGCGAAAATCCACGATTAACGGTTTGAACTTCTTGACCATCCGCCTTACTCACCAGATCTAGCCGCGAGCGACCTATTTTTGTTCCCTCATCTGAAAATTGCGCTCGGAGAACAGAGATTTTCGTCAAATGAAGAGGCAATCACCTTCGTGAATAATAATTTTGCAGAGAAAAACAACGAGTACTATTTGGACGGATTATAGAGATGGGAGCATATTGGGGAGAAGTGTGTAGAGTTGAAAGAAGACTATATTGTCAAATGAAAATAAATCTGAAAAAATGTCTTGTATCTTTGTTAGATAGGAAACTTTCCAGACCACCCTCGTACTTCTCGAAAAGTAGCAAAATGTTATCAAATCTGATCACCTCCTTTTGGCCAAGATCAATGGTGTTGCATATCTCTACGCTAGCTTGGCTGAATACATTGTTGGACAACATGTATGCGGCTTCTTTGAATTTACTTCTAAACCAATATGACTCCCTGTGTATGATCTCAGCTTGAGACCACTCGATGTTATGTTGATGTGTCCAAACATGCCTGCTTTTCCTGATTTGCTGGTTTTCCCTCGCTGTGTGTGTTTCTTGTGCTCGACAATGCGAACTTCCAATGGTCTCTTACTTTCATCGATATAGGATTTTCCGCACTCACAGTGTATCCGGTAAATGCAATTGAAATCGCAGTCCGCGTTTGGTGGCCTGGTTTTCATGAGGCTGCTACGGATAATGTTTCCGGATCTGAAGCAGTTTCTGATGTTGTATTTGGACCCAATTTTTCTTATCCTTTCCGAGAATCGTCTGATGTAGGGAAGTTCAAGCATTGGTTTTGACGGATTCTCTTACTTGCGAGGCTCCTGCTCTCTTTCAGCCAAAGACTGTTCCACCATCGTTTTGGACCAGCCATTCCGTTGAATGGCTACCCCATGGTAGCTACCCCATGGACTTCCTGTTGATGTGTTTCAGGAAGGCGTCTAGTTCAGTCCATAATCGAGCAAAAAATGGCCAACTCCTGCCAAACGGTCATCTCCCAATAAACAAGTGAAACGGAAAGCGTGATAAGTGAAAGTACTCGAATGACCCATAAATAGTCATCTCTCGGAAGAATTAGTCCAGTCATCACCCGAAGACGATTGTGGATACTAACTATCAAAACTTTGTGAGGTAACTTGGCTTAGAATCTCTTATTTTTTTATTCACTTGTTCTATTTTTACTTTTTTTGCATAATATACATGTTATTTTCAGCTATATTTTTTAATTTTTCTTTTCTATTGTTTTTTCAGGAATTTCAAATCATTTTATATAATATAAGACAATAGAAGTCCCAACTTATGAAATTTGAAAACGCAAGTGTTTTTTCTAGATACCGTCAAGAACCGTTCTTGATCTGAAAATTCTGTTCCACATATGGATTCTTTTATATGTTTTCTCAACCATCACCTCAAACGAGATATTTCATTTCCTCATTTCAGTTTCTCGATGTTGAAAACAACCGTATTAAAAAAATTCCCTTGTATATTTTGAAGGCGGAATTCGTAAAATCATTTTATGCACTAGTTCCGTTCCCACCAGAACTTCCACCACAATTTCCAGCATGGATGAAAAGGTCAAGTATTCAATTACGTGATAATTACAAACATCTGATACCCAAAGTTACACTGAATTTGGCGGCTTTGTTGATTTTAATGGTTGTTATTATGTCTTCCTTCATATCTTCCAAGTTTGCTCGTTAAACGTTATACCAAATCAAAATGTAACCTAGAATAACTATTATTTAGCTTTCTGGGCGGTTAATTGCTACACTCCGGAAGTTGAGCCAGGGATGAACGTTAAGGAGTTTGGTGGCGTCTTTTGGTGTGGATCCATTTGCTGGTCTAGATAACAGAGTCTACGATTACATATAGATATACGAGATGATATTTGCAGAATATGGTTTTGTATACTTTTCTGTTTGGAGAAAATAAATATCTACGATTTTAATAGATCTGTTTAAATCTGTTTAAAATCTGTTTTTCCGTTAACCAGCTGTCGCACCCCTACGAACGATAACCCTCAGAAGTCGAAACTTGTGCGAGCTAAGGATTAACGAGGTCTTACCTTTTAACGTATGATTATGAAAATAAACACAATATATTGTTCAAACATTCAGAGGGTTTTTTATATTTGAATAAAAATGTAATCGATTTTGGAATAGAAAGTTCCAATTCGAAAGTCATTGTTTTGGATCACTGATGTTCTTTTGGAAAAATTTAAAATTCTGATATAGTCCAATAGTCCGGGTTAGGAATCATTTATGGGATCGGTAGAAGACTGAATCCGCTAATATAAAAGATAAATAAGGTTCGAATCGAACCAAATGAGATTCATCTTTCTACAGCTTTGACTTTAAGGCAATTAGAAAAACCATAACCAAAAAACCAATCATTCTCCAAGGTCTCATCAGTGGTGCTTGGCTGAACCACAAATGCTTAGTTGGACTTGTCGTCGAAAGATTAACTTGAGCTAGTGAAGATGATGACATCTGTCCTTATGAAGGTTCCATCTATGGGGTCGAAGACTCAATCCACGAATATGAAAGAAAAACAAGTTCTTCAACATCAGACAATGCTTTTTTGACTTGCTAAAGTGTGCGCGCGCGTGTGTGGTGTAACTTTTGAATATGGTGATATATCAAGTATTTTTATGGCGAATCAAACATTAAACTATAAGTATCAACTACTCAATACTGTTTTCAAGTGTATACAAGTATGTTGTGGAATTTGCCGCGGTGGTAATGCGCCCGACTCACAATCGGAAGGCCGTTGGTTCGATTCCCGCCTCGACCAGATATGTTTCTCGAGAGAATTTACCTGGTTGACGCTGGGATGATTCTGCAACCGTGTTTAGGAATCACACGTTAAAAGGTAAGACCTCGTTAGTCCTTAGCTCGCACAAGTTTTTCAACTTCTGAGAGTTGTCGTTCGTATGGGGGCGACAGCTGATTAACGGAAAAACAGATTTCAAACAGATTTTAAACAGATTTTTTTAAACAGATTGGTTAAAAATTTGTGGCTAATTGTGTGGAGAAAATATAGAAAATCTATTTTGTATCTCTGTGAAATAATGTATTCAGGGATACACACATAATTCTCGAAAATCTTTGAATGTCATCATATAGACTTGAAAATGATATTATTCGTTTCGAATTGATCGAATGGAAAATACTTCGTTTTTTATCTAACTCATCGGCTGAATAGGATTTAAACCTCCTCTTCGGAACTTTGTTTCTAGTTCCAAAACGAACAACGGATTTTCACGACGGATAGCCAAATGTCAAACTCAAATTATCAATTTTCTTATTCAATAGTTGTTTTTGCCACAAAAAACTCGGGTCTGTATTGAGAAATGATGAATGAAGGGGCTATGAGAAATCAAATAACATGAGATATAGATATTTATATCCCACAATTGATATTTTTCAACCATTTTTTCAGTATGAACTTGGAAAAAATACCCGAATTTTGTTTGCAATGTGTCATACAATTTTATTTGGAGTCAATATTCTTGTAATTTGAATCATCACATTTCTTTTGGTACATAAATTAAGGAAAAACGAACATTTTCATTTTGAAAAGTGGTATATTTTAGTCTCATTCTGATATTATGAAACACAAATGTGATTAATTTAAAATATTATTTGAGTCATTATTTAAAAGTTTAATCATTATTCGTTAAAAATTTAATAATGAATTATTTCCCTTTAGACGTCCATTTTCTCAAAAATATTCTCCACTGTTCAATAATTGAATATCTGGCAGGATATTTTCAACCCATGATTGAAGAATGTTCAGTTCAAATAATTTTTCATGTTTGATGATTGAACACAATGAGAAAATCAATTTTTTTGTTATCTGTACAAAACTGGTCAAAACCTTCAAACCATTTATTTTATTGTCTGGAGACATCCTACATTTTGTTTGATGAAAGAGAGGACATTGGCAGTTCACAATCTTCAGATGATGTGGTGCTGCAGGTTTTTTCGGGTTTTTCTGCAGGTGAAAAAGCAAATGCGCCACTGAAATCAATGAAGTCGCTCTAGAGCGCCATTTAATTTTTGTTGTTTCATAATTTCATGATTTGTTTTACTTTCTTTGACCTCACAAAATGAAATTTTATCAACTCGATTTTTAATGAAAAACACATCGGATCTGATATTTATATCTCGTGACTGAATAAAGAATACGTCATTGTCTCACTCGTTTTTTAGATTAAAAAGGGGCAAAACAAGTGTATTTCTTAGGAATTCGTCAAAGATTCGTTTATGGTCTCAAAATGTAGCTCTAGTACGAATGTTTACAAATGTCAGCCAAATTTCCATCTGAAACTATTTGCCATTGAAAAAGTAGTAAAACTGGAACCTCTGATGGAGTATAAATCCAAAAACGTGCACTTTTTCTAAGCACCAGAACTCCAATACTTTTCTCAACGCTCTTTTCACTAACCAAATAAGCGTTGATGTTCTGGTAATAGGTAAAACTGCTTGTATTAGGATTTTTTATCCAAAAGTGTCATGAACTATTCTATACTGAGAAAAAAATGAGATGAAGGAAGCCTCGAAAATATGAAATGCCTGTTATGAATTCGTATGACATTAAAATAAGTGAAAGATGTTTTCATAATTTTATTTATGATCGGTTTCGGGTTTAACCCCATTATCAAGTATAAAACTGAAATGTGAACTCGGTTATATTAGGAATTTTCAGGTAAGATGGAAGGACAGGTAGTTGAACGAACCAGGGTGTCAACTATGAAATTCAACACTGAAGATTATACAGGTTGTCAAACTCATAATTTCAAGAGTGGAGACCTACATAAATCGAGTTGCTCGAGTTACAAATGTGTAGGATTTTGAGGTTATCTAGATGTTCGTCTATTGTAGATTTTTTGTTCAAACAGACGTGTTCACGCAGTCTTACGTCGAAATATCTACCACTTCTACAGGCCAAACCATTTCTACAGACCAAACCGCTAGAAATTTTGACGTAAGGCTGCGTGAACACGTTTATTTGGACAAAAAATCTACAATCTACGAACATCTTCAACAATCAAAACACAAAATGAGTAAAGATAACCTCAAAATCCTACACATATGTAATAAGGGGAAAATGAATTTGTTGGAAGCCATGAAAATTAACAAATCAATTAAAAACCAGAAATATATACCCTTAAACGAGCAACTCGATTTATGTAGGTCTCAACTCTTGAATTTATGAGTTTAACAATCTCTATAATCTTCAGTGTGGAATTTTAAAATTGGCACCCTGGTTCGTTCAACTATCTGTATACGTCTTTCCTACCTGTAAACTCCTAATATAACCGAGTTTTCAAACTTTACATTTCAGTTTTATACTAGTGGTATAATTAGACAAAAGTGTTTTTTTCATTTCATTAAAGTTAATTGTATGAGAAAGACCGAAATATAAAATGATACATTTTACCTATTTATTTTCATTAATCCAAGAAACCCGATCAGATTAGTTTTGACCGTTAGGGATTCTATCTTGAACTATGAATTTCATCCAACTGGACCGACATCTTAGAAGATATTTCAATTGAAACGACTAAAAACGTTTGATAAAGCTGTTACAGAAAATTAATCATTTCTAAAGTCGCATAGTTACCCAAATTATCAGACGGAACGTCTCTGTGTTCCAGATTGAGATTCGCGAACGTTTTATTGGCAGTAATAATTTTTAGATATGACTTTATCTGACCGATTTCAAGTACCGCATGACCATTGTCGGGGCATTGCCAAATACTACACAAACTGCTAGTACTTTCACTTACAAGGACGGCGTGTTTACGGGCGTTGCGCCGCCCCCCGTTTCAGGTTGTCGACTGAAAGTGTGCCGAAAGCAGCGGCTGAAAACGCAACCCCAAAACGTCATGATTTCGCATCATCGTGCACGCGCAATATGTGTCTCTGCACGAGGCGAGTACTATTTTCTAGAGATTCTGGAGGACTGCAAAGAGAGATGCTTTCGCTGACCTATGCAATAACGCAAACTCATTTCCAAGACAGATTCTCTTCTAATGTATGGGTAGACCTAATTGGGGATTATTTAATTGGACCCTATTTTCTCCCCTTACGTTTGAATGGAATATGAGCTTCCCCAACTTATGGAAGATGTTTCCATTGGTCTCTGAAATCACTCTTGGTTTATGTTTTCCGAAAAATGCAAAAAAGTAATGGTTTCTACTTGAAAACTCACCGTATTAGCCAAGTAAATGCTGAAATGTTGTCCACCAACTGCCATACAATAATGCATAATATTTATAAACCATTGACAAGCATTATGGAGTACTCGCGGAAATTCATTCGCGCATATTTTGTAGTGTGTCACATGTAGAGCGATACAGTTCGTTTATTACGATTATTTCCTTCAAAACCGCTAAAATGATGAAAAAGTTGTAGGAGAGGCTACCAAAACAGTGAAGAGCTATAAAGCTTTCCAACAGTGCCAAAACTAACAGCGATGAAACTGAGAGTGATTGAACTGATAGCCATGAAATTACCAACTGAGTGTCATCATTCTTGAATCATACGTGACTCCCAGTGCCTAGTTATGCATCATTCTCACAATTTCAGACAAGATATTCGGAAATCTCAATATCATAATCTGAACTTATTGGTATCAAATCAAATTCAAATCAAATTTATTTCAATTTTTAAGTACAAATATGTGAAATTTAGTCATTAACATATTATGTCAAAACCACTACAAATGGGTGAAATACACCTAGGCATCAGAATGCCTGTTTGTGCTGTTTCATCCCACTCATAGTTGAAATATCATTTAACACTACATGCTTACATAATTCAAACAAAAATTATTAATTTTTTATTGTCGATTTGCAACAAAAGAAAGATAAAAGTGACAGTAAATTAAAATTTGATTGAAATTACAATGGAGGTGAAATGACAGTTTCAATGAGAATGGAACGTTATTCTAAATAGTAGCAAATTCATTGAAATCTAAAAAATAGGCGACATACAGATGATGTTTATAGACGCGTCATTCTGATGTGGGCTAGTTTTCCACACTGGACGAGGTGATCAAAACTCTGTTACCGAGTTGGAACTCGTTCAGCAGAAGGCCCACATTAAAATCGCGGAGATCTCTTCCTTCCTGCGGGATATAAGAATAGACCAGTGCATGGCATCTTCTTTAACACCATTGATAAACTCGACTTTTCGATGCACCTGTCCTTCGCTTTCCACAGGTCGACTGGGCTGAGGTCTGCCTGGATGATGTCTATAACACCTCAATCTACTGCAGTCGCTTGATGGGTATTGAGGTTTCTGACATGAGGTGCATGTCTAGGATATGCGGTCCTAACTTATATCCATCAACAACCAAGACACCGGGGTTGTCCCACGCTCCGGGGGACAACCCCGGACAATCCCCCTTGTGGGGGATCACAAGTACCGAATTCATTGAAACTATTCATTCACCACCTCCAGGCTCATATACGTACAACAAGCTTATAAGCCGGATGAAGCTTTTCTCAACCAACAGAGCAAAATGGTATTCGTCGTAGAGTTTTCAGCTCTTGGTGAAACGAAAATCGTCCAAAAAGAGAAGGAAAAACGGATGCAGTATCGCTGTTGAATATTATTGAATGAAATTCAAGACAGTTGGCCAAAGTTGTCTTCAAGAGACCTGCTAACATATCGTTTTTCCAACATTCATAATCGGGTAATTGTCCATACACCACCAATTCAATCGTTTGATTGAATTGATTGATCAAGGTTGATCAATTCATTCATTTCATTCAATTTTTAACTTTCTATTTTCACAATTGGGATATTAGAAAAGTTCATTATCAGATCATTTCCAATCTTCTTAATCATTGTTAGCACAATATATACTCCCACAATCCCATAATTTTGGAATTTGGTTTTCAGGAGGAGTTCAGAAGAGTATTATACATAAAAATATGTTTCCTTTACACATATCTAATTATCCTACCTGTATTATGATTTATAGTAAATGAAGACTAATTGCATTGATATTTGAAACGTTAATAAGAAAGATGTTTGAATTCAAATGAGCTCTTTATGGTTCACAATACAGTGTGTTTAAAATTCGACCCTCACCATTGGGATCTCGGAAACCAAGACATATATGAAGATGGTTAAAACAGGGCAAAGTTGCGCATTTATCTGACTAACAATATGCCGTTGAGAAAGTTCTGAAATTTTGAGTATATCTGGAGGTATCCGGAAAAACAGAAATTTCGGAAAATGATTTTTATTTTTTTCTAGCTCTATTTTTCAAACGATTCAGAAATAAATTGCACTTTCACGTTGTCACTTTCTCTCTGCTTTATGAAGGTGTTTTCAGATTTGCTACCCGACGTTTCGTCTTCCGACCACCATCATCAACTTTATTTTTTCTTATGGGCGCTACATTGGATTCTTTCTGTTTTGAATAGAACCAGATTTTTACCTTTTCAATGAGGTACCATATGTATATGTTATCATTCTTTTTCGGAACATCGGAGTAATTGAAAAAAAATTCTTATCATGATAGGCTTTGACTTTGATGTTTCTAAATTTGACATTCAATTTGTTACACTCAATAACATTTTGTTATTGTACCAGTCATTGAATTATTAGCGAAAAATGGCTTTCACGAATGGAGAAGAAAAGATATATGATACAAATTTATTACAAATACGATGGAAACAGTGCTAGGATATTGGAAATATATTATTTAAACTTGTATCCCGAAAGACGACAACCATATCGTACTATGTTCAAGTTATTGAATCAATATCTCAACGAGTTTGGTTCGTTTCAAAAGCCAATGAGGTGGCCAGCAAGGTCTCTAGACTTAAGTGTTAAGGATACATTCTTATGAGGTACATTGAAAATAGAGTTTATGGTCAGAGGAAATAACAAAATATTGAGGATCTTCAACACAGCATTGTTAGAAAGTTCGGAAGATTGAGGAGGAGGGAAATAAATCGTGCAGTGAATAATATTCGAAGAAGGGCACAGTTGTGTTACCATGAACAAGGTAAGCATTTTGAGTATTTGCTTTTGTCTTTAGATTTTAGTTAATTATTGTTATTTGTTCAAAGTTCTATTTTCATTGAAAAGGACACAATGTCTAATTCACCTCATACACACCTCATTTATCAAATTATAATTGCGGATTCTTTCTCCGTATTTTTTCATTGGTTTTTTTGGTTCAAACGAACCAAACTCTGTGAGATATTGATCCAATAATTTGAACATAGTTCGTGGTTGTCGTCTTTCGAGATACAAGTTTAAATATATTTTCGATGTCCTAACACTGTTTCTATCGTATTTGTAATAAATTTGTATCATTTTCTTTTTTCTTCATTCGTGAAAGTCATTTTTCAATGACTTGTACAATAACAAAATGTCGTTGAGTGTAAATAATTGAATGTCAAATTTAGAAACATCAAAGTCAGAGCCTATTATGCTAAGAATTGATTTTTTTCAATGTCTCCAATTTTTCGAAAAAGAATGATAACTTATGATAAATCATTGAAAAGGTAAAATCTGGTTCTATTCAAAACAGAAAGAATCCAATGTAACCCCCATATGGAAAAAAAAAGTTGATGATGGTGACCGGAAGAAGAAACGTCAGATAGCGAATCTGAAAACACCACCATAATGGTGTTACATATAACAGTGAAAATAAGGAAGTGCAATTTATTTTCGAATCCTTTGAAAAATAAAACCAATTTCCGAAATTTCTGTTTTTTCCAGATATCTCCGGATATACTCGGAATTTCAAAACTTTCTCAACGGCATATTGTTATTCAGATAAATGCGCAACTTCGCTCTAATTCAACCATCTCCGTATCTCTCATAGTTTCCGAAATCCCAATGAGAATTGATTTTGAAACATCCTGTATACACCATCGTTAAAATGACGCGTCCTCCTGATTATATCGGGGCTTCGAATGATAGGGCCTGACCAGCACACACTACGGTGAAAAAAAATAATAATCAACTTTATTCGTCATAAGATATACAGAATATCTTATTTGTATTAACATTAATTGAAGAAAACCTTATGACGAAAGGACGAAGGATCTGTAACTGTTTTTCAACTCTCTACCTAGAATAGCAATATAATCCTCAGATTTATGAAAATGTACAACATTCTCAAATATTAAGATTAATGATTGCTCCGACATCACCTCGTGGAAGCAATAAATTGAAAAATTTCAAATAAGTAGACTAGAAAGTGGATCCATAAAAAATATTCTATAAGTACGTGAGTTTTTTAACAATTTTGGGCTGTTATATTCTCCGAAAGAACGTCTATATTAAGTTTGATTAATAACTTGTACGTTCGAACTTCATCGTAGTGAAAATATTTTTGCGGAACTAAATGTTTCATTATATATAGTAAGACTGAATCATTTCCACCGACATGTAACAATTTGAAATATCAAACAACCAACAGGGAAATAACTCTTTGAAAGGAGTAATCAAAAGTAATTACCTGATTATATAGATTTGCTATAGTAATATTTCACATATGTTTCATGGTGGATCGTGGGCTCTTAAAATTCAAAGCGACATTAGTGGTTGCAGATTCATTATCTTGCGCTCCACAATCATCAGAACACACTTTGTCACAGCTATGTTGGTCCAGTTGCTCCAGGAAGAACATATTTAATTTTTATAAATATAGTTCTAATAAATTGATGAATGTAGCCGTCACTACGAGGTAGGAGATCATTATTTCAAACGAATACAATATTCATTTGAAAATGTCTTTTTGAGACGAAACTGCAATAACGTTAGTTACAAATACACGTGGTATAAAAACATATGTGTTTTATTTCTCATTTTTTTTAATTAGATTTCAATAGTATGGACTGCTGAAGCCAAATTATTTGTCTTGTGTTTACAAATTCTCTATAATTTTTCATTTTGATCTCATAATAGACAAATAAATTATATTGCAGATTAATCATACCTTTTTGAGTTCTTGATGCACTCTACTATTTCACCACCAATAACCTATTTGAAATTTTATATAAAATTGAAACCCTCTACTGCAAAAACACATCGCATTACCGCGAAATAAAGAAGTTTTATGTTGTGGTTTGTTAAATGTGTCCTGGATCTAAAGTTGAGATGGTGTACATCAGTTCTAAAGGATATTTTTTCGAAAAGATAGGAGGGTTTTTTGTTTTAAAGAGTTTTTGAAAAAATGTTGCAGAATGAAATGTTCGTCTGGATTCCATATTCAACCAACTCACATCCCCGAACATTCCGGCGCTATTGGATTCTAAAACTGTCACTCTTTTATGGTGAAACTGTATACATTTGATAGCAGTCACTGCTTCTTCTGATATAATTAGACTTGAAATAATTAAATTGACAACTCACAGGATGAGGTTTAGTTTCAGAAAGGGAAAAATATTTTCATTAGATGGACATGTATCTGCATCTTTTCTGTTTTGGTGGTTGTAGGTTGCTCTGTTTGTATTTATGTTTTTATTTTTATGAACTAGACAAACTATTATTGATAGTGAAGAGAAAAAAGCACCATATCTTTTAAAATTAGTGAAAAGCAGTATCTTGGACTACTGTTTTGTGAAATGAAAGTATGCAAAACGATAGTTATTTAAATCATGTCCACATCCCAATATTTTTATTACAGCTACAGAACAAATCAAGTAAGGAATCGAAATAATTGTTTGGAAGAAGCAAGACCTAGATTTTGGAAATGAATTGAAATTATTTGATTTATCCAGTAGCCTGAAATTTGAGTACCTATATTTGAGGTCGGCGATAAATTGGAAGTTTTTACTGAAAGGGTAAACTAGACATCAAAATTAACATGGCAGTAATCCTTCAAGTAAACTGGGCGCATCGAGTTTTTAGTCGGTAATATTATTGCATATCGTTATGTGTTACTCGTTCGGATGAATGTACATATGTATTTCGATCAGTTACCTACTATCTCCAGATACCTCCAGTGCCTAATTTAACTGTGAGAATAGAGACTACCCCATATTTGAATGTTTGACATAACTTATATTGAAATATGCAATAGAATAGATACGTTTTGGAATTTGTAAATCTTCTTCGGATTTTTCACAAGTATTTGAGCACTTGAACTATAGATAAAATACTCGCACCTTACCATATGATGATATGATGAACAATATTGGCTTTTGTTTATTTAACATAATATGTTTTATTGATGTGAACAGGTTCTATTTGATGAACTATCAGTCATGAAGTTATCTAATATTATCATTATGAATTGGATTCATATTTGCTCATTAATTATTATTTATCTTCATTACTGCCGACAGTTTATAAATATTTGATTTTCTCTTTGCGTATCGAGCCGGGTACAGGCCTGAACATTCAAGCTGAGCAAAAATGAGGACAACGAACCAAGCTGTAACCGGGACACTAATTCAAGGTCACTATTTTTCGGGTTTGAGGGCCGTCGATTTTTTGAATTTCTTCCTGACGTTTCGCTGGTTCAAGTGGCTAGCTTCTTCAGATGTTTATACATCATGAGTTATTTCTGATCTGATGATTACGGCTGCTTTTAAAGCGTTTTTATGTTAACTCAGGTAGTTTGGTATGCTAATACCTGTACTTGGATTAGGTAAATTGTCAATTCGTCGTCTCTTTTCTACCTGGCGTCATGCTGTTTGCTATTTTTGAAATTTTCAGAATGGGATACCCTTGGTGATGATAGTAGGTCTCTCTTGTCTTTAGCCGACCTGAGACTTTGTTTGTATCTTCTTGGTGGGTTTGAAAACCATTTAACACCAATTTCTTGCACTTGTCGGTTTACAGCAGCGAAAGAACTGCTGGTGAGCCCTAATTAGTACCTACAATGCTTTTTTAGTTTTTGTGCATATTTTTCACATATAATTTCTGAAATACTATTGCGGCGTAGTAGACGGAGTAGACACAGAAAAAAAAAAACGTGTGTTACTAATTCATATCTACAAAAAAATTGTTGTGAAAAAAATACTCTGATCAAATTTGAAAGTAAGTACGTAAATTTTTTTGAAACAGAAAAATGTTAAGAAATAACTTCTTTACTGACCTCATTTTGGCAGATGTCACCAATAATTTCAGTCAATTCCATTTTTGAGTTATTATTTTTTATAGAATCCTATTTCCTCATCTTGAACAACTCACCATATAATATGAAACATGAGTATATTTTGAAGTTATGATTGAATTGATTCGTATTTGAGTACGTGCAGCTCTGAGCTGAGTACCCATAAAACATTCAAGAGAAAGAAGTATCCTGGCAAACAATAAACACTATATTTTCCATTTTGCTGTAGTCAAAAATAGTTTAAATCAATATATTCATATTTTCCATAAAGATAAAGCATTAGGTAATATCTTTGAAGGGAGGCACTTTGTAACTGCAAAACATCAATAATTAAATATATTTACATTTGTGTTGCCAGGAATATTTGCGAGGGATATTTTGAGGTGGGAGAAAAAAGTTGCATTATCAGCTACCAGTATCCACTAGTTATCTTCCTAATTCCTTTTCTTGATCACAGATTCCTGGTGTAGTGTACATTTTCAAAGGTTTCATGTTTCCTTCAAAAAATGTGTAAGTGTACTGCTGTTGATCCGATTAGCTGCACATTCTCAGACTCAAAAAGCAAGAGTTTTCGCAAAGTTCGAAAAATGACGAATATAATTCAAAAATTATATTCCACTATTCTCCGAACTAGACGAATAGGATAATAATAATAATAATAATGACGTTTATTCGTGATAAAATAAAATCCATACAATAATATAAGAGTTGTGTATAAAAATGAATAAACATAATAATATCCACAGAAGTATCAAACATACTTGTTTGTGGAATTACAAAAGAGACAGTCACGAAAGATAAAATATAAAACTAAGTGTAAAATAAATATACATCAATTAAAATTATACCTGATTAATTCATATTATAATAGTATAGATAAACTTGAGTATACATACATGCAATTCAATCTCTGCAGAAATCTTATATCTAATGAATAATGGATATACACATATATACATATATACACAATACATATATACATATACACGCATACATACGCACACACATATACACACATATATACACATATATACACAATACATACACGCATATACACATACATACATACATATATAAATAAGCTATTGATAATCATAATAACAATATATTTGGACAGTGGTTCAACCTTCGATTAGTTTATGAATATCCGTTCTTGCATTTTCCTTTACAAATGATACTAATTGTTTTTTGAAGCGTTTCATAGAAGTTTCATATGTAATTTCTTTTGGAAAATAATTTAATAGTTTGGGAGCTAGATAACGATAGCTTCTCTGTCCTATAGATTTGGAAACCAGTGGTATACAATGGTGATGCCTTTTTCTCGTTGCGTATGGGTGGTTTGGAGTGTCATATTCAGCTTTGTTCTTGTATAGCTGGCATCCTATCTGAACGATGAATAATTGTCTCAAATCTAAAATTTGTGTCTCTTTATACAGCAAATTACTTTCATACCTTGCAGGTTTATTGAGTAGTATTCGAAGAAATCGTCTTTGAGAGACTTCAAGAGGATGTAGGTGAGTTTTTGATACTCCTCTCCAACCAATGATGCCATAATTCAAGTGTGATTCTACTAAACTGTGGTATAGAATTTTTCTGTATTTGTAATTCACGAACTTTCCGACTTGTTTCAGTCTATATGAAATACAACGTAGTTTTTTTGTTAAGTACTGTATATGGTGGTCCCATCTAAGATGATTATCTATATATATACCCAGATATTTGATTTTTTTCGCAGGTTTAATTACAAGATTTTGTTGAATATTCAGAGTGTATTCTGGCAAGGATGTTGAGAGACTGCTGAATGGTAAGTATACTGTTTTGTCAAAATTAATTGAAAGTAATCTACTGTCAAACCAGTCTTTGAGATTTCTTAGGTCTTTTTCAATGTTCAGTTTCAGATTGTACCAGTCTTCATCTTTATAGTATATTACCGTGTCGTCCGCAAAACTTATAATTTTCCCGATTGTTTTTTGTATGAATCAGTCATTCAAATAGATCACGAATAGCACCGGCCCCAGTACTGTCCCTTGAGGTACACCGCATGTTATTTCCATTTCTGCACTGATTTGGCTTCCAATTTTCACTCTTTGCTTTCTATTTGTTAAGTAGCTTTTAAGTAATTTGTGTGCAGTACCTCTTACGCCCATATTTTCTAAGGTATCTAGAAGTATGGAGTGGTCGATCGTATCGAATGCCTTTTTCAGATCTATGAAAACACCTATTGAAGGGGTACTTGAGTCTAGAGATTCATAGATGGTTTTTGTTAGGGAATGAATTGCATCAGTAGTAGATTTATTATCTCTAAAGCCAAACTGATATGTTTACAGTAGATTATATTTGGTTAGAAATGTACATAATCTGGCTTTTAGAATTTTTTCGAAAATTTTGCTGATCGATGATAAAAGGGATATGGACCTATAATTTGTGACATTATCTGTTTCGCCGCATTTGAAAATTGGAGTTACTATTGAGTTCTTCAGAACTGAGGGAAATGTCCCAGATTCAAATGATCTATTTATGATGTCCATTAAAGGTTTGCTAATGAAGTCAATGATGATTTTGAGAATTTCGGCTTTGATTCCATCGTGTCCAGGAGATTTATTATTCTTCAATTCATTTATAGTATTCCTTATCTCATTCATACTTGTAGGTGTGAGAAAAATTGAATTATTCGTTATATTTTTCTTATTTTTGTGAATAGGATTTTTTTTAATGTTTTTCGCTAGGTTTCTTCCTACATTCACGAAAAAACTGTTGAACATGTCAGCGATTATTTTTTGATCAGTGACGATTTCTCCTTAATCGTTTTTGATGTTATTTATTTGTTTTTTTGTTTCGATTTTCAGAATTTCATTAACCGTTTTCCATAGTTTTTTGCTTGTATTCTGTTCATTTTCCATTAGCTTTCCATAATACTTTTCTTTTGCATCTCGTATTTTTTTCTCAGTTATTTTTTTGGTTGTGAGATAATATTTTTCATGTTCACATTGGTTGGGTCTTGTTTCCAAAGGCGATACAATAGGTTTTTTTTCGTTGATATGTGTTATCAAGGACTTCGTAATCTAGTTTTTTCGTCTGCGCTCACTATTTTTCATTTTTATGTGTCTTGTTGATTTACGAATACAGGTATTTATTATATTTATGAATTTTTCTGTTACAGTTTCAAGATTATGCATCGGGTATAATTCATCCTCCCAATTTATGTGGCTTATGGATTCAAGCAGTTCTTTTTTGTCTAATCTTTGAAAGTATTTTTTTGAATTGTTATTTATTTCATTTTTTGTTTTATTATTTAGTACGATTTGTAGTAGCGTTATGTAATGATCTGTGATTGTGGTGGAGATAGTTATAGGCAATAGATTGTTGAAGTTTTGCTGTTTCGTTTTAATAAATATATGATCTAGACATGATTCCGATCCATTTCTTGCTCTGGTAGTGGTGTTTATGGTTGAGTGAAACCCATATTTACTCATAATGTCGAGGTATGTTTTCGAGTCTTCAGTTTCCTTCAATAGATCAATGTTTATGTCACCAACGAATAAACTGTAATGTGGGTTCTTATTCTCTTTGTTTAGCAATTCGTTAAGTTGATATAGGAAGTCATCAATTTTACTCGCTGGAGATCTATAGAACGCGTAGATGCAGATGGTCTGTTCGTCTACCGTCATATTGATTTTCAGTAATACACTTCCGTTTAGTTGGGAATCCTCTGCAAAAATGCTTCAGAAAATAGCCTGAAAAAGTTTTCATATCTTTTTCACTCAAAACAAAGGCATCATTGCCAAAGAAAAAGTGGAAAAATTCTCTGATTGAATGTGCTATTCATTTTAATAATCTTTTTTGTGTATTTATTGGTATAATTCAATTCCAGATTGAAAAGGATGAGTATTTTTTCAAAGAAACAAAATTGTCACTCTGAACAGTGAGTCTATTGCTACTGAATAAATATCATCAAGACAAGAGCCAACTGAACAGCCAAGAACAGCTGCTGGAAATTTGGTTCGAATGCCGCCAAAATGGTTAACCTAAAAAAACAATAAGAGGAGAAGAAAAATTGATGGAAGATTAAATAAAGCCCTCAGTATTTCGGAGGCATCGGCATTATATAAGGAGAAAATCGAATGAGAAATATTTGGCGAGCTTGCGACAAAAAAATTACGAGACAGAAGCATCGCTAAAGGACAACTACTGACAATATTGTTTGAAGCAGACGGTGGATATATGAGAATGAATACTCCTGTGTAACAATATTATCATTACTCATCATCCCAATAAATCGTAGCACCTTTCTCATCCCCTGGTCCCATACCAACTCCATCAGCTAGCAACTATCACGCTATTCTAAATACTCCAGCAGGTTGTTCTTCAATAGTGAATGATGTGAGTAATGAGTTGTATGAATTGTAAACAACTACCTACTTTTTGTTTCTGTGAATATGTTACTCATTTTCATTTTTATTTAAAGGAACACGTTCAAAAGGAACACGTTTATACATAAAAAGCCAAACTAGTCCACATGGACTGTAGACTTGGCGGTTACTAACCGAGTTTTATGATTGACTGAAGAGTCATAAGGTTTGTTTTGGTTCTGTATTTCGAACTGTTATTGAACCGTCCCGTATCGACGCCGAATCAATGCGCAGAACATTACAGTTACAGAACAGTTCTGGAACGGTCCAAACAAGTAAATAACCAAAACATATAAAAAAATTATTCTGACAAATGTATAAACAAAGATTTGAGGTTAGGTACCTCTGCTCTGGTATAACGATTATTGGACTATTGAGTTGAGTTTAATTATAATTAATATAATTATAATTGAATTGTGATGATGTTTTTGAAAAAATGAGAGTAACAGGAATTAACTAAGACGTGATCTCCGGTTATCCAAAATTAAATTGAAAATATATTGTCCTATCTTTGTAATCTTATACTAATTTTTGACAAAAACATGCCAAGAATAAATTTTTGGAATTGTAAAAGACGTGATAATAATAATAATTATTATTATTATTGCTACTTACATTTCACGACTATCTGTTATGGTATACGAATGATGTTGATATATAATTTTGTCTTATTTACAGGTCGCAATGAACTCTCCGAGTTTCTTTGTTTTACCGGAGACGAACAGTATTGTAGATAAAATACCAAATGAAACACCACCTAAACCAACTAAAATACGGATAAAACTGAGATTGAGAAAACGTTACTACCAAAATCCACAACGCAAATGAAAAATTTTATTAGTGCGTAAGAGCAAATTCGAAGTTCTAAACGGTCCCTATTCAAATGTACGAACTCATAATTACCGTTCTGGAATAGTTCCGAATCGGTTTGGAGAAAACCAAAACACTTTGTGAACGATACTAGAATGGTTCTAACTGAACCAAAACACATTTTAATAACTGCGCAAGAACGAACTGCACAGAATTGTGAACCAAAACAAACCTATAAAATTGAACTTGAAGTCTTGTTACGTTGACGAATAGAAATTGGGGAATGTTATCGCTGTCGTGTTCAGTTCAGGAACTGATCGCATTGTGAGTGTTGAAATTCGATATTGGTGCAGTTATGATTACTTCGGAAATTCCTTTCTCAACTGTCGTAAAATATCAAAAACAAAACTTATGAACGCAAGACGCGATGCGATACAGAATTACCAAAACCTTTAGATTTTCATCTAATAAAATCATTGAGAAAACAATATACGACTGTTACAAAAGCTATAAGATTCCTACAACTGAAATCATGAGGAAGAAATTGAATACTTCCGGCCATAACGTGAGCTGCTATGACAAAACTCTTCAGAAAACTAGGTTTTAGTTTTGAAATAATAAATAAACATCAAGCAGTTATGAAAAGCAGAAGAGTAGTGTAATTGTCGTAACAAATACTCAAAACAAATGACTAAGTATAAACAAGAACAACGGCAAATTTTCTACTTGGACGAAACTTGGTATACCACGACACAGTTACGAAAGGGTGGACTGACAGTTCGAGAATGTGTACGCCTAACATGCCTGCAAACAAAGAATCGCGACTAATCATTGTGCATTGCGGAGGAAGTGAAGGATGGGTTCCGAATTCTTTGAAATTATGTGAAAAAAACTTTAGGACTGCAATGTTGACTATTATAATAACATAGAAGCTAATGTTTTCGAGGAATATTTTGAAAACACATTGATTCAAAATTTGGATGCGCTTCTTATCATTCGCGACAGCTCATCAAAGTGCCGGATAAAAATTCGCGGAAAGATGAAATGGATAACAATTTGTATTTTGAAGATTACTATAACAAAAACCAACTACTTGAAGTTTTACAGACAAAAACATTTGAAAAAGTGTGCCCTTGAGAGTATTGCTGAAAATTTTAGACACACCATACTGAGATTTCCCCCTATTTTTGTGTTTTCAATCCCATCGAGTTGAAAAATTGAAACAAAGCATCAGGCGTGAAAGTAATTTTTCCAAAATTTGATAAGAAGGTCTTAGAACTAATTGAAGAAGAAGTATCTAATATTACCGAAGAAGACTGGCACAAAAGGACTGAAACAGTAATTTTAGTTGAGAAAGACTATATGGAGATTGGACACTTCCATATTAATGGTGGAAATAAATTCATTATTGATTTACATGACGACAGTGATAGTGAAACAGAGAATATGGAAGAAAAATTATCAGAAGCTCTCGAAAAAAGTTAGTGAAGTGTTTTTGAAGCGATTGGTTGTATATATATGCGAATAAGAAGTATTCAGAAGTATTTTCACTTTCCCACTCACCTAAATAACGAAATATTTATTATATATATTATAATATATATTTCTAATATTTATATATATATATATATATATATATATATATATATATATATATATATATATATATATATATATATATATATATATATATATATATATATATATATATATATATATATATATATATATTTAAATAGTTATCGTGATTCTCATATAATTAGAAATGAAAATTGTCAGCTCCCAAACTAGATTATTGAAGGAGAGCTGTTGGAAGGTAGGTTGCACTATATCGTTTACTTGAACCATACCTACTCTGATATTTTCCTTTGAAACATCTATGAGAGCCTGAAATATCTGGTATTATGATGCGCATTTACTGCCATCTAGTAACGGTAGGTTACTGCAGTGACTTCATATTGCTTTTATTAGTACAGTGAAATTTTATGGAACATTCCCAAGTAGGTATATATGATAGTGAGTAGAAGCATGGCTCTTTAAAGTGAGTTTTTTTTTAAAGAAATGACAATGAAAAAATTACTGTATGGCGTTACTTTTGTATGGAACATTCCCAAGTAGGTATCTATGATAGTGAGTAGAAGCATGGCTCTTTAAAGTGAGTTTTTTTTAAAGAAATGACAATGAAAAAATTACTGTATGGCGTTACTTTTGGCATAACTTCAAAAGGTTGATTTATTCAACCCCTCTTATCAATCAAAATTTATTCAGAGTATATATTTTTCCGAAGATATTTAAAAAATGATGTTTTTATTATCGAACAATGATTATTTTCTAATACATGGTGAATCGAAAGTCTCAATTTTTTCAATCAAAATACTGTTTTTTATTCGAAATGTGATTTCTCTTTGAACGAAATTCGGTTATATAGGTGAATACCTATGTGTTCAAAAGTTGAAATGAAAATAATTTCAAAAAATACATTATTTCGAAAATTGATCTCCAGTACAAGCTTCGACAACAAAATTTTAGAGTGAAATAATTTTGAGAAAAATTAATGGATTTTGTAATTATATATTGTTCAGGAGAGTAACTCTCGATAATGCAAAGACTGTGATCAGCCACAAAAAAAATCTCAAAAATTAATAAAAAGCTCTATATGGAAATAGTCTACAAAAAAAAACTATAAACATTATCAACTAGATTAATGTGGGATTGATAATACCGAAAAAAAATTAAATTTAGGGCTTGGATGGAATTAATAGTAGTGTGTTGAAACGCATCAGTCTATTTGATGAAACCACTGTATGGTGACTTGTATAAGTTAATAGTAGTGTAAAGAAACACATCAATCCATCTGATGAAACTAACGTGTTATGAAACGCGTCGTGAATAAAATGTTTAATATTGTTGTAAAACGTATCAATCAAAAGAGCAAATCTACTAAAAGAACTGCGAGACAAGCTTGGGAGATGGGACAGTAACATTCTTCTACACAGTTACAAAATGTTCTAAGACCGGTCCTGGATTACAAAGCCACGATCTGATGTACGCTCTCCCCAGAGACGATCCTACCGCATCCTAACCGAGAGAAGAATCCTACATAACATTCACAAACTCCCATATTCTTTGTTATTTATCCCAAGACTTATATAAATACTAATCCAATCAGCCAAAGATTTCAGGAACTCCAAGGACAGTATGCCACCATAACAATAAGCAGCAACAACACCGCAGCCATCAACATGCTAACCACATCTAGGACTCCTCGTAGGAGCAATGGAAAATCCAACGGAGCGGATCTGAGACACCCTAGAGGAGTACCCACTGGGAATCAGATAGTGGACAGCTACAGCCGGGAAGGAACTGAGATATTACATCTACCACTCCCGGCCTAACAACCTGAACCTTAAGGAAAAATCGACTACCGCAACGGACCCGGACTACCATAACGGAAAAACCATGAATCAAAACTTATACCCTGAACCCAACCCTGAAAAGGCATAAGCCTAGAGCAGGGCCCCCTCCTAACCCCAATATAAACTAACTACATACTAACCCAAAACTGAATAAAAGGTTTTGACTTGGCGCACCAGTCTAACTGATGAAACTACCGTGTGGTTGAATGCGTCATAATATAATTTATATATATATATATATATATATATATATATATATATATATAATTTATATATACATATATATATATATATATATATATATTTATATATACATATATATATATATATATATATATATATATATATATATATATATATATATATATATATATATATATATATGTATATATATATGTGTATATTTCAATATTAAATTCTACAAAAAGGATTTGAAGCTTTATTGATTATCTGCGAGCGCTTTCGACAGTTGGTAGTACTGTCATCATCTGGCACTCCTCAAACTGGCAAATATATATATATATATATATATATATATATATATATATATATATATATATATATATATATATATATATATATATAAATCAAAAATGAAACAATTAGTGGACATAACACTCCAAAAAGGAGGGCAAACCGCGGACACGTGTTTCTGACTATTGGTCTCATCATGTTAGATGTAGCCTGGGAATTCTAGGTCTTCTAACTGGAACCACAAATGTGCGGTTGGCTCCTGTTGTTGATTCCGTGCATATGTGTTGTTTTCTGCTTTCGGCAAACAAGTGTTGCCCATCTTTACACTTGGCTGCACCGCGCTGATGGGGCCAATAGCCAGAAACACGTGTCCGCGGTTTGCCCCCTTTTTTGGAGTGTTATGTCCACTAATTGTTTCATTTTTGATTTGTACCTAATACACACTCGATCAAATCTGTATATATATATATATATATATATATATATATATATATATATATATATATATATATATATATATATGTATACAGAACTATTTAAATTCGTTTCTGTACATGGGGATCTCGTAAACGATAAGAGATAGAGTGGTTCTGGAGATATACAGGAAAAACCAAAAACTCCCAAATTATTTTTTCTTTATTCGCAGACATATTGAAAATCTATCCACATTTTGCTATTGGCACTTGATGTGGGCTCTCAGAATATATCCATGAATCTTTCATACAGGGTGTCATCTGAATTGGGCCACACCCATGTTTGAATTTTTAAATACGGACCTGTATTTTTCGTTGGTTTGGTTTTTCCTGTATATCTCCAGAATCAAGAGAGCTATATTCGATTTCTTTATATCATTGAATAGGTCTCTGAAATACGCAACTTTTCCATAATTTAACCGACACTCTATCTCTTATCGTTTACGAGATTCCCATGTACAGAAACGAATTTGAATAGCCCTGTATATTTGCAATGAAACGAATCAGGTCAAGTGATGAAACTACCCTGTGGTGAAAGGCGTCTTCAATAAAATTTGTTGTGTAAAAATCATGTAATACTCATCTTGGATAGTTTGATAGTTTCGTTTATTGTTCGGAATATCAAAATCAAAAATAGTCATTTGCTGTTCTTCGCTGTTTAGGGTGAAAGTATTTTATAGTCCTGTAATATAACATATATATGTAGGTTATATGGTTTTATCTATTATTATCGAATATACCGACCGTTTTCAGAGTAATGAATGCTCATTTCCGATTCATTTATTTTCTGAAATTAATTTGGCAGCGGCTGTCACCAGACGCAGGTTTTAAATATCAAGGCAGGTCCAAAAAGCTGTAGGTTTCGTGTCGAGCGCACGAGTGCCGGTCTTTTTGAAACCTAACTACACTGTGTACCTTTTTTAGATTGTTTTCCTTCTAAGATTCACTTGGGAACGAGGCAGGAGGCTAATACTGAAGGCTAAAGGCCTTTCAATAACCCCGAAATGGTGCGGGACTCGCTCGAATAGTGAGCCAATGAAAAACAACAAGCTTCAGATTAGGCTCATATTACAAAACCAATAAGAAGAATAAACGGGTATGTTTATAGACCATAGCAAATAACTGTGTGAGATATAACATGAGAGTAAAACAAAAGCAATAAGCGAAAATGTTCGAAAAGTAAAATAAAAATTTAACAAGAAAGTACGAATGCTTTTTAAGTGTCACCAAACGAAACAACAATTAACTCACTGACCGCAATTTACCGTAATTCCACTTTCGCAAAATCCCTTCTAGGAAAGTCCCTTGTCGCGATCCTCTTCCGCGATTGACTTTCGCAACTGCCATTCGCGATTTTCCCAAATTAATTCTCGATCGCAATGGAATCTTTTCGCAACTGACTTTTCAACTCACTTTCGCAACTTCTCTATAACAATTTATTTTCGCAACTCTCTTCCGCAACTCCCCAACTGTCCGATCGCCACTCTCCCAATTAACCGACTCCCCCATCTGTGCGATCGTCACCTTCCCAATCAACCGACTTCTTAGTATTCCCAAGTCCGAATAACTGTCCGTAACACTCCTTCCTTTTGCCGTCCCCTGATTGGTCTGATCTCTGGTTAATATTCTCGAATTTTTCCATAACCCTTCCTACCCAAGATCTATATCTTCTTCCCATCAAAGTCGTTGGTCAGTTTCTCATTTCAAATAAATTTTTGGACCCACCTATTCAGATATGGCCGAACTTCGTGTTCACGAAGCTGAAATGCAAACTCATAGCTTGCATTTTAGCGTTTCCAGTATTATAACTTATCAACAGGATATGTTTGTTTAGTCTACTTTGAACGAAACATAACCTATCAGGATGCCACCAAAGATCATCAACCATAAATTGAATTTACTGCTCTGTTAAATAAATATCGATATCGAAAAACCGGGTGACCGACCCCGATCGTTATGAATAAAATGATATTTTTCGTTAACTATCACAATGACAGTTATTACAGCTCAGTATATTCCCAAATCTCACGTCGCCTAAAATCTTTCGATAATTTCTCGAATTCGGTAAATCTGTTTAAATACATCCATACACATTGAAATGGTTATTTCATCCCAATTCAATCAGTCGTCGCACGTTGTTTTGTTTGCATCTAACTTGAAGAGAAAGAAAATTTACCAATACAGAAGCCAATTAACTAAATAGCAGAATTACGCCGAGTCTCAATTAAGCTGATTAAATTGGAGTCTCTTGTATATATGTAACCGATCGATGTTGAAAAACTACGAATGCTTTGCAGACGCAGATGGCGGACTAAGGACATATAGAGTGGGCCATCGACAAAATACCGCACTGCGAAACCTCCAACCTTTTTGGAAGAGAATTCATCCTCGAAACTTGAATTGAGGTAGAGTGAGGAAAAAGCTTTTTGGCTTTCTACTCCATCTTTTACGAAAAATTATGGGTGACTTCTAAAGGAAGAACGAAAGCAATTAATTCCAAAATGGAGGCTCTAGAAATATGCAAATATCATGCAAAGAAGTTACTTTCAGATACGAACTGGAAGAAAAAGTCTTCCTGAAACAAATACTTCTATATGAACGTTTGTTTGGAGGTGGTTGACAATGTTTCGTGGTGTATTTCATCATTTCGGACTTCCATTGTCTAATATAATATAAATTGATTTGAAATCCCTGAGAAAAAAATAAAAGATTAACCGAAAATAACTATTTTATTGAAACAAAAAACTGAAATTACAAGGAAATAACGCACAAGCTACAACCAGAAAATAAAAATTGAAATATTAATAAAAGCTGAAAATTAAAAAATTAAAAAATATTATTAACAAAAAAGATGAAAAATAAAAATAAATATTAAAAGATTCCAAACCAAGTTACGTCAAGACGTTTCGATTGTTAGTATCTACAATCGTCTTCGGGTGATAACTGGACTTATTCCTCCGAGATCTGACTATTTATAGGTCATTCGGGTCCTTTCACCTTTCACCTATCCCCTCTTTCCTCTTAGCGCTTCATTGGTTTTAGCGGAAGATGATCATTTGGCAGGATTTGGTCGTTTTTCGCTTAATAAGAGGTTTCAATATGTTACGTATCTTTACGCTAGCTTGACTAAATGCATTATTGTACAACATATACGCGGCTTCCTTGAATTTTCTCCTAAACGAGTGTTCCTCTTTGTGGGTGAGTTCAGCTTGAGCCCACTTGATATTATGTTGATGAGTCCAAACATGCTCTGCTATTCCGGATTTGCTAGTTTCTTCTTGCTGTGTGTGTTTCTTGTGCTCAGCAATGTGAACTTTCAATGGCCTCTCAGTTTCACCGATGTATGATTCTCCGCACTCGCAGGGTATCCGGTAAATCCAATTCTTGGAATCGCTGTCCGCGTTTGGTGGCCTGGTTTTTGTGAGGCTGCTACGGATAGTGTTCCCAGATCTGAAGCAGGTCCTGATGTTATACTTGGACCCAATCCTTTTTATCCTTTCCGATAATCCTCTGATGTAGGGAAGTACAAGTACTGGTTGTGGAGCTCTTGCTGTATTCTAGATGAAGCCTGTTCTACTATCACTCTGGAGTAACTATTCCGTTGAAGGTCATTTTTAATGATGCCTATTTCTTTTTCGAGACCTTCCTTTGTATTACAGAGCTCGAAAATAACGGTATAGTAGAGTCTTGATGATTCCTCTCTTAGTCGATTTATGGTGGTTGGACACACAGGACAGTATCTGAACCAGAAACCCAACCACCATCAATCGACTAAGAGAGAAATCATCAAGACTCTACTAGATCGTGCTTTCGAGCTCTGTAATACAAAGGAAGGTCTCGAAAAAGAAATAGGCATCATCAAAAATGACCTTCAACGGGATGGTTACTCCAAAGTCATGGTAGAAAAGGCTTTAGCTAGAAGACAGCAAGAGCTCCACAAGGAAGAGAAGCCGCCACAACCAGTACTTGTTCTCCCCTACATCAGAGGATTATCGGAAGAGATAAGAAGGATTGGGTCCAAGTATAACATCAGGACCTGCTTCAGATCTGGGAACACTATCCGTAGCAGCTTCACAAAAACCAGGCCACCAAACGCGGACTGCGATTCCAAGAATTGCATTTACCGGATACCCTGCGAGTGCGGAGAATCATACATCGGTAAAACTAAGAGACCATTGAAAGTTCGCATTGCTGAGCACAAGAAACACACACAGCAAGAAGAAACCAGCAAATCCGTAATGGCAGAGCATGTTTGGACTCATCAACATATTATTAAGTGGGCTCAAGCTGAAATCATCCAGAAAGAGGAACACTGGTTTAAGAGAAAATTCAAGGAAGCCGCGTATATGTTGTCCAACACTGCATTTAGGTAAGCTAGCATAGAGATACGTAACATATGGAAACTTCTCATCAAGCGAAAAACGATCAACTCCCGCCAAACGGTCATCTCCCGCTAAAACAAGCGAAGCTGAAAGAGGGGATAGGCGAAAGGTGAAAGCACCCGAATGACCTATAAATAGTCAGATCTTGGAGGAATAAGTCCAGTTATCACCCGAAGACGATTGTGGATACTAACAATCGAAACGTTGTAACGTAACTTAGTTTGGAATCTTTTAATTTTTCATCTTTTTTGTTACTAATATTTTTTGTTAATAATATTTTTTAATTTTTTAATTTTCAGCTTTCATTAATATTTCAATTTTTTATTTTCTGGTGGTAGCTTGTGTGTTATTTACTTGTAATTTCAGTTTTTTGTTTTAATGAAATTGTTATTTTCGGTTAATCTTTTATTTTTTTTAGGGATTGCAAATCATTTCATATTATATTAGACAATGGAAGTCCGAACTGATGAAATACTTCTATATGAACATTTTTTTTATTTCATGATGAGCGCATCAACCATCAGGGTTATTAGCGCTACGTTACATTTTACATTACATGATTATTATATTCAAATTAAATGATACATATTGATATTTGACGAGAATGACATGTCACTGTCATTGTGTCACTGAGAGTTTCTCGTAGTTCTTTCGGTATTCCGAATTCTATTCTTGCTTCCTGATACTTGGGACAAATTTGAAGAACGTGTTTCACAGTTATTGTATCACATATATATCACAGATAGTTCGTTCCTCGCATGATAAAAGAAAATTGTGCGAAAATTTGGCATGTCCAATAGGAAGTCGACAGAGGATTACCTGATGTTTTCTGGTTATTGATAGGTGTGTTCGGGGTTTTACGGATGGCTTTATTTCCTTTAGTTTCAAATTCGTCTGGAGTTAGATATCATTCATAGAAAAGCTGGTGTTTCCAGGGATCCATATCATCTCCAACTGTCATTCCATTTGGATTCCGGGACATCGGCTGTGGATGCACATCTTTATCGGCAGCAGGAGGTTGTATATCTTAATGAGGATGTAGAAGTGTTTTTTGTCTGATTGATTCGTCGGCTGTCACTTGATGAAGATCCATAGTAATTTCATAAACTACACCTCCCTATTTGATCTCCACAAATTTTATTTGAAAAATATATCACGACATGTTTCGCTAATACAGTAGCTTCTTCAACAGTCCACGGGAACTACTCGTAGTCAATTCATATACCACTTATGATAACTGCCGCAGTAGCAGACGAAACTTCAGTTCTATTTAGCCACTTCCCACCTGCCCGGATTTTCTTTTCATAAAACTACATTGAGCTGATATTTATTCTGATCAAATCATACTGGTTTTTGAAATATTTCTCCAGAAGTCATTTATGAATTACATTCAGAGTTCAAAACGGCCGCGACCGAAAATTTTACTCACTTTCCCAGTTTCCCTTAACCTTTATCTCTTCAAATTCCATGATGGAATGTGGTTTAAGTTATTCATTTATCTTTCATTTCAAACTCATTCGAAATGATTTACTCTCTTTCATGGTGTTTGTTTTCGGTTGGTGAGGTAAAAGAGCTTTGTTAGTCGGAAAATGCGTGGTTTCACTGAATGATGTATCGTTCTAAATATAGACTTTCAGATCGTTAAAAAGATTTTCTGGGATATTCTAGCAGTTGAAATCAATGTGAAGGATACAACGTTACGTCGATTCATCATAAATTATTTATATCGTCTCATTATAGATTCTCTTGAAGGGACTCCATTTTCGTTTGTTCGTAGGACTGCGGCATTGTATTAATGCTTCTTGTATTTTATATCGATCAGTATACATTTGTTGATAGAAGTATAACCTCTTCATCGGATTTCAAGAGAACTCTCAAAACGTGTTTATTGATCTGTCAGGTCCATAGACCTGACACCTGCAAACGATGTGAATCTAGATGTGAATATAATGTGGTAAATTATTCTTTGGAATATTTTCTAATGAGAATATGGAATCCAATTTCAATTCACTTGGTTTCAGTCTCCCCATTAAAATTTGAAAAAATCATTATTTCTTTCATATTTCCCAATAATCGTTAGGTTTTTTCATCAACGTATGAGACAAGTTCTTCGGTTGATAATTCGAAAACCTGTTTATAATGCTTTCATTCAATGTAGATTTGAATTGATTTCATTTCAAATTACTCACAACTTTTATTGAAGAAATAAAAATAGAAATCTTCCTCCCAAATCATTTGCAGAAAATATGATTTGCTTTCGAAGTTAGAATGATTCTCCAGTTTAAATTTTTGAATATCCCATGAGGCCTCTGAAAACAAATCCATTTTATTCGCGGTGAAAGTTGTATAGCAAGACAAAGGAAAAAATTCATTCGGCGATAGATGTCGAAGCTTGGCTTTTCAACCTTGTGGAGCCCTGTTTATCTTTGGTATTTGCGGATAGAGTCTTCTGTCGTTCTCATCGATGGCGTTTCAGTGAGGGTAAATGCCATCACCTCTATTTGCCTAAGTTTATCCTTCTTAAACAACGATAGTTGAGTCCAGCAATTCATTCATCGTTCAACCTAGCATCACTATGCTGGAGCGAAACAACGCTGCTTGCATGGTATGAAATCACGAATGCGTTGTTTTTGGACTTTGGTTTCAACAACCTCAAGAAATTGAAAAAAATTCAGAACATTTTTTCCACTACCACAATTTTCAGGTATTGCAATGTTGAATAATTACTATATGGAGACCTCTCGCAAAATGTGATTCCTAAAAAATGTATCTTGAGAACATTTAGATCATGATAAAACAAATACCCAATTTGATTTCTCCAGTAATTAAACTTTGGAATTTTTAGTATTGAATTCTGTAATATGCAAATCTATGTAACTCCACATGAGTTTTGGATTACGATAAATAAATTTATCCAGTTATTTCACGTAGGGGAGATACGCAATGAAACGGACGTGTTTTGAAACGGACACTATCGTTATCTTACAATTTCTGAACGAAAATAATATAAATATTCAGTGATTGGTAGCACTGATGACTACAGACAAACCCATAATAATGAAAGCATCCGCGGCCTATATGTACATTTACTTTTGTGCATGATTATAAAATGCTTGACAATTTGTAAAATATACCGAAAATTTGCAAAATGGTTTGGAATTCGATAATAACTTGAGCTTTCATTGTGTTGTGTTTCATTTATTGCGAAATATTATCAAATACACACTGAACGATGAGTCAATACTCACTCAATATTATTTTAAATTTGGTTGTTAATATTTTCGAAGTTAGTCAGTGACTCCGATTCATCACTCCTGAAATGTATCTTTGTTATTAATTCAGATGCCGCTAAAAAAGAGAGCTTGTCCAGGGAAAGTTGCAATAGATTCAGATATAATAAGATATAAGATATCGAAATCATATTTGGCAGATATCGTTAAAAAAGCTAAAATATCTTCAACTACATACAGTAATGATCTGCATATTAGAAATAGAAGAATTTTTTTCCCGGTAACCAATTTGCAGCTGCAGAAATTTGGATTGAGAGGCAAAAGTCTACGAAGGACTGGTTTCGTGGTTTTATGAAAAGAAATCTATCATTATCAATACGTGAATCAGAAAATACTTCTCTGTCCAGGGCTTTTGATCAAGAAAATGTTGGTAAATTTGCAAAAATATTACATAACAAAAATACTGAACCTCATATCATATGGAACCTTGACGAAACTGGATGTTCAACTGTAACCAACCCATGAAAACTAATAAAACTAATTGCAACCCAAAGGTGTGAACAAGTTGGACAGGTGGCATCGGCAGAGAGTCACAATGCTTGGATTCATTAATGCTTCGGGTGGCATCGTACCTCCTATATTTGTGTTTCCTTGAATCCATTTGAAGGAATTCATGTTACAAGGCGGTCCAAAAGTTTCAATGGGCTAAGCCAATCCTGTGGTTGGAATACAGAGGAGAGTTTTTACAAGGTCATGATACACTTTGTCAAACATGTGAAGCCATCTGAGGAAAACCCCTGCTTGATACTATGTGACAATCATACTAGCCATATAATAATCGATGTGTTCACGTGGGCTAGAGATAATCAAATAACCATTTTAACGTTTCCCCCTCATTGTAACCATCGCCTCCAGTCACTGGATGTTTCTTATTATGGGCCTTTCAAAGCTCGATATAAGGAGGTCATGAGTGCATGGATATTATCTAATCCCTGAAAACAGTATCAATTCATGAAGTGACTCAATTTGCCAACACAGCGTACACTGGCACATTTTCAATGCAAAATATGATCGCAGGATTTCAAAAAACCAGTCATTCATCCGTTCAATCAAAACACATTTACCGAGGCTGATTTTTTGTCATTTTTTGTCACTGACAGACCTGCGGCTGAGCTCCATAATACTGAAGTATCAACTGATAATGCTCCTGAAACTTCTACTGAAATACCACCTACTGTTGATAGCGCTGGAATATCAGCTGAAATTACTTCAAGCTTTACTCCACAAATAACAGGCTCAGAATTTAATGTATTAACCACGGCAGAAAAATGAGGAGCACGGTCATCATTGACATGCCTGAGAAGGATGCATTAATTCAAAAACATTTAGATAAAAAGAGATCAAATCAAAATATTAGGATAAGAACATCTAAAAACATGAAAAAGCTATTACAAACATCTTCATAGTGGTCTACTACTCCAATATGTAACGGACAGACTGATTATTTTAAATGTGTAGGTAGATATAAATTATAGGATATTGAGAAATAGTTTATTATTGTTATTTCAAATATTATAGTCTTTGATTTGTTGTTCCAAATATTAAAAAAAATATTTAATTAATGCCGAACTTCAGAAGTGTCTTATTATTTATTGTTGTTTCTACCCATAATTGTATAATTTTTAGATCTCCGTTTGTTTTGAATCCAACGGTTTGACTAGTTTTAATGAAATTCAATATGTAATGGCAAAGAATTTGTGAAACATTACGTATTCATGAGGCGGAAAGCGTCACATTGGTTCCTAGTCCGTTTCAAGATACCCACTGTCCTATTCAATGCTACCTGAGTCATGAAACGAACAAACATTAATTAAAAAAATATTGTAATACTTCATGAAATAAAAATATTTTTACTTGAAATATGGTATATTGTCAATTGTATGTAACCTATGAATTCCTTAAGGACAGGTAAAGAGTTTATAAGTTTGTAAATAGAGTATGTACTAATAGTGCAAATTTAAACGTTCGTTTCATGGCGGATTTTCCCGAGTGTTTCGATATTCTTGCACTTCAGTGTTCATCGTACATCATCAGAACCGCAGTGGGAAATGGGATCTGAACTCTGAGGTCTCAGGAAATTAATTAATTCAAATACCTGAAAGACCGGATATACTGAACTCAGTGAATGATAGATAAATCTAATATTACAGACTATAAAATGTTTATGAACTTTGAAATACTCAACATTATCATTTGAAGAAACTATTGGATAACAAAACACGTGCTGCAGTTTTTGTAAAGCCTTCATAGTGAATTGCAGTGAATTGTATGAGTTATTTTTCATTGTATTTTACCTGGTGATCATCGAATAATTTTCCTAATATCATGAGGATATTGCCAAATAAAAAACTGTAACAAAAAATGAAGCTTCGTATTTTGAATTTCAGTTGAGGATGACTCAACTTGGGCGATATCTATGTGAAAATTCTTCTGCAATATATTTTCATAATATTTCGAAAGTTCTATTGGCAAAGTTTATCTCTGAAAATGAAGGAGTTAAAGCAAAAAATTGAATTTCGAAACTCTCTAGTACATCTTCAGTAGAAAGACTAAAGAAGGCAAGAGTTAGTTACTTGAGGATCTACCATTTTTGTCGTAGTAACTCTGAAAAAATCAGCCATTTGGTTAGCAGGTATTCTTTGATTATATTTTTTTGTTGTGATTATGATCTTCAATCTACACAAAAAAAATCCATCGAATAAATGTAATCCATTTCTTTTTCAGCAGAGAGAAACATATCTCTCACGGAATATATTTAGGGAAGATTTTGTCTGAAGATGGAAAAGTACAAAACCTAAACTTTTTTTACACAAAAATTAATCTTATCTAAAAATATACCTACCCATTTCAATTTATATTTACGATGTTCCGTATTTCCCATATTTAAAATCAACACTCATTAAGCTGAGAGCTGCGACAATCTGACCCCTGAAGCTAGGGTCACGTACTTGCCAAAGAATCTAAAGTTCTGTGAAAAACAAATGTTCAAAAACTTAGTCAAGAGGCATAAAATGAGACCTATAAAACGCACAGGTTTTTACCAATGTTGACGAAAACGAAATGGACATTCGAAGCTGATGAGGAATTATATATTTTACATTCATATATTTGTCTAGAAAGAGGCATATAAAATGTCAATGTATACATCAATACAGTGTTTCAGGAAATATATAGATCATTAACGAAATGAAAAAATGGAATCTCTGGCGGAGAATAGAAATAGAATACTCCACTCAACGCGTGTTTCACCAACAAGTTGGAATGTTCAGGAAATGAAGAAAACAGTTTTCTTGTGTTTCTGGATATAGATCATTGTTTGGCTTGACATCCAAGTGTTCAAATGTGTATGAAATATGAGCAACGATTCATGGTTTTTTCAATCGGTTAGAAGAGACCACGCCGAAGCTCACTAGTAAGTCTCCAGGACCTAACTTTATATCTCTACTCTTTTAGATAATGTGTCCCGAGTCCTTAATAAATGACTTTATATTTCTTATAAATGGCTGCTGTTGTCAAGCCAGCTAATAAGTTGGTGAACTTATCGCATTTACGATAGCTCGAAGTGGCACATTCCCTTTACGGATTTTTGGTAAGCCATATAGACGTAGCGGAGATGCATCTGATTTTTGTATGACCTTTTTCACGTTCTCTTCAAGACTTGATGAACGGATAAGATTCGTTTTTCTCAAGTGAATTGGTTAGAAACCACAACGGTTCAAATACAATCAAATCGAAACAATCAAAGTAAGAAGTACATTTCACCATGAGTGGTCAGTTTTCATCAACCGTCTAGATGCCTTCTGAGCTCAGGAATTCTGAACGTTCTCTTAGTAAATTGAAATCGAACAATGCACCTCTGAACGGGTGTTCACTGGGAAATAGATTGATCTGAAATGACAATTTCCGATTGACGTGAGTCAATGAGTATTCTAATTTAATTAAACAATCGAAAGCTAGTTCATGCTGGCCGATCCCCAATCGCTTCACCGCTTCTGTGAAGTGTCAGCGGGTGCTGGCAGTTTAGTTTTGATCGATTAACAAATTTAGACCAGTAAATATTTGAAAAAAAATGCTGCACGTGACTCCATTGGTGCGATATCTTTGTAAGTCATCCAGAGCTGTTATATTTTTTCGCTGATGTAGTGAGTTTTCCAGCTGAAACTTTATTTTATCATAAAAAATTACTGTTACGAACAGCAACACTGCAATATTCTTCTTGACATGTGTTTCGCCAACCAACGTAGCTGCAAGCCACCGTTATCCTTCGAATATAGAAGATAACTTGAATAGGAAACGTAGGTTCATTGTTTTTCCATATGAACCACGATACATTAACAAATTACATCGCATTTTCAAAAAGTTGGACATAGAAACTTTTTGCTCACTTCAACAAATGTTTAGTTACCCAGAAGATAAAACGTTAGAGAAAAATCAGGGATATAAAAAATGAGTTGTGAGGACCGTTACTAAAAAATATTGGTCAGACTAAGCAAGCTATTGCTTTGTTTCGAAGAACACTTAGCACTGGTCTCCGATTTCAAAGACCAGAAAATCTGGTATTGTTCAACACGCCGTAAAAAATGGCCATAGATTAAATGAAAAATATCAAAAATTGTTGAGATCGATATATGACACTATATTTTTGAATACTTTCTTGAGTCCGAAAACGTCAAATTGTGGCATGAGAACTGTGAACAGCGACAAAGGTCCAGTTCCAAACAGCACATCGTTAATTTTCATAAGAATGGGTCTGTTAAAATTAGGGAAAATTTTCATGGAAAAATGTTCCAAGAATTTCAACCCGAAATCATTGATGTGTGTCTGAAAGTGAAAGTGTACCCTTTTAGATATAAATAGACACTAGTTTCAGGGTTGGGAATTATTATAATATAATATAATATTTATTTGTAGTTCCTCATTACCCTAATGAGGCTAGAAACAACATGTACCGGATGGGTACTGTTTATCTTAGTTCTAGTCTTGAAGAAAAGAAAACTGAACTAGAGAAAAAACAAACAAAAAGTAGTGAAAAAGAGAGGAAGAAGAAGAAGAGAGGAATAGAAAACATGTTAAAATGTTCATACTGAATATTTTTCAGAAGTATAAAATCTATGAAATCAATGACTTTCTGATTGAGCAGCGGTGAGATATTCTTTGTAACAACACTTGAATGAGAAAACTTCACTAACTTCATATTTTCGTGGAATATTGATATACAAATTATATAATAACTGAAGAATCGTCCACATTTGAATAGCATTTGATTTGAAAACTCATTATTAGTGTAGGTAATTCATTTCCAGACGTAAACGTGCGCCGAATGTAGTGTTACACTTATTGTACGGGGGTTGTTTTTCTATTTGTTCAACCGTTAAGATTTCTTTAACGGTCGATATTTCACTATCATCTCACATTATATTATCAAAACTCGTTACTGCTCCTGCTTTGTGAAGGATACAGTAACTCAGTTACACGAAGCAGAAGCAGTTAAGAATATTGGAAAAAACAACCAACACATGCTAGAAACCGTACGTTGAGAGATAATACATCATTAATATATTTTAACCTGTAATATATGGTATTATGGTTGTCATGACCGGTTATGACAATACTATATATTGAAGAAAGTACTGACAAAATCAGCAGAATTCTCTGCCAACACAACATAGCAACATCATTTTTACCAGAACGTACAATAAGACCAATGCTCTGTAATCCAAAGGATCAGATACCACTGGAGTTCTAAGGAGTTTACGAAGTACCACGTCAAGTCTGTAACAAGACTTACATCGGTAAGTCTTGTTACAGTCCACAAGTTTCCGAATCTGAACTATACGGAAATTTTGCACTATGCAGGCAAGGATTGGAAACTAAAATATTTGGGATCCTTGGAGTTCAGAAACATAAGCATTGCGGATGTAACCTACTAAATGACCAAATTAATGACCTTGTCGGTTTTTAGATTAGCGTACCCATATTGTCCCAGGTGATAAAGTCATTAAGGATCATGTGTTATTACAGTATTTGTATCATTTATTAATAATAATAATAATAACAATAATGTCTTTATTTCCAATGAAAAATAAAATGCATGATATTCATCTTGTTACACAAAAATCCCAAGGGGGAGTTCACCCAAAGGTGCTCTACCACTCAACCCTTGCTATTTTAAATAAGCATATTATAACTTGAAAACTAACCTAACTAATCCTAAAACCTAAATTTTTATTTCACAATTTTTTGGCATTTGACATTTGTCATTTGTTATTTGTTGGGTCACCTGAATATTCATCACCAATAACCAAGTGGAAAAAAAGAAAGTTGTATGAGAGTTAACGAAAAATGACTACTTGTGAAACACAGATTATAGAAAAAAAAGGGGGTATACGAAACGGAACTGCATCAGAATGTGTTAACTTGCAGGAAACTTTTAAGCTCTTTTTTGAATTTATATAAATTATTATGGTGTTTTAGCGAATCGGGAATAGAATTATAAAGATGAAAAATCGAATACGAAAAACTTCTCTGGAAAATTGCGGTCTTGTGTTGTGGACATGTGATTACATTTTTGTTTCTCAAATTTATGTTGTATACGTCTGTCCTGAATGTTATTTTACGATATAAATAAGGCGGATTTCTGTATAATATAATTTTACGAAATAAACATAATGAATGAAATTTGAACCTATCTTTCATGATAAACCAGTTCAGTTCCGCAAGCTTGTGGGACACATGTTCATACTTCCTAATTCCATATATATAACGAATACAAGAGTTTTGAACACGTTGTACTCTGGACCAGGTATCGGACAAGGTCCATGGACAAGGTCCATAGACCGGAAAACAATAATTGAATTGTGCTAAAACTAGAGACTCGCATAACATTTTCTCTATAGGTACATTGAGGTACATTTTGTGAGGATATAGTAATCGTAGTGCACCATAGGCTCTCTGAATATTTCGATTGATATGTTCTCTAAATCTTGAAGACTCATCTAAAATTAAACCAAGATTTTTTGCATTACTTTCAAATCTAATTACTTCATTATTCAGATACAGTTTCAAGTTATTTTTAACTGATGCTACATGAGCATTGCTTCCAAATACTAGTGCTACTGATTTTTTTGGATTGAGCACAAGGGAATGCAGTTCGGCAACATTTGATATGGTTTCTAAGTCATTGTTCAACTTTCTAGCAGCGTTGTTCAAGTCATCAACTTCAAGAGGGAGGTATAGTTGTATGTCATCAGCATACATGTGTATTTTACAATGTTCAACATGTTTATGAAATTGGCTAGTATAAAGTGTGAAAAAAAGTGGTCCCAGAACTGAGCCCTGAGGTACTCCCAAGATGACATTTCTAGCTGCAGATAATTGATTTCCCAATTTGACGCTTTGTCTACGATTGTTGAGATATGATTGACAAAGCTGCAGTGATTCCGTACAGACTCCACTTGTTTTCAAGATCTTTAGTAAGGTATCATGCCTAACCGTATCGAACGCTTTACTAAAGTCAAGCATTACCAATACCGTACAATTATTTTTATCAAGTGATCCAATAATATCATCAGTTACTTGTAGAAGAGCCGTCGTGCAACTATGTCCCTTTCGGAACCCCGACTGAATAGAGGGTAAGATTTTATTTTCATTGAGATGTTCAGATAGTTGACTGGCTAAAATTTTCTCAAACAATTTAGATAAGCCCGTCAAGATGTTTATAGGCCTAAGGTCAGAAAACTGTGAGGGATTTTCGTTTTTTCGGAATAGGGGTAACAATAGCAAATTTCCAAGTAGAGGGATATTTAGATGACAGTATTATACTATTAAAGATATGTACCAAGAAAGGCAAGATGTAGGGACAACAAATTTTTATGAAAGCTATACTCAAGTTGTCAGAGCCAGCAGAGCTGTTTTTTATTCCTATAAGGAGTTTGAGCACTGTGGCTTCATCTATAAGTTGGAAACTGAATTCTTTTTCACAAAAGACAATATTATCGTAAAAAGTATTTATGGAAGTAGTAGCTGAGTTCTTAGGTATGTTATCTATGAAGAAATTATTTATTGCATTTGCGTCTTTGAACACATTTGTTTTCTTTTCCTTGGAGGACGAAACTGCAGTAACGTTGGTTACAAATAAAAGTGGTATAAAAACCCAAGAAGTTTAAATTCTCATATTTTCATTTGGTGATTCAATATGAATGAATAATTGAACAATTTTCATACTATGAACTTTACTCAAGATTTTCACTACACAGTAGTTTCTTCAGTTGATATGGAGAATTAATAAGCGTGAAGTTAAAACTATATTTGTCGTCCGTTCCGTTGTTTCCTAAATTCAAACTTGTTTTACCTTGTATTCATAAACCCAAACAACAATGTTTTCCTCTGTTCAAAATTCAGTTGTCAATTCGTTCTGTAGACTTTTGTTCAGAGCAAGTGACCTCTTTTAGATATTTGGATTGGAATTGATTCAAATAAAACGATGGGGTAGTTTCACATACTTTTTGACAGCTTCCACATATTTTAATTTGCGAAAACCGTTCTAATTGAATGATAAGTTCCTGTGTAGTTCACAGTTCATCCTCGAATATATGTATTAATAATGAAAATACACTCAAAAGCTTTGAACTGTGCTGCACACAATGAAATTATTTCTTCATTTCAAAATATACTCGCGATTTCTCTGGCAACTGAATCAAAAGAAATCAGACAGCGTAAAAAATGTGTTCAGGTGAAAAAATTGTCACTCTCGACATGAAATTTGAATCGGATTATGTTTTGAAGTATGTTATTTCAGGAAGTGAAAAAAACAATATTGACACAAACCAGATAAGACAACTGAGCCATAGAGATATTCTTCGCGAATATTCGAAATTTTCAAAGTACTGATTCAGTCTTCAGATTTCGAATTTATCGTTATCATCAAGAACAATTTAATATTGATTGAACGACTCTTTGAAATTAAATATGTTAAGAGGAGATTCACAACTTATCAAAAGGGAGAAGCAGGGTAGACCCTTAACATGGAGGTTAATTTGCTTGAAAATTTCAAGCTATTTCAATGCAATGAAACATTTACTTGCATTTTCTCATCGTAAGTGAATTTTTGACTCGATACCAAAATCAATTGATTTACTTATTGCAACAAAATACTTTGAAATATCGAAAGATATCAAATGAATAAAAATATTAATGACTCATTGTATTTGTATTGTATTTATATTTATCATTTTTCGGGATTGTAAAAATAATGCAAACTTTGATTAAGTTCCTCAAAGTTTCACCGATATGAGTGAAAGATTGAAAAGACTGATTCATTCACTGTGTAATTCTGATATATGCTACGAATCATACGTTGAAACGTAATTTCAACTTGCACGAGTTTCAATTTTGTTGTCGTTTCAAACCACTTTTTTAGTCATGAGGAAACTTGAAATCACTATTATTGTTCGGATGAAATTATGAGTTTTATATTTAAAGAAAATATAATACAGAATATACAAGCACTACGGGAAAATCCATAAGTCGCTTTCAGAGCGGTGCCTGTGCGAAAGTAGCGATTCACATTAGATTCGAATCTAGTTTTTATAGTGGGCAACCAGTAGTTATTCATAATATGCATATATTATGTACTTTGCTATATATATATACATATATATATATATATATATATATATATATATATATATATATATATATATATATATATATATATAATATATATATATATATATATATATATATATATATATATATATATATAGTGTATAGATCAGTGTATTCATAATAATCAGAATACTGTACTATTCTGTACTATTTGCAAAATTAAATAAGAAAAGCTCCATTCAGATTTTCTGTGACTTCTGGGGGTCACTTTTCACTGAAATGAAGGTGAAAAAATAAATTCAGACGGCTGCAATTCACTTTTCTCATTTATTTATTCATTCATAATCTTTACATATTTTAATTATATTTCATATTATATTTCATCATTGCATTCCTAAGTTCTTCACTTATACAATGTGTCCAAGTGTCCAAGGTAAAGAGGACCAGAATGTGAAAGTTGGAAGTCGTAAGAGTTACAACGTTGGATAATTAGAAAAACGTTGTTTATTCATTTGTTCAAACCAGTATTTCTCAATACTTTTTTTAATATCGATGATTCTACATTTTCTATACTTCATATACGGAAAAAACATTGCAACATTGTTTTTTCCGAGACCGTGTGAAAGTCAAAAATTATTTTTCACTTGGGGAAGTTTTTCAAATGTTTCAGAGTACTTCGACTCACACATATTTTATAAAAACCAGAGAATTTATTTGAATGACGTTTCAAAATTTACTAATTAAACGATTAGTGATACATCACTGAAGTTTTCTTCTTGAAAATAATGTTATATAAAGTGTTTTTTTCCAGTCCACATAAAAAATAAAATTGGTGATGACTTTTTAGAGACGAAATATCGAATTGAAAATCTGTAAATGTCATCTTGTACAGCTTGAAAATTGGCAATGAAATTGTGTTTTTGATTTTTGAAACCTTCTTATGTATTTCCAGAAAAAATGAATACCTACGGAACTACTCGGAATTTCCTAATTTTCAAAACATAATTTGAATAAGAAGTGAAATTATTTTTTTTAATCTCCCCATTTTGGACATACAGCATAATCACCATGGGAACTGATGAGATAAATTTATTTTTCATACACAAATGTCTAGACACTCTAGCAATCCAATACGAAAATCTTCAATAAAATTTTTTCTCTAGGAACCTTTGGAGATTATTGGAAACAAAGCTTCTTGAAACCAATACATAAAATAGGAGATAAAAAAATATTAGGAATTATAGAGCAGTTTGCAATCAGTCAGAGATGGTTGAAATGTTCGATTCTATGCTTACAAAGAAACTTTCCTAGGACTGTAAGTCTTTACTCAATCCCCAACAAGACGGTTTCTCAGAACGTAACTCCACTTGTAACAACTTTGCTCTTTAAAGAAACCGCTAAACTGAAAATCTTGAGAGGAGCCTACAGGTGGACTCTGTCTATACTGACTTTTCGAAAGCCTATGACAGAGTCAAGCGCACGGGCTACTTATAGCTAAAATTCAAACGCTTGTATAGGCGGGTATATTTTTTGCAAGTAATCGATAGCTTCCTAACTGATAGAACTCTGTAAAATATGGACAAACAACATCTACGACCATTCAGGTTACATAAGGTTTACCACAGGAAACTCATATGGGACCACTGCTGTTTAACTTGTTTGTATCGGACATAGAGTTCATTTTCAAATATTGAGAATTTCTTATGTTTGCGGACGATCTCAAACCCTATTGAGCGATTACTTGCCAGAAAGATGCCGAATTAGTTCAAAAATATTTTTTTCCATGTGGTGTAGAAATAATTTGTTAGAGGTATACATCGATAAGTGTCAAATCATTACGTTCGCTGAAATTAGAAGTTCAATATTTTTTGAATATAAAATGAATAATATAGCTCTCAAAAGAAAAGAATATATTGGCGATCTGGGAGTTAAATTTGATAGCAAATTAATTTCAATCTTCAAGTATCAGAAATTGTGACAGAAAATCTCAAAATGCTAGGTTTAATGTTTCATTTTTCAATTAAAACAAAAAAGACTTTATATTGTGCTTTTGTAAGATCCATTCTTGTATATTGTTCGGTTATATGGGACTCATACTATAACGTAAATATCGGTTTGATTGAGAATGTTCAAAAGAAATTCTTAAGGAATTGTGCTTTTCGCTATGGTATTTAACGAAATGAATATGAGTACAGTCAACTCTTAACTCAGTTAAATATAAAACTATTGGAATTCAGAAGAATTTCTATGAACTTGAGTTTCCGCTTCATAATAATAAATAGTGAGTTCAACTGCCCAGAACTACTTCAACTAGTAACTTTTCATATAAAAAAAGATACGAGAAATCAGATTTCTCGTATTCTGAAGCTGGGAAATCAATATCATAATAACTTAAATATGTTTAATGTGTCAATTGTCTTTACCCTACCATTTTCTTTGTAAGTACCAGATTTTTTACCTCACTTTCGTTGAAAGTACCAGATTTCTTTAATATTTCAGTAATGTAATCACTAGACATAAGGATTCATAATATTTTGATTTCACACTTCGCTGAATGTTTTGTAAAATTGTAAATTGTAATGAAGACACTAGATATGAGCAGTCAAAAATACTTTGTACTTCTTCATACTTTGTTAAATATGTTTTCGTAAATTGGCTTTGCTGTTAAATAGATAAATAATATGATTTGTAATTCTCAATGATCGTGATAATCTACCCACTAGCTACATAATCAATAAACCTCCTACTTTGAAACCCCGTTCTTTGGAACGTCAGGAGTATTCGATCCAAGACTTTGGGGAAACATAGTTGTCACCCGACATTTCAGATGGGGAAATTGGTAACGACCGATGACCTTGATCCCTCAACCGCAACACGGGGAGGCAGTGCTTTGAGTTCACGTTTTCACGCACGTTTCCAGACTTATCCTCATAACCCAATTGTTTCTCTCCATCGACATTGTAGGTATCAATTTACTATACCGAATTTTCGTTTTCTCATCATCACTGTCTATGCGCCACCCAAAAAAATGGCTTCTTTAAAAATTGATCTCGTTGGGAGCTGAATTAATGAAGACGAATCATCATTATGTCAGAAGAATTTCATACAGAACGTTCTTGAAAATTTAAAATGGAAAATTGTGAGTCTATTAGGACCCCTCAGGATGCTAATGAAAAATTATTTCCAGCAGAGAAATTGAATACAAAAGAAATGGATAAGTATCCTTATCAATTTTCAATAGTATGCATTTACCTCTCAGCAAGACCAATGGGCATTCTAAGTCAGTTCACTCAAGATTATGGTAGCATGCACTGGAAAGTAGCCAAGCAGGTGCTATGCTATTTGAAGGGAACATACATTTTTTCAGTGACAGTGACCTGTGAGAAGGCATGTTAGATATCGTATTTCATCCCTACTATAGTCCAACAATTGTTTGGCATCAATCTTGGAAAGGTGAATAAACGCCTTGGAGTGAGCCAATCCTGGAATACCCTGACGTAAGTCCATAAATCTTCCTGCTATCCATGTGTTCAATCTTTGTTTGGCAAAGCCTAAAGCGATGCCAATTACAGGTTCTGGTCCGATGAAGCTGCTTGCAGCACCCTTCTTTGCAAGTGAGTCAGTAGCATCATTGCCGTCCAGGCCAGTGTAGCCAGGAATACAGACCAGAGATAATTTGTTGAGTCATCCTATCGAGGAGAGTCGTTTTTGGCATTTTGCTACCAATTTACAGGTTGCTTGGTAGGAGCCCATAGCTTCCACTGCCTAGGAGTCAAGAGCTTTCAATGCCGCTTATCTGTCCGAGAATGTTTTCATTGACTTACTAGTGTATGAGGTTGGATTTTTCAAATCCCTCCGCACACAATTCAATAGCAGATTGATATCTCTGTCCTGGGTTTGCGACTGAAAACACCTGCACCTAAACTTGAAGGTGTTTTTGATCCATCTGTAAACAAACAACTATCTGCACTTGATATTTCCTTCTTCCGGAGGATCCAGTCCTCTCTAGTCAGGAACAGTACTTTATAAGGCAGTTCGTAGTTGAACAGTTGGTGGCATAAAGTCAGAGGTCATATCCAGAATGCTGTGACTTCTAGTGTCAACCAACAGTCTGTTGCACTCTGCATTAATTTGATTCGTACAATTGGCAGTATGCACAAGTCTGTATGCAGTCTATCTAGCCTATCTCTCCAGAAAAATGTGGAAGGGATGTAGATTTAGAAAGGATCTCCATGGCCGCTAACGGTGTGGTATTTAGAATTATTCATTTTCTAGTAAATTATATTTTCCCCCACCAGAAATAGCTTGATGGCAAAATAATTCTTGACGTACAATATCCAAAGTATATTGAATCTTTCTTTTTTCTTTTATTTTGTCTGTTTGTGCGGCTGTAAATTCTACATAGTACTTCCGTCTGGTAGACGGTAGTACTCCATTTTGCAATAAATGTAAACTTTTTTTTACTTATATTGAAACTTCTAATATTCGAAACTGATATTCAGACTCAATTTAGGTTCTAGATCTAATTCAGGCTCATTTACTTTTGTGTTTCCATTCACAATGTGATTTAGTATGTAAAATATCTATTGTTTTATTCTAGAATGTTTTATTTATTATACCACGATCATTTCGAATGATGTTCAAAGAATGTTCAATATGCTTTGGATTCAATTGAAAAGAGGTTATTGATGGTATTTTCATTTTACTCCCTCTTTGTTTAAGCGCTGGATTGATAAACTGTTATTCAATGACTCAAATCAAACCAATTCTTATATTTCAAAATTCAGACAGAAAAAATATTGAAAGAAAATTATTGAACAAGAAACATATACCAGACTATCATCTGTCAGGTATGTTCGTCGTGGTATTAGCCAGTGAAGTAGATGTTTCCTGGTAGGCATTTAATAGAACCTACGTTGAAGGGAGAGAAAAAAGCTTAAAACAAGAAACAAAGCAATAAGCTTTGTTGATTTTCAGCTGCTTCAGAATTCATTCAATAAGATGTTAAAATTCAACTTTGTGAGTTGTACAATGAAATTTCTGAAAGTCAATTACGGAGTGGGATGCCTACTACTTGGCAAGTAAATTTACTTTTTCAGTTGCTGTTTTTTATGTGCTGCGATAGTAAAAAACTTTCCATACATCTGATACTAAGTGGGACTATTTCATTCGAAAAGTTTGTATACTAGATGTCTTTCGAATCTTTTGGTGGTTCTATTCATTGAGAGGTTCGCAAACAGAGGACAGAAGCCTTATCCAGTACCAAGACCGAATATTTGGCATTAAGAGAAACAGGCAAAGTAGCCATTTATTTGAGTAGTTTTTTTCATGAGATAGATATCTACGAACAGCAAAATATTAGGTGCTGAGCAATCTAGTTTTTAGTTCTCGAATCATTTCGCCAGAGGTAACTATAAACAGGAGTAGATCGATATTGCATACTTACCATCTGCTGAACTAGTGACTGATATTTTGGCTAAATCTCTTCAAGGCAAACATGATCATTTCATGAAATTCATGGGAGTTTCGTAAAATAGAGTTACCTGAACATGGAACTTCGTTAGTGTCAGATCTGAATTAGAATCGACCTTCAGCTTATGAATTGATTTATTTGTTGAGTGGTGAGTATCGACGATTGAAAGATTTGCGTTTTAGAAAGGATGTAATTTGGAATATTTGCTGATGTCTACATTATTCTTGATATTCAGGGTACTTCTCAGCAGAGAGTAATTTGCCCATAATGACGGTGTTTTAAAAGTTTTTGCCAAATTTAACGTCAAGATGAGTATCAGCTTCTTTTTTTTAATTGAAAATAACCGCATCAACCTTATGATTATTAGCGACGGAAAATATATTTTAAATCTGTTTTAAATATGTTTGTCCATTAATCAGCTATCGCCCCCATACGAACGACAATCAGAAGTTGAGAAACTTGTGTGAGCTAAGGACTAACGAGGTCTTACCTTTTAACGTGTGATTCCTAACACCGTTGCAGAATCATCCTAGCTTCAACCAAATAAATTCTCTCGAGAAAAATATCTGGTCGAGGCAGGAATCAAACCCACGGTCTTCCGATCGTGAGTCGGGCGCACTACCACCGCGGCCAATTTCACAACAACTTACAAGCAGTAACTACAATAATTGAAAAATTATATTTTGTTGGACAAGTTCAAAACACTTAAATAACACAGGTCAACAGTGTTTTTGTCACATGAACTTTGTGATGTGTTTTGTTTATGTTGGCCTACCCCCATTATAAATATATAATAATTTTGCATCAGCTAACATACATTTTATTTTCGTTAGGTACATCGCAAATATGCAACGAAAGTGTTCTACTAACCCTGACAGTTTTGTTATGTGTGTGAAGAATCAGCTTTTACATCCCAGCGTAGAAATTTCACCCCATTAATTGAACAGTGCTTTTAAGTGCTTTAAATATTTTGGATTTACTGTGCAGCATCAAGTTTAATTCTGGGTCCCAGTTAAATGTTGTCTAACGTGGTTGGGATTTCATTTGAGCCAAACAAACGAAGTCCAAACATACTATCCAGTATCCATAGTCCCCAACTGCTTGTGCCGAAGCCTCTAAATCGACCAGAAAGTCGGGATTCGAGTCCGGAATATTCACATGAGGAATATGAAGCTAGTGACCCAATTTTTGAACCGCAAACACAAAGTGATTTAAACGATTTATTACATGATTTGAATATGTCTAAAAAACAAGCTGAGATTTGGGGTCTAGATTAAAGGACTGGAGTATACTTTCAAAAGTTTCTTATTTTCGATATTGTGACAATGAAATAAAAGCTTACATTTCTATAAAAATTGTCATAATATTTATGTTGTGATAACTTTATTGAATTTTGAATATGATCCAAGTCACTGGCGATTGTTCATTGACTTCTCAAAAACTAGTTTGAAAGCAGTGTTGCTGCATAACAGAAACGAACACCCTTCAGTGCCGGTTGCTTATGGTTCTGATTTGGAAGAGAAAATATGATATTTCTTCATGAAAAAATGAAATACAGTGAACACGCTTGGAAAATTTGTGGCGATTTAAACGTTATTTATTATTTGCTTGCACTACATGTTGAATACACAAAATTTTGCTGTTTCATTTACAAATGGGACAAAAAAGTCACTAATAAAATAAAATGTGGCTCAAGCGTGAGTCACTTACTCCAGGCCGTAAAAATGTTAAAAAGAAGCCTTTAGTGAACCCTGATGAAATACTTTTACCACCGTTGCACTCGGTCTAATGAAAAAATGTGTAAAAACTATGCGCAAAGATGTCAGTGGATTTTTATACTTGAAATAAAATTTCTCTAAACTCAGCGACGCGAAAATTGAAGGGAGAACATTTGTAGGCTAACAAATACGACAACTCATGAAGGATAAGGGCTCTGAAGGAGAACTAAATGACCCGGAAAAAATCGCCTGGAAATGTTTTGAGAGTGTTACCATAAATTTCCTAGGAAATCATAAAGCGGAAAACACAAAGACTGAATAGAGGAACTAATAATGTCAGATAAAGCTTTGGGGTGTAATGTGTCCTAAAAATACGTATGGTTGACTCTCATCTAGTTTTGGGTGCTGTGAGTGACGAACAAGGAAAGATATTCCATCAGGACATTTACTTAATAGAGAAGCGTTATCAATGGAAATGGCACCCAGGAATGCTAGCTGATTATTGTTGGAAACTCAGGAGGGACCTAGCAGAAGACAAATATTCACGAAAATTATAAATATTTATTGTACAGTAAAAAATAATTTCTCCGAGTATAGTTGATTTTTGTAATTTTCACCAAAATATATGCTTTGATGTTAAGGCAAAAACCTGTTGTGTCAATTTTTTTCATTGAAACAATATCGGTTAGTGACCCTAGTAGATTCAAAGTTTGATATAAGTTTTCATGTTATAAAAAAAAAGTTAAAATTTTGTTGACCAGTGTAATTCATAATCTTCTTAGCACTGAAATAGCTCAAGGATTCCTGGGTTTCCTTCGATATTTTGTACATTTCACTTTCTAATTGAAACACTGGACACTGGACTATGATGATATGCACTGTCAGTGCAACTTCACAAATGTGGCATTGTGCTTGATCTGTCAGAGATATCAAGTACTCGTGGGTGAGTTTGGTGTGTCCTAATCGAAGTCGAGTGATAACTTGCTCCCTCCTTTTCAGTGCTCTATAGTTCCACGGTGCGACTTTGTGTTTCCATTCTCCATTGAATGGAGTAATCTGCCATTCAATGTGTCACTTACTCAACAATACATGTTCTTGAAGTATTGTTTCAGGTCAGTACTAGGGATATACGTTGTTGTTCCCTCGTTTGGGTTCAGCTTCTTTTTGATGGTCAAAATTGAAGGGTACAGGGGAAAAATCACTTTTTGTTACATTCGATCTAGAGGCATTTTTAAGGTTATATTCACTTTTGTTAGGACATGTGCTGGTAGATTGATGAACTATTAAGGTATGTTGACTTGTCAAAAGGTTTTACGTGTGTACGCTCATGCGTAATAAAATAAAATATCCCAACGCACTAATTTTTGGAAAATATGATAATGAAACCCTGACTTAGCTTGTTTTCCCCATAATATTACTCGCAGATCGGGCCAATTTCGGCTATATATGCTGATTATCAGGTAAGTTAATTCATAAATAATATTATCACACATTTTGTTACAAAGTATATTTAAAGAAATGTTTAATGTGAACAATGTAATTGAATTTATTTTTTAGCTTGACGGTGTGGAATATTTTCAAAATAGTCTTGCGCTATGGGCCCACAAAACTTTTTTAGGCACTGGAGGTCAGCATATTTTTCGGCAGATATTGGCAGCATCCCTAAAAGTTGAATATAATGAAAAACAGAATAATTTATGCAACTATCTTGTTACCTTCGTAACTTGGTTCAGGCAATATGAATTCGTTCCCATTCAGACGTCGCTGCACGCGCTTCTGCTTCTTCTCCGTTAATATAGCTGTTTCCCACATTCCATTGAATGAGCATCGATACCTCATTAGTCGTGGATGTTCCTTTGTAATCTCCAGTTCCCTTATTGGCCGAGTGGGGAAAGGGCATTTTTTCTTTTGATAAAGAGCAGTTAATTGCTGGGACCACTGGCGGAAAATTGTTTGATTTTGTTCATTAATTTTTACGACAAAGAATGGTGACGGCTTGCATCTAGATGACTGCAGTAGTTCACACATTTCTTCAAGTGTCTCTACTCTGGCCTTAGTGTTCATAAGGCCCATGTTTTTGTCATTTTCCATGTACGAATGTCCCCTGATCGTAATCAAGACGTTTCTGATACTGAACGACATGATGTAAAAATCGAAAAACGGTGTAGTTCTTGTTTTGCCCTCCGCACGAATCGCAAAATATTTCTAGTTTCCTAACCTGTGGACCCAGTTGGTTATAGAGGAAGTTGAAGAGTAAAGAACAGATATCATCACTGCCCTTTTTTCCAATACTTTCTGGGTATACGTAAAACACACTTTCGGATGTAGAGAGTGTGTGTATATTAAAAAGATATATCGAAAGTTGGCGCTTATAATAAACATCATTTGTTGAAATGTTAGGCAATGGAAATTTTTTTCCAAAGTCCATGCATATGGATTCCTGACTTTTGTCTTTACGGCTGGCGAATTTAGACCTCTTCTTATGGTTGTAAAATTCGCCTTGTGAACCATATTTTCTGTATTTGAATTACGATTCTCAATGGTTGTTTTTAAGCGTTTCTGTTCATCTGCAACATTCGTACTAGACAGTTCATGTTCCAGGCTTTTAATTTTTGATAAGTACTGGTCACAAGTACTACACGTGTAAGTTCGTGGGTAACCGAATGAGATATTAAAGTTGTCATTGAATATAGTACGGTAACTTTCGTAAGATATTGTTGAACAATCTGGGTGAAGCTGCTTGAACATTCCAAACATTTTTTTGAGGTTCAAGTCCTCAGGTAAGTAAGTTTTCCTCGAATCGGCCAAACTGTAGTGACTAGCTCGTCCTTTGAATGATGCAATGTGCTGGTTAACGAGCTCAGTTGTTTTCTGCGATAATTTGTTAGGTCTATTAGTATGGCACCCTCTACGATCTTTGGGAGGCACACTAGTATACTTCAAAGCTTTTACAAGATATTCAACCTTACCTTTCGTAATTCTATGCAAAGCAGTGAATTCTTGTCTGCAAATAGTTTGCTCTGTGATAGCATTATCAATGGTGTATCTCACTTTGTACGCAACTGCACAATCTCTCAGAGATGCTTCCTCTTCAGGTTTACAAGGCCGTCTTTGTGCAACTGGTAAAATACTCTTCAATCCGCATAGATGAGGCTATTGAAATGCTTTATTATATTTTGTTTGGCTACGACTGGAATTATTTCCGCGCACTTAAATCTCTTGCAGTTACATTCTTTCCCGATTTCATGCGTTTGTAAACGTAACTTCTTACTAACCTCTGTCAGCCTTCCATGTTTCGGTCTCTTTTTTGAAGTTTTCGGTATATTGTTACTAAATTCAATATCACTGTTATCAGTATTTTCCATTCTTAAATGAATTCAAGGCACTCAAACTAAAGAAATACAGAATATTATTGAACCCTTTGTTGTTCGAACAGGTTGGAACTCGACTGCCGATCCTGAGTGTCGTATCGCGATACATAGACGTGACTTAGCCGATTCTTTTCCTGTACTGCATGGACTTAGCCTGTTTTTCCCCTGCATGGGTTATTTCCCCTTTTTGATTTACTGAAACGAAAGATCTTTTGATGGGTTACAATCTGCGCGCTCTATCTCAAAATTCGCAAATGACTGACTTAGCCGGTTTTTCCCCTGTACCCTTCAATTATTAAATTCGATAAGGTACGCAGTAACTTATCGGCATGAACTGAAAAGTTTGTACTTTTTACACGTTTATAATGCTCTCCATTTTAATTTTCATATCTTTCAGATTGTGGAAGGTCGATATCAAATTGAACCCGCGAATTTCTGTAGGAGCATTAATGCAAAGTTTTTATGATTGAATATCTGACTCCATCGTTTCAATTTGATTAGGACAGTGACAGTGATGGAAATTATGAGAATGATGTAAAACTAGCCGCCGAAAGTCAAGAATAATTACACCTATATATAGATGTTAATTTCATGGCTGTCAGTTTAATCGCTTGGGAAGAAGCGTTTTATTAGAATCAATACCACAAGATCTCGAAATTCCATCGATGATGAATTTTCGTTTCTCCCCGAAAACTTTCTCATTTAGCATTACCACGAGAGCCACTAGCATGACAAGAAAACGAGTTTGTAAGACGAATGATGGCTATTGCTGATTGCTCGAATGATATTGCTGAAACTTTTCTAAAATATTCCCAACTGAATGCATCTATTTAAGAACAAGCAATTTGACTTCATTGTCGAATACTTACAATTATTGTGGAACGACCACTAGAGGAAGAGATGTATGGCATATTCTTACACAAAGGAGAATCTATTGTTTCAAAAAACATGATGCTATTCCAGCAAGAGCTTTAGGTAAACGAGAAAAAATTTATTTCGAAGTGTAGTAAAAGAGAGGGATATGATGGATGTTTTTCAATCTATACTCTATCTATACTAAATTATAAATGTGAAAGTTTGTGAGGATGGATAAATGTATGTTTGTATGTATGTTTGTGTCTCTTTCACGCCTAAACGACTGAACGGATTTAGATGAAACTTTACATAAATACAAATTATACATCACAATAGGCTACAATTCCTGCTCCCTGAGAGCTGTCTTGGCGTGCGCTTCTTATACCGTTGGAGTTACATGCAGATAATGTACCGTAATATTGTTTATCTTAAATAGTTCTAACTAAAGTCCGCGATGGAATATATCTCTACCTCTTATGTGGTAACGTATTCAAAAAACACTTTATTGTGTGTTTTTTGAATGCGTTAGTTATGGATTTTCATCACATTTTAGAATATCTGTCAAATTTCTATAAAAATGATAGATTTGTCGTTTTAAGTATTTAATATAGATAAACTGTCTTTTACACTAAGTAATTTGGACGAATCGTTCAAAAGTTGTCACGATAAGATTAACTTGGCGCAACGCAGTACGCCATTGCGCGTCGCGTTTACTATAAGACGACGTGCGGCGATGCGCCGATATAGAAGGGCGGTCTGAGCAATGCAGCGCCATCGTTGAGAACGCTACCCGAGCGCGGGCAGACGTGTGAGGGCAGATGTCATTGACGGTTGTGTTAGTTTTGCGAATTTCTTTATAGGTAACATAATTCGATTCTCGAAGCTATTCATTACTTAGTGCAATCGGTATATTTTTTCAGGTACTGTATTTTCAAAGTAAAAATATAAATTACTTGCTGTTGCCCACTCTTATATTAACGTACAGTCGAAGCTACTGAATCTAGAATCTTGAAATATGCAGGTAGGTTCTTTGTATAACGTGAATAAGCATCAAGAAAGGGAATCAGGAATTTCCAACCCCAAGGGAAAAAAAGGGGTTCAAAGATTGTATTGAATTTCGTCAGTTTTGAAGTTGTAAACCTGAAGTTTTGCGGTAATAAAAAATGTTGGAGCTATCTGTTTAAAATGGTGACAAACCAAATTCTACGCGGGCGAAGCCGCGGGCAACAACTAGTACATCAATAACTATTATTAAAGTCAGTTGGTATATTCTTATATGTTACTGTTCAAAACATCTGAATCAATAAACCAAAATACCTGCTCAAAATTAATTATGAAGTTCTATGTTGAAATGTATTGAAATGAAAAAAATAATGTGTTGTTTGAATAATTGAAAAATGAAATGAATGAGTTATAACCTGTCACTATACTTTATGCTTCCAGTATGTTATAATAAACTTTCGATTATATTTGGTCACATAAAAAATATAACGTCTTTTTTATAGTGAGTAATTTATAGCGAAAAGTTAATAAAAAAGCAATTCGAAAAGTTATTTTAGTAAATAGAACGTACATGAACGTTCGGAAAGTTATTGATATATAATATTTTACTGCAACTGTCTTAATTGTTATATAAACTCATACTTATTATAAAACCAGATAATAATTATTTATTTATGGAAACATTGAATTTTCTAATTGAATAATGTCGTAAATTTATTATGAGACTATAACAGTTGGTTTCTCAATGAACTTTTTACCGAGATCATTGGTTTTATTTCTTACAATATGGATCTTCATATTCCGTTTCTGGGGAAGTTAACTTCGATTATATTACATCAATGTGATGTAATATAATCGATATAATATAATCGATATAATAATTCTGCTCATTAACAGAATACCTACAACGAGAGATGAGAGAGATAACGTTAGTGATTTGACTACTATCTAACTCCATGGCGGGTTGGCTGTCCTTGTTCATATTTCACTGCCTGAACCACTGTGCATGCTGTTTTTGGCGAGTACATAGGCTTGAGATGTAGGGATTGAGCAAACCGACCATCGGATGCCTGCTACACGTAGCCCTGGTGGATACGGGAATGACAGAATCACTTGTGGTTCTGTTATTCCCCAACTGAATGGCTTAATTCTAAGGTGCGTGTATCCGTGCCAAGAGGATGAATGACACTGTGCCTATCAGCTGTCTCTACGGGACCTTCGAGATACCGGGCGCCCTCTAGTCGTAGCATCGCCTTGTGACGGTAATGCGGGGCTCTGCCGTGATTGACCTTCTTTCCCTAGCTACTCGTGGGACTTTTATGGACAGAGTAAACTTGAAAATTCTTTCTGACGCTGAGTCTACAGAGGAGATGGATGTCGAGATTGCGACTCCAACTGACCTCCCTGTAAATTTAGATCAGGAGCGAGTCTACAGAGGAGATGGATGTCAAGCTTACGACTCCAACTAACGTCCCTGTAAATTTAGATCAGGAGCGAGAGCTACTCAACTCTCCAACTTCTGATCCAATAACTGAACCTAAAAAAAGGTTTGGTGGTGCAGCCAAGAAACGACTGAGTCGTCTCCTCAAGAGCAGGGTACCTTAAGAAACCGCCTTGCACCAAATTCTTGAGCGGTGTACGCAGAATCTGTCCCAGGTGGAGGAACAAACCTCCTATGCGCAGATTAGCAAACGTTCACGCTCAAGTGATGATTCACCAAAACCAGATGCGAAAAAGCCCTGCAAGATTGAATATAGGGCATCGTCAGGTGTAGCTGACGTGGAAAAACCCTCATATGGTATGGTTGTCGCTGATATCAAGGTGGGAATCTTGCACCTTGATTATCCGACTACCTCATCGACGATGAAACAGCAGAGCATATACTTTATGCCTGCCCAGCTTGAGACCGAATCAGGTTTTTAGAACTCGGCAGAGCCGTACTCATACCATCTGACCTCAAAGACCACTCACCATACAAACTAATCGGCTTCGTTAAGAAGCACAATAAACTCTTGCGGGTTGCGGTGGAGGGTCGAATAGACCTACTCACTTTTGACCTAACGTAACCTAACCTAACCAACGGAGTGAAATATAAAATCTTTCATGAACGTAGTTATGAAGGTCTCAAATTTTCCAATTCCAATCTCTACATGAAAGTGTAATGAAATTCGTGTAAGAATTCAATTCAGTGATTGAACAATGCTGATGTCAGGTATTTTTTTTTGTGGCATCGGCATCGAGTGCATTGGTCATTAGCCATTAGCATCATGACTATTCGCAGTCCGTCAGACATGTAACGTTGCAGAATCATCCCGACTAGATAAATTCTCTCGAGAAAAATATCTGGTCGAAGTTGAGATCGAACTCACGACCTTCCGATCGTGAGTCGGTTGCGTTACCACTTCACAATTCACCGCTGATTCCAGGTATCACTTTGAATAATTTATTTATTAAACGATCTCTTTTCTTCACAACTTTGTGAACTTTCCATTTTTGATGACTTTTGTTTGATTCATTTCGTGTGGAATAAGGACACACATCTATAGGTACTATACAACACTTTTCTGAATACAAACAACCAAAGATAATTGAACTTTCATATCGCTTACACATATAAAACGAATCGCAGCCGGCTCCGCATTCCATATATCTGGTGACGTCCCTTACGCTGAACTGCCTCTTTGAAGCTGTTTTCTTAAGCATCGAATACACTCAATTTTATCTGTCGATTTCCTTTTTGGAATGACGAAAAAGTGAAAATAGGCCTATTGAAAAATATTTCAAACAAGATATAATCAAACCCGATTTTTTTCATTACATAGTTCTGAAGACTTTCTCAAAATATATTTCTATAACGGTGATTATTTTAATTCATCATAGATGTACACACTGTATACTCGAAGTCGTACTATATTTTGTTGTTCCCATCAAGTCTACATCAATCTGCATCAATTACTGGTTATATCAGAAAGTACAGAAACCCAACCACTCTACTCTCTCCAGCCCTGAAAGATATACCTAATTACATGTTTCCGTCAACTAAATAGATTGGTTATCGATCAATTCGTGATGAGCTCCCTGATTGAAATATTGGAAATATCAATTCTATGGTGAGATGAACGGAGTTGGAGCATAATACATTACATGATATCTCAAAAGTTCATATGATTTTATTCACAGTTTACTATTATACATTAACTTTCATTGACCTCAAAAATATGCACTGTTTATAAAGAACCAACAAAAAGTATATACATATTCAAACATATTCAATGCGAGTATCTAATTTGGAATAATTTCGAAAATTTACACAATTTCATGATTTATTTTTTGGTAAAAAACTTGGACAAGTCGAATACGTTCAGAAAATTACTATCAGGTTTTACAAAATCTAGAAGCGCACCAATCTGTATTTTTTTCATAATGTTATCCAGATTACGGCGGAACATCGTTGTCTACCTGTGAGGATGACAGAGTTTCATGTAAGTACAATTTTTTTACTATTCATTTAGTGTAGAACTCCTGTGAATGATATCTGATTTTATTTCATAACGAATGTTTGGAATCCAAACTGAGTAGAGGATAGTGTCTTCTGTATAATTCAGGTTTCATATAAAAGTATTTGTTTCTAAATAATTTTTCTTTCGTGTAATTCAACTTTTATATAAAAGGAGCTGTTTCAGGAGAGCTTTCTCTTCCAGTTTGTGTCTGAGAGTTACTTCTTTGCATGATCTACACATCCATGTATAGAGTTACTTATTTATTTCCACATTTTTTTTGTAACAAGATGTGTTAGTAGAAAGCCAAAAACTTTATTTCCCAAAAACAAAGTTAATCTGTATTAAACTCAAAACGACAATTGTATCAACATCGGAATGTGCATATCCGTTCAACTCGGTACATATTTCGACAGACCAAAATCTGGTTTGTAAAGTTGAAGTTGTCAGGTTCTGTAACAGCTTGGAGGGAAATTAGTTTCATGTCTATCAGAAGTTCACACGAGTCCAAAGGTTGAACATTGCATAATTTAAAAAAAAATAAGTCAAAATGCCAAAAATGCTCTGCATAACCATTGGAGATCTTTGTATGAATATTTTCTATTGGTCATAAACACATCCTTGACGACTACCATTAGAAGTACTAGGTATCAGTGTCTGGAAGAAGCAGAGCTAAAAAATATTGCTTGCAGTAAGAGCTGTAAAGAGACAGAAAGTGGTTTCTCATTTAGTTATCGCGTTCATTTTGTAAGTGTGATACAATTTCAAAATTGAGCTATTTTGTGATCAATTCAGAGAAAGCTTTCGATCGGTATATTAGAAAAATATAGGAACATATGCTTTAACCGGCAATGTCTCGAGATTTTGTTTTTCTTTCCGGCTAGTAGCCCCGATTTTGTTCTCTTTAATCGGCACATTAGAAATCAATACTAATATATAGCTATGTGAAGAAATTGTTGCTCCTATTCGAAAACATTTCAATTCAGTCAAAATATAAGAAGAACATGCACGCGATAAATCTGCAGAACTTTCGTGGAAAACAATGGACCATCAAATTCTTCACATCTTGATTCGAATCTGAATCTGAGCAAACATCTATATCACTAGCTACTGACTCGAGTGAACATTAAATGTGCGAGGTTGATTATTTTTTATACTCTCGTCTATCTCAAGAACCACCAAAACTATAGAGCCCAAGCATCACAAAAACTCTCCAAATGAATGTTCAGCACTGATGATCTCAACATTCAGTGTAACAGAAATAAAATTTAATAAGTATCCAAATTAGCAAATGAATATTAGTTTGCAGCAATCATACTGAGTGAACATTGGATTCAGGATGCGGAGACTCATTTATATAAAGTAGACAAATTTTACATGGCATGTCATTTAGTCAGAAAAAAAACAATGTGGTGTTCACATTTACATTAGAGATATATTCTAATCAGAATTCCTGGCTGATATTAATATAACATGAGTGAAGAGCAGAACAATTATTATAATTGCGCTATACAGATCACCTACTGGCAATATTGATTGACCTTTCAGAAACATTTGACAAAAATAATGTTAATGTTATAATAGGTGGTGATTTCAATATAAACTTTGGTGAGTACAATCACGTGTCTATGACAATAATTATTATATTTGAATGGTTATCAAAAAATATTTCAGAATTCTCTAATCTACATGGAAATTCGAAAACAGTTATTGACAATATTTTCACTGATTTCAATGTCAAAAATGCTCATACGACTGAGTATCATCTATCTGATCATGTAGCTGAAATTATGCAAATTGATTATGGAAGTGAAATGAAAATCAAACAATCCAGATTATTGAGAAATAAAAGTCTCGATAATACATGTAGATTCCATGATTATTTATTTATTTTTACAATCACAAATTCAAACGAGTCCTCAAACATCACCTTCTACAAGCCGTTTATTATGACGTACCATAATTTCAATTATCAAAGTGATGAATTTTATTCATGTTTATCAGGAAAAACGGAATAGAAACTTTCGTTTGCAATTTCACGTTTTCATTCTATTTCGATAATTGAAAATATTGAAAAACATTAATTTCAATAATGAATTAATTGAAAGTCAAATATGATGTTTTCAAATTTGACTTTCAATTTGTTACACTCAATGATATTTTATAGTTGTATAAGTTATTGAATTTTTGGCGAAAAATGGCTTTCACGAATAAAAAAAAAGAGATATGATAAAAATTCATTACAAATTCAATAGAAACAGTGATAGGACATGTATTTAAACTTGTATCCCGAAAGACGACAACTACATCGAACTATGTTCAAGTTATTGGATCAAAATCTCACCAAGTTTGGTTCGTTTGAAAAGCCAATGAAAAAATACGGAGACAGAACCAACAATCAAAATTTGATAAATGATTTGTGTATGAGGTGAATTAGATATTGTGTCTTTTTCTATGAAATAGAGCTTTAGACAAATAAACAATAATTAACTAAAATGTAAAGACATAAGTAAATCACAGAAAATGTTCGAAATGCTGGCCTTGTTCATGATAACACAACTCTATCCTTCTTCGAATATTATTCAATGGACGATTAATTTCCCTCCTCCTCAATCTTCCGAACTCTCTAACAATGCTGCGTTGAAGATCATCAATATTTTGATATTCCCTATGACCATAAACTCTATTTTTCAGTGTACTCCATAAGAATGTATCCATAACACTTGAGTCTGGAGACCTTGCTGGCCACCTCACCGGCCCATTATTCCCTATCCATTTATCACCAAACTTTTCAGTCAGGTAATTAGATAATTAGATACTCGTCTGGTACTGTGCGGTGGAGCACCATCATGTTGAAACCAGAAATTGTTATAGTTAGCCTGATAGATCATCCAAATAGTTAACTAGTTTAGTAATCCAATAATTTTTTTGAAAAAGGGGTTGGTTGGGTAACAGGATCAATTTAAAAAAAAAACAATTGTATTCTTGCCAAAAAGTCTTCAAAAATCGACATTGAAAACTGGTGAGAGGTTTCTCCATTCAGAATTCCGTTGAATAAATGAGGACCCAAAATTCTATATTTGTCAATTCCTGCCCACTCGTTAATACTGAATGGCATTTGTAGTCGAATTTCTCGGAACTGCCTGGAGTTGTTTATGCTCCAAATGTGTTTGTTATTTCGGTTGAATATCCCACAATTCCTAAAACTACCTTTATCTGTCCAAATTTTCCAGGAAACAAGGAAAATCAGGTCTTATTAGCCAATTACAAAATTCTAATCGCCTTTCGGGATCACCTGGATGTAATTTTTGAGGTATGTGTATTTTGTAACTTTTTAAACCGCTTGTATGACATTTCGGATGAAATTTGACGTGTAGATTTTCCCGGGTTCTAATTATTAAATTTTATTGAAAATGACACAATGTCTAACTTACCTCATTTATCAAATTTTCTTTATTTCCCTGGTCTATTCTGTCTCCATATGTTTTCCTCGGCTTTTCAAATGAACCAAACTCGGTGAGATTTTGATACAATAACTTGATTATAGTTCGATATGGTTGTCGTTTATCGGTATCCAAGTTTAAATACATTTCCACTGTTTCTATCGTATTTGTAATAAATATACAGTATTTATTATTGAAATAGATAATACATAACATTAAAATGAACAGTTCAAAAATAACTTTACAAAACGCTTAAAGGTGCGTAATAAATTTGTATAATTTTTTTTGTTCATTTGTGAAAGCCATTTTTCGCCAAAAATTCAATGACTTGCATAATAACAAAATGTCATCAAGTGTAACAAATTGAAAGTCAAATTTAGAAACATCAAAGTCAAAGCCTGTTATGATAAGAATTAATTTTTTTCAGTATCTCCAATTTTTCAAAAAAGAATGATAACTTATGATACATCATTGAAAAGGTAAAATCTGGTTCTATTCTAAACAGAAAGAATCCAATGTAGCGCCCATAAAAAAAAATAAAGTTGATGATGGTGGCCGGAAGACGAAACGTTGAATAGCAAATCTGAAAACACCATTATATAGAAGGGAAAATGTAGCAATGTGGATGTGCAATTCATTTTCGAAGCCTTCGAAAAATAAAGTCAGAAAAAATAAAAACCATTTATCGAAAATTTCTGTTTTTTTTCCGAATATCTCCGGAAATACTCGGAATTTCAGAACTTTCTCAACGGCATATTGGTACTCAAGTAAATGCGCAACTTTATCAATCAAATTTAAACAAATTTAACCATCTTCGAATCTCTCATAGTTTCCGAGATCCCAATGATGAGAATCGAATTTGAAACACCCTGTATGTATTAATGCATTTTTGGTTTTATTAGAAGATGATGGTCGGCAAACAGGCCCTAGTACCTAGGCCACCCTCCTCCCCATAGAGCTTATAGTTATTTATTTAATTGATTTACATTTAATTCATCTAATTTTACATTCAAAATTTTTAGATTTATGTTTATTGATGCTTGCTGTCGTTCCAATTATTTGTTCACTTGTGAACTTGTATCAACTATTGTTTTATTGTATATTGTATTGTATTTGAGAAATCAATATTTTGTAATTTTTTTACTTTGAATATTCATAACTTGCTTATTTTTTCTATCATGTGTTATAATAATAGAAGACAATATTTGATGTGATTATATGTAAACTTTTTGAATAAACAAACAGTAAAATAAGGTTTGAATTTATCTGACCTGGAAATTTGTCTTCTCACGTACTCCTTCAATACGACTCAAGCAATAAACCCGTACATTATGAATTAAAAATTTACAGCACATAGTTTCGGACAAGCTTTATGAAATGTTCATTCATAATTTGACGATAACTCCATCGAAAATGAAAAAATTAACACATTTATGATATTTTTGCCTGAAAAGCTTCGTTTACATTTGATCCACGACTGTCGGTCACGATGTATATTGTTAGCATGGATTCATAATGTAGTCGATAATCAGTCTTCTTGCTATATTGTATTGTTTAACATCTGTCAGTCACATACAAAACCATACACATTCGGAATATTACAGTACATTCATAAAATAATTTTTCGTACTCACTCGTGGTATAACCGAAATCATCTTCATCTTCTGTATCGTTTGCAATTTCTTCTTTAGTTCTTTTAACATTCCCTGCACTCGCTCTGTCGATCTAGAAAAATAAATCCAATATTGTATCATAAATGAAAGAGTGAAAGAGGAACTGAGAAATATTTGCAGGGCCGTAGAAGATTTACTTCGAAAGCAAAAGCATTGGGTCACAATGTCGTACAACTTTAAAGTGATATTACGTTAGCAGAGAATTTCTTCTGAATAATCGAATTTTTTCAGTTCGGCTGATGATACATAATTGTACTCTGTGATGATTGAGTTTTCAGAATTTTCGTCTGTTTTGAGAACACTAAATGATGAATAGAAACCAACAGCTCAATCAGTAGTTAATGGTCGTTCGTGATTTTCATTTATGCGAGGTGTAACACAAACCAAGTCAGCATCATCAGGAGATGAATAGCTTCAATGATCCCCTGACAATTCTAACTTGGTTAGTAAAACATCGAAAGTGCTTTAGTTCTGGTGCGCGAAAAGTTTTGGGTGTTAGGTAAGTCTTAGGTAGAGGTAGATCAAAAGTAAATGAATCTGTTCGACGCTCCACGGCGACCCGCGAAGGTTTATAGTGGCTCACAGCTATTCAACCTCAACCAAATAAATCCAAATTCTCAACGAAGCTGATTACTTATTTGGTGAGTGATCTTTCATGACAGCTAGCAAGAGTGAGACTCTTGGTGGAGTAGATCTTTGCTTTCGTTCATTCGTTTTCAGTAACAAACCTTGTACTATTTTGAAGTTGGGATTTATCACTTTTATTATTACGTGAAATTTTTTTGTATCAGGATTTGCCAGTAAAAATTCGATTCCTTTTGAAAGGCTTACAAAGTTACCTATGAATGATTTCTGCGACATCAAACTTGCCTGGAATTATCCTTGTTGGATAATCAGCATATAATTCACAATATAACAGTTGAAATACCTTCGAAACTGTTGAAGTTTATCACGATAGGCTTTTTATCAGTAACAATCTCATTATAGTAATATCTGACGCAAAAAATTGTTTTCGAATTGGTTTTCAACCATTCTCCAAGTTTACAGTAGTATAAAAAATAAAATCACTCTCAGGGTTGCTATGTGATTCATTGTTGTTGATATTTTTCAATGTTTTTTCAGAGTATACTTTCAACATTTTTTGAGAGAAATTTTTTGGGATTTTTTTTATTACATGATCCTTATTAATTATTTTTTCACGCATAAAATAAATATCTGTCTGAAAATACAGTACAATGAAAAGTTTCATCGATATAATGTTCGAATAAGGTGCACTTGGTCTTCAGCTTCAAAATGGAAACCTCTAAAAAATAGTTGTCACTTCGCAAGCAACTTTGAAAATAAAAACTCAACAATACAGTGTATTGTATGATTCCCACTATAAAGGGTTCTACAAAACCGCGATACGTGTTTCGCTACACAATAGCTTTCTCAAGAGTGAAATGATAAGTTATTTCTAAATAACAACTATTTTGGGAACACTATCCGTAGCAGCCTCACGAAAACCAGGCCACCAAACGCAGACTGCGATTCCAAGAATTGCATTTACCGGATACCTTGCGAGTGCGGAGAATCATACATCGGTGAAACTGAGAGGATCAAGCTGAAATCATCTACAAAGAGGAACACTGGTTTAGGAGAAAATTCAAAGAAGCCGCGTATATGTTGTCCAACAACACATTTAGTCAAGCTAGCGCAGAGATACGTAACATATGGAAACCTCTAATCAAGCGAAAAACGACCAACTCCCGCCAAACAGTCATCTCCCGCCAAAACCAATGAAGCGGAAAGAGGGAAGTGAGGATAGGTGAAAGCACTCGAATGACCTATAATAGGAATAAGTCCAGTTATCACCCGAAGAGATATTTTTAGTTTTTTTTCAGCTTTTATTAATATTTCAATTTTTATTTGTTTGGTCGTTGTTATATGTTATTTCTTTGTAATTTCAGTTTTTTATTCAATAAAAGTGTTATTTTCGGGTAATCTTTTTCATTTTTATTTTTTATTTTAGACAATGGAAGTCCGAACTGATGAAATACACCACGAAACATTGTCAACCGCCTTCAAACAAACTATTTCATACTTTAAAATAACTCTATAAATTTTCATGTGGGTCATGTCCGATGTTTTATATAGGTCAAATTGGAAGAGCGTTCAAAGCCCACATAAAGAAACACAGAAATATTTTCCAGAATGGAAAAATAAATTCCACAAATGCCACTCATTTAATCACAGAGGGGCATCAGTTCAACCTTGCCACTCAAGCCCCTCCATTTCCAGAAGAAATGTTTAAAAGTCAACCTGTTGGAGCGTTTGGAAAAACAACAAATTTAAAAACTCCCAATATCTCATGAACGATCAAACTGAACTGAATAATTCGCCATCATTTAGTCTGTTTATTTCCAGGTGAGAAAAGTTAAGTATGAATACGGTACTTTCGGAAATTTAGTTTATTCACATGATTAATATATTTGTACCTGACCTTCTCAGGTAGATTCATTCATTAGAAAGTAGGCATACACGTAGGTTTTATGTTAGAGTATAAAATAGTTGTAACTGAGAAGTAACTTTCATTTTACGCTTGAAAAAGCTATTGTATAGCGAAACACGTGTCGCGGTTTTTGTAAAACCCTTTATAGTGAAAATCATACAATAAAGTGTATTAGTAAGTTCGAATATGAATCATCAAGTATCGGCCAGTTCTATTCAGTTGATTATTATTCAAGCATAAAAACCATCTGTAGATATGTACCTGGTATCCTTTGCTGGAAACGGTTCTTCCTTCCAGCTCCCTGACGTCTTCCTCCTCATCATCATCGCTGCCCAAAGGGGATTCATTCTTGTCTTCTGATTCTTTTTCATCCTGCTCATCATAAATGAACCCTGAAGCAGGCGGTTCAGCTTTTACCTCATCGATGGATTCTGGTGCATAAACAGGAGTAACTTCCGCTACTAAAGGAACGAGGTCTACTTCGCATGATTCTTTCAGGGTGGCAGTTTCTGTGAATTTTTTTCTGGAGACGTCTTCTGATGTTTCACAGTTCTGCATGTGAAGATCGTTTTGGTATTCACTTTCATTTTCGTGATTTTCTTCATCGTTCTTTAATATCTCGGACTGAGGGGAGAACTCTGGAGTGACTGATTGTGGACAAGGCGACGGAGCGACACTTTCGTTATTTTTGTCGTTCAGTTCGGTTTCTGAGAAGTTCTGAAAAATAATATAGAATACGTGAAGTGATCCTTTATCACACGGACGAACGAATTAAAAAAAATCTGACTTGAATAATAATAATAATGAATTCGTTCATCTTTTCAGATTACAATGGAATAAGTCGAAAAAGTGAATATCTATACTGCCCTACTAAGCGCAAAGGGGGGTAACCCACAAAATTATGAAAAATGAGATAATATCGCCAAATCATTCTAGAATCCATTTTACAACTTATTTTAGGGTATATGTACCGTATCTGTACTCTAAATGTGTGAACTGTTATGAAAAAATTATCCCGTATCTGCAGAAATGTCTTACGATAATAAGCGATTTAGTGGTAACTCAATATACTACACAAAATTAGTGGTATCTACACCATCTATGTGCAATTACGGCAAAATTGGGTAAGCATTCTTGGTTTACCGCCACACCGCTGTAGTACGAAACAGATACCTCTGAAAGCGGTTAGTATTAGTACTAGTCTAGTGACAGGTACAGTGTAAGTGTCAGTGTTTGTAAGTGCTCTCAGCTTCAATTGCTCTTAATTTTACATTATTCATAAACTTCAGTATTGATAATCTGGCACAATTATTGGTATTAGTGGATTTGACAGGTAAGTTACCACATTAATTAATCATCAACGATTTATTATAATATAACCTCAAATTCTAGAATTTAAAATTCTTTATCAATGAATTCATTCGGCTTTGTAAGTATATTATATCGCGAAAGACATTAATAATCAATTCCCATCTGTTTCGAAAGAAAATGAAATAATATGAACACTTAATTTTCACAAAATTTGATTGAAAGCACTAATTTTGCGAATGAGTGGTACTTTACTAAGCGAATGAGTGGTAACTGTGGATTGATAGACGTGAAAGATGGTATCTTCAGATATTTCTTTCAATTACAACTAGTTCCACAATTTTTGCACGAGTTGCATACAACATTTTTTCTATGTTCATGCAAAAAGCAAAATATGATTCATTGGGGTGCAGCACTAGAGGTGTAGGAAAATGAAAAGCGCAGTTTGAATAATCAATTCTATCGATTTGCATTGAAACAGATCTCTATCATCTATTTTTCCATTAATAATACTCATTTAAATTTTGTATTCGTCGTAATTAATTTTGGACAGACTTGCTATGAACACAGTTGCAAATAAGTGCCATTAAAATGTCATTGTACAAGTGCAATAAAGAACTTTTTATACTAAATAAAGTTCAATAAAGTTTGGATTTTTGCATGAATGTAGGAAAATTCTATAGACATCTGAATTTCCAAAAATATATATTTCAACATGGTGTTTCGATGGAAGTGCAATGATGAAGGCTACAATCAGTTTTATTCTTGTTACAGGATGAGCAGAGGCAAACACATTCTGGAACTTTCTTTAAAATTGTCAAATGATCAGAGATTGTGTGAAGATGAAATAGAAGAACCAGAATTGACAAGATTTCATACGGATTGGCAAAATACAATAAAAAATGCTGAAATCGTATTGGCTGAAACGACTCATGAAGAAAATTTATCTGACAGTGAACACTTTCTGTTCTGTTCACTGAGCATTTCGAGTATAGGCCATGAAGGGATAGGAGTTCAGCATTACGTTGTTGACATAATGAAAATAGATAATTCACGAAACAATTTGATCCATACTGATGTGTCGAACGAAATAGAATATTCCATGAACCAGAGAGAAGACGAAGTAGCGATGGAAGTAGATTTAGATGCAGATAATCAGGTGCTAGGTCGAGATATCATTATAGAAATAGTAGAAGAGAAAACATCTGGAAATGTAACAGGTGTTTCGTTGGATGAACGTAGAGAGCAAGGATCAGAAACAAACGTGGTGAACGAGGAATTACTATCCCACTATATTGATGAGGCAGTGGTAACAGGGACATTGGAAATGGAAAGAATATTTCACCAAGGCAACAATAGGGCAAACTTGGACGTTAATATGGATATTGACGAAAACGTGGGTGAACAAATAGAGAAAAATTCAGTCATAAACAAAGGGGATGCAATTACAGCAGGGGTGATATTTCATCAAGTTGGTGACAAATCGGCATTAGACTTGGACAAGCACTCACCAAACATTGAAAGGAATGGAACAGTCTCAATCAATATACAAGATTCAGATGCAGAAGAATATGAAACAGAAACTAATGTAACTAAGAAAGGAGAGAAGAGAAAACGTAGAAAATTCAAGTTTAACGTCCTAGAGAGAAATGCAATAAAACTTAATAAAATTAAGAAAGCACATCCTGTTAGGACTGGATGTGGTGAAAACTGTCGGAAAAATTGCAAGCAAAATATTAGTGAAGCTAGAAGGATATATGTGAATGGACAATTCTGGAGTCTGAGTAGAGCTCAGCAAACAAATTTTATGATGACCTATACAAGCAAATCGACAGTTAAACGCAAAACAGCTGGGTCAGAGAGTCGTAGAACCTGTACATTATCATACTTCTTGAAGAATGAATATGGGGAATCGAAAGTTGTTTGTGAAACATTTTTTCTTGCCACACTTGGTTTTCACCACAATAATGATAAAATTCTCCAGAATTTGTGTTAATCTTCAGACGAAGCATTACTCACTCCAAAAGTTGATGGTCGACGAAGGCGAATACCTCACAACAAATTGGATCATATTGTAATCGAAAGACAAGTGGAGTCATTCAAACACTCCATTTCACACTATCGTCGAGAGCATGCTCTGAAAAGACGTTATCTACCCAGTGATTGAACGATCAAAGGTATGTTTGCCGACTTCCGAAAAAAACATGCAGAATTTGTCTTTTCGTATGACCTATATCGATCAATTGTGAAGCAGTTGAACATTTCCTTCGTGAAACTGGGACACGAAGAATGTGAAATTTGCAAGCATTCCAAGATTCACCCCCATTCACGGGAAAATATGCAAGATGACTGTACAGACTGCAAGAAATTCAGCATCCATATAAAAAAGGCTAATGTTGCAAGAGCTCAATACAAAAATCATTCTGATAAACATCCCGAAGATGGTGAAGTTATCTACTCTGTTGACCTAGGGAAGGTAATAATATTACCTAGATGTGATAATTTCAAATCTGTTAGTAGGCTCCAGTAGGCACCAAAAATAAAAATATAAAACCTTTGGCTGCTCTTTGGCATGACGCTATCCAAGGAAGAAGAAAAAAAAAAAAGATATCATCAGCACATTCTATCAGTTTTTCCTAGCTATGTGAGATGTTAAAAAAATTATCCTGTGGGTAGATAAATGAGAACTGGGCATTCTTCACGTTTTTGGTATATGCAGTTAATTGCAACGAAATTACAGAAGAAACAATAGAAATTAATTATTTCGAGCCCGGACACTCATTCATGAGTGTAGATTAATTTCACCATCAGGTTGAAAAATCTTTGAAAAAAATGGAAAGAGTGTTCGACTTCACCGATTTCAAACGCGCTGTTCAGAATGCGAATTCTGGAAAAGTTGATATCATGGAAATGCAGCTTCCGAATTTTTTTCTTTGGAGAGACCATTCATCACTCCATAAAATTAACAGAAGCAATTGTGAGAAGCCATATATCCATCATATGGTTCAAGTATAGGCTGTTGAAGGGGCAATGACTTTACTCTACAGAAAATACTTCAATGGCCCCCAGATTCAATTGAACTTACAAAATCTGGAATAACAAAACCAATACCGAAACCAAACCCAAAAGGCATAGCAGAAACTAGAAAAAATAATATAATTTCCAATAATGGCAAAAAATCTTCTGAATTTCTGAAGCAATCTACCCCTGCCTGAGAACTGCGAAGAAGAAAGTGATTCTTAATTTTTTTTGATCAAATATTGATGGACATTCAAATAAGAACATTTTTTTTAACGAATAGATGAGTCAATCAAAATCTGCCGTGTTTTTAATACCAAAATCCAAACCACTTTGTTAGTTACCATTTTATAAGCTTAGCATTCACATACAATAAAATGCGTAAAAAGAGGGGTAACTACTGTTTTTTCAAAAACAGAAAGAAAAAATTGATTCATCAATTCGAAAGTATCAAAATCGAGAAGAGCATAAAAAATACTTGAAATCCCATACTTTTTTTTAACGATTCGCAAAAAGACATAGCAGCATCAAGTTGAATATAAGAAGTCAAATATCTCAAAACCACATGAACTGTAGTTACCCCCTTTTTGATTAGAAGGGCAGAATACAGAGAACACGAGGACTCGAAATAGGAAAAAATTAAAATTTGAGCTGAAGTAAAATCTATTTAACGTAATGAAATGTAAGTAGTTAGCAACCACAACGTATACAGACCGTTTCTTTTATGATGTGGTAACATTGCTATATTCTAAACCGTAACATAAACGAAGACGATTGAATGAAAAAAAGGTAGCTGTCATCGAAAACAATACAATGATCGAAGAAAATTTACGGGGACTCTCGCCCTTATCGAGTTATTCGGGGAAAACAAAAAATGCTGTTTTTCGTTTATTTCGAATGGAATTGTTATTTCGAAGAATATCAAAAAATAGAAAGGCAAAATGTTTATTGATTTCGAAGTGTACTATGAAGTTGTAATAATGAATATCCGATAAAACGTTTCGTGTCAACATGCACACCATCAACTTTTTTTTTAAATACGGACTTCTCTTTTGTATTGCAGATATTGATAAAGTAATAAATTCACAATCCAAGAGTATATCACATTCGATATTTTTATAGCGTTTCATCTGACATAACCACCATCATCAGTGAAAACAATCAAACAGAAAAACAATTTAATTCATTATGAACTTTTGGGAAAAATGAAACCAATACGGAAAATCAAAGCTACATGGCAATCTACACTGAATGCCCGAATTGACTAACTCTTTGTTGAATGCACATGAGTTGTCGGTCCAGACAATTTCTGTGGAAATTTTCGTAAGATGGAGAGATTTATCACCAAAAAATATATTCGTATATTACTGCAGGGAAAATCAGGATTATTGACTTGAAAATTTTCTCAAGAGGTGACAGAAAATGTGAAGGTGATAAAAGTCAATAAACACTTGTGTTTTTCTATAGTTTGTATTGTGCAGTAACTATGGGAACAATAAAGAGCACCAATTGTTTCTTTCGGATTCCTAATTTATACATCAAAATACGTAGGTAGGGACACACAATTTTTGTTCAAATTGGAGGGTACAACCTATATGAAATTTCACTTACAAAAGTTTCAAATAGTGACAAATGATTCTGCATATGGAAAAATACTCTTTCAATTTTACTTAATTCAGTTCATTGCGGAAAAAAATAAATTGGAGGAAAAAACAACACGGGATCTCGAATAAATGTAGTCTTCTATGGCGTCATACCAATTTGGACTGTATATTTATTTTTTTTTATAAGATCCAACCTCCACCAATTTCTCTTGCACATGTAGTTGCCATGAAGGAAACACTTATTCTAAATGCAATAAGTTATAATACTCATAAGTGGCAAATATGTGATGACCTAAAAGTCATACAACTATCACTAGGTCTTTAGGGCGGATTTACGAGGTTTTGCTGTTTTCTTTGCCTTTGGAACAGTAGGGTTACACAGAGCCATTATCAAGTAAAAGAATGACCTCCGAGAGATAAATATATTCCAGATCAAGCTAACGTGAAGAATATACCTCTTGTTGATCCCAAAAACGCCTTGTTACCTCCATTACACATTGAACTGGGGTTAATGAAAAATTTTGTAAAATCAATAGACAAAGGAGGTGATGCGTTTGAATATCTTAAACGCGTGTTTCCAAAATTAAGTGATGCAAAGGTCAAGGAAGATATATTTGATGGATCACAAATTAGAAAACTACTAAGTGATCAACAGTTTGATAAAAAATTAAGTAATGTTGAATTAGCTGTGTGGAGTTCTTTCAAAAGAATTGTTCGGGATTTTTTGGGGAACAAGAAAGTAGAAAATTACGAAACACTTGTAGAAGAACTACTTGAAAACTACTGCAGAATGGAATGCCGCATGTCTCTCAAAATCCATTTCTTGCACTCATATTTGAATTTTTTCCCAGAAAATTTGGGTGCTATCAGTGACGAATAAGAGGAAAGGTTTTTTTTTTGGTACCTTGGGAGCTGTCTGACTTGTCCATTCAGTCCAAGTCTCCAGAAACCACTGCAGCCTCTTGGGCTTATTGCGATTATTCTCCCATCTTCTCATGACACCCATTCCATCAGTCTCGTTCCCTGTACTTGTTTATACAGGTTTCGTGTCGGATGTACTTCATATTCTTTTGCACGTAATTTCGAACGTCCATATATTGCCTGCCTCCTGTGATTCAGTGCCTAACATTCGCATAAGACGTGTAGAGCTGTTTCTATCCCTTCGTTGCATAACCTGCAGCTGAGGTATCCGTTATACAGCTCCATTTCATTCAGGTGTCCTCTAAGCGGACAATGACCGGTTAGCAACCCTGTAATTATTCTGAGCCGGTTCCTACTATATTGAAGTAGTTCTTCGGTTCTTTTCTCGGACGGTTCCCTAATGAAGGTTCTGCTGTATTTGTTACCAGGTACTTTTGTCTAATACTCTGTGTACTTCTTATTGGTCCATGTCCTAATCTGGTTCCGTATAGATGATTTTGGTACCCCCAGAGCTGGTTCAGGACCTATATATGAAGTTGATGATCCGCGTCTAGCGCATTCATCAGCTTTATCATTACCTGTGATTCCTGCATGCCCTGGCACCCAGTACAAAGTTAATTTGTTCCTGTTTGTGCAAGTTCATTCAGTTCTTCATGGCATTTCGAGACCAGTTTTGATGTCACCTAAGTCACCTTCGGGTTTGTCAGAATCCCTAGTGCGCTCTTGCTGTCTGTAAAAATATTGATCCGCTCATTTCTTTGAGGTCTCAATTTAATAAGCCTTGCACACTGCAAGATAGCATACATTTCCGCCTGGAAGACGGATGTGTATATTCCTAGCGGATAGCTGTAGTTTAAATTTCTATCCGCTCGGTATATTCCAGCTCTCGTTCCATGTATGGTCTTCGATCTATCTGTATACTGGGTGTTTTTTCCAAACATGTTTTCGGAATGACTAATGGTCTTCCACTCATGATTTTGGCCGAGAAGTTTGTGTTAAAGGTGTACTTCGGTGTCATGTGGTGTGTGCACATATTCAATATGTTCCGAAATTTCTATTCGGTCCGATCTTTTGTAGTTCGGTGAGTTTTACAGTCTGAATTGGCCCATCCTGGCCTCCCCCATTATCACAAAGTATAAAGGAAGTAGATTCAGGAGTATCTCCAATGCAGCTGTTGGTGTAGTTCTCATTGTTTCCGTCATTTCCAAACATGCAAGTCTTTGCACCTTGCCTAGTTTGTTGATGGCGGTCGCCTGCTTCATCTTTGGTCACCAGACCAGAGATGCGTATATTACCATGAGTTTAATCATCATCGTGTATAGCCAATATAGCATGTCTGGGTTTTAGCCCCCATGTTTTTCCATAGGAGCGTTTGGCGAGCATAAGTGCTACCTCCGCTTTCCTCTTTATTCTGTCCAAGTGTTGGTTTCAGGTCAGTTTGGAATCTAGGATTACTCCCAGATATTTAACCTTCCCCGACACTTGTATTCCTTCACCTCGTAGTTTTAGAGGTCCGAGACCCTCCGTTTTAGTCCTCTTGTCATACTAAGTGACAACACTTTAATCAAACTAATGTTGAATTAGCTGTGTGGAGTTCTTTCAAAAGAATTGTTTCGGAGTTTTTAGGGAACAAGAAAGTAGAAAATTACGAAACACTTGTGGAAGAACTACTTGAAAACTACTGTAGGATGTTCTTGCACTCCTATTTGATTTTTTTCTCAGAAAATTTGGGTGCTATCAGTGACGAACAGGAGGAAAGGTTCCACCAAGACATACTGACAATGGAGCAACGTTACCAAGGCAGAAGGGATGCAGTAATGATGGTGGATTATTGTTAGTTCCTTATGAGGAAAAACGATGAAACATATAAACGAAAGTCAACATTAGCAAAAAGGTTATGCACAAAAGACTCCATTTGAATGTTTTTTCATGTGTATTGTAAATAAAGTCTGTTATCCTCAAAATATATCGTTTTCTATTTTGTATAATATAAAAATAAGTATAACTCAAAATCTTTACGTGATAGACATTTTTTGATGTTGAAGTCGCAGTGAGGGTGCTTTAAACTCTCATGTATAGCCATAATAACATTAGTCACTTTTTTTTTTCTCAATTACAGGCTAGTGTAATTTGAGGATGTCCTCCGTGAGAAAACTTGAATAAATGTGCGTTTGATGGAATTTATTATCCATTGAGTTATCAAATTTCATTCTGAATATTGACTGATTGATATTTTTCAACATTCATTCTTCGAAGTGAATTTTTATCTGAATTTTTTATAAAGTCACGGAAAGAAGATAATTCAAACATATTCGTATAAGCTCATTAAATTGCCTTACCCGCGTTAAATAAATATCCATAAATTCGAAAAAATGTATACTCACCCAGGGTATTAGGGATTGTATAACGAAGATAACCGGATTAGTTGCGTTCCGAATGGCCTGGACTGCTTTTTCATGACTTGCCTCTCTTAAATCGATACCGCTAACTTCCAGTATTCTGTCGCCAGTCTAACAATTCAAGATACATGTGTAGAATTAGAATCAACATCTCTGAACTGGTAATAGTGTTCTCAAGAGAAATATTGATGCATTTCTCAAGATGATGGTCAGAGACGGATTGACTCGATTGCATCAAGATGAAGTATACATCAGATATTGCCAACTTGGAATTATTACTATTATTGACTTTTATGGTGAGCAGAACGTTATATATTTTGGTAAAAACAAACTTGAAAGAACTTTGAATAGTAATTTGAATTTGAATATATTGTGAAAAAATCGGCAGAAATTCTAAAGAATTTTTTCGAAATTCAAATGTTTCAAATTGACAAAAATTATTTTTTGATACCAAACAAAATGACGTCTATAACATTCGTTATGAAATAAAAATAAGCCTAATATTCTCTTCTTCACCAAATATATATTACACAATCAATACGACCTACATATTTAGCCTTGAAAATGACCTGTGTTTGAAGGGATACATTTGGTTTTGAATGAATCACGGAAAGTGATCTTGAATGCCAGTGAGAGGAATACTTCGATGAAAATATGTCGTCTAGATATGTAGTGAAAAATCTCATATGTTTAATTATCGATACACGCTTGTATTACCGTGACATCTATGAGAGCCAATAATCTCTCAAATTAGATCAAATTCACGACAAACAGCATTCAGCCGAGATTGTCACCTCTCAATTTGACTAATATAGACTTCGCAGGCTGTGTAAAAGCCGCTTTTCACTTAGCAACTTTCATTGCGTGCAATTAGTTGCTAGGAATAAATTTCAGCAACTGTAAGTAGTTATGTTTTTCTTTGGTTTCGTGGGTTCAGCAGTCAAATAATGTGAAAAAACTTTCGAAAAAACGGTTTTTATTTACAGTATTTGCTAAGCTTTCGCTTGGCAAATAGGATTTGAAATTTTAAATTTTATTTTAACGACCATGTTAGTGGCCACTAGTAAGTGCCATGCATGGCGGTTAAAATAAAATTTAAAATCCTTCAAATGTTACTTCTGAATAAGTTTTATATATATTTTTTCTCTAAACCATAAAAATTTAATGTGTGACACTTTTCTACATAATGAAAAGTACTAAGTTTGTGTTTCTCAGTGAAACGTTCGACTTTTTACTATAACCTCAAGTTAATGTCTTGATAAAGGGAATAAACATTCTCGAACGCTCGACCATATAACAAAGAGTATTCTTTAAACAACAGCCCAGCAATTTTGACTGCATCCCCAATATTATTCCGTATTTCTCCTTAACTAGTCAGTCAAGACTACCCATCGCTTTATATATATATATATATATATATATATATATATATATATATATATATATATACACATCGGAAAAGTCTAGGGATATTTTTATGACGTACTAAATATCATAAAAATAAATGCATGAGGTCGTTTAATTTCGATTAAATTGGTACACTCGACCACCCTGTAGATTTCTATGGGTTGAACAAAGTCTGCAAAAACGGTAACTAATCTTTTATCAAGTTTTTTACAAACTGTAGGTTTTCGGCTAAAATGAATAATCTGAAAGTGTCGGGTTTGTACATTCTATGCAGTTCTTGCTCAGCAATTGAACTGGAAATATTGTGCTTTAACATAGAACGCCATCACTTACCATTGGCTGAGATGAATAGAGCTGTAGGGCTTCTTCAAGGTGGCATGCGACAAAATGATGTAGCTCTTCGTTTGGGGGTATCCCAAAGTGTTATCAGTCGATTGTGGCGGCGTCTCCGTGAAACTGGCAGTCCAGCCGAACAACATCCAGGGCGAGGACGCTCTACAACTGCAGTTCAAGACCGATTTTTGGTCTTAACCGCAAGAAGACAACCGACAATCACAGCACCTGAGTTGGTTAACGTGTTGCAGCAGACGCACCAGGTAACCATTGGTCGTGATACTGTCAGAAATCGACTGCATGAAGCAGATCTCCACAACAGAAGGTCACTTAGATGTCCACCTTTGTCGAGAGGCAATCGCGGTAGAAGATTAGAGTGGTGTCAAGAACATCAAAACTGGGATGCAAATGATTGGGCCACAGTTTTGTTTACAGACGAATCCAGATTTGGATTTCATCCAGATTCTCGTCGAGTAAGACTGTGGAGACGACCTGGAAATAATGAACGTTTGAGACACGTCCAGGAAGTCCACACATACAGAGGTGGTACAGTAATGCTATGGGGCCGAATCATGATCGGCGGCAGAACCGATCTCGGTTTTCCAAATCGCTTCCTCACAGCTCGACAGTACCTCGACACCATTCTTCTACCTATCGTCCGTCCGATTGCTGGTGCTGTTGGTGAAAACTTCCACCTAATGCACGATAATGCTCGTCCACATGTTGCGCGTCTAGTGACTGACTGGCTCACCAACGAAGGAGTTGATGTATTGCCATGTCCAGCACAATCACCGGACCTGAATCCCATCGAGCATGTGTGGGACATGCTTCAACGAAGAATTACTTCGCATATGGGGAACATTCACACAACGTTTCAATTGAGAGAGCTTTTAATCGCTGAATGGGCAAATGTACCTCAACAAGACATTGACAATTTCATTTTGTCGATGCACGATAGATGTAGGGCCGTAATAAACCAGCGTGGAGGCCATACTTTGTACTGATTCCAATTTTTTTGGTATTATGATTTTTTTCGGGGTGCCAAAGAAGAGCCATATTTTTTTTTAGTTCTGCTTATATGCGCACTCATTATTTTTGACCATTTAATAAATTTTGTTGTAAGTTACATCCGTTTAATGATCACCCATCAACTTTTTTTTTCCTAAAGCGATCTAAAAAAAAATATTGCCATTTTTTAAAATATCCCTAGACATGATAGTTCAATATCACTTTTGTAGAACGATTTATTGTTTGCCTCGAAAAAAGCCACATGTTCAGCAATAACCTCTTAATTTGAACTAAATCGTTTGACGTTGAACATTTTTTTGAGGTCTGCAAACAGCCAGTAGTCACTGGGAGCCAAATCTGGCGAATACGGTGGATGTGGCAGCAATTCGAAGTTCAATTCATGTAGTTTTGCCATTGTTTTGAATGGTGCGCTGTCATGATGAAAGAAATGTTTTTTCTTTGCCTTATGCGGTCGTTTCTTTGCAATTTCGGCCTTCAAACGCTCCAATGACGCTATATAATATTCAGTTGATGGTATTTCCCTTCTCAAGATAGTCGATGAATATTACACCACGCACATCCCAAAATACCGAGGCCATCATAACTTTTCCAGCCGATTGTTGCGCTTTCGAGTGCTTTGGACGAGGTCCACGAATTGCTCTTCACTCAGATGATAATCGTTTTGATTCCGGAGTGGAGTAATGGATCCGTAATGTTTGTGGCCCTTTCTTCGCTTTTGACGTTAATAATTGTGTAGATCATAGTTCATTCCAGTTCATTGGGCGACGTCATCGTATCAGAAGCACAATTTTTTCTAATGAATCTGCGAAAAACTGCCATGAACTAGTTGGCGAAATTAAAATCCCAAATTATCGTTACTATTATGATGTGTTCGAATAGGTTTCCGCGGTCAGTAATTTGATATACTGTTGTCCGGGTTGAACCGCGTCTGTAATTTTTATCTTTTCGGCTCCTGCTTTGGAGCCATTTTCAAGAATTACTTGGAACTGTACGTTTCGGTTTCTACTTTGGAACCATTTTCAAGAATCACTTGGAACTGTACTCACATGACTTGAGGACGAGGTCGCAATCTCCCTTGCCCTCAAGTCTCGTTAATAGCTCTTTGCTTGCTGTGTTCTGCTCAGTGTAAACTTAGAGCTGAGTGCGAACTTAGAACTGAACACAGCAAGCATAGAACTAGTGACGAGACTTGGGGGCAAGGGAGATCGGACCTCGTCCTGGAGTTATGGAAGTACAGTTCCAAGTGATTCTCGAAAATAGCTCCAAAGCAGGAGCCGAAAAGATAAAAATTACAGACGCGGTTCAACGCGGACAACAGTATATCAAATTACTGACGCGTGTTCCTGGCGTGTCATCCAACAGGATGACATGCCAGGAACACGCCAACTGCCATGAACTAGTTGGCGAAATTAAAATCCCAAATTATCGTTACTATTATGATGTGTTCGGATAGGTTTCCGCGGTCAGTAATTTGATATACTGTTGTCCGCGTTGAACCGCGTCTGTAATTTTTATCTTTTCGGCTCCTGCTTTAGAGCTATTTTCGAGAATCACTTGGAACTGTACTTCCATGACTCCAGGACGAGGTCCCGATCTCCCTTGCCCCCAAGTTTCGTCACTAGTTCTATGCTTGCTGTGTTCAGTTGTAAGTTCGCACTCAGCTCTAAGTTCACACTGAGCTGAACACAGCAAGCAAAGAGCTATTAACGAGACTTGAGGGCAAGGGAGATTGCGACCTCGTCCTCAAGTCATGTGAGTACAGTTCCAAGTGATTCTTGAAAATGGTTCCAAAGCAGAAACCGAAACGTACAGTTCCAAGTAATTCTTGAAAATGGCTCCAAAGCAGGAGCCGAAAAGATAAAAATTACAGACACGGTTCAACCCGGACAACAGTATATCAAATTACTGACCGCGGAAACCTATTTGAACACATCATAATAGTAACGATAATTTGGAATTTTAATTTCGTCAACTAGTTCATGGCAGTTTTTCGCCATGGCAGTTTTTCGCAGATTTATTAGAAAAAATTGTGCTTCAGATACGATGACGCCGCCCAATGAACTGGAATGAACTATGATCTACACAATTATTAACGTCAAAAGCGAAGAAAGGGCCACAAACATTACGGATCCATTACTCCACTCCGGAATCAAAACGATTATCATCTGAGTGAAGAGCAATTGGTGAACCTCGTCCAAAGCACTCGAAAGCGCAACAATCGGTTGGAAAAGTTATGATGGCCTCGGTATTTTGGGATGTGCGTGGTGTAATATTCATCGACTATCTTGAGAAGGGAAATACCATCAACTGAATATTATATAGCGTCATTGGAGCGTTTGAAGGCCGAAATTGCAAAGAAACGACCGCATAAGGCAAAGAAAAAACATTTCTTTCATCATGACAGCGCACCATTCAAAACAATGGCAAAACTACATGAATTGAACTTCGAATTGCTGCCACATCCACCGTATTCGCCAGATTTGGCTCCCAGTGATTACTGGCTGTTTGCAGACCTCAAAAAAATGTTCAACGTCAAACGATTTAGTTCAAATTAAGAGGTTATTGCTGAATATGTGGCTTTTTTCGAGGCAAACAATAAATCGTTCTACAAAAGTGATATTGAACTGTCAGAGCGGCTCTTGATAGAGATTGCATTGGTGAATGAAACCAATTTTGAACAAAAACAAACGCGATTTCTTCCTTAGGTCTGGAACTTTTCAGCCCATATTTTATTTGACGGTGACCTATGTTCCCGGTGACCTATGTTCAGGTGAGGATATATTTCAAAATTTGGTCTAATAGGCCCAAAGATGATAATCATCTCCTGATGAGTATTTTGTCCTGGCGAGGGAAAAGTGTTTTCAATGGATTAATTTAACGCCAGTGGTTCCAAATTCTACTCATCCACTAAGGCGGTTGTCCTTATCGACACTGACCGATACACAGAGAAGAAACTTTTAAGCCTGAGACTCAAGATCAGTTTGTACAGGCGGCATTATATTTCCAAGTTCTTGTGTTCAATGAAAACAATGAGCTCTGTCATTTAGCAGGAGTTAACTAGTTGAAAACATACTTCGTCAATGATAATAAAGTAATTCAGTAAGTCGCTTGTAGGAATTATCACAGATCTATAGACATACGGGTATGAAAAATACCTGTTTTGCAGTTTTCTCGGCAGGATATTCAATTATTGCATTTGTAGCATTCCAACTCGAATGATATGAAGTAAATTACTATTTGAACGCTTGTAATTGAATGTTATAGACGTCGATCAGTACAAAGATAAATAAATTCATCTATTCTGCCGTGATTGATTCAATTCCGCCGTTTTGGAGATCGTTTAGATAATTCATCAATGGCGGACGTTTGGAGATACTGACTGAGCATAAGCTCAGGTGTGTGTAAACGATTTATCATGATAAGTGATTCTTAATATTTCATTGACAATTAACTGAATAAATGAATATCTTGAGATCAAAATATATACCTTGAACTTTCCAGTTTTTCCTGCAGGACTATCAGCCACAACGTGTTTTACGAAAATGCCAAGGAGTGCATCCGGGGATTTTTCAGAGGAATGGAGATCAACCTAGAAAAAGAAACATTCAAACTTTGAATTATTCAATTCCTCAATGTAATAATAAAAAACAATTGCAGTCGTATCGAATCTCCTGCCTTTGAAATGAAAAAATCTGATTTTGTATTGATTTATGAACAGAAAAAAATTATATGTCAACTGTAGATGAAATCATTGTTTTTTGGCTCAATCTGGATAAATGGAAAATTAAAATGAAGAATTCAAAACAGGCCAACTGATTCTCCCCAATAAATTAATAAGTAAATTCAATAGATTGAAAATAAATAAAAATATTCTATTCATCAGTAGCTTGTCGCATTTGATAATTTCGCCTATTGAGAGAGAACTATGGATTTTATTGATATTAATTTTATTGTCCTGGAGGTCAAAAACAAGATATTACTATGGTTAGTGCAAAAGGTCATATGTGAAAATTGTATACTTCACAGAAGAACACAAAAACAGATTTTTTTCTTCATGATTCAGTTTAATTTCATATTTTATTCCTATCTGCTGTTTTCGTGCAATCAAATATGAAAGTATATCAATGAATCATGAGAAATTAAATGAGTTTTCATGATTTCTGTAGAATGCTCGATTTTCACATTTTTTCTCATTGACGAGATATGTTTCGCATTTTTCGCTCATTTGATTTATTTTCAAATTCTTGTGATTTTCTGTCAAATGATATCTGAAATATAAGATAAGTTGAGAAGCTCAAAAAGAATCAGCATACATTTTGTTATGAATACAGTAACCCGTTACTTGATGAAAATTAATAACACTATCCATGATAATAATTATACAATTTCACATTAAAATTGCGAAATATACAGGGTGTTTCAAATTCGATCCTCACCATTGGGATCTCGGAAACTATGAGAGATACGAAGATGGTTGAATTAGGGCAAAGTTGCGCATTTACGTGACTAAAAATATGCCGTTGAGAATGTTCTGGAATTCCGAGTATATCCGGAGATATCCGGAAAAAACAGAAATTTCGGAAAATAGTTTTTATTTTTTTCTGGTTTTATTTTTAGAAGAATTCAAAAATAAATTGTACTTCCTCATTGCCACTTTCTCCCTGCTACATAATGGTGTTTTCAGATTTGTTATCCGACGTTTCGTCTTCCGGCCACCATCATCAACTTTATTTTTTCTCATGGGCGATACATTGAATTCTTTCTCTTTTGAATATAACCAGATTTTCCATTTTCAATGAGGTATCATAAATTGTCATTCTTTTTCGAAAAATTCCAAATATTGAAAAAATTAATTCTTATCATATTCGGCTTTGACTTTGATGTTTCTAAATTTGACTTTCAATTTGTTACACTCAATGACATTTTGTTATTGTACAATTCATTGAATTTTTGGCGAAAAATAGCTTTCACGAATGAAGAAAAAAGAGATATGATACAAAATCATATCAAATACGAAAGAAACAGTGTTAGGACATCGGAAATGTATTCAACCTTGTATCCCGAAAGACGACAACCCCATCGAACTATCTTTGAATTATTGGAACAAAATCTCACCAAGTTTGGTTCGTTTGAAAAGCCAATGAAAAAATACGGAGACAGAATCAACAATTGAAATTTGATAAATGAAGTGTGTATGCGGTAAATTAGACATTGTGTCCTTTTCCATGAAAATAGAACTTGGAACAAATGACAATAATTAACTTAAATGTGAAGACAAAAGTAAATCACAGTAAATCCTCAAAATGCTGGCCTTGTTCATGATAACACAACTGTGCCCTTCTGGACGATTAATTTCCCTCCTCCTCAATCTTCCAAACTCTCTAACAATGCTGTGTTGAAGGTCCTCTATATTTTGATATTTCCTCTGACCATTAACTCTATTTTTCAGAGTACCCCATAAGAATGTATCCATAACACTTAGGTCTGGAGACATTGCTGGCCATGTTGAAACCAGATATTGTTGTAGTTAGGTTATAGATAGGTTTCTCCATTCGGAATTCCGTCAAATGAATGAGAACCCAAAATTATATCTTTGTAAATTCATGCCCACACGTTTATACTGAATCGCACTTTAGGTCGAATTTCTGCCTGGGGTTGTTTATGTTCCAAATGTGTTTGTTATTTCGGTTGAATATCCCACAATTCGTAAAAGTGCTTTCATCTATCGAAATTACATTTTCCATGAAAACAGGAAAATCAAGTCTTCTTATTAGCCAATTACAAAATTCTATTGCAATCTGAATGCAATTGTTGAGATATGTGTAACATTTTGTAACATTTTGAACCGCTTTTTTTGAGATGTCTCCAAGCACTTGCATGACGAATATTCATTTCTGAGGAAATTTGACGTGTACATTTCCTCGGGTTCATGTTTATCTGCAAATTATTGATTTTAATTGAAAAAAAAACAATGTCTAACTTACCTCATACATACCTCATTTATCAAATTTTCTTTAGTTTCCTCGTCCATTCTCTCTCCGTATTTTTCCTCGGCTTTTCAAATGAACCAAACTGGGTGACAGTTTGTTTGAAGGTGATTGACAATGTTTCGTGATGAATTTCACTAGTTCGGACTTCCATTGTCTACTATATAAAATGATTTGAAATCCCTGAAACAAGTAAAAAAGAATAATTAAAAAAGAATAGTTGAAAATAACAATTATATTAAGCAACAATATACCTGAAATGAAATGATAGTGAAATAACCTACAAGTAAAAAATATAATGGATGAATAAATAAAAAATTAAAGGAAAAAAATAATAAAAAAAAATAAAAAGTGTAGAGATTCCAAGTCACGTTAGTTCACATGTGAAATAACGTGACTTGGAATCTCTACACTTTTTATTTTTTTATTATTTTTTTCCTTTAATTTTTTATTTATTCAATCATTATATTTTTTACTTGTAGGTTATTTCACTATCATTTCATTTCCGGTTTATTGTTGCTTAATATAATTGTTATTTTCAACTATTCTTTTTTAATTATTCTTTTTTACTTGTTTCAGGGATTTCAAATCATTTTATATAGTAGACAATGGAAGTCCGAACTAGTGAAATTCGGGTGACAGTTTGATCCCATAACTTGAACAAAGTTCGATGTGGTTGTCGTCTTTCGAGATTAAATACATTTCCGATGTCCTAACACTCTTTCTATTGTATTTGTAATAATTTTTCATCATATCTCTTTTTTTCTTCATTCGTGAAAGCCATTTTTCGCCATAAATTCAATGACTTGCACAATAATAAAATGGCATTGAGTGTAACAAATTGAAAGTCAAATTTAGAAACATCAAAGTCGAAGCCTAATATGATAAGAATTATTTTTTTCAATATATCCAATTTTTTGAAAAAGAATGATAACTTATGATAGATACATCATTGAAAAGGGAAAATCTGGTTCTATTCAAAACAGAAAGAATCCAATGTAGCTCCCATGAGAAAAAATGAAATTATGGTGGCCGGAAAACGAAACGCAAATAAAGTCAGAAAAAATAAAAACCATTTTCCGAAGTTTCAGTTTTTTGTGGATATCTCCGGATATACTCGGAATTTCAAAACTTTCTCAACGGCATATTGTTAGTCAGGTAAATACGTAACTTTACCCGAATTTAACTATCTTCATATCTTTTATAGTTTTCAAGATCCCAATGGTTAGGATCGAATTTGAAACACCCTGTATTCGATGATGTATTCAAATTCTGGTCTCCAGAACGTAGAGATGAATATCAAAAGAATCCTCAGTTATTTCATAGAAAAAATCATCAATTACAACGAATTAATGAAAATCTTAATTTTTTTATTAGGAAACATTTATTGAATTCTCCAAATCATTATTAACTTGATAATACATTATTTCATCATGAAGATGTTTGAACATTGAAAAATAGGTCAATATCTGAAGAATAATAAATTGATGGATGTAGCCGTTACTACATGGTAGGAGATCATAATGAAGAAAAGAGTATTGAAACTTTCTATGTTTTTTACCGTTTCTATTTGTAATCAACGTTACTGACTGCAGTTTCATCCTATAACTTATAGATTCATGTAATGTAATGTATAAGTTTGAAAATGTCCTTATAGGACGAAACTGCAGTAACGTTAGTTACAAATAAAAGTGGTAAAAATCATAGAAAGTTTCAAATCTCTGTTTTCATCTAAAGAATACTTTGATAAATGAAACCAAAATCAAAATACAAGTACGAAATGCATCTTTATACTGACCTTTCCTCCCACGATATTGATTCCTAAACTTTTATTGGGCTCTCTATATACTTTGACAGTATGCGTTGATCCCCAATGTTTTTGCAACATGTCTTCAACGTGGCATCCCTTCAGATCTGTTTCTATTGGTCGTATAACTGTCATTTCACTGGAAATAAATGTAAATGAAAAACGCGAATATTCGGAGTAACAATAAATAATAGACACAATTTTCAATATGACTGTGGAAATGATTGCCAAAAAATGACTAGAACAAGTTATTTCCAATTGCAAAGAATACCATTTTGAATATGTAAGGAATGTGTTCCTGCCGAAGTTCAAACCGAAGTCTTGACCAAGTTAAAAAGTAAAACCAAGTCAGATACAGAATGCACTGAGTTGAAAATGTCTGCCTTATGGTGGATGTCATATGTTCCACGTAACCATCTGTATTGCACAAGTTTCATTAAATAGCCCTTCTATTGAAAAATTCTGCAGATGTGATTCAGTTCATTGTTGATTAATCAATATTTCAGGTTTTTTTTAATGATTACGGTGGATTGATGTAATTTTAAATCGAATCATATTGTGTAAGTTTTCTGTACAATAACTACTCAAATAGATTTTTAAGAGGCACCAGTGGCGCAATAACGTATGCTTCATCAGTCAAACAGCATTGAAAGTTCTCTGTATTTGTGGGTTTGAACCGCTTTGGAACTGCAGAAACCTCTCGTCGTAGAAAGCCTTGTAACGTCAATGCAAGGCTCTGTCTTGTTACACCTCCATTTCCTAGCTACTTAACGGCCTTGAAGTAATTGAAAAATTCGACTTAAGTGAGGATGGAGGACGAGGTCAACTGAATAACTCCAAACCAGATGATCAAGGCCTGCATGGTCTAAACTACCTCAGAGATGGAAAGGATGCTGCTGTCATTGAGGTAGAAAGGAAAGGAAATTCAGAACGTGGTAGTAGAGCAATATGATGTGCCTGGCATGCAGCGTTCCGGATCAAATGTTTGGTGTTTAGTAGAATCCCACTCTTGCCAGCTGATCTGAAAGATCACTCACCAAATAAAATATTCGTTGAGATTCTTTGAGAAAGTGGATTTATTTGGCCGAGTTCAAATGAATGTGAGCCAAATAAACTTCCTCGGATTGCAGTTTAGTCACTTCGAACCTATCCAGTTAGTGTCCAGGTGTCGTGGTGTCGTGAACTATTGAGTAAATATCTCACAATTCGTTATTTATACGTATTGTCATCAAGTATCGACCAGATCTATTATGATATTCAAGTTTCTTTTGGACCCAAAGAATACAGTTCATCTAGAAATTGAAAACGTCGACAAACCTCCCAAGAATAAATATGAAGAACAATGAGATGAAACAGATACTAGCGTTCAACTGGTTCCGCTATTTTTGTGTCATACTATCAAACCACTTTGTTCATGAATAAGGTTTCCATTTTTACCTGAAGAGCGTACTTTAAAATTATAGGGCCTGTAAGTTTAGCCTTCTAGGCTGAAAAACTGTTTCTTCGTTAACTAGCTGTCGCTGTTTTACGAACGTCAAACCTCGACAGTAAAAACTTCAAAATTCAAACACATTCCAAAACATCTTGAAACATTCGGGAATCTTGAGAAATGTTCTGGCATAGAGTGGAAAGTTCAAAAAAATGACACCACAGACCATTGTGAATCGATCAAGGGCGTTATTAGCTGTGTTAGCTCTCTATCCCCCATCCGTGAAGGAGATTTCCGTGTCCACCCGTAGGCGTACTTTCAAAGAGCTCAAAGTGTTGTCCATCACAAAGTTCCAAAACAGTCCAGAACAGAGTGTTCGGGGAACATCCCAGATCTTTCTGGAATAATCAAAGGAGTTCTAGAGGTTTCTCGGACAGTTCAGCAAATTCGAGAGTATTTAAGAGCATCCTACAATATTTCAGAACATCTTGAAACATTCTGTAATTATGACATACTGTTTGGAAACTTTGGTGTAGTGATGAATATTAGTGGAGTTTTTTCCCAAAACCAAATTGTTATTTTCAACACCTCGACACGTGTTTCGATCCCTAAGTGATCATCTTCAAGAGGCAGATAAAACTGTTTTATCTTCCTCTTGAAGATGATCACTTGGTGATCGAAACACGTGTCGAAGTGTTAAAAATAATGATTTGGTGTTGGTGAAAAACTCCAATAATATACATTCTGTAAGGTTTTGGAATAATCCTGAAAGATCGGGAACATCCTGGAACATTTCGGATCATTGTGGAACTTTCGTCAAGAACGTGCTTTTGAAGATGATATGGCTAGGAGTTTCGCCCTTCAGAAATTCATTGAATAGTCCTGAACATTTGAGAGCATTCTACATTTCAGAACATAAAAAAATAATCTGGAATGTTGTGAAGTGTCCAGAAACAGTCTGTAACGTTTGAATAAATTTCAGGTTATTATGGAACATTTCAGATTATTCTGGAAAATCATAGACCATTCGAATCCTTTTTGCAAAGATGGGTCTACCCACTGATACGAGTAGATGTATAGAACGAAGCTGGATACCGCAGATAGTAACTGATAATAATAACTTCGGATGAACTTGACTCAACTCGAAATATATTCAAAACTATCAATTTTGATTTTGAAATAGGTAAATATGTATATACCTGAAGACAACCCGAAACAAAAACGCGACTTCAATAGCTACTCAAATACCACATTATGTGAACGTGGTTATTTGGTAGTTTTTGAAATTATCGAGTTCAGATAAAGACAGACATGGTGGGAAACTTCAATTCATAGTAGGTAGTGAATGTATGGATCATCCATCATAGATAAATTTAATATTTTTCACTAACATACAATCGTGTCTTTGACAAAGGAATAAACACATGATATATTTTTGTTTGAGTATTACTTCAATACCAATTTTTTTTGTTGGAAAATTCATCAGATACTTGGGTTGAAACTCATCATTAGAATTGTGCAAAGTGATTGATTACAAAGAGACAAACATTTGCAAATCCTAAAACGTATTAACTACAATAATAAATAATGGTGAAAGAGTTCTGGTAGTTTAATAGTGAATTTTGTTCCAATTTGTGGTCGGCTCCATGAAAAGAAGTGGTAGTGATTCTTAGTTTCAACCACTCCGAGGAGCTCTTTTTTTTTTCTGCTGTTTCCAGGTACTTACTGAAATACCCATCTAATAACAACGTATCCTCCTTCTTGTACTGTCCCTTTTCCATAAAGAGATACATCCGTCCCAAGTATATATTGATCTGCAAATGAGCATTTCACAGTCTCATATAAACAAGACCATAAACATTCTGAATATTGCTCGGTAGGATCAGCTGATTGGTTTTGAAATGATATGAAAAAATAAATAATTGAAGACTTATTCAACATATTGGAAGAGAAGATTTTCTGGGTTCACTAATATTTTTTCGACTATCGCCTAATAAAATGTTTATTGTTTTCAGTATTATGAAATACTCTTGGAGAAATTTCAGGAACGTATATAGTTGTATCTCATTGATAGAGAAAACACAAGTTCAATCTTCATGACAAGCACAAATATAAAAATGAGGAATAAATACTATCTCCCGACACGCGCTTTGCTAACCAAGTTAACCCTGTTATCGATATCAGAAGATGATTGGAACGAAATCCTACAACTGAATCAAAGCTTTTTCATAAATCTGTCTGAAACCGGGGGTCATCAAATGAAGGTAATCTGAAGAATACTTAGAATTTGTTATTTTTGTTAGTATGATTATCTACCTGTTTATCCACTCGTATTGATAGCTACCTGATTATGATTGATATTTTCCCAGTTTCTACCTATAATTACTGCATAAATGACTAAACAACGGACTGTTCCGGATAAAATGTTCATTTCGATTTCTGGATTTTCGAAGATATCTGAAATATTTTTTTCATGTACCGGTTTCAATAATTTCAAGCATTCTTCACTTATTTTTCCGCTCTTTTAAGGCATTTTGAGCGACACTGGTCTATGAAACCGAATACGTGTAAAGTGTTCCTTATAGCAAGCTATTATAGTCAATGGGGGAAATTGTCAATGACATGCATCAACGTCCAAACTCTTATCGGCGTTTCATATAACTAAGCCATCCAGGAATGGTAAGTTTTCGAGATCCTTCATTGTTGATACGAGACACGAGATCCTTTACCTTACTTCTATGTGCGTCAAAAACGCAAACATATCATCCAAGTATTGTGGAAAGTTATGCAACTATTCTCTTACTGCTAATTCAAATCTGCTTATGAACAGATGACATGAAAGAAAATAATTAGTTGTATATTTCCGTACTCCCATATTGTTTGTTCAAATAGTTAGCCAACTGAAAACAATTTTGTTCCATGTAAATGTGTGTTAGCTGGATGTACTCCTTGACAACCTCACCATATAGTTCATTTCTTTTCGACATTTGTTCCAGATATTCAACCCCGAAATAAAAGGTGAAACTGGAACCAAAACAACCACTTTTCCTAACCACCAGCAATGTAATACTGTTCTCGACATGGGTTTCACTTACCAAGTTGGCGTCTTCAGTAGCTGAATGAAATTTCTAACTTTAATACTCCCATTTCATATCTAGGAACATACACTTTCACTTTTATTTATTTATTCATTTCATCGGATACACCATTTTTATAAAATATAATACTTGGTTAGTTTATAATAAAAATAGAAGCAATTAAAAAAACTACACTATGAATTATCATATTTATGCCCTGATCTATCCCTCAACATTAACTCATAACAACACCATGAATTATTTATATAACACTTCACATAATACTTTTAGATACACTGCTTTTGAATTTACCCATTCCACCATAAAGTATATCACAATTACTTTGCAGTTCATTATAATTTTTTTTTAATCCTAATGATACGATTATAGTAGCTATAATTTGTAGAATAAAACGCAATGGCTAAAGAGGAGGGTTGTGTGTTCTCGCCAATGTATTTAACCTATATAATCATGCTTAGTAATTGAGGATAACTGACAATTTGCGATACACATCAATTTTTTGATAGACATTTGCGGAAAACTTTGTTGTCAAACTTACAGCAAATTTTAATAGAGTTGTGAGCTGGTATTTTTTTCTAGACCCTGGTCACTTACTTCTGATCATCGAGACATCTATGAAAGGTAACTCCTCGTTGTTTTCAATTTCCCATGTAAACTTTATAATTGTGATTCTGTGATATCTTTTATTCCTTTGTATCGCAAATACATTGTCTACATATCGGATCCAAATACGTGGTAAGTAATCTAACTCATCATTTGTTTTCAATTCAAATCTGCTTATGATTAAATGAGCTATGAAGGGAGATTGTAGTTTTTCAATACTGGAAGTGTTTCTGTTCCATGCATAATTTTGTTAATTATACATATACAGTCTTCGATAACTTTTCCACTGAGACCATTTACTCTCAGATATTCAATAGTTTTTGATAAAGATACACTTGAGAACAACGAGAATACATCAAATAATGAAACTGAGGTCTGAGGGGTAATGGAAGAGTAATCGAAGATTATATATTGTTGATTGAAGTTTGCAAGGAACAGAATTGCACTGAAAACCTCAGCCGCGAAAGTCTAAACCATTTTGTTAGAATTGCTTCCAGTTCAACAACTGTATCTACAGATAGCATAAAGGCATGGCAATGGAAAACACACTCTACCCTTTCATAGGTAGTCAATCCATGAGCAGATTTGAATTGGAGGCAAAAGATGAGTTAGATTGCTTTCCTCGGACTTGAATTCGATATGTAGACTATAAGTCTGCAATTTTTAATACAATGAAATCAAAGGTGAAGGACTTTGTTTCAACTTTTAACAACAGAATCTCAAATATCACATAAAATTGAAAATGAAAGGGAGAGTAACCTTTCTTGGATATCTTAGTGATTGGGATTAACCAGAGTCCAGAATTTGATGTCTACAGGAAGAATACCAGTACTATCAGATATATTTCTGATAGATCACACCATTGTTCACAACACAAAATAGCAGGTCTGAATTTTCTTGCTCATAGGATTGTAACGTTCCCCTCGAGTGGAGAAATGAACGATATTGGAAAAAAAATTGTAAAGGGCATGGCTGAAAGGAATTGGCATTATTCAAATATAATAGATGAGTTGATCAGAAAACAAATCAGGAAGAATCTTCAAAATCTTCTAAAAAAAAACATGGATTAAAAATTGACGGTTCTTCCATATGAACCAAGACACAGTAAAGGATTTTTATCGTATTTTCAACAAGTTGATAGTTGAAGTAGGTTTCGAAACTTCTTGCTCGAGGATATATGAAATGAGCTTGGGGACTGTGAGGAAAAACATATCGGCCAGACTAGGCGAGCCACTGAAATTAGTTTCAAAAACCACGCAGCACATATTTCGAAGACCAGAAAAATCTAATGCCGCTCAACCCGCATCGGAGAACGGTCATAGAATTGATGAAAACTGTCTGAAAGTGTTGAGATCGCAACATGATACTAGATTCATCTATTGGGAATTGAAAGTATACACTGTTAGATACAAATAGAGAGCTTTTGGAGTTAGGTAATGATTTCATTCATCTCCTGAAGACGCCAACTTGGTTGGTGAAACTTGCGTCGAAAAAAGGATTACATTTCTGGTGATTGGGAAAAGTGTTTGTTTTGGATTTATTCTATGTCAAAGATTCCAGTTGTTTTTGTCCTTTCAAACCTGGCCATCATGTTTACCGAAGATTTTATTTCTGATGGGATCTGATTTTTTGATTCACAATTTTCGGAGAGTATCAGTTGTTAACCAACATTTTGCTAAGTAGTAGTGTTTCTTATTCAATAAATAGAGAATGTTAATGATTTTGTAGATTAGTTTGTATTGTCAGAACAGAAATCCAAACTTCTTCGTTCTAGACTTTAACAGTGGAACCTTTCAGAAATGAAGGTAAATGTTGAATTTTACCGATAACGAGATGTGACATTTCACGAGTTCAATATGCCATTTGTATAATCCGAATTATGTATTCGCCTAGATTCGTAAAAAATTGGTCTAGAAGCGATCTTGTTTTGTAATGCAAAGTTGATTCACTGATAACGAGAATCTTATGATAACTCATCAATCATACCAGGGTGCTTTAATAACTAATAGTATAGTTGGTGTAGTTTTGGTGATTTACAAGTATATTGCTAGAAAAGCAAGGCGATTATATAACATACTGTTTTTTGCCTCTTGGAAAGTTAAACAGTAACAGACCATGAAGGTAGAACAAATTCAGTGCAAAGAAATTTTCTGAAACTGGTACTCAATCAATCAATATACTTTATTGTCCAAGAATAGATATTCTTAATGACAAAGCTTTCTATAATCTGAAGTATAGGTATACCACAGGTCGACAAATACAAAAATTTTCCCAACACCAAAAGTGAGCATCATCAAAAAAATCATTAACATGAATATATGTATGATTAAATTTGTAAATAGTACATTAAATAAGTTGACAAAGACAAAAATTCATCACAATACAAGAAAGTGAGCATCATCGTAAAACTTCTGTAGGGTATACCTAATAGGATTTCAGCAATAGTATTTTTTTGATTTTTTTTTCGAAAAATATGGTGTATGGATATTTCTCTCAAACAGGGTGACAAATTGTTATATATCTTTTTGCTCTCATACATTATTGATTTTCTCGTTGATTCTAAATGGGGGATGGGGAGAGGTAAGCTTTTTCTCGTTATTTGACGAGTATCAATACTTGTTCGGGTGCTCTTAGCATCGTAGACGTTGGACTTGTGCATATGCTCCAAACATAGCGTTTCAAGTATAAATAACGGTTTACAATGGTCGGTGTATTTAGCTCCGGACATGAATTTGACTGCTCATTTCTGCAGGACGAAAATAAAATCAACAATTGCTTGTTGCAATAACCCCAAAATGCAATACCATACCGCAGGTGTGATTCGATTAGAGAAAAAGATGTCACCTTACTCATTGGCAGACCCAATTCCTCAGACACAACTCTCACTGGCAGAGCAGCCCGATGCCAGGTTCCTTTTGAGACTTTGGATGTGGATATGGAATTTTAGGTTACTATCAATTTCAATGCCAAGAAATTTGGCATAGAGTTTGTTTTCGAAGGTTGTAGTGTCAAATATAAGAGGTTCATGAATGTATTTGAAGGTTAGAAGGCTAGTTTTTTGCATTGAAGCAGAGGTGGTTTGAGTCACACCAGTGTTTTACCTTCTTCAAATCATCTTCCACTTTTGATTTTAGTAACTCAAAATTAGACTCCTTCCACATCAGTGTCGTGTCATCAGCAAACATTGTGAACTGGCCCTGTATATTAATACTGGCTGTACCTTGTGGAACGTCACTCCTGATATTTCGTAATTTGGAGTTGTTCTCTTTCATTTTCATAAGTTGCTTCCTTTCAGAGAGGTATAACCAATTGTAGCTTACATCTCTAAATCCATAACACTGAAGCTTTTGGATCAGCACCTCGTAATTGACGCAGTCAAAGGCTTTCGACAAATCGCAGGACACTAACCCAACAGCTGCGTCCTCTGTCATCCCTGAATATACCTTTTCCAAGAAGTGGAAAATGGCATCATTTATGTTTTTTTTCGGTCTGGAATCCAAAATGGGCCTTATTTAAGATGTTTTGGTCTTGCAAGAACTGCAGCATCCTTTTTTTGACAAGTCTTTCTATGACATTGAAAGAACAGATAATAAAGAAATTGGACGGAAGTTCGACGGATCTTCACTGTTTCCACCTTTGTGGAATAGAATGATAACTGCTGTTTTTAGGCATGATGGAAACAGCTAAGGTTATCAAGGGTTCTTCAGAGATACTTTCCAAAGGAATGTCGTCAATACCAGTACTGTGAAGCAACCCAATTTTTTAACCAAACAAATGTGCTTTTCTGTGCATATATATTGAGCTTGGATTAACGAAAAACTTCGTGAAAGTCATAAACAAAGTTATAATCTGGAATATCTATCTTACGGAAGCTCAGATGGAGAAACCTGAATGTGACTAGCAGATTGAAAGTGTTTTTCGAGTTCAAAGAAAATATTTTGCGCCACGCGAAGATGAAGATTATCTAAATGTCATATGTGATCTCTTAAAACTCTACAAAATATAAAAACTGTTTTTTTTTACATTGCCATTCTAATATTTCCCATTAAATTTGTATACTATAAGCGACAAAGAGAAGGAGATGTTTTCCTATATATATATTACGATGTGAAGTAAATATTCCAGGTGTGCTGGAACACATCTATGTTAGATGACTGCTGCTACTTTTTTAATGGTGTTACAGAAAGCAGAGATAACAAGTTTTTGGGGCTGCATTATATCCCAACTGGAATATTTTCATTCACATGATCATGTGTAATGTCTTTGCACCTAATCATCGTTTCATATATTTTACTATAATTATCTTTCCACTTCCAAATTGAAAATTATGAAATAATACTATATGTAACATGTCTACTCTCATCAATGCCACTTGAAATATTGTCCTGTAAATCGGGAAGTACTCACTCAATATATGTTTGATTAGTTCACATCATTCATCACGAACACTTTCATTGTCTGATTATTGAATTCACTAACACGTCTTTAACACACACCACTCTGTCATGCCTGGCTAACTACTAAAGTGGGCTTGCGATGCACACTTAATCCTATTAGCAACAGTAAGGTATCACTAGAACAAGTTTTTCCTTTTCATTACGAAATTTTTGTTGTGGTGTTGGCTAGCGTAATATATACACCGTAACCCAAAATAGACACAGAAAACATTTATATCTAATTTTCTTTGCGTTACAGAAAACAATACAATCATTTTTCCGGATAAAATGTTCATGTCGGAATGAAGTTTCTGAGTTTTGCAGAAGCGGTATATATATATATATATATATATATATATATATATATATATATATATACTACTCTGTTAAAAAAATATGGTGAGTTTTAATTTTTCTCAAAAAATATTTATTTATTCGTCAATTTCTATTACTTTTTGGTATGTCTTCGAGCTCTCTCAGCAATTCGGTTTTTATCTTTTTAAACCGTCGCAAAACGCCGCCCTTCCTTGGGTTTTTTCAATCTCGGGAAGAGGAAAAAATCGCAGGGGGCCAAATCTGGAAAATACGGTGGCTGGGGCATGATTACGGTGTTATTTTTGCCAAAAAAAAACAAACAAGCAATGACGAGTGAGCAGGTGCATTATCGTGATGCCGAAGCCAATAATTGTTTTTTCACAATACCGGTTGTTATCTTCGTATTGCTTCGTAAGCGACGCATAACTTCAAGATGATACTCCTTATTGACGGTACGACCATGTAGTAAGAACTGCTGATGCACTTCGGCACGGTAATCGAACAAAACACTTAGCAAAACTTCGACATTTGATCAAACTTAGCATGCTGTTTTTTTTTTAATCAACACGCTTCCATTATCTTCACCTGTTTGTATGTATGTATGTATGTATATCGACATTATTGCTTGATCTTTTCGCGGGCAGATGGCGCTATACGTAACCTCCTTGATATAATTCGAACTCACTTTACATGTATTTCTTCATTTGATAAAAGTATTCTTTTTATTAACACGCGCGCCTTCTGCCTTATTTGTAACCCTTCTTTGCGCGTCTGTTGAATTGGGCTTGGTAGCTGATTTTCAGGCTCCCTCTCCGGAACCGGAAAATATCAATGGTAATTTTCCTAAACAATATACGGCTGATTGATCCCAAAGTTTAAATAAAATGAATATATTTTAAAAATACTAAAAAACACGCTTTTATAGCATACAAAACGTGGGTGCTTTGTGTCACATTTTTTGTATCGAGCGCCCGTTGTTTTTTCCACAATACTAGTATTTTTCGTTCGTTATTGTTTTAAGCTTATTTAAAAAAATATTTTCAACTCTTTAGTTCGATGTTCTTTAAAAACGTGTTTCTTAATTTTTTAAACTTTATTTATTTCGATAGCAGATAATCGGCGAACACGCAGAACAGTTCTAACTTTTATGATTCTCACGAAACAATTAAACATGCTAATCGGCTAGACTGTGAACACATGTTCGAGACAAGTGTACTAACATGAAAAAAAAATAATGAATCGTTTATCGAATGTACTTTATCACGAAACTAATACTAATACTTAACAACGAATGGTTCTACTTGGAAACATGAAAAAGGAAATGATGCATTTCTTTAACTGGAGAAGGAAATAAATATCAAGAAACTTGTGATTGAGTTTTTGAATTGATCAAATCATCGAACAATAGACGCACGCAAGAAAGAAATGAAAACCACGAGGGTTGTTGGGTTCACTCAATAGTCCATCTGGTTTATCAGGATCATAAGTGAGTTCAGCGAAGATTAGAGATAATTGAGTTTTCTCTATTAGACCGTGCTTTTGGACTTTGTAATACGAAGGAAGGTCTCGAGAAAGAACTAGACATCATCAAAATTGATCTTCAACGAAATGGCAACTCCAAAGCGATGGTGGAACAGACTTTGGCTAAAAGACAGCAGGAGCCCCGAAAGGAAGATTAGCCGTCACAAACAGTGCTTGCACTTCCCTACATCAGAGGATTATCGAAAAAGATACGAAGAATTGGATCCAAGGACAACATCAGAACCTACTTCAGATCCGGAAACACTATCCGTAGAAGCCTCACGAAAACCAGGCCTCCAAACGAGAACTGTGATTCCAAGAATTGCATTTACCGGATACCCTGTGAGTGCAGGAAATCCTATATCGGTGAAACTGAGAGGCCATTGAATGTTCGCATTGCCGAGCACAAGAAACACACACAGCGAGGGGAAACCAGCAAATCAGGAATAGCAGAGCATGTTTGGACCCATCAACATAACATCGAATGGTCCCAAGCTGAGATCATACACAAAGAGGAACATAAGGAGGGAATTCAAAGAAGCTGCATACATGTTATCCAACAATGTATTCAGCCAAGCTAGCGTAGAGGTACACAACATGTGGAAACCCATAATCAAGCGAAAAATGGCCAACTCCCGCCAAACGGTCATCTCCCACTAAACCAGTGAAGCGGAAAAAAGAAAGCAGAGATAAGTGAAAGTACTCAAATGACCTATAAATAGTCAGCTCACGGAGGAATCGGTCCAGTCATCACCCGAAGACGATCGTGGATACTTTACAATCGAAACGTCGTGAATTAACTTGGCTTGGAATCTTTTAACTTTTTAATTTTTATTGTATTTATATTTTTTTCAATTTGTTTCATTTTTACTTGTATTTTACTTTACTAATTTCCATTTCAGGTTTTTTGCTTAATATAATTGTTTTTCCAGCTTTCCATTTTTATTCCTCTTCTTAAATTTTTTTAAGTTTTCTTTTTATTTATTTCATGGATTTCAAATCATTTCATATAATATTGTCAATCACCTTCAAACAAACCTCTCTCATATGTTATTTTCAATATCCATATATATATATATATATATATATATATATATATATATATGGTCGATGACTGCAGCATGTGAATTTAGTGATTTTCAGTGATGTTATTTTGAACAGGAGAGATCGCTTCTGATAAAAACAGATATTCCAAACTTACGTCTGAATCGGGAGTGAAAATCATAGCCGGGATATAGAAAATTAACGGGGTTTGTTGAAATACTGACTTTGGTTTCTGTGAGTGCAAGAATATGAGGACTATTTGATTGCAGATTTTGGTGCATCGAGTTTATATTTGAGTTGAGTGATAAGATGTTGCAGAAATTGATTTCGAAGTTGCTAGTGGGCTTCTCAGCAACTGCAGTTACTATGCTATTTCCCTATTGACTGATGCCAGAAAGACCCTGCTGACTGTCAGAAATAGGGGTTTTCGAATAACATTTGCAGGATGGTGCTCTTGAATCAGCCCTCACCCGGAGATCCGATTGGGGAGCTACTTTACCTCCGAAGTATTTTGACCCTAGGAGCGCCATCCTGCATTTTTCCTTATACTTCTACCCTTGAAACCTGGAACAGCAGCACAGCAACAACACGTCAGCTCGAAAGCAACTTCCACTGCCTAAGCTGTTGTTATGTTATCTCACCGGGCGATGCCGGGTGGGACCAGCATCTACCATCAACATTTTCATATGATATAGCTTATCTAATTTTTGGAATAGAGTAATATCATTTCACCAAAATTATTCTGTTTCAAGTAAAACGAATTCTCGAAACGAGTAAAGTCCCTCAATAACTTTTACGATTTGATTAAAACTAACCCAGTATTTTTGATTATTACAGATACCATAATGGTATATTATGCAACGATCATGTAATGATGGTCATTAAGACACGAGCATCAACCGGGATACGAAACGAGCCGAAGGCGAGTTTTGTATGGTATATGCGAGTGTATTAATAACCATTACATGAGAGTTGCATACGCTATTTTTTCTAAACCCGATAAATAATGAAAAACTATAAATATTATATTTGTATTGAACACATTTACAGTAATTGACTCATATTTTTTAAAAAAAATACAAACTTAATGGTATTATCATGGATATATGAAAACTATAAAGATTCTAATTATATTTATATTGAATATAACAACTGTAATTAATCTGATCTTTTAAAAATATTGGAGTCGATGGTATTCCTTCTATATCGCTGTTTTCAGACATTTTGATAATATAGGTAGGTAATATGAAAACTGATTTTGACAAATAAAGCAATTAGTTACTCAGGTTAGAATCTAGGACAAACAAAGGAACAGGATTCTTGATTGAAAAATTATGGGTTTCTATTGGTTGATAATCTGTATCGTTATGAAAAATCTGTATCATAATGGATATCATATGACATATTTTTGGATGAAATATACAATTTTAACGCTCACTTCTATATTCTTTATTCCACTACTGAAACAAAAAAACATGTGTAATTGTAACTAACTTCTAACTAATAATGATGACCTTTGGCACAGTCATATTTGAAAAATATGGGCACCTGAAATTGTACTCGTTTCAATTCACCTAGCCAATAAGTCTTTTGAGAAAGTGTAATATTGTCAGGACATACAGTTCCGCTTTCCGCTTTGATAAGTTTATTAGTGGCTAAAATGGACACCAATATGTCTTGGCAAAATCATGTCGCTGGAATTGCGAAGTTCGCTTCTCAAAAGCTTGAATCTTCATCACTTGCAACCTTGATAGTCTGGAGCATCGAAGAAACGTTGGAGATATGTCTCTCATTCATAGATACTTCCACTGAAGATGTTCAAGTGACTTGGCATATTTGATTCCACGAAGAGCGGTACATATCAGAAATACGCGACGGAGTGAGGCTGCTCATTGTTTTGTGGTTCAACTCAGTACACCTCAAACTTCTCTGTTTAAGAACTCTTTCATTTGGAGAACTACGTTTATGCGAAATGAACTCCTTGAGAACGTTTTTTTGAAATGAATTTAATCTTCAACGATTCAAATCCAACGTGAATCGCTACTTTCGCACAGGCACCGCTCTCAGAGCGCCTTAAGGAATTTCCTATAATAATGTGAACTATCCAATTTTCGACCTATTAACGTATGTATCAAAAATATTCGGAAAAGTAATGGCTTACCAATTGCTATCAATCTTCACAAATTTTTCGTTTCCAATTGCAACATGGCTATAGGAGAAAGGCTTTTGAGGATGGCCATTTAGGATATCATGATGATAACTTGAATTGCTGAAAGTTGCTTTGAATCTGTTAGAAGTATATTCTTGAGACATTCACAACCATATCAGGTATAGTCGAAGTAAACGATATTGTGCACACTTGAAGTTGGCGGCACTCTCAAACACGAAAAAAACCAATACATAGAAATGAACCGGCTGCGAACTAGTCCACGTGGACTGTAGAATTGGCGGTTCGTATTGGATAACTTTCACTAACCAAGTTTTATGATTGGCTGAAGAGACATAAAATCAAATTTGAAGTCATGTTACGGTGACGAATAGAAATCGGAAAATACGTGGATGGTCATCGCCGTCGTGCCATCAATGTTCAGTTCAGGAACTGATCGCGATTCGAGTGTAGAAATTCAATATTGGTGCAGTTATAATTACTTAAAATTTTTGTTATCTGTTCAAAATGTGGCGTCCTTGGACAATTATTAATAGTAATAACGAGTGTGTTAACAACGCAGACTTTTTCCAGTGTAGTGAGTCTAATAGCGACAGTGAACAATGCGAAATAGAGATACCATTGAATAAGATTTGGATGCATTTGAATATTGGGAATTCAGAGAGTACGTTTCAATGTATATAAGAATCTACATCTCAAGTTTGGTTTCGAGGGAAACAAACTATTACAAGCGAAATCAGATTTGACCAAAATTCCTTTCTCAACTGTACGTAAAATAGTCAAAAACAAACCTTATGAATGCAAGACGCGATGTGATACAGGATTACCAAAACCTTTAGATGTATATCTAATAAAATCATTGAAAAACACAATATAGGACTGTTACAAAAGCAATGTGATTTCTAGAATCTTAACGAAGAAATTGAATACTTCCGGCCATAATGTGAGCTGCTGTGACAAATCTTTTCAGAAATGGATGAAGAAACCAGGATATAGATTTAAAATGATAAATAAATGCCAAGCAGTTATGTAACCCAGAAGAATTGTCGAATTTAACAAATACTTAGAACAAATAACCAACTATAGACCAGAAACCTCGGCAAACTTGGTATAACCCTTACGACACGTAAGGGTAGACTGATGGTTCGAGAATGTGTACACTGGCATGAAAGGATTAAAAATGTTCGGATAAGTTTCCGCGGTCAGTAATTTGATATACTGTTGTCCGGGTTGAACCGCGTCCATACTTTTCATCGTTTCGACTCCTGCTTTGGAGCCATTTTCAAGAATCACTTAGATTTGTACTTACATGACTAGAGTACGAGGTCGTAATCTCCCTGGTCCCCAAGTCCCGTTACTAGCTCTATGCTTGCTGTGTGCGGACTTAGAGTGCGAACTTAGAGTGCGAACTTAGAGTGGAACACAGCAAGCATAGAACTAGTAACGAGACTTGGGGACAAGGGAGATTCCGACCTTGTCGAGTCATGTAAATACAAATCTAAGTGAATTTCGAAAATGGCTTCAATGCAGGACAACAGTATATCATATATTTATACTTATACGATTTTATCGAGTGGGTATGATGATGAAAATCAAAAATGAAACAATTGGTGGACACAACACTCCAAAAGTGGGGCAAACCGCAAACACGTGTTTCTGGCTATTGGCCTCATCAGCGCGGTACTATATGGTTTACTTGAATTGTAAAAGACATTCGCACAACTACCCATACTTGGGTAACTCAACGATAACCCACTTCTACCGATGAAACTACGTTGTTAGTGAAACGTGTGTAGAAATAAAAATGATTGTGAAAATTGTTCAATTATTACCATGGACAAATAACGCTAAAGTGCTGCCATTCCATAGCTCACCTTCAATTTAACCATGAAGACTTCTTAGCTGATATCATCATCAAAGTAAGAATCACACTGGCACTAATATCGATTAGAAAATATTCAGAAAGTCACGCCATAACAGTAGAAAATCACTAACTAGCAAGTGTTCAAGCTGAAACTGCGGTAGAATCATGTTTACATCCTATTTTTAGGAAAATCGTAAAATGTTTAAACATCAGGTGAATGGTGTCAGAGAATGAGAATATATCGTCAAAAGGTCGATATATTAAAACTATAAGCTCATAGGTACATAAGTCATTCCAAACTGTTGTACACAGCCTTAACACTAATAATTCATCAATTCATTGTACGAGGTCTGTGCTACATAGTATATTCCCTTGGATGAAACGAACTTATGCTCGGGTGAGAGTGTTGAATGAAAATGATTCATCGGTGAGGTATGAGATAATGATGGTATTAATCTAAACAAAGGATCGCTAATGTGATAACTCTTTCGTTCAGGGACTTCAATTAGCACAACACGGGAAAACGTAGACCTGAGATTTATAACACTTCAATTCATATTTTATAACAAAATATTTTTCAATAATAATTCGAAATTAATAATGTATATACTGAAGATCATTCAACTGAAGGTAATGTTTCGGTATCCCGATTCCAGAAAAAAGGTTTTTTTTGAATAAGTATTTTTGAAGATCTCACTTTTCGGAGATGGTCAAAGGTGAATATGAATCAAATTTTCAGAGGTTCAATTTTGATAATGGAGTTTTGCAACAACCCATATGCACTTTCTTCTACCGATTGCAACTGATCTTTACCCACTTGTTACATCATTTTCTGAATGTTATTTTCCATTTTCTGAATTTTGTTTATCCATTGCGAAAGTAGCGATTTACATTGGATTCGAATCGCTGGAGATTAAATCCATTTTGAGAAACTTTCTCAGGAAGTTTATTCAACACAAACGCAGTTCTCCAGATGAAAGAGTTCTTAAACAGTGAATTTCTAGGTGTAGTGAGTTGAATCTCAAAACGGTGAGCAGTCACAGTCCGTCGCGTATTTCTAATATGTACCGCTCTTGGTAAAATCAAATGTGCCAAGTCACTTGAGGGTACGTTTGAGGACAGAGTTCCGGACCAGAAAAAATTTTTGAGAAGCAGCCTTTGTAATTTCAGCGACATGATCGTGCCAAGACATACTGGTGTCCATTTCAACCCTCAACAAACTTATCGAAGCAGAAAGCGAAATTGTCTGAACTGACATCATTATATCCAGTTCGATGACATTTATCTTCCTAGAGAAAACCGAATCCTGGGTTTTTGTGGCATTGAATTGAACCTTGTTATTTTTACCCCAATTCGGAATCACTTCTAGATTCTCATTAAGATATGTAACATCCTGCTGCCGTTGAAGATGTGATTCTGTAGCCAATTTCCTGAAATACAAATGAAATGACGAGACAAGTGTGCTGTCGTCAGCAAAGCAATATATTGTATTCTTGGTTAAGTCGTTAATATACAATAAAAAGAGGGTTGGAGACAATATGGATTCCTGGGGAACACTAGCGTTGATGGTGAAAGTATTCGAGAGATATCCAACGACGGCCAACTGCAGAGGACGTTCTTTCAGAAAGCTGAAGACCTGTACACCAAAATGATCCAAAAAGACATAGCATCGAAGTGTGGCCAGCAAACCCTCATGCCACACACGGTCAAAGATCTTAGAAATGTCAAGGTCTTGATTCTCCATGCTTCTCGATTGCGTTATTCGAAATATAGGTGACATACGATAGAAGGTCGCTTATTGATCTTTGTTTCCAAAAGCCATATTGATGATTGCTAAAATGTTGAAGCCTTCCAAATATTTGAGGATATAGTGGTTTACAACTTTCTTCATGATTTTTGATATCACTGATAGCAAAGCGACTGGTCTATAGTTATTTGGAAGATTTTTCTTGCCCTTTTTGGGAATAGGCTGAATGCGAGCAATCTTTCAACAAGAAGGAAAAACCCCTTTCTTGTAAGACAATTTGAGAAGTCTGCAAAATACTGGTGCGAGTTCATCAGCGCCAAACGCCTTGTTGATATTGAGCTGTTTCTAAATTCGCCTGACTAAATGCCATCGAAAAGTGATTTTTGGCATTGTGGATTCCAGTGTGGGAATAGTGGATGTTGTCTTTTCCAGAAAATCGACTGTGGAGTGGGACATAAGTAGATTTGTTTTTTCTATAGCTGTTGTTGCAATCGAACCATCCGCTTGTGTTAGGTGGAATTGTGGATTTTGTAAAGTTCTGATTAACAGCTTTATCTACGGACCAGAAGGTAATAGGTAGGTCTAAAGTGAGTGGGTCTATTCGGCCCTCCACCGCAACCCATAAGGGTTTATTGTGGCTCACACCTATTCACACTCGATCAAATAAATCCAGCTTCTTATCGAAGTTTGTATGGTGAGTGGTCTTTCAGATCAGATGGTGAGAGTACGGATCTGCCGAACTCAAAGAACCTGATTCGGTCCCCAGCGGGGCAGGCACAAAGTATATGCTTTGCAGTTTCATCATTTTCCAGACAAAGGCGACACACACTGTCTTCCGACAGTCCAAGTCTCTGCGTGTGATGATTCAAATGACAGTGACCTGTAAGAATGCCTGTTAGACATCGTAGTTCATCCCTACTATAGTCCAACAACTGTTTGGAATCAAGCTTCGAATGGTGAATAAACGCCTTGGAGCAAGCCAATCCTGGAAGATTCCGCCAGATGTCCATAACTCTTCTTGCCGTGCAGGTGTTAAGTGTTTGTTTGGCAAAGCCCAAAGCGATGCCAATGGCAGGTTCTGGTCCAATGAAGCCGCTTGCAGCAACCCTCCTTTGCAAGATAGTCAGCAGCTTCATTGCCTTCCAGGCCAGTATGGCCAGGAATCCAGAACAGAAACAATCTGTTCAGTCTTCCTATCGAGGAGAGTCCAGAAGGATCTAGACCCGTTGCGATTGGCAAGCAGTTTGACCTGGCAGTCCAGGTTTCTGACTGGAGGGGAAATATTTGCTTGTTGTCCTCTAGTATCGTTCGCGACTTCAAAGCAACCACTGTGAAGTCTGCTTCTTCGGCAATATTTCACCAGCAAATGGTGGTATCCTTTTACGCTTTGGAATCAGAAGGTGCTCTTGCTGAAAGACGACACCCAAGGAGGTACGACATGTAGCCGTACCACCGAAACAGGAAACAGAAAGAAAGGTTTTCTGTTTCATCTAAAAAAAACAGAGAATATGCAGACAAGTTTTTTACCTATCACCGAATGTCCATAAAGTCGTTCGATGAACTTGTGGCAACTGTTCGACTTTTGCTACAGAAAAAATTCCCCATAAAAACAAAATACATACTTAATAGTACATACTTGCTTTTGTCCCACAAACAAGGGTGATTTTCTACGCTATGATTTAAAGTTACCACTTTCATAGTCGCAACTGAAAAACCGCTCGAAAATAGCTAACACTGTCGAGTCCCCTTCGTTAACCTGGGTTCTCCCTCTACTTGGTTGCCCTTGCCCTCCGAATATCCCTCGGAATCCGTCGAACGGTGAGCTGTAACAAATCGCCGCTGATAAAAATCGCAAACTCTGTCGCGTTCCATTTAAATGCAGAGGTTGAAATAAAAATAAAAAACCGTTCGGAAACCGCGCTGGACAAAGCCGCTCGGAAATCGCGAAGTGTGTCACCGGCCTACCAGAGCCAAAGATACCGCATCCCGGAATACGTTCGCTATTTCAGCTAGACAATTTTTGCAAGATGTCTTCATGAACGCTTGCTAATTAAACTCCTCCTTTCTGTTTATCCTCATTATACATTGAAATTTTCAATCGATAGCTTATCGTATTCTTTTTTACAAGCTACTTCCGATTATTGCGGTATCAACCGCAACTCTGTTTCTGTATTGTATTTTAAAATCAGCCGATAGCGAGTAGCGTACGAATGTTTTTCTTATTTGTTATCAACAGGAACATCAAATACAATTCTGTTAGTCTTAATTGAATATATTTTTCCAGCAAGGGTTTTGTGCATTATCTTTCACACGAATGAAATTGAAATTAATTATTAAATAATTTGAAAAAAATATATGCTACGAAAATTATGTAAATTTCAATCTACCAAGAGAGTAGATTCCACATTTACTGACCCTTGAGACATAAAAATGTGGGGGGGCTTAATGCACAGATAAATGTACACTTAAATTATAAAAATAAAATTAATTTACTGATAACTTGATAGTGTGTCAAAGTGTGATTTAGCTTTATTTGCAGGAGGCTGCTTACAGTGCTGACTTTCACTTTCTAAATCATTACTGTTTGACATATTTTATTTTTAATTATTTAAAACACAATAAAATGAGGGACAGGGAATTTTCTGTTCTTTTTTTTAATAAAACGTTCAACATTTGATTTCTCAATAACGAATGAACCAATTTCGAAAAAAGTTATAGGAGTAATAGAGGGACGAAAGACTTTTCAATTAATGTATCATTCGACCCTTCATGCCGCTAAAAAAAGTTGGGGGTGGTAGTTGCTGACCGCAGGAGGGTGAAGTTTCGGGTATGATTTCCATATCAAAATTAGCTCCCCTAGAAATCAAAATTGACGTGGTCTTTGAAATTTTCGATTACACGTCCGTTTCTGACTTACAGGGGGGTCAAGTTTTCGTTGAAACGTCCTGTATATACTCTAGTAAACACAACCGTAAATACACTATAGATATCCGAGCTTAGTGTGGTGCAGGAGAGATAGCGTAACGTCGAACTCATACAGTCGCTTGCACATGGCGTCGTGTAATTTTTTCTAATCATCCTTTCTGCTGTGCTTCACAACGACTTTTCCAATCAATGCTAGATATCAATGTGATCTAGTTAGATAAGTTTTGTTTATTATCAGAAACACAGTTCTTGAAAGCTATACTTATCAAACAAAAGTAACAACTGATGAGGATATAAAAGACTCCATATTGTCTAAATTTAAATTACTGCTAATATTTTCATTCTTGGAATTGATGGTATTTACAACAAACGCAATCCAATTACTCTCATGTTCAAACCAAAAACATATGGAACAGAGAGTACTCTAAATGAATTTTCTGATCTTATTATTTGTAGCATACTCTGCTTAATTGGATTGAGTTTTATTTTGTACGGTTTCACCTACCCTCCATTAGTCGCGTTTTATTATGTGTCCTTTCTGTGATTGTAAAATTATCAGATTGATTTCCGGTAATATCATTCAGAATTTAGAGGATATGCCATCATTTCGATTGATTCTCTTTTGAGTAGAAATAACTATGGAAAGGAGAGTTTTGATATTCTACTTTTTCATACAAAAAATGTGTGAATCTTCAAGAAGAAAATAAAAACAATCGAATAAACTTCCTACAAAGAGTTGTGAATCATGCAAAGAAGTAACTTTCAGACACGAACTGGAAGAAAAAGTCTTCTCGAAATAACTACTTTCATATCAACATTGAATTACACGAATAAACTTTCGAAACAACTACTTTTGTGTCAACATTAAATTATATAAAAAAAACTTTTTCCTATTCAGTTTATACTCCAAACATTCTTTATGAAATTGAATCAAATATCATTACAGGATTGCTACACAATATGGAAGAGGTAAAATTTCGCTTATATGAGATATTGTCATTCTCAATGGTGGACATCCGATGTTTCGGAATGAGACACCTGTCTAATTGTCTCTTCAGTACCAATCTCGATAACATTAAAAGATAAATCAATCAATGTAGTTTAGTTCTCACCAGGTGTGGACGTGTTTATCGGCTCTGCCCATAGTGGTGTTTTTCAATCAATATTACTTAGTATTTCTATTCAGAAAATTCACAGTGTTTGAAGTAAAACGAAAGCGAATCAAATTTAAATCATCTAATTATGTCTAATAATAAAAAGTGTAAGGCGTGCGAGCAAGTTTGTTCCAAAAAGTCGCCAGGTCTTCAGTGTGCAGGTTTTTGCAGTAATTTTTTTCATGCAAATTCTAAATGCTCCAATATATCGAAAGCCCAACTCGGACTCATTAACAGTCTACCTGGTAATCGATGGGAGTGTATCGATTGTAGATCCGATGAGCAAGGCCGAATCCGAATTCGTAGCCATACCCAGCAACAAGTAGGATCTAAATCAGCTGATCGGCGTTCTCTCCTCATACAGGACGTCGAATTATCGGAATTAGATTCAGAAGAGGATATTTCAAACGAAGATAAAACATCCGGGTTCAATATTCTGCTTAAAGAGATGAGATTTTGAAAAAAAAGTTATCAAAACTTGACAATTATTTTAAAGCTACGGATCAATTAAAATTAGAAAATAATCAGCTTAAATCTGAGATGAAAGATTTACGTAAAAAAGTCGAACATCTTGAACAAATTAATAAAGCAAATAATGTTGAAATCGATGATATTCCAGAGAGGAAAGGAGAAAATTTATTCGTCTTGTTCAATAAGATAGCTAATTTTTTGAATATTCCTTATACCGAGGAAGTAATCAATACAATCTACAAAACACAAACCCGGACCAAAAACAAACCTAAATATATTGTCATTCAATTTCTATCCAAGCGTGGCCGTGACAGTTTTCTAAATGCAGCTAGATTGTTACGTAAGCAAGATGAATACAAGTATGGATTTAAACTGGATGGTGTATCACAAAAATTCTTCATCAATGAACATTTGGCAACTCATACGAAAATACTTTTCAAAGAAGTTCGGGAAAAACTTGAGCAAGATAAAAATTGCAAATTCATATGGGTTTAAAACGGAAATATTTTGGCAAATAAAACAAATTTCCTGTCTTCAAGATCTGAACTTGATTTAACTATATGGTATATCTCGAATGATATCGCTCTTGAAACTTACAAATGGCTTCTTTAAGTATAGTTCATCAAAACGTTCGTGGGTTAAGAACTAAACTTCCAGAATTCAATCTTAACACATCTGTCAATAATACAGATATTTTGTGTATAACAGAATCATGGCTAATTGATGGAATTTATGATCATGTGGTTGTGGACACTAATATCTGTATCTGTAGAGTAGGGAGGGTGAGTGTAAGCCCACGCACTTAGGCCACATGTGACCCATTGTACATCCTCCCGAGGAGTTGTCCTCCTAGGTCGTCGTCCATCCTGTCCTTTCCAGGAAGGTGGATAGGTCGCTGGGAGACATCTCCTTTATATCGGCAGGTGTAGGCCAAGACTCGCCGAACACACACTCTCTTATTGACGATAACTCCGGGCACTCGCACAGAACATGCCTGACAGTCTCATCTTCCTGTTCACACATCCTGCATAGAGGTGTGTCCACTAGCCCCATATTATGTAGGTGTTTCCTTAGCTGACAGTGGCCAGTCAGAAATCCTACTGTAAGACGTAGATTTTTCCTGGTCATCGCCAGATATTTCTTCGGCGCCAGCTTCCCAGGGTCGCCCAAGGTGATCCTGGCAAGATTACATCCTTTGATTTCATTCCATCTCTTTAAAGATTGAGCATGGGTGTAACATTTGACTAGTTCCGCAATTGTCGAAGTCATCAGGCCGTGGGTGCCACTTGGTCCTAAAATTCTTAATCCAGCCGCTTCCTTTACTCCTGTCGTGCCCTTTAACCCACCTCAGGATAATGTTATTATCTACCGAGGCTTTGGCTAAATCTTGGTGGCACTCTAGTGCTAGCCCTGAAGTAACACGGTGTCTGTTCAAGGCTAATAGTGCTTGTATGCTATCAATGCAGATTGTTATGTTTTTGCCAGAAATTCTTTTCTTGGTTATTTCTTTTGTGGCGATTGAGATACCAGCCAGTTCTGTTTGGACCACGCTGGTATTTCTTCCCATTCCCCACTTAACCCTATTAGGCTTAGTGATCTGGAGTACACTCCACATCCTGAGCCTTCTTTGGTTTTTGAGCCATCTGTATAAATCCGTATTGCATTTGTAGCATCTGACTCTGTGTTCTGCTTAATTTGTATTTTGTAGGGTTTATTAAACACAAACCTGGGTTGAATTGCATCACTTGTTGCCTGCAGCAGAGGTTGCGCAGTAAACGCTTCCCGCCATAGGCCCAGCCTCAATCGATCCATTCCTACTTCTAGGTTTACACCAGCCGTGTGCAATCGTACCATGGCCATTAACGCAACCTCCTTAACGTACAGATCCAGAGGGGTCAGACCCGTGAATAATTCCATTGCCACGGTTGGTGTTGTTCTCATGGCTCCTGTGATATTTAAACAAGCCAGTCGCTGTATTTGATATAATTTTTGGATGGCCGTTGCTTGTAGAACTTTCGGTCCCCATGCAATGGCTCCCTACGTTAACATAGGTCTTATTATTGCAGTGTAGATCCAGGCGACTACACGGGGTGAAAGACCCCATGCGCGTCCCACTATCCTCCGACATTGCTCATAAGCCACGTATGCTCTTTTTGCTCTACTCTGTAGATGAGAGTTCCATGTTAGCTTCTTGTCGAAGATAATACCAAGGTATTTCACCTCTTCAGAGAAGTTTAGTTGGCTTTTGAAGAATTCGGGAGGTTTCAAGCCCGTTAAACTTCTTTTCCTGGTGAAAAGGACCATCTCAGTCTTCTTGGGAATGATCGACAGTGAGTGTTCCTTACACCATGTTTTTATCAATTTGAGCCAATCCTGCGCCCTATCGCACAGTGTGTTTACAAATTTGCCGGTCTGCAAGATAACTATGTCATCTGCGTATGCAATTGTGTAGAATCCATTTTTGTTAAGGTGATTAATTAGGGTATCCAGAACTATGTTCCAGAGAAAGAGTGATAAGACCCCTCCCTGTGGACATCCCCTCAGTCCTTTTACTGTGATGTCTTCTACATTAATACTTATTGCTCTGCTAGAGAGCATCTGAAGTATCAATTCTCCTACTATCAGGGGTACATTCCTGGAGTGTAGTTGCTGGGTAATTGTTGGAAAGGTTGTTTTATCAAACGCTCCCTCAATATCTATGAATAATACACCTAGGGTGGATTCTTTGTTGTCCAATGATCTCTCGATTCTGCCAACCACATGGTGAAGGGCCGTTCCACGAAAGACAGAACCTGGGAAGTGAGTTTCCATAAGAATCTCAGCACTCTCCTGGAGGTTGGCGGCTTTGTCGCCATTTTCCCTCGTCAGGATGCCGATAGTCTTATGGTGGTCATTTGAGAGTGCCTTCTGTAGCCTAGAAGCTAGTGGAAAGTCTTCGACTGCCTCACAATAGGCTCTCCAGGCTTCTCTTCGGACACTAATAATTACACCGTGTTTCGTCGAGACCGTGACACAAGGAAATTGGATAACGGTGGAGTGTTCATTGCAGTGAAAAATAAGTTTAAAACGTCCATTGTCAGTGAATACTTAAGTGAGGCAGAAGATATGTGGGTGTGCTTACATTTTGAATCATTTAGAATTTTTGTGTGTTGTATTTATCTGCCTGGAGATGATCAGCTTTCTTTCGCAAATTTTTCATCAAAACTCGATTCCCTTGTCCTAAATGAAGGAGATATATTTCTTCTTTGTGGTGATTTTAATTCAAGTACAACAAATTGGTCTAATGCGAACAACTTCTTGATAGCGTCAAATGTAAATAGAAAATATTCGGATTTAATTGATCCCTTTTCATTTAAAAATTTTATGTAATTTAACTCAGTTCGAAATTTGAACGGTAAACATTTGGATTTGATTCTCTGCAATAAATTTAATATTTCTAATTTACAACAATGCTCTTGTCCACTCGTAAAAGAGGACACTCATCATCCTTGCATAGAATTTTTATTTGGAGTTTCATATTCTAGGCAATTGAAACCGGTATCGTCGTTATTCTTAAATTTTAAAAAAGCGAACTATACTCGAATCAACGACTCTCTTGCTGATATTTCTTGGGAAGATATCTTAAATACCGGTTCAGTTGATTCCTCCGTTCAGAAATTCAACTGTATTGTAAATAAATTAATTGATCAAAACGTTCCAAAAATTTTTGAAAGTAGACAGTTTCCTTCATACTATTCTGCCTCAACTATTAAAGTAATAAAAGAAAAAAATAAGTTTCACAAAAAATGGAAAATGTATAAAAACTTAAATGATTTAAATTCATTCACGCTTCTCCGTGCTAGATCAAAAGCATTAATAAAGAGAGATTTCGACAATTACATTTTAAATGTTGAGGCTGACGTAGTTAATAATCCCAAACGTTTTTGGAACTTTTCATCAATTAAAAAGCACTCGGTCAGCAAGATTCCCCACAAAATGCAGGTAAATAATCATGAAGCAAGAAATGGTCATGAGATAGCAAATTTATTTTCAAAATTCTTCAAAAGCGTCTTTGTTGATAAACAAAATGCATTTTATCAGGACCAATTTACTGAAACAGACAATAATTCTAATTTATCACAAATTATTTTAAGCAAAAAGGAAGTAGAACAAGGCTTAGTAGAATTAGATGTTAATAAAGGCTCAGGACCTGATCAAATACCTGCAATCTTCTGCAAAAACTGTGCTCATACTTTATGTACTCCTCTAACAATTCTTTCTAATATGTCACTTTGTTGTGGATATTTTCCTGTCAGTTGGAAAGTTGCGAGAGTAATACCCATTTTTAGAAACAGAAGGAAAGATAATATTGAAAATTATCGTCCTATAAGTAAAATATCAATAATACCAAAACTATTTGAACGCTTGATTTATAAATATATATTTCATTTAATTAAAAACATTATTATACCTGAGCAACATGGCTTTTTTTAAAAATCGATCTCTTGAATCGAACTTATTTTGTTACTCTGAATTTTTACATGATAATTTGGATAATAAAATTCAAGTTGACACTATTTACACAGATTTCAGCAAGGCCTTTGACAAAATTAGTCATAATACACTACTTCGGAGACTTGCTGAAGTCGGTGTAAGTGGTGCGATGCTAAAATGGATCGAATCATATTTAAAAAACAGAACTCAATATATCTTTATAGACGGTTATTCAGCTAAACCTTATCCAACACCTTCTGGAGTGCCACAAGGGTCCCATCTAGGGCCCTTATTCTTTATTATCTACATTAATAACATTAAACAATGTTTTAAAAATGCCAAATTCTTAATGTATGCTGATGATCTGAAAATTTATCTTCAAATAAAATCATTGTCAGATTGCTTGAGAGTTCAGAGTGACATAAATAATTTATTTGAATTTTGTAAACGAAACGAATTATATCTCAATTTTTCCAAATGTAGTTGTATGTCATCTACCCGCAACAAAAATATTCTTACATATTCATATCACATAAATAATATCTTGCTGTCACGAGTTAATACATTTAAAGATTTAGGAGTTATTTTTGACTCCAAACTTATTTTCGATAAACATATAGATTATGTAATAAATAAGAGCAATAGAGCTCTGGGATATGTCAAGAGAAAATGTAAATTCTTCAATCAAACAAAATCAATACAAAATCTCTATAATGCTTTTGTATTAAGTAAGTTAATGTTTGCATCAACCATCTGGAGTCCACAGTATAATATATACATCGATCGATTAGAACGTATTCAAAATCGATTTTTAAAACTCGTTGCTTACAAACAAGGTATTCGAATTACTGAAAACAGTGACACTTTGCGAATTAGGCGAGACCTCCAGTTAGTATCGTTGGAACATAGGCGTAACATATCAGATATTTTATTTTTACAAAAAATAATAACAAACAAAATAAATTGTCCATCGTTATTATCAATCATTTACTTAAATGTTCCCAATAGAACAATGAGAGCACATGAATTACTTAATTTACCTTTCAAGAGAACAAACTGTTCGCAGAACTCTCATCTATGTCGATGCGTTAAATGGGGTAATTCTCCTGCAAACTACTTCGATATTTTAAATACTTCTTTGCTTACTGCCAAAAAAATATTGGAAGATTATTTTCATAAATTATAATTAATACATTTCGTCAATAACTATTAGTCAGTTTTTATTGTTATTGTATTTGATTTTAATTCATCCCTTACTTTAGACACTGTGTACATGTGTAGTATAGATAGTACTCTAGTTTAATATTAATTTAATTATGTGGATACTGTAGTGGATTTTTTTTCTGTTTGTATCCCGAATATATATATATATATATATATATATATATATATATATATATATATATATATATATATATAAATAAATAAATAAATAAATAAATGCATTCATAAATTTACGACTTTATGTCACGAATGAGTTGGGTCTACATCGATGGCAGTACGTAATGATATTTATCTGCTTATTTGATTTAATGCCAGCGCTAGGAATATTATTTAAATTGAAACGGGTACATGTTTTGGTAAGATTAATTTTTGCGAAAAAAAAGTTATGGAAAAAAAAGGTTTTGGTTTTCTACTTTCCTATCTTTAAACAAAAAAATATGACAATTTTCCAAAGAAAGAAAGAGAACAATCAATTTCAAAAAATTACCTCTATACCCCTTTAAAGTTACCGGTTTTAGCTTTCTACTTCTTCATCTTCATACAAAAAAATGGGGAATTCTTACAAAACAAATATTTCAGTCACAAACTTTCAGTTTGCATGATCACATACATGTCTGTTTATTTTGAAATTAATTGCCTTCTTCTTTTATTGGGGGATTTTTTTTGTTTGAAGATGGGTAAGTAGAAAGCCAAAAACTTTTTTTCCAAAAATTAATCTCTCTTTGAAATATATCCCTTTCAATTTTCCCAAATGATTTGATATATTCTTTCCAGAATCCAACCTTCCTCAGTTACCTCTAGGTTACTTTGTGTACTACAGTGCTCACGATATTCAATTTTTTTTTTCAAAATATAGTTTAGTTTATCAATCTGTTCAATAAATATCTTTCAAATAACTACAGGAAAGTTACCTTATTATCAGTGATACCCAAAACCTTCAAGAACATCATATTCTCAAATATTTTGAATGTTTCACCATCTTTATGGTTTACTTAAAGAAATATTGAGTGGTAAACTTCCTAAATATGCCAACCATCTCCATTTTGATGGTATAATGGATGACCAGAGTTTTCTTGTGATATTTTCAAGATCATTTCTAGCATTACCGTTCATATTATGCCAAAATTATATTCTAGCTTCCCCGATATCGTTCCTTATAGGTGGACATCGCACAGGCAGATTAATGAGAGACCTAGACTCTTTGTAACACCCGGGCTGAAGAGTCCCGGGCCTAAGAAAGAAAAATCATTTTTTTGTCCAACATTGGTTTTATTCATCAACGTAATCTCCATCAAGAGCCACACAATTATTCCAGCGCCGCTCTAACATTTCAATACCGCTTTTGTGAAACGATTTATCTTTTGTCTCAAAGTAGACCTCACTTTCAGCAATAACCTTTTCATTCGAGCGAAATTTCTTACCGGCGAGCATTTTTTTGAGGTCTACGAACAGAGAAAAGTCGCTGAGGGCCAGTCCTAGTGAGTACGGTGGATGCGAAAGCAATATGAAGCCCAATTCAAGCAATTTTGCCATTGTTTTGATTAACTTGTGTCATGGTGCGTTGTCTTGATGGAACGATTTTTTTTGCTATATTTCGACCTTCAAACGCCCCAATAACGCTATGTAATATTCACTGTCGAAATATTTGATGGATACTACACCACACACATTTTAAAATACCAAACCAATAACCTTTCCATCCGATTGATGTTTATTCAAGCGCATTGGACGAGGTTCATCATCACTTGCTCTCCACTCAGATGACGATCGTTTTGACTCCGGAGTGAGGCAATAGATCCCTGTTTCATCCACATAACGACGCAAAAATTCCGGTTTTGTTATGTTTAAACATGGCCAGATACTGCTCAGAATCATCAAGACGTTCTTGTTTTTGATCAACAGTGATATATATATATATATATATATATATATATATATATATATATATATATATATATATATATATATATATATATATATATATATATATATAGAATAGTAGTTTTTCGGGGATTCATAAACCAATATTGAGTTTGAGACCTGTCATATCATCCATTGATGCACCAAATAGTAAACTCTCAAAGTTCATTACAGAAATTTTAACCAATGCATATAATACAAATAATCAATATTATATTAAAGATTCTTTTGAATTTTCTATTTTTATGCAAGGAATGAAACTACCTAAAAATTTCGAAATTATAAGTTTCGATGTTATATCACTTTTTAGTAACAAACCAATAAATCTGGTAAAACACAGCATTGAAAGACATTGGAATATTATTACTAATCATACCAAATTAACAAAAACAGCCTTCTTAGAATTAATAGATTTCATTTTTTATACTACTGTTTTCGTTTATGACAACGAATATTATAAACAAATACTTGGTACTCCAATGGGATCAACTTTATCACCTATTTTAGCCCAGTATGTGATGGATGATTTATTACATGAATGTATTCCAAAATTATCATTTCAGGTTCCTTTTTTAAAAAAGTTTGTGGATGATATAATATGTGCTGTACCTTTTGACAAAATTGATGATATAAAAACCATTTTTAACAATTACAATCCATCTATTCAATTTACCATAGAAAAAGAATAAAACAAAACAGTACCTTTTTTAGATACTCTTTTAATCAGGAAAGATGATAACTCTGTTATTTTAGATTATTTTACTAAACCCACTAATTCAGGCAGATATATAAACTATTTATCCTGCCATCCACAAAAAATGAAAATTAATTTAGTTCTAGGTTTAAAAAATCGAATAAAAAAAAATTCTCATCCTACATTGGTAGAAAAAAATTTAAAACAATTATTCAATATTTTATTAACTAATTCTTATCCTCCAAAATTTTTAAATAAATTGTTATATAATACTTCATCTAATATCATCAACATCAGAGAGAACAATAAAGCTGAAAATCCAAATTTCAAATACTTTTCCATTCCTTATGTCCCTGAATTGTCCAGCAAAATCATAAACATATTCAAACAAAAACAGAATATAAAAATATCACAAAGAAAAGTTAAACCCTTAACTAAACTACATTCAAAATTGAAAGATGAAAATCCGTTATTTGAAAAGTCACATGTAGTTTACAAAATTCCCTGGAACAATTGTGATAAGATATATATAGGTCAAACAAAAAACAATTTAAAAACCCGCATAGCTCTTCATAAAAGTAATTGTAAAAATTTAAAACGAAATTCTTGTGCACTCACACAACATGTTCTAGATAATGATCATTCAGCCATTTATACTAACACCAAAATTCTCCATTTCGAACCAGATTCAAATAAAAGGCAATTTCTGGAAATGGCTGAGATCAAAATCAAAGAAAACAATATCAACAAAAAAACATACACCGACAACCTCAGCAAAATTTATTCATTTTTACTAACAAAAAATATAAATCTGAATACATCCTGTAATATTAACACAGTATAAATCCCCATAATAAACGATAATAAAAAATTTGAAAAAGTATTTCGCATTATTCAATGTCAAAAAGTTGTCATTTTGATGTTGAAGATGTTGATGTTGATGATGTTGAAGATTTCATGACGCCAATATCCCCTCAGTCATGAACCTATTTGTCCTTTTTCGACAAAAATCAGCTGAAAGAGTAAAGGAGCTGGGCTCTAACCTGAATGAATTGAAGACGCTTGGTCAGACGCTTCACACTATTTATCATGTCAGATTACGATGTGGAGCTGTTAATTAGTAGTCTGCAACCGACCCGCTCTTTGGGATAAAAGTCTCGACATTTATAACGACCGTAATGAAGTCGTAAAAAGTTGGGTGGAAGTCTGCAAGGTGCTCAACGTATATTTCGTAACTTTATCCATCCCACTCTTGATCGTTGACGTTTCTGTCGTCGAGGTTTGTGTCGACGATAGAGAATGTATATGGCAACAGCTCGCAGGCGTGTCGACGATAGAGAATGTATATGGCAACAGCTCGCAGGCGACCCATTCTACGACTGACCTCAAGGAGCCAGGAACTGAAAAGGCTCCTGGTGTGAATAGGCGGTAGGTAGGAGTGATAAACGCTCCCGTATAGTAGCGAGAGACGTGAGGCTCCCCGTGTGAAAGAGTTCTGAATAAGTAAGGAGAAGACAGATAGCAGGATCGGAAATAGCGGAGCATATAACAATGTACAATAAAATGTAGTGAAAAAAAATTATCACCAAGGAACCATTAGAAAAAAATGGAAAAACTCAAAAAATCCGCATATCTTCCGACAGGTAACAAGTGTATTTCAAATATCTCTCTGCAAATAGTTAGTACTCATTTGCTATTGCCGAAATAAGGGGTTCATAACAAACATATGAACCTGAACTGAATTCTCAGCAAATATACCGCATGTGTATTCATATAGACAATCATGACATCTGGACATTCCGTTTTTTTGACTTATGTTAAAGGAACTTTAACTATTTGCGATTGAGGCGTTGTATACAAGTGATTTTTTTGAGGTTTGAAAACGGACCCATCTAAAATATGCAAAATATAGAATTTCCATTGATCATTCTATTTGTATACAAAATTTATGAATTGACTATTGTACTATTCAATGGTTCATGTTACGCAATACCTTTTCGGAGTGAACTTTTTAAATTGTCCCTCATTTCACGTAACCTAATTCTTTATTGATTCCGCTTCATTCATTTTTCAGATTATGAAATTTATGATATTGATAAGAATAATGATTTATTATTGACCATAACATAAGATATTTTTCAGTAGATCACATAAAGAGGTAAATAAATGGATTTTATGCTAGGTCTCAAAACCAATACTTCCACATAAACCACAACAAAAATTAATGAACATTCTAGCTATAGTTACACCACGATATAACTAAAACACAAATATAATTACGGATTATTCTGAAAAAAAACATGTTTCATTGATTTTCAAACAAATGTTTGAAATGTTTGGGTATTTTTTTTAAGGGGATTAATTTTTGGAATAGAAAAGTTTTGACTTCTTCGTCTTCATCTTCATACAAAAATATGTGGGAGTCTTCCGAAGAAAGCTTGAAATAGGTTAGGTTCAAAGTGAGTGGATCTATTCGACCCTCCACCGCAACCCGCAAGGGTTTATTGTGGCTCATACATATTCACACTCGACCAAATAAACCCAGCTTCTTGACGAAACCGATTAGTTCGTAAAGTGAGTGGTCTTTCAGGTCAGATGATCAGAGTACGACCCTGCTAAACGCTAAAAACCTGATTCGGTTCACAGTGGGGCAGGCACTAAGTATGTACCCTGCTGTTTCATCATTTTCGAAGCAGAGACGACACACACTGACTTCCGACAGTCTGAGTCTCTACATATGATGATTCAATTAACAGTGACCAGTAAGAAGTCATGTTAGACATCGTAGTTCATCCCTACTGTAGTCTAACAACTGTTTGGTATCAAGCTGCGTCGAAGGGTGGATAAACGCCTTAAAGTGAGCCAATCCTGGAAGATTCTGCCTGAAGTCCATAAATCTTCTTGCCATCCAGGTGTTCAATCTTTGTTTGGAGAAGCCTAGAGCGATGCCAATGACAGGTTCTGGTCCGATGAAGCTGCTTGTCGCACCCTCCTTTGCAGAGAAGTCAGCAGCCTCATTGCCTCCCAAGCCAGTATGGCCAGGAATCCAGAACAGAGACAAACTGTTAAGTCTTTCTATCGAGGAGAGTCGTTTTTTGGCAATTTGCTACAAATTTAGACGTTGCTCGGTAGGAGCCAAGAGCTTCCAAAGCCGCTTGACTGTCCGAGAATATTTTTATTGACTTGTGTATGGGGTTGGATTCTCCGCACACAATTCAATAGGGTAAATTTCCACTTGGAAGAAAGGAAGCAATCAATTTCAAAGAATTAACTCTATACAAAGATGTGTAGATCATGCAAAGAAGGAACTTTCAGACACAAACTGAAAGAAGAGCCCTCTCAAAACAGCTACTGTTTTCGATAATGGAAAGCTACAACTCAATTCGTTTTAACATCTTGCAAGTATCTGCTATTATATCTTTCAACGTCAATAATTATAATCTGATAAGGATTTAATTGCACTTAATATCAGCTATGATATTTTTCGATGATGGACGTATTTGTTCATGATATACTATAAAGAGAATTTTTATACTGCACTTCCCATTTTCTAGATTTCAAAGACAATGTAATCATTTCAAAATGAAACCTGGCAATGAATGTACGTACACAGCAAGTAAACAACAAAATTTGCACTACGTTCCTCACTTTTCAAAATGTATCCGTAAAAATGAAAAATATCTTTGGCACAAATTTTCGTTTGACCATTTTTTCTATAAAAAAGAATTAGGTATTTTAGGGGGTGGAGTGATGAAGTGAGACGCAGGTATATCTATCATTATATAACCCCCTAGGTTAAAAATGTATCAGAGTTTCAGGAAATAACATACACGTACAAAAATTTTGAGAGTGAACTATTTTCCTACAAAGGTTCCGCGAGTACAAATACTGAAACTGAAAATAAGATAAGTATGTAGAAAATTATTCAACACTAATACCAAACGGATTGTGCTAACCTTTCATGACATTGATAGCCAGGGATAAATGCAGATTTTCTTCTATTCATATCAGGTCCAGGATCGTAAGTCAACATCACAAAAGAACTATCCATGATATCCGGAGCTGATCGACTTTTGAAGGGCAGAAATATTTCAATAAATATGTCATCGTCATTCATTTCTTCACTTGTCCCTTCCACATTTTCGTTCTCTTTTTCCAAAGCCAAATTGTACATTTCCAGACAGTCCGCATAATCATTATAATACTCTTCAACGCACTTTCTGAAAAATATCAGTTAGCATGGAGCAAGTTTCATTCATTTCCATATTCCCATTTATTTAGTCGTATCAATTACTCACCTATAGACTCTCTGCAAAGGAATCTCATGAGTTTCCAAAACATTCGAATCACTCAAACTTTTACAAACTTCCTTATGTGTCTTGGTGGGATACTGTACAAGAAAAAACTCGTCATCTCCATGATCCTCGGAATGGTTATCGTAGGATTTCAGACCGTCATCGTCCATTTTGGAATCCAGACAGATGTGACGAGTGGTCGTGAAAAAGTCTTTCATCAGACAAGGTTCAGAAACTGCAACTTTCACTGAAAATGATAATTCAATATGTAAATGGAAGATAGATCGATATGTGAAGGAATTGACTATTACTTGATAAAAATCTGTAACATTTTCAACTAACTCTTTGTGATATTTTCACTGAACAGTTCACCAAATTGCAGCACGTTCCACTATACAATGGCTCCCTCAGGCGTGTTCAAACATTCAGTTAGTATGCCATCGTATAGAAAAATATGGGAGAGAGTGTGTAAAAGAGCCAGTTTTGAAAAACATCAAAAAAAGTTGATGCCAGGTGATGGTGATTGAATAAAATTGCTTTCTGTGAATAATTAGTTTAATAGTCATGGTTATCCAATCAAAATGAAATGAGATACCATGACAGGAATTAGTAATATGGCAACTTAAAGAAAAAAGGGAAATCGGCTCTTTCAAAGCAATATGTGTATGAAAGAGCTGGGCATGTGCTATGAAAGAGCCGGTTCCTCTTTACAAAAAAAGCAATCTTTCAGCAAATGAAAATCACCTAATAAGCTATTAATCTGTCATATAAATCTTATCAAACTGTAAAATTGCTCATTTCTGTGACAATCAGTTATTTATTTAGTCTTAAATCACAATTCACTCATTCATAACTATTCAATATCTTGTTTTGAAAGGCCCGTAAACCGCAACATCCAGAGGTTGGAGTCTATGACTACAATGAGGTGGAAATATCAACAGAAATAACTTGTCCAATTTGTGTTGACCCTTTTTCAGCGATGATTTCAGGAGGAGCTGAATTAGTGCTGCATCCTGGAGCCGGCTCTTTCCCAGCCTCCACAAGTGGCTCTTTCAAAACATTTTGTCATTTAAGTTGTAACCTCAAAATACAACTATTTCGCGTAAACATTATGACATAAATATTATCGTAAAATAATGCTGAATATATGCTTAACAATACAACATATCAATTTTATCAACTCATGCTGTACTTTTCTTTGTAAAACAAATTGAGTGAACGAAAAAAAAATTACTTTTTGGTCCTAAAATCTTTGATGTGGACGCCATTCGTTTTCGAAGAACTGTTAAATGTTTGTGGATGACAGCTATTCAGTGTTGCCATACAAATATCAAAATCAAATTATGGTAAGATTTTGGTAAGTGGTAGAAAATCACATCGGCTCTTTCAAAGCCTGGCTCTTTCAGACACACTCTCCCCTACGTATTATGGTTTAGTAAAATATTCAATGAAAATATCACAATGAAGTGTTGCCTGTATAGGTTTATAATAAATGAGATAATGGTGAATACATTCAACACCATTCAACTTTCAATTAGGAAGAACCAATTTTTTGAAGTAATTTTCACTGTTTTGTGCAGGTACTGTTATCATTTTCTTCCATTCGTCAAACCCACGGTTTAAGAAATGTTGATTATGATAGGGTGCTAATGACGGCTCTGAATTTCCCCCACACCACTCGATTTTGACCTTGAATGACGTTGAGCGATGTGCACACCATATGACTTTGGGAAAGAAGTTTGACATTGACAATCGACTCTATCCTTGATATATGACCTTGAACTGGGGCGACATCATATGATCTCGAATGTTTACCTTGAATGAGACCTCGTTACTTCAATTTAGGTTGGAGCTGAGGACGTTAAGCTCTTATGAGAATTGTGGTATGAATATTTCAGTCATTTCAAATTCTCCTTATAATCGTCTGGTATTATATACAAAATGTATACGTGTAGTGAATGTGAGAGAAGTTTCACTCGGAGCATCAATCTGCGTCATCATTAGTGAAATTCCTCTATGTCTGCGAATGATGAAGGACCATTTGAATGTGATTGCTGCCCAAGCAATGTGATTTCAAGATCGAGATTCAGGTATGTGATGTATTTACAAAATTACTTGGTGAATGTGGAAAGTAAATATATATTCAGGTTGGACCATCGAGAAACTTATGTGTATGGAAATGAATGTAGCGTCCTTGGAGAGTCTTCTTATATCAAGTTACCCAAATTCATCGAGTTGAAGGAAAGTGTTTTGAATGTTGTCAATCAGGATCAGTACTACTTTGCGTGGGCTGTGATTCCAGCTTTGTATCCTGCCAATGTGAGAAAGTGTGAAATTTCATCATATCCTCAAACGTGTTGATTGTAACAGGTATGGATTTTCCAGTTGAGTTGAAAAATATTTCCACCTTCGTTGGGAGTTAGCATAAAAGAAACAGTAAGAAAGATGGAAGATACACTTTCTAAATTCCAATATCTCAGAAACTTCCCAGATATGAAAACCCTTTATTCTACACTTGTTCAGTCTCAATTATCGTACAGGATAATTGGATGGGGAGGAGTTAAAGGAAATATTCAGATAACTTTAGATGTACACTCCTACCACACAAGAAACAGGAATAATTCTGTGATCGCCGCTCGTTGTGAGAAAACGATTGGATAGAGAGATGCTTGTTACTTGGGACCACGAATTTATCAGATAATACCCGATGTAATCAAAGACAATCATAATAACAAAAGTTTCAAGAAAAAAGTTAAAAAATGGATATTGCTCACCAAAAGATCATTTTTCCACAGACTGGTTGATCAAAATAATCAAAAAAAAATATATGAACAAAATTGCCCTCCCAGAAAAACAAAACAAAAAACACACATGACGAACAAGTTTTAATAACGTAGCGGCAATTTTCAGAACTTTCCATGTAACATAATTACTTTATTTAAGCTATTGTTCTTATCATTCTGTACTATTTTATAACACTGTTTTTCTAAACATTGGTCATTTTTATCACATACACAATGTATTTTGCGTTCAACCGTCAATAACTATCGTCGCTGAACTACTGTAAATAATTCAGACTTATTTTAATAATTTTCAACATTAATTTTATATTACTTCTTATGAAGAATTTCAACTCATCACATATGTGCTAATTTTTTATTTTTTATTATTATTACTGATATGGCTATATCACGTACAAGGAACACCCCTTCAGCGATGCTCCTTCTGTGATGCCGTTGTTTATTTACTCCTTTTTTTATATTTATATATTCACATTAAGTGAATAAACATTATTATTTTTTTTTTCACCGTAGTGTGCGCTGGTCAGGCCCCATCCCCCGAAGCTCCGATACATTCGGGAGGGCGCGCCAGCATTATCAACCACTGACCACTCCCCACATCGTGGGGTGAGTGATCATTGGGTCCGAGAATCATGTGCCGTGAGCAAGCGCAATGAGCGCTTGCTATTATTATTATTACTCTATCAATGTTTATGATTTGGAAATAGTTTCAAAAATGATAGAATTGAATATGAAGTTGTAGAAGTTGTAAGACTATAGTCATTATTGTTCGATTTAAAATTAGTATCATCACAAATATCTGCACACGCTCATAGAAAGTACTTTTGTGATGATTGTTTATTGTACTTTGGTGAGGAGCGGGCTTCATTGCGACATAAATTGAACGATTTTTATCACATACCGACCACAAATTTCAGGGTTGATGAATTCAACGAATGTCTACCTGACAATATTTTGAAATTTGAAAATATCGAGAAACAATTGAGATTTCAAATCGTTGAATACGCTCATATTCATTCAAGGAAAATGAAATCGAAATAGGGAAATAAAATCAAATGAAATCAAGGTTCATCGATAGTTTTGAGTTTATGTCTGCATTTCTTCAAGAGTTGGGCGATGCTTTATATAAAAGTGAGTTGGGCGATATAAAAAATATTTCATGGAGACAACAAAATATTTTCCGGAAAATGATAAATTTCAATCTATGCGGCTGAAAGGTGTTTATCCGTACAGTTTCAGGGATACTTTAGATGTCTCAGGGTCTTTCTTGGGATACTATGTTGAAGGCATCGAGTTGAAATTATTAAGTGATATCGATATGGTGCATTTCCAGAAACTGCCAGTTATTCAGTTATCATGAATCAACTAATACCAGTTGTGCAGAAATTTTTTAAGGCAAAATATTGAACCTTTTATTGATGAATTGTCACTTATAGAGCTCAGAAAAATATATTTTCAACAAGACGTGGCTTCGCCTCAGAACACTCATATTTGGATATTTTGGAAGGGTGATAAATTGTTTTTCTTATCTCTTTCAGAATGTATACATTCACCGATAAATTATTTTGCTTAACAAATTTCGAAATTTCTCTAACAGTCATGGGGAACTGCATTTCTTCGGGTTTCTTTACTGTAAAGTGTAAGATCAATGAAAGAGAAGCTAGGGCGTGTGGTGGAATACTTGGCTTCCTCCAGAATTTGTTGATCTTTCGAGATTTCAAATTCACCCCCAAACGCCGTATTCACCATGACTGCTTCTTCATTCTTCGAAGGATTTTAAATTCTTTTTTTGTTAATGATACCCTACAATCCATCAAGAATGCATCAGAATTTTTGTGTTTCAAATTAGTGATGATGCCGTTTTTATTCCGGGACCCGAAAGCTGAGGCAAAATCATCTTAATGAACCCGTTCAAAGGCAGTTTTTCACCGGACTGTAATACCTTTTTCTATCTTTTGTTCAGTCTTCAAAGAATTCCGTAGACTTTTCACGTATCTCAACGTCTATTCAATGTTGCTTTCCTCCCGGGCTGGAAGTATTTCTTGGAGCCTTCCTCAATCTCCTAGACCCCTAGTTACATTAACGAACTTCGTCTATTACCGCTTTTCCATTGGACTCAACAGTAATTAGTAGAATTGACGCTATTGTCTTCACTAAATTCACAAATGGAATAATGTTCCCATAAATGTCTGCAACGAAACACTTTACTGAATATGAATATTGAGTTCGGTGCAGGAGAATATATAATGTCACGAATATAGGTGCGGTTACTCAACTGGTATTCTGTGGCCCCAATATTGGCCCCGCCCACATCTGTCAACCACCTGTCCCCAGACAATCTGAACCTGTGTCCTATGGATTTCGAGGCACTGTTCATGTCCCAGTACTGCAGTACACCCAGGTTCATATTAGGGTGCTGCAACTGAACTCCGTTTGACTAGTTATAGAATCGAAATATTCAGACCGTTGCGCGCAGAACCAACCACACAGAACCAATCAATAAGTTGCTCAATTCCTTACTAGTTCTTTCAGAAACCTATAAGGGCATTCATTTCATTGCTAAAGCTTGCGAATGAAATCCTAGGCAGACCTGAGAAGGTCGCTTCCTGACTATTTTACAAGTGAACCTTACTTGACCATTCTCATTAAATATTTCAGAATGAAGGTAATAACATACATTTGTCATATGTATATATTTCAAAAATATAGTTGTGGTGAGCGCTATATCCGCGATCTTTGCGGTCCATGTATTAAAATAAACAGATTTTATCAATCAATACTGCTTTCTTGAAGCTCAATGACAATAACAAAAACCAATGATGTTACATAAGCATTCCACAAAAAACCATAAGCGTCAAATTGTCGACAACTATGGAAGATGCACGAGTTCATCGTAGAAATAAAAAATATTTTCCTGACACTCCGGTGTTTCGAAAGTTCAATGAAGAATTTTTGCCTACTAACCCCTCACTTTACTTTTTACAAAACATGGCCATTCCATGAATGTAATTACGTACTGTCATCGATGACATGAGTAGATTTAAGTCATTCGTGACAAAAAGGCATTATTTTATGAATGAACTAAGTGTTTCATTTTGTTATACTATCTAGATTGGTGGTGAGGAGGCAGTGAGGTAGGTATTATTTTATTACGAAACATCGAATGTCCACCATTGAGGATGGCGGTGTTTCATGTAAATGAAATTTCATCTCTGTCATACACTATATTGTGTAGCAATCCTGTAAATGATATTTGATTAAATTTCACAACGAATATTTGAAGTACAAACTGGATAGGAAAAAGTGTTTTCTCGTATAACTCAATGTTCTATAAACGTAGTTGTTTCTAAAGTATTTTTCTTTCGTGTAATTTAATGTTTATATGAAAGTAGTTGTTTCGAGAGAGCTCTCTTTTCCAGTTTGTATCTGAGAGTCACTTCTTTGCATGATCTTCACATCTTCGTAAATAGTTTATTCTGGAAACAATTGTTTTCGTCCTATCTTTTATTGGAGAAGTAGAGAGCTTGAACTTTTTCTTCCCAAAAATTAATCTCTCCCAAGATATATTCGAATGTATTTTGCGGCTGTTGTATTCAATCTAATTCTTCAGTTCCTGAAGAAGAGCTGAGTCTCGAAAACTTGAACGGAATTTTTTTTGTCTACCTCCTCTGAATTTCTACTCGTTTTCTCAGCTCACTTTCTTAACTTAAAACTATTTATGAAAATTTAGGTTAGGTGAGGTCGAAAGTAAGTGGGTCTATTCGAGCGTCCACCGCAAACCGTAAGGGTTTATTGTGGCTGACACGTATTCAAACTCGACCAAATAAACCCAGCTTTTTGATGAAGCATATTAGTTTATATGGTGAGTGCTCTTTCAGGTCAGATAGTGAGAGTGTGGCTTTGCCAAACTCTGATAATCTGAATCAGTCCGCAGCGGAGCAGGCACAAAGTATGCTCTGCTGTTTCATCATTTTCCAAACAGAGGCAATACACACTATCTTCCGACAGTCCAAGTCCCTGCATATGATGATTAAGACAACAGTGACCTGTAAGGAAGCCTGTTGGACATCGTAGTTCATCCCTACTGTAGTTCAACAACTGCTTGGTATCAAGCTTCGAAGAGGGAATACGCCTCAGAGTGAGCCAATCCTGGAAGATTTTGCCAGAATTCCTTGAAACTTCTTGCCATCCAGGTGTTCAGTGTTTGTTTGGCAAAACCTAAGACGATGCCAATGGCAGGTTCTGGTCCGATGAAGATGCTTGCAGCACCCTCTTTTGCGAGGGAGTCAGCAGTTTGTTAGGGCTTCCTATCGAGGATAGTTGTTATTTGTGTATGAGGTACCTATCTCTCCGCACACAATTCAATAGCATAGATTCCCGCTTGAAATATGTTATATGAATATGAAAAATATGTTCAAACATCACAATATATCATTTTCTGATCACGTTTTATTGATACCTAATTCAGACAGATATTCAATCAACTATTCTGTCATATAAAATGAAGAAAAAAAATCGAATATAAACTCAAATGGTTCAAAAAACCAGAAGTGTTTTTTTTAATATCACTCGATTCAACATCATCAGTTGAGTGTATAGATAAATCGACAACATTTTGCAAACATTTCAAATACCGTTTCACTTCTGATGAATAATAAACCACTGAGAAATATTTTTACTATTCTTCATATCTTTAGTTTTCATTTATTTTTTCTAAATAAATATTATTGTTATATTATAACTATTACCTGTGTTATGAGCCTTGGCATCAGGTATATGTACAAAAAATTGGTCCAGCAAGTTGTTTTTGGAGTTGGTTGGTGTTGTATCGTCGAGATCATTAGAACATAGTTTTTTATGGTGATTGGAGTTGAAATTTTGTACTGTTTGATTACCGCTATGCGAATCAGTCTCAATAGATTTCGAAAACTGTTTTTTAACTCTGCTGTATTCTTCCGATAGTGAATCGTCCACACAAGTTTCGTAGTCATCTTTTTCGGAGACAGAAGGCTTATCACTCAGAGTTAAACTATCATTTTTGGCAAATTTTTCGATTTTATTAATGTCGCCTTTATTGTATTCACTAATTTTATCGTTTTGAGCTTCATTCGTACTTTTAAAACTAATATCAATGTCACTATCACCGATACTATCTCTGGATTTTATTCTATGGATATTCAGATAGTTGGTTTCCACGAAATTGTTACTCGCGCAGTTTTTTGGGGAGCAATTGCTTTTTTGACCAAAGTCTTCGACTTGTGATGAACAAGCGGAGTGATTGAAAGAGTTGTCATCGTCTATGCATATATGAACTACATCCAAACACTCTTGGAAATCTTCTATACACTCCTGAAAATCTTCCAGACACGTTTGGTCCTCTTCAGTATCCTGTAATAAAACATAAAATTGATCATTGTAAGAGTAAGTACTGACATATTTGCATCATGTGTCAGATCAGATCGATCAGAATTTTTAAAGGGATTGAAACAGTTTGTAGAGGACAATCTTTCGATTTCAACAATTTGACATGAAGAATTGAAAGCTCATTTTTACTTATGGAAATGAAATGTCACATGAAATATATTCAAAAAGTTTTGAGAAAACAGGGTTTCAGGCTTTTTAATTCCTTATTGTCGATAGAAAAATGTGAGAAACTTTTTAAAGTTTCGTTCAGAAACAAACTGAATTAAGAAACCTTTTCGAAACAACTACTTTCACATGAACATTGGATTATATTGAATTCCCGGCAAAAAATTTTTTTCATTTTCTACTCCCCAAATTTAAGAAACGAATCTGCCCTAAAAATTTCAATTGAAATGAAATTCCTATGGCTGAGATTGAATTAACAATCTGTATGAATATGCCTTTGTACAGTCATCCGTGACAGGAGCAGAATTGTCACTTTCAGACACCTAAAAAACAGATCATAAAAGAATTGAGTGCTTTCTCTTGCAATGTCATTCAAAACCGTGCTAATGAGGTTATAAGACAAGTGTGTCTTGTCCAGAAATTTTAAAGTATATTATAAAGTATGATGATCCATGTCAGTGGAACTGTATACTGATATTTTTTCACATATACTTTGTGTAGCGTTCCTATGAATCATACCTGTTTGAATTCCATCACGAATGTACAAACTGATTGGAAAAAAGTGATTTTCATGTATTTCAATGTGCATAGGAAAGTAGTTGTTCTGATAGGATTTTTTTCATTCGTGAAATAGTTCTATTTTGCTATTTTTGCTATTTTCAGTTTTTTAAAATTAATTTCAATGGCTCGCTCAGGCGAGCCCTAACAGCATATTTCTTATATTCCCGACTGTTCATTTTTCAACATCTTGTCTTTAGGGTTACCCAACATTTGTTAAAAAGGCTACTTTTAAAGGCTACTTTCACGTCCACCTTTTTGGAAATATGATCCAATCCGTTAGTATATCTTGGTTCATATGGAAACCTAATCTTTTTGAAACGTAAGTGATATATTTTTATATATGGTATAAACAGGTGACTTATTATTCAAACGCAATTTTTGTTTTGATCGACACAGATTCTGTCCTCAAGAAATAAACAGATGAGAAAATTTTGGTATCTCATTTTCATCATATTGTTGTAAATTATCCCCTGAAAAAAATAACGAGACAGCCGCTGGTCTTCATCGACCGACTGTGACTAGGTCAAGGTCGCGCTTGAATCTACTTGTGCATCTCAATCGTTCAGGTATCGCTTCGCTACGAAGACTTCCTTCGGGATATATAGGCACTACCAACGAGCAGAGGAGTCTAGTCACGTTAAAAGTGAGCTAATATAAGGTGATACACATTCGAGTATTAATCTGAAGTTAAGTTGAAGTTTTTACGTCATATTGACAGTGTAGTAGTGTAATGAAGTTGAGTTCAATTGTACAGTGTGTTCAAGTATTGTCGGACCCAAAGGAAAAATATAACATTTGGTGTCAGAAGTGGGATAACTGACTGAAAATTTTCTGTTTCATTGTGAAAACAGGAGTATCGATCAGGACAGGATCAATGAACTTGAGAAAATGTTAGAGGCCATGCAAGCGGGTCTATCGAAAAATAAAGAACGAATGAGAGAAGAAGTACGGTTACGCAGAAATGAAGATCATTGATTTCTACTGAATATCCTGAAAAAAACCTGAAAAAGACAGATTTGCTGATAAATATCCATGGGAAATAAGAAAGAGATAATCAAATGTACCTTCCTTCATTTAAAGCCACTGAAGACATGACAATTGTGGAAAAGAAACAAATGATTATTGGCCAAAATCGTCGAAAAATTTATTATGGGACTCGACATCATGTCTCTACATAAATTCGTGGTGAATATAAAAAACAAACTGTTGAAAGTTGGAATTGGAAAAGTTCTGCTCGATGTGTCCTATCAGTCTGATGACATTACCAAGGTATAAATACTGGAAGATTCCAGAGTCTCTAAAGAACCAAAATAAATCATCCAAGCAGAAATTGCTGGACTTTATGGCTTGGGTTTAGCATTGACAAGAGCAATCCATCGGCTTTGGAAATGAAATTTCTGATGCCAGATCTCTCCTAAATGGAACCAATCAGACCATACGAGTGAGAATAATCAACCCCAAAATTAACAGGGTGACGCGCAAGAAAGGGAAAGTAATAGGCACCTGCGTACCGATTGTGAAAACTGGCAGAAGCAAGAAAGAAGTCCTTCTGCAGCGTGCTCAACAACCTCCGAAAAAACTCATCGACTTATTCAGAAAGCCGTGAAGCCATCTGTCTGAAGAAAAATCAGTAAAGGCCACCTGGTGGAAAAAGAGAACGGTATGTTTGTGAAAGGCAAAATCATTAGACGAACGGATTTAGTTGAATATCAGATCGATACTGGCGATGCCAGGGCAATACGTCAACCACCAAGATATCTGCCTTTCGCGAAGCAGTACGAAGATTCATCCACTGTTAAAGACATGTTAGAGGAAGGAGTAATGAAGAATCAAGCAGCCCCTGGTCTTCACCTCAGGTGTTGGTGACATAGAAAGACGGATCGACGAGATTATGCCTACAGGAGGCTTAATGATGTCACCAGAAAAAACAGTTACCCTCTCCCCAGAATAGATGACACCCTGAACATGATACAATGAACGCTTGATAGACGTGGTGCTAGGAGGACTTACCTGCAAAATATGCTCGGTCTATCTTGATGACATTATAGTGACTGGAGGAGTGTTTTCACAATGCTGAACAATGCTTATTTGCAGATCAATCCCAAGAAGTGTTTTCTATTCTATTCTATAATATTTTAGGACACGTTGTGTTCTCAGAAAGGTTTGAAATAGATTCAGCAAAAACCAAGGCAGTGAAAGAATGGTTAATACCGCAGGGCAAGCATGACGTAAAACGTTTCCTTGGATTTTGTAGCTATTATCGGAGTTTCATGAAGAACTTTGGCCAGACCGCAGCATAGCTTGACTGTGAGGAGAACCTCTTTCGTTTGATCACCAGACTGCAAGTAAGCATTCACTGCCCTGAAATGGCATTTGACTAGTGCAGGTCAGACCACTCAACACATCGGTGTTTCCTCAACTTCAAAACCCAGAAGGACAAATTGTCAGGAGGTAGCAACCTGTCCAGGGACATACACAGAAAATGAGAGAAATCACCTGATACACAGAAAATGAGAGAAATCACCTGATCATGGTCTGGTAAGGTTATTTAAAGCTATCAAAGGTGACACTACCTCCATGACTTGGCAAGATGTTACTGTTGCGCAAAAGGTGAATACTTACTCGGAAATGGGAAAGCTTGGATGGAAGAACCCACAAATTCCAGATAATCGTCCCAGAGATGGTTATACCGAATATACTCGAAAAGCTCCACGACGGTCGCACATGAGGGCATTTTGGAGTTGATAGAACTCTAGCGTGAGTGCGTGGGAATACTATTCGGTCAAATTCCACCGAAACGTGGATGAGTGATGCAAACGATGTGATCTGTGCACTTCGAAGATGGGTTCGAAGACAAGGATGAGAAGAAAGTTGAAGCAGAACCTCAGTTGGTTGTGATGAAGTATTCCTCCAAAAGGCCTGAAGTAGTAGCCTTATCCAACCAAGAGGCTAAAACGATGGCAGAAGCTCTATTGCAGAACGTAATTGGCAGACACAGAGTATGCCAGGAGTTACACTCGGATGAGGGTCGCAACTTCGAATCGTATTTATGAAAGGAAATGAGTACTTTGTTGAGAATGGAAAAGACGAGAACAACCGTTCTTCACCCACAGTCCGAAAAAATGGTCAAGAGGGTTGCACCATGAAAAATTACCCCTCGATATTTGTCTACGAGAACCAAACAGAGTGAGACGCACTGTATGAGACATCAGTCGAAGAGGTTTCTGAAGTCGACAGAATCGTTCAGGAAACATTCGTAATTGAAAAAACTCAGGCCATTTCCACACGCTTGGCGAGTTGAACATAATGAATCCAAGTATGCCGGAAGACGTGAAAGAAGTGACGAAGGTAGATTAAGGATTTCTGATCTGGACTACGCAATATCGACCATAGTGATGAAATAATTCTTCAAAATGAATTTTGAGCCAGGAAACGATATATTGAGAAGTTTCTTGAGATAGGCAGCTGTAAATATTCAACTGATATCAGAGATACCAAGCCCGATGAAGAGAGGTCTTGTAGTGAAAAGACAACGGTTACAACATTGCACTTCCGCAGCAAAGCCCGAAAGAACACAAATGAACACAACAAACGAAAAAACATAGTTGTTGAAACGATTTTTATGCGGGAAGTTTTCCTCATTGGGTTGAATATTTTCTGAGTATAATCTTTGTGGGTATGTGACGTGTGAATAGCTTCTATAATCAATTGAAATGTTTATTATACTGTCAGAGTACTTTCTTTCTATTGCTTCCGTTTCTAAGTGGATATGTTAAACTAAATATGTTGCCGTGATATTTATATTTATTTACAGCAGAGATGAATTAGCGCAAGCTTTTCTGTGATGGACACTGAAGTCTTCAAGAAAATGCTCAGAAACGAACAAAGGAGATATCGGTAAAGATAATACCTACATTCGTCCCTACTGGAATATGTACTATACCGGGTAATTCTCTAAGATGGCTCACCCCTATAACTTTTTTATTAATGGAGATAGAAAAAACGAAACCCCAACTTAAATTTTTAAATGGGACATCCTATATATTTTCACTTATATCGATCGAGAATGACATTCTTTACTTGTCAATATTTGACAAATGAAATCATTTTTATTCCAATTTTCATTTTTTAACTACAATGACATGCGGATCATGTAAATCGCTTCAATCTTGATCATGTAACATGGGAAAACTACGACTTTGAGGCTTATGACATCACAGTCGTTTAAAGAATTATTTCACAGTCGTACCTACCTATGAATTTTTCCAGTTTACTTGATTTTTTCAAATGGAAAGGGAGTGGCTCGTCAGCTCTTTGTGAAAGATCATTCCTTTCGAATATTTTGATGCCACACACTTTCACTTTATTTTCTCTATTTTTCTGAACAATTTCAAGAAAGTCACAAATTAGTCCATTGAGGTTATAAATTTTCAAAGTGACCTCCTTCTTGGTCACGGCAAAGTTCACCTTTTTAAATTGTTGGGCACATCACATTGAATAGCTGTTCCTCAGTAATGTTCTGGAATGCCACCCTTACTTTATGCTCTAGTTCTTCACGGGTATCATCTAAATAAATAATTTTAAAATGAAACGTAAATCTTCTCTGTATTCAGTCAAAAACCAGTTGAAATAAGTCAATCATCGGTAGTGATCGTAATTGTGAAGATGTTGGTGTAGTTGGTACTTGAATGATCGATAATTATATTCGTGAACAATTCTTCAAACGGATGAATAACTTATATCACACTCAGAAACAAATTGGCGAATTGACGCCGTATAATTCACTTCAACATAGGCCAACACGTCTACTTCTTTTTCTTTACTGACGATGAAGTTATTGGCATTTTCTTCCGGTTCAGTTCGTATTTTTCTTTCAAGTTTTGGAAAATAATCCCGAGTGGAATGGCGACGATAAGGGAACCTCTGAGCATAAATTCGAGCTGCATTATTTTTTGTTTCTCCGTGAATTAGCAATAGGTATGTCAGTTTTCTCATTTCTAGTATAATTTGCCATATCTAATTGTAAACTACACAACAAATACATTTAAGAAAGTGACAGCATATTCATTAGCTTATTTGTTTAGGTAGTCCTGACAAACAATTCAAGCAACAGCTTCAATTGTTTGTCAAGGATAACTAGAATAACAGGACTTAGTGCATAAGTATACCTAATACGTATTATTTCTTATTAGGTATCATTTGCATGTACCACATCATTCTTTAGTCCTGTATCAAAAATCGTTCAATTATTCAGTCGTCAAAATGCAAAATACATTCCTGATCAATTGGCTTCATTATTCTGAATATCAGTTTTAACGCCATTTAAGAATCAATTTTCTTCAACAGCCAGGATAGATTATATAAAGAACCCGTTACTTCTAAATTATTTACTATGTGGTAAGTTTTTATGAGTCACTGTATTATAAGTCACTACGTCATGTACATATTTCGTACTTTGATAATATAATGCAGTTGTAATACAATACTATTCAATTGTACAACTTAGAATGATCGTAAGAATAGCCTTAGGCTAAAGTTCGCTTATTTTATGTACAGAAGGGAAATACAGATGAATCATCATTATTATTTGTCAATTGAAAAGATTATATGGCGATCTATATTATTATGTAAGTTCCATTTTATTTCTACGAATAGGAAGAATAAAAATGAAAGAATTGTTGAAATAAAATAATATTAAAAATTCAGCAAATAAATTTTAAAATGCATATTACAGCATCATTATCGAGTAAAGGAAATTATAATATTTAGAAATTTTGAGGTTCATTGTTCATTGATTCGGAAACTAGAGACGAAGATAGATATCAATTTTTCCAGTCTCTGAATCTCCATTGATGAACAAGAAAATCCCGTTATATTCATAAAACTGAAGTTTTGATCAGATATGATCAGAAACAGCTCCGACCTGAAGAGAAGGGCAAAATAATCAAATCGAATTTAAGATGAAAATGGGATATCCAAACACGCCTGTCTGCTTCCCTTCACTCTTTCAGGGGCAATACCAGCGTCCATCCAAAAAAAAAATTCGCGATTGATCCAGTCATCTTTTTCCGCTTTAAATGAGTAAATATCGTGGCAACACTTATTTTTTACTTCAGCATTACCAACCGGAGACTGCAGCAGGAAAATGAAAGTACCTTCACAATATATTATTCGTTTTTGATTATTATTTATGAGTTATTCGAACATCACAAAGCAATGAAGATTACACTCAGCAAATATTCTACCCAACAGTGAAAATTCCCTCAAAAACTATGTTTTCTCTGTTTGTTGTATTCACCCAGTTCCGCATCCAATTCTTCTGCTGTGGGTTTTCTACTTATATGTTCCTTCAATGAATTGCGTTGATTACCTTGATTTTTTTGAAATCCACAGTTTCTTGCTATGTTTGTGCGATGGTGTAATCGTCCTCTTTCTACAACAAAACCTCTCTTCATCGGGCTTGGTATATCTGATATCAGTTGAATATTCAGAGGGCGTCCATCTAAAGGAACTCCTCTATATCGTTTCATGGCTCGACAAGCGTCATCTCTTCGTTCAAAAATGACATCAGCCTTACCTAAAGAACGGCCGAATCTATCAAATCTAACCGCCGCGTATTTTAGGGGTCCATATTCCTCGAAAAGTTCTCTCATGTCTAAAGTCGACACTCCATAATCCAGATTAGAAATCATGAGTCTTCCTTCGCCATTTTTTTCGCATCTTTCAGCATACTTTGGTTGTGTCTGGTCAATTCGCCAAGCATTTGAAAGTGTCCTGCGTTTTTCGTGTTTATGAATGTTTCCCGACCGATCTTGTCGACGATGACTTCTGGAATCTTCTCGACTTCCATATCTTTGCCTCGAACCATCTCGTGTGCGAGATCGGCACCCTCTCTGTCTCTCAAATCTCCTAGAATTCTTCAGATTTTTGCCCATTTTATTCGCAATTTCACTAATATGTTGTCAGTTATTATCACTGGTATTCTCTTCACACCTTGTTCACTCTTCAAGGTATAACTAATATCATTATCGAACTGATATTCTATATATATATATGATTTTCAATGAAATACAGGTAAAAGAAATACAGGTAATCTGAGTAGATCTTTAATTACTGTTCATTATAGGTAATAATTATGCTGCCATTTAATGAAATGATAGTTAAATTGGTTAAGGCTTTTGGTTAATGAAAATTAGATTATCCAGTAATAAAATTTCCCTCAACAAATATGTTTTCTCTATTGGTAGTATTTATCCAGCTCCGCATCCAATTACTCGAAAAATTCTTTCTCGACGTCCATACTTCGAATCATCTCGTGTGTGATATCGGCACCCTGTCTGTCTCTGTCCATCTTATTCGCAATTTTTATATATGGTCAATTGCGAAAGACACTCTTCCAAATGTAATTGTAATCATTATTAAACATTTTTTGATATATGGAGAGTATTTCTTTCATTATTGATATAGAAAGTTTGTAAATTTAGGTAATTGAATGGAATTTCAATTATAGACCTGCAAAAGTTATTATTTATTCCAGTTACTTACTGTTCTGCTACTCAATTAAATGGTAGTTTTCTTCAGGCACTATATAAATATTACTTCTATACAATCAAGTACTTTTTCGAAAAAACAATCACATTTGTAAATGGAAATAAATATATGACGATCTATAGTATAATATTGGTTCCATTTCATTTCTACAAAAAAGAAGGATAATAATGAAAGGATTTTTGGCATTAACTCTCAGTTTTTTCTTCATGAACGAATATTTACCAAAAAAATATTGAAACCCATGTTTCAGTATCACAAATATTTGTCATCTGTTAGTGAGGCATGAAAATTGGATTGGTAAATAAAAAAGATAAAAATATTATATACTTTCTGCCTGATATTTTCACCTGTTTCTGCTCGAGAATAGTCTAATGCCATAGTTGAATTGTATCATGATCAACCAAAGGAAACTATTACATTCGGAGATTATAAGGTTCATTGTTAATTTTAATTGAGATAGGTACATACCGAGCAACAGCTTCAATTGTTTGTCAAGGATAACTAGAATAACAGGACTTAGTGCATAAGTATACCTAATACGTATTATTTCTTATTAGGTATGATCATTTTTGGTAATTATTCATAAAAATAAAGAAAATGAAGTGGAAGTGTGTGGCATCAAATTATTCGTGAGAAAATGATCTTTGACAAAAAGCCGACGAGCCAACCCCTTTCCATTTGAAAAAATCATGTTAACTGGGAAAATTCATATTTACGACTGTGAAATAATTCTCAAAACGACTGTGGAGTCATAAGCCTCAAATTCGTAGTATTCCCATGTTACTTGATCAAGAATGAAACGATTTACACGATAAATAGCATTATAAATGAAAAAAATTCAAATTGAAAAAAAAAAGATTTCATTTGTCAAATATTGACACGTAAAGATTCTCGATTGATATAAGTAAAAATATATAGGATGTCCCATTTGAAAATCGAAAGTTGGGGTCATTTCCGGTCAAACCGGAAGTACGGCAAAAGCAAGTAAATATGTCAAAAAATGTAAATCGAAATATAATACACAATAAAAAAGTTATAGGGGTGAGTCACCTTAGAGAATCACTCGGTATGTACCTATCTCAATTAAAATTAACAATGAACCTTATAATCTCCGAATGTAATAGTTTCCTTTAGTTGATCATGATACAATTCAACTATGGCATTAGACTATTCTCGAGCAGAAACAGGTGAAAATATCAGGCAGAAAGTATATAATATTTTTATCTTTTTTATTAACCAATCCAATTTTCATGCCTCACTAACAGATGACAAATATTTGTGATACTGAAACATGGGTTTCAATATTTTTTTGGTAAATATTCGTTCATGAAGAAAAAACTGAGAGTAAATGCCAAAAATCCTTTCATTATTATCCTTCTTTTTTGTAGAAATGAAATGGAACCAATATTATACTATAGATCGTCATATATTTATTTCAATTTACAAATGTGATTGTTTTTTCGAAAAAGTACTTGATTGTGTAGAAGTAATATTTATATAGTACCTGAAGAAAACTACCATTTAATTGAGTAGCAGCACAGTAAGTAACTGGAATAAATAATAACTTTTGCAGGTCTATAATTGAAATTCTATTCAATTACCTGAATTAACAAACTTTCTATATCAATAATGAAAGAAATACTCTCCATATATCAAAAAATGTTCAATAATGATTACAATTACATTTGGAAGAGTGTCTTTCGCAATTGACCATATATAAAAATTGCGAATAAAATGTACAGAGACAGACAGGGTGCCGATATCACACACGAGATGATTCGAGGCATATAAGTATGGACGTCGTGAAAGAATTTTTGGAGGAATTGGATGCGGAGCTTGATGAATACTAACAATAGAGAAAACATATTTGTTGAGGAAAATTTTATTACTGGATAATCTAATTTTCATGGTTTACTAATACTTGTCGAATGATATTGAGATGCTGAAACATATGTTTCAAAAGTTATTTGCTGAATATGGAATGTGTAGAAGAATATAGTGAGTGCCTAATGACAACTACCATTTCAGTGTTACCATCTTCGCTTGGGTTTGAAGGCCATCATAATTTGGAACTGCATCCTTACGTTTCAGAAGTTTATTCATCTTGATAATTCACCAATGACAGTGAACCCGAATGAAAATAGGAGAACTGAAAATCTCGGCTGCAAAAGCCTTAACCAATTTAGCTACCATTTCATTAAATGGCAGCATAATTATTACCTATAATGAACAGTAATTAAAGACCTACTCAGATTACCTGTATTTCTTTTACCTGTATTTCATTAAAATTCATATATATATAGAATATCAGTTCAATAATGATATTAGTTATACCTTAAAGAGTGAACAGGGTGTGAAGAGAATACCAGTGATAATATCTGACAACATATTAGTGAAATTGCGAATGAAATGGGCAAAAATCTGAAGAATTCTAGGAGATTTGAGAGACAGAGAGGGTGCCGATCTCGCACACGAGATGGTTCGAGGCAAAGATATGGAAGTCGAGAAGATTCCAGAAGTCATCGTCGACAAAATCGGTCGGGAAACATTCATAAACACGAAAAACGCAGGACACTTTCAAATGCTTGGCGAATTGAACAGACACAGCCAAAGTATGCTGATTTGATAGATTCGGCCGTTCTTTAGGTAAGGCTGATGTCATTTTTGAACGAAGAGATGACGCTTGTCGAGCCATGAAACGATATACAGGAGTTCCTTTAGATGGACGCCCTCTGAATATTCAACTGATATCAGATATACCAAGCCCGATGAAGAGAGGTATTGTTGTAGAAAGAGGACGATTACACCATCGCACAAACATAGCAAGAAACTGTGGATTTCAAAAAAAATCAAGGTAATCAACGCAATTCATCGAAGGAAAATATAAGTAGAAAACCCACAGCAGAAGAATTGGATGCGGAACTGGGTGAATACAACAAACAGAGAAAACATAGTTTTTGAGGGAATTTTCACTGTTGGGTAGAATATTTGCTGAGTGTAATTTTTATTGCTTGGTGGTGTTTGAATAACTCATAAATAATAATTAAAAACGTATAATATATTGTGAAGGTACTTTCATTTTCCTGCTGCAGTCTCCGGTTGGTGATGCTGAAGTAAAAAATAAGTGTTGCCATGATATTTACTCATTTAAAGCGAAAAAAATGACTGAGTCAATCGCGAATTTTTTTTGGATGGCCGCTGGTATTGCCCCTGAAAGAGTGAAGGGAAACAGACAGGCGTGTTTGGATATCCCATTTTCATCTTAAATTCGATTTGATTACTTTGCCCTTCTCTTCAGGTCGGAGCTGTTTCTGATCATATCTGACAAAAACTTCAGTTTTATGAATATAACGGGATTTTCTTGTTCATCAATGAAGATTCAGAGACTGGAAAAATTGATATCTATCTTCGTCCCTAGTTTCCGAATCAATGAACAATGAACCTCAAAATTTCTAAATATTATAATTCCCTTTACTCGATAATGATGCTGTAATATGCATTTTAAAATTCACTTGCTGAATTTTGAATATTATTTTATTTCAACAATTCTTTCATTTTTATTCTTCCTATTCGTAGAAATAAAATGGAACTTACATAATAATATAGATCGCCATATAATCTTTTCAATTGACAAAAATGATAATGATGATTCATCTGTATTTCCCTTCTGTACATAAAATAAGCGAACTTTAGCCTAAGGCTATTCTTACGATCATTCTAAGTTGTTCAATTGAATAGTATTGTATTGAAACTGCATTATAATCTATCCTGGCTGTTGAAGGAAATTGATTCTCAAATGGCGTTTAAACTGATATTCAGAATAATGAAGCCAATCGATCAGGAATGTATTTTGCATTTTGACGAATGAATAAGTGAACGATTTTTGAAACAGGGCTAAAGAATGATGTGGTACATGCAGATGATATTTGTTTCATACATCGAATGACTGAAGAATTGATTATGGGACCAGTTTTCTCTATAGAGTCGGAGGAATTTTGCATTTCATTTTTTTGTACAGTAGTAAACAAAAAATGACATTGTCAACCATTTCAATTCGGCGATCTAATTAGAGGCATAGTCGAATTTTCTAAGTGAAAATATAAATCAACAACATAAGTTTTTAACTTTCTGAATGCGATTTTGCTGAAATTTTTTGAGTAGATTTCCATAGGCCACATCTCCATAACTGATTCTCGAAAGAACCAAAGTTTCAGGGAGCAATTTACATATTGATTGATTCAAGCAGTGCCTCAGACTATTGTAAGATTTCTTGAGTGAATCACTGACATGAGAAATGAATTTCAAATCAGAATCAAAAATTATACCTGAATTTTTTGTAGATTCAACTATCGATAACGTGGTATTACCTATTCAAATATTGATGTTTTGTGACAGATTCTTCTGATATGTTTATTAACAAATAGGATTAGATGACACTTATTTTAATTGAGTTTTAACTTATGCTCAGTTGCTAGACGATTAAAGTTTGTATTTTGCAGTTTTTCACAGAGGTTAATATATCAACTATTGGGTATATATTATATTGTGTATACTGAACCTTACGGTATGGTACAACAAGTTGACATACTATTGTTTATAAGTGCTTTCTGGCTACGGTTTGATTAGTTGGAGTTCATAAGAAAAATAGTATCATCAGAAAAACCGAAATATTTTAGTTTAAAACAAAGTGAAGTATGATTATCGTATCGAAAGCCTCCGAAAAATCTAGGGTTATTATGCTGTGGGATCTTCATTATTGGTATTTGTGATAATATCATCTGAATATTAAAGCTGACGATGTATTATAACCTGAATACCTACTTGACATTCAGGAATTATGTTGTTATCATTTATATAGAGCATGAATTGCCACAATTTTTGATATTGCACTTAATATACTGATAGGCCTGAGATCAGAAAATTCCTTGGGATCATTCACTTTTTCTAGGGGTCTGACGAAGGAAAATTTCCATAAATTAGGAAAATATTTTTTTCTTTGCAACAATTTACAATGTAGGTCAGAAAGATATCAAAAAAGGGACTACAGTATTTCAAAATATCGATGGTTATACCATCAAAACCAATAGCATTTTACTTTATTCCAAACATAATTAACTCCGTTAACCGTGACATATTGTGGTCTAAATGGTGTTTCAGAATCCTTAAAAATTGTTTTTGTACTTTGGTAAAGTTTCAGGATATCATCAGTGACTTTTTTATCGACAAAGACTGAACTGGAATAATAATTCACTTGTTAAGGTTCACGGAGAGTAATTGGTGGATCAATATTTTTACTTTTACTATTAATTTTCGTCAGCTCAGTCCATAAATGTTTAGAATCATAGCTACGAAAAAGTCTATCATAAAATGCTTTTTTTCACTTCTGATAGAAGTAAGAGTGAAATTACGTAACTTCTTATACCGAGACCAATCAGCAGGTGATTTTGTTTTCTTATACTCGACAAGTGAAGATTATCTTTTTTTTATCATCATTTCAATAGGTAAATTTTTAAATATACATAGTAGTGTATTTTAGATTTTGTTTCCTTTCATTGAAAGGGAAGTTCACAATAAACCAAGCAATGATCAGATGTAGCACTTGCATTTATGGTACCACTACATTCAACATATTTCAAAGCACTGATATAAATTGGGTCCAGCAAAGTCATCTAATCTTTTAAGATTCTAGTAGCATCGTTAATCACGGATCAGTGGTACTGATGTCTGAGTACATTCATGTCGTCATACCATCAACACTCATCTTCAGTTATGACCCGTTTGTCCTTGTGGCAAGCATCAGTCCAAAGGGTAAGGGAGCCAGTCTCCAACCTGTTTGAAATCAAGACGACGTGCAGGTCAACACAAAATTTGACTTTAACTGTGAAGCATTAAATTTCAATTTTTCAAGTCGTCATCAGACGAGAAAAAATATACTGCACGAAAAAGTTTGCTTTTTTATATAGGAGACTGTTTGAACGATATTTTTCAAAATATGTGGTTTTAATTTTTAATTGAAAATGAAACCATTTAAATAAACATTTTAATCATTTTTTATTGAGTTTTATTGTCAAAATAACTCAGAAGAAAATAGAAAATAATTTAAAAGTGCACATGTTTACTTTTTCTTTCATGTTCATAGGTACTATCTCTCAATAAACCTCAAATATAGTCTCTCATCATGTTTTCACTGTATTGGCCTTGATAAACGTTTTTCGAAGCCCATATTGTCCTGGTGAAAACGCCCTCCTTGCTCTTCTGAATAAACTCAATTGTTGTTTATGAATTTATCTAAATGAGCATGCAGCATATGTACTTTCAATGACGTCCTGCAGCCCATGGTCTCAAAATTTTGTAGCATATTCTCAACTAGCTTTTTGCAGTTTTTGTGTTTGTTATTTCCTTGAAATCCAGAAACGACTGCTTTGAAACTGTTCCAACTCGCTTTTTGAGTACGATTCAGAAACGCTGGAAACTTTTCATCAGTGAAAATCAGCTTTAACCTTTGCTTTTGATAACTTCGGAACAAATTTTCTCAAGTACTTGAAAGCTTCTGAGGTTTGATCCAGTTTTTTTAACAAATTGTTTCATCAACCCTAACTACATGTGCAGAGGTGGCATTAACACTTTTTCCACTTCAACAATTGGCTCAAATTTTACGTTTTCTTTCTCGACACAAAGTTCTTTTTTCACAGACCTTGACTGTTGAGTATAATGCTTAGCAACCGCTCTGCTATCCCATAAGAACAAATAACATGGATACTTTTTATATCTGCTTTGAAGTTCCATCAAAAATCCCATCTTTTCAAAATCTTCAACCAGCTGCCAGTTATACTTGCAATACTTTACAGATTCAAGCAAAATTTTAACAATTCCACAATTTGCTTTAAGATGTACTGAGGGAGCGATTGAAAGAGATGGAAATTCATTTCCGTTATGTAATAAAACAGCTTTTAGCTTTTTGTGGAGCTGTCAATGAATAAACGACATTCGCTAGGAACACAATGTATGTCAATTCCTTCAATCATACCTTTTATGTCATTGCAAAAACAAAATCCACCTTCTTTTGTGAAAAATGTTGACAATGTTTCATGCCTAGTTCGCTGATCCATGATATTAACATCATCGAGCAAATTCCACTGTTTCAAGCGAGAGCCTAAAAGCTCTGCTTTACTTTTTGACAAATTTGTTCCTCCAAATGGCTTGAACTAGTAGCCTTATCCAACCAACGGTGGCACAAGCTCTATTGTAGAATGTAACTGGTAGACACGGAGTATGCCAGGAGTTACACTCGGATGAGGGCCCCAACTTCGAATCGGATTTATAAAAGGAAATAAGTACTTTGTTGGGAATAGACAAAACAAGAACAACCGTTCTTCACCCACAGTTCGTAAAAATGGTCAAAAAATGGACAAAAAAATTACCCCTTGATGTTCGTCTACGAGAACCAAACAGAGTGGGACACATTGTATGAGACATCAGTCGAAAAGGTTTCTGAAGTCGACAGAATCGTTCAGGAAACATTCGTAAATAAAAAACGCAGGCCATTTCTACGCGCTTGACGAGTTGAACATAATGAATCCAAGTATACCGGAAGACGTGAAAGAAGTGACGAAGGTAGATTAAGGATTTCTGATCTGGATTTCGCAATATCAACCATAGTGATGAAATGGTTCTTCGAAACGATTTTTGAGCCAGGAAACTAGATATAGAGAAGTTCCTTGAGATAGGCAGCTGTAAATATTCAACTGATATCAGACATACCAAGCCCGATGAAGAGAGGTCTTGTAGTGAAAAGACAACGGTATCAACATCGCACTTCCGCAGCAAAGACCTTTCGATTTAAAAAAGTTGGAGGTGATTGAAGCATAACACCGAAGGGAAATAGAACTAGATGAACACAACAAACGAAAAAACATAATTATTAAGACGATTTTTATGCGGAAAATTTTCCTCATTGGGTTGAATAATTTTTGAGTATAATCTTTATGGGTATGTGACGTGTGAAAAGCTTCTCTAATCAATTCAAATATTTATTATACTATCAGAATACTTTCTTTCTTTTGCTTCCGTTTCTAAGTGGATATGTTAAACTAAATATGTTGCCGTAATATTTATTCATTTATAGTGGAGAGAAATGACCGCCAGTTTATCTGTGGTGGACACTGAAGTCTTCAAGAAAATGCTCAGAAACGAACAGAGAAGATATCGGTGAAGATAATACCTACATTCGTCCTTACTGGAATATGTACTATACCGGGTGATTATCTAAGGTGGCTCACCCTTATAACTTTTTTATTATTGGAGATAGAAAAACGTATTGTAGTTCAATTTACATTTTTTGATATATTTATTTGCTTTCGCCGTACTTCCGGTTTGACTGGAAATGACCCCAACTTTCGATTTTTGAATGGCACATCCTATATATTTTTACCTATATTGGTGTTGAATGACGTTCGTTACTTGTCAATATTTGACAAATGAAATCATTTTTATTCCAATTTTTAATTTTTTATCTACAATGCCATGGATCATGGATCAAGTAACATGGGAAAACTACGACTTTGAGGCTTATGACATCACAGTCGTTTTAAGAATCATTTCCCAGTCGCAAATATGAATTTTTCCAGTTCACTTGATTTTTTTAAATGAAAAGGGGGTGGTTCGTCGGCTTTTTGTGAAAGATCATTTTCTTTCGAATAATTTGATGCCACACACGTTCACTTTATTTTCCCTATTTTTATGAGTAATTGCAAGAAAGTCGCAAATTATTCCATTGAGGTTATAAAATTTCAAATGGCCTCCTCCTTGATCATGGCAAAAGTCAACTTTTTCAATTGTTGCGCACATCACATTGAATAGCTGTTCCTCAGTGATGTTCTGGAATGCCACCCTTACTTTATGCTCTAGTTCTTCAGTAGTCGATGTGATTTAGAATATGAAAAAGAAATAATACATTCATGTATAAAAATGACAACTCTAAAATGTACCTCGCAAGTCACTGAATAGGTCCATAAGTGTCAATCTACTTTTCTGGAAAGGTGTCATTCTCTTACGACTTGAGAATTGTGAGGTGGCGCTCCATATTGTTGAAAATAGTCATCAACTTGGTTAGCTAGTGGCAAATCTTCAATGATATCATTAATTTTAGTTCTGAAGAACTGTAGATATCTTTCCGCAGTCAGTTGTTCGTCGAAAATTATTGACCCCAAAAGTTTTCCTCCGATAATGCTCCCATCCATCAATTGAAACCAAATCGCTCTTGAAAAGTTCCTTCTTGCATCAGAGGTAATTTTTTTGAGGCCAGTACCTTTTATTGTTCCTATTGAACATACCCAAGTTGGTGAGTCGGGTTTCATCTGACTAAATAATTTTAAATCGAAAACGTACATCTTCTCTGTATTCAGTCAAAAACCAGTTGCAATAAGTCAATCATCGGTTGTGATCGTAATTGTAAAGATGTTGGTGTAGTTGGTACTTCAATGATCGATAATTATATTTGTGAAGAATTCTCCAAATGTATAAATAACTTATATCACAGAAACAATTTGGCGAATTGACGCCGTATAATTCACTTCAACATTGGCCAACACGTCTACTTCTTTTTCTTAACTGGTTCTTCTGGTTCAATTCGCATTTTTCTTTCCAGTTTTGGAAAATCATGCCGAGTGGGATTGCGACTATTAGAGAACCTCTGAGCATAAATTCGAGCTGCATCAGTTGCATTATTTTTTGTTTCTCCGTAAATTGGCAATATGTAAATTTTCTCGTTTCAAGTATGAGTTGCCATATCTAATTATAAACTACACAACAAATAAATTTTTAAAAGTGAGAGCATATTCTTAGCCTATTTGTTTAGGTAGTCCTAGCAGCAGCTTCAATTGTTTGTCACGGATAAGTATACCGAATATGTATTATTTATTATTAGGTATGATCGTTTCTTGCAATTATTTATAAAAATATAGAAAATAAAGTAAAAGTGTGTGACATCAAATTATTCGTATGAAAATGATCTTTCACAAAAAGCCAACAAGCCATCCCTATTCCATTTGAAAAAATCAAGTTAACTGAAAAAATTCGTATTTGCGATTGTGGAATAATTCTAAAAATGGCTGTGAAGTCATAAGCCTCAAAGACGTAGTTTCGCATGTTACTTGATCAAGAATGAATCGATTTACACGATCCATAACATTGTAGATACAAAAATTAAAATTGTAATGAAAATGATTTCATTTGTCAAATATTGACAGGTAAAGAATGTCATTCTCCACCGATATAAGTAAAAATATATAGGATGTCCCATTTAAAATCGAAAGTTGGGGTCATTTTCGGTCAAAGCAGAAGTACGGCAAGAGCAAGTAAATATGTTAAAAAATGTAAATTGAACACAACTCCCCAATTTCATTTTTCTATCTCCAATAATCAAAAAGTTTTAGGGGTGAGCCACCTTAGAGAATCACCCGGTATGTACCTACCTCAATTAAAATTTACAATGAACCTTATCATCTCCGAATGTAATAGTTTCCTTTACTTGATAATGATTCAATTCAACTATGGCGTTAGAGTATTCTCCAGCAGAAACAGGTATATATTTTTTATTTTTTTTATTTACCAATCCAATTTTCATGCCTCACTAACAGATGATGAATATTTGTGATGCTGAAACATGGGTTTCAATATTTTTTGGTGAATATTGACTATAAGATTTTTTTTCAGAAAGTAATCATTCATGAAGAAAAAAACTGAGAGTTTATGCCAGATATCACACACGAGATGGTTCGACGCATAAGTATGGACGCCGAGAAAGAATTTTTCGAGGAATTGGATGCGGAGCTGGATGAATACTACCAATAGAGAAAACGTAGTTGTTGAGGGAAATTTTATTACTGGATAATCCAATTTGCATGCTTTACTAACACTTGTCGAATGATATTGAGATGCTGAAACATGTGTTTCGAAAGTTATTTGCTGAATATGGAATGTGTAGAAGTAATATAGTGAATGCCTAATGACAACTATCATTTCAGTGTTACCATCTTCGCTTGGGTTTGAAGGCCATCATAATTTGGAACTGCATCCTTACGTTTCAGAAGTTTATTCATCTTGATAATTCACCAATGACAGTGAACCCGAATGAAAATAGGAACACTGAAAATCTCGGCTGCAAAAGCCTTAACCAATTTAGCTACCATTTCATCAAATGGCAGCATAATTATTACCTATAATGAACAGTAATTGAAGATCTACTCAGATTACCTTAATTTCTTTTACCTGTATTTCATTGAAAATCATATATATATAGAATATCAGTTCGATAATGATATTAGTTATACCTTGAAGAGTGAACAGGGTGTGAAGAGAATACCAGTGATAATAACTGACAACATATTAGTGAAATTGCGAATAAAATGGGCAAAAATCTGAAGACTTCTAGGAGATTTGAGAGACAGAGAGGGTGCCGATCTCGCACACGAGATGGTTTGAGGCAAAGATATGGAAGTCGAGAAGATTCCAGAAGTCATCGTCGACAAGATCGGTCGGGAAACATTCATAAACACGAAAAACGCAGGACACTTTCACATGCTTGGCGAATTGAACAGACACAACCAAAGTATGCTGAAAGATGCGAAAAAAGTGGCGAAGGAAGACTCATGATTTCTAATCTGGATTATGGAGTGTCGACTTTAGACATGAGAGAACTTTTCGAGGAATATGGACCCCTAAAATACGCGGCGGTTAGATTTGATAGATTTGGCCGTTCTTTAGGTAAGGCTGATGTCATTTTTGAACGAAGAGATGACGCTTGTCGAGCCATGAAACGATATAGAGGAGTTCCTTTAGATGGACGCCCTCTGAATATTCAACTGATTTCAGATATACCAAGCCCGATGAAGAGAGGTATTGTTGTAGAAAGAGGACGATTACACCATCGCACAAACATAGCAAGAAACTGTGGATTTCAAAAAAATCAAAGTAATCAACGCAATTCATCGAAGGAAAATATAAGTAGAAAACCCACAGCAGAAGAATTGGATGCGGAACTGGGTGAATACAACAAACAGAGAAAACATAGTTTTTGAGGGAATTTTCACTGTTGGGTAGAATATTTGCTGAGTGTAATCTTTATTGCTTTGTGGTGTTTGACTAACTCATAAATAATAATTAAAAACGTATAATATATTGTGAAGGTACTTTCATTTTCCTGTTGCAGTCTCCGGTTGGTAATGCTGGAATAAAAAATGAATGTTGCCATGATATTTACTCATTCAAAGCGGAAAAAGATGAATGACTCAATCGCCAATTTTTTTTGGATGGACGCTGGTATTGCCCCTGAAAGAGTGAAGGGAAACAGACAGACGTATTTGGATATCCCATTTTCATCTTAAATTCCATTTGATTACTTTGCACTTCTCTTCAGGTCGGAGCTGTTTCTGATCATATCTGACAAAAACTTCAGTTTTATGAATATAACGGGATTTTCTTGTTAATCAATAAAGATTCAGAGATTGGCAAAATTGATATCTATCTTCGTCCTTAGTTTCCGAATCAATGAACAATGAACCTCAAAATTTCCAAATATTATAATTTCCTTTACTCGATAATGATGCTGTAATATGAGTTTTAAAATTTATTTGCTGAATTTTGAATCTTATTTTATTTCAACAGTTCTTTCATTATTATTCTTCCTATTCGTAGAAATTAAAGAGAACTCACATAATATAGATCGTCATATACTCTTTTCAATTCACAAATAATAATGATAATTCATCTGTATTTCCCTTCTGTACATAAAATAAGCGAACTTTAGCCTATGGCTATTCTTAGGATCATTCTAAGTTATACAATAGCATTATATTATTAAAGTACGAAATACGTACATGAAGTAGTGACTTATAATACAGCACTTATTAAAATCTACCATATAGTAAATAATTTAGAAGTAACGGGTTTATTATATAATCTATCCTGGCTGTTGAAGGAATTTGATTCTGAAATGGCGTTTAAACTGATATTCAGAATAATGAAGCCAATTGATCAGGAATGTATTCTGCATTTTGACGGCTGAATAAGTGAACGATTTTTGAAACAGGGCTAAAGAATGATGTGGTACATGCAAATGGTATTTGTTCCTTACATCGAATGAATGAAGAATTGATCAAGGGACCAGTTTCCTCTATAGAGTCGGAGGAATTTTGCATTTTATTATTTTATACAGTAGTGAACAAAAAATGACATTGTCAATCATTTCAATTCGGCGATCTCATTAGAAGCATAGTCGAATTTTCTAAGTGAAAATATAAATCGACAACATACGTTTTTAACTTTCTGAATGCGATTTTGCTGAAATTTTTTGAGTAGATTTCCATAGGCCACATCTCCATAACTAATTCTCGAAAGAACCAAAGTTTCAGTGAGCAATTGATTGATTCAAGCAATGCCTCAGACTATTGTAAGATTTCTTGAGTGAATTACGTAACTTTTTATACCTAGACCAATCAGCAGGTAATTTTGTTTTCTTATACTCGACAAGTGGAGATTATCTTTCTTTTATCATCATTTCAATAGGAAAAGTCAGCCAAGAAGCATGTTATTCAGTAAAACAAGCTACTTTCACAGAGACATGTTCGTTAGATGATGACAAAATTAGGGGGGAGAGGTGATTGACTTCTTCATCAATGTCCTGTAAACTAAAAATGTCATGGAAAGGTGTCCTAATCAAATCAGCCTGATAGAAATCATTATTGAAATTTCAAAAATATCCGTAGTAGTGCATTTTAGATTTTGTTTCCTTTCATTGAAAAGGAAGTTCACAATAAACCAAGCAATCATCAGATGTAGCACTTGCATTTATGGTACCTCTACATTCAACATATTTCAAATCACTGATCAAAATTGGGTCCAGCAAAGTCATCGAATCTTTGAAGATTCTAGTAGCATCATTAATCACGGATCAACACAAAATTTGACTTCAACTGTTAAGCATTAAATTTCAATTTTTCACGTCGTAATTAGACGAGAAAAAAATATACTGCTTTTTTATTTAGGAAACTGAACGATATTTTTCGAAATATGTGGTATTAATTTTTAATTGAAAATGAAACTATTTAAATAAACATTTTTACCTTTTTTGGATTGAGTTTTATTGTCAAAATAACTCACAAGAAAATAGAAAATAATTTAAAAGTGCACACGTTTACTTTTTCTTTCATGTTCATAGGTACTATCTCTCAATAAACCTCAAATATAGTCTCTCATCATGTTTTCATTGTTTTGGCCTTGATAACGATTTTCGAAGCTCATATTTTCCTGGTGAAAACGTCCTTCCTGCTCTTATGAATAAACTCAATTGTTGTTTATGAATTTATCTAAATGAGCATGCAGCATATGTACTTTTAATGACGTCCTGCAGTCCATGGTCTCAAAATTTTGTAGCATATTTTCAACTAGCTTTTTGCAGTTTTTGTCTTTGTTATTTTCTTAAAATCCACAAAAGCTTCCGAGGTTTCTTCCAGTTTTTTAACAAATTATTTCATCAACCCTAACTACATGTGCAGAAGTAAATAAACTGAAATGAAATAAACTTTAAAATCAGTTTGTAGAGTCGTGAGTCGATTGTGTAAGATCATAAACGCCTAAAGAGTGGGATAGAGATAGAGTGAGTAGGATAGAGAATCGTCTAGGTTTTAAATGCAAGTTTTTAGGTTACTTTTGGGTGGCCGGTAAATATAACCGATTCCAAAAGAAGTGTTGTTATTTTTATTTCAATCTTCAACTGTTCACAATGTTCATTACTATAACAGTTCAGTAAACTAGATTTTATAATTTTTGATACATAAACACCAACTCCTCCACCTCTTGTCTGGCGGTCCAATCTGTATCCGGAATGGAAATTATGTTACTATAGATTGCATTATTTAGCCATGTTTCAGAAATACCCGCTATATTGTAGTCACTTACAAATGTTTTAAATTCACCAAAATGACTTAAATGGGAGCGAACATTCAAATTACAATTTTTTTAACCAGGTAAATTTTCGTTTTGAGGGCACCTGGCGTTTTGAAAAAATTTTTGAGTGTACTTAAGTATTTTGATGCGTAGATTACGAATCCGAAAGAAAAAAGCGACGCTCTCCCTTATTCACAAAGTTACGACCCTTCAAAAGAAAAGGGCTACTTTTCAGCCTTCTTTTTCACAAAATAAATTATTTATAATCACAAGCATTTATTCACTAGGTCACCTGTTTTCCTTATTCCTCCTTCGTTGACACTTTTCACTTCAATAATCAACATTGTTCCAATAAAAATATTAAAAAATGTACGGAGCTGCTTTTTGGTTACATATCTCTCTATTTTACGTTTTTAAGGTTATGGCATGGTTGGTACGACCGATACAGTGATTCAAATGTTTTTTACCTTCATTTTTTTTATCGTAAATTTGTTTTTGGTGGTGTACCTATTACGGATTTGAAATAGTAGTCGGAGGTAAATACCAACCGCTTTTTTTCTGAAATGTCACTAGTAACTAACCTAGAAATAGAAGAATGTCACCAAGAGAAGCATTCGTTTTTAAATAAAGTTTTTTATAAAAAAAATGTTGATTATTGAAGTGAAAAGTGTCAAAGGAGGAGGAATAAGGTGTAAAGGTGAATAAATTTTTGTGTTTTTAAATAGTTTATTTCGTGAAAAAGAAGGCTGAAAAGTTGCCCTTTTCTGAACTCTGAAGGGCCGTAACTTTGTAAATAAGGGAGAGCGCAGCTTTTTTCTTTCGGGTTCGTAATCTACGCATCAAAATACGTAAGTTCACTCAAAAATTTTTTCAAAATCGCCGGGTGCCATCTAAACGAAAATTTACTTTCAACCATATGTACTCAAAATCAATCGTACATTTTTAAAATCTCCTTACATGCATGCAAATATTGGTTCACCAATGAGTTTGAAAAACGCTTTTATGTCAAGTAAGTAAAAGCAATGATTTTATGGATTAGCACAAAAACAAAACTAACGCAGTAAAAATATTGTTTCTATGAATATAAAAATAATCAGTTCAAACTCAAACTATGGAAAAAATACAAAGTAAATATCAATGAATTTATTTCAAGGTCGCACTTCAATAATAAAATGAAGACAAACTATAAGTAGAAAAATGAGAAATTGAAAACACAATAAAAACAGACAAACAAATCCGTAAACAAATCTCTTAATATATTTGAAAATTAATACAACAATGCCAAGTAAAAGCAATAAATAATAAAGAATCGGCAAGACAACGACAAACTCTTATACTGAGAAGACTGGATTTGGCTAAGTTCTTTAGTGTTTTTGACATAATGCTTCTGACGGTTGTACAAAACACATATTTTACCACTCTGGACCATACACACTGCTCACCAAATTTTTTCGTAGCTTTAGCAAGAACTCCATACCTGGATTTAGTCAGATCTTCGGTAATAGTGATATGAGATCCTTTTAGTTTTCATTTGTTTTCCAGAACTATTTTACAATATTCAATACACGAAAATTTCACACTGACAAAATTAACTTTTCTCATCCCATTCTTATTAGAATTAATTTGGTAACAATTGCTAATTGGTAAAACTGAGGGGTCCAGTGAAAGTTTTTCAGTGAAAACCCCACGAACCGCTCAAAGAATATTTTCATTCGTAACTTTTTGGAGACCATACATTCTTAAATGCGTCAATTTCTTATCTTGTTGCATTTGATGAGGTTCATCTAGAAGATTCGTTTTTACCTCAGCCACTTGTTAAATCTTTGTTTTTGATTGAAGATTTTCATTCGTTAACTGGTTGATATTTCTAACAATTTTTTGAAGATTAGTTTCCAACGTATCAGTTTTTTCGGACAATTTGGTTGGTTTCAACCAACCGCTGCGGTTAGTTTTGATAGATCCTGTCGTTCTTCAGGTGAGGCTTATGTAATTTTTGAACGAAAAGATGACGCTTCTCGGGCCATGAAACGATATAGAGGAGTTTCTTCAGATGGGCGCCCTCTAAATATTCAACTGATATCAGACCTACCAAGCCCGATGAAGAGAGGTATTGTTGCAGAAAGAGGGCGATTACAACATCGCACTACTGCAGCAAGAAACTGTCGATTTCAAAAAGATCGAGGTAATCAACGCATGCTATTGTATAAAAATATGAGTAGATTACCCACAGTAGCAGAATTGGACGAGGAGCTGGATGAATACAACAAACAAAGGAAACATAGTTGTTGAGGGAAATTTTCACTGTTGAGTTGAATATTTCCTGAGTGTAATCTTTATTGCTTTTTGACGTTTGAATAGCTTATATAATCATTAAAAACATATATTATACTGTAAAGGTACTTTCATTTTCCTGCTGCCGTCTACGGTTGGTAATGCTGAATTAAAAAATAAATGTTGCTGTGATATGTACTCATTTAAAACGGAAAAAGATGACTCGTTCAAATGCAGGGCAGGTAAGTGTTATTAAATAAATTGATACTTAATTGAAAATAAATAGTTAATGAAAAAAATATTCAAATATAATATATTTGTTAATAAAAAATGAAAATTATTCATGATTATTCATTAAGTAATAATTTATAAACCTCAAATGAGCTGATTTCGATCGGGACAGCCAGTTGATTTCAAATAATATTTAATCTGCCCTCGCGCTGCCCTCTATCTCAAAAATGATCCAATGTATGAAAAAATATGTGGAACAAAAGTTGTAGACAATTCAATTCTCTACGATAATGATAGAAATTCAATTAGCATTAAACCCATTGAAAAAGATATATTGGCAAAAAACGTGCAGAAAGTCGGTTTTTTTTGCCTATTGACCCCCAATTTTTGAAGTTGCGGCCGTCGAATCATATGTGAATTTTGAGAATGCTTTTATGATGCCAAAATACAAAGTTTATACAAATTTATAACTGGGTATATCCACTTTCCTAGGCAAACCCCCTAAAATGACTGGCCTAAACTTGTTTGTCACATATTGAATCAACATTTGGGCATGAGAAAGCTGTCCGCGCGTAGGGTGCCGCGTTGAACCAAAAACGTGTTCGAATGAAAATTTCCTGTTGGCGCATTTTGGGCGCAATAAATCTGAGTTACTGTAGATGAAACTTGGATACACCATTATTCACTCGAAACAGAATTACATTCCAAACAGTGGACTGTGAAGGGAAAACCGGCTCAAAAAAAGAAAAGTCTGTTTTTTCGGCCGGAAAAGTGATGGCGACTATTTTTTGGGATAGTCATGGAGTTATTTCAATCGAGTATCTTGAAACAGAAAAAACCATTGCAGGAGCATACTACGCATCATCACTTGACTAGCTGAAGGTAGATCTTATGGAAAAACAGCCACATTTGCAGAAAAACAGAATCCTTTGTCACCCCAAGATAACGCATCGTCTCACACATCAGCGGATGCCATGGCAAAAATCCACGAATTACGGTTTGAACTGCTTTACCATCCGCCTTACTCGCCAGATCTAGCCCCAAGCGACTTTTTTTTTTCCTCACCTGACAATCACGCTAGGAGGACAGAGATTTTCGTCAAATGAAGTGGCAATCACCTCCATGAACAATTATTTTGCAGAGAAAAACGGCGAGTACTATTTGCACGGGTTACAGAGATGGGAGCATCGCTGGGAAAAGTGTGTTTAGTTGAAAGAAGACTATGTTGAAAAATAAAAATTGACTTGTATCTTTTTTAAGTCGGAAACTTTTTAGACCACCCTCATATAGCGAATGTTTGGAATACAAACCTACTAGGAAACAGAGATTGTCGTATAATTCAATGTTCATGTGAAAGTTGTTTTTGGTGAGGGCTTGTTATTCAAGTTTGTATCTGAAAGTATATAATATGATCTAAACATCTCTGTACATAGTTTATTTTGAACATAGTAACTTTCTTCCTTCTTTGGAAGTTTCCCACAATTTTTTGAATAAAGATGGAGAAGCAGAAAGCCAAAAAGTTTTTTTACCAAAATTATAATGAAGCCAGTTATTCAAAATGAGTTCCCATTTGATATGTTAGAAGCCTCTTATTCTATCCAAACTACTAATTTGCACCCAAAAAGTTATCGCACAACTTTCATGCCAATAAGTTACCTGGATGAATTGAAATGAAACAAAATTCAACAACAAATAAACATGTATTTCCTAACTACTCAACTCTACTACACATTTGGAAACTATTGTAAGTACATCAAAAATATCACAACATTTTGGAGGAACTCAATAGGATTGAATTACATTCACAACCTTGGATACTGAAGTATAATAATAATATTGTTTTCTTCTGCTATCTTTGCAACATTATGGCCTCAAGTGAATCATCTACAGTTACTGAATTTGTAGTGAAAGAAAGAATGTATTTACAATTGTAATTATAACTTTACATAGTGAATTTCGAATTAGGAAATGAAAATAAAGAAGTTTCTGATGACTATTACCAAAAATAGTATTTTTTGCCACTTGTTTTGTTGAAATGAAAGTAGTTTAATTCAGGTAAAGACTGATTTGATAGCCTATAAATCCTCTTCTTGAAAAAAGAAAATCTCGATTCGTGGTTAATTCACTTTTGTTGGATACTTCAGAAATATATAGGTACTTATGGCACTCCAAGTTCTTATATTGTGCAAAACTGTGATTTACTTGACGAACAAAAACTTCCATTTGATGCCTACCTGATGTGTATTACGAAAAGACAAATAGTTCATTTCTCTTGAAAATAGAAAAAAGAGAAGGATTTTTATATCTTGAAAACTTATATTCATAGCAATAGATGTGGTTTAGTTCCCTACTGAATTTTTGATTCACAATTTTTGGTATAATCAGACAGTTGACATTTGGGTTCTAAAATATATTTAAGGGTGGACAAGTGCATTTCTTTAATGTCCCTCCTTTCATTTTTTGAACGGGTCAACTCAAAAAATTGAAATTTGGGATAATGAAATCAATGCATAAATAGTTTATTTTGAAGTAAAATTGACAGATGAAACTTTCGAAATTGCGACTGGGCGCCATCTGGGAAAAAAATTATTAAAAAGGGGGGTCTTGCGACACATCTCTTTGAAGCTCCTAACAAATGCTTCACAACCCTAGAATATAATGTCAATATCTTCAACTACTACAAAATGGTGTAACTTTTAATAATTGCCTGAATACATTAACATTTAACTACATAATATGAGGTAATAAGCTTGAGGTCAGTTCAGAAGATGTTCGAAATGGTTGCCTTGAACTTCTTGACAAATGAACAATCTATCCGATATTTCACGCCAAACATTCTCGAACAAAGTAATGTCAATATCTACAAATATTTACTATTCTCTGCCGTATATCCAATATTGAAGCAGGTTCAGTTTTGTACACCTTTTGCTTCAAATAGCCCCATGAAAAAAAGTCCAAAGGTGTCAAATCTGGTGAGCGGGCTGGCCGTTCTCTAGGACCTCGATGGCCAATCCAACTACCGGGAAAAGTAGTATCCAAATAGTTTCTTACTTGCCTGGAGTAATGTGGTGGTGCTCCATCTCGTTGGAATACAATATCCATATCGAATTCATTAGGATTCGCTTCGACAATTTCAGTGATGAGAGGGTCAACAGTAGTTTCCAGCATATTTAAATACAGTGCTCCTGTTAAATTTTGATCAATAAATAGAGGTCCTACAATATGGTTTCCCAACATTCCCGCCCAAACGTTAATTTTTTCTGGATATTGGGTATGTGTTTCCTGGAAAACGTAAGGGTTGGTGTCACTCCAATAACGGAAATTTTGTCTGTGAACATTTCCGTTGAAAAAAATGTACAGAATTATGTTCTTTCGTCAGGGTCATCTTCAGTTGATTGGATGGATTCGATTTGAGAGATTGTTGACGTGGTACCTTTCTACTAGTAAAACCGAAAACTAAATGAGAATATTCTAACTGAACAATGATGCTCATTGTCGTACTGACATTTTTTGTCGTTTTTATAAGCAGAAAATAACTTAACAAACCTTATCGGGTTGTTGGAATTGCCATATGGCAGATAAAAAGGAATATTTCTTGGAATATCGATATTAATGTGTTTGTCTTCAGGAAATTATTGAATGTTCCGCCATTTTGTAGTAGGTGAAGATATTGACTTCATATTCTAGGGTTGTGAAGTATTCATCAGGACCTTCAAAATGATCCATCATAAGACACCCCTTTCTATTTAATTTTTTTCTCAGATGGCGCCCAGTCGCCATCTTGGAAGTTTCATCTGTCAATTTTACTTCAAAATAGAGTATTCATGCATTAATTTCATTATCTCAAATTTTAATTTTTTGAGTTGACCCCTTCAAAAAATGAAAGGTGGGAGGACATTGAAGAAATGCGCTGTATGTGCGTTCTCAATGCTTGAGTTGATTATTGCAATTATTAATAATTAGTTATTTGCTTTTTACAAAAACTTCAAATGAATATATTCGAGTATTTACTCGATCAACAAATTATACTCCACTGATTGATCACAATTCTACCCTGTTTTCGATTACCAAACGATGAAATTTGATTTTAGTCCTACAAAATTCACTTTCGAAAAGATTTTGAGACCTGATGCTCGCTGCAACCTCATTTGGACTGATTTATTGGAGATGGATCAGTCTGAACAGCCAAATTAAAAAGAAGACGATGTGTCGACATTAGTTCTAGAACAGATACAATGTAATTATTTTTAAATAAATCACTTTATGCAATGTATAACTTACCAACATCAAAGAACCCATTTCTTCTGACCAGTCTTGTAACAAATTCCGTACAAACTAAAAATATAACGTCTGTTAGGAAATGTGTTACGATCGCTGATTCAACACCAACACACTCATATAGCACAAATTTTTTTCGCATTAATTAAACGCCTACTGGGGTGAAGTGCCGATTAATTTACCTTACGGTGGATTTTATTGAACGAGTGCAAACATTTACTCAATAACTAGTTTTGTCAATGCCACATCGATACATAAATATAGAAAAACGTCTCATGATATCATCAGTATTTTCTGGTGAAAAACGTCTCAAGGTCATTTTGAAAGATAATCATTTCTTTGAGTATTTCGGAGAATATTTCTATACGTGAATATTTTCAACATTACAAATAATTTTTGAAAAATTCCAAAGATATTCGAATTCGGTTTTTCAGACACTCATTGAATTCAACTTCAAACAAACGTTCATCGAAAAAATAAAATCATTAAGTAGGTTACTGTCATAATCTAAAAGGTTAATCATTGTATAAAATAATCACAATATTCGACCATATTTGAACCGTCATTAATCAATAAACCTCCAACAATCGTCTTTTGGTTCGCCCATATTAAGAAAAAATTCCTACTCAATTCGAAACATACAATGAAAGTGAACGCGAATTTTGTATGTGATTGAAGCTACTCATAATAATGTTTGAGTATTTTCTGAATACACTGCAAGTTCTCGCATAACCCGGACAAAACGTATCTATTTGTCATAAAATAATATTTTATGAATTATTAAAGATTTGAGATCATCAATAACTTTGGATCGACATTAAACCCAACTAATAGTATATTATGCAACGATCATGTAATGATGGTTATTAAGACACGAGCATTAACCGGGATACGAAACGAGCCGAAGGTGAGTTTTGTATGGTATATGCGAGTGTATTAATAACCATTACATGAGAGTTGCATACGCTATTTTTTCTAAACCCGATAAATAATGAAAAACTATAAATATTATATTTGTATTGAACACATTTACAGTAATTAACTCATATTTTTTAAAAAAAACACAAACTTAATGGTATTATCATGGATATATGAAAACTATAAAGATTCTAATTATATTTATATTGAATATAACAACTGTAATTAATCTGATCTTTTAAAAATATTGAAGTCGATGGTATTCCTTCTATATCGCTGTTTTCAGACATTTTGATAATATAGGTAGGTAATATGAAAACTGATTTTGACAAATAAAGCAATTAGTTACTTAGATTAGAATCTGGGACAAACAAAGAAACAGGATTTTTGATTGAAAAATTATGGGTTTCTATTGGTTGATAATCTGTATCGTTATGAAAAATCTGTATCATAATGGATATCATTATGAAACGGATTATGGTCATATAAGTGTATTGTTAGAGTACGGGTGTAGAAAAATTATTTTTCAGTAGTAGTTTGAAAAAATAGCTCTTTTCATTTTTTCATTTTCACCTATTGAGAAATTATAAAAGTATCACAATGGTGAAAAGAGGCCTTTTGAGAGAAAGTAATAAAGACACAATAGATGCATCAAGAATCATTGGAAGATTGGAAACCGAATATTCAAGAGAAACGCGATCAACAATAAACACAGAAAAAGTCGATATAACAATTCAGATGAGAAATAACAATTTATGATCAAGAACCTAATTGAATGCAAAATGATGAAATCATTATGAAAGTTACACTTCGACCTTACGGATACGTCATTTATTGGATCAATAAAAGACTCAATTCACGACGAATATCAAAGATGAAAGAGACTGATCAAGGCGTTGCGTTGTAAATCTAAGCTTCGACATCGATCGTCATACGAGATTTGTCCTCCTTCTTTCACAGCAGCTCTCGTTGCAATGCAACTAGTTGAAAAGTTGTTTGTGCTCGGTTTTTTCATTTTTTATCTAGCTGCTTTGCAGTAAAAGACAGAGGACGAATCTCATCGGGAGTCGATGTTGAAGCTTGGCTTTGACACTGACCGCCCTGTGAAGTTTCGTTATCTTTGATACTCGAGAATTTAGTTCTTTGTCGAAGCCATAGATGTCGTCTTCGTAAAGGAAGATGTCGTCGACTCTACTTCCTCAGGCTTGTTCTTCAAGGGCAGTTAATGAAGAAGAATTTGGTTGAAGGAACATTCTCAATCTTACTAAAACTGATAGTAGATTCTTGGTTCTTCGAATTTTGTCTTCAATCGAGGATCGCCTGCCCGGTACTGATGATGTCCAGCAGGCTGAAACAGCTGTCTAACAGTGACTTAATTATTTATCTTTTGATTTTCATGGAATTATTTTCTATCAGCTTGACTGCATTTACCTTTCCTTATTTTATATCATTTTTAGAAACATCTGGATTCGCTTTACGAAGGCATTTGAGAAGAGCTTTCCAAATTTCTGCTAATGCAGTTGTCGATTTGTAAGATTGGCCAATCCACCAAGGCCGACATAAAAAAACTTGGCAAGTTAACTTGGGTGTCACACCATTAGGTATTTCCACTCATGTATCGCTTGCGTTTACGTAATTATTTTCATAAAATACTCTTTTTGGTTTTTCGAAATTATAAAAAATAGGTTTCAGCCGAGAATAAAACAAGTTATGCTCAAATCACACAAAAAAGTATTACCTTTTCACAACAACAAAATTTTGAACAAACCATCTCAATAAAACCGAAGCAAAGGCAACAGCCATCAACAAAAACGAAACAGAATTTGTAAAATTGTATGAACATAACTAAACCCATCATTGAAATGTGCTCCCTCAAAAATACACACAATGGTGGAATAAAAATACAAAGTAGAAATGAAGAAGAGGAGAACAGACTTCAGAAAAGTGCGTGTATTCAAAATGTTATCAGATCAATATAAAACATAAACAAAATCAAGTATCAAATCAAAAATGAAAATTACTCATTCAAAGTTGAAAAAAGTAACGGAAGAACAATTGAAGCAATTAATTGTTGACCAAAATGAATTCATCAATGAAGAAAATCATTTCAATATTCAATTCATGAACTTTTTTTAAGAAAGGCAATCTTATACAATATATTTTGAGGTTGATGGTAAACTAGTCAAAAAAATGTTGATAATAGAAGACTTTTCATTAGATGGCAATGTTAGAAAATTCATGAAAATAATAGTATAACAGAGTGCAAAAACTGCTACCGATTCCAACATAATCACCACAAATGTAGTAATAATACCGTTTGTCCATGTAGCAGTGAAACATATGAATTGAAATTCTGCAACAATAATAGTGCGCCATAACCTAACAACTACCAGAATTCAAACAGTCACTTCAAAACAAAATATTCAACTGATAATTACGCTACAAGTAATAATTGTCCAGTGTATACAGCGTGACTCACGGTCGATGGTAGGTTAGACGTTTCTGGAAAACGCAAAGCATGATTTTTCTGAAAATTTCACCTCTTACATTTCCTTACCTGTTCTATCGATCTAAAATATTTTCAGTATTGCAGCGTTCCAACTTCTATCAAAAGTCCTAGCAATTATATTTTTTTAAATGGAACAATCCATATATCAATACATTTTTGGAATCGCTCTAAATATGGTCCAAAACATATCCTTAATTGAAATTAAGTACATCAGTACTCTCAATTCATGAAAAGTTGATATTTTGATGATAGTTTGGACAAACTCAAAATATTCAAATAACACCAAGAAATCGACTCCATATCATACAGAGCGTGCTAAAATTACTATTATTTCCATTGTGCATAAAAGTAGTCGTAAGTTCATTTTTTCAAATATATTACTCGATAAATTGAAAGATGGTGAAAAATGCTTCAAGATGATATACATGTCCCTATACCTAAATCGTCAAGTTTTCTTAATAAAGCCGTTTTTGTGGAAAAATAGTTATTCACGTTTTATCTACAAGTGTTGAAAGTGGCATTTTATTTTCTGAGTGGGGATTATTGCAAAACGAGCGTCAGCAAGTGGAGCAAACTCACGAGCAAAATAAAATCACTTTTAACAAATGTATCACACAATTTTTTTTGTATAACGTTACTGCTGATAATAAAAAAAATTATAGGGTCCATGGGATTCGAACACACGATCTTTGGATTACAAGGCATATGTTATAACTACATACGCCAACTCACGTTTTTTTAAGGAGAATTATTGGTTAGTCATGAAGGACTGTCTACAGTTGGACTGAATACTACTTCGTCATCGTCAGTAACTTCACAGGGATTTAATATTTCCAATAGTACGAACTGCATATGTGAACTTTTCTAAATGATTTTTTGGTAGGTGTTCTGATTGAAGTATTTCTATCAAAGAGATTTTCAATAACAGTTGTACAAAAAATAATTTTTAAAGAATTTGATTTCTAGATAGCCGTGGAAATATCAAACTCATGACAGTTTGGTGACTTTTATAAGTAATTGATAAATGGTTATTGACGGTGTTTCAAAAGATCGCCAAAAATGGATGCAAATATTGATTATTCAAACGAAGTTCTTATGAAATTATTTATTATACACGGAACGTGTGATCAAATCATTGCCAGAACTTGTAGTAAATTCAACCAAATGTATCCTGAATTAACACCAATGAACGAGAGGAAGTTTGTAAGATTACAAAATAATTTCCCTAACTATGGCTCAATGTTAAAAGCGCCTTCAACATTACCAAAACCTGTTACTTCAAATGAGGACAATACTGTTAACGTTTTGGCATATTTCTATGCATATCCAGAAGCTTCCATTCGCAGTGCAGAAAAAGATTAAGGTGTATCACATGCTTCAGTACAACGAATTTTGAAAAATAACGGAATGAATCCTTATAAATTTACCAAAGTTCAAGCTCTAAAAGCAGAAGACTTCGAACGTAGAATGCATTTTTGTGAATCTCTTTTGATTCATACACAGGAAGATCGTAAATTTTTGTCAAAAATAATTTGGAGCGACGAATCAAAATTTACGAGGGATGGTATTTTCAATAGAAGGAATAAAAATTTTTGGGCTGATCATAATCCTCATGTTACAAAAGAAATGGGTTTTCAAAAAAAAATTGACCTGAATGTTTTCTGTATTCTGAAGAACAATAAAATTAGCTTTTTTATTTATGAAGACACACTGAATGCAGAGAGATATCTCCAAATATTAAGGACGACTGTAACCGATTTTCTTGAAAATTTGCCTTTAGAGGAATATAGGAATTCGTGGTTTCAACTGGACGGAGCGCCAGCTCATTCCACCCAGGAAGTTTCCAGGAAACTTGACGAACTCTTCGAAAATCCTTGGTTTAGGCGTTTAGGGCCATGGGATTGACCACCGAGATCACCCGATCTCACGCCACTTGACTTTTTTATGGGGTGTTTCAAAAGAAAGGGTACTTCAGTGCCTACCACAAGTCGCGTACAAAAAAACAAATTTAAAGTGTTCAGAATGTAATGGACAACATTTTCAGCATTTATTGTGAAAATGTGATATTTTGTTTACAATTTTGTTATTTTGAATCATCCTATTCTGTTATTGTCTGTACTTTCACATGTTTTAGCCCACAAAATCTTACTTTTTACCTAGAAATGACTGATTTTTGGTACAGTTGTTCCCTGGAAAATTTGAGCCATAGTTAAGGAAATTATTTTGTAACCTTACAAACTTCCTCTCGTTCATTGGTGTTAATTCAGGATACATTTGGTTGAATTTTATACACGTTCTGACAATGATTTGATCACTTTGTTCATGTGTATAATAAATAATTTCATAAGAACTTCGTTTGAATAAACGATATTTGCATTCATTTTGGAAGATGATTCGTCGATAACTCTTTGTAAATTACTTATAAAAGTAACCGAACTGCTATAAGCTTGATAATTCTACTTCTAGCTAAATCCAAATTCTAAAAAAAAATAATGTTTCTAGAAGAAGCGACTTTATTGAGAAAACTTGACGATTTAGGTAAAGGGACATGATATATCATCTTGAAGCATTTTTCACCATCTTTCAATTTACCGAGTAGTATACGGGGGGTTTCATTTGAAAAAATGAACTTTTGACTACTTTTATGCACAATGGAAATAATTGTAATTTTAGCACGCCCTGTATGATATGGAGTCGATTTCTTGGTGTTATTTGAATATTTCGAGTTTGTCCAAACTATCATGAAAATATCAACTTTTCATGAATTGAGAGTGCTGATGTACTTAATTTCAATTAAGACTATGTTTTGGCCATATTTAGCACAATTTATTTTTCATATCGAAAACAGATAGAGATAGGTATAGGACATTATCAACAAAAACGTATTGAAATACCAAAGCAATTTCAAAAATGTATTAATATACGGGGTGTTCCATTTAAAAAAATGAAGTTGCTAGGACTTTTTGATGGAAGTGGCAACGCCGCAATGCTGAAAATATTTTAGATCGATAGAACAGGTAAGGAAATGTGAGAGGTGAAATTTTCAGAAAAATCTTGGTTTGCGTTTTCCAGAAACGTCTAACCTACCATCGACCGTGAGTAACGCTGTATGTATATCCCATCAAAATCATCTGAAATCTCGAATCGACTATGACTTAAGGACCTGGAAATATCCAATATTAAATAAGATTATCTAGATGATTACATAAGTGATGATGAAGAGAACTTCAAAATTCTATATAGTATCAATGCTCGATAAATAAAAAATTAAATGGATCAGCTGATGTAAAAGCAGATTCAGTTATCAGAAACATAGATAAATAGAGCAGAAGAAAAATATTTCAAATTTTAGGTTCAGCAATTTTCATTAAAGAAGGAGTTCTATATGACATAATGGAAAGAGTAGAAAATGATTTGTTTCTTCGAACAATTATTCTACCATCTTTCAATCTAATCTATAGACCACCGAAGGATATAATTCATACTTTTTTCAACTTTATTGATAATGACCACCTTTCCTTGAATTCATCAAAGATGGAGTGCGTAATATTTGGAGATTTCGGCATAGATATTCTATAGGATGCTGCGGAGCCGAATAGACTTCACGAAGTTTATTGTTGAAACCATTTCAATATTTGCAATTAAACAATTCCTACGAGAGAAATCAATAAAAATAGTTCATCTCATTGTTCATGTACTAACGAATACCTCCAAATTAATTAAATGTCTGTAATCGGGTCATGTCCATGATTTCTAAGTGACAATCACTTACAAATCATGGACATCAAAAAAAGGCAAAAAATCATAGTAACAAAATTATAGAAATGTTCAAACTAGAAGATCTACAAATAAAACTGAAATATATCACCCAATATTAATACTGATAAATTATATTCTCAGTTGATCGATTTTTCAAGAGTAGCAATTTCAAAAAACAGTAAAGATTTACAACAAATCGAAACCTTGGTTCAATTACAGCATCAAAAAAAGGTAAAATTGAGAGATAAGTATTTCAATAATAAGAAACAGTTCTTAATATAATTGTTTTTAACTATTCATTCTTAATTCGTCTTTTTTAGTTCTTTCAGGGATTTCAAAACATTTTATATAATATCGGACAATGGAAATCCGAACTAATGAAATTCATCATGAAACATTGTCAATCACCTTCAAACATCATTTGAAATATAGTGAATTCAATAAATATGTTAAAAAGCCTATAATAATGGCCAAAGCAGAATTCTATAAGAAAGAAAGAATTAAAAAAAATGTTTCACAACTACACGAAACAAATTTGGTCAAAAATGCATTTTTCATGATGGAGTTAATTTATATATTTGAATACCCAACAATTAAAAAAATTGAGTTATTTGAAATTCAAGACACATCTAAAAGAATTTATTTTGGTATATATTGTCAATTTTGTAGTTTTACATATTTTTATTTTTTCATACAACTTAAGATTTGATCTCCACAAACTTCATTTTTTTAAATATCAGGACATATTTCGCTAATACAGTAGCTTCTTCGTAATGAATTAGGTGTAAGTACCTAATTGAATTAGGTGTAAGTACCCAATTCACTACGAAAAAGGTATTGTGTTAGCAAAACATGTCGTGTAGTTAATGAAATTACTGTGTATATTCATCAAGTAATGACCGAATTAATCAGAAAAAAAATTGTTTTGTTATTCTCAGTATGTTCTTTTTTTTTCGAGTGTATGTTACATAAATATGTAATATTTCATGGAATTGAAAAACTTATTATTATTAAATATATGTATTCATCGCCTATAAGGGAGTGAATCTCAGATTGTAAATGAAGACATATACACTGAATGTTCATATGTCCTCAACCAGAGCCCAACAAAACATATATGTTATTCAATGTTTATATGTAGTTGATTCGAGGGGATTTTTCATTCCAGTTTGTACCTGAAAGTTACTTCTATGCATGACCTATACATATTCATGTCAAGAGTTTATTTCGGAATAAATTACTTTCTTTTTTTTCGATGATTTCTGCTTTTTTTGTACAAAGATGAAGAACTACAAATTCAAAACCTTCCCCAAAAATTATTTTCCACTAAACATATACCCCTTTCAAATGAAACAAGACCAGAACCTGTCATTGGCATCGCTTTAGGCTTTGCCAAACAAACATTTCACACCTGGATGGCAAGAAGATTTATGGACTTCTGGCACAATCTTCCGGGATTGGCTCACTCCAATGCGTTTATTCACCCTTCGAAGCTTGATACCAAACAGCTATTGGACTAAATGTTTTTAGAGTTTGGTAGAGCCATACTCTTACCATCTGACCTGAAAGACCACTCACCATACAAACTAATCGGCTACGTTAAGAAGCTGGGTTTATTTGGTCGAGTGTGAATAGGTGTGAGCCACAATAAACCCTTGCGGGTTGCGGTGGAGGGTCGAATGGAACCACTCACTTCAGACCTAACATAACCTAACCTACTTGATCATTATTGGATTCAAAGTTGTATACAAGGTGAAGCAATCCTCAAATTATTTGAACAGCTTCTCATGATAAGATAACCTGTTAAAGAGACAGTGAAATAGTTCTGTTATGCAAAAAGTGTTTCCATTATAGACGTGGTTCAGCCTATTACCATCGATGAGAACGATAACGGATCGAAACAGATCTGTTTGGTGTTGGATCACGAATGTTTTGTTTTTGGGCTTAGGCTTCGAAACGCTCTAATTAACTGAAAAATGCTATGAGAGAGATGTGATATAAAAAAACTGTCAGGTATTTACAGTTGTTAAAAACTGAGACTGTATTCGTGTTAGAAATCTCAAGTTATAAGGTGAGAACTCGCTAATCCTTTCTTTCGACTTCTGAAGGTTGTCGGCCGTAGAGGGGCGACAGTTGATTAACGGAAAAACAGATTTGATCGATTATATCAATCGATTCTCCATGCTGGTGTCAACTTAGAAAAGATGGAATATTCTCAAATAAATAACGTCATCTGGAAAATTATTACCTTGAAAAGTAATAAATATTTCGATTACGGATCTAATTAGTTTTACAGTACCCGTACATGTAAGTGATCATAACTTTATATGTGGTATATATTAAGTTACAACTTGTCTTTTTCAGCATTTTAGTCCAACTCAACGCATTAGTAGACGTAGCTTTTTTCGCCAGTTTTGTAACATTTCTGTTTCGCCTGTACAATCAGAACAACCGATTCAGAATGCAAGATTTCGTCTTCAGATCCAGAAGAGTTTACTCTAGGTAACTCAACTTTGCAAAATATATCAGACCAACTTCAAGATAACTTTCACGAAAGTCTCTTTGATGAGGTGAGTAAATTTGAAAATTCACTTTCTTATGGTCTTTTTCGTAATTACAAAAAAAATGCTCAGTAGATGCAATTGCTGACATACCTATCTATAACATACAGGGTGTTTCACCAGGCCATTCTCAATCGAAATTTTTTAACTCCATGAAAATATTGTTAAATCATGTGAAATCATATTTCAACTCCTTATGACCACAAAAACACTAAAAAAATTAATATAGTTGCCCTACAGCAGTCGATGTGGATTTCCAGTCTCCAAGTAGGGACTTTCCGAATATCGCTTTCTGCATTTAAATGCATGTGAAAAAAAGGGCACTTTACGCATGTCCGTTGAATGGTAAAATCATAACTAACTATTTATTGGTAATCTTCGATGCGAAAGTCACTCCTTCTGAGTCAGTGGACTCTGATTCACAAAAATATAAATTATATCAAAACAAAGTCCACATGAACTCAAGAATGAATTTACATTATTTAGAATAGAGATGACAAATCGTTTCGGAATTACAGAAATGTTTACCTCTGTTCTTAAAGCCAGGGAAATACTACTATATTTGAAAGGATTGTTTACTTTTAGATTCAATCTCATTATTCTGTAGACGATACAGACAAAGATCCGGACTATGTTCCAGGTTTTAATTCCAACGAAAATTTATTGAATAATCAGGTAAGTTTTTTCACGGATGAATTATTACTTTACTTATTGTTTTTTTTTGCTTTTGGCAAAAAGTTAATTTTCTTTTTTTTGTAACATCATGTTGTACGATTGAATGTTGAACTCTTGAAATTTAGTGTAGTTGTCGTGGTATATGAGTAACGTCGGAAAATTAAAACTTTTTGTGTACGTAATAAAGACATCATGATACAATTACCGTTGAAATTTGTCGATTGACCACCTAGAATCCAAGATAAATTTATTTAAAAATTGGGTATTCAACATGGACTGTAGTTTTGTAGTTTTCGTAGTTTTGTGTCTGTTTCTTCTTTTCTATTCTATTTTTCTTGTCCAAAATAAGCGTATTACGTTGAATCTCCAGAAAATCAATGAGTTTGTTCTGAAATATCTATTTTATTTCGATGTTTTGTGATTTGATATTATTGAATATTAAGTTCTTGTTACAATATTGTACAATTTTGAGTAATTCTCTGTGTTAACAAAAAATAAAAACGCTTTGCACCAAAAACTTTGAAAATGTATTTACTTTTCAAAAAAATTGACCATAGTCAATACCATAGTTGTGTAATTTGTCCAGAAGAAAATGTTTACAAACGAAATCATAATAATCGAGCCAGAGATGCCTAAGCCCACATTTTAATTCGAGTCGTATTTTTTCAATATGGTCCTTGGACGGCGGTGCTCACTAGAATGTGTGGATTTTACTTGAATAGTCTTAGTATCTTATTGTATAACACGTGCCAACTTGTCCATTATGTTCAACTGAAGCATAACAATCATAAAGTGAGTCCCAATAGAAACATTTGAAGAAATACAGTTTGCTGAAGTTTTTTGTGTCGATATCGTAGAAACACGTAGAAAAATGAATTTCATTAGTTCGGACTTCCATTGTCTGATATTATATAAAGTCATTTGAAATCCCAGAAATAATTATTAAAAAAAAAGAAGAATTAAAAAATAAAAATAAAAAGTTAAGAGATTCCAAGCCAAGTTACTTCACGACGTTTCGATTGTTAGTATCCACAATCGTCTTCGGGTGATGACTGGATTAATTCCTCCGAGAGATGACTATTTATGGGTCATTCGAGTACTCTCACTTATCTACGCTTGAAAGTACTCGAATGGCCCATAAATAGTCATTTCCCGGAGGAATTCTTTCAATTCTTTTTTTTTATTACTACTTTCAGGGATTTCAAATCATTTTATATAATATCAGACAATGGAAGTCCGAACTGATGAAATTCATTATGAAACATTGTTGATCACCTTCAAAGAAACGTAGAAAAATATCCAAGAGGGTTCCATTCGAACTGAAACCTATTCCATTCATACCAAGCAACATAATAGTTACCTTCACTGTTGTGCTTCAAACTTTGAACTATCATTCCAGCTGGACCCCACAGAGATACCTTAGGTAGATAGTGTTCAGAGGATAAGTGCCGTATGTTGGTCAACTAGAGGAACTAGAGTTTTAATCTTCGTCTTTGAAGATGATCACTTGGTGATCGAAACACGTGTCGAGGTGTTAAAAATAACGATTTGGTGTTGGAAAAAAAAACTTCAGTAATATTCAAACTGGAGGAAAGACAAAGACATCTGTGAAACCCTGGATACACCTTCCAAAAACCAGAAAACATCAGGTATTCCTCTGCCGACTGAGACATGCCAAATTTTCGCACGGTTTCCTTTAATCGCACGTAGAATGAATACTTTATGATATACCAATATGCAATCATTATTGGATGAAAGTAGGCATATTCACTAGTATTTGTCTGCCTACTGAATTAATCACTATTGGATAGCAAATTGCTAAATAATTTTGATTTAAAAGGGTTATATTTTTTTATATTTTTAGGAGTGATTAATTTTTTGGGAAAGAAAGTTTTTGGCTTTCTACTACTCTATCTGATACAAAAAAAATGGATGAGAGAATCTTCCAAAGAAAGGAAGGATTAATCAATTTGAAAATAAGTAACTCTATACATGGATGTGTAGATCATGCAAAGAAGTAACTTTCAGACACAAACTGAAAGAAAGTCCTCCTGAAACAGCTACTTTCATATAAACATTGAATTACACGAAAGAAAAAATTCTTTCGAAACAAATACTTCTATATGAACACTGAATTATACAGAAGATACTTTTCTCTATTCAGTTTGTATATCGAACATTCGTGGAGGAATAAGAATCAGATATCATTCACATGAGTTCTACTTTGAATGAATGGTAATAAATTGTACTCACATGGAACACTGTCACCCTAACTGGTATACACGTGTTTCGCCTTAAGACACTTGCCCTAAGGCTCTTCAGTACCAAATTGGATAACATTATAGAAAATACACACACTTCATTCATGAATTACGATTTTGAATGTCACGGAATAAGCTTGATCTGCTTATGTCATCGATGGATGTGTATTTTCTATAATGTTATCCAATTTGGTACTGAAGAGCCTTAGGGCAAGTGTCTTAAGGCGAAACACGTGTATACCAGTTAGCAGTTAGGGTGACAGTGTTCCATGTGAGTACAATTCATTACAATTCATTCAAAGTAGAACTCATGTGAATGATATCTGATTCTTATTCCTCCACGAATGTTCGATATACAAACTGAATAGAGAAAAGTATCTTCTGTATAATTCAGTGTTCATATAGAAGTATTTGTTTCGAAAGAATTTTTTCTTTCGTGTAATTCAATGTTTATATGAAAGTAGCTGTTTCAGGAGGACTTTCTTTCAGTTTGTGTCTGAAAGTTACTTCTTTGCATGATCTACACATCCATGTATAGAGTTACTTATTTTCAAATTGATTAATCCTTCCTTTCTTTGGAAGATTCTCTCATCCATTTTTTTTGTATCAGATGGAGTAGTAGAAAGCCAAAAACTAAATAATTTATTGTACTAAATTGCTCGAACAGCAGTTTGACCATAAAATAGTCTATATCTTAGTGCAAGTTGTTTGGTAGCAAGTAGTGGAGTATGATATTTCATTGATGACCCCAGTGAAATTTCGAAAGACAAATAAAATTCAAGTTAACCGTATTCTAATTCAATTTTCTCAATTATGAAACGTTTTTCTCAAACCCGCTTAATACAATGTACCGAACATTCTGAAATATCATGCAAGTAAGAAATTAGTATGCAATACACGCTATTTTCAGTCTCCAAAGATTAATTTCAGCTAGCCTAGTATTCTCACCTGACTGGCATGCGACATTCCATCGTTAGTATTCAGTGGTTTGGCGACGGTGATTTTGACTATTCCTTTCGGGGCTGTCTTCAAAACTTGTACGGCCCTGTCGAGGGTGGCATGTTCCACGTCGATATCGTTTACAGCGAGCAATCTGTCACCTGGAATCAACCTTCCGTCATTCTGGGCCGCACCTCCAGGTACTAACGATCGAATCACAATAACAGTTTCCTTCGTGTTCAGCGGGTCCTGAAAGTATTAAGATATTAGTATATTACAACAAGTAGAGAACAGGAATTCATGATAGGTATAGTCGAAGTAAACGATATTGTGCACTCTTAAAGTTGACGGCACTCTCAAAGGCCAAAAACAAATACATAGAAGTGAACCGGCAGCGCACTAGTCCACGTGGACTGTAGACTTGGCGGTTCGTATTGGATAATTTTTACTAACTAAGTTTTATGATTGACTGGGGAGTCATAAAATTAAATTTGTTATGTTGGTCATGTTACGGTGACTGATAGAAATCGGAGAATGTGTGGATGGTTATCGCCGTCGTGTTCAGTTCAGGAACTGATCGCGATTTGAGTGTTGAGATTCGATATTGGTGCAGTTATAATTACTTAACATTTTTGTTATCTATTTAGAATATGGCGTCCTTGGGCAAGTACTAATAGTTATAACAAGTGTGATAACAACGCAGACTTCTGCTAGTAAAGTGATTCCAATAGCGAAGGTAAACAATGCTGAAAAGAGATACCAGTGAATAAGATTCGGATGCATTTGAATGTTGAAACACAGAGAGTATCTATCAATGTATATGAGAATCTACATCTCAAGTTTGGTTTCAAGGGAAACAAACAAATACAACAACATCAGATTTGACCGAAATTTCTTTCTCAACTGTACGTAAAATAGTCAAAAACAAACCTAATGAACGCAAAACGCGATGTGATACAGGATTGCCAAAACCTTTAGATGTTCATCTAATAAAATCATTGAATAAAGCAATATACGATAATAATCACATTTTCTCTGGTGCTGTAACAAAATTTTCAACGTCAAATTTTGCATTTGACTTTTTATGTTTGGATTTATATGCCTTTTTTTATATTTTATACTAACTTCACATGATCTTTATTTTGTAGATATTCTTGATAAAGGAAAAAATATATTTCCGAAAGCTTCAATAACAAAAAATAGTGTTTCCATAGCCCGCAGATATTGACTGAAATACCCAACTCAAAAATAATTTATAGTTATAAGCGTTTTCAGGGCCTATAATTTATTGAGTTGTGGGTTTTTTTGCCAATGAATGAAATTACAAATCATACTTACAGTAAAAATGAGTAAAATTCAATTAATTGAACATATAAATCGCTAATCAAATGATTAAATAAACAGAAATGAATATATGTTTTCGTAATGCATTATTTTCAAAATACACATTTTTTTAATGAACAAATGTAAAGAAATCAAAATAATAGTGGAATAACAATTGTTTTGCTACTCGATCCTCAGCAATCAAATAATAATTAAAAGCTGATTCTCCAAAAACACACGTAGAACCGTCAATGTGTGTTGGGAATTGTTAGTGAGATATATTGCAAACAGATACATCTGAAGATGAAAATAAATATTTACCATTGAAATATACATTGTGTGTATGACTAACTCAGTCTAAAATCAAACATTCCACCATTGAGGCGCATTCTCACGAGTCAGGTTCAGTTGACCGATAATAGTTGATCAACAGAAGTTGAATTAGTTTTTGTTCACTTTTTTCAATACAAAATGTTTCAATCCGTTTCATTCCCAACTCAGTTTAATGTAATTCAGTTGAGAAAATTTCATCGAAAGCAGTTGTGCGTGAAATTGTAAGTAAGTGTACTAAGTGTTGTGTTGAAAGAAGAACTGAAAATAATTCCCATTTATATGTGTTAAATCGTATTGACATGTTTCAACTTGAAAGGAATTGGCAGACAACTCATTAGTTGAACGATAAAGTTTGACTAGTCAAACTTTTGTTAATCCACTGAAAAGTTGATCAACATTAGGTTTATCGTTCAACTTTTATTGATCAACCATTTTCGGTCAATTGAACTTGACTCGTGAGAATATATATATATATATATATATATATATATATATATATATATATATATATATATATATATATATATATATATATATATATATATATATACAATAAATATTTCGTTTATATAGATGAGTGGGAAAGTAGGGATTCAAATAACAGGGAGATAGTTGAAAATACTTCTGAATACTACTTACTCACATATATATATATATATATATATATATATATATATATATATATATATATATATATATATACAATAGATCGCTTCAAAAACACTTCACTAACTTTCTTCGAAAGCTTCTGATAATTCCTCTTCCATATTATCTGTTATGAAAGTGTCCAATCTCCATATACTCTTTGTCAACTAAAATTACTTTTTTAATGCTTTTCTGCCAGTCTTCTTCGGTAATATTAGATAATTCTTCTTTAACTAATAGCTCTATTATCTTCTTATCAAATTTTGGAAAATTATTTTTACGCCTGATGCTTTGTTTCAATTTTCCCCAAATCAACTCGATGTGGTTGAAAATACTTTTCAGCAATACTCTCAAGGCCATACACTTCTTCAAATGTTTTTGTCTGTAAAACTTCAAGTAGTTGGTTTTTAGTATAGTTATCTTCAAAATACAAATTGTTATCCATTAAAAAAACTTTGTATTTCATCTTTCCCTGAATTTTTATTCGGTACTTTGATTTGGGATCAATGTGTTTTCAAACCATTCCTCAAAAATATTAGCTTTCATGTTTTTATGATAGTCAACATTGCAGTCCTCAAGTTTTTTTCCACATAAGTTCAGAGAATTCGAAACCCACCCTTTACTTCCTCCGCAATGCACAATGATTAGTCGCAACTTTTGTTTGCAGCCATGTTAGACGTACACATTCTCGAACCATCAGTCCACCTTTTCGTAACTGTGTCGTGAGTGTCATACCAAGTTTCGTCCAAATAGAAAATTTGCCGTTGTTCTTGTCTATATTTAGTTATTTGTTCTAAGTATTTGTAAAATTCCACTATTCTTCTGCTTTCCATAACTGCTTGACGTTTGTTTATCATTTTGAATCTAAATCCCAGTTTCTTTATCCAATTTTGACAAGTTTTGTCACAGCAGTTCACGTTATGGCCGGAAGTATTCAACTTCTTCCTTATGATTTCAGTTGTAGGAATCTCATTGATTTTGTAACAGTCGTATATTGTTTTTTTTTTCAATTATTATATTAGATGAACATCTGAAGATTTTGGTAACCCTATATCACATCGCGTCTTGCGTTCATAAGGTTCGTTTTTGACTATTTCACCTACAGTTGAGAAAGAAATTTCGTTCAAATCTAATGTTGCTTGTATTTGTTTGTTTTCCTCGAAATCAAACTTGAGAGGTAGATTCTTATATACCTTGAAACATATTCTCTGTGTTTCAATATTCAAATGCATCCAAATCTTATTCGCGGTATCTTTTTTTCGCATTCTTCACCATCGCTATTGGGATCACTATACACAGGAAAAAGTTTGCGTTGTTATCACACTCGTTATTACTATTAGTGCTTGTCCAAGGACGCCACATTTTAAACAGATAACAAAAATTTTAAGTAATTTTAACTGCACCAATATCGAATTTCAACAATCAAATCGCGATCAGTTCCTGAACTGAACAACACAACGGCGATACTCATTCCCACATTCTATTCGTCACCAAAACATGACTTCAAATTTAATTTTATGACTCTTCAGCCGATCATAAAACTCGGTTAGTAAAAATTATCCAATACGTACCGCCAATTCTAAAGTCCACGTGGACTAGTTGGCAGCGGCATTATTTCTCTGTATTGGTTTTTTTGACCTTTGAGATGCCGATAGCTTTAACTATTCACAATACAGATTACTTCGACTATACCCGCGGCTTCGTGACAGACCATTTTAAACAAATAGTTATGATATTTTTTCATCAACCCAAAACTTCAGATTTTGAACTTCAGAACTGACGAAATTCAATACAATCTTTGAACCAATATTTTTCCCCTTGTGGGTGGAAGTTCCTGATTCCCTTTCTTGATGCTCATTTACGATATACAAGGAAGCAGGAATTCCTTCCGCTTCTTTCATATCTGCCTTCAACTTTTGTCTGGCAGTTTCAGCTCCTTGCAGATGCTTCTCGTGTGCTTCTTTCGTGTTTTGTTGGCTTTTAGATGCCTTAAATCTATCGCATACGCTACATATGTCTTTAACCAAGTATAAACTTTGTATATATGATGGAATCGGCCGATACTTGATGAAAATCCATAACTAACGTATTCCAAAAACACTTTATTGTGAGATTTTCACTAAATTGTTTTACAAAAACGCAACACGTGTTTCGCCATACAATGGCTTCATCTGGCGTGTCTTTCAACTAATTCTACACATTCAATACTAAATATATACAGTGTCACAGATAAAGTCCGCATCAAATGGGAAACTTTTTTATTTATCGTTTTATGTGAAATTTGATTTTGGCAGTAGATTTTGCTTAAGAAATGATGTCAAATGGCGTCTACAAAATAGGTCACGTGATTTCCTTAACCTGTCATAAAATGACATTTAAAAAAAGAAACATCGAAAAATGACATTATTCTTCAAAATATCCAAAAATATCAAAGGATAAAAACATTTTCTTTTGTAATTTTATACCCACACACCAAGTTTCAAACCCATAATAAGTATTTTATATTTTCACTATTTTTCCGCACTCCTGCTTTTTCTACTTATCAAAATTCAAGCACACCTGTACTAAATCATTTATTTTAACTAAACTCGTCACCGAATTTCTTTTTTTGTAATATAATAATATTTTAAGAGCCTCTTTGATGTTAAAAACAAATTTTGAAAAATAAAAGTTGTCAAACTTGATGCAAAGTTCATCTAGTTTCAACGGGGCTTTCAAAACTATACAGTACTTGAGGAGTTTTTTAATGAGCAAATGGCCTCACAATATGAATTAGAACAAAACGGAACATTAGGAAACATCATTTCGTGATTCTTGAAGCCCATTCAATAAAAGAAAAAACTCATAGTATTTACATTTACCCACTCCGCTAACAACACTAATTTTTAAAAAAACTGGGTAGGCTGTGAAATAATATGAAACTACATAATGTGTTTTAGAAAACGTCACTGTCACTGAATAAATTAATGTCCGTTAGTTCAATGTAATGTATGAAAATTAAAATAATATGTTATCTTTACAAGAAAAAATTGAAATTGTGCTAATTTGTGGTGAAAACACATTGCATCGACAAGTGGCTGATATTTTTAACGCAAGACATCCTGGTAGACATGTACAGCAATCCACTGTAAGTAGGATTTTAAAAAAATTTAAACTGACTGGTTCAATTGAAAATACTTTTAAAAAACGTCATAATCCATCACGCAATAATGATGAGGTTCAGTTGGCTGTCTGCCTGGATGTTATCGAACAGGGAAAATCAAGTATTACCAATATTGTAGATAGAACTGGCGTTAAAAGAGAAAGCGTAAGAGCAATTTTACATAAAAATAAATTCAAACCCTACAAACCCAAATTTATAAATACCTTAAAGGAAAGAGATTTCGATGTTCGACTAGATTTCTCTTTCTGGTACCAAGGAGAAGTAGAATTAAACAGAAAATTTCCTTACAAAATCCTATGGACCGACGAAGCTACCTTCACATCGAACGGCGTAGTCAGTTCCCAGAATTGTAGGTGGTAGGCTCAGGAAAATCCTCATTTTGTGATAGAATGTCGGGACCAATATTCATTTAAAACAAATGTGTGGTGCGGTGTTTTAAATAATCAGGTAATGGGACCATTCTTTTTTAGACACAATTTAACTTCTCAGGATTATTTGCAATTTCTAAATACTGAGATCAGTGATATAGTAGACAATATGCCGGTTGAAATAAGACACAGTCTGTGGTATCAATGTGACGGGGCTCCTATTCATAGTTCAAGACAAGTCAAAGAGAAACTATTAGAAATGTTTAGGGGCAAAGTTATTGGGCGAAATATGGAGCAAATATGGCCGCCTAGGTCGCCAGATTTAACCCCACTAGATTTTTTCTTGTGGGGTTACTTAAAACAAATCGTTTATAAACAAAGACCTTTTCGTGACGTGAATCACCTAGAAACTGTTATTAGAAACTCTATTTTAAACATAAACCCTGTGAGTATCAGCAACTCAATAAAAGATGTATCAAGAAGGACAATTATCTGCATAGAACGCGATGGAAGACATACAGAAATGTAGTGTATTTAATGTCGTGAGTCTTTTTTTCGTGTTTTTTTGCTATTAGGTATAGATACATGTTTATTTTCAGTTCCTTTTAATTGAGATTAAATTCCACTGTATTTTTTATTAAAAAAACATTAAACACTTCTAAACACTTCAAGATCTTCTAAATGTAACACCTCGTACTCATGATTGAACTCATGTCCTCCTGCTAAAAGATGGTTTGCAAATGTGGAATTGGTCTTTCTATTTACAAAACTACTCCTATGTTCTTTAATTCATTGGAAAAATGTTCTTCCTGTTTGGCCAATATACAGTTTTGGACAAGAGCCACAAGTCAGCTTATATACTCCTGATCTATCCGACACCAAAGTTTTGTCCTTATTGTTTTTAATAAATTCACTTCGTTTACAGGTACTTTGATTTCAGGTACTCCATAAACTATATATATATTTAGTATTGAATGTGTAGAATTAGTTGAAAGACACGCCAGATGAAGCCATTGTATGGCGAAACACGTGTTGCGTTTTTGTAAAACAATTTAGTGAAAATCTCACAATAAAGTGTTTTTGGAATACGTTATAAACTTTGTGTTGTGGCTCTACAGCAATGGGACTTGTACATTGGAAATTTTTCAATATGTGTTATTACGGTTTCGACAACAGCATTTGTCAATTTGTTTTCCCCCCACCTCTCCTATCTCTGATGATTCCATCTCTCAATTTTGATACAGCATTGTTGATTCTCTTAGAAGAAATCCTCAAGGCTTTTTTTTAAAAAGGTTTTGCGCACAGTCTGGGTTTTTACATGATATAACCTAGTATAAGATCGTTTCTCGGAATTTTTAACTCTTTTCCGTTTAATGTCTTCTTCTTTAATATTGGCTGTAATGAACGAAGTTTGTGAATTATAATTCGTTAGTTTATAAAATTCATCAAAAATATTCAAGTGACATATTGCTACTTGTTTCGTTGAATATCTAATCGGAACTAGGAGTTTAGGTCCTTTCTGATTTATCCTGCATCTGCAATGATCCACATCCAATACAAGGTATTTTTTCAAGATAATACACATCTGATGCTTGGTTCTGTTCAGAAACATGACTCGAGAGTACTTATTTGTCGTATAGTGCCATACACTCATTTTCACAAAAATGTCGCTTGGTTCCTTTCTGATGAGCATTACCCAAATATGAAAATACTACAACGTGAAATTCAAATTTTCACTTTGCAAGTAAGAAACCCTGTATATATTTGCATTGTTTCTAATCTTTTCATCATTCAACTACGTGGTTCATTATATCCAATTTTTATTCATTCTATTTCTATGAACATTACCGTTTTCTCTGCCTACTTCCGCCATCTGTTGACAAACGGCTCTTTCAAGTGAAGTATTGATCGAACGAGAGAAAATACTCCCTGAATAATTTCTCAAGAGCTATGTGGGATGGGTTGGCTGTAGACTATTTTTGTCAATTTCTTGAATAAATGCTTGAAATGAAATGAATCGACAAATTTAAATATTATTCAAACCCTTTAGTCACTTAGTCAGGAAAGTACTTCAAAAAGCGAATTATCTCCAATGATAAGGTATTCTTTATGCCCGAACAAATCTTAAGAATATTCGAAGAGAAAGACACAAGGTAATCGTTCAGAACCGCCAGAAGAAAACATGCATAACGATTTTTCATAAAATACATCGCACGATTTGATCTCCACAAACTTCATTTGAAAAATATATCACAACATATTTCGCTAATACAGTAGCTTTATCAAGTGATTTGAATACTTCAAGTTGATTCTTACACTAATATTCATATAGGTACTACAGGTAACCATAATCCAGACTACCTCCAAAAATATTACCTAAACCTGCTCTACCTGAGGTACCTCTCCAATTATGATCATCTGAAGCATATTACCTCACATCTACATCAATAATAATTCTTTATCGGTTTTTTAAGAAAACAAGTTCAATAATGATGATCTATTCCAATACAGACGGTCATTCATTAGAATGTTTGTTCGTTAAAGATATGATTTTCTTCTAGAAGATGACTTGAATATGTTGAATTTGTTTTCTCATTTACACAATGCATATGATGTTCCTGGATTCAATGCCTGAATGTTCTGGCAGTTTGACCAACATATACCTTAGGACATGTTCCACACTTTAATTTATATACTCCGGATTTCTCGAATTTGTATGTTTTGTCTTTATTATTTTTAATTAACTTTCCCAACGTATTACTTGTTCTATATGCAATTTTAATATCTCGTTTCCTCAAAAATGAAGCCACTTTTTCCGTTGTTTGTCCAAAATACGTTAAATCTCTATAATTTTGATTATATACCTTATCAATAGGAATCAGAAAAAAAATGCATAACGATCTAAAATGGTGCGATTATTATAACCATCATTACCAAAATCGTATAAAAACTTTCATACTACACAAGATCAAACAAATAGATGTGAAGATTCTCTAATGACAAATATATGAACAATATTGCTATGTTTATATGATCGACTAACATTTTTGCAACGACTGATAGATTTCATCTGGATAGAATGTTTCAATAGATATATTACATTACTCTCATTTCAAATTTAAAAAAAATATATTATCAACTTCAACATGACTAAGACGTCTAAGCACTCTGTTGTTTCGGTAATTTTTGTAGACCAACTGAAATAGTTCTGACGGTGCTGCAAAATGGTGTCAATTGTCAATAATTCAATTTATTTCTGTCAACAATTGATCTTTATAAATGACATTGCTAATGCTATTATATTTTTTTCAGGAAGAGATGATTGCAAAAAACGCATGAGTTGTGTTGACGTACGTTGAATTATATAAATACGCTTTGATCTTCGCTTTTGATCTCGTCTCAAAATATTCTGATAATATTGAGATGCAGTTACAGGAGTTTATAGATACCCAACTGAAATATGGGAACACAACATGAAATAGCAGAAAGGACCTACATGACGTGTGTAGATTTCATTATTTCAGCTCGAGTTATCACTAAATTTCAAAGAAGACATGCTATCTCCAGTTCAATCTACTTTGAAATTTCATATGCAGGATCTAACAAAAATGTAGCATGGCAAGTGAAATATTCGAATTCAAAACAAATGGTTAACAGAAAACATAAATCAATAGCAGCACTTTCAGACTGAAACTTGCATAACGGAAATATACAGAGTGTTTCCTAACTACGGTACTAAACTTCAGAGGGTTATTCGTTAGGTCGTTCCTATGAACATATGTCCGCAGTTGCTTCGTTTCTGAGATACAGTTGTATTTCCAGTTGGTTAATCTAAGAAATGAAAAACTACAACATGTCAGTGGCGTACTTTTTTTCCCAATATTGTTGAGTGTGGTGCCCACAGAGACTCTACTGGACCTAATAATTCCAATTTAGCTTGGGCTCAATAAGCGCCTTATTACTTCAAATAACTGTAGCAACCAAATCTGTGGAAGGATATTTAGGATATTTTATAAAGACTGTTCTTTTAAACTTCAACGCCCTGTATCTCAGTAACGAAGCAACTCCGGACATATGTTCATGATAATTTTTTTTCTTAAAACGACCTAACGAATCGCTCTCTGAAGTTTCGTACCGTTAGGTAACACCCTGTATATGATGGGATACAAGTTGAATAAATGTTAATTGAAACACGAATAAATCTAACTGTGTGAGGTAGGAATATGATAAGTAAATAATCTGACAGATATTTCATCATTGAAAAAAGTTTTTTTGAAAATCCATTACAATATTTGCATTAATTAACAATTTGTTGGTAAGACGTTTGTACAAATTGCTATAACAGCTGATCAACAATAGCTCTCCACTTGGTATTCAACTCATTCCAAAGATTAATTGATCAATTATAAAAACGCTCTGATTTTTTTTCTGTTAGGAAATGGCATTATTGATTTTCAAAAACGAATTGATTTATCAACCAATGATTTGAATCAGCAAATAAAAAAGCAAGTACCTATAAGTAATGAAAAAAAAATTATGAAAAAATTTTCTCATCCAAAAATATTTCATGACAACAACATTGTGAAATAAATGTAAACACTACAATTGTAAGTGATGTGAAAAATGGTATATACATTGGAAATAATAAACAAACTTCTGAATAAAGTAATAATAACCTTGAGAAGTGAAACTTGTGCCAAGGTAAGTCATAGAAACAGATACATCTGTATAAATACAATCTCACATATATTCATATACAAAGTATATGAACATATGTGAAAAAAAAAACCAAATGAATACATCAATTCAAAATATGTGCTTCATAACAATATATGAATTAAACAAAATTATTCAGAAATGTAGTTAATGAAAGGTATATCATGATTTATTGAAATTCATTATATCATGGAAAAAAATTCGTGTAGTCTCCATTAGCCATTCTTCAATTTTATTTTCATATAAAAAAAATTTGGTATTTTTCATATAATGGGGCAGCTTATCGAATATATAAGGAATTATATACATGTAATTTTTCATAATATCGTTTCCTTTACTCTATTTTTTTTAAATATGTTAATTTATTTCCTGTATCTTACTCATGATCATTATATTGACCGTTTGATTTATTTCTTTACATATAAATTAAAAAAAACAAAAATATAATTAACATATATCCATTTTTTACTAATTTTGATAATGCACTTGAAAAATGATATTTTTCATTATAGATTATTTTCAGAAAGTATTCTTGAATAACTTCAAGTTTGGTCAAAAAGGTTCTACTCACTCCGCCCCAGCCTGATATTCCATATTGTAGTTGTTATTGAACCAGAGCAAAATAAAGTAATTTCAAATGTTGTACACTCAAGAATTTTTTCAAATATTAAAATGTTGGCAGGAGGGTCTTCAATTTTTTCAGCAAATAATTGATTTGATGATCCCATCTCAATTTTTCGTGTGCTGCAAAATCAACAAAATCCATTTTTCTACATATCCTTCTGAATGCGATGAATTAGAAACTAGACTATAGAGTAAGTACATTTCTCCTTCTATCTGAAAGAAAGGTATTCTGATTCTCTGCAAAACATTCCCATGTTTCAAATTTTATACATTTTTCATAAATATTTCCACTTACTTCAGAATATCCGGGATATATACATGTACAAAATAATATTATTATTTTGAAGTAACAATGCAAAGTCTACTTGGTGTGACGGCGCAGATATATATTATATTACTGATAATGGAAAATAATTATATTCGTTCAATTTACAAATATTTATATCAGAAATAAAATATTCGGAAATGTCATATAGTGAAATATAGAACTGTTATAAGTGGATTCCTTATCCAAAGTTAATATCTGCCGCAATTCAAAGTTTGTATTCAACCAGTATTTGATATTTGTCTACTTATTTTCAAGGTGTACTCATATTTAGGTAATGACCAATAGTGACCGACATCTAAAATATACCAAGCATTTTTTCTACCTGGTAATCCAAAATTGAGAACCCCAGCCCATGATCGTTTTTCACCAACTCTACAATCGTGGGTTCGTCACTCCACATTGGCAACCCTGCAATCATCTCCAAGGACCTCGATCTGCTGATAGCTTCACTGGCCATGCTAGAAGCAATGGACGTTTCTGATTTTGCCTTCACTAGGTGATTGCTTTCGTTGATCGATACCAAAGTTTGCAGGCTACCCGCAAAAATTTTCTGAAAAGAGAAATATCTCTATAACAAAATCAGAAATGAAAGAACAGAAAACAATATCTTCCCCAAAATGTTCATTCCCCAATCTAATATAGCTACTGCTTCTTCAAGACTTTTACTCATATTCAATATTCATTGGTCAGTATGAAAACAAAATGAATATGTACTGCGAGTATTAACCGAATATTCGATAATTTTATCCAGAATATAAAAGAAGCCAAGTTCACTTCTGATCAATATTGCGTCCGAAATGATCATTAGACTATTCAATAATATTTCTTTAAATCAAATGCGTCAACTGTCCTTCAGAAAACTTTTGAGCAATTTCTAAATCAACTTTCATGATTTTTTATTTGTTGAATTTGTCTCTGCCAGAAAAAAAAACAAAATAAGCTTGAAGCATTTGGAAAATTAGGGAAAATTGATATGTAAAACAAAGTCACAAAATCGTGCTGATCACACAATTCTCATATTTTGTTTTGTTGGATTTGTCTTCATCCGGAATAGCAGAAAAACTAACGAATCTTTTGAAACATTTTCAGAAAAAGATTCAGGCACAAAGAAATTGACAACTTTTGGTTTTCCAGTTATGACAGTTGTAATTGTGGCCGCATGCAATATCCATCACGCTGTCATTAACAATGCCGCGAGCGAGAACATGGAATCTTCCAGAACGAAGTCGTAATTTAATTAGGCTGCGGAATATTGCGAATCAATCCATTGCAGGTGAAGTAGAAATCGCACGAGAGGGGCGCCGTGTTCAGTGATGCCAGGTCTACCTTTTTGGCAATAGATTTCCTGCTTTGGCTTTTGAACTACTGTTTGAGAGTTGAAATATATTGACTCACTTCACTTTCTAATAATTTCCAAATGACTGTGAAATTATAGTGTATGTGATTTATATCTGCAAAACATATTTTCTACTTTTTTCGTGTCGATCTACATTTTTTTTGACTCAAAATCTACTGCTGAGCACGAAAATGACCCGGCAACACTGACCATGTTATTATGGCCTGATTACGTGCTCCACAAACACATTCTGTAAATGTCAATTCAATTCAGGTCACGATATGTCTGACTCGTATTAGGAATCACACGTTTAAAGGTAAGACCTCGTTAGTCCTTAGCTCGCACAAGTTTCTCAACTTCTGAGAGTTGTCATTCGTATAGGGGCGACAGCTGATTAACGGAAAAATAGATTTTAAATAGATTCAAACAGATTTCATCAAAGCAAAAATTTATTTATGATCTGATGATTATCCTCTAAAAGTCCTTCGACTTTACGTTTGTTTCTACATATTCCTAAAAAAACCTTACTTACCTTCTTTGTCGTTGCAATTGTTTGCGCTCTGAGTCAATAAAATACATTTTTTTTACAGGACATTCCTAATCCCATGAGCTATCGCTCATATTTTTAAAAGCTTCACGTCTATTGAAAACGAACTCGTTTCCATCAGCTCACCATTTATATGCATTAGGCGATATATGAAAATGCAACAATACTTTAGGAATCAACTGAAAGGCATCAAGATGAAGTTGATGAAAGGAAAGGAAAGCTGAACTTTGTTAATATATTTGAAACTTCGATCCTTTCTAGATTTTGTTTCTTCCCATACCACAAAACAAAGAACTGGCCAATGGAATTCGTCACATTGCTTGAATTCTTTCACAAGAGAGGAAACTCTGGATGGAGATGAAAAACCAATGTGTTCGAGGTGCAAGGAAAAAAGAAAATGTACAAAGTCCCTATCAATCTATAAGTTTCCCCGTATTTTGGTAATTCATTTAAAAAGATTCCCTCCAACGGAAATATTCAGAGGCAAATTGACTTTCACATCAGATGGATTAGTTATGAGCAATTATGCAGCAGACAATCTGGCTCCTTGTCGTTATAATCTATATGCACTTTCGAATAACAGTGAGACTACTTTTAACGGATATTATACAGCATATTGCAGACACCCTTATAGTGGCACGTGGCACGAATGCAACGATTCACACGTGTCCCCAATTTCACCAAAATCGCTTGTGAGTGGTGAGGCATATGAACAGGAGGAAACAAAGCAGCACCTTTGAGGTGATTTTTTTCTTTTCCCTTTTTTTATAAACCTAATTCTGTGAATTGATTTGTATTTCATGATTGTTTCAAATAATGGATAAAGGAATTAATTTCTTTGAAATTTGTTCCAGATTGGAAACTTGGCAACAATGACACTAATATGTCAACTACTTCATTTCATATATCACATTCCTACTATAACGAGTTGTTGAAAAGTAACAATGTTTTTATAGTTTGGGTATTGCGTTTACTAAAAGGTGAAATATACTCACACTTTAATGTATATTTTGAACGCAGCCACAACAAAGTGATTGTCACACACATCCGCAATTATACTGATTCGCGAGTACGTAAACCTAGGTAAATGTTTCAGTAACATTCCCAATTGTGTTTAAATATTTCGCGCGCTTCATGTCTTCTTTGACACTAAAACCAAACATACCACTCTGGCAGCAAATGTCAACAAGACCATATATCAACCGAAAATTTCTCATACGCTTGGCAAACAGTTGGCATAACTACATATTCCCACCTCGATTTCCCTACGGGTCGAGTGACATGTCAATTCATCAGAACCTCATCGTAACTTCCGATGAGTTCCGGACTCCATTAATAATCGCTGTCCGCGATTCCCACATCCGGTTGAGAATGTAATCAGTTTGCTTTTGTTAGGACGGGTCAAATAATCTCCCAAGTTGATACTTACCCTCGTTTGGAAGGCTTCTCGATGTTGAGACGTATCAATTATTCTAATAGGAACGGGATACCGGGCGCAAACAATGTTGACGACATTCGGCAGTTGCTTCAATATTGACACCACCTCGAGATGATTCAATCCCAGAAGTTGGATGCCGTTCACCTGAAATAGAGAACATTTCAGAATTATCAAACAAACTTCTTAGACTATTTTTGAAAATATAAAATAAATATTAGTTTTCCAAAAATGAGCTGGATTTGCCGCGTTATTGGTCGATTTCTAATCCCCATCCTAAATGAGCGCTGTTTTCCATTCGAAGCAAAACTGTAATACTCTTCTCGATGCGCGTCTCATAACCAAATTGGCATCAACAAGAGATGGACTGGACTAATCGTCATTTTACGAGGGTGGTCTGAACAATTTCCGACCTCAACATGAAGATAGCAGCAACCGTTAATAAAAGCTGGTGAATTTCGTTGTTCATCTATTTACAGTTTGTCACTAAAGATTCAGCCATTTTGAACGCGCAGTTGTCATGAAAAAGTCGTTTGAGTGAGTTGATGTGAGTGTTTTTATACTACTGGGAAAAGTCGAGTATCGAGTTTTCATTAAATATTTTTTTTTGTATAGGGACTCTGTACCATCACTTACCATAGTAAAATTTCGGGCAGCTGAATTTAAACATGGCCGTAAGAGCTTGGGAGACAATGAACGTTCGGGACGTCCAAAAACTGCATTAGCCGGGGAAGTAATTGCTGTGTAGGTAGTTGGGAGAGATTATTGTTTCGAAATTAATTTTGATCGCCAAATTGAAGTGAGAGAGCAGAGATCATGAACATATTTGTTACAATTTAAATCAACATTTAGGCATGGGAAAGCTGTCCGCGCGTTGGGTTCTGCGTTTGCTCACGTTAAACCAAAAACGTGTTCGAATAAACGTTTCCAACGCTCTGTTGGCGCAGTTCAGGCGCAATGAATTCGAGTTTTGTCGCCGATTGAATAATGTACATGAAACTTGGATATACCATTATTCGCCCGAAACATAAATAGAGTCCAAACAGTGGACTGCAAAGGAGGAACCGGCCCAAAAAAGCAAAAACTGTTTTTTCAGCTAAGAAAGTGAAGGCGGCTGTTTTTGGGGGATGTTCATGAAGTTATTTCAATCTATTATCGTCGAAAAGAAAAAAAAATACGGGAGCATCATCATTTGACATGCTGATGGCAGAACTTGCGGTGAAATGGCCATATTCGCAGAAAAAAATCCTGTTTTACCAAGACAACGCGCCGTCTCACATCTCAGCGGTTGTCATAGCGAAAATCGGTTTGAACTGCTTGACAATCTGCCTTACTCGCCAGATCTAGCGCCAAGCGACCTTTTTTTGGAGAGAGACTTTCGTCAAATGAAGAGGCAATCACCTTCGTGGACAATTCTTTTGTAGAAAAAAAACCGAGTACTATTTGGACGGTTTACAGAGATGGGAGCATCGCTAGGAGAAGTGTGTAGAGTTGAAAAGAGAAGAAAACTTCAAAAAAATGCGAAAAAATGTCTTGTATCTTTGATAGGTCGAAAACTGTTCAGATCACCCTCGTATATTTGGCTGGAAGAAGTGAGTTCGAACTGTTTGAGTGTGATTTTTTTTTATTTCTATAGTACTTTGAGGCACCTGTTGATACCGTGAAGTCATTTATCTTCTAAGTCACCAAGTAGAGCCGCTTTCATCTCCCCTGTAAATTGGTGAAAAATATTCTGATAATCTGAAGTTGCTTAAAAGACACAATGCCTTTCATTCTGAAAAATGTTTTCACTATTTCCATTCTAGGTGCTCGCTGGACATCTGTATGCATTTTCACAAAGATTTATGAAATTTTCCTATTTAGTCTTCCCGACGAACTTGTGAGCCTTTTTTTGAAGTCATTTGCGATGAACAGGCGATCGCGAAAAAATAGAGAACGCCTACGAGCGCACTATCTCTTCACAACAACGTTGTTCTTGGAGACTTGCTGTCAATCAGGTTGATCTCCGTAGTTGAGTCATCTCCGAACCTGTTTCAGTTCATCATATTTCTTCTGATTTTGTTATATATCATGAACGAATCATAGATCTGGTTTCTCTGAATCTAGTCATCCAGTTAGTGTACTTGTCGCTTGAGAAATTTACTTAGTACTGTTTTTCGATTTCGTAACATTGGTATCAATATTGATTACACAAATCGGAGTCTACAATACATGTGAAGTATACAACGACATCAATCTTCAGATCTTGACTATCTAGTTTTCTTCAGAAACAAGGCATAAACGTAGCGTTCAAGACAAGTAACGATTTTCAGTTTTGGTGAAAATTAATTATTCTGAGTCAGCATGGGACAAATCAAAAAAATCTGGGGTCTACACGCCCAAGTGCGAAGACTGCAATACCTTATATATAGAATAGACGGACCGCAGTTTCAACTAGATATTTGAGGAGCATCTCATAGAGAACACCTACAATTTCACACAAAATCCGAAAATTCTACACATTCAACCAAAAAGTCTGAAAATGAATATATTGTAATCTATAAAAATCAAAGAACATCTTGCTAATAAAAACAACATTGTTCTGAATGATAAGATAGATATTTATAATTCTCCAATCATCAATAATGTCATTAGTAATTTCCCAAATGCCCCTTGATACCTCTCTCTACCTACCAATGCAACTTTTAGTATTTAAGGAGATGACATCATATACGTAGGTTAGTTGATAACTTGCTTAGAAGATGACACATGAGCCAAAACACCAGCTGGCATTAAATGTTAGTGTTGTGTAAATTGTGAAGTATTGTTTTCACCCTACCCATTCAATTGACTTGACTATTTCATTAGCAGACCTTCTCCGTGCTTTTTCATTATAAAAGTGTTGTAATTTTTTTACTCCTCTGTTTCATTTTTTCCACGTATCTTGTTCCACGTCCTTTATAGTTTTCATCGCTTCAGTTCTTTCCTTTTGTCTTCTTGATCTTCAGGTTCCAATGTTCCGTTTCATCATTTCGTTTTCTTTTCCGTCTTCATTTTACCGTTTCTTTTATTTTTTGGCAATTCTATGTTTTGTTTCCTCTCTTGTTCTTCTATTACGTCTTTACTAAAATACAAACAGATATACGTCGCCGGTTTGCTTGGATAAAACTTTTTTATAAATAACTCATTTGACCTAGGAATAGAAGGTAAACGACTATAGACAACAACGTGTGTTCCTTGATTGGGCTCTAGAGCAGTTGGTAACCTTAATTGTCATCGAAAAATCATCTTCAGCGATGAGGCCCATTTTCGGATGAACGGGTACGTGAGCAAACAAAATTGTCGAATTTGGGACGATACCAATCTACATGAGATCCAAAAGCGTCAATGCATCCTGGAGAAGTTACTGTTCGGTGTGGATTTTGGGCTGGCGGCGTCATCGGTCCATATTTCTTCAAGAACAACTTTGGCCCGGTCATCACTGTAAACGACGAGCACTATGGGTCGATGATTCCCAACTTCTTTTGGCTTAAAATGGATGATCTGGACAGCAACAACATGTACTTTCAACAGGACGGCGCTACGGGCCACACAGTTCATGCCACATTGGATACTCTGCACGAGTGATTCGAGGGCATGGTCATCTCACGTGGAGGTGATGTGAACTGGCCACTAAGATCGTGCGATTTGACCCGGTTAGACTCTTTCTTGTGGGGTTTCCTTAGGTCGCAGGTGTATGTGAATGAGCTACAAACCACAGCGGTCCTCAAAGCCAACATAACTCATGCCATTGGTCTAATTCAGCCTAGCCTGATTTATGAGCCAGATGTTTCGGATGCATTCCACCCAGAGAAGCCGTAGTGAACATTTAAACGATGTTATATTATACAGATAATGGCATCAATAGGTATTTCAAACGAATAAAAAATTTTGATGATATTTCACACACACTTTGTTCTGTTATTTTCTGCTATTTATTTTAATTTTCAATTTAATTCATTCTTTCAGGGATTTCAAATCATTTTATATTATATTAGACAATGGAAGTCCGAGCAAATGAAATTCACACTTTGTTCTATTTAAATTCAAAGATAGGAAGCGCTCAATGAAAGACCGTATAGTAGCTGATGTTGTTAACACAAAAACATTGTTGCTAAGAATTTATTCGTGATGGACAAACTAACCTCTAATAATTCATCACCAGATTGAAGAACTCCATTCCTACCAACAGGACCATCTGGTAGGATATTTCGAATATAATGATGTGGTCTCACTTCCTTTCCAGCTTCCACATCTACTGTTCCTTCTAAGCTGATTCCCAAACCATTAGTCGTTCCTTTCTGCATTTGAGCAATCTGAAATAAGACGAAGAAAATTATTCTTTCAAATTCATTTTTCTCATTGTATGTTTTAAAGAAGCAGAACTCTTGAGAGAATATAAAAGCATTGGAATGAAATCCGAGAAAAATGAAGTGACAAAAAAGATACAATTTCATCATTAATTCAGTGAAAATTTTTATTTGGATAGGAGTAAACTTGAACTGAAAGGGGTCCATATCCACCTCTGTCTATGAGATGGTTCAGGCCCTCAGAATTGCCAAAAATTGCCAAAAAATAAAAAGCGAAAGAGAGATAGTGGTCTTATTATTTTTCAATGTGGAGATTGAGCATGAAGGAAAGTAGCAGAAAACTGCTAAGCAGAACTTTTTTGCCTTTCATACCATCTAAGCCTGAGACGTGTCTTGTTTGGCGAAAAGTTAACATATATTGTGTTTACATTGATATACACTTGTGTTATAAATGTTATGAAGGTAATATTATGATAGAAAGAATACAAAATTTTTGTCTGGCCCAAATTCGTTATCTGATAACTAGGTCTGTGAGGGCCAATAATAATACCAGTTATTTTTTTTGTTGAAAATAAACGTTGCAGGTTCCTTCTACTCAACCATTATATAGACAGTAGGGGATTTCCGAAAAAAAAAAGAAAAGGAGTATAACCAATAAAAAAACTTATCACAGAGATGTGTAGATCGTCACAGGAGTGTTACCCAGATACAAACTGAAACAAAAAATAGATACGGAACAACTACTTCCAAATATATGACCAATGAATTCCAAAAGACTGTATTTTGTTATGTACTTCAAACATTCGTGATAAAATTGATACAGATATCGAACGTGTTCGATATATGAAAGAGTATTTACGAGTACATAAAATTTCACTCACAAAAGAGCTCATAACTTAAGAGGAGAAGTTACAATTGGTGTTTCTGTTTTTGGGAATTCTTGAGAAGCAATGGTTTATACGCTTCGAGAACGGATTGAAATAGTGAGTTTGTACTACTAGAATGGACATAGTGCTAGAGCTGCTGCTCGTATGTTCAATAATAATCATCCAGGAAGAAATGTACGACACAAATACGTTTCGGAATTATTGAATAAACTCATGGAAACTGGATCTGTTAACAATAAAAAGCATAACCGTTCAGGAGTTGTCAACGATGAAGCTATTTGTACTGTAGTTTTAGGGCACGTTAGACTAATGGAAAGTTCGCAATCTCTTACTAAGTTATCTCGAAAATCAGGAATTATTCGTACAAACGTTTTCAGGATCCTCTATGTAAGATTAGACTAGTTTATGAATTGAACGAAGATGATTTCGAAAGACGATCGATCGAGCTGAACGGATCAACTTGCATCAGAATTTTTTGTATAAAATTTGTTTTTGGGATGAATGTACGTTTGGTTTGAATGGAGAGGTGAATCGGCAAAATTGTTGATATTGGATTGATACGAATCCTCATTTATACCGCCAAGTTCATACCCAACGACCTAAAAACTGAATGTTTGGGCAGGAATTTCAGGTGATCATGTCTTAGGATCTTTTTATATCGATGATAATTTGACTAGTGATGAATATTTGGATATATTGGAGAATCGAATAATACCTTGCATCAATAAGGCAATTGAGGAAGATATAAATTTATTCGAAAACGAAATTAGAAGATTGGGGAGAGAATATCATGAGGCATTGCAGAGAAATAACTTCCGAGATTCTCAACCATGTGAGGGCAGCCATGGAAGCTCGTTTGTACCACTATATGGAAGTTGGTGGAAACGTTTTTAAACATTAATATAGAAAATTGTTTTCTACTCGTTGTCCAATCATCAGATTTAAAATATGTTTTTCTGATTTATTGCTTTCATATTTGTCTTTAGAACGAATATGTTTTTTATTTTTCCTGAAAATCATTGTACCAAAAGTTATTCAGGGTGGCTTGTTTTAAATCTTTTTTAAATGGAATGCACTCTATAGCGAATAAAAATTTCCAGACAATTTTTTTTGGTTTGGTCATCTAACACATAGATGTCACTACTAGTATTGAACCGATATGATTTTTATTAAATCCTAACCTTCAAAAGGCACGTGTGTGAGTTTCTCAACTGTCGGATTATTTGTTTGTGAGATAGATCACTTTGAGTAAAACAACTTTAGTTAGTTTGAAAAATGGTCAAAAAGAAATTTCGTGTGTTAATAAAGCATCGTTTTCTGGCTAGAATGAATACTGTTGAAACTAAGGCTTGTCTCGATAAACATTATTCGGACTTTTCACCAGGAAAATCAACCGTTGAGAAGTGGCTTGCTAAGTTTAAATGAGGTGAAATGAACACCGATGATGATGCACGCAGTCGACGGCCCAAAGAGGCTGTTGCCGACGAAAACATAAGGCCACAAAATAATTTTGGATGACCCAAAAGTGGAATTGATCGAGATAGCTTAGGCTCTAGGATAGCTTGCTCACAATCTACCAAAACAACAACGAATTGATGATTCTGGGTAGTGTTTGAAGCTATTCCAGCATGAAAAAAATCCGAATTTATGCATCAATATGTAACAAGAGATGAAACATGGTTTCATGATTTCACACCAGACTCAAAACGATCGTCATCTGTAGTCCAGTTCCCAGAGGATTTAACCTTACATTTTGTAGGGTAGAAGATTTAATTTTTTAAATTTATTTCAATGGGTATAAAGAGCAAAATATAAAAAATGTGACTAAATCTGGGCTCGGCACAACTTTTGGTAGCCGAAAAACCTCGAAATTTTTTGACATTTTTCGTTTTTTTTTTTCGCAATATCTCGAAAAGGAGTGGTTCTAGCGAAAAACAGTCCCTATGCAAAGTTGAAGAGCATCAAAGTCTCTACAAATTCTATAGATAATTTTTTCTTCTACAACAAATAGAGAGCAAGCTACAGCATCTCAAAGATGGACAATTTTTCTCAAAATGGTAAAAAAGCCAAATAGCGCCTTCTTTTTTGTGTTTGTGTTATTGCGACCCATGCATTATTGGTTGTATTTTCGAATTATATTTTGATTCGATAAGGTCCTCCAGACCCCCCATAACCAAACCCCCCCACCCCAAATTGATAACTGACGAGGAATGAGTAGGCATATCGAAATCCTCACATCCAATGCAATCTGGGGAAAAGCACTTCAACCTATTCGCCAAGCTTTTGCATTGTTTTAAAGCTTCATAAGCCCCTAAAGTCTATACAGTGAAACAAAACTATGGTGAATGAAATGAAAAGAGTTTTCTTTCCACAAAATGGTGCTTAGCAGAAAATTCGAAATAGGCGTTATTGTTATAAAAATGAAATAAAATGATCTAGAATTTTTCTGTGAGACCCTCCATTACAAAATTAATCACCAACTGTAAATGGAACATGTATTTGGAAAAACTTTTATTAAACACGGACAGTATTTAATTACAATTGAATTATTGAAAAATTGACCAATGAAAAGAGAAGTTAACCTTTCACTTCACTTCCTTCTTAGGCGTTTCGACGGTCCTGGTTCCTCACTAACAGGTACCATGATGGGTGAGTCCTCGTAAACCTCATCCATGGTTGATAAGATGAATGTATCTTCCTCTTCCTCACCATCTGTGTCCAGGTCGGAGGAGTACAGTGGGACATTGTCACAGTCGGTGCATATGCATTTCTTGCAGATGCTGGAGCATTTAAACCCGGCTTTTGGGTGCTGGGTCCTTCGTTGCATGCTGTGGAATCAGGCCCTGTAGACTGCTGGTCCACCCATAATGTTTGGGGTTCATGTGTGTGGCACCCAGCCAATTTTGAATTTGATAAAACGATCTTAGTGAGTGTAGAGCAGCAGCATCAGAAGTGGGTGGCAACCGAACAAGATTAACTTTACCTGCAGACACAGACTTTTCAAAAAGATCGTATCGTAGGTCGTCCAAGGTTTCGAGTCCACTGAACGTCCCCTATTGGTACAATGCTTTGAACACAAGCTCTCCAGCTTCAATAATCATCTCAACAAATACCTACTCATTCCTCATGAGTTATCAAATTGGGGGGTGGGGGGGTTAGTGATGGGGGGGGGGGTCTGGAGAACCTTATCGGACCAAAATATAATACGAAAATACAACCAAAGAATGCATGGGTCGCAATTACACACACAAAAGAAGGCGCTATTTGGCTTTTTTACCATTTTGAGAAAAATTGTCCATCTTTGAGATGTTGTAGCTCGCTCCCTATTGGTCGTAGAAGAAAAAATTACAGGAAATTTGTATAGACTTTAATGCTCTACAACTTTCTATAGGGATTATTTTTCGCTAGAAGCACTCCTTTTCTAGATATTGCGAAAAAAAACGAAAAATGTCCGAAAATTTCGAGGTTTTTCGGCTACCAAAAGTTGTGCCGAGCCCTGATTTAGTCACATTTTTGTATATTTTGCTCTTTATGCCCATTAAAATGAAATAAAAAATAAAGTTTTCTACCCCACCTTTTGTAAGGTGAACCCCTTTTTTGGTATCTGGGAACTGGACTACTGAGTGGACTGCAGGAGGTGAACAGACTCCAAAGCGTGCAAAGATGCAACCGTCGGCTAGCAAGGTGATGGTATCAGTATTTTGGGATGCGCATCGTATAATACGCATCGACTCTCTTGCAAGGGAGTCTTCCAAGATGGAAGTCTATCAAGATGGAGTAGTAGAAAGCCAAAAACTTTCTTTTCCAAAAATTAATCACTCCTAAAAAATATAACCCCTTCAATTGAAAAAATATTATTACCAAAAATTGAAAAATGAAAATTTAAAGATTCCAAACCAAGTAACGTCACTACGTTTCGATTGTTAGTATTCACAATCGTCTTCGGGTGATAATTGTTATTAATTTTTTTTTTATTTTCAGCTTCTATTAATATTTCCATTTTTAATTTTTTTGGTTGTTGCTTGTATGTTATTTCTCTGTAATTACAGGTTTTTGTTTAATGAAATTGTAATTTTCGGTTAATCTTTTCAATTTTTTTCAGGGATTCCAAATTAATTTATATTATATTAGACAATGGAAGTCCGAACTGATTTCATTTAACCGATTCAGCGATATAATCTTTTCGTAATATGTTTAGAAAATACTTTGGTTACATCTATTACCTCTCTCAAAACAATTTTTTTTTTCAAAACTTTCTATTTGAGGTTCAAAGGCCAATGTAACTTTTCAAATATCACAAAGGTATTTCAATAGTTTTCCGAAACTTTTGTGTACATAAAATAAACGAGTACAAACAACACCATTCAATCTGTAAAGTGACTTGAACCCTCCCTATTCATGATGGAAATAACATAAATCCTCGTATACAAAGTGACTATTGCATAGGTTAGGATGACGTAGCACCATATTCAATTACCACTATAGGTCATTATCTTGATATTAGGTAATTCCTATATTCTTAAAACCAAATGGAATCCATGGGAACATGAAGTCAACACTTATTCATATTTTTTAAGCATTTTCAATGATCTTCAGAATATTAAGAGGTTTCAGCCTATTCATGCCAACCAAGAAAACTGTTTTCTTCATCTCCTGAAGACGCCAAATTGTTGCAGTTCTGGTGATTGGGAACAGTGCTTGTTCTTGGATTCATCTATTCCAGAGGTTTCAGTTTTACGACGTCAAAAAATACACGGTATAAAAATCAACAGATATATTCTGGTAGTCCGTTGAAACTTCCTGTGGCAAACTGAGAAAATATTTTTAATATTTTTGTAAATGAAGAAATCACAAACAAACAAGAGTTGCGATTTTTGTATCATTCAGTGGAATACTCCGAATTAGTCAACTTTACCAAAGTTTACCAACTCCCTATCTCCTAGTTCAATACACCCTCATGCAGAGACTGAAATAGCTCTGTATATCCACAATTACAACATCGATCTAGTCTTTTGATAATGATTGAAAATAACTGTTGAGTGAGTCTCACTGTGACAAAATACTCACCACAATTTCCACTTCAGAGTTCAATTTTTCCTTCCATTTCTCGTATATTATTTCGTGGCTCTCTAGGCTGAATTGCAACGATCTCATCTCACCCCCTATGACGATTTCCATCGCCTCGTTCACAGGAGTTATGGCTTCTAATAAAATCGCCGAGTCGAATTCGAAACTGGTGCGAGATTCTCCATCCGGTTCGATAGTTAGATGATCCATTTGCTGGAATATACGTCTATTTGATCAGTTTGTTAGCTTACAATATAAGGGTAATGAAATGAGCGGTTTATGAGATTTGAATTGAATATATCAAAATATTCATTTAACATTAGTCCAGTTAATGAACATGTTGAAGAGGACATGAAATATGCGAGAGTATGAAAAGTCTCATGAAATTCTTGGTGGTGACAATAGATATAATCGAAAACACCCTTCCTTTTCTTGATACAAGGGTTATCCGTAGACCTGATACTTTCTTGCACTAATCGGTATATCAAATCTACTATTTCAGGAAGATATATCAATGACTATTCGTTTCATGAAATATCAATGAAAATTAATTTAAAACTCTATTTGAAAAAAAAAAGAATAGAAAAGATTAGTACACCCTTTCCTCACGCAAAAAAATCTCAGACTTCTTAGTAACATATCGATCGAAGATTCTTATCCCAGATAACTTTTCAATAAAATAATTTTCAATACTGGTAGTAATATAAATTCTGATATCATCAACTGAAATTTATGTCATGATGATTCAACTATCCATTTTTCTTATAAATCTGCATATAATACCTGATCTGGGAAATTTATCTTCAAATATAAAACTTTTCCATAATGAACAAAATATCAAAACATGCCAAAAAATATCAAAATCATAAAGAATTTGAATACTAAATTGAAAGATAAAACGGATACTTCAAAAAAGTCAAATGTTATTCATAACATTCCTTGTAACAATTGTAACTTGGATTATATTGGAAAAACATCTAGAATTCTCTATTGAAACTGGTAGATTAACATCACATAAAAGTGATATAAAACTTAATAGGAAATCAATGGCATTAGCCCAACACTTTACAGATACAGGACATGAACAAAATTATCCTAATATCAAAATTATACGTACAGAAAACAACAATTCCAAACGTTTCTTTCTTGAAATAGTCGAAATCAATATGTCTTCTGATTGTATGAATACAATACTACTCTCTTCATAGTTGATGATTATTCTATCAAATCATCATGCTCATAATGCTCTCTTTATAGTTGATGATTATCCTTTCAAATCATCATGCTCATGAAAAATGACATTTATGTGAAGGCATGACTTTTGTCAAACAAAAAAATTCTTATACCTACGTGTCACTTCTTGTCATGAATTAATATGTTCAATTAATTGTTTAATAGTCATTTTTACTGTACCAGGAAGGGACTTGTGAATTCTCTCTCTCTCTCTCTATCTCTCTCTCTCTCTCTCTCTCTCTCTCGCTCTCATAGTCTTCTAATGAATGCACATCTAGTGGGCGGGAACATAACGGAATTCAGAAAGCTCTTTCTACATTTGACAAGCTGTAAGTATGATTCTGTAATGTTGTTTGAAAAAATCAACAACTTAATAAATTATAGGCCCTGAAGAAGCTTCCCATTAGAAGCGAAAGCTTGGCAAAGTAAAGCAGAGTTTTGATTTGGATTTATATTTCCAAATTGAAATTTTTAAAGGAAATATCCTTACTTAGCACAGGTATGTAACTATTTAATCCATTACTATGTTTTATATATATTTACTATATCCTTTTTTTGTATTACAGCCCTCGATAAAGCTAATAAACATTAACGAAAGCTCAGGCAACTGAAAAGAGTATAATTTACTTTCTGAACAGACCGAATCCCCAAAAAACCACTCTTCTCTCTCTTTTTCCGGGCTTCATTTCTTGTTCTGTGTTCTTGATCCTCACAAGGTTCATTTTCACGACATTTTGGCAAAGTCTTATTTGTCATCTTCTGGTGATGTCTAGAGTTTGGACCTAGTCCGGTTCTTCCCCATTATCGAGTGTTATGTCCGCTAATTCTATTTTTTTGCGGTTGGCATATTTTCAGGCATATTTCTGAGTGAGACCTCAGTATGACCATAATTTTGAGTTGTTGAAAATGACTTCAAAGCCGAAACTTCGGGCAACTAAAAACTTCAGACGCAGTTCAACTCGGAAGTAAATGCCTCTCAGAAAACAACTATTTCGCCGGCTACCACGATGAACATTAAATTATATCCGACGTTTATGCAAGATACCTCACAAAGGTATTGCAGATGTTTTTCGTTCATCCAGCAGCAGAGCCACGCCGAAATTAAGATCACCTACACGCTGGTTTCGAAGAATTAACTCCCATCATTGCAGGATAGTTCCGAACCAAACAAAAGTGTGTCTGGCGCTCGACTGACTTCAACGCGGCTCTACTGCATGCATGAAACATTCGTCTAAAGTCTAAAAGTCTAGAAAAAGCGAAAAGAAACATCCCATATACCAATACTCGAAATCAAAATAAGTCTGAAGATTATGTCGAGGAGAGATACATTGAAAAAAGAAATTTTTGAAATTTCGAAACATCCATCTCTTCCACACAGTAGATTCCACTAAATGCCTACCGAAAAACAACTAATTCTCAGACTACTATCACCAAAGTCATTGAATTATATCCGACAAACATTTATCGAAGATACCTCACACTGCTTGCAGATATTTATGATTCATCCATAAGCAAGACCACGCTGAAATCAATCGAGTAGATTACCTACAGACCACCTTATCAATATCAAATTTGTATCTGAAATTTTTCATAATAATTAGGTATAAAATATCATTTACTCAATCCACTTCATCCTGGAAATGTCCTAATATTGACACGAAAGCTAAACGTATTGTAAAAATAGATTAAGTTCAGCTTTTGAAGTTGCGTTTGATTAAAAACCCATTATTCATTTTCTTCTTTGAAGAGTAGTCTTTGCTAACCAATTAGGAACAAATAACGTTATACATAGTGCGTTTGTGAAGGGATGTGGAAGGCATTGGAAGCAAATGTGAGAAAAAGTTAAGTGAAACAATGAAAAATTGTCGATATTCAGTGAGTAAATTAGACGAATCTGTGGAGAGTAGTAGTACGTTTTTATTTGTATTTGAAATATATTTTTTGCTAGAGTTCACTGTTTTCAAAATACAAACAAAAAAACTCAGAAATTAAATGGTCCTTCCGCCTTATGCCCATTTCCTGAAAACGGGTTAGGTTAGGTTAGGTCCAAAGTGAGTGACCAAACAAACCCAGCTTCTTAACGAAGCCGATTAGTTTGTATGGTGAGTGGTCTTTCAGGTCAGATGGTAAGAGTACGGCTCTGCCGAACTCTAAAGACCTGATTCGGTCCGCAGCGAGGCACCCACAAAGTATATGCTCTGTTAATGAGGTAGTCGGATAATCAAATTGCAAGATTCCCACGACAACCTTCCCATAAGAGGGTTTTTGCACGTCAACTACACCTGACGATGCCTTAGATTCAGCCGTGCAGGGAGGTCCGTTGGGATCGTGAACTCGACATCCATCTCCTCTGTAGACTCGCTCCTGAACTAAATTTACATGGAGGTCAGTACTGAAAACGGGTCCTTTCTTCTACTAATTATTCCTAACGAAGCCCTAGAATAAAACATACAGCTCTGTTACGCCAGCAACGCAAAGTACTGAAATCGCATTTAGAAAATGCCAAAATTAGGTACTTTTTAGGTACCGAAGTCAAAAATTAGGTGCTCTGTAACTTACACAGCAACTCAATACTCAAAGTTGCGTTGCTAGCATTATGTGATGCTAGCAACGCAATGAAAATAATAATAAAATAATGAATGTTAAGGGAACACTATTAGGTGCTAATTAAGTGCTCAACGGTGAGGATCGTAAAATTTTCTAAGTAATAAACAAAAGCTTCTAATTCCGCGAAACAACAGATCTAAGAATCAGGTCTCTCGAAAACGTGGACGAATGTTCCATCAGGTATAAACTAAGCGTGGTAATAAAGTGCTAATTAGGTGCTTGCAAGAAATTAAGATGAAAACGACCGCGAATAAGCGAAAAAAAAAATCGAGATACCTGATTTGAGAAAAAAAATTTACAATATGCAATAAAGTTTTGAGATACTCGTAAACTAACATAGACAATCAAAATAAGGTGTTAATCAAGTACTCACTAGATATTCATAGTAAAACTAGATTAAAACCACCATGACTGATGTACTGAGTTTTTATAGTACGTTATTTGATGAATAAGGGCAAGAAATTAAAGTGCTATTTGGGTGCTCACTAGATGAATGATGCAATAAATAATGCAATGCATATGGGGCATTATGGAAAACCATTATGACTGATGGACTGAGTTCTTACAGTACGTTCCTTGATAAGTAAGGGTATGAGAATAAAGTGCTAATTAAGTGCTCGTTGGATATTTATAGTAAATCTATATTCCATAATTCATATGGGGCACAATCTAGGTTTACTATTATTTATCTAGTGAGCATCTAATTAGAATTTTGATTTCTTGCCCTTATTCATTAAATAACGTACTATAAACACTCATGGTAGTTTTCAGGTCCATGAGCCCCATAGGCATTAAATAATCTAGTTTCACTTCTTCGATTGACGACTTGTTTATTTTGTGGAAATTCATGTTCACTGAGGATACACTACAAAAACACTTTTGTCTATTTTCCACTATATTTCTTTATTGTTGACCGGTTTCGGCTATTACACCATTTTCAAAACTAACTGATTACATTTAAATCTGAGTACTTTATACCTATGTTGCTTATTCTATCATAAATTTGATATACCTGATATACCTGATACCCGGTACCTGCGTTTCATATACCTGTAAAATCCATGAACATAACATGTAGGTTATATAATGTAGGTTTTGGGATCTGGATTATAGGTTCAGGAGAGGACTATTATTTAAATCAAGTTGTTCGTTGAGGACAATAGAATTGGGATTTTTCTTTGACCTGTTTATTTCCATAGATTCCAACAGATTCATCATTTTCCCTTTTTCGCATGTGTGTAGGATCTTTAAATTATCTTTATCTATTTTATGTTTCGAATTTTGAAGATGTTCGTACATTAATGATTTTTTATCCGAAATGACATGTTCGTGGTACCTTGTATCAAAATTTCTCCCAGTTGGCCTGTATATATGGCGGGGCATTCACCACATTCTATTCGATATATACTAGATCTCTTTCCTTTCTCTAATTTAGGTTTGGCATTAAATAATACAACGGAAATTTAGGAAACATATTATATATACAAAAATATACTCTGAAAGTTTTATCAACAAACTATTTTTGATAAGTGAGAATTTTGGCCTTTTTTCGTACTAAAAGAACGTACGGTACGCAAATCTGTTCAAACACGTCAAGAGACATACTTTCGAAAAATATACACTGGAATTTTCATCAACTATTTTTTATAAGGGAGAAATTATTCAACGCAGGATATTTCAAATGACATACTTTTGAGTTACAAGTCATAACATTTTTACCGATAAACCAATTTTCCATTTGCCATGAACTACTTGTTTCGGTACAAATGAATTTTTCCTGAATAATATTATTCTCGTATTTTACATGTTTTTTGGTATGAATGCTTGTAATGGTACAGTTGTCTTATAAAATGAGTTTATGTAGAGTGCTGACTCATTTATTCGAAATGTTTCAATAATATACAGGGTGTAACTGAATAAGTGTAAAACATTTGAAGGGTGATTCCTCATCGAAAAAAAGATAGGATCTTTCATATAAAGAAATTTTATTGGAGTATCCCTTGTTAAGATACAGCCCCTTAAAGGGGGTACATGAAATTTGTATAACAATTTTTTTCACAAGCACTAAAAAGTTACAACATTGAAATTAACCTGACGTTTTGTACTACCAAAAAGACACTTAGCCAGAAATTTATTTGGTTTACCTCATGGTAATACATTCGTTATTGATTAAAATAACGAGTGATAGTGAAACAGAGAATATGAAAGAGGAATTATCAGAAGCTTTCGAAGAAAGTTGGTGAAGTGTTTCTGAAGCGATCGATTGTATATTATATATGAGTAAGAATTATTCAGAAGTATTTTCAATTATCACCCTGTTATCACCTCTACTTTCCCACTCACCTATATAAACGAAATATTTATTATATATATATATATATATATATATATATATATATATATATATATATATATATATATATATATACATATATATATATATATATATATATATATATATATATATATATATATATATATATATATATATATATATATACATATATATATATATATATATATATATATATATATATATATATATATATATATATATATATATATATATATATATATATAAAAATATATATATATATATATATATATATATATATATATATATATATATATATATATATATAAAATCTAGAAAGGTTAATGCAGTCAAGCTGCTGGAAAATAATTCCATGAAAATCAAAAAATAAATAGATAAGTACTCTTTGATCATTCCCATATTGATTTCAATTTAAGAGCCACCGGTATACAGCTGTTTCAGCCTATTGGGCATCGTCAGTACCGGGCTTATGTTTCGATTGCGTTTACGCAGCTATTTTTATCAAGTACTTTCTTGGTTTTTTCTCATTTTGTCTTCAATCGAGGACCGCCTGCCCGGTACTGACGATGCCCAATAGGCTGAAACAGCTGTATACCGGTGGCTCTTAAATTGAAATCAATATGGGAATGATCAAAGAGTACTTATCTATTTATTTTTTGATTTTCATGGAATTATTTTCCAGCAGCTTGACTGCATTAACCTTTCTAGATTTCATATCATTTCTAGAAACATGTGGATTCGTTTTCCGATGGCATTTCAGGTTAGCTTCCCAAATTTCTGCTACCGCAGTTGTCGGTTGATTGGTCAAACCACCAACACTGACATAAAAAACTTGGCAAGTTGACTTGGGTGTCACACCAATAGGTGGTTCCACTTATGTTTCGATTGCGTTTACGCAGCTATTTTTATCAAGTACTTTCTTGGTTTTTTCTCATTTTGTCTTCAATCGAGGACCGCCTGCCCGGTACTGACGATGCCCAATAGGCTGAAACAGCTGTATACCGGTGGCTCTTAAATTGAAATCAATATGGGAATGATCAAAGAGTACTTATCTATTTATTTTTTGATTTTCATGGAATTATTTTCCAGCAGCTTGACTGCATTAACCTTTCTAGATTTCATATCATTTCTAGAAACATGTGGATTCGTTTTCCGATGGCATTTCAGGTTAGCTTCCCAAATTTCTGCTACCGCAGTTGTCGGTTGATTGGTCAAACCACCAACACTGACATAAAAACTTGGCAAGTTGACTTGGGTGTCACACCAATAGGTGGTTCCACTTATGTTTCGATTGCGTTTACGCAGCTATTTTTATCAAGTACTTTCTTGGTTTTTTCTCATTTTGTCTTCAATCGAGGACCGCCTGCCCGGTACTGACGATGCCCAATAGGCTGAAACAGCTGTATACCGGTGGCTCTTAAATTGAAATCAATATGGGAATGATCAAAGAGTACTTATCTATATATATATATATATATATATATATATATATATATATATATATATATATATATATATATATATATATATATATATATATATATATATATATATATATATTTATTTATTTATTTCATACATATTATATATTTATTGTGATTCTTATATAATCATAAATGATTATTGAATAACGAAAGTAGTTAGCTCCCAAATTAATTTATTGAAGGGGAGCATTTAGAAGGTATGCACTATATCGTTTACTTGAACTATACCTACACAGTAGATTTTGGTCTATTTGCTGTTTCTAGAACAACGAAAAAATTGTGTTTCGAATAACAACTTAATAAATAATAGTTTTAGAATAAATTGTTAAAAATAGAGGCGGTAGAATTCACCAAGCATCAAATTAAAATTCTCAGCACTTGTGTAGATAATTTGATTCAAATTTATATACGAATTCATCAAGTGTTCGCATTTCATCATTGAACGTACCCAGCACTAACTGTTTAATAATAAAATGCCTATACATGACTTTTGATAAGACATATGATGAGACCATCGTGTTTGATCACAAATACCTGGCCTATTTTTGTCAAACGATACAAGTTATAAGGGACTGTACGAATTCTATTGAGAGAAATGTCCCGACATATTGATGTGTCAACGGCTGGTAGAAAGAATAAAGAGCACTTGTTACTAATTCTGATAGTAACGATACGCCGTTTTGATATTGAATCGCGAAAGGTTATTCGAATAAAATTTATGATTTCAGTTGTTAGATTTACTATTTCTATTATTCTTTGTGTGATACACTTTCTACGAACGATTTTATGGCGTTTGAAAGGCCTTGCTTCACAACTTCACGAATTGAGGAGTGAGTAGTGAAGAGTGACTAGTTTTGAATGACTTGAACTTTCATCATTGATACATAATCATTTTATGTTCCGGATTTGAGAAAACATCTGAACTGTTGTGACCTGAAGATCAATAACTGAATGAAATGAAAATAGTACTAGACATTTCGAAATAAAATGGGACACAGTCTCTTAACCAAGTATGAATAAATACTTCATTCCTTCGTCTTGTAGTGGTAACATTTCCAAAATGGTATACAAGGTGTTCGGAATCGATGATTAATTCTCAAGAGAAAAAAGAGTCAAAACTCAGTTTGGTCAAATGGAACATCCCGTGTTTTATAATAGTTTTGAAATAACGAGATGATTTCGACTCATTTTCATGAAACATCACTTTTATCAAAAATTAACCGTCACGTAATATTTCAGTTACTCCTGAAAAAATGAAACATGCGCATATCCATCATAAAACCACGTTTTTTTCGTAGCTTTCTTCTACTCTGCTGTAGCACTTCAACACTGAACATACTCAGCACCAAACTGTTTTATGATGAAATGCATTTTAATAAAATGACACATTTTCATTTTTTTTCAGAAAAAACTGTATCTCAACCATCGAGCTTGATCACAGCTAACTAGTCTATAAAGTAGATGAGGGACCTAACGGATTTTATTACCAGTAAAATCCTCGACATATAGATTTATTGATGTGTTAACGTCTGGTAGAAAGAATAAAGAACACTTGTTGCAATTGAATGTAATGGAATGACATTTTGATATTGAATCACGAACGGTTTTTCGGATAAAATTTATGATTTCAATTGTTCGGTACTCGTTCCATTATTCTTTATGTGATACACTTTTTACGACTGTTTTTTTTTTTTGGTTTTTAAAAAACCTTTTTCAGAACTTGACAGATTGAGGACTGAGTGGTGAAGAGTGACTAGTTTCGGAAAGCTTCAACTTTCATTATTTATACAATATCGTAATATGTTATAGACTAGAGAAATAGTATGAAATATTGTGTCCTAATAATCAAATCCGATCGTTATAATGGACAAATTCATCATCAGAAAACTGTACCAGATTTTTTGAATATTATTTAACGGTATGACGTATGCAACGTTGCCAACAATATGGAAAAAATAAGGAAATTGGAGAACAGTAAATAAAATGAAAATAAGATCAGAAAATGTTGGAAAACCTAGAAAAACTTTGAACAAAAAAAGGCAAAAAAATTAGAAAAGCAGCAAAGTTATGTTCAAAAATATTAGTCAGTTATCTGCCGGAAGGAAATGACAGAATGCAAGATGATATATTTAAGATTGAGGTGAATATTGATAGAATGACATATGGAACCATAGGAATACTGAACTAGACGCCTTCCTGAAACACATCAACAGCATGAGACCTTCCATCACTTTCACAATAGAGAAAGACATCCACAACGAATTGACATTCACAGAAGTTTTGGTGAAGAGGACCGACACTAAGTGGAAAACATCTGTATACCGAAAACCCACTCACACGGGACAGTATCTGAACCACGAATCCAACCACCATCAATCGACTAAAAGAGGAATACTAAAGACTCTATTAGACCGTGCTTTCGGGTTCTGTAATACTAAGGAAGGTCTCGAGAAGGAACTGGAATCATCAAAAATGATCTTCAACGGAATGGCTATTCCAGAGCAATGGTAGAAAAGACTTTGACTAAAAGACATCAGGAGCCTCGCAAGGAAGAGAAGTCGTCACAACCAGTGCTTGCAGTGCTTATCGGAGAGGATAAGAAGAATTTATTCCAAGTACAACATCAGAAACTGCTTCAGATCCGGTAACACTAACAGTAGCAGCCTCACGAAAACCAGGCCACCAAACGCGGACTGCGATTCCAAGAATTGCATTTACCGGATACCCTGTGAGTGCGGAAAATCCTATATTGGTGAAACTGAGAGGCCATTGAATGTACGCATTGCCAAGCACACAGCGAGGGGAAACCAGCAAATCAGGAATAGCGGATCATGTTTGGACCCATCAACACAACATCGAGTGGTGCCAAGCTGAGATCATACACAGAGAGGAACATTGGTTTAGGAAAAAACTCAAGGAAGCCGCATACATGCTGTCCAATAACGTATTCAGCCAAGCTAGCGTGGAGATACGCAACATATGGAAACCCATCATCAAGCGAAAAATGGCCAACTCCTGCCTAACGGTCGTCTCCCAATGAACCAGTGAAGCAGAAAAAATGGAAAATGGGGATAAGTGAAAGTACTTGAACGACCCATTAATAGTCATCTCTCGGAGGAATCAGTCCAGTCATCACTCGAAGACGATTGTAGATACTAACAATCGAAACGTCGTCAACTAACGTTGCTTGGAATCTCTTAACTTTTTATTTTTATTTTCATTTATATTTCTTTATTTTTTGTTCAATTCTTTTTATTTTTACATGTTTTTTATTTCACTATTATTTCATTTCAGGTTATTTTTGCTTAATATAATTGTTATTTTCAGCTATTCATTTTTAATTCTTCTTTTTTAGTTGTTTCAGGGATTTCAAATCATTTTATATATTAGACAATGGAAGTCCGAACTAGTGAAATACAACTGCAATGCTTTTCCTTGCAAGGATGTCAACAGCTTCGTTACGTTAGGCCACAATGGCCTACGTTACGTTAGGACATTGAGGCGAGAAATCTAGACCAGAAACGATTTATTGATATAACTAAGACTGAAAGTGTTTTCGATAGATTAATTTTACGCCAAAGGTTTCAATTCTACCCAACACGTTGTTTGGCAACTGCTCCACATCATCGGCGGAAAAACAAATGGAGCAACGCCTCTGGAAAATTCTAAGGTTTTTAAATATTTGTCTAAGTTACTGAGCTGGACGATCGTTGAACGCATTGAAATGCATCGACTATTCAACATTTCAAAATGAAAAATCATATTTGATCACCCTATTCCATCTCCTGTAGACGCCAACTGGGTTGGTAAAACGTTCGTCGAAAAAAGTGTTGAAATTCTGGTATTTGGGAGCAATGTTTGAATACTGACTCAATTTCAATCATCGAACAACTATTATTAAATGTAAATCAACAAATCCCAGTGCCGAAAACCGAACTAGGTTTGTTGATGTTCGCAACAGCTGCAAACTTAGAATAACTGAAAGCATAGAACTACATAATCGGAGAATTATAGTTCATACCTCAGTTTATCGGTAGCTAAAGCTGTTAATCAAAACTTTACAAACCCACAATTCCACCAGTAACATAAGGTTATGGTTCAATTGCCATAGAAAAAGCAAATCTACTAGCTGCACAATTTGTGTCCCAATCCACAGTGGATTTTCTGGAAAAGGCACCACCTAGGGTCCCCACAATAGAATCCACAATACCGGAAATTACTTTTCGACGTCTGGTCTTGGCACAACGGTCGGTCGATTCAACGTGGGTGCTTTGTTCACTTACTCAAATCGACCGCCGTGTTGGTGGGTGGTTCAAGCTGCAAGCTGAACGATCAATTTTCACTCGCTATTGTCCAAGCCTTGTTAGGAATCATACGTTGAAAGCTAAGACCTCGTTAGTCTTTAGCTCGCACAAGTTTTGACCTCTGAGGCTTGTAGTTCATAGGGGTGCGAGGGCTGGTTAACGGAAAAACATATTTTAAACAATAATGTCACTGGAATTGCAGAGGCTGCTTCTCGAAAGCTTGAAATACTGTTCCGAACCAGAAAACTGTACATACCTCAGCAACTTTTGATGTTTCATAAAGCTCAGATCAGATCTTCTTTGGAGTATTGTTCTTACACATGGAGCTCCGTCCCTAAGCATACCCTGAAACTGCTGGATTCCATCCACAAAAGAGCCACTCACCTGCCTGGAGACGCGGACATCACTTGTAACCTTGATAGTCTGGAACATCGCAAAAGGTTGGAGATTTGTCTCTCTTTCATATATACTTTCACGCGAAGTGTTCAAGTGACTTGGCACATTTGATTTCAACAAGAGCGGTACATATCAGAAATACGCGACGGACTGTTCAAAAACTCTTTCATTTGGAAAACTGCGTTTATGTTATGTTGTTACAGCCCATTTTCCCAGAAGTCTTATTGTAAATAATTTAATAATAATTAGCAACTTATGTCCGGACGTTGGTAACTGAAGTTAATGAAATTTCCCTACCGTTCAATAATTTTCCTTTCAAAAATATAATTATAAATTTCCCGGTATATTATTCATCGGTCTTCGTGCGAACTATCGAGTACAATCTATGCCCGCGCTACGCCTACCCTATTCCTTCGAATGAAACATGCGAATTCAACAAAGACAGAGAAACGGTCAATTGTCGTGTCTCGTCTCCTCGAATCCTTCCAACAAATATTGAGTTTTTTTAAAAAGGTTTGATGATCACCCGTCCCACGAATTTTGGAATTCTTGGTGCACGGTGAAAATAGGACATTCAGTCAGTAAGTGAGTGTACTGGAGATCAGCGACTCAGTATTGTTATACAGTTTTATCGATTTGAGAATTATTGCAGATATAAATCATCATATAGGAATTAGTTTACCAATCTTAAATTTCCTGCTTTTATGGATATGTGCACTGAACTCAACTGGAGGAAATTTTGTGTCTTATCATTTTCTTTTGGAATCCTACTATTGAGCAAATCTTTAATATTGAGATAAGGCAAAAACAAACAATGAAAATAACTAATATTTCGACTCCCTTGATGTGTTGTATGCTACGATTCGAATGGTATAATTTTTAGGATTCCAGTTTTGGATTTTCCATTTTCTTGAACGCACCACAGATCACTTTCGATTTATTGCTCGACGATAGATTGTCTGGGCGAAACAGAAAAACTCTTCAAGTCCTGCCGAGCTAAGATCCGAAGTACTGTCGTAGGATCGCTATTCGTGAGGACTATTTGATCTATCTTTTTTATACAATATTGCAAGAAGGATACATCCGGTGAGCGAGTATTTCTCCATTGTTTATCTATAATTTTCACCGCTGGGATTGCTGCTACGATATTGCAAAAACCAACAAATACCAGTGCAGGCTCTTCCTTGATTATAAAAAATTTTATTATCACATGAATATATGAGACCATATTTTCTTATGTCATAATAATAAGAGTTTTATTTTGTGAGCCAATTATAGCTATATTTGGAGATTCATATATGAATGATATGTTGTGAGATTAATGCAAATTTGTACCAGAGTTATCAACTTGTATTGGTTAAATGATATCTAGTAAATCAATCATATTTATTGGGACATTAAGTGTTGATTTTATTTATGATCGGTTGCTATTTATGATTATCGATTATATTTCTTTTTCGTTTAAGTGAGTTTCTTGGCGACACAAAACCGTATTAAACGAGTGGCGCCCCTTTATTTTATATAATATTTCTTTTCTTTTCTGTAGAGTTCCCACGCCCATGCCACTGAGTGAGCAGGCTGGTTTTGGTCAAGAAACAATAATTCAGCATAATGTCAGATATTTATAGAATCATTTTCATTTCATTGTAGATGAAGGTTCATAACGAAATAATAGTAACCTAGCATTGGAATTGTCCCCGTGACAACTGGCGTTTTTCCGTATGGATTTAGTTTCCAGCGATTCAAATCCAATGTGAATTGCTACTTTCGCATAGGCCCCGCTCTCAAAGCACCTTAAGGATTTCCTGTATTGCTTGTGTTTTGTCCTTGAAAAAATATTTTCAGATGAAACTTATTTTATTTTCACTTAATGAAATGTTTTTGAGAATTTTATTATGATGCTTCACTTTTGGTTAGTTAACTCGCTTCAGTCGATCAGCTGAAATTATTAGTTTTTTTTTTCTCACATTTGACTCAATTGATTTCACAGACCCTTTTCTCAATTGATTCATAATATTTATAACTAAAGGCATATTATCATAACAGTAACTGGAGTCTGTTTTCAAATGATGATTCGATCTATTGCTTAACATCATCAAATATTTCATACCAAATCTACCTACAACAGATATAATTCTTCGAATCTCACTGACATATGAGACCCACAAAAGTTTTCTTCGGTACAAAAATATGTTATGGAATGATGATTCGGTCGTAAAAAAGTCTATTGGTTTCGATATTTTTGCCTCGTATCGAAAAATTATATAATTGATTGAACATTAACATCACCAAAAATTCCGACTGTTCACTACAGGTATAATTAATTAAACCTCCCTGATACGTTTTGCTCAAAACTGGTTTATGTTCAAAACTGTCAGTGCGTGAGACCCACCGATGTTTTTTAAGCATAAAAACTCTGTTTTCCTATAACGATTCGATAACAATTTGAAAAATAATCTGAGTAAATATTTTGATAGGGAAAATTGAAACCTCCGGCATAAAATGAATCTATCAAAAACACTGTCTCTCGACGTGCGTTTCGCTAAAAAAGATACTTTCATACTAAAGCTTGTCGCTCACTTGTCCGGCACAGTACAGCACGGCGCTGGCCGTTGCCTAATGGCGACGGGTAGTAGCATCGCCCACTTGTCCAGTGACAACCAGCATACTGAAGGTGCTGTTTGTTCGATTTCAAGGGAAATAGTCACAAAAAGGAATATTATCCATCCCATTTATCAAAAGAAGGCAAATCTGCCCTCAACGATCGGAAAGAAGACGAGGTGAAATTTTTCCAGTATTTCCGATCGAAGAGCTGGAATCCTTTCCGGCGGCGGACGGTCTTGGCTGTACCGTGCCGGGCTAGTGGGCACTGGTCCATTCATTTTCATTGTTCCAAATCCATCCGTATTTTGACGGGACGTGCCGTGCTGTGCCGGACAAGTGGGCGATAAGCTTAAAGCTTGTCGCCTACTTGTCCGGCACAGCACAGCACGGCGCTGTCCATCGCCTGATGGCGACGGGTAGTAACATCGCCCACTTGTCTAGCTACAACCAGCATACTGAAGGTGTTGTTTGTTCGATTTCAGTTGACATCGAGCGGTGACAGAAACATGTCTATCACTAGCAGTTCTGACGAAGAAGTCGTCATTATAGTGGCCGCATTATTGAATGTAGGAGAAAATATTCACAAAAAAGAATGTTGTGGGTCCATCCCATTAATCAAAAGAGGGCAAATCTGGGAGAGTTTCATCATCTTTTCAACGATCTAAAAGAAGACGAGGAGAACTTTTTTCAGTATTTCCGAATGACTCCAGGCAAATTTTCAGAATTTCTGGATATTCTAGAGCCTCCCTTAACAAGCAACACAATTTTTCCTCTTCCATTTTCATAGGTACCGTCTGACACTGTGCTATCAACTGATGAAATAGCAAAACAGAGAGACAGAAACTTCCCAGGCCCTTTTGGACAAGTTGATGCTGGCAAGTGCTGGCCAGCGACGCGCTCACTTGGCCAGTCCGTTCCCTTATTTGTCAGACAGGATTGGAGAGCTGGAATCCTTTCCGGCGGCGGACGCTCTTGGCTGTGCCGTGCCGGGCTAGTGGACGGGACGGGCCGTGCTGTGTTGTGATGTGCCGGACAAGTGGGCGACAAGCTTGACTTGGTAGCAAAACGAAGAACAGTATTTTGTTCTGGTGTGAAAAAAATGTTTCCACAGATGGGTAAACATCATCACCGAATATTCCGTGTCAACTAATTACAGGTATAATTCTTCGAACCTCTTTGATATCATTACTTTTTGCTGAAAACTGTATTATATTCAATACTAACAATGTGAAACCATACACTGTTTTTTCAACACCAAACATGCTACAGATTGTTTCCATGCCATCTCTAGTACGACCTCGAGTTGAAATGCTTCGGGAAGACCTTCTTTCCACTATTTTACTTTTATTCCATAATCTCTATTGAGCTTGATGGTACGAATCGGATTGTAATTACTTTCATTTGGCATAACGAGCACTTTCGAAGAGATCTATTGTATGAGGTCTTTCATTAATCTGTTTAAAACAAAAATCTGTTTAAAATCTGTTTTTCCGTTAACTAGCTGTCGCACCCCTACGAACGACAACCCTCAGAAGTCGAAACTTGTGCGAGATGAGGATTAACGAGGTCTTACCTCTTAACGTGTGATTCCTAACACGGGTTGGCCGCCTGGCTACGGCTTCCTATTTTTAAATTTAGATGAAACAAATTGTGTGTGAGAAATTATCAAAATTTTGTATTTGTTTGAAAGACTTATTGCTGCCATTATATGTGGAATATAACATCATTCAAATCTCCGTCACGGCTATTCTGGGTGGAAAAGTCCAATTCCTCATGACTCTGACACATAAATCAGTCTGAATTTGATCGATGGCATGGATTATGTTGGCTTTGAGGGCAACTGTGGTTTGTGGCTTTTTTGCATACACATGAGACTTGAGAAAATCTCCCAAGGAAAAGTCTAACGGAGTCGAATCGCACAATCTTGGTGGTCAGTTTATATCACCTCTAAGTGAGATGACCATACCGTCAAATCGCTTGTGCAGAATATTCAATGAGGCATGAGCTGTGTGGCTGTTGAAACCACATATTCCAGATCAAAGAAATATGGACCGATGACGCCGCCAGCCCAAAATTCATACCAAAAAGTTACTTTTTGAGATGTATTGGACGCTTTTGGATCTCATGTGAAAATTCGATAATTTTGTTTGTACTCATTAATAATAATAATAATATTTGTAATAATGTTTGTAGCAAGTCCTGTTTGGCTTTACATTTGAAATTTACAATCAGATAACAACAATCACATATGTAAAAACTTTGAAAATCAAAAAGAAGTAGTGACTTGTGTGTTACCACAAAAATGTGTTATGAAGTCATCGACAGAATAAAAGCAAATAGAGCAAATAATTTTTCAATTTTCTCTTGTAAGTATTCAGACTGAGTTTTTTGAAATCTTGGGTCAAAATATTGTACAGAGAGTAATCTATGGAATTTTTTTGCGATAAATGAAGACGAAATCGATTTATTCTAATGTGGTGAGCATTTCGTGTGTTATGTTTGGGGATATGACATTGTTTCGCCAAGAATGGTTTCTTATGGATTTCAATCAAAACGTAATAAAGAAATAATGTTGGCAATGGCATAATTCTGAGTTTTTTAAAATATTCTTGACAGTGATCCCTGTATCCAATATTAGCCAGCAGTCTCAATGCTTTCTCAAATATTTTAATGGAATGACATGAATTTCCCCAAAGTTGTACACCATAACTAATGTTAGAGTGAAACAATGAAAAATATAGGGTTTTTAATATATTTGTACTAGTGATGTACTTCAATTGGCAAAGAACAAATCGAGAACCCGAGAGTTCTTTCTTCAGTTAAAAAATATGTGCAGACCAGTTGAGTCTATTATCTAATGTGATGCCCAGTAATTTAACTTTATTACTTTCACAATTAGAGATAATTTGATTACTAGCAGAAATCGGGATGTATTGGGTCTTCTGACCATTTAGTTTCAGCTTATTAGATAGAAACCACTGATTAGCACTATTCGATACCTCGTCGAGATGAGACTGTAACATATCATTATTTTCATCTGTCTCTCATCATCTGTTCTCTCAAAGAGAACAAATTCGAACGGCATCATATATTTGCACAAGTCATTCACATAAATGACAACTAAGAGCGGGCCCAAAACATACCCTTGCGAAACGCCATGCTTAATAGTTTGATAAGATACCGTTGAGCATCACTGCTTGTTGACGATTAGTAAGATAAGTCCTTATTAAGTGGAGCGGAATACCTCTAACTCCGCAATAGTTTAATTTTTCCAACAGAATTTCATGTAAGACGCAGTCAAACGCTTTCGACAGGTCACATAGCATCAACGCAGTGTCATTGTCCTGCTCAAGTTCCTCTATCACGCCAGACACGACGTCGAACACTGCATCTATTGTTGAGCGCGACTTTCTGAAACCATATTGTGAGTTGCTGAAAAATTTATTATTCTCAAAGTAGGCATAGAGCTGAATCTTAATTATGATAATACTTATTAATACTTATTGGTATGTAGTTATTCAGAAATGGGCCTAATCGCTGAAGATGATTTTTCAATGAAAATTAGGGTCAATTGCTAACTGCTCCAGAGCCCATTCGGCAATCACACTTCGTTATCTATGGTCTTTAACCTTCAGTTCCTGAGTCAGTTGAATTCTGTACGGGGTCAGGCTCAAGTCACGATGCAAAATTCGCCAAGTTGTGGTCTGAGAAAGGCCGAGTTCTTGTGAGCGACGCGAAATCGACTGTAGAAGTTACCTCATTTCAGGCAGAATGTGAGGTCATCACAGCAGCCAGGTTGCCAGGTACACCAAATTGTCACGTGGTATCCTGTCACCCAGCCGTGAACCAATCAGAATGTACCAAATTGTCACGTAGTGTCCTCAAACTGTCACATAGCTCGCCAGCTAATCAGAGCGCACACTTTTACATCTCAGAACATCGTAACGGGAAATTTGAATTTTCTGTGGACATAAATAATTCAGGGAGACAGACGACCAGACGTATCCCTCAACGAGACAGACCGCCCAATCACGTGGCGCACTTACGTCAGCCCATCTTTTCGCTCAACACATTTTTGTTTCATGACGTCATAAAAAAAGTTTTCGTTGGAGAATTGAACGCAGGTCTTTGGTGTGATACATTCTCCTGAAAACTCTCACAGACAGCAGCGATGTTTTCGGCAGATATTACGTTTCGTCGACGTATGGGAGTTGGTCGATCGTTTACTGAACCAGTAAACTCAAATTCATCACATTGCGAATAGTCCTCTCGATGGGACGATTATGGCTGTAAAATGGGCGAAGCTCATGGCACGTTGCCCGCACAGAATACCCAAATTGATAAAAAAAATTTATTATGTACACGTGTTGTTGAATGCTATTGATCCATGATGATTTGGTAAAACATACTGAATAAATCACAACTGATTTGACTAATGTAGCTTCACCAAGATAGCCCATATCAATTGTCAAAGTTTGAAAATCCCTGTTGGGCACAAATATCATTTCACTAGAACTGAAAGTTTTGAACAAATGTTTAAAAAACATGAAGATATTTCATTCTTTGGCAATATTTTTTTACAGACTAAAATAATCTTTGGCAAAATGGAACAAACGTTAAATTCAGAAAAACTCTTACCACTTGACTGAGGGGCACTTTGAGCAATGAAGTTAAAGTAGGAGAAGGTGGGGAGGGAGGCCTCAGCTCGTTAGCTCTAATAGCCTGCTGCAGCTGCTCATACTTGGGCCCTCGAAGATAAGTTTCAAGTTTGATTTCAACTACTGGTCCCGTATTTCGTAACGTTTCGACTGCTTGATGATTGGTAAAGCCAATCACGGATACTCCATTCACCTAGGAAAGAAATGAAAATTTCAATGAACTCAAGAAATGTATTTGAATTGCTGAAATTTATTCAAACGCAAGGAAAAATTATCATCAAGAGATATCAAATCATATGTATCGTATACTTTGCATGTTTCATTTTAACGAAATTGAAAAATGGTCTTAATATTCCAATAAATTGTTAACAAGTGAGAGCCTCAACATTGTAGAGTTTTAATTCTCCAATAGTCTCATATACAGGGTGTTTCAAATTTAATCCTCACCATTGGGAGGAAACTATGAGAAGTACGAAGGTGGTTGAATTGGGGCAAAGTTGCGCATTTACCTGACTAACAATATGCCGTTGGGAGAGTTTTAGAATTCCGAGTATATCCGGAGATATCCGGAAAATTCAGTAATTTCGGAAAATTGTTTTTATTTTTTGCTGGCTTTATTTTTCGAAGGATTCGAAAACAAATCACACTTCCACATTGCCACTTTTTTTTTGCTACATAATGGTGTTTTCAGATATGATATCCGACGTTTTTTCTTCCAGCCACTATCATGAACTTAGTTTTTTCTTATGGTCGCTACATTGAATTCTTTCTGTTTTGAATAGAATCAGATTTTACCTTTCTGATGGTGTATCATAAGTTATCATTCTTTCCGAAAAATTGGAGATATTGAAAATAATTATTTCTTATCATATAATAGGCTTTGACTTTGATGTTTCTAAATTTGACTTTCAATTCGTTACACTCAATTACATTTTGTTATTGTACAAGTCATAGAATTCATGAGGAAAAATGGCTTCCACGAATGAAGAAAAAAGAGATATGATACAAATTTATTACAAATACGATAGAAACAGTGTTGGGACATCGGAAATGTATTTAAACTTGTATTCCGAAAGACGACAACCACATCGAACTATGTTCAAGTTATTGGATCAAAATCTCACCAAGTTCAGTTCATTTGAAAAACCGAGTCAAAATATGGAGACAGAATGGATCAGGAAACTGAAGAAAATTTGATAAATGAGGTATATATGGGGTAAGTTAGACATTGTGTCCTTTTCAATAAAAATTAATAGGTAGGATCTTCTTCTCACGGGGTATTGAAATTGTTCGGACTTTTGGCAAGGCTAGGGGCTGCTCGTATGTGAAGCCCTTGGAATTGATGTAGTTGGCTTCGGGTGTCTCAAATCCGCATCCTGGAGGCACTTCTATAAGGTAGGTGCCGTGCAATTCCTGCATTCCGGGAGTGGAACACTCAGTAGATATTTTTGTTGGCCTTGGGAATATACCAACATAGTGAGCTGGTGTGATTTCCTCTATCAGGGTACCCTTTATTGAAACCGGAACTTGTTGGCATCTGGCTTCATCTTCAGAGATGTGTAAAATTTGGGAAATGCAATCTCGTGGCTGAAGGTCACCTCGAATGATTGGAATTTGGCAAAGGAATCTAGGGTTGATCTTCTTGCATGGTCTCTGCGAATAGTGGTGTAGTCCAGTATTCAATGTCAGATACGGAGCTAGAGGGATGATTGTGGTAAAGTTACTAGTAGGGATTGAATATAAATGGAAAAGTGTGAATTTTTCTGGGTGGAGGAGAGGAAAGTGCAGAACAAACACGATTATTGCATTGGAATAATAAGCATCGACAGTGATCAAATCGTAATATTTCCTGAAGTCTTCTGGTTTAGTATAGAATAGTTAGCTGCATTATCGTATTCATTTCGGTTGGTTGTATGATGTTATTATACAAGGTATTGGTTTTTGCAAACACAATTGCATTTTCCAGGTCGGTCAGCAGCTGTAAGGTTATTTGCAATGACAAATTTAGTTGGTCTAAAACATTCCTGATCTCCATAAAGTGATTGAAATCGAATGTTATTGTATCGATTTCTTTATTAATTCTATCAATTTTCTTGAAGATTATATCGTCGTTATGACTGATAAGTGACACGATTTTATTGAAATTCTCTGAGTGAGGTGGTGAGAGATATGTGCTGGTTCAATCTTTGTTGAATATAATATCTACCCTTTTGTAGTGATGCTATTGCTTGATCATACCGCTGAGCATCTTCTTGATCTACATTTCCGGATATTGATGCTGCCAAGTCCGTTGATTGGACCTCTTTTGGTTCTGTGGGATGGGTTGATGCTGTAAAATTTTTGATATACAATTTTCAGTTGATATTTCAGTGCTTGATTGAAATTTATTAGTCCTTCTAGGTAGGGGTAATTCGGGTCGTTTGTGAGAGTTTCAGTGATGTCATCGAATTGCTTTTGTATTAGATCGATTTCCTCGGCAATCGACGTCAAGTTATAGTAGTGAGTCGTGAATGCTAGTCTGGATCCTGGCTTCTCCTAGCTTTAGGGGAAGAATTCCCGGGTTGTCTTTGAGATCTGGGATTCGTATTTCTAGACCCGATGCGAGAGTGCACCTGTAAAACCATTTTCTTGTTATGTTTTGGGATGTGTTTTATATTCTTTTTATGAACAGTAGTATAGGGTGTAGCTACTGTTACTTTTTTGTTAAATTCAACTACACGTGGTACAAATCTAGGTAAAAGCTTATTTCGAAAATCTGTTGTTTTGGTATAAATTTTTGTGCTAGGTCAGTAGGCTACAGGATGGTGTCTGCTCTTATTTCGTTTATTTATAGTCCTTTCTTTCAGTTTGGCAGCTTTTTCATTGATGTTTTGGTAGACAGCTTTTGTTTTATCTCGATGTTGTCGCATGTAGTTGTTCAGTAGAATTCTTTCGATGTCGATATCAAAGGGGTCCTTACTGTCGAAGTGTCCATTGAGAACATCGATGGGCTTTTGTTGCGTTACTGAATGGATTGTGTTGTTATAGCCTAATAGTGCATGAAGCATTCGTTCCTTGATGTTCAGCTGTTTCTTATTTTGCAATAATAATCGTAAATGTTCTATACTGGTCGAGTGAAAACGTTCAATCATTCCATTTGATTGTGGAGTCTCCGGAGTTGTGTGGTGGATCATAATTTTATGTGTATCCACAAATTCTTGTACAAGGCCTTTTTGAATTCGGTGCCACTGTTTGAGACAATGATCTGTGGTAAATCATGGTGAGTAACGAATATCAGCAATGCTTTCAATATGTTAATGGCATTGGCTCCTTCTAATGGATAGGCTTGTCCATATTTTGAAAAGGCGTCCACAATTGTTAAAAATTTCTGTCCATCTGCCTGAAAGGTGTCTGAGTGAATAATTTAGAGGTTTATTTGGTGTAGGAGTTATCATAAATTTAGGTTTTGGTGGGTTTCTTTCATACTTATTCATTTGACATGTTTCGCACATAATGATGTATCTTTCAATGCCTTTTTTCAAAGTTGACCAGAAATATTTTCTTCGTAGTCGCAATTCAGTTTCGTTTATTCCACGATGGTTTGACTTCCCTTCGTGATAGTTTCGAATTATTATTTGTTGTTGATCTTCGTTGTCAACATCTTCCAAGATTTCGTTGCATTTTACCAAATCGAAGGCCGTGTTTCTGAAAATTTTCTGAAGAATATTGCAGGTTGACTTATATTGGGTATATGGGTCGAAATATACAGCATTTTTGACTTTTGGTGGGATATAGTCCTTGAAGAATTTCACAATATTTTCTTTTTTTGCATTCATACCAATTTGAACATGAATTCGTTTTTTATTTGCGAACGCTTGTTCTATGCAGATTGGCCCTGGGTTATAATGGACAGATGTCATTTTTATCTGGTTATTGTAATAATTTAGAGGCTTTTCTGATATTGGAATTGTGAATGCCGGTTCTTCTTGAGTTGTGTGTATGGTTCTGTTACTTCCTTCGTTTTCAGGTTGGTTAAGGTCATTTATAACTTATCAGCTGTATCCGTTGACGACGTTCTTTTTTGTTCAGGCTGGTCGGAATTTTCGTCAGCTGTGTCAGTTGATGATGTCCTTTTTGGTTGGTCGAGGTCGGGATTTTTGTCAGCTGTATCGGCTGATGATGTTCTTTTCTGTTGAAGACGGTCGGGATTTTCGTCTGCAGTGTCAGTAGCGAAGGTGTCTTCGCTGATTCTTCTTTGAGATTGGGCGGTAACGGTATTTTCAGATGGTGCATTGTTGTATAACTGAAGACTTCTTTGATGTGTACTTCTATTCTTGAAAGGGCATCAGCGTTCGTATTGCCTTTTCCTATCTTGTAAACGACTTCATAGTCGAATTCTTCTAACTTCAATCTCCATCTCACAGGTTTGGAATTTGGATCTTTCAAAGGAAAAAGCCATTGTAGAGGGCGGTGATCGGATAAGATTTTGATTTTTTGGCCAAATAGGTACGGTCTAAAGTACTTAGTCGCCCACACCATAGCAAGCATTTCCTTTAATATGGTTGTGTAATTTTGTCCGCTTTCGTTCGACGTACGAGAGGCATATGCAATTGGTTTGTCCTTTCCAACAGGTCCTTGCGATAGCAAAATTGCTGGCATCCGTCGTGAGATTGAATAGTTTTGTGAAATCGGGATATTGTAGAAGCGGTTCGTTTACTAGAAGATTTTTGCATGTTTCGAAACATTCTATGAATTTCGGTGTATGCCCAATTTTCTGGTTTTTCTTAAGACAGGAGGTGAGTGGTTTGGTTATTTTTGCGAAGTCCTTGATGAATTTTCTATAGTATCCCAGGAGTCCTAGGAATCCTTTGATTTCTTTGGTTGTTTGGGGTATAGGATACTTTAAGATTGCCTCAATTTTTTGGGGATTTGGTCGAATTCCTTCTGAAGTGGTGATGTGTCCCAAAAATGCTACTTCCCTTTGCAAAAACTCTGATTTGTCTAGTTGAACCTTCACATTTGTTTCCCTGAACCTTTCGAAGACTTTGGAGAGGTTGATTATATGCTCCTACAATGAAGTTGAGTACACAATTATGTCGTCCATATATGTAAGACATATTTTTTCTTGTAGACCCTTCAAAACGTTATCTATAACACGTTGAAAGGTAGCTGGAGCTGATTTTAATCCAAACGGCATCCTGGTGTATTCATAGTGCTCGTGCTCCACTGTGAAGGCTGTTTTTGGAATATCCTCCTCTGCCATCTCAATCTGGTGGAAGCCACTAGCTAGGTTCAAAGTAGTGAAGTATTGGCACCTTCCTAGCTTGTCCAATATGTCATTGATGTTGGGGACTGGATATTTATCGTCGATAGTTTTCTCATTCACCTTCCTATAATCTACGACGATCCTCCATTTGATTTGTCCAGAAGCGTCTGCTTTCTTTGGGACGATGCATATAGGTGAAGACCACGGTGATTGGCTTGGCCTTATGATTCCCTGATCCAACATTGAGTTTACCTGTTTTTCCACTTCAGGCTTATGCACATGTAGATATCTGTATGATTTGGTAAAAACAGGAATTTCGTCTCTTGTCCTGATCCGGTGTTTAACATGATTTGTGAACGTTAGTGGTGTGTCTGGCACATAAAAAATATCGGAATATTTTTTGCATAGCCGTAGTACATGTCTTCTCTCTTCCTCGTTCAAATGTTCTGTTCTGATTGATTTTTCTATATCCAAATGATGCGACGATTTTGTTGAAATATCTGCCGTAAATAAATAAAATTGACCTATGTCAAATTTTCTTGATTTTATTGAGTCGGTCAGTGCTATATTTAGTTCAAAATCCGTATCATTGATAAGTTCTGCCCACGCAAGATTATTACATGCGATTGTTAATGTTTCTCGTAATTTTGCTCCTTGAATATTCTGTTGTAGTAATATGATAGTACCTTCGCACTGTGCTACTGGTAACTTGAGACGTGTAATTGTATGAGGCTCGAGTTGAGCGGAATAAGACTGATTATTATTCGTTTCGTGGTAAAAAATAGATAACGTTGCAAATGCAGAAATAAGATTCGAGTTAATGAAGTCTGATTGTGCTTGCATCAATTTTAAATTATCTAAACCAATTAGTCCGTCAAAAACTTTGTGAAATTTGAATAGATAAAATTTCAAATTGGAGCTACTGTTGAATTCTGAAAAACTAGGAATTTCGGCACAATAATCTTGAGAATAATTTCAAAAAATTGAAGTTACTACAAATGGCTCGTGTTTAATACAATTTTTGAAAAATTTAATAGCCACTTCAGGGTTGAGAAATGATTTTGTGGAGTCTGTATCAATCAAAAGTTTCAAAGATGGATTGCTTATAATTATGTAGGGCAGTTCTTTCTTATCGGTGAAGCTGTTTAAGTCTACTACGTTTCTGGCATTTAGTTGTCGTCCTCGGGAAAATTTTCTTTTTCGTGCTTCAACATTTCTTCATTCATGAAATCTTCAGCACATGCTTCTTGATATTCTTCGTTGTAGTATCCACCGTATTCTTCGGGTATTTCGCAATTATAAACATATTCTTGATGTTCAACATTGAAAAGTTCTTCGGACGTGAAAGTTGGGCGAGAAGTTTGAGGCCTAAAATGATTTCGTTGGTGAGTATTTCGTGTTGAAATACTCATTGGTACTGGATCTTGTCTGTACGATGGTTTTTGATTATTTTTCGGGCCCCAAACGTTTTGTGGTTTCCCAAAAACTTGCTGATTGGTCGGGAAACATCGTGGTGGTAAATTGACTCGGGGTGGTAGGTTAATCGGTCCAGTTGGAAATTGGGGTCTGGTATAGGCTGGCTGGAAAGGCCATACATTTGTTGCTGTGTGTATCTTTGGGTGGTAATGGTCTTCTAACGGATGATGAAACTTCTGGAGCGTGACTTTTCTGTAGATAACGGATGTTATTTTCTTCCTGAATGTATTGCATCGCTGTGGCCAAAGAATTTGGACGCATTGCTCTTATCGTCGATCCTAAAGGCTCCTTCAATCCGGCCAAGAAGGTAGTTAGGGCTTGCTGTCTGAAGAATTCTTTTTTACTCGTTTTCACCACATCGTTGTCATTATGAATGTCCATATAATTGCAGATCACACTCAGTAAGCCCATGTACTTTTCATAAAATCGTGAAGGTGTTTCATTTGATTGCCTTAAGTTCACTAGATCCCGTGTTAATGCATTCTCTCTCTTCTCTTCGGTCTCCAAAATGTTGAATAAGGACATTTTTGATTTCATCCCAAGTGTTACATCCATATACAGAAACGACTTCTTTTGCTTTTCCTGTTAACTTTCCGAGAATACCATACATAAGCAGTTTATTCTCGATGCAGTTGATATTGGCAGGTGTTGGATCAAAATAGTGGTTGCTGATATGTTCAAAAATTCGTGAAGGCTGTTGGGGTTCCCATCGAACTCCGGAACTACGCACAAATTACTAAATTACTATTATTAATATTCAAAGGTATATTTGATTCACTGTGTTTCTGATCCGATGAATTTTCAATAGATAAATTCGCAATAAGATCACTTAAGTCTAGCTATGTAATAGGGTCAATAAATGGACTAGGAACAGAGGAATCTGACATTAACTTTCATAAAAAAATATAAGGTGTTACATTTAAAAAAATATCATTTTACAAAATATTTTGAAAACGTGACTGCCATTTTTTTTTGTTTACGGCATCGAGGCCATTAAAAATGCTACTAATTTTCCATTTAACAGAATTCGTAGCATCAATGATAACGGAGTTGGCAATGGTGACGACTTAATTTGGAACACCCTGTATAAGTAAAGATGAAATAATCGCATTTCAATTCAAATGAAACTTTCAATTTCTTTAGTCAACCCTTCAATCAAGATAAGACCTGAGAACAAATATTTTCCCACTTACAGGTTCAAGAAAATGAAAGTTCCAACTAAGAAATTTCATTTCGTTGAGAGTTTTCTCGTTCAAGTTACAAATTTATTGCCGAAGATTCGAGGAAGCGCCCTGAGTTTACAATTAAGTTTTCAGTTTTCATGCTGAAGAACCGAGAAAAAGGAAACACTAATGAATGCTCTTGAAGCTTGGGCAGAAAAAATATAGGGCATGCACATCGAGAGAACTGTATGGCCGATAGATATTGATCCTATCTCTCCTTAAATAAAATATCAGCGACAAATAGGGATTTGGAAACAGTACAGAAAATCAGATTGAAATCAAGATTGACTGCGGCAGATTGGGCCTGTATATCTATTCAGAGCACTGAAAAACTCTTACAAGATTTTTTGTAATTTCACATGTGAATACTGGGCCTCTTCATTGAGAAGATAATCATAGACCAGTTTTATTGTTTTAAATCCAATTGGAAAATAATGGATCACCTTATTAAAAAGAAAGTCTTCAATAAATCAATGAAAGAAGATAACAGATAAATTATTTGAATACAGAAACTTGTAACTTATTTCAAAATAATGGTATTAATGGAACGAGTGGATTATGTTTCTAGAATGTACAATGTTGGATGGGAGTGGAAGGGAATAAGTTTATTGTATTAGTTTGAAAATGTCAGTTACAAATGAAAGTGCTTAGAAAAAACAGAACCTTAATTACTCATTTTTCATTCTTCAATCTCTTGAATAGGTATCATGTTCTAATTTTTCAAATGAACACGCTGTAGGAGTTGAATGAAAAATATAGATTTCACTCACCTCGACGATCCTATCATTGATTTTTATGTTCTTGTTTAGATCTGCAGCACTTCCTTTACTAATACTCTTGACGAATATTCCAGAAATTTCTTCTGTGAACAAAAAAAATTAAAGTACTCAAAAATAAGAAATAGGATATATACGGTGGATAAAGCCAGTGGTAATTTAACAATTTTTAAAGTTAAATGTGGTCGATTGTATAAGTAACAGTTGTTTCGTTCTGATTTTTTAAATATATCACCTACTTCACAATATAGGATATCAACACAGATCTTAAAACACAACAAAATTCATAACGTTTGTTTGAAGGTGGTTGACAATGTTTCATGGTGAATTTCATCAGTTCGGACTTCCATTGTCTAATATGATATGATTTGAAATAATAACAAATGAAAATTAAAATTGAAAAGATTAGCTGAAAATAACAATTATATCAGGCAAAAAAAGCTCTAAGAAAGAAATTACAATAAAATAAACATCAGGCAAAAATTTAAAAAACAATATCAAGCAAAAAAACCCTGAAAAAGAAATTACCTACAATAAAATAAATCAAGCAAAAAATTTAAAATCAAACAATTAAAATGAAATAAAAATAGCCCCTGGCTATTATTACTTTCCGAATGGAATCACACCCCCTATTTCAAACTTAAATGTGCAGCTTGGCAAATCTATCTACGCCTCTGAGATGCGCAAACGATAAAGAGAGATTGTAACTGTCCACTACCAACTTCTATCAGAAAGTTCAATCGGAAAAAGAATTTGGACTTGAATACCAAATTCTCCCTTTTGTGTTGTATATTCTCACAAGACATAAATGAATTGAGAGAAAATGGATAAACTTTCAACTGATAAATTGAATGCATAGTTAACAGAAATGATTATAAAACGTAGCAAGTAGATAATCTACAAATCATTGCTTACAATAATGATAACAAAATATCACCATATAAATAGATACAATTCATATGATATTTTTGAAGAGTAGTTGCCTAAAAATTATAATATGATTTTTTATTTACTGTTAAGACATGTTTTTCGTCAGGAAGTGTTCTGATGCAGTGTCTCTATCTTCACCATGTGAACCAATGATCAGATAATTCACAATGATATCTGCCACGGGTTCATTTGACATGAAATAGCCCTCCAATTTCTTTGCTCGGAAATAGTTAAAAAAATCGTCGCAATATTGCATGGCATCGTTGAAATTGGAAGTAACATTTTTATTTGCCACGTAATCTTCGGTCCACTCCAAACCAACTCAATTGGATTCAAATCCGGGTGATATGGCGGTATTTCTCGGATGTTGGGATCTATTCCATACTGTTTAAATTTGGGCTTACAGTTGTATATGAGGGCATATAATTCAGGTTTCAGCATATTGTTGCAAAGGAATATTCCTCCCTGATAACTATGATTGCATATCAACCACAGCGCTTTTTAACGGCAAATTGAGAATCAACTATTTCAACACCCATTTCTTATAATTATTGAAATTCATCTCGTTGTGATGATCACCTGTATGACAATTCAATGCAAGCATTGGGCACAAAACCATTTTCATCACCTGCATATATTATGATCAGACGTTGCCTTCACCTGCACGTCGTCTTGAGTTCATTCAGGTTGGAGCCCAGCTCCCTTACCCTTTTGGCTGATCTTTGTCGAAGAAGGACAAATAGGTTCATAACTGAGGGGTACCCCTACCTGGCTGGGGTGGGATGGATGAAAAAGCTATTCGTCTGTTAACGGGGGACATGAGGGCTTCATTCGACAGAGTGTCGGGGACTTCTATATCGGGAGGGGTCTCCTACAGCATAATCTATAGCTTCCCTGACTAACGGATTTTCGTGAGTTTCCGCGCCATCAAAAACTCGCCGATTCTTCGACTGGACGGACTGCCGAATGGAAGGCAAGTGCAAATCTCTGCGGATGTCTTCATTCCTCACGAACCAAGGAGCATTCATAATCATCCTCCTTGACTTGTTTTGTAATCTCTCCAAAATGGAGATATTGTACGTAGCCGCTTGTCCCCAGACGCCTGAAGCATACATGATGACAGGCTTGAACATCGTATTGAAGATGGTAATTTTGTTTTTTAAACTCATTTTAGATTTTCTGTTGATCAGAGGGTACAGACTAGCTATCCGACCCTCGATCCTTGATTTTACGTACACTCGGATCTTTCAATCCAGGTACCAACGCTCGAGGTCGTCCAGTGCACGTTGTATGTAGACGACGCCGAGCTCCCGACCCATGGAGAGCCGTGTCATCGGCGTACAGGGATATCTTCATACGCTCGGGCCTCGGAAGGTCACTGGTGTAAAGTGAATATAACGTCGGAGAGAGCACAGCCCCCTGTGGCACTCTCTGTTGTCAGACAGAGAGGCCTCTACTCTAACCTGAAATGTTCTGTCTTTCAGGAAAGACCCAATCCACCGGATCAGGCCCCGAAGCAGGTCGAACGCGATTAATTTGTGCAGAAGGCCTTCGTGCCATACACGGTCGAAGGCCTTCGAGATATCTAAGAGAACAATATGCACTTTTGCTGTTAAGCTCATGGATGGTGTTTTCGACCAGCCTTAGAGCTTGTTACTCAGTGGAGTGTTCTCTCCTGAAGCTAAATTGTTCATCAGGCAGAACATTTCGGTCCTCAACTTCTTCGTTGAGCCTTTGGAGAACAACTCTTTCAGCCAGCTTAGCCGCCGACGAGAGTAGACTGATCGGGCAATAGTTCTGTGGGAACAGCGGGTTCTGACCCTGTTTTGGGATCATGACGACGATTGCATGCTTCTACCTTCTGGGGAAGTATCCGAGGGCCAACGAACTGTTTATAATGCACAGTAGGTTCTCGATGCAATTTTCCGGGAGCCTCTTCAACAACTTGTTGGTTATTGAATCGACCCCCGGAGCTTTCTTGGCCTTTGCGGCCCTAATGTATCGCCTCAGCTCTTCCACAGAAGCTGGACGGATGTTATCATCATCCTCCGTGAGGAAACGGTAAACCCGGTCTTCCAACAGCATGTGGAAGACCAACTCCCGCCAAACGGTCATCTCCCACTGAACCAGTGAAGCGGAAAAAATGGAAAGCGGGGATAAGGGAAAGTACTCGAACGTCCCATAAATAGTCATCTCTCGGAGGAATCAGTCCAGTCATCACCCGAAGACGATTGTAGATACTGACAATCGAAACGTCGTGAACTAACGTGGCTTGAAATCTCTTAAGTTTTTATTTTTATTTTCATTTTTATTTCTTCATTTTTAATTTTTTTTAATCGCTCTATTTTTTACTTGTATTTTATTTCACTATTATTTCATTTCAGGTTATTTTTGCTTAATATAATTGTTATTTCCAGATATTCATTTTTAATTCTCCTTTTTACATGTTTCAGGGATTTCAAATCATTTTATATATTAGACAATGGAAGTCCGAACTAGTGAAATTCATCAAAATTGATAGATGATCAAGGTGAAATTAGTGAAACACTCAATTCGTATTTTAATAACGTCGCAAAACTGCTATCTTCTCAGTTTTCTCAAGCAGGTAGAAGTTTTCCAGAAAAAAAGAAGACTATCATCCATGTTTTTGATACCTCCCACAGAAGAAGAAATAATTTGAATTCCAGGAAGTCTCCTGGTTTTGATTTGATTTTAGTAAAAGTTTTCAAACTAGTGAAATATGAATTGATTCCTATCATAAAAAAATTATCGATACATCTTTTGAAACAGGTATATTTCCCAAATTGTATGAAATAGAAAAAAAATCACCCTTATATAAAAATGGAAATCCCAATGAAAAATGTAATTATCCGCTAATTTCCATTCTTCTTATTCTATCAAAAATCATTTAGAAACTGATGGACAATGGATTATTATGATATTTAAAAAGTATTGATTTTCTCCATTGTAGACAGTATAGTTTTCGCAGGTCAAGTGGATATAGTTTCCAAAATTCAACTCCAATTAGATTCAAATAATTTTCGTTATCACTTGATTTGCGGAAGGCATTCGATACAGTGAATCATGATATTCTTGTGCAAAAGTTATTGGCATTAGAAGAATAGTATTCACATGGTTTCAAAATTATCTTAACGACAGAAAGCAGTTTACTGTACAACAGAAAAGAGTTCATTGAAAACATCAAGTGTGGAGTTCCACAAGGTTTTGTTTTAGGTCCGACTCTATTCTTAATTCACATCAATTCTATTACAGAACTGAATGTATGTGGTTCTATCAATCTTTTTGCTGATGATATAACACTCATTTATTTTTCTAAAAACTAAAACTAATATCTCGCAGGTTGGGATCTCATGAGAAACATTGAATTTCGATGAATCTCGCTATACCTTTATAGCAAGAACAAAGTTCAGATCACAAAACGTGTTTTCTCAATTTCAATAATAACTTGATAGAATTAAAAAAAGAAGTGAAAACTTTAAGTTTTTATCTAGATCATAATTCATCCAGGAATTCAATATATGAGTCGACTCAGAAAGGACGGTGAAGTACGTAAATTTCATACTTTTAGTTTTGTTTTCCTGTAAGCAATTTTTTGGATTGTGTGTATTGATAAAACCATGATATATTTTGAATTTTTCATATTTCATCATTTTTGTCTAAACTTGTGGCATTTGGGTAGCACCTGCATTTGTAAAAAACTGGACTGTAAATGAAATACAGTACATTTCTGTCATATTTTTACCGTTATACAATAAAATACCGTACTCTCCAAAGAAAATGCTCAATGTTTGTCATATTTCACTTTTAACAAGGATATTCGAAACCTTTTCAACAATTATACTCTTCAAAGGTTTATATTACGCAGTCACTTCTCGGGGTGAGGTTTTCAGTTCGCTATTTATTACATTTGAGCAGATACTTTGTTGATCTATATCTATTTATTTTCCAGGTTGGAAACCTAGAAAGTATCAAAAAAAATCTGTTGTGAATCGTCTTACATATTTTGAATGAAATAGTTTTGGATCATTCAGTATAATCAATAATGTTGATATGTCAAATTGAATATTTTGTAACGTCAAGATTGTCATAATAAACCAGAACGTTTCACTTGATCCTAGTCTTACTTTGAAGTTATTCCAACTCGATATTGGACGTTTTCAATCATTGGTAAGTGTTTTCCAAAGACAAACAAAATCTATTAAATTCCAATACACACTATACATATTAACTACTTTCTAATTGAAAAAACTCATCAAACATACATATTTTAGTTTCGTTAACTCCAACATAGTTCATATGAAACTAGTCATAAAATTACGTTATATATACGTATACTCCATCTGATACAAAAAAATGGATGAGAGAATCTTCCAAAGAAAGGAAGGATTAATCAATTTGAAAATAAGTAACTCTATACATGGATGTGTAGATCATGCAAAGAAGTAACTTTCAGACACAAACTGAAAGAAAGTCCTCCTGAAACAGCTACTTTCATATAAACATTGAATTACACGAAAGAAAAAATTCTTTCGAAACAAATTCTTCTATATGAACACTGAATTATACAGAAGATAATTTTCTCTATTCAGTTTGTATATCGAACATTCGTGGAGAAATGAGAATCAGATATCATTCACATGAGTTCTACTTTGAATGAATGGTAATAAATTGTACTCACATGGAACACTGTCACCCTAACTGGTATACACGTGTTTCGCCTTAAGACACTTGCCCTAAGGCTCTTCAGTACCAAATTGGATAACATTATAGAAAATACACACATTTCATTCATGAATTACGATTTTGAATGTCACGGAATAAGCTTGATCTGCTTATGTCATCGATGACATCGTAATGACATTCATTCACCTATTTGATTTAATCCCAGCCATGGGGAATCTTATTTGATTCGAAAGGGTTACATTTTTAGGAGTGATTAATTTTTTGGGAAAGAAAGTTTTTGGCTTTCTACTACTCCATCTGATACAAAAAAATGGATGAGAGAATCTTCCAAAGAAAGGAAGGATTAATCAATTTGAAAATAAGTAACTCTATACATGGATGTGTAGATCATGCAAAGAAGTAACTTTCAGACACAAACTGAAAGAAAGTCCTCCTGAAACAGCTACTTTCATATAAACATTGAATTACACGAAAGAAAAAATTCTTTCTGTATAATTCAGTGTTCATATAGAAGTATTTGTTTCGAAAGAATTTTTTCTTTCGTGTAATTCAATGTTTATATGAAAGTAGCTGTTTCAGGAGGACTTTCTTTCAGTTTGTGTCTGAAAGTTACTTCTTTGCATGATCTACACATCCATGTATAGAGTTACTTATTTTCAAATTGATTAATCCTTCCTTTCTTTGGAAGATTCTCTCATCCATTTTTTTGTATCAGATGGAGTAGTAGAAAGCCAAAAACTTTCTTTCCCAAAAAATTAATTACTCCTAAAAATATAACCCTTTCAAATCATATACGTATACTTTCTATCAACCTCGTTCTCTATTTCAAAAAACTGCAACCAAGTTATTTTACACCCGAAAATCACTTTCAAGTAATTTTTAACTCATTTCTATGGGATTGCGAAACGAACTGACTTATGAAATGTCCATTACCCAACACAAACTAAAAGGAACATTAGATTTTGCAACTTACCTTTCTCGCAAACGTAACCTGCGACGGTGATTCCGAGACCCAAGTCATCTTTTTTCAGCTTGACGGTGTACGTCTCAGTTTCAGGAAGCTCGGTTTCGTGTAGAGATACATCGAGGGAAAGCATTTTCGGAAGGTTATTTTGGACGTCAGCCCTGGTGATGTATGGCACCGAAAACGGGTCGATCATACCCTGTAAATCTTAATGTACTGTTAAACAACCACAACTGCTCAATGGATCATGAAATTCGTACGTATTTGTTTTTTCAACGAGTAACATTTATACTGCTACAAAAAACGCAATTTTTTAACGGTTGTTACGAATTTTGGCGAACATGGAAAGGGTAGGTAGGTCTAAAGTGAGTGGGTCTATTCGACCCTCTACCGACTACCCTCTCTGGGTAGTCACGTCGTATTTTTCTCGTTATTGAATCAAAAATCACATTTTTTTCGCTACTTTGATATGTTTGTAAAACAAACTTGGATTTTTTAGGATTCGAAGTTCCTAAGTAGAAATTTTCAGAATGTCATACAACTTTGAAAAGTGTCAATCTATATGAAAGATTCGACAGGAGCAGCTCAGACGCTACTTTGAATCCAGCAGGTGATGATGATCTGCCTAGCTCAGAGAAAGAAACGTAATAAAGTCTCAATATCCTAAGAAGAAAATTAGTTAGCCTTGGACATTCCAACTATTATTCATTGACATCTGATTATGACAATAATCAAGCAATACAGTATATGTAGGAATCTGGATTTTTGTGAAAATCAAATATATAGGAGAAGGTTCTCAACCCTTATTGAGATCTATTCACTTATTTGTTATAATACTTTGATCTGATATGTGTTGAAATTATTTCAAACTAATGACTGATATCGCATAGGAATCGTCATTAAATTTCAAGCAATTTACACAAAATATCATTGAATTATATACTTATTTCTTCCTCTAGAATCAATCTATTTATTGGTAAATACCGTAGAAAAATTCGTTCTGAAGTTTTTGAGTTCATCGCGTACAAAAAAAAACCATTGTCACAGAGATGGAGGCTTGTCCTTAACCTCTGTATATTTTTTCATCAAGTTTCAAGAAGAAAGGTTGACCAAAAAATGTTTGTGACAGCACATCCTAATGCAACATAAATGTGTGTTTTATAAAATCGAGTAGCGGGAAATGGAGTTATTGAAAATTCAAAAAAGATTAAACAAAACAAAAATTAATATTAACACCAGCGTAATATTTTGTTTCTCTCTCATCAATTTGTGAATTATTCGTTGAATTTGTTTCTATTCATGAAATAATATAGAGTTTATTCCCAAGAAGTTGAGGAGTCATGAACATCACACAACATCTCTTCTCAATTTACATAATGGGTGTGTCGAAGCCAGAGAACTATTTTAACAAATTGATCTTTTAAGCTAACGTCACCGCTCTGCTGGTACCAGTATCAACATACTGACAAATTGAAGGAATGGACTAACTTCTTTGAGATTATCATCAACCCAGACGAAAGCCAGGCAATCCAATCCATCAAGAGAATAGCCCAACCCGTGAGACACTTCATCTTCCAGAAGGAACTTGCTTGGGCAGATGCGAAATATCTAGGAGTCACCCTGAATAGGAAGTTTACATTCAGGGCCTTAATTACCTACAGGTTAGAACTAGGGAGATCAGCTCAAAACAACCACAGCCTCTTCATAGAAGTCTGATGAAAGATGAACCACTTTTGTAGTTGTTATGCGTTATGTATGCGTCTGTCGCTTGAGAACGATGTGGAAAAACATACAGGTTCCATCCAGATCGAAAGGTTCATGTTGTTCAAGTTCAAGTTCAACTTGGTTTTGCGAGATTTTCATGAAGCCCTAAATCGGGATGATCCATGATTCTGGGAGAAAAACAAATACATGTGATCAAGCGACCAAAACCACATATCACAGAGTCGCCATATACCACTCGGATGAATATACATTTCAGTTTAACAAACGTCACAAACACAAACACCACTTCGGAGGCCTACATGCAAACACGTACACGGTACGTCCAGGAAACAATAATAACAGATAACAAGGAGTATCCAAATATGGAAGTGTTTGGGACCGTTCGGCAGAGAGTTAGATTGGTGGAATTGAAATTTCACAACCCGCTATGTCAAGGTGTGTAGAAAATACCTCTTTGCGATATATGGCGGTAGAACGTAACAGATTGAACAATACGATATCGAGACTTCTAGTCAGATAGAGGAACAGAAATTCAAAAAATGTATTTCCTCTCATAGAGTAGTTCCTAATCCATACATTTTATTTCACGTTGAGAATGTTTTCATTAATTTAAACGTTAACGGGTTCATATACACTTTCATTATTAAAATTTCTGTGATATCAACATAAAAATTTCTACTGCCGGAGATATTTTAAACATAACGTTTTAATTGCGTTCTGTGTTAATTGGATTTCATGTATAATCAATTCCCGCTTCTAATGCATTTCTTGTACTTGTTTCTCAGATTTAGATGTCGAAAATGAGTGTGATTTTACTTTGAATCATGAATAAATCAGAAACTGTTTATATGCTACTTGAATTTTACGATTTTCCAATGTTGATTATTTGTATTATTCCTATTGGTCAATCGAATAAGAAGCGGGACTAGATCAGTGAAGTCACGGGCCCAGAAAATTCGATTTTTAACAATAATTTATGGGAAAACAACGGTATTTAGAGAGCTGAAACAAAGTGCACTGTTTTTCAAATTGAAATTACATACTATCAAATGAAGTGTAAACCAAAAATCATGAAACAAGCCCAGTATTTGTTATTAGAGAAAAAATGAACGTTCAAACAATGTATGTCGAATATTTTTCAATCGCCAACTACAGAATATCAAAATTAACATTTCCAAAAAACTTTTTCAGCATCCTCTAAGCTTCATTCAAATCTCCTCACATTTCTCTTGTTGGCACTTCATTAAATTGTAATTCTATTTTAAATGCGTCATCCATTCTTCATGGACCAGTTAATTTGTCTCGATAATTGATATCTCAAATGTCGTTTTCATGGTAATGCGCTTCGTTTGTCATTTATACACAGAATATCGATTGAATAATTATTTAGCAGGATAGCCTTTGAACGTTATAACTGAACCATGATGAACTGTTAATTAACGATTTCCATCTCTGTATCAGAGAGTCAGTTCACTTTGCCGTTTGAGTGTTACTTTATGCTAATAATTCAACACAGCATTCAATTCCAGTTGATCAATAAAGTAAAAGGGGCAAACATTGATATTTCTTCATGATTTCTTTTTTATTAGATCTGATTTTTCTTTAAATCTCTAATAATTTCCTGAGACAGGCATACTATATAGTAATACTAAGCAATGATGTACGTAATGTTCTGATTTTTACTTTATCAAAGAAAAAAAAATCCAGTGTCAATGTTACCCCATAGACTCATAGACAGTATAACATTGACATCCCATATAAATTGAAGAATAAGTCAATCTTAAGGAATTGTTGAGCAACATTGACACACATAAATTTGGTTTATGGCCTTTTTAGGTAGAAACGAACAATATTTCCTCATTTCATTTTTCAAAACTAAGGACTTTTTGGGTAAAACAGCCTGAAAACCTTGTTGTTTTTAAAGAGATCATATTTTTATTCTGAATAACACAAGAATAATATAATGTAGGAACCTTATTATCAAAAACTAGAACTTAAACTAGGAATTCTGTCTTACAAACATACAAACTGAATTTTGGTACGTTACTTCGGCAAGGTAACAATACTAAACTGATAAATTTTGGTAACTCCAGTAAAAAAATGTAGTTATCGCCGGTTCGTCAATAATTGCAACTTCTGCATTTAATAATATCGGCTCTGTGTCCTCAACATCAGGATATACAAAATACAAACCCTTTTTACGTAAAAAGTAAACTTCGATATCGCCATTACCTACTTCTACAACTTTTCGTATGTTTAATGAATGATATCTTTTTTCCCAACATATTTAACGACCACCCAATTCCCAAGTTTAACGTTTTGAATGTCAGCATGGGTACTTCTTTGACTGTTGTTTGTTTTAGCCTCAATTACCCCATTTTCTCCTTCTTCAATTATCTCATTCTCTACTAGTTCATTTTCTGCAGTGATTGAATCTTCAAAATCTTTCGGCTCATTGTCACTATTATCATCATGAATTACCTCTTTTTCTGACGAACCGGGCCCCAGAAGATGTGTATGGCATCTGAGCAGAATCCTTAGCGATAACAATCTGAGATGTTTTTGTCATATTTTCTAAAGACAAAGGGGAAATGCCCGACCTATCAAAGCCACCTAGCGAATTACTTCTGAACATTTTTATAACCCGATTCTTGATAAAAATCTCGAAGTATTTTTCTCCAAGACGCCTTAACCGATTTGTAAACGCCAACATCCAGATGCTGAACTGAATGGGAGATGTGAGTTGGTGAACAGAATATTTCGATATTATGTTTTGCGGCTGTTTCTACCAAGTCCAAAAATAAATGTAAGTAATGCCCATCCTAAATAAGAAGCATCCCAACGATGGCTTAAGGTGTGTGTCCATACCGAGAGGATGAATGACACTGAGCCTATCAGCTATCTCTACGGAACCTTCGAAATACCGGGCTCCCTCTCGTTGTGGTATCGCCTTGTCACGGTAATGTGGGGCTCTGCCGTGATTGACTTTCTTTCCCTAGCTACTCGTGGGACTTTTATGGACAGCATAAACCTAAAAATTATTTCTGACGCTGAGTCTACAGAGGAGATGGATGTCAACCTTACGACTCCAACTGATCTCCCTGTAAATTTAGATCAGGAGCGAGTCTACAGAGGATATTGGATAACGAGCTTACGACTTCAACTGACCTCCCTGTAAATTCAAATCAGGAGCGAGAGCTTTTCAACTCCCCAACTACTGATCCAAAAACTGAACCTAAAAAGTTTGGTGGTGTAGCCAGGAAACGACTGAATCGTCTCCTCAAGAGCGGGGTCCTTATAAAACCGCCTAGCATCAAATTATTGACCGGCGAACGCAAAATCTGTCTCAGGTGGAGGAACAAACCCCCCATGAGCAGGTTAGCAAACGTTTGCGCTCAAGTGATGATTCACCAAAACCATAGTTGAAAAAGCCCTGCACGGTTGACTTCAAGACATCGTCAGGTGTAGCTGCCGTGCAAAAACCCTCATATGGGAAAGTTGTCGCAGGTATCAAGGTGGGAATCTTGCACCTTGACTATCCGACTACCTCATTAACGATGAAACAGCAGAGCATATACTTTGTGCCTGCCCCGCTGGAGACCAAATCAGGTTTTTAGAGTTCGGCAGAGACGTACTCTTACCATCTGACCTGAAATACCACTCACCATACAAACAAATCGGCTTTGTTAAGAAGCTTGGTTTATTTGGTCGAGTGTGAATATGTGTGAGCCACAATAAACCCTTGCGGGTTACGGTGGAGGGTCGAATAGACCCACTCACTTTGGACCTAACCTAACCTAACCCTGTAAATCTGAAGTTGAAGGAAGAAAACTGTTAGGAAACCAATCAAAGAACTGAAGGGACCCCATCCAACCAGACGGTGAACACTTATAACGACAACTCTCCTGTCCGTCCTCGCACCAAATGGAATACAGGTGAAGTCTTTTGTAGTTGATGAACTTCGGTAACAAGTCTCCAACAGCATTGCAACACATAAGAACCGTGTACGTAGCGTTTGTGACGCTACCGACTGATTTGTTTGGATTTCGGCTACCCCTTTTGCACAACAGTTCCTGGACACCTGCATCAGTTTGAAAACCAATCTTATTACAGTTAAAAATGTTCTGTGGCTTTTTATCCAAATCGAAACGCGAATAGACAGCTGGCAATTTATTATAACAATCTTCCATTAACTTAACACTTTAATCCCTTAAAATTGTTCATTAAAGTTGTCCGGTTTATGCCATAACGTTGAGCGGTTGCCTTAAAACTGTCACTATTTCTAGGACTTGATCATAGGACTTGTACTTTCGAATATAAAGGCGTCTGGGTTTCTTTGTGCGTGCTATGTACAAAACATTTTGAGAGTCAAAGTTGGCCTAAGGATTACATTGACTGTGTCAGTGTTGGACTAGGAGCTAGCATTGACACTGTCGAACATAACCTTGAATTAATTGTCATAAAAAAATGTTTAGTTTTACAAAATCACTAACTAATACAAAAACTGATTTGTAATATCAAGAGTAGAGCTGAAATTACCTTTAACACCAAAACTTCGGGCCTATTGACTCAAAATCAACAAAGCTGTCTATGCAAATATTGGGATCACGTTAAACATCAGCTGTTGAAAGCCGCTGTTATAAACCCACAGGTTGCTGCGGAGCATGCGCATTACGTCTATACAAAACCTTCGGATGGTAATAGAGCACCATAAGAAAAAAATAGTATGGCTACCAATGTAATCACATTTTTTATTAGATTTAGAAATTGTGTCAGTGTCAAACAGACAGAAGTATGTCTGTCTGAACGAGATAAACTCAAATACTACCGAACGATTCTTTCTTATATGAATGATTCAATGATGTTTAGTAAGAATGCGTTGTAATATGATAATGGTATCCATGAAAAGTCAGGGCAGTGGTGCTATCCGTGCAAGATTTTATCCAAAGCACTGCCTAACCCCGTTAAGATATAACAAAATATTTCACTGTAGTCATTGTTATTCTATCAAAGGTTTTTGATAGAGTCCGCAATGGAATATGTCTTTATATTAAGGATAGCTTACAGTACCCATTTCAATGTTCAAAATAATGGTCACATATAATGTGGTAATTGGAAAGCTTTTAAGACAGATAAGATAATAATCCTCATCAACTGAATAAGTAAGTTATCTCAAGCAATTCAAATTAATATTTTTACGGAATTATAGCAGAATTGAAACTAGAAAATGAAAGCAAGCGGCCTGATAAAACGATGCGTAATGAAAAACGGTTGCAACTGCGTTGATTTTGTTTTACGGGGCGTATTTTGAAGGTTGAAGTCGCATTTTTTGTATTGTCTTTAGATAGATAATGAGTAACTAACCTAGTTCAAAATATACTTATGAACATGCTTTTGTCTGAGTTAATTTTATCAAAGTTGATTATAAGTTGCAGGATGTCATCCAACTCCTGTATATAATATTCATTGCAGCAATGTTTTGATTGGAAAATTCCCTGAATGTGGGATAATGATATTTTGACATATATGCTACTTTCATTATTGATACTATAAATACTTTCACGGAGAGTGTTCAAGTGACTTGGCACATTTGATTCCACCAAGAGCGGTACATATCAGAAATACGCGACGAACTGTGGCTCCTCATCGTTTTGAGGTTCAACTCAGTACACCTCGAACTTCCCTGTTTAAGAACTCTTTCATATGGAGAACTGCGTTTATGTGTTTATGTGGAATAAATTTCCAATCCAATGTGAATCGCTACTTTCGCACAGGCACCGCTCTGAGAGCGCCTCAAGATTTTTCTGTAGTGCTTGTGTTTTGTCCTTAAAAAAAGAGATGATCAGAAAAATTATTGTTTTTTACGGCCCTGATAATTCCTATGATATATGCAATACTTCCGTCTCGGTCGGTAGCCAGCTTTGTTCACTCACTCAATCGACCAACGTGTCGGTCGGTGGTGCAAGCCGCAGGCTGATCGATCGATTTTCACTTGCTATCATGCAACCTGTGTTAGGAATCACACGTAAAAAAGGTAAGACTGCGTTAGTCCTTGGCTCGCACAAGTTCCGATTTCTGAGAGTTGTCGTTCGTAGGGATGCGACAGCTGGTTAACAGAAAAAAATATTTTTTTATTTTTTTTAGCCATAGCTGATTTTTTCTGATATTTACACTTCTTGAAACCCTTTTGCGCTCAGGGAAGTCTGTTCTCAGAATTACCCAGATTAAAGTAATTTTGTGAATGTTATTTATGAATGAATGATTCAGTTGAAATTTTTTTTCATTTTCTGAAGCTGTGGTTTATCAACCACCTATTAATAAAAAACGTTTTCATTCAGAGCATGTTGATGAAAACTCGCATTTAAAAATATATCTCATATTAAATCATATCAACAGTGAGATCTGGAAAGCCAAACTGAAAACATTACATAAAAGTGATTTTATATAACTGGATCTTCTTGAAGTAATCAGTTTACTTGTAGCAGCAACGAATATAAGATGTGAAAAACTGTTTTCACCTTATGAATTAATATATCACTTCTGAACATTTCCATTTTCATTCAAAGGCATCAACTTACGTGAACTTGAATGGAATCGGGATGATGTTCTGTGTATAAATAAGGGTCGGTATTGAAAGTGGACGGAGAAGGATGATATGCGAATGCTTCGCTGTATCCATTTTCTATGAGGTGTTTATCTAGCTCAACGGGGTCACCAAGGATCTTTGTTGGGACTATCGGTGCCAGACTTCCTAAGGTCTGAAAAAAAACGTGTCATTTATATTTACTTCATCATTCAACTCTCCTTCATTTACGGAACACTAATATGAATTTTACTTTCAGCAATCATTCAACACTCTTGGATTAACACAGATTCGAACTTAAGGATGGCCAAGTTCAATACATTCGCAAAAGAACCTTTTCATTCGTTCATATATTTACATAATTTCATAAAGATACATATGCTAAGTGGTACATTTGTACCACTTTCTTTCTGATATATGGATATATATCAGAAAGCGAAAAGTTTTTCCAACGAAAAATAAAAAAAAAAACATTTTTGTACAACTGTCATTAAAAGTAACATTGTTAATGATTGTCAAGAGTTTCAAAGGATGATGTTTTGAAAGTAGCGTGTCAAACATATTTTTAACACTATATATACATATATATATATATATATATATATATATATATATATATATATATATATATATATATATAAAATCTAGAAAGGTTAATGCAGTCAAGCTGCTGGAAAATAATTCCATGAAAATAAAAAAATAAATAGATAAGTACTTTCTTGGTTTTTTCTCATTTTGTCTTCAATCGAGGACAGCCTGCCCGGTATTGACGATGCCCATGACGATGGCACTCCTCAGTTTGAGGAGTGCCAGTTGCTTGCTTGGATCACGAGGTTTAGTTTTGCACAAGTATCGTATATCTCTCTTTTGTAATACAAATACAGACTCCAGCAAATTAAGGTTACACACACCCCAAAAAGGTATACCGTACCTTAAGTGAGACTCTACCAAAACGTGATATGCTGTTTTTGCAGTATCAACTCCCAGTTCTCTAGCAATAACTCTCACTGCATAACAGCCGGTGGAAATTTTAACTTTCATTTTTCCAATGTGAGTGTTAAAAGTATTTTTTCGACCAAATAGCAATAAACAAAACATAATTATTCAATTTTCAGGGAAGTTTCATTATGAACAATAGATATAAATACAATCGAATTATGTTACAAAAATATACATTAATTACATTATTATTACTTATTTATGAAGATTAATATGAAAATTACAATCAGAACAACTGCTAATAATAATCCTGGCGATGTTGAAGAGACTTATAATATATTTGAACTATCTGAGTTGATAATTTCATGGGCATTAACATTTAATTCTTGAAGTGAAGAGGACGATGCTGTAACGCTGGAGCTAGCTGTTAGGATTATTCTTTCAGTAATAGCCTTTTTATAAGAAATAGATCGATATAACCCTCAGCTACTGTTATAGACTTCCATCCTCCGTGCTACTTAATATCCGCTATATTTGCTCCTGATTCTGCTAGCAAAGAAGCGGAAAAACTTCTGAAATAATGATCTGTATATTCCTTCGGTTCCGGGAGGTTCCGAAAATCAACAATAATTCAGGGCATTTTCTCAAACGTGTTTATACCAATTGGGTTGGTACTGCATTTATAATTTGAGTATTTCAGAAAAAACGTTGATGATTGATAACAGAAGGGCGTAATGCAACGTATTTATTAAAGTAGTCAATGTTTTTTCCAACAATGAAAAAAGAACGACCTATTTTCGTTTTTGTATTTGGAATTTGAACAATCAATGATTTATCCATTAATTTAATATCTTCTATTGATGAATGGTCTTCATGCCGGCGGGCTCCATATATTCCGAAACTAGTAGCAAATTTCATCATCAAATATTTTTTATCTGGCACTTATTCAAACGTGAGAGTTCTTGATTTTTTGGGCCTATAACTTCCATTTTTCCACTTTAAGAATGAAATATTTGCTTGTATTAACACCATTTTTAACGAGCGCACTCGACTATATCATCCTTCGACGTTTTTAAATGAACACCAGCTAAGAAAATTAGAATATGCGATGTCGTACTGCTGAGCCGATTTTTTTATAACAATTCAATTGAAGCTTTTTTTGCATCCTCTTCAATATTGTCAGGAACACACAATTCCTCACTATTATTCTTCATTATGCAAGTGACTTTGAATAGAAAGCAAGAGCTGTAAACAATACTGTCATGGCCATTTCACAGCAAAGAGATAACATGAAAATAATTAACTGACAAGAGATGTCAAAATGTATTTTTATAGAACTAATAAATGTATCTATTTTATTATGAAAACAGGATAGTTGAACAAAAAACTTTGTATGATATTTCTGTTGAAAGTAGGTTTTATTTTGTTCGTGAAATTTTTCACCCACAAAATAAAACCTTACTTTCAATACTCATATCATAAATAGCTATTTAATACAATACATTTTTAGTTACATTCTCAACGGTGCATACTAGCCAAATTTTATTCTCTACTGAATTTCATAGTTTTCTACAATAAAGGAGAAAGAACCATTTCAATAAAATAGTAATGTACAATACAACACGTTTATTTCCAAACAGCCTGTAAAGTGAAAGTGTAGGATAATGTCAAAAGGATGATTTATTTAATGGACTACAGGGGAAAATATTGATCAAAATAAATAACAAAAAATCTTAGACAAAACAACTGTTTCAAACATTCTCACAATCAAAAAATTCCTGAATGGAATGAAATGCATAACTATTAATATTTTTCGGATCGGTTGGTAGCTTGTTGAATAGCAGGTACTACAGGACTATCTGAAACCAGTGACAATCTGCGACTCGGGATTTCAAAATACTTTTGACGGAATTGATAGGGTATTGAATCGTATCGTGAAATAGAGAACTCTGAGGAATTTTCCCTGGCATGCAAAATATTGTTCAATATATACAGCTAATTACTTGAAGCTGAATGAGACTAAATCGTCTGAACTTCCCAACAAATAATTACATGGGTGAATATGCCAAATTTCTGGGTGTTATCCTCGATAATACCTCAAATTGGACAAAACATATTGAATCAATTTGCTCTAAATTGTCTAGTGTGGTCTTTATTTTAAGACAACTGAGGAAAGTGATGAGTGAAGAAGTTTTGTTAAATACTTACCTATCACGCACTATTTCACTCCCATATAGCATATGGTACAATATTGTGCGGCAGTTCCATCAATTCAATAAAAGTCTTCAAACTCCAAAAAAGGCGGTTCGTACTTTTGCGTCTGCAGGTTACAAAGACCACTGTAGGCCACTTTTCAAAAAATACGGTATTATGACATTACTCTCCTTATATATATATATATATATATATATATATATATATATATATAAAATAGTTGGATGATATATATATATATATATATATATATATATATATATATATATATATATATATATATATATATCACATATACATATATGTATATGTATATATATAAAAAAATAAATAGATGTACTCTTTGATCATTCCCATATTGATTTCCTTAGCCTCGAAACCAACGTGGGATATTTGAAATAATTGCCAATTATCGATATCTATGTAGGCTGTCATCGATAATAATTCAGAGTGATGAATGAAAACAGAGAAGGATGGAACGAGTAACATTCGAAGATAAAAGCGTGGTTGAATTATAAAAATAACGAATATAGATGAAAATATTGGAAGCGCCAAAGTGATGAATGAAAAATCATATTGAAGAAAAAAACCGCGGCGGGATTTATTGGAAGTGAATGATATCACGTCATCAGCAAATAATGCTAGATATCATCTGGCAAATAGAGAAAAAATATCATTGATGATTGTTATGAATAAAAGTGAAGCCAGGAAACTAGCTCGTTCAAATTACCCAAATTCATTAAAAAAATTCACAGGAGACATGTTCTGCATGGAGTTATGAAGCATCTGAAAATTGCATTCATCAATTTTTTTTCACCGTCAATATCGAGAAACGGTGATAAAGTTGATTGAAAACGTGAAACAGATCAATTGTCATTTATTTCATCAAAGAACGAATATAAACAGACTTTAACGAAAATTCGATTCAATAGGTCATTCTGACAAACAAGCTGACAATATTCACTCAATAGAGTATTTATTTTGAACCCATACAGTTAAATAATCTTTCTTCTCACTGACCTGGTCAAAACTTGTGGTCTGTTTTTGCAACACTATTTTCACAACACACGAAACAATTCAGCTCAGTTTTTCTACAGCCACAAGCTGTAGCAAGGCCGATGATGCATTTGCATTAGATGATTTGAAAAACTTTGGGGGAGTTGCAATTCTTGCCACCCTCTTACCCATCCCAATTCTAATTGAGTTTTATGATAACTCAATCACCTGGTCTGAAAATAATGGAACTGGCTTTCATTTGTCATCACTTGATCCGACCAAAATATGCTCTCTTACCGAGAAGATTGCCTGCTTGATGGCAGAAATGTAATAAAATGTATTAGACGTGGCGTCGCAGCCAGTTACTGCATGGAGAATCCATTGAGTAGAATTATCTGGCATACATTCGGTATCTTTTATATAATTAGTAACTAATTGTAGTGAAGAATAACCAAAAATGAAATTAATACTGTTACAAGAAGGCAATTACTTGTTTTGATGAGACACGAAGTACTTTGCTCCCATCCCTCAGTGTCATAAATTTTACCCCAAGCAGGGTTTAAGGTTTCATTATATAGGTACTTTTACCTGAAAATCCGCGTTGGCAGATTCAACTGGCCTGGCAACCACCATTCGAACGTGGACTCCACACTGTCTCAGAACAGAAGCAACTTGCTCAGAACCCAATCCCCTAAGATTAACTTCGCCTATTTGAAGAATGTGGTCTCCACTCTGGAGTCGACCGTCCTGTGAACAATTCAGTGACTATCAGAATTTTTTTATTTCAAATTCAAATGATTATTCTCAAGTTAGCAACTCCTCTTGATGATGCTAACTTGATTATCGAAACGCATGTCAAAAGTCAGTATTTTTGTTCTGATGATGGAAATGTGTTGTTTTCAATAGATTAATTTGCCACCAGACGTTCCAAATACTACATCATATCTCATATCTCAGTAGTTTTGGCCAGAATCTGGCAAACATTCGTTTGTTAATTTATAGCCTTCATACTTTATTCTGTATATCATCCAATATCCCTCAAGATACATTTAGTGACCGATCAATTGGTGTTGGTTCAATTACTTTTTTATACGACTAAGAATTGAACAAGAAGAACAATTCACTTCTTATACCCTGTCAGCATTAATTGGAGTATGGAGATGATTTGTGCTTTGGATTGAACAAAAAATGCATTCTTGTCACTATCTGTTGGTCCGTACGAGTCAAAATTGACTTTAAAAAAAATTAAAAATATCATTCATCCACAGAATTTCGAAAAAATTAATAAATCAATTAATCTATATATTCAGTTCATTCAGTTTCTATGACAATTTTCATCATTTGGAAAATGATTTGAAAAAACAATTAATGGAACTATAAAAAATAAAACAGAGGTATTGCGAAGTCGTTATAGTTTCAAATTTACAAAAATATAGAAGGTCAATACTTCATTCAATGAATATTACTGAGGAATTGAAAACTCTCCAAGTTGAATTTCAAGTAACAATTTAACTGAAAAAGGTATTTAAACCGAATTTAATATCACAAAAAAAAATGGTTCTGAAAAATCTCATTCTTCACGCTCAATACAAACGAAATGTCTTCTGCATACTTTTCTTATTGACATTCTTTATGAATTGTATTTTTCATTTCCACACCACTTTTTAATTTTTTTTCCAAATTCGGAACTTCGGTGAAAGGTATTCTTATATGAACTTTCTGCTTCACATTACCACACAGAAAAAGTCCAATGGCATACAATCTGGTAATCACAATGGCTAGTAATGATCCCAATTGCGTCTTAAAGTTCTACCTCTGATTTAATTTACGCACTGCTTGACTGTTACACACAGCTACACAGTTTGGTGTATTGATGCGCATCAAGCATCTCATTATCACATAATTTCTGTGTGATAATGAGATCTTTATCATCAAAAAACTCACTTATATAATTAGAAAAATTCGGTGATTTCAGCTTTTATAGTTTCTCTGAAGAAATACAACCCAACAGTTTGTCTGTCAACTATTTCGTACCGAACGTTAGTTTTAAGTGAGTACTAATATAGACATTCGATTACAAAACACGAATTTCGCTATACAATAACTTTCTCAAGTGTTTTCATACTGACTAAATTCTTTTAAATGTGTATTTCATATATTAATAATTTGAATCATGTGACCTTCTACTAATGTGATGACTAATAATTTTACCTGAGTGAAGGTATGAATCATGACTACTTAATGACTGATAATTTTACCTGACTACAGGTAAAAACTAATTCAGGATGTAGAAAACTAACTATCAATTTCCACAATGGAAAACATATTCAGAAAAGGAAAATTCAAATCAATTTGGCTCTTCAGTGAATCATCAGAATTCTTGAATCAATTGATTCATAACCAATGCAAAAGATATTGTTTCAAAATTAACTGTTCAAAATGTAATACTCCGTAGTTGTTGTTGAACTGATACCCCTCAGTCAGAAAATGGTTTGCAAATGTGGAATTGGTCTTCACATTCATGAAACTACAGCTTGTCAAATCTAGGAAGCGACTTGTAACATATCACACCTGCATACACTACTAACAGAGAACGCATTAGTTAGGATAGAAAAGGGTGAAATCTACCGTGCGACGGGATGCGCCTATTTGGGTTTTAGAGTTGCCTGAGAGTACAGTCCTTGCCGCGCCGCAAGTAGCAATAAGGATGGAAGGTTTTTCAATTGATGGTCAATTATTAGTTTAGTATGATAATTTACGTAATTTAATTCAAATGAGTTTGTTTCTCGGCATTCGGTATTGCAGTCAATTTCGGGTTTATTGGGGTAAAATACTTATCCTGGAAATGTAATTAATTTGGGTTGAAGATTGAATTTCAAAACGAAAACTTCTTGGGAAACAGTATATCTATTAGGATGAATGAATCCAAACAAAAATCTAATTGAAGTAATGATCGAAAAATTACGAAGGTCCAGACAGATCGGAATCGCTTGTAGAGTTATCACTATCTTCACTGGTACTATCGTTGTCACTATTACCTTGAACATTTATAATAATTTTGTCTATTGTAAAATCAAGAGCAAGTTCCTTCGAAGCATAAAATTCTTCGGAACGTTTAACGTGTTCGCAATGTTTGTTCTACTGTTCTTGTGTAAACGAAGTGAATAATTCGCCACATAAATTTTCAATGGATTTGAAATTGAAGTCCACATTTTTATCAGCCACATATTGTTTTAGTGATGCCCATACCAATTCTATTTGGTTCAAATCTGGATGATAAGGAGGCAATCTGAGAACAGTATGTCCTTGATTTTACACAACCTTATCAATTTCATATAACTTCAATCGTTGTTTATGGAGTAGAGATCAATTTTTAGCATTTCATCCGGGAAATAAATGTTGCTTCGTCTTGACCATTTTCTCATCTCATCTTCCCTCGAGGACATGTTTCAGCACTTTTCATACTGAACATGTGGTATGTGGTGTTTATAACCAAAACGCTTTTTCCTGAAAAATTGGGAGTTCACATTTTTTGCAACCACTTTTTGTAATTGTCCTTATTCATTTTGCTATGATAGTCGCCCGATTTTGTGATAGATTCGAATTTTAGATATGATTTTTTTACAAATCCATTTTCTCGTTCTGCATTCACAATTATTATAAGTCTCTGCCCTTTTGAAATTGGTGCAAGCAACCCTTCATTCTAATCATCATTCCAACTCTTGTCACGAGTATATGAAGCATAGATATATGTTTCATCCTTATAAATTATTGTTAGAAATTTACGATATTTCTTCATGTCTCTGAGATAATATTTTCGTAACTGCTGAATCGCTGGTTTTCATTAGGCATTTTCTATTTTTTTTTTTTCGTTTTCCTCCATGTGAACCCTATTTCATTCATCAAGTTTCTCAAAGACACGTAATATCCCTTGAAACCATTTTCGTCAACGTAAGGTGGTAATTTTTTGTCGGTAATGTAATGATTGATCATGTATCGACGAAGAAGGCTCTTTTCGAAATCATTAGCATTAGCATTCACTTATCTCGCTTGACCACACAAAACTTTTCGTTTCAATTTCGATTCGAATGACATTTTCTTAGAGCACAGGCTTTTGTTGCATACTATACTTCACCGAAGTGGACACTACAAGATTGTCGTTAAGATTGAGCTCCGATCGTTTTTAAAGGTTTTCCACCACGCGCATCTTAGGGAAGGTCCTAAATCGAGACTTTGAAGTGGCTTCCTATGTTCTTTCATTCTTTGGGAAAAGGTTCTGTCCGTTTGGCCAATATGAAATTACAATTATGTATCCGGATTTATCCGACATTGAAGTTTTGTCTTAATTGTTTTGAATGAATTAGCTCAAATTATTATTTGTCCGTCAAGCCCCATCCAAGGCTCTGCTTTCCAAAAAACGAGTGAGGTTATTGATAGGCTCACCAAAGTATGCTTATTATTGTTCATTGAAGTGGGACATACCTGGTAAATGGCTTGCTTCTGCAGTTTTTTGGAAAGAATTGTGTCGATAGTGTATAATACACCTTTTAACCGTTGTTGACAGCGATTGCTTTGACAAAATTCACGTCTTTTTGAAAATTACTTTCTGATTACTTTCTATTCCGCCGATTGAAAGAACACACGTCTGCAAAATAAATATTGCGATCTCTTTTGTTTTTTTATGCAATTCTTATGTTTCTGAGGGAGCTGAATCCGAAAATGACTTTCATTTTCTCATAGAACGTCACGTTTTCTGACAACGTGAGTAACATAAAAGTTCAAAAAAAATTGTTTACATTCATTATTGCGTAACAGAACACATTTTTTATCTGAAATACATTCAGAGGTCATTCAAGCCGTCATGAGAAGGCTCATGACCGTTCCTTTAACTTTGCCTCTGAGATGACTGCCTCTGAGTATTTGAAGCGATTTTCAACTGTGGAAAGTGACTATACAAATAAATTCATCAATCCCAGCTTTAGGTGAAGCGGTGGTAGAAGAACTTCAAGAGGAAGCACCAATGTTTCATGCAGGATATTCTTTTTGGCAACGTTGAGCTTTTTCGGAGGCCAACGCCGTTCTCTATTCAAAAAATAATGATAGTTATGGCCTGCATACATGCAAAAACAGCAATAATAATAAAATTGTACCTATTTACTCATGACTTCAAGTTAGCTAAAAACCCTTTTTCATAATACAACAAAATTCCAGAACGTCAGGTTCTGGTTTTTAGATTACCTAAATACATAGGAAATACACAGTTGAAAACATCCAGACTGCTTTTTTGTTGCAGACTTATGCAATTGAGCTGGTTCAGCGTCTTTTAGACATAAACCATGTTGATTATGTACTAAAACAGGAAATAGGAAATTGTAGACTCATCACTATTTTTCTATCTCGAAATTATTTTCAATTTGATGAAAATTACTGTTCATGAAGTGAATGGTAAACCCGTAGAGTCCTTCGCTACCTGAAACTTGTATGGATAACCTTGCAAATGAAATTCATAATAATCAGTTGATCTACAGTTTTACCAAGCTGGTATAAATATGTAATATGTTTAAAGGTACTGGTACAGCTAGGCAATTGGACCTAGCTGGGTCGAATTTGTTAATTCCATTCACACATCAATTTAATTCACCACTGAAATGGAGGTGAATAATTCAATACATTTTCTAGACGTAATTATCACAAAAATCAATGATAAACATGATTTTGCAATTTTCCACAAATCAATTTATACGAACATTCTCATACATGATTCCTCGACACACCCCTATCTATATGAAGTAGTAAATTTCAAAAGTGTACTTCACAGACTATTGCAGAGCATTCCACTGTCAAAAAGTAATTTTCAAAATGGAATGGATTTTGTTGAACAAATCGCTGTCAACAAAAGTTACAAGGTAGATATCATCGATAGAAACATGGTGTAAGGAACACTCACTGTCGATCAATCCCAAGAAGACTGAGGAGATGGTCCTTTTCACCAGGAGAAGATGTTTAACGGGCTTAAAACCTCCCGAAATCTTCAAAAGCAAACTAAACTTCTCTGAAGAGGTGAAATACCTTGGTATTATCCTCGACAAGAAGCTAAAATGGAACTCTCATCTACAGAGTAGAGCAAAAAGAGCATACGTGGCTTATGAGCAATATCAGAGGACAGTGGGACGCGCATGGGGTTTTTCACCCCGTGTAGTCGCCTGGATCTACACTACAGTAATAAGACCTATGTTAACGTATGGAGCCATTGCATGGGGACCGAAAGTTCTACAAGCAACGGCCATCCAAAAATTATATCAAATACAGCGACTGGCTCGTATAAACATCACAGGAGCCATGAGAACAACACCAACCGCGGCAATGGAATTAATCACGGGTCTGACCCCTCTGGATCTGTACGTTAAGGAGGTTGCGTTAATGGCCATGGTACGATTGCACACGGCTGGTGTAAACCTAGAAGTAGGAATGGGTCGATTGAGGCTGGGCCTATGGCGGGAAGCGCTTACTGCGCAACCTCTGCTGCAGGCAACAAGTGATGCAATTGAACCCAGGTTTGTGTTTAATAAACCCCACAAAATACAAATTAAGCAGAACACAGTCGGATGCTACAAATGCAATACGGTTTTATACAGATGGCTCAAAAACCAAAGAAGGCTCAAGATGTGGAGTGACAAGCACTATTAGCCTTGAACAGACACCGTGTTACTTCAGGGCTAGCACTAGAGTGCCACCAAGATTTAGCCAAAGCCTCGGTAGATAATAACATTATCCTGAGGTGGGTTAAAGGGCACGACAGGAGTAAAGGTAATCGCATTGCCGACTCTTTAGCCAAGGAAGCGGCTGGACTAAGAATTTTAGGACCAAGTGGCACCCACGGCCTGATCACTTCGACAATTGCGGAACTAGTCAAAAGTTACACCCATGCTCAATCTCTAAAGAGATAGGATGAAATCAAAGGATGTAATCTTGCCAGGATCACCTTGGGCGACCCTGGGAAGCTGGCGCCGAAGAAATATCTGGCGATGACCAGGAAAAATCTACGCCTTACAGTAGGATTTCTGACTGGCCACTGTCAGCTAAGGAAACACCTACATAATATGGGGCTAGCGGACACACCTCTATGCAGGATGTGTGAACAGGAAGATGAGACTGTCAGGCATGTCCTGTGCGAGTGCCCGGAGTTATCGTCAATAAGAGAGTGTGTGTTCGGCGAGTCTTGGCCTACACCTGCCGATATAAAGGAGATGTCTCCCAGCGACCTGTCCACCTTCCTGGAAAGGGCAGGATGGACGACGACCTAGGAGGACAACTCCTCGGGAGGATGTACAATGGGTCACATGTGGCCTAAGTGCGTGGGCTTACACTCACCCTCCCTACTCTACAGATACAGAGATCATCGACTCCATTCTTTCCAAAAAACTACGGAAACAAGTCATTCAATGAACAATAACATACATACTTGGACGTCGCTTACTGGACAAATAATAACTTAAGCCAATTTATTGACGACAATGAGGACAAAATATCAGTGTTGGATAGATGAGGAGTATATAAGTTGACTTGTGGTTCTTGTAAAAAATTTTATATTGGCCAAACGAGGAGAAACTTTTTCCAAAGAAAAGTGTTTTGAATATCAATACCAATTCTTGACAGAAGAGCATGCATTTAACCATGACTATGAAGTATTACATTTGGAAGAGAACGTTTTGAAAATCAATCTTTTGGAATACTCAGAAATCAATAGATTTGAGAATTCTGATAATTTACTCAATGAACAAATATAATTGAACATGGAAATTTATAGTGAGTTTATTACATGTTCAATTAATGAATGCATGGAATTTTCTTTCATGACATTTAAATTTTCAATCAGTTTTTACCTATACTCTACAGGTAAATTGTAAGTCATTGAGTAGTCATGATTCAAATTGTCATAATATAAAGCACAAATTATACATTTCCATTTAACAAGTTGGTTAAATGTCCTTTCATAATGTTCAAAAAATGTCAATTAGTTGATACCTAATTAGTGACCTTCTACCTAAGTAATTAGCCATTACTAAGTAATTACCTAAGTAATTAGTCACTACTTAGGTAGAACGTCACAATTCAGTCTATATGAAAATGTTTGAGAAGGTTATAGGGAAATACGTGTTGGGGTATTTGAGTATTCCTGAATTTGGGTTTGTGAGCACAGAATTTATTCTTTAATAAAAATGTTCCAATACTTTTCATTTTCGATTCGACAATTTCAAATGAACATTGAATTGCTCATCTTCATTGTGTCTACACGGCACGTGTGTTTTAAAAAAATATTTTCTATGAAACCACTTTGCTCAAATTTTGCCATCATATTTGACACAGTACTGATTTGAATGTTTCTTCATGGATGTTGCTCATTCAAAATATTAGCAATTTATCGGTACGGTGTATTTTCACCACATAATATAATAATTTCAATTTTTCCTGAAGTATCAACATTATTTAGGAACGAAAATTGGACTCACAAAAAATTCAAGTTTGATAAAATAAAACTTTGACAATAAAGGAAATAGAATATTCTAGCCAACTACCTATTTAGGTTGAGGATTGAGTGTAGTAGTGTTTGATTCAAATTTGTTATTGGAGATCTGCGATTAAAATTCCCAGTACCCTGAGATTCAGTTAAGTAGGTAGTTTTAAACAAAGTCCGAACTAATAAAAATGTAAATTGTCAACTTCGTTTACTCATATCGAACTGATTGATATGATTCTGCAATACCTATCGTTGATTTGAAAGAAAATAAGATGAGTTCTAGGTCAATCGACCCCAGTATATTGTTATTCTTGTTGTTCTTGTTATTCTTCAACGGTTATAGACCAACTACTTATTGATTTATTCCTTTGTGAAGAATTGCTCAAGCGATGACACATTTTAGGGATCTTGATTTCAACTATTCTATAACAGATGAGAGAAAATGATGATTAAATTTATAGAATCAAACTCTTGACAACAATGTTTTCGTTTTAATGCAATGGCAAGTTCATTGAATATGCCAATTCCATCCACCCGTCAATAAAATTCACCACTGAGAGGGAGGTAAATAATTCAATAAATTACCTGGACTTAACCATTACGTAAAATAATAATAAACATGAGTTTGCAATTTTCCACAAACCATCGTACACGGACATTATCATACATAATTCCTCCACACACCCGTACCAGCATAAAGTTGCTGCATTCAATAGTATGCTTCACAGATTATTGAATATTCCACTGTCTGATAGGGATTTCCAGAAAGAGCTGAATTTGATCAAACAAATCGCGATTAATAACGGTTATAAGGTAGATATTGTAAGCTCCATTCTTTCCAAAAAACGACAAAAGCAAGCCATGTATCTGGTCTACCCATATTCAAGATGCGATAACGTTAGTTATAAGACATTGACATATGTGGGGGAACCAAACAGGAATATTGCCCGTTTTTTGAAGAAAGAAGGCGTAAACGTAGCTTATAGAACGAATAATAACCTAAGTAAATTTATCAAAAACAATAAGGACAAAACTTTGGTGTCGGATAGATCAGGAGTATATAAGCTGACTTGTGGCTCTTGTCCAAAACTGTGTATTGGCCAAACAGGAAGAACATTTTTCCAACGAATTAAAGAACATAGGAGTAGTTTTGTAAATAGAAAGACCAATTCCACATTTGCAAACCATCTTTTAGCAGAAGAACATGAGTTCAATCATGAGTACGAGGTGTTACATTTAGAAGAGAAGAGTAGAGTTTGAAACTTAATCTTCTAGAATGTTTAGAAATCAATAGATTCAGGAATTCGGGTAATTTACTGAATGATCAATTAGAACTCAATAACTCTCCGTTACTGAATATATTTTTTCAAATGTGAAAATGGAACATAAGTGCAGGTAATTCAATTCGTTAGAAACTCAGGTAAAATATCAGCTACTTAAAATTCAGGTACTTCGTTTACAGGTACTTTGATTTCAGGTACTCCATAAACTATATATATATATATTTAGTATTGAATGTGTAGAATTAGTTGAAAGACACGCCAGATGAAGCCATTGTATGGCGAAACACGTGTTGCGTTTTTGTAAAACAATTTAGTGAAAATCTCACAATAAAGTGTTTTTGGAATACGTTAATGCAATGATATTTCTGAAAATTTTGTGCCCACTATTATATTGTACTAGATATTTGGATCTATTATAATATTTTTGGGAGGCGGGTAGTTTCAGATTGAATGCAGCATCTATTTCTTCCGACTCTGATTTTCTTCAGTTGTAAATCATTGAAAACTAGCCATGATCGTTTGATGAGGTATTCATTATCGATTGGGATGTTTTGGAGAAAATCATAAGTACGTTTTCGCTTTACTGACTCCAAACTAATGGTGTGATGTTTTCTTTAATCACACGTGCTTAAAGGAAACGCTGCTTCTTCAGAGTAATAAAAGCTTTCAGTCATCAAACATAATCCATCAACTACTAGGGACATCAATCGATTTTGTAATTCTAGAGAGTTTCGAACTTATTTTGGCTTGCGATTGATTCTTCATTACTTGGACCAAAAACTTTTTTGAATGATGCTTAGATAGGTGATTAGGTCGTTGTGAAATGAATGTTTTGGAACTCACCTCGGACATCTGGATTATTCTGAGAAAACTAAGTTGACCAAATCTAATGTAATTCGAAAGTCTGAATGGAAATATTTTGAGATAACTTTGACACGATGTAAGTAATGGCTTCTTGTTTTCGTACGAATTTTTCTTGGTATAGTTTTGTTCTAGTATTCTAAATAGCTTCGTTTGGTGCTTTGAAAGTCGTTACTTCATGACCACTTTTCTCCGCTGTCGTTCTGTTCTCAAATAGTTCTAATACTCTGTATTGACTTTCAAAAATGTTCTAATTCAAAAAACTATTTTTCAAATCAGTTAAGTCAGTAATGTACTATTTTACTCTTTCAGAAAGTGAAACACCAAAAGGACTAAGATAACTCCAATTCCTTGGTGCAATCACATTCCCTCACAAATCCCTTCAAAATTACATTATACAAGAAATATGGGCCTGCCTAAAATACGATTAGTATTCCCAAAGCGCATTCAAAAATTTCATTATTTTCTTATTTCTCAGTTTCCTTATTTGTGTTTCTGTGGGGCCTCACGCTACTACTGAAATTCATTGACCTCGATTTATGGAAGAAAATGCTTCCCTGTCGAGTAACTCTTGTCACAGCGGGACGGGAGAAATACGCTACTAGACAGGAAGGAAACGTTACACGTACCTAACTCAAAGTGATGGGTTTCCTTGATGCCGCGATTTTATGTTACAAGATATCTACAGGGAAAACAACCCGTTCGGTTCCATTATTTTGTTATTCTTTCCTAATTTGGAGAATCTGTTTTGATATTTCCGAGTGTTTCGACGTCAGTGATGCTATCTTTATAGAGTAAGTGTATATTTTGATTATGTATTCATAATCTTGTATATGAATGTACATGAAAGCCATTTCACATATGAATCATATTGTAACGAATTAAAGAATTAAATGTCTTAAACAAATTTATTTTTAACAATATTTCACAATCACAACTAATTTATGTACAACACTTAGCAACTAGCGCTTAATTTATCTTTACAGTTCGAATTCTAGGTACAGACTACTGCTCGGGACGGAAAGTGGCCTTTTTATATCGTCTACGAATGCTCCGGATCTCTCTAGGGATTTCGGCACAGGCCTAGATTATTTGCGATGGCTTATCGAGTGCATTCCCGATGAGTCATGCGTTTGCTCGCTGAGATATCGGTCGGGGCCGGCTTCAGATTCATTACAATGTCAACATCATCAATTTTAGATTTTACCGTACATGTCTGGGACGATGAAATTTTTGGTTGTCTATCAACATGTACTTCAATCCAATGAAAATACAATGAAATAACAGCAAATTCAACATAAAATTTTTGAATTATTCATAATAGAAACCATTTGAACTATTTGTTATTCATAATATCAGCAGAGAAATTGATACAAAAAATCCACATGCTTCAAGATCATGCTCATGTATCGCAGTTTCATGAAGATTCATGAACACACCATATTTCAGAGACCATTCGTAGGAAACGAAATGCTCTCACTCCTCTAACCAAAACTGAAAAAAAAAATCATGTGGTTTCGATGAAATCGAAAGTTGATAAAAAAGAATAGACTATATCATTGAACCAATCACCTTTCTTGTAAACATGTCCCTCAAAACCGGAATATTTCCAAATAAACTGAAGACTGGTAAGGTTGTTCCACTTCACAAAAAATCAGATAGGCAAAAATTAGAGAACTATGATACTCGTTTTTCAAAGATATTTGAAATAAGCTTTCTAGACCGAACAGATCCACGAATTCACCCCTACTTCAAATTCAAAAAGTTGATCGAGGCAGGCTAATGCCCTGCTGGAATCTTTTGCTAACTCAGTTATAGAACATTCGACTAGGTCGATCATGCTAAGTTGCTATCGAAAATGTATAATTACGGAAATCGAGGAAATGCCTTCGGCTGGGCGAAACAAATAGATAGTTTGACTCAAAAAGATGTTGACTCAACGAAATTCCTGGGAATAACTATGGACAAAAACCTCACTTGGAAAATTCATTGTCAGATCGCAGTTTTCTTGCATACATGTTTAGGCCTTTGAAGCCTATTTTACAGAAAAATCAGTTGCTCTCACTGTATCATAGCTTTTCAAATTATTGTCTCAGATATGGTACACAGGATGTTTCAAATTCGATCCACACCATTGGGATCTTGGAAACTATGAGAGATACGAAGATGGTTGAATTGGGGCAAAGACGCGCTATTACCTGACTAACAATATTCCGTTGAGAAAGTTCTGAAATTCCGAGTATAACCGGAGATACCTGGAAATATCCGGAAAACACAGAAATTTCGGAAAATGGATTTTATTTTTTCTGGCTTAATTTTTTGAAAGATTTGAAAATAAATTGCACTTCCATATTGCCACTTTTCCCTGCTATATAATGGTGTTTTCAGATTTGTTACATGACGTTTCGTCTTCCGGCCACCATCATCATTATTTTTTCTTATAGGCGCTTCATTGGATTTTTTCTGTTTTGAATATAACCAGATTTCACCTTTTCAATGATATATCATAAGTTATATTTTTTTTTGAAAAATTGGAGATATTGAAAAAAAATAATTCTTATTATAATAGGCTTTGACTTTGATGTTTCTAAATTTGACTTTCAATTTGTTACACTAAATGACATTTTGTTATTGTACAAGTGATCGAATTTTTGGCAAAAAATGACTTACACGAATGAAGAGAAAAGAGATATGATACAAATCTATTCCAAATACCATAGAAACAGTATTAGGACATCGAAAATGTATTCAAACTTGTATCCTGAAAGACGAAAATCACATCGAACTATGTTCAAGTTATTGGATCAAAATCTCACCGAGTTTGGTTCATTTGGATAGCCGAGGAAAAAATACGGAGACAAAATGGACCAGGAAACTAAAAAAAAATTGATAAATGAGGTTTGTATAAGGTTAGTTAAACCTTTTCAATAAAAATAAATAATTTGCAGATAAACATGAACCCGGGCAAATCTACACGTCAAATTTTCTCCGAAATGAATATTTGTCATACATATGCTTGGAGACATAAAAAAACGGTTTAAAATGTTACAAACTATCTCACAAATTGCATCCAAGTGATCCCGAAAGGCGATTAGAATTTTTTAATTAGCTAATAAATATACCTGATTTTCCTGTTTTCCTAGAAAATGTAATTTGGACAGATGAAAGCACTTTCACGAATTGTGGAATATTCAACTGAAATAACAAACACATTTTGAGAATGAACAAACCCAGGCAGTTCCGAGAAATATGACCTCAAGTGCGATTCAGTATTAACGTGCGGCAGAAATTTACAAAGATCGAATTCTGGTTCCCAATTTATTTGACGGAATTCTGAATGGACAAACCTATGACAAGTTTTCACTGTCGATTTTCGAAGACTATTTGGATGGTCTACCTTTGGCTAACTATAACACTATCTAGTGCCAACATGATGGTGCTCCACCGCACACTACTAGACGATTATCTAATTACCGGGTGAAAGCTTTGGTGACAAAGGGATAGGGAAAAATGAACCGGTGAAGTGGCCAGCAAGGTCTCCAGACTTGAGTGTTATGGATACATTCTTATGGGGCACACTTAAGAATAGAGTTTATGGTCAGGGGAGAATATCAAAATATTGAGGACCTTCAACACAGAGAGTTCGAAAAATTGAAGAGGAGGGACATTAATCGTTCAGTGAATAATATTCGAAGAAGGGCACAGTTATGTTATCATGAACAAGGCCAGCACTTTGAGCATTTGCTGTGATTTACTTTTGTAGTTACATTTTAGTTAATTATTGTTATTTTTTCAAAGTTCTATTTTCATTGAAAAGGACACAATGTCTAATTTACCTCATACACACCTCATTTATCAAATTTCAATTGTTGATTCTGTCTCCGTATTTTTTTATCGGCTTTTCAAATGAACGAAACTCGGTGAGATTTTGATCCAATAACTTGAACATAGTTCGATGTAGTTGTCGTCTTTCGGGATACACGTTTAAATGCATGTTCTAACACTGTGTCTATCGAATTTGTAATAAATTTTTATTATATCTCTTTTTTCTTCATTCGTGAAAGCCATTTTTTGCCAAAAGTTCAATGACTTGTACAATTACAAAAGGTCATTGGGTGTAACAAATTGAAAGTCAAAGCCTATTATGATAAGAATTAATTTTTTTCAGTATCTCTAATTTTTCGAAAAAGAATGATAACTTATGATACATCATTGAAAAGGTGAAATCTGGTTCTATTCAAAACAGAAATAATCCAATGTAGCGCCTATAAGAAAAAATCAAGTTGATGATGATTGCCGGAAGACGAAACGTCGAATAGCAAATCTGAAAACATCATTATGTAGCAGGGAAAAAGTTGCAATGTGGAAGTGCAATTTATTTTCGAATCCTTCGAAAAATGGGGTCAAAAAAAAATTAAAAACCATATTCCGAAATTTCTGTTTTTTCTGGTATCTCCGGATATTTCCGAATTTCAGAACTTCTCCAACATCATATTGTTAGTCCGGTAAATGCACAACTTGGTCCCAATTCAGCCATCTTCGTATCCCTCATAGTTTCCGAGATCCCAATGGTGAGGATCGAATTTGAAACACCCTGTATGCCTTTGGAGTTATTCCACATTATTTTCTGATGTTTTCATAGCTCACAAGAAGTTGATTCGAATAATAGGGGTTTTATCTATGCAATCTCTTTCAATTTTGGAAATGTTTTGAAAACAAACACGAATTGACACAAAATATTCACTTCAGAGACACGAGACAAAATGAATATTATTATTATTATGTACCAATCTGTAAATACAATATTTTAGCAAATGCTCATTTGTACTTAGGCATGAAAATATTCAATAAATTACCATGCTATATAAAGCACAGCCAGAAAAACATTAGGAAATTCAGAAAAAAAATACAAAATTTTGTATTAGAGAATGGTATTTACAATCTATTCAAGTTTTATGATAAATGTTCCAATCATTCGTGTGATTTTTTGTAGTTTACTTTAGGTATTAGGTTAAGTATGATATCTATGACAAAAAAGGAAATAATAATACTACTACTACAACTACTAACTTGGATGAAATATCCCAGTCTGAATAATGAGAAATGAAACTTTCTATGTATTTTACCACTTTTATTTGTTACCAACATTACTGAAGTTTCTTTCTATAAGGACATTTTCAAATTAACACAATAAACTCTAACGTTAGTTACAAATAAAAGTGGTGAAAAAATATAGAAAGTTTCATTTCTCATTTTGATTTTTTATTAATTTCAACACGCTATATATAACACGAATATATCGACATTATTGCTTGATCTATTCACGGGAAGATGGCGCTGTACGTAACCTTGATATATCGACATTATTGCTTGATCTATTTGTGGGCACATGGCGCTGTATGTACCTCCTTGATATATCGACATTAAAGCTTGATCTTTTCGCGGGCAGACGGCGCTGTACGTAACCTCCCTGATATAATTCGAACTCACTTCACATGTATATCTTCATTTGAGAAAAGTTTTTTCATTAACTCGCGCGCCTGCTGCCTTATTTGTAACCCTACTTTGCGCGCCTGCTGCCTTGGGCTTGGTAGCTGATTTTCAGGCTCCTTCTCCGGAAACGAAAAGGATCAATGGCAATTTTTCTAAACAATATACGGCTGATTGATCCCAAAGTTTAGATGAAATAAATATAGTTCAAAAGACTAAAAACACGCTTTCATAGCATACGAAACTAAACAATGAAAAATAAATATAGTTTAAAAAACTAAAAAACACGCTTTTAAAGAACATCGAACTAAAAAGTTAAACATATTTTTTTAAATATGTCCATTTGAAAGAAATTATTTTCAACTTTTCAGTTCGATGTTCTTTAAAAGCGTGTTTTTTAGTTTTTTAAACTATATTTATTCATGATGATCTTCTACCACGTAGTAACATCCGTCAATTTATTGAAAGAAGCAAGTACAGCTAGACAAGCCACATACAGGAAAGTATCGCAAAACTTATGGTTCAACCAAGAGTGACTAAGAAGAAAGTAACGTTAGTTACGAATAAAAGTGGTAAAAAAACAAAGAAAGTTTTATTTCTTATTTTTCATGATGATCTCCTACCTCGTAGTAACGGTTACATCCGTCGATTTATTACAGTCTGTACTATCACATACATTTTTCTTTATTTTGGAAATTTAATAAGGTACTTAGTCAAAACGAATGTTCACTTTCATGGTACGGCATACGAAATGAGTGAACTAATTCATAATAGAGTCATTAATCAGGACTACGCTATATAGGTGTATATTAAAATTCAGAACGTGTTGTACTTGATTTATAATATAATTCCGTGATTATACCTTCACATGAAAATTAGTTTTACGTGAAGTGATCCCAAATTATGTTTCAGAATTATGTACATTGAATTTTCAAGTGAGTAGTGAGCTGGAAAATATACTGATTCGTGTTTTTTGTGTATAAAGTGCTCGATAGGTTTATTTGACTTTTTGAGTGGAACAAAAGTTTTTCGACGTATTGTGCTTATATTATTTTCAACGGTTCCAGCAAGAAATGAAGGAGGAAATTTTGTCTTATAATATGCCTTATACTGTGCCAACAACTGTGCTCATCAACTATAGTCTAGTTCACAAGCGGAATTTCGCAAAATTTGAGTTCGTCTTCCAGGGCCGTAGCGAAAAGAAATACCAAGTGGGGAAGGAATTCAAATTTTCCCAACTCCACCAGCAAAATTTTGCAACTTTCGAAAAAAATGAAAGCCGAGGGATTAGTTACTACTATAATATATTGATTTCCTTACTTAGCTATCCAAAGATTGGCTGAATGCTTATGCCCGTTAGGGTATGCACAAACAAAAATAAATTTTGGTAATTATATAAATAATAATGGGAATTATTCTACTTTGGACCAAGGTCCTTGGTCTTCCACCATATCCACCATGTATAGGAATATTCAATACAAATTAAAGGAAACAGCACTTAAATAATATTGTGCTTATTGTTTTCTACTATTAGTTTTTCTATTTTCACGGCCCGAAATTCCACAACTTTTCTAAGTCGAAAAAACAGCGAAAAGTTGGGAATTTTGTAAAATTGTCACTTCAAAATTTGTGGACTGTTCAGGACTATTCTCTTACTTAAGAGAAATTAAACTTTTTTGAAGTTTTCAAACAACTCAGAATTTCAAAGTATGGGATCTTCAAGGCATGCATGTTAGGAAATCCCAACCTTCTCCCGGTTCTTTCCCTTTTCTTATTTCCTCTCCCTTTCTTTTCTCTCATTTTTATTTTTTTAATTCTCATTCATTTTTTTACTATTATTTTTTTCTATCTTCACGGCCCAAAATTTACCAACTTTCTCCCCAAGTCGAAAAAGTAGGGGGGGAGGCTCCCCCCATGGCGACGGCTCTGTCGTCTTCATATAAAAATATGGCTGAGGTGTATTCGATTCATAATTTCACGCAGGGTACTTTACGATCTGTGCCAAGTTGCTCAAACGAATAGTTTGAAAGTAAATAGAGAGGTTCGTGTATTGCAGATATTATAAATTTTAAGAAATATCCTCAATAATTACTTTTATGTTAAACGGTTTTACTGAAAAAAAATAATAGTGTTGTAGATATTGCACTAAAAAATGAAAAATAATTCGGAAGGTCCTAGGTAGCAGTCATCATACGTTATTGATCAGATAGAATATGTAAATACTACGCCCAACGATTTTATTATTGTTTTAACCATGATCAAATCCATAGGTTGGTGAGGAGAGTGATGTGATGACGGCTACCTACGACCTTCCGACTTATTTTTTGGTTTTTAGTACCTTATCTACATCTTTTTTTTTAATATCATCGTTCAACATGAAATTTTTTGTACTCATTTTATTTTTAATTTCTAATTTTGGTACTCAATTCTTCTTATTCTTTTCAATTCATTTAGTGTCTCACTATTACAAGTTAATATGTAATTCGCCATTTTGTAGCTACGGCCATCTTAGATTTACAATAATTGAAATTTTGACTTCAAACTGGAAATTTCGAGATTGAAGTGGAAATTTCCAAGAAACAAATTATAAAAGTACAATGAAGAAAAGAGAAATAAAACTTTGTATGTAACTAACTAGGACGGACCTGTAGTAACGTTAGTTACGAATAAAAGTGGTGAAAAACATAGATGATTTTCTACCACGTAGTGACGGCTACATACATCAATTTATTATAAAAATATATTGCCCTTCTGCCCTTCCGTAGATAGTGGATTATCTGACAGTATACGTAATAATACAAAACTTCCTGAAACTGTTACATTTCCTTGATAAACTATAATTATTTTACTCTTGTGGACATTTTTCATGAAAGCTGTAATCTGTATACGCTCTGTTGAAAATTTTTAGATTATTTTTAGATCAAACTTGTTTTGAATACTCTGCTGTTCTTAATAATAGGTACATATTGAAATCTCACCTAATCGATTCCGATATAGACGATTTACATATATTTATCAGCATATTGCACAACACTAAGAACATCTTGTTTCGTAGTTTCTCGATAAAACACACATTTCAGGTAGCATAATGCATTTCTTTAGGTAAAACGCGATGCTTCTTTTTGGAGTGTCAAATAGTTTCGATGCTCTTTTGTTGACGCTGTTAGATAGTGATCGTTATGGCAGAAGCTCCGCACGCTCGAGTGTTGACAGTAACATATCAATAGAAAAAAGTAGAAAAAAAATCATAAAAACTGATATAGCACGAAAGTTGTTGTAATGAAGAGGAAATACTGTGACTATAACAGAAAGAATGAACTATAACAGAATGAATGAATTTCGATTCAAATAGAAAGGAAAAATACGGGCTGAACTTTCAGGTGATTTTCAAATTTTTCCCAAAACAATATTTTATTTTGGGAAGAAAGGTTCTGGCTGTCTATTTCTCTATCTTTATACACAAAATGAGAAAAACTTTCGAAGAAAGAAAGCAATTGATTTCATTATCAGTTTTCCTCAGTTTTGTATGAAGATGTAGAAGTAGAAAACGAAAACCTTTCTTTCCAAAAACTAATTTCTTCTAAAAATATACTTCTTCAATTTAATTTTTTTTACGAAAACTATTTCTTTTTCATGAAATTTCTCACTTTTCATATCCCGAAAATACCAATTATTTATTTACATTCCGTGTTAGGAATCACACGTTAAAAAGGAAAGACCTCGTTAATCCTCAGCTCACACAAGTTTCAACTTCTGAGGGTTGTTGTTCGTAGGAAGGCGACAGCTGGTTAACGGAAAAACAGATATTAATCGGATTTTCAAACACTATTTTTCATTTCACTCATTTTCATGTTCAAACTAAAAGGTCTGACTGTTTGGTAGTATTTTTTGTTGACACATCTTTCAGATAGTGGATAAAATTGCCAGAAAATGTAAAAAACAATCAAATATCTTTTGTTTCACATCAGGCTGAAATGAGAGAAGGCAACTACTGTAAGTTGTGAAAATTATGAGGATGGGGATTTTTAGATTTAACAACAAAACAAAATGTTGAATACTTTGATTCAACAAATTATAGCTTATTTAAAATAAAATAAGGTAGGTGTATTTCAAAGTTATGGATTTTTGACAGAGAGAAAAATCCGAACGTTTTCCAATACGTGACCCAGTTTTGGTGAAATATCGTTTTCCATCCCTAAAATTCATGTTATTTCTTTCCCACACCTTGAATTGACATCAATTAATTCTTTCATTTTCATTTTCCACCATTTTCCACATATTATTTTTAAATTCCGAGTTCGTGATCAGTTGATCGCAATACGTAAATTTCAACAATTGAAACAGTTATTCAAAATAAATTATAAATAATTACTTTCTGGATAGATATATTTGAGTTTGTCTGTTTTTATGTTTTCATGAGTCTACTTCAAACTGTAATATATCATTGAATACTCATTTAATTTATTCGAAATTAGCACCAACGTAACACAAGTCGAATAATTCTGTCAGTATAAAAACTGTGTACACGGGATTCGATGGATCGACGAAGGCCGTTTTTACCTGGTTCTGATTAACGAAGGTTCTACCGGTGAATAATTTACTGAACTGCTTGAAAAGGTGATAGTATGGTGAGTGATTTCGATGCTCAGTTCGTATTATTTTTGGATGGTGATGTGTGAAATGTGCGGACGACCGTTGTTGTGAAGCAGGATCGTACCCCTCCTGTTGATCAATGCCGGCTGCTACTGGCACAATTTCTGGTGCATTTCGTTGATTTACCCCTAAAATTGGACCCGGTTGCAGAAAGTTATTGTGAATTACACTAACCGCTGACTCAATACAGTAACCACGACTCATTTTTGATGAGTTTTTACCTTTGCGTAGTTTCTGGGTGGCTCATCAGTGTCCGACCATTGTCCTGAACCTCTCCTGTTGTCGTAGAAGATACACTTTTCATCACACGTGACGATCCAATCCAAGAAGGATCATTTCGGTTGTGCGAAAACAAAGAACGAACCTCGTAACGTGACAATTTTCGTCTATCGTTTAAATCGTTCAAACCGCATGGGAGCTGACGCCCAGTTATTCCGCCATCACACGCACCATTAGTGAGGGATCAGTCTTTCATCAGGGTCCTCAAATTCTTGTCCTAGAGTACTGTAGGTCATCCACTTCGGGACTCATCTTGGAGGCTGAAATCTTCGGAGGGTATGAGGGTGTGCTGACCAAACTTTGATGCTATGGCTTGTTAGATCATTTCTGAAAGAACGTTTCCTGCAAGTAACTGTCGATGGATATCTCTCTCGAATAATTTCACTATCAACGCTGGTGCTCCCCAGGGATCCATATTGTCTCCAATCCTCTTTTTATTGTATATCAACGACTTATTGGGGAAAACCAAGAATCCAATATATTGCTGACGACAGCACACTTATCTCGTCATTACATTTGGATCCCAGGACATCTTAATGAAGATTCAGAAGTGATTTCGAATTGGGATGAAATTAGCCAGGTTCAATTCAATGCCACAAAAACCCAGGCATCGGTTTTCTCCAAGAAGATAAATGTCTCCGAACCGGATATAATAATGTCAGGTCAGACAATTCCGCTTTCTGCTTTTATAAGTTTGTTGGGAGTTAAAAATGGACACCAATATGTCTTGGCACAGTCATGACAATGGAATTGCAGAAGCTGATTCTCAAAAGCAGCTAATAAGATGAAAAGATATAAAAAATTAATATTTGGGAAACATGAAAAGCATCAATGTATGGAGTACAAAATTCTCTTACAATCAGCAACTCAATGATTTTCGAACTAACTTTTTTCACAATATTAAATAATTTAGAAAGTGACTTCGAATTATTGTACTTGTGTGAAAACATCTTTTCTTGTCTGAATATGATCCTTTCAAAGAAAGACTCTCAAATCTTGTTCAGTAAAATTATTTAACGATGAAACTCACATCTGTAAACTCCTTTGAAATGATACATACCCTGTCAGCCACACCTCCTGGTAATATAGTTTTAACAACAACGCCTGTGCTACGGCCTCCTATGATTCCGAATGCTAAGCCCGTACCATCGTTTATAAGATCTATAACTTCTACTTGCGCCCATTCGGTGTTCAACTGAAAAAATAAAAAGTGTAAATTTATATGCCGTAACAAAATATTAACATTCATTTCCAAAAAGCTGTTGAAATAATAATAATCCAATTTCAATAAACCTGATAATTTTAAAACAATATATATCTAGAAAAATTTTTCGAATCAGTCACCAGAAATATATGTATAGGTATATAGGTGATTCTGTCACCTATATACCTATACATAATACATGTGAGTACAATCTAGTTTTTCTAATGGTTCTGAGACTGTAGACAGCTAACTTACCTAATGAACTAGCCCGATTCTGGACTTTGTACTCAGGTATAGTTTAGCGTGTAGGTTGGATTGCTTAGCGGAGCTGCCAAGCTGTGAATATATTCTGGGGTATAGATATTTCATCAATAAATCCTTTTCATCTTCAATAATCCAGGTAATGGATAAAGAAATCAAAGATATTCTTAAAGCCATATACGAACAGAATAATGATATAAAAAACGAAATCAAAAGTATCAGATCTGACCTAGATTCCATGAAAGTAAGTCATAAAAAAACTCAAGAGATAATTGCGAGTCTAGAACTGGAAAATGCAATTTAAGAGAGAAACGACTGAAAGGAAACTGAAAGAAAAAAATTTGGTTGTTTATGGGATAAGAGAAGAACCAGAAGAGAACATTGTAAATGTCAGTAATCTCTTTTGAAAAAACTGAACTTAACACTGGAGGACTACGAATTCAACAACATCTATAGAATTGGGAAGATAAATACTGTTAATCATAGACCAATCCTATTGAAAATCACAAGAAACCTAACGAAACAAATCATCCTTAAGCAGTGCAAAAATTTGATAGGGAGTCATATATCTGTATCACACGACCTGACTGTCCAAGAGAGAGAAGAGAAAAAATTGCTCCTAAGATACTATAGAGAAGCCAGAAATAAAAATCAAAGTGCAACCCTCCTGAAGAATAAAGTCATCATAGATAGTGTCAGCTACACATATCAGGACTTGGTAAACATTGACCCTGCTTTAGGGCATGAAACAGAATCTGCTATTCCAAGTAAATCAAATAAAGAAAGAGATCCTCTGAGTCCTACTGGAAAAAATCCCAAGAAAATTACAAGAAGTTATATGAAAGACACTAGTGGTGATACCTCTTCTTATAAATAATCTTTTATGTTGAATATCTCCCATTCTGTAGAAATTAGGTATATGTATGTGATATTTTGTTTTATGAGTTAATACCATATTTATCCTGTCATCTACTTGTTTTGCATTTGTAATATAATAACCCTATTGGAATTTGAACAATAAATGATTCATCTATTAATGAATGTCTTCAATTAATGAACGATTTATCTGTCATAATATGTAGAGAAATATTCTTGTTTCGCATCCATTTTGTTCCAATGTGTGTTGAACATTATTCTCTGGTACAGAACAATCTCTTGTTCGTGTTCAGTATTCAATTGAAAAGTTGGGAAATGAGCAATTTCATTATGTTATGGTGGTAAATCTTCCACCAAAGCGGCACCTAGTGAAAGAAAAAACAGCAACTCTAAGAACGCAACAATAACCGTAGAAATAAGGTTTCCAAATAAAACCACAAATTGAGACATTTTTGACTTCAGGGTGTTCAGAATGGAAGATCCGAAAATTGATAATTTTTCAGGTCTTAACGCCGATCAAGTTTTTTTTTTCAAGACCATTCAACTATTCCTATTGGTGTAATATTCCTAGCAGAAACATTGTTTTTCTGATAGTTATTTGTAAAAGTTCATGTTGCTTACTGCGGAGTTATCAAATCTAGTTGATTATTGGGAATGAAACATAGTACGTCACTGACGTCAAAGGTCACTATTTCAGAAGGTCTTCTGCTTCTTTGCTAGCAGAATTGCTGATATTGAGAAGTACGGAGGATAGAAGTGTACAACAGTAGCTGAGGGTTACATCGATCAATCTATTTCTTATAAAAAGCCTATTGCTGAAAAAATTACCCCAACACTAGCTTCAGTGTTACAGCATCGTCCTGTTCATTTCAAGAATTAAATGTTAATGCCCATGAAATTATCAACTCAGCTAGTTCATATATATTACAAGGCTCTTCAACATCACAAGCTATTAATATCAGCAGTTGTTCTAATTATACTTTTCCTATTAATGTTCATAAATAATAATAATGTAATTAATGTATATACTACATTAATAACAGAATTTAATTGTATCTATATCTATATCTATTGTTCATAATACAACTTTCTTGATACTTGAATAATTATGTTTTGTTTATTGTTTTGTCGAAAAAAATCGTGTTAAAAATCACTTTTAAGACTAGTGTTAAAAAAAATTTTACACGCTACTTTGTAAACATCATCTTTTAATACTCTTTACAACCATTAAAATGTCACTTTTAATTACAGTTGTACAAAAAAATACTTCCGAAACAACTACTTCCATTATTACACGAAAATCACTTTTTCATATTCAATTTATACTCCAAATATTCGTTATGTCACAATATGACGAATGAAAGTGTCCCACAATTTTTGAAATAAAATAGAAAAGTAGCAACCAAAAACCTGTTTTTTCAATTATATTCATTTATATTGTTTAAACAATATAAATATTCATCTCATTATCTTTAAGGTATTTATAGTTTCAACTTTCTTTATTTTTCAGATCGTGGAAGGGTATATACCCAAAAAACCGTAAAAAAAATTACAGCCACAAAAAATGTCTTTTGGAGAATATAAATATTCAAGACGTACCCTGAAATGTTTCTGATTTCAGAATATAAAAACAACCGTTTCTTGTCCTTGAGGATGGAGAAGTTTTTAAAAAAAAATTGAGCTTCCATAACTCAACTGATAGTTCTGAGCATGTCTACTGTGTGAGTCAACAAGAATCCCTCGGTTCATTGCTAACAGGGAAAACAATTTTTCGAAAAACCTATTTTGCAGACAATATTTTTTCAATTCACCACCCGCATGTCTACGGCATTTAAGTGGATTTTCAGAAATAGTTAGTCAACATCATTATGACAATTTATGAAATCTCAACTTTCGAAAACAATATATAGGTTGTTCGGTAAAACCGGTCAAGTTTCATTCATTTTCAAGCAGACATAATTCAACTTTTTCAAATGAAACACCCTGTATGTTTTCATTTATTTCAAATGTTTCATCATTTCACTACATTTTTATCAGAGGTATACTAAACGAAAAACAGATATTTTACAAATTATATCCAGTTTTATACGTTTCATACGTCTTACGTTCACTTAATCAAATTTGTTTTTCGAATATTCTAACTAATCGCTAGTACATTAGCATTTTTCATACCATCTAGTGATAGTTATCAGCAGTTTCAACGGTAAGAAATCCGTAAAAAACCTAAGGAATATTTATACTGCTTTCTTCTTCAAAAACCCAGTTATCCACGACTGCCATCAACAAATGAATCTCGGAATTTGTCAGTAACGCCATGTGTTGAAGTTTCTTTCGCGTGTAGATTGAATCATTTTCATTATAAATTATGCATTGGAAGATATGGTGCAAATAGTTTTTCTGGAATAACTTGACAATGCCGCAATGGAAATTCGAAAACAAAAATTTCTTCGAAAGCTAACTGAAAAAATATGGAATCGAATGAAGTATTCATATCCTGGGAGTTCTATTTGAAAAAATTAACTTTGGTTGTCCACGCTCGGCTGAATCACCCAGTATGCGAGAAAATAATTTTGAAAGATAGTATTTATCGATATGACTGCAAAAAAAAATTGAGCAGTTCGAAAAATTGTTTCCTCTGAGATCAATGGACCGAGGCTTGTTGACTCTTCCTGTACAATTCATCACATCAATACACAACCTTTCGATACGTTCGGTATATATTTTTTCTTGAAACGGAACTGAGTAACTCCCTAACCCACCCACAAAATGGCAACAATCCAATCATTTTCAAGGCTGCGGAGAGAGTGTAATCGCGCTTCGAAACGAAAATTAATCTCACCTGTCAATGTGCGTGAAAACTGAAATGGGTCGAATGGAGCTCATGAGTTCTGCTGATGGGGGTTAATATCCTTGATACGGAGCATTATGTTTGAGTAAATGGTTTATGTTCCCCGTTTCCAACAGGAGACGAAGGGAACGTCAAATAACGCACAGTGGTTCATTTCATAAATCTGCTGAACGTTCATGAAGAGACGGTATGTCCATACGAATCAAGTTATTTTATTCGTCATTAGGTGATCACAACCTCATACCAATATATTCAAGTCATCAACAAGATACTGGGTGAATTTCAGTACTTCGGATTTCCATTGTCTAAAATTATATAAAATGATTTGAAATACCTGAAAGAACCAATAAACAAAAATTAATAAAAGAATAAAGTGTCGTTGAGATATGTTGATGACACCTTCATAATACGGAACCATAGGAATACTGAACTAGACGCCAATGGGGGAGGAAGTCCACAACGAATTGTCATTCTTAGATGTGTTGGTGAAAAGGACCGACACTAAGTGGGAAACATCTGTATACCAAAAACCCACTCATACGGGACAGTATCTGAACCACGAATCCAACCACCATCAATCGACTAAAAGAGGAATCATCAAGACTCTATTAGATAGTGCTTTCGGGCTCTGTAATACGAAGGAAGATCTCGAGAAGGAACTAGACATCATCAAAAATGATCTTCAACGCAATGGCTACTCCAAACCGATGGTGGAACAGACTTTGGTTGAAACTAGCAGGAGCCTCGCAAGGAAGAGAAGCCGACACAACCAGTGCTTGCACTTCTCTACATCAGGGGATTATCGGAAAGGATAAGAAGAATTGGGGTCAAGTTCAACATCAAAACCTTCTTCAGATCCGAAAACAATATCCGTAGCAGCCTCACGAAAACCAGGCCACCAAACCCGGACTGTGATTCTAAGAATTGCATTTATGGGATACCCTGTGAGTGTGGAAAATCATATATCGGTGAAATTAAGAGGCAATTGAAAGTTCGCATTGCCGAGCATACACACAGCGAGAGGAAACCAGCAAATCAGGAATAGCAGAGCATGTTTAGACCCATCAACATAACATCGAGTGGTACCAAGCTGAGATCATACACAGGGAGGAACATTGGTTTAGGTGGAAATTCAAAGAAGACGCATGCATGTTGTCCAACAATGTATTCAGCCAAGTTAGTGTAGAGATACGCAACATAAGGAAATCCATAATCAAGCGAAAAATGACCAACTCCCACCAAATGGTCATCCCCCGCTAAACCGGTGAAGCGGAAAGAGGAAAGCGGAGGTAAGTGAAAGTACTCGAATGACCCATAAATAGTCATCTCTTAGAGGAATTAGTCCAGTCATCACCCGAAGACGACTGTGGATACTAACAATCGAAACGTCGTGAAGTAACTTGGCTTGGAGTCTCTTAATTTTTTATTTTTGTTTAATTGTTCTATTTTCGCTCGTATTTTATTTCACTGTTATTTCACTTCAGGGTTTTTTTTCGCTTAATATAATAGTTATTCTCAGCTATTCTTTTCTTATTTTTATTTTTTATCGGTTCTTTCATGGATTTCAAATCATTTTATTTCATATTAAACAATGGAAGTCTGAACTAATGAAATTCATCATGAAACATTGTCAATCTCCTCCAAACACGGATACAGGGTGGTGATCAAAATTCAAATATGATTCAAAATTCACTTGGAAACCGTCCACTCAAAATAAATATACTCATTGAGAAACTTTGAGGTTTTGACGTGAGCCGAAGACGAATGTTGTGAATGAATCGAGAAAGTAATGGCCATTTCTTGTGAGTAGAATTATATACTTTTTCTGTGACATATCAGGACCTTTTTAAAATTAGATTCATTTGCATAAATTGAACATTAAATTGACGAGAAAGTTATACATGTATAAAATTTTTTTGTAGGTTCGACAAATGTCATACCATCACATAAATGTCATGTTTCAATGGGTATGATGATTTCATAATTTTTGACTCTGAAGAAAGAGTTATTGATTGATATAATGTTCATTATTATTATGTTTTCGATGTAGTTCCAGTAAGTTACTGTATATACTGCTGAGATTATCAATGTCAGTTTTCTTATTCATACAATCAGAAGACTTGTTAATTTCAACCATTTCAAGAAAAAGGCGTTTGGAATTTTTTTTCTGTATGTAAAACTTTGATATTGGAGTAATTTGGTTTATGTCTTGTTTCTATAGAGTGTTGTGCTAATGCACATGATTTCTTATTAAGCTTTATACCAAAAAAAATATTGAAATAATTGGTTTCATTTTCAACTCAAGTTATTTCTCTTTCGAAGGTAAACACTATAAACAAATTCTTGGTACACCAATGGGAGCTACTATTTCTCCTACGTAATGGACGATCTTTTTGAAAACATACTTCCTAAATTGAGTTTTGAAATTCCTTTTTTAAAGAAATATGTTGACGATGTCATCCGTGCAATACCTTATGACAAATCTAATGAAATTCTTGATGTTGTCAATAGATATGATAAAAAGTTACAATTCACTATCGAAATAGAAAATAATCAGACCCTTCCTTTTCTAGATACAAGAGTTATCCGTAAAACTGATAATTCGTTGATTACAGATTGGTATGTCAAACCTACTAATTCAGGAATACTCTGTTTGAAAAACAGAATAGAAAAATTATTACACCTTTCCCTCAAGCAAAAAAATCTCAAACTTCTTAGAGGCATATTAATCGGAAATTCTTTTCTCAGAAAACTTATTAATAAAATGATTTTCAATACTGGCAGTAACACAATTTCCGATGTAATTAACAGAAATGTATGTAATGATAGTTCACCTATCAATATTTCTTATAAATCTATACCTAACTTTGGAAATTTATTTTCAAATATCATAAAACTTTTTCATAATGAACAAAATATCAAAATATGCCAAAAAATATTAAAACTATAAAGAATTTGAATACCAAATTGAAAGATAAAACGGATACTACGAAAAAGTTAAATGTGATTTATAACATTCCTTGTAACAATTGTAACTTGAATTATATTGGAACAACATCTAGAATTCTTAATTATAGAGTAACTTCACATAAAGGTGATATAAAGCTTAATAAGAAATCATGTGCATTAGCACAACACTCTATAGAAACAGGACATAAACCAAATTACTCCAATATCAAAGTTTTACATACAGAAAAAAATATTTCCAAACTCCTTTTTCTTGAAATAGTTGAAATTAATGAGTCTTCTGATTGTATGAATGAGAAAACTGACATTGATAATCTCAGCAGTATATATAGTAACTTACTGGAACTACATCAAAAACATAATAATAATGAAAATTTATCAATCAAAAACTCCTTCTTCAGAGTCAAAAATTATGAAATCATCATACCCATTGAAAAATGACATTTATGTGAAGTAATGACATTTGTCGAACCCACAAAAAAAAATCATATACATGTACAACTTTCTCGTCAATTTAATGTTCAATTTATTGTTTTTCGCTCATTTTTACTGTAAGTATGATTTGTAATATTATTAAATGGCGAAAATATTCACAACTCATTGAATTATAGGCACTGAAGAAGCTTCACATTAGAAGCGAAAGCTTGGCAAAGTAAAGTAGAGTTTGATTTTTGATTTTTTGACTGAGAGACCCTGTTAATCTATTTTACTGTATATATATATATATATATATATATATATATATATATATATATATATATATATATATATATATTTATACGACGAAAATCCAATATTTATTCTTGAAAAATATCATTCAAAACAATTCTCCAACAAATAGGTATTTAGTTGAAGGGGATTGAAAAAACATTGGTTTTTTGAAGGCGTTATAAATAGATATTCCTCTGAATTATACTGTCAACAGACACATCGCACCCATCAATAAGCGGGGTTATTCGTGATATTCTTCAGTTTACTTCGAGAGCGCGTTGAATAAACAGCTATACAACATGGAAGCTAGTTGTTCGGGAATCGTGAAGCGTCCGAAATTGTCACCATTAAATATAAATGGAAAAACAATTGTTATGAATGTATATAATTCTTTAAGAATACAATATCCGCCCGAAATAAAAATTAAGGAGGAAGCAGTGCAAATATGCGCGAGTATGACCGGTGTCAATAGATCGACAATTTTTAGAATTCTCAAGGAACTCAAGGAAAACAACAACTTTTTCCGAAAGTATCCACTGGTAGAAAGTGTTTGGTTATCGATGAAGAAGTAAAGAATTCTATTAGGAGAACAGTACACTCTTTTTACCTAAAAAACTAAATACCTACATTAAATGAAGATTTGTCAGTTTTTTGTGAAGACAGGTTTTTTCCTGATATAAGAAGAACTCGATTATGGAAGATATTACATGAGTAGAATTTCACTTCTGGAAAGAAAGGTAGAAAGAGCACGTAAATAGAAAAATCAGAGATTGTAGAATGGAGAAGAAACTATTTAAAACAAATAAAGAAAGCCAGAGCACTAGGTGAATCTATTTTTCATTTCAATGAAACATGGGTCAAATAGGGTCATACCGTTTCGAAGGTTTGACAAGATCAGAACATCAAAAGTGGAAGACAAGCCTTTATGATAGGTTGGTCCACTGGTTTGAAAATTCCAGTTGGAAAAGGTCGTCATCTTATCATCACTCACATAGGCAGCAGTGAAGGATTCGTGAAAGATGGATTGATGGTGTTTGAATCGAAGAAAAATGGGGATTATCATCAAGAAATGGATGCCACAGTATTCGAAGAATGGTTAAAAAACATACTTGTAAAACTTCCGCAGGGATCCGTTATAGTAATGGATAACGCAAGTTACCACAGTAAACGAGTCGAGAAGCTGCCGATGTCGTGTTGGAAGAAAGCAGATATTACTGAGTGGTAACAAATGAAAGCTATTCCCTTTGAATCGACCATGTTAAAAGCGGAGCTCCTCAACTTAGCTAAACGTCATAAGTCAAAATTCGTCAGGTATATCACCGATGAGATGGCGAAGACTAAAGAAATGTCGATTCTTCGGTTGCCGCCGGATTGAATCCAATAGAGTTGGGTTGAGCTCAAGTTAAAAGATTCATCGCAAGGAATAATAATACCTTCAAGCTGTGTGAAGTAAAGAAATGCCTTTACAGTGCTCTGGAAACAGTCGACCAAAAAGCTTGGGAAAAATGTATCCATAAAACAATCAGAATCGAAGCAGAGATGTGGGATCTGAATGGTCGCATAGACTCATTATCAGAAAAAATTATTCCAGTAGTCATCAATTCTAGTTAAACTGATTCATCCAGTGAAGAATCACTCAACGAATCCCTGTAGACTTTATTCAGATTAAAATTATCGCAATGTCTTATTCGAAGTAAGTATTCCTATTAAATCCATGAAATTGTTTCTGAATCAACTATAAAATCCAATAAGGAATATGAATCCTCATTTCCGAACCAACAAAAATATACAAAGTGTATCTCTCAGTGCAGTCACACTTTTCTACTTCCTGAAAATGTCAAAGTCGAAGCCGAAACGTCGAACAACGCAAAATTTTCAACGCGGTTCAACTCGAAATCAGATGTTCAAATTTCTAACCTCGGAAATCTATTCTATTTGTATACTTATCTGTTGATGTTTCGAATACTTTATCCATCTTCATTATCATACCGACGATCAATTTGATATTATCAGTGTCAATGATAATAATAATATCAAATTTATTTACATCAGATGATACATATTTCTTTCAATATGCAATTTTTTTTAAATTCGAGTTTATGACAAATTTGATTTTTTTACAAAAAGCTAATTCATCAAATGCAGTAACTTTTTGCTCTTTCTACATTTGTATTCATTTGTAAATTTAATATTCTAATTATTTTATAGATCTGTTCTAAATAATAAAAAACTCAGTTTTTTTATCGACCTTTTTTTGGGTAATTGTTACCTTCCACAATCTGAAAAAATATAAAAATCATAATGGAGTGTACTTAGAAGGGCAAACTTTTTAGTTTACCCCGATAAGTTACTGCGTAAAAATCAAAGTATTTTTCACAAAGAAAAATCTTCTATTTATCAGTAACTTGTCGTATTTAACAATTTTTCCTATCAAAAAAATTATTAAGAAATATCTTTTACGTTTCGGAGGCCAAAATCTGCCTCCGTCTTCAGAAATGGATAAAAATTCGAATATATACGCAGTTATTCCTTTTTTGAGAGCTTATTTCTTTACTTCTTCGACGATATAATATATTTCAAAACTTCTTTGACATCTGTCGAAGAAGTAAAGAAATAAGCTCTCAAAAAAGGAATAACTGCGTATATATTCGAATTTTTTATCCATTTCTGAAGACGGAGGCAGATTTTGGCCTCCGAAACGTAAAAGATAAGTATTATTTCTTAATAATTTTTTTGATAGGCAAAATTGTTAAATACGACAAGTTACTGATAAATAGAAGATTTTTCTTTGTGAAAAATACTTTGATTTTTACGCAGTAACTTATCGGGGTAAACTAAGAAGTTTGCCCTTCTACACTTGTATAAACTTCTCCATTATAATTTTTATATTTTTTCAGATTGTGGAAGGTAACAATTACCCAAAAAAAGTCGATAAAAAAACTGATTTTTTTCCTCCACAAAAAATGACTTTCGTTGAATAATAAAAAACTATTTCAAATATAAATTGTCCTTCCCAAAATAAAATATTTAAACAAAATTAGTTTTCACCATATTTTAATCATCTTCTCATTATACAGAATATATTAATGTAAAATTTATATTAATACCCCCAGTCCGACGCCTATTAATATTATCTTAAACGTAATATCAGAAAAACATCGAGCGGTTCTTTTGGCGGTATTTTCGCATTCTTTGTCGGTGTTTTCGTGTTATTTGTCGCATATCCCTATTTTAATGGCTCGTTAGCGGCGTCCTCAAGGGATATAGAGGGGTAATAGTCATGTCTCAATGATTTTGTGGGTGAATTGCAGTTCTATTTGCTTAAGACGACTATGTTGCTTTCTTGAAAGTCTTTTGCTGTCAGACAATACTGAACGAACTATATATAAATATCACTGAGATGACAATCATATAATACATAACTGATTAACCCTTTCTGTGTTCATCCTATCACAACGTAATTGTTCAGAACTATTTTGGTATATCAGCAGACATTTCATGAAAACCATCATATCTGTTCAAAAAATATTATCCTGGTAAGTTATTGACTCTCAATGATATAAAGCGGCTTGAAACTTTCACATTTTCACTGGTTCAGAAAAATTAATAGCACAGTATCTTTGACACTTTTTGTAGTAAAAGAGGTACACTTTTCTATGTTAAAGTTCAAAAAATAGGAGACAGTAGGCGGATTAGTAAAAAATTTCATCGTTGAATTTTCAACAGTATGCGGAACATGAGACTGGATCATTCCCGATTTGAGGGTTGAATAAATAATGACGATATAAAATCTACTTAACGTGAAATAGTGTTTATTAGTTGTGAAGACAACTATTTGTCTAGTAGAAAAGAATCGAAACTGTGTGAACTTTTCATTAAACAACATGTAAAAAACAATCATCAACGTCGAAGCTGTTCTTGAGAACTTCCAAAGATTGCCTATTTCATGTATTCATTGACGCTACTGGAAGCAATATTCCTCTACACTATCCACCAGCATAGTGCTGCCAATATGTTTACACTGGTAATTATCCTCTCAAAACAACCCTATACTGCCTACTGGAGGTCCTAACCCTCGCCGCAGGAATGATTATGGCACGTTCAGGATTAGACTCAGATAACAAACGCTTCAGGAGCACGGATATTCGGCTACTATTCGAAAAAACTGACAAGATTGAAGTTTCAGGATTAGTTTCCAATTCGTGACATATGATTCACAGAAGAACGCTGTTATAAATCATACAGTATAAGCAATGAAGCGATATTGGCGGCAAGGGCATACCGAGAGGAATACAATACAAACTATTCGTTCAAAAATGTCCTCATAGGATGAAACTGCAGTAATGTTAGTTGCAAATACAAGTCGTATAAAAACATTGGACGTTTTATTTTTCATTTTTCATACGGATTTATGTATAAAAGTATGAACAGGCCTGAGGAAGCCATCGCATAGTGAAACACATGCTGAAGGTTAATGTACGATTTTCACTGAAAGGGTTTTAATATAGATTTTCATCAAGTATCGGCCAGTTCCATTCAATTAAGGATAATTAATTGATGATGCATTGATAATGAATTCATTGAAAGAAGCAGAAAATGATTTTTTTGCCCTCGAATCAACTACAAATGTTAGTGAACAACAACTAGTCATATGCTAGCATAAACGACTGATCTGAATGTGTCGGTTCATGAAGTTAATTTTCAAACGAAATTAATAAATGTTCGTAAAGACCGTCCTATTGTGTAGACATGGAAGTGACAGGTAATTACAACAATGGATCACACCAGCAGAGTTTCAATTAGGGATAACATACAATGGAACACTAAACCAATATACCAATATATTGGTATATTGGTATAATATTCAGAAAAATAGTAATTATATCTCAATTCAACACACCATATACCGATGAAATGAAACTGGAAAATACTCCCGATGAATGAAATTTTTGAGTTGAGAAATGTCTATGAAATTTCTAAAATACGGGATGCATTGAAAACTGAGATATATAATATGACATATTTTTTTATTTGAAAATTTGATAAAGTAACTAGAATTACAAATTTCTTTTTTTGTTAGGGAATGATTGAATTTACAAGGTGATTTTACTGCTGTTATTTGTTATAATTCATTATCAACTCTCTCAGATGTTTTAAGAAATCTGTTTAAAATCTATACTTCTATACATCTCTCAGATGTATAGATGCATTTACTGAATCTAGTGTTATACCGTTTAATCTACTATAATCTAAAATTCACGAGTTATTAAGATTTGTGACCAACTTCATTGTACAAGTATCATTTGTACCTGGATGTCTTGTCAAAAAACTAAAAGACACTTTCATTGAAATATTCAGTATTCCCAAGATAATATTTTTTCGATCATTGAAATAAAAACTGAAAGTCAAATTAAAGAAGTATTGGAAACATCGAAATGAGCTAAACGCATCGATCCACAAGGCAAAATCTGTTACTTAGAATTAGACGATACTGTTAACGTTTTGGCATATTTTTATGCATATCCAAAAGCTTCCATCCGCAGTGCAGAAAAAGATTTGAAAAATCACGAAATGCATCCGCATAAATTTTAAATTTACTAAAGTTCATCAAAGCATAAGACTTTTATTGTAGAGTGCAGTTACGCGATTCCGTTTTAATACATATACAGAAAGATCGGAACTTTTTGTCAAAAGTTGCGACGAATCAAAATTTGCGAGGGATTGCATTTTTGATAGGAGGAATAAACATTTTTGGACTGATCATAATCCTCATGTAACAAAAGGAATGGGTTTTCAGGAATACTTTTACCTGAATGTTTTCTGTATTTTGAAGATTAATAAAATTAGCTTTTATTGTTACGGAGACTCACAAATGCAGAAATCTCACACCACTTGACTTTTTATGGGGTGTTTCAGAAAAAAGGATGTCAAGTACTCCAGTGTCTACCAAAGAAGAACTGTGACGGCGAATAATACGGTGGATTGAAGATCTGGACCCCCATGAAATTGAAAAAGCAAGTCGCGTACAAAAAACATTTCAAAATGTACAGAGTGTAATTGACACCATTTCCAGGTTTCATTGTGAAAATGTGATATTTTGTTTATAATTTTGTTATTTTTAATCATCCTAAATCTGTTATTTATGTACTTCCACATGTTATACGCCAGAAAATCCTACTTTTTACCTAGAAAGAGAGTTATCGTTCATCCCGCATTCCAGAATATGTCCTATGGCGAAGAAGAAAAATGCATGGCTAACATGGATTGAAGGGAAGTTATCATAAGGCCTTCAAGTAAAGCCTTTGACCATTTGGCGATAAAGTGGTACATGGTCTTCACTAGGACATCGATGTCAAAGAAGAGGGCAGGGCTAATCTATTCACGTTGAGCAAATCGCTGATGGTTGGCAGCAAGGAATTCGTAGATCTGGATAAAATAATACTTCTTCTTCTGGTATTACGAAGACTTCGAAGGTGAGCACAAGGATGAAGTTGAGAAGTTCTTGAACGAGAAGAAGAAAAAACTCCACTAACATTCATTATGTCATCAGCGCTGCTAAGAACTTCCCTGGCAAATTTTTGCTCTCTCACCTTCCGCGGAATAAAGTCATTCACAAATATGTTACGCTCACTCCTGAAGAGTTCCGATACAGGCAACAAATATTCGACTCGCTCAATTCTCTGTTCTAATGGTTCAAGGAGCGCGTCAGAGATTCATCTCCTGGTGGATTCAATATGAATACTAAAGCAATTTTTAACGAGTTGCTCAACATCTTTCGAGCCACATGATGCAAACTTTGTCAGCTGTAGCCAACCATTATCCTCACATCCCCGGAGGGGCTTACTGTGCTGCCAATTATATCGATGCGACTTACACTCCAAGCGAGCAGACTCCATGCCGAACCCCTCATACTCAGTAGACACCTCAGTATGGCCATGAATTTCCGTCTCGGGCATTAGTGTAGCCCACTGCCTAGCAGGAATTTTCTTGCATCCTGGCGCAGTGACGCCTTCACAGCGTACGTCCGACTACCAGTAAAATCTATGATGATTTCAGAGTCCAGTGCCTAGTCCGGGATGGCAAAGGTCTTTCAGCAGCATGCAGAGAGGGCAGAGAGGTTCGGAATAATAAATGAAGCCAGTAATAAGCTGATGACGAATTATAAAGATCGTTTATTTTCATTGACTCAATTAGTTTTAGCGAAGGGTTCGTCTTATTTAGGAATGAAATTGTTTATTTACAATATCTGTAACTAACTAGAATCAAGTATGGGAATTAGGACAAAAATGATATGATTGTGTATATGTGAATTGGTGAACCTTTTGGTAAAATATATTCATATACATATTTTTCATATTTTCTCACAGAATTTTAAGTTTCATATACATTAAATATAACTTTTTCATCCAAAATTGCGATTGTGATTTTCGATAACCTCTGAACAAAATGTTAAAATTATTATTGAAAAAAATGTTGCTCTTATGACAATACTAAAAATTCGAATTTCTGTTGAAAATAGCTTAAATTTCATAAGCGTTACTTGTTAAGTAAATAAGTAATGAAATGTTTCTAAACATGTTTGAACCAATCACATATAACCTGATACATAACTCACAGCTTCAATCACAAATGAGGCACATTCTTTACTTGACAGTTGCAGTTGTGTTTGAATTAGTTTCATTCATAAGTAATCCTTGAGAATTTACTCATTTTAGAATTATTCACAAATCTCATGCCTCTGATTACTCAGAAAGTAAGAATGTGTTCCCCACCAGAAATTTGTAATGTGGCGATATCTTATAACAGAACGGGAGTAGTTAGAAACTCAAATAACTTTGTATCACACTACTTGTTAAGAAGTTGCCTGAAGCAGATGGGTTTACTCCGGGTTTGCAAACCAATGCTCGTGGGTTCAACTCACACCGGTGGTAGTTTTTCAATTTTTTCAACCAGTAAGTAAATAGTAGTAAATCTTTTTTTTAGCTTTCTTTTTGTTGACATTACCTCTTATCGGGGATAAACTTCACAAATGAATGAACAAAAGTAATAGTTAAAGTATAGTATTCTATTCGTGAGAAACGGTCATTACTCGCTCGAATAATTGACGATGATAGCTGAAGGCGACAAACTAAATTCTCACGAGTAACGGTCACATTTTTCACACGTTAAATAACATATAACATACTATTATCTCATAGGATTGCCTTGCAAGAATCTTCCCACGAACATAAATGATGTAATGTAAACACCAAAATAAAGTAAACACCAGAATAATGGGGACTTAGGGCCTCACCAAAAAGTCACCTAAGCTGGCAAAAATGTAATATCACAGATATTCTTCGCGTGTGTAAATTCGGAAGTTCAAAGAAACGTAAACGAGTAGGTATTTCATGCAGTTTATTGAATTCCAATGCAGCGACTCTCAATAGCTGCCACATAAAGAAAACGTAGCTTGAAATTCTTTTTTCTCCGCCAGAGAAACCTCTTTGTACTTGGTCGGGGGAAAAAGTTCAAATAAAGCCGGGACATCTCTACAAGAAAACATTCGCAGCCAATTTTTCTAGAAAATACATGTGCGGTATGAGCTGAAGTCGAACCAGGAAATTGAATGATTTACTATGCACGTGCATATCGGTCGTAGGAGGAATTGAAAGTATCTTTTTCTTTATTGAATGAGGGCGGTTACAATACGAGACGAGATTCGCGCAGATTGAATAGGGAGAAAAGCACGTGTAATTGAATTTATATCCCGAAACGCAGTTTTTATCTTTTTATTCCTTTCATTCGGAAATGACAGCAGTGCTTTAGTTAACATGCAGAATATTTCTGTATATACTAGGAAGATAAAAACGAGTCTTTTTGTTTTTTGTAGATATACCTAGTTGCTATATTAGAAAATCTTTGATGTGCTCTGAATACGGCTCCTGATCAAAATGACACAAATAGGTCATATTTTGTAAACAACGAAGGGCGTTGGATTATATCCGACAGGTGTCAGTGCAGGATTCTTCACTGAAGTTATTCCTGAATATGCTGTTGGCGATACAACTGCCGCAATAGATTTTCAATTATTGGAACACACTTGCAGATCGGTTTCGGACTGTTTGGCCACTCGTCAGTGCAAGGGAGTGTATATCATCAACTTAAAGTCGATGATTTCCGATAATTGAAAATCGAATTCCGTCAGAGTATCATTCCTCGAACTAAGCTGAAGATTACAACAAACAACAGGTTTGTCGTCGCCCCATCTGCCTGTAAACGAGGTAACCAACTGCATATCCGCAATTTGCCCAATTCCTCGTATAAGGAAAGAAATCTTTCACTTATAGTCAGTGGGCATACTTGAAGACTGGCTATAAATCAAATCATCTAAGAGAACAATTCGTTCAGGCCAATCTCAACACCCTACCCAGTAGGTTAATGGACTGACACATATCAGAAAACAACTACTCCCCTGGCTAATACCACGAAGGGCGTTGGATTATATCCGACAGGTGTCAGTGCAGTATTCTTCACAGAAGTTATTCCTGCATATGCTGGTGGCGATACAACTGCCGCAATAGATTTCCAATTATTATTGGAACACAATTGCATATCGGTTTCGGGCTGTTTGGCCACTCGTCAGTGCAAGGTCGGTCGATAGCCAGGCGGTTCGACTTGGGTGCTTTGTTCACTCACTCGAATTGACTGCCGTGTTGGTCGGTGGTTCAAGCCCCAGTCTGAACGATCGATTTTCACTTGCTATCGTACAACCCTTGTTAGGAATCACACGTTAAAAGGTAAGACATCGTTAATCCTTAGCTCGCAGAAGTTTTGACTTCTGAGGGTTATCGTTCGTAGGGGTGCGACAGCTGGTTAACGGAAAAACAGATTTTAAACAGATTTTTAAACAGATCAATATAAAGTCGATGATTTCCGATAATTGAAAATTGAATTCCTTCAGAATATCATTTCTCGAACCAGGCCGAAGCGGACAACAAACGACCGGTTTGTCATCGCCCCATCTGCCTCTAAAGGAAGTAACTAACCGCATATTCGAAATTTGTCCAACTCCTCATATAAGGAAAGAAAACTTTTCACTTTAATCAGTGGGCATAGTTGAAGCCCGAAACCGGTATGCAAGTGTGTTCCAATCATTGAAAATCTATGTAGTTGTAGGGAGTAGTTGTTTTCTGATAGGTGTCAGTCCATTAACCTACAGAGTAGGGAGTTGAGACTGGCCTGAATGAATTGTTCCTTTAGGTGATTTGATTTATAGCCAGTCTTCAAGTATGCCCACTGACTATATGTGAAAAATTCATATTTTGAGGAAACGTCATCATCGATTTGGGAGGACGATGTTTTCGGGAGGGCATCTAATGAATGAAGTCTTTCAATGAGCGAAATATATAAATTTTCTGGAAAATAAATTTCAGTCTGAAATCCACGCGTGAGTGGATTTCACCAGCCAGTGAGAAGATAAGGAAAAAACAACAGAGGAAAATAAGTGAGTCATCATCAGGTGGATTATCATTTTCGCAATCATCAATTGAATATTTATCATATTTTCTCACTCTCTTCAATGCTGCAGGAATCTTATTACTCTGATATGTGTAAAATTGGCCGGTACTTGAAGAAGATCCATAAAATATTCAAGAAACACCTCATTGTGGGATTTTCACTAAAAGTTTTACAAAAACTCAACACGTGTTTCGCGATACAATAGTTTCTTCAGGTGTGCAGGTGTTTCTTGAATACTTATTACTTTATAAGGAAATGAATATTTCGAAATAAATTAAGAAATATCAATCTCTCCCAACTACCTACACAGTAGAGTGTGGTAAACGTGGTCGAAAAATAACTACTTCCCCGGTCAATACCACGCTGGATATTGAATTATATCCGACATACATTTATGCAATAATCCTCACAGAGGAATCCTCCTCTCGCAAATGTTTCTCGTTCATCCAGCAGCATTCAATATCCAGCGTGGTATTAGCCGGGGAAGCAGTTGTTTTCCGATAGACGTTCACCACACCCTACTGTGTAGGTAGTTGAGGAAGATTATTATTTCGAAATTTATTTCGGAATATTTATTTATGTATGTATCTCTCTTCGTTAGTTTCCACTTTTGATTTCTTATTACTTTAGTTTTTTCAACATTGATACTTTTGAGAATATTCCACTTTTCTTTTACAGATCAAATATTTAAAATATGTCTTTTCTGCTTTTCAAAGATGAAGATGTGAAATTCCGCAATTGCTTATAATAATTCCGGTGTGATAATAATCTAGATTCTTTAAACCTCTTCAAAGCCTTATTACTGAGCTTTTGTTATCATTTTATGTTATCTGTGACCCAGGGTTGCTTTTTATAGGTATTTTGAACGTATGTTTCACTAGGAGCATGTTTATTTATTAAGTCTATGCTTGTTTTGTTGAAGATTTAATGAAAATGCTCACTTTCAAGGAACTTAACTTTCTCCGTCTATTTCAAAAGATCAGTACATAAGTGTTTTACAATATTTATATCAATATTTCCCAAATTTTCCACTTTAAGATTTGAATATGAATGGTTAATCAGTGAAAAGTGAGATTGTTCTGAAATATCCTGTCATAGATTCAAAGATATTGTGATGGACACGAAGTCATCAAGAGTGTTGGATTGAATATTAAAATAATCTATATAGAAGTCTTCGAAGAATATTATCATAATTCTAATTGACGTTGTACACAGTATCCTCGAAACTATTGTAGAAATCTTCAAAGCCGCCTTTTGGTGTTATGTAACATAAAACGATGTCATTTCTCTTTTTTAAACTCTATTTCCGGCCATTAGTGTTGTAGAAAGTGCTCAATTCTCAGAAGTAATTATTTTGGAGTTGATACCTTTCTCAACACGTTTATAGGTTCGATCATTCCTGATAATGTCATAGCCAGGAAAATACACTATATCATTCGTAATCCCTGGATTCAACCAAGTTTCCTATATAGCAAAGATTTAAAATATTTTCAACTTCATTCGATTTGGCAGCTAAGGGCAAATATGTTTATGACCTTCAGAAATCAGCATGTTTTTTAATTAGAAATACTATTTACAGATCAGAATACCTATATTTTGAATACAATAGAATATAATTTTATTTTTCGGTCTTAACGTTTCGCTGGCGCGAAACGCTAGCTTTCTCAGACGTTTATACATCAATCAATGTTTAACACGCTTAAGACCCGTGACGGTTGGTCACTGTCGAGTGATATCGGGTCTCAGCTTATCCTGGAATGCCATATCTATCAGGTACACGTAGCAAATTTCATTGGTGGCTAATATCTGAAGTATCAGTTCGTTGGCCGGGAACGGCGATGATCTTATATCTTATATATAAACTATTCAAGAATTGAGCTGAATACTTTATTACATCCTGGCACACTCTAATCAAACCAAGACAAGCGAATCAGTCAGTTGAACAAATTAAAACAAATATTGACCAATATGAACGAAGCGTAGCCCTAGAAGGTCTATTCGAACCTTCAGGCAAAGAGCCTGCAGTCTGCGACCAAAAACCTGGAAACCTAAAAGATCAATTCATTCAGGCCAGTCTCAACTCACCTACACAGTAGGTTTATGGGCTGACACCTATCAAAAAACAACTACACCCCTGGCTAATACTACGAAAGGCGTTGGATTATATCCGACATGTGTCAGTATAGGGTTCCTCACAAAAGTAATTTTTGCCTATGCTGCTGGCGATACAACTGCTGGAATCGATTTTCAATTATTTGAACACACTTGCAGACCGGTTTCGGTTTATTTGACCACTCATCAGTGCCACTCATCCATCATCAACATGAAGTTGATGATTTCCCATGCTTGAAAATCGAATTCCTGAAATAGGAATGTAGTCTTTCACGGCTGGCATCAATGTTTGTGTTGGTTTTTGAGTTTTGCCGTGACTTTCTTTGGTTACAATCTCCAAACGTTTCAATTGTAACTGAGGCGTGGTGGAAGTACTCTTCTTGACGTATCGACTGAAAACAACCAAAACACAATTGAATTCCTTTCAGAGTATCATTCCTCGAACTCGGCTGAAGCGAACAAAACAAACAACATATTTGTTATCGCCCCATCTGCTCGTGAAATAGGTGACCAACCGCATATCCTAATCTCCCAAATACTCGTATGAGGAAAAAAACTTCTCATGTAAGGAGGCATACTTGAAAACTGATTGTAAATCAAATTATCTAAAATAACAATTCGTTCAGATCAGTTTGTTTGTCGTTAACTTCAGCCAACTTCGAGGAATGATACTCTGAAAGGAATTCTATTTTTACTTGTGGGAAATCATCGACTTCATGTTGATGTTGGACACCAAGTATGTTCCAATTATTGAAAGTCGATTCCGGCAGTTTTATGGCCAACAGCATATGCAGGAATAACTTCAGTGAAGATTCCTGCACTGACATCAGTCGAATATAATCTAACGCCCTTTGTGGTATTAGCCAGGGGAGTAGTTGTTTTCTAATAGATGTCAGTCCATTAACTTACAGTGTAGGTGAGTTGAAACTGACCTGAACGAATTGTTCTTTTAGATAATATGTTCTACAAATATATCATTTCACATCCATGAAAATTTTAGCAGCATATGCCCATTCGAAGCTATAGTATCAAATAAATTCATTGATGTTGCCGTTACTACGTGGTAGGAGATTGTCATGAAAATAGAAATTATACTTTCTATGTTTTTACCACTTTTATTTGTAACTATCGTTACTGCAGTTTCGTCCTATATGGACATTTTCAAACTAATACAATAATATTATCAGTCCATAGTCCCGATAGGACAAAACTGCAGTAGGTAACGATAGTTACAAATAAAAGTGGTAAAAAACATAGAAAGTTCATCATTTTTCATATAGTTACAATATATTTCAGAAACGTCAAATCAAAAAATTCTGTACAACGATAAATGACAAATTCACCTTTCAAAATAAATGTGAACTTCTAGGATAGATGAATATCTGAATGTAAGCATTTACATTCATCCCAGCTGTTGAAGTTGTTCACAGACCAACAACTGATTAGAGGTTGAAAAGATTTTGAAACTTTCATAAAACATTTCATTGTGAGGTATCCACTTGACAGTTTACAAAACCGATGGACGTGTTTCGCTATACAATAGCATCTCTATAGGCTTCACAGTACACCTGTAGTGTTAACTGTAAAGTGAAAAGTTCACATTAAAGTGTTTTTGGAATACGTTATAATGAATTTTCATCAAGTATTGGTCAGTTCTATCATATTTTTGTTTGATTCAGTTACTTATCTGAAACGTTTTACAATAACAATCAATTATTCCATCTCCTGAAAGAATTTTTGTGATTCAAGTCGTTATCAAAATACAATGTTGACTATCATCGAGAATCTTCAATAGTAGATACAAAATGTGAAATTACACAAAACAAGAAGAACATTTTAAAAATATCAATTGAAATGAGAATAAATGCTTTATCTGAAAAAACTATACCAAAATCACTTTTATTTTTGAATTCACATTTTCCATTACTAATTATTATTGGAGAAGTAAAAGACCTGCATGATCAAATATCAGGTTTATTCCGATGTTGAAACTCATGTAATGATAATAATAAATATATATGTTTCCATCAACGCGGTTTAGTTTCATCCATCACCATAAAATGAATAAAATTCAACTCACCACCATGTCTGTTCGCAGATTTCAATTAATCCAGCATAGCGTCTGGGTTTCAGTAGGGCCTCATCTGATCCTTTGTCCAGGGTTCATCTCAGTGATCCTTAACGGTCTCTTGACGTGGCTCCTTCCCATTGTCCTATTCATACAATTGAGCACAGTCATTTCAGAATATATAGGTGAATCAATCAAAAGAATTGAATCTATTGTGAGAACTATAAGCAAGGCTTTTCGGTTATAATTATTTCTTGAATCATTCAGTTAAAAGCTAAAAAGTATGATATTACGTTAAAAAAAGTCAAATACAAAATACTAGATTTAATTTCAACTGTTTGCCTAAAATGGAGAGCAGAGGAAGAAAGACAAGACAGAATACGAATTTTCTTTGTTGAACAATGTAGAAGCTTGGCATTGCAATAGGGAGTTCAGTTTATTATTGGTATTCGTGGACTCAGTGTTCCACCGGTTCCGTACAGGGTGTCTCCGTAAGGAGATATGCTATCGCTTTCTCTCACTCAGACTCCTCCATTGCATGCATGCCTAGGTAATCTACTGGATAAACTACTAACTAACATACTAAATGAATTCTTATCCATTCATAACCAGCATAACCCATGTACCAGCACGGCTTCCGCCTCGAACATTCCACCGAAAACTCACTCATTGAATTCCAAACACACATCTCTGGAAATATCAAATCCTCTTATAGTACGGCTGTCGTCTTGCTAATCATTCAAAATCTCAGACATTATGTTGATAATTGAAACAATTTATTTTCCATTAAGAATTTAAAATGGATGGAATAAGCAATCAACACCTATCACAAAGCCTATCATCATGTAAAAATCAACATCACGTGAACAAAACATACGTGTCACGCGATATGACAAAACATTCGATATCTCACATTATCAAAACCTACCTAGTCACCGAGAAATAAATTGTGAAATCTCAACGAATTTGCGTTTCAAATAACTGATTTTCCGAAACAACGACAGAATGCCATCAAATCTCTTGAGAAAAGTCTGGGGAGACATTCTTATGTCTATTGATGGTCGACCAAATATGTTTAAAATATGTTTTTTTTTTCGTTTCGTTAACCAGCTATCGCATCCCTACGAAGTCGAAACTTGTGCGAGCTAAGGACCAATGAGGTCTTACCTTTTAACGTGTGATTCCGTGGGACGATAGCAAGTGAAAATCGAGCGTTCAGCCTGGGGCTTGAACCATCGACTCACACATCGGCCGATTGACTGAGTGAACAAAGCACCCACGTCGAACCGACCGATGAATGAAATTAGTTTCTACTTTTCTTATATAGGAAGTTACTTGCGACGAATCTTCCAAATGGAAGACGTTGCACAGGTGCCAGCTTTCTGCGCGGCATTTGCTAGGTCAGTTGATGTTTTTCCATTGAGTGTCTGCCACACGTACCTATGAAGTCCTAGGTTCACATGAGACGCAAGGGTTAAAATGTTTTTCACCTGAACTTGGGCATGTTATGCACCTCTCTGGAATAGTTTCTGCATATAGTAATCACGTTTTTTATTATACTTCAAAAGATGGTATGATTTTATTATCAAGCATGGTCTTATGAAAAGATTCTCAAGAAAGAGACAACAATGTGAAACTTACTTTAAAATTGTTTGATATGTACATGCGCCCAGCAGACCAGTGATTTCAAGAATGACATTCACTAACCAACTAGCTACCGACTGACTGTGACAAGTAGGTGTTATTCTACTTATTATACCCATCTTTCATACAATATTTTTCATCGAATAACCTTTAACAATTCAGAACAATAATCTGATCATAATTTTTGAGTTTTATCATGAATGGTTTCTATAGAACAGAATAGGCATTTTGAGGTACAGCTGGACACTTTCCCTTTATGAAACTCGATTTTAGATTGAAAAATGAGAACATTGAGACCAGTAAATTTGCCAAACAAACATTGAACACGTGAATGACAAAACTTCTGGCAGAATCTTTCAGGACTGTCTCATTCCAAGGTGTTTATGCACCCTTCGAAGCTTGATACCAAACAGTCGTTGGACTATAGTAGGGATGAACTACGATGTCTGACAGGCCTTCTTACAGGACAGTGTCATTTGAATCATCATATGCAGAGACTCGAACTGTCGGAAGACAGTGTGTGTCGCCTCTGTTTGGAAAATGAAGAAACAGCAGAGCACATGCTTTGTCCTTGCCCCGCTGGGGATCGAATCAGGTTTTCAGAGTTTGGCAGAGCCGTACTCTTACTATCTGACCTAAAAGATCATCCACCATACAAACCAATCGGCTTCGTTGGAAAGCTGGGTTTATTTGGTCGAATGTGAATAAGTGTGAGCCACAATAAACTCTTGCGAGTTGCGGTGAAGAGTCGGTGAATTTTTGTTATGAAACCATTTGCTATAACACTATCTTCAATTTCGGATCGAATATTGGTAATGAACTTTACATAAATGTTCTTTATTTCCATCAATAAATATTCAGAAGAACTTTCTCAAAATACATCCCAATAATCTCACTATTTTTATATTATCAATACAAATTAATTACTTCATAATTTCATTAATTACAGTAACTGTAAATTCAGAATTTTAATTTTAATTCAGAATTTTAATTCTGAATTTACAGTAGTGAAAAATGATGGAAGTAGGATGCATTCACTTATATATTCTAATAAGAACGTACCATTACTTAGGATTCAAACATGCAATTCATGTTGGTTCTCTACATCTTTCCCAGTGTGTCTCATCGGTTCACGCCAACAGATGGAGATAACAACTTTGTAATATCCTGCAACAAAAAAAATATATTTTTACAGGAAAACGTTTTTCTCTTTTCATCCAATGCAATAAGAAAATTTTTCCTTAAATTTTTATTCGAAAATAGGTCAATTTTCATTTACAGTGGATAACTTGCTACGTTATGAAGTGATACTTCAAAGGATACGATTCGTGAAAATGTCAGAAACTCAAATTATTTCCACTTATATTTTGAAATGTATTATATTTATCAGAAATAACATTTCATTGTTTGAAATTAATGGTGAAACTGGAACTTCTGGCGTGAAATAAATCCAAAACAAGCAATGTTCCCAAATACCAGAATTGCAGTACATTTCTCGACGCGCGTTTCAACCACCAAATACACTGGTAATGTACTTCATTTCCTAAAGACGCCAACTTAGTTAATTGAACGCGAGTCGAGGAAAGTGTCACAGTTCCGGTATTTGAGAACAATGCTTGTTTTGGTTTTCATTGTTTGTCGAAAATTCATCTGAATTCGAACGTAACACACGACATTTTTCGAATAACAATATGTAAACATTCTCCACAGTATAATGTTATCAGTTATCATAACAAGCTTCCAAAAAAATTTCAAAAGCTTCTTCATTACAAAGTTAAAATGTTAATCATATACAAGTGCTACGAATTCAAATTTTGAATGATTTTAGCCATTTCCTGACAGTGTGTATCTTAAATGCTTCGCTTCCACACAGTTTTACTGAAAATATTTCATGGAATTATATTTTGAATTTGGATTTCAGTGGCGACGCAGATCGATTGATATTTATGGTAATAAAATAATGATGAACTAACTTTTAAAACAAGCTTTTATTTTAATGCCCTAAAAAGGTCAAAATAAAATTTTTAATCACATTAACCACATTGATTTATGACTTTACAGAACTGAAATTATAATAAAAGCTTGTCGCGATAATTTCAATTTGTAATTGAAATTTTGTAATTAGGTAGGTACCTACTAAACTTGTAAGCAATTCATAATGTTTGTAATCAAATAAAAGTGCCGTGAATGTCTAAAATGTTGAATTTTAACCTTGAATAATTTTTTTGCACACATAGGATTTATCGGGTTTGAAATGTATTGCAGTACCTAGTTTATCTGTCAGAATGTTTCTAATTTTGAATTTCTTCTCATCGCGACAAGCTTTTATTATAATTTTAATTCTGTAAAGTCATAAATGAATGTGGTTAATGTGATAAAAAATTTTATTTTGATCTTTTTAGGGCTCTTAAATAAAAGCTTGTTTTGAATGTTATTTTATCATTTCAGTGTCATTGCTTTTCGAGTTTGAAAGCCGAGGATTTTTGGAATTTCTTCCTGACGTTTCGCTAGTGCGAGTGGCTAGCTTCTTCAGAGGTTTAACGATCATGGCTTGCTGTCCGATGATTACCTTTTAGCCTCCGTAAAGCGTATTTATGTCTTGTCAGGTAATCCGTTGTATCTGTACCTGTACTTGTACCTACTCTTGTACCTGTAGTCGTACCTGCACTTGAACCTTAACAATCTCGCTGCCTGTTGTCCTGTTCGTTATTCTCGAATTTCTTAAAATGGGGTTCCATATTCGATTGAGGTTCACCGCTTCTTCTTTTCTGTTGAAATTCTCCGTGTGTTTGTGAATCTCTATTGCCTCCCGTACCAGTCGGCTATGGTATCCCTGGTTGGGAGCAATTAGTTTTGTATTTTCAAACAAAATTCTGTGGTCTCCTTCACCAAGTGCGTGTTCTACTGTAGCCGACTTGTCCGTTTGGCCTAGTCTGCAGTTCCTTTTACGGTCTTTCAGTTTTGTTTCCATGGATCATTTGGTGGTTCCGATATATACCTTTCCACACGTGCATGGTATGCGATAGACCCTGCTGCTGATAATGGGTCTCTTTTGTCTTTAGCCGACCTGAGGCTTTGTTGTATCTTCCTCGTGGGTTTGAAGACTGTTTTGATGTCGTGTTTGCCCAATAGTTTTCCAATTCTGTCCGTGACCCTAGGGATAAACGGTAGATATGCGTGTGCAACCATCTGATCCTTTTCGCTTTCTGAACCGTGGTGCCCTTCGGTTTCATGGCTTTTCTGGTCTCGGAGGCACTGTACCCATTCGATCTCAAGGTCACTTCAAGGTATTTCAGTTCCCTCTCCAGATGTTCTGGTTCACATATTCTCCTAGCCCGTTCCGTTAGAGTGGAGATGACTCCTCTTTTGGCTAGTATGGTGGTTCGATAGTACGTGCACCATGATCCTAGCATATTGCACACGCATATCTACCGTTTATCTCTAGGGTCACGGACAGAATTGGAAAACTATTGGACAAACACGACATCAAAACAGTCTTCAAACCCACGAGGAAGATACAACAAAGCCTCAGGTCAGCTAAAGACAAAAGAGACCCATTATCAGCAGCAGTGATCTATCGCATACCATGCACGTGTGGAAAGGTATATATCGGAACCACCAAATGATCCATGGGAATAAGACTAAAAGAGCATAAAAGGAACTGCAGACTAGGCCAAACGGACAAGTCAGCTGTGGTAGAACACGCACTTGGTGAAGGAGATCACAGAATTTTGTTTGAAAACACAAAACTAATTGCTCCCAACCAGGAATACCATAGCCGACTGGTACGGGAGGCAATAGAGATCCACAAACACATGGAGAATTTCAACAGAAAAGAAGAAGCGGTGAACCTCAATCGAATATGGAACCTCATTTTGAGGAATTCGAGAATAACGAACAGGACAACAGGCAGCGAGATTGATAATGTTCAAGGTTCAAGTGCAGGTACGACTACAGGTACAAGAGCAGGTACGAGTACAGGTACAAATACAGGTACAGATACAACGGATAACCTGACAAGGCATAAATACGCTTCACGAAGGCTAAAAGGTAGTCATCGGACACCAAGCCATGATGGTTAAACCTCTGAAGAAGATAGCCACTCGCGCCAGCGAAACGTCAGGAAGAAATTCCAATAATCCACGGCTTTCAAACTCGGAAAGCAATGACACTGAAAACCTCAGCCGTGAAAGTCTAAACCATTTTGTCTACTTTATCATTATTTTATTTTATATTTTTTAGTTTCAATCGATAGTTATCGATCAATACAAAAATACATCTATAAAACGGAGAGTCCTTCAACAGAAACACTCAAGGAACCAATGCTAATGACGCCCATCTTACCAAATTACACAAGTCATGGTATGCCTCTTGTGCCTGTTGCTCACATGGACCCTCTTACTCCAGGAACGTAGAGAGTGGTAGATAATAATATTTTTTTACAATGCAGATAAATATGGGTTCTTATAACCTACTACACCATTTATTGTCTTCTTTCTAGGGTCAGGAAGTAAGTATTTAAAGGTAAAAGCTTGATTTAATTTTTCTTCAAGAAATATCTTTTTTTATTGAAACCAACCCTGGATGTGGCATCTATTTCATGGTGGGCCTACCAACTGCCTATCATAAACGAATGCGTATACAAAATTTCGTGTCCCTGCTATTTACCGCTGAGGACATCTCTCGTACGGAGCCGATCCTGGCAGCAGCATCAGGTCACGTTCATGATTTACATGCATTGTCATCGGTTCTGGACCAGCATGCAAAATTTCAGGTCAATCGGATAACGGAAAGTGGGTCAAATTAAACTTGCAAGATTTGTTAAAATACATACAAGTCAAGTTAAATGAAAGCTTTTAAAAATCATAAACGCCACTGTTTCTGCTAAGTTTGATATTATTTGAAATATCATTCGAAAATGTTTATCATAAATATCAGTCAGATAACCTGTTTAACGCCACTGGAATCATTATCCGTAAGCCAATTTCATGAAAAAAGGCCCTTATTACTGCCAACAGTGTAGTTTCATCAGAATCGGCATTGAGACTTTTGAGTTATTATTGAAATAACAATATTTTTAGTAAAACTATGACACACCGTTACTCGGAAACGGAATACGTTAGGACACACGTTCATATGAACTTTATCTATAAAATATGACAAGTAATCACCACCTGAAATTAATGACATCATTTGGAATACACCCTGTATATGAATCATAATTTAACTATAGGTTGTTTCAAAAGATTTGTCCTTTTTTATGCGTCTACTTTGAACTGTAATATATCAGTGGATTATTATTCAATTTAATAACAATACGCGCCTTTTGAATCAGTGCACTTTTGATAACGTAGGTAAGATTAGGTTGAGTCCAAAGTAAGTGGGTCTATTCGACTCTCCACCACAACCCGCATGGGTTTATTGTGGATCACACCTATTGACACTCGACCAAATAAACCCAGCTTTTTAACGAAGCCGTTAATTTTGTACGGTGAGTGGTCTTTCAGGTCAGATGGTAAAAACCTAATTCCGTCTTCAGCGGGGCAGGCACAAAGTATGTTTTCTGCTGTTTCATCATTTTCCAAACAAAGACAACACACACTATCTTCCAACACGAGTCTCTGCATATGATGATTCAAATGACAGTGACCTGTGAGAAGGCCTGTTAGTCATCGTAGTTCATCCCTACTATAGTCCAACAACTGTTCGAAGGGTGAATAAACGCCTTGGAATGAGCCTATCCTGGAAGATTCTGCCAGAAGTTCATAAATCTTCTTGCCATCCAGATGTTCAATCTTTGTTTATTGTCATTGCTTAAAGCAATGTCGATTTCCTCACAAGAGAAATCTGCTGTGATGACTGGGCCTCTATTTCTAAAAGTTATAGTGAATGACATCAGCTGCTGATAACCGTACAATAACCATTGTCTTTTTTGGTGGATTTTTACTTTTGAGTGGCTCATCAGTATCCAACCACTGTTCTGAACATCTCCTCTTGTCTCAACGTAACGATCCGATCCGAAAGCAAAACAGAACATGGCTCGAAACGTGACAATGTTTAAATAATCAAAAACCGCATGGGAGTTGTTGCCCAGTTCTTCCTCCATCCCATGCACCGTTTGTGATGGGTCAGTCTCCACCAGAGTCCTCGTCCTGGAATACTATAGGTCGACTACTTCGGTGCTCATCTTTGAGACTGGAATCGCAGGCACGAAATTTTGCAAACCAACGTCGAACATTACGTTCATTAACACTATCATTGCCAAATACCTATTTTTAATTTTTTGGTGTATTTTGGTTCAATTTGAATTCGTAGGAAAAAATGACAGGAAAGCACTTACTAACATCATATAGTGTATAAACTGAAAGCCAAAAAATCAAAATTTGTGAAAAAAATGAACTCCATTCTCTATCGATCAGTATATATCATTACACAATAGAATAAATATGTATTGAGATATGGAGCTACAAAACCACATTACATTCTAAAGGACATAACTTTTGAGACAACCTGATTTTTCAAATATTTATCTATCATCTAATTATTATTTCACATAAAAGGTTGCGCTAGTCGGACGCATTCAAAGGCTGCGCCGGCATAACCAACCAATAACCACTTCCCCCACCGTTCAGGTGACTGATCATTGAGTTCAAGATTCGTGTGCCCAGTAGAGTAGAGAGAACATCATTCCAACAGGGACTCCAGTAATCAGAACAACTATTTCAACCGAGTGTTCTAGAGTCTGCGGAATTCGAAAAGCAAATCTCTTTGAAAATTTCTTAATTTTTTCGCATAATATTCATCTTACCCAGAGCTGAAAACTCCACGACGAATATCTTTGATGGTCGAGAAGGACTACATCAGGCTAAGGGTGGGAAATGAATAGTTTCAATTAATTCGTCATTCCTCATTCCACACAAAGGATTCGATTTATTCAGAAGCATAAGGCAGTACCGGTGTCTTGTCAATTCCATCAATATTGTAGGTGTTAATAAAGCAATCTGAGGACAGCGTTATGTCGATGAATATAAGCTGAAATCGCATATGCTGGACATGTCGACAGCAAGTGTATAAGGGTTAGAGGCACCTCGCGACAGGCCCTGCAGCTGGTGTCAAAAACCTCTATACCAATCACGGGACTGAAGTAGACTAAGCTGTTAAAGATACCATCCTGGTAGACCATGATGAACCCTTCAGTTTTCGACTTCAACCGAATCGGTCGAAGAAAAGAAAACAGATTCTGTTGAAGAAGGCTACATGCATTGGCTTATCCTTGTGTTACTGCAGGAGTAAAGTGATCTCTGTGGTTTACATGTGGGACTTTTGCTGAACGGATTCCAACTCGGTGACAGAGTTTGTATTACCTCGATCAGTGTCCATAACTAAACAAACTTCATCAGACGTTTGGGCAGCTTCTTCCATAAAAAATATTCAAATTCATACTTTTTCATGGTCGCGGACCACACAGAGAAGGAGATACGAACTACTGATGTTTTTACAGGCTCCATTTAGTACTATTATTTTCTATGGAGATAGATGCATCATTTCTTGAGCATTTACGTCGAGTTTATACAATCCACTTCTCCAAAGTAGTTGAGTAAAATCGGAACAGCAACCATATTTGTTGCAGCAACTTTGTTTTTTTCCGACTATTCCGATGACCAGATATATTTGATTTATTTTTGATGTATTGAGAGACCTTATCGATAATTTCAATTATGATATACTAGAAGTTTCGGAAAGCTGCTTGCTGTTGAAAAGTTGGTACAAATTGGGGAGGTGGAGGTATTGGAATTTTCATTAAAAATCATTTGAATTATGAAATATTGTATGAAGATTCGAAAGAACTTTCGGAACAGATATGATTTCAAATCAAAATGTCAGGTACAACATCGTCTTTTAAAATATATATCGCCCCCTTCATACAGGCTTTGCTCAATTCGTAGATCATTTTGAGAATATTCTGTTTGGATTCTTCGCTGAATACGTGAATATTGTGGTGTCGTGTTACTTTATTGTGGATATGTTGATAAACGATGATAACTGTGTGGTTTACTTGAATAATCCAGTAGAAACTTTCGGTTTGAACCCCCAAGAATCACCAATAACCCCTCAACACTGATATGATTTTTACTAAATTTAAAGATATTTATAACTCTGATGTTCAAGGACAAAACACAGGCACTACAGAAAAATCCTTTAAGCGATCTTAGAGCGGTTCCTGTGCGGAAGTAGTGATTCACATTGGATTTGAATCGGTGGAGATTAAATCCATTTGGAAAAACGTTCTCAGGAAGTAAATTCCAAATAAACGCTGTTTTCCAAATGGATGAGTTCTCAAACAGTGAAGTTCGAGATGTACTGAGTTGAACCTCAAAACGATGAGCAGCCACATTCCGTCGCGTATTTCTGATATGTATCGCTCTTGGTGGAATCAAATGTGCCAAGTCACTTGAACACTTCCCGTGAAAGAATCTATAGAAGAGAGATAAATCTCCAACCATGCTTTGATGTTCCAGGCTATCAAGGTTGCACGTGATGTTCGCGTCCACAATCAGGCGGATGGCTCTTTTCTGGATTGAATCCAGCAGTTTCAGGGTATGTTTGGGGGCGGAGCTCCATACATGAGAACAATACTCCAAAGAACGTCTGATCTGAGCTTCATAAAGCATCAAAAGTTGCTGAGGTGTGTATAGTTTTCTGGTTCGGAACAGTGTACCAAGCTTTTAAGAAGCAGCCTTTGCAGTTCAACTTGGTTTATTTCACCCCAATTCGCAAATACTTCTAGATCCTCATTAAGATATTCAACCTCTTGCTGTCAGTGAAGATGTGCATCCGTAGCCGATGTCCTAGAATCCAAATGCAATAACGAGACAAGTTTCCAACCATGAAAATGATCAGGCTGTCCAAGGCAGTAGCGTTTTAATTTTGTCAAAAATGTATCATGATCAATCGATAATTTCAATAAAATCTGCATAAACTTACAATAAAACAACTGCATTCCTACATGGTTCGTCAGCACGACAAAAAGCAGAAGTACATAAAATGTTCTAATATCAAACCGAAAACAATTTCCGTCTAACGAAATTTATGGCATACGTGATTCGATTCAAAAGCACACATATCAAAGTCAGGTATTAAGCGGGCAGCAATTCATAACTTTGGGACATGACCCAAGCGCACTGTGTGAATGTTAACTGGGGCGAGAGTCTGTCAACTCCATATACTATAAAATTTGTGACTTGTGTATAACGCACATGCTTGTCAAGGAATATATGAAACGCCCGTTCCACGTTTTCAGGATCGTTTGTTGTGACAACTCTAATCCTTGTGATTATAAATGTTTAACATGACATTTGAATGTGATACTAGAAATAAGACTATCCACTTGCTTCTTATGAGGTGACCAGTACAAAAAGTTCCTACTAATGATGAACTTCTGCAATATCTTATACCTAATAGCGACCCACCTAAGTGTCGCCGAGCATATAGGTATGACTGTTTTTTTTCTGAAATGAACAAAATACTCAAAATTTCAAGACCGGTTGAGATAGTTTAAAAAAGAAAATGATATAAAAAAGGAGACAAAAAAACAAAAAGTATGAGATTCAAAAGTACAAGAATGCAAATCTGTCAAATAAATTTATTATTGCGAATTGAAATGGAAATGAATTATTGAATGAGTGAAATAATCAGCAATGAATCAATATTATAAATGCAATAAAAATAAATGGAAAATTGAGAAAAATGATAGTGAGAAAGTGTAAAAATAAGAAAAATATTTCAAATAAAGGTACTACACGACGTTAACTGGCCTATTCCTGATACTTCGAAACTTGTTATGAGTTAATTGGGCACTTCTCCGTCTTGGTTTTCTGGCCCAGTGCCCCGTAGCCTGTTTTTCTGATCAATTATATACATACGTTGTGGATTTACACAACACATGGATGGCGGAATGTCAACATGTTCAACATGTAAACAGCTTCTTCAAACGACTGATTTAATCGGCATCTAGGGCGATGAATGCTTGTAGAACTTTTCTAATCATATTCTCCTCAATTGTTGCAGGATCTGTTCTGGAAAGGTGTCAAAATAAAAACGCTATATCAATTCAAGGGCATCATCCTGCATTTATTCGAAAACCACTATTTCTGAGAGTCAGCAGGAAAATAGCATGGTAACTACAGTTGCTTCAAAATCGAGTTCTATAACATCAGAGGACTCATCTCGAATATAAACTCAGTGCACCAACATCTGCAATCAAATAGTCCTCATATTCTTGCAGTCACAGAAACCAAAGTCAGTGCTTCAATAAACCCCGTCAATTTTCTATATCCCGGCTATGGTTTCCACTCCCGATTCAGAAAAAACTTTGGAATATCTCTTTTTATCCAAAGCAATCTCTCCTGTCAAGGAGAGAAAATGCGAGAACCGCGAAACTTTGATGTTATGTGGTTCAAAATAATATCACAAAAGATCACCACCAAATTGATATGTTGCGTTTATCGACCACCTAGCGATACACAACATAGGAAACTATTCTCTTCACTTGCAAATACCATTGCCTTTCTGTTGTTCACAATATAGAAAGACTCAAATCTTCAAGTATCAACGACGAACAAGGTCGCGAAGCTTAGGCTTTTGCAATGAGCAGCGGACTTACTTAGATTATAAATGAACCAACCAGGATTCCTGACCGTAATGGAGAATATGCTAGTCTTCTGGATCTATACCTAACAACCAATCCAGAAATTTACACAGTCACTGTAAGTGTAAGTCACTGGGATCTTCTGACCACAAACTCATTTCAGTGTTGAGTCAATTACCGATGTTGGGGAACAATCTAAGTCGCGCAAAGTTCGGCATTACAGATCAGCTGAATGGTAGGATCTTTAAGACTATTTCCAAAATTTCCCTTGACTAGATGTTTATTTCAGCTCTAAAGATCCATCAACTTGTGCTTCTGAAGTCACGTAAGTTATACTATCATCTATGGATGCATTTATTCCATTTTCAATGAAACGACTTTCTAACGACAAACCTTGGTCCAACAAAAATTGAAAGCAAGCTGTTGCCTCCAAAAATCTCGCCTACCAGCAACTGGGTTTGTTAATGCTCAGAACAGCTGCAAACTTAGGATAAATGAAAGCAAAGAACTTCACATTCAGAAAATTAGCAATGAACTTCTTGCCAATCCCAACGGGTATCCTGTGGAGACAGATCGGGTCAGCGTGCTGGCCAAAGGTACGGCCCATTATTGGTAATACACTAATCACAAAATAATTGATCTAGTAATACGCCTTCGGTGCCGTCATTGAACCACTATTTTTCTCTATCTATAATTTTAGCTTCGCACACTTTACTATCATGCTCTGCTAATTCCGATTTGCTAGTTTCTTGTTAAGTATTTTATTTTTCTCGCCAATATTGATTTTCAACGGCCTCTTCGTTAAACTTATATAGGACTTGCCGCACTCACATGGTGTTCAATAAATTCAAATTTTGAGTCGTTGTCCGCGTTTGGGAGCTTAGATTTCATGAAGCAGATACATATGGCACTCCCGGATCTGACTGGTTGCGACATTACTTCTTCCTTGCTCAACTAGAAATATTTTTGCAGTAACCCAACAGCATGAGGCCTTCTATAACATGCAAATTGGAGAATGAATCCAAAAATGAACTGCAGTTTTTAAATATGAAGATGAAGAGGACCAACAACAAGTGACAAACATCTGTATATATAAAACCAACTCACACGGGACAGTTTTGAATCATCAATCGGACCATCAATAATCTAAGAAGTAGATTCTATATTGGTGAAACCAAGTAGTCAGTGAAAGTACCTCTTGAAGAAAAACGCCCAACGAGAAGAGAAATAAGTAACAGCGCAGCATGTTTGCACTCACCAACAGAACATCAATGATACAAAGCCTAAATTATGCGCATGAATAATTACTAATTAAAAAGAAAGTTCAAAGAATTTGCTTACGAACATCAATACATTTAGCAGATAAAGGATATAAATTCGCAGACGGAAAAACGGACAATAATGCAGTGAATGGAGAATCAAAAAAAAGAGGGGAGAAAGGAAAACAAGTCTATGTGATCTACAAATAGTTTGGAAATGTCAAGAATAGGCCAGCTATCACACCAAAATGATTATGGGTACTAATAACTCAAACGTATGAAAAAGCTTGGTATAAAATCTGTTTCCATTTTTTTTTCATTTTCTCACTATCATTTCTTTTTTTTTCAATGTTTATTTTATTGTTTGTATATTACTGAAATTTTATTTACTTTTCAACTCATTTATGATTTCGTTTCCATTTCAGGTCTTAACAATTTGTTATTTTCAAATACTTACCTACGAGTTTATTTCATACTCTTATACTTCTATATTTCATAGTGATTGTTCTCTCTCCATGATTTTTTTTTGTTTGTTAAGTAACTCTCTCGAATATTTTCGTCATAGTGTTTATTTCTCTCGTAGATTTCAAATCTGTTAACACTTTTTTAGACAAGTCCGAATCTAAAGTTTATATGAGAAGGTTTTTTTACAGTTTCGTTCTGTACTTCTGTACATGATCTACACAATTTTGTGAAGAGTTTATTTTAAAATGACTTGCCTCCTTCTTTTCTTTGGTAGATACCAACAATTTTATGTATAAAGATGTAGAAGTACAGAAAGCCAAAACCTCTCTTTTCCTAAAATTATTTTTGGAAACCATTTAATTAAAGTTTGTAACTTAGAAACAATGTGGAATAATTTCCTCTTGATAAAAGCGGGCACTTCCTCTGAAGGTGGACAAGCCAAATTTTCCAAAAAATATTATATCCTAGTGATATATTTCAGTGCTGTAAAAAAAATCAATAGCAAATTCGACCTCTAAGAAACAAACACTGGAAAACAATAAATTTTCGAGGCCCCTTTTGCGAAATATGAGTAATGAATTAAGTGCTCAATTATTCTACTACCCGTAATGCGTTTATGCGGTTATGCCACGCAAAAACAAGACTATCAAATTACACTTTTCCTTCCAGGCAAGTTGACAAAGTACGCTCGAGACGGGTGGGTGGCCATTCATTGTAGTCTAGTTCACAAATGCCTTTTCGCAAAATTTAAGTTCACCTTCACGCAAATTGTGATTGAGGTGTCATTCGATTCTTAATTTCACCCAGAGTAATTTACGATTTGAGCCAAGTTGCAAAAACAAATAGTTCAATGTATAAATAATTTGGATAAACAACAATAGAGGTTCGCTTTTTGAATATCTCGAAAAATATTGCAGATATACGAAATTTGGAAAAGGTTCCTTAAGAAGCAAACAATTCACTAAAGAGAAGAAAAAAATCAGGTGCTAAGTGCATGATTTAATAAACAAAGATCCGCCTGACAAAAAAAATACATTCTAATTTTCTTCTTAATGAAGCATTTGTAAATTAACTTTTTTTCGTGTTGAAGGTTTACATAAAAACTTGAATATCTTTTAGAACTGAAGGATTTTTTCTAGATCTTGACTGTGAAAGCTTGAGAAAAAATTCTTGTTTGAAAAAACAAATAAATTTCCATTTTTTGTTGAAGTTGATAATGTTAAGAATTGGTAAACATGAATGTAACATTGATTTTTTTTGAATATCCGAATGTTTCATTTTATCATTGATGAAAGAAATGATATTTTTTTTACCGTTGTAGGCGCTGGTCATGCCCTATCCCCCGAAGCCCCGATATATTCGGGAGGGTGCGCCAGCATTATCAACCAATGACCACTCCTCACACCGTGGGGTAAGTTATCATTGAGCACGAGAATCATGTGCCCTGAGCAAGCACAGTGAGCCAAGAATGATAGCCTTCTGCATCTGTCCGGCTAAGATTTCTGCCTTAGTGCGGCAAGCCGGTATGATTTTAAGATTCTAGAATAGAGAGGGCATCATTCCACAAATTACTCCAATAATCAGAACAACCATCTTGACAGAGTGGTCTGGATAGAGTAAATTTTTTCATTATTATTGTTTGGAAAATTATAAACAAATACATCGTTCATGACATAATGGAAAACTAATGTAAAAAATTATTTTGAGCAAGAAATTATTCTTCAATTTTTTGATTGCATAAAATAGTTGTCATTTGTTTATTCAACTAGACAACGAAGTAATAGATTCATTGCCGTGACTAGCATTTCGTGCTAGCGAAGCCGAGACAATGAAAAATCGAAATGAAATTGAAAATGTTGAAAAATTGTTCATATTACTTCAAATATCCACAACAATCATTATTATTATAAAATGTCATCTACTTAGTTTTTGTTAAGATGTGTGTTATGTTATGTGTTTTGATTTAATTACTATAATGTAAGAGTTCTGAATTTCGCCTGCCTTTAATTATATTTTTCACAAAAAATAACTAACAATCACTTTGTTATGTAGTTAATTCATTGGAGTATTTTCTGTCGAGTGCCTACGCAGAGCAAGATTAAAAAATATGAAAACGTTATTTTTTGACGCCTAGGCATTGAAAACTCATTTTCAATGCTTAGCAATTGAAAATTGTCACTTCTATGGTCGATAAATTCCACTGAAGTGGACATTTGATGTCATTTAACTATTCATTATTACCAGAAAATAATGATATGAAGAAACCAATTCTTAGAAAATCATTATTTCTACTGCTTGTTCATTCATTTCTCAAAAACCGTTTTTCAAACGGAATTATCAATTTCTAAAACAATTACAATGCATTCAAAAAATATATTCATGCATCTCTTATCAACAAGGAAACAATTTATTAAAAACAAAGTTTTATCTATATTTTTCATTTCTTAACATGTTTTGTTTGTTGATCGAAAAATTGGAAATTTCAATATACCAATTTACTCAGTATAATATTTTCTTATGTCTGCGAAGACATAAGAATGAGATATTCGTAAAAAACACACTCTTCTCTTTCGTGTAATCAAATTGTTTATACATTTTAAATTTATTTGTTCACCTAACTTAGTTCAGATAATAAAGTCAATCGGGGTGAAATTAAGATTTAAATGACACTTCAATCATACCTTTCTCAAAGTTTGCGAAATATCACTTGTGAACCAGACTATTTCGGTAGACAGTAAAACTTGGATGGATCGATAATCTCACATAGTGGATTGAATAACAGAAGTTTTTCCAACGAAATTATATGGCGGAGAATTTTATTAGATAGGCAATTTCTTATGATCCAAAAACTTTTTGAAAGTAAACTTGTTTTTCTCACATAGTTTCTTTTATTATACTTCGCTGTTTTAGTAGTTCTGAACTGAAATTGTATCTGTAAATATATTTTTCCAGTAAAATATTGTTTAACTGCTTCTCCAGACTTTTTCACATATAGATGATGATCACTACTGAACATTTGAGATGAATAAAAACGAAGTGAATATAATGAAAGTGATAATAAGTTCATGAGAAGGAATGCAGCGTTACTTATGACTCATAAAAACATCTATACTATTAAATATTTTCAACCATATTGATGAATATTTTACTTCCTCACATTGTAAATTTTCAATTGTTTGCGTAGTCGATCAACGAAGTTGATTTTCATGATTTTTTAAGTTTTTTTTTTATTGTATTGGAAATTAGAAACCTCTTGCAGCAGGAATCAAATTATGTATATGGTTTGAACAATATGTATATGTATGTGTCAGTTTTTCGTGACTTTTTTGATGAAATTCTTCATTTATCATTTGATATAACAATATAAGATAATTTACGTAATAACTATGGCACTAACGTTGATGTCGTTTCTGGTGGATATAATAATGATACAGTAGAATTGAAGCAGTTGAAAGTCTACCAACGAGGAGATTGCGACGCATTGTTGCCAGCCACCGCTGAAGATGCCCATCGTATTTATGCGCGACACTTTCAGAGTTAATCTCTCCATTGGACCAGTATTTTCAGAGATATACTCAATTGACAATTTGATCACGAATGATCAAATAGGTACAGATATTCACATTAAGTAACTCTGTCCTTACCGAGTATATACATGTTTGTTTTATCATTCGTGATTTTTTTGTATATCTCTGAATGCAGAAAAATAAAATATTGAAAGAGTTGACCAGCAAGTTCAGTAATATGAAAATATCGCTACACTTCCTCACAAAATATGAGGTTGAAAAAAATAACTACTCAAAAACTCAAAATGAAGTAGCCTGCAGCTATTTCCTGAAAATGTTTCTAGCAAGACATGGCTTCTCCAAATGAATGATCGATTTGCCAGGTGTTGAATGTTTGTATGGCGAAACCTGAAGCGATGCTAATGACAGGTTCTGGTCCAGTAAAACTGTTTGCAGCACCCTCCTTTGAAAGGGAGTTAGCAGCCTCATCGCCTTCCAGATACAATTTGTTGGGTCTTCCTATTAGCAGATTTGGCGATGGGCACAATAGGGGCCAAGAGCTTTCAACGCTGCTTGTCTGTCCGAGAAAATTTTTTATTCACTTGTGTATAAGATTGGAATCTACCCATCTTTTCGCACACAATTCAATAGCATACATTTCCGCTTGAAATACAGTCCCATGGGTCCCTAGGCAGGTTGATATATCTCTTCTGGGTCTGCAACTGAAAATACCCTGACTGAAGGTGTTTTTTATCTATCTGTGAACCAACAACTATCTGCTTTCGAAAGTTCTTTCTCCCGAAGGATCCAGTCCTCTCTACTCTACTGTATAAGACAGTTCGTAGGACGATTGGAGGCAGCAGCAGCTCGTCAGTGGAGGCAAGGGAGGCTTAGCCTCCCCATCAAATTTGAGGCTATTCATTGCAATAAATTAAAAGATATTGACAAATAATTATGATTATTTTTTTCTAAAAATGTTTGGGTATCATTACTTTACCATTAATTTTCAATATGAATACATAATATGCCCGAAAAAACACTATCACTCAATACGTAGTACGTACCACACTGTATCCTGCATCAACAAACCTCAAACGCATCGCACACGAATGAATAACGAAAAAACCATCAACCCGAAATAATGAATGCCATACGTTTATACGTTGCAAGGGAGCGAAGCCTCCGACCGCTTTTAAAAACACAAGCTCCGCGAAACCGATCCAGCCAGCGACATACGTCCCGATTTGTAATTTTAGTTGCAGAAATTATAACGTTAAAGGAGGCTAGCCTCCAGTTGGTCTTCGTTAGTGTACGACTGCGTTTTTTTTTGTTTAATTATTCGGTCGGGATGCCGTGACGGACCGGGACTGAAAAATATTTCGGTAAATCGTTTGAGTGTTTCTTGATATAATTTGTTATTTGTGGATAGGCACACACAAATTGGCAGTATTGTATCATGGCAGTGCTTTTTGGTAATATTTCAACTGTGTTTTTAAAGTGTTTTCTTTCAATTTCAAGGTGTTTTCAGGGTTTCACTTTTCGGTAAGTTTTTTTTCCATTTATTATGGATAAGTTGGACGAAATTATAAAATTTGACGATATAGTCGATTGGTTGCTGACAAATAATTTTAAGTATTTATCTTATGATCTTGTGAATTCACTTAAACAAACCAGATTTAACCTTTCTTCCTACCCCATCCTTCCTTTCCTTTCCAGGCAAGACACAACTCTCACCTCCCCGTTGGTTCTTGCTGGACAATGAAATTTACTTTTAGACCTATTTTCATAAGCATAATTAAGTACTTGTGCTTATGAAATATTTGTAGCAATTTTTAACAAAACTGTTATATTAGAAGAGAAAAGTATTATTTATTGACTGAGAAGAGTTCATTCCTATTAAATAACTCAAAGACAACCCTTTTTCCTTGTTTTTGATTTTTATTGGTCAGTTTTTTACATATAATTTTCGGCAATACACAATTTTCGTTTGCATTCATGCAAATATTACGTATTTTGCTTCAAAGAGGTGCGGTAACCCAAAAAATTTTCGCGCTTCCGGTGGGCTTTTCTGTGTGTATATAGTCTTTATGACTTTAGCCTCCCCTGTTCTCCAATGCACGAGCCGTCACTGATTGGAGGTATAATGTCAGAGGTCATTCCCAGAATGGTGTGACTTACAGTGTTAATCAGCAGTCTAGTGTACTCTGCATTAGATCAATTTGTGCAATTGGAGATGTGCACAAGTCTATATGCAGTCCATCTAGCCTCTCTCTTCAGAAAAATCTGGCGAAGAGGTGAATCTAGAAGGATCTCCATGGTCGCTGACGGTGTGGTACTGATGGCACCACTGATGGCCGAACAAGCCTGTCTCTGTAAGCCAGAGAGCTTCGCCTGGGCCGTTTTCCTTCGGCCTTCGGCCTTCGGTGGCCTTCGGCCACCAGACAATTGCTCCATAGGTGATCATTGGTCTGATAATCATGACATAAATCCAATCCAACCCCAAGTTTTACTACAAATCCTTGGATATGTCCATAGGGACAGTCTGGATTTGTGTAAAACTTTTTCCAAGTGAGCGTTCCAGATGAGTGTTTTATCAAGGACGATGTACCAAATGGAGTCACCTCACCATTGAGGGAAAATTGCGTTAAATCTTCCAATTTTGTTCTCCTGGTGAAGGGAAAACACAGTAAAGTCCGTCGTTTTATTGTCACCGACGCATTATTCAGTTCAATATTATGATTTGCCTGGGGGCTGGAAGGTTAAGTAATAGTTGTATTGTGGTGACCCATGCCTGCATCTTATGAGTATTTGCGAGGAAGTATCTATTATCGACGACTTCTATTGTCAGTAAAAGTTCCATATTACACGGCAGCAGTCTGATTTTTCCTAATAAAATTACAGATGAATTTGGAACCAAATTAGATATATCCATGATGGTAATTACTGTTATTAATTTTCATCAAGTAACGGGTCAGTTCGTTCATAAATTGGATTAATCTATAATATTGTCATCACATCTTGTACAATATGTCCTTCTTTTCCAAATTTTGACATGTCAATACGCTTGTCAGTTGATTTTGCAAGTATATAGTATTCAGTAAGGATTGCAGTGCATTTCTTGCTTTACTGCATAACGATTGTTAAAGCCCCGCAATATTTTCAGAAATAGAAAATCTACATACCCCAATTGCTAGAATGGGCTTGTTTCATGCTATTGAAAATGATACTGGTTTGCTTATAGACTGATCGCGCCAGGGGTACATTATACTTATCAAGCCTAATCGGCCCCAAGATCTCTTTATGTTTGCAGAAAAAAGAACAATTCGAGAAGCAAGAGTTTGAATTGACCAATAAAATTGATCGTGTCTAAAGCGGTGTTGCCAAGTGTACTGGTTTTCAATATTGAATCACAGAACTAAAATATAATGAACCAATTTGATAGACACCATTTTTATTATTATTGTCAGCTCGATGTGAATACAACTGTTATAATCCGATTTGTGTGATACAATTTTCTAATTGGAGAACGTTTCCTTTTATGAAAGGTAGGTCTCTGCGGGTGTCTATTTTGCTATATTTTCCGTGTCATCAGTTTACATCTCGAAAAATATTTTTTCAGGTTATTTTGGTTTGAGTTTTACCATTACTACCACCAAAATGATCAAGATATGTCCTATATCTAGTTGTTGAAACAGATCATCCATACCAGACAATTTGTTAATAAAAAATTGCAGTTGAACAGATTGAGGATTGTAGAATGAAATGAATAAAATCTGAAATGAATCTTCCTTCTTATGTATAAATTTATATACTAACATAAATTGTTGTGATAAAAACTTCTATCCAGTTTGCTACATTTTTTGATTTTCATAACTGTGTATTATTAAGTAATATATAAAATCATAGTTCAGGTAAATAATATGTGATCTTTCGATTTCGTGTACTGATTTTAGATATAGAAGTTATTTCCAACCGTGGTTTTCGTGTACATTTTATTTCATGTGGAGAATTTTTTCAATAACTTAAACGTTAACGGGTTCATATACCCGTTACTATACTAAAATTTCTGTGATATCAACATAAAAATTTCTACTGTCGGAGTTATTTTAAACATAACGTTTGCATTGTGTTTTGTGTTAATTGGATCCCATGTATAAACAATTATCTCTTTCAATGCATTTCTTGCACTTCTTTCTCAGATTTAGTTGTCGAAAATGACTGTGATTATACTTTGAATCACGAATGAATCAGAACCTGTTTATACGCTCCGTGAATTTTACGATTTGGCAATGTTGATTATTTGTATTGTTCCTATTGGTCAATCGAACATGAAGCGGGACTAGCCCCGTGGCGTCACGGGCCTAGAAAATTCCATTTTTAATTAATTACGGGAAAACAACGTTATTTAGAAAGCTGAAACAAAACAAAGATACAGCCCCTTAAAGGGGGTACATAAAATGTATATAACAATTTTTTTCACAAGCACTGAAAAAGTTACAATATTGAAATTTACCTGACGTTTTGTACTACCAAAAAGACACTTAGCCAGTAATTTATTTGGTCTACCCCATGGTTGTAAGGGGTGGAAAACGCAACCCCTAAAGTTTATTTCCATGTAACTTTTTGTCTTATTATTTGTTTACCATTTGAAAATTTATTTCCGATAGCCTGTTTCATTCTAAACAAAAAATGTCTCCTGGGTTTTTTGCCCAAAATAAACCAGTTCGCAGCAAAAAATTATGTTACGAACTTAAATTTTAGGGGTTGCGTTTTCCACCCCTTACAAACATGGGGTAAACCAAATAAATTTCTAGCTGAGTGTCTTTTTGGTATTACAAAACGTCAGGTTGTTTCAATATTGTAATTTCTTTAGTGCTTGTGAAAAAAACTGTTATACAAATTTTATGTACCCCCTTTAAGGGGCTGTATCTTAACAAGAGATGCTTCAATGAAATTTCTTCATATGAAAAATCTTATCTTTTTTTCGATGAAGAATCACCTCCTTAAATGGTTTACACTTATTTAGTTACACTCTGTATAGTCTATCTTTCGGATAAGAAGGATAATCCAATGCTGAAACCAGTGTTTCAAAGTTTTCATTTTTATAATTGAGCTAATACTCTAAGTTATGAATTAAAAAAAAAACCTTTTTTAAACCACTTTCAAATTATTCACTTATTTACTGTCAAATTAAAAGTTTCGGGTTGGTATTTCTTGTAGTATGCTTTGTCATTATTTGTGCGCGTTTTGGAGGAATTCATCAAACATTTACGAAAATTTAATGTTTCTTTTTTTGTTTCATGTTAAAAAGAGAAATTGGGTCTTTCTATCAGAAACCCAGGTCTACTTAATATCCTCACTTGACATCGCATGTATGTGCATACTCATTATGCACAATAAGGCGCTTCAATTCGCCTTATTTTTATCAGATCGCAGAATTTCACAAAGTTGAAAGGATGTAATAAACTGATCTCATAACAGCTGATGAATTGTAATTCATCTTCCCCAGGAATCTTTTACGAGTCTCTTGTGTCGGTTGACTGAATAACCAATTGACTTGATAGAAGCTCCGAGAATGCACTTTCCAATAACACGTCTGCATTTTCTCCTCATAAGCAGCAAAAACAGATGAAGCTATTGATCGTCTGCATAATTTGCGACCCTTATTGTATTTTTCGGGGTGAGTCATGATATTATCTCAAGAGTCGGAGCGAATAAGCAGTCACCAAAAAAATAAAAATATTGTTACACTTTTGACATGAATAATGTTTCTCTACGAAGACCCAAGTTCTTACAATCTACTGGATAAGAATGATTGATGTTATATTTTCAGGTTTTCGTGAACGAATGTTATCTTGTCTTTGAAATCTGTATACCTACATTTGAGCGACATAGACATCAAAATAATCTTTTCAAGGAATAATTTTGAAACATCGCTGGTTTTGAGAAGAACAATAAAATATATTCACTATAGCGCTGTTACATTTACATTATCCACATAGAAATTTTGCTTTTTTATAATATCTAAAGAATCGGTCCTAATATTCTCTATCAGTGTCATTACTGCAAAGTCTACCTGAAAATATGAATATCATATTACTTAATTCCATACTTACTTCCATACAGACCCGGATCTAGGAGGGAAGAAGCCGGGGCATATGCCCCGGGCGGCAAGTTCAGAACAAAGCCAAATTCACACTTTATAGACAAATGGACAATTCATCATTTACTTTGACCTACGATCATTATTAAAGTCGATTCTCATTAGACGTGCCAGGAACCGAATCGACAACGGCAAAGCACATGCTCGGCGCGAGCAAGATTTCTTGAGGCAATTCACACTGGAATAGGCTTGCCGTGGGTTAAGTAGTGTTCAACTTTGTGAAAAGTGAAATGTTCCCGACTTCTACGATAATAAAAATTGCTCTGTTGTTAGATGAAGAAAAGCTTGAAATGAACAATTCCAGAAAGAGAAAAAGACGGTATTGGGTACATAAAATGCTAAAAAAACGAAATGTAGAAGAAGAATTTGCAACGTTGCACCCAGAACTTTTAGATGACCAGACAAAATTTTTCCAATATTATCGAATGTCTATGGCTGAGTTTCACAATTTATTGTTCCAAATTAGGGAACCTCTTCAAAAACAGAACACAACCTTTCGGGAACCCATTTCACCTGTTCAAAAACTGGCGGTCTGCCTAAGGTAAGTATTTTTTTAAATATTCTTTATTTTATAAATTTCTTTATTCTCCATGAACAAAATTTTTATAAATACATCAAAACCCAAACACTAGCACACTACTTTAAAACACTTTATTTACTACTGTATTTTTACCATATAAAATGTTGAACGTAAAAATTGCAACTCTGGTTAAACCTACAACATATTATATAATAACACACAGAATATACTCAACATAATGTCATAACTTTACTCATAATTATTGTCTGTGGGAAAAAAATTCTCGTAATATGACGAGGCGGATGATGATTGAGGTACCGAGACACGTGATGGTGGACGAGATGCCATTGGGATTACTGAAGCAGGTGTTGAAGATATTAGTGGCTGACATTGAAATTGTTGAAATTGCGAATTTATTTGGGGTTCTATATTAGGTTGTACATTGCTATGGAAATAAGTTGAATGTGTGGGAATATCCGAAGAAATCTGTTGGCCGATATATCTACCTTCAATATATGGAACAATGTTGAATATTTCCTTTTTTTCAAGATGTTCGTCTGCGTGATCCAAATCATCTCTTTCATCACTTGTTGGCTTAAACATTCATCCTCAGTATCCGTACTAGCACTTGAAGTTTCATTTACAATAGAGGTCAATCGTTGCTTATCTTTCATGTGCGGCCTGAGAAATTCCAATTGATCCTCATATTTCCATTTTGACCTTATATCAACTGATTGTCCTGTTGTTGTCTTCTTGGACTCGATGACCTTCCTATATTGGCCACGAATTGATTCCCAGCGATGCTTGCATTGTTGTCCATCTAAAATTATATTTTGTTAATAGTGTTGAACATTTTTCATACTTATGTTTTAAGAACAAAACCGAGTTAGTGTACTTTTTTTTTGTTTTACAGATTTCTAGCCACTGGAGATTCTTATCAAACGATAGCTTTCAGTTACCGCTTAGGACATTCTACTGTACACGCCATGGTCCACGAAGTATGCAATGCAATAATTAACAAGCTGTTAAGAGTTTACATCCCCATGACTCAAAGAAACGACTGGAAACATATTTCTCAAAGATTTTGGACTGCGTGGAATTTTCCTAATTGTTTAGGCGCTTTAGACGGCAACCACATCGAAATTGTAGCACCTGGTAATAGTGGTTCCAATTATTTTAATTACAAAAAAACATTTTCGGTTGTTCTACTTGCACTGATCGATGCAAATTATAAATTTATAGCTGTAGATATAGGACCCTACGGGTAAAACAGCGATGGAGGCATTTTGGCAAATTCTAGACTGGGGGAGCAGTTAGCAAAAGGCACCTTGCAAGTACCTCCCAATAAAAACTTACCAGAAACAGATATTGTAGCACCCTATGTAGTGTTGGTAGATTCAGCGTTTCCACTCAAAACCTATCTTTTGAGGCCGTTTTCTCAGGTCCAAACACTGAATGATGTTGAGAAACGCGTATTTAATTACCGCCATTGTCGTGCAAGACGTGTAGTCGAAAATGCATTTGGCATTTTAGCTCAACGCTTTCGTATATACTTTACAAAAATTAATTCAAAACCTGGTTATGTCGAAACAATTATTCTAACAACAAACCAGAGATATATTTAATACCAGAGATATATTTACCAGGTTTTTTAATTCAGAGGTCAGATCTGTGCCTTGGCAATATGAAAATATACAGTGCTAGTCAAAAGTCCCCTCCCCCCCTCGTATCTTTGGAACGGGTATACTTATAATAATGAAATTTGGAGGGTGGAAATAAATGGATGTAGGCTTCTCAACTGGTCATAACAGGTGACGCAATAGTCATAAATGACGTCACAAGGCCACTGTGATCAAAAATTTTAAATGGGACCCTATGGCAAGTGACAGCTTGTTTGAAAGGTATTGAAAATACCTATTCAGTCATACAAATTTTGTTTGGGTTTCGGCTGATTTTGATTGATAAATTGAAGAAATACGAAAATTATTGTTTTGCATTTAATTAATAAAGATTTTAAAGTACGCCTCTGGTTCATTGTCAAAAAGGTTGACGTGTTTGAATTATCTACTTGTCAAAAGTGTTTATACCTTGAAAATTTACCTAAGCTATTGTTTAACGAGACGTTTAAGTGTTTACATAGGCAAAATGGTACGTACTGTAGCCGACAAAGTAGCAGCTATCTTAATAATTGGTGAATGTAGAAACAATTTCCATGCAGCGGAACGACTGTTTAATGAAAGGTACCCCGATCGCCCTATATCCAGGGTTTATTTGAGGGAGCTTCTTCGGAAGTTTGAAGCATCAGGTAGTGTTCAAGATGCCAAACGATCTGGTCGACCAACAATTACTGATGACAAAAAAATTGACATACTTGGAGAAATGGTAGTGAACCCTACTTCTTCCACAGCCCAAGTTGCGTCTATCTGTGAAGTCAGTCAAAGGACAGTACATAGGGTGTTGGCTAAAAACAAATTTCATTCATACAAATTAAAAATGGTGCACCAACTTTCAGATGATGACCCCGACCGAAGACTAGAATTCTGTGAAACTATGTCCGATAAAATGAACCAACAACCAGGCTACATACAGACAATTTGTTTTAGTGACGAAAGTACTTTCTTTCTCAATGGAAATGTTAACACTCAAAATGTGAGGTATTGGAGTGACACAAATCCTCACATCTTTTGTGAAAAACATACTCAATTTCCAGAAAAAGTAAATGTTTGGGCAGGTATTTTGGGAAACCACATAGTTGGGCCTCTTTTTCTCAATGCTAACTTAACCGGTGAATTGTATCTGGAGATGTTACAAACTGATATTGAGGCGTTAAGTCTTGAAATTCTAGAAGATAATCCAGATGAATTCGACAACTTGGAAATAACGTTTCAACAAGATGGTGCTCCTGCACACTATTACGGTGCAGTAAGACGTTACCTAGATGAAGAATATCGTGGTAGATGGATTGGACGACGAGGTTCGATCGAATGGCCAGCTCGGTCACCGGACCTTACACCATTAGATTTTTTTCTATGGGGGTACTTGAAATCTAAGGTTTACGCTACAGCACCTGACAGTATTGCCATTCTGAAACAACGAATTGTTGAAGAATGTAGGGCAATTTCCGCTGACACACTGGGACGAGTACGACAAGAGTTTAGCAATAGGATGCATTACTGCCAGGAAGTAGATGGAGCACATTTTGAACACTTATTATAAGAACTGGCTCTTAAATCTTTATTAATTAAATGCGAAACTATAATTTTCGTATTTCTTCAATTTATCAATCAAAATCAGCCGAAACCCAAACAAAATTGGTATGACTGAATAGGTATTTTCAATACCTTTCAAACGAGCTGTCACTTGCCATAGGGTCCCATTTAAAATTTTTGGTCACAGTGGCCTTGTGACGTCATTTATGACTATTGCGTCACCTGTTATGACCAGTTAAGAAGCCTACATCCGTTTATTTCCACACTCCAAATTTCATTATTATAAGTATACCCGTTCAAAAGATACGAGGGGGGAGGGGACTTTTGACTAGCACTGTATAATCTACCTACTTATTATACTTTTAACAAAAAATAATATTTCGTTTAACGTGTATTCATAGAATAATATATATTCAATAAATACACTTACCTTTTTGTAATTCATTGCCAATTGTGGTCCATAATGTGTTTTTATACATACTGTCAGCGTATCTTTTATTAGAGAAATCATAAAAAGGGCTTCAGTTTCTCTAACATATTCCATAAGGATTTCATCTTCTTCCAATAAAAAACTGTCCTTCTTCTGACAAGACGACATTGTCACCACTAAACTCCTAAAATCCTAGGAACGCAAATGCTACCAAGCCGGTAACGTATTCACACTTGTCTGAACCTGCTCGGCAAATATTGTTTGAGAAGAACCCCGCGGGCAAAGGCCGTCGCTTGCCGAGATGTTGCCGGCAATAATGAGAATTTAACCACACAAAAACCATATGATCAATGAAAAAAGATATTTGCCGATTCGGTGCCTTGCCTGTGCCGAGCATGTGGCTTGCACGAAAGTGAGAATTGACCTTTTTATTGGCGAGGCGCGTAGGCATTGTTCAAAATACGCGCCTGCTCGCCTGTAGGAATTGTGGCAGCACGCATCTGGTTACCGTGCGTGCGAAAGGGATGAAATGAAGATATATTTGAAAACTCCCTCGTCGATCTCTCTCCACGACAGTGTTTTGTTTCAAACTTATATGTTATGTGATATTTTTCTAATATAACATATATGTTGTTTGTTTGTGTTTACTATTTAGTAATCGTCGATCATAATAGATAATGTACAAAGTCGTGGCCAATCTTATGATAATAGGTCCAATATGGCCGGCATTTATAAAGGAGTACAAGCCAGGATTGCAGAAAGGAATGAGGAGCTGGCCGAGTTCGTACCGTGCTTGGCTCACGTTAAATCTTGTAGTTGCCCATTCTGCCTCATCATGCCAGGAAGCTATTAACATATTTGGATTGATTCAAATAGTACATTGTTTTTTTGTTGGCTCCACTACAAGGTGTGACATTATGAGAAAATAAGTTGAAAAATGTAAAAGGAAGTAGTCAGGCGGAATGGTCGGCGAAACATGTTGCTGTGAATAGCCTATTAAATAATTTGCCAGTAGTAACGGAAACCTCAAAAGAAGTTAACCAAACTTCCCATGCTCCAGAAGCTAAGTACGAGGCAGGTCATCTCTTAAATGGTAAAAAATTCAAATTTATTTTTAATTTATTCATTTGGGTGAATATTCTCCACGAAATAGATCGAGTGAATATAGAAATTCAAAATGAAGATATTATCCTTGCTCGTTCCGTCGCATTATTGGATGGTCTGCTCAAAACTTTGCAAAAATAAAACGAAATCCAATGAAATATTGGATGAAAATGCTGGAGAAGCTGCTGAAAAACTGGTATTGAGCCTATTTTGCAAAAGCAATGATTTCCAAATCGTAAAAAACATTTTGAGGAGATTTGTGAAGATGAATTACCAACGCTACAACCTGTTCAACTATTTTCTAAAAAATTAATGATGGTAATTGATCGAATCATATCAGAAATTATATAGAGGTTTAATTGTACTGCCATGTTGAATTTGAATTTTGCATTTCGTAATAGTAATGATATTTTGAAAATGTCAATTGAAGAACTGCAAAAGTATGGAGTTAATCTGGCTCGAAAATACGAGCGAGATTCAACCACCGTTTAGTTCTGCCAGGAACTCTACGTTTTTAAATAGCAAGGTGCACTTTCATTATGTTGAAAAAAAATACTAACATTTCTATTTCTTGCAACATATCTAATGTTTTTTAAATTGGAAGGGTTATATTTTTGTGAGTGAATAATTTTTTGGGAAAAAGTATTTGGCCTCACACTACTCCATCTCAGTACAAAAAAAAATGTGGGAATCTTCCAAAGAATGGAAAAATATAATAAGTTTTAAAAGAAGTGACTCTATATACACCTTTCCCTACTCTGTATTCCAAACAGTCATTTTGTAACAAAATCTGATATTATTCACAGGATGGTTAACATGTTATCCAGATTGTTAGTGTAAATTTCACTTACATGGAAAACTATTATCCTTACTGGTAGACATCGATGTTTCACCCTACGACACTTGCCATAGGGCTCTTCACGGTAGTACCATCTGGATGACATGTTATCCAGATTGGTACTAAAGAGCCCTAAGGCAAGTATCTTACGGCGAAACATCGGTGTTCACCAGTGAGGATGACAGTGTTCCATGTAAGTGAAATTTTTACCTTTCATTTAGTATATTGTGTAGGAATCCTGTGAGTGATACCTGATTTAGTTTAGTGGTCTTGCCTTAAGGCAAGTGTCTTACGGCGAAACATCGATGTCTCGTGGGTGAAATTTTCACCTTTCACTTAGTATGTTGTTTAAGAATCTTGTGAATGATATCTGATTCATTTCCATAACGAAAGTTTGGAATACAGAGTAAAGAAAAGTGTTTTTGTGTAATTTAGTGTTCATATAAAAGTATTTGTTTCGAAATGTTTATATGAAAGTAGCTGTTTCGGAAGGGCTTTTTCTTTTTTTTCCAGTTTATGTCTGAGAGTTACTTCTTTGCATGATCTACACATCCATGTATAGAGTTACTGATTTTAATTACTTTTATTACTTTCTTTGGAAGATTTCCACATATTTTTGTATCAAGATGTAGTAATAGAAAGCCAAAAACTTTCTTTACCAAAAACAAAGTTAATCTATATTAAATACTCAAAACGACAATTGTATCAATTTTACTTCTATGCATGATCTACACGTCTATGTATAGAGTCACTCCTTTTAAAATTGATTACTTTCTTTCTTGAAAGAATTTCACAATTTTTTGTATTGAGATGGATAAATATTATAAAGCATATATTATTCGCATTTGTATGAAGGTGGTTGACAATGTTTCGTGGTGTATTTCTTCAGTTCGAACTTCCATTGTCTAATATAATATAAATTGATTTGAAATCCTTGAAAAAAATAAAAAGATTAACCGAAAATAACAATTTTATTAAAACAAAAAACTTAAATTACAAGAAAATAACATACAAGCTACAACCAGAAAATAAAAATTGAAATATTAATAAAAGCTGAAAAATAAAAAATATTATTATCAAAAATGAAAAATAAAAATAAATATCAAAAGATTCCAAACCAAGTTACGTCACGACGTTTCGATTGTTAGTATCCACAATCGTCTTCGGGTGATAACTAGACTTATTTCTCCGAGATCTGACTATTTATATGTCATTTGGGTGCTTTCACCTTTCACCTATCCCCTCTTTCCGCTTCATTGGTTTTAGCGGGGAATGACCGTTTGGCATGATTTGGTCATTTTTCGCTTGATAAGAGGTTTCCATATGTTACGTATCTCTACGCTAACTTGACTAAATGCGTTGTAGGACAACATATACGCGGCTTCCTTGAATTTTCTCCTAAACCAGTGTTCCTCTTTGTGGATGATTTCAGCTTGAGCCCATTTGATATTATGTTGATGAGTCCAAACATGCTCTGCTATTCCGGATATTTTTTTCAGGAATTTCAAATCATTTATATTATATTAGCATCAGCTACAATACGTATAGCATTTTTCTGTAGCCTAAAAATATTAATTGCTTCTCTTGCGTTACCCCAGAGAACAATTCCATAACTCATATGTGAATGAAACAGAGAGAAATGTCATCTTCAAGTAGGATGAACTTTGCAACAACGAAGACGAATTTCTGGAGGTGTATTTTTTTTTTCTGGTAACAGATCAATGCGGATATTTTCTGAGGAAGATATGATATGGAAGTCTTGTATTCATCAAAATTATGAAATTTGAATCATGTTTCGTTCGAATCGGTAAAACGAAAGATTCGAAAAATTAAAAAAATTGGAAAAACGTCGAAGTGACAGAAGAGAGTCCAAATTTCGAGCAAGGGTATAAAATTGAAAACCGAGCAACTTTTTTCTCCGGCATTTTTTGAAATTTCAAAAAATACTGATTTTTCGAGGATTTTCGAAAAGGTCAAATTTGATAGGTTTAGAGTAGCACATGACAAAAGAAAAAGGTTGTTTCTTACTCATTTTTCAAGCACAAACTATCTGCGAAGTTATCGCAGTTTTATTTATCTGAAGCAAATGAACTTCAAACGTTCAAGCTATTTATAAAAAAACTTCCATATGTCGCGACTTCATGTATGACAGTGTATATTCATTAAAGATGTAAGACATTAATAACGTATTTTTTTTATTTCTCACTACAGAAATTGAAAATGAAAGAATTCGTTCATAACGATAGGCTTCATTGCGAATTACGATATCACTTATTAATTAATATGGGGTGGTGCAGTGGGGGCATCCAGGGTCGTCGTCTCTCAAAAGAGGATTATACGATTAATTTTCGGCCTAGACTATAGAGAAACATGTCGTAATTATTTCAAAGAACATGGAATTCTAACATTTTACTCTATTTACATCTACGAATGCATTCTATACGCAAAAAGTAATTATCATAACTTTTCTCTCAACTCTGATTATCACGACTACCCAACTCGATACTCGAAACTTATTAGGCCTCCTTAACATGGAACTAGTCTTTATGAGAGAAGCCCAATATACAGAGGAATTCAATTTCTAAATCATCTGCCTGTCTGTATAAGATTGGAAGACAACGTCAATGTTTTCAAATGACAACTTAAAAACTTTCAATAAGTGTGTAAAACATTTGAAGAGGTGATTTCTCATCAAGAAAAAGATAGGATCTTTCATATAAAGAAATTTCATTGAAGCATCTCTTGTTAAGATACAGCCCCTTGAAGGGGGTACATAAAATGTGTATAACAATTTTTTTCACAAGCACTAAAAAAGTTACAATATTGAAATTAACCTGACGTTTTGTACTACCAAAAAGACACTTAGCCAGAAATTTATTTTGTCTTATTATTTGTTTACCATTTGAAAATTTATTTCCGATAGCCTGTTTCACTCTAAACAAAAAATGTATCTTGGGTTTTTTGCCCAAAATAAACCAGTTCGCAGAAAAAAATTATTTTACGAACAACTACAGAGATACATCGTCATAAATGCGAAAATTCGCATTAATCTATCTAGTAAGTCGCTATTAGCGATAGTGACAATTAAATTGGTATGACGCTGTCAGTTTGTGAATTTTCGAAATTGAATTAATACTATTTGTGTGTTGTTGTTCTCTTCTTAATTTGCTACATTAATAATTCACTTGTTATTAAAATGGCATACACAAATGAGGAAGTGGCTGATATGCATTACGTTTACGGTCTGTCGCAGGGGAATGGGTTAGAAGCTTCTAGAAGATATGCTGAAATGTATCCTCAACGGCAGCATCCTTCACATAGAATTTTTGCTCGACTTCATTAACGATTACGAGAATATGGTTCATTCGACAAAAGAACGCAGGATTGTGGTCGCCATCGAGAAGTACGAACACCATAGCTTGAGGAAGCATTATTTAATTTGATTGAAGAACAACCTACTACCAGTACTAGAAAGATTGCTTTTCAGCTAAATGTTGATCATATGACGGTATTTTGAATTTTAAAGAAACAACTCTTATACTCTTACCATCTGCAACGAGTACAGGCACTGTTACCGCGAGACTTTCCGAACCGTCTTGAATTTTGCAATTGGATGCTGGAAATGATTAGAAGAAATTGTGACTTTCTGAAGACGATAGAATTCACAGACGAATGTAGTTTTTCTCGGGACAAGATTATTAATTTTCATAATTACCACATATGGGCTGATGAAAACCCTCACGCTATTGTCGAAACTAACCATCAAGAACAGTTTTCTCTTAACGTGTGGCTCGGAGTTATTGGGGATGATTTAATTGGGCCTCATTTTCTACCTCCTCGATTAAATGGTGAGGCATAAGTTAAATTTTAAGAGAAGTGCATCCAGTACTGCTGTAGGAAATTCCTTTGGGCGTCAGAAGGGATGTGTATTTTATGCATGATGTGGCTCCCGCCCATTTTAGTCAAGTAGCACGTCAGCATTTAACTGAAACATATGCAAATCAGTGTATAGGTCGAGGAGGACCACAGAACTGGCCCGCTCGATCCCCGGATCTCAATCCTCACTATTTCTCTATTTGAGGTCATTTACAGCATTTGGTTTATCATACTCCTGTTCGCGATGTAGAGGACTTGAGAAACCGCATCATCGATGCGTACAGGGTAATCAGAGAGACTCCAGGAATATTTGAGCGAATATGTGGCTCAATGCGCCGAAGTCTAGACGCATGCGTAATGTCTGAAGGTAGACATATTAAACATTTACTATGATTTCTACATGTTGTGTGTTTTGTTATTATTAAAATAGTTTTGTTTATTAGCCTTCAATCGTTTAATGCAGGTACTAACTACAAAATAACAATAAATCCAGGTCGCATTTATGACGATGTATCTCTGTAGTTGTTCGTAAAATAATTTTTTGCTGCGAACTGGTTCATTTTGAGCAAAAAACCCAAGAGACATTTTTTGTTTAGAATAAAACAGGCTATCGGAAATATATTTTTAAATGGTAAAAAAATAATGAGACGAAAAGTTACATTGGAAATAAATTTTAGAAGTTGTGTTTTCCACCCCTTACAACCATGGGGTAAACCAAATAAATTACTGGCTAAGTGTCTTTTTGGTAGTACCAAACGTCAGGTTAATTTCAATATTGTAACTTTTTCAGTGCTTGTGAAAAAAATTGTTATACAAATTTTATGCACCCCCTTTAAGGGGCTGTATCTTAACAAGGGATGCTCCAATGAAGTTTCTTTATATGAAAGATACTATCTTTTTTTCGATGAGGAATCACCTCCTTGAATGTTTTACACTTATTCAGTTACACCCTGTAAAATGAATGATACTATGATACATCAGAATTCATGAGCAAAAAAAATAACGTGAGTTATGACACTCGGATGCCCAGGTTGTTATTATAACCTTCAAACCTTCCAATATTGTCATTTCATCTGATTTTATGTATACATTATGTCTGTGACTGTTCCAATATCATGTGAATATGATCTGACTGGAATAAAAATTATTATTACTTTTTTTCACATCTATGTCTTATTGAACACATGTTATATATTCCACTAAATCTAACTTCATCTATATACCCCACAAACAAGCTTTACAGCTTCTGCATAGAACTTTTGCCAATGTTTATTTACTGTTAGATATACATATTTTTACTTTTGTTCGAAACTTTCATAATTTTCACAACATTAAAATAGTATATCATATAAATTATGTGTATATGTGAAAACACGTGTATATTTACTATATATATTATTATTATTCTATTCAGAAATGTTTGTGAGTATCAATACACAGCCTTTCCTCTGGTCGAGACAGATACAAATTACCAATCACACTGCCAGTTACAGTCTCTGACTATAATAAGAAACGTTCTGCTTTCACCTTTCTTTGGATATAACTTGAAGCGAATGTCTATCGATGAACGATATTCCCGAGAGCAAAATCAAGTTTCTGTTCAATGACAAATTACTTTGGAAGACGACCGCAGGCTGTGTCTTTTATTGATCCCAATTTCTTGTTGTAAGTAACGGTTGGTTTTACGAACTAGGCTATATTCGTTCTAAGAGAGGTCTTTCAACACGTTCCAATCATTAATTTTGGAATAATGACTGAATTCACTGTCGATAAATGTCGAAAATGGCTTTCCAGTCGCCTTTCCGGAATATGGTGTAACTTAATTCCCAGTATTCATATATATGAATCTATCGATTGTATGCTTAGCTTAGATTGGATCCAAATGATACCATCAAGGTATCTGCCTACTTTACCGTACCAAACCATAACCGTAAACGTACCAGCACATGCTAAAAATATTTTTTCAATTGATTTATATGAACCAACGCCCGCAGCGAAACGGTTTATAAACGGGTTGTAACTCATTTTCAATTTTATTCAGAAATACATTCCATTCAAATGTAGATAATCTTATCACCATATTCGTTCTTCGTGGTAAACTCTTCTACACGTTCACACTACACTGATGAGTAAGCCGGAAAAACATACAATACTTCACATTACCTACAGTTGTCAAACAGGTATCTAACGGTCATCATACCCGTATGATACGGTCATTATACTTGTTGCTTACGGGCTTAGAACACGGTTGATCCATTACATTGGGCAAGGTAGACCGTGTCGTCTTATTTTCCGTGTCTGATACGGTCCTAGCACGATCATGGTTTGATACGGTATAGTGGGCAGAGACCTGAATATATATGAAGGTAAATTTCAAATTGATACAAAATAACCTTGTATCACATCCACTCTCTGTCATATTGAGTTCATCAAAATGATAGAAATAAAAATAAATAGACTTTGAAAGTAATTAGACAGTGAGTAGGATTTCTACAGATTAGCTTCTATAGGATTGCCAAACGAAAACGATACAGAACCGGTATTAGGAAATGTGCCAACATTTTGAGACACTTTCAGATTCTTGTATGAAGGAGTTTTCTCTTTTCTAGTATCTGTCCCCCCTCGGGCAGAATGAAAATCACCTTTGAATATTTCAATGGCACTAGAGGTCGAGTAAAATTTTTAGAGCCCTTGGAAATCTGTTAGAGTAGTTTTGAAATGTTTTCATGTTATAGTTTTGTGAAAAAAATACATTTCAAAATTTTGCTTTGATCAGCTGTTCCCTCAATATTTATTTCAAACCGTTGATCACCTGCATCCACAAAACAATAATGAATTCGTTCGAAACGTTCTCGCCAGTCGGTAGCCGGTTGGTTGCCGCTTAATGCTAACGCTAATGGTTGCTGGTTAATGCTAAGTTCGCACAAGCTACGACTTCGGAGGCGGAGACGGAATTTGTCGACAATCCAGAAATGCCATTCACTATTCTCTGTTCTCTCATACCAATACTGTACAAAATATTCATCCAATTGAATCAAGTATGTGATGAAGGTTGTTTGCCGTTTCAACAAAACGATGCTCCCCATCCTTCTTCTCCAACCTAGTTTAGTCTGATTCTAGCAGGGCCAAAAAATTTGCAGAATATTCCTATATACCTTCCTTATCAAACACTAAAGTACTTCAGGTTTGATTGTAGGGTCACAAGTTTGTTATTTCATAAATTTCATTATTACTGGACCATCTGATCAGATGAAGGGTGTTGCCTGGAATGTAGTGTGGACGATTTGGTCTTGGATTCATACCGTACTATTACAAATATAGTTGAATATTTCATCTTCTTCCCAGCAATCAAAATTTCCACAAATGAAAATATTTGAGCTCAGGCTCAACGAGGTCTTATCTTCCAAGGTGCGATTTCTAGCATGGGTCTAGTCTCGAATTATATTATGTTCTTTTGACATAATCGAAAATAACAAGTGGAAAAAATAACATTTTTGCAACATCAAGAAAACTTAAATATGGAATAACACCTTCAAAATTGTAACATAATTTTGTCAGATCTGAATATAAATTCTTCGTAATTCGAGTGTGGAAAAATTATTCTCGAATTCCTCACGAAACTTTTTGTCAAAAATACAAAAAAGTAAATGAAAATCAATATCAGGAGGAAAGAAGAGAAGGTCAGGAGAAGTTGTGGTTATACCAACCCCAAACAAGAACATTTGTTTCGAACTACGAAAAAGATGAAAAGGTTTCCACTCAGCATCCAAGAAAATAAACGTCCTGATGTTTCACACCCATCGAACTCCACGTAGTAAATCGCTGGTCATCGATGTCGAAAGATTGACCACTCTACAATGATGATTGATGGTCCTCCCAGATAGTTTTCATTGAATCAAGCCAAGTAGTTGTCAATGGTATTGAGGCGAGCGAGCTAACGAAACACCAATGGTCCGAAAAAAGTGTGACATTAAACCGGCATGCGTTTGACCGTTGAGTCGTTTCTGTGAAGTGAATTTGAACGTACAAGAACGTTCGAATGTGGCATATAGTAGGTATACGAGAACGTCTAATTGCAGAAGTAAATTGAATCATTTCAAAACTTGGAATAGTTTGGGAACAATAAAGGCGATGACAAAACAAAGGAAATAACTACCATAATCCTGAAATGTAATTAAAGTATAGTGATTGTGATTTTGACTTTCGGAATGAGGTTTATTAAGAAACCATACATACAGTGTCACACATAAAGTTTGCGACATATGAAAGCTTTTATATAAATAGATGTAATGAAAATTTGACTTCGCAGTTAGTTTGTGCTTGAAAAATGATTTAAAAAAGTCTCTTTCATTTTGTCATGTGCTACTCTAAAGCTGTCAAATTTGACATTTTTTTCAAAAATCCTCAAAAATCAGTTTCGAAAAATGCCAAAAGTTGCTCACTTTCTAATTTGCTCGAAATTTGGACTCTCTACTATCACTTCGACTTTTTTCCAATTTTTTTTAATTTTTCGAATCGTTCGCTCTATCAATTCCAACGAAACATGATTCAAATTTCATAATTTTGATGAATAGGAGACTTCAATGTCATATCTTGCCCAGAAAATACCCGCATTGGCCTGTTACCAGAAAAAGAAATAAATACACCTCCATAAATTCGTTTTTGTTGTTGCAAAGTTCATCCAACCAGTTGTTTCATTCCATTATTGCACTGATTCGGATTTTCAATGTATGGACGTTAATATTTCATTAATCGAATAAACGTATTTCTCAAACACTCGTATTATTTTTTAAGCATATGTGTAGCTCATTAGCTGCAGATGATTTACAAATATTTTGATACAGTTCACACCCAACAGTGTTACTTTTGGATGTAAACTGTTAGATGTAGTTATCGAGCAAATAATAACACTTTTTGAGTTCATTTCATAAATCTTATATTCTGCATTTTCACCATTGTATGTGTAAATAACAATAAACCAAAATAACTATAATCGAATTCACAACAAAACATCATATCATTCATTGATATATCTCAATAATCTTATGAAGAACCCGAATTCATCATTCAGTGTGCCATTCTTCCCGTTCTATACAAATTATAGACCTTTCATCATCAACAGACTTTGTGACATTTTCAATAAATAGGGAATTTATGTTAGCACAACACTCCCGAATGATTTTCTCTAAATATTCTTTATTTGCGAATGGTATGTGCTTATGAACTTTCTGTTTCAGATAACCCCATAGAATAAAATGTAGCGGAGATAAGTCTGGTGATCTTGGTGGACAATAATCTTCCCAACCTCATCTTATCACTTTGCCTCTAAACATCTGACTGAGACACTGTTTCACTTCTACCGTTTGGTGGATCGGTGCCCCACCAAACTGATACCACAAATTTCGTCTAACACTTAGAGGCAGATTATCCAAAACTTCAGGAAGTGATTCATAATGATATCCTGTACATATGTCTGCGTTCAAATTTCCTAAAAAAATATAGTACATTCATTTGGTTATGTAATCACCCACACCACACATTTGTCTTGAATTGATATTGGTCACTGCATTCTATTACAAAATTTGGATTATTGTTGGACCACCAGCGACAATTTTGGGAATTAACTGTTCTGCTCGACGTATTCCTATAGGGAAATGCGATGTCACTTTCTCTCTCACCTTGGAACCAAAATGAAAATCATACTCGAGTGTGTATGAACTTTGGCTTATAGGAATGGAAATAATTTTCATGTAAAATTCTTCCTACAGTTTCTCTGCCAACCCCTGTATCTTCACCAATACTTCTAATATTAATTTTTCCGTTTTCAGCAACGATCAAACATTGACTTGTTCTTCTTCATTATACTTTATTGGATTATGTGGTTTCTTGAAACGATTCCACACAGAGCCAGTTTCTTTGAATGTGTTCAATATCCCTATCACGGTACTGAAGTGAATATTTCTTCCTGGATACCGGTGGTTGAAAATAAAAGCAACATTGTACATAAAACTTATTTGTGAATTATAAATGTACGAAAATCTATACACAAAACTACTCTATTCATTAAAGGCAATAATTTGACATTAACCAACCAACTAAGGGAAAATTTTATTTCGATTTGATTAGTACATACTATTTTCTTCCCGACATGTTGAATTGGTATTGTAGTAAATCACGAAATGTTATCTCACGTGCAGTACAAATCGCTAGAACGAAAGTTTTATGAATAGGTACGGAACTGTAGTTCAATGTTTAGTTTACAAAAAAGTATAATATTTCTGGTTAGTTTGTAACTGAATTATTGGTCAGAAAAATTATCAAACTGGATAAAAATCTATTAAAAATAGAATACAAGCAAAATAAGAATGGAGAGAGATCGTTTATTTGATTACTGATATATTTACGTCAATACAATGAAAATCCGAATCAGTTTAACAATGAAATGAAAAAACTAGATGAACTTTGCAAGCAACATAGACGAATTTCTGAAGGTGTATTCATTATTTATTTTTCTGGTAACAGACCAATACAGGTATTTTCTGGGCAATATATGACGTTGAAGTCTCGTATTCATCAATATTGTGAAATTGGAATCATGTTTCGTTAGAATCGATAGAGCGAAAGATTTGAAAAACTAAAAAAATTGGAAAAAAGTTGGAAGTGGCAGTAGTGAGTCCAAATTTTCAACAAGGGTATAAAATTTTTAAACAGGCAACTTTCTCTGTTGGCATTTTTTGAGATTTTCAAAAAAACGACTTTTTGAGGATTTTTGAAAAAATGTCAAGTTTGACAGGTTTAGAGTGGCACATGACAAAAAGAAAAAGGTCTTTTTCCACTCATTTTTCAAGTACAAACTAACTGCGAAGTCAAATTTCCATAAATAAAAAAACTTCCATATGTCGCGAACTTATAGTTCAATTGATATAAGCATGGAGTTATTTCACAATAAGATATTGTAACTTCTCGTATCAAGTCGACAACTCTCACATAACTTTTCGAATCCCTCGTAACTTTTCTTCTATGAACTGGGACATCGAAGCACGTTTTCGATAAAAGATTACTGTTCAACTTGTTTCGAAAAACAAATAGATACCGATTTCTATACTCCCAATCATCAGTCACAGTGAGAAAGTAGAGACAAACAAACGAGAAGATATTCGATCACAAGGGACTTTTGATTACTTGAAATTACGATCCCCATTCATCTTGCCCGTCTTCTTGGATTAAATGTTTATAGTGAGAGTGAATTTATAAGTAAGTTTGCCCTATCCCGATAGGATACTCACATAGTCTTTGAAATGATACATTTATATCTACAGAATGAACCAAACAATGGCGACAAAATATGTTTCAATCAGCAAGGGGTTTTTAAATATTTCCCAGGTATATCATACATATGACTTATTGAAGTTTTCATTTATATCTACAGAATGACGCAAACCATGGCGTCAAAATAGGTTTCAAGCAGCAAGGGCTTTTCAAATATTCCCCAGGTATATCATACATACGACTTATTGAAGTTTTCATTTATATCTACAGAATGACCCAAACAATGGCATCAAAATATGTTTCAATCAGCAAGGGGTTTTCAAATATTCCCGAGGTATATTATACATACAACTTATTGAAGTTTTCATTTATATCTACAGAATGACGCAAACAATGACGTCAAAATAGGTTTCAAGCAGCAAGGGCTTTTCAAATATACCCCAGGTATATCATACATACGACTTATTGAAGTTTTCATTTATATCTACAGAATGACCCAAACAATGGCGTCAAAAATAGGTTTCAAGCAGCAAGGGGTTTTCAAATATTCCCCAGGTATATCATACATACGACTTATTGGAGTTTTCATTTGTATCTACAGAATGACCCAAATGATGGCGTCCAAAATAGGTTTCAAGCAGCAAGGGATTTTTAAATATTTCCCAGGTATATCATACATACGACTTATTGAAGTTTTCATTTATATCTACAGAATGACCTAAACAATGGCGTCAAAAATAGGTTTCAAGCAGCAAGGGGTTTTCAAATATTCCCCAGGTATATCATACATACGACTTATTGAAGTTTTCATTTGTATCTACAGAATGACCCAAATGATGGCGTCCAAAATAGGTTTCAAGCAGCAAGGGGTTTTCAAATATTCCCCAGGTATATCATACATACGACTTATTGAAGTTTTCAATCTATGAATGTTTTGATGGTTTTAACGAATTTTTAACTGCAATTTTTTGTTACAGATTCGGATTCCCCTCGTCAAAAAAGGTGTTACCAAACTTAACTCGATAAATATTGTGGATATTAACAACAGAAACGTCGTAAAGTAGATTCATTTGATTTTTTTTCTTATTTACGTTCCTGCATTTTTTCATCAGTTGTCTTCATTATTTCATTCAGGTTTTACTTTAATTTCATTTTGATGTTCTCATATAATTAATAATTAACTGAATAGTCAGGAGTATAATGTTTCATGATCGGATGTAACTGTGTCAAATTGATTTTCCAGGTGCTTATTGTCGTGGTCTACAGGTCTTTATTCTAGATCTTTCGTCTAGGAATGCGGTAGATATTGTCGAAGGCGATTAGGCAAGGGGCTGAGTGCTAGTGTTCTTAAAGTAGATACTATATTGTACAGTATAGTTCATCTTCTGATGAAGCAAGCTTGGTTGGTAAAACCTCACAACTCTGGTGTTTAGAAGTGTTCTTGTTGAATTCATTTTACGCCAGTTCCAACTTCCATCAAATTCTGAATTAAAATAAAAGTCATTTTGGGTTTGTTTTGATTCGCTTGAAATTATTAGATATCTGAATTAGCTCCAGCAACCACAAAATGGTCAAAAAAATATTTTTACAATATCAAATAAGTGAATTAAAAGTAGGTGATGTACATGAATTCAATTCCTGAATTGAAAGGGGAATAGTTTTAGAGGAAATTTGTTTTCAGCAAAAGATTTTTAGCTTTCCACTTCTCCATCATCATAGAAAAAATGTCGGAAACTTCCGGAAGAAGGAAGTAAGTAATAATATATATATATATATATATATATATATATATATATATATATATATATATATATATCTATATCTGCGAGCGCTTTCGACAGCTGGTCGTGCTGTCGAAAGCGCTCCTCTAGGCCCCACTATATCTGAACGTGTCATCCTGTTGTGTGTCCTTTTATACGGTCCGAATGCCCCAATACAGGTACTTCAGATACTTTAGGTGAACTTGCCTGTATTTGGATTACATCAGGTACTATTCTTTGTTTTGGATCTTCTCTAGGTTAATTGTTTCAATGATGCAACTAATTTTCCTTTATTTTCAGTATTTCAATATTAAGTCACAAAAAGGATTTGCAGTTGAACTGCAGTTTGAGTAGAGCCTAGATGATGATAGCATATATATATATATATATATATATATATATATATATATATATATATATATATATATATATATATATATATATATATATATATATATATATATATATATATATATGCTATATGCTATATATATATATATATATATACCGGGTGTCCCACATTTTATGTGACAGGCAATATCTGGTTTGTTGAAGGAGAAACACAAAAATGTTTCATACAAAAGTTTTAGGAGTTCATGAGAGCTATATTTTGATATAATTTTTAAATATACAGGGTGTTTGGTGTAGGTGCTACAGACCAAAATTCCATTTTTTAAAATAGAACGCCCTGTATATCATTACATATTCAGATGCTACGTTAAATTCTGATATCATTTCATGTTTGGTTTTTGAAATTCGGTTACGGCGTTGTTGAGTTATTGCTTGAAATGTAAAGTCTTGAGAACGACTATTATTTTTTAAAATATCTCATACAATTATTCTCTCTGCATCAGATCACATGAAAATTAGTCAAAATTTTGGGTGTTCGAAGTAATGGTTTCAATTTTGAGTTGTGGAATTCAGTCAGGAATCATTTTGAATATGAAACAATTGCGAAATTGAAAGAGGTGTATTCGAAAACAAATCTTTAATTAATAACAATATAAATAATATAACTTGATAAATCATTTCATAAGAATGGTAGGTACCTAGAAATAAGTTATAAAAATTGTTCAAAGTGATGCCCATTAGATATTATACAGGCTTCGAAACGTCGAATCACTTCTCTCGTACAAGTCGCTCTTATAATATCAGGCGTAATATCACTGCACGCTAGTCGAATTTTCATTTTCAGATTATCCATTCAAAGGGGGAGTAGTGAAAACAATATCTTTTAAATAACCCCATAGGAAAAAATCAAGCGGTGATAAATCTGGGGAACGAGCCGGCCACCGAATTGGACCCTTATTACCAATCCATCTATTTGGGTACGTTCTATCCAGATATTCTGTGAATTGTGAGGAGGAGCACCATCTTGTTGCCACCAAATTCCTTGTCGTTCTGCTATGGGAATATCTTCCATCAACTGGATCAAATCATTTTCTAGAAAATGTAAATATCGCAATCCATTGAGATTTTCATTGAAAAAGTAAGGTTCTATGATGCGGCCATTGAACAATCCACACCATACATTAATACCCCAAGTAGTTTGAAAATTACTTTCGCGGACCCAGTAGGGATTTTCTTGAGACCAATAGTGACTGTTATGTCGATTCACAACTTCATTATTGTGGAATCGCGATTCATCGCTCCACAAAATTTGACTGAATATGTTAGGACTTTCATGTAATATTACCTGAATACAAGCAATGAATTCAAGTCGTCGTTCAAAGTCCGTGGGTTTCAAACCTTGTACCAACTGAATTTTGAATGGGTGGTATTTATTTTTTTTCAGAATTCTCTGTACATCAGATTTACTCACACCGACTTCTTCTGCAAGAGTACGGATAGAAACATGTGGATGAATAATAATATAAGCCAACACCTTGATCTCTAAATCTTCAGTTCTAACAGATCTCGTATGATGACGATGCTTTATAGTAGAAGGAAATGACCCAGTTCGCAATTTTTCTACAACTCTCGAAAAAGTCATTCGTGACGGAATGGGTCTGTCTGGAAAACGTTCTTGGTATAGACGTTGTGCTTGACGGCAGTTTTTCTGACATTCCCCAAAAATTAATAACATATCAATCACTTGGACTAAACGCGAAAGGCATACTGGAGTTTTCGCACAAAGAACACAGTTACTGTTTTGCAAAGAATCACTGAACCGAACTGACAAGTAGATACAATTCAACAACATTTGTTACTATGGCATCAACAAGCATAAGCTACTTGATGAAATTGTGCAATATAAAGCAATTCACCCTCAAGTTAGTCACATTCTCAAGAATTTCAATATTATATTCAAGTGATATCGATATCGTATCGTAGAGGTGAGAATAATGGTTTGTATTCAGTAGTAGTCTAGTTCACTTTAATAAAAGATATAGACTGGATTCGTGTACGAGTAAATAAGTTTTTTTGAAACTTTATATTTAAGGAAAAGTGCAATAACTCAACAACGCCGTAACCGAATTTCAAAAACCAAACATGAAATGATATCAGAATTTAACGTAGCATCTGAATATGTAATGATATACAGGGCGTTCTATGCTAAAAAATGGAATTTTGGTCTGTAGCACCTACACCAAACACCCTGTATATTTAAAAATTATATCATAATATAGCTCTCATGAACTCCTAAAACTTTTGTATGAAACATTTTTGTGTATCTACTTCAACAAACCAGATATTGCCTGTCACATAAAATGTGGGACACCCGGTATATATATATATATATATATATATATATATATGCTCTATATATATATATATATATATATATATATATATATATATATATATATATATATATATATATGTATATATATATATATAAATACGAAGGTTATTGAGTGTCTTGACAGGTCTTACACCTGTCTGCACCATACTGATGATGGGTCAAAAGCCCGAAACACGTGTCTATGCCACTTCCTTGAGTGCTATGTCCGATTAAAAATCTATATATATATATATATATATATATATATATATATATATATATATATATATATATATATATATATATATATATATATATATATATATATATATATATATATATATATTTAGGATTCCGCCTCTCGTCCGCTGGGAGAGGAAAGTAGCGATAATTTGGGAAATCAATTCGTCAGAATTCGCACGACAACGCACGAGTGATACAAACACATGGATCGGTAGGAGACCGCGTCCACTCGGCCCCTATCGTTCGTCAGTTTTCGTCCGATTAGGTGCGGATTGCAAACCGATCCCGTTCTGCAGCGATTTGATTGCAATCTAGTGCGAAAATAGTCACAATAATGTATTGAAATGTGTCTTTTCTCATTCGAAAATAAGAGAATTGTTGATCATTGTCGATTTGAAGATCATGCCGCAAATGAGAAAATTCACCGAACCCCTTTCTTTTTGCGTCGATAGGGTCACCCACATTTCCCGCCTTCGTCTATATCGCCTGTGTTTGATACAACGATGAATCAAAAGTAATAATTCCAAAGCGAAGAATGCTTTATCAGAATAATTAAAAAACCTGTTCCAATGAACCATCTCACCTACTACGAATCCAGACGAATACTGAGCAGTGGACGATGTACATCACACGATTTCATACAAACGGAATTCAAAAGAATTCACACAGCTTTTCGCTCCAAGTGGACGAGAAGCCATAGGCGCTGTAGAACGTCTTGTCTCAGTAATGTCTCAGCTTTGCCGTAAAGGATGTCGCTTTCTTGTGGAACCATGAAGTAACCAAAGAATTATTTTATGAGTCAATATAGGAGATCTACGATGACTAACATAGGATCAAGAGCAAAAGCTTTTCAGATCTCCAACTTTTGATCCTGTTAACAAACATAGGAAACTGGGAGGTGCAACCAGAAAGCAACTCATCGCATCCTCAAAAGCAGGATATTTGATGAATTGGCTTGGCACCAAAGTGGCAACAAACTTAGCAGGTCAGCGATAGCTCACACTGAAATCTCACACTGTCAATCTCAAAGCAAATTATTTTCAGGTCCTGGTAGTAGAGTACTACAGGGCGTTCCAACAAAAACTTGACTCCCCCCTGTGAGTCAGAAACGGACGAGTAATTTCAGAAAATACATCAATTTTTATTTCTAGGGGGACTAATGATATGGAAATGATACCCGATATGAAAATCATACCCGAAACTTCACCCCCCTGTGGTCAGCAACCACATTTTTTTCAAACGGTATGTGGGGGTCGAGTGATGCATCATTTCAAAGGGCTTTTGTGCCTCTATAACCCCTGTAATTTTTTTCGAAATTGGTTCGTTCGTTATTGAGAAATTAAATGTTGAACGTTTTATTAAGGAAAAAACAGGAAATTCGCTGTCGTTTATTTTAATGAGGAAATCAACAACAAATAATATCAGTGGAAACAAAATCAACAAATAAATTGTTCAAAATGGCCTCCACCTAGTTCCATACAAAGATACAGATAATACAGTCCACTTTCGAAAGCGTTCCGTACATTATTCAAGATGTCCGGAGTCAGCAATCAGCATTCCCGAACAATTCTGTGTCGCAGGTCTTCTAGATTTGTAGGCTCAGTAGAGAACACTTTCGACTTCACGTGTACCCACAGAAAGAAGTCCATCGGTATGAGATCAGGTGATATAGCTGGCTACACCACAGAAACCTTTTTGCCAATCCAACGCATTGGAAAATGTTCGTCCAAAAACTGTCTCAGCCGAACATCAAAATATGGGGGTGCACAATCCTGCTGGAATGTTATTTCATTTTCTACTAAATTGTCATCATTTTCTAAAATTTGTGTAATCTTAGGATCTACACAGTCTTGTATATAATAGATTTAAGTATGTGTCTCCACTGAGATTATCTTCAATGAAGAATGGTCCAACAATATGATTACCAAGAATGCCGTCCCAGACATTCATTTTTTGTAGAGTTTGTAAAAGTGTTTCCATCACCAAATGAGGATCCACATCGCTCCAGTGACTACAATAATGTCTATTCACTTCACCATTCAACATAAAAGAACTTTTGTCTGAAAAACATATATTGTATGATAGGTTTGAGTTATTGGTCAATTTCTTGCTGAACACCTTACAAATCTGAAGTCGACGATCAGGATCATCTTCGTTTGATTCATGATCTAGATTTATTTTGAAAGGATGGAATTTGTAGGTTTTCAAAATCCGAAAAACACTAGTAGCTGATACGCCAGACGCTCTAGCTACTTGTCTGATAGATTGTGGATAATCCATTTGTACACAGTGAACAAGGATGACTGAATAATAATTCGTGAAGAAGCGACAGTGGCCAACTATCTACTTTTTGTTCTGCGACAACTAGATTCAACAAAAACTGACAGTGCAGAACAAACTAACAGTGTCGTCCATTTCAAAATGTTTACTACTAATTAAATAAATTATACAAATCTAGAAGATCTGCGACAGAGAATTGTTCGAGAATGCCGATTTCTGACTCCGAACATCTTCAATAACGTAGTGAACGCTTTCGAAAGTAGACTGTATTATTGAATAGAACTAGATGGAGGTCATTTTGAATACTCTATCCCTTGATTGTGTTGCCATTAATATCACTTCTGTTGATTTCCTCAATAAAATGAGCGACAGCGAATTTTATTGACGTTTAACATTCAACATTTAATGTCTCAATAAAGAATGAACCAATTTCTAAAAAACTCACTGAAGTAATAGTGGGACAAAATGCCTTTCAAATGATGTATTACTTGACCCCCCATGCCATTGGAAAAAATAGGAGGGGTAGATGCTGACCGCAGGGGGGTGAAGTTTCAGGGGGGTCAATTTTTCGTTGCCCAAGCGAAGACCGGATTAGGGTTTCTACATTTGGCAGAGTTCTAGTCTAGACAGTTCTCCCGAATGATCACTCACCAAAAGCTGGATTTATTTTGTCGAGTTTATATGTATAGGTGGGAACCACAATAAATAGGTTGCACTGATGAGTCAAAAAGACCCACTCGCTTTGAACCTACCTATGCACCAACTCAGAAAATTTGCTTCTCAGTACTTTTGAAAATCAGTTCCATCTAATGACCGCCTTTTGGGTACCACTTTTTCTCTCATGGAAGCTTAAAGTTCCACAATATCTTCCAAATGTCCAAGCAAGTAGGGAATACCTTGTGAATTTTCAATTCAAAATTGAAGATTTATCTCTTCTTTGCTCAAACGTATTTTTTATTTCCGATCAGTATTTTGCAACTGGCAAAATATCAGACAGCTGATCATTTTAAACTTGAAAGAAGGATTCATATGACTTATATCACAAAAATAATTGTCTAAAATTACAAAAAATGCATAACATACATATTTGAGTTCTCCTTGATGAGTGAAATTTGTTTTTTTTGAACGGCTTGGACCACCCTGTATGGTCGTCTGTAAAGTGTACAAGTTTTGCAAACGACTTTCTGCACAGTAGCGATGTATCTCTTAAAGACAAAATGGTTGTAGGGCTGTATTACTTTCAATTCAATCCTCTTGGATGAATTATATAAATTTACCATCTCTCTTGAGTTTGAAGTGGGAACGAATAACTGGAAACTCGTTTTGCGAAACCCTCTTGAGTCAACAAAAACAAAAGTCATATTCAAATAAATAAGTATTGAATATAAATTCCAGTTAACATTCCAACGTCACACATTTTATCCTAATTCGACACTTTTTCAACTATCTCTGTTGACTGCGTTTTACTCGCTTGAAATTTCAAGTTTTCCTTGTCTTTTCTGGTATCAAGAAATCCCCATTTCTCTAAAGCTTTCTAAATATAGAAATAATTACCAGAATGGCTGTTTACATTTCCAACGAGCTAATAGCGGAAAAATGGAGCTTGTCTCTTTTTACCGCCTTTCCCCATTGAAATCGTTGCTCTGTCGGCATTTTGTTAACCCTGGAAAGTTTTATCGATCTGAAGTTTCAGATATATATATATATATATATATATATATATATATATATATATATATATATATATATATATATATATATATTAAAACGCTCCGTGCGTTTGTATTTCTATCTTTTGCTGCACTTGGCTGCACCATACTGATGATGGGCCAAAAGCCCGAAACACGTGTCTATGGTTTGCCACTTTCTTGAGTGCTATGTCCGATATTAACTTCTGTTTCTATATCAACACACTCAATAACTTTCATATTTGCATAATTTCCTGGACCCGGTGGTGATTTTGATAGTTTCCTTGTGAACACAAGATCTATCAACCGAAACCACAAATGCGCGGTTGGCTCCTGCTGGTGGCTCCGTGCATTTGTATTTCTATCTGGTTTGCCACTTTCTTGAGTGCTATGTCCGATATTAACTTCTGTTTCTATATCAAGACACTCAATAACTTTCATATATATATATATATATATATATATATATACATATGTAAATATATCAAAAAGGGAAAATTTTTGGGCAGAACACTCATAAAATGGAGGCAAACCGCGGACACGTGTTTCTGGCTATTGGCCTCATCAGCGCGGTGCAGCCAATTGCATTTATATTTATTTATATTTTATATATTTTATGTATTTATATCCTGGACCCGGAAGTCACGCAGGTAGCTATAGCTGCCTATGTGGTGATGTTAGATGATGCCTGGGAATGCTAGGTCTTCTAATTGAAACCACAAATGTGCAGTTAGCTCCTTTTGGTGACACCGTGCATATGTGAAGTTTTTAATTTTTGGTAACCAGTTGTTGTCCATCTTTGCAATTGGCTACACCGCGCTGATGAGGCCAATAGCCAGAAACACGTGTATATATATATATATATATATATATATATATATATATATATATATATATATATATATATATATAATATATATATAAAATAATAATCTCGCCCAACTACCTACACAGTAGGGTGTGGTAGTAGTGTCATGAAAACAAGTGAACTATTCATACCCAAAATGTCAGTTTGAATTATTAAGGTTATTTGGTGATGGTGCTCGAAGTAGCAGACGATTTGCTCAAGAATTCAACAGAAGACATCCGCAACGAAATCGTAGTCGACACGGAACGGCAGTCTCAAAGAATAAACTTTATACTCAAACCGGAAGTGTATTAAAGTATCGTCCAGCTGTTGACAATCCACATCAAAATCGAAGGTACCATGATGACGATGTCTTTATCTTCAAATCATGCCAATCTCCAAATCAGTTTGCTTGAAAGGTCTGTGCAATTAAATTGAGTGGAGAGAAAATCAGAAAATATCTAGTTCGTCATAAAATTAAAGCCTTCAAAACATTGACAGAAAGTGACGAATTAGATTACTGCTATTGGGCCCAAGGAATTTTTTTCAATGATAGAAATTTCTTAAGACAAATTTTATTCACTGATGAGGTTACCTTGACTACCAATTAAACAGTATCTTCTTAAAATTGCAGATATTGGTCTGCTGATAATCTCCACTGGGTTATAAACTGTAACGACCAATACTACCAAAAATTCAATGTGGGGTGTGGTATTTTAGGCGACAGCATAATTGAACCGTTTTTCTTTAGTAATACCATTAACGCTGAACGACTATTGAATTTTTTTTATGTACTTTCAGCTAGACGGAGCTTCCGTTCATAATCCTTTGATGGTTTGAGAGTGATTAAATGAATATTTTCCATTACGTTGGATTGGTAGAAATAGCACATATGACCAATGACCTACTCGCTCTCCTGATATAATTCCAATGGATGTTCACTCCTGGAGAACTGTCAAAAATAGAATTTACAAGTCTAGGCCACGAAATCGACAAGAACTTTGTGAGAGAATACGACAAGCCAACCCTGAAATAAGTATTCCAGAGAGTGGTCAATGATAATAGAAAAATAATTGAAATTGAGGGCGGGCCATTTGAGAGAGACAGTATTTGAAACTGACTTCCGATATTAGTGTTTAATAATTCCCTATATTTTTGGTAACTAATAATCAATTTTTTTTTCATACCTAATGAATATTAGGTTTTTAATTCTTATTCCTACATTATAACGAGTTTATTATTTTCGTAGCTTCTCATTCAGAACCATTAATCGAACTTGAATATGAAAATTAAAAAAAAAAGTAAAATTCGAATTTTGCGTTCAAAATCGGTATGTAGGGTCAAAATTGATTCCTAAGCTACTTTTTCGATTAATCTACACATGTATATACATATACCTATATTATTTTCTATGTATTATATATTTATTATAGGTTTCCATTGATAAATTAATATTTTTGAATAGATTTTTAATTTTTTTCATTATCGGATACATCAGTTATTACTGTTGTTGATTGTAACACCGAGACAATAGGCTTATGGTATGAGATATAAAATACATATGCTTTCGAATGAAAATTAGAAAGATATCTAGAGAAAACTGGATCGATTGTTGTTCCATATCTCGTGGTAAGCTCATTTCGGTTATCATGCATTTATAGTTCTAGTTTATCTTATAGAATTGTTCATCTTCGGACGCGAAGTTGACATTGATATCTCCTGCTAAAATTGGTAGCAACATATTGTAACGAATTAAAAAATTAACTGTCTTAATCAAATTTATTTTTAACAATATTTCACTATTACAACTAATTTATATACAACACTTAGTAACTAACGATTAATTTATCACAGTTAGATTCCTTTCTTTAAACGCACGATTCACTTTCTAAGTACAGACTTACCCCCTTTAGGGACGGAAGGCCGGCTTATATAGCGGCAACGATCACTGCAGATCTCTTCTCGTCATTTCGGCACTAATCTAGAATTGTCGTTGCGTTTCGCGATGAGTCATATGTTTGGTGTCTGAGATAACGGTCAGGGCCGGCCTCAGATTCATTACAGTATGATAGTTTTCTCCTGATTTTTCAAAGCCTACTCTACCGTAAATGTGTACTCGCACCTCTCTCTCTCTCTCTCTTGTCCCTACAGTAATACGAAACATAACTCTTTCTTTCTATCTCCACTAACTTATACCTCCCTCTTAACTTCCGTTCGCCTCACCCGATCACACTTTTCGTGACGCTCTCTTCACGCATTCGCCAGCTTATTCCCAAGTCAAACGCGCATAAAGAAGTTTCACTTAAGTAAAAAACCATATCCAAGGATAGTTCAGACCAAATCAGATGTCGAACTGTCAAACACGCCTCATCAAATGTGTCAAAATTTCTGACAACTGGCCGATTGGTCTGTCATCATCAGCCCCTTCACGGATGTATTCGAAAGTTTTCAAAATAGGTGGGGAGGTCTAGCTCACTAATCTAAATTTTAATGGATGTTATACTCGATCCCAACCTCGACCAGATATTTTTCTCGAGAGAATTTGTCTAGTTGAAGTTGGGATGATTCTGCAACGGTACATGTCTGACGGACTGAGAATTGTCATAATGCTCCCTAGGTGGCTCGGGGAGTTATTAACATTGCCTTTCCAGAACATGAGGCCAATGACCAATGTAGTCGATGCCCATGACACAAAGAAAAAAAATGCTGTTATCTGGGGAACACATTTTGAAGTAGGAAATTCTCGAGGCTTACTGTCAAGTTATGAATTTGCTCCTCCCAAGGAGTTATCCTCCTAGGTCATCGTCCAACCTGTCCTTTCCAGGAAGGTGGATAGGACTCTGAGACATCTCCTTTATATCGGCAGGTGTAGGCCAAGACTCGCCGAACACACACTCTCTTATTGACGATAAATCCGTACATTCGCATAGGACATGCCTAACAGTTTCATCCTACTGTTCACATATCCCGCATAGAGGTGTGTCCACTAGCCCCATATTGTGGAGGTGTTTCCTTAGTTGACAGTGGCCAGTCAGAAATCCTACTGTTAAGCCTAGATTTTTTCTGGTCATCGCCAGATATTTCTTCGGCGCCAGGTTCCCGGGGTAGCCAAGGGTGATCCTGGCAAGATTGCATCCTTTGATTTCATCCCATCTCTTCAGGGATTCAGTTTGGGTGTGACGTTTGGCTAGTTCCGCAATTGTCGAAGTCATCAGGCCGTAGCTCCACTGGGTCCTAAAATTCTTAGTCCAGCCGCTTCTTTGGCTAAAGAGTCGGCATTGCGATTACCTTTGCTCCTGTCGTGCCCTTTAATCCACCTCAGGATAATGTTATTATCTACCGAGGCTTCTGCTAAATCTTGGTAGCACTCTAGTACTAGCCCTGAGGTAACACGTTGTCTGTTCAAGGCTAATAGGGCTTGTCTGCTATCAGTGCAGATTGTTATGTTTTTGCAAGAAATTGCTTTCCTGGTTATTTCTTTTGTGGCGATTGAGATACCAGCCATTTCTGTTTGAACCACGCTGGTATTTTTTCCCATTCCTCACTTAATCCTTAGGCTTAGTGATCTGGAGTACACTCCACATCCTGAGCCTTCTTTGGAAATTGAGCCGTCTGTATGTATGCGTATCGCATTTGTAGCATGTGACTCTGTGTTCTGTTTTATTTGTATTTTGTAGGGTTCATTAAACACAAACCTGGATTCAATTGCATCCCTGGTTGCCTGCAGCAGAGATTGTGCAGTAAGCGCTTCTCGCCACAGGCTTAGCCTCAATTGACCCATTCCTACTTCGAGGTTTACACCAGCCGTGCGCAATCGTAATATGGCCATTAACGCAACCTCCTTAACCAGAGGGGTCAGACCAAAAATTAATTTCATTGTCGCGGTTGGTGTTGCTCTCATGGCTCCTGTGATGTTTAAACAAGCGAATCGCTGAATTTGATATAATTTTTGGATGGCCGTTGCTTGTAGAAATTTCGGTCCCTATGCAATGGCTCCGTACGTTAACATAGGTCTTATTATTTCAGTGTAGATCCAGGTGACCACACGGGGCGAAAGCTCCCATGCGCGTTCCACTGTCTCCCGACATTGCTCTTAAGCCACATATGCACTTTTTGCTCTACTCTGTAGGTGAGAGTTCCATATTAGCTTCCTGTCGAGGATAGTACCGAGATATTTCACCCCTTCAGAGAAGTTCAGTTTGCTTTTGAAGATTTCGGAAAGTTTTAAGCCCGATAAACTTATTTTCCTGGTGCAAAGGAGCATCTCGTCTTCTTGAGATTGATCGACAGTGAGTGTTCCTCACACCATGTTTCTATTAATTTGAGCGCATCCTGCGCTCTATCGCACAGTGTGTCTTCTACATTGATACTTATTGCTCTACTAGAGAGCATCTTGAGTATCCATTCTTCTACTACCAGAGGTACATTCCTGGAGTGTTGTTGCTGGGTAATTGTTGGGAAGGTTATTTTATTAAACGCTCCCTCGATATCTATGAATATATGCAGGGTGGATTCTTTGTGGTCCAATGATCTTTCGATTCTGCCAACCACATGGTGAAGAGCCGAATCAGTAAATCTTCCCGAAGTATATGCATGATGATTTGGATGAAGTGGGTTGTGAACTACTACTTCATCTCTTGTGTACCGCTCACATAGCCTCTCCATAGTTTTTAAAAAGAACGATGTTAGACGAATTGACCGGAATGCTTTTGGTAATCTGTAGTCCATCCTACCTGGTTTGGGTATAAATATTAGTCGTACTTCTCTCCACTTACTGGGAATATACCTCATCGCTAGAGAGGCTCTGAATATTCCAACCAGGTGCGGCACAAGAATATCCAATCCCCATTTAGATGTTGGATGTAAATCATTCTGTCAACAAAACATCAACCACTCTAATTTTGAGATACATTCAGGTTTTTAACACCAAACAGTCTCGAACTCACGAATTTGTATTTCGACAACAGCATGCAGACTAATTGCAACCGCTAGATAGACCAAACAATGAGCGTTTGAAGCGGAGGGATTTCATTAAAGGCCACAGTCTCTTTGAACTCTTCCAACTCGTCGAAGTCGTATTATCCTGTTGGTTTATATTGGATTCTAAACAAAGTTTGCGGAAGGATTCAGGTGTACTGTTTTGTTTGTGAAGAAATCATTTGGTTTGATATTCATATTAGATAAAAAAATATTTCTGGAATGCAATTGAGTAAAAAGGCAAAACCAATTGGAAACTAGTTTAGTTTATGAACTGATCCTAAATTCGTTGAACTTTAGTAAGCTTACATGAAATCAACGATCAAGTTATATTATAAGGTTAAATAAGAGAATAAATGTATAAAATAATTCTATAAATTGGAATACGAACTTGACGATTTAATTGCACTTGGAAATTATTTATTTCATTAAATTTCCATTATAGATGCATTGACTACGTATGATAGCATAAAATAAAAATGGACTCGATATATGAATATAAATGAATCTTTTAGGCAAAGTAAATGAATTCAAAGTAAAAAAGGGCGATGACATTTTCCCTCACGATATTCGACTCCAGCAATGCATTTGTGGTTCAAACTAGCATCCCTGATGAAATCAATGTTGGGGCGAAACAGCGCTGGCTGGTGTTGGAGCATAAATGAGTTGTGTTTGGACTCTGGTTTTTAAAATTGATTCAAGTTCAATATAACTCACAATATGCAAGTTTCCGAAAATCTGCAGTCAGTACAAAAATGTACAAAAGTAGAAAAGATTTCTACAATTATGTGTTATGATATTGAATTTCTCGAATGGTTGAACATAAAAAACAGTACTCAATTTTCAAATATTTATTTGCCAACGTTTCGGCGACTGATTATTGCCTTCTTCAGGGTTACATTTAGCCTGCACCCTGAGGTACCTACCCAATTGTTCTGGCGAATAGTGTCAATATCTCTAATGAATTTGTATTTTTAGATTACACGAAATCGTCTGCATTGAAAATAATATGGTGTGAATTTTGTGATTTTTATGGAAAAATCCACCACTCGCCAAAACAATTGGGTAAGTACACTCAGAGCACAAAAGTTTTTCTGACAACATATTTTTGACGTAAATTTAATTCAATATATTTTGTTGCCCTGAGAAAAGCGAAGATCATTGAAATTGGGTAGGGTTTTTTATGATCATCCTCTAGGGAAATTTTAATTCATGATTTTTGGTTAACGTAGTCCCTATAATATTTTATCCACAATACCTTAGTATTGTGAAGAGTATTCTTCCTCATCACATTATGCTGTGGTATTATTAAAGATGACGGTCATACTTTCACTAATGATAAAGAACTTTTTGAACTAGTTTGGATTAATTATTCTAAAACATTTGATAAAATGCATTACCAACTCTACTGGCTCTTTTGTACACCCCTAAAAACATTGAAGGATCACTATTTTCTAATGATCCGGTAAAAGAATACAGCTTGTCAAATATAGGAAGAGCTTTCTAAATTCCGTTATGGTCCCGCCGACTAGATGTGCGTTCGTTCTAAAACTATGAGAGCGAGGGAAAGACAGAGACAAGCTTCACGTTTTGTGATGAATGCACTCCTGAAAGTTACGTGTGGCACCGTAAATAAAAATCGCTTCAATTTTTTCTTCCAATGGACGAGAATTGACCATTTAAAAGATTGTTGACGTGGTACCTTTCTACTAGTAAAATCGAAAACTAAATGAGAATATTCTAACTGGACAATGATGTTCATTGTCGTACTGACATTTTTTGTCGTTTTTATAAACAAAAAACAATCGGATTGTTGGAATTGCCATAAGGCAGATTAAAATGAATATTTCTATAAATATCGATATTAATGTGTTTGTCTTCAGGAAATTATTAAGTGTTCGGCCATTTTGTAGTAATTCGGCCATTTAATTTTTTTCCTCAGATGGCGCCCAGTCGCTATCTTGAAAGTTTCATCTATCAATTTTCTTCAAAATAAAGTATTCATGCATCAATTTCATTATCTCATATTTCAATTTTTTAAGTTGACCCGTTCAAAAAATAAAAGTATGGGGGACATTAAAGAAATGCACTGTATAATAATGTAACCTTTGGTATTGGATCACTTTGATGAGAAACAACAGAGATTGTGTTTGTCCTTTGGCTTTGGATTAGTAGGTACAGATAATTCTTATTTTTTTGTAAACACCGAAACAGGAATGGAAAAGAGCATGATTCCAAGTACTAACCAATTATCAATCGAACTCACAAGGTGTAGTTTACTCAAAAGGACAGGTATTTACGTTTAATTCCTCTCAGACGCAGATTTTAAACAGCCAGGGAGGTACAAAATGAGCTAAGTCGGGCAACGGGGGAACAAATTTCTGACCAGACTGTGAGAAATCGACTTCGGAAAAGTGACTTGAGACTTAGACGACCATTACAGGTATCTCGGCTTATAACACATCACAAAAGAGAAAGACGTTGGCACATACGTTGGCAGCTAAGGCATGGCGTGAAGTACTCTTTTCTTTTGATTCTAAATTTACTTTTCTGGTCGGACCAGAATATACAGAGGAAGGAATTAAGGTTTTATTCTCTGCTGCTTATCTTCAAGGGGCCCATTTGGAGTTGGATCAATAATGGGATGCCCGAAGGTACGTTAACGAGGTGTTGGATGTCCATATACATCGCAGAGCAAAAGTAGGTGGGCACATTTTTATTTTTATGCACGAGGAGGCATGTCCTCACGCTGCAGGGATCGTGCGTTACTACCTACAAGCCCACAATATCACCACTTTGGGGTGGCCCGTTTGCAGTCCGGACCTAAATTCCATCGAACATATCTAAAATCAACTGGGAACAAACATCCGAAGTCGTCAAAACCAACCCACCACTTTGGATGAGCTGGAAATACCTCTTCGAAAAGAGTGGGAGCGTTTGCCTCAAGAAAACATCAGTAGGCTCATAAGAACCATGCCCCGGCAAATCTGAGCTATGATTTCTGTACAAGGAGAAAACACAAGATACTGAGCCATCAATTGAGACACAAAAACAACTTTTTGTTCATTTTTTATTTCAATATTTTAAGTGTTTTCATTTTGATTTTGGTATTTTTGCCTTTTTCTCACTTATACCCAATACACAACAATAAATTATTCAAAAATTTTGCATGGATTCGGTATCCATTTGCTTTGCCTTTCAAAATAATATAACATATAATAAGTTCCTTCAAGTTTTTTGAGGAGTGAGAATGTTGGTCGATATCCGGTCGGTTCGACGTGGGTGCTTTGTTCACTCACTCAAAATCGACCGCCGTGTTGATCGGTGGTTCGAGCCCCAAGCTGAACGATCGATTTTCACTTGCTATCGTCCAACCCGTGTTAGAAATCACACGTTAAAAGGTAAGACCTCGTTAGTCCTTAGCTCGCACAAGTTTCGACTTCTGAGGGTTATCGTTCGTAGGGATGCGACAGCTGGTTAACGGAAAAACAGATTTTTTCAAACAGTCAATGGATGAATCAATTAGACTCAAGTAGAGTTTGGCGTATACGATGTAACAAGCAACTGAAGTATTTTGTCTCATCACTATGCCAATCATACTCAGGAAGCATACAATAGAATGGGACAAAATATGTCCAATCCGTGTAGTAGATTGAGATCTGCAAAACTAAATAAGTACGTTTGTTGAAATTATTTTCTATAGAGACATCATCGTTCAAAAGCATATGCAAAAATTAAAAATAAAATTGAGGTGTTATTATTTCTTTCAATATCGCCGCGATCTCACAACTATTTCACTGATCAAAACATCTAACATATTTCACCCTGCTATAGTGCGATCTTTTGGTCTCAACAAAGAAAATGTCTTCACTTTTCTCTTTGGCAGTTGCCAATACCAATAGATCGAATAAATTTAAACAATCGAAATAGTCGGCATTATTATTGCAGGCATATCTACCGTTTCAAAATCTCTATTTCGCTACGTTCAGCTGTTAATACTCACTGTATAGCACTAGTAAAAGATAAACAAGTTCATCATTCAAATTAAGGGTTCTCCATATATCGTAGTTAATATCAATCCACGGAATCTAAAATTTGAATACTGTTTTTCTGAAACTTCTCTCTATAACCAACCGCGTATATCACATTTGATTCCTTTTGGTTCTCGAACGTACACGTAGATTGATCTACTAAACTACCATCTGAATACTCATAGCAAAAAATACACATATTTTGTATCAAAATCTGTTGTGAAAAGAGATCACAAATATTATCTTGTCTCGAATTTTTCACGAAAATTTCGTCTCAATTCTGACAAAAAAATTACTAACCCAACAAGCAATTGTCTTTATGGGTATTGAACGTTTCGTGGAATTGAGTCCTTTATAAACCTCTAACTTCATTGTTGGATACTGAATTAAACCGAGTATTCACCCCAATATGCTGTTTGTCATATATACGCCATTGAATGTATCTTTAGAATGTTAATAATCGGATTTCATGGATTCATTTCGCCAGCTAAGCATCTCCCCATTCATTCGATATTCAGTATGGAAGATCTAGATGGGTGATAATTTTCTATTTGCGGAAATTACTTTTCCTATTCCCACCTACGTCTCTCCCTGGCAATTCCTGGGGAGAAACGTTGAGACCGGAAAATAAATTCGTAATATCTGACCGTAGAGAAACGAATTCTGTTGGAGATATAATTTGATTATTTTATACCTCGCTGTAAGCATTGGTTTGGATATTATTATTAGCGGAAAAATAATAAACAGTAAACTCAAGGTTGATAACTCAGCCAGACGCATAAATGACAAACGCGGAAAACTAGGATAATATTGATTTCCCTGTAGCAATCATGTCAGAATTAATCAACAGTATCCCTATCCTTTTCAACAAGCACCAAAAAATGGTTGAATTCAGTGTTGTCGAATGATACATGTGTACCGCAAAGTACAACGCTAGTTGCACACACACCGATTTTAGACGGCCGACTTTGTACCGGTCGTCCAAATTCCAATAGTGAACCACATGTGGGAATGGGACCTGGCACACACGCCGACCGGTGATCGTCGCCGGAAAAATACCGGTGAGCAGCCGTCCACTGCCACTGTATCGCCGGCAGTACCGGGAAGTAGTGGCGTACATGACTAAATACACTCTTGCATACTCACCGGTTTTTTACCGACCATTCCAGTCTCGAATGCTCGGTGAAATTGTAGTAACTACGCATCAACTTCGTTTTGGTAGTGCGTGCTAATTACGACAACAAAGCAACAAGCAACTAGCGTTACGCTAGTTGCACACACACCGATTTTGGCCGGCCAGTATAAAATCGGCCGATATTTTATTGGTAGCGGGTGCTTGCACACTCACCGGATTTTCATCGGTCAAACAATCAGTTGCTTTGTTGCCGTAACTAGCACGCACTACCAAAACGAAGTTAATGCGTAGTAACTACAATTTCACCGAGCATTCGGCGTGTGTGCCACCGGTCGGCGTGTGTGCATGCCAGTTCCCGATCCCACATGTGGTTCACTATTGGAATTTGGACGACCGGTACAAAGTCGGCCGTCCAAAATCGGTGTGTGTGCAACTAGTGTAACGTTGCATCCATGCAATCATCTCCATGTTTGAAGACAAGAGACTCTTGCATATTTTGTGAACTGAATCGGCCACAAGTATGAATAGAGAAAGAATAACACGACCAAATTCTATAATTCGCAATGTGAGTAGTACAGACTAACTTACAGAGCAGTAAAAGTTTCTCGGGGGTTTTATAGGAAAGGTTGAAAATGATAAAAATCATAGGATTGACCCCAGAAGAGATCAAATACAGTGGTTTCGAGCAAGTTTTGTATCAGAGATATCAGTGAGGAACGGCCTAAAAAATCGTAAATAGGTAAGTATATCTCTTTTATTTCATTCTATGCAGCAAATCAACTCGCCGTTTTTACTACAATCACTACTGTTTTTCTCACTCAAAAATGATAAATATAAATTCCACTAAAATGTCTACAAAATGTACAAGCTGTCACTGTCAAAGTCACAACAAACTAGGAAAATCCGTACTGTGTGCCCTTGTCTCTATTATTTATGAGGAAAAAATATCCACGACTATACATATACTCAACTATTCTTCAACCAACCTTACTGAATGAAAAATGTCCTGTGACTCCTAGAATGGACTCCAAATTACGTTTTCCATACCGTTTAGCTCAAATATAATTTTTGTTTGAAGATGGTTGACAATGTTTTGTGGTGCATTTTACTAGTTTGGACTTCCATTATCTAATATGATATAAATTGATTTGAAATCCCTGCAAGAATCTGTAAAAAATTAAAACGATTAGCTGAAAAATAACCTCACATGGAAGAGAAGCCGCCACAACCAGTACTTGTACCCCTACATCAGAGGATTGTCGGAAATGATGAGAAGAATTGGGTCCAAGTATAACATCAGAACCTGCTTCAGATCTGGGAACACTATCCATAGCAGCCTCATGAAAACCAGGCCACCAAACGCGGACTGCGATTTCAAGAATTGAATTTACCCGATACCCTGCGAGTGTGGAGAATCATACATCGGTGAAACTAAGAGGCCATTGAAAGTTCGCATTGCCGAACAGAAGAAACACACACAGCGATGAGAAACCAGCAAATCAGGAATAGCAGAGCATGTTTGGACTCGTCAACATAACATCAAGTGGGCTCAAGCTGAAATGATCTACAAGGAGGAACACTGGTTTAGGAGAAAATTCAAAGAAGCCGCATATATGTTGTCCAACAACGAATTTAGCCAAGCTAGCGTAGAGATACGTAATATATGAAAACCTCTAATCAAGCGGAACACGACCAACTCCCGCCAAACGGTCAGCTCCCGCTAAAACCGGGATAGGTGAAAGAACTCGAATGACCTATAAATAGTCAGATCTCGGAGAAATGAGTCCATTTATCACCCGAAGACGATTGTGGATACCAACAATCGAAACGTATTGAAGTAACTTGGCTTGGAATCTTTAAATTTTTTTATTTTCATTTCTTGTTAATAATTTTTTTAATTTTCATCTCGTGTTAATAGTTCAATTTTTGATTTATTAGCTGTTGCTTGTATTTTATTTCATTGTAATTTCAGTGTTTTTGTTTAATATAATTGTCAGTTTTCAGCTAATCTTCTTAATTTTTTACAGATTCTTTCAGAGATTTCAGATCAATTTATATCATATTAGACAATGGAATTCCGAACTGATGAAATGTTAACTATAATTACTAAATTTCATTTCAACTAGACCTATTCCTATTGATACACTTATACTTTCGAAATAAATTATACTATCAACTGTACATGAAAAATATCAAAAAACTTCAGAATAGACTCCTAAACATAATTTTGCAAAGGATTCAATCAATAAATTCAGTAAAAGTTTCGCTACTGAAGTTTGAACTCATTTTCGCAAATCAACACTCATGCACAATTATGCGAACCCGGCAACATTTACAATTTTAATACATCTGCATATTCAGCAGTTGCCGGCTGTTTCCGAGCCATGAAAAATGTATGAGCAGAAACTTCTTCCTGAATACCGTTTCTCAAGGAGCATCGCTTAGAGTTTCTGACATTAACGTCACTCTATTTCTTCACACAGTTTTTTCACTTTCAATGTTTCGAATATTTTCAAATAATATCTGAATTAGAAATAACTGATAAATAGTTTTCCAATATTTACTTCTGATTCGAATAATAACACAAATTATTAAAATTCTTACAGATATAAACATGATTCACAATTTTTTTTCTGCAACATTCTGCCCAACTGAATTCAAAGGAAATGGCTGACAGCTGAATTTGCCACCCCGAACTGTTTGAAACACAAAAAATACAATAAAAACAGAAAAGCCACACATACTACTCAAAAAATAGCCCTATCAACATATGAGATAACTTCAGATTCGTCAAGAAATATTTCTACCTCAGTTACTTTACTCGTAGTAATAAAGTTCAGCAGTACTTCTGATCTGTATTTCCTGTCTTACTAATGTCTAGAAAATCATCTAAAGATAATTATAAGGATTATAAAATAACAAAAATTAATTGGCGCTCTGGGGCGACTACATAGTGGCGCATTTGCTTTTTCAGCTGCAGGAAAACCCGGAAAAACCTTCAGCACCACATCATCTGAAGATCTTTATCTGCCAATGTCCTCTCTCTCTTATAAAAAAAAATGTAGGGTGTCTCCAGAGGCTCCAATAGCTTCAATTCATCGCCAGAACACTTCGTGACACGACTATCGTCAAACTTAAACCAGTCCACTTGGTCTTCGACCAAGGCGTAATAATGACTAGATCATTAGATTGACTGGTGCCTCAGCTATACTTGTTTCCTTATAACAGTCAGTTAGTTTGGCGCATGTTTGGCAATACAGTCGATCATCACCTGTTAAAATTTCCATTTTCAGATGTGTTAGGAATCACACGTTAAAAGGTAAGACCTCGTTAGTCCTTAGCTCGCACAAGTTTCTCAACTTCTGAGAGTTGTCGTTTGTATGGGGGCGACAGCTGATTAACGGAAAAACAGATTTTAAACAGATTTTTTTTAACAATTAGCTTTGCACGGACTGGTTACTAGTCATATTAGGAAACGCTAATTGAAGTTCCGGAAATTCACATAAGTTTTTCCTACCTCTTGAACATTTACTACAAAGTAAACAGGTGAGGATTTTTCCAGCAAAAGATTTACAAACACAAGACGAGATAGACTGTATGGAATCATCCAATCCAAAGCGGTCAGGAGTATTAATTCTGCTATTTTTTTTTGCTCACGAAAAAGTATTTAACAAGAATCCCAAGAATTCGGAACAATCCTCTTGTTGTCCTAACGAGTATCTAGTGGACTTCAAAGACTCCAGGAAATCGGTTGGCCCTGGAGCGCCAAATAATTGTTGTTGTTTTATAATTTCATAATTCGTATTGAAAATAAACTTGATTACAAATTTCTTTCAATAAATATTATAAGGATTGAAAAGATGTGAAATGGCAGAGATGAAATGAAAAATTCGGGCGTCGGTAGCGGCACAGATACTACAACTTCATAGTTCAGCACTTTATTATTGACTGAAAAAAATGTTGATCGGCACAGATGAAATAAAAATCCGGACGTGGGCTGCGGCATAGCTCCAGCAACTTTTCATTAGGAAATCATCACCTTCAAATTTGGGTGTCATTGACTAGCAAAAAATTAAATGGCAGAAACGATATGACAAATTCGGGGGCATCAGGGCGGCACAGCTCCAGCAATTTCTTTGTCAAGGATCCTGCCACATTCATATTCCAACACTTCATCACTGACTGAAGAAGTAGTGAAATGACAGATACGAAATAAAAAATTGGGGCGTCTAATGCGGCATATACGTGTGTCTGGGACGACGTAGCCACTTCAATTTTTCAATAGGGATCCTACCACCTTTATACAGGGTGTTTCCTAACTACGGTACGATCTGATTGATTCGGCCGTTACTTGATGAAGATCCATAGTAATTTCAAAAACTACACCTCACGATTTGATCTCCACATAGTTTGTGAACATATGATTGGAGTTGCTGTGTTTCTGAGATACGGAGCTGTTGAAGTTACAAACCGTTGAAGTTAAAAAAACCGGTATTTATAAAATATCATAAATATTCTTACACCGATTTATTTGAAATTCGCTACAGTTATTTGAAATGATAAGGCGCTTATTTACCCCTAGATAGAGTATCCCAGTGGAGTATCAGTGGGCGTCACAACCAACAATATTGTGAAAAAAAGTACTATACTAACTTGTTGTAGTTTTTCATTTTTTTAGATTAATCAACTGAAAATACAACTTTCTTGTCGCGTGTGTTTTCTTCATAACTAGCTTCGTTTTCGAAAAAAAAAGTTTAAGCCACTTTGCATATCATCTGATGGATTAGCAAATGGAAATGCGGAAGAAGCACGGAGAATTTACCAAGACAGATCGATATCTTAACAGAGTAATTCCAAGTGCTAAAACATTTAGAACGCTACATGCAAGATAATGTGAGACTGGGAGTTCAATTAGGAATGCAGATGATGAAAGACCAGAAACTGTAGCAACAAGTGAACCAGAAAAAGTTATAGGTACTTTTTATTAGTTCGGACTTTCATTGTCTTATAAGCTATAAATTGATTTGAAATCCCTGAAAGAATCTATGAAGAAAATTAAAAAAGAGTAGCTGAAAAAATAACAATTATATTAAGGGAAAAAATTGAAATTACAATGAAATAAAATACAAGCAACAATTAAAATTTGAACTACTAACACGAGATGAAAAATAAAAAATTATTATTAACAAGAAATGAAAATTAAAAAATTAAAAGATTCCAAGCCACGTTACTTCTCGACGGTTCGATTGTTAGTATCCACAATCGTCTTTGGGTGATAACTAATGGAATGCACCACGAAACATTGTCAACCACCTTCAAACAAACATTATAGGTACTTGATGCTATGGAAGATAATCTTTCAAACAATACCAGGAAGATTCCACTGCAGCTGGAAGTCAGCCCAAAAACCGTATTGACAGTTCTAAAAAGAAACATAGACCCATATCACATACAGCGGGTCCAAACTCTACTGCTCCGGGATTTTCACCTAAGATTAATGTTTTGCAAGTGGTTGATCCATACGATGGCTCGCAATGATAATTATTCATACAATTTTCAGCAACAATTTTCGCTGAACGTTTGGGTAGGACATTAAGAGAGTCATAGTTACGACTGCACCGGGGGGCCTGGGGGGCCGGTTAGGCCCCCCAAACGCACCCTGGCTTTGGATGCGATCAGGTGTGGAGGGGTGGATTTTCGGGAAATCCTTGCGGGTACCGCCCCTCACCCCACACCAACAGGATTTCGCAGGGCTTCCTCCCGCTCACCGAACCCGGAGTTGCCTCCTTACATCTACTTAGTGTGGCTAACCAAGAGACAGGACCATCGGCAGCGTTCGACCGAACGTTCGTACAAGTTAACTGAGCTCTTCTTTCGCCAGAGAGTGCTCGCGTCGCACACCTGCCCCCGCCAACCATGCCAAATATGGTCCCGGAAGTGGCCGGTCGGGGTCCTAAGCTCGGATACTAGTAACTCCGTCCATCCGGGGTCCGACACCTCAAACGTCTGCCTTGGTGCCCTCCAAGGCTAGACTCGGATACTAGAGCCGGGAAGGACCGCGAGCCCCGACACCTCGAACGCTTGGATCCGTACAGAAGCAGGCGAGGATCACGGAACAGCATAAGCCGTCCAGTGCCTCAGTATGGGGCTGCAATGCACCCATGAATGGATTATCGCAACCCTGTATCCCTTTACCCGCTAGTGGAGCCGCTGCCCCTAAGAGGCCAACGCCAGTTGGAGATGAGGTTCGCTAGCCTCCAGCCGCGAGCGGGCACTCACCTCCCCCCTAGAACTCATGTTAGGAAAGTTCCCTTTCCAACGTTTGATGAGTAACCGTCGAGGACTCTTTCGAGCATCCTCTACCACACATCATATGTCGAAGATGTCGCGCCCATTGCCCGTATAGGTGCGTGATAGGGCGGTTCATCAACAACTTTTGGGTGTACGCCGTGTGGTCTGCACCGCATACCCTTACGTTACCCCAAGGGGCACTCATGTTAGGAAAGCTACCTTTCCAGCGTTGGATGAGTAACCGCCGAGGGCTCTTGCGAGACACCTCTCCCACACATCTAGCTTGAAACCGGTCACGCCTGATTGGGTGGTTGACCGATAATTTTATTGGGTGAGTGCCGTGTGGTCTGCACCGGGGGACTGTCAAACACCCATAAGAGAGAGACAGTGACCCCCGACATCACCTACCCTAATGGCCGGCTCGCAATCGTGATATGAATCCTCTAGATTTATATTTATGGGGTCATCTGTAGGCTCTTGTTTATGAAACTCCTGTACTAGATGCGAATGACTAGATGAATTTTTGAACGTGTCAGACAAGCGACGAAAATGTTGAATTTTTAGTTGCTCAATGTAAAAACAAAAAAAAACTACAAAAAAGTCAGTGGCGTTCTTTTTTTTCCTCAATATTGTTGGCTGTATAATTTCAATCTAGTTCGGACTTAATGAGCGCCTTATTACTTCAAATAACTGTAGCAAATTTTAACCAAATTGCTGTAGCAAATTTTAACCAAATTGCTGTAAGGATATTTATATTTTATGAATACCGTTTTTTTAAACTTCAATGTCCTGTATCTGAGAAACGTAGCAACTCCGGACATATGTTCATAGGATTGTTTTTCTTAAAACGACCCATAAAATCACCCTCTAAAGTTTTGTATCGTAGCTAAGAAACATCCTGTATTTCAGCACTTCACTTCTGACTGAAAAAGATGTCAGTCGCCAGAAACGGAATCAAAAGTCAGGGCATCGGGGGCAGCAAATTCTTCATTAGTAATCCTGCCACCTTCATATTCCAGCACGTGATTACTGATTAGAGAAGAAGTGAAATAGAGGAGCCGAAATAAAAAATCCGGGCATTTTGGGCGGCATAGCTGCTGCAATTTTTTCATTAGGAATGTTGCTACTTTCACATTTTACCACGTTATCACTGACTACAACGCAAGTGAAATGGCAGACACCAAACTAAAAATACGGACGTCGGGGGCAGCGCAGCCACTGCAACTTTTTTATCAAGGTAACCAGGCGGTTCGACGTGGGTGCTTTGTTCACTCACTCGAATTGACTGCCGTGTTGGTCGGTGGTTCAACCCCTAGTCTGAACGACCGATATTCACTTGCTATCGTCCAACCCGTGTTAGGAATCACACGTTGAAAGGTAAGACCTCGTTAATCCTTAGCTCGCACAAGTTTCGACTTCTGAGGGTAGTCGTTCGTAGGGGTGCGACAGCTGGTTAACTGAAAAACAGATTTAAAACAGATTTTTCTAAACCCTGCCACCTTCATATGGCACGTTGTTACTGACCAGAAAAGAAGTTAAATGTCAGAGACGAAATTAAAAATTCGGAATTCGGGGGTAGCACAGCTCCAGCAACTATTTCATTAGCAATCCTGCAACTTTCATATCTTAGCACGTCTTTATTAACTATAAAAGAAGTGGAATGACAAGAACGAAATCAGAAATCCGGACTGCAGGGGCGGTACGGCTGCTGCAAATTTTTTATTAGGGATCCTGTGACCTTCATATTTCAGCACGTTACTAATAAGAACATAAGTGAAATGTAGAGACTAAATTAAAAATGCGGGCGTGGGCTACTACAATTTCTTCAATTGGGACCTTCCCCCCACCTTTACCTATATTCTATCTCGTTATTACTGACTAGAAATCGACCTCGAAAATCCGTCCGTCGATGGCGGCGTAGCTACTGCAACTTCTTCTTCAGGGACCCTGCGCTTCCATATTTTAACACGTTATTACTGACAGCCACCTTCAAATTTCAGCATGTTATGCCATTTCACTTCTTGCTATTAACTAATTATGGGCTAAAACATGAAGGTGGCAGAATTCCTGATAACAAAATGGTTGGAGCTGTGCAGCCTTCAACGCCCTTCGTCTCTGCCAATCAGCATCAAGAGTATTTGTTTTGGTGACGAGTTACCTTTTTTCTTGAATGGCAAAATGTGCGATATTGATCAGACATAAACCCAAATATTTTTCGAGAAGGTTACACTCAAACTCTTGATAAAATAAATATCTGGGCAGAAATATTGAGAAATCGTATTGTTGGTCCGATATATCTAAGGATATAAAATTTTATTTTTGAATAGTTTATATCCAGTTCTTGTGATAATTAAAAACATTCGCAAGAAATATATTGAAGTATGTGGAACTAAACTCTCTTCATTCAACAAACAAAACAACCCAAACAACGATAGGTGCGTGATCAAAGCATGATCACACATCACATTTGAATCTATTGGATAAAATAAACAAGCCTCCTTACGCTGCTCCTCCTTACTGCTACAGTGTCGGGGTGGTCAGTTACGTTTTAACGACTGCAGTGTGTACATATAAGGTATTTCAAAGTTTAAAATATTTAAAATGTCAAGTACTGATACGGCTGTAGAAACTGATATATTAGTAAAATTTTATGTCAGCTCTAGTTTCTGAGTTTCAGCTATGTAGATATGAAACAGAAAAAAACATGTATTTAGTAAGAAAAAAATTTAATTAAACATTGAGTTCTAAAAAACTTCGCTTTAAAGCTCTTCTCTGATGTGTAGACAGAATGAGGATAACGGCGCATCAGACACCAACAATAGTCAGACATCATATTAGTATCCCTGAAACCCTGATAACGCTCTTCCATAATGGGTAAGTCTTGATGCATACACTCTCCCTGCTCTTCGCTCATATCTCCTAAATTTTTCGGGTATCCGTCCAGATGATTATGGAGAAAGAGGAGATTTATGCTCATATTGCACCCCAATTTTTTCAATTGTAAAAGAAGGTCATCTACAAGTGCAACATAATTTTCTGAGCGTCAGTTTCCGAAAAAGTTCTGCATCATAGAGACGAAAGCTGTCCAAGCCCTTAGTTCTAGCTAAGTCATAAAATTTCTAAATTAAGTATATTTCGTGATTTGTATCAAATACCGGCTTTAATCTTTTCCATAGTGAACTGTAGGAATGTCTGGCAAATGTAAGAGAAGCAGTCCCCATCTTTAACAAATTGCTTCATGATGCCCAATTTTATGTGTAATGGCGCAATGATAATTTTGTTACGACTTACCAATGAATTCTGAACTATATTGTGTTTTCCAAGCATCATATTTTCTCTCAAGGTCCACTTTCTTTTTACCCAATATTTTTGTTTAGCTCTACTGTCCCAAAGACATATAAAACAAGAAAATTCACTGTAACCAGTTTCATGACCGAGGAGAATATTTACCATTTTTGAATCAACACAAATTTGCCACTTATGGTCACTGTATTTTATTTTATCCAAAACTAGCAAGATATTACAATATTCTTCTTTCTTGTACTTTTCTTGTACTGTGGGCAATAGGCACCCCAGCATATTTATTTCCGTTGAGCTGTCAATGAATAGACGCCAATCGTTTGGTTCGTATTGTGTCAACTTTATTTGTTTTAACAAGTTTTTAATGTCTACAAAATGCAATACAGTTTTCTTCAGAAAAATAACGTCGTAATTCATTTTCTCTATCACGATAAAAACTTATACTTGGGTATATACTACCATTTAGCTCGATTTTTAGTGTTTAAACCGTTTATGTTAACTCTACAAAAGTAACAGTTATCGGTATGATTTTTTGGTTCTCGCCAAATAGTTGGTGTTTCAAATTTAAAGGCACTTCTTTCACCACTTTTCCATAATCTTGAATATTCCCCATACGATTTACAAATACAATCAGGAGCCCAAGACTTCTCATGTTCATCCAAGACCATCCCAAAATACTCAAAATAGGTATTTTTCACCAACACTGATATAAATTTTCTACATTTCTACAAATATTATCCGTTTATGTAGCAAAAATTAATTGGATTTTAGAAACAACGTCTCCTGGAACTACTCATGTCGGAAAAATTTTAGATACTAACCTAATTAACAGTAAAATACGCACGTTATCGATGATACACTTAAATGATAAAAATCGAAAACAAAGTAACTCGAGCTACACAAAAACTCTTGAGAGTCGAATTGACAAAAATAGGTAAAAAGTAAACACTAACGATCATAAAATTCACGTCAACAGACAAAAAGGTAAACTTTGTAAACTCCACCTAAAAAAACTAATGAAAAAAATGTAATCATGAACATTTTCAGAAATCAAATTGTACTGAATCCTTTAATGACCGTTGATGAAATCGTGAGAAAAATAGGAAATATTGCTGGAGTATCTTCTTCAAGTATCTATAGAGAATATAAACAAAAGCATTCGTTTTCGGCTCCAAAACCATATCCCACACGAAAGAAAATCATTGATAAAGTAGACGATTTTGATTTAAACGCTATTTGAAAAAAAGTAAACGACGATCCTGATCTGCCAAATTTGAAAATGTCGATATTCCACAAATCATAAAAAAATAAGTTTTAAATTCAAAAAGGGGGATAAATAGTTTGTTGCTCGAGAAACCAGAAACAGTATTGAAGAGACGACAATATTTAATGAAAATAAGAGCCTACAGAACTGAAAATAGAAAAATCTTATTACCTGGTTGAAACGTGGGTAAACGCAGTCCAAAATTTGGGTTGATCATTCATTAATTTCTTCAAAACAAGCCTTTTTAGATTGCCTCCCAACTGGCTTGCAGAACACTTCAGGTAAGAATCACCTTATTATTCTATCAAGAAACCGCGTATGTTTGTGAACAAGATAATTTGTTATTGTTATGTGATGTTATTAGTATGAAAAGAAACGCTTCGCCTCTTTCAACTAAAACGAAATAAATCCATTGTTGACGAAATTGCTGAAGCATATAATAGAATAGTATTACGTCTTCCCCCTTACACTGGGAACTCACCCCAATATAGCTTATTTGGGCGGACATAAAAAACTACGTTGCCAAAAAAAAATAATAAAAAATTTTGTGGTCTCAAAAATGTTTTTAGTGAAAATGTTTCGTCTATTACCGCTGAAAAATGAAATGATTGCGTAGGGCATGTGGAAGATAAAGTAGAAATGAAAATGTTAGGATTAGACGATCTAATGGATGATTCAGTTGACATAAATCCATTGATGATTGATCTCAATGATGATTCTTCTGTTTAAAAATCTGTTTAAAATCTGTTTTTCCGTCAATCAGCTGTCGCCTCCATACGAACGACAACTCTCAGAAGTTGAGAAACTTGTGCGAGCCAAAGACTAACGATGTCTTACCTTTCAACGTGTGATTCCTAACACGGTTGCAGAATCATCCCCGCTCCAACCAGATAAATTCTATCGAGACAAATATCTGGTCGAGGCGGAAATCGAACCCACGATCTTCCGATCGTGAGTCGGGCGCACTACCACTGCGGCCAATTCCACAACTACTGGCAGTTTTTCAGCACCTCAGTAATCGGTCTGAAATGACAAAAGGATTTATTATTTTCTTATTTTTTTATGTATACGCTAAAACGTCATTGTGAAATCAAACACTGTTTACCCGTTTGTCCTGCTGAAATAAAATGACCCCATTTTATGTATTTCATTTAATGTTTAATACACAACATCTTTTTTGTTTCATTCATTAGTTCAACTTTGAATAATTTTTCTAAAGCCAGAAGCAGATTATTTAAAAAAAATAAAATTTTGGTCGTTCCTTAGTGCGACTCTGTACAAGCAGCCTTGTCTGGGAGATAACGTGCACTATGCATGGTAATGTTTCGGAGCAATCCACTGCTGTTTTCATAAAATTGCTTTGAGTGGCATGTTGAAAAGAAATAATAAATACTATGTTATAAATTCAAAAAACTACAATTTGTTATGTTATGAATGTTCTCCTAAAAAGTACACTTTTACCTATTATGTCCACAAGTTTTAATGTTGCCATACAATAAACGACAGATTGAACCTATTTATATTGTGCTATATTCCTACTTACTGAGAATTGAATAGTAGTCTCTGCATCACCGACATTGATTCATTACTTGGAATGAACCAATTGAACAACTTCAATGAATTATGGGATGATATCATTTCGGGAAATATTATGCATTGATAAAATCGAATTACTGAACAATTTAGACTTTCTATTGTTCATTCATTGATTTTCTGTAATAGGAACTGGGAATGGATTAAAGTTTCATACAATACACTACAGTTCACAAATAAATCACACCAAAAAGCAATAAATGGGATATATGAAATAAAATTAATCCCATTTCAATACTTTCATATTCCATCCTGCTTCAATTAAATGTAGTGGATTAGTTGGAAAAATGCCAGAATTTGTTTTTTTATTCATATGAGTTGAACGAGTGTAACAAAATAATTTAGTTTTCGATACCATCAGGAACAGGAATATCGATTCAATTAGAAATCGCAAATATTTAATTTTGTTCAATAACCAAAAAAACCACGACATTTTTGCATCAAGCGGGGATTGTAAACGGGTATAGGTAACTATTTTGCAGGTCTGCAGGTCAGAAAATTGTTCTCAGTAGACATTGCTCTCGTAATCTTGTAGGAGGACAGAAATTCTTGCAGATCGGGTCTGCCAAACATGAATCTCGACCAGGTTAATCAGTTTCGACAGAAAAAATTTCGAACCCCCACCCAAAAATTTCACAATTCTCAAAAAACTGAAAATACATTTTGTAGGTCGGCGAAAATTCTTACAGGTCGGATCCCCCAGACATGAACCTCGACCAGGTTAATCATTTTCGACAGAATATTTCAGCCCCCACCCTCTGAGTAGGGGTTGAAAACAAACCTTGAAGGTCGGCAGAAATTCTTGCAGGTCGGGTCTGCTAGATATAAATCTCGACCAGGTTAATCATTCTCGACAGAAAAAATTTCGAAACTACATCCACAAATTTCACAATTCTCAAAAATTTGGAAATAATTTGAATTTTATTGTACCCAACACGTGACGGTTGAAATTTGTTTATCGAAATGATGAATCCGACCGAGATTCTCATCTAAGGAGCCAAACCTGCAAGAATGTCTCCGACCTGCAAGGTTTAATTTCAAATTATTGAGAAATGTGGAATTTTCCCATACTCAAAGAGTGGGAGTTGGATTTTTTTGTCAAAAATTATCAACCTGGTCGAGATTCATGTCTGGAAGACCCGACCCCTGCAAGAATTTCCGCCGACCTGCAAAATGTATTTTCAATTTTTTAAGAATTGTGAAACTTTTGGGTAGGAGTTGGAGAATTTTTCAGTCGAAAATGATCAACCTGGTCGAGATTCATGTCTGGGAGACCCGACCTGCAAGAATTTCCGCCGACCTGCAAAATGTATTTTCAATTTTTTAAGAATTGTGAAACTTTTGGGTAGGAGTTGGAGAATGTTTCAGTCGAAAATGATCAACCTAGTCGAGATTCATGTCTGGGAGACCCGACCTGCAAGAATTTCTGCCGACCTGCAAGGTTTATTTTCAATTTAATGAGGAATGTGGAATTTTTTCATACTCAAAGAGTGGGGGTTGGAATTTTTTGTCGAAAATGGTTAACCTGGTCGAGATTTATGTTTGGATGACCCGACCTGCAAGAATTTCCGCCGACCTGCAAAATGTATTTCCAATATTCAAAGAATTGTGAAACTTTTGGGTAGGAGTTGGAGAATGTTTCAGTCGAAAATTATCAACCTAGTCGAGATTCATGTCTGGGAGACCCGACCTGCAAGAATTTCCGCTGACCTGCAAAATGTATTTTCAATATTTCAAGAATTGTGAAACTTTTGGGTGGGAGTTGGAGAATGTTTCAGTCGAAAATTATCAACCTGGGCGAGATTCATGTCTGGGAGACCCGACCTGCAAGAATTTCCGCCGACCTGCAAAATGTATTTGCAATTTTTTAAGAATTGTGAAATATTTGGGTGGGGGTTCGGAATTTTTTCTATCGAAAATGATTAACCTGCTCAAGATTTATGTCTGGCAGACCCGACCTGCAAGAATTTCTGCCGACCTGCAAGGTTCATTTCCAATTTAATGAGGAATGTGGAATTTTTTCATACTCAAAGGGTGGGGGTTGGAATTTTTTTGTCGAAAATGGTTAACCTGGTCGAAATTCATGTCTGGCAGACCCGACCTGCAAGAATTTCTATCCTCCTACAAGATTACGAGAGCAATGCCTACTGAGAACAATTTGCTGACCTGCAGACCTGCAAAATAGTTACACCCATTGGAAACGAAATGGAAATGCCGACTACATAGTACAAGCGGTGTCCTTCGCTTCAAATAATAAAAAAGTTCAGATAACCGAAAGAGTTTTTATAACGCTTGCATATTTTGCTGTTTGTGAATTGATTCTTTGATAGAAGAGACATGGATAGATTTGTCCCATCCGTGACATAAAGCCGTAATGTTAAGAATGAAATGCGTGCTTCATAAGACAAGTGTCCGAAACTTCGAAGTTCGCTATTGCCAAAGCGAGAAATCCATGTAAATCAAATTTTCCATCGTAACTCTTTCATATATGTGTTATTTCGTGTAGTGTTCCCATGAACGATATCTGATTCAATTTCGTTATGAATGTAAAGAGTACAAACAGAATAGAAAAAAGTGATTTTCGTATAACTCAATGTTTTCATGAAAGTGGTTAGGTTAGGATAGGTTAGGTTAGTTCCAAAGTTAGTGGGTCTATTCGACTCTCCACCGCCACCCGTAAGGGTTTATTGTGGCTCACAAAGCCGATTAGTTTGTATGGTGAGTGGTCTTTCAGGTCAGATGGTAAGAGTACGGCTCTGCCGAACTCTAAAAACCTTATTCAGTCCCCTGCGGAGCAGGCCCAAAGTATATGCTCAAAACTCAAACCAATGCCAATGACAGGTTCTGGTACGATGAAGCTGCTTGCAGCTCCCTTCTTTGCAAGGGAGTCATTGCCTTTCAGGCCAGTATAGCCAGGAACCCAGACCAAAGACATTATGTTGAGTCTTTCTAGGGAGGAGAGTCGTTTTTGGCAATTTGCTATCAATTAAGCCGTTGCTCGGTAGGAGCCAAGAGCTTTCAACGTCGCTTGACTGTCCAAGAATATTTTTATTGACTTGTGTATGAGGTTAGATTCTTCCAATCTCTCCGCACACAATTCAATAGCGTAAATTTCCGCTTGAAATACAGTCGCATAGGTTCCTAGGCAGGTTGATATCTCTGTCCTGGGTCTGCGACTGAAAACACCTGCACCGGAACCGGAAGGTGTTTTTGATCCATCTGTGAACCAACAAAAATGAAAATAGTTGCTCCGAAAAGATGTTTTTCTTCTAGTTATGTTCTGGAATTGGTCGCGGTGGTAGTGCGCCCGACTCACTATCGGAAGGCTGTGGGTTCGATTCCAGCCTCGACCAGATATTTTTCTCGAGAGAATTTATCTGGTTGAAGCGGGGATGATTCTGCAACCGTGTTAGGAATCACACGTTAAAAGGTAAGACCTCGTTAGTCCTTAGCTCGCACAAGTTTCTCAACTTCTGAGAGTTGCCGTTCGTATGGGGGCGACAGCTGATTAACGGAAAAACAGATTTTAAAACAGATTTTTTTTTAAACAGTTTGCATCTGAATTCAACCACGCAAAATCCACACATCTTCAAAAAGAGTTTATTTTGAACTTAATTGCTTTTTTCCTTTGAAAGTTCCACACAATTTAAAAAAAAATGGAGAAGTGGAAGCTAAAGAACTTTCCTTTCTAAACTAATCTTCTTAAGAATATTTCCCTCTTAATTCAAAGAAGTATAGGTTTTCACATACTACAGAGTACAGCAATGTGTCCGTATAATCAAAGGTTGGGTTGACATTTTTTGACAGGATGACGAAGAATTTGTGGTAGAATGGAAGAATGGTATAAATGAAATCAACTAGTGGTAATTAGACAAAAGTTTTTTTATTCATTTCAATAAAGTGATCATGAATTACCACAAAATGAACAAGTCATCAATCACACATATGACGAAAAATCACCAAATAACAGCATCTTGCCTACAGTCTCAGAAGCATTGTATAACTACTTAATTGCGCAAAGAAAATACCAAGAGGAAATATTTTGATAATAATGTATTGAAAAAATAATATTTTGGTTGAAATGACATAAAACTACCACTTTCCCAACTAATGCCATGGCGGATATCAAATGACACCCAACAGATATTTTTCCACCGCTCAGGGATGCAGTTCCTCATGTTAGCATCTTCGAGCTGAATAGTATTATGTATCTTGTCTAGGAGCTCATCAAATGGAACAAACAACATTCAAAAATAATTGAAAAACTTCTTCTCATCCTGTTTTGGGTAAAACGTGGCAAAAACTCCTGCATCATCGCGTTTTTGGTTGATTGGATATATCCAAAATATTCTTGATCGTTTCTGTCGTCGAAGTTTGTGTTGACGCTAGAAGAGGTATATGGCAACAGCTCGCGATCCATTCCACGACTGAGCTCAAAGAGCCAGGAACAAAAAAAGGTTTGGGAGGAAGGTAGGAGTGATGAACACTCCCATATAGGAGCGAGAGACGTGAAGCTCCCCGTGTGAAAAGTCCTAACTGTTTCTCCGGTCAAGAGATGGTGTTCTCAGGTAACGTGTAGGCATCCAGACCAAAATATGCAGTTCTTGATTCGTACCTACCATGTTCTGGAATACCCTTCACAGCAGCTATAATGGCATACTTTGAGTTGGTAAATATTGCGATTGTCGGGTGTTCAGGGTGCAAGATTTCCAATTTGATGCCCTAAGCAACCTACCCATGTGAGGATATTTGTGCATCAGCTATACCTGACTAGTTGTTTGCCTCTGATTAGGTGAATCATCATTTTAGCGTTTATTGATCTGATAGGTCTGAGTTTGTTTTCTCTCCTGACGCAGACCTCGTTTCTGCTCCTCAAGAATTTGATCTCATGAAATATCCTAGTCGAAAGGATGGAAAGTTGCAGAAATGGAAAGATCTTGCCCTTGAACCGATGGTGAAGCTTGGACAGTTGGGGCCATTCAGCCGACGTTCATTTTCTTGGATTCTTGGTTATTTCATGGTCCATATAAGAGCCCACGAGTACAGGAGTACACAAGTGCTCCCCTAAGGAGTCCATCACAGCAGAGCCGGCTCCGTCCAACATCTCCATCTTGGAGACTTTACAAAACAAAATACTACGGATGATTGTGAATGCTCCGTGGTTCTTGCGTAACGAAGCCATCCGCAGAGATTTGCAGCTGCCTTCCATTCAGCAGTCCATTCAGTCGAGGAACCGGCGAGTTTTAGATAGTGCGGAAACTCACGAAAATCCATTAGTTAGGGAAGCTATAGACTATACTGTAGACGACCCCGCCCGATATAGAAGGCCCCGACACTCTGTCGAATGACGCCCTCATGTCCTCCGTTAACAGATGAATAATATCTTCATCCATCTCACCCCAGCCAGGTAGGGGTACACCGCGAAAGGCGGTACTGATGTCTGAGCACATTCATGCCACCATCACTAATCAGCTATGACCCATTTGTCTCTCTGACGAAAACCAGTCCAAAGGGTAGGAAAGGCTCCAGCCTGAAAGAAATCAAGATGACGAGCAGGTCACAGCAGAGCCCCGCATTATCGCTACGGCGAAGGAGTCCTGTATCGGGAAGGTTCCATTAGTGGCAAATATGTCACTTGAATTATGTCCACTATTATTATGTCCAAATTATAACTGGCCAAGTAATTGTTGATCTATTTTCATAATTATTTTTAATGTGTGTACCGGGTGTGATGGAAGTGCCCACATTTTGTTGGTGTACTTTAAGATCTGTTGGTTTCATCTGAATTTGAGAAGAGGAACTCCTGCCTCACAGCAAATAGATTCCATCGGACTGGTACGAATTGCTCTCAACCCTCGGCAGTGTATGGATTCGGGGATTTTGAGACGGGATCTCCGTGCTGACGAGTGAACGATACTTCCGTAGTCAATTTTGGATAGAACTAGCGACTTGTAGAGTCTCAGAAGCACTCCTCTAATGGCACTCCAATTGATGTTAGATACACCTTCGATAGTGAAAATCAAAATGAATTCGAAAACGCTTGAGGAAGCTATTGTATAACGAAACACGTGTTGTCTGTCTGGTGGAAATCTCACAATAAAGTGTTGTTTGAATAACATCAATTATTATCGGCCGATTCCATCACATATTGAATTGAATTCATGGCCTCCTTGCTGAAATGATGAAGAAAACTGTTTCGACCTAATTTTATTTCATTATCAATATTATCAAACCACACTCTTCCATAATCTTTTTTCAAAATTGGTATGCCTGTTAGAAATAATCAAAACACGCTGATTACCATTCGACACTGATATATTGCTTCTTCAAGTCCAGCAATGCATTTGTGGTTCAGCCTAGTACCAATGACGTGACCTACGGTAAGTCGAAACAGCGCTGTTTGGTGTTAAACATAAATGCGTTGTGTTTAGGCTTGTTTAGGCTCCAGTTTACAACTGCTATTTTGATTTAATATTATTCAAATGAAACAAACTGCAGCTTTGATCAATTCAACGGTAACAAATTATAACTTGAGTTTTGAACAACGATTACGATGAAATGGCTTGAAAATAAAAATTTTAAGAAATCAATTTATTTTGATTTGACACATCCTGAGTTTTTGTTCGATCAATACCAAACTTTGCTGGTGGCCCTTCGCATTCATGTGCCGCGCCGATGTGTATGTTTGATAAGAATGTCAACACACGTTTTCACTCGTAAAATTTCAGAGGTATTACACCCTTTCTTATCACGTCTCATATTACGTGATGCACGTGTATTCATCTCCTTGTTATAATTTATTTTCACAAATTCGATTCGACATGAGTATTCCCAAAGATATAGATTCAAACCTTTTCTTCTGAATGTAATACGTCATAGGCATGGTTGAACTCATGACCCTTCTGTGAAAAGATGATTTGCAAATGTGGAATTGGTCTCCATAATCAAGAAATCCCTTCTATGTTCTTTTATTCTTTGAGAAAAGGTTTTCCCTATCACAAATCATAAGCTATTGTATAGTAAAACACGTGATGCAGTTCTGTAAACTGTTCAGGAAAATCTCAAAATGAAGTGTAACATGTATCCGCCAACTCACCACATTACTAGTTTTTTTTTATAAATTCTAGTAGCCACTATCATAACAAATTCATTCAACCATCACAGCACAAGTATTTGTCAACATCATCGGAGTCAGATCATGCGATTCCTTGGGAGAATCGCATGATCAGTAGGTTGAATGGACTGACGCCTATTATAAAACAACTACTCCCCTGGCTAATACCACGAATAAGGATGGTCGAGTATTTACGGAGCAGGTATTTTGTCACTGTTCCACGATGATACTAGTATGGAACAGGTACCCGAGAGGCGAAAAATACCTGTTCCATGTGTTCCGAGTTCCGAGAGAACTCTACTCGTCGATTCGATACTCGATATCCTTATTTTTTAACAGGCCACGAACGGTGTGCTGTTCGACTGGCGCGTGTATCTAGGCGCTGTGGCCAAGAGTATTGGAGGTAGTACGTGTATTTTTTAGGAACAGGTATTACTGATAAAATAGGTGGAAGTGGGTAGCGGGTATAACAGTGACAAAGTATATAAGTATCATACGGCGACGGTGTTCAGTCACAACGATGATCTCCCGTATTAGAATTTAGAATATGAGCACATGTTTAAATATTTCGAAGTGTTGCTGTAGATTATTTTCGAAGCCAATGTTTATTTACAAATATTGACTGATGCTATTATGGAAATAGAACTCGGAAAATTAAATGAAAAATATTTTTGAAAACGCGCTTCGCATCTGAGCAATATACTAATGAACAAGGATATGAAAAATCAAGTAGGTACAACTGAAATAAAATTGTAATCAATTATTTCATAACTCTCGAAGTGAAAAACAAAATATACATGGAGTAACAAAAAACAACATGAATAAGTAAACTCTGTATAAAATAAATAATTGAAAATTAACTAAATGATTCGATGCGTTTTGCCTCTAATTGCCTCTGGACCAGAAGTTAATGATTTTGTGCAACTGTATTTAAAAATAGCAGTTGCTCCAATTTCTGAGAACTCAGCATCGTTCTTCTCTCAGAAAACAGAAGTCGCTAGAACACAACATATTTCTCTTACTAGTTTACCCAAAAAAGGGTACTTATACTTATTTTCTCTCCACCATTGAAGAGGGCTCTTTTCTCGAACCAAAATATCATCATCAAAATATCTCTGCACTTCTACGATAGCTCTGGAACTAGATGTATGCTTTGGCCTATTTTTTGTTACATTTTCATCAAGCATGTCCCATAATGAATACGAATACACTTTGGTGGTTGACGCTGATTTGGATTTTTCAGGAACATTCGATTTCAGGTTTCCTATAAGTGCTGTTTTATCAGGAATATTATTCCTGGATATCATCTCAGTAACTAGTTCGATAATATTTTTTTTTGCACTTTCAGCTGCATCTGAATTCTTGAAAGCATACGATTTGAATCTTGGATCCAGAAATGTGCAAAGAGCTAATGTATTGCTACGCTCAACATTTCCTAATCTGTTGCGTATTCCCCTCTCCAATACATTAATTATTTCTTTCGTAACTTCAGTGAAATTTTCGTTCGAAAATTTTTCACATAAGTTCAAAAGTCCTCGATTCAAAACTATCACCAAAGATGCTGATATATAATTTTCGCCACTGACGCATTAAGTAGCATCTTCAAAGGGCTTCAGAATCTGGCACAACTCTCTCAGAATGTTCCATTCTTCGAGCGTCGGTGGTATCAAAGATTCATTAACTAGGCCAATTGTCGATCTGATTGCATCTTTCAGCTCAATAAATCTCTCCAACATATAAAAAGTGCTATTCCATCTGGTAGCAACATCCTGTATAAGTTTTTTTGGTATTGTGGTTCCTGATTGTTTCTGGTAATTCATCAATTTTGTGTTTGATGAAGCACTTCTTCTGAAATAGGTCACTATTGATTTGACTTTATTTATCAGGGGTATAACTGATTGAAGTGCATCAGTCACAATAAGATTGAGAGTATGAGCAAAACATCCAAAATGTTTCCATCCCAATTGCACTTGCAATGCATTTGTTATGTTACTCGCATTGTCTGAAAATGCCATTATGATTTTTTTTCTAGTCCCCATTCTTTCACAACTTCACCTAATTTTTCGTCTAAATTGATTCCAGTATGGCTCTTTTCAAAAACAGAACAGCTCAATAAAACAGATTTCATTGTGAACTCTTCATCAATATAATGAGCTGTGATACCCATGAAACTTTCATTATTAGCAGAAGTCCAGCAATATGTGGTAATGCACACGTTCAGGACATTTTTCATTTCATCTCTGGCTTTATTGAGATGAGTCTCATAAAGGGCTGGAATCATTGAACTGGAAATTGTGTGCCTATTTGGCAATTCATAAGTCGGATTCAGGACATGCACGAATTTTCGGAAACCTTTGTCCTCGACGATACTGAACGGCTGATAGTCAGTTGCAAATAAATTTAAAAGTACATTATCAATTTTTTTCTTGGCACTCATCGTTAGTTTTTTCGAGATATAGACTGTTAGGGTTTCTTGTTTCTTTTTTTTCATAGGATTTTCAACTGTGCTGGAATTTGATACAAGAATCCCGGACGTTGACGGTATTTGAATATCGTCAGCCTTCGAGAATTCATCAATTTTTTCTGAATTTTCAGGGTATGGACAAGATGTTTTTTGTGTTCAAGGAAGACTAATTGTTGGATGCTTTCGGCTCAAGTGTTTCTTTAAATTGGAAACAGAAGATTTGTAGGACAATATTTGCCGGCAGACGGTACATTTGGCATTATAAGCATCAACAGCAGAAAAAACATTCCAAATTGGGCTTTTCTTATTATTATCCGACATGATTGGGACGTAACTAGAAATATTCTCTGATAAAGTTGTACAAGTCACCGTGCGCTCTACTCTTTCGTATGTATTCTGACTTCTGACAGTTCTGACTCGCTATTAAAACAAAGTGATACCAACTTACCAAATACCAAAACAAGTGGGAACCTAGATACCTAGAATACGTGAATCCGGTGAATCGTTCGTAGTGGGGTACGTTTACGTACAGCCCACCCTCACGTGATTACGATACCACCGGTAGTAGAGAGTACAAGTGGAAGTGGAACTGTTATGTTAGATCTGTTCTTGGCGCACGGCGCACTCGGCGCAGCGGAACAACTAGTATTTTTGGAACAGGTATTTGTAACAGGTATGCGTCTGTCACTGCAACAGGAGATACCTGTTCCAAAAAAATAATGGGATCAGCCATCCCTAACCACGAAGGCCGTTGGATTATATCCGACAGGCGTCAGTGCAGGAATCTTCTCGGTTTCGGGCTCATTAGCCACTCGTCAGTGGCCATCATCGACCCAAAGTCAATGATATTCCATAATTGAAAATCGAAATTCTTTCAGAGTATTTCATTCCTCTTCCCAAGTTGGAGCGAACAACAAAATGTCACTCCATCTAGTAGACGAGGAACTAACCAACTGCATATCCGAAATTTGAACGATTCCTCTGAATGAGGAAGAAAAACTTTTTTATTAGTCAATGGGCTATGCTTGAAGACTGGCAGTGAAGAAATCTAAAGAAATGACCTTTAAACGATCAAGCCAGTTTCGAATATACCTCGGATATACATACATAAATGATCATTCGATCTATATGAATTTGTGGGGTAAACACCATGAATTTTTCAAATGACTATGAAGTTGATACACTCCTCGAAACAATCGAAGGATCACTTATTTATGAGGTTGTAATTTTTTAACAGTGAAAACCTTATCATATGTTATATTATTTTGGAAGGCAATTCAAATGGTTACCAAGTCAATGCTAAATTATTGAATACTTTTTTGTTATGTATTGAGTATACGTGAGAAAATTAAAAAACTAACAAAATGAAAATGAAAACCCTTCAATCATTGTGTTTCGTCCTCGGACAGTGGAAGATAGGATCGTGGAACATCAACGGTTTAACAGACAGGAGAAACAAGCTACTGAAACTGCTATCACGACTAGACATAGACGTCATGGTACTACAGGAGACACGGATAACGAGTGAAAAGAACTACCGCATCCCAGGATACAACCTATATAGGACAGACAGGCAAGGAGGGCGCCGCGCAGTAGGGGACGTCGTGCTGCTAGTAAAAACCGAACTAGCGCAACACGAAGACAGAAATCCGGAAATACAACTCGGAGAAGCAGTAGCGGTCAGAGTGAAACTGACACACTATGAATAAGCTGAGAATTTCGTCGGTATACCTGCCTCCGCAAGGTTTACTTTACTTACTTATTTTACTTTACTATAAGATTAGAGAGAACCGACATAGCAAAAATGCTCCAAAATCACTCAACAGTTACCATAGGCGACTTCAACGCAAAGTCGCGCGACTGGAACTGCAGGAATGGAAATCAAAGAGGCAGACGGCTAGCCAGAATACTAGAAGAATTTGAGGACATCGTGGTAGTAGCACCAGAATCCTCAACACATTACCCACGAGAAGACCAAGTCCCAGACATTCTCGACGTCGCGATAGTGCAGAACATCACTACTACGGAAATGGAAGTACTGGGCGAAGGATCATCAGACCACAACTCCATCCTATTTACAATAGGAAGAAGTGAAGTGGAAACAGATAATCCAACAAAGAGAATCATCGACTGGTAAATATTCCAGCGCACTATACACGAAGCAATAGGAGACATAACACGTATCGAAACAAAGACCGATCTGGAGAACGCCACACAACAGCTGCAACAGGCGATCATCCAAACAATGGAAAGGAGCGCGCGGGAAGTCCCAACCCAGCGCTCCAACTTACAAAAGATCCTCCCATTAGAAACGATGGAGCTCATTAGAATCAGAAGACGCCTGAAAAGACGATATTAACGGACTCGCGCACCAATAGACAAAATGTGTATGCAAAGAGCCGGCAGGCGATGCCGCTGCAGAGTAGGACAAGAACTCTCAACGATGCGATTACTGGAAGCAGGGGTCCCAGAAGGTGCAGTCCTTTCGCCACACCTCTTCTCGGTATACATAGCAGACGTGCCCAAGCCAGAGAACAACTTTAACAAGTTGACGTTCTACGCGAATGACACAGCTCTGCTGGCGAGATCAACAAGCTAAGCGCACGTCACTAAATACTTGCAGAAACAGGCAGATAGATTTGAAGAATGGACCAACCTGTGGGAGATCAGTATAAACCCTGACAAGAGTTAGGCAATACTGTTCACCCGGATGAGGGTACACGGAAGGAAATGTCATCTTCAACGGACAAGAGATTCCGTGGACCAATGAAGCTAGATACTTGGGGGTCAACCTAGACAAAGAATTAACCTTCAGGTCTCACGTACAGCAGAGAATAGGAATGGCGAGATCTGCCCGACAAAACCTATTACCAATAATAGGCCGAAGAAGCAACATGGGACTGAAAGCTGCTGATAATAAAGACCGTAATACTACCGATAATCATGTATGCCTGCACTACCTGGGGCCAGTCTATGAACGCGTGCGTAAGGGCTGCCGTAAACGCTCCAAGATATGTACTGAATAAGTACATACTCTAGATCTAGACCTGAACATACACCACGTGGACGCATACATGAGGAAACACGCAGAGGACACGTTCGACAGAATTTGAGCGCACGACAACCCAGCTCTAAGTGACTTACATAACACACTAAACAGGGATGACCCCAGATTCCGAGAGAGGGACAAACACAGGAGGCCAACAAAGCAGAACCTAAGACCACCCCCGAAAGTCGCTGTCAGGCTGCCCCGGTAACTATAAAAATTTCTCAGCCAGACGTCAAACTAATCTCATTTTCAGATTCACTGAGAACCAACACTTGCTCGTGACTAAAAAGACACACGTCTCCGGTTAGTTTTTGGGGACCCCATGCAATAATTCAGTTAGGAAAGTCATGATAAAACAATTCAACAGATCAGAAAGTAAGAGCACCCAGAGGCTGACTTTCGACCAAAGAAGGCCAGATGTCAATCTTGCTGAAGTGCCCATCAAAATAAAAAACTAATCAATACAGTTTATTGTACGATTTTCACTATAAAAGGGTTTTACGAAAACCGCGACACGTGTTTCGCTATACAATAGCTAAACACGTGTCACCCTTTTATAGTGAAAACCATACAATAAACTGTATTGATAAGTTTTTTAATATGGATTTTCTTCAAGTATCGGCCAGTTCTATTCAATTAAAGAAGTGCCCATCAGTAAGTTGAGGACCGCTCCGGAGGAGCTGGGGTGGATGGACGAGATGGGATGTTCTGCACACATCAACCGTGTGTGGAAGATTTCAACTCAGGGCACTTAACCTGGGAGGGGGCATGGGGGGGACTCTTCTTGAAGAGCTATTTCCAGCTCATCCAAAGTAGTGGGTTGGCGTTGTCGGCCCTGGATGCTTCTTTCCAGTTGATCCCAGACATGATCGATGGGATTCAGGTCCGAACTGCAAGCGGACCACCCCAAAGTGGTGATATTGTGGGCCTGTAGGTACTGACACACGATCTCTGCAGAGTGGGGACGGGCTCCATCATGCATAAAAATGAAATTGTGTCCTCCTGCTTCTGCTCTGTGACGTTTCCCCAGTTCCTCTCAGCAGAGAAGAAAGCCAAGGACTCCGTCATATCTGTATTTTTATAACATTATTGTATGTATAGGCATGATATTGTTCTTCTTTGTCAATTCAAGCTCCGCGACAAGATTTATATTTTTTTTTTAATTTATTGGAATATAAAACGATCATGAAAATTCGAAATTATCGAGTCAATGAATCAAAAAGCTAGCGAAAGTACAAATTCTAAACGTCTTAATATCAAAAAAGTCAAGATTGATTCCTTCATAACTAAAAATTCATACAATTTGACCGATTTCAATTTCCTACTGATTTTCAGAAATTATGTCCAGATCAATGGAAATCTGATAAAGATAATGATAACAAATTTAAAAAATTTACGCGTCGTAAATGATATTGCTGAGCGAGGAGTTCATTCGATGGAATCATATAATCGGAGTTTAACTTATAATGAGGAACAGAAAAAATACTTATTACAAGTTGTAGCAATGCATAGAAAGCAATTTCTGAATGCTAGTAAGCAAACATTACTGTTACCACCAACTAAGAAATTAAAGAAAAATATTATTGCAGTAATTCTGACGATTTTAACTCATACATTGAAGTTTATATTCATTCTCTAAATAGAAATTATAATCTATATTGTAAATGATATTTACTGTAAGATTGAAATTTCCATTTCCAAGAATATTTGGTTAAAATTATTAACATTCACCTTTCCAGCTCTACCACTCAAAAACTGTTGATTGGAAAGTGTTTGATTCAAGGAACTTTTTGTAACAAATTCAATTCCCTACAAAATCTGTATACTCATTTTTTCGAAAAAAAATCAATAGCGAAAAATAGAGTTGAAACCGAAAAAAAAATCCCATGTTATTTATATGTGGAATCGAATTTTCGAATGAGCAAAGCCTCTAATTGACTTAGAATTTTTTTTCCAACAATTTTTTTTCTATAAGTTATCAGATTTTCAGGTAGGATCAAGAAAAAAAAATATCGCCTAAAAATTAAACACCCTAATATACATATATTGATTTTCTACAAATATTTAAATTTATCATTGGTTTTTATTGACAAATTAATGTTTTTAAATAGATTTTTCATTTTTATTTATTATTTTCATTGTCGGATAGATCAGTAATTACTGTTGTTGATTGTAAAAACAAGACAATATGCTTATGGGGTGAGAAATAAGATACATATGTTTCCAAATGAAGATTAGAAAGATATCTAGAGAAAACTGCATCGATTGTTGTTCCATCAGCTCCATCTCTTGTGGTAGGCTTATTTCGGTTATTATTCATTTATAGTTCTAATTTATCTTGTAGAAAGTTTACTAAGAGTTGTTCATCTTGAATCTTCTGCTAAATTTAGTGGCAACGTATGATGGTTTTCTCCTAATTCCCCAGAACCTACTCTCTCTTGCCCCTACGGTAATATTCGAAACGTAACTCTTTCTCTTTCAATCTTCACCAACTTATACCTCCCTCTCAACTTCCGTTCGCCTCGCCCGATCACACTTCGTAACGCAATCGTCACGCAATCACCAGCTTATTCTCCAAGTCAAGCGCGCGTAAAGAAGTTTTACTTCAAAAATCAGGGTAGAGTACAGACATCTATATATTCTTCTTCTTCTATATGTCTTGCTCTAATGAGAAGTAATACCTGAAATAGGTCTGAAGGTGATTGCCCTATTGATTTCTATGATATTCTGCTGCTGGGAAAACAAGAAACTTCTGCAAGAATTTTCTCTGTCTATCGTATATAATCTTACGTTCACCATGATATTAGTTAGGGAAATAGTTCCAGGTCCTACTGTATGGAAAAGATTCATAAAGTATAAACTATAATTCATTTTATTGTAGCTATGTCATTTCAAGTCAGCTTTTGTAGAAATAAAATAAATCGTACATATCAAATATTAGAATCGTTTATTATTTCTAAAGTTCTTTAGTGAGCAGTAAGTTTCTGATGCAGCGAGGACAGATAAATGCTCACAGCGCCGTGAAGCGAATAAAGTATAATAGTAAAGTACAGAAATCCAGATCTCATCCAAAATTATGACACAATGAAATAAATGGTTTCTCATTTGATATCTCAGCTCGAGAGTAGTGGAAAAACTTTCTTAATATTCAAAAGTTCTTCAGGAAATAATTTCCATATTAGTTCGTGGAATGGTGGAAGAGTTCTTTTTCTTCCCATTGTAATAAAGCTCAAGAAAATATGCCTTTCGTTTGTTCAAAGAACTTTTCAGGATAGCCCGGGAAATGCCATCACAAAAGGCTCATGAAAGTTCTTTGTGTCTCGGAAGTCTTGGTATTTTTATAAAATTTCAGGATTCTACACACATTTGGATGCTCCGATTCGTAAATGAAATTGAATTAAATTGGAAATATATTCAACCATCTATCTTATAATATCTGGAAGAACCCTATGTCGATGAGTCATGTATATCAAATGAATTCTTTGAAAATTATCTGTGTGTTATATGGAAAAATGGTGAAATAATAACATACAACTCAAATTTATCACTTTCTCAGAATATACAAAGTACGACATGACAATCTTACCGTAGGTAAGAACTGACAGTAATAAAATGTGTCACAAATATCAAAAAGCATTTCAAATTCGTTTTTTGTGGTCCAGTTTTGGCCTAAAAACCGTTGAAGAAACGAGTACTACCTACATCAGCATAATAACAACTTTCAATTCCTTAGCCACTACTGAACTTTCACCAATGGGCTCATTCAGGCTAATTTAGTTTTTTATTGAAAATTATATATTATAAAAGTAAATCATCTCCCTAGTATCCTACAAAATCTTCCGCTTTATATGTCAATTAACAACTGAGCAAAAGCAATTGAAAATGTGAGATCGCCCGCGGTACATCTTGACGTCACACCAGGCAAACGGGCTTCGAGCGGTGGCAACCGGGCCTGTGGTTGGTTGGAGATTATGAATCGCTGCTATGTGAATTCAATTTAATTTTCTTCAAAGTAATGTATATATCAATTCTGGTAACTGGCATTTTTCAGACAAAAGTTCTATAATAATTAAAGAGTACCCTGGGATTCCAAGACATAATTTCGGATTTTTCTCTATGAAGTAAATAGATCTTCGCTCAATATTGTTTTTCGAATTCCAGTTTTCAACTAATATTTCAGACAAATTAGAATCTGATGATGTATCAACAGAAGTCATGTCTGATGTACTCAAACTCTCACTGTCCTCGGGGAACTTAGTAGTAATTTTTTCCAATACTTTCTGTTTGTTTCTATTTCTTCAGAACGATTTCTTTTTCGGTGTTATATAATATCTACGGTCAATTTAGCTTTTGATCTTCAAAAAACCTGTTTATTAACTTAAATTCCAACATCAAAGGTCTTTTCCTGTATACCTGCTTCATCACACATGATTTAATTTTCAGCGATATCTTCGTTACAAGTATTTAACAAAATTTGTTTTTCCTTTTTTTGAACAAACGGTGGAGCTTTAGATGTATGGGTCGTCGGTTTATCAATCTGGCAATCAAATATAATATGCGGTATTACGCCTGATTTCAATAAAAAAATTTCCCACTTTCATAGTTTTGATATACATGTAATTTTCTAAGTCTGTTTCGACGTAAAATTCAAAGTAGTGCTCAGAGTAAAGTATTTTTTTTATCATTATCATTCATACTTACATTAAAATGATCTTCGCAACAAAAATGCGTCTCCTTGGCAGATACCAAGTGGGCTATAACTTTCGTAACAGTAAAATAAAAATTTTGTCTGGTGCAGTTACCGAAGAATACTTGCAATTTGGAACTATGCAATACTTGTAACGTCATTTTTTATCACTATTCATATTCACGCAGTTGACACACTGCAGTAAACAACACACAACTTGCTTTCTACGGCTTTAGCACACGTATTTCGCTTATCCACCAGCACTCCCTTGTCGCCGAGTCAACTGATGTGACGTCAAGATTGACCACGCTCCGTTTGGGTGAACGCCACATTCAACAATTAATTTGAGGGGGAAAATAAAGAGTAAAAATTCAGATTTTTTGCAGATGTACTATTTGAAACATAAACTTTCAAATTATGAAATAATTTTTTTTTTAAATGAGCTCATTATGTTTTCGATAGAAAATTGAATTGAATTTGAATAAAAATCTATCGTATTGATCAAAATGTTCCACACAATTTAATTTTTGTTTGCAGAGAGTATCATGTTTTTGCTCGTCAAAAGATTCAGATAGGCATATTTACTCTTGTGAATTATAGTGAAATGTTTAAAAATTGTTTATAACCTTTTAAATGTATTAGTCATGGAAAATTCAATTCCGGAAAAGATGGAAATGAATAAACTTCATTTCAAAAGTAGTAAATGTGGATATCGAGTTATCAAGCTATTCAATCAACGGTATCTTGACACATATTTTTTAAGAGAATTGGTGACGAAATTTCATGATGAAAAGAGGGAGGGTAAATAAATTTCTAAAGTCGAAGTGGTAGCAAAATTGTAATGGCTGGACGAATAGCACTGGACGAACAGCAACTACAGGTATATTCATACGGTAGCGGAGACCGGGTATGCTTGTCTCACGGGTTGGTTGTCACAGCGGCCATATTGGAAAATTGAACGAACGAAAGAGTTTATCGAACAGAATCGGAGGATCGCGAGATCAATATCTCCATCCTTAACGTCACTTCAGTTCACTCTCGTACTGTATGAGGGATATTTGTTTTTTTTTTCAGACGGCAAAAGTAAATATTTGTGCATTTGTGTCGAGTCTCATAAGTATATTAGAATTTTCCGTAGATATATATATATATATATATATATATATATATATATATATATATATATATATATATATATATATATATATATATGTGACATATGTGGTTCATGATATCACTATCCGTTTTTATGAATGAATATCGACTCAGAGTTATTTCAGGGGGTTATGTTTTGAAATATGTTTTGGGGCTGGTTATCTCAACTTCTACTACATACAATTTTGTTAGTTTCAGAAAAAATCATAGAAATGTCATGGAATCGTACGAGAGGATCTGATCGACTAGTATTAGACGCAATGATACTGTGTGCTGCAAAAGAAGTGATTTTGGGATTAATTATTATCGCACTCTGACACGGTTTTGTAAAAAATTCACTGTCAAAGAGATAAGCAACACGGTGTTATCAATACCATCAACAAAAATTGGTTATCAAAGGTATAGGCAAATCTATACCAACAAATAGAAGGAAGAATTAAAAAGATACATACTTATGGCTTCAAATATTCATTTCAGTTCGTCTCCCAAGAATATTCGAAAAACATTTACCATGATTGTGATTTCGAATATTTACAGAATTTTAGACTAACTAAATATAATTTTGCTATTGGTATTTTTAGTTTACAAGTATCGTGAACTAATGGATATTTTTGGTATTTTAGTTATCAGAAGGAAGTTATTTATTTGGAGCAAATATGTTTTTTTCTACAAATGAGAAACTTTTCTTCTCTTTCTTTTCTACTTGCCCCAGATATCGTGACAATCATCCACGAACCGGTGTTACAAGTCACACTTTTTCTTTTCTATAAGAGTTGTTATATTTCCTCTATGGATGATGTTGGTGAGAAAAAGAATTTTTTTTTCAAATGAATATAAAAACACTATCTATTGATAAAAAAATATCATCTAATTTATAAAAAAGGACACTAAAAATGTAAAAGATATAAAAGGTGACTTTCAACCCCGGTCTCCCCTACACACACAAAACCCTCTAATAGTTGAACGTGAGAAGAACTGATATTTTTTGGAAATTCCTCTCCGAGTCCTTTTTTCTTCCTGATAATTTACCAGGTAATATGTACCTAGATTTATTACAAAAGTCTGTCTGCCTATATAGCTTTTACTGATATCATAGCTTACAGTGAAGAAATCAATGTACGAAATTATATAAATGAAAGATTGAGATCGCTAGATACAACGACGGAGTTCAATTGATTGTCCTCCTTGGTATAGTATTTCCAATATCAATTGGAACAGCAAAAAAAAATATGCCGACATAGGCGTCGGCATATTATTTTTCAGTGGTAGTTTTTCAGTTACTTATTCTTACAATCATAGCAATTGATCACCCCATGAAAAAGTTATCTCAACTGAATTTTTCCACCATGGGTAATTATGAAAAACTTCGAAATTTAAGGTAGTTGATTTCCGAGTCGAAAACTCTAAAATACAATGAAAACACAAATAATCACACCGAATTCTCGTCAAACATATATTTACAAAATAATAGAGGCCAACACTATTGATAGAAAAATCAAAATGTTTCTTCGCTATATTCGGATGAGGTGGAATCATCATCGGGTTGAATAACGATCGGATTTCTGGAACCTTTGCACATAATATTTGTTCTCTTCTTTTATAACGTGGGCCACACAGTTCTTCCACACATCACTATTACCTACTTCAGTCACCACTCGCCTTATATTGTCAAGCACTACAGCATTCAAAGTCGGTGACTGATTACATTTCCGCAAGCTTTCTTTCATTGTGGCTCAAACCATTTCAATTGGATTGAACACACAATAGTATGGAGGCAAACGTAAGAGAATATGACCACGTGTTTCACACATCGAATCAATAATATACTCTTTTTTGAAATTACGTTGTTTTATGGTCGCCAGTAATACCTTTTTCGTTGAAATTTTTTCAGTTATTTCCATGTCATGAGTTCGCATTAAATCAACAATATCTGCTTTTTTGTGTTATTGTTTGATATTGTAGTCAATAACCGAGAATGATACGAAACGTTATTCATAACAATAACCGAGTTTGGAGAAATATTTGGGAGAAGCTGCTCACTGAACCAGGTTTCGAATAAAGCCGCAGTCATGTCTTCGTGGTAATCAGCAGACGAATCTTTTATATTTTTGGCCGACAGAAGCAAAGCGTTAGGTACGAAACCACTTTCATTCCCGGCATGCAAAATTATAACACGTTTTCCCCTTGAAGAAGGTGTGTTCAAAGCACAATACTTGGTTTCGTCTACCCAGCCATATTTGACAACATAATGGGTGTCAAACCAAGTTTCGTCGAGGTAGATTATATGTCTGCTGGATACTCGGTAGCTTTTCATTCGCCTCAAATATTCTTGTCAGAGTTAAACAATGCATGTCGATTCCATTCCGTTTGTTCAATTTTTCATATTTGAAACCACAAAACAATAAGACACCTCGTAGAGTTTCTAAAGATTTGTAATTGTAATCGTGATAGTCGAGTAATTTATATCAACTCATTTCCAAGGTTGGTACTTCATTTTTTTGGTATATACCATAAATTGTTCGCCGAATCACATCTTTTGTAGCACCATCAACGTTTGCGAATTTTTTATTCCATTGTTTTCGTTTCATTACATGGTCAATGACATCTCCTATTTTAATGACTCGAAGAACTGTCGAACGAGATCGTTTCGTTAACTCGCATATCCTATTCACAATAGCATTCTGTGAAGTGTGACAGTTTTCTTTCTTCAAACATTCATGAATATTTAAAATTACTCTCTGAATTTGAACGTGTGAGTCCTTATTTTCAAATTCCGGATCCCTGTCGATTGACACAGATTCCTCACACATAATATTATCATTTGTTTCAAAAGGTCTCCAGAAAGGCATATCTATTGTTGACAAATTAATTTGTATATTTAGGTATATAAACAGCTAACCCTTGCCTTTAGATTCAGTATCAATTAGCTTCTCCTGAAGATGCTAACCTTGTTAGCGAAACGAGCGTCGAGTGCAAAAATATCAGTTTGGTGTTAGGGTAATTGATCTCTAGAAAAAGTATTCAAAAATCGGTTTACAAAACCACTCACTACCTCACCTAACCCCACGAACACACATCACTGATAAAGAAATATTGTGAAACGACAAAAAATTAGTATTCAGCCAGTCCAGCTAGCCGAGCCTTTACTCCTCAACTACATTTGATAGCACGTTTACTAATTATCTGGGCGACTAGGGGCCACAGCCAAGAAATGTTTATGACTGTACTCATCTTTTTATTGCCGTTCCAATTGGGAATGGATAGACTATAACTCGACTGCAAGTCCTCAATATTTTTTGTGAAGGCACACGAAAAACAAAGCAAAGACGAATTATTATTGTTTTTATTGATGAATGAAAAGTGACGCCACGAGTGCTGTAAAGAGTATACAAAAACATTTCAAAGATAACCTATATTATTGTATGGATATTCTACTTGATCAATATAGCTTTTAATTAAAATTGTTAAAACATTTAAATAATTTAATATCTGTATGGTATATGGTAAAATTGATGAAACACTAAGTTAAATCACTATCATGGTTTTTATTTACAGTAGGTTACTTGAATGTGTTGTAATGTAGGTTTCACTAGTCAGATAGAATTGATTTATACTTCCAGTCTTTGAAGTTTCTTGTGTAGCTTTTCCTGCGATGAGTCGCTTATTGAGCTTCACGGTGAAGTGACCAACAGTAATCTCCCATCATGTTGATGTTCCAGCAACCCTGGTAACGTTTTTTTATCAATTTAAAATCTTGGTAAAAACGCACACCCTGCTGACTGTTCGAAATGTGAACTTTCAGGTTCATCAAACATCCTATTTTCTTAAAATTATTTAACATGTTAGCTACAATGGTACGATATTCTGGGTCTTTTGCATTTCCTTAGAATTTTGTAACAACTTGCTTGAATGACACCCATGCTTCTTTCTCATGTATGGTCATTGTGGTTTCAAAGTTTACGTCGAACATTATTTTTCGAATGTCGGGTCCTACAAAGACGCCTTTTTTAAGCTTAGCCTCTGAAAGGTTTGGAAATTTCTGACAGAGATACTTGAAACAAGGTTCATCTTTAGACAATGCCTTTACAAACTGTTTTATGAGGCCTAACTTTATATGTAGAGGTAGTAAGAGAATGTTTCTGAGATCTAAAAGGTGTTTGCGGAGTTTTAAAGACTCCCTCACAGGGCAGTTCTTTTTGCACCAATATTGATCCCTTGCTCTACTATCCCATTCACACAAAAAACATGGAAATTTGGTAAAACCGCCTTGCTGACTAAGAATCATGCATGTTATTTTCAAGTCACCACATATCATCCAACCATGAGCCAAATAGCCAATTTTATTCAATACTATTTCTAGGTTTTCATAGGTCTCTTCCATATATACAGAATGGCCAACAGGTATAGATGCATAAGTGTTACTATTGTGTAATAAAACAGCTTTCAAACTAGTTTTGGAAGAATCAATAAACAGCCTCCAGTCTTCTTTTTTCTATTCAACACCAAACTCTTTGATCAGACCTGGAATGTCTGAGCAGTACACTAAATCACCTTCTTGTTCAAAAAATTTCAAAAACTGCTGCTCTCTCTTCCTACACACATTCACCTTTTTCTTTTGTTAACCCAAGATCCCTAAGTCGTTAAGCTCGATCTGAGTAAACAGTTTAGGCTCTATATTTACTGTAGCACATTGAAACTCTTCATCATCGTGGTCATCTATATGTGACAGTACATCAGAAAATATTTCAGTTTGAACAGAATTCAAATCATCTAAAGGTTCTGGGACCGGCAAATCTACATCGTGCCCTACTGGTCGGTTGGCGGAAATTAGGTTAGGGTAGCTTATTACCTTCTTGTTTTTCGAGTTATGGCCAGTAATATCAATACTACAAAAGTAGCAATCATCAGTGTGGTTTCTAGGTTCCCTCCATACCATAGGAACAGCGTACTTAAAAGCTTTTTTCTCCTTTTTTGACCATTTTCTAAGATCTTAAACACGAACATAACATACCTTATGCGGGGCCCAAGATTTATCCTGATCACCAAGTTTAATTAAAAAATGTGAGAATTAAACCTTTTTCACAAAGTCTGTAATGTTTCTTTGATGTTTTTTAATGACAATCTCACCACAAATATAACAAAAACTGTCAGTAGAGTTCTTACAACCGCTATTAGACATTTTAATGAGCACATGTACTGGAAACCAGAAAGTAAGGTTAGGTTGACAGTAAACAAAACATCAGCTGTGAACTAGACAATAAATGTGTTTCAGCAGTCTGACCAACTCTTCTACATCCAGCACAAATTATTTTACAATTATATTTCTAGTACCTAGGTATATAAAAGCTGTTAAATTCTGTAATGAATAAAAAAATTTAATATATTGATGTGCAAATGTGAAAAAATGGTAGATGATACGGCTTAATAAGTGTCATATTTAGATTTAGCACCCTAAAAAATAGAATAATAAGATAAGTAAAAAAGTTTTTTCATCGTTGGCCTGTGTAATTGGTAATAATTTTCACTAAAGTTCGTTCGACGTTCTCTCTGTTTGGGAAAATTGTGGAAACTCAACCTGCCTAGAGCGTTTAAAGTTTCGCAGTGGTCTTTGGGTGAAAACTTACAAACAAATCTAATTTGTTTCTGTATCGTAGCGATAATTTCTCTTTCTACAATTGTGCTAGTAGGGTAGACCGAGGACAATTGAAACATTTTTGCTTCTTGAATTTTTTTCTCTGCGGCTATCGCAAATTTCTTGATTATGACATGGGTAAAAGGGAGCATATTCAATCGGGTTTCTATTTACATCATTTCGTTCGCCTAAAATGATAGATAAATAAGATATAAAACAAAAACTGTAGCTCATCAAACTGTTTCAATCGTCCCCTTGCCGGGGACGAATGAAACATATACATGGGACAATTGAAACAGCATTCATATTAGAGAAATATTTATTCTAATACAAAATAAATTACATTAATAATTAAAAATATTCATTCTGACAAGCAATTGTGACACATGTAAAGATCTTCTTGTCAAGTACATTCTTCGTGGGACCAGTGACGACATTCAATGCACCGCACCCATTTCTCTCCAGGGCGACTACTGCCATACGGTTCCAGGCAAACTAGACAGTAAGTTTCTTCTTCGTCGCTTTCACTCTGTTCCTGATTGTTTTGGCGTTGTTTGGTTTTCTTGAGCTGGCGAACTGCCTTCGGCATGTCTTTGAACTCTGTAACTTTTCTCTTAATTTTCCTTTTCTTTTCTGCGTCATACTCCTCTTGAATTGCATTTTTTTCAGGACTGTCCGTATAGATAGCAGATTTTCTAATTTTTCGTTTGTAACATGTTTTCCTAGGCGGAGCTTTCGGCAACGGTCTAACGATTTCTGGCAAGAATACGGCCTTTGAAGTGCTTGGTTCTGCATCAGCACGTGAAAATACAGAATTTGAGGTGCTTGGTTCTGCGTCAGCTTACGAAAATATGAGTTTGAGATGCTTGGTGATGCTGGCGGAGTGCGCCAGCACTCAAAACCTGAAGTGAATTTCAGGTTTTAAAAAGAAAAAAAAAAGATTGTTTTGCGAAACGTCGGCCACTGAAGGAAGCTTTTTTCCAATTGATTTTTTTTAATCTGTAGGCAAAATTCATGAATACAAGTTACTGACTAATTGGACTCTTCAGTAGTTTATATTACTCAGTAACTTTTAGGGGTAAACTTTTCAGTTTGCCCAACACTCCAGCAGATTCTCTATGATTTCGCTCCTACTTCTTCAGATTGTGGAAGGTTATATAACTCAAAAAAACAGTAAGAAGTATTGAGTCCTCCACAAAATAATGTCTTTCAAAGAATATTAATTACCTATTCGGAAAACCTAGAAGTGAAATTCACAAGTTTTTACGAGTTAACTTTAAGCGGTTTTTGATTAAGTTTCGGTCGGTAGCCGGGCGGTTCGACGTGGGTGCTTTGTTCACTCAGTCAATCGGCCGATATATGAGTCGATGGTTAAATCCGCAGGATGAACGCTCGATTTTCACTTGCTATCGCCCAACCCGTGTTAGTAATCACACGTTAAAAGGTAAGACCTCGTTAGTCCTCAGCTCGCACAAGTTTCGACTTCTATTTTAAAACATATTTTATATGTTTTTATACTTATCAAATTCAATATCAATCGGGAAAGATATTTCATTTTGGATTACACCATCGCAATTGCGAAAAAGCAAGTTTTACAACGTGAATTCATGTTTTTTATATGATTTAAAATTGTTGTTACTATTTGAACTTTTCATTCGACTCTGAGAATATTCTTTGTATTAATTAAGGCAGACATAATTATCTTCATTGAATCCTGTATATAGTCATTAATTAGCACCGGGACTAAACTAACCACGTGTTTGACTACAATGAACCGAAACCCAATTACTCGCCACCAATACATTTGCGCATCAGTCGAAAACACCCAATGCATATTTGATTTCCTTGTAATCATGCTGCGGAATAATTCCAAACGACCCAATATTGAATCTAAATGTTAATGTACAATATGAAACCGTTTAGGTTTAATCATTGCGTACTCCTCTACAAATAACATTTCCTATTTATCACAGTGTCAATATTCTCTGAAATTGTTTTTTCTCCATCATTAGTGGAAAACTCTATGTGAATTATTAGAAATGGCACTCACAGGATTCAAATTCAAAATCTGGAACCACATTTTTCATTTATAAATATTATAATAAAACATACAGGGTGAGTCAACAATATTCTCTCGGTCCATTGCTATCAGAGGAAACAATTTTCCCAACTGCTCAGTTTTTTTGCAGTCATATCGATAAATACTATCTTTAAAAATTATTTTCCCGCCTACTGAGTGATTCAGCCGAGTGTGGCCAACCAATGTTATATTTTTTTAAATATAACACCCAGTATACGAATAGGTCATTCGATTCCATATTTTTTAGCTCTCAAAGGATTTTTTTTTTCGAATATCCATCGCAGTATTGTCAAGTTATTCCAGAAAAACCTGTTTTGCAGACAATATTTTTTTAATTCAACACCCGCATGTCTATAGTAAATTAGTGGATTTTTTAGGAATAGTTGTCAACATCACTTTGATAATTTCTGGAATCTCAACTCGGAAACAATATATAGGGTGCTCGGTAAAATCGGTCAAGTTTCATTCATTTTCAAACAGACATAATTCAACTTTTTCAAATAGAACTCCCTGTATTTTTTCATTTGGATAAAATGCTTTAACATTTCACTACATTTTTTTATCAGAGGTATACTATACGAAAATCTGATATTTTACAAATTATACCAAGTTTAAGTAATTGTAAACACAAAAAAATGTATTTTCTTACGTTCACTTATGCAAATTTGTTTTTCGAATATTCAAACTAATCGCTAGTAGGTACATTAGCATTTTCCATAACATCTAGTGATAGTGATATAAGTGATTTCAATGAAAAAAAAATATTTAAAAAACCTAAAGAATATTTCTACTGTATTTACTTTAAAAACCCAGTTATCTATGACTGACATCAAAAAATGAATCTCGGAGTTTGTCAATAACGCCATATGTTGAAGTTTCTTTCGTGTGTAGATTGAATCATTTTCATTGTGAATTATGTATTGGAATATATGGTATACGCTTTGGGGGAAAGTGACAGAAACTACCTCCTTGCATTTAGTATTTACAATGAGAAGTTTCCCGAAAGAAAACAACCAGATGGAATGGCATTTCAGGCTCTAAAAACAAGATTAAAAAGAACAGGTGATGTCAATCACGAGAAGTTCGAACGTGTCTGCCCTGTAACAAATAAAAAGAATACATTTCAAATTGCTCTTCACCTTGCTCTTCACCTGTGCAGAGAATTAGGATTTTGTCAAACCAGCGTGTCTCGAATGATACGAGCAAGCAAATTTCATCCTTACCACATGCAATTGATGCAAGAGTTAAGAGGAAGAGAATTTGAAAAACGTGTTCAATTTTGCGAATGGGGCTTAGAAAAAATTTTTCCGACTTCGTGTTATTTACTGATGAAGCGACTTTTCATAAAAACGGAACTGTGAATTGGCATAACATCCACTATTATGCAACGGAAAACCCCCATTTTGTTCGTTGCCTTTACCATCAACAGCGTTGGTTATTGAATGTTTGGGGTGTAATTTTCGGAAAAAGAGTTATCGGTCCGTATTTTTTAGATGACCATCTCACTGCACTTCGGCATGAGTTTTCGAATTTATTGGAAGGTTTTCACTTGGAACAAGACTTAGAATGTGGCTACAAGACGGTGCACCACCACATTTTGAAACTGAGGTACGGGAATACCTCAACGATAATTTCAATCAAAAATGGATAGGTAGGGGTGAGCCTGTGGCGTGGCCACCCAGGTTACCTGACCTGGCCAAAATGGATTTTTATGAAGGTATATCAAATGGATTGTCTACCAAACTCCTTCAACATCTATAGAAGACATGAAACGAAGAATCACTAGAGCTTTCAGGGAAATCCCAGACTGTCCCAGAGGATATGCTGGAACGTGCAAAGAGTTCGTTTAAAAAAATACTGACATAAAATAGTCGCCATTTTGAACATCTTTTGGACTCCTCTATTTAATAAAAAATTTAGGCGTGATTATTTATATAGAAAAAATTTTGGGTGAGTAAACGTAAATAAATGAATTTTTTGTGGTTACAACAATTAATAAAACTGGGTATAATTTGTAAAATATCTGTTTTCCGTATGGTATGTATACCTCTGATTAAAAATGTAGTGAAATGTGGAAACATTTCATACAAATGAAAAAATACAGGGTGTTACATTTGAAAAAGTTGAATTATATCTGTTTGAAAATGAATGAAACTTTACACAATTGGTACATTGTTTCCGAAAGTTGAGATTCTCGAAATTATCATAGTGATGTTGACTAACTCTTCCTAAAAAAATCCACCTGATTGCTGTAGAGTGCGGGTGGTACAATAAAAAAATATCGTGTGCAAAATATATTCTTCTGGAATAACTTGGCAATGCCGAAATGGCAATTCGGCAATAAAAATTCCTTATAGAGCAAAAAAATTTGGGATCGAATGACGTATTTATATACTGGATGTTTCATTTAAAAAAACATAAATTTAGTTAGCCACGCTCGACTAAATCACCCAGTATGCCAAAAAATAATTTTATAAGATAGTACTTATCAAAATAAAAGCGAAAAAAAATTGCACAATTCGAAAAAGTGCAATGGACCGAGGGAATCTTGTTGACTCAATCTGTACAAAAGAACAGTTGAGGTATATATTAGGAAATGTAGTTATTTATTCACACACAGCTATTCATTTGCTTACATAAAATCACATAAAAATGAAAAATGAGAGAATAACTCACTCCTGCACAGTTTCTTGCATCCAGCAACAGAATCATGCAGAAATCAATCGAGTAAATCACCTCAATTGTTGGTAAAAACTAGAATAATTTCGGCATGGTCCTGCTGCTGGATGAACGAGAAACATCTGCAAGTCTAATCTCTGTGAAATATCTTGCATAAATATCTTTCGAATTTAATTCAATGTCCAGCGTAGTATTATCCCAGGAAGTAGTTATTTTCAGGTACAAGAAAATGAATATATTTGAAAGATAGACGGAGACAGAAGAAGATCACTCACACAAACAAATTTTTGAAACAAATGTCTATGACATTTGAGGAAAATATGAGGCCGGAAGCGGCATAGAGAACTGCCTTCTACTTCCACGGGCGCGGAGGTTTTTCTCTTCTGTATCTCACCTAAGAAAACAAATAGTTCGGTTTGTTTGAAGGTGGTTGACAATGTTTCGTGGTATATTTCATCAACTTATGTTTTCCAAAAACCGAAAAGTCTTTTAAAAAATGATTTTTTATTCAATACATAAAAATTATTAAAAACGATGTTTAACAGTACATGTATAAAATCAGACTGACTGCAAAAGGTCGTTTCCCGAGGCGATGCTCTCTGGCCGGCTATGCTGATAAGAAGCTTTCCTAGGAATTGTAGCTGAGTGTCAGCAGAATCCGGGGTCAGTGACAACGTAATTCCTCCCTCCGAAGATGGAAAACAGGGTTTCACGAAGAGAAAAATGTTTTCCGCTGCCTTGGTAAGGGTGGATCTGTATTTCCCTCTTGAGGTCCTTCAGGTGGTTGGTGTCGGACTAACAGGTGCTTGTATTTGTATATAACAAATATCAAAAAACATACTACGATTATAGCATATGCTGGAACTGTCCAAATATAACCTGATGATGGGCGAATATATGTTGTCAAGGGTAATAAGCGGTCGGCTTCTTTGTGGATTTCGTTTAGCTTGTCTAGAGGAACGTCTTGGAGTTTTAGAACTGGTACCACCTGGGTTGTTGGAATTTGAGGAAGCACTATGTCTGGTAGAAGTAGGGGTTGTTCACCTATTTCTGTTGCTTGGTTGACATATTCGTCCGTGGGGGTTTTGAACTGGCATCCAAGAGGTAAGGTGATCAAGTGTGCTCCCTTGAGAGTGGTTATGTCTGTTGTTCCACAAATAGTCTGGATACGGGTGGCATTCTTGAAGATGCCAATATAGTGGGCTTCATCTACTTGTTCGATAATGTTTGATTCCTGTTGGATTGGTATCAGCTCGCAGTTGAGTGGGTTACTGTCGATGCTCAGGATTTGGAAGATACAATCCTTCATGGTGGATCCCGGCAGGAGGTTGTTCCAAGGGCAGTAATGGACATCGTGCAGGTCCAGGCAGGGCGTTGTGGAATATTGAAAATACACCTCATCCGTTGTCAGATAGGGTGAGGGTGGTATAATGGTGGTTCCATTCAAGGTAGGAATCGAGTATAGGTGGTAAAGGGTAAATATATGTGGAAGTACCAAAGGGAGTTTGATGATAAAGACGATTTTATTATGTCTTTGATATGTACCTATATCGATGATATCATAATATCGAGATGTATTTACTGGGTCTAATCCAAACAACAAATTTTCAAAAGAATAATGTTCTGATAAAAATGCTATCATTGTTTCGAGATCTTTTATTTTCAAAACGCTAGGGTGCGTAGTATGTAATTTTGCAAAAGTTATTGCATTTTCTAGATCTGTTAATATTTGGATTAGAAGGTGTAAAATGGCACTTAATTGATCAAATGCTTCTTTTGTTTCAAGAAAATGATTGAAATCAAAAACAAAGGTTGAAAGTTCTGAAGCAATCTTATCTATTCTATTTGCAATTACTTGTTGATTATGTTTCACCGTAGCAGTTGTTTCACTGAAAGTTTCAATTATATGTTTTGAGAGTGAGATCTGATCATTTACCCTAGAAATAATGTTTTCCTGGCTGTTTTGCAATTCTATAATGGCTTGGTCATACTTTTCAGCGTCTTGTGAATCTAGATTACCACTAATACTCTTAATTATACTGCCTAATCCGTTTATAAGGCCTCGTTTTGATCTCCTAATGGGTGTGAGTGTATCAAATTTAGCAAATGATAATTGGAGCTGAAAGAATACCGACTGATTGATCGCTTTCAACTCTTGAAAATATGGGTGTGATAGCCCGCTATTGACTGCTTCAAGTAATTTTGAATATTGATTTTGTATAAGAATAAGTTCGTCAGCGATAGGAGTAAGGTCAAAGTAATGAATGAAGGTGTGGAAACTACTTTTGACTCGTGCGGTTCCTAATTTGAAGGGTAGGATACCTGGATTTTTATTAAGTGACTGTATTTGAACTTCCTGGCTCATCGTCAGCGATAGGACGAACCTGAAACAATGGTCTTTTGAAACTTGATTTGTGTAGAGTATTTTTAGGTAATTTCAATTTTGTCCTTTGGTCTTTCAAAACTGTTACTCTTTTAAATTTTGAGGCTAATTTATTACGTGCCTCAGTGCGTTTGTATGCCGGTGTTTTTTCTTTGTAAGTGAGAGGGGGTTCGCGGTTTGCGTTCCGTTTTTCTATTAATTTTTGTTTGGATTTGTTGAGTTTTTCATTGAGGTGCCTATAGATCTCGGAGGTCTTGTTTTTATGAGCTGCCATGTAGGCGCTTTGTACTCGATTTTCAATATTGATATTGAAAGGGTCCGAGGTAGATAGATGTCCAGTTATGACATCAATAGGTTTCATTCCTGTTACGGAATGTATTGAATGGTTATACCCCATTATTGCATAAGGCATTTGTTTAATTATGTCAAGCTCTTTGTGGGTAGTTTGAAGAATTCTCAAATGCTCAATAATCGTGGAATGGAATCGTTCAACGATTCCCTTGGATTCAGGATGATCGGGGGTAACATAATGTAATTTTATGTTGTGAGTGTTTGCGAATTCTTGGATGAGTTCATTTTTTAGTTCAGTTCCGTTATCTGAGCTGAGTGATTCAGGAACACCATGATGATTAATATAAGTGAGTAAGTTATTAGCAACTTCAACAGCGCTAAGGTTGAGAAGGGGGTACGCTTGTCCATATTTGGAGAAAGCGTCAACGATAGTCAAGAATTTTTGATTCTTTACTTGAAATGTGTCCATAAAAACTGTTTCGAATGGCTTAGTTGGCGTTGGACTCACTTGTAAAACTTGTTTAGGGGGATTACGGTCATATTTATTAGGTTGACATATAGGACAGTTGTTAATGTATACGCGGGTATCGATTCCTAATTTTGGCCAATAATAAGTTTCTCTAATTCGTTTTTCCGTTTCGACTATGCCTCTATGGTTTGTTTTGCCTTCGTGATATTTTTGTATTGTTAATTGTTGATCGTCAGTCCGAATAACATCTTTTAGCACTTTTGTACATCTAACAAATTTATACGAGGGTGTTTTGAATGTATTTTTAATTATTTCACAAAATCGGGGTATCATATTTTCGTCTGGCAAATATATTGCGTACGTATATTTTGGATCAAGAAAATCCTTGAGCAGTTTGATAACGTCTTGTTCAAAATTTTGCAATGATAACTGAGCAAATATTCTCTTTTTATTTTTAAAAATGTCTTTAATTTTCGGTTCTGCTGGTGAATAGAACACGAGATCAATATGAAGTTGGTGGTCAAAATTATTCAAGGGTTGTTCCGAGATTGGAATGGTGAGTACAGGGTCTTCGGCGTTGGAGTGGACGGTTTCACAGTTATTATTGTCAGATATGTTCATATTGGGTATTTCATCACTGACACCTGTGTTGGTGACTTCGTTGATAAGGTCTTCAACATCAGTTCGGGGTATGTTATTACTGCTAAGATGATTTCCGTCGCTGTTGGCTCCATTGTTTGTACTCACATCTATTATGGGAGGTACAATAGGAGAGTCCGTAAAATTGATCAAGTCTAGTAACGATGGGGTTCCAAAATATGATGAGGGGGGATTTTCGTCACTATCGACATCATTTAGATTGGGATTTTCATCCATCTGAGGGATAATTGATTCCTCATCTCTTGATCGATTTGGTCTAATAGGTGTGTTATTGGAGATATCCAAAATATCCAAAATTTCACGATGGTCTCCGTTGGATTCATCTGTAAAATTTTGTAATTCGTTTGTATGTATTTCCACTCTAGATAGTGCGTCCGCGTTGGTGTTTGACTTTCCCTTTTTATAGATGATTTCATAATCGAACTCCTCTAGTTTGAGACGCCATCTCACTAAGCGTGAGTTGGGTTCTTTGAGTGACATTAGCCATTGTAGGGGCTTGTGATCGGTGAAAATTTTGAATTTTCTGCCATACAAGTATGGTCTAAAATATTTAGTAGCCCACACGATTGCTAAGAGCTCCTTCTCGATGGTAGAGTAATTTTGTTCAGACTCATTGAGTGTTCTAGACGCATATGCGACTGGTTTGTCAGAACTAATTGGTCCTTGTGAAAGGACGGCTCCTAGGGCAAAGTTGCTTGCATCAGTCGTTAAATTGAATGGCTGTTCGAAGTTTGGGTATGTCAGGATCGGTTCATTGGTAAGCAATGTTTTGCAATGTTCAAAACATTGTATGAACTGAGAATTGTGGACGATTTTTGCACCTTTCTTCAGGCACATTGTGAGAGGTTTCGTCAATTTGGCGAAGTCTTTTATAAATCTCCGGTAATACCCGAGAAGTCCTAAGAACGCTTTTATTTGTTTTGTTGTAGTTGGGATAGGAAATTTCTTTATAGCCGATATTTTGCTGGGATTGGGTTTGATCCCATCGGTCGTTATGACGTGTCCCAGATAGGCGGTTTCCTTTTTGAGAAATTCTGATTTATCCATCTGAACTTTAAAGTTTGCTTTCTTCAAGCATTTAAATATTTTAGAGAGGTTGTCTATGTGCTCCTGAAGCGATGTTGAGAACACGATAATATCATCTAGGTAAACTAGACAAATTTTGTTAACGTAATCTCTGAGGATGTTATCCATACAGCGCTGAAACGTCGCTGGACTGTTCTTGAGGCCCATTGGCATCCTCAGGTGCTCGTAGTGACCTCCTTCAACATTGAAGGCTGTCTTCTCAATGTCAGAGGGATTCATTTGAATCTGGTGAAAGCCAGATGCCAAATCAAGTGTTGTGAAGTACATAGACTTGCCTAGTTTATCCAAAACATCTGTGATGTTAGGAATTGGATACTTGTCATCGATCGTCTTCTCATTGAGTTTACGATAATCGATGACTATTCGCCATTTTTTCTTCCCAGACGCATCTTCCTTTTTGGGCACTATCCAAATAGGAGACGACCAAGGGGACTTGCTGGGTCGTATTATATTCTGGTCCAACATTTTACGAATTTGGGATTGAACTTCCTGTTTATGAATGAAAGGATAACGGTATGACTTCGTATAAACCGGAATTTCATCCTTAGTTTTTATTTCGTGTTTTATTTCAGTTGTCGCAGTTAATGGTTCACCTTCTCTGTAGAAGATGTCTGAAAATTGTCTACACAGTGTTAGTAATTGACGTTTCTCTTCAGAATTAAGGTGGTCTGTCCGTATTATATTTTGAATGTCACATTTAGGTACACCCTGTAAGTTTTCAGAGAAGTGAATTTCAAAGTTATTTTTCCAGTCATGTTCGCTTATGGTGGGGAACTCTGGAAGCTGATATGTATCATCATTTTTAAGGGATACGGTTTTAACCGGGTAAAGCATGGTTAATTTGGTGTCGTTTTCCGTTGGATTTGAAATTTCAACAGATGCTTTTCCTTTGTATGCTACAGTTAACGTTTCTGGAATCAGGCATGACAAGATTTCTTGTTTGGGTATCATAATATAACCGTCTGGACAGTCAACAGGAATTTGTGCGGAAATTTTGGAATTTTTTGGAATAATTTTTTGGAACAAGAGAGTTGGGTTCGATGTAAAATATTTTATAGTTATGGTCGATTCAGGGGTTATTATTTTACTATTAATAAGATCTAATCGGCTTTTTAACAATTTCAAATTATCGATTCCCAATAGGCCATCGAATATATTGTGAAATTTATATAGGAAAAATTTTATTTTCTTATTTGTTTTTAGTTCTTCAAAAGCCGGAATTATGAGAGACGAATTATGATTTGAAGTATTGAAACAAGTCGATACCGAAAAAGGTTCCTCAAGAATAAAATCTTTGAAGTATCGATTAGCAATTACTGGATCTAAAAATGAACGTGTCGAACCTGTATCGATTAACAATTTTAGAGGAGGTTGTTTTATTTCAATGAAAGGGAGCTGCCTTTCTTCGATGTTATTTGTTTCAATAATTAAGTGTGGTCTTCTTGACACTGGGCCTCTAGAAAATTTTCTGGATCAAAATTTTCTTCATCATATACGTATTCGTCAGGTTGATAACTAGCGTTATTTTCATCAATTTCGTCTGGGGTTGAATCAGAGTATTCGACGACAGGGACAGAACTTTGTTCAGTATGGAAGAGTTCTTCCGAAATGAAATTTCTATTCTGATTATTATTCTGGAAGGTGTTTGGACGAGTTTGTTGTCTGAGAGTTGTGCCATGTGATATGCCACTCATAGGGGTAGGTCGAATATTATTTGTATTTGGTCGGTTTGGAGGATTTTTCCAAACATTTTGAGGTCTCCCGAATACTTGAGAGTTCGTGAAAAATCTTTGAGGGGGCCGGTTGATCGGCCTTACGGGTATAGGTTGACTTGGAAATGCGGGGCGTTGTACATTGCCATTTGGCTGATGAAAATTTGGTGAAGAAAAAGTAGGTCTCGGTGTATTGAAACTAGTGTGGGGTTGTTGATAAGTAAGATTTGGAGGTCGACTTTGTTGATTGTGATTAGGGCGAGAGTTGTTTACTTGAGGTTTTGGGAAGAAGTTTCTTTGTAGATTCAAAATATTTATTTCGTCATTGAGAATTGTCAAAGCATGTGGTAATGACTGAGGATTACGAGCCCTTACTCTCGTACCATATGGTTCTTTTAAACCTACCAGAAAAACGCGTAAAGTTTGACCAGTAAAAAGTTTTCTTTCACATTTTTTCTCAACTTCGGTGGTGGTATGTAAGTCGATATAGTTACAAATAGTGTTTAAAACATGAATACAATTTGAATAAAACTGCTGCGGGGTTTCATTCCCTTGTCTCATATGCATTAAAGTTTGATTGAGAGAATTTAGGTCTCTCTGATCTCCAAAATTTGATAATAATGTTTCTCGGATTTCTAACCAAGTTTTAGCATTATAAATATTTACTGCTTCTAGAGCCGCACCCGTGAGTTTTGAAAATATAGTGTTCACAATCAATAAATTTTGAGGTGCATTAGCATTGGTGTTATCAAAATATATTGCTGATAGTTCTTCAACTGTTTTTATAAATCTAACCAGACCAATTGGATTCCCGTCATATTCAGGGATGGTCCTCAAAAGATCAGAACTAATCGTGGGAACAATCACAGCGTCAGGCATACTGAGAGCTGCAAGTCTATTTACTAATAAATCTATAGTAGAATCTATTTTGAAAAAATTCAAAATAAAATTTCAAAAATCTCAAAAAAAAATTTTAATTTTCAATGCAAACTACTATAAATATTAAATATTTGTATCGATATTAGGTATAATATCAAATTCAATTTATATATTTGACAATATTGGTATCGTATTGGAATTATTGATTTATTTTTTTTTATTAAATATTGGATAAGGAGGATGTTTATAGGAACTCTGAAGTTTCAGAGGAGTCTGACATACATAAATGAAGTGTACTTACAATAAAATCAAAAAACGCTTAGCCATCTGCATCTCGGCTATGGACTGCTACTTCTTTGAAGGCTTTTCGATTCCAACTTATTGTCTATGAACGTCGTTTCCACGATGGATGCGTACGTTCGCGATTTTGAACAAACAGTAAAAACTGAAGCGAACAATTTCACGATGAACTTTTTCACTTTCAAAATCCTACCGACTGCGCCACTTATGTTTTCCAAAAACCGAAAAGTCTTTTAAAAAATGATTTTTTATTCAATACATAAAAATTATTAAAAACGATGTTTAACAGTACATGTATAAAATCAGACTGACTGCAAAAGGTCGTTTCCCGAGGCGATGCTCTCTGGCCGGCTATGCTGATAAGAAGCTTTCCTAGGAATTGTAGCTGAGTGTCAGCAGAATCCGGGGTCAGTGACAACGTAATTATCAGTTCGGACTTCCATTGTCTAATATAATATAAAATGATTTGAAATTCCTGAAAAATATTAAAAAGATTAACCGAAAACACCAATTTTATTTGAACAAAAAAACTGAAATTACAAAGAAATAACCTAAAACCAAACAACAACCAAAAAATAAAAATTGAAATATTAATGAAAGCTGAAAATTAAAAATTATTATTAACAAAAAATGAAAAATAATAAAAATCAAAAGATTCCAAACCAAGTTATGTCACGATGTTTCGGTTGTTAGTATCCACAATCGTCTTCGGGTGATAACTAGACTTATTCCTCCGATATCAAACAATTTATAAGCCATTCGAGTGCTTTCACCTATCCCCTCTTTTCTCTCTCCGCTTCATTGGTTTTTAGCGGGAGATGACCGTTTGGCGGGAGTTTTCATAGGTTACGTATCTCTACGCTAGCTTGACTAAATGCGTTGTTGGACAACAAATACGAGGCTTTCACCTAAACCAGTGTTCCTCTTTGTGGATGATTTCAGCTTGAGCTCACTTGATATTATGTTGATGAGTCCAAACATGCTCTGCTATTCCGGATTTGCTGGTTTCTCCTCGCTGTGTGTGTTTCTTGTGCTCAGCAATGCGAACTTTCAATGGCCTCTTAGTTTCACCGATATATGATTATCCGCACTCGCACTGCAAGAATTGCATTTACCGGATACCCTGCGGTATCCCGCCAAACAGAAACAAATAGTTCGGTTTGTTTGTAGGTGGTTGACAATGTTTCGTGGTGTATTAAAACTCAGATCAGACCTTTTTTGAAGTATTATTCTCATGTATAGAGCTCTGCCCCCAAACATACCCTGAAGTTACTGGATTCCATCCAGAAAAGAGCTATCCGCCAGATTGGAGACGCGAACATCACGTGCAACGTTGGTAGCCTGGAACATCGAAGAAAGGTTGGAGATTTGTCTCTCTTCTATAGAGACTTTCACGGAAGATGTTCAGGTGACTTGGCACATTTGATTCCACCAAGAGTGGTACATATCAGAAATACCCGACGGAATGTGGCTGCTGATCGTTTTGAGCTTCAAATCAGTACATCTCGAACTTCATAAACTTCCTGAGAACGTTTTTCCAAATGGATTTGATCTCCAGCGATTCAAATCCAATGTGAATCGCTACTTTAGCACAGTTACCGCTCTGAGAGCGCCTTAAGGATTTTTCTGTAGTGCTTGTATTTTGTCCTTAAAAAATATCCTTCCTGATACTTTTTGCATTCGATTGGATCAATGGTAGTCAACGAACGATGGAATCACTAACAGTCACATTTTCTTAGTGCTCGTATGGTGTTATGCAAAACACATAGCTTGAACTAGAAATGTATTAGGAGTATATCGTATAGGTGTAGTCAAAGCTCCAAACTTCGCAGCCAGCATGCCAAAGAACACTCCACCCATTTTCTTTCTCTCGACAGTCTGCTATCAAAAGTCCTTCGATTGTTATTAGTCAAGGTACACGAAACTTGTTCGAGATGGAGTTTGTATTTTAATGTATTCATTGTCTATACGAGTACTGCACAATGGATGGAAACGATCTCCAATTCCTGTTCACTGCTGCTGTTGGTATTAGCATATAGAAATACAGGTTGCAATATTTCTCATATGACTTTCAAAATGTGAAGCATCACCATGTCTTCACGGAAGGTAGTGCGAAAATATATTGATTGAACTTCCTGTCGCAGAGTATCTGAAATGAGAAGATTGAATAGTTATGGGAGAAGTTGATAGAACTAGTTGATACTTGTTATAATTTTATAATAAAAGGTTCTCAAAACCACTAAACTATCCATTTACTTCGACAAGCAGGAATAAATAGTTAATCCTACAGGGAAATGTATTATTAAGTCCATCATTTTCATGTTCGAAATACTTACCATTTGATAACATAATCACTACATAGTATAAAACAATGTCGCCTCCCGATGTCTGTACCTATGTATACTTAGATCTTTAAAACTACGCAACGGATTTTGATGCGAGATTTTTGATAGATAAAGTGATTCAAGAGGAAGGTTTTTATGTATATAACATGTATAATATAGTAGAGGAACATTGATAACTTTAGAGGTTCCTGATGTGATATCGTAAATAAACCCTACGAGATAGTACTTGTGATGCACTGTTTTGAACCATTGGTGAAGTAATGAATATTACTGTAGTTTTTTCCAACACCATTATTTTAACACCTCGGCACGTGTTACGATCTTCCTCTTGATGATCACTTGGTGATCAAAACACATGTCGAGGTGTTAAAATAACGCCTACGAGATAGATCAAAAAATGTATTTCAGTATTGTACACCTTAAAAAGGTCTACAAAAAGTCCGCGATGATATATGTCTATCTCTTAGGGATATCCTACAATAACCATTTTTTATCCTCGAGAAATAATGGCTTACTCACGAAGCGATTTTAAGCAATCAGCATTAATCCTTGGCCAATTAAGTATCTTGAATACATTGTGCATTTATTATAGATCAATATAGCCCTTTACAGCATGTTATTCAGATGAATATTCTCGAAGATGTTACAGATTTCAAATGCAGGGACATAGCGGTTGCGGCGGTACCGTCCGAAGGGCCAGCGGCGCGTGCCTTTATGTATATTGAGTATCAGCATTACATCTATGTGGAGCCGGAGTGGTTCGCTAGTCCATTATATACTGTGTATTCATGTCCATTAATTATTCTACCAAAATTAGGATGTTTTTGTGTTCTCGACTCTTATAGATCAAAAACTACTTGACGACAATTGTCCGTAAAAATTGATACTTGGTAAATAATGATTTTGTTATGCATGAAATATTAATGGTAAAATCAACTTTGTTAATCATTCTTTCTTTCATTTCTTGTTTCAGCGGCAGATTACAAGGAGCACATTTGGTTCAGCAGCTAAGACGATTAAAATATATTACCTAGCCGACCATATTGGTAACATTGGTACTGAAGGAGGATAAACACAAGAAAAATCAAGAGACAGTGAAGGCAAAAACCTAAATGACGACATAGACAAGGAACTCGATGGAACTCAAGTTTCCAAGCAAGTTAGCAACCATCCATTTGCTGCCATTACCTCATTCTCTTGTTGTAAAAGAACGAGCAACATCAGAGTATTTTCTCTAGCCATACTGACTCCCATGTGGATTTTTTGCGGAGTATTTTGCCAAACATGAAAGTAATTAACGATGGACAAAAAAGGAGATTCAAAATGGAAATATTACGATTAGCAGATGAAACATTGTGAAGTGAATGCTTCATCAATAAACTCCTCAATATTTTTTTTCATCATGTATCACTACCTACAGATAAAACGTTACTCGCAAAGTGCAATCACTTATTATAAATCACCAATTCGAAAAGGAAAACATTTGCCAAAGTAGTTTGCCTAAAAATATATTACCTGATTTTTCAAGTCCACATAAATATATTATTTTTCTTTTTTTAACGATACTTGGATCAATGTATTGAAAATAAAAATTTTTTGGTAGATAGTTTTTATGTATTCCAGGACTTGCAATTGAATTTAAAACTTCATGAATTGGTTTGTTTATTCACTTTAAAGGACGCTCACCTGTACACTCACACAGTCACCGACTACTTTGCAGTGGCCAATATTTTATGATGGCACTCAAAGAACCTTCTTTAAAAATTCTCGAACCGTTCAATGCATAAAATCGAACATTCCACTTTTCTTTTCTCCATCCACAATGGATAATCTCAAAATCCTGTTTTTTGCTCGTTCGCTAAGTATACCACATCCAAAATATATTCGTCGTCTTCTTCACAACTGAAGAAATTCATATTCGAATTTAAATAACATTATAAGAAAAATTACTCAATTAATTCATGAAACTACGACTTTATGTACTGAAGAGCCGATAAGGCAAGTGTCTTACAGCGAAACATTGGTGTCTACCAGCGAGGATGACAGTGTTCCATGTGAGTGACCTCTTTCACTCACTATATTGTGTAGGAATCCTGTGAATTATATCTGATTCAATTCCATAACAAATGTTTACATGAAACTAGTTGTTTCCAGAGGGCTTTTCATCTGGCATCTTTGTGCAGAGTTACTTTCTTTGAAAGATTTTTTTGTATACAGATGTAGAAGTAGAGAGCTAAAACCTTTCTTTTTCAATGAATTGATGGATTTGAAATAATTTAAAACGTATTTTTTTATTTTTAGAGAATGTCAATGAAACATTTTTTTCGAAATAATTTCTTGCTAACATTTTTTTGTAACGTAAAGATGAAATATATGTTTCTCAAACAATCTTTCATTGACACCAGATGGGGTAGCAGTCGTTTTCCCAAACGTGTTATTCTCTATACCAACATGAATCAGAATCGCAAATTGTAGCACTTCATTCCTCATTTAGCTTGGTATTTCATGTTTTACAGTTTTTTGAACTTGTTGCAGAAACTTTCTTATCGGATCTAAAACATGTTTTTTTTTCAGTTTGCATTGAACAGGGCATGTGGAAAACATAAATCATAAATAGTTGAACTACAAAACAGAAAGAAGTTTGACTGCCCATCAACGTTCATCCTTATTTTTCTATTTAATTAAGATTACAAAGTCACAATTACGAGATTAATATCGAAATTTCGACATTAAACTCGGAATTTTGACTCGCACAGTTGAAATATTCAGAAAATCAACATAATTATCCAGCGCTTCTATGGTTCCGTCGAAACGAACATAAACAAATACTACCAACAACTGATCAACTTTTTCATAAAAAGGAAGGTGTTGTGGAACCCCCGTCATCACACTTAATTTAAGAAAGAAGATGCTCGGGCAGAAGAAAAAATGCGCATAGATATTCAACTTGTGAATCAGATATAAATCCACAAATTCACACGAAGTAGTGAAAATGAAACGATGTAATGAACAATTATTTTCATTTTTAAAATTTACTAATGGTAAAAGCGATTTTGAATCAATTTCATGTAATATTCACAAGAACTTTATTGAATTTTCTGTAAAAACATAATCTGCATTCCATTTTTCAACTCCGATATCTGACAATCCGGAACATTAGACAGAGCTATTCCAAATTTGAGGTTGAAATCTATAATTACGAAATAAAATTTACCTACTGTGAAATATAAAGTATCCAGTGAAAAAAACAATTTGTGTAATATAAAAGAATTGAAGCCTTAGAAACTTTTCAATAAACAACTTGTAAATATTGTTACGCAACTAATAAATAATAGCCAACCACGGAGGGGGTTCGTGCACGACAGAGAAAACTGGACAGGGTGTTTGGGACAAAGAAAACTACCCTTCCAATCTCCTGCACAACGACGGGGAAACTTATTCTCTAGTTGGAAATTTCTGAAGAGAAATTTGACCGGAAGACGTGATATTGGCGAAGTAAAATGTGAGGGTATTGGTATAAAAAATATATATTTAATTTTCACTCAAAAGAAAATCCCTTAATGCCGCCATGCGGTACTTAGCCTCGATTCCAAAGGACCAGCTGTAATACGGTACTACTCCATTAAGGAAGAGGATGAAAACCCATGTGACATTTCCTCATTTCCTTGTCCCCAAATAACGGTTCATATAATAATATCGGGTTTTTTTCTGAAAAACCTGAAATTAAATTATTGTTGGATTCCTCGTATTATGGGATATATTGTAGTCCTGTAATGTCACAAGGAAGAATACTTGAAAACTCACCTCCGATTATCGAACCCTAATGATTCGAAGACGTTTTCATATACAGTTGGAAAAAACTGATATAAATATCCTCCGAAGAGATAAAAAAACGGAATTCTCAACCTTCCAAATCAACACTATTACGAATCCGTTTCTGTGAACATGTGAATTACAACCGCTTATAGCGTTTACGAAAATCCCTAAGTTAAATTCACAGTTCGAGTATCATTGTCAATTTTCAACTGAAAATGATCAAAATACCTTGGTCAAGGACCAACAAAGTTTCTAATTTATCCGTTAGTGGCAGCAGCTATCGGGGGGTTGTTTATGATCTCGATATGAGCTATTAGTAGGTGGGCAAGCGACAATAAATAGGTACCTTTTACGGATAACGTAACAAACTGTCAAACGGTCCGAAAATCAAAGAAATTATCAGTCTCATGTATGTGCAGCTATCTCGCTTTGATGTAGTAAGTGCAAATTATCATCCAAATGAAAGCTCTCTCTATCTCTCTAATCAAGCGCGAACATCAACTGCTTTCATTTGTCTACAATTGTTGTTGCTTCATCGCGTATTTTGATGACGCACGTGTATTGTTTAATCGTCCTGTACAAACACTTCTTCTGATTACATTTTCACTTTTTCAATAGCGTACAGCATGAAACTGACAATGAATATTAAAGTACCGCACAGGCTTCATAGATCCTTATGTAAGACATTTTTCTTCATCCCGAGGCGTTCACTGCTGCCTCGGCTTGTGTCATTTGCATTCGTGTTCAAGTAAATACCCTGCTTTATAGTCAAAAGTAATTAAGAAGCACTGCATGCGTATTAATTTCAGTTGCAATAAACCAAACCGGAAGAGTTCCGACAGAATCGATCGAATTCACATGAACAATTTCAATTGCTTTCCACTTAATTTGGAGGCACTATGCTAACCAAATCCTTATTACCCACAATAAAGCTCTCGGCAAGTTGTTATCAAAATCCTCTAAACCCAATATTGTCAAAGTATACGACCACAGTTTGAAACTACCGGAACTTTCGGATAATGTTTCACCAACATTAGTTTCATAATCTCATTATCACAGCTGGCTAGCAAACATAAAATGTGACAGGACAATTTTCACATTTTTCTCCTTGATCGGTACTTGTAGTATAACCATAATAAACAATATACTGGAAGAGAAATCCTGAAATAGATAACCTTATGTTAAATCAATTACTTCGACAAAAACATTATTTCAAATTACAAAGAATGAAGAACACGTAATCATTAAAAGAAGTTTTTTATCGACCTTTTTTGGATAGTTTCACCTTCCACTATCTGAAAAATATGATAATTATAATGGAGAACTTTATACAGGTGTAAAAAGGGCAAACGGTTTAGTTTACCCCGATGAGTTACTTCCTCCGTCTTCAGAAAAGGACAAAAAATTCAATTTGGAGTGCCTCAATTTGAAGTGCATCAGGGATCTATACTTGGACCCTTATTATTTTGCTTATATACTTGTAATTCACATATGTATGCGGATGACACACAACTTTGTCTATCAGTCAACCCTAATGACGTTGCTACTGCTAATCGAAAATCGAATGAAGATCTAGCTCGTCTTATTTCAGCATCTGAAGCTCATAACTTCAAAATCAATTCAAACAAAACTAATCTGCTTGTATTTGGTACTAATCGTAGTTTGGTGGAAAGATATAGTATTATTGTTATTGGCTATACAGTAATATGCCCCACAAACGTGGCAAAAAATGTATGTATCGAAATGGACATGAATTTAAAGTTTACAAAACTGACCTCACTAGCTAATCATGCTCGAAAACGGGAAAGAAGATGGTGACAGAGACAGTTTTTACCAAACGAGACAAGCTATGGCAACAACTGTTAGATTCACTTTTGAACAATGGTAGCTCTTTCCGCAATTTCAATGTCCCACAATGCGGGAGCAACTTTTAACATTTCGATCACCAGCTCTTTGGTCCATATCATGTTTGCTGCTGAATAGATTGAAAATGAATTCAATTCTAGAGTTTTTCAAATAAGGAAAATATCAGGCGAATTTTGAAACAGCTTATATCAACAAGGCGTCTGATCCTGATGAAGTGTCCGTCATCGTATTCAAAAAATGCGCCAATGAACTCGCACCAGTATTTTGCAGACTTTTCAACCTGTCTTACAAGAAAGAGGTTTTTTCTTCTAGATGGAAGATTGCCCACGTTCAGCCCATTCCCAAGAAGGACAAGAAAAATCTTCCAAATAACTATAGACCAGTCACTTTGCCATCAGTGATATCAAAAATCATGGAGAAAGCCGTAAACTACCATATCCTTAAATATTTGGAAGGCTTCAAAATGTTGAGCGATCATCAATATGGCTTTCGGAACCTTCGGACCTTTTATCGTACCATACTTATATTTGGAACATTACAATCGTGAAAAATGGAGAGTCAAGGGCTGTTGAGCTTGATATTTCTAAGGCCTTTGACCACTTGTAGCGTTAGGGTTTGCTGGCCAAACTTTGATGCTATGGCTTGTCGGATCATTTCTGTGTATGGTTCTCCAGCTTCCTGAAAAACCGTTCCTGCAAGTGGCCATCGATGGATATCTCTCGAATACTTTTACCATCAACGCTGGTGTTCCCTAGATCCATATTGTCTTCAACGCTCTTTTTATTGTATATCAACGACTTATTGGAGAAAACCACGACAACACACTTATCTCGTCATTCCATTTGGGTTTCAGGACATCTGCTGAGGATGCACATTTTCACCGGCAGCAGGAGGTTGCATATCGTAATGAGGATCTAAAGGTCATTTGGAGTTGGGGAAATGTATAATAAAATATATGTAAGATAATGTCAGGACAGACAAATCTGCTTCGATAAGTTTGTTGGGGTTAAAATGGACACCAATATGTCTTGGCACAATCATGTCGCAAAGGCTACTTCTCAAAAGCTTAGAACACTGTTCCGAACCAGAAAACTGTATACATCTCATCAACTGTTGATGCTTCATAAAGCTTAGATTAGACCTCCTGTGGAGTATTGTTGTCATATATGTAGCTCCGCCCCTAAGCATACCCTAAAGTTGCTGGATTCCATTCAGAAAAGAGCTATTCGCCTGATTGGAGACGCGAACATCACTTGCAACTTTGATAATTTGGAACATCGAAGAAAGGTTGGAGATTTGCCTCTCTTCTATAGATACTTTGACAGGAGGTGTTCAAGTGACTTGGCACATTTGATTCCACCAAGAGCCGGTATACATATCAGAAATACGAGACGGACTGTGACTGCTCATCGTTTCGAGGTTCAATTCAGTACATCTCAAACTTTACTGTTTAAGAACTCTTTCATTTGAAGAAGATCGTTTATGTGGAATTAACTTCCTGATATCGTTTTTTCAAATGAATTCAATTTCCAACGATTCAAATCCAACGTGAATCGCTAATTTGGCACAGGCACCGATCTTTGAGGGCTTGAAGGATTTTCCTGTAGTGTTTGTGTTTTGTCTTCAAAAAAAGTACATTGATGATACATTGAGGGGTATATTGAGTGATTTGCTCATTGTAGTGTTCTTGATAGAAAAATCTTCCAAAGTATGCATCAATGTCTGAATGAAAGAGGCACATTGAAACGAATTGGAAGACCTAAAACACGAATGACTTTTAGTGTACTAGAAGTAGAAAAGAATGTGCTGGACATGACAGAGAGCAATGCAAAGACTGCTTGAAATATCGCATATATTGTGAATGTAAGTGAAATTCTTCGAAATTACTTTTTTAACCCATACCACGCGTTCAGGTTCAGAAATTTTCAATATAACAATGTATGGGTTGAAATTGTGAGTATCTAACTAGAACTTTATTTCTATATCGAAACTTTTCTGAACAAATGGAGGATTTACCATAAACAAAAAGAGGTGCACTGTGATTCGATTACACCATACATTTCAATGTGATTGTTCGTGAGTTCTTTACTAACATACAAAAAATGGAAAATCGCTGGTGTTCTCGACTGAGTTTAATAGTCAATGAAAAGGGGGATTCTTGTTGAAGCCAATCATTCTCAACAGTGCTCGTAGGTTAAATGCGATTTTTGGTAATAAAATATTGTTACTAATCTGTATTTTTGACAAAAAGCGGCTTTTCGAAACGTATCAAGAGACATGATATTTATACACACTTCCTTCGATTTATCTCCGTATGTATGATGAAAATCCTCTGAATTTCAACTCCCAACTTAATTTTCAATTATTTTATTGGACCGTTGAAAAATAAACTTTCTAAGTAGAAGAGTTATTGATTCAAAACAACATTGAAGAGATACCCCGCCAAACCCCAAAACTTCATACCCCCTCAAAAGTTTCACACGTCATCCAACACTTTTTCATGGACCAGCACCACCCTCACTCCCAACTTCATTTGGAAACAGTTAATCAAAGTGGTGAATGCTCTGACTGGCCCGGTTATGCGACAACGAAGTACATTTTAGTTGTATGTGTATATATGTGTACGGTTTCATTGCTTCCGTTTGGCTTGCGTGCTTACAGTGATTTGTATTTGGATTATGCTAATATGTTGAAATATTTTCCAAAATTTCTAGCACGCTTTATCGCTCCGGATGTTAGCGAAGAAGAAAACGCATACATGCAGTTTTTCACTGACTCGATACCGTACTCTGAAGAACTATTTTAAATATGATTATAAATTACTTCATTCATATACAGGGTGGTCCATAGAAAACACTTCATCAAGGTTAACAGCTTTGTATGTGTATATCCTCGAATTTGCTTCACAATGACGGTTTTTTAATTCAAGAAATTTTCTTGAATTTTATTGTCTAGTAATTAAGTGTTATCTTATTAAGTATGAAAAATATCCATCGTTGTCTTTGATAGTAGGTACAACAATTGTTTGAAATGCTCACAGAAGTTGTGAAGAATAGGGGTGTTATTTATTGTCATTCATTGATGATGCGATTCAGGCTGGATTGCATACATTTTTCGATTCAGATTTCTCTACAAAGAACATCTCGATTCACATAAATTGATGGATGTAGCCGATGTAGGAGATCATCATGAAAAATCAGAGATAAAACTTCCTATATTTTTTTCGCTTGAATGTGTAACTAACGTTACTGCAGTTTCATCCTTATTTTTGAACTTATACAATAAAGTGAAATTATCAACAATGTTGACAATTATTGTAATTGTTAATCATTTCAGTGTATAGCATACTTTTAAAAATGTCCGTGTATGTCGAAACTGTAGTAACGTCAATTATAAATACAATTGGTAAAGAACAGGAAGTTGCTCATTTACCTGACTAACAATATGCCGTTTAGAAAGTTCTGATATTCCGAGTATATCCGGAGATATCCGGAAGAAACAGAAATTTCAGAAAATGGTTTTTATTTTTTTCTAGCTTTATTTTTCGAAAAATTCAAAAATAAATTGCACTTCCACATTGCCACTTTTTCCCTGCTACATATAGGTGTTTTCATATTTGCTATCCGACGTTTCGTCTTCCGGCCACCATCATCAACTTTATTTTTTCTTATGGGCCCTACATTGGATTCTTACTGTTTTGAATAGAATCAGATTTTACCTTATCAATGGTGTATCATAAGTTATCATTGTTTTTCGAAAAATTAGAGATATTGAAAAAAAAATTAATCATAATAGGCTTTGACTTTAATATTTCTAAATTTGACTTTCAATTTGTTACAATCAATGACATTTAGCTATTGCACAAGTCATTGAATTTTTGGCGAAAAACGGCTTTCACGAATGAAGAAATTTATTACACACACGATAGAAACAGTGTTAGGGCATTGGAAATGACAACCACATCGAACTATGTTCGAGTTATTCAATCAAAATCTCACCGAGTTTGGTTCGTTTGAAAAGCCAATGAAAAAATACGGAGCCAGAATCAACAATCAAAATTTGATAAATGAGGTGTGTATGAGGTAAATTAGATATTGTGTCCTTCTCAATGAAAATAAAATTTTGAACAAAGAACAATAATTAACTAAAATGTAAAGACAAAAGTAAATTACAGCAAATGCTCAAAATGCTGGCCTTGTTCATGATCACACAAATGTGTCCTTCTTCGAATATTATTCACTACACGATTAATTTCCCTCCTCCTCAATCTTCCGAACTCTCTAACAATGATGTGTTGAAGGTCCTTAATATTTTGATATTCCCTCTGAACATAAACTCTATTTTTCAATGTACCCCATAAGAATTTATCCATAACACTTAAGTCCGGAGATCTTGCTGGCCACCTCACCCGCCCATTACTCCCTATCCATTTATCACCAAACCTTTCAGTCAGTTAATTAAATACTAGTCTGGTAGTGTGCGGTGGAGCACCAACACATTGAAACCAGATGCTGTTATAGTTAGACATTAAAAACTGGTGATAGGTTTCTCCCTTCAAAATTCCGTCTAATAAATGAGGACCCAAATTTCTATCTTTGTAAATTCCTGCCCACACGTTGATACTAAATCGAACATGAGCTCGAATTTTTCGGAACTGTCTGGGGTTGTTTATGCTCCAAATGTGTTCGTTATTTCGGTTGAATATCCCACAATTCGTAAAAGGGCTTTCATCTGTCCAAATTACAATTTCCAGGAAAACAGGAAAATCGGGTCTTCTTATTAGCCAATTACAAAATTCTAGTTGCCTTTCGGGACCACCTGAATGTGTATTTTGTAACATTTTAAACCGCTTTTTGAGATGTCTGCATATTATTAATTTTTATCGAAAAGGACACATTGTCTAACTTACCTCATGCATACCTCATTTATCAAATTTTTCATTAGTTTCCTGGTCCCTTCTGTCTCCGTATTTCTTCCTCAGCTTTTAAAATAAACCAAACTTGGTGAGATTTTGATCCAATAACTTGAACATAGTTAAGTGTGGTTGTCATATTTCGGGATACAAGTTTAAATACATTTCCGATGACCTAACACTGTTTCTATCGTATTCGTAATAAATTTGGGTAAATTTTCGTTTTGTGGACACCCGGCGATTTTGAAAAAATGTTTGACTGTACTTACGTATTTTGATGCGTAGATTACGAATCCGAAAGAAAAAAGTGGCGCTCTCCCTTATTTAAAAAGTTACGGCCCTTCAAAGTTCAGAAAAGGGCAACTTTTCAGCCTTCTTTTTCACCAAATAAACTATTTAAAAACACAAGCATTTATTCACTAGGTCACCTTTACACCTTATTCCTCTTTCTTTGACACTTTTCACTTCAATCAACATTTTTCTTATAAAAAACTTAATTTAAAAACGAATGCTTCTCCTGGTGACACTCTTATATTTGTAGGTTAGATACTAGTGACATTTCAGAAAAAAGCGGTTGGTATTTGTCGTCACTTACTATTTTATAGTTTGACGTGAGAGAAAAATACAAAATGAATTTGAACGAAATTCATAATTTAGTGAAAGTAAGAAATAATTTATTTCTATATTTGGTTCAAGTAGGAGTGTTTGCAGCAACAATACGTTGTACTAATTGCAATTGCAAAATTTACCTACAACTCATACTCACTAGGATTATTTTGCGTAATATAAGCTTCTGTCAGTTTATTTCTTAAATCCATCTCACCTTAATAGACCACCAAAAACTAATTTACGAGCTAAAGAATGAAGGCAAAAAACATTTGAATTACTTTATGAATATTAAGCAGCTCCGTACATTTTTTAACATTTTTATGAGAAAAATGTAGATTATTGAAGTGAAAAGTGTTAAAGAAGGAGGAATAAGGTGTGAAGGTGACCTAGTGAATAAATGCTTGTGTTTTTAAATAGTTTATTTGGTGAAAAAGGAAGCTGAAAAGTTGCCCTAAACTTTGAAGGGCCGTAACTTTTTAAATAAGGGAGAGCGCCGCTTTTTTCTTTCGGATTCGTAATCTACGCATCAAAATACGTAAGTACAATCAAAAATTCTTTCAAAATCGCCGGGTGTAGGATGTACACAAAATGAAAATTTACCCTATCATAGTTTGCGTGTCCATATTTCTTCAAAAAAGTTGAATTTCCAATCAAGGATAAGCTTGATGATCTGCAGTTCTACTACGTATATTGAGTGGACCAAGAACGTCTAGCGAAACGGTGAAAATGCAACCGAAATTAGCTTATGTTTTGGGAAGAGTCTGTAGAATGGATCCCGGGAAAGAGTCTGGAAAAAACCATAAGGCTGAATTAGTGGCGACCATCCTAACCTTTCTGAGAGATTTCAATGAGAAACTGGATAGAGTGGATACCAACCCATCTACGGTTGCGCGTGTTCTGGCTGCACTCAAATCACCTTCAGACTTGGAGTGCTATATTTCGATGCGAATATCAATGCAGCAGATGGGTTTTCTATTTCCATAGATCCTGACCCTACTTTGTGAGATGCTTTTGACGCCTAAATTGAATCTTCGAAAATGTACGGAAAATAGCAAAAGAACTTCTGTTTCTGCATTTTTTGAAATTGTTGTCGAGTTACTTTTGGCAAGAACCGTTCCTGAAGCAGTTCTTTTTGATTTCGGTATGGACCTTTTCGCAAATAGAGCCAACCAATTTTATAAACACCGTCGATCCAGGATGAATAGTTGGGAAATGAGTTCAAAGCGGTATATATGCCTACAAATATCAGTGATGTGCTATTTAAAGAACTTCAAAAGAGAACTCAGCAAACTTTGAAAGTATTAGAGTTTATTTGACTTTGATAACTAGCTATTTCAAGCGATTGGGGGTGAACCAGAATCTAATTCTTGGTACAAATTTCTGAAGAACCTTGGGAATAGTTCCAGTCTTGAGGCACAACGAGTGATACTCCTTCAAAGAAGAATTCCACCTGAATTCTGTTGACCATTTGAGGGGTCATGACAATCGAAATAGAGGAATTGCGATTGGAATTCGTAGACCGAAACAGGACTGCAATGGCAGACTGATTGGGATACACGTTTATGGCAGAGCACGTGATGATATTCATCAACTATAACTATCAAGCAAAGGTATTTTTCTGTGTCATTTGTGATACAGATGCAGATTGGTGGGGATGCTGAAAGATGCCTATTTTGCTAGTCAAAAAAAAGATGCCAGTTACTGCTCCTGTGTCGATTACCGGAAGTTGAATGCCATATATGAACGAGACGGCTATCCTCTGCCCATTACCTGTCTTTCTTAGACATGAAATCTACCAACTGGCAAGTACCGGTGGACTCTTCACTATACCAATTCAGAAGGATGCCTTTAGAGCTACACAATTGTTCAGCCACTTGGCAGCGACTGATATATCACTTATTAGGGCCCGAAGTTGAACCCCACGTGTTTGTCCATTCAGAGGACGTTGTGGAGGTTATTCAAACGTTCGAGAAAACATCTTCCCATTCTTAAATATATTTTTTGCCGGTTATGAAAAACGAACTTAACGGTAAGCTTCAAGAAATGGCATTTATGACGTCTGGAGATAGACTATTTGGAACATGTAGTCGACAAAACGGACTTCACATTGACCCGTATAAAGTGAAATATATGCTTCAACTCCCCACAGATAAAACGGTGAAGGAAGTGCGACGATTAATAGGAAACTTTTTCAGATCCAGCGCAGCCGCCAAAATCATTTGCGGATTCTAGACCACTTTTAGGTGGTATAGAATTCGCAAAGCCTTACTACTCACTTAACGATTTGACATTGGGATGAACCAATTGCGAAAGGTGGTAGATCCTTGAAAATTTGAATCAGAACATAACATATTGTTTGCTGAGTTGATGAGATTCAATTCTGATTTTGTTGGATATAAGAAGTTGAATGTTGATAAAATATGAGTGGATTGATCATCCGAAAATCGAGAGGGTAAGAACATTATTAATTTCTGTTTCTGGGAAAAGAAGATTTTGACTTTCTCCTCCTCCATCTTTATACAAAAAAATTTAGGGATCTTCCAAAGGAAGGAAGAAAGCATGCAATTTTAAAATAAACCTTTAAAAAAATATGTAGACAAAATATGTATACAAAATACCTATACTTTTTTCTATTCAGTTTGTACTCCAAACATTCATTATGAAATTGAATCAGATATCATTCAAAGGATTGCTACACAATTCAGTGAATGAAATAGGTAAAATTTCACTCACAAGATAAAGCACTCAATTAATTTATGAAATTACAATATCACGTCAGGAACGACTTACAAAACTACTCATATCGATGACAGTACGCAATGACATTGATTCAATCCCAGCAAGTTTGTGTTTGAAAGTTACTTTTTTGCATAATCTTCACATCTTTATCAAGAGTTTATTTTGAAATTAATTGTTCTCTTCCTTCCTTTCGAAGATTCCCACATTTTATGTATGAAGATGGAGAAGAAGAAAGCCAAAAATGTTCTTTCTCAGAATTCAATCTCTCCCAAAAATATACCCTTTCCAATTCAAACAAGATTTCTATGGCTGGGATTGAATCAAATAAGCGAATGAATTTATGTAATTTCATAAATAAATTTCGTAATGTTATCCAGATTGGTGCTGAAGAAGCAATAAAGCAATAATTCAAAAACTTCGATATTCATCATTGAGGATGACAGTGTTCCAAGTAAGTGAAATTTCACCTGTTTCATATACTGTTTGTGTAGCAATTCTGTGAATTATATCGGAATCAATTCCAGAACGAATGTTTGGAGTACAAACTGAATAGGGAAAATTGTTTTTGTATAATTCAATATTAATATAAAGATAATTGTTTCTAAATTTGTGTAATTCAATGTATATTTGTCTATGTAGCTGTTCCGAGAAAACTTTTTCTTCCAGTTTGTGTCTTAAAGAAACTCCTTTGCATGATCTACACATCTTTTTAATGATTTTGTTTTGAAATCAATTGTTTTCTTCCTTTCTTTGGAAGATTTCCACATTTTTTCATAAAGATGTAGAGGTAGAAAGCCAAAACTTCTCTTTCCCAAAAATCAATTTCTCCTAAAAATATACCCCTTTCAATTTAATTTCTGTTCGTTTGGGATATATCGTGATAGAATTGGTTTTATTGCAGTATGATACACGTAATCAACGTATTACTACCAATTGAATATCTGGTAGGTTTGGGATAACGATAAAATCTTTATCAATCAGCGAGAGTTCCTTGAAGAACTAAAATGAGACCTTTACATACATCAATTAACCGAATAACAAATTTTATCATGCTGAGGGTAAAGTGTTTTCACACCAGAGGTTCGTATCATTCTTTCTGTACTTTCTAGTTTGTGAGTCCTAAAGAAGGTGTTTATCAATTGTAACCCCTAGATATTTAATATGAATCACTTTCAGTGAACCGGTAATTATTTTCAATATTGAGTTGTAGGGTATCAGTAAATCTCTTTGTCTATAATGTAAACGGTAAATATTTCATCTTATCTTACTTATTACTTTGTTTTGTCGAAACCATAGCTGCCATTTGCCAGAAAATCTTCTACACATGATTCAAGTTGTTCCCACGTATAGAGTGGTAATTGTCATCTGCATAGCTCAAAACCTTTCCTCTCCTATCAAGAAAGAGTATTTATTTAGGTAAATTGTGAAGAGAATAGGTCCTAAAAAAGTTCTTTGACGAATTCTAAATGTCACATTTTCCAAATTACCCTTTGCATCACCTACAGTGACCCTCTATTACCATTCAAATGATGTTTTCTGATTTTGTCCAAAAGTTCAAGGTGACTTACTATGTCAAGGGCTTTGGAGACATCGATGAAGAAGCATATAGTGTTGATACATTTTTGTCATGAATATGTGTTGATTTACACTCCATAAATCCATAATGTTCATCAGCAATCAATTTATTTATTTGTAAATTTCACAAGATGTTTTTTCAGAATTTTTCAATTACTTTTGTTATTTGTAATGCACTATTTGGAACCTTTGTTGTAGTAATGAAACTTACTGGAGTTTCATCCCAACATCAAACCGTTATTTTAACACCTCCGCACGTATTTCGGTAACCAAGTGATCATCTTCAAGAAGAAGATTAAACTAAATATACATACAATGTTATTCTTATTTATAACATAGATACCTCTTCTAGGTACCTGCGTGTTCTAAATTAATTTCACAATGTTGTCTTATTTATTAGTCTTGAATTAATATTAAGGTGCGTATTCACCAAAAAAGCGAGCACGAGCGAACAAGAGCGAACAAGAGTGAACGAGCATTCTGTATCAATAATCGTCTGGTGAGTACGGGCTAGCGAGCAAGCGAACGTATGCTTGTTCGCGTTCAGAAAAGATCGAGAAGAAGGCGGTACTACGAACTTGAAGATATTCGCTCTGGTGTGGACGAGACATCAATATGTCGAGCAAACACGAGCGAACACGAGCAAACATACACGAATGCTCGCTCGTGCTCGCTTTTTTGGTGAATACGCATCTTTACACTGTATTCTTATTTGATAGTTAGGTAAATCTGATAATTAAAATATTATTTCAACAAGCTATATAGTATACTATTAGGTATTGGTAACCCATCTTTATTCATAATATTATTAAGTTTACTTATTTCTACACTCCAATAGGCATCTAGGTTCCTGCTGATCCTTCTGGTCTTCCATATTTTAGGTGTGCTAAGTGTTCCTTATATCTTATTTTAATGTATCTTTTTGTCTGTCCATAATATTTTGTATCGCACTCTTCACATTCAATTTCGGAAATTCCAGACTTTTCTGAATTCTCGACTTTGTCCTTTGGATTTCCTAAAAAGCTCTGTAGTGTATGACTTGTTTTTGAAACCACCTTCATACCTAGTTCCTTGAAAATATTTACAAAGTTCTTTGTGTGTTGGTGATATGGAACTGAGATGTATTTATCTTGGTTTTGGTCCTTTTTGAAAGTCGAGATTTCGTTCATTCTTAACCTAAACTTCTTCTTCCTTATTATGTCATCTACAATACCCCTCGAGAAACCCTTACTGACTGCTATTTCCTGTATTGTCCGTTTTTCTTTTGTGAACGTCTCATGTGTGAGAGGAAAAGTCAGCCCAGCACGTTTGTGCTGTCCACAGTGATGTGAACTGCCACGAAGCAATATACCTGCACGTGATTGTTTCCTTCCTAAATACATCCTATTCTAGCCTTCCATATTGGCTCCTCATTACCAAAACGTCAAGAAATGGAAGTTGTCCTTTATTTTCTGATAAGTAAATTTTATTTATGGAAATCTGTTATTTAAAAAAGAAACAAAGTCCTCAATATTCGATTTTTTCTAATATCGTAAAAACATCATCGATATACCTCAGCCATATCCTAGAAAAATACATTGACTTTTTTTTTGGTTTCCATTTCGGATCTGCTCGTGAACATGTTAACATGTTTGCCAGGTAGGGAGACAAGGGGTTACCCATATCCGTTTCCTCCTGTTGTTCATACCTGTTAACGGTTTTGTTTTACACACAAATTTGTGAGAGAAACGAATTCATCAATATGGTTATTATTAAAATTATTTTTCTCTGGTAATTCCCTGAGGTATTGTAGTGTCTGCAGAATTGGGATGCTAGGAAATAAGGAACTAACATCAAATGAAACCAAAATCTCACCTTCTTCCAGAACGATGTTTTTTGTATGTTGTATGAACTCTAAGGAATTTTTTATACTAAAACCTGGTTTCTTCGCAATAGACAAGCCTTCAAATTCCTTAGTGAGCCATTTTGCTATTTGATAGATAGGAGATCCAATAGCTGACACGATAGGGCTCACTTTTGTTATATTCGATATCAGTGTTATTGGTCTGTAATCAACCATGCCCATTTCATATTCCCTCTTGTATGGTACTGTGATAATTCCAATTCTGATCATTTTGGGAAAATAACCGGTGTCAAAGTATTTATTTATGGTCAATAAAATTTCATTTTCAGTAAAAATCATTTTTGAAATTTCTGACCGGTTCTTCATTTGTATCAGTTTCGTAAAATAAGTTTTGTAAGCTTTGTTTTTGAGACATTGTAGTCTTTGAATTTGATGGGTGTTTGCAAGGTTATGCTCATAAATTTGCAAAAAACCAACATTTCTAAAAATGTAACCTTATTTTCGCTTTTTTTTCGAAAAAATGTCATAATTGAAAGGAAACAACAAAAATATATAATAATTTTGGTTTATGCAAAGAAAAAAAAATTAATACGGACTGGGGTACACCATAAAAGTATTACTGATCCATGATAGTTATCAGCTATCATTCACTAATTTTCGAAAAATATTGAAGATATTCATTTAAAAGCATCAAAAGTGATTGAAGAAACCTATCAGATAATCAGTGTAGACAACAGGAACTTGACAGTATTCAGAGAACTACCCGTTGTCACACTCACAACAGTTACAAACTGTTTTCGGCATTACTCTTTACTGCTAATGAAAAAAACCGTGTAGGTTTATGAAAAATTGAATTAATTTTGAAAGAAAATGTATCATGCCGCCCATGCCTTACAAAGAAACTGCCGCCGTTCGGTAACTATTCAGTTGTATGCCATTCGAATTGACTTCGTATGTACCATGAACCAATGTATCATTCATTGAATTACTTCCACCGAAACTGTTACAGAATTTCAGAAAGGAAAAACGTAATGATCTGTTCAGTTACTTATTTTTTTGTAAGCCTCCTACAACAGCTGCCGTTTTCTTCAAGCGCAATCAGTGTCGTTAAGGCTGGAAGCAAGTCTATGTGTAAACACGAAAGGCAATCAATAAGGCCTCTTTTTAATAATATACCACCACAAAATGGATCATTGATGACAGAAGCTCATACCTGTTATAACTGTCTAGTCTTGATTCAGTTCACCAAGAATATCAAGCTGGATCAGATGCGAGTTTGTGTTATTTTCATAGAGTTTTCTATCGAATTTTCGACCGTACATGAAATACAAACGACCACCGGCAGTCAATTTCGCGAACTGAGAATTATCTACCGGCTGTGAAATGAGTTTTCCACAGGCGCATGACTCGCATGCCGAATCTTTGCCATAGGAGAAGTTCCAGCGCGGAATTTTCCGAAACTTGGATTTCACAGCGGTTCGTGCACCAGAGAGGTTTTGCTCACGCCTGTTCAATAGGCACTTTGGGAAATTTCACTATTATTTGAAATTAATTTTCTCCGTAGGTATAACTAGCATGTTCGTGATCATCAATATGGTAGAACTAAAAAGCCCGTAGGAAGATAATGACAGTAATATAGACGTTGTATTACAGACGCGGTACAACAGAGTAGGAAGCTCGATTCCCAGACTTGACACGACTCGATAACTTTCAATGTTGTTATCAGAAATCGAAACCTTTATTGTTTGAAAGATTGGCAATTGAGCAAATTGCTCCAGATACAATACAAGATATAAAAAATTTAAACTATCACGGCCGGAGTCATGCTTAGAGGGAACAAAATCCGAGCTGGCAGGCCGTGGTCAAATGGAACTTGTAGTATCAATCGTTTCGTCTTCTGCCGCTGCAAACATCTTCATACAATACAAAAAATAGTTTGTTTGAGCAAGATTTCAGTTTTCTGATAGATGGAATAACGGAAAATGTCCAAAGTATCAATCGTTTCGTCTTCTGCTGCTGCAAACATCTTCATACAAGAAATTGTGGGTTTGAGCAAGATTTCAGTTTTCTGTAGATCCCATAGATGGAATAACGGAAAATTTCCAGAACTAAAGAACAAAGCATTCGTGATAATACAGCAGACAACGTTATTTTGACCTGCCATTGGCTGCAATAGTGGTGCTAGGCTGTACCACATATGCATTGCTGTACTCAACTGTCATCAAAGGACAAGTCCTTACAAAAACACCGTCAATGAGATCGATAGAATTCTCAATTCGCGAATGTAAAAGATAAACTACGCTTAAATGGAGATTCGTTTTCTGACATTCCCTGCAGCTTTCGCTGCAACAAAATCATTCGACTTCGTAGATTTCTCCGATAACATTGCAACAATTATTCTTCCAACCAATAGCACGAAGTTAAAACCGCAATTGCTAATCTGCAAAATATCTGGGTCCAGATGGCATCAGATCGGAAACACTTGAAAAAAATAAGCCAAAAAATAATTCTACCATTAACTTTTATTGTAAATGAGTCACTTATGTCGGGATACTTCCCAAAATTAGTGAAAGGATTATAATTAAACGAATCCGTAAATGCGGCTCTAAATCATTAATTGTAGACGTTGTATTTTAGATATACAGGGTGTTTGGAGTAGGTGCTACAGACCAAAATTCCATTTTTTAAAATAGAACGCCCTGTATATCATTACATATTCAGATGCTACATTAAATTCTGATATAATTTCATGTTTGGTTTTTGAAATTCGGTTACGGCGTTGTTGAGTTATTGCTTAAAATGTAAAGTCTTGAGAACGACTATTATTTTTAAAAATATCTCATACAATTATTCTCTCTGCATCAGATCACATGAAAATTAGTCAAAATTTTGGGTGTTCGAAGTAATGGTTTCAATTTTGAGTTGTGGAATTCAGTCAGGAATCATTTTGAATATGAAACAATTGCGAAATTGAAAGAGGTGTATTCGAAAACAAATCTTTAATTAATAACAATGTAAATAATATAACTTGATAAATCATTTCATAAGAATGGTAGGTACCTAGAAATAAGTCATAAAAATTGTTCAAAGTGATGCCCATTAGATATTATACAGGCTTCGAAACGTCGAATCACTTCTCTCGTACAAGTCGCTCTTATAATATCAGGCGTAATATCACTGCACGCTAGTCGAATTTTCATTTTCAGATCATCCACATTCAAAGGGGGAGTAGTGAAAACAATATCTTTTAAATAACCCCATAGGAAAAAATCAAGCGGTGATAAATCTGGGGAACGAGCCGGCCACCAAATTGGATCCTTATTACCAATCCATCTATTTGGGTACGTTCTTTCCAGATATTCAGTAACAACCTGTGAATTGTGAGGAGGAGCACCATCTTGTTGCCACCAAATTTCTTGTCGTTCTGCTATGGGAATATCTTCCATCAACTGGATCAAATCATTTTCTAGAAAATGTAAATATCGCAATCCATTGAGATTTTCATTGAAAAAGTAAGGTCCTATGATGCGGCCATTGAACAATCCACACCATACATTAATACCCCAAGTAGTTTGAAAATTACTTTCGCGTGACCAATAGTGACCTTGAGACCAATAGTGACAGTTATGTCGAGTCACAACTCCATTATTGTGGAATCGCGATTCATCGCTCCACAAAATTTGACTGAAAATGTTAGGACTTTCATGTAATTACCTGAATTCAAGCAATGAATTCAAGTAGTCGTTCAAAGTCTGTGGGTTTCAAACCTTGTACCAACTGAATTTTGAATGGGTGGTATTTATTTTCTTTCAGAATTCTCTGTACATTAGATTTACTCACACCGACTTCTTCTGCAAGAGTACGGATAGAAACATGTGGATGAATAATAATATAAGCCAACACATCATCATCACATCTAGCAGACCATTATTATAATCTTCATGCAGTCATTGTTCACCGTGGTTCTGGCGTTGAATCTGGTCATTATTACGCATTAGTCAAAGACGAAACGCACTGGTTTAAGTTTGACGATAGTCGTGTCACTAAGTGTTCTGGCGATGTCTTGAATTTATTGGAGCCTCTGGAGACACCCTACATTTTGATTTATGAAAGAGAGGACATTGCTGGATCAAGATGTTCAGATGATGTTATGCTACAGGTTTTTCCCGGTTTTCCTGCAGCTGAAAAAGCAAATGCGCCACTGGAATCAATGAAGTCGCCCCGGAGCACCAATTTTTGCTGTTTCATAATTTCATTATTTGTATTACTTTCCTTTTTTCAATTAGAAATATAAAATTGTTTTTGATCCATTGCTTTGAAAATTACAAAAGTACTGTCACACTTAGCGCAATAACTCACAAATTTATGAGTAGAATATCGTGAAATTTGAACAGCATTCTTTTGAAGGTTAGTACCAACTGAAAAAGCGGTGAATGCAATAAGACTAAGACTATATGTTAGGCCCGAGACTTTTCAGCCCATGTAGTAGTTACTAATTGTACCAGGTTTAGTTCTTAGGTATTGTTGCATAAACACGATATTAATCATTGAACTTACAATTCATTTAGAAATATATAGTTTCTAAGATACCTATACACTGGTGTAGCGACCCATTCGTGTAGAATTTTCATGCAATTCTTTCGGCTGATATGGCTTATTAGGACTCATTTCCATTTACGTGGACCGCTTTTCAAAAATAACGCTAGATACTGTTAATATCGCTAATCGTCTGCCGGTATAGTGTTACGTATTCTACAACGTGATGGTGTGTATTGAGAGATAGATGTGAAATGTGATCATATTGACAAAATGAAATTTTAGGTTTTGTATGGAAACGCAAAAAAGTTCATCGATTTCTTTGAATTATTTTTGTGAATCTATCAAACCTAGAATTATCAACAGTGTCAGTTTGTGAACGTTGTGCACAAATCATTTTTATGATGATGATGAACGGGGGTTGACATTAAAATGTATTTAATTTGCCACAGAAATTTAAAATGGGCATACATTGCACAAGATTCTTAAGTAACATTTCTTCAGAAATTTAATTATAGCGTCGTAATTTTTTTTCTTTTGATACTAGACTTACGATATCAATGGGAAATTATATATTTAGTGAAATTGACTCCGTGAGAAACTCCGATGTGTTAATTGAATTATTTGCACATTCGAAAAAATGTGGTTCAAATTTCCAACTGGTGTGAAGGAAAGCAACCATGATTTAATTTTAATCTACTGATGGTAGGAGAATTTGGGGTGTACCTATTTATTTCACTAAAATCTCAGAAACAAAATTATTTTTTGCTTCGACAATTTTCAGTGATAGATAGAGAGCCTGTTTCGAACGATTTACTAATTGAAGGTACAAGTGCAACTTTACACTAATTTTGTCGTCAAACGAGATTTATCGTCTGCCTTTCACTCTGGCTTTCACTACAAGGCAACTAGATGAAACTAAAATACATTGCTGGATTCAACTGTCTTTAATGGACAAGCCGTAAGTAAGAATAGGTGATGACATCTCTTACGGCATCTACGGGATTTCACTGCAAAGCAACTATATGAAACCATTGTCTAAGGTAAATCCTTAGACATTGATGAAACTATAAAGCCCAAACAAAGAGCATTCATAATCCAACACCAGACAACAACGATTCAACCCGCCCAAGGTTATAGTTTATAGCTATAACCTCAAACGTTTCCTTGCGTTAAAAGCTTTCCCTAGTTCTGCGACTTGGAGATACACTTCGAATGCTGAACAAGAACGTCTGTTAATGAATAAATTTCTTCCATAGTTGCGACAGAAAAAAACATTCTTGATATTTCTGTGATTTATGAAACATTCTTGGCTTGATTTTGCTAAGGAACATGTCCTGCGAAAACGAAAAAAAAAATGAAATAATAGTAAAAAACATACTTTCAAAACAAACTTTTATTTACACGTTTTAAAAAGAAGAAAATTAACTTTAAACTAAATAAAAACCATTCATTCATTACATTACACAATTTATGTTAAATGAAGCTTGTCGCGAGAGTCATCTGTGTGGATAAACAAGAAGTAAAGGAGGTCTTGTTTAAAAAATATGGTTTTACTATAGTTTAGTACCTGAGGAGATCTACAAAACTGATTCTATGGAAGTTTTGGTTATTTTCAACTTTTCAAAAAAAAACAGGGATGACCTCCGTTATCTGCCAACTTACAGGTCACTGTAGTCTAAATCATCATATGAAGAGTCTTGAATTGTCCAAGACAGTGTACGCCGTCTTCATTTGGAAGATTAGGAGATAACAGAACACATACTCCATACCTGTCATGTCGTGGACCGAATCGAGTTTTGAGTGTTTCACTCTTTCCATCTCACCATCTAACTGAATTCTTCAAGAAGCTGGATTTATTTGACCGAGTTTGAATAGGTGTGGGTCACAATAAACCGTCGTGGGTTGCAGTGGAGACCCGACATTCACAACATTCATTCTATGAAAGTTTTGGATATTTTCAACTTTTTCACAAAAACATAATAGAGGTGTCATCAATAAATATTTCAATGATTAATGTGAATTCGGGAAGCTTGCGCTATCTCTTACATAATTTTTATATGTGTGTTACACAGATGATGAGACAAAACCGCATCCTCGTAGGATGCACCAATTTCGTACAATAAACATAAACGGAGGAGACACAACTGAACGGCGGAAAATTCAAACGGTCCAGATCTGAGTTTGTATGACTTCGCGAGTTCGGATTCTAGTCTTTCTTTAGTCAGCCAAGAACAGGCAGCATTTCTCGGTGCCATTCAGGATGAAAGAATAGTTCGGATTTCTAATCTTTCTTTATTCAGCCAAGAACTGGCATCAATTCGTGGTGCCATTCAGGATGAAAGAATAGTGCAGCATCAATATGCGAGAAACTTCACATATGGCATAGAATTTTGAAACAAAAATTTCAAATTTTTTATCCCTGTATCTTAGAAACAATTAAATTAAAAAAATGCCATAGAACCAATATACGTTGTTAAACAATCAATTATTAGTAAACCAATCAATAGTTAACGAAAACTAAGTAATTGCTGATTGATTTTTTCAGAAAATGGCATAATTTTGGCCAAAATGGCTTGAAATATTGAAAATATTCAAGAGATCTACAACATAGTCTATTTTTCGAACCAGAGCCCAAAAACAAAGCATTTGTGATAACACAGCTTCATTACGAATATGTCTTGATAAAAAATCCCCTACGTGTGAGAATTTACCAGAAAGATATTAAAATAATATATCATATTTCAAAAGTTTCTTCGCTTCATTGAGTATACATGTCTAACATTTTTTTTTCTATCATAAGAGTAGTGTTGTTCTGTTTCTGTTAAACCTTTTGAAGCATAAGCTACTGGTTTTCCTCTCTGCATTGAACATCAACCCAGACTATCCATGGATGTGTCTGTGTGAATAACAATCACTATTGATTTCAGTTTAGATCATTGCATTGAAAACATAGATGATAGATACATACTCTTCCAGTGGTTTGACCTATGATAATTGCTACAATACATTCCGAAAGCTGAACAAAAACGTCTGTTGATGAATGAATTATTTCTTCCCTAGTTGCAACAGAAAAAACATTCTTGAAATTTCTGTAAATTATGAAAGATTTTCGGCTTAGTTTCACTTCAACTAAAAATTTCATGTTCCCAAAAGTGATGTGTGCTTTACACCTGCTATTACTTGATCAATATTTCTGACAACTTTCTCTTACTCTGAATAAAGATATTTGTTTGTTTGGAGCCTTATCTTGCTCCAAAATCATCAACAGATTCATCTTTATGTTTGTATTCTCCCAGATATATTCTCGGTTCTAGAAAGTTCGATTTGGGTTCAATGTGATTTTCAATATCTTTTCAAATATGTGTCGTTCTCTTATCTAGTAGTAATAACGTTCATGACTTGTATAGTTTATTTGATGCTCTAGTTATGCTAAAAGACTGCTCATCATTTTGGTCGTCCTTCTAGGACTTTCCAGAACTATTTAGTAGGTTCATCTTAGTTTGTAAATGTATTGCTTGTATTGGATTCGTGGCTGTAACACAAGCTTGGCTTAGATAGCCACGATCCTTCATAGATGTAAGTTGTAACGGTTTATATTTTATATTAATCTGAATTGAATAAATTTTTTTGATTTGAAGTTCCCTCGAAACAGCGGCGGCTCGTCAGAGGAGGCAAGGGAGGCTTAGCCTCTCCATAAAATGTGAGGCTATTCATCGCAATAAATTAAAAGATATTGACAAATAATTATGATTTTTTTTTTCTAAAAATGCTTCGGTATCATTACTTTGCCATTAATTTTCAATATAAATACATAATATGCCCGAAAAAACACTATCACTCACTACGTAGTAGGTACCACACTGTATCCCGCATCAACAAACCTCAAATGCACCGCCCATGAACGAATAACAAAGAAACCATCAACACGAAATAATAAATGCCATACATTGCAAGGGAGCCAAGCCTCCGACCGCTTTAAAAAACACAAGCTCCGTGAGACCGATCCAACCAGCGACATAGGTACGTCCCGATTTGTAATTTTAGTTGCAGAAATTATAGCGTTAGAGGAGGCTAGCCTCCAGTTGGTCTCCGTTATTGTACGACTGCATTTGTTTTTTATTTAATTATTCGGACGGGATGCCGTGACGGACCGAGACTGAAAAATATTTCGGTAAACCGTTTTAGTGTTTCTTGATAATATTTGTTATTTGTGTATGAAACAGGCAGTATTGTATTATATAGAAGTTCTTTTTGGTAATATTTTTAATGTGTTTTTAAAGTGTTTTCTTTCAATTTCAAGGTGTTTTCAGGTTTTCACTTTTCGATAAGTTTTTTTTCCATTTATTGTGGATAAGTTGGACGAAATTAAAAAATCTGACGATATAGTCGGTTGGTTGCTGAAAAATAATTTTAAGTCTTTATCTTATGATAATAAATTTTACATTATTGAAACTCTGGGAAGGCCTCAACCAAATTTGATTTCAATTAAAGCGTCAGATAACCGACAAAATCCAGGATTTAATTATTAGCATAATTAAGTACTTGTGCTTATAAAATATTTGTGGCAATTTTTAACAAAACTGTTATATTAGAAGAGGAAAATATTATTTATTGACTGAGAAGAATGCAAATATCAAATAACTCAAAGACAACTCTTTCTTTGTTTTTGTTTTTTTAATGGTCAGTTTTATACGTATAATTTTCGGCAATACACAATTTTTATTTGCATTTATGCAAATATTACATATTTTGCTTTAAATAGGTGCGGTACCCCAAAAAATGTTCGCGCCTTCGCCGGGCTTTTCTGTGTGTATAGGTATAGTCTTTATGACTTTAGCCTCCCCTGTTCTCCAATGCACGAGCCGTCACTGCCTCGAAAACAAAAGAATATAGTTCACTTATTTTTCAGGTTCGATTACTTTCACAGAAAAACATGTTGTATTTTTTTAAAAAGTTGAAAATCGGAAATTTTGAAATGAAATGATTGGGACACCATGTATTGGAGTCACTTTTTTTATGAAGTCTTCAAAATATGAGAGGTGGTGCTGCAGTTTATTAATGTTTATTGATCAGGAAAATGAGCATCAGTTGCCACACCAGCGGTCGAGCAAATATTTCCACGCAATGGTAGAATTCAAAGGTAGTTTTTCAGCTATATGGAAGAATGGGGATTACAAATCAGTTACGTATATGAATCATATAAAAATTTCAATCATAAAGCTATTCTATACCTCATCAAAATTCATACAGCGGAATTCAATAATAATTTTATAATAATAAAGAAAATCGTCAGACGAATTTTTGCCGGAGTAAGAGCATCACTTAGACTAACTTAGAGTCACATTCTTTGTTCAAATTAAGATTACTGATGAGTTGAAAAAAGTCATTCTGAATGTTTATTAAAAGAAATAATATTTCTGGACAAATTTAGTAATAATTTATGTACCTTCCCAAATATAACATTCAGACAATATGTATAAGATATTTACTATTCAGTTCAGATCATCTCCTGATGTGGTCAACTCAGTTGGAAAAACAGTTCCAATGTGTAGATTCTACCTTTCAGAATATTCAACGCATTATATTACAAATGAATATTACTCATGATATAAATCATATTCATGTGGAATGAATTGTCAAAAATATAGAAGTATTTATTGATCCTTAACTATAACAGAACAAATAACTAAAAAATAACATTATTTTATAAAATGTTTATGAATCTTGATTTCATTGAAAAATAATGGTTTACTATATTTAACTGAATGAAACAATCCCAAAAAGTACATATAGGAAAATCTATTTTACAACAAACACACTCTTTATTAAAATATGCATATTTTATAAAAATATTTTACAGTTTTCAACTACCAAAATTTCATAAGTATATTAATCATCTGTATTTAAAAGATAACTCTTCATAGAATATACAATAAATCATTAACTCTTCAATTACTCAGTTATATAGTAATTATTTATTAAAGTTAATATACATTTGTACACAGAATCTACTGGTAGAATACAAAATCTAACATTCAAAATTAAAAAACAGTATAATCCGAAAAAATTGCGGGGTCAATCATATCATTCACGTGCTTACTATTCTGACACAAGCCAACAGCATATCATCTGTACCATCATTCATAATGGCATATTCAACACCTGAAACAACAACATTTATTAAAATTCATGAATGTTGCACAGATGGCGGTCTGCACCTTCCAGTGCCTTTGCCATACTCAATCTCGCCCATTTACTTATTTAGTTCACTTGTATGAATACAAATGAAAATTAATAAAGACCCTTATTTTAACCTAACTTTGCACTGGTCAGGCCCTATCCTCCGAAGCCCCGATACATTCAGGAGGGCGCGCCAACATTATCAACCAACGACCACTCCCCACACCGTGGGGTAAATGATCATTGGATCAAGAATCATGTGCCCTGAGTAAACGTAGTAAGCCAAGAATGTCAGCCTACTGCATTTGTCCGGCTAAGACTTCTATGCATGATTTTGATATTCGAGAGTAGACAGGGCATCATTCCACTAACGACTCCAATAATCAGAACAACGTTTCGACAGAGTGGTATGCGGAGTTCGAACACAAAACCTCGATATTTCATCCGTTTTTCCTCTTTTCGGGCGATATTCGTCTCGCCAGGAGCTGCAAACTCCACGACAAATATCGTCTTGCTCTGGTGGTCGAGAAAGACTACATCATCATCAGGCTCATTAGCTTGTATGAGCCTGAGGGTGGGGATCAAATAGTTCCAATAAATTCGGAACTTCTCGTTTCCCACAACGGATTGAATATTCCCGGGGCGTAGGACAATCACGGTGTCTCGTCAATACCGTAAAAGTGCCATGGATGACATGCTGACAGCAAGTGCATTAGAGTCTCAGACGACTCGCGGCAGGCGCTGCATCTTGTGTCAGGAACCTCTATACCCATCACGCAACTGTGGTAGACTAAGGTTTTGAAAGTGTCATCCTGCATCCCTCAGTTTCCGACTTGAGCCCACTCACCCTAAGAAAAGTGAAGGTCAGGCGCTTTGATAAGCCAAGGTCTTGAATGTTGTTAAAGACATTTGTGCTGCCGCAGAAGTGAAGTGATCTCTGTGGCTTTTATATGGGCCTTTTGCTGAACGGATTCCAACTCGGTAACAGAGTTGTGATCACCTTGTTCAGTGTCGAAAACTAAACTAAGTTCACCAGCTACTCGGGCAGCTGCCCTAAAGAGACCATGCAGAGAAGGGTATCCGAACTCCTGACGACTTCACAGACTCCATCCAGTACCATTCCGTCATGTAGACAATCCAAACTCCCCGTTGTAGGGAAAAGTATAACAATTATTATTATTATTTTTATTACTATTTCTCAACTTTTTTCCCTTTACAAAAATGTAGCCCAATATTACTTACTAACTTTTATATCCTTAAGGATCTTATGTGGATTTTGAAATAGGTACATTTGCCATTTCAAGTTAATCAATCGAAATGTGAATAAAGTACCAATTAGGTAGTTGAGATTAAAAAATCTGTTCTTCCGTTGATCAGCTGTCGCCCCCATAAGAATGACAACTCTCAGAAGTTGAGAAACTTGTGCGAGCTAAGGACTAACGAGGTCTTATCTTTTAACGTGTGATTCCTAACACGGTTGCAGAATCATCCCAGCTTCAACCAGATAAATTCTCTAGAGAAAAATATCTGGTCGAAGCAGGAATCGAACCCACGGTCTTCCGATTGTGAGTCGGGCGCACTACCACCGCGGCCAATTCCAATAGCCAATTACGATAGAACTTTTATTTATAAGGAATTCAAGTTTGAATAATCTGAGTAAACCTAATGTACCACTTAGGCTATGATTTACTTTACAATTATAACCTGAGCTGCAACCGAAACCTTCATTTGGTGAATTTCTATGAGATGTTCTGTCCACTCAGACAATGAAATATTTGAAACCAAATATTGTAGAAACACTCAGAAGTGTTTTAATAATGTAACTTTTGAACATGCAGTTCCAAATTGATCAAACAACCACTGATTTTAGGCAAAACAGCATCATTGGTTCACAAAAAAGTATTATAAGGTGAGCATGTTTGAGGTTAACAGATTTGAAACCCAAGGGAAGGTAAATGAATGAAAAATTAAACAATGACTATGAATTTGTGTGATGTTACTTCGAACAAATTAATTGGAATCACCGTGTAGTGGAAAGTATTTTCGATTGTGGTACCGAATCTATGAATCCAAGAATCCATCAAAACTATCAAGGATAAACAAAATGGCTGTTACAAATATGTTCACGGTATCGAAACCGACGTAAAGAGTCCAAAAATTATGTATTTCCATAGGAGTCTGCCTGTTGCCGTAGGCTCCAGGGGATATTGAATACATTATGGAGAATAAGAAGTGACACATTTATTAGAACTACTCATTCTCACCTTCAGGCTAACAGAAACTAATGAGCCTGATGTAACTTTACCCGACTATTATGTGGAGTATTAAGTTTCCGGCGAGACAAATATGATCCGAAAAAAAAAGGAAAATGGAATGGAATATCAAGATTTTCTCTTAGAACCCTACCCAGACCACTCTGTTAAAATCGTTGTTCTGACTATTGGAGTCCTTGGTGGAATGTCCCCCACTACTTTTATATTTTGATAATAAAAAATGTTAAAGAGAAAAGTGACCATCAAACTAAAATCAAACTTCATGATCTATATATTATATCTCGGAAAGTTCTAAAGATATTTCCAAATTATCTACAACTCCTCTTATTGATCTTCTAAGTCTGCAAGTTACTTGATATTCAATAAACCCTAAACATTGTAATACCAACAAATTTTTGCATGTGTAAATACGAATATTACTTACCCAGAGGTATAAAGAAATGACTCATCTTCCTAACTGTAGAAGTTCTATTGTGAACTTGAATTCTTCCTTCGCCTTCCAAAACAAAATAGCACTAAAATTATAGAAAATTTCAAACATAAATGAAAATTCTCTTTAATATTTTTGTTATGAAATCAACCAAAAAGTTATGAAGTCGTTTTTAATACATTCAAACTCTGCAAAAATCAAGACACATTTTTTATATTTTCAAAGTTTCCTTATCATGTGTTTATTTTAATTATTTGCATTCACTAAAAATCACCTTTCAAATATGTGTTAACCTTTGGTGTATCACAAAAATATTTTACATTTTTACATGCTTTCATCAACATGCTCTATAAAGTTTTAAATTATTTCAAAGCCATTAATTTATTACAATATCCATGATAATGATTACACAATTTTTCACAACAAATTTTATTCAAGACGTGTTTCACTACATGGTAGTTTCATTAGTTGAACTTGTACATCAAACTATTCTACGATGTCTTTTACATAACAGCAGGTAGTTACAAAATTTAATTACTTAAATGATTGATTCTCGTAAACTCGGTAGATTTTGAAAAAACTACAAGCAATATTACTTTTAGGAAAACAGGTAATTTGTATGTATGTTAATTCTTGGCATTTAATGGAAACCAGTTCAGCAATGGTGTGTGAATAACTACTTCTTGGTCGTTCAAAAGGAAATTTGAATGTTTGCATTCAATGATTTGAAATGAAATGAAAATAATTTGAAAAAGAACAAATCGTCAACCCTAAATCCACTATGGGTGACCACCCAATATGACGGACTAGTTTTGTATGCGCCTCAATGATATAGGTATCAAATAATAAGCTTTGTTGAAAAAAATACGAAATACAAAGACGTCACTCTAAATCCAATATGACAGACCACTCAAGATGACAGACTAGTTTGTGAATACACCCCAGTATGTACCAACCAAAGGTAGTCACAGATTGACTGCCAATCAGTTTCTCAATCTGTCTGTCAACCTTGGAGTGGATTATTCCTCACAAGGAAATTTAGACCCTGGAAGCAGAGCACATACTCTACCTGCCCCACAGTGGATCAGATCAGGAATTCAATGTTTGACAAAGTCACACTTTTGCCAGCTGACTTGAAAAATCACTCACCAAATGAAGTAATCGGCTCCATTATGAAGCTGGATTTATTTGGTCGAGTTTGAAAAGGCGTGAGGGTGGAGGGTCGATAGACCCGCACACTTTAGACCACAGAACTAAAACTTAGAGGAGAATGGCTATTCTGTATGAATAAAACACTTGCACTATAGTAAAACCAATAATGATTGAGAGTAAAGCGCGTTGTCATATCTAAATTTTACGTTACCAGTTTATAGCAGAATCAAAATATAGTAAGCAGTAGAGTTGTAGGTTGTGGCAAATTATAGATAATACATAATACCAGTACGATTAAAAGGTATTATTTATGACAAAAATCAGTAATGAGCTTGTAATGAGTAATACTTATACATTTCCTGATTACTGATCAGTTAAAATTCATTATTTTCTGTATAGTGTTAGATATTTATTCCAACTAGTGGCAACGCTGTACGCAACGATATTTCTGTCTTTGTCACTTTACCGTAACTTCCATCTCATCGTTGCAGTCCTCACTAATGTACTTGCAGCCATGAGCGTATCATTGGTTTGTGAATTATACAGCGTGAATTGTACGTTTTACAGTTAAGTTAGTCAGCAATCGACGTGTTGTGATAACAATTGGTGAAAATAATAGTGCTAATAAGTGTTTAAGCGTTACATAATTATATTTCTACACCGTTCTCAAACTACTCAAAAAATGGGAGACATGGTCGGGCCTTCCACGTCGAAAAAGGTAAAACGGTCGGAGTCTCGGTCAGTAAGAGAAAAACAAATTGTACTGCGAGTATTTCACTGTCTTGAAAGAGATCATCAGCCACCAAAAGATGACTTTGTGCATATGTGCTGTAATTCTACGTGTGTACCTCCGAATAACCAACCGGGCATTTCTACATCATTAAGTTCCACAATTACAAAAGATAATTTAGTTGATATGTGCTCTGATTATACCAGTGTACCAAAATCATCGATTTACAAAATACTAAGAGAAGCAGAAATTCATGGGGACGTACAAACGCCAAAAACCAGTAGCGGACGAAAAAAAATCACAGTTGATGAAGAAGCCAAAACCAGTATACGCAGAACTATTCACAGTTTCTTTTTCAGAAATGAGCTGCCCACGCTACAAACAGTTCTGGAGGCACTTAGCGATCATGAATTGGTCCCAAAAATGGGTAAAAAAACTTTTAGGAAACTTGTACACGAAATGAAATTTACGTACGGAAAAGTTGACAGGAAAAGCATTCTCATTGAACGTCAAGAAATAATAGCATGGATAAGAAACTATCTAAGAAAAATTGACGAATTTCGGAAGCTCAAAAAAAATTGTACTTCATGGACGAGACATGGGTTAACCAAGGACATACGGTCAAAAAAGTATGGCAGGATGGTAATATAACAAGTGTACGACAAGCCTTTATTGAAGGTTTGTCAGTTGGGTTAAAACAGCCATCTGGAAAAGGTAGTCGTCTAATAGTTACGCATATAGGAAGCGACAGTGGATTTTTACCAAATGGTGAATTAATATTTAAATCTAAGAAAACAGGCGACTATCATGAAGAGATGAATGCGGAGGTGTTTGAAAAATGGTTTGAAGGCATCATTCAACTTGTGGAACCTGGATCTGTCATCGTCATGGACAATGCCCCATACCATAGTCGACGTTTAGAACCATTACCGAAACAATCATGGAAAAAAGCAGCAATATAAGAATGGTTAATTAATAAGAACATCCAATATAACAAAGATAGTTTAAAGGCAGAACTACTTCAGCTAACAAAATTACACACAGACAAATATAAAAAATTCGCAGTGGATGAAATGGCGTTAAGTCGTGGAATTACAGTTTTAAGGTTACCACCATACCACTGCGAATTAAACCCAATAGAATTAATCTGGGCGCAAGTAAAAGGATATGTGGCACGAGAAAACAGAACATTTAAATTAGTGGACGTGCAACATCACCTACAAGAAGCTATTCGAACTGTTTCTGCAGAAGACTGGAAGAAATGCATGCAGCATGTTTTAAAAGAAGAGCAAAAAATGTGGGACGTAGACAACCGTATTGAACACAATACTGAACCAATTATAATTCACTTTGATGATAGCGGTAGCAACAGTGACGAATCTGAGGTTGAAGATTAGACGAAAATTTGTACATTTACATTTATATTATATTATCAAAAATTTGTAATTTGTATTTTCTAGTACCCCTGACGATGAGTTTACGTTACTCGAAAGCTTGAGAATAGTTATAAAGAGTTCACTTATCAATTGCTGCAACCCAATAATGCTGTCAACTGGGCTTACTTCTACTCTCAATCATTATTGGTTTTAGTATAGTGGGTGCCAAAAGAGGTTGGTGAGTTTGCGCAGTAGCGTTTCTTGACTGTTATTTGAATGGACAAGCTGCAGTTGAATGCTGATTATTATAAATTTATTATTTGGTGTGTCTGTTACAAGTTGTTAATTTTGATGCAAAGTGAATTTTATTGAAAAATGCCTAATACTTGTCTTGTTTAATCGTGCCTAAGTAAAGAAAACATTGCAGGAATCTCCTTTCATCGGTAAGATTTTTATTTTAACAGAACCGTACTTGATTATTTCAATAACCTTTTAATGATTACAATTGAAAAACATCTGCTGATGCATACTTTTTTTTGTAATTTTCAGTTTTAGTCTTGGCAAACGTCGTTTTTCTATTTGGCTAACAGCAATTGGAAGGAGTCCGAAAGAGATTATCAGCCCATTAAATGTGATATGTTCTAGAAGACACTTTGCGAAATCTGATTTTCTAAGGAAAAAGAAAAGTATCTAAAGGGACGCAATTCCAAAACTATTTCTACAAAAAAAAAACGTTACTTGCAGGTCACAGTCGGATACAGTTTCATCAAGACCCGTTTTGAGGTGTGAAAACGTAAACATCATATGAAGACTTACTTGCATCACTTTCTTTTTTTCAGAGACCTAAATCCAGCAAATATTGATTCAAAAATGGGCGAAGGCAATGTTTCATCCAGTAATTCAGCTTCATCAAAATCTGTGACAATGTGAGTCAGTTAGTATATATTTTCATTTGAAATTATCATATAATCGAAATTATTTTTTCAAAGAGACATAATTTATTCATATTGCATTTTAGTTGCATGACAGAAATATAATATTGTCTTGAATTACAGGAGTTCTGCTGATAGTGCTGGACTGAAGAGAAACAGAAATCTGGTCAAGATATTCCATACATATGCGTCAGTATTTTCATAAATATATGAATTCGGTATTATATAATATTGAATTGAGATATTTTTTCAAAACGCCTCATTTTCCATATATGTAATATAGAACGTTTCTTCCTTTGCTTTGACTATCTTCAGATATTTCACTTTCATAGTAGATATTTATATATCAAACAATTTTTTCAGTTCTTCTCCTGATAAGTTCAAAACTAAATACATGAACAAAAGGAAAAAAATCAGGACTTGAGGTACCAACGCCAATTAGAAAAGGAGAAAACTAAAAAACTAAGAAAAAAAGTGACTCATTTGAAGGAAGTTGTTGATTTCGTCAGTAAAAAGAATGTATTGAGTACTAAATTACTTGAAAAAACATTATCTGGTCTCATGTCAGATTTTGCATCTTTTTCTTTTACTAATGGTGTCAACTCACTAAGGGCTTGTGGTGTTGAATGATGCCCTGATTACACTAAAGAAAATTCTACACGCACCCAAGTAATAAGGAACCTGAATTATTACACTTTTTTTATTTTCAGATCTCGTAATGGTTGGAATAACAATTCATCTGCACTCCAATTTTTTCATTCATCATGACATAAAAAACATGAATGGTAATTGCCCAGCCCAAGATGAAACAAATAATCTCTGTACCACAAAGAAAATAAAGCGAACACAGGTTCCTCCACAATCATGCGATATTCAAATAATGAAAAAATATTCTTTAGAAGATCGTCATGAAACTGTTATCCATGACCACGATTACAGCTTGCCTATTCAGTTACTGCTTTTAGAAATTTCTGAAAATGTTGTTACTTATGTGACTGGTTATGCTGTTAATATGACTAATGAAACTGATTAAATGTTCTGTGTGCAATGAGTGCCTGTATGGATACTAATTTGAAACATAATAGTTCAAAACTTCTGCGAAAGTGATGGGGAACCCTAACCATTCATCAGAGAGCAACTATCTCAGTTTGTAATGAAGTGGAAAAGATGCTCAGAGAAATGTTTTGGATAACGAATAATGAGGTACCTGAAGAGGCGAATTTTTTGAAAACTTTTTTAGCTGGAGTTCATTCTAAACTGTTATATAAACGTTTATTCAGCAATATTGCAGACCATTATTTGCAGTATCTTACTCTGGAAGAAAACCACATTTCAAGAATTATCAAAACATTGTCTTTATCATATTAAAAATAAGATTGTTCAGTGTGGCAAAATCTCAAAGCTACAGAATCAGAGGTCAACCTATGAGAAAAATTCTGGGAAAATTAATTTTATTTAATCACCAGTAAGACTTTGAATTCACCCTGTTCATCTGATGACAGCAGCTATATAATAATCCTTCAAAATATTTGAGCTGTAAACTCACTTTGGATATTTTTTTTAATTCTGTTACCTAGTATATTAAAGCATTTATGTTGTTAATTCATTGTTTTCTCTGAATACCTCCACCCACATTATTTCAATTCAAAAAATTAAATAAATATCGATAATTTTTGATAATTAACAAAATAACAATCATATTTGATCATTAAATAAGTAAATCATTTTCAACCAATACTTTTTTAAATCAGAAATATAAATTTGTTCAATTTCAGTGATGTATTTTCAGTCTGCAGAGTACTAAGTGAAGAATATCGTTATCAAGCATCAGCAACAAAATATGAAATGAGTTGAAAAGTCTGCTTACAACAAAAATAAAAACTGCCTCAATGAAAGTTTATTTTCAAAATTAGAACTTGCCTAAGTGCTCAGGTGTCTACCGGAAATATTGCTAAAGATGTTTTTATTATAATTCGACCTTTTAAGGTAAACCTTGATAGTACATACCGCGTGCACAATTGAAGAACGTTCATAATAGAACGTAGTTACATTATGTATACATAGATATTAATATAATGATTAATTAATTTGAATGTAGAAGGGGATTTTTATTTTCTGAACAAAATTATGTTTGAAATCAATGCCTGACGAAAAACAACCGATGCATGTAACCCAATGTCTGTCGTGGTATTAGCCAGGGAAGTATTTTTTTTCCTCTGGCATTTGCCAGATCCCACTGTGTAGGAAAGTATTCATTGTTTTAAAATTATTTCAATTGCATTTTTGTCATAAGTGTTTATGTGATAAGTTCTGTATCACTCGGTGAGTCAGTGATCACTATTTTTAATCGAATCAAAAAACATCAAATATAGTGTAATATTGAAATTAAAATCAAATGTTATATGTTAAAAAAAAATTATTTCAAACCTTGGTTCTTAAATAATGATCACAAATAATTCCTTGTTTTGAAAATGTAATAAGTGATTTAGTGTAAAATTAGATCGACATATTTAACCTCTCATTTTTTAACAGCTCTTAATATTTTTCTAAAAAGTATTAGAACGGCTCTGACTCGAGTTCATTTGTGCAAACTCACCAACCTTATGTGTCATCTACTAGTGCAAGTGTTTTATTCATACAGAATAGTCATTCTCCTCTAAGTTATAGTTCTATGCTTTGGACCTACTTACCCACCTGAGACACCTGTTACCTGCTTATTTTTCGCAAATTCCTTAAAAATATTCATATTAAAAATGTTAGTGGCGAGCAGAATTAACTTGTTATCTAACCTAGCTTACAATAAATGCCATAACGGCAACAAAAGCTGGAAATATTATACAGTACAGTTGCTAAAAAAGAAAGTGTATCCTGTCAGACAAACATTCGTCATATCAATATACTAAGGATACCTAATTGGCAGCTGCGATAAGTTGTTACCATATTATTGGAAATGATTTTTTTTTGCAACGCCCCCATTTAGAATTCACATTCCAGATGTCTCATCACCATTTACACTATCATAAGAAACTCGATTCACAATATTCGTAACCGAGAAAGAAAATATTATTCAAGGCAAACCAGCATATGTTTGAACCACTTACTAATGCATGTTTTCTAGCAGTGTGTACTGGTTTCATTCCCTTGGATGGCAGTTTTAAATATCCCATAGTTGTACCACTGACATTCCCCATAAAATCAGTCAAAGACAAGTCATCCTGACATACTCTGAACTTGGGGTCATTCTCTACATATTCTGAAAAACAAATCAGGATTTGAGGATTATGAAATTTTGAGCATTTATTTCAAGTATTATTTCCCAGCTTATTTTATGAATACCTTTACCTAATCATTTATTTGAAAACGTCTGATGAATAAGCAGATTTTTAAGAAACTCTAAATTGAAAACATAATTTACTGTGAATACAGATTGAAACTTTTGTGAAGTAATTCATGAATTTAGCCCTTTTTAAGAGTAAATACAAAAACATTCAATAGTTCTGTATGTAATATATCTATCTATCTATTTTTCCATTAACCAGCTGTTGCCCTCCTACGAACGACAACTCTTAAAAATCGAAACTTGTGCGAGCTAAGGACTAACGAGAGCTTACCTTTCAACGTGTGATTCCTAGCACGGGTTGAATGATAGAATGTGAAAATCGATCGTCCGGCCTCGCGGCTAGAAATCGATTTACACAGCGGTCGATTGAGTGAGTGGAGCAAACCACCCACGTGGGGCGGTAGCCCCACCTATAAATACAAATACATACAAATTTTTTATCTGTAACATTACTGCGTTACTGAAGGGTCAGAGGTTAATTATACTTTCCACGAAGTCTACACTCTCCCCTCACCATCAGCATTTATGTGTCAAAGCAGTGGTGATTAGTGGTCATGGGTTGATTCAGAGTGTGATGCATACTAGAAAAGAAAACTGTGTTGTCTAGTATTTATAATCTTAATTCACAAATCTTGACTGAAAGGACTTTGAAAAATATAGATAGAAACTTATATTATTCTGAGTCAAGTATATTTAAAATAGATAATCCCAAAGATTTTGAGATGAAAAGTTGACTTGGAGAATAATATTGTGTTAAAACTCTTGCTTCTGACCCCTTTTCTAACAAATTAGTTAAATAACAATGGAAAGTTACACATCCAAGAAAGTTTCTTCCTTTGTGGTGAAACGCGGTTAATTAGTGGTGGTAAAACTCGCTATGTCTCATATGTTAGAAAATTAATTTATGTTTCATTTATACACTCTAATTTAGCTTGAACAATATATTATTTGATGCACGACCTTATTGTTACAGATAATCAGTGTTTAAACAAACAATATATATGTCATGTAATAGTGACCAATCCCAACTTTATTTCAAATGTTTATTTTAAATGGAACACGCCGCGTATAATTCAATCTGATGTACAACCTATCTAAAATTGTTTGATAAATATGTGTTTCCAATTTTATAACTCATTATATAAACAACAGAAATTGCAAACTTACTTAGTTTAATAACTTCAGAACCAGATAATATTTCTACACATTCATTCTCTATAAGAGAATCTGAAATAATTTTTCCATCTTCATTACTTGGTATGTTAACTTCATTTATCTGAGGCACTGGAACAGATTGTGAACATACTTTGGATATTTTCTTGTTTTTTGGCTTATTAATTTTTCCCTGTGTCTTGGTAGTTTGTAAATTGCTAACCTCAAAAGTATTACTTCTCAATAAAGTTGAGGTGCCAGAATCTTGACTTATCATATTTTCTTGGTTTGATGTTCTCAAACACATATCGTCTGTATTTTGGTAATCTTCCACAGTTTCAAAGTTGTTGAAATCTTCTGGACTATGACTGGAAGCAGTATCAATTGCATTGAAACTATTGACTTGACTCATAGTATGAATCTGAGCTACAGTTTCAATTTGAATCGAATCTGATTTCGTTTTATTGTTCCTCTTAGGTCTTTTGTTAGAAACTTCAAGTTCCTTTACTGAATCACTGTCTTTTTCATCCGAACTATGTGCTGATGTAAGAGTAACTGTAGTAGTAACACCTTTTTTCCTACCTCTTGTCTTTGTTATGCGTTTTTTCGGTTGATCTTCCTTCCTTGAAGTTTTTTTTTCTTCAATTCGTTTTTCTTCTCCTTCGATGATATGTTCTTGTTGTTGCTCAACGGTTTCTGAACTTTTTCTTTTTGAAAGTTTCGTTTTACCTGTAACAATAAATAATGAAACTTATAAATGATATTTACTTAAGTTCCAAAATTACACTTCTTTTAGTCAAACTAATCGATGATATGACCATATTTATTATAGGCCTGATAATAAGAATCCGAAATGAGCATTATAATTTTGGTTATTACTAGAATCAGAATATTCTTCTTTGAAGTATGAAAATATTCTATATATAATAAAAAATATATATAGTATAATATAAAAAGTAAAAATGAGTAGATTTTAAAAAATGCAATAGTAATGGGACAAGATCCTTATAGCTTTAAATAATAATAGTAATAAAGCACACTACTGAAATTCAATATTCTAAAAAGTGAACTAAGGTCTATCAATCCACATTTTAGTGACTTTTTGAAAGTGAACAAACACACGATATTTTCATATAGTGTGATTATATCAATAACAAGTTCTACTTCAACTTTTTTGCAGTGGAACAAAGTAATTATAAATCTATTGACTTTGTTCACACTAGAACAAAAATACTATCTCTAACCAAGTTAGTGGGTAAAAATTAACATTTGGATCAATAACAAAATAGCAAAATGAGTAATACTAGGAATTAATTATTGACTCTCATTATGTGAGGTGATGGTTCTTCCAGATGTATACAAAAACAATATCATAGCCCTAGGATAGCTGTCTATCCCATATTCAAAGACTCGCAAGAGTTTATGAACAATTAGATTTCTTAAGTCTCTCGTTACTCGAGTTAAAACTAGTCTCATCCTGCATGTTGTCTCATAAACATGCAGGAGAGACTAGGCCCACAGACGTGGATTTCTTGGAGCATCAAGTAAATCTCAATCCTGAACTTGATCCGTTCTTGGTGGTATTCTTTTTTTACTATATGTGAACGATTCAACAATGCTCATTATATTAGGGACATTTACGTTTCTTGCTGGGCATGGCGGCAGTATAACCGAACTACATAGGATAATTAATGCTGACATAAAGGAAGGTAATAACATAAGTACTTAACTTAATTGAATACCTGAATTTTGTTAACCTGAACAATGTGAGTAAGCTAATTTGACACCTGGTGAGTGAACTAGATCGATTTGATTTTTTAGCAGGTTACATCCGCAATGCTTATGCTTATGAACTTCCAAAGATTCCAATTAATTAAGTTTCCAAACTTTGCTTGCATAGTGCAAAATTTCGATATTGTTTATCGGGAACTTGTGGTTGCATTCCAAGGAATGGTTTGAAAACATTGAATCATTTTTCCCTAGTCTGAAGGACCTTTCATGTTCAGCATACCGTTTCAAGAAATTTCGGCCACATTGTCCCACACAACAGCAGTAACGTTAGTTATAAATACAAGTGGTAAAAGACATAGAAAGTTTCATTTCCCCTTTTTCATGACAATCTCTTACCATACAGTAACGGCTACATCCATCAATTTATTGTTAATAAAGTATTACTTAAATACATGGAATGTATACTTTCAACTAGCATGTATTCTAATGTAAAAACTTTGTCTATAAAAATTTCTCTCTATCGACAATAAAGTATACCTTGATTGATTGTGTTTTATGACTTATTTGATAGACTGTACATGTATGAAAAATGTCTGTTATATTTTTAATGATGTGTATATTCTATTCTACATTTACTAATGCCCATTAGAACAAGACCCATGCATATTCATAAAGGTGATGTAGGCATTTCAGTAAAGGTTTGTTACTTACGTGTGACTGGCTTCTTTGGTGGTTTTGAGGTCACTACATCATCTAGAAATTCCATCACATATCTTCTTTTGGGTGGTTTTCTATCTCGGCAAGATCTCCTCGTACCTAAATTTTTTTTAATATCAAATAAATTATCTCTACTAACAAATAAATTATTGGAATTACTGAACTTTATCTTCAAAGATAAAAATGAAAACAACAATAAAAATTAATTGGTGCTCCGGGGCGACTTTATTGATTCCAGTGGTGCATTTGCATTTTCAGCTGCAGGAAAACCCGGAAAAATCTGCAGCACCACATCATCTAAAGATCTTGATTTGCCAATGTCTTCTCTCTCATAAAACAAAATGTAGGGAGTCTCCAGAGGCTCCAATAGATTCAATACATCGCCAGAACACTTCGTGCAGTAAGTCAAGTAATTAAAAAACAAATCATGGAGTTTTTAACTGTAAAAATTGAGTAAAGTGATTGCCAAATGTCTCAAATTTGTTGAAATACCTATTTTTCTCATAACTAAAACCTAGAAAGGAAGAACATTTTATAGAGTTCATTATTATTATATTATCAAATATTAATAAGATTAATACTGTGATATTTTTTTATATCTTGCTTTTTTACAAATTAAAATCAAAAGGCGTCTCTTCCTCCTATCCATTCAAATTTCAAATTGCTATCTTAATTTTCTCAAGAGACAATTGATGACAAAGAAGTGTGCATGACAGAGGGACAAACAGAAATGACAATTTTTTTTATTATCTTGTCAAATGTTATAGTCAGGATCCTTTGAGAACCATAGAATTACTACATCAATGCATTGCAATGGAAAGTATTCCAAAAAATCTTGAACACTGAAAAAGAATGAATTGAAACACAAACTAAATGAAACCTTCTCCAAAATTAGCAAAAAAATATTTATAATTTCTTAGATTTCGATTGATTTCCTGAACTAGCAAAATTTAGAAATGATCATACTGAAAATGTTTGTAAAAATAAGTTATTGTTATAAACTGTTCTATTGTACTTGTGATGCACTGTTTGGAACCTTTGGTGTTGTAATGAATATTACTGGAGTTTAATCCCAACACCAAAACGTTATTTTTAACACCTCGACATGTGTTTCAATCATCAAGTGATCGTGTTCTATTGTATTTATTTATATTGAGAGCCTTTGCAGATATAATTTCTTTAACAAATTTTGATATTTTCAGTTGTTTTGAAAATTTAAAGAAAGTTTTTATTTTCCTCAATATTTCTTGTACTCTTATAGCTCAAACCTTTTGAATAGAACTGGCCGATACTTGATGAAAATCCATATTTAAAAAACTAATCAATAGAGTTTATTCTATGATTTTCACTATAAGGGTTTTACAAAAACCGCGACACGTGTTTCGCTATACAATAGCTTCTTCAAGCATGCTTGAAACACGTGTCACGGTTTTTGTAAAACCCTTATAGTGAAAATCATGGAATAAACTTTATTGATTAGTTTTTTTGTTTTTCAAACCTTTTGAAATATTTCATCAATATGTATAAAATTGGCTTTGAACCTCCGGTTTTAAGATGTTCAATTTAATGACAACTTTTGTTGTAATCATTTTATCTTCTAGCTTTTCAAAATTTCAAGAACTGAACCATGCTTTAAGCAATTGATATACCTCAAATTACAAATCACTGAAAATTGATAAGTAGAATTTGGAACCTCTGGCGTAAAATGAATCTATTGAAAACAGCTTCTCCTCGCCGGGACAAAAATGCTGTCTCTCGAGGCGCGTTTCGCTAACCAAGTTTGCATTTTTGATCTGGTGACGGAAAAGTGTTCTCAACACATTCACTAGACTTTGATATTACTCTTACTGAAAATCTTTAAATTTTCGTTACCATCCTTGTATACATTATAATTTCTAATTTAAGAATTACTTTTTCATCGTTACCTGTTAGAGAGGAAGCTTCGCTGTCAACAGTAACATCTGAAATTACATATAGTAAATATATTGAAAGTCACCCACAAAAATTAATATTACCATCACTTTCATTGGTGAAATTCCTCTTTCTGGTTTTATGTGATTTCGTTTTTGGAACTTTGAAAACTGTCTCATCAGTATTCTTCTTATCTTTCAATTTGAGATTCTTTGTATTACTGCCAGGCTGAGACTCTTCATTGGCATTATCACCACCTTCAGAAAAAATTGTTGAAATCACAGTTTGACCCAATGGAACGGCTAAATCATTGAAACCTTCAAATTGATTCTTTTCAGTAGGCGAATTCTTATTTGAAAGTAGTTCCATATCTTCTTCCTCTTCACCATCCAAAATCCGCTGAATTTCATGCAACTTCCTACCAATGGTTTTTTCTGAAAACTTTCTCAGGATAACAGATAATTGTCGCTTATTGTGTGTGCCAAGAAAAGATTCAGCCGTGTCTTTATCTGCTACATTTTCAATGGGTTCAGACTGACAAACTGGACTCTGATGATTATTCCCCGTGACCAAATCAGGAGCTGGTGAAAGATTTTCTGAAAACTTCCCTCTTGAATCAACTTTTTTGTTATTTTCAATTTGAAAACTATGTTTTTTGCTGCCACTATATGAATTTACCTCAGTTTCTGTTTCCACCAAAATATCTTTGCTCTTCCGCTTGTTTGTTGAAGTTCTTAAATGTATCTGATTCAAGTTGGTTTCAATCTCATCATTCTGAACACAATTTTTATGAATTAAAGCATCAGTGACTCTTCTTTTGCTTTGGTTCATATCACATATGGTTCTTGCATCTTTCTTTGAAAAGCTATTTTTAGAACAGTTAATAGTATATTTTGCAGGTGTGTGGTAACAATTATCTTTTTCTTGATCATTTTCATCATTTGGCTTGTTTTTTAGTTGATCTTCTGACGACTCAACATTTTTTTGTGAACGAGATGGACTGATGTCCTCTTGTAAATTTTCCTTTACATAATTTTCTTTCTCCGTACTGTCAGCTGCCCTTTGACCATTACTTTTTTGTGTCTGAGCATCTGATTTTTTTGTTATCACAATCTGGTCCTTTTTTATTATTGTGCTCCTTGAAGGAGTCATAACTCTACTCGTTTGAGATGAAATCAAGTTCTCACCTTGAGCATTTCCATTTCTGGATTTTGTAATATTGTGTATTTGAGAACTTTGTAAATTTGATTCTTCAATGAGTGTGTTTTCCTCTGATTCACATCCTTCACCATCAATATTCTGCTGTTGTTCTGCCTCCAAAATCATCCTCCTTGAATGGTTCATTGAATTCTCAAGATCCTCAATATCCTCACCACATACACCATTGTCAGAACTACAATCAGAAAATGAATTTCTAGTTTTTTCTTCACACATCCTAGGTGGTTCTAATACATTTTTTCTGGTAGATTTATGTGTGTAATCTCGAAAGGTGCTTTTCAATCTTGGTAAAATGTTTTTTTGATTTCTGTTAATGTGATCAACATTTTCTATATCTTCTTTACTCAACAAAGCCTTTTCTTCTTCAATTTTATTTGCATCCTTCAAGAAATTGAGTTTAATGCTGATTCTCTTTGAAGATTGTGATAATAACTGATCCTCAAACCTCCAAGGAGTTCTTTCGTTCATAAGCTCTGGATCATCAAAGTTCTTGAAGGATGAGAATGTTTCAGGACAGAAGGGCTCCTCTTCCAAGCTATGGAAGAGATTGAATCCATCATATTCGTCGAGCATTTTGCTACTGTCTGTCTTTCCAGAACACAAACTTTCATTGTCATCATTAATATCTGTTTGATTTTTTTGGGTATGAACTTTGGTGCTGTTCTGGTTAGTACTACCACAAGGTTCAGTTTCGGCAATGGATTTGGTAAATATGTTTCTAGCACAAGTTTTCTTAGCTTTTCTCTTTGCTTCATCGGAATTCCAGAGAGAAGTTTGAACCTTCTTGTGTTGGGTCACACACACCTTTGCAGCAACCAAATTTGAAGATGGTTCTGTATTAAACTTTTTTGAATAACCCACACCAATGTCCACAGATGACTTTTGTTCAGACAATTTATCAATGAGAATATCAAGTCTTCGACATCTTTCTTCCTTATCTATACTAGGGCTACTATGAGAAAAACTTAGGGAGGATATGCCAGTACCTACATCCCCTTCAAAATCAAATGTTTTTTGTTTGGGACAACTGAGTATTACTGAAGATCTTTTTCTTGGTGATGTACTCCTTTCAGCAAACGATTTTGCAGCATTTATAACTGAAAAATCTTTACCTTCAGCGGATTCAAGTTTTTTCATTGCAGATAAATTTGTATTTGTTTGGGTGAAATATTTCTGAAGCATGTCATTAGTTTTACTGCTTTGAAGAGTGGTTTGGAGATTGGGTTGGATATTTTCGTCATCAACTTTTGGAATACTATTTTGAATTGATTTCACAAGAGACTTTCTCTGTTTTCTTCTTCTAGGGGCTGGTTTGGGTGGATTCCGAAGCAATAACTCTTCATTTCTTTTACTACTGTGGTCATCAAGTTGCTTCCTCTCTCCTGAAGATTCAAGTCTCATTCGAGATTCTGATTTTCCAGTTTTTTCTCTAGATTTGCTTCGTGTTCTTAGAACTGGAATTTTAGAAGACTTTTCTTGCAAATTTTCAACATTTTTATCACTGATATCTGGTTGTTCTTTAATAATAGTATTACTTTGCTTCTTGAAAGTAAAGTTTTGAGTATTTTCAATTCGACTACTTTTTCTGAGGGTCACATTTTGCCTAGAATTTCTCAAAGATACTGAAGACTGCCTAATCCAATCAGCAGTTCTTGTTGGTGTTCTGATGTCTTCTGACTCTTGTATAGTAGTTAATCCTTCAGAATTTCTCAATATATAAGGAAATGTTTTGGTACCTACAAGTTTTTCACTGAAATCATTATGACCAAGGGAGTGATTTTTACTTTTCCCATTAGATTTGGATTCAGTATTTCCTTTTTGTGTTATTTTAATTCCGGGACTTTTTGAAAGATTTTGAGTAATCTTGTGTATTTTCCCGCCAGATTTGTATTCTATCCCATCTGTAGTCTCGTCACTAACTTCAGTTAAATGAGGACTTTTTGAGAGATTATTGGTAAGCCTGGAAACATTCTCACTGGATTTTGATCCCATTTTCGGTGGAGTTTTATCAATTTCAGTTCTGTATGGACTCTTGTATACCCTTTCAGCAGTTTTTTGTTCACCTTTGTCGACAGATTCAATTAGGCGAGGACTTTTGAAAATTTCTTCGGACTTATCAGATACATTTTCTCCAGATTCCATTTCAACCTCATTTACAGTTTTAGTATGGGCAAGACCTTTAGATATGTTACTTACTCTTGATAAACTGTCACTGGACTTAACATCAAAATTATTCTTTGAACTATTGAGAAGCTCAGGCATTCCAATGTGTTTCTGATTTTTCTTTGATTGGTTCTTGGTTCTAGTGAAGTGAGTATGCTCTTTATCAGTTTTCATCTCAACAGGTGATTTCTCACCTGATTGTCTACTTGAACCCCTAGTAAAATGGGTTTTAATTGGAAGATCTTTGTGTTTGGCAACACCGGCAGATTCATCCTTGATTTCAGAGGCATCAGAAGAAACAGATAAGACATCAGGCTCCACATTTTGGGGTTGGTGAAGTATTTTTTTCTCGGGAAGATCATTCTTTTTAATATCTTCTCTAACACTATGTTCATCAGTTTCTGAATTAATAGGGGATATATCAAGGGAGCATTCAGTTGAAAAAAATTTTCCATTTGTTTTAGTTATCATAGGTGTACTACTGATAACATTTCGTAAAGCTCTTGTTATTATTGACCTTCGAATCCTTTGAGGATTTTCTTCAGTATTGATAAAAATATTTTTTCGTCTATGTCCATCAATATCAATGTCCTGTAACAATAAAACTGAATGAATTTATAATTCAAACAATCAATAATCATATTTCAAATACGCAAGTTCTCAAATTCAACAGAAAAATGATTGCTTCAACTAATAGAAATGATCAAAAATTTCGAAAGGACCAATAGATGAATCAATCGGATCAATAGGTAGACTCTGATGAATTTAAGAACTCACCTAATGATCAAAATTTAATTAGGTAGATTATAAGCCAGTGGCTGAAAAACAGTAACATTAAGTTTATTCCAGTTAGGTTTATAACATAGCAAACATGATACAAAATGCCTAAGTATGAATTCCAAACATACCAGTAACTTCTTAACTCCCTCCTCCAAAAGCAAGCTTTCAACAGACTCATCACTCTCCTCCTCTTCATCTTTTTTTCTGCAAAAAATTAATAAATCAATCTATATGTTACCGATCTATAAAAATAGGGAAAAGCTCATGTATCACTAAACTAAACTAAAAATATTTGCAAAAAGTTCAAAGATTCTAATAGAAAGATGTGTTTTTCTTCTTCCAGGTTTGATTACAATTTCAAGGTAGCTCATTTCAGAAATATTTCTATTAACAAATTCAGAATTGAATTAAGAAAAAAGGCACATATTCCAATATTGTTCAACAAGTATCTGGTCATTTTTTTCAGTATTCAGAAGTGCCCACCCACTAAAAAATACAATCATACATTTATTTATGAATGATTTTAATATGTATTTTAGAAAAATGTAACCTCTTTTTATACTAGGTTACCATCATCTAGGGTACCTTGATAAATTGAAAAAGGTAAGGACTTGAGAAATATTGTACATGATTTTATAAAGATCATTCTTATCATTTATTGGCAGCTGAAAAATAATCACATTATACTTATAACTGAAATGACATGACATTTCTAAGTTTGATCAAAACAACTGGAACCAGATTAAATTTGAAAAAAATAACTTTCAACTTGCACAAATTTGAATGGCTAAATTAGGATATCGTTCTAATGAATATACTAAATGAAAATGTACTTTACTTTGACACTCTCCTTTTGCTTTTATTCATAATGGATAAATGTTCAAACAACTCAAAATGATTCAATTATTGCACTATGAAGAATCAACGGGAGCTTCATTTCAAGACCAAATAACATTGTGTACACTAACTGCACTAAAAATTGTGATTATCTTAGATTATAACTAACAAATATTTACAATAAATTGAAAATTGCAAATATCAATTAATGTTGACACTTTTAAAACTACTTTAGTTAACGGTTTGCGTCAGACGCGCACCCGGAATGTTCTCTCAATGTCAATTGTCATATTTTTTATATTTACCTATAGGCATAGGCAATGAGAGCATCCACGAAAATTATTGCCGCGAGAGGACGCTAAGGGGCGTGAGGTCAGTTCTCATGGTTCTTTCGTTGTTTACATATAAATAAAATGAATTTATTTGAATTATGCCATAAAGAGTTAGGAATTCTTCCAGAGAAGAGAGTTTGAGAGCAACAATAACAGGGCGGAAGGTATGAAGCGGTAATGAGACAAGTACTGCAACCTAGTCAGAGCTAATTTCATATTTTTCAATTTCATAAAAAACATAAAAAATAAGAAAACATCTAGCTTTGATGAAATTTCTATTAAAATTCGCGAAAGGCTTCCTGAGACTGCGCTCAATATACTTGTTGAACTGATTAATAGAGGCGGCAACAATGAAGATCCAGCAAACTTTAGGCCTATATCGTTCATCCCAACCTTAACAAAAATAATTGAGAAACTGGTAAAAAGAAGAATAATGGAATTTTTGACCAGTAATAGGATACATCAGTATGGCTTTCAGAATTTTAAGAGTACAAGTGAAGCTATATCAAAAGTAATGCAATTGGTGTATAATGAAATCAACAGTGGGGAAGCCACTACAGCAGTGCTTTGTGACTTATCCAAAGCTTTTGACTGTGTCAATCACAGCATATTGCTTCGGAAACTCATAAGATATGGTTTTAGGGACAACAGTCATATTTGGATTAGTTCATACGTTTCTGACAGAAAACAAATTGTAAGAACGTCATCTAACTCAGACGTGGGAGAGATAAATTGTGGAGTACCTCAAGGCTCTGTGTTAGGTCCTATACTGTTTCTGTTATACATTAATGATTTGACCAACATATCGTTCACAGGAAGCTTTACCTTATTTGCTGACGACACCACATTAGTGTGGCATGACAAGGACAAAAACAGATTGCATAACAAAATGTGCCAAGACATGAAAAAAGTGAAGAATTAGTTTGACTCGAATCTTCTATCATTGAATACTAGCAAAACAAATATATTAACATTCAAGTGTAATATACCTGATATCCCCCTAGACCAGGGGTCTCCAAACTACGGCCCGCGGGCCAAATCCGGCCCGCCAGTGTCATCAATCCGGACCGCGACAGCCAATGATTTACTGTCATCAATCTGGCCCGCGACAACCAATGATTACCTAATTGTTGTTACTATTGCTGTGATAAGTTGGAGAAGAAAACACAGAATGATAATTACTTGGTTTTATTTACTTTGCAAGGTAAAACTTAACGACAGAAATGATCACAAAGAAAACTTAACTTAAGTATCTAAGTTTAAGCATATTAATAACTAACAAATAATTGAAATGAATCACAGTAAAACAAAAACACTAAAGATATTTATGTAATTGTGATTTTCCACCGACTATACTTTGTAGTTGTGGATCAATTTTACTTGTAGGTACCAATTATCAAAAGAGATTTAAGATGCTCATCGGTTAATTGAGATCTGTAAACATTCTTTGTGTACTTCATCTTGGAAAACGTTTTCTCACACAAGTAAGTAGTACCAAAAACAGAAAACAACTCACGAGCAAATTTATGCAAATTATCAAGTTGTTCCAGTGGAAGACTCTTATAAAATTCCAACAAAGATGAATTTTGATATTTGTTCTTAAGCATATCACTGCACCGTAAATCAATAATTTCCATTTGGACTTCCGGAGCAATGACATCAAAATCTGAAAAACGAGTATCAAAATTTATCTTCAAAGCACTCAAAGTTTCGATTTCAAAATTGACGGGAAATTCAGTCTCTGTAGTGTGACTGAACGAACTGCCTTATAACGTACTGTCCCCGAGTAGAGAGGACTGGATCCTCCGGGAGAAGGAAATATTAAGATCATATAGTTTTTGGTTCACAGATGGATCAAAAACACCTTCCGGTTCTGGTGTAGGTGTTTTCAGTCGCAGACCCAGGACAGAGATATCAACCTGCCTAGGAACCTATGCGACTGTATTTCAAGCGGAAATTTACGCTACTGAATTGTGTGCGGAGAGATTGGAAGAATCCAAATTTATACACAAGTCAATAAAAATATTGTCGGACAGTCAAGCGGCGTTGAAAGCTCTTAATTCCTGCCGAGCAACGTCTAAATTGGTAGCAAATTGCCAAAAACGACTCTCCTCGATAGGAAGACTCCCTTTCAAAGGAGGGTGCTGCAAGCAGCTTCATCGGACCAGAACCTGTCATTGGCATCGCTTTAGGCCTTGCCAAACAAACATCAAACACCTGGATGGCAAGAAGACTTATGGACTTCTGGCAGAATCTTTCAGGATTGGTTCACTCTAAAGCGTTTATTCAGCGTTTGAAACTTGATACCAAACAGTTGTTGGGCTACAGTAGGGATGAACTACGATGTCTAACAGGTTTGTTTGAAGGTGGTTGACAATGTTTCGTGGTGTATTTCATCAGTTCGGACTTCCATTGTCTAATATAATACAAACTGATTTGAAATCCCTGAAAGAATCTGTAAAAAAATTAAAAAGATCAACCGAAAAATAACAATTTTATATAAAAAAAATGAAATTACAAAGAAATTACATACAAGGCATATAGAATACCCACAACAGAAAGTGTGGAAAGTTGGAAATGCAGAACGAAAACAGGACAAGTATGAAGCCGCCAACGTCATCAACATGAGTTCCCGCCCGCTCACGGACATAGAGGAATCCTTGTTGAGGAAAGGTCTAAACTTCACCATTGCACCAACATCTGAGCCCACTTTGGAAATAATAACTGCAGTAGAATCCACCAGTTCCCTTATTGATCAGATTGAGGTAGAACAGCTAGATCGAGAACCAGTTCCAAATTCTAACATCAGCAATGAAGAATGAAGAGCTCTGAACGGGCTACGTAGAGACAACACCATCAAGATCTTACCTGCAGATAAGGGAAACGCTACTGTTGTGAAGGAAACTGATCTCTACGAACAGAAGATCGAAGAGTGCTTCAGAAAGGAAAATACAAGAAGATCTTAAGAGACCCTTCTGCATCAATTGAAAGGAAGTTGTACCAGATTTTGAAAAAACACCAAATCTATTTTTCGGAAAAAGAGAGATCATCGCTAACACCGCACCACAGTATGGACCACCCAAAATCCACAAAAAGGATGTTCCGCTCAGACCGATCATTAGCTACATTAGAACTTGTTTTGTGAAAAATTCAAGGCATTTTGTTGAACTATAGGGAAAATCGAAGTCAAAGAGCAGCATCAACTGATCAGTTTCGACGTGGAAAGCATCTACACCAACGTTCCTGTCGAAGAAGCACTTCAAATCATACAGAAGAAGCTATCCGAAGATGGGGACCTGAAAGATAGAACAAACTCACGGATACAAGTAATCATGGAATAACTAGGATGCTGTGTACCAAACTGCTACTTCCAAATGAAGGACGAATTCTTTACGCATGATGAGGGACTGCCAATGGGATATATATATATATATATATATATATATATATATATATATATATATATATATATATGGAGTGGTTTGAAACTCTGGCCATTGAAAAAGCCCACAAAAAGCCCGGAGTCTGGTTGAGATACGTAGATGACACCTTGATAATATGGAACCATAGGAATGCAGAACTAGACACTTTCATGAAGCACATCAACAACGTAAGTTCTTCCATCACGTTCACAATGGAGAAGGAAGTTCACAATGAATTGCCTTTCTTAGACGTATTGGTGAAGAGAACCGACACTAAATGGGAAACATCTGTATATCGAAAACCGACTCACACGGGACAGTATCTGAACCAGAAATCCAACCACCACCAATCGACTAAGAGAGGAATCAACAACACTCTACTAGACAGTGCTTTCGGGCTCTGTAATACAAAGGAAAGTCTCGAAAAGGAACTAGGCATCATCAAAAATGACCTTCAACGGAATGGTTAGTCCAGAGTGATGGTAGAACAGGCTTTAGCTAGAAGACAGCAAGAGCTTCACAAGGAAGAGAAGCCGCCACAACCAGTACTTTTACTTCCCTACATCAGAGGATTATCGGAAGGATTGGGTTCAAGTACAACATCAGGACCTGCTTCAGATCTGGGAACACTATATGTAGCAGCCTCGCGAAAACCAGGCCACCAAACGTGGACTGCGATTCCAAGAATTGCATTTACCGGATACCCTGCGAGTGCGGAGAATCATACATCGGTGAAACTAAGAGGCCATTGGCTCATCAACATAACATCAAGTGGGCTCAAATCATCCACAAAGGGGAACACTGGTTTAGGAGAAAATTCAAAGAAGCCGCGTATATGTTGTCCAACAACGCATTTAGCTTATGGAAACCCCTACTCAAGCGAAAAACGACCAACTCCCGCTAAAACCAATGAAGCGGAGAGAGTAAAGAAGGGATAGGTGAAAGCACTCGAATGCCCTATAAATAGTCAGATCTCGGAGGAATAAGTCCAGTTATCACCCGAAGACGATTGTGGATACTAACAATCGAAACGTCGTGACGTAACTTGGTTTGGAATCTTTTAATTTTCAGCTTGTATTAATATTTCAATTTTTATTTTTTTTGGTTGTTGCTTGTATGTTATTTCTTTGTAATTTCAGTTTTTTTGTTTAATAAAATTGTTATTTGTCGGTTAATCTTGTTAATTTTTTTACAGATTCTTTCAGGAATTTCAAATCAATTTATATTATATTAGACAATGGAAGTCCGAACTGATGAAATACGTCTAACAGGTCACTTTCATTTGAATCATCATATGAAGAGACTCGGACTGTCGGATGACAGTATGATGGAACAGCAGAGCACATACTTTGTACCTGCCCTGCTGCGGACGAATCAGGTTTTTGGAGTTCGGTAGAACCGTACTCTTACCATCTGACCTGAAAGAACACTTACCATATAAACTAATCGGCTTCGTTAAGAAGCTGCGCAACCCTTGCGGCTTGCGGACCTAACTACTCAATATGTTGACACGTTTCTATTGCTAAAGAAATATTTTGTTGGATATCAAGAACTCGCCTTATAATTTAAACTCAAAGAAAAAATTGATTACTGCCATGAAATACTCTAAGCAAAAAAATTCAAATATTAGTTATTGGATTTATTCACTGTGATATTCGTTTATACAAATATAAAGTTACACTCCTCATAATGAACAGCCAGGTTGAAAAATACCTGTCAAAAAGCCAGTCTGATAAACATATCCTGAAAAATGCATAGTTTTGCAGAAGATGTAGAAATAGTATCTGATAAGTGGAAATTTAACTAGGAATCAGTAAAGCGATAGGCAAATTTATGTATTTTTGTAGTGAATACTAATCGAGATAACTTCATTCCTGAATGTATCAAATATTTACACCTATTTCTTTGTTTTCTTCATTTTTGCGGTAACAGTCTCTTCTCATTCGCCAGAGACACCTATTATAATATGAAATTTCATATCTTCAAACCATTGAGTTTCATTAAATCTTTCACGGGATATCTCATACCTATTTTACCAATTCGGTAATTATTCCAATATTCGGTATGCATATTTTTCTAAGTTCAGTTTAGCAACATTCAAGTATAGTCGCCAAAATTCGAACGATTAACTCAATAATGTCAAATTTCAGCAAGAAAGAATCAGGAATTAAATAAAATCAAAATTCCTATTTGAAATTGACTATATTTCGTTATCGAATATTTCAATCATTATATAATCATTTTGGATTATCATTGTGGAGAATTCTTCCATTAAATTATATTATGTATTTCAACTAATTATACTTTTTTTATATTACTTCACTCCTAATATACATTTCATTCCTCAACAATTTCTTGGAATACGTCAAAATTTGTATTTGAATTTAGTGTTAACATTTTTTATAATAGTATTCGTGTTTCGATTGGGAGAGGTCTTTTTGGATTTATAAGCATGGAATTTATTTATTTCGTTTCAATAAAGTTCGAAAGTTTTGTCTTTCTTACATGAGTTATTTGTGTATATTCATCTGATCAAATCCAACACAATAACTAGTACTAATACATTCAGCTGTAAGGAATTCATTTTGATTATCTCCTGAAACACGGAGGAATGTGTTCGGTTTTTCATATGTGGGAAGTGTTTCATTAAAAATTCCACTGAGCTCAAAAACTTACACACCTTCGTTCAAGATAGTTTTGTATTGAAAAAATAAATACAACATATGTAAACATTTTATTATATTACATATAAAAATCTAAATGGTAAGCCTTCTAACACTGCTTCACAAAACATTGATATACAGAAGTAATGAATCAATTAATAAGCAGAAAATCATCCATGAAGCTGGAAAAATAAAATTGTAGAAATGAATTTTAAATGTGCTAACCCATGATGTTGTTTCCAATTTTTTGTTTCCAGAATTATCAAACAAATAATTTTTTTATATACTTTTGGAATCAAAATTAGAATCTAATCTCATCTATTTCAGTTTTTCTATTTACCTTACATTTCATTTTTTATGTGAGCCTATAGTTTATAAACTATTCTTTATTTTTATTTTAAGTACTGAATCTTTACATATTTGAAAAGTTCCAATGTCCACCAGTCGGTAGAAAATAGTTGTGAGCCATATTCAAAAATAAGTGAATATATTTTGACTGACATGTTTTATAGAGGCGTCAATGTTGATTTTTTTTTTTGGTTTCTTAACCTTGCACATTAAAAGAATGAATTCAAATCAATATGGCAAAATATATATTGGTCAAATAACAAGACCCCTAAAAATGTATAACTGAGCCAACATCATGAATATTTGAAGAAAAGACATAACAAGAACATGGATATCTATCATAGAATTGAGTAGAAGCAAACAAAAGTCATCATCAAAAAACTATAGGAAAACGTCAAAAAACAAAGCATCTGCATATATTCTTTTGTCAGGTATTTCAATTATCTCCCTCTTTTATATAATAGAACTAAATGAAATAATTTTTAATTAATTTTTTTTGTAACTTAAGGGAGCTACCGACAAGACTTTTTTTTATTATTTCATCTATTAACTTTATAAATGGGGTGAATTTTTCAGTTTGCCTTTGATGATACTTATCTACTCAGTGTATTTGTTTTGTAGATGGTTAGAAGCCCTCAAAAAAAAATAATAAAACAAAATCAAATATATGTTTTCAAGAAACACTTCATTATGAGATATTCACTAATATATGTTTAGCTATTGGGACAGAAAGGTTTTGACTTCCTACTTCTCCATCTTCATTTTTGTATAGAGTTTATTTTGAAATTAATTGCTTTCTTCCTTTCTTTGGGAGATTACCACTTTTTTTGTGTAAAGAAGCAGTAGAAAGCCAAAACCTCTCTTTCCCAAAAATTAATCTCTCCTAAAAACATACCCCTTTAATTTATGTTTAACTTATAATAATAATTTAGAACGCACTATACAGTTCTGTAATTGCAATGTTACGTTATAGATATTTTTTTAAATATCAACCATTTACTTATAAGAAAGTGTTGATCGGATTGATATACTTGAAATAATATATCACAGGAGGAGGTTTCCATAATTGATACAAGAACCAATTACTTTTTTTTACTCAATAAGAAATCACTTATTTGAATATATTAATTACATATATACAACTACTATTATCTATTCAATATTCTTTATAAAATAAGTCTCCACCTTCACAAGTTCTGGAATGAAATAGACATCAAGAATCTTGATCAGTTTCCAAACAGTCAAAAAAATTTGTTTCTTTTTTGTAAAACTGAACTTGCCATGGAATATATTAAATAAATCATACCAACAAAAAGTCATCCAAATAAGATTTCCTTATCCTTATTGTTATATTGATTTTCCAATTTCTTGGTGGACTCATTCAATTCATTAGTAAGCCTGGTATTCTCATTAATTTTATCTCGGAGATCCTCACTCACCTTACGACATTCATTCAAATACATTTTAAACTTTTGAGCTTGTGTATTTCGACTCTTTCTAGGGACAATATTTTTTTTAACTTGATGAGTTTTAATATATTCAGTATATTCTGCATTATCGATCATAAGTTCTTCTTCAAATTTCTGCAGGTTGTTGCCAAATTTGTTAATGTCACCAATATATATTTCTGTTTTTAAATGGGCATTTTGTGCCATTTTGTACCAATCGCCAAAATTTTCAGCTAATTGTTCGTACTGGGGAAACACTTCTTTTTCAAATAAAGCTTTAATCCTACTAATAGTTTCGGTAATTTTTATTCGTTCTAATATATGAAATTGTTCATCATTATAAGATAAGGTACGAGTTGCTCGATCTCTAACTAAGTGTTGCCAAGAATCTCTCAAATTTTCTACCTGAGTTTTTGCTCTAGCAGGTGCTAATGTTTTATATGGGCACTTCAGATCTCTACTCATACTATCCCATTGTAATTTTAATGTATTTTCTACGCAGTGAACCTTATGTAAAGTACTTACTCCACCTTCTATTACACACATAAATTCTTTGCTAATCTTGTTGAGCTTATCCACATAATTGTTTTTTAGGTCATAATTAGTTAGTTGCTGGGACAGTTCCAACATTTGGGCAGTACTATTGAATATCATTGTTTTGTCAAGAAGGTGTTGTGTATTTTGGTGCAATTGTTTCAGTTCTGCATTTATATATTTACTGAAATTTTCTACTGTATCACGTATCAGTTTGCTGAACAAGGAATACTTCTCAATTTGTCTTTTGCACTGATGTCCTATACTACAAGCAAACTTTGCTTGGACTGCATCATTTTCCACAGAAACTACACTTGAAAAATCATTGAACTTTGGCAACTCCTGATCTGGAATGATGGTTATGTTATTATTTTCTCTGTCAAATAAAAAAAGGGGGTCCTCTTTAGTAGTGGTAGGATAACCAGTTGCTAGGGTATACTCGTCTATAAGACTCCTAAAGAGACTGTTCTGATATATCAAAATTTGGCTAGAGTCTTGAATTTCTGTTTGTTCTGCTATGTAATTTTGAAACTGCTGGTATGTTTCATCAGGCAAAATGTATACTTTTATCAACTGAGCTTTGGTCACATGAAAAATATTGACCACTTTCCGAGACAAAACAACTTCTACTTCTTTGAAAAATCTCTCAAAACTCCAAATCTTTCTGTGATCCGCTTCTAACAGACCAGCCAATAAAGGAGTGATGATTTTTTTCAAACCAAAACTTAGTTGACAATTCATAGGAAGCTCTCGCTTCCATTCAATTGGGCCATTTTCTTTGGTCTGAATACCAGATATCACACCACTTTCCTTTTTAGTTGTGATGTGATGCATGGTTTCCTTATTCCTGCGTCCTCCATACGGACGAAATGGTAAATTTCCTGTTGCAACATGATACAAAGTTACACCAATAGACCATAGATCAATTGTTGCTCCAAATGTTTTATTTGCGTTTTTCCTTAAAACAGCTCTCTCGTACATATCAGGGTGGAGATATTCTTCTGTACCATACAGAGATTGAAAATACTGACCTTCTTGAAGTTCTCTAGCAGCCCCAAAATCGGTAAGTTTGTAGACTGTTGTGCGATCTTCTCGAATGAATTTCATGATATTCCCTGCAAAATTTTCAATTTTTAGACTTTATATGCCAAACATAAACAACAATTTCAAATTACAATAAGAACACATAAATATATCACTAGAATTACACTATCGAAATCACATGTAGAGATTGTGATTTATTTCAATATATGAATTGAATTTGTTGAATGCATATTTTGAGGAAAAATTTAAATGAGTTATTAGAACTCATAAAGTAATAGATATTACGAAAGTATTTGACCAAGTAGAGCACAAAAATGTTCTCGTGTGCCATATGATAAATATTTCACTCTTGGCAATATTAAACAAGAAGGTAAAAATACCATTCAATTATGATGAATGAATGCAATGAGATGTGGTCGATGAACAGCAATTTTTTTCTTCAAATTCTTTCAATGGAATATTTTCTATAATCTGTCTCCAACGCTGATGAAATTGGAGTTTACTTCTACACAAATAATTTCTGGATCTCCAATTTTTTTCCCATTTATAGTAATAGAACTGATTTTTTTTTCAACATTGTGATTGTTTTCATTTTATTCTTCATCGATCTAGCATTCATATAAAGGATTCTCAGGCTATTTAAAATATGTTTGTTGTTTCGGTTCGAATTTTTATTATTACGTCTTTTCTGCACTCTTCATATGTACAATGAGGACATACTTGTGAATTTTGTCAGTTCTTTATGGGTTTATACAGTGTGACCCATTTTTAATGGAAACACCCCCTTAAAATTTGAAGTTGTAAACCGATTTTAATAATTTTTTTTTGAAATGTCAAATACTAAAAGGTCTACCTTGGGACAAAATTTGAAATGTTAATTAAAGTTTCAGGGCATACTACGATATTTTTTCTTAGTCGAAAATCGGGATTTTTTATTAGCGATTTTTTCATTGAAAAAATCACTACGCCACTGGATCCAGAGTGCCTCTAAACAGATGTGACCAAAATTTCATGAAAAAATATTCATTATTAACAAAGTTATGACAACTCAAAAATTCGAAAACTCACACAGCTAACAGTCACAAAAAACACCCTATATCAGCAGATATAGCCATAAGAATTTTTTTTTATGATTTCAACAATAAAGTGCCGCCAGATGAAAAAAAAAACAAATAGCGTAAATATTTTTAATGAAAATAACGGAATTACATTCAAGTTTTCACGCAAGTTAACTAAAACTAAGACCTAATATTTCAATTTAAATCTTAGTTGCCATGGAAATAATATAGTTTGACACTTGTCAACAATATTCACCTTACAGTTCTTCGAATTATTTTGTGTCATGGCTGCAAGATTGAGCGTAAGAGAGAAAATTGAAATTGTACGCCTTTCGGGAGATGACGTTAGAAGTGCTAGAGAGGTTTGTAGAGTATTTAATGAGAGACATCCAGATCGTCCTTGTATTAGCTGCGGTACAGTAAATAAAATAAATAAAATATTCAATGAAACTGGTGCAGTATCAAAATTGATGTTAAAAAAGTAATCCTGTACAAAGACGAAACAGGAATGATCAAATCATTTTAGATTATTTCGGAAATAATCCTAATGCCAGTATAAGGAATGCCACTTTAGATTTGAATATTCCACGAGTAACTATTCGGAGATGTCTCAAGGCGAAGAATATTAAACCTTTCAAGCCAAAATTTTTACACACACTTCAAAAAGGCGACGAAGCAAGACGCCTGGAATATTGTTTATGGGCCCAAGGGGAATATTTAAACAATAGAAATTTCCTAAAAAATATTTTATATACCGACGAAGCCACTTTCACTACAAATGGAGTAGTATCATCACAGAATTGTCGCTATTGGGCAGCGGATAATCCTAACTGGGTAATAAACTGTAAAAGCCAGTATTCCCAAAAAATCAACGTCTGGTGTGAGATATTGAACGAACGAATTATTGGTCCTTTCTTTTTTGAGGAAAACATTAATGCGCAGAGGTTTCTAGAATTTTTAAACACAGAGTTTTGGGATGCTATTCACGAGCTGCCAATCAATGAACGATCAAATTTAATTGCCCAGTTAGATGGGTGTTCAGTTCATTATGCCAGAGCTGTGAGGCAATGGCTTAACGAACATTTTCCAAACCGATGGATAGGCCATGGTAGTCCGTTTATAGAGTGGCCACAGAGATCTCCAGACCTCACAGTTTTGGACTTTTTTCTCTGGGGACTTCTCACACAAAAGGTTTACAAAAACCGCTTGAGAGATAGAAATGAACTTTGTGCAAGAATTCGACAGGTATGTGCAGATATTAGCCCTCAAGAACTAAGGAACGTAATCAGAAACATTCGTAAGCACTATGACACATGTATCAAAATACGTGGTGGATTAGTAGAGGCTACTAGAATATGAGTTAGAATTAATTGTTGCACTGAATCGAAACATTTCAATAATTAGTTATTAGTTACGTTTATTAAAATTTTTTGCTTCATTGTTAGTTGAATTGTGTGAATGTAATTTCGTTATTTTCATTATATTTACGCTATTTGTTTTTTTTTTTTTTCATCTGGCGGCACTTTATTGTTGAAATCATAAAAAAAATGATATATTGTGACTGTTAGCTGTGTGAGTTTTCGAATTTTTGAGTTTTCATAACTTTGTTAATAATGAATATTTTTTCATGAAATTTTGGTCACACCTATTTAGAGGCACTCTGAATCCGGTGGCGTAGTGATTTTTTCAATAAAAAATCACTAATAAAAAATCCCGATTTTCGACTAAGAAAAAATATCGTAGTATGCCCCGAAAGTTTAATAAACATTTCAAATGTTGTCCCAAGGTACACCTTTTAGTACTTGACATTTTAAAAAAATATTAAAATCGATTTACAACTTCAAATTTTAGGGGGGGTGTTTCCATTAAAAATGGGTCACACTGTATATACACAAAAACACTACCCAAATTGAATATGAAATATCTCCAAAATAAGCACAGGATATGAAAAAAACTAGTTTTCTTCATCTCCTGAAGATGCCAACATGGTTGGTGAAACACGCAGCGAGAAAAGTATTGCACTTCTCAGGGCTTGGTTTCTTGAGATCCTTCATCTTCAATATCATCTGGAACGTCAATCTGTATGTTAGTGGTCTTATTCTGTATTTCGTTGTGCATTTCATTGAATTGTTAAATTTATTGTATAGTACATCAGGTCTAGCCTGACTGGTTAGATGTGCTGCATTTGCATTGAAACGGTATTCTATAACTGATGAACTTTAGTAGTTATTTGCTGTTTTTTTTTCTCCTTGAAAGTGATCCAACTGATTTTGATTTGTATAGACATTTCTTGGAAATTATGAAATTACAAACCCCAATCTTGTTTTCATTGTAAAAATATACAAGGTAGAATTGAAGAGGTTATATTTTTAGTAGTGATTAGTTTTTGGGAAAGAAAGTTTTTGGCTTTCTACTACTCCATCTTGATACAAAAAAAAAATGTGGGAATCTTCCAAAGAAAGGAAGGAAGTTATCAATTTCAAAATAAGTAACTCTATACATGCAAAGAAGCAACTTTCAGACACAAACTGAAAGAAAAAGCCCTCCTGAAACAGCTACTCTCATATAAACATTGAACTACACGAAAGAAAAAATTCTTTCAAAACAAATACTTTTATATGAACACTGAATTATACAGAAGACACTTTCCTCTACTCAGTTTGTATTCCAAACATTCATTATGGAATAAAATCAGATATCATTCACAGGAGTTCTACTTCAAATGAATGGTAACAAATTGCACTTACATCCTCACTGGTAGACATCGATGTCTTTGCATGATCTACACATCCCTGTATAGAATTACTTATTTTAAAATTGATTACTTCCTTCCTTTCTTTGGAAGATTCCCACTTTTTTTGTATCAAGATAGAGTAGTAGAAAGCCAAAAACTTTCTTTCCCAAAAATACAAGGTAGGTTTTGATACTATCTGAATAATCCTCAAATATTCTACTTTCATTTTTATACCTAGTTCTATTTTTTTTTGTTTGGTATATGATTATTAATTATGTTCCCAATTATTTGAGGGAGGTCAGTACTTTTATAGCTTTTGGTACTATCTGATTAATCCTCAAATATTTCACTTTTACTTTTATATCTGTTTCTTTTTGTTTGGTATATAACTATGAATTATGTTCCCAATTATTTGAGAAAGATCAGTGCTTGTTATTTTGATAAAAATGGTATAAAAATAATGCAAAATCTGTTCAAAACATATAAAACTGTTTCTGACAAATGTGGTGTTTCCCTAATGAAGTAGTAGTGACTCCATGAGCAAAGGTTCAATCAGCTGCTCCAGCATGTTATGGAATATAACTGCAATTTAGCGTCCTTGATGCATAGTATGCAATACTTTCGGTAAAAAAAACAGTCACCGATTGTGTTTACTTCCCTCAAGCACTAACATCAAGATAATTTCTCCGGTTTGGAGGTTATTGTTGTGTATTCATAAAACTTGATTAGGGTTTATTTTCCAAAAATACAAGAAACCTATTGGAATTCATCAATTACTTCTTGTTCAATTCATATTACTGGAGTTTTTCCCAACACCAAACCATTATTTTAAGATCAGTAGATAAGGCAATAATGTGAAATGAATTTAAGACACTCATGAAACAGGTACCTAGAACAGGTATCTATGGTATAAATAAGGATAGCTTTGTGAGTATGATTAGTTTGATCTTCCTCTTGAAGATGATCACTTGGTGATCAAAACACGTGTCGAGGTGTTAAAAAAAACGGTTTGGTGTTGCGAAAAAACTCCAGTAATATTCATTACTACACCAAAGGTTCCAAACAGTGCATCACAATTAGATACTGGATATTGAAATGAACCAATGGCTTTTGCCAATTTTCCAAACACTTTTTTCTTATTATCCCAAATACACTTTATCTCGCACTTTATTATCTTCAATAAGCTCAAATTCTGAGCATGTTATTCCCATATTATCATTTCATTTTTCGATTTTTAATTGCTTTTTATCTAATCAGTTATTACTGTGGAATCTTTAAGAAACACATGTACACACTAATTCATTATTACTTTATCAAATGTATACCCGTATACCAAAATGAATATTTCAGGGTTAAAACCATAATTTATTGAATATCATGTGGTGATTCGGTCCATTATCTGAAACCAGTATGGTTTTGAATGCAATGAGATGGGTTATAATCTTTTCGCTGAATGATGTTACTATTTCTCTTTGTTCCATTGGATTATTATCTCTTTTTTTTCTTCTTTGGAATAAACTTTTGAAGTACATAGATGTTTATTTATCTAAAACCGCCATTCAATTTGATCCACTATGTCACCAGTTTTGATGAAATAGGAGTTTTATATTCTGAGAAAACATTTGAAATATGTGAATGAAGGTCTGCAGCAAGCGATCTCGGGTAGAAGGTATCATTTTACTAGCTTTTATTACAAGTGAGTTCCTGAACCAGTTTTCATTTTTGAGTGGACGTATCTTGAAAAGCAGACCAGAGAGCCAAGACTAATTAAATTTTTTTTCAAAAACTAGTTTGAAACGAATATTTGTTTTCTTTTCATTTGATTAAATGTTAGGTATACCCATTTCATATTTAACAGTATGATTAGGTTGTGATGCGTGGCAGATGTAATTAATTGGTGGTCTACTTATATGTTCTAGTTTGATGTTAATCTCATATTCCTTCAACCTAAGACCTGGGATGATGTTAATATAATCATAGTCAATCAGGAACTACTGACATACCTGGTTTAAGGTCTCTGTGAATCAAATTGTTATCCCTAAGATGCTTCATTCCAGCATACAGATGTTCCAAAACCAGAAGGAATTCCGATTCATCTAACCCATAAGTATTTTCGGGATCATCCAGTATGTTAAACAAACTTCCACCTGTGCACAGCTCCATAACAATAACTTTTCCTCTATTCTCTTGTTCTTCCTCGATAGCAAGAAGTTTAACAATATTTTCATGTTTGACCTTCTGCAAAACCTCAAACTCTCGAAGTTGAATTTCTTGAGGTCTAAGTGTACTTATATGATTAAATGTTTTTACAGCAACAGGTTCTCCATTCACTTTATTAACTCCTTGGTGAACCGTTGCAGTAGCCCCTTTTCCCAGAATACTAGTAGTGGACCAAACAAAGTTGGTGGAGCCTCGTAAATAAGATGACATCTTGAGTACTGGAGTCCTGGGATTCACACCCAAAACATGAAAGGCTTTATTACTGCTTTTTTTCAGAATAATGTATAACTTTAGTAAGCAATGAATGTGAGAGGCATTTCTACTAATTTCATAAACTTCAAAAATCAACTTCAATAATATGTTCTCTCAAGCATTGAGAATGTGACACATTTCTGTAAACTATTATGAAAAACCGCAAATAAAAACTAAAAACAAATACAAATACACTACACTAGCTCTCTTTCTTCTTAGTTTTGGTCCAGCCAGGTTTGCCGCTATTAGGACCGTGCTTTTTTACTAACATTGTGTTTTGTGTCACTAGCACGACAGATCACAAAATATCGATAATTCCATTATAATTCCTTGCTTCCTTATGCAAGACCATTTGACCATATTTTGAATTATTTCGACATTATTTGCATAGCGTAACTATAGTTTTGTGGACCAATATGACAAGTATAAATAAATTCTTGACAGCTAATTTGTACAGCTTAGAAAAAGTACTTTTATCCACAGCTTAGTAAGCTGTGTTTTATCCATGCGTTCCATCAAGCGCTCACAACTATCACGTTCGCGACCTCAATTTTCCCGTTCCACTTGCTTGCGAGCGTTACTGCGGTAAACTCAAGTGGAATGGATTATGGAACGTTTTGGGCGCTCATGTAAACATTACAAATGGCGAGGTTGAAAATATGAAGTAGAAGTTTTAATGAGGTTACGTAACGATTTTTGGAGTTTCTTCTTGACGTTTCACTGAGGCAAATGGCTGGCTTCTTCAGAGTTTATACATCTTCCGGTGTCATCGGAGATAACTCAGTGACACTGAAAAACTCGGGATGAATGCAAAATATACAGGCCAATCGACCCCAGATATTCAGCCTAGCTCCGATATCCCAGCGCAATGCGTAGGGTGGCAAAAATCCTATAAACAAAAAATCATCTGTACAGGTACCCGTACAGGTACCCGAACAGATGAAAACCAGAGAACAATCTGCTGCGACGATGTGCTAGGTACCCGAGCAGATGGACCAAAGAGAGAGACCAAGTATACAAACTACAGAAGGCTCACCACCGACATCTATATACCTATAACAGTGAATGCTAAATCCGATAACCTAACCCGGTTTTTTAGCATACGCCGACCGCCAGCGAATGGGATATTTGAGGGACCTTAGCATTAAACTCATTGGCGTATAAACACAAGCAGGAGACGCTAAGTGAATTAGAGTCGTTCAAAAGTCTGGGTCTCAACTTATGAGAACTTGCAACGTGAGGGGCGTACTCCAATGTCTCCCCTTCCCGGCGGAGCCATGAGGGTGCGTCTTTTTCAGGGTATCCCTGTTTCTTTCTCCTTCATTCCTTCGGGAGTATGAGCTTGACATATAGATAGTATGTTCATAAAATATCGTAAATATAGATTTTTGAATTTTGATTTTACAAATTACTTTTATTACCAACTGGCCGGATAGCCGTGGTTGCTGAGGCTAACGAATGGAACAGGAATAAGAAGAGAAATATAGATAGGTAATTTCTGATTACCACCTCATGTTTTTTAAAATTTGTATTAATAAAGTGGTCTATTTTTGGATAACAATGGGAAGAAGGAAACCGGGATTCAGAAAGAATCATCATTTCAGTCATAAAAACAGGGTGAGATATCTGGAATGACATTAGTTCAATTAAAATTATAAATGATGATTTCAGAGCATTCAAGTTCAAGTCAAAGAACCTGCAACAGATTCTCGAAAGCCTTATAATGACATTATTAGAGAAAATGAAAAATTTGTTCAGTATTATAAGGTATAGTCCTTAATTTACGTGTATATATAAATACATTAAGTTGCCAAATTTAATTTCATCACATTTTCGATTGCTTCTTTCAGACTCTGGAGGTGTGCAAAAAAGAAGAATTTGATGAATTCATAACAAGTCTAAAAACTGACCTTCCTGCTACCTTTAGAATTACAGGGTCTAAGGGTGTGGCAAAAAAAATGTTGGAAATTGTTGAAGACCAGCTCATTAAAGATTGTGTGGATCAAGTTGATGAAAATGAAAAACCCCCCAACATATTCCCATTACCATGGTATTGAGAGAACACATTGTTGTCATTTTCATTTCAGGAGCTCACTTCGTATAGTAATAACATGTATAGTTTGTTGCTTTCTTTTCTATCCAAATATTATAATAGGCAGATCTTAATTCTATAATTTATTTCATCAAAGTAATATTTTTTTCGAGTACTAAAGTATTTCTTATTATTGGCAAAATTATAAAATAAGCCTAGAAAAAAATGGAGCCTTGTCATGCAGCAAGTTATAGCTGCTTACTAGTTGTTGCCTAGGAATGCTAAAGTCTAACTAAAAATACAGATGCGCTTCTGTTGGTGACTCAAGTATGTGTTGTTTTCTGTTCTTGGAAACCAGGTAATGTCCATCTTTGTACTTGGCTGTTCCACGGTGATGAGACCTCTAGCTAGAAAACTCTATAGTGTGCTTTTTTGACAATTATTTTCAGTTATTCCTCATGAATCATGAGAAGTAACAAATGACGAAACATCTTAGAACTCACAACTGATGAACAACCAGGAAAACAACGCCACATATTTCACCATCTGTGAAAACCTACATTCCCATCTACTGCCCTTATACTGCAACTTATGATTAACACCAGTGCAAAAATTCACCATCATTATCAGAAGCATTTCTTTGAAATAATTATTGACATTTTGATTTTTTTTCTATTGAAGTTGATTTGGCTGAAAAATTATGTGATAATTGTGATACATGTGCCAAATAACCTAATTTAACTGTTTGATTATTTTATGTGGAATATTACTTTTTCAGGTATCCTAACAAACTAGCTTGGCAAATGGAATTGACAAGAAAAGATATAAGGCGATGTGAGGCATATTATAAATTGCACAATTTTCTTATATCTGAAACAGAACATGGTACAATATCTCGTCAAGAAACTGTTAGTATGATTCCTCCGTTAGTTTTGGATGTTGAGTCTCATCACAAGGTAAATTTGTTCTATCTATCCGTTGGAAAAAACTATGATTTTTCTGAAGATTCTAGATATGTGTGCCGCCCCAGGTTCCAAAACAGCTCAACTCTTAGAACTTCTTCATGCAAAAGATGAAGCAATACCATCAGGTTATGTTATTGCAAATGATGTTGATAATAAACGATGTTATATGTTAGTACATCAAGCTAAAAGATTAAATTCACCATGTGTGGCTGTAATCAATCATGACAGTGCCGTTTTACCCAATTTGTTCAAGACTCTACCAGATGGATCTGCAGAGCAGGTAGTAGCATATTGATTACAATAATTACTCTTTTGAATCTGAAATTCATATACTTATTCATTTTCTGAAAACCCATTTTACAAATTTCAACTTACATTTGTGTAGACAAACAATTGATCTGAAACTAAAGATTATATTAGGGGTATTTCTGTTTTATGCTCTAGACCAGTCTACTTTAAATAATTGGTATTCAAATGATTGTAATGTTGTTCTAAATATGTCTATTTTTGAGTAGTATATATTTGCAAGACTTGGTTTTGTATTCACCAGAGCATCAACGATTTAATTTGTGTGACAGATGTCACACAGGTTGTTCATGTCTACCTAATTACGCAGAAATCTCAACCCAAACTCCCCTGTCAAGTTTCAAATCATAAAAGTTATAAAATTGAAAAAGCTTGATATCGTGCCCATGCCTCAGTGTTCTAACTGTTTTTGTTGATTCGATTTTTGGGGATATCGAAGAAAATCAACTACCAAATGTTAACAGATTACCCAAAGTGCAAATTAAAACAAAGCTGGCATTGCAGACAATGTACACAAAACCTTGAATAATTATGCATGTAAACCTTCTTTTTGAATTACTTCGTCCATTGGCGAAAACTATATGAAACTCCATTCCGTAGTTTTTGAGTTCAAGATCTATCGTGTCATGTCAATATCTGTCATTTTAATGTTCGTTCGTTGTAATGTTCGTTGTTTTCTTGCACCAACTCGCGGACTAGAAACAAAACTTATTACCTCCAACGATGAAAAAAAATTACTAACTAGATACCAAATTTAAAATACATTTGAATTTATTTTAGATTTCTGAAGATTCTCGTATTTTATTTCAGGTTTATTTTGATAGAATTCTCTGTGATGTACCGTGTTCAGGAGATGGAACTCTCAGAAAAAATCCTGATATATGGATGAAGTGGACAGCAGCCAATGGTCTCAATTTACATGGGTGTGTACATTTCCTATCCCATAAACTGTTTTCGTCAAAGTTTCTGCAGTATCCAAATAGTCAACATTGATGTTAATTTATGTATTTAATTCATTTTATTCCTTTGCTTCTTTTCAGAATTCAAACAAGAATTTTGAGAAGAGGAATTGAGCTACTTGCTGTAGGAGGTAAAATAGTCTACTCCACTTGTTCTTTAAATCCAGTTGAGAATGAATCAGTAATTCATAGAATTTTGTCAGAATCTGATGGGTCCATTGAATTGGTTGACGTATCTAATTCACTGCCTGGTTTAAAATATTCTCCAGGTAAATTTCTTTATCCAGTAAAGATTAATAACACTAAAAATGTAATTTTATTTTACTATATTTAAGGTATGGAAGATTGGTTGGTTGCAAGTAGAAACTTGGAATTCTATAAATCATTCGAGGAAGTTGATGAAAAATGGAAAACGACCATCAGACCTCAAATGTTTCCCCCAAAACAAAGCGATAGATCAAAATATAAACTGAATAAATGGTAAGAATTGTTGAAATTGAAATATTACTTGTAAATCTAAAAGTATAAGTGTGGAAGTTTCCTGAAACAAATAGAAAATCATAAATTTTCAAATCAAGGTATACCAATGGCTAAATAACTACCTCCAGCAACGTAGCCAAAGGGTACGTTTCAAGTCTGAAGTTTCGTCTGAGTTAGATAATGATGTTGGCATTCCACAGGGAAGTGTTTTGGGTCCATTATTGTTTCTATTATACATTAATGATATTAACCTCTTTGTGGAATGCGAATTCATTAACCTCTTTGCTGATGATACCTTAATTGCTTGTAGTGACGTCTGCCTAGATACGGCTATTCAAAAAATGAATAATGTTTTACAATCAATTAGCAAGTATTTGAGTTTGAATAAATTGAAATTGAATGTGTCTAAAAGTCAGGCTATGATATTCACAAGTAAATACAGATATGATACCATTAATATTAATAGCCTTAACCTAAACATCAATAATGAACAAATTGAAATTGTATCTAATATCAAGTATTTGGGCTTCCAGTTGGATAACTTTCTGAACTTCAATACCCATTTCAATTATATTCATAAAAAAATTTCAAAAAAACTTTATTTTTTCTCTCGTATAGCCCAGGAATTATCAACCGAAACAAAAATCACGGTATATAATTCAATTATTCAGCCGCATTTTGATTATTGCTCATCAGCCCTGTTTTTGTTTGATCTTACTAAGCTGAATATGCTACAAAAACTTCAAAATCGTGGCATGAGAATAATTCTGAGAACTAATCGTCTCACCCCCATAAGATCTATGTTAGCAACGCTTAATTGGTTCTCAGTCGAAAAAAGATTGTATTATTTCACAATGATTTTTGTATATAAAATATTGAATAACCTGGCTCCTGCTTACTTTCATACATTAATAATATTGAATAGAGACATTCACACTTATAACACTCGGGGTAAAAATGACATTCACATTAGCAGCACTGCTTATCGCAGTACTATGAACTCTTTATTTTTCAAAGGTTTCCAAGAATTTAATAAACTACCAGACTTCATTGAAACATCATCGTTGAATTTGTTTAAAAAACAATTGAAAGAACTTATTAAGATGAAATAAATATCGTACTGAAAGCAATTCTTGTAATTTTTGTAATTCTACTGATTCTATTAATTCTATTTTTAAAATTGTGATTTTCGTGTATTATTGTTGCATTGTATTTCTTTTTTTGTGTTTGTCTAATGTTGTATATATACACCGTTGATTTAATTGGGATATATATGTATATTAGGGTTACCTATTTTTAAATAAATAAATAAATAAATAAAGATCTATCTATCTATCTATCTATCTATATCATGGGGTATTTCTTGCTGGATTTGTTCATAACCTTCCACAATTTAATAAATAAAGAAAGCTGCTGAATCTACTGCTGAAGAATCTGCTGAAGTATAATAAGGGGTAAACTAAAAAGTTCACCAAAAAAGTTACTGGGTCCAAGTAGTCGGTAACTTGTAGTATTCCTAATTTTTTCCTACAAATTATATAAATGGAAAAATTGAATTTTTCACAAACATTAAAGGTAATAATTACCTTTTACCTAACCTTTTCCAATAGAGGTATTTTCAACAAGTGAATTTATTGGCTTTTGAGAAAGAAAAAGGATAGTTTTGCAAAATGTTAACTATATAATTAAAGGTAGAAGTGGAATCTTTGGCATAGAATAATTAAACTGTTTACATGATCTCCTGAAGACTCCAACTTGGAAGATTGTTGCAGTTCTAGTGTTTGAGAAAAATGCTTGTTTTGGAGTTGAGCATCTGAACAAACCTAAGTATAGAAATTTCAATTTTTCCATTTATTATTCAATTTGAAGGCAAAATTCTTTAATACGACAAATTACTGATTAATTGGACTCTTTGGTGGTGAATTTTTCAATTTGTCCTTCATTACACAGCGGATTCTCAATTGATTCAACTTTGTTCATTTTTCAGATTGCAAGAGATTATAAACCAAAAAAAAAAGGTGAGAAACGTTGACACCTCCACAAAGAATATTATGAGGTACTTTCCCACCATTCGCAAGATATCTCTCATAATTGCTTTATGTTAGAAACTTTGAAAAATTTCGAAAGTCCGTTTTCCTTAAATAAAATTAAAGATTTATGGAATTAGAAATTATGGAGATGTATCTCCATTCTTTTTTTTGCTAATTCTATCTTAATCGTTGAAAAATGACATATATTGTGACAACTTCTAAGCTACACTTCTCAATATGTAATTGTTTGAAGTTATTAAAAAAGTATTGGTGAGTGTTTTTGAAGTAATAATTTCTTGAAACAGTGGTACTTCTGAGGGTTGACATGAGATAAAGTAAATTATTTGAATTTTTTGTTATATCATGTTTTAATTAAGACTCTTCTATTGTATGTTATAATCGCTTGGTTTGGAGTAACTATTACTTGAAAAATTTAGAGACCATTCAAAAGTGGATTATCAAAATCATTCTGAATTAATCATTCACTTAAGCAAGCAATGACCTATATAATGAATCTGAACTGATGAACAGTAGGAAAATATTTGCATTTGCTCTAATTGTTCATCAGTGTAAAGAAGCAAATGAAGCAGAATTGGTGGATCATAATATGATACCCAGTATAAACTCAATTCAATAGCTATTCCAAAAATATCCAAAACCATTGGACAGCGCAGTCACACTTATCTTGCTTCTAAAATGTATGGTGCAATACACTATCATTTAAACACCTAAATATATTTTTTTTTATCAAAAATTTAAAATGTTTATTAATGACTCCGAGAATTGAAATATTTGAATTGATTGATATGATTTGTGAAAAAACAATTCATGGTTGTTGCACCACGAAAATACACCTTCTCACACTTAATTGCTTGTTCGTGAATTTTTGGCATAAAACAATATTATAACGATGCCTCGGCCTTCATATTCGCATGACATGGCTCCGTGTGACGTTTTTCTTTCTCCAAACAATCTTAAAAGGCAGTTGTTTCACAAGCATATGACATTAAAATCATCACTGAAAGAGCTAAAGGCTATCCCAAAGATGGAATTTGAGAACTGTTACGAGAATATTTTTTTCAAAAAACAAAAATTCCCTTCAATTTCTGGACATAATTTATAAAGTTAACTGAAAAAGACTGCAAATTTAGTTATTCCTTATATTTATGCTATATAAGATTGTTTGAACCCATAGTAATCCACAAACTTTAATATCTGTATGTTTTCACTATCTTTTTTTATATTCAGCATAAGGATACTTCCACACCAACAGAACACAGGGGCATTTTTTGTAGCTGTTTTGAAAAAGGTAAAACCGCTGAACACTAAAGAAAAACCTTTCAGAAACAGCGAGGAAAATACAGAACATCAATCTGTTAATGAAAATGGGAAACGTGAATTTCAAAACAATTCCTTTGAAAGTAGCAGAAAAAGAGTGAAAAAAGGTTACAAAGAAGATCCCTTTGTGTTTTTTAATCAAGAAGAACCAGTATGGGATGATATCAAGAATTTTTACAAAGTTTCTGATGAATTTGATTCAAAATGTTTATTGACGAGGTGTCATGTTGGCAAGAAGAAAAATATTTATTTAACATCTGATGCAGTTAGAAATTTGGTTGTGACAAACCAAGGTGCTATTAAATTCATCAATACTGGTGTTAAGGCATTCGTTAGATGTGATAATAAGAATATGAAGTGTGCATTTAGGTGAGAATTTACACAATATTTACAGAAAATCTTTACAAATTCAGATGATTTTATATATTGGGAGATCCATCTATGAAATACATTTTTCAACAATATTTCTGACTACTTCTTTGCTATCTGCACCTAAGTAGCATATTGTATCTTTTAACTTCCTAGTTCCATATTCATGTTTTACATAATTTAAAACCATGACACTTTCAGGTTCACTATTACATAAAACTCAATTATGTAGTACCATGAAATCAAGTACAGAATAAAAACAATTCACATAAGGTACTTTTTGATTTTCCTTTTGAACAAATTAAAATTTTTGATACACTTTATGGAATTACTGACCCAGTGAACATTTTTTTCCATATATGTCATAAAGGGTCTGATTTTTGTTTCGAAAATGATTGACAGCTTCATATCAACTTTCCCATGATGAGTTTCTTATAAAATGGATCATAATAAGAAATCAAAATAGTTGACCTTTTTTTTTTACATTTTTGAAATGTGATCCTTTAGAAGAGCCCTCTAAACCACCTGATATTACGCCTATAGATGTTTTTGAGGCAATATATGCCATCTGAAGTGTGTGATACACAACGCATTTCATTTCAGAATTTGTTCATAGAAAAAGAGGTGCTTGCAACGATATTATCTCGGGAACATTTCATAATGTTGGAATGAAAAATGTAAACTAAACATCATGAATATTCATTGGAATGAATTGGCGTAAGTTTTGAATGATGTTTTTCGTGAAATCATGATATTTATAGTTTTGTTTGCAAGTTCTTGAGACGAATATAGGTCTAAAGTGAGTGGGTCTATTCGACCCTCCACCGCAACCCATAAGGGTTTATCCACTCTGCCAAATAAACCCAGCTTCTTAACGAAGCCGATTAGTTTGTATGGTGAGTGGTCTTTCAGGTCAGATGGTAAGAATACGGATCTGCCGAACTAAAAGAACCTGATTCGGTTCCCAGCGGGGCAGGCACAAAGTATATGCTCTGCAGTTTCATCATTTTCCAGACATAAGCGACACACACTGTCCTCCGACAGTCCATGTCTCTGCATGTGATGATTCAAATGACAGTGACCTGTAAGAAGGCCTGTTAGACATCGTAGTTTATCCCTACTGTAGTCCAACAACTGTTTGGAATCACGCTTCGAAGGGTGAATAAACGCCTTGGAGTGAGCCAATCCAGGAAGATTCTGCCAGAAGTCCATAACTCTTTTTGCCATCCAGGTGTTAAGTGTTTGTTTGGCTAAGCCCAAAGCGGTGCCAATGACAGGTTCTGGTCCAATGAAACCGCTTGCAGCACTCTCCTTTGCAAGAGAGTCAGCAGCTTCATTGCCTTCCAGGCCAGTATGGCCAGGACTCCAGACCAGAGACAATCTGTTTAGTCTTCCTATCGAGGATAGTCTTTTTTGGCAGTTTGCTACCAATTTAGACGTTGCTCGGTGGAAGCCAAGAGCTTCCAACGCCGCTTGACTGTCCGAGAATATTTTTATTGACTTGTGAGTGAGGTTGGATTTATCCAGTCTCTCCGCACACAATTCAATAGCGTAAATTTCTGCTTGAAATACAGTCGCATAAGTTCCTAGGCAGGTAGGTAACTCTGTCCTGGGTCTGCGACTAAAAACACCTGCATCAGAACCGGAAGGTGTTTTTGATCCATCTGTGAACCAAAAACTATCTGTTCTTAATATTTCCTTCTCCTGCAGGATCCAGTCCTCTCTACTCGGGAATAGTATTTTATAAGGCAGTAGTTGGAGGCATAAAGTCAGAGGTCATTTCCAGAATGCTGTTGACTTCCAATGTCAACCAACAGTCTGTTGCACTCTGCATTGAATTGATTTGTGCAATTGGCAATGTGCACAAGTCTGTATGCAGTCCATCTAGCCTCTCTTTCCAGAAAAAATGTGGAGAGGAGGTAGATCTAGAACGATCTCCATGGCCGCTGACGGTGTGGTACTGATAGCACCACTGATAGCCAGACAAGCCTGTCTCTGTAAGCCAGAGAGCTTCACTTGGGCCGTTTTCTGTAAAGCTTTCGGCCACCAAGCAATTGCTTGGTGGACAATGCTAAGATATTTCACCTCCGTTCCAAATGAAATGACCACACCATTGAGGGAAAGTGGCGTTATATCGTCCAATTTCATTCTCTTGGTGAAGGGGATTAATCCCAGTTTTGTTGGGGATGATAGACATCTGCTCCCTCAGGCACCAACTGTGAACAACGTCTAACTCGCTTTGAAGGATATTACAAGCTACCCTTTCCGACGTGGACCTTGCCAGGATGACAAGGTCATCTGCATAAGCTTGCAGATCAACTTTTCTTCTGTCGAGGGCATCAAGCAGACTATCCACCAGGAGCGACCACAGAAGGGGAGATAGTATCCCACCTTGAGGGCAGCCCCTGGTGACCCTGAACCTGATAGCCTCGCCTTGAAGAGTTGTAGTTGCAGTTCTGTTTACTAGCATGGTATAGATCCAGACAGTTATGGTCGATTCTATACCCTTTCTAGCCAGAGACAATCCTATAGATTTAGGTAGTGCATTGTCAAATGCTCCTTCATCAGAGACGAATATAAAACTGCTAATTACTCGGAAATGGCTAATTATATTTCCAAAAATGAAAAATATTTGATAGAGAATTGAATACCTATCTAACAAGTTATCACAAGACCCCTTTCTTTTGGAAAAAAATTGGCAGTCCCTCTTGGCGATAAATGGTGTTGTCTTCCTTATCAAAAAGTACTAAAAATGATAACTTTTTATGTACATTTTGTCCAACCTTGATATCTTGTTCCGTTCAAAAGTTAAGGTGGGGGACTATTCACCTTCGCACTGTATAAAAATTCGAAATGTTATCATAAATATTATTAAGTTTATGTGTGAATTCTTTAATAAATAAATGGCAAGCTTTTAAAATTTAACACTTTTATTCAATAATTTAAATTGCAACTCATTTTGGTTACACTTTATAATTTTCTCACTTATTTCATTTGTAACTATCACCTCTAATCTCGTCGCTTGACCAAACTCCAAACTATTATACATTTTTAGCCAATCTCCGAAATAACTAACCCTGCACCTTTGCATATATAATGCTATCGAGGCATCAAACATTCTTCTAACTCTACTTGTTCATTGGAGAATAATATTCATTGCCATGGTTGCAATGTCATGTTGCAATACGCATTGGGTGAAACAATATTTTCAATCAACTGAGATTAATGAGTAAGTTATAGATTGTTTATAAATCCAGTGTTGAAAATCGTCTGTTTTTATATAAGTAACTGTAAATGACAAAGTTGTAAAACATTTTTGTGTTTGGTTAATCCGAATATTTATTCTAGAATTGCGAACGATGGACTGGAAAGCATATATCCTTACATAGGATCTGATCGCAAAATTGATATTCCCAAGGAAGATTTAATTACCCTCCTGATGAATGATGATCCAAAACACTCCCCACCCATAGCTAATTTATCTGAGAATATTCGAAAACAAGTCGAAGTATTAAGTGAGTGTGCATTTTTTACTATTTTCAGTAACTCAGTGCCAGTAATATCCTCCTTTGTGAGGATCAATTGCTGACCAACTTATATTTTAGAGACACTTTTTTATTTGAAAAAACTTCCAGTTTTTTCTCTTCTACTGTAGAAAAAGTGATCTATCATTGTATCTTATCACCTTAGCTTGATTCATAAAATGGGTAAATTGCCAGTTACTATTATGTATAACATCTGAACTATTGTTACAAGTTGGTATAGTTATTCAAACTACTACTGTCGAGCACAAAACATGATAGGACTAGACCTTTCAGCTCTTTCTGAATTTGTTTTTGATATAAATATAACTTCACAGGTCCTGGCAGCTGTGTTTTAATATATAAGGAGGATACCAATTCCAATAATCCACTTGTAATTCACATCAGTGGGTGGAGGGGTACTACTTCTTTGAGGTGTTACATGGATAAACATAGCACTGTTCATCTACTGAGATTATTGGGTGGAGATATCTCAAAATATGGTAAATATTGTTTTTATATTTTTGATAAAAATTTTAGTTTCCACTCACCATTAAATTTAAATCCAACATGCAAATACTGTATATAAGGGTTACCTACTATGTTCTTACAAAAAATAAGAATAATAAACTTGCAATATTTTCCAAAATATTCCTTTTTAAAATTGATTTATGGATTTAAATCAATTGTCGGAACAGTTTTCATACTCTGAATTTGATATCTTGAAAACAAGGAAGGCTTCAACTGCTTCTGGAGCCGATGAAAATTCACTGTCCAAACAGATTTTTGCATAGTTTCTGATTTATACAAATATATACTTTTTTCTTCACCTGTAACAATGTTGTATTGTTTGAAAACTTCCTTACATCAATTCGCACAAGTTATTCTTTGAGCATTGGTAAAATTACACAGAATCCATTTGGGACATTTTTTACCCTTAAATGTTCATACAATTTGTGATATCCCAAGTTACGCTTCTTTCTACCTCATGATATGTCGTGCTTCTTCAATCATTTTGCTCATGGCATCGATTCATTACCGACGTTCACACAACTGAAAAAACCAATTGCAATATTTTCTGATGGTGCGTAGAAACCAAATGAAGAATGAACTGATTCGAACGATATAGATAAATACATCAAGGGTCAAACGAGATGGCGACCCCGCCCCCATGCTCACAAACTCATTTTCAATGTAACCCCCACTATAGCTTTTGCAAGATATACAAATGCTCTGTACAGAGACGTATCATTACTTGTCCTCCAATACTGTTGGCCTTTGGCATCATCTGAATAATTTGTGTTGTTTCTGAAAAATTATTATCGCCTAACAAAAAATCAAGAGTGTATCATTACATTCATTTTAATGAACTATACCATTACCTATAATACTAAATAAAATATGAAAAGAAATTACAAGAAGTCATGTTCCATTTGCTACCGTAATTAAGACTAATTATAGGTACGAAACTGCCCGGCAAGGGGCTTATCATAATCCAACAGTAACTTAATTGAGAGAGTCTATACCTGCGCGGTCGCTCGCCATTATTTTTGGCGCTTGCTATTATAAAAATTGGCCCTGAAAACGAAGATACATTCATAAAATTTGGTGTTCTAATACAAATTTTTCTTAGAAATATATGTTCTAGTACTTCTAGTTTGAATGGACCCCACTGTATACAGTGTGGCAGTCATAGCATCCTTTGTTTCACTATCTTTTTCCACAAAACATTATCTCTGTCATTGCACATATCAATTTCAAAGGGATTCAGCACATTTGTGATAGGCATTTAAACCTTTTTGAACATATGGTTTAGACTTTTTTTTTTACTAAATAACATTTCTTTAAACCTAATAAATATGAACTTCACAGTGCCTCTCCATTCGATAAATTGAATATTCTGGATATATTCAAATTTCTGAAGAACTCATAATTATCTTTCAGCACATAATCAAAACAAAAAAACTGCGTCAAAATATGTAGGAAAATTTCCAACATATATATCAATGTCATGTTTTTGCATTGCCAAGTAATGATGTACTTACAAGAAATTCAGTGTCAGTTCAATAACTACAACTTTCAGTATATCATCTCACTAACTCATGTAGCCAAAGACAAGACTGATTTTGAAGCAGACAATTATTCACTATTAGAGTCTCCTTTTTTTTTAAATAATACGAAAATTATGGAAATCTGAAAAATTGATTTAATTTGTGATGATATTTATTTTAGTTTCTGTAGTACATTGGTCCCATATAATTTGGTAGTTGTTCCATAATTCTTGTTTATAAAAATGAGCATATTCTAAAATATATAATCTTGACAAAAGTTGGTTCTTCAGTGGGAGAAAATATTGTTCTGCAAAAAAAAACCTTTGGCTTTATATCCATACTTATCTTTTGTATGCAACAGAGTGGTTGGACTTTTTGAAAAACAATCAAATATCATTGATCTCCTTGTGGATAGGCAAATCATTTTTGAAGTTTACTTTCATTGAAAAAAATGTATGCTTCCAATTTTCAGACGTTAACAAATTCAAGAAAAATGATGATGAAAAAGAAGAGACAGCATCTGTAATTGACGCTGTTGTTGACCTAGAAAGGAAACCTGAAGTAGGGAAAGAAGTAAGCTGAAAAGAATATTTTATTGTTATATGACATCCTAACTTTCAATTTCTAGTAACTAGAAATAATAATTTTTACTTTATAATGTAAATATATCATTTATATTTCATTGTCTCATTGTTATATTGCGTTTTTCCTCACATCATTCCTACAATCTTGTTCCCCGTACAAGTTTGTGCAGATCCTTTGTTGGATGTTTATATTATTCTGTTGAAAAAAAAATCTGTTTTTCCTTTAACCAGCTGTCGCATCCCTATGAAAGACAACTCTCAGAAGTCTTGTGTGGGCTAACACCAAGTGTTCTCTCTTGATTTGTATGTGATCACATTTGCTTTTGATACCTCATTCAACGGATACTTTCCAATTACATAAATGATTAGAAAACTGATTTTGGAAATGGTGCACGTTCAAGTACTTCTCTATAAGTGCACCTTGAAAAAAATATATAAATCTTTTATAGGATTTACAAGTAGTGCTGTAGAAACTGAATACTCACATGCATGATGGTTTGGCACCCTTCAATAGCTTTTTCTCACCAATGAAATGGATGGTAAAATGTTTTGAGCAAATGAAAGCACCATCAGGCAGATATTTCCTGACAGCATCCATCCACTATTTCCCCGTTTTCATCCTATGAATTACAGATTTTGATCAGGTACCATGCAGAAATAAAACCATTCAAATCACCAATTGAGACCAAGTAAAGTTAAGAGAGCATACTGTTTGGTTGCTTGGATTTCTTTATGCTAACAAATACCACAAGTATATATTTAAGAGAACATTAGGTTTCTCATCATACACGGGTAGTCTTAAACAGTTTTAAAATCACCCATGAGCACAACACAAATTAATTTTAACCACCCAATAAAAAAATATTTTTGACACAAGTCTACAGTACAACAAACCCTCGAGTTCTACAATAATTTTTCACAGAATTTCAAAAATATACAACATTCTGTTAGGATTGGGGAACTATTTGTTTGACATGGAGCCCTACTCAGTCAGTAATTTTCAAACTTAATCTATCATTTAATAATTGTTGATATAGTTGAACATGACCAACTCAGATATTTTCTTTTTTTTTAAGTATGGGAAATATAATAGTAACTTTTTAAATTTTATAAAAATTTTGAATATTACAATAAATAATGAAATTTGGAACAATCATGAAATACAAATCAATTCAAAGAACACAGATCATAAAAAAAGGAAAGAAGAAAAAAATATCACATGAAAGGTGCTGCTTCGTTCCCTCCTGTTCATAAAAGAGGACATATGCCTCATCGCTCACAAGTGATTTTGGCGAAATTGGGAACGCTTGTGAATCGTTGTATTCATGCCACGTGCCAATATATGGGTGTCTGCAATATCATGTGTAATGTCGGTTGTAAGTAGTCCCACTGTGATTTGAAAGTGCATATAGATTATAACGACAAGGAGCCACATTGTCTGCTGCATAACTGCTCATATCTAATTCATCTGAAGAACAGTCAATGGAAACATTCAATTTGCCTCTGAATCCTTCCGTTGGAGAGAATTTCAAATGAATTACTAAAATACGGGGAAACTTATAGATTGATAAAAACTTTGTACATTTTCTCCTTTGCTTGCACCTCGAACACATTGGTTTTTCATCTCCATCCAGAGTTTCCTCTCTTGTGAAAGAATCCAAGCAATGTGACAAACTCAATTGGCCAGTTCTTTGTGGTATGGGAAGAGACACATCCCAAAAAGGATCAAAGGTTACTGATGAGTGTCCACAGTGTGTGCACTTCATAGTGCATAGTGCAACGAAATAGTCTACAATCTTGGAGTTGTTCATATTCAAATATCTCTGCCAGGACTCTTGTGCTTTTCCGTTATCGCTCAATTTTTCGTAAATATCAGTTAAGATTGGTTCAGGTTTCTCAGTAATTCTGTTGAGGGCCTCATGTAAACTTTCTAAAAGATATCGAAGTAATTCGTGGGCGTCTTGACGGGCAGAACCCATGAATCGAGAGGCAAATCTTTGAATCTGATTTTTTAAGTAGACTGTATTAATTACTCTATCAGATGAATCTTCTGACCACAATTCCTTCATAACTTCTGCGAACGCAGATGATATTTTAAATGGATGTTGAAATTTATGTAAATGTAAACTTACTTCTCAGAAGAGTAAAATTAATTCTGTAGAAATGCAATAAATATATCAGCATACTGAATGTTTATTTTCAATTTGATATTATGATTAAAAAAGTAAACTGTGGTTAGTTAGCACTATAATAATGACTGTTGCATAAATTGGCCCTAATTGAAAATCAATAATGAATATACCTACTTTCCAATTGTTATTAAAATTAAGTATACATTTCCCTCATACAGCAAATCCTTTAATTTTGTAATAATGACACCCTAGTAGCAGAAGGTGAATTTATAAGGGTGAAGGAATATTCAAAATATGAAGTTTGTTTTTGGTGTAGGCTGATACAAACATAGTTTATCATTGGTGGATTGACAACAGTAATTATAAAATGTTTCATTTACCTTTGGCACTGAATACTGAATAGAGGATCCCTCGAATTTTTACACTGTCCACACAAAATACAGAATTGTCCCATTTTACAAAAAGTATCCTTATACACTATATAAAACTATTCCTTATTACTACTGGAATATGTAATCAAACTAAAATAACAGAACTAACGAACAAATACTATAATAAAAACTACGAACAACTTCTGCGTTCTCTACATAGACATGATAATATGGACTGGCCGTAACGTCGGTTTTACATATACAGTGTCACACATAAAGTCCGCATCAAATGGGATTTTTTTTGTTCATCTCTTCAAGCAACTTTTGATATCTCCATTAGATTGTGCTTTAAAAATGATGCCAAATGACATGCATATGACCGATCAAGTGATTTTTATTCCTGTCAAATTTGGCATTTTTTCCAAAAAATGTTCAGAAAAGCAGTTATTCCTAGAAATTTCGAAAATCGGTAAAGAGAAAAGATGATTGTTTTTTAATTTTTTACCCATATACCAATTTTTAGCTCTCTAGTACAAATTTAGTTTTTTTACAGTTTTTCGAAAATTTGACATTTGCCGATTTCTCAAATTTAGCGAAACCTCAACAAAGTTAGTGCTTTATGCCTAACTTATCTTTCCAACGCATTTTTATTACCAATTGCAATTTCTAAATACAACTTATTTTGCAAAAATTTAAAACACCAGAAAAAATTATGCCAAAAATGAAGCAAAGTTGATACAGTTTTTAAAAACAGATAAATATTTCACTTTATTTCTATTTTTTGCGAAATAGCTTGATACATAAGTATAATTAAAAAACAATATCAATGAAAAATCAATAATTTAATCTTTACTGCACTTTTCAGACAGTTAAACTTTGATTTACTAATTACGAAAAATTACAACGCAATTAAACTAAGGGAAGGAATTATACGAAAGTAATTTCACATTTACTAAATATCTTTTATGAGGTATGAATGAACAAAATTACTTCAGAAATCAATTTAGATTTTGTTGCCTAGAAAACTAAACCGTAAAAAATTCTAACAAATATCTGCTAAAATAAAGTTATAATTTAAATTAAGAACACTAAATCAAATCGAAACATATGCCTAAACCATGTAAATACCAATAGAAATACAAAATAAAAAGTCACATTTTTTAACCACCCTTGTAGTATGAATAGGTGCACCATCACACTGATACCACACAACATTTCTTACTTGAAGGGGAATGCTATTAAAAACTTCAGATAGTTCTGTATTCACAAAGTGTAGGTAGTCCGCAGAATTTAAATTATGTCTAAAAAAGTATGGTCCTATAATTTGATCGTTTAATATGCCACACCATACATTCGTCTATAAAAACTGTATCAACTTTGCATCATTTTTGGCATAATTTTTTCTGGTGTTTTAAATTTTTGCGAAATAAGTTGTATTTAGAATTGCAATTGGTAATAAAAATGCGTTGGAAAGAAGTTAGGCATGAAGCACTAACTTTGTTGAGGTTTGGCTAAATTTGAGAAATCAGCAAATGTCAAATTTTCGAAAAACTGTAAAAAACCTAAATTTGTACTAGAGAGCTAAAAATTGGTATATGGGTAAAGAATGAAAAACAATCATCTTTTCTCTTTGCCGATTTTCGAAATTTCGAGCAATAACTGCTTTTCTGAACATTTTTTGGAAAAAATGTCAAATTGGACAGGGAAGAAAAATTACTTGATCGGTCATATGCATGTCATTTGGCATCATTTTTAAAGCACAACCTAATGGAGATATCAAAAGTTGGTTGAAGAGATGAACAAAAAAATCCCATTTGATGTGGACTTTATGTGTGACACTGTATGTGACAAATCAAATCCCTAAATATTCACAATGGAAATAAATATGCAATAAGTAAAACATTGTGACGGTGTATGAGTGACTAAAATTCCAGGACGTGAATTTTTTCATCTTCTTTTAGTTATTAGAGTCAGTGTTTTCTTTCCAGTTCATATTATTACGTCACTGGTTCTTCAACAAATGACTCCACTGTATCCTTCTCAACACTTTAAAAAACTTTTTTATCTAAGATTTAGCACTCCTGATATTACATTTCTTCAAGTTTTTGTGAAAGGATACAAGTGTTCTTTAAGAGAAAGAAATATTTAAAAATGTTATAGTAATAATAACAATTTAATATAATGTTTATTTGCATACAGGACCGTCGCCATTGGGGAGAGCCTCCCCCCCCTGCTTTTTTGACTTGGGAAAAAGTTGGGAAGATTGAAAAAAATAATATTTAAAAAATGAACAAAAATGAGAGAAAAGAAAGGAAGAGGTTTGCAAACTTCAAAAAAGTTTTGTTTCTCCCAAGTAAGAGAACAGTCCACAAATTTTTAAGTGGCAATTTTTTCCCAACTTTTCGCTGTTTTTTCGACTTGGAAAAGTTGGGTAAATTTCGGGCCGTGAAGATAGAAAAAATAATAGTAGAAAACAATAAGCACAATATTATTTAAGTGTTGTTTCCTTTCATTTGTATTGAATATTCCTATATATGGTGGATATGGTGGAAGACCAAGAACCTTGGTCCAAAATAGAATGATTCCCATTATTATTTTTATGATTACCAAAATTTATTGTTGTTTGTGCATACCCTATCGGGCATAAGCATTCAGCCAATCTTTGGATAGCTAAGTAAGGAAATTATTATATTATAGTAGTAACTAATCCCTCGGTTTTCATTTTTTCGAAAGTTGGGAAATTAAGGTGGTGGGGTTGGGAAAATTTGGATTCCCCCCCCCCTGGTTTTTCTTTCGCTACGGCCCTGTTTGCATAATAAAAATAATAAAATAAAATCTTACAAAACAATGTAACATGTAAAAAACAAATAAACAGAAAAATCACACAAGCAGTTCAAACTGCTTGTACATGATATAATGACACTTTCAGGTAGTCATATTTGGGTTTTTTGATAAGTTACATGTAGAGAAAACTTCACACTTCAGTAAATGACATATTTAGAAGGTACCCTTTTTTTTTCAAATACTCACTTAGAATTTATCATATTACGTTCCGTATTGAGAATCCACTCAGTTGAATTTTTTAATTTTCAATATTTTGAATCTCATGAAGTATTTGCTTATATATTTTGGTGTCCGATAATTGACACTTCGTTGTCCAATCGTTTTGTCACATCAGGGTAAAAACATGAATCATTCTTTCGTGTATTATGAGCATGTTCATAAACTTCTAATATAATTTTTTTATTTTTAACGAGTAATAAAATTTTCATGCAGAAAAGTTGTCTGGTGTCCATGATCTGAGCTTCTTTATAGAAAAGATCCCTGCTATAGTCAAGTGTCTTGACAAATATTAGTTTTAGAATCCATTTTTGAATCACATTTACGTTTTCTGTAGAACAATCACTAACCTCCTCCCCCCCCCCCATCCTAAAATTCCGTATGTAAGATGTGATTGTACTAGAGAAAAATACATCATTTTCAATTGTCCATTGTCTATAAATTCTTTGAGATATCTAAATTTCGGAAGAAACCCTCTTAATTTTTTGACCAGTTGTAGCATATGTAAATTTCACTTCATATGTCGATCTATCGTGCCACCAAGGTATTTCACCGATGTTGCTGAAGGAATTTGTTTGTTCAAGCCTACTTTAAGGGGACCTAAGTTCAGAAATCCACTAATATAAGATGTAAATTTACCAAGTTTTTGGTAATTAACAGTTAATCTATTGAATTGGAACCATTCCGAAATTTAAGGAAAGTCATCTTCAACGGTTTGTTTCATATTTAGTCAAGTTGAAGAAATGTAAAAAATGGCAGTATCATCGGCGAAACTGATAGTTAGACCAGTGGTATTCAAAGAAAACAGACTATTCATATACATAGTGAAAAGAAGTGGCCTCAGCACAGTGCCTTGAGGAAAACCAGAGGTCACAGTTCTGAGAACACTTAGGACACCATCAATTTCAACACAGTGACTATTCAAAATGTTTCTGTTTCATTGATTCATTCATAAAAATATTTCAGAACACATATATCATTAATCCAAAATTCTGTATATTTTATAATAATCTAATATATAAAAATGGATGTTTGTTGGTTGGTTGGTTGGTAAGTGATAAACTTCTACATCGCTCAACCGATCCTGATGAAACTTGACACGTATAAGTGATTTTTCATAGAGAAGGTTTTTAGGCTATAAATTTTTCTGTAACTCGTCACTAGATGGCGCTGTAGAACAATTTTTTGAAAGCACTGTTCTATAACGCTGCGCACGCCTAAGTTCGTTGATTCTGATTCTGTCAAAACATTGGAACAGCAGCGATACAGCAACATAGTACTAGTCTTATATATAAAAATGGATGTTGGTTGGTTGGTAAGTGATAAACTTCTACATCGCTCAACCGATCGTGATGAAACTTGACATGTATAAGTAATTTTTTATAGAGAAGGTTTTTAGGCTATCAATTTTTCTGTAACTCGCCACTAGATGGCGCTGTAGAACAATTTTTTTGAAAGCACTGTTCTATAACGCTGCGCACGCCTAATTATGTCAAAACAGTGGAACAGCAGCGATACAGCAACATAGTACTAGTTAAATATAATTTTCAATTAATCCTACATATTATCCTTTCATTTTGTTTCATTGGTGCAGCATATTATTAATGTTTCATTGATTATCCTGTTCTTTTGCTGTTCAGACAACTTCTTTGGAAAGCCATCCCACACACAGTACTGTTTGAACAGTTATTCATTGACATCATGGAAACTTTGTATCCAAAAGTTCTTTCTTGATGTTATAAATAGCTTCCGCTTCATTAGATTGCATAAAAAAAAATTTCAAAGGTATATTCTCAATTATTTTATTAACTATAATCTACAGTGTATGATACAAAAAATATTGTATAATGTGTCTATAACTACAAACAATGCCTTTCAGAGTTCTCAACATAATTATATCATTAATTCGTTAAAAATACAGGAAACAGTTTAAAAAATTCTGCATGTAAATTGATAAAAATTCAGAAAATAATTTTTCTTGTTGTTTAAAAAATAGTAACCTTTCATTATTAACGGCACAAGAATGGAAAACGAAGAAAAAAGTTTTAAATAAATTATACATAGAGTGCAGCTGTTCCTACAAGTTTGCTACACCCTTTATATAATCTACTTATCACAGGAATGTAGCGCAACAAAGATAATATTCCATTTAATCAAAGCCACAATCACACATCGTAATACTAAATAATGACTCTTAGTTTTGTTAGGGTATTGGGGACTTTAAGTTTAGATAACATTTGTGCTTTTGAACATTGGGGTGAAAAAGTAAGAAACTCCCCTGTACCTGATCGGCGAGCAGGCGCACTGTCCACTATCCCATAGAAATTTTGTCGAACATTTTATTTATTTATTTCATTACATCACACCAAACACTGAATATTTGGCAGTTCTATTAGGAAATTGTGCGTTTTAGAAACGTTTTATGCCAGCACAAAGCGATAAGGATACAAAGCCACTCACATTTCAGGATATCCAATCTAAGATTGCCCAATTTTATTAGGAAATTTTGAGAAAGCTTAAAATTGATCGTTTCTGCATTAAATTCAAATGGAAAACTAAAAATAAAAAATCAAATTTTTCAGTTATTTGAAGTATAATTTCTGACACTCTCGATATCTGAATTAGTTATGTTTATAACTCCTATAGGAATATTCCAAGTGGCATCAACTTCAAATATGAGTTTATAGTCTTACATAATGAAAACTGAACAGAAATATCAAAATGAAACCAGGTAGAAACATAATTTCTCTCATTAATAGTTTTTGCAAATAAATACTCCATTGATCTTTAAGTTTTATGTTTTGCAGTGAAATTCGTCACTGTTCAAACTGAAAATCAGTCAGAAATTTCATCAAGATCTAATTAGCATAAGTGTTTATCAAATTTGATGGTCTGAAAATATTAACCAGTGAAGTACTTATTTTCTGTGAGATCAATGTAGAAAAATATAGGAAGAAAAGAAAACCACTTTCTGAAAAACAATTTTCTTATTTTTTATGAAAATTTTAATTTCCTCAATAAGATCTCTAAATTGAAATATGACATAATTGTCAATTCAGTGAATATTTGTACAAGTCTTTGTTGCATGTACTGAGAAAGAAAAGAGAAGAAAATTCACTAAAAATAAATTAAATAAATACATTAGTTTCGGAATATCTCTGAGGTCAAGTAAAAAATCAAAAAAGTTGAAGAAAAATTTTGTAAATTTTAAAACATGGAGAGAAAATCTCTATCAGCAAATGAAATACAAAGTAAAGAGTCTGAATAATATCTAGTTTCTTCTCACAGACAGTTACTAGTTTTTCACCGATAAGATGTATTGAGCTGTTAATTTTTGAGCATATGAGTCATTCAAGTCTGAAAAATATATCTGAAAGATTAGAAAAATATCTTTACAAAAACTACCTTCTATGAGTGTTCACTCTGTGAAGTAAGTCAATGTAAATGTGAAAAAAAGCACTTAACAAATGAGTAGATTTCTTATTTTTATTAGACCTATCGGCTGAACGGAAAACTAGTAAAGTATCGTTCTGAGAATATCAAATAAAGTACGAAGGAAAAAGTACGGCATATCTATCTATTGTCAATTGATAAATAGATATCCACCTCCCTATCAGTGGTAGTGCACCTCTATCGAGTTACGCAACCAATCGGCAGGGGGGTGGGCGTGACCTCAGTAACCTGTTGCTTCTTTATATTCCGACCCTTCCAAAGTGAAGAAGTCTTCAAGTTTCCACTGAAGTGTTTCAAAGGTAGGCCTGCGCATGGGATCCCTGTTCCAGCATTCAAGCATGATTTCGTACAGTGCTGGAGGGCAACCAGGTGGTGAAGGCATTCTGTAACCGTGTTCGACTTGATGCAGAACTTCAGCATTGGACATACCTGTGAAAAAAAAATTAGATTTATACTATTTATTCTCGCAAAATCGTTTCGGATTAACGAAAAAAAAATTGCTTTGAGAAACTTCAATTATCTTGATCCTCATTATATATCATAAAAAAGTAACAAATATTGATGAAAATTTCATATGAAACAACTACTTTTCCTTTAAAGACATTAAATTACACAGAAATAACTGTTTCCAACTTTCCAAAGTAAACATTTATAAATGAAATTGATATAAGGTGTATTTTGTGGACAATAATCTCATTATCGATTGAGTAATTCCTGTCAAAATTTATTCGCTATCTCTGCTTGATATTGTTCAATCCAAAGGTAGAACTGGAACCTCTGATGTATAATGAATCCAAAACAAACACTGGCGTCATCAGGAGAGTTCATCTCCTGATGCCGCCACCTTGGTTGGTTGAAACACTGGTCGGTAAGAGTATTGCAGTTGTGGAGGGTAGTAGCAGTGTTTGTTTGAATTGCTTCATCTAGAAGAAGTACTGAATAACTTTTGCTGAGAAAGCCTCAGTTTGGAATAAGATTTGTGCCAAAATACTTGAAATTCCATTTGAATGGATCTAAAAATACAACCAGTTGGGTCTCATCAATAATTGGATAAAATCTAGCTTTTGAAAAACGATTTTCATATAATAGCTGAAAGAATCAAATTTTTCTTCAAATGTCCAAAATGTATAATGTTTTGTGACTGACATTTCTACACTGAAGTTGTCCTCTATCAAAATCGAGGTGCCAGTGCCAGTAAAAGTGACAACTTTTACTGCCCCTGGCATTCAAAGTAAAAGGAAAATATCTCCTAACAATAAATGCTCATATATGAGTATTTCCCTGAGTTCAATTAACACTTCAAATAACTTTTTTCAAGATATGTTATATGTTTATGGTAAAATACTTTGTAGTTAGTTATACTCCCTAATTATAAGCATTTATTGTTTCTTGAAACAATAATCTGAATTGAATATGAATATGTGTTATAATAAAACAATTACTATAGGAGAAATGTAGAGTAAATTTTTCAACATTTACGAGAGAGGGAGAAATGATAACATGATTATTCAAAGGTTGATTTCGATTTCAATTTCTTCATTGAAGTTTTTATTCCGTTTGAAAAATAACTTGTTGAAGGCTTCATTTATAATAAATTCTCAAATTATCTATAATTATATCAACTAGACAGTTTTAGTCTTTAAAAATGTGACTGAAATTGAATTTTTTAAGCAATTCCAAGATCGATTATTTATCTTGTTGTATTTGCATGTAGCTCAATATAAAAAATCGGTTCAATTTTGGTAATAGCAAATTTGAACTTTTTTTTAATTAGAAAATGAATTTTCTATCAGAATAAATACCTGGATATGGTATCCGTCCATATGTAACAAGTTCAGTTAGAAGAATTCCAAATGACCAAACATCAGATTTTATAGAGAACTTGCTATAGTTGGCAGCTTCAGGTGCAGTCCATTTTATGGGGAATCTTGCTCCAACTCTGGCCTCATATTCATCTTCCTGCAAAAAAATCACCGAATTTACATAACTGTTCCTGTGTATATGGATATATAATCACAATAATAATCAATTCAAATTTTATTGACTCGATCAAGTTGAATTTTATTGGTAGTTTTAGAATATGATAGCAAGTGATTTCATTTATTTCATTAGTAATAATAATTCAATAGTGTGTGAGTAACTGACAACTCTTATCAATTGAGGTGGCTCTCCAGGATAACTTGTTTATTTTTTGATAGCACACTTCCGTTTCACCAGCAGGTAAGCCCCTTGAAATATTTCAAGGACGAAGCAAATTTTTTAAGAGATGCTATTATGAATTTTCACAGTGACTATTTTTGGGCTGACAAAAATCCTCACGTTATTAGAGAAAGTCATTTTCAGCAACGATTTTGGCTGAACGTTTGGGTAGGAATTATTGGTGAGTACCTAATTGGCCCATTTTTCTACCAGCAAGATTAACAATTGAATCCGACACGGACTTTTTGGGAGATCATTTACCCATTTTGTTAGAAATGGCGGTACTTCTAAGAGGCAACATGTGCTTTATGCACGACGGGGCTCCAGCTCATTTTAGTGTTCTTGCTCGTCAGCATCTCGACATCACCTACCCTAATTGCTAGCCTACCCAAATCGCTAAATCGGGTGTGCAGGACCTCAAAATTGACCAGCTCGCAGTCCTTATATGAATCCTCTAGATTTCTATTTATGGGGTCATCTGAAGGCTCTTGTTTGTAAAACTCCTCTACTATTTTTTTCACTGAAACGAAGGTGATATAAAGAAAATACAAGCGACAATTCGAGTTTTTAGTTGTTTAATCTAAAAAAATTAAAAATTACAACAAGTCAGTGGCGTATTTTTTTTACCAATATTGTTGGCTGTGGTACCCACTAAGAATCTACTGGACCTAATAATTTCAATCTAGTTGGGATTGAATAAACGTGTCATAATTTCAAATAACTGTAGCAAATTTCCACCAAATCGGTGTAAGGATATTTATATTTTTTAAATACCGTTTTTTTTTTAATTTCAACGACCTGTATCTCAGAAACGAAACAACTCCGGATATATGTTCATAAGAACTTTCTTTTCAAAACGACCTAAAGAATCACCCTCTGAAGTTTTATACCGTAGTTAGGAAACACCCTATATTAAATATATTTCTAGTATAAGGGAACAAAAAAATAATGTCCATACTTTAGGTCAGAGTCAAAGAAGTGATGAAGCGTTTCAGAATAATAACAGACAATGGCCAGTTGATCAATTTATTTCTTCAACATAAAAAGGAAAGGCGGAGTCACTTATATATTGCTTTTGAAAAGCATTGCGAAAGAACATCATAAGAAATCGATTCTGTTTCTGTTCTACTGAGGTGCCTTATTTATTATAAATAAAATAATCAACTGAGTTGACAATAATGAATATTTCAGTCTAATAAGTTTTTATTTTTGAAAGTCATATAAATAAAATTGAAGTCTCGATTATATCTCTGGTGGGAGCGATCAGAAAAATACTTTTATAGATACTCATATATAAATTCTAATACATAATGGTCATATATACCTAGCTGTACAGGTCATATTTAAAAAATCATAGTATACTCCATTTTTGGAATTGTAAAAAACCACTGAAAATATGAACTTTGAACTATAATACTCTTTTGAAAAAAGCTAAATTCCTATATAAATTGTCAAAAAAGGTATATTCAATTCATAAAACATTATAAATTAGATGCAACAAAAAGTTGCAATAATGTCCATCTTGACATAATAAATACTAATAATGGAAATAATAATAATATGATTTCGAAATGTATAGGTGTTTTTAATGAATTGTCTGAAAAAATGAAAAATCTATAACAAATAAAGTTTTCTAATTTAATGATAGTCATAAATATTTTCATATTATCAAACAGTTAATATTCATTTTTGATTAAACATTTTGGTTAACCTATTTACACAAGCATATGCCCTGTCTGGAAGTTTTGTATGAAATAAATATAATATAGTGTTTTCTGGCAACTTGAAAGAAAAAGACAAGATAGACGCCCCCAGAATAGAAAAGGAAAGGTAAAAATCGACTTGTGAATGTTAATAAACCCGTTTCCATTTCTGTAAATCCTTTAGCTTCTGAATTGAAATATTTTTTGGGGATCATAAATAGAATCTCTATTTCTTTAAGCAAAGGAGACAATATAGACGCATTATATAAAAAAATTAATAATATATCTATAATTATAGAACATTTCTTCAAATATAATTTAATATGATTTACCTTAATTAATCTGGCCAGGCCGAAATCTGCAATCTTGACAACGTGTGGTTCAGCTACTAGAACATTTCTTGCCGCAAGGTCTCTGTGTATATAATTCTGAGATTCTAAGTATGCCATTCCTGTTGCTATCTGAGCAGCCATATCTATCAACTGTGCTAACTTCAGCCCTTTTCCTTTCCCTTGCAGGAATTCCAATAAAGAACCGTTTCTCATTAACTCTGTGATGATGTAAATGGGTTCTTCAACAGTACATACAGCATATAATTGAATCAGTTTCTGATGCCTCAATTTCTTCATTATCTGTGCTTCGGCAAGGAAATCCTTGGGATCCATAGTCCCCGGTTTCAGAGTCTTTATGGCGACAGCTGTGGTATTGTTCCACATTCCTTCCCAAACTTCTCCAAACTGACCATGACCCAATTTTCGAATGAATTTCAAGGATGTTCGCTCAATTTCCCACTGATCTCGGGTCCGGTGAGACAAACCTTCAGGCTGGGGTTTCTCCACCTGAAATACGTTAACATATTGAAAATTGCTTGCTGACTGAGTAATCTGGAGATTTCTCTGGAGAATTATCAACTCTCAAGTCTTGTTAAAATCGTAGAAAGAAGTGTTGAATTTGTTTTTTAAATGTCATGGGTGTAAAATACATTTTTGATCATTATTTCACTATTATTTGGACTGATTTGTGATCCTGAAGGATCTAAAATTATTATTAAAAAATGTTGTGGAACTACAAATGTGTTAAGTTTTTTTTTAAATTAAATTTTCACTTTTCAATCTCAGTTTATTCCATCATTTCCTCTGTGTTGCAATATGAATTCATGAAATAACAATTTCAATTGTTATAAACTTATTTTCTGATACGTTTTTCCAAGAGATAATTATTATGAAATTTTATGGAGGGACTTTTCCTCAATTCATTTCTTCAAAAAGGGACTAGAGGTTTCTCAATAATTCAACTTCAAAATTCATGTTATATTATAAAGGAATAAGTTGAAATGGGGAAACAAAGAATATGTACAGCTGTGTAAAATTTGATGAGTAATATAAATATATCAAGCAATTTAATGGCATTTCTCAATTTGTTTCATAAACAACCTCTTGTTATTATCAGTGATAGTAAACATGCAAAATAAACAGCTATTGACTTTTCCTATATGACAATGGTAATTCAAATTGATAATAATTCTAAGGAAGATGAATTAAACAAAATTACAGAGGATAGGAAGACAAAACAGCATAAACTTGAATGTATTATTTATTAAATATGTTCAAAACGTTTCAGTTGGCAAACTGATTAATTATGGAAATTGACATGCGACAAAATATAAGATGCATTAAAATTAACTCAAAAACTTGAGAAACATGATAGAAAGGTAAGGTGACAGAGAAAATGAAAACAACATACCTCAGGTATCTTACTCTGCACAAAAAAATAAAGTAGACATTAATAAATGAACGAAATCAAATAATAATAATAAATGTAGCCAATAGCTGCTGTCATAAAATATTTTTCTTAGATTTTGAATTTTGGAGTTGATATGATTCATTATATTCTTAGTGTCTCTTACCTGCACACAAGGTTTGCAAAGGTTAACACACAAGCCATCTGCATCATTGCTGTAGTGTTGCACTAACTCTTGAAGAGTCCTAAATGTAGTTCTTCGTGCTATGAAAAATCCGCCTTCGTCTAATTGTCGTATTCTATAATGCTTAACAGTATCTCCATCACGAACTGTAAAGGACAAAAATATGGATAAAATGTATGGACGATTTTAGTAGAAACTCGAAAAGCAATTCAATTGTTAGGAATCACACGTTAAAAGGTAAGCCCTCGTTAGTCCTTAGCTCGCACAAGTTTCGACTTCTGAGGGTTGTCGTTCGTAGGGGTGCGATAGCTGGTTAACGGAAAACATATTTTTAAACAATTACAAAACTTGTTTCCTTATAAAATTTTCTACACTTCACTGAGCTTATTCAAGTATACCGGAATTTTATAAAAATGGATACGTTTTCTGAAGAATCAAAATATCATTAAAGAAGTCGATTTTTCATTGAATTTTTTCAACTTTTATGTTTCACTAACCCCCATTTTTGCATCACTGAGTTCGTATTTTCAGCAGTTATCTCCATGAAATAATCAATTATATAACTTAACCTTCTATCAAAATAAGCAGTTTGCGACATCTACAAAAATATCCGTTATCACTTCGAAACTGAAGAGTCTTAAGAACTTTTCTTTTAAAATTGATAGTAATCAAGAAACATCATGTACATAGTATAAATTAAATGCAGATTTTGAAAAAAATGGTGATTTATTTATAGGAAAACAGTGTCAGACCATTTTGCGGAGAATTTCATGATAAATAATAAAGGTAATAACTCATTTTAAAGTAATTTTATCCATTTTCAAGATATTTAATATATAACATATGGATCGAGACATAGAGAAACTTAACTTTTGCCAAAAAAGTAAGAGATTTTTACAATATTACTTCAGGTAGAGGCTCGAAGTATAGAGTTCAGCCCCTAACCATATCCTGAGGATGCTAAGTTGTATCATGTATAGTTCCATCCCCATAATGGGAGGCTGGAAATTAGAAGAAAGGCTTGGGATTTGTTTCTTCTCAAAACACTATCACAGAAAGTGTTCGACTGACTTGGCCTGCTTGTAATTTTGTAATATCATGTATGCACGAGATAATTACCTAACGAAAGAGATGGAAAAATATCCAGGTCCGTATTCATTAGATGGAGAGCCAGAAATCACGAAACGTCCTATGAAAAATGTTATTTAGTGACTTTCTAGATTATTTTGAAAAATATGGCCTCAAGAGGGATAAAGTGAAAATATAGTATTACGATTTTTGCTTTGTATTTCGCAAACTCTTGAATTTATTATGGATTTTTCTTCTTCATTCAATTGGTCATCATTTATCGAAAAAGTATCCTCCTTGTATATTGGAAGTACGTGGCTAACAGCAGCTACCGAAATTCGATAAAATACACTCAAAAACTAAAACGTAATGAAATGTAGAATACGAAAAAGAACTATGGATGTTAACGAAGTAGATGTTCAAAGTGTTCACCGCGAACGTCTTGGCAACACCCTAATCTCAAATAAAACTGTCTGTCGCAAGCGTTATTCGTTCTTTTAAGTAATTCAAATCCGAAAGTTTAGTTTTGTACACATTGTTATTTAGATATCCCCTTAAAAAATCTAATGATGAAAGATCAGGTGATCGCGCTGGCCATTCAATCGATCCTCGCCTCCCTTATACACCGATTGGGAAATGTTCTATTGAGGTATTGCCGGACATTAACTTGGTAATATGGTGGTGCTCCATCCTGCTGAAACCATATCACCATTTAAGATGCCCTCAATGAAAAAGGGACAAATGATATGATTTTCTACAATCCCTGCCCAAACATTAACCTTTTCAGAGTATTGCGTGTTTTTCTCTCATCCAGTGAGGATTTTCCGTTGACTATATTGGCGATTTGCATGACCGTTAAGAGACACTGTACACTCATCAGAAACCAAAACGTTCTCTAATTGGATGATATTGCTATCCAACATTGGATAATCCAAAAGTCGAAAGCTTGTTGATCAGGATACTATGGTTAAGTCTGTCGACCGCTTTAGAAAAATCAGTGTAGGTGACATCAGTCTGAGACTGATAATCAATACCCTCTGCAATACATTGAGTGATTGTTACAAGATTGGTGGTGGTTGAATATCCTTTCATGAAACCGTGTCGATTGGGGCTAATAATGTTGCTGACATGACACTTTACAAAAGTTGCATATTTATGATAAAAATTTGTCTGTAATTTTTTATCTCCTTTTTTGAAAATTGGGCAGACTTTCGACATTTTCCATATTGATGGTACAGTTGATGTTTTCAGGCATATATTAATTAAGAGTTGTTAGTGGTTCAACCAGAGCTGAGACACAATCTTTAATCAAGAATGCTGGAGTATGATCAGATCCCGCAGTAAATTTAGGCTTTAATTTTTTTGGGATATGATAAACATCTTCAATACAAAAGTTTTTGATTACTAAGCTGCTATTGTTCGCATGGTCACTTGATGTTGACACTATATAAGAACAACTGAAGAAATCTGCAAAACCATCAAGAATATCTGAGGGATTATCGAGTAGCTTGCCGTCGTGTAACATTTTATCTCCGATTTCATTCGTATATTTTGACTTGTTAATGAATGACCAAAACTGATTGGAGTTATGGATAATCTCGCTCTCATTTTTCTGAATGGATTTTTTATAAGTTATTCTAATGGCACTTTTGATTTCTTCCCCAAGACGTCCATGTCCATCATTTGCTCACAAAAATAAGTTCTTCTATCAAAATTGTCTTCCATGAGCTCCTGAGTAGCTACCATTTTAAAGGAATGCATTTTATTTTCTTTTAATATGTTTAATATCGATGTATGGCTAACATTGAATGTAGTGGATGCCTGTCTACTCGATTTATGTGGATTTTACTCATACTCAAGCATCACATCTAATTTGAGTTCATCACTCATTGCATTGGCAGCTGCTTTTTTATCTGCCCCACATGACTAAGCTCGCGAAACTGCTTCTCTATTTTGCTTATTGTTCCTTGAGAAATTCCTCATGAAATAGGCGACCTACTTCCTGTTGTGTTCTGGTTTTATCTCCGTAACCAATCATTGGTAAAACTGTTATTTTATGCATTTCCATTAATCTAACCATTTGTCAGACTTGAAGATAACGAACTTTAAACTTAAATTAAAATACTGACAAATAATGTTATAACATACAAAATAAGTTGACGAGGCGTTTCAAACTAACGTTGCCACAGAAATTATTTACAGTTTTTTAAAGGATACCATCTAAAAAGAACATTGCTATATGGTTTTTGCATACTTTCTTATTATCAATACCTCAACATGAAATAAGTTTAGAGTATATTGCAATGAGTTTTGAGTGAATTCTATCGAATTTCGGTAACTCCATCATTTTAATTTTTTTTATTTTAATTGTTGCAATAAACTTGAAAGCGATAACATTATTGAATAGAGAATGAAGAGAACTTTCAAACGATATATCACAAGCCTATACTTCTCATTTTTTTAAAATTGGGGTTGTAGCTGTCATTCGACGGGGTTGAAGGTAAGGGTAGCATTTTTCCGTTGAAGTATTTCAAATTATAATTTGAATTTGACGTGTTTCGGGATTTAAAATATGTACCGAAATAATGAATTTATTCCATTTGACTTTTACACACTGTATATGGTTCCTATTATTAGGAAATGTAGTGATGAAAAATATATTCTTTTCTACGTTTTTTTGCAAATTTCTTCAAAATTTATTGTGGAACCACGAGCAATTTTTGAGAAGACGTTTACTCCCGTTAACTTCAACAATATCTTAGTAACCAAAAGATTTCTGATAACGACTAACTTACCTGACAGAGAATAGTCGTTATGTCTGCTCTCAGAATCTCTGATTAGAAATGCTCCATGTTCGTTTTCTGGTAGTAGTAACTTCTTTTCTGCTTCTATGCGCTTAATCTTTCGGAAGTACCATCTGAAAAAAATTGATTCATGTAAAAATAGGAACTCTAGAGGTAACTATAGATTAAAAATAAATTGATGAAACAATTCTAAATTATCTAGGAGAAATGTCACACACACACACACACACGCGCGCGCGTACTCGCACGCGTACACGAACACACACATATATGTGATTGTGAGTGCACGAATAATTGTTATGCCATCATAGAAGCAGAATCAACAATATCCATCAGAGTATCATCTACAATGCCACGAGCAAGAAAATCGAATCTTTCATAACGAAGTCGTAATGCAATTAAACTGCGGATATTGCGAATCAATCTACTGCATATCGTGTTCAGTGTTGCCAAGTCTACTGATTTTGCAGTAAATCTCCTGTTTTGGCTATAGCGTTACCTTTATATTCTTTTGAAAGTTAAAATTTATTGATGACTCCGTTTATTGTCTATAATACTCATTGAACTGAGGCTAAGCATGATCTGTAAACACTTGCTGTGTTAGTATGGCCTGACTTTGTGCCTCACAAATAAATACAATGTAATAACCATATAATAACTTTACGAAACATTTATTAATTCTAAGGTGGATAACCTTGTTGAACATTTAATAACCATAAAAGAAAATTATTATTTCGCTACCTAATATTGATGAAAATATAAATAAGAAATATTTACTGAAAATTTTGAGATTTATTGAAAAGTACCATATTACACTAAGTCTATTACAATATGTTTTGTGAAATATAAAATATAACATTTCATCTATTTCTATTTCAATTTGATAGATAAATGTCTAATGTAAATAATTATATGTAAATATGTTAATGAGAATAATAATATAATATAAGTATAATATAATAATTCTCTGATTATCTTAATGAAGCGATAATAGTGATTGAACACTTGTATTGTGCAACTCTATTATACATTCAAATTTCAAATTAGTCTTATCTTAAATAATATAATGGCTTAGGATTATTAACAATACATAGTGATAACTTCATATGCGTATGTCAGTGAAGTATGTAAATGTTGCAATAATTTATTCATTCATTATAGTTAGAAAAGTGTGATAAATATGGAAAATATATTTTTTTGAAAGAACACTAAATTTATTGAAAGTTTTCATCTCTTCTATACTGGAAGGAAGAAGGTTGAATGCTTTAGGTAAAGTATAAATCAAACATCAATATTTTTGTTGCAGTTGGGAATTCTAAAGTGATGATTTGTAGCACTTCTCGTTCTATAGTCATGTAAAGGATGATTTTGTTGCTTGTATTTGTAAGCATGTATACACGGGCTATGAAAATATAGATATTTTATCTTACCAACATCTTCATTATAAAGTAGTCTTCTCTGATAACGTTTTGTTTTCCCATATATAATTTTTAGAACACAATTTTGAATTACATTTAATTATTTGAGTGCATTTTTGTACATTCCACCCCATACTAGAATACCATAACGAAAGAGTGATTTAGCCAGTGATTTGTAAATTAATAAAATGAGATTTTTAGAAAGGATCTGTCGTAATTGATAAAATTTATATATTAACTTTCTCACTTTGTTGGATAGTGAATATGGGTAGGTACCCCATTTTGAGTTTTTATCTATTATAACTCCTAGGTACTTGATTTCTTTCACCTATATGTAATTTACCCGTTGAACTTTTTAGTTTACCCCGATAAGTTACTGCGTAAAAATTAAAGTATTTTTCACAAAGAAAAATGTTCTATTTATCAGTAACTTGTCGTATTTAACAATTTTGCCTGTCAAAAAAATTGTTAAGAAATAATACGATACTTATCTTAACGTTTCGGAAGCCAAAATCTGCCTCCGTCTTCAGAAATGGACAAAAAATTCTAATATATTGGCAGTTATCCCTTTTTGATGATTTACTTCTTTACTTCTTCGACAGATGTCAAAGGAGTTTTGAAATATGAAATTATGTCAATGTTGTTGATTGCCAACTGAAACATTCGATGTAATACAAGGTGCTCTCCGATATCAGTCTGTTGCCATTTCGCCACTATCCAAATTTTTCTTCAATCGAATGTTTCAGTTATCAATCAACAACATTGACATACTTTCATATTTCAAAACTCCTTTGACATCTGTCGAAGAAGTAAAGAAGTAAATCATCAAAAATGTTTTTGTCCATTTCTGAAGACGGAGGCAGATTTTGGCCTCAGAAACGTCAAGATAAGTATCGTATTATTTCTTAATAATTTTTTTGACAGGCAAAATTGTTAAATACGACAAGTTACTGATAAATAGAACATTTTTCTTTGTAAAAATATTTTGATTTTTACGCAGTAACTTATCGGGGTAAACTAAAAAGTTAGCCCTTCTACACTTGAATAAAGTTCTCCATTATAATTTTTATATTTTTCAGATTGTGGAAGGTAACAAATACCCAAAAAAAGGTTGATAAAAAACTGATTTTCCTCCACAAAAAAATGACTTTCGTTGAATTCACAAATTGTTTTATTATTATTTCTGTTACAATAAATAAATAAATAAATTACAAAATAGTCTTTCATTAAGCTTTGAATCTACAACATCTCACTATTCAGTGAATGGATTGCCCCGATTTAAAACCAGAATGCATCAACCGATTGGTAAAGAAACAAAAGTGTGAAGGTAATTCAAATGAACAATTAAGGTTATCTATGCTGTGACTCAACTTAGCAAGTAGATTTCGAACCGTGTTTAATTTAATGATAAGTACGTAATGAAATATACAATTCAAGTGATTCTATAACATATTTCAATGAAGTAATGGGCTTCCGTTGATATCGTTGATAAATGAATTGATTAGAATGACGGAAATCTAACATAGGCCTGACAGAAAGGTCAAAATTATAACATAGTATGTAACATATTTGACGCTCTCGTGATCGCTTGGGAAAAATTAACCATAGAGCACAATTGATATACAATGATCATTTCCCCAAATGCAAAAAATATAAAATAGTTGAAGGCTAGGCACAGCGTTTACAGAGTATTGAAGCGATTTTAACAGATTTTGCTCGTCCACCAAGGCCAATCAATCGAAATGTAGCATTACTTAAAAGTTTGAGATAACGGATTGAAGTTTTGGATAAAACTTTCAGATATTAACGCATTGGGTTTTTTTGAAATGTCTCCAATATATAGGCCGTTTCTTTTATCTTGTGGTAACATTACTATATTTTAAACCGTAACAAATACGAAGACAAATCAATGGGAAAAAAGGTAATTGTCATCGGAAACAATACAATGGTTGAAAAAAATTTACGGGGACTCTCGCCCTTCTCGAGTTATACGGGAAAAACCAAAAATGCTGTTTTTGTTTTTTTTTCTCGAATGGAATTGTTATTTCGGAAAATATTAAAAAATGGAAAAGAAAAATGTATTTTTTTTTAATTTAGGATTGGCCTGTTACAACAATTATGGTAATTAAGATTGTTCTTCACGAGAAATTTCCCACAAAATCTATGATGAATCCAACATTGTATGTAACTTTTGTAATATGTATTTGTATATTTTTTCAGTGTAAATAAACGTTGTTGTTATTATTATATTATAAAAGAACAAATATAATACTACGGAAGGAGAGTACGATTTGAGAAGTGGTTAAGGTGTAGGAATAGGAAAGTTGGAAATATTTGTAAAAAAATAATGGTTGGTTCAACAGAAATATCCATTATAGGTGGAATAATACAAATGAACATTTACATGGGGAAAACAATTTCCAAGAAAGATTCGGAATAAATGTTTGGTTGGGAATTATGGGAACAAACATCTTTGGCCCTTTCTTTTACACTGATCATTTGAATAGTGAAATGTATCTTCATTTTCTATTCAATGAATTTTATGGCTACTTAGATGAATTGCCACTGAATATCCGCCATGAAATACAACATTTTCAACAGGTCGGCGCTCCTCCCCATAATGCAGCAAAAGTAAGGGAACATTTATTCCCATTCCATATTCCCAAGAAAATGGATTGGAAACAATGTACCAATTAACTGGCCAGCTCGATCCCTTTAGATTTTTTCGTCTGGGAATGCATAAAGGAAGTTTTTTCAACACCAAGTACAGATATCGACCATCTCAAACAAAAAATAAGAGATGCATGTATTAGTATTACGCCTGAATTTCACTAGTTCGGACTTCCATTGTCTACTATATAAAATGATTTGAAATCCCTGAAACAAGTAAAAAAGAATAATTAAAAAAGAATAGTTGAAAATAACAATTATATAGTTGAAAATAACAATTATATATATATTTTTTTTTATTATTTTTTTTTTCATTCCTTTAATTTTTATTTATTCAATTATTATATTTTTACTTGTAGGTTATTTCACTATCATTTCTTTTCAGGTTTATTGTTGCTTAATATAATTGTTATTTTCAACTATTCTTTTTTAATTATTCTTTTTTACTTGTTTCAGGGATTTCAAATCATTTTATATAGTAGACAATGGAAATCCGAACTAGTGAAATTCATCACGAAACATTGTCAATCACCTTCAAACAAAGTATTACACCTATTATGCAAGAAAATTGTCACTGAAATTGTCTGGACCGAGAACTCATGTGCATTCTACAAAGAGGTCGTCAATTCTAGCATTTGATGTAGATTGCCATGAAGCTTTGATTTTCCGTATTGGTTTAATTTGTCCCAAAAGATCATGATAAAATAAATTGTTTTTCTGTTTGATTGTTGTCACTGATGATGGTGGTTATTTCAAATGAAACGCTATAAAAATATCAAATGTGATATACCCTTGAATTGTGAATGTATTGCTTTATCAACATCTGTAATAAAAAAGGCAGGCCCGTATTTAAAAAAAAAAGTTGAGGGTAGCCATGTTGACACGAAACGTTTTATCGAATATTCATTATTACATCGTCATAGTTTAGAATATAGCAATGTTACCACATGATAAAAGAAACGGCCTGTATATGGTTCTTAGAAAAGGGTGGTCTATCAAAGTTGACTTTTTTTGAAAGAAATGACATATATTGCTTTTCATATTAGGATTACGTCAGGAAAGTACTTTGAAAAATATAAGTATGGCTATATACTGAGCGGTTCAGAAGTTATTCCAAACATAACATCCAAATATGTATTGAAAAGTCTGTTTTGTTATGAAGATGTTGGAAATTTAATTTTATAAAAATTTTTTTCAATACTGGGTTGAATCAGACTACGTCATAATTTCAGTCTCATTTTAGGTTCCTATCATCCCCTAAAACTGATTTTCTATGTGGAGTTTTTTTCAATTAGTGGATTGAAAAAAAATAATGGGTTCTGCTAGTTTTACTATTAAACTAACCTAACTTATCATGGCCATATTTATTTCTTTTTCCACACTTCACGTTGCTGTATGTTTTCAAAATAGAGTAAATGACGATATATAGATTTTATCTCTCCTTTTCGAATAAAAAAGGTATCTTATGCTTATCGCTACGCTACACACTGGATACATTACTATTATATACTGAATGCACCATCGAGATAATATGTTCCACATCCAATATAACCGACCTTTTCATTTTTAGAAACTCCCACTGCAACGAAGGAACAATGAAGTTAAGTGCATAAAGTGTGTTCGGTATCCGTTTCAAGGGGTTACCAATATTTACACGTGAAATAAACACTAGGCGAAGAAACGCTGTTTTTACATGATAAATGCATCCTTTCCCGTAGATGGTCATGGGTGGGTGTCTTCTTCACCATCTTTATTGACTGAAAACAACGGCACCGAAGATTACTAGTGTGATTTTACTACTAGAATATATGATTTATGGAAAATATAAGACATGAACTAACGTACCATCTTTATGACCGTTTGTGAGCTCATACCTTATTGACCTAGTTTCTCTTGTAGCTAACGAAAATTTTAGAGCATGTTGGAACAAATTAAAGTATGTTTTTTGAAAAATAGAACAGTAAGCTGGGTAATAAATCACTCTAATTATAAACTTTTTAGAAAAAAAATTAAATAAAAATAAGGATAGACCTAGATTCGAACCTTGAACATTGTAGAATATATTATTGTTGTTTAAAATTTATAATAATAATAATAGTTCTATCGAAATTATTTGCATTTTTTTTAGTTGCCTCTGCTTTTTCGAAATCAAAGGTTTGTTTAAGAAAATAGCCAAGTGATTGAAACTTTGTACCAGTCATGTTAAAATTTTTATAGCACATTTTTAATTTCTCTATAAAAATGTCCGTATAAGTAAAAATTTATCAGAAAAGTTAAGCTCCATGATGAGTTTGTTATGTATACATGAATTGATGACAATTAACCGAACTTGTTTTTTAAAATAAAGGGGATATCTGTGAAAAATAAGCAAAACGTTAACTTTATCCTAGTTGCATAAAATTTGGCATATGAATATAAAATTGCCGTAGACACAACTTTTTCAAGTACTTAACTTTTTGTTAAATTCGATCTAGAAATGCACTTTTTCAATTTTTTTCAAAAAAAAGTTGAATTTGACAAACACTGAACGTCAGTGGGTCGCAGTTGGCCGCATCATTTTAAGTTAAATTTAAAGCGTAAACAAGTGCCGAAGTTAAACTTCATTGAAACTTTTCGAAAAAAAAGTTTCCCATATGGTGCGCACTTTTAATGGTGACACTGTATGTAATTTTTGTGAGGAAAATTTGATTTTTGAGAATAATCATCGTTTATGAACACATACTGTTAAATGAAATGAGTAATTTTGCCAATCATAGATCAAAGTACTCCTGAGGTTATCTCAGGTAAATCTGTTTAAAAATCTGTTTTACGGTTAACCAGCTGTCGCACCCCTACGAACGACAACCCTCAGAAGTCGAAACTTGTGCGAGATAAGGATTAACGAGGTCTTACCTTTCAACGTGTGATTCCTAAATAGGAATAGTGATCGTATTTAACGACGTTCTTTTGTGAAATTTTGTTTTCTTCGCCTCAATTATGAAAAGCGAAAGTTTTCAAGTGGATTTTTGGTTTTTGAAACGGAAAAATATTGTTTTCCGAAACGTCAACCACTAAAGAAAGTTAAGTATAGGCATTTTATTTTTTTCAATAGCTTTTTCAATTTGTAGGCAAAATTTATGAATACGACAGGTTACTGACTAATTCGATTCTTCAGTGGTTTAAATTACACAGCAACTTTTCGAGGTGAATTTTTCAGTTTGCCCTTTATTACACTTCAGCAGATTATTGATTTAGGTTTGTTCATTTTTCAGATTGCGGAAGGTTATGTGCCCCAAAAAACAGTAAGAAATACCCCGTCTATATTTTTGATGGACTAGGGACTAGGGTGATACTTGTACAAACATTTAATTGTGAGATTATCACATACTTTAGGCTCGATAAATAAGAATTTTCATCTTCTATAAATTGAGAATCACATATCTACTTCTTCACCCTACCTAAAAACACGTATTCGTCAACATACTAAAAGATGTACCTGAAGACATTGAAAAACACGTTCAGCGATAAACACTTCACAGGTTAATACAGTCTAATGATAAGCAGCTTAATATTACACAAACTTGTAACGGTTCTATAAACGGTTTCTGTGAAAATTTGATAATATAGTTTTTTCACTACATTTTATATCATATTATTATATATAAAACTTACACAACAAACAAAATCCGTCGGCTATCAGAACTTATCGCAATCACTAACTCCATTAAAGAGGAGGAAGTAGTACTTTGAGGTGAAGTTTTTATAGAGGATACCGCCCGCCTCTTTAGAAGCGACCAAAGCGCCGCCTTTTGAATCAGAATATTGTTTTGGATTTCGTTGATTTTCTTACCGGCTATGAGTCATACAGTCGCAGATGACTTATTTACGTTTCAATACTCCTCTATTAAGCGTTTTAAAAATATCGCTATTGATTTGTAGTAGTGCTAGGTTGAAGATCGACCTGGCGCACGTCTATACGAATCCTATTTATAGTACAGTCAAATTATATTTTCCATATACGTTAGCTTATTTAACTTCATTGCTGAAAAGCCATGTTATTAATTTAGGTTTTATTTTATATAGTTTTATTGTTAAAAGTGGCAAACCAACAAATATCGACAAGCGATTCCTCGAACAATAGAGAAATATAGTGACAATTTCTACTAAAGCAATCTCCAACTCGGCCAGTGTGAACTTTGTTTGGGCTATTGAATAATTTTGTGTTTCTTACCGTAGAAGCGACGCGCAGACATTTTTCAGGTCATAGAGGGTAAAAAGTCCTTATCAGCACACAGACGGTAGCCGGTTGATTAGCGTGACTAGTTCGATCATGGACCTATGAACACTAGGGACGGAGTGTTAAGGCGCGGAGAGTGTCCACGTTCGCGGCGGGAAGGGTCCGCTATATTGGTATAACGAACTAGTGCTGCACTGTATCGGTCGCGAGTGGAAATAGCCATGATAACGAGATTATGGAGTTACTGCAGGGTTTATTACCAAAAACATTTAAAAAAACGTTTGCATTGCGATGAATGTGTATAGTATTTCCAATACCAATTGGAACAGCACAGACAAGGAATTTCCGCCTCGACATAGACGTCGGCATATTATTTTTCAGTGGTAGTTTTTCATTTACTTGTTCTTACAATCATAGTAATTGATCACCCCATGAAAAAGTTATCTCAACTGAATTTTTCCACGATGGATAATTATGAAAAACTTCGAAATTTAAGGTAGTTGATTTTCGAGTCGAAAACTCTAAAATACAATGAAAATACAAATAATCATACCGAATTCTCGTCAAACATATATTTACAAAATAATAGAGGCCCACAAAATTGCTAGAAAAATCAAAATTCTTTTTCGCTATATTCGGATGAGGTGGAATCATCATCGGGTTGAAAAACGATCTGATTTATGGAACTTTGCACATAATATTTGTTTTCTTTTTTTGCAGGTAGTGGAACCACTACCTGTCAACAATGGATTAAAATTAATTTGCAGGTAGTGGTTCAACTAGTTAATTACCGAAAAATCAATTAGGATAATCATCATTTAAAAAGGTCCGCATCGGACCAAAAAACTTTAGGTATATAAACAGCTAACCCTTGTCTTTAGATTCAGTATCGATTTCCTTCTCCTGAAGATGCTAACCTTGTTAGCGAATCGCGCGGCGAGTGCAAAAATATCAGTTTGGTGTTAGGGTTATTGATCTCTAGAAAAAGTTTTCAAAAATCGGTTCGCAAAACCACTCACTACCTCACCTAACCCCACGAACACATGGCACTGATAAAGAAATATTGTGAAACGGACAAAAAATTAGTATTCAGCCAGTCCAGCTAGCCGAGCCTTTATTCCTCAATTACATATGATAGCACGTTTACTAACTATCTGGGCGACATAGGCAAGAAATGTCTATGACTGTACTCTTATTTTTATTGCCGTTCCAGTTGGGAATGGATAGACTATACATGCACTGATAGGCAGTACTAATCAAAATAAAGAGTCGCGGTGGATTACAATTTCCATCGGAAGATGTCATCAAACTTTGTAGGAAGTGTGAAAAAGCAATACGCTTTGCTCTCAAAAAGAACGGAGGAATTTTCTTAATAAAAATTACAGCGAAGCGTACTTTGTAAATTGTGTGCTTTCGAAATTCACCGAAACAGATGTTCTATTCTCTAATCTACACGAACATGAACATGACCAAATGGTTTTAGAGAACCATGTTGTACATATTATGAAGGCAATCGCCAGCAAATATATTAAAATTAGACTATTCGGCAATAGCAAATGCGCCATAGATCACTCTGGTAGCGATAAACAAAAAATCAATAAATTCAGTTTATTTAAGGGGCAATAATCTTATTCCCTATTATTTTTGTATTTTGCTAAATTCATCATTTTGTTGAAATATATTTCATTTTGGTGAATTAATACCAGCGTGGTTCAAACAGAACTGGCTGGTATCTCAATTGCCACAAAAGAAATAACCAGGAAAGGAATTTCTGGCAAAAACATAACATTTTGCACTGATAGCAGACAATCCATATTAGCCTTGAACAGATAACGTGTTACCTCAGAGCTAGTACTCGAATGCCACCAAGATTTAGCCAAAGCCTCGGTAGATAATAACATTATCCTGAGGTGGATTGAAGGGCACGACAGGTGTAAAGGTAATCGCGTAGCGGACTCTTTAGCCAAGGAAGCGGCTGGACTGAAAATTTCAGGACCTGGTGACACCTACGGCTTGATGACTTCGACAATTGCGGAACTAGTCAAACGTCACGCCCATGCTCAAGCCCTAAAGAGATGGGATGAAATCAAAGGATGCAATCTTGCCAGGATCACCCTGGGCGAACCTGGGAAGCTGGCGCCGAAGAAATATCTGGCGATGACAAGGAAAAATCTACGCTTAACAGTAGGATTTCTGACTGGCCACTGGCAACTAAAGAAACACCTCCATAATATAGGGCTAGTGGACACACCTCTGGAACAGGATGTGTGAACAGGAAGATGAAACTGTCAGGCATGTCCTATGCGAATGTCCGGAGTTATCGTCAATAAGAGAGTGTGTGTTCTGCGAGTCTTGGCCTATACCTGCCGATATAAAAGAGATGTCCTCTCCCAGACACCTGTTCACCTTCCTGGAAAGGACGGGATGGACGAAGACCTAGGAGGACAACTCCTTGGGAGGATGTACAATGGGTCACATGTGGCTTAAGTGCTGTGGGCCTACACTCACCATCCCTACTCTACAGACACAGATAACCACCAAATCTTCCACGTCGTCAATTACACATATGTCTTTCCTATTCAGTACTTATTGCTACTATAGAGTACACGTGGCGAATTTGTCATCTAGGAAAAAGTTCGCTGTTTTAAAATTCTCTCCAAATTAATCATACCAATATGGCGACCATTTCCCCCGCACCAATGCCAGTGTCCTCAACGATAACGTCCTCACTCCGTCCCTAGTATTCCTTTGTGTACGAGTTCAATCGATTTTCTCTGCGTATCATCCAACGCGTACCAGGAATCACACATTAAACGGTAAGATCTCGTGAATTCTTAGCTCGCACAAGTTCAGACTTTTGAGGGTTGTCGCTTATTTTAATAAGTTGTATCCCTTTTGTTTTCATCTACAGAATTTCACGAGGAGTGTCACGTTGAGTTTTCAATTATGCACCTTCATTCGAAACAAGAGTACAAGTACGTTATCTACGGACAGATACCAATCATTGGAAATGGTTAGACATCACAAATAAATAAGGGAGAAATGAATCTTGATTTTGGGTCAAAACATTTTACTTCATGTTATCGGAACACGAATATATCACATTTACCTACCAGAAAACATCTGAACGCCTCAAAACTAAATGTAGCTACTTTAAACACCTCTTAGTTTGAAATATCTGAAACATCTAGTCGTAACCTTGGAAAGGAAGATCGTAAGATGGAGAAAACCTAAAACGCAATGGAACCTGGCCATAATAAAACTAAGTCGCGGAAACATTAAACTTTTACGTATTAGAAATACAATAATCGAAATTGGCATTCGCTGACTCAAACCTCAATTTGGATAATGAGACAGTTAGAGAAACATACACAACTTTATCACGTATCACGATTACTAATCAGCTTCAAATGGGGAAAATGTGCTCTATATGGTCCTCGATAAAAACAATTATTTCAGTTAATGATATTTGTTCGAAATAACGATACCACAATACGTATTTTTGGTGCACCATAAACCAAATCATGACCAACGCGAATTCCGAGTTCAGGGTCGAAACGGGATGAAAAAACCGGGTGAAACATGGTAAGGAATATATTGCACATTACAAAAGTTCTGAGATATCATCTGAAAAAAATGAAAACTCTAATTTTCAGTTCAAATTATCATACAAGCCAGTCAAAAATGATTATCATGGTTGATCATCAGACGACGAGCCTTCATCAGCCTCAAATATATGAGGTAGGCTGAAAAGTTTCTAGGCTAATACAGAGATGGTGCTACTAGTATTGAATACATGTGATTTTTAGTTAACCCTAACCTCTAAAAGACACGTGTACAAATTTCACAGCTATCGGACTAGTAGTTTATGAGGTGGAACATTTTGAGTGAAGCAACTTTTGATTGGAGAGTATGGATAAAAAGAAATTTCGTGTGTTAATAATAAAGCATTCGGCTAATAAAAAAAATCTTTTTTTTCTACGTTAGCCTACGAACTTTTCAGTCCTAGTGTTATAAGAACGCAAAATAAACTAACTGGCATTAGATTCCAGTTATGGAGTTTATTATGCCTTAAAAAATGATGAAAAACTATTTCATGGTTCATCATTCAGGAAATATCGAAGATAATAATATATAATAATAATAATAATATTGTATCCATCGACATAACGCGGCCCTAAGAGTGCTATATTACCATCTACGGCACTCTTACGGTATTGACGAGACAGCGGTGTTTCCCTACGCTCCGGGGGATATTGAGAGAAGTGCCGAATTTATTGAAACTATTCGTTTCCCACCCTCAAGCTCATACAAGCTAATAAGCCTGATGTAGTCCTTCTCGACCACCAGAGCAAAACGATATTTGTCGTGGAGTTTTCAGCTCCTGGCCAGACAAATATCGTCAGAAAAGAGAAGGGAAAAGTATAAAATATCCAGATTTTCTCTTCGAACTCCGCAGACTCTATCCAGATCACTCTGACAAGATGATTGTTCTGATTATTGGAGTCCTTGGTAGAATGATGTCCTCTCTACTCTTGAATCTTAAAATCATACCGGCTTGCCGCACTAAGGCAGAAATCTTAGCCGCACAGATACAGAAGGCTGTCATTTTTGGCTCACTGCGCTTGCTCAGGGCACATGATTCTCGGACTCAATGATCACTTACTCCACGGTGAGGGGAGTGGTCATTGGTTGATAACGCTGGCGCGCCCTCCCGAATGATTCGGGGCTACGGGGATAGGGCCTGACCAGCGCACACTACGATGAAAAATAATAATAATAATAATTTGAATTTATTCAATTTTCAGTACAAAGATTAGTCAATAACAATTTGAACAATCTAAACAAATTCAGGAAATCCTGTGCGTGGGTAAGATTATTCTATTCTTCATATATCACAACCTGCCAAAGGAACCCAAAGGTTAAGTGGAAGAGCAATTGAATGATGACTTGTCATCATGTAAAATGAACTTCGCCTTTTATGTTCATATAATAAATGAACTGTTCCTGATTAATTTGCTTTAAATGTATTAGAAGATAATAAAGACGATATTGTTATTATTATTATTGAATTCATCAGTATAGAAAATATGGAAGAAAAACTGAAAAGTAAGATTCTATTACCATAAAATAAAATCGATACATTGACTTTCAAATATTTCTTCAGTTCACGAAGAAGGGTGTACATAAGTATTTATGTTAAAATGATAGCTTATAAAATTCTAAAATAATAAATTGACAGTAACATAAAATTTTCAAGTACAAAACTTTCATTCACAACCATCAAGATGAAGAAAATAAAACTACACATCTTTGTGGAGAGTTAATTTTGAAATCAATTGCTTTCTTCCTTCTTTGGAAGTTTTCCACATCATTTTATTACATCACACTATTTATATGATATCAAAGCTTATCTCAAAACTAAATTATTTTATAAAAACAACAATATTTTTTAGAATTACTCATGTAGAGATCAAGTTATATATTTTATTCTTTTTTTCACACAGATAAATATTTTTTCCAAATTGAAAAAAACACAATGTCCACTTTATTTCTGCTTTCTTAATTTTTTCCTAATAATGTTTAAAAGTTACTTCGAAAATGTGAATTGATAATATTCATTAGACAATAGCGATATCAGCCACGTTACAATGCACTTTGTAATACAAACCAATCATTTACTGACGAAACATATTTGTAATGTATATGTTGCACAAACTCTACTACAAAACGTGTTCTTCAGCCTAGAGAGAAATATGTGAACCTTGAATTTTAAGAAACAAGTTGAAGGATTCAATACTATGTCTAGACAATCATAAAAATAAAAGTTTTTCGACTTACGTAAACAGTACACTCAAATTTGGATATCTGATACATACAAACAAAATTCTCTTCTCCCAACTGAATAAACCGGTCACAACTTATCCTCATTTATCAAAAATCACACAAGCAGAATGTCTCAATTATAATTTCAAAGAATGTTAACATGGAACTTCCTCTGATCCCGAATAAACAAAAATCCGTATGGCTAACCTTTCTAACCATTGCTAACTATTCTGAAGTTGCGAAATCCATCCTGATATTAGTCGTTTTGAACCCCTAGCCCTAGATAATCTGCTAGTTGCGGAAGGCCTAATAAACTTCAGAACATCTTCATACTTGCACTTAACTGTTTCCAAGTAAGTCGTTTTCTCGGTAGTGGCAATAACGGGACCATTGCATTTTGTCACGCAGAAACGAGAGTGAAATATTCTGGTAAGACATACAGGGTGTTCATTGAGTACTTTAGAACTGACAATATTTCCTAACAATTTATCTCCATCTAAAAAAAGTTGTGAAACTGATCTTCAAATGCTTAGCAGTCGTAGGGTATACGCCGATATTATATTTCTACACAAAATACTCAAATCTTCATGTTCCTCTTAGACAAACACGTAACAAACATACATTCGCCACTGAATACCACAGATTCAATTATGGAAAGTATTGTCCCCTTCCACGAATTGTTTTTAATTGAAACAAAGTGGATATGGACTATTTTGAATTATTCGTCATGAATTATCGAAGTGAATCACGAGTCACTCTCATGAATTTCATTTTTCATTTATATCACACTTTTCTTATCACTGAGAATAGCTTAGCCCCAACCGATACTGAAGGGTCTTCTAACAGGGACTTCCGAACTTTGACAATTGATAACGACCATTTTGTTGAAACTACATCTATCAAAGTTGTCATTTGTTCAGTCTGTTTTACCAAATCACCATAAACGGCATTCAACAACACGCGCAAATAATAAAATTGTTTTATCAAAATGGGCGTTCTGTTCGTGACGAAATGCAAGATCTGCCGAAAACATTGCCGCTGTCTGTGAGAGTGTGCAGGAGAATCCGAAGTAGTCGATTTCGCCTTGAAACTTGAACCTTGGCCTTACTTAGACCACAATATGGCGAATTTTGCGTCTTGGTTTTGGCCTGCACCCGTACAAAATTCAACTGACCCAGGAACTGAAGGTAAACAACCGTAGACCAAGACGTACCTTTGCTTAATGGGCTCTGGAGCCCCTAATATTAATCGATTATTTTCAGCGAAGAGGCCCATTTCTGTTTCTTTCCTGATTGATTCGACGGTTACTTGATGTAATTTCATAAACTACTCCTTACGATTTGATCTCCACAAACTTTATTTGAGAAATATATCACGGCATGTTTTGCTAACACAGTAGCTTATTCAACAGCGATTTGAATACTACAAGTTGCTTCTTACGCTAACATTTATATACCTAGGGTAACTACAATTGAGACTACCTCCAGCAAATTACCTAAACCTCTACAACTTTTATATACCTGATGTACCTCTTCAATTATGATTACCTGAAGTATATTACCTCACTTCAACTTCAATAATAATACTTCCTCGTTTTTTTTTTAAAAAACAAGTTCAATAATGGTGATCTATATTCAAATCCAGTTGGTCATTAATTAGAATGTTTGAATTTTTGAGTTTATTAATTTTCATTGCTTCTAAATGAATAAGTTTCAAACCTTCATTTTCTATTATTTCTACTATTTATTTCTATTATTTTATTCTAAGATATGATTTTCTTCTAAAAAATGATTCGAATATGTTGAACTTGTTTTCCTATTCACATAGCTCATATGATATTTCTGGCTTCGATTCCTAAATGTTCTGAAAGTTTGACCAATATATACCCTAGGACATATTCCACATTATTTATATACTCCTGATTTCTCGAATTTGGATGTTTTGTCTTTATTATTTTCAACTAACTTTCCCAACGTATTACTTGTTCTATATGCAATTTTAATATCTCCATTATATCCATTATATCCATTTCTGGATAAATGGGTGCGTGAACGAACGAAATTGTCGAATTTGGGACGACACCAATCCACATGAGATCTAAGAACGTCCAATGCATCCCGAGAAAGTCACTGTTTGGTGTGGATTTTGGTCTGGCGGCGCCATCGGTCCATATTTCTTTGAGAAAGATGTTGAGCTGGTCATTACTGTTAACGGCGAGCACTATAGCTCGATAATCATCAACTTTTGTGGCCTAAATTGGATGATCTGGACACCAACGACACGTGGTTTCAACAGGACGGCGCTACTTGTCACACAGCTCACGCCACATTGGATATTCTGCAAGAGCGATTTGAGGCCACGGTCATCTCACGTGGAGTTGAAGTGAACTGGCCACCGAGATCGTGCGATTTGAACTCGTTAGACTTTTTCTTGTAGGGTTTTCTCAAGTAGCAGGTGTATGCGAATAAGCCACAAACCACAGCGGTCCTCAAAACCAACATAACCATCGGTAAATTGGACGTTTCGGATGCGCTTCACCAAGAGAAGCCGTGGCGGACATTTGAACGATGGTAGATTCCACACAAAATATCTTTGGTTCATTTGAATTTCAGGATAGACAGCGCTTACTGAAAAACCCTATACTTAACTTCAAAGACTGAATTTAAACTTTTAACTTTCTAAGTTAAAAACTGATTAAAAAATTTATAGTTTACAATCATTTATGAACGAGTATATAAGTTGAAGGTGTGAATATAATTGCATAGAACCACCTCTGACCCCGGATACCGAACAATCCGCAGAACACGTCGATGGCTAACCATTCGAAAGTTGCGAAATCCACCCTGATCTAGTCGCTCTATACCATTAGATAATCCGATAGTTACGTAACGGCTAATAAACGTTAGAACAAAAGAATTTATCTTTATACTTGCATTTAACTGTTTCCAAGCAAGACACCATTATTTCGATTTAAGTGAATTCATTTGTTCTTATAAAATTTCTAATAGTTTTCTCGGTAGTAGCATTAATAACACCATTGCATTTTGTCTTCAAGAAACGAGAGAAGAATCTGTGATACGTTCTGGTAGATGGTATTTATGAAGAAAAATTCATATGAACATATGTTCAAAACCCAGATACGAGGTTCCAAAAATGTACAAATATTTTGGAATCCACTGAAAAAGAAAACTTCATACATTGGTCAAAGGTTATGTAACATAATGTCTTTGCTTTCATGGAAATAAATGTTAGCAATACAAAATATCTCATTCCAATGGGTGATAAACTTTTTCATGATATTTAGAACTCTTCATTCATTTGTATGAGAAAAGAAGTTTTTGTTGCTCAATTAATATTGTTCTTCAGAATATTACTGGAGTTTTTCTTATCCAACACCAAACCAAGTGATCATCTTCAAGAGGAAGATCAAACTTGATCACTTGGTGATCGAAACACGTGTCGAGGAATTGAAATAAAGGTTTGGTATTGGGAAAACACTCCAATAATATTCATTTCTAAACCAAAGGTTCCCAACAGTGCATAATATTTTTATTGTTATTCGTTCTTTATAAAGTGTATTTGAAATTGCAGATAGAAGTTTTTCTGGATGAATTTTTGAGTAGGAATCATGTTCTTTCAGAGTATAAAAATATTAGAAGTTATTAGTCAATCTGTACATGTGTAGAAAGGAAAAACCTCTGAGTCTACCATCAAAATTTGCTAGGTTGATATGAAAAACCTGTATTCTAAGTTCACCTACTACAAAATCGTTGAATACAAGGAAATTATTTTTAAAAGAAACGGTAACGCTTCAAAATGTGATATATTCAATTTTAAAACAGATTCTCAAAAAAGTAATAATATATTAGGTAACTAAATGTCTTGGTTTGGGATGACATATCCGGGTCCTCTGATCAATGGAGTGTTTCTAATAAATTCCGAGAAAATCGCCGGATTTTTTCTTTTTCTGCATTAAATTCTTCATCTATGATAGCTGTGTCTTTCTATACATGTTTGTACCAGCTTCATCATTTTTTGAGCTTTCAGTATATTTTCATACTGCTTCAAATAGTAATGTTATCGGTTATTAATATGACACACTCGAATTTTATCAACTGCTAACGACACTTTTTCAATTTTATTCTAAAAGTACTTTTGTATAAACTGTATTACATGTCTTCAATATTTCTGATATATTTACGAGTAATTACTCTTTCAACTGTGTTTTATAGCATTTCTATTTTGAAGAGGATTAGCCTGATATAAATTTGTTTTTTTTTTCTAATAACCCCACCCGAAATATTTAAACATTGGAAGGAACATATTAGCCTTGAAATTGAATAATTGATTTCCTGTCAATTGTATTTTTCAACATGTTGACACTTGTAATATAGTTAGTTGACTGCCCCTCGTATATCACGGTGAGTGAGAGTCGCGCCGGAGAAGCGTCACTGTAAAAAGACGAGAGTTGTAAAAAAGAACAGTAGAAGGGAATATGTATATTGGGGTATTGGGTATAGAAAGTGTGTTTCACTTAGATTCTATCCCCATTAGAGCCCTGGCTATTAAGAGAACAACGAGAAAACACCACAAGTGGCAACGAAGATGGGATTGGTCAGACAGTTGTAATCATGTTTTTCAACTGATAAAAGATATTCTTACTTCAGCTGAAGTGCTTGGTCATTACAATCCTGACCTACCCCTACGATTCATCACTGACGCTTCTCAGTATGGAGTTGGGTCAGTTTTAGCACATGTTACGGCCGATGGACAAGAACGGCCAATTGCCTATGCATCTCGAACTTTATCCGCGGCGAAAAGAAATTACTCGTAAATTGAGAAAGAGGGTTTGGCAATTATTTTTGGACTGTGTAAGTTTAACCAATATCTTTATGGACAAAACTTTACGCTTGACACGGATCATAAACCACTCATATCCATTTTTAATCCAAATAAAAATATTCCTCAATTTTCTGCCAATAATCATGTCCGATTATCAATACAATAGTGAATTTGTAAAATCGGATAATAATCGCGCGGATTCTTTGTCTAGATTGCCTGAAAAAGGAAATGAAGAAGAGTGGAAAATATTGATATTTATTTTGTTGATTATTTTTCGAGAAATATGTTGAATTATCGAAGATAATTAATTATACTCAAAAAGGATGGCCAGGAAAGATAGAGGATTCTTTGAAACCGTACCGTAGATTTAAAAACGAGTTTAGTGTGGAACCATAGGTAATTTATTCCTACGTTGAGAGAAAATATTTTGAATAATCTTCATTTAGGAGTGGTAAAAATGAAAAGTCTTACTAAGTTATACTTCTAGTGGCCTGGTTTGGATAAAAAAATTGAGCAGATATGCGTGTCACGTGACAACTGTTTGTTACATAAAAAACTCCTAATAAGGATGTTCCTAATCGTTGGGTATCATAAAGATTTTATGCCTCCATTTTTAGGAAAATACTTTTTTATAAGCATATACATGCACATTCAAAGTGGATAGAAGTTTACCGTGAATTCAAGCGTGTCTTGAAACAACAAGCCAAACAAGTGAAAGATTATGCAGGCATTTCATTTTCACAGTTTTTTGAAAATTAAAGTGCCACTGTTAAAGATTATAGATTGCCTAAAGTAACTTGGATTAAAGCATTCATTTTCAAGAAAATCTGAAAATCAACTTACTTGGTTAAGATTCCAGAATTAAATAATGTTATTTAGAAAAGACACTTGAATCAAACAAAAAAATATCATTTTAATACGTCTGCCGTAACTACGACTAAACTAAACAGTCGAGAGAAAAAAGTTTTTAAACTATTCTAAATGTTAATGACACTATTGTAGAAAATACTTTAGTTCTTAGGCCCAAACGGGAAATAAAACCAGTTCAGGGACTGAATTACAACAGATTGTATATAGTGTATTTGGTTTTTTTTTATGGGAAGGTGGTGTAATATAGTTAGTTGACTGTCCCTCGTATATCAGGGTGAGTGAGAGTCGAGCCGGAGAAGGGATCATCGTAAAAAGACGAGAGACGTAAGCAAAACGACAAAAAGTGATGGAAATCCGAAAAGATCTCACGTGTCAAAAATCAGTGTACAAATTTAATGACGGCATGAGTATGTAGCGACCGCATGTTGGCATGTGATATCAACAAAGAGATTGAAACATTAATGAAAAAAAAAATACAGGATAGAACTGGTTGACATCATCTAAAAGAATATCTCAATATAATTTTACATATTGTTTAATGATTCGCAAACTAAATTTGTCAGTCAGCAGGATATCTCAGTAATAGATTTTTGGCAAACCTTGTATAACCGCAAATAATTGTTAATAATTAATAACAGATGGAACATGTTTTTAACCTGAGTAAGAAAGGAACATTTTCAAATTAAATTTCTTGATTGACAGAACGAATTGTTCGGAACAAGATTGCTCAACACTCTATTATAATAGCTTTCTCGATTTACTGAATGTCCACAGGGCATCAACTTTCAATTCATATTGGGAACAACAATACCAATTCAACAGTTGATGAGTGCATATACTTTTCAATGATACTGTAAAGTTCCTTTTTCCTAAGCTCCATGGAAATGGTGCTATGAACATATAAAAATAAAGTTTCGCCTGTGTAATGGTAGTGGTGATCCAAGAGAGATATTTCAAACTTCCTTCAAAAGGGAAAAATATAGAAATGTGTGGCTTTGCATATACAGTGCTTTACTGTATAACAATTTAGAAAGTTTCAAAGATTTGACTGTTTTTATAGTTACACTTCGAAGAAGTAGGTGGAATATGATACAGACTGGTAATATTGTTGATTTTTCTCATTCAATTTATTTCTTTCAATAAATTCTCACACTGTGATGATAGTTAAGTTCTACTACTAGTATTGTACAATACTTTTATGAATTGATTAAAGTGTTTTCAAAAAAAAAGCTGAATTGCCACTTGATTTTTTTCCTTTATAATGAACCTCATTTCAATTATCCTTAATATAAATTTCAATACTGGATAAGTTACATTTAACTGAAACATATGCAAATCAGTGAATAGGTCGAGGAGGACCACAGAACTGGCCCGCTCGATCCCCGGATCTCAATCCTCTCGATTTCTCTATTTGGGGTCATTTACAGCATTTGGTTTATCGTACTCCTGTTCGCGAAGTAGAGGACTTAAGAAACCGCATCATCGATGCGTGCAGAGAGATGCGTCAGAGAGACTCCAGGAATATTTGAGCGAATACGTGGCTCAATGCGCCGACGTCTAGACGCATGCGTAATGTCTGAAGGTAGACATATTGAATATTTACTATGATTTCTACATGTTGTGTGTTTTGTTATTAATAAATTAGTTTTGTTTATTACCGTTTAATCGTTTAATGCAGGTACTAACTACAAAATAACAATAAATCCAGTTCGCATTTATGACGATGTATCTCTGTAGTTGTTCGTAAAATAATTTTTTGCTGCGAACTGTCTTATTTTGGGCAAAAAACCCAAGAGACATTTTTTGTTTAGAATGAAACAGACTATCGGAAATAAATTTTTGAATGGTAAACAAATAATAAGACAAAAAGTTACATGAGAAAACAATTTTAGGGCTTGCGTTTTCCACCCCTTACAAACATGGGGTAAACCAAGTAAATTACTGTCTAAGTGTATTTTTGATAGTACAAAACGTCAGGTTAATTTCAATATAGTAACTTTTTCAATGCTTGTGAAAAAATTGTTATACAAATTTTATGTACCCTCTTTAAGGGGCTGTATCCTAACAGGGGATGCTCCAATGAAGTTTCTTTATATGAAAGATACTATCTTTTTTTTCGATGAGGAATCACCTCCTTAAATGGTTTACACTTATTCAGTTACATCCTGTATACTCGTCAGTAGAATAAACAACTTTTTGACATGGGGAGGTAGAATATTGTATAAGATGACATTGATAGAGTTTCTGATTGACTTTTTCAGTCTGAATCTACTGGCCCTCAACAAATCACATCATCTATAGTCTCATGATCGTAGAAATCACAATTTCTGTTTAATGTTAATAGTGAACTATTAGGTATTGGTTCACCATAATTATTCATGATATTATTATGTTGACTTATTGCTAAGCTCTCATAGGCATCTGTCTGTATCTGTAGAGTAGGGAGGGTGAGTGTAAGCCCACAGCACTTAGGCTATATGTGACCCATTGTACATCCTCCCGAGGAGTTCTCCTCCTAGGTCATCGTACATCCTGTCCTTTCCAGGAAGGTGGACAGGTCACTGGGAGACATCTCCTTTATAGATATTAAAAAGAAAAACAGATATCGGCAGGTGAAGGCCAAGACCTCTTATTGACGATAACTCGGGCACTCGCATAGGACATGCCCAAGGTGATCCTGGCAAGAATGCATCCTTTGATTCCATCCCATCTCTTTAAGGATTGAGCATAGGTGTAACATTTGGCTAGTTCTGCAATTGTCGAAGTCATCAGGCCTGAGTGCCACTGGGTCCTGAAATTCTTAGTCCAGCCGCTCCCTTGGCTAAAGAGTCGACAATTCGATTACCTTCACTCCTGTCATGCCTTTTAACCCACTTCAGGATAATGTTATTATCTACCGAGGCTTTGGCTAAATCTTGGTGACACTATAGTACTAGCCCTGAGGTTATAAGTTGTCTGTTCAAGGCTAATAGGGATTGTCTGCTATCAGTGCATATTGTTATGTTTTTGCCAAAAATTCTTTCCTGGTTATTTCTTTTGTGGCGATTGAGATACCAGCCAGTTGTGTTTGGATCACGATGGTATTTTTTCCCATTCCCCACTTAATCATAGACATCTAGATGCCTGTTGTTAAATTGTTTAACTAATCTTAATGATATGTGTGATTGATGACTTGTTTACTTTATGGTAATTCATGATCACTTAAATGAAATGAATAAAAAACTTTTTTCATTATACTTGATAATGGGGTCAAACCTGAAACTGGTCGTATAAATAAAATTTACCAGTGGTATTTAGACAAAAGTTTTTTATTCATTTCATTTAAGTAATCTTAATGAAATGGAGTCTATGAAATGGTTTTGATGCAAAACATAATGGGCGACTGCTGATTTTCCTGGTCTTCATTTTTTTGGTGTGGTAAGAGTTCCCCATATTTTATTTCAGTCTGTCCTTAATATTTTGCATCGCAGTCCTTACATTCGATTTCGTAAATTCCAAACTTTTTCGAATTCTCGACTTTGTCCTTTGGATTTTCTAAAAATCTCTGTAGTGTATGACTAGTTTTAAGTACCACCTCCACACCTAGTTCCTTGAAAATCTTTCCTAAGTATTTTGGTTTTCGTCGTTTCCAAAAGTCGAGATTTTGTTCATTCTTAAACTAACCTTTTTCCTTTTCTTGATGGAAAGCTGGTCGATCATTTATGGAGGAGCAATATCTTGTTAAACCAGAGACAGGCTATGGTTTCAACTTCCGTTAAGAAGGTGAGACTACAACAGTCAATGAAGCAACCACATAAATAATGTCAACAAAATTATTCAGGAAGAATAATAATCTGAAACGAAGTCCTATCAATGGATAATTTAGCTGCAGTAAGGTTAGCCCGAAATTTTGAATTTCATCGAAGAACCAACCTTCTAGGAAGAAGTCAATGAATTTAGATATTATGACAAAAATTTCAGCGAAATCACGGTTACAAGTCATGTGTAAGAACTTTGTTTAACCAGAAAAAGTATCGGAGTAAAATAATAATTTACTTGCGCTTATTCAAAGAGATACATAAAGTGGATCATTTGGTGAAATTTGTTGTTCAGTTATACAATAGGATCTCATTATTGTTTACACTTTTTGACTAATGATGCATTTTTAAAAACACTTACATTAAATGTAAATTATTTGAAATACGTTGATATGACTACATGAGGGTTACACGTAATAGACCGTAAAGTTTCTCAATCTGAAATTGATTCAAGGGAACAACCCATAACGAAACCGCAACGACAAAAACAAACGACTCGGAGGAAGTATTTATTTCCAGTTCATTGAAGCAAATTTTTGATATCGGTTCCAAACCACACAAATTGAGAAATATTTCATTGCCTCTTTTTGTACAGTATTTTTCTAGATATTTGTAGATTTTTTTCATTATATCCACATTTTTATTTACGTGTCGCCTACTCAGCCGAGTCTTGAAGATAAAATTGGAGAAACATCGGCAAAGAGGAATCTTTTTCATCATCTGAAAAATTCCCAGTTTATTAATTTCCATCCCAAAATACACAAGACGAGAAGTATTGAATAAAAGAAAAACTATAACGGCATTCCAGATGAAGAAACATCATATAATAATATTATTTTAGACAAGCACTTTGCTACCCTTTGTAGTAAATAACATTTTCTAAGCAGGGGAGTGAAATTGTATATCGCTGTATATCGTGGATTCGTTTGACAGTTTCAAATTGAAAAGTGACGGTCAAACATATTTTACGTTTTTTCACTAGCTACAGATAATTCAAAATAAGCGATACCCCCCGACGTCGATATTGCGAAATAGAGACAAGTATATTGTATACCTTGTATTAGTTATTCCCGCCAGGCGTCTACCGGTTACACTGCCTACACAGTTTTCGAACACTATTATCGTTTATACGTCGAGCATAGATAGAGTTTGCGATGCCACCGAAGCTGTGAATTATCCAACAGAGTCTTTGAACTTATATTTCTCCGTAATTTGAATCTACCACGGCCGTGCAACGGCACCCGACTAGTCATTGAAAAATTAATGAAAAACGTTGTCGAAACCATCATTTTGATTGGCAAGTTCTGAGGTGAAAAATATATTAATAACACGAATCCCTATTATACCAACAGATGTGCCAATTCATTTTTAACGTGTACAATTTCCAATTAGATCGTCATTCACAATAACTATTAATGAGTCCCAAGGCCAAACAATGTCCGTTTGTGGCTTGGATTGGAGCACACCATGTTTTTCACATGGACAACTTGTCTGAACTTGGACTAACGAAAAATATATTGAACACTATAGCATTAAGGGATTAACATTATTTGTAAGGGTTATTGTTCTGATCGAATTAATTTATGTGGCAAAACAACGTTTGCTGGGCCAGCTAGTATACGTTAATATATAAAATGATATAATATTATGTCACACTGATGCAAGATGAATTCAACGATAATTATTTATCTGAATTTGAAAAATTGTATTCTTAAATCAAATATTGTACGATTTCTCTCTGAGTTCATAATATTTTTTCATTAAAAATATATTTTCTCAATATCAATCGATATATTATTCAACTGGAATGGAAATCAAACATAGATAGCAATTCAGATTTGCATCTAATTCTAATACTGTCAACGAAAATGGATCTATTGAAAACACTTTCCCAACACCAGAACAAACATTACGGTTTCTCGATGCGCGTTTCGGTAACCAATTTAGCGTCATCAGGAGATCATTATGACTGAATTTTGCTATGTTAGTGTTTTTATATCCTAGTGGCCTAACTAACACCTAACTACACCTGTTAGTATTATATAACTACTTCCTGTTATTGATCCCATGCTAAACTACCTGTTTTTAATACCTCTAATTTGTTATGTATTTCCTCTATGATAGTGATCATCTCTAATATTTATTGTTTTTTTCATTTAGAATTATCACGTAAGAGACCAAAAAAAGGATTGTTGGATATAGAACGTTTGTTGCCATTCATAGAACTAATTCCGCACTTTTCGATATCCAAGCTTTCGAAGGCATCCAGAAACCTATTGTCATGTACTGGTCTCAATAATTTTAAAAATGTTTTACTTATTCTATGGTCTTTATGGCATGTTGAGCGACACTTGATTTCTCCGGTATATGGAACCAAACATGCGAAACTTGTTCCTTGTAACGAGCTAATATAGTCCGTTTGGTTTGACCAACATATTTCTATTTCGTAATTCACAGACTTTTCTTTTTCCAATGTCTTGTCTTTCGGACTGCCCAACATTTGTTGAAGTGTACGTGCAGTATTTTTTGCGGATTTAATTTTTTTTTTCCTAAAGATTTGCCCGTAATGCAATACTTGCAAATTCTGTAATATTTCTCTATTTTCATTATTATGTATATTCAAAACAATAATATTATTCTCTGTAAAACAAATAAAACATGTGGCCATCGATTTTATTAATAATATCATTTTTTAAACGAAAAAAAATGACAAGAAAAAATATTTCAGACAAATAAATTCAATACTCAACTTCAATAATTGAAATGATATACTCAAATGAAAGAAATGCGAAAGTTAAATGAATTGATATACTCATTAGAACCAAATCTGTCACCAATTGCCTGACTGAACTTTTAGAGGTACATATTTTTGTAAACATATTATGGGGAAACATAATGTATCTATGGAATATACTTCAATAAAATGTTTACATTCATTCAAGTTTATTCTCCACATCTTTCATTATCTCTTACTATCCTGGTTTTATTTTAATTAGTGTGGTAGAATGCATATATGGAGTTGGGTGAACTAACTTTACAGCGCCCAAAATTTTAATTGTATTACAAACATGAATAACATCTACATTCGGCCATATTTTCTTCATGACTGCAAATGTAAAATCCAGTAAATCCACTGTCTACAAATTGAGCAGTGCAGGGTAGCCAACTTCAATAAAAAATGCATACTTTTATGTGAATGTACATTGTTTCTTAAAGCCTCTAGCAAAATAGTAGATATAATGATGTAATTTGTAGTTGAATTATGGTTCATAATCGAACATCAGAAATATTATTTTCAATACAAACATATCTTATTATTGAAAGTAAACGAAACTGTTTTGAAAATCAAGTATGAACTAATTTGTCGTTTCTTACATTCAACACAAATATCAAGAGAAAAATGATCGAATATTTATTTGAACTGAATAGATCACTATTCTTGGTAAACTCTTATCACCCTTATCTTGGACGTAAAGTATAATCCAAAAGCAAAACATGCCAATTATGATTCGTTGTACATATAAGAATGCAGGGCCCTCTGGATTCAATTAGCTAAAAAATACCGAGTCACAAAAACCTTTGAAAAAAATAATTAACTTGAATGACCCACTATCACGAACACAAAATAGACAAGATACTTAATTTTCATCTTAATACGGTGATAACTAATTTCATGCATTAGATCAGTTGCATTTTTTGTGCAAATTCAGAAGCGTAAACCTTGCTTGCATATTCTCTATTAAAATTTCGATAACACTTGAGGAAATGAGATGAAAGGTTAGATAAGCTATGAATTTGCGCTGAGTACGTGGATATATTATGTAATGAGCACTGAATACGTATGCAATACACAGATTTATGTTTGGAACAACTGAATTGGTAACCCATTACAATTTCACTTCCTTGTCTGGCAATTCTATTTGAACAAGGACAGGCAAGAGCTGAATCACGTTCAGACTTTCGTCCTGAATTTTCATTTGATATTCTTCGAAATCAGGACTTAACAGCTGATATTCATTACTTCGGAAAAGGTAAATATTTATTCCAAATGCAGTTTTGCTGAAATGATACCACATAATTTTCATCTATCTGATAAAAATGCTGTCAAAATTTTTCGAAATGTGAGGTTCTTCCAAGGTGTTGTTCATTCACAATGCATTTACCCATGCATATACGCAAGTAAAAGAAAGATAGACATCGGTAACAAGGTAGTACTGGAGGGGCATTATATACTTATGTACGAATGTTTTTTTCTATTATTTCCCGCTGTGATTTATTTGATTATTCGTTGGAGTTTATTCACGTTTTCCAAATGTTTAATAAAATTTATTTTGATACTATCGTCATGTTGTACTGCGTATGAGACAACCTGACAATAAATTTCATTACTTAAAATTTCAAGATTAGTTTAAGAAAGGAACATTTAATCTAATTCAATATTTGGAATAATTTCATTTTTCCGGACTTTAATAATAACTATTTGTACACCCATTACATATCAAATAATAACGTAAAAATGTATTTCAGTTTGTGATGTAAATAAATAAAATATTCCGTCAACTAATCTCAAATTCTATAAACATACACACTTTTATCACTTTTATAATCACAGTAAATTATCTTTAAATCAATAAATTGTTAATGAATATCAATAAACATGATATATTATTTGAAAAAAAATATATTTATGTATATTTATACATGTTTTATTCAGACTGATACAAAACACGTGTAGGTTAAAAAACACTTGAATAAACATCGTGAATACAGTAGCTAGTTAGTTCTCAAGCAAACAAACGTAGATGTTGAAAATATTACTGGAGTTTTTTTCCCAACACCAAACTGTTATATTAACACCTCGACAAGTGTTTCGATCCACCAAGTGATCATCTTCAAAGGGGAGATCAAACAGTTTGATCTTCCTCTTGAAGATGATCAAACAGTTTGATCTTTCTCTTGAAGATGATCACTTGGTGATCGAACACCTGTCGAGGTGTTAAAATAACGGTTTGGTGTTGGGGAAAAACTCCAATAATATTCATTACCACACCAAAGGTTCCAAACAGTACATCACAAATATGTAGAAGTCTTTACTTTTACTATGTTGGAGACTTTTTGAAAAATAAAATGTGGACTAGCTGACTTCAGGGACTTCCTGTCCGATCGCGATAGAGGTCGGTTGTGCCCATAATGACCATCCTCAAAGATGGCACGTGGATGTCGTGGTCAGAGTCGAGTCCAAAAGTGATGGCTGCAGAGTTGAAAGTAGGTATAACATTCGCCAAATTACTTTCCGTCCTATTATCAACGGAAACAAAACTCAAAAATCTTCCCTCGTGGCTAGTTATTTCAGGATATCTTATGCAAATAGTTATTTGTTCACTTATCGAAATGTCTGTTTCGTCAGCAAGAAAGGATTAACAGTTTTCAATATTTTTTTGGTTATTTCGTCACGTTTCAGAAAGTTTCAACAAGTTCTCATCCCTGCACCTTGAATTAGGATTCCTATGAAATAAATTACTACGTGGCCATTACTACGTGGTAGAAAATCATAAAGAAGAAAAGAGAATTGAAACTTTCTATGGTTTTTACTATTTTTATTTGTGACTAACGTTACTACAGTTTCGACCTATAAGGACATTTTCAAACTGATACATTGTTTAATGTATACGTTTTCAAGTACACTTTCAAACTAATACATTAAACTACATATAAGTTTGAAAATGTCCTTATATATATACATATATATATATATATATATATATATATATATATATATATATATATATATATCAATTACATTAAACTACATATAAGTTTGAAAATGTCCTTATATATATATATATATATATATATATATATATATATATATATATATATATATATATATATATATATATATCAATTTAACAATTTGAAAAAATATCTAGACACTTGAAGCAAAAAATTAGAAAAAAACATTTTTTCTTGATTCCTCTCCATATTTTAAATAGTACTCAGTATCAATATAAAAACAAATGTTTTCATCATATTTTGACGTACCTACTTATTTGTATTCTCGTTCTTAAAGTTTTTTGTCTAAAATTCATGAGCTGTCTGCTAGAAAGAGTTTTGGCCATAATTAGTTGTGATGACCGGTGATGAATATTTAACAGAAATGTTATGCAAACTATCTTTCAATTGCGTTACGTCGATTAAAATATTGCAAATTGGAATTGAGGTTGAAAAACCTAGCACTACGAGTAGCTTTGAGTTCAAGGGTCCAATTAAAATTTATTCTAGTTAGATAAGAACGGCAAAATTGAAAGAATCTGTTTATTTCAATGGAACATGGAAGATAATTTCTTTCCCAATAATTTCGAACTTTTGTTATTGACTTTTGAGAATAAAATAAAAGCTAAGGTAAAATTATGACACTTCAAATGACTGTTACCTAATATAAGATACTCTCGAAGGCTCAGAATGCTGTCATGTAAGATCATAAAGAAGTGTTCACTATCCGGAAATCAGAAATAGTTGTCCCATTGATTAAACGAAAGAATGGCAATGATTTCGTTAAAATGTTTTGTAATTCTGAGAGAATTGAAGGTTTACTGACTAAAAGCTGTCAATTTTTATTGATAAGTGACATAAAACTTTTTTTACTGGAAATAAGACATATACTAAAGAAAAAAGTAATACAAATCATGGAATTATGAAATAACAACAAAAATTAATTGGCGTTACGGGGCGACTTCATTGATTTCAGTGGCGCATTTGCTTTTTCAGCTGCAGGAAAACCCGGAAAAACCTGCAGCACCACATCGTCTGAAGATCTTGATCCGACAATCTCCTTTCTTTCATAAAATAAAATGTACGGTGTTTCCAGAGGCTCCATTAAATTCAAGACATCGCCAGAACACTTAGTGACACGACTATCGTCAAACTTAAACCAGTCCGTTTCGTCTTTGACCAATATATAATAATGACCAGATTCAACGCCAGAACCACAGTGAACAATGACTGCATGAATATTATAATAAAAGTGTTCATCTATTCGAACCTTCGTAAGAGTTTGGTGCTTCCGTCGGAGGTTGAGTCATGTTTGAAGATCATCAGTGTTATTATTAGATTGACTCAGATATACTTGTTTTTTTATAATAGTCAGTTAGTTTGGGTCATGTTTGGCAATACAGTTGATCATTACCCTTCAAAGGTTCCATTTTAAGATTATTTAACAATAAGCTTTGCACGGACTGGTTATCAGTCATATTAGGAAATGTTAGTTGAAGTTTCAGAAAATCACATATGTTTTTGCTACCTCTTGAACATTTACTACAAAGTAAACAAGTGAGGATTTTTTCAGCAAAAGACGAGATAGACTACGGAATCGTTCAATCCAGAGCGGTCAGAAGTATCGATTTTGTTATTTTTTTGCTCACGAAGAGTATTCAACCAGAACCCCATGAATTCGGAGCAATCCTCTTGTTGTCCTAACGAGTATCTAGTGGACTTCAAAGACTCCAGGAAATCGGTTGGTTTGAAAGATGATAAATTCTTACGAAACATAAAACTACTTAAAGTTGGAAACTATTTTATTTCAATGTTCCATTACCTTTATCAGAATTCAGTCATAATTAGGTTAATATTTTGAAATATAAACGAATAACTGAATGCGAGAAGATCAGAAAAAAATGTATTGATGAGTGAACAACATAATTTAATTTTGGTACCGCTAATTCCGTTAAATAACGACCGATCAAAATAGATTGGTTATTAAGAAGTTCATTGTTTAGTTCGAATCAAAATCATACGTTTTTTCTCTAATGAAAAATGTGTAGCGATTTTTAGAAACTCATGATAGTTCTTGAGGTTCATTAGCGGTAAATTCGGATACCTTTCGTTAAACTTTCTAAATGTTCTGCTGATAATTTTATCACACTGTCCAAAAATAATAAACACATTCATAAGAACTTCGTTTGGATAGTTTTGTTCCTTCGCTTTGAAGGTGACGAAAATGTCAATATTTTTCGGTGAATGTCACAACGTTACTGTCAAACAGTAATCATGGCCTGCCTACTTACAAAATACAGAATGGGAATACGATTCTGAAGGGACATTTTCACGAATAAATGCACGTAAGTCCGAAACTTGACTAGTTAGGTATACACATGGGTAAATTTTCGTTATGTGGACACCCGGCGATTTTGAAAAAATTTTTGACTGTACTTACGTATTTTGATGCGTTGATTACGAATCCGAAAGAAAAAAGCGGCGCTCTCCCTTATTTAAAAAGTTACGGCCCTTCAAAGTTCAGAAAAGGGCAACTTTTCAGCCTTCTTTTTCACTAAATAAACTATTTAAAAACACAAGCATTTATTCACTAGGTCACCTTTACACCTTATTCCTCCTTCTTTAACACTTTTCACTTCAATAATCAACATTTTTCTTATAAAAATGTTAAAAAATGTACGGAGCTGCTTTTTGGTTACATATCACTGTATTTTACGTTTTTAAGGTTAATGATATGGTTGGTACGACTGATGCAGTCCATATTCCTGAAGTAATTCAAATGTTTTTTACCTTCATTTTTTAGATCGTAAATTGGTTTTTGGTGGTGTATTACGAATTTGAAATAGTAGGCGACGGCAAATACCAACCGCTTTTTTCTGAAATGTCACTAGTAACTAACCTAAAAATAGAATAATGTCACCAGGAGAAGCATTCGTTTTTAAATTAAGTTTTTTATAAGAAAAATGTTGATTATTGAAGTGAAAAGTGTTAAAGAAGGAGGAATAAGGTGTAAAGGTGACCTAGTGAATAAATGCTTTGTTTTTAAATAGTTTATTTAGTGAAAAAGAAGGCTGAAAAGTTGCCCTTTTCTGAACTTTGAAGGGCCGTAACTTTTTAAATAAGGGAGAGCGCCGCTTTTTTCTTTCGGATTCGTAATCTACGCATCAAAATACGTAAGTACAGTCAAACATTTTTTCAAAATCGCCGGGTGTCCACATAACGAAAATTTACCAAACTATATTTTCGTATTATAGTATTCTTCAACTCAAAGATATCAGCATTTTTAGATTTCCGTAGAATAAAATTTAAATTGATTCATATTTCGAAAATGGTAACAGACAGGCATAGGAAAATACCAAGAAAAGTTGTCGGATAATGATTATAGATTCCAAAAATAATAAAATATACAGGGTATTCCATTTGAAAAATCAAAGTTGCTACTACTTTCCAATGGAAGTGACAACACCGCATTGTGGAAAATATTTTAGTTGGGTAGAGAATATCCGAATATATTCTGTATACCTGTATACAATCTGTATACAGCCTGTATACATGTTTTTCATAAATACTTGAGAAAAAGATTTTGTGGTTTACTTATAACTTGATGCTGAACAAAACGAATTCAGTACTTATCAGAATATAAATGTTGAAGTATAACACAAAAATCTCGTAATTATTTTGAACATTCAACCAAATGGTGACCCTTGTGTTCAAGTCATTGACTAAAAAAAAAAACAGAAAAACATGTCATTACTCCATATATAATGCCACACCCGTACTGCTGTTCGTTAGATTGGCGAAAGATTGCATTGTGAAAATCAATCGAAGAAAATTTCAGCGGAACGACTTGAAGGTGATCGCTATTAAAACTTGGGCGGAAATAAAAGTATTTACTTCTTCCGGTGAAGGAAACGTCTTGAGGTCGAGGTCGTGAATTATATACACCTACTTGAAAAAACGTCCCTGCCTTCTGTCAACAAAGTCACCGATGAACAATTACGTGTGACGATGAATATCAATAAAAACCTTCATGATTTCAACTGAAAACAATGTGGTAATCGAACGTGAAACAATGGCCATTTTGAAATGGTCTCTTTAATAAATTAATATGCTACTAGCACTCATTCTGAGAAAATTGGAATGAACTGCGGAGTTATTTGATAATTCAAGAACACATCGAATCAACGAAAAAAATTAATTTTTCCAATATACAGATGATCTTTTTTTACTTACAGAACAACTTCAGCGTAGCTTTCAATAAATTTTCCAGAAGCTAGATTGACCCGTGGTTTCTTCTCTTCCAGATATTGAAAACATATAATACAATGTGGATCATAGACTCACTCACACAAGGAGGTGATATTTTGTCAGTTCTTTTTATATCCCTTCATCATTTTCTGAATATTGCGTTCAAATCTGACAATAACACCCGCTAAGACTCGACAAATACAACGTTATGGTTTCACTTTTCAAAAAAGAGTTGCTCAAAGAATGGAATCATTAAATTAATTTTTCCAGCGGACAGCAAATCTATATTCGCAATGTACTGCAAAGTAACTAGAAGTCGTCTTCATCACCTTTACTTCTTCAGGCTTGTAATTTGAAGGCAGTTGAGTACCGCAATGCATTCATGATTCAGCCTATCACTACTGATGATACTTATGGTATGTCTGGTGTTACTGCATAATCCGTGACATTTTTGATAGGAGAGTTTGTATGATGAAGAGAACTCGCCCTAAAATAGAACCTTGAGGTACTCTTTGCGTTACTGGAATTGTCTGCGATAGTGATTTCTTCCACGATGTCGTTTGGAGACGTTTTGACAGGTATGACTGAAGCAGTTTATATTGAATTCCATATCATATATGCCTGAAGAAAATATTGTAGAGTAAAAAAAGTGTTGTGGTTTTGTGAGAATCTCCTAAACACATAGTGTTCAAATACGGTTACGCATGGTTTAGTTAGACAGTATTCACTCAATGAGATTGAGAAAAAATGAGCTAGGTCTCTATTTTAATGAAGTAATCGTGGTTTTGGCAATTCACGTTTGAATGGATCACCAGTGATAATATGAAAACCCTCACCTTCCTATCACCGCACAAGTGTCTTGTGACTTTTGAGGATTGCTCAATGAGAGCAGGGCGATAAAAACAATTTTAAACGATTTTCAATCAAGAGCCTTTCAAACATAATTATAAAAAGAGTAAAAGTGAATAGATGCATATATATATATATATATATATATATATATATATATATATATATATATATATATATATATATATATATACAGGGTGTCCCTGGACTTCCTATTTTCCTCTCGGGAATGTATAGATGGGGTCAAAATATCACCAGTACTTCATATAACTTTTTTTCCTAAAAGTCTTCGTAACCAAGTTACGGGCCCTCGAAGTTACAAAATGAAAAATGTTTTTCTTTGATAACTTTTCAAGTGAATATTCAAAATCATCCAAATTTTGGTAATTGACTAAACAAATGAATTCCGACGATGAGCTTTCATGCTTTCATGCAGGAGTCAGTTGTTTTGCTACAAAGTCAGGAACGGACTACCCCCGATGGTCCACACCCCAAAACTTTGAAATGACAGATATTTTTCAATATTTTTCAACAAAATAAGGTTACTTGGACAATTTTATGAATAAAAGTACTCGTGTGGAAAGTCGATCGGAGCAACGAGTCTTGATAAAAATGTAGTTCTACTCGACGACATCAAACCCGCTCGTCCACCATTATTTGAAATGAATAATTATCAAAGTAGAAATAATAATGATAACGTTAATTCAACAACATTTATAACAGGAATAATACAAAGTATGCTAAAATGAAGTCGTAAACAAAAAGTACAGTACCTATATGGAAGTTTAAGTCACAATTGTGATAGCAGATATTTTTTCAAAAGAAATATCAAGTTCTGTAGATTCGTGGTGCTTTTAAACTAACAAGCTACTCTACTAAGAAATATCGAATTCATTCCATATTTTGTATGTACATAATACGTGTGGAATAATCACGTTTCGTGTTGATCAGTTATCTGAATCTCATGAAACTCAACATTCGAATGTTTCAAATTCTTCTTCACAGCTAAACTGTTGAGGAGTTTCACTGATAATTATAATTTTATGGAAGAAATTCTTTAACACGAATCTAAATTTAGCTGAAAAAACGCACATCGGAAAAAATATTTACTATACTAATAAAAAGCAAACGAATGAACTACAAAAACAGCTGCACATGATCAGGTGAAAAATATCCAGGGAATAATATTTCTTTCACAGATGTTGACAAAAAAACCTTTTAGAAAGTTTTGATAAAAAATGAGAAACTGGAATGCGATTTTGTTTTGTTGAGTGGTGCGTTGTCATATGACTATCATTGTATTGTCAATATTCTATAGGATATTTTGAATTTTTTTGATATGGCCGAACAGTGACAGTACCGTCAAGAGAAACATTCGAGCGTGTCGATCGCAGCTTGAGGGAGACAGGTATGTAATAATTGATAATTAATTTGAGCACGTTGTTTTATTTCGATATTATGGTAGGTACAGTTTTGTCAAAACGAGGTGGTGAGGGCGCTCCTAGGACTGTACGTACCGTTGTATTGGAGGAAAATATTTTGGAAGCCGTCGCTGATGATCCTTCAATGAGCATCAGAAATCTATCAGAACAGTTCCATACATCCAAGTCCACTATTCATAGAATAATTAGGGAACAACTACTCCACCCATTTCACATCCAGAAGGTACATGCCATGACACCTCAAGATTTTCCAGCACGACTGGAATATGCCAATTGGTTCATGGATAGGCAAAGAGAGGATATGACTTTTATTATTCGAGTTTTATTCACTGATGAAGCAGGTTTCAGTAGGGATGGAGTTATCAACTCTCATAATCTCCATATATGGGCCGAAGAAAATCCCCATGGGATATTGCAAACCAAACACCAACGGAAATTCAACGTGAATGTTTGGGCTGGTATCATAGGAAACCATCTTATAGGACCATTCGTTCTACAGGACCGATTGAATTGAGAACGTTATTTGGAGTTCATTCAGAACGATTTGAATGGACTTTTGGAACATGTTCCATTGCAAACCCGAAGAGATATGTGGTTTATGCATGATGGCGCTCCTCCTCATTTTAGTTTGATTGTGCGTGACCATCTGAACCATATTTTCCACAGTAGATGGATTGGTAGAGGTGGGCCATATTCATGGCCATCGCGGTCTCCGGATTTAAATCCATTGGATTTCTCTCTGTGGGGGCATCTAAAAAGCCTTGTTTACGCTACACCTATTCACACAAGAGATGCATTGTTGAATAGAATAACATTACATTGTGAAGCCATACGAAACGACCCTGGAATGCTATTTCAAGTACAGAGAGGGTGTCTTCGCAGACTAAGAAAATGTATAGAGAGAGAAGGTAGTCATATCGAGCAATTTCTGTAGCGGATTTTTCATTTCTGTTTGCTCTTGAGGCTCTTGAGTTTCGTTAGTTAAACGTGTTTGCATTATAAAAATTCGTTATGAACATTTTACCTATCATTTCCATTTTCCTTAAAAACTAATATTTTCGAATAATGGTAGACATCTCAGGATAAATGTTGTTGAATTAACGTTATCATTATTATTTCTGCTTTGATAATTATTCATTTCAAATCGACGAGCGGGTTTGATGTCGTCGAGTGAAACTACATTTTTATCAAGACTCGTTGCTCCGATCGACTTTCCACACGAGTACTTTTATTCATAAAATTGTCCAAGTAACCTTAATTTGTTGAAAAATATCTGTCATTTCAAAGTTTTGGGGTGTGGACCATCGGGGATAGTCCGTTCCTGACTTTGTAGCAAAACAACTGACTCCTGCATGAAAGCTCATCGAAGGAATTCATTTGTTTAGTCAATTACCAAAATTTGGATGATTTTGAATATTCACTTGAAAAGTTATCAAAGAAAAACATTTTTCATTTTGTAACTTCGAGGGCCCGTTACTTGGTAACGAAAGATTTTAGGAAAAAAAGTTATATGAAGTACTGGTGATATTTTGACCCCATCTATACATTCCCGAGAGGAAAAGAGGAAGTCCAGGGACACCCTGTATATATAAATATTTCAAATGAATTTTGCTACAATAATTGATATAATTGTCAATCAGTTCTCTACTGCCTTCAGAATGTTGATGTTAAAAGAAAGAACAGTATTTAGTCATAAATTCATCGAACCGTACAATGGAAACATGGCGACAAAAACCAACTTAACGTTACATTCCTCGCGAGACTGATATCTGCTCCGCGTATGCGATACATTTACGACCTGCCAACATAATACCCTATTGTAACATTTTTTTTGAACGTTCAACATTGTTGTGATCAGTCCAGATGACAAGCGTTCGTATAATATGTAACAAATTGCTGTTACGGCCGTTATGAGGTTACCGTGAGACCAGATACGAGAAACAAGGGCAAACAAGAAACATGACATTTTGTTTTTGATACATTCAGAAACTCGGAAACAAAAGTTCAACCTTAATCGGCGGCTAAATGCAAGAGTTTCTCAGACATTTGATGCTTCAACATACTATCAATGTTTTCAATCCAAATGATTTCAAAAACTCTACGACGGTTATTTTCACACGTCAAATAAGTCCGGTTCTATAAATAACTGCCCACCTGCAATACTCCAGGAAAATTTGAGAAATGACCTTTTCATTCAAAAGAAAAATATTTGTGAAGAATAATTAATTTTTGGCCGCTTTACTGAGACCAACAAACTCTGATCAGCTAATTGCACTTCCTCCATGAATAAAAATACAGTGTGTAAAAGCCAAAAAGGCACAGCTCTCGGGGCGTCTTGATGTTTTTTGTGTAATGTTCATACTACTCTTTCAAAAATTTCACGTCAAATGTAAATGATTTAAAAATGTTATCGCTTTCGAGTTTATTGCAAAGATTGAGATAAAATAAATTAAAATCACCGAAATTCGATAAAAAACACTCAAAAAACTAAAATGTAGTGTAAAACGTAATGAAATGTACAACACGAAAACGAATTATTGATGTTAACGAAGTAGATGTTCAAAATGTTCCCCGCGAACGTCTTGGCAACATTCTTATCTCAAATAAAACTGTCTTCTAACATTGTTTAACATATCAGACGTGACCGATCTGATCACAAGCGTTATTTGTTCTTTTAAGTGATTCAAATCTGAAGGTTTAGTTTTGTACACATTGATCTTCACATATCCCTATAAAAATGAATCTAATGATGAATGATCAGGTGATCGCGTTGGCCATTCAATCGATCCTCGCCTCCCTATCCACCGATTGGGAAATGTTGTATCTAGGTATTGCAGGACATTAACTAGTAATGTGGTGGTGCTCCATCCTACCGAAACCATATCGTATTCACTGGAACTTGAGGGTTTCCTGGAATGACATCATTTTGAAGTAGTGCCAAATAATTATCGCCATTCAAGTTGCCCTCAATGAAAAAGGACCAATGATATGGTTTCCTACAATCCCTGCCCAAACATTAACCTTTTGAGGGTATTGCGTGTATTCTTCTCTCATCCAGTGAGACTTTTCCGTTGTCCAGTAGCGGCAATTTTGCCAATTAGGATGACCGTTAGGAGAGAAAGTACACTTAACAAAAAACATAACGTCTTCTAATTGGATGATATTGTTATCCAACATGTCCATCATTTGCTCACAAAAATAAGTTCTCCTATCAAAATCGTCTTCCATGAGCTTCTGAGTAAATATCATTTTAAAGGGATACATTTTATTTTCTTTTAATATGTTTACTATCGATGTATGGCTAACATTGAATGTAGTGGATGCCTCTCTATTCGATGTATGTGGGTTTTTTATAAAATCTCAAGTATGACATCTAATTTGAGTCAATCACGTATTGCATTGACAGCTGCTTTTTTTATCTGCCCCACATGACCAAGCTCGCGAAACTATTTTACTTATTGTTCCTTGAGATATGGGCGGTAAATTAGGAAATTTCTAATAAAATAGGCGAGCTTCTTCCTATTGTGTTCGGGTTTTATCTCCGTAAACAATCATTTGTAAAACCGTTATTTTATGCATTTCCGTTAATCTAACCATTTGTCAGACTTGAAGTTAACAAACTTTAAACTTAAATTAAAATACTGACAACTAATGTTGTAACATACCAAACAAATTGACAAGGCGTTTTAAACTAACGTTGGCACGGAAATTATTTACAGTTATTCAAAGGATACCATCTAAAAAGAACATTTCTATGGTTTTTGCTTACTTTCTTATTATCAATACCTCAACATGAAATAAGTTTTGAGTTTTTAGTGTATTTTATCAAATTTCGGTAACCACATGATTATAATTTATTGTATCTTAATTGTTGCCATTAACTTGAAAGCGATACCATTTGAAGAATGAAGAAACCTTTCTAACGATATATCACAAGCCTATACTTCCCGTTTAAAATATTAGAGGTTGTACATGTCATTCAACGGAAGTTGAAGGTAGGGGTAGCATTTTTCCGTTGAAGTATGTCGAATTATAATTTGAATTTAACGTGTTTCGGGATTTTGTTAAAATATGTACTGTAATTGAAATAATGAATTCATTCCATTTGGCTTTTACACACTGTATATCCACTAAATGACTTTCGGTCTATCACATATTTTTACTATTTGTTTCTTGAAATTTGTAATTTTAACTCGAAACTTCGACTTTAATCTCGAAATTTCGACCAAAATCGTCTGATCAATCAGATTGGTTCAATAAAATACTGTATTTCGTATACGGAAATGAGGTATATGTACTTCAGGCTATCATAACTTTACTTTTGGTAATCAAGTGAATTCAATTGTTGACATGAATATAAGAACTTATTGGATTTCAATGGGTTAATGAATTATTATATGTGATTGGAAATCACTAATACCTTTTGATTGAAGGGAATATTGAATCATTTCATTATTACTTTGACCAACGTGCAAAATAACTGATGTCGAAAGAAAGTTATCGTAGTTATCGAATGACAAAAAGTGTTTTTCATTATGCTTTTGCGTTATTTTCACCTTCTATAATCTAAAATCTGAACTTCATACTGTTATGGAAACGGAAAATGTCTAGTTCAAACCAATAACTGTGTAAATTCAGATTTTTTCTGAAAGAAACATGTTCTGTTTATCAGCAACCTAAATCAGTAGCATATAAAAAAGAGCTGAAAATTTTATTAATATCTATTGACGCAGTTTTCTCTTACTGAATCATTTTCTTCCTGCTGAATCGTTTTCTTTTCAAGCCTCCTTGTCAGATGTCAAAGAATATTTGAAATAAAAAATGTGTTCTTGATAGAATTAGAAGTAGCCATTATTTGCCGTACGTGAAACATGTAATGATTAATACTATATATACTATATTCACTGTTAGATATTTTTAGCCAAAGTTTCAGTGATGATAATGTCCTGTCTTCTCTAGTGTTGAAATTCAAGTGTGGAATAGTGAACAATCTCGAACAAAACTCTGAAACTCTTGAACTGGAAATAATAAACCCTGCGAAATCGTTACGGAAAATGATGTTAAAATAGTTTCATTTTTTATCGTTTCACTTACGAGTAATGACAATTTGATAAAGTATATACTCATTTCACTCTAGGAATGTTGTTTGACTTGGTAGTTAAATTTTGAATAGCAAATATCTTATTTGGTCCAGTTACTCGCTAACTTGATAGCTTAACCACCTGCGTAGAGTATGAAGGAAGCACTAAAACAGAGTCGTGTTCATAACTTGAAAGCAAGCATTGCCTGAATAGTTGAATATTTATCTTAATAAATAGAGGATTATTTGAAAACTCTCAATATTGACTTTACCAAAAGCGATTGAAACAATGTTTATATGTATTGAAATTTTAATATACTGCCTTCCAAATTTCATTTTCAAATCCAATGATTAATAATCGACTCAATAATGAAATGAATTACTTCGAAGTATTCGAAAAACACACTTCAATGTGGGATTTCTACTTGAAAGTTAACAAAACCGCGACATCAAGTATCGGTCAGTTCCATCATATTTTTTAAATCACTTGCAAAAATAAATAAATTTGAAACTAACCTTATTGTTCAGAATTGAAGTAATTATGTTGTAGAAAATGAATGTCAATAATACTTCAGTAATTGGCTAAAAGATACGTGAAATTCTCCTGAAGAATATTTTTAGGAATTTGGAAATCAATAATTAGTATTTAATCAAAATAATTTGGGGTATGTAATCACTTCAATGATTTTATATTTATATTTTATATTTCAGCACTATATTGACAAATATAGGTGCTTAAGGTGGGTAAATTTTCTGCTCGTTCAGAATTTTTAATCAAAATTTAAATCTCTGTAATAGTTTTTGAGATATTCTCGAAAAACGAACTCCTTTTTTGTTCAACCTAATTGTTTGTAACTTTTAAACTATTTCTTCAAGCCACTTGGCTCGGATCGTAAATTATCCTGGGTGAAATTACGAATCGAATGACCCCTCCATTATAACTTTCTGCGAAGGCAAACTCAAATTTTGCAAAATAGTATTAGGTTGTTTGAAAAGTTCTGTCAGTTTTTATGGCTCTACTTTAAACTATAATTACTCAGTGAACACTTATTAAATTTAATCCAAATGAGCGTCATCTGAATCAGTAAACTTTTGCCAACGTAACACGAGTCGATTGATTCCTCGGCATAAAAATTGATGCTTGGGATTTGATGAAGTCGAAAAAGGCCGTTTTTGCCCGGTCCTGATTGGCGAAGGTTCTACCAGTGAGAAAGTCATCGAAGTGCTTGAAATGATGGTAGTCGGTTGGTGAGACTTCTGGGGTATGGTATGTGAGACAGACACTCAATTCGTTCAAGCAAACCGCGGACACGTGTTTCTGGATATTGGCCAATAGCCAGCTATTGGAACTAATTCCTCCAGGTTCCCCAAGCAACAGATATTGTTTGGTTTGAGCTCAGTGCTGAGTCTGTCAAGAAAACCATTTACTTCAGTTGTGAGTATTTGGCAGCAGAGTTAGATACTTTTGATTTTGTTTGTGTCAGCCATAGGGTTGGTGTGCCTTTTGGTGATCCTTTTGTTGTTTTACTGTCAAATCATCAAAATTCAAATGTATCTTTTTTTCATAATGTCAATTATCAAATTTCAAATATTTCCTCTTTCCTATCTCTTTTTGGTTGCTACCACGCTACCGAGTAAGTGCCAAGCATGGCCAAGTGAAATAATTTTAAATGTTTAAATAAAATAGGTTTTATGTACTTTTTCTCTGAAACTTGTAATTGAATGTGTGACACTCTTCTACATGATGAAAAGTATTAACTTTGTTTTTCTCATTGCCACGTCTGACTTTCTACTAGAACCTCAAGTTAGTAAGTACATTTTTTACAAATTTATTTTACAATTTTGTTGCAATGTTTTACATTTCTTGTAGATGTCTTGATGAAGGGAATAAACATTCTCCAAAGCTCGACCATATAACGAAGAGTATTCTTTAAACAACAGCCCAGTAATTTTGACTGCATCCCCAACACTATTCCGTATTTCTCCTAAACTAGTCAGTCAAGACTACCCTTCGCTTTAATGTTTTTACCTTTTATGTACAATGACTATTTCCTATACATTTTTTGTAATTTTAAGGAAATGAATGATTTGAATATAGTACTGCCTCACTATAATGGGAATATACTCGTAAATTGTCTTGATATAGTTGTATACATACATGTTATATGTCCAGTGAATTATAACAAAGGTACATGTAATTCTCTCCTTTTGTTCGCGAAGATAAATGAATCAGTAATATGCAACAACGATACCTTCGATATGTTAACAAATTCATAACCAGATTCCGATCTTGAAAACATCATTGAAACGTAAGAATATTTTTATGGTGTCATTGTCGAAGAAAGTCGAAAGACAGGATATGTTTTCAAGTTGGGGGCTATAAATAGTTATTCAACCTGTCTTGGTATCTTCAAGCACCTTCGGGCGAGCATCCATTACAATGATCTACAATTCATGTATTTGCCGTTAATGGCAAAGTATAGTAACAGTTTTGGAACTAGATCTAATGATAAAATCAAAAAACATAAAAAGTATATATGACAAGTTGAATTTTGTTATACGGAATGCATAATAAAGGATGATAAATAAATTATGGTAAAGTTGATTTCAATGTTCTGTTAAAATCTTTCATAAACATATTTGTGATCATTTTTCCACTCATCTCTATTGTAATGTTGAAATACAAAGTAGGAGATGTTTCTAATATTATGAGAAAATGTCATTCTCACTTGTGTTTCAGTTGGAAAATTGTTCAGAAATTCGACGTATTGTTGGAAACTGATCAACTACACATCAAACAAACTTCAATTGGATATTGATGATATTATTTTGATAGAGTGGACGGCCAGGCAAAATAAATTCATTATTTTAATGTATATTATGTATGTGTATATTTATAAAAAGTCTCGAAACATGTCACAACGTCGTACAAAACCCAGACCCAGATAAGCACTTCTAGAAGTTACCTAAGAATCACAAGCTGTTACACTGAATCTGTAACCAAACATCCCTTCTCGTAATGTTGTTTTTCGTCAGCAATCTGTTCCATCTACAAGCAAGCAGCCTGTGTCCTCGCCTGAAGCATTACATCCCCACCCTGTTTCCTTCGGAAAGTGGAAAACAGAGATCGAAAAACCAAAGAGTTTGTCACCTATACAGATAATCCAGAAAAGGAAGCTGTTAGAAAAGAGTTTGAAGAGCGACAGAAACGGTTGAAGAATAAACAAACGACGAAAAAAGTACTTGAATCGTCTACTGGAACGACAGACAAAGACAAAGATGAAGCAGAGAAAAATAGAACTCAAACACCAGCAGAATCATCAGCAGAAGAAGAAAAATATTATTGCCTTCTTTGCTTAGAGACGTGTTCAGCGATTCGGTTTGGAGAGATTTGGATTCAGTGTCAAGGGAGCTGCAAACAATGATCTGACATAGCCTGTACTGATGGGAGTAGATTTTATACATGCCATGACTGCCATCAGTCTTATTAAATATAGTAAAAAAATATTTCATTTAAATTAAAATTTTGATAATTATTTTTGTTTAATCATTATTATGATTATGAAAGTCTGATTATAAGTGTAAAACACCCTACATGGAAGAAACATTATTTCTGTTTATTTTAGTAGAGTTCTAATGTTTTTACTTTCCAGAGTTACAACTGCCTCCCATCGGTTTTACGACCGCCAAAGGTTTTCTGCTGAAATCGCCAATCCCAGGAGAGAGAGCTAAACGCATATTGGAACGCGCCAGCCGAGCACTGATAAGGTCTCAAATCAATTATCACCGTTGGAAGAGGTCAACTTTGTTGCAGGATGCCACGGAACGATTTGAAGAGATAAGAAGAGAGACATTGGAAGAGGATCATGGACCAATCTTTGCCAAGATTGAAAGCACGTGCTTGAAGATCCGCCAAGACATGGAGAATACCCACAACTGAAAGTGGGGGAAGTTAGTGAGGAAACAATGCCCAAATACAGACCGAAAACAGGACAACTATGAAGCCGCCAACGTCATCAACATGAGTTCTCGCCCGCTCACGGAAATAGAGGAATCCTTGTTGAGAAAAGGCCTAAATTTCGCCATTACGCCAACATCTGTGCCCACTTTGGAGATAATTACTGTAGTGGAATCCACCAGTTCCCTTATTGACCAGACCGAGGCAGAAGAGTTCAGATGGAAAATTAGAGAACAGCTGGATCGAGAACCAGTTCCAACATCTAACATCAGCAATGAAGAACGTAGAGCTCTGAACGGCCTACGTAGAGACAACACTATCAAGATCCTACCTGCAGATAAAGGAAACGCTCCTGTGGTAATGGATACCGTTCTCTACGAACAGAAGATCGAAGAGGTTCTACAGAAGTGACGATACACAAAGATCGTACGGGACCCTACTGCATCAATCGAAAGGAAGTTGTACCAGATTTTGAAAAAACACCAAGTCTATTTTTCGGACAAGGAAAAATCATTACTAACACCGCACCACAGTAAGCCCCCTCACTTGTATGGACTACCCAAAATCCACAAGAAGGACGTTCCGCTTAGACTGATCATCAGCTCCAGAGATTCGGCTACTCAAAACTTGAATAGATTTTTACTTCCCTTAATACAACCATTACAAGGAAATACATCATCTTTTGTGAAGAATTCAAGGCACTTTGTCGAACTACTAGGGTCAATTGAGGTCACACAGGAAGATCAACTAATTAGTTTCGACGTGAAAAGCCTTTACACCAACGTTCCGGTCGAAGAAGCACTCCAAATCATACAGAGAAAGCTATCCGAAGACGTGAACCTGAAAGAGAGAACGAATCTACCTATAGAAGTAATCATGGAATTACTAGGATGCTGTGTATGAAACTGTTATTTCCAACTGAAGGACGAATTCTTTACACAAGATGAGGGACTGCCAATGGGATCGCCACTTTCACCAGTCATAGCCAACATATATATGGAGTGGTTTGAAACTCTGGCCATTGAAGAAGCCCACAAGAAACCTCGAGTCTGGTTGAGATATGTTGACGACACCTTCATAATATGGAACCATGGGAATACTGAACTAGACGCCTTTCTGAAACACATCAACAGCGTGAGACCTTCCATCACCTTCACAATGAAGAAGGAAATCCACAACGAATTGCCATTCTTAGACGTTTTGGTGAAGAGGACCGACACTAAGTGGGAAACATCTGTATACCGAAAACCCACTCATACGGGACAGTATCTGAATCACGAATCCAACCACCATCAATCGACTAAAAGAGGAATTATCAAGACTCTATTAGACCGTGCTTTTGGACTTTGTAATACGAAGGAAGGTCTCGAGAAGGAACTAGACATCATCAAAAATGATCTTCAACGGAATGGCTACTCCAAAGCGATGGTAGAAGAGACTTTGGCTAGAAGACAGCAGGAGCCTCGCAAGGAAAAGAAGCCGTCACAACCAGTGCTTGCACTTCCCTACATCAGAGGATTATCGGAGAGGATAAGAAGAATTGGTTCCAAGTACAACATCAGAACCTGCTTCAGATCCGGTGACACTATCCGTAGCAGCCTCACGAAAACCAGGCCACCAAACGCGGACTGCGATTCCAAGAATTGCATTTACCGGATACCCTGTGAGTGCAGAAAATCCTATTTTGGTGAAACTGAGAGGCCATTGAATGTTCGCATTGCCGAGCACAAGAAACACACACAACGAGAGAAAACCAGCAAATCAGGAATGGCAGACCATGTTTGGACCCATCAACACAACATCGAGTGGTCCCAAGCTGAGATCTTGCACAGAGAGGAACATTGGTTTAGGAGAACATTGGTTTAGGAGCCGCATACATGTTGTCCAACAACGTATTCAGCCAAGCCAGCGTAGAAATACGCAACATATGGAAACCCATCATCAAACGAAAAATGGCCAACTCCCGCCAAAACGGTCATCTCCCACGAAACCAGTGGAAAATGGAAAGCGGGGATAAGTAAAAGTACTCGAACGACCTATGAATAGTCATCTCTCGGAGGAATCAGTCCAGTCATCACCCGAAGACGATTGTAGATACTAACAATCAAAACGTCGTGAACTAACGTGACTTGGAATCTCTCCACTTTTTATTTTTATTTTCTTTTTTCATTTCTTTATTTTTATTTATTCAATTGTTCTATTTTTACTTGTATTTTATTTCACTATTATTTCATTTCAGGTTTATTTTGGTTAATATAATTGTTATTTTCAGCTATTCATTTTCAATTCTTATTTTTTAGTTGTTTCAGGGATTTCAAATCATTTTATATAGTAGACAATGGAAGTCCGAACTAGTGAAATTCATCATGAAACATTGTCAATCACCTTCAAACAGTTAGAGTTCTAATGTTGAACACATTTGAAACATTTGGAAATGTAAATATTTTTTTGGGGTTTTGGGAACGAAAATGGATTATCTTCCGAAACGTCAACACTCTTTGTCCCACACAGTATTGAATGTGGGACAAAGAAAATAATTTTCGTTTAATTTCTACTAAGATTTTTATCTGTTATGACCAATTTCAGTTTATTAAAACATTTTCAAGTAAACTGACGCATTTTGACAAATAAATCCTTGAATATACAATGCTACAGATATATTGATTATAGATATATGAAATGATACAGATACTTAAGGATTTGTTTGTCAAAATACGCCAGTTTACTTGAGAATGGTTCAGTAAACCGAAACCGGTCGTTAGAAATAAAAATCTTAGAAGGAATTAGACAAAAGTATTTTCTTTATTCTATATTCAATATGAATTTCTACAAAATGAATAAGCCATCAATCGAACAAGGAAGCTAAGTAGATATATTTGTAGGCAAAATGTACAAATATGGTATGTTACTGAATAATTGAACTCTTCAGTGGTTTATATTAGTAATTTTATGGGGTGAGCTTTTCAGTTTGCCCTTTATTAGACTTCAGCAGATTCTCTTTTGATTTTAGTTTTGTTTATTTTTCAGATTGTAGAAGGTTAGAAACTGAAAAAAACTATAAGAAAAATATGAAAATGTAATTGCTAATTTCGCCAACAATTCTCAACCGGTTTCTTAAAAATGATTAGCAATGGCTTTTCTGATATTTTTCATATGTTCATGATTTTTCAGAAAATGAGTCAAAAAGTTTCTCAATATGAGTATGACTTTTCAAAGTAGAAACTATTCTAAGTACCTGCAAAAAAGTAACAACCGACTATTTCAAAATAAATAGATAAGTCCCGAAAGTGCAAAAAATAATTTGATTAGGAAAAATGTTTCAAATTATCAAGGTTCATTCTATACAATTATCGTATAGCGATATTTGATTTTATTGAGAGAAGATTGCCTTTCAAAACAACTGCAAGTCGAAAGAATGTATAATGATATGATGAATTATGTAACGTATTACAAAAATGTTTTCATATTCGCAAAGGTATTTGAAACGATCCGGTACTCAAAAACTGTATAATTTCATAATTCTCGAAATACATATTATCATTTCGCTAGTTTTGGGACAGCGACAACTATTATTTAAATGACAGGATGATGAAATAACCTCAACCTCGTACGACTGAAATTTAATATAAAGTTTTAATGCCTTTGAGATTCGTTCAGATAATTCTGATAATGTTGCACAGATGAAAAATTACCTGTTCATTTATTTATAAAGAAACATCATTAATCGATAAATCGTCAAGGTTCTGATTTCACAATTTAAGATACATAGGGAATTGTAACAATTCCTTATAACTACAATTTCTACGACAAAAAACAGTTTGGTGTAATTTTGAAATCCTAACGCTCAGCTGAAATTGTAAGCAATTGTAGGAATCCTGTGAATGATATCTGATTCGTTTCCATTACGAATGCTTGATATACAAACGGAATAGAGAAAAGTGTTTTTCGTATAATTCAGCGTTCATATAAAAGCATTTGTTTTGAAAGTATTTTTTCTAAGTGTCTTACAGCGAAACATCGGATGTCTACCAGTGAAGGTGACAGTGTTCCATGAAAGTGACCTCTTTCACTTACAGTGTAGGAATCCTGTGAATGATATCTGATTCAATTCTATAATGAATGTTTGGAATACAAACTGAATAGAGAAAAATGTGACACATGGTTGTTTTTGTTTTTTTGGTAGGTAGTATTTGAAAAAATATATCGTAAAAATGAATTTGTTTAAAATAAATTGTTTATTAAACAAATATCCCCCCACAAAAATTTCAAGTATCCTATAAACAATACATTTGTTTTTAACAGTTTTTTAAACAAATGGAGTTAAAAATCATGAAAAATCATTTTTATGTAACTTTAAATAATAAGAATAGGATTAAATTTGAATACTACAAAAATGTATTGCTTTAGTTGAATTTTTCACTTTTTAACGTCTTTGATTATTAATAACGTGTAAAATCAAATTTTTTGTAAATTTACCAACGGGAATCTTTTTTGAAGGCTTTCAAGAAAAGCTACCCCTTTTTTTATAAATTGTTTATAACTTTTTCGAGCCTGTCTTGAAATTTTTCAAAAAGTTGCTAGAGGTCACTCCGAATCGAATGAGCCCTGGATCATAATTTTCGGTACCTTTGGACAGAAGTTCCAGAAAAAAATCTTGTCGCCTATACTATGTCTTGCTAAGACAAAGCTGAACTTCAAGACATCTAGAGGATACTGTCTGGACTAAGAACATAAGAAGACTTAGTATTATTAACTGAGTCCTGAATACCTTGTTCACAAAGAAGTATGTAAATTATTTAAACTTTCATAAATCTCGCAAATTGATATGTTCAAATTTGTTGTTTCAAAAAGTTAAAACGAGAGAAAGTGATTGAATGAAGAAAAGGACAGTTTCACTTCACCGTAAATATTTTTCAGTCATCCCACAAACAGGTTTCAAAAAAACTGAACATGGCATATTCCAGGGTCAATACTAGGACCTTCTCATTTCTTGTATATATAAATGGTCCATGTCAATACATGTCACCTATTCGATCAAACAATGTCAAGGTAAAAACAGCAAAATAGTGGATCACGTTGAATATTTTCATTGAATGAAACATAACTTTTTTGGACTTAACATGAATTTAGCTAGTCAAGTCATATCGATCATCTAGCTCGAATGTTCATATCGTTCATTTAACTCGCACACTAGGAATCACCTTGTTCGTTCTAAAAAGACTAAAATTCAGGAAAGATACATTCATTTACAGTTTGAGTTACATTTACAGTTTGAAAACTCGTTGATCATCATCTGATATTATAAGGAAGGTTTCAATGGCAAAGTAACCGGTTTCTACCGAACATCTCAATAACCATGAAAGCTAGAGTTAATTTTTTGGCAACTTTGCCACAATTTAACTTACTCTCTCTCTCTATCTCACCGTTTACAAGATCCAATGGAATTTGAAGATTTTACTGTTTACATGTCTCGATTGACAATAAAATGTGTGTTGATTCAAAATAAAACTTTCTAACGATTTCTTGGCAAAATCTAACACAATCGATATATTTGGAGCACGTTTATCTGGAAATATAATGATCATTTTCTCCAACATTTTGTCCAGCGCAGTATTACGCCACTTAGCAAGTTCCTTAACAATCACAATGCCAGTGAATCGGCTATCATGGCTATATTGAGAATGGTAGCGAGAAGAAGGCAGCCAAAGATAATCTTTTGTGATAATGGAACAAATTTTGTTGCTGCTGCGAAAGAACTGAAAAATGCTCTCCAAAACATGAACAATTCATTTGTTGTGGATGCAATGTCCTCTAGAGAAACTGAGTTCAGATGCAATCCTCCAGGAGCCCCACATATGGGAGGAACATGGGAGAGGTTAATTGGATTCGTCAAAAGAATTATATCAAAGGATTTGTATGAACAGTATCTCAAAGAAGAAACTCTACAACATTTTTTTGCTGAAGCTGAGCATATAGTTAATTCCACCATACCATATCAAGCGATCCATCCGATCTTGAAGCACTTACACCCAATCATTTTCTTTTGGGGTCGTTAAGTGGAGATGGCTCTTGTATACGCCTCAGCCTAGACAACGATTGTCTACGAAGAGAATGGAAAAACACAGATGTTGATTGATAAACTTTGCAGCCGCTGGGTCAAGGAATACCTACCCACATTATCAAAACGGGACAAACAAAAGAAAACTCGAATATCTATCCAAATTAATGATGTTATACTAAATGATAACACTCTACCGAGGTATGCATGGAAGTTAGAGCGCGTAACTGCAACTTACCTAGGTCCTGATAGCAGAATACGTGTCGTAGATGTAAAAACTTCAAATGCCGAATACAGGCGACCAGTGACAAAAATTTGTTCATTGGATCTAGAGGAAAAATCCAGTGGTGTTAAATCAGGAGACCTTGCCGGCCAGTAATGATACATATTACGCCCATTTACCTACCCTTAAATATTTTAAAGAGCAGTTGTCGAATCTGTCTTGTATTGTATATGAAAACACCTTCACTGGTACCACAAATCATGTTTTATTTCAATAAGAATATTCTCAAAAACTTCCAGAATCTCGTTGTTAAGGGAGCGTAGGCATTGTTCAGAATTCAAATTACCTTTAAATAAATAAGCCCAACAATTTTAGTATTTGAAACACCACACCACATATGTGTTCTGAAGGAATAGTGGTTCCTGCATTCCATGCAGTAAAAAAATTTGCATTTTCTTGAGCTACACAATTTTAGAGAGCTGACAACATCGTTTAAGGTGAAAGTGGCCTCGTCGGTCCATCAAATGTGAAAGGGAAAGGATGCATCTCCTTCTTTTTCCCCTGATACCAGAAAAATAAACGGCTGCGGTTTTGTAATGGATTTTCATCAAGTGTCGGCCAATTCCATCGGTCAAGTAGCAAGAATAAGATAATATTCGACCAATTTATAATTGAAGAATATAAACATGAAAAGTAAAAACTAGGATAATTCCACCATCAACATCATATAATATGACATGATTTCATATTAGTTATAATTAATTTTGCTCATTCTCTTATATTCAATTGATTATTCACAACTGAACAGAACAATTCGTGACTATGAATTGTTGACTCAATTGAAAACGGGAAATGAAATAATCATTACAGAACGAATAATATCCATCCACTTGGAATGACCCAAATTTAATGTAAAATAACACATTCATTCACCTTTATTTTCAGGTGACGAATTGGCGATCTGGTTTAATGGAATTTCATCTACAGTGTGTCAATTTTAAAATTTACAATGGGCTATATCTCACGTACGAAAGCTGATATCGAAAAATGCTTGAAATCGTTTCTAGATCAGTAAGGGGGAACTGAAGTGACATGAAAGAGAACCAACCCCATCAACCCCCTAGGCCCTACCCACCAAAACTCAAAAAGTTGAAATTGCAAACCCCTTCTTCTGATACATCATTGAAAAGCATAATGCTATCCAATGGTATAAATAATAATTACACAGGGTGAAGCAATAATTGTGAATCTTTGGCTTAAATGGAATATTTAATGAGGTTCTTGTTGAACTACAAATTTATTAAAAATGTCAATTGAGTAAATAGTACATACAGCCTATCGGCTGCACCAACTTTGATATCAGCCGGCTAACTATGACTTTTTTATTTGTAATGCTATCTCCCGGACTATTATTTTAAATGATAAGTGCCCGTCGATACTTTTTTTGTTGAGTAAAAACTTAATTTGTCGCTTTTGCAAAACAAGTTGGAAAGATCTGTTTTTTGGGTTCTCTCAGAGTTTATAATTTCTGGTTTGTTTGAGACTTTCATCATTTCTACAATCTGTACTGTCATTCAACTGTAGTTGTCATGAAGGATATGCTCCAAGACCACTGAATGGAGCAACCTAAATTGAGGTCCTTGGAAATTTTGCAATGGAGCCTACTGTATTAACAAGTCAAGTATCTGCAGTGACAGGACTTTCACATGAGTCGGTTAGAAAGGTGTTGAAGTTACATAAGTTTCCCCCCTACAAAACACAAATTCTTGAAGAACTAGGCGATGATGATCCAGACCGACGAATTGAGTTTTGTGAACTCATGACTGAAAGAATTCGCGTTGAACCGAGAATGTTAAAAAATATTTGTTTCAGTGATGAATGTACTTTTATGCTCAATGGTAATGTAAATAAACAAAACTGTCGGTACTGGAGTGATGCGAACCCGCATCGATTCAGAGAAAGTCACACTCAATATCCTGAAAAACTGAATGTTTGGGCAGGAATATTAAGCGATGCTATAATTGGTCCCTTGTTCATACCAGGCAATTTAAGTGGCGACATTTATCTCGATATGCTGGAAAACACCATCGAACCTTTAATTGTGCATGAATTAGAGAACCAAAGGGATGACCAAGGCAACCTAGTTGTAGACGAAGATTTGCTGCACTTCCAACAAGATGAAGCACCTCCTCACTATGCAGCTCCAGTTAGGCACTGGCTGGATACTAATTATCCGAAAAAATAGATTGGAAGGAGAGGTCCCATTGAATGGCCACCGACGTCACCAGACTTGGCGCCACCTGACTTTTTTCTGTGGGGTCACCCCAAGTCAGTTGTTTATAAAACTTAACCTGCGTCACTTGGGGAATTGCGAGAAAGAGTTACGCAAGCATGTTGCACCATTACTAGAACAACATTTGCGAAAGTTCGTGCAGAATTTGAAAATAGGCTGTATTATTGTTTACAAACCAACGGATCCCACTTTGAATATTTACTTGATTGACATTTTTAATAAATTTGTAATAAATTAAATATTCCATTTAAGCCAAAGTTTCATAATTATTGCTTCACCCTGTACAATTATTATGTTTACCATCGGATAGAATTTTTTATAGTCTTTTCAATGATGTATCACAAGTAGGGGTTTGCAATTTAAACTTTCTGAGTTTGGGTGGGTAAGGCCTAGAAGGTTGATGGGGGTGAGTTCTCTTTCATGTCACTTTAGTTCCCCCTTTCCATCCTAGAAACGGTTTCAAGCATTTTTCGGTATCAGCTTTCGTTAGTGAGATATATCCCATTGTAATTTTTAAAATTGACCCACTATATAACAGTACCACTGTGAACAGTACCAACTGTGAAAAGAATAAAAGTTTTGTCCGTTTAAATGTCACGTGGTTTTCGTAGTTCCATATCTCAATAAATATTTATTCTACTGTGTCTTGGTGTATACTGATGGACATAGAATTTTTTTACTTTATACGAGTACATTGATGCTATTAATTTTTTTCAAAATAATTTTTTGTTTCTTTTCAGCTAATTACTTATACTAGTTGTTGCCCGCGGCTTCGCCCGCGTAGAATTTGGTAGTTGTAGTACTAATTAGTACTATGTTGCTGTATCGCTGCTGTTCCAATGCTTTGACAGAATCAGAATCAACGAACTTAGGAGTGCGCAGCGTTATAGAACAGTGCTTTCAAAAAATTGTTCTACAGTGCCATCTAGTGGCGAGTTAATGAAAAATTGATAGCCTAAAAACCTTCTCTATGAAAAATTACTTATACATGTCAAGTTTCATCACGGGCTGTTTCGGGAGCTCGAAACAGCCCGAAAAATTAACTAGGCATTCGGCAATGATAGTGTTAATGAACGCACTGTTGGACGTCGGTAGGGCGAAATTTCGTTCTGGAGCTTCGAAGTGGTCGGCCTACAGTAATCCAGGATGAGGATTTGAGGTTTAAAACGTAATGGATTTGAACGATCGACAGGAATTGTTACGTTTCGAGGTCTGTTCTTTGCTTTTGCGCAACCAAAACGATCCTTTTTTAGATCGGATCGTCACGTGTGGTGAAAAGTCGATCCACAACGAAAATAAGAGACGTTCGGGACAGTGGTTGGACACCGATGAGCCATCCAGGTATAGTCAAAATAAACGATATTGTGCAAATTTGAAGTTGGCGGCACTCTTAAAGGCAAAAAAACAATACATAGAAATGAACCGGCAGCGAACAAGTCCACGTGGATTACAGATGGGCGGTTCGTAATGGATAATTTTTACTAACAAAATTGAATTTGCAGTCATATTACGGTGACGAATAGAAATCCGGGAATGCGAGGCTGGTTATCGACGTCTTGTTCATTTCAGGACCTGATCGCGATTTGAGTGTTGAAATTCGATATTGGTGCAGTTATAATTACTTAAAATTTTTGTTATCTGTTTAAAACGTGGCGTCCTTTGGCAAGTACTAATAGTAGTAACGAGTGTGATAACAACGCAGACTTTTTCCAGTGAAGTGATTCCATGAGATTTGATCAAAATTCTTTTCTCAACTGAACGTAAAATAGTCAAAAATAAACCTTATGAACGCGAGATGCGATGTGCTACAGGATTACCAAAACCTTTAGATGTTCATCTAATAAAATCATTAAAAAAACAATATACGACTGCAATGAGATTCCCACAACTGAAATCACAAGGAAGAAATTGAATACTTTCAGCTATAACGTGAGCTGCTGTGAGAAAACTCTTCAGAATTGGATAAAGAAACTAGGATTTAGATTTAAAATAATAAACAAACGTCAACCAGTTATAAAAAGCAAAAGAATAGTAGAATTGCGTAACAAATACTTAAAACAAATAACTAAATATAGACAAGAATATATGGACGAAACTTGGTATGACACTCACGACACAGTTACGAAAGGGTGGACTGATGGTTCGAGAATGTGTACGCTTAACGCGACCAATAATTGTGCATTGCGGAGAAAGTGAAGGATGGGTTCCGAATTCTTTGAAATTATGTGAAAAAAAACTTTAGGAGTGCAAACTTAACTATTATAAAATGGTTTGAAAACACATTGATCCCAAATTTGGATGTGAATAGTGTAATAGTTCTTGACAACGCTTCCTATCATTCGTGACAGCTCATCAAAGTACCGAATAAAATTTTGAGGAAAGATGAATTACAAAGTTTTTTAATGGATAACTATACCAAAAACCGACTACTTACTTGAAGTTTTACAGACAAACACATTTTGAAAAAGTGTATGTCCTGAAAAGTATGGACATACCACACTGAGACTTCCCCCGTATTTTTGTGTTTTCAATCCCATCGAGTTGATTTGGAGAAAATTGAAACAAAACATCAGGCGTAAAAATATTTTTTTTAAATTTGATAAGAAGGTAATAGGATATAGTAATAGTAATAAAAAGATTAAAAAAGTTATTTTAGTTTAAAAATACTTTATGGAGATTGGACACTTCCATATTAATGGTGAAAATAAATTCATTATTGATTTAAATGACGACAGTGATAGTGAAACAGGGATTATGGAAGAGAACTTATCAGAAGCTTTCGAAGAAAGTTAATGAAGTGTTTTTGAAGCGATCGATTGTATATGGAAGGTAAGTTTCACAATATCGTTTACTTGAACTTCACAAAGGCGAAAACTCACAAAAAAGACCATGGTCACTATATGGTGGTCAGCGGTTAGTGTGAATCACTATAACTTTCTGCAATCGAGCCAAACCATCACAGCGGAGTCCTTCTGATAGGAAATCGATGTACCGAAAATTGCGTCAGCAGCAGCCCGCACTGGTGAACAGAAAAGGTCTGATCCTGCTCATCGACAACGCCCGTCCGCACATTTCATAAATCACTCTCCGAAAATTAAACCTCATCTTACCCATCATACTACCCAGACCTCTCGCCAACCGACTATCATCTTTTCAAGTACTTCGATAACTTTCTCACCTGTTCCTGATTGACCCTCCGTCAATCAGGACCAGGCGAATACGGCCTTCTTCGACTCATCGAATTTGGAGAACCCCATTTTTATGCTGATGGAATTAATCCACTTGTTACATTAGGAAAAGTGCACTGATTCAAATGGAGCTTATTTCGATTAAATTGAATAAGTAGTTTTAAATTAACTCAATAACGGACAAAACTTTCGAAACAACCTAATATTATGCTGCGCGAAAAATGCAAATATAAAATGAAAATAAAACAAAATCAATGAGACAATTTTATTTAAAAAAACATCATTCACAACTGAAGAAAGAGTTCTTGTTGAGATATTTAGTTGATTAGATCTTAACCACGTATACCCATACAGAATATGATGATAATCACTGGCAGTTAATTTTAGTTACGTAATTTTAACGAAAATGAGGTAGTTGAACATTTAGCACAGCAACTTTTGATGACTCTCGACGATTGATAGTAGAAACTGTTGGGCTATCGTAGTGTTTATTAAACTATATCAATTCTACATGACGCCGATGAGACCTCCCTATGCAGTTATAAAAGTTTCAATGTCACAAGGACAATAAAATTTTTATTGCTGTATGTGTTTCACTTGAATATAATGCCTTTCGGATTTTTATGGTGATTTATACTTTTATCAAGATCGACGAGATTATGAAACTTGAAATAATTGTTATTTGTAATTAGAGCAATTATTGGATATCTGATATCTGATTGGATATCTGATATAATACAAAAACACATTTTTGTTTTTTCTTACATTGAATGCCATCGTACACTGATTGACAGTGTAAATTTCAAATTGAACGAGTTGATGCTATTGATATTTTTAGATAAACATCTCCAGTGAGTAACTTTCGTAGATGGAATAGTGCTGTTCGGTGGTTGACATTACTGTCTAGTAACACATTTTTGATGAAGTGGCCCATCATTTGAGGACAGTTGAGTTCAGCAATGAAGCCTAACACCACTGACGAGTCCTATGGCGGGTCGAAACAGCGCTGTGATGAATCATTGATGCATTGCCTATAGCTCACATTCAGTTCATGAGTTTCTCCAGATATTCCAACAGCAGGAAGTTCTCTCTTATATTTGATTTATGAAAAATCGATTTTCAAAATAACTACGGGTTACCAAAATTTTTCTCTATTTTTAACAAATTTTTCAATAGCTTTCTTTTTCTACACAAAAAGTGACACATGGTTGTTTATGTTTTTTTGGTAATATTTAAAAAAAATATCGTAAAAATCAATTAGTTTAAAACAAATTCTTTATTAAATAAAGAAAATATAAATAAAAAAAAATCAGAATATCGAAGAGAAATATAAATTTTTTTCATTGTTTCAATTTAATTTTTCACTTTTTAACGTCTCTGATTATTAATAACACAGTGGAAAAATAAATTTTTTTCATTTTTCCAATGGGAATCTTTTTTGAAGGCTTTCAAGAAAAGATCCAAGAAGTGAACAAAATTTGAGGTTTTTAGTTAAAAAAATATCAGGGGTTTTATGTAAATTTGAAATTTGTAAAGTATAAAACAATCACGGGAAAAAAAAAATTTCCGTGGATTTTCGTTTATTCAAGTGTCTAGAAGGTATGTAAATTTTTTTTTCTCAATAATGATATTTGATCGTCCACTTTTAGCGCTATTTTCGCCTCTAAATTAAAATTATAAATATTGGTGATAGAGTTCCGGAAGGTGGAACTTTTTTTTAGTAAGTTTCCTCCTCTTTAAGGATATTTTTTCAAATTTCGGATATTTTTAATATTTTCTGAGATATTTGCAAGAAACCAAACCCCCTTTCTTTTTACTGAATTGTTTATAACTTTTATAATTTTTTTCGAGCATCTTTTGAAATTTTTCAAAAAATTGCTAGAGATTATTCCGAATCGAATGATCCCTGGATGATAATTTTCGGTGACCTTGGGCAGAAGTTCCCAGACTAAAGAAAGTCTATCAACGCCTAACCTTAGTATAGGAAACAAATATTGTCAAAAAGTGAGCCTAATCACGTTGTTTCAATTTCAAATAATCAACCCAGAACTAAGATATTATCAAAAGCATTTCAAAGTTTTCAAATTTATACAACATTCATCAATGGATTTCCCACATTATTTCTTGGTGGTAACGGTCTTTGGGACTTTCTTGAGGTTTCGGAAAATATCGAGTTCGAATATGTAACAACGCTCCTCATAGTAATTATTTTTCATTAGGTCATACTAAGTTTAATTTCAATATCGAATTTACATATACTGTGGTTCATTTTTTACAGGTTGGTTATTCACAACTCTTAGGCAACATAAACTGAAAGATCGACGGTGTCATTCGATAATAAATAACATCATTTTCAGTAATAGGACTCCAAGAACACTGATAAGTACAAGATAATTTCACTACAATTACTATTCACTACAACACGTTGCTGCTTGAAAGTAATGTGTTCGAGAAAATTGAATTTGTCGGTTTACGAGGGCTATTCAGAGGAAAATTGTGCTACTTTATAAACTGAAACTGAAAAAAATTCTAGGATGATGATTACAACCTCTAGAGTTGTTGAAGGTGTGACCATTTCAAAATTTCCAAAAAATTGACTGGCAAACGCTTGAAATATCAATTTTTTCTTGCTAAACAATCTCCGTGACAACAGAACTGATAAACGTGCCTACATACAGTATGATTGTAACGTTAATTCCATTGGTTCAATTTGCCTTGTGATCAGAAATGTGTTGATTTTATTAGTTCGTACTTATATTGTATAATATGATTCTACTATGAATCGAAATTTATGAAAAAACAGATAAAATAGAATGAAAATTACTACAGAGTAAAAAAAGATTTGAAAATTAAAAAGAATAAAAATAGGTAAAAATTAAAAATTAAATTAGAAAAGATTTAAGACCAAATATAGTAGGTATATGTGTATGGTATAGTAATCTTCAAAATACAAATTGTTATCCATCAAAAAACTTTGTATTTCATCTTTCCTCGAATTTTTATTCGGTACTTTGATAAGCTGTCGCGAATGATAGGAAGCGTTGTCAAGAACTATTACACTATTCACATCCAAATTTGAGATCAATGTGTTTTCAAACCATATTAGCTTTCATGTTCTTATGATAGTCATTATTGCAGTCCTCAAGTTTTTTTCCATATAATTTCAAAGAATTCGTAACCCATCTTTTACTTCCTCCGCAATGCACAATGATTAGTCGCGATCCTTTGTTTGCAGGCATGTTAGGCTTACACATTCTCGAACCATCAGTCCACCCTTTCCTAATTGTGACATGAGTGTCATACCAAGTTTCGTCCAAATAGAAAAATTGCCGGTGTAAGTATTTGTTACGCAATTCTACTATTCTTCTGCTTTTTATAACTGCTTGACGTTTGTTCATTATTTAAAATCTAAATCCTAGTTTCTTTATCCAATTCTGAAGAGTTTTGTCACACCAGCTCACGTTATGGCGGAAAGTATTAAATTTCTTCCTTATGATTTCAGTTGTAGGAATCTCATTGCTTTTGTAGCGGTCGTATATTGTTTTTTTTCAATGATTTTATTAGATGAACATATACAAGGTTTGGTAATCCTGTATCACATTACGTCTTGCGTTCATAAGCTCTATTTTTAACTATATTTACGTACAGTTGACAAAGGAATTTCGGTCAAATCTGATATTGCTTGTAATAGTTTGTTTCCTTCGAAACCAAACTTGAGATGTTATATACATTGAAACATACTCTCTGTATTTCAATATTCAAATGCATCCGAATCTTATTAACTGGTATTTATTTTTCGCATTGTTCACCATTGCTATTGGAATCACTACACTGGAAAAGTTTGCGTTGTTATCACACTCGTTATTACTATAAGTACTTGTCCAAGGACGCCAAATTTCAAACAGATAACAAAAATTTTAGATAATTATACCTGCACCAATATCGAATTTCAACACTCAAATCGCGATCAGTTCCTGAACTGAACACGACGGCGATAACCATCCCCGCACTCCCGATTTCTATTCGTCACCATAAAATGACTTCAAATTTAATTTTATGACTCGTCAGCCAATCATAAAACTTGGTTAGTAATAATTATCCAATTCTAACCGCAAATTCTACATTCCACGTGGACTAGTTCGCAGCCGGTTCATTTCTATGTATTGGTTTTTTTGCCTTTGAGAGTGCCGCCAACTTTAAGTGTGCACAATATCGTATACTTTGACTATACTATGGAAATTGTGAATGGCCAGTGTTACCGAGACGTGATAAACTATTCATAGCATGAAATTGAATTGGTTGATCTGGAAGACATTGACTGTTCCCGCAGATCGTGCGCACTTCTTATTTCAGGGCTGTGCGAAGGAAAAAGAAGGAGGGTTGGATAAATAATTCCTGGATTACGGCTAGGATTATATAAGAAAGATACAAATCATCAAATAAAAACAATTGTTCAAAATGTCCCCAGTTGAAGTCGAAACATTTCTGCTGCCTTCTACTGGGACACTATTTACTGTCAAAATGGCTTTAATGTTTAATAAAGTAGAAACAATTGAACAAAATTACTTTTTCCAATATGAAAAAAATCTAATTTCATTATTAATTTATATTTCTCAAATCAGCAAATGGCAAATGCTAATGTTAGTGAATTCAGTTTTGAGGTCAACAGCTATTTATATTCATATCATTCTATACAGAAGGAAACACTTTTTGTTTCGAAAATTGTTTTTGCGGAAATGTTATAGCGGAAGTCTAAGCTGGAATGCTTTACCCCACTAGGAAGTGCCTCAAGGACCTAAAGAATCCTTACAGTATTTTGAAGTTCTTTTGAAGTTCACGGTCGACATCTTTATCATCTGAAGATGCAGGCGATTGAAAATAGAGTGATAGGACTTGTTGATTTGAAATTGATCTAAGGGTTTTCAGAAACTGCGAGAAGAATGTATGAATCCTCATGCTTGTTGAGTAACTATGTTTGTGAATTTCACTAGTTCGGACTTCCATTGTCTAATATATAAAATGATTTGAAATCCCTGAAACAACTAAAAAAGGAGAAATTAAAAATAAAAAGCTGTAAGTAACAATTATATTGAGCAACAAAAAACCTGAAATGAAATAATAGTGAAATCAAATACCAGTAAAAATAAAACAATTGGACGCCCGAAGACGATTGTGGATACTAACAATCGAAACGTCGTGAACTAACTTGGCTTGAAATATCTTAACTTTTTATTTTTATCTTTATTTTCATTTTGTATTTCTTTATTTTTATTTTTTTTGTTCAATTGTTTCATTTTTACTTGTAATTTATTTCACTATTATTTCATTTCAGTTTTTTTTGCTCATGATAATTGTTATTTACAGCTATTTATTTTTAATTCTTCTTTTTTAGTTGTTTCAGGGATTTCAAATCATTTTTATATCAGACAATGGAAGTCCCAACTAGTGAAATTCATCATGAAACATTGTCAATCACCTTCAAACAAACTATGTTTGTTTTTCAAATTCCTTTGCCTTAGCGAAATATAATAGGTAGTATTTAGACCCTGTTTCATTGTCTGGATATGGCTGAAAAGAAGTTTGATTTATGAACATCTTAATAACTTTTTATTTAGTAAACAAGAACATTGAAATATGTTAATCTATTATTGAAAAAAAGTTGTTTAAACTTGCAACAGTCATGTATACATAGTTAGAACGTACGCAAATCGATTGGGCATACTTGGAGACTGGCTGTAAATCAAATTATCTAAAAGAACATTGTAGGTTAATGGACTGACACCTATCAGAAAACAACTACTCCTCTGGCCAATACCACGAAGAGCGTTGGATTATATTCGACAGGTGTCAGTGCAGGATTCTTCACAGAAGTTATTCTTGCATATGCTGTTGGCGATAGAACTGACGCAATCGATTTTCGATTATTGGAACACACTTGCAGACCGCTTTCGGGGTGTTTGGCCACTCGTCAGTGCTAGGTAGTGTCAATCATCAACATAATGTCGATGATTTCCGATAATTGGAAATCAAATTCCTTCAGAGTATCATTCCTCGAACAACAAACAACATTTTTTTCATTGCCCCATCTGCCTGTGAACGAGGTAACCAACCGCACCTGTCCTTAAACAATTACTCCCCTGGCTAATACCACAAAGAGTATTATTGGATTATATACGACAGATGTCAGTGCAGGATTATATACTGAAGTTATTCCTGCATATGCTGTTGGCGATACATCCGTCGTAATCGATTTTCTATTATTGGAACATACTCTGAAGGAATTTGATTCGATAGGTGTCAGACCATTAACTTACAGTGTATGTAATTTGGGACTGGCCTAAACGAATTGTTTTTTTTTTTAAATTATAAGAATATAATTTAAATTTCTTTCAATGACGGGTTTATGATGACGTAAATGTAGGTCGTTTGTTTATATCAGTTTATGTTTTTAAATAGTCTTGTTTCTCGAAAGCATCAAGAAAATAAATTCCATCCTATATTGATGAAAATTAGTTTATTGTCCATCACTTTTTCAGAGGTACAAACGTAATATTTCATATATGTATATATGTTGCGGTTCTTCGAAATCATTTTAACCGTGTCATGTTTTATGTGTCATATAGATTCATAAAAAATGGAATTACAATTGCTTTTTGTTTGTCACCACCACTAAATTCGTCATAATAAGTCTGTTAGTTCAATTATTATTTGAAAATAATGTAAGGACTCATATAGGACAGGAACCATATAATTTCTGGGCATTTTTCAAAACTAGTTTTTTTTACTAAACTTATTCTGCTGAATCAAATGTCATTCAGTACCATGGTTTGACTCTAATGTGTTCGTCACATAAAAAAGCAAGTGAAACAATATTTCAGGAGATATCGAAATGAGGCTTTGTCGAATGGTCTTATAGAATGAAATAACATGATTTTTAAAAACTTTCAATGTCTGGAAATAGCAAAGGATGTATCATTACTTAATCTTTTATAAAAATCTTCTTGGAATTAAAGAGAAATTTGATTTTGTACTTGAGAAATAACCGATGACTATGACTAAAAAGGAAATGAAAGTTCACCCTGTAATACATGAATAATTAGCTAATAAGGAAATAGGTTAGACCATCTGCGGATGACGAAATGCTAGCTAACCAATTGAAAAAGAAATGATAATAAAGTGGTTTAGTAAATTCCAAAGTAGTTTTTTTAAACCCCCTTCCCCCCGGTATCAAACTGGAGTTTATTTTGTGCCACAGAAATTTCGAATTAATCAAAGTTGGTTATGTGAGATGAATTATTTGTATTCACAGCAGCATAAGTATTACTGGAGAACGTTTTGAATGCATTTACCGCCTACTACTTCGAAAGATTTATTATTTTTCGAATAACCTTGAATAAATATCAAAGGAAAATAGACATATACGTTAAAATAATCAAGGATTATATCCCGAGTGCACCAAGTTTCTTCTGTTAAGATGTATGCAAATCCTTAGTTTTCGAAATTTTGCTAAGCAAATTACTTGAGTGTGTGAAAGTATGGTCTTGGAATTTTATCTCAAATTATTATATACATAAAACTTTGATGGATGTAGTAGGAAATCATCAAAAAAAAATATAATTAAAACTTCCTATGTTTTTATACTACTTGTATTTGTAACTGCCGTTACTGAAGTTCGTCCTACAGGAACATTTTCAAACGAATACTATATGTATTTGTTACACAAATGTTATTGAAATGGATACCTACAATATTGTATTCGTTTGAAAAATGTCCTTGTAGGATGAAACTGAAGTAACGTTAGTTACAAATACAAGTGGTAAAGTTTTATTTCTCATTTTTCATAGATAAAAGCATTTCTTCGAACGCAAAATTTTAAAAATTATGTAGTTACACACATTTTGATCGATAAAACTTATATTGTACGAGGGATATTGATGTTGACATCGCTTGCCGTGAATATCGACATTTTATTCGGTTAAATAGGTCTAGTGAATTCAATCGCTGTAAAACTCTGCAAAAGCAGCCTAGTCTTCAACTTTTTCATCGTTTTCATGCATAGAGGAAAATGATCACAGATAAAGAATATGCATTAATATATAGAGTGTTCTACTGAAAAACGATTGGAAGATGTTTCATAAACTACACCTTACGATTTGACCTTCACAGTAGCTTTTTTATAGTGATTACTTTAGGTTAGATTAGAAAGCGATGTATCTTACTCTTCGTAGACATTGTATTATTGATGTAAAATTGATAAACAAAATCATAACAAAAGGCAATCATAATTCGAGGATGTACCCTAGGTATGTAAAAATTTATGCTTTAGATAATTATTATCGAAAAAGTACCTGGATAGGTATCTCTCACTCATGATTACGCCGGGTATACAAACATTAGAGTAAATTAATTAACTTTCAGTAAGTTATCACTATGAAAACGCTACTGTGATAGCGAAACATTTCGTGATATATTTTGAAAATAAAGTTTGTGAATTTCAAATCGTAAGGTGTAATTCATGAAATTACTATGGATCTTCACCAAGTAACAGGCGAATCAGTCAGAAGAAAAAAAAAGATTGAAAGATGGTTTTCAGCAAAATTGAAACTACCTAATAAAAAAACCACTGGAATGTTAGGACTCCAAAAAGCAACTGATCAACGACTGAGCGAACCTAATACCAATACTTCCTAATCGGAAAAACATGATTGAAACTAAAAACTGACTTTCATACAAGGCAAAAAACAAGTACCTACCATTTATGTGAATACGAATAATGAAGTTTTGGAAAATGTATCGTGTATAAGGTTTCTTGGCATGTACATCAAAGAGTTGCTAATTTAGAAACTTAATTCTGTCAGCCATTCATAATACTATAATAATATAATACTGATAATACTCTATTATGCTCAAGTTGAATCCCGACTAAGATACGGAATATGTTTTTATGGATCATTCACTTGTTTTAATGATGTGTTCATATGATGTGTCTCTCGTACCTCTAGTTGTAGGGGATTTCTCAAAACTTATCAAATTTCAATATTGCCGTGTTTGTAAATATTGTTGTAAATTATGCCCTAAAGAAAATAGCGCCGGCCGCCACTGGTAGCCATAAACCAATCGTGACGTAGCTAAGAGCCCGCGAATCTACGATGTTCGCTGCCGCTCTAGATGCAGGGAGAATACTGCTACCGATTTCGATGGAATTTTGGCATAATTTTCTAGCGCATTCGATTACGATATATTAACGCTAGCATGGGCATATCGATACAGTCAGGTGGAAGTTACAGTGCGGTACGCGAAGCGAACTAGTAAGGCGATAGACATTCGAATAATAGTTGAAGTGTATTTAAAGTGAAATAAAGTTAAGTTTGATTGTTCAGTGTAGTCAATTATTGGTCAACCCACGGGGAAAAACGTAACAATATATTATTTAAAGTGTGTGTTTTTGTATTTTGTAATTTAAACTCTTTTAAAATAAATAAGCAAATTCACACCATCACTACAAGATAGCGAAATGACTTACGTAAATGTGCCAAATGTGTCACACCAATAGGTGGTTCCACTTATGTTTCGCTTGCGTTTATGCAGCTATTTGTATCAAGTACTTTCTTGGTTTTTTCCCATTTTGTCTTCAATCGAGGACCGCCTGCCCGGTACTGACGATGCCCAATAGGCTGAAACAGCTGTCTACTGGTGGCTCTTAAATTGAAATCAATATGGGAATGATCAAAAAGTACTTATCTATTAATTTTTTGATTCTCATGGAATTATTTTCCAGCAGCTTGACTGCATTAACCTTTCTAGATTATATATATACATATATACAAATAGAGATTTTATCGAGTGTGCATGATACAAATAAAAAATGAAACAATTCGTGGACACAACACTCCAAAATAGGGGCGGCAAACCGCGGACACGTGTTTCTGGCTATTGGCCTCATCAGCGCGGTGCAGCCAAGTGTAAAGATGGGCAACACTTGTTTGCCGAAAGCAGGAAACAACAAATACGCACGGAGTCAACCTAGAAAGTATCTGTTGAAAGGTGAATTTTACTCCTTAGAAGAGTTTTAGTCTTAGTTTAAGTTCTATTTTTTTTTGTTAATCAGCTATTATTTTGACAAATTCTATATATGTTTCTGCATGTTACTAAGAAAATGAAGTATTATTATTATTATTAAAATGTCTTTGAACATCATCTTGTTTTACTTTAGAAATAACTTTTACTGCGGCTTGTTTTCGATGATATTTGAATTGTTTGTATAAATTATTCAGGATCATTATTTCAAAAAATATCTAAAAAAAAATGCCCCTCAACAGTTCATCTCAGAAAGCTCAGCCGAAAAACCAAGTTCTCAATCACAAAAATGTAATTCATGACTTTTATCAATACCTTGTTTCTCAATGTACTCCTCCAAAAAAATCTACTACACCTGAAAGCGCAGGTCTGGTTTCAGAAAAAAGACCATATCTCAATGGGAATGAGATTATATAAAATATTGAAAAAGTCTACCAGACGATGTGCAGTTTAGTTGGGCGCTATACGACTGCGATTAGACTTTTTCTACAGTTCGATTATTACCCATCATGAATCTATCCACGATGGGAACGTTTCCTCAGTCGATGAGTGCAATTTAGTGCATCTCGTCCCATTAATCCTCGTCTACGAGAAGAGCGATGCCATAAAGGACATCGGCAGCAGCAACAGAAGTCAACAGTTCGAGTGGTATGGCGCCATCAGTCTCGCTGCGATCGACTAGCATACTTGCACGACGGCCGCTTTCCTCATTCTTATTTTATAATAGCCATTCGTGAAGCACTGAACATTTATAATTCAGTCTAATTAACGACGAGAAAACGTTCTTTACAAAAAATGCGTGATATGTTTTGAAATTGAGATTTCAACAATCATGAAAACTTATATAATTCGCCGAAACGTCGTATACATTTTTAAAACCAATGCATCGACTAGTTTACGTTTGTACCGTCCGATTATTAATCTTTTTTAGAATTACTCAGTGGGTGTGAATATCATAAATACTTGTCTTATCTACATAGAAACATTACATTTCGTTCTGACATTCATAATCAGAACGTGAGGTTCAAAGTTACTTTGTCACCTTGTTAGGAATCACAAGTTGAAAAGTAAGACCTCTTTAGTCCTTAGGTCGCACAAGTTTCAACTCTTGAGAGTTGTCGTTCGTAGGAGTTAACGAAAAACAGATTTTTTTTAAACCCCCATCATTCAGAATAGAAGTTTCTGTAGAAACATTCGAAATAGAAATAGTACAGTCAATGGATGCGTCAACAATTTGTGCATCCGAAATATTGACAAAATAATGAAAACGAAACGATGAAGCTACTAATCCGAATAAACTAACAATTTAATGAAGAATTGCTTTCATTAATGAAATTTACTATAAAGTAACCCTATGTTACGATTTTGGATCAATTTCATAGAATTTTTTAAAACTCCATTGAGTTTTCTGCAAATACATTTTATTTTATATACCAGTAATACCATTTCAGTATACGGAATATCACACCAAGTCATTTCCGATTTGAGATTATTATTTAATAATTGCGATATGAAATTCAATTAGTATAAAATGAAAAATCCTTTCAGTTTATAAGATATGAAAATAACTACTTCACCATTAATCCATTCAATTAAACTATCAAACGATAATGATATGGCATCAATTGGTTATAAAATTGAAAAAATATCTTTTTTTATAATATATCACGACATGCTGGAGTAGTTTATGAAATTACTATGGATCTTCATCAAGTAACGGCCGAATCAATCAGACAAATAAAAAATTACCGCCGACTTACCTCCGTTTGTATAGTTATCTTTACTGCCTGTTATTCCTCAGACTAACTATTTTGTCTTCGTCTTTCACTAGTAAAAGTAAAGGGCGTTTTTTATAGAGGTATAGAACTTTAAGTTGGCATTACTTTTCAAGATGGCGACCGATTTAACAGCTGTCAAGTGATTTATTCTTAGTTTGGTTTGGCAATTCATCATGAATAGACTCACGCCTGAACAACGCTTGCAAATAGTGCAATTTTATTTCGAAAATAATGGTTCTGTGCGGAAAACGTATCGCGCACTACGTCCATTTTATCGTCGACAAAATCGTCCATCAGAGCTGTTAATTCGATTAACCATGGAACGTTTTCGCACCACGTTTACTCTTATTGATAACTCGCATCCCCAGAGACGCCGTACGGTGCGTACAGAAGAAGCTCTTGCTGCTGTACAACGTAGCATTGAGGAAGACCCGGAGGAGTCCATCCGCCATCGAGCACAGAAATTGGATATGTGTCCATCCACTTTATGGAAGATTTTGCGGAAGGATTTTGCAAACGATCATCAAGTAAGGCGTAGATTCGTCGAATGGGCCCAAAACGAGATTACCGTTGTTCCCAATTTTCATAAGCAAATTTTGTTTAGCGATGAAGCGCACTTCTGGTTGAATGGCTACGTCAACAAACAAAACTGTCGCATTTGGAGTAAAGGTTATCCTCAAGTGTATGTGAAAACACCGTTACATCCACAAAAACTGACTGTTTGGTGCGCTTTATGGGCTGGTGGAATCATTGGTCCGTACTTTTCAAAAACGATGATGGCCAGAACGTTACAGTCAATGGTGATCGGTATAGAGCCATGATTACTAACTTTTTCATTCCTGAATTGAATAACCATGATGTCCAGGAGATGTGGTTTCAACAAGACGGTGCAACATGCCACACAGCTCGTGCCACAATAGATTTATTGAAAGACACGTTTGGTGACCGCCTAATTTTTGGACCTGTGAATTGGCCTCCAAGATCTTGTGATTTAACACCGCTAGACTACTTTCTGTGGGGCTATGTAAAGTCATTGGTCTATGCGGATAAGCCACAAACGCTTGACCATTTGGAAGACAACATTCGCCGTGTTATTGCCGATATACGGCCACAAATGTTGGAAAAAGTCATCAAAAATTGGACGTCCAGATTGGACTACATCCGCGCCAGCCGTGGCGGTCATATGCCAGAAATCATATTTAAAATGTAATGCCACAAGATTATCTTTCGGATAAATAAAATTCATGACAATCGAATAATCCATCGTTGTTTTATTGCAACTTAAAGTTCTATACCTCTATAAAAAAACACGCTTTACTAGTAAACGAATGTGTTTTATCGAGGTTATGTATTGACAACGCATTTGTAAAGATTCCTTGCCCCAAGTATATAATGAAATTCCCCATAGAACTAAACACGAATCAATTGAATAGTCGACTCCCTACTCATTCTCTTCTTTCTCACTTTCGTCATTAAAAAATATTATTGAATTCTACAACACCTCAACTGTATATATTCCTCAATCATAAGTCAACAGAATTCATTCAAGATATTCTTACTTTCAATTGTTGCATTCTTCACCTTTTTCTGAAAATCGAACATACTATCTATATATTTCATTACAACCTCGTGAAAATTAGGTGAACATTTTTCCTAGAGACGCGACTCTATTATAAGTGAACTTCGATTCTTATTTTTGATTTCAGTAAATGCTTAACGCTAGTCGGACTCTGTCCCCGAAGCCCGATACATTCGGAGGAGGCGCCAGCACCATCAACCAATGACCACCCCCACATCCTGAGGTAAGTGATCATTGGGTTCCAGCATCATGTGCCCTAAGCAGAGACAATGAGCCACAAATGACAGTCTTCTGCAGTTGTCCGGCTAAAATGCCTGCCTCAATGCGGCAAGCCTGCATGATCTTGAGATTCGAGAGTATAGAGGAGGACATAATTCCAACAATAATCAGAACGACCATCTCAACAGAATGGTTTGGATAGAGTCTGCGTACTTCCAAGAGGAAATCTCGATATTTCATCCGATTTTCTTTCTCAATTCAGACGATATTCGTCTCTACCGGATATCGTTTTGCTCTGCGGATCGAGAAGAACTACATCAAGGTTATTAGCCTGAGGGTGGGAAATAAATACTTCCAAAAAATATAGCACTTCTCATTCGCTACAACGGATTCAATATCCCCCGAAGCGTAGGGTTAACACCGATGTCTCATCAATATCTCCGAAGCGTAGGGTAACACCGGTGGCTCATCAATACCGATAAAGTGTCGTACAGTGAAACACGTGTTGCGGTTTTGTGAACTATTCAGTGACAATATCTCGATGGAGTGTTTGTTTACTTAAATACTTCATGAATTTTCATATACTGACTAATTCCATCATATTTCATCATTACTGCTGTGAAATAATAGTATTATTATCATTACGTAACCTAAACAATGTATTGACTAAAAAAATGGAAGAATCATGGTTTCGAAGAAAAATCCTTAAAACCAAATTAGAGCCAATTGAAGGAACAGATAACTAATTTTGAGAACGAATAAACCAGAAGCTAAATGATAGAATCAAAGCCACAAAAATAAGGTGAATTTTCATTTTTCATTTATAAAAATATTTATTTATTCATCAATTTTAATTATGTCCCCTTCAAAGTAGTTCCCCTCAGATATAATACACTTGTGCCAGCGTTTTTTCCAATCTTTACTTTTGGTATATCCTAGAGGTCCCTCAGCGATTTGGTTATTATCTCCTCAATCGTCGCAAAAGGACGTCTTTTCATGAGTCTCTTCAAACTTGAGAACTGGAAAAAGTCGCAGGGGGGCAAATCTGGTGAATACAGTAGCTGAGGCTTCTCGTATTGCTTCTTACAAGCGGCGCATAACTTCAAGATAATACTCCTTATTGAACGTGCGACCATGTGGCAAGAACTTCCGATGCACTATACGCCACGGTAATCGAAGAAAACACTGAGCAAAACTTTGACATTTGATCAAACTTGGCGTGCTTTTTTGGTCTTGACTCTCCTGGGTTCTTTCGATGGGACGACTGGATTTTGGTATCAATGCCATAACCGTATATGATTCGTCACCGGTTATGACCCTTTCAAGATCGCCATTGACGTCATTGAACAATTCCTGAGCGATGAATGGTTTTTTTTTAGTAAACTCAGCAATTTTGGAACGAACTTTGGTGCCACACGCTTCTTGCCCAACATTTCCCAATCAGTTGTTGATGTGCTGGGGCGACCAGAGCGAACGTCGTCATTAACATCTTCTCGAGCTTCTGAGAAAAGATTATTCCACTTGTAAACAGATTTCTAACTCAGTACAATTACTGCACGCCACTGTCAACATTTCAACTGTTTTTGAAAACTTGATTTCAGGTTTTACACAAAATTTTGTGCAAATTCTTTGATTTATTTTTTTCGATAGTAGAAAATCGCCGACAACGCAAAACACTAAACATGCTAAACAGCAGAAACTATACACATATGTTCGAGACTAGTGTACAACATAAAAAAATAAAAATTCGTTAATCAAATACATATATACGTAGCCCACGTATACGATGCACACACATTGTTACAATAAATCCCGGTGAGAGAAGATCTCAGTCTAGCAAGTATCCACAATAGTCAGCAGAATACTTATGAGAGAAAAAATAGAAATAAGTAATTGATTGATAAATCACATGAACTATTGATTTTTGAATGGAGTTAGTCCACTGACTGGACACCCCTAAAAAATAGAAAAAAGTATAGAAATAAGGAGATTATAATATCCCAGACGTGGGTATAGGACAATAAAAACAACCCACTAGAGGATGTTAGACAAGTTTATTATTGATATGAAAACATGCTTAACATTCTTGAGCCCCATTCCGCTAGGTTTTATAGATCGTAAAGCTACCAATCATAAAGCTGTCAGAATGCTCTTCTGACAAAATACTTGTCTCATCGTCTTTCATTGAGGCTAAAACAAGTACAATTGTTAATATATTAATCTGAATTACTTTGGAAATGTTTTTTTAATGTCATGATATTTTAAAAAAAAATCTAGTATGATTCCATTTAAAAAATGTTTTCACTATCTAAATCTTTTCGAACCTCGTATTTTTAATGTAGGGATCGATGGTCATATGTTTTTGCACAGCCAACTTATGTGCTGATACGCAATTTTCTTCACGCTATGAAATATAAAGTAAAAAAATTAATTAAACGAAAACTATGTAGTTGTATAGAGAATGGAAGTTATCGATATTTTTGATGCTGATGAATAAGATCTAGACTTCAATGTATGTAATTTGTAATAAACACGTCTGTTTGGACAAAAAATCTACAATGTATGGCCATCTTCAACAATCAAAACAAATCAAATAAAAACCAGAAATATATACCCCGAAACGACCAACTAGATTTAAGTAGACCTCCACTCTCGAATTTATAAGTTTAAAACCCCTATAATCTTCAGTGTTGAATTTTAAAGTTGGCACTCTGGTTCGTTTAACTACTTGTCCTATCTTACCTAAAAACTCCCGATATAACCGTGCGCTAGGAATCACACGTTAAAAGGTGAGAACTCGTTTCTCAACTTCTGAGAGTTGTCGTTCGTATGGGGGCGACAATTGATTAACGGATTTTTTTTTTAAACAGATACGGATTTTTCCAAATTTCACATTTTAGTTTCATACCTTATAATGGGGTTAAACCCGAAACCGGTCAAATAAATAAAATCGACTAGTGGTAATTAGACACGAGAATTTTTATTAATTTCATTAAACTGTTATAAAATTAATGTATTTCATTTGAATAACGAAAATCGATACTTTCAGTATATCTAACCTAAAGTGCTCCGAAACCTATTTCAGCTGTATTGCTAAATATTCATGATTCTTCTATGTTTTACTTTTTGCAACATCAGTTTCAAAAGAGCCATTCTATGTATAACCATGTATTTTCTGATTGGAAGATATTTCAATGATTCTAATAATATATGATTCTCAATTGTGTCAAAGCTATTTTCCGGGTTTATTGGCCGTGGTTATTATGCCTGAAGTTTCGTCTACTACTGCGGTAGACAGTATCAAAAGCGATGAGGTAACGGTTGAAGTGCTCAAGTTGTACCCGTAGAATTTCTGCGTTAAGAGGACATCTTAAGTACTTCAACTTCAACATCTTAAGCACTTCAACTTAAGCACGTCAATCGCAGTAGTAGACGAAACGTCAGACATAAAAACCTGTAGACCACGGCCAATAAACCTGGAAAATAGCTCTGAACCAGTTACTTTCGGCCGTGAAACTTTACTTCTTTGATCATAATTCTCAACTGTTTTAGGTCACTAATATTTTTTACTTCCAGAAAATGTCAATGGGAAAGGTGACTATCTGAAATGAAAAAGAGCTTCAAATAATACAAAAATCTTCTAGTGAAATTCATGAGTTTTCAAATCCACTGCAATACAAAGTGTGAATATCTAGAATGAAAATACTCTGTGATTTTTATAACTCTCAGAATACTTTTTGTAGATATTTCAGATATTACTCAATAAGAAATGAAATTTCCCATATCTCAAAAAATATACCGTCAAAGTTCCAGTTTTTGCATAGACAAAACAATCATAATTTCCGACCCTGAAAATCCTCACTTATCAATTTTGAATCAAATCGGACCATAATTGCATATCTTGTTCGCCATTGTGGAGCCGCCATTTTGTTTTTTCCCTTAGAAAAATTCCATAATGCATTGTCACCGAATTTATGTCAAATTAGCTTGCAAATGAAGTATTATAATACGCAATACGGAACAGTTTTTTCCCTCAGGAGGGCGCCAAAATAGAAAGTTAGGTTAGCGAAAATTGATGTGTCACTCTTATACTTTCCCTATTCAAATTTTTAGAGTGATAGTGACCGAGGGGTGAAGGGAGAAGTATAAGTATGAGATGTCCTTGGATTACAAATCAACGTGTTTTTGCATTTTTTTTTTTCAGAAAACATGTGTTTTGAAGATATTCGATATGTTTCGTTTTCGGTGCCCCACCCTGTATAACAAACTCAAGTAGTAATTTCCGAAGAAAAAACGTTTACGTATTGACCAAGCTTAGTGCAAATAAAAATCGATGTAGATATGAAACTCATGCACGGTTTATGTTATAAAATGACACACTTTTCACACCCTAATATTTTGTTTGTGATGACTTTGTAAAATTCGATTTTTTTTTGAGATAATGTGTGAATTTTCGTAAAAATTCGAAAATGAAAAATAAAATGAAAGTTTTATTTAGATAATCTAAATTATAACACTGAATTCAAATAGACTGTCTACATGAAAAAACTTTTCCAATAAATGATGTGTATATCAAAAAATACGCCATACCAATTTTAAAGTGTTATAACTCGGCAAAGATTAAGAATACTTTGATGGTGCTTGAACTAATATTGTATTTGAGAAAAAACCGTCTAGTAGGTAGGTACAGTGTTCAACTAAGAAGTTTGATAGATTTGAGATATGTATAATCTAGTAATACAACTACGAACATTTCTCCTCTTTTCTTTACCAATGACAAACATTTTTTTGAACACAAAGAATATTTCTCTCTTGAGTTTTGCGAGTCTAACCTTCTGAAAATAATTGAAGTATAACTATAAAAGAATGGGGAATGTTCCTCCTGACGAAAATCAAGTAGTTTTCATAAAAGAGCTCTAAAACAACGCATTTTAAAATTATCATCGCAAACTTTTTCTTTAAAAAATCATTTAAATACTTAAAAAAGAGGAATGAAATAATGCATTCAACATTTAAAGGGATTCGTTTCCATTTCACCATTTGGCAACATCGATTATAGCTAATAAAGGACAATGAATCTGTTACCTGTATGAGACAAACAAAGATGACATATTTCAGAGGCGTGCTGTTCTGTTTACTTATGTTTCGAGTTTGACATATGACATTTTGTGCACCTAACCTATCTTCCTCTATATAAATAAATAACAAAACAACTGTTGTTTATGTGGCTTGTGGAGGTGGTATTGCACTATAATTTATATTTTGCCTCAATTGTTGATTTATAAAGATAATTTTCCTTTTTTAAAGTAGAATATCTAGGTACGTATAAATTATTTCAACTTGATGTAGGCGCTGTTGCCAATATGTGAATTAGAAACAAATTCATTTAAAAATTAAAACCCAACATTCGAAACTTCAATTTGAATACTTTTCGAAGTGAATTTGAAAAACTCATGAATTAAACTCAACTTTATTTTGTTCAAGCTTGCATTTGCTGTAATAACCCAAATTGAGGAACATTCCCCATTACTGAAAACAGAAATGTTCAAAAACGTCTTACTCAAAAATGATTGTTTAACAAGCCTGAAAATATCGTTCAATGAAGGCGGATAAAAATTATAATATTTTATAAAAATTAAAACATTAATGAGTACTTCTACATTTGCTTCAACATTAGTGACACCTAGAGGCAAATTTCCTGGTTTAAGGTTTGCATAATCACTTGTTCATATATAGAGGAATTTGTCCTATATTAAAAACGGAACAAACAACTGACACAGGAGTCATTTAAATACCAAAAAATGCATCAATATGCAAAAAAAATAAACTTACGTTTGACTGGCAAGATCACTGGACTGTCTATCAGAGGAAGAGCTCAGCTTCCGCCTATTCCTGCTCCAAGCCTGCCACTGCTTCCTCAATCTTCTTTCAGAGTTTTTGGTGCTGAGATGTTTCCTGAGAAACTTCTGCCACTGAGTTAAACCGTCCCCTTCCTCACATTCCGAACAACTACTAGTGGAGCCGACACTGCTTTTCCTACTATTCAATGTACTATCACACCACGAGGACTTTCTACTTTCCGGAGTAGAGGGCGTCGTAACGCTAGATTTTCTCGATTCGAATCCAGAAGAAGACGACTTCCGTTCGGTTAAACTACTCTTTCGACTATCAGTCGGCGAGGATATCGCGATTTCAACCGTGGAGTGTCTTCTAGCAGGGACGTTGTCGAAGGTGATCAAATTGTTTTGCTGCTTCAGCCACCGGAGAACGTGTTCGTTTCTGTCTTCCTCCAAAGAGTCCAAGTGAAAATCATTCAGATTCTCATATATTTTCTCCTCTCGAGGTACGTAGCCCATTTTCCTTCTTCGCGGAGTAGCCTCCTCGTGCGCCGGATTCGGACTAGTTCGGTCGAATTCGGCGGTGCTAATTTTTCTCGATTTCGATACGACTTCCTCGTCGGAAATCTTCTCGATGGCGCTGACGATATCGTCGTCTAGCGCATCTCTGCTATACTTGCAGTACTTTTTGAGCAGCCTCAGAACGATCTCGTCATTTTCCTTAGACAATCTATCAGTCTTCTTTTGATCAGTCTCGGACTTAAATAAATTATTAATAAATAAATTGCTTCTATCTATGGACCTCAATTCTGGCATCGAAGGCCTTCGTGGTTGTTCTACGATTTTGTCCTCTGGAATTTGGCCGAGACTGACTTTTCGCTCGGCCGCACCATCAGTCGTTTTTATCACATTTTCACTACCTATAATTAGGTTCCTAACATCTAGATTTTGGAGCATGAGTTCCTTGTGTTTATCAGTGAGCTCTGCGAAACCGTCATCTTGCAGGATCAAATCTTTATTGGCTACTCTGCGAAGGAACTCCGATATGGCCGCCCAGTGGGCTTGAGTCAATACTCCATGGAGTCTGATCGATGATAACTGGAGAGGAGTCCACTTATTATCCTTGTAGCACCAAACTACACCCCCGCTTAAGTTAACCATACTTGAAATAAGTCATTAAAGATGTTTTCCGATGACAAGTGATAAAAACGTTTCTTGAGAAGCTACAAAGAAAACGAGTAGATATTATAACTGTTATAACTCTCGTTCGTCAATGCCTTGGTTATGTATACACAAATATTGGTAAGTCTGCGAAGCATATTTTCCGAAAGAAAAAAGAATGTTTGTAATCACTACAAGATTATCAATTAACAGCGAAGAATCAGTAAGTAACGCTTGATTTGTCATCAAAAATAAATACTTGGGTTCTATTCGAATAATCATTTTGGCCTCTATTCCGAAACTGAACCGATTCCTTGTTCTGGTTTCTCGACGTTGTGCAATGTTTTATGTATTTAACGTCGGCTTGTTGGATCTCGCGGTAAATTACTTTTGTTTTTATAGGACCGATTTCTAGGTTAAATTTGCAAGTCAATGACATCAATCTGCTTTCTTTCGTCAAACTTCCATTTTACAGCCAGTTGAGCTTCAACGCACTTTTTTACGAACGTAGATTATCGGTTTACATTCAAAGAAATTTTCGGAAATAGGTGCGTGAATGATGAAAATAGTGGGCATGGATGGCTTATAAAAATACTAATAAAATACAAATGCGTTTTTCACTTCTACTTTCTATTTAAAAACTATAATCATTAACAAAGACCAGCGTATACACAGCAGTACTATACGCTATATACCAATCTTTACTATTCTGTGAATTTGCCAGAAACGAAACTCATTTCCTAATTTGTACCGACTTGTTGAGTTCCATAAGGTCGTTACAAAATGAATTCACTCTTGACCCCCTTGTAAGGATTATTCTTGCCAGAATTCATATTATGAAGAAGAGCGATAAAACTGTCAGTTTTAAAACTGTCATTGTGGCATAAAGAACAACACGGATGTGGATAAGGCAGCTGGAATGGTTGCTAACTCCAACGAATATGAAGATGTACCACTCCACCTAGAAGATCTGAAGAATTATTATTTAACCCAAGAAGAATCTGACTGGCAGACTCTTTGAAATGAAACTGACGCGAAACTGAAATGCTCAAAACCAAGTGTGGATAAACGTATCTCACCATTGAAATTGACCAGAAAACGAGTTGTTCTCACACGTTTGCGAATCGACCATACAAAAATGACACATCTTTACTTGCTCCTAGGAGAACAACAATCTCTGTGTATTACATGCCAAATAGTACTAACAGTACAACACATATGAGGAAACCAGGAGACAACATAACATAGCTGGGGCAGTGAAAAAATTCTATGTGATGATGGTCGCACGTTGAGCAACCTGGTGGCATTTTTGAAAGCCTCAGATATAATAGATGAAATTTGAAGAATAAATAACAAGTAGGCGGCTAATAACCTAGCAATTGTTGCCGCAAAAAAATATATGGTACTGGGTATGAGAGAGATTCATTTAGAATATATTATTAAACAAAGGCGGATCATAACCAGCACAATTTTGAAGTTTGGAGGAACTTTTGGCTGAAGGCAATATTAATCCAGTAAGTCGATGTTGTAAAACCCCAGGGGTATCAGTTTTCTCGAAAAAATTTAAATGTGGTATAATACCCTAATAATATAATGTTAGTTATTTTAGTGAGTTTCACATTGAATATCAATTTGTCTTGGGTCAATCACATGTCAGTTTATGTAATTTGCGCTAAACCAAAAATGAACCATTCTCGACATATTCATTTGTTTCCTCATGAAATTCAAAAGTTTGATTGATTGAATATAAAAATAGGCGATTTATTATTGATTCATCAACATTCTTCATTCCATCGTCTTGTAGGAGTAACATATAAAAAATGTTTCGCAAGGTGTTCGGAATAGATGACTCATTCTGAAGTTATAAAAATGGTCCAAAACTCCGTTTTTCCAAATGGAACACCCTGTATTTTGGGCTAGTTTTGAATTTCCGATATAATCTATTGAAGACAGGATTTCAGATAAATACATAATGAATTGAAAATGCTCATTCTGAATATTTCATAAAAGAGCGAAAATTCAAAAATATTGCAACTTTCTGTAACTATTCGAAATGAAAGTTTCGTATCCTGTAGTTTCATGGTGGGAATCGCAGAAAACCTGAAATATACTGTGAACGGTTGATTTTTGTAATCACTCATGGAAATGAGTGAAAATCATCTCGGAATTTAAAAACTATCCTAAGATACAGGGTAATATTTGAAAAAAACTGAGTTTTGGCCCATTTTTTATATAGGGTGTAGTACAAAAACTCACATTAGAATTATGTCAAATATTCAAAAATGTAAAAATATACAGAATGTTTCATGTGAATTAAGGGAGTTGCTATCAACTTCCAGTATAACCGGAAGTGTTGCAAATCGTCAATATTTTTATTCAATAAAAGATATTAAAAAACTTGAATTTTTCAATTATTTGTCAAAGTACTATTAATCGACGGTCCTCGCGTTGACCCTACATACATGAGTTTCTTTTTTAATTGGATTGGGAAGTCAAAAATTTATCGAATGGCTATTTAAAAAAACACTATTAATTGATCATTGGAGCTTTCGGAAAGTTTTTTTTGTTTTTCCAGAATATCTAAAATTAAAAAATTGAAACAAACAATAAATCGAACATATGGAAATAACTCACCGAAATTAGGTTCAAAAATGAAATTGCATTCATTTATACAAACGAAAAGGGTGGATCTGAATATAATTTTGGTCTATATCATAACTATCATTCCCAATAAAAATGTAGAAAAAAAAGCATTTATCAGCTGTAAACTCAATTTAGGTATTTTGGGAAATAAAGGTTTTGGCTTTCTACTTTTCCATATTTGTACAAAAAAATAGAAGATTCCCACATTTTATTGTATAAAGATGGAGAAGTAGAAAGCCATAACCTGTTTTTTTTAAATTAATCTTTCCCAAAAATATACTGCTTTCAATTCAATTAATTAAGGTATTTCAAGATTATTCATTGAAAAGTTGAAATGTAATTATAAATTTCGCTCAAATTGAGTATTTTCGATTTTTTCTATAAAGAATTCTGACTTTTATTAATGTGAATCAATTCAAGAAATAATCTATTTGTTTTGTTATTTTCTACAGATAGAATTTTGGTTCAATTGAGTGTTTAATTTTTGGAAAAGAGAGTTTTTGGCTTTCTACTACTCCATCTTGATTCAAAAAATGTGGGAATCTTCCAAAGAAAGGAATGAAGGAATTTTAAAAGAAGTAAGTACATAGATGTGTAGATCATGTATCCTTCAGATACAAACTGGAAGAAAAAGCCCTCCTGAAACAGCTACTTTTATATAAACATTGAATTACACGAAAGAAGAAAAATTCTTTCGAAACAAATACTTTTATATGAACACTGAATTATACAAAAAATACTTTTCTCTATTCATTTTGTATTCCAAGTGTTTTTTGTATAATTCAGTGTTCATATAAAAGTATTTGTTTCGAAATAATTTTTCTTCTTTCGTGTAATTCAATATTTATATAAAAGTAGCTGTTTCAGGAGGGCTTTTTTTTCCATTTTGTATCTGAAAGTTACTTCTTTGCATGATCCACAAATCTATGTATAGTTACTTCTTTTAAAATTGATTGCTTTCTTCCTTCCTATGGAAATTCCCAAATTGTTTTGTATGAAGATGGAGTAGTGGAAAGTCAAACATTTTTTCCCAAGAATAACTCCAAAATGCTTGGGGTTATTTTTAGCGTCCGAAATTGAATGCTCTATTAAACCACAAGATCTTTTGCTCAGTCTGCAGTCACTTTGATGTGAGAAAATTCGTGAAGAGAGGTTACGAGAAGTCTCGCCAATGTATTCCAAATTACAGGATGTGCATGGAATGCTGTATATCACATCATATTTTTCTTTAGTCGGGAGGGTAGTTTTAGTGTTTCGAATAAAGGCGAGAAATAGTTTTGCAACACTTTGTAGGAATTTTGATATTTGTGATATCTCGGAAGATATTGAGTAATTTAGGTGTTAAGTTAGGAATATATTGAATTGAGAAATATCGAATAAATTCATGATGCTCATTATTGTTGTTTAAAGAGGAAGAATCATTGGTTTGAGAAAACACTTCTTCATATATAAATGTAGTTTGATTATTTAAATATTTGAGTATGTATTGGAAATTGGTAAACTGAATGAATATTTATTTCAAAGCTTGGTGGATAAGAATTATCTTTCAAAATATTTCTCAGTGAAGTTATCACTACACTGAGACTCAATCTGCCTACTTCTCTGGTTGTGACTTGACGCTGAGGTCTTATTCAGATTTTTTCAAAAATTATTTCAAATCATTATCTGTCAAATTTAGTAAAATCTATTTTTCCGTTAAACAGCTGACGCCCCCTGCGAACGACAACCCTCAGAAGTCTGAATTTGTGCGATATGTATATATATATATGTATATATGACGCTATTTATATATATATATATATATATATATATATATATATATATATATATATATATAAAATAGTATATATATTTAGGATATTCTGTTTTATCATTTTTCAAAATGAGTCTCGATAAATTTGTGCAAAAAATCACAATGCGAGGCTTCCTGTTATTCTCATGTCAAATGCCTTTTCAACCTGTGGTCCATCCAATGATAATCACGAAGAGCTATTAGACGCTAGCTTTTTTCGAATTAAATTACTGTTAGAGGTGGACATTATATTGCCGTCGAACTAGAACATACTGAGTTGAAGATGGAAACAGCTTCTAAATTTAGAACTCCATATATGAAATTATCCTTTGAGGTTGTCTAGAGTACACAACGGTATTCTGTAATCATTCTTGTTTGATGGGCACAGCTTAGCAAATATAATACTGATGATAGATACACAATGTAATGCCGACAACCGACATAATGAAGTAGAACGCCTTTCATGGTTTTAGATGTGGATGTATGTCCTTTTGAGTTCAGATCGGTGTGGAAATTTTCCTTGCTGAAATTCCTGATAAGCGTTTTTGAAAGCGACTCTCAACGAAGTCGGCGTCGGATACAGTTGAAGCGATATATTAATTGCAAAATGTTCGAAAAATATTAGTTCGATCCTTCTTGTATGAGGTTATCGAAGTCGGCAAAAAAAATTGAAAAACTGATAAAATTAAACAAGAAGGACTAGGCAGTTATAAAAGTTTACTTCTGACAAAATAATTTTTTTCAAATCTCCGAAAGTATCAAAAAGAATTGCCTTTTTCGCAGTAATGACCAGTGGTCGATGGAACCTTAAGTACCAAACGTATGTGGTATGTACGTTGACTGCGAGAACGAAGGTTATATCTCTGATCTCTAAGTCTCAGCAGCTACTGAGTGGTGAGCTACGTTATCACCATCAACCCCACCGCTCAAATGATGTTGGGGGAAGATTGCAAGTATGCTGGTGGGGGAGTCTATCAGCACCCCAACAATTCGAATAGAGAAGAATAAGAAGGTATATGGTCAACAGAACAACCAAGTTACAGTAGGACCAAACAGAACGACCCAGCAAAAGTACCGATCTATCAGGAGTGAGCTTTTGCACGAACACCCCACTATCACCACCTCCCCTACCATAACCCCTCCACCCTCTGAAATTATAAATACGAGTGAACAAATACCTCGCCAGTCAGTCGTTGCTGAGACTTCGAGATAAAACCTTCGTCCTCGCGGTCATCACTTACAACTACTGATAATGTCTGCCGCAGTAGCAGACGAAACGTTTGGTACGTCAGGTTCCATTCGACCACGGCCTACCAGCCCTGATTTTGTTACATTTAATTCACTTGCGTATTCATAATATTAAGTGATATATTTGCTGGCTATAATTGGATGATCCTCTGTTGTAAAATTATCTTGATAAAATAACTTTTCCCAAAACAGAAGATAACTTAAAAGATAACTGCAACTATTAGCCGTCTCCTCGTGATGTTAACTTGGTTAAGGTACGTTTTCCTAGCGACCAATTTTTAGTGCTGTGGTCGACGTGATTCAGAAGGAATCTATTACGCTGTGAGCCGCATGATTTACTTTGTTTTGATGATGAAACTAGTTGTTTTGGAAGGACTATTTCTTACAGTTGATATATGAAAGAAACTTCTACGTATTATCTACACATTTTTGTAAAAAGTTTATTTTGAACCGAATTACTTTCTTCCTTCCCACGGAAGTTTTCCACATGGAGAAGTAGAACTCAAAAGCTTTTTTTCCCAAAAACTATTCTCTCCAAAGAAATATACATCTTCAATCTAGAAATACAATTTCTTATGAAAACCGGCACATAGAAGATAATTCCGTTAAGCCAAATAATAAATTTCAACACCTTTTATTTTACTAGAGACCTCACATATAAATGGTAAATTATTTGAACACCTAAAAAGTTGCCAATGTGTGTCTAGTCTTAATTTTAAAATTTATAACAACAATTCAACATTGAATTCGAAATAAACCAATCAATTCGGGTAAAAAAAGAGAGAGAAGAACAAAATAACCAGAAAGAACCTAGAAAAATTTCGTTAATGTCAAATCAGTACTGAATTCAAAATTTCACTAGTTCTGACTTCTATTGTCCAATATGATTTGAAGTCTCTGAAAGAACAAATAAAATTAAAAATTGAAAGGAATAGCTGAAAATAACAATTATATTAAGCAATAAACCGTGAAATAAAATTACAATAAAATAAAAATAGACAAAAAATTTAACAATTAAAAATGAAATAAAATTAAAAAGATTTCAAACCAAGTTACTTCACGATGTTTCGTTTGTTAGTATCCACAATCGTCTTCGCGTGATGACCGCACTATTCATCCGAGAAATGACTATTAATAGGTCATTGGAACACTTTCACCTATCACCTTTCCCCTCTTCCCTCCCTCTGCTTCTCCGGTTTAGAGGGAGTTCACCGGTTTTTCGTTTGATTGAAAGTTTTCATATGTTGCGTATCTCTACACTAGCTAAGCTGAATCCGTCGTTGGACAACATATATGCAGCTTCTTTGAACTTCCTCTTAAGCCAGTGTTTCTCCTTGTGGATGATCTCAGCTTGTGACCACTTGATATTATGTTGATGAGACCAAACATGCTCTGGACTTCCAATGGCCTCTTACTTTCACCGATATAGGATTTGCCTGCCGCCAATCCTTGGAATCGCAATCTACGTTCGATGGCCTGGTTTTCGTGAGGCTGCTACGGATGGTGTTTCCAGATCTGAAGCAGGTTCTGATGTTGTACTTGGACTCAATTCTTCTTATTCTTTCCGACAATCCTCTGATGTAGGAAAGAGCAAGAATTCGAACACTTTCACCTATCACCTTTCGCCTCTTCCCTCCCTCCGCTTCTCCGGTTTAGAGGGAGTTCACCGGTTTTTCGTTTGATTGAAGGTTTTCATATGTTGCGTATCTCTACACTACCTAAGCTGAATCCGTCGTTGGACAACACATATGCAGCTTCTTTGCCAGTGCCAGTGTTTCACCTTGTGGATGATCTCAGCTTGTGACCACTTGATATTATGTTGATGAGACCAAACATGCTCTGGACTTCCAATGGCCTCTTAGTTTCACTGATATAGGATTTGCCGCACTCACAGGGTATCCGGTACATGCAATTATTGGAATCGCAAACTACATTCGATGGCCTGGTTTTCGAAAGGCTGCTACGGATGGTGATTCCAGATCTGAATCAGGTTCTGATGCTGTACTTGGACTCCATTCTTCTTATCCTTTCCGACAATCCTCTGATGTAGAAAAGAGCAAGCACTGGTTTTGATGGCTTATCTTCCTTGGGAGGCTCTTGCTGTCTTCCGGCCGAAATCTGTTCCACCATCACTTTGGAGTAACCATTCGTTAAAGATCTTTTTTGATAATGGCTAGTTCTTTCTCGTTAGCTTCCCTAGTGTTAGATACAAAGCCCGAAAACACGATCCATTAGAGTCTTTTTGGTAGATTGATGGTGGTTTGTATACCGAGAACCCACTAACACGTGACAGTATCTGAATCACGAATCCCGCCATACAAACAATCGAAACGTCGTGAAGTAGTTTAGTTCATTGCTTAATATAATTGTTCTTTCAGAGATTTTAAATCATATTATATCATATTAGACAACGAAAGTCCGAACTAGTAAAATTCACCTTGAAACATTGTCAACCACTTTCAAACAAACGTGGAAATATGTAATCACAAAATTTGTATTCATTTCATATTAAGTGTGCACAAAATATTCTTTTTCCGTTTAATAATCAACTACTTTTTTTATAGAACTATTATTTTGACAACAATGTAGAAAGATCAATTTAAACAAACATTTTTGACTGCTAATCCAACTGATGGAATAATCCCAAAATCGCATACGTCAAGCATCACGTCGGTGGGTGGCCGCCTAATACTTGAACAATACCATTTCATTAACGGCCGTGAAGGAGTTGTCCTATGTCGTTTTCTAACCAACGCCTTTTTAAAACAATACATACATTATAAACTATATAGAATGACAATTAGTAATGAATATGACCGTTCGCCTTCTCACGGTACGAAAGACTGTCCTACACTGAGAAAAAACTAAATCAACAGACAAAGTGATTTTGTCTATTCGAAAGTAACCTTAAGAACCCTCAAAGCCGATCAGGCAATTATTTCACTATTAACGTTTATCTAATTACGTTTTCAGAAAGTAGTTAGAAAAAAATAGGTATTGTCCTGTACATAATTGGCTGATAGGAAATTATTAGAGTGTAATTTATAATAAAAAATGTCGACAATGCCACATTTTGAATTTACATGTCCGCATTTGTTTGTCGTTCTACCCCGAAATTCATATGATTATCATAGGTTCATTTTTTTAATGAAATTACTTGAAAAACTAGCGGGAGTCAATTTAAAATTAACTGTATGAAGTTAAACGTAACCTACGCCAAGGACCTACTCATGTATTCGGTCGGTAATTTGTATAAATTGCCTTGTGAAGTAGTACCAGTCCAACTGAGAAAACTACCGTTGTAGTGAAACACGTATAGATTTTTTTTTAATGATGCAACCAATTTTCAGTATTTCAATATTAAAATATTTCACAAAAAGGATTTGAAGCTTTATAACTTATATTTATTATATGCCAGCGCTTTCGATAGCTGGCTGTGCTGTCATCTTATTGGTTCTACTCAAACTGAACGTTTTATCTTCTTGTTTGTTCTTTTATGTGCTTAGAACGCCTTAGTGCAGGTGAATTTGCCTGTATTTGGGTTACATCAGATAATATCCTTTGTGTTGGATTTTCTCTAGGTTCATTGTTTCTAGAGAATTTTTCAATCATCATCATGTAATCATTAGATTATATCATCCTAATTCCAATAAAGTATTCCTCACAACGGATTTAATATCCCCTCAAGCATAAGGCAACACCAGTGCCTCGTCAATACCATAGAAATGCCATAGAAGATAATAACATTATTATATTATTCAGTAATACTTTTGAAGAGAGTGACAATTTAAAAATTATGAATAATGAACGGTTGAAAGATTTATATGACAACGGAAGTGATAATGTATCGAAGAGCATAATTAGTGTATTATTGATCTCATTGGTTGATTTTACCATGTAATCAGAAATGCAATAATTTGATTGAAATTCTATTTAGGCAAAATATTTTGAGAATGAAAAATGAACTTGTGAATAAGTTCCCTTTTTCCACCACACAAAATAGATATTTTCGAATGTGTGAATATGATTATTCATCACTGAACATATTATTCTGAGTGTAGACTAAATAATTTGCATACAATGTTAATCTGCGAAACGCGAATATCCCGATTGACTTGCGGTATGACTCATAAGTTGTACAGGGAAAAGTATATTGATAATTCTTATTTACCAGTTTATTTAGCGTATTGTGTAATTGTGATTTGCATAATCAATGAAAGTTTGATCGAGTACATATATGAATCGGGAAAAATATTGAATTGGCTTTATTGTTCTTCGTCGAGAACACTTTCTTTTAAAGTTTTCACAAGATTCAACTCAATAATTCACATCCTATAAATTTCAAAACTACAGTGAATTTGGTAAGGATACCTTTGAATTTGAGTATTACTATTCAACGACAAATTGTTTCACCATTATCTTACTGATGTTTGGGTATGATATTCAAGAATGCTGAATTTTGGCGTTGAAAAAATATGTTTTGGGACAAAACAGAAGAAACTATATATTTTAAAGGTAAAATCAAATCAATTTTTGACATTTCGGAAATACGTTCAAGGTTAACAAGTTAGTTCCTTTCTAGGATATATTATTTACCATTGTTACTTAGTTTTCTCAACTAGCATGAAACTGTTTTTCCAAATTTGATTAAGTAAGACTTTCATTGTCTACTATGATTCTTCTATGATTCAAAATCTATGAAAGAACAAATACGGGCTATTTGACATTTATTATATAGATTATACTAAGGCTATAGATTATACTAAGGAATTTTGATTCTTGATGATTTAAAGTGTTTGTTTAAAAAAAGTTCCTGGAAAATCATATATAATCATCACATTTCAATTTGTTATCGAAAAATACATTTTTATAGTATTTGGACTTTAATGGGGCTATTAGATTTTGGTACATGAAAAGAAATTTTCCTTGATTGATTGCAACAGAATTTGAACCAAACTGACAGATTTTTCGATTTCAGTTTCCGGAGCGTATAACTAGGGGGCATGCCTTGTTCTTAACTCTACTTTATTCAAATAGAATCGGTACGGTGTTAGTAGTTCCCCCAAAGTCTCCACTAGCTTCTAGAATATAACAAATTTTGATATCAAATACATGACTTCCGGACTCAAATGCGTAAATTACACCAATAATTTTAAAGAATTCGAATCGGTTCAACTATACGAAAGAAAATGTTAATTTTGATTCGCTTCGTGTGAGCGGATGAAAATAGGTGAGATGAATTTAATAAAAGAAAACGGTAGATAATTTTTGATAAATCACCAGTTGTTTTTCAAAATATTCGTCGTTAAAACTTTGTGTTGAATCAATGTTTGGGATATTTCTGAGAAATTTTTCATTAATTTGTATCCGCATACACGATGAGAAACGTTTATCACCGAAATTTCAATTCAAAGGTAAGTTAATGTGAAAGTCAGTCACCATGAATCAAGCAAATACAGACAATGATGTATACTATCAACTCCATGTAATTGATAGTTTGACGTGTTATCTTACAGCTGGCAATGTCATGAGGAAGAATGATTCGTCGGTTTCTGATTTCACCGATGACTTCTGGGAAATGTTTGCCTCGGAAATAGCAAAAAAATATTTATCCAATCTGATTTTTGTTTCTATTGCATTAGACTATACCCACATTTCGTCATCTGCTTTATAGGTCTATACTTCAAAAAGTCGATTTGTTATATACAGTTTTTTTCTTTAATGCTTGGTAGTAAATCCTGAAGAGTCTACTTATTCCGTTGCGAATGTTTGTGAGGTGTCTTCTTCTACTGTGTGGAAACTTTTGAAGAGGAATAGTTATCATCCATACAAAATTAAAATGGTACACCAAATAAATGAAGATTACCCTGATTGAAGAACAGAATTCTGCGAAATCATTACGGAAACCATTGCAAGGCATCCTACCTATCTCCACAATATTTGTTTTAGTGTCGAATGTACATTTTTTTTTTAAATGGCAATGTTCACAGACAAAATTGCTGTTATTGGAATGACACCCACCCCCACGTTTTCGGGGAAATGCATACCCAATATCCATAAAAAATTAACGTTTGGGCAGGAATATTGGGAAACCATATTGTAGGACCTCTATTTATTGATCAAAATTGAACAGGGGAACTGTATTTGAATATGCTGGAAACTACTGTTGATTCTCTCATCAATGAAATCGTCGCATTACTCCAGACAAGTAAGAAACTATTTGGATACTATTTTTCCCGGTCGTTGGATTGGCCGTCATGGTCCTACAGAATGGCCAGCCCACTCGCCAGATTTGACACCTTTGGATTTTTTTATGGGGATTATTTGAAGCAAAAGGTATACGAAACTGAAACTGCTTCAATATTGGATATACGGCAGAGAACAATAAATATTTGTAGATATATTGACGTTTCTGTGTTCGAAAATGTTCGGTGTGAAATATCGGGTAGGCTGTTCATATGTCAAGAAGTTCCAGGCAACCATTTCGAGCATCTTCTGAACTGACCTCAAGCTTATTACCTCATATCATGTAGTTAAATATCAATGTATTCAGGCAATTATTTAAAGTTCCGCCTTTTTGAATTAGTTGAAGATATTGACATCATATTCTAGGGTTGTGAAGTATTCGTCAGAAGCTTCAAAAAGATGTGTCAGAAGACCCCCGTCTCCATTTAATTTTTTTTCCCAGATGGCGTCCAGATTTGTATTGTTGTATAACTGTGAATTGATGAAAATATCTATATACCTGGGCCTCATTTTCAAATCAAGTGAACTCTCACTCGGATATCTCTCTTTTCTCTCTTAAAACAGAGAGAGAAACATCCGATTTATCTATTGATGTGAGAGTTCACTTGATTTGAAAATAAGGCTTCTGGGGACCTATTACAAAATTTATTCAAATACTGCTATTTTTTTATATACGCTTAAAACGAGAATTGCTATCAACATTTATTATATTCAGGATATTGAAAAGATTCGGACAAAATTCCTTAAATTTTTAATATCAAAAAGAGATGGGATTCATCATGAACGTGGCACCGACAATAAAGAGTTATGTGAAAGTCTGAGTTTGAGGAGAAACGTACATTCTTTGTTTTTTTTTTTGTTATAAACTTGGCTTGTGATGTACTGTTTGGAACCTTTGGTGTAGTAATGAATATTACTGGAGTTTTTTCCCAACACCAAATCGTTATTTTTACACCTCGACACGTGTTTCGATCACCAAGTGATCATCTTCGAAAGGAAGATAAAACTAAAAACTACTCAAAACTAAAGCTACTTATACTAATCAGGTACATCATACAGGTAGGTAATCAGTAATACCACCCATACAAGTGTACCACCCTAAATTAATTTTACAATTGGCCTTTCTATTAGTTTACAATATGTCCTTATGTATGTTTAAATGTTACAGATATATATAGAACAATTTTCAGCTATATAAAATTAGTTTCACATATTGCCTATCTTTTGATGTTAGTTCATTATTTCCTAGCGTCCCAATTCCACAGACCTTGCAATACCTCAGGGAACTACTAGAGAAAAATAATTTCAATAACAACGAAATCGATGAATTCGTTTCTCTTACCAATTTGTGTATAAAACAAAATCGTTTCCAGGTAGAAGGTTGCTTTTATGAACAACAGGAAGGAACGGCCATGGGAAATCTCTTGTGCCCCTACCTGGCAGACCTGTTCATGAGCAGATTCGAAATGGAAACTAAAGAAAAGTCAAAGTATTTTCCTAGGATTTGGCTAAGGTATGTGGATGATATTTTCGCGGTATTCGATACCAAAAAATCGAATATCGAGGACTTTGTTTCCTTTTTAAATAATAGATGTCCATCAATAAAATTCACGTATGAATTAGAAAATAGGGGACAACTACCATTTCTTGACATTTTGGTAATGAGGAGCAAAGATGGAGGGTTAGAATACAATATATTTAGAAAAAAAACAAGCACGTACAGGTATATTCCTGACAGTTCACATCACTGTGGACAGCACAAACGTGCTGGGTTGAATTTTTTGGTGCATCGTCTTTTGACTTTCCCTCTAACACATGATAGGTTCACAAAAGAAAAACGTACAATACAGAAAATAGCAGCCACTAACGGTTTCCCGAGGGGTATTGTAGATGACACAATTAGGAAAAAGAAGTTTAGGTTAAGAATGAACGAAATCTCGACTTTCAAAAAGGACAAAAACCAAGATAAATACATCTCAGTTCCATACCACCAATATACGAAGAACTTTGGAAAGATTTTCAAGAAACTAGGTATGAAGGTGGTTTTTAAAACAAGTCATACACTGCAGAGCCTTTTGGGAAGTCCAAAAGACAAAGTCGAGAATTCGGAAAAGTCTGGAATTTACGAAATCGAATGTAAGGACTGCGATGCAAAATATTATGGACAGACAAAAAGATCTATTGAAGTGAGATATAAGGAACACATAGCACACTTAAAATACGGAAGACCTGAAAAATCAGCAGTCGCCCATCATATTTTGCAACAAAACCATTCCATAGACTTCAGTTCTTTAAGATTAGTTAGACAAGTTAACAACAACAGGCAGCTAGATGCCTATGAGAGTGTAGAAATAAGTAAACATAATAATATTATGAATAACGATAAGGGACCAATACCAAATAGCATACTATATAGCTTGTTGAAATAATATTGTTGGGTTTACTGATTACTACAAAAAGACACATTGTAAATATATTTAGATAGGCAATATGTGAAACTAATTTTATATAGCTGAAAATTGTTCTATATATATCTGTAACATTTAAACATACATAAGGACATATTGTAAACTAATAGAAAGGCCAATTGTAAAATTAATTTAGGGTGGTACACTTATATGGGTGGTATTACTGATTACCTACCTGTATGATGTACCTGATTAGTATAAGTAGCTTTAGTTTTGAGTAGTTTTTAGTTTTATCTTCCTCTTGAAGATGATCACTTGGTGATCGAAACACGTGTCGAGGTGTAAAAATAATGATTTGGTGTTGGGAAAAAACTCCAGTAATATTCATAAACTCAACTGTCATGGCAACTATGATAGTATTTATACAACTTTATCCAGAGGACTAGTACATGGTATGCAAAATGAAATGAAGTTAAATGATCGTTCCTGTCGTCAATTCCATGTTGAATATGTAATTTACAATCCCCTAAAGTCGAAAGTTGAGTACCAACTGATAATTTCTATTCGTGCACCAATTAATTAACCTAATAATTTCATTAGTATTATAATTGACAGACCTTGTATCTTGTAATGATTCAGATATTGAATATAATGAATATCAGCAAAGCATATTCTAAGTAATTATTAAAGATTGGAAACATTTCCGTGGAATATATTGCCAATATAATATATATATAATATATTGCCAATACAATTTGAGGTGAGTTGTCATGGTGCGTACGAAGATAATTGATGTTATAACATTTGTGATTATGCACGCATAAAGGAACTGTTTTGTCATAATAAAAGCAAAGTCATCAATATGCCGCATCTTTCACAACGAAGCCGTAATGCAATTAGACTGCGGAATACTGCGAATCAATCTACTGCAGATATTGAAGATGAAGAAGAAATCGCATGAGAGGAGTGTCGTATTTACTGTTGTCACTCAACTGGTACACTAGATCTCCTGCTTTACGCGTGTCTCTAAAGCCACTATTGTACTGCTTGAGAGTTAAAATCCACTGATAACTCAGTTTACTTTCTATAATAATTGTGATTGACATTACTATATACATGTATATACATTTTTCACTGCATTGTGTACCAATATACGGGTTTTCTGACACAAAATCTACTGCCAAGCATGAAAATGACCCGACAACACAAACACAAAATAAAAAAATCAATATTAGGCAGCTCAACCCAACATTTATGTTGATTCTGAGGGGGTCAGATCGCGCTCAACTCGACTTGCGCTTTGCGATTGTTCTAGTTTTCTCGTCACTTCAAGATACTTCCAGTGACTTCCCAATAGGCTTCGAAAGATCACGAAAACCATATATAAACACTACCATAAAGCATATCGAGGAATTCTAGTTGACAGTGCGGTACGAAATGATCTAATAAGGCGATAAACATTTGAATGTTAGTTTGAAGTTTCAGTTGAAGTGTTTGGTTGCATTGTCAGTGTAGCAGTGAAATGAAGTTAACTTTAATTGTACAGTGTATTCAATTATTGGCAAACCCACTGGGAAAATGTAACAATACATTGGAAGTATAAGTACAAACCGACAAACCAGTTGTAGTCGAACCTACACTCGAAGAAAGCACTCGCATTATCTCGTTCGAAGAAACACAGATACTGGTCACAACTCAGAAAATTCATTGATAGGAAGGCAATAAAAATTCGTTTAGACGAAGTAAATTTCGATAGAAAGGAAGAGGAAATTAACATAAATAAAATCAAGCTACCTGTCCTCACTTGAACACACATAAAGTCATTTAATCTAACCAATAAAAATGAGATCAAGGCCACCACCAATGGAATAATACCAATTGAATAATACCGGAGACAAAGACCCACCCGAATACCTCTTCCTCTGTATGTAATGACTACCACAGTGTAAGACGATACTTCAGTCTTGAAACCCTGCACACCACGTCCAATGAACCCGGAAAATAGCTTTTGACACAAATAACAACTTACTTCAACTTCATAAATTTTCTATATTTCATATATAAACAAACGAACGACAACCCTCAGAAGTCGAAACTTGTGCGAGCTAAGGATTAACGAGGTCTTACATTTTAACATGCGATTTCCAACACGGGTTGGACGCTAGCTAACACGGCGGTCGATTGAGTGAGTGATCAAAGCACCCACGTCGGACCGACCGGTATAAACAATATATTTTTAAATTTTCTGTAAAAATTTAATGTTGAATTTAACCATCACCACTAAGAAATAACTCTCTTTTTGTTCGTCACGAGGATTCACAAGTGAGGTGGCGGAGTAAGGAAGACGGTCGCCCACGTTACGTCGTTTCTAATTGCTCTGGAGTATTTGTTTACTCAGGAGAGACGCGGAAGCGATAAACTTCTGCACCTCGACTCCACCCGACGTCCTTTGTGTGTGAATTTTCGCTAAGATATTAGACTCGTCATAAAGGAAATGTTTGAATAGTATATATTAATAGTAATAAACGTTTCTAACGATTTCTAGTAAAAACCGTACTGCCGATGTACAAGATAAGTGCAAATTTGCAAGCGAGTTTGAAGTTTTTCGCTTATATTTACACAAACTGAATTCATCATCTTAAATATGATATATTAGTTGAATAACTGCATTTCTGAAACACAGTATATGAATTTTCAATACGAGTTTTTCATTTTCATCGATAAGATCTTGTCAAATTTTAAAAAGTGAGAAGGCGACAATGACACTTTCTCTAACGAAAACGGCATTTATAGGATTGACAGAAGACTGAATTCAAGAACATCAAAGATAAAAAAGGCTCCCCAAAACGATAATCTGCAAGGTCAAGCTTCGACATCGACTGCTGATCGAGATTCAAAAGAAGAAAAACGTGATATTTCTATATACTAACAAAGTAATGCTGTAACGTAACATACTCTGCTCAACATATAACATGCAACCCATTAACGATTCATCGATTAAAGTAAATAAATCAATAACTTGATACATAAAATTTGCATTTTCATCCGCATTCAAGCAAGGAAAATTTGTTGTCGCACGTGAATCATTAATTATTACAAAATGAATTCCTACACATACTGTTCCAACTCTCAACGGACAAACACACCCGAATATAAAGGAGTGCACAACTATGATATACATATCGCAAATATTATTAATTACAAGGTTGTTCACCTTTCCGATCCAATCAAGAGTGGGTATGGGTGACTGAAACCGCAGTCTTGAGCGACACTGTAGGTAGGTAGGATTTTCTTGTCGAAATGGCCCCTCTATTCTAAAAAGTATCAACAAATCTGAGCTGAACGGTAAGTGAATGTTCAAAAAATAGATGGAAGTGCGTGTCTCGGTAGCTGTCTGTGTGAAGCTAAACTATGTTCTTAAATATCATCGGTCATGCTAGGAACCACACGTTATGTGATGGAACTAGCCGATACTTGATGAAAATCCATAACCTATTCAAGTAATACTTCATTGTGGGTCTTTCACTGGACAGTTTACAAAATCGCAACACAATAGCTTTCCCAAGCAATTTCATATAAGTATGATTATGAAAACGCTTGAGGAAGCTGTTGTATAGCGAAACACGTGTTTCAGTTTCGTAAATTGTTCAGTAAAAATCTCACAAAGTGTTACCTCAATGAATCTCACGTCAATCCTTACGTTTCGACTTTTTAGAGTTGCTGTTAGTTGTAAACCTACAACTGCCTGACTGGGGCTTACTGAGACAATAAATGATTCCACCCGTACAGTATCAATACCAACTAACATAAGCATAATTTTTTTTTCAAGGACAAAACACAAGCACTACAGAAAAATCCTTAAGGCGCTCCCAGAGCGGTTCCAGTGCGAAAGTAGCGATTCACATTGGATTTGTATCGCTGGAGAATAAATCCATTTGGAAAAACGTTCTCAGGAAGTTTATTTCACATAAACGCAGTTTTCCAGATAAACAGTGAAGTTCGAGGTGTACTGAGCTGAACCCCAAAACGATGAGCAGCCAAAGTCCGTCGCGTATTTCTGATATGTACCGCTCTTGGTGGAATCAAATGTGCCAAGTCACTTGAACATTTCACATGAAAGTATCTATAGAAGAGAGACAAATCTCCAACCTTTCTTCGATGTTCCAGGCTATCGAAGTTGCACGTGATGTTCGCGTCTCCAATAAGGCGGATGGTTCTTTTCTGAATGGAATCCAGCATCTTCAGGGTATGTTTGGGGCAGAGCTCCATACATGAGAACAAAACTCCAAAGAAGGTCTGATCTGAGCTTTATGAAACATCAAAAGTTGCTGAGGTGTGTATAGTTTTCTGGTTCGGAACAGTATTTCATGTTTTTAAGAAGCAGTATTTGCAATTACAGCGACATGATTGTGTCCAGACTTAATAGTGTTCATTTTAACCCCCGACAAACTTATCGAAGCAGAAAGCGAAATTGTCTGACCTGACATTATTATATCCGGTTCGGAGACATTTATCTTTTTGGAGAAAACCGATGCCTGAGTTTTCGTGGCATTGAATTCAATCTGGTTACTTTCACCCCAATTCGAAAACACTTTCTTGATCCTCATTAAGATATGCAACCTCCTGCTACCGGTGAAGATGCGCCTCCGTAACCGATGTGCTAGAATTCAAAGGGAATGACGAGAGTGCTGTCATCATCAAAGCAATATATTGGATTCTTGTTTTTTCCATTAAGTCGTTGATATACAACAAAAAGAGGGTTGGAGACAATATGGATATCTGGGGAACACCAGCCTCGATATCCATCGACAGCCACTTGCAGGGAACGTTCTTTCAAGAAGCTGAAGAGCCATAAACATAAATGATCCGACAAGACATATCATTGAAGTTTGGCCAGGTTTTCACCTATTATTATTATTATTAATATTATCTGAAATATTTACCTTTTAAAAGTATTAATTTTATATTCGGGGGATCCTTTGTTCAACACATTTATGATTTCATTAAGAAATGTTCTATATTTTATTAGAAAATTAATAAACTTGATATTTTGTACTGGAACCTCTGGCATAAAATGAATTTATTGAAAACACTTTCCCAGAACAAAATACGGTCTCTCAGGAGATCATTGACTCATTTTGAGTATTTTTTGACTTCAAATTAGGAATAATGTGAATTGTGAATAAGGTTAGGTTAGGTTATAATAAAAAAAAACCTCTAAATTAATTGATTAAAATTCGAAATTTTCAAATTACATTATATAAAAAGTGCGATTGAGACATTTCACCTTTCAAAGCAACTGTCGCGAGACGTTAGTCGAAATAGTACTTAAACAGTCAAATGTAATCGCACAGTTGACACAGTTGACACAGTCGAGTCTATACTCAATAATCTGTTGGGTAACTATTTGGGCTCGTCTTACAGTTGTTACAACGGCGAACCCGAACAAGCCTATAGCAAACATGTACTAGGTTAGGGTTTAGGTTTTGGTTGTACCAAAATATACATCCAAAAAGTCATTGTGATAAATAAATTATAGAAACTGACTGAGACAAGTTTAGCTTACATAACATTTTGTGCAATACTCTAAACTTAACCGCGGATATATTACATGGGCAGAAAAGTCTAGGGTCTAACACATATATGGCTTAGTCTTATTGCGTTCACATTTTCATAGGAGCCTAAAATGAGCCTAAAGTTCTCAGTATATTTCTGCCTCTTCCACTTCAACCGAATATGCAATTTGAACGTGGAGCAAAACAATATTCAATATTGTAATCAAGGTACCTAAAATAACCCTGAAAGTTTTTGCAAATTTAAATTTTCCATGAAGTGAAGGATTTCGATTTGGCTCTATCAGCTACATGGTAAAGCTAGCAAAACACACTCTAAAAGTCAGCGATGAGGGGTTATGGGAGCCTAAAATGAGTTTTAAATATTAAATATATTTCTTTCTCACCCATAGTTGGAGAATATTTCCGAAAAGTTATTTCCGGCTTTTATCGCGTGTATCTGAGGTAATCACCCAAATATTCAATTCAAACTATAGGCAAAAAATGGGCTATGGGCATAACGTAATTTTGGAGCCTAAAATTATAAGTTTAAATTTTCCAAAAAGTGAAGGATTTCGATTTGGATCCGCCATCCTGACGGTAAAGATAGCAGATTCCACAGATTAAAAAAAAACAATGTGTAGGGGCAATACGAGTTATTAGGCTCCTATTGCCTATTATGAGCCTAAAATTATGACGTAGTTCTGATTCAAGAAAAAAATGTTTTTTCTTAACGTTAGCTAGCAGAACCCACGATATCACCGTTTGATGAAGAGCAGAAACATCTTGAGTAGAGTACAAAATTAACCTAAAACTATGGCCCGAAAATAAATATAAAAATTCGAAATGGTTCCGCTAGCTCAACAAGGGTAATGAATTAAGTAGGTCATACAATAATTTCAGCTATATCACTCTTCTCTCATTTCCTTTCTTCATTTATTTCTAGAATTTCGAACAAAAGAATTCATTGTATAATGTTTGATAAGGAAGAAAACGAGGCCGTTCATTCAACACGTAAAAGAATAGTTACAACTATTTGGAACAGCGATAAATATGTAGTTTATTATTGTAAGAACATGGATACCAGGCGACTGACAATATTATTTGAACTGATGCAACCATTACTTAATCCGATCCACTAATGAAACTGACTGAATCAATATGTAGATATTTTTTACCGTTTTGAATATCGATATTGGAATGATTCCCCACGGCTGGTATTTTGAAATGCCCCTCAGAAATAAACGTTTCATTTCTCGAGAGGCTACACCCTTTTGAATCATTGTTATGTTGCATTTGAAGAAATAAAACCATGCTCATTACATCTCTGAAAACGTATGAGTTCGTTGGTGTTTCCATAATATAAATATTTGGAATGTATTAAAAACCTAAAGATTTTCATAATATCCAACACAACAGTATTTGAATGGAGTTCAAAATTGGTTCGTTCCGATTCGAACGACACCCCAAAAAGTTGGATTAAGCTAAGGATTAACAAAGTATTATAATTTAACGTGTGATTCTTAACAACGAACTATTCACACTAACCTATCAGCTAACGTCTAAATATAAATCTAGTTTTTCAAACCATGAAGACATCAAACATTCAGTAGTTTTTGTTTAGGTTTTGTTCCCAATGTGCACTTGAAGTGAATACAATCGTTGAATGTTGATAAAAGGAATATAAAACATTTCGAATGACCTCTTGCTATAAATACCATAAACTTATGATGAGGAAATACTGCAAAACTCGTCTGCAGAAGACCCAGTCCTATTGATTTACTAGTAGTAATGAGCAAATATACAATTTTGATGAATGTATTACCCAGAAAGACTTTTACAAACTTTTCTGTCAGTCATCTGAACTGAAATATAATTTATTAAATCAATCACCTTATCAATTTTACTTTCCGATATTGCCAATAATGCATACCAAATGATAATTGATTATATTAACAATCGACGGAGCCTATTTTTTTAATACTAAGCTCTTATGAATGGTAGTACTACTGCATACCAACATGTAGCCCATTTTTTGAGCCATCTACATCTATCAGTTTCAAAACAGTGCATGAATTTATATATAGAACAATTATGGTAACGAGTGTTTGATTTTTGAATACCATGGTCGGCATTAATCAACGTTACTGACTGAATCATTATTCTGCAAAGAGTTTTCATCACTACTTTTTGAACACACCTCGTATTTAGAGTGTTTAGATATTTTGACTTTCTGAATACCTCAATACTTTACGAATTGTTGAATGTTTACGCTTGTTAGTAAAAATAATGTAGTTGAGGTTATAATATTGATAATAATATAATTTTGTTTTGCAGTAGTGGATTATGGTCAACTTTTTTATTCAATGATTCGTTACATTATTGCAATTATCGTGAGATCCCTAATATTTTTCAGTTCATCCATTACTAAAAAATCAAACAAAAAATCATTTTTGTTTATAATATCATTTCAGATATTCAGTTGTAGGCAAATGTAGCAATAGGATTTTGTTGAAATCAGTAGCAGCGGTTAAGAAATCAAATCACTCATAATTTCTTTGTAGATTCTGCAAAATAGAGATCTTTTCAAACTTCCACTCTCTTTGATATTACCTATTGGTGATTTAGTTTTACAATTATTACTTTACATGTATTATTTGTAAAATAATATTCTGGCAAAATCAGCAACTGACTAGTTTGCATTTGTTTTATTACATACGTCATGTCTTGCTACCAGTTATGTTCATTCTAGATTATATTGAATTGAATTGAAATATCAAATTAGTGCATCTGTATCTGTAGAGTAGGGAGGGTGAGTGTAAGCCCACAGCACTTAGGTCACATGTGACCCATTGTACATCCTCCCGAGGAGTTGTCCTCCTAGGTCCTAGGTCAGCGTCCATCCTATCCTTTCCAGGAAGGTGGACAGGTCACTTGGAGACATCTCCTTTATATCGGCAGGTGTAGGCCAAGACTCGCCGAACACACACTCTCTTATTGAGGATAACTCCGGGCATTCACATAGGACATGCCTGACAGTCTCATCTTCCTGTTTACACATCCTGCATAGAGGTGTGTCCCTTAGCCCCATATTATGGAGGTGTTTCCTCAGATGACAGTAGCCAGTCAGAAATCCTACTATTAACCGTATATTTTTCCTGGTCATCGCCAGATATTTCTTCGGCCCCAGCTTCCCAGGGTGATCCTGGCAAGATTGCATCCTTTGATTCCATCCCATCTCTTTGGAGATTGAGCATAGGTGTAACATTTGGCTAGTTCCGCAATTGTCGAAGTCATCAGGCCGTAGGTGCCACTGGGTCTTAAAATTCTTAGTCCAGCCTCTTCCTTGGCTAAAGAGTCGGCAATGCGATTACCTTTACTCCTGTCGTGCCCTTTAACCCACCTCAGGATAATCAAATTAGGGCATATTTTAGGTTCTTGAGAAACTCAATCACCTAAAGAATGCCTTCAAAGGAAATGGGTACAGCGAAGGAGAATTCAAGCTGGACATACGACCCAGGAGGAGGATAGCTCTTGGATAGACGGGACTAGGAGAATCCTAGAGAAACACGATGTGAATATGCTCTCAACAAAGAAGGAACTCACATTACTTCATTCGCAGATTTAGAAATACTTGATAAAACTCAAAATTACTATCCAAGAGTATATGGAGAAGCAATATAAACGGGGATAATTTCAACAGAAAATAGGAGGCAATGAACATTAATAAAATCTGGCTACCTGTCCTTAATTGTAGGTAAGCAAAGTAATCAAATTAGTAGAAACCAAGCCACGCACACCAATAATAATATAAAACCGGAGTCAACTACCAACATTGTAATTTTTGGTTTGGGAACAACGGGAACAACAACTCAAGCACTGCGACCGTTACTTAATCACCTTTGATGATGTCTACCGCAGTTGTAGATGAAACATCAGGCATACATTTCTGCATATCACGGCTTAAGAACCCGAAAAATAGCCTTCATTTGAAGGCACTTAGATATAAGATGGTTTTAATGTAAAAATGACAGTTGAACAAGTTTGCAGCTTTCTCCCAAAAATATAATGTAGAATGCATAGCTTTATGAAATCACTTTTGTATCGTGATATGATTAAAAAATGTCACCATTGCAACTAATTTTCATTTGTTTTATTATATATGAATTAACTTGCATTTTTATTTTCATTTTTAACACGCCAGGATTAAATAATTTCCTCAAACAGTCTGTGTGTGAGAGCAAGTGAGACAACCACACTGTCTGCGAATGCGTATATATTTTATATTAAAACAAATGGGCTTGAAATAGCAAGCTAAACAAAAAGAGGAAAATGAATAATAGTTTGAAAAACTAAAAAAAAACACGCTTTAATAGCAACACAAACTAAAAAATAATTCGAAACTAATTTAAGTTTGAGTTCAACATCGATAATGGATAAGTCCTACGGCTTGAAGTAACTAATGACTTTCAATAAGTCTGAAAACAGAATAAATCTATTTACAAAATAATAATTTTGTTGTAAAAAAACGTGTGGTGCTAAATATCCATTGTTATAAATACTTGGTTGGGGACTGTTTGCCAAATTGGAGCCATAATAAAAAATATAATTTGAAGCATCTTACGCTTTTTTACGACAAAATCTTTTTTTTTTGTAAAAAGATTCATTTTGATGTCAGACTTATTGAAAGTCATTAGTTACGTTAAGCCGTAGGACTTATCCTTCAATCATTAGTTACATCAAGTCATAGGACTTATTTTCGATGTTGAACAAAATCTTGAAGTAGTTTCGAATTATTTTTTATTTTACAGTTTGTGTTGCTACTGAAGCGTGTTTTCTAGTTTTCTGAACTATTATTTATTTTTATCCTAAGGTTTTAAACAGATTTTATTTCTATGGTAGTCCCGAGATGTAGTAAATACAATTTTACTCGTCTTTTCTTTTAGTGTGTTCTGCAGCTTTCTGAAAATTTCCCAAAATTCAGATATTTTGTCCCAGAGTGTCAAGCAATATTAACACAAAACTTATTTCACCTCGGAACTTATAAATGTTCTAAACCCAGCTCCAGACTCGTTTTTCGATCGTTTTCAAAATACACTAAATTATGTTACCTAGCGATAACGAATAAAATATTCGTTATCTAACAAAACATTTGTGTCAATTCGCAACCGGTTGGGAACTTTTTTGTATATCATTTGGACCTCTTTGAAGGTCAAGGTGATCTCCTCTTATTTCTAATTTGTGAATGATCCCTAGAAACACTGTTGTATTTTTCGTGAGATGAAGTTTTTAGGTTTTCTTACTCAATTCTAACAATTTCAACTAAAATACAGGTACTAATTTTGTTTCAATCACTTTTTGAGTTATTGACTCAATTTTTATAATACTGGCATGGTTTAAAAACCTCGGGCCTAACACATAGACACCGCTTTTCCAGTTAGTACCAACCCTCAAACAAAACTTTGTGAGTTATTGTGCTAAGAGTGAAACTACGTCTGTTATTTTCAAAACAGTGGACCAAAAACAATTTCGTGTTTTAATTTTAAACTGCTTCTTGATGGAAAAAAATACCGTTTAAGCAAAGCATTGACTTGAAAATTGTTATAAAGACTCCGCTCCATCAGAAACAACAAGTAAACGTTGGTTTGCTGATGTCAAACGTGGTCGTAGAGACATCGATGATGCAGAACGCAGTGAACGTCCAAATGAGGCAGTAACACCAGAAAACATAAAAAAATCCACAAAATAGTTTTGAATGATCGAGAAGTAAAGTTGCGTGGCTTTAAATTGCATGAACATTCAACTATAAGAAAGCTCTGTTCAAAGTGGGTGCCGCGCGAGCTCACTGTTGACCAAAAACAAGAACGTCTTGATGATTCTGAGCAGTGTTTAGCCATGTCTAAACATAACAAATTAGAAAGTATGCGTCGATATGTGACAATGTATGAAACATGGATCCATCACTTCACTCCGGAATCAAAATGATCATCTGAGAGGAAAGTGTAGTGTATCTGACCGACTGCGAAAAACACTACTGCCAAACAGTAGTTGGAAGTATGTTATGTTTGGGAAAAGATCGAATAAAATAGTAATTCCGACTGAACTCAGAAAAACAGTCCTACGAGCCGCACATGAAGACCATTCAGGTATAGTTGCGATAAAAAATAGGCTCAGGACAAAGGTTTGATGGTCAAAAATCGATTATGACGCCGGACACTTGGTAAGAACGTGCAGGGGGTGTACTTTGGTGTCGGCTCCAAACCACCCAGATCGAATGATACACAGGGAACTTCCGACATCAGCATGGATTGATATAGCTATAGACTACATGGGGCCTTCACCGAGTGGAGATTACTTATTCGTAATAATTAACTACTTCAGTCGTTACAAGGAGGTCAAAATTATGCGAAATATCACCGCAGCCAAGTGGTACTACACGAAATATTTTCAAGACTAGGTTTTCCAGTATCGATAACTGCAGATAACGGCAAACAAGTGACATCAAAAGAATTGACGGATTTTTGCAAAGAAAGTGAAATCACCCATTTTCATTCAATACTTTATTGGCCTCTACAAAATGGGGAGGTTGAAAGACAAAACAAGGACATCCTAAAGAAACTTAAGACAAGCCAGGCAACAAAGGAAGTCTGGAAACAAAGGCAGTTTGGGATAAAATTCCCAGTCTGTTAACTCCTCATTCTGTCAATCATGACGAGATTAGAGACAGAGACAAAATCAGAAAAGAGGAAGGAAAAAACTATAGTGACAAGAAAAGAAGAGCCACAGAAAGGGATATAAGACCGGGTGACGAAGTTTATATTCAGATTATGGTAAAGGGCAATAAACTGACTCCAAACTTTGATCGTACACCGCATGTCGTTGTTTCAAAGAATGATAGTGATGTTCAGGTTTCTCTTGAATGATGCGGTTATTGCTGAAACTGAAGCCTATTTTGAGGCAAAAGATAAATCGTTCTACAAAAGTGGTATTGAAATGTTAGAGTAACGCTGGAATGATTGTGGATTCCTTCCCAAAAATTAATCTCTCCTGACAATAACCCCTTTCAATTATATAAAAAATATTAATTAGTTTTTATAACGTCCCTCATACTTATCAAAATAGATAACCGACATATTTTCGAAACACATCAAAGCTCGTTCGTATTGTTTTGATATAATAACAGATATATGTACTGAATTCTATATTGGCCATGTTGCTCCTTAGTTTAGCTTCAAGAAAATGACTGATCAATAGTCTCCATCGAATCAAAGCCATGATTGCATTTTTGGATGATTCCATTAAAAACTTTTGTGAAAAACCCACATGAAAGTTATAGATCAATTTGAAAATATGTGAAAATATGATGTTCAATTACTTGAATGTTTGAAAAACCTGAAATGAAAATTACTTTCGAAGGTTTTTGCAAATATCAACTATTAGTGAGAGTTTAACTAATTTTCAGTAGTTGGAAGACTTAGTTTTCGATACGATAAACACACTGAAAATTTGTTCTATCTTCCTCATCGAATGTATTCAATTGTCTACAATATAAAGTTTTGTAAAAATATATTGGTGTTCATTGAAAAGCAGATATTTAATTTTTTTTGTTTTCCGAAAAATTGTTCGAAGTGATCTATGCGGTTTTGAAACTTGACTTCCTTTTGAATGTATATACAAATCAAACATTTTTCATCTTTATCATAATTAATTTTGAAAATATTATTGAAACTCTTGTGGTTTGACAAAATGACGGTATTTCATAGCAAAAAAAAAACGATAAATCAATAAATGACTATCTCTTCTGGTGTGTGCAAATGTGTGTGAAATCGGTTTGAAAAAATCAATTCAGGATAGTCAAATGATTGCTCATTGAAAAAATACGTTAGTCAGTGAAAAAATTGTGTTTATCCATCTAATTCATAAATGATAACACTTCATTTTGAAAAACCTAGGCTAACTTTAGGTTATCCCGAAACTCGTACCGAAATGTCGTTATTCGTGATACAACTAAAGTCATCTTTCTAAAGAAAGTGCTCTTTCGTTTGTCAGTCGTACAGACAGCCAATCAAACTGGTGGATAAACGTTGCCAAACCATCTAAAATCAGGAGGGAATTCTCAGAAACGTAGACATCAGAAATGCTGTTTCCTATATAAATTAATCTATTCTATGGAAAAACATGGACTAACAATGGACAAACGATGAAGCACATTTACTTAGGTTAATAACGAAAAAATCGTGCCAAAATGAAGTTAGCCCTGTTTTGGTAAATGGAACTTCATCTTTTATAAAAAGAAGGACAAACATAAGTTTTTCATTGAATAATGTTGCTATTTCCACCTTCCTCAAATACACATCTTTGTATTACGTTACTTTTATTTGAATTGCTTCCTTCCTTTCTTTGAAATATTCACACATTTTGTTGTATTAAATGGAAATATAAAGCCAAAATCATTGTTTCCCATAAAAAAAATGATAATGAAAATACTGATATCCTTTACAAAAAATGATTTTTGTTCAATATTTGACATACACATTAAAATACACAATTCCGAAACACAACGCGAATAGAAAAAAAATCGATCCCTCGTAATCGGCATAAATAATTTCATTTAACTAATTTGCGACTTAAACGTGACTCTTATAATGAAGATTCCATGGAGTCTCTATTCGTGCACAGTGAAAATAACCAAGGCATTGCGAAATAGACAGGCAAGTGACCTACGATTCTGTTTCGCATTCAAACGACATTTGAAAAGCTCTAATTGTCGCGTTTGCAGAGAGTTTGTTAATTTTATTATTCGATTGCAGTTTTGAAGAGTAACACTTTTTATCTATCACACGTTGAATTAAAAAAAAAGTGAATGATTGGTATCTGCTCAAGGCTGTATCCTACATGGTTAAATCAAAGGCAGCACTCGAGAACAATTATAAGATGGTATAGATATATGAAGGAAAGAATTGTAAGATTGGTTAAAGAATCGCAAAAATCTGCTCTCGAAGAAAACTAGTTATATCGGTATAGGTTTGTGAAAATTGAAGTAATAATGAAAAAATTAAAATCAACTAACCTTCAGGATGTTAGAATAAACACGCCCTACATACCACACAAAGAAATTATATAACTTATTATTCAGTAAACTTTTCGGGTCACTTCTCGACAAGTTCCAGTTACATGTATAGAACTGTATTCATTACCTTAAGCAAGTACCTACTTTGTTACAAGTCAAAACAAACAATATCAGTACATGGTGTTATCTGAAAAATATATACCTATATTTGAAGCGTGCAGCACTAAAGCAAAAATACATTAGAGCAGGTCGAAACGTGCTGAACTTGAAATTCCTTATTAAATTATCCAAAAATTTGGATAAGGATCATATGAGGTATGAACTAAACTGCTACGAAGTAAAAACACGTACATTAAAATCGCTAATGAAGAAGATATGCATGCTTTTTGATAACATTCCTTCTTGTTCGAGAACACAGTTAGATATAGCTAACAAGCCATTAATAGCAATTAAAGATTGCATATTTACGTTGATAGAAATATCAACGTACACAGTTGCATATAGACATAATCACCAAGAGAAACTTTTCAGACATCTTGACAAAAATCCCAACAAAAAAAAAGTCAAAAGAGAAAAATACTCAAATGGCCGATTTTCACAAAAAATGTGAAAAACTTCAGTAGGTATTGTTAAAATAACAGTCTTGAAATCTGTTTTTCCAGCAACTTGTCTACCCAACGAGGTCTACCCTTTTGGCGTGCGGGGTGTTAGTGTACATCATGAGAGATGAATCTACATATGGGTGACAGAGCATTTTGATTCAATTCAAATAAACTAATTTCATATAACTGACAAATTTTGTAGCCTCCATGCACAATACATATAACGTTGAAAGCCTGCAGATACCATTAATAAAAAATACAGTTGGAACAAGTTGATATCTCATTGAATTAATAATTTACAGCAATAATGCAAACAACCCAAATCCAATCTTTCATTTATTCCTTGGAGCCCAGGTAAATTATATTAGGTTGAATTTGAAAATCCAGAAGAAAGGCAGTGTACTATTCAACTATTCGAAAACTATTCATTAACATAAACATACATTTCAAATAGATTTGATGTTTTTGGGTTTTTAGAAAAGAAACAATGTCCTCTTAATATAAATAATGATTAAGAAGGAAAAATAACATCTAAAACACAACGATGATGATATGGTGATAGAAATGTTGATCAGAAGTTGGCGGTAGCTGACTTGTTAGCTACCAGAAGCTTGAAAATCTCAGAAAACAACTGACTGATAAAAAAATTTAACAAACTCTAATAAAATTTCACCTTAGCTTGACAATACATATAACCGTGTTGGACAGGTAATACTCAACATTTTGATGAATCAAAGAAGTCAGCTGGCAAATAGTTATTGATAGTGAAATCGTTTAGAGATGTTATTTTTCTTCAGTATATTAAAAAAATAGACCCTAATTATTGAAAGTATAAAAGAAAACCAAAAAATGAATTCCCTTAACAATGAAAACTATTAAATTGATGTTTTAATATACTTCATAAAGTGTTCCGCAACTTTCGCAAACTGAGAACGTTACTCTTCAAAATTGCAACATACTATATTCGTAATACTCCGAAATTTACCTAGATTTCGCCAGTTATCCAACAATAAGAACCGAGACAATTTTTTTTCACTGAAAATCGAGAACTTGTCCGTTTCCACCAATAAATCACCACACTGACGGACGGTCTTTTGAGAGATCGCGCTACAACGTAACATCGAGTTTGCTGTGACAAGAGAGCTCAACAACTGATTGTACGCGTGAACTGCACCTTCGTTCACTTTACGCGAGACGCGATAGGCAATTGTCCGGCGACCGAAAATGGCGGGGGACAACGCATCTTGGTCATCTCTGATGGTACTGCAGCATCGGATGTTGGATGTTCTGTACGGTTTGCTCCAATCTCGACCATCCACTCATTCTAGAACGGTACTAATGTCGACCGCACTATTGACTCAATGGATTCCATTTCTCTAGCGAACATGAACTAACTTAGTTCTTCACGTTGCATCACTTGTTTCTCAGACTGACATTAGGCGTGTATCTACAGGGTGTTCCGGAACTTCCTGCCATCAATTCAAGAGCACATACAGTATTAGAATGACATTGGGATCAATTCAGTTAAAATTGTCCGGAGCACTTGTCGATACGTCTACAAAAATTACTGTCTATTTCTTACGTTAGAAGATTGAAAATTGTAGTTGTTTCAAGTCATGGTTGAAATGGAAACAGAAGGAAAATGTAAGACATTGAGAACTGACACATTTTTGGATCAAAATGGCCGTCGACAGCAATTGTCAGCTCCTTATACCCTCGAGCGAAACGGGGTTGCTGAAAGATCTAACCTAACCATAGTAGAACGAGTAAGATGCGTTCTTGAAGGAGCAGAATTGGATAAAAGTTATTGGGCAGAAGCTGTTACCTGAAAAACCGTTCTCCAATGAAAGCTTTAGCCAATTGAAGCTTGGAGTAGAAAGAAAACCCATCTACGAGTTTTCGGGCTTTCGTTTCTTGGTTGTGAAGAGAATGCATACAGTGCATTTTTTTAATGTCCCCCTCTCCTTTTATTTTTTGAACGGGTCAACTCAAAAAAATTGAAATTTGGGATAATGAAATTAATGCATGAAATGGCGACTGGGTGCCACCTGGAAAAAAAAATTAAATGGAACAGGGGGTCTTGTTACACAACATTTTGAAGCTCCTGGCGAATACTTCACAACCCTAGAATATGAAGTCAGTATCTTCACCTACTACAAAATGGCGGAACATTTAATAATTTCCTGAAGACAAACATATGAATATTGATATTTCTAGAAATATTCCTTTTTATCTGTTATATGGCAATTCTAACGACCCGATAGGGTTTGTTAAGTTTTTTGTTTATAAAAACGACAAAAAATGTCAGTAGGACAATGAACATCATTTTTCAGTTAAAATATTCTAATTTAGTTTTCGGGTTTACTAGTAGATAGGTACCACGTCAACAATCTCTGAAATGGTCAATTCTCGTCCAATGGAAGAAAAAATTGAAGCGATTTTTATTTACGGTGCGACACGTAACTTTCACGTGACCGAAAGGATTTTCAATTAACGTTTTCCGAATCGTCCTATCTGTAGAAAATATTTGGGGGAACTTGTATCTAAATTCACAACTACCAGTAGTATACATAACAAAAAGCCCCCAGGTCATCCGTCCATTCCGAAAGAACAGCAAGTGCAAATAATTGGTGAGATAGTAGTAAATCCTGAACCGTCTACTTATTCCATCACGAATGTTTGTGAGGTGTCTCCTTCTACTGTGTGGAGACTTTTGAAGTGAAATAGGTATCATCCATACAAAATGAAAATGGTACACCAATTAACTGAAGATGACCCTGATCGAAGAACACAATTCTGCGAAATCATGACGGAAACCATTGCAAGGCATCCTACCTATCTCCACAATATTTGTTTTAGTGACTAATGTACTTTTTTTTAAACGGAGTGACACTAACCCTCACGTTTTCCGGGAAACACATACCCAATATCCAGAAAAAATTAACGTTTGGGCAGGAATATTGGGAAACCATATTGTAGGACCTCTATTTATTAATCAAAATTTAACAGGGGAACTGTATTTGAATATACTGGAAACTACTGTTGACCCTCTCATCACTGAAATCGTCGAAGCGAATACTAATGAATTTGATATGGAAATTGTATTCCAACAAGATGGAGCACCACTACATTACTCCAGACAAGTAAGGAACTATTTGGATACTACTTTTTCCGGTCGTTGGATTGGCCGTCGAGGTCCTACAGAATGGCCAGCCCGCTCGCCAGATTTGACACCTTTGAACTTTTTTTTATAGGCCTATTTGAAGCAAAAGGTGTACGAAACTGAACCTGCTTCAATATTGGATATACGTCAGAGAATAATAAATATTTGTAGATATATTGACGTTACTGTGTTCGAAAATGTTCGGCGTGAAATATCGGATAGACTGTTCATATGTCAGGAAGTTCAAGGCAACCTTTTCAAGCATCTTCTGAACTGACCTCAAGCTTATTACCTTATGTAGTTAAATGTCAATGTATTCAGGCAATTATTAAAAGTTCCGCCATTTTGTAGTAGTTGAAGATATTGACATTATAATGAAGGGTTGTGGAGTATTCGTCAGGAGCTTCAAAATGTTGTGTCACAAGACGCCCTTTACATTTGATTTTTTTCCCAGATGACGCCCAGTCGACCTCTTGAAAGTTTCATCTGTCAATTTCACTTCAAAATGAAGTATTCATGCATTAATTTCATTATCCCAAATTTCAATTTTTTGAGCTGACCCGTTCAAAAAATAAAAGGGCGAGGGGACATTGAAGAAAAGCACTCTATAAAAATTGTTGGGGAAGACAGGTTTTGGCTTTCTACTTCTCCACCTTTATACAAAAATTAATCTCTCCTAAAAATATACCCCTCTCAATTTGAAGAAAATTGTCATTTCCCAGAAGTTATTTTCTTGAAAAATCTAATAGAGAAAATCATATGAACAGCAAAAGGAACGGTATTTCTAAGCAGAACGAGTAGCTGATATTTCCGAAACAGATCAAGGTAATGAAAATTGCAGACACGTAATCGTCAGCCACAGCTAACTTACAAGATTACCTCTGTTTAGCTAACTTATCGTTAACATTGACAAAAGAATTGGGAATTGACTATTCAGAAGGGTGTCGGCAAATTATAGAACAGAAGCTGAGGTTGAATAAAATCAACAATACTTGAATATTGTGAATGAAGGGCAATCAGATGCAAATGAGTCTTCAAACGCAAGAAAGTATCAAATGGGTGGAAAGAAAAGTAAAAGGTGCAACTTGCTGTCAAAGATTTTTCACAAAGAGAGGAAATATACTGTGAATAAACATTTAACCAGTTATTCGTCAGTCTACCCTGGAAGCCTTGATTGCTGAACTAACGATCAAGAGCGAAACTGCATGCCTCAAGAAAGCGGCAATTACTTGTTTTCCGATTGACATTACATTCTATAATCTCCACATATAATGGTCCTGATTATTTTTGGACCATTGTATGGTAAAATTGGATAACGTTAGGAGAAACTATGAGGAATGATGTTTACTTGCTTGGCGGTGCGTACTATCCATTTAGGGGTATCTTACTCACTACGGATATGATAATGGCAGTTCGAAAAATGGTAGCAAAACGGGGGCAACCCAAAAAAAACTTTCGGACAATGGTACGCATTTTCGCGTACCATCAGAGGAAGAGCAGGTATTCAAACTTTGAATCAAAGAAAATCGACCGACACCATGACAAACACTTTGAACACAAATTGGAGTCGCTTCGACTAGGTCGTGAAGTTTTGAAACCTCCCGCGTATATGTATGTCATTTATTCCTTTGCAATCTGCAGATCTCCACTTCGACGAATTTCGCACGTCCTCTCCCATGGCCCATATCAGAAAAAACTATATTTTTAAAACGTTACCATAAGAAAACCAACTTCTCAAATGAGTTGTTATTAAAAATGGGCACGGGTAAATAAATAGAATAATTTTTGGACTTTCTGAACCGCTTGTTAGATACCTATACATTGTTATATTTTTCAAGTACTTTTCTGACAGAATTCGAATGTGGAAAACAATATATGTATTTCCATTTGGGAAAATCTAACTTTGAAAAGCCACGTTTCTACCGAGCACCCTGTACATTTTTTGATAACTTCAGTCCTTCGTCTCATACTCCTGAAGGAAACTCGATATTGGCACACATTGTATAGGAATGCCCTTTGTATGCCAAAGACTATTAACAGCAATACGCATATAACTGTGAACTTATATAGTTCTCTACAACTAATTTAATTGATAGTACTTAAATCAATTTCTTTCTGCCCGTTGGAAAGTGGTTAACAATATTTCTTGGTGAATATTATGAGTTCGGACTTCCATTGTCAAAAATGGTTAGAACAAATGAAATTAAATGTTGAAGTTATTGAAAATACTGAAAATAATAATATTCGGTTGAGTTAATTACAAAACAAGAGTAATGACGAATAAAACGAACAAAAATGAATAGTAAAAACTGTAAGAACTCTAATTTTTAAAGAAAACGAATTATTGTGACCTTAAGAGAAAATGAACTGCAAATGAGTTAAATAATAAGTGAAATGTAAATTATATACACACAATAAAAAAGTAAAATAAAGTACAGTATAATAAAATAATAAAGATAAAAAATTACCAAATAAAATTCAAATAAATAAGATTTAAAATCAAGTTTTGATTGGTGGTATCCACAATCGTCTTCTGGTGATAACTGAACTAGTACTGGTAGTGGAGACTATCTATAGGTCACTTGACCGCTTCAACCTCTCCCCACTCTCCCCTATCGATTTTCGGTTTCGTGCAACATAGACCCTTAATCCGCTTGATTGGAGGTTTCCATATGTTGCGTATCTCCACACTACCCTGGCTAAATGCGTCGTTGGTCTGAATGTATGCAAGGTCTTTGTACTTCCTCTCAAACCAGTGAGTTCCTTCCACTGGATGATCTTAGTTTTGGAAGTTCAAATCCGGAAACACCATCCATAGCAACCATTAAACGTGCGGACTGCAATTCCAATAATTGCATTTACCAGATGCAATGCCGAGTGCAACAAATCCTATATCGATGAAACCAAGACGTCCTTGGAAGTCCGCATTGGCGAGCACAAAAAAAACACTCAGCGAGGAGAATTCAAAAAATCGTTAATAACGGAGCATGATTTGGCTCATCATCATAATATCATATGATCCACATCCACATCCACACAAGCTTGAAGAAACTGCATACATGTCAGATAATGTGGATATAGATAAAGAACTTTTTTCGAGATCAATTGCCCTAACACCAAACTGATATTTTTGCACACGACGCGCGTTTCGCTAACAAAGTTAGCATCCTCAAGAGAAGAAAATTGTCAGTTTGGTGTTAGGGCAAATGATCTCAAAAAAAGCTATTCAACTTTCACACCAAAGGTTCCAATCTCATCGTTATTCATCGTTATGGATATAGATAGGCAACTTATGAAAACCTCTAATCAGACAGGAAAACAATCTATGTTACACTGAAGTGGAAAGTGAAAAGATAGAAGGAAGAGTGAGGGCCTAAGTGGCCTATGAATATTCTCGACTATCAGGAATAGTCCAGTTATCACCCGAAGACGATTGTGAATACTAAACATCGAAACGTGATGAAGTAACTTGGTTTGAAATCTTTTTATTTCATTTATTTTGTATGCTTTGATCATGTATCTTTATTATGTCATTATTATGTACTTTTCTACCACTTTGTTATTGTTTATATATAATTGACATTTCACTTTTCGTTCAACTCATTATCAATTCAATGTTATACCATTTCCACACATTTCGAACTCAATAACAACATTTTAGACAATGACAGTCCGAACATGTTATTCTTTTGTGGTTGAATATTTTTATCAAAATTGAATACATGAATAAATGAAATCATTCGTGACTCAAGTATTTTTGAAATCTCCATCTCGAATGAAAAACATTTATTTTTCCATTGCTGATGATAATGATGCGTTTATATACAATTGTTAGAAAATCCAATAAATGCTACTAGGATAATTATATAAATGAAAAACCAGCTGTTCAATCGTCTTCAATTCGACTATTGAAAATTACTGATACGTCAAATATCATAAATTAATTCGAAATGTAACCACAACTTCAATTATATGTTATATTATGAATAAGATTTCCGATTAGATTTCTGAATGGAATTAAAAAATAATGATTTCGACCAAAACTTGTTTTGATTTAATGCCGTAAATGTATTTTTTCGAGTAACTTTGTAATTCCAATAACTTCCTTTATATAAGAGGTGGTTTTAAAAAAATATTCTAATTTTATATTTCATTGGTGAGTTTTTGAAATCGCGAATTACAAATCTGTAGTCGCGAGAATTTATTTTTTATTGAACGGTTTCGTTAAAAAATTTTATCTGAGAATTTTTGTGTCTTATAGTATGATCCTTTAATCATGCAAAAAAAAGAAAAATTTTGTTGTGGCAGAAATGTACTCAATATTTCATTTTCGTTGTTTCAGAGAAGTCCATTTTTCAGTGTCTATTGTCTTATATACTATTCAAAGGAAATTGAAAAGAAATTATGAAGTAAAAAAATGGTTCACCATTTATCAAACTAGCATAATTGCTACATACAACTATGTAGTATTAGGGTAAATATATGGTGAGATATTGTATCTCAATTGAAAGAGTAAAGTTTTTACAAAGCTATTTTGATGATATTTCAAGGTGAGATCTTGGCCGCGTAGTAGATATACTCAGCTTCGACCAGAAAATTTTAAATGCGCAAATGGGCAGGACGTTATTTCGAGAAGGTTATTTATTTAAAATAGAAATAGGCTCGGTATCTCTCAATAAAGCTAATTCTGAATGGCTAAATGTAAAAGATAATACATATTCATGCTCTCCCGAGAAAGACAAACAATATGCCAACAATGTAAAGTCTATCCAAATCTAGATACTAAAGTCTATCCAAATCCAAGATAGAGTAAAACAAAACAAAACCGAAGCATGATGTTCACGTGATCGCCCAGTGTCAGATGGAAAGGGCAGCGTTCATTGGTGAATTCGCCTTCTTAGTACGAGTTCGGTACCAGCACAGGGTTGTAATCAGTCGTTTGCGTGTTTGTGTGGCGTGCGTTATAGTATATTAAATAGTATTTAAAATAGTTTTCCAAGATGTCCAGTACAGACACTGCTGATGACACTGTGAGCTATCCTCTGAGTCCAGCCAGGAAACGATCCAAAAAAAGACATTTGAGTGTTAAGATGAAAGAAGTGATTTTGAATGTGTTCAAGAAACAGATGGAAGAAATTGAGACATCGACTGTCGACGAAGTCGTATCGAAAGGTTCCGATAAAATTGGAGTGTGTTGCGCTTCGATTTACAATGTTTTACGGGAATATAAACGAAATCATACATTTTCCAAACCGAATACAAATCAGAATCGTCAAACCATTATGAAATCAATAGATGATGCTGATAAACATGCAATCAGGAGGAAATTGCACTAGTACTTTTTCAGAAATGAAATACCCACGATAGACAAAGTACTCACAGAAATAAATGAAGATGTTTTATTGACAAGTTTTAAGCGGTCAACATTCCATAAAGTATTGAAACATTTGAATTTTGTATGGAAAAAACGAGGGCGCAATAGTTTATCATTGGATAGAGAGGAAATTGTGTTATGGAGGAGAGAGTATTTGACCAAAATTAAATATTATAGGGAACAACAGAGAACAATTTACTATATGGATGAAACCTGGGTTAATGCTGGTCATACTACCCCTAAAGTATGGGTCGATGAAACTGTGACCTCATCTAGGAGGGCCTTTCTAGATGGACTATCCACCGGATTGACAAATCCATCAGGTAAACTTATATTTATGTTAAGACCTGCCTCAATCTCAATATATAAAAAGTAACCCTCGTATTTGTTTCATTTACTTACATATCTCTTCATAATTTAGGGTAAAGAAAAACGGCTTATTATTTGTCACATCGTCAATGAGAATGGGTTTGTTGCTGAAGGACTGTGGTGTTTCAAGTCGAAGAAAACTGGAGATTATCACGAAGAAATGAACAGTGAATCTTTCGAACAGTGGTTTTCCAAAGTTCTACCCCATCTGGAGGATAATGCTGTGATTGTAATGGACAATGCACCTTATCATTCGCGACGGTTAGAGAAGATTCCGACAACGTCTTCAAAGAAGGTTGAAATCCAAAATTGGCTGCGATCAAAGAATATTAGCTTTGAAGACTCAATGCTAACAGTACAGCTACCAAAAATTGTCAAGGAGTGCAAGCTTGAATACCAAAAATATATAGTCGATGAGATGGCAGCAGACCAAAACAAAATTGTACTTCGCCTGCCTCCATACCACTGCGAGCTCAATCTCATCGAGTTAATATGGGCGGATGTGAAGAATTTTGTAGCTCAGCATAACACCACGTTCAAATTTGCAGATCTCAAAGTACTTTTTGATGAGGCTTTGAAAAGAGTCACAGCGGAGAAATGGGAGAAGTGTGTTCGGCATGTGATATCGGAAGTCGAGACAAAGATGTGGAAGCTTGGTAACATAATAGAGGCACAAATCGAGCCACTGATAATACAGATTGGTGAGGATGACACTACTGATGAAGAGACAAATTCATCCAGTTGAATAATTTTGATTAAGATTCCTTTTGATTTTACATAAAATAAAAATTATCAATAAAGAAATACTTACGTCTCTTTTCATATAATGCTTGAGTGCGCTGTGAAAAATCCAATGAAAATCTTTTTATATTACACATATTATCTGCATTTTTCCCGTTGAATTGCAAAACTTGTGCATTTCACTCGTTATTATAAAAAAGTTTTCCTTGGTTCTGAATACGACCCTGGCCAATTCTTGGGATTTTCAATATCACGTGCGTAGGGCATGTCGATGTTTACATTTGCTTTAGATCATAATGAAAATCTGATCAAAATTATAAAATTCATGAAAGTTACAGGGCTGTACTCAAAAATTTGAACAATAAAACAAATGATAATAAACTATTAGTAGAAGATCGATGACCTCGTAGTCGACGTTTTCAAACCACAAAAAAACTTCTTCAGTTAAGCCCTGGAGGCCAACGACATCACTTCCATAAACCCTAGTAGTGTATTCCCATAGGAAACACGATTTGATATTCTGAACAGAGGTATGGAACTGTTTTCCTTTGGAAAATATGCACTCGCCTATATCCATGTGATTCGAAATATTCCCTAGAGTTTTACCACAGATGGCAAATATAATAACACAGAATATATTATTATGTGTCTTTTTTTGAATTTGATTCTATGGTTTTATAAAACATTTGTTGAGAATTTGAATTCCTTCACAGTTCCATAATTATCAAAATCATAATATAGCTTATAATCAATTTTTGTTTCAAAAACAATTTAGAAGGTTAGGTATTTACTTGGATAATATGGAAGATGCAGATAATCTCGCCAATAATCCACAATGAAATTTTCTGTCACAAACAAGGTCGATTCTCTAGAAATGCTTAATGACAAGTATATGTATCTGTAGAGTAGGGAGGGTGAGTGTAGGCCCACAGCACTTAGGCCACATGTGACCCATTGTACATCCTCCCAAGGAGTTGTCCTCCTAGGTCATCGTCCATCCTGTCCTTTCCAGGAAGGTGGAAGGGAGACATCTCCTTTATATCGGCAGGAGTAGGCCAAGACTCGCCGAACACACACTCTCTTAATTACGATAACTCCGGACATTCGCATGTGTGCAGGCTAGTGTGTCCACTAGCCCCATATTGTGGAGGTGTTTCCTAAGTTGAGAGTGGCCAGTCAGAAATCCTACTGTTAAGGGCAAATTTTTCCTGGTCATCGCCAAATATTTCTTCGGCGCCAACTTCCCAGGGTCGCTCAGGGTGATCCTGACAAGATGGCATCCTTTGATTTCATCCCATCTCTTTAGGGATTGAGCATGGGGTTAACGGATCATTTCCAATCTAACAAAATCAGTATTTTATGTTAGAGGGTCGAACTTCCATTATCTAAGAAGGAAGTAGTATAGAAAAGAAATAATATGCATTTCATAAACATAACGTTAATTTGTAAAGAAAACAAATTATTTAACCTGAAATTGAAATGAATTAATAAATGAATTACACGAAAATTGAAATTTCCATAATATGTAAATAATAAGAATTGAAAAATAAAATGAAAATATAGTTAATGAAGATAAAAATGAAAAATAAGAGAAAACATTTCAAATTGTAAAAGAATTCAACATAAAAAAAAACAAAATTTCTCAAGATTCCTAGTAGCCTCATTAGTAAATTATCGATATTCAAGTATTTATTCTAAAACCATATGAATGTATAATAAAAGGAATGTTCGATTTCAACCTATACCTAATGGAGTAGGACGCTTCCGAATCACTATAGATCAGTGGCTTTTCTGTCAGGGAAACATGGAAAATATTGAACATTGACATGTGATCAAATAGTTGAAATGCGTTCATCTTAGACAACCAATAACCAACAGTATGCTGTCGGCAAGCAAAGTTCCAGGTGACTTTTTCCATATATCACCCATATCTGGAATATTCCAGTCAATAAAATATAAAGAGACTCGCGCTATTGTTCTTTATATGTCCATGGCATTCGATTGTGTCAGAGGAAGAGTGTTCGCTAACTTACCGCGTTTCGTAGGCTCCCTAAAAAATTTTTTTCATTGCTTTCTACAGTTGTGTACCTTTCAATTCATTGCAATACTGGGTGAATGAAATATGGATTCTTGCACCCAGAAATAGTTTTTTGAAGATTCAATAAATGTCGATGACTTTGATGAACAACGAAATTATTTTATAGAAAGTTGTAGACGATAATAGTCAAACAAACACTGTAACGCAGGTTTGGATTTGACTTTCAAAACGAATTCAAGTGGCTACAAATTCCAAGTCGAAAAGACAAAGTTGAGAATTCGGAATAGTCTGGAATTTACGAAACTGAATGTAAGGACCGCGATGCAAAATATTATGGACAAACAAAAAGATCTATTAAAGTAAGATATAAGGAACACATAGCACACTTAAAATGTGGAAGACCTGAAAAATCAGCTGTCGCCCATCATATTTTGCAACGAAACCATTCCATGGACTTCAGTTCAGTAAGATTAGTTAGACAAGTTAACAACAACAGGCAACTAGCTGCCTATGAGAGTGTGGAAATAAGTAAATACAATAATATTATGAATAACGATGACGGACCTATACCAAATAGCATACTATATAGCTTGTTAAAATAATATTGTTGGGTTTACTGATTACTACATAAGGACACATTGTAAAAATAAATTTAGATAGGCAATATTGTGACATTAATTTTTATATAGCTGAAAATTGTTTTATATACAGCTAAACATTTAAACATATATTGTAAAATAATAGATAAGGCAAAATTGTAAAATTAATTTAGGGAGGTATACCTGTATGGGTGGTACACCTGTAGGGTATATATAGCATAAATAGCTTCGCGATAGTTTTTAGTTTAATCTTCCTCTTGAAGATGATCACTTGGTGATCGAAACACGTGTCGAGGTGTTGAAAATAGCGATTTGGTGTTGGGAAAAAACTCCAATAATATTGGCTACAAATTACCTACGGAAGCGTAGAAAGGCCAAAGATTATTTGTTTATTTGATTCCCCATAATTTTGACTTGAAAGTCGAAATTTCAACTTTTATCTCGTAATTTCGACTTTTATCTGGTAATTTTGACTTTTATCTCGTAATTTCGAATTTTATCTCTTAATTTCGACTTTTATCTCGTAATTTCGACTTTTATCTCGTAATTCCGACTTTCATCTGGAAATTTTGAGTCAAAAGTAGAAATATGGTTCCTTGAGTGCATTATAATTTACTAAGAGGTGATGTTAACAGGAGGTTCGTGAAATTGTTGTGTGATTGAAATTTCAGTCACCCAACAATTGTGAAAGTGGGATCAACCTCAAGCGACCCCAAGGTTAGAAATAATTTTTAACTCTGAATCAATCAATAATTTCAACAATAATCATTTCGATCTGATGTTGAAACAAGAACAAATATTTCAGTTTAATGTACATTTTTGAAGATGCTCATGTCAATGATATTTCATTAAATTTTACCACACTATTTATTATTTCTCATTTTCACACTCGAAAAAATTTGTAATTTTGAAGATCATATCACCGTCACATTCGTCATGATCAAAACAATAGAATTGAATAATATAAATTGATTTCTCTCTGATGTTCGTTTACCTGCCAATTCAAATTTTTTGATATAAATTCAAATTTTCCCAGGTAATTGGAGGATATTTTTTAAAAGCAGAATGTCCCAGACCTTTACGAATCGATATGGGCACTGAAAATGAAATAATAGAGAAGATACAAAAAGCCTTTCATGAAGTATTTACTGAATCAACAAATCGACTATGTTTTTTTGTATGGAAAAAGCATGCACAATCAAAGGATAGAATCTTGGTGGTCTATATCACATAAACATAATGCACAATACTGGATAAATTCATTTCAAAGCCTAATAGAAGACAATTTATTTGATGCATCATTTTCGCACAAGTCTCTAGTTCCATTTTGTTTCATACCATTAGTACAAGTAAGAGATAAGTTGTTGTTAATGAAATTTTAATTATAATTTTTATTTCAAAGTGATCTTGATCAAGTACATTTTGAATGGAGTATTCATAGAATACGGAAAAAGAGAAATGCTATTGCTCCAGCAGGGAGACCTAGTATATTGTATGCGATGCCTTCCTTTTATGGAGTTACAATCAAGATTCCATCATTCGCTTTTAAACATTTTTCGTCGAAGTGTACATATCCCCGGACAGCCTGTGATGAAGATTTTTGAAAATTATGTAAAATTTTTATAAAAAAAATAATTACACAAGGTACCTAGATCCTTATGCCACAATTAATTTATACATTAACCTGAGAAGTGAATTAATTATGTTATGTCAATAAAATTTGGATTGATAAGTACCTATGCATTGATATTATTCAGTACCTTTTTGGAAAAAGTAAATGCTTTTCGCACGAGTAGGATAAAGTCGACTTTGGCCAAAAAAATATTAGTTTCTCATCATAGTAAATCAATCTGATCAGTAATATCCTTACTTCATTATCAAAACTTATGTAAAATTCAGTTTTTCACTACAATTGAAGAAATTTCTAAAAGAAATTTATTAACATTCTGAAAGAATACTCTACACATTCATATCTTAAACGTCACGTACAAACACATTTTGCAATGGCAACCAACTAATACTCTCGGTATGTTCTTCGAAGATATACGATGTTCATTTCTTAGGTATTATGGGTTTTCTCTCCTCGTTTCGAAAAATCATAGAGACCTAATGACGCAAAAAAACTAACTTGGAGCAGAATGGTTCCCGAACATTCAATCAAAAAATGAGTAGGCTTCGAATCGGTTTCTGTCATATTTCTTCGTAAAAATACATACCACTATGAGAAGATTGGAGCACGGTCGAAGTGATTTGAAAAAGTGTTGAAATTTCGAGATGAAAGTTGAAATTATGAGATAAAAGTCGAAATTACGAGATGAAAGTGGAAATTAAGAGATAAAAGTCGAAATTACGATGTAACAGTCGAAATTATGAGATAAAAGTCGAAATTACGAGATAAAAGTCGAAATTACGAGATAAAAGTCGCAAATATGAGATAAAAGTCGAAATTACGAGATAAAAGTCGAAATTACGAAATAAAAGTCGAAATTATGGTGAATCGAATAAACAAATAATCTTTGGCCCTTCTACGCTTCCAATTAACTGTCTTTAGATAAGTTATTTTTTTTTTATAATGAGAGGGAAATATTTTTTCGAAAAATGTCGATGAAAAGTTACGACTGTTTAAAGAAAAACACGAAAGAACGAAATGTTCAAAAAATATTCAATGTTTTGCGGGTTATTGAAATACAATTATGTAATCGGAGTCGTTCATTATAGAGAATAGAGGATATTTTAAAAGTTTTGTACGTTTTAATGTCATGTGTTCTTGTAGTTCTATATAAATATTTATTCTACTATGTAAGGTAAATACCAATCGAAAGAAAATGCTGAACTCTATACATTGATACTTTTCATTTTTCCCTAATTTTAATTTTTGCCCCTATTCAGCTTGCTACTATATGGTGTCGTTAACCAGGCATTTGGCAATGATGGTGAGATTTTAACCTCGAATACACTACACTAATCCACGACGAGGATTTGAGGACCCTGGTGAAGACTGACTTATCACAAACGATGTGTGGGTTGTCAGAAGAACTGGTCGTCAGCTCTCATGCGGTTTTTGATGGTTTAAAACGTATTGGAAAGTTCACGTTTCGAGATCTGATCTTCTTCGCTTTTGTGCAACAAAAACGATCTTTTTTCGGTTCGGATCGTCACGTGTGATGAAAAATGGTCGTTCTACGACAACAGGAGACGTTCAGGACACTGGTTGGACACCAAAGAGCCGCCCAAGCACTTCCCAAAAGCGAAACCCACCTAAAAAAGACCATAGTTACTGTATCGTGGTTATCGCCTGGCGTGATCCACTATAACTTTCGGCAACCGGGCCAAACCATCACAGCAGAGTCCTATTGCGAGGAAATCAACGAAATGTACCGAAAGTTCCATTAGCAGAAGCCGTAACTGGTCAACAGAAGAGGTCCACTCCTGCTCCACGACAACGCCCGTCCGCATATTTCACAAATCACCGCCCTAAAATGAAACGAATTGAGCGTCGAAGTTCTGTCTCACTCACCAGACTCCCCAGACCTCTCGCCAACCGACTTATATCTTTTGAAGCATTTCGATAACTTTCTCACCGGTAGAACCTTCGCCAATCAGGAGCAGGCTAAAACGGCCTTGTCGACTTCATCGAATTCCGATAACTCAATTTTTATGCTGATGGCATTAACCAACTTGTGTTACGTTGGCAAAACTGCACTGTGTTAAATGATGCTCACTTCGATTAAATCGAATAAGTATTTACTGAGACATTACAGTTTAAAGCAGACAAAAACCGACAAAACTTTTGAAAGAACCTTATATCAGCTCTCAAATAGCTACAAGATTTCTATATACTTTATATACTTACATTATCAATGTTTGAATTCACTTCTATCAATCCTGAAATTAAGCGTATCGAGAATTGAACATTTCCGGATACCAAAACAAAATTACTTACTTAATTCAAATCTCAAATGTTGAGGAAACACTTACCTGAAACAAAAAAATTAAAAGTTAATAATGAGAACCGGATTAATCTTGATTAAAAAATGACAGTGGCATAACTCGTAGTGAGATAATAATGTATTGTAACAAATTTTATGTGTGCGGCCATAGAAATGAATAAAGAGCTTGCAAATATTTTGCTACGATTACGATATTTTTGTGCATTCATGTGAATTATCCAAATTCATAATTTATTTTATAAAATCCGGAAGACAAGATTGCGGGAACTAATAAGTCTGTAATAAAATCAATTGTGACGATTGCGATAAAAATTCTAGTATATTGTCAAAACAATATGAGCTATTAAAAAAATGTTATAAAGAGAACATGTTACATACCCGACTTTGTAATCCAAATTCTGGAATTGAACACGACACTAGAAATTATCGAGGGAATGAAAACAGAAATATATTGCATCAAAAATATGAACTGCAAGGGTTCTATAAAGTGAGTTTTGAAAAATCATTATTTTTTGATGATGCCAACTTGGTTTTTGAAAAGTAAGTCGAGAAAAGTGATTTCATAGTTTCGATGAGTGGAAATTATTATTATTCTACGAGTGCAAGAGACTGCTGAAGCCCGAACGACGCGAAACTATGTTCGGACATCGACTCGAGCTTAAGGATCTAATTATTTTCTACAAGAAAAAAAGTTACTTCTGTAAAAAATATTTTTTCGATTCTGAAAACGACATCACAGTTTTTTTTGACATGATACAATTAACAGCACTATGCAAGCTTATTGCGAATGTCAATCCTGTTTGAAAAAATTGTATTTCTGAAAACGATGTTCAATTCCATTCATTATTGATATTAAATGTACAATTAACGGCACTCTGTAACCTTATCGCGGACATGTGATAAAATTGGCCAATACTTGATGAAAATCCATAACATATTCGAGGAAGTATATTGTGATTTTTCATGAACAGTTCGCAAAACCGCGTGTCTCCAGTACGCCAGTACGCTATTGTATAGCGAAACACGTGTTGTGAATTTGTAAACTGGTCAGTACGTGTTTCGCTAAACACCCATTAGTCTGAAAATCTAATTCGAAACAAGTGACAATGTTTCTTGAAACTTTTCAGATTTTCAACCTTCCACAATCTAAAAAATCAAAATACTCAGATCAATAGAGAATCTATGCAAATATAATAAATATAGGTAAACCGAAAAGTTCGCTCACAAAATTTACTGTTTACTGAAGCCCACTTTGGAAAGCAGGTAATCATAACTTTTCGAAATGTCAATATTTTTTCAGAAGGAAGCTAAGTAAAAAAAATGTTTTCGTTACATTTTTCTTATTCTATTCTCTAAATAATTCAAGTACACGATAGGTTGTCTTAATTTTTCTTATATTGCACACTAACTATCCATTTTACAAGCTAGACGTTTGATTCAACTCAATCAGATATCATTGCATATATTCATTCTTCAATGTGGACAAACCATGGTTCAATTAGAGTTGCAAGCTAACTATCGTCTTTAAAAATCTCGCTGATAAACAGTGACGCAAAAATTCAGCAGTCAGGCTCATTAATGTTTGCAACAAACGCAAATTGAGAATAAACAAAAGTAAAGAACTGTACAACTAGATAATCAGGGATTAAATGCTTGCAAGACCAACGATTCTAGATTGTTCTTGTCAGTGGTTCAATAGCTGCGATAGAAAGCATAATTCACCAAACAATTTGAATTTGACTTCAAATTTTTTCAGGAAAAAACGCCACCAACTATTCACAGTATATAACTTTTCGAGAGCATCATTAAAATAATTCCGTACTTGAAAAATGCACCTATGACATTGCACTAATGTTCTGCAGTCTCCTGAACTTGTATTACAAAGGAGGTGGTTTTCCTTTTTGTTGGAAGTTCGAGTTCCACTGTTCAAAAACCAACTAACTATATCCAAATACGAAATTCGTAAAGAAAGTTGTAAATTAACCTATTCTTAAATATTTACTTCAATATCTCAAGTGATGATCGATATAGTTTTCCGAAGCACCAAGCAAAGATCATCAAGCGACTTTCTTTCGTATGTAAGTAAACCACATCTTTTCTAAACCTTGCCTGGCAAGTATAGCCACCGATGATTATCTGTCGAATACCTCTCCAAAAGATTCATATTGTCGTCGCCAACTCTTTTGCTATTATACAGGGTGTTCCTTAAACACATGCTAATATTTAAGGAGGTAATTCTTAGACCCATTTTAAGGAAAAAACGTCCTATGGACGTATGTCCTAAACGCCTTAACTTTTGAGATACAGGGTGGCAAAGTTTTCAAAAATAATCAGTTTTTTAATAATAACTGAGATAATTTTGTAGACATCTTTGGCATATTTGGTACATATGTTCCATGCCTCAAGGCGCATTTTCTGATGTACAATTTTCTTAATTTTCTCTGCCAGTGGCGTACGTACGAGTTTTGAAATGTATATTTTGGCGAAAAAAATACTACGCCACTGCTTTATCTTGAATTAAAAATTATTTTTAAAATCTCCATACATTTTTGAGCACATTTGATTTGCTGGGTTTTCTTTGTCCGACGCATGGTTTTCGCTCAAAAAATTAAAAATCGCTTTACTTAAGGATAAATTCCTTAAAAATCTGATGCGGTATCGTGCATCGACTGAAAGCAAACTAAGAGATCAGATTTGTTGCGAAATAATTGAGGATCTAAAAGGTATTTGTTTGTTGTCAGATGCACTGTTCTCAATTAAAATTACGTCATAACGCAGCACCGCTTAATAATTTTTGAAAACATAAATTTAGTTATCCTGGAATAAATGAGGTGTAGCAGAATTTATTTTCTGCGCCTCTTGGAAATATGGAGTTTGTCGATATGTGATTTCTTTTAAAGATTAAAAGCAGAAAAAACAGCGTACCCACCATAGCAATAAAAAACGAATTCTCTGTATGTACAAACGTCAGTAGCTAATATTGATGTTGGTTTAAAGTAAGGTGTTGGTGTTAAAAACTGTCACAGCGCGTTTTGATTGATTTTGAAGTGTTATTGAAGTTATTTTGGTAGTCCGCTGTTTTTCTGAATATCAGTAAATATGGTAAATTATACGAATGCGGAAATGGCGCAAATGCATTACGTATATGGCCTTGCCGATGGTAATGCAACAGAAGCCAGGCGCATTTATCAGGAAAGATATCCTAATCGTGCCTTACCAGATAGCCGAACCTTTTCAAATATTCATCGTCGACTTGGGGAAACTGGTAGTTTCAAGAAAGGGACTTCGGAAGGTAGACCTCGTGTAGTAAGAACTCCTGAAATTGAGGAAGCGGTGCTGCAAGAAATTGAGGAACATCCTTGAGACAAGTACGAGGAAGATCGCTAGAACTCTGAATATTTGTCATCAAATTGTTTGGCGTATTTTGGTTGATTTTTTGTTATACCCATACCATATTTCAAGAGTGCAGGCATTACTCCCCAGAGATTTTCCACAGCGTGTGAACTTCAGTCAGTGGTATCTACAAATTATTGCACTAAATCCGCAGTTTGAGACACAAATTTTGTTCACAGACGAAGCAAATTTTTCTCGGAATGCCATTCAAAATTTCCATAACAATCATGTGTGGGCTGAAGAAAATCCCCATGCAATAACCGAAACCCATTTCCAACACCAATTTTCGGTTAATGTATGGGCAGGAATTATGGGTGATCATCTAATAGGCCCATTTTTTCTACCAGGACGCCTTGATGGTCGTTCTTATTTACGCTTTCTCGAAGAAGACTTACCTGGGTTATTGGAAGATGTGCCACTTGTGTTAAGGAATCGAATATGGTACATGCACGATGGCGCCCCTGCTCATTTCAGTGTAATTGTCCGAAACCATTTAAATACAGTTTACCCTAATCGTTGGATATGTCGCGGAGGACCTCAGCAATGGCCAGCAAGATCCCCCGATCTCAACAGTTTTGTTTTTTTTAAGGGGTCACCTTAAAACTCTTGTGAATAAAACTCCCGTCAATACTTTAGAATATTTAAGAGAGCGAATAGTTGCCTCGTGTGAAACTATACGAAATACGCCGGAAATATTTGAACGGGTGCGTAATTCCATGCGTAGAAGGGCGGAAGCATGCATACTAAGTGCAGGTGGCCACTTCCAACAATTTTTATAATCAGTTTTGGTATTATTACTAATTAACAAATTTGTGCTATTCGTTTAGACTTACTGTCACAAAATAAAATAAAACTCGTTTTTGTGAAAAATTAATTTTTTTGCAGATTATGTTTTCAAATATTATTAGGGAATTGGTAATGCGTTATGAAGCAATTTTCAGATTCGCATTCATTTTAGAATTGATCTAATTTCTTAATTTGCTTTCTGTCGATTTTTTTTTGAGTGAAAATCATGCGTCGGGCAAAGAAATACCAAGAGATCAAATTTTCTCAAAAATAAATGAGGATTTCAAAAATGATTTTATTTTGAAAAGAAAGCATTGGCGTACTACTTTTTCCCCAAAAATATTCAATGCGAAACCCGTAGGGATGCCACTGTTTGAAAAAATTCAAATTTGTGTACATCAGAAAATGCGCCTTGAGGCATGGAACATATGTACCAAATATGCCAAAGATGTCTACAAAATTATCTCAGTTATTATTAAAAAACTGATTCTTTTTGAAAACTTTGCCACCCTGTATCTCAAAAGTTAAGGCGTTTAGGACATACATCCATAGGAAGTTTTTTTCTTAAAATGGGTCTAAGAATTACCTCCTTAAATATTAGCATGTGTTTAAGAAACACCCTGTACACCAGCAGACTATTGAAAAAACCCTTAATGAAATATATCCCTTTGCTGACGACAGTAAACTTGTAGATAGTACACAAGACTCTTGTTGTTGGCGAACATCATCATGACGTAGTCTAGTCGTATCACTTTTTTCTTGACAAAAATGAGCAACAACGAATTTATAGAGTTCAAAACGTTTGTCTCTGAGATTATCGTTCAGCGTCAGAAAAAGACAGCCCATCTCTTACAGACTCAAAAAAGTCAGGTGGCTGAAAATGTTTGACTTTTCATTCTACCTCTTCAACAAAATAACTTACAGAGTAGATGCTAGGCATATAAACTTCAGACGTAAGATAAACCATGTTGTTAGGCAACCCACCGAACAATTCAAAGATACACAACAGCCGAATTTCATAAAAACCTATTCTTACTTCCCAAAGGAAATCTGTTTCCAGTTTCAGGTAATGCCTGAAACATTTTTTGAATAAACAATAATGCCCAACCGGCTCTCATACCAAATTAATTTTTGCAGTTGTACTATTTTTATCTTCACACATATCCGACTCAGCTCCATTTTATATTTGAACGAAATGTACCTTCTATTTCATCGCTATGATCATCATTATAATTAATCCTTTCATTAATTTTTGTTGTTTTGTAAAGTGCAAGATTAAGAATCGACCCTATCCAATCTTGTACCCTACTGATAAATTTGTATTTTTCATTACTGTATTATGTAATAATTGTAACAATGAAACAAATCATTATTAGTATGAGCGACTCAGATCCGACAGAAGAATGATGCAGATTATAGCTGCCCATCGCTTCGAGGTTAAACGCAAAACACCTTGAATACATTTCTAGTTTTATAGAAGATACTTCATGTGACTTATTTTCCGATAAATTATAATCTATACCCATTTGAATTTGACGCAAAATTTACAAATTCGTACAAGCACAGCTCTCAGACCATCTTAAGGATTTTCCTACAGTGTTTTTGCATCTGCATAGGGAATATTCTGGTTTTCAGGTTATCGCAGGGTAAAAATCGGAGAGGTTAAAAAACCATTGACTTTACAAAAAAGTCTTTCAAGGAATAAGTCACAATGGTTTTTATTGAAAATTGAAACTGGAGCCTTGATATTATTTGCACCTTTTTTTGTGATTCAACGAACGTGATATTCATTTTATTTACATAATGAAAACGGTGAAATATTTTCATTGAAACACATTTATTAACAGCTTCTTTCATTTCATTTACTCTTTATGATTATGACACAAGAGCGACATTGAATGGCGCTAATTTCACAAGTCTGAAAAAACCAAGACGAAAACAATTCTGGAAATCGTGTCAACTCACACTTAAATAAAGGTTAAACGAAAATATTTGCGTTTTATTGCGATACGGATATTTTACCAAACATCTGAAGGGAAGGATCACGATCTACCTATATATGAGCTTACATTTTTTTCGAATCGAATTAAGTTCATACACATTTCAGCTAGAACGGAAGTCTTTCACAAGGCGAACATACCCATATATTCCGATTTTATTATAAAAACCTTAATATTATCAAGGGTTATGCAAAGTTTTTTGCAATCAAATTGATAAAATAATTTTGCATTTTTACTTGATCGAAGGTCTTCACAGGTGATTGAATTTTCGAGGTCGAAATCGAAACAAGGCACTTTGGTAATGTAGCTCCAAATTTGCTTAGCTGCTTCAGAAACTATAATATAGTGAATGAAATACAAATTGACTAGGCAGTAGTGAATGAAATACATATTGTCTAGGCAGTAGAAAAAATAATGAATTTCTGTCAACAGAACCTTATTGAATACATAAAAACAGTTAACGAAGAATTGGACTCTTTCATATATGATTGGGCGTAAAATGTTGTCATAATGTTATTATTACCTAAGTGGTGTTATTTATATAAGCGCTAATGTAATCAATCATTTTTGAAAATGTCCTTATAGGACGAAACTGCAGTAACGTTAGTTACAAATAAAAGTAGTAAAAAACATTGAAAGTGTCAATTCTCTTTTTTTCGTAACAATTTCTTACCAGGTGATAACGGCTACATCCATCAATTTATTGCCATAATGTTATTAGTCTGGGTCACAAGATCCTTTTTTGGAACTTCTGTCCAAAGGCACCCAAAATTCTAGCAACTTTTTGAAAAATTTCAAGAGTGGCTCGAAAAAATTGCAAAAGTTAGTAACAATTTAGTGAAAAAAATGGGTTTGTTTTGCAAATATATCGGAAAATATTGAAGATATCCGAAATTTGAAAAAAAATCCTTACACAGGAGGAAATTTCCTAAAAAAGAGTCCCACCTTCCGGAACTCTATCACCAATACTTATAATTTTAATTCAGAGCCGAAAATAGCACTAAAAGCGGGAGATGCACGTCCCGATACGGACCTTTGAACATTGAAAATTATTTTATTTATTATTTTATTATCAAATACCATTATTAAAAAAAATCACATACCTTCTAGACACTTGAACAAACGAAAATCCATGGAAAAAAATTTCCCGTGATTACTTTATTAGATATACTTTAGTCGATATTACTGGAGTTTTTTCCCAACACTAAATCGTTATTTTCAACACCTCGACACATGTTTCGATCACCAAGTGATCACCTTCAAAGAGGAAGATTAAAACTGTCAATTAACTAATTTTTACAAGTCTTAAATTTACATAAAAACCCTGATGATTTTTAAACTAAAAACCTCAAATTTTGTTCACTTCTTGGAATTTTTCTTGAAAGCCTCCAAAAAAGCCTTTTAAAAAGTGAAAAATTCAATTAAAGCAATATTCAATTAATATTCAATTCAATTAATATTCAAATTTATTCCTATTCTTATTCTTTAAAGTCACATAAAAATTATTTTTCATAATGTTTATCTCTATTTGTTTAAAAAATTGTTATAAACAAATGTATTGTTTATGAGATATCTGAAATTTTTTGGGGGGATTTTTATCAGTGATAAATATAATGATTTTCAAAAACAAAATCGTTTCTTAAAAATATTTTTCACTGCTCAAAAACGCATTTGTTGATTAACAATTTTTTTTGTTGCTAAATATGAATATTGAGGAACAATTTTTTTTCAAATGATAATTTCTATCGTTCTATGATACTCTGAAAAAAAACTTGTTCAACTAATATTTTCTTTATTTAATAAACAATTTGTTTTAAACAAATTAAACTTAACGATATATTTTTTAAATACTACAAAACAACAAAAACAACCATGTGTCACTTTTTGTGTAAAAAAATGTTTCTCTATTTTTTACGAATTTTTCTTTTGTTACACAAAAAGTCATCGTCTTCGGGTGATCCACGATTATGGATACTAACAATCGAAACGTCGTGAAGTAACTTGGGTTGGAATCTTTATTTTTCATTTCTTGTTAATAATTTTTTTAATTTTCATCTAGTGTTAATAGTTCAACTTTTTATTTTTTGGCTGTTGCTTGTTTTTTATTTTATTGTAATTTCATTTTTTTTGTTTAATATAATTGTAATTGTTATTTTTCAGCTAATCTCTTTTTAATTTTTTACAGACTCTTTCAGGGATTTCAAATCAATTGTTAAGAATCATACGTTAAAAGGTAAGACCTCGTTTAAACAGAGATTTTTTAAACAGATCATATTAGACAATGGAAGTCCGAACTAATGAAATGCACCACGAAACATTATCAACCACATTCACAAAAACGATAACATTTCTCCTTACAAAGGCGCTATCTATAATATCGACGGATATTAGCCTACTATAAGATGATAGATTGAAGCGATTATTATTTATAATTTTCCGCTAGATATCAATTTTCTCATTTCTAAACAATATCCAAATGTTTTTTTCATTGTGATAACGATCCCGTATTTTACTTTCATTCAAGGTCTAAGGCGCATCATCCTTGCACGAAAAGAGGCAGGCGAGAGTTTGTTAAGGTCCCACAAAATAATACCAATAACGATAAGAAAAAATCATGAACGGAAATTATTTCCAAATTGTTCGATACTAATGCGATAAAGCTAAAGAGTTTTTTTTTCATCTGTTTGTTTATTTGAAAGGGCCGATCTTTGGATATCAGTCAGATTTGAAAAACGGTGCAATATACTGATTCATGAGGTGGGAAATATACTGCATTCCGTTTAAAACGAGCCACCCTGAATAACGTTTGGCACAATGATTTTCAGGAAAAATAAAAAAACACGGCAACAATAGTATACAAGAGGACATACTTTGACATATTCACATTTGATGTTACTTCCCCTATCCCACCCAGAGTATGTCACCAATTTTTTTTAAATGCATCATTCTATTATGTTTCGCATTGTCAGATGCTCCATGATGATCAGATTTCAACAAAGTATAAAACATATGGTCTGAAGCTTATGGTTCGGGAGCTACAAATTATTTGAGTTGAAAACGAGCCAACATGAATAACTTTTGAAACAATGATTTACAGGAAAAATTAAAAAACAGGAGGCCACATTTTTTATTGATTCTTGAATCAAAATCTGATGACTGAACAATGAGAAGAAAAAAATTTTCTATAGTAAATGTTCAAAAACGTTTCCACCAATTTTCATACAATGGTACAAACGAGCTTCCATTGCCACCTTCACATGGTTGAAAATCTCGGGAGTTATTTCTCTGCAATGCCTAATGATAATCTCTATCAAACCTTAGACTTCAAATGACCCCATAGAAATAAATCTACAAGAGTGAGATCCGGAGACCTTGGTGGCCATTCTGTAGGACCTGGTCTGCCAATCCAGCGACCAGGAAAATGATCATCCAGAAATTATCGCACTGAAGCTGCATAATAAGGAGGTGCACCATCTTGCTGAAAAACTATTTCGTTTTCGAATAAATTTATATTCTTCTCAATTGCCCTATTGATGCACGGTATTATTTGATTCTCCAACATATCCAAATATTTATCACTAGTCAAATTATCATCGATAAAAAAGGTCCTATGATGTGGTCACCTAAATGCAAACATTTAGTTTTTGAGGTCGTTGGGTATGAACTTGACGGTATAAATGAGGATTCGTACGACTCCAATATCACAATTTGGCCGATTTACCTCTCCTTTCAGACTAAACGTACATTCATTCGAAAAACAAATTTTATACAAGAACTTCTGATGCAAGTTGTTCCGTTCAGTGAGACTTTCACAAAACTCGATACGTCTATCGAAATCATCTTCGTTCAATTCATGAACTAGTCTAATCTTATATGGATTGAATTTGTACTTATGAAGGATCCTGAAAACAGTTTTACGACTGATTCCTGATTCTCGAGATAATTTAGTAATAGATTGAGGATTTTTCATTAGTTCAACATGCCCCAAATCTGCAGTACAAATAGCTTCATCGTTGACAACTCTTGAACGGTTATGCTTTTTATCGTTAACAGATCCAGTTTCCATAAATTTGTTCAATAATTCCGAAACGTATTTATGTCGTACATTTCTTCCTGGATTATTATCATTGAACATACGGCAGCAGATGTAGCAATATTTCCATTCTGGTAGTACAAACTCACTATTTCAATCCGTTCTCGAAGCGTATAAACCATTGCTTCTTAAGAATTCACAAAAACAGAAACACCAATTGTAACTTCACCTGTCACTTCACAGGGGGGCTCGTTTTCAACACAAATAATTTTTAGCTTCCAAACTATGAGCTTCAGACCATAATGTATTCTACTTTGTTGAAATATGTTCATCATAGAACATCTGAAAATGCAAAACAATTGATCCATATAAAATAAAATGGTGACATGCTCTGGGGGTGCGATAGGGAAAGTTAGATCAAAAGTGAATATATGAAAATGTGTCCTCCTGTTTACTATTGTTGAGGTGTTTTTTCATTTTTCCTGAAAATCATTGTTCCAAAAGTTATTCACGGTGGCTCGTTTTCAACTCAAATAATTTGTAGCTCTCGAATCATAAGCTTCAGACCATATGTTTTATTCTTTGTTGAAATCTTCTCATCATTGAGCATCTGATAATGCGAAACAATATAGGGTGATCCATTTAAAAAAATGGTGACATGCTCTGGGGGTGCGATAGGAAAAGTAACATCAAATGTGAATACGTCAAAATGTGTTCCCCTGTATACTATGGTTGACGTGTTTTTAATTTTTCCTGCAAATCATTGTACCAAAAGTTATTCAGGATTGTTTTAAATGTAATGCACTGTATGGGATATCTAGCACCACGCTACAATTCTTAGTTAGACTTAAATACTGCTTTAATCGCGTGCGCTGGCGTAATGGTCAATTATACGAGTACGTAAGTATCATGTAGTACAAATACTTTATATACTTGAGTACCTAGTACATGAGAAGAAAATACGAGTACTATAGGTACTGATAGGAGTATATTCAAAAAAATCAAAATACCTACTTCATACAAGTTATAGTTCCTTTTTCGTCTTAAGTTACTAATAATTATTATAGATAATTCTGTAGATTTACTAGATGTGACTATCATGTACTGTGTTCGACCAAGATGCATCCACACTAGTAAACCTTTCTTTGGTATCACAAGTAGCTTCAACGTTGATTGAACATCCTCTGATTCACGTATTCGTTATTTTTATGTGGGTACAGTCAATAACAACTGATACGCTACGTATTTGTTCAATATCTGTCCATTCATTTATAGTGTCCCGGAGCAATTCACATGTTTAGAAATTTAATCCAGTTTAATTCTTTGTAAGTATATCGCCTCGGGTACTGAAGGGCTATCTTGATGTACACCAACAGCAACAGAAACCCTGTGCTGAAATTCGAGAGTTCTTGTAAAGACATTTACAAATGAAAATTTCATCAATACGCCTACCAAAGGTTCTCAAAAACAGTTCCATTTGCTCAATAGATAACGAGACACCACCTCTTGTTTCTCTGGTGCCGTCAGAAAACAATTCGCAAGCCATTCAACATTTTCCCCCTATTCAATCTCAAAAAAAGGTTTTGTGCAAGTAACGTGCTTAAACAGCAACTACACCTAAATCGAAGTAAATACTTCTAAGCAGATGCTTTGAATTTTATGTAGATACTTCTGCGGAGGAATAGTAGAAATTGGCTTTTGGTAGACCCAAACAAAATCCGCAACACTTTATACCTATCTCCTATAAATGATCCAAAATAAGGCATGTGTCAAAAAATTATTGAAAATTAAAAAGTGGTTTTTTAGCACTATTCATATTGGGAGCCCATAAAACCGTATAGCCAAACGTTACTTCTTCATCAAGGCAATTTTATGAAGCTAACTGTTGCTTTCATGGCATAATTTTAGGGCACACAGTGTCGGAGAAAATGCAAAATTGAAGTAATTCGAAGATACGATTTACCAAAAGGACGGTGCGATACGCGGTAAGGAGAACTGAACATTGCCGAAAAGAACCGAACTGTTGAAAAAAAATCTGTTGACCAGCTGTCGCACCCCTACGAACAACAACTCTCAAAAGTCAAGGACTAACGAGGTCTCATCTTTCAACGTATAATTCCTAGCACGGGTTAGACGATAGGAAGTGAAAATCGATCGTCCAGCCCTACGGTTCGAACCACCGGTTCACACAGAGGTCGATCGAGTGAGTGGAGCAAACCACTCACGTCAACCCAATCGGCTACCGTCCTACGACAATAAACGTCAAACTACAACAACGACTTTCGCTAAATCTGCTCTCAGTGTTTTTTTTTTTAAATCATATGCGGGTGAAAACGCGCAACGTCAAAAAAACTACTTTATAAATAACTGGTAAATGAGAAAATGTAATAGATGAAAGCACTAGCACTCAATTGTTTTGGTATATTTCAAAAGGTAAATACGATATTCTGCGACTTCAAGCGAAAAAAATGTTGAAACATTAGAAAAATTGTTAAGCGTTTATACTTTCCAAATGACTGAATGTGACTGTAATAATGAAATTAAAAATCCAAATCAGCAGATATCATAGAATATCATCTACTAAAACACGTTATAGCTAGTTATGACATTAAAAACGTTTCAAAAATGTATTTCTTGTCTCTTCAACTCTAACCATTTGATCTTGGCTTGCTTAATTGATTCAGCTGTAAACGTGGCTTCTCTTATTTTTGTTTATCTTACTCTTGTGTCCATTTGCTTTCATATTATTGTTTTAATTTTGGTTCTTGTTCCAGAGACATGGTTTTAAGGAACTCCACATACTGTCTTGTTGTCATCATTTGGTCAAAGTTGTTTGTTGTGGTGTTCATAAATGTTTACTCAAAAACTGCATGTCTTCATTTTTGGTACTAGTCATCCAAGCGCTGGGTTTGAAAACAATTGGTGAAGAAGTGCTTGGAATTTTCAATAAAAAACAAATTATTTTAAACCTACTAATTCTTCTGAAATTACGTATATAATACCTAATGCGTACTGGTCAATCTCACACGAATTTTTTGTAGTTCCTAGCTTCAAAAACACGGCCTGATAAATTTCCACAGTTAATGTTTTAACCCCCCCTCATTTATGAATATTATCTTTTGCTGGGATTAGTCATAGTTAAATCAAATGTAAATACCTGCCGCATGACATTCACAAGTAAATGAATAAACGATCTAATAATGATGAATGACGTTAAACACTGTTTAACAACTCACTTGTTACAAATGTGAACATTTGATAGTATGTTTTCTTGGAATTATTGACGTATAGGTAAACAGTTGTGGATGATGACGATATTACGAGTAATGAAATTGATTCTTTTATCAAACTCATTCAAAAGGCTGTTTATGGTGAAGTGGATTAGCACACAGTAAAATCAGTCGGCAATTATTTATTTTTTATGATTATGTCTTTCATTTTAAGTATTGCAGTTGGATAGAATCTGGCTCGATACTTTATGACCACTACGTATTAATTTTCACTAATGAATGTGGAAACGAAATGCATGAAAATATTGATAAATATAACTAAATGATATTTCACTGAATTAGAATTCGATAGCAAATCAAAAGCAGATCGAAATACAGCGAGTTGATAAGATTAATTGATTGAGTTAAGAGAATCGATACTTCTGAGAATCCTGAGATCTGTATAAATGTGTATAAATGTATCATTCAAGAGGCAAGAAGTCTCAACGGTTTCCGATACAAAGTATACTGGCCCAACTGAACGAAAAATAATTTAGAATCACCGAATGCTAGGAACTGAAAGGAAATCACACAGCCCAACTATTCTCAGAACAATGGGGTTGATATTGTGGCACACAAAGACATGATTTTGGCAAGACTGAATCAGTTAACCAGTTTGGAACATTGAAAATTCTGTAGTGGGTTCTTTGTTCAAATTTTAATGTTCATAGGCGTTACGAAGTTAGACCGATTTTTTACGATGCTTATTATTATTATTATTAATTTAGTCTCGTACATCCTTTGTTATAATTCATCTGATTTACTACCTATTAGTGAGAATTATAAATAATTATTCTTGAAAATCGGCGTTATACCCATCAAATCTCTATATGATTTTCTTCGAATGTAACTGATGTAATAGAAATTCCAGTAATCCTTTTGAAAATGACATAACATAAAATGATTTACTTGTTCCAGCAAGATTTTACCTTGAAGAAATTCTTCTCATTTCAATAAGAACTCCAATATTGCCAGTTACAAGAAATGCGATTCTTGGAATTAATGCTATTGAAATTTCAACAGCTTCATTTGTTGAATCGGAAGAATGACTATCGAGAAATGGTAACAGCGGTAACAAAAATCAATAAATCCTGCCTACAGGCAGTATTTTGAAAAATATATAGATACTTTCTACGCCAAATAAAAATTTGTAATTCTTTAGGTTATGAATATTGGTTTCAGAATATTCAAATGTATATTACGAAATATACAGTGAATTTTTTTAATGCCCCCCCTTTTATTTTTTGAACGGATCAACTCAAAAAATTTAAATTTGGGATGATGAAATTAATGCATGAATACTTTATTTTGAAGTGAAATTGACAGATGAAACTTTCAAGATGGCGACTGGGCGCCATCTGGAAAAAAAAATTAAATGGAAAGGGGGATCTTGTGACACATGATGTCAATATCTTCACCTACTACAAAATGGCGGACCATTTAATAATTTCCTGAAGACAAACATATTAATATCGATATTTCTAGGAATATTACTTTTTATCTACTATATGGCAATTCCAACAACCCGATAAGGTTTGTTAAGTTATTTTTTGTTTATAAAAACGATAAAAAATGTCAATACGATAATGAACATCATTGTTCAGTTATAATATTCTCATTTAGTTTTCGATTTTACTAGTAGAAAGGTACCACGTCAACAGTCTCTAAAATGGTCAATTCTCGTCTATTGGAAGAAAAAATTGAAGAAGTTTTTATTTACGGTGCGACGCGTAACTTTCACGAGACCGAAATGATTTTCAATGAACGTGTTCCGAATCGTCCTATCTGTAGAAAATATTTGAGGGAACTTGTATTCAAATTCACAACTATCGGTAGTATACATCACAAAAAGCCCCCAGGTCATCCGCCTATTCCGAAAGAACAGCAAGTGCAAATAATTGATGAGATGGTAGTAAATCTTGAACAGTCTAGTTATTCCATCACGGATGTGTGGAGACTTTTGAAGACGAATAGGTATCTTCCATACAAAATTAAAATGGTACACCAATTAACTGAAGATGATCCAGATCGAAGAACAGAATTTTGCCAAATCATGACGGAAACCATTGCAAGGCCATCCTACATATCTCCATAATATTCGTTTTAGTGACGAATGTACATTTTTTAAACGGCAATGTTCAAAGACAACATTGCCGTTATTAGAGTGACACAAACCTCACGTTTTCCGGGAAACACATACCCAATATCCAGAAAAAATTAACGTTTGAGCAGGAATATTGGAACACCATATTGTAGGACCTCTAATAATTGATCAAAATTTAACAGGGGAAGTATATTTTAATATGCTGGAAACTACTGTTGACCCTCTCGATATGGATATTGTATTTGAAACAAGATGGAGCACCACTACATTACTCCAGACAAGTAAGAAACTATTTGGATACTACTTTTCCGGTTGTTGGAATGGCCGTCGAGGTCCTACAGAATGGCCAGCCCGCTCGCCAGATTTGACACCTTTGGACTTTTTTTTAGGGCTATTCGGAGCAAAAGGTGTACGAAACTGAACCTGCTTCAATATTGATTAAACGCCAGAAAATAATAAATATTTCTAGAGATATTGATGTATTCATTCATATGTCAAGAAGTCAAGGCAACCATTTCGAGAATCTTCTGAACTGACCTCAAGCTTATTACCTCATATTATGTAGTTAAATGTCAATATACTCAGGCAATTATTAAAAGTTCCGCCATTTTTTAGTAGTTGAAGATATTGACTTCATATTCTAGGGTTGTAAAGTATTCGTCAGACCCTTTCCATTCAATTTTGTTTTTCCACATGGCGCCCACTCGCCATCTTGAAAGTTTCATCTGTTAATTTCACTTCAAAATAAAGTATTCATGCATTAATTTCATTATCCCAAATTTCAATTTTTTCAGTAGACTCGTTCAAAAAATAAAAGGGGGGGCATTAAAGAAATGCCTGTTTGATAATTTAGGTTGTTTTAGAGAGTTTCTGTTGTATTATTGAATATAGAGTTTCTGCAATTTATCTAAATAAAATTTGTAAATCTGCTTAGAGAAACGTGCCTAAGGTTAATACTAACACTAACCGTTCCTACTGAGTGAGTATTATTGGATAGACCACCGATAGACCGGTCTATTGGTGGTCATCCCGATCAAATGAAAATAACTTCACATGAAAAGTTACTTGCGACGAATCTTGCACAGGTGCCTGCTGTTTTTACTTCAGCTTTCTGCGCGGCATTAGCTGGGTTAGTTGTTATTTTTTCGTCGGGTATCTGCCACACGTACCTACAAAGTTGTAGGTTCACATGAAAGGCAAGTATGTGAAGTTCTCACCTGAACTTGAGCATTTCATATGCACCTCTCTGGAATATATTTATTTATTATTCTTACTCCCACTCCGCAGTATGTTTTTGTTGAGTTGTTTCCGGACTTTGTCTGCAGGTGGCGCAGTGGTACATCCTACTGAATCAACTGCAGATAGAGCTTATGACTGATTGAAATTGATTTTTTTCGTTCGGGATACTCTGACGGTTCACTCCGTCTGAAATGACCCTCCCGGTACTGATGAGGTCTATCGGTGGTCATCCCGATCAAATGAAAATAATTTCTGCTTTTCATATACAGGAAGTTACTTGCGACAAATTTTCCAAGTGGAAGACGTTACACGTGTGCTTGATGGTTTTACTTCAGCTTTCTGCACGGTATTAGCTGGGTTAGTAGTTGTTTTTTTTGTCGGGTATCTGCCACACGTGAGAGGCAAGGGTTAAGGTGTTTTTACTTTAACTTGAACATGTCACATGCACCTCTCCGGCAGATATTTATTTAATGTATATGTCCGTTAACAATGTCACTTTGGTATAACTAATTATTTCAAATTCCCATAAATACATCGGACAAATTCGTTATCAACTCTCAGGTTAACTTCACCACAATGTATTTAGTCTGGTGCAAAAATGAAACAATCTCGTCTACGTTTTTCTTCCATTACGAGACTATCGATTGAAAAAATATATCTAAAAATATCTGGTTTCTTCGACTTTGTTGCTCAATCAAAGATTAACCATTAACCGTTGTTAGTTTCTTGCATCATTCAGATCCCGGTGCGGCTACGAATATGAAGTAACGCAACCATGAGAAATCCGAATTACAGCATTTATCGCGAATTTTTATACCCCCGCTCGCCGCCCATGATGGCGGGAGGCGCAAACGTACTTGGAAGGTCGCGAAGTGAACGACCAACGTCCGGTACGTCCTTGACCAACGGACGCCGGCTGTACCGTGTGGCGGAGAAAATTTTGCACGCGCTTTGCTTCGGGATTTTATTAACGGAGCAGCATTGCTTTCGAAAATGATGAACATAATCGGATGTACAATTTCTTTTGATCAGTATAGAAATACACAGAAAATCAAATGGTAAATGAACCTAGAATAGGCCGGCATGAGAAAATCGGAAATCGTGGGAGTTACAAAGTCCACTTTCACCAAAAAATTATAATTGTCATTCGATTCGAAATGTAGAAACTTAAAAAAAAAATTGAAGTTTCGTTATAAAAAAATAAAAATAAAAAACAGGTTTCGTTTTTTTAAAAATGTCTCGCGATGTATTGCGATATCCAAGATATGAAAATAGATCCATAAAGAGGAAGAAATTACCTACAAAAAAGTCCTCACTTCCAGAATTCTATCACAAATATTTATTTTGGTTTGAATCAGGGATGAAAATAGGGTTGAAAACGTGTAGTAAAACTCCCAAAAAATCAATATTAGCGAAGAAAGAAGGAAATGAACAAGTGATTTGAATATATTCAATTCGTTGGTAGAGACGGTTTCAGGAAGCGATGAGTGTTCAAAATTATTGTGCCACCAACTGCAATACATGACCGAAAGATTGAAGTTAATGAGTTTCAAAATAGATGTCTTCGAAAATAGTCTGCCACTGGCAAAAACGGACATTTATGATCCAGCTCTGCAAAGTGATGTCCACATTAATTTTGGCATTGAACCTACCACATAGAACAATGTATGGTAGCCCATATGAAAAAATAATGGCCGTTCAAAATAACGATAACCACACAATTATGAATGTGGAGAACAGGTGATATCGAAAGAACAAGTAGCATCTTCCCTGCAATATGTATTAACCAATCTTGAATGTTATGAAATCATTGATTTGAAGAGAACCCAATGAAATTACCCCAACTAAACGGGGACACTATAGAAAAGATAAATTGATGGATGTAACCGTTACTACGTAGTACGAGATCATAATGAAAAGAGAAATGAAAATTTCTCTTTTATTTGTAACTAACGTTACTTCAGTTTCGTCCTATACGGACATTCTCAAACTTATACAATAAAGTTATTTACTTATGATGCACTGGTGTAGTAATGAATATTACTGGAGTTTTTTTCCAACACCAAATCATTATTTCTAACACCTCGACACGTGTTTCGATCACCAAGTGATCATCTTCAAAGACGAAGATTGAAACTAGAAACTAATGCGAAGCTAACTCTATTGCTATTTATGCTATATAGCATATGGTGTTGGTAAAAAACTCCAGTAATATTTAATAAAGTTATTGTATAAGTTTGAGAATGTCCGTATAGGACGAAACTGTAACGGTAGTTACAAATAAAAGTGGTAAAAAACATAAAAATTTTCATTTCTCTTTTCACTATAGAAAAGACATGGTGAAATGCAAAATTGTGCCACTCTAGGAATTGTTTGAACATACTTGCTATATGCCTATAAAATAAAACCCTCTACAACGACAGATAAACTTTATCCAGATACAAAAAGTTATTTTCCTGAAGCGAAAGTTGAAAAAATAAGATTAATGTTTCTTGAATTATTCTCATCTTTCAATGTATCCGTGAATCATCAAAACCCAGATGAAACCTGGAATGCATTTCTTCGATTTATGGATGCGAGTAAGTTTTTTCTCAAGACCTCATGATATTGTCAGTAAAAAGGTGAATCCAATAGATGAAAAAACAGGTGACTCTAACTTTTTGGAGATTTTTCATTTGAATATACGTACACGTTCTAACAATATATTCATAATTACACTGTCTGCATTTTTTGTAGATTAAATCATTACCATAGTGGAGGTTAATGGACTGACAGGTGTCAGTGCAGGATTATTCACTGAAGTTATTTCTGCATATGCTGTCGGCAGTACAACTGCCGCAATAGATTTTGAATTATTGGAACACTCTACATCTATTGCGGCAGTTGTATCGCCAACAGCATATGCAGGAATAACTTCTGTGAAGAATCCTGCACTGACACCGGTCGGATATAATCCAACGCCTTTCATGGTATTCGCCAGGAGAGTAGTTGCTTTCTGATAGGTGTCAGTCCATTAATCGACAATGTAGGGAGTTGAGACTGACCTGAACGAATTGTTCCTTCAGATGATTTGATTTATAGCCAATCTTCAAGTATGCCCACTAACTATATAGGAAAACTTTTCTTTCCTTTTACGAAGAATTGGGTAAATTTCGGATATGCGGTTGGTTACCTCGTTCACAGGCAGATGGGGCGATGACAAACCTGTTGTTTGCCTAGCTTATGCCTAGTAGTTGAGACTGGCCTGAACGAATTGTTTTTTTAGATGATTTGATATTTTTAGTAATTTCGAGGAAGGCTACACAATAGGCGTAATAGATCTGTGCTCAATAAATCAAAATTAAGAATATTACTCTGAAAATTAAATGTAAAAAATGACACCACCTCAATTTTCAGGAGAAACATGATCTCCAATACTATATACTTGAATTCAAGTCATCATCAAAGGGTGTTGATTGGAAACCTTTCTATGACTGCATTTCGTCGGAAGTTATGGCCGAATTCATTCTGAATAGTTTTCATAAATAATTTAAAAAAACATTTTGTACTGAAAAAAGTATCTGATTTTCTGAGAAGAAACGTCTCAAATGGTTTAACGAAAATCTAAAATGCATGAGATGCAGTCCATGCTATCAAAACTGGAGCAACTAACGATCCCATTTAGAACAGTAAATATCGCAAAGTTTTCCGGTTTTCGATAACTAATTCCTTCAAATCTCTGAAAACAAGTTGAGAGTCAGTCAGAAGTTCACGAATTATGATAAATCCATACATAAATGACACTCAATTATAGATAAAATCACTCCCAATAAGTCTAATGATAAAACGCTTTAAAAATCTACACGGGGTTGACCGAAAATGAACCATTGACAAGAATTTTAAATGGAACCCTTTATATATTTTTTGACCATTTGATAATAATAAACTCTTTTTTCAACATCAGCTATGTAGACATATCGTTGAACAACTCGATGTAGGGAGGAAAAAACGACGAAATTTGCTCAATTTTCAATGAAAATTCCAAAATTGAAATTTTTCACTCATTTTTTCCTGAATTCCATATCTAACTCCATTCATCTCGAAAATCGTTGTCATCTGGTATATTTCACTAGAGTTGTTCATACTATTATTACAGAACTTCCAATTGATGAAGGCAACATAATTCTCAAATCGTTAAACAATTCATTAAAACCCTGATCACCAGAATCGTTCATCTCCAAAGTAAATTAATTAATTGGTTGTAAACCTTTTCACCCGTTTGTTCAATGCGTATATCAGTAGAGTCATTCTAGTTTATAAAAAAGGCAACAGGCATATTATCGAAACTTACCGACCCATTTCTACTGGTTCTATTTGGTAAACTTTTCGAAATGATTATCAAAAACAGTTTTTTTTTCAAATGCTAATCAGTTTGGTTCCCGTAAATCTTGCTTCACTGTACAACCAATTTGTAAGCGTGGTGAGAAACATTGTCGAAGGCTTTGAGAATAGTTTTCATTGAATAGATGAATTTAGGGTTACAGGTGTAACTCTCTTACTTCTCACATCATATTCACACAAACGAAAGCAATATGTCGATCTAGGAGTCAACTTAATGTCTAATTTGAAACCTATTGAGAACAGTATTCCATAAGGATCTGTGCTGGGGCCTCTTCTATTTTTACGTTTCTTAAATGGCCCTTTCTGTCAAGTTCTGCCCGATAAATACCTATGCCATATATGGTGATGACAAATATATTCTTTGATTACACTAAGCAAAAATTTAGCACAAATCACTAAACTTGCTGGATGCTAGTCCGAAGAACGACAATCTTTTTGAATGTAATATGGACGACCATATGAATGTAATATGAACTGACCATTTATTTGGTATAACTCGGGATGACACCCTCAATTGGACATGAATATCTATTTCTATTGAGGCTTCAGATAAAATTCGTTTCTCTTGAACTCGTGTCACATCCAAATACGCCCTTTTCCATTCTCATATTAGCTACAGGAAGCGTCTTTGGGTAAAGTCTACTTTCGTTTAAAATACAAAACACAATAAGAATAATTTCTAATGCGAGATATCGTGATACGTGTCTATTATTCAAAAAACTTGGCATCATGACTTTTACATCAATCTTCCCTAATTTCCACTTTCATAATTATGATAAACTTTGTGATGACCTGTAGTCCAATGGTTTATTGTATTCATTTCAAGGTTCCTTGTTTTTGTGATTTGAGGAAGTTGAACCACAAATGCTCTGTTTTTTGGGCTCTATTTTCATCCAGTTGCCTTGTAGTGAAAGACAGGACGAATTTCGTTCGGTAGTCGATGTCAAAACTTGTATTTGCAACAGACCGCCTTGGGGAGCATCATTTACCTTCGATATTCAAGGACTGAGTGTTCTTTCGAAGGGGAGACGTCATCGCCGTTTACTACTCAAACTTTTGCTTTATGGATGTGGAGTACAGCATCGCAGGGCGGGTCGAAAATAGAATTATTTCTTTATTCTGAGCAAAACTTATTTCATTCTTTTCAGTACATTAGTTTAGTACGTTCCAATACAAGCTTCTTTTCAAAAGAGTTTATTTTTGAGAATTGAATAGGCCCCCTTGAGATCAATATCCTTTCCACTATACACACGCCACCGTGTAGGAGACTAGTACGACTCACGCAGCTATTCTTTCGGGAAGATGAACGGTGTCGGGTGATTGTACTGGTTTGTTTTTTTGGTGAAATGGAACGTGAAATTGCGGAGCCGTTCGTGACTTTCTGTCAGAGTTTAATCAGACAGATCATACATTATAGCAGTCTCGTCTCGGATTATAAAATAACGTATAATTTCGTCTGTCGGTCACATCCTTCTAATTTCTCCACTTGTTGATTTTTCGAGAGAAAATTATCTTGGCAAATTGATTATCATACCAGGAAATACATTCTTGTTACAAATCAATTGAACTTTTATGACAATGGATACAAAGTATAAAAACTTTCTTTAAGGAAGGAATAAAAAAATATGTGTGGTGGAATTGGTCGACACTTGATGAAAATCCATAACGTATTCAAGAAACACTTCGTGAAATTTTTTCTGGACAGTTTACAAAACCGCAACACGTGTTTTGCTATAAGTGGACTGATAAAAAATACAGTAAATGTCAAATTTCGCGTACTACCAACATTCGATTAGCAATTTTTAAAAATATTTTTTAGGTTAGTGAACTCGTCTCGAATATGTATTTACAGTTTTAGCATATTCAGTTTGTTGGTAAGAGGCATAAAAGTTAGAAGTGTTTTGGGTGTTTAGTGATTTCCTACTATAAAAAAAATGGATCAGAGAATTTGCATCAAATATTGTGTTAAAATTAAATTAAGTGTTCAAAAACAAATAAAATGTTGAGAGTGGCATACGGTGATTGTAATCTGAGTCAAGAAAATGTTTACAAGTGGTACAAGCTTTTCACAGAATAACAACGCTCGCCCTGGACGCCCCAGCACATCAATAACCAATTAAAATGCTGAGGAACTGGAGAAAATTGTTATAGAGCAGTGGTCGCCAACCTCTTCAATGTGTTGAGCTACTTTGTTAATTTTGGAATAAACAGCGAGCTACCCACACGAAAGCCACGTAACGCAACGTAAATGAAATAATCCACAGTTAATTTATCATTATATGTATTTATTTTACTATTTAACTGGTAATACGTAATACATAGGTACTAATAATAAACTAATAACAAAATAACTAATATTACTAGTACGTACTTGTTCATAGCTACTTTCCTACCTATCAAACGAAGGTGTTTGAAAAATAAACACAAACTTTTATCCAGCCACAACGGCATGTCACGTATGATTTAAAAATAGTTAATAATAACAACAAAAAAGTAACGTACTATCATGAACATAAACATTGAAAAATAAAAAAGCACGTTCAATGAGAAGGCTGACACTCAGACTCATCATAAATTTTTTTAATGTTTGCAGTATAATTTGATGCAGCCATTCGAATACAATTATCCAAATGTTCATCTGTAAGTCGATTGCGATATTTGTTCTTAATAAACTTCATATTGGAAAAAGAAGATTCACACAAATAGGTTGAACTGAATAATGCTTTCACTTTCAAGGCAACACGGCATATAACTGAATATTTGTCTTTACTTACAATAGGCCAGATACATTCAGTACTTGAGACTAACGATTTTAAGGCTAAATTATTTTGAAATTCAATGACTTCCATTTCTGTTGCAGCGATGTCTTCGCCAAAGTTCTGCATAACACAAGTTGCAAACTGTTGGATATCAATTTCCATAAAGGGTGAAACAACAAACTGCGCTACTAAAGCCATGCCATTGAAATCCTTAAAAAGATTTTTGAAGTTATTCTTCAGGGTAGAATTATTTCTACATGATATTTGTTGTCATAGGGTTCTAATGGGTTTTGAGATAATTTTTCTGAAAGAATAGGAAAATGCTTGACATCGCTGTTAATTAGGTTTTGTTCCAAAAACTCCAGCTTTTTGATAAATGCTTTTATATCAGAAATCATTTCCGCTAGTTCTTTGTCTCTCCCCTGAAGCTGCAAATTAAGTTCGTTTAATTTCTCTGTAATGTCCACGAGAAAACCAAAATCTCTAAGATAGATTGAATTTTCTAGTTCCGGAGTCGGTTCATCGCGTTGTTTGAAAAATTGAACTATGCCAGATAGGACATCATCAAAACGTTTCAGCACCCGTCCTCTACTTAACCTTCGGACTTCAGAGTGAAGGAGTAGGTCCCCGTATTGACAGTCAACTTCATCGGCCAAGGTTCTGAATAATCTTCTTTGAAACGCTTGAGCTCTAATCTTGTTCACAATTTTTACCACCAGTTTCATAACGTTGTTTAGTTTCAGGAAATTTCCACATGATGCTTGCTGATGGATAATGCAGTGGTAACAGAGAAATTGCGGAAAAGTTTCATCTTTACGACATAACGCCACCAGACCCTTATCACAACCCAGCATAGCTGGAACGCCATCGGTTGTCAAGCCTACCATTTTCGATATTGGAATTTTCTCGGAAGAAATAATATTTTTTAAATGAGAAAACAACTCATGTCCAGTAGTGTGTCCTTTCAGTGGAATGAACTTCAAAAGATCTTCTTTAATCCTAAAATCACTAAAAACCATCCTGACGAACACCGCCATCTGGGCAGTGTCAACGACATCTGTTGATTCATCCAGTTGAAGTGGAAAATAAACACAGTTATCTAAGTCAGTTTTTAACTGTAAAAAAATTTCATTGCTCATTACTTCTACACGTCTCATCACTGTATTAGCAGAAAGTTGCATAGATTTTATAGCTGAAACTATCTCGTCTTTATTTCTAAAGTTAGCAAATAACGAATCAGCAGCTTCTAAAAACGCCTGTTTTATCATTTCCCCGTCTTCATAAGGTTTCTTTTTTTGTGTCTTGGACACACGGTACGATGCTTCAGTTGCAGCCTTATTTTTGTCGACTGTTCTTAAAAATATTGATTGTTGTCCAATTAACTTCTTTTTACTGTTTCAGTATCTCCTTTCTGGCGGCAGAATGTAGTGGGAATGATTTTTCAAAATTAGAATGTACAGTTTTATGATGTCTCTCAATATTTCCTTTCTTAGCAACGGAGACCGAAGTATTACATAACAAACACACATTTTTATCTTTAACTTCTGTAAAAAAGTATTGTTCTTTCCATTCCGAATGAAAGTGGTATGTCATTACCTTCTTACAACTGCTTGCCATAATATTATTTTTGTTGTTCTCTACTAACCCAACCGCTGGACGTTGGTTACGCGTTCAATTTTAAACTAAGCGCAATGTCGCCGCGCCGTGCGTATTTATCCCGTTCAAAGCAATCCATATCGTTCACGAACACTAACGCGCTGGTCCGGCTGGTCGGTTCTAGCCGATTTTAGCTTGATGGCGTTAGCGGCAGATCGCTCACCGCAACGTTGCCGCTGTTTATGTTTCATATTATGACAATTAGATTTTTTTGTGGAATTTTCGGAAGCTTCTCTGACTTTTGCAGTTTGTATTTTTTAAATTAAAATCGTTGTGAGAGCTACCAGAATTGCCTCCGCGAGCTACCGGTAGCTCGCGATCGACAGGTTGGCGACCACTGTTATAGAAAATCGTCGAATCACTATAGGGGAGACCGGGGGTGAAAATCACATTTTTTTGTCTTTTGCATTTTTAGTGCCCTTTTTTATAAATTATCAATGATATTTTTTTATCGATAGATAGTGAATTCATACTCATTTGAAAAAAAAATATTCTGTTTTCTCCAACATCCTCCCTAGAGGAAATATAAGCACTGTTATGGAAAACAAAAAGTATGACTTTTCCCCCCGGGCCGGGAATGGTTGTCACAATATCTGGGGCAGGTAGTCACATAGTTAATTGAGGGGTATGAAAAAATTCGAATGAATATTTTCATTGAAAGTGAAGTAATATACATAATTAATTATATCCAAAAAAAGAGAAAAAAAGTGTCTCATTTGTAGGGAAAAACAAATTTGCTCTAAATAAATAACTTATTTCTGGAAACTAAAATACCAAAAATATCCACCAGGCCGCAATGCTTGTAAACTAAAAATATCTATCCTAGCGATAGATATTTCTATCTATTTCTAGTCTAAAATTCAGTGAATATTCGAAATCACGATTATGGTAAATGTAACCTGGTAGCCTGGTATGACAAATGTAACCTGGTGAATGTAACGTTGTTTTTAGAATATCCTTGGGAGACGAACCGAAATAAATACTTGAAGCTATATATGTATCTGTCTAATTCTTTCTTCTATTAGTCGGTGAAGATTTGCCTATACCTTTGATAACCAATTTTTGTTGATGGTATTGATAACACCGTGTTGCTTATCTCTTCGACAGTGAATGTTTCACAAAACCGTGTCAGAGTGCGACAATAATATACAATGCCATGACATTTCTATGAGTTTTTTAAAACAAACAAAATTGTATGTTGTCACATGTGACTACCAGCCCCCGTCAAATTGAGACAACCAGCCCCAAAACACATTTCAAAATATAACCCCCTGAAATAACTCTGAATCGATATTCATTCATAAAAACGGATAGTGATATCATGAACCACATATGTCATGACAAAAAACGTGAAATAACATATATCTACGGAAAATTCTAATATACTTATGAGACTCGACACAAATGCACAAAAATTTACTTGTGCCGACCGAAAAAAACAAACCTATGTATCTCCCTCACACAGTATGAGAGTGAACTGAAGTGACGTTAGGATGGAGATATTGCTCTCGCGATTTTTCCAATATGGCAGCTGTGACAACCAACTCGTGATACAACCATAACCGGTCTCCCCTAAAAGAAGTTGTTGAGGATGTCGGCATATCGCTCGGCTCATGCTATGCAATTTTTCCAGAAATTTTAGACATGAAGCGTGTGGAAGCGGAGTTCGTTTCAAAATTGCTGAATTTTTACCAGAAAACCCGTCGCATGGGCATTGCTCAGAAATTGTTGAATGACGTCAATGGCTATCTAGAGAAAGTGTCATAACTAGTGACGAATCATAGGTATACCGGGTGTCAACGAATCTATTAGACAAGTCATAATTTCTAGACTATTAGGAGAATTGAAATGAGATTTGGTATAGTTGAATGGTATGTGGAGAGGAATGTTTTCACATATTTTTCACTTTCTGGTCACTTCCGGTTTCAGCGGAAATGGCTCCGGTTCTGAATTTTTAAATGGAACACCCTGTATATTGTAACATTTTTGGATTTCTGAGACAATTCTGGATCAGAAACTGACATTTCCGGAAGTTTTTCAGCCTACTTGATTTTTTCAGAGTCACTTTTAAAATTGCATCTAGGTGGCCATGATCGGACGTAAACTAATCTATGGACCTCAGGTGATATCAGAAAATTGCAATAGCGGAGTTTTAGTGACTAGTGTGTTGAATATGAATGAGACAAGTTTACAAAATAACATTTTCATGTCTAACTATTATTTTTCAAATGGCGACCATTTTTTGACAAGCAATTTCCGAAAAAAGGATTTTTTGACGAATCTAACGTTACTAATTTATTTGCGATTGGATCAACAAATTTAACAAATTTAACTAATAATTTCAGCGATGCACTTAGATTTTTTGCAATATCCTAAGTTCTTGAAAATTCCACTATAGTAAATTTTCAAAGTGCATCCCTCCTTGTTCAAGACACATTTCAGCTCGTTCAATTGTTTCTCTCAACACGTTTTGTAACATTTGAGGCGATATACTTCTAAATGCCTGTTGAATCCTTTCTTCTAAGATTTCGAGAGTGGCTGGGGCTGTTGCATAGTAGACCCTTTCTTTTACATATCCCCAAATGAAGAAATCTAACACAGTCAGATCCGGTGAGCGGGCAGGCCACCGTACTGGACCGTTGGTTGCAATAACTCTATTATTAAAATGCTCTATTAAAAAATCAAGTACGTCTCTGCTATTATGGGGTGGTGCTCCATCTTGCTGGAAGTAAATTTGCCGTAAAACTTCTAAAGGCATATCATTAAGATGATCCTCGATTTCATTTTGAAGAAAACCCAAGTATCTAACCCCTGTTAACTGACCTTGAAACAATATTGGACCAATTATTCTGTTTCCAACGATACCAGCCCAGACATTGACGCCAAACCTTTCTTGAAAATTGCCCTCTCTCATTGCATGTTGATTTTGTTGGGCCCAGTACCGACAATTCTGCTTATTAAACATGCCATTATTTGTAAACCGTGATTCGTCGGAAAATAGAATGAAGTTGATAAAATCTGGGTTAACTCTATGATTTTGAAGCAACCAATCACAAAATACTACTCTTCTATTGCCGTCGTCAGCATACAAATGTTGATGTAACTGATATTTAAATGCTCGATATCCGTGCTTTTTCAGTATTTTTCTTGCTGATTCGTGACTTATCTGCATTTCTCTACTAATTTCTCTTAAAGAAACCGTTTTGTCAACTTCTACCATAGCAAGAACGTTAATCTCAGTCTCCGCATTTATGACAAACCTCTGTTCTGCGTCTCGATTTCCCTCTTGCCTAAAACGACTCTCAACATAGGGAAAATACTGATGAGATGGGTGTTGCCGATTGGGATATCTCTGAGCATACAATTCAGCAGCTTTCCTTGAATTTCTGTGGCATTCTCCAAACAATAACAACATATCCACTTTTTCACTTTGAGTATACATTATTTCGACGAAAAATTAAACTAAAATTAATGAAAATCAAGAGAAACTTCTACTTTCTGCTCATAAAGCTTATGTCACTGTCATAACCTAGGTGAGCGTTTTGTTCTCCAAAGTGGACTTGATGGAAATAACCGCAAAATATTATGCATCATTCCTATCCATGGCACCCTTGACAAAAATAAATGAATTTGTATCGAGTATTTTCCTCAGTAATATTTAATTTATGTTCTTATTTGTAATCCAATCGCAAATAATATAGTATCGTTAGATTTGTCAAAAAATCCTTTTTTCGGAAAGTGCTTGTCAAAAAATGGTCGCCATTTGAAAAATAATAGACACGAAAATGTTATTTTGTAAACTTGTCTCATTCATATTCAACACACTAGTCACTAAAACTCCGCTATTGCAATTTTCTGATATCACCTGAGGTCCATAGATTAGTTTACGTCCGATCATGGCCACCTAGATGCAATTTTGAAAGTGACTCTGAAAAAATCAAGTAGGCTGAAAAACTTCCGGAAATGTCAGTTTCTCATCCAGAATTGTCTCAGAAATCCAAAAATGTTACAATATACAGGGTGTTCCATTTAAAAATTCAGAACCGGAGCCATTTCCGCTGAAACCGGAAGTGAACGGAAAGTGAAAAATATGTGAAAACTCTCCTCTCCACATACCATTTATCTGTACCAAATCTAGTTTTGATACACCTAATAGTCTAGAAGTTATGACTTGTCTAATAGATTCGTTGACACCCGGTATGGTTATGACATCGTAATCAAAGTCCAATCGTTCCAACGAAAGAGCCCTGAGAGAGCCAAGACCAAAAAAAGCACACCAAGTGCGATCAAATATCAAGGTTTTGCTCACTGTTTTCTTCGATTACCGTGACGTAGTGCATCAGGAGTTCTTGTCGCATGGTTGTACGGTCAATAAGGGGTATTATCTTGAAGTTATGCGCCACTTGCGAGAAGCAATACGAAGAAAACGTCTGGAACCGTGTAAAAACAATTCATGGCTTTTGCATCACGATAATGCACCTACTCACCCGTCATCGCTTAGTCGTAATTTTTGGCTAAAATCAACACCGTAATCATGTCTCAGCCACCGTATTTACCAGATTTGGCCCCCTGCGATTTTTTCCTGTTCTCAAGATTGGACGGCTTTTTGCGACGATTGTGAAGATAAAACCGAATCACTGAGAGAGCTCAAGGAAATACCAAAAAGTGCATAAGTATCAGAACTGCATCGAGGATTGGAAAAATGCTGTGGCATAAGTGTATTATATCTGAGGGGTACTACTTTGAATGGAACAAACTATAAATTGATGAATAAATAAGCGTTTTCATAGTAGTATGGACTTCTACGAAAGATCGGCATCAGCCATGGTTTCGACCGACGCCCTGGCATTTTTTGAGATAATTTTTCAACGTTTCGCCAGTTCGTATCTACAGGACTACTTTCAACTTTTGTACTATCTTAAGATGATGCCGACCACTCGTCTAGACGAAACGATGAGAAATCCACTCAAAATAGACTGTCAACAATTTAGAAACGCGAAAAATAAAAACGATGCCGATATCTTCCTTGCCCATAGATTCACTACTCTTGAATTTGTAATTCTAATTTTGAATTGATCTATTAAAATTGGAACCCTGTTTTAGGTCAGTCAAAAAATTTCCCGGGACAACAATTGAAATCTCAAGGATGCAAATATGGTTTATAGAATCGAACAAATCCATGATGAATCTAGTCAGATATCAACAGTCATGGGCAATAACATCAGACTTATGAACTAGGGAATGAGTGACTTCCATTCTCCACAATAATCTCAACTCTCCAAGTATGATTTCAGTTAATACTTAGTATTCTATAGTTATTATTTTGGAGGGTATCAGTGAACTACTGAAATTCTGAAATATGTTAGAAAAGATCCATGCCGAACAAAAAATGATTCCTTTAAACTCCACATGTACGAAGAATATTGACCATTGAATGGTTAAATAGTGGACAATGCATAATTTCAAAAGTGATCAGCCGGTCATAACAGTTTTTAGGTCTTGATCCTGTATTACATATATATTTTTCGATTCTTCAACTTTCCGATCCTCATTGAAATTGTATTTACAAGAGTTTTGCTTATTTTTACTTACAGAAAATTGAATTGAATTGACGTTGCCACAGAAAATCATCATTTCACGACTACTAAACAATTAAAAGAAAGGTTAATTATTATTCTTTCAGAGAAATTATATTACCAAAAATATTTCCAGGGGATTTTTTATGTATGTTACAGTATAGATCGAAGTAATAATTACCACTAAACCACCCTGCTTCTATAGTCTGTGAAAACTGCGTCGATCAGTTCTGAACAAAAAGTAGTATAAGCCGGATGACAAAATAGATTATACATCTACAACTACATAGGTTTTTGCGACGGTTCTTATGCCCCATGAAAATGTCTTATTGTTATTATGCACTTACCATCTCGAGGGCAATCATAGTGACAAGTTGCATTCATTAGAGTAAACGGCCTGAACGAATGTAGAAACTGAATATAAATCGTTTGTGGCATCATTTATAGTTATTTGACAGAATCAACTGGTTTTTCACGTCTAACAATGTATTCCATATCCGAGGGAACACGATGTTATTATTAGATTCCCACAGAAACGAACCTCCGAGTTATGCGATAGTACGGAGTTGCTCTTGAGAAAATGAATACGAGTGAATAGTTTGAAATACCATCAAACAATGTATCACAAAATTTCCCTTTCAATATAAAAAAAAAAACCAATTCGAAAGCGTCTTCTTGACGACAAATAATGCAATGTTACTGTGTTTGTCCGATCTTGATATCTTAAACCGATTGAAAGTTAAGAGAGAGGGAAACTTTTTACATTCGCACAGTGAGATAGAAAAATCCTGCCAATCGGTTTTTCGTTCTACGAACTTTAATTGACAAAATCAGCATCAGCTGATGATTTTGAATAGTTAAATACCAAAGTAACGCGAAATATAGGGTTACGCTTAAGAAACCTTATTCAAGTTTGTTAATTTATTAACCCGCCATAGGTCAAGCTCAAATAAGTAAGGGCAATGACATCTCCTCTGGACTCCTCTGTCTTTTGAGGACTTGGTTTTACTTTTCAACTTGGTCAAGATATATAGAAATGGGAAGATACTTTTTTGTACCGTCAACAACAACTTTTTATTTACAAATCACACCCTCAATTGTTTTTTATACACGGTCGAACAGGAAAACTGACAAAATATAAAATTGAATGAACAAGATGAACAAAGACAGACGTTTTAAATTAAACTTCCGCAGGAACACTCCCTCCTGAAATCTTATTAATCACTATTCTTCATGTTTATCAACATCTAGAAGACAAAGTTTGCTAAAAGGTCTTCTGTAAGTACCAATATTTGTTTTTACATCGACCACTCGTACATTGCCGTCAGCATCTGGATATGTTGCAGTGACTACACACCTTTGGGCCAAGTGTTTCTCAAGAATTGGCTGCCGACTATAATCACCATGTCTCCAACCTTGATTTTTCTTGTGGGTAATGTGCACCATTTTGTTCTTCTGGTTAGTACCGGCAAATATTATTCGATCCAAAGGCGTCAGAAATGATCAGCGAGCAATTGAGATTTTCGCTATTGTTTCCTTGTGAACAAGTCATTTTCTTCAAACTTTCCTACAACTTGTGCTACACTTGAAGTATCCAATAAAAAATGGTTTGGTGTTGAAGCTTCAGCATCTGAATGATCCAATGATACATGGATGAGGGGGTGGCTGTTCATAATATGTTCAGCTTCTACAAGCAATGCGTGAAGAACTTCTTCTTGTCGTATATCTTCTCCTTCAAAATGTATCGTAGAGTTGTTTTAATTGACTTGATGAGTCTTTCCCAACTGCCTCACATGTGTGGAGCAGACGGTCGAATAATGAAGTTAAACGAGAATTGGGTAGGGGGACATCTCTGGAATTACTGGCTGAGCTCTTTTATTTTTGTACCACTGACAGTGGCTCCAAGAACTTCTTACGGCTGACCTAATATTGAGAATTCAATATCGTTGTCGGAGCTCGTTCACCACATACTCTTGGCCATTATGCGCTGCTTAGAAGTGGCAATGAAAAATTAGCAACTTGGTGAAATAGTTTTTGGAATTTAGAATAATTGGAAATTTGGTGTCTGTGTCTAAATCGTTAGAGTATACTACTCTGCTTTTCAACCTTAAAACTACTTCAGCATCTAAAATCGGCGAAAGTTTGTACTATTCTCCCGTTTCGTAGTGAATTGATTTCTTCGGAAAAATCTTCGATTTAAACACATTTCAGCCAAATTCTTTCTGCGGTATTCATCTACGAAGGTTGAAGTTCTGCATTGTTTGATGATTTATAGACAAATCTAAGCATCCAAGCTGTTGCTCAAAGAAAGTTTAACCATGACGAAAATCTTTTCACGTCTAGTAAAGTCTGTTTTAGATCTGAATTGATTTGCTTAGTGACACCAACAACATTTTTCTTCACTTCTGATGTATTCAGAGACTTGGTCATTTTGAGACGGCCATCTGTCTTCTTCATATTCAAGAAGCTGAGGACCATTTAGCCATCTGCTACCAGTTTCCCACAAGTATAGGTTATTGCTTCTTGTGGCATTATCAGCGATATTTTTTTTTGTAGGGACCCAATTCCAATATGTAACGTCTGTGTTTTCGATGATTTATGCCGCTCTATGTGCTACAAATGGCTTGAAAATTACGGTATCGGCCTTGATGCATCCAATGACGGTTTTTGAATCCGTCCAAAAACAGCATTAGTCAAGTTTGATATTGTGATTTTCTTTGACAGGTCGTATACTTCCCAGAACCGCAGCCTGAAGTTCAAGCCTGGGAATAGACATCATTTGTCGGATGGGGGCTACTCTGGACTTTGACATAACGAAACTTGTTTGAACGTATTTTTTTTTTTTGATTCGAAGGTAGGCAACAGCTGTATATGCCTGGAAACTTGCATCACAGAAAATATTAATCTGAATTTCTTTGGCTTCAAAAATATTGGAAACGTAAAAACGAGGAATGAACAAAGTTGAGATTTTTTCATCATTTCTTCATTCAATTCATCATCCAAAACAATTTTTAAACGCCAAATGTCATGGAGTAGAATTTGAGCAGCTATTGTGAAAGTATTTAGGAAGCCAAAAGAATCAAAGATTGATATGACTGTTTTTAGTACTTCCCTTTTTGTTACCTTTTTGGCAAGTAACATTTTGACGTCTTAGGAGTCCCACTTTATTGAAAGGAAAAAAACATCTTGATTTTGGTTCCAAACTAGTCCCAAAATTCTCGCAGTGGATGAAGGCAACTTCTTTTCTAGGTCCATATTTTTTTCTCTGGAACTTCGAAGCTCTTCTGGTATGTACTTCTTGTACTTCAAAACATCTTTGGAATTCCTAGATCAGCTTCGTATGACGAAACCTTCTCGACTATGAACTTCGATCACGTCCGATATTTTTTTTGCTTCTTCAATGGTATCTACACTATCGCGGTAATCATCTACGTAGTGTTGCTCTCTAATGGCTTTTACAGCTTGTGGAAATTCAGCCTCATAACATATTGGGCCGATGTTGCACAAACATTTAGGCAAGCAATAAGAAACCTTGTCAAATAAGTGAATGAAGTTCAAAGTCTCATACAGATGAAAGGCTGAAACGAATTGAAATAATTCAATACTGTGAAAGTACCACAGACATGGTAACTGTCCCTTCATATTTGAACCCCTCAAACAATGAGAGTGAAATTCACACAAAGCTCAAATGGAAAAACACATTAGAAATGTATGTTAGCTGCATCATTGACTTCTTAGATGTCAAATTGGATCCCAACGTGTACGAGCATGTTAATGGAATAACAAAATCAGCTTCTCGGAAACTTGGAATACGACTTCGAACTAGAAAGTACCCTCCTCAGTAATTATCAGTGTTCAATCCACCTCAAATTAGACCTGCACAAGAAGTGAAGTCAATACATCTAACTATAATCGAAGAATTCTTGCATCTGGAAAATAACATCTTTCAGGAATGAACTTCCCGATGCCGTTTTTGCAATATTATATATGATACACATTATCATTCTCAGAAAAACTTGAGAATCGTTGTACAGTACTTGGGCAACTTCATTAAAGAATCGAATGAAAACAGTAAAGAATTTCCATATCCAATCCTAGTTCGAGAGCTGGAATATCAATCAACCAGTTCACATGTTCTACTCCATGAAGAAATTTTGCAATGCAGGAAGGTCAAGCATACAACTCCAAACACAACGCACTCAACAAAAATAACGTTAAAAAAACCTCGTACAAAACCTGGCTGTAACGAAAAAAAAAAGAGGCATGAATAATTGAGGGTAATCAATATTCGACAGAAAGTCGCTAACCCTTACTTGTGGGATGGGTCTCTTAACGTCTGTAGGTCTACCTGAAACTAATCTTTTTATGTAACCCACCAAACGACAATGAACTATCCAACAGGTCAAAAGCCTCTGCATGTAGTATGCTCAGCAGATTTGCATATAAAATAAATTCGTTCGAGCCATCGAATTTTCCATGTCGTCCCTCCTATCACGCCTTGGGTTCCATTCAGAAGGGGTGCACTAGACGATTGAGAAAGTGAATATAACCTGTGGTAAACAAAGAACTCTGTGGATACAATATTATTATTAATCATTATTCAGTAAATAATTCATTCCAAATACTACAGCATTGTTTGGAAGAAGATAAAGTTTAGATAAATAGTACTCAACAACTTTTTCCGAACGTTTTTGTTGATAAATCACTAGATATGAAAACCACAGACAAGAAAATGATAATTCATCAAGTAGTATATCGAATATAAATATGCCATATAATGATATTGGAAATTCTGTAAGAAAATCATTTCTACCAACAAAATTAAAATGCTATGAACAACATTTATTTATTTTTTTATTTAGAAAAAACCGCATCAGCCGTAGCTATTAGCAGCAAACATATAAAATATATCAAAACATGCAGTTGTTTACATTACAGTTTAAATAAAAGGTTACATTCTTTAAGAAATTCAACAATATTGTTGGTATTGGTATTTTGGAAAATTTCACTAAGTTTGGAGAGAATTTTATTGTTCAGTCTCTCGACTGTGAAGAGCGGGCACTCTACCAGAACATGCTTAACAGTCACAAGCGAAACATTTTGGTGGCGGTTTTTTCCTCAATAGATGTTCATGCGTAAGACGAGTGTGGTTCAGTCTTAATCTGGTAATTTTGACTTGATGGAAGCGGTTTGTTGCTTTGTTGTTCCAAGAATATAATGTAGCCTTGATTTCCTTAAGTTTGGAAGGTTTTTTAGTCCAGTCATTATAGTAAGTTCACCTCGGAATTCGAGATACCCAGCTGTAAGTCTGTAAATACTTGTATATTGACACCCTAAAAGTTGTCTCAAAACCTACATATGGTAGGGTGTAAGCAACTATTAAATTTCAAGGTCAAAGGTCACAAAAATCGGTTTTTTGTGCTTTTTTTGGAAATATCTCATTTCCTATGGGTTTTTTGCTATTTGTATTTATTATCAATATTGTAGGATACAAAATTCTCTACAAATTTTGTTTAAAACATTTTTTATACGGTGAACCGTTTTCGAGATAGAGGGCGGAGAGTGCGCGGTCACAGCATCACTTCAGATCAACCGGTGCCTCCGGTCGAAAACGCGCCATATATAGTTGATGAACTATCGATAAATCAATGATGATAAATATTTGACTTTTCACAGATTTCGGAGCATTATAGACTGCCAATAAGGTTTGAGTTTCACTCTCTAATAATCTCTGGGCCGAACAATTTTTTTCCTCAAATGCTGCAGCTAGTTCATCCAAATTTGTCAGTTTCTCAAAAACTTTTAAAAATGATTTTTTTCCCTTTTTAAAAATGCATATTTTATTTCTGCACTTAATGCATGCAGAAATAAAATATGTTTTTTAGAATGAGGATAATTATCAAAACTTTTAGTCGAGTATATCTCCGTTTTTACATTACCTTTCCCAACTTTTTTAAAGAAAATTTCTTGTTCGTAAGACAGTGTACGCCCAATTAAAATGACAAGTAAATCAATATCTTGTCCTATTATAACTGCAGTTTTTTTAGACTTTGATTCTTCAATTGCAGTTTCAACAATAAGAACATCCGCATCATCTCTGGCTTGTTTAGTAGTAATATTTGCAGCTTGTAATTTTTCAATTAACATATTAATGAACTTATCTTTGTTATTTCGATTTGATAAGAATTTTTCTTGAGTAACTAGTACAACCATTGTTTCATCGAAACAAACTTCATACGTTTTTGAAAGTGCAGCAGGTCTTCTCTGCTGCTCCATAGCTTTTACGTTCTTACTGTAGTCTGAATATCCGTCAAATACAACAATTATTTTGGAACTGTAATGCCTTTGTAAATAATTCATGTATTTATCAAAAATAATAGAAAAAGTATCTTCTCTGCTCCATACAATATGAATAGCTATAGATTTAATGCATGAAGAAAATGATAAAATATAATATAATAGTTAATAAAAATTGACAAATATTTATAATCACTGATTTATCGATAGTTCATCAACTATATATGGCGCGTTTTCGACCGGAGGCACCGGTTGACCTGAAGTGATGCTGTGACCGCGCGCTCTCCGCCCTCTATCTCGAAAACGGTTCACCGTATAAAAATTTTTTTTAAACAAAATTTGTAGAGAATTTTGTATTCTACAATAATGATAATAAATACAAATAGCAAAAAACCCATAGGAAATGAGATATTTCCAAAATAAGCGCAAAAAACCGATTTTTGTGACCTCTGACCTTGAAATTTAATAGTTGCTTACACCCTACCATATGTAGGTTTTGAGACAACTTTTAGGGTGTCAATATACAAGTATTTACAGACTTACAGCTGGGTATCTCGAATTCCGAGATTCATACCTAATTTAAGCTTAAATGACTGGATTATTTGAGACCAGTGGTGATTCCGCATTTCTACAATTTTGCAATGGAAATAGGATTTGAGATCTATCGGCAATGCTTTCATACTGAGATTACATGCTGGATGTTCTACAGCTTCTCTGGCAAGTTTATCGGCTATATCGTTTCCAGAAATCCCAGTATGTGAAGGAACCCATAGGAGGGTTACTGTCCTGTTATCTAGTTATTTCATCTCATCTTTAATCATATTTATCAGTACGAGTTGAGAGCGTTCGTAATTATCAAAAACTCTTTAACAGGTGCCATTTTAATGAAGGAAAGAGCTTTATAGATGGCATAAAGTTCTCCAGTGAGAAATATCCGCCATTATAGTGAGAAATAATTTTTCACTGTTATCAGGATAACCGAAGTCAGTTATGAATTGTTTGTTACATGTCAGATTGATATGACACGTTCTCCATGTTGACAACGCTACGCCGAATTCGCGTGCAATATCCAAGTAGCCCATTGTCGGCGTTTCCATAACAACAAAACCGAAGCACTGCATAATTATTGCTGTCAACTTAGCCAACAGAAATGGTTTTCTTGTTGATTGTTAGAGTATAAACAGTTCAGATTTATCAAATATTGAATATGATTGAATACGAAGATTTAGAGTTGGAAAATACACCTACAGAAATTGTTCAGAAAGCAATAGATGTTTGCAATAATTTACTACCAAGAACATCAAGAGAAAAATATGAAATCTTTTACAGAAACTTTATGGACTGGAAAATGTAAGCCAAGGTAAATTCTTGTTCCGAAAATATCGTGTTAGTTCATTTTGAAGAGTTGTCAAGAAGATTGAAATCATCAACATTATGGTCTCAGTACAAGATGCTGAGGAGTACCTTAATTATTAAAAAATGTGTTGATATATAAAAATACGTAAAACTACGTGCATTTTTAAAACGCAAATATGAAAAATATGTTCCAAAATAGTCAAAAACATTAACTTTTTAAGAAATTCAACAATTTTTAAAAGCCGTTGTGATGAACTTCGAAAATTGATGACATGGAAGATCTTAATTCAGTCTTTTTAATAAAATTACCCGACACTAAAACCAAGGTTCCTAGAAATTTCACAATTACAGGAGAATTCTACCAAATTTACAAAAAATATGTGAAGCTTCGATCATGCACAAATGAAACACGTTTTTTTTTAACTACAAAAATAGCACCATGGCGAAAGAAATAGCGAAATTTTTGCAATTACCGAATCCTGAATTACATACTGGCCACTGTTTCCGAAGGTCTGCGATTATTTTGGTTAATGCAAAGGCGGATCTTTTAACTTTAAAACGCCATGGGGGTTGGAAATCCAGCAATGTTGCTGAATCTTATATCGACAACTCCATAGCTAACAAAATGAAAATTTCAAAAAGTATAGTAGAATCCATTCAGCCTTCAGCGTCATTAGAACCTGAACACAACAATGTTGTGGAAGCTCAGTACGTTTCCCCATCAACTTCAACTTCGACCGCAGCTAATATTCCAATTACCGAAAACATGTTGAAACAAAACGACCTACCAGAATTACTTCATAAAATTGTTCAAATATAACTGTCAATTACTATTTTAAGTAAAATATAAAAACGAGTTAATGACATACAAGTATTATTATATATGTATTTTAATTTTCAATACTTGAAAACAACGCAACCGTAGAAAAAGTACAGTGTACAATACGTGAGAAAATGACATATTTCTCTCTCGCTTGATTTGCGCAAACTTCTGCGCTCGTGAGAAATATGTCGTTTTTCTCACTTGTTCTACAATATACTATTTCATGGGAATTTTGAACCAAATTGTGTGATTTATGTCCTTATAGGACGAAACTGCAGTAACGTTAGTTACAAATAAACGTGGTGAAAACATAGAACGTTTCAATTCTCTTTTCTTCATTATGATTTCCTACCACGTAGTAACGGCTACATCCATCAATTTATTAATTGAAATATGTCATTAATTCTTTCAAAAAAACCTCCATTTCTTGAAAGGTTGATAAATCAAAGTGTTTTTAAAAAGAAGGCACCGAATTAGTTTCTATAGGTATCTTTACAAGAAGAAAAAGTCGAGATGATTTCACTGAAACACAATCTTAAAAAGCAAATTGCCTTAATTGAAAATTATTTTGAAAATAATGCATATGTCAAAAGACCATATTTGGATTATGTTACTTTATTATTACAGGATGATAAAACTCAAAATAATCTGAGATATGCATTGACTCCAACATGAAAAATGTTAACCAAGCTGAAAATTAACTGATCAAATTCTGATGTTCAAATCCAATAAAAGCCAAAGAAAATTGAAAAGAACTGCTTGCATAAAGTTGAATGGAACTGAGGATATGACAACCTGTTCGCTGAATTCGGAATAAACATAAGAAAACAAGTTGAACTGGGAAGGTTTCATATCAACTGAAATTCAAAACATATTCACTAGGATGTATGTGGTTACATCTCCCCTTACGAAAACGGCATCTATGGGACCGACAGAAGACAATCCACGAATATCAAAGATAAACGAGACTCCCAAGGCGGTCAGATGCAAAGTCAAACTTCAACATCGATCGCCGAACAAGATTCGTCCTCTGTCTTTCATAGTAGCTTTAACTGCAAGGCAGCTAGATGAAACCATAGCCAAAAACAAATAGTTCGTGATAAACACCAGACAACGCCACCACAGGTCGAATCAGTGATGTTGGGTGAACCATGAATGCATTGTTGAACTCAACTGGCCTCAAGGACAAATCTCTATAGTAAATGTCGATCCCACAGATGGCCACTGCCATTTACTGCTTAGCTTGCCTTGGAAGATAGTTGATTCCAACATTGAATACGTGGTTCAGCCTAACAGTACTGCTTATATCTTAGTGGACCAAAACAGCGCGATTGTTTTTTTTTTGGTCTTGGTTTTGTGTACTGTCTCTAAATGATGACATACAATCAAGACATAATGCAGGGAAGCACCATTCATATTGTTGATTGAAATCAGCGCCCGGAAATGCTACGGAATGTGCCAAAACGTTTCGAGCATCTTTGTTATTTTATGGACACAGTTGGTTATCGACTTGAATATTCAAACAACTAAATGGTAAGTATATGCACCCAAACAAATTCAACTTTTGAGATGAGTCTTTTGCAAAAACTATTTCTACCAAAGAGAAGTTTAGGGGCTGACAGATTACTCGATCCTCCATGCCATTTGAAAATTTTGGGGTAATTATCGAAAATACCTGGAAAAAGTGTCCCCCTTCCATCACAAAACTACCGGCCAGAACGGTTTCCAAAAAGTTGTCGCAGTTCCTGAGGCCCTATTTCGTTTTCGTTTAGCCATTCTGTATTACGAAACCTCCTCTCGAACAAATCAAAGCTGTCGAGATAAATGTAGTCAATGTTAAAAGATTTGTTTTGATATTCAAGGATTTGTGAAAAGATAGAAATGGCTTCCATAATCGAAAGGTAGGATAATATTGAATTCCAAATTCCTGTTATTAACAACTTGAATACATATTTTTGTCTGGATCTTATTCACATCGCAGTAACATTTATGGGCATTTTAAGTATAATATCCTAAGACGATGGTAGGCTTTGCGGTTTTACTCACAAAATAGAGTTGTTTTCAATTGAATAATGTCCTAATGTACAATGAAACACACGGGCAAGAAATCTTGCACAAGTGTCATAATTCAATACCCGTCATGGGATTAGCCAGAAAAGTAGTAGTTTCTCAACATACATTTGCCAATTTCTACTATATAGGGTCTAATGGAAATGGACAATGTTAATTTCACTAAAAAATAAGTATGTTCCAAGCATTATATTTCATACGAGAACTGATCTGAATACGTATAAAACAACGTGAAGTCACTTTAATGATTTTTCCATTTTTACTTTATGTAGAAGCTTTCGAGTTTCATAGCAGTAATCCTGACAACATAAAATTGTTTGGATTAACTTTGTTTATGCAGATTTTATAATAATTGACTTACTAATTACTTGTTTTCTTTTGAGTGTTGAAAAACAGCTAATGCATACGTGTTCTTGTTTAGATTAAATTGGATTATTCCATTATGTGAATAATCTATAATGAAATAGGAAATATTTGAAACTGTTCTTTCAAGACCTTTTATAAAAGAGATGAATAACAGTTTTTTATTGACGAGTTATTTGAATGAAAATTATTTGTTGGTATAAAACTGTATTCGGTTAAGTTCACTTACGAGAATGGAATTATATTATTCCTCCCAATGAAAAAAATGATAATATCGTTCCATGAATGAGAGATACTGCATAAGGAGAAAACATATTTTTCTATGACTACTGAAAAAAAGTATCAATTATATTACCATTTCTTGTTGAGTAAGTAGCCAAAATAATCCATAACACCTTCGAACCAACCACAATTGTACAGTAGCTTTTCAATTATTTTCGATGGCAAAAAACCTTATATGTTATTTTATACTTCAGAATATGTATTCTGATCATGATGAAACTCAAACATTAAACTGACGGTTCGTTTCAAAATATACAGTGCTTTTGTTTAATGTCCCCCCCTTTATTTTTTGAACGGGTCCACTCAAAAAATTGAAATTTGGGATAATGAAATTGATGCATGAATACTTTATTCTCAAGTGGAATTGACAGATGAAACATTCAAGATGGCGACTGGGCGCCATCTGGGAAAAAATCAAATAGAAAGGGGGGTCTTCTGATACATCCTTTTGAAACTCCTGACAAATGCGTCACAACCTAAGAATATAATGTCAGTAACGTCAATATCTCCACAAATATTTATTATTCTCTGCCGTATATCCAATATTGAAGCAGGTTCAGTTTCGTACACTGTTTGCTTCAAATAGCCTGATGAAAAAAGTCCAAAGGTGTCAAATCTGTCGAGCGGGCTGGCCATTCCGTAGGACCTCGACGTCCAATCCAACGACCGGGAAAAGTAGTATCCAAATAGTTTCTCACTTGTCTAGAGTGATGTGGTGGTGCTCCATCTTGTTGGAATACAATATCCATATCGAATTCATTAGGATTCGCTTCGAAGATTTCAGTGATGAGAGGGTGAACAGTAGTTTTCATTATATTCAAATACAGTTCCCCTGTTAAATTTTGATCAATAAATAGAGTTCCTAGAATACGATTTCCCAATATTCCTGCCCAAACGTTAATTTTTTCTGGATATTAGATATGTGTTTCCCGGAAAACGTGAGGGTTAGTGTCACTCCAATAACGGCAATTTCGTCTTTGTACATTGCCGTTTAAAAACAATGTACATTCGTCACTAAACAAATATTGTGGATATAGGTAGGATGCCTTGCAATGGTTTCCGTCATGATTTCGCAGAATTCTGTACTTCGATCGGAGTCATCTTCAGTTAGTTGGTCTACCATTTTAATTTTGTATGGATGATACCTATTCCTCTTCAAAAGTCTCCACACACAAGAAGGAGACACCTCACAAACATTCGCGACGGAATAAGTAGAATGTTTAGGATTTACTACCATCTCACCAATTATTTGCACTTGCTGTTCTTCTGGAATGGACGGATGACCTGGATGCTTTTTGTTATATACACTACCGGTAGTTCTCTCAAATATTTTCTACAGATAGGACGATTCGGAAAACGTTCATTGAAAATCCTTTCCGTCTCGTGAAATTTACGCGTCGCACCGTAAATAAAAATCGCTTAAATTTTTTCTTCCAATGGACGAGAATTGACCATTTTAGAGATTGTTGGCGTGGTACCTTGCTACTAGTAAAACCGAAAACTAAATGAGAATATTCTAACTGAACGAAGATGTTTATTGTCGTACTGACATTTTTATCATTTTCATAAACAAAAAATAACTCAACCAACTTTATCGGGTTGTTGAAATTGCCATATGGCAGATAAAAAGGAATATTTCTGGAAATAGTGATGTGTTTGTCTTCAGGAAATTATTAAATTTTCCACCATTTTGTTGTAGGTGAAGATAATGACTTCATACTCTAGGATTGTGAAGTATTTGTCAGGAGCTTTCCTTATAATTTTTTTCCAGATGGCACCCAGTCGCCATCTTGAAAGTTCCATCTGTCAATTTGACTTCAAAATGAAGTATTCATGAATGAATTTCATTATCCCAAATTTAAATTTTTTGAGTTGACCCGTTCAAAAAATAAAAGGGGGGGACATTTAAAAATGCACTGTATAGTTTAGAACGAACAACAATAATAAAAACATATCGGGAAGTTAAAACCCCAATAGAAATTTATATGTCAAAAAAAATATATTTTTCAAAGTAACAAAGTGGAAGTGTTTAGAAACTCAAAAAACCTTGTCACATCAACTTGAGTGCAGCTACTTGGAGTAGTGATTAGAATGTAAGCCGGGGTGCCAGAAGTCCTGGGTACATTATTGGGTCAATTCACGTTTCTGATATTTTTTATTACTTATGTTTCACTCAATTTTCAAACTACTTGAAATTCAAAAAAATATTTTTTTTAAAATTACTTGTTATGAAATTCAACCATATTACACTGATTCGGGACATCCTTCATAAATAAATCTTTTAAAATATTCCTGTCATAAATCATAGAAAAAGTATAGTATTCTACTGACGAAAAATGAGCATTACAAGTTCAGATTTACGACGCTCGCATTCGTCTCGTTTTGACAAACTAAATTCTCACGTTGAATAATATTCTATTGCATTACTCTCTGGAGTTTAAAATGTGACTTGAGGCATTGATATATTGGTACTAATTATGAATGTAGCCCTTTCAGATCTCCTAAGTAGGCATTTCATTTTTTTCTCCCATCCATTTCTCACATACCTACGTCATTTCCAACGATTCTGTTTTAGTAGTAACGGCGGTCCTGTGGGCATTTAGAAACGGTTCTGTGTGAATAGCCTTTGATGCACAGGATGGAAAGTAACGTAAAGTCAATAAAACTTATATTCATCACTGTGAATAGCCCTTTACTTATCTGATTGGATAGGATGTCAATCGATGTACATAACTGAAAACTTTCAGATTTGAGAAATATAAGTTTGTTACCCACTATTTCCAAAATATTCAAAAGATTTTTATACAACCGATCTATGAGTACTGTACAGTACTCATAAAATTATATGTTTTAGTTCTTGTAATTTTTATTCAATGTTTTTAATTTATATAACTATAATTAATGAAAACATTAATGAAGAATTTCTCCATTTGAAAAAAATGTATTTGAGAAGTCATTAATTTGAATTACATTAGAATTGAAATATACCTTAAGTGTTTTCCTTATCAAATCTATAACTACATGTAATAGTTAATAACAAATGAAAAGTATTAATAATTATGTATTTATCAATGAATAATAAACATAGCATGTTTTTGACTGGGGCAAACGGTTGACCTCAAATGAGCTCCAACCGCGCGCTCTCGCCCCCCTCTCTTTCGAGAAAGATTCAACGTATATAAGATTCTAGTATGCCCACTGACTTTATGTGAAAAGTTTTCTTTCCTTATACGAGGAATCGGGCAAATTTCAGATATGCGGTTGGTTACCTCGTTCACAGGGAGATGGAGCGATGATAAACCTGTTGTTTGTTATCCTCTTCAGTTCGAGGAATGGTACTCAGAAGGAATTCGATTTTCAATTATCGGAAATCATCGACTTTATGTTGATGATGGACACTACCTTGCACTGACTAGCGGCCAAACAGCCCCAAAACCGGTCTGCAAGTGTGTTCCAATAATTGGAAGTCTATTGCGGCAGTTGTATCGCCAACAGCATATGGAGAAATAACTTCAGTGAAGAATTCTGTACTAACACCTGTCGGATATAATCCAACGCCCTTCGTGGTATTAGCCAGGGGAGTAGTTGTTTTCTGATAGGTGTCAGTCCATTAACCTACAATGTATACAATGTAGGGAGTTGAGACTGGCCTAAACGAATTGTTCCTTTAGATGATTTGATTTATAGCCAGTCTTCAAGTATGCCCACTGACTATATGTGAAAAAAAATATTGAAACAAAAGTTGCAGGAAATTTAATCCTCTACAGTAGTGATAACGAATACAAATGGCGAAAAACTCATAGGAAACGAGAAATTCGCAAACAATGTGCAAAAAGTCGATTTTTGTAGATTTTAAGTAACGCATATACCATTGTAGTATACCATTGTAGGCTTTAACACAACTTTTAGGACGTCAAGATACAAGATTGTACGAGTTTTTAGCTGGATATCTCAAACTCAGAGGTGAACTTACTAAGATGACTGGACTAATTTGTATGAGTACGCTCCACTTATACTCGAAAAAAATATCTCAAAGAAACTACTTTCTTTCCATCTTTAAATCACACGTAAACATTCCGTTAGGTACTCCGGCTCCGTAATAATATTGCTAGAACTCTTGTTATTAAGCAATTAATTTTTAATATGCTAATTAACCGACCTGGTGAAACTCTAGAACACTGGCCATTTCTCGTAAACGACTGGCGCCAAAAACAAAAAAAGGAGCAGCGTGCCTGTATAGTAATCGTAAATGAACATACATACGCAGCGGACATGCAGTATTTTTAAGTGGATCGATAAATTAAAATCAGAAGGATTATGACAGGTTTCTAAATAAAAGAAAACAAGTCCACTTTTTTGGTGCTCGTACAGGACGGGTCGAGTGTGTTTGGCGTTAAGTTTATGAGTTACGAAGTTGGTTCTTGACAGAGTTGGCACGAGCTGAATTAAGATTTTTATCAATAATTATATGCTTGGACTGAAGTTGATGAAATATTATTTCGCATACCAGAGTTTCATACTTCTATTAATCATTTCAATAAGGAAGTTCAACAATATAGAGTAGTGGTAATTGTAGATTTATTTTCATTACATAAATGTACAACAACAAAATGCAGAATATAAATAAATAAAATTTTCAAAATCTTCCCGAAAACGTTATTTGGGTATCTTCGGCATCGACAACTAAAAAGCATTAATCTTGTGTTTTGTGTTAGGTATATAAATACCTCTTCGAGCTACCGGTAGCATCACCTCTAGTCACAGTTCCACCAGCCATGTAAATCATAGCGGGCGTAATACATTCGAGAGAAAAATATCTTGTCAGAGGTGGGCTCGAACTCACCACCTTTGAATTTAGAGAAGGATTCTCTACCACTAAGACCAATTCAGCTTTGAAAAATGTTTTTAAAATTACATATCTTGGAACTATTCCTGAACAAGTAATGACAAGTGTTTTCTACAAAATCTGACGATTTGGTAAAATATCACATAGATCAGTCACCGAAAAAACGCTTTAATATCAGTATCACGTTATTAGTTATTGAATAACTTCTTCAGGACGCGTGGGTTCGACTACCTATCGGGCGCGTCCCCAGGTAGCGAATAGGGGAACGGCCAGGGGCTGGATGCCCTCTCCGGGAAGCCAATGTTGCCTTACGGACGGGGTCGCCGGACTCCTGGTCAGTGGCAGAAATAAGTAGGGTGAGGGGAACTAGAACCCCCCAAAAGCCCTGCAAAACATGCCACCGCGGACCAGCCTACCCAAGCTAAGGTGTAAGGAATCGTGCCGTCAGCTGAATGGCCGCAGGGTGATATGCGCTTACGAACGATCCCCTTGGGGCGAAACCTCATTGTAATCAGCCAACCTCTGGTAATGCGGGGCTCTGTCAGAGGTGACCAACTCTTCCCTTGCTACTCGTGGGAACGCATATGAATGAAACAAACACAAAAACAGAAACAACAAAAACAGAAACAATAAAAACAAAAACCAATTCCGAGGCTGGACAGAAGTGCTCACCTCAATCTAAGGCGGTGGCTGGGGATGAACAGAAATGTCCACCCCAATCTACCGCTTGGAATGAGGCTGGACATAGCATATCACCTCGTGATGTAACACAAAGGCCAAGGCGTAAGCGCATTTGCGGAGTCGCGGCCAAAAGGAGAAAGAGAGGAAAGAGTCAGGAGTGGCAGCAACTATGAGTGCACCCTCCTCCTCCCCCACTCCACCTCCAACAGCAAGGGCACTTCCAGCGGCGGGCGCCAAGAGCTCTGCCTTGAATAAAGGCAAGGAACCGGCTGCCCCTGCAAGAAAGCTCACTCACTTGTGCACCTCCACGAAGTGAACCCCAAGAAGGTTGACAAGGCCGCGCAACGATAGTAATGTCGCTGCACTCTCCAAAACCTTCGCGGTGGTTACCGTGAGACACCTCAAGGTTGCCAAAAAGAGTATGTGTTCGGCAAGTCTTAGGCTACACCTGCCAATATAAAGGAGATGTCTCCTAGTGACCTGTCCACCTTCCTGGAAAGAACAGGATGGACGATGACCTAGAAGGACAACTCCTCGGAAGGATGTACAGCGGGTCACATGTGACCTAAGTGCTGTGGGTTGACACTCACCCTCCCTACTCTACAGATACAGAGAACTTCTTCAGGAAATTATATGAAGTAAGATATTTTTTCAAGCTGTATATTTCAAAACCCCCTTTGCAAGTAGTACTTTAGTAGGAATTTAGAATTCGGCCACAAAAAATCTGAGTGAGAACTAAATGAAAATGTTTATACTTTGACTTACAATTTCTTTACTAAAATTCTTCTCAATGTCATATCTTACTACTGATATCGATTTTCTTCAAATCTATAACAGCGAATATTTCATTCAAACAAAATGATGGAAAATTGAAGGCTAGGCCACCAAAACAGAGGTTTACGGCGATAAAACACTTCCAACAGCTGTGAAATTAACATCTAGGTGTCATTATTATAGAGATTGAATATTTTGTTCTTATATCGATGCATTCATCTGAGAATATTTCAGAAAATGATCTTCACGAATGCCACTCGATAAATGCCCATTTTTTTAAACTCAAACTTTGTTATTTTTGAGCAATACCAATCGAGCAACCAGCAATAGATAAAACCACTCACTCGTTTTACGACCTCGTGGTTCCATTATTCTGTTTGATCTCATGGTATTTGTGATGCACTGTTTGGAACGTTTGGTGTGGTAATGAATATTACTGGAGGAAAAGTAAGATCAAACTTCCTCTTGAAGATGATCTCTTGGTGATCGAAACACGTGTCGAGGAGTTAAAATAACAGTATGATGTTGGGAAAAAACTACAGAAATACTCATGGTATTGCTGAACAATGGATATATATGGATAAAACTTTGAGGTATTGTGTTATTACTATTGATAAAACGCTTCAACAGCGTTAAAACTGACAGGTATGAAGCTAACAGCTATGAAATTACCGTTTGAATGTCATTATTCTTGAATTATACGTAACTCTCAGGTTTTAGTTGTTTTTCTCATCAAATTGAACCGATGGAATCGAATATTCAAATATGATTCTGACTAAATAATATCATAATATCAAATTGAACTTGTGAATTTGATATTGTGATCATGTCCGTGACTAGATCCTCTAAACTTTACTGAGACAACTCAAATGAATTTGTAAATCGAATGAAACTTGCCAATACAATGAACAGATATAAGAGATCGAAATGAAAAACTCAGTTCAGGAACAAAATTGCACTAACAACATTCAAACAGTTGCTGAGAATTAGAGCATTATCGAAAATAATCCAAACAATGTTAGGCGATCTGTAAATCTAACTTTCAACTCCTACCTAGAGGATTATACACACATTTTGAAGCGCTGATAATCTCAAATCTTGAAAAGAAAAAGCAAACAACACTTATGATACTCTCGACATCATTAGTGAATTCAGGCACGATTCGTTTCAATAATAATGGGAATAAAGGAAAAAATCCTTTAATACGATTGAAAAACAGAGCAGCATTCAAAAATTGACAGTTTCATCAATCTAGCAAAACATTCCTTTCGATGCTATTGAGAAAGCATAACTTTATTTTCGCTTGGTCAGTAATTAAATATACCTTTTTCTTTAAGAAAACGCAACTCTTACTCTTAGAACACACCATTCTCTCGTGCATTATATGGAAAGTAAAAATGTAGGATAATTTACAGAATCAGGCCAAACGCATTATGCATCGACAGATACGGATATACGTATGGCGCCACAGTAAACGAGAAAAAAAGGAATTGTCTGTAACCATCTTGAAAATCAACTACATACTGTAAGATTAAATCTAAATACCATTTTTTTTGAGAAAATGAACGTTTGGCAAAATTTCATATCTTTCCAACTTTTTTATGTAATTCAAGAAACACTGTGAGATTTTTAGTAAACAGTTTTACAAAAACGCCACTCATGTTTCGCTATACCATAGCTTCCTCAGGTGTGTCTGTAGAGCACATATTCAAGAAACACTTCATCGTGAGATTTTCACTAAACATTTTTGCAAAAACTCCACACGGGTTTCGCTATCTAATAACTTCTTCATGGTATATACAGGAGTATAGACACGTATAGACACAGGAGTATAGACACGTCTGAAAAAGCTATACTCCTGTATAGACACGCCTGAAGAAGCTATTGTATAGCTATTGTATGGCCTGCTTACCAAATACCGAATGGAAATACCATTCTGAAGGGACATTTTCACAAATAAATGTTCATAAGTCCGAAACTTGACTAGTTAGGTATAGGTATGATATACATAGAAAGAAAGCAAATTTCAGCAGCTTTCCGAATTTTCAATAATATACAGGGTGTTCCATTTAAAATAATCAAATTTCAGCAACTTTTTCAAGCAAACGAAAAAACTGTATTTTTTTACCACCCTGTATTGAAGTAACGGAGATTAGGCTGACGTGTGGGAAGTGTCCAAGTATCACCTAACTCCAAACCAAATTTCGATATCATAGTACTTCTTAACTAAAAGATATCGGCATTTTTAGACGTCATGATTTTCGAAGAAAAAAATTGAAATTAATTTTTATTTCGAAAACGGTAACAGATTGGTATAGGGAAATATCAAGAAAAGTTGTCGGGCAATTGTTGGAGATTCCAAAAATAATATTATATACAGAGTGTTCCATTTGAAAAATCAAAGTTGCTACTGCTTTCTAATAGAAGCGGCAACACCGCATTGTCGAAAATATTTTAGTTGGCTAGAGAATGTCCGAATATGCCCTCCATTAAATTTTCAAAGTGATCCGTTGTCTGGTTCACCAGAAACGTCTAATGTGCCATCCACCGTGAATCAGCCTGTAGACATGCCTGAAGAAGCTATTGTATAGCGAAACACGTGTTGCGTTTTTGTAAAACTGTCACAATGAAGTGTTTCTTGAATACGTTGTGGATTTTCATCAACTATCGGCCGATTATTTACTTTTTCTTTGTCTAAAAATTGCAATGAATTGAATAAATAAAATCATGGGATATATAAAAAAACAAATATTATGGGACAAGCTGAATTTCCTAACCGCCTTTAAACTTACTCACTACTAAACACGTCTAAAGAAGCTATGCCGATTTATAAACTGTTACAATAAATGGTTACTTAAAATTCGTTATCATAGATTTTCGCCTAGTACTACATGGGCTGAAAAGACATAAATGGCACTAGTCTTATTGCATTCACCAATTTTGCGGTTAGTAATAACTTTCAGAAGAAAGCACTTGAAATTTTGTTACCTTCTACTCATGACTGCAAAGAGAGTGGCACACTACTTTTGTGTCAAAACAATGGATCAAAAGCAATTTCGTGTTTTAATTTCACACTGCTTCTTGATGTGAAAATATACCGTTCAAGCGAAGCATTGGATTGAAAAGTGTTATAAGGACTCCGTGCCATCAAAACAACAATTGAACGTTGATTTGCTGACTTCAAACGTGGTCGTAGAGACACCGATAATGCAGAACGTAGTGAACGTTCAAATGAGGCAGTAACACCAGAAAAACATATAGAAAAATCCACAAAATCGTTTTGAATGATCGAATAGTGAAGTTGCGTGAGTTAGCTGACATTGTATGGATATCAAAAGAACGAGTTGGCTTTACACTGCATAAGCATTTGATTATGAGAAAGCTCTCTTCAAAGTGTGCGCCGCGCTAGCTCACTGTTGACCAGAAACAAGAACATCATGAACGTCATGTTTAAACATAACAAACCAAAATATTTGCGTCGATATGCGATAATGGATGAAACATGGATCCATCACTTTACTCCGGTGTCAAAACGATCGTCATCTGAGTGGAAAGCAACTGGTGAACCTCGTCCAAAGCGCCCAAAAGCACAACAATCGGCTGGGAAGGTTATGGTCTCAGTATTTTGGGATGTGCGAGGTGTAACATTCATCAACTATCTTGAGAAGGGAAATACCATCACCAGTGAATATTATATAGCATTATTGGAGCGTTTGAAGGTCAAAATTGCAAAGAAACGACCGCATATGGTAAAGAGAAAAAATTGTTTCATCAACACAAAGCACCGTGTTACAACACGTAAAAAAATCCCACTAGAATTTTTGAAACAATATTGTGTCACGGTAATTTTCTACAAATTGTTGTTTTAAACACAATGATTGTATTAAAAACTAAGTTTTCGAATTAGGTTATCTCAAATAAAATTGTAGTTGATGATTGTAGTAATTCATCAAATAACGCATACAGCATATCAAAACAATTTATTTAAGTTTTGCTAATAAATATTTCAGCAATTTATCAAATAAATTGTTTCAATATTATAATATATTCCATAGTAGAATCTACTATGATTTATTGTGTATTTCTCTCCAATTTATGATAAAAATCATCTGTGAACTTAACAATAAAGTCATAAGAATGTTTTTCAAAAATCGATAAAAACGAATATCATAGGTATTGTTGTACAATTGTTGGAATGAATAATAAAATATTGTGTTAGGAAAGAAAAATATGGTAAATTTTCGTTTTGAGGACACCCGGCGATTTTGAAAAAATGTTTGCGTGTACCTACGTATTTTGATGCGTAGATTATGAATCCGAAAGCGGCGCTCTCCCTTATTTACAGAGTTACGGCCCTTCAAAGTTCTGAAAAGGGCAACTTTTCAGCCTTCTTTTTCACAAAATAAACTATTTAATAACACAAGCATCTATTCACTAGTTCACATTTACACCTTATTCCTCCTTCTTTGACACTTTTCACTTCAATAATCAACATTATTCTTATAAAAAACCTAATTTAAAAACGAATGCTTCTCCTGGTGACATTATTCTATTTTTATGTTAGTTACTAGTGACATTTCAGAAAAAAGCGGTTGATATTTACCGCCGACTACTATTTCAAATTCATAATAGGTACATGCTAAAATTTTCTCAAAATCTCCGGGTGTCCTCAAAACGAAAATTTACCCATTTTGAATATTACCAAAAGTAAGAATGAGTCCAGAAACCGGTATAGCAAATATGCTAAAGAAATAGGTTTTTGAAAACCTTACCGAATTTTTCGTAGGTAAGTACCAAAGTAGTGGTAGATCTTTTATATTTTCTTTGATTTCAATGAGAACTAGTGCTGTATCCCATTCGTATCGTAAGTTTTAAGTTGATCTAATTAGATATTTCTTTTGTTTGTAAGAATGATTTCGTATGAAGATGTTGAATAAACCAAATTAGAAAAGGAAAATGTTGTTTTTCGAGTAATGTACAAATTCGTTGTTTAGTCAATGTACTACAGACTATTTTAAATTACATATACATTGTTTCGGAAAGTTATATTTTTTATGCAGCCCAGCCAATAATTTGTTTTTCTACTTGAAGGGAATGAAATTGACCATGAGGCTCTTTTATATCTACATTTCTAAACAATGAAAGAACTGGTTTCAAAAATCAGGCTACGAACTAAATTGTGGCAAAAACTTAAAACGTATCAGGTTCTACATAGAATGCCTGTGATTATTCAAAAACGAGTCGAAGATCAACCTTCAGGAAGTAACATCGGAGGTAATGTAAGTAAGTTTTTCACATTGATACCTTGTATTTTAACATAGACACCTATTCTTCTTTTATTGTTAATATTGTTAAATTTAGTTAAGAATGAGAAGGCATTCCTACTAAATAAATAAAACACTAAATAAATATATCGAAAAATGTTTTTTGATGTGTTTAATACATTGTTTTTGTTTTTCTGAACCGTCATGGGTAGATGCAATTTATCAGAGTTTTGAGGACCCTACTTAGTCATTATTGGCATACATATTCAAATAGTAGTAGAAGGATTTTAGTGACAGGAAATCATAGACAGATTGGAACTCCAGGGAGATTCTCATAAATAACTGAGAGTATTAATTTTTCAGGGAAGTGACGCTACTACTATCACTTTGGAAGAATGCAATCCAGAGGATATCGAGAAACCTCTTCTACACGTGAGACCTTACAGCGAAAAAGCTACTGTGGCCTTTATATTAGGTATTGCTCCAGCACTGATAACTCTTAATTTGGTGATGATTTTTCCTCGATTATCATTTTTATTCAGGTATATTCCATGCATACTGCAAATATGTTGCGTATTATGGTTTACGTGAATAAATATTTCTTTCTCAAATTTCAGACTGTAGAAAGGCTTTTGGATACCACTGAGGATGGTAAATTGATAAGGGCTACTTATAAACCAGGACGTGTATTTTTAAGAAATGAGACAGCATCCTTAATAATTAAGAATGAATTGAAAGATGAAAAAAATTGAAGGTAAGTCACAATTTCGTCGTGAAAAAATAATTTATCAAAGGAAATTGTTTTCTATTACAACTAATTTGTAACAAAAATATGAACAAATTATAGAATTATTTTTGAAATTTTTTATTTCAAAAGTGTTCTCGCTAACTTCATAAGTATATAATCATAACATTTTATATTACTTTCATCACCGATTTTTTATTTATTTTCAGAATATCCTGTGAGAGATTCAGAACATTGGCATAAATGTTTCATTTTGGTAAAATTCCCATTTTATTAAGGATTGGCAATAATAGAAATGATTATTCTTGAAGTTTTTACCTTTCACTTAATTGAAATAATAGGATAATCTTGAAATGAAAAAAATCGATAGTTTGATCCTAGAAAATGTTACTACTTACTTATACTAGAGAGACATTTTCAATGTAATTATTTTTGTTTGGTTTTACGTCGTTTGTCATCTTTCAAATTTTTTATTCAAAATTAAAAATAGATCAATGATTTGTATTTCGAAATCTTTTACTATTTTTGAACTTCCTAACTATGCCCGTCATTCCTCAAATTTTTTAACACTTTATCAAGATATGTTCATGTTACTTTCAACTTTTTGAATTCAATTTTTGTTATATTTTTGATTAAAATTGAACAAGAAGTAGGTACCAGAAACATATTTTGGTTTACTGTGAAATGAAGTTGAATTGATACTACCTGTATTATTTTCCTCCACAAATATGTTGTACTTTTTCAAACAACGTTTAGTGATAATTAAAACATCCTGTTCCAAAAAGTGATAGATAGATTTTCATTCTTTAATCATCGCATAGTAATTACTCGAATAATTTGTTTGAGTTTTCGCTACAATATATTTCAATTGGGAAAGTTTTTTGGCTTTCTACTACTCCATCTGATACAAAAAAAGGGATGAGAGAATCTTCCAAAGAAAGGAAAGAAGTAATCAATTTGAAAATAAGTAACTCTATACATGGATGTGTAGATCATGCAAAGAAGTAACTTTCAGACACAAACTGAAAGAAAGTCCTCCTGAAACAGCTACTTTCATATAAACATTGAATTAAACGAAAGAAAAAAATTCTTTCGAAACAAATGAGTTCTACTCATGAGTTCTGCTCATGTGAATGATATCTGATTCTTATTCCACAACAGATGTTTGATATACAAACTGAGTAGAGAAAAGTATGTTCTGTATAATTCAGTGTTCATATAGAAGTATTTGTTTCGAAAGAATTTTTTTCGTTCGTGTAATTCAATGTTTATATGAAAGTAGCTGTTTCAGGAGGACTTTCTTTCAGTTTGTGTCTGAAAGTTACTTCTTTGCATGATCTACACATCCATGTATAGAGTTACTTATTTTCAAATTGATTACTTCCTTCCTTTCTTTGGAAGATTCTCTCATCCCTTTTTTTGTATCAGATGGAGTAGTAGAAAGCCAAAAAACTTTCTTTCCCAAAAATTAATCACTCCTAAAAATATATCCCCTTCAATTCATATTTCAATTATTAGCACAATTCCAGTAAATTATTATTATTATGTGCTTTATGAATTTTTTTTGACTGATGGTTTGGTGTTGATTTGTACAATTTCTAAAATTTTCATGATAAAAGTATTAGAAGTTTTTAACACAATAATGCTTTCAATATTTTGACAAATTTTTATGTCATTCCGTGAAAAATTGAAGCAAGATCTAGTACAATATTATTTGAAAAATCGCTACAGATTTTAATGAAAAACTGTTAATATTGAGAGTTACTGGTAACACAAGGTTATGAATGTTTTCAAAACAAAATATATCGAATGGTAGAATAATTTAGTAAAAAAGTATGTACACAATGTTGTAGTACATACTATTACAAATTGGAGTCGTCGCTGTATGTGATATAATTTGTAACAAAAATGTTGACAATTGTAGAAATTTTCGCCACATTTTTTTCCGTCAAGCCTCAGGCGACTTTTTTCTGTTCGCAGACCTCAAAAAAATGGTCACCAGTAAGAAATTTCGCTCAAATGAAGAGGTTATTAATGAAACTGAGGCCTATTTCGGGACAAAATACAAATCGTTCAACAAAAGTGGTATTGAAATGTTAGAACGGCGCTGAAATGATTGTGTTGCTCTTGATGGAGATTACGTTGATGAATAAAGCCAATTTTGAACGAAGAAAACGCGTTTTCTTTCTTAGGCCCGGGACTTTTCGCCTCGGATGTTATCATCTACCAATAATAATTGTGATATCTTGTCTAACTTCCTGAACTTCATTGTGATACAGTTTAGAATATTTGGATATGATCGAAAATGCTTTAATATTTGTTTTGAATGAATTGCATGTGCTTAACGAACTTTATATTTCACACTTCTTCGTTGAAAATTTGCCAAATCATGAACAAATTCATAACTGCTGAAATATGAAAAATGTGTAATCTACTTTGAAACCCCGTACTTCCGGCGTTTAAGCATTTCAGGTTCTGGGAAGTTTTTGTCGATCATCATCTTTGACTTCCTCAATTCCAACCGGTAAATGGTTCCTCCAAACTTCTGTGATTGGTACCAGAAGAACTTTTGATGCTTTGTCTCTATATGCATGAAGGTCTGGCTAGCAATTTTACTTTTCTTTGATAAGCACTTCATGGCAAATTAATTTACGATAATTAGTTTCCTGTCACAGAACTACCAAGAAATCTAATATAATTTAATCAAAGTATGTTGATAACGGAATTTCTCTTTCATCATCCTCGTGAGCAAAATAAAACAGATAGATTAAATTAGTGACGACTGTTATCTAATCTCGGAGAGCTTCCTGATGTACCGGATACAATCCAGGATATACACTGGATATTATTTTGAAAAGCCTGATTCTCTGTCTATTTGGGAAACAGGGAAGGCCGTATCATTTACAATACCCAAATTTAATAGATACGTATCATGGTTTGCTAAACATTTTTATTATGATCTTAAAACTGATCCCCCGTAGAACAAAGTCTTACTTTGTGCTTGTGATTGAAATACATTTCACCACATTGACCAGATAGTGATCAATAGGTAATTTCATAAATGGGGAATTTCTATTGAATATGAAATGTCTGGGGTTTATTAGTTGCTAAAAACGAATATGTGTGTAGTAGGTATAAAAGATTTCTAATTGTAGAATACTATGTCAAAAGTACCTACTAAATTATCAAAATCTAAGCTATATTTAAGCTATATAAGATATCATCCAAGCAAGAGCTCTAATTGATCAACTGTTTCATCTTTATTTTTCACTCGCAGCAGAATATAATAAAAATAATAATATTTCAATAAATTGATGGATGTAGCCGTTACTACGTGGTAGGAGATCATAATGAAAAGAGAAATGAACATTTCTATGTTTTTTACCACTTTTAATTGTAACTAACGTTACTGCAGTTTCGTCCTATATGGACATTCTTAAACTAATACAATAAGGAGTTTATTGTATTAGTTTGAGAATGTCCATATAGGACGAAACTGCAGTTAGTTACATGTCTATTTTCATAATAATATTTATTTGTAGTTCCTTATTACATATAAATACAATAAATATTCAATCTATAAAAATGATTTAAAAAAAACTACAAATAAGGCTAGAAACAACATGTACCGGAAGGTACTGTTGATCTTAGTTCTAGCCTTGAAGAAAACTAAACAAGAGAAAAAACAAAGAAAAAAGAAGAGAAAAAAAAAGAGGAAGGAGAGAGAGGGAAGAGGGAGAGAAAACATGTTAAACGTTATTACTGAAAATCTTTCAGAAGTATAAAATCTATGAAATCAATGGCTTTCTGATTGAGCAGCGAAGTTTTTGTAACAGCACTTAAATGAAGAAACTTTACTAACTTTAAATTTTTGTGGAATATTATTATACAAACTATATATATATTATAACTGAAGGATCGTCGATATAGAGTGGTTCGATGGGGGCAGAGGAGAAAGTAACCCTTTAAACCTCAATTTTAGAGTGTGTACATCGCTTCGAAATCTTATTTTGTTATACAAATATGATGGACATTTGTTAATCAATATTTTATGAAAGAGGGTAGCCGACTGTAAAACACGTCTATTTTCCATAGTTAACCAATTGGTTTCCTTAAGTTTATATGAAATTCTGTCATATTTTTTAATACCATATATATATACCTAAGACATGATTTTTGAACTCTCTCAATTCTTAAAATGTCTTTTTTATTCAGGCATGAACCATACACAACATCACAATATGCAAAATGACTCAACACAAGCGCATTTGTTAATTTTATTTTCAAACTTATTGATAATAAATGACGATGAGTATGAAGCATTTTTAAACTCATGTAACTTCGTTGAACACATTTTGTGACATGTTTTGTAAACCTTGAATTCACGTAAATTTCGATACCTAAATTTTTTTGCCACGTTCGTGGGGCATATTACTGTATCACCAATAACAATATTAATATGTGTTTCCACCAAGCAAGGATTAGTACCAAAAACAAGCAGATTAGTCTTGTTTGAATTGATTTTGAGTTTATGAGCTTCAGATGCTGAAACAAGACGAGCTAGATCTTCATTCAATTTTTGATTAGCAGTAGCAACGTCATTAGGGTTAAATGATAGATATAGTGAGTGTCATCCGCATACATATGTGAATTACAATGTCTTAAAATAGAAACTAGATCACAAGTGTATATGCAAAATAATAAGGGTCCAAGTATAGATCCCCGAGGCACTCCAAATTTAATAAGTTCACTGCTTGATTTTCCTTTCGAAGTTTCTACAAACTGTGAACGATCTTTAAAATAGCTTTAATTAAATTTATAGCAGGTTCAGAGAACCCGATGAGGTTCAAAATTGCAAATAAAATTGGATAACTAATAGTATCAAAAGCTTTGGAGAAGTCTATAAGTATCAAAGCAGTCGTGTTACCTTTGTCTGCAGCTTCGAAAATATCATCAGTTATTGTTAAGAGAGCAGTTGTACAGCTGTGTTCTTTACGAAATCCTGACTGGTTGATTGGTAAAATATTAAATAAATTTAAAAAGCATTTGATCTGAAAACTCATTATTTTTTCCAATACTTTTGAACAAGTAGGTAGCAGACTAATGGGGCGCAGATAGTTAAGAGAATTTGGATTAGATATTTTAGGAAGAGTCAGTATTTTAGAAATCTTCCACATTTCGGGAAATACATTATTTTGCAAACATGAATTTATTATATTAGTGAGATATGGTAGGACAGCAAAGAAGTAGCATATCTATATTAATTTCATCTGGACCTATGGCTCTTGTTTTTATTTCTAAAATACATTTGTAAACAATATTTTCTGTTACCGGCTCAAAGCGAAATTTGTCAGTAGATATATTATTTTTTGAATTACTGTTATAATAATTCAATAACTCATTACTAGGTACAAAATTTTGGTCGGAATTACTCAAAAAACATTTATTGATTGTGATAGGATCATTAAGTCTTTCTGGCAAGTTATTTTTTTTACGAGAATATATGTTAAGATTTTTAAGTTTATCCCATAATAATTTACTATTATGGTTACCACATAACCTGATTAAGATATGCTTTTTTCTCATTTCTTACCATGATATTGGTTTGGTTTCTTAGCATTTTATAATAGTTCCAATCAGTAACGTTCTTAGTTTTTTTGAATTTTTCAAGAGCTTTATCCCTTAGACTTATTATCAGTTTCACATTATCAGAGAGCCATGGTTGTTGAACCGTCCTCACTTTGTTTACTGGCGCAACCGTATCAAATATGAGTGAGTAGCATCAAATCAGTAGCATGTCAGGTATTTGATAACAGGTAGAATTGAAACAGCTGGCGTAAAATGAATCTAATGAAAACACATTTTTCACTAGATATAACACAATTTTTTCTCAAACCAATTTAATGTCAAAACCATCAGTGAATGTGATGCTTAGTAATGCAAATAATAGTTTTTCCACATGTGATATTTTTCGTTGTAGTATCTTTCGGTCATTGTTGATGCCAATAAAAATACGAAATGTATGCGAATGATGTTGAGGGGTTACCCTAGTGTTATAAGTAATTTTTTCTACTCCCGTACTCTAACAATACACTTATATGACCATAATCCGTTTCATAATGATATCCATTATGATACAGATTTTTCATAACGATACAGATTATCAACCAATAGAAACCCATAATTTTTCAATCAAGAATCCTGTTCCTTTGTTTGTCCTAGATTCTAACCTAAGTAACTAATTGCTTTATTTGTCAAAATCAGTTTTCATATTACCTACCTATATTATCAAAATGTCTGAAAACAGCGATATAGAAGGAATACCATCGACTCCAATATTTTTAAAAGATTAGATTAATTACAGTTGTTATATTCAATATAAATATAATTAGAATCTTTATAGTTTTCATATATCCATGATAATACCATTAAGTTTGTGTTTTTTTTTAAATATGAGTTAATTACTGTAAATGTGTTCAATACAAATATAATATTTATAGTTTTTCATTATTTATCGGGTTTAGAAAAAATAGCGTATGCAACTCTCATGTAATGGTTATTAATACACTCGCATATACCATACAAAACTCGTCTTCGGCTCGTTTCGTATCCCGGTTAATGCTCGTGTCTTAATAACCATCATTACATGATCGTTGCATAATATACTATTCCAAAATGAGTAACCTTACATGGACAATGTTAACTTGTTTTGGTATTTTTTTCAACTGGAGTGGGAGGAAATGGAGTTAGAGCTTATGATGGGCTGCCCTGTATAATCAGGCTTCATTTCGCCGTAAAGATGGAGAAGTGGGTAAGAAAGTATCTTTGCGACATTTTCGATAGAATTTTCGACATACTAAAAATGATTATTATTATATTACATTCAAAAAAAGTAGGTGAGATTTATAATTATTACTAGCAACTGAATTTTCAGCATGGTGAAACCGATGGTTTTACCCACCTTTGACGCAAATTGTCTTCTCGATATCGATTAGAGTTAGCTCTCGAGCAGAATTCCGAAAATTCCGTCTTTCGGTCGAAACTAATACGAATCGTGTTCTCAGTCAGTGGCGCGGAGAAAGTACCCACATTCCCCGACAATGGAACATACGCCGATGAAAAGTTCGTTTTCCCTTCCAACCAATGACAACATCCGCGTCTCGCTCGGATTGTTTATCAAGAGTAATGTAACGAAAAGCGAATGACCTATAAAAATCGTTCGCCGAAATACGAGTAATTACTATTTCAAAGCGTTGATGGTCATCTATGAAAAAAGGTTTTTGATACCGATATTTTGATAATATATTACCAGAGTGAAGGTCTAATCACACTTGTCAGTTCCGTATCAGTACCGTTCTGACTTAGGAAAACACCACAAGAAAATGTCCAACGGAGTCAAATCGCATGATCTTGGTGGCCAGTTTATATCACCTCCAAGTGAGATGACCATACCCTCAAATCGCTCGTGCAAAATATTCAGTGTGGCGTGAGCTGTGTGGCACGCATCGCCGTCCTGTTGAAACCACATATCTGTGGTGTCCAGTTGGTAATCATCTACGTATGGTGATGGCCTGGCCAAAATCGTTTTCAAAGAAATATGACTACATGACGTCGCCAGCCCAAAATACACACCAAAACGTGACTACATGTTTTTCGCTACTGTATAGCGAAAAACATGTTACGGTTTTTGACAACGTAGTTCTGTTGTCAAAAGCCTTAATTCAGTTGGTACAGTTATCTTTTATTTTGATTAAATTTCAAAGCAAGATACCTGGAAGGAAATTTTACAAAATCTGTTGATTATTTCCATGCTGAACTGAAAGGAAGTACTGAAAACATTTGTGGAAACTTCACGAACGGTATATTTGTTGTTCGAATCATCGAAATAAAAAAATGACCATTCGTCGTTCTGTTCGCTGTTCTATTCATTCATCTGCAAGTAGATTGGCCGATTGTTAAGTCTGTACGAAGTCTAAGAATATTTTTGGAAACAGCGCGCCTGTTTCGTCTCTTCAAATCATCGAAATCGAAAATAGCCAGTCGCGTTTTTGTTCACTGTTCGGTTCTTTGTTCTGCTAATTGTTTTGACGGAATATTCGAGTCTGTGCGAAACTTAGGGTGTTGTTTCGTCCCTAGTCTGCTGGATCTAATCTAGATTTCCCCTATATGTCGGTTCCATGTCGGTTCCATGTCGCCTCCGTTATGCTCGCGATTGAGAATAAGAAATAAAAGTGGGTCCGGGCGCTAGCTGACCTGCAAAATGACGCGTAACTGAATGCGAAAGATAAAAACTTGGTAGTTCGTGTGGTACGTCGGAAAATGATGGATTATTGCGGGATCATTTTAATTTATGGCTAAAAAATGAGGAACCAGTCATGTCATATGTTATTTTATTATTCAATTGAAATGAGGAAGCGGACCGTTGGAATTGTCAACAATCCCATGGTCGTAACCTAGCCTCTATAAGGTTGTATGCGAAACTGATTTGGACAATACAAATTCCTGACCGCAACAAATTTTATACCAATTAGTTGGGAAATAATATTTTATTACCTATATTTTTTGAGAACTGCTCAATTTGAGCTGTTTTAGCTGTTTTAGCAGCTGTATAGTAATGAATGCTACTGAATTCTAAATTAAGTATGAATATTTCAAGAAATGACATATTTAACAAAACCACACACTAAGATGAAAAATGTAAAATTACATAAAAAACGTTGGCAATTAGTTGCCAACATTATATTATGTAATTTTACATTCGATTCGGTATAATACACACTTGATGTAAATTTCATTACATGAATATACTCATTAAATTCGTAATACTTGTCGTAAAATTACGTGAATTTTCATGGAATTAGCGTATTGAAGTTTCAATGATGTGTGAATTTTACTGTATGAAATTACACAAAAAATGTAAATTTACTAATTGAATTTCATTGTAAAGATTCCAATTTTGTGAAAGTGCATGGTAAATGTTTAAATTTCAGAAGTAAGTTTCAGTTTGATATGTAATTTCACTTTCTCCTGCTGAAGGTCCACCGAAACCAAAAATAATTAAATTTACATAACTTTAATTGAATGTCCATCAACTGGGGAAATTGATTCCTACTTCTGCCAGAATGAGATTTAAGATAGAAATGTGAATAAAAAATGTGAACATCAGTAAATATCAAAATGTATTTTAGAAATTTTTATATTTTTATCAAATTTTCATTTTTTTCCAATACTGTTGATAATGAAATTATCGATCATATGTGACCAACTTTGTTTATATATGTATAATACCCGCAATCCCCGATTTCTATTCGTCACCATAACTCGGTTAGTAAAATTATCCAATACGAACCGCCAATTCTACAGCCACGTGGTCTGGTTCGCAGCCGGTTCATTTCTATGTATTGTTTTTTTTGGCCTTTGAGAAAGCCGCCAACTTTAAGTGTGCACAATATAGTTTACTTCGACTATACTAATATCGTTTATTTCAACTATACTTTGTGGTAATGTCCAATCTAAGTTAATTAGTAAATTGATATTGTTCGCTAGTTGAAGCATGACTACAAAAATGTAATACCAAAAATACATCGAACATCTCAGACGAACGAGTACGACGAGCAATCACATGAAGTGGTATCAAAGATAACATCAATAGTGACTCGATATTATTATTTATAATATTATAAAGAAGTAACACCATCGGCAGGTTTCGCTTATTTTCTAAAGACAAACAACATCTTGATTTTTTTCTCGTAGATAGGTAGATCTTAGTGTTTTTATAGTCAGGTCATAGATGATATTATTTAAAATACAGACATGAATATTGAATTACACAAAAAAAATATTACTTTCGAAACAAATATTATAGTGATGTCAATCGTCATTTGGAAACACCAAAATGAAATGAAAAAAAAAATGAATATTACATTGTCCAGACCAAAAAAATACAGGGTGCTCTATTCGAAATGAAGTTATTTTTGTAATTATAGAAAACTTCTGTATAATTTTATCGAAATCGATAGCCCAATACAGCTTGTCAAATATAGGAATAGACTTGAGAATTTCCGCTCTTTTTTTCGCTAGTACCGTACTAGTGAAAGAGAAAGACCAGAAATTCTCAAGTCTCTTCCTAGATTTGACGAGCTGGTCAGATTTCGAAGGGATGATTTCTATACATTTCGATTTTATTTAGTTTCCAATTGTACCTAGCATTTTCATAAAAAAATCTATAACTCGAGAACGGTTATAGTTAGGTACATAGTACCTCATATGAAATCATATTTTTTCCTGACCTATTTAAAAGTGTAACGAAATACAGGGTGTTCCATTAAAAAAATGATATGTCACACTTTTTTGAGCCACCCTGAAGACTCCAAAATAATTTCCTTCTGCAGCCTTAATTAATATACATATAATGAAATGGAAAAATTACCGACAAAAAAATAATGGTTTGGTTTGCAGGGCCCGTGTCATATGCCCCACCCTGTATTTTTACGTACGCATTAACCTGTATATCAAGCCCGTGTATATTTGATATGTCTCAAGGGTCAGTAATACTATCTTGTTGGATTAAAATTTACACAATTTTCATAGCATATAGTATTTTTAAATTAATTATTAGATAATCAATTTTATAATCATTCTTATGAAAACTAATGCATCAAAACACTTGCCTGAAGAATTAATTTTATTAAAACTGACAAAATTGTATTTCAAAATAAGCTGATAGCGAGTAGCTCACAATTGTGTTTGTTTATTAACAGTAACATCAAAAAATTGATAAATTAATTAATTTTCTAATGATGATGGAATTGAGTTTTCACAATTTGAATTTTTGATTTTTGTATTTAATGGAAATACAATAATAATTGCAATAATAATTGCATAAACAATTATTATTTTCTGAAAAAAAATCAATATTTTATTTTTACATTATGCCATATCAGTCTTAGTCGCAATCTGTTATTTATGCATCCCATGGCGACTCACAAGTTTTTCTAGTTTAGTAACCTTACTAGTGTGATCGATATGAAACTAAAACACCGGGAGTATTATTATTTGCATGTCTAATAGAACTAATGACTAGTAAACATTTTTAAAATCAGCCTAAATTACTTGATGCCTTTCCGGTAAACGTCAAATGCAAATCTATTTATAGAACTGCAGAGCTATGATTATCTTGTGTTCTACACTCGAAAGGTGGTTATTTCTTTTTGCGTAATTATAGTTGATGACTTGAACAAGAATATGGAAAATATGTTTTAGTAGGGTACTGAGGAATGTTCTTTCCCAGAGACGGACTGGGAGAGAATGATTGGAATACTAGAGAGATATGCAAACCTTTGTCGTACTCGCACAGAATATTGAAATTCCTATTCCGATAATTTCTGGAAACGTGAAAGAAATATAAATTCTTTTGATCTTCACAATACGTGACTTAACCCATAAACTAGCCGATGAAACTTATAAATCAATTATTACCTAGTTTATGAACTAATACAAAAATAAACCGTAGTAAAAAAACGATCAAAACATATGAACTGACTATTCTAGATTTATTGCTTCATAGGAGAAAATAGCACATTAATCAATTTGCAGAATAAGTGATCAAGAAAAGAAACTGTTTTGGTGTGGTATGAAGTGGTTTTGCTGGATTTCAAAAATATGTCAATATCCATTATGAATGGATATCACGAGATCTGGCTATTAAATAACGAGACTGCGCGCCTAGAATGTGCCCTAGAGGGGAGGGGGGAAACGAGTAGTGCGTTGGGTATCTGGAAATCTTCTCTATTCACTTATCAAAACACATTTTCGTCATTGTTATAGTATTTGTGCAGGAGCGGTTTGAAACGAGTGTGTTTTTTTTCTCGTACTGAAAACCATGTGTGACGAAAAACCGGAGCAGCTTAACAATCTCAAATTTCTCGTTAAATTGAAAAAAACTTCCACTGAGTGCTATAAATTGTTGCAAGAGGCCTAGGCGACAATTCTCTACCTCGTGCTACTGTTTTTTAGTGGTGTAAGCGCTTCAGTGAGGGCCAAGAGAGCAAGGATGTTCAAATGAAAATTAAAGGCAATGTTGATCGTTTTTTTTCGACATTAACGGTATCGTGATGTTTTGGCAACACTGCGAGAACAAGTTCGTAAGAAACGGTCCGAGTTGTGGAAGAACGACTCGTGGATTCTGCACCAGGACAAAGCACCTGCCCATAACGCGCTATCTGTGAAGCGGTATTTGGCCAATAAACGCACTCCAGACTTGATTACGCGCCGTACTCGCCAGATTTGGCACCGGCGTACCGGCGTCTCCATCTTGACATCGAGTATTCTAGATATCAAGCATCAAAAATATCGAAAATCCAAAATATTTGAAGAACATCAGAAATCGAAACCCATACAAGTAACCTAGCATTTCAAGGTTATATTGTGAGTTATTTTTACCAACAAAGAACATTGGACGATGCTCTCAGTTGGTGCCCGAGGAAGTCTTTGATAGCCTCTTTCATCAGAATGAAGAGCTTCGATAATTCAATTCCTAGAGTCCTCTTCTTCAATGCCGCGGAAAAATATAGGTATTTTTCTCATAAAAACTTACCTCGAACGCTCACTTGAAAAGGGGAGTTTACCTATGGTCATGTGGAAGGATCTGTAGAAAACCCTGATGCTTATGGCACGAACAAATCCACTGAATATATGTGATGATGACTGTCAAACCAACGAGTAATTACTTGATGACCGAAAGTTTTACAGAAAAGGGCTGGTTCTAGTATACATAGACATAAGCTAGCTATATTTTGGTGCCACTACTCTATTAGCAGCGACGAAAGTCCTTCTAGACCTACCCAGTCTCATCTTTCTGAGAAGACAGGCTAATGGACAACATATAGAATTGTGCATATCGCGAGTTCCACAAAACAGTCGCGGCATTATCAAAATGATCTCAGGCCTAATGCATCCAACAGTTAACTACGACCTGCGTTATACAGTCCTAATCCAATGTAGAGGCATCCTGGATTGTCCGGGAGGAGAAACTATTGAGGGTAGCTAATGGTTCACTGACGGATTGAAAATACCTTCAGATACAGTTTACTAAACCGCAACACGTGTTTCGCTATACAATAGCTTTCTCAAGCGTTTTCATCAAACGTTTTATAGATTTTCAAGTATCAGCCATTCTTTTATCTTCGGGTGATAACACCCGAAGACGATTGTGGATACTAACAATCGAAACGTCGTGACATAACTTGGTTTGAAATCTTTTAATTTTTTTATTTTTATTGTTTATTTTTTGTTAATAATAACTTGTAATTTTCAGCTTTTATTAACATTTAAATTTTTAATTTTTTGGTTGTTGTTTGGTTTTATTTTTATTTTTATTGTTTATTTTTTGTTAATAATAATTTGTAATTTTCAGCTTTTATTAACATTTAAATTTTTAATTTTTTGGTTGTTGTTTGGTTTTATGTTATTTCTTTGTAATTTCAGTTTTTTTGTTCAAATAAAATTGTTATTTTCGGTCAATCTTTTCAATATTTTTTAAGGAATTTCAAATCAATTTATATTACATTAGACAATGGAAGTCCGAACTGATGAAATACACCACGAAACATTGTCAACCCAAAGAAACATCCATATTGCAAAAAAAACCTTCCTTGATAAAAAATAATTATCCAAATTGTCTCTGAACTGGGTTTCTGGCCAACAGGGATGACCTCTGTTGTTTAACAGACCTACTTACAGAAGAGAAGAGACATGGACCATCAGAAGATTCGTATGCTCTCTGCAAGGACGGATTTATGAGAAAGGGGTAATTACTCGACCCGACATCAATTTTCAAATAAGTATTGTAATATATACAAGTACATACTTTCATGTATAAATTATGCCTCTATGACTACCGATGAATACTACCAAATTTCACCCTGAGATGGGTTTTTCATTATTCGTTTTTTTATTTTTGTTATTTTCCAATGGAAATTGTGTCAGAAGGTAATTTTACTGCTGGGGAGTGAATGCACCCCTAAGGACAAGTTTGTTGTTAGGTTAGTTTTCTTTGTTGACAAACGCGGGTCTGTTTTTTGAATTAAGGCGCTGTTTATTCACAGATATGAACGGAGAAATGGCTCAACGTGATCTCATCATTGAAGAGCTAACAACAGTAGCTGATATCATCCACAGTGAGGAACACTGGTTCAAGAGGGAGCTCAAAGAAGCTGCATATATGTTGTCCAATGACGCATTTAGCCAAGCTAGCGTAGAAATATGCAACACATTGAAACCAGTAATCAAGCGGAAATCGGTCAACTTCCGCCAAACTGGCCTATTAATAGTCGCCTATTAATAGTCATCTCTGGAAGGAATAATCCAGTCATCACCCGAAGACGATTATAGATATTAACAATCGAAACGTGAAGTAACTTTGTTTGAAATCATTTTAATTTTTATTTGATTTTTAATTGTTCAATTTTTATTTTTTTACTTTCATTTAATTTGTTCTTTCAGCAGTAGAAGTTATATATCTTTTATGAATTTTGCAATTGAAAAAACTATACTGAAAAAATGTAACTGCATGGTCAGCATTCATCTTTGATGTCCTCTAGTACTGCAACATCCCCAAATACATGCAATGGCGCTGAATGATCAAACTCAATATGTTTAAGTGTGAACACGTAGTCCAAATAGACAGACCTTACATTGTCACCGGTAAATACACAATGCCAAAAGTGTAAAAACAAATTCAGAGGTTGTTTTTTCTGTTAATTATCTGTCGCCCTTCTAACAGACAAACCCTCAAAAATCGAAACTTGTAACGCAGTTATTGCCTTTCAATGTGCGATTCTCCAGCCAATAAGCCCAGAGTCCCAGTCGTGAACCGATAATTTCTCAAAATCTTCATGAGGGAGATTACTAATTCCTGATTAAGCAATTAGCGGTAGCATACATTTTTGAAATATTTTCATTGTATGTATTTCTATTTCATCAAAGAGGAATTTGAAGTCAAAAATATGTTTATTGGATGAAAACACTCAGATATTTTCGTCTAATTTGAAACTTGTTTCAATTCCTGTTTATTATTCATTATTTGTTGGTACCACAAGTGAAAGTCTAGATGTTGCTAGATTTCAAAAATGATTCTCTCATGCAAGTAAGGTCAAAAATTTGTGAAATGCCACATTATTTCATAAGGAACTTTCTATCAACACTTTTCCATATAATTACTCGTGTATTTTATACCAACTGGCAATAACAGTCGAAAACCAACCTACTCCTAACACACAAAAATTAATACTATATTATTGATATCTCCATTGATCAATTTTGAGCAAAAACGCATGAAATATTGATGTAGGAAGGCCAATTTTTTTAAATGACTTGTGTATAAAGGGTTAAAATTACATAATAACATACCTACATGAATCAGTATTCCAACTCTAAAATTCTTATTCATGTGAGTTGCATCTTCAAGGCTCAGCCTAGCATCACTGATGTAGGTCGAAACAAAACTGTCTGGTGTTGAATCACAGGTTCATTCATGTTTTTAATTCAATATGAATCAAAGTTTTTAGTCAATCTAAAATTATTCTCCACAGTTGGTAGTTAATTTTGGGAATTGTGAAACTCTAATTTCACTAATTAACTAATATTTGCTCAGCCTGGCTTTCGAAAGTATTAAAGTGGCAATTTTCTGTTATAATTGACGATGTCTGTAGTTTCAAGGAAAGTGTGAAAATGAAGATGTGAAATATGAATGCGAAATCAAAATTATTGAACTTCAAGTTTACTTCCTTGACAGACAAATTAATTCCTGGTCGTCTGAAAAAATGAATATATTTTGTTTTTATTTAGGTACCTACCTACCAAATCAATTCTTTGTAAGAAAATTGTCTTGTAAGAAAATTTGCCTTCAGCGAAAAACCACACCTCTATGAAGCTAGCAAAAAATCTTGAAGTAAAAATATTAATTTTTTTATTGTCGAATAATTGTCGAGAAAATGCCGTGAAAAGAAAATAATTGTCGTGATCACACTTTTTTCAATAAGGGGTAGCTCTGCTACCCCTTATTGCACAAAATGAGGGCCCAAGTCATAAAACGGTCGTAAAACTCGTAAAATCATAGGCGGAGGTTCCTGAGGTGTTTATTCATTAAATATAAAGCTTTAGTTTATATTCGAAACTTGCCTTGAAAGGGTGAAGTTGTTACGAACGAAAATAATTTTTGGTTTAGTACATTTTTTAATCGCATTTAATTTACGGCTCGTTGGTGTTTCGGCGTCTACGGCAGTAATTAACGTCTCTAATATTTATTTTGCGAATTTTGTGCAGTGCGTGAGTAACTTTTTTTCATATTCCTACAAACATATACGTACCTTTTTTACAAAAAAGAAATACCCAACTTAAACAAAATTTTACAAGAAGTTAGAGACGACCCGGATTTGCCTCATGTCGGACGAACCAAATTGTGGCAAGTTTTAAAAGAATTAAATTTCCGGTGGGAGAAATCAGACCGAAAATCACTTTTGATTGACCGGGAAGAGATAATATGTTGGAGAAGAAAGTATCTAAGATCTATACGAACATTTCGGGCTGAAGGAAGGCCAATTTACTATCAGGACGAAACGTGGGTAAACGCAGGTCATACTCTCACAAAATTTGGACAGATAAAAATATATCAAGCTCCAGGCAAGCCTTTATGGAAGGTTGGTCTACTGGTATTTCCCCACCCTCTGGTAAAGGCAGTAGATTAATAGTTTCTCACATTGGCAGTGAAAAAGGATTTGCTAAGCATGGTTTGTTGGAATTTGAATCCAAAAGCACAAAAGACTATCACGAGGAGATGACAGCTGATGTTTTCGAAGAGTATTTTGAGCAGATGATTGAACATATACCACCAAACTCAATTATAGTATTAGATAATGCACCTTATCATTCACGACTAGTTGAAAGACTTCCAACGACTGCGTGGAAGAAACAGGATATCATTGACTGGTTGCGGAATAAGTCCCTGCCTTACGAAGATGGAATGGTTAAAGCAGAACTTTTAAAAATTGCCCGGCAACACAAATCTAAGTTCAAGAAATACGTAGTTGACAAAATGACGGAAAGACGAAACATCACAGTCCTTAGACTTCCACCCTACCACTGCGAATTAAATCCAATTGAACTCATTTGGGCACAAATGAAAAGCTATGTGGCTAGAAAAAATACGTCATATAAAATACAAGCTGTACGTGAATTGTTATATATGAGTCTTTACAACATATTACAGAACAAAATTGGCGAGATGCAGTAAGACATGCAATAGAAGAAGAACAAAAAATGTGGGATCTTGACAATATAATTGATGCGACTGTAGAGACACAACCGCTAATTATTAACCTGCAAGACGACTCGGATTCCGAAGATGATCCTGTTTATTTTGAATTTGAATAGTTTTGTAAGTAATCGTAGTTTATATTATTTAAAAATAGGTATTAATTAAATAAATGTATCTTTTACAAATTGCAAGTAACTTATTATTTTTGAATAAAATAAAGAATTTTTTTTTAAATAAAAATACAGTTTACAGTACTTACAGTTTAAGAATATTAATATATTTATTTATTTAAAGTAACTAATGTTTTAATCATATACTCTACGACACTGGTCACTCATTTCCACTCAAAATACCTACATAATCGGATTAAAAGTTTTATAGCTGTATTGTATTTCTTCAGATACAAGGTGGGTTAGTCGAAAACATCTTAAACTGCCAGTTTTAGTTTGGTTTTTGTTATTATATCATATTAGCTGTCCTCTCTGTATTTCAGTTCTCTAATGAGGGTCAAACTTGCAGTGAGCTATCAACAAATTATGAACGGACTATAATTATCAAACACAGCCACCTTAGTAAAATTCTCAATAAAACTTAAATGTTGAACTGTTCCAATATTTGTCGAATAATTGTCATGACTCAATCTATATTAAAAAAATTAAAACGCATTTCTCATACTATACCTACAACACAATTCCAGAAAAATGATACATCAAAAAGTATTTTATAAAATTGAAGATGTGTGCGTTCTACAAAATATATTTAGTACCGCACTGTTTGTATGCAACCATAAATACTCGTTTCTTGCTGTTAGAAGTTGTATACCTGCTACAGGTGCCATCTTCATTTTCAATGAAGAACCGAATGTTGTGTAAAAACGAAAAACTTGTACATATTTGAAATCAGAGATTACATGAATGAGTGAATGAATGAACTATTTTCCACAACTTATTCGAAACTGAGGAATTGAAGTAACGTCAACAGTAAAAAAATAAAACTTCAATTTCTTGAAACACGATTATTCTCTAGAACATATATTTCACCAGAAAAAAATACTGTTTCTCTGGTGGAGAAAAAGTGTTTTAATTTAATGCCAGAAGTCCAAAATTCTTTTTTCTCAAGTCAGAGAATTGTTTACTTCTTCGAACTGGGAAACAAGGTTTCCAAGTGATAAAGTTTATGAAAATAACATCAACTACGGCAAGGAACCTCTACAAAGTAGTATTAGATTTGGGACGGAGACTTGGGAAAACTTGTCATAGGCCCCCAAAGGGAAAAACATCTGAAACATTTTCCTTATACCACTCAGATTTCGAAGTGCAAACAAAGTGATAGGACTTTGAATGTTCAAAGTATACTAATTACATATGAACTAGGTATAATTTCAGCGAAATAATTCAAGTTGAAAGTCTATAGATTTTGATTTTCAATCACGTTTCAAGAGATTTGAAACTGCTTCACTCCTGATTACAAATGATGTCACTGAAACGCATTCAACCCAGTGTATTATGCCATGTAATCGTAATGAAAGAAGTTCATATATAAAAATATTAAAATATTTATATCACATATATATTTACATACATAACCGTTTCAATCAAAGTATACTTCATTAGTTCCCTACTTATATGAGACCAGATTAGTAAACAAAGTCATCTCGGAGCAGACGGATTACCTATAATAAGATGACCTAACTAAACAAAACTTTTGATGTTCTGAACTTTCTGATCCGACTATATAAAATTAGATTCCATTTTTGCCAATAAAAATTTATGAAGAAATCCAAAACTAATTGGTTTGCCAAAACGTGAATGTTATAAACCTTGAAAGTACCAAAAAACTTGTTTGACGACAAAAATTACAAGATCTACTAGTCATACATACTGATCAAGAAATTGAATTACAATGTGGTCCATCCTGACGCATTTAAAATTTATTAATTAACACTGTGAGGGTTTGAAATTTGACAATTATTGAATTATCAAAATCAATAAAATGTTGGAAAGGGCATATTTAGAGAACCTACATATGTACAGTATTTTTTTCACATAGGGGGCTGATAAGATCTTAGGTGTTTCAGATTGACATCGAAGTTTACTTTCAATTTACTTGAAATGCATAGATTTCGACATGGTCACCAGATTCGAAAAAAATTCAAAGACTTGCAAATAATCAATACACTCTCAGACAAAAATATTGCATATTTTATTTCAATCCTTGATTTCATGTTTATTTTGATGCAGTTTTCATTACTAAATGGTATATGCTGAAGTATTTAACGTATATTGATTGCCAAATCATCCAGATATTGAAATTTTATAACACACTTGTAGAAGAAGTAATGAAATGGATTACTTTTGGTAATAACATTTAATGACGACAAAATGAAAGTTCTCTGAGACAACTTAATAACAGTTCAATACTTAGTGTTTCCTCCCCTGGCTCTAACGATAGCATGCATCCTCCTGGGCATACTCTGCAAAAGGTCTTTGATGGTTTCTTGTGGAATTCGATTAGATTCTCCCTGTGCAGCAATTCTTAATTCTGTAATTGAGTTAGGAGCTGGATTTCGTGCTCGTATATGTCTTTTTAGGATGTCCCAAATATGTTCTATGGGATTTGCGTCAGGACTGTTTGATGGCCACTCCACTGTCTCAAGTCCAACAACTTCAAGATACTGGGTGACTGTTCTTGCAGCATGTGCACTAGCATTATCATGCATTAGCACGAAATTGTCGTAACCAATGAAGCCGCCGTAAAGTAAAACATGCTCTTTGAGGATGTTGCGTATATACTAGTCAGCATTCATTCTTAAACTCACCTCTATAAGCTCAGTGCGGCTGTTTCAACGAATACCACCCCACAACATAATGGAACCACCACCAAAGCTAACTTTATGTACAAGATTATATTCTGTGAAACGTTTTCCAGATCTTCTGTATACTCGAACACGTCCATATGGTTTATATAACTGTATTCTTGTTTCATCTGTGAAAAGAATTTTTCACCATTGATGATCATTCCAGTTGCCATGGGTTATGGTAAATTGTAACCGTCTAGATTTGTGACGTGAGAGGAGCCTAGGAACTCTGGCAGGGCGTTTTGGATTTAAACCAACTTCTTTGAGTCTCCTTTTTACTGTCATTCAGCTATAGCGATTATGTCCAAGCACTCTTTTATCTATACAGAAAGGAAATTTACGTAAAATACTTTAGCCTTTCTTTGAACATTTATAAATAAAAATAAATAACGTATTAACGGAAACAAAATTTACATGAAAAAAATCTTTGAATAAAATATGCAATATTTTTGTCCGAGAGTGTATAACCAATTTATAAAGATTTTATAATTTATTTATTTATTTATAATACAATACTCTACAGGACATAGCCCAGTTACAGAGCAGGAAATAACAGAGTATAATAAATACATCACAAACAAGTGACTATAAAGACTACACATTTTATATTTATTATAGGTGACAAAACAATTATTTTAGGAAGTGGGATTTTATATTTGACAATTTGCAACTAAATATATCTAAATTATCGCTAACAAAATTTGTCACTTTACACATGGTATGAATCGGAGAATTTTCCAGAACATTTGTGAGAGATGTTTTTATATAGAAAGTACTCGGGTGTCTGGAACACATTCTAGGAATGCAAATATTAAACTTTTCCAGAAATGTTGGGCAGTCAACTATGCTTTTGATAATTTTATATGTTAGTGCAACACTATAATATTCACGTCTTTTTTCGAGACTGCAAAAGTTATACTTTTGTAGCAATTCAGAGTGGGTTGTTTCTATTGGAGGATAATTGCCATCGGTTTTTAAGCTTAGCAGTTTTAAAAATCGTCGTTGAATTGCTTCTATTCTATCAATGTGATATTAATAAAAGGGGATCCACACAACTGACGCGTATTCTAACTTTGATCTTATGAAAGCATAGAATAAAGTTTTTGAGGTCGAAGTTTCTTTGAAATCACTACTGTTATGTGCAATTAGTCCGTACAAACGACAGGAGGAGGTTACAACATTATCGATATGCCTATTAAATGAAAGTGCAGTGTCAAATGTGACGCCAAGATCAGTAAATGTTTCTGGTCTCACCAGGGAAACGTTTTCTATTGAATAATCAAAGATAAAGATATTCGCTTTCAAACTGTAGGACATAACCTTACATTTATCCGGGTTCAGTGACAAGTTATTTCGATAACACCATTCTACAACCCGTCCTACGTTTGCTGAGAGGTTCACACAATCATCTATGTTCTCAACGAGACAGTATAGTTTTAGATCATCGGCATATAAAAAGAAATACACATCTATAACATCTGCAATATCATTAATGAATATATTGAAGAGCAACGGTCCCAGATTTGAACCTTGTGGAACACCGGAAGAAGCACTATATTCGGTAGATTTGAAACCATTGAGCTGAACATATTGTTTTCGATCCCGTAGATAGGACTGAAAGAGTGCGATTAAGGATGGAGATAATCCAAAGGCTACTAGTTTGTTCAGTAGAATGCCATGGTCAAGCCTGTGGAAGGCTTTAGAAAAGTCTGTGTAAATACATCAGTTTGGGCCCTATTGTCAATAGATTCAGCAATATGTTAGGTTACAGTCAGAAGATTGGTGACCGTTGAACGATTTTTCATAAAACCGTGTTGGTTTATACTTATATTGCAACTAACATGCCGATATATAACTCGCTCCAGCAGAATCTCAAAAACCTTTGCAAAGTTGCAAATAATAGAGATAGGCCGATAATTTGAAATATCTCGTCTATCTCCTCCGCAATGATAACGGATGTGTTTAATTAAATGAGAATTCTATAAAGAATCCATACTTGAAAATGTGCAACCATTGAAATTTTATAATATCGTTATGTTGATGAAAGGTATATGATTTATTTCACATGAAAATCTGAAAATTAATTTCGAAAAGTAAGTTGATAATGAATTCTTGTACAAGCTGAAATATTGGGTTATTTGGAATATTTCTTCGTCAAACAACCATTGCTCCAAGATTTCAGTTTTTTTTATTTTTGATAATTTGATTAACTAAAAACTATCAACTCACAAATCTTTTTGCGATGGAATTATTACGCCACCAAAAATACTATACTTCACAAATATTATTTAAAAAAAAAGAGAGCTTCGTGTAACACTGTATATTAAAAACTTATAAGCTGTGGTAAGAAAAAATATTCCTTTCTGTGGAAAAAAAACATACACTGACCACTGGCACCAACAGGAGCGTAACAAAGTAGCGACGATAAATAGCACACATACAAGATTCTATGAGTAGACAACCAGATATACTGCTAAATGTATTCTGTGGCGGATAACCGAGACCTGGGAAGGCAGTGCTGTATAATATTACATAAATATATTGTCTTTCACTGTCACTAACCGAAACAAAACTAGAATGGCAAAAACCTTGTTTCTTGGAATGCTGAAGTCCATTTGTATAACGACTTCAGAATCAATCCACGGCCATAATGGAAAACTATCACTGGGTCCTTGAATAATGGGGATTACCAGTTGAATAAGAATCATTTGTGAGTATGTTTTGAATGAAAGGAGTTGCTTGTTTGAAGACCTATTTCATATTTAGAAAAAATGAAGTACGTGACATTTTTACAAAATTATTTCTAATATCTATATAGGGTGTAATAATAGTTAGCTGTTTTTGCTAATACAATTTTCTATGAGGTTTTATTGTCACTTTTTTCAAAATCGAACTTTTCTCAATGTTTGTGATAATTTTTCAAAAATCTGAGTAATTGCGGTTACATAGATTATATAATCTGAAAGGTGGGCAAAAAAGTCGATATCCAGTTTCTTTCCTAGTGAAAGCAAATATCTTGCAAAATATGTTTCGAAAATGTACTTGTTTACAACTATACAACTGTACTAACTTCACACTTATAAAATATTTCTTCAAAATTGAAATCGTTTGACACCACTACAGAAAAAGCAAAACTACTTATCTTGTTGTTTTATTAGTTGTTGGGCATATGATGGAATTTGTCACTGATGAAAATTATTGATGTATTTAATAATAATAGTTTATTATTATTATACTCTCGACATTAAATCAACTATCAACTGTCAGCCATTCGTTCATTCCTTTGCTTTGAATATACTTATTTAAATCATTCGACTGCATTAGTAACAAGTTTCCCTTCAAATTGAAATTTTATGGTTGCTCATTCAATTCCTATCTAAGAACACGATCTCAGTGAATAATCTTCAGTGACAAAGGTTCTTGTTGCGAATAATAAATGTATCAATCAGAAATTTCCCCAAGCTCTATACTACTTTCAATTTACTGACACCAATTTCTACCTCATCATAAAATCGATGACAAAACTCCTTTGACATCTCAACTCCTTTGACATCTCAACTTCTTCGACAGATATCCAAAATTTCAACTCCTTTGAGAAACAAAAAGAATCAGCAAGAAGAAAATTACGTAATTTTGTCCATTTCTGAAGACTCAGGCAGATTTTTCTTTGAGAAAAATAATTTACGCAGTAACTTATCGGGGTGAACTAAAAATTATACCCTTTCTACACGTGTACAAAGTTCTCCATTACAATTTTCATATTTTTCAAATCGTGGAAGGTGAAAATACCCAAAAAAGATCGATAAAAATCTAATGCAATTACTACAAACATATAATCACTTCAAAAATTACTTATGGGTGATAGTTATGTAGTACATTGACCAACATGAATGTTGTCTCATGTAAATCTATATAGAATTATTTTGGTGGCCTTCTGGTCGATAAAAAAATGTGAAACTTATAGGACGTGATTTCCTTTCTGTTTACGTTAAAATCTAAAAAGTTTCAGCGTAATGTTAGGATTAATAAGACTAAATATCAGCCCCCTACCACCAACAACCTTCAAGAGTACGAATTAACGAGTTCTTATTTTTCAACGTGTTATCCCTAGCATGGTTGACTTGTTTATCGTTACGTTATGTTGATGGAAATAATGAACAAAGTTTACTATTTACTGAACAAGATAAAAAAAACCTAGTACAACTGTGACGCATGGAATGGGATAGATGCAGGTGTTGCACATGAGTCATAATTATCGACACAGAGGTCACCACCCAGTACTCTCTCACAGTAGCTTCTGATGGTTACCAGATTGAAGTCTTTCTGCTCACTGAGGCATCCGAGTGAGCAACCCAATGCAAGTGGTGTAACGGCACCAGCCGCCGACCTAAATCATAAATAAAAATACGTACCTAATTATAAATTTTTATTGACTCAGGAATTTATTTATTGTTCCGAAATTGTTAACGACCTTTTCTTCTTCCAAGTGATATAAGACAAAATAGGCTAAAGGGTGAAATATGTATATACATATATACAAGGAGTATCCCCAAAGATCCATATTGTCTCCAACCCTCTTTTTATTAAATATCAACGTCTTATTGGAGAAAACCTAGAATCCAATACGTTGCTTTGCTGACGGCAGCACATAGGCTGGACATAGGCGACGGAGGCACATCTTCACCGGCAGCAGGAGGTTGCATATCTTAATGAGGATCTAGAGGTGATTTCGAATTGGGATCTCCGAACCGGATATAGTGTCAGGGCAACACAATTCCGCTTTCTGCATCGATAGTTTGTTGGGGTTTAAAATGGACACCAATATGTCGCTGCAATTGGAAAGGCTGGAACAAAAGCTTGGAACACAGTTCCGAACCAGAAAACTGTACACTCCTCAGCAACTTTTGATGCTTTATAAAGCTCAGATCAGACCTTCTTTGGAGTATTGTTCACATGTATGGAGCTCCGCCCCTAAGCATACCCTGGAGTTGCTGCATTCCATCCAGGAAAGAGTAATTCGCCTGATTGGAGACACGAACATCACTTGCAACCTTGACAGTCTGGAACATCGATGAAAGGTTGGAGATTTGTCTTTCTTTTATAGATACTTTCACGGGATGTGTTCAAGTGACTTGTCACATTTGATTCCACCAAGAGCGGTACATATCAGAAATACGTGACGGACTGTGGCTGCTCAACGTTTTGAGGTTCAACTCAGTACACTTCAAACTTCACTGTTTGGAGAACTGCGTTTATGTGGAATAAACTTCCTGAGAACGTTTTTCCAAATGAATTTAATCTCTAGCGATTCAAATCCAACACGAATCGCTCTTAGAGCGCCTTGGGGATTTTCCTGTAGTGCTTGTGTTTTATCCTTTAAAAAAATCCTTGTGATACGCGAGTAGAGTTTCCAGACTCGCTGCAGTTCGCTATAACTAACTCATCGTTCTTGATGCTCCAATGAATCTCCATGAAGAAACAAGTGATGCAGCTGCATCAGGAAGCATTGCCACTGATTCAACTGAACACAATATTCATTGATTTAGCAAGGCCTTAGACAGGGTGGCCCATGGTGTTTTGCTGCAAAAGTTATATCGATTTGGACTATCCGGCAATATCAAGAATCTTTTTAGGAGCTATCTTCAGGATCGATATTTTGTGGTTAGGCATGATAGAAATACCTCAGGCAAATTTCATGCTTCTTCAGGGGTACCCCAAGGTTCAAATTCGGGGCCATTGTTCTTTTTGTTATTCATTAATGATTTGCCAGATTATATCGAGCACTCAAAATGTCTGCTTTTTGCTGATGATGTGAAAATTTTCAAACAGGTGAGATCAGTCAGAGATTGCTCCGCCCTACAGAAAGATTTGAATAGTTTATTGGGTTAGAGTGTTTGATGTAAGTTAGATTTCAACCTAAAAAAAGTCATGACAATTACCCGCCAAAAGGGCCCCATTTCATTTGACTACCGCGTGAACAACGAATCGCTAAAAAGAGTGCATGAATGCAAAGACTTGGGAATAACCTATGATTGCAAATTATCATTTAAGAAACATGTTGAACATATAAGAAATACCGCAAATCGAGCTTTAGGATTCATTTTAAGACAGACTTCTCTTTTTAGTAACATAGATTCCAATAAAATTACTCTATTTCACGCTAGTGAGATCTAAACTCGAATAAGATAATGTAATTTGGAATGGAGGATACCAAACAACCTTACAGGAACTGTAAAAAATACAGAACAAATTTCTAAGGTACCTATATTATAAGAAATATCGTAGTAAACTAGATTACAACAGCATTAGAACATCACAATTGAGAACTCAATTTGATATACCCTCCTTGGACTGTAGGCGAAAAATCTCTGCACTAATTTTTATATATAAAATTATTAATAACAATATAAATTCCGCAGAATTATTGTCACTATTACCAATTAATGTACCTCCCAGACCTACGCGAACTATGCTCAAGTTCAAGACTCCCTTCGTGACTGTTACTTCCACATCCCCCCTCTTAATCATGCTCCGTCTGGCAAACGACCTAAATTGCTTGCAAGATATTAATTGGAATATGTCTATCACAAAATTTAGATCTTTAGTCTGTAAACATATCAGTTTAGCACTAAGTTTTTTCTGTTATTTCTTATTTTATTTTTCTTGTTGTGAGATGTAATAAGTACTGCTCGTTGTTAGATATTAATCCATCCCCATATTATATTATATTGTTTTATATCACATATAATTTCCAGTGCTTGTATATTCATGTATATTTCTTATAAGTCATCCTTGTAATGAGGCCGTCAGGCCTGTTAGGGTGGAATAAATAAATACATGAAGCAATATTCTTATATAGAATTCATACTCACTTAGATATAAGTGACTGTTAGACCAGAAATGTGTTCGTATGAATATTTCCAACGCACTGTTGGCGCAATTTAGGCGTAATAAATCCGAGTTTTGGCCCCGATTAATTACTGTAGATGAAATTTGGATTAACTATTATACGCCCGAAACAAATATACGGCCCCAACAGTGGACTGCAAAGGGTAAACCGGCTCCAAAAAAGCAAAAACAGTTTTTCCGGCTGAGAAAGTAATGATGACTATTTTTTGGGATAGCCATGGAGTTATTTTAATCGATTATCTTCAAAACCATTACAGGAGCATACTACACATCATTACTTGAAAAGCTGAAAGCAGAACTCGCGGAAGAACGGCGACATTTGCAGAAAAAGAAAATCCTGTTTCACCAAGACAACGCACCGTCTTACACCTCAGCGGTTGCTATGGCGAAAATCCACGAATTACAGTTTGAACTGCTTGACCATCCGCCTTACTCACCAGATCTAGCCCCAAGCGACTTCTTTATGTTCCCTCATCTGAAAATTGCGCACGGGACAGATATTTTCGTCAAATGAAGAGGCAATAGTCTTCGTGAACAATTATTTTGCAGAGAAAAACGACGAGTACTATTTGGACGGGTTACAGAGATGGAAGCATCGCTGGGAGAAGTGTGTAGAGTTAAAAGGAGACTATGTTGAAATGAAAAAAAATCTGAAAAAATTACCTGTATCTTTGTTATGTCAAAAACCTTTCATACCCCCCTCGTGTAATGAAATTTCTAATTATCATTTTTGAGTGAGAACTGATCAAAAGTTGAAACGAAAACGTCATTGTTTTACTCATTTGCTAATATATAACTATAATATAACTATAGGATACATTGATTTACTCGACAGATTGAAATTAAATAATAATACACTAGCTAGTGTCATGTCTTGGTATAGTTCAAGTAAACGATATAGTGCAACCTACCTTCCAACAGTTCCCCTTTAATATATAGTTAGAGAGCTAACTGATTATATAAGAATATCAATAACTATATTATATATATATATATATATATATATATATATATATATATATATATATATATATATATATATATATATATGGTAAAATGGATTAACAGGGTCTCTCAGTCAAAAAATCAAAAATCAAACTCTGCTTTACTTTGCCAAGCTTTCGCTTCTAATGGGAAGCTTCTTCAGGGCAGTAAAAATGAGTGATAAACAATAAATTGAAGATAGAATTGACATAAAAGTTAACATGTATACGATTTTTTTTTGTGTATACATGTTAACTTTTATGTCAATTCTATCTTCAATTTATTGTTTATCACTCATTTTTACTGCCCTGAAGAAGAAGAAGCGAAAGCTTGGCAAAGTAAAGCAGAGTTTGATTTTTGATTTTTTGACTGAGAGACCCTGTTAATCCATTTTACCATACATTTCTCTAGTCGCTAACATTATCCAATTTATATATATATATATATATATATATATATATATATATATATATATATATATATATATATATATATATATATATATATATATATATATATGATAGATAGTCAACACTGCAGTGCTCAAGTGTTTTTTAACATATGTTCAAAGAATTCGGAACCCATCCTTTACTTCCTCCGCAATGCACATGCACAATGATTAGTCGCGATTCTTTGTTTGCAGGCATGTTAGGCGTACACATTTTCTAACCATCATTCCACTCTTTCATACCTGTGTTGTGAGTGTAATACCTAGTTTCGTTTTCCCCTAGTTTTCCAAATAGAAAAATTGCCGTTGTTCTTGTCTATATTTAGTTATTTGTTCTAAGTATTTGTTACGCAATTCCACTATTCTCAACTGCTTGACGTTTGTTTATTATTTTAAATCTAAATCATAATTTCTTTATCCAATTCTGAAGAGTTTCGTCATAGCAGATCAAGTTATGGCCGAAAGTATTCAATTTCTTCCTTATTTCAGTTGTAGGAATCTCATTGCTTTTGTAACAGTCATATATTGTTTTTTTCAATGATTTTATTAGATGAACATCTGAAGGTATTGGCAATCTTGTATCACATAGCGTCTTGCGTTCATAAGGTTTGTTTTTGACTATATTACGTACAATGAGTGATGTTGGTTGTAATAGTTTGTTTCCCTCGAAACCAAACTTGAGATGTAGATTCTTATATACGTTGAAACATAATCTCTCTGTTTAAATATTCAAATGTATCCGCATCTTATTCACTGGTATCCCTTTTTCGTTCACCATCGCTATTGGAATCACTACACAGGAAAAAGTCTATGTTGTTATCACACTCGTTATTATTATTAGTACTTGTCCAAGGACGCCTCATTTTGAACAGGTAAAAATTTCAAGTAACATGAACTCGGTTAGTAAAAATTATCTAATACAAACCGCCAATTCTTCAGTCCACGTGTCCACGTGGACTAGTTGGCAACGGCATTATTTCTCTGTATTGGTTTTTTTTTGCGTTTGACATGCCGATAGCTTTAACTATTCACAATACAGGTTACTAAAAATATTAGCCTAAAGAACACTTTTGCACATTTTTGACTTCAGTTCTCCAGCAAGTGAAGATATTCTTCGTGTTACAAGAACTTCTAAAGGTATGTTGTGAATGCCAGGTCCTCTGAATGCAACTTGATATTAATGCAAAATATAATTTCCCATCATATATCTAGTAACGAAATTCTTTCGAAATATAAAAATAACGGATTCTATTAACTGTCACGGTCCTAAAACGTACAGTGTAAGACCGTAAATATATAAGGCACAAGCATGATATGAATACATATATGCTAGACGGAAAGACCAATATAAATTATTATTACGAAACTCGCAATCCACCCATGAGTAACTACCTACACTTTCCATTGAAACGTTCGAGTAATTTTATGACTGTAATGCAATTATTCATGTTCGATTAAATAAACAAGGAATTTGCAAAAGTTCGGTATTGAATAGTTCTCGCTAAATCATTACTTGTGTTTTGTTGGCACCAATCCTATTACATTCATTTCCGTCAAAAGTTATCTGTGCTTGATGTACTTTAATCGAGCAGGAAAAGGAAATAACTGTTGGCAGGAATGACAGATCTGAAATGAGATTAGTGCCAATAAAGCACACCTATCTAAAACAGTTTTTCAGTTTCTATATAACTGATAGTAAGAATTTTTTGAAAACATATTGAAATCCAATGATACAATAAATGATGAAATAAATATAATATACAGGATACTACTTTTGAAACTTCACTATCTTAGTCACTTTCACATATCTAATAATACTAAAAATTGGAGGACAGAAATTAAGTGTACTGAGTGGGCAAAATTCGACACTTTTAATGGAAAACTCCTGTTTTTATACAAGATAGATGAAAATCAGACACATCCGTGTCTGGGGGTCAAATATTATGACAAACCCAAGGGTGAAAACCGCATATCGATATATATAATCTTTTCTGAGTTACAGCATTTTTTTCGAAAATGCGCGTTTTCAGAAAGTTGCTGTAACTTTTTTCCGATCAAAAATTTCTTGTTTCTATGACAAAACTATGTTTCTATGACAAAACTATTTTTTTTAATGAGACACCCTATATATTCCTGCATTTCAATAGAGCTTAAAATTATCTTTCTAAAAATGTAGCACACTTGATGTTTTGCTACAGTTATCTTTGAAATACAAAGCTTTCCGGTTTCTTCATGTAGACTTTGTACACATTCACAATGAAGTATGAAAATTATGAAAAATGGAATATGATAGTCTGTTTTATACAAACAGGGAAAAATGCAGAGGCAGTAAGCAATTTATATCACGAGAGGTATCCAGAGAGAAGACAACCTTTTATTTCAGAGACATTTTCGAAAGTTTGCGGCATAACCTAATTGGTGATGGTCAATTTGAAAAATAAGGCCAAAAATATATGAATCAAATAGGGATAAGGAGTTTGAAAAATACTCGTTTTAGGAGCTGTTCAAAATAATCTCAATACGTCAACGCGAAATTTGAAAATACTCGTATCACCAGACAAGTTGATCAACCAGACCAGGAGATTTTGAACACCGCATGGCTTTTTGTCAGTGGTTCCTGGAAAGTTGTAACCATGTGCGTGATTTTTCGTTAAATTGTAATTGGACAGACGAAGCTTAAGTGAGCAGTGCCGACATTTTCAATCGCTACAATTCTAATACTTGAGCACAACAAAATCCTCATTTTATTGTGGAGCAGAGAAGTCAAGAAAGATTTGGATTTAGTGTGTGGGCAGGTGTCTTCAGGGGTAGAATTGTCAACCCGTTCATTTATAATGGGACTCTAATATCTTAGAGGTATTCAAAAATTTTAGGCAAAATATTGAACCCCTTGATGATGAATTGCCAATAATGAAGCTCAGAAAAATATATTTTCAACAAGATGGGGATTCGTCTTGCTACACTGCAATTGTCACCAATTTTTGGTTGCAAATTTTGGTAATAATGAGGAATGTTCCTCAATTTGGGTTGTTACAGCAAATACAAGTTTGAACAAAATAAAGTTGAGTTCAATTCATGAGTTTTTCAAATTCACTTCAAAAAGTATTCAAATTGATGTTTCAAATGTTGGTTTTTTTTTTCAAAGGGATTTGTTTCTAATTCACATATTGACAACAGCGCCTATATCAAGTTGAAATAATTTATACGTACCTAGATATTCTACTTTAAAAAAGGGAAATTATCAACAATTAAGGCAAAATATAAATTATAGTTCAATACCACCTCCACAAGCCATATAAACAACAGTTGTTTTGTTATTTATTTATATAGAGGAAGATAGGTTATGTGCACAAAATGTCATATGTCACAGAATGTCTCGGAACTCGGAACAGCACGCCTCTGAAATATGTCATCTTTGTTTGTCTCATGCAGGTAACAGATTCATTGTCCTTTATTAGCTATAACCGATGTTGCCAAATGGTGAACGAATCAATGTCTACTTGATGTATGTGGGTTTTCCTCAAACTCAAGCATCACATCTAATTTGAGTTCATCACTCATTGCATTGGCTGCTGCTTTTTTATCTACCCCACATGACCGAGCTCGCGAAACTGTTTCCCTATTTTGCTTATTGTTCCTTGAGACATGGGCGGTAAACTAGGAAATTTCTCATGAAATAGGCGAGCTACTTTCTGTTGTGTTCGGGTTTTATCTCCGTAACCAATCATTTCTAAAACTGTTATTTTATGCATTTCCGTTAATCTAACCATTTGTCGGACTTGAAGTTAACGAACTTTAAACTTAAATTAAAATAATGACAACTAATGTTGTAACATACAAAACAAATTGACAAGACGTTTTAAACTAACGTTGCCACGGAAATTATTTACAGTTTGTTACAGGATACCATCTAAAAAGAACATTGCTATGGTTTTTACTTACCTACTTTCTTATTATCAGTACCTCAACATGAAATAAGTTTTGAGTATATTGCAATAAGTTTTGAGTGTATTTCATCGAATTTCGGTAACCACATGATCTTAATTTATTTTACCTTAATTGTTGCAATAAACTTGAAAGCGATAACATTTTTAAATAGAGAATGAAGAGAGCGTTCAAACGATATATCACAAGCCTATACTTTCCATTTAAAAAAAATTGGGGGTTGTACCTGTCATTCGACGAGGGGTTGAAGGTAGGGGTAGCCTTTTTCCCTTGAAGTATGTAAAATTATAATTTAAATTTGACGTGTTTCGGTATTTTGTTAAAATATGTACCGTAACCGAAATAATGAATTTATTCCATTTGGCTTTCACACACTGTATATGACAATGACAATTTTTTACACCTACTCGGTAACTTCGCCAATAAATGGTTTGTGAATAACACATATGTTGAGATTAAAAATGGTGTAAGTAACCCCATTTTGCCCAGTATTTAAATTAAGTTATATGATGATCAGTTTTCGACATAATCGACCATGGATATCTCAAAAATAATGAATACAAGAACGTTAACAGTTAATTCTCATGTAAATTAAAATATCTCCACAGCGGTTTTTATAAAGTGAAGATAAGACTATTGTTTAGAAGATAGGAATTGAGATTGCCAGTTCGTTGATTCAGAAAACTTAGTCATCGCTCTGTTCCAGATGACAAAATGCGTGAATGTCGATAAGATACATTTCTCAATTACCTATAATCCAAAAAATACTTTAATTATATTTTTCCGATAATGATATCTTCTCATTAGAAATTCAAATTTTCTTAGGACCACTGAGGTTCAAAGTAGGTGCAAAAAAATTCCTGAGGTGAGGGGAACATATATTGATCATAGTTATCTACCTCTTAATAATGTCAACTTGGTCAACAAAATTTCAGTTTTGGAACTCATCAAATAAAAACTGCAAACTATTAAATGGTTAATATATTTTAGAACAACACGCACATATCCTACCGTATTCCAGATAATCCTATAAGCTATGAGAAGTTTTCTTTTTGATGAATGTTAAATTTCTTATTATACTTTCCGATAATTTTGTCCGCATTATATTTCAAACTACAAATCATGTTCCAATAGAAAAAAGTTACAAAACCTCTTACTCATTGAGATCCTCTAAAAATCAATGTGTTCCGGCCAAATCAATTTTTCAAACAGATCTAATAATTATAATCATTTTCATGCATTTATTTTCACCGAGGATATTTTTTATAGAACCGGAGAGTAAAAGATGTGGGAAACTTTCTCCCTTGTACTCTTCAATTTCTAAAGGTGCGTATTCACCAAAAAAGGGAGCACGAGCGAACGTATGCTAGTTCGCGTTCAGAAAAGATCGAGAAGAAGGCGGTACATCAAAAGGTGCTCGCACAAAGTAGATGGATCAACTACGACTACTTGACGACGAACTTGAAGATATTCGCTCTGGTGTGGACGAGACATCAATATGTCGAACCAACACGAGCGAACATGAGCGAACACGAGCAAACATACATGAATGCTCGCTCATGCTCGCTCGTGCTCGCTTTTTTGGTGAATACGCACCTTAAGTAGTCAAATATTGATACAATTCGATTCAGGTAAAAATTAAGTTCAGGGATGTTTTGTGATGGATCGTTAAAAACTATATTCTAAATGACTTTAGAGATATAAAATTGTTTATAATCTTATCATGAAATTGAATGATAAAATTACAGGCTTTGACAAAACGACTTCGCTACCTTGTGGAGAAATTTATTTCTAGAGAGGACCCACTAATTTACGTCGATCAAAATTTTTTTTTGATTTGCTACTATGTATATATTTTTCATATTCATTCTTGTATATATATTTTGTTTTGTCCTTTTATGTAAGACTATTTCCTATCCATTTTTTCGTCATTTTCAGGAAATAAATGATTTAAATTGAAATATATCAGTAATATATGAATAATTCATATATAACATATACAGTGTGTCCAAGATAAGGATCCTAAGCATGGGAATCTCAGTACCTGTTGGAGATACAGCTTAGGTTAAATTAGGAAAAAGTTGTGTTCTTTAAAGCTTATTCACATGCCGTTTAGAAACTTGAAGAATTTTCATGGCCTGCTGAGATATTTGGGAAAAACGAGAATTTGACAATATCAATTTTATTTTTTTCTGACTTTATTTGAGAAGATATCAAAAAACGAATAACACTTTTTCATTGGCACTTTTAAGGTACTACACGATGGTATTTTTAGATTTTATATCCGACGTTTCGTTTTCAAGAAACCATCATCAACTTTATTTTTTTATATGACCCGAAACAAAAGTACACCCTGTATCTGATTCCATTTTTTATTACGAATTCAACGATGTATCACATGTCATTGTTTTCTTTTTAGTTTGAAGGAAAATTACATTTTTTCTATTTTAAAAAAAATCTTTAAGTAGGCGTTGCAAACAAATGCTTTGACGTAAATACCTGTCACCGAGCCTGTCAAATATTATTTAATTACACGATAAAATAGTAATTGTCGTTGTTGTTAGCCTGTTTGTCGAGTTGTTGTTTTTAGAGTTATTGTTACTGTTGTCGTTATTATTGTTTATTGTTGAATAGATAATATTGTGTTATTATCGTCGAATATGCCGGGTGAGCATTATAGCCATGAAGAAAAGTTTGACATGCTAACGTGCTACATTTTGTGCCACAAAAATACTGTAAATACAGTAGCAATGTATCTTAATACATATCCAGAAAGAAAGCAGCCATGTAAGTCCATTTTCTCGAAATTTAAAAGAATATGGTTCATTTAAAAAGCCTGTTTTATCTCGAAAAAAGGAATCTTCAGAAGAAGCCCAAAATAATGTTTTATACAAGCAGTTGTTGAGAACCCTGAAATATCAACTAGGCAAATCGAAAATAATGTAGGAGTAGCCAAATCCAGAGCTCAATTTATTTTGCGTAAAAATAGATATCACCCCTATAAATTTAGGATTTGCCAAGGACTTAAACCAGGGGATTTCGAACGGCGCCGAAATTTTTGCGAATGGTATATACGCGCGTGTGAAGAAGATTATAATTTCCCTTCAAAAATAATATGGTCCGACGAAAGTATGGTCACTAATAATGGTATCTTCAACCGCCGCAATACGCATTACTGGGCTCAGCAAAATCCGCGTGTTAAGAAAATATCAAGACATCAAGAACGTTTTGGGTTTAATATGTGGTGTGCAATTTTAGGAACTAAAATACTAGGTCCGTTTTTTTACTATAATTCTTTGACCGCCGAACGATACCATCATTTATTGCAAAACTATGTAGAAGACTGTTTAGATAATTTACCTCTGGCACAGGTCAATAACTGTTGGTTTCAACAAGACGGTGCTCCTGCACATAAGTCTAGACAAGTTCGAGAGTATCTTTCGCAGCGATTTCCTGGAAGGTGGATTGGAACCTTTAGTGAAGTGTCTTGGCCAGCGCGATCCCCTGACTTAACTCCTCTTTACTTCTTCATATGGGATTTTGTTAAAAACCGGGTTTACCAACATTCTTTTGAAACTGAACAGCAGTTACGAGAATGTGTAACTGTCGCATTTAACAGTATTACACCAGAGATGTTACGTGATGTTTTAAGTTCTACAGTTAGAAGATCATACTTATGTTTGGAAAATAACGGAAACCTGTTTGAACACCTCCTTTGAATTAAATAAAAAATGCGTTAATTTCTTTGTTGTTTTCATTACTTTAAAAAAATCATTATTAACCTACTTAAAAATACATTTTAAAAATAGAAAAAATGCAATTTTCCCTTAAACTAAAAAGAAAACAATGGCATGTGTTACATGGTTGAATTCGTAATAAAAAATGGAATCAGATACAGGGTGTACTTTTTTTTCGGGCTATTTAAAAAAATAAAGTTGATGATGGTTTTTTGAAAACGAAACGTCGGATATAAAAACTAAAAATACCATCGTTTAGTACCTTGAAAGTGCCAATGAAAAAGTGTTATTCGTTTTTTGATATCTTTTCAAATAAAGTCAGAAAAAAATAAAATTGATATTGTCAAATTCTCGTTTTTCCCAAATATCTCAGTAGGCCATGAACATTCTTCAAGTTTCTAAACGGCATGTAAATAAGCTTTAAATAACACAACTTTTTCCTAATTTAACCTAAGCTGTATCTCCAACAGGTACTGAGACTCCCATGCTTAGGATCCTTATCTTGGACACACTGTATACTTATATATATATATATATATATATATATATATATATATATATATATATATATATATATATATATCAATCAATCAATCAATCAATAATTCAATAGAATGGTTGTAATCGGAAGAAACCGTATTTGAAAAAACTCAGATCTTAAAGCACCTCTCATAGTAACCTATAATTTGATAAAATAAATTGAAAACATCATAAAAACGTTCTCAAAGTTATAGTATACATTTTATACTTCTCTCTCTTTCTCTTTCCCACATATTGAACTTCTCAGAAATTTCAGAGAGATATTCCAGAGATATATTGTCATTTCAAACCTTAACTGTAAAACCAGAGATATTCCAGAGATATATCGAATTGGCATTTTAAACCTTAACTGTAAATCAACAGAAAGGTATTCCACAGAGATAAAATCAGATTATTTCAGACCTTTTGCAAAAAAGGGGAAGGTAGGTAGATACGAACTGTTGCAATTTATCATATAATTTGGATCACAAATGATGTTTCGCGAGTAAAAATATTAGATAGTGAAAATTTTATACTAAATTTTATTTTTCTTAGAATCTCTTGCCGAACGGTTCCGAGTCTCACGACTATGGTCTATTTTGGATTGATCATTCAATTACATAACTGACAGAACTAAGAACAGCCTTGATAATACTTTCTAGGTGGCTCAAGGGCCTACTAACATAGCCCACACCTAGACCTAGGTTGTGAAGGTCAATAATCCCAAGAGGCTGGATTCATTGCATTTTCAATCATTAAAAAATCAGAAAAATTATATCAATTTCAACAAAAAAGATAGCACGGAATTGTTTATGTCAACTTGGATGTAAACTTGAATTACACCTGGTGTACCGCAAGGATCTATTTTGGGACCTCAACTATTCATTACTTTCATTAATGATCTACCATATCGGGAGAACCCGTTATCATATATTTTATATGCAGACGATACTACAATCCAAATAAATGCTAAAACTCTAGATGAGGTACTTATATTATCCTCTGAATCACAGTCAAAAACTGAAAGGTGGTTCAAAGCAAACGATTTATATCTGAATAAGAATAAAAACAAAACCCAAAAGATGGTATTCACCATGGTATTCACCATTCATTTTAACAGTGAGTTAAAATGGGATCATCACATAAATGAACAATGAAAAAGCTCATGAGAAATCTATTTTTACTACGAAACCTCTCCAGACAAGTTTCAAAAGCAACTCTTCGAATGGCATATTTTTCCTTGTATGAATCCATTATTTCTTATGGTATTGTCGCCTGGGTCATGCAACAGATTGTGATAGAATATTCCGACTCCAAAGGAAAGCAATTAGAATATTAGACAATATTGATTTCAGAGAGGGATGTCGAAATTCATTCATTACATTACTCCTTCTCTATATATCATGGAAAATTTAATATACATAAAAAATAATATATCTCAATATGAAATTTTTGAAAATGTGCGCGATCACACGATCTCTACCTATTAACATATTCAAAATAAGGATAAAATATTTTTTAATGAAAAACGCCTTCTTCAACACCGAAATATGCCTGCACTGTGTTATAAGTTCCTTAACCATATAGGCATTTGTCGTTGTTTTATAATACCCAATTTTAAATTTTACTGCTTTGTTTTTAAATGTGCTCGTCGACATAACTCGGAGGTACTTATAAGATATAAATATTTTTTATAAAAAAACCTTGTTCTATGAATTGTAAGCATCTATTGTTTATGTAAATATTAATAGATGCCTGACATATGATAATTTTATTAATATGTATGTATTGACTTGTGTAAGTACTGATGAATGTATAAAACACCAATAAATTATCTATCTATCTATCTATCTATACAAACGCAGATTCAATGTATCTGTGCTTCTTAGAAGGAAATATAAAGTATGTTCAGAAAATAATAATAACTTTCGTTTTTTGAAAAAGATTCCTTTATTCGTTTATATAGATTGATATAGATGTCATGCAATTGTGCCAGTGATTCTTTCAATCTTCGAAATACTTCTCCAAAGTCGATCTTTGAGATAACCTTTAGCTCTTTCAGTGATGCACTTCAAATGTCATCCATGCTTTTGAAACGACGGACCGAGGTTATCGTTATTTTTGGAAATAGTAAAAAGTCACACGGAACCATGTTCGGCGAATATGGAGGCTGGGACACCATTACAGTATTGTTTCTGTTAAAAAATTCAGTGAGCAGGTGGTGCAAAAGCCATGAACTGTTTTTCCACAAATCAGGACTTTTTTCTGATTGCCACACGCAAATCGTCTGCAACTATTCTGATTGTGACACAGCTATCGTTCATAACTGTTTATCAAAATTTCCACTTTTTAATCAACTGTGCTGGGACATGCAGGGCGTTCGTCATCTTCAAATTTCTTCACGGCCATCTTGTAAATGCTTATATCACTCGTAAACTTTTGTTTTACTCATAGTGTTTAAACTTAATTTCATTTTTACACAAAATTTTATACAATTTCTTCAATCCATTTGTTTTAGCAAACGATAATCGCCGAACTCATAAAAACACGTTCAACATTACTGGCTATCGTGAGCAAAGTGAACAATGAATACATCAGAAAATTTTATTACATTTCATGGACATATATACAAACTTAAAAAAAATAACAATCAGACTCCAACCCATGAAATTGAAAAACTCCCTTTATTTTCTGAACACACCTCGAACATTTTTATATCTACGTATTACGATTATAATTCAAAATTTTATTAGGTATTGAGTCACTGAGTTTGTGCTCTTCATAATTTTTAAAATTCAGTCTAAATATTTTCGTAAAAGCAAAAGTTATCGTTAAATGTTCTTTCGCCTTCGGTACTATATTCTAGTTCACATGTACTTTTTTTTGTAACATTTTTCAACCCTGTCCAAAAATTACGACCAAGGTGTCATTCGATTCGTATTTTTGCCTAGAATGTTTAAGGAAAGGTCCGAAAACGCGCCGATAAAAATTACAAAAGTTATAAACAATTAAGTGAAAAAAAATGGGGCTTTAGTTTTTTCTTAATATCTCGGAAAAATTTCAAAATTTTGGAAATTTGAAAAAAGATTTGAAAAGATCAATGAATTTGCGTAAAAAAAGTCCCGACTCCCGAAACTGTATCTCGATTATTTATAATTTTTACATAGCCCTGAAAATAGAACCAAAAGCGGGTAGTCTGGCTTCCGCGCGCCTTTCGTCAATCTGACATAAAAACAAAAAAAATTATTTATACATATTGAATGTAAATATTGAGGAATGAAAAAATTCATGTAATGTTGGGATAGATCAATAAACAATAATCCGCAGTCAAAAAATTTTTATCCCAATTTTAACGTTAATTATAAATTTGTTAATTAATAACTTTTTCTGAATTGAAAGTTAATATAAAAATCCCTATAGTTATTAAACTAAAACCCTGGCATTTTTTTCCTTTGGTGAAGTTATTCTTAATAGGCAAAAAAATAGATTACCTTGCCAAAATAAAAAAAATGTTATTTTCTATTTTTTTTATTGACAATTGAAAATTATAATTTTATAAAAAATACATTACAAATTTATTTTTTATTTTATATTGTTTCAATGTCTCATGGCTAAAAACTAATTGATAATTTTTTTTTAATTTTTTACAGCTATTGTTAATAAATATATTATAAACAAATACATTGTTTATAAGCAATTCGAAAATTTTTTTTTGCATTATGTTAATTAAAAAAAATCATGATTTTTAGAAAAAAAAATGATTTCTTACAAAAATTTCTTTGTTGCTAAAAAATGCGTTTGTTAATTAACAATCGTTTTTTGCAACTGAATATTAAAATTAAGGGAACCGTTTTTCTTAAAAAAATCATGAATTCTATTGTTCTTTAAGGTTTTGAAAAAACTTTTTTTTATTCTTTTTTTAATTGTTTATTTAAAAAAGTTGTTATAAACAAATTATTTTTTTTATTTTTTTTTCAATACTTTGTTCTATAATAAAAGTAACTGTGTTTTTTTTTTAATTTATTCTATTTTTTATAAAACTTTTAATGTTGTGATACCTTGATACTTGTCTTTTTCATTCGCTCCTTCGCTTTTATAATTATAATAACTTTCAAACTATTGCAGTTATGATAAATATGCTTCAAGTCTTTTTTGTTCATCATGAATTTATTAACAATTCAAGCCTTTTACTAAAGTTGTAGTCCTATTATTTATTTAATTATTGATCCGTTATTTATTAAAAAAAAAAATAAGTCTTTTCAACATAAACTTCGTGTTGTAGTTGTAGTAGTTGTAGGATCATTAACATTCATTTATTGTCATATTTGTATGGAGTTTAAGAAAATTAAATGAAGCAGTCATTCTGTTAATTTTAATGAGTTTACTCATTAACCTTCTTCAAATTAACGATGCTCACACATTTTTAAATTACGATCTAAAAGATTACAAAAAAAATAATAAAAAAACTTTTAACTGAACTAAACATGATTTAATAAATTTTAAAAATAACTTTCAGTATGTTTTTGATTTAGGAAATTCCCTGAGAACTTGAATTTTTTTTTTTGATAAGTAACGATCAATAATTAAATAAATAATAGGACTACAACTTTAGTAAAAGGCTTAAATTTTTAATAAATTCATAATGAACAAAAAAGACTTGAAGCATATTTTTCATAACTGCAATAGTTTAAAAGTTATTATAATTATAAAAGCAAAGGAGCGAATGAAAAAGACAAGTATCAAGTATCACAATATTAAAAGTTTTATAAAAAATAGAATAAATTTAAAAAAAACACAGTTACTTTCATTATAGAACAAAGTATTGAGAAAAAATAAAAATAAATTATTTGTTTATAACGATTTTTTTTTAAATAAACAACTAAAAAAAGAATAAAAAAAAGTTTTTTCAAAACCTCAAAAAACAATAGAATTTATGATTGAAAAAAAACGGTTCCTTAATTTTAATATTTAGTTGCAAAAAACGATTGTTAATCAACAAACGCATTTTTAGGCAACAAAGAAATTTTTTAAGAAACCATTTTTTTCTAAAAATCATGATTTTTTTCAATTAACATAATGCAAAAAAAAAATTCGAATTGCTTATAAACAATGTATTTGTTTACAATAAATTTATTACCAATAGCTGTAAAAAATTTAAAAAAAATATTATTAATTGGATTTTAGCCATGAGACATTGAAACAATAAAAAATTAAAAAAAAAATTGTAATGTATTTTTTATAAAATTATAATTTTCAATTGTTAATAAAAAAATAGAAAATTACAATTTTTTTATTTTGGCAACGGTAATCTATTTTTTTGCCTATTAAGGATAACTTCACCAAAGGAAAAAAATGCCAGGGTTTTAGTTTAATAACTATAGGGATTTTTATATTAACTTTCAATTCAGAAAAAGTTATTAATTAACAAGTTTATAATTAACGTTAAAATTGGGATAAAAATTTTTTGACTGCGGATTATTGTTTATTGATGTATTCCAACATTACATGAATATTTTCATTCCTTAATATTTACATTCAATATGTATAAATAATTTTTTTTGTTTTTATGTCAGAGTGACAAAAGGCGCGCGGAAGCCAGACTACCCGCTTTTGGCTCTATTTTCAGGGCTCTGTAAAAATTATAAATAATCGAAATACAGTTTCGAGAGTCGGGACTTTTTTTACGCAAATTCATTGATCTTTTCAAATCTTTTTTCATATTTCCTAAATTTTGAAAATTTTCCGAGATATTAAGAAAAAACTAAAGCCCCATTTTTTTTCACTTAATTGTTTATAACTTTTGTAATTTTTATCGGCGCGTTTTCGGACCTTCCCTTAAACTTTCTAGGCAAAAATACGAATCGAATGACACCTTAGTCGTAATTTTTAGACAGGGCTGAAAAATGTCACCAAAAAGAGCTAAATCGAGTACATGTGAACCAGACTACTAGAGAGGCAGTTAAGTATGCTAAACAATCATTTGAACATTACCAAAGACAGTTATTGAATTATCCAGATGTTTTGTTGAATATACCTACATTTAACTCCTTCAAATACTTCATTTAGGAGCGTTGAAGATAATTAGTATCTATAGTAAAACCAATAATGATTGAGAGTAAAGCGCGTTGTCATATCTAAATTTTACGTTACCAGTTAATAGCAGAATCAAAATAAGCAGTAGAGTTGTAGGTTGTGGCAAATTATAGATAATACACAATACTAGTACGATTAAAAGGTATTATTTATGACAAAAATCAGTAATGAGCTTGTAATGAGTAATACTTATACATTTCCTGATTACTGATCAGTTAAAATTCATTATTTTCTGTATAGTGTTAGATATTTATTACAACTAGTGATAACGCTGTACGCAACGATATTTCTGTTTTTGTCACTTTACCGTAACTTCCATCTCATCGTTGCAGTCATCACTAATGTAATTGCAGCCATGAGCGTATCATTGGTTTGTGAATTATACATCGTGAATTGTACGTTTTACAGTTAAGTTAGTCAGCAATCGACGTGTTGTGATAACAATTGGTGAAAATAATAGTGCTAATAAGTGTTTAAGCGTTACATAATTATATTTCTACACCGTTCTCAAACTACTCAAAAAATGGGAGACATGGTCGGGCCTTCCACGTCGAAAAAGGGAAAACGGTCGGAGTCTCGGTCAGTAAGAGAAAAACAAATTGTACTGCGAGTATTTCACTGTCTTGAAAGAGATCATCAGCCACCAAAAGATGACTTTGTGCATATGTGCTGTAATTGTACGTGTGTACCTCCGAATAACCAACCGGGCATTTCTACATCATTTAGTTCCACAATTACAAAAGATAAATTAGTTGATATGTGCTCTGATTATACCGTTGTACCAAAATCATCGATTTACAAAATACTAAGAGAAGCAGAAATTCATGGGGACGTACAAACGCCAAAAACTAGTAGTGGACGAAAAAAAATCACAGTCGATGAAGAAGCCAAAACCAGTATACGCAGAACTATTCACAGTTTCTTTTTCAGAAATGAGCTGCCCACACTACAAACAGTTCTGGAGGCACTTAGCGATCATGAATTGGTCCCAAAAATGGGTAAAGAAACTTTTAGGAAACTTGTACACGAAATGAAATATACGTACGGAAAAGTTGACAGGAAAAGCATTCTCATTGAACGTCAAGAAATAATAGCATGGAGAAGAAACTATCTAAGAAAAATTGACGAATTTTGGAAGCTCAAAAAAAATTGTACTTCATGGACGAGACATGGGTTAAGGACATACGGTCAAAAAAGTATGGCAGGATGGTAATATAACAAGTGCACGACAAGCCTTTAATGAAGGTTTGTCAGTTGGGTTAAAACAGCCATCTGGAAAAGGTAGTCGTCTGATAGTTACCCATATAGGAAGCGACAGTGGATTTTTACCAAATGGTGAATTAATATTTAAATCTAAGAAAACAGGCGACTATCATGAAGAGATGAATGCGGAGGTGTTTGAAAAATGGTTTGAAGGCATCATTCAACTTGTGGAACCTGGGTCTGTCATCGTCATGGACAATGCCCCATACCATAGTCGACATTTAGAACCATTACCGAAACAATCATGGAAAAAAGCAGCAATTCAAGAATGGTTAATTAATAAGAACATCCAATATAACAAAGAAAGTTTAAAGGCAGAACTACTTCAGCTAACAAAATTACACACAGACAAATATAAAAAATTCGTAGTGGATGAAATGGCGTTAAGTCGTGGAATTACAGTTTTAAGGTTACCACCATACCACTGCGAATTAAACCCAATAGAATTAATCTGGGCGCAAGTAAAAGGATATGTGGCACGAGAAAACAGAACATTTAAATTAGTGGACTTGCAACATCACCTACAAGAAGCTATTCGAACTGTTTCTGCAGAAGACTGGAAGAAATGCATGCAGCATGTTTTAAAAGAAGAGCAAAAAATGTGGGACGTAGACAACGGTATTGAACACAATATTGAACCAATCATAATTCACTTTGATGATAGCGGTAGCAACAGTGACGAATCTGAGGTTGAAGATTAGACGAAAATTTGTACATTTACATTTATATTATATTCTTCTATCAAAAATTTGTAATTTGTATTTTCTAGTACCCCTGACGATGAGTTTAAGTTACTCGAAAGCTTGAGAATAGTTATAAAGAATTCACTTATCAATTGCTGCAACCCAATAGTGAAAAAAGTAATAAAAAACACAATATATATATATATATATATATATATATATATATATATATATATATATATATATATTGTACATATATTGTACATATATTGTACATATATTGTACATATATATTGTACATATCTATTGTACACATATATATATACATATATATTGTGTTTTTTATTAATATTGTTAATTTATTTGGTACCTACTATAATTACTACGATTATTACTCCGTTTTCATAAGGCCCACCTAATGACTACAACGATTAGGTAAATTACGATATTGCATAGTTCTGATGAAATAAATAAAAAATGTGTATGAATATTTTAACTAATTGTAATACGAATTTTTCTTTCATTCTCAACCCTCTCAAAAATTAATAAGCACGCCCCCGATTTGCTTTCAACTGGGCTTACTTCTACTCAATCATTATTGGTTTTAGTATAGATGTTGAATGATGTTCAAAAATTAATATTACCACTCGGCAAACTTACCTATTTTCAATCGATAGAAAAAATGTATTTCTATATTATTAATATATATTCATTAACTAAATTACTACACCAAAAGTGGATGAAAAAAACGTTAAATTTGGAGATATGAAAGTTCTACTATGCCAAACCATTATAAAATGTGTATCAAACAAGTACGTTTTTAAAAGCATGATACATGAACTTCCATACATTTTTTTGTCATTAAAGATGGGCAAAGTTATGGTTTGAAAATATATTTCACATTTTTATTACTAACAGATTTTACTAAAATGTATAAAAAATAACAGGTAGGTTTTCACACAAGTTTTAAGTGAAGTTGAAATTGAAAAAATGAATAGAAAGTAGTTAAAACTAAAACAATTATCAATTATAATTTAACGCCGAGCTTGTATAAAATTTTACCGATTCTTACAACATTCACTAAGTCCTGCAATATTACATATTCTCAAAAACCAGTAATCCACAGACAATAAATATTCAACATTTATTTGAAGGTCAGTATCACTGTTGAATGTTGCAGGTTCAAACTTATAACAACCTTGCATAGTCAAGATCTTGAAATCTAGAATATTAGACATGAAACCATCAACATTTTGACGATAGTGGTACTACTCCTTCATTTTATGGTAATATAGAATTCACCATTTAGTATGACACTGACTTATAAAAAATAGGTCGATTTTTATTAGGAGGGGGACAGTTTTTTCCCCATTTACAGCGTCGTCACTTCACATTTGGAATGTATTAGGAACTCTTTCATTTGTTTTTAACGTTTAATTTTTTTGTTCTTCTCTGATAAGAGGACTATTACAAATGAGAAATGGTTAAAAATGGTGTTTCCATTTCTCCTTTTTATGTTAAAAGTGATATCTACATTAATAATAGTAGTGAGTGCCGTAAAGTGTTGCTAAAGAAACAATGGTTTACACAACTGCAGAGAGGGTTGAGTTATTAAACTGTACTATGGAAATAGACGTTGTGCCGCGAGAGCCGCTGAACTGTTCAATCAACTACATGATAAGAATGTGTCGCGACAGTATGTTTTCGATTTAATTGTAAAATTTCGCGCAACTGGATCTGTAGCAAATAAAAAACAGCAAATCGAACTACCAGTAACAAATGAGGCGACACAAGTGGCAATTCTGGGCCATATTGAGCTTGACCATACTTTGAGCACCAGAAAGTTACCATTTGTTTCCGGGGTGTCACGAACTAGCATTCGGCGTCTTTTAAAAACCCACAAATTGCATCCTTACAAGATTAAATTAACGCAAGAACTGAATGAAGATGATTTCGATCGACGCTTGCAATTTTGCGAGTTGGTTAGTGAACGAGCGGTGGAAAACCCACATTTTGTTTTCAACATTCGCTTCAGTGATGAATGTTCTTTTTTCTAAATGGCACAGTTAATCCCCATAATTGTCGCTATTGGGCTGATTCAAATCCTCACATTTTTCATGAAGTGCATACTCAACGTCCACAAAAATTAAATGTATGGGGTGGCCCATTGTTTTTAGAAGGCAATTCAACCGGACAAATGTATCTGAAGCTTCTGGAAGATACTATTAATCCCCTTCTCACTGATATTATTGAAAATGACCACAATTATCGGGAGAGTCTGTTAATATTTCAACAAGATGGGGCTTTCCTGCCAAATCACTCCAGAAGTGTTCCACAATGTTCGAGAACGTTTTCAGCAGAATCTCTATTATTGCATGGAAGCTGGAGGTGCCCATTTTGAGCATATGCTAACATGAGAAAAAAGTCAGTAAATTCAACTCTAAATTCAATATGGTTCGTTCAAATAAAAAAAAAATGTACACCGTTGTATAGAGAATTTCAAGATCTTATTTAAAATCCTTTTAAAGATCCTATTAAAATTCCAAGGGTTGTTCACCACTCTGCTCCGGGGTTGAAGTGACGACGCTGTAAATGGAGAAAAAAGTGCCCCCCTTCCAATAAAAATCGACCTGTCTGAGCATTTTTAGGATTTACAAGATTAGTGCCCAAAACCTCCATGTTAAGTTTTCGAAGGCCCACCCTGTATATACTTAACTCGTTTATAGGCATTTCCTTCAGAATCAATGCCTTATTTAGTCAGGACTGGTCGTTTTCTTGGCTGTACTTATTAAATTGTCTTGAGACTTAGGACTGGACTTGCGTTATATTGGCTTATGAAACAAATTTTAGGACTTACCACTATGACAAACAATGTTTATTGTAACAATATTTTCAATATTCAAATAAATCTGTACAAAAAGAGAAATTTCAAAATGGTGTCATAGTTTCAAAGGCTAAAGAATCTACAGATTATAACCAAAATTACTAATCTAGAGCGGTTGAGTCATCATCACGAAAATTCCCTTCCTTTTTCCCATGTGGAATGTTTTCAAAGGAGGATCTGTACTCTTCAGGAACCCATTGCGATAAATTCATGAGGTCTCTGTATTTTTTCTTTTGATTAATTTCATTGGCATTCACCGGCAAAATAATTCCTTTTTCTTTCCGCTTTGTTTTGAAACAGACAGTTTTAAAAGTATTATCAGTGAAACTGGTTTTATAGTACAACTTGGTATCTCCTTTACGACGAAACCATAGTGCATGTGATATCAAAAATGGTTCATTAACTGTGTTTTTTTCTTGAAATAAACGCACCTCTTTATTCCTCAAGTAAAGAAAATCTACAAAGTCTTCAAGACGCATACTTCTCACAATAAAGGGGGTCTTTTTAGAGCATGAAGCAATAAATTCGCCCAGTCATTTGTGGTAAAATGGTGTGGTTTTTCAATTGCTTTTTTGCTCTTTCAATCACACTATGCTTCCATGTGGGTATGTCCAGCAAGCAGGAATAATGGTTGATTTCCTCAAGCCTCTTCCAGCAGCCATAAGTACATCAAAATCATGTTAATATTCCACTGCAGTTTTCACTAGGTTTCTAATGATGCAATTTCATTCCCTTTCATTGACCTCTCCGTTATCCGGACATTTAACCAATGGATTTTTGTTTCTGGGGATATTTTAAGAACGAGGTGTGTAAAATATCTACGATAGTATCAATGATCTCCAGATAGCTTTAACGAATACTATACCTAGCATTTTTGCAGTATATTTGCAATATTGCAATTATTGCAATAATTTAAATAATAAATGTTGCAATCGATGTGAAAAATTGACGGAAAGAGAAAAAGGCGCATAACTTCGTTTTTTGGTTTCAGGATCAAATTCAATGTAATATTTCAAGTTGACGAGTTAATTCACAATGTATGCTCAAACATTTCTTTTGAATCACTTCGTATGTTGGTGAGAACCGTCTGAACCGGTAGTATTTTTCATCTTATAAAGTAAGTATTATGAAAATAGAAATATTCGGTATGGACTAGTTGGGCAATAACCCTATGGTTTAAAACAATATATGTTTAGCTTTTATTCTAGGATACGGCATATAAAAGAAAGACTACAAGAAATTCTATTTTTAGTCAAAACCGTTGAATGATGCGGCAAAGGCTGTCACGAAAGAAGACAAAATTGTAAATTCCATCGCCAGAAATGCAGTTTCAAACGGATGACCCCTAAAATATTCATTTAGTTATGAAAGTGGTGCTACATAGTTCAAAAGCAAGAAAATGTAAAAAAAAATATTTAATGCAAAAAATAGCACCAATCTTCTTTGAAAACTCGAAGCACTGCACTCCTTAAAACTCTCTGGTGCCTGTACGAAAGCGGCGATTTACCTGAATCTGAATCGATGCAAATTAAATTCATTTGAAAAAATCTTGCTCATTTTATTTCACAAGGAAGCCGTTCTGCAAATGAAAGAGTTTTGGAAAAGTGTAGTTCAAGGTGTGTCGACTTGAATCTGGAAGCGTGTGGAATCAATCGAACTCAATCAGCCGAACACTTCCCGTAAAAGTTTCTAAAAAAACCTCCCCAACCTTTCTTCGATTTTCCAAGCTATCAAGTCTGCTTGCGGTGTTTAGGTTTCCAATCAGATGGAGGATTATTTTGTAGATGAAATCAAGCAGTCTCTAGGTGTATTTATATGTGAGAGTATAATATGGGATTTATAAAGCATTCGTTGTTGGTGATATGTTTACAACTTTCTAGTTTGAAGAATTCTGAGCCGACATTTTCTCCAGATTTTTATAGACAGATTTTCTTCAACAGATGTAAAACTTCTTGATGTTAGTAAATATAGGCATTGTGAGCTGATTCAGTGTCCTATGTATGGGAGTAAGGTTGATAACAGTAAGATATTAAATGTTTTTGTAGCTTCATACCTCTGTTTTTGATAATTTCTAAGCTCAAAAGACGTTCTGAAGTATTGTTCAACCAAATATTCCAGTTTTGAGTGAAAATGTTGGAAGTTTTTTAAAAACGTCAATAGGTTGAAGAGTGAGATGGTGAATCATTTGGTATTCATTCTGATTTTTGAAGTAGTTTCAAAGTTTAGTAAACAGACATACCTCGCCGTTGTTGCATTACTGGATGTAAAATCAAATTACACCTCTGAGAACATATAAATGACAAATATTTATTAGCCAAAAGACGAAGAAATGAGAAAGAAATAAGTGTCGGCGGTACCTAGAGAAAAGTGGACTCTGTCTTCTATTTCATAAAGATGATGTCATTAAATATAACCCACTTGATCTGTCTGATAGATCCATTTGAAATGCCTAGTTAAGGGCTGGTCCAAAGTTAGAACACACCGCAGTACCTTCAATGTTTCCAAATTGGCCTGAGGATCTTTCGAAACCCCTAGTCCCACAGAGAACAAATTCCAAATCAGACCAATTTCTATTACCGTCTTGGCATATACCTAGATGGACTAAAAAGTTCGTAGATGACGCTACTAATATTAAATCCATATGATTTTCAGTTAACCCTAACCTTCAGAAGACACGTGTACAAATTTCACAGCTGTCGGACTATTAGTTTGTGGGATAGAACATTTTGAGAGAAGCAACATTTGTTAGTTTTCGCGTGTTATTAAAGCATTGCTTTTTGACGAATAAAAAATACGGTTGAAGCCAAGGTTTAGCTTGATAAACATTATCCGGACTTTACACTTTGCATATAGCTGAGGCTCTAACGATGAATATTTGGGAATGCAAAAGCTCTGTTCAAAGTGGGTGCCGCGCGAGCTCACAATCGATTAAAAAGAACAAACTATTGACCATAGAGAAATTTAAATATATGAATTGAAAGGGTATATTTTAGGACGGATTAATTTTTGAGATGCATGATCTACACAAGTAGAAAGCCAAAACCTTTGAATATATGAGTTTGGAATTGGATGAAATTCCTGAAATTCCTAAAAAATGTGTAATCGCGAAGCTGCCTTAGCCTCTTACCCTTACCAATTTGAAATTTTGAAAAATATACGTTATGACCTAGAACCTGTTTTAAAAAAAAAACTTCAAGAGAATATTTTTGGCTTGTTTTTCATAAAATGAAAATTGATTTAAATTTCTCTTGTACATTTCAAGTCAAACTGAATACGTTAGCAGTTATAAACTATCAATTGAGAATCATTTAACCTTTTTGCCTTAACTGTTTTTAGTAGGTATATATATTTTATTTTTATCACTGTTTAAGAGTATAAAAAAGCTAGTTCATAAAATGTCTTTAGGATTTTTAACGTCATTTGCAAACAAATGGCACATTCATTTTTACCAAAATATTACTTTTTTACAGTAATTTGGAAAAATTAATTGATTTTTGGCCAGATGTGGGGCAGATATTTGACAGATATCACTAGAATTTTAAATATTAATATAGCTGTCCAATTGTTCGACTGTGAGATGTTGCTCAATTTGTCATTTTTCTGGAGGAGGGTAGTATTTTTTAACCGAAAAGACGTCCAAGACCTGAAACGCAGAAAATGGATTTTTCTCACCTTTACACACCAACAGAATCGGTACGGTTTAGTAGCTGCTTCCCAAATTTGAGGACAGCTCCTAGATTATTACGATTTACAGAATAACTTGGACAGAGAAGGCTCCAATGTCAAACGGGGGGGTGTTTTTATCATTTACAATTTTTCAAGTTGTTTATTTTACTGAAATACACCGTTAAGTCACTCTGTTATAAACACTGTTTACATTTTACATGTTAGTTTTACAGATTTTGAATAATACACAATAAAATAAAAATTTTATGGAAACTTTGTTTATTTATAACTTGGCAATTTTTTACGTATGTTTTAGATCGTACTTTTTCAATTCCATATATCAAAAATTCAAGTTTTTCAACTTGTGAGCCAATCAATTTGTATTTTTTGCCATCTTCACATTTTATACCAAAATAATTAAATAATTCACAAAGAGGCTAAGACAAAAGACCTGACATAACTTTTAATCAAATAGAATCTAAAATGACTTTGTGCGAGGGTCGTAAATTTAACGTGTGGACAGACATTCATGAATAAATGATGTAATGAAATTGTTGAAGAATTGCATAACTATGTAAATATGCCGATATCGAATTGTTACATATGACTTCCACAAGTACACATACAATGTCCTATTGAAAACTGTGAATTTACGAAAAGGGCTTTCTACTTTTCTAGGGGTATATATGAATGAACACATTTTTTGCAAGAGTTTTTTATCGTTTTTCAATTTTCCTGCCCTTATTTGGAAGTTTAGCATTCTTCATACATTAATAAAAAAGTAAAAATCCAAAAAACTTCATTAAAAAAATAATTCGCTTCCGTGCATTCCCCTTTTCATGAAATGTTCAACTATGATAGAATTGGTGAATGAAGTTCTAAACATAAATTTTAAAGCGCGATTCCTAGCACGTTAATTTGTATGAATGTTTTTTTGCGGTATCGTCTTGACTTTGTGTACATTTGTCGACATCTTTGATCCCCTGCTCTTTCGGAGAAGATCAAAGGGATCAAGATAGACGTAGCAATATGTTTCTTACAGTGTCAAATATTCGGAAGATCGTCATTGAGAATAGGATTGATGCCATTATATTAGCCCGAAACTTATTTGGCGTTCGGTATCTGAACTTATAAATCAATTTCACCATCTAGTATATGGTGAAAAATAACATCAGTTTCTATGTTCAGCTTTTTCTTCCAGTTTATATATTATTATCCTTTAAATTACATACATTTTTGTGGATTCTTTCGAAAAATTCAATGGATATTTATGCTGGTGAACAAAAAAAACGACAAAATCTTCATACTAACCTATAAGAATTGAAAAAAACACAAAAAACAAATTGATATAAATTGCTGAACATCTAAGAATATACAAAAATATTAGTTGATGTTAATTGGTGAGTCTTATCAAGATTAGAGGAAAGTCGATTATGTATAAATTTCCAATATAGTTCAATAATTCAGCAAAATATTTTTTGAAAACGGAGTTTTGTTGTATTAAAAATGTTTCTTTTGCTAATAATCATCAAAACGGCTGGGAGACATCCTATCGATAATGATAATTATCTTTTGACCAATACTGGCTCATCTTTGAAAAAATTTCCTTTGCTTTTCTAAAAATCGGCTATATACAGATTTCTATTTATGGCCCAAAAATAACAAATAATTATCGAGTATGTGAATATTTTCCAAATATAATTTCAGCAAAGACCACAAGTGTTTCAGTTGTGAGTTTTTCGATATTCAATAAAATTGAAATTGGGTAATTTTGCTATCTCTGACAAGGAATTTATCAAAGAAATTATGGTTTACAAATACTGTATGCGGTGCCATTTCGTAAAGTAACCCACGTGTTTACGTCAAAAACCGCGTTTATGAAATATCCGGATGGATATAATAAATGAAAGAATTGTTGCACTTAAACATGATCACAAAAAGTTATAAACAATAATTCTGGTAATAGTTCTGCAACGAAGTTTCCTATATTTCCTACTGAATGAATCTATTATTAGCGTGAATTGGTGATATTTTCCTATTACAATCAAAGTTGAAAAACTTCTTCAGTTTGCAAACAACAATGCTGGTTCGCATGTCAATATGGCAAACTTTAGGATATTTGATGTTGTATTAGGTTGTTTAAAAAGTTTTGCCATTTTTTATGTCTACTTTGAACTGTGATAGCTCAGTAAATACTTATTCAATTAAAGTCGACAAACCCACTAATTCCGTCAGCATAAAAATTGTGTACTCGGGATTGCACGGCCGTTTTTGCCTGGTCCTGATTGGAGAAGGTTCTACCGGTGAGAACGTTATCGAAGTGCTTGAAAACACGGTAGTAGGTTGGCGAGGGGTCTGGGGAGTATGGTGGGTGAGGCAGAACTTCAACGCTCAATTCGTTTCATTTTCAGACGGAGATTCGTCAAACGTGCGGACGGGCGTTGTCGTGGAGCAGGATCGGACCTCTTCTGTTGACCGGAGCCAGCTTCTGCTGTCGCAATTTTTGGTAAATTTCGTCGATTTCCGAGATTTTCGAGAATCACACCATCCGCTGACCACCATAGAGTAACAACCATTGTCTTTTTTTGTGGGTTTTCGCGTTTGGGAAATGCCTAGGTGACTCATCGATGTCTAACCACTGTCCTGAACGTCTTCTGTTGTCGTGACGGTCCGATCTAAAAAAAGGATCGTTTTGGTTGCGCGAAAGCAAAGAACAGACATGACAATTTCTGTCTAACGTTCAAATCGTGGGCCACCCACTTTCCAAAAACCATATGGGAGCTGACGCCCAGTTCTTCCGCCATCCCACGTACCTTTGTAATGGGTCAGTCCCCACCAGGATCCTCAAATACTCGTCCTGTATCAATGTAAGTTGACCACTTCGGGACTCATCTTCGAGGCTAAAATCTCCGAAACAAAATTTTGCAAGCCAACGTCAACAATATTGAGTACGAATTTCTCTATCAATCAGTATATACCACGACACAGTAAAAAACTTTTGAAACAACCAATAGGTGCAGATTTTTGACGTCAACCACTTAAAAATCTTTTTGATGTAACGTAAAGGGGATAGACTGAACTTTGTGTCAAAGCTATTTTCCGGGTTTGTTGGCTGTGGTCTGCAGGTTTTTGAGCTTGACGTTTTGTTCACTACAACGGTGAACACTACTACAGTGTTCTCGTTGTCCTTTTAGCATATACTACTTCGTTCAGTGTCTGTGTTACTGGTTTTATTATTATCGGTGGTGGGCGTGGCTTCATTCCTATTACTTGAGTTGAATGATTCAATTTGTGTGCGACAGTGCAAGAAGCCAATTTTCGTTAATGTTTATACCTTCATTCTTTCGATTGAAAGGATATTTGTGTTTTTTTGAATTTCTATTGCCTCTCCGTGTAATCTTGGACAGCAATTTTGGGTTTTGTCAAGTGCCTGTGTGTCATTGAACGGGATAACGTGTGTGTCTGCTTTGAATGCATGTTCAGATACAGCTGTTTTGTTAGTCTGTCCAAAGCGACAATTTCTTTTGTTTTCAGAGAACCGAGTACTTATCGCTCTTTTTGTGGTTTCAATAAAGACCGACCCGCAGCTACAAGGAATTCGGTATATACCAGTGTTGCTAAAGACTTTCTGGGGACCTTGGCCGATCTTAGACTCTCTTTGATGGTTCAAGTTGGCCTGAAAATTGATTCGTAACATTTTCAACATAAGGGAAGAAAGCTAAACCGTTGACGTGTCTGGCTGGAGTTCTTAGTGTTCTCTCTTCTCGGTCGTATCGCTCACTTAAATTCACCTTCGCTATAGCAATTCCCCTTTAAAGAGGGAAAGAGAAAGTGACGTGATCTAGTGAAGTAATTGTATTAGTTGATTCTGAAGGGTTGAGTGTAAAAGTTTTACTTGAAACTTTCTTCTGTAGACCCAAAACCAGTTCTATTTTTCCAAGATCTAGAACCAAAATTAAAAATAGATGAGCCGACAGACGTCAGATTAGCAGTGTGTGGGATGAAACAAGGGGTGACAGACTGACCGTCCGACAACCGATACAAATTCCATTTTTAATAACGAAGCATATATGGTCAAATGAAAAACTCGGAGTGGCAGTGAATTGGCGTAAGATGGTTGGAACCCAACTTCGACCTGACTGCGAAATCCCTCTAGGTTGCTCAGAGAGTTATTGACATAACCTTTCCAATGCACGAATCTAGGGATCACATCAGTCAATGCCATTGACACTGACAAATATTCAAGTACAAAAAACCATTTCGCGATCTTCTCGGCTCCGACGGAACCGAGAAGATCGCGGTAGAGGTTACATTACCACCTGCAACCTCGTAATTCATCTTAATTACTGGGCATTAATCGTAAGACTACCCAATCGACAAAATAAACTGTTAAACAAGTTTTCTCTCATAATAAATATAAAAAGACAGGCTGTAACATTTGTAATCGTAAAAAGTCATTATTTCACTTGTGTTGCCTTGAAATAATGCAAAACTAATAAGAATACCGAAGCACACTCCCATTTCGTACAGGAAATAAGTTTAATTGTATTTTAATGTTATTGTGTAAAATGTAAAACGGATCGGCCGCAGCAGAAATGAAGTATTGGAAAATATGGTAAACAATATGAGAAACAAACAGTCCAACGACTGCAGATGTATTATCGAATTATCACATCACAAACTGAAAAGTTACTGCGTAATAAAAACTACTGAAAAGTCCAATTAGTCAGTAACTTGTATTCATAAATTTTGCCTACAAACTGAAAAAATCAATTGAATAAATTGAATATTAATACTTATCTTTCTTAAGTGGTTGACGTTTCCGAAAACAATCCTTTTCCGTTTTCAAAACCTGAAATAATTCACTATAAAAATCTCCATCTAAACTGTGACAGCTCTAATTTCTTTTGACACAAATCAAAAGAAAGAAATGTACAGATGTCACACGCGAAAAGTTTACATGAAGACACATACTTAATGTTTTTTAAACGGTTTTATTTAACTTGCCCTGTTTGTTTGATCTGATATTTGATACACACATTCAGCCATTTAGCTTTGATGACAATACTATTTAATGAATTTTGTATCATTGTAAATCCAAAATGGCCGCAGCTACAAAATGGCAGATTACATATTTTTTCCCAACTACCTCAATATGGGTATCAAATGACAAGTCCAGAGTTTCGTTCCTGATGTGGTGGTGGACGGACGTGCCGACAGCGACCGTCCACAAAGAAGGCACGCGGACGCCATTGTTGGGGACGAAACTCAGTTTGTGTTGTGCATGTCTGCCGTCATAGAACGTGCTATCATTAATTTAAAAGTTTTTTGTGAACGTTTATAAGTGTTATAAAGAAACAGCACTCCCATTCACGCCGGTTGGAGGCCGGGGTGGACCGGATGTCCACGTGGGAGTGTTATAGTGGATTTATATAACTCCTGTCCCCATTCACGCCGGTTGGAGGCCGGGGTGGACCAGATGTCCACGTGGGAGTGTTATAGTGGATTTATATAACTCCTGTCCCCATTCACGCCGGTTGGAGGCCGGGGTGGACCGGATGTCCACGTGGAGACAGGATTTTAACAATTTAATGTGTTGATTATGTGAAAAATTTGGAAGTCTCCAAAAACTTTTTAAGTGTTTTTTATATAATTATAAAAAAAAAATAGACATAAAAGGGGTGACAGCATTGCTGCGTGCAAGACAGCTGCGCCCCTCGAATCGAGCTGGCCAAATGCACCTATTGGAAGCAAAGGCCAAGAATTTTAGTCTTGACTACTAGAATAAATAGTAGTACACTTTGAAAAAGATGCAAATTCAAAATGGCAGCAGCTACAAAAAGTATTGAGAAGTTGGATTGCAAAAATTCATCGGGAAATAAACCTTGAAATACCGAGGTACTAAATGAACAAACCAGAATGAGCATAATTGAATAACAAAATTAGAAACTAAAAACTTGAAAATAAAATAAGCAAAAAAAATTTCATGTTGAACGGTTTCATTAGGAGAAAAAAGAAAATAATGATGTAGATAATGTACTAAAAGCTAGAAAGGTCCTAGGTAGCAGTCATCACACCACTCACCTCAGCAATATACCGTATTGATCAGATAAACAAATAATAAACTCGGTGGGCGTAGTATTTACATATTGACTCAGGATACGCTACGCCCAACGATTTTATTATTTTTTCATCTGATCAATACTGTAGATTACTGAGGAGAGTGGTATGATGACTGCTACCTTCTGAATTATTGTTTAGCTTTGAGTACATTATCTACATCATTATTATCTTTTTTTCAATAAAACATATTTTTTTTACTTATTTATTGAGAATATTCAGTTCAGTTAAGGTTCATATTTCCGTTGTGGTGTATATATGTGTATCCAAAGAAAAATCATACTAACAGATATCTCCACTATAAATCTAATCACCACGATAGCCTCAAAAAGTATAATTAAATGTGTGTATGATAGGGCAAAAACAGTTTGCAATTCAGTTCATAATATGAAAGAGGAAGTATCTATCATTAAAACAGTTCTGGAGCAAAACACATAGCCGGAGCAGTTTATGGGAAAAGCTCTCAATGAAATTGATAAAAGCAATATACAACATATAATGTTTGAATATTGATTTATTCTGGCTTTGAGCGTGACTCCTTTTCTTTTACTTATAGGAAATGACTGAGAGTTTTATTGACATTTTTACATTTTTATTTATTTTAGACAAAAGTGACAGTAGTGCATGACAAGCATATGACATCACATCATGACCACCTTATATTTTATGTTGTCTTAAAAAAACGGTAGACACTGTTTAACTTTTAACACACTCCCTCAACAGAAAATATATGAACATAAAAAAAATTACAAATAAGCAATTACACTCCTTGAAAATAAGGAATGATTAGACATACAATAATGATAGAATATATAGGTAGGAGCATCAACAATGCAACATATTGAATGATGAATGCAAAAAAAAAGAGTAAATATTTCACTAAAAATACGACAAACAATTGGCACAAAAAAAAGCACATAAGTGTACAGTTTTATAGGGCACATGAGAGTACAGTTTCAAGAACACATTAGCTGTTCCCTGAGAAAGGCAAATTTGATAGCTTCAAGAGGTTTTGTTAGGATGTTAGCTACATTTTGATCTGTAGGACAATAAGTGATCTTAAACCATCCTTTCTTAAATTCGTCTTTTATAAGATGATACTTTACATCTATATAAATGCATTTTCTTGTAAGCTGATTGGCCTTGATCATCTTGATACAGCTTGTGTTGTCTACATGGAGAACAACATTGATCTTGTGTTCGAGCAATTCTTCAAGGACGGAGTTTACATATTTCATCTCCTTACAGCATTGAGCCGCTGCAATGTATTCAGCTTCAGTAGATGATTGTGCAACAAGGGATTGCTTCCGTGAGCACCAGGCAATTGGTCCATTTGCATATTTCATTAAATAACCGGTGGTACTCTTTCCATCCTTTTTATCTCCTCCATGGCTTGAGTCGCAGTAAACCTCCAGGGTGTATTTATTTTTATTTTTGTTTGAGTACAATATACCATTTATTTTAGTTCCTTTCAGATATCTGATGGTTCTTTTGACATTTGAGACATCATGTCTTTTAGGATTTTTGGTAGATCTGCTTTCAAAATTTACTGCGAATGCAATATCAGGACGGGTTTTACATGATAGATAAATCATACTTCCGACTGCAGATTGGTATGGAAAACTTGATTCATCATTCTTCGTTTCCTCATGGGTGTAGTCTTGATGTACTATAGGAGTATTTTTCTCCTTTGTGTATCCATCCAAATTATACTTTGCAATAACTTCTTGACAGTATTGTTCTTGATTGATGAATATTCCATCTTCTCTTTGGCTAATTTGGATACCCAAGTAATTCTTTGGTTCAAGGTTGACTGTAGTTTTAAACAACTTCTGCATCTTGGACAGCAATTTCTTCATTTCGTTTGGATCTTCAGCTATCACGAGACCGTCATCCACATGAATGGCAACAAATAGTTTCTCTCCTGAAGTAGATTTGAAGACACACTGATCAGTCAATAGCTGTTTCAGCCCTTCTTGTTTAAGGAATTCAGTGAGCCGTTTGAACCATTGCTGTGGTGCTTGTTTGAGTCCATAGATAGCTTTTCTTAATTTGCAGATTTTTCCTTGAACATTGTATCCTTCAGGCAGATGCATATAAATTTCTTGTTGCAGATCCCCGTAGAGGAAAGCTGATTTTACATCAAAGGTGCACATTTGTAAATTTTCAGAGGCTGCAATGGCCAGGAGCATTCGAAGAGAATTTGCTTGTACAACAGAGCTGTAGATTTCTTGATAGTCGAGATTCTTCTTCTGCTGACATCCTCTTGCCACCAATCTGGCTCTGTAGCGACCATCTGACTTGATTCTAAAAACCCAGCGACTGGTCAAAATTTCTTTACCCACAGCACAGTTAGAATCCACTAGTTCCCAAGTTTCATTTTTTCGCAGGCAGTCTTGTTCTTCTTTAATAGCAGTCTTCCATTTTTCTTTATCATGACTCTTCATACAGTCTTTGTAGGTAATAGATTCTTCTGCTAACATAACATAATCTTCATATTTCTTTGGTAATCTGACTTGTCTATGAGGTCTTTGGTTAAGTGGAACATTTTCAGGTACCTCATTTTCCTCCTCTTCAGACTCAGTTTCTTCATCACTTGAATCTTGATCTTCTTCATCTGCCATAACTGGTTCATTTACAATTGGATCTTCCTGATGATTTTCTTGATCTTCTGGGTGATCTTCTGGTTCTTCGTCAGCTTGGGCTAGTTCATCATCTTTGGATAAATTCATAAAATTTTCAATCTTGATAGCTGATGGTACAGGATTTTCCACTTCTTTTATACCAATTACAACGATATCATGAGATGGATAAATCTTTCTTTCAGCTTCATCCCAGATCCTATATCCATTAGATGTGTATCCTACCAGAATACCTTGTTTTCCTCGACATTCGGTTTTCTTCAGGAGTCCAACCTTCTTGGCATATAATTGTGAGCCATACACTTGAAGATGAGAGAGATCTGGTTTTTGATGAGTCCACATTTCAATAGGAGTGGTATCGATGGTTGAAGATGGTGATCTGTTGTGAAGGTATGCTGCTGTTTCTATGGCTGTACCCCATAGATAATCTGGCAGATGAGTGTAGTTCATCCTTTCCGCCGTTCCATTTAGTTCTGGAGTGTGAGGTATGGTATAGTCCAGATGAATACCTTTTTCTTTGCACCAAGCCTTGAAGTTGTTGGAGCGGTATTCTCCACCATTGTCCAGTCTGATTTTGGATACTTTCAAATTGTGGTGATTTTCAGATGCAGCAATGTATTCCTTAAGTAGATCTTCCACTTCATCTTTTGTTTCCATTAGAAAGACTTGCACAACATGGGTAAAGTCATCAATAATGGTCATAAAATAATTCTTGTTATCATATGTGGGTGGAGTGATTTTCCCACATACATCCGTATGAATGATTTGGAGTGGCCTTTCTGCCCTTTTACGTTTTGTGTTGAAGGGTTTTCTTATAAGATTGGCACAGGCACATGTCTCACATACAGTTTCAAATTTGCAATTGTTTAGTGAGCATGGCACTCCCTCACACAGACTTGGAATTTTCTTCATTGACTCAAAATTGATATGACCCAATTTTTGATGCCATTTCATTTGTTCTTCTTGGACAGTGAGTAAGGATTGACAATATGATTTAGCACTGAGGTCAACCACAAATAGACCATTTGAGGTTTTATGCCCTCGCATAACTTCTTTGCCATTTTTGAAGATGGTCACACCTTCTTTCTTGAATATCACCTCACCATTGTTTTCGGTGATTGCATTTACTGACAGTAAGTTCTTGGAAAGTTGAGGCACATAGGACACTTCTTGCAGTGTTACTGCATCTGCTTCGATAGTTCCCAACAATGTTGCACTCAGACCTTGACCTTTCTTGGCACTTGAGATTTTCAGTTGTGACTCTTGTGCATTTATCAGCAAATGATGTTCATTTGTAAGATGAGTGGTACACCCACTATCCACAACAAAGAGAATGTTGCTTGACTTTTCATTATATAGGGCTTCATTCATTGGCGCTTCTTGATCAACAGTTTCAGCGAAAAAGGCAGCTTTCTCATTTTTCTTTTGGTGTGCATTTTTGTAAAAACAGTCTTCTGATGCATGATTGTTTCTTCCACAAAAGATGCATTTGACATTTGAACTTGCAGAGCTTGTACTTGGTTGTCCAGTTTTATTTTTCTTTTTGAAGCATTCATCTTCATTATGATTATTGCGACGACAAGTCTTGCAATATTTCTTGTGTGGGCACTGTGGTCTTTTATGGCCATCTTCACCACATTTATGACATACTATTTTATCCCCATTTTTATTTTTACATTTGTTCTTCGCTTTACCTTCAGCATTAAAAGCTGCTGCTGTTGAGTCAAGTTTGGTTGTCTTCCAATATTCCTCTTCAGAGTAGAGACGTGCCACCAGGTTGTCAACACTTTTATTTACTTGTGGTGTTGATTCCCAGGCACTTATAAAGGAATGATAATGTTCAGGTAGTGAAGCAAGAATCTTTGTAACCAACATTTCTTCGGTTACTTGTTCTTTGAATTGTGAAAGCTTGAAGACTATGTACTTAAGATGACTGATATTATCCATGGTAGTCTTCTCTTTGTCGAACTTGTATGAATGGAATTCTAGCAAGAGCTTTTGCTTTTGATGGGTAGTGTCCCTTCTATAAATGCTTACCAATGTGTTATATATTTCTTTTGATGTACTGCATGCCATAATGTGAGACAAAATGGACTTGTCCAGAGTTCGCACAATGATATATTGGGCTTCATTATCCTTGGCAATCCAGGCATTTCTGGCCTTGACTTGATCTGGCTTTGTTTCATCAGCATCAGGCTTAGTTTCAGTTCCAGATACAATACCCCACTGTTGCTTTGCCTTAAATAAAATGGTAATAGAGAAATTCCATATTTCAAAGGTGTCTTGTCCATTCAATATTTGGATATTGCTCAATTCATGCTCTTTGGTCGTCATTTTTTGGGTTAGCACACCGGCACTCAGATGACCGTGAACACTTTTAAAGAATCACCAGAATACTTCCACTAGGGTTACATTCACAACACTCGAGGCAGCTGGGCCCATAACCTGTTTGAATATTGATTTATTCTGGCTTTGAGCGTGACTCCTTTTCTTTTACTTATAGGAAATGACTGAGAGTTTTATTGACATTTTTACATTTTTATTTATTTTAGACAAAAGTGACAGTAGTGCATGACAAGCATATGACATCACATCATGACCACCTTATATTTTATGTTGTCTTAAAAAAACGGTAGACACTGTTTAACTTTTAACATATAATAAATCCCACAATCACCACATATCCAACAATACACATACCTCTCAACTAACGTCATATGTTCCCGGTTTTTCTGAGAAATAGATATGCATTGGTTATAAGTATAATGTAAGAACAACTTTTAGCACTACCAACACATTGAGATCTCTTTTGACACAAACTTAACCCAAAAATTAGATTGGAAGAACGAAAAATTATATTTAAAATATACGTTGTTCCTGTGGAAAATGTTTTATAGGTGGAACCTCAAAACCCCTACATGTGAGAAAAAATGAACATCGTGAATATATAAGGAGAAGACAGATGGCAGGATGGGGGCTAGCAGAACATTCTAAAACCATCTGATGATCACACTATAGAATCGAGTGAAACAAAAACTAGCACCACAGAAACTCTTGGAAAAATTAGAAAGCTCAAAGAACCCTCATATATTCTTTTGGCAGGTAGCAGGTGTATTTCGAATAGCTCTGTGGAAATGGATCGTACCTGGTTGCCACTGATGAGAAGAGAGGTTGAAACAGGAAATATGAACCTCAACTAAACTGAATTCTTAAAAAACATCCAGTATGTGTGTTTATGTAGACTTTCGCGTGTAACAACGGGTCATTTCCTTATTTTGACTTGTGTCAAAAGAAATTGGAGCTATCACAGTTTGGGGCGAGAATTTTATAATGAATTTCAAGTTTTGAAAACGAAAAATTATTGTTTTCCGAAATGTCAACCACTTGAGAAAGCTAAGTATTAATATTTAATTGTTTCTATTGATTTTTTCAATTTGTAGACAAAATTTATGAACACGAAAAGTTATTAATTGGACTCTTCAGTTTGCCCTTTATTACACTCATCACATTCTTTATTGATTTAGCTTTTATTTTTTCGGATTTTGGAAGGTTATTTATTCAAAAAACGGTGGAAAAAAAATTAACATTTAATTATACAAACACTCTTTTTGCTATTCAGTTTGTACTCCCAACATTCTTTTTGGTATCGAATCAGATATCATTCACAGGATTTGCTACACAACATAGTATATGAAAGTAGTTGCTTCGAGAGGATTTTCAATCCAGTTTGTGTCTGAAAGTTACCTATTTGCACACATCTTTGTAAAGAGATTATTTATAAATTATTTGCTTTCTTCCTTTCTTTGAAAAATTTGCATATTTTTTGTATGCAAATGGAGAAGTAGAAAGCCAATAATTGATTCCTCCTAAAAATATATAATTTTACAGCAACTATTGTTATCAAAGATTTCCCCGAACCAAACATAGGAAATGGTTAACCATCAAAACATCAACAATGCACTTGCAAATGATTAATGATAGTGAAAAGGGGTCATGAGTAGTTTGATGAAATACGGGGAGCAATGTAAGTTTTCATGTGGCTGCGTTGGTACCAATTTATGTAATATAGAATATCCCGAATACTTTCTTATTTTTTGATATTCGGTTTGATTTTAGTGGTTTTTTATTTATTGAACAGCAGACTAGCAACAACTTATTTTGAGATTTTATTCCGTAACTTACAGTATAATTGTAGATTCAATATTCAATACTGATGTAGATGATGACACAATTTTTCCGACTAACTTCAAAATTACAAAAATACAACGCCTTGCTTATTATGACTTCTGTAGAATCCCTATCAAACTTTCCTTGATATAATATCTTGCATAATATTATCAAATTGTTTTTTTTCAATCAATTTCTGATTTGAAAACGAAAGGACTAAAGATATCGTATAACACCAAATTAAATGCCCTTCAACTCTTCAAGAATAATGCATAGCCCAGAATAGTGCTTGTATATTTTTGGAACATCATAAAAAATATAGGTTCGTGTGGTTATTGATTATCCGCATAATTAAAAATGTATGACCACTTCATCCTGACCACTCTGTTAAGATGGTTGTTCTGGTTATTGGAGTTCTTGATGAAATGATGCCCTCTATAATCTCGAAATTATGCCGGCTGGTAGACATCCGATGGTTTGCCGTAAGACACTTCCCTTATCGGCTCTTCAGTACCAAATCTGGATAACATTATAAGGTGGAGAAATAGAAAGCCAAAACCTTTCTTTTCCAAAAATTAATCTCTCCTACAGATATACCTGTTTCAATTTGAATAAGATTTTTTATAGATGAAAGATACCGTGGGATTCAGCAGCTTATAGCATTGACAGTTCAAAAAATAAAAAATTAATTGATAGTAAAAAAATATTTTCAAGAACAAGCTTTCATTTACCAATTCTGAAGAGAAGAAAATGAACATTAAATTAAATCAAACCCATCAATGTATCACACTACTACATTTGTGTAAAAAACAAGAATACAATAAGCAAGTTTATCTTGACATTAGTAATTCTAAGAAAAAAATAGTTTTTTATTTATTTATTTATTTATTTACGGTAATGCCTATTTTTTACAAGATAATTAACAAGTTCATTGTTCATACATTGTATGTATTTGCAAGTCTCAAAATTCTACCTACAGATTCATTCCGGCCATAGTTGGTGCGACAAAAGGGTACTTTGAAGATATCCGAATTTCTTGTTCTCCTTGGATTCACATTTAAAGTTATAAGTTCGACAAGTTCCGGGAAATTGATTATTTTATGAATTAGTGTAAGGTCTGTTTCTAATCTTCTATGAGCCAAAGTATTCAAAAAGATATTTAAATATGTAAATTTCACGACAAAGCTTTTATATCATATAAATTATATACTGTTGTAAACTTTTGTTTGAAGGTGGTTGACATTGTTTCGTGGTGTATTTCATCAGTTCGAACTTCCATTGTCTAATAATAGGGGAGCCCAAGCAGGGATTTCGGGATTTACTAAAGCGCGGCAGATTAATATACAGGGGGATACCTTGTACCCGGATCAGATGAGTAAAAAAAAAATTGATCATCAGAAATTCTTGAGCGCTTCGATTAAGGTAGGGTGAGTTAATTACCTGCTAATTAACAGCAGCAAAGTTGTAAAAAAATAACGTCATTTCGACATTCTCGAGCGTAGCTAATTTTTTTTATTTTGAAGGAAATAATTCAAGGATAACGAAAAATATATAATCTGACGATTTCCGCAAGCGGAAATAACAAAAATTCCTCGATAAAGTTTAATGCTTGCAGCTGTGTGATACCTAAATTTCCCTGTCCGAGTTTCTATTCCTCCATTCTCTATTCACTTTTTCTCTATCTATTACTCTCTCACTCCGTCCCCACTCTGAATTCTGTTGCCACGACGCCATCACAGCTGATAACGGAGACTCGTTCGTGATGAAGATGATGATTAATTAATCAATTAATTGATGGATGTAGCCGTTACTACGTGGAAGGAAATCATAATGAAGAAAAGAGAAATTAAACTTTCTATGTTTTTTACCACTTTCATTTGTAACTAACGTTACTGCAGTTTCGTCCTATAAGGACATTTTCAAACTTATACAATATATAAGTTTAAAAATGTCCTTATAGGACTAAACTGCAGTAACGTTAGTTACAAATAAAGGTGGTAAAAAAAATTGAAAGTTTCATTTTTTCTTTTCTCCATTAATTAATCAATTGATTAAAAAAATTTATTTTTTTTTGAGCATCATTTAAAATTTATTTTTTTATAAATACAAGTATTCTATTTAAAAAACATACACTTATTTATTTGCATGCTATTTCTTAAGCTTTTCAAATAAATATGATCAATTAATTAAAAAAAAAATTTAAAAATATTGTTTTTGTCAGATTAAGCAATTCCCCCTAGATAATGCCTCAGATTATGAGACAGCAGGTCTAAAACATAAATATGAAACATATATATATATATATCGAAATCTGACGCGCTTGAGTATTTCAAAATGGCGAATTTTTTTTGCACATTATAATAATGGCCGCGAGTTTGCGTCAGATCGAAATCGTCAGATTATTGACTGAGAGCTTTTTTTGTTGCACTTAACACCCCAGAATATCTGACGCGTTCGATTAATTTTTTTTTCTTTTCACTTTTAACCCTTACGTACAACCACCCACATCCTGCAAACGATCAGATTAACATACCAACATTATTAAAAATATGTAGGACATTGATGCTATCAATATCTGACGCACTCGAGTATGTCCATGCAACAGTATTTTTTGACATATTTAAAAATCTATAGCCGCTTCCCCCACCGATTAAAAGATATATATTATATAACATTTGTGTCTTCTTATCATTTAGCTTTGCAACCTAATATGTCTCAATGACGCTCAAGTAAATCCCCATTTTGCATCGTGGGCTCCCCTGCTATAATATAATATAAATTGATTTGAAATTCCTGAAAAAATATTAAAAAGATCAACCGAAAATAACAATTTTATTTGAACAAAAAAAAACTGAAATAACAAAGAAATAACATAAAACCAAACAACAACCAAAAAATAAAATTTGAAATATTAATAAAAACTGAAAATTAAAAATTATTATTAACAAAAAATGAAAAATTAAAATTAAAAGATTTCAAGCCAAGTTATGTCACGACGTTTCGATTGTTAGTATCCACAATCGTCTTCGGGTGATAACTATTTTAATATTTTTTCAGGAATTTCAAATCAATTTATATTATATAAGACAATGGGAGTCCGAACTGATGAAATATGTAGTAAACTGCTGGGTTTTATTTAATTCAAATCTTCTTTTTAGAACTGGTAAATGAAGGTTTGAGATGAAAAATGTTTTCTACTAATAATTTATTTTATCACTGATTGTCTCCTGATTGTACAGTTAAGTTTTTGACAGATGTGAGATGTCTTGGTTGTCAGAAATTATTGTTTGTCATTGGTCTATTAAATACTGTCAAGAGAATGTGCAAATTCCTTATTGTCTTATGGCCCGATCATTCAACTTTACTAAAAGTAAAAATTACTATGAGTTTGCAAGTATTCAAATGAAACAATGTATTTATTTCAATGTTATTGTAGTGAATTGAATACCCTTTACTATTTTAAATACAATCACCATACTCAAATAATTAAATCTCTCTTAGATTAGTATGCCACTAAAGATGATTGAGTATAGAATTTATAGGGAAAGTCGATTGCATCTCAATATACAGTGTGTAAAAGCCAAATGGAATAAATTCATTATTTTATGGTTAATATTTTAACAAAATCCCGAAACACGTCAAATTTAAATTATAATTTGACCCCCGTCGAATAAGAGGTACAACCCTCAATTTTTTAAATGGGAAGTACACGCCATGATATATCGTTTGAAAAGTATCCTCGTTCTCTTCTCAAAAATGTTATTGCTTTCAAGTGTATTGCAACAATTGAGATAAAATTAAATAAAATCATGTGGTTACCGAAATTCGATAAAATACACTCAAAACTTATTTCAATATACTCAAAACTTATTTCATGTTGAGGTGCTGACAATAAGAAAGTAAGCAAAAACCGTAACAATGTTTTTTTTAGATGGTATCCTTTAAAAAACTGTAAATAATTACCGTGGCAACGTTAGTTAAAATGTCTTGTCAACTTGTTTTGTATGTTGCAACATTAATTGTCAGTATTTTAATTTAACTTTATAGTTCGTTAACATCAAATCTGACAAATGGTTAGATTAACGGAAATGCATAAAATAAAAGTTTTACAAATGATTGGTTACAGAGATAAAACCCGAACACAACAAGAAGTAGCTCGCCTATTTCATGAGAAATTTCCTAATTTACCGCCCATATCTCAAGAAACAATAAGCAACATAGGGAAGCAGTTTCGCAAGCTTGGTCATGTGGGACAGATAAAAAAAGCAGTGATGCTTGAGGAAAACCCACATACATCGAATAAACAGGCATCCACTACATTCAATGTTAGCGATATATCGATAGTAAACATATTAAAATAAAATAAAATGCATTCCTAAAAAATGATACCTCAGGAGCTCATGGAAGACGATTTTGATAGAAAAACTTATTTTTGTGGGCAAATGATGGACATTTTGGATAACAATATCATCCAATTAGAAGACGTTATGTTTTCTGATGAGTGTACTTTGTCTCTTAACAGTCAAACTAATCAGCAAAACTGCCGCTACTGGTTAACGGAAAATCCTCACTAGATGAAAAACACATGCAATACCCTCAAAAGGTTAATGTTTGGGCAGGAATTGTAGGAAACCATATCACTGGTCCTTTACATTGAGGGTTACTTGAATGGTGATAATTATTTTGGCACTACTTCAAAATGATGTCATTCCAAATTCAGCAAATTTATATCCTAATCCAGGAAACCCTCAAGTTTTACTGAATACGATATGGTTTCAGAAGTATGGACCACCACCATATTACCAAGTTAATGTCCAGCAATACCTCAATACAATATTTCCTCTATTGCATCATTTACTGATGTGAAGTTATCCACATCCACTCATAAACCTCAAAAAACATTATGATACCCCAATTTTCGCTACATTCTTCAACTCCAAGAGAAGATGCAACTGTGCAATCCATTCAGATATGTGATATCAAGGGATTGAAAGAAAAACTGAATTGAACCCTTTAATGGAAAAGAATTGATGGTGAACTTTAAACATGAAAAGTACCGCATTTTGCTTTTGCAATATAATTTAGCAGTGGAAGAGAACTTTGATGACACATTCTCCATAGTTTATAAAGTCTCAGGAGTGGGTTGGTGGAGATAGTTACTCGAAATACAGATCAACTCGTTAGTAGTAGCTAGTATCGCATTCTTATTTCAATGTATATTTTTATCCCAAAAAAGAGACCTGATGAGACATTCCATATAGTCTGTGAGTAGAGGTTCTAATAGCTATAATTTTATTACACCGCAAAAATACCCTGATGATAAATTCCATATAGTTGATAAGTCTTTGGATGGGGATTGGTGGGAAATAATTTCTTAAATATTTGAATCACTTTCATCAGTGAAATAGTACTGCATTCTCATGTTGATATATCTTTTCATCGCAAGAAAGAACCCTGATAATACATTCCATAATATAGTTGTTTAGGCCTCGAGTGGGGGTTGGTGGGAGTTGCTTCTCTAATGAATTGAATAACTCATTTCAATAAAATAGTATCACATTCTAATTTCAATGTAGACTTTTACCGCAAAAAATAACTCTGATGATACATTCCATATAGTCAATAAGCCTCAGGTGGGGGTTGGCAGGAGGTAGTTTCTTTAAATATTCGAATAACTTGTTTCGGTGTAAAAACAGTAACACATTTTTATTTCAATATATCTTTTTATTGAAAAAAATAACTGCTGATCCATTTTTGTAAGGCCTTGAGTGGGAGTTGATGAGGTAAGGTTCTCTAAACATTCAAATAACATAATATGCCTTTATTCATCGTTTTTACAAAAACATTCAGTTTAAAGAATAATAGATAATTCAGATAAATGATGAACAGGCGGGGTTCAGCTATGAGAGCTGCTTTAAAACTCAACCACGTTTGGGGAGTTTATTTTTCTTATCTTATGTTTATATTAAAGAAACAGCAAAGACAAAGAGATTTAAAAAAAAGAAAAAAGTGAAATAATACTAAATATAGAAAATACTAATATAGAAATATACACTTCGCTTTTCAATCTTTTTTTGAAGTTTTTCCCTAGGAATGGTATTATACAACCCAGCCATATTGTAGGAGAAGCAACGATTAAAAATTGTTGTGGAATGTCTGTGAATGAGTAAGGTATACTTATTACAAGAAAACCAACTATGAGACAGTGAAACCAGTTTTTCACGTAGACAAGGGGGTATCCTGATACAATAATTTTGTGTGTGACTGATTGAGTCGAATTCTCTCAGATAGTTCAATAAAAACCAGCCAGAGTCTTGAGAAGAGGTACTAATACGATCATATTTATGAATGTCATAGGAGAACCTGATGCAGCTATTTTGTATACATTGGAGTCACATAGCATCTACTTGTTTTAAAGCAGAACCTAAATATGATCACAGTATTCTCGTCTTGATGGTATGAGTGCTTTTAATTTAATTTATTATATGCTTTTAACGCAAAAAACCTTATGATACATTCCAAATAATTAGGAAAGCTTTGGGTGAGGGTTGGTAGAAAGTAGTTTCTATAAGTATTCCATATAGTTTGTAAGGCCTCGAGTGGGGATTGGTAAGCGTTGTTTTTATAACTAATCAAATAACTCATTTTAATGCTTGCTCATGCACAAGGTTGTACCTTTGTACCTTTTATGAGCAACAAACCGATCTATTTGTTGAATTAGATTGAATAATTGTTATTTTAATTTTATATATTTTTGATGGCAAATAAAAAAAATGATACTGTGGCATTCTAATAATGAAATATACTTATACCTCAAAAAACCCTGATGATACATTCCATATAGTTTTCAAGGTCTCAGGTGGGCATTGCTGTGGGGTAGTTATTCAGTTATTTTGAGAAACTCAGGAGATTTCAAATGTTTCCACGTCTCTTCAGAGTTATATTGATTCCTAATTTATAATTCTACCGCATTTGTTCATTACCTTCGATTTTACAATAATATATGGAATATTGATATGCTTATCTCTTTCTTGTGATTCAATTTTCAATTCAGTATCGTTATGTGATACCTGCTGAGGTCTAAGAATGGTGGAACATTTTGGGGTTAGCTAATCTAGTCTACTTAGTGGGTAAGTAAAAAAGATGTTACTCACGGTTCAGCTTCAATACTCTTCAACTTAGCAACATAGTTCGATGGTATATACCCCTCTTGTCTCGTTCGTTTACTTCTAGCCAACCACCAGTCTCCTTGAGTATCATTCAATATCTCTAAATGTTCACCTTTTCGAAAACTAAGGTCTTCGTCAGTTCTAGCATCATAATCATATAAAGCAACAAATATCCTGGCACTAGTTTGTTCGGGTTCTGTAGAATTAACTATTGGAGCTCTTGCCACCTCTGACGGAGGTGTTGGTATGGGATTCGTCTGCAAAGGGTTATTTTCAATGGGAGTAACACCCAATCTAGTATTCCTTTCAATTCTATCAGTTGTTGAAGGGCTACTGAAACAATTGCCCATCTTCTAGTTTTTAAGCACTTCACTCGTCACAACAAATCATCACCAGCGAAATGTACCTTGATTTTTGTATAACACTAAGAAATTGTATTCGCGTTTGTGGAAACAATTTTCATGACAATAACAAATGAGAACACATTTCAATCTCTCAACCTCCATTCATAACTGACAGAGAAAGGCCAATAGTTTTTTTAAGACTATTATTATTCCACTTTATTGTTCTTTAATGAACGACAACTGACAAGTGACAAATTCAAAATGATACTAAAGGCACAGGATCTCGTACATCAGACATCAATATCGATTTCATGTATGAAACAAGTTTATTTTAAATATATGACTATTTCACAAACTACTTATTCTATAAGTGGTTTGTGGACTATTTCCAATACTCCAATCGATAATGCGCCGACAGAAGCGAGTGATAATTCTCAGAGCGTTAAATCGTTCATGTTTATAAACTTTTGAACTTTTACCAGTTCTTTAACCAGTAACAGACGGGTCATCTTTCTCTAAAAGACGGCTCTTTGAAAAAATTAAGGTACAGCTGCTACTATAATCTCATTCATTATATTCAAATAGCTATCCGTCCAGAGACAAAGGAGAAGAAATTCTTCAAAAATGTTGTCACCGTACTCTCCTCATTTCCCCTTTGGTGCTACCATTTGATAAAGTGTAATTGGTAACGAATGACGAGCAATATCACTTCTCATGTGAGCAAATTGAAAGAAGTTATTTTGTCTAAAAACCAAAATATATTGGTCATACCTACAAGGGAGAATAGTCCACAATAAAAAAAAATTCAAAACAATTAATTTTATATTTTTATTCGGCATCATCCTGACATGGGACGTGAAATGAAGTTCAAAATGAGAGTTCAAGTATATTCTTCTTCAATCAAGAAACATGATTATTATCAAACAAGAGAAAGCAATCAATCAATAATAACTCGACTGATCGCAACCAAATTCAACATGATATATATAGGAAAAAAATTACATATTCGAATTAACAATTAATATCAATTCATATTCAATTCAGGTCGGAATTTCCTTTGATGGAATTCTCATGGAAATATTACAGAAGAAAGTATAAAGTCAATGAATCTGAATACTTATCCAAGTATTTCTTTGAAGGCTGTCTTAAATTTACATGTATTTTCTATCCAAAGTTTAACATTTTACTAATTTTCACATCCGGAGATGATAATCGATGTGGATGAAATTCAGTAGGAATGACTTCGATTCTCGACACCATCGGCTTCAACGAAAAGTGTACAAATATTTCATAAAGTTGGTGCTGATGAATGATTCAACTTCGTTATGTTGTAGGGTTATATTCTTGATTTGCTGGTTTTTTCACGCTGAGTGTTTTTATGCTCTCCAATACAAACGCCAACAAATGAAACTCTATCGAAACATATGCATGAATTAAATAGAGTATCCTAAAAAGTATTCACGACTCAAGAGAAAAGTAAAAGTGGTAACGAATTTTTTTTTGCAAACTACCTACTCAACAACTTCTTAACCTACTTATATGGGTTTCATCTAGTTTCATTCCTAAAAAAACAAACAATCTTAATACTTTTCTAAGACGACTTCGATTGAAAATTGAACTCATTAAGAATTTATGAGAGACAAGGGAAATAAACCAACCAGTAGACAATCTCAAAGGATTCCTATTCTTGAGTGATCGAAATCATTCTTGTTGTTTTCATGCCTTTCGATGCCTTTCAGGTGCAATTTCTTTGCTCAAACAAGAAATGTGTTTATCATATTCACACATACATGTTTAGATCCTATACAGAAGACTGGAGATTGAAGAGTCAGGCATACTTCAAACAACTTTGATAAATTACTTATTTTAAGATGATTTTGAAAAGTTGAAGATTGTGATCCTTGTGGGACAAACTCCCAGAGCCCGTTTCTCCGAATGAGTATAATATAGCTGCAAATAATGGACCCGTTGATGAAAATTAATGACACTATCTATGATAATAATCGTAGGATTTTCATAATAAATTTTACTTTAGATGCGCCCTAAGCATAATTTATAGTGAAAAATCAATGTTATCATGAATAGTAATATAGCTGAAGGTATATTCCGATACAACGTATATTGAAATGGTCATAAAACAATTCTTAGTGTTTTTATGATCTTTGATTACCAATTTTCATTCCGTTTTAGGCGACCGAAAAAATATTTATAAATCTTGAAATTAAATGATGAGGAATCTACAAAAAAGAGGTTATTAGTCGAATGATGAGTGATACTTCTCAAAACTGTTTGTTGATGAGTAGATTCAATGTTATTCTTGTTGTTTCTTTAGTAGATATGATGATTCATCTACCTTGCGTATTAACATAAAAAAACTTCGACATATTCGGTTTTGATATTTATATAAAGTAATAGAATACTAAGCAAATTTCTTATGTCAACAAAATAATCATAGTGATTTTCATTAGTTCGGACTTTCATTGTCTGATATGATTCTACTGTGACTCGAAATCCATGAAAGAACAAACAAAATTAGAATGAGTAGCTTAAATATAAATTATATTAAGCCATAAAACCTGGAATTAAAATACAATAAAACGAATAAAATAATCAAGATACAAAATAAATTAAAAAATTGAAAGAAGATTTTAAACGACATTTCCATATTTAGTATCTACAATCGTCTTCGGGTGATAACTGAACTATTCCCCCGTGAGATGACTATTTATAGGACTTACCTCTCGCCGCTTCACCGGTTTAGCGGGAGTTGACCTATTGGCGGGAGTCAACCGATTTCCGCTTGGTTACTGGTTTCCGTATGTTGTGTATCTCTACGCTAGCTTGGCTGAATTCGTTGTTGAACAACATATATGCAGCTTCTTAAAACTTCCTCTTAAACGAGGGTTCCTCCCTGTAGATGATCTCAGATTGGAAACACTTGATGTTATGTTGGTGAGTCCAAAACGCTCTGATATCCCAGATTTGCTGGTTTCCCTCGGGGTTTGTTTTTCTTGTGCTCGGTAATGCGGACATTCAATGATCTCTTAGTTTCACCGATATAGGATTACTCACAGGGTATCCGGTAAGTAGACCAATCTTTGCCAAGATTAAAAGCACGTGCTTGAAGATCTGCTAAGACATGGAGAAAACCTACAACAGGAAGTGGGGAAAGTTGGTGAGAAAACAATGCCCAAATGTAGACCGAAAACAGGACAATTACGAAGCCGCTTACATCATCAACATGAGTTCCCACCCACTCACGGACATAGAGTAATCCTTGTTAAAGAAAGGTCTTAACTTCGCCAACATCTGTGCTCACTTTGGAGATAATTACTATAGTGGATTCCACCAGTTACCCCATTGATCAGACCGAGGCAGAAGAACTTAGATAAAAAATCAGAGAACAACTGGAGAACCCGTTCTAGCATCTAACATCAGTGATGAAAAGACGAAGAGCTCTGAACGCAGAGATAACACCATCAAGATACTACCTGCAGATAAAGAAAACGCTACTGTTGTGATGGATACTGATCTCTACGAACAGAAGATCAAAGATGTGCTTCAAAATTGCCAATATATGAAGATTGAACGGGACCCTACTGAATCAATCGAAAGGAAGTTACCAGACTTTGTAAAAACACCAAGTATATTTTTCCGAAAAGGAGAGATCATCGCTAACACCGAATTACAGTAAGCCCCCTCACTTGTATGAACTACCCGAAATCCACAAGAAGTGTATTCAGCTCAGACCGATCATCAGTTCCAGAGATTCAGCTACTAAACACTTGTCAAGAATTTTACTTCCAAGGAAATACTTAATCTTTTATGAAGAATTCAAAGCATTTTGTCGAATCACTAATAGAGGTAATCGAAGTCACAATCATAAAAGGCTTTACATCAACGTTCCTGTCTAAGAAGCACTTCAAATCCTACAAAGGAAGCTTTCCGAAGACGAGGACCTGGAACTTACCTATAGAGGTCATCGGTACTGTGTACGGAACTGCTATTGAGGGACTGCCAGTGGGATCACCACTTTCACCAGTTATACCCAACATATATATGGGGTGGTTTGAAACCATCAATCTACCAAAAGAGAAATAGTAGCAGCCTCACGAAAACCAGGCCATCAAACTCGGACTGCGATTCCAAGAATTGCATTTACCGAATACCCTGTGAGTGCGGCAAATCCTATCTGAGATCATCCACAGGAAGAAACACTGGTTTGCGAGGAAGTTCAAAGAAGCTGCATATACGTTGTCCAACGACGCATTCAGCCAAGCTAGCGTAGAGATACGCAACATATGGAAACCAGTAACCAAACGGAAATCGGTCAACTCCCGGGAAGGTGAGTAGGTGAAAACCCTCGAATGACCTATAAATAGTCACCTCTTGGAGGAATAGTCCAGTCATCACCTGAAGACGATTGTAGATATTAACAATCGACGCATCATGAAGTACCTTGGTCCTAAATCTTCCTAAATGTTTTAATTTATTTTTAATTTTCTGCGAATTTTCTCTTTTAGTTTTTTTTTTACTTTTTAGTCATTTTCATTTTGTATCTTGATTATCTCATTCGTTTTACAGTATACAGTTCTAAATTGTCACCGCGCATTCGTAGTGAATATGTTTGGGGAAATTCGAATTGTTTTGGGTAATTTGATAATTTTTTATTGGCACAGTTGTTCGAATATAATTCAAAACTTGAATACATTCATTCTGGCGTTGAAAAGATTACGTCACATAAATTATGATTTGAAACGTATTCATAATGATACAAAACGAAATTTGACGTTTACATTAAGTCAGTTGTCAGTTTCTGCTTTATTTTGATCGTTATAGTTTACAAAGAACTGAAAACATTTTATCAAATACGTTGTAAGGATGTACAAAATGAAGCTGTATGCACAAATACGATTTTAATTGAGGTTTGAGAAAATTGAAGAGTTTGTTTTTATTATTGAATTTGACATCTGACACAAATCGAATCATTCCACTCTGGCGAATCTTATTATTAATGACGTCACAACGAACCGTTTATGAATACACTCTTGAATACTCTCATGAATACATACTATTAAAATTAAACGCCAAAGCCAGAAAACCACAAGACGCAAATTTGGCAGACTGCAGAATCATTCTGACATTTAACGCATTTATGAGAGAGAGATTATTTTTTGGACATTTACCGAAAAGACTTTTAGTGGAAGTGACAGAATAGGTAGTGAAAAGTGAATATATATTTTATTGATTTGTATTTCCAATAAATTTTCCAAACACAGGGATTTATTACTGAGAACAGTATTGTTTTTTAGTAATTCAAGGGAAAGTATAATATAAAATTTGTCATGCCACAATATAAAGGTTAGTAAAACTTTTTCTAATGTTTTTTTTTTATTATAATCAATGATGTACCAAAATATTTATTCAACAAAAAACAAAATGAATATTTGTTCATAATTTTGCAACTGTTACTCTTGATTTCAGTAAAAGTTAAATGGGGAAAGGAATCCTATCCAGGTATTGAGGTGAATACTGAAGAACCTCCTTTGTTATTTAAAGCTCAGTTATTTGCATTAACTGGAGTGCAGCCTGAAAGACAGAAAGTAATGATTAAAGGTGTAACGCTCAAAGACAGTGATTGGGACAATTTTAAAATGAAAGATGTAGGTTGAAAACATGCTTTGTCATCATATTTTTCATCAAATTAAATGTTACTTGTAGGGGGTCACTGTTTTATTGATGGGTAGTAAAGAAGAAGATGTTCCAAAGGAACCTGTAGAAAAAACCGTTTTTGTAGAAGATATGAATGAAAGTGAATTGGCAACAGCAGTATGTATCTCTACTAGTAATATTTCTAAAATAAATTGTTGAATTTTTTCAGTTAGATTTACCAGCTGGATTAACAAATTTAGGAAACACCTGTTACATGAATGCCACTGTACAATGCTTGAAAGTTGTACCAGAGTTGAGAGATGCCCTCCAAAAATTTCAGGGAGGTAAGTGCCAATTACTCAGATACATTTTCGTGTCGGAATCTAGAATGAAAATAAGCACTGTACATCAAATGGAACTTAGTGTGAAGGGAGTGGCTCAACTATAGGGGTTGGGGAAGCCATATAATGTTTTTAAAGATATTTAATGGGTTAGGAACTACAAAAACTATAATAATAATTACTCATTGTGATAAATTGAAATGTTCAAAATTGCTTACATAGGTGAATTACAACTAAAACTATGGCTCAAAAAACTAACTTTATTATTCAAATTGCTTAATCAAATCACAAAATATGGCTCATGAATACAAAAAATATATAAAGATTGTAATCAAAATATTCAGCTACCCATAATAAAAAATTGATATTGTTAAATCAGAAAAGTAAGGAAGTAATGCACCTGATAATCATGAACAATCAATCTCATTTCTCTGATATTTGATAGGTGGGAAAAGCATCTCCATACTGATATTTTTTCCAATATCAAAAAATTCTGTAGAAATTAGGAATCATACCCTATACCCACTGATATGGAGGTATATCAAAAGAGAATGATTCTCCAACTTATACTTAGGAAATTTACTGAAATGGATTGAGTCTTATCTAACTGATGGCCAACAAATGGTAACTATTAACAAACATGGTCGAACATATAAATCTGAGAATGTTATAGTAAAAGTAGAAATACGCCAAGAACGCATTACCAATCCTTTGTTATTTATTATCTAAATGAATAGATACATTTATTACAGTCTTTGCTGATGACACTAATTTATTAGTAGTCACTAAAAATACCCTGAACTAGTGAATAGAGGTATGGAAATGTTCAACAATACAAAATAATGATTCACTATGAATAGATTGATTTTGAATGAATCTAAAACTAAATCTCATACTTTATAAAGGTAATCAATTACAGATAAAAAGGCCTCAAAATTTGATTATTGAAAATATCAATAATAAAATATTCAGAAGACACCAAGTTTCAAGTTATATTGATGAATTTTCGAAATGGAGCAAACACATCGATTATACAGCTTTTCATATGATTCACAAAAATCCCAACACAGAATCAGTAAAAATTTTATACTTCGCCAATTTTAATTCTGTAGCTAGATGTGAATTCATATTTTGAGAAAGGAATAGTAATACTGAAAAAAAATAGTTGTGATTCACAAAAGGACTATTAAAAAAAATTAATAATTTGAAGTAAAATGAATAGTGTAGATATGTTTTCAAGAATAATGGAATAATGAGGATATATTCCCTTCACATTTATGAATGCTTAATATTGCTATTAAAATAGAGACATCTATTTTTTAACAGTACCCATCAACAATGCTATGAAACAAGAAGAAATGATCACAAGCTTCCTATTCATAGGCATAACTGAAAAAACTCCTCATTATATAGCAATGGAACTGTATAATAAGTTGCTTAATCAAATCAAAGATTTCATTGTTAGTAGTACTAGAATAAAATGGTGTTGTTGATTATTTGAACCAAACTGAATTTGGAAATTTATAGAAATTATTATAGTTATGGTTATATATGGTGATTCTTTGCATATATGTTATTTTTGTGACATTATTTAATTCTATGTTGTTTATGTATAGTGTGTAATAGTCAGCATATTTTTCAAATAAAGATTATTATTTCAGTGTTACTATCTCCATTCGGGTTTGAAGGCCGTTTGAAGAAGGAGTTTGAAGGGAGTTTGAAGCGCTTGTAGATAATTAAATAGAAGTTATAAAGCTTCAAATTCTTTTTGTGACTTACATTTAATATTAAAATACTGAAAATAAAGGAAAATTAGTTGCATCATTCAATATAAAAATAGCTGCGTAAACGCAAGCGAAACATAAGTGGAACCACCTATTGGTGTGACAACTTGCCAAGTTTCTATGTCAGTGTTGGTGGTTTGACCAATCAACCGACAACTGCGGTAGCAGAAATTTGGGAAGCTAACCTGAAATGCCATCGGAAAACGAATCCACATGTTTCTAGAAATGATATGAAATCTAGAAAGGTTGATGCAGTCAAGCTGCTGGAAAATAATTCCATGAAAATCAAAAAATTAATAGATAAGTACTCTTTGATCATTCCCATATTGATTTCAATTCAAGAGCCACCGGTATACAGCTCTTTCAGCCTATTGGGCATCGTCAGAACCGGGCAGGCGGTCCTCGATTGAAGACAAAATGAGAAAAAAACCAAGAGAGTACTTGATAAAAATAGCTGGAAAATAATTCCATGAAAATCAAAAAACAATAGATAAGTACTCTTTGATCATTCCCATATTGATTTCAATTTAAGATGCCCAATAGGCTGAAACAGCTGTATACCGGTGGCTCTTGAATTGAAATCAATATGGGAATGATCAAAGAGTACTTATATATATATATATATATATATATATATATATATATATATATATATATATATATATAATATATATATATATATATATATATATATATATATATATATATATATATATATATATATATAATATATATATATATATATATATATATATCTGTGAGTGTGCGTGTGAGTGTGTGTGTAGGAAAAATATAATTATGGCAATAATTTAATGTGGAATTACAGGTGTTGCTGCCTCTGGAAGTGTTATTCCTGCTCAGTCAATAACTGCTGCTCTTAGGGATCTTTACAATAACATGGACAAAGGTAATACAGTCCCTCCCATAGTTCTTCTACAAGTAATGCATATGGCATTTCCTAGATTTGCGGAAAAAAATGAACATGGTGCATTTTCTCAACAGGTGATTGATAAGAGATTTTTTTTTACTTGAATAAAGAATTTTTAAATGTTGTAGGATGCAAATGAATGCTGGACTGAAATGGTGCGAATGTTGCAACAAAAGTTACCTGCCAAACAAAATGAAGGTACTCCACAGGAACAGTACAAGTAAGTTATGTTTTATCTACTTGAAACATAAAAAGTTCATTTTCCCCCTTATGTTTTTAGATTAGATTATTCATGTCATTTAAATACAAATTCAAATATAAAAATAGTACATGAGCAGCAAAAAAGTAAACATATAAATGAATAATCTCTAAGCAATAGAAAAATTATGGCAGAACATTAAACCCATTACAATTTGTTTTGTAAATTTTATCATTACATTTATTTTTCAAAAGATGAAAGAGGTACAGCAGATATAACACTATCAAACAAATTATTAAACTGATTAAAGCATTAAAAAAAGATAATTGATTTGCCTGCCAATAATGCTTTATTTATGTAAAGTATTGCTATTCCGTGTAAAAAGTTTATGAACTTCTATATATATTAGCTGGGTCAGTTGTTGTTTTTTCGTTGGATATCTGCCACACGTACCTACAACGTGTAGGTCTACATGAGAGGCAAGGGGTGAGATGTTTTCACCTGAACCTGGAGCATGTCATATACACCTCTCCGGAATATTAATCATTATATATATAAAAATTATTACAATTTTTTGCTGCAATATAACAAACAGAAGTTACAACATATACAAAATGCTTGCATGCGATTCGTATGAGGTATACCATATGGTAAACATGTCACCCCATTTTTGTTAAAAATGAAGGAGCTGAATGTGAGGTACAGAGTCCAATATTTGATAAAAATGTTTTTGTTTAAGTTGCTTCAAACTAAAATACCTAGTTATTTATATAGTTTATTAAGCAGGCATTCTGACATACATATGGTCAATTTGAGAATTAACTCATTCAACATACCTAGGCACCGTACTTCAAAATTTCAAGGATGTTTTTCTTATGTAGCCCCTTCTAATCTGAATGAAATTTTACCCCTTTCAAATCATAATATTCATCAATTTAAGAAAGAAATAAAATCACAGATGTTAACTGCTCAGTGCTAATTTAAAATTCTATGTATGGTAGTGCAATGAAATTGTTAAATTGACCAAAATAATGTTAAGAATATAAACAGTTATTAGCAACTATATGATGTATTAGTTTTTTCTTTTCTCTATCATTGTTATCATAGTAAATAAGTATGTTTATAATTATTTTCTTATACTCACTGTATAATTTTTGGGAGGGGTGGAAGATAGCCTTTAGCTCTTTTCCTTTTATGCATACATGTATTTTTATGCATAATATATATATATATATATATATATACAGGGTCCTGCAACAGTGGCGCGGTGTTCCATATCTCTATATAGGAAGCAGATAGGAATCTAATTTTCTATAATATTACCTTATTGCTCGAGCTCGACAAAATAAAAATATTGGCGGTCACACAGGGTGTTCGATTTTTTCTGGGCGGATCCCAACTGTGTCTTTTTAAATGGCAACCTATATTTTTTATCGCTTTTTCGGTTTCTTCATAGAAAATAAAATAAACTTTATGTATATCTGCACTTCGAAAATATTGATGGTTTTCGAGATATCTAGCATGACAGGTTTTTTTTTTCCAATATTCGTCACTCAGAATATTTGAAATTATAAAGTGGTGCCAAGTCCAGTTGAAATTTTTTTTTGGTCGAATATTCTACATTGGTAACTCTCTCAAACGATATATCTGAAATCGACCTGTGATATACAGGGTATGAAAAACCGCTTGCCAAATATTTTAAATGAAAATTTGCAAAATCTTCCTTATATTAAATGGAACACCCTGTATATTATTGATCCATAAGAAGCGCCAACGAAACCTCTACAAATTTCATTAAGTATTCCCTATGGCTAAGTTCAATAGTTTTTCTTAAATGAGCATTTCTTTCGAAAAATGGTCATTTTTTCAAAGCGAAATCCATTTGACGACTGATAAAAATATACGAAAGATATCTTGTTTCAATTTTGTACATTAGAAGGTGTCCAAACAAATATTTTTTTAACGAAATAAATGTATGTACCTATCACTTTTTGCTAAATGGAAAATTATTTTTTCATTGGATGCAGAATTTCACTCATAAATCGTGCAATATCAAATCAAACAAGTTAAAAGAAAGAAACATTATAAATAACTATTTTTGTCATGTTATTATATTCTTTCAGAGCTTGAGTTCTAGATATTCAAATTTGTCAACTGGCAAATTACAAAACTACAAAAGGGAGAGTTTAATAAAGGTTGACAACGAAACTTTTATAAAATATGTTCAACATGTCTTCCATTTTCTTGAATGCAGAGCTGAAGTCTATGTTTGAAAGACTATTCTACCCTGCGCAAGACAGCTGGTGTAATGCTGCGAAAAGCATTCGTTATTCTAAGTCGCATATTTTCGGGAGAAGTTGGTGGCTCAACGTAAACCATATTTTTTATGTATCCCCATAAGAAAAAATCTAGTTTCGTCAAATCTGGTGATCTAGCGGGCCACCTTACAGGCCCATTCCGTCCTATCCATTTATTGGGAAATACTTCATTTAGATGATCTCTCACTTCTGCCGAATAGTGAGCAGGTGCACCATCATGTTGTAACCACATTCTATTGCGGAGGTCAAGAGGAATATCATCTAACAAACCTGGTAAATCATTTCGTAAGAAATTGAGATACATTGCACCATTCATATGTCCCTCAAAAAAGTATGGACCAATTACATATTTTCCAATGATGCCTCCCCAGACATTTATCGACCACCTATGTTGATAATCCACCTGTCTCAATAAGTGAGGATTTTCTGTCGCATAATAATGGTAATTATGTCGATTTACAAATCCATTTTTATGGAATGTCGATTCATCCGACCATAAAATATTATTGAAAAAATATTCGTTTCGACGAATTTTGTTCATGGCCCAATTGCAAAATCTCACTCTTTTCTCGAAATCAGCATACAGTAGTTCTTGATGTAACTGAACGTGGTATGGATGCAAGCGATTTTTCTTCAATACTCTTTGCACTGATCTCTCACTTATATCCACTATTTCCCCAATTTGTCGTTGACTCCTACTAGGATCTTCTTCAACAGCAAGAAGAACTTGCAATTCATTATCTTCATTAGTAGCTGGCTTGATGCGCTCATGTTTGGAATAATTAATAGATCCAGTTTCAACGAATCGTCCCAAGACCTTTCGGAAAGATCTTTCATCTGGATGTCTTCTATCTGGATACCGTTGAGAATAAATTCTACTTGCCAATAAACAATTCCTGTCTGATTCACCTAATATGAAAATCATATCAATCAAATCACTTTTTGATAACAACATTCTGATGAAATTATACCGACAGTTCAACTTCACGATTGACTAAAAATTTCAATATTCATTTGCAGCCAAATATTTTGTTCTGTCATTTGCCAGACTACTTGATTTCCAATAAATATTTCATTCGCTGAAAGGTTGTTTTAGACCGAAAGAATATGGCACAAATTCCGAGATTTTTGAAATTATTGTAACTATTCAAGAACGTCCATTTTGTGGTGTAATTCGCAACTTGTTTATCTAGCAACAGGTAATTTTAGGAATGGGCGATATTTTAAGGAAAGGGTATTTTTTGTATATTCTTATCAGTCGTCAAATGGATTTCGCTTTGAAAAAATGACCATTTTTCGAAAGAAATGCTCATTTAAAAAAAACTATTGAACTTAGCCATAGGGAATACTTAATGAAATTTGTAGAGGTTTCGTTGGCGCTTCTTATGGATCAATAATATACAGGATGTTCCATTTAATACAAGGAAGATTTTGCAAATTTTCATTTACAATATTTGGCAAGCGGTTTTTCATACCCTGTATATCACAGGTCGATTTCAGATATATCGTTTGAGAGAGTTACCAATGTAGAATATTCGACCAAAAAAAAATTTCAACTGGACTTGGCACCACTTTATAATTTCAAATATTCTGAGTGACGAATATTGGAAAAAAAAACCTGTCATGCTAGATATCTCGAAAACCGTCAATATTTTCGAAGTGCAGATATACATAAAGTTTATTTTATTTTCTATGAAGAAACCGAAAAAGCGATAAAAAATATAGGTTGCCATTTAAAAAGACACAGTTGGGATCCGCCCAGAAAAAATCGAACACCCTGTGTGACCGCCAATATTTTTATTTTGTCGAGCTCGAGCAATAAGGTAATATTATAGAAAATTAGATTCCTATCTGCTTCCTATATAGAGATATGGAACACCGCGCCACTGTTGCAGGACCCTGTATGTATATATATATATATATATATATATATATATATATATATATATATATATATATATATATATATTTATTATATATATATATATATTTATTATATATATATATATATATTTTATATATATATATATATATATATATATATATATATATATAATAGCTGCGTTTACGCAGCTATTTTTATCAAGTACTTTCTTGGTTTTTCTCATTTTGTCTTCAATTGAGGACCGCCTGTCCGGTACTGAGGCCCAATAGGCTGAAACAGCTGTCTACCGGTGGCTCTTAAATTGAAATCAATATGGATATGATCAAAAAGTACTTATCTATTTATTTTTTGATTTTCATGGAATATTTTCCAGCAGCTTGACTGCATTAACCTTTCTAGATTTCATATCATTTCTAGAAACATGTGGATTCGTTTTCCGATGGCATTTCAGGTTAGCTTCCCAAATTTCTGCTACGGCAGTTGTCGGTTGATTGGTCAAACCACCAACACTGACATAAAAACTTGGCAAGTTGACTTGGGTGTCACACCAATAGGTGGTTTCCACTTATGTTTTGCTTGCGTTTACGCAGCTATTTTTATCAAGTACTTTCTTGGTTTTTGTCTTCAATCGAGGACCGCCTGCCCGGTACTGACGATGTCCAATAGGCTGAAACAGCTGTCTACCGGTGGCTCTTAAATTGAAATCAATATGGGATTATTTTCTAGCAGCTTGACTGCATTAACCTTTCTAGATTATATATATATATATATATATATATATATATATATATATATATATATATATATATATATATATATATTAACAGGACTTTGTCAGACACATTCAAAAAATAAACTTACTCTATTTTACAAATCGCCAAGCTTTCATCAGGACAAAGTAATCTGGGTTTTACAATTGAAAATTGAATATTTACAAAATTGGTGTTAATGATGTCATAGTATTTACTTTTTATTTACATGTATAGCAATGCTCATTTTGAGATGTTTTATCATGGTATATGTCTAAATAGTAGTCCCACATGTAACTTAATTTTTTACATGTGTTATATCTGTTTTATCTAATATTCATTGAAGAACTGAGTGTTGTTCGTTTTCCTTGCAACAGTTAACTTTACTTTGTACTAGATCGCTGATAGATCAGTATTTTGGTGGAACCTTTGATGTTGAGTTGAAATGTGTTGAAGCTGAAGATGAGCCTGTTTCAAAGAGTAAAGAACAGTTTTTACAATTGAGCTGCTTCATTTCCCAAGACGTTCGGTACATGCATTCAGGACTGAAAAATGTAAAGTATTTGTTTCTAGAAGATATAGTCAACTTATTATCTTTTATTTTCTAGAAACTTCAAGAACAGTTGACAAAAAAATCATCAACATTAGATAGGGATGCAATTTACACTAAGACGGTATGTCATATGCTTATTTTTTTATTCCAAATATTATTGATTTCATTTTAGTCAAAAATAAGCCGTTTACCAGCGTATTTGACGGTACAATTCGTGAGGTTTTATTACAAGGAAAAGGAGTCCATTAACGCAAAAATTCTAAAAGATGTGAAATTTCCATTAGATTTTGATGCCTTCGAGTTGTGTACACCCGAGTTACAAGAAAAACTAGCTCCTATGCGTGCAAAATTCAAGGTTGGCTTTTCTAGCATATGAATTGAATTCTAAAGCATTATTTCAACTTTATTATACTATATATTTATTACAATTACAGGAGTTTGAAGATAGGCAAATAGAACTTGCTGGCAGAAATAAGGAAAAAGTTAAAGGGGATGCTGATTCCAAAGAAGATAAAAAATATGAACCTTATTGTTTTGAAAATGGTAAGATGAGTCCTTCTTTCTTTATAATTTCAATAAGAGTTGATATGAAATGAGTCACTTCATTTTCAGATTTGGGTAGTAATAATAGTGGATATTACACATTGCAAGCAGTACTAACTCACAGAGGGCGATCATCATCAAGCGGGCATTACGTAGGATGGGTCAGGCAGAAAGGAGATAATTGGATTATGTGTGACGATGAAAACATGTCACCTGTAACCACAGAGGACATTTTGAAACTTTCCGGAGGAGGTTTGTACCGAAAGTTTATCAGGGGTCGGCAAGTAGTTTTAGGTGTGCTCCAGATACTGTGGGAAAATTTTGACGAGGTCCAGAAGTGCTACTTATCCATTATTTTGGTTTCAAATCAAATTCTGAATTATAAAACACAAGACCTAAAATTAATGTGAGAAATTACACGGACGGTATTGAGCCAGTTTTTTACAGTTTGGTTCTCAAGAGGAATAGCAAATTAGAAGTGTGTCTTCTAGGTGGGCGTTCGTTAATCTTGAATGATATTTGTTTTTCAAAAAATTTATCTTTGCAAAATATGTTTCACATACGTATGTCGAGCCAAACATAGTGGCCAAATTTTCAGCTAGTTTCTTGCAATTTTCATATTTTTCTGGGACATGTTTGGCCCAAAATTCTTCAATGAATATCATTTTATTCATTTGTAAAGACACATCTTGCAAATCAATTATCTCTATTTGAAGTGATGCCTTTGACAGATTGAACAACTTGGCGCCACATCTGTCCATTCTGCTGCTATATCGACTTCAAATGGCGATTTAAGAAACGGATAGTTTGTCCATCTCTGTAAAGTCTTGGAATCTTCTATCAAATTCGTTTCTAAGATCGGCCAGAAATTTTATGAACACTGCAATGTCTTCTTCAGAGTTCTTTTCATATTCAAGAATTGTCAGAAAATGAATAAATTCTTGTCTTGCAATATCTTTTTCAAAGATATCCAGCTTGCGAAGAAAAGCAGACACGCTTTGTATCAGATAACATATTAATTTTCCATTTCCTTGTAATTCTGTGTTGAGCAAATTTGAATATTTCAAAATATCTTTTAGAAAAGCCCCGACCAGTATATTACGCTTGTTTGTTATGAATTCAAAGTGCTTTCTGGCTCCCTTTGTATCTAATTTTTGCAAGAATGAAGTTACTTGACCAAGCTGTCCATCACTTCTTTCAGTGTAGCACTAAGCTTTCCACAAAGGGCTGCCTGGTGAATTGTGCACTGATACGGTATTATACCCGAGTTTGTATCCCTAATTCTCTTTACTACACCTTTTTCTTTGCCAATCATTGCTGGGACAATCATTGAAAGCGACACCATTTTATCATAACTAATGTTAGATTTAGTAATAAACTCATTAATGACCTTGAATAAATCTTCTCCTCGAGTGTTACCTTTCAACGGAATATTGCTGGCAACTCTTTTCTAAAAATCTAACACTCAATATCAAGAGATCTCAAAGTGCTATGGTATAGCAAAGTGCCTTTTGCAAGAGTTCAAAAAGAGTGTTTTTAATATCAGCAGCTAAAATTTCCGTTTTTCGTGTTACACTTCTCGCTGATAATGGAATACTTTGAAATGCAGCGACATCTTTTTTTCCTCCGTGACTACTTCCAACATACATTCCTTCACCATCTCAGAATTTGAAAATGGTTTTTGGTGTTTATTAAGCGTCCAGTACACACGTAACGGTGCTTCTGTGGATTTTTCTTGCCCGCTCATGCAACAAACTAGTAATTTCGTGCTTTTTTTGTAAGAACTGAGATATGCATAAAGTTTTTCTTTACGAGCCTGACTGCCAAGAGGAAAGTTTTTGTGAAATTGCTAATGATTGGTGTCGTAGTGTTGCTTCAAATTACTACTCTTAACAATAGCGAAAGTTTTGCATATAAGGCATACTAGAACCGCTTGAGGCCTATCAGGCAGAGTAAAACAATATTGTTCAGTCCATTCTGCCAGAAACCATCTATTTTCACTGTGTATTTTACGCTTTTTAGGATACATATTAGCATAGGTACAAAAATATGAAAACTCGAAAAATCACAAAACGAATGAGTCTGCTTTTTCCCGCTCATACGCCCGCACCCCCCGATTTCGATACTCGCTCGCGCTTGTTTCAGCAAAACAGTAGCAAGCGCGCACAAACACACACACAGGGTAGATGAAAAACTAATAAAACCATATCAATTGTAGGTACTTGTAAAACAGATTGACCAGGCAACTTGAAATAAAATAAGAACATACTAAGTTAAATTCTATGTGGTTTAAAAATATTTCTTTGATTGATAAAGGTATACTATACCTTATCTATGTATTAATTTATACTTGGTATATAACACATTACAATATTTGGCGGTCCGAGGTTCGACCTTCCACGGTCCGCTTGTTGCCGACCATTGGGGTATATGAAATATTTCAGTGATCTCGAAAAATATAATTTTGACTTTAGGAAATAAGTATATTGGTTCTATTATAAATATTGACTCCTTTTTAGGTGACTGGCATTGTGCATATGTTCTTCTCTATGGACCTAAACTTTTAGAAATCCCTTCTCCTGAAGAAAAAATGGAAACTGAATAACTGGACTAAATTCTGAAGGAAATGCTCGTAAGATGCTTCAACGATGATTGTTAAACTTTGTATAAATTTTGAAAAAACTAGTGAACATACCTGAATTGGAGATACGAAATAAAAGATGTTTCTTTTTATCTTTTATTAATACGAATATAAAATCACGCTATAACCCAAAATCTACCCTAAAAACATAATAATACACTGCATTCAAAATCCCTGATTGTCTGCCAAACTAAATTAGTTGATGCCGTTCTAACAGAAATGGTTGTCTACTGTTAATTTTTTGGCTAGTATCATTCTGTTTTTTTTGGCAGTATTAAGACTTCATGCTATGTCAGAGAATTCAGATTGATGAAATAAATTAGAATATGAAGCTTTGGCAAATGAAATCCTGTTCTCACTTGTTTTTCAAAATGAATAAGTTTTGCCTTGTTAAGATGAAAGATTATATTGTCTTTTAAGTGAAGTATTCTGAGTTTTGAATGTATTTTTTTAATTGTTCCCAAAACCAACAATTTTGATGACTTTCTAACAGGAACTATCAGATGAAAAATAAGTGACACTATTACATCTGATTTCATAATTCATGTTTTTATTAAGGGAGAATATTATATTTCATCTTCCGGCATTAAAGTAACAAATGATTATTTTGGTAACGAGTGGATGTAAGCTAACTGATAAACATTTCATAAATACAGATTATTTGTGTAATGTATTGTCAGCTTTCATTTATTCTCTGAAATATTCAAAATCGAAAGGTTCCAAACAAAAAATTGATTATTAATTGCTTTCTGTCTGGACACCTTTATAGAAAACAGACTTTAATTTTTGACAGTTCTATTTTTCTTGAACTAACCTATCGATATGAATTCCAGTAACAATTAACTGTTTAAGCAATCTTATCAAATCGAAGAATTTGAAATTAGCTAATAATGAAATGCAATATTCATTTTGGCCCATTAAAATATCGCGAGACAAAGTAAATTTTTGTACCAGAAAAAAACTAAGTTGATTTAGAATTGAATACGTCTGAAAAAACGATTGTATAGTGAAACACGTTTTGTGTTTTTGTGGTCTATTTAGTGAAAATCTCGCAATAAGTTTTAGAAATATACCTAAACACAACTCACAAGAACAACATAAAAAATTCTACTCTCGTCATGAATTTTTTGAAATGTTTCAAACTAGTGTTTTTATCTCTCAAAATAAATATTGCTAATTGCATATTTCAAAATCCAGTAAAATTACAACAAATTCTTCCACATGAATGAATTATTACATGCAGTACATAAAAACTAATTGCTATGTACAATAGTTTGAGATAAAATTTTCTGGTTGCCTGGTTTAAACAAGTGTTGCAAGTGCAAATATTTCAACAGTTTTTCACTTTTGTCTCAACTTGTCTCAAATTCTATAGTGTTGACTGATTTATTTTCAGTCGAGAGCTATAATCCAATGATATCTATAAATATAAATTTTGATGCTTTTTTGCAACATATTAGATACTATGAACCTCAACAAGGGAACTAGCTTATTTAGACTGGCTTTTCTGATATGTGATGTCTGAGAAATACATTTCCGAAAATTAGATGAGAAAAACATATGAAGTAGTTGAGCATTAGGCCTAAATATTTATCAGTATAAACCTATCACGAAACGCTTTTCAAAAAATTTAAAGGTTAAAAGCAAGGTGAAAACTGGTTTATACATATTATATGATATAACTAGTTCAGGCCAACATTAATGAATATCGTATTTAACTAAATTCAATTATTGCGAATTATTGCCACATGCACAAGAGATGGAAAGCATCAAAATTTATGAGTATCCAATTGGATAACGCTAGATATCGAAACAAACTGTTCATAAAAACTAGAGTTTCTCCAAAATTATGAGGAACTTTGGGAAATTACCTGTATCGATAAAATTGGTTGTGAATATAACCTACTTTCATTTAATTTAAATATACAAATGCTAGATAATTGTTGCAAAAGTTACTTCTATCACACACTTTTTTGTAAAAAAAGTTTAAAAATATTGTACTGCTTTAAATCATTTGCACTAACTAAAAAATAACAATATTCAAACACCTTAATGAAAATTATCATATTTAAAAATGTTGAGAACTGTTCAGCAATTTGTGTCGAAGTATCAACCTTAAATCTTGCTATTTATGGATACTGGAATTTTTTTTATCGTTTTTTAACTTAAAAAAAATCTGGTCATTAGGCATCCTGAACTTTATTCTCTTTTTTACTATTTCAAATGCAGTCATGTACAGTGTGACACACTTAAGATGAAGACACCCTCGTGTTTTTGTCATTTTCGAAAGAAGAGATTTGATTTTTGGTACAGGAGTAAACCTTCATGGGTCCCACTTTTTGCAATACTTAGCCTGAGTGACAGCCTTAAACCCAGCCTAATGCGATCCGCAATATTTTGCTTCGCATTGAAGATAGCAAAATAAGTTATTTGAAAAAGTTGATTAGAAATCAATTTTGACTCTACATGCCGAATTTCAGTTCGAAATTTGATTTTTTTTTTTCAATTTTCATATTCAAGTCCGAATTTCAATTGATGGTTCCGAATAAGAAGCTACATAAATGATAAAATAGTCAAAATCAATAAAATACATTTCTTGAAATAACTTAAATTGAAAAGCACTAGCTTATCATATGTAGGTTAATCGAATTTAGTCTCCTTCACTAGCTTGTCAGAACGTTTGAAGAATTTTTCAATATCCTGTTGAATATGATTGGTTGCGAATTTATATGATGGAATTGGCCCGATACTTGATGAAAATCCATAACTAACGTATTCATAAAACACTTTATTGTGAGATTTTCACTAAACAATTTTACAAAAACGCAACCCGTGTTTCGTCATACAATGTACTAGTAAGGAAGCCATTGTATGGCGAAACACGTGTTGCGTTTTTGTAAAATTGTTTAGTTGGGCGTGTCCTCACTAGTAAAGAAGCCATTGTATGGCGAAACACGTGTTGCGTTTTTGTAAAATTGTTTAGTGAAAATCTCACAAAGTGTTTTTTTGAATACGTTGGTTGCGAATTTGACTAATTTTGGATGGAAAATCATCATTCTCATTGTTTCGAAGCAGTCTCATATTTTTTTAAATTTGGGCTAGAGTGTCATGGAAACATATGAACCATTTATTGCCCAAATGTCAGTTTGAAAGTAAACGCGTCAAAAACAGTAACAAAATGTCCATTGAACGTCTTAATTCGTGAGAAAAATTGAAATAAGGGTGTTATTTGGTGATGGTGCTCAAAGAAGCAGGTTGCTCAAGAATTAAACAGAAGACATCCGCAACGAAATCGTATTCGACATGGAACAGCAGCCTCCGTGAATAAACTTTTTACTCAAACCGGAAGTGCAATCAAAGGAACGATGATGATTATAATATCTTAGGTTCAATTCGTGCTAATCCCCAAATCAGTTTTCATGAAAGGTCTCAGCAATTGAATTTGAGTAGAGACAAAATTGAAACTTTCAAACTAAAGTTCTTGCATACATTGAAAGAAGGTGATAAATATAAACGATTAGATTTTTTAAATGCTAGAAATTTCCTAAGAAAAATTTTGTTCACTGATGAGGCTACGTTGACTACGAATAGGATAGTATCTGCTCAAAATTGCGGATACTGGTCTATTGAAAATCCCCGAGTTATAAACTGTAAGGTCCAGTACTGATGAAGTTTTTTCCTCAAAGCTCCTGTCTCACATTGACTTTAAAATTAATACCTCTGTTCTAGGTCGAATGACACCTTTCATATTAAACACCATTACCGAAACTATAGATTCCACAGCCCTTTAAGAAAAATGATAAGGAATGCCAGTAAAGTTGGCATATTTTTTACTTTCAGACGTGAACTAAAAAATATAAAAGACATGCGCTTGGCTCAATGATACTGTTTGTATGTGTGATCTTATTTTATTAAGAGTATATTAAGGTTTCTGTATAGTGGATGTATATTTTATACAAGACCATAATTTTAAATCAAATGTATATGAATTTTTTCTGTAGTAAATATATGGTTTGTAGGTATATATATATATACAGGACCGCAATTTTATATTAACTTGTACAATGCTGTAATGAGCATTCCGTTAATTAATTAATAAATACTCACAAAAAGTCAATGTGTGGTATTTTAGGCGATAGAATAACTCATTAATACCATTAACGCTGAACGACTATTGAATTTTTTGATAATGAATTATGGAAAATCATTGATAAGAGGTGTACTTTCAGCTAGACGGAGCTTACGTTCATAATTCTTGGATGGTTCAAGGGTGTTAAAACGAACATTAGGTCATCCTTGTAATGAGGCCACCAGGCCTGTTAGGGTGAAATAAATAAATATAAACAATGGCCTCCTCGCTCTCCTGACGTAACTCCAATAGATTTTTACTTCTAGGAAACCGTCGAGAATAGAATTTACAAGTCTAGGCCACGAAAAAGACAAGAGTACGGCAAACCTGTCGGGAAATAAGTATTACAGAACTTGGGAGGGTGACCAATAGTTATAAAAAAATAATAGAAAAATATAACAGAATTGCTGGCGGACCAGTTGAGAGAGACAATATTTGGAGCTAACTCTCAATATTAGTGTTTATTTCATTTCCTGTTGAATTTGCTTCATCAAATGTCATTTAATTTTGACTGATGTCTCTGTGGATTTTTAGTAACTAATAATCAAAATTCGAATTTTTTCATGATGAATATTTGGTGAGATTAATTTTGGGGATAGAAAGGTTTTGGAGAAGTAGAAAGCCGAAACCTTTCCCAAGAATATTAGGTTTTTCATTATAAGGAATTTATTATTTTCGGACTTGAATATGAATATTCCAAAAAAAAATGGAAATTCAAATTTTGCGTTGAAACTCCGTATGTAGGGTCAACATCGATTTTTAAGCAGAAACGCGGTAGACTGGGTTTGAGGCTATCACTAGGGCTAAGTATTGCTAAAACTGCGGCCCATTGAGGTCTATGCCTTTGCCAAAAATCAAATACATGCTTTCAAAAATGACTAAAATACAGGGGAAGTCTTTATTAAGTGTGTCACAATATTACTGGAGTTTTATCCCAACATCAAACCGTTATTTATGTTTTGATCACCAAGTGATCATCTTCACCAAAGGTTTCAAACAATGCATCACAAGTACACTGTATATATACCACTTTCATTACCAATTAGTTTGATAGTAACTTTCAACTTATAAAAGTTCGTGTAATATTAAGAAATATGTTATTAATTAGATAATCTAAAATAGTGTGAAAGGACACACCTTTACGTCATCTCAAACAATCACTTTCAAAAAATCGTTCCAATTTGTTGAAAAGTTTTTAAAACCATTCATAGATGAGTTGCACTTTTCTTCTTCATATAGGTTTCCGAATAAGTTCTTATCACCTTTTATATTAGGGCAGTTTAAGATCCAAAAAAGCATTTTTTTTAATATATTGATTGTTGCATTTGCAACTTTCAAACACTTTTACTTTATCAAAGTTCCTATAAACCAATACAAGTCTAAACCTCGAGAAACAACCAAATATTTATTCTACATAATTTTTGATCAAGGTGTTTGTGTGTTCATTTGAAGTTCTATTTGTAAATAACTAGTCTATGTTATGATATAAATGGTTCTATCGTCTCACTGTAGTTGTTAATTGAAAAAAAATATTAGCCATCATGCTAGTCTATAAGGATCAGAAGTTTTGGACGAACAGGGCTGTATATCATCAAGGTAATTTGCTGGTTCTTGCCTAGATGTTGACGGAATTACTGGATAGTTGATGATAGGCTTGTAATTGTGCGTCGTTTGATTCATTCTGTGCGTTGGTGAATCTCTTGGTGAAGTTTGTCTTTCTTGTAAATGAAAGCTCAGGTCTTCTTCGACTGGCTCATACTGGCCCATTTGACATTTCTGGATAAGAGATATTATTGCTGATTCCAAGCAGCACACATATCCTAGACACTAGAGGTAAGGAAATATTATTAATAAATTGATGGATGTAGTTGTTACTACGTGGTAGGAAATCATAATGAAGGAAAGAGAATTGAAACTTTCTATGTTTTTTACCACTTTTATTTGTAACTAACGTCCTATAAGGACATTTTCAAACTTATACTTTAAACTTACTAGTTTATCCTAGTTGCTGTAACTAACTGCAGTTACTAACGTTACTGCAATTCAATGTAAACTAACTACTTTATACTAGTCAGTTTAATGTATAAGTTTGAAAATGTCCGTATAGGACGAAACTGCAGTAAAGTTAGTTACAAATAAAAGTGGTAAAAAACATAGAAGTTTTCAAGCATTATTAACAACATTCACTAAATTTATTCAGATCCCCAATGACCGATAGGCAAATTTTTATGATAATAATGAGAAAAAGTAGAACATACGCAGTTATGTTACGTTAATGATGTTACAATTTCCATGTGACAAATGAAATTTTTCACAAATGGAATATATCACTGTGAAAAAGAAATATAATAATTCATCTTTGGTATTATTTGAATCAGATATTGCACTCGTAAATTTATTTCATATCTAATTTTGATACATTTCAACAACAAAGTGGGAATTATTAGGGGAGTTTCTACCGTAATTCATGAAAATTCGGTGTAATTATGTCTAACAACTTGTGGAAGTAAATCATAGACCCCAGAACTGTAATGGAAAAAACATCTTTGTAGGAATATCGATACTGTTTGGAAATGGGCAAAATTTTCTAAAGTAAATTATGGTAAGTTTTTGAGGGGAAATTCAATTAGCAATAATTTAGAGGGAAAATGAAAAGTGATAAAACATACAAGATGTCCTATTCAAATGAACAAATTTCATTTCTACTTTCGAATAATTGTAAGTGACATAGTCAAACAGAAGCGGTTTTTAGAATATTCACTTATTTTTAATACTCTCTAAGTATTCTTGGTCTTTGCTTCCATGTAGGAAGATTTGGCCAATGATACTATACCTACTTACAATAGAGAATAATCGGACAGGAAAATACACCAAGTCAGATTTAGAAGATAGTTCTTTCTAAGTGAAATCTAACGATATTTTTGTATAAAAGAAATTTTGTTCCTTGAAATTGTAGCTGAATAAATAGAATAATTTCCTTCGTTTCATGAATTTACGGAGAACTTATTTTCTGAGTTCATAATACAGTAATAGTAAATAATAATATCACTTACTCCAGTGACTAACAATTGGTGGTGTGTCCATTTGGGGACCCAAGAAAAGGCCTCTGATGAGAATATCATGTGAAATATTAATGATGAAGCTATCAGGAACAAGACACTAAGGCTTACATAGAAATATGCATTCTGAAATAAAAATAATTTATATATAATAACATGATCTCAAGATAATTATATGATATAAAACAAAATCCTCCTGCTGGGTCTGTTTGGTCATACGGTTTTCACCATAGGATGTAACGATTCAAAAGATAAATAATGCTTTTGTGTGAATTGGTTGAAATGTAAGATGTAATCGGAGAGAAGTCGAGGTGCTACCCGTGCCAAGCTGAAGAGCTTTCATCGAAAACGCTGCCTAATCTCTTCCGAGTTATAACAAAACAATTCACTACATATGGTTCTTCTATACGTTAACAGTCCGCGATGGTATATGTCTATCTTTCAAGGATATCACATTTAATGTGGTAATTGGAAAGCTATATAGATGGATATGGTATGAATCTTTATCAAATAAATACGTTAGTTAACTTAAGCATTTCATGTACATTAAGATGTAATTAAGATTTTAAACAGATTTTTTTTTGCGCTAAACAATTCAGTTATTAGGAGTTATGAGAAAATTGAAACAATCACTCAAGAAAATGTATTCGAGTTGTCTCACAAATGTATGCGACACCTATTTGAAAATTAAAATTGATAGTTGTGAATATACTTTTGTTTGAGTGAATTTTATCAAAGAACATTATGATTAGTAGGTTGTTTCAAAAGTATTGTCCGTTCTTATGAGTCTACTTTGAACTGTAATATCTCAGTAAATACTTATTCAAGTTGATCGAAAAAAGCGCCTACGTAACACAAGGCGACGAAAGCCGTTTTTGCCTGGTTCTGATTGGCGAAGGTTCTATCGGTGAGAAAGTTATGGAAGTGCTTGAAAATATGCTAATCGGTTGGCGAGAGGTCTGGGGAATATGGTGGATGAGGCAGAATTTCGACGCTCAATTCGTTTAATTGTGTACTATTATTATGCGTATTATTAACGCAAAATTGGCGGAAATATCAATATTTGTCAGAACTCTGAAGAGTATTGCCAATAAAAGTACATATACACCCGCTTTAGATTTGATTACATGGATAGTACATAGCACCTGAGCTATGATTACTCATTTTAGGTTTTGTAACAACAATTTTTTCATTACACTTTCTCCAGCTTTATTTTAGATATTCACACTGATGTTATCAGTTTCTTTTTTTTTCTTCTACTGGGTTTTTAACAGAAATATTTGATCATATACATTTCCTCCAGCCTTATTTTAGATATTCACATCTAAAGTTGTCAGTTTCGTTTTTTCTTCTACTGCCTTCATTTCAGATGATATGATTCAAATTTCATTTTTTTCAAAGTTATTCAACTGAGTCTAGGTTTTCATAAAAAACAGGATATTAGTCATGTGAAGTAGGGTTAGTATATGGGTACTACGAAAGGAAGTTCCAAAAATAAACAATCAATAGGGTGACCAGTCAAGCGGTTAGATGTTGAAAAGAGGAACAATTGGAAGGGAAATGATCAGATTGAAAAAATCAATCAGACTTGTATACATATTATCCGACCTTTAAAAGCTTTATGAATGAAAAGCATAAAATTTTGATGGATAGATTATTTGTGCAAAATAACTGGAATTCAGTTCCAAATTATTATTAGTAAGTAATACCCTTCTCCATTCAATTTGGATGGAAAGCAAAGAACATTGAGTGAATTGTAAAAAGCTATGAAATTATAAAATCACTGACACACTGTGTTGTTGCCGAATGCTGTTACAACTTGCTATTGATTCTCTTGATCTTTTATTCCCTTCCAATACGTACAAAGTATTTATATATGTTGAAAATGTATTGGGAATTTTGAAATAACGTAATACACTTTCTCTAAAAATACTATATATACATACAAAATTGTACATACCACTTTACCCCAGTTGAATGGAAATAGGTATATCATGTGGGAGATATCAAGAAACAGAAGAAGGCATGTTACCAACATACTTAGGAGAGTAACAAACATCATCATGCGTATTCTTCCCACCAATGGAAGCATAAATAAGCTCACTTTGACTGTACCTGAAGTACACAAGCATGCTAGACACGCTACTGACGTTACCTGAAATAAAAACTGTTTATTAATAATGCTATAGTAATATATACACATAGTATTCGAAAAAGGGCAAACCATAGATACGTGTTTTGGGCTTTTGGCCCATCAATAGTTTGGTGCAACCAAGTGTTGACTATCCATGTGATGTTTTCTATTTTTGGTAACTAGATGTTACCCATCTTTGCACTTGGCTGCACCATACTGATGAAGGGACATAAGTATGAAACGCTTGTCTATGGTTTGCCCTTTTTGAGTGCTATGTCTAATAAGTTCGCGGAAACAACACTCAAAATGAGAGGCAAACCGCAGACACGTGTTTCTGACTATTGGCCTCATCAGCGCCATGTGATGTTTCCCATTTTTGGTAACCATATATTGCCCATCCTTGCACTTGGCTGCACCATACTGATAATGGGCTAAAAGCCTGAAACACGTGTCTATGGTTTGCCTTTTTTGGGTGCTATGTTCATAAAATTATCTATTGCATCTAATATGGCATTTTCAATATAGGTTACTGCTCCTGCTTAATTAATTTTTTTTTTCGATCTCGATGACTTAGCTAAATATATCTGTTTTAAAATCTCTTTTTCCGTTAATCAGCTGTTTCAGAACAATCCATACAAGAAATTTTGATTGGTTTTTCGGGTTTCATTCCGTGTCCCGTGTTTTTTATCCTCACAAGGATTATCATTTTCACGACGTTTCGGCAAAGTCTCATTTGCCATCTTCTGGTGATATCTGGATATTGAACAATCTAGGTCCAAAGCAGTATTCAGGGTATCAATGTTTTCTTTTTTAACGAAAAAACGCTGTAATGAAAAATTTAAACATGTCTCACTTCTAATGAAAACATCGAAGAGTATTTTGTCATACAATTATATATTTGTCAAATGTTAAACGTATCTTGCGGTAGTCCATCTCTTCTGAAAATTCCAGGGCTTTTTGTTAGGTAAGGTATAGAGAAATAATTATATTCAAGGACACCAAATATTATTTTTTAATTATAACAATTGAGAGAACCTGATGCTTCAGACAGTTATTTGCTTTATCAATCGCATATGGGGTAGGGTTTGAAACCACAAACTCCAGATGATTAGCTGTAGGTTAAAAACATGATTACAAAATAGTCAAAACATTTTTGTTTAAATTTAAAGAAATTTATCTTATTTTCTTCACATTTTCAGTAACTTATAAAAATCACAGCAAAATGATAAATTATTCATTTGAAACTTGAAATTATAAAAGTCGAGTGAAAACAATAATGAAAGTTGAAATAGCATTTGGTACACTTACCACTACAATATAATGAAAAAATGGTTATGGCTCATATAAAAATAATTCAAGGAAAAAGTCCAATTATGAGGTGTCAAGTCAGGAGATACGTAAAATTCAGAACGAAATTCAAACATTATATGTGATGTCTTACTTCAATTTTTTTATTAAGAATATTCTTAGTATGATTTATTTGTACTACTTCATTCATAACCAATCTATCTAATGGAAGACACTTATTGTAACAACACTTTTTTAAAAAATGTATCAATCGCTTTGCTTCAATGAATTAGAATTTAGATTTATTTTGATAGGCATAAAGTCTCACACGATATTGACTAAACCATATTTTTAATTTTTTGTAACAATATAAATGAATATATAAGTACGTGTGCTAAATCAGTATTGATAACATCAATTTGGGACCACCTATCAAGTGCTTTGGATATCAGCAAAAACCACTGAGATGGAAAGAGTTCATCTTTGACTTACTATGATGTTCAGAAATAATCGCATCTTTCAATATGTTAAAACTGGTACAGTTACACCCAAGTTACATCCATCCCAAATTAAAATAAAAGTAGTGATAACGCTAATTTTAATTAAGGCTGTTTGTAAATATACTTTTTGCTCAATAACTTACTGTGCTGATTTATGTATTATCAGTATTCTTTCTACTTTTAAGTGGATTCATCAATGTCTAATACACATTCAGCAGTAATTTCGCCCATTTGAAATACTCATTGTGAATCAAATATCGTTGAAGGAATTTACTTGGCTATAATCTGAAAATATGGGATTTTTATTATTTTTTATAAAAATGTATGTCTATTCTGAAAGTAGCTCTAAGTTTTTATGGTATCTATTATTTGCTGTTAAACATATTTCTGATATCACCTAGAGCAATTAACCTCAGGCTTAAATCTTGTCATTTTGTTATTATTCATAATTCATATAACTCAAAAATATGTTTCCTTTAATGAAGGAAACATATTGTGATGGAGTGTGAGGTAAGAGATACCAACTCATGAACTCACCAGTAGCAACAACCTGAAGAACCCCGTGGGCGTCTTGAAGTGAGTGTGGTCGCAATAGATGATCACCCCCGTATAGAGAGGCAGATCGGGAGAGGCTGCGCGACGGCGGTAGTGAGAGTGCGAGTCCCAGGAGTTGACGGTACCGAGGGGAGATTCGCACTCACAACCTCCCGCACACTCCGCGCTGAGGGCCCCCGTCCTGCTTCCCGCTATCTCAAAGTCCTGCAACACACAACTCATACCATCCGGCTCCTGGAAACCAACACCTAGCATACACATCTGACATGAACATTGAACAATGCAGTAAAGTCACTTGAGGTGGATATTCATGCGTATCTCCAAATATCTGATATCAAATAAAACAGATTGTGTTAAAGGATTAGGTTTGACATTGCAGCAACCAAACTTGAATGGAAACCACAAGTTTGATGATGAAAGTGTTATAAGCCCTTTAATTAAAAAAAAATGGCAAATATCATAATACCGTTCAGCAATCTGAATTAAATTAAATAAATTGATGAATGTAGCCGTTACTATGTGGTAGATCATCATGAAAAATGAGAATAAAACTTTTTGTTTTTTTTACCACTATTTGTTATTAAGTTATAACTGCAGTAGTTAGTTACAAATACAAGTGGCAAAAAAACGTAGAAAGTTCTATTTCTCACTTTTCATCAATTAAATCATTTTGTATTACCTTGTTTTTATACCCCCATTGTTTTTTACAGATGTTTCTGAATGTAATTTTTTCCATTCCAGCCATTAGGTCTTTTTTTTCTGTTATGATCAACGAATGTGGTATGTTGGTTTCCCAACTGTGGGTTATATAAGATAAAGTACCTTATAAAAAGCCTACAGTTACTGTTATTTTTCTTTAAACAATTCATTTTCTCTCCTGGTCTATATGAGTTTGATTACAATGAGCAATAAATGTTGAATTTGGAGAGTTCTGACATAAAATAATAGAGATCCGGCTGTTAAGAGTTCAAGTGAAGACAATTAGTTTTAAGAACCTTTTAGGTATGGTGTGATTGACAAAAAAACTGTGTTGCGTAACCAGGTCTCAAATGCTCTTCTAAGAACCTATAACCCTGGAAACACCTCAGCTTTCTTTAGTAATGATTGAGAATTTTTTCTCTAGCATGTTATTCAGGAGAAATAACACTTACTGTTATTTCACTAATATTTATATGATTTATAGTGATTCCATGTAAATTTGATTGTTTATTTAGATCAAATAAAAAAATATATATTCAGCCTTCAAACGTAAATATTCAAAAAACAATGTGTTGCTGTGGTACGATTTATTATTTCTCAGATGTGATTTAAAATATTTACTATTAAGATGTGAAATAAAATGAATCAAATAAAAAGCATGCAGAGACTTGAAAAAACTAAACCCAGTATATATATATATATATATATATATATATATATATATATATATATATAATCAACTGAATCATTTGAATTTGGCATATCAGATATGTGTTGAGTTGACTTTTTTCTCGACTTCCAAATTATTTCATAAATTCCTATCTTTTTGGAGGAAAGTGCAGGTTTTAGTGATTTACCCTCTCTCCAAGACTGTCTTATAAAATAACAATTTTCAAGTGTAGACTAAAGGATTATTAAGTGGTAAAGAAAGTTTTATCATTCATAAGTTTCAATCCGTATCTTAATGGTTTGTATAGAAGACAAAGAACTTTGGAAAGCCTAAACACAAAATTCTCAATTTCTAAGATAATTGTAGATAACCATAATATACTGAAAAAAAGCCGACTTTATGAGGTGTATGAATCTTGACCATGTGGTTTCAAACTTCAGGAGAATGAGCTCGTTCACCTCTAGACCAAAGTTGTTGAGTTCAGTCTCGAAAATCAAAAATGTTTGTCATAAGACACTCTCAGAAAAAGGGCTGTCTTTTACTCCTTTGGTACTTTGAAGGATTCTTAGTGTCTTTTTATTTATTGTTAGGAAACTACCTGTTGAAAAGTAATTTTCAATAAATCAATGTACCACAGATCTAATCTGTTTGAAACAGCTTAGTTTAGTTTAGTTTGTTTTAACAAATTTTGAAGAGTACCTTACTATACTGAACTCGTTATCACAATGCACAAACAACATTTGAAATCACAAAAAAAACAGGATTGTTGGTAATAAACTAGCTATACTCTACAAAAAACAATTACTCAGAATTAACTATTTGAAATGATTTATTAAAAAATATACATACAGAACAAAAATAAAATAAAATTAAAATTTTTCATGCATGAAACAAAAACTATATAATCACTACATCATTCTCCTTCCTGTATTGCAAAAAACTACCTGAATATCTTCAGGTTTATAACTTTTGGGCTCCAGGTCTTTAATGTCTTCGAGCAAGAATTCAATTTCGTCAGTGCTATAGAGTAAGTCGGACACCGAATGAATGTACCGGCTTGGCTCAGACTGCATGTCACAATCCCATTAGCTAGGCACTGCCCCACACCTGCCCATGTTTTCCTTCCTGCTGCTCCTAACCAAAAAATATCACATCTCCTCTGCTATTCAAACTATAAATAAACGGTTGAAAATAAGTTAATATATACTTATATATTTATATACTATAACAATGACTGAAAATTCAAGGAGAATTCATTAGTCCTATATTTTATTTATTTGACACGAAAATTTATCCAAAACATTATCATATAACACATGACTCTGACTATTTTTTTGTAAATTGAATATTGTTAAGGAAAAATTTTATCTTACAGATTTCTGAGAAACCAACCAAATAGGCCTATAGAGTTATCCTAATACTTCATAAATCAAAGGCGGACGCCAAAAACACATCGCCATGTTTACGTATTCTTCGTTTGATTATATTATATTTGATGATATCCATCCAATGTTGCCAGTTTTTGTGAACTGAAGAATGAACAGGATAATTCTTGCTTTATAACGTGCTTTTTTTTCATTTACACCCCAATATTAAGGTTCGAAATTGATCCATTTGATTCATAACTAAAATTGAAATTTTATGATGTACACCTAATTAACAATAGCATAATAAATAATAATAATAATAGCAAAATCAATACTACTGACCGCTCTGGATTGAATGATTCCGTACAGTCCATTTCGTCTTGTGTTTGTAAATCTTTTGCTGGAAAAATCTTCACTTGTTCACTTTGTAGTAATCGTTCAAGAGGTAGCGAAAACTTATGTGAATTTCTGGAACTTCATCTAGCTTTTCCTAATATGACTAATAACCAGTCCGTGCAAATCTTATTGTTAAATCATCTGAAAATGTAATTTTTAACAGGTGATGATCGACTGTATTGTTAAACATGCGCCAAACTAACTGACTGTTATAAGGAAACAAGTATAGAGCTGAGGCACCAGTCAATCTGATGATCTTCAAACAAGACTCAACCTCTGACGGAAGTAAGAAACTCTTTGGAAGGTTCGAAATAGATGAACATTCCAATCTAGCAGACCACTATCATGATATTCATGCAGTCATTGTTCATTGTGGTTCTGGCGTTGAATTTGGTCATTATTACGCCTTGGTCAAAGACGTCTTCTATAAGAGAGAGGACATTGGTAGATCAAGATCTTCAGATGTTGTGGTGCTGCAGGTTTTTCCGGGTTTTCCTGCAGCTCAAAAAGCAAATGCGCTACTGGAATCAATGAAGTCGCCCCGGAGCGCCAATTAATTTCTATTGTTGTTTTTATTTTTATCGTTGTTTTAATGAAAAAATATTTTTATTCTTCAAAATAATTGTATTATATAATAAATTAATCAAATATATGTTCCAAAAATTATTACTTCCTAACCACTACTAACCAGAATTTTTGACGGCTGTTACGTGAAAACTTTGTGAAAATATGTTATTTTCAGTTATTTTTTAAACAAAACGTTCGTGTTCGTGATTCTGTCATTAGCTTAATTTTATATTTGATAACTGAAAACCATACACTGTGACCATACATTTTCCAATTGATTGATCTTATAATATTCGAACTGAATATTGAAGTTGGCTGTTCTTTCTCAAGAGTTACTACTTTTAATTTCTGATAAATCGTCGGAGGAAGATGAGAAAAGATGGTTCCTATATAACATTGAAGAATTTCATGAGCTGTCGATAAAAATATCTTCAGTTTCCTTTACTCCAGTCCGTTGTTATCTGCGTTCAATGAAACAAATAAATGGGATTGTAAAAAAGGATGATTACCCGAGTTTTTTTTGAGATTATGAGTTGACTACAGGTTCTTGTTATCTAAGAATATATGCACATTTTAATGTAAAAAAGGACATCAGTTCCTCATTATAAATGTGTATTTTCCATCTATTATATTTTTTTTCGAATCCATTGGCCCAGGACCAATCAAACTTCAGCTAAAGATGCCAAAAAATTGAATTTAGTGTACAAAAAGAAACAAGTGGTCTTTCAATATTGTTAGTTCCAAAGTAAACTGAGTTATTGCTTATTAGGTTTACTAGGTATTTATATGTCTTTTTGGTAACTGTATAGGCAAAACAAATTGTTCAACTTTTCTTATCGAAAATAGTGCACTGTTTAGTAAATCACATAACTAAAGATTGTTTTCAGAAATTGAATAAAAATTGTTTGTGCTAAGTAGGTATGATAAAAATATTTTTGAAAGATATTTTTGGTGGAAAGTTCAATGTTTCTTGCTGTTCGGTATTTAACCTGGCACAATTTGTAAAATAAAAAGAGAATTACTAAAGTATAATAAAGGGCAAATTGAACAGTTTACGGTTCACGAAAAGTTACTGCTTACTATAAACCACCGTGGTTTTGTCCATAGAAGTGCAATTGTGTATTCATCTACTCTTCTTTGATACCGTTGCCAAACGGTTTGTTTAACCTCCATCTATTTTAGACAAAAATAAATGATTATACTTTAAAATAAAAAAAAAACAGGGCACAATGAATGAAAAATTCAATCACACATTCATTTATAAGAAAACAATGTCTAGAAAAAATCATAAACAAACAATAAAATATCAGATGTGCGTTGCGGTGGATGTGACACTTCGAAATATAAGAAAATGTAAGGGTAAGATTAGATTGTTTTTGACATGAAGTAGAATGCCAGTTGTAAATCAGCATTAGTGGTAAATTAAAAAGGGTATATTTTCAGGAGAAATTAGTTTTGGGTAAAAATCTTTTTGGCTTTCTACTTCTCCTCCATAAAAAAATATTGAAAAAGATGTGAAGAATAGCTGCATTGGTGCGGTTTAAGTGACTTTCTGTATATTTTTTATAAGGTAGGAAAACTTGATTAAGTACCATATGAAGAGCACAGCTCTTTTCTATTTCAATGTTATTTTACACTATTTCTGTTCTTTTGATCATTTTAAAACTTCCCTATAACCTGATTTTGGTTATTCTCGGCCGATATTGGATGGAATTGGCCGATATTTGATGAAAATACATAAAGTATTTGGAAAATACTTTATTGTGACATTTTCATGTTTAGTTTAGTTCATGAAATCATTGATTTTCATCTTCCTTTTTCAAGGTCATGGCAAAGTCCGATCTATCGTTCGATTGAGCATCAAGTTGTTCGGGTCACAGATTACAGGATTGTGTTGTAATATTTAAAATCAAAATGTAATCTGTGATCGAGTGTCAAATAGGCAAATCGAATACCAGAGGTATTTTCTGGCGTTTAATCGTATTCGAGCGTGTATTCGCCAGAATGGAATGATTCAATTTGTGTCAGATGTCAAATTCAATAATAAAAAAACAAACTTCTCAATTTTTTCTAATGTCAATTATAATCGGATTTGTGCAAGTAATACTCCTCCAGCTTCATTTTATACATCCTTACAACGTATTTAATGAAAAGTTTTCAGCACTTAATCAACTATAACGATCAAAATAAAGCAGACATTGACAACTGACGTAGCATTTGAATGTCAAATTCCGTTTCAAAACCAACCTCACGCTAGTTTTGAATCATTAGTAATACGCATCGACATAACCTTAATCGTTATGTCGGTGGTAATACGTATCAAATCATAGTTGATGAGACGTCATCGTTTCAACGCCAGAATGAATGTCTTTGAATCACAGACGAATACGTTTTGAATACATCAGCGCCAGAAAACGCCTTAAGGCTAGTTCATGTTGGAACGAACATCGCATGAAAAGTGCGATTTAAAATGGCGTCGTGTTTATCGTAAAAAAGTTGAGAAAATTGAACTTTCTTGCGATTTCTGCAAAATGTTATACGTCAACATACAAAGTAGTTATATTGCTTTAACTCTCGTTTTTTAAGCACATACATTGAAATTGAATCCGAAATGGACGAATGTGTCAGGTTGTTCAAATTATATCAACTTACCGTAAAAAGTTTCCCGTCTTTATAGTGGGAAATATTTTCAAAAATAGAAGAAAATATGAAGAATATCACAATCTTGTGGCTGGAATAAATGAGAATTAGTGATCCAGAGAAATATTTCAACTATTTCAGGCTCACTCTCTCATTATTCAATAAATTATTGAATTTGGTTGGCCCCTCATTAAAGAAAACTCATTTTGCAAAAGAACCCCTCGCCCCTGCAGGCAGTAACGTTAAGATAAGTGGTTTGAGGACCTGCTTCTATTAAACAAAACTTGAGAAAATTGTTAGTCCTATATTCTGATATGATGGGGTCTGGTCTTAAAAGTCGTAATTCGTATGTCATCATTCAGGTTCATGTAATAAAATTTAAAATTCAACAGTGAAATACCTAGATACTGCCCGCTTCAACATGAACAGGGTATTTTGACAATTGAGGCAAATTTGCGGAACCGCAATCGTTCTAATATGAACTCGCCTTTAGATGAACAGGTTGTCAAACTTCAAATAGGTTGTCAGACTTCAACTGGTTGTCAAACGTCAAATAGGTTTTAAATTTTCAATTTTTAGACATTACATATTACATTAAGATTTCGTAGGGTTAGATTATAATAAATAATATTTGGAAAGGGTTTATGTACATACTTAAGTTTTAAATGTCCGAAAAAGATTATGCCCCGCTCAGTACGGCATGTGTCCGAGCTTTACATGACAAATTGTATGACAGGCGTAAAACTGCTGCTTTAGAAATTGAGAAGTACCTATAAAAATGATTACATGTGTATTGTCTGATAAAACATGCTTTTCATTTTTTTAGGATGGTAAAAGAATTTTCCGCTGTTAATAATACTGGTCAAATTAAAAGGCTCTTGAAGGTGTTAGGGCAAGATTTCTCCCTATCACAAAATCCACATGCAAGAAAAGGGGGCCTAATTGGACTGGCAGCAATAGCGATTGCCTTAGGGAAGGTATATAGCTCATACATATGTTTTTCTATTTGAATTCAAAATATATTTTTGGACTCGTATTTTCAATTAGGAATGATTTGAATTTTCACTACCAAATGATTTTCTCAATTTTTCATCAGGATACAGAGCTTTATGCTGACGAATTGATCAAGCCGATTCTGGGATGTATGGCAGATCAAGATCTGAGAGTTCGATATTATGCTTGTGAATCATTATACAATGTAGTTAAGGTCTCTCGAGGAGCAGTTCTACCACACTTTTCTGCAATATTCAATGCCTTAAGTAAAATTGCAACTGATCCTGATCAGAATGTCAAAAATGCATCTGAACTACTCGATCGTCTTCTGAAGGTATGCACTCTCAAATATATATTATGAATCATGAACACCTCTGAATCAGTCAATCAAAAATCATAGAATCCTTCTTTCAGCCTATATGTGAAAAAAGGGCTCTAAAGTCTCGAAACAGCCAAATTCAGTAACTAAATAAACGTTGAATCTAAACTTGAACCAAATGGCAATTTATATTCTACTGTTTTAAACTATTGTTTTTCGAAGATATGAACAGTACCACCCAATTTATGTTTATGACAATATCTGAATACTATGACTAGAGATCTTCCTTTTGGATGGGATTATCAATTTTTCTGTCTTTCTTGAAATTATTTAATCATAATTAAGTTTATGTTTTTGTAATCTATATTTTGAAAAAAAAAACGTTTTTTTTTACCCACATTATTTGTTGTTTTGAGGTCTGCATAAGATAGATAGATAGATAAGTTTGAATTTAATCATGAAACTTCCAAATTGAAAAATATTGGTTTGTTGAAGAAGAATAATTTAATATTTTGGCTTTAGTCCCTACTAAAATTAAATATTCCTTTCTATTCAAGAGAAAATAGAAAACAAAATCTAATTGAACTGCTGGTGAATGTAGACCAGGGTTTTTTCGTCAAATAAAAAATCTAACTATTCTCTGACGATAATAAAAGAGCACTAAGAAAGTTACTGTATAATCAATTAACTTTCATAGTGAATTTTGTAGTGAAGTGTTAGCACATTTTTATCTTTCTTAAATTTTTTTTCTTTCAGGATATTGTTGTTGAAAGTGCTTCATTTGATTTAGATGGCTTTATTCCTCTGTTGAGAGAAAGAATTTATACGAAAAATGCTTTTTCAAGACAATTCATCATCTCATGGATATCAGTTTTGAATACAGAGCCAGGTTTAGACTTGATAAATTATTTGCCAGAAATTTTAGATGGTTTGTTTAGGATTCTAGATGATACCAGTTTAGAAGTGAAAAAAATGTGTGAAACAACTCTGGGTGAATTTTTGAGAAGCGTGAAGAGTGATCCCTCCAGAGTTGACTTTGGAGCTATGATCAATATATTGATTAATCATGCTCAGGAGAAAAGTGATGATTTAGTACAGGTATGCATGTTATTTTTCATATCCAACAGAAACATTTCTTCCATATACCAGAGAGATGATCTGAGATTAGATATATTTCTGTAATTTTTTTAGTATTATTATCGACGATTCAACACAAACATGGGTTGTTCAAAAAATAAGGTATATGTTCAAATTTTGTGGACTTCGTACATTCAATTGGCGATTTTTTTATGTTGGTATACTCGTCTCGAACATATGTTCACAATTTCAGCTGTTTAGCATGTTTTGTTTGTTGGTGAGAGGCATGAAAGTTAGAAATGTTTTGCGTGTTTGGCAATTTTCTGCTATCGAAAAAAATTTATCAAAGAATTTGCATAAAATTTTGTGTAAAAAATGAAATTAAGTGCTCAAAAACACTTGATTGTACTCTTAGTCAGAAAAATGTTTACAAGTGGTACACGCTTTTCATAGAAGATCAAGAAGATATGAATGTTGACGCTCGCCCCACTGGATGCCCCAAGATATCAACAACTGATGAAAGTGTTGAGAATGTGAAGAAAATTGTTATGTAGAATCGTCGAATCCCTATTAGAGATGTTGCTAAATATGTCTGCATATGGTTTGGCTCATGCCAAGAAATTTTTTTGGAAATTTTGGGCAGCAAAGTTCATTTAAAAATTACTGAATTTTATTTAAAAAAAAAGATGCATGAGCATCGCCCAGGAATTGTTGAATGACGTCAATGGCGTCCAAATTTTCTTAAAAGGGGCATAATTGGTGACGAATTATGGGTATATGGTTATGACATCGAAACCAAAGTCCAGTCATCATAATGGAAAAACCCAAGAAATCCAAAACCAAAAAAACACGCAAAGTTTGAACAAATGTCAAGGTTTTGCTTACTCTTTTCTTCAATTTCCGTGGCGTAGTGCATTAGGAGTTCTTGCTGCATGGTTGTATGGTCAATAAGTAGTATTATCTTAAAAGTTATGCTCCGTTTGCGAGAAGCAATATGAAGAAAACGTAGAATGCTTGTAAAGGTCCTGGCCCTGGTGGTACTCCTCCATCATTATTGAAGCACTGTAGCTTTGTCCTTGCACGGCCTTTACACTTTATCTTCAACAACTGTATTAAATAGAGCATTTTCCAGACTTCTGGAAATATAGTTTTGTAACTCCTTTTGAAAGTAGCATTCCCTAAATTCAAGATTTTATTATTAGTAAACACCTGACTCTGACACTGATCTTAGATCCATTACTTAATAATCAACAATTTGGATTTTGCTCAGGGAAGTTGCCTGAGTTCATTAAGTCAACCATACTCGTTTATTACAAAAAACTTGAACACATAAGAATTTTTGTTTGAAGGTGGTTGACAATGGAAGTCCAAACTGATGGGAATTTATAGCAGCCTCTTATCTTGTGAACAAAGTTATCTCACTAATCGGATACAAATAACTCTGGTTAACGGATTTAAATTTTCTGGAAGTTTAGTAACATCCTGTGTTCCAATAATTCCATTTGGGACCATTGCTGTTCAATGTTTTCATAGACTATATTCAGTACTTACTGCTTTTCTAATGCAGAAGTTCTAAGCTTCGCAGATGATTTGAAAATTTACAAGAAAATCGATTCACCGAATGACTGTAGAACTCCAGAGCAAACTGAGCCAACTATTCAGTTGGTGTTTTGACAATAGTATGGAACTCAATATACGTAAATGCCATTCCATAATTTTTAACCGTAAATGTATCCTCTTAACGTACTCTTATACCATTAATCTAGTTCCGCTCATTAATGTTACAGAAATGAAAGACTTGGGTTTTACTCCTAGACAGCTCACTTTCATTTCAGACCCACATGTTAGCCACTGTTAATAAGTATCTCAAAATGATAGGCTTCCTAAGAAGATGCACTTCGGATTTCACTTTATCCATAATTACTCCTGAGAACTACATATATAAGTATCCTCGACTACATTCCCTCATAGATCTAGTAACACTACATATAAGAAGGGATACTAAAGACTCGAAGATATTTTTTAAAATCATTTATGGAATTGTTCATTGTTCTTCATTGTTATCTAAGATCGGACTTTCAGCCTCTCCTGAGTTTACTAGAAATATAACAACATTTTCTCAACGGCAATGTAGAACAAATCAGTACCTTCATTCCTTTCTACCACGACTATAAATGTGGTGAATAAAGCGGACCTCGATTTCTTCACATCTGCATCAGAGTCTCAGTTTCAGACTTGCAAAGGAGGGTTCTGCAAGCAGCTTCATCAGACTGTCATTGGCATCGCTTTGGATTTTGCCAAACAAACATCGAACAGCTTCGAAGCTCAAAACCAAACAGTTGTTAGACTACAGTAGGAATGAATTACGATGTATAACATGCCTTCTCACAGGTCACTGTCGTCTGAATCATCCTATGCACAGACTCGGACTGTCGGAAGACAGTGTGTGTCGCCTGTTTGGAAAATGATGAAACAGATGAACATATACTTTGTGCCTGCCCCGTTGCGGACCGAATCAGGTTCAGAGTTTGGTAGAACCACAGTCTTACCATCTGACCTGAAAAATTACACATCATATAAACTAATCGGCTTCATCAAGAAGCTGGGTTAATTTGATCAAGTTTGAATAGGTGTGAACCACAATAAACCCTGGCGGGTTGCGGTTGAGGGTCGAATAGACCCATTCACTTCTGAGTATTGGGTATTGTGTGTAGCTATTTTTAATTTTGAAATTGTATTGATTGAAATGGGTCCTGAACCCGTGAATAAATAAAAACCGAATTGATGAGAAAGCTCAAGGCACAAGTGTATTATATCAAAGGGGAAATACTTTGATGGGGACAAAATAGAAATTAATTAATAAATAAATAAATATTTTTTTTGGGAAAAATTAAAGTTCATCTTATTTTTTGAACAAACAGCAAATATACTTAAGTATGTAGTGAATGTGAAAAGTAATGTTACTATTTTTTGTCTACTGTCTAAGAACAAATCAACAACTCTTGAAAATATCAACCTTTTACAATTGTATATCTTTCTACAACAAGCTACCAAATTTTAAGAAACATATCAATGACTATAACATATTCAAGAAACAAAAAGATATCTATCTAACGATTTACTATTTTATTTTATTAACATTTCTGTACCATTTCCTTATGTATACTATATACACATATTAATTTTAAATATTTATTCTATATCATCATTGTCCTATATGTATGTAATTCAAGGGTTGTATTTTAGCATATTTTATGACTTACTTCTTGTACGATGTACTTTATCTATGATCAAAGAAATACTACTATACTGATACAAAAATTTTGGCGAAATAAATTATTTGTACACCTGGAAATATGCATTCTTTTACATTCTAGTGTTTTAAAAAATGTTTTTGGGGGTTTATTGGTTGTTTGACCATGCTGAAGAGATTCAATTAAAGCACTGACCCCCTACAATCCTATATCTTTTGTCGCTATCATTCAAAAAAATACAAAGACAATAGAATGAAAAAATGCAGTTTTTGTTTTGAAGAGGAGAGTAGATGGAGTATTATTGTATTAAAAATTTCAATTAATAATCTGACAGAAAAAAGTTTTTTCCGAGTTTACAATTTTTCATTTGATAACAGAGAGGAATGAATATAAAAGTAGATTATATGGAGTGGAATTCCATCTGGGTTACATCTGAAAACCAGATCTATATTTATTGGAAACTGATCGTGATAACTCTGTATAATCAATAATTAATTGAAATTTTTTTGGTGTTTCAAACATACCATGTTCAAAATTTTTATATCTTTTTTTTGTTTTAGTTCACGGCAATAACTTGGATTAAAGAATTTGTCCAATTATCCGGACCAAAAATGTTTCCCTATATGTCAGGAATTTTTACAGCAGTTCTACCTTGTTTGGCATATGATACAGAGGCTCGGAGAAGTATCCTTCTTTTTTACACTTTTCTCATTCAGTCACTAACCATTAACTATAACAATGTTGTTTATGGTGCAAGAAATCAAATATGATTTTTATTTTTACATGCTTTACTCTCTTGGATAATATGTCTCATTTCAATCCAATTTGTGGATAGAAAAAAATTAATGCTTCATTCCTCGTGAGGTATTGAGTTATAATGTTAATTGAAAGGAGCAAGAGTCAAAATAGTGAATGGAAAAATAGGTAGAAATACAAGTTATCTAAACCTTATTTATCATATGAAGTTACAAAGAAGTGAGTTACTTTCAATATGAAAAACAAAGACAACTTTTTTTAATGCCATTTTGATGATATTTCTGATGTATTATATTCCACAAGATTGGTAGACCTCTATTGGAATAACATGTGGTATGAAGTTTAGGAGTATTGTTATATGTAAATGTGGATTGGATAATAATAATAATAATAATTTATTTCCAAAAACATGATTTTGTGATAAAATAAATGTATGGTATAGTCGAAGTAAACGATATTGTGCATACTTAAAGTTGGCGGCACTCTCAAAGGCCAAAATACCAATACATAGAAATGAACTGGCTGCGAACTAATCCACGTGGACCGTAGAATTGGCGGTTCATATTGGATAATTTTTACTAATCGAGTTTTATGATTGTCTGAAGAGTCATAAAATTAAATTTGAAGTCATGTTACGTTGACGAATAGAAATCAGGGAATGCGGGGATGGTTATCGTCGTCGTGTTCAGACCAGGAACTGATCGCAATTTTAGTGTTGAAATTCGATATTGGTGCAGTTATAATTACTCAAAATTTCTGTTATCTGTTTAAAATTTGGCATCCTTGGACAAGTAGTAATAGTAATAACGAGTGTGATAATAACGCAGAATTTTTCCAGTGTAGTGATTCCAATAGCGATGGTGAACAATGCGAAAAAGAGATACCAGTGAATAAGATTCTAATGCATTTGAATATTGAAACACAGAGAGTATGTTTCAATGTATATAAGAATCTATATCTCAAGTTTGGTTTCGAGGGAAACAAACTATTACAAGCAACATCAGATTTGACCGAAATTCCTTTCTCAACTGTACGTAAAATAGTCAAAAAAAAACGGTATGAACGCAAGACGCGATGTGATACAGGATTACCAAAATCTTCAGATGTTCATCTAATAAAATCATTGAAAAAAACAATATATGACTGTTACAAAAGCAATGAGAATACTACAACTGAAATCATAAGCATGAAATTGAATAGTTCCAACCATAACATGAAATTCAGAATTGGATAAAGAAACTAGGATTTAGATTTAAAATAATAAACAAACGTCAGGTAGTTTTGGAAAGCAGAAGAATAGTGGAATTGTGTAACAAATACTTAGAACAAATAACTAAATATAGACAAAAACAACGGCAAATTTTCTATTTGGGTGAAACTAGGTATGACACTCACGACACAGTTACGAAAAGGTGGACTGAGAGAATGTGTATGCCTATAACATGCTTGCAAACAAAGGATCGCGACTAATTGTGCATTGCGGTGGAAGTGAAGGATGGGTTCCAAATTCTTTGAAATTATGTGGAAAAAAACTTGAGAACTGCAATGTTGACTATCATAAGAACATGGAAGCTAATATTTTCGAGAAATGGTTTGAAAACACATTGATCCCAAATTTGGATCCGAAAAGTGTAATAGTTCTTAACAATGCTTCATATCATCTGCGACAGCTCATCAAAGTACCGAATAAAAATCTGAGGAAAGATGAAATACAAAGTAATACAGAGTATTACTGAAAAGTATGGACACACCATACTGAGACTTCCCCCCCTATTTTTGTGTTTTCAATCCCATCGAGTTGATTTGGGGAAAATTGAAACAAAGCATCAGGCGTAAAAATAACTTTCCAAAATTTGATAAGAAGGTAATAGAACTAATTAAAGAAGAAGTATCTAATATTACCGAGGAAGACTGGCAGAAAAGGATTAAAAAAGTAATTTTAGTTGAAAAAGACTATATGGAGATTGGACACTTCCATATTAATGGTGGAAATAAATTCATTATTGATTTGAATGACGACAGCAATAGTAAAACAGAGAATATGGATATATATATATATATATATATATATATATATATATATATATATATATATATAAATATATTATGTATATTATATAGTTATGGTGATTCTTATATAATCAGAAATTATTATTGAATAATGAAATTAGTTAGCTCCCTAACTATATTATTAAAGGGGAGCTGTTGGAAGGTAGGTTGCACTATATTGTTACTTGAACTATAAATATAACAGTTAACCCACAAAAAAAGGATATATTCTTGTGTGGAGTTATAAAGGAAACAATAATACAACTAGTGATTTTTTATATATCATAGAGTATATACAGACATACATATGTATACATATATGGATGAGTCATAATTCCAAATTGAAGAAGAAATGATCCCAGTGGAAAACTACTATTGATGCCTTATGAATCAGAGGAGATCCTCTCAGGCATATCAAGTGAAAATTTAATACTAGCTAGCACAATCCCTGTGGAGCAGGTACCTTCCATAAAAGAAAGTTCCCATATACTCACTTAAAAGTGGTTTGTCAAGTTTGAATGTTCTCAGAATGTTTTACTTTCATTTGATTTTTCTTTTCTCCAACATAAGTCAATATAAGAAATATATGTGTACCAGCAAATTGAAATGAGACATATATGAAATTTGAAATGATTGCATCGAAAATATATCAAATGAGTATTGCATTTCACTACCTAAATTTGTTTGATTTTTTACCATACTAATATTCCTTCCGAAATATATGACAGTCAAATTATTTTCCAATCAAATATCACAATGGAATGCCAGAATTCACAAAAGGCAAAATTTTGTTTTTTTAAACAAATGTAATGAAATTTGAGGCTGCAATGTAAATGTGGATCAATACCTGTAGTATTCTAAAACCCCGGTTGATTATTTCATTTTGGATTTGAAAAAAAATCATCTTCATTTCAGCTAAACAAATATATAATTTGTAACCTTGATTTCACTAATACTGTTATTTTGCAATAAGGACATACTCGTATATATGATAAATATATGTTTACTGATAAGAATCACCACTGTAGTAAAATTCAGTTTACTCTTGAAGTTGACCCAATATAACAAACACGTATAATATTTGAACGTGTGAAAATGAAAAATTTGTATTATTATATATGTAGAAAGTTGTTATCAAGTGAGTACACATTGAGTATTAATTATTTTGATATTTTTTTGGGGCAATGTCTCTTTTGTTTATTATTTTAGAGATAATGAATTTCTACTGTACATAGATAGTGTATTTATTTTTGTTTGCAGTCTGTACTAAACATAATTTTTCCTTAATGTTTTCATTATGAGGTAATCACTTGCATTATACTGCGTGTTGAAATAATAACATTCTTTATAACTGGAAAAAAGCTGGAAAGATTTTCATTTGATTGTCACTTTATTTGTACTCTTTTTGTTTCTTTTTCTTTTTTTGATTTGCCTGACTCTTATTTTTTTTCCTTAATACAGTGACAGACATAAAAGAAACTGCCACAGCTGTCAACTTTACATTGATGAAGCTAATTTCACTACAAGAGGACATTAGTAAAGAAGTCCATATTAGGCCATCTATAGGTATGTACATAGCTTGAAATAACAAATACTATCTAGAACATTCATTTATAAATTATATCATTATTTTCAGTAAACGAAGACCAGATTCAAAATGAACTGAATTTGTCTTCTGTGATGGACGTTCTTACTCAGTATTTAATGCACAGTTCTATACAAACAAAGGTAGCTGTTTTGAAATGGATATACGATTTATACACCAAACTTCCGAATAAAGTGAGAGCCCTTTTTTAGAAAGAATAAATCAGTATCTAATTACCTGATCAATTTTTAGATGGTTGAGTATATAGATATACTTTTCCCTGCCCTCCAAAAAACTTTATCAGATGAATCTGATCAAGTTGTCCAACAGTGTCTTGTTGTCATTGCAGAAGTTATTTCTTCACCCAAAACGACAAATTCTAGTGCCAACGGTAAGTAACGTTTGAAAAACATGAATGCCTGTTTTAAGCACTGATGGCATAAAGAAAACTCCTAAAAGTATTTTAATTGAAAAATGTATTCAAAAAACAATGCCTCATTTTGAAACAAAATCAATTTCAGAAGACTGGTTATTGTTTTTATTTATGACTTCTTGTTTTAGTTATTCAAGAATTGAAAAGTTCATTCTGTCTAACTGACAACATTAAATAATAATGATCTTTTCTCTATCCTTTAACTTTCTTTTTTTTTTACTTCTAGGTGACAATACATATTATTACAAATTCATGGTAAGTTTGCTCCTATCATTCAGTATTGACAAAAGACTGTTAGATGAGCGAGGATCTTTCATAATAAGGTCAGTTGTCACTTTTGTGTTACACATTCTTTGGAAAAAATACATTTATGTTTCAGGCAACTCTGTGTTTTACTTAATGCTGAAGATATTTATAAAACTCTTGCTCAAATTCTTGTGAAAGAAACTAATTTCAAGTTTGGAAGTCTCATGGTAGAACACCTTAATATGATTCTGTTGACATCATCAGAACTATATGATATGAGAAATAGATTGAAAGATTTAAAAACGGAGGTGAGTGTTTTTCATTTTGGAATACAGGGTGAGTCAACAAGATTCCCTCGGTCCATTGCTATCAGAGGAAACAATTTTTTGAACTGCTCAATTTTTTTTGCAGTCATATCGATAAATACTATCTTTTAAAATTATTTTCTCGCATACTGGGTGATTCAGCCGAGCGTGGCTAACCAAAGTTATATATTTTTCAAATAGAACTCCCAGTATATGAATACTTCATTCGATTCCATATTTTTTAGCTCTCTAAGGGCATTGCCAAGTTATTCTGAACAAACCTATTTTGCAGACAATATTTTTTTAGTTCACCACCCGCATGTCTACAGCAATTAAGGGTTTTTTTTTTAAGGAATAGTTAATCAACATCACTATGATAATTTCTGGAATCTCAACTTTCTGAAACAATATATAGGGTGCTCTGTAAAACCGGTCGAGTTTCATTCATTTTCAAACAGACATAATTCAACTTTTTCAAAAGGAATACCCTGTATTTTCATTTGTATGAAATGTTTCAATATTTCACTACATTTTTTATCATAGGTATCGTATACGAAAAACTGATATTTTTCAAATTATACCAAGTTTTAGTAATTGTTGTAACCACAAAAAAAAAATTTTTACGTTCACTTACTCAATTTTTTTTTCGAATATTCAAACCAATCGCTCGTACATTTTTCATACCATCTAGTGATAGTTATCAGCGGTTTCAACGGTAAGAAATGCGTAAAAAAACCTAAAGAATGTTTATACTGCTTTTTTCTTTGAAAACCCAGTTAACCATGATATTAAAAAAATTAATCTCGGAATTTGTCAATAATGCCATACATTAAGTTTCTTTCGCGTGTAGATTGAATCATATAAGGATTTTATTAAAACTATTGGGGTGAATAAAAATGTCAAATGGATAGAATTTAAGAAACAGAGAAATGAAGTAGTGAATTTATTGAAAAATAACAATACTTCTTCGATAGAGTAGATATGTATAAAAATAACTCTCAACTGATGTGGAAAACATTAAATAAACATTAATTACCAAAACTTTCCGAGCTGTATAGAATTTAACTTAACAAACCAGATGTATATTGTTAATAATAAAACTGAAATAGTAAACGAATTTAACTACTACTTCATTACTAGTATTCAGCAAATTGTTGATAGTATAGATAATGTTCAAGATTGGAAATTCGACAATTGTAATCTATATCCTAATTTTTCCAAGTTTCACATATTAAAAATGAATGAATTATGTCTAATTGTTAACTCCTTAGACAACAAAAACAATGTTCATGAGATCTTGAATTCCAAAATGCTCAAAGTCATTTTTGAAACATGTGGACATATAATTTTAAACCTTGTAAATACTTCTCTTCAAACTTCTAAAATTCCAAATCCTTTAAAAGTTAATACTATAGTTCCCATTCAAAAGGTAAACAACACAATCAAGGCCAGTGAATATAGACCTATAAATACATTACCACCAATAGAAAAAATTCTTGAACTAGGTGTTTATAACCAGGTACTTGATCATGTTGAAAAAAATGAAAACATTGAAATTGTGACATGTATAAAATATCTTGGATTTCAGTTAGATAATTTATTACTTTTTGGCAATCATCTCGATTATATATGTAAAAAAATATCTAAAAAACTATATTTCTTTGCAAGAATTTCTGGTAATTTATCCACTCAGTCTAAAATTACTGTGTATAATGCGATTATCCAACCACATTTTGTTTACTGGGCTTCTATTATTTTTTTGTTTAATCTAAATCAAACATCTCAATTACAAGAACTTCAAAATCGTGGTATGCAAATTGTTCTAAAAGTGAATTGATTCACTGAAATTGGAATTATGTTACAAACTTTGCGGTGGCTACCAGTTTCTTTACGGTTGTATTACTTTACTATGACATTTATATATAAAATTCTGAATAACTTATCACCTTCATATTTTTCTGAATTTGTTAGTTAAATTCAGAAGTGCACAAATATGCCACAAGAAATCATACTAATTTGCATTTATGCAGAACAAATTTGAGAAGTGCCATGAATTCTTTATTTTTTAAAGGGTTTGATGCATACAATAAATTACCAAATGAAATTGAATCTAGTCCATCATTAAGTATTTTTTAAAAACAGTTATTGAAATCCATCCATAACGCTAGATAGAATAATACTTGGTGAGATAATATCCATAAATATAGAATTTGTATGTTGTTTTCTGCTTTTTATCATTGTATTGGAGCTGCACCTATATCCCAATGTATTTTTAATAGCATATGTCGTTATTTTTCAAACTAAAAATTTTTATTTTCAATTTTGAACTATATCTACATTTAAAGTTTTTTTTTATATAATTATTTTCAATTTCTATGTTAGTAATATGTTTTATATAATATTGTGTATTAGGATTACCTATTTCAATAAATATATTCTTCTTCTTCAATCATTTTCATTATGAATTATATATTAGAAGATACATATGGTACATATGGTCTATGCTCTGGGGGAAAGTGACTGAAACTGCCTCCTTGCATCTAGGATTTACAAAGAGAAGTTCTCCAAAAAAGAAAACCAGATGGAAGGGCATTTTAGGTTCTAAAAAAATGCCAATCACGAGAAGTTCGAACGTGTGTGCCCTGTAACAAATGAGAATACATTTCAAATCACTCTTCACCTTGTTGAAAAACCCCATGTGAGTACCCGATACCTGAGCAGGGAATTAGGATTTTCTCAAACCAGCGTGTCTCGAATGATAAAAGCAACGTGCCGAATTTTGCCGATGGGTCTTAGAAAAGAACAATCAGGAATATTATTTTTTCGATTTTGTGTTATTTTTTGATGAAGTGACTTTTCATAAAAATGGAACTGTCAATCGTCATAACATGCACTATTATGCAACGGAAAACCCCCATTTTGTTCGTTGCCTGAACCATCAACAGCGTTGGTCACTAAATGTTTGGGGTGGAATTCTCGGAAAAATAGTTATCGGTCCATTTTTTCTGGATGGGCATCTCACTGGAAGAAAATATGTAAGATTTCTTCGGCATGAGTTATTGGGGTTCCATATGGAACAAGACTTGAAATGTGGCTACAACAAGACGGTGCACCACCACATTTTAAAACTGAGGTACGGGATACCTCAATGATCATTTCAATCAAAAATGGATAGTAGGTAGGAGCGGGCTTGTGGCGTGGCCACCCAGATCACCTGATCTGACCAAAATGGATTTTTTTTATGGTGGTATATCAAATGGATTGTCTGCCAAACTCCTCCAACATCTATAGAAGACATGAAACGAAGAATCACTACAGCTTTCAGGGAAATCCCAGAGGATATGCTGGAATGTGTAAAGAATTCATTTAAAAACAGACTGACATTATGTGTTGCAGAAAATGGTCGCCATTTTGAACATCTTTTGGACTCTTCTATTCGATTGAAAAATTAGGCGTTATTGTTCATATTGAAAAAATTTTGAGTAACTGAACGTAAATAAATGAATTTTTTCTGGTTACAATTAATAAAACTTTGTATAATTTGTAAAATATCAGTTTTTCGTATAGTATACCTCTGATAAAAAATGTAATGAAATGTTGAAACATTTCATTCAAATGAAAAAATACAGAGTGTTCCATTTGAAAAAGTTCAATTATGTCTGAAAATGAATGAAACTTGACCGGTTTTACCGAGCACGCTGTATATTGTTTCAGAAAGTTGAGATTCCAGAAATGATCATAGTGATGTTGACTAACTATTCCTAAAATAATCCGCTTAATTGCTGTAGATATGCGGGTGGTGAATTAAAAAAATATTGTCTGCAATGTAGGTTTTTCAGAAATAACTTGGCAATGCCGCAATGGAAATTCGGAAACGAAAATTCCTTAGAGAGCTAAAAAAATATAGAATCGAATGACGTATTCATATACTGGGTGTTCCATTTAAATTACCCCGTATGCGAGAAAATAATTATAAAAGATAGTATATATCGATATGACTGCCAAAAAAAAATTAAGCAATTCGAGAAATTGTTTTGCCTGACAGCAATGGACCGAGGGGATCATGACTCACCCTGTACATTGGTTGGTTTCTGATTTTGGTTCCAGTAAAAATTTTCATTTATTGCTATGTACCAATGGCTGCATATTGGGGTCATATAGCTTTCTCAAAAATATTAAAGTAGATAATTCACAAAACTGTATGAAACATTAAATTTTAATGTAGGAATTCACAAGGGTTCGTAATTTTTGTAATCAGATCGTTGTTTTTCATAAGATATTTTGGATAATTGTAACATTTTGTTATCATATTTAGAAAGATAAGCAGGTAGAACCTTATTTGTCCTTTTATGGTCTACCATGTGCTGGTTCACAAAATGACATTATACTGGATTTGCAGAAGCCTAAACAGTAGCATCTGCCAAATAACATTTGCGCAACTTTCCTCACAAAGTAAAATTATTTTTGTTCGTCCAGCTACAGGACATCACTGAAATTATTCAACTGATTGATTATTTTGGAATATTACTCCTCGTTAGTGCTGGACAGATCTAATCAAGACACTAGTACTTTCTGGTTCTTGACTGATTTTATCATCACTTCACTGCATATACGAAACCTCCATCTGAGACGGGAGCTATTTCAATTACAATGAAGTATCAACAGATACATCTCCTCAGTGAAAGCCCCAACCTAATGAGAATCAACCCATGTATCAAGTCAGTCTGATGACTGTGTCGTGGAGAGATACAGACGTTAAGAAAATAAAAATTCGAATTGAAATACAATATATTTACTTCTCCCTACATATCTTCGAATTAGAATATGCCAATTGCCAACCAGAAAATAAGTAGTTTCCTGGGTAATACCTTGACGAATTTGAAAAATTCCTCATAGATGAAAATCTTGCATCCATTTGTCTAGCAGCAGATCCTCGTTGATATCAATTAAGTGATCACCTATCTTCACAGACCTTCTCATCCTGTGTGGTAAGAAATTTACATTACACTCATACAATACACATCCACGCAATAAAAAAGCTGCAGTTCTTCTAGCTTGTATCCTAAGCATTCGATTGTGTATTGCACCTAGAACTCAGCATTCTTAATGATTCAGTTCTTGTACTGACCCTGATTCTTCTTCAAAACTTCAGAGAAGCTTCATGCCGCCATGTATAAAGCTGGGATCAAATTGAAGTTACCGAGAACCTCTCAAAGATCATAAAATGGGGTGTCGGTATCCCACTTAGATCATCATTACCCGTGAATGATAACGCTAAAGCAGCTATGATAATCTCTAGGACTAGATCTTTCTAGTCACCTCCTGATGATGATGTTGAAATCGCCGAAAAAAGTCGGTTTCTGGCCAATATGAACTGAAAATTACAGTTACTCAAGTCGTTGTTGTCAGTTGAAGCTGTAAACCCAAAAAAATATTTTATTTTTTCACAGTGTGGTTCATAATTAACAGAGTGATACATTTTTTCATTTCCACATACATTTCATCTGAATAAGCTAGGTTTGTAACAAAAACGAAGTTGAAAATCTAAAACAGAGTAGGTAATTAAGAAAATGTACAACCTATATACAATATTTATTTCAATCTTGTGGACTGACAATAATTCTTCAGCCTTCAATTGTCTAAAAAAAGTGATAACAGTATGAGAAGTGAACAGAAAAATTATTGAAATCTTAGAATTATAAAAAATACTAAAAACTACTACGTCCAAAATATTCAGATGTTAGTTAAGAAAAGGAAATAATATCAAAAAATTGGGAAGAAATAAACAAAGAGGATGTTATTCAAAAATACAATTACACTAATCTATTGTTTTTGAGTTGTAAATATAGGTTCTTCAAACAGGCTAATGAAATAGTTAAGACTAGCTATTGTAGAGAAGATCCAAACAGATCAGACTTTGTGAAGATAGTATAGTCGAATTCATTTTTTTGTGACAAATCAAGTGAATTATAATATTGAAAATTCTCAATTGAAATTATTATTCGATAAAGAAAATAAAGTTGATATATTTTCCTTTAAGAGAAATGAAAACTAATTGTGAGAGGTAACACAATAAATGTACAAAGCATTCATGTTCATAGCTGGACAGCCTTTCTGCTATCATGAAGAAAAACCATTTGGTTAAACCGCAGGCATTTACTGCTCCAGGCAGATGATACTGGCCATAAGTGGTCCATATTTGTTCGATTTTGATAACGTATTTCAACGAGATGATATTTCATTAAAAAATTACGATTTCATACCTATAGTAGAGGAACTAGCCTTTTTTTTTGCTGATTAGGATCTATCTGACTTCCATTTTTTCCAAGTCTGTGGAAGTTGTCAAGTTGATGTAATATATACTAATTTTGCTAAAGCATTTGATCAACTTGATCACATGATACTTCTACAAAAACTCTACCAATTTGGTTTCCATAATTCAGCAGTACTTTTCATTAAATCCTACTTACGTCAACGAGAACAGTTTGTATCTTATATTACAATCCTTCATCTAGAGTACTTCAGGGGTCGAATCTCGGACCACTTCTGGTCTTATTATTATTTTTTTTTTGTGGTTTAAAGGCGTTGACTACGAGATCATTGGCCTTCTACTATTAGTTTGTTTATCATTTGCTTTTTTGTTCAAATTTTTGAGTATAGCCCAATAGCTTTCATAAATTTTATAATTCTATCCAGACTTTCATTATGATCTTTCAAACATTCCTTCATAGAATTTGGTATTTCAAATCGTTGTCTAGCTTCATCATATCGGAGCATATTGGTTGTTGTTCTCCTGAGAGCATGAATATGTTAGTTAAGTTGGTATGACCTATTCTCAAGCGTGTAATCACAGTTTGTTCTCTTCGTGTCTTTGGAATAGAATGCCTCCAGGTTGTGATTTTTGGCTTATTTATTAATAACCTCAGTAATTATGTCGATTGTAATCAATTATTTTTTTCCGATAATTTAACCTGTCGAAACTATCGAAGACTGTTATACATTGCAATGACAGTTAGAAAGTTTACAGACTTGGTGTGAAGTTAACAAACTATATCTCAATGCATCCAAATGTAAAGTAGTGGCTTAGAGTAGGAAAATGTGAGTCATCGGATTCAATTATCGAGTAGATATCATTCCACTGTCACGAAGTAACTCGATTAAAGATATTGGTGTATATTTTGATCAAAATTTATTTTTTTCCAACCACATTAGATCGAAAGTAGGTGAAGCATTGAGAGTTTATGGCTGTATAGTTCGCAATTGTAGATCTTTTTCAAACATATCTGCTCTATTTACTCTTTATGTAGCCTACGTAAGGTCGAAATTAAAATATGGCTCTGTTCTATGGTGTCCATTATACAATTGCTATAATACATCAATTGAAAACGTTCAACGTCGTTTCCTAAAGTTTATTTACATCAAATCATATGGTATCTATCCTGGTAGAGGTATTTCATATGAATCTCTTACCATAACATTCAATATTGAAAGTCTTGAGTCACGCAGAAAACTTGCTGGAATATTTTTTCTATATAAATTACTGCACAGCAACGATGCTCTTAAAATTTATGTGTGCTTCATTTTAGAACTAGTACAAATAATCTTTACAGCAGACTGGCCAGAACCAATTTGTACCTAAAGTCACCTATCTTTAGCATTTGCAATAATTTCAATTTAATTTCAAATTTGTGTGATATCAATTTTGATTCCCTAGAATATATTGTTGACACTGCATCTCAGTATTTCAGTATTTTAAGTTTCTGGTATAATTTTTTTTTATTTTATTTTATTATATCATAATTTTTTTTATTCATTTTTTCAAATTGTAAGTTTGTAATTATAAGGATCTTTCTTTCCCAAAAAATTAATCACTCCTAAAAATATAACCCCTTCAATTCAGATCTATATTACTTTTTTAACATACTTAGTTCACCCTATAAATGGTTTTTTACTGTTGGGTAATAAAAGCTATTTATTATTATTAAAACATGGATTTATTACGTTTATAACGACATTCATTTCAACATTTTTGCTTCCTGTCTTTCTAGCCAGTATTGTTAACGTATTCCTGTTTACCAGTTCTGTTATTTCCTCACGGCATTTACAGACCAGTGATGATATTACTTTTGAGTTCATCAGTGCCTCAGGTGTATCCTGATCCGCTCACTTTGATGATGCCTTAGATTATTATTCCTTCTACATTGCAAGATTCAGATACTTCAGCCTAGAAGACTAATACATTTCAACTGAGCAAGTTAACGCTTCAGACTTATTCCGAACAAGAGCGGAACGATAAGTTACAGCGTATTAATGAAGTTCTCCATTACAATTTTTATATTTTTCAGATTGTTGACGGTGAAAATACCCAAAAAAGCTCGATACAAAACTTAAATTATGGTGTTTTTTTTGAATTTCTGTCAACAGAACCTTATTGAATACATAAAAACAGTCAACAAAGAATTGGACTCTTTCATATATGGTTGGGCGTAAAATGTTGTCATAATGTCATTATTACCTAAGTGGTGTTATACAGCGTGACTCACGGTCGATGGTAGGTTAGACGTTTCTGGAAAACGCAAAGCATGATTTTTCTGAAAATTTCACCTCTCACATTTCCTTACCTGTCCTATCGATCTAAAATATTTTCAGCATTGCGGCGTTGCCACTTCCATCAAAAAGTCCTAGCAACTTTTTTTTTAATGGAACACCCCGTATATTAATACATTTTTGGAATCGCTCTGGTATTTTAATACTTTTTTGTTAATAATGTCCTATACCTATCTCTATCTGTTTTCGAGATAAAAAATAAATTGTGCTAAATATGGTCCAAAACATAGCCTTAATTGAAATTAAGTACATCAGTACTCTCATTTCATGAAGAGTTGATATTTTGATGATAGTTTGGACAAACTCGAAATATTCAAATAACACCAAAAAATCGACTCCATATCATACAGGGCGTGCTAAAATTACTATTATTTCCATTGTGCATAAAAGTAGTCAAAAGTTCATTTTTTCAAATGAAACCCCCTGTATATTACTCGGTAAATTGAAAGATGGTGAAAAATGCTTCAATATGATATATCATGTCCCTATACCTAGATTGTCAAGTTTTCTCAATAAAGTCGCTTCTTCTAGAAACATTTTTTTTTTAGAATTTGGATTCAGGTAGCAGTGGAATTATCAAGCTTATAGCAGTTCGGTTACTTTTATAAGTAATTTACAAAGAGTTATCGACGGTGTTTCGAATCATCTTCCAAAATGAATGCAAATATCGATTATTCAAACGAAGTTCTTATGAAATTATTTATTATACACATGAACAAAGTGATCAAATCATTGTAAAAAATTCAACCAAATGTATCCTGAATTAACACCAATGAACGAGAGGAAGTTTGTAAGGTTACAAAATAATTTCCTTAACTATGGCTCAAAATTTCCAGGGAACAACTGTTCCAAAAATCAGTCATTTCTAGGTAAAAAGTAAGATTTTGTGGGCTAAAACATGTGAAAGTACAGACAATAACAGAATAGGATGATTCAAAATAACAAAATTGTAAACAAAATATCACATTTTCACAATAAATGCTGAAAATGTTGTCCATTACATTCTAAACACTTTAAAATGTTTTTTTGTACGCGACTTGTGGTTGCTTTTTCAATTTCCTGGGGATCCAGATCTTCAATACTCCGCACTATTCGCCGTTGCAATTCTTCTTTGGTAGGCACTGGAGTACTGTATACCCTTTCTCTTAAAACACCCCATAAAAAAGTCAAGTGGCGTGAGATCGGATGATCTCGGTGGCCAATCCCACGGCCCTAAACGCCTAAACCAACGATCGTCGAAGAGTTCGTCAAGTTTTCTGGAAACTTCCTGGGTGGCATGAGCTGGCGCTCCGTCCAGTTGAAACCACGAATTCCTATATTTCTCTAGAGGCAAATTTTCAAGAAAATCGGTTACAGTCGTCCTTATTATTTGGATATATATCTCTGCATTCAGTGTGTCTTTATAAATAAAAAAGCTAATTTTATTGTTCTTCAGAATACAGAAAACATTCAGGTCAAATTTTTCTTGAAAACCCATTTCTTTTGTAACATGAGGATTATGATCAGCCCAAAAATGTTTATTCCTTCTATTGAAAATACAATTCCTCGTAAATTTTGATTCGTCGCTCCAAATAATTTTTGACAAAAATTCCTGAATCTTCCTGTGTATGAATCAAAAGGGATTCACAAAAATGCATTCTACGTTCGAAGTCTTCTGCTTTTAGAGCTTGAACTTTGGTAGATTTATACGGATGCATTCCGTGATTTTTCAAAATTCGTTGTACTGAAGCATGTGATACACCTAAATCTTGTTCTGCACTGCTTGGAAGCTTCTGGATATGCATTTGAAGTAACAGGTTTTGGTAATGTTGAAGGCGCTTTTAACATGTAGCCATAGTTAAGGAAATTATTTTGTAATCTTACAAACTTCCTCTCGTTCATTGGTGTTAATTCAGGATACATTTGGTTGAATTTTCTACAAGTTCTGGCAATGATTTGATCACACTGTCCGTGTATAATAAATAATTTCATAAGAACTTCGTTTGAATAATCAATATTTGCATTCATTTTTGCCGATTTTTTGAAACACCGTCAATAACCATTTATCAATTACTTATAAAAGTCACCAAACTGTCATAAGCTTGATATTTCCACGGCTACCTAGAAATCAAATTCTTTAAAAATTATTTTTTGTACAACTGTTATTGAAAATCTCTTTGATAGAAACACTTCAATCAGAACACCTACCAAAAAATCATTTAGAAAAGTTCACACATGCAGTTCGTGCTATTGGTAATATTAAATCCCTGTGAAGTTAATGACGATGACGAAGTAGTATTCAGTCCAACTGTAGAAAGTCCTTCATGACTAACCAATAATCCTCCTTGAAATAACGTGAGTTGGCGTATGTAGTTGTAACATATGCCTTGTAATCCAAAGATCGTGTGTTCAAATCCCATGGACCCTATAATTTTTTTTTTATTATCAGCAGTAACGTTATACAAAAAAATGTGTATGATACATTTGTTAAAAGTGATTTTATTTTGCTCGTGAGTTTGCTCCACTTGCTGACGCTCGTTTTGCAATAATCCCCACTCACAAAATAAAATGCCACTTTCAACACTTGTAGGTAAAACGTGAATAACTATTTTTCCACATAAACGGCTTTATTAAGAAAACTTATCGATTTAGGTATAGGGACATGTATATCATCTTGAAGCATTTTTCACCATCTTTCAATTTATCGAGTAATATACAGGGGGTTTTATTTGAAAACATGAACTTTCGACTACTTTTATGCACAATGGAAATAATAGTAATTTTAGCACACCCTGTATGATATGGAGTCGTTTCTTGGTGTTATTTGAATATTTCGAGTTTGCCCAAACTATCATCAAAATATCAACTTTTCATGAATTGAGAGTACTGATGTACTTAAGTTCAATTAAGGCTATGCTTTGGACCATATTTGCACAATTTATTTTTCATCTCGAAAACAGATAGAGTTAGGTATAGGACATTATTAACAAAAAAGTATTAAAATACTAGAGCGATTCCAAAAATGTATTAATATACGGGGTGTTCCATTTAAAAAAATATAATTGCTAGGACTTTTTGATAGAAGTGGCAACGCCGCAGTGCTGAGAATATTTTAGATCGTTACAACAGGTAAGGAAATGTGAGAGGTGAAATTTTCAGAAAAATCATGCTTTGCGTTTTCCAGAAACGTCTAACCTACCATCGACCGTGAGTCACGTTGTATATTAATTATGAAAAGAAAATCATTCAAAAATTGATTCAAATAAAGATGTACCTTCAATGATGATCCCGATATTGATTTTTTTGTTATACACAAGGTAAGTTCGTCAAAGCGATGATACCAGGGAACTCCAGCTTGCAAATTAAAACCAGAGAATGCAGAAATTACAATACATAATTTTACAAATCACCAATTATTTACAAAATGCAATATAGCCTGCTTCCACAAACGGGCCGGTGTACCTCTCTAAGCAATAATATAGACCTCTGAAGATACCAGCCACTCGCGCCAGCGAAACGTAAGAAATTATAATAGAAGACGGCTTGAACACTCCTAACAATAAGCAATTTCAAAAGGTGGCCATGGAAGTCTAAATGTCTGCAAATGCATACAGTACTGTTTACATCTTGGACATATCTACATAGATATGTCCAAGAAGAGAACTACAGTGTACATCGGATCTTTCTCAATAATCTCTATTATTATCTGCAATATGGGTCAGTTTATATTTGCCTGAATATGACATTCTTCTCATATCCTTCATTTTAAAAGCTATGCACTTTTTGCGTACATGGTGACTTTTGATAGAAGTATATTACTTTTATATTTTGAAACATTGATTATATCAATCAACATTCAGAATTATCTTGTTATTCAACTGCGATTTCTTAGCGTTATCAGTATTGTGTCAGATAACTGTGAAAAAAACTATAATCGAGAAAGCACGCATTATTGAAACACACAAACATACACAACAATAAATGTACTTGAATGTCAGTTATTTGCAGCGAGGGCAACCTGAATTTTTGGACTATTAGAAATAAAATGTATTAAAATGAGAATCGTTTTTTTATTTGAGAACCCTGATAATTTTTACAATGATTATTTATATTTTGAAATCTGAACAAATTGTTTTGATTTTAGTCGAAATAATAGTAACTTGCTCAAAATATTAACGGATCGCTTTATATATTATATTTACTGTTTTTCAGGTTTATTACCTTCCACAATCTGAAAAATTAATATAGAACCTGTTGAAGTGTAATAAAGTGTAAACTGAAAAGTTCACCCCGAAAAATTACTTTCAAAAACTACACCTCCGAAAAATTACTGCTTACATAAACCACCGAAGAGTTAAATTAGTCGTATTCATAAATTTTGCCTACAAATTCAATAATCGATTGAAAAAAAATCTATACTCAGCTTTCTTTAGTGGTGGACGTTTATAAAAACAATCGTTTTCCATTTTGAAAACAAAAAATTTTTAAATAGCTATATTTCTTTTGACATAAGTCAATAGAAACTGGGTTCTCGATAAAAAATGTCTTTCAGTTTTAATGATTTGAAATCAGTTCTCACCCCTATTTTTCCTGGAACATTATATCGCATTTTTATTTGGATAGGTTACGAAAAGTGAATAATACATTTCTGTTCAGAAATGAATTCTTAAGACTGATTCAAATTATGAAAGAGATGCTGCACAGTATTTCCCAACTTTCTTCTGTGGTTGATATAATTTCTAACAATTATGGAAGGTGATTTTATGAGAAAAATGTATGAATTTGACGTCATTTTAACTTTTGTCCAAGGAATGCGATTCCAAATAGGTTTCAACTTGGAACTTTATGTATTCCCCCCCCTACCGGTCAGTTTGCAATTTTATGCCATTTTATTTAGGTTAAGTTAGGTAAGATTAGGTAAGTTAACATGGGAAGCATACTTAAACACGGTATGTTCAAACATAAGCACTACATGATATATAATAAAAACTGTTTCGAGATACTGTATCAGCAGACAACTTGAAATTATTAAGTTTTGGGATGGTTCGGTCTACTCTGTATATGGCGTGGTCTTTTTGACTCTTGTTACTTTGAACGGGCATCTGTATCTCAAAAGAGGATAATAAGAACAATGCGTCATGCTCATCCAACTACAATATGTAAGCCTTTATTCAAGAATCTCCAATTTTTAACCCTTTGATGTTTGTATATTCTTGGGATGATTATGTATATTAAAAGAAACCAAAATGGGGACACTCATATGTATAATATTAGGATTAAAGAAACCCTATGCAAAGTTGTCAGTGAAAATTCACCAAAGGATATTGGGATCAAAAGTTTCAATAGATTAGAGATATAATTGATGTGAATCTGAATGATATTCTATTCAAAAATAAATTGAGAAATTTTCTTCTTGAGAAAGTATTTTATAATGTTGAAGAATTTTATATTTCCTGATACCTTACTATTGTGAAACTGACTAGTGTATGTATATTTTACACTATGTTAATTTATTTGTAGATTAGTTTTTTTTTTGACTAGTCTGATGAGTTCTATACACGTGTGTATGCGTGATACCTTGTATAATCCTTGATTGATGAATAAATTCTATTAGTATTTTTATCGGTTGAGTATAAAAACCTGTTTGATAATTGGGTGATTGGACGTATATATGTTATTAGTAATTTATGATGATTTCGGAGCTGGATTCTATTCTAGATGTTTACTCATAGTGCCATTTATGAAAATGTATATTTTTTGTAGGAGAGCCGTTCACTGTTTTGTTGTTTGTACGAAACCTGGTGCCACAATCCCGTTGCCACTGTTGCATTATGTTTACTTACCCAAAGCTATGGTCATGTTTGTGATTTGATAAAACTGTTGTATCCTTTATTCATGATTTCTAATTTTTGGTTACATTAATCTTCATCTTCTAAATATTCTACCGCATATCTAAACTCGCCAAATTTTTCAGGTACAGTATTCATTTAAGGACATACTTTTTTACTACTAGTTACACCGATTATTATTCAAATGAAAGTTGTTAAAGTATTCCTTCAAAAAATGTGATGATATTGCAGATGTGCCCTGAGATTCAATTATAGTTTTATTCATTTTAACATTTAGGACTGCTTTACAATCCAATCCAACTAGTTTTAACAGTGATTTATGATGATGATCATATAATTTCATTATTAATACTGGAGTTTTTTTCCAACACCAAATCGTTATTTTTGACACCTCAACACGTGTTTCGATCACCAAGTGATCATCTTCAAGAGGAAGATTATACAGTTTAATCTTCCTCTTGAAAATAATCACTTGGTGATCGAAATACGTGTCGAGGTGTTAAAAATAACGTTGGGTGTTGGGAAAAAAGTCCAGTAATATTCTTTATTACACCAAAGGTTCCAAACGGTGCATCATAAGTGTATAATGTCATTGCTCATCCTATCTATGTTATAAATTGTTCTCAGCATCAACATTTTTTCTTAGGTCAATAAAGCCGATTTCAGTATTTCACTGCTTAATTGAAAGTTAATGTTTTCAACTGGACAGACAGGTTTTCACTCAAATTAATTCAATACTTATGAGTCTGATCACCGCAGTTTTCTTCGTGTTTGATTTGACTCACCAGTTCGCTGATCTGTAACAGCTCAGTGCACAGTTTCATAGTCGAATATGGAAGAGAAAATAAGAGGTTGCATTTTTTTCATAAAGATGTTGAGTTTCTAAAACAGGCAATAATGGCAGTTTCACATTATTTTTTGGGAAATAAAACCCGAACAACTCTGAATCAACCAAACTATTGAAATTATCATTTCTTTTTTTTGATTATATTTGCATTTCTCTCGAATCTTTTATTTTTTGTACATCGTCTTTGAAAAGTTCATTAATTAAAGAACCAAGATATAAATCAAAAGTTCTATTTTATGATATCATTGATTAACAGTGTCACAAAGTACTTAATTTTGCTAACTGTCATTACTTTAAATACGATTAATGTAACGACTCCGATTTACTGACTAGGAATTTAACAGAGATACTCTTCTCTTAAAAATAACTTGTCACTAATTTAAGTGAGGTATGTAGCCTTTGGCTACAGGTAACCTTCGGCTACAGGTAGCCTTCGGCTACATACCTCACTTAAATACTCATACATACCTCTAGCACTACATTTTTAAAACCAACTGAATTAAAATTTAACCATTTTCACATGCATTTCTATAATTTATAAATAGACACCTTTTGAATAAAAAACTTGGGGGTATTCATTAACTATAACAAAAATAATTTTCGATTTTTTTGTAGTTGTTGAGAAATATGCATGGGTAGGATACTCTCTATATTCGAAATTTTTAAATGAATTCTTGATATGAATGCTGATAATTTTTTTTTGAATGTGAGATATCTAAAAATATTCAAATTCATAAACAATTGTATTACACTTTCATTATTTAGTACCTGACAATTAATCCTACTGTAATGAAATCTATTCACTTATATTTTTGTTATACTTGGGTGATAATTTTCCTTATTATTTATACAGTGGTAACTTGGAGGTTACAGTAGATTTTTTAATGGAAATAGACAAATTAGTACAACTTATTGAATCTCCTGTTTTTGCATGTAAGTACCTTTTTTAGTATATTTGTATTCTGTGGCATATTTTTTGAATTCCGTGACAATGAAATAATTGTGCAGTTCCGAACTGAATATGGCTAGTTTTGTCAAAAGATACGTTCGAAGTGATAATATGTTATTTGACTTCTGTTTCAGTGGCGTACATAACGGCCATATCATTATTCATTTTGAATGAAATCATGATATTTTTGGCATTTCCTGTTGAAAAAATATACTTAAAATTCAAATTTGAAAAATATCACTTCTATTATTTTCCAGAAAAACGAAATGAAAAATGTCATTTCAGAAAGTTATATCAGTAAGTTTTATCTGACTTTCATCTGAATGTCTAGAAAAATGTAAAGGATTCTGGCTGAAGTAGTATGCAATTATTTTATCATTAAAACATTGGACACAGTGAACTTAACAAATTACTAACGTCATAAACAATTGAAATACAATCATTTTTCATCACCTGATATGCCATATAATCTTGTGACTACAAGAATTCAATTTATCAAAAAACTTTTTCAGATCTGAGGTTAGATTTATTGGAAGTACCTTGTGATAAAAACTTAATAAGAGCTCTGTATGGTTTGTTAATGTTATTGCCCCAAACAGAAGCGTTCACCACACTCAAAACAAGATTAGGATGTATTCCAAGCTTGCATATTTACTGTGATGACAAGTAAGTAAAAATTAATTTATTTTTTATTTGGAAGAAAAATAGAAATATTTTTCTCTGTATTATATCATATATTTGTGTTCATTCGTTAACCAGCTATTGCTCCCTTACGAACGACAACCCTCAACTTGAAACGTGTAGGTTACGGATTAATGAGGTCTCACCTTTTAACGTGTGATTCCTAGCAAGAGTCGAAGTCGAACTATATATAGTGAACATCGATCGTCCTACAGTTGGGACCGAACCAACGTTCACAATGAAACTGATGGTCCCAAAAATTTGTTATCTACTGAAATACTTGTAAATACAAATATTCTGATATTTTGTTATGAGACTGAATATCATATACATGTGACCACTTTATAATTCTACAAATAAAGTTATTTATTACCTCATATAAAAAATGTACCCAGTGATTTTGATGAAGTGTAGCAATCACCTGAAAAGCTGTGAGCATTTTTTTTTCATTTCATTCTCCATCTATGATAGTCAACATTTCCAGTAGTGTCAAGTTTTGTAAAATTATTGTTGAACAAACTGCAGTTCTCTATTTTTCTGAATAATGAACATAATATAGTATAATCAAATTCTTATGAGATCTTTTTCATTGTGTAATGAAAGTTTAAAGTCCAATATGTAGTTATTCTACGTGGTTTATTTGTATTTAATAATTTTATATTGTTACAGTAAAACCGTGGGAAAGAAATCTGAATATGAAAATTCACTAATAGATTTTCAACAGCTTCTGAAACATTTCATTCAGATCCAAGAGAAACACAAAGAATATAAAAAAACACAACGAACCAAAGAGATTTCATCTTTAGAAAGGGACATTAACCTTCCAGATATATAAAAGTACCGATTATATAGTTCTATTTCACTTACAACAAATACAATTGATACTTATACATTCCAACTATAAAAATATATATATTAATTTATTGAAACAAGCCGTTTTATTGATAATTCTAATCATCTCATTATATTGATTTCTGTTCAGTTAGTAGAATCCTTGATAAATCATGTAGATAAGATACTGCTGTATTTACTTTAATCTTGAAAATCTTTTTTCGTGATTGGTCTCTATATTCATGTGAAGTTCTTGAAAAACGATTCCCAAAATGGCTGAACAAGCTATTGGACGCAGAAAATCTCATTTATTTCTCAATAACATATCTGCAGTGACAAACACCTACGATGAACTTGTTAGAGATAAATTAGAAGGAGGAAAGTTTCCGACGACAATTACGGGGATAATACAGTTGATTGGAGTGGTAAGTTCTTCATCTATCAATTCTGAAGTTCTGATTATTACATATGAGTGACTCACTTTATTTCTTCTTGATCTCTATAAATTCAAAGTTCTGATATTGGCGAAGTTGTGAGACAGTTCCTTAATTTCAATAAGCATTCGTATCACTCTTCTAGAAAATTAGTTTTTTTTAATTTTGCATTAACGAATAGTTAAAAACCAACTGTTTTGCGTTGACAGCGACTCATTGAATAGACGGCAGTAAATAAAAAGCATTATAGGCAACTAACGAGTTACAGTTTTGCAATTTGTTTGACCCTTACACAGTTGAAATTATGATTTCAGAGACCGATGACATATAAATAAATCTAACAATTATCACATAACTGATTTCTTGCTAGTTCTCTGAAATCTTTGTATACTTGAAAGAGTAACTCAAAAATAATCCCAAAACTAGAAAAGGTTTTTCCAAGAAATCATTAAAAACAAATGTGGATACTACAAAAAATTATAGTGAAATTGTATCAGTATTAGAGTTATATTTGTCTAAAATTTTTTTCACTTCATATGTACTCTTTACTTTCTAAAAGTCAAAAGGTAAGTTTTCAACTGGTTCTTACGACTGAGATCTAACATTATAACATTCAATTGTTTTTATTTTCTCAAAATAAATTACTGAATCCTATAAAAATTAATTTAACATACATTAGTTATTTCATTTTCAATTTTGAACAATAAAGTGTCAAACTTTTGACTTTTCACTGACTGGCCGATCTACATAAGGTAAGTGATAATTAAACGGGGTAAATTATAGGTATACTATTAAGCTTTAGAAACGCAATGCTTTCATTGAACTTTTATTTAATAAAAAAAATTTAAAGAAATTTCAGTTATTTTTTTGGTTATGAAGAGAAAAAACGAATATTATCATACAGACATTCTTGAAAGGCCATGACAAAAAATATAAATACTTTTTCAAATGATCTTCAAAGGTATTGTAGAATTGTTAAACCAACAAATATCGTATTGTTACTTCAACAGAAGTGTGCTCAGAGCACAGGTATTATTTCAAGAACTGATGACAAAAATGGGTCAGGTATTTGAGGCACTTTGAAATTTAAAAAAATCGAGAAACCATCATAGCAAGTATAATAAAAATCAGTTTTAATATGTAGTTCAAACTGTAACAAATAAAATTTACTCCTTGAGGGATTGGGTTTTCAAATAGGATTAAATTCTTGAAATTTTATAATCTATAGTGAATAATACAATTCAATACAATGAAGTTTCAAATAACTGGTTTTCCCTTGATTTGTTCCGTAAAGAGGAGTATTACAAGAGTTCATTTTAATCAAACTTTAATTTTGTTTCATACAGTGCGAACATAAATAAACTTTTGGATAGAACAAAATAGAAAAGGAAAAAATGGATCAGTTTCAGTACTTTTTGATAATAAAAACAATACAGTTGATTCACTCATCACCAAGAGGGTGTTACTTTCTTTCCAAATGATGTGGGGGGTCTTTCAAGCGCAAATTTACGCTATTGAATTATGTGCGGAAAGATTGGAAGAATCCAACCTCATACACAAGTCAATGAAAATATTCTCGGACAGTCAAGCGGCGTTGGAATCTATTGGCTCCTACCGAGCAACGTCTAAATTGGTAGCAAATTGCCAAAAAACGACTCTCCTCGATAGGAATACTTAACAGATTGTATCTGGTCTGGATACCTGGCCATACTGGCCTGGAAGGCAATGAGGCTGCTGACTCCCTTGCAAAGAAGGGTGCTGCAAGCAGCTTCATCGGACCAGAACCTGTCATTGGCATCGCTTTAGGCTTTGCCAAACAAACATTGAACACCTGGATGGCAATAAGATTTATGGACTTCTGGCAGAATCTTCCAGGATTGGCTCACTCCAAGGCGTTTATTCACCATTCGAAGCTTGATACCAAAAGTTGTTGGACTAAAGTATGAATGAACTACGATGTCTAACAGGCCTTCTTACAGGTCACTGTCATTTGAATCATCATATGCAGAGACTCGAACTGTCGGAAGACGTGTGTCGCCTCTGTTTGGTAAATGATGAAACAGCAAGAGCACATACTTTGTGCCTGCCCCGCTGGGGACTGAATCAGGTTTTTAGAGTTCGGCAGAGCCGTACTCTTACCATCTGACCTGAAAGACCACTTACCATACAAACTAATCGGCTTCGTTAAGAAGCTGGGTTTATTTGGTCGAGTGTGAATAGGTGTGAGCCACAATAAACCCTTGCGGGTTGCGGTGGAGGGTCGAATAGACCCACTCACTTTAGACCTAACCTATGGAGGGGTCTTGTGATAATTCATTTAATATATGTTTCATTTCTCTATCCAACACTGGTTCATTTTTGGAAATTGAATCGGCCTTTCCAAAGTAACTAGCGGTTTTATATATCATAATTACAAGAAAAAATATTCAAATCTCATTCTCTTTCTAAATCTGTTTGATGAAGTCTGTTTATAAATTTTTCTTAAGTAATTTCGTTGCAAGCAACTCTTTTTAAACGGTTTTATTTAGCTTGCCCTGTTTGTTTGTTTATTTGTTTGGGTCAAATTTAGTAATTGAAGTTTGACCATCTTTCTGTTGACAAATTGATCTGGTAGATCCAAGATGACGGCAGCTACAACATGGCGGATTACATATTTTTCACAACTTCTTCAATATGGGTATCAAATGACAGGGCTTGACTAGTAGAATAGTAGTACATATTGAAAAAGATTCATATTCAAAATGACTGCAGCTACAAAATGGCGGATTACATATTTTTTCACAACTACCTCAATATGGGTATTAAATGACAAGGTTTGACTAGTACTATAACAGTACACTATGAAAAAGATGCAAATCCAATATAACCTATACAAAGAACTTTGTCAACTCAGAATTGGGCTACAAGCATGGATCTTTCACCCAAGTCAAAATTTTGTATCGTGTTGAGAACTGTGGCGTTGGGGTGGCTAAAATGATACGTCGTTAGCGATACACCACCCAAGTTAAGGTAAAAGGTTAAAACGTGCCGAGAACTGTGTGGAATTAGGTTGAAAATTAGAAACTAAAACCTTGAAAATAAAATTAGTAAAAGAAATTTCCATGTTGAACGGTTTTATTGAAAAATGTACTAAAAACTAAAAAATAAATCGGAAGGTCCTAGGTAGCAGTCTTCACACCACTCACCTCAGCAGTCTACGGTATTGATCAGATAAAAAAATAAAATCGTTGGCCGTAGTTATTACATATTTACTCAGGTTTTTTTGGTCCCTTGGGGGCTGTCTGACTTGTCCATTTAGTCCAAGTCTCCAGAAAACACTGCAGCCTCTTGGGCTTATTGCGTTTATTCTCCCATCTTCTCATGACACCCGTTCCATCAGTCTTGTTACAGGTTCCGTGTTGGATGTTAATTCACACGATTTTATAGAGAAGGCTAAGAATGTGAAGTCTTAGTAGAGAAGTAATCAAAGACTACATATAATTAACCGAAATCTGCATGAAACAGAATTGCTTCCAGTTCAACAACTGTTTCTTCAGACAGCATGGTTAATTCACTAACCACCTTCATAGCTAATCTATTCACGAACAGATTTGAATTGGAAGCAAAAGATGACTTACGTTACTTTCCACGATCTTGGATCCAATATGTAGACGATGTATTTGCGATTTTTAATACAAAGAAATCAAATGTAAAGGACATTGTTTAAACGCTTAACAGATCCCCAAATATTGAGTTGATATATAAAATTGAAAACAACGAGGAGTTACCATTCTTGGATGTCTAAGCGATTAGACGTAACCAGGGTCTAGAATTTGATGTCTACAGGAAGTATACCAGTACTTTTAGATATATTTTCTGATAACTCACACCATTGTCCACAACACAAAATGATAAGTTTAAACTTTCTTGTCCATAGGCTTGTTACGTTCTTCTTGAGTAAGGGAAACGTAACGTAACGGACTATATTGAGGAAATGTTATCAAGAACATAGCTGAAAGCAAGGGACATTCTTCAAATATAGTGGTTGAGTAAAATAGGAAGCGTAAATTTGAAGAAGACGTAGATATTCGACTTTTCTAAAAGATATGGATTCAAAGTGTATTGTCCTTCCTTATAAACGAAGATACACCAACGGATTTGATCGTATTTTTTAAAATCTGAAAGTGAAAGTAGCCTTCATAACTTCTTGTTTACTTCAACAAATGTTGAGTATTCCTGAAGACATGATAAGGAGAAGTCGGGGATATATGAAATAAGCTGTGAGAACCAGACAAAAAATATATCGTTCAGACTAAGAGAGTCATTAAAACCCGTCTCAAAGAACACGCAGCACATGTCCGATTTCGAAGACCAGAAAAATCTAGTATCGCTGAAAAGATATTTTTCAAGTCTTAAAATATGGTTTTTCCGTGAAAAATACTAGTTGAGCCATATGCCAAAAAATTTTGTTTCATCCATTTGTCCTAGGTTATCGACTCATCACAATAAGCTATATTCAGTTGATTGACCTATTGGTCTAAACTGTATAAATTATAAATAATATTGGGCCCAAGATACTACTTTATGATACGCCACTTTCGACTGCGAGGGGATCTGACAGACTACTTCCCGTTTCCATATTTATTTGCACAAACTGATTTCTATAAGAAAGATAGGAAATAATACATTGAAGTGACAAGCTCCTGATACCAAACCAATTCAGTTTCTTAGCCAACAGCTTGTGGTCTGTAATATCGAATGCCTACGGAAGCGCAAAAGAGCTACATTTTTTATTATTTGTTTCTTGGAAATTACGACTTTGAATCTCGAAATTTTGACTTTAATCTCGAAATTTTGACTTTAATCTCGAAATTTCGAGATTTTGAGATTAAAGTCGAAATTTCGAGATTAAAGTCGAAATTTCGAGATTAAAGTTGAAATTTTGAGTATAAAGTCGAAATTTCGAGTTTAAAGTCGTAATTTCGAAATTACGAGATTAAAGTCGAAATTTCGAGATAAAAGTCGAAATTTCGAGATTAAAGTCGAAATTTCGAGATTAAAGTCGAAATTTCGAGATTAAAGTCGAAATTTCGAGTTTAAAGTCGTAATTTCGAAAATTCGAGATTAAAGTCGAAATTTCGAGATGTAAGTCGAAATTTTGAAATTCAAAGTCGTAATTTCCAAGAAACAAATAATAAAAATATGTGGCCCTTCTGCGCTTCTGTAAATGTCCGTGAATAGTCAAAAAAATGTACCTACTGGTCTGAGAAGGAGACTAGACCATCTTGTGTTCTTCTGCCTTTTACAAAACCAAACTGATGTGGAGTTATGATTTTGAATTTGTCAAGATCTATTATCAAATCTATTACAATGTACCTTTTCAGTTATTTTTGAAAAGACCGATAATAATGCTACTGGTCGATAATTTGAGATATCATTTCAATTTCTTATGTATCGGTACAACCGCAGCTGTTTTTAATTCATTTGGGAAATATCTCTCCTCAAATTATGAATCATTTAAATACATGAGTGGATCAATCAGAGATTCAACTACTTCTCTGATGAGATTTCATTGTATAGCATCTGGCCCACTAGATTTTTTTTCGTAATTTCTGGTCTAGATACTCAACGTATTGTGTATACCCTTGCAGTCCGTTCCAAAGTTTCATCTATGAAAATATTCAAAGTTGAATTTCACAAGAGTGTTTTTGATCAGGTGACTGATTTGTAAGGACCGATAAAACCACTGTAACTGGTTTAGTAAATTGTAAATTCAATGATGAAACTATTGTATAGTGACAAACGTGTTGCGGTTTCTCGATGTGTTTAGTGGAAATCTTACAATGAAATCTTACTTAAAAAAGCAAAAATATCGGTCCTGGGTATTTCAAGACCCAAACTCTTCATAAGAAATGGCTACAGTTTCAATAACATACGGTGAAGTTATCAATTCTATAATTTGTCGTGCTGAAAGTTTCAGAAGAAATAAAATTTACCCAACATCGAGACTGGCTTATGACGAGTTCATACAGTAGCTCACCAGTAACTAAAAATTTGTCCTTACTGTATTTCCCAAAATATATATATATATATATATATATATATATATATATATATATATATATATATATATATATATATATATATATATATATATATTGTTATGATATTTATTGTTTATAAGAATCTTGACCAATGAGACTAGTTGATAAGTTTGTTCATTCAAAATATAGGTTAGATACGTTACCTCAGTTAGAAATTTCTTATCTTTTGTTCTCAGTAAAATGGTTACGCACACAATGTAACAACTAAATCATTCCTTAGTTGGTTTTCATTGAAATTCAAATGTCACAATCCAGTATTGAAAAGATCAGTCACCAGATATATATTTTCCTGAAACACAAAAACCAAATTAATAAAACCATTTAGATCAATATTAGAAAACAAAACAACATTACAATTTATTCAAATTATCCAAATCAATATTTTGAAAGAGTTTCAATTTGTGAAAGGAAAAACACTCAGTATATGAAAAAACCATGTAGCTAAAATATTGTCTAGCCTACTAGGTGAGAGAATTGGAGAGGAGCTCATGAATTTTGCCAAATGCAAATTTCAAAAATTAATTTTGTAAAATACAGAACATGAATTGTTATAAAACAACCAATATTGTAAATATTAGATATTAGAGTTTGTATATGAGTACAAATGGTAAATAAACTAAATGTAGTTTGAGTGAAGTGCCAAAATTTACAAATCAGAAGGTTTTGACAGTATCTAGAATTTTCGAAAATTGGTTGCCAAGGAGATGGGGAGTTTGTTGAAAGGGGAAGCCAAAGGAGTCGATGATCAACGCTGGAAAGAGAAGCACGTACAATTTTTGGAAGTTTGAAAATTGATTCAAAATTGAGAATTGATAAATCAAACTTATTAAAATACATATAGATTCAATTATAAATAAAAATATATAGTGGAAAGCAGACAATTGAACTTACCATAATATCAATTGGAAATATTGGAGTAGAAAAAAAACATAACAGTATATATATATATATATATATATATATATATATATATATATATATATATATATATATATATATATATACATATATATATATATATATATATATATATATATATATATATATATATACATATATATATATATATATATATATATATATATATATATATATATATATATATATATATATATACGAATATGAAAGTTATTGAGTGTCTTGATATAGAAACAGAAGTTAATATCGGACATAGCACTCAAGAAAGTGGCAAACCATAGACACGTGTTTCGGGCTTTTGGCCCATCATCAGTATGGTGCAGCCAAGTGTAAGGATGGGCAACACTTGGTTACCAAAAGATAGAAATACAAATGCACGGAGCCACCAGCAGGAGCCAACCGCACATTTGTGGTTTCAGTTGATAGATCTTGTGTTTACAAGAAAACTATCAAAATCACCACGGAGGCAGCTATAGCTACCTGCGTGACATCTGGGTCCAGGAAATTATACGAATATGAAAGTTATTGAGTGTCTTGATATAGAAACAGAAGTTAATATCGGACATAGCACTCAAGAAAGTGGCAAACCATAGACACGTGTTTCAGGCTTTTGGCCAACATCAGTATGGTGCAGCCAAGTGTAAGGATAGGCAACACTTGGTTACCAAAAGATAGAAATACAAATGCACGGAGCCACCAGCAGGAGCTAACCGCACATTTGTGGTTTCAGTTGATAGATCTTGTGTTTACAAGAAAACTATAAAAATCACCACGGAGGCAGCTATAGCTACCTGCGTGACATCTGGGTCCAGGAAATAATACGAATATGAAAGTTATTGAGTGTCTTGATATAGAAACAGAAGTTAATATCGGACATAGCACTCAAGAAAGTGGCAAACCATAGACACGTGTTTCGGGCTTTTGGCCCATCATCAGTATGGTGCAGCCAAGTGTAAGGATGGGCAACACTTGGTTACCAAAAGATAGAAATACAAATGCACGGAGCCACCAGCAGGAGCCAACCGCACATTTGTGGTTTCAGTTGATAGATCTCGTGTTTACAAGAAAACTATCAAAATCAGCACGGAGGCAGCTATAGCTACCTGCGTGACATCCGAGTCCAGGAAATTATACGAATATATATATATATATATATATATATATATATATATATATATATATATATATATATCCTACATATATTATTACATATATGTAGGATTTTGAGGTCATCTTAATTTATCGTGTGGTTTGATTCTTGAAGATGCTCGTGCATTGCAGAGCATTTGCCACACTCTATTCTAGTCGGGTGTAACTGAATAAGTGTAAAACATTTGAGGAAGTGATTCCTCATCGAAAAAAAGATAGGATCTTTCATATAAAGAAATTCCATTGGAGCATCCCTTGTTAAGATACAGCCCCTTAAAGGGGATACATGAAATTTGTATAACAATTTTTTTCACAAGCACTAAAAAAGTTACAATATTGAAATTAACCTGACGTTTTGTACTACCAAAAAGACACTTAGCCAGAAATTTATTTGGTTTACCCCATAGTTGTAAGGGGTGGAAAACGCAACCCCTAAAATTTATTTCCAATGTAACTTTTTGTTTTATCATTTGTTTACCATTTAAAAATGTATTTCCGATAGCCTGTTTCATTCTAAACACAAACTGTCTCTTGGGATTTTGGCCCAAAATGAGCCAGTTCGCAGCAAAAAATTATTTTAGGAACAACTACAGCGATACATCGTCACAAATGCGAAAATACGAAACTAATCTATCTAGTAGGTCGCTATTAGCGATAGTGACAATTAAATTGGTATGACGCTGTCAGTTTGTGAATTTTCGAAATTGAATTAATGAATTAATACTAATTGTGTGTTGTTGTTCTGTTCTTAATTTGTTACTTTAATAATTCGCTTGTTATTAAAATGACATACACAAATGAGGAAATGGCTGATATGCATTACGTTTACGGTATGTCGCAGGGGAAGCTTCTAGAAGATATGCTGAAATGTATCAACGGCAGCATCCTTCACATAGAATATTTGCTCGACTTCCTCAACGATTACGAGAATATGGTTCATTCGACAAAAGAACGCAGGATTGTGGTCGCCATCGAGAAGTACGAACACCACAGCTTGAGGAAGCAGTACTTAATTTGATCGAAGAACAACCTATTATCAGTACTAGAAAGATTGCTTTCCAGCTAAATGTTGATCATATGACGGTATTTCGAATTTTAAACGAACAACTCTTATACCCATACCATCTGCAACGAGTACAGACACTGTTACCGCAAGACTTTCCGAACCGTCTTGAATGTTGCAATTGGATGCTGGAAATGATTAGGAGAAATTGTGACTTTCTGAAGACGATATAATTCACAGACAAATGTAGTTTTTCTCGGGACAAGATTATTAATTTTCATAATTACTACATATGGGCTGATGAAAACCCTCACGCTATTGTCGAAACTAACCATCAACAGTTTTCTCTTAACGTGTGGCTCGGAGTTTAAGAGAAGTGCATCCAGTACTACTGAAGAAAGTTCCTTTGGGCGTCAGAAGGGATATGTTTTTATGTATGATGGGGCTCCCGCCCATTTTAGTCAAGTAGCACGTCAGCATTTAACTGAAACATATGCAAATCAGTGGATAGGTCGAGAAGGACCACAGAACTGGCCCGCTCGATCTCCGGTTCTCAATCCTCTCGATTTCTCTATTTGGAACCATTTACAGCATTTGGTTTATCGTACTCCTGTTCGCGATGTAGAAGACTTAAGAAACCGCATCATCGATGCGTGCAGGGTAATCAGAGAGACTCCAGAAATATTTGAGCGAATACGTGGCTCAATGCGCCGACGTCTAGACGCATGCGTAATGTCTGAAGGTAGACATATTGAACATTTACTATGTACTATTTGTGTGTTTTGTTATTAATGAATTAGTTTTGTTTATTACCCTTTAATCGTTTAATGCAGGTACTAACTACAAAATAACAATAAATCCAGTTCGCATTTATGACGATGTATCTCTGTAGTTGTTCGTAAAATGATTTTTTACTGCGAACTGGTTCATTTTGGGCAAAAATCCCAAGAGACATTTTTTGTTGAGAATGAAACAGGCTATCGGAAATACTTTTCAAATGGTAAACAAATAATAAGGCAAAAAGTTACATTGGAAATAAATTTTAGGGGTTGCGTTTTCCACCCCTTACAACTATGGGGTAAACCAAATAAATTACTGGCTAAGTGTCTTTTTGGTAGTACAAAACGTCAGGTCAATTTCAATATTGTAACTTTTTCAGTGCTTGCGAAAAAAATTATTATACAAATTTTATGTACCCCCTTTAAGGGACTGTATCTTAACAAGGGATGCTCCAATGAAGTTTCTTTATAAGTATGAAAGATCCTATCTTTTTTTCGATGAGGAATCACCTTAAATGTTTTAGACTTATTCAATTACACCCTGTATATAGATCAATTTTCAAATGTTTCCAAAATGTCATCGTAAATATCATTTGTTTATATATCTTCTTACGAGAGCAATAAAAAGTCCACAAAGCCTGACTTTTATTCAATATTAGATTATCAAATTTATCAATGATTATGAATATATTTTATGATTTTTTATGCAGATGTAGAAAAAACTATTTGTAATTTATATTGTTTCATTAATCAGTTCCATTCAATTCAATTTCAAATGATGCGGTATTCAGTAGTTCTAGTTGTCTCTTGAATCTATTCTCTTCCATCTTTTAACATATTCATAACTCATAACCACCAATAAAAAGTCCACAAAGTCTGACTTTCATTCAATATTAGATTATCAAATTTATCAATAATTATGATATATTTCATGATTTTTTTATGCAGATGTAGAAAAAACTATTTGTAATTTATATTGTTTCATTTATCAGTTCCATTCAATTCAGTTTCAAAGGATGCAGTATTCAGTAGTTCTAGTTGTCTATTGAATCCATTCTCTTCCATCTTTTAACATATTCATAACTCATAACCACCTGATATTGTTTTCTGTTACAGCTTGTCCTTTTATTCAGTGTATCATTATTCCTTGGGCAACACATTTGTCCAAAAACTCCAAGCTGGTATGCTTACCTATTCCCAGTGGTTGTATTATCAACTCTGAGCGTGCAGATTGTCCTGTATCTCATATTTTCTATAGGCTGTACAGTTAGTAGACCTGGTTTCTGGATATATCTAGTAAGTATAAGCATATTGATTTACTGTTGTTGTAGTTGTAGTCTGTAGTTGTTATAAACAAGTTCATTCTGTCATTTAAAAAAACAGATGTGTTTCATTCGTCTTTTCATTCTTTATATTCTAACTCTTTCTTCTATTTCAGGATATAGGTGTAATGTTGTTTCTGTCACTTGTTACGATTATTTGTTCTGTAATCACGTATAAGGAATGCAACCAGACTTCGATTGAATATCAGATTCCAGGAGTGAGTAGTTATTTGAACGTTTAAAGGAAAACATTTCATTCATATTATTTTCAGCCATGTGCAATGGCTGGAGGAGTAATTTTGGTTGTAAGTTGTGGGTCAATATTTCTTCTATACCGCTATGTTGAAGAAGAAATGGATGTAACTCCCATTGATGGTGGTAACAGTGAACGACCTGAGGGTAGAAAGTCTATTTTTGCTTGAAAAAGTGACCAATATGATAACAATCGAGGTTTCTGACCATAGATACAATCAGTGTACAATCGCGTTTTATCGCGATAAATTTTTGAGTCGACACCTTTTGTGTTGGTACCCTAAAATATTATAGACTGATTTTACCAGTGTTGTCTGATATATCCGAGGTTGAAATATATCTTCCGTTTAATTTCTTTAAAGCTGCGCTTATTTGTTTTTTTTTCATAGTGCACCTCTTTTGGCTGACTTCTCTTCAGAGCATTTTATACCTTCAAAACGGTATATATAAGTTTATAATATCCTACTACTCATGAATTATATATTCCCATTTAGTTTACGATTTGGTTACAGAACCGCCTTATTTTGGATTTGGTTGTTCATTGAATAATTCCGTGTTAGGAACCACACGTTAAATGGTAAGACCTCGTTAATCCTTAGCTCGCACAAGTTTCGACTTCTGAGGGTTGTCGTAGATGGGTTGTTGAAGATGTTTGTTAGTTTTTTGTTGATGTTCGTTGTGTGATGTTGATGTTCAAGCCATTGATGATGACGAAAATAACACAAAAAATAAACAGCTATGAAAAAGAAGAAGGCAAAAACCAAAACGGGATAGTACACAATGCTCGGACTGCAACAAATTCTATATAGGCCAAACCAAGAAAAAACTGATCCAAAGGTACGATGAGCACAGAAAGGCATACATAAACCCAATAGTGTATAAATCAAACGTCGCAACACACGCCTTACAAAACAAACATAATTTCCCCCCACCAGAGAAAATAAAACTCATAAAACAAGTCAATAAGGGAAACCGCATGGACATTTGGGAAAACTTAAACATCCATAAATTTAACAGTCATAAATCACTTATCGAGGAACAAGTACAAATTAAAACACAAGACTTAACATTCAATATATTAAACAAATAAAGACACACTCCTAGAAACAATAAACCTAAAGAAGATCCAACACAAAGAATAGTACTTGATGTAATCCAAATACAGGCAAGTTTACCTAAAGTACCTGAAGTACCTGTATTGAGGCGTTCGGGCCGTATAAAAGGACACACAACAGGATGACACGTTCAGATAGAGTCGGGCCTAGAGGATGACAGCACGACCAGCTGTCGAAAGCGCTCGCAGATAATTAAACAAAAGTTATAGAGCTCCAAATCCTTTTCGTAACTTACATTAATAGTAAAATACTGAAAATAAAGGAAAATTAGTTGCATCACCAAATATATATATATATATATATATATATATATATATATATACAGGGTGTCCCTGGACTTCCTCTTTTCCTCTCGGGAATGTATAGATGGGGTCAAAATATCACCAGTACTTCATATAACTTTTTTTCCTAAAATCCTTCGTTACCAAGTAACGGGCCCTCGAAGTTACAAAATGAAAAATGTTTTTCTTTGATAACTTTTCAAGTGAATATTCAAAATCATCCAAATTTTGGTAATTGACTAAACAAATAAATTCCTTCGATGAGCTTTCATGCAGGAGTCAGTTGTTTTGCTACAAAGTCAGGAACGGACTACCCCCGATGGTCCACACCCCAAAACTTTGAAATGACAGATATTTTTCAATATTTTTCAACAAATTAAGGTTACTTGGACAATTTTATGAATAAAAGTACTCGTGTGGAAAATCGATCGGAGCAACGAGTCTTGATAAAAATGTAGTTTCACTCGACGACATCAAACCCGCTCGTCCACCATTATTTGAAACGAATAATTATCAAAGCAGAAATAATAATGATAACGTTAATTCAACAACATTTATCCTGAGATGTCTACCATTATTCGAAAATATTAGTTTTTAAGGAAAATGAAAATGATAGGTAAAATGTTCATAACGAATTTTTATAATGCAAACACGTTTAACTAACGAAACTCAAGAGCCTCAAGAGCAAACAGAAATGAAAAATCCGCTACAGAAACTGCTCGATATGACCACCTTCTCTCTCTATACATTTTCTTAGTCTGCGAAGACACCCTCTCGAAATAGCATTCCAGGGTCGTTTCGTAGGGCTTCACAATGTAATGTTATTCTATTCAACAAAGCATCTCATGTGTGAATAGGTGTAGCGTAAACAAGGCTTTTTAGATGCCCCCACAGAAAGAAATCCAATGGATTTAAATCCGGAGACCGCGATGGCCATGAATATGGCCCACCTCTACCAATCCATCTATTGTGGAAAATATGGTTCAGATGGTCACGCACAATCAAACTAAAATGAGGAGGAGCGCCATCATGCATAAACCACATATCTCTTCGGGTTTGCAATGGAACATGTTCCAAAAGTCCATTCAAATCGTTCTGAATGAACTCCAAATAACGTTCTCCATTCAATCGGTCCTGTAGAACGAATGGTCCTATAAGATGGTTTCCTATGATACCAGCCCAAACATTCACGTTGAATTTCCGTTGGTGTTTGGTTTGCAATATCCCATGGGGATTTTCTTCGGCCCATATATGGAGATTATGAGAGTTGATAACTCCATCTCTACTGAAACCTGCTTCATCAGTGAATAAAACTCGATTAATAAAAGTCATATCCTCTCTTTGCCTATCCATGAACCAATTGGCATATTCCAGTCGTGCTGGAAAATCTTGAGGTGTCATGGCATGTACCTTCTGGATATGAAATGGGTGGAGCAGTTGTTCCCTAATTATTCTATGAATAGTGGACTTGGATGTATGGAACTGTTCTGATAGATTTCTGATGCTCATTGAAGGATCATCAGCGACGGCTTCCAAAATATTTTCCTCCAATACAACGGTACGTACAGTCCTAGGAGCGCCCTCACCACCTCGTTTTGGCAAAACTGTACCTACAATAATATCGAAATAAAACAACAATTATTACATACCTGTCTCCCTCAAGCTGCGATCGACACGCTCGAATGTTTCTCTTGACGGTACCGTTCGATTGGGAAAATGCTCGGAATACAGACGACGAGCTTCTGCAGCATTACAAAATGCTCGTCCATAAAATACATGCATATCTGCATATTCATTGAATGTAAACTGTTCGGCCATATCAAAAAAAATCAAAATATCCTATAGAATATTGACAATACAATGATAGTCATATGACAACGCACCACTCAACAAAACAAAATCGCATTCCAGTTTCTCATTTTTTATCAAAACTTTCTGAAAGGTTTTTTTGTCAACATCTGTGAAAGAAATGGAACATAATTATTCCCTGGATATTTTTCACCTGATCATGTGCAGCCGTTTTTGTAGTTCATTCGTTTGCTTTTTATTAGTATAGTAAATATTTTTTCCGATGTGCGTTTTTTCAGCTAAATTTAGATTCGTGTTAAAGAATTTCTCCCATAAAATTATAATTATCAGTGAAACTCCTCAACAGTTTAGCTGTGAAGAATAATTTGAAACATTCGAACGTTGAGTTTCATGAGATTCAGATAACTGATCAACACGAAACGTGATTATTCCACACGTATTATGTACATACAAAATATGGAATGAATTCGATATTTCATAGTAGAGTAGCTTGTTAGTTTAAAAACACCACGAATCTACAGAACTTGATATTTCTTTTGAAAAAATATCTGCTATCACAATTGTGACTTAAACTTCCATATAGGTACTGTACTTTTTGTTTACGACTTCATTTTAGCATACTTTGTATTATTCCTGTTATAAATGTTGTTGAATTAACGTTATCATTATTATTTCTGCTTTGATAATTATTCATTTCAAATAATGGTGGACGAGCGGGTTTGATGTCGTCGAGTAGAACTACATTTTTATCAAGACTCGTTGCTCCGATCGACTTTCCACACGAGTACTTTTTTTCATAAAATTGTCCAAGTAACCTTATTTTGTTGAAAAATATTGAAAAATATCTGTCATTTCAAAGTTTTGGGGTGTGGACCATCGGGGGTAGTCCGTTCCTGACTTTGTAGCAAAACAACTGACTCCTGCATGAAAGCTCATCGACGGAATTCATTTGTTTAGTCAATTACCAAAATTTGGATGATTTTGAATATTCACTTGAAAAGTTATCAAAGAAAAACATTTTTCATTTTGTAACTTTGAGGGCCCGTAACTTGGTTACGAAGACTTTTAGGAAAAAAAGTTATATGAAGTACTGGTGATATTTTGACCCCATCTATACATTCCCGAGAGGAAACGAGGAAGTCCAGGGACACCCTGTATAGTGTCACACCAATAGGTGGTTTCACTTATGTTTCGCTTGCTTTCTCGCAGTTATTTTTATTAAGTAATGTTTTTGGTTTTTCACATTTTGTCTTCAATCGAGGACCGCCTGCCCGGTACTGACGATGCCCAACATGCTGAAACAGCTCTGTCTACCGGTGGCTCTTAAATTGAAATCAAATAGGGAATGATCGGAGTAATAATTATATTTATTTTTCGAATGTGAATTATCACATTGATTATTGAAAAGCATAAAAGTATCCTTAGTACATTTATAGATAGTGAACAAATAAAAACGAATGCCAATTAGGTTCACATGGAACCTGTCTGTGGAAACAAATGTTTCTTTTTGTTTCTTCTTATGTGAATTATGATTGTTCTACCTCATCAGTTTACAAGCTTTTATTGCGGAAATAATAAATTTTTAAATTCACCAATAAGCTTATGAATGGAAATTGAAACGAATCTAGAAGAAAAGAAAATAAAAACAATAAGAATTAGGAATCAATTTGCTGAGTCTACAAAGTTTTTGATGAATTGTCTAGTTTGTTCAAGAATCCATTTTTTAATGCGCTTCTTCATCAGATCAATATTCTCAAGTATTTTAACTGAGACAAGAAGATGATTTAGGAGTTTATCTTCAATATAGTTGAAACATCTTCGACCAATTGTTTTATTTGCTCTTGGTATGTACCTGCTGCAGAGTTTTGTGCTCATGTTGTTCGATTGTGGGGTAAGTTTTTCAAGTAATTTAAATTTTTCAGGAGAAATGTAATGATCGTTTTAGAAAACAGTTGTCTTAAATCTAAGAATTTTAATTCCCCATAGAGCTGTTGTTCTGTTGGATAACGAGAACTTTTGTTACATATAATTTTCAAAATATATTAGTGTATTTTTTCTAGTGGATCGGAGTACAGTTGCATTTATACCACCCGCATTTATACTAACCCAACTAATGCCGCGCAGAGAGTTGAAGTAAAACCATCGGGCACCTATGCAACGTCTACGACTTGGAAGATTCGTCGCAAGTTATTTCCCACTATGAGAAGCGGAAATCAATTTCGTTTGGTCGATCCAACAAACCGATAGACCCTTTTCGTGGTGTTTGCCCCATCATCAGTACCGGGCATGGTCTCTTCAGAACGGTATGAACCGTCTGAGTATCACGACCAGTCATGTAATCAGTCCAGCTAGTCATGTAATCTCTCTGCAGTTGATTCAGTGGGATGTCCACTGCGCCACCTGCAAAAAGAGCCAGGATACAATTCCACAAGCATACTCCGGGGTCGGAATAATAATTATAATATAAAAATAAAACCTCGCAACACACGCCATACCAAACAAACATAATTTCTCCCCACCAGAGAACATAAAACTCATAAAACAAGTCAATTAGGGAAACCTTATGGACGTTTGGGAAAACTTGAACATATTGAAATTTAACAGTCATAAATCACTTAAGTACAAATCAAAACACAACAAGACCTAACATTCAATATATTAAACAAATCAAGACACACTCCTAGAAACAATAAACCTAGAGAAGATCCAACACAAAGAATAGTACCTGATGTAATCCAAATACAGGCAAGTTTACCTAAAGTACCTGAAGTACCTGTATTGAGTCGTTCGGACCGTATAAAAGGATACACAACAGGATGACACGTTCAGATAGAGTAGGGCCTAGTGGATGACAGCACGACCAGCTGTCGAAAGCGCTCGCAAATAATTAAAAAGAGGTTATAGAGCATTAAATCCTTTTTGTAACTTACATTAATAGACTGAATAATATACAATGGTTCCCAACTCTTTCCTATCTCACAGTTAAGGAAGGATTCTCCTACTTTTTGGAATCTATTAAATGGTGTTTTGAAGTCTCCCGTCCAAAGAAAATTGTCAAAGCGAAAAAGTTAAATAATCGTTGGATAACCAATGATCTTGTCGAAGAGGGAAAATATTTGAGAGAAATGTTCCATGTCTTAACTAGTTTTCAAGTAATTGACTTGCTAAGCATGTCTAATTATAAAAATAGACTTAAAGAGCATAAAAAAACATTAGGCATAGTAAATTAGACTACTTTTCCGCAAAAATTAGTAATGCTACCAATAAAACTAGGGAAACGTGGAATATAATAAACAAGGGTTTCCCAAAACCATTGGGAAGCCCTTAGAAGTAGCTGATGCATTTGCTGAGCATTTTTCAAAAGCCGCCGAATCTCTCATAAATAATCACTTTGGACTAAACTTATCACTGCCTTGCACTACAAGTACTAAGCTTAATATTCTCTATCCATACGAAGACAGTCCGATAACTAAACGTGAGATACATGATACCCTAAAATTAATGAAAAATAAAAAGTCATCAGGCGTTGATGATCTATCTATGAGTACTATTAAGAGCATAATAGATACTATAATCGACCCACTCACTTATCTTTTCAATCAATCATTCATCCAAGGATATTTTCCGGATGAATTCAAAAAAGCTCTAATTATACCGTTGTCTAAAAAAGGTAGTAGAGACGAAATAGATAACTACAGACAAATTTCTCTGCTTTGTGAACTTTCCAAACTATATGAGAAATTAGTGGCTAGCAGAATTATCAGCTATCTGGAAAGTAATACCCTGCTATCAAACTGCCAACACGGTTTTAGGAAAAATCATTCTATTGAAACAGCTAGCTATTGTTTTCTCAGTCATATTTATGAAAAACTTGATAAAAATGATTTTATTATCAGTATGTTTTTTGACCTGTCAAAAGCTTTTGACACGGTATCAACTAATTTTGTGTTGACCAAATTAAGTGTGCTTGGTTTGCCTAATAACATAGTACTATGGTTTAAGTCTTACTTGAGTGGTCGTAGCATAATTGTAAAGCAAATAAATTCAATGTCTAATGAACGCGAGGTTAGATTGGGGGTTCCCCAAGGCTCTGTTCTTGGTCCCCTATTGTTTTTAATTTTTGTCAATGATCTGTCGGAATATATGAGTGAATGCTATTTAACTATGTTCGCTGACGACACCACCATTACAGTCGCTGGACCTACTACAGATGATTTGCTAACAAAAGTTAGACTGATTATAGACCAGTTCACAAGCTGGTGTGATCGTAATCGTCTAGTTCTGAATACCTCAAAGTCGGTATCGATGAGATTTTATAATAGAAGTAGGGGTACCATAAGTGAATTAGCTCAGTGCGATAATATTAATATCAATGCAGCAAACGAAGTTAAATTTTTAGGAACAATATTGGATGAAACATTAAGTTGGGATCAACACATTGATAGTGTTTGTAAAAAACTAAATAAAGCATATTTTGCGATCAAGCAAATGAAAAACTGTGTTGACCAACAAGGTCTATTGGCAATCTATTTCGCTATGGCTTATTCCCATATTTCACTCAATATAATGTCTTGGGGTTCTGGTAGAGATATTAATAGGATATTTGTAGCACAAAAACGTATTGTAAGATTGATTTTCAATATGGAATATAGAGATAGCTGTAAACCGATATTTGTCAGAATGCAACTATTATCGGCACCATCAATTTATCTGTTCAAATGTGTTAATTTTGCGAGAAAAAATCTGTCCACTTTTGCAACCATCCCACAATCATAACACGCGGCATGGAAGCTTATTGAGAATACCAGCCCACACCACATCTAAATTTAAAAACTATCCCCAGTATAGTGCTATTACGTTTTATAATAAACTACCCAACTTTTTAAAAAACTCCAAATCAGACAATATTTTTTATAAAAGTACTAAGGAATTTTTTATTGAAAAATGTTTTTATAATGTACAAGAGTATCTGGATGGCAACTTCAGCTGAGTTTAATTTTATTTCGTTTAGTATACTAACAAACTCTCATTGAGATTTTAAACTTTATATCTTACTTACTTGCTATATTTTAAATGTATATGTTTAGTATAAATAGTACCTGTGACATAGCATATGTGCATATTGTACCTCAGTGGCTAAATAAAATATTATTATTATTATTATAGTAAAGTATATATATATATATAAATATATATGAACTCTAGAAAGGTTAATGCAGTCAAGCTGCTGGAAAATAATTCCATGAAATTAGTACTTTGTGATCATTCCCATATTGCTTTCAATTTAAGAGCCACCGGTAGACAGCTGTTTCAGCCTATTGGGCTGAAACATATATATATATATATATATATATATATATATATATATATATATATATATATATATATATATATATTTTATTTTTTTTGAACACCTTTCATATAGTGTTTTGAAAAATTCACGGAGATATTGCACCTGAATTATCTACGTTACCAATTGAAATATGTACTGAGACTGATATGGAAATGACTTCGTGAATAATCTATTTTATTACAAGTGTATCATTGCTACTATGGAATTTGGTGTCTAGTTGTTTACAACACTAAAAAACCTTCAAATTTTCAATTCTCCCTATGCTATGGTATATTTCGCGCTAGATATTATAATTTTCGTTATGTTTAAAACGATTCCCCACATCAGCCTGTTGCACTTGATATAAGGTAATAGGTGTTAATGCTCTTTTGTCTTCAGAAAATGATCTATTCGTTTTTTCAACACCCAGATGATTCAAATGAAACCTATTTCATCGAAATAGAACAATTGAGGTGTAACCGGAAGTGGTCTGATTTTGACATCGCCTACTAGGCCCCATTGCCCTGGAGACAAATTTTTTCCAACCCACCATGACTCATCAGCCAGCCGCCGGCTGAAAGATGTTGCACTAACGCACCACGTCTAATGGAACGTGACCTTATAATTTTTTTCGTCGTGATACATTTTCTCACCGATCACAATCCGCCATTTAATTAACCACAATTTTTTCTTCTCATTTGTCAGCCGTCATTTTTTCCTATCATCGATTATGTAACTTTCACCGGCAATAACAACAAGCCATATTGGTCATGTGACACTTTACCACCAATCACAAAACTAGAACCTATCAAGACCACACTAAAACCGCCGCCCAACCGCAACATGTTTACCACAACCAACTCCGCTCTCACAAGATGTTTACCTCACATGACTTGGGGATCAAACTCTCACACCCACCGTAAAACGACTTGCAGATGTTTTCCCAAACATATTTTTCACAGTAGAATAATACAACCAGTAGGCTCTCTTACCACGTGATCCGCCCGAATTACCGAGGACCTTCAACCTATCTCAGGATGAGATTCTCTTCCAACGCGTTCAGTGCTGTAGTATCGAAAGATTTGACGGTAACACGGACATCGGATTGGTTATAATAAACGATCGGAAATTGATACTGTGTTTAGTTTATTCGCTGTTGTTATTATTGTTTTTAATTTTTGTAGTTGGTTATAAGTAATTTACCACAAAATATTATAATTTCTTTTTTATATGAGCACACGCCTATGGTAAAAGAACGGAATTGGCCCCACACTTCGTTTCGAGGTCACCAAGAACTTTGTGAATTCATGAATGAAAGTAGTGGGAGTGGACTTACTGGTTGATTTCCTCTATGACTGAGTCAAAAAGTCCTTATGATTTCCAGAAAACCACATGGCGGTTCTGCGACCGAAAGTTGGTCCCAGAACCGCCATTGATAGTCTACTTAACGGATATATAATTTTATTTCTGACCGGGATATTATAAGCTTATATCGTCATAGTTACGCTATCAATAAAGAGGGTCATAACTCCCTTGGGACATTATAGATTTTATAATTCCCTCTACCTTTCACAAGTACAAATGAATAGAAATGAAAACTGAACCATATTTTATTTATTCACGTCATTACAAATAATAAATGTACAATTTTGAAATGTTCCCTGAAAATTACTTCCGCCACTGGAAACAATTTCTTCTTTTGTGTGGCTGGAGCTTCTGTTCACTACAGTCGAGGTACCTGCCTCTTCTGATGACAAAGTAGACAACATACGCGCCGTTTTATTTCTCAATTCGATGCTATCCTCCAAATACCCCTCCGCCACCGTGGAACTTTTCCAACCTCCGTGTCTTTTTAAGTTAGTCATAGTTGCTCCTGCATTGGCTAGAGCAGTAGCAGAAGTGCGACGAAGGCAATGTCCCGTATAGGAAGATGAGTTTGGCAATCCTAAATACATTGCGATTTTGCTGGGGATTTTCCCAAACATGTTTTTTCCAATTGGCTGAGATGTACATTTATTTTGTCGGAAGCTCAAAAAAAATCGTTCAATACCTTTAGGACGCAAAGACATATAAAGTCTTAATAAAGGCAAAGCGGAGAACTCTTTTTCATCCACAACTGTAAATTTCTTCGATACACCAGTTTTACTTTCCGGTACGTTCACTACCATAACGGAATCCCGGTCCTCTATATCCGATATCTTCATATTCAAAAGTTCCTGACTTCTGCATCCTCCAAAATAACCCATAATCAAAACAACCTATAACAAAAAAAAAGGAAATAAATACACACAAAAAGGAAAATAAAAAAAAAATTACCTTATGCAATAAATGAATATCATTAGGAGCGTCCTTTAGGAATCTGATAACATATTTAGGAGATAAAACAGCAGACTTTTTCGGCTTATAACTCTTACTCTTCCGTTTCAAAAAAGCCTGTAGTTCATTGAACTTGGTGATATCTCGTTTCTCATGTATAGTCACCATCGATAAAGTTGTTTGACATTTCAGTAATTCAATTTATTTCGAAAATGTCACTTCCTCGCTTTGGTGTTCAAAATGATGCGGCAATTGACAAAATCATTGAAGAAAATACACAAAAAAATACTGTCAATAGTAAAAAATACACTTGGAAAATATTTATGGAGTTATATCATTATACGAATTGTTCTTTTAATAACTGTGTGTTCAATAAATAATTTTGTTCGAATTGCAAAAAATTTTCTCACCGAATATCCCTCGAACATTGATAAATAACTCATAATTTTATCACAACTTCCTCAAGCACGTTATTTTAGGTAAATCCCTCCGCCTTCGGCGTCGGGATGTTACCAAATAACATGCTTTCGAAAACTGTGATAAAATTATTTCGTTAGTTATCAATGTCCTTGGGATATTATAGCTGATAATATCTCGGCAATGTGTTGCTCCAATATTACAACTAGCCTAGCTCCAATATTACAACTAGTCAATGTTAACATTTATCAACAACCCGACGAGAAATTTCTCTTATAATGGGGAATGTTCCTCAATTTGGGTTATTACAGCAAATGCAAGTTTGAACAAAATAAAGTTGAGTTTAATTCATGAGTTTTTCAAATTCATTTCGAAAATTATTCATATTGATGTTTCAAATGTTGGGTTTATTTTTTGAAGGGATTTTTTTCTAATTCACATATTGGCAACAGCGCCTATATCAAGTTGAAATAATTTATATGTACTTAGATATTCTACTTTAAAAAAATAAAATTATCTTTATAAATCAGCAATTACGGCAAAATATAAATTTTAGTTCAAATCCACCTCCACAAGCCACATAAACAACAGTTGTTTTGTTATTTATTTATATAGAGGAAGATAGGTTAGATGACAAAATGTCATATGTCACGGAATGTCTCGGAACATAAGTAAACAGAACAGCACACCTCTGAAATATGTCATCTTTGTTTGCCTCATAAAGGTAACAGATTCATTGTCCTTTATTAGCTATAACCGATGTTGCCAAATGGTGAAATAGAAACGAATCCCTTTAAATGTTGAATGCATTATTTCATTCCTCTTTTTTAAGTATTCAAATAATTTTTTAAAGAAAAAGGTTGAAATGATGAGTTTAAAATGCGTTGTTTTAGATCTCTTTTATGAAAACTACTTGATTTTCGTCAGGAGGAACATTCCCCATTGTCATCTGTGAAAATACTTCATGGTTTCTCTTCCGTACTGAATGTCTCAGTGTCTGTGTTATCTGTAAAGGTATTCTGTCTCCATGGTCCATGGTCACGGAGTCACGGACAATTTTCCTTCAATACCGCCAAAATTTTTTATTTTTATAAATACGTTTGTTTCCCTAACCTTTTCAAATAAATTTGATTCCCAATATTTACTCTATGATTTTGAATGAAGAAAAATGGACGAAAATCCAAATTTTGAAGAAATGAAAAAAATTGTAGAAGGTAACTTTATGATTTTTTGGGAATAGTAACTTGATGAAGACCTTTTTAGATGCTGGCATGTATGAAGAAAACATGTCAAAAGAAGACATTCAATCTATTGGTAATCTGTTAACCAAGTCTAAGGAGGAAGTCGAATTTAAGAAAATGAATGAGAATCAAGAAATTGATGTAGAAGAGGACACTAACTTGGAGCAACTCAAAGTATTTGAACCCAAAACATCAGGTTGTAGTAAACCAAGTATTGAATCTGAACAAATTGACGAATATGATTCAGATGATTTATATAGCGAATCATTAGATTCAGTGAAAGATGCCACCAAGCATAGTTTTGGTTTTAATGATATGCTCAAGAGTACTGAAATTAGTTTGCAATGCATACCCCATGAATTAAAATTTGTACCTATCCAAAGTTCCCAAAGATTTTTAAACGCTGATTGTTTGCTGAAAGCTAAAACTCTCTATTCATATCATACCAAAATTGATCTATCAAGAGTCATATTAGCTAAAAAGTCATTTTATCCTGCTCCATTGAAAGATCCCATTAGCACAAACCAGTCTCTAACTAATACTTCAGGTAACAAAGGAGATAAGGAAGATACTTATATCAGTCGTTCAGGCCGTCAAACTAAAAGAAAGGTTTATTATGATCAAGATGAAGATAGCTTGGATGGAGTTACTTCCATCAAAAAGACAAAAGGTTCCGAAGACCAAGAACGGCCCTCTAAAATAAAAACTCCCACTAGGAAAACTGAGAAAAGAACGGAGGATAAATATAAGGAGGATTATCAAAATATTAGTAAGGATTTAAATTTTTCAGTTTTTTATGATTTATTGAAAGTTTATTAGGAAAACGATGAAAAACTGCATTAAACTGTGTCTGTTATTTCATTGAAATTCATAGCCGAGTCAGAAAAAAATGCTTCATAATGATGTTCAAGTCAGTTTTCAAAAGCTAAAGATGTTTTAGAGCTCTGTTAGGCCAACCCCCAGCCCCACAACTTGGGTTTATTCAATTTTTAGTATGGCTATCAACAGACTATAGCAAATGCATGCTGAACTTATAGAAGATGAAGCAATAAATAGAATTTTTAGAGGAGTTCAGTATTGATAACAATACTTAAATAATCTGTTGTATGAATAGCCCAATAAAAGTTACAATGAATTCACCTCTGGATGTCAGTCAATAAATGTATTTAATTGAGATACATATTCTTGTATATAATAGATGTTAGCATATCTTTAATAATAATTACAGTAAATTAAAACAAATAAATAAATAAATAACAATAAATAAGTGGTGGTGTTCAGTTCTTGAGATGTATTGTTGGTTTTCTCAGAAGTTGAGAACTTGTGCGAGCTAAAACTAACGAGGTCTTACCTTTTAACGTGTGATTCCTAATATCGTAAGTGAACCTTGAGAATTTAGATAGTGCAAAATATGTTCTCAAACATCATACTTGATTAATACAGTTTGTTTTAAAATATATAGTTGCTGAAGAAAAACAAGAGTAAAACTAAGAGAAAAACAGAAAGTAAAATAAGAGTACCTTACCAGGAATTTGTGATGTAGTGAAGACATTGATGTTTTTCTAAACTTTGTCATTTGATAACAAAATGAGACTGGTTGTAAACTCAATTAGCTTATGTCCGGCTTATATAAAAAGATCTCTGTGGAGTTGTTGGAACATGGACTTGCATACCCATGATTATGAGTTAAATTCTCACCAACTGTTTTTTTCCATTCATTACATTTCTGAACAATTTTAAATCGAATAAAATAACAAATAATATATTTGAATGCCATTTTCAGATTGATTTTAGTTATGAAATTTATCAATATATATATTTTTAATTGGTGTTATCGGCATCGACTACATTGACCATTATTCTCATTCTGGATATTCATTGAAAATAATAAATCATTTCGAAATATTCCTGATATAGTCGGAGAAAAAGTATAGTATTTTACTCACGAGAATAGATCATTACTTGTTTGAATAATTAATGATAAAGGTTGTAGGCGAGAGTCAACTAACTCCATTCTCACGAGTAATGGTCACATGTCTCTCTTGTTGAATAATATAATTATATATATACAGAGTGACCCATTTGAAAGCGGGCCACCTCTCTAAAACTGTTATTTATTATCCGATTCAGAAGTTTTTTTTTTCAATAGATAGAGCGTCAATAGTTCTATTAGAGTGCTGTGAAGTCGAAATATAAATAAAATTTTCAAGGCCTACTTCGAATTTTTTTCAAGGTCAAAAATCCAAAAAACATACTAGCGATTTTTTTATATGAAATTTGACGACGCCACTGGATTTGTGATGCTTTCAAATGGTTGTGACTGAAATTTCAAGATGAAATATGTTTTTTTAACAGAAATATAGCATAAGTAAAATTTTTATCACTTTATCTAAATATTTCGAATTGTCGTCATATTAAATCACAATATTATTAATAATATCGTTTAAAATGCTCTTTCACGTCGTTAGCAGTCGAGCTTGTAAACAGCAGTTATTCAAAATGGTGTCAAATTATGTTTCTTTCAAACAGAACTCCATAAAGTATAGAAGATAGTTATGTCCATCAAAACACTGCAGTTTTTTTGTCATCAGAGAAATGAAATATACATCTTTACATCAAATAGTAATCAATATTCAATAATCAATAATAACCAATACTGATGAAATAAATGAACTACAACAAAAAAATGGATTGAGATGAGAGTGCCCAGACATTAATTTCCGTACTTTGTAACTAATTTCCGATTTAATTCGATACGTTTATTCTACCATTTTCTAATGCTAACTAATCATAAGATTCGATCAAAATTCGATCATTGGTTTGGGGTAACATTTATGCAAGCCTGGTCTTATTCTTTCACGCAGTTCCTCTTTGGTGGTTGTCAGTTATTCCGAATATCTACATATCTTGGTTTCATTCAAACATGTTTGGGATGCCACATTTCGAAAATATTATTTTTATTAGAAGGCTTTGAAAGTTAAGTTGCCGTGGAGATGACAAGTCATTAAAATAAAAGACGAAAAGACACAAATTTGTCAGTATTAATAGTGAAGTTTATAACTCTTCAAGTACCTACACTAATAAAGAAGTATGGCAGATAATTTGACTTTGCAGGAGAAAATTGAAATAGTAAAACTTCGTGGTAACAACGACAGATCCGAAAGGGAAGTATGTAGAATTTTCAATAACATGCATCCGGAGCGTCGAAATATTAGCAGAGCTACAGTTGGAAGAGTAAACAAAATTTTCAATCAGTATGGAGCTGTTAGTAAACATATCCTGAAGAATATTAATACTGTACAAAGGCAGAGACGAAATAATTCTGAACGAATTCGAAATTATTTTAATAATAATCCGAAAACAAGTGTGAGAATTGCAAGTTTGGACATCAACTTACCGCGTGAAACAATAAGGAGAAATCTTAGGAAATATAATAATATGAAGCCCTTTAAACCAAAGTTTCTTCACACCTTAGAAGAAGGCGATAATGAAAAGAGGATGGAGTATAGTTTATGGGCTCAAGGAGAATATCTAAATAACAGGAATTTTCTGAAAAAAATTTTGTTCAGTGACGAGGCAACATTCACAACCAATGGAACAGTTAATTCTCAAAATTCAAGGTACTGGACGGAAGAAAATCCACATTGGATAATAAATTGCAGAAGACAGTACTCCCAAAAAATAAATGTTTGGTGCGGAATATTACATACCAGAATAATTGGCCCCTTTTTTTTTGAAAACAATTTGAATGGTCAAATTTTTTTGAATTTTTTGAAAAACGAGTTTTCCAACGCTATGGATGAACTTCCACTAGCAGAAGAGGCCCATATTCTATTTCAATTAGATGGCTGTTCCATCCACAATAGCAGGATTGTTAGAGATTGGCTGGAAGAAAATTTTCCTAATCGGTGGATAGGGCGAAATAGTTCACTGATTGAGTTTCCCCCCAGATCCCCGGACTTGACTCCACTTGATTTTTTTTTATGGGGCACCGTTAAGGAAAAAGTATACAAAACTCGCCCAACGAGCAAAGAGGAACTGCGTGAAAGAATAAGACAGGCTTGCAGAGATATCACCCCAAATCAATTATTGAATGTTTTGGTTAACATTAGAAAACGATATGATAAATGTATCGAATTGAATGGAGATTTGGTGGAACAGTCCAAAATTTAATGTGTGGGCATTGTCATGTTAATACATTCTTTTGTAGTGGTTCATTTATGGTTTTAATATTGATAATTATATTATGATATAAAGATGTGTATTTCTATTCTTTGACAACAAACTGCAGTGTGCTAATAAAGATAACTATATCGCACATAAAGTTGTTATGTTCTGAAGAAGTATTTCAAACCATATTATTTACAAAATTGTTATTTAATATACAACTATTTGAATTATTTTGACAGTGATTGGTATATTTTACTTATGCCATATTTCTGTTAAAAAACATTATTTTATCTTGAAATTTCAGTCACAACCATTTGAAAGCATCACAAATCCAGTGGCGTCGTCAAATTTCATATAAAAAAATCGCTAGTATGTTTTTTGGATTTTTGACCTTGAAAAAAATTCGAAGTAGGCCTTGAAAATTTTATTTATATTTCGACTTCACAGCACTCTAATAGAACTATTGACGCTCTATCTATTGAAAAAAAAAACTTCTGAATCGGATAATAAATAACAGTTTTAGAGAGGTGGCCCGCTTTCAAATGGGTCACTCTGTATATATATTTTTTTTGAATGATGCAACTGATTTTCCTTTATCTTCAGTATTTCAATATTAAATTTTACAAAAAGGATTTGAAGCTTTATATCTTCTATTAATTATCTGCGAGCGCTTTCGACAGTTGGTAGTACTGTCATCTTCTAGGCACTCCTCAAACTGAACTTGTCATCCTGTCGTCTGCCTCTTTATACGGTCAGAGCGTCTCAACTCAGGTATTTCAGGTACTTTAGGTAAATTTGCCTGTATTTGTACTGCATCAGGTACTCTTCTTTGTGTTAGATCTTCTCTGGGAATGTATATGGTTTTGTTTAATATATTGAATGTGAGGTCTTGTTGTGTTTTGATTTGTACTTGTTCCTCGATAAGTGATTTATGACTGTTAAATTTATGGATGTTCAAGTTTTCCCAAATGTCCATGCGGTTTCCCGAACACGAAGATAACACAAAAAATAAACAAGTATGAAAAAGAAGATGACAAAGACCAAAACGGGATATACAGTATACAATGCTCGGACTGCAACAAATTCTATATAGGCCAAACTAAGAAAAAACTAATCCAAAGGTACAATGAGCACAAAAAGGCATACATAAATCCAATAGTATATAAATCAAAACCCCGCAACATACGCCATACAAAAAAAAACATAATTTCCCCCCACCAGAGAACATAAAACTCATAAAACAAGTCAACAAGGGAAACCGCACGGACATTTGGGAAAATTTGAACATCCATAAATTTAACAGTCATAAATCACTTATCGAGGAACAAGTACAAATCAAAACACAAGACCTCACATTCAATATATTAAACAAAACCATACACATTCCTAGAGAAGATCTAACACAAAGAAGAGTACCTGATGCAGTACAAATACAGGCAAATTTACCTAAAGTACCTGAAATACCTGAGTTGAGACGCTCTGACCATATATAAAGAGGCAGACGACAGGATGACAAGTTCAGTTTGAGGAGTGCCTAGAAGATGACAGTACTACCAACTGTCGAAAGCGCTTGCAGATAATTAATAGAAGATATAAAGCTTCAAATCCTTTTTGTAATATATATATATATATATATATATATATATATATATATATATATATATATATATATATATATATATATATATATTATAAAAAATTATTAGAAAAAAATTACTCTTAATGGAATTACACGATATACATTATGTGTTAATAGATTTTTTTGAGTTAGGTCTATTGTGTTAGGTTAAAATCTCATCCACATGAATATCATAATAATTGTTACTTTAGCACTATTGTAAAATTAGGATTAGGTACCCCTAATTCAGTACATCTATTTTTCTGATCAGGCTTGCTTTGTACTTCAACTACATACTAAGTTAATTGTACGTCCACCATGTATGTACATTGGACTTACAGAGAATGTTCATTAAATAATTACTGAATTTACAAAAACATACTATACGAATATGGTATTATTTTACAATCTGGGTAGATGCCTCATTCAAAAAGTAGGTTAACATTGCACAGTATAAGTGTGTGGTTCAACCATTAAATCAAGAATTTCAACTTCAAGAACTTTTTGCCAAAAAATTAAATTCTACCTGGGCCAAATGAGTTTTTCAACTATACCTTGGAGTGAATCAAACACGTTTATATTCAATAGTTTTTTCTTTAAAATAAAGTGAAGAATTCGAAATTTACATCTCATACAACAATGATGAAAGATGAATTGTGTATTGTCATTGTGTTGCCATTGAATATTATGAAAACCAATCATCACTGCAATTTCCTCACTTGAAGCTAGGAGTACAGTGAATCCTTCTAGAACACGAATAATTTAATATTATGTTTTTTAGTATGAAACAGAAAAATTTAATAAAAAAAAATTAATAATTTCTGCTGAAAGCCTCTCTAATGGAGTTTGGTTAATAAAAACAGAAGACAGTGAATGTCGAAAAAGTACTGAATAAACAGGTCGTTGCTTAATTTGTGAACTTTTTGGTAAAATGAAAGTATCACTTCAACAAATGATGGGTAACTCAAGAGATAGAATAACTGAAAAGAAAAAGGTCTGGGACTTATGAAATAAGTTGTGAGGATTGCGACAAAAAGTATGTTGGTCAAATTAAGCCAACTATAATAACTCGTTACAAAGAACACATTTCACAAATTCGGTTTCATAGGCTAGAGAAATCTAGTGTCTTCCAACATACTTCAGAAAACAACCATAAAATAAGTGAGAAATGCTTAATGAGAAAGCGATAATAGTGGAATGAGATCTATCAACAGCGACACAGATCCCATTCCAAACGGGCCATTGTTTACTCTTACATAATAGCTACAGGAAGAAAACAAGTAAATATTAGGTATCATAACAGGTAGTCATTCACATATAAATTGGGAATTAGAATACAATACTAGTAAATAATTTAATGGCACTCATTTGATTTTCCTCATTATGTAGTAATGTACAGTTGTAAATAAAAACTCTGAGATGCCTATAAAATTTAGTTATAGTCATCTGATGGTGATTCTAACTTGGTTCTGTAAGGTTTCGTACTGGTGAGGGAAAAGTGTTTTTTTTTCAATAGATTATTTTCGTTTTCATTAGACTAACTTGGTTAGTGAACATGAGATTCATTACTTTTTCAGTGAGAGAAAAGTGATTTCAATGAATTCACTTCAGGACAGAAGTTCAAATTCTACCTATTAGGTGAACAATCATATAAATATTGGGATCAGCTTCACAGAACTTATTTTCGTGAAATTCTGTTGAATTAAAAATATCTTCTCATCAGTAATACTTATGATTTCAGACGTAAATGAACAAGAACCGGAATTGACCCCAAAGACAAGTGAGAATACTAAATCAAGTGCAAAGTTAAAAAGGTTATCAAATGTAGAAATCATGAAGAGGTCCTCTTTGTTTGCGGATTCTTCTCCACGACTCAACCGAACTGAAGCTATTTTCGATAAATTGGTAGAGGAAAAAAATAAGAAAGACATCGAAGAGAAAGTTATGGAATCATTTCAAAGATCTTTGAATGCTATATCCAAGGAATCTGAGAAAACTGATGAAGTTATAAATGTGGATGAGGAGGAACCTAGTAGAAGAGTAGTACCTCCTGCGCCTATTTTAAAGGGACGAAAACCTATAAATAGTCGAAAGAAAAAACCTAGTAGCAAGTATTCCAAATTATGAATAGATCACAATAGATCACTTTTTATCCAATTGATTTTGCATGAAACCTGGGATACAGTGAAGTTTTTTTTCAGATGTTGAGCCTTTGAACATAAAAAAGACTAACAAAAATAGTTCTCCTGTGAAAAGTCCTGTTGCAAGTTCCAGTCAAGCGTCCAGTGAAAGTTCAGAGACATTTTCAATCCCAAAAACTATTGTTTCTACCAGAAGGATTTCACAAGTCCAGACAACTGAAAGTGTATCTCCTAGAAGTAGAAGTAGAGATCTTCCTGTTCCAAACAGTGTATCTTGTCCTATATGTGGAGATAATTTCCATAAAAATAAAATAGTGGTAAGAAGCGAATTCATATTATTTTTGATGATGCCGATACTATACTAGGTTGATTTGTAAATTATTTTTCTTGGAATTAAGATAAAGCTAACACTGTATTTATGTTCTTATGTTGATTATGTATATGACTATTAATTTAATGTTATTTCAGGTATTTCAATTTCACTCTTACAAAAAATGATCTAATCAATGACTAATATGATCAACTGAATTTAACTACTCTAACAAGTCTACATATAGAATTTCACAATTCAAATTCAGATAACAGAACATATTCATTGCCGAAGACGGATTGCTGATTTTTTGTAAATTCTCTTTTCTTTTTCAATCACTACAGTGCTCATCTTTTCAGGAACATGCATCAACGTGTGGAGATGACCAGATTGAACATACATCTCCTCAGAAACAATCAAGAATTTCCTGTGAAATATGTGATGCCGTCATACCATTGTCTACTGAATATGAAGTACATGTTAAAGAATGTCTAAATCGAAGAAAAGAAAAAGATCTAGCAGATCACTAATTGAATTGTGTTGAGTCAAGTGTACAGTGTAAATAAAAATATTTCCCAAATGTTAATTGCAATGATTGTTATATTTTTTATTAGATTCTTCTCAGAAAAGTCTGATGATTTAATTCAGCTGCTTTAATTCTGTTATAGATATTTTTATACTTCATTATTAAAAATTTGTAAAAAAACTACATGTAATTATTTTTTCACCAAAACTTCTTCATAATCTAAATATTTTAATCTGATGATGAGCTCACTTCAGATATGTTCATGTTCGAAATTTTTTAGTGCAGAGGGTCGAAAATAGAAAATTAATACATTCAAACAACACTTATTTATTAATAGCAGTGATATGTTATTAAAATTTGCACGTACGTTATTAGTGCCAGGAGTCAAATATATATTCCTTAATTTGTTTTCAAGAGGGCCTTGCTTAAAAACAGCAAGTTGGCAAGTGGGTCTGGATTTTTGGACTACTACTTTCAAGTTTCTATATTGCGCTTTATATTGATAGAATAAGGTAGAATTTATTGAATTCACATGATTTCATATTCATGAAGAAGAAGATAAGATAATGAATTGTGGTTACACATCAGGAGCAAATTAAATCCATTTATGAAAGTGTTATATTTGCTCTATTATAAAATCAGCTATGCCCTCTCATCAAAACGTCACAATGATTAAACTTCAGTCAGTTGAACTTGTGATTTTTTGGTTGGTATTTGTGAAGAACTTGAAAAAGTAAGAGGTTATAATGTACCACAGGATCCTAGGAATCGTGAAAGCAGTTTTTGGTACAATTTTATGGGTAAATTTTTTCACCAGAAACACTTGTCATATTCTTCTTTACGTGATGCTTATAATTAAATGCATGAATCATCATAGAAGTATTTACAGAATGGGCGACCTTTGAAAAGTGGTGAGTCACCATGTAGGCATTCACAGTACATAAAACACTTTGACCACCGTATAGAAGATCAGTTTGATATTCCTCTTGAAGATGATCACTTGGGGATCGAAACACGCGTCGAGGTGTTAAAATAACGGTTTGGTGTTGGGAAAAAACTCCAGAGTATTATTCATTACTACTGAGTTAATAAGCCAATTTGATAACTTCAAAATGATTGAGAAAAAACGTGTATAATTACTTTAAAAGTAGAAAGGGTGAATTGTTCACTTCGTTAATGTGAAAAGTAAAACATCACAAGCAACAGGTAAATAACTCTAAATTACATTCCAATAATATTTATTGAGTTAAGGGGAACCAATTCTTTGATTATTTAATTTCTATTAAATAACCATTAGATAAACATATTTCTTAAATAAATAGCCAATCACAATTAAATAATTTGTAAAAATTGATGAGGGAACCAGGAATTTCAATAAAAGTGTTATGGTGGTATTTTCAATTAATATTGTTAAATCTATGATAGTTTGATGATTTTTGTAGGTGTTAAAAAACATAGGATACTCAGTTTTTAATTGGTATGCTTTATTGACTGCCAAGACTGCTTGGTTGTGCAGCCAGGAAGCGACTCAAGAGCAGTGTTATAAAAATTCGTAAAACAGCACCTACCCGGGAAGAATACGTATCGAAAAGGATACAAATGGAATAAACTCTTTATAAAGACTCTAATAACTTTTCGGAAATGCAGAAAATCTCAAAAAACTTTTAATCTGACAATTCTTATTTCAAATCTGACAAATCATATTTCATTTTATTTTTATAAATCAGAACACAAAACATCCAATACTGGGTGCTCTAAACTCCAAAAGTTCATGAAATCTCGACGATTTTCAATACACTCCCACCTTTTGAGTCAAAATGGAACAAGACTCAAAAGTCTAATTTGAAAATATCAATAGGTCAGGCTGTTGGGTGGATGAACTATTCTACCAGATCTTGTTTGGGTTTCTGCAGGTTCAACTCTCCTCTGAACTTTCTTTTCTCTTTCCCCGTCTTTTCTGTTACTTCTGAATTTAAGTTTCAAAAGCTCATCTTTATGAATATCCAACTCCAAAAGATACAATCGTTGAATTGGTCGCATCAAGTGTTCATTCGAAGTTCTTAATCTCACTAGTCTAATGTTGCCATCCTTCCCTACTAATACCTCTTCAATAATACCCAAAGCCAATCGAGTCTCTTTAAATCTTCGTTTTCGATGAGAACTAAATCCCCTACTTTCACTTCTCGAATTTGTTTTCTGTTATTGAATAATATCAGCTGGCTCAGATATTCGTTTCTGAATCTCCTCCCCAACATTCCTCTCAACTTCTGCAAATATTTCCAGTGTCTTCTTGTAGAATCAGCTTTTATGTTGTCCAAATCAGGAGTTCCAGTTTCTTTGATATCCTGCATGAATATCGACGGTGTTAATGGCACCATATCATCATTATTCTCTGGAAGGTAAGTCAAAGGTCTTGCGTTTATCACTGCTTCACACTCGCATACAACTGAAAAAAGTTCTTCATAAGTCAAACTTGCTCTTCCCAATTGTTTTCTCAATAACTCCTTCCCAATTCTAATGAGGCGCTCCCATCAACCGCCCCACCATGCTGCCGTTGGTGGATTGAATTTCCATTTAATTCTCTGTACGGCACTAATTTCTGATATCTTATTCCAATCCAATTTTTCTAAATAATTTTCAGTGCCTACAAAATTTCTGCCATTATTGGTATAAATGATAGATGGTCGCCCCCTTCGTGCTATGAATCGTCTCAGAGCGAGTATGAAAATTTCAGTTGACAATGATGTAACGATCTCTAAATGTACTGCTCTGTATACTGCGTATGTGAAACCCCATTAAAAGATTCACTCTGAATTATCTTTATCAAATGCACTTCAGCATTATTTAATTCCTCGGCAGAAAGATGTCCTGTCACGGTGGCCAAATGTTATAAAAATTCGTAAAACAGCACCTACCCGGTGAAGAATACGTATCGAAAAGGATACAAATAATGGAATAAACTCTTTATAAAGACTCTATTAATAACTTTTCGGAAATGCAGAAAATCTCAAAAAACTTTTAATCTGACAATTCTTATTTCAAATCTGACAAATCATATTGCATTTTATTTTTATAAATCAAAACACAAACTCCATATTGGGTGCTCCAAACTCCAAAAGTTCATGAAATCTCGACGATTTTCAATAAGCAGGGTATCTTATGAATCTGATTTGTAGCTAATTCTAGAGCAGCGAGAGAGAACACAATCTTCGCCTGAGTAGGTCCTGAAAATTCTTATGGTCAAACTATGATTTACTCAAATCAGAGGCGAAAAAGCCCTTTATAACTTAATCTAATGTTTTGTCAGGAATAGCTGGGAAGATTGTGGCCATCAAAGTGGGATGTTGCATTTTGAACATCTACAGGCTCAATAAGTTCCAGAGCTACACATTGTGGCCTTGATAACTACAGGTTACATGAGAGTATCAGGAAAGAGTATCCTGGCTGGTGGGGGTAGTTAGTACCTACCATGTCGCCGCGAAAGAGCGTCCCTCTGTTCGTCACCGGAGACCGAAGACCTGCTTCCCAAGTCACACATTTGTGTTGGTTACTTACTTGACAAAGGTAGTCGCAAACTGACCGCGAATCGAGTTCTCATTAGATTGAGGAAATTGTACAATGGTCTGTCAACCTTGTAGAGTCTAGAGGATTATTCTTTATTATGAAATTTGGGCCCGAGTAAGGGAGCACGTATTATGTGCCTGTCCCGCCGTGAATGGGATCAGGTGTTCAGAGTTTATCAAGTAAGCCAAATACTTTTTGAAGAACTACAATTTATTTTGCTATACCGTTACATCACTCCTAGAAAAAAGGTTTTTGGCATATAATAGCATACCAAAAAATCCATCAAAACTTCTTGTCCATAATCAAAAAGAGCTTAACGCTGTCAACGCTCTTCACCGGCTGCACTTAGTGTTTTAGTGATGCAAAAGTAAACTATTCCATAATGCTGGGGGGATCAAGGATTTTTACATACTTATTGAAAATACCGTAATAGTAGTCTCATGTATAGCGAAGAAAGTTTCTAATGCTCTCACCTCGCTTAGCATATCAATAAGTATTTCTGCCGCGCACCATTGGCTGGCTTATAAAAAGAAAGTTACTTTGATAGTCTATTTTCTACCTGGTGACGGGATGAGTTATATGTTTATTGGTTCCACTCGCGCCACTTACTGACAGCGTGGTTCCTCATCTGTTTGACATCTCCAGCCTCACTATTTTTTCCTCAATCTATTTTCGAAAAGCTAGTTTTCCCTTCTAAAACAGCTTTCCTAGGCTGTCATTCATCACAAAATTTGGTGCAGCATATGGTTGGGGTATAATCCCGAACTCGCTCAGCAATATATTACTCTGCTTCCTAGCTACTCCAGCATCACTGACGCTCCTGGTTCATTAAAGGTGGATGACCCTCCTACACGTTGCGTATAGAAGAAGAGGTTCTCAAACTCATTTTGTCTACCGCCCACTTCGAGAATTGATTATTTTCTAGCCTCCCCCAATTTTTTTTACTCTACTACATCTTAAGAATCTCAATCGCAGTTATTATTTTGATAATTATATTATGTGTGTCAGGTGAAAATAAAACTTTCTGATAAGGGTTATGTAAAACACCATTTTGTAATATTAGGAAAACTTTTATTCATGTTATTGAAACAAACATTTCAATTTGAATTTTAAAACTAATCTAATGTGAATGATGAATTTGATGATTTTTAACAAGTTTGTTAATATCAGGCTCGAATTTACTCAAAAACAGCCATAAATCACCGCGTTCAGTAATCTGCAACCAATGTATCTTTTTAGTTAGCAACGTTGCCACAGCACTAAATCCACGTTCACACAGCACTAAATCCACGTTCACACAAATACGATGATGGGAATGCTAACAAAAATCGTTGAACGATGGACTACAATCCAGGGTACAATCGTGGGATTGGTTTTTGTAGCCAAAATTTTAGTATCCATTTTTTATTTTTATTTTTATTTCCTCGTTCGTTATCAATTCTATGAGTTCTTCTTCCAGCTGGGGTGATTCTGCTATGTTGACATTTGAAAAAAGATCCAACATCCAGTCTGGTATTTCCAATTTTAAAATGTCCTGGAATCGTTCTGCGAAATCACTGTGGAGGTTCTCCAAATGTTGGCAGTAAACAAGCAAGTCGTCGTTGTTGAAGCATACTGTTGACAAATTAGGGAAATATCGAAACTCACGTCTGCCGATATTATTCTTGTATAAGAGCAATTTGGCTACAAAAGAATCGATGACATTTTTTGGTTTAATCAAATTCAAGTCGTCACCTTGGAGTTGGAGATCGACATCAATAAATAATTTATACAGGTCTGTCAAGTAAGCAATATCATCCTTTGAAGTGATGAGGTTGTCGTGCAATTCTTTGTCTTTGTTTTTCAAGAGCTCTATTACAGAGTCAAATAGATTGTAAAATCGAGTCAGACAGTTACCTCTTGATAACCAACGCACTTCTGTGTGAAATAGCAATCGATTGAAATCTACATGATTAGCAACACAAAGCTGATTAAATAATCTGTCATTTAAAGAGCTGTTTCGGATTTTATTGACTGCTTTGATGATATATTGCAGTGATTGAGAGAGGCGCTCACTAACATTTTTCACAACCAAATGTTGCCTATGAATGACGCAATGCACAGCGAGCACATCTGGATTTTTATTTTTTAAGTACGCTATGAAGCCATTGTGACGTCCCGTCATAGCCGGAGCGCCATCCGTATCAGCTAATATAATATTCTCATCACAAAATTTTTCCAGTGTATTATATATGATTTCTCCTTTTGTATCTGTTTCTAAATTTCTGGCAAAAAGTAGTTCTTGATATATTTTCTCATTTTTGATAAACCTCACGTATGACAACAACAATGCTTCATTGGTTGGTAAAGTGGACTCATCTAACTGAATTGAGAATTTAGAAGTCTTTAGAAGATTGCACAATGACTCTTCAATGTTTTCAGCTATCTCATCAATTCGTATTTACACTGAACTATTGCTCAAAGGAATTTTTCGGATAATATCTGCCGCTGGTTTATTGAGCACCGTAGTCCGTAGTTATTATTTCTTTTATTGCCGGTAAAATTAAATCCTCTCCAATAGTGTGAGGTTTACCTGTTTGAGCAATTAGCAAGCAGATATTGAAGGAAGCTCGAAGTCCGTCGTCGTTTTGCTTAGAAGCCGCTGAAAAAAGTTTTGACTCAGTTGGCTGAGCTGAGTGCTTTTTCCTGTTCTTGAAAATAAGTCACACTTTTGTCTTTTTTATCTGAATGCATTTTATTGAAATGATCCCGTAGCCTTGAGGGTTTCATCGCTCCATTCGAAAATGTTTTTTGACAAAGAAGGCACATAGGCGAAGATGGATCTGTGGGATTTTCAATAAATCCATATTTTATATATTTCGCGCTATACTGCTGTTTCTTCTTTTTTGCTTCCGACATAATTTGTCTTAAAAAATGCCGAAGTAAAGATTCGAGTAGGTATTAAAAACTTGCTAATGACACCACTCACAGTATTCACCACCGCACGTACAGCACTTCACCTAGCTAGTCGCTAATGAAATTCACTTGTTTTCGTAATATCGTCGAATGACATTACTGGCTAGATGGTGCGCCTGCTTTTATATGAGGCAGCGGGCGGGCCTAGTACTTTCGAGAATGGAGACTAGAAACTTCTCGCTTCGCATTGAAGCTTACCGCCTTCTGTTGTACAGTTTGACAACTATCGGACAGGAAATAGTTACTGTCTAGTCCCCTAGATGGCGTTACATGAGGAAATGCGTGTTAAGCGTAAAGAAGCGGTAACGTTTGTGTTAAAAGCAAAAAAAACATTTTGAAACTAGCCATCGCCCCCCTAAAATACTTCAACGCCCCCCAATCTTCTCTGTGACCTTTACTGCCCCTCCTATAGGCCTCCAGCGCCAACAAAGGGGCGTTATCTGAGTAGGTAGGTGGGTATAGATAATTTGCCCGGTTTCTACAAACAATGGGAAACTTGATTTTTCATCGCATTGCAAAATGTCTGCAGTTACTGACTTGCTTTGGTAATCTGTATGAATTACCTCGTCAAAACAAATGAGATCTCTGAAACTCGATCGTCACAATCATATACTATCAAGGTAAAGCATGCTTATATCAGGCTTCATCTGGTCGATGAGGCCAGCCATTTCTGCTCCAAATCGCTTTTTGGTCGAACGCAGTTGTACATAAGGTGGATTTGCCTTACGCTATCCGTGCTGTCTTCAACGATATAGTTGCTACAGAAAAATACTTTTTCCAAACAAATATTTTCAGACAATCGTGCAATGAAGTACAAAGTTTACATATACTTTTCTATTACAATCCTTCAAAAATATATGATGGAATTGGCCAATACTTGATGAAAATCCATAACTAACGTATTCAAAAAACACTTTATTGTGAGATTTTCACCAAACGATTTTACAAAAACACAACACGTGTTTTGGCATGCAATGGATTCTTCGGGCGTGTCTTTAGCTATTAAGTAAAGACACGCGTTTTTGTAAAATAGTTTAGTGAAAATCTCACAATGAAGTGTTTTTTGAAACGTTCTTTCAAAAATGTTTTAACGAGTTAGTAATATGTTTAACAAAAAGATTAATCTTTATAATTTTTACTGCCATCAACTTTCAATACTTAAAACATCAATAAATTTCGGCAAGTCAAGTGTATATTTTAAATACACCCAATTAAGGGCTGTGAACTAACTTGAACTATCCGCAAAATTTTGTATTTCATATCAAATTTCAATTACGCAAATACCTATTCATGAGATTTATTCAACTGTATTCCCCTGCAATCGATGTTAATAATTATAGAATTTACCAATTCATTATTAATGACTTTAAAAAAGGAACAGTATAATTTCCCCTCAAATTCTTCTTGATCGGTTTCATTGCTTTCTTTTTGTTGTTTCCTTTATCCTTTCCTCCAATTATTTCATAGTTAACAATCAGACCGAGTGGATCAAAGATACCACATCATGATTTTTAAAACATTTCGTCAAGTCGGTCTCTTTGATTGTTCTTCCAAATCATCACATGAGTCCGAGAACACGTCACATAGATGAAAAATTAAAATTCCCCTTATATTTTGAACATACCCCGTATAAATATTTACAGAAATAACTGTAATTCTTATCTTCAGTAATGTTTTGTTGTTTCAAATGTTGTTCAAACTTTATTGATTATCTCCATATTCACGTAGATACCAGCGTTAGTATTTCATCTGAAGTGCAAGGACCAAGTTCATCATTCGGTTGACGATTGCAAGTGGATAATGACTACCAATTTGATACTAGTTCTAACATTGCATTTGTTTCTATCGGCCTGCGAGGCTGCAAACATACAAAATCTAGGAGGCGAATGGTTACTCAGAGAAGCTAATGGAAGTAAGTAGCAATACAAATTTTTCATTATTTTCTTGTAATGGAAATCAATTTCTTGATCCTCAGAATATACAGAGACATTCTATGTTGGTTCATCACAAATCGAATAAAGCAAATTATTGTATGATTTTTTTTACTTCAATATCAACAATTAATTGGACCGTTCTTGAAGCGTGGATGATTCATTTGCATGTAACAAATTTTAGAGAGTTCTAGTTTACAAATGATTAACCATTACATATTCGTTACAAATAGTAAATGTACCTATATACTCGTATAACCAGCGTTTCAAGTCAATAAAAGGTAGGACCTACCCAAATAGCAAGCGAATATATAAATTCATTATTCATTCAGAAAACATACTTATTCAAATTTTGAATATTAATCTATGTATTTGAATAACTTTTTAATCACTTTCGATTAAGTTACAATTTGCACTACAAATTTTACACATTTCAAATATATTCGAAGATTAATTTCAAGGGTTATATTTTCAGGAGTGACTAATTTTTTGTGAAAAAAAAAGTTTTTGGCTTTCTACTACTCCATCTTGATACAGAAAAATGTGGGAATCTTCCAAAAATAGGAAGGAAGTAATCACTTTTAAAAGAAGTATCTTCTTACATAGATGTGAAGATCATGCAAAGAAGTAACTTTCAGACACAAATTGGAAGAAAAAGCCTTCCTGAAATAGCTACTTTCGTATAAACATTGATTTACATGAAAAAAAAAATTCGTTCGAAACAAATACTTTTATATGAAACTGAATTATACAGAAAACACTTTTCTCTACTCAGTTTGTATTCCTAACATTCTTTATGGAATTAATTCAGATATCATTCACAGGATTTCTACACAATTACTAAATGAAAGGTAAAAATTTCACTTATAGACATCTTTGTTTCGCTGTAAGACACTTGCTTTAGGGCTCTTCAGTACCAATCTGGATTACATTATAAGAAAAAACACACAATTCATTCATAAATTACGATTATCATTGTTTTTCAATCAAATAAGTGAATGAATGTCATTACGATGTTAGGAATCATACGTTAAAAGGTAAGACCTCGTTAATCCTTAGCTCGCACAAGTTTCGACTTCTGAGGGTTGTCGTTCGTAGGGGTGCGACAGCTGGTTAACGGAACAACAGATTTTAAACAGATTTTAAACAGATTAAACAGATGTCATTACGATGTCATCGATGACATAAGTAGATCAAACTTATTCCGTGACTTATTCCTTTCTTTGGAAGATTCTCACATTTTTCTGTATCATGATGGAGTAGTAGAATGCCAAAAACTTTCTTTCCCAAAAAATATTAGAAAAATATTCTAAATGCGTCTAATTCAACTCGGTTGAGTGAATTGATAAGAAAGTAATATCGTGAAATATCAATATTATACAAGTAACAAAAAAAATAAAAGAAATGATGAACAATGAACATTGAAATAAGAAAATTTCGAACCAAAATAATGTAATTAACGACGTTTCTATTGTTATCATCCGCAATCAAATATGACCAAAAAAATATCATGAATACAAGTATGTACTCTTAAAATAGTCAAAAAATAAAGTAAAATTAATCGAGAGTAGAGGTAGGACTTTGGATTATCATGCAATCAATGAAAGACTAGAGAGTATAGAATGGTATTATAGAACCTATGATATTAATCGTAAATATAAGTATTTGGTTACCACAATTTTAGAAGCTGTTGATACAGTTGCCCCTGTGAGGCAGACAAAAATATTACCTCACTATCAAGAATGGTGGAATATTATAGTCAAAAATGCGACTGCAGAGAGAGATGAAAGCTATCGGATATATGTCAATAATCGTATAGCAGAGAACTGGGAAACCTACCGACAAAAACGAAACACTGCTGTGAAGGTTATAAGACAAGAAAAAAAGAAATATTTAGAAAATAAAATAAATAGTAATATCGGTAATCCTACTAAAATGTGGCAGACTTTGAAGAAATATATACCAAAGAATAGTGTTTCTAGCACATATGCAAGTATTGAATTCGATGATGTTATTATTGAAAATGATAATATCAAAATGTCAAATAGTCTTAATGAATACTATGTCAAAAGTATTAACGATATCACTGATTCAATTAATATACCTCAAGACGAAATTCCTCTTATAGTTAGTCCTGTTTCACATAAATTGAGATATTTCAAGATGATTACCATTGTGAATCTCAAGGAAATAATATTTTCAATGACAAATAAAAATAGTATAGATGAAATATCTACAAAATTGTTGAAAGAATGCTTCTCAACCATCTCTAAACCACTTTTGAATATGATAAATTATTCTTTCGAAACTCATAAAGTGCCTGATGAAATGAAAATTGCAACAATTATCCCAATTCCTAAAGTCCCAAATACGAATAAAGCTTGTGAATTGAGACCAATAAATATGATACCAATTATAGGAAAAGTACTAGAAAAAGCGGTCTACAATCAAATTGTGGATCACTTGGAAGGTAATAAGGCCCTTACATGTGTTCAGTCAGGGTTTCGTAATAAACACAGTTGTGAAACTGCTCTGCAATGTGTGCTCCACGATTGGAAGAACACTTTAGAAAAAAATCAAATAACAGTGACCGTTTTTCTGGATTTGCAAAGGGCTTTCGAAACTATTGACAGAACCAGATTATTGAAGAAATTGGAGTCAGTTGGAATTGTAGATGCAGCATTACAATGGATTGCAGACTATTTGAATAACCGGAAGCAAAAATTAAGACTTAACCATGTTACATCTGGCACACTCGATAATAATATAGGAGTGCCTCAAGGTAGCGTTCTGGGTCCTTTATTGTTTCTAGTTTATATAAATGATATGGTTGAGGTGGTGAAAGAATGTTGTATACACCTCTTTGCTGACGACGCTGTTATTTATTACACTGGGAATAATCATTCAACATGCTTCAATGCAATCAACGAAAGTTCAGAAGCCATTCAAAATTATTGCTGTGGAAACTTATTGAAAATAAATACAAACAAAACAAAATGGATGTTAATCAGTAGAGATAAAATGTATAGGGAAGTAATGAAAACAGAGCCAAAACTTTCAATCGATGGTGTCCAGATAGAAATGGTTGAGACATTTAAATATTTAGGGGTTTTGGTTGATCGTCAACTGTATTTTAATGACCATGCAAAAAATGTTATAAGAACAATTGCCATGAAAATTTATTATTTGAGGAGATGTTCTCCGCATCTCACTCAGTGGAGTAAACTTATAATTTATAATACACTTATTCTTCCTCATTTCAACTACTGTGCAACAGTGCTTTATCTGGTAAATCAAAATGTGCTAAGCCGTTTGCAAAAATTGCAAAATCGAGCTATGCGAATTATTCTTTGTTGTGCACGTGACACGTCAATAAATTCTATGGTCGATACTCTTCATTGGTTACCGGTTAAGACTTATCTATTATATCACTCCCTTATATTCATTCATAAAATTAAAAGAGGTATAGCACCTGAATACTTGCAGAATATCTTAGTTCTCAATCAGGATGTTCATCAGCACGATACTTGATGTAGAGGTAATCTTCGTGTTCCTCTGGTTAGCAGAACATATAGCCAAAACTCTATTTTTGTTAAAGGTGTAACCATGTACAACAATATTCCGGTTTATGTAAAAAATTCTGAAAGTCTGAGTATATTTAAAGTCAAACTCAAGAAGCACCTATTAACGGATGGAATTATATTGTAGTAACATTTTTTTTTACAATATATTTGAGGTGAGATGTAAATTAGTAATTAATTATTCTTAATATAAGTATATTACAGCTTAATGACAGTGTACAAGTTACAAAAAAAAAAAAAAAATACTATAATTTTTAGATTGTATCGATTTCTTTAAAATTGTTATTCACTTATATGTATAATTTATTAGTCTTTGACTAAATAAAGGATTTATATATATACAAATCACTAGTTTACAAGACACTAATATTATATTGATTTTGCTGCAATGGTAAAAGTGTCATTGATTTTTTTGAAATTTTGGAAAGTAAATGAATTTTCATTATACACGTTTTGAAAAAAACTCAAAAATTGAAAATGAGGATTTTACGGTATTTCTGTGAACCATATGGTTGGTTACTGGAAAAAATAAACATTTCCTCAAAATATTAAAATCTGACGCCGGTTGCTACATTTCGATTTTTCGGTTAAGATTTGATGATGAATGAAATATTCTGGAAGAATCACGTCATACAAAAGTGACTGCAGACTCAATAAACGTTTTTTGGACTGGCTGAACATGTTATCTCTTCAGATCATGTTATGGATTATGAAAATACAAAAATTTTAGAAGTTCAAAGTAATAAAGTCAAAAGGCTATTTCTGGAAATGATTCATATAAGTAAAAATAATAATAATAACTATTGAAATACAAAATTCAAGTTAAAATTACAATTACGTTTCAACTTTTGATCAACAAATTTAAACAAATAATTTAAATATAACAAGAAAAATTATGGATCACTAATAATTCTTCACTTACATTTAAATCCCAATATATATGCAAATATCATATTAATCACATTTTCTCAGGTGCTGTAACAAAATTTTCAACGTCACATTTGCATTTGAAATTCGGTTTTGTATGTTTGTATGCCTTTTTTATATTTCAAACTAACTTTGGTGAGTCTTTTGTAAAATTGTTGTTACTGTATAATGTTTGCATCACATTTATTTTGTAGATATCCTTGATAAAGGAAAAAATAAATTTCCGAAAGCCTGAATAGGAGAAAATAGTGTTTATACAGCCCGTAGAGAAATTTGACTGAAATACCCAACTGAAAAATTACCTTGAGTTATATAAGCCAGTCGATTGAACTAGACCTTCTTCAATTTTATTAATTCTTTCAAGGATTTCAAATCATTTTATATCGTATCAGTCAATGGAAGTCCAAACTTCAAACAAAGCCTATCGAAATCGAGAAGGCTATTGCTATAGTTGCAAAAGTGTAGATGCAGCTTTTTAAATTCATTCGCAAAGCGCAAAGGAATCGATACACTTTTTAGATTATTCTCTGCACTACCTATATGTAGCTCTGTTACGCCAACAACTCAAAGTACGGAAATAGCATTTAGAAAATGCCAAAATTAGGTACTTTTTAGGTACCGGAGTCAAAAATTAGGTGCTCTGTAACTTACACCGCAACTCAATACTGAAAGTTGCGTTGCTAGCATTATGTGATGCTAGCAACGCAATGAAAATAATAATAAAATAATGAATGTTAAGGGAACACTATTAGGTGCTAATTAAGTGCTAAACGGTGAGGACTGTAAAATTTTATAATTAATAAACAAAAGTTTCCAATTTCGCTAAACAACAGATCTAAGAATCAGGTCTCTCGAAAACGAGGACGAATGCTCAGGTATAAACTAAGCTATATACTAGATATAAACTAGATATTAGGAAACACGCATTAAAAGGTAAGACCTCGTTAGTTCTTAGCTCGCACAAGGGTTATCGTTCGTAGGTGTGAATTACATTTTTTTAATGGTGGTTATCGGGTCCATAAGCCCCATATGAATTATGGAATCTAGATTTACTATGAATATCTAATGAGTACCTAATTAGCACTTTATTCTCATTCCCCTTCTTATCAAGGAACGTACTTTAAGAACTCAGTCCATCAGTCATAATGGTTTTCCATAATGCCCCATAGGCATTATGGAATCTAGGTTTACTATTATTTATCTAGTGATCACCTACTTAGCACTTTAATTTCTTGCCCTTATTAAATAACGTCCATGAGCCCCATAGGCATTAAATCTAGTTTTACTATGAATATCTAGTGATCACTTAATTAACACTTTATTTTGATTGTCTATGTATTAGTTTACGAGTATCTCAAGACTTTATTGAGAGACTGTCTGATCCTCATGTAGTGACATACTTGTCTTACGATTTTGTGACTTTACGCCAGGGTTTCAATCTACCTATTAATCCTATTCCTCTTGAGTCACCACTGGTTTTGTGAGGATCCTCAACTGCCTATCAAGCGAGGAACGCAGTAAAAAGTTATCTCATTGTATAATCTCAATAATCCATAGCAACTGGAAATTTAATTACTTATCTAGACAAGAATAAGTGTTTAAAAAATATAAAAATTAGATCGATGAGAAATGAGATTAGAATGAAGCGTGTTATTCATTTTATCAAGTAATATACACATTTTTTATCTCAAGAGCATAAGTACCCTTATACAGGATTTACGCCATATCATTTGAAAGGAATATCACCAAATTCGGTTAAATATATTTATTTTTCTGGACTATGATCTGAAACACTAATCTATAATAAAAAATTCAATAAATTAATTTGCCCAAATTCATTCGTGTTCAACTTTATTGAAGTCTAAGCACGTCACATACAAAAATAAAGAATTGTTGTTATAATACTATATAGAGTTTCTCAAAAGACTGAGACTTCGAGATATATCACCTTCGTCCTTTCAGTCAACGCATATACCTACTACTGATGATGTCTGCCGCAGTAGCAGACAGAAGGTTTTGTTACTTCAGGTTCAATTCGACCAAGGCAATCATATCATTTTTGAATCACCCTTTATTTTTGAATGGCGATAACCCCAACTTTGAGAATTTAAATGACCTTATGTATAGCTCGATTTTCAGCTGCGTATAGCAAATTAAAAGTATGTCATTATATATTTATAGGTAACAAGACGTTCAACACAATCTATTCAAATGAAAAATTGAGAAATCAACCATATTTATGTGAACTTTCAAGAAATAGGCCCCTGGAAAATCATTAAATGAAAATGAATGTTGGAAGTACTGTCTATAAACGATGAGACAACTTTACTTTTTTAACAACCCCAAAGAAAATAGTCCAACTGAGCCAAGTTTGGAGATCTCACTGGTTATTCAGTAGGTCTTCTCTACCAATTCAATTGGAAAATATTTGATCGAGGTATTCCTGAACTGGACGTACATAATGTGGAGATGCACCATGTTTCTGGAACCATATGATATGATCGGGGGCATTAGAAAACAATTCCGCTAAAGTAGAAAATACTGGAAGTATTTATTATAATGAAATTCACGTACTGTACATCGTTTCGGGTTCCGTGAGAAGTATGATCTAATAATTCGAGAAACCACTTTACCAACCCATTAATTAAGCTTTCAAAGAAATGTACGCTACTTCATTCAACGAGGATTTCGAACCGCCCAGTAGGTAACGCCAATTTTGTTTATCCACGATAACATTCGAAATAATTCCTAATAAAAAAAGACGATATTATTTCAATATTTTAGTTTCGGCCGTAGAGATCACATAACATGAAGATGTTTCCTTGAAATCTGGAAATTTCAATTAGAGTTGCACGGTCTGGATTGGATAGTACAATTTCTCATATCATTATAACAAATTAAAGAATTAACTGTCTCAAACAAATTTATTTCCAACAATATTCACTAATCACAAACTAATTTATTTATTACAACACTTAGCAACTAACGCTTAATGTATTTCCACTATTTGAATTTCTTGTTTAGCCGCTCGAGTCACTTTCTGAACTGCCCTCTTGGGATAGGAAGACGGGCTTATATCGGTGAAGGTCCTTCCGAGAATTCTGTAGTCGGTTCAGTACTAGAATTTTCCCGGCGATTCCTGACTGCATTCTTTTGAGGCGAGGTCATGTGTTTGTTCGATGAGTGAGCTGGCCTATCGGTCAGGAACGGCCTCAGATTCGTTACATTATTTTTTATACAGAATTGCCCCGCTCTATTTTTTGTCGAAATTGAATGTTGCAGATGGAATTTAGACCAAAAGGTAACTAACTTGTATATATGGTTTTAAAAAAAGTTTCTTTTGGCTAACAATTTAAAAACGAACTTGGAATATATTCAGGATTTCAAGTCAAAGATTATTTGGTAGTTAATGGATCCACATTTATGTTTTCTTCAATCGGGAGATTTTTTTTTATTAGGTTCATGAAAATGGTCTACGACAAGTCAAGGTATCCCATAACATTTGCGCATTTACCAATGAAACACCCTGTATGAATGTTCTGAACGCTTCTGGAAATCATTAACCAACATCTACGATATTTGTGTGAAAGCTATTTTCCGGGTTTATTGACCGTACTCTGCAGGTTTGTATGCCTGACGTTTCGTCTACTACTCTAGTAGATATTATCAAAGGCGAGGTGGTAACGGTCGCAGTGCCCGAGTTTGTACTAGAGTTGTTATTTCCGTTGTTTCGAACGCAGTAGTTACAATGCTGATATCTGACTCTGATTTTATATTATTATAAGTGTCTCAGTGATAGCAAGGCTGAGACACGCAAGATGCGTGGAAGAGAAACCAGAGGCTGCCAGATATATGAAGGGGCCTGTGTCAAGGCTACGCAGTCGCATCAAAGAGATCAAGCTAGACAATGAGCTTTGACAACCAAGGAGCATCACAATAGATCTGGCCAGCTCCCGGATAATCTAATCTAATCTATTATTATTAGTGGATTACCTGCCTTTATGTGTACCTTTGAGGACAGGTAGCCAGATTTTATTAATGTTCATGGCCTTCTATTTTCTATTGAAATTATCCCTATGTTTTTGAATTTCTATTTCCTCTCTATATACTTTTCGATAGAAATTTTTAGTTTCATTTTTCACCATTTTCGGCAAATATTTGATTCATAGATCTGAATACCAAGTTTGGATTGCTATGAATACCCCAATGAGGGAATAACACATAAACGAGGATGGTTTGAAAAGTTTCCGAGCTCAACATTAAGATAGCAGCACTCCTAAATAAAAGCTTTGTATATAGATACAAAGATGAAAGCGATGTTCATCTGTCGACAGTTATTCACCAAAGTTTCATCCATTTTAGACGCGCAGTTGTTATTTAATACTCGCTTGAGTGAGTTAATGTGAGTACTTTTATGAAAATGGACAAAATCGAGTATCGATCTGTCATTAAATATTTGTTTTTGAAAGGCAAAACTGAACGTATTACAGAATTATATTCTGAAAATAATCTTGAATAAAAAAATATGATATCACACTAATCTTATATATTCAGAAGATCTTAATAATATTCGCACATTATAGGTACTTTTATAGTTTATGTATGCTTTCAAAAACAAAACATTTCATAATTATGTTCCCACAGTTTATATTACTAGAATTACAACAAACGAATTGCTACCCACTCCAAAATTCAATCAAAATATTAATCATCGCTTTTTAACTTACACACTACCTTAAATTTGTAATATTCTACCCCTAAGGATAAAACGCATTAAAAATTATAAAACCTTCTCTATAGAATGAAAAAAAATATTTTAGAAAATTACTTTGACTTTATCAAAATATTAGAACACCAATGGTTACACTGCCACTAAATTGTTTCCTAATTCTCTGTACACAACTGTAATTTAATATCAATTAGTATTACTTTGTAGCATAACACAAGAGGTAAGTCACTTAGATATGCTATTTTATACACAATATTTACTTCATGTATTGCAATGACTGTCTTTATATCCGTCTCTTCGTTAGTGTTTCATTCTTATTTTCTGTAATTTTATGTATCAATTAAATAAATAAATACGCCTACGCAATCAAGCCTATGAATCAACATTTAGGCATGAGAAAGCTGTCCGCGCATTGGGTGCCGCGTTTGCTCACGTTAGACCTAAAACGTGTTCGAATGAACATTTTCAAAGCTTTGTTTAGGAGCGATAAATTCGAGTTTTCGCGCCGATTAATGAATGTAGATAAAACTTAGATGCATCTTTATACAGTCCAAATAGTGGACTGCAACAGGTTCAAAAAAAACAAAAACTGTTTTATCGGCTGGGAAAGTGATAGCGATTGTTTTTTGGGATAGTCATGGAGTTATTCCAATCGATTATCTTCAAAAAGGAAAAACCATAACAGGAGCATACTACGCATTATTACTTGAGAAACTGAAGGCAGAACAGCTACATTTGCAGAAAAAGAAAATCCTGTTTCACCAAGATAACGCACCGTCTCTTACTTCAGTGGTTGCCATAGCAGAAATCCACGAATTACGGTTTGAACTGCTTGACCATCCACCTTACTCATCAGATATAGCCCCTAGCGACTTCTTTTCGTTGCCTCATCCAAAAATTGCGCTCGAGTACTTTTTGGACGGGTCACAGAGACGGGAGCATCGCTGGGAGAAATATGTAGAGTTGAAAGTAGACTATGTTAAGGAATGAAAAAATCCTTGGTCTTGTGTCTTTGTTAGGCCGGAAAATTTTCAAACCACCCTCGTAGAATCAAATTATTAGGTTGACCTACCGCTGTAGATTATGTAGTAAACGACACATATGGAGCTTGGTGAGTCGTTTAGATGTTTCTCCCAAATCTGTGGTCTTTACAATTCGGCATAACTATTGATTGAGGTCCAGAATAAAATTAAGATCACTAATGTAACACGCCTTATTGGAGTCTGGAACATCAAATAAAGGTTGGTGATGCACATCAGGGGAAGTGTTTCAGCGACCTGTGCTACTTGAATCTAGCGGCCAGAAGTACATGGTAAATCATAGTCAGCCATTGCTTCAAAGATCAACTCCAACACACATCGAAGTACACTTTTTAATAATTCTTTGATTTAGTGAGTGGCGACCTTGTTGAATCTTCATAAAAAATGGAATAGTAAGCAATTGGAAAAAATAATTTTATTTTCATAAAAGTTGACCGAACTTTACGGAGAAGGAGAATATCGTTAAAAAAATGAAACCGATTCCAATGACGAATATTTTATTTTGTTTACAAACGACATAACTTCATTTTTATTCGACTTTTGTTATATGAAATATATTTTTGTTTGCAGAATATGAAGATCTCAAAGCTACTGTCCCAGGTGGTATTTATAGCGACTTGATGAACAACAATATTATTGGCGATATTTTTTTTGGTTATGGAGACAGTGAAACAAAATGGGTTCCAAGACTAAATTGGACATATTATAGAAATTTCAGTGGTGAGTTTTATTTGGTAGATTACTCGTCAATGGTTGCAACCGCACTGAAACAATGTTTTTCAATCGTCAAAAATGAATGGTATTTTCGTAGCTCCATACCTATCTCAATAAATATTTGTTCTACTGTTTCGTGATATATACTGATGATAGAAAATTTTGTACTCTATATGATGCTGTTCATTTTTTCCAAGTTTTGATTTTCTGCCTCTTATTACTATTTGATGCTGTAAAGCGATTTTCGGCCATTTTTTTCTCTACGAATTCCAGTTGAACCAAAACACTGCCGAAACAGCCCGACAAATTAACGGAACATTTGGCAATGATACTGTTAATGACGTTGTTTCGACGTTGTTCTGCAAAATTTCGTTCTTAAGATTTTAGCCTCGAAGATGAGCTTCGAAGTGGCCAACATACAGTAATCCAGGGCGAGGATTTGAGGACCCTACTGGAGACTGACCCATCACAAACGGTGCTTTGGATGGCAAAAGATCTGATCTTCAGCTTCCATGCGGTTTTTGATGGTTTAAAACGCCAAAGGCTCGAAAAGTTGGTGCCCCACATTTTCAACGATCGACAGAAATTGTCGCGTTTTATGGTCTGTTCGTCTTTGCTTTTGTACAACTAAAACAATCCTTTTTTGGATCGAATAGTCACGTGTGAAGAAAAGTGGATCGTCTACGACAAGATGAGATATTCAAGACAGTATTTGAGCCACCGAGGCACTTTCCAAAGGCGAAAACTCACCAAAAAACACCATGATTAGCAGCAGTCAGCATTGGCCAACAGAAGAGGTCTGATCCTGATCACGATAACGCACATCCACAAGTTTCACAAATCACCGTCCGAAAATTAAACGAATTCAGCGTCGAAGTTCCACCTCATCCACCATACTCCCCAGACCTCTTGTCAACCGAATGTCATCTTTTCAAGCGCTTCGATAACTTTCTGAGCGGTAGAACCTTCGTCATTCAGGGCCAGGCAAAAACGACCTTTGTCGACTCCATCGAATCGCGAGCACCCAATTTTCATGCAAATGAAATTAATCGACTTGTGTTATGTTGACAAAAGTGCACTGAGAATAATAATTAACTGACATATTACAGTTCCAAGTAGACTCATACAAACAGACAAAACTTTTGAAACAACCTAATAGAATTAACGTTTCGTGACACAACTTTGAGTTATCATCATATCACTGGCGTATTCTATGCCGCCCTGACCGGGGGATGTTAGAATACCCCTGAAAGGTGAGGTGTTACCTATGGAGGTGAAAATCCTCCTAACTGACGCCTCTTCCTGAAGTGTGTTTATAATTGTCATTCATCCAAGAGGATGCATGACTACAAGTCAGTGTCACTACACTAACCTTCGAAAATTGGGCGTTCTCTCGTCGTAAAAAGCCTTTTTAGGGTAATGCGAGACTCTGCAGTGATGGGTTTGTGACGTGAGACCCCCTTATGAACCGTGGAGTAACCAAAAACTCGAACCTGAATCTTCATAGGAGATGGACGTCGACTAAATGACCCGAACTGTCTTCCATATAACTCTTGATAGAACCGGAGAGGTTCTCACTAGATTTGGCCACTGGTAGTATAGCACGTATTCTGTGCTTGTCCCATCGTGAACTGGATCAGGGTTTTAGCACAGCTTACTTACTATAGTAAGCTGTGGTTTTAGCATTTGGCAGAGTACCACTTTTGCCAACTGACATGAAAGATCACTCACCGGCTTCGTTAAGAAGTTGGATTTATTTGGTAAAGTTTGAATTGGTGAGCCACAATAAACCACAATAAAAAAATTAAAGAATTCCCGATTTTCTAAGATTTTTACAGTTTTTGCATTTGAAGAAGAAATAACAAGTGAAATCCAAAGAAACATTGCTTCCAAGTCGCTTATGTGGTTGACAATCTGTCCTAGGAGTTGCTTACAAAACACTTTATCTCCTAGTGCCATCTGTTTCCTAAACAACGTTATATATTCCCTAATGAGGGATTTTGAACATTTTATATGTACTAGATATTTATTAGTGTATAAAAAAGAAAAAAACAAAAATAACGATCGTTCGCGTACTCATGCATTTTACTCGCTTCAGAAAAGCGATAAATTGTGAATGGTATACAAAATTTGTTCATCAGAGAGGTTACATATAATGTCAAAAATAAAAACAGTTTAATTCTTTATCATGAAGATGTAGCTTTGACGAAAGTGATCATGTGGTCCCTTTATTTCATTTATCAAAATAGTTCATATAAATAATTGAATTCAACGTAGCCATTTTTTTCAGTTGATGCAAATACATTGAACAAAGAGAACGTTAATTTAGTTTTGGAAGGTCTGGATACGTTCGCCAATGTCTTTGTAAATGGTAAAAAAGTGGGTGAGAGCAGAAACATGTTTGTTCGTTATATATTTGATGTAAAGGATCAATTGAAGGTAATTATTTTTTATGACCAAGTATGAATAGACTTGAATCTGTTTGAGACGAACTGCCCTTCAATAGATGTATTATATAACATATGAATAGAATCATATACATATACTTTCAATCTCACCTAACATTTTTCCCAGTATATTCTCGAAACTGGATAGGTGAACATGTGATATTGCCGTTGAAAGAAGAGACCCTTTTCATTCAGTTGATCCAGTCCTCTTTCCTTCTTCAAGTTACTTTGTTTACTTGTTAAATATGACAGATCTCTTATCTTCCATCTTCTTTATAGCTTGGGACAAGACCTATTTTTTGTTGGGGTTGATACAAAGATTTCTACTGAAATATCTTTCACCTGGTAACTAATTAATTAAAATGACTGATAATCAATGCATCTTTCCAACCTCTCTTTGCTTTCCTCAATGATATCGATATGCATTTTTTTGTCTAAGTAACTGCAAGACCAGCCAAATAAGCATCGATGTAGCTTATGTCCCGTAAAGCCTGTTGCTTTATGGGACATAATAAACAAAGGCACCAGCTTGCACTAGTATTTTTGTTTTTATGAACCAAGTATGGGCAGACCTTTCCATTTGAATGTGAATGAAATGCTGTGTGATGAGTATTTTCGATTCCTAAATTTTGCATAAATTCTTGCCAGTCCAAACTCGAAATTGCGTCCCTGATTATCGAAATGCAATTCTGAGGCCACTTTATGTCTGGCGATTACGTTCTCGAGAAACGCCTCTGCAACACTTTCCTAAATCGAAACACGAATAATTTCAAGACATTTAGAAAAACTTCATTGTCAGTCACGAAAAAAGAATATTTGCTGCCAGCCGTTCGCAAGAGTGCCGGACATATAATCTACGATTTTTCATCAACTTATAGAACCTTTCTTTGCAACGAAAATGTGACGTCATTAACACCATTCTTCAACATCACGGCGATAGTTGACCCAATAGAATGGCTTACCAAAGTCATTTTGATTTCGAACAGGTTGGAGCCTGGCTCCCTTACCCTTACGACTGGCGTTTGTCAGAAGGACAAATGGGTCATAACTGATCATGGAATGGCGGCATGAATGTCCTCAGACATCGGTACCTCCCTTCACGGTGAACCTCTGCCTGGCTGGAGTGAGTGGATGAGCAAATTGTTCATCCGTTAACGGAGGACATGAGGGCTTCATTCGACAGAGTGTCGGAGCCTTCTACAACATAGTCTATAGCTTCCCTAACTAACGGATTATCGTGAGTTTCCGCACAATCAAGAACTCACCGATTCCTCGACTGAATGGACTGCTGAATGGAAGGCAGCTGCAAATCTCTGCGGATGGTTTCGTTCCGCACAAACCATGGAGCATTCACAATCATCCGTATTAACTTATTTTGTAGTCTCTTCAGAATGGTGATATTAGACGGAGCCGCTTGTCCCCAGACGCCTGAAGTATACATGATGACAGGCTTGAATATCATGTTGTAGTCGTAATTTCATTCTTTAGGCTCAATTTGGATCGTAGAGGGTACAGACTTTTGATCTCGATCTCGATCTTTGCCTTCACGGTTGTGATGTGCGGGTTCCGGGTGAGCCTGCGGTCTATTATAAGACCGAAGTACTTTACCCGCGCTTACCAGTCGATCTCCCTTCCAGAGATCCTCACTTTTCTTGCCGGAGAAGATATCGTTCTTCCTATGGTTATCGCCTGAGTCTTGTCTGGGTTCACTCGGATCTTCCATTCGAGATACCAGCGCTCGAGGTCATCCAATACACGATCCCGAGTTCCCGACCCATGGAAAATGAGAGGAGAGCCCTGTCATCGGCGTAGAGACATATCTTCACACGCTCGGACCTCGGAAGGTCACTGGTGTAGAGAGGGTACAGCGTGGGAGAGAGCACAGCCCCCTGTGGCACTCCAGCGAGGATCTCTCTGTTGTCAGACAGAGAGAGGATCTCTCTGTTGTCAGACAGAGAGCTCTCTACTCTAACCTGAAATGTCCATAAAATGGCTTGTGTTATCTTTCTGCTCGGTTACTATGGAGCTGCCCCAGCACATCATCAGCTCGTCTAAACTCTCACTTGCTACACAATAATCGAATAGGCCAACGCGTTGACATAGGAACTTGCACTAATCCCTGTAACCTTTTTACAACTCTACTATACTTGGTCGAACTCCATTTTGGGCCAGCTTCAATCCGCTTCAGTTTTTCGTATCTAAAACAACAAAACCACATTGTTAAATCTATTTTGAACAATATTTTCCAGGTCGGTAATAATGAGATTGAGGTCCAGTTTTTATCGCCAATAGAAGTTTCTGCAAGACTCGCAGAACAACAATCTAAATTATATGATGTACCCCCGGATTGTCCTGATGCAGCGTACAGAGGAGAATGTCATGTTAATATGATTAGAAAGATGCAAGCTTCTTTCTCGTGGGATTGGGGACCGTCTTTCCCATCCGTTGGTATTTGGTGAGTTTTGAAGTTTCATCAATTTTAGCGATTATGAAAGAATGGAATTTTTATTTCAGGAAAGATATTTATATAGAGAGTTTTGATGAATCTGCCATAAGATACATCGTGACTGATGTTACCGAATCGGAAGATGGTGATTACTGGCTTTTGAATTTTGACACATATTTGGCAAATAATAAAAAGGGAACTGTTACTGGAATTTTAATGTATACTGTTACCTTGAAAGACATCCAGATGACGCAGGTGAATCATGTAGATGCAGTTATGAACGCCTACAACGAAACTGTAGTTACTACAACTGTTCAAATATCTAAAGTGAGTAGGCGGTACGCAAAATAAATTTTCATATTTGATTCCTTTAAGAACTCATAGAACGATTTAAAAAAATAGGCGCATATCAACTGGTTTTGTTTGTAGTCATTCGTCAATACTTGGTGGCCAAATGGATATGGAGCTCATGATCTTTATAATTTGAATGTAGTTTTTTCAAACGAAGTATCATCTGAACATGACATAAAAAATGTTCGAGTTGGATTTCGAACAGTTGAATTAGTTCAGGACTCTTTAGGTAAGGATCGTTGCAGAAGTTGAAATTATTGTTGTCGAAATTGTAGATGATCATTTTCAATATAGAACCTCTTCTATTTTCCCAACCATTTTTTACAAAAATTGATCCACAGTCCACAGTGAAATGTTTGTATTATATGGAGTGATTAACTCTTCACTTCGTATCTGTAACGTTTACCCTGTAGTATACAATGTTTGGGTACCACACATATTTAAAGAAATCAATTAAAAAACTTCCCTGTTTTGCTTGGCTATGCTCGCTATTAGTGTGAATCATTACTTTGTTGTGTGCCATACTGAACACAGGTAGTCCGGAAAGGAAGAGAGAAAAGGGGGGAAAGAGGAGAAAATTTTAATCTCTACAAAGACAATTCGAATAACTTTGAAAAGATATACATAATGATACGAGTGATGGTAGTTCCAATAGTGAGTTGGAAACGTTTCCTATTTCTCATATACAAATAAGGGGACATATGCATATTGTCTCACTATGAAAACATGTATACACATAATATTACATAATTCATTTTCTGACACTAACACCCTTGGTAGCCACATAGTTACCTTACATGTATTCGAATAAGTCGCGCCAATTTTTTCATCCTCAGAAAAATCGTTTTATATTGTAGACTTTGATGAAAATCAATCAGAAAAAGTGACAGTAGTAACATATTTTCACCCAGTCTTGATGGAAATAGAGCCGTTATTAGAGGCGGATACCCGAAACCTCAACAAGGTATGGGACTAGGAAGTTCAGAAAACCCTTCAGTTTCACAGGAACGAGGAACATCCTTCGCATTTGCAATAGATTGAAGAGAGCATATCATGGATAAATATCCATCGCACCTGCTCAACTTCTTCTAAGTTGAACAAACAGATGAAAAATTATCTCAACTTGGAATTGGGGAATTGGATATGCAAAAGGATATTCTTCCAGTATTGGCTGATGCCTGTCAATTATTTGTAGGAATATTTTACAGTTTGTCTTTGCATCGACAGTATGATTTGAATAATAAGCTGAATCGAAGTCTCAGTAAATAATGACTGCACCGTAACGGCGGTGCAGTGAAGGCTATAGCTTCTTCAAACCCGTGAGCCATACCAATTTCAGAATCTTCAAAGCGTCAAGTTCCACGAGCAAAAGAGAAATTGGGAGGTTGGAGCGGAAAATAACCGAGAAAAGAAAAAGTACAATCAACTTGAGAAGACAAACATTGAACGAACTCAACCCAGAGAGAATTGGTAATAAAGACAAACAGAGTCACAGATGAAAGTGAATTTTCATGAAAAACTGTCAAGGTGTTTTGAAAACTGGAAGAAAATTTTTAAAAAATCATAGGATTCTTTCGTGAGCAAATGGTATTACGATATGTCACCATTTTTCGGGTTTGAAGGCCGTGGATTTTTGGAATTTCTTCCTGGAATTTCTTTCAGGAATCCAAGGCCTTCGAACCCGAAAAATAGTGACACTGAAAACCTCGGCAACGAATGCATTTACTATTTTGTCGGTAATACGATACCTTTCAAGTCGGTCGTTCAAAGAACAATTCGAAATTATATTTTTATGAAGGAGGCTATAAAGGTTCTATTGAATAATGAGACCATTTGTGTTTGTCAGCATGAAAAATGTGTTTCCGAATATTTTCTTGTAGAAAAATCGAATGGGGAACATAGGTTCATTTTTAGTTTGAAAGAACACGATTGTGGATGTTTCTCATTTCAAACTTCTAATGAGTAATGTTAACAAAAATATTTTCCTAGAAAAGATTGATTTGCAAGACGTTTCACAATATCTTATTTTAATCTAAAATGGATTGAATGTGCCATGTTTCTTTTTCACAAAGCTATTACAGCCAGTACTGACTATCCTGAGTTAGCTCAAGTTCAAGCATATACTGATATATCAGCCATTCATCTGGACAATATTCTTTTATTAGGAAAAGAATGAGGAGAAATATTCAGGTTTTTCCTTGAATTTTCACCTTTCCAGGACATACTATTCTTAGGATTTCGATTCAATACACCAAAGAAAAAGTTTTGTAAAATGGAAAATCACATAACGGTTATAAAACAAAAATCAAAATGCAAGAGAATATACTAGTTTTATTGGATCGTCGAACTCAGCTTTTCCGACATTGCATATAGATGGAAAAGGTGCCTGGAATGTGATGAACTGGAATATCTGTGATCCACAATGAACCCTCATTGGTGGTAGTCACTTTGGACCTACCTATCTAGTTTTCTAAGATCGATGCTAAGATGGAGTGGACAACATCAAGTGTTTTTGTTCCGGTGTGTATGGTAGTAGTATGGTACTGATGAACATGCTTAAACAACCTAGCAATGTTACAAAGAAGTGTTATTAAATACGGGCTATTTGACAGCCCAATAATAGAATCAAGTGATTCCCCAAGGTTCATAGCACACACAAGCTCGGCTTTTGTGGTTCCTCTGTTTATCATCAGATTCATTTCTGGTCTTTTCTCCGAATCTCCTATACTACAGAGGGGTCGCGGCATCAATAAAGTCATGACTGAAACAAAAACTATTTTATTCTTTCTAATAATAATAATAATAATAATAATAATAATAAGCCCCCTTCTATTCTGCATCTCACTATTGCCATTATCCGTTGCGCTCAGAAAGACTCGAGGGTATAACTGTGGCACCCCCGGAAACCGGAGGCACAAGGTCACCCATCTGTTTTATATGGATGATCTTAAACTTTATGCCTCTGGAGAGAAGGATCTCTATCAGTCCTTGAGGGTGGTGGAAGAGTACACGCATGCTATCGGTATGAAATTCGGGATAGACAAATGTGCAATGGTTCATCTCAAAAGAGGACGATGCGGGGACTAGGAGAGGATGTGCAGCTCGTAGATGGAAGCATCCTACACCATCTGGATGCCGGAGAGACGTATACTTACCTCGGGGTGGAACAACGCCACTCACAAGAGGTAACTGCAGTGAAAAACTCTCTCCGCGGCAAGTATCAGCACAAACTTCGACAGATCTGGTCATCGGAACTGTCGGGGAAGAACAAAGTAGCTGCAACAAATATGCTTGCCGTTCCAATCTTACTCTACTCCTTTGGAGTAGTGAAGTGGACTCGGGAGGAGCTGTATCAACTCGACGTAAGGACCCGAAAAATGATGCATCTCTATAGGAGTTTGCATCCCAAATCGTCCGTTCCACGGCTGTACTTCCCCCGATAACAGGGAGGTCGTGGACTTTTGAGTTTGGAGTGTCTACATAACAGAATGGTACTGGATACAGCCTGTAAAGTCGTCAGGAGTTCGGATCCCCTTCTCTGCATGGTCCGTGACCATGAGAGAGCAGGAATTGGAGCATTTCTCCTTAGGGCAGCTGCTCGAGCTGCTGATGAACTCGGTATAGTTTTCGACTCTGAACGAGGTGACTACAACTCTGTCACCGAGTTGGAACCCGTTCAGCAAAAAGCTCAGATAAAAGCCGCAGAGATCACCTTACTTCTGCGGAGACACAGGGATAAGCCGATGCATGGGGTCTTCTTCAATAACATTGAAGACCTTGGCTTATCAAAGCGCCTGACGTTCGCTTTTCTCAGGTCGAGTGGGCTGAAGTCGGAAACTGAGGGGTTCATCATGGCTTGCCAGGATGGTGTCTTCAACACCTTAGTCTACCGCAGTCGCGTGATGGGTATAGAGGTTCCTGACACAATATGCAGGGCCTGCCGCGAGGCGCCCGAGACCCTAATGCACTTGCTATCAGCATGTCCAGCATATGCGGTCTCGGCCTATATCCATCGACATAACGCGGCCCTAAGAGTGCTATATTACCATCTACGGCACTCTTACGGTATTGACGAGACACCGGTGTTGCCCTACGCTCCGGGGGATATTGAATCCGTTGTGGGGAACGAGAAGTGCCGAATTTATTAGAACTATTCGTTCCCCACCCTCAGGCTCATACAAGCTCATAAGCCTGATGTAGTCCTTCTCGACCACCAGACCAAAACGATATTTGTCGTGGAGTTTTCAGCTCCTGGAGAGACGAATATCGTCAGAAAAGAGGAGGAAAAACGGATAAAATATCGAGATTTTCTCTTCGAACTCCGCAGACTCTATCCAGATCACTCTGTCAAGATGGTCGTTCTGATTATTGGAGTCCTTGGTGGAATGATGTCTTCTCTACTCTCGAATCTCAAAATCATACCGGCTTGCCGCACTAAGGCAGAAATCTTAGCCGCCCAGATGCAGAAGGCTGTCATTCTTGGCTCACTGCGTTTGCTCAGGGCACATGATTCTCGGACCCAATGATCACTTACCCCACGGTGTGGGGAGTGGTCATTGGTTGATTATGCTGGCGCGCCCTCCCGAATGTATCGGGGCTTCGGGGGATAGGGCCTGACCAGCGCACACTACGGTGAAAAAAAAATAATTCTTCATTTCCAGAAGAACAATAAAATTGTGTAGGAAGTGTCAATACAATACAAATTAAAAAAGAAAAGAAAAGAGGAAGACAGGCTCATGCTCTAAAACTAAGATGACTATGCATTATTCAAAGAATTCCTGCAAAGCATAAAAACATTTTTCTAATAAATATTTTTTTAATGATTTTTCGAACAGAGAAAAACTATTCAAGGCCTTTAAATAATCTGGAAGGTGATTATATATCTTTGGACTTATGTATTACGGTCCACATGATGTTAATTTGAATCTAGCTAAGTGAAAATGGTTTTTGTTTCTATAGTATTATGCTGGTGAAGTTTTAGATTTGTTGTAAATCTTGATTTATTTTTGAACACAAACATACACAGATCAAAAATATAAACTGATGTTAAAGTTAAAACACCGTACTCATTGAAAAGTGCCTTGCATGATTCTCTATTAGAAAAATTTGCTATGCATCTCAGAATTCGCTTTTGTGCTATAAAAACATTTCCTGATGTGGTGGAACTACCCCAAAAACAGATACCATACTTGAATCTTGATTCTACTTGAGCATAATATATATTTAGCAGCTGACTCTTTGTTAAAACTGTTCGTAAATTGATGAAGAGAAACTTTAATGAATTTAGTTTTGATATTAATTGTTGACAGTGGCCTTTCCAATTGAGGAACTCATCTAAAATGATTCCCAAGAATCTTACATTGTGATCAGTATTTGTTAGGGTCACATTGTTCACCATGAAATGTATGTTTTCCACTCTGTTCTGCCAGTTGTGAATACGAATAACATCTGTTTTGTCCGCATTGAAAAATAAATCGTTGTTATTGAAATGATTTGATATCCGCCTTACTATTCTGGCACAATTGTTTTGTAATTCTTTCGTATCTGGTGCAGATATAACTAGCGAAAAGTCATCTGCATAAGCGGTATAATGACCTTCGGTAACTACTGATTCAATGTTATTTACATAGAGTACAAACAGTAGAGGACCCATTATTGAACCCTGTGGCACTCCCATACTTAGATTCAGATATTCGGAATTGACTCTATAGTCATCCTCTTCCATATAGTGTCCTCTTCCATTTCATTTTATTGAATTTGATGAATTTTTTTATTCGCCAATAGATTCTGGACTGACGTTCTATTTCAAAATAAATGGAGAACCAATTTTTATGAAAGGTTCGAATGAGATTCCAGTCGACATACTACCTGAAAGAGGACAAAATAAAACCACTATAAAGAAATTATTGATGGCAGCTCACGATTCTCATATGAACATGCTGAGGGTCTGGGGAGGCGGTGTCTATGAATCTGATTATTTCTATGACTTAGCAGACGAGCTGGGAATAGTCATTTGGCAAGATTTTATGTTTGCATGCGCTATGTATCAGTCAGACGAAAATTATCGCAGGTGATATTAAAACACCCTCAAAATACTTTGCAAGTATTTACTAAGTTAAATCGTTTTCAGTAATGTTATAGACGAGGTGCGACACCAAGTTAAGAGACTAAGAAGCCATGCTAGTGTAGCACTCTATTCTGGAAATAATGAAAATGAAGGTGCCCTCGTCGATGATTGGTAAATATTTTGTTTTCCGTATCAATAGAAATTGAAAATATTGTTTCAGGTACGGCACTAAAAATAATTTCACATTGTATAAAAATGATTATGTGACCCTATATATCGATACTATCAAAACTGAGTTCGATCGCATCACTCACAATAGAGGAATTTTCGTAAGTTCCAGTCCTTCGAATGGAAAAAAAACTGTCTCTGACGGATATGTCTCTACTTATCCCGGCAACCCGTTGTACGGTGATGGTGCGTATAATGACTTTATTTTTCATATTTTAAGTCAGTTATTACTCAGCTCAGAAATAACTACTGACCGTGTTTTTCAACCAAAACAAGCACTTTTCTCAATCACCAGAAATGCAATACTCTTCTCGATGCGCGTTTCACCAGATGAAGAAAACTAAATTAGTTTTCTTCAAGATACGTTTTACCAACATGGTTGGTGAGTTTTAAAAATGGACAATCATCTCAAAAAATGTTCTCTCAGCTGAATGCATCGATATAACAATTAATGAAATATTAACTCTGAAATTAAATCATTAACAAGGAATTACATTCAACAAGAAAATTTATTTGAAAGTACAATGGAGAATGTTCCTCCTGACGAAAATCAAGTAGTTTTTATAAAAGAGCTCTAAAACAACGCATTTTAAACTTATCATTTCAACCTTTTTCTTTAAAAAATTATTTAAATACTCAAAAAAGAGGAATGAAATAATGCATTCAACATTTAAAGGGATTCGTTTCTATTTCACCATTTGACAACATCGGTTATAGCTAATAAAGGACAATGAATCCTGTTACCTGTATAAGACAAACAAAGATGACATATTTCAGAGGCGTGCTGTTCTGTTTACTTATGTTCCGAGTTCCGAGACATTCTGTGACATATGACATTTTGTGCACCTAACCTATCTTCCTCTATATAAATAAATAACAAAACAACTGTTGTTTATGTGGCTTGTGGAGGTGGTATTGAACTATAATTTATATTTTGCCTTAATTGTTGATTTATTAAGATAATTTTTTTTTAAGTAGAATATCTAGGTACGTATAAATTATTTCAACTTAATATAGGCGCTGTTGCCAATATGTGATTTAGAAACAAATCCCTTTAAAAAGTAAAACCCAACATTTGAAACATCAATTTGAAAGGCTGACGTGCCTACGTGTCGCGGGAGCCATGAGAACTACTCCATCTGCAGCACTTGTGGTCCTACTGGGACTTCCACCATTGCACATCTACGTACAAAGAAGCTCAACTGGTGACACAGGCTAATGCAGGGCAAACTCCAATCAGTCAGTCACACGGTGCAGAATACTTGAAACTGTACAGTGAACTGAAGGCAAATCCAATACTAGGAATGCCCGTAGGTGGATAACACAATTCCGCAGTCCAATTCTCAAAAATATTTCAAAATCATCATACCAAGTAGAGAGAAGTAGCAAAACAGCCCACCGGTAGAAGCGGAAGAAACTTGGTATACAAAGACCCAAGAAGGAATGGGATCCGGTATATACGGACACAGAGCAAAAACGAGAACTGCAACTGTGTTCCAGGTAGAAGTAGCGGCCATCAAACACTGTATAGGGGAAATAAACAGGCAGAAGGTCTCAAATAAAACCATTGCATGTATAATAACATCCATAAATTCATGGATGCAAGCCGAATCGATAGATTGATGGACTAAGCTCCCAGAAAAGAGGCAGGCAAAATAGTTCATAAAGAAACCATCGCCCAGATTCATGGAAGACCTGCTAAACCACAACCGTAAGGTTAGAAGGGTACTGGTGAGTCTACTAACTGGGCATAACCGACTCAGGAAACATATGAACACCATTGGTCTGACAGAAGAAACCCAATGCAGGTTCTGTCAAGAAGAGGAAGAAACCGCACTGCATGTGCTCTGTGAATGCGAAGCGATAGCAAGGCTGAGACACGGGGAAGAGAAACCAGAGGCTGCCAGCGATATGAAGGGGTCAGTGTCAAAGCTATGGAATCTCATCAAAGAGATCAAGCTATACAATAAGCTCCAACAACCAAGGAGCATCACAATACCTACATCTGAAAAGGTCGCAGGGAATCAGGCCATGGGCTAGCTCCCCGACAATCTAATCTAATCGAAATGACTCAATAATACAATTTCACTGTTCAAACCTATCGTGCCTTGGTATGAGACGGCAGAGCCGACAACCGAGTCATCCATCGAGTATTCGCTTGGATACCAATGAAATTGCTACTATTCAGAATAATGTTCAGATACCAATAAGTTTCGATTGAGATTTCTGAATACCGTTTTTTGGAGATGGTGTGCAGGTTTTTATCCCTGACGTTTCGTCTACTACTGCGGTATACATTATCAAGAACGATGTGGTAACGAAAGTTACAAGCTGCTCTTGATATTCTCAACCATAAATGTTTGAAACTCAACTCTAAATTTTCAGCTTGCTTAGTACTCTCCAATTTCCTAAAACATCGTTCATTAACTAGTGGCCTTCCATAAAGCTCTCACCGGAATGATCATATCCGTCGTTTTCATTCTTTGTGATTCCTCCTTCCAGATACTACTTAGCATTCCGTCTCATTCGTCGGAATTTGTTAAAGATTATTTGTTGATATGCTTTTCAAAATAGTTAATAAAGTCGATGCTATTACTTATTTGGTATTTGTTATTTGTTGGACAGCATCACTTTTGTTTCTAATCATTTTATTATTGTACATCAACAATACATACAGACCTGAAACACAAACAAATCTTGATTCCACACTGAAGAGTGCAATTCCGACCCGTCATAAGTCGAAGGTTCGTTTTACAACGTCTTGGGAAGCCTAGTTTATCTTCGATATTCATGCATTGAGTCTTTTGTCGATTCAATAGATGTCTTCGTACGAAGAGGTGTCATAGCCTTTTCTTACACAGGCTTGTCTAAGAAATTCATCGTGGTTCAGCGTAGCACCATTGATGAGACCTGAGAATAGTTAGATCACGAATGGTTTTTCTGGGCTCTGGTAGCAACTAGTAGCCTTGCAGTGAAAGCTGCAGTAAAAGATAATGAATCTCTTCTGAAACAGACCTTCTCGGGTAGCCTCAGACCTTCTCAGGAAGCCTCGTTTATCTCTGTTTTTTTTTATTGAGTCGTCTGTCGATCCCGTAGATGACGTCCTCGTAATGAAAAATGTCATCGCTTTTACCAACACAGACATCATACAGCTGACAACGACACACTTATTTTCTTACGAAAAAATTGTAGTTCGGATGGTAGTAAGCAATACTGAGAAAAACCAGTGTCTGTTTTATTCGAGAATGTATGTCACAAAGATCAACATAATAACGATGTAATTTGGCTAAAAAGTCGATTAATAATTAAATTGGATGTGAGTTGAATAGCAGCAGGTTTCATAGAAAATCGTCATCAATAAAAGTGTGGGAATAATCTTCTGCTGGGACGAATTTGACTGACTTAGTTCGCCTAATTTTCCGGATGCAGTGTATGTCAGAAGAAACACATAGGCCAATAACTTTGCAGTTTATCTCATTACACCCCTGATAATACCTAAAACTATTTCATTTGTATTTGTGCATCTCTATAAACAACTTGGCATTTCAAGTAACGAAAATTATATAATGAACTGCATTTCATTGGGTTCACTAAGATATGTTCTTCTTCTTCTGGAAAACTGATACCTACTATTCATAACGATCCTGATCGACTGAAGGTAGTTTTGTCTTTTTTTTTTAATAATTCATGACGACTAGAAAAGGTATATAAAAGAATAAAAATTAACAAATGAAAGCCTCAGCACCAGTGATGAATCACATCGAAATAATTTTCTCGGTAAGAAAAGTAGTTTCATGGTGGATTGCACCATGAAACATTGTCAACCATCTTCAAACAAAAGTAGTTTCAGATGGTCTCATTTTCTTCCGATTTTTGTTTGAAAGAAACATTGATCAATAATTCATAGGAACCTTTTCCTTCTCCTAAAAGTTCTCTATTCTTTATATATTCTGTTAAAATCTGTTTGTTTGAAGGTGTTTCATGGTGAATGAAACATTGTCAACCACCTTAAAAATAAAAGGAGTTTTAGATGGTCTCTTTTTCTTCCGATGTTTGTTTGGAAGAAACATTTGTGAATAATCCATACATTTTTCCTCCTTCGAAATGTTTCTATTCATTGTACCTACATTGCCATTCACAATAGTGAAATCGTCACCATGGAAACATGTACCAAGAGTTTTCAATGAACGAGAAGAGTTGTCGACGGCCTTTAATTGGGGCATATACTCGTACACCAGTGCATCAAGTTGCAGATGCAGATTGTTTCGAAGACTAATTTCCAGAAAGAGACAAACGATGAGATTTAAAGCGATATTAATAAGTGAAATTCTGAAGTGGAATTTGAGTATAGTATTTCAAGTTGTATTTTAAATTATTTTAATCATTAAATAAAGTTATTGAATTTTAATGAACGTACCAATTAGGTATTATTGAAGAAATTTATATGGATACGGGCATTTGTATCCCAAAATTAACTGTTCTTCTGATTTTATTTGAAGAACAATACTTTTATAAAATAAACTTTCGAAAAGAGAAAAAATTAGATTTTTGGCTAGTATGCACATGGCATATTTGTTTTATCCAAAACGCTCTTCACTTTTGCCGTTTCACCAATCAAGTTGGCGTCTTCAGGAGATGAAGACGCCATGGCCATGGAGTACAATGGCTTTATTTTTGATATTTCAAATTTCAAGTCAGTTGTTACTCAGGAATAACCGCTGGCTTTGTTTTTTTACACACGTGGGTGATGAAACGCGAGAATAGCATTGTTTTTCTGGTGACTGGGAAAAGTGCTTGTTTAGGATTTATTCTACGCCAGAGGTTCCAGGTTCCCCTTTCATATTTATTTTATTTCACATAAAAAATATATTATTGACAGCGACAGCAATTTCATTTTACTGTTAGCTAATGAATACGAATATTGTCAATATGAAGATACCTTTATATTGGACTTTATAATGTACCTTTTATTTGATTTTTCAGTGCATTATTACAATTACGTTTTGAATCCCTTTGATTCAAATATTTATCCCGTTCCAAGATTCGCTTCTGAATATGGATATCAGTCGTTGCCCAGCTATGCTTCATTGGCAAAAGTCGTAAAGCAAATCAGCGATCTAGAGATAACCAGTGATTTTATGAATCATCGACAACATCATCCTTTGGGAAATGCACAAATGACGCTTCTAATTGAAATGAATTTGAAGTTGCCAAATGAAAGTAGCAGCAAATATTCTCAAGCTTATATATTCTACTCTCAGGTGAGTCCAAATTATCATTCTCAATAGTAAATTGATTTTTGTGTGCTGGAAGAACCTTTTCTTTGATTCCTTCTGTTCAACGCTGTCAAAAAGAAATCCCATTTTCAAAGTTTTGTGGTCAGCGGATTGAGAATATGTAAATAAAATTGAACCGAGTCCAATGAAATTATTGAAAATATTTTTCTCAAATATCAGAACTGATCTTTTACTGATATTCATTAACCATTTCATGAAAATGGATTAATATAGTCTATACCTACCTCGCCAACCGATTGTGATAATTTCTTTTGCATAGATTACGAAAGTTCTGTATTTTCCTGTATCAGCAGTGATTATTTCATTATCATATCTATCAACTTATTTTGAAGAGTTCTTTTCTTTCATAAATTATTCTGTAGGTATAGTTCAAGTAAACGATATAGTGCCACATACCTTCCTACATCAGCTCCCTATTAGTAATATAGTTAGGGAGCTAACTAATTTTGTTACTAGCTAACTAACTTTCTTCAAAAGTTCCTGATAATTTCTCTTCCATATTATCTGTTTCACTATTACTGTCGTCATTTGAATCAATAATGAATTTATTTCCACCATGAGAGTGTCCAATCTTCATATATTCTTTTTTAACTCAAATTACTTTTTTAATCCTTTTCTGCCAGTATTCTTCGGTAATATTAGATACTTCTTCTTCAATTTGCTCTATTATCTTCTTATCGAATTTTGGAAAATTGTTTTTACGCCTTATCCTTTGTTTCAATTTTCCCCAAATGAACTCGATGGGATTGAAAACACAAAAATAGGGGGGAAGTCCATACTTTTCAGCAGTACTTCCAAGGGCAAACACTTTTTCAAATGTTTTTGTCTGTAAAACTTCAAGTATTTGGTTTTTGGTGTAGTAATCTTCAAAATACAAATTATTATCCATCAAAAAACTTTGTATTTCATCTTTCCTCGAATTTTTATTCGGTACTTTGATGAGCTGTCGCAAATAATAGGAAGCGTTGTCAAAAACTATTACACTATTCACATCCAAATTTGGGACCAATGTGTTTTCAAACCATTCCTCGAAAATATTAGCTTTCATCTTCTTTGATAGTCAACGTTGCAGTCCTCAAGTTTGTTTCCACATAATTCCACTGTTTTTTTATTTTCCATAACTGCTTGACATTTGTTTATTATTTTAAATTTAAATCCTAGTTTCTTTATCCAGTTCTAAAGAGTTTTGTCACAGCAGCTCATGTTATGGCTGGAAGTATACAATTTATTCCTTATGATTTCAGTTGTAGGAGTCTCATTGCTTTTGTAACAGTCGTATATTAGTTTTTTCAATGATTTTATTAGATGAACATCTAAAGGTTTTGGCGATCCTGTACCACATCGCGTCTTGCGATCATAAGGTTTCTTTTTGACTATTTTACGTACAGTTGAGAAAGGAATTTTGGTCAAATCTGATGTTGCTTGTAATAGTTTGTTTTCCTCGATATAAGAATGTAGATTCTCATATAAGAAACATACTCTCTGTGTTTCAATATCCAAATGCATCCAAATCTTATTCACTGGTATCTCTTTTTCGCATTGTTCACCATCGCTATTGGAACCACTATACTGGAAAAAGTCTGCGTTATTATTAAACTCGTTATTACTATTAGCACTTGTCCAAGGACGCCACATTTTAAACAAATAACAAAAATTTAAAGTAATTATAACTGCACCAATATTGAATTCCAACACTCAAATCGCGATTAGTTCCTGATGAACATTGATGACACGACGGCGATAACCATCTCCGCATTCTCCGATTTCTATTCGTCACCGTAACATGACTTCAAATTCAATTTAATGACTATTCAGCCAATGATGCAACTCGATTAGCAAAAATTATCCAATACGAACCGCCAATTCTATAGTCCACGTGGACTGGTTCGCAGCCGGTTTATTTCCATGTATTGGTTTTTTGGCCTTTGAGAGTGCCGCCACCTTTAATTGTGCACAGTATCGTTTACTTCGACCATATTTATTTGCTATCACGTTTGTCTCATTCTAAGACATCGTTGGTATTCGGTTTCAGATTGTCCACGCTTTATCAATTAAAATTGAAACAGAGCACTACCGAAGGTTCAGAAGTAGTTTAAACAACAAAGGAGAGGGTAAAACAATGGGTGCTCTTTATTGGCAACTGAATGATGTTTGGTTGGCACCATCTTGGTCAGGAATAGGTACGTATTAAAAATAATTTGTAATTATTTGGTTCACGTGTCATAATGATTGTTGAGCTCAAGAAAATGACATGCACATTTGTTAGAACTTGTTTTTGCTGTGAAATACAATTATTTTATATTTATTTCATTTATCAAGCAATTGAGTTGTGCCTTTCTGCAATCCTGGCTAATACTCCTTTATAGATGCCGGCCATACTGGATTCATTATTATAAGACTGCCAATTTTTCTGAAATCTGTTGACAAATGTCCTCTCCTGTCTTTCCAGCAACGTCTATGAAATTAATGAAACTTTCTTGTATTTCAAACACATCGCCAGTTCTTTTTACATATCAAATTACATGGCTCATTTGTTCTGTATGGGACACATCTGGAGTAAAGTCGAACATTATCGCGTTGTAGTTGACTTCTTTGATGTCATTTGAAATGATATTTCTATCTGTTTTTGCCATTATGTCAATAATTTCATTCTATATTGTCTTTGATAAATTGGTAATTGTCCCTTTTTAAGTGATCTAATTGAAACTTAAGAGTTGAATTATGTTTGGCGAGCAGGGAATAGTTCAAGAAGTTACCTTGACTAGGTTGAGGATATTGTGTGACGAGATCGCCAGGAGTTTAGTGAGATCCGCGAAAAAAAAGACAGTTTGTAGATACAATATAGCATCCATAACAATACGCAGGATCTGTCTCCATCTTTCCTTCTCTAAGTGAATCACTTGCTTAATGTCTTGATCAATACCCTGGCATGATTTCATTTGTTGTACCCATGTTTTCCACTTGAGAATACACTCTTTGTGCAATTTAGTTGCCCCGTGTTCGGTTAATCTCTGAAACTTTTTTCCAATTCATATAGCGGCATATGGTTGCAATCCGAGAAGCGATAACTATAGAACTTACTTGAGTTTCGATATTTCAGAACATACTGGAAAATGGAAAATGCTGCAGTATTATACACAAGACTTCTTTGCTCCAATTATAATAACAGGACACCTGAATTTGGAGAGAACATTGGAAATATACATCGTATCGGATTTACTTTCACCAGTTCTAAATGTATCAGCTTCAATACAAGTTTATAAGTGGAATTCATTCGAACCTGTCAGTTCAGAAACTGTAACAGTGGACTTGGTAATTATTAAAAAAAATACTAGATAATCTCATATTCGAGGTGACAAAACGAAAACGAAACAGAGCCGTTATCAGGAGATACGTCAAAATTTTCATCATCAATGAGGGACACTTTTTTCTGATATTTATGACTCCGCCATTAAAACTCTCAAAGCAAAATGGATATAATTACCACAAGATATTTCAATTGCGTTGAAGTTCGTGTTATATATCGTTTTAAATCACACACTGAATATCTTGATAGTATTCTATAAATTATAAAATTCCGCCCTGTAGTTTCGTGAAAATTACATTATAAAATTTGAATTTATTTACCTGCTCGCATATACGGTGAATTTTCATTTTTCTCAAAAAATAGTTATTTATTCATCAATTTCTATTTTGTCCCGTTCAGATATAATCAGATTAGATTTTCGGGGAGCTGACCCATGCCCTAATTCACTTCACTGCGACCTTTTCAGATCTATTGTGATGTTCCTTGGTTGTTAGAGCTCATTGTCTAGTTTGATCTCTTTGATGAGACTCCATAGTTTCGGGTGGGGTCCGGATACTGTGGAAAACTTTTAACGAGGTCCAGAAATGAACAACTGATAATAATTAGGTACTACCTATGTATTATTTTGGTTTCAAATCAAATTCTGAATTATAAAACACAATACCTAAATATTGATGTGAGTCAACCGACGGTCTTGAGTCAGTTTTTTATAGTTTGGTTCTCGATAGGAACAGCAAATTGGAAGTACCTATGTCTTGTAGGTGGGCGTCCATCAATCTCGAACGATACATGTTTTAAAAAAAATTCATTTTTGAGAAAGATGTTTCACATACGTATGTTGAGCGAAATATAGTGCCAAATGTATAGCTACTTTCTTGCAATTTTCATGTTCGGCACAAAATTCTTCAGTGGATACCGTTTTATACATTTGCAGAGACACATTTTCTAGCAAATCAATCATCTCTATTTAAAGTGATGGATTTAGCTTTGGCAGATTCAACAACTTCGCAGTCACATCTGTCCATTCTGCCGCAACATCAACTAATTCGCACAAACACACATACAGGATAGATATATAGGAAACCAATCAAACCATATTAGTTGTAATTACTTGTAAAACAATAAATTGATGGATGTAGTCGTTACTACGTGGTAGGAAATCATAATGAAGAAAAGAGAAATGAAACTTTATTTGTTTTTTACCACTTTTATTTGTAACTAACGTTAATGCAGTTTCGTCTATACGGACATTTTCAAACTTATACAATAAAATAATAATGGTTCATTACATTAGCCCTTATATACCACCCCTGTAGGTACTAATAGAGATACTTGGCTTGAATGAGTACCTGAATTTACAGTTCACAATGCGAATGTGCCAATTAAAAAAAACCGGTGAGTAAACTAAATCGATTTGATCATTTAATAGGTTGCACTCGCAATGTTTATGCTTGTGAATTTCCAAGGATTCTAAATAATTGACTTTGCAACCCTTCCTTGCATAGTGCAGATTTTCGGTATCGTTTAGATTCGGAAACTTGTGGTTGCATGCCAAGGAATGGTTTGAAAACGTATAATCAATTTTTTCTAGTCTGAAGAACCTTTCATGTTCAGCATACCGTTTTTGGAAATTTCTTGTAACCTGTAAAACAGATTAACAAGGCAACTTACTAAAATAAAATGAGTACTAAGTTGAATTATATGTGACTCAAAAATATTATTTTGATTAATAAAGGTATATTATACCTTATTCACTCACCTATTAATTTATATTTGGTATACAACACATTACAATATTTGGCGGCCCGAGGTTCGACCTTCCGCGGTCCGCAAACGGACCGCGGTCAGCCTGTTGCGGACCCCTTCATATAGCTGGCAGCCTCTGGTTTCTCTTCCCCGCATCTTGCGTGTCTCGGCTTGCATTCAAGAGTTTATGGATGTCTTTATACATGCTTTCGCTACGCCGCAGAAGGGTTTGGTCCGATCATAGGCTTGGATGCCCCTTCACGGGCTAGAACATCGGCCTCCTCATTGCCTTGTGAACCTCATATCCGGGTTCCCAAGCTAGAGTGACCCTATTTTAGGTACTTAGCTCCTTGAGTGCGCTCAGACAGCTTCCCACCAGTCTTGAGAAAACTTAAAATGAGCTGACAGCCTTAATTGCCGTCTGGCAATGATACACTTGTGTATCATATCTGAAGATCTCATACACTTGTATATCATATCTGAAGGGGACTACGAAGCATTTCTGTTATGCGCTTTTTGGTATGTCCTGAGCTCTCTCAGCGATTCGGTTTTTATTTCCTCATTCGTCACGAAACGCCGTCCTTTCAAATCTGGCGAATTCGGTGGCTGAGGCATGATAACGGTGTTGTTTTTGGCCGAAACATTCCAAACAATCAATGACAAGTGAGCAGGAGCATTATCATGATGCAAAAGCCATGAACTGTTTTTCCACAATACCGGACGTTTTCTTCATATTGCTTCTCGCAAGCGGCGCATAACCTCAAGTTAATACTCCTTATTGACCGTGACAGGCAAGAACTTCTGATGTACTACACCACGGTAATAAAAAAACCAGTAGCAAAACCTTGACATCTGATCGAACTTGGCATACTTTTTTTGGTGTTGGCTCTGGGCTCTTCCATTGGGACGATTGGACATTGGGTTCGATGTCATATCCATATACCGATAATTCGTCACCAGTTATGACCGTTAAGCAAATTTGAACTGCCGATGACATCATTCAACAATTCCTAAGCGATATTCATGCGACGGATTCTTTGGTCGAAATTCAGATATTTTGGAACGAACTTTGCTGCCATTTGCTTCATGACCAAAATTTCCGAAAAAACCGCATGGCATGAGCCAACCGATATGCCGACATCCTCAGCAACTTCTATAATAATGATTCGACGATTCTCCATAACAACTTTCTTCAGTTCCTCAACATTTTAACCGGTTATTGATGTGCGGGGACGTTCAAGGCGAGCGTACCATTTGCGTAAACATTTTTCTGACTCAGAGTACAATCATCGTATGCCACTGTCATATATTTAAGTATTTATGAGTATTCAATTCCATTTTTCACACAAAATTTGATACAAATTCTTTGATCCATTTTTTCGATAGCAGAAAATCGCCGTATACGCAAAACACTTCTAACTTATGTCTATCACCAACAAACTGAACATACTAAAGAGATGAAACTGTGAACGAATGTTCGAGACGAGTGTACCAATATAAGAAAATAAAAAAAACTCTAATCGAATGAATGAAGCCCGCGAAATTTGAACATTCATCTTATTTTTTGAACAGACCTTGTATAAAAGTTGAAATAGGATACCAATTTAAACATGTTTAAACTCATGTGTTATTCATACGATGATAAGTTGTATAATTTATGAAAAATATGTGATTCCAACATTATATAAGGTTAAAACAGAATTATGATTGATTTCAACTGGCCTCTAATCCAACAGAAATTCTTTCATCTCCTGTGTAACTAGTTGATATTGTCAGAATGAAGGCAAACAACCATTTACTCAAAAAACAATAGTATCGTAAATAATTAGATATTTACCAGACTATATGTTTCAAACTCCCTGCAACAACAAGTCGTTTCGATTTGATAGTCAAACTGAAACTTTTTTTTGGTGTCATCGACATCGACTGCATTGGTCATTAGTCTCGTGCCCTGGGTAGGCAATGTTAATAACTCCCCGAGCTAGGGAGCAACATAGCTATTCTCAGTCCGCGCGGCTGTTGCGGCATGCGCGCTCTGCCGCTAAAGAGAGTTTATCAAAAGAAATAATTTTTCTATAACATAAAATGTCATTTTAAAAATTTGAAAAAAATATAGTATCTTCTTAACACTTGAATGAATCGAGTCCCGTAGAAAAACAAGTTTTATCACCATTTCTCAAAAAGTTATTCAATAGTTGACTTACAAATTTTTTCCCAATCTCCGTTGGCATAAATAATGGGATAAAAGGTATAAATAATTGGCCTATAAATTTTAAACTTCGTGGAGCCTTTTTGATATATATATATATATATATATATATATATATATATATATATATATATATATATATATATATATATATATATATATACTTCATACGATCCTGCGATAAAAGTTGATAAAAATGTATTAATTAGTTAATTATGATTTTTTATAACTATTGCAAATTGGAATATCTAAAAATTATTGATATATTTTTTTTCAATTGATATTTAGCTATGTCTGTTTTCACATTAAACAATGGCAGTTATGGCAGGATATGAATTTTTTACGTAATTTGTTTATCAAATTGTTTTAAACAAATAGAGAAATTCAATATGTTTGAAATTTTTTTTTTGCTATTTTGTTGTCTATAGATAATTATGATTTAAAACCAAATTCTTGATTTCAATTTTTAATTGTTCAAAATCGATTTTTTTATATTTCGATTATTTAAATAATTAGTTAAGAAATAATTTTGCTTTTAAAAATCATGATTTACACTTTTAAATAGTTTGGCAAAAATGATTTTTTTTCATTAATTATTTAATTGTTTATTAGTTTAACAATTTGTTAAAATTAAAAAACAGCTATATATGAAAAAGTGCCATAAAAAATTATATGATTAATTGAATTATAAAATTATAATAAAAAAAATATTTTATGGCACGTTTTTTATATATAGCTGTTTTAATAATTTTTTCTGCTTTAGATAAAAACAAAATAGCAAAATAAAAATTCAAAAATATTGAATTTCTCTATTTGTTTAAAACAATTTAATAAACAAATTACGTAAAAAATTCATATCCTATGTTAATAACTGCCATTGTTTAATGTGAAAACAGACATAGCCAAATATCAATCGAAAAAAAATGTTTATCAACAATTTTTAGATATTTCATTTTGCAATTGTTATAAAAAATCATAATTAACAAATAAATACATTTTTATGAACTTTTATCGCAGGATCGTATGAAGTATATATATCAAAAGGGCTCCAGGGAGTTTAAAATTTACAGGCCAATTATTTATACCTTTTATCCCATTATTTATGCCAACGGAGATTGGGAAAAAATGTGTTAGTTAACAATTGAATAACTTTTTAAAAAATGGGGATGAAACTTTTTTTTCTACGGGACTCGATTCATTCAAGTGTTAAGAAGATACTAGATTTTTTTCAAATTTTTAAAGTGACGTTTTATGTTATAAAAAAATTATTTCTTTTGATAAACTCTCTTTAGCGGCAGCGTGCTCATGCTGTAACAGCCGCGCGGAACCCTGTTTTCAACGTCAAATTAAAATTATAAATAATAGATAGAGTTTCGGAAGTCGAAATTTTTTTATCAGAAACTTCCTCCTCTTTAACGAGCTTTTTTTAAAATTGCTTAAATATTAATATTTTCTGAGTTATTAACGAAAAACTAAATACCATTTTTTTATCTTATTTTGTTAATAACAATTGCAATTGCAAAAATTTTTTCTAGAGGTGATTCCGAATCAAATGAGCTATCGCTCATATTTTTAGGACCTTTTTATCTCTATTTTTCATATTTTTGAACTTGTTGATTAGCCTAAATCAGCTTTTTTAGATTCGCGTCAAAGAATTGTTGACGAATACCATCAAATGAATTATTTCCGAAATAATTTGGAATGTGAAAGAACATTTCGAACAAAATCATTATTTCACTGTGGACGCGGGTGGTCAGCAATTTGAACCTTCAATCAACTAAGTAGTAAGGAAGCAGCCGAAATTTAAAAAGACTTGTATATACATTATCAAGAGCTTAGAATATAATAGAATAAATACATCATTGGTGTAATATCTTACTCGACCCAAAATGCCATCGAAATGTTACCTATATGTTATATACCTATATAGTAGACTGTTTCCTTTTCGTTTGGCACCCTGTTTGGTACTGATATTATTGATTTTTATTTCCGTTACTATATAGCAGAGAAAAGTTTCAACTTCCCAAAATATAATTTCAGGAAGCCGGACATTCACATTTAATAAAATCGATTGCAACGGATGACTATTTAACTGACAGGAATTGTGGGGCTTTGAATGTTGCTAAAAATAATTGTTTCTTTTATTTGTCGGTAGAAAAAGAAGGCCTGAAAATTACACCTGACAATTATGTTTTTCCTTCTAAGATAAGAGATTCTGATGTCCAAAAACCTAAAGTACAGGTGAGTTTCATTGTATATCAATAGTTTGTCAAGTACTATCAAAAATATCTGTTTTCAGATTTCTTCTGTAAAGAAAATAAGCGATGAGCAAATCTACAGCATAACCATTGAAACTGATCAAATCGCATTATTTGTTTGGTTGGAATCACCAGTCATATCAGGAACATTTTCGGAAAATGGATTTTTGATGGTCAACAATACAAAAACCGTTTATTTCAATAGTGAAGAAGAATCAATTTCACCGGAGGAATTGTCAGAAACGTTGACTTTGACGCACTTGATGGATGAACAATACTTCTAATCGATTTCAAGATCAAATTTAAATGTACAATTCATCGTATTTTCATCTATTTTTGTTTATATTAAAATGATATCAATATAATATTAATATTGATTAAGATTCATATTTTTTCGCTGTATAGAACCATTTATTCCTCAATTGAATTTTTGCTTCTTTATACAATAATGTATTGGTAACTTCTAATCATTAGCACTGGGGGTTATAATTATTCCGTCCTATCTCTTGCCTGTAATGAAATGCAACTAAAAATAAAGCTTAATTTAGTGGTTTCTGTCCTCCGGGTCATTTGCGTTGTAAGGTGCTGGAATGTCGCTCTTTCAAACTTTTGGTATATTTAATGTCCCGAATTGGTTCAATAGACACATTTTTTTCGGGCTACCCGCGACATATTTTTACGCCATTTTTGAATATGTTTGTCCCTTCTGTTTTTAACTAATGGTCCCCCGACAACATGAACCAGGAAAGTTTAATATAAAAGGTCATCATAATTGACTGGAGTAATATTTGACAAAATTAACCTCTTCAACTCCAAGGTGAAGAGAAAACTGTCGAGAAAGGTTGAATATCTGAGATTGATATTAGATCCCAGACTGATTCGAAATCAAGAAGTAACAGTGATGTAGACCTAAAAAAGACATGGAGGATAAAACCGAGCATGATGTATTATTAGCTATACTCAATGGAGATTGAACCTATGATATCATAAACTTCTTTGGTGTGGTGACCAAAGATGAAACGCAGAGACGTTCGATTATTTGGGTACAACGGAAGCAAAGAAAATAACACCGATAGCAGCGCTGAAGATACTACACTGAATGTATATCATTTACATCTGGTAATAACGGGAGAAGCAAAAGAGATCTGGCAAAATTAAAGTGTAGAAATATGTAGAGGAATGATCATGGCACCGAAGTTCACTTTCGATACAAACTCCACGGTTACAGGTACCTACATATCGTGAAGTGTCGATAAAGAACAGTGATTTGCAGAACATGCTTGGCAATGGCATATAGACGGGTCATAAACCGATCATAGAAAGAAAACAGAAACATATTATTAGAGGCCTCAAACACATGAGCGGATCAATATTCTCATAAACAAGCAAGCACTCGGGGTATTAATGCACTCAAGAATGACATTGCGACAGATCTAGAAATGCCGTAAAGAATTAAAGAAACTGGAGGACAGTAATAGACTGATACTCTTTACCGAATGTCAGGACACCTAGGGATAACAGGTAACATAAAAGATAATGATTGTCTTAGACATACGAATCATCAACTCCCTGTACCAACTATGGTAACAGATTAGAAAATGGTACAATAGAATTCATTTCCAACGAAGCTTGACAAACATGACAAAAAATACAGTGACACCACTATAGCTCTCATCATATGTGACTTTTTCAATTATGTGGTCACATGCCATTCTGGACCTGTCAATTCTGACATTTCACAAAGAACTTCTCAAAAATCGAGTTATCTCTGGAAATTTCTGAAGTTGCATCAGAAAAAAGTTTTCAATTTTTATTTCATTATCATATTTCAACTCTTTACTGTCACTTCGAGTTCAATCAGAAACTGTCCGGATTTGTCTTGTCGACAGGTAAATGGTTAGGTGATTGAATAAACGAGTGTGTTTTTCATTTATCTATGTATTTGAATTGTATCAAATGTGTATTAAGTGTACTTAGATAATACATTCTTGGCTTAAAAATTATTGAACCGGAAAATTCACTAGAAGCGCCTGCAGCTGCCCTAAGGCCGTTGGGAGACCCTCGGAAGAGCTGCAGGCGTTCTCTGACGATGACACGGCCCTCGCGTACGAGACGTCGCGCCTGATTGTGTTTCTTCCGACAGGCCTTGGGTTTGTGGTCTGTCTGTTTTCGTTCGGCCTATCTGAGGCCCTTTTATTTTCAGGGCGTTCTGAGCACCAATGAAAGCTTGCTGGGTGTTCTCCCTTGCAGTTAAAGCATCGCAAGGGCGAGTTTTTAGGTATTTTGCATTCCATGGTCATATGCCGTACGGCACATCTGACGCAGGCTGGAACTGCTTTGCAGTTGCATTGCGTGTGACCGAACTTTTGACATCTGTAACATTGCCCTGCTCGGTTTCTCGACTTCTGTGTTTCGGCGCTTACACGCACGTTTTGAATTTCTGTGATATCATGTATTTTGTTTTGGCTCCTCGGGACCAAAACAAGCACGAACGGTATCGGTACCTTGTTAGCTTTACTCAGGATCTCAAATCCTTCGACCTGGAGTTCGGTCTTGATGTCTTCACACTCTATGGACTCTGGGACTCCACGAAAAACTACTCTGAGTGGTTTTTCGCTTTTCATTGTATAGGTGTGGTAGGGTATTTTCTCTTGATCGAGGATCCGAGTAATTCTCCTATAATCATCTGTATTTTTAAGATGGACTTTAATTCCATCTGTTGTGTTCACCGCCCGTAATATATGGAGATGTTTTGCGCAGCAGCAATCGTGTTAAAAGCTTTCCACTTTTCTTTTGCGCGGATGGTTATAGGTGGAGGCTTATCAGCTTTTTTGTGTGTTTCTGCCCGGTCATTTTTCGGGGTGTCTGTTACTAGTTCTTCGTTGCCCACTTCCATTGAGTCAGGTAGCGGAACTTCTGTTTCCTCTGTATTTGCCAACTCAGTTTTCTGAGTGGGCTTTTGAATTTGATCTTCCAGTCCCACGCCCGGCTTTTGTGATAAGGCGGGTGTGGTTTTATTTGATTTTGGCTTATTGGTCCATTCAGTCTGGGAAAAACAGGTTTTAACTGTTTGATTTTTTGAGCCGTTTCTGGCTCTTTCTTCCTCTTTTTTGGGACCTTTACCGCTTGGCTTTCTTCGCCCGACATAATATCGTAGCTGTCCAGATCGCTGATATCGAGTCGGAGTCGATAAGACGATGAATTAGAGGTTTTTTGTTTCTCAAATTCAAGTCCATTCTCTTTGCAAAGAATTTATATGCTTCCACTAGTTCGGTACTACTTATTTGATAGTATTCTATAATAGTTGATATTATAGCCAGACTTGCTTCTTTTAGCTTTTTACGAACTTTCGTAAAATTGAAAATCGTTTCTATAACTTGTTCCATCTCGAAAGATAGATGCTACACTTCGAAATTAGCACAACGAACTTGTCAACTTGACAGCTGTCTGACATTTTTATTGTATTTCATGATTGTTCCAAATTTCATTATTTATTGACTTTGTTTGGTTAAGTTTGTTAAGGCAATAAATGCATTATCATTAAAAAAAGGACTAATATACTCTTTGCCGGTGATTCCATTGAATGTGGGAATTTTATTTCTGTTATTTTCGGGATTATTCACTCTTCCACTTACACTTGATATGGTGAAGTTTTGTGTCCAATCACTGTACCAAATATTGCCCAAATACAAATAAATGGTCCCCTTACCCTTTTGCGAAAACTACTACTACATTAAGTCAAACGAGGACAAGCAAATGAACTGACGATGTAATTATTCAGTTCATTGGATGTAATCTGTTACTAAAACGATGAGGCGACTTTTACATACCTTCAGCGGTGTAACCACAACTCTCAAATTTCAATTAGTACCTTGAACCAAAGGTAACAGTGAATTAATTGTAAACTCTACTTTTTGACAATATATCCAGTTTATTCAAGGTCAAATCTTTTTAAGTTAGGTTAAGTTATTCCTTTACTTCCGTTTACTTCGGTAATCTGTGCCTTTGATACGCATGACAACTGTCATAAACTAGAATATTCGAGGTCAAAGGTGATTTCTGTTTTTGGTAAAGTTTTGGAGTTTTGGTGCGATTTCAGTTGAATGTTTGAATCAGAATTCTGTTCATAATTCCGTTGATACTTTTTTAGGCATAATTTTAGAGAATCGTTGAATGTAAATTTTAGTATGAAATCCATGTGAAATTGTTTTGACTCGATTCTTGACTATTACCTACATTTTAAGTGTCCATTCATCGATTGAGATTGCCGGATAATTGTTTTCAATTTTCTCGTAATTGTGGTGTATAATTATTATTAATTATCGTTTCCAAATATTGCGAAACTGGCTTCCTTCGATGAAAATTTCTGTGGGATGGACGTAGATCCATTGCCCAGTAGTTCTTCAGGTATGAATTTTTTAGGTTAGCCATAGAAAATTGTGACAAGGAATTCATTTCAAGGTTTACCTACCTCACTAGTTCTACAAACGCTACCCAAAATTGATGAAAATGATATTTTGAATTCTAAACCACCTAAAGAACGGATTTTGGAAATGTTGGATTTATTAGAAATTCATGTAGAAAAATTGAGGAAAGGAGCCAGTCAACTCGAAGAAGATAAAGATGCTTTGCTCTCAACTTTAGATTCCGTTATGAATGCTGATTCAATGTATAATATGGACGAAAGTAAGATTATACCTTAACTGGGTAGTTCTTTGTTTAAAACGTTTTTTATCTTAACTTTATGAATATTTATCCTCCAAATAAAAAAAATTTTGAAAAATCGGTAAGTAATCCAAATGAAGTTGAATGTTGGACCAGAAACACAGAATACCTTTAGAGAAGATACACAATCTTATTAAGGGTGGTAATAATCAATATAATTTTTCCCGGATTGTTATTGAATCTGAGTATGGTAGAACAAAGATAACTTAGTGAAATGTTGGATTAACAATCTGCCAAGATGACATCCTGATAATTACTCTACTGTTAAAAAAATATATAACTGTTAAATTTCAAATCATTTGAATATACAGTTAAAATGATGGTGACTGCAGTGAACAGTTATCAAAAACAAATAGTTATTATTTATACCAAATATATCCAATATAATTATATATAGGATAAAATGTATTCCCTCACCTGTTCTAAAAAATTTGGAATTTTAATAGATGTCTTTAAGACATCATTTCTGTAGGTCTTTGAAAATGACAAGAAAGGGGCATCTTTATGACATACAATTTATGCCTTTGGTCCTTTAAACCTATTGTTGACCAAAACTGGATGTCTTTAAGATGTTGAGTTCTGTGTGGGTCCAATGGTGGTTGGTGTCTTAGTTATGGAAGTAATCTGTTCCAAATGGTTTCCAGGCTTAAAAAAGGCTTGTTTGGACATAATAAATGATCAAAAACTAAGCAACAATCCACTGTTTGAATGTTGGATCTACCAAAAATTGTTCATTCACACTTTCAGAAAATCCAATGCTTGCTTTTCCGGTTTCTCTGAACATATTGCCATCATTCTTTTAGAAATCGAAGAACAGTTAACCCCTAAATGGTATCAAACAATTTGTTCGACAAAAGTTTATGACAATTAGAAAACACAACCTGAAACATTGCCTTATTCTTTATCATGATAATAGCAGATTCCACACGGCACATCAAACAATTGTTTATTTAAAATATGGAAAAATGAGTGAAGAGCGATTTCACTAGTTTACACGGTTTTCATACCCCCAGCTGGAAGTTATTATTTTATTTATCATTTAATTAGAATTATCCAGAAAAAAAAATGTGTCATGTCTGGTTTAAGAAATAGTTATTTACTTAAAGGGAATACATTTTTAACCAGTTTCTATTATAATGGACCAACAGTAATCCCCTAACATCTTTTCATCCCAAATTCCTTGATTTTGTTTTTCAAAAACCTTAAAATATATGTGGAAAAGTTCCTTTGTTTGTCACTCACACTTCCTAAGTTTTCAGGGAAAAACTCAGATGCGAGTGCAGAAAATGAATCTTTAATAACATGTTAACTCCCATATGTTGAAAATTTTCCAATAATTCGGTAACAATTTGTAATTTTCACTTTTTTTAATTTTCCAAAAAATCTTCCACAACCATTTTGAATGACTTCCAAGCGGATTTTTCATTAACAGATAAAAGGCTTTTAAACTGAGAATTTATTTTATTTATTTATTTATTTGCCACTGAGGTACAGTATGTACATATGGTATGTCAATAACTTAAAATTAATATATATATATAGAACATAATAACAGTGTGATACGAATAAAATAGGTAGGTATTTCATTTATCATATATGTGTATATACATATATGCATATATACACACATACACATATATACACACATACATACACATATATAGACAAGACACGTATATAAATTCCTTAGTAAAAATATGGAACAGGCGTCGAAGATAACACTAAATAATAGTAAGAGGAAAAAAAAATAAGTAAAATCATTGCTCAACAGAAATCATCTTCCAGGAATTCATCACAACTATAGTAACATTTTTGCAGCAGCAATTGCTTTACTCTACCATGAAACACTTTATCAGAGGTAATTTGTTTGATCTGCTCTGGTAATTTATTATACAGATTTATGGCATTATACAAAGGGGACTTTTTATATTTCGTTGACTTATGACTTGGAATACGCAAAACATCACCATGACGTGTGTTGTAACTGTGCACCGTTGCGTTTGTTTCTAGTTAATGGATGTTAGATCTAGCAAATCCTATACATTTAAGAATGTATATGGAGGGAGCCGGTAATAATTTTTCCCTAACGAATACTGGTTTACAGCTGTCTCGGTGTTCAATGCTGAAAATTAGTCTAACAATGCGCTTTTGTGCTACGAGTACCATGCTATGATATTGAGGGATATATGTGAATATGCCATAGCAAAATAGATTTCTAGTAGACCTGCTGTGTCCATGCATGATTTCATTTGCCTTAAAGCAAAGAATGTCTTGTTTAATTTGTTGCAGACATCTTTTATTTGCAGATCCCATGATAAGCTTTCATCCAAGTAAGTTCCTAAAAATTTTATTTCGCTGCTAATCTTTATTTCGTCAATAGTTTGTAGGTCATCTGGAACATTATTTTTCCTATTATAGAAATTTACTATTACAGTTTTTGTGGAGTTTAATATTAATCTGTTTCGCTGACACCAGGAGCTAAAACTATCGATTATGCATTTTACCTTACTAAGCAGTACATCAATATTTCCCCCTGTAACTGTGATAGTGGTATCATCCGCAAACATGGTAAGGTGGCAATCTTTCAGATATTCTGACAAATCATTTGCATACAACAAAAAAAGCAATGGTCCAAGCACTGACCCCTGTGGCACTCCAAGCTTAACGTCGTTGCACCTTGATCTAACATTTTCACATTTTACAGTCATGGTACGCCCTTTGAGGTAAGATTCAATCCATTGTAACAAGTTATTCGGGAACCTAAGTTGGGTCAGTTTTGCAACTAGAAATTCATAATACCCAATCTTTCATAATTTTACGGATTTGTTGACCAACAAATATACCTTCTCAGTTTTCCCTCTGTAATGTTTGTGAAGATTTTTTGTAAATACCGGAAAGTATCACTGTTTTTGTGAAGCGCCTTCACAAAATGTTTCATGAGTCCCAATGGAATGTAAGACGATTCTACAGCTTTCGCAAAACACATGAGGTGCCCACTTTTCATGTTGATTTTCAACAGGCAATTCAAAATAATGAAGAAATGTACTTTTTACCGAATCTAAAATGGTTCTTCTCTTTTTTTGAAAATATAAACTGCCACAAACATAACAAAAACCACCAGAACTTTGTTAAAACGTTCTATTCGACATTTTAAATCAAATTGAAATAAGATCATTGTCGTTTGAAGTGAATGAATAAGTTATTCTGCTATATTTCTGCTAATATTTTTAGGTTTAACATATTTATATACATTTATTTCGGGGTATAAAAAAAGAAGTTGAATTTTATAAACTAGTGTTTTCTTCACCTCAACAAGCAGTTGGGTATCAAATTTGATAATTGGTTTAAATGCACACAAAATTGTGTTAATGTTGAATATTAAAAAAAAAATATTGATTTGTTGACAACAAAATGTTTTGTTGGTTTTGTAAAAACTTGAATGGCGACCCAAGTACTCTAGCGACATGTATAGGGTTTTTCAACAAGAACTTCCGAACTTTGACAATTGATGTCAGCCATTTTTTTGAAGCTTCACCTAACAAATTAGTTGACACTTATTCATTCTGTTTTGCCAAATCACCATGGACAGATATAGCATTCAACAACACGTGCAAATAATAAAATTGTTACTTCCTCGCAGAATTGTAAATTTTGCAAAATAACTCCTGGAAATCTGATTTACCAGTACCACCTCAAACGTATTGAAAAAATCCATTTAAATCACCAGAAACTCAAAATTTACTTAACTGAATATTATAACTGCAAAAGATGAGTAATTCAACCAAATTTCTCCAAAATATACAGTCATAAAATACCTTGAGTAGTGAGTTCATTGCTGAGCCTTGATTACCTATAATAAGTATTTTTCATAATTAATATTTTTTTGCAATATTTTTAATCCACCCTTAAGAGATTTTGTAACAAATAGTACAGCTTATAAATTGAATATTGGACAGTTCTGCACATTTTATAATTTTGCGGTGAGGAGAAACGTCCAAGAAAGCTGAACAAATTCACCATGACTGAACATGCTAGAGCCTTTTTGATTTAGTATTCATGGTTATCAAACAAATTTATGCAGCTTTCAAGAAAATTTCACCCTAAAAGTGTTTTAACTAAACGAAATTATTAAATAAGGTATTTATGTTATAGATGATCGGGATGATGTCAACAGGTATGCTGATCGGATAATGAGCAGATGTATGACTGTAGAAGTAAAAGTACTTACCCAACGAGATAAAATGCAAGAAGAAGCCTTGTTCCAAGTAAACCATTTGATTGATGGACTTGTGGTGGCTCTGAAGGGAGATCCCGAGTCTGCCAAGGCTAGATGTGTAACCTACATGAATGCTTGTTCATCGAATTTAGTACAGGGAATTACTGACAAAAACTTTGAATCTGCTTTACTTGGGTGTACCCTTGATGATCAAAAGAAGGTCAAGAGAAGGCTTCAAGGCCTGCTGACTTATTTTGAGAAAATGAAAGTAATATCTCTTCAATGATTACCATCAAAATAATATTTATATCGTTGAGAGTTATATAACTTGTATACACTTCAATAAGATTGGCCAGAATTGTTTGTGTCAACTTATTCTGAAAATACACAAAGTATCTGAAGGTGTCGTCTTTGGAGTATATTTATAGTTTACACATTTTATACTTTCAAATACCTTGTATCCTATTTCCTCATCTATAATTGAATATGAAAGTTAAAAATAATCATTCCTAATTACTTTACATTCAAGAAATCTTGTTACAGATGGTATCAGGAAATTACCACCATCTCAATAAATTCTCTATTCATCAGTATGTCCAATAGTTTATTCTTATAAAAAATTATAGGTGTGGGGTTTGAATAAGAGAAATATTCTACTTATCAAAGTTTATATCACTCGTTAAAATTCCATAATAGTAGGCACTAAATTCTCAGAAATAAAACGAAAACATTGTTGTTCTATTGTGATTATATATATTTTATCAGCTGATGATATCATCTGATAAAATATATAGAATCACAACCTGACGTTTTCATTTTAATGCAATAATATTTATGAGAATTTACTGAGCTATTAAGGAATTTGTGTAGCAGATTCAATGTACATTTGAGTATAAAGAGTGACAAGAACTTATGTTAATTTATCAGCTTCAGTTATATTAGAATTTTTAGTCGGAATTATACCCCAGCGTTTGCCTTAATATTCAATACAAAGTTACTACTGACAACATAATTAGTTTTTTCAATCAGTAAATTTCTTTCATTCAAGTCCATATTGAACTACATTCAGTTTTACTTGAATCAATATATGGAAATGAACATTTTTATAAATCTTGGATACTCTTCAAAGGCTAGTGAAGAAGGATCATAAAACTGCAACAAAAATGTTCATTATTCCGCTGTTTCCTTAGCTATTTTCAGGGAATAGTCATAAGAACTTGGTAAGACTACACAAATCTCTGGTTGACAATGTTTCATGGTGAATTTTACTAGTTCGGAATTCCATTGTCTAATTTGATATGATATGATTTGAAGTCGCAGAAAGAACAAATAAAATTTAAATTTAAAATGAAAAGCTAAAAATAACAATTATATTAAGCAGTAAACTGCGAAATGAAATTGCAATAAAAAAAATAAACAAAAAATTAAAAATTTAACAATTAAAAAATGAAATAAAATTAAATATATTCCAAACCAAGTTACTTCACGCTGTTTCGATTGATAGTATCCTAAATCGTCTGTAGGTGATGACTGGGACATTCCTCCGAGAGATAATAAAAGTAGTCGTCTCTCAGAGGAATAGTCCAGTCATTACCTGAAGACGATTGTGGATACTAACAACCGAAACGTGAAGTAACTTGGTTTGAAATCTATTTAATTTTTGAATTTTTTGTACCAAACCATTTCATGGTTTATTGCTTAATATAATTGTTATTTTTAGCTATTCATTTTAATTATATTTGTTCTTTCAGAGATTTCAAATCATATATTAGACAATGGAAGTCTGAACTAGTAAAATTCACAGATGATTTATCTGTTTCAAATCAATAAAATAATAACTTGTTACAGCATTAGAAAAGTATAATATTTCTCATTGTGTAGTCACAATTGAAAAATGCCAAACTGAGTTTATTTATACAGGTTATCTTTCAAAAAACTGAAATAGCAATAAAACAGCATTTTTCAGAAATATATTCATTTCAATAAAAACAAGCAGCATTCTTCAGAAATATACTATTCATTTCATATGTGTACTTACAAGTCAATTTAGTTTTTTTGGAAAGTATATTGGTTTCGAATTTACAAATATAATTGTTTCATTACTGATCAGTTTCTCTTGTCTTCACAAAATTTTATGATGGCATTACTTCAGCACAAAGGCGACGCAGTAATTTGTTTTCAATATTTGAAAACTTCACAAACATTGTGAACAGCATAAGCCTACTTTCGGAGCATCATGTATTCCAAATAATCAAAATTAATAAATGTAGCTTTCTTTTGTTTCCATCTAGCTACAAAGATATTGAGATGTATTCCATTGATAGCTTTTCAATTATCTATAAGGTATTTATTATCAATGAAATGTTGAATAAAATATGAATCGATTCAACTGTGTTTTATTTTATGTTATAACAGAAAAAAGCTTCAGAGATTGTGTATAGCAGAATCTCAGTATTCTCAACACACTAACATAAACTGAAATAGTGTAAAATAGGTTTTTTAATAAAAAGAGGTAGGTACTGGTTCAAGAGAAACACTGAAAAATTATGTGAATAAATGCCTGACTGAACCCAACAGTTAGTTCTCAGTGCATATTGTTGACTTTCTTGTGAACTTAATTTTTTAAAACATTGTGCCTAGAATAAAAATGCTTTACATCCTGTCTTCACTATTGGTTTTTTGATTGAGGGGTTCATTGATGATTACTTGAAACTGAAAAAATTCAGGAATTCTAAAACGGAAACCTGAAATTTTTCAATAAACTTAAATAGAATATCCTCATTCCTCTTTATTTAGCAGAAATCTGAAGTAGAGCAATATTTTGTTTGAAAAAACTGGTGAATTTGTTCAAGTGAGAAAATATAACTACAGTACATTTGCCAAAGAGTACGCCTCAAAGATCATGTCAAAATAGGATTTATGCTAACTGGCCACATTTCACAAATATCAGAGCGAGTGGGTTTTTTGTGTTCAATGTAGAAGTACGAATTTTGAATATTATTTCAATATGCCAAAGTATCGTGTAAGAATTAATGAAATCAAAAAAAAAATAACGGCGGCCTCAAGTTGTGCTGCAAATTCTCCAGCGGATATGTGAAGCTACTGGAACAACTGAATCTTGATTAAAAAGATGTTAGGGAAAAGTCTGTAAATTAGTTTCGTCAAAGTTATGGCCGACTCATACTTTTACTTAAATAAGGTTATTACAATGTAAATCAGTGGGAACATTCATACACTACACTACAGATTTGGATCCCAATGAAATCAGATCTGCCACCACGAAAGCAGTCAACACCCGCATTTTAAAGTGCTTGGAAGTGAACGGCCAGCGATTCGAACATATTTTGAAATATTCCACATGATTGTTTTACTTTTTTATAATTATTCATATCAATATTTCCAATTTCAAGTTTCTTGGTGCTTTTTTAAAGTTTATCCAAACATATTGAAATTGTTCTGAATTCTTATAAATTTCTTGAGGTTCATTGGCGGTAGATTCGGATACATTTCATTGAACTTTCTACATGTTCTGCTGATAATTTTGTCACACTGTCCAAAAATAATAAACAAATTCATAAGAACTTCGTTTGAATAGTTTTGTTCCATCGTTTTGAAGGTATTTGCAACTTCTGAAGTGACGAAAATGTCGATATTATTAGGAGAATGTCACAACGCTACTGTCAAATAGTAATCATGGCCTGCTTACCAAATACCGAATGGAAATACCATTCTGAAGGGACATTTTCACAAATAAATGTTCATAAGTCTGAAACTTGACTAGTTAGGTATAGGTATGATATACATAGAAAGAAAGCAAATTTCAGCAGCTTTCCGAATTTTCAATAATATACAGGGTGTTCCATTTAAAATAATCAAATTTCAGCAACTTTTTCAAGCAAACGAAAAAACTGTATTTTTTTACCACCCTGTATTGAAGTAACGGAGATTAGGCTGACGTGTGGGAAGCGTCCAAGTATCACCTAACTCCAAACCAAATTTCGATATCATAGTACTTCTTAACTAAAAGATATTGGCATTTTTAGAAGTCATGATTTTCGAAGAAAAAAATTGAAATTAATTTTTATTTCGAAAACGGTAACAGATAGGTATAGGGAAATATCAAGAAAAGTTGTCGGGCAATTGTTGGAGATTCCAAAAATAATATTATATACAGAGTGTTCCATTTGAAAAATCAAAGTTGCTACTGCTTTCTAATAGAAACGGCAACACCGCATTGTCGAAAATATTTTAGTTGGCTAGAGAATGTCCGAATATGCCCTCCATTAAATTTTCGAAGTGATCCGTTGTCTGGTTCACCGGAAACGTCTAATGTCCCATCCACCGTGAATCAGCCTGTATATGAAGTGTAATAGCAACACATAATTGATATATTTTCCTAACTTTCTCCTTTCAATTCCGAATGTCACTTCAAATATTTTTAATAATTTGTCCCAATAATTTGAAAATCAAAACACCCTAAACTTCTGCATGAGCTACTTTTTCTTCAGAGGCTATTGACCATTGGAAAGTCTATTAAGTACCCCAGGAGTATACTGAATGTTGTGTACATTTGGTTCGTTCTACATCGGAACCACAAAAAGGAGCGTTAAAACGCGCTTGACTGGACATAAAAGAACTTGCTGCTATGGCCAGACAGATGAATTGCCAGTTTCAGAAGACGCTCTCTCAGAGGGTAGCTATGACATTGTCTTCAAACATACGCAAGTTCTGGATAAAGCCAGAGGGAAAGCTCAAACATTAATAAGACATGTATACCGATACTTCACAAAACAAAGATTCTCCCAATAACTGAAAAAGGGTCGGACCGATAAGATACAAGAGCAGTCGGCCGTCCAAAACCTAGTCCCATTAAAAGTACAAACACACCAGGAACATTTTCAGTTCAGTTTGTGTATCGCAGCAAGGTAAATCACATCGAAAGTTGCCGTACCGCCTTTGATAATGTACGCCAACATAGCAGACGAAAGGTCATGTATAAAAACCTGCAGATCATGGATAATGAACTCGGAAACGCAGTCAGCCGTGCGACACCTAGTCCCATTAAAAGTACAAACGCACCAGGAACATTTTCAGTTTGCGCATTTCAGCAAGGTAAATCACTTTGAATGTTGCCGTATCGCCTTTGATGTCTGCCGCAGTAGTAAACGAAACGACATGTATAAAAACCTGAAGATCACAGATAATGAACCGGAAACATTGGGCTATTTGTTATACCATTGAGTGTTCGATATGGGTGAAGATTTGTGGACAAAGGAGTTATCAACTGGATTAATGACGCAAGTTTTTAATTTCAGTTTGATGATCCAAGATAGCACAACGTTCTCATTCCTTTCTCTTAACCTATTTTAATAGTAAACATTTTATGTCAATACCTGGGTTTGAGTTATTGAATTCATTATATTAATAATTGGTTGACAAATTCATTATTTTTGTTTTCCCTGAATTTATTAGATATTCATTTTTATCTACAATTCATTTCACAATGTAGTATGTATAAAACCTCTTATATTTTCTTTTTTTTTACTGGGAGATATCATGTGTCTGAGATCTTAATTACAATTATTTTTTGTTATTGTGAATTTATATATCCAACTTAGAGAATATAATAATTAGGTTATTTTAAATATTAATATAGGATTTTACAATGACACTAGAATTCAGTTGACAGAAATCATGTTTTCAATTGAGAAATACATGAGGTTTTCGTGTTAGCATATTTCATTGATTTTTATTGAGGTTGGTTAATCCAGTGCATAAAAACGGTCAACGTTAGTTCCAATGGAAGTGCTTATCCGATTCATAATCAATACACAGTTCATAAGCCCACTTCGTAATATATAAACTTGTTGATCATAAACCTCAACTTTTATGAATTTATTTTTTGACAAACATTTCAAATTCGCCCACAGTGGGTAAACAGAAAGGTTATTCTCCTAACCTCAAAATGTATACATTCAAAACTGTAGTGCCAGACTGAAATGATATTTAAATTAATTTACCATTTTGCACAAAACACTAGTAAATTGTACACATAAACTTTCTTCTTGAATTACTCCGTTCATTAATGAGAATCATTGAATCCAAATTGGATTGGAAGGATTGCAATAAGAATAAAAAAAATCTTAGAACTTGGCACATATCAACGCTAAAGTATCTAGAAACACTAATGATTTCAACGATTTTTGAGCTGATTGCTTTTAGACAGATTTTGTTTTAAAATATGAAATGATTCATGTTCATAAGTCAACGGTAAACGCCGTTTTTATTATATATCAATAATTTGTCCACATTAAAGATATAAATTGTATATTATCAATAATCAATGTATCCAGTAAACCAGCTCATGAAATGACACAATGTGAGGGTTTCAATCTCGAAAACATTTCTGTATTTGGTTGATATTTGATAAGTAATTTTGCCTTATTAGTTAGTCACTGCTATTTATCCCTTCATATTCTTAAATAATATGTATGGATATATAAATTCATCATTTTTTACAATTATTCCAACATACATAATTAGTATAAAGCTGGAGATGAAAACAAATGCAAAATATCTTCATTGCAACATTGACTATGAATCAAGAAATCTTTACATCTGTTTGTTGTATTTTTTTGTTCTTAGAACTATTACACACAATAAAACAAAGAACTCTGTAAGAGCCATAGTTGAAGGTGATAAATACATCCAACAATAAATGAAGCATAGAACAATAGCAACAGCTTAACAATTATATTCTTGAAAAGAGAACACATTTCCTGTTTAGTTTAGTTACATCTTCAGATATATTTATTACTGACAGTAAATGAGTATTTCTCAGGATATTATATGCCATAATTTTTTTAGTGTTTAGGTTACTTCAAAATACCTTTATTTTTAGCAATTTATTTTTTATAAATGTTACACTTACACCTACTATATTTGAAACACATTCCATACTCATAAAGTGAGTAGGTATATATAATAAAAATATCTTCTTCAAGATATAGCAAATTAATTTTGCAAAACGAAAATATTTTCCAATCTCGCCTTTGTCTCAATAAATTTTCTAAAAATATATACAATGTTAAAATTACAGGCACAGTTCCCAACCGTAACAATAAATTGGTCTGGTGAATAGTTGATATCTCAATTACTTATACTGGTTAAGGTGCTCCTGATCATGAAGACATTGGCAGAACACTTCAATATTGAATGAGTAAATCCTCGATTTCCAATGTCAACTTAGAAAAAAGGGGCCTTTCATGTGGATCCGCTTGCCAGCACGGGTAAATTATGCGGATATAAACAGCCTTTGGACAGTTAGGTGGACAAGGAAACCTGTTGAAAAATAATGATGAAAACAATAAAAAAAGTATTTCCAAAAATATTCATTTGCTAATCCTATAAGAAGATGAAAGGATTTATCAATGGAGTGGTTTCAAGAAAAGATTCACAATTCTTCAAAATTAACGTAAAGTTTGTAAAAATTAGAATTATGAAATTAGAATTTGTATTTAGTTGATATTTGATAAGTATTTTTGCCTCATCAATTAGAAATTGCTATTTACCCCTTCTTATTCTTAGATAATGTGAATGGATATATAAATTCACCATTATTTACAATTATTCCAACATACATAATTAGTATAAAGTTGGAGACAAAAAAAAAATACAAAATATCTTCATTCATTGCAACATTAAGTATGAATCAAAAAATTTTTACATCTGTTTGTTGTATTTTTTTGTTCTTAGAACTATTATACACAATAAAACAAAGAACTCTGTAAGAGCCAGTAGTTGAAGGTGATAAATACATTCAACAATGAAAACAATAAAAAAGTATTTCCAAAATTCCAAATATATTTATTTGATAATCCTATAAAAAGATGAAAGGGAGTGCTTTCAAGAAAAGATTAAGGATTCTTCAAAATTAATGTAAAATTTGTGAAAGTGGTGAAATGAGAATTTGCACTTATGACAAAAAAATAATAAATTTCATTTTCTTCAAAAGCTTTTTAGCAGAACAATATAAAAGGTGAAACAAACTGGTACTTAAAAAATTTGCTCAGTGATCTATACCAACACACAAATTTCTATAAATTGATGGATGTAGCTGTACCTAAGTGGTAGGAGATCATCATGAAAAATGAAAATTAAAACTTCCTATGATTTTTACTATTTGTATTTGTAACTAAAGTTACTGTAGTTTCGCCCTACAAGAACATTTTCAAACTAATAGAGTTGTATTTAAAACTGCAGTAACGTTGGTTACAAATACGAGTGGAAAAAAACAGGAAGCTTTAATTATCATTTTACACAAATTTGTATTTCATTCGATCCAATCGGAAAATCTCAGCCTGTAGACAGTATTCTAAAAATACGGTTTCCTTGTTCCAAGGTTTTTGTGATAAAACAATATCACAAACTGTTCAAGTGGAGGGGACAATGAACAGACCTAATTGAGGACCAGCGAAAACAATCTTTACAATTCCGAGAATCAACTAGGCCAAAAAGATGACATTTTTTCTGCTTTGAGGCAAAATACATAATCTGAAAATTACAATGGACAAACCAAAACAAATCATAAGGTGAATTTTTAGAAGATGAACTAAATTACTAGAAAACATGTAACATGATGATTCCGTCTTTAAATCACTAGAGGATCAAAATATATACACTTTACTGATGAGGTGTAGACAGTCAATATGTTGAAATACATTTTTAGATACTCTCAGAAAGGAGACTATAATGAATCTAGAGAAGATTGTCCTCAGAGGGGTGTAATTACCTCTGATATGATTGTTACTTGTCATTAACCTGATACTGAAGCTGCACAAGCACAGCTGAAGGATTCAAGGTTGCCTTAGCGGTCATTATCAGGGGGAAGCCCAATGGGGTCCTATCAGAATCCTAGCAAAACACTGCAGGTACTTACTTGAATGGAAAAGTATGAAATTCTGCTCAAAATGTCGAAAAAAAGTTAAAATTTCTGAAAGTATTAATTGCTAAAAAACTTGAAAGAGTCATCAATGATATTACTTTCAAAGCTGCAGCAGCATAATGTCGCAAAGTAATTGGAAAGTTTTGTGAAAACAAAAATGATTCACTGTTAATGAAACTCATGATTACAATGCGCAAGTCAATTTGAAAAATTTCAATTAATCGCTAGTCTTTTACGTAATCAACTGCAGCTCTAGATTTAATTCTGAATCTTACACAGTTACATTCATGTGTAACAAAAGAAGCAGTTACCATTATTATCTTTAGGACTCTGAAAACAGAAAATATGAAATATCTTTGTAGGAGTATTTCTATATACATCTAGAGGTTCTACTTTTCACTGCAAATATTTATTTTATTTCATACACTGTTCTACAGGATGAACCAATTACAGAATAGGGAGAAACAGTGGCATTTACAAATATGTACTTGCATAGTATCATTTGTGAATTTATATAAAAAAAAATTAAAAACAACTGTCAGTTAGCTAAGAAACGTCTTTTAATTTGTATAATCTGGCAGTTGAATATATCTAGGACACGACTAACAGAAACTGGCCGATACTTGATGAAACTCATCAATATAGTTTATTGTATGATTTTCACTATAAAGGGTTTTACAAAAACCGCGACACGTGTTTCGCTATACAATAGCTAGTTAATAATGCTTGAGAAAGCTATTGTATAGTGAAACACGTGCCGCGGTTTTTGTAAAACTCTTTATAGTGAAAATCATACAATCAACTGTATTAATGAGCAAATATTTCACCAGCTAGAAAAGTCTTTTAAGTGGAATATAGAATAGTTATAAACAGCTGCCGAACGGTCACCCTCTATGACAAACAGGCGTACCGATCCAGAATTATCTAGGTGTTCTGATATACTGAGCGTTAGTTACGATGTCGATATTAAAACTCTTTAATCCCTTTAGAATCACCTTCACCATCTTACTATAGAGTCCTGTGTTCAGGAATGTCTTTGAAAATCACCTGCCACGCATCTATATTTTAGCAGCACTGTCAGCTCGGTGACTAAACTTATTTAGTTATGTGATGGAATTGGCCGATACTTGATGAAAATCCATAACGTATTCAAGTTAACACTTCGTGAGATTTTCTCTGGACAGTTCTCTGGACAGTTTCTCTGGACAGACAAGTAATACTTGTTTTGCTATACAATGGCTTCCTGAATCATTTTCATAGTGATCATCAGTATAAAAATTATACGAATTGATTTTTCTCTCCCACAAGTAGGCCTAGGGATTTTTTTCAGTCCCAAATGAGTTTATACAAGCAACCCTTCATTCACTGGACGTGTTTTGCTATACAAAGACTTCCTCATGCGTCTTCATATTGATCATCAATATATTGTGTAGTGGTTTTGTTAACTGTTCAGTGAAAATCTCGCAAAAAAGTGTTACTTGAATAAACCTAGTTGAGACTGCAAAAAATCCCTAAGCCTACTTGTGGCAGAGAAAGTATCACCTAAACCATTTACTAGAATTTATACTACAAAGACAAGTGTTTTAGAATGATTTGAGAGACACCTGCAGCGCAAGAATCTACATCTTATCAGACATGAAAGCAGCACCGCAAGCTCTTTAATTCTAAACTGACTCAGAACTATTACTACTCATGGCAAAGTAAAATGCACGCATATCGAACAGTTATCAATTTGAATATGGGTGACAGACAAATGCTTGCCTGTCTTTATGTTGTTTTGAAAACTGCCAAATAGCTCCTCAATATGATTTTCTTCAGAAGCTGCAAATTTTTATATTTTTCCTTCTTAGTTTTCTTCATCATTATTTTATAAATGTCACTCATTAAAAATGTTAGAAGTTCAAAAATGGGGGAATTTTATCAAGTAAAAAACAGATGTATATTGATGGAGAAGGGGTAGAAATAAAAAATATGTTTTTTTACAAATCTACCATGTTTTCTGATTGATTCGGCCGTTACTTGATGAAGATACATAGTAGTTTCACAAACTACACTTCATGATTTGATCTTCACAAACTTTATTTGAAAAATATATCACGACATGTGATTCAAATCATTGTTGATAAAGCTACTGTGTTTTAAACATGTCGTGATATACTTTTCTGATAATGTTTATGGAGATCAAATCGTGAGGTGTAATTTTAGAAATCTATCATGAAAGAGTTTTACATCCAACCACTTTCTATACTTTACAGCCAGCCAGCTATGTAGCCTTTGTATTCACGAAGCTTATTTAATGTTTCAGTCTCAGTAAAAGTCGAAAAACCTATATAATCAGTTAGTCCATCAATGAATCTAACAGGCATAAGGCTATATCTGAGGAACCTAAATAACACTCTATAGAGTTCCATATATGTTTGTAATGTAACGTATTTCCCGACACAAACAGAAAATTGATTTATAATCATAGTTTAGTTCTCATAGTAATTTCATAAATTATACCTTACGATTTGAAATTACTATGGATCTTCAACAAGTAAAGGCAGAATCAATCAGAAAAGTTTGATTCTCATTGGGAAACAAGTCTATGATTCCATATCAATCATTTAAATTTATATACTACAGAAACCCATACCTTGCACCTCGTTCCAATGCCGTCAAAAGAATTTGCTGCTGTTGACCTTCCATCTTTTCATCGATGTAAGTCAAATTTGGTTCTTCTCCATAATTGAACATTTCGCACATCGTCACTCCATATGACCACACATCTGAACGCACCGAGAATTTGCCATCTCTCAAGCTCTCAGGAGCATACCTTTGAAAATTATTGATGATTGTAGTTATAATTACTCACAACATTTATAAGCATTTATAAGTCATATATATATTTATATTAATGACATCAGTTTATGTCAAAATTGTGACTTTATGAATTTATTTGCTGATGATACAATGTTAACAACATCTCATAAAGATTTAGAGATAGCTTTGACAAAAATGAATATCTGCTTGGAGGAGATTCATAAATACTTGAACGTCAACAAATTAAAACTAAACGTATCTAAAACAAAAGCCATGATTCTGACCACAGCATATAAATATAAATATATAAACATAAATTACTATTTTTTGGAAATTAATAAGGAAAAAATAGAATTTGTAACCGAAATTAAATACCTGGGATTCATGTTAGACAACTGTTTATCTTATAATGCACACTTCAAATACATAACTAAAAAAATATCAAAGAAACTTTACTTTTTTACTCGAATCTCTTATCATTTGTCAGTTTTTTCCAAGGTCACTATATTTAACACAATCATTTAGCCTCATTTCGAATATTGTAGTACATTACTACATGGGTGTGATCAAAACAAAATTTCGACTTTACAAAAACTACAAAATCGTGAATTGAGAGTCATATTGAAATGTAATCATTATACAAGCATAAAATTTATGCTCGACGCATTACAATGGTTATCAATAAAAGGAAGGTTCTATAGATCAGCAATGATATTTATTTTTAAGACTATTAATAATATGTTACCATCTTATTTTGATGAATTCATTATTTATCGTGATAGTACTCACAACTACGAGACAAGACATAGTTATCTTTTTCACTTGCCAAGATGCAGATTAACCAGCTCAATGAAAATATTGTTTTATAAAGCTTTAAACCATTTTAATAAGCTGCCAAGAGACATAAAACAAAGCGAAAGTATTTATATATTTAAATCTAAACAACTATATTAAAACAAAAACAATTTTGTAGGAAAAGACTCAATGATGCAGAACATCAGTAGTCTTAAACCTTAACATTTATTATCATGTATCAGTATGTTTTAAATTGTTAGTATAGTCTTATCTAAGTTAGTTAACTTTGAATTTTATTTCCTTTTCTATTTTATTTCTCAACATTGTTAGGTTACAGTCATATGTATGACTCTAGTTATTAGTTATTATTATTGTTGGTTAAGGACATATTATTATTGTTTACTGATTTATTATTATTATTGTATATTATTATTATTATTATTGTATGTATATTAGGATTTCATAAATAAACGTATTCATTCATTCATTCATATGTGTTCTTACCATTTGATAGGCAATTCCCTATTAGGGGTTTTCAAAATATAATAGTCATTAGTGCCCATCACTTGTGCCAAGCCAAAATCAGAAATTTTCACGTGGTTTTCATCAACAACAAGAATATTACGGGAAGCCAGGTCTCTGTGAACAATATTTTTCTTTCCTAAATAATCCATACCCTGAAAATTTGGATAAATTAGTAGTTTTTCCCCCATGAATTTATTACCCCACCTTTGCAATATCAAGAGCATATTTTAAAAGTTGTGCCTCCTGCAATAACTCCCTGTATATTTTTAAATAACTCTGCAGAGATCCATGGTGAACGAATTCCATCACAAGTGATATTTCTGGCTCTCTCAAAACACCCAGTATCTCCACAATGTTTGGGTGCTTCAGAGACTACAATTAAAATTAAAAGAATTGGTACTTGGAACACTTGGAATTTCAAAAACGCACCTTCATAATGTTAATTTCCCGTTCAAAATCTTGCAAACAGGAAGAAAGTGCAGAAGATTTCAATTTCTTCACAGCTACTTTTCGGAGATCCTCAGAATCACCATCTACACATTCTAATGTTCCTTTAAAAACTTCTCCATAAAATCCCTAGAAGTTGAATAATTTATTTGATTCATTTTCAATATGAATGGATTGAATACCTGTCCTATTCTCCCTTGTAATACAACATTGTAATTTCCATCTAGCTCAAAAACACTCTGCATTGAGTTCAAACTGTCAAGAGAGGTGGTAGCAGTAGATATATTGAAATTTGACATTAGATTTGACCAATCATAGGCATTTGAGTCCTCAAGCTCCTGGGAATCCATCAACCAGTTTTGAGATCTTATCAAAGAAATACTTGATTCATCAGAAAATTCGTTGTCTACATCTCTAGCTTCTACCAGATCATCCGAATAGGCAGCAGTAGTAGATTCTGAAAATACCATAAATGACAAAATCTAAATTGAGATAATATACAAAGTTCCACTTTTTTATCACAACATTAATATTATCTTCTTAATTACAAAATGTCGATTCCCTTTTCTTCTGCTCTCTGTTATCATCAATTACTTCACACACTCAGTCAGAGTCAAGACAAAATTTTTAAATCTTACAAGCAACTCAATCCTTTCGCCAAGAAATTCCCAATGGAAGTATTCTTTCAACAAAACAATACTCTTTTATATATGATGAAAGTAAAACTTTATGCTGAAGATTATATGGTAGAAACCGTGGCTTTGTTTGATGGAGGTTCCAATGTGACTCTACTGAGATACTCCACTTGAATGAAAAGTTAGAGCCGTTTTGTAGTATACATGGGACGAATATGACATCTTGACCAAATTTTGACGCATTTTACATGATAACTCTGCCAAACCTGAAATCAAACTATATTTCCTCATATCTGAAATGTTTGACAATGGTAGTCTTGAATTAAGGAAACAATCTTTCATCACAGAACATTACCTTAAAGAGATAGTAGAGCCAATAGTTGATCAAGATTGGGCAGATTAGAAAAAGTACTCTTCTGACAAAACCAAACAAGATAAAATTCACGACATATTTGTGTCTTGAAAGGAATTTAAATAGTTCATCGAATCAAAAGGACTGGTATAAAAAAAAAGTAAATCATACTTCAGACGAAAATAGAGAGAATAGGTGGAAAGGAAAGACAAGCCAGAGAAATTCAGATGATTGATTCTTCAGTAGAATGTAAGAAAGGCATAATAAAAGTTACAGGTCAAATCATAATGAAGAAAAGAGAAATGAAACTTTCTATGTTTTTACCACTTTTATTCGTAACTAACGTTACTGCAGTTTCGTTGTATACAGACATTTTCAAACTTATATTATAAGTATAAGTTTGAAACTTATACGGTAAGTATAAGTTTGAAAATGTCCATATAGGACGAAACTGCAGTAACGTTAGTTACAAATAAAAGTGGTAAAAAACACAAAGCTTCATTTCTCTTTTCTTCATTAGTATGGGAAATTTTCATAATCGCTGACGATTACTTATTGAAGAAGTTTTGGAATCAAGGTCTATATAGTAGAATGAGTTGTTTATCCAGCAGTAGATGTTAGAGCTCGAGTTTGATGAAAAAACTTCTGGGACCTTTGACTAGTCAAAGTGTGAAGAATGGTTGAAGAATAGTAGATAGGAGTAGAATTCCTTCACGAGGGGGAGAATGTTACTTTATAGTGGTTATTTATTCTTACATCCCGTATATAGATAATTTTGACAGAATAAGTTGTCGACAAAGAAAGGAAAGTCATTGTACTTTTGATACGTACTTTAACATTTTCAAAGAGCCAATTTATTTACTTGTGATGCACTGTTTGGAACCTTTGGTGTGGTAATGGATATTACCGGAGTTTTCCCAACACCAAACCGTTATTTCAACACCTCGACACGTGTTTCGATCACCAAGTGATCATCTTCAAGAGAAAGATTAAACTCTATTATTGTTGGGAAACAAAGATATACTACCGTCGTCCCACATAATATATTTGCTGTATATCCTTGTCAGTGTTGAGAGATTGATCTGTAAGTGTATGCAGATGATTTTGTCATATTGGCAAGTACTATGTTGGAAAGTGTAGCCTGTAGTATCCTGGAGCAAATTCCTGATGAACTAAATGTTAAAATCAAACGGTTCAGATGAAAATATCTAGTGTACAGAACCATGGTTGCCTGGTTATCTCCATTGCAATTGGCACCGTCCTGTCAGTATTCATGAGAATCCTTCTAGACCTACCTCCTCTTCACATCGACATTCAGAATTGTCCACATTGCCAATCTCACCAAAAAGGCTCATGCGGAGCATATCAGACTACTGGTCGATACAAAAAGTCACAGCATTCCAGGAATGACCTCTGACCTATTACCTCCCTCTGGGAGGAAATAACTGTTAGTCATCTGATTAATCAAATGTAACTTTATGTGCGACCGTTCTTCAAGCGGATATCTACGCCATTGATATACGAGTGGATTAATTGGAAGATACTAACCTCACACATAAATCAATAAAAATATTCTCTCTTAGCGTTGGTAGCACTTGGCTCTCACCGCACAACGTTCTAGTTGGAGACTATCACCAACAGAAAGTCTTAACAAATTGTTGGTGGTCTGGGTTCCTGGCCATACAGCAGCCCCCTCCCTTGCCAGAGGAGGCTGCTAGCGATTTCATTGGACCAGAACTTGTCACAGGCATCGATCCAGGCTATGTCGGTGAAATACTGAGTGTGTATTGCAGGATTGGCCCATTTGAAGGCAGTTACAGCAGGGATGACTCAAGTAATCCAACAGACCTAGTTACAGATCAGTGTCATTTTACTCATCATGTGAAGAAATTTGGCCTGTCAGAAGACGGTGGGTGCCACATCTGTTAGGAAATACATATATTTGCATGCCGCTTATCGAATCAACTTTTCAGTGTTTGGCAGAGATTCATTCTCGCCATTTGACCTGAAATATTCACCAAACCACTATGAAGACTCGCGGATCTCATTGCATAATATTATTGATTTAAAACCCCTTTTTAGTTAATTTATTCTCTTACCTGTAATATTAGAACATGAACTATTTGCTGAGGTGCTAGCAATATTTTGAGTATCAATGGACTTGGTGAAAACTTTGGCATACGAATGAATGCGTCTTGAGTTGTAAACTAAAAATGAAAGGCAATGAATAAATATAATTCTAATTTGAGATTAGCTCCCTCACTTTCATATAAAATTTGGTTGACATCTCGCATAATTGCTTGAGGTTTTTTTCTTTTGTGAGGGTCAATATCCCAGCATTCCTTCATCAGACTATAAATTTCATTTGAGCAACTGCGGGGTTGTGGCAATCTTTTTCCACTGACATACCACTGAAAAAAATCAACAAAACTTTTATATTGGGATGGACAAAAAGCAAATTCAAATAAATTACTACAATATAGAACTTTCAACTTATTTTCATCAATAATGAAATCAACTCTCAGAGCTATACTATTCTCTTCAATAATATAAATTAAAATCTTTTTCAGAAAATGTTTTCATTTGTATGTTATCTCAAACAGTTTAATAATATATACCTACCCTCATGGCTTGAACATGGTCAGAAAAATCAGTAGGCTTGATTTCTTCACCATACATGAATATTTCCCAAAGAGTGGTTGCAAATGACCATACATCGGCCTCACTTGAACGTTTAGCATAATCCAGATTTGAGTAACATTCAATTGGTATCCAATGAACTCTAAAATCAGAGCAGTGAAAGTAAATACTAACAATGCAGGATTTTTTTTATGAACTCATTAGGTAATTAAATTATGGGTTATTCAATGACTTTATGATCTTCGATCTCAATTAAATATTGAAATGATAGTTAATTGTTGGAAAAATGTTATTTTGGGAATATGTTTTGTAGATCAAAATTAAATTTATAAAGAAAATAAATACTCACTCAGACGAGGCATATTCTACATGAATACCTGGATCTGTTAATTTCACTGTGAATGAATTTTCATCATGTGAATTCACCATCACCTTTCGGCATCTGATATTTCCATGAACAATTTCTTTTTCAGTCTGAAAGCGATATATAGTTTTTTCAATGCTTTTCCCATGGTGAAGATCAATTAATTTTGCAATTCCATTTTTCATCAAAGCATTCACTGTCAAAAAACACTTAACGAAACTTACCAAATGCCACAATGCGGAAGCCAAATTGCATGTGGCTTCTATCAAATCAACAGGCTTCAAAATACCCTTATTCTTTCTTAAGTAGTCATCAAGAGGTCCTAAACGAAAATACTCAAGCACTAGAGATATATTACTAGTGAAAGCTATTCCGAATAATCTCACTATTGCACTAGATTCCAAGAAAGCCCATTGTCCAGCAAGAGTTAAAAAATCCTACAACATGAGAATATAATGAGATCACATTCAATTAAAATGAAAAATATTTGTTATGACTATATACAGGGTGTCCCATATAAAACTCCGCGGGCAAATATCTGAAAAATGAGAGAGAATATTCATATTTCGTGATGATTTTGATATCAAAGGGTCCTCTTATTTGCGAAGAGTTCCAACAATAGGCGTCATCCATTAGGGCGTCGCCACACCGACGCCAATTTTTTTAAATGGTAACCTAGATTTTCCGATACGTTTTTGGATTCTGCATTAAATTCTGAATTCACCCATATAGCACACTTGTAGTTTTCCTTGAATACTGATGAAAAAAGGCAATTTTATTGCATATGCAATAATACGAGTTTAATAAAATGAATCCATCAGTTATGATTTCATTGTCTGTTCAATTTTATCTAGCTGCGTATTTCTGTACAAATTAAAATAAATGTTTCAAATTACCAAAAAATACCTTTCTTTGACCATAACTCGACTAACATGATGATAACGAAATCAATTAGTAATAACAAGAATGATTTTAGTAAGTGTTCGAACTGCCTCCCTTCACCTAGAATACACATATTGCATCTTTTTAGTAATTCCCGATTCGTGACAGCTAAAAGCGTCTCTTGCGTTATGGAAGCACAAACATTTGTGATACTATTTTTCAAATCCTCTACATTTTGTGGACGTGGCATATAAACTAAGTCTTTGATATATCCCCACAAAAAGAAATCTAGTGGAGTAATATCTGGACTTCGAGCTGGGCATGGTATTGGACCCTTATTTCCAATTCATTTCTCATTAAAAGTATCATCCAAATATTGGGTAACTATTCTATTATTATGTTGAAACCACATATTCAGTCGAGTTTGTATTGGTAAATTTTCCAAGAGATTCGGCAATACATGTTGTAGAAAAACCAAGTACCTCTCCCCATTGATAATTCCTTCAAAAAAGTGAGGTCCTATCAAATAATCATCAATGATTCCGTATCAAACATTAACCCCCCACACAGACTGAAATCTCGTTCACGTCACGTCACGTCAGACCAATAGTGACAATTATGTTTGTTTATTATACCGTTGTTATGGAAACGGCTTTCATCACTCCATTATATTTTTTTCAAAAACTGATCATTATCATGAATATGGGTGGACAACCATGCATTGGAGTTCAATTTTCTATCAGCATCTCCTGAATATGGGAATATATTTCAGTTATTAAAAATGAAACATGAAGATTATTACCTGGATGTAGTCCTTAAACCAAATGTATTTTGTATGGATGGAATTTATTTTTTTGACAAAATATGGTTCCAACACCATTTGACCTAGCACTGCAACACTGTGAATCTCATCAGTAGCCGTTTTTCGTTTTTTTTCGCTTCTATTCATTAAAACATCCATTTCATGCCAAAGATTTGACTAAGCCAGCGAATGTTTTGTCTGACGGTAATTTTCTGTCAGGATACCGATTAGCGTATATTCTCACTGCTTCTTTTGAATTCCTTCTTGCTTCGCCATAAATACATATCATATCCAATTTTCTGCATTTTAAAATTGAATAATTTTTCAATTTTACGAAAAACCAACACAAAACTGAATACACTTCCGTCAAATCTGACAGGTCTTCTGACAGATCGATAAATACATTATTGCATTTATTTTGACTTATTCATGGCCCTCTTTATAATACGCAATAAAATTGCCTTTTTTCATCAGTATTCAAGGAAAACTACAAGTTTGCTATATGGCTGAATTCAGAATTTGATGTAGAATTCAAAAACCAATTGAAAATACTGGGTTACCATTTGAAAAAATTGGCGTCGCGACGCCCTAATGGATGACGCTTAGTACTGGATCTCTACGTAAATAAGAGGACCCTTTGACACCAAAATTATCTGCTTTCACGAAATATGGATATTCTTTTTCATTTTTAGATATTTGCCCGCAGAGTTTTATATGGGACACCCTGTATATCATGCCTTCACATCTCAGTAAATTATTGATAATAATAACGTAGACATGCCAAAGTTATCCCTTAGGAGTTGATAGTAAAAAATCAGTTTACCTTCAAGTATCTATCTGAGTATTCCTGCTTCAGCATTTTCATTGCCACCTCGATTTTCTTTCCCTTTGTCACTTTCCACATGCTTCGAAAAACAGTTGTAATTCCTCTACTTCCTTCTCGCTTCTGACCTAATAAATACAAAATATTAGTATATACTCTAGGTACACATTTTGTATAATAGAGCAACGTTCCATTCCCCAATTGAATTTTATATATTGATAAAATTTTATCATTTACCTCATTTAAATATACAAGTGAATATCAGTAGAGGTTCTTGGAAAATAGTTTTCCAGTGGAGCAAAGCATTAGAAACACTGGTTTTGCACAACTCATTAAAAATCGAAATTCTATTCTCCAATATAAATAAACAATAATAAATATAAAAATTTAAATGATCTACATAATGAAAGTAACATCAATTTAATTATCATATGTACACTACACAGATCTGTACAGAGATCTAAACTAATTATAGACAATGTTCACAACATATGGATAAAAATTTTTATCTACCTGCTTTAGGCATTTTCATCTTCTACAATCTGGAGAAATATAAAAATTGTAAGGTAGAACTTTATGCAGGTATAGAAAGGGCAAACTTTTTAGTTCATCCAAATAAGTTTCTGCATACATTCAAAGAATTATCACGAAGGAAAATGTTCTATTCATCAGAACTTGTTGTATTTAATGCCTTTGCAACAAAGAGCTAAGAAATTATACTTATCTCAACGTTTCAGAGACTAAAATGTACCTCTGTCTTCAGAATTGGAAGAATCTAAGGATGAAGAAGAAAGTCGATAAAAATTCTCATTTCTTCCACAAAAAAAGACTTTCGTTCTATATATTGACAAACTATTATCTTCAAGGGGAAGATCAAACTGTTTGATCTTTCCCTTGAAGATGATCACTTGGTGATCGAAACATGTGTCAAGGTGTTAAAATAACGGTTTAGTGTTGGGAAAAAACTCCACTAATATTCAATACTACACCCAAAGTTCCAAACAGTGCATCACAAGTATGTGTTTACATTTTACAAAATTTTCAATTTTGCATTTACAATACAATAGTTAATATTGAGTATATCGAATGTACAAAATAAAAATCCCATCATTGTGGGAAATAAAATTCTAGGAGTTTTTGCCCAATAGTTTAAATTCTGAAGCAATCAGATATAGCTGAAAAAATGAAGTCAGGAGGATTTGCATATGCATAAAAAAGTATAATTCCATTATTACCCAAAATGTCACTGTTTTCAAAGTACTGTGAAAGTAGAATTTTTTATAAAAAAAAATTTCGATGTCTAATACATCTTATAATATTGTCAAATAGCTAATTAATATTTTTATTATATATAGTATATTTAGGTAAAAAATTGATAAAAGATTTTCACTAAACCAACCCATGAAATATGTTCCTTTTGAAGTAAATTGTGTTAATTGTATCAAAAATTGAATAATACCTATCATAGGTAGTGTAGCATTACAAATCAACATGACTTTGATTTAATTAAAATACATTTCTTTGATTCACCACGTGAAGGGTTCGCCCATAAATTCAGTAGATCTGAGACCGCTACATACTCTGGGAGTATACTAGCCACTGTTCCTACTAACAATGGAAAAAACATTCATTCAATTTATTCTATTAAAACCTTGGTGAATGTCTACTCCTGAGCAAGCTTTATATATTTTACTCTACTGAGATTGCAGAAGAATTGAATGCTTCAAAATCAACGCTCATCTCTATCTTAAGACAATTGCTTGTTTTGAACATCTTTTTTGAATTACATCCAAGATTATAAGTCAATTCAGATTATTAAAGAAATTTCAACATTTCTTTATGTGGTGAATCAAAGAAATAGGTCTTATTACACAAATAATTATCAAGTGTTGTTTTCAGTATATATTTTCATAAAAAAAAAACAGTAATTATGCACTTCCCTAACAAGTCAATCAATCCCTTTGGATACAAACTACAAGATTGTTGTAGGAAATGAAAATGAATCTAATTTCTACAATGCATAACCTTCAACATTAAGAGAATAAGAAATCAAAATTGAAATGTTTCAAGTTGAATGATAAATAACCATGAATATAAAACTAAATCTGAATAACAATGCCTATAGTTCAACAACAAAAATTATTCACTCCTATTTCTTTCATATCTCGAATTTCTAAGGGTACAAAATTTGAAGTAAATTACAAGAAAAAGCACAACAAGTAAAACAACTACAACAATAATCGCAATGATTCCAATAAGAACGTTCCTGTCAGTTTTCATCCAACTAAACAAGGGAGCAGTGAGTTTATCTTCCATCAAGTTCGTGAAAAGATTCGGAGCTTTCCTCACGTTTACTCTAACATAATTAGTAATCCATGAAAGCTTCAAATCCTTCTGTTCAACAACACACTTCCAATTCCCAGAATGAGACATGTTTAAAGAATCAAAGAAGTGAGTGTTTACTGCAGCTAGAGTAGTGGTACCATGGTCCATGTAAACGTTGTCGTTCAAATACAACTTCATGCTCAAATCAGAGTAAATGTACCCCAAAATTACAGAATTACACGAGAGAGTCAAAGAATGGGTTGCCCTGGTTTCAATGTTGTACTTTTGTGATTTCACTGCTAGAGATATCACTCGCAGTACTACTCTTTTCTTGTTTATTCTGAATAACATACACACATACAAACCGGCATCAAGGAATTTGACGTTTTTTATTTTGATGTTTTGGTTTTCAAATATCACACGATCCTGTTCCGCCTTAATGAAAAGTCCATTCAAGGTCCATTCATAGTAAGCTTTAGGGGATTCCTTACCAATAATTTTCAGCAACTCCTGATTGTTTTGCAAAACTTGACTAGAACCTAAAAAGGAGTGGCACATTATTTTCAAATGACGTATTAATCATGGTTACAAACTCCTTTCAAGTTGGAAATATGTGATATTATCACGTTTACAGGACAATAATCTGAGATACACCACAAATGATCTCCTATATGAATATTCACATTGTATAGGGTGATAAGAGTACATTCAATAACTTGAGAATTTTATAATTTTGGAGACTGTAGCTATTGAACATCGTTTTTTGAGATCCACGCTCTTCGCTCAGAAAGAAAGGACATAATATTCCAAACGTTACGACTTGTGATTGATACGGTGATTAAAATTTTTTTGTTATCGACTTATAATTGCCTCAACTTACAGTGCTATCATTCCTAAGGAAAAATAATCCTCTAACGAATAGTTTGTTTCTAAATACATATACATTTTCCCAAAAATATTATTAATGAATAATACTAAATATTACTATACAATATTATTACAAGAAAAAGTTTAAAGAATCTTCCATCAAAAATATATTTCAATAAGGTAGTGAACCAAATGTCAAATGTACTAATGAGAAACAAGATATAGGATGACAAACTTGTATAGGAGCAGTTAGTTAATCAAATTGATGGATGTAGCCGTTACTATGTGGTAGGAGATCATCATTAAAAATTAAAGTTTCTATGTTTTTTACCAGTTTACTGCCTGGGCCGGTGCGCAGCGACATACAGAAGACAGATCCAGTCGTTTATGAACGCATGCGTAAGGGCCGCGTAAATGCTCCAAGACATGTACCGAACAGGTACATATTCCGGGATCTAGACCTAAGCATACACTACGTAGACTCATAAACGAGAAAACACGCAGAGGACACGTATGCCAGAATTCGAGCGCACGACAATCCAGCTCTAAACGATCTACATAACGCACTGAACAGGGATGACCCCAGATTCCGAGAGAGGGACAAACACAGGAGGCCAACGAAGCAGAATCAAAGACCACCTCCGTGAGTGACTGTCAGGCGGCTTCGGTAAGTATAATTTTCTAACAGATAACTAACACTTCCTTTTCAGCTCCAAGGAGAAGCACTCGACCTCGATCTCTTTTAAAACAATAGTCTCCGGTTAGTTTTTGGGGACCCCATGCAAAAATTCAGTTAGGAAAGTCAAGATGAAACAATACAACAGATCAGAAAGTAAAAGCACCTAGAGGCTGACTTTTGACCAAAAAAGGTCAGATGTCAATCTTGCTGAAGTGCCCATCAGTAAGTTGAGGACCGCTCCGGAGGGGCGGGGGTGGATGGACGAGATAGAATGTTCTGCACACATTAACCGTGTGGAGAGGATTTCAACTCAGGGCACACATCTTATGATATTTTTGGATTGAATGTTAGAGAATGCTATTATCTGGGGATTATTCAATTACGGAGGAAGTTGTCCAGGAGTTGTCTCACTCATTAGTTCATTAGACTTTCAATTTTATTGATTCTAGGTAGTAATATCTATTGTAGAAACATTATAGAAAAAAATTGAATTCATGACTGAAGTCCATGGAAAAATTAGCAGTGCAAGAAAATAAATATTTCGAAATAAATTTCAAAACATTAATCTCTCCCAACTATCTACACTCTATACAGTAGGCTTTGGTGAGTATCTGTTGAAAAATAACTACTTCCCCGGTTAATGCCAGGCTGGATATTGAATTATATCCGACAGACATTTATGCAAGATACCTACATGCAGATGTTTCTCATTCATCCAGCAGCAGGACAATGCTGAAATTTTTTGAGTAGATCACCCGCATACCGCGGTTTCGAGGTATTACCTCTCGTCAGTACAGACAAGAAAGTGCTTGGGACTCGGTTAACTTCAACCCCCCCCCATGCCCCTCCCGGGTTGTGTGCCCAGGTCGCAAGCTCCCTCCTTACGGAAATGCTTCCGCAGGTTTGGACCTGGCGACCCTTTCCTTCCACCCCCGTTTCTTAAGGAAACGGTCCTCAATCCAGCTGCTGGCACTTCAGCAAGATTGATATCTAACCTCTTTTGGTTGGAAACCAGCCTTTAGGTGCTTTTATTTCCCTATCTATTCGCGTTTTGAATTTTTGGCTCTTGTTTGTCGCGGTATTCCTGACTGAATTTTTGCATGGGGGCCCCCAAAGCTAACGGCGGCCAGAGTTGTGATAATCGGGCTTTTTCCCAGTGAAGCTGAGAAATGTGATTTTGAAATTGACTCGCGGTTTTGCTGAAAGAGAATATATGTTAATATACACTGGAATATTATACTTACCGGAGCCGCCTGACGGCGACTCGCGGGGGAGGTCTGCTGTTTTGGTCTATAGGTCTTCTGTATTTGTCCCGTTCTCTGAACCTGGGGTCGTCCATGTTCAGCGCTTCGTGCAGGTCTCGAAACGCCGGGTTGTCGTGCACTCTGAGTCTTTCAAACACGCTTTCTGCGTGTTTCCTCAGGTATGTGTCCACGTAATGGGGGTCCTGGTGGTTAACTTCAACACGGCTTTGCTACATATATGAAACGTTCGTCTGAGAGAAATATTATTAACTAGTAACAACTCCATCTCGTGAACAAAGCCTCAAGCAGGGAAGAAACACCCCATGTACCGAAACTATCAGAAATCAAAATTGAAAACTATCAGTTTCAATATGGATTTTTATCAAGTATAGGCCAGTTCTATTTATTAATTTTTCTCATACGTATGTATCTCTCATCGATAGTTTTCAATTTTGATTAGTTGTATATTTCACTGCTCATTTAAAAGAAAATTATTATCAATTCCAATTGAAATTTGAAACTAAAGTAAAAAGTGATAAACAAAGGAAAACCTTCTTCGATTACATAGCCGAAATTCTCTTTTTGTAAATATCCTCGGATCTTCTCCAATGTTTCAGGACTGACATCACCGCAAGGAAAATCATTGCACTTGCCACTTGTAGTGGGAGAACCTTGACATAGCTTCCCGAATATATTAGGACGAGGATTGGAACAAGTTCTTGTTCGATAACCCTCTCCCCCTCCACAAGACACTGTACACGTCCACGGCGACCAAGCAGACCAACCACCATCTCTTGGAGGACCATCCAAGTCCAAGGGTTCGCAGTTGGCACTCCAGATAACCCAGCCTTTCTGAGCGGCTATGGAGAACCAGTACATTATCAGAGGCTTCTGACTCTTGTGTGTCAGAACTGTAATATTATTTTTCTTGACTTTGAATTCGAACTGATTCAGGTATATGTCATATTTCGTCCAAGATGTCGTTGTCATTACCGATTCCAGTTTTACGGTTTCAAGATGGTACAGTCGAGAATCATCCAACACTTTAGAGAAGTATATAGTGCCTAAAGCAAAAGAACAAAGTATTTATTACTATTCGCTTTGAAATTCTGCATTTTTGGAATGCAGCAAAGAAATGCAAAAGTTGGTAAAGCTATGGGTGTGAAAATGATCGTAATATGTCGACAAAAGCTAATGTTATATGGTTCTCATGCTTCTAATCTAAAAAAAAAATCAGTTTGATGTGCCTTCTTTACGGACAAATAACGTGCCTTTAAAATGCATATTCTGCTTGTAATACCTACATAACATTGAAATTCGTAATGTAAACATGAAATTGAAGCCGTAGTTATTTATCTATTCCGAGAATAATATGAAAATGTTGCATATATGTATAGAATTTGTATACTTCATTTTGAAGTAAGCATTTACGGAAAGATATAAGAAACACGAAATATTCCAGTTACATGTGTTTGGTTTTAATTGCTATATTTCCAATTACTCGATAAAACCTCACAAGCTTATCACGTTATATGTACTGGCTTTGCTTTGTATATAATAATAATGATAGGTATTCCCAGAATGATACAATGAACAAGTGTGAACATTTTCTGAAACAGGAAATATTGAAGATCAGTATATAAAATAATGATAAGACAAATTATGACATAAACACCCTGTACAAAGGAAATATGTTAAATGAAGCTTATTATTATTATTTACACTTATAGAATTCTGAAGTGTTCAATTTTATTCATTTAGATCATTCTCAAACTTCATATCTGTCTATTATTAAACCTAAATTCTTAGTATTGTTAATTGTTGGCTGATGAATTTACTATTCATTTTAAAATCCAAATATTTTTTAATATTTAAGTTTATATCCCTTATATTTTATACAAATTTCTGACTGATATACCAAACAAACTTTTCAGTGTCTGTAGACACTTTGTCTACTTTGAAGGCGAAACGGTAACATCAACTCAAAATCATTCAACAAACCATGTGGTGACGTATCATCAAGTTCAATAATTGAGGGCCCTACCTTATCAAGATTTCTGCTATATTGAGGCGAGTTTATACGCTATTGAGATTAGTGATTATCAGAATGACTTGGGTAGAGTTTCTCTTTTTGTATATTTGTCTCACTCGGAGCTGCATACTCCATATCTTCCTAATTTGATTGTCGAGGAAGACAACGCCAAACTTATTAGGTTTTAATTGCCTGCGACCTAATTCTCGAGGCATGCTAAGTTTTTTCCCATAGAAACTGACGTCATATTTAACAATCCACGACATATTCCCAGAATGTCAAATTGAGTCATTCTGACGTCATGAATAAAAAATTTGCCTCTTGATGGATTGGAAAATTGGTAAGTCCTATAAAAGCTGAGAATTTATTCATCACAATGGATTCAATATCTCCCAGAGCTTAACGCAACACCGGCGTCTCGTCAACAATGCAGGTCATACCCTTTATCTGATACAGAAAGAGAACCAGCATTTTTTACTAATAACCAGTCCCCATACCGTAGGTTCGCTGATTATATTGAAACCGTGAATCATGTGCCTTGAGTAGGCACAATAAAATAAGAATGATAACCAAGATTATTGACCGACCAAATTGTGAAAACATCCGATGGGCGCTGGGCTAAGATATCATTAGATATCAATTGTGTTCCCTGAACAGACGAAACAACAAAGAAATGAAAGAGAAGGCATCATTCCATTAAGGAGTCCTATGAGAACAACTCTTTTAACAGAATGAACTGGGTCTATTCTTACTAAATATTTATAATCAGAAATCCAAATTTATATAAATGTTAACGTTGCTTTTTTTTGTAATCTGTGGAACCACAAACACGGTAAGTTTTCTATATGTAAATAAAATTATATTTTATAAGTAATTTATTAACGTTGAGTTACCTTGGAACGCATGTGAGAATAAAGCTACTATTCAATTCTAAAAAATAATCAAGTTATAAATACCATTATTAATATCCAGATTAAACAGGTAAAAATTTGGCGATTCTGGCAAAACCATTAGACGTACAGCAGTTATTCCCACACCTCTTAATTGCAAACTAAAATGTCTGAAAATGGAACGTTCATCCAACCATAATCCAATTGGGTAATATCTCTCAAAATTGTAAACAGATATATTTTCAGTGTGGCACTCATCACATTTGAAAAACAGTCCCATAGGTTTTCCGAAAATTGAAGCATAGTTTAGATACATGGGATCAAAGTCTTTGTCTTTGTCGGCACTTTTCCATTCGAATAGAGACGTTGGCACACCTTCAAGGCCTAGCATTAGCTCGCCTCTTCTTATTTGAAGCCAGAAATCTGTCCACTTTCCTATTTTCATGGAATCATAGATAACAAGGTCGACATATATTACAGCAAAGCTCTCGAAAAGTAAATAATTTTATACCTGCTGCTATAAGGTGGGGCAGTGTTTTTTCTTGAATCAGTTTGGAGTTATAAAACAGTAGAACTTTTTCATTATATTCTGCTGCTATCTGTAAGAGGATGTTATCCAATCCGGTTTTTGAACTTATCAAAATACTAATTCCATCCAGTAGATCTGGATTCCATTCTTTGATTGCAAATCTCAGTCCTCCCCTCAAGCCAGTCTCTTTCCATTGAGGAAGAATGTAGGTTTTTCTATCTGAGAGAGGATAGAATATATATTGAATATTAAAGAAAACAGCGAAAGTATTTGAAAGTTCCTTATACCGACTATCATAAACATCTTTCCGAAAAAAAAAGGAGCCTACAAGTGTATATGTTTATATATTTATACCAACAACTTTTCAATTTTTTTTGCTTAAAAAATATGGTTTAGATGATAAATATAAAGTTGAAAATGATAAATGATGGTTCAAATGACAAGTCTTTCATTTATAATAAGAAGTGGACGGTTTTGTAACAAACAAATAAATGTTATTCTTTTATCAAATGGCTTCCAAAATAGAGTATCTCAAGCATAGATATATACCTAGTAAAATTGATGCAACGACAACTGTACACTCCTCAGGTCTGTCACAATCTCTAACATTACATGCATCTTCTGGAACATCCGAGTCTGTAGTGTAACACCAACTACCTGAGAAAACATTAAGTTGAGAAATTCCCAAGATTTTTTTTCTATCATTACATTTGTTATATTAAAAAAGAAAGTAATACAAATTATGAAACAACAAAAATTAATTGGCGCTCCGGGGCGACTGAATTGATTCCAGTGGCGCATTTGCTTTTTCAGCTGCAGGAAAACCCGGAAAAACCTGCAGTACCACATCATCTGAAGATCTTGATCTACCAATGTCCTCTCTTTCATAAAACAAAATGTAGGGTGTCGCCAGAGGCTCCAGTAAATTCCACACATTGCCAGAACACTTCGTGACACGACTATCGTCTTTGACCAATGCATAATAATGGCCGGATTCAACGTCAGAACCACAGTGAACAATGACTGCATGAAGATTATAATAGTGGTCTGCTAGATTGAAGTGTTCATCTCTTTCGAACTTTCGTAAGAGTTTGGTGCATTCGTCAGAGGTTGAGTCATGTTTGAAGATCATCAGTGTCATTATTAGATTGACTGGTGCCTCAGATATACTTGTTTTCTTATAATAGTTAGTTAGTTTGGCGCATGTTTGGCAATACAGTTGATCATCACCTGTTAAAAGTTCCATTTTCAGATGATTTGACAATAAGCTTCGCACGGACTGGTTATCAGTAATAATATTAGGAAATGCTAGTTGAAGTTCCAGAAAATCACATACGTTTTTGCTACCTCTTGAACATTTACTACAAAGTAAACAAGGGATAATTTTTCCAGCAAAAGATCTACAAACACAAGACGAGACAGACTGTACCGAATCATTCAATCTAGAGCGGTAAGGAGTATTGATTCTTCTATTTTTTTTGCTCACGAAAAGTATTTAACAAAAACCCCAAGAATTCGGAGCAATCCTCTTGTTGTCTTAACGAGTATCTAGTGAACTTCAAAGGCTCCAGGAAATCAGTTGGTGGGAAAGATGATACATTCTTTCGAAACTGCAACTGCATGAACAATTGTTTGAGTTTGGGGAATAAGTAGAAAAATTATAATAATAAATATCAATCATGAGTAAGCTACTCTCATATCCTGACAAGACTCAGAATATGACCAACACTCTCTTGAGTGTATAATCCTTGCCCCGTTTCAAAATAGAAAATAACCCAAGACCCTCAATCTGCACCACAAATAAAACCGTACTCCCTCTCTTAACTTTTGAATAGAACAAGATATTAAGGTCGCGCAAAATGTATGTGAAAAGGCATCATTATTAATACTTTTCGTTCCAAAGTAATTGACATTTTTATAGTCTATTTAAAAAATCAAAAAATAAATAAATAGCATAATTTCAATAAACATTTTTATCCAAACTCACTCCCAATAAATGTTCAAAATGTTTACTATATATTTACTTCTTGACTTCTTTTTTGGAATACTTCATACGAACTATTTATTCACGGAATAGTATGCCTGATAATAATTTAACACGCTGCCGGACTGTTAAGTCATGTAATAAATAGGATAGCACAAGCTATCCCAAGCGAGTTTACAACATGTGTTAAATATTTTAATATCAACAACAAAAATGGTTTGAGGCAAACCGGTTTGCCTCAAAGCTGTTGATTAGTATTCAAATATGAAAAAAATAAAACAAACATTTTTCAAAGTTCGGGTATTTAACATGAGACTTATGAACTATTAAGTTTATTTCTATTAAAGAAGGAATGACCTGATATATTCCTGGATGGATTTCTGCAAAAGTTTTTGGCTTTTATTGCAGTCATATCAGGAAACAGAGTATCATTCCAGATCTTCGTATTTACAGCATTCATACTGAATGTGTCAATCACCCATGGGGCACAAGTTCTATTCGACCTGGTAGTGGATAGGCTCCCAATAAAATCATTTCCAGTTCCAGCCATTCTACATTGCTCGGATTTACACTTCCTTAAACGACAAGGTTTTTCTTCGATTTTCTTTTCGGGAACCAAAGAAAGAGCATAACAATAAGTTCCTGTAAAAACGACTCAGTAACAAGAAAAATTCTGTAATGGACACGAATTATGAAACATCTTATTCAAATAACTGATTTTTTAGGTTACAAACGATACCCTTGTTAGTTCCACTAGGATCTCTGCAATAATTCCAAGCTTTTAATGTCGAATCATTTGAAAATTTCACCTCTTTTCCCAGAAGATTTGATGCCGACCAGGGTAAGCACGGTAATCCCTCACTTGTAATGTCCTGGGTACCTTTATAATTAGATTCTTGAGAATTGAGAGCACATTCAGGTAAAAATGCAGGAGGGGGATCAAAAATTTTGGGAGGGGTGCAGAAAAAACTCCAATGAGCTACAGTGTTTTCAGAACTGACGCTAAACCAACGCATTTTTCTAAAATATACAGAAAATTCAGTTACATAATTACTGTATTTGTCAGAAAAGGTGTTTCATTCAAGATAATTTGCATACAAGGAATAAATGAAAATATATTAATATTCTGATTTCTTTTCAATACCTTTTTAAAATGAAAATAAAAAGAAATATTTCACGGGATATTCAAACCCCACTCTCAGTCTGAATGCAAGCAGCCGTCATGTACAGATTAGGATCAATCAAAATATTCAGTTTGAACATCTATTTGTATTGAGCTGTAAGTCAGTTTTTCAGAGCTACAACTGTTTTTTACTACTTGGAGTGCCACTTTTGTTTTTTCATTTAAGGTACTGAGCAAAATGCAACAATGGGACCCTCATTCGCTAAACCTAACACAGGCCGCCACACTGATGATGTTTGTGAATGTGTTTCCATCACCAAATAAGGATTCACATCGCTCCAGTTACGACAATTATGTCTATTCACTTCACTATTCAACGTGAAAGAACTTTCGTCTGAAAAACATGTTTTGTATAATAGGATCAGGATTATCTTTGTTTAATTCCTGTACTAGCCTTATTTGGAAAGGATGGAGTTTGTAGGCTTTCAAAATCCGAACAACACTAATGGCTGATACACCAGACGCTTTAGCTATTTGTCTGCTAGACTGTCGATTATCCATTTGTATATAATAGGTTTGTTCTGGTTCTACGAAATTCAGGTTCTAGGACGTCAGGATCATGCGTAGTTGACATAAAGCGTTCTGTTTTATTGAGGATAATTTTGGACTGATGAATCCTCTGTTCTGGTTTCGACTGCAAAATGATCCTAAACTGTTTTGAATCGTCTCGAATTGTTCTTGCTCTCGAGGAACTGTTGAGAACTGTTTCCGTTGCTCTTGTGCATTTATGTGGAAATTTGTTTGGGCTATCTGCTAGGATATTTTTTCATTTATTTGATTTGAATAATTGATGATTGAGGTTAAATAATATTTGAACTGACTATAAGGAGACGCTACATAACAAAATGAACATGATCAATAGTATTTTCTCGTCTTCATCTCTTCATATATATGATAGGTGGCACAGTGGTCTCCTCAAAAGCCCAAAAATATTGAATAGCAAAATGTGCGTTTGTGACAATGTTAAAAGGTTTATATTAGGGACTAAAGACATATATCTAGCTTTAAAAACGATTAAAATCAATATTGATGAGAGAATGCCATCAGGGCAGATTGGAGATAATGGGGATTGTATGGACTTGAGTAGAGGTACTATAGTACCAGATAGAGATAGTGATGTAAGAATTGTCAAGGCGGGCAAGAATGTTGATAACATTGACCTTATTAATTCCCAGACAACTTTTTTAGAGGTAGAAAATATCGACTTGAGGTAATACATACCAAAAATAACAATGATGTTCCTATATTGGGAAAAAGCGAAAGGTAAACTTGTTACAAGATAACATTTTTTGTTATTATCAGAATATACGAGGTCTTACAACAAAAATGGATGATCTGAATAGAGCACTCCTAATAAGCGAGTTAGATATTATTTTAATTACGGAATCCTGGCTGAATAATACTTTTGCTAATTCAGAAATCAGTAACTCTCAATATCTCATTTTTAGAAAAGATCGTGACTACAATAGTACTAATTGTACGCGTGGAGGTGGTGTTATAAAAGCAATTAAATCATCCTAAAACGCTACAGAAATAAGAGTTTCTGATTCTAATTTGTTTGATGATGTCTGGGTGAAACTTAAGATCAACAACAAATCGATTGTATTGTGAGTCGTTTACTTTGTTCCCGAATCATCTCTCGATGCATATCAAAGATTTGTTGAGCATATTACCGAGGTGAAAAGACATCACATAGGTGCAAATTTCATTATCGTGGGTGACTTCAACTTTCCCCGAGTTACTTGGTCATATGAGGAACAAGTTTTGATTCCAGAGTAGTTACCTGACCAGCGTGTAGAATATCTGCTCGACGAACTCGCGTTTATGGGCTTTCAGCAATATAATGATGTTGAAAATGTTAAAGATAAAATTTTGGACTTAGTTTTCTCTGATGAAATTTCAATTGACGTAAGACTTTCTGATACTATACACTGCTCAATAATTTTCCAGTAGATGCATATCACCCTCGACTCCAGCTTAAATTAGATTTTGAGAATATGTTACAGCCTACGTTCAGATATAAAGAAAAAGTGTTTATTTCATAAAGGTGATTACGAAGGGCTGAATAGCTACTTAACCGACATTAAATGGTCTTCTAAGCTTAATTCGGAAATTGAGTTAGCAGTTTTATCCTTTTATGAAATTGTATTTGAAGGTTTTACTCGATTTGTGCCACAGCGATATATAACTAGTTCAAAGTATCCTGAATGGTACAGTTCCTTTCTGATTCAACTTATAAAAAAAAAGAACTCCTTATTCATGAAATTCGAAATAACTAAATTGGATTGTGATTACAAAGAATACTCCAAGTTGCGCAAGGAAACCAAGTATCATATAGATGTTACCTGGTATATCTATCTAATATAGAAAATATGATCCCTACTAACATCAAATATTTTTCAATTCATTGAGGAAAGATAAAGGGTTACCTACTATTATGACATATAATGGGTTGAACTTTGACACCCCTAAAACTATTGCCGATGTTTTTGCGGTACATTTCAAATCTTGCTTTTCGATTCATTCACCTGTTCAAAATTATGTACCAGTCCATACCAATTATGATATTAACACGTTATCTTTCCACATCTTCAGTGAAGTGATAATTGAAAATAAATTGAAAAACCTAGATGTCTCAAAGGACGCGGGTCCTGACGGAATTCCGCCAGTATTGTTAAGGAATTGCTGTCACAGTTTATCACATCCCCTTAAAATACTTTTTCAAAGATCATTTGATACAGGGATTTTTCCAGGTGTTTGGAAACAATATTTCCTTTCTCCAGTATTCAAAAGTGGAAACAGAAATAATATTCAGAATTACAGGGGTATCTCGAAAATTTCTTGTATTCCCAAAGTATTTGAATCTTTAATTACGGATAAAATATTCAATAATTTCAAACACGTCATAATAGATGAACAACATGGATTCTACAAGGGAAAGTCTACTGCCACCAATTTGGCTGTCTATCAAAACTTCATCACAAATAAGCTTGAGCAAGGGTTCCAAGTTGATGTTATCTACACGGACCTTGCTAAAGCCTTCGATTCAGTTTGACATGAACTATTAATTTTAAAACCTAATAATCTTGGAATATCGGGCAGATACTTGAAATTTATTGAATCCTACCTTTCCGGTAGATCGCAAAATGTGAGGATAGCTGACAGTGTGTCAGAAACAATTCATGTGATTTCAGGGGTTTCGCAAGGTTCGCACATTGGTCCTATATTATTTCTACTCTTTATTAATGATGTTAAATCAGTGTTTAAACACTGTAATATCTCTCTGTATGCGGACGACCTTAAGTTTTTCAAAACAGTGCAATCTACCAATGATATTGAATGTATTCAGAATGACCTAGATAGCTTTTGTACCTACTGTGATACTAATTGTCTGAAAGTTGGCATTAAGAAATGTTATGTGTTGAGATTTTATAGAATAAGACAGCCTGTCATTGGAAACTACTCCATTAATGATGAAACTCTTCATACTATCAAAAGCTTATGCGATTTGGGAATTACTTTCGATAAAGATCTAAGCTTTATTGATCATGTCAATAATATAAAGCGTTCAGAATGCTCGGATTCATCAAAAGGAATACCCGGCATATTACAGAATATGATGCTATAAAGACATTTCACTGGTTCGGAGTATTTTGGAATATAATAGTGTAATTTGGTGTCCTCTATTCTTTTCATAAAGCAAAATCGCTTCTCTAAATATATAATTTGGAAACTTGGCCTACCCTACTTTGGATTTACCTCGCAAATGAGGATGTCTGTATTAGATTTATCATCACTTGAGGACAGACGTAAACTTGCAATGGTTCTATTCCTTCATAAAATAATAAACTTCCATTACAATTGTTCAGCTATTTTAGATGACCTTTGCCTTTCTGTTAACTCAGGATCCTTAAGAAGCAATCGCATTTTTTGATTTGGGTTGCGATTCCACAAGACTAACTATGGCTCGATGGCAATAAGTTGTAGGCTTCAAAATAATTTCAATACATACTTTTCAGAACTTGATCTTTTTCATTTGTCATATTTAAAATTGAAAAAATGGCAATTAGACGACTTCATCAAGAGATTGTTCATTAAACTTCTAAATATTCGTTTATTATTTCTTTTAATAATCATAACTTATTCTAGTATTCGTACATGTCTTTTTTTTAATTTGAACTTAATGTACTACTTGAAAAATGAAAATGAATACCTTTATTTAATATGAAGTAATAACTTGACTTTAGGGTTTGTTTGCACATTGATGTAACATTTGGGACTTTGTTACAATTCTGTAATGTACTTGACATAGTTACGTTTCTGTTTTATAATTTAATTATTCATTAGTGTTGAATGTCTTTAAGCTTATTTTTGTCTTTTTAATATTTTTTCTTTTTTTATGTTCCATTTGGTATTTTATTAATAGTTTGTGGTGTATAGGACTGATAAAAAATAAATAGGTTTATTTATTTTTAAGCAATTACAATAGTTTATATTAAGGATTTTACTTGTTGGGTTCATAACGGAACTCTAATGCTTGACTGGTTTCAACAATTGAAACTTTCTTGATGTACCATTTGGGATTTTATAATAATTCTGTAGTGTACTTGACGTAGCGTTCTGGTCTAAACAAGTGTCCGAGACTATTTCGGACTGTTTGAGATTTTTTGCTTGTACGCATCATGTCTTGCGCTGTTTCCAAACAGTTTCGGATGTTAGAACTAGAACAAACCTGTCGTAAAACTGCAACTTCAACTCCGTCATTTCTGACAGGACGGGATACTTCATGTTTTCTGTTGTGAACACAACCTGAAGTTCAAAACTTATCCATTAACTGTTTATCATATTGAAGTCTCACGTTGTGGTTTTGATGCTTCGTATTATAAATTCTTGCAGCAGCTTTAGCACATTCATTATTTCGTTAATAGGTTGCAACAATTTCTATTCTTTCTTCAGTAGAATAAACCATGTTGGAACACAGTGAACAAGGATGACTGAATAAAAATTCGTGAAGAAGTGACAGTGGCCAACTATCTACGACAGTTCTGCGACAACTGGATTCAACAAAAACTATCAGTGCAGAAAAAATCAACAGTGTTGTCCATTTCAAAACGTTTACTACTAGTTAAATAAATTCTACCAATCTAGAAGACCTGCGACAGAGAATTGTTGGAAAATGGCGATTTTTGACTCCGGACATCTACAATAATGTAAGGAACGCTTTCGAAAATAGACTGTATTATTGTATGGAACTAGATGTGTTGCCATTGATATTACTTTTGTTGATACCTCAGGGGGTGAAGTTTCGGGTATAAGTTCCATATAAGAATTAGTCTCCCTAGAAATAAAAATTGACGTATTTTTTGAAATTTTCGATTACACGTCCGTTTCTTATTTACAGGGGGTCAAGTTTTCGTTGGAACGCCCTGTATAAGTGACTTTGGAAGAGCTGATTTTGTAGAGTTGAAACATTGTTTCTGATCTTTTGGACGAATGCGTTGATAAAACGCGGTGGATATTTTACACATATACATATAAACCAAACCATACCACTAACTTCAGATATTTCAACCCAAGAGGAATTAGCTTTGATCAATTGAAAAATCTGTAAATTTTTCACGTCCAGTACCTACTTGCCTTATATTAAATTGTTAGGTTAGGTTGAATTTGAAAGGGGATTTATTGTATATTTTTCTGTAAAAAAAGGGTTTTATGTCCCGTCTGAATGAATAAATGAATAATTTGGCCAAAATAAAATTTTATGAAAAAAAAGTTTATATAAATGTGTGTCCTAACTTGCTTCATTTCTGAGTAACAGAGTGTCAAAGTCGATTTTAATGAAACTTAGGTGTGTTTGTTAGCAGTAACAAGGAGCTTCTTTTCATGAAAGTATATTACGGATAATACAGTGGCATTACAGAGGGGTACCTGATTGATATTTATGGTAAAAATAATTGTACGCCAGTGTTTTTTCTCCAAGTTTGATATTTTTTTCAGATTAAACAATTGATAAAGAAGAAAGTGATTGAAAACAAGCTTTGATACAAATGCACTGAATTTTTAATATGTTCTGTAACATATTCAAAATATTCTGTGATGTCACTGGAATTATTACTCGTAATCTAATTTCATGAAAAGAATACCCTTGTAGCTGTTACCAAAAACACCCAGTTCATCAAAACCGGCGGAAAGACTTTCGAGTTATTAATAAAAAAATATTATTTTTAGTAAAACTTTGACACCCTGTTACTAGAAAAGAAGCGAGTTAGGACACACATTCATGTAAACTTTTTTTCATAAAATATGACAAGTTATCTCCACCGGAAATTTATGACATCATTTGAGATACACCCTGTATACTAGCAACAAATACGTTATTAAGATTGAGTGAAATTTCTCTGTCAATATACCAAATAATACATTTCAGATCCCTAAGTTGTTAAGAGTCTCTATTATTGTTTTTTATTTTTCAAATTCTCTATTATAGGCATATTCCATAATGTAAAGCTTGTGTGAGGTCAAATGGTAGAACAAATCAGTAATTTTGAATTATAGATTTGAACTTCGCCTTTGACGTCAGCCCTAGGATCATTAATGTTCCAAATGTAAAAAAAAATCTATATATGTATCCTAGATTGACAGAATAAAGACACATTATTATTATTATATGTATGAGTTTAAAATATATCATCGAATATGATAAATACCAATTCAAAATTAACACTGTTATCACTTATTTGCAATGAAAAATATAAGAAAAATTATTTGTAAGTTATAGTAATAGATTTCAAAATCAAACTCATCAAAAACAGAACGCCTACACTGTATAAGTTGAAAATTGGGATATTCTAATCAACTGTCCTATTTCAATTATGTAGGAAATTGATATTTTTTAAATTCAATAATCGTGGGGATATACGCGTACCGAAAATAAAATAATTAATACAAAATATTGAAAAAAAAAGTGGGGTAATACAACTTTCTCATCGGTTAAAACTAGTGAAGTGAATTAGCATAGTAGAAACTTCCCAGAAAATAGTAATCTCAACTATTTATATGGGTTAAATTATTTCAAAACGTTAGCAAGAAACCTGAAGTATATCTTACCTGAAAATTTCATCAGACAACTCTGTTATAACCTGCAAACCCAGAGACTTCTTAATGTAAATATTCATATTATCTGCGAAAAAGCTGATTGAAAATTGGCGCCATTTCCAATAATCCAGAATACTGCCCAAAAATAACTTTTTCAGTATCACTTCAGAAGCTCCACTGTACGCCACAGAGGTTATCGTGGTATAATTATTTTTTCCGGAAAATGTCACCTTCACCTGAGGATAATCCTTAGTAGGACTAGAGACAAATAATATTCGTGCGGAATGAAAAGCTCTGACATGGGTGTACAAGTCATAAGATGCGGCTTGTTCTCTTAGAAACCAGAATTGTTGAAATTCTTTTCCAGTTGTTGTGTGAACATCACATCCAGAATTATCTTTGCAGAAAGGAAAGTGCCACAACAAATTGTTACCTTGTACAGAGTAATAATAGAACATATTCTTCTTAAAGCCAAGTAAATTGCTCTTCGTTTTGTATTCTGCTAGAAAGATGGGCTTTACGTGCCCTTCCAATCCAAAAGTTATGAATCCTGCGTGCCAGCTCAGAGAAAACTTCGTAAATTCTGTTGATTTCAAAATTCCATAAGTGGGTTCATACTCGGGTTGATCTTTATTACCATAACGTAAAGTGGAAAAATTGTTTCCGATTAAAATTTCGATGCCAACTCCACTATCATCTATTTCCTTGCCTGTGAGGGGTAAGGCTAATACGGATAAAACCAATCGTGCACTTGCACCCAGGTAAGTATCGGAATCCCATAATTTCACTCCGAAAGATAGGTTGGTCAAGGACTCATTAAAATCTGTGTAGTGCATGTAGCTATGGGAGTTTTTCGCGAAAACAAGGCACTCTGGATCGTCACAAAATGGAATATCGCAATATTCCCTTTCAATTTCATCAGTATTTTCATTTTCAATAAAACACCAAGGCCCTCCAATGTCTCCATCGGGGTTTCTACAAAATTTTTTCGCATCTCCGAGATTTTCTTCAGGAAAGAATTGTTTGCTGAATTTTGGTATACTGACGTACTTTCCGTTCTCTTTTACTTTCTTCCTATCTTTATTCCACTTTAAACAGTTTCTGCCTGATAGAAATAAAAATACAGTTTAGATTGTAATAACTTACTCCTATTTCTCTTGTGGTCTATATAACCAAGTGAAAGAAATTAGCTGGGTTAGTTGTTTTTTCCGCTGGGTCCACACGTACCTACAAAGTCGTAATATGTAATATATATATATATATATATATATATATATATATATATATATATATATATATATTACAATGTAGGTTTCCACGGATGGTAGAATATGATGTGTTGTTTTTCCGGGTGTTCATCCGTACTATTCGAGTTACAGCTTCGCTTCGAGTTACACCTCGAAGCAGTAACTCGTCTTGATAATGCCATCTGAGATGATGGCGAAACGTCGACTATCGAATAGTACACAACGGATGAACACCCGGAAAAACAACATCTCATATATATATATATATATATATATATATATATATATATATATATATATATATATATATATATATATATATATATATAACTGCGACCCACTGACGTTCAGTGTTTGTGAAATTCAACTTTTTTTTTGAAAAAAATTAAAAAAGTGCATTTCTAGATCGAATTCAACATAAAGTTACTTGAAAAAGTTGTGTCTACGGCAATTTTATATCCATATGCCAAATTTTATGCAACTAGGATAAAGTTAACGTTTTGCTTATTTTTGCCAGATATCCCCTTTATTTTAAAAAACAAGTTCGGTTAATTGTCATCAATTCATGTATACATAACAAACTTATCATGGAGTTTAACTTTTCTGATACATTTTTACTCATACGGACATTTTTATAGAAAAATTAAAAATTTGCTATAAAAATTTTAACATGACTGGTGCAAAGTTTCAATCACTTGGCTATTTTCTGAAACAAACCTTTGATTTCAAAAAAGCAGAGGCAACTAAAAAAAAATGCTAATAATTTCGATAGAACTATTATTATTATTATAAATTTTAAACAACAATAATATTATAGAAAATACAAATGGGTACTAAAAATTACTTATTGATCTAAATGAGGTTGTCAAACACTTATAGCCTACATTTCAGTATGTCGTCCTCCACGTTCAATACAAATTATGGTCCTTCTACTGACATCTGTAACTGCATTTCTAATAAATTGGGGATTTATATTTGCACAGCACTCACGAATGGTATTTTCCAGATGTTGTATGTCAGTAAATGGTCTACTTCGGTACACTTTTTGTTTCAGGTAACCCCACAAGAAAAGGTCTAAAGGCGTCAAATCGGGTGATCTAGGTGGCCAATAATGTTCCCAGTTACGTCCAATAACTTTGCCTCTGAACAATTGTTGGAGGGATTGTTTTACAGCAACCGTGTGATGTATTGGTGGGCCATCAAGCTGATACCATAGGTCGTATTTAATATTTGAAGGCATTATCTAAAACTTCACTAACCTCATTATTTAAAAGGTTGAGATAACCGACGGATGATAAATTTTCCCTACAGAAAAATGGCCCAATTATTTGGTCGTTAAGTATCCCACACCATACATTAGTTTTAAAGGAATACTGATCACCACATTCAACTGTGAAATTGGGATTTTCTTGGGCCCACCATCGACAATTTTGAGAACTTACTGTTCCATTTGAAGAGAACGTTGCCTCATCTGTCCATAAAATTTTATATTGTAAGGCCAAAATTTATTCTTTAATAAAATTTTTCTAACACTTTCTCTCTTGTAATCGGTATTTTTTATAATATCGGTTATGCTCGTTTGCCCGTGTTCAATAACTTTTAAACAAATGTTAAGTTGGGCCTCCTCATCATATTTACTTGGAGTGTGCTATTTCTTAAATTGATTTGCTACGGATCCTGTTTCTCTGAATTTCGACATTATCCTTGACACAGTAGTATGTTAAACATTTTTTCCTGGATGCCGTTCATTAAAAATGTTAGCTACTTGCCGGTATGGTGCATTCTCACCACATATTAAAACTATTTCTATTCTTTCCTGAAGAGACAACATTATTGCAACAATAACTGTTAAAAATTTGACAAGTAAATCAACAACTTGACACTACCATAACATGCATTTTGTTTGTCAAGACCTACTTAAAAATTTTATTCAACATAATTAAGCATCCTTATCGCCCTAGTTAGTGTTTATAAATAATCTGTAAATACTGAATATTGAAATTTTAATGTAATTTCAACTCTAGTAATTTTATTAATACTTATTGCAGTTTTTGAGTTGTGTCTGCTTTTTAAAAATTGAAGGTACTGACGTTTGTTTAAGAAAATAGCCAAACTTTGCACCAGTCATGTTGAAATTTTTATAGCACATTTTTAATTTCTCTCTAAAAATGTCCGAATAAGTGAAAATTTATCAGAAAAGTTAAACTCCATGATGAGTTTGTTATGTATACACGAATTGATGACAATTAACCGAACTTGTTTTTTAAAATAAAGGGGATATCTGTCAAAAATAAGCAAAACGTTAACTTTATCCTAGTTGCATAAAATTTGGCATATGGATATAAAATTGCCGTAGACACAACTTTTTCAAGTAACTTTTTGTTAAATTCGATCTAGAAATGCACTTTTTCAATAAAAAAAAAAGTTGAATTTAACAAACACTGAACGTCAGTGGGTCGCAGTTAGCCGCATCATTTCAAGTTAAATTTAAAGGAAATCTGTTTTTCCGTTATTCAGCTGTGGAATTTAGACCTATAAATAATTACTATGAAAATATACTTACCAGATACGCCTTTTTTATGTTCACCTGCATACTCCATACCAGGTCCCGTGACTTTGCACTGCGAGTACTGACATAAGGGTATACCACAAGTTTCAAATTGTAAGTCATAGTTCATGGTATAGCACCAAGGACCTGCATTGTCCTTTGTCGGATTTCTACAGTAATTTTTTGCCTTCTTTTTCGAAACATCAGAAAATTGAGAATCCAAAAGATCCTCTCTAATTTTATGTGGCACTTCTGACGTCCAGGACTGGCACCTCACTTTACTTTCACTTTTCGCAATATGTCCTGTATATTCTAGACCGAGGTGACTCACTTTACAGATATTCAAATCGGTTATGTTACCTGGAGGTTCTTCCGTAAGGGTGAAATTGGATACAAAAAATATTAGCAAAACTTTTAAAATAATCATTTTTGACAGATTATTGAACTGTCATCAAACGTAATTAATTACAAGGGATTTTGTGAATAGCTCAGGAAAAAAAATTATTTGATTCTCATTTCTTTAAATATCTGTCAGAATAATTTCGACAATAGAAGATATGTAAAAAAACGAATGACTAATGAAAAGATGGAAAAATAAAAAAAAACTATAAAGTGAGAAGCAAGTCTTTTGATATATTAGATATTTCTATTATTTAGTTCTAATGATCCTTCTGCAGTTTCACATTAATAACATTATAATTCAATTCAAATGCCGTGGTTGTGCGTTGTCAAGTACTAAAAATAAATACTAATAAAAACTGAATTACAACATTGTTTAAGGGGAAACAGATTTTAAACAGATTGTTGATGGTGAAATAGGCAGAGGACTTCAGTAAACCAAATAAACAGGAATATCTGATATATCAGAAGACTTACTTTACGCATTAAAACAACTTTACCAATCGGCACATAACTTGTTTCTTTCTAGTTTATTTCATTGCTTTTTTTTTGTAGTGGTATACAGTTTTTCAAACCATATCCTTTAAACTTTTGTTGATTCTGTAAGTAACATGTGCACTTTTTAAAGGAAACTATGACTTTTACACAACTTTATTTCATTCATGAATTGAAATGATAGCGTAGTTGTTACTGTACTAACTTTTTTCAGCAATAATAATAAATCGTTTATTACTCAACAAATTAAAAGATCAGTAATAATGATAACGATAATATTGGTCATAATCTAAAAAGACTTGAAAAAAGAATGAAAGAAAGAAAGAAAGAAAATCGATATACGAGGCAGGGATGATTACAATAATGCAAATAAGTATTTGAGATTTTGGATTAGAAAATAACGCAAACAAATCATTTCCATACTTCGAATGCAAAATTTGTTGGGAACAACAACTCGTTGGGAACAACAGGTTGATGCTTCCAGTCGGGAACAACAACTCGAGTACAAACTCGGGCACTGTGACTGTTACCACATTGCCTTTGATAATGTCAACCGTAGTATTAGACAAAACGTCAGGCATAAAAACTTGTTGTTGTTCTCGAGTTGGGAACAACGGTAACAACAACTCGAGCACCAACTCAGGCACTGCAATCGTTACCACATCGCCTTTGAGAATGTCTACCGCAGTAGTAGACGAAACGTCAAACATAAAAGCCTGCAGGAAAATAGCTTTCATATTGTTATCTCCGGCCGTGAACGTTTACATTCTTTGATATCACAATTATTACAAATTGAATTATATATACAAGTAATACACATTTGATTTTATGCTGAACTATGATGAATTACAAACTGTGCCAAACCCATTTCAGGGTCGTGGAGAGATCAAATCCTAGAAGATAACTAATACTGCTGTAGACATTATCAAAGGCAATGTGGTAACAGTCGCAGTGCCTGAGCTGGTGCTCGAGTTGTTGTTTCTCTTGTTCCCAATTCGAGAACTGATGTCGCAAATAAAAAACCTGCCTCTCATATTTTAGTTTTAGGTGATTCCCAATTTTATTGCAATTGTCAACTATAAAAAAGGGATTACTCTTATAAAAAACTCATGTTTGATAAGCAATAATAATCTGGAATATGCCGACATATCCATTACGATTGTCTACGAAAAAATAAAAAAATTGGGTTCTCCAAAAAATTTGTAGATTGCTCAAAATTCAGGCCATGCACTATCCACTTATTTTCCTTACAAATAATATAACTGAGCCCTGCTTAAAAGTGATATTGAGATAAATATCTACAAACGAATTCGGAATATATATTTGATCTACTTTTTTGCAAAAATAATAATGATATAAAATGAACTCAGTATTGCGTAATAATAAATGCATTCTTTGATTGCAGAATTATAAGGTATTTTAATTTAAAATTGAAATCTCTGATACAAATCTATATCATTATTTACGCACAACTAATACTGGTAATACTACTGTTTTTCAATATAGTAATTCAGACAATCTGTATACATATGAACATAACAATAAATTACTATTAGCATTATTTCAGGGCCATGCTAAACTTCCAACATGCAGAAATTTCAATACAAAACGTTATTATGACATTATCTTTGATTTTCTTGAGTTGTGCAATGGTCCCCTTAAACATGATGAACTATCATATTTTCTCGCGAATTTTCTGATCTTGTCGCCCTTTGAAATCATCCCTTGACAACTAAGCACTAGATAATAGTTGAATAAATTATAATTTCAGTAACTAATGGAACTGTTGCTCTGTATACAAAATTTTAAATCACTTACCCTTATAAACTTGTAAATTCCTACAATCTATACATACTGGAGAAGTAGGAATGAGCACATTCAATGCTGAACTGTCAGTCAATGAATCCCCAACAAGATTTTCATTTCTACAAAGAAGTAGAGGAGAAATATCTGAAAAATTCAGAAAATTTCAATTCATTATTATAATTAACTCAAAATTATTCTCCTGTAGATATTTTATTCATCATTATCTGTGTTTTTTAAATTGGCAATTTCATATGTATCCGATAATGAAAATAATAAATAAAAATAAATACCCATAATATATATATATATATATATATATATATATATATATATATATATATATATATTTCTCATTATTAGTTAAACTCTGATTATATGATTCTATCAATTGAACTCCTTGTTTAGTAGTATAATTCACGATGAGTAAATTTTTTTTAAATTGTTATGTATTACAATCTTTATTAGATTTCCACTGATTTAGATGTAATTTTACAAATTCAGTAGGAAGTTAAAATCGCTCAAATCGTACAAATTTTTAGTCATGAAGGAATCAATGCAATGTGGTGGATAAATTTGAGTCCACTAGTTCAGTAAACGATCGACCAACACCCGTACGTTGACGAAATGCAAGATCTGACAAAAACATTGAAGCTGTCAGTGTTCAAGACAGTCGATATCGCGTCGCTCATCTTCAGCGATGAGGCCCATTTCTGGATGAATGAGTACGTGAACAAACAAAATTGTCGAACTTGGGACGATACTAATTCACATGAGATCCACGATCATCCATCATGAAAAAGTCACTGTTTGGTGTGGATTCTGGTCTAGCAGCGTCATCGGTCCATATTTCTTTGAGAACGGCGTTGGAAGATGATCACGAACTTTTTTGTCTGAATTGAATGATCTGGACACCAACAACATGTGATTTTAATAGGACGAGGCTACATGCCACATTGGATATTTTACACGAGCGATTTGAGGGCATGGTCATCTCATGTGGAGGTGATGTGAACTGGCCTCCAAGATCGTGCCATTTGACCCCGTTAGACTTTTTCGTGTGGGGTTTTTTGAAGTCGCAGGTGTATGCGATTAATCCACAAACCACAGCGGTCCTCAAAGCCAACATAACCCATGCCATCGTTCAAATTCAGCCTGATTTATGTGCCAAAGTCATAGATAATTGGACGTTTCGGATGCGCTCCATCCAGAGAACCCAAGGCGGACATTTAAACGATGTTATATTCTACACATAATGCCACCAATAGTTCTTTCAAACGAATTTCTAAGATATATCACACTCAAACGTTGTTTTATTTGAATTTAAAGATAGGAAGCACTTAATGAAAGACCTTATATAATAATAAATTATATATAAGTGGCATTAATGTTTCTATATTAAATTTTATCCTGAAAAATGCTCTTTCTATATTAATTACTCAATGGTTCAAATTTTCTTGAATTGAAAAATTCATGTAAAAATGTACTAACTCAATATATATGAATATCATCTTACCATATTCGGAAGGAGGCAAACATTCATGAAGGTAAATTGGTCCGTTCGGATCATGATAAGCCATCATGAGCTGCTTTATACTCTTATATCTAGTAACATCATCATTGAAAATAAACTCATCACCAGTTATCTTCTCCAATTTAAATGTTTTTGGTTTGAAACTGAAACATATATGGTTGTGTAAGTCGTTAATAACTAAATTTTGGGAGAATAGTTTGATTTCTCTAAGGCATACAGCAAAGTTTGTATACTTCTAAAACCATCGTTCATAGAGGAAAACAGAATATGCACAAACATAGCCAGTCCCATCTACAAAATGATATGCTGCAAAATGTTCAAATATGTACATACAATATTCCTGAACTAAGAATAGAGCTTCAAAACATCATCCTTATAGAAGATCTCTAAGATTCTTCACTAGTTTATTTTATACTGTTTTTATTGCAGTAAATGTAATTTTAATCTACTATTGATATAATTACGATAGGAACGAGGAGTTTATTATAATAGGTAGAGATCAATAGCCTAATTAATCAATTCAATTAGTTTCAATAAGTCATTCATTATCATTAATTCCATTTCCAGACATTCCTGTGATATTCATAGATAACTTACCCATCTTTCATACAAACATCAATGTAGTAATCATTGTATCGGGATTCACTTTCCCTTAATATAAAGCACCCTGATCTATTAGCCCTTTTAGATTCAAGTTTTGCATAAGAAAATTCACCCCTGAAATTAAATACAATAAAATACACTAAAGATAATTACAAATGGGTTTGTCAAAGTTTTACTTACCCCACAGGACCATGGCATTTCATACTATGGAGTTTTTGTAAAGATGGTGTGTATACCTCTTTACAAATATTAAAAGTCCATTTACATGTCATTCTATAATATCCATCCAAAAGGCTGATGAAAGAAAGCATAACAATATATGAATTGAATTTCAAGTAGAAAGGTATTCCATTTTTACGACTTATTTCTATTGTTCCGTCATTTCTTATCGATATGAATCCAAGGTCTTCTATGGAACATATCAAAAACCATTGCTGAAAGTATTTGAAATAATTAAAAATCATAGTTATTAGGTATCTAGCTACAAAATTTAATTTCTTAGTTTTTTGGACAGTAAAAATGATTAAATACAACAAGGTACTGATAAATAAAACATTTTTTTGGGAAAAATATTTTGAATTTATTTGAGTGAACTAAAAAGTTTGCCCTTTCTACATCAGATTGTGGAAGGTGAAAATACTCAAAGAAGGTCAACAAAAAACTATGATTTTCTTCATAAATATGATAGAACTGACTGATACTTGATGAAAATCCATTATGACATATAACAAAAAACACTTTAATGTATTGTGATGCCCAAAGATGATATTGTATAGCAAAACATGTGTTGAGGTTTTGCACACTTTCAAATAGAAATCTTACATCGAAGTGTTTTTTTAATATGATGAGAGATATAGAGACGATTAAATTCTGGCAAAGTTGTCTATTGCTTTGATAATGACTCAACAATGACATATTCTCATCAAGAACAATTTTAAAAAATGTGATTTTTACAAGTACAAATTGAAGGTGTACATTATTATAATACCAGAGGAATAAACTCTTTGCAGATCAATCCACCGGATCATTATTAAAGTAAGGTATCTTTATTTATAACAGCCTACCAGAAACTCTAGATTAATAAAAAATATAATTTTTTGTTTACAAATAAACCCCCATCTATTCAAGAGATTTTTTGATATTATATTATCAATCATTTTATTATTTCTAGTTTTTTTTGTTATGTTTATGCATGGTGGTTTTCATTTCTGTTCAAATCCGTAGTATCAACAGGTTTATTTCTTGAAATGAATAAAGAAATAATTCAAGTAAAAATTATTGAATGCATAACTAAAAGAAAATTGTTGTTATTGTTAAATGATTTCCTTAAATATTAATATAACTTTCATTGGAATCACTGCTTTATAATTATTGACTTTCAGAATTGTTATTATAAGAAAACTATCAACTCACATCTTTTTTAGATTCCAGGCAGTATCTCACTTCTGGTTCAGCATTTTGGCATGGAGTAACATTTATAATTATATTGCAAATAGAACCATCCTGATCAATTACAGCTTTAAATGATTCAGATAAATATTCGGGAGCAATAATTTCTAGCTGCCTTATATATTCTGCTTTAACATATCTGAAATTATAACAGAACATTTCAAGATTGATTAAGGAAAATGAGTGTCAATACTTACGAGGCATCATGCACAGATTTCTGGAGCTTACCCAAGGTGTCATGAATGGGCTTTTTGATAAAAAAAGCATGCCGTTTCAAAACTTCCTTGGGAATGTACTTCTTATAATCATTTTCTACACTTTCTCTGGGAATATCTTTCTCCAGCATGACTCTATACATATCAGTAATTCCCAAACCAATCAGTTCCCTTCTATATTTTTCATAGACAATATCTGGAATCTTATTTTCCAATACATCATTACGAGCTTGATGAAAGTAATAATTATAAGTATTCAAATCAAGTTTTTTCAATTTAGTAATATTAGGTACTTTGAATCTTATTCTCAGATCCAAAGCCGAAGGTTTTTCCTTAAATTTAGCAGCTGGTGTGAGAAAAACATTTTTACCAGTAATTCGCAGTGCAAAGAGATGTCGCGTTAGGGTACCAATATTAAGCTGTTTACAAACATAAATGCAAACATCCTCACAAGTAGTAGACCCATTATAAGGAACTGTAATAATTTTGGGGTCTAAAACAAGATTCACAGTAAGTACGGAGTCCCCCATTATTTATTTTTTTTTTAATTCATCATTATATGAGTACAACAAAATTCAGGATAAATGTTTCTTTCAGATATCCTTCCAATATCGAACGCATCATTGTTCACAGTTTCACAATCACAATAACACAATATCAAACCATAAATTTTTGACCTAACCTCAGAATTGACAAAATAGTAAACAATTAACCCATAAACATTTATGACGTCACTGAATTAACCATAAAAATAAAAATAATTGACAATTGACAGTATATAGGCGAGTTATTAAATCGGTTTTAATTAGTTTCATGTGGATTCAAATGTATTTTGCAAATCGTAGATAGTTTATCATACTATCAATTTTCTTATCATATACAAACAATAATTTTTATGGTGTATCAGGTTCAGTTTCAGTATTCAACCAACTCTTCTTCTGTTATATATTAATAGCCTGGCACACATGAATGCATCTGGAAAATTTACGTACAGTATGCGCTGGTGATATCATTATTTCTTGACAAGAACCAAGTGTAAGTGTAATATGTTAGTGAGAAATGAAAAGCTCAGTACCATCAAAATTCCTAGGACCGAATGTAGATGAAGGTTTGAAATTCGCCAAGCTATAGAACAGCTATGCAAAAAAGCGGTAGAGGTATCTCTACGATATTGCAATGACTGCACTATTGATACTGAGAATTCGCTTCATTCATATTTCGTTCAAATTTTCAAAAATAGTTTGCACCAAATCTTTAGTTTAAAAACAGAAAACAAATCAACCGTAATTCTCATCAGGTAAAAAGGGTGTCCAATGTAAGATTTCCTGATAATCCGATCATTCCGATCTGCCGAAAACATCTCAGGGAATTGCTTGAAAAATTTCAAACAACTGGAAGTACAGCTAGAGCTAGATGAGCTCGGGCAAAAAACAGATAGACATCTTTGCGTCTGTAGTGAATAATTCAACGCAGTCCACAACAATAGTTCAATTGTTGTGCTCGTCAGAATAATGTCTCAATAAACACCGTCATGAAATACCTCAGAAGACATAAATTTCACCACTATACTGAATTTATTACATGAATTAAATGAAGATGGATCTGACAGGAGAATGCAGTTTTGTGAGGTAATGTCTGAACGTTTCATTGCAAATCGAAACTTTATAAAAAAATATGTGTTTTAGTTACGAATGCATATTTCTCTCGAATGAAAATGTCAACTGCCACATATTTTGCGAGAAGTTCCAAATTTTGGGAAGTCATATTGTTGGTCCCATATATTTAGAGGAGAATCTAACTGATGATTTATATTTGGAAATTCTTCAAAAACCTCATTCAAACACATATTCAAAAAATGATGGTCAAAACATTCAAGATGAATTCGAGAATTCAGTTGTTTTTCAACAAGATGTTGTTGTTCAACATTTTTTTAGGCCTTCAAGGTATTGGATGGATTAAACATACCCAGGCTTACGGGTTGGTAGACGCGGTCCGTTGGAATGGCCTGCTCGTTCACTGGATTTGACTGGTCTAAATTTTTTGGAGCTGTCACAAACCTAAAGTTTATGTTACACAACCTAGCACTACTCCAGAAACATTCCAAAATATTAGAAATGAATTCAGAAATAGACTTTTTTACATTCAAGGAGTTCGAAGACCGCATTTTGAACATTTTTGCTAAAATGCTTTTCATGTACCTATAAGATAAATAACTACGGGGTTAAAATAAAATGCTATAGTTTTTTGACCTTGAACTACCTCCCAACTACCTACACCCTAGATTTTTGTGAATACCTACCGGAAAAACAACTACTTTCTGGCTAATACCAAGCTGGATATTGAATTTTATCCAATACATATTCATGTAATATACCTCACAAAGATTAGTATCGCAGATGTTTCTCGTTCATCCAGTAGCAGGACCAAACTGAAATTATTCGAGTTAATCACCTGCAGACCGGTATCAAGGTATTACCTTTCCTCAGTGCAGAAAAGATCTGATCCAAACAGCAAAATACCTGGCACTCGATTAATTTCAACGCGGCTCAACTGAATGTACGAAACCTTCGTCTGAAAGAAATATTGATAACTAGTAACAACTCCATCTCGTGAACAAAGCCTCAAACTGGGAAGAAACATCCCAGGTACCAATACTCTAACATAAATCAATATCCAACGTGGTATTGGCCGGGGAAGTAGTTGTTTTACGGCAGGCATTTACCAGGTAGCTAGATAGTTGAAAGAGATGAATATTTATAGATTAAAATAAATTCAATCACACACACAAGTGGTGTTTCTATCGTTATGTAAATACATAACATGTAAATACATTCTTGACAATAAAAAGATATTGCGAACAGTTTTTTATTTTATATTTTGTATCCAAGCAGACCAATCTGATCTAATTACATGGACAAGACACATAATATTTAATGGAAAATTATATTAATATTATTATCATAACAAGTATTGAATATATTCCCAATTTTTATAATACTACTCTGTCCAAAGAATAAGGTGACTTTTCATTTTTCTCAAAAACTATTTATTTGTTCACCAATTTCAATTTTGTCCCATTTAAAGCAGTCCCCCTCAGATATAATAAACTGGTGCCAGCGTTTTTTCCAATACTGTAATATGCACTTTTTGGTATGTCCTTCAGTTCTCTCAACGATTCGGTTATTGTCTCCTCAATTGTTGCAAAACGCCGTCTTTCATGGGTCTCTTCAATCTTGAGAACACGAAAAAGTCGCAGAGGGGCAAATCTGGCGAATACGGTGACTGATGCATGATTACGTTGTTGTTGTTGGAGAAAAAATTATGAACAAGCAACGACAAGTGAGCAGGTGAATTATCGTGATGAAAAAGCCATGCATTGTTTTTCCACAATACCGGACGTTTTCTTCGTATTGCTTCTCGCAAGCGGCGTATAACTTCAATATAATACTTCTTATTGACAGTACGACCATGTGGCAAGAGCATCTGATGCACTACGCCACGGCAATCGAAGGAAATAATGAGCCAAACCTTCATATTTGATAGAACCCAGATAGAACCCAGGGGAGCCAAGACCTCTCTCTCCTGGGTTCTTCTATTGGGACAATTTGACTTCAGTTTTGATCTCATAACCATACACCCATCATTTGTCAGCAGTCAGCGGTTATGCAAGGTTATGAATCGATGACTCTCCATCATATTTTTTTTAATTTTCTCAACATTTTCATCGTTTGCTGATGTGCTGGGGCGTCCACATCTCTACTTCTGTGAAAAGCGTCTACCACACCATTTGTAATTTTTCTGACTCAGAGTACAATCACCATGTGCCATTGCCTCTTTTATGCGTCTCACTAACAAAATGAGTTAATTGATATTGTGGGCTAGTCGAAGCATGGCTACAAAGGAATTCCTAGTATGTTAAATCATTGAAGATAGCAGAAGAACGAATACGATGAGCAGGCACGTGAAATGGTATCTAAGATAACGTCAATGGTGACTTGATTTTATCATTAACATAATCACCAGGTTTCGTCCATTATCCAGAGACAATATTTTGAATTCTATTCGAAGTCTATAGTCAGGGCATAGATGATAATATTTGGAATACAGATGCCTCTTTAAGTATAGATTGAGATTCTCCGCTCCAAATTATACATTGAAACTCTACTTAGGAATGGAAGCGCAATTTTTAATAGTATTTATGTTTTTCGATTTTTGTGAATTAGGAACAAACCTGATTAAAGAGCTCTTCGGTCAACATTTCCGATTTCACCGATCTTGGGTTTACCTACGATTATATTAGACTAGCCAATCTTACAAATTTCCCACATTCAGTATGTAAACGAAGTACGTCTTGCAAGACATAGTATCGACACACGATACGTGAAAGGCATATGGATAGGCGAATTATGAAATGGGGCTTTATTTGATCTTCGAAAAAAAAATTCTACCATCTGACAGAATTATCATTCTAGTATATCGATACCTCCTATACGAATAACCATAATTTTATAATTAAACATTTCATCCGCAAAACTGTTACAAATGTACCATCCCGTCTGAAAGAGACAGAAAACTAATTTTTTAAAACTCATACTAGGAAACATCAAATTCTGAAAATAACTTGAAAATGTCTTTATTCGCGTTTTCGAATAAAACGTTAATAAAATACAATAAAATAGAAATGGTGCCTCTCATACAAACCTACGACTTTATAGGTACGTGAGGTGAGGTGTTTTCACCTGAATCTGGAATATGTCATATGCACCTCTCCGGAATATAATCATTATTCTGAATCCCACGCAGAGTATGTGTTTGTGGATTTGTTTCCTGACTTTGTCTGCAGGTGACGCAGAGAATAGCACCTAAAGTCTGACTTTCGACCAAAAGAGGTCAGATGTCAATCTTGCTGAAATGCCCGCTCGGAGAGCGGGGGGGTGGATGGAATGGAGTATTAGGTTTTCCTCGCAAATTAGTTGTGAGCTTTTACTTCAGGGCAATCAACCCGGGAGGGGGCATGGGGGGTGGTTCGGACGTGAACTCCCATTTGTCCCTCTGACAAACATCAGTTGAAAGGGTAAGGAAGCCAGGCTCCAACCTGTTTTTGAAATCATGACGACAAACAATGTTTGGACGTGATAGTCAGAAGATTTACTCCGTTGTAGAGACCATGCCCGGTACTAATGATGGAGCAAGTACCTAGAAACCGATCCATCGGTTGGTCGGATCGATCGAATTAATTTAATTCCTGTTTTTCATAGAATAACTTACGACGCATCTTCCAATTCGAAGACGTTGCACAGGTGCCTGATGGTGTTACTTAAGTTTTCTGCGCGGCATTAGCTGGGTTAGTTGTTGTTTTTCCGTCGGGTATCTGCCATACGAAAATTACTATTTACATAGGTACTTCAAAATTTGTTGGTTCATTCTTGAAATTGAATTCAGATAATTCTCAATATTCATTATTAGAAATAAAATACATTCTCACCGTACCGCCTCTGGTTGTTTATTTTAACGGAGAGATGGATTATTCATCAGTTATTTGTTTACTCCTCATTTTGTAACAAACAATTGGAATGTGACAACTAAGAGTTCGGAAATTGTCAAAATTTAGTTAAATTAGTTTGAGCTGGTTGAAAAATGTCCAGAAAATCAAAGTTTATGAACGAAATAAAAATAAATGAAGTAAAATCGGATGCCCACAAAATGGTAGATATTTCTTACTTCAAATTTGCAATTTTTTTATTTTTACCTTGACGTATTCCTTTCAGTTTGCAAATTATGGGCATGATTGTACACTAGATGATATTTCCGATAACTACGATTGGAATTATGCACCAGGTTTTTCACTTTTGAAAAAAATACAAAGATGGTTTGTAAGACTGCGAGTCGTGAGCGAATCTAGTAAATTATATACCCACCATCTGCGGAGTTTTGGAGCAATTTCCGCTGAACGGAGAAGACAACTCAAATATCATCCTTACACAATACATCCATTCAGTACAGGAAGGTGATATAGAGAATTTATTTGCTTTCAGTCCAGCGATGAAATTTTAATTTTTTAGAATTGTATGGGCTATTATTATGATGGTTATCATTCTCTATCAGTTGACAGTTACACCATTTTTGTTCCTGTTATTCGACTTTAAAAAAGAGAATTTCGCTTATAGCGGGATTCTTAATGCCTTTAGGTTGTATTTCGATACTCTTTTACTGTTCAATATACCAGTCAACTGTTTGACAGGATATTATGACGAACCAATGCAAAAGGTAGTTTTAGATGTGAAGCTGATTTCTATGTAAGTGTAAAAAATTAATACCTATGGTAGTCTAGAGAAGAAAAAAAGTCATTTTTGCGTAGAGTAGATGAAATGATTATTCCTGATATTTTATATTGAGCCAAACTTTCTCATACTATAAGCATCTAATAGTAATTAATTACAGATGATGTTCGATGGCTTTCGATTAAAATTTTGTATTCCGTTTTTTTATTTGTCTTTCCTATTTATAATTCTTCTCATATCCTATTCTTATAATTGTTTTATGAATATCTCTTGGCTTTCTTCTCTTTTTCTGGAACCATGGATTACATTCATAAATTCCCACATAGCAATAGATATTCCAGGTGAATATACATTTAAGGATATTGTATTATGCTATGAATATGCCATGGATATATATATATCTTCTGGAGAATATTCCCTGGAAGTGCTCCTGGCGAACCTTTGATATATTTTAAGAATATTCCTTGGGAATATTCTTGGAATATCTTATAATATTCTTAGAATATGTAAGGTATATTCTATGAAGAATATTCCAGGAATAGAACCCGAGGAATATTCATAAAATATTCAGGATATTCTTAGTTTATTGTAGGAATATACAATAGGGAAACACCATAGAATATTCTTCAAATATATTTTATGAATATTCTAGGAATATTTGGAATATTCCAAGAATGTGACGAGTAAACGCTATTAGGCATGTAGGTATATATTGCATTTTGATGCAAGATTCACACAAGTAATAAAACACATAATATTCATAAACAAATATATTTTAAAAACAATATACACTGAAATATTTGATGTTTCAACCAACATTAAAAATAAAAAATCTAATTCAAAATATTTATTCACTGAATAAAATATTCCTGAATACTGTCATATTACAAATATTACAAATGTATTCAAATTAGGATGTTCCTACTCTCAAACAAATGTATACTAAAATAACAACTCTGTGAATTCATCAGCACTAATTTAAAAATAATAAATATATCATTTCATTGAAAAAAAAATGTATTACATCAAGAAATAGGTTAGGTTAGGTTTCTCACTTAAAACAATAAACCCACAAATGACGTATTTAAAATGAGTGGTATGATGGGTTCTTCAATGAATTTCACTTACTTAAAGTTATCCAAACTTTGCTCACCAGAATAGTTTTCCTTATATTTGTCCAACAATGCATCAGCCAGTGTTTCAATAGTAATACCTGGAACAAAATGTACATTAACGTTCATTATCACTATTTGAAAGTGGCACAATAAAACTGGAATAAAAATCAAATAGATATTTTTCGCATAGGTTATTCATGAACATTTACAACATGTTATGACTTGGAAAGCAACTTGCATTGTCTTGTTGAAAAGTATTCACTACGTTTTCAGTTCCTTGGTGCACCCGCCTGTACCAGGTACCACTATGTTTCCTTTTGGGCAAATTGATACTATCTTGAAAACGAGTGATAAAAATTATTAAAACAAATGATACAAAAGAATGTGTTATTCACTTACTTTTCTCTATTGAAGATACACAACTGAAATCACTCTAGTTCAAACATGTACTTAGTCAAACCAACAAATCCCACACACCAACTCTCCTCGAACCTAAAATGAGGTATAGTAGATAAATCGTCATGACTTTACTATCGATATTATTGCATTTTACTTACTTTTCTTCAAGACTGAATATATGCAACTCTCCTGTTTGAAGATCCAAAATCAAACTATTCGCTGTACTGCAAATTGGACAACCCCAAATTATAAATGGTACACTGAACGTGACAGAATTATACTTTGAAATAACACCAACACACCATGCATTACACACGCGAACCTGCCACGTCAACCGCCATGTTGAATCAAATGTCGAACTTAACGCAAAGGTACCAAGCATTAAGGGACAGCCGCTTTCACAGAACTTATTCGACTCGCTACACTTCAATTGACCAATGAGAAACGTTTACTCCAATTCTTCACTTCCCATTTCTCTGTTTCCAGGATTTTTAGCTTTGTAATTAAATAATTTCAAATACAAAAAGACAAATAGGATGAGAATTAACGAATTTATTGATGCAATTGGTTCATTTATTGGCCCATTCAAATTTTTTGTCGTTTCCAACAGTTGCTGTTGGAGCAATTCATCCAGAATCTTCGCGTTGAGTTCAAAAACTGAAAACTGGTTAACACTATCAGGGTTATATACATTAGGTTATGCATTCGATTAAGATCTTCAAATATTTTTGTTTTTAATAATATTGAATTATTTGAATACGTAATCATAAGATAATTCAAAATTCCATTGTATAGAATATTCCAAAATATACCGTGGGGATATATTCTAAGAATATACCATATGGTATATTCGATCGACAATATTCTTAGAATATTCAAGAGAGAATAATCCATTTATAGACATTCTATGCACATTCTTTCGGGAATAATCCTGCCATATTCATTCAAGCATATTCTATGAATATTCTAAAGGCATGTATATATTCCAAGAATATTCTATGAATATTTGGAATATATACGTTCGTTTTATGATATACAGGGAATATTCCATGAATATCTGGTGCTGTGTGGGTTTATTCACAGTACGATGAGTTTATCTACTGTGCTATTATAGATAGATAGATATTTATTTTTTTCCGATGTATAACACCCAATTAAAGGAAACGCATACATTTTACTTTTTAGCAAATACAGTTGGGTTATAAAATTTTAATAATAATAGATTTATTTTCCCAAGAAACATACAATGTTTATAGCAGAGAAAAAAACAACTATTCAATTATAACTAATTATAACGAATTTTTTATTTTCGTAGCTTCTCATTTAGAGCCATTAATTGAAATTAGGACTTTCATGAAAATAACGATTCATTTGCCCAAGAAACATACAATGTTTTCAGCAGGGAAAACCTAATTCAAAAACCAACTATGAGTACGAACAGAGCACAAAAAAAAAAGATAAATCAGAACAGAAACTTGAAAAACAAATTAATATACATACAGTGTGATCCATTTAAGATGGAAGCACCCTTATGAAATCTTTTATTTCTCAGCCGATTTGAACAATTCTTTTTGCATTAGGTAAAAATTCAAAACGTCTACTAGGACACCCCATTTCATGAATTATTCGTCATTTTCAGGACCAACTAATCTTGTATTTTAACTTGAATATAGGTACACCTTATATGTTCTGAAGTTTTTCAATTTGTTCCAATAAAGAATGTGTTACCACTCCTCATACTGGATATTAGTGGATGAGTAAAAAAATTGGACTGATAACCTTCAGCATCAGCATATTGTATGCGATAAAAAGATAAGAAAAACCATATCTGTCAAGTCTACTGATAAGTATTTTCATAAACTACACCTTACGATTCGATCTTTACAAACTTTATTTTCAAAAATATCACGACATGTTTCGCTATCACAGTAGCTTTTTTGTAGGGAAAGAGCTACGCAGTGAAAAAACTACGAAAAAGCTACTGTGATAGCGAAACATGCCGTGATATATTTTTGAAAATAAACTCAATTCGAGACAAATATTTAAATGAATAATAGGGGAAGGTAGGGTAAAGTGGCCACCCTATGCTTTGAATCCACGCCAACCGAATAAATGTCAACCTTTTTACAGTTTGTTTGTTTATTATTATCCGTGTACTTATTATGTTTCGATATTATATTGTTTACAGACCAATATTCTGATAATTTCAGCATAATTCAAAATTGAAGTCAAAATGGGAAATTGACCACTTTACCTATCCTGGTCGGGTATAATGGCATATACAAATTCATAAACGGGTAAAGTGGCCTACTTTAAATAAAACTTCAAAATTATTTCATCAGTTCGGACTTCCATTGCCTAATATAATATAAATTGATTTGAAATCCATGAAAAAAAATAAAAGATTAACCGAAAATAACAATTTTATTAAAACAAAAAACTGAAACTACAAGGAAGTAACATACAAGCTACAACCAGAAAATAAAAAATTTAAATAATAATAAAATCTGAAAATTATAAAATATTATTGACAAAAATGAAAAATTAAAATTAAAAGATTCCAAACCAAATTACGTCACGACGTTTCGATTGTTAGTATCCACAATCGTCTTCGGGTGATAACTGGACTTATTCACGACAGCCGTCTTGATTTCGATCAGGTTGAAGCCTGGCTCCCTTACCCTTTGAACTGATGTTTGCGGGGCGGAAAGTCATCTTCGTTTCGTTCAGGCTTGGAGTCCAGCTCCCTTTTGGTCTCGAGAAGGACCAATGGGTTCATGACTGATTGTATATGGCGGCATGAAGTCCTCAGACATCAGTACCGCCCTTCACGGGATACCCCTATACTTGGCTGGGGTGGGATGGATGAGAAAGCTATTTATCCGTTAGCGGGGGACATGAGGGCCTCATTCGACAGAGTGTCGAGGCTTTCTATATCGGGAGGGGTCGCTACAGCATAATCTGTGGCTTCCCTAACTAACAGTGATGTTTGCCTCCGCGATCTGACTATTTATAGGTCATTCGGGTGCTTTCACCTTTCACCTATCCCCTCTTTCCGCTTCATTGGTTTTAGCGGGAGATGACCGTTTGGCGGGAGTTGTTATTGTGTTATATTGTTATTATGTTATTTTAATACAGATGAATTGAAATTTTGCATGGAAAAAATATTTGACCTGAACAGAAGTTTTTAACTCAAAAAGTATTGTAATTCTACATATTAATTCACAACAATCAACATTCTTTTATTTTTCTTAATCTAAATATACTTACGTTTACTTATCATAAACAGTCTTTATTCACTTATCAACAGTTTTTTATATTAATTGCCAAAAATCAAGTCTTAACTTGTTAGCTTCTTCTCAATTATTCATTAATGGCAAATAAAAACAACTTTTAGTTACTAATATATTATAGAATACAAGTAACAACTTTTTCATTTGTATTTGTTCATTCATACCTCTAAATTTTGTTCACTTCTTGGAGCTTTTCTTGAAAACCTTCAAAAAAGATTCCCTTTGAAAAATTGAAAAAATTTGATTTTCCACTTCGTTATTAATAATCAAAAAGTGAAAAATTCAATTGAAGCATTGAAAACATTTTTTTCCGATATTCAAATTTATTCGTATTCTTATTATTAAAAGTTACATAAAAATGATTTTTCATAAGTTTTAACTCTTTTTTTTAAATTGTTATGAACAATTCTATTATTTATAAGATATTTAAATTTTTTTGGGGAAGATTTTCATCAGTGATAAATATTATGATTTTCAAAAACAAAATCGTTTCTTAAAAAAATTTTTTATTGCGTGAAAACGCAATTGTTGATTTACAATTTTTTGCTACTAAGTATGAATATTGAGGAACGATTTTTTTTCACAATATCTATTTCTCTTTGATATTCTGAAAAAAAAATTCAATTTGTTTAATGAACAATTTGTTTTAAACAAATCAATTTTCACGATATATATTTTTTAAATACTATAAAAAAAACAACAACAACCGTGTCACTTTTTGTGTGAAGAAATGTTTCTCTATTTTTTACAAATCTTTTAATATTTTTATTTTTTACACAAAAAGTGACACATGATTGTATTTGTTTTTTTTGGTAGTATTTAAAAAAATATATATCGTAGAAAGTAATTTGTTTAGAAAAAATTGTTGATTAAATAAATAAAGAAAATATAAATTAAAACATAGTTTTTTTCAGAATTTCAAAGAGAAATAGATATTGTGATTAAAAAAAATCGTTCCTCAATATTCATATTTAGTAGCAAAAAAAATTGTTAATCAACAAATGGGTTTTTAAGCAATATATTCTTTTAAGAAACAATTTTCTTTTTGAAAATCATAATATTCATCACTGATAAAAATCCCCCCAAGAAAATTTCAAATATCTTATAAACAATACATTCGTTTATAAAAGTTTTTAAACAAATAGAGCTAAAAATTATGAACAAATTTTTATTTAATTTCAAATATATAATAATACGAATACATCTGAATTAAAAAAATGTTGCCATTGCCACAATTAAATTTTTAACTTTTTAACGTCTTTGATTATTAATAACAAAGTGGAAAATCAAATTTTTAAATTTTTCCAACGGGAATCTTTTTAAAAAGCTTTCACGAAAAGCTCCAAAAAGTGAATAAAATTTGAGGTTTTCAGTTTAAAAATTATCAAGGTTTTTATGTAAATTCAAAACTTTCGTTTATTCTCGTTTATTCCAGGGTCTAGAACAGGGGTGGCCAACTTGATTAGACATAAGATCTACTGTTTACTGATGAAACCCTGTGCGATCTACCACTTACATACTTCTTGAAATCTTAAATGAAACAGCATAGTGTTTAGTACACAATCATAAAATATTTTTTATTGGACAGTCTTAGGAGTCTCTTTCGTATCACATATGAGATTGTTTCCTTAAATTTACTCAATACTTTGGAATGGAAGTCTGAGTTGATGATGTTTAATCAACATTTATAGGTCCTATCTATATATTAGTATGAGCATTGGGTCGCAGTATCTTCCACTAGTTTAGCATAATCTGGTTTGTAGTTGGAAATTGCCAACCTTAAAGAATCCAATTTATGAGCGTCTGTCAAGCGAGAACGGTGTTTACTTTTTGTTTGTTTTAAGTAGGAAAATGCTGACTCACATAAATATGTTGAACCAAAACACGAATGAAGTTGTTTAACACATTTCTTCAAATTTGGATATTTTTCATTGGAGACCAATGCCCAGAAATCTTGACCTGAGAATGATCTTGCTTTTAGAAATATGTCGCAGCGCGACATATTTCTAAAAGCAAGATCATTATATCTGCAAGACATTATATCTGCGAATTTTGTAGCCAATTCATAGATATCACTATGATCAATGGAATCATTGAACGGATAACTGATGAATTGAACCAATTTCTCAATTTGGTTGATGAAACACGCGTTCAGAAGAGTGTTGCCCTTCTAGTGTGTAGGAACAGTTTTTAACGTGCCCTCTCTGTCTTCCTTTTCTTAAAGATCTTTTCGTCTACTGTTCTCAAAATTGTTAGTTTACTCTTACTGATTTCCAGAGTTATAGGATATCTATTGACGTTCTCTCACCGTATTCGCGAAAAGCATATTTAATAAGCAACTATTCACATAAATGAAAATATGATTGGTATACAGAGAAAATATAATGGGCAACCAGTAGCAAAAATCTTTGTATGTTTCCTTTTGTTATATTTAATTTTCATTTTTCAGACATTACTTGAAAACCAATTTCCTTCTTGACCTCGTTTCATCGTTTCCAACGTACTATGATATTTTTATACACATGAGTATTTCATCCAAGGCAAGTTTGCTGTGGTTTACAATATTTCGATTTTTGTTAGTTATTCAATTTAGCAGATATTCAAGAATGGTAGCCAATGTAAGTTTAGAGGAGCTAATCCCAATGAAACTCATTCGCTCATAAGTTTTTCTTTTAGCATTTCAACATTAACCACTTCACTTATATGACAACAATGGTTATTTTTTATACAGTGATTTTCTGGCACGTCATGTGTTGTGTTGTAGTATTCATAAGAAACCATATACTGCTTCATGCAGATCTTAGCAAACCTTTATTTTCCACGAAGATTGTTCCAAATAGGTAACTATTGATTTACAGTTTATGTCTTAGTTATTCCTTGTTATATTATATTTACTTTTTAGTGCTCAAGCGATCACAGACAATAGAGTATGGGTGATGTATTTTGGTGCACTACACCACAAATCACTTCTTCTGTACAATTCTGGGTATGGAAAGGCAGAACCAGTTAGCGAACTAGAGATAGTCCTGATTTATTGTGTTTGGTATGGATCTAGTTTATTTTGTATATATATTTTGGGTAAGTAATTCTGCATTCGTTTTTCAAAACAATTTTTTGTTGATTAGATGACTTTTTTCGATATGCATAGTAGATATTGACAGTTCCTTGTTAAAAACACGTATTTCTAGTAGAAAATTGAATGGTGACAGAGAAAATAGTTACCCATTCCGTAATATGAGAAATGAATTCAAATCATAGTATTTATTTCTTAAATATTTTCCGAAAATAATATTGTTGACGTGTGGGTGAAATACATCATCTCATGAATAGCCATACAAGTAATATTTTTTTCAGTCAGAAAATTATATCGTATTCAAAAAACACACTTTAATGTGAGATTTTCACTTGAAAGTTTACAAGACCGATACATGTATTTCACTATACAATATGTTTTAAATTGAACACACCAAAATTTGAAAATTATTCAGAATAAACCATAAGTTCATTAAAGAAATTTAAATAATTTTCAGGAGTTCTTTTTCCCAATTTCTTCCTTTTCAACTTTGTAATGTTATAAATAATAGTTTTCAATATTGCAAATGGAAATAATATAATGAGTTCAATATCAGGCGAATTTTCGTATTTTTACAACAGAGACACACCGTTTTGGGGAAACTCAAGAAAAAAAGACTGTTTAAAGAAACTTAAAAAAAATGTTTATTCGGGTTTATTATTTTTATATGCCGATGTAAATATTAAAAGCAATTTGATTTACTGTCTATTAGTATCTGCCGGATTTTCACAAATTTAAATTTTTTCCTTTATTTCTTACGAAAGATTCACAGAAGAATTTTTATTTTTTCGCCTGAATATACAATGTACATTTACTGAACCTTCTTCGTTCAACAAAGTGAAATTGATAGTATCATAAAAACTATCAAAATTAAAAGACAAGTTGCCTAGAATTGAAAGGAAAATTAAAGATAAGAAAAAAAGTATATTTTATAATAATAAAAAGAGATTTCATTGCTCCCAACTACAAAATAAAATTTCGAATACATTATGTTAAGTTAAGTCTTGACGGTAAGCGTGTTTCTGATTCCATCGGCGCCGGTGCCGGTGGTGGCTATTTTCGAGCTGAAATTAATCCCTTTTTCTTTCGATTTTTTTCTTTCTTGTTTGGAATGTCGACACTTGGTACAGAGGAACTGGTAGTTTTTTCTTTCTCACCTCCTGGATAATTGGACTCTGGAATTTCCCTAATTTCAAGATCCTTGGCATTTCCGACAGTGTAAGATTCACCATCAATGATGAGTTGATGACCTACAACGGTGGCTCTTAGATTTTGTTCCTATGCTTTTTTTAGGTGAAATTTCAATACTGACATATTGTTCATATCAGCCTCTGAAATGTTCAAGTCTAGTGCCTAATACAGCGTGACTCACTGTCGATGGTAGGTTAGACGTTTCTGGAAAACGCAAAGCATGATTTTTCTGAAATTTCACCTTTCACATTTTCTTACCTGTTCTATCGATTTAAAATATTTTCAGCATTGCGGCGTTACCACTTCCATCAAAAAGTCCTAGCAACTTTATTTTTTTAAATGGAACACCCCGCATATTAATACATTTTTGGAATCGCTCTGGTATTTTAATACTTTCCTATAATAATGTCCTACACCTATCTCTATCTGTTTTCGAGATAAAAAATAAATTGTGCTAAATATGGTCCAAAACATAGCCTTAATTGAAATTAAGTACATCAGTACTCTCAATTCATGAAAAGTTGATATTTAGATGATAGTTTGGACAAACTCGAAATATTCAAATAACACCAAGAAATCGACTCCATATCATACAGGGCGTGCCAAAATTACTATAATTTCCATTGTGCATAAAAGTAGTCAAAAGTTCATTTTTTCAAATGAAACCCCCTATATATTACTCGGTAAATTGAAAGATGGTGAAAAATGCTTCGAAATGATATATCATGTCCCTATACCTAAATCGTCAAGTTTTCTCAATAAAGTCGCTTCTTCTAGAAACATTATTTTTTTTTAGAATTTGGATTTAGGTAGCAGTGGAATTATCAAGCTTATAGTAGTTCGGGTACTTTTATAAGTAACTAGTACTATGTTGCCGTATCGCTGATGTTCCAATGTTTTGACAGAATCAGAATCAACGAACTTAGGCGTGCGCTGCGTTATAGAAAAGTGCTTTCAAAAAATTGTCCTACAGCACTATCTAGTGGCGAGTTACAGAAAAATTGATAGCCTATAAACCTTTTCTATGAAAAATTACTTATACATGTCAAGTTTCATCACGATCGGTTGAGCGATGTAGAAGTTTATCACTTACCAACCAACCAACCAACAAACATCCATTTTTATATATTAGATTTACAAAGAGTTATCGACGGTGTTTCGAATCATCTTCCAAAATGAATGCAAATATCGATTATTCAAACGAAGTTCTCATGAAATTATTTATTATACACCTGAACAAAGTGATCAAATCATTGTCAGAACGTGTAAAAAATTCAACCAAATGTATCCTGAATTAACACCAATGAACGAGAGGAAGTTTGTAAGGTTACAAAATAATTTCCTTAACTATGGCTTAAAGTTTCCAGGGAACAACTGTACCAAAAATCAGTCATTTCTATGTAAAAAGTAAGATTTTGTGAGCTAAAACATGTGAAAGTACAGACAATAACAGAATAGGATGATTCAAAATAACAAAATTGTTAACAAAATATCACATTTTCATAATAAATGCTGAAAATGTTGTCCATTACATTCTAAACACTTTGAAATGTTTTTTTGTACGCGACTTGTGGTTGCTTTTTCAATTTCCTGGGGATCCAGATCTTCAATACTCCGCACTATTCGCCGTCGCAATTTTTCTTTGGTAGGCACTGGAGTACTGTATACCCTTTCTTTTAAAACACCCCATACAAAAAGGCAAGTGGCGTGAGATCGGGTGATCTCGGTGGCCAATCCCACAGCCCTAAACGCCTAAACCAACGATCGTCGAAGAGTTCGTCAAGTTTCCTGGAAACTTCCTGGGTGGAATGAGCTGGCGCTCCGTCCAGTTAAAACCACGAATTCCTATATTCCTCTAAAGGCAAATTTTCAAGAAAATCAGTTACAGTCGTCCTTAATATTTGGAGATATCTCTCTGCATTCAGTATGTCTTCATAAATAAAAACGCTAATTTTATTGTTCTTCAGAATACAGAAAACATTCAGGTCAAATTTTTCTTTTTTCTTGAAAACATTTCTTTTGTAACATGAGGATTATGATCAGCCCAAAAATGTTTATTCCTTCTATTGAAAATATCATATCTCGTAAATTTTGATTCGTCGCTCCAAATTATTTTTGAAAAAAAATCCCGATCTTTCTGTGTATTAATCAAAAGGGATTCACAAAAATACATTCTACGTTCGAAGTCTTCTGCTTTTAGAGCTTGAACTTTGGTAAATTTATACGGATGCATTCCGTAATTTAAAAATTATTTTTTGTACAACTGTTATTGAAAATCTCTTTGATAGAAACACTTCAATCAGAACACCTACCAAAAAATCATTTAGAAAAGTTCACACATGCAGTTCGTGCTATTGGTAATATTAAATCCCTGTGAAGTTACTGACGAAGTAGTATTCAGTCCAACTGTAGAAAATCCTTCATGACTAACCAATAATCCTCCTTAAAATAACGTGAGTTGGCGTATGTAGTTGTAACATATGCCTTGTAATCCAAAGATCATGTGTTCAAATCCCATGGACCCTATAATTTTTTCAGCAGTAACGTTACAAAAAAATTTGTATGATATATTTGTTAAAAGTGATTTTATTTTGGTCGTGAGTTTGCTCCACTTGCTGACGCTCGTTTTGCAATAATTCCCACTCATAAAATAAAATGCCAGGTAAAACGTGAATAACTATTTTTCCACAAAAACGGCTTTATTAAGAAAACTTGACGATTTAGGTATAGGGACATGTATATCATCTTGAAGCATTTTTCACCATCTTTCAATTTATCGAGTAATATACAGGGGGTTTCATTTGAAAAAATGAACTTTCGACTACACAATATATGCACAATAGAAATAATAGTGATTTTAGCACGCCCTGTATGATATGAAGTCGATTTCTTGGTGTTATTTGAATATTTCGAGTTTGTCCAAACTATCATCAAAATATCAACTTTTCATGAATTGAGAGTACTGATGTACTTAATTTCAATTAAGGCTATGTTTTGGACCATATTTAGCACAATTTATTTTTCATTTCGAAAAAGTATTAAAATACTAGACCGATTCCAAAAATGTATTAATATACGGGGTGTTCCATTTAAAAAAATATAATTGCTAGGACTTTTTGATAGAAGTGGCAACGCCGCAATGCTGGAAATATTTTAGATCGATAGAACAGGTAAGGAAATGTGAGAGGTGAAATTTTCAGAAAAATCATGCTTTGCGTTTTCCAGAAACGTCTAACCTACCATCGACCGTGAGTCACGCTGTATAGTTGCAACAGTATACGAGGTCTGTTCAAAAAATAAGATGGATGTTCAAATTTCGCTGGTTATGTTCACAGTTTCAGCTGTTTAGCATGTTCAGTTTATTGGTAAGAGGCATAGTAGTTTTTGCATGTTCGGCGATTTCCTGCTATCAAATAAAATGGATGGTAAAATTTGCATCAAATTTTGTGCAACAAATAGAATTAAGTGCTCAAAAACACTTGAAATGTTGACAGTGGCATACGGTGATTGTACTCTGAGCCAGACAAATATTTACAAATGGTACAAGCTTTTCACAGAAGGTCGAGAGGATGTGAATGACACAACATTTTTTTTCATGGACTCTTCAAGTTATCTTTTTTTTTGAAAAATGTTATAAGCATCAATCAAAATAACCCAAACATGAGTATATTGGTTGAAATATAAAATACATAATGCATGCTTCTTTGCTATCCTTCTCTTTTCAATCTCGCTTTTGTAATCCCTTTGATATATTATTTGATCAAATTCATACCTAGGATGGTGATGATTCGACGTTATGATTCAAAAGTCGGACTCGGACTGCCATGTTCTGAGGTGATATATTGGTGGAGGGAGAACAATAGCTTAAATTCATATTGGAGAATGGCAGATATAATGAGTGATTTTTTTGCTGGTATCTTTTTGGCAACACTGTATTTGACAGATCACGCGTGAATCGTGTCATTGTCAAACTTGTTCAGTTTGGTCTATAATTTAACCATGAATCGACTTACGAATGAACAACGCTTGCAAATTATTGAATTTTATTATCAAAATTCATGCTCGGTGAAAAAAACGCATCGTGTACTTCTTCCAATTTATGGGCAGTTTTGTCGGCCTACTGAGGAGCTATTCAGAAGCTTGTGACTAAATTTCGAACCCAGTTTACTTTATTGGACATTAAAATTCGAATACGCATACGTAGAGTGAGGACCAAAGAAAATATTGCGGCTGTATCCGTCAGTGTTCGTGATGACCGTGAAATGTCGATTCGCCGCTGTTCACAGCAATTGGGCCTCTGTTACTCCACTACGCGGAAAATTCTGCGAAACGATTTGGGCGTAAAACCTTACAAGATACAGCTGGTGCAAGAATTGAAAACACACGACCTCCCACAACGACTAACATTTGGTGAATGAGCGCTGGCAAAGTTGGGGGAAAATCCACATTTTTATCGAAAAATTGTGTTCAGCGAACGAGGCTCATTTCTGGTTGAATGGATACGTTAACAAGCAAAATTGCCGCATCTGGAGTGAAGACCAGCCACAAGCATTGCAAGAGCTACCGATGCATCCTGAAAAAGTCACTGTTTGGTGTGGATTATGGGTCGGTGGCATCATCGGGCCGTACTTATTCAAAGACAATGGCCGGAACGTTACTGTGAATGGCGAGCGCTACCGTGTGATGATTGACGACTTTTTGTTGCCAAAATTGGACATGCATGACATGTGGTTTCAACAAGACGGTGCCAAATGCCACACAGCTTGGCCCAGTTAAGAGCCGCCTTTGGTGAAGAGTTTATCTCACGTTTGGGGCCCGTCAATTGGCCGCCTAGATCGTGTGATTTAACGCCTTGGGATTATTTCTTGTGGGGTCACGTTAAGGCTCATGTCTACAGGGATAAACCAGCAACGACTGATGCTCTGTTAGAGAGAGTGTGCCAAAATTGAACCTTGCGCATGAGCCATCTAAAGCGGAGCCGCGGACAACATTTGCATGAAATCATCTTCAAACATTAAATTATATTGATCGTTCTATCGATTCCAATAAAGGTTTCATACATTTTTTCAAATTTTTTGTGTTGTTTTGAAAATCAAATCCTATACCTCTTAAAAAATCACCCATTATTTTCAATCTTCTCTTAGGGTGGATCAAAGCTGTCGAGATGAAGTAGTCAATGAGAAAGTCTGATTCAGTTGGTTTAAGACATTTTTATTACCTTTGCCCGATACTTGATGATTATATTTCGGTACATATTATTTGGAATATGGGTTGTATTTATTTAAATTGAACTATAGAATCACTTTATATTTCAAAATGAGCAATGATAAAACTTTCAGCCATGATTATGGAGATAAATACTGGAAAAACGTCATCGGCGCACAAATATGATTCCATGGAGAGACAGCTAAAGGAATATATGAGACATAAGCAATTACCAGCGCCTATGAGGACAAGAATTTTAACATATTACGAATTCAAATTTCAAAAAAGATATTTCAGGGAGAGTGAAATTTTGGCAACTATTTCGGAACAACTGAGACAGGTAAAATATGTTCTTTCCAGGATTTTTCGTTATCTTCAAAACATGTTTTTCAGGAAATGAACATGCACGCTTGTAAAAAACTAGTGGAGAATGTAATTTTTTTCCGGAATTTGCCATTGAACTTATTAGTTCGAATCATTTCGTGTTTACGGATAGAAGTTTTTCTGGTAAACGACGTTATCATTAGGGCCAACACCCCCGGAGCGAGTATGTACTTTATTTCGACCGGAACTGTTGCCATTTATACAAAATCCGGAAAAGAGGTAATTTTTGTTTCTTTGAAATATTATTATGTGAAGAGACATTGACCAAAGGAAGAAGAGGAATTATATTTCCTCTTCTTCCTTTGGTCAATGGTTCTATATATTTTTTATGAAGGCGCTATAAAATGTGTAGCTGACTTCTCATGGGGTGATTATATAATGAAAACTTTGAGTTTGGAGTACAGAAGTATTTCTTCGCATAACACTGTATAAATTGTGTTTTGACATTTGGACTCCGTGTCACTATTTGGGAAAAATCCATATAGCCCATCATTCACAACATAATAATTTTGATTTTTCAAAATATTCAAACAATCTCAATAATATTCTGATTTCTCAATAATTTTAAATAACTCTGGTAAAACAAAAATTGGTCTATAATTTGTCATTTGGTCTTACCTGCTTGAAATAATGGTTTTATCAAACCTGTTGTAAAAGAAAACTTTACCGGTTTACTTATCAGAGGTGCTGATTCTGATTCAATTGAAAACAATATTATTGGTAATTTCATCAAATCCTGGAGCTTTTCTCAAATCCAACATACTAATTATTTCTGGTTCGGCACATTTTATTTTAGAATTAGTACAGTTTTCTTCTTCATGACAATTTTCACATCGAGGGCAAATTGTAGAATTTCTACAGTTTCTTGAAGAGTTATTTCATCGTGTTTGTAAGAAATGTGTTTCCCATGATTTATTTTCATGAAATCATTTTCGCTAATTTCTTTTTGGATTGGTTGTTCAAAAGATTCCTACAATTTCAATTCTTGGATTGATGTTTTTTTTCAAATAATATCTACTGTCTTTTAATTTGTTTTCGATTCCTTCGTTGAGATTTTTATGATGATCCATTTCTTTGCAATGTATTTCCAGTCCTTCTTGTTTAGTTTGTTTCGCCGATGCAATATTATTCATGAGGTTACCAGTGTCAATTTTGCTAAAATCCTTTTTCGCTTTTAATGAATCTTGAAATCATTTTGACTAGATGATAACTGAATTAGAATAACTGTTGAATTTATTTACATATGTTTGGATTAGGACCTGAAAATGTGATGAAGCATTAATTAGGAGCTCTCTTTTTCTTTTTTATTTTCATTTGTTTTGTTATCTTTCCATATTGGTTCCTTCTTCTGCTAAATTAGTACTGATTAAATCATAATTATATTTTTATTTTTCATTTTTCTTTTGTAATTCCTGGTCATTTATTCTTAGTATTCATGATTCAGATGGTGTACTATCGTAGCTAAATCACCAATTTTTTTGCGTCTATTTATTTCACTCTGGTACAACTTTCACTGGACTGAGACTATTTCTCATGATGACATTTTTTGCCAGTGTCAAAAATTGTTTCAATTCCAAAAAATTTTGAATTGTAGGTATATTCCAAATCGAGATGTTAAGGTACTTTTTCATCTAACTTAAGATTGTTTGAAGATGGTTGGCAATGTTTCATGGTAAATTTCATTAGTTCGGATATATATATATATATATATATATATATATATATATATATATATATATATATATATATATATTCCGATTTGCTGGTTTCTCCTCGCTGTGTGTTTCTTGTGCTCGGTAATGCGGACTTTATATCATATTAAACAATGGAAATCCAAACTAATGAAATCAACTTAAGATTACAAATAGCTCGTGTAGAATATCCAATGTGGCATAAGCTGTGTGGCACGTCCTACCAAAATCACAGAGGTCGTTGGAGTCCAGATCATCCAATTCAGTCGAAAAAAGACAGTGATGGCCTAACCAGCGCAGCGTTGTGTTCAAAAAAATAGGGACCGATGACGGGATAAATAAAATTTTCCAGTGGTATTTAGACAAAAGTGTTTTTATTCATTTCATTTAAGTGATCAAGAATTACCATAAAGTAAACAAGTCATCAATCACACATAATAGTCAATTAAATTTCACAATTTTTATAATTTGATTCACTTTCGTCGGTATTAGTTATCAGTAAATTATCTTTCTCCTCACTTTTTTAGGTTTGTCATTTAGAAGATGGTGCCCATTTTGGAGAGATAGCCCTATTAATCAAAGATACATTCAGAATTGCCTCGGTGATAGCTGTTGAAGTATCGGAAATCTACCGCTTGGACCAAAAAGACTTTGTCAAGGCTATCAATCCATATCCCGATCTCTTGGCCAACATTCAGCACATAGCGGAAGAACGGATGGAAGTATCTTCAATGTTAGACGAATATAACAGGAGGGAAATTGCATCGAAAAGATTCAACCTTTTAAACCAATAAAAATGTGAATAAACAAATTGAAATGAAATTAATTTTTTTTTTTCATTACATTTTTTATCTTTCAGATCATAATAAAATCATATAGAAGTCACTCGCCAGAGTTGAAGTTTATAAGATACGAGGAGACTATTACCGCAATGTGGCGCTGACGATGATGAAAAACAGGTAAAACAAAGACGTAGCTCATATAAATGGAAATATTTCTTATACTTAGACTAAAATCATTTCAGTTGAGTTTTCATTCCACCACTGTTTTCGGAACATTTTTATATTACTACATTTTTGCGTTATTATATTGACTAAATGCTCAGTTAACAATAAATTTTAAATTCATGGAGTGACTCTTGATTAGTTTGAAGAAATTTTTCAGTAAATACATGAAACTAAGTAGGTACTACTAATAAGCGTCATGACAATTTCTTATAGCAATAATCAATATTTATTCTGTTTGATATTTGAATGCTATATTACTATGCATTGAATAGATGAAAAACACATATCTGTCATGAGTAGACCACGAAACTACTTATCTACATTTGTGTTTTCAGCAAAAATTTAGTCACTTTTGATTAGGTAAGGTGGATAAATGTTAGGGAAACCCAGTACAGTAGATACCCAGAGCAAAGCGAATATTGTCTTTAATTCCCAAATAGTTCGTTGGCCGACCGCCGTATTGTCATAGCAACGATTGCTAGTTGCCGCTCCGTGCGCAGGACGAGTTCGCATCGCGCTGTGTCAGTGACCGGATAGAGTGTGGTTTTGGTAAAAAAAAATATTAATTTACAGAGGTAAGTGTTTCGTTCATAACTATAGTACTATTTGCGAAATGTTCTTTGTTATGAGCAGAATTTGATGCATGATTATGTAGCTTTCAATTATCCATAGACAAAGAGTTAAGATGCTCTGGTTTTTAAGTAATTTGGGATAACCTCAAAAATGTACTTGAAGGGCAAAGTGGATGGATACCTTATTCACTTTGCCCGGTCATGACAAGTTATACAGTTTTACGGAATTATGTACTTTATAGCGTTTTTTCCATTGCAGATGGTGTATAAATATAAAAAACACAAAGATCCTGGAGTAAAGAAAACATGCAGGCCACTATAAATTTGTGTTTGGCGGGAGAGTCGAATAAAGGTACGGCAAAATATCGATATGTCAAAAGTGGAATTGCTTCTCCACAGTTAGGTCGATTCCGTCCTATATTCACGTAGTTTCAAGAAAATTAAATGGTGACCTATCTACAAAATAAGGACGCAGTGTTTTTTGGCCTTACTCTGGATGAATTTATGAGCCTACCATTTTAGTATTCAAAACGCAACCATTCATAGTATCCTGAGAGCTAGAATAAACATAACAAAGAAGGATAAGACTGGCTGCAAGGATTTTAATCACGTCATACTAACTTGACTTTAAAAACTCCAGAATCGACGCCTGTGCCAAGGGCAAATCGCGAAAAAACCCATTTTTACGATAACCTTGAATCTGCCATCGAGAAATATAACATCCGAATGACAACTGTCATTGGCTGTTTTAATGCAGCTGGTAGCTTTCTTCGACCTTTTTTAATTTTTGCCAGAAAGAAGATGCAGCCGAGACTTCTTGATGGAAGTCCGTCAGGGACTTAAGGAACGTGTACTCCTAATAGTTGGACATCAGCCGAATTCTTCTTGAATTGGATGCATTTTTTCGTAGAGCAAGTGGGGCCAATAGCAGACAAAAAATCCTGTTAATACTAGACAACCACGAAAATCACAAATATAATCCTGCACTTGAGTACGCAATCAAGAATAATATGGTGATATTATCCTTAGCAACACATACTACCCACAAAATGGAACCGATGGATGTTGCTGTATATGGCCCACTAAAAACGTATTTTGAAAGGGAGATCAACATGTTTCAAAAATCTACCCCGGCCGCATCACTAACCAGTGCGATGTAGCTAGATTGCTAGCACCAGCTTTTCTCAAAACTGCGGTGGCCATTAACGCAGAGCATGGATTTGAACGTCCCGGGGTTTGGCCTGTGAACAGGCATGCTTTTGGTGATCACCAACAGATGTACTTGCAGGCACATTCAATTTGAATACTCAGAAACTTTGCCCCCTCCGGAAAGAACTAATTCGCCAGAGCCATCATTCAGGCGTCATCTTCAAATGAATCTCACGATGAACCCAGACCACTTTCTTTTGGTAAATGCTACTCAACAAACTGATTCAGTCATAAACCCTTTTGGAGAAGAAAATTCACCGATTTTAGAATCTATTAATCCTTTACCTGTTTCGTTGTCATATGAAGTTGAAGTTCTAGATCATTTTCAGTCTCAAGACGACGACGTTAACATGGAAGAACATCCTTGCACTTCTAAGAAATCTAAATCAACAAAAAAACTCGAGGCGATGTTGTTCCTTCCACTTCATCCGAACGTGGAAGTCCTTCATTTTTAAGATCCCAAGACAATGTTGTCATTGAAGACCGTCCATATACTCCCAAAAGAAGTCCACGGCAATGGGGTTCTCGCCGCTTCACCCAAACTTGGATGTTCTAAGAACTACTATAGTCCTTCAGTTTTACGACCTATTCCACAGCCTGCTAAACCAATAACAATACGTAAACGGAAACTTCAAAGATCTACACTCCTGACAAGTACTCCAGTAAAGGAAGATCAGAAATAAAATTTTGAGAAAGCAAGAAAGACTCTCACGAAGTCACTAGACGAAAAATGTGTTTTAATATGTTCCTTTTAATTTCGATATTTATTTATTTTTGAGTCCAACTACTTTGTTTGTGATAACTGCAATGATTAGTACTGTAGCACAAAAATGTTTTTTAATATGTTTTTTCAATTTTCAATGTTTATTTATTCATGAGTTCAATTTCTTTGTTTGTAATAACTACAATAATTAGCATTGTAGAAAAAAATGTTTATTTTATATGTTCCTTTAATTTTCGATGGTTATTTTATTTTTAATGTTTAGTTCCATGACAAATAATGTTGTTGTTCGCTTTGCCCTATTACTGAATCCACTTTACCCGGGGTGCTGGGCAAAGTGGATATTCATACCATTGTTGAAAACTGGTCTCATATATAGTAGTTTAATTAATATTAAGAACAACTGTTATTACATTATGTAAGTTCATTAAATGAATACGTAATATAAATATTTGTTTCAATTTCTCCAGTTATAACTAAAGGACAATAATCAAGAAAAACTTAAGGTATTAACGTTGCCCGGGTTTCCCCTATGGGTAACACAAAAATAATAGAAACATTTTTAACTCTCGAACCACTTCAAAAAAATAATTATACCATAAATCTATCCATTTTTATCTATTATTTTAGATATTCAAATTGTTCCCAATTTTTCGTGTACTTTATCCGGGATATTCCTCAATCGAATTCAGAACCGATGATATTCTTACAGTACGATGTACTTCCTCTACATTATTGTCTACTCCAAAACTTATGAATGTTTGAAATGAAATTGTTCGTCCATCCGGTAGGTATATTTATATTTGGCAGAGCACTCTTCAGGTAATGCATATCTGCAAACTCGGCATTTGTTATATCAATAATATTATTGATTTTAATACAAAGAACGTGACAATTAGACTGTCAAAACAAAATATATTTCTCACCTACATTTTCAATTTCACAAAAAGTACAAATGAATAAATTTGACATTTGACACGTATTGATATTCATATTCTTATATATGGTATTTTATCCAGGGTAGCTATGGCTATCAGTTTTTGCTGGTTATTCAATTCAGCAGATACAAAATAGAGATACAGTGTAAGTTCAGAGGATCGAATCCCAATGATGATCATTCGCCACATCATTTTTCTTTCAGCATTCAATATACTACTTAGACAATGATTGTCCAACCTGTTATGAAATATATTGTGGTATTTATAAAAAACCATATGCTGCTTCACGCATAACTCATCAGACCTTTACTTCACCAAGACGAGTGTCCTACAAAAGGACAAACTGAATCATTACTTTGGTTTATGATTCACCGCTACAGGTTAACTTACCCGTTTGATGTAAGTTTTTCATTATAGATATTTATTTTTCAGATCGCAAACCATTAATGATGATGAGAATATTGGTATTGTATCATTCTCTCTATACAATACTGGGTATGAAAAGAGAAAGAGTCGGTCAACGAATTGGATTTACTCTTGATTTGTTGTGTTTGTTATGGAACCAGTCAGTTTCACCTGTATGTATGTATGTTTGTTTGTTTGTTACTCTCAAGCTCGGGATCTGTATTTGACAGAATTATCGACATTATTGCTTGATCGATTGGCGAGCAGATGGCGCTGTACGTAATCTCCTTGATATATCGACATCATTGCTTGATCTATTCGCGGGCAGATGGCGCTGTACGTAACCTCTTTGATATAATTTGAACTCATTTTACATTTATTTCTTTATTTGAAAAAAGTTTTTTTTTATTAACACGCGCGCCTGCTGCCTTATTTGTAACCCTCCTTTGCGCGCCTGCTGCCTTGGGCTTGGTGTCTGATTTTCCGGCTCCCTCTCCGGAATCGGAAAATATCAATGGTCATTTTTCTGAACAATATACGGCTGATTGATCCCAAAGTTTAGATAAAATAAAAATAGTTTAAAATGACTAAAAAACACGCTTTTATAGCATACGAAACTACAAAATTAAAAATAAATATAGTTCAAAAAACTAAAAAACACGCTTTTAAAGAACATCGAACTAAAAAGTTAAATAAAAAACTTCTTTTAAATAAGCTTAAAACAATAACGAACGAAAAATACTAGTATTATTGTGCCATATTTTTTTTATATCAAGCGCGCGTTGCTTTTTTTCACAATAATTCTAGTATTTTACGTTCGTTATTTTTAAGCTTATTTAAAAAAATCATTTTAAATTTTTAGTTCGATGTTAAATGAGCTTAAAACAATAACGAACGAAAAATATTAGTATTGTTGTATATCAAGCGCCCGTCGCTTTTTTTCACAATAATTGTAGTATTTTTCATTCGTTATTTTTGAGCTTATTTAAAAAAAACATTTTTAAATTTTTAGTTCGATGTTCTTTAAAAACGTGTTTTTTAGATTTTTAAACTATATTCATTTGGGGATATCTTTTGGGTTAATAATTCTGAATTTATTTTTTAATATAAATTGTCATCTTAATTAAAAGTCTATTTTGCTGGAAAGAGAAAATTTTGCAAAATTATAGTTGTACAGATCAACATTTTTTCACATACGTACCCATTTCTTGAAAATATTTGAACATTGATATAAATAGGTACTCGTAAAATAGAAGATGTAAAAAATGTGCAGTAATAATACAAACCAGTCACATGTTCATACCAACCCAATGCATTTTGAAAATCTGAATGGAAAGTATCCTATCGAAATTCCCGATCAAAAATAGCGAAATTTTGGACACATTGCCTAAAGCATTCGTTTTACGTGACGCAGGCAGAATTGGAATCTCAGACCAAGGCCGTCGCCATGGGGGGATGGAGGGGAGCCTCCCCCCCTGCTTTTTCGACTTGGAAATTTTGGGCTGTGAAAAAAAATAGTAAAAGAATGAATAAAAATTTAAAAAAAAATAAAAATTAGTGAAAAGAAAGGGAGAGGTAATAAGAAAAGGGGAAGGACCAGGAGAAGGTTGGGATTTCCCAACATGCATAACTTGGAGATCCCATACTTTGAAATTCTGAGTTGTTTGAAAACTTCAAGAAAGTTTAATTTCCCACAAGTAAGAGAACAGTCTACAAATTTTGAAGTGACAATTTTACAAAATTCCCAACTTTTCGCTGTTATTTCGACTTGGAAAAGTTGGTAAATTTCGGCCCATTATTATTTTTATAATTACCAAAACTTATTTTTGTTTGTGCATACATTAACGGGCATAAGCGTTCAGTCAATCTTTGGATAGCTAAGTAAAAAATTAATATATTATAGTAGTAACTAATCCCTCGGTTTTCATTTTTTCGAAAGTTGGGATATTTGGCTGATGGAGTTGGGAAAATTTGGAATCCTTCCCCTCCCTGGGTTTTCATTTCGCTACGGCCCTGTCTCAGACGTGAAATAAATCAATTGAAAACACTTTTCTCACGCCATAGAACAAAAATACTGTGTCAAGACACGCTTTTCGCTAACCAAGTTAGCATCTTCAGAATATAACTACATCTAGAAGATAACTATAACTAGATGACTACAACCAGTCTACAAAGTTATCTTCTGATGATATTGACTTGGTTGGCTAAACGCGCGTCAAGTATTTTTGTTTTGGTTTGAGAAAAGTGTTTTCAATAAATGCATTTTACGTGGATCCATTACTGAATAGATAAAATTTTCTATTTTTAGAATTATCCATTTTTGAAATACATCAATTGTAAAATATTTTTTTTTACAAAAGGTAAAAAAATGTCGGTTCTTGCCAGTTTTTGAACTGAATATCGGTAAATCATTGTCTTTATATAATCATCTTCATTTTTAGCCCTGATGGGGGATGGGCACCATGGTTTGATCAGTAATGTCCGATCTACCAAAAACCGGATGATCTGAACAATAAACAAAGTCATCTTCAGAAAAGAATGTAAGTAAATCTCTCTCTCTCTTTCTCTGTGCCTATAGTACGAAACTCTTGTTCCTTGAGTTGAAAAATTTTTCTGTTTTAATCGAGAAGCTAAAATTTCCAATGCTTTCTTAGAAAGGCCAAGGTCCCTGGCCAAGATGTTGAGCTCTTTTTGGTTAAAGGACTCGGGAGAAATATGTAGATTAAAATCAGTTGTTTTACTTTCATCACTTGAAGCAGCGCCCGATCTAGAGGGGGCAAACCGGGCAATTTCCCGGGGCGGCAAAAATAAGGGGCAGCAAAAATAAGGGGCGGCAAAATTGAGGAAGGCGCGGCGTCGGCGGCGAAAATTTGAAAGATGGTCAAACAAAAAAAAACACATCCTACACAAAAGTTGTTAGAATATAATAATATATTACTATTGACATCACTGAAATCTCATATCATATTTTAGTAGACTACAAAAATGAAATGTGGTCACACTGCGTCCTTCAAACTGTGCTGGATGCTGGATTTGAATAAATATCTTAAAACGAAACTTATTTTGTTTCATTAATATCGGCAGGGAAAATGTGTCTTTTTATAGGTTAAAATTACACCATCTATGGAATAACGCATGGGTAAAAGGCGGCAAATATTATTTTGCCCGGAGCGGCGAAAAAGCTGGATCAAGCACTGACTTGATCCAGCTATCTGGGTCATGATCATTTTGTGTAGACGAAGATTCTTGTGGCACTGGTGCGTCGCCAGATTACAGAATAATTGATCGAGTATCTGATAGAAAACATGGATAGGGTAAAACCATTTGGACCGGTTTCTATAATTAATCCCGTTCATATCAACCACGCAAAAATAACAATCGTTCTGATGATTTGAGGGATCCCGTCAGAGATCATTGGTGTTTGATACTTGAAATGTTTTTTATTTGCCCAAAATCTCAAAGACTCCACGCATATTTAATAACCATATTAGGCACCCAGTACTAGTCACGGGTGTACATAGGAAACCCAAAGTAATCAAGATAGGTTTTACACGCGTTTTACGGAATCCGATACACTTAGTCCGGCCGTACACGGACTACATATTTGCAGTTGAGGCAACCGCAACATTGTGGCCACGTTGACTGCACTTCGCGGTTGACCCAACCACATTTTTGTGGTCGGCTTGCGGTCATGTAAACCGCACTTGCAGTTGAGGCAACTGATATCAAAAATTGAATGCTGCGAGACCAATATGAGAAAAAGTACACCACGGTATACGCGGTTGGGTACGACTGCAGGTTTGTGGTTAATGTACGGCAGATGCCGCGATGACATCTCTGCGGAGATCAGCAGCAAGTTGACTGCAGACGTCCGTTTTAACTTTTTTGAACGCCCGTGTACGTGTAGTATAGTATTTCTTATGGGCGGCTTGAGTTCGCTGGAACGCGACTGCAATTGTGTGGTCGATCCGACCGCGAAATGTGGCTCGTGTGCGGGCGCTCTAAGTGCGCCCGTACACGCATTTTTCCAATTATCATCACTTATTGATTGAAGGTATTTTATCCACCAGTTACGTTACTGCTAAATCAACAGATGGATCTACGGTATACTTGCTTTGTATAGCAGCCCAACCCGTTGTAGGCTCCATTTGAACTCGTGATCCAACATCGAACAGCGGACCACCAAGGTATCACTAGTGATGCTAGACCGAACAAAAAATACAAACCTGAAAGTAAAAGTATTGTTATCTCCCCCTAGGAAAGTCTCCATTTATGGGATCGACAGAAGACTCAATCCTTGAATATAAACGAGACTCTAAGGTGGTAAGTTGCGAAGCCAAGCAAGACCATTCAGTTGCCTGGCAGTGAAAGACAGAGGTCGAATCTCGTTTGGCGGTCGATGTCGAAGCTTGGCTTCGCAAATGGCCGCCTTGGAGAGCCTTGTTCATCTTTGTTGAAAATATTGTTATTAGAGGACGTCAAATCAATGAAACGAGTTTATTTTAAGCGTAGTCATACGTTTTTCATTATTTTTCATGTACCTAATATACTCTTTCAGTTCATCGTAAATGAAAAATTACATTTTGCCAGTTTTGAGAGATCCTAATAAATTTTTATTTCAGCCCACAATGGTTCGTCTTTGTTAGTTTCAAATTTCACTTTTACCTATATTTTAACTTTTTTTTGATTTCATTCTTATTTTTAATATAATTCCCTTTTTTTAAATAACTTATACGAATATATTTCGGTACTGGTTGTTCAACATTTCACTATTTACTTTCTTGAAGATTTTAAATTTGTTTTCACTTTTTCAGACAATGAATGTCCAAACCTGAAACATTCACCACATTGAAACGAATGATTTGCAGTTTGCTCCCGATTTCGACGTCAAGTACTAGGACTTTTTCTGCACAGCACCATAGGTAAGGTTAAAGTCGTTCTTTGCCTTTCGTTGTCGACGTTATTGGCCTACCGCCTTAAAGTTAAACTTAAACTCAAATTTTGAAATATTTCTGGAAGGTACCACTTTGCCTATGCATTGTGGGATAAGCACGCTTACTCTATGGTCTCGCAGAGGTTGCGGTCTTGAAGTCCGATACAAAACTTCTCAAACGAATACTCGATCAGCTGAACTCCAGATCATAATAGGAGAACTGAAAAATAAAAAGGCAGTTGGTACTGACAATCTCAGAGCTGAAACAATTAAAATTATATGTTATCATATTATTGACCCTTTGAAGCATATTGTAAACAAATGCATTGAACAAGGTACATTCCCGTCAGCATTTAAGAATTCAGTAGTAATTCCCGTACATAAAAAAGGAGATACTCAAGAAATAAGTAATTATCGTCCCATATCTTTAATAACCCATCTTTCGAAAATATTTGAAAAAATAATTAAAAACAGATTAGTCTCTTTCCTCAACAAATATAAAATCTTATCAGAACATCAATTTAGCTTCAGACAGAAGACATCTACTGAAGACGCAATAATTGCTTAAACAACAAAAATAATAGAAGCCCTCAATGAGAGTAGCCCTTGTCTGTGTATATTTGTAGACTTGTCGAAAGCTTTCGACACTGTTAGTCACCGTCTCCTTCTGCAGTCACTGGAAGATATTGGTGTCAGAGGAATATGCTTGCAGCTCTTCAAGAGCTATCTAAATAATAGAACTCAGTCAGTAAATGTTGATGGTGTACTCAGTGACGTAAAGTCGATTGACTATGGAGTACCGCAAGGTACAGTCCTAGGGCCTATTCTATTTAATATATATATATATATATATATATCAATGGATTGTTCTCATTGAGATGCACCGGGGATATAATTGGATTTGCTGACGACACAGCTATATTTTATAAATCTGATAAGTGGGAGAATCTGAAACTTGAAACTGAACACGATTTCGAAATTATAAAAAAATGGTTCGAGCACAAACTACTTACAATCAACACAGACAAGACTCATTACTTACCGTTTAGCTGCAGCTCACCTGGACTTCCCGATTTCCAAGAATTGAAAATAGAAAGCACCACTGAAAAATTTGTCATACTACCTGTAAAAAAAATTAAATACTTGGGAATCGTCATTGACTATCGCTTAAAATGGGATCTTCACATAGCATACTTATTAAAGAAACTGAGAACCATTCTATTCAAATTCAGAAAACTCAAAGAAAACATACCTGTGGGCCTGATGAGAATGTTATACCATGCATTAGTAGAAAGCCATCTACGCTACGGAATTCTAGCATGGGGTGGAGCTTTGAGGACGCTCATAAACCAATTAGAAGTGATACAGAGGAGATTCATAAGGCTGATATACTCTAAAAACCTCAGATATCCTTCTGACAAACTTTATTCTGAATCACAGATCTTAGACCTGAGGCAGTTATACTTCTTCATCACAAGTATCAAATATCATACTTCAAAACACTCCAACCAACTCCCTGTTCATAACTATAACACACGAAGTAAAAACTATTACAAACTTCCTTCTATGACTAAAACAACAACACAAAGATCGCTTTCTTACCTTGCACCAAAATGCTATAATCACATTCCGGAAGAGATTAAATCTCTGAAGAGCACTAATATGTTCAAAAAACGACTGAAATGCTTTATAAATAGCAACCCGAGAAATGTGATAAGCGAATTGTTAGATAAATAATGCTCACAGTCGATCTGAGTTTACTTAAATCATGACTCCCGGTTAATTATATATTATATTAATTGTCATATGTGTGTGTGTATAGATGTGTATGTGGGTGTATGTATATGCGTATATGTGTGTATATGTGTATATATATATATATATATATATATATATATATTGTCAAGTTATTTATTCATTTTATTCGTTTATCTATCTTAATATTGTGGATTTATTTATGTATTGTGTATTTATTTATGTATTATGTATTTATTCATGTATTGTGTATTTATTCATGTTTTTACGATACTCGTGTATTTATCTATGTATTGTATATTTATTCATTCATTTATTCATATTATACTAGGCGATATCACGCACAAGAAACATTTTTTTCGAAAATGTTTCTTTTGTGATGCCTTTGTTTGTTCACCCCTATTTTATAATATTTTTGTTGTTATCATTATGGTGAATAAACTCATTATTATTATTATTATAATACTCGATCATATAATCGAGTGTAAATGTAAAAAGGGAATGGATACTTTTGTGGGGGAAGTGGACGTGTCTTAGAATAGATATTTCAATATTGATGATTTATCTGCTATCAAAATCAGATTATTGGGAATTTTGTAAAATTTTGTTTATCTATGTTGAGGAAGGTTGTTGTCAAAGATTGGAGTCTACTTTTGCCCCAGAAAAAAAAATAAAAATTCACGAATAAAGTTGAAAACGTATACCATCCCACAACTATTATTATGTTTCGCGACTGATGAAAAAAAGTTACATTTTTCATCAAATATAAAAAGAAGCCAAAAAGTGGATTATAAAATCCCCTTATTTAGGCCCAATCCTCAACAATTATTCAATAATGTCTAGCACAATGAGTTAAATACGCGTTACAGATCTTGATCTGAAATGAGATAATTTGAAACAATCAATTGTAATTCTCATTATTATTTTACTTCGGGAGTCTGTATTGTTTATTAATGTTGAAATTTCGTTTTTTTTTATATTTGAATTACAAATGAACATTATTATACTAATGAACATTATTATCAGATCTTTGGGTCCAGGCCCTGGACCCGAAGCTCTGATTCATTCGAGGGTATGATAGCATCATTAACCAATAACATCTTCTCAATGAGTGATCATTGGGTCTTCGTTGTATGAGGAAGTATAACCGTGTAACAGATAATTTGGGATGCAACCTTGTATAGAGATTCAACCTTGTATGATTGTATTATATTTCTGTTCTGAGTCTACTCGGGAAAAGCTGTACCAACCGGTTCATTCTCTTCCGACCGAATGGGGATTAGGGAACTGCCCTGAAATACACCTTTTCTCAAAGTGACCTGCTCCATTCAGACTCTAGCTTGGCAAAATATTATGGTGAGGCGAATCCGCAAGGCATTTGAGCATATTCAAGATGAACTCATGCGATGTTGTATCAAATGCGGTAATCAATCCATACCACACTGAGGTTACACGTCTATCGTGTTACACGTCTATCGATGAACAAGTTACATCCAGCGACTCCTCTCTTGACCCTCTCTACTCACATACTCGTTCGAATGCTCGGTCAACTGCGGAGAGTAACCAAGATGCTCGTAAACAGTTTACAACACGAATTCACGCATGTTACCGGTCTGTAATTCAATACCTCTTGCTCGCCTCACTTTTGACTTTTTTGCAGCCACTATAAAATACGTATCAAGGCAGTGCTGTTTGGTAGTCAGCAGCATGCTTTGACTCAAACTATTATGAATACGGCGTAATTTGTGACTATACGCCGCACAGCAAGGGCGAAAGACCACTTGGCTGTCCGGTAATCTATAACACATTGTATACGAGACGCGTGTTGTCTCGCCAATTTGATCTTAGGCTCCATCTTGTGTACCCAGTGAACCGCAAGGCCAGGATATCGTCCTCCCGATTCGGAAAGCGATTGAGCGGCGGTGTTAATTTGCCAGATGTCAGCACCTGCATCGCCAAACAAGATAGTTCTTGTAGCCTTAGGGGCCTAATTCAGTCTTCGCTGATGGCATGATGTGAATCCCCCCTCCAACCACGCCAATGAGTGGTAAAACTTCCACATCCACCACTTTGATAGCAGTTATTTTTATTATTATTATTAGTGATGCGGATGATCTCCGAGAATGTAAGTTCGCGAATTTATTTAATTACAAAGAAGTTCAACAGAAATAGCAGTTAATTACGGACAAATTCAATAGCATTCCGGGAATTGAACTTCAGCCTGTCTATTCTTAAAAATAGTAGATAATTTAGTCAGAGGGGTAATATAATACTCCAAAATAACTACTTTGTTAAAGAGAACATTTTGATGAATTGCTTGTATAGCATTACTAGAATATTGGTGAAATTCTATCCATAACCTCCATGTTGTTCGAATACAAAAACTAAAAAAGAGAGCTTTATGATATCAATTATGGTGAAATTGAAGATTCGATTACTTACTCTTTGGTGAAACTATGAACAGATTCATATCAACGAAAGTTTAGGCAACCAGAAAGTGAAATACAAAAGAACTCGTGTAACTAGAATAATTTGCATACTCAGATCAAACCCATAAAAAATTTCAAATTACATAGATATAGCAATTCAAATAAATTCCAACGGAAAATATACCTTTAATCTTATTCAGTATTGAGATTCACGTACCTCCAACAGGCTCAGTAAAGTTGAATATATACAGGAACTACCCATCAGTTGGCACCTGTTCTGGATTTTTGTTTCTAAACTCGTACAACTAAATGAATATTACTGAAGTTTTTCCCAACACCAAATCGTTATTTTTAACACCTCGACACGTGTTTCGATCACCAAGTGATCATCTTCAAAGAGGAAGATTAAAACTCACATAATCAGTTTTAATAGTTTTAATCTTCCTCTTTGAAGATGATCACTTGGTGATCGAAACACGTGTCGAGGTGTTAAAAATAACGATTTGGTGTTGGGAAAAAACTCCAGTAATATTCATTACTACACCAAAGGTTCCAAACAGTGCATCAATCGTACAACTAAGTTACTCCGGTATATACATACTTAATTTTCAATATATTGGGTAGGTATTTGAGTTGAGAATGTTGTTATTTTGACAAAAAAATATTTGATTTGTTGGTAATTATTTATTGAAGGAGAAATTAACGGATACATTTCCTTTCAAATCACCTATTGTTTTACACATAATCATTGCAGTTTTTATTAGGTTTGGTACATAGAAGATGGTAGCGTTTGAACCAAAAACACAAGGCCCTTAGTTCATATCATGATCTTCTGGACAGCATTCACAACATAATGGAAGGATAGATTGAAGTATCTTTCATGTTAGATAAATATACTTATCTAAAAGCTGAGAAATGGCATAAAAAATATTCAACGATTCAAACCAGAAAATGTTATTGAATAAATTGAAATAAAATGCTTTTTTTTATTGGATAATTTTCTTTCAGACTATAACAAAATGTTAAAACAATGTTCACTCACGAGATTTATACTATACCTACCGGAGCTACTGGCGACAATGTAAACTAAATGAGAACAAATAAATACTTGAGGACATCAGCAATCATGATTGCCGAAGTAAAAGACGTCCTCAAAAAATGCGACAGCCTACTTATCCCTCAACTGAAACGGAACTTGCAAGTTTCCAACCCAGCGGAGTCAAAACTATATTTCCTCCCAAAAATCCACAAACCGGAAAAATCAATGCGCTCCATCGTGTCATCTATTGGATCTTCTACTTACCAAATAGCACAATGGCTCACTAAGGAATTTGAAGGCTTGCCTATTGTGAAACCAGGTTTTAGTATCAAAAACTCCTTAGAGTTAATACAACATACAAAAACATCGTTCTGCAAGAAGGTGAGATTTTGGTTTCATTTGATGTTAGTTCTTTATTTCCTAGCATCCCAATTCCAGAGGTATTGTATCCCTACAATACCTCTGGGAATTACTAGAGAAAAATAATTTCAATAATAACGAAACTATTCGTTTCTCTCACTAATTTGTGTATGAAACAAAACCGTTTCCAGGTAGAAGGTTGCTTTAATGAACAACAGGAGGGAACGGCTATGGGTAACCCCTAGTCCCCCTACCTGGCAAACCTGTTCATGAGCAGATTTGAAATGGAAACCAAAGAAAAGTCAAAGTATTTTCCTAAGATATGACTATGGTATGTGGATGATGTTTTCGCAATATTCGATAACAAAAAATGGAATATTGAGGACTTTGTTTCCTTTTTAAATAACAGATTTCCATCAATAAAATTCTGGTATGAATTAGAAAATAAAGGACAACTTCCATTTCTTGACGTTTTGGTAATGAGAAGCCAATATGGAGGGCTAGAATACGATGTATATAGAAAGGAAACAAGCACATACAGGTATATTCCTGATAGTTCATATCACTGTGGACATGAATAATGCCTTCGTCATCGTTGCCCTAGCCCGAAGGCCTTTCAACTGGCATCTTCCCTCTATCTAGCGCCGCCACTATCAAAGGAACCCCTACTCCTCCGAACTCTCCCCCCCACTGCATCACCGCCACAGAACGACGCCAATGCATCGGGACGATTCAGCGGGGTAGAAGACCCATCTCTTTATTTCCAAAAAAACATTTTACAATATATAATTCTTACTTAACAATTTGAAATTCCTAATTACAATAACGCTAACTTAACTATATCCAGATAAATAAACTAAAATAATTCTTCTAACCAACATGATCCAAAAATATAAATTAATCTAATTTCTCTCCCAACCCATATTTCCCTTTATCCCTCACAATATAAGCTCATATCATATGCCGGATTCCTATACACTTCCCAGACTTGTGCCCAGCCACGACCAAGATGACAGTCACACTCCACAGAGGCGACCTTTCCTCTTTTCTTCAATGAGCTGGTAACTCGCCCAAATCATTCCCTTTCGTCCCTCACCACACTGTCTGCCCATTCATTCGCAAATCGTATCCATTCATTCTTTTTCCCATTTTCATCCCTTAGACTCATTTCTCCATTCACCCTCTCCATTCTTTCCTTCCACTCGCTCCATCCAATCCTATCCCCTATCAAACATCTATCAATCACGTGCTCTGCCGCTTCGGGCTCCCCATACCCACACGGGCAGGGAACCTCCGGGCCCAGTCTAAATCGCGCCAGGTACCCCGGAAAATTCCCAAGCCCAGTGAGAAGCTGGATCGCCTTTCGCGACAGATCCAATGATTCGTTCCCGACTATTCTACAGAATCTATAGAACAGTCGCCCAGTCGCACCCCTCTCCCATTTCCTTTGCCATTCCCTCTTGATGTTCTCTTTCACACGCTTGCCTAACATGCAGCGTGACCTGCTCCTTGTTCATGCCCATGTGAGCCTCTTCATGAGCCTTCACGTTACCCATATTGCCGGTATCGTGCCCCCTCCTCCATATGATTTGGGTACGTACTCCCCTCTCTCTCTCCTTTCCTCAATCATCCTTTGTATCCTTGCTATCCTTTTGTTCCCCACTCTTCCAGCATTCACTCTTTCAACCGCCATAGCCGAGTCACTCACAACTCTCAGATTATCCTCCATACTCCACATACCAATCACCCGCTCTATTGCTGTTGATTCTGCTTCATTCACACTACTTTGCCAGGTTATCCTTTCATTCCCTGTAGTCCATTCATCCCCTCTCCTTTTGTACGCCCATCCGATTCCCATCCTTTCTTCCTTCATCATCGCTCCGGCGTCCACATACACTTCAGCCACCTCTTCTCCCTCCATCTCCAGCAACCCCCCTTGCAACCAGGGGAAAATTTTATCTTCACCTTTCACTTTTTCTTCTATCTTCCTTCTTCCATTCGCTCTCCATTCATGATATCTGGCTCATCCTTCTATTTGAAGTGGCGTAATTCCGGCGATGACACTGAGTGCCGCTGTTGGCGTCGTTCTGTATGCTCCACATGAAGCCAACAGAAACCTGTGCCGCACTCAGTTGTCTTTTCACCCTACTATCATGCGCCCTTTCCCCTCAGACTTGTACCCCGTGCAATGCCGCAGGTTTGGCCACCCTTTTATATATCATCCTTACACATTCTCTCTTTAATCCAACATTCTTCCCGGTCCACCTCCTCAATTTCCCTGCCAGCTCACTCAGTTTTCTCCTTACCTCTTTGTGGTGGTCTATGAACAGAAGTCCTGTGTCCACCACAATTCCGAGATATCTCACACTCGTTTTTTGTCCAATCTCTCTTCCATGCATTCTTAGGACCGGGAGTCTTACATCCCTACCAGTTGGTATGAACATGCACTCCGTTTTCCTCTCATTGTACTTCAGCCACATCTCCTCCTCCCATGCTGTATACTCGTCCCATACCAACTTCCATCCATTCTCTATGCTCCCGACAGAGTTACCCTCGATGATGACAAGCTGGTCATCCGCATAGGCCTGCACTTGTACTCCTACTGCTCCTATGCCTTTCCTGATTTTCATACTATTGATTCTCTCGAACCATGCCTCAATCACTAGCAGCCATAGGGTCGCTCCCAAACTTGACCCCTGTGGGCAGCCTCTGTTCACCGTTTCAGAGACCGCCCCACAGGTGACTGTCCTGCCCACATTTTCCGGCATTCCAATTCATCCTCATACATACTTCAATCGCCGGTGCCCATGCGGTATTAAAGGCGTTTGGCAGGTCCAACGCCACAACCAGACTATGTCTCCTTCCTCTCTTGTTTTCCATTATTCTACTCACCATTCTCTCTACTGCCATTACGGTATCCATTCCCCCTCTGAACCCAAATTGATTCGGGGAGAATTTCAACTTTCTTTCACACCATACTTGCATCCTACTGTTAAGAAGTCTGTCCAACATCCGTCCCATGCCAGTCAGCAGGCTGATTGGCCTGGGATTTCCGTCCTTCTTCGGTATCCATACAACCTTTGTTGCCCTCTCCCCAGACAGGCTATGAATAGCTCCACCATGCACTCTCCCTTCCATTCCATCACCTTACGAATAATTTCGTTCGGGACCCCATCCACTCCTGTTGACTTTCCATCAAACAGCTGCTCAGCCACAGCTCTCAGCTCCCCGATAGTAAATCCAGGCTGATTTTCTCCCCATTCTTCCTCCTCTCTCTCCTTCCACCAGCGCCTAGTCGGGGTGTCTCTCAGAGGATCGTCCTTGGGGAAGTATTTGCCCAGCAGAAACCTGCTGGTCTCCTCCCTCCCCTCGGTGTAGGTACCATCCTCCTTCAAGACATTGGACGGTATCTCCTTCGCTCTATCATTGTTGAGGAGTCGATAGGCTCGGTCAAATGGATTTTCATCCTGGATCCGCTCCACTCTCTCCCTCAACCAATTGATTCTTGCCGTCCCTATGGCTCTCTTATGCCTATTCCTTTCCCTCCTGTGCTCTTCCATCCTTCGCCTCCACTCGCATTTTGTGCCTCCCTCCTTATTCTCCTTACACGCCTTCGTGTGGAGCTCTACGGTCCACCATTCCCTCTCCGTATTCATCACCTTTTCGCTCCTAGGTATAAATTTCATGCATGCTTCCTTAATTCTTTCCTGAAGCTGCATAGCTTCTCTGTCGATGTCCTCTTTCGTTTCTAACCTCCCGGGCTGGTATCCGAGCATCATCTGTTCGACTCCAGCCCAGTCGGTTCCTCTAACATTCGCTACTAATGCTCTCCTCATCTTAGGTAACCCCATCAAGCTAAACTCAATCATCCTATGATCACTCATAGTTTCCTCCACGCACACTCTCCATTCATTTACCTGCACACTCTCGCTGATGGTTAAATCAACCCAACTTTCCCCTCTGTTACTGGAGAAAGTGGCCGGACTTTCACAGTCATTCTCTATCAAGTACCCTTTCTTCATCACCCATTCTAGCACATCTTCTCCCCTCTCATCCGTGGTGTTTCCACCCCATGCTACATTCTTCGCATTCACGTCTCCAACCAGAATCTTTTTCCCCTCCCATTCATCAAATATTCTCCTTATTGCATCCATTCTCATATGCCTCTTTCCACCTGGATCGTCATACACATTCATAATCCTTACATTTCCCCTCTCATTTCCTACAACTATGCCTATCCCATTCGAGCTTCTAGCATTCCTGAGGGCGAGACTATTGACAGTGGATCGGACCCAGGTTCGTACCTTAGTGTCCTCCCCACCATCATATTTAACCCACCCTTCCCATGCCGGTTCTCTAGCCCAGGGTTCCTGAATACACACCACTGCGGCGTCACGCTCCTCTGCGGTCTTCCGCAATAGTGTGGTAGCTTCCCTACCTTTTCCCACATTAATTTGCAGTACCCTGAACGTAACTGGCACGCCTTCTCTGCATCTCCACCCTCCTCACATATACTGGGCACTTCGGATCTAGTGCCGAGTGCCTCCTTTCACTCGCTACCACTCCGACTCTTTTGCAGTTTGCGCAACTGAGTCCTCTATCACCCCTACACTCGCGCCCTTCGTGCTGCCCTGCGCACTTGTTACATGCAGGTTCCTGTCGGCATGCCTTGGTAGTGTGCCCAAAGTGGCAACACTTAAAGCACACCGCAACACTGTTGTGCTCACCCACATAGATTTCTGCCAAGTCCAGGCTCAGCACTCCCAAGGACATCATTTTCCGGAAGAGCTTAGCGTTCAGCTCTAGTATCACATTCTCTCTCCATTCATTTCTACAATTTCTCCGCTTCCTCACCACCATACTCTCTAGATCAGCTTCCGTTAGGTCATCACCCAACTCTGGGTTCTGACCCAACAGAAGTCTGATCAGCTCCTCGTCCCCATATACCTTTTCAACTCCCGTGAGTAGGACATGGGGATTTGGCTTCTGACCATCCTTTACCTTAATCCTACTTTCATCCCGGAGTACGTCCCTGATCCTTTTCCTACCTTCCTCAGTTTTTCCTTTGATAACCACCACCCCCGTCCGATTTCGGGTGACATTCTCCACGTATGACAGGCACCCCTCCCGTCTAAGTTTCTCGCTCACAATTCGTGCGGTCGGTATCGTTTCCTCCTCGTTTGCCTTCATTACTACTATCTCTTCATCCAGAGGGGGTGGTGTTTTCCACCCCGTCCTCTCCTGCCTCGGTCTCTCCAACGCCGCTGGGTAAGTTTTCTTTCCTCTATTTTTCCTTCTCCGTTTCTTTTTATTCTCCACCTCTTTGTATCCGGCATCTGTTTCCTCTCCTGCTGCCTCCATATCAGCATCAGTTTCCATCTCGGTAGTGGTTACCAGTTCCGAAAGTCTAGTTTCTTCTACCCGTTGCCGTGACTTTCCGGTACTCATTTTATCCCTCATGTCCTTTCTAGACTCCTGTTTCTTACCTGTGCCATTGATCTGCCTGTCAATATTTCCTATCATATTTTTCATGATTCGCCATTCTTCAACCATACCATTCATCCACCCTACTAATCCTTCCAGCCTATAATCAAGGCTGTCACATTCTCCCTCTCTTTCTGCATCATTCTTACTTTCCTATCAAGCTCCTTAATCCTTCCCTCAAGCAAACCTTCTTTCGTCTCCAATGCTTTAAGCTTGTTGCCAAGCTTTCCGCTTACCCTAACAATTTGCTGCAAGCTGCCGCTTACAGCATTTTGCTCTTCTCTATTAAATTGCACCTTGCCCCCAGAGAATCTGGTCGTGGCCTTCTGGATAGTCCCGACCATATCCCCGATCATGGCTGTCCACACGTCTGCGTCCGACTGTGAATTACCTCCCCATTTAGACATACTCATAAATGTGTCCCTTCTTCTTCATTTCCTGGTTCCTCATCACTCTCCATCAACGTCCTGTTCAGCTCCTCTCTCAACTGTTCAATCGTCTCATTCGATTTATTCAATATATCTTTCACCGCTCCCTCCATGTTTGACTTAGCTTCTTGAAATACATTTTCAATCAGCTTTTTCCGCTTCTCCGGCGGTGTCCTCTCCAAAGATTCCCTCGGCTTGAAAATATCAAGATCTGGATCTTTGTCTCCAAAACCTTTCCTTTTCTTATAATCCATCCTGTACTTCTGTAGTGGTTTTCATCCAACTAATTTTCAGGATTTCTCAAATTCCACTATGCTATAATATTACAAGTCCTGACACTCAATAAATTGACGAAGGTACACCTTCGCCAATTTTTGGTATACAAATATTTCGCTGGCCCAAAACCTTATCTCGTTTTTTGTTCTAGCACTGATAAGATTTATTTATCGATGAAAAACAAAGCCGCTTTTTATTTCATTAAATGCATGTATTCCAAACAAATGCGAGAACTTCGTTTTTATGTGTCTCTTTCACTGAGTTTATAAGAAATCAATTTCAAATACCTTACTTATGTGTCCTTTTTCACTATTCACATTCACGTTTACTGTACGATAGAAAAACACTTTCAACTGCAATTTAACTCTGTCAATTCCCTCACACACATCCGTCCTCATCAAAAGCTGAGAACGAAGTGTGACAGCACAAACTTACTGGGCTGAATTTTTTAGTGCATCGCCTTTTGACTTTTCCTCTCACACATAAGAGGTTCACAAAAAAAAAACCTACAATACAGGAAATAGCAGCCACTAACGGTTTCTCGAGGAGTATTGTACATTATATAATAAGAAAGAAAAAGTTTAGGTTAAGAATAAACGAAATCTCGACTTTTTAAAACGACGAAAACCAAGATAAATATATCTCAGTTCCATACCACCAATACACGAAGAACTTTCGAAAATTTTCAAGTACTGTTATCAATGTTGTAAGGAGTCACATTGATAAAGGTGGATGTGCAAAGGTTGGACTTCACGTAATATAAACCATATGATTAATCAGTAATTTGTCGTATTTATACATTTTGTATAAATAAATCTCATTTCATGAGAAAGCTATGCACTTGCATAGAAGAGGTTCCGTTACAATCCTGCAATATTTGTTAGGTTCTTTTTTTGTGGTGTTGTTTCTTGCACAACAAACACACATGAAAACCACAAAAAATAACAAATTGGTAGATCAATGTCATTTTTGAATTATTGTGAAAAATTACATTGACATTTATGACAAATTATAATTCAATAACAAAATATGAAACCGGGTCAAGATTTCAATGCTTATCAAATATCGTCCATTATATTAGTTTTGCTTCCTTTTGGTACAATTATCATAACAAAACACTGGTTAAGTTTAAAGTAGAAATGTATTTACAAAAAATACATAAATTATTTAACTACAAAAGTGTATGCTTAACCTAAATATAAACTCCAGAATCACAGAGAAAGCATCAACAAAATACAGTAGAACTTATTCGGAGCCTAACCTATTATGAAATATTTACAAGAATAAAATAGAATAGTAATTCAAATCTAAAATAAATATTACTACATTAATTACCATAATTGTAAAAGTTTTGTTTCAATAATCAGTCATTCAATTCTATGACATCATTCGGTCTTGGTATTGACCTTGAAGAGCTTGGCTTGTTCAAATTAATCCCACTGACATTTGGAGTGCCGGTAAAGAAATTGCCGACATTACCGTATAATCTGAAACAGTTTTTGAATAAATAAACGTATAAATTATATGTATGTGTAGGTTTTCACAAATGCAGGATATGTGGAGTTGTTTTTCTGGGTATTCATTGATTCAATTTTTCGAATGTTTCATCATGATTGAATTGTTCAAGTCTAAGGATACTATTTCAATGGCAATGGCAATTACCCCGAAATTTACCCATTCTGAAAGTGGGCGCGTTTCTAGAGTCTATCCTGACCAGATGATATGACGAAGGAACACACTTTCCGGAAGATACAAATTTTCCTTCCAGCCATGAATTGAATACTCTGGTTAAATGGCGGTGGGTATACAGTAGTGTTATCCACAATAAATTTGACTCAAGTCATCACAAAAAATTAATAATAATAATAATATAATAATAATATGCCTTCATTCATCACAATAAGAAGTACAAATTAAATAAAATTCAAAGAAATGATGAATAGGCGGAGTTCAGCTATGAGAGCTGCTTTTAAACCCATTTAAATTGATGTTGTCATTTCTGTACGAAAATAGACGCAGAATTCACAGCTATAGTTATTGAAAATACTGTTACAGTGACAATACCGGGTGTCAACGAATCTATTAGACAAGTCATAACTTCTAGACTATCAGGTGTATCAAAACGAGATTTGGTACAGATAAATGGTATGTGGAGAGGAGAGTTTTCACATATTTTTCACTTTCCGGTCACTTCCGGTTTCAGCGGAAATGGCTCCGGTTCTGAATTTTTAAATGGAACACCCTGTATATTGTAACATTTTTGGATTTCTGAGACAATTCTGGATCAGAAACTGACATTTCTGGAAGTTTTTCAGCCTACTTGATTTTTTCAGAGTCACTTTTAAAATTGCATCTAGGTGGCCATGATCGGACGTAAACTAATCTATGGACCTCAGGTGATATCAGAAAATTGCAATAGCGGAGTTTTAGTGACTAGTGTGTTGAATATGAATGAGACAAGTTTACAAAATAACATTTTCGTGTCTAACTATTATTTTTCAAATGGCGACCATTTTTTGACAAGCACTTTCCGAAAAAAGGATTTTTTGACAAATCTAACGATACTAATTTATTTGCGATTGGATTACAAATAAGAACATAAATTAAATATTACTGAGGAAAATACTCGATACAAATTCATTTACTTTTGTCAAGGGTGCCATGGATAGGAATGATGCATACTATTTTGCGGTTATTTCCATCAAGTCCACTTTGGAGAACAAAACGCTCACCTAGGTTATGACAGTGACATAAGCTTTATGAGCAGAAAGTAGAAGTTTCTCTTGATTTTCGTTAATTTTAGTTTAATTTTTCGTCGAAATAATGTATACTCAAAGTGAAAAAGTGGATATGTTGTTATTGTTTGGAGAATGCCACAGAAATTCAAGGAAAGCTGCTGAGTTGTATGCTCAGAGATATCCCAATCGGCAACACCCATCTCATCAGTATTTTCCCTATGTTGAGAGTCGTTTTAGGCAAGAGGGAAATCGAGACGCAGAACAGAGGTTTGTCATAAATGAGGAGACTGAGATTAACGTTCTTGCTATGGTAGAAGTTGACAAAACGGTTTCTTTAAGAGAAATTAGTAGAGAAATGCAGATAAGTCACGAATCAACAAGAAAAATACTGAAAAAGCACGGATATCGAGCATTTAAATATCAGTTACATCAACATTTGTATGCTGACGACGGCAATAGAAGAGTAGTATTTTGTGATTGGTTGCTTCAAAATCATAGAGTTAACCCAAATTTTATCAACTTCATTCTATTTTCCGACGAATCACGGTTTACAAATAATGGCATGTTTAATAAGCAGAATTGTCGGTACTGGGCCCAACAAAATCAACATGCAATGAGAGAGGGCAATTTTCAAGAAAGGTTTGGCGTCAATGTCTGGGCTGGTATCGTTGGAAACAGAATAATTGGTCCAATATTGTTTCAAGGTCAGTTAACAGGGGTTAGATACTTGGGTTTTCTTCAAAATGAAATCGAGGATCATCTTAATGATATGCCTTTAGAAGTTTTACGGCAAATTTACTTCCAGCAAGATGGAGCACCACCCCATAATAGCAGAGACGTACTTGATTTTTTAATAGAGCATTTTAATAATAGAGTTATTGCAACCAACGGTCCAGTACGGTGGCCTGCCCGCTCACCGGATCTGACTGTGTTAGATTTCTTCATTTGGGGATATGTAAAAGAAAGGGTCTACTATGCAACAGCCCCAGCCACTCTCGAAATCTTAGAAGAAAGGATTCAACAGGCATTTAGAAGTATATCGCCTCAAATGTTACAAAACGTGTTGAGAGAAACAATTGAACGAGCTGAAATGTGTCTTGAACAAGGAGGGATGCACTTTGAAAATTTACTATAGTGGAATTTTCAAGAACTTAGGATATTGCAAAAAATCTAAGTGCATCGCTGAAATTATTAGTTGAATTTGTTAAATTTGTTGATCCAATCGCAAATAAATTAGTAACGTTAGATTCGTCAAAAAATCCTTTTTTCGGAAATTGCTTGTCAAAAAATGGTCGCCATTTGAAAAATAATAGTTAGACACGAAAATGTTATTTTGTAAACTTGTCTCATTCATATTCAACACACTAGTCACTAAAACTCCGCTATTGCAATTTTCTGATATCACCTGAGGTCCATAGATTAGTTTACGTCCGATCATGGCCACCTAGATGCAATTTTAAAAGTGACTCTGAAAAAATCAAGTAGGCTGAAAAACTTCCGGAAATGTCAGTTTCTGATCCAGAATTGTCTCAGAAATCCAAAAATGTTACAATATACAGGGTGTTCCATTTAAAAATTCAGAACCGGAGCCATTTCCGCTGAAACCGGAAGTGACCGGAAAGTGAAAAATATGTGAAAACATTCCTCTCCACATACCATTCAACTATACCAAATCTCATTTCAATTCTCCTAATAGTCTAGAAATTATGACTTGTCTAATAGATTCGTTGACACCCGGTATATAGATCTAATCGTGGTGATTTTAACAAATTCTCAAATTCTCTTGATAATATCTTGGAATTCATTACCAGGAACCATACTGAAGTTGTACTACTAGGGGATTTTAATGTAAATTTTATCTCACAGAGCAAAGAAGAAAATACTTTACAAAATATACTCGTATCTCATAATTTTAAAACTCTCTTACGGGAATCTACTAGGGTTACCGGATACTCTACCACATGTATTGATAACATCTGCGTAAATTTCAACAGCTATGTAGACTTTCCAATAATCAGAAAGGATATATCAGATCATTTAGGGCAATTTATCAGTGTTAAAATAAATAAAATTCTGTCTGGGACAAAAAAAGATAAAAAAATTCAGATAAATAAGTGAAATGGGCATAGCAGAGTTCAAACATCATATGAACAAAATAGATTGGATACAATTTTACTTATATGACAATCCAAATATCTTAGCTAAATTCTTGTGTGATAACATAACGTATGTGATTGAAGTAGCATTTCCTCTAAAAAAAGTAAATCAAAAAATTCATAAACCAAAGTGGTTCAGACGATCTAAAAAAATTGAAAAATGAACTGAAACAAAAAAATTACATTTATAAAATGACGGGGAATCCAGAATCAAAACACTCCTATAATTTTGCAAAAAAAGACTACAGAAAAAAAATGAACAAATCTAAAACGGAGGTGTATGATAGTGCCCTCACAAATAGTAAAAATGTTTCAAAAACTGCCTGGAAAATAGTAAATGAGATCAGAGGGAAATCCACTTTTAGTAGTGAAAGCACGTGCCTTACTGCGGATGAATTCAGTGAATATAGTGCCACAATGGTTGACAATATTATTAAAACAATACCTCCCACCGATCTGAGAGGTGAGAAACGTTCGATAATGAATGTAAAAACCTTGGTATTCCTGAGACCCACAAACGAGAACGAAATTTTAACACTTTTGAGAACCTTAAAAAACAGTAATAGTATGGATGCATACAATATCAGTTCGAAAATAATAAAACTCGTTCCTGAAATTTTAGGAAAACCTCTTTCACATCTGATAAATATCTGCCCGGTAAAGGGAGAGTTTCCATCACACTTAAAACTGGGGAGAGCAACCCCTATTCTAAAGAAAAGTGATGCTAATAATTGTGACAACTATAGATTTATAACAATAACTCCTATAATCCCAAAAATAATAGAAGCTATTATAAAGAACATATTAACCAATTCTTTAGAAAAGGGAAAACTCCGAGATGATCATCAGTATGGTTTTTGTTCTCTCAGATTGACCTCTCAAGCTGCCACCAATATAGTGCACACGATAGTCAAAAATCAAGATGTAGGGATACATACACGTGCAATCTTATGTGACCTGTCAAAGGCATTTGATAGTGTTTCTCATGATATTTTGTTGAAAAAACTCCACAAATATGGAATACGCGGAACAGCAGTAGATCTCATCGAATCATACCTAAAAGACAGTATGTATCACTAAATAATAAGACATCAAAAACTATAGAAGTCAAACACGGGGTGTTTTAGGGCTCAGTGCTAGGTCCCCTATTGTTCATCATTTACATGAACGACTTACCAACATTTATTGATACTGCTGATGTTTTTATGTATGCAGATGACTCTACCCTTTTGTTACAGGATAGAACGTAAGTCAGAGGAAACATTTTTGAAAATGGAAATCTTTTCAAATTCAAACGTTATGTCCCTAAACAAAAATAAAACAAAGAACACCACTTTCCCAAAAAAATAGGCAAGCGCTCGACCATGAAACAACAGTTAAGCTATTGGGTTTTCATGTTGATGCTCAATTGAAGTGGAAAGTAGATATAAATGAGACTGAAAAAAAGCTGTCCAAGGCTCTATTTGTTTTGAGAAATCTCAGGGAAGTACTATCTAGCGAAGTATTGAAGACTGTTTACTATGGCATGGTACATTGCCATCTTGTATATGGGGTTCTATTGTGGGGAACAAGCCCGGCTTGTCGTCAACTATTGGTGAGACAAAAGAAAATTATAAGAACTATGACCAATTTGGGCAACAGAACACACACCAAGCCAATTTTTATTGAAATGAAAATCTTGACATTACCTTGTATATGTATGTATGTATGTATGTATGTATGTATGTATGTATGTATGTATGTATGTATGTATGTATGTATATATATATATATATATATATATATATATATATATATATATAATATATATAATAAGAAAAAAAACAAAAATACAAACTGAATCCACTATATGATATAAATGAAATTTTTCTTAATTCATGGGTCTAAATACATATATTTTTGCTTGTCAAAAGCGTGGACTACAGATTTTGTGATTATTGTTTGTGTTTTCCATCGGTGTGCCTCTAAAGTTAAAACTGTTCATATATGTATGAATGTGACTTATTTTATATAAGTAATTATCGAAATTTTCATACACTAACATATTTTTTTATTTTTTGTGACGTACCTAACAAAAACAGTTGTTTGACTATTGTAACACACTTTTTTCTGTAAAATTTTTTGAAGGTGAATAAATATCTTATCTTATAGAGAGCTTATAAAGCACAGAGTGGCGAAAGCTGATAAAACTATACCAGCCCTAACGAAATTTAAAAAAGGCAGTTATGAATGGAGTTGTCCAACCCATAGTGATATATCGTGCACCTATTTGGCACAAAATGCTGTTGAAATATACATTGATATAAGTAGCTGTTGCTTATCAGACGGTCTTGACAGAAACTGTACGTTGTAAAATGAATTGTGGCAATCAAACTTTTGATTTTAAAGAGATATCCCATCTATGAGGACCAATATCAACTTCAGACCAAGCCTGCGATGAAAAAAATAGGAAATCTAATGAGATATTATACAAGATGGGAGGAAACACAAAACTTATACCCAATATTGTTATGACAGGAATGCAAATATCGTAGGCTGGATTACATCTTAACACAATTTCCGATGAGATATGGGTCTTTCGAAATACACATAACAAACATAGGAAAAACTGAAGACGAGTAGTGTGTTTACTGCGTAGAAGCTGATACGCCAGGACATACAATTATGTTATGGCCAAAATGGAACACAGACAGGGTGAGCCTGAAGTCACTATTGGAAAAATGTCTAACACCTGAAACTATTGCTGGGGTGATGATGGAAAGCAAGATCAGATGGGATGCTAACCACTCATTTATCAGAAAGCCCGCGAGGAGAAGATATAAGAATGAGGTGATAACTCTGACGCAGAGCAAAGAATTGCAACAGTGAGGAATAGATGTCATAAAAAACAATACCAGGTAGATCTGCATGGCAAAAAGAGGGAGTTTCAGTTGCTACATCACAAACATGTGGAGCCAACCCTGGGTGTTCAAAGATCTAATAATTGACCAATCAGGAAAAAAAATATTTCTCTAACAACTTGGATGGAACACCTTAAAATGTTCAACTCGTTTAAGGCAAATTCACCATTGTTAACCAACTAAAGCTTTTGTCATAATTTTATTCTTCTTACCAATGATGAAAATATACAAGTTTGGAAAAATAACTTCAACTAGTTGCTTTGTTGTGAGTTGCTTTGTTAGTTAGAATGTACATTTCAATTCTTTAAATTCTGAACTTTTATGATAATACATAATATGTTCAAGGTGACAGCAAGGTATAGTGACACTCAACACTAGACTATTGTATACATCTGAGAAGAAAAACCGGAAAGCGTTGTGCAAAATGCAGGGTAAAAGCACTTCATGAATCAACTAGACAAAATATTATTGTTATGTTTTATCAAATTAAAAAAATAATGATCAGACATATACTCAACACACCATAGATAGCAACATCATTTCCATTGATGTGATTTCATTATAACCATCTCTAACAATATGCCAGTTTTGAAATTTCATTACAAAGTGAACGCAATCAGGACTATCACCTGTCAAATTACACAAAAAAATTATTTAGCGGCCGAATTCTGTTACAGTCTTCCACATTCAGAGGTGGATCAGAGTTAACCACTAGAAGCTGTTGGACGCAAGCATTAGTTGAGTAATGCTTCAATGGTCGGTGTGTCGTTTGGAAATAGACGTACGACCCCCATTAGCATTTGCAATATTCTGAACTTCTATAATTAATATCTTAATAACTGTGCAGTTAAGCTTCGTACTCTCTAGCGGTATTATTAATCATGCATTCCTACATAATTTTTTTTTTTCAAAGAATTTGTGTTATATTTTATTCAAATTTATATTTTTCCAATCAAACCTCTAAAACTCAGTATTATTCACATCAACACGGAGTAAGAAAAAATTTTTTTGGAGAAACATGCTTGAAAGGCTGTGATAATATACTACTTTATTTATAAAATTGCAGTATTAAAGATGATGTTGGTTATTTCTAGAGATGCGCCGAGTAGTGGTTTCACCGTATAACCAAATACTATTTGGTTTAACCTTTACCGAATCGGATATTCGGCTGAATTATTCGGTTTAAATATTGATTCGAATTTGGAAATTAATGTTTATATAAGTATCATAAGGAAATGTGGATTTGAGTGAGGTTTAAAAAAATATTGATTTCAAGTTTGAAAATTAATGATTTAATAAAAGTTTAAAAAAAATATTGTTTTGATTTGGAGTTCAAATATAAATGTTGATTTGAAGTTAAATTGCTTCATTTTATCAGCTTTATTCAACACATTCTTCATAGGATTTCTTATAATATGACATAAATCTCACATAAGAAGTTTTGTTGTTTAGTTCTATACCTTGTTGTGTAGTCAAGAAAATAGAAATACTCAAACCGAATATATTCGGCACCAAAACCGAATGATTTGACCGAATGCAAATAGAGAAAAAGATGCCGAATACCGAATGAAAATTCGGCGCATCACTAGTTATTTATTTCCAACCCAAATATTCTTTTTTCAGACTGAATAAAACATTTTGTTGGGAGCATCAAAAAGTACTATCGATCGATGGTATAGGTTTCTGGATGAACTGTTACATTATTATATTTTACCTGAAAATGTCTTTTGATAGTAGAATGTATTTTTTCATAATGATTTTGTGTTCAAAACTTTTTTAATTTTCCATAAAAATAATTCGAAATCACTTACTGTGCTAAATGTGCTGGATTTACATTCAAATTTCCCAACACGGTTTGTCGATTCTGTTGTTGTTGAATCAGCTTCATCATTTGATTTTGGTAGTAGGCTTCTCTCATTTTCTGGGCTCTCATGAGTTGAATTTCTTGCATCACACGACCATACATCTGAAATAGATCCAAATTAACTTTCATTATCCTCATACAAACCAAATCACGAAACAAGCCACAAATTACGACACAAGTGAAGTCATTTTATAAATATTTTGGTGAAATATGTTCGTTACACAAAAAGCATTATGAAATAATTAACATATTATGAATGAAAACGGATATTTCAAGATTAATTTTTATGTGAATCTAAATAAATCCATTGAAACCCATTCAATTCAATTAAAATGAGTGCATTATTTGAAAGCTCCTATTGAGTAGACTTGTCCCGAACACAAATGCAAGTAACATTTTACTAACTTAAGAAACAGACTGATTCGTCCTTCTTGACATGTGTGACGATTTGCCTGGAGATCTGTGGATTTATTATAATCAGTTTGAGTGTTTTAAGCTAATAAAACTTACTGGACTTCGTATGTAGTCCAGTGGTAATGTACATTTTTTGTATGTTGTGCACTTAAAATAAATTGGAATTTTAGTATCTAGCTGCAGCTTTAAAAAGAATTGCTCAAAAAGTGAAAAGTTGTATATGTATGAAAAGTCATAAGTATTTCAGACGTTTACGCTCTCAAAGTATATAATGATACATAAGCTACAGTTGGGTCAAAAATAATACTCATGCCTCAATAATTTGTACATCTGATCAGTCAGAAAACTAATCAGGACCAAACTATATGACTACTTCTCAGTACAACCTAACGTTTTAATGAAAAATTGCTTTTATTTTTGGAATTCAGAAAGTGACCCATGTTTGGGTCAATTTCATAAAATTGTTTCAAGAAACACTTTATTGTGCGATTTTCACTACACAGTTTTACAAAAACCCAACACGTGTTTCGCTATACAATAGCTTCTTCAGGCATGTATAGACACACTATTGTATAGCGAAACACGTTTTGTGTTTTTGTAAAACTGTTTAGTAAATTCCCACAATGAAGTGTTTTTTGAAAACGTTATGGATTTTCATAAAGTATCGGCTGATTCCATCACATTTCATAAAATTGGTCAAAGCTTTAATGATTTTTCTGTGAAAATACATTGCATATTCTATATCTGGACCCTCTCGATTTATAATGAATAAACAATTTCCTTATATTAAATACCTTGTGAAACGAGTGAGAGACAAGGTTTTCACTACTTTTGCAAAAAAAAACCCGGGTGTCAGGTATGGACAGCACAAAAAAACAATACCCACTAGACCGCTTAACGCTCATGTGTGCACTTCATTATATCATTTTGCTACAAGCTCCCTGTGTTCAGAAATAAACTTCTTTAAGAGTAAGGATATGTGAACCTAGTGCAACTGTTACCAAACGGACTTGAGAACCAACTGCAAGATTACCAAGACAACTTCAGATCAAGTGCAGGTAAGGATACATCTCTTGTTTCTGAACCGGCCCAATGACCAAAGTTTAATATTTGTGAAAATCAACTATCTGTCTATATGTGATGGAATCGGTCAATATTTGATGAAAATCCATAATGTATTTAGGAAACACCTTATTGTGAGATTTTCACCAAACAGTTTTACAAAAACACTATACACTATACAATGGCTTCTTCAAGACACATGTGGCGTTTTTGTGAAACTGTTTAGTGAAAATCTCACAATAAAGTATTTCTTGAATACCTTCTCAGTAAATAACTTTGTTTTTTGGGACAACAAAAAAAATTTGAAAAACAATGTGATGGACTCACCGACATGTCATTTTCAGCTAACTGAACCTGCAGCTGCTGAACAAGGGCAGGAATGATACTTTTGATTTGAATTTCGGACCAATCAGGATTGTCCCTTCTCACAATATTTGCCAAAGCTGCTGAAATCGCTTGAGCACTCATCATTCCCTGGTTCATCTGAGCCATACCAGTATTATTATAAGTGTATTTTCGAATGACCTTTTCATTTTCAAATTCTTCCCAAGCAGCTTTCCTCTCCTCCTCGTTCAACCCTTCGTCCTCTTTATTCTCCAATAAAGACTGATGTAAATGATATTTATAGATTGTTTTCTCGTGTTTCTGTAACATTTCGCCCAAGAGAACATCCTTTGGCACCATAGGTATGGGTCTGTCAGTAGGATCTAGATCGCACTTATAGAGCTCCTGCAAATCATTTTGATTGTAATGCCTGTCGATTTGCTGTTCATCTATCACTCTTTTTGAAATCGCCTGTTTCGTAACTTGTCGTTCATATATTTTCATTTCCATTGTTCCGTATGTGACAAAGCGATAAATATAACACGGCTTCGTCTGGCCGAACCTGTAAACTCGATAAATGCTTTGTATATCATGAGAGGGATTCCAAGAAACATCAAAAATGATCACTCGATTAGCGGCTACTAAATTAATTCCTAATCCCCCGGCCTTGGTAGATATCAGAAACAACCTAGCTCTTATATTGTTTGGATTGTTAAACACGTCACACCAATTGTGCCTGTTATCACAGCTGGAAGAACCATCCAACCGAAAATAGTCCAGACCTAATGCCCAAGATCCTTTATAGCCGCCTATTTTTTCAGGTGTGCCATTTTGAGTAGCTTCGTCTATTTTCTCTAGGAAATACTCGATACAGTTCAAGGTATACAACGATTGCGAGAAAATTAAAACTTTATCACCAATTTCTTCACACTCTTTCAGAATTTCGAACAACAAAAATAATTTTCCACTATTATTAATATTGTCCAATTCCTCACCATCACAGTACTCCTGCCACCATTCCTTTTTTACCTCTTCAACCAATTCTGGATCACTACCTTCATTATTTTCTTTTCCTGAAAAATAACATCAAAATTAAAATAAGAATATTAGTAAATCTTTTTTTTTGGATTTTAATGTAGTTCAATTTTCATAATTAAATTATCACTGCAATTTTCATTTGACATTTTCTAAATTGATATATTAGTGGTGCACGAAGCAATAAGAAAATATATATTTAATATTATTCAAAATAAATCACATAAGAGAGAATTATCATAAATAGTTGGAAAAAGATAAAATAGAATGGCACATAACTATCAAAATGTGCAGAAGTGGTAATATAACACTTCAAAGTTGTATGAAATTACCTATTAAAACGAGAATAATTTGAAAGAATGTCAAATTTTGTGTTTTGTTAAAACTCTCTTGAATATCAAAAGCACATTAACAATTTGATTAATTCCTTGCACTATTTTGTCAAACTATTAAACCAATTAGAAGCATGGCGACCAAACAACTAGATCTCGAATAAATGAAAAATACTTTACTGCTGGAGGACACAAGAATAAAGGAGTACTTCAAGGGAGATCCAAGAGAACATTACTGAGGCGATGATAAGAATAATCAAACACTAGTTTGGTGCTGACAAATGTCTTATTTCGAAACATCAATGTCAACCGTTGAGGATATGTGTTTTGTGTAAGTGAAATGCTCCTCTTTCATATACGATATTGTGTAGTAATCCTGTGAATGATATCTGAATCAATTCCGTAACGAATGTTTGGAGTACAAACTGAATAGAAAAAAGTGTTTTTTTGAATAAGTCAATGTTCATATAAAAGTAGTTGTTTCAAAAGTATTTTTTCTTTCGTTGTTGTTTCGAGAGGGCTTTTTCTTCTAGTTTGTGTCCGAAAGTTACTTCTTTGCATGATCTACACATCTTTGTAAAGAGTTCATTTTGAAATCAATTGCTTTCTTCCTTTCTTTGTATGATTCCCATTTTTTTTGTATACAGATGGAGAAGTAGAAAGTCAAAACCTTTCTTTCCCAATCAAACACAAGTTTCAGGATTTTTTTAAGTTACAAAAAGCTATCACGGTGGTATATAATAACTCCTATTTAATTATATGCGAGCGCTTTCGACAGCTGGTCGTTCTGTCATCATCTAGGCTCTACTCTAGTTTGAATAGCCTGGAATATAGAAAGGTGGGGGATTTGTTGTTCAAAGAAAAATGTAGAAATACGAGGTATGCAACAATACTGCTGTCAACCACCATGTCTTATTAGACTACTGTCAAATTTTGTTACTTATCCAAGAAGGGGCCAATTTTCACCATAATTAATAGCAGGATTTAACAAATTGGGTGCGGTAAGTGAAATCATTACAAATAGCTGTTTAAAATAGTTTCCATTTTCAACACAGAGAATATTTTTAAAACATGGTAAATATATTCGAATATAATGGAGGACACGATTCTTTCATTGCTGTTTTATCATAGTTTGAATAATCAAACAGCACAAGTGCTTCTGAGTGGAAGAACAACTCAGTAGCACTTGTGTTAACTGAGTTATTTTGGTTTTTAGATAGCACGCTTGACTGAATGTATTGAGCTGAAACGAAAATATGTTGAAAAATAAAAAACTAATCATTTTACTCAAAATATGTCACCGACTTATCAAACAGCTCTCGTATCCATGACATTATCAAAACCAATGGGGCAATGGGTAAAGTGCTTTATTTGTCAGCACAGCACATATTAAATTTTTTAATGTCGGGTTTCTGATTTTATTCTATTGATGAAGTGGGCGGCTTCGTTTCATTGTTTAAGTTAATTTGCCGATGCATGTGCAATTTAGTGCAGGTGTCCACACTTTATTCATATTGATTCCATATTCTTATCAATTGTAATTGTCTTCGTGTCTATCGCCCCCCTATAAAGTCTCGGATAGTAGCTGTGAGTTTTATCGGGCACTTGGATGTCTTTGAACATGTTAACGTGGGCGCAAACGTTAGTTGAGATGGCCTGGCGCATCTGTAAACCTGAGAGTCTACCAGAGGTACTCACTCATCTGAAAAACGTCTTAAAATGGAATGGGTATAGCGAATACAAATAATGTGAAAAATTGTATGGACCGCATTAGAATTCTGGAGAAATCAACGTCAAATTAATTTTCAGGCTAATAGAAATCGTTAGAGAGGGTCTAAAGCCTCCCGATCAGGGATCCCATACAGATATTGGTTGTTTCAAAAGTTTTGTCAGTTTTCATGAGTCTATTTTGATCTGTGATATCGCAGTGGAGTTTATTGAAATAAGCGCCATTTGAATCAGTACACTTTTTCCAACAAAACAAGTCGATTAATTCCGTCAGCGAAAAAATTGCGAGCTCGGGATTCGATGAAATCGACGAAGGCCATTTTTGCCTGATCCTAATTGGTAAGTATGATGGGTAAGGCAGAACTTCGTTCAATATTCAGACGGTGATTCGTGCGGTCAGGCGTTGTCGTGGAGCAGGATCGGACCTTTTCTGTTGACCAGTGTCGGCTGATGCTGACCTTCGGTACATTTCGTTGATTCAATCAATCAATTATTAGGACTTTGCTGTGATGGTATGGCACGGTTACAAGTTATAGTGAATCAGATCAGCCTCTGACCACCATACAGTACCCATGGCCTTTTATCAGTGGGTTTTCGTCTTTGAGAAGTGCCTGGCTCATCGGTGTCCAACCACTATCCTAAATATCTCCTGTTGTCGAAAAGAATCCACTTTTCATCACAAATCCTCATCCTGTAAGCAGACCACTTCGAGGCTAAAATCTCCGGAACGAAATTTCGCAAACCAGGCATTGCCTGGTTGATTTTTCGGGCTGTTTCGGCAGCGTTTTGGTTCAATTTTAAGTCGTAAAGAAAATTTGGACAAAAATTGCTCAACGACATCATATAGTAAATAATGAGCTGAAAAGCGGAATAAAATTAAAATCTTGAAAAAATTAACAGCATCAATGCATAGAGTACAAAATTCTCTATTGATCAGTATATACTACGGCAAATTAAAATCATTATTTATTGACATATGGAGCTACAAAAACACGACATTAAAACGGACAAAACTTTTAACACACCCTAATATTATTATTCAATGAATTTCTTTCAACTGAAAGTTTGTCAGATAATAGTCTGTACGCAATATACAGTGAAGGGTGTAAACGCAGCAGTTGGAAAAAAAAAACAATCACGTAAAATACACCAGCTGACGAGATTAAAATTTGCAAGCTGATTGAAGGGATATAATACTGAACAAACTGAAGAAGTCGGCAAGAAGCATGCCAAAGGAAAATTTGTCAGCCGGTGTATTCAAATAGGCAATAAATGCTCCTGCCTGGATCCTAAGTTCACAATCTTTTTACCGAGATACAGCCAGATGACGTTTTGATTGATTTAAAATAGAATAAAAACTGTTCTTTTCGACATGTGTGGGAGGTACCTTTGCTCAACCCACTCATGGCACCCCAGCTGACATTCACGTAATAAACCAATCTGAAGTCATCTACCAAGTATTGCCCAGAAGGAAATGACTGACGAATTTTGCGCCTGGCAATCGAAAGTGAAAGAAAATCAACATGAATTAGGACTACTTACCTGCAAAAAGAGCACACGAATCAGTCCAATTAACACAACTAGAGCAATACATTGATGGATGTAACTGTTACTACGTGGCAGGAAATCATAATGAAGAAAAGAGAAATGAAACTTTCTATGTTTTTTACCACTTTTATTTGTAACTAACGTTTATTGTATAACATAGAAAGTTTCATTTCTCTTTCCTTCATTACAACTAGAGCTCTTCATTCCAAGCATGGTACTATGAGAAAACATTAATCATTTTTAAACTAACTAGACAATGAACTTCCCAAACCAAATTGCTTATTTTCACACTATGGATAGTACCTTACTGCAAATTTTGTCAAAAATATGACATTTCCATCATTGGTTTGACAGCTTCCTAATGCAACAAATAATCTTTTTTGATTTTGATATGAATATTCTATGTGAAACACTCTAATTTTATTGTGTTCATATGTTATGTTTCGAAGTGCTTTGTAAAAACTACTTGTTTTGTTTTTGATAATTACTTACTGTAGGCAGTTTGTGCTCTGGTTACTCTTGTTTTTTGTTGTTTTTTCGATTTCATCTTATCCCCACTCCCAGAACCACTGTCATCTGTTTCCGAACCGGAAGAATTTGATGACGATTTTCCAGAAGATGATGCCTCTGCATCATCAATAAAATCCTTCAAAGAACCTTCAGATTCTTCATCATCAAACTTCTCTTTTTTTTCGCTACCCTTTTCAGCCAGTGTTCTTGGATGTGTGCAAATTCTTTGTAGTTTCTGAAAATCTGTGAACAAAAATGAAGTTCTATTTGAACCATCACTTTGTCGAGCATATTTGTCCATGTAGTGTTGGTATAGTTTGACTTGAGTTTCTGACAGCTTCACAAAAAGAACGTATTCATATTTTGGAGGCAAGTATGGTTCTAGAACAGCATAATCTCTACGCTGTACAACACCATCTAGGAGCTTGTGAAGCACATGTGATCTTTTTCTCATCAGAATAGTGTCTCGTGGTGTAGAATCGGTGTATTGACCATTAGTAATGGGGTTCACAAACCGGTTCATGTATTCTTTGTAAGTACCAAGCAGATTGGGTTTTATGAATTGCACCATGCACCAATATTCCTTAAGGTTGTTCTGTAGTGGTGTACCTGTGAGGACTATTCTGCGAGCAGTCTTAATTCTATTCATTGCAATACTCAAATTGGTTTTCTCATTCTTGAGTAGGTGACCTTCATCGCACACCACCAAATCTGGACCTGAAATAAATCATGTATTTTCAAAACGAAATAAGAACTGATCGTTATGAGGTACCTGGATCGATGAATCCCACCTGAAAAGCGTTCCTTAGCTTTTTACTAAGTTTCTTATTATCAGGGTTGCTCAAGTTTCGAAACATGGCATAACTTATTATTAAAACTCCTCCTTCTTGATGCCATTCATTCACAATGTACTGTCTTTCGAAATTTTTCTTACAAGACACTAGTTCATAAACCTCAAGTGTATCACTACTGGGAATCCACTTTTTGAATTCTGCTTTCCAATTCAAAACTGTACTCAAAGGACATACGATCAAAACTTTATTTACATTCGTCTTCTCGTGGTTGGTCAACAAAGTATGTGATAATGCAATAACCTTAAAATTAAAATGTCACATTTTTAGCTCAATATTGAAAAACCTTTATTATAATTAGTAAAGTCATACTGTCGTTAAAGAAATGGAACAAACAACAAACATTAGGACAACTTTGTAACAGTAGAATATTTATTTCTTCATGTTTCAATAAACAATATACTGAATATTACTCAAGTTTTTTCCCAACACCAAACTGTTTTTTAACACCTTGCCATGTGTTTCGATCACCAAGTGATCATCTTCAAGAGAACGATCAAACTGATCTTCCTTTCTAAGATCAAACTGTTCTTCCTTTCGAAGATGATCTTCCTCTTGAAGATGATCACTTGGTGATCGAAACACATGTCGAGGTGTTAAAATAACGGTTTGGTGTTTGGAAAAACCTCCAGTAATATTCATTACTACACTAAAGGTTCCAAACAGTGCATTACAAGTAAACAAAATATCGTAATAAATCTACTGAATATACTATTCTCCTTACACAACAACATAGTATATGATGCGAACATAAATTTTACAAATGACCTGTAGTAATTTGAAAAGGGACTGTTTTCAAGTAGAGATTAGTTTTTGGGAATCGCTAAATAAATATTTCAGTAATTAATTTGTTATAGTAACTATTGAAATATATGTTATAACACATGGATCAATAAGTCCCGAGACTAACAATGAAAACAACATTTTTTTTACAAAATTTTTTTTTATTCATCAACATAATCTCCTTTTAGGGTGATACAATGGTTCCAACGCTTTTCCAATTTTTCAATACCATGTTTATAAAAAAATGTATCTTTCGCTTCAAAATAAGTTTCAGTTTCAGCAATGACCTCCTCATTTGAGCCAAATCTTTTTCCCTGGAGCATTTTTTTAAGATCAGCAAAGAGACAGTAGTCACTGGGGGCTAAATCTGGTGAGTATGGGGGGTGGGGAAGCAGATCAAAGCCCAATTCGTTTAATTTTGCCATTGTTTTCATCGACCTGTGGCAAGGTGCATTGTCTTGGTGAAAAAGGATTTTTTTTCTCTGCATGTGCGGTCGTTTTTTTGCGATTTCCTCCTTCAAACGTACCAGTAAGTCAATATAATAATCACTGTTGATCGATTTACCTTTTTCGAGGTAGTCAATGAAAATCACGCCATGCGCATCCCAAAAAACTGACGCCATCACTTTGCCAGCTGACTGCTGCGTTTTCGGACGTTTCGGACGGCTTTCGCCAGCTGTGCGCCACTCAGATGACTGCCGCTTTGACTCTGGAGTGTAGTGATGTATCCATGTTTCGTCCATGGTCACGTAACGACGCAAGAAATCTTTTTTGTTGCGAGTAAATAGCGATAAACAGCTTTCTGAATCATCGACTCGTTGCTGTTTTTGTTCCATCGAAAGCAATCGCGGCACCCACTTAGAAAAAACCTTTTTCATGCTCAATTTTTCATGAAGGATAGTAAATACACCTCCATATGATATCTGTGTCATCTCAGCAATCTCACGGAGCTTCACTTTACGATCTTTCATTACAATTTTTGTCACTTCACTCACATTTTCCGGTGTAACAGCTTCCACAGGTCTACCCGAGCGTTCTGCGTCATTTGTGTTGGTACGACCACGTTTAAACTCGGCAAACCACCGACAAATCGTTGCTTTTGATGGACAAGAGTCCGGGTAACATTTTTCAATCCATTCTTTCGCTTGCACGGTGTTTTTACCCATTAAAAAACAATGTTTTATCAGAACACGAAACTCGGTTTTTTCCATTTTTTAAACAAACTACAAAACGACTTTACTCTAACCTCGATAACTCAGCTGTTTCTGGTCCGATCGACTTAAAATTTCGACACGTTTCAAGCAAAGGTTAGTACTCTAGAAAGACGTGGTTACTGGTTTACTAAGAGCGCCATCTCTGGGTTAGTCTCGGGACTTATTGATCCATGTAGTATTTGAGTTTTTCAATATAGTTTTTGAAAATACTTTTATTTTTATGAAACACCAATATACAATATAACTAGTTGAGTTGAAACACTTTCTTCGCCAAATGAATGAGAAGGCTCTGTGTCTGTGTTTCATAGATTTTCCCCACTTGGAACAACTATTTTTGGACTTACTGAATCCAAAGTATGTAATAGTGCTGAATTATACGATAAATGGAAGTCGAATTGGAACTGCATAATCCTTACGACGTAGTACTAGACAATGAGGCGTACTATTTCATATAACATATATGTCAATTTATTCAATCTCTTCAATCCTTTGCAAATAAAGCCCCATTTGTCGAGAATCTCAAGTAGGTCGGGCAGTTGTAAGTTATTTTTATTGTTTTGCCCTCAATTTTAAACATTAAAGACTTCACAACAAACTATTGTTTTATCGAAAACAAAAGCCTTCTCAATTTCTCATTAACATACCTTAAGCATGGCCGATTACACTTTTGTTTCTTATTTTTTGGAAGCAGATATTTTTTAGTGTCACCTATATGACGTTTTACATAAAATATGACCGGGTTTAAACTGGAGCAACTTTGGTCAATCCTGAAAGATAGTCTGGAAGTACTAGCATATAATGCAGTTCCAGTATGTGAGAGCATTATTTATATTGGATTACTACAGTTCCGCCTATCAAGTCAAAATATTATTTTGAACTAAGTAGGCATATTTGAATACTGACTATAAATCAAATAACTACTCCTCTGGGTTATACCAAGAAGGGCATTGAATTATATCAGACAGGTATCAGTCCAGAATCAGCTTCAGCTTTCTTGGTACATTTCATTTAAAGAAAACCCTGATTATTTTATAAACAAGTAGTATAAGTGAACCTAACCTACTAAATACAAATGAAAACATATTCTACCTGTAATGTTTTTCCTAATCCCATGCAGTGGGCTAGAATACATCCAGATCCAGGTTCTTTTTTTAACCTTTCGACAGACTCAAAGCAAGCATCCCACATGAATTGGATACCATTTGCTTGATGTGGTTTCAATTTTTTGACAATTTTTTTATGAACTTCAAGTACATCTTTCTTTGTATTCTCGTCATGGTCCAAAACAAGCTTTTCTATTTTAGAATCTTTCTTTTCTTCAAAAATATTATTATACTGAAAGTAAAGAAAGAAATGGATACTTTTACAAGTCAAGATTTCACCATTGATGGACTTACTTTTTTTTGCTTTTCAGCGATACGAGCCTTACGTTCCTTTTCATCAGCTTCTGCCTTTTTGGTAGTTGCAGATAAAGAGGCTCTATCTAATACCTGAAAAATCACTAGTTGAATTTTAAAATTACATTTGCCACGTTAAACTTACTTTTCTGATTTGTTTTCTGGTAGATCTATCTTCTTCACTACTACTACTACTGTCTTTTGTTTTCTTAATTCTTTTACGTTTGGGCTTCCTGAGAATTATTGAAACAGTTACAGATTATTGTTGTTTATTTTAAAATAATTCAAAATAGAAACTAAATTCAGGACTGAACTTACTTATTTTCTTCACTTTCTCCCTCGTCTTCACTAGATTTATTCGAATCTGATTTGTCACTCTCTATGTCAGAGTCTTCACTATTGTTTTTCTTCTTTTTATCACTACCAGATTCGTCCGAGTCAGAGAGAACAATGGTTTTTTTTATCCGTTTTTTGGCTTTACTGAAATTACAAAATTGTGAATGATTTTAAATTAGCAATTAGTTGGCAATTATTTCATTCAAAAAATAATATCCAGTTGTGAAAAACTGAGGCAATTTCTTTAACGCAACATATATATTATGATCTTTTAGTGTTTTGCAGATGAAAACAAATACATAAGAATGCACATAAAGGATCCGGTGGAAAAAGTATGAAGTTCCATTTGAACAGATTCTGAGAAAAGTAAATCTTAAGTTTCAAATCCACAAAGTTCTTTTTGCACGCAGTACAGCGTTTATTTCGTTTTATGAAATAAACAAGAGCAAACTTAAAATTGATGAGAACATTCCTTGCCATTCTTGAGATGCTGGAAGACTGGAGACAGGAGGTGGAAGCTCAACATTCTTTCTAGGACGCTCAAGAGTCTCATCGTTCTTCAGCTGTGCAACATATTTTCAAACGTGATTTTTAGTTGACTAATTGTTTTTCCCGAAGCCATTGAGCGTGTTGATACTTCGTGTCCCTAGCATACAAATGCCACTGAAACTACAATTCCGACGTTTTTCCACTGGACCCTTCATATGTTCGTGATTAATGATCTATAAATTTTGTGTAAAACCAAGCAAGCCTTCGGCAACAAAAATTTTTTCAGACATAAATTCACAATAATACCTCCAACAAATCTGATAAGAGCTGAGGAATCTACATCTATAATGTTGTGAAGTTGTGAATATGAAGCCAGCATGTTTTCCTTAATACATTATCAAATCTGAAGGATATAGGAATACTTATAAAGTTAAAAAACATGGAAACAACTGTACATTGTAGAAACGGGGGATGACTCAAATAAAATTAATATATTTCCAGTTAAAGAAAACATTTTGTAGACTTCTATGAAGGACCACACAAAAAGTCGAAACACTACTCAAACTCGATCTTTGGGATAGCCTTCAACTTCTTCCGCAATATGCTTTTAATATCATTTGTTTGTGACACACCAGTCCTTTAAGGTTTTCAATTTTTGGAAACATGAGAAAGTCACCAGAGACATGTCTAGAGCATCGTTACAGTAATATTTTCGGCCAAAAATTCATAAGGAAGCAATGGAATGTGAGCAGGTGCATGAATTGTTTTTCCACAAATCCGCTTTTTTTTCGTATTTTCACGCAAATCATCGGCGACTTCTCTGATTGTGATTCGACAATCGTTCATAACCATTCCTTCAACTTATAATTTGAACTTAACTTGTACTAATTTATGTTTCATCAGGATATCACTGATGTTAAATAATATTGCACACACATAAAAATTTATTTTTTATTTTATATCTTTCTCAATCAAGTATGTTGACTTGAAATTTGTCAAGTATCAATATATTTATTTACATTATGTCAAAGTTTGAAAATCCAAACTATGGTTTCCACCTCTGGCTGCTCCTATTCCAAATATTTCACGTTGAATAAAATTTTCGGTTTTAAAGATTGGTCAAGCCATCAACGCCGACATTACAACTTGGCAAACAAACTTGGATGTCACACCAATAGGTGGTTCCACTTATGTCTTGAATGCATTTACACAGTGATTTTTATTATTCAATTATATACAATAAAATTGGACTTCTATAAATACTAAAACTGTATTTTTTGGTTAGGTTTCACAATGTTTGGAGTTATATTTTAAAATTTTAAATCCCAGATTACCTTGACTCTTCAAATCATTAATTAATCAAGTTCCCTTATAATAAATGACAATAAATGATCTACATAATTATCATGAATGTAAAACATATAATAAAAACCATTTCAATTTGAATTATCTTTAGCTTTTTAAAATTTAAATACTTCTTGCTGATAAAAGCAAGCATACCTAACGATATCTTCTCTGGATTTTTCATTCTTCGAACAAAATTTACTAAATTCCTCATCAGTATCACTGCTGTCAATCATTTGGGTGGATAATTTGTTATTCTTCGTTGTATTCTTGTTACTTTTGCTATTATCACTTGATTCTTCATTTGATTCCCTCTGAAACAGTGAAAAAAATCTTATTTTTTAGTAGAAACAAAAACACTATAACTTTTCATCCTTCTCATCTCTCATAAACTCAAGTTTTATAATTGTTCTACAAATAAAAAAATATTTTTCGGTAATATCGATAAATGTTTAAATAATCAAATGATTCTACTGCCAAACACGAAATCACTTTCTGTCACTCTGCAGCTTTCATTGTTGACATATAATTTAATAATAACAGAGACCAAAGAGCTAGAGCTGAGCAATTATCCAATTGATTGCGTGGTGTGAAAGCTGCTAAGAGAGAGACGATTTCATTTCTTTAGGAGGTTGATGTAAAGGCAATGGGCCACCGTCGGAACTCTCATTCATCTGTCATCAGATGGTGTCTTTATATGGTTTTCGTCAAACCATTTCTTACTCACGATTATTCTTTTTAAGTACCACTAATGAAACATTTTGATTTACCCTTCTCAAAGATCATCTGAAAATTATGAACAGCTGAAAAACCCAGAATTTATTGAAAGTTTTGAAGATCTTTTGAATAAAGAATTTATCATTTGGATGAATAGAAGATACCTTCCATTTCAGTATCTTAATATCAACTTGTATATGAATAATGATTAATAATTAATTTGTCACAGCGAAACCTTGCTAGTCAGATTTCTTGGCAGCTGCACGTGCTTAATGGACAGCAATTCACCTACACATGTTTTTTTATTCTGACGCAGTAGTTGGGAGCCTTTGTCATTTTGAAATATTGAAACATATTATTACATAGTGATAAGTTCATATCATTTCCGGATGTTGGGGAATATTTCAGATACTCCTTACGATATATAGATAGATATTTATTTTCTTCTGTTTGCCACGTTTACATGGATCAGGTAAGTGAGCAAAATTACATAAATGAAAAATATAAAAGTCAAATATGCTAAATATAAAATGCATGGACATGGATCATCAATTCAGGGTATGAAAAATATAAAGAAGTATGAACCATGTACAATTACATAAAATGCAAAAAAATGAAAAAAGTAAACCTATAGGAGTATACACAGACAATTGAGGATCAGAAATGAGTGGAATATTTCAGTGAGATACAAGTCACACAATGACATGACAACATATGAATAACACTACACAAAATGAAGATTTACTACACATTAGAGAAAAAGTTCCATAAGCACTAATCGCATACTTACTTGTTTTTTCAGTGGCCCCTTTGTATTGTTGTTTTTTGAAAATTAGTGTAGAGCAAGACTTCATTTTGTGAGGGAACAAGTTGAAATTATTTTTTTTAAGGACAAAACACAAGCACTACAGGAAAATCCTTAAGACACTTTCAGAGCGGTGCCTGTGCGAAAGTAGCGATTCACATTGGATTTGAATCCCTGGAGATTAAATCCATTTGGAAAAACGTTCTCAGGAAGTTTATTGCACATCTCCAGATGAAAGAGTTCTCAAACAGTGAAGTTCGAGGTGAAATGAGTTGAACCTCAAAACGATGAGCAGCCACAGTCCGTCACATATTTCTGATATGTACCGGTCTTGGTGGAATCAAATGTGTGGTCACTTGAACACTTCCCATGAAAGTATCTATAGAAGAGTTTCAAATCTCCAACCTTTCTTCGATGTTCCAGGCTATCAAGAACTCATGTAAAAATCACCAACAATACCTATATAGTAGGAGGCAGATCGTGTAAGGACAGTCTACTTCCGAACACGTAACAAACACCACTTTCCCTAAATAGTAGGGAGCGGATCAAGTAAGGTTGGTCAACTTCCGAACACTTAATGAAAATCACCAGTAGATGACAAATGAGACTTTGTCGAAACACCGTAAGATCAATCCAAGTGAGGATAAAAATAAAGAAAAGGATCAAAACCTGAAAATCAGTTCAGCATTCCTGTTTGTGAGGACCTTACGATTTAACACACACACACACAAATATATATATATATATATATATATATATATATATATATATATATATATATATATATATATTGAGTGAATTCAGTCGTTGCCGTTTCAGAGGATCGACCTCCCTTTTAAAACCATGTTGACAGTTTTGCGAAATTTCGTATTTATCTAGAAATGAATTGAACCTATCGTGGGCAGCTTTTTCAATAACTTTGACGATGGAACTAACCAGTATAATTGCCTTATAGTTTTCAATCAGTTGCTAGTCTCCTTTTATAAAAACTGGTATTGTTTTTGAAACTTTTAATTTGTCTGGAAATATTTCTGTAAGTAGAGACGGGCTGATTATTCGTCTGAGCAGGTTCTAAAACATATTTGCAGTCCTTTATTAATCTTACAGGTATTTTCTCTAGTCCCACCTAAGTCTGGTTTTTGAGATTTAAGGTAGTGCTGATAACTTTGGGTTCACTATAGGGATGAAAAAAACATAGTGGCATGATTGACAAAATTTATACCATTGTCATTACATGCCTTAGAGTATTCGCAACAGAGTTTACAAAATGTGTTCCAAACAATACATAAATAAGCTGAATTGAAGGGATTATATTTTTAGAAGTGATTAATTTTTGGGAAAGAAAGTTTTTGGCTTTCTACTACTCCATCTTGATACAAAAAACAAGGATGAGGGAATCTTCCAAGGAGAGGAAGAAAGTAATCAATTCTAAATTAAGTAACTCTATACATGGATGTGTAGATCATGCAAAGAAGTAACTTTCAGATACAAACTGAAAGAAAATCCTCATGAAACAGCTACTTTACTTTCATATAAACATTGAATAACACGAAAGAAAAAAATTCTTTCAAAACAAATACTTCTATATGAACACTGAATTATACAGAAGATACTTTTCTCTACTTAGTTTGTATTTCAAACATTCGTTGTGGAATACAAATCAGATAACATTCACATGAATTCTACTTTAAATGAATAGTAATAAATTGCATAGAGTTACTTAATTTATAATTGATTACTTCCTTCCTTTCCTTGGAAGATTCCCTCATCCCTGTTTTTTGTATCAAGATGGAGTAGTAGAAAGCCAAAAACTTTCTTTCCCAAAAATTAATCACTCCTAAAAATATAATCCCTTCAATTCAAATAAGATTCCTCTTGGCTGGGTTCAAATCAAATAGGTGAATGAATGACATTACGATGTCATCGACGACATAAGCAGATCAAGCTTATTCCGTGACATTAAAAATCGTAATTCATGAATGAACTGTGTGTATTTTCTATAATGTTATCCAATTTGGTACTGAAGAGCCTTGGGGCAAGTGTCTTAAGGCGAAACATCGGTGTATACCAGTGAGGGTGCAGTGTTCCATGTAAGTGCAATTTATTACCATTCATTTAAAGTAGAATTCATGTGAATGTTATCTGATTTGTATTCCACAACGAATGTTTGAAATACAAACTGAGTAGAGAAAAGTATCTTCTGTATAATTCAGTGTTCATATAGATATTTGTTTTGAAAGAATTTTTTTCTTTCGTGTAATTCAATGTTTATATGAAATTAGCTGTTTCAGGAGGACTTTCTTTCAGTTTGTGTCTGAAAGTTACTTCTTTGCATGATCTACACATCCATGTATAGAGTTACTTAATTTAGAATTGATTACTTCCTTCCTTTCCTTGGAAGATTCCCTCATCCTTGTTTTTTGTATAAAGATGGAGTGGTAGAAAGCCAAAAACTTTCTTTCCCAATAAATAAGCTATTGTTGATTCATCAAAATACTTCAATCCATCGTCTTGTAGGAGTAACATTTCCAAAATGTTATCCAGGTTTTCGAAATTGATGATTAATTTTGAAGAAATTTCTTATATGAAACCAACATCAGGAAAATGATAAGCAGGAATGGCTTTGAGTAATTGCAATCTATGCTGCATTTCAGTGATAATGAAACTCCAAACAGATATCACCCTTACTAGAGAAGCTTATTACAAGATTTCCGATAATTGAAAATCGAATTCCTTCAGAGTATCATTTCTCGAACTAGGCTGAAGCGGACAACAAACAGGTTTGTCATCGCCCCATCTGCCTGTGAACGAAGTAACCAACCGCGAATCCGAAATTTGAATATCGGTAATCATAGACACTACTTTACACTGACGAGTGGTCTATTGCGGCAGTTGTATCACCAACAGCATATGCAGGAATAACTTCAGTGAAGAATCCTGCACTGACACCTGTCAGATATAATCCAACGCCCTTTGTGGTATTAGCCAGGGGAGTAGTTGTTTTCTGATAGTATCAGTCCATTAACCTCAGTGTAGGGAGTTGAGACTGGCCTGAACGTATTGTTCCTTTAGATGATTTAATATATTTAAAAAAGGACACAAATTCAGCATAAAAAATATATAAAATTTGTCTTTATATTTATCACACATATAAAAACATTATTGTAGTGATGTCGCTCGGTGGTAATTTATTTGACAAAAGACAATCACTTTTCACACATAAATATTACACAAGTGTTACATTTGCATAAGAAATGCAGATAAAATCGAAAATTGAACTCTTTGGATATTTTGAACAAAAAAGTTGAAAAAGTATTTAATTTATGCTAGACAAACAAATACTGGAGTCGTCATGATGAAATGGCTGGACAAGAGGGAAGTGATACTGCTTAGCAAAAACACACGGATATAATGAAAAAAGTGCAGCAGATGGGGGAAATAGAAAAACAACTTATAATCACTGATTATAATGATACCCCAAGTCCTTCACTTATATGTCAGATAAAATGCAGGCAATTTTCCATTGCATGAGGAGGGGAAATAAGTGTTATACGAAATTGGGCGCCACATTATTGTTTGGATCTGCGATGGTGAATGACAATATTACTTACAAAGTAAGGCAGAACAAAATGTCTATCACCGAATTCAAAAAGCAGGTGGCTTCAAAGATGTTAGGTAAATACTCCTACAAAAATGTAGTACATTCAAATGAAAATAGAGATCGTCATAAGCACATTATAGCTGAGAAAAACTTGGAAGAAAAGGAGCTCGAAACAAAAGCTGGCGGTTTAAAAAAAATCTTATCATCCGTGTTTTTCTTGGTGTCATCGGCATCGACTACATTGGTCATTAGCCTCGTGTCCTGAATAGGCAATGTTAGGGAGCATCATGGCTATTCGCAGTCCGTCAGACATTTAATGTTGCAGAATCATCCCAGCTTCAACTGGATAAATTCTTTCAAATAAAAATATCTGGTCAATGTTGGGATCGAACTCCCGACCGACGCACTACCACTGCGCCAATTCACCGCTTCATCTGTGTTGTTCAACGTATTTCCAGTCAGCAAAAACTTTTGTATTCCTCAGCCAGATATTTTCAAACTATATGAACTACAATTTATATTGCTGCATTCAAGACAGGCTATCCAAAATAAATTTCAGCATTGAGGTATGAACCTGATACCAAGCTGTCCCAAGGCTTTGAGACATTGAGGCATAGAGTTGATGCCACCCGGGGCTTAACGTCTTAAGCTACTTGCTTTAGGAATATTCATATATTCAGCTATATATACTTCCTGCCTAGTGAAAACGCTTCAGATTTGTAATGTACACTTGTATGCGGATGATACTCAAATTCATTATAGTTTTCAACCCAGTACGGTAGTGGAGTCATGTGACCTTATAAATGAGAAACTTGATAGGTTCATTGAAGTTCCAGAGGATAATCTTAGTATTAATTGCAGTAAATCTAATGTCATTCTTTTTGGCAACAAACAAGATGAGATTTCTGATAGTGTAATGCGCGATGTACACGAGATAGTAACTTGCGATAGCACCTCTGAGAGTGACTTCCGCTAACGTTTACATACAAGCAAATAATTGAAGCAATTTCTTGCGGCAATTGCTATCCCAAGACAACTCCGTGCATACTTTCAGCAAGTGATTGCGTACCTATTTATACGATATAGTGGGACAGTAGTGTGATAAAATGTATCGTCACAGAAAAAGAGTCGCAGCCGCAGCTGTTGTTATTACAATAGGTTTGTTCTAGCAGCGATTTCAAACGATACGGAATCGTACGAAGCATGCGCATACGAATATAGGCGTTCTAGCAAAGCAAATCCAGGATTCGAATTAATAGTCGCATGTTCTAGCGAAGACGAAATCCAGTTTACAAACCGTATGAGAACTGTCGAAGTAGTCCAGAGGAATTCGTAAGGATTTTCAGTTTGTGACATGCGCAAATATTCGGAGTGATCGAGTGATCCGATATCACGTTTGTTATGATTTTGGAATATGGATTTGTTGGTTATGTTATGTACTAAAGAAATGAGAAACCAAAATAGAAATATTTAGTGGCCTGATAATTGGTTTAAAAATCTTGTTTTTTATAGAACGGCAATCCTCAAAACTGTCAATTTTTTCATATTTGCATTTGGAAATTCAGGTGAGTAAAATGATTTTATGTTTTTGAATGAAAATCAAGCAAGAATTTGGTGATTTTCAACTATGCATCAACTATTCAACTCCATTATTACAGGTAGGATTAGCCGAAATGTCATCAGAGTCATCAAGCTCTGAATCAAATTGGGGAAATAATTCTGAATCATCCAATGATGAGGAACTTGTCGAAATGCTGTTTCATCACCATGAGGAAGAGGATGAAGATAATCACATCAATAGAGATGCTGCAGACCACAGAAATTTTGTAGCTTGACAAGTTTTAAGATAACAATAAAATTGTAATATTTCTGTTTGTTGATGTTAATTTCATTGTTTGGCATAAGTTAAATAAACATCCATTCAGGTAAAATAAGAATGATTTTTCAAACAGTATAAAAATATAATTTGCTCAAGGGTGGGTACTTTACGACCGGATTAAGAGTCAATTAAAGTAATCGGTGCTGAGAATGACACCACATCCTGTCATTTGCTAGAGAGACAGCACAGCCCTAGCACTGATTATTTCAACAGGCTGTTAATCGGGTCGTAAAGTACTCGTCCTAACACATAAACTAATAACTTCTTTCTATATAATATCACATAACAGGAACCCTATGTATGACATAAGATATCAAACTAAATCCCTCATACTAACATTGAATTCAGAATTTATCAACATCTGAATTCTTATCTTTGCTCATTTGTCTGAGCAAATTATTTCTTGTTTCTAATAATTCATTTCTCTTCTTTCTTATTTATAACTTTTCTTTTTCCAATTTCAACATTTCTTCTATTTTGAATTTTTCCATTTTGACCAAGCCGATGACTATTCAAGCCAATTCAATATGTTCATTTTTATCGGTTTTCACCTTCACTTTTCGCTGCACAAAATATAAATTTCAAATTTCCAACTAATAAGTCAGTTTAAATGACAATTTGACAATTGAAATTTATCAACACAAATAAGCATTCTAGCAGGACATGAATCTCAAACTATTTGCAACCAGTCTCACGGCATACATGCGCAGTTGGCCAGTCCATAACACCAGCTTCAAACCATCCGAAATTTCTTGCTAGAACAAACCTAATGTTGCGTTCAAAAAAACAAAGAGAAAGATCTAGAAAAAGATTATGGGTTAAAGAGTGGATAGCCCAGAGACCAACTGTTGGTACTGATATAATGTTATTACCTGAATTGAGAAGTGAAGATCCAAATCAATTAAAAAAAATTCTGCGTATGTCAGAAGCCGATTTTAATTTTTTACTAGAGTTAGTGTCTAGTAAAATATCAAAAATTGACACAAATATGCGCGAATCCATTAAAGCAAGAGAACGATTGGTTCTAACGTTAAGGTTTTTAGCTACAGGTAAATATTTCAATAGTAACCTATAAATAAAATATTTATATTAAGGTAACATTAATTTTATTTTGCCATATATAAACACGTCCAAATTTAAAAACAAAGTATTTCATTCTTTCACAATTAAACTAACTTTGGCTACTGCCTGTTAATAAGAGTAACTTTTAGTTTTCTAAAAAAATAAACAAAACTTAATCATAACAAAAAATAAAAACGTTTTTTGTAGGTGATTCATACCATTCACTCATGTATCTGTTTCGAATCCTTTTGTATGTACGATCTCAAGGATAATTCCTGAATGCTGTGAGGCTCTGACGGAGGTCCTAAAAAATGATTACTTTAAGGTAAGTCTAGTTATACCATAAGCACTTCAACACCACCAGACGTAAAATTAGTATTACATATAAAAAATGTATTAAGTAATTTTAAGAATCGACTTTGCTAAAAAGTTTATTCTGGCTACTTGCAAAGTTAAATGTTGTGCCTAATAATGTTATGTTTAAGTGCAGTTAGCCAACTATTTATCTATTAATTATTTTCATTACCTGTTTCACGGAAAACTTCAGACCTGAATGAATTTGCACTGTGTGAGGTTGATGAATGAGCGATGGGAACTGGATGTATTATGGGTTGAAACGTGGATGGTGGGACTGAATAGATAGATGCCTCAGAGTCTCTCGAATATGATGATGAATGTGAGTGTATGGACAAAGCTGAAGCACTTCTTTCATTGGCGTCAATTTCTGATATGTCTAACATAGCTTTCTGAATGATACATTTCATGTTGCAAAGATCTAAGTTCAGAAGCAACAAAGTCTCAAAATAAATTGAACTCATCACACGGTTTGTTCAATTCAGTCATTGCTTTTTCCATAGTAGCATCGTCAATGCATATACGTTTTTTTTTATTTGTTTTTTTGTCGGCAGTTGTAGGCGTTGCCTCAGTTAAATTTTGCAAAGTCTTATTCGCAATGTTTTCTAAATTATCCTAAAAAAGTAACAAAATAATTATTTTCAGGTCCCAAATACATCAGAAGAATGGTTGGAGCATGCAAAAGAATTTGAGGAAAAATGGAACTTTCCTCATTGCGTTGGGACTTTAGACGGCAAGTATGTTGTAATACAAGCACCCCCCCGCAGTGGAAGTTATTACTATAATTATAAAGGTACAAATAGCATTGTCCTCATGCCACTTGCTAGCGCAAATTATAAAATTATATACGCTAATATTGGCGCTAATGAAAGAATATCGACTGTGGTTTATCAACAGCTCTACAAAAAAAATTTATAAATTAGCCCCCTCCAGAGCCATTAGTTGGACGTACGAAGCAAGTACCATATGTAGTAGTTGCAGATGATGCATTTGCCCTGAAGCCATATTTAATGAAACCATATCCATTCAGGAATCAACCCGGCATTAATCGTGTTTATAATTATCGTCTTTCAAGAGCAAGAAGAATAGTTGAAAATGTATTTGGGATCATGGCTACAAGATTTCGAATTTTAAGAAAACCAATTGCACTTGCACCGGAAAAAGTAAAAACAATTGTAACAACAATATGTGTCCTTCATAATTTTCTTATGTCCCGTAACATGTCTACTAATCTGTATGCTCCGCCAGGCACTTTCGATACTGAAAATGAAAACGGAAACTGGCGTAATGAAGGATTACCAACAGAAAATCTGTTACCGCTACAATACGGAAATGCTCACAATTACTCAGTAACTGCTAAAGAAATTCGAGAGGAAATTCGTGATTATTTTATGTCGACCGAAGGGGAAGTTTCCTGGCAATACAAGTATATTTAAAATTGTAAACGAATTATTTACCAACAAAAACTAAAACACTTAATTTAAAAAAAATGTTTGTTTACTTACCAAGTTATCCTCGGTCTCAGCCACTTCATTCTGATTGATAAGGAATTTTAATGCTTCAAAATATTCCCAAGAACTTTTGTAGATTTCGTCTGTATCTTGACCACTTTTTCTTTTTTCAATTTTTTTTATATTCTTGGTTAGTTTGGGTGCGAAGATTGTGAAGTTTCCGCTGAATTTCCGTCTCGTTTGAGTTAAATTTTTCGGCTATGATTTTTAGCGCTTTTTGTTTTTTTACTGTATCCCTATAAATTTTTGATTTTATTTGCCATAATTCTGGAAATTCTTCAAACATTCCTATTAACGCATATGTCTCTTCCTTTGTCCATCCACGCTTATCATCTTCCATATTTCTTTTTTCACTTGCAGTTAAACTTTCAACAAATCCGAAATAAATAGGTGATTCCTAGAGCGATCTCCTAACAAGTTTACACTGGTACAAGATTCTCACCGCAACCGCTTGCCGTAAATATTTTCACTTTCTGGGAGACTACTCTTAGAGAGTGTTTACAGGCGCAAGTATAGGTGGAAGTACTCTCAGACAGTGACTTTTGATAGTTTTACTTGCTCGTGTACACCGCGCATAAGTATTGTAATAAAAAATGAAGTACTTCAAAACGTAAGTGAAGCCAAAAGTTTAGGTATAATGATGGACTCCAATTGAAAATTTGAAAAATATATATATCAGCTTATTCAACGTGCATACTTGACTCGTTCCTTTCACCGCCAATCTTTAGATAAGATTTATTCAGGCGTAGTTATACTTATCAAATATGTTCAATATATAATCAGGTTCCTACTATGTTCAAATCCTACAGTTTGCCTATAAGAAACACTTGTTTTCAATGCAATCATAATATACGTACGATGGAAGATTAGAAACAGGTGTCATTGTTTTAATTTCATTCTTACATATTGTTAAGTTCAACCCACCTAGCGATATTACTTAAGGTTAAGAGGAAAAACAGTTTATGAGCTGATTTTACACTGTGTCCGTAAAGTATGGAACAAATTCATTTTTAGCTAAACATATCATTTTAAGAAATAATCCTGAAACACGTCGATTTTTGATGTTAATTTACCGTATTTAAAAATAATAATCTAATATACAGGGTGAATTACGTTCGAGTAATGACGTCACCGTCATTTTTTTTAAATGGAACATCCCCATTTTGTCTCAATTTTCGGATTACTCTAGCTGAGCTGATTCCAAAAATGTATCACATATTGATTCCAATTGGTACAGGGTGGACAAAAATACAGTAGTTGTGTGTGTGCTAATAAAGTAACGCGTAACATTCTTTATTAGGTAAATTAACAATATTATCAAAAATACTTATTGTCTAGCGGCAATTGGTTTGAATGTAACACCCCGTAGTTTGCTACATGTTTAGAGTAATAAAAATGAGCTTGTGGTCTAGCAGACAGAATATGAAAGAAATTATTTCTTATCTACATTTATAAAAAACATAGTCGTCTAGTTTTTTGTGAAATATCATTATTTGTTTAGTAATTTATTGATGTTCAGTGACAGTTTAGTACTACAATATTTTTGATATTCGTGAATATTCGAATGATTGCTTAGATTTAATTGGAAGTAGAAATGGAGTTAAGTGTAAAACAAAGAATTCAAATACTTATGATGATTGGGTATGGAGACAGATCGCGAACTCAGATGGAAGTGTGCAATTTGTTTAATGATAAATATCCAGAAAGACCTATAACGCGTTCAACAGTCAGTAAGCTGGAAACGAAATTTTGAGAAACTGGTATGGTTGCAAATGTACGCAAATCAGGTCGTCCCCCTGCAAATGCTGATATAGCATTAGATGTTTTACTGAGTTTTGAAGAAGATGCGCACACTTCTGTTCGTAAAGTTAGTCGCGAAATCGGTGTTGGCAAAACAACGGCACACAAACTATTGAAGCTTGAAAAATGGCATCCTTATAAAATCAAACTTGTGCAAGAATTAAACGAAGATGATCCCGATAGACGACTCCAATTTTGCGAAGAAATGATGGATGAATGTCACCGAGACCCTCTCTTGATACAAAACACTATTTTTTTCTGATGAGTCCACTTTCACGGTAAATGGTGAGGTTAACCGTCAGAATTGTAGATACTGGGCAAAAGAAAACCCCCACTGGATGCGTGAGCATCATACACAATACCCTCAAAAGGTAAATGTATGGGCTGGAATTGTACGAAATCGAATCATTGGACCCTACTTTATCGAAGGTAATTTAAACGAGGCAAAGTACCTTGAGTTTTTAAGGGGGTATCTCGTACCTACTTTACGTAATTTATTTCCCAGCAGACGTAATCCTGGAGGTTTTGATGAAATTTTATGGTTTCAACAGGATGGTGCACCTCCACATTATGCTGTAGATGTTAGAAGGTACGTAAATGAAATTTTCCCGAACAGGTGGATTGGTAGACGTGGACCCACTGAATGGCAAGCGAGGTCACCAGATTTAAATCCTTTGGATTATTTTCTGTGGGGCCATCTGAAGAATGTTATTTATAAAACGAAACCAGCAAATATTGAAGATGTACAAGTGAAAATTCGAACAGAAATAAGCAATATTACGCAAGAAACCATACACAAGGTTCAACAAGAATTTGTACACCGTTTGGGTTACTGTCAAATACAGCAAGGGCTGCAGTTCGAACATTTAATATAAAGTCATGTATTCCAGCATATTCTGTCCGCTAGACAATAAGTATTTTTGATAATATTGTTAATTTACCTAATGAAGAATGTTACGCGTTACTTTATTAGCACACACACAACTACTGTATTTTTGTCCACCCTGTACCAATTGGAATCAACATGTGATAAATTTTTGGAATCAGCTCAGCTAGAGTAATCCGAAAATTGAGACAAAATGGGGGTGTTCCATTTAAAAAAAATGACGGTGACGTCATTACTCGTCATTCACCCTGTATATTAGATTATTATTTTAAAATACAGTAAATTAACATCAAAAATCGACTTGTTTCAGGATTATTTCTTAAAAAGACCTGTTTAGCTAAAAATGAATTTGTTCCATACTTTACGGACACAGTGTATATCATCTTAAACTGAACTTCGCCTTTTGCTTTGGGCCAAATTCACATTATATATGTATTCTTTTCATTCTATAAATGGAAGAAATAAAGTCGTTTTTTATTATTATTATTGTGATGTACTGCTATTGAAAATGTATTTAATCACCCAGTATTTCCATATTATTTATTTCGGTAAGAAATACCAATGTTTTTTATGTTTTGCTACCTTTGTTTTTATATTGTATGTTCGCAGTCTATTGGAAATGTTTTGAGTGAATAAAGGACCTTGATATTTTACTTGCAATTAAATAATTTCACCCAGTCATTCCCAATACATTACAGAAGTGGCGACGAGGGGTGTTAACACTTCATAAAAAGTGTCAGAACCCAGTGTAATAGTGTTTTTTTTTTTGGACAAACAGTATTTTGGCTCGCGAAAATGCCAGATCCACAAACAAATCGAAATCCATCATATTATGGACAAGTACGGGAATTCAGTGCTCAAGATAGAGACTGGGTAATTTATAAGCGTAGACTTGATAATTATTTCCAAGTAAATGATATTGCTGATAAGAAAAAGGCAATATTGTTGAATGCCTTGGATGAAGATGCATACAAGTTGATATATAATTTGTGTCTTCCGAAGTTTACAGAGGAAAAGAGTTATCAACAACTCACAGAACTGTTCAATCAGTACTTCAAAGTGTCCGAGTCACGGTTTGTGGCCAGATCGAAGTTTTTCGCAGCTTTCAAGAATCAACATGAAAGAGCCAATAAGTGGGCGGCAAGAGTTAGAAATTTAGCGCTCAACTGCGAATTTGAAGAATCAGTAATTGATATGATGTTAACGTGATCGATTCATCGTTGGATTTGATAAAGGGTCAGTTCAATCTAGACTTTTCAGGGAAAAGTCAACTTCCAAGTTTGCAGATGTTTTAGAAACTGCATTGGCGGAAATGGCGTCAGATGATAATTATGCCAGCAGCAGACAACCATTCATCAAATCGGAACCAGGAGTACATCATGTTTCTTCAAGAAAATATCGGCACACTGCAGCTTCATCATCGCAAACATCACACAGTTCTAAACCTAAGAAGAAGTGCAAGTGTTGTGATAGAAATAATCATAATTCGCAAAATTGCCGATTGCGTAATAATTTGTGTAATTTGTGCAAGAGCAAAGGGCATATGAGTCCTATGTGTCCGAAGAAGAAAGAAAATGCAAGAGGAACATCTACTCCAAGATCCATTCAAAATTTTATTGAATGCGAAAATTTGTTTTCGATAACAAATAAAATGGTTGTAGACAATCCATATATTGTACATGTTTTAATTGATGGTAAAAGTTACTCATTTCAACTTGATACAGGTGCAAGCATATCGGCTATATCTGATAGTTTTTGAAAAGAAAACTTCTCGAATTATGAACTATCTCCTCCAGATAGATGTTTAAATGTTTATACAGGTGAAAAAATGTTCGCTTTGGGTATGTGTAGAGTCACTGTTAGCTATAATGATGCTCAAAATATTTTGAATATTTTTGTTATTAAAAATGGTGGACTTCCTATTCTCGGTAGAGATTTTATGTCTCTGTATAAACTTGGTATAAATCAGATACATTTTTCGACAGAATCGCTGGATATACAAGTTTTAATGGGAAAATATTATTCAGATTTTTCTCCAGGGATAGGAACTTTCAATAAAGGTACAGTTTCTCTGAAATTGAAAAATCAAAATGTAGTTCCAAAATTCATTAGAGCAAGGCCATTGCCATATGGTATTCGTGATCAAGTTGATGTAGAATTGAAAAATTCACAAGATTCAGGTATAATTAAACCGGTGGACTATTCTCCTTGGGCGACTCCTATTGTGCCAGTTAAGAAAAAACGGTAGTCAGAATTTGCGGAGATTTCAAAATCACGTTGAACCCAGTTTTAGAGATTGATCATCTATTCCCCTGCCGCGAATAGATGATGTTTTTTCAAAATTACAGGGTGGAGTAGTTTTTTCTAAAATTGACCTTTCGCAGGCTTACACACAAATATGTCTAGATGAAGATTCTAAGGTTTGAGTTACAATTTCTACCTATAAAGGTCTTTTTCAGGATCAAAGATTACCATATGGAGTTGCATATGCACCTTCAAAATTTCAGAAAATCATCGAATCTTTGACCCACGACATTGAAGGATGCGTATATTTTTTAGATGACATACTCATATGTGGAAGAGATTGTAGCGAACATCTAGAAAGATTGAATCGCCTCTTTTCTAGATTACAGGACGTGGGGTTAAAAGTTAGTCCAGATAAATATAGTTTTTCTTTACATAAAATAAGTTATCTTGGTTACATAATAGATAAAGACGGTTTACACACGTCACCAGAAAAAATTTTGGCAATAAAAAATGCACCAGCACCTACAAATGTTAAACAGTTACAGTCTGTATTAGGTATGATTAATTATTATGGGAAGTTTATACCCAATTTAGCTACTTTATTACACCCACTATATGAACTTCTAAAAAAGAATGTAAAATGGGCATGGACTACAAATTGTGAAAATTAATTTCAAAAGGTGAAAGAAATATTGATGTCGACAAGATTATTGGTTCATTACAATCCTGAATATGCATTGAAATCAACCACTGAAGCAAGTCCCTATAGGTTGGGTTGTGTTCTTTCTCATGTTATCAATGGACAGGAACACCCAATCGCATATGCCTCACAAACATTTTCGCTGGCTGAAAAAAATTACCCTCAAGTGGAAAGGGAAGAGTTATCAATAATATTGCCATTGTGCAAATTTTACCAATATTTGTATGGTAGGGAATTCACACTTGTTAGTGATAATAAATCACTATTTGCGATTTTTAATCCCAAAAACGGTATTCCACAGTATTCAGCCAATCCTTTGAGACGGTGGGCTGTAATATTATCAAATTATAGATACAAAGTAGAATACGTTGAATCGGAAAAAAATAACGCGGATTTTTTATCTCGATTGCCAGTCCAAAATAATGAAAACAAAATTTGGGAATCAGTTGATGTAGATTATATAAATTATTTTTCAGATAGTCAATGTTTATCTACAAATTTCAAATCTATTAAAGAGTCTACAAAACTTGATGAGGTTTTACAAAACGTTATGAAATTAATGAAAAATGAGTGGCCAAAGTACGCGAAGAAAAATATTAAATTCAAACAATTTTATATGATTCGAAATGAATTGACAATTGAAAATGAAGTTTTGTTGTGGAATAACAGAATTGTTATACCTGAAAGTATAACCTGGACAATTGCTTGAGCAATTACATTTGTCACATCTTGGGATAGTAAAAATGAAATCAATTGCAAGAGCAAATTTTTTTTGTCCGGGAATTAATAAAGATATAGAATTTACATGTAATAGTTTCGACAATTTTTCAGTGAATAAAAATAGCCCCCCAAAAACAACATTGATTCCTTGGAAATGGCCAGAAGAAGTTTTTTCTCGTATTCACATTGATTACATGGGGCCTTTTCTAAATAAATATTTTCTCATAATTTTAGATGCTCACTCAAAGTGGGTGGAAGTTTTTCCTACTTCTAATATCACATAGTACACATAGTAATATTGCATAGTACATTTGCAAGGTATGGGTAACCAAAACTTATAGTTTCGGATAACGCGAAATCTTTCACAAGTGCTGAATTTCAGTAATTTTTACAAAAATATAATATTGAACACATTACATCATCACCATTCTTTCCACAGTCGAATGGCACAGCCGAAAATACCGTCAAAAATATAAAGAATGCGCTGAAGAATTCTCTAGGACGAAATGAAAATATTGACATAAACATCGCATTGAATAATTTTCTATTTGATTACAGGAATTGTATTCATAGTACAACAGGAGTCTCACCCTCAAAATTAATGTTCGGGCGTGATTTGAAAACTAGATTCAGTAGTTTGAAACCCGACTGGAAACTAGAAATTCAAAAGAGAGTTTTTGATAAGACAACAAAAGCAAATAGAAAATTTCGGGGGGAAGATCGATAGGAAATTTGTTATTGGCGAGAAAGTCATTGTAAAAGATTACTGAGAAATTAATAAATATACTTGGATACCTGCAATAGTTGAAAAAATTATTGGTAAATGTACCTATATCGTTAGAATTCCTGAAATAGGTAAATTATGGAAACGTCACACTAACCAAATCAGAAAATGCAAATTACAGAGTTTCCACCGAGAATAGGAATCTAGAGAAAACTGATTTGAATAATGACTGATTTCAAACAATTCTCCTATTGATATACAACCTGATGTGAGTAGACCAAAAAGAAATAGAAAACCACCAGAGCGTTTGAACTATGAATGAATTGTTTATGTTTTTTTGAAATTACTTATATTTTTTTAACTGAAAAGGGTACCTATAGAATTATTAATATTATTTTCGAATTTATTTTTTATCTTTTAAGTTTTGATTTGATGGCGGAGGATGTGATGTACTGCTATTGAAAATGTATTTAATCACCCAGTATATACATATTATTTATTTCAGTAAGAAATACCAATGTTTTTTATGTTTTGCTACCTTTGTTTTTATATTGTATGTTCGCAGTCTATTGGAAACGTTTTGAGTGAATAGAGGACCTTGATATTTTACTTGCAATTAAATAATTTCACCCAGTCATTCCCAATACATAACAATTATTATTAAAAGAGTTGTTCAAATATTGAATTCACATAAGATATCTTAACCATAAACTGAAACTTACCCCAGTTTTACTGGATTCTTTCCCTGAATTCTTGGAGTCTGATTCGTTTTCAGATTCACTGTTAGACTTTTCTTTTTCCTTACTTTTGTCATTTCCTAATAGTTTTTTGTCTTCATTTCTAGTTTTCTGTGTTTCAGAGTTATCTTCATTTGAATCATCATTACTGTTTTTATCACCAGATTTTTTACCATTACTTGTACTCAGCTTTTCCTGGAGTGTCAAAAAATTAGGTTTTTATCTTATAAAATGACCGACGATTTGAAGTGATATTCAAGCAGAGGTGATTTTACTAATAACAAATGTCAACTATGGATGAATATACAACTTTTTCTGTAAATTGAATATTTTTGAACTAGTTAATTAATTGTGTGAAAAACTATTCATTTCCAGACATAGAACTTTTCAGGAAAATTTTCACTCAAGTGTAGTGCTAATGAAATATATCTACAAAAGTGTTGTTTTTACAAAATCGCTTCCACATTCGAAATTAAATCAACTTTATGGTTTCAAGCGGGATATATATCAAGAAAATATAATTGAAACAAATTCATTCCATTATATTTCAATTCTCAATGATAAAATTATGTTTGCTTGATTAGTCCTTTCAATTAAAATACTTTTCAGATAACTGAAATTTTACTATAGTTCTTAATGAAAAAGCATATTAAAAATTCATTATTTCCAAAATATCAATAGAAAGCAGTAGTAAAAACACTCAAACTACCTCAGGTTCAGCAACATCATCAACTTGTTTTGAAATAAGTTCGTTTTCGGAACTGGAATCTTCATCTTCCTTGCATTTTTTAGATTTGTCACTTCTTTTGATTTTGGATTTTTTAGTTACGGGTTTTTCTGCATCACTTGATGAAAGTGAATAACTTTTATGAAGTCTTTTATTCCTTCCCAAGGTATCCAATTTATTCAAACTGAAATATCAATTACAATTAATTCATATTTATTTTGGAAAGTTTAGAAAATTCGGTATTTTTCATTTTGTACTATTTTCTCATCATTTGATTATTTCCCTCAATGCATAAAAACGATAAAACAGTTGAAGGCTTGAGAGCTTCTACAGAGTTTCAGAGCTATTAAATGCACAAGACCAGTTTTAACGGATTGAAATGAACACAAATGGGTGCTCATATTTCACATTAATCCTAAAATTTTATTATCATGACCTTTTTCTGTTAATAAACTCAACATATATTCCTTATACACCAAGTTTAATGCTTGCAATCCTATAATTTTAAAAAGTTAGCTTTCAAGCAAATGCTTTTGTAGATAATAATTTGAAAATAATAAATAAATAAATTATTTGAATACAAATCATTTAATTAGTAGGTATTCAAATTATTCCATTTATACAGCACATATTGATAATTAAATTAAAATGACAAAAATATCTGAAAAATTCCGTGGTATATCTAAATTTAACATATTTTCAAAATATGGCAATTTGAATATGCATTCAATTATTTCATTTTGCAGTCCCCTAAAATGATTCAGTATTGATGAATTAGATGTTTCCCAAATATTATAAAAGATCACTCTGTCTGGATAAGCATTATCTGTTTTAAAACCTTGGAATTAAAATGAAACAATTTCTTCGAATATCTGCTGAAGTTCTGTAGCAGATTTAGAAGGTTTCCAAATAATGGGGCATAACTCTCAACTGAAAGCTTATACAAGCAAAATTAATAGCTTTCAAAGCCTGAATATACAATTAAATTTATGTGCTCAACAAAGCTGAAATAATTATCAAATACATTTCCTGAATCTCAGGATTTGATAATTAATTTTATAATTCTTTAATATTGGCTCATATTTCTTGAATTAAATCTTTATATGACATTCATTCACATTGAGAACCTACCAATTTATTGTGAATGTACCAATTCTGAACAGTTAACTCCTATTGCTACATGCAACATTTGTTGATCCGAGTCAATCCATTTAACAATTTTCAAATCATCAGAAAAAATTGGGAAGTAATCACATTGCTCGAATCGGGAACGACAAAAGCAAAACCTGAACTGAATTGGAACTCTGAGGAAATCCCGACCCATTAATAAACTTATGAATATGTATGTTTCTTGGGAAAATACATCGTTTTTATTATTAAAACAATTATAGGAAATATACTGTTACTGTCAGTAACAGTTAGTTTGATAATTTCAAATATAGGCAGGGCATATGTGGTTCTGTAGTTGATAATGTTAAATGTTAGATTTCTTATCACTTTTGTGAATAGATCAGACACTAATGTGCTTCCATCTGTCAGGAAATGCATAATGTTATTATAGCCAGTTATTATTGTTGTTTCTTTATCATTTTATGATTTCATCTTTGGCAATATTATAAACCCTGATATAATAAAAATATAGCTCATTTACATTTGAAGGAATATATTCCTGAAACTCAATAAAAACAGAAAGGAAGCGAGCAATAACTTGAGGATCGTCAATAATTGAATTATTTTAACATCAGGTATTCTGGAATATTACTGGAAACTACCGAACACTATTGGAAACATTAAATTGAGCCTGCAAAAAAATGATCGTAAGCAGTCTTAATTTGTATTTTGATAAATTCAATATATACAATATCAAGTAAGGTTGTTACTATTTCTGTAATTGCTTATAAATAATTAAGATCAAAATTGAATATCATTTTATCTATAATCTTATAACAAGTGAATTGCAAAAGACTGAAAAAACCTACAATAATACTAATAAAACCAAGGAAACCAAGCAAAAGTCACATCTATTTTCTATAATAATTTATGTATATATATATATATATAAAAACAGATTTGGCAAATGTTGAGAGGATGTTGTAGAGGATGTAAGTAGACATGTAGATAAATTCTAACTAGAAACTTAGGTTTGCCCAACTAATGAAAAATTCACAAAAACAACATACATTCTATCTATGAAAAATTCACAAAAACAACATACATTCTATCTATGAAAAATTCAAAAATACATTTAAGAGCAGATCATGTGTCTGTAAAGGACAGCTATTATCACAATTTACAACTAAAACTCACCTTATCTCTAAACATTTTTTATTTCTTGAATATACCTCCTTCAATTTGTTACAATCAATTAAAGGCAAAGGAATATAGACTTTTCTTTCAAACTTGCCTTTTTCAGAATCCATAAGACTTTTACTTCTATCCCTTTCTTTTTTAACCCTATTTATTTTCCTGTTCGTTAAATCTCCATCTGATGAACTAGACGAGTCTGAAAGAACTTCTATAACACCTTGTTTTTTTGAAAGTCTGTCGCTTGCTCTTCCCTTAGATCTTGACGATTCTTCGCCAAAAATTTCAAAGGAAGAGGCCCCTGAATTTCTCTTGAAGATTTTTCTAAGATTTGCTTTAGTTTTAAGACGACTTTTTTCTATCTTCTTCAATCTGGTAGACTTTCTAGATCTAGTCTCATCTTCATCACTAGTCAAAACATTTTTATCACTATTAGATTCAGAATTTTCCTTTTCCGATTCTGAGGAATATTTAGATTTTGAATTGTCCTTAATTTTTTTGTTTTTCTTTGAAGTCAATGACCGATTTTCAATTTTCATTATTTTCTCACGAGGTTTTGCACTTGAATCACTTTCATCAGAAGTATTATCTTCATGTCTATTCATTTTGTGTTTCAATTTTTCAGTGCCTTTACCTTTTGTTTGTTTTTCATTAGATCCTTTGGTTTCATTTTCTTCACTGGATGAAGGAGATTTTTTTAAAACAGATCTTAATATTGATGCAACATCTGGAGAATTTTTCTTTTTTTGTGTATCTACAGATTCTTCATCGGAACTTGTTAATATTATAACAGAACTGTCAAACTTAACAGATTTTTTTGGTTTTGGATCCAGAAGTTTACTGAGGTCAACCAATCTAATTAAAGATTTTGGAGGTTCTACAGGTGTTTCAAGTTTATTAGATTCATTTGTCTCCAGAGAGTTATCTTTTTTCTCCAAAGTATCATCCACTAAAAGGAGTGTTTCTTCACTAGAATCAGATTTATCCTGGACAATTTCAGTAGAACATTCTTCATTTGTAATTTTTTCTGAAACATGATTTTCTTCATCCCCAGCTGAAATTTCTACAGGTTTATTTTTTGTCGATACGTGTTCAGTAATTACTGGATCAAGGTTATTGGAAGGTAATTTTTCACTTGCAGTTAAAGGCAAAGTATCATCAAGATAAGGTGAAGTATTATAAACTGAGGGTAATGTGTCATCTGACACTGGTTCTTGATCTTTAGGTAAAGGTAATGTCTCTTCACAGCTTGACTTTTGTGAAGAATTGATTTCTTCATCACCGGTCGCCAACTCTTGATCAACACTTGTACTTATGCTGGGAGAACTCACTTCTTTTTCTACATCTTCATTTTTAGAAATTTCCTCACCACTTGTATTGAATTTTGGAAGTTCATCTTTATCTGAACTATCTTTCCCAGAACCAGTTGTCTTGTTCAATAAAGACTCCTTAATTTCTTTATATTTTGTATAAAACTGGTCTTTGAGGTTGGAAGAACAATCAAAGAGTTTGTCGACCAGCACTTTCGATTTTTCCAGGGCATCTTGAGAAACAGGTATTTCATTGGCTTTGGCTTCTTCCAAGTATTTTTCAATTTCTTTCACATCCTGGCATATTTCCCTAATGTTTGAAGAGGTGTCCAGAATTAGGTTCAGAAATATGCTTTCCTTTGACATATCCTTCAATATTATCTGAAACTCAAGTAAATTCATAAAAAAGCAAAAATAGGAGATGAAACTTAGTATATACTTATTAGAGCTTAGAACCAGAATTGCAGAATTTACGACAGTAAAGATATTGTGAAAATAAATAAATAATAAGAGTGTAATATTTTATATTTTAACTTGATTATGAAGAAATTTACCTGCAAGTAAATAAAATTGTCAACAGAGAGCTTGTTAGCCAAAAAGCGCCATTTTACAATGTCTTCTGTCAATTGTCATTTATTAAGAATTATGTCACAATTCATAAGGTTTGTTCTGGTTCTACGAAATTCAGGTTCTAGTACGTCAGGATCATGTGCAGTTGCTATAGAGCGTTCTAGTTTATTGAGGATAAGTTCGGATTGATGAATCCTCTGTTCTGGTTTCGACTGCGAAATGATCCTAAACTGTCTTGAACCGTCCCGAATCGTTCTTGCACTCGATGCTGAACTGTTGAGAACTGTTCCCGTTGCTCATTCGCATTCATGTGGAAATTAGTTTGGGCACCGACATAAGTAAACAGAAGTAAATTCACTCCCGTCGGCTTCTTTGATGTTTCGGATCAAGATTTTATTTTTTGCTAGCATGTGGCGGGGCAGAAGGGTGTTAGGTTAGGTCTAAAGTGAGTGAGTCTATTTGACCCTTCACCGCAATCCGCAAGGGTTTATTGTGGCTCACACCTATTCACACTCGGCCAAATAAACCCAGCTTCTTAACGAAGCCGATTAGTTTGTATGGTGAGTGATCTTTCATGTCAGATGGTAAGAGTACGGATCTGCCGAACTCTAAGAACTTGATTCGGTCCCCAGCGGGGCAGGCACAAAGTATATGCTCTGCTGTTTCATAATTTTCCAAACAGAGGCGACACACGTTGTCTTCCCACAGTCCAAGTCTCTGCATATGGTGATTCAAATGACAGTGACCAGTGAGAAGGCCTGTTAGGCCTATTAGGCCAGGAGGGTGTAGGCTAAGAGCTGTTGTGCACCTCTGCACGAGGTTCGATCAAAAAATATGTGACCATGATCTGACTTCATCATTGCTACGAGGAGCTCCTAATAAATGTCTCATATGATAGTGAACTGTTTAGGAATTCATAAAAAATTAAACAAGGTGGTGAAATAAACGTATATTTTATATAGTAAGATTATACAATTTAGGTCAAAAACATGCAAATATATTTTAAAGGTTTTTGATTTTTTTTAACATTTGTTTTCAAATTTCTATTGGCAAATTTTAAAGTACCTATAATGAATTCTTACCCTAGTGAAAAGAGAAAATAAATAATCCAAAGGAAAATTATCACAAGGGTGAGAAATGTTGATTTTTGAAAACATTGTTTTGAGCTGGTTGCCTATGCAATCAGTTGCCCATAAATTGTTGAAATGATTAAGAAATTATGTCTCTAGATGAATGATACATTGTAAAAATGAATTTGGAGGAATATATAAACTTTCAAACTGTTTGACTACTGCATTACCATATGCCTTGAAATTACTATATACATTTGTTTCATTCAGTGTGGCAAAATTTGTATATAATTCACATGAATGTTTTCTTAAACATTTTCTGTATGAGCATTTCCCGGTATATCAACTGTTTAAAATATAATTTTTAACTTTAGTATGAATACATTTCCCTAGAATACTTCCAGTCATAAATGAAAATGTGGCTCTCGAAAATTCCTTGACCTTATAGATCTCAATAGTCATTTGCAATTACGGCAGGTAGTCTAAAAAACTGTTCATATTTGGGGAGACTGTCTCGTATAATAGTGGAATTATAATCTCCTGTGAATGAATTGAAGGAATTGCCAAGGTCGTTATCGTTGTTCGATTTATTGAGAACCGTTATTCTTATCTGAACGAATTGTGGGGATTGCATCTTTATTAAAGCGTTTTTTTCTGGTTGATGTAAAATATTTCTTATCGAAGTGAAGATGACACAATGTCATGTTTTTGTGACATTTTTCCGGAGGAACATCACCAACAAACTCCACGAATTTCTTCCACTGCATGCATTTAGAGAAAATATAAATATAAAAAACAATACTCTTTATTCGCCCCAAGAAACATTTAGTATTTATAGTAAGGGACTTGATCAATTGAAAAATACAAATGAATATAGTTACTAAATAGATTGAAACAGAATTTGATGAGAGACAAAAAGAGGTAGTTTAGCAAATGTTTATTTAATTTTGTTTTGAATCGTTTTTCTGTTTTTTTATATTACACACAAAAAAAAAAAATCTTGGATCAAGCATGACTGCATTGACTCAAGAAAATGATTTGTTTGTATATAACGAAAGAGATAATTTGTTCATTTCAAAAAAATCAATTTTTTTCATTTTGAGAAATTAATATATTCACTTTGACATAATCACGGTTTTGAGTTTAAAATCAATTTACTCTATTATATAACATAATTTTCTTGATCTGAAATTATGAATTACTCACAGTGAGAATTGGATTCATTCACTCCAAGAAAAATACTTTGTTTGTGTTAAATATTGATTACTTTGAATGGAAAGAATTATATTACCGATCTGAATCTATAAATTTTTCATGATGAGACTTTTTCATTCTCTCCCCAACAAAATCATTTGTTTAGGTCAAAATATGAGATGAAATCATATATTCCTAATCTGATTCCATAAGATACTCTCAATGAGACTTCCGTTCATTCTCTTTATCAAAACCATTCCTTTCATTAAAAATATTTATTTACTCGATCAGAAAAAATGATATTTTTGATATGAAAAACTGAATTGTACATGACAATAAGTTGGTTTTCTCTCTTTAACAATACCAGTTGCTTCAATCGAACATTTCTTACTTTCAAAGAATAGTTTCATATTCTTGATTTGAAATGAATCCAAATTGCTTGCGTAAAAACAATTTTTCACTTTAAATATATCATTTTCATTGCTTGCTCAGGTGGAGAAATGCATTTTCAGGGCTAGAAACGTATCGTTATGTTATACTGTGAAAAATTGACATGAACATTTCTTGTCAAAATTTATATATGTTGTATTTATGCAACCAGTAAACAAAATTTATTTGGACTTCAACTTTGTGCAGATGTCAGAAATACTAAAGTGCTATATAGGTACTACCTAATGAAAGATAGTTGAAGTTTCGGCAGAAAATATATGACAAGTAATTATGAGGAATAGTAGAGATTTAGTCTGAATACAATGTTTTGTTGTACAAACAGAAGCTTGATGTAATATACATAATGTAGTGTCAAAAATAATTGAAACAAAAGTATTCATTGAAAAGTTTTATTGAATAGTATATTGTATAAAAACAAAATTCTGGTGTAAAACAACTAAAAATACAATTCTTTGGTCGAAATGATTTTGTCTATCTAACCTAAGATACAATGATTTTATTACTATGAGATCACAGAAAAATAAAAAATTAACATTTTTTAAAGGAACTATTCAGTCTTTTCGGTCTGAATCAAAAACATTTCCAAAGTCACTGGTCAAAAGATATAGAAGAAATATAAAATATTGTAACATTTAAAGCACATTCGAAATGAAACTGTTATCCCTATGCCCTGCAATCATAAAAACAGTGGAGTTAACCAACTAAAACATGTAGATCCATAGAAATGGTAAAAATATAAAACAAAACCAACATATTTGCTAGGGTGGATCATATATTGACACAATTCTTCTTATATAAACTGAACCAACCTTCCTCAAAAATAAAATTTGATGAAACATGTATGATAACAGTAACACAGTACTTGAACCAGTAGTGTGCATGTCCAAGATAAGGATGAACAGCATGGGAATCAATGGGGATCTCGGTAACTGTAATAGTTACACAGTAGTTCTAGTTGGGCACGAAGTTGCGCAAATAAGTGATCAATAAATAGATGTTGAGAAATACAGAAAATATTGTTTACTTCCGAAGAAAGTCGAAAACAAAAAACAAAATTTGGCGGTTCGGTTTGTATTTTGTCCTGAAGTTATTTGAAAAGTTTCTAAAAAACCAAACGCACTTTTTTTATGCCACTTTTCAGCTCTACAAAATGGCGTTCACAAAATCTCCGCACAACGTTTCGTTTCGAAGAAACCATCATCAACTTTGTTTTTTATATGACACGAAAAAAAGTACACCCTGCATGACATTACAATAAAAAATGCCATGTCACGTATTTTTGGTGTCATATAAAAAAACTAAGTTGATGATGGTTTCTTTGAAACAAAACGTTGTAGGGATATTTTGTTAACGCCATTTTGTAGAGCTGAAGAAGTGGCAACGAGACAGTGCCTATATATGGTTTTTTCAAAACTATTCAAATAACTTCAGAAGAAAAATAAAAACCAAACCGCCAAATTTCGTTTCTTTTCCGAATATATCCAGAAGTAAACATAAATATATTGACATCTAATTATATTGACCCCTTAATTGCGCAACTTTTTGCTTATTCGACCTATTGATGTGTAACTCTTACGGTTACCGAGGATCACCATGCTGTTCCTCCTTATCTTAGGCACACTGTACTTATACATATTCAGTTTTCATTTTATGAAGTGAAATATTCATGGTAGATAAAGATTCAAACAGAAACATAACTTCTTCCATTGCACAAAGTGTGTATGACAGTGGGATCAGATGAATAACAATTCTTGAGATCTAAAACTTTCAATTGTGTTTGGTGTATCACTTCAAAAGCTTCAAAATGTTTACTATATTCCAAACATTTTAGTGCATTACAAATGAAACGAATATTCCCATCAAAAGCAGTTTTATCAACTATGATATGTTTGACATGAAATAAATATGGGATTTCATTCTGAACTTCATAAACCAACACTGATCCAACATTGTACTTCACCCCATTCAACTCATACCAATTAATTCCATGGAAATTCTCAAAACTAAAATTCAACCCTTTGGTGAAGTTTTTATCAAGTTCATAACATTTACCAAAGTTCTCAACTACATTGAACCCTCTGTTACTAATGAAACGGAATAAATTTTTCAGTTGATTTCTGAGAGCAAGACTAAGAGGTAAATTCTTCCTACTCCTTATATGATGTGCAGGTGATTTGAAATCTCTGTGCTTTCCTTCGAATCGTATACTCGAAATTATAGTAAGTGGGCCCATTTTCGCAACTACACGAGCATAATGCAGTAGGAAATGGTGTTTAGGCTTGAGGTTTGTATTAAAAAGGTTAATGAATAGTTCATGATGGGTTTCCACTAAAAATTTCAATAAATCAATTGATTCTTGCGTTAAACTAGAGCAAGTCACAATGGTGGTTATGTTGAGAAGTGTTAAATATAATTCCCATAATACATCATTTTCAGGAACTAAATCTCCAACAAAAAATCTAAAATTTTTAACTAGATTATGCATTTCGGATGCAGAAAATATAATGCATTTTTTGTTAAGATGTTCTTTAGTGATATGAGGAGGAATATTTTTTTCAGAAGATTCATACTGATAGTGCTGTATTCTATCATTGAGTATTCCCAATGAAAAATAATTTTTACTTATCATTCCATCTATCAAAAAAGCCATATCATATCTATGTACACCTTCAAAAAGATCATGCATAATGTCACAGGAAAAATTGTTATAAATGTGAAAATTTGGTAACACATTGAACACACATCTTTCCTTGATTCCAATATTATTCTTCAGGTTATCCTCGTAGTTTTTTACTATCCTCAAGTTATTTTCATTTTCCTTCAGCATAAAGTTCATTTCATTTTTAGTCGATGTACAGAATCTGCAATAATATGTGGAACTGAAACTTTCGTGTAAACCAAACATAGAATGTATCCCCAAATTGTCCCCCAAGAATGCAATAGTTGTGAAATATATTCGTTTTTTCTCAGATGAAATATTCACCTCGATTCCGTGCGATTCAAGATGTTTTAGATCTGTTATTAATTTTCTAAAAACAACGTCATTGCCAAATTGACCTCTTTCATTACTATTGAAAATTAAAGCCAAAAATATATTCTCCAAACGAGTGTAATACTCTGGAGGTATAGTGGGAATTGAGAAGTATATCGTTCCTATTTTGTAATTACCAGCTGTACTGCCTAATGGATTACCAGGTTCGAAGTCATCGAAGTACAGTACCAGAGGAAACAAATCATCTTTATGTTCATGTTCAATTTCATTCCAGACAGATCCATTCACACTATTCGATATAATTTTGTTATCAAGAAAATTTTTTAAACATTCATTCTTATAACAGTTTATTATTTTATAAACATGTGGCAATTCAAATAAATGTGTGAGTGTTTTATCCAATGGAATGTAATAGGCATATTTGCGTTTCAGATGTATGGAAATTTCACCTTTTTTTTTCTGCTGTTCAGGAACGATTCCAATTTGAATCTCTTCAGGTCTAATGAAAGTATTCAAATTTTGGAAGTATTGCATTCGTTTATACTCTGTTTTGAGTTCTGAAAAAGGGTTACATAGTAATTGAAAAACTATATTAATTTTTGTTCGGTGCTCTTCCAATTGTAACAAATCAAATACACAGTTCTTGGTTGCTCTCATTATCACTGAAATGAATTCGTCCATTTCTAAAACAATATCTTGTATATCATTTCTGGTCAAGGTTAACTTGTCATACAAATTTGCCAGGAAAAATTTTATCGATTCATTGAAAATCTTTTTGAATTGTTCAGTGTTATCAAGATTTTCACATTTATCAACAATTGGTGCTGATTCTGGAATATTCGAAGAAGTATTATCTTTAGCAATAAATAACTCATTGTCATCGACCAAAAATTTATTGTTACTGTTACCACATGATGTATTATCAGAATTTGAATGTTTTTTTTTTATGTGTTCTCTCAAATTATGTTTCTTGTTATAAACTCTTCCACATCTCGTAAAGGGACAACTGAAGTAGTTCATTATTTTGTGAAAAAATTCTATATGAAAAATATATTTCTTAAAGATTGCAAAATCTTTGCCACAAATATTGCACTTCATTTTTCAAAATCTTTACCACAAATATTACAGTTCATTTTAAATCAAATGCTCAAAAATAACAAATTCGATGTATCATTGCCTGGATATATGCAGAATATCTGATAAATAAGGAGGTACATTATCAAATTTGGTGTCAATATTGAAAACACATTTCTGAATCAACACCCATAAATATTCACATTGCGCTGGATATTTTATATCCAAAACATGAAATATTTTAAACAGGGTGTCGAAGCAAGGTACTATTGATTTAAAATGATAACGAATCTTATCAATGATGATATAAAAATTACTGGGACAGTCATAAGGCCCTTCAATCAAGATGAATGGTTGCAAAGTTGTTTTCTTTGCAGCTGCCTGATCTCTCAAGTTTTTGAGTTTCTCCTCAATTTCAGAGACACTCTGTAATGGAAAGTGTTCAATAAGTGGCAACAAAATCTAAAAATGATTTCAAAAGAATAAGGAAAATGGTGGCTACATACCGTAACATGCACAAGAAACCCCTCCTGGCATTCCACTGTAGAAAATTTCCAAGTTTTATTGTTGAGTTTCACTCTACCTCTCGGTGGAATCAATTGAGGTAGAAGCGAAATCTGTTTAATCAATTTGACATCTGCAAAATTATATATGTATATTATTATGAATTCGATAATTCTAAATACGCAGATATAAATTAACAGAAATAATTTTATCAACCAACAACTATTCAACAATGAAATATACAAGGTCTCAATTATTATATGAAATGTTTCTTCTTGAAAAATTCTTTCAAGAAAAAAAATTATAAATAATATGTCAATGTTTTCCATGTGGTTTGTGAAACTGTAAGTAGTTAAAACCTTGTAGTGTTATTATTATAAAAATGATAATTATTTGGACATTTCTTCTTACCATAATACTATTTTGGAAAATATCTCATGATCTTTTATATACACAGAGCAAGTAGGTAGTTTTGATTTTATGAAATTATATTATTGGACCATATTTGACATGTCAATGTTAGATATGGCAACACTGTTACCACGAAATGAGTTTCATACATTATAAATTTTCAATTCATAATTATTCCTAGGTATTTTAGGAATGTATTATAGGTCATATAGTTCAAAATACCCTGATAAACTAACATTAGGAGAAGGTAGCCTATGACTGACTATAGTCGAGTAAAAATACGGGAAATTTAGAAAAATAGACTGAATTCTATTTTCATTTCTGGCCAGACTCGGTATTTTTGATAAACTAACCTGTATTTTCGGTAGATTCAATTTCTTCTATCAAGCTCACCAACAGTTTGTCTACTGCAATATTTTTCTTATATTCCAGAACTGACTCAAAAAATGGTTCCCATTTGACATAAAAGCTCATACTCGACGAGGGGTAAAGTCTCTCAAAATCTTTGGCAATCTGAAATTTGTTACTATGTTGAATAAAATAGTTTCACAGTAACCTTTATGAAAATACCAAATTTGTATAGGTCTCTCAATTGGGTGAAAGTTACACCTAACTCACCAATGAAATGCCTCTGGGATCAGTCAAAACTGACCAAAGTTTTAAGAATTCTGCGGCTGACTCACACTTTTGCTCTCTTCTTTTGTCATACAGCAGATCCCATTTATTTTCCACGGTGGTCCATGGATCTGAATTATGTAATAGCCATATGTAGTTTTGGTCGTCTTGAAGTTCTGCTGGATAAGGTAAAAAGCATACACAATATTATTAGATGTTGATAATAACAAGTATGGGTACCTACTATTTTGAGGAACTTACCTGCAACTGTATCTGTCGCCTCCTTTTCGGGAATATTTTCAGTGGAATTCCAAGAAGACTTCCTTTTTCGTGACTTCAAAGTTATTGCATCGTCACATTTATATATAATGTTTCGGCATTTATCCACCAATCGCCCTTTTGCCACAATTGATTTTCCTGTTACAGAGTGTCGTTTCTTTATAGCAGGAATATAGTATATTCCAGTTGTTTCTGTTGGAAAGAGTTGGACAATTTTAGCAGCTAATATAGTATACTCGTCATGACTAAGTCTTCTGAAAATATACAAGAATACAAACTATAAGGTACAACCACTGCCATAAAAGATGTTTGTATATAAAAAACCCAGTAGCAGGAAATCTACATTGTCTTTATAAAGTATTTTATGGTGACAGTAAATTAAAATAAATGACATACTGCTTTATGATGTGGTTATATAAGTGTTTCATAATAATGTCCACCAAACGAGTTCTTCTTGTTCCATCCAATTGTTTTTTTGTTTCATAATACTTGAGAACACTATTGCCCATTGGTGATGTTTGGAGAATTGTTTTCAGGTCGAAATCGCTGAACTTAGGCCGAATGATCAAGTCCAAATTATCACCAAAGTATTCATCAACGTGAAAAGAACTGTCGGCAGGAAGGGAAGAAGGTTCAGTTGAGCAATGGCTTATAGTGCTTGTCGTCTGGATGTCACTAAATTCATTGATAATTTGGATCAACTCGTGAGGTTTAGGACTTTTATTGATTATATTTTCCGCGATATTTTCTTTCTGAAAGAAAAAAACCACTTCCACACCATAATATTTCAAACCCGAACCCAACTTACTTGAGAAACAATGTAGTCATGTATCTTTTTTTTAATCATAATACGCTGCCCTATGAGAGGAACTAATTCTTTTAAATATTCCTCAGTAAGGAAAGGTAAATCCTCAACTGTTACTTTGTTATCTGAAATAATATTGCATTAATAAGTGAGTTATGTGAAATGTAAGTAAGCTTCAATTATCGAGTAGATTATTGATTTTTCTGAAAATCTTGGTCTTATTGAAATATGTGCATCTCAAGCTATAGTTTGAGAATTATTGGGAAATATTGTGTCCATCGTATCCCTCAAAAAAATCTAAAAACCACTGTATATTTGATTCATCTCGAACATCAACTGAAAAGTAGGTTCTTGAACTCTACTTGTTCCTAGTAGATCATATTTTTTATTGCATAAAGTGGTTCCGTCATCAGTAATTACGAAAACTAATCCTAAAATCCTATGAAATCAACTTTTACTGTAAACAAATGAAAAGCTGAATTCCTGTGTGATTTTCTGATTTTAAAACTCGAAAAATATAAGTATGGATTTTTGCATGAAATAAAGAATCCCTTTAGATACTTCTAGTAAAATTTTCAGAAAAATAACACTGCCACATCATCTTAGAGTCTCAGATCACAAAATGCATCCCGAAAATGAGCTGCAAATTTCTGAAATTATGGAAAATAAATGTAGGGAAATGAAAAAATAAAATTTTTAAAATAGCGAAAATAAACTTTAAAGTCATACCTACAATATCTCGGAAATATAATATATTCCGAGATATTTTCATAAGAAACCTATTGTAACCTCCTCTAACCGGAAGAACAGATACACTTTTTAATATTTATTCTTATATGTACAAAGTGTCCAATTTTAGATACTTTTGCATGATATCTCAGTTGTCTTTGGAGATAGAAAGCTGCGGTCTTCACATTACTGCTCTACTTTTTTTTTAAATATTGCTGACAACAGAACTTCCATAGCTCTCCCTATTTTTTGAGAAAAAGGGCGAAATTGAATTTCCAACTTTTAGTAGAACACGTCCTGTATCTTGGTCACATTCAAACCTGTCGGTTTTATTTCCATTAACGTTTGAATTCAGAAAATTGAATAAAAATATTTTTTTCAATGAAACACCCTGTATATTTCTCTATATTTCTAAAAGGATTATTTCAAGTCCATTAAAATTACATAATAGTTGATATTTCACTTCGTTTTAATGGGTGTATAATAACATGTGGATAATTGAATAAATCTAGGTACTGCTCATTTTGTTGAATTTGGCATTATTCAAAATATTCAAGTGGTTTTACAAGTTCTGCTTCAAACACAGTTTGATTAATTTTATAAAACATCATCTATTATATACCAGGCATGGACGCAATGATATAAATAATGAGGTATACCTAGATCAAGTAACAAATCATCAATTAAAAAAATATTCCTTTCATTCGGTATATATAGGTACTAAAGACTTCAAACAAGCCACACAATGTTTAATTACAGATTATTTCCGGGTAATTTCTTGTAATAGGTACTTACCGAGGAATTTTGATATGATTATATCATCAGCCTTCCACAAATTCAGAAGTTGTTGGATATCCATGCCCACGTTTTCATAACACAACACTATTTACTCGGTTTATTCTGTGATATAGTGGCGATTAGAAACGATACAGCAAAAAATAGAAAACCGGCTTCTGTCTGATGCCTCAACGTCTCTTAACTCAAGACCTGATTTGGATTTATGGCGTGACTTGACGAAGGTCACTGGCAGATTCGCGGTTAGCAAGTCACATGATAAATAATAAACGTTGCCAAGTGTATTTTTCATCGCTAGCCTATCGGAAATTCAAGAGAAGTGATATGTCCTCTGATAGCTGAATTATTAATATGAACTTATAACTGAATATGATCTCAGAGTTTCTATGATATTGTTGTTGCCATTGCCAAATGTGTACATCATGACAAATAATTCCCTATAGTTGAATTTATTATAGGAATTTGATGAATTAGCTTTCAATTTAAATAGTTTGAAGAAATATAAATATTTTGATGTAACCGCAAATTCAGAAGGGGAAAAATATCTCAAATATGAATAAAATTATAACAAATTGTCATTCAAAATACTTACTTAACTATAGGTACCTCATAGGTACAATCTCTGGCGCTGCCATCATCTTAATTTGAATTCCAAATTGCGTAAATTTTGAAATGAGGTCTTTTTATATAATATCATGTGCTTTATTATGCGTAACTGCAGTTTAATTGAACCTTTTTTGAGATTTGGTACGCCTTGAATTTTGTCGAAATAACCATTTTAAGTAGGTACACATAAAATTAATTCGAAAGAATTTTTGTCTACTTTCTCACGTATACCTATTATAGATATCAAACACTGAAAAATATTATGCTGCTTATTCTCATTTCCCAATTTATACAGCAGATTGTAATAGAAGTTGTCGACAGCTTCGGTCACCGTTTTTTTTCAAGTTGGCCTTTTTGCTTTTCCTATGAATTTATTGAAATCAATCGGTCTTTGTGGCATCACCGCCTAGCTACCAATTCTCAAGAAACCAGCATTATTGAAATGAGAAAATGATAATGTCAAATGGTTATGATGATTTACTTACTACAATAAATTTTCACTTCCAAAATAAAGATAAAAAAGTCAACGGTAATAATCAAAAATTTAGAGTTACTTGCCAATGTTTCAAACATAATTGAAAGTTCACCTTGCAACTGAAAAACTTGTTTTCAAGAATTTTCTGTAAATGTGATACCGAACATTATCTAAAAGACCAAGAAGGAAGCATATTTTTTGAATTGAAGAAATACATATTTGACTTATTCTATATGAAGGAAAGAAAGTATTCTCTCGAAATATTACGTTTATCAATTCGAATAAATTGTCAACATAAACCTGAAAAAACTATTTCTTTTTATTCAAAACAATGCATTTTTCTGTTCTGGTTTTGAGAAAAAAGAGGTATAGAATCAAGATATTGGGATTATTGATTGGAACAAATTAATAGTATCAACTTGAAGAAACTATTTCTTCATTTGAAACCAATGCATATGATTATTCTTTCATCGAGGAAACATAATTGTTGAATCAAAAAATTACCTTTTTCTAATTCAAACAAATGGTAATGTCAACCTGACAAAATTATGTTTTTTCATTCAAAACAACGCAAATTCATATACTTGCACCAAGAAATAGAGTATTGAAACAAAATATTATGTTTTTTTGAATGAACAAAAGCGTTAATATCAAGTTGAATAATTCATACTTTCATTTTTATAATGGCATGCTTGGCTTAAGTATATATTTCAAAAAAATTATCCTCTCCTCTTATGAAAAACAACTGTTTTGTGGCAAAAAAATATGCTTAATTCAAAGGAGAAATTTACTTGAATTTTCAAAGAAATGACTCTTCTCAATTTGAGAACTTTTTTTTTTGTGTGTATTGGGTTGATTGTTGTAAATCAAAACTTCAGTATAAAATACAGATTTCTTAGTTTAAGGTTGCCTAGTTGGCGAATTATGAAGTGTGTCAATCGAATGAAATTCTAATGTTTTTCTTTATTGATGACAGAATCTAAGAACAAACATATTTGCTAGTTATAGTAGATTATCTGGAACATACAAATGGAAAGTAGGCTCCAAAAAAGGTTATTTGAATATACATTTGATACTTTGGTTTTGCAAAGATTTCAGTGGAAGTAATTGTTTTCCTACAGATGCAAATCAAAACTTGATGTGGTTCAACAATTATTTTCCTTTGTGGATTTCCAGTGGAACTGGAGGCATATACTATTCGTAAAGTTCAATTTCATCAAATTAAATTCATAATGAAAGTCTGCATATTAATGACTCCACTCTATATGGTCTATAACAATTTATTTTATGATTTTCGTTATATGTTCATTACTTCAATCTTACATAATGAATAATAGAAAAACATACCTTCTTTGGTCAATTGGAAATCGAAAAAAAAAAGAATGTCGACATCACCCTGCAAATTACAGCAACCTACAGCTCGACACTTGCTCATTTTGGAACTAGACACACATTTTTCACGAATATAAAACCACCACTTACAACGACTCATACTCTGTAATAATAGCCCATACCTCAACTTGGCTCGCTTGGTAAATGCATCAGATTCAGTCGGTTGCGCTGTAGGTCGACTGAGCATAAAATTCGAGGTGGGGAATCTTGACCCAAAAATATGGCGGAGAGTGAACTTACTTGTGTTTACTTCTATACGGTGGTTTGGGCTATTTTCTAGGAAGTTTTTTTATTTATTTGATTTGAATAATTGATGACTGAGGTTAGATAACATTTGAACTGACTTAATCTCTTTACATATACGATAGGTGGCACAGTGTCTCCTCAAAATGCGTTGTAGTTTAACCAATTGTCCAAGACTGTTTCGGGCTGTTTGAGATATTTTGCTTGCATGCATCATGTCTTGCGCAGTTTCCAAACAGTTTTGGATGTTAGAATCTGTTCAAAAATATGTCTAAAATCTGTTTTTCCGTTAATCAGCTGTCGCCCCCATACGAACGACAACTCTCAGAAGTTGAGAAACTTGTACGAGCTAAGGACTAACGAGGTCTTACCTTTTAACGTGTGATTCCTAACACGGGCCAGAATAAACCTATAAAGACCACTCTATGTAGGGAAGGATTTAATTCGATTTACGTGTGAGTAGAAGTGTGGTTCGAAAACATGTGCGCAAATAATCCTTCTTTCTTTTTTCGATAATTTTTTTATCCTTAATAGGAAATGGAATTTTCTCAAGCGCGACAATTGAAAATAGGGAGGATACCTTGCATCTTGTTGAAACCCTCCACCATATATGAGCTCTCCACCCTACTTGCCCTCGGGCAAATAGACCACGCTGTGGGGTCATATGGATAATTAACTTCTTCAATGAATAAAGCTTACTATACTTGTTTATTAATCAAAAAGGTTGCAGTGGCCTTGGAGCCCCTGGTGGGACAACGAATGTACGCAAGCTATTTCTAAAAAGGAACAAGTCATAACAACCTTGAAAAACCACTCAACGATATAAATTACGTAGAAGCTTAAAGAATATCAGCTAAAACGAAACGATTTAAAAGAAAAAGAAAAAAAGACTTTAAGAATTTTTGTTCGACTCTAAATCGCAATCCAATCTTACATACGTATGGAACATATTCAGAAGTTTTTCTGATGAAATGCTTGAGAAATATGATTCAAATTATGCACCAGATGCGCGGATAGCCACCCAGCTTCTCGAGCAACATCCATTATATAATGTAAATCTAGCATTTTAACTGTCTTCTGACAAACAAAGAATCGAAATCTTTTTCTTTAGCAGAATTCGACAACGGTTTGAAATATTAAAAAGTAACTGCTTCGAGAAGAGATGGAATACCCTGTGCAACTTAAGCTATCACTGCTCCAAACCTATAATGACATTTCAGAAGGTGACACATTACCTGAAACATGGAACGAATTTTGGCATATTGCCATAAAAAACCTTCAGTGGAAGGAACAGAAATAAATGCATGCCGTATATTAGCTTTATCCAATCCAGACTGGAATGATATCGTGAACATGATGAAATTGTATCGAGCCATCAATAAGGTTTCCGTAACCTTCCAGCGGTCGCGCAAATGTGGTGGATACGCGAGTAATGGATTTAGTACAATAACTATCAACTAGGTAGCGCTGCGTTCGGGCCTTCCTGGCTATTCTTTCTCCATTACTGAAGCGACCTTCCAGTGCCCACATAACCTATCAAGCGATACCACGCTTCTGACAATTTTGCATTCGTATTTCAGATATACGCGAGTTACGTCGAAACAGATATCAAGAAACGTGACTTATCTACAGGAGCCCGAGACTTTGCAAACTCATTATATTTCAAATCTTGTAATAATTGTCTTAATAAAGATTTATTCTTTGTACTGCTCTCGAAGAGAATAAACGCTTTTTGAATCTCATGTGAAATCGATTTTCTTTTTAAAAACTAAGTTCTCAATTTCCAATACATAATTCGCGCGACTGTTTCGTAAGTTTTTGTCACATCTGCTTTTTTCTTTATCGTTTAATTATTCTAATTGTATTATTGATGAGATATTACTATTTCATGCATTTTTTGTGTTGAAAACTTTCTACGTGATATGAGAGTTCTGTATATTTCATATACACGTGACCGCTCGTGACAACTAATTCCTTTTTGTTCATTTTATTTTAGAAATGGCGTATAAGAGGCAGATTTTCAATCTCAATGATCGCACGGATATTGAAGCTGTCACAAATTTGTTCTTTACTGACACGGATGACGATTTAGTTATAGATGATAGCGATACAGATGAATGAGAACATGTTTCGGAACGTGATAACGATTCCGAGTCTGAATTGAGCGGTGAAAGCAATGCCGAAGACGAATTAGACGGTTCCAACGAGGCTTAAATAGCTCACTTAAAAAACATGGAAAAGTTTTCGACTCATGGATTTGGCAAAAAAACCCAAACAAAAAAGTAAGCGACCACCTCGCAATATATTACTCCATCTCCCTGGAGTCATTGGACCTAAGAATCTCACGGACATCGTTGATATTTGGAAGTGCCTGAGTGCCTCCTATGATTGAGAGCATTGTGAACTTCACAACGTCTGCAAGACCTAACTATTCTCGTCCAAGAGATGCCAGAGATACAGGTAAAATAGAAATAACAGCCCTTTTGGGTTTGCTCTATTTGGCTGGCATCTTGAGTTAATTGAGTTAACCTTGAAGAACTATGGAGAATGAATGATTTCAAACAGTGATGAGTTTGAAAATATTTCTTTTTTGAATGAGAGCATTACATTTTGATGACATATATACGAGTATAGAACGAAAAAGAATGGATCGCTTGGCTACGTTAAGGAAATTTTCGAGGAGTTTGGGATCAAAATTTATGCCATGGTTGACGCTCGCATCTTTTACACTATTAAAATATACGCAGTAACAAACCACGAGACGTGGTAAAAAGGTTGGCAACGCCTTTATTTAATACGGGGAGAACACTGACAACTGGTTTTCGGATTTAGATTTGATAAAAGACCTTGATGAGAATAATTGCCTTTGTAGGAACGCTGAAAAAAAAATTAAGCCCAACTTCCCAATGAATTTAAATTTACAAAAAAGCGTGAGCTCAATACCAGTATTTTTGGTTTTAGGAAGGACACGACTCTTGTTTCTTACGTGCCTAAGTGCTATAAAAATGTTATATTAATTTCAAGCATAGAAGATGACGCAGCAATCGACGCGGATACAGGTGACCGAGAGAAACCTGAGATAATAACATTCTATAACCTCACAAAAGGAGGTGTTGATACAGTAGACTAGCTTTGTGCCAGAAACACCAGACGATGGCCGTTAGTAGTATTTTTTTTTCATCTTAAATGTAGCCGCGATCAACAGTTACATAATCTATTACACCAATAATAAAGAAAATATACTACGACTATTTTCAAATACTCTTGTGAGAGGAAACGTCGAACAAAGAACTCAATACTATCTGCAAAACGAGCTCAAAGAAAAAATTTCAAAAATAAAAGCAGAAAAGCAGAATGTATCTAGACAATAGATGAGGCAACAGCAAGTAAAAGAAGATGTGAACCTTGTCAAAATGATAAACGTACAAGGATCACGCGGTTCAGCTGTGAAATTTGTCAGAAATTCATCTGTATGGAACATTCAAAGCACATCTGTCAAGATTGCAAAGCTGCGATACAGTAATATGTGTAGTATGCAACATCTAGGAGACATCATCTTTGGGTTTTATGTCACAGATTTTGTTTATGATGAAATTCAATAAAAATTGTTAAGAAATACAGTGTCTATCAATCTTTCACCAAATATTACGAAATTTCTTTACCTGCATCTTAAAACAACTAATTAGCCATTAGCCTATCTAATAAATACACGCGACCTTTATTGTTGGTATAAATACCGCGCACGTTGGAAGGGTGAAAGACTAAGTGCGATAAACTGTACCTTTTTTTTGACTACATATGTACAAATAGCATTTAATTTAAATCAAAGCGTGGTGGCAGCATTATTAGATATCAAAGGAGCATACGATAATGTTAACATCAGCATATTATATAATTACCTTCTGCAATATGGAATGGAAACAGATTTAGCAAATTTGATATTTATGATGGCCTTCTATTTAGTCCGGTCTGAAAACGTTAAAATGGACATTAATATGTTTGGCATAATCATGTCGCTGGAATTGCAATCCCCGCTTCTCGAAAGCTTGGAATCCTCAGAGCGCCTTAAGGATTTTCCTGTAGTGCTTGTGTTTCGTCCATTAAAAAAAAGGTCTATCACGTCGACGACCTGAGTCCAATTCTCATATCGATAAATTTTTTTCAATTTAATTTCCCTCAGCTGCCGATGACCACGTGATTGGTACGCGACATGGGGGCTCAGGGGTGAAGTCCTAAGAAGACCTGAGGAGAAAGGCGGCATCACAAGGGGGCCCACGCTCTTTGAATCTCTCCGATACTCATTCCATCCTTCTCTGCATCGATTACGTCAAACGTTTCTCTCTTCCACCCACTAAAGTATGTCTCTCTGAAACACTAACGACGTACGACCTTGAAGTGGTCCAGAATCGGTGTTGTTCATCTACTGATTTGAATTACCCGCTGTACACGCAATAGCTTCTGATTGATCGACTGGATGACGGCAAAAGTGGAGGAGTCTAAGACCCAATTCACACAGAAAGGACGTCTGACAGAGGCGAGGCGCAGACCTTTGTTCCTTCCGCGTCTCTGCCAGACGTCCGTGTGAATTGGGCCTGAGGTCGTAAAAACGCCAACTTGGAAAATTTCGAAAAACTGAATATCTGATTTTTAGTTTTTTTTCGGATATTTCTGGAAATACTCGGAATTTTTCAAGTTTTATAACAGTATTTCATTGGGCACAAAAAACACAACTGTGTCCCTTCGTCGTATCTCCTGTAGTTTAGGAGACCCCGGAAACCCCAGGTCGAATTTGAATTACCCTGTATAGCAATTATAGCATACCAAATATTTCTCATTATATATTATGTACTTACTTACAATTAAATTTTTGATAAGAGAAAACAAACAAATATAGGTATATTTATTGTAATGATTTTATTCTTCTGCAAGTAATACATTTTGATTTGGGGGTGCTGGGCCATCAATGTGAATTGGATCCTCTGGTCTGTTATAATGTTCTAAACATCTCTGAAGAGTTTCGTCTGCACATTTCTTTGAAAGGTTCACCTGAAATTGTAATAATTTTCCATCACAGTTTGGAAAACGCATTTTTTGATAAATACCCACCTTTATTTCGTTTGAATTGATTACATCATGTTGAACGATTGTGATACTGTTTCGTGGTGAGTTTGGGCCCTCTAAAGTATATACACCCATGGTTTATCAACTTTCACTTGAAAGTACGTACATAAATAAATAATGAATATATGGCGATTATTATCTTATGAGGTAAATCGACAACAAGGGGAATATATCTGAAATCTAAATTATTGTGGATTGATAAGATAAATCTTTCTAGTTTTGTCAATAAACATCAGGGTCGTGTTTTAGGTTTTCAGAAAGTTATTACAATTGCATACATAAAGTAGAAAACATTTACAGGATTTTTTGGTACAAATAGAAAACATTAGATGTAACATAATTGTTAATTGGTTGTTAGCCTTAGCTAAATCGATTACAATAAATCAATTACTTTTCTTGAGAGTGTGAAACTCATCCCGGAAAATCAGATTTCCGACAAGAACGCAATACTATGTCGCACCTAGTCAGACAGGTCCATACGGGGTGAACACGATCATTTGAAGTCCAATGTCCAAGTCAAAGTCCATATATATATATATATATATATATATATATATATATATATATATATATATATATATATATATATATATATATATATATCCATATATATCCATATATATATCCATACGGGGTGAACACGATCATTTGAAGTCCAATGTCCAAAGCCAAAGTCTATATATATATATATATATATATATATATATATATATATATATATATATATATATATATATATATATATATATATATATATATATATATATATATGCGAGCGCTTCCGACAGCTGGTCGTGCTATCATCATCTAGGCTCTACTCAAACTGAACGTGTCACCCATGCCTCCCTCCCGGGTTGAGTGCCATGAAGTAAAAACTTCGCCCCACAAAATAATTTTTGTGGGGAAAATTTAATACTCCACTCCATCCACCCCCGCTCTCCGAGCGGTCCTCAACTTATTGATGGGCACTTCAGCAAGATTGACATCTGACCTCTTTTGGTCGAAAGTCAGCGTTTAGGTGCTATTACTTTCTGATCGGGTTATTTTATCTTGACTATTCCTAACTGAATTTTTGCATGGGGGGCCCTCATGAACTGCCTGGCAATGGTTTCCGTCATGATTTCGCAGAATCCTGTTCTTCGATCAGGGTCATGTTCAGTTAATTGGTGTACCATATTTGCACTTGCTGTTCTTCTGGAATGAACGGATGTTCTGGGGGCTTTTTGTTATGTACACTATCGGTAGTTGTGAATCTGGATACAAGTCCCCTCAAATATTTTCTACAGACTATTCCGAAAACGTTCAGTGAAAATCCTTTCGGTCTCGTGAAAGTTACGCGTGGCACCGTAAATAAAAATCACAACAATTTTTTCTTCCGATGGATGAGAATTGACCATTTTAGAGATTGTTGACGTGGTACCTTTCTACTAGTAAAACCGATAATTAAATGAGACTATTCTAACTGAACAATGATTTCATTTACCTTTTTTGTCCCAGATGGCGCCCACTCGCCATCTTGAAAGTTTCATCTGTCAATTTCACTTCAAGAGATAAAGTATTCATGTATTCATTTCATTATTCCAAATTTCAATTTTTTGAGTTGACCCGTTTAAAAAATAAAAGGGGGGACATTGAAGAAATGCACTGTATACAATTATATTTAATGCCACGCAGAAAACTGAAGTAAAACCATCAGGCACCTATGCAACGTCTTCCATTTGGAAGATTCGTCGCCAGTAACTTCCCATATATGAAAAGCAGACATCAATTTCATTTGGTCGGGGCGATCACCGATAGACCAGTTCCGGAGTACTAACTCCTCGTCATTACCGGGACAGTAATTTAAAACGGAGTGAATCGTCTGAATATCCTGAAAAAACAGCTTGACGATCATCTTCATTTCATTCAGGATTTGGAGACCAGCTCCCCTACCCTTTTGGCTGATCATTGGCCTTGAGATGGACCAATGGGTACATGACTGATGGATGACGGCATGAAGTCCTTAGACATCAGTGCCGCCCTTCACGGGATACCCCTACCTGGCTGGGGTGGGATGGATGAAAAAGTTATTCATCCTTTAACGGGGGACATGAGGGCCTCATTCGATAGAGTGTCGGGGCCTTCTATATCGGGAGGGGTCGTCTACAGCATAATCTGTGGCTTCCCTAACTAACCCTGAAAAAACAAAATCAATTCCAACTAGTCATAAGCTGTGCCTGCAGTTGATTCAGTGGGGAGCACAACTGCGCCATCTGCAGATAAAGTCTGGAAGCACCTCCACAAGTACATACCCGGGGTGGAATTGATTTTATTTGTTCGGGATATTTAGACAGTTCACTACATTTGAAATGACCCACCCGGCACTGAAGAGGAGCAGTGCTTCAAAACCGGTCTGTCGGTGGTCATATCGATCAAATGAAATTAATTTCAGCTTTTCATATATAAGAAGTTATTTGTCACGTGGTTGGCTTTCATTTTTGTCGGCAACATGCAGCTTGGACGGCCGTTCTCTTCACAGGAACTCACGAATCTGATGAATAATAGTATACGGATAAACAAATGATATAATTCCAGAAAACGGCTCACTTGCCGGAAAACTATGGTAAATATTGATATACGAATGATAATAAGTTTAACGAATCCTTGCGCTAGGATAGACAAGTGCAGTTTTTTCTCATAATGCTATCTTCTCGTGAAGAGTGAAATATTATTTGTCATTGTAAATTCTCACAATTAGACACAAAATAATGTTTAATAGAAGAGGAGACTGAACAGACCTGTAACCTGAAATGACAATTTCATCTAAAAAAAATGTTCTAGAATGCGGAACGCTGTATCAGCTGATAACAGGTCGAGTATAAACACTCTTACATGTTTTAACTGAAATTACCCTGGTAAAGCCATCTTTCAAAATAACAGAGGATTAAGTGTCATTATTGAATTCGATCCAACCATTTTCTCTTCAGCCATGAAGTATTTAAATACTTCATGTGCCATCTATTTAAAAATGACTGATGCATTTTCTGCAACAACTTCCAGCGTAACAATCAATTCTATTCAATATCTGGTATTTCGGTATTAGAAGGTATGAGTGGTGGAGTAAGAGCCTGCAAGTCCTGCGTATCTAAGCTCAATTCGCATAGAAGGCGAGAGTTTAACACAGTTTTTATTTATACAATAACTCTACAATAACTGCCGCTCTTCGAAGGTGAGAGCTGGTTCGAGTGAGATTTGATAGACTTTATTCAGAATTCCCAAAGTTCACTGTAGTTGGAAAATTTTGGACAATCTATATGCAATGTGATTCGGTCCTGAAGAGCGGCAGATTCTGTAGTAGATGATAGATACTTTGGGCACTTACAAAATTTAACCTGGAATCAAAGTAAATATCTGAGCATCTTCCTCTTCGGAAAATCAAATGCAGCAAAAACGCGTCTATGAATAGGGTCCAATGTCGACCCGAGGCAAGTTTTAGGATAGAGCGAGATCTAATTATGGCGCTCCCCTTACTCGTGTGTGCACGTGTAAGCATGGTCTACGGAACTGAGAAGACCTTAGTCTATGTCTAATTTCTTAATTGATAACATCCATACTCTTGGCAATGCACGTTTTACTGTACTCTGCCGAACTCTAAAAACCTGATTCGGTCCCCACCGGGACAGGCACAAAGTATATGCTCTGCTGTTTCATCATTAATGAGGTAGTCGGATAGTCAAGGTGTAAGATTTCCACCTTAATTCCCGCGACAACCTTCCCATATGAGGATTTTTGCACGTCAGCTACACCTGACGATGCCCTAGATTCAACCGTGCAGGGCTTTTTGCCTCTGGTATTGGTGAATCATCACTTGAGCGCAAACGTTTGTTAACCTGATCATGGGGGGTTTGTTTCTCCACCTAAGGCAGATTCTACGTACTCCGCTCAAGAATTTGGTGCAAGGCGGTTTCATAAGATACCCCGCTCTTGAGGAGACGACTCAGTCGTTTCCTGGCTGCACCACCAAACCTTTTTTAAAGGTTCAGTTATTGGATCAGGAGTTGGAGAGTTGAGAAGCTCTCGCTCCTGATCTAAATTTACAGGGAGGTCAGTTGGAGTCGTAAGCTCGACATCCATCTCCTCTGTAGGGGGTAATATAACCAGCAGGGTTAACTGCCCGGTACTGACAATGCCTAATAGGCTGAAACAGCTGTCTATCGGTGGCTCTTCAAGACATTATTTGTCTGTTATTTTTGTAAATCCTATGTAGATATGGTGTTATTTGGTATCGAGAGAAATTATAAATACACGAAAAAACTATTCAGAACTATTATTCTACCTATATATTACATTATATATATATATATATATATATATATATATATATATATATATATATATATATATATTCAATGAAATAGATCAACATAAATAACACTATATAGAAGTTAATGAAACATTTTCATGAACTATAAAATATCACATATAACAAAAAAGTATAGTATATACACTTCAAGCGCTTACTGCAACTATGTTTTCGACATGGGAATCTGGTTCGTTTTCCATCTCATTGTAAACGTTGGTAGTACTTTTAAATTCCAATATCAGAACAATGCTGAAAAAATGATTATGTTAGATTCCTATATTCTACATTGACATCAAACATACAGTTACCCCCGAAATACCAGGGATAACTGCTAGTAAATGTCAAAGATACCAAATTTTCCAAAAACATCAAAAAGTAGTATCAATCAATATTTTTACTTTATTTTAATTTCCGTGAGTGCACTGATACCAATCCATGTGATCATTGTGATTACTTCTTACGAATCCTTCAGTAGTTTAATCAACTGATATATTCATTTCATTGCTTTACTTCACTGGCTACGCACACTTTCCTACTCTCCACAATTTCGTTGCAATTCATACAATTATGAATTAATCCAGCAATTTCTTTCGGGGCCATTCAAGTATTACATAAGCACTATAGGGGGCAGGGGGTCTTTGGTTTGCTTATTTTTGATGAAATGGGGGCTTGGGGGTCAAGTCTACATGGTGATCACGTCATCCTCAGTTATTTACTTTTTACACATATGTCAACCCACACATTGTCTATGTTTGAAAAATGAAAACTGTATACAACAATGTTTACGTAAGCATGGGAGGGGGAGGTTTGCTTACTTTTGCTGACAAGGGGGTGGGGGTAAATAATTGTAATAAATATGCTTATGTAATACTTGAATGGCCCCTTCCACAAATTCCATACTACTTCCAATCCTTCCAACCATTTTGCGAATCAACGCGACGTTCAATACTTCCTCCAGTATAATCTATCGTTGTTTCTTGAACACTCTCGAAGACCGATCTTGACTACACAATTCTGTAGTTCGCTAAACTTTCGAACTTTTCAGTTCATTACTAAACCCAAATGATTAAATCGTGAATTTATTGTATTAACTTTCGGGCTCTCTTTTCATCTCTCTTATCGACTGATACTTATATCTATTCCATATTCTGTGATGAACGACATTTTTGACTTTGGCCTTGGCCTTGACGTGTGTCATTTTCCATTAACTCAAGTATGAGTAGCAAGCAAACGATACTTAATACTGATTAAGTCTTTCCCTACAGAAAAAAAACTATTTGAAAAAAATATGTTTTTCCGTTAACCATCTGTCGCACCCCTACGAACGACAACCCTCAGAAGTAGAAACTTGTGCGAGCTAAGGATTAACGAGGTCTTACCTTTTAACGTGTGATTCCTAACACGGTTTGGACGATAGCAAGTGAAAATCGATCGTTCAGACTGGGGCTTGAACCACCGATCAACACGGCTGTCAATTCGAGTGAGTGAACAAAGCACCCACGTCGAACCGCCTGGCTCCAGCTAATACATTTGCAGAATAATACGTGGCGGTACATCAAAGAGTTTGTGCCTATCAGTTCGAGGTCAACACAGTCATGAAAATATGTTTTATGATAAATTATGGTTAACAATGAGGGCGAGTTCAGAAAAACTGTGAACCTTGAGTTGATGTCCTAGCTCAACAATTATGGACATACAGGATTGCCTACTTACATATATCGCCACGTTAAACAAGCGCCGAGCAGATGTAACGTAACACTAGTGACACTTTTAGTAGTTGCCGTAAGACTGTGTGTTATTTTAACAGTTTTTGAGGATTATTTTCGGACAGTATTACATTTTTTTTTGTTTATTTTGATTGAATTTTTATTTAACTATACCAATTAAGTTTCTGAAACATTGAAATTACTTACAAAATTCACATTTTTTGTAAGTAATTGTCTAACCATTCAATAACCTTGTGATTTTTAGTTAAAATGCCTTGTCGTATTTGTGCAGTGTCAACTTGCAAAAGCAATCAGTGGACTTTAAAGAAAAGTGGTGTTACTTGGTGTTGCTGATGTAATATTTCACTCTTTTCCTATTGCTAAGGATATGGTTTCCACAACTTTGCAAAAAGAATGAATTTGTTGCTGCAAATGAGGGGATAAATTCACTCTCAAAATGACTTTGTTTGTTCCAAACATTTTACAGAAAATGATTATGAACGAGACCTTGAAAATGAGTTGTTAGGTAAAAAACTTATTTTATTAATTTACTGTTTAAAATAAATATGTTTTTTTATAGGTTTGCCTTTGCGTCGTAAATAAAAAAAACTGCTGTACCTAATTATCCAACAATTAGATAGAGGGAAGTTTTACAGAATACAAGTCGCAATATTAGAGCCTTACAGAGAAAACACAATGAAACTATCAGTATGTCACTTGAATCAAATTTGGATAATTTAAAGCCATCCACATCTCAAAGTTGCTCTTCTCCTCATAATATTGTATTTCCTCAACCTCAAGCTGATCAACAAAATATACAAGTAGAACATGAACTTGGTCCCTTTGTTGACATGGTGGATATTGATTATAAAGCAAAATATGAGCTCTTGCTTAGAGAGCATTACATTTTAAAACTTCCCTGTAGAAACAAAACAAATAATTTGAAAAATCTTGCCAATTATTACAAAAATAAGTACTTCAAATGTTATGCAAAGCCAACTTCCAAAACAAATATTGCTGAAAACATATTAAAATTTATTCTTACTGAAAATCAGACTGATTTGCTTTCAAATAAAAAGAAGAGTCTTCATTGGACGCAAGATGAGATAGCTACAGCATTTACTATAAGATATTATAACAAAAAATGTTATTTGTATTTCAGAAATAGTTTAAACTATCCTCTACGAGCACTGTCAAGTTTAAGACTTTGGGCAGCAATGTTGGATATGAGTTAAGGCGTGTTAAAACATGTTTTAATGATGATGAAATCAGCTGAAGACGATTTCACTGGCTTTGAGAAAACAATTGTTCTACAATTTGATGAAATAAAAGTTAAATCTGTTCAAGAATATTACGTAACAAATGATGAAATTATGGGACCCCACAGTTACATGAAAGTTGTACAAGCTCGTGGGCTCTTTTCTAAGTGGAAGCAGCCAGTCTATATTACATTTTTTCAAAAAATTACAAGGGAAATATTGCTAAATAGTATTTCTCAAGTGCACAAAATTAAGTATAATGTGGTGACATGTGTAAATGACTGTGGAGGTGGCAATATTGGATTATGGAAAGAATTGGGAGTTGATCATAATAAAACCTTCTTTCTTCATCCTGGCACTGATAAAAATGTTTATATGTTTGCTGATGCTCCACATATTTTAAAGCTCATGCGTAATTGGTTACTTGACAAAGGTTTCATTTTGTATGGAAATATAAAAATTACCAAAGAGCCCCTTCAGGCACTCATTGGTTTAACAAATGATTTAACAAAGTTAATCCCTGCTGGAAAATCGATCAATCTCACCTTGATTGTGAGAAAAGTCAAAGGCAGAATATGAAAATGGCTGCTAAACATTTATCACATACTGTAGCGAAAGCACTTTTATGGTACAAGCCATCTCAAAACATTAAAGAAAATGAGAATTTGGCAGAATTTATTGAATATATTAATAATTGGTTTGACATTTTTAATAGACATGCCAAAACTGGAACTCTTCCATTCAAAAGTGCATGGCACACATTTACAGATGCAAGAAGACCACCTAACAAAAATTGTTGATCAAATATTTTCAATTCAATGCGACCAATTGTAAAAGTGGATTGCAAATTTTTCAAAAGGGCATGATAATGTCTATAAATTCATTCGAATTGATTTTTAAGGATATGAAAGATTTGTTTAATATTGATTATATATGCACCCATAAAGAAAACCAAGGTAGACTTGAAAATGTTTTTTCTCAAATTAGAAGCCGTGGTCCAAATGAACATCTAGGCTGCAGTAAATACTGAAGAACCGACAATAGAAGAATATGCTACTCCACAAGTCATGAAAAAGGTGTAAATTAACGCAGACACGATTTTAGAGCAGACAATAGGACCAAATTGCAGTAGCTCATTTTCATCTAGTAGTTCTGATATTTCTACTAACATTCCTTCAATTTCAAATACAAATATTCCAGAAATAACAGAGGACTCTTTAGAATATATTGCTGGATACTTTGCTAAAAAGCATAAAAATGATCTACCTGGTTTGGCCATTATACTTATAAAATAAAAGCAGAGTTCATAATTGTAATATACCTTCTTGGGTCCAGCAACTTACATTGGAAGGTCTTATTAAACCCACAGATTAATTGGTTAGAAAAAATTAAGAAGTGGAACAAGCTTTTCGAAAAACATCATTTAAATGGATTTAGAAAAGGGTCAGGGGTTGTAAAAGCTCTTTAAAAAAAACTGCAAAAAGGGAAGGTTTTTCTTTAAATATTATTTTTGAATTTTGTAAACTGAGAACAATTATCAGAATGAAATATAATAACTTAAAGGCCGACGAAAATAGGTCACTTAAAAGAAAACATTTAAACAATTCTGATGACAGAAAAAAAATCGAAAATTAAATAAATTAATACATTAGTCCTTTAAATTTATTTTTCTACATTCATGCAAAAAAAATTAATTCAAATATATTTAGTGGATAAAGTAGTTCCTTTTTGCTCTAATGAAGTAGTATAATTATTAAATTGTAGATTTATCAATTTCATCATTTATGGAACAAAGTTTAAGTTAAATCATTCTATCTGAATTTTCTCATTTTCCTAATAAAAAATAAAAACCGTATCATGTATTTTCTGTCAGATGAATAAAAAAAGTTGTTACACCTATAAACAATTCGTTACTTATATATATTTTTAATTATTAAGCGTTTATTATAAAAGATGGAACAAAAAGTTATAAAACAATTTTTTAGATAATACATCTAAAACAAATTTCATTACAAAATTTTTGTGGGAGTTACAGTTTTCACGAAAATAATGAAAAACTGATGAAACCTCTTACTTTTAAAAAGGGCAAAATAGCTCGCCCTATCATCCACAAAAGAAAAAAATGTTACTTAGTATTGATCCATTTATATCAAGTATTTAATCCTTTATAAAAATAACATTTTAATAAAGAATGCACATGGAATTTGTTAATTTCAATTCAAAAGTGCAGTACCGAATCAATTCAGGGTCACCACTGTTACGTCACGAGATCACGTGACGTGTCTAACAAAATCGCAAAAGTAAGCAATGCTGTATGTCCATAATCGTTGGTCCTAGCTGACCGCATTGTTGACAAGATTGTTAGGTTCGCGATTTCGCAAATAGCGATAAACAATTTGTTACAAAATGTTACAAACACATGATAAAATTTTTGAAAATGTTTTGATTTTTTCTTAAGGACGAGCACTACAGGAAAATCCTTGAGGAGCTCTCAGAGCGGTGCCTGTGCGAAAAAGTAGCGAGTCACATTGGATTCGAATCGCTGGACATTAAATCCATTCGGAAAAACGTTCTCAGGAAGTTTATTCCACATAATACCAATGCTCTTGAACAAAAAAGTTTGCAATTATAAGTAGGAGATCACATAAGTGCAGTTTTATACAGTATGTAGTAATACCGTATTGATTGGTTCAAAAACAATTACAAATGAATAGTTATAATTGTATCGGAAAAATACGAACCGCCCCTATTACTTTGTATATTAGACCACCCTGTATATATCTACAGTCGATTAGACTGCAGGGTGATCGAGGCATATTACACATTGACGTGGAGCATGTCGAATCTCAAAAATCACAAAATGAAATGATTTAAGAAGCACTGATACTAGAGCCACTTCGATAACAGTGTTTCATATAGATACAATATATTCAGAATAGAAATGGAAATACGTAATCCTATATCCAAAAATACCTCTTCCGAGGGTTGTTTGCAAAAATCTGAAATGAAACTGAACACGAGTATGTATCCATCTCAATCAAAAATTGTGTATCTTTAAAAGCGACAAATTCAACGTATCAAAATAACATATACCTGATAATAATATCAATTGAGATCTACCTACCCAATCATGAAGATGTTGAAGGTATAAAAACCCGCGCTGACAAAATAAAACAATCCTGGTTTTGTATTTATAGTGTTATTGAAAATATACGTGTATAAGGGGGAAGCGAATAATCCCACAATGAACTCACAAATCATCATTATGGAAAATATTTTTCCAACTTCTTCCCTCTCCACTAACTTTGATATAAGGGTTCGTATCATCGGACTCGTCACTCCATTGATACTTTTAGCGAAAGCACCTATAATAAAACAAATATGAACAATTATAAACAGTAACAAAAGGAAAATGAACTGTTAAAACCACCAGATACAGTGGATTTGTTGTTTTGTAAAAAATAAGTTTCAGTGTAGAAATGTATTCCTTTTTTAAATCGTGTCATCTTAGCTTTTTCCACAATATTAGAATTTGATAATATTGTTTTATACTGATTTCAGTTTATGTCGAGTTTACCATCTTAGGTATTTGTTTTACTCTAACCTAACAGAACGTATTTCGTCATGAATTCTACCAGTGGTCTTCAACTACTACAAAATGGCGGACCTTTGAATAATTATCTGAATACATTGACATTTAACTACATACTACGAGGTAATAAGCTTGAGGTCACAACAGAAGATGCTCGAAATGGTTGCCTTGAACTTCTTTACATATGAACAGCCTTTCCAATATTTCACGCCGAACATTTTCGAACACAGTAACGTCAATATCTCTACTAATATTTATTATTCTCCGCCATATATCCAATACTGAAGCAGGTTCAGTTTCGTACACCCTTTGCTTCAAATAGCCCCATAAAAAAAGTTCAAAGGTGTCAAATATGGCGAGCGGGCTTGCAATTCTATAGGACTTCGACGGCCAATCCAACGACCGGGAAAAGTAGTATCCAAATAGTTTCTTACTTGTCTGGAGTAATGTGGTGGTGCTCCATTTCGTTGAAATACAATATCCATATCGAATTCATTAGAATTTGCTTCGACGATTTCAGTGATGAGAGGGTCAACAGTAGTTTCCAGTATATTCAAATACAGTTCCCCTGTTAAATTCTGATCAATAAATAGACGTCTTACAATATGGTTTCCCAATATTCCTGCCTAAACATTATGTGTTTCCCGGAAAACGTGAGGGTTAGTGTCACTCCAATAACGGCAATTTTGTCTGTGAACATTGCCGTTTGAAAAAATGTACATTCGTCACTAAAACAAACATTGTGGAGATAGGTAGGATGCCTTGCAATGGTTTCCGTCATGATTTCGCAAAATTCTGTTCTTCGATCAGGGTCATCTTCAGTTAATTAGTGTACCATTTTAATTTTGTATGTATGATACCTATTCCTCTTCAAAAATCTCCACCTCACAAACATTGGCGACGGAATAAGTAGACTGTTCAGGATTTACTACCATCTCACCAATTATTTGCACTTGCTATTCTTCCGGAATGGACGGATGACCTGGAGGCTTTTTGTTATATCCACTACCGGTTGTTGTAAATTTGGATACAAGTTCCCTCAAATATGTTCTACTGATAACAGTCACTATTGGTCTCAAGAAAATCCCCACTGGGTCCGCGAAAGTAATTTTCAAACTACTTGGTGTATTAATGTATGGTGTGGATTGTTCAATGGCCGGATCATAGGACCTTACTTTTTCAATGAAAATCTCAATGGATTGCGATATTTACATTTTCTAGAAAATGATTTGATCCAGTTGATGGAAGATATTCCCATAGCAGAACGACATGGAATTTGGTGGCAACAAGATGGTGCTCCTCCTCACAATTCACAGGTTGTTACTGAATATCTGGATAGAACGTACCCAAATAGATGGATTGGTAATAAGGGTCCAATTCGGTGGCCGGCTCGTTCCCCAGATTTATCACCGCTTGATTTTTTCCTATGGGGTTATTTAAAAGATATTGTTTTCACTACTCCCCCTTTGAATGTGGATGATCTGAAAATGAAAATTCGACTAGCGTGCAGTGATATTACGCCTGATATTATAAGAGCGACTTGTACGAGAGAAGTGATTCGACGTTTCGAAGCCTGTATAACATCTAATGGGCATCACTTTGAACAATTTTTATGACTTATTTCTAGGTACCTACCATTCTTATGAAATGATTTATCAAGTTATATTATTTACATTGTTATTAATTAAAGATTTGTTTTCGAATACACCTCTTTCAATTTCGCAATTGTTTCATTTTCAAAATGATTCCTGACTGAATTCCACAACTCAAAATTGAAACCATTACTTCGAACACCCAAAATTTTGACTAATTTTCATGTGATCTGATGCAGAGAGAATAATTGTATGAGATATTTTAAAAAATAATAGTCGTTCTCAAGACTTTACATTTTAAGCAATAACTCAACAACGCCGTAACCGAATTTCAAAAACCAAACATGAAATGATATCAGAATTTAACGTAGCATCTGAATATGTAATGATATACAGGGCGTTCTATTTAAAAAAATGGAATTTTGGTCTGTAGCACCTACACCAAACACCCTGTATATTTAAAAATTATATCAAAATATAGCTTTCACGAACTCCTAAAACTTTTGTATGAAACATTTTTGTGTATCTCCTTCAACAAACCAGATATTGCCTGTCACATAAAATGTGGGACACCCGGTATACTCTTTCTTGTACTATTGTTTCCGTATTCTGTACTCAGGTTTATCAACTTTGAGGTCAGTAGCTTTTTCATTATGCATGATTATTATGGGTTAGATCAAATGATAAGAGTCGGTTCTCTGGTGAAACTATGAAGAGATGAATCGATCCCTCTACCTGATATCTTGGAGGACTCCGATTTTCCAGTTTTACTAGTTTCATAGAATCGAAATAGTCACCAGTAGTAATGTTTCTGTTTGACCCCTTTATTGTGTAATACCTAGCAAAGACTACGTATTCTAGTGTTACCGCAACTAAATACCTCCTCTGCGTGCGGGAGGCCGAATTCAAGCTTGAGTCATAGTCAGGTAGCGGTTCGAAAGTATCGGCCAAGCTACATATTTCAATCGGCTCTATGAGAAACACGACACTTTGATAAGTTTGTCAGTTTTTTTCCAGCATGTTTCAGTGCAACACCCCATCAATGCAGTTCGCCTATGACAATTTCTTACTGAACAGAAAAGATATAGTTCCTGCAGGGTTTCCTCCTCTGAGCTCTGGTTGCGGCATCATCAAAACAAAAAAAGAAAATAATCTGAAGACGCATCAAAAAATTTCTCGTTGTGCTATCCGTGGAGAAAATAGCATTCAAATCTTCATGACTCAACGACCTGAGACGAGAATGTTTATGTTTCTATAATGCGGTAAGGATTCTCTTCCAACATTGGAGCGAACCCCACAAAATTTTACGTTCATTCTTATGATTATTTTGCTCAAAATTTTGTCGGTAATGAGCAAGACACCGAGTAAATAACAAAATATGTTATTGGCTTTTTTGTGAAGACTGGCCAGGGTGTTCAGATATTCATTCGAATCTGTATTTTTTCAAATGATTCTGGAGCTTCAACCATTTAGATGAATTTGTGAGAGTGACATCCTCATCACTATATTTCTTTTTGTTTCTGCAGGAATCAACAATGCGATCAAACTCGTCTGGGACCATTATTTTGCATTCCGTCCAGTCCTGTAAGTTCAGGTAGTCAATATGCATCGATTACCTTTCGTGAAAAGGCATTATAATCAACGTAGAAAAAATGAAAAGTAATTCCCTAAAATTAAGCCTGTCAGTTCTGTTTAGGCAAGAAAGTGCGCCGAAATGTAATTTCACTCAGATCACTTTGACTCGTTCTGTTAGGTCGAGGATATCAATCTCTAAAATTGAATTTACGTTAAAAAAATTCACCAACCTTAAGGCGAAATAAAATTGACACAGATTCATTATTTACCGAAATATCAAAATTGAAAAGTTGTGGAGTGAAATCAGGTGCAGATCTAAGGGGGTCAATAAACTCCAGAATGACTCAAAAAAGGCCCAGAAGTCTACAGAAACATATTATAAAATGAAAAACATGAACAAAACTCGAAATGAAGAGAGCTTCCAAAGTCAAAACGATAATTAGTATGGCTACGTTCAATTTGTTGGTAGCATTTTTTCAATAGTTAGTTGGCCACCCTGTACAGTTAGTTCCCCTTAGAACGGCGTGTTGAATCTGTGCCTGAGTCAAGTTCAGAAGAATATTTCATACTCACCAATATAAATATGAATGGATTCAGTAGCTAGGCCATCCACCACACATCCAGTCAGACGTGACAAGGTTCCGATGAGAATTAATATAGATTCTCTAACCTTCATCCACTTATGTAAAATACCGATCACAACCAGGATGGTGAAGATCCCTATCACAGTACTGACGCTACTGTATATGTTGAACATTGTCAATGTCCAATGTAATTTTTCCCTGAGGTAAGGAAACATGAGTGAACCTTCACCGGAGAAGGAAAAAACCATCACTGCAGATATTATTGCCATCATTAATATTTTTGGTGTTTTGAAATTTCCTCGAGTTTTGATGGCGACTTTTATCATTTCCTTCAAATTTTCTGTTTGGACTAATCCCTTAAGTTTTCCCTGAAATAAATAGTTCATGGAATATCTTCAATGGTTTTTTTCTCAAGGCAGAAAATGAATAGAAACTTCAATAGAAAAGGTGAATTTTTGAATATACTCGTAAATTACAATGACATATATTTCTGAAAACAACAAAATGTACTATTTCTGGATAAATGAAATTGAAGAAAATATATAGATGAGGATTATTTCGAAAATATTGATGAGCAAATTATTTCATGAAAATCAACGCGTTTCCCTAATTGTCTAGGTCTTTTTTCAAATGTTTCAAAAATTATATATTTCTCAGCAATTAAAGACATCATTTAGCACTCACTCATTCTTCTCTGTTTCTCCGTACTGGCACTTTAAAGAAGTAAACACAAGTAAGTTCACTCTCCGCCATATTTCGGTCAAGATTCTCCACCTCGAATTTTATGCGCGGCCAAACTACAGCACAACGGACTGAATCTGAGGCGTTTACCAAGCGAGCCAAATTGAGCCAAATTATTACAGAGTGAGTCGTTGTAAGTGGTGGTTTTGTATTTGTGAAAAATGTGTGTCTAGTTTCAAAATGAGCAAGTGTCGAGCTGTGGGTTGCTGTAATTTGCATGGTGATGTCGACATTCATTTTTTTCGATTTCCAATTGACGAAAAAAGGTATGTTTTTCTATTATTCACAGGGTGTAACTAAATAAGTGTAAAACATTTGAGGAAGTGATTCCTCATCGAAAAAAAGATAGGATCTTTCATATAAAGAAATTTCATTGGAGCATCCCTTGTTAAGATACAGTCCCTTAAAGGGGGTACATAAAATTTGTATAACAATTTTTTTCACAAGCACTTTAAAAGTTACAATATTCAAATTACCCTGACGTTTTGTACTACTGAAAAGACACTTAGCCAGTAATTTATTTGGTTTACCCCATGGTTGTGAGGGGTGGAAAACGCAACCCCTAAAATTTATTTCCAATGTAACTTTTTGTCTTATTATTTGTTTACCATTTAAAAATCTATTTCCGATAGCCTGTTTCATTCTAAACAAAAAATGTCTCTTGGGTTTTTTGTCCAAAAGAAACCAGTTCGCAGCAAAACATTATTTTAGGAACAACTACAGAGATATATCGACAAAAGAACGCAGGATTGTGGTCGCCATCGAGAAGTACGAACACCACAGCTTGAGGAAGCAGTACTTGATTTGATTGAAGAAGAACCCACTACCAGTACTAGAAAGATTGTTTTTCAGCTAAATGTTGATCATATGACGGTATTTCGAATTATGAAGGAACAACTCTTATACCCTTACCATCTGCAACGAGTACAGGCACTGTTACCGCGAGACTTTCCGAACCCTCTTGAATGTTGCAATTGGATGCTGAAAATGATTAGAAGAAATTGTGACTTTGAAGACGATAGAATTCACAGACGAATGTAGTTTTTCTTGGGACAAGATTATTAATTTTCATAATTACCACATATGGGCTGATGAAAACCCTCACGCTATTGTCGAAACTAACCATCAAGAACAGTTTTCTCTTAATGTGTGGTTCGGAGTTGTTGGGGATGATTTAATTGGGCCTCATTTTCTACCTCCTCGATTAAATAGTGAGGCATACGTTCAATTTTTAAAGTCCATCTAGTATTGCGGGTGGAAGTTTCTTTGGGCGTCAGAAGGGATATGTTTTTTATGCATGATGGGGCTCCCGCCCATTTTAGTCAAGTAATACGTCAGCATTTAAATGAAACATATGCAAATCAGTGGATAGGTCGAGGAAGACCACAGAACTGGCCCGCTCGAGCCCCGGATCTCAATCCTCTCGATTTCTCTATTTGGGGCCATTTACAGCATTTGATTTATCGTACTCCTGTTCTCGATGTAGAGGACTTAATAAACCGCATCATCGATGCGTGCAGGGTAATCAGAGAGACTCCAGAAATATTTGAGCGAATACGTGGCTCAATGCGCCGACGTCTAGACGCATGCGTAATGTCTGAAGGTAGACATATTGAACATTTACTATGATTTCTACATGTTGTGTGTTTTGGTATTAATAAATTAATGTTTTTTTATTACCCTTTAATCGTTTAATGCAGGTACTAACTACAAAATAACAATAAATCCAGTTCGCATTTAGAACGATGTATCTCAATGTAGTTGTTCGTAAAATAATTTTTTGCTGCGAACTGGTTTATTTTGGGCAAAAAACCCAAGAGACATTTTTTGTTTAGAATGAATTTTTAAATGGTTAACAAATAATAAGACAAAAAGTTACATTGGAAATAAATTTTAGGGGTTGCGTTTTCCACCCCTTACAACCATGGGGTAAACCAAATAAATTACTGGCTAAGTATCTTTTTGGTAGTACAAAACGTCAGGTTAATTTCAATATTTCAAGAAATGAAAATATTTTTCAGCAAATTGACTGTAATATAAAAAAAAAGGAAAAAACATGACTGGACAAATGAGATTCATTGAAGGATGGCAGATAACAATTTCGGCATTTCTGCAACTTTGAGAAAACCTACATAGTGAAGGAGACTCCTACATATTGACTAGGAATATAAATCAGGACTCTGTGGAAATTTATTTTGGTCAACAAAGAAATACTTGTGGAAATGCCAGAAACCCAACTCCTATCAAAATTGCCAGAGCATTCAAAAACACATTTACTCTTCTGTATTTCACACAGACAGACGGAACTAACTGTCTAGAAGATACTAGTGAGATCCTATCTAGTATTACAGATGCAGTCATAAATAGAATGAAGATTCTTGTGGAAGTTCCAAAAAATCCCTATAAACCTTTGAGAGTAGAGACAAATAATTATAGAACTCTAGCCACTCCAGAAGGCAACAGCTTGGGCTATGTTTTTAGACATATTTTGAGAAAATGTTTGAGAAAACATTCATGTGAAGTATGTACAAATTTTGCCACGGTGGCTAGTACCACACTGAATGAAACAAATGTATATTATATAGTCATTTCAAGGCATATAGTAATACAGTAGCCTAACAGTTTGGAAGTTTATATATGCCTCCAGATTCATTTTTACAATGTATCATTCATCTAGAGACAGAATTTCTTAATCATTTCAACAATTTACGGGCCACTGATTGCATAGGTAACCAGCTCAAAACAATGTTTTCAAAAATCAACATTCTCACCCTTGTGATAATTTTCCTTTGGGTTATTTATTTCACCTTTTCACAAGGGTATGAATTGATTATACTTTGAAATTTGTCAAGAGAAATTTGAAAACAAATGTTAAAAAAAAAATAAAAAACTCATCATTCTGAAAAACCTTTAGAATAGATTAGCATAAGTTTTTGACTTGAATTGTATAATCTTACTATATAAAATATATGTTTATTTCACCACCTTGTCTTATTTTTTATCAATTCCTAAACAGTTCACAATCATATGAGACATTTATTGGCAGCTCCTCGTACCAATTATGAAGTCAGATCATGGTCACATATTTTTTGATCGAACCTCGTGTAGAGGTGCACAACAGCTCTTAGCCTACACCCTCCTGCTCCGCTACATGCCAGCAAAAAATATCTCTCGACCCGAAACATCACCGGGAGTGAATTTACTTCTGTTTACTTATATTTGGTGGTACTGGTAAGTCCTAGGAGCTTTTCTGGATGTTGAGTGTGAGCTTCTCGAAAAACATGAGGATTTGTATCGCTCCAAATTCTACAGTTATGCCGGTTAACCTCTCCAATTAGTAAAAAACTGCATTCGTCAGAAAAGCAAACGGTGTACTAGAAATTTGGGTTATTGTTGATACGCTCGGACATAATTTCGCAAAACTCTTGCCTTCGATCCCAATCATCATCATTTAATTCATGAATTAATTTAGTTTTGTACGGATGGAACTTGTGTCTATGTAAAATTCTGAAAACGTTACATTGACTAATACCGGAAGCTGCAGAAAGTTGTCGTACAGACTGCGTGTCCAACTTATGCCAAAGTGTCCTTGTAGCCGCTCAGACACAATTTTGTTTTTGGTAATAAAGGCTAACCAGCTCAACACGTTCTTGCAATGTGTACACCATATTTTTTGAAATTTTAAACAAATCAGCAAAGTAGTAACTCAAAAGATTGATTTCAATTCTGAAATGATCGAAAAAACGTAACAACCAGATAATCACCTTCTGAGCACAAAAAAATTAAGGGTATGTGTGTATGTGTGTGTGTGTATAACACACACACACACACATACACACAGTGGTACTAATATGTGAAAAAAAGTTAGAAATAGTATACGAGTATATTATTTGAATCAACTCATTCATGAATAGCTAATCTTGGGAGTATGGGTATCCATATTTTTCACTTTACCTACTTTTAATGAGTTGAATAATTTTATTTCAGTAGATTTTTATTTCACGGATTTCAAACAGAAACATTGTTATAAAGCTTCGGGCGTAAGTAGAAGTAACTTCTCTGCAGAATTTTTTTTTCGCTTCTGAAACGTGAAAGGAATGATCTTAATGTCTCGTATTGTGTATATGAGAGATATTAATGAGTTGTTCTCTTTGCTTATGTTGTCTAGTTGACATAAAAAATATCTGGACAAACATCAAGAAAGTAGGTTTCAGCGTACAAGTTGTCAGAAGAAAGATAAGTACTCGTGTATATTATTTTCAATATTCCCTAAGATTGAATCATAGTTTTTTAATCGAATGAGCTTACTTTTCTATAACTACTGCTGAATATTTGATAATTACTACAGAGTTCATTTCAACAACCTTCTTGACATGAGGTTATTGCAGACCTCATATTGCTGACACTTGGAAGTAGTTGTTAACGCCACTGGTTGGAAGTAAAAAAGAAATACAATTTTACTGAGAAGTGATCATATAAAAAAAATAAGCGAGTACTTCATATAATTGGCGTGAAGTTATCCACAGATTTCTGGCCACACATGCCGACGTAGAGGAAAATAAAAATCTGTGGTTGGGATACAAAATTATTAGCACCCGTACTAATATCTGTGGCTGGAAATACCTATTCACTATAGGTTGAACGTGAAATTATTGAGACTATTTGGTGTTTAACATTTTTATAGAGTCTTGAGTAGACTGAGGCGTTGATAATCCTTTTCTCATCAACAATACAGATTAAGGGAAAGATAAAATTGAAAATATTAGACTTACTTTCCAATACCCCATATAGAAATGATATCCGATGATGTGCGTCCATCAAAATCACACAACTTCCATAGTTTCTTGAGAAGATTAACTTGGTGATAACAGTTTTCTTGTTATCTAAACAGATTTCGACCAAGAAATTGTTGAAACAATCAGACTCATTTTTTGAAATTCCTTGTATTCATGAAAATCACACAACTCTTATAGAATTTTGAATAGATCAACACAGTGAAAACCGTTTTTTTTGTTACCCATACGGAATTCGAGAATAAAATTGTTGAAACGATCAAACTAACTTTTTCAACCCCTTGTAGAATTGAAACCAGATGATGTGCGTGCATAAAAATCGCATAAGTCTTATGGAATCTTGGGTAGATTGACGTAGTGATAACAATTTCCTTGTCACCCGAAGAGACTTCGAAAACAAAAATGTTGAAACAATCAGACTCATTTTTTGAGATTCCTTTCAGAATTGGAACCAGAAGATGTGCGTTCATGAAAACTACATAACTGTTATGGAATCTTGGGTAGATCGATATAATGAAAACCGTTTTCTTGTCACCCATACAGATTTCCAGGAAAAAATATTGAAACAATCAGACTCACTTTTTAAAACACCTTGTAGAATTGGAACTAGAAGATGTGCGTTCATGAAAACTACATAACTGTTATAGAATCTTGGGTAGATCGATATAGTGAAAACCGTTTCCTTGTCACCCATACAGATTTCCAGGAAAAAATATTGAAACAATCAGACTCACTTTTTAAAACACCCTGTAGAATTGGAACTAGGAGATGTGCGTTCATGAAAATTACGAAACTGTTATATAATCTTAGTTAGATTGATACAGTGTAAACCGTTTTCTTGTCACCCATACAGATTTCCAGGAAAAAATATTGAAACAATCAGATTCACTTTTTAAAACACCTTGTAGAATTGGAACTAGAAGATGTGCGTTCATGAAAATTACACAACTGTTATAGAATCTTAGTAAGATCGATATAGTGTAAACCGTTTTCTTGTCACCCATACAGATTTCCAGGAAAAAATATTGAAACAATCAGACTCACTTTTTGAAACACCTTGTAGAATTGGAACTAGGAGATGTGCGTTCATGAAAACTACATATCTGTTATAGAATCTTGGGTAGATCGATATCGTGAAAATCGTTTTCTTGTCACCCATACAGATTTCCAGGAAAAAATATTGAAACAATCAGACTCACTTTTTAAAACACCTTGTAGAATTGGAACTAGAAGATGTGCGTTCATGAAAATTACACAACTGTTATAGAATCTTAGTAAGATCGATATAGTGTAAACCGTTTTCTTGTCACCCATACAGATTTCCAGGAAAAAATATTGAAACAATCAGACTCACTTTTTGAAACACCTTGTAGAATTGGAACTAGGAGATGTGCGTTCATGAAAACTACATATCTGTTATAGAATCTTGGGTAGATCGATATCGTGAAAATCGTTTTCTTGTCACCCATACAGATTTCCAGGAAAAAATATTGAAACAATCAGACTCACTTTTTAAAACACCTTATAGAATTGTAACTAGAAGATGTGCGTTCATGAAAATTACACATCTGTTATAGAATCTCAGGGAGATCGATATAGTGAAAACTGTTTTCTTGTCACCCATACAGATTTCGATAAAAAGTGTTGCAACAATCAGACTCATTTTTTGAGATTCCTTGTAGAATTAGAACCAGAAGATGTGCGTTCATGAAAATTACATAACTGTTATAGAATCTTGGGTAGATCGATATAGTGATAACTGTTTTCTTGTCACCCATACAGATTTCGAGAAAAAAATTGTTGCAACAATCAGACTCATTTTTTGAGATTCCTTGTAGAATTGGAACCAGAAGATGTGCGTTCATGAAAACTACATAACTGTTATAGAATCTTGGGTAGATCGATATAGTGAAAACCGTTTTCTTGTCACCCATACAGATTTCCAGGAAAAAATATTGAAACAATCAGACTCACTTTTTAAAACACCTTGTAGAATTGGAACCAGAAGATGTGCGTTCATGAAAACTACATATCTGTTATAGAATCTTGGGTAGATCGATATCGTGAAAACCGTTTTCTTGTCACCCATACAGATTTCCAGGAAAAAATATTGAAACAATCAGACTCACTTTTTAAAACACCTTGTAGAATTGGAACTAGAAGATGTGCGTTCATGAAAATTACACAACTGTTATAGAATCTTAGGTAGATCTATATAGTGAAAACTGTTTTCATGTCACCCATACAGTTTTCGAGAAAAAAATTGTTGCAACAATCAGACTCATTTTTTGAGATTCCTTGTAGAATTAGAACCAGAAGATGTGCGTTGATGAAAATAACATAGCTGTTATAGAATCTTGGGTAGATCGATATAGTGAAAACTGTTTTCTTGTCACCCATACATATTTCGAGAAAAAAATTGTTGCAACAATCAGACTCATTTTTTGAGATTCCTTGTAGAATTAGAACCAGAAGATGTGCGTTCATGAAAACTACAAAACTGTTATAGAATCTTGGGTAGATCGATATAGTGAAAACCGTTTTCTTGTCACCCATACAGATTTCCAGTAATAAATATTGAAACAATCAGACTCACTTTTTAAAACACCTTGTAGAATTGGAACTAGAAGATGTGCGTTCATGAAAATTACACATCTGTTATAGAATCTCAGGCAGATCTATATAGTGAAAACTGTTTTCATGTCACCCATACAGTTTTCGAGAAAAAAATTGTTGCAACAATCAGACTCATTTTTTGAGATTCCTTGTAGAATTAGAACCAGAAGATGTGCGTTCATGAAAATCACATAACTGTTATAAAATCTTGGGTAGATCGATATAGTGAAACCCGTAACCTTGTCACCCACACAGATTTCCAGGAAAAAATATTGAAACAATCAGACTCACTTTTTAAAACACCTTGTAGAATTGGAACTAGAAGATGTGCGTCCATGAAAATTACACAACTGTTATTGAATCTTAGTTAGATCGATATAATGAAAACCGTTTCCTTGTCACCCACACAGATTTCCAGGAAAAATTATTGAAACAATCAGACTGACTTTTTAAAACACCTTGTAGAATTTTAACTAGAAGATGTGCGTTCATGAAAATTACACAACTATTATAGAATCTTGGGTGGATCGATATAGTAGAAACTGTTTTTTTGTCACCCATACAGATTTCGATGAAAAAATTGTTGCAACAAACAGACTCATTTTTTGAGATTCCTTGTAGAATTGGATACAGAAGATGTGCGTCCATGAAAATTACACAACTGTTATAGAATCTTGGGTAGATTGATACAGTGGAAACCGTTTTCTTGTCACACTCTTCTGATTCCAATTCTACAAGGAATCTCAAAAAATGAGTCTGATTGTTGCATAATTTTTTTTATCGAAATCTTCATGGGTGACAAGAAAACATTTTTCACTTTATCGATCTACCCAAGATTCTATAACAGTTATGTAGTTTTCATGAACGTACATCTTCTGGTTCCAATTCTACAAGGAATCTCAAAAAATGAGTCTGTTTGTTGCAACACTTTTTATCGAAATCTGTATGGGTGACAAGAAAACAGTCTTGTTGTCTGTTTGTTGCAACACTTTTTATCGAAATCTGTATGGGTGACAAGAAAACAGTTTTCACTATATCGATCTGCCTGAGATTCTATAACAGATGTGTAATTTTCATGAACGCACATCTTCTGGTTCCAATTCAACAAAGTGTTTTAAATAGTGAGTCTGATTGTTTCAATATTTTTCCTGGAAATCTGTATGGGTGACAAGGAAACGGTTTTCACTATATCGATCTACCCAAGATTTCATAACAGTTATGTAATTTTCATGAACGCACATCTTCTAGTTCCAATTCTACAAGGTGTTTTAAAAAGTGAGTCTGATTGTTTCAATATTTTTTCCTGAAAATCTGTATGGGTGACAAGAAAACGGTTTACACTATATCGATCTAACTAAGATTCTATAACAGTTGTGTAATTTTCATGAACGCACATCTTCTAGTTCCAATTCTACAGGGTGTTTTAAAAAGTGAGTCTGATTGTTTCAATATTTTTTCCTGGAAATCTGTATGGGTGACAAGAAAACGGTTTTCACTATATCGATCTACCGAAGATTCTATAACAGTTATGGAGTTTTCATGAACGCACATCTTCTAGTTCCAATTCTACAAGGTGTTTTAAAAAGTGAGTCTGATTGTTTCAATATTTTTTCCTGGAAATCTGTATGGGTGACAAGGAAACGGTGTTCACTCTATCGATCTACCCAAGATTTCATAACAGTTATGTAATTTTCATGAACGCACATCTTCTAGTTCCAATTCTACAAGGTGTTTTAAAAAGTGAGTCTGATTGTTTCAATATTTTTTCCTGGAAATCTGTATGGGTGACAAGAAAACGGTTTACACTATATCGATCTTACTAAGATTCTATGACAGTTGTGTGATTTCCATGAACGCACATCTTATAGTTTCAATTCTACAAGGTGTTTTGAAAAGTGAATCTGATTGTTTCAATATTTTTTCCTGGATATCTGTATGGGTGACAAGAAAACGGTTTACACTATATCAATCTAACTAAGATTCTATAACAGTTGTGTAATTTTCATGAACGCACATCTTCTAGTTCCAATTCTACAGGGTGTTTTAAAAAGTGAGTCTGATTGTTTCAATATTTTTTCCTGGAAATCTGTATGGGTGACAAGAAAACGGTTTTCACTATATCGATCTACCCAAGATTCTATAACAGTTATGTAATTTTCATGAACGCACATCTTCTAGTTCCAATTCTACAATGTGTTTTAAAAAGTGAATCAGATTGTTTCAATATTTTTTCCTGGAAATCTGTATGGGTGACAAGAAAACGGTTTACACTATATCAGTCTAACTAAGATTATATAACAGTTGTGTGATTTTCATGAACGCACATCTTCTAGTTCCAATTCTACAGGGTGTTTTAAAAAGTGAGTTTGATTGTTTCAATATTTTTTCCTGGAAATCTGTATGGGTGACAAGAAAACGGTTTTCACTATATCGATCTACCCAAGATTCTATAACAGTTATGTAGTTTTCATGAATGCACATCTGCTGGTTCCAATTCTACAAGGAATCTCAAAAAATGAGTCTGATTGTTGCAACAATTTTTTTCTCGAAATCTGTATGGGTGACAAGAAAACAGTTATCACTATATCGATCTACCCAAGATTCTATAACAGTTATGTAATTTTCATGAACGCACATCTCCTAGTTCCAATTCTACAAGGTGTTTCAAAAAGTGAGTCTGATTGTTTCAATATTTTTTCCTGGAAATCTGTATGGGTGACAAGAAAACGGTTTTCATTATATCGATCTACCCAAGATTCCATAACAGTTATGTAGTTTTCATGAACGCACATCTTCTGGTTCCAATTCTAAATGGAATCTCAAAAAATGAGTCTGATTGTTTCAACATTTTTGTTTTCGAAATCTCTTCGGGTGACAAGAAAATTGTTATCACTACGTCAATCTACCCAAGATTCCATAAGACTTATGCGATTTTTATGCACGCACATAATCTGGTTTCAATTCTACAAGGGGTTGAAAAAGTTAGTTTGATCGTTTCAACAATTTTATTCTCGAATTCCGTATGGGTAACAAAAAAAACGGTTTTCACTGTGTTGATCTATTCAAAATTCTATAAGAGTTGTGTGATTTTCATGAATACAAGGAATCTCAAAAAATGAGTCTGATTGTTTCAACAATTTCGTGGTCGAAATCTGTTTAGATAACAAGAAAACTGTTATCACCAAGTTAATCTTCTCAAGAAACTATGGAAGTTGTGTGATTTTGATGGACGCACATCATCGGATATCATTTCTATATGGGGTATTGGAAAGTAAGTCTAATATTTTCAATTTTATTTTTCCCCTAATCTGTATTGTTGATGAGAAAAGGATTATCAACGCCTCAATCTACTCAAGACTCTATAAAAATGTTAAACACCAAATAATCTCAATAATTTCACGTTCAACCTATAGTGAATAGGTATTTCCAGCCACAGATATTAGTACGGGTGCTAATAATTTTGTATCCCAACCACAGATTTTTATTTTCCTCTACGTCGGCATGTGTGGCCAGAAATCTGTGGATAACTTCACGCCAATCTTCATATATGGGGTCAACAGAAAATTCAAACTCCATTCATCCAAGATACATTTTCTGAAATCTGCCCCATCCATGGGGCTGATTTCATACGAAACATGAATGCAATCCAGTAAATTACTAACTCATTAATGGAACGAGACAATTTCCATTCCAGCTCCAATAATACTTTATTAACTAAAGAAACTTGAGAGAAGTATCTGTTGATGTATCTAGAAGAAAATATGTGTCATGTTCTTAACAAGTTATGAAGGATGAAAAAATGCTGGATCATAGAATGAATAAATGAAAAGCAGAATGTGCAAACAGGAAAACGATGATGAAAAAAGTTGGTTCGAGACACGTATAGTGCCAATTTCCATTCCAGCTCCAATAATACTTTATTAACTGAAGAAACTTGAGAGAAGTATCTGTTGATGTATCTTGAAGAAAATATGAGTCATGTTCTAAACAAGTTATGAAGGATGAAAAAATGCTGGATCATAGAATGAATAAATGAAAAACAGAATGTGCAAACAGGAAAACGATGATGAAAAAAATTGGTTCGAGACACGTATAGTGCAGATGGCCGAAACTACTAGGTTCAGTAGAATTTTCATCGCTAATAGAAAAACCCAGACGACACAATGATGGTGAAAAACGCATTCCAGATGAATTAGACATACCTCAGTCTCCACGTTTTCAATTGATTCAGGTATACAATAAACGGTATAGATAAATCCGATTGCATTGCACACCGCAGCTGTAACGAATACAGTCTCATAGTTGGTTACATAAAATAAAGCTGATCCAGCTAAGTTTCCGGTCACATTTCCGAATGCCATGAAAACTTCAAAGATTGTCATCCTAAAAAAGAATACAAGAAAAGTGTGAAACCCGGTATAGGAGACTAAAATTCAACTTCTAAATTATTTCGGTAAAAAATATCCTCCTTCACTCTACAGAGCTTCCGACAATATTTATGGTCTTTATCACGCCCACAATATAAAAAGTGTGTGGTCAGATAACTAATGCCTTATACAGTGCATTTCTTTCATGCCCCCCCCCTTTTATTTTTTGAACATGTCAACTAAAAAAATCGAAATTTGGGATAATGAAATTGAAGCATGAATACTTTATTTTGAAGTCAAATTGACAGATGAAACTTTCGAAATGGCGACTGGGCGCCATTTGGGAAAAAATTAAATGGAAAGGGGGGTCTTGTGACACACCTTTTTAAAGCTCCTGACAAATGCTTCACAACCCTAGAATATAATGTTAATATCTTCAACTACTACAAAATGGCGAAACTTTTAGTAATTGCGTGAATACATTGACATTTAACTACATAATATGAGGTAATAAGCTTGAGGTCTGTTTTGAAGATACTCGAAATGGTTGCCTTAAACTTCTTGACATATGAACAGCCTAACCGATATTTCACGATGAACATTTTCGAACACAGTAAGGTCAATATCTCTACAAATACTTATTATTCTCTGCCGTATATCCAATTTTGAAGCAGTTTCAGTTTCGTACACCTTTTGCTTCGAATAGCCCCATAAAAAAGTCCAAAGGTGACAAATCTGGCGAGCGGGCTGGCCATTCTGTAGGACCTCGACGGCCAATCCATCGACCGGGAAAAGTAGTATCCAAATAGTTTCTTACTTGTCTGGAGTAATGTGGTGGAGCTCCATTGTGTTCATTGAAACTCCTTTCGGTCTCAAGTTACGCGTCGCACTGTAAATAAAAATCGCTTCAATTTTTTCTTCCAATGGACGAGAATTAACCATTTTAGACATTGTTGTAAAACAGAAAACTAAATGAGAATAACTGAACAATGATGTTCATTTTCGTACCGGCATTTTTTGTCGTTTTTGTAAACAAAAAATAACTTAATAAACCTTATCGGGTTGTTGGAATTGTCATATGGCAGATAAAAAGGAATATTTCTAGAAATATCGATATTAATGTGTTTATCTTCAGGAAATAATTAAATGTTCCGCCATTTTGTAGTAGGTGAAGATATTGACATCATATTCTAGGGTTGTGAAGTATTTGTCAGGAGCTTCAAAATGATGTGTCACAAGACCCCCCTTTCCATTTAATTTTTTTCCCAGATGGCACCCAGTCGCCATCTTCAAAGTTTCATCACTTCGAAATGAAGTATTTATGCATTAATTTCATTATCCCAAATTTAAATTTTTTGAGCTGACCCGTTCAAAAACTAAAAGGGGGGGGGGGCATTAAAGAAATACACTGTATAAATGGTGAAAACTTTTATTATAGTCTTCAAAGAGACAATTAATATTGTCGAAAATTTTATATTAATTGATAATACCACCAGAGATGATGGCAAACCGGATGAACACCCGGAAAAGCATCTTCACAGAGTTATGTCTCACAAAGAAAGAGCGATAACAAGTCTTGATGGTGCCATCTGAGATAATCACAAAACGTTGACTTCTGAAAAATACACAACGGATGTACACCTAGAAAATCTATATATATAGAAAAAATTATCATGTTATTCCTCAGGCACAAAAATAAATTTTCCAACACTCTTATACTTACCTGGCTCCGAAACTGTATAATACTTTTCCTGAGGAGATTCGTATTTTCCGAATGATTCAATTATTTGAAAAAAAATTAAGACGATTAATTTTTTCCCAACCTAGGATAGTAGTTTCCGATTTTGTTGTAGTGTATGTATACAGTGTGTCAATTTTAAAACTTACAATGGGCTATATCTCACGAACAAAAGCTGATATCGAAAAATGCTTGAAACCGTTTCTAGGACAGTAAGGGGGAACTAAAGTGACATGAAAGAGAACTCACCCCCATCAACCCTCCAGGTCCCACCCACCAAAACACAAAAAGTTTAAATTGCAAACCCCTACTTGTGATACATCATTAAAAAGACTATAAAAAATGCTATCCAATGGTATAAATAATAATAATACAGGGTGAAGCAATAATTGTAAAACTTTGGCTTAAATGGAAGATTTAATGAGGTTTTTGTTGGACTACAAATTTATTAAAAATGTCAAGTAAATGTTCAAAGTGGGTTCTGTTGTTTTGTAAACAATAATACAGCCTATCGTCAAAGTCTGCGCGAACTTTAATATCAGCCGGCTTACTATGACTTTTTCATTTGTAATGCTACCTCACGGACTATTATTTTAAATGATAAGTGTCCGTCGATACTTTTTTTGTTAAATAAAAACCTAATTTGCCGTTTTTGCAAAACAAGTTGGATAGATCTGTTTTTTGGGTTCTGTCAGAGTCAATAATTTTTGGTTTGTTTGTTTGGCTTCATAAGTTTTCATCATTTGTACGATCTGTACTGTCATTCAGCTGTAGTTGTCACGATGGTTTACAGTATACCTGAGCGCGTGGAGATAATTTTCATATTTGCCTCCCAGAACCAGTGTTTTTTAAAAACAGCTCAAATATTTCATGAAAGGCATCCGGACAAAAATGTAAATCACGTGTACGTCCGCGATTTAGTTGAAAAGTTTAGAGAAACGGGATCAGTGCAAAATAAAAAAAGGAATGCCCCAAGACTACTGAATGAAGCAACCCAAATTGAGGTCCTTGGAAATTTTGCAATTGAGCCTACTGCATCAACACGTCAAATATCTGCAGTGATAGAACATTCACATGAGTCGGTTAGAAAGGTGTTGAAAATACAAAAGTTTCACCCGTACAAAACAAAAATTCTTTAAGAACTAGGCGATGATGATCCACACTGACGAATTGATTTTTGTGAACTCATGACTGAAAGAATTCGCGTTGAACCGAGAATGTTAAAATATATTTGTTTCAGTGATGAATGTACTTTTAAGCTGAATGGAAATGTAAATAAACGAAACTGTCGGTACTAAAGGAACGACCAAGGCAACCTAGCTGTAGACGAAGATTTGCTGCACTTTCAACAAGATGGAGCACCTCCTCACTATGCAGCTCCAGTTAAGCACTGGTTGGATACTAATTATCCGAACAAATGCATTGGAAGGAGAGGTCCCATTGAGTGGCCACCGAGATCACCAGACATGGCGTCACCTGACTATTTTCCTGTGGGGTCACATCAAGTCAGGTGTTTATAAAACTCAACCTGCGTCACTTGGGGAATTGCGAGAAAGAATTACGCAAGCATATTGCGCCATTACTAGAAAAACATTTGCCAAAGTTCGTGTAGAATTTGAAAATAGGCTGTATTATTGTTTACAAAACAAAGGAACCCACTTTGAACATTTACTTAATTGACATTTTTAATAAATTTGCAGTTCATCAAAAACCTCATCACATATTCCATTTAAGCCAAAGTTTCACAATTATTGCTTCACCCTGTACAATTATTATTTATACCATTAGATAGCATTTTTATAGTCTTTTCAATGATGTGTCACAAGTAGAGGTTTGCAATTTGAACTTTTTGTGTTTTGGTGGGTGGGGCCTAGGGGGTTGACGGGGGTGAGTTCTCTTTCATGTCACTTTAGTTCCCCCTTTTTGTCCTAGAAATGGTTTCAAGCATTTTTCGATATCAACTTTTGTTCGTGAGATATAGCCCATTGTAAGTTTTAAAATTGACACACTGTATGTATATACCCTAAAAATTACACTAATACACACAGAGAAAATGTTTCCAAATGTGTTTTTCTTGAAATGGTCGAAATCAACATGTCTTCAGATTGAATAAATGAAAAAACTAACATTGAGAATGTCAGCAACATATACAGGGTAAGTCAACAAGGTTCCCTCGGTCCATTACTAACAGAGGAAACAATTTTTCGAATTACTCAATTTTTTTGCAGTCATATCGATAAAAAATATCTTTAAAAATTATTTTCTCGCATACTGGGTGATTTAGCCTAGCATGGCCAACCAAAGTTATGTTTTTTTAAATAGAACACCCAGTATATGAATAAATCATTCGATTCCATTTTTTTTAGCTCTCTAAGGAATTTTTGTTTTCTAATTTCCATTGCGGCATTGCCAAGTTATTCCAGAAAAACCTATTATACAGACAATATTTTTTTAATTCACCACCCGCATGTCTACAGCAAATAAGTGGATTTTTTTAGAAATAGTTAGTTAACATCACTATGATAATTTTTGGAATCTCGACTTTCAAGAATAATATATAGGGTGCTCGGTAAAATCGGTGAAGTTTCATTCTTTTTCAGACAGACATAATTCAACTTTTTCAAGTGGAACACTCTGCATTGTTTCCTTTGTATGAAATGTTTCAACATTTCGCTACATTTTTTATTAGAGGTATACTATACGAAAAACTGATATTTACAAATTATAGCAAGTTTTAGTAATTGTTGAAAGCACAAATAAAAGTATTTTCTTACGTTTACTTACTGAAATTTGTTTTTCGAATTTTCCAACTAATCGCTAGTACATTAGCATTGTTCATACCATCTAGTGATAGTTATCAGCAGTTTCAATGGTAAGAAATGCGTGAAAAAGAATATTTATACTGCTCTTTTCTTTAAAAACCCAGTTACCCATGACTGATATCAAAAAATGAATCTCGGAATTTGTCAATAACGCCATGTGTTGAAGTTTCTTTCGCGTGTAGATTAAATCATTTTAATTATGAATTATGTATGCAAATGGTCTATGCTTTGGAGGAAAGTGACGGAAACTGTCTCCTTGCATCTAGGATTCACAAAGAGAAAAGAGAAGTTCCCCGAAAGAAGACAACCATATGGAAGGGCATTTCAGGCTCTAAAAATAAGATTTGAAAGAACTGGTAATGTCAATCACGAGAAGTTCGAATGTTTCTGCCCTGTAACAAATGAAGAGAATGCATTTCAAATTGCTCTTCACCTTGTTGAAAATCCCCATGTGAGTATCCGAGACCTGAGCAGAATATTAGGATTTTCTCAAACCAGTGTGTCTCGAATGAAAGAGGGAGGATGGGGCTTAGGAAGATTAATCAGAAAAATATTTTTTTCGATTTCGTGTTATTTTATGATGAAGCGACTTTTCATAAAAATGGAACTGTGAATCGGCATGTATAGTTATGCGACGGAAAACCCCCATTTTGTTCGTTGCCTGAACCATCAACAGCATTGGTCACTGAATGTTTGGGGTGAAATTCTCGGAAAAAGAGTTATCGGTCTGTATTTTTTTGGTGGGCATCTCACTGGAAGAAAATATGTGAAATTTCTTTGGCATGCGTTATCGAATTTATTGGATGGGGTTCCACATGAAACAAGACTTAGAATGTGACCAAAACAAGACGGTGCACCACCACATTTTGAAACTGAAGTACGAGAATACCTCAAAGATCATTTCAATCAAAAATGGATAGGTAGGGGTGGGTCTATTTCGTGGCCACCCAGATCCCCTGACCTGACTAAAATGGATTTTTTATGGGGGTATATCGAATGGATTGTCTACCAAACTCCTCCAACATCTATAGAAGGCATGAAACGATGAATCACTAGAGCTTTCAGGGAAATCACGGAGGATATGCTGGAACGTGTAGAGAATTCTCTAAAAAAACTGACATTATGCGTTGCAGAAAATGGTCGCCATATTGAACATCTTATGTAGTCTTCTATTCAAAAAACATTAGGTGTTATTCTTCATATTGAAAAAATTTTGAGTAAGTGAAAGTAAATGAATGAATTTTTTGTGGTCACTGTGAATGAAACGAATGCTAGGCAAATACTGCTTCATTTTACTTCTTCTAGAACATTTAAAGTACATTCATTTCGAATAAATATACCGGGTGATCCTCTACATCTTCCCCTTTTTCAAAATTATACATCAATAATAATTTACAACAAATTAACATATACTATTGTGAAACTAAAACTAAACCAAATGATGTGGCCAACACTGAGTAGGGATATAAATCACTTCATAGGTAATTGTTCTACTGGAAATCTTAAATGAAAGAACCATTATGTTCACATGAAGTACCATCACAGCCATGGGAAAAATTAGGGTGGGAATTTTTTGAAGTGGACAACAAGCAATATTTGATTGTCATAGACTATTTTTCAAAATACGTAGAATTGATTTGCCTAAACACAAATACAACTGCTGTAAATGTAATAATGCATTTGAAGTGCGTTTTTGCTCGTCACGGCATACCAAAAACATTATTTTCTAATAATGGTCCACAATTTTCCTCTGAATTATTCAAGTCATTTGCTAAGCCGTGGGAATTTGACCACCAAACTTCTTCACCATTATTTCCACAAAGTAATGGTATGGTAGAACGCGCTGTGCAAACTTTTAAAAAACATTCGTAGGAAAAGTAGAGATGATCAAAAAGATACGTATTTGGCCCTGTTACAGTATAGAAATACTCCAGTTTCAAATGAAATTGGTTCACCAGCACAATTTTTAATGTCGAGAAGATCAAGAGGAATAATTCCTATGGAAGATAGTATGTTGAAACCAAGTTTGAAAAACATAGAACAAACTAGAAAAAAATTAAATAACCGTCAGGAAGTACAAAGGTGCTATTATAATAAACAACCCAAAAAAGTTTACCAGAGTTAAAAAAGGATACAAAAATAATGGTTCAGGGTACTAATTCTAGATGGCAACCGGGAGAAGTTATAGATAAGGTTAGTCATAGGTCATATAAAGTTAGGTTGGGTAATGGATCAATTGTAGAAAGAAACAGGAGGTTTCTAGCTATCGTTCCAGAAGAAAAAACAAATGATAATTCTGTAGTTGAAGAACCGAAAGTTTTGGAAGGTAGCAATGTTGATGTTATATTTGTAGAAAATCAGAGTAGAAGCGGTAGAATAATAAAACCAGTTCATAGATATAACCTCATGATGTATTCAAAAATGTAAATAAAGGAAGGTGTTTTAGTATTTTGTGTTAGGCAAAAGTAAAATCATTTGGTTTAGTTTTAGTTTCACAATAGTATATGTTAATTTGTTGTGAATTATTATTGGTGTATAATTTTGTAAAAGGGGAAGATGTAGAGGATCACCCGGTATATTTATTTGAAATGAATGTACTTCAAATTTTCTAGCGGAAGTAAAATAAAGCAGTATTTGCCTAGCATTAGTTTCATTCACAGTCACAACAATTAATAAAATGGGTAGAATTTGTAAAATACAAGGTATTCCCCTTGAAAAAGTTAAATTATGTCTGTTTGATAATGAATGAAACTTGAACGGTTTTACCGAGCACTCTATATATTAAATTGATTTTCATTTCATCACGAATGACGTATTCATATACTGGGTGTTCCATTTAAGAAAACATAACTACAGTTGGCCACGCTCGGCTGAATCACCCAGTGTGCGAGAAAATAATTTTAATAGTATTTATCGATATGACTGAAAAAACATTGAGCAATTCGAAGAATTGTTTTCCCTGATAGCAATTGACCGAGGGAATCTTGTTGACTCACCCTGTATAGTAACTACATAAAAACATAATAATCATGAAAATCGTAACAATCAATAACTATCAATCTCTTCAGAATTTACGATTATCTTATCAAATCATCATGTTTTCACTTCTTTCAAACTTAGGCCGTGTAGGTGGAGTAGATATCTTCAGGGTTGTGATAGCTGACAAAATATCGTTTGCCTAGAAAACCTAACCCGTTATATAAAGTATTGAACTCTACCCCAGTAGATAACCCGAGTTTTGATTAAAACTTGTTTGGTCGCATGTTTACAGTTAATGAAATTCAATAAGAGTTATGTCATTGCCAATTTCATTGATTTTTTTTCAAGAAAAAATGACATTACAGTGAAGTGATATAATACATCACTCAAGAATACAAAAGGTGAGGACATATTTACTCTTTGTGGAACATGATCAAAAATTATATAAATTTGGGTGTAAACGGGTGTAATAAACCTTGAATTAAGAAAACGGAGAGAAATAATACAGAAAAGAAACTCACCTCATTCCTCTGGTCTCTTGGGCTGAAGTTTCTGTAAGGTGCGATAGAGCTACCGTCAAAAACGCGGGTAATCCACCTGTTAGCACTGATGGAATTGCAGCGATTAAGAAATACCAAGGGCTTACAGTTGGGATTGCACTAAATAAAGCCGTAATAAGTAAACTGCATATGCTTCCTAAAAGACAAGTATGAAATGAAGTGTTTAGGCAAACACTTCAAAAACGAACAAAAAATATTGTTTAGATGATATTCCATCAAATATCGGAGCAATATAATCCTACTTCAGTTAATCTATTTGGGAAGATTTAAAAAAATAATATCTGAAAGGTAATATTAGTAAAATTTACCCTGAGAAAATATATTTCTATAATAGAAATCAAATTCAGAACAAATCTTCAAAATTTTTAAATTGTGCGTGCTAAAGATAAAAGATTTTTCAACGTGCGATTTCTAGCACGGTCTAAGATATTGTATTGAGAATCCGTTCCAGAACCGGTCACTGATGGAAATGATACAGTCCAGATGATCCAGTCATCTTAGTTAAAATTAGGGTAAGTATCTCGCTATGAACTCGTATAAACTTGAATTTTGACTTCCCAAAAGTTGTTTCAAAACCTACATACAGTGCATTTCCTAATTTCCCCCCCTTTTATTTTTGAAACTGGTCAACTCAAAAAATTGAAATTTGTGATAATGAAATTAATGCATGAATACTTTCTTTTGAAGGGAAATTGACAGATGATCTTTCAAGATGGCGACTGGGCGCCATCTGGGAAAAAAATTAAATGAAAAGGGGGTCTTGTGACACATCTTTTTGAAGCTCTTGACAAATGCTTCACAACCCTGGAATATAATGTCAATATCTTCAACTTCTACAAAATGGCGGAACTTCAAATAATTGCCTGAATACATTGACATTTAACTACATAATATAAGGTAATACGCTTGAGGTCAGTTCAGAAGATGCTCGAAATGGTTGCCTTGAACTTCTTGACATATGAACAGCTATTCAGTATTTCACGCCGAACATTTTCAAACACGGTAATGACAATATCTCTACAAATATTTATTATTCTCTGCCATACATCCAATATTGAAGCAGGTCCTGTTTCGTAAACCTTTTGATTTTTATATCCCCATAGAAAAAGTCCAAAGGTGTCAAATCTCGCGAGCGGGCTGGCCATTCTGTAGGACCTCGACGGACAATCCAACGACCAAGAAAAGTAGTATCCAAGTAGTTTCTTGATTGTCTGGAGTAATGTGGTGGTGCTCCATTTTGTTGGAATACAATATCCATATCGAATTCATTAGGATTCGCTTCGACGATTTCAGTGATGAGAGGGTCAACAGTAGAGGGTCAAATACAGTTTTCCTGGTAAAATCTGATCAATAAATAGAGGCCCTACAATATTCCTACAATATTCCGGAAAACGTGAGGGTTGGTGTCATTCCCATAACGGCAATTTTGTCTGTGAACATTGTCGTTTAATAAAAAATGGACTCTTCAGTAAAACAAATAATATGGAGATAGGTAGGATACCTTGCAATGGTTTCCGTCATGATTTTGCAGAATTCTGTTCTTCGATCAGGATCATCTTCAGTCAATTGGTGTACCATTTTAATTTTGTATGGATGATACCTATTCCTCTTCAAAAGTCTCCTCACAGTGTAAGGAGACACCTCACAAACATTCGCGACGGAATAAGTAGACTGTTCAGGATTCACTACCATTTCACCAATTATTTTCACTTGCTGTTCTTCCGGAATAGACGAATGACCTGGGGACTTTTTGTCATGTACACTATCGGTAGTTGTGAATTTGGAGTTCCCTCAATTATTTTCCACAGATAGGACAAATCGAAAAACGTTCATTGAAAATCCTTTCAGTCTCGTGAAAGTTACGTGTCGTAGGTACCGTAAATAAAAATAGCTTCAATTTTTCCTTCTAATGGACGAGAATTGACCATTTTAGAGATTGTTGTCGTGGTACCTTTCTACTAGTAAAACCGAAAACTAAATGAGAATATTCCAATTGAACAATGATGTTCATTGTCGTATTGACATTTTTTGTCGTTTTTATAAACTTAACCAACCTTATTATTTCTAGAAATATCGATATTAATGTGTTTGTCTTCAGGAAATTATTAAATGTTCCGTCATTTTGTAGTAGGTGAAGATATTGGCTTCATATTCTAGGGTTGTGAAGAATTCGTCAGGAGCTTCAAAGTGATGTGTCACAAGGCCCCCTTTCCATTTAATTTTTTCCCAGATGGCGCCCAGTCGCAATCTTGAAAGTTTTATTTGTCAATTTCACTTCAAAATAAAGTATTTCATGCATTAATTTCATTATCCCAAATTTCAATTCTTTGAGTTGACACGTTCAAAACATAAAAGGGGGAGACAGTAAAGAAATGCACTGTATAGTAAGGTTTACGCCACTATTAAAATCTTAGGTGAAATGTCACAAAAATCGATCTTTTGTAAATTTTCTGCAAATATCTCGTTTCCTATGGGTTTTTCGCTATTTGTATTCAAAATCAAAATCGTAGAGGATTACATTTTCTATTTCTTTTGTTTCGAAAACATTTTTATACATTAAATCGTTATCGAGATAGAGAGCGGAGAGCGCGCGGTTAGAGTATCATTTAAGGTCAAGCGGTAGTCTCAGTCAAAAACACGCTATAAGTTCATTAATTATTGATAAATACATAAATGATAATAATTTTCAATTCTCACCACTGTATTTATTTATTTTTTCATTAATTGAATATCTATCTATTTAATGATACTCATATTCCTAAAATCAAAAACTAAGGGACAAACTTCATTTACAATTTGATTACATCCTCATTTCCACTTATTACATTTTGAATGGAAAATAATCAAGTACATCTCCTTTATCTGCAAATTAGGACCCCTATTATATAATACCAACCTTTCTATTTATAGCCAGTAGGAACAGATGTTTAATTGTATTGTCCGCTTCAAATATTGTTTGAGAATGGAATTCAAATCTGGTTGGCAGACTTTAATACTCCAAAATCTGTAGACAGTATCGATTATCTTCATTATGCACAGTACGTCAAGTCTACAAAACTAAATAAAAAATAAACCTGTATTATCAAATATTTCACCAAGTGCACCAGCTCACCGACATTTCACTTTTGTTTATTAACAAGTTCAAACTTGGTTAGGGCATAATTTGGAACCTCAGGAATAGGGCTGGACAATGCGTAACGAATTCCTGAAATCCATCATTTTCAGGACAATTATAGCGGCAATGATCTTCGAACGACCATAACATCGAATGCATGAGGTGGTGTGCATAGGCTTATGCAGGAGGCCTTCTTGGCCCTCTTGGCCCTCTTTCAGTGGGGCCACGAAGGGACGTCTATAACGAATAGAGAACCCTTTACTCTACACCCTTCAGGTGTCGAACATACAATGTAGATGTGATATTTAACTTTCAATGGAGGAGGTTTTCATTTTTGAGTTTGGAACCTATCATAACCATTTAGCACCTGCTCCAGAGGAATTGCTCAACAGAATATTAAGCAACTGGAAGAGTTGTTGTGGTTCGCGATGTGTATGCAGGAGATCGGGATTGCAGTGCTCTTTAGCTTGTGGTCAGTGTAACGGGCAAGCGTTTCTCATTACTCTCATTACATTACCATATAAGAGCGATATCAATAAAGACAGAACCTTTGACCCCGAAATCATGGAAGACCTGGAGACAAATGCCGTTGAAGACGATAAAGAAGAGGACTTTGGAATACTACAGCGGTCAGAAGACGACGATGAAGAAGACGATTATTGAAATTATAAATTGTGTTTCTTGTGCTTTTTATTAGATTTCATTTCTTTTTTTTTTTATTTATTCAAGAAGGTATTAATATAAATTAAATTAGAATTGAAATATAAGTTGAGTTTTTTCCTTAACAATTATATAACTACACGGGCAGGTAAGAGTTATTGAATAAATTGATACTCAATTACAAATATATACGTAAATAAAATAAGTATTAAATATAATGTTATAGTTAATAGGAAATAAAAATTGATAATACTTCTAAATTTATCAATAATTTGACCTTATATTTTAATAGTCGCGTACACCCTACCATATATAGGTTTTCAGACAAATTTTAGGATGTCAAAATACAAGTATATACGTTTATAGCTGCGTTTCTCAAATTCCGAGGTGGACTCATTAAGATGACTGGACTAATAGTAGATTTAGACGAAACGTTAGGCATAAGAACTTGCAAATCACGATAAATAAATCAGGAAAAGAGCTTTGAATGGATACCAAAGTAAAACCAGTATGAAAACAAAATTACTCTAAGGCTCAACGTCTGAAAAAATTAATGCATTTTCAATTCAATGATGAAATTTACTTCGAATGTTGATTTCTACCGTTATCTTTGGATGACGAGGGATATGTAGTTTTTTGAATAAAATAACTAGTCTATTAATTTTATGAAAAAAATTTGTTTTGTCAGTTTTGTCATTTATCAAACAAGAACTTCATGAACTTTAGAACTTTGAATGTCTACTCTCAAAGAGAACATTGTAATATCGAATATATACCTTATTAATAATCCTCACCTAATTGATATAGAAGCAAGATAGGTTTCCTTCCAAATTTATCAGACCACGGTCCCAGACATATACAGAGTAGAACCATAGGAACAGACACTACGGTTGATTGTACAGTACGTACGGTTTGAGCTGTTGGTTCGACAAGTTTCTCTAATGCCTGTGTGATATTGTCGTTCGTGTTTCCCAATAAAGAACAGTTCGATTCTGCATATCCCAATAAAATGTAACAGGTACGGTATATCAAAAGATTTGACGAAAGCGAGCCTAAAAATTAAATATTAGCTATTAGATTTAGAATGTTACAAGGTTACTCTCTCTTTATCTTGAAATGGTACAATAAATGAAACTGATGCTATGATAGGGCTACATCCCTTTACATTCACGTCCAGAGGAAAGGAGATAGGGATGATTCGCCTAGGGTAGATGACCGTAGTAACAACAAATGCTTTTAGTGGACCATCGAACTAAGAAATCTGTTTAAAATCTGTTTTTCCGTTAATCAGCTGTCGCCCCCATACGAACGACAACTCTCAGAAGTTGAGAAACTTGTGCGAGCTAAAGACTAACGAGGTCTTACCTTTTAACGTGTGATTCCTAATACGCCTAAATAGCCTAATATATTGTTTCGAATAGAGGAAGCCTATGCAAAGTGATAACATGGCAAGCATTATATGTTCTGTGGTGTGAAGTATCTTCCGAGCACGGCGATCTTCCGTCGGAAACCTGAGGGACTAAGTATTTTATATTCATCAGGTGTTACAACAGCTGCTAAAGAAATTGTCAAATTTTGGCATATCATCTAATATTCAGTTGCTCCTGAAATCATATTTATGTGACCGACGCAGTTATGTTGAATGTGATGCTATAAAATTCTCCTGCTTTCTAGAGAATTCCAGTGTCCCAAAAGGGTCTAATCTTGGACTGTTAATATTCATACTATTTATAAATGACATTGCCCATGATATCACTTTTCATTAATTGCTATTTGCAGATGACATGAAAATATATCGTGAAATCCAAGATGAAGCAGACTGTTTCACATCGCAGGAAATAAATTCTTTGACTGATTGGTGTATTCGTAATAAATTGTACTTGAACACAAATAAATGTAAAATAAATGACATTCACACGTAAAATATCACCGGTAATATTCAAATATGTACTAGATGTTGAATCCGCGAATCACGGAATCAAACGAGCTGGGGGTTTTGTTTGATCAAAAACTCACGTTTTCCAATCATTTTCAGAATGTAATATCAACTTCAATGAGAAGTCTGGGTTTCTTGATACGCAACTGCAAGGAATTTAAACCCTTTCATTCTTTGAAAACACTGATCAGGAGTAAATTAAAGTACTGCAGTGTCATTTGGAATCCGTCCCACATGAAACATATATCTAGTTTAGAAAATGTTCAAAACTTTTTTTTAAATATGCATATTTCAAACAACATGGTGCTTATCGCAAGAGGGGTTATGGCTATGACTTATTGTTGGACGAGTTCCAAATGATATCTCTAAAAAAAGTCAGGCAAAGCAGAGATATGTGTTTTGCATATAAAATAATACATGGACAGATAGATTGATCGCCTCTATTGTCTCAAATGCTATTCAGTGTACCGCGTATTTCATTTATATTCTGTAGCACATTTCATATTCCGGTTTCCAATACACTGCATCATTTTCATTCTCCCATAACTACTATATCTAGAAGTGTTAATAATGTTCCTAGTGTAGATATATTTTTTCTAACGATCAACCAATTCAAAAAAGAGATTCTTCGTTCAATTCAAAATTCTTACTATATGTATAATTATCATATTTCTAATTGTATACACCAGTAAATGGGCTTTTGCGTCTGCTGAATGTATTGAATATATACATGAATAAATAAGTGGTAAAAGTGGCAGAAGTGGTAAAAGTGACAGAAAAAGCCACCTAGTGCCCATTGGTGCACAAAAGTCTTGCATCATATACACAGTGGAAACACTAGAGAAAGAAGATCTGCATAAGTGAGTGTTTCTTGCTGAACTGGATATCGAATCCTATTTCTAGTTCAGGATCTGCTCAAGTGGTCAATAAACTTGGCTTGGTTGCTTGATTGTCACTCTCTTGAAATTTGTTCAGCAATTATCCCACACTCCAGCTGTTACATTGAAGACCTCGGCTCATCCAAAAACCTTTCCTTTACTGTTCTCAGGTCAACTGGGTTAAAGTCGGAGACCAAAAGATTCAACGTGACACATCGAGTTAACTTTAATATATCATAGTAGCGTGATGGATATAGACGTTATTGACATCATATGTCGGACGTTACGAATGCTGTAACTCGTAGGTATTCACGTCTTGATTCGATTACAGCAGTTTCTGATGGGACTAGTCTCGAACCATAACTAAGATTATACCGTATGCCCCCAAATGAATAAAACATTTTCTGATAAATGCAGAAGGCTGCCATTCTTGGTTGATGGAACATGTATCTCGAACACAACAATCAGTTATCCTACTTTATGACGAGTGCTTAGTGGTCAATATTGGTGGCACGTCCTCTAGATATGTAATTTAATGGTAGAAATAAAGTGTAAAGTGGTAATGAATAAACTGAATAGACCTTAAGAAAATACTTGAGACTAAATGTCTGAAACCTTTAGTGTTTGGATAAGCAAGCATGAAACAAGATCTCCATATGACACAATAAATAGTAAAATACAATTAAATATTGAAAATCACTTATAATCTACATAGTTGGCGGATAATTCTCGAAACTGTTAGACTGAAATAGCAACCAACGATTCATGACTACCACTTTTGCGGATAAAATTATCAAGTGGCTGACCAAACTCTCTAGATTTCACAATCTAGTTCAAGTATGGTTAGTTCTTACGTTTCAAGTGTCCCCACCCCAAAAATGATAGAATATTCGAAGCATCCATTGAGTTTCAAGGGGTGAAAAATATACTCAGCTCACATAAATTTTCATGGAACAGAATTTCTTTCAGTTCAACCTTGATTTGACAATTTTCGTGATTCAGCCTAGCACCTCTGAATGGACCTATGGTAGTTCGCAACACCGCTGACTGGTGTTGAACCACAAATTCTTTGCTTTTGGTCTCTGCTTTTTTCTAGCTGTCTGCTTGATGTCAGAGCTGTAGAGAAAAACAGAAAGCGATTTTTCATTCTGCGTTCGATGTCAGAGCTTGGATGGCAATAAACGCCGCACCGTGAGGACCCACGGCAAGGTTTGAGTTTTCTGTCGATTCCATGCATGGTATCTTCGAGGGGAAGATGTCTATACTAGGTTTGACATATTCATGGGCGCCTAGATTGATTTGGCTTTTTTTAAACAATGTAACGGAAGATAGGATTAGCGGTATTCAGAGATATATGAACAGAACACTTCGCTATTGGTGTCACCAAGCAGAAAGACAGTCGAGTGACATCTTCAATTCAATTGTTCGCGGTGTTAACGTGAAAACGATGGAGTTTGTTATCTCAGGTTTTATTCCATTGTTGCAAACGCACTCAAAGGAAGCACTCACATTATATTGTTGAAAATAGCAAATACTTGACAAATCTCACAATTTTCAACAAGAGTATAAAGGGAGGCGATGGAAATTCAGAAAAACACAGAAAATTTCAATCGAATGGAAGAGGGAATCAGAATAATATGGTTGTTTGTTCTGAACTACACACAAATCAGAAAATTCAGTATATCATGTGAGGACAGCTACAGCACTTCGTCCGTTGCTTCTTTGACTATGATAAAGTCTATCGCAGTAGTAGACAAAACGGCAGGTATGACCATGGCCAACAAACCCGAAAATAATTTTGTCACAGTTATCTCGTGTTGTGAAAGTTTACACTTTTTGTTTAATTATTGCTACGAATATTCGATCACTTGATTCATTTTTTGAACGGGTCAACTCAAAAAAATTGAAATTTGGGATAATGAAATTAATGCATGAATACTTTATTTTGAAGTGATGAAACTTTTAAGATGGCGACTGAGCGCCATTTTGAAGCTCCTGACGAATAGTTCACAACCTTAGAGTATAAAGTCAATATCTTCACCTACTACAAAATGGCGGAACATTTAATAATTTCCTGAATTCAAAGACAACAATATCGATATTTCTAGAAATATTCCTTTTTATCTGTCATATGGCAATTCCAACAACTCGATATGGTTTGTTAAAATATTTTTTGTTAATGAAAACGAAAAAAAATCAGTACGACAATGAACATCATTGTTCAGTTAGAATATTCTCATTTAGTTTTCGGTTATACAAGTAGAAAGGTACCACGTCAACAATCTCTAAAATGGTCAATTCTCGTCTACTGGAAAAAAAATTGAAGCGATTTTTATTTACGGTGCGACGCGTTACTTTCACGAGACCGAAAGGATTTTCAATGATCGTTTTCCGAATCGTCCTATTTGTAGAAAAGATTTGAGGAAACTTGTATTCAAATTCACAACTACCGGTAGAGTACGGCAATGTTCACAGACAAAATTGCCGTTATTGGAGTGACACCAATCCACACGTTTCCCGGGAAACACATACCCAATATCCAGAAAAAATTAATATTTGGGCAGGAATATTGGGAAACCAAATTGTAGGACCTCTATTTATTGATCAAAATTTAATAGGGGAACTGTATTTGAGTATGCTGGAAACTACTGTTGACCCTCCCATCACTAAAATCGTTGAAGCGAATCCTAATGATTTCGATATGGATATTGTATTCCAACAAGATAGAGTACCACCACATTACTTCAGACAAGTAAGAAACTATTTGGATACTACTTTTCCCATTCGTTGGATTGGCTGTCGAGGTCCTACAGAATGGCCAGCCCGCTCGCCAAATTTGACACCTTTGGATTTTTTTTATGAGGATATTTAAAGCAAAAGGTGTACGAAACTGAACCTGCTTCAATATTGGATATACGGCAGATAATAATAAATAATTGTAGAGATATTGACGTTACTGTGTTCGAAAATGTTCGGCGTGAAATATCTGATAGGCTGTTCATGTCAAGACGTTCAAGGCAACCATTTCGAGCATCTTCTGAAGTGACCTCAAGTTCATTACCTCATATTATATAGTTAAATGTCAATGTATTCAAATAATTATTTAAAGTTTCGCCATTTTGTAGTGGGTGAAGATATTGTCTTCATATTCTAGGGTTGTGAAGTATTCGTCAGGAGCTTCAAAATGACCCCCTTTCTATTATTTTTTTCCCAGATGGCGCCCAGTCGCCATCTTGAAAGTTTCATCTGTCAATTTCACTTCAAAATAAAGTATTCATGCATTAATTTAATTATTCCAAATTTCAATTTTTTAGTTGACCCGTTCAAAAATTAAAAGGGGGGGACATTAAAGAGAAGCACTGTATAAAACATAATGTATTTTGAGACGTTTCTGAATTTGTCCAACATGATTTATAAATAATCTTGGGACGTTGTTGGATACGAAACGAAGCTTCGATATTCACTTTGGAAGAATTGTTCGAAAATTTTTGAAAAATCTAGTTTTTATAACTTGTATCTCGAAAAAAATCTTCTTTTCTAAAACGCACCAAATGTTCTTCGTATGATAATAGATATAGTTTATATTCCACAATTATTTTGATGATTTCCAGATTATAAGTTGTATCGTAACTTCCAGTCTCAATACCTACTATAAAATACTTTTGAGTTATTTTATTTTTGAGATTGACAATACTTCCATTTCTGTTAGTGTAGTAATGTGCAAACGTGAATATCAATGTATCGTTTTTAAAGTTAGAATAAGTTTAGATATATGAATTATTCTGCTTTCAACATATGAAAAAATTCTTTTGCAAAGCCCTGATTGTCGTACAATAAAATTATTCCTTTCCTCTGAGAAGCTCAATTGAAGCATTCAATATAATAACGATAAATTATTTAAAAATACAATTCAATTGATGTCTACAAGTATTTTTCATATTTTCTACACTCGTTACACTTGGTTAATTCACCAAATATATTTCTCATTTCTGTAAACTTATTTAAGAAAGCTATCAAGAAATTGAGACAGCAAAAAACAGTGTGTTCTAATTTTATTCATTTTCAGTTACAGTAAGAGAATTCCTTGTCATCACGACACTTGCTGTGATACATAATATATGCTATGTAGCTTTTCTTTAATAAGTAGGTATGTGAATAATTTTGAATGTTTCTTTTTCTAAATTTATGCATTTCAAATAATTAGCCACTTTTATTTGTAACTAACGTTGCTGCAGTTTCGTCCTATAAGGACATTTTCAAACTTATACATTAGATGTATAAGTGGTAAAAAACATGAAAAGTTTATCTTTTCTTCATTTTTATTTCATTACGACTTTACAACAGAATACTAACAGCAAAATAACGTCACCCAACCCTATGGTTCAATTTCTCAACAAGTGCATCTACTGAAACTGATATTTCTACCATCCATAACGCTACTAATTCCGATGCTAATTTGTTCATTATGCTGGTGATCATATAATTTATCAGTTATTCTACAGACTATCAGGTCAATATAAGTATAGGGTCTTCCAACATGGACTTCCGAACTTGATAACGTCCATCTTGTTGAAGCTACATGTGTCAAATTATAGTTGTCATTTATTCTGTTTTGCCAAATCACCATGGACGTAAATAATCGTCTACAATACGTGCAAATGATAAAATTGTTTTATCAAAATGGGTGTTTTGTTCGAACAACGTATAGCACGCTTCGCCCATTTTACGGTCGCCATAATCGAATCTTTAGCAGACCATAACTTTTGCGTCGCGACTTGCGCCTGCACCTGTACAAAATTCACCTGACTCAGGAACTGAAGGTAAACGACGAGAGACAACGACGTGTGTTCGCTGAATGGGATCTGGATAAATAAGTACGTGAACAAACGAAATTGCCGAATTTGGGACGATACCAATACACATGAGATTCAATAGCGTCCAATGTATCCCAAAAAAGTCACTGTTTGGCGTGGATTTTGGGCTGGCGACGTCATCGGTGCATATTTCTTTGAGAACGACGTTGGCCAGGCCATCACTGTCGACGACGAGCACTACCAACTTATTTTGGCCTGAATCGGATGATCTGGACACCAACGACATGCGGTTTCAGCAGGACGGCGCTACGTACCACACAGCTCATACTACATTGGATATTCTGCACGAATGATCTAAGGGCATGGTTACCTCACGTGGAGTGGACTGGCCACTGAGATCGTGTGATTTGACTCCGTTAGACTTTTCCTTGTGAAGGTTTCTCAAGTGGCAGGTGTATGCGAGTAAGCAGCGGTCTCCAAAGCCAACATAACCCATCGTTTGCCATCGTTTAAATTCGGCCTGATTCATGCGCGAAAGTCATGGAAAATTGGACGTTTCGGATACTTTTCACCCAGAGAAGCCGTGGCGGACATTTGAACGATGATATCTTACACACATTTTGTTTTATTTAAATTTGAAGATAGAAAGTGCTTATTGAAAAACCCTATAATATATCATCAAAAACCATAAAATAAATACAACACCATGATAATGACGGTGGAGTAACGGCGAGCGCTTACATTTTTCCTTTGAGCAATTTTCCTTATTATTTCAATGTTTTTAAAGGCAATTTAAACTACAGGGTCAACCTTCTAATATTTTAAATATGAAAAAAACAGAAGTTTTCTTCTAAATCTAATCTACAAAATTACTCAGCGGATTGAATATTCTCTTTTCCAAACAGAATAGATATTATATTTAGAATGTACGTTTTTATTATTCCCTCTATATATAGGTTTCCTATTTAGTTGATATGATGTCTGACAATATTTTTAGAGATAAATCAAGTTGGTTAGGAAGGAGATTTTTGATTAGAGTTGTCAAATAAAAATAATTCAAAAATATCAGTAAAGCTTTATTTGATAATAAAATTATATCCTTCGCCATATTTGAAACATCAGCGACTCTGACCGAACAAAGTTATTGACGATGGATATCATGCAGAAAAAAAAGCAGCTACGAAGACATTTTTGAAATACTAGCGACCTAGATGTAGCCTTGAGTACAAAGCAAGTTCGAGTAAAGCATTCGTAGCGATTAAACGTGTTGAGATGAAAGTGTACAGTACCTGTACTAAGTTTTATTGTGAACAACCAAAAATTGACTACCTGTGGATAAACCAAAGGGGTCAATGACCTAAGTTCTTATCAGAACTACTCGTGTGCAACGCACACAACCAAATTTTTATTTTTCCGGGTTTTCTCTTTTATAATTTTTAGGGCCCCCATAATGGAGCAGGAACTGGAAGCTTTAGCAGGGGAAAATTATAGGCTGAGTCAGCAAAAAGCCGAACCAGCTTAATAAAGCAGCTGAATGAAAGGCTGAACTACGTGGAAGGGAAGCTGACGCAAAGAACAAAAATTAATAAAGGATCAACAAAGGGGAGCAATCTGGAGCACGGGTTGAAGAAGCTGGTATACTGGAATAGCCCTGCGAAATCAAGGACAACGAGAAAACGCGCCAAATCAAGCGGCCACTAGGCCCGGAAAGCACGAAAACACCGACTCGGAGGAAGACGGATTTCAAACAGAACCGCCGGCGAACCGCCGAACCAGACGGCGCTTCGCTCAGGAGAAAGCCGCGAAAGCAAAATCGCAAGAAGGAAACCAAACCGAAGATATGGACACATTGGAAAAAAGCACACAGGAAACGGAATCCATTGAAGAAATGATGCCAACCCCAGAAGATGAAATACCGATCAATAACGAAATGGTACCAACAGGAGAAGTAAAAGTTGTGCCAACTGAAAAATTGTGGCTAACAAACAGAGAAAAGTTGCCAACCGCTGGTGCCTCCACTAATCGTGCTCCACGATTCGACAAGATGGAACGAGGTATCCAAAGATCTCGAACTGAAAAAATCATATACAACAAAGCCAAACTGACGATGGATGGCATTTACATACATATACAACCGACGAAGCTAAATGACAAAAAGCAACCAGATATATGAAATATTGGAGATTGGACTTCCATACATAAACCATCAAGAAAGAAATACAACTGCACGAAGTCATCCGCGGAATACCGGAGAACGTGGAGAAGAAAGACGTGTCAGACGACCTTACGAAGCAAGGATATACAGTCTTAGAATGTAATCGCATGACATCAAGGCGCATTAGGAAGACGCTTCCTCTAGTAAAACAACAACGATCTAGTAAACACACTAGGAAAACTCAATACCGAGCAGATGAAGATCTCGCAAGCGGTATTATTTACACTACTGCAGGAACCCTGAAAACGTTAATGGCAGAACGGGTTCCAGAAAATTAACAATTGGATCTTGGAATATCAACAGCGCCACTGAAAGAAAGGACGAGCTTATGGAGCTGCTATCACGCCTAGACATAGACGTCGTGGCAATCCAGAAGACAAGGCTCAGAAACAACCAACTAGGCTATAATTCATACAGGAACGACAGGCCAGGGGGTCGATTAGCCATAGGTGGCGCGGTACTCCTACTAAGGACAGATCTAGCGCAAAACTATGACAGAAAACCTGAACTCCAGTTCGACGAGGCAGTCGCCGTCAGCGTTAAGATAAGGCGACATGAACAGCTGAGGACCTCATCGGTGTACCTTCCCCCGCAGGGAAACATACAGGGAGCCGATATAGCAGAAATGTTCCCAGATCATTACCCAACAGTAGCCATAGGCAATTTCGCGAAGTCGCGCAAATGGAATTGCAGAAATGGAAACCAAAGAGGTAGGGAGCTCGCTAGACTCCTAGAAGAATTTGAGGACACTGCGGTAGTCGCCCCAAAGGCCTCAACGTTTTTCCGAAAAAGACCAAGTCCCAGACATTCTCGACGTCGCCATAGTGCAAAATATCTCTACATCGGAGATGGAAGTACTCAACAAAGGTTCATCAGGCCACAACCCTATCCTATTCACAGTAGGAATAAGCGAAAGGGAGCCAGATGAACCAGACAAAGAGAATCATTGACTAGAACAAATTTCAGCGTATCGTCCACGACGCATTTCTCGCATCGATACGAAACCCGACCTAGAGAACGCCACAACACAGCTGCAACAGGCGATCATCCAATCCATGGAAGTCCCAGCCACGCGCGGGGCTCATCAGAATCGGAAGACACCGTAAAAGGAGATACCAACGGACACGCGCTCCAGTGGACAATAGGTGCATGCACAAAGCCGGCAGAATTCTGCGGCATGACCGATAATGGATAGTCCGTTTGGAAGAACTCAACACCGAACACCAATCTGCATGGAGAATGCAGAAACTCCTGAGGAAGGACCGGCGAAAACCATGCCCGCCAATACACGGTGAGCAAGGTATCGTCTACACGGGTCAAGAGAAAGCGGAAGCATTTGCTAATAATTTTGAAAGACAATGTAGAGAAAATGATGTATTATTTACGGACGAAGTAGAAGCAATCGGTACGCAGGATAACATGACAGCGAAGGGACAATGCACAACCCCTGGCACCAACATCCTCCGAGGAAGTGAAGGGAATCGTGAGAGGCCTTGCCACTCGGAAAGCACAAGGACCGGATCAAATTTCAAACCGGGCACTGAAGGTCCTACCAAGGAAGGTCCTACTAAGGAAGACAAGGAAGATAACATTGATAAGACGTTCAAGGAACTGTTATTTTCCGGAAAGTGCAACGATAGCGATATAGAATTTTATAGAGCTCAAGTAATCAAATATAAATCCGAATGCGGAACCAGTTCACAATTTTGCTGAACCAGTTCACAATTTTCTCATGGTGAAAAAATCAATCACAAATTTCGATTGCCAAAGTTAGAGCTGACCAAATTCGACGGAAATGTGAAAAGCTAGATCGGGTTCTGGGGACAGTTTGAAAAGATAGACCAGGATGAAGACATCGATTGGGTAGACACGTTTCAGTATTTGGTGCAGGCAAGATAATGTCATTATTATCTTTATACGATAGATTGGAGACCCAATTACGAGCGTTAGTCATTAGGTGTGATAACTGAAAAGTATGCTGCAATGCTTTTTCTATTAGTTGAATTCGCACTTCCAAGTGAGTTACTTGGATTTGGGAAATACATCGTAGTTCGAAGGTGAAAATACATAGTGAAGATGAAAAAAATATTTCTGCTTCTGATAACTATCTTACAATGTTGTTAGATTTCCTGAGTTCTTAATTAAATTACTCAACGAAAAGTATTTTCTTCATGTTGATAATATTACTATTTTAAAAACCATCAGACATGTTAGATACATTATTTCAAAAAAATAAAAAACATTGCAGCGACCAAATTTTCGAGACAACACCAACACAAAACGACATGAAACAAACGAATGGCTTTATCTGTGTTTCTGATAAGGTGGTGTCTGTTTTTTAATCAATGACAGAAATAAAAGGATGAAAAAAGGGTAAATTTTTCAAGTATTTTTTTATCAAGTTGAAATATGCAGTATTGAGGCCATCGACATATCTTCCAGTGTTAACACTATCACATTTGAAGATATGTTTCATTTCGCTCAAAAGTATTTTGGATAAATATGGTTGAACATCCAGAATAGTTGGATGATCAAAATAAAAAACGTGCCCATATTCGTTTTCATGTTCAACAAGGGCTGTAAGGTTTTTTATATTTAGTTTTTTAGAGTCTCTCACGTGTTCTGAAACTCGTGTTTTAAGATACCGTCCGATTTAACCAGCATAGCATTTGTGACAGCTTCCATAGTTCAATTTGCACACTATATTGGATTGTTATTTCTTGTGGTGTTTTTTTTGTTTTGAATAAAGAGAAGCGAACGTTGTGAAAAAGAGAGTTCGCTTTTCTTGTTAGGGAACAATCATAAAAACAACAACAACAAAAACACACTTCTACAAACTGTCATTGTCAAAGTGACAAGTAATCAAAAACAGAAACTTGTCAGAGCTTTGCTGGATTTCGGTTTTCAAAGATCATATTTCATCGAAGATTTGAATTTTAAGCCATCAGCAGAGGAAAATATTATACAAGGTGTTTTTGGTGGTTTTTGATCATCTCCTAATCTCCATAACTATTAGCAGCCCTGGAAACGAAGATACTAGTTTATAATTTGCGGGGAGCAAAGGAGATTTGCTTGTCTTCAACAAAAAAGTTAATGAGTTTAAGAAAATTTGAAGATTATAGTTAGGTTTATGCAGAATGGGAATCATCAGGTATCATAGAATCGTGCCGCCATTAAAAAAACAGTATTACGGAATATAAAGTACACCCACTACAAATCCTTACCGATTTAGAAGCTATTGCAGTGACGCAGTGACTGTACACATAGGGTTGAACACTTACATACGCAATATTTACATTTACTGATGTAAATAAGAACAATATTGTCAATTTGGTTCATCAGATCCCCAGCATAAAAATACTCATAACCTGGTTTGGGAATCTGAAAAATTTGATAGAAGAAGAAAACTGATTGAAAATGTTTTCACTGAATTGAGGATGAACATACTGAACAAAGGATATACCACATTTCACTCATATGTTGAGAAATATTCAGCTGTAATCAGCAATGAACCTAACAGTCAGCGATTCAACTCGAACAGCATTTCCAACATGACTTACCTGACTTAGGTATACAACAACAACATCAGTGCCTCTGCAGTTCAAAAATGGAACCTCGAAAAAACCGATTGAATACGATACACCTAAAGTCAAAACAGAATTTAAAAACCTACACAATATATCCATCAACGCCAATATCACTTTCGGAACATTCACAACAAACACCATCAATTAAGCAGGTAAATGGTTCAATAAAATCAAATACTCAAGAAACATAAACCGGTCCATTGGAGGAACGAACAACGTGACAGAGTGATTAAAAAAGCATGGATAATAATATTCATAGAAAGCAGAAAATAATCTGTTAAAATTCAAAGAGAAAAGAGCAAGAAAGACACATTAAATAGAGTAAAGCATATATTCCTTCTTCAATGAAACGTCCTTCTAACGGTTGGTCCAACGAAAATTGCGAGCAAGCTGTCGCCTCCAAAAATCTCGCCTACCGAACTAGGTTTGTTAATGCTCGCAACAGCAGCAAATGAAAGCAAAGAATTAGGAATAAACTGCTTGCCAATCCCAACAGGTCTAGATCCTTCTGGTCGGTAACTAAAGCTGTTAATCAGAACTTTACAAAATCCACAATTCCACCACTAACACAAGCGGATGGTTACATTGCAACAACAGCCATAGAAAAAGCGAATCTACTAGCTGAACAACGTGTGTCCAACTCCACAGTCGAGGTTCTGGAAAAGGCACCACCCACTATTCTCGCACAAGAATCCACACTGCCGGAAATTACTTTCTGACAGCGTCTAGTCAGGCGAATTCTGAAACAGCTCAATATCAAGAAGGCGTCTGGCCCTGATGGAGTGCCCGTCATCTTACTTAAAAAGTGCTGAATGAACTCTCACCAGACTTTTCAATCTGTCTTGTAAGAAAGGGGTTTTTCCTTCTTGTTGGAAGATTGCTCGCGTTCAGTCTATTCCCAAAAAGGACAAGAATAATCTTCCCAATAACTATAGACCAGTCGCTTTGCTATCAGTAATATACAAAATCATGGGGAAAGTCGTAAACTACCATATCCTCGAATATTTTGAAGGCTTCAACATCTTGAGGGATCATCAATATGGCTTTCGGAAACAAAGATCAACAGGCGACCTTCTATCGTACGTCACCCATATTTGGAATAACGCAATAGGGAAACATGAAGAATCGAAAGCTATTGCGCTCGATATTTCTAAGGCCATCGACCGTGTGTGGCATGAGGGTTTGCTGGACAAACTTCGATGCTATGGCTTATCGGATCATTTTTCACCACCAACGTTGGTGTTCCTCAGCTATCCATTTTGTCTCAAACCCTCTTTTTATTGTATATCAACGACTTATTGGAAAAAAATCAGAATCCAATATATTGCTTTGCTGACGACAGCATACTTGTCTCTCCATTCCATTTGGATTCCAGGGCATCGGCTGCTGAAGCACATCTTCATCAGCAGCAGGAGATTGCATATCTTAATGAGGATCTAGAAGTGATTTTAAATTGGGGTGAAGTAACCAGGATCAATTCAATGCAACAAAAACCCAGGCATCGGTTTTCTCCAAGAGGATAAATGTCTCCGAACCGGATATAATAATGCCAGGTCAGACAATTCTGCTTCGATAAGTTTGTTGGAGGTTAAAATGGACACCAATATGTCTTGACACAATTAAATCGCTGGAATTGCAAAGGCTGCTTCTCAAAAGCTTGGCACACTGTTCCGAACCAGAAAACTCTAACACACCTCAGCAACTTTTGATGCTTTATAAAGCTCAGATCAGACCTTCTTTGGAGTATTCATCTCATGTATGGAGCTCAACACCCAAACATACCTTGAAGTTGCTGGATTTCATCCAGAAAAGAGCCATCCTCGCGAACATCACGTGCAACCTTGATAGCCTGGAACATCGAAGAAAGGTACGTATCAGAAATAGTCGATGTACTGTGGCTGCTCATCGTTTTGAGGTTCAACTCAGTACACCTCGAACTTCACTGTTTAAGAACTATTTCATCTGGATAACTGCGTTTATGTGAAATAAACTTTCTGAGAACGTTTTTCCAAATGGAATTAATCTCCAGCGATTCAAATCCAAAGTAAATCGCTACTTTCACACAGGCACCGTTATGATAGCGCCTTAAGAACTTTCTTGTAGTACTTAAGTTTTGTCCTTAAAAAAAAAGAACGCATGAAAAAAATTGTATCCAGCTTCAACAATTCAATTCCGTCAGGCGTCTCCTGAACTGAAGATATCAAACTGATATCATGTAATGACATCATCACACGAAACGAAGATATAGCTGAAACACTAGCAAAACGTTACGAACAAAGTTTTTCAAATTTAAACTACACTTACATATTTCAAAAACTCAAATTAGTAAAGAAAAAACACATGTCAACTATGAATTCGATACACCCATCTCTTTAGATGAACTAAATCAGTAAAATCACCTACCTAAGGTCAGACAATGTTATACCACTCATATTTTTTCAAAAACTACCAACCGATAAATGTAATAAGAGAAAACGTTTTCTCTATTAACATTCACAATTTTATTCCAATTTAAGAGTCACCAGTATATAACTGTTTCAGCCTGTTGGGCATCATCAGTGCGGACACGCGAATGCGTGCTCAATTCGAGCACTAGAAGGCCTGCCCAAGAAAGGAATAGCGACAATGAAGGACATCATCATCGACTACATTTCAAAATTTCCTGTATTCCTTTAAGATTCCTAAACTCAACAAAAACCACTTATTCTCCAAAAATCACTTATTATTAACGCTTGAGAAAGCTATTGTATAGCGAAACACGTGTCGCAGTTTTTGTAAACCCTTTTATAGCGAAAATCATACAATAAACTGTATTAATTAGTTTTAATATGGATTTTCATCAAGAATCGGCCAGTTCTATTCAGTTAATGAAAGTCGAATATATTATCATGAGTTAAATCCACCATTGTATAGGTATAACCAATACATTATGCCTGGGTAAAATATAGAGACTGTCAACTCAATTGTGCGACATAAGGAAACTGTAGGAAGCCAAAGAAGAAGCCGGCCGGCCAAAAGAAGATCCAGTTTGCCAAGCTACGATTGAACCCGTATCTTGGACGGAAATAGAAACAATAAAATAAAGTTTAATGTATAAGTTTGAAAATGTCCTTATAGGACGAAAATGCAGTAACGTTAGTTACAAATAAAAGTGGTGAAAAACTTTGAAAGTTTCAATTCTCTTTTCTTTACTTATCTTAAACTTAATGAAAAAATTCCTATCAACTAATTAGCATTTAGTTGTTTTTTACTCTAGTCCAAGTGTAATTTGAAATTTAATTCAGTTCGAAAACGTTAGTGTGTTATTAGGCACAGATTATTGTAAAGAAGAGCCACAACCGCAAAATTCAAAAAAGGAAATCGTATGATCTATCTCATCCCAATCATAACAACGATGAGACAAATTTTTAAATAAATCCTTCCATTAAATGAAACAGTTTTATGCAAGATGTTGCAGATAACTAGTTATATGAAGTATGAACAAGAGTTAATAAGGTAGGTATCGCATCTGATATGTCAATGTCGCTATTACTAGTTTTTAAAAACTTACCCGTTAAAGATGACCCAAAAAATGTAAGTAAAACGGGCACTTCAACAGAAAGGTTTTTGAACAAAGCCATATTACTCTTTGATATTCTTTAGGTTAATAAATTATAAACTACATAAACTCATTGAAACCTCATTCATAATCCATGACTGATTACCTACTAGATATATTCATCAGATATTTTAGGATAATTGTTAAATTATTAATTTTTAGCAAGTTGCTATCTGTACTAACAGTGAAAGTAAACAAAGGCTATGAAACACGAAACGCCGAACCGTGACTACTGATACTGAAAAATTGTAATCATTATCGGGTTTTACGGTCCTTTGAATGCAACCTTCAAAAACATGTGGCAATACGATATATTTGAAACACTTCTTCAAATGAATGCAACAGAAAGAAAAATTATACTCCCGCCACTTCCGCAATACGATAAATTTGAAACACTTTCTCAAATGAATGCAACAGAAAGAAAAATTATACTCCCGCCACTCGATGTTAACCAATTTTTGTGACTATTCAAAAGACTGATCGGTACCATTGTCTATAGACAATGTCGGTACAATGAGTATTGAATATTTTGCGTGTCTAAATGTACGCTGGCGTTATTAATAGTGGTGGAATCAATTGTGGGTTTGGTCGAAATTTTTATGAAAGCGTGTTACCACATGAATAAGATTTTGGGAGCTATTATCTTCGAATCAGAAACATCGGTAGGAGATTTTGTTAAAAGTAAGAGCTTGTTAGTATCTTTTGTTGAAACAAGAATACTAGTCTCTCAGGGCGTGAATTAGTTACCTACGTATATAAGTCAATTACGTATACAGGCCGTTTCTTTCATCATGTGGTAACATTGCTACCTATATTCTAAACCGTAACAGATACGAAGACGATTAAATGGGAAAAAAGGTAATTGTCATCGGGAAAAGACAATGGTCGAAAAAAATTTACGGCGACTCTCGGCCTTCTCGAATTATACGGGGAAAACAAAAAATGCTGTTTTTTGTTTTTTTTTTCGAATGGAATTTTTATTTCGGAGAATATTAAAAAATGGAAAGGGAAAATGTTATTGTATTCGAAGTGTACTATGACGATGTAATAATGAATATTCGACAAAACGTTTTGTGTCAACATGGCCACCATCAACTTTTATTTTTAAATAAGAACCTGTCTTTTTTTTACAGATATTGGTGAAGCGATAAATTCACAATCTAAGGGTATATCACATTTGATATTTTTATAGCGTTTCATTTGAACTAACCACTGAACTGAAACTTATTTACTATATATTCTTGTTTCTACTAAAATTGAATTATCCTTATATGTCTGTCGTTGAGGAAAGTTTTGATTTGAGTTGATGAGCTAATTTATTATTGTCAGTTGTTGCGTAATGAACTAGACTCCGTTGAATTCATAGGAGTTTGTGTTCAAATTATTGTATCAGTTCTAACTATTTTAAAGGTGATAACCGGTGATGCATGCAGAGACATCACGGGTTGCCTACAATTCGCACACTAGATTGAAAATTATTTGCGATATCGGAATGCGGGTTTTTGTGTTGCAAATTTATAAAAAAGGAATAGGCTCTCGAATTTTCGTTCGCTGAAAGATGATGACCTTGCTAATTTCATGGTGAAGCAAATCAACGACTGATCTCGATTCGCAAAATATATGAACCATTTTGGCTTTATCCAATCCATAAATTGTTGTTGAATGATTTATAGTGGTCGCCACGGTCATTTATATGTGAGTAGTTCATAAGACTATCTCTTGTTATGATTATTTTCATTGTTTTAAGTATGTGAAATATTATCGATGGTCATTTATAGTTGTAGATCGAAAATAGTCTAATCTGTGAAGTCATCAGCAAAACAAAGAAAAATTTATTCCCAATAAAGAATCCCAGCCAGTGCAGCAGAAAACCCTGAGATTATTTCGTTCCTGTGCACCACCATCATCAGTGACAACAATCAAACAGAAAAACAATTTATTTTATCATTGACTTTTGGGAAAAATGAAACCAATACGGAAAATCAAAGCTACATGCCAATCTACATTAAATGCTCGAATTGAGGACCTCTTTGTTGAATGTGGCAATTTTCTAGCATAATAGGTGTAATACTAATACATGCATCTCTTATTTTTTGTTTGATATGGTCGATATCAGTACTTGATGTTGAAAATACTTCATTAATTGGTCCATTGTTTCTAATGCATTTTCTTGGGAATATTGCATCTAAATGTTCCCTTACTATTGCTGCATAATGGGGAGGAGCGCCGTCCTTTTGAAAATATTGTATTTCATGACGGATATTCAGTGGCAATTCATCTAAGTAACCATCAAATTCATTTCACTATTCAAATGAACATCGTAAAAGAAAGGGTCAAGTGCGTTTGTTCCCACAATTCCTAACCAAACATTTATTCCGAACCTTTCTTGGAAATTGGTTTCCCTATGTAAATGTTCATTTGTATTATTCCACCTATAATGGATCTGTTAAACCAACCATTGTTGGTGTTTTTGATTCGTCCGTTTATATTATTTTTTTACAAATATTTCCAACTTCCCTATTTTTACGTCTTAACCACTTCGTAAATCGTACTCTCCTTCCGTAATCCCATTCATTGAGGTGATGAACTTTGCGTAGCCTGTAGTATTTATATTTTTTTTTCTTCAAAATTTCTCGTAAAGAACAATCTTGATTAGCATAGGTACACGTAATTTTTGTAACTGGTCAATCCTAAAAAAAAAAAGATGTTTTCACTGTGTAAATTTTTATGTGGTAATATTTGATTACCCATAACATTAATTTGATTCCTCACACTTCCAGTAACCACACATTTTCTTGTTTTCTTTCTGTCTGATGTACCATATTCCCTCAAACTCCTTTGTAATCATTGACCCGTTTGTCTTTCTGGCAAACATCAGTTAAAAGGGGAAGGGAGCCAGGCTTCAACGTGAATAAAATCAAGATGGATAACGTCGTTTGTAATCATCTAAACATTTGCATGTTCGGAATACGACGATTCTTGTATAACTCAACATCCACATCCCCATCCAGAACATTTCTGCAGACATCAACAAAATTCTAACGTGTTCAACATGTAAAAGGAGTCATGAAGAAGATCTTTTTATTATTTGTGATGGCTGTAAGTGAAATATATGTTATGATTGTTCGAAGCTGTCATAAGATAAGATGCATTACTTTGAAGAAAAAAAAGTTAATATTTTTATACGATGAATGTGAGCAGGGTTTTAGAATCCTGCCGGTGCTCTTAAATAAGATTGATAACTTGGTAGCAAGAATTGGTTAGCTGAAAGAAATGAAAGAAAGAGTTTGTGTCCACTACTAGAGAACACATAAACTCAAGTGATCAGTTTGAACAAGTTATAGCAGAAATAGAAGAAAGAAAATATTGTGCGAAAAATGTTATATTTAAGAATATTAGTGAATCGTCTAATCCGAACAGAGCCGAAAGGAATGCAGAAGAAATACAAACAATCTTTGGTCTAACTAATAATGTCAACATAACCGACACTCGTATCAGAGTGCAAAGAATAGGTAAATTTGGAAATGGACTCAACAGATTACTTGACATGTATAAGTAATTTTTCATAGAGAAGGTTTTTAGGCTATCAATTTTTCTGTAACTCACCACTAGATGGCGCTGTAAAACATTTTTTTTGAAAGCACTGTTCTATTACCCTGCGCACGCCTAAGTTCTTTGATTCTGATTCTGTCTGTTGCGATACAGCAACATAGTACTAGTATCACTAAAACTAAGGCGATGATCATTACAACAAAGTATAAACAAAATAAAATTGGGAGAAACACAGTCAAAATTAAAATTAACGAAACTGATTTAGAAATAATGAGTAATATTAAGTATCTGGAGTCCATTGTAGATAATGCAATTTCATTGAATGATTATGCTGACTATGTAATAAGCAAAATATCAAAGAAACTGTATTTTTTTCTAGAGTGGCATCTGTTTTATCAATGTTTGCGTAAATAACGTGCTATAATTGCATAATAAAACCTCATTACGATTTTAATGGGACTCTCTTATATCTCTTGAATCAGAACAAATTAAATCAATTCCAAAAATTACAAAATCGTGGAATGCGAATAATATTACTTTGCAATAGAATTACATCTATACATAATATGCTCTGTAGTTTAAGGTGGCCTAATGTCTCTCAACGATTGTATTATCAAACTATGATATTTATATTTAAAATAATAAATAAATTGGAACCAACATACTTAGTAAACATTTTAATCACAAATAGTGGAGTACATCATCATGATACTTGATCGAACACCAATTTTCACATCCCAAGGACAAATTCATGTAGCAGTATGAACTCGTTATTTTTCAAAAGTCTGGACAGTTTCAATAAAAAAATATCAAAAACTCTTCTTCTCTCCGTCTATTCAAGAGGGACTTATTAACATTCATTACGAAAAACTGAATTGAAGCTAATTTATATTTAAAATATAATAATAACTAAGACTTTGTTTTGAATGAATATATCGAGTGGTCCAACGAGAAGTATGCACGTTGCTATTCTCCTTTTCTGTAACTTAACGCAAAAATGCTCGGATAGGTCAATTTTGCTTTTGAGGGGGACACATTTTAGATTTATTTTTCTACCTGTGCCTTCAACCCCCTAGCGAGGGTAAGTAACAACTCTAAAATTTTAAATGGAAAGTGAATCGAGTGATATATCATTTGAAATGGCACAAAATTATCTTTCCAATGATACCTAATTTGTTGTATTTAGGTACTTGAATAGTTATAAAAAAAGCAAGAACATTTTTTCGATATTTTTGGTGTTAATGAAAATGCGGAAAATACGGCATTTTTTATCAATACTACATTCCTCAATTTCTCTCATGCGTTTTTTGGTTCAAATAACAACAGCAGATAAGTGTACAAAAGGAATTTAGGAAAACGTTCATTGATTCAGTTCGGTTGCTTTTGAAATTATTTCAACTTTACTGTAAAAATGGTTCATTCCATTCCTGACTGAGTTGAAATTGTTAAACTTTATTATCAACATAATAGTTGTGCTAGACTTACTGCTCGCCTCTTTAATAACAGTCATCCCGGGAAAAATGTGAATGATTCGTAGGTTGCCAAGTTTGTCCAAAAGTTTGTCGATGCCAATTCTGTCTGTAATGTGAAACACCAGCCACAGAAACCGATCAGAAATGAAGCAGTGGAAGTCGCTGTTTTGGGACATGTTGAATTGGATCAAACTCAAAGTACCCGTCAGCTTGCTGAAGCCTCAGGTGTCTCCCGTTCGTCCATAATACGGATATTAAAAGCCTATAAATTTCATCCGTACAAAATTAAATTAGTACAGGAACTCAATGAAGATGATCCTGATAGAAGGCTGCAATTTTGTGAACAACTGAGCCAGCTACTAATTGATGATCCGCACCTATCATTCAACACGTGCTTTTCCGATTAGAGTACAGTTTTTTTAAATGGAGCCGTGAATAGGCATAATTGCCGTTACTGGGATGACAGTAACCCACACTTATTCCGAGAGGTCCATACCCAGTACCCTCAAAAAATCAATGTCTGGTGTGGTATATTAGGTATTCATATCGTAGGGCCACTTTTTATTCCTGGGAATTTAACTGGTGAGGTCTACCTGAACATGCTTGAAGATACAATTGATCCTCTCATAACAGAAATAATTGAAAATGACCAAAATCATAATGATGATTGGCTTCATTTCCAGCAAGATGGAGCACCTCCTCACTATGTTGCTCCGGTAAGAGAGTTTTTAGATGACCGGTTACCTGGACGGTGGATAGGAAGGAGAAGCCCCATCGAATGGCCTGCTAGGTCACCTGATTTATCGCCTTTAGGCTTTTTCCTTTGGGGAAACGAAAAAGTACGAATTTTCATTGTGTTAGGATACCTACCTATCGAATTTATTGGGTTGTCTGAATTATATGTCTGATTTTATGTTGTGCATAATTTTTCCACTAGAAAAATCTACACATCTTTGTAAAGAATTCAATTTGAAATTAATTGTTTTCTTTCTTTCTTTGGAATATTTCCACATTTTTTGTATGAAGATGGAGAAGTATAAAGCCAAAACCTTTTTTACCAAAAAAAGTTAATCTCTCCTAAACATCTACCTCTTTCGGATTAAAAATCGTATCTTCTGGACAAACGTTAATTTGTAAGAATGATTCATATAGATGCATATCGGGTGATGACTGGTCACCACCCGGAGACGTCGAAACGTCGTGAAGTAACTTGGCTTTGAATCTCTTAATTTTTTTATTTTTGTTTGATTGTTCTATTTTTTACTTGTATTTCAGTTCACTGTTATTTCATTTCACTGCAATTTCATTTCAGGGTTTTATGCTTAATATAATTGTTATTTTCAGCTATTGTTTTAAATTTTCCATTTATATTGGTTCCTTTAGGGATTTCAAATCATTTTATATAATATTAGACAATGGAAGTCCGAACTAGTGAAATATTTAATTTATATTAGAAAGTATCTTTCAAATTATTTATAGTGACTTGAGATAACACCCTGTGAAAATTTGTCAACATGATTTTTTTTCAATTTTATTTCTTCTGCACTCCTAGATAGGATATAAGATTTTCATGAATCAGAATCTAACAACGCTCCTAATATTTTTTTTTTGCCTCAAAAATTCACTATCACACTGGTTATAATATTTTCTACATTTTTATTTTAAGTATCATTTTTCTTTTTTTATGGAATAGAACTGGCCAATACTTGATACAAAACCATATTAAAACTCATTGATACAGTTTACTGTATGATTTTCACTATACAAAAACCGCGACACGTGTTTCGCTATACAATAGCTTTCTCAAACGTTAATAATAAGTTACTTCTAAATCAAAACTATTTCATACTCTAACATATTATCTACTTGTTTGCGTACTTTCTAATGAATGAATCTACCTGAAAGGGTCACGTATCTGTTTTAAAATCTGTTTTTTTTTTCGTTAATCAGCTGTCGCCCCCATACGAACGATGACTCTCAGAAGTTGAGAAACTTGTGCGAGCTAAGGACTAACGAGGTCTTACTTTTTAACGTGTGATTCCTAACACGGTTGCAGAATCATTCCCGCTTCAACCAGATAAATTCTCTCGAGATCGTGAGTCGGGCGCACTACCACCGCGGCCAATTCCATTAACTATAGAACAGACAATTGATTAAGTTCTTGAATTTCAACAATTCTCTCTTTTCCAATCATCTTGAATTCCTCTTGTACCTATTCCATGAACTTGATTTTCATTGCATTACAGTCTATTTTTTTACATGCATGCAATTATGTTTATTAACCAAAGATAAAAATTGCCACCAATTAGTGGACTTCTTGAATATATTATCTGTATTACTTACATTATAATTACAAACGAATGAATATTTAAAAAAAATCAGAATGTAAATTTTAGTCGCAATATTCATAATCGTTGAACCATTTCAAAATGTCTGATTTTGTGCCTTTGTATTCTTTCCAATCACGCTCTGCCATATATATGAATCGCGCATATATATTCTAGCCTATTGGTGGGAGGATAAAAATATGAACCTGAATACATTGCACCCCACTCGTGCTTGAACAATAAACATATCGTAACAATTGAATTTACTTGGCGCCCTCCTAGGTCTACTAGATCTCCTTATTTCTGAGTGGGGGTTACAAGTTTCTACTGAAGTGAATTCGTGCGTGTTACTAGAGTGAACATTTGTTATTTCCCCAACCTCATCGCTATTTAATCTAACAAACTTCAAACATATTATTGGTTATATTTGAAATATCTGTAAGACTATTACCTTCAACACTATGTGTCTCGACATTGCTTACTTATTTTCGGGATATCTGTTACATTGTTTTCTCCGCTATGGAAATGTTTCGACCCACCCTACTGACCTCATCAATCGCAGTTTTTTCCCTTTCATCCCTTCCGAATTTGATTTGAATGTTTTTTCCATAATTGTCCCGTTGGAAACTCACATAAGTAAATCATTTTTCCTATTTTCTTTTGGATTATCCCCGTAGTCCATTCAATCATCTTCGTGACCCTAGTTGTGATAGTCCTCATTTCGAATACTTCTGGCCACTTCGTAGAAGTATCAATAGCAAGCAAAAAGTTCCTTTGTTGAATGGAACCTAAAAAATCCAGATGTAAATGTTAAATTTAAAACAAAAATATTCTTAGAATTGTGTTCCGTACAGTTAAATTTACGTGTAACGGCAAATTACTTACTTGAAAACTTAAGATGTCTGTGGTTCCTGCGTGGGAAACGATTCTAAAAATATCTGTGCTAAATGTCAGTGAATTTTTCAAATTTTCCTAATATTAAATCCAATAATAGTTCTTATAAATAAAATGATGAAGTTCGTTGATAAATAAAAGTTCAGAAGTTGTGATTTTCACACTGGAAGTTCCTTGTGACTGGAAAACTTTTGATTCGATTTGGAGGTTATGAATTGTTCAAGATTTTCAAAAATGTATTCTTCTTATGGATTGGGAATTATAAATGATATTGTAATACCTCAAAACTGGTACAGCTTTCCTGGATTGGTTTTCCCCTGATTGGAATTTTGAATTCTTTCAGACACTCTAAAATCTCCAGTAAGTATTCTTTCTCGTTATTATTATTTATACTCTGGCTCCTATTGATAAGAACATGCAAAACGGCCTTTTCTCTTTTTTTCCCTTTTTATTTCAAACAGCTCTTCAAAAAAATTCGCGTCTGGACAATTCAAAAGCTTCTCTCCCCTCTCTATTGATTCACTCCTGGCAACCAGACAAAATTTTCCTGCCTGCTACTCTTCATGACAATAATTTTGAAATTTTTTCAATTTTGACACTTTTCACTGTTCACACATATTATATCTATGATTTCAGTTACCCAATTTTCACTAATACTAATAATGATTAATTTTGATTACATTTCATCACATTTAGTTTTGAATTTTTCTAATTTTGAATCCAAAATTCATCATTTTTCAGAAGTTAACACCTCCTTTTCAATTTATCAATCTGATTGGCTACTCTTTAGTTGCATCCAAATCATGTACTGAGTGTTCTTACCATTTTTCAGATAAAATTCCTAATGTCAGTGTTAATTGAATTTTTGTTATTAATTTGTAGTGTAAATCTGTTTTATTGTATGTTATTATGTTGTATTAATGTCTTTACTGTTTTCAGTGTATTTATCCCGATGATTGATGGTTTCTGGTTAGTTGTGCTGTTTGGAAATGACTGAAATACTCTAATACTGATAAGTCACAACTTTGCCTGATCTGGGCATGAACATTACTCCAAATTATACAGATAAGAATTTGAATAAAGGTAAAGTATCTGGCTTTCTAATAAAATTAAACATCTAAGAATAACTTTGATTTTCACAAACTTTCAACACTGACCTAACAAAATATGTGAACTTTTAACATCAAATTAATAATAATATGAAAAACTTTTAACATCGAACTATCAAAATAAATACAAACTTTTAACTTTTAACCACTAAAATAAATGCAAACTTTTAACATTTAACTAATTAAAATATGAAAATCTTTAACTTTGAAAACAGAATAATCTTATAAATAACTTATCATAACACCAAATAAACTCACAAGAGGCTTGTGATCTGTCTTGATAATGACTCTATTTCCCCTTAGATACTGTTCGAACTTCACAAATTAAGTGGGCATACTTGGATACTGACTTTAAATCAAATTATCTAAAAAAACAATTCATTCACTCACAAATATCTACACTGCAGGTTAATGGACCGACACCTATCAAAAAATAACTACTTCCTTGACTAATTGCGGCAGTTGTATCGCCAACAGCACATGCAGGAATTGTGATAGGTGTCGGTCCATTAACCTACAGTGTATGTAGGTAAATGAACCGAACGAATTGTTCTTTCAGATTATTTGATTTATAGCTAGTCTCCAAGTATGCCTACTGAATTTGTGAAGTTTTCTTCCTTATACGAGGAATTGGGCAAATGTCGGATATGCGGTTGGTTACCTCGTTCACAGGCGGATGGGGCAATGATAAACCTGTTTTTTGTTGTTCGCTTCAGCCTAATTCGAGGAATGATACTCTGAAGGAATTCAATTTTCAATTATCGAAAATCATCGACTTTATGTTGATGATTTTGTACTGACAAGTGGCCAAACAGCCCGAAACCGGTCTGCAAGCGTGTTCCAATAATTGAAAATCTATTGCGGCCGTTGTATCGCCAAGAGCACATGCAGAAATAACTTCAGTGAAGAATCCTGCACTGACACCTGTCGGATATAATCCAACGCCTTTCGTGGTTTTAGCCAGAAGAGTAGTTGTTTTCTGATAGGTGCCGGTCCATTAACCTGCAGTGTAGATGATTTGAGTCTGGCCTGAACGAATTGTTCGTTTAGATAATCTGTTGAACTCATTTAGTCCAAATACAATTGCCAACACCTCCTTACGCTAGTTGCACACACACCGATTTTGGACGGCCAGTATAAAATCGGCCGATATTTTATTGGTAGCGGGTGCTTGCACACTCACCGAATTTTTATCGGTCAAATTAGCACGCACTACCAAAACGAAGTTAATGCGTAGTAACTACAATTTCACCGAGCATTTGAGACTGGAATGGTCGGTAAAAACCCGGTGAGTATGCAAGAGTGTATTTAGTCATGTACGCCACTACTTCCCGGTACTGCCGGCGATACAGTGCCGGCGATACAGTTCCAATACAATTTCTAGGTTTCTGATATATTCTTCTGTTGTTCTCCCTGTAACAACAACATCGTCCATGTATATTTTGACACCTTCCATTCCTTGCAAGACTTGCTGTAGGCTGCGTTGTGATATTGCACAAGCGGGTGCTACTCCAAAAATGTTCCATACGGTACAAACCCTTATGAGTATTCAATGTTGCCATTTCTTAAATTGCACATGAGCACTGTTCAAATCCAATTTGGTGAAACTCTTACCGCCGTTCAATTTTGCAAATATTTTTTCAATTCGAGATAGTGGACTAACACATCTTCCTCTTGAAGATGATCACTTGGTGATCGAAACACGTGTAGAGGTTTTAAAATAACGGTTTGGTGTTGGGAAAAACTCCTGTACATTACTACATCAAAGGTACTACATCAAAGGTACCAAACAGTGCATCACAAGTTCAAGAATAAATTATTTATCTCAATATTTGGTTTTCTAACTAAAGAAGTAAATTAGGGAATTTACCAACTTACCAACTTTACTTTCTATTCGAATCTGACCCGCCTACACATTCTAAATTCAATATATAACCCTCTGCGAAATTAAGTTTGACACCTTTGGTCTACGGGGACCGGTTGAACAGTTGGAGGCCAAAGAAACAGCACTACTAAGCAAAATACTAGGAACTCATATGATGACACTAACTTAATGATTATAATTACTGAAGTAATGGAGGTCAATAATGTTTCGTCTAGATGTATTTAAAAGGATCTAACTTGTAAGATTTAGTGTTAGTCATCTCCTGATGATGTTAACTTGGTTATATGGAGACGCGCGTCGAGAGACTGTTTTTTTTGTTCTGCTGTGGAAAAGTGTTATCATTGGAATTCATCAGAAAGTTTACTGTTCAAAGTTTAAGATTTTGTCTCACCTAATACTGCAATAATTCCAACTATTACATTCAGCGAGTAACGGTCTAGCTCACAAGTGGTATTTCACACCATTTCAGTTTGCCCTCATTGAAAATTATGATTAAGATGCCATTCTATTCATAATTTTACACAGAGTAACTCACGATTTGAGCAAAGTTGCGCAAACAATTTATTAGTATATTACGTAACGAGTAGGATAAGAAGCCAATTACCGATAAGCGGAAAATTGTAAGCACGAAGCATTAGCCGAGTGCGATAATTCGTAAGTGGACATAATTGGCATTATCCTCAAGGTGCGTACTATACTTTTTCTACGACTGACCGTAGAAATGAATGGTACAATACCGGGTGTCAACGAATCTATTAGACAAGTCATAATTTCTAGACTATTAGGAGAATTGAAATGAGATTTGGTATAATTGAATGGTATGTGGAGAGGAATGTTTTCACATATTCTTCACTTTCCGGTCACTTCCGGTTTCAGCGGAAATGGCTCCGGTTCTGAATTTTTAAATGGAACACCCTGTATATTGTAACATTTTTGGATTTCTGAGACAATTCTGGATCAGAAATTGACATTTCCGGAAGTTTTTCAGCCTACTTGATTTTTTCAGTCACTTTTAAAATTGCATCTAGGTGGCCATGATCGGACGTAAACTAATCTATGGACCTCAGGTGATATCAGAAAATTGCAATAGCGGAGTTTTAGTGACTAGTGTGTTGAATATGAATGAGACAAGTTTACAAAATAACATTTTCGTGTCTAACTATTATTTTTCAAATGGCGACCATTTTTTGACAAGCAATTTCCGAAAAAAGGATTTTTTAACGAATCTAACGTTACTAATTTATTTGCGATTGGATCAACAAATTTAACAAATTTAACTAATAATTTCAGCGATGCACTTAGATTTTTTGCAATATCCTGAGTTCTTGAAAATTCCTCTATAGTAAATTTTCAAAGTGCATCCCTCCTTGTTCAAGACACATTTCAGCTCGTTCAATTGTTTCTCTCAACACGTTTTGTAACATTTGAGGCGATATACTTCTAAATGCCTGTTGAATCCTTTCTTCTAAGATTTCGAGAGTAGCTGGGGCTGTTGCATAGTAGACTCTTTCTTTTACATATCCCCAAATGAAGAAATCTAACACATTCAGATCCGGTGAGCGGGCAGGCCACCGTACTGGACCGTTGGTTGCAATAACTCTATTATTAAAATGCTCTATTGAAAAATCAAGTACGTCTCTGCTATTATGGGGTGGTGCTCCATCTTGCTGGAAGTAAATTTGCCGTAAAACTTCTAAAGGCATATCATTAAGATGATCCTCGATTTCATTTTGAAGAAAACCCAAGTATCTAACCCCTGTTAACTGACCTTGAAACAATATTGGACCAATCATTCTGTTTCCAACGATACCAGCCCAGACATTGACGCCAAACCTTTCTTGAAAATTGCCCTCTCTCATTGCATGTTGATTTTGTTGGGCCCAGTACCGACAATTCTGCTTATTAAACATGCCATTATTTGTAAACCGTGATTCGTCGGAAAATAGAATGAAGTTGATAAAATTTGGATTAACTCTATGATTTTGAAGCAACCAATCACAAAATACTACTCTTCTATTGCCGTCGTCAGCATACAAATGTTGATGTAACTGATATTTAAATGCTCGATATCCGTGCTTTTTCAGTATTTTTCTTGCTGATTCGTGACTTATCTGCATTTCTCTACTAATTTCTCTTAAAGAAACCGTTTTGTCAACTTCTACCAAAGCAAGAACGTTAATCTCAGTCTCCTCATTTATGACAAACCTCTGTTCTGCGTCTCGATTTCCCTCTTGCCTAAAACGACTCTCAACATAGGGAAAATACTGATGAGATGGGTGTTGCCGATTGGGATATCTCTGAGCATACAACTCAGCAGCTTTCCTTGAATTTCTGTGGCATTCTCCAAACAATAACAACATATCCACTTTTTCACTTTGAGTATACATTATTTCGACGAAAAATTAAACTAAAATTAACGAAAATCAAGAGAAACTTCTACTTTCTGCTCATAAAGCTTATGTCACTGTCATAACCTAGGTGAGCGTTTTGTTCTCCAAAGTGGACTTGATGGAAATAACCGCAAAATATTATGCATCATTCCTATCCATGGCACCCTTGACAAAAGTAAATGAATTTGTATCGAGTATTTTCCTCCGTAATATTTAATTTATGTTCTTATTTGTAATCCAATCGCAAATAAATTAGTATCGTTAGATTTGTCAAAAAATCCTTTTTTCGGAAAGTGCTTGTCAAAAAATGGTCGCCATTTGAAAAATAATAGACACGAAAATGTTATTTTGTAAACTTGTCTCATTCATATTCAACACACTAGTCACTAAAACTCCGCTATTGCAATTTTCTGAAATCACCTGAGGTCCATAGATTAGTTTACGTCCGATCATGGCCACCTAGATGCAATTTTAAAAGTGACTCTGAAAAAATCAAGTAGGCTGAAAAACTTCCGGAAATGTCAGTTTCTGATCCAGAATTGTCTCAGAAATCCAAAAATGTTACAATATACAGGGTGTTCCATTTAAAAATTCAGAACCGGAGCCATTTCCGCTGAAACCGTAAGTGACCGGAAAGTGAAAAATATGTGAAAACTCTCCTCTCCACATACCATTTATCTGTACCAAATCTCGTTTTGATACACCTAATAGTCTAGAAGTTATGACTTGTCTAATAGATTCGTTGACACCCGGTATATTTGTTTGAGATTATGGCTCTGGATAATAAACTCATTCAGTCAGTAAGTCAGAACTCAATTGACTGATTTAAAAATTCATTTTTGTTATAATTATGCACATTTATAGTTACATTATTACAATCATTTAACGTTATTCCGCCGTCGATGTGGGAGGAATACGGTCTTATTTCTTTTTGTTGAGAATTTGAAACAGTGGGAATACAAATGTTTTCAAACCTATTTATGAGTACATTTGATGTATTTCGCATGGATGCCATAGAATTATCTACATAACTTTCGTCCACGGTCTGACTTTTCCAGCCACCATGGTGCTTTAATGCCATTAAGTCACTCCCTCCTTCAACTAGAATGGTTGCAGATGATCTACTGAAGCAGTGTCCAGTATATGTTTCTGAATTTTGCAAATGTAAAAATTACCACTACCCTCCGAGAAATAATACTGATATATAATTACATCATTAACATAAAAAAACAAGTGAGATTTGAATTTGGGTTATAGGAAAAATGTATGCTAGATATACACGCGTTAGCGCTGAGCTTCTAGCAATTACCGATGTGATGTCTGATTGTGATAGGTATAAATAGTGAAAATAATTGATATTCACTTTCTGAGTGAATGAATGAATTTTCTTGAAGAGTTTTAAATAATGTAATAATGTCAAATACAAGTGCAAAGAGGTATTTTTTGGTCTGTAAGATATTTTCAAATCCTTTTGCTTGGGTGTTATAGTTCATAGAATTTAACGGAAGTAGGCTTTGCTTTGGAGGCGTCTAGCAAATGAAATATGATTGGCTGTTGGCTGATGAGGTTGATAAATCAGTTTTAACCTTTATGTTGTGTTTTAGTATTTCAAAAATTGTTGGAAAAAGTTCATAAAAAAAAGTGGAGATACGAGATACTGAATGAGGACTTATAATTAAAACAAGTGGTTGTTGATTCACGGATATAACTAAATGTATTATCAATACACGAACTGTTAAACAATAAATTTACTGAAAATATGATTTCCATTTCGATTTTACAGATAATTTGGAAAGAAAATGGAGGGAAAAACATTCTAGTTTGAAAAAATAAAAAAAATCAATTTATTCATGAATGATCAAAGATGTTAAAAATGAAATTCAAATGGAGCATTCAATTTTTTTTCAATTATTTCAATTGTTTTTTTTTCGTTATTATGATTTCTATTCATTTCCCATTTTATTAATTGAAAAGTTGAAATGAGTAAATGGATGATCAAATAATGATTATGAAAAATATTTTCATTATATAAAAGCATTTAATTACCTATTTATTTCTGCCAGCAAATATAAATTTCAAAAAACCATAATACAATAATTATTTTCATTGGTCTTTTGTATTCTGGGAAGACTGGGAAAAGTATTATGAATTTTCTGATTTCAATTTGTTAGTTTGATGAAATGTTCTACAAACAAATTTATTTTCACTTCATCGTTAATGAATAGTGGAAAATTGAATAAAATTATTCATGTATTTTTTGAAGTTGAAAGAATAAAATAACAATATTGAACAAAAATGGTATTGAAAAATGATATATGGTTATTTTTATTTAATTGGCTATTAAAAAAATTATTTGTGGAAATTTATTTCGTGTATGAACACGCCTGATGAACCTATTGTATAGTGAAACACGTATTATGATTCAGAGAAAATCTCACAATGAAGTGTCACTTAAATATATTTTGAAAAATGTTTAATTACGTAATAATTTACGTGATAATACAAAAAAAACAATAGAAAGATATATTCGAAAATGAAAATAGGTTACAGGAGATTCTGGTACTCCTTGGCGAAGTCTAGCTCAAAGCTACTCTAACTCAACCAACAAGCACCACTCCATAATGCACGCAAACATACAAAAATAAAAGCAATTAACAGTGATGGTACCACGAAATGAGAACCGTAAATAAAATAATAATTTGTGATTACCTTCTGAAGATAGTTGATAAATAATTTAATTTAATTGATCTGTAGTCTAAAAAGCAAAAGTTGACATTACTGACTATCATAGATATATTTTTTATATTTGTATTTGAATTTACCGATAATGAATCTCTTCAATTGCTCAGGCAATGAATTATAGAGTTTTACAGCACCAAAAAGAAATGATCTCTGAAACTGTACAGTGCGATATTTTCACGCAGAATTAGTTTTATTTAAAGAGGAGAATGGGGAAGGGTGATCAATTCATGGACAAAACAACCCAAATACTTACGAAGTCCATAAATAGGCGGCAACAAGAATTTTGCACTTTTTGTATTCTTTTTTATCTGAATCATATAAGTATGGCCCATATATGAAGTCACAGTAGTTGAAATGGCTTAGCACCAAACTATCACAGAGCATTTTTTTCAGAGGTTGGCTCAAAATAAAACGATTACAGTATAACAGTTTCAATGACATATAAGCTTTTTTCATTAAATTTTTAACATGACTAGTGAATCTAAGATCAGTGTTGAGTATGACCCCTAAGTTTTTAGCTGTATTGACAGGAGTCAAGATAGTATGACCTAGTTCTAAACGGAAATTGTTTTCTGCAAATTTACGATTCTTCTGCGATCCAAAGTGCATCAACATTGTTTTATTAGGATTAATTTTCAAATCATGTTCACTTGATAGCCCATTGATCAAATCAAGATCAGTGTTGAAGAGATTTTGTGCCTCAGCACACTCATCGATTTTAAAGTGCATGTATAATTGTATGTCATCAGCATACGCCTGTATTTTACATTTCTTGATGGACGAGATAATGTCAGTAGTATAAATGATGAACAATAAAGATCCCAAAATGGAACCCTGTGGTACTCCTGATAGAATATCAAGAGGTAAGGAGTGATGACCATCAACAACAAATTTTTGAGATCGACCAAGTAAATAAGACCAGATGAGAAATAAGGCAGCACTATCAAAACCATAATATTTGAATTTCATGCAAATCAGCTCATGGTTGATGGTATCCAATGCTTTCGAAAAATCTAGTAGTACCAGAATGCTAATCATTCCCTTATCAAATCCCTCAACAATGTCTTGTGTAACAGTAGCAAGAGCTGTAGCCGTGCTAAAACCCTGCCTAAAACCACATTGCGATGGTGATAACAGATTATTGGTATTGAAATATTCATTAATTTGTAAATAAATAACTCTTTCAAAAATTTTACTCATGGTTGGAAGTATACTGATAATTCTGAGATCAGAATAACTAGCTGGATCATTATTCTTGGGAATGGGTTTCCCAATGGCCATTTTCCACAAGTCTGGAAAATATGAAGTTCAAAACAACAATTGATGATATGTGTAATATATTTATCTATAAACGGGCTACAAAGTTTCAACATTCTGATTGAAATATTATCAAACCCTAAAGCTTGACTTTTAATATCATTCCGGATTTCTTAAATAGCTTCTTCAGTAGCGAATCGAAATTCGAAGTTATCTTGCCTGATTAAATAATTATTGTTATAAAATTCAATATTTTCATCACAATTATTAGAAACATTTTGTACGAATTGGGCAAAATAGTTGTTCATTTTATCGGGATTCGAGAGGTGATTGGGTAATGAATATTGTTTTTTTGAACGAACATTGAGGTTAGAAAGAGCATTCCAGGTTTTGCGTGGTATTTTTTCAGAACAGACAGACTTGAGATATGTCCTTTTTTCAGTTCTAACTATTGACAAGGTATAATTTCTCAATTCTTTATACCTCATACGATCATTAACAGATTTAGTTTTTTTTAATTTTTGAAAGGCTTTATCAAGTCCTTCCATAAGAAGTCTGATATTTTAAGTGTGCCAAGGAGCGGGTGGTTTGGTAATTCTAACTTTTTAAAGAGGGGCTTGTCTGTCAAAAGTAGACATTAAAAATGAATTGGAATTGTACAATTTATTATCAATATCAATTCAATTCAAGCAGGATAATAGTAATGCATGTATAATGTGTCAGCGACAATATATTTTCTTTAAATTTTGATAAAAACATTTCTATAAAGCACATTTACAAGTTGGTCTCTCGTCGAAATTATGCCTTATTCTACATTTTTTGTAATATATATTCAACCGAAAAATATAAGGTGTATGTCCAAAACAGGGAGGGGCAATATAGACAAATCGGAAACCGTGAGAGATAATAAGTCGATTGAATTAGAAAAGAGTTTCCTATTATAGAGCTTATTCAAATGACGTTTTGAATTTCAGAGAATTCCGATTAGTTTCGAAAACACTTTTAAATCCAACGTTTCGTCTTAGAGAAAACATCACAAATTTTACATTCGTTATATAGACCAAAAAAGGATCACTCTTCTTTTCGAGGGTAATTTCACACATATCGGAAGTTTCTTACTCCAAAACGACAGTTGAACAAGCTCTATTCAAGCAATATATTTTATTAAAATAGATCAACATAAATAACACTATATAGAATTTAATGAAAAATGTTCATGAACATTAAAATATCACATACAATGGCAGTATACGTCTTGTATACACTTTAAGCGCTCGCTGCGATTAAGTTTTCCACTTGGGATTCTGGTTCGTTTTCCAACTCATTGTAAACATTGGTAGAACTTTTAAATTCCAATATCATAACAATGCTGAAAAAATGATTAGATTAGATTCCTATAATCTATAATGATATCAGACAAACAATTTCCAAAAAATAGAAAGATACAAAGTTTTCCAAAAACATCACGAGTGTTCGCAATTCAATATGTTTCTTTTGTGGAATTTTCTAAATTCTATTCCCAATAGGCTCCAAATTATTTCACAAAAAAATCTTTGAAAAGTAGCTCACAATTTATGCCCCTCTTTACTATCAAAAGAACACTGTCAGTAACAACAAAAAAGAGAAAAAAGTGAGTTACTGAACTAAAGTTACAAGTATGGGATTCCGTAAAAAGTATGTCATTTGAAATATCCTGCGTTGAACAATACCGAATGCTCACAAAATATCAAATTTCTCACCTATCAAAAATAGTTTGTTGATGAAAATTTCAGAATGAATTCTGCAAAAGTATATCTATCGACGTGTTCAAACAGATTTGCGTACCATACGCTCCTTGGGTGCGAAAAAAAAAAGTTTCGTATATTCGGAACTGAATTACTCAAAAAAAGTCAAATTTCTCACTTAACAAAAATAGTTTGTCGATGAAAATTTCAGAATATATTCTTTGAGAGTATATTCATCAACGTGCCAAAACAGATTTGCGTACCATACGTTCCTTGGGTGCGAAAAAAAATAGTTTCGTATATTCGGAGCTGAATTACTCAAAAAAAGTCAAATTTATCACTTATCAAAAATAGTTTGTCGATGAAAATTTCAGAATATATTCTTTGAAAGTATATCCATCAACGTGCCAAAAAAGATTTGCGTACCATACGTTCCTTGGGTGCGAAAAAAAATAGTTCCGTATATTCGGAACTGAATTACTCAAAAAAGTCAGATTACTCACTTATCAAATATAGTTTGTCGATGAAAATTTCAGAATATATTCTCTGAAAGTATATTCAACGACGTGCCAGAACAGATTTGCGTACCATACGTTCCTTCGATGCGAAAAAAAAAGTATATTCGGAACTCAATTACTTAAAAAAGTCAAATTACTCACTTATCAAAAATAGTTTGTTGATGAAAATTTCAGAATATATTCTTCTAAAGTATATCTATCGACGTGCCCAAACAGATTTGCGTACCATACGTTCCTTGGGTGCGAAAAAAAATAGTTCCATATATTCGGAACTGAATTATTCAAAAAAAGTCAAATTTCTCACTTATCAAAAATAGTTTGTCGATGAAAATTTCAGAATATATTCTTTGGAAGTATATTCATCGACGTGCCAAAACAGATTGGCGTACCATACGTTCCTTTGGTGCGAAAAAAAAAGTTTCGTATATTCGGAACTGAATCACTCATTAAAGTCAAATTTCTCACTTATCAAAAATAGTTTGTCGATGAAAATTTCAGAATATATTTTTCTGAAGTACCTATATCTATCGACGAGCTGAAACAAATTTGCGTACCATACGTTCCTTGGGTGCGAAAAAAAAAAGTTCGGTATACCTATTCAGAACTCAATTACTTGTAAAAGTCAAATTTCTCATTTATCAAAAATAGTTTGTCGATGAAAATTTCAGAATATATTATTTGAGAGTATATCTATCGACGTACTGAAACAGATTTACGTACCATACGTTCCTTCGATGCGAAAATAAATAGTTCCGTACATTCGAAACACAATTATTCAAAAAAAAAACAAATTACTCGCTTATCAAAAATAGTTTGTTGATGAAAATTTCAGAATAAATTCTTCTAAAGTATATCTATCGACGTGCCTAAACAGATTTGCGTACCATACGTTCCTTCGGTGCGAACCTTTTTTTAAGTGAGAAATTTGACTTTTTTTGAGTAATTCAGTTCCGAATATAAGGAACAATTTTTTTTTCGCACCCAAGGAACGTATGGTACACAAATCTGTTTGGACACGTCGATAGATACACTTTTGCAGAATTCATTCTGGAATTTTCATCAACAAACTATTTTTGATAAGTGAGAAATTTGACTTTTATGAGTAATTCAGTTCCGAATATACGGAACTTTTTTTTTCGCATCGAAGAAACGTATGGTTCGCAAATATGTTTCAGCACGTCGATAAATATACTTTCAAAGAATATATTCTGAAATTTTCATTGACAAACTATTTTTGATAAGTGAGAAATTTGACTTTTATGAGTAATTCAGTTCCGAATATACGGAACTTTTTTTTTTGTACCGAAGGTACGTATGGTACGCAAATCTGTTTTGTCACGTCGATAAATATACTCTCAAAGAATATATTCTAAAATTTTCATCGACAAACTATTTTTGATAAGTGAGTAATCTGACTTTTTTCAGTAATTCAGTTCCGAATATATTGAACTATTTTTTTTTCGCACCCAAGGAAAGTATGGTACGCAAATCTGTTTCATCACGTCGATAGATACACTTTAGAAGAATATATTCTTAAATTTGACTTTTTTTGAGTAATTCAGTTCCGAATATACGGAACTATTTTTTTTCGCACCCAAGGAACGTATGGTAGGCAAATCTGTTTGAACACGTCTATAGATATAGTTTTGCAGAATTTTGATAAGTGAGAAATTTGACTTTTATGAGTAATTCAGTTCCGAATATACGGAACTTTTTTTTTCGCACCGAAGGAACGTATGGTACGCAAATTCGTTTTAGTACGTTGATGGATATACTTTCAAAGAATATATTCTGAAATTTTCATCGACAAACTATTTTTGATAAGTGAGAAATTTGACTTTTTTTGAGTAATTCAGTTTCGAATATATGGAACTATTTTTTTTTTCGCACCGAAGGAACGTATGGTACGCAAATCTGTTTCAGCACGTCAAGAGATATACTTTAGGAGAATATATTCTGAAATTTTCATCGACAAACTATTTTTGATAAGTGGGTAATCTGACTTTTTTGAGTAATTCAGTTCCGAATATACGGAACTATTTTTTTTCGCACCGAAGGAACGTATGGTACGCAAATATGTTTTGGTACGTCGATGAATATACTTTCAAAGAATATATTCTGAAATTTTCATCGACAAACTATTTTTGTTAGGTGATAAATTTGACTTTTTTTGAGTAATTCAGTTCCGAATATACGGAACTATTTTTTTTCGTACCCAAGGAACGTATGGTACGCAAATCTGTTTGAACACGTCGATAGATATACTCTTGCAGAATTCATTCTGAAATTTTCATAAACAAACTATTTTTGATAAGTGAGAAATTTGATATTTTGTAGATGAGTCTTTCCTGGGCATTCGGTATTGTTCAACGCAGGATATTTCAAATGACATACTTTTTACAAGTCATACATTTTTTACCGAGAAACTAAGTTTCCAGTTCTCATACGCTACCTGTTTCGGTACAAATGAATTTTTCCTGAATAATATTTTACTTTTATTTTACGTTTTTTTCGGTATTAATGCTTGTATACGGACAGTTGGCTGATATAATGAGTTTATGTAGAATGCTGACTCATTTATTCGGCATGTTTCAATAATATACCGTGTTTTTAAAATGATAACATCGAAATACAGGTAAAATTCCTAATATTTGCAATCTGGCAACACTGTTCGCAAATCTCATTCTAAACCCTGTTCGATTGTCCTTCGTCATAAACTGTGGATGAAAAGTTGTGGATAACTTCACACTAATCGAGTTCACTATCCAAGCAAGGGTTGGAAAAATTAAAAAATAGATTCAAAATCATTAAAAACCAATTGACTTGCAAGAATTACTGTCACAATTACAATTCAATGTTTCACCAAGGAGCCTTCGGAGAAAAGAATTTTTCAGTTACATGAAAAAAAGGATAAATATTGGAACATCTTGTACGATCGCAAAAAGAATTCATTCTGTTTATGCAAAAATCGATGTAGATATATTTTCCAACAACAACTTATCAGTAAAAGAAATTATCAAATCATCGTATTTTCAACTTTGTCACAGCAACATTAACTTATGACTGAAACTCGTCGGTTTCATTAAACTTTGAAAATTTACATTTTAAGATATTTGTATGTATATGTATCTTATATTTATCCGTAAAATACTTCTATATAAATTTTTATCAATTTACTGTATCTAAAATTAGTGGATCCTATTTTTGGACTCGTCTGTATGTGTCCCCAAGCTGCTAAATAAATATGAAACACTGATACTAGTATCACTTCAATAGAATTGTTTTATGATACCATAATAGAAATAAAAGTAATCCTACATCCGAAAATAACTGTTCCTTGTTGTTTCCAGAAATCCTAAATGAAACTGAATACGACTAGGTATGTATCCATCTCAATCAAAAATTGTGTATCTTTAAAATTGTCAAATTCAACTTATCAATATAACACGGGTATAATAATAGAATCAGTTGAGATCTACCTACCCAATCATGAAGATGCTGAAGGTATAGAAACCCGCACTGACTAAATAAAACAGTCCTGGTTTTGTATTTATAGTGATATTGAAAATATATGTGTATAAAGGTGAAGCGAATAATCCCATCAAAAACTCAGAAATCATCATTATGGAAAATATTTTTCCAACTTCTTCCCTCTCTACTAACTTTGATATTAGGGTTCGTACCATCGGACTTGTCACTCCATTGATACTTTTAGCAAAAGCACCTATAATAAAACAAATATAAACTTTAAGGATTTCATATCGACCATGAAAAGTAACAAACGAAATATGAATTGTCAAAATCACCAGATATAGCGGATTTGTTGTTTTGTATAAGAATAACTTCCAGTTCAGAGGCTCATAAGCCAATAAAACTCATTCCTTTTCAAAATACTGTCACCATAGTTTTTCCCAAAAAAATATGATTCAATAATAGTGTTTAATAATGATTTCAGTTTATGCGAAGTTTACCATCTCATTTGTTTCACCTTAACCTGACAGAACGTATTTTGTCATGAATTCTTCGAATCAACATCTTGTTTTCAACTCTAACATTTGATTTTTCTCTCATCTGTTTCAGTATATACTCTTTTTTGTACTATTGTGTTTGTAAAGAATTTTACTGGAGTTTTATCCCAACACCAAACTGTTATTTTAACACCTCGACACGTGCTTCGATCACCAAGTGATCATCTTCAAGGGGAAGATCAAAACTTTGATCAAAGTTATAAGTGCTATAAGTGCCGGTTTATCTGACCATGAAGGGGTTTTAAGTTCATATGACATCTGCTTTACTCAACCAAAATTACATAAGTATGGGCGAATATACAGCAAAGCAAATTTTGATAAATTCAGAGAATCAGCAAGTTTTTTACAGTGGTATAACATACTAGACCTAGAGAAACCCTTCCAATCTTTTCATGAACATCTTGTAACACTTTTCCAGACGTCCTTCCCTTTACAAAAACTTCTTGGCAAACGGAAAACAAAGCAATGGTTGACGGCTGGAATCAAAACATCATCAAAAAATTTAAGATGCCTGCATTATATGAGAAAATACATTAACGCAGCTTTTTTTTACACATACTTCACTAAGTATCGAAGAATCTACATGACAATTATTAAATTAGCTAAGGAAAGTTTTTACAAAAATAAAATTAATTAATCTGATAATAAATCCAAAACCAGCTGGAATATTATAAATGATCTAAGAGGCAAAAATTACACTAGCAAACAGATACTACTCTAAAACCGAACGAATTGAATAAGCATTATTGCACTGCTGCCAGTAAAATAACACAGAGTATAAAAAAAATACTGACTCGATGAAATACATTGGCTACTTTACCATTTCCCAGTCAATCTTATTTTATGATACGGATGTGAGTGAGTTAAAAGAAGTCATTTCATTAATTACAAATAAAAAAACGCATGGAATTGATGAAATTTCGGAAAGAGTTCTTGAAAGTCTGTCAGAAGACGCGCTACATACCCTGGCCACCCTGATAAATGATTCATTTCAGAGAGGTATATTACCTGACTTCCTAAAAACTGCCATAGTGATTCCCGTACATAAATGTGGTGTGCCTTAGACGAGCCAGCAAATTTTAGGCCGATTTCTCTTATACCCGCACTTGCAAAAATAATTGAAAAAATCGTGAAAATTAAAATAACAAAATTCTTAAAAAACATAGTATAATATCACAAAATCAATACGAAATTCAGGAAAAAAAACTCGAGTGATGCCATCTTTTCATTTCTCCAAGAAATATACACAAATGTCAACTGCAGGAAGGCTGCAGCCGCCGTGTTCTGCGACTTCAGCAAAGCTTTTGATTGTGTTGATCATCAAATACTACTGGCTAAATTAGACCATTATGGATAGAATCCTACCTAAAAAATCGCACACAAATAGTTAAAACTTCATCCGTTTCTGATAAAGTAATAGTAAACTGTGGTGTACCACAAGGGTCCATTCTGGGCCCCACCCTTTTTTGTTATACATAAATGACTTGATGAGAATAGATATCTCGGGTACATTCACAAATTTTGCAGATGACACCACTATTCTATGGCATGACAAACATACTATTGACCTGGAAAAAAAAATAAACTGCGATATGGAAAAAATAAAAAGTTGGTGTGACTCAAACCTCCCTGCTCTCAACGTTTCAAAAACCAATATATTATACTTCAGGTGTGATCTTGGTAACATCGAACTGGATAAAGGTTACATAGGGAGCCGTAACAGCACTAAGTTCCTAGGGGTATTCATTGAAAATAACTTGAAATTTGAAGAGCATGCAATGAATTTAAATAAAAAACTGGCCACTGGCTGTTTTGCTGTAAAAATGTCATCGCAGGAATTGGGATCCTCTGATGCAAAAATAGTATACCATGCAGTAATTGAATCCCATCTCAGATACGGCTCCCCATTTTGGGGAGTATGCAATAATAATTTCATGAAAAGCATCCTGATTACGCAAAAAAGAGCAATTAGATACATTTCGAAAGCTAAGGCGTGTGATCCATGCAAACCACTTTTTGTATTGCATAAACTACATACTGTTGTTGCCATATTCATAGCGGAGACAGTTTGCCTGATCAAAAAACATCTGAATAAATTCAATACGGCTAACCGCTATCCTACACGGAAGCAAAACAGTATTAACTTACCCAAGCCGAACTCTACTTTAGTGAAGGACTCTATTATTTATAATGGTTGCAAGATGTTCAATCACTTACCTGATTTTATAAGAGACATTAACACATTAGATAATTTTAAAAAGGCTGTTTACTTCTTACTGTGTAGTCGCCCGTATTATACTTTGGAAGAATTTTATGCGGATAGCTTTTAATCTAATTATTTCTTATTTTATTTACTTATTTTTTCTCTTATTGTTAAGGATTTTTATACTATATGTTGACTGACAAATTGTACCTTTTAGCATTTAGTGTTTTATTTATATAAGTACTTTGTCCACAAGAATTCCTAGTTCTTTATGACAATAAAGTATTGATTAATTGATTGATATTTAGATTTAGATCAAACGATAGGTTGATAGTTCGCCAATGATATAATATTTTTGACAATTTCTTAAGAATGTTCGAAGACAAAAGATATATCCCCTGCAGAATTTCCTCCTCTGAGCTCTGATTGTGGCATCATCAAAACAATAAAAGCGGCACAGCCTGAAAATATCCAACACTGAAGACGAATCGAAAAATGCCATTCGAGGAAAAAAGAGCATTCAGATCTTCATGACTCAACGACCTGAAACGAGAATGTTTATGGTTCTATAATGCGGCAAGGATTCTCTTTCAACATTGCAGCAAACCCCACAAAATGTTCTTTTCATTCTCATGACTAGTTTGCGGCAAATTGTAACGGTGATAAGGATGTTGATTGCTGATAACAGTACAGTATGCCCTTCGTTAGCAGGACACCGCGTTAATAACAAAATATTGTAACGAATTTGAAGCCGGCCCTGACCGATATCTCAGCCAGCGAATAAACAATGACTCACCGCGGAAGGAATGCACTCGACAAGCCACCGCGAATAGTCTAGGCCAGTGCCGAAACCCCTAGAGAGATCTGGAGCATTCGTTGACGATATAAAAAAGCCGCTCTCCGTCTCGAGCGGCAGTCAGTCAGTCTGTATCTAGAAAGCGAATCGAGCGGTTAACTAACAGTGAAGATAAATTAAGCGTTAGTTGCTAAGTAGTGTATATAAATTAGTTGTGATAGTGAAGTATTGTTAAAAATAAATTTGTTTAAGACAGTTAATTCTTTAAATCGTAACAATATGTTATCGACTTTTTTGTGTGAAGATTGGCTGGGGTGTTCAGATTTTCATTCGGATCTGTATTTTTCTGAATAATTCCTGGATTTTTGGAGCTTCAACCATTCAGACAAATTTATAAGACTGAAAACCTTATCTCTATCTTTCTTGTCGTTTCTATACGAATCAACGATGCGACCAGAATAGTCTGGGACCATGATTTTGCTGCTTCTTCGACCTACCACCTGCAAGTTAAACTTTGCTTCAGATGGTGAATTATTTCCATCGCTAGACATCTCAATATCTGTATTGAGGGGTGATGTGGGTTAATCGATCTTGAAATTACTAAATACTAAGAATATCTTTCGTTCAGTCTTGAAAGTTTGGATCCGGGAGATTAGCTTTCGTAAAAAGTCATTGTAATCAACGTAGAAAAATATAGAAAATAATTCCCGAAAAAATTACTCTGAGCCTGTCAGACTTAGTCTACTCATGATAGACTTGCAGGATGGTAGTAAATTCTGTATAGGCAAGAAATTGCTCCCAAGTATATTTCCCTCAGATCACTTTGCTCGTTCTGTCACAGTTAAGGATTTCAATGTCTAAAATTCATACGTTTAAAAAATTTACTGGCCTTATGGCATAATAGTCTTTGATCATAATAAAATTGACAAATATTTCTCATTTACTGAAATATCAAAACTGAAAAGATGTGGGGTGAAATCAGGCGTGGATCCAGAGGGGTCAGTACAACTTTTATCACACCCCCAGGATCAGGCAAAAAAGGCCCAGGATTCTACTGCAAAATAATACAGAGTAAAACACATGAAAAGAACTCAAAATGAAGAGATTTTTCGAAGTTAAAATGGTATTTAGTATGGCTATGTTCAATTTGTTCATATCATTTTTCCAACAGTTAGTTGCCCATTAAAGTAGGCAACCTGTACGGTTTGTTTTCCCCTAGAATGGTGTGTTGAATCTGCGCCTGACTCAAGTTCGGAAGAAGATTTTATACTCACCAACATAAATATGAATGGATTCAGTAGCTAGGGCATCCACTACACTTCCAGTCAGACGTGACGAGGTTCCGATGAGAATTAATATAGATTCTCTAATCTTCATCCACTTATGTAAAATACCGATAAGAAATAGGATAGAGAAGACTCCTATCACAGTACTGACACTACCGTATATGTTGTACATGGTTAATGTCCAATGTAATTTTTTCCTGAGGTAAGGAAACATCAGTGAACCTTCACCGTACAAGCAAAAAACCATTACTGTAGATGTTGATGCCATCATTAATATTTTTGGTGTATTGAAATTTTCTCGACTTTTGATGGCGACTTCAACCATTTCCTTTAAATTCTTCGTTTGGAGTAACCCCTTAAGTTTGCCCTGAAATAAAATAGGCCGACTTTGAATAGGAACTTAAATACACCAAAAGGTCATGCTGGAAGAAAATATAAATTTTTGAATCTATTCGTATATCACAATGACATATAATTCTGAAAAAATAAATTGGAAAAAAATATATAGAATAGGATTATTCCAAAAATACTAATGAATTATTTTATGAATGGATTCAAGGATATTGCTTGCCAATACTGCTTGCTAAGATACTGCTTGTCAATCCCAACGGGTCTAGATACTTTTGGTCGGTTGCTAACGCACAGTTCCACCACTAACACAAACGGATGGTTCAATTGCAATATCAGCCATAGAAAAATCAAATCTACTAGCTGAACAATTTGCGTCCCACTCCACAGTCGATTTTCTGGGAAAGGCACCATCCACTAGAATATACAATGCCGGAAATCACTTTTCGACAACGTCTAGTCAGGCGAATTTTGAAACAGCTCAATATCAACAAGGCGTTTGGCCCTGATGAAGTGTCCGTCATCGTACTTCAAAAGTGCACAAATGAACTCGCACCAGTATTTTGCAGACTTTTCAACCCATTTTACAAGAAAGAGGTGTTTCCTTCTTGTTGGGAGATTGCTCGCGTTCAGCCTATTCCTAAAAAGGGCAAGAAAACTCTTCCAAATAACTATGGGCCAGTCGCTTTGCTATCAGTAATATAAAAAATCATGGAGAAAGCCGTAAACTACCATATCCTTAAATATTTTGAAGGCTTCAACATCTAGAGCGTTCATCAATATGGCTTTTGGAAACAAAGATCAACAGGCGACCTTCTATCGTATGTCACCCATATTTGGAATAACGCAATTGAGAAACATGGAGAGTCAAAATCTATTGCGCTTATTATTTCTACGGCCTTTGACCGTATGTGGCATGAGAGTTTGCTGGCCACACTTCGATGCTATGACTTTTCGGATCACTTTTGTGTATGGCTCTTAAGCTTCCTGAAGATCGTTCCCTGCGAACGGCCGTCGATGGATATCTCGCTAATACTTTTAGCATTAACGTTTGTGTTTCACAGGGATCCATATTGTCTCCAACCCACTTTCTATTGTATATCATCGACTTATTGAAAAAAACCAAGGATTCAATATATTGCTTTGTTGACGACACCCCACTTGTTTCGTCATTACATTTGGATTCCAGGACATCGGCTGCGAATGCACATCTTCACCGGCAGCAGGAAATTGAATATCTCAATGAGGATCTAGAAGTGATTTCGAATTGGGGTGAAATTAACCAAGTTCAATTTAATGCCTCAAAAACCCAAGCATCGGTTTTTTCCAAAAAAATTAATGTTTCCGATATAATAATGTCAGGTCAGACAATTCCGTTTTCTACTTCGATACGTTTGTTGGGGGGATAAAATGGACACCAATACGTCTTGGCACAATCATGTCGCTGTAATTGCAAAGGCTGCTTCTCAAAAGCTTGGAACACTGTTCCGAACCAGAAAACTGTACACACCTCAGCAACTTTTGATGCTTTATAAAGCTCAGATCAGAACTTCTTCAGAGTATTGTTCACATGTATAGAGCTCCGCCCCCAAACATACCCTGAAACTGCTGAATTCCACCCAAAAAAGAGCCATCCGCCTGATTGGATACCCGAACATCACTTGCAACTTGATAGTCTGGAACATCGAAGAAAGGTTGGAGATTTGTCTCTCTTCTATAGATACTTTCACGAGAAGTATTCAAGTGACTTGTCACATTTGATTCCACCAATAGCGGTACATATCAGAATTACGCGACGGACTGAGGCTGCTCATCGTTTTGAGGTTCAACTCAGTACACCTCGAACTTCAGTGTTTAAGAACTCTTTCATTTGGAGAACGGCGTTTATATGGAATGAACTTCCTGAGAAAGTTTTTCCAAATGGATTTAATAATGGATTCAAATCCAAATACTTCAAATACTTTCGCACGGGCACCGCTCTAAGAGCGCCTTAAGGATTTTCCTGTAGTGCTTGTGTTTTGTCTTTAAAAAATTATCTGTTTCTCAACAATTCAAGACACCTATGAAAATATTGATATAAATAAATATGTGGCGGGACTAGCGGGAGTCTTTTTGACCATACCCATATGTTTTGAAGATGAAAGTGGAAGCAATGTGCATTCGTGTTACCATACAACCTTAATTGAGAAGTCCCATTGGGACTTCTTAAGGTGGAAGTACTGGGACCCCAGCTGTTCTTATTCTATATCAGTGATTTACCTGCCACATAGAAAATGGCAAGTCTGCATTTATGCAGATGATACAATAATCATTTCAACTACTTACATGGACTTGATGAGTGACATTCAATTAGTGACATACAATAATGTGAATGAAATGAGCCTTATTGAATTCAGCAGTCCCAAAAAGTTATTAAAAAACATAAAGTTCAACTTCGGCTACACCAAAATCATATCAGCAGAAAGTATATAAATTCCTTGGCACAGAGCTAGATTACGAATGTATCAGTTCCAAATAAAGCTTCCACAGAAGTCATCTGACTAATATATAATATATCACGCTCTTGACTACACGGCAATGAGCTGTAACATTATCACATGGGGTAGATAAACTGAAGCATTTTACAAAGCTGATTCATTGAGATTCATTTTTGGCGTGGACTACAACGAATCTTAATAATAATATTTATTCACTACAAAAAAACAATACAAATATAAATATAACACTACATATTACTGGAGTTTCTTCCCAACACCAAATCGTTATTTTTAACACCTCGACACGTGTTTCGATCTCCAAGAGATCATCTTCAGGGATATTAAACTGGAAACTTCCCTAAGCTAACGCTATTTATGCTATACAGATAAACCATACAGGTATACCACACCTAAAAATTATTTTTACAATTTGCCTTATCTATCATTTTACAATATGTCCTTATGTAATGTTTAAATGTTATACCTATATATAAAACAATTTTCAGCTATATAAAAAAATTAATTTCACAATATTGCCTAAATTTATTTTTACAATGTATTCTTATGTAGTAATCAGTAAACCCAATAATATTATTTTAACTAGCTATGTAGTATGCTATTTGGTATTGGTCCGTCATCGTTATTCATAATATTATTATGTTTACTTATGTCCACACTCTCATAGGCATCTAGTTGCCTGTTGTTATTAACTTGTCTAACTAATCTCAATGAACTGAAGTCTATGGAATGGTTTTGTTGCAAAATATGATGGACGACTGCTGACTTTTCAGGTCTTCCATATTTTAAGTGTGCTATATGTTCCTTAGATCTTTTTGTCTGTCCATAATATTTTGTATCGCAGTCCTTACATTCAATTTCGTAAATTCAAGACTTTTCCGAATTCTCGAATAATAGATAAGGCAAATTGTAAAATTAATTTAGGTGTGGTATACCTGTATGCGTGGTATACCTGTATGGTTTACCTGTATAGCATAAATAGCATTAGCTTAGGGAAGTTTCCAGTTCAATCTTCCTCTTGAAGATAATCACTTGGTGATCGAAACACGTGTCGAGGTGTTAAAAAATAACGATTTAGTGTTGGAAAAACTCCAGTAATATTCATTACTACACCAAAGGTTCCAAACAGTGCATAAATAATAACACTACATGCTTATACAGGGTGAGTCAACAAGATTCCTTCGGTCCATTGCTATCAGGGAAAACAATTTTTCGAATTGCTCAATTTTTTTTCGCAGTCATATCGATAAATACTATCTTTAAAAAATATTTTCTCGCATACTGGGTGATTAAGCCGAGCGTGGCCAACCAAGTTATATTTTTCAGATAGAACACCCAGTATATGAATAAGTCATTCGATTACATATTTTTTAGCTCTCTAAGGAATTTTTGTTTACGAATTTCCATTGCGGCATTGCCAAGTTATTCCAGAAAAACATATTTTGCACCACCCGCATGTCTACAGCAATGAAGTGGATTTTTTTAGGAGTAGTTAGTCAACATCACTATGATAATTTCCGGAATCTCAATTTTCGGAAACAATATAGGTTTCATTTATTTTCAAACAGACATAATTCAACTTTTTCAAATATAACACCCTGTATTTTTTCATTTGTATGAAATTTTTCAACATTTCACTACATTTTTTATCGGTATAGGTACTATACGAAAAACTGGAATTTTACAAATTATACCAAGTTTTAGTAATTGTTGTAACCACAATGTATTTTCTTACGTTCTCTTACTCAAATTTGTTTTTCGAATATTCCAACTAATCGCTAGTACATTAGCATTTTTCATACCATCAAGTGACAGTTATCAGCGGTTTCAACGGTAAGAAACGCGTAAAAAACCTAAAGAATATTTATTCTGCTTTTTTCTTTAAAAACCCAGTTATCATTTCATTTTTATTTCATTTCAGGCTCTAAAAACAAAATTTGAAAGAACTTGTAATGTCAATTACGAGAAGTTCGAACGTGTCTTGCCCTGTAACAAATGAAGAAAATACATTTCAAATTGCTCTTCACCTTGTTGAAAACCCCATGTGAGTACCCGAGACCTGAGCAGGGAATTAGGATGTTCTCAAACCAGCGTGTCTCGAATACGAGCAAGCAAATTTCATCCCTACCACATTCAATTGATGCAAGAGTTAAGAGGAAGAGATTTTGAAAAACGTGTTCAATTTCGCTTAGAAAATATCAGTCAGGAAAATTATTTTTTCGATTTCTTGTTATAACTGATGAAACGACTTTTCATAAAAACGGAACTGTGCCATAACATGCATTTTTATGCAACGGAAAACTCCCATTTTGTTCGTTACCTGAACCATCAACAGAGTTGGTCACTGAATGTTTGGGACGGAATTCTCGGAAAAAGAATTATCGGTCTGTATTTTTCGGATGTGCATCTCACAGGAAGAAAATATGTAGAGTTTTTTCGGCATGAGTTTTTGAATTTATTGAACGGGGTTTCATATGGAACAAGACTTTGAATGTGGCTACAACAAGACGGTGCACCACCACATTTTAAATCTCAGGTACGGGAATACCCTGATCGTTTCAATAAAAAATGGATAGGTAGGTGTGGGCCTGTGGCGTGGCTACCCAGATCACCTCACCTGATCAAAATGGATTAATTAATGGGGGTATATCAAATGAATTATCTACTAAACTTCTCCAACATATATAGAAGACATGATACGAAGAATCACAAGAGCTTCCAGGGGAATCCCAGAGGATATGCTGGAACGTGTAGAGAATTCGTTTAAAAAAACTGACATTATGGAGGAAGCATCCAATTTCAAAAAATCAACTCTATACAAAGATGTTTAGATCATGCAAAGAAGTAACTCTCACACACAAACTGAAAGAAAAAGCCTTCTCAAAAGAGCTACTTTCATACAAACGTTGAGTTGAACGAAAAAAAAAAATTTTTCGAAAAAAAATACTTTTATATGAACATTGAATTATACAAAAATCACTTTTTTCTATTCAGTTTCTATTACAAACATTCGTTATGGAATTGAATCAGATATCATTCACAGGATTGCTACACAATATAGTAAATGGAACACTGTCCTCCTCACTGGTGGACATCCGATGTTTCGGCATAAGACACTTGCCTTATTGCCCCTTCAGCACCGAATCTTTATAAAAACAAAACTCATTCATTAAATTAGGACTTTATGTCACGAATGAGTTTGATCTACTCAAATCATCGATGACAGTACTTACTTATTTGATTAAATGCCGGAACATCGGATGTCCGATGTACATAAAGGGAGTAATATTATTTGTTCTGATAGAAATAATTTATGTGGCAAGACTAACAGGGTCGGTTAAAGTGGACAAAAGTTTCATATTTTGGGGATATAAAATAACCTTTTTCAGATCGAGAATATCAAACGTTGTTTTTAAAATATTCGCCAAAAACTAACTTTCAATCCTGTTCCATATTTGTTATAATCTGATATAAACCAATTTGCAATGCGACGTTTCTTTCATTAGATTTCATCAACTTTTTTTTTTGAATACGGACCTTTAGTTTATTTCATCGGTTTTTGTAGCAATGTTAATAACAAATTCAGCTTTGCATTCCAGTACATGAGTTTTCCGACGTTTTTCTCTTCATCACTGTATGGTTAATGCTTTCGCGGCCGTGGTTTTCAGTGTCACTATTTTTCGACTTCGAAGGCCGTTGATATTTGGAATTTCTTCCTGACGTTTCGCTAGCGCGAGTGGCTAGCTTCTTCAGAGGTGATGACTGGCAAGAATAACTCAGGATGTATAAATCTCTGAAGAAGCTAGCCACTCATGCAAGCGAATCGTCAGGAAGAAATTCCAAAATTGGGCGGCCTCCAAACCCGAATAAAAATAGTGACACTGATCACTGTATGGTAATACAATTCTCGGTCAGAGCTACCTATAAAAGAGTCAAATACTTCCAAAAAAAGCAGTATTTCAACTTTCTCATGTATTTATATATTTACACATTCTATCTGTTTTTCCTTTTAAGCAGCTGTCGCCCCCTTACGAACGACAACTCTGAAAAATCGAAACTTGTGCGAGCTAAAGACTAACAAGGTCTAACCTTTTAACGTGTGATTCCTAACACGATAATAAATATAATTCACAAAAAATAGTGAATTTCACTACAACCATACTAGATATAAAAAACAACAAACACTTAAATCATTTTAATAAAACACGATTCACAAAAAACCCCCTTCTATGTTGGAGTGTATTTTTATAACATTCTTTCTGAATCTATAAAATTAACAAGGAATTCCAAAAACCTTTAATAAAATGACTCGAAGTATTTTCATTTCTTCCCTCCTTTTTTCACTAAATGAATACATTGAGGACTGCATCAAAGAGCTACTGAACTTTCAAACACATCTTATACTCGTTCCGAACCGCTTCACTTCTCATTTTCAATCATTTTCAACAATTTCATTATAATTTCCCATTGACTCACATATTTTTTTATTATATATATTAGTCTGTACATGTTCAATCAATTATTAAGTTTCCTTATGTGTAAATATCTATTGAATAAAAACTTTCCGATTTTTCTCATGCGATGTGAATGATCTGTGGAGATTAATAAACTATTCATCTATCTATATATCTAATTTTCATAATTTACTGATGAAATATATGAAATTTAGGCATTTGACACCTACCTAAGGGTAACTTATTGAAAAAATCATTGGTTGTTATTCTTCGAAAAATTGCCCATGGTTATGTAAAACAGAAATTTCGAACCCGCTTACCTTTGACATAACGTTATTGCAGGCTTCATATTGCTGAAACTTGGAAGTAGTTGCCAACGCTAATGGTTGGTACTAAAAAAGAAATACCACTTTATTGAGGAGTGATAATGTGAAAAAATAAGTGCGTTTTTCATATGTGGGTTCAACAGGAAATTCAAACTCCATTCATACAAGATAAATACATTTTTCGAAATCAGCCCCATACAGTATCCCCATCCATGGGGCTGATTTCATACGACTCGTGAATGCGATCCAATAGTTCACAAAATCATTTTCAAATGGAGCGAGACAATTACCATTCCAGCTTGATACTTGATAAACTGAGCAAATTTGAGAGAGGTATCTCTTGATGTATTCAGATGAAACTATGGGTTATATTTTTATGTGTTATGGAAGATGAAATAATGATGGATCTTAGATTAAATAAGTGGAAAGCAGAAAAGGTGAGTGGCAACAAGATAAATATGATGATTAGATTGTTTCGAGACGGGTTATAAAATGTACACGTATAGTGCAGCTGTCCAAAACTATTGGGTTCATCGGAAACGGAAAATCCCAGACGACACAATGATGGTGAAAAACTCATTCCAGATAAATTAGACATACCTCGGTCTCCACGTTTTCAACTGATTCAGGTATACAATAAAAGGTATAGATAAATCCGATTGCATGGCACACTGCAGCTGTAACGAATACAGTCTCATAGTTTGTTACATAAAATAAAGCTGATCCGGCTAAGTTTCCTGTCACAGTTCCAAAGGCCATGAAAACTTCAAAGATTGCCATCCTGAAAAAACGTACAAGGAAAGTCTAACACGCGGTATCGGAAACTAAACTTTTACTTCTTAATTATTCGGCTCAAAAATATCCTTCTTCACTCTACAGAGCTTTCTACAATGTTTATGGTCTTTATCACGCATACAATATAAAAAGTGTATGGTCACATAACTAATGCCTAATATAAATGGTAAAAACTTACATTTCAGCATTGACAAAGACAATAGGCATTGTCGAAAATTTTATATTAATGGAGAATGTCACCTGAGATGATGACAAAAACGTCGACCTCTGAAAAATACATAACGGATGGACATCCGAAAAAGCATCTTCACAGAGTTACGTATCACGTGCGGTAACAAATCTTGAAAGTGCTATCCCTTTGAAAAGTACACAACGGATGAACCTACGACTTTGTAGGTACGTGTGGCAGATACCCAACGGAAAAACAACAACTAACCCAGCTAATGCCGCTCAGAGAGTTGAAGTAGAACCATCAGTCACCTGTGCAACGTCTTCGACTTAGAAGATTCGTCGCAAGTTTTTGCCCAGTATGGAATGCAGAAATTGTTAGACCGGTTTCGGGGTGTTTGCCCCATCATCAGTACCGGGCATGGTATCACGATCAAACAAATATAATTCCAGCTAGTCATGGAATCTCCCTGCGCGGCATTAACTGGATTAGTTGTTGCTTTACCGTTGCCTCTAAACAGGTGTGACCAAAATTTCATGAAAAAATATTCATTATTAACAAAGTTATGACAACTCAAAAATTCGAAAACTCACACAGCTAACAGTCACAAAAAACACCCTATATCAACAGATATAGCCATGAGAATATTTTTTAATGATTTCAACAATAAAGTGCCGCCAGATGAAAAAAAACAAATAGCGTAAATATTTTTAATGAAAATAACGGAATTACATTCAAGTTTTCACGCAAATTAACTAAAACTAAGACCTAATATTTCAATTTAAATCTTAGTTGCCATGGAAATGATATTACAGTTTGACACTTGTGAAAGATTTGAGTGTACTATTGTCAACAATATTCACCTTACAGTTCTTCGAATCATTTTGTGTCATGGCTGCAAGATTGAGCGTAAGAAAGAAAATTGAAATTGTACGCCTTTCGGGAGATGACGTTAGAAGTGCTAGAAAGGTTTGTAGAGTATTTAATGAGAGACATCCAGATCGTCCTCGTATTAGCTGCGGTACGGTAAATAAAATAAATAAAATATTCAATGAAACTAGTGCAGTATCAAAAATGATGTTAAAAAGTAAGCCTGTACAAAGACGAAACAGGAATGACAGGAATGATCAAATCATTTTAGATTATTTCGGAAATAATCCTAATGCCAGTATAAGGAATGTCACTTTAGATTTGAATATTCCACGAGAATCTATTCGGAGATGTCTCAAGGCGAAGAATATTAAACCTTTCAAGCCAAAATGTTTACACACACTTCAAGAAGGTGACGAAGCAAGACGCCTGGAATATTGTTTATGGGCCCAAGGGGAATATTTAAACAATAGAAATTTCCTAAAAAATATTTTATATACCGACGAAGCCACTTTCATTACAAATGAAGTAGTGTCATCACAGAATTGTCGCTATTGGGCAGCGGATAATCCTAACTGGGTAATAAACTGTAAAAGCCAGTATTCCCAAAAAATCAACGTCTGGTGTGGGATATTGAACGAACTAATTATTGGTCCTTTCTTTTTTGAGGAAAACATTAATGCGCAGAGATTTCTAGAATTTTTAAACACAGAGTTTTCGGATGCTATTCACGAGCTGCCAATCAATGAACGATCAAATTTAATTGTCCAGTTAGATGGGTGTTCAGTTCATAATGCCAGAGCTGTGAGGCAATGGCTTAACGAACATTTTACAAACCGATGGATAGGCCGTGGTAGTCCGTTTATAGAGTGGCCACCCAGATCTCCAGACCTCACAGTTTTGGACTTTTTTCTCTGGGGACTTCTCACACAAAAGGTTTACAAAAACCGCTCAAGAGATAGAAATGAACTTTGTGCAAGAATTCGACAGGTATGTGCAGATATTAGCCCTCAAGAACTAAGGAACGTTATCAGAAACATTCGTAAACACTACGACACATGTATCGAAATACGTGGTCGATTAGTAGGGGCTACTAGAATATGAGTTAGAATTAATTGTTGCACTGAATCTGAACATTTCAATAATTAGTTATTAGTTACGTTTATTAAAATTTTTTGCTTCATTGTTAGTTGAGTTGTGTGAATGTAATTCCGTTATTTTCATCAAAAATATTTACGCTATTCGTTTTTTTTTTCATCTGGCGGCACTTTATTGTTGAAATCATAAAAAAAATGATATATTGTGACTGTTAGCTGTGTGAGTTTTCGAATTTTTGAGTTGTCATAACTTTGTTAATAATGAATATTTTTTCATGAAATTTTGGTCACACCTATTTGGAGGAACTCTGAATCCAGTGGCGTATCGATTTTTTCAATAAAAAAATCGCTAATAAAAAATCCCGATTTTCGACTGAGAAAATATATCGTAGTATGCCCTGAAACTTTAATAAACATTTCAAATTTTGTCCCAAAGTAGACCTTTTAGTACTTGACATTTAAAAAAAAATTATTAAAATCGATTTACAACTTCAAATTTTAGGGGGGTGTTTCTATTAAAAATGGGATACACTGTATACCGGGTGTCAACGAATCTATTAGACAAGTCATAACTTTCCGGTCACTTCCGGTTTCAGCGGAAATGGCTCCGGTTCTGAATTTTTAAATGGAACACCCTGTATATTGTAACATTTTTGGATTTCTGAGACAATTCTGGATCAGAAACTGACATTTCCGGAAGTTTTTCAGCCTACTTGATTTTTTCAGAGTCACTTTTAAAATTGCATCTAGGTGGCCATGATCGGACGTAAACTAATCTATGGACCTCAGGTGATATCAGAAAATTGCAATAGCGGAGTTTTAGTGACTAGTGTGTTGAATATGAATGAGACAAGTTTACAAAATAACATTTTCGTGTCTAACTATTATTTTTCAAATGGCGACCATTTTTTGACAAGCACTTTCCGAAAAAAGGATTTTTTGACAAATCTAACGATACTAATTTATTTGCGATTGGATTACAAATAAGAACATAAATTAAATATTACTGAGGAAAATACTCGATACAAATTCATTTACTTTTGTCAAGGGTGCCATGGATAGGAATGATGCATAATATTTTGCGGTTATTTCCATCAAGTCCACTTTGGAGAACAAAACGCTCACCTAGGTTATGACAGTGACATAAGCTTTATGAGCAGAAAGTAGAAGTTTTTCTTGATTTTCGTTAATTTTAGTTTAATTTTTCGTCGAAATAATGTATACTCAAAGTGAAAAAGTGGATATGTTGTTATTGTTTGGAGAATGCCACAGAAATTCAAGGAAAGCTGCTGAGTTGTATGCTCAGAGATATCCCAATCGGCAACACCCATCTCATCAGTATTTTCTCTATGTTGAGAGTCGTTTTAGGCAAGAGGGAAATCGAGACGCAGAACAGAGGTTTGTCATAAATGAGGAGACTGAGATTAACGTTCTTGCTATGGTAGAAGTTGACAAAACGGTTTCTTTAAGAGAAATTAGTAGAGAAATGCAGATAAGTCACGAATCAGCAAGAAAAATACTGAAAAAGCACGGATATCGAGCATTAAAATATCAGTTACATCAACATTTGTATGCTGACGACGGCAATAGAAGAGTAGTATTTTGTGATTGGTTGCTTCAAAATCATAGAGTTAACCCAAATTTTATCAACTTCATTCTATTTTCCGACGAATCACGGTTTACAAATAATGGCATGTTTAATAAGCAGAATTGTCGGTACTGGGCCCAACAAAATCAACATGCAATGAGAGAGGGCAATTTTCAAGAAAAGTTTGGCGTCAATGTCTGGGCTGGTATCGTTGGAAACAGAATAATTGGTCCAATATTGTTTCAAGGTCAGTTAACAGGGGTTAGATACTTGGGTTTTCTTCAAAATGAAATCGAGGATCATCTTAATGATATGCCTTTAGAAGTTTTACGGCAAATTTACTTCCAGCAAGATGGAGCACCACCCCATAATAGCAGAGACGTACTTGATTTTTTAATAGAGCATTTTAATAATAGAGTTATTGCAACCAACGGTCCAGTACGGTGGCCTGCCCGCTCACCGGATCTGACTGTGTTAGATTTCTTCATTTGGGGATATGTAAAAGAAAGGGTCTACTATGCAACAGCCCCAGCCACTCTCGAAATCTTAGAAGAAAGGATTCAACAGGCATTTAGAAGTATATCGCCTCAAATGTTACAAAACGTGTTGAGAGAAACAATTGAACGAGCTGAAATGTGTCTTGAACAAGGAGGGATGCACTTTGAAAATTTACTATAGTGGAATTTTCAAGAACTTAGGATATTGCAAAAAATCTAAGTGCATCGCTGAAATTATTAGTTAAATTTGTTAAATTTTTTGATCCAATCGCAAATAAATTAGTAACGTTAGATTCGTCAAAAAATCCTTTTTTCGGAAATTGCTTGTCAAAAAATGGTCGCCATTTGAAAAATAATAGTTAGACACGAAAATGTTATTTTGTAAACTTGTCTCATTCATATTCAACACACTAGTCACTAAAACTCCGCTATTGCAATTTTCTGATATCACCTGAGGTCCATAGATTAGTTTACGTCCGATCATGGCCACCTAGATGCAATTTTAAAAGTGACTCTGAAAAAATCAAGTAGGCTGAAAAACTTCCGGAAATGTCAGTTTCTGATCCAGAATTGTCTCAGAAATCCAAAAATGTTACAATATACAGGGTGTTCCATTTAAAAATTCAGAGCCGGAGCCATTTCCGCTGAAACCGGAAGTGACCGGAAAGTGAAAAATATGTGAAAACATTCCTCTCCACATACCATTCAACTATACCAAATCTCATTTCAATTCTCCTAATAGTCTAGAAATTATGACTTGTCTAATAGATTCGTTGACACCCGGTATATTTGGAATTATTTTCCAGCAGCTTGCATTAACCTTTGCCGATTATATATATATATATATATATATATATATATATATATATATATATATAAAGTTGAGAATCTTAGCGACTGGAGAAATGTACAGTAATACAAATTCTGATGTAATCAACAGAAATATATGAAATAATAATAGTTCACTTATCAATTTTTCTTATAAATCTATACCTAATCTTAGGAATTTATCTTCAAATATAAAACTTTTTCATAATGAACAAAATATCAAAATATGCCAAAAAAATATTCATTTTTTCAAATAAAGAAATACATGTAAAGTGAGTTCGAATTATATCAAAGAGGTTACGTACAGGCCATCTGCCCATGAATCAATAATGTCGATATATCAAGGAGGTTACGAACAGCGTCATCTGCCCGCGAATAGATCAAGCAATAATGTTGATAATTCTGTAAAATACAGATTCCGAGCTTGAGAGTTACAAACAAACAAACATATATACACACATACAGTCCTTGGACAGGGCTCTGTGATTTGGAATTCAATTTTGGTAATATAGTTTTCAATGAACCTCAAATGTGTTTAATTGACCCTTATAAGATTCGAGTTATTACACAATGAATAAAAGATCAAACGTCAACAATCTCAGTAAAATTTAGACATTCATTTTGAAAAATCAAAAAGAAAAACTTACATCACCCTCCGTTCAAAATTTTCCTCCTTGATTTAAAAATATGTCGAAGTCAGTTCCATCATTTCATGTTATTTATGTTTTTCCTGTTTTCATATAAAACCATTTCTTCATTCATCCTCACGATAGTTAATAGAAAATTTGAATTGAAGGGGTTATATTTTTAGGAGTGATTAATTTTTTGGGAAAGAAAGTTTTTGGCTTTCTACTACTCCATCTGATACAAAAAAAGGGATGAGACAATCTTCCAAAGGAAGGAAGGAAGTAATCAATTTGAAAATTTGTGTCTGAAAGCTACTTCTTTGCATGATCTACACATTCATGTATAGAGTTTCAAATTGATTACTTCCTTCCTTCCTTTGGAAGATTCTCTTATCCCTTTTGTTTGTATCAGATGGAGTAGTAAAAAGCCAAAAACTTTCTTTCCCAAAAAATTAGTAGAAAATGTTATCAAATTATATGCAATCACACATTTATATATTACAGTTGTCCTGAAGAAGGCAATAAACATTGCCGAAAGCTTAATATATATCAAAGAGTTATTAACTGAAACCCCAAGAAAGAACAATTCCAAACTTTGCCTTGTAGGTGGAGTATCCTAAGAGTTGTGATATTCAACAAAATGTCGTTTACCCTAGAAAAACCTACCTTTACAAAAAGTATTGAATTCTACTCCACTTGATTACCCGAGATTTGATTGAAACTTGATTGGTCGCAGGTTTACAGTTGATTAAATTCAATAAGAATTTTGTTATTGCCATTTTCATTGATTTTTTTCAATGAAAGTACGAACACGACAAACAATGACAGAACAATAAAGAAATACTGTACATCACTCAAGAATACAAAATGTGTGAAAATATTTACCCTTTGTGAAACATGGTGGGACAAATAATAAAGAAAAGAATCTCACCTCATTCCTCTGGTCTCTTGGGTTGAAGTTTCTGTAAGGTGCGATAGAGCTACCGTCAAAAATGCAGGTAATCCACCTGTGATCACTGATGGAATCCCAGAGATTGAGAAATACCAAGGGCTTACAGTTGGGATTGCACTAAATAAAGCCATAATAAGAAAACCGCATAAACTTCCTAAAAGACAAACATCAAATAAAGTATTTAGGCTTCACGTTGTATAGGTGTTATTGATATTATCAATTTGAAAATTGTACAAAATGAATATTTAGGAAAATAAAACTCATTTCAAATAGGAAATATTGTTAAGATGATATTTCATTAAATATTGACGCAATCTAGTCCTACCCCAGTTAATCTCATTGAAAATATTTCAAAAATTGATGTTTGAAAGGTAATATGATGCCCAAAGTAAGTAACTGTTCCATTCGATTTGTTTTTTTGAGCCAAAACACAGCACTACAGCTTCTAAGAGCGGTATCTGTGCGAAAGCAGCGATTCACATTGGATTTGAGATCAAATCCATAGGAAAAACGTTCTCAGGAAGTTTATTCCGCATAAACGTAGTTCTTCAAATGAAAGAGTTCTTGAACAGTTCTGAATTACTTCTAGATCCTCATTAAGATATGCAACCTCCTGTTGCCGGTGAAGATGCGCTCTTATGAACAAAAATCTTCAAAATTTCAAAATTGTGCGTGCTGAGGATGGTCTTATCTTTTAATGTGCGATTCCTAGCACGGTAGAGAATATCGTTTCGAGAGTCCGTTCAAGAACCGGTCACTGATCGAAATGATGGTAATTATAGACGCGAAATGTAATGCATAAAAACCACAATCAACAAATCAGAAAAGTAGTTTTTACAGATTCTACTATAAGTTTATCTCGAATGGAATGCGGATTCCCAACCTGACTTCTCAAAATCTATTGACAGTTTTCTTTCTTCGAACTTTTCAACTTCCATAAACCGTTCAGTGAAATGGCTAAGAGACAGTGTGTAACGGTTCAAAATAAATTTAACCGTATATTCGGTTTTGGTTGAGTTAATTTTTGTTGGGAGTCGTAAATTGTCCGTATAGAAGTAAACACCAGTAAGTTCACTCTCCGCCACATTTGGGTCAAGATTCCCCACCTCGAATTTTATGCGCGGCCGAACTACAGCGCAACCGACTGAATCTGAGGCGTTTACCAAGCGAGCCAAATTATTACAGAGTGAGTCGTTGTAGTGGTGATTTTGTATTTGTGAAAAATTTGTGACTAGTTTCAAAATGAGCAAGTGTCACGCTGTGGGTTGCTGTAATTTGCAGGGTGATGTCGGCATTCATTTTTTTCGATTTCCAATTGACAAAAAAGGTATGTTTGTATATTATTTATTATTTAAGATTGAAGTAATGAACATATAACGAAAATCATGAAATAAATTGTTATACACCATATATAGTGAAGTCATTGATATGCAGACTTTTTATTATGAAATTAATTTGATGAAATTGAACTTTACGAATAGTATATGCCTCCAGTATATGCATCAAGTTTTGGTTTGTATCTATAGGAAAACAATTACTTCCACTGAAATCTTTGCAAAACTAAAGCATCAAATGTATATTCATATAACCTTTTTTGGAGCCTACTTTCCATTTACATGTTCCAGATAATCTACTATAAATAGCAAATATGTCTTTTCTTAGATTCTGTCATCAACAACAAAATTTCATTCAATTGACACACATCATAATTAGCAAACTAGGCAACCCAAAACTAAGAAATCTGTATTTTATATTGAAGTTTTGATTTACAACAACCAACCCAATAATATAAAAAAAATATTTCAGAAAAACGATTCGAAACAAAATGAAATTCTGCAAATGCCTTAGTAGTCATGGCGAATTGGAAACAGCCGGTTGCATACTTTCTTACCAATTCATCCACATCAATACTGGATATAAAAAGTATTGTGATTGTTATGGATTGAGAGTTAGGGGTATCATTTCAGATTTAGGTCATAATTTTTATAAACTTGCCAGAAAAGATCTCGAAGTGACTGTAGAGCAGACATATTTCTTTGTTGATGATGAAAAAAATTTACAGAAATGTAGCAGAAACCATTTTTTTGATGACTTTTTGAAATTCAATGAATATACAACGAACAAAAGTCATCTTCAACAACTTTACAACTTGGATACGGAAAAGCAATATAGACTATCACCCAAACTTACTGATTCTCATTTATTTCCAACCAACTATCAAAGGATGAAGGTTAAATTAGTCAGTCAAGTCTTCAGTCATTCGATAGCTACAGCGATGAATACCTATGCCAGTTTCAATCAGATACCATCAGTAGCAACTGGAACGGGTTTTCCTGCAGCTGAAAGAGCAAATGCGCCACTGGAATCAATGAAGTCGCCCCAGAGCGCCAATTAATTTGTTGTTTTTATTTTTATCTTTTTTTTATAATTTTTTAGGCAATTAACTGTAACATCAAAAAAAGAAAAAAACACGACTGGTCAAATGAGATTCATTGAGGGATAGCAGATAACAATTTTGGCATTTCTGCAACTTTGGGAAAACCTACATAGTGAAGGACACTCCTACATATTGACGAGGAATATAAATCAGGACTGTGTGGAAAATTATTTTGGTCAACTTAGATATACTTGTGGAAATGTCAGAAATCCAACTCCTATTCAAATTACCAGATCTTCCAAAAACACATTTACTCTTCAGTATTTCATACAGGCAGAAGGAACTAACTGTCTAGAAGATACTAGTGAGATTCTATCTAGTATTACAGATGCAGACATAAATAGAATGAAGATTCTTGTGGAAATTCCAAAAAATCCCTATAATCCTTGGAGAGCAGAGACAAATGATTATAGAACTCTAGCCACTCCAGAAGGCAACAGCTTGGGCTATGTTTGTAGATATCTTTTGAGAAAATGTTTAAAAAAACATTCATGAGAAGTACCTATGTACAAATTTTGCCACGGCGGCTAGTACGACACTGATTGAAACAAATGTAGGCATATAGTCATTTCAAGGCATATAGTAATACAGTAGCCAAACAGTTTGGAAGTTTATATATGCCTCCAGATTCATTTTTACAATGTATCATTCTAGAGACAGAATTTCTTAATCATTTCAATAATTTGTGTGGCACTGATTGTGATAATTTTCCTTTGGATTATTTATTTTCTCTTTTCAAAAGGGTAAGAATTTATTATACTTAGAAATTTGAAAACAAATGTTAAAAAAAATCAAAAACTCATCATTCTGAAAAACCTTTAAAATATATTAGCATAAGTTTTTGACCTAAATTGTATAATCCCACTATATAAAATATACGTTTATTTCACCACCTTGTCTTATTTTTTATGAATTCCTAAACAGTTCACAATCATATGATACATTTATTGGGAGCTCCTCGTAGCCACAGAATTCAGATCATGGTCACATATTTTTTGATCGAACCTCGTGCAGAGGTGCACAACAGCTCTTAGCCTACAACCTTCTGCTCCGCCACATGCCAGCAAAAAATAAAATCTCGACCCGAAACATCAAAGAGACCGACGGGAGTGAATTTACTTCTGTTTACTTATGTACGGTGGTATAACTGACTTCGGAATTCTAGAAAAGGTCAATTCTCAAACGCCACGTGGGTTGCATATTATTGGTGTATAGCGGAACACCTAAAATTGTCGTATTCATGAGGTTTCACTGGTTGCCGAGTATAATTTACCTCAGAGTAACAAAAGACTATAGACAGGCCTTTTCCATTCTTACATTGAAGGCAGCATAACTTTGTTTACGGGAAGTAAGTTGGCCCATAAAACAGTGGCGGTTGGTTTAGTTGATAATCGGTGAAAATGTATTCTGTTTAAATAGTTCCTACAGAAAATCTGATTCATTAATAATGATTATGGATTATGAAAATGAGGCCAGTTTTTCTACCACCTACTAGATTTTTATTTATGTATGGCTTTATAATAAAGCGTTTACTGGGTTAAAATTAAATTATTTCATATGAACTAATTCATAACGATGATAAATGTTAATTTCAACAGTAATGAACTTTGCTTCCTAAAATCAGATGAAGAAATTTGTGATTCATTCTCAGATTTGATAAACAAGCGGTACGATTTATGAGGTGTAATTTGGCGGCGCCCTATTCATATAGACAAAAATATATTTTTCTGCCTTTCTCTAATCATAGAGAGTGTTTGAGTTCAACCCACCCTATACCCGACTGAGCTGCCGTGCAATATTTTGCGCGTGTCTCTTGTGCGTCCGTTACCGGACCCTTCAGAAATTATATAGCCTTTTAATACATAGTGATTTTGTTGATAAATAAAGGTAAAAAAATGATGGATTTAATAAAGTCTGAAACGTTGGCATGAAACTAAATTGTTTATCTACGATTCTTTTTGATCCCGTTCCCAACCAATCGAAAAACCCGCATTTGTAAAAAAATGTATTCATCATGTCATTCTAGTGATATATATTGGATCAATTCTTTCAGAGGAGTAGTTGAAGAATTACATTAGGTCTTATGAATCAGCTTAGGACAGAATTGAAAATTATATGATCAAAATTGGTAAATTGGTAAAATATGAAGTGAAAATATATCAAAAAATTGAATGCGAATTTAATTTCTTGATATCTTTACATAAACCAAAAAGTTAAATAGAACTGGCCGATACTTGATGAAAATCCATAATAAAACTAATTAATACAGTTTATTGTATGATTTTCACTTTGAAGGGTTTTACAAAAACCGCGACACGTGTTTCGCTATAAAATAGCTTCCTCATGTTTACGAAATAAACTGTATTAATTAGTTTTAAACCAAAAGGGATGGATACCAAAGTAAAATCCGTATAAAAACAAATTTACTGTAAGCCTCTACGTCTGATGAAGAATTCTGTTGTGTCAATTTTGGAAAAAAACTCATTTATCAACTATTATAAGACAGGAAGTTCATAAATTTTGAATGTCTACCTTCAAAGAAAACATTGTAATGTCGAATATACATTATTAATAATCCTTACCTAATTGAAATAGAAGCAAGATAGGTTTCCTTCCAAATTTATCAGACCACGGTCCCAGACATATACAGAGTAGAATCATAGGAACAGACAATACGGTTGATTGTACTGTTCCTACGGTTTGAGCTGTTGGTTCGACAAGTTTCTCTAATGCCTGTGTGATATTGTTGTCTGTGTTTCCCAACAAAGAACAGTTTGATTCTCCATATCCCAATAATATGTAACATGTACGGTATATCAAAAGATTTGCCGAAAGCGAGCCTAAAAATTAAATATTAGGTATTTAGATTCAGTACAATGTTAAATCTTGAACTGGAACAATAAGTATTACTGGTGCTGTGACAAGGCTGTATTTCTTTATATTTCCGTCCAGAGGAAAGGAGGTAGGCATGATTCGCCTAGGGAAGATGTCCGTAATGACAGCAGATGCTTTCAGTGGACTAGCAAACTAAGAAATAGCCTGTACTATTGTTTCGAATAGAGTAAGCCCGTGCGAAGTGGTTACATGGCAAGAATACATGTTCTGTGGTATGAAATACCTCCCGAGCAAGGCGATCTGCCCGCCGAAAACCTGAGGGATTATGTATTTTATATTCATCAAGTAGTAAAAGTGGCAGAAGTGGTAGAAGTGGCAAAAAACAGTTAGTGCACAAAAGTCTTTCATCATACAAACAGTGGAAACACTGGAGAACGAATATCTGCACAACTGATGAATGGTTTTGGCTGGACTAGAGATCGAATCCTATTTCTATTTCAGGTATTTGCTCGAGTGGTGAATGAACTTGGCTTGGTTGCTTGATGTCACATTCTTGAAATTAGTTCAGCAAATATCCTGCACTTCAACTGCTAACTGAAGACTTCGGCTCATCCAAAAACCTGTCCTTTGCTTTCCCCAGGTCAACTGGGTTGAGTTCGGAAACCACGGGACACATAAAACATCATGTTAACTTTAATATCTTGGTGTACCTTAGTAGCGTGATGGATATAGACGTCATTGACATCAGATGCCGGCCCGCCGCGGGATACATAAGACCATTTTTCGAACATTCGTCGGCATAACCAGCAAATGTGATTTCGGTCTACATTCGTCGTTACGTAGATATTGACATTACATCAATATTGCCATAAGCTCTGGTAGATATTCAGTTCATTGCATAAAATGGAAGTTGAGAATTTATTGGAACAACTCTATCCAGCCCCTCTGTTAAAATGGTTGTTCTGATTATATGAGTCCCTGATAGGATGATGCCTTTTCTGGTCTCGAACCTCAGTTAAGATATTACCGGATGCCTCAAAATGAACAAAATCTTTTTCCGATAAATACACAAGGCTGCCATTTTTGGTTCAGAGAACATGTATCTCCGACCCAATAATCACTTTCCCTACTATTCGACGAGTGCTCACTGATCAATGTTGTTGGCACGTCCTCTGAATGTAATTCAACAGTGTGAATAGAGTGTAAAGTGGTAATGAATAAACTGAATGGATATCAAGAAAAGACTTAAGACTATATATCTGAAACCTCTATTACTTGGATGAGTAAACATGGAGCAAGATTTCCATGTTACACAATAATAATGATAGTAAAAATACAATCGGATATTAAAATCCGTATAATCCGTATAATCTACACAGATGGCAGATTACTCTCAAAACTGTCAGTCTGGAAATAACAGCCGACGATTCATGACTTCCACTTTTGTAGATGAAATTACCAAGAAGCTAACAGAATATTTCAAAACTCTCTAGAATCCAGATTCATTTTCAAGTATGGTTTTTTCTCACGAGTTTCAAGTGTTTCCATACCAAAAACGATAGACAATTCGAAGTATTTTGTTAGATTTCAGATATAGTAGGTGAAAAATTGACTCAGCTCACACAAATTTTCATGAAACAGAATTGCTCCCAGTTCAACAACTTACTCAAGATGAGTCTAACAATGCAATCGTGGTTCAGCGTAGTACTTCTGATGAGACCTGTGGTAGGTCGAAACGCGCTGACTGGTTCTGAATTGCATACAAATCAGACAATTCAATTCAGCCAATACGAACGAAGCCACCCTCAGTGGTATAAAACAGGAGATATATTCCAAAAACGTAGTATCTGATGTGAGGAGAACTGGAGCACTTCCTCCGTTGCCTGTTCGCCTAAGATAATGTCTACCGCAGTAGAAGACGGTACATCAGGCATAAAAACCTGCAGACCATGGCAAACAAACTCGGAAAATAGCTTTGTCATAGTTACCTCAGGCCGTGAAAGATTTTTTATTAAATCTGTTTAAAATCTGTTTTTTTCTTAACAAGCTGTCGCACCCCTACGAACTACAACCCTCAGAAGTCGAAACTTGTGCGAGCTAAGGACTAACGAGGTCTTACCTTTTAACGTGTGATTTCTAACACGGGTTGGACGATTGCAAGTGGAAATGGATTGTTCAGCCTGGGGCTTGAACCACCGACCAACACGGCGGTTGATTTGAGTGAGTGAACAAAGCACCCATATCGAACCGACCGACTACCGACCGACCAATTCGTATATTCGAGCAGTTGATTAGCTATAGAAAACACAATCTATTTTGAGACGTTTCTGGAAATATTTCTCTATAACATGCGTTTCTGCTTGAAAAGTGAAGATGTATCGTAACTTACAGTCTCAAGTTTGCGATGGATTGTATATTTTTAGATTCAATACTGTTACTTTCAAGTTTTTTTTTCAAGTTTTTTAAGATTGACAATACTTCCACTCGGCAAACGTAAAGAGCAATGTTTCGAAAGAAGTGTGTCATCAAAGTTAGAATGAGTTTGATATATGAAATGTTTTTCTCGGAACATATGAAAAAATTATTTTACAAAGCCATGGTTGTCAGACATTAAAATTATTTCTCTCCTCTGAGAAGCTTAATTAACGCATATAATATTAAAAAGATAAACTATTTAAAAATGTAACTAAATCAATGTCTTGAAGTGTTTTTTATATTTTTTACTCTCTTTACACTTGGATGGTTCACCAGATATATTTTTCATTTCCCAACACTTATTCAAGAAATTGAGGCAGCAAAAAATAGTGTGTTCTAATTTTATTCAATTCAACCCAACCAATATCTGCAATCAGTATAGTATTTCCAAAACCAATTGGAACAGCACAGAGAAGGAATTCCCGCCTCGACATAGGCGTCGGCATATTATTTTTCAGTGGTAGTTTTTCAGTTACTTATTCTTACAATCATAGCAATTGATCACCCCATGAAAAAGTTATCTAACTGAATTTTTCCACCATGGGTAATTATGAAAAACTTCGAAATTCAAGGTAGTTGATTTCCGAGTCGAAAACTCTAAAATACAATGAAAACATAAATAATGACACCGAATTCTCGTCAAACATATATTTACAAAATGATAGAGGCCAACAAAATTGCTAGAAAAATCAAAATTCTTCTTCGCTATATTCGGATGAGGTGGAATCATCATCGGGTTGAATAACGATCGGATTTATGGAACTTTGCACATAATATTTGTTCTCTTCTTTTATAACGTGGGCCACACAGTTCTTCCACACATCACTATTACCTACTTCATTCACCATTCGATTTATATTGTCAAGCACTATAGCATTCAAAGTCGGTGACTGACTACATTTCCGCAACCTTTCTTTCATTGTGGCCCAAGCCATTTCAATTGGATTGAACACACAATAGTATGGAGGCAAACGTAACAGAATATGACCACGTATTTCACAAATCGAATCAATAATATACTCTTTTTTGAAATTACGTTGTTTTATGGTCGCCAGTAATCGCAAGTTATAATAATCATTATTCCGATCCAATCCCGGAGTACCTATGTGTTTGTGGAGTTGTTTCCTAGCTGTGTCTGCAAGTGGCGCAGTGGAAATACCACTGAATCAATTGCAGAAAGAATTCGTGACTAGTTCGAATTATATTTATTTGTGATTCTCAGACGGTTCACTCCGTTCTGAAGAGACCATGATCGGTACTGATGATGGGTCTATCGGTCTATCGGTTGGACGTAGCGTCCAAATGAAATAAATTTCTGCTTTTCCTAGTGGGAAATAACTTGCGACGAATCCTCCAAATCGAAGACGTTGCACAGGTGCCTGATAGTTGAACTTCAACTTTCTGCGCGGCATTAGCTGGGTTATTTTTTGTTTTTTCGTCGGGTATCTGCCACACGTTTGTCCGAAATACGGCTAATAGCGCTGTGTATTAGAGTGAGGAGAAAAGGAAGCCGAACATACCGGCGCCATTATGCGTTACGTTACCAAGCGGTTGACCCTCCCATAAGAAGTTATCACACAAAATAAAATTACAGTTCATTTACCACTTACTCAACCAGCTACTATGGTCAATTCGAGAGAGTTCATGTCAAGTAATTATTTCTCGGTCCATCTCATTATAATATTCAGGAATTATGCTCGGAAAATGTAATGAAACTCAATAAAATGAATCTATTCAATATCTCAATGAAATTACTCATTTTAGGTTTTTACTACAGTCCTCAAAATTACAATTGTTTTTCAAACAACTTATCCTAAACTAAATGAAACATTACAACTAAATATCTTTATGAAGAAAAGAGAAATTGAACTTTCTGTTTTTTTACCACTTTTATTTGTAAATAACGTTACTGCAGTTTCGTCCTATACGGACATTTTCAAACTTATACAATAAGTATATACAGTATACGTCCGTATACGACGAAATTGCAGTAACGTTTGTTACAAATAAAAGTGGTAAAAAACAGAAAGTTTCATTTCTCTTTTCTTCATTATGATTTCCTACCACTTAGTAACGGCTACACCCATCAATTTATATAAATATCTTCAGTTTGTTTCTACTGGAGTCAGAGTGTAGTTTGGAAAATAATTCAATTCTAACACATTAGTGTGTTATTAGGTACAAATTATTTATGAAAATTCAATATTCTTTAGGTTGATGAATTATAAACTACACAAACTCATTGAAACCTCCTTTATAATCCATGACTCATTACCAGATATACTCATTAGGTATTTAGGATAATTGTTCAAAATTCAAAAAAGAAAATGGTATGAGCTACCTCATCTCAATCATACCAACGATAAAATGGATTTTTTAATAAATCTTTTCACTTAGATTTCGAATGAAACAGTTTTATGCAAGATGTTGCAGATAACTAGTTATGAAGTATGAACAAGAGTTGGAGTACTGCATTTTATCTGTCAAAGTCGCTGTAACTGCTTTTCAAAAACTTACCCGTTAATGACATTCCAAAAAATGTTAGTAACACGGGCACTTCAACAGAAAGTTTTTTGAACCAAGCCATGTTACTGTTAAAAATCCTTTATGTTAATGAATTATAAACTACACAAACTCATTGAAACCTCCTTTGTAATCCATGACTCATTACTAGATATACTCATTAGATATTTTAGGATAATTGTTCAATCATTAATTTTATCAAGTTGCTATCCGATATATAGGTATACTCAAAGTAAACAAAGGCTATGAAACACTAAACGCCGAAACGTGACTACTGATACTGAAAAATTGTAACCATCATCGGGCTTTATGGTCCTTTGAAAACAACCTCCAAACACATGTGGCAATATGATAAATTTGAAACATTTACTGAAATGAATACAACAGAAAATAAAATAATACTTTACGCACTCAGCGATAACCAACTTTTGTGGCTATTCAAAAGACTGATCGGAACAAAGCGTATTTTGCTTGTGTCTAAGTACACGCTAACGTTATTAATAGCGGTGGAGTTGTGTGTTTCGGTTAAATTTTTTATTGAAAAGTGTCACCGTATGAATAAGTGTTTGGGAGCTATCATGTTTGAACCACTATCAGTAGGAGATTTTGTTAATGGCAACATCTTGCTCGTATCTTTTGTTAAAGCAAGAATACTAGGCTTTCAGGAGTCTCAGGCCTGAATCAATTAGATGTGTAAACGTGTATAAATCAAGTACGTATATATTTAGTGAAAGTAGTGATACAATTCATATTTTCTGGAAAATGATACCACAGGTGTATATCAGTAAATCATCTGATTTTCATAAATTGATTGATGTAGCCGTTAGGTACTCGTGGTAGGAGATCATCATGAAAAATAAAACAATCTATGTTTTTTTACCACTTTCATTTATAACTAATGTTGTTACTGCAGTTTCGTCATATAAGGATATTTTTAAATAATTACAATAAACTGCTTCAACAACATTAGTTACAAATAAATGTGGTTAAAGACATAGAAAGTTTTATTTCTCATTTTGCATGATCTAATTTCTCTTACTGTATTTTTTACGAATATTTTTCATTATACAAGTCAAAGGCACCATTGATTACCTTAAAAAACAAGTTTTTCATCGCCTAACTCATATACATTTTCCACAGTCAGATAAAATATGACGCCTAATGATGCTACTGATAATTCCAAACTGGATAACGTGAATATGCAACTTGCATAAGTTAACTTATGGCATCACGAAATACGTGAATGGTTAAGTAAAATGAATCCTCTAATTTCAATTTGTAACACAAATTGCACCGTGTGATAATAAATAGATTCGTTTCCGTCAAACTTTGAAGATTTTTCGAAATTCAGATGACAATTTTTTATTTGAGTCTATTTTTTCTTGTTGTTTCTTAAAGTAATAATTTCGAAGATAGTAAAAGTTGCTGTAAGAACCAATGAATTTTCTCTGCCCCTTTGTAGTATTGCCTGCAGTTAAGGTCTGCATTGTACAGCCCTATTTTGTTCAGGTGTTCTCTCAGTGAACAGTGTGATCCTTGCTTTGTTGAAGCAATTTTTAGGTTCTCTTCAGGGCCTATATATGGAGTTGATGATCCGTGTCTGGTACACTCATCAGCTCTTTCATTGCCTGCGAAGCTTGAGTACCCTAGCACCCAGTATAGAATCAATCTATTTCTGTCCGCTAGTTTCCTCAGTTGGCGACGACATTCTTAGACCAGTCTCGATGTCACTTTTAAATTCGTCAGTGCCCAAAAGCTGTCTTTGAAAACATTGATCCGCTCATTTCGTGGAGACCTGAAATTAATGTTCCTTGCGCATTGCTAGATTTCATACACCTCAGCCTGGAAGACTGATTTTCACTGTCCGAGGGAATAACTAAATAACTCCACACAGTAAATTCCAGTTCAGTGTTCAATTTCAGTTTCGCGATTCAAAACTTCAAATCAGGACACAATTTTGGATAGTGTTCTCCCGAACATACATTTGATATGTGTGTTTTAATCTATTACAATTTTGGAATTGTTCGAGACAAATAAAATCCTATTTTTCATCATTTAAAAGTTTTTATTCAACTTGAATGTATATTTGTATGTAACGGTGGAATATTGCAAGTTATATTTGACCCACTTCCCAATGTCTGATTGAGCTGAAATTTTACATACTGGTCCAGTCCCGATGACAATGCATGTTTATGGTAAGCATGACGTGATGCTGCTGTCAGGATTGGCTCCAGACGAAGGAACTCCTCAACGGTTAAGAGTAGGGACATGAAATTTTGCACACCCATGGATGACAGTTAGTGGGTCCACCATTGCTGTCACCTTCAGGGTTGGCTCCAAACCAGAGAACTTCTCAACGGTCGGCAGTAGTAACAGGCATACCATGATTTGTGTAATTTGGTAAGATGGGCATTGGTTTGCAACCTGTCTAGGAGACGGAAAACTCCAAAATCAAACCCGGAACGGTGTTCCGTCACGGACAAGTAAGCTTTAAGCTGAAACAAATGGCGCACATATTACCAAATTACTACCCAAGTTAAGGTGAGGCCGTGCCGAGGACTGCCGAGGATATAAAATGATGTGATCGTACCGCCTCAGGGCACCTGGGCGAACCCTATTGTATATTACCTCTTACCCTTCTAAACGAAGCTCTGAAAGGGTTGACAGATATTTCTTCGGTACTCGTGGGAATATTATGGAAAATAAAGAAACAACAACACGAAGAAAAAAAAAGTTAGAGAAAAAGAAGTTAAAACGGCAAGAAAAATTTGCCAATGAAAGCGCTGATATGAAACGCCAACGACTTGACAAAAGACGTGGTGAGGTGCGTAGTGTATCAACCACTCAGACAGTCGCCCATGTAACAATGACGCCCTGAATGAAATAAATAAACTAAGAAATATATCTAGCGGAAACTAAAATATATATAATAAATTAAACAAAAAAAGTTTTTATTTACGCCCTAAAAAGATTCAAATTACATTAAACCTATTAATTTTTCAATTACTTTACAAAATATAATTGTAAATAATAAGATTTGAATTTAATAAAATAATAAAATTTTGTCTCAGTGCTGCACGATGTAAATTTGAGTAACCTTTTCCTTTAAAATTTTTACTATGCTTGTTTTTGGATTTAATCTATGCCAGAAGTTCCAGTTTTACACTTTTTTGGCATACCGAACATAATAGTTACCTCTTTTTAACTCCAATTGGGAATTCATCTTCCACAGAACTGATTTTCAACTGGTCAATGGTCAAGGTATAACTGGCTCCTAATGAAAGAAAACTTATGTCTAGATCTGGTAAATCCACTTCTGTTGTCTGCAGTGAGTACAAATTTGTATCCTTAGCATCGACTCCTGTATATTTTCATGAATTTGTCAGCTCGATTTTGGGTGAAACGAAACTTCAATTATTCTTCTCAATGCTTCCATTATGTGAAATTGCTTGCTGGTATTGAGGTTTTGTTAAATGAACCTCACATTTTGATCATTATCTTATGAGTTCCGCTAAGTAGAATTCGACTTTGGTGTACTCGTCAATGTAATTAGCTTGTAGCTTACCCCTGATTATTCTGCAGAAAAAGATCGACCAACCTCGTCTTCAGTTGATCCTTCTCTAAACATGGGCATAGAGGGTGATTTCCTTCCTTTCCCCAGACTGATCCAACAATAACACAAAATGATCTACAATTATCAAAAAAAAATTAAAAACTCATTAAAAATATTCATCCATTCTCGGAAGTAATGGCCACATTTCTCGTTCGTTGAATAATATACTCATACGGAAAATGCTTATTTTCATTTTGATTCGTGACCCAGTTCGCCCAGTTTTCACATTTTACTATTGGAGGTGGTCTAAAATGCTCATGAGTATCGTATCCTTCATGTCGTTCTCATAGCCACAACCTAATCAGTTCACATGTTCACAATGAAATGCACATTCCCTTGATTTCTGGTTTACAAAATTATATTTCAAGGTTACCGGAGGATTACAAATACGTTAAAAAATTATCGCTTATCTCACTCTCAGTGGACTCGTAATAAACAGCTGACAGCTGATAATACAGAGTATTCCTCCAATGATCTCTAAGAGATTATAGTCACTGAATAACCAGGCCATGCTTTTTACTTCTGATAATTTTGCTGAGTTTTTAGCCCAATGGGGGAAAACTAATCAGAGACGGATTTAGATCTAAATTTCGGGGGATTTAATTTTCAGGGAAATTGATTCATTTATAAAAGTATTTGAAATGTGCTGAATGCTCTCAACAAACACTGTTCCTGAAGTAATACCTAGTAAAAACTGTTTGTTAGTATAAAGGGTGTTCATTAAACATGTGACAGGGACTATTATTTGGACTATTCTAAAGGTATTTGTCCTTTAATGATTTTTGATAGGGCACTTTGTTTCAAAGATACGGAGCTAAAAAGAATTTCGATTGCGTTACACCCATCTAGGTATTATCCGATTTCTCAACTCTTCCACATCTTCTACTGTAATCGAAATGTTGTTGATAGGTACCAAAATTGTTAGATATTTTTATTACTTGGTAGGTCCAGTGAGTACCCTATACTTTTATTTCGGCTACATTAATGATTTTAAAATAACCAAAATTGTAATTTTTTTTTTGTCTTAACCTAAATATTAATAGATTTCACTACTTAACTGAACCTTTCAAAGTGGGGAATTTGACGTTTGTCAATCTGCTAATACTTTTTTTATACTACGTATTTGTTTTGGTAGTCTTATTTGGAGTGCAGTGCGGGACGTGCGGAAACGAATGACGATCATTCGCTAAGAGTGCCTGGCCGAAATGAAAGCGCCGAGGGCGATCGGGTCGCCGAAGGAGCCGAACGTCACGTTACGTGTGGCAGCATTGAGTTCGGGACCAATAGAGAAAGATATAGAGCGACGATACAAAAGGGGAGTCCCGTTCCGTATTTAATTTTTGTCAAAACAAAAGTCACCTCGGATTCTCGGATAATTGCGTCTTGCAATTTCTAATTAAAAGTATTTAGTGGGTTGTATACATAATTTGTCAATCATCTATCAAAAATTAGTACAAGTATTAATACATAGTTTAATAATTGTGATGAGTATACCAATTGTTAAGAAACTGTGCAGTTATTTTTGGAATCCAATGATGTTAAATATCATTATCTTGCTTACTAGAGATTCGTATGCTGCTGTATGTTAGAATTTATTGATTTCATGGATTACATTATTTAGAAGCTCAGAAAATTTACTAAACTGTAGAATTAGTTTAGAAAATTTACTGGACAGGTTTAGAATGAGTGTATTCAGTTCTTAATTTTTCATAAGATATGAATTTTTTTGAAAACAATGAATAATTTTTTAGTCTTTCAATTCTAAAATATTTTCGTCCACCGTCTTTTGCCCGTGTACTGTATCGAAATGCAGAGGTCAGAAGGGGCAGCAAAATTTGAATAGCCTACTGGTGGCAAATGTGTCAATCCGCCACTGCGTGGCATGGGAACTTCAAACTGTGAAAAAGGTCCCTTTCCAAAACGTCAATTGTTTATATTTCATATGTGTCTGAAAGTGAAAGTGTACCCTGTTAGATATAAATAGAGACAAGTTTCAGAGTTAAAAATTAGTATAAATAATTTCCAGAAAGCGCCAACTTGATTGGTTAAACGTGCGTCGAGAAGAATGCTGGTGTCTGAAATCACACTGAAATTTTTGACGTTCGACTCAAATTCAAGCTGGAGTACCCTATTCTAAGACAAGTTTTTTATTTGCTAGCAAATAGCTGCATTTTCGAAGATATAACTTATCTGGATTGCTTTTCACTATACAGTGAAATTCTCATTCAATGTAAATACAGGTAGACAACCGCATCCCCCGTACTCGTGGGAACTGAATGGACCCTACAAGAACGAACAGAAGAAGGAGAACCTCTATGATTGACTCCTATGACTTGTAACAGCCAAGCACACAGTGAGGTACAATGCCGTATTAGCCATGTAGCAGAAGGCAGCGAATGCTACGGGCATCTCGTCTTGGGGGACTCGCATCTGTGCCCAGATTAACTAGGAACGAAAAAAAAACCTAGCAGTTATGCCTAAAGTAATTATTCAGATATTATACAGCATGTTGGCAACAACACAATAGTTACACAAAGAATTCCCCAATACTGGTTCCGTTACGATCTAAGTGTTTGTGAAACAAACATTCAAAAACTTCGTGTCATGTAAAATAGTTTTCGAATAATAATCATTGAGGAAATACTGATATGGATAATCGATTTATTAAACTCACCTCAACAGTCAGTCACTCGATTCGAATGTGAATTTTTTTTGATTGAAAAGGAGAATATTTTAAAAAGAGATCAGTTTTTTAGGAAAAGGCATTTTATCTTTCTAATTCTCCATGATTGAACAAAAAATGTGGGAAACATCTAAAAAAAGAAAGAAAGAAACACAATAAAAACTCTTCATGAATATATGTAGTGCTACACAAACGTCATTTTCATATACAACATGAAAGAAAAAAACTCTTTCGGAACATGAAAATGGAATTACCCGTAATATTATGAAAGAAATGAGTGCTTCTTCTTGTAATTTTTTCCAAAAAGGTGCTGATGACGTTGTTAGACAAGTGTTTTGCCCCGAAACTTCAAAGTACACCACTGAGGATGATACAGTTCCATGTAAGTGACATTTTATATCAATACTCTTTCAAATTACAGATTGTGTACTGTTCTTATGACTAATTTCAATTCCATAACAAATGTTTGTAGCACAAACCAAATGAGAAAACAGATTTTCGTGTTATTCGATGTGCATGTGAAAGAAGTCGTTTCGAAAGGATTTTTTCATTTCGTGTTTTTCAATGTTTATGTGTTAGGAATCACACTTTAAAAGGTGAGACCTCGTTAATACTTAGCTCGCACAAGTTTCGACTTCTGAGGGTTGCCGTTCGTAAGGGTGCGACGGCTGGTTAACGGAAAAACAGATTTTAAAGAGATTTTTTAAACAGAAGTAGCTGTTTCAAAAATGTCTTTTTTTCGAGTTTGCATGTGTATATATACTACAAAAACCAAGAGTTCACATGAGTTTTTATTGTGAATTTTTTTATGTATGGAGGAGTACAAAGCCAAAAATCTTTTTTCCCAATAAAAATTATTAATTTTTTTGTTGCCAGAGCATACAAGTTGTTATAGTAATATGGTATCTTCTTTTTTTAATGATTTTGTTTCATTATATTTTATATTACTCTCATCAAATCACAAGAGACAAGTATGCCCGCTTAATATGTGAAGTTTTCTTCCTTACACGAGGAATTGGCTAAATTTCGCATATGCGGTTTGTAATCGTTCACAGGCAGATGTGGCGATGACAAACATGTTCGTCGTTCACTTCAGTCTAGTTCGAGGAACGATGCTCTAAAGGAATTCGATTTTCAATTATCGGAAATCATCGACTTTACCTTGATGATAGACACTACCTTGCACTGACGAGTGGCCAAACAGCCCGAAACCGGTGTGCAAGTTTGTTCCAATAATTGAAAATATATTGCGGCAGTTGTATCGCCAACAGCATATGCAGGAATAACTTCAGTGAAGAACCCTGCACTGACACATGTCGGATTTAATACAACGCCTTTGTGGTATTAGCCAGAAAATAAGTTGTTTTCTGATAGGTGTCGGAAAAGTACAAAGGTAATTTGAGACTGGCCTGAACGAATTGTTCTTTTAGATAATTTAAGAGACTTTGACTAAATATTACATTATTCACATCCTAAATTCAGTGGGCAAATGCAAAGGCGCCTGGTATAGTTAGTATACAATGTAATAAATAGTCCCCAGAGCAGTATTGCAAAAAACTTTGTTTTCTTACATACCAGAAATTATTTTGCTCTAAATCAGCTTGTTATAGTGTGAAAGTCGCAAATTTGAATCGCACTGCCCTTGTATACGAAGTGAAAATATGTGTCTTCTAAGTACCTAAACATCCATTGAAACTAACTTTAAGAATTATGGAACATGGCAGAACAATTGAAGATCGTTGTTTTTTCGGCAATTCCCTTTTTTTTACCAACTATTCCATTATTCACTTTAATTATTTACCAATGATTTTTCTCCGTGTTATAACCTGTCTTCTTTGCTGAAGTCAAGAAGCAAGTTTCAATTAATATTCATTCAAACGATCGACATTGCTCTGCAGGGTCCTAGCTTTTTTCCGAAACAGTTATTCGACCCCCTCACTCGTCGAACGTACAAGTTATTTTGTAATGTTACGCTTATGTTAATCTTAGAACGATCGAGTGAACGAACAGCTACTGACAAGCTCGTCAACGAAGAGTACAAAGGTCACCTCAAACACTTGAGTCGGAAAATATGAAAACGCGACAGAAGGTCCTATGGATCGCCGTCGAATAACTTTTCGAATGGATTTATATTCCTTACTTTCTGACTTTCGGGGGATCAGTTTATTAGTAAGTTATTCAGTTAGTATTGGAGTGCAATAATCATGAAATTCGATTGAAATTCAGTGTTTATTCAGTTCAAGTTTGTGTGATGAAATTTGCCACTTCAAACGAGCTTTTCTGTTATTCATTGGCTTATTTAATAATAACCCACTTATAATCGGAACTAACTATAATAGTAACAACACAAGTGTGTGACAGTATAATTTCTAATTATAATAAAGTAGTAAAAGTCGGTTTGTAAATACATTTTTTTCGATTCTCAGAAAATTATCAAAATGTTAAACAGGGTACTTTGATACACTCTGGTTATTGTTTGCAAAATAGTAGGAATATTAGGAATTACACGTTAAAAGGTAAGATAATATCCAATGTGGGCTGAACTGTGTGACACGTAGCACCGTACTGTTGAAACCACATCTCGTTGTTGATAATTATCGACCTTCAGTACTTGCTGTCGTTTTCGTTGTTCACGCACCAATTCATCCAGACAAGAGCCTCATCGCCGAAGATGATTTTTCGATGAATATCAGGGTCGGTGTTAGGAATCACACGTTAAAAGGTAAGACTTCGTTAGTCCCTAGCTCACACAAGTTTCTCAACTTCTGAGAGTTGTCGTTCGTATGGGAGCGACAGCTGATTAACGAAAAAACAGGTTTTTTCTAAACAGTATGTTGATATACGACTATATATTGATACATGTTGATCAAATATTCTCATGAAGATTTTGGGTTGTATGTAGTCAAAAATAATGATATATTACATAACATTCTATATTTGATATATTTTTGAGAACATTTGAGTCATATATCATATATCTATTGTTTGAAATGGATAAAATTGTCTAAGCGAATGCACTTATTCAGTTCTCTGATTTCCTGAAGCAACTTGAGAACATCTCAGCTTGAATACATATATTTCGCAAAAGAAAACCAGCAGTCCACTGGAGAGACCAATTCCTAAAAAACAAAAAACAACAAGAAAATGAGATAAGTTCAGAACAACTTTTTCAGAGTAAACTTTTGCATCAGGATACTTGTCTTCTCTAATCAACCCGTGTTGTTTGAAGATTAACACCGACATGTCAAACTTCTCTAAAAACGGTGAATGTTTTTGTAGATGAAAAACCAGTACTCCGGAAATCAAATTCTCATTGAGTATTTCGTACGTTGGGTCGCCATTTTTTTTCTTTAGTCTGTTCATGAGAAATTCTGCGAACTCTTTGGATACCAAAAAGGCGGTACTGGTGTCCCTACTTTCTATAAATTTTCTTGCGTCTACCAGTTCCATTTTGATATATCTCGATTCTAGTCTGAGAATTTCAGATAAGTCTTCACTAGCAGCAAAAAAAGGATGCAAATTGAGCTTCAACGTGCTCGATCTCAAATCATCCAAGTTCTTCACTCCTTTTTCGTAATTAGGCTTGAGATATGACCCAAGAAGTGAGGATTGGAAAGCAGCACCCAGTATCAGGCTACACCATACCCAAACAAAAAATAGCCATTTTATTTTGATATGAAACACTTCGGATGATGTCGAAACATTCAACAAATTTGACCATAAAGCCAAATAATATTCGGAGAGTTTTTGCATGGTGTACAGTTTACCGAAAAAAACAAAGATGACTGGAAGGATATTTATGACTATTATTAACCAAATCCATATGCAGTTATCGAAAATGTAAAACATATTCATGTAAGGAGGTATTTTCGATGGTTTCGGTACCATGATTATTTTTTGTACCATGTCGTAAGGGTAACTGTAGTCAACATTAATATAGTAGTATACCTGCAAAATAGAAAATTTTAAATGGTTAAATTTCACACGACTTATCAGACATTCAAAATAAAATATTTAGTAAAATATGTTTTTAACAAAATTTATATTTTGTCTTTCTGAACATTCTACTGCCTCCTAGATGCCTACAAAAATCAAAAATAAAGGAGAAAATAATTGGAGCGAGTGACAGTTTTGAGTGATATGTTAAGCACTGATACTTGTTAAAAAAATATATTTTGAATTATTCACATATTCCCAGTCATAGGAATCTTGTTTGAATTGAAATGAGTATATTTTTAGGAGAGATCAATTTTTGGGAAAAAACGTTTTGGCTGGTAATTTCTTTATCTTTATATAAAAAATGTGGGAGTTCATTGTGAAATATATTGTATTCTTTTTTTGGAAATTTGACACATTTTTTTATATAAAGATGGAGAAGTAGAAAACTGAAACCTTTCTTTCCCAAATGTAAAAGATAACTAGAAGAAAATTGCTACTTATTAATGTTTCATGATTACTGTCTTTTGAACAATGCTAATACGTGAAAGTAATTTTGGGTCATAGAATTTGAATTGATTTTCAATATTCCATACATAGTGATTGAAAATAAAATGTTATGGATATGAATCCTAACCTCAAAATATCGAAACACTTCCAATTGATATCAAGTTTGTTAGACATCAATTTCTTGTTTTACAAAAATAAGGATGAAAAAATCACTTACATTAAGAATCCTCAAAAGAAATATATCAACCTCGTTATTCAGTAGTGCTTCAATGGATTCATTTACAGATGGTTTTTCAATTAGATGTGCACTTGCTTTCAATGTGTAAACGAGAAGTCGGTATATTTGAATTTCGCTACCGGTAAATTCTCCATTTTCCTTAACTGTGTAGGGTATTTGGTCATTGATTGAAGCTCGCAAGGGATTTCCGTTGAGATTTTTCATTTTATCGGGAAAGTGTCTTTCACAGAACAATTGAGATCTTGGAATACGAATTTTGGGACTTTTTTCATAAGCATTATATGTATGCACTTGATATCTTGTAGTTACTGATATAACAACGAAATTAATCATTTTTGTAGACCAGATGCTCGGTAGGATAGAGGTCAGTGTGTTGATATCGACTACTTCAGATGTGATGACAAAGTATGCCTTGGTCCTTGAATTCCAGAGTGAATTTTCGAAAAGTTTCATCGTATGGTTCATCAGTTCCTCAACAGAAGGAACAAAAACAAAAAAATGTTGAATTTTAAATAACATATTTTTGTCGATAACTACATTTCCTTGAGAAACTATTAGTGAACTACAGTCCTTATTGTACTTCACAAAAGCAGTTTCAATTTCTTTCGAGATGGTTGATCTCTGTATGAACATGCAGCTTGACTCTCTAGTAAAGTTACATGTTTTAAGCTTCGTCAAATACCTTTCGAATTCGATTTCGACTCTATTGAGACGAGTTGTTATGATCAATCCGCTGGAAACATTCAAGAACATTATAATCCACACAAAATTTTTCAAAGGTGTTGCTGACAACATTGTCAAACCGTAATGATGATCAAGAGTTGATGTTAATGTCTTTCTAGGGTATCGGTGAAAATTTAATGAAGACTACGGAAAATTCATTTCATTGAAATCAGAAATGCCATCATTGAAATGGACGCATTACTGTAATTGACCCACACATTTATAATGAAACGAAAGCAAATCTTAAGTGCCGCTGGTCATCAGACTGAAGCTGTCATCAGATTGAAATATTCCATTACGTTGGATTAATAAAGAGACAAAACTAAACTTAATACGACCCAGGCTTTCAAAAAATATGAAATAAATCAAAATATGAAATAAATTATATACCCAAGCAAGTGAGTACCCTGTAACCAGTATCCTAAAAATTGTGATAAATGAAGCTATGAGAAATGCATGTGAGAATTAAAACTGAAAACCTGATTCAATTTATTTAGTTAAAATGATCAGTGACAAACCTTTCAGGATACTCTGCGCAAGGTGAAGGATTTGGAGAGAATTATAAATTCTCAAGAATAAAAAGAATTGTTTTCCACTCAGTAATCCGTTTTGAAAACTAGTTGTCCATTATAATAGTCTGCTAGATCATTTAGCTAGGATAACTTCGTTACAAACGATTCATTCTATTCCTGAAATCTGAAATCAAATGAAAAATACTTTAGATTTCACGAATCTCCACAAGAAAACTAAAGGTTTCACATCACGTGATCTAGCAGGCCATTCTGAGACATCACTCCAGCTTGTGATCCAGCAACTCTCGAACCAGTCTGCCCCATTTTGCTGACATGTAAAATTACTTAGTTGAAAACTATCCTGTTTATTTCATGAATTAACATCCCCGGCATTGAATATTATTTCAGGTACTTCGTGAACAAACGGTTCAACAGTAGGTATGTTAAATTATTCCCAGGAAGGACTAGGGTCTTTCATTAGGGGCTTTCTGGCGCATAAATCAGGCTGAATTTGACCGATGGCATTGGGACCACTGTCCCAATGCATGCTGTGTGGCATGAACTGTGTGACACGTAGCACCGTACTGTTGAAACCACATCTCGTTGTTGATAGTTATCGACCTTCAGTACTCGCTGTTGACAGTACCTAATGGCCTAATGGCCTGACGTCGTTTTCGTTGTTCACGCACCAATTCATCTAGACAAGAGCCTCATCGCCTAAGATGAATTTTCGATGAATATCAGAGTCGGTGTTAGGAATCACACGTTAAAAGGTAACACCTTGTTAGTCCTTAGCTCGCACAAGTTTCTCAACTTTTAAGAGTTGTCGTTCGTATGGGGGCGACAGCTGATTGACGGAAAAACAGATTTTAAACAGATTTTTTTTTAAACAGAACAGTTTCCAACAGCTCCAGAGCCCATTCAGCGAACTCACGTCGTTTTCTATGGTCGTTTACCTTCAGTTCATGGGTCAGTAGTACTCTCGGTAGAACGATTATGGCGGCCGTAAAATGAGCTGAGCGCGCGGTATGTTGCCCGAACATCATCAACAGTGATTTGAATGAAGCTACTAAAATCGAGAAAGGTTAATGCAGTCAAGCTGCTGGAAAATAATTCCATAATAGGTGGTTCCACGTATGTTTCGCTTGCGTTTACGCAGTTATTTTCATCAATCAAGTACTTTTCTTGGTTTTTCACATTTCAATCAGGATGACAAGCATTTTGTCTTCAGTCGAGGACCGCCTGCCCGGTACTGACGATGCCCAATAGGCTGAAGCAGTTGTCTACCGGTGGCTTTTAAATTGGAATCAATATGGGAATGATATATATATATATATATATATATATATATATATATATATATATATATATATATATATATATATATATATACAATCGATCGCTTCAAAAACACTTCACTAACTTTCTTCGAAAGCTTCTGATAATTCATCTTCCATATTCTCCGTTTCACTATCACTGTCGTCATTTAAATCAATAATGAATTTATTTCCACCATTGATATGGAAGTGTCCAATCTCCATATAGTCTTTTTCAACTAAAATTACTTTGTAATCCTTTCCTGCCAGTCTTCTTCGGTAATATTAGATACTTCTTCTTTAACTAGCTCTATCACCTTCTTATCTAATTTTGGAAAATCATTTTGACGCCTGATGCTTTATTTGCATTTTCCCAAAATCAACTCGAAGGGATTGAAAACACAAAAATAGGGGGGAAGTCTCAATATGGTGTCTCCATACTTTTCAGCAATATTCTGAAGGGCATACACTTTTTCAAATGGTTTTGCCTGTAAAACTTCAAGTAGTTGGTTTTTGGTATAGTTATCTTCAAAATTCAAATTGTTATTCATTAAAAAATTTTGTATTTCATCTTTCCTCGAATTTTTATTCGGTACTTTGATGAGCTGTCGCGAATGATAGGAAGCTTTGTCAAGAACTATGTCACTATTCGCATTCAAATTCGCATTTCAAACTATTCCTCAAAAATATTAGCTTCCATGTTCTTATGATAGTCAACATTGCAGTCTTCAAGTTTTTTTTCACATAATTTCAAAGAATTCGGAACCCATCCTTCACATCATCTGCAATGCACAATGATTATTCGCGATCATTTGTTTGCAGGCAAGATAGGCGTACACATTCTCGAACCATCAGTCCACCCTTTCGTAACTGTGTCGTGAGTGTCATACCAAGTTTCGTCCAAATAGAAAATTTGTCGTTGTTTTTGTTTACATTTAGTTATTTGTTCTAAGTATTTGTTACGCAATTCCAATATTCTTCTGCTTTCCATAACTGCTTGACGTTTGTTTATTATTTTATTTGTTTGTTTATTTGTTTATTGTTATTACATTCTAGTTTTTTTATCCAATTATCCACGTTATGGCCGGAAGTATTCAATTTCTTCCTTATGATTTCAATTGTAGGAATCTCATTGCTTTTGTAACAGTCGTATATTGTTTTTTTAATGATTTTACTAGATGAACATCTAAAGGTTTTAGTAATCCCGCATCAAATCGCGTCTTGCGTTCATAAGGTTTGTTTGTGACTATTATACGTACAGTTGAGAATAGTGTCTTCCCTTGAAACCAAACTTGATATGTAGATTCTTATATACCTACATTGAAACATACCTACTCTCTGTGTCTCAATATTCAAATGCATCCGAATCTTATTCACTGGTATCTCTTTTTCGCATTGTTCACCAGCGCTATTGGAATCACTACACAGGAAAAAGTATGCGTTGTTATCACACTCGTTATTAGTACTTGTCAAAGGACTCCACATTCTATACAAATAACAAAAATTTTAAGTAATTATAACTTCACCAATATCGAATTTCAACACTCAAATCGCGATCAGTTCCTGAACTGAACATTGACAACATGACTCTTCTAACCATTCTCACATTCTATTGGCCACCGTAACATGACTTCAAATTTAATTTTATGACTCTTCAACCAATTACAAAACTCGGTTAGTAAAAATTATTCAATACGAACCGCCAATTCTTCAGTCCACGTGGACTAATTCATTGCGGCATTATTCCTTTGTATTGGTTTTTTTGGCCTTAGAGTTCGCCGAAGCTTTAAGAATTACTATATATCGGTTACTTCGACTATACCTGTTATTTGTTATATCAATGGTTGAAGTAAGAATTTTTCAATTAATAAACGTGATTGTGAAACAAATAAACTTTTTTATTTAAAATATAACCTGTATAATGCAAAATAATGATGATTATTCTTGCTAAAAAGTTCTCTGGAACGAATATGTATAATGTATTGTATTATACATATTAATGTATGTATTACATTGAAATACGTAATTAAGAGGGCGGCAAAATTGTCTTCCGCCCCGGGCAGCCGATATCTACGCTACGCCACTGTCTTAAGGATAACCCAAAATAACAATTTTTTATCCTCGATAAATAATGGCTTATTTACGAAGCGATTTTAAGCAATACAGCATTAATCCTTATCCAATTGAGTACCTTAAATACTTTGTGCATTCAATATCTGTGAAATCTGTTTTTCTGTTAACCAGCTGTCGCACCCCTACGAACAAAAACCCTCAGAAGTCGAAACTTGTTCGAGCTGACTGTTCTTATACAATTTCATATTTTCGCAAAGAAATAAAATTGATTTGATTTCAATTAAGGACTAACGAGGTCTTACCTTTTTACGTGTGATTCCTAACACGGGTTGGACGGTAGCAATTGAAAATGGATCGTTCAGCCTTCGGCTTGAACCACCGACAAACCCAGCAGTCGATTTGAGTGAGTGAAAAAGCACCTACGTCGAACCGACCGACCAATATAGATCAATATGGCCCTTAACAGCGGCCGGTACCAACGCAGTTGCGGCGGTACCGGCCGGCGAGACGACGGTGCGTGCCTATAAATAGCGCAACGAAAGGTGCCCTTCGTCCTACAGCACTTTATGATTAGCAGCGATCACGCGGATTCATATGTAGATATATTTAGTATCAGCATTAAAACCGTGCAGAGCCGGGGCGGTTCGCTAGTCATCAATAAGACATAGATTGTACATTTTTTTAAAGGAATTTTTACTACTTACTGCAATAGACAACGTTACATAGACATCTTACATTGGATAATGAATTTAGATTACAGTGGCACATCAATAAAAAATTATTGTATTTCATCAAATACAATATTGAGGAAGAAACAAAAACTTGCCAGCAGAAAAGTTTCATCGCAATTTCCCTCTCGATATAAGCTGGAGGTTAGGTACTTACTTGATCATTTTTAAAATTCATGCTTGGAATTTCATTTCTTTTCTGAAGATATTCTTTAAGAAGTTCCTGGATAGCAAACATTTAAAAAGATTAAAATTTTTGTGAACAATCGAATATCTTATAAAAGGAAAAACATGAATCGTGATTTTTTTTCAAATATTCCGATTGTTTTTTCTTATTGGTAAACGTTGCATAAATATGTTTTTTTCTAAATCTTCATTTATTGTTTAAAACATTGTTATAGACAAATGCATTTTTCACGGCATATTCTTGTTGAAAATCAATCAAAGGTTCCATACGTCAAGAGTCCATTGCTATGGATGTTGCTGACATGGAGAAATAATTACAATTTTTTTCCGGAATTCTGATAATAGCAATTAAATAAAAGACTGCTTCATGTAAATACAATTTATTCATCCCATCAACAATGTCTTTACAAATATGTTTGTAAATCACAACAATTCTCATCTGATCAAAACAAAAAAATCACAAATATAATTACAATTACAAATTACCTTAAAATACTGGAATGCTTTCTCAGTCAGTAAAATACAAAAACAACTTTTCTATTCAGATAAACAAACCTATTCACAGCTCACAAATTTTAAAGAGACTACAATAGCCACTTTTGCCATTGTTTAGCTTAGTGGGTGCAATAACAAAAACTTTATCAACAAACTAAACTATATCTCAGAATACCATACTTTATATCTTGATACCATGCAAAATGGCTCATCTGGCATCATATCATACGCCCAATTCCAGGACTGCATAATGAAAAATTCTATGACCAGTCCTGCAATTTCTTCGTTAATCACAAACTCTGGATTACGCTTCACGCATTTCCATCACATTCAACGGATCCATTCAACTTGGCAACTCAATGACAGGTCTGGGAAATTCTTCAAGAGTACACTCATAGAAATCTGCCAGAATCTGTTCTGTTGGAGACATTGGAATATCTTCTTCTGGAGTGACTGGCATGCTGGGATCTTTGGTTATCAAAACACAGTTGCACCCAGAAATGCTTCCTTTGGTTTGCTCTCCGCAGTAGGAATCCAATTTTTCGCTACTGTCAACCTGTAACAAAGAGAAAATATTATTTGTGATGATGTTCTAGAAAAAAATGGCTGAAAACTCATTGATTTTCACACACGATGTTAATGATGGGAATTGAATACAGAAAACCTTGAGATATACGTAGGCTACCAAACTGTTAAGACAAAATGTACGATATTCAGAATTTGAAATCAGAATTTGATGAAAATCTGAGTTTAGAATAGGAATTTAACAATAAGAAAGACAAAATGAATGATATTCCGAATTTGAAATCGGAATTTGATGAAAATCAGAGTTTAAAATAGAAATTTAACAATAAGCCGAATTTAAAATCGGAATTTAACGATATTCCAAAATTGAGGAATACAATGATATATAATATTTTTGTCAAATTCTGACTGACTATATACTCGGAATTTTTATGAAATTTCCTATATTATGTAAGTATGGTAGGTAATCTATAACCTGACATTATAAACGATTTTAATATGCTATTTCATCGTCGACTAAATGAGAATAGAACACATAATTCAGCCTGAATATATTTCAGTTTTTTATTAAAGAACTATCTATGAAGTATCAAATGTTTGTTTTTAATTCTTTGCCAATTCAGTTGTTTGATGAACAACGCGTGATTTGTCAAACTTACTCATTCAACATTCATAATCATTGCATTATTTTATTAGTCGGCGATAAAAAAATTTAATTACACTAAATCAAGCTAATCTTCCCCTTGTTAGGAAACATTATTGTCACCGAACGATAAAAACGCCGGTACTGGGAAAATACATAAATCGATAAGGAAACAAGATAATGAAATTCCGTGAAAAAAAAAACATGCCGCTCCAACTCTATCAAGCGTACAATGGAAAACTTGAAACTGTCTAAAATAATCAATGGCAACTTTCCAGTTATAATTTTCATCAAGGTCGTTATAAACCTTTGAAAAACGTATACAAATTTATAGTTTAGTTTAGTTTAGTCACAGTTGGTAATTTACCATATACGTCAATGGTAAATTATCGCAATGCCACCATGGATTTTCCAGTGAATTCCAAGTGAAAGCAGTTATTTATTGCTTGTATGAATCAAGGTTTTGACCTGAATAAGTGGCTGAGATGCAGTTCAAGCAGACATGACACTATCAAGAGAGCAAACAACAGAGTACGTCATATTTGTTTCAACTCACAAACTATCAGCTGTCTCAAGTGCTCTTGAAGCGGCAATGAATGATTGCAAAATTTAATTCAATTATGGAATGTCAAACAATGATGAGGCAATTTCAAAGCATGTAACAAAATTAGTTCTCAGTATTCATCAAAAATTGACAAAACGTGAATAACTGCATCATGAAACTACGACGGTGATAATAAAGAATGTAAATATTCCAACTTATTCCATATTAGCTTCAGTTATTTGAGGTAAGGATATTTGGCTATTTCGTGATGGAAAATGTCCAGTTAATTGAAAAAATTGTGGAGGTGAAAATTCAGATTTCAGAATAGTTGAAGAAAATGAAAAGGCAATGGAATGATTTATATTAAAAACAAACTGAAAACTGATTCAAATTTCCTAAACTTAAAGATGTCATAAAAAATTTATTTTTTTTGAGACAGCAAATAAGATATTCTTTTTTTTTGGTTAAGAGCCACATCAAAAAAAGTTTCTAATTTGAAAAATTTGAAGAAAAAATCGATATAAGTAATACTATAAATCATATTCTATTAACACTTAATCTCAAATTCAACCCGAAATTCAAAGATGGAAAGAAAGCAAATGATTTCAAAACAAACTCTTTATCAAGATGGAGAAGTAAAAAACTAAAACCTTTCTTTCTCTAGGTAGAAATTCTTTACAAATTCCGAGCAACGCTCAATTTAAAGTTTAAAAATAAGATATTTTTAAGGAACGTTTCTGTTGATATGAAATAAAATTTATGTTTTGTATGCTTGACTTGTTGTAAAAAATTGTGTATTAGTCAAGAATTCGTTGATAACACCTACCTGTATAACAGGAATATAATTCTCGTAACAAAACGCTTGTAGCAATACTGTTTGGATATGGGTCGTAGCATCTCCTGGTCGAGATTGGGGAAGCACGCAAATTACAACATCCTCCGGTGATTTCTCAAGGTAAGCGATAGCCGGCAGAAGTCCAGATATCAATCTCTTTTCGACCTTTGCTCGGGTCAACATTCCGTGCACGGCACGTCCAAGTTTGCTTCTGAAAGGTAAAGAAAAACCAAAGGTCATTCCTGGTTGACACAAAACTCACACGGTGCGTTATCGAAAAGAAATGATTAGATTTTGTTTTATAATTTTGTGTTTACACAAAGTATATGATAACTAATTTATCAATGCCAATGAAAATCAATTCGCGGTTACATCATTTCTGATTGGCTTTTTAGTTTTGCTAGAAAAAAATCCTTCGTATAATTCATCTACATATTTAAGGGATGAGAGTTGATTGAGATATGCACCAAATTAACAAGTATTTACTCGAATATTATTATAATAAATGAATTAATGTATAATTGAACAAACCACAGAAAACACTACTCTGTATTCATAATGTTTTACCAACATTTCTGCACTTAATTTCTACATACCCCCCATTTTTTAATCTCCTATTTTCAATAATTAGGTATGTATATAAAAAAAATTGGTTTTGAACACTACCTACATATTTAACCCCATGATTTGGCTCCAGTTGGATGAAACCAGTTGCTATATACCTCTGTAGTGCTTAACAGGTATACACATATTTAAATTTATGTTTTGTTACAACCAAAACGCGAAAATACCAAATTTACAATAGTGGACTAAGAAACTGTTTGTTATAAATGAATATTGAAAGTCCTAAAAAGCCAGAATTTTGTTCAGAATTACTTAATTTACTTATAAAATTATGTAAAAAATAGATTAAATATGTAAAAAATAGATTAAATTTATAAAAAATTGATTAAATATATAAAAAAAAAGATGAGGAATATAAAGTCAACCATTGTTGACCTACAAATAATGCAATTTAAACACATTCTCACCTGTTGATCATTTTGCATTTGTCGTTGAACTTTGCCACACACATATCCGATTGATCTACGGAAATCGATGAATACACTTTCCTCAAGTATGTAAACACTTAAAACTGTTTTAGTTTCACTAACAAACTAGTTAACTCACGTTGTGTAATATGACACAATTTTATAATTTTGTTAGGCGTACAGGCAATCACTTGAACTATCGCTTGCAATTGTTTGTGACGTAAAGTTGTTGAAAACGCTTATATAGCAGAACGATTTGAGAGCGAAGTGGGGGAACGTCTGCGAAGCGGGCCTAGCCGGAATTCGAGGAATACCCCAAGCCGGGGTGGAAACCTTGCTCGCCAATGGTTAAAATTTGGAACTACGAGAGAATACAAAAAAAAACTGACCAATCTCTATAATAAAATGGATTGTAATTATTAAAGATTGATTGTATTTTTTTTAAATCGGTAGAGATAATTTGAACAGTTGAACATTTGTAATTTTTAGATTCTTAGAATTCTATTGATTGTTAATAACATCTGCACCTATTTCATTATTAATTTCATTACAACAGGGTCGATATAATTCAATATTTTGATTCTATATTTTTTATTTCTTTTCTTTAGGTTTCAAATGTGACCTTTATATTATCCTATATAACCTCTAACACTAAACAAAAATAATTGTCAACTACATTCAAATAGAATCTATACTCTATACCGTTTCAAGTTCAAGTAACAAGCTAAGAAAGGCAAATTTTGTCTGGAAGGTCCTTGACAGTTCTTTCAATAAAATTACTACATGGTATAAAACAGTATCACAATCGCGTTTGTCTGTTAGAACGTAATAAACTCAAAATTTACCAAATAGATTTTTATGCGGTTTTCACGAAGTGATTCAAGGGAAATATTAATGTGTAAATTCATGAATATTTTGTGAGGATTGCTTGAAATATGACGATGTTATACCCATCAGAAGCCGGAGCTGATGCTACTCAAGAAAATATCATAGAAACTGTTGCCTATATTCAATCCAATGTTCTAAAAATATATAATAGATTAACATAAGTAACAAAGAAAGTAATACAAATTATGAAACAACAACAAATTATGAAATTAATTGGTGCTCCGAGGCGACTTGATTGATTCCAGTGGCGCATTTGCTTTTTCAGTTTCAGGAAAATCCGGAAAAACTTGCAGCATCACATCATCTGAAATTCTTGATCTGTCAATGACCTCCCTTTCATAGAATTAAATGTAGGGAGTCTCCAGAGGCTCCAATAAATTCAATATATCGCCAGAATATTTATTGTCTATAAAAAATCCGCGGTGCGTGAAAAATTTTATGAAATTTTCCCAAATTCGAATAGAATAAAATAGAATAGAACTTTATTCGTCACTGAAGTCATTACAAAAAGGAGTACAGAATGTATAACTTATTGGACTCGCCACAAAATATGATGTAAATTTAGAATTTAGTCTACATATAAAAATCAGCACGTGAAGAAGTATATAAAACAAATACAGACATATATGAAAATAATACCTAATTACAACATATTAGTTCATGTCCCTAGAAATTCCTCTAACGAGTAGAATGCTCTGGATTCTAAATACTTGTGCAGGTAGTTTTTGAAAATCCTCAGATCGGCAGGATCAACTTTGCTATTAAACAAATCTATGAATCTATTATAGCAGAGAATTCCTTTATATGTGCGAGTTTTGCCAATGGTTAATCTTGAGTATGGTTGATGTAGGTTACCACATTTTCTTATATCGTACTTGTGTAAACTGCTATTTTTAAGAATGGAATTCTCTTGTGTTTTAATATTCAGAGTAATTTGAAATATATATAGTGGATACATTGTGATAATACCTATCTTCGGAAAATTTGATTTACTAGATGTATTAAGCTTGACTCCAACCATGCTTCTAATATTTTTTTTGGATTATAAATATCTGATTTAGGTAGCTTGAGCTACCCCAAAAACATTAGGCCATAACTGAGTGTTGATTGAACCAATCCATAGTATGCCAATTTCCTATTCGATATAATTTTTCTATCAAAGTATCATGACTCACAGTATCAAATGCTGTGCTTAAGTCGAAGTATAGAGCTATTGTGTTTTGTTTGTTGTTTAAATAGTTATAAATGTTCCACAGAGTTCTGTTACTGCTGTTGATGTTAATTTATTTTGACTAAATCCGTGTTGATAGTTCAACATTAAATTATGGTGTTCCAAAAATTTGTTGAGGCGGCAATTGAAAGCAAAGTCGAGAATTTTTGATAACTGATTTTGTAAGCAGATGTCTCTATAATTATTAACGTCATATTTGGATCCTTTATTTCTATATATAGGTACTGATTTGGAGATTTTCAAATTTGTTGGGTATTGACCTGTAACGAACGTTTCATTGATTAAGTGAGCTAGTGGCTCTTTTATATGTTCTCTGACATATCTCAACGGTCTTCCAGAAATTTAATCAATACCTTCAGCTGTTTTCTTGGTGGTTTTCATAATATAATCCTCAATTTCTTATGCATTAGTAGGAGAGAGAAAGAATGTATGATAGAAATAAGATATTAGTTTGATTTTATTATTATTAACATTGCAAATCATTGAAGTGATAACTGAATATATTACAAATTTCCCTCAAATCTGTCACACATTCCCCATTATAATTGAGCTTTAATACTGATTGATTTTGACTATGATTTTTGGATTCGTTAATAATTTTCCAACTTTCTTTCATCCTGTTTGAGGCATTTCTTTTTCTTTCATCATTATAATTTTACTTTTCTTGCTTTAGTTTTTTCTTTCTTTTAGTGAATTTCAATAATGAAAACATTTTTTCATTAAAACATTAGGTTCTTTGGAGCAGTAGCCACATCGTCAGTAAGTTGATTCATATTTGATGCATAAATTGATGACACATGTGTATTCTTTCGTCGATTTGATAACCATCTGAGTTTTCTAGACTGAACAGTCTGGTCAGTTTAGAGAAAACAGGCTGGTAGTCCGTGGTCGAATTGAACTTGTAGTACCAAACGTTTTGTCTGCTACTGCGGCAGACATTATCAGAGGTACGTGCGTTGGTTGCGGGGACGAAGGTTATACGTCGAAGATTATCCATAGGTTATCGAGTAGTGGTAGGTATGACTTCGTTTGTAAATTCAAGAATTATAAAAACTCCCTCTAATATACTCAATAGGGCGGAACACAGTATATTTACCGATTTTCTAAAACCAAATTATGAACTGTACATTAAATTGAAAAGGTTATATTTTTAGGAGTGACTAATTTTTTGTAAAAGAAAGTTTTTGGCTTTCTACTACTCCATCTTGATACAAAAAAATGTGGGAATCTTCCAAAGGAAGGAAGGAAGACATCAATTTCAAAAGAAGTAAATCTATACATAGATATGTAGATCATGCAAAGAAAAAACTTTCAGACACTAACTGGAAGAAAAAGTCCTCCTGGAAGATTCCCACATTTTTTTGTATCAAGATAGAGTAGTAAAAAGCCAGAAACTTTCTTTCTCAAAGAACTGTACAACTTTTAAGACGCTTATTTTTCGGTAATCTTTCGAATATTCTGATAGATTCATGTCATAAATTGTAAATATTAAAATAAACGTCAACCTCTCAAGAGAGCTAAGTATAAATATTTAATTTTTTTCAATTGATTTCTTCAATTGATTTCTTCAATTTGTTGGCAAAATTCATGAATACGACAAGTTACTGACTAATTGGATTTTTCAGTAGTTTATATTACGCAGTAGTTACAGCTTGCAACTTTATAGGAAGAACTTCGAGAATGACCTCTCTTTCTCTCTCTCTTTCTCTCTGTCTCTCTCTCTCTCTCTCTCGCTATCACCAACTTTTAACGAACGCACATCTAGTGGGCGGCACCATAACGGAATTCAGAAAGCTCTTCCTACATTTGACAAGGTGTAACTTTCCGGGGTGAACTTTTCAGTTTGTCTTTCACTACACTTTGGCAGACTCTCTCAAAAAAACAGTAGAAAATGAAAACACTTGTTTCGAAAGTATCTTTCTTTCATGTAATTCAATGTTTATATGAAAGTAGCTGTTTCGAGGGGGATTTTTCTTTCAGTTTGTTTCTGAAATTTACTTCTTTGCATGATCATATATTATAGAGTTACCGATAGCCATCTTGATTTCAGACAGTTTGGAGCCCAGCTTCCGTACCCTTTTGGCTGATTATTGTTGAAGAAGGACAAATGAGTTCATGACTGAGGGGATATCATATAGATTTTCGAAATTGATTGCTTTCTTTCTTTCTTTGAAAGATTCCCACATTTTTTTGTATAGAGATGGAGAAGAAGAAAACCAAAATCTTTCTCTCCCAAAAAGTAATCTCTCCTAAAAATATACCCCTATAGTATTTATAGTATTTCATGTTTTTTTTCAGTAAGCTGCGTTTTGAATAATTTTTTATGAGTTGTACACTACACTATGGGCTATACAGTATAAGACGTGTATCGAAGTTTGTCTGCTTTTATGGCCTGAATTTTCACCAGTTTCGCTACGAAATTAATATAAGGTGGGTGATAATAATATATTGTTGAATGTGGCAGAAATTCTGCATTCGATGATGGATAGATGAGATGGGAAAATCCGTCGTGTGAGTCTTCAGTTGTGTTCAGTGGTGTGATTTTGGTGTCAACCAAAATATTTCCTTCAATCGCATCAATCTTCCACTGATCTAGTGGGATATTATATAATTCCTATGTGGTGTCCCTTATTGAGTGTTTCTTCGATCTTCTGCATCTTTGTCTTAACAGTTGTGGCATTTCCAAACAATATTTATGTAATTAAATGTCCATAGATTTTTTATTTCGTTAGTGAATCCTGAATTTGCAATCTAGTTTTCTATTAATATTCTAAGAAACATCAACCAATTCCAAGCAAAATTTTGAAGTCAATTGGAAACGCTTTATTTTCTTTTTAATAGGATATTTCAATTTCAAATACAAAATATATCCGTAATTGAAAAATAGAATGATTTTTCTGTAATTTTTTCCTACTTCAGAAGAAACGGAAAAAATAAATTTATCATAGAAAATTTGCACTCATATAAATCTATCGATTTTATAAAACACGCATTTGCCTAATGACAAAAATCAATCATACGTGCATCACATTATTTACTGAAAACCATACTTCGAAGATATGGAATATACATGCGAAACATCCGAAATGACATATTCACCCATTCAGTTGTAGGTATATCCTAGAATCTAGAACATCAATGCATGTTATAATCACGGAAACCGATGAAGTTTATTTATATTTATATGTAATATAGATTATCGAACGGTGGAGTTCCCCTTCGTCCCCACGAATGTTTTGAGTGGTTCTTTTATTTACATACAAACATATGTTATCCAATTTGTACGTGCTTTTCATTGAGCGATAACATCATGCCATAGCAGTCGAGATTGGATGACCCCGATTTACGCGTAACCGTGAATAATGTGTGTAACCTTTGAATGTAAGATTATAGACAAAAAGGAAAGTGAAAATGGACAACTTGCAAATCTGTGGCATGTGATAGATCACAATCTGCCCTACTTTTTCGTCAATCGAGCTTTATTGTAGGTTAAGTTAATCATCAATTGTTTGAAATGTACAAAAAAAATTACTAAGTCTTCGAATATCAAATTGAAAGGAGTATATTTTTATAAGAGATTAATTTTTGGAAAAGAAGGGTTTTGGTTTTCTACATCTTTATTCAAAAAATGGAATAAGCAATTAATTTCAAACTAAACTAAACCATACTTGACCTATAATATTTTTGTAATGGTTATTTATTGACGATTTTATATTCAATACTACTAAAATACAACTTACTATATAATACTTCAGTACCAAACTCTTCAGACTCAACAACTACAAATAATTCAATGAATCACTTCGTTTGCAGGTTGAAGCAGAGCTTGATGGGTGCATCCGTTTTTTTTTTCGGGAAACAATATCTGATTTCACTTGGAGATATCCTTTTCGTACGTCCAAGTCAAGTCCATTTGCAAAATACTCGTTTTCTAATAAGAATCCCAATTCAATACCGTTTGAAATTTTAGTCTAAATATTGACGAAGAATAAAGCAGCACCGTCTATTTGTAAAATCGAATTATCTTCATCGTACTGTTGATTTAGATATACATTTTCAACGGCAATGAATCACCAATAAAAATTAAGGAATTTCAAAACTAATCAAACTGTATTAATCAATTTCAATATGGATTTTCATCAAGTATCGGCCAGTTCTATGCAATTAACATATTTCAGCCTAGTTCTCATTTTCCTTGCAATGCAAAAATATCATTCCGGTATATAGTGAATAAAGAGACGTCGTACAGTAATTTAGAATAGACAGACAAATTTTGAAATCGATAAGGCGATAAATTTTACTGCAATACATTTTCAGAAACTTCTAGTCTAAGTATAATCATTTATCAAGTTCATCCTCAAAAAAAAAAGTGTCAGCCAAAAGAACTAAGCAGTTTCGAACAAGTAACATGGTGGAAATGAAAAGCTACAAGTTTCAAATTTTGTATAACCATATTAGCAGTTTGTTCATGCTGTCATATCAGAAAAATCTTCTTGTAGTAGTTGTACCGATACATGTCTATAGAAATATCATTGTTCGCTGATAACGTATTGGTGTAAGGCAAATGAAATGGACCCAATATAGATAAATTTGCAGCTATGTTGTTGACTCGTTCTCATTCTCTTATTGTCTTCGATTATTACATGAAAGATTTTTCTTTGAATCATGTTGAAGTTGTAAAAGATCCAGAAATTCTTTTGGATGCAACACGTTGACCAGAGTAAGTGATAACCACTCCGTGGTTATTTTTTCAGAATTAAGTGGGATTTCTCACTTGTACTACTCTTAAGACTCCGTACTGTAGTTAAATTCGTTCTGGAATAAATTCTGATTTCGAATTCTCGCTCAATAAAAAACCGACTTGTTGAAAATGACTTATAATTCATTTTTAGAGTTGTTATCTCTGAACACATTGACTGGTCAGAACTTCTGAGTATGATACAACTTTTTTGTTTGAAAATCTCCACCAAACAAATTATAGTACAACCGTTAACTGTCAAGACTTTCAACACTGAATAAAAACTCCAACTAATTTTAGTGTATCTCGGGAAATATTTGAAATAAACACTCTATTTCTATTCACATACATCGAATCTCTCAAATAGGTTGTGTAATTAGATCTTGTGTTCGTGTACTGATTGTATAATGAAATAAATTTTAAAACTGATTTTGTTTTTCGAACTTTTGTCCGGCAGGAGAATATTGTTGCATTTTCATAAGAGTACAGCATCTGTTAAGGTCCAAATAAATCTGAATTATTACGCCACCATCCCAATTATAATTTCTATAAAACTGTGAAACATTGCATCCGCATCCTTCTGACCGAACTACCCATATCGAAAAACCCATTATCCAACACATGATACAATTTCGGCGGCCATAGAAGTTACACAATCTGCAGCATTTTTAACCCACATTTCACAATTTCAGGTACTACAAGATCCGGCAGACCGACGCCAGTAGACCACCGGCGCAAAATCTGCTAGCCAAGCTCGTTCCACGCTTCGACTTAGCATGAATCGAGTTGTTCCGCCGACATTTCCCCAGCTCGTTCTCGCTGATTCATTCGCAGAACTTTGGAATGTGGAATTGATCTGTTGCCGAGTATTTCCAACGCTTTGGGGAAACGACTTCTGAATGCACAGCGAGTGCATGGGGTTTTTGCATAATCAGCGTTATTTGTTTTGTATTAGTTATTGCGGGGGTTTTCTGTTTGGATATTTGTATTACGCAGGAGAAGCCCTAATTAAATTTCATTTTTAATTTTGTCAAATGGTCTAAGTGTTCGAAACCAATTGTAGGTAGCAACATTTCCACAGGTGATCCGAAGAGGCTAAAATAAAAAAAATTCAGGGAATGAAATAACACTTCAAAATGTGTATATTATAGGTAACACCTAGCAACAAAAGCTTGTCCTATGTGACAAGGTTTTTTGATCTTTAATATAAAGAAATGGTGTAGCTGAAAAATTAAAATTCATACCGGCGGACTATAGGTATTTTGACGTTGCAGTTTTCGTGCATCAGTATGTCTCATGAACACATACTTAACTATGAAAAAACTACAAAATACAATAAATTCCGAAAACAAGACGTTAAACTATTATTTTACTTATTTTTATGGTGGCATTTTACATAGTAAGTACAGAACATTCGTCAAGGAATGCTATATGTCATAAAACTAAGGTCAAGCTAAGCTACAACACGCTAAGCTGCAACACACTAAGCTCCCCCTCACTAGATATCTATCAAAATATGCCAAAGTGTGCCAAAACATCATTCAAGTGTTAATGAAAAAAAACAATGGTGAACCTCTTGGATCTACAAATTCACCAGCTGGTATATAAAGCTACTTAAATAAGATAATCCTAGTGAGCCGAAGTTGAGAAGAATCGAAATTGACTTCACCTAAAATCCATAGATTGAGTTAAAACGACCAAATCCCTAAAAGAAATCTAAACAACACGTTACTTCATAACAAAAAATGAAATAAAATCCCAGACGTTGGTAGACAAGATACAGAAAAATAAAGAATTTTTAAAAGAAGAAAGAAGATAACTGAAAGGCTTTGTGTGAAAAAAGCGCTGCTGTAATAATACAATTGTTTTTGAGAAAATGCTATTAGTTTAAACAGTTTTCTCTTCATATATGAAGATGAAACCTGGATAGTTTCTAAAGACAGGCTATAAAGAGAATTTGGCAAGATGATAACTCAAAATGGATCAAATATAGTGACAACGCTACTGAAGGTAAAGTTTATTATTGATATCTATAATTTAAGATCTTCAGTAATATATTGCAATAACTGACTAATATTCCTGAGTTTACTAGTTTATCAAAGCCAAATTTAAATTTTTTCATGTTTATTTTGATTACATATTTTTTATAAATATTTCTGTTTCCAACAATCATCACAGCGGTCACAAAATATTATGGATGTTTCATATCTGCCAGGCGTCCCGTGCCGGCTCTCAATTTGTTTTTAGTGTTGGAGAGCAGAAAGGGATTATTTTCCTATGAAAAATCTAAGTAAATAAAATTAATTTATTCAGTCATTGATTCTATTTGTAGGCAAAATTTGCGAAGTAACCGTGGTTTATATTTTGCAGTAACTTTTCGGAGTAAATACCAAAAAACATCAAAAAACCACATAAGTTGTGAAAATGATTTGGTTTATATAATAATTGAAAGTAGTTATAAGAAGTATCAAATTTAATTTTATTTGAACAATAAACTATTAGATATTTCGGCCCACAAAAATAATTGCAGACCCATTACTGGTAAAAAATTTACTGTTTGTTTTTTGGGTAGGTACCATGCAAAATAATATACCTTGGAATATAAGAAACAATTATAAAATGTAATTGGAAGAATTCTTAACAAAAAGTAAGTCCCGTAAAGTCACCCCTTCAGGAGTTGAATCAGGGAAATAAAGATCATTTGCAACTTAAATGTGTAATATAGATTCAAATCTATTGCAGCATTACGGAGCAACGCATTTTGTTTCAAATGGGCCTACTTTTTAGTACTCCTCGAAGGGGAATTATGTGAAAACTGGGAAATTTTACGTGCTATTGTTCATATATCCTGAGGTATAATTAGATGATTTACAAGATTGTCAGAAGATTTACTTCTGACAAAATAAAATCTGTTTTTCCGTTAATCAGCTGTCGCCCCTATACGAACGACAACTCTCAGAAGTTGAGAAACTTGTGAGAGTTGAAAGGTCTTACCTTTCAACGTGTGATTCCTAACATTGAACATATACAAGAGTATATGTTCAATGATAACACTAATTATTTTTTTGCACGAGGAGAAATACTGCAATTTCATTTTCAGTGCACTGGTAACTTGTTAGGAGCTGTTCGATTTTTCGTACCTACATATATGGACCATACACTTTTCGGGAAGTTTCCGTATTTTTCAATGGAAACGATGGAGAATGTCTTATTCTCACCGCTAAGTTATACCACATAATTGACCTAAGCTTAGTGGTGACCTGTTCTTGGTGAAAATTAGTATTACACGTCTTTTTTCAGCTCGCACACGTCTCTCGGAGTCTTTTAAGGGTTACTCGTGAATGATAAGTTCTGGTAAATAAATCTGAACACAAATCGCAATTTGTTTCTAGGTATATCTTCATGAAATTGGAAATATTGAACATACTCTATTCAAGAAACACACTAAATATTTGTTCAAAAACGTAACGAGGGTTTCGCTATACAATAGCTTCTTCTGGCGTGTCTACGCCCGTGTGTATGAAGAGCACATCAAAGTAGGTCAGATGAAATATTACACAATTGGTGTTTTCGCATCTAGAGTGTCACTTTTTAACGGTATCGAGCGACCTTAATAATGGATTTACAAGAAATGCTTCATATGAGAAATAACTTGGAATCCCACTATTTCGATAAATGATTTTCAAAGAATTTGAAAAATTTTTATCATTTAGGCACAACAGTATTTTTAAGAATCATTTTTTCAAAGTTGTATTCTTATTGTAGGTCGTCATTATTTCAAAATCATATCCTAAATATTTGTTATGTTTTTAACCAATCAGATTCGATCTAAAAATCAATATAATAAACATTCGTTCGTAATTAGTTGAATACAATTTGATTTTGTCTTTCAGAATTCCTAACTAATTAGAATCCGAGGTAAACTTCCTTTTTGCGGTTAGAAATATTGTGGTGGACCATTTACAAGATAAATAAATCTAAACTTGCTATGAATAGACTCTTGAATGAGTCAGTGAAAATTATATATAACTTACTATATATTTGTGAAGTAATATTTGACTGGTGAATTATACATTCATTTTAATAAAATTGAATCATTTAAGGAAACGTGATGGGTCTCCACATTTTATGGATTTCGAGTATTATTCAACTAACTTAAAATTTATTTGTTTATATTTATTTGAAAATTTTTATGTTTTTTTACCACTTTTATTTGTAACTAACGTTACTGCAGTTTCGTCCTATATGGACATTTTCAAACTTAAACAATGATGAATGAGTTTTATTGTTATTATTTAAATACCCCTAAAAGAATTCAAGAAATGTTCATATCGAACAAGTAGCATCTAATATTTTTTCAGATTTTTTAATGTGAACTGTAGCTACAATGAGACTGAAAGCGTTTTTTTTAAAAAATATCATACTATTCTCGATGTATGTTCTTTTGATGATTGTTACGATCATACGATCATTTCGCTTATATAGAGAAACCAAGAGAGTTCTAAATAATTCAATGATAAATTGAATTCAACTCCTATTAAACAAAAAAAATACAAATTCAAACGGTTTCCTAAGTTTCCTCTGTGATTTAGTTAGCAATAATGATTTCTATTCCTGAAGGAATTCCCGCAATTGGGATATAAATTAATCTCCCTTATAGATATTTGTCAACCACAAAATTCCTTATTTGGAATAGATACCTAAAAATCAACATTTATCTTTTCTTTATTTATTGCAGATGAGTTCAATCTTTTCCAGCTAATGTATTTGTACATAATTGTTTTTCCAATACATATTCAAATCAATATCTTGAAAGAACCCTTTAATTTTAAGCAGTTAAAGATAAACGCAAGTGATAAAATATGACAAACCTTGAAAAATATTGAATTTTGTTTCTACGTTACCCAACTATCGTTCCTATTCACACAACACTCGATACTTGTGTTATCTAAGGATTAACGTAGTCTTACCTGTTAACGTGTGATTCTTAACACGAAACACCTAGATCAGTCTTTAAGAGAATTTGGCTCTGAATTATCGTTGAAGTTGCACAAATATTTTTAGGAAATGAGATGGGAATACCCATTTTGGCATCTAGCGATTTTAAAAAACAAAACTTACCAAACAGGTAGAAATAATAAGGTGTCGAAAACATGTATTTTTACCTCAAACTCGAAGCCCCACTGAAATTCAAAACATCTCTTACAAATAATTTTTTCATCAAAATTACTTCCTTCAATATTTTTTTTATTCAATTCAATAGTGTCATATTGTTTTAGATGGATTTTTTCCCTTTCTTCAAAACGTTATGAAAGGAACATCTTGTACACTCCGGTGCCCAAGATGATCACTGCGGCAAGGGCAAGATGATCCCACGATCATGTTTTCCCCCCTCAATTTGAGATTATCATAGGTTACGGTAGAAATACCTAAATAAAGTCATAATCAGGGTTTACTATCTTTAATCAAGTCAGTCAGCCTCCATTATAAGTAAAGAAGAAAATAATCGTCCCATTGTATGAGATCTGTGGTTAAGTAAAGGTTTAACAACATTATATAATCTTCTAAAGCAGGTAAATAACTTATCTTCTAAAACAACTAATCTAGTAAAGCAAATCTCACTACTCGAAATCAACATCGAGAAAAATTAAAAAAATAATTTCTTCATTATTTTCAACAAATATATTTTATGGTTGTAAGCGCCTCCTGACGTTATTTTACGCCAATCACATATGAATTCATCAGGATCATCGCTATCTATCCCTGCACAAGCTTCATGGCCCCATATTTGGCATACATATTTTATCCATCCCTCGCCCCTATCATCTTTGGAAAATGTTTGCGTACAGAAAAGACATCCTGCGCCTTCTTCTTTTTCTTCTTCAGATGACTCACTCTCATACAATATTCTTCCTTTTATTAAACATAATCATCTTGCCCCAACATAACCTTTTTTATTCAATGATCGATAACATAACCTGTGTGGTTTCAACTGTTTCCATGCTGTTAAAAAATCAAAATAGAGTGATATACAAAGCTAACTAATACATCAGCAACGACAATAAAGTACGATAGAACACATCGAACATAATATTAAAGTCAATCTTTCTTAAGATCAAAGTCAGGTAATTTTTGTTTTCTTACTCAAAAAATGTGACTGTCACTCAAGAGCCATTACGATTGACTGAGGCGGGGAATATCAGGAACTACATTTTACCAATAACCACAACTAGATGGCACTACAGTTTCGATGCAATTTAAAAGAATCTTCTTTCCTCAATGGATCATCTCGTACACTTTTCCCCTACTCTTCTTTGTACTTGAAGTATTTTCAACTTTGTGATTGAAATATGTTAATCTGAAGAAATTTGTTGAATACCATCTAAATGGTTCAATTATTTTACCATATACCTAATGTCTATATCGTATCGATGAATATCAGATCGTGTTATGAATCACGTATAATGCTATCCTATGCTGATCACTCTGGCCACTTGCCATATTTTATCCTATGATTGACATGTGGAAAACCATCTACGTAATCGAACAGTGTTGTCAACCAACCCAATGAACTCGTTTTGAGCTCCAAAAAGTCATCTGTACTTCTGATTTTCCGAAATGTGGTTCAATGAAAAAAAAAATTGGACAAAATCAAGCTCTCGCAAAGCATTGATTTGATTTTTCTTGATAAATATTGTCTACTACTGTATATCAATTTCAAATGCCCATATGCTCTGCGAATTAGTTCATTCACATGTTTTTTAATTTCCACAAGATTTTTTACAATATTTCAATTTTTTTTTTGCCAAAGACTAAAATATTTGACTTACTAGCATTAATTTGTAGACCGTGGTTTGAAGATGAAGCTACAAATGCATTGATATCAATACTGATGCGTTCACATGCATCAATGTCATTAGGATCAAATGAATGGTAAATTTGAGTATCGTCTGCATAAAGGTGCATTCGACAATATTCCAAATGTTTGGTAATTTGACTTGTATATAGCGAAAAGAGAACAGGCCCAAAGATAGATCCTTGGGGTACACCTGATTTCAATAATAGGTCATCAGAATAGTTTAGGTCAATACGTATCATTTGCCGTCTTTCCGTCAAATATGATCGAAGACGTGATACTGTACTTTCAGTCATACCGAGATGAATCATAATTGATAATAAGATATCATGATTGATTGTATCAAATGCACGGCTAAAATCGAGCATAACTAAGAAAGAGCATTTACCCGTGTCTGTAGCTTCCATAATATCATTCACTACATGGAGAAGTGCCGAAGCGCAACCGTGGCCTTTTCTGAAACCAGACTGAATAATTGGAAGGGGTCTGTGATTGTCAAGATATGCTATGATTTGCTTTTCCATTATTTTTTCAATCATTTTGGACATCGTAGGTAGTATCCTGATTCCACGTAGATCTTTGAAATTTTCTGGATTTGATTTTTTGGTAACACTGTGACTATGGCACATCTCCATGCAGATGGAAACACATTACTGAAAAAACAAAAATTGATTATATGCGTAATGAAGGGAACAATTTGAGGACAACACAGTTAGATCATTTTCAAGCTTATTCCATCGCTTCCTGTAGAATTACTTTTGATTGAATTCATCATTTCATGAACAAATAACTCGTCAACAGCTTTAAATCTGAAATCCGAGTTCATAAGGGGATTCTTTTTGTAGAAATCTGAAAGGGTTGTAGAATTATCCGTTTCAGGTAAAGAATTTATGAAAAAATTAATAATTTCTTGAGGATTTTTCAAAGGATTTAGAATGTTACTCTTCTTCTTCTCGTTCAAAATATTATTCTTCCTAAGAATTAACCTCCGTTCTCTATCTGATGAGTGATTTAATTTGTGATTAAAAAAAGCCTTTTTCCCCTCGTTATTGCCTGATTCGTGTAATTTCTTAACTGTTTATAATAATCACAATCTGCCTTACGTTTAGTATGCTTAAATTTATTAAGAGCCCTGTCTCTAGTTTTCATAATCCTTTTAACATTTTCAGTTAACCAGGGTGCAGGGGGTTTGGTAAATCTTTTGGTCACTAACGGAGCATGGAAATCAAATAATCTGATAATAATCAACCAGAAATGAAACTTTGTCATCGACAGTATTAGGTATAAGAGATGAAAAAATGGTATTCTCGATAAGTCGTATTGAAATAAATCATAACTAAAGTTATTATAATTTCTATATGTCACCATTCTGGAATTTTCAATTTTATAATCAGTTTTAATAACCACATATATCAATTCATGGTCTGCTAGGTTGCAATCGATTACCCCCTTATCAACTACTGTTTCTTTATTCAAAAAAATAAAGAGAAAATTTTCAGGTCGAGTGGCAGGTATTCATTCGTAAAGATTATTTCCTGAAATATTTTCAGCTGAATGCATCGATATAATAACAAAATACCAATTCTCACATTGAATAAATTTATATCATCTGATACAGCAAGAACATTTGTTTGAAAGTATAATATTCGAAAATTTGAACAGAGTACGTAAATGACTAGAGTCGTATTTGTCAAAAATAGCCGACTGACTTGACGCGGCTAGATGCGTCACCAATACGTCGCGTATTCTTTTCGATTTCATTGAAATTCAGAATAAACGTTTGCAATTGAATTGGAAATGTCTCATTATACGAATAAGTTCCGATTATGATCTTGAGATTTCTGGATATCATATATATTTCATTTCATTTCAGTTACGGTGTATACATCGATTTTCTCGAACATAAATCAATTATGACGCTTCATAATATAGTCCTCACTGATTCGGAAAATTGTCTTGCAGCCAATGGAGTTTTTCAGTCTTTTGATTTGAAGGACTGTAGTCTTATTTTGGTGATGTTCTTTTTATGATTTTCCGTCAACCAGCTGTTGCTCTCCTACAAACGACAACTATCGAAAATCGAAATTCGTACGAGCTAAGACTAATGAGGTCTTACCTTTCAACGTGTGATTCTTAACACGGATGAGTAAAGTGTGGCAATTCATTTTTTATTTCGGTCTATTGCATCTGTTTATTACATTGGTGAGTTTTATTGAATTAACATATTCATTTGAGTCACAGAGAGTGACCTATGATTAAAGAATAATTACACCTGGGTATTAATTTCGTGGCTGTCAGTTTCATTTGTTCCATCAGAAATTATTCTTATTGAATATAGGATAAAGAAAATAACTTTTTTCTGATTTCTACTAAGGTTTTTATTTGTCACGACCGGTTTCGGATTCTTAAACCATTCTCGAGTTTTACAAAAGTTATTTTCTTTCTCCTATATTGTTAGTTTCATCGCTGAAAAACTCTGTTTTGGTGCACAGAAAAATCAGAAGAAAAAAAGCACAAATGTGCGAAAAAAATAAAAATTCGAAGATCTTGTATATATTACATCTCGTTGGCAACATTGAAAGCGAAACTTTAAGGCGGACGTTCACTTGTGAAGCGTCCTTGGCCCTGAATTTAGACGCCTTGGCACCATTCATAAAATTTCGTACTTAGTAGGTAGGTAGATCTATTTTGAATATTTCACGGTAGAGTTTATTTCACTCATAATTCTCAGATGTTTATGACGACTGGGAAAACTGAGTTTCAGATAATAAAAAATGAAACAGAGTTCACGTTTAAAACTAAAATAAAACAACCTAGAAAAAGAGTAGGTATATCATCAATCACCTTCATTGTGGTAGAGTGTTCAGAAATATAAATACCTATATAGAGAAGTATTTAAATGTTACGAGATTTATTTCAATAGAGTTATTTCTTTATTTGATGAAAACACTTTTACCACATCAGAACTTGTCTCTCGATACGTGTTTCGTTAAGCAAGTTAGCATCATCAGTAGATGGCAGGCAGTTTCAGTCAAGTGAGCAATAAGAGAAGCCAAAACCCGATGTCTGGATCTATGTTTTATTGTTTGTTGTCAGTTTTCGACTCCGAAAACAACATTTGTTGGAAATGCAATGAGGCCAGTGCAAAACTATAATTATAATAAGCCTGAGTTACTTTTTAAAATGTATATTGAAAAGATCAAAAACATATAATCAACTGAAATCTGATAGTCAAACAACAATTTAAAATAAGTGTTTGATAAGGTGCGTTGCATTTTCAATTACCAACAAACATTCATATCCGTGATCACTAATTGTGAACTCATATATTTAGAATCATGAAGAAAACTTTTGGCCACGTCATTCATTGGATATCTGAGAAACCACCTTTTGAAAAGAGTTTAGGCCTAACATAGGACAAGCTAGGTTGTGTGGATTGGTACAGATTTATGTCAACAACAATGTAAATTTTGATGTCGAAAATGTTGACACTCGATGCTCAATTGAAAAAATGTTCCTTATTAACTTTCTGGCATAAATGTTAATAAAAATATCGTTTTTTATTTCTAATGTTCATGTTTTTCTCTTCGAGCGTATACTTGCGGGTATACGCTACGAATATTTTCTAAAACTATCTTATTTTAAATTAGTTTTCCTATTCTTTTCGAATGAAATCTTGTTATTGTCGTTCTACAGAAGTAACTTTTGCTACTCACAGAATGAATTTGAATGTAAATATTTTATGTGGAAATTACTCTCATCACATGTTGGAAACACAAATTTTTGGTTTTCAATTATTTTATTCGAAAATTGAAGAAACATATTAGGATTTTTTTTATTGAATCAAGATATTATATCCAGGATTTCATTGGGATTTTATTTGACGTCTGATTTTCAGCATTTATGATTGATGTTTAGAAGATATGGAACACCAAATTGTAAAGCAATTTTCCAGCAATACATAATAATCGTTTTCGTAAGTTTTTTGGTAAAAAAAGGTTTTTTAGCTTTCTACTTCGTAATCATTAAACAAAAAATGTGAAGAACTTCCAAGGAAAAGAAGAAAGAAAATAAATATACAATAAAAACTTTTTATAAAGATAATTAGAGCTTACACAGATACAAACTGGAAAAAAAAAACTTTACGAAACAACTACTTTCACATTAACATTGAATTACTCGTAAATCAATTTTCCCATTTAGTTTGTACTACAAACATTTATGGAATTCAACAAGATATCATTCATATCTTGTCTTATCACCGCATCAGCGCCATTTTGGATAACAATAAAAGGTAAAGCACTCATTTCTTTCATACCATGAGGAGTTTGCACCGGAAGAGACAAATCTGCTCTTGCCATGATGACAGTACGTATAAGCATTATACGATAAATTAATCCCAGCCATAGGAATTTCATTTAAATTGAAAAGAAAATATTTGTAGGAGAGATTAGTTTTTTTGTAAAAAAAAAACGTTGGATTTCGTTTCGGAGATGCAGAGATCGTAAGAGATGCACAGTTAATGTGTGATTGCAAAAAAACTCCTTTACCTGACAGTTTTGTTTCCAAATATTCACAAGCTCCCATGTTCAGTATTGCGATATTGCGTAATTTTCAATTTGCAATGAATATTTCCTTTTAAGGATAGTTATTTTCAGATTGCTTTCTTATCAACGCTTACACCTAAAAAGTAAATGTTTGTATATCCATCTTTGTCGAATGCACTTTATATAAAGAATACTTGAAACAGTTAAGTAATCGTATAAGCAGATTTAGATGAATCACTTGGTAATACCGAACGAATTCCTGAATTTTATAAATTTTACGTGATAACACTTTTTCTAAAAACACCAAAGAAGAAATGTTTTTTTTTTAGAATTCCATGTTTTCCTTTTGAATTCGAATGTGGGCAAAACATAAAACTATTTTAATAAAGCAATATACCTACCCATATCTAGGTCATATGGGTCCAACTTTTTTGGTATGAAAATCATGGAGGTGTTCAAATACCAGAGTGTAGAAATGTCATATACAGTGTGTAAAAGCCAAACGGAATAAATTCATTATTTTGGTTACTATACATATTTAAAAAAAAATCCCGAAACACGTCAAATGTGAATTATAATTTGACATTCTTCAACGTAAAAATGCCACCTCTACCTTCAACCCCTTTCGAATGACAGGTACAACCCCCAATTTTTTAAATGAGAAGTATAGGTTTGTGATATATCGTTTGAGAGGTCTTTTCATTCTCTATATTCAAAAATGTATCCGCTTTCACGTTTATTACAACAATTAAGATAAAGTAAATTAAAATCACGTGGTTAACGAAATTTGATACCTATAATACACTCAAAACTTTTTGCAATATTCTCAGCAAAAACCATAGCAATGTTCTTTTTAGATGGTATCCTTTAAAAAACTGTAAATAATTTCACAAACATAGTCTGGCAGCGATACAACAAAAATTCCGTTTGATGCCTAACGATTGCATATTGCATGTTGTCAATGATGATCTGCATGTTGTCAAATTGCATGTTGTCAAATCTGAACTGAGAAGAACCGAAACTGTTTCAGATTATTCTAATCATTGCACTAGTTTCAAGATGCTTATTTACAAACGCAAAGACGTAGTATTGATATTTTAAAACCTGGTTATTATTGACAATATTTATGAAACCGAAATTACTCTTTTCCATGCTAAATTCATTATAGCACTAGCAGTCATTATATCAACTCACACAGAATCAGTTACCCTAAAAATGACGTAACAATCAACGAACATTGGGGTCGATATATTATCAAATAGTAAAATTAAATTTTCTCTAGTACCATTCAGACAGATGTTTCTGAACATTTTTAGGAATCACACGTTAAAAAGTGAGACCTTGTTAGTCCTTAGCTAGCACAAGTTTCGACTTTTGAGAGTTGTCGTTCGTAGAGGGGCGACAGCTGTTTAACGGAAAAATAGACAGACTGATCAAAATCTACTTACCTATTGTCTTGCTATCCATGATATTGCTATCCATGACGACATTCGAAAAGAGGAGGAAAAACGAATAAAATATCGAGATTTTCTTTTCGAACTCCGCAGACTCTCTCCAGATCACTCTGTCAAGATGGTTGTTCTGATCATTGTTCTGATTATTGGAGTCCTTGGTGGAATGATATCCTCTCTACTCTCGAGTCTTAAAATCATACCGGCTTGCCGCACTAAGGCAGACATCTTAGCCGCACAGATGCAGAAGGTTGTCATTCTTGGCTCACTGCGCTTGCTTAAGGCACATGATTCTCGAACCCAGTGATCACTTACCCCACGGTGTGGGGTTGTGTGTGGGGTTGTTATTTATATACTGATGATTTTCACTCAATTTGCAAAGTTTGTATTTAACGCGAAGTTCGGCTGTGTTTCCTATTCTGAATAAATATATGCGTTCCTCGTATCAATATATTTAGTCGGTCGCTGAAACAGCAGCAGAACAAAGGGATTCGATATATAGACTCGCTACAGAAAGCATCTCAGGTGATTCGACAACCTACTCAATGAATTAAGAAAGTTGCTGGCCAGCTAGTGTTGTGTGATCCAACGGGTTCTTACGATCATCTTTCTGGAACCAGAAGTCTCTCTACAAGCCGCTACTATAGCCGACATACACTCAGGTGAGAACCACAGCCACGTAATCTCTCTCGCATTTTTTTTGTATTCTGAAAAAAATTCTATTGGGAACTTCCTCAAATCATACAATCCTATGTTATACTACAGTCCACTTATCTAATGAAGCTACAGTATTTATAGAAAATCACCAAAAACAGATCAATCAGATAAAAATGATGAAAATTAATATGAAAATGAAGTCATATCAGAATATCCTAAATCGAATAAAAATTATTTGCAAATGGAAGATCCAGAAAATTATAAATAAAACAGTGAAAACTTGATCCCTGAAGGCAATAACGATGAAAACATGGTGAGAAATGAAGAAACTGAATGAATACTTGAATGAATATTTATGTTTGACACAATCCTATCGGTATTCGGATCCTGTAACTCTAAAAGAAGCGTTAGAAAGAAAATATTCTGATAACTGGAAGAAAGCGACAGGAGAAGAACTTCAAGCTCACCACATTAGCAAAACTTGGCAAATTGTTGATGAACCACCGCAAGGTAGAAAAACCATAAATAGCAATGGGTTTTCAAATTGAAGAAATCGTGAAGCGTGTTGAAATAATTATATTATTTATAAGTTTCTTGGCTGCGAAGTAATTTATTACCTCGTTAGAGATGATGTTTTGTTTTTGTCAAGTTGTTGATGAAAACAAAAAGGCAATCTGACATATATTTTCATTTCCTTGTACTGTAGGTAATATTGAATCTACATTAAAAGTTGTTCAAAGTTGATTAAAGTAGTCAGCATTGCTACGTTAACCGATAACAATATTTATAGAAAAAAGAAAAGGCACCCTCAATTATTGAACAAAATGTGGTATCAGATATAAGTTCCCAATAAAACACAGAGAAAAAAACCGTCAACAATTTTTCTCTTCGTCATATTCTGTAGTTAGACGGGCATATAATAAGTACGTAATCAATCAGCAATTAGCAAGAAATCATGAAATTCGTACGCCCGGAAGAAAAGGAAGAAGTGAAACTGTGAATATATATTTTTGTTGTATGTTTCCCATTGTAAATTTTCCAAATAGTGTATGAATGCATATCTACGTAGAATAAATCTTGCACACAAACAGTGTTGAAATAAACATGTGTGTGTGTAATTATACTTCGTCAGTTTCTGAACATCTCTTTCCTGATGTTAAAGCTTAAAATCATTATCTTGAATCATATTATTAAGATGACTGACCTTGTTCATTTTTATTATCAATTCCTGCACGACATCGTTGTTATAATTATTTGGAAACTATCCTTCATTGTTTACTGTTTTTGTGAACGGAAAATTATTTTTGCGCGAATTCGTATTTGGGGTTATCGACAGATCGTTCATCTCTGTCATTAATTTTTACTAATTTTCTTTCGGATTTTTTTTTCTGATAAGGTAGGTGTTGTATGTGATAAATTGGATATATTTATTGGGGAGTTAGATCTTCTCCCTCAATCCATGAATTAGGACGTATTTTTGCTTCAGCATATGGTTGGCGAAAGTGATATCTATCTGTTTATCCGTAATTGTGATCTCACCTGTGGCGTCAAAGAACGGGATGTCATTATCTTCAGGAATATTTGTGGCGACCGTAAAGAGAATATATAAAAGCAATTATCAGGAGAAGATGGTATAACCAGACGGAACGCTAATGGGCATCAGCCAAAATGATTTCATAGTCTGGAGAAATCAGTCTACACGTCTTTAGGTAGGTACCGTAAAGTGCGGCTATCAACTCTTGTTTCAGATTCTCGAACGCTTCTTGTTGGACTTGGTCCCATATTCAAGAATTTTTTCTACCTTACAGAACAGTCAAGTTTCCGATAGAACGACGAACTGAGAGCAGAATGACCTGTCATATTTACATAAGTGAGAACTTAATGCCTCATGGGATTCTGTAATATCTGACAACTTGTACCCTCTCCGGATACGAGCAAATGCCTGTAGAAAAAAGCATAAAGCCAATGAATAACCCTTTTGCTGTGAAACCAACATTCTTCAACCGTTCGAAAACCCGATTTAGGTGATCTGGGTGCTGCTGAATACTTGGCTTGAAGCAAATTTATAAATAACCATCCGTGTAAATAACCAAAAAATCAGAAAATTAGACCCCAAAATTCTTATCAGTGGTTCTGGCGAAGAATGTGATTATAGTGGAGATATAATAAGTGGAGACACACTATTGGGAAGTTGGCAACTTCTATACTACAGGTGCCAAAGTCAGTTTGCGAAATGTGAAACTTTCATATGAGTTTTTGGTCGTTCAAAGATTTTATAATGCCATCAATTTTTAGAGATACTTCTCAAATGTGGACATTGTATGTTTTTTCGCGGTTGTATTAAGGAGAGAAATACAGGGAGTAACAAAACCGATCGATAATCCCCCATCGCTTGCTGGGGTGGAACATTCCATATACACCTTCGTCCACTTGAGGTGCTCCAAAACAGGTTCCTGAAATTTATGCTATCAAAACCACCACATTATTCAACAGAATCATTGTATTCCGAAGCTAAAGTTTTCGATATCCGCCAACTGTTTTACTATAATATTGTCATAGCTTATTACAAGAACAGATGTTTCACTCTTCCGACTCACTTATACAACACCCGTAAAAAAAAATAACCACGTTATTCCTCAAACGCAAAAATCAATTTTCCAGCATTCATACAATTATCTTGCTCCTAAGCTGTTCAATACTATTCCCGACGAAATGCGCAGTGTCACAATTATTCATTTGTTCAAGAAAAAATTAAGATTATTCATATTATCTCAACCAAGAAATTTTTTTTCTGAACTTGTTGACAAAAAAAATATTTTAAATTTGTGTGTTATGTTTGTTATATACCTGAACCCATATGATGCATATGTTTGCATGTACATCATTAACATCAATTCATTTAAGTATAAAGCAGTTTCATAATATAATGTATAATGCGCGTTATTATTTTTTGAATTTTTTTACAACAGTACCTATTATGAAATGAAAAATATCACTCTTCTGATCGTTCACCTTCTAGGTTTACAATTTGGTCATTTTATAGCCCTAACATTATTTTAAAAAAAGTGTCTGTATGTATTTGTGTGTGTATGTGTTAAGTTTTCTTTTTTAGGCGAAACAAGTGCTTCTGCACTTATTGCCATTTTACTTTATTCAACATAGCTATTATTTGTTTGTATGATTATAATTATTCTTTTTCATGAATAAAGTCATTATTATTATTATTATCCTTGAAATATAAAAGTTCGGAATTATCGAACTGGTAGGTACCCCTTATGGCATGAGCTGTATAGCTTGTGTCGCCGTCCTCTTGAAACCACATGTTGTTGGTGTCCATATCATCCAATTCAGGCCAAAAGAAGTAGATAATATTCGACCTATATTGCTCGCCGTTGACAGTGATGGCCTGGCCAACGTCGTTCTCAAAGGAATATGAACCGATACGCCGCCAGCCCAAAACTCACACCAAACAGTGACTTTTTCGGGACTTTTTGGATGTTCATGTGAACTGGCATTTTCCCAAATTCAACAATTTTGTTTGTTCACGTAACCATTCATACAGAAATGGGCCTCATCCCTTATAAAAGGTATAATTTCCTTAATTCAACCAAATATTCGATTATCTCTAAAAGTTGATGACGTTATCAAATCTTTGGATCGATAAGATTTTTGAGACTGAATTTCCTGACTTCTTGGTTATTAACATCGATGAACTACTAATTGATTCATCAATTGTGCACCTGGACCATCTGAAATAGGTTTTAAAACGGTTGAAGTAGATGGTTTCACAATAAAAAGGTCAAAATGTCATTTTTACGAACTAAAATATAATTTCTCGGCTATATGCAATCTCCTTAATCCAAGGCAAAAAAAAAACTTCCAGAAAAACTATAGACCAGTTTCTTCACTATCATTTATAACGAGAATCATAGAGAAAATCTTTGATATTTCAAGAGATTACCAAAATAGTTTCTAGAAGCGAAGATCAATTGACGACCTTCTTAATATGTCACCCACACTTTTGAAACACGGAGATTCTCGGACAGTTGCGCTCGATATTTCCAAGGTCTGGCAAGAGAGTTCACTAAAGCTCAGTGCATCTTTATTCGTGGCTTTCCTGCTTTCTCAAAGACCATTCCTCACAAGTTTTCTATTATACATCAACGATCTATTGAAGAAGACCATGAATCCAATACATTGCTCTGCTAATGACCGCATACTTACCTCTTCTTTCCATTTGAATATCCAAACATCAGTTGCCAATGCAAGTCTTCGGCGAAAACAGGAGGTTTCGTATATCAATGAAGATATAGGCAAAATTTCAGATTGGATACAAATATGTCTTCTTTTTTATATACTGTTTCTTTGGGTTCCTTCCCAAAAAACAGTATGAAATATTGAGTCCTCCACAAAAAAAAGTCGTATGAATATGTCTTCTTTTCTTTGAAAGTTTTCTTCATTTTTTAAATAATGGAGAAGTAAAGAGCCATAAAGTTTCCTTCCCAAAAAAATATATATTCATATTTTGCATTGTCTTTTTTGCGCTTTTCAATAAGTACAGACTATTTATAGGTTTTGACCTATATGAAGTTTCACTAATCCACTCACCAAACAAAAAATGACTGCATAGTTGTTTGACAAAGCTGTACCTACTATGACATAATGCAAACTTTTATCAATTTTATATTTATTTCCGCATATACTAATCTGTCAAAGTACTAAAAATAATTACTAAATGATAATTGTTATTGCAAATATCAGTAAGAATAAATGGCGTCAATTTCCAATTTCAAATTCAAAATACCATTTGGCTATTTACTCCGAAGTATATGAAAGAAAATTAAAAAAATCAACAATTATCATTGAAAACTCTTTAAACATAGTTGTAGCCCCCTACTTTCATTACTTTCTAGTTTGTAATGGGAACTGAAATAAATATGCGGTAGAAAAGGTGGAGGTGTCTTCAGCAGTTAATTTTGATAAAAAAACACAATGTGTTGAACTTTTCTGAAACATTCTTTTTTTGTAAAAATATTGAAACTATTTTTGTCCGATTTTGATGAGATTTGAAAATGTAATTTTCAGTGATAAGAGGTTCGTTTAGCCTGAGTTAAGTACAAGTTTAATCTTCCTCTTCAAGATGATCTCTTGGTGATTGAAACACGTGTTGAAGTGTTGAAAATAACGGTTTGGTGTTGGGATAAAACTCCAGTAATATTCATTACTACACCAAAGGTTCCAAACAGTGCGACACAAGTACAAAATATTGAGTTTAGTGGCGTTTAGGACACAGTTTAGCCAATATTATTGACCAAAAAATGCCAGTGATGTTTTTACGTAACATTCAATTTTGTCATGGATATTGTTTTATTTCTATCAAACATAGTAAAAATCTTGAATGAAAAACGGAAATCCTATCTGGTATAGTCGAAGTAAACGATATTGTGCACACTCAAAGTTGGCGGCACTCTCAATACATAGAAATGAACTGACTACGAACTAGTCCACGTGAACTGTAGAATTGGCGGTTCGTATTGGATAATTTTTACTAACCGAATTTTATGATTGGCTGAAGAGTCATAAAATTAAATTTGAAGTCATATGTTACGGTGACTAATAAAAATCGGGGAATGCGGGGATGGTTATCGCTAACGTGTTCCGTTCAGGAACTGATCGCGATTTGAGTGTTGAAATTCGATATTGAAGTGAAGTTATAATCACTTAAAATTTTTGTTATCTGTGTTATCTGAGCTACTGTGACAAAATTCTTGAGAATTGGATAAAGGAACTAGTATTTAGATTTAAAATAATAAACAAACGTCAATCAGTTGTGGAAAGCAGAAGAATAGTGAAATTGTGTAACAAATACTTAGAACAAATAACTAAATATAGACAAGAACAACGGCAAATTTTCTATTTGAACGAAACTTGGTATGACACTCACGACACAGTTACGAAAGGGTGGACTGATGGTTCGAGAATGTGTAGGCCTAACATGCCCGCAAACAAAGGATCGCGACTAATCATTGTGCATTGCGGAGGAAGTACAGGATGGGTTCCGAATTTTTTGAAATTTTGTGGAAAAAAACTTGAGGACTGTAATGTTGACTATCATAAAAACATGGAAGCTAATATTTTCGAGGAATGGTTTGAAAATATTTTGATCCCAAATTTGGATGCGAATAGTGTAATAGTTCTTGACAACGCTTCTTTATTCGCGACAGCTCATCAAAGTACCGAATAGAAATTCTAGGAAAGATGAAATACAAAGTTTTTAAATGGGTAATAATTTGTATTTTGAAGATTACTATACCAAAAACAAACTACTTATTAACAGCGATTATTCAAGTTCATGCGGAAATCGAACAAAATTCACGGATTTTTGCTCACTCCAAAATACTTCACTTCCCAATATGTCTTTTGCAATAAATTCATAGTTTTTTGGTATATCCAGTGTTTTCCTTACATAACATAGACCTCAATAGGGAATGTTCCTCCTGACGAAAATCAGGTAGTTTCATAAAAGAGCTCTAAAACAACGCATTTCAAACTTATCATTTCAACCTTTTTTTTTAATTATTTAAATACTTGAAAAAGAGGAATGAAATAATGCATTCAACATTTAAAGGGATTCGTTTCTATTTCACCATTTGGCAACATCGGTTATAGCTAATAAAGGATAATGAATGTGTTTCCTGTATGAGACAAACAAAGATGACATATTTCAGATGCGTGCTGTTCTGTTAACTTATGTTCCGAGTTCTGAGACATTCTGTGACATATGACATTTTGTGCACCTAACCTATCTTCCTCTATATAAATGAATAACAAAACAACTATTGTTTATGTGGCTTCTGGAGATGGTATTGAACTATAATTTATATTTTGCCTTAATTGTTGATTTATGAAGATAATTTTCCTTTTTTAAAGTAGAATATTTAGGTACGTATAAATTATTTCAACTTGATATAGGCGCTGTTGCCAATATGTGAATTAGAAACAAACCCCTTTAAAAATTAAAACCCAACATTTGAAACATCAATTTGAATACTTTTTGAAGTGAATTTGAAAAACTCATGAATTAAACTCAACTTTATTTTGTTCAAATTTGCATTTGCTGTAATAACCTAAATTGAAAAACATTCCCCATTATAATGTTTTCAGCGTCACAGCATAAATGCCGCATTGCCCAAGATTCAGATCTAAAATAGCATTAGATAGTTACAAAGGCAACAAACATCCATTTCTTGAACTCTTATTACCCTGTTCTATCACTTGTTTGTACTTTATTTTTTTGTTCCGTGTTGGGCCACTTGAATATATGCAACAAACATTTGTTATTACTCACTATCTCTTATCACCTATGAGTGATTTCCTGTAACTTTATAATACTCGTATCAATACAAGTGGGAAGTGGGTTTCATCTGTGGTTTTGCTTCAAACAATACACGGAACTGCTTTCAGCTCATTGAAAGAATATTGAATGTGAAGATTTTATTTCATTTTCGTTTCTGTCGAGTTTGAAGACGCAGGTGAGTAACACTTTCAACGAAATATTGCGTTTGTTTGTGTCATTATCGGATAATAAGTACAACAATGATCTCGTGAAATTCTTGGCACTGTGAAACTTGAAATTATCTATTTTAATAACCACAATTTGTTTCCAAAAGTTATTCGCAACACCTCTGTATTTGTTTATAGTACCTATGTGGTGAAAATAATCGCTTTATTTTTTTTTATTTTGGAGAGTAGCTTTGAACTCTTACTTGTAAATAGGACCATACCTACCATCCAAGGGTTGAACAATCATTTTCTAAATATCTTACAGGTTAAAACGTAGTTTTAACCGTTATGATCTCTTACAAGGCTCAAAACGTCGTTAAAAAACAGGAATGACAGTTTTCTAAGCAAACTAATGAGAACAATAATTTATTTTTTTCTCGATTCGTTAGCCAGTGGATACACAACAGAACCACAGTATACTTATTTACAGTAGTCCCACTTAGCGTCGGTCCCTTTGATGTTGGTGTCCAGGAGTTTTACAATCTTGACGTATTTGATACTAATGACATTTCTCCCTACTACAATCTCAACCAAAGCGCCTAACGCTGCTCAACGTAACAACTATTCATATAAACTGCTCAAAAAATACAGTCAATGAAAACCATGTTGGGCACCTGAGAAAATTGTACAAATGATAATTTTGCATTTGTGTAATATTCAAGTATTCTCCAATTTGGGCAATGATGAACTATATTTCAAGTAGATTTCAAAAATGCATGGGATCAGCAGATGTTCATATTCGGATGTGACAAAATATATTTAAATTTCACAGTAGGTTGGGTGAAACCCATGAAATTCGACAACTATGGTAGGGTTGCGTGCCTGTCTTGAACTCGTCGTTTGCGCAGACCTAAGACTACAAGTCCTGTATCAGCCAAAAATTACCCGAAGTGGGATTATTGTATATAGTATACTGTGACAGAACACTGAGTTTTGCTTCAGACAAAACAGTGAATTAGTCGAATTTTTCCGATGAAACTATCGAACCATCGGACTTGTTCGGATTTTGACGGGGTCGGAATAATAGTGTTAAGGTCGGGACACACTTCTTCGTATATCTCTCTGATCCGACTCCGGTTTGATTTTGCCCCAAAAGCGGACCGGAGCAGGATCGCCAGTGAGTAATCACACTTGTCATACATGTTTCCGACTTCTTTCCGATTTACCGCTCCGGCTTGATACACTTGCCACTCTAGCCAGTGTCGATTCAAACATATCTAGGAAGGTCCTCTAAGCAAAATGTTCAAGAATTTTAGCAACTGCGATTCAGCCATTAAGGCACACTGTTTGGAAGAAGAAGATGAAGAAAATCGAAGAGCTCTCATAGAGAACAGCGGTACAACTCTTCAGTCTGATGGTCATACAGAACTGGATATTTTCTGACTTGTTCAATAAGCTCCGGTTTTGTAACATTTTTGTAATTTAATTTGAAGAAAACAAAAACTCAAATATAAATACAAACTCCAAGCGATACGCATCCCGCAGCTGGAGAACGAATAGGCTGCACCATCGGATCATGATCGAATACAGGATCGGAGTCGGGTGGGAGCGGGGTTGGTCACATATCGGGACGATGTGAACTACTCTATTCGGACTAAAGTACCATTTCCCTCTCAGACACTCGTCCGACTGAATGTTGGGAGTCGGATCTGAAGGGTGTATGACAGGTGTGTTCCGGCCTTTACTCTGTGTAGTGCCCTTGCACTTTGTAGTTTATATAAAGCCACCGTTAAGCACAATGATTTAAATTGTTTTACACCTCGGCTATCCAGCGCGTACCTTCAATCTCCTTTGTCAATGATGTAATAACTACGTTGATTTATTAATGCTTTCTGATATATACTACATCTTTCCCTTATTTTAGTGAGAGATATATTAACAATATATATTAACAAAAAAAATTATAGGTAACTTTTTAATAGAGCCTTCAAAATATTCATGCACTTGAAAGGAAAAAATGCTAGTCCATATTCCCCAAGTTCCTTTTAGTCTGGGTCACAAGATCCTTTTTTTGGAACTTCTGTCCAAGGGCAAAGAAAATTATGATATGAAGAAATCTCCTATAAAAAGCCCCACCTCTCGGAACTCTATTACCAATATTTATAGTTTTAATTTAGAGGTAAAAATAATAATAATAATAGTAATATTAATATATTTCAGAGAATGCTCTACATTTCATAAAGAAAACATCACATAAAATGAAACAACGTCACAAAATTTCTACATAAAGGTTTATAACTTATCTAGATATTCCTGAAGTGAATAAGGTTATAACTAACTTGATCAAAAGCTCTTTGACACCTGTTTCGAAATTTTTTCAGGCTCTCTAACATTTTAAGTCTCTGTGGTAATTTAATGAAAAACCTTATAGACGCATAGGATGGATGCCTCTCTGACACTTTCAATTTGTGAATCGGAAAAGATATATTCATATTGCGCTTAGTATAATTATGACTTGGTTTAGCTTCCAAAAATCTACTTTTATTTTTAAATAGGTATTCTACACTTTCATAGATATAGATCGCATATACTGTAAAGATATTATTTGCCTTGAAGACGAAAGTTCAGTTTGAAAGTAACTCTCATAATTCCTTTTTGGATAAGGAATATAACAGAGGTTTTACTGCTGCTTCCCCAGAATGTTATACAAAATTTAAGTAAAGATGCAAAATTCGCAGAATAAATAATTTTTAGTGAGTTTTCATCGAGGTAGGAGCCAATAAGTCTGATGATGTAACATATTTGATTCAATTTTTTTCCCAGATTTGTAATATGCTTATACCAATGCAGGTGTTCGTTAACATACATACCAAGAAATTTTGTTGAGTTCTGTACTGCAAGTTCATTGTTTGACAGATTAATTGTATGTTTGAAGGTGATTGACAATGTTTCATGATGAATTTCACTAGTTCGGACTTCCATTGTCTACTATACAGGCTGATTCACGGTGGATGGCACATTAGACGTTTCTGGTGAACCAGACAACGGATCACTTTGAAAATTCAATGGAGGGCATATTCGGACATTCTCTAGCCAACTAAAATATTTTCGACAATGCGGTGTTGCCGCTTCTATTAGAAAGCAGTAGCAACTTTGATTTTTGAAATGGAACACTCTGTATATAATATTATTTTTGGAATCTCCAACAATTGCCCGACAACTTTTCTTGATATTTCCCTATACCTATCTGTTACCGTTTTCGAAATAAAAATTAATTTCAATTTTTTTCTTCGAAAATCATGACTTCTAAAAATACCGATATCTTTTAGTTAAGAAGTACTATGATATCGAAATTTGGTTTGGAGTTAGGTGATACTTGGACACTTCCCACACGTCAGCCTAATCTCCGTTACTTCAATACAGGGTGGTAAAAAAATACAGTTTTTTCGTTTGCTTGAAAAAGTTGCTGAAATTTGATTATTTTAAATAGAACACCCTGTATATTATTGAAAATTCGGAAAGCTGCTGCAATTTGCTTTCTTTCTATGTATATCATACCTATACCTAACTAGTCAAGTTTCGGACTTATGAACATTTATTTGTGAAAATGTCCCTTCAGAATGGTATTTCCATTCGGTATTTGGTAAGCAGGCCATGATTACTATTTGACAGTAGCGTTGTGACATTCTCCTAATAATATCGACATTTTCGTCACTTCAGAAGTTGCAAATACCTTCAAAACGATGGAACAAAACTATTCAAACGAAGTTCTTATGAATTTGTTTATTATTTTTGGACAGTGTGACAAAATTATCAGCAGAACATGTAGAAAGTTCAATGAAATGTATCCGAATCTACCGCCAATGAACCTCAAGAAATTTATACGAATTCAGAACAATTTCAATGCATTTGGATCAACTTTAAAAGCACCAAGAAACTTGCCTCGACTCGTAACTTTCGAAGACAACCAGATTAATGTCTTAGCATATTTTCACGCATTTCCCGAGTCATCAATAAGAAGTGCTGAAGAAGATTTGGGTATAAAATATTCATCGGTTCAAAGAATCTTGCGAAGACATAAAATGCATGATTATAAATTCACCAAAATTCAAGCAATGAAGCCTCAAGATCCTCAACAGAGAGTAGAATTTTGTGAATGTTGACACGCATTCAAGAAGATCCACTTTTTTTAAATAAAATTATTTGGACTGATGAATCGAAATTTTCGAGAGAAGGGATTTTCAATAGAAAAAATCGTCATTATTGGTCCAGTGAAAATCCTCACGTCACAAAAGAAGCCGGATTTCAAGAAAAATTTAGTTTTAATGTCTTCTGCATGTTGATGGACAACAAATTGAGGTACGTGATATACGAGGAGTCATTAACATCCAGAAGCTACCTGAATATTTTGGAGAATACTGTAGACAGTTTCGTGGATAATCTGCCACTCGAAGATTATCGAAACTGTTGGTAACAACTAGACGGAGCTCCTGCACATTGCACAAGAGAAGTGAGCGCAGAACTGGATAGACTATTTGACGATCGGTGGATGAGGCGCTTGGGACCATGAAATTGGCCAGCGAGATCACCCGATCTTAATCCATTAGATTTTTATTTGTGGGGAATGTTTAAAGAAAAAGTTTGCAAAATACCCGTGCGTTCGAGAGATGAATTGTTAGAAAGGATTGCCCAAACATTTGAAGATTTGGATCCCAATGAAATCAGATCTGCCACCACGAAAGCAGTCAACACCCGCATTTTAAAGTGCTTGGAAGTGAACGGCCAGCGATTCGAACATATTTTGAAATATTCCACATGATTGTTTTACTTTTTTATAATTATTCATATCAATATTTCCAATTTCAAGTTTCTTGGTGCTTTTTTAAAGTTTATCCAAACATATTGAAATTGTTCTGAATTCGTATAAATTTCTTGAGGTTTATTGGCGGTAGATTCGGATACATTTCATTGAACTTTCTACATGTTCTGCTGATAATTTTGTCACACTGTCCAAAATTAATAAACAAATTCATAAGAACTTCGTTTGAATAGTTTTGTTCCATCGTTTTGAAGGTATTTGCAACTTCTGAAGTGACGGAAATGTCGATATTATTAGGAGAATGTCACAACGCTACTGTCAAATAGTAATCATGGCCTGCTTACCAAATACCGAATGGAAATACCATTCTGAAGGGACATTTTCACAAATAAATGTTCATAAGTCCGAAACTTGACTAGTTAGGTATAGGTATGATATACATAGAAAGAAAGCAAATTTCAGCAGCTTTCCGAATTTTCAATAATATACCATTTAAAATAATCCATTTAAAATAATCAAATTTCAGCAACTTTTTCAAGCAAACGAAAAAACTGTATTTTTTTACCACCCTGTATTGAAGTAACGGAGATTAGGCTGACGTGTGGGAAGTGTCCAAGTATCACCTAACTCCAAACCAAATTTCGATATCATAGTACTTCTTAACTAAAAGATATCGGCATTTTTAGAAGTCATGATTTTCGAAGAAAAAAATTGAAATTAATTTTTATTTCGAAAACGGTAACAGATAGGTATAGGGAAATATCAAGAAAAGTTGTCGGGCAATTGTTGGAGATTCCAAAAATAATATTATATACAGAGTGTTCCATTTGAAAAATCAAAGTTGCTACTGCTTTCTAATAGAAGCAGCAACACCGCATTGTCGAAAATATTTTAGTTGGCTAGAGAATGTCCGAATATGCCCTCCATTAAATTTTCAAAGTGATCCGATGTCTGATTCACCAGAAACGTCTAATGTGCCATCCACCGTGAATCAGCCTGTATAAAATGATTTGAAATCCCTGAAATAACTAAAACAAACTTGGTGTTTCAATTCTTTCCTGTGCCGTTCTAAATAAAATAACATTTGTTTTCTCAACATTCAGAATCAAATTTTTCTTTGAGAACCAGTGGTTTGCTCTGTCTAACAAGTTAATCGACTATAATTAAGTTTGGATAGTTGTGACTTGACACTAACAGATTTGTATCATCAGCATAATTGGTGATTTGGGAAGTTTTACTGTCATTATTTAGGATCTATAAAATAGTGTTCATGAAAATAATAAAAAGCATGTCACCGGTTACACTTCCCTGTGGTATGCCCCCAGTATTTGAATATTTTTTCGTGTTTCATGATTTTAGTTTTTTGCAGACGGCTTGACAAATATGATTCAAACCACTTCCAGATATTTTCTCTGATTCCATATAGTTAAGTTATATATATAAGTTTTGCCAATAAATATTTATGATTTAAGCAATCATAGGCTTTTGATAGGTCCAAAAAATACCTATTTCATTATATTCAAATGACTGAATGATTGTCTCAGTGAACTGAATTATTGCCGTTTCTACTGCATCGCCTGCTAAAAGCGGCCGATACGCGCTGACCGATACGGACCTTTGAAAAATAAAAATTATTTTAACCCATTAAATATCATTATTTACAAAAAAATCATATACCTTCTGGCCACATGACTTAACGAAAATATATGAAAAAAATTTTTATCCTGATCATTTTATTAGATATACTTTAAATCCATTAAATTTACATAAAAACCCTGATAATTTTTAAACTAAAAACCTCAAATTTTTTCACATCTTGAAGCTTTTTTTGAAAGCCTTCAAAAAAGATCCCTGTTGGAAAAATTGGAAAATTTTGATTTTCCACTGTGTTATTATTAATAATCAAAGACGTTAAAAGTGAAAAATTCAATTGTAGCAATGAAAACATTTTTTTCAATATTCAAATCTATTCGTATTCTTATTATTTAAAGTTACATAAAAATGATTTTTCATAATTTTTAGATCTATTTGTTTAAAAAAATTTTATACACAAATGTATTCTCAATACGATTTTGGAGGGATTTTTATCAGTGATGAATATTATAATTTTTAAAAACAATATCGTTTTAAAAAAATGTATTGCTTGAAAACGCATTATTCATTCAGACCAGTCTCAACTCCCTACACTGTAGATTAATGGACTGACACCTATCAGAAAACAACTACTTCCCTGGCTAATACCACGAAGGGCGTTGGATTATATCCGACATGTGTCAGTGCAGAATTCTTCACTGAATTTATTCCTGCATATGCTGTTGGCGATACAACTGCCGCAATAGATTTTCAATTATTGCAGACCGGTTTTACAGCCAGTATCCAAGTTTGCCCACTCAATTTATTAAGTTCTCTTCCTTATACGAGCAATTGGACAAATTTCGTATATGCGGTTGCTTACCTCGTTCACAGGCAGATGGGGCGATGACAAACATGTTGTTTGTCGTTCGCTCCAACTTAGTTCGAGAAATGATGCTCTGAAGGAATTCCATTTTCAATTATCAAAAATGATCGACTTTATGTTGATGATAGACACTACTTTGCACTGACGAGTGGCCGAACAGCCCGAAACAGCCCAAACAGCCTGGAAGTGAAAATCGATTACGGCAGTTGTATTGCCAACATCATATGCAGAAATAACTTCAGTGAAGAATCCTGCACTCACACCTGCCGGATGCAATCCAACGCCTTTCGTGGTATTAACCAGGGGAGTAGTTGTTTTCTGATAGGTGTCAGTCCATTAACCTATAGTGTAGGTAATTTGAGACTGGCCTGAACAAATTGTGTCCTTTCAGATAATTTGATTTACAGCCAGTCCCCAGGGGCGCCGACTCCGTAGGTACTCGGGTGCTCTAACACCCACTAGAGGTAAATAGTGAGTGCAGAGCACCCACGACTGTGAATATCTAAAATAATTAATTTGGTTTCCCGTATTATTTTTTCGAGATAATAACTCTCCTATGACGTAACCAATATCTGTACCAAATTTCATCCATTTCATAAAGGTCATCTAAATCGTAAGGCTAATAAATATCATTTCATTGTATGAAATAAAGTCGCTTCCTGCTGTCTGTATATATGTGTAACTCAGTGGCCGTGGCGGTATCTTTATACGAGTGAGTGAACTAAGACAACGACAGACAAAAAACGATCCAACTATGATGTCTTATGATGGATGCAGGTGTATTTGCGAAGCGCAGAACTGCTGAATTTTACCTATGTTTTGTTTTGTTACCTATGTCTATGATTCACAGATTTTATTCGTTACCGTTAATTGTGATTTAGTATAGTTAAAGGATGAGATAAATGACGCGCAATTTTATTTATTTACAATCGAATGTTTTAAAACAAAAGTGTGTGTGCACGATGCAGCATTTAGTATAACATCGCGGCGGCGGCGGTACGAAGTTCCCCAGGTCAGCTAGTAATGATATAAATAACAAAAATATAAGTAGCTAGGTATGTCTTTGAAAAAGCTGGAGCACCCACGGGAATTTTAAAAACCCGGCGCCCTCGATGCTCACTCAATTTGTGAAGCAACACGACGGGGATCCAAAGAGTTATCAATTCAAATATTTTTTTCATTCATGAATACCCTTTGAATGTGAGTAAAATTTGTAATTCATTAATAGTTATGGCGGAAAACAGCCGACAGGTAACATCAACAACCTCTAAGAAAACGTTTTGATTTGACGTAAAATCTGTTAAACATTAAGTAAGAATTTTTCAGTACATACATTTTTGTTAGGGGTAGAAAGTGAACAATGTGAACATGTATCTTTTTAATGATAAATGGAAGAGTTTTATAAATGCAAGAAATGCAAATAGCCCTTTGATTTGCAGATATCTTTATAGTGCATCTTCAAGAAATCAATTTATATTCCAGTAGAACAAATATTTTTCAAGAACTGGTAGATCATTAAGGCTATATAATACGATATTATTAATCTTTCTTCACTTTGTTCTAGTATTAAAATTCATTTCTACGATCGATACATCTATTGAAATAATTGTTTGCATTTTTTTTTTCAGAAACTGCATCTATAATAAAAAAAATAATATATAGTTATCAGCTCCAACACTATGGTGACTCCAAATTGGTCTCCAAAGTCTCCTGAATGGTCCTTTGAAACGTACAAACTCTTGATTGAAAGTAGAGTAGAAAAAATACGACAACAAACTATCGAAGATATTATTAAAAAAAGTGAAACTTTTCCAATAAAATTCCCAATTAATACTGGCAGATGCAAAACATTAAAAAAAATCGAACAGAAGACGATACTAGAAAGAAATATAAATTCCGTGTACCCAGTTATTCACGAAAACGCTCTAGAGCTATACTGCAAATTTATTTTGTTCAAGAGAGCGTACGGAACTGCTAAAGAAAAATCAATATACGAAAAAATGACTCTTAAAGATTTCATAGACAGACTTCTTCTTAAACGAGCCGTTTTGTTCATAGATTCGTCTGATGAATTCTTGCTCATAAATAAAAAATGTGGGTTTGGAAATTGGGAGTCAATTGGTACTGCTGAAGAATCATTTCCATTGATTATGGAAAATTGTTTAACGTACGATGAAATAAAATTATCAGTGTTTTTGTCTGTTGGTTCCTATACCTACTTCGTGAATCTAGGAGAGAGAACAAATTTTGGTAAACATTTGGAAAATAGGGATAAAATTGCGAGGGAAGGCATCATAATTGGCCTAATAGGTCCTAGATTGGAAAAAAGAAACGTAATGGAATATCAAGAAATTGTTTTTAGTAAAACACAAAATACAAATATAAATGGTTATGGTACCAAAATCAATGCCAGCATACACAAACTATTTTCTGAGTTCTATGAAGAAACTTGTATGGATTATGAAGAAGCATTGCAACTCAAAAACAGTGACAATGCAAGATACAGAAATTTGATAAATGATTTGCTTTTCGACAATCACTATTACTATAAAAGACTAACTATTTCCATCGACACTTTATTGGTAGAGGCCAATTATAGGGCTAAGGCTGCGGATAAAACTGCTTACATTCATGTTGTGGGGTTAGGTCTAGGTGTTTGGAAAATATCGTCACACCAAGAAGAAGTGTATATGGAAACTTTTGCTAAAAGAATTTTGTAAGTAAACATATCTGAAGTGATTTTGAAAATTTGAAGAAAAGATTATTTGTCCAATTCATATTGACATACTGTTGTCCGGGTTGAACCGCGTCTGTTATTTTCATCTATTGGACGTTTCGGCTGCTGCTTAGAGTGGAACATAGAGTGGAACACAGCAAGCATAGAGCTAGTAACGAGATTTGGGGACAAGGGAGATTACGACCTCGTCCTCAAGTCATGTCAGTACAAATCTAAGTGATTCGTGAAAATGGCTCCAAAGCAGGAGCCGAAACGTCGAAAAGATGAAAATTACAGACACGGACAACAGTATGTCAAATTACTGACCGCGGCAACCTATCCGAACATTATATATATACATATATATGTTATCATCGTAAGAAAGGTTCACTGTAAGTACGCCAATGTATTGTATGTATGTATGTACACATCATATCATTACGTGATTCAATTGATGAATGAGTTGATGAAGTCGAGATCAGTGCTGTATAAAAAACATGAACAAGAGAAGCCTACGTTCACATAGGCCCAAATATTTCTGTTCAGAAAATGAATATATCAACAGAAATTAACAAATAAAAATACAAAAAAGTCATAAATGATATACAGGAGGAACCATAGATATATACTATATATACTTATTATAATTTCTGTGGGAGAAACATAATAAGCGATATCTTTTTGAAGTCAGCCATGAAAGACATGAATCTGAATATCAGGATTTCAACACAATATACTATCAGTGAGGATGACAGTGTTCCATGTAAGTGAAATTTTTGTCTTTCATTTAGTATATTGTGTAAAAATTCTGTGAATGTTATCTGATTTAATTCCATAACGGAAGATTGGAATACAAACTCAGCAGAGAAAAGTTTTTTTTTTGTATAATTCAGTGTTCATATAAAATTCGAAAGAATTTTTCTTTCGTATATTTCAATGTTTATATGAAAGTAGCTGTTTCAGGAAGGTTTTTTTCTTCCAGTTTGTGTCTGAATGTTACTTCTTTGCATAATCTACACATCTATGTATAGAGTTACTTCTTTAGAAATTGATTGCTTCCTTCCTTTCTTTGGAAAATTCCCCTTTTTTTATATCAAGATGGAGTAGTAGAAAGCCAAAAACTTTCCCAAAAATTAGTCACTCCTAAAAATTACCCTTTCACTTTGAACAAGATTCCTTTTGGCTGGGATTTAATTAAATAAGTGAATGAATGTCATTACGATGTCATCGATGACATACTTCTTTCGAAGTAACTCTATACATAGATGATTGCTTCCTTTCTTTCTATGGAATATTCCAACATTTTTTGTATCAAAATAGAATAGTAGAAAGCCAACAATTTTCTTTCCCACCAACATGATATTATTATTGGTAGGCGTTCTTTCAGTATTTGCGTTTTTCAAAATATTTTCGAAAATTTTCAGAAATAAGTACATTTTAAATTTGAAACAAAAAAAACAGTAATAGCAATTGAAATATTTTTCAAAATATCTTCCACTATGTTCTGTACATTTTCTGAATTTCTTCGAAAAGTTAGTTCTTAAGTTTGTTATGAAAAGACATAATTCGTTGAGATGCCTCACGAATTGTTAATGTCATGACCTCCTGTGCAGTGACGTCAGTACGGGAAAACTTTCTAGTTCACTGTTCTCCAAAAATAATAATCTATAAATATCAGGTCCGGTCACCTCGACAGCCAGTAAAAAGGTCGTTCTCGTTCAATCCGCTCATCAGGAAACATATCCAATTCCCCTCGCACTTTCTCAAGAATTTTCAAGTATAAAACTTGATAATGGGGTCAAACCCGAAACCGGCCGTATAAATAAAATCAACTAGTGGTAGACAAAGGTGTTTTTATTCATTTCATTAATGTGATCATGAATTACCAGGAAATAAACAAGTCATCAATCACACACATAAAATAATACCTAAAGTAAAATTGAACCAAAAATACCAAATATTAAAGATTGACATAGGCATACAATGATGGACAAAACACATCAACTTCATTCAAGTCCAGCTTCATTAAATTAATGTGATAGACAAATAAAATAACGGAAGTTTGAGAAATTCATCTATGGAATAAAAATTATGATCTAATAAAAACCACTTTCTTGTATTTACATTACGGTAAGATGAAATGCAATCATATTTCGATAGTATATGTATGGTGCGTATGAATACACACATTTAAAAAATAAAAAATATCCGGGAAAGTTACAATTTTTAAATGTTTGTATAAATATCTGCAGGAGGTTCTCTGATAAACGTCTGCTAAAATTCATATAATCTTTTTTTAGGCAATAAATACATTTGAAGCCAATGAAGAGCTTCCCCAAAAGCAAATGCCATATCTTTTTCTAGAATCTTTATGTGCATAGTAATAATTTATAACTGTTCTGTGGTTAATATCGGCTTAAGATTTCGTATCAGATACGAAACAGAACTAAATTTGAAATGAAGTAAGTTGGCGGCACATCATGAAACCGATTGATTTGACACTGTGTTACAATTTTCTTTCAAAATTGCGTCCTCATTGTCCGAAATTAGAAGTTATGCGGTCCCAACACTGATCATTGAGGTACTCCTATGGTCAAAACTTGAGTATTTGAAACACATTTATGACTATTTTCAGATTTATGATTCACCGAAACAAATTGACTTCTGTTTCTGGTGAAATACTCTATCCAGTCAAGGCCATTTCCTCTTATTCCATATAAATATAATTCATTTAATAATATCGTGTGGCCGACGCAGTCGAATGCCCTGCTGACTTCACAAAATATTCCAGCAGGGCATTCACCACCTTCGATGTACTCCAAGATTTTTGAGTAAAAAGCTGTCACAGCAGTAATAGTGGACATATTGGATCGAAAACCATGTTGAATCGGGGAGATAATGTTATACCTCTCAAAGATGTAGGTATGCATATTCATATATTTTTGAGAAACTAGATGGAACAGTGATGGGCATATAGTTCTCTAAGAATATGGATCCGATTTTTTGTGGACAGGTACAACTTTTCCGATCTTCAATTTTTCGGGAAACACTGCTGTACTAAAGAACAGTTTGACTGATTAAGTCAAAGGATAAATAATGTATTGCAAATTTTTATGATCAAGAACATTGGGATTTCATCGGGTCCAGAAGAACTTTTATTCTTGAGTTTATTCGTTAGAAGAGATGACAGTTCATTATCTGTGAAAGGCTCAATAAGTATAGAGTTATAAACATTAATAAGATGATTGATATGATTATTGGATGGGTTATTATTTTTAATCTTCCCAATTATCTTCATAGAAGTGTTAAAAAAATTATTGAAAAGGCAGGATATTTTTCGAAGATCATTCACAACCTTACTTTCATGTATTAAATATTTTTCATAGTTGTAGAAGAGTGTGTTATACTATTCATCACCCGCCAAGCCATGTTTGTGGGATTATCTGAAGCCACTATTTTATTCTGATAATACAACCATTTTGTATCAGATATGAGTTTGGAATGTTCTTTTTTTGGCATTAAATATTTCCGTATAAATTCTGGACAAGTGTTTTTTAGAGTAATGAGATTTTTCAAATTTTTGCTAGATGCTCTCACTACAAGTTTCCTGGAAAATTTTCTAAAAAGTTGGCTGTAGTTTAATGCCAGATGTTGAAAACAATCCCTAATCTTCGAGTGCCCTGTATTTTTCTTATCGACACAATTATTTAGTTATTATCAATTCTGTACACTTCACTTGAATTGTTTATATCAATTTTCAGATCTTTGGGCTCAAATCTGCACTCTGTGAGCGATATATGCTTTTCATATATCAATCAAAAAAAATGCGGGGACTACAAACATGGTGAAGTATTTAAATTAGAAGGTCATCCTCTTGGAGGTATAAACATTCATATTTTGAAGAGAAATCCCCACGAAAAAGTATCAGAAGGTAATGTAATATATTTTTACAGTGCTATAATGTGAATTGGGCAGTGTGTGAATATTTTTACAATTCAAAACCGAAAATAGTCTAAAAACCAACCAACGTAATAGGCATTGTTTCTGATGATGCTAACTTGATTAGCGAAACTCACATTAAGAGCCGGTATATTTTTTCTGGTGTCGCGAAAGTATTTTCAGTAAATTCATTTTACGCCCGAAGTTCAAATTCTAACTATCAAGTTTACACCTGAGCTCAGATTGTTTTATTGTCCAATCCCCTGAGGTTGTAATTTTATGCATGAATTGTGCGCTTCATCTTGTAATGTTATCCAGATTTGGTGCTGAAGAGACAATAAGACAAGTGTCATATTCCGAAACATCGGTTGTCCGCCATTGAGGATGACAGTGAAATTTTTATCTCTTTCATTAACTACGTTGTGTAGCAATCCTGTGAATGATATGTCATTCAATTCCATAACAAATGTTTGGAAAACAAACTGAATACAGAAAAGTGTCTTTTGTATAATTCAGTGTTCATGTAAAAATATTTTATTTCGAAAGTTTGTTTTTCGTGTGATTCAATGTTCATATGAAAGAAGCTGTTTCTGTGTAAAGTTGGGGAAGTAGAAAGGCAACACCTTTCTGTCCTATGGGATGATTGGCGTAGATGGATATTTGTTTATTCAATCCGTAACTGCTCAAATTCTCATCGAATCTCTAGTTTGAACTGCGGCCCGTTTGTCCTATATCTATATATAAGGCATTCCAATCGTCGCACTTAAGCTTGTAGACCCCATATTTTTTGAAGTTGTCCCGCCATAAATGAATGCGAATTTTTATTTGTCTTGAGTGCTTCATCTATGATTCGTTTCTGAATGTTTATAGAATAACCGATATATAATATAGACACGCAAAACGACGGTCATTATTTTCTTTCATTCGAGAGTACATTAAACTTAAAGTGAAACAATTTAGAATCAATTTTTTCAAAAAACAATTGTTTTCTTGACGACGTTTCGAATTTCATTAAATTCTTCTCTAGGGCTCGAAAAGTAGTTTCTTCGTGTTGATAATATCACTATTAAAAACCATAAGACATATTAGATACATATTAAATAAAAATAAAAACATTGCAGAACCAAATTTCCGAGACAACACCAACACAAAACGACATGAAAATTTTGCGATTCTGTTTTTGTGTACGATGTAGATTTTATATCCATTATTGGCGGCAATCTGTTTCATTCTGTTAAATTGATTGTGAATTGTTATATCTGTATGTGTGGATTCGGATATACTGAAAATTTGTATTTGTTGTCTGCGGCGGATATTCAAATCTAGAAAGTTTAGTGAATTGTGATCGTCTTCCATTTCCATTGTGAATTCTATATTAGGATTAAGGCTGTTCAGATAAATGAGAAAACTATTTGACTGAACGACCCAGCAAAGAACGATGTCGTCGACATACTGTTACCAATATTTTAACATATTTTTGAATTTAGGTGCATGGATTTGTTTTTTCAGATGATTCATGAATATTTCAGCAAGTATTATTTTCATCCTGCCCATTATTAAAATGATTTACACATATCAGAAGCCGAACCTGTAGAACATTCATAAAGTGATTTATTATCAATATTTTTTTTAGAAATCCGTGCAACTTGACACAATTTTTGTAGCTATATAGTTATTTTCCGAAAGTACCAAAAAAAATTTTTTTCAGGCAAGTTGTTAGTCGTTTCCTATGCTTGGGATGGAAATGCCTTACCTGGTAATGAATACTGGTGTGAAAATTTAAGTGGTAGCAATGATCCAGCAACAGCTTCTTCAACACAAATTGCCGAAATTCATAACCCTCATATCAATCCTTTGGTGTGTGCTGATAAATTAAGAGTTGTTAAAGATGGACAAATAGTGACTTTTGAGGAATATCAAAATCTTATCAGATGTAGCAAAGCTGACGGAAAAATGTAATGTATTTGAAAATAATGAAATATATGTTTTCGTTATTTTGATTATTAATATGTAATTATTCATTATGTAATGAATATAATAATAAACTGTTATGAAAAAGTAATTTTTCCAATGAGCTTCTTGTCTTTCCACCGTGAAAACCATAACAAAATATCGTATTAGATCATACAAATAACAAAAGTTATTTTTACATATTCACGGTTGAGAACTACATTAAACATTGTTACGTCACTCGGATTACAGACTAATGTGGAATACAGCAATCATGAGTTGAAAATCTAATACTATAAAAATGATGGAAGGATCTACCAACATAAATTCAAACGAAGATATTTTTCAGAACAGATTGAATGATGGGTAAATTAAAATATGACACAAATGCTGCTGTTGGCGTTTAGTAGCAACTTGGGTCATTATTGGACACCAAATCAAAGAACTGTATCTATCATGGATTTAACGACCACTGAGATTTCCAATACATCATGTCCATTTTCAGTCCTCATGTGTTCTCGTGAGTCTAGCCAGCATTAGTATAGTTCAAGTAAACGATATAGTGCAACCTACCTTCCAACAGTTCCCCTTCAATAATATAATTAGGGAGCTAACTAATTTTGTTATTAAATAATCATTTCTGATTATATAAGAATCACAATAATTGTATTATGCTTATGCTTCGCTTGCGTTTACACAGCTATTTTTATCAAGTACTTTCTTGGCGAGTCAGTACCGGGCAGGACCGCCTGCCCGGTACTGACAATGCCCAATAGGCTGAAACAGCTGTCTACCGGTGGCTCTTAAATTGAAATCAATATGGGAGTGATCAAAGAGTACTTATCTATTTATTTTTTGATTTTCATGGAATTATTTTCCAGCAGCTTTGACTGCGTTAACCTTTCTAGATTTTATATATATATATATATATATATATATATATATATATATATATATATATAATTTCACATTTGCCGATTTCTCAAATTCAGCCAAACCTCAACAAAGTTAGTGCTTTATGCCTAACTTATCTTTCCAACGCATTTTTATTACCAATTGCAATTCTAAATACAACTTATTTCGCAAAAATTTAAAACACCAGAAAAAATTATGCTAAAAATGATGCAAAGTTGATACAGTTTTTAAAAACAGATAAATATTTCACTTTACTTCTACTTTTTGCGAAATAACTTGACACATAACTATAATTAAAAAACAATATCAATGAAAAGTCAATAATTTATTCTTTACTGCACTTTTCAAACAGTTAAACTTTGATTTACTAATTACGAAAAATTACAACGCAATTAAACTAAGAGAAGGAATTATACGAAAGTAATTTCACATTTACTAAATATCTTTTATGAGGTATGAATGAACAAAATTACTTCAGAAATCAGATTTTGTTGCCTAGAAAACTAAACTGTAAAAAATTCTAACAAACATCTGTTAAAATAAAGTTATAATTTAAACTAAGAACACTAAATCAAATCGAAACATATGCCTAAACCATGTAAATACCAATAGAAATACAAAATAAAAAGTCACATTTCGGTGTGCCTTCCACCACGTTCAATGCAATCAGTTGTCCTTTTTAAAACATCTTTAACTGCATTCTTTATACTACGGGGTTTCGTGCTTACAACACATTCTCGAATAACTACCTCTAAATGGTTTATATCTCGAAAAGGTCTTTGCTTATACACCTTTTGTTTTAAGTATCCCCACAAGAAGAAATCTAGTGGGGTTATATCAGGAGATCTAGGAGGCCAAAAAGTGTTCCATATTGCGACTGATTACTTTGCCCCTAAATATTTCAAAAAGACGCTCTTTAACCACCCTTGTAGTATGAATAGGTGCACCATCACACTGATACCACACAACATTTCTTACTTGAAGGGGCATATTATCCAAAACTTCAGATAGTTTGGTATTCACAAAGTGTAGGTAGTCCACAGAATTTAAATTATGTCTAAAAAAGTATGGTCCTATAATTTGATCGTTTAATAAGCCACACCATACATTCGTCTTAAACGAATATTGATCTCGACATTCGATTACGAAATGTGGGTTTTCTTTTGCCCACCACCTGCAGTTTTGCGAGCTCACAACGCCATTTGAAGAGAAGGTCGCTTCATCTGTTCATGAAATTTGATAAGGAAAATGATAATTCTCTTCTTTTTCCCTAGAAACCAAAAAGAAAAATACAAGCGCATATCGAAGTCCCTTTCTTTAAATGTATTGATAAATTTCGGTTTATAAGGCGTAAATTTATTTTTGTGTAAAATACGTCGTACACTCTCTCGGTTAACATCTGTTCTATCTGCAATATCTTGAATACTTGTTTTTTTATGTTCTACGACATTTAAACGTATTTCAAATTCCACTTCTTCAGTATGTCTAGAAGGCTGATGTGCTTTTCTAAAATTACTCTCAACCGAGCCAGTAGATTTGAACTTGGCTATTATCCTACTAACTGTTGACTGATGAATATTTCTTGCAGCATGTCTGGCATTGAAAATATCAGCTACTTGTCGGTGACCGGTAATCTCGCCGCATATTAAAACGATTTCAATTTTCTCTTGAAGATTGAGTATTTTTAACAACACACTAGACAACGAATAAACTATTTTAAATCTAAAACTGATATACACTTTTTTGAGTTATTCAACAAATGTCATATGGCAATAAAATATTTTGCTTATTCAGTTCAGTTCAATTGTTTCCACAGTACCCTTAGTTTAATTTCGTAATTAGTAAATCAAAGTTTAACTGTTTGAAAAGTGCAGTAAAGAATAAATTATTGACTTTTCATTGATATTGTTTTTTAATTATGCATATGTATCAAGCTATTTCGCAAAAAGTAGAAATAAAGTGAAATATTTATCTGTTTTTAAAAACTGTATCAACTTTGCATCATTTTTGGCATAATTTTTTCTGGTGTTTTAAATTTTTGCGAAATGAGTTGTATTTAGAATTGCAATTGGTAATAAAAATGCGTTGGAAAGATAAGTTAGGCATAAAGCACTAACTTTGTTGAGGTTTGGCTAAATTTGAGAAATCGACAAATGTGAAATTTTCGAAAAACTGTAAAAAAACTAAATTTGTACAGAGAGCTAAAAATTGGTATATGGGTAAAAAATTAAAAAACAATTATTTTTTCTCTTTACCGATTTTCGAAATTTCGAGCAATAACTCCTTTTCTGAAAATTTTTTGGAAAAAATATCAAATTGGACAGGGAAGAAAAATCACTTGATCGGTCATATGCATGTCATTTGGCATCACAACCTAATGGAGATATCAAAAGTTTTCAAGGTTTTCAAGGATGGTAGAATATGATGTGTTGTTTTTCCGGGTATATATATATAAATTGATTACACTCGACCACCCTGTAGATTTCTATGGGTTGAACAAAGCCTGCAAAAACGGTAACTAATCTTTCATCAAGTTTTTACAAACTGTAGGTTTTCGGCTAAAATGAATAATCTGAAAGTGTCGAGTTTGTACATTCTATGCAGTTCTTGCTCAGCAATTAAACTGGAAATATTGTGCTTTAACATGGAACGCCATCACTTACCATTGGCTGAAATGAATAGAGCTGTAGGGCTTCTTCAAGGTGGCATGCAACAAAATGATGTAGCTCTTCGTTTGGGGGTCTCCCAAAGTGTTTTCAGTCGATTGTGGCGGCGTTTCCGTGAAACTGGCAGTCCAGCCGAACAACATCCAGGGCGAGGACGCGCTACAACTGCAGTTCAAGACCGATTTTTGGTCTTAACCGCAAGAAGACAACCGACAATCACAGCACCTGAGTTGGTTAACGTGTTGCAGCAGACGCACCAGGTAACCATTGGTCGTGATACTGTCAGAAATCGACTGCATGAAGCAGATCTCCACAACAGAAGGCCACTTAGATGTCCACCTTTGTCGAGAGGCAATCGCGGTAGAAGATTAGAGTGGTGTCAAGAACATCAAAACTGGGATGCAAATGATTGGGCCACAGTTTTGTTTACAGACGAATCCAGATTTGGATTTCATCCAGATTCTCGTCGAGTAAGACTGTGGAGACGACCTGGAAATAATGAACGTTTGAGACACGTCCAGGAAGTCCACCCATACAGAGGTGGTACAGTAATGCTATGGGGCGGAATCATGATCGGCGGCAGAACCGATCTCGTTTTTCCAAATCGCTCCCTCACAGCTCGACAGTACCTCGACACCATTCTTCTACCTATCGTCCGTCCATTTGCTGGTGCTGTTGGTGAAAACTTCCACCTAATGCACGGTAATGCTCGTCCACATGTCGCGCGTCTAGTGACTGACTGGCTCACCAACGAAGGAGTTGATGTTTTGCCATGACCAGCACAATCACCGGACCTGAATCCCATCGAGCATGTGTGGGACATGCTTCAACGAAGAATTACTCCGCATATGGGGAACATTCACACAACGTTTCAATTGAGAGAGCTTTTAATCGCTGAATGGGCAAATGCACATCAACAAGACATTGACAATCTCATTTTGTCGATGCACGATAGATGTAGGGCCGTAATAAACCAGCGTGGAGGCCATACTTTGTACTGATTCCAATTTTTTTTGTATTATGATTTTTTTTCGGGGTGCCAAAGAAGAGCCATTTTTTTTTTTAGTTTTGCTTATATGCGCACTCAGTATTTTTGACTATTTAATAAATTTTGTTGTAAGTCACATTCGTTTAATAATCACCCGTCAACTTTTTTTTCCCTAAAGCGATCTAAAAAAAAATATTGCCATTTTTAAAAATATCCCTAGACTTTTCCGATGTGTGTATATACAGTCGATCGCTTCAAAAACATTTCACTAACTTTTTTCGAAAGCTTTTGATAATTCCTCTTCCATATTCCCTGTTTCACTATCACTGTTGTCATTTAAATCAATTACGAATTTATTTCCACCATTAATTTGGAAGTGTCCAATCTCCATATAGTCTTTTTCAACTGAAATTACTTTTTTAATCCTTTTCTGCCAGTCTTCTTCAAAAATATTAGATAGGTACTTCATCTTTAACTAGCTCTATTACCTTCTTATCAAATTTTGGAAAATTATTTTTACGCCTCATGCTTTGTTTTAATTTTTCCCAAATCAACTCGATGGGATTGAAAACACAAAAATTGGGGGTGAGTTTCAATATGGTGTTTCCATACTTTTCAGCAATAGTCTCAAGGGCATGCACTTTTTCAAATATTTTTGCCTATGAAACTTCAAGTAGTTGGTTTTTGGTATAGCAATCTTCCAAATACAAATTTTCATTCATTAAAAAAATGTATACCTAGTATGTTAGTATGAATGTAGTATCATAGTCAACATTGCAGTCCTTAAGTTTTTCTCCACATAATTTCAAAGAATTTGGAACCCATCCTTTACTTCCTCCACAATGCACAATGATTAGTCGCGATTCTTTGTTTGCAGGTACAGTGCAGGCGTACACATTCTCGAACCATCAGTCCACCCTTTCGTAACTGTGTCGTGAGTGTCATACCAAGTTTCGTCCAAATAGAAAATTTGCCGTTGTTCTTGTCTATATTTAGTTATTTGTTCTAAGTATTTGTTACGCAATTCCACTATTCTTCTGCTTTCTATAACTTCTTGACGTTTGTTCATTATTTTAAATCTAAATCCTAGTTTCTTTATCCAATTCTGAGTTTTGTCACATCAGCTCACGTTATAGCAGGTAGTATTCAATTTCTTCCTTATGATTTTAATTGTAGGAATCTCATTGCTTTTGCAACGTTTTGAACGTTTTTGAAACGTTTGGACATTATAACCAAAGAATACCACGACAATAACCCGGAAACCAACCAAAACATTGACGCCAGCCGTCAAAGTCTAGATTCCTATAGTAGACCCAAGTATGTGCCAGACTTTATAAGATACTCTCTAAGGAACCTCAAGTCTCAATTATAAATCTAATATCGGAGTCCTGGATAAATTCACAAAAGAATGCTCCTAAAAAACATTCAGGAAAGATTGGTTGGTGGCAAAGAAAATAGAATTGGAGAAGATTAAATGGGCCATCATAAACTCATTTCAATCAAGTCACCGGGACCAGATGGCATTTACCCAATAAAAATACTTTGAAAATTGTGTAAAATCTTGAGAACAAGTTTGGCTCTGAGATAATGAGTGATTTTTTTGCTGGTATCTTTTTGGCAACACTGTTTTTGACAGATTACGCGTAAATCGTGTCTTGTGTCATTGTCAAACTTCAGTTTGGTCTATAATTTAACCATGAATCGACTTACGAATGAACAACGCTTGCAAATTATTGAATTTTATTATCAAAATTCATGCTCGGTGAAAAAAGTGCATCGTGCACTTCTTCCAATTTATGGGTACTTTCGTCGGCCTACTGAGGGAGCTATTAGGAAGCTTGTGACTAAATTTCGAACCCAGTTTACATTATTGGATATTAAACCACCAACAAGCAGACGTAGAGTGAGGACCGAAGAAAATATTGCGGCTGTATCCGCCAGTGTTCGTGATGACCGTGAAATGTCGATTCGCCGCCGTTCGCAGCAATTAGGCCTCTGTTACTCCACTACGTGGAAAATTTTGCGAAAGGATTTAGGTGTAAAACCTTATAAGATACAGCCATACAGCCATATGACCTCCCACAACGTCTAACATTTGGTGAATGGGCGCTGGAAAGTTAACAAGCAAAATTGCCGCATCTGGAGTGAAGACCAGCCACAAGAGCTACCGATGCATCCCGAAAAAGTCACTGTTTGCTGTAGATTATAGGTCGGTGGCATCATCAGGCCGTACTTCTTCAAAGACAACAATGGCCGGAACGTTACTGTGAATGACGAATGCTACCGTGGGATGATTGATGACTTTTTGTTGCCCAAAATGGAAGAATTGGACAAGCCTGACATTTGGTTTCAACAAGACGGTGCCACATGTCACAGGGCATGCGAAAAATGGCCCAATTAAGAGCCGCCTTAAGTGAACAGTTTATCTCACGTTTGGGTCCGTCAGATGGCCGTCTAGATCGTGGAGCATTTATACGTGAAATACCAGTCGATATGTTAGAGAGAGTGTGCCAAAATTGGACCATGCGAATGGGCCATCTAAAGCGGATCCGCGAACAACATTTGCATGAAATCATTTTCAAACATTAAATTATATTGATCGTTCTATCGATTCCAATAAAGATTTCATCAATTTATTCAAATTTTTGTGTTGTTTCGAAAATCAAATCCTCTTAAAAAGTCACCCGTTGTATACCAAAAACATTGAGACCTATCAGTCTCATACCTTTTACATTAAAGACAGAAAAACTACTTGACAGGCATATTGAGGATGAAGCACTGGCTTCCAGATCACTGAATCGAGACCATTATGCCTACAGATCGGGTATGTCGACAGAAACGGATTTACGACGGATCATGGAAAAAGCAGAATATGTTAACAAGAACGAAGAATTGCTTTAAACTGCTTTCTTGGATATAGATAACATTTGGTGATACGTTCCTAAAATCAATCACCAAGGCGTCGAAGAGAAGAGTGATCAATCACACAAGCTAGAGGAAGACTGGTATTGGGAGAGACAGTAGTGGCACGGGTAGCAAGGAGTTGTCCTCAGATGATTAGGGGGTTCTACCCACTGTTATGGAACCTTGTAATGGACGAGTTACTACATCTTCTGGACATAATGAATGACACACAGTTCTGGACTATGCATACGACATTGTCATCCTAGTCCAGGGCAAATATAACAATACAGTGAAGGGACGCAAGCAGCAGGCCCTGAATAATATATCTAAATGGACCGATGAAGAAGGGTTCAACATAGTAGCATTCACCAAAAGGAACAAGGTAAAGGTCTTTTTAAATTTTGAGGTGGAGAGTAAAATCTATCGGGGGTGGTCAAACATCTGGGAGTGATACTAGATTCCGGATTGACCTGGAACCAACATATACAAAGAGTTAAAATAAAGGCGAAGGTAGCACTAATTCTGGCACATTTTCGTAGGTGCGTAGACATGGAGGCTTTAGCCAGATATGACGTATTGGCTCCACACCATGGTGGTAGAACCCATGATAACATATGGGGGTGGTCAAACATCTGGGAGTGATACTAGATCCCAGATTGACCTGGAACCAACATATACAAAGAGTTAAAATAAAGGCGAAGGTAGCACTTATTCTGGCACCTTTTCGTAGGTGCGTAGACATGGAGGCTCTAGCCACACATGACGTATTGGCTCCACACCATGGTGGTTGAACCCATGATAACATATGCATATATAGTCTGATGGCAAAATATGAAACAAACGACCACTATGAACAAACTAAGCAGAGTGCAAAGACGTGCATGTTTGAAAATAACGAGAGCAATGAAAATCACTTCTACTACATTGAAGACACTCTTGAATCTTCCTCCTTTACATTAAGTGATATCAGGGAAAGCAAGGGTGGGGGGCCAATTCAGACTGAAAAACTCACCGACTTACATGATACTAAAATAAATGTTCGTTATACAATTTGCGGTCTTGATCCGCGAAAAGTGGAGAAGGTACAGTCATCCTGCGAACATGCTTGGTAGAAAGACCTGGTATACAAACGGGTAGAAAACCGAACATGGAACAGGAGCTGGAATTTACTGTGCGGGAAAAAATATTCATTTCAGTTACCCACTGAGTCAGATGTATGCAATCTTGCAATGCGCAAGGAACATTAATTTGAATCATTAACGAAATTAATGGATCAATATTGACACATACAGTGAGACTGAACTTGGAGCACTGACGATCCCCAAAGTAAGATCGAAACTGATCTGGAAAGCCTTAAAGAATGGCGACCAGGAATAGATTAACTATAAACTGGGTGCCAGGATTCTCGGGAATCGCAGGTAACAAAAAAGCTAATGAAAGTGGGCCCATAATAAACATTTGAAAAAACATACCCTTAAACACACACGGGAAAGTCTTCATAAAGGGACTCAGGACAATTTCAGGGCTACTAACTGGATATTGTTCATCAAAAGGATACCTGTACAAAATAGGCCTGTATAACATAGACCTTCACTGCAGGCAATGCAATAAAGAGATAGAGACAGCACGTATGCGTATGTGAGGCATTGGAAACCAGGAGGCAAACAATTCATGCACAATCTAAATTATGTCCAGAAAAATATGACATGTATCTAGCAAGGGACCTATACAAACTAATACAGTGCACTACATTATTGGAATGGATGTCATGAAAAAGATGACATGAGGCTGCAGTGTTTTCCGTAGACTTGGAAAAAAATGGACGAGTCAGGCGGTGCTCTCATTATCGCGTCCTCAATATTTAATTGAAGCATATTGGATTCGATGTAGTTTATCCAGTTATAAGTCCCCATATTGCAATATGCCTATTAAGTAACTTTTTCTATGAGACTGATTGTACCCCAATACATTACCAGAATTGGGAATGGAAGCCCCTATCAGTCTTTTCATTTCAGAAATGTATACCAGAGCAAAACTTACTTTGAATACAGTTTATGGCCTATTTACCAAATCTACCATTTTACTTTGCAACAGTCAATGCCGCCTAGACGCTCCTCCAGTTCTGAATTTGCCCGAGACTCCGGTGTTGGACTTATAATTTCTGGCCCGGTGAAATGCACCCGGAGTCTTTCCTCCTATGTTGAGATTCGAGTTCCCTTTGACTTAGTACTCGCAAACAGCATCACCTCTGACTCGAGTTGAACGATAACTTCCTAATATGTTGGAGTTACAGTAAAAAAGCTAAATGCAGTTTGAACTATTTTCAGAAAACGGTTTTGAACTAACAAAACAAAAATCTCCATTTAAAAAGATCAAGGCAAAAAAGACAATAATTAACAGTTTTCTAAATGAATCCAAATAGAACAGAATTTATTTTTGCTTGATTTAGCCACTAGTGGGTAGATGGCAGGCCATCATTCAATACTTTATAAAAACTAGAAAGTATGTTTTGCCTCGAACAAAACAATGAATCATACGGGTTTTCCAAACATGATTATTGAAAGAAGTTCGAACTTGTTCAGATCCTATATTATTTATTTTCCGGTTGAAGACATAGGTGAGCCATTTCATTTACTTACTTATTACTGGAAAAGTACAAAATATTGCGTGTTTGGTAATTGCCTAAATGGGTTTATAAAGTGTCATTGTCTGATAGTCGGTAAATATCACTTTGATGGAATTTTTACTGAAAAATTATCATTGATAAAATTATCTGTTTTGATTACTCCAATTTGTTTTCTAAAAATAACATGACAAATTTGTATTCGTTCATTCCAGTTTACTGAACAAAATTCTATTCAACTGAGTGTTTGATAAATCTAATATAGGTAAGAAATTATCGATGACATGCCAGCATTTTGGTGGTTAGTTTTCGAAATGCATTTTTTCGGATACCTACAATATTTTGTGAATTACTTAAGGGGAATGTAATGAGCCTATGGACAAGAAAGTATTCTTCCTCCTTTTTTTGTTAGTGGGAGCTAACAAGAATACATCTTAAAGTATTTTTTCTGAAGGCAAAAATTCTAGAGTCTGGTTACACCTAATCATCAAGAATGGTAACTCTTTGTTGTTTTCAATTTCATATCTTATCAGCTATGAGCAGATTCGAGCTGGAAGCACCAGGAGTTGAATTACTTTCTACAGACTTGGATCCAATATGTAGTCGATGTATTCGCGATTTTTGTCATTAAGACTTTTAAGATTCCCGAATTTAAAGTTCCCATTTTTAGATGTCCTAGTCACAGTAACAGTGAAGTAACCAGAGTCTAGAGTTTAATGTCTACAGGAAGAGTACCAGTACTTTTAGATATTATCCCGATATCTCACACCATTAACCACAATAAAAAATGGCAAAGTTTCTTGTCCGTAGGTCAAATTGAGACGTATTTTTCAGACATTCTATATAAAATAAGATTTGAGTTTCGTTCTGAAATAACGACCACCATATCTTATCTCAATGTTGCCAGAATTTGAGTTCGGTGTATTAGTTAATTCATGCGATATTAAATATTGTAAATACCATGTTTTCGACAAAAAAAAATTACAAAATAATTAATATTTTAGAAACGTTGAGAGATAGCTATAAAATATGGTTCACAAAAGTAATTTGGATTTCGATGCAGAATTCAAAAATGATATAATATATAGATGTGGCAACAATGTGGTGATGAAAATATTTTCAAACGATAGATCACAGATCACAGCCATCTACATCGGTAACCAATATTTGAAACTCTCATTTTTTTTTTGTTCTCCAGATATGTCTAATAGACCATGCCGTAGGGACTCTCATTTATCCTTGATGAACGTAGTTTTTTTATCGATTCCATGTAGCGTCTTACTTGCTCGACCAACTACAAAAACTGAAAACAATAATAACAACAGCGAATAAACTAAATACAATATCAATTTCTGACCTTACAACTAATCCGTTAACCGTCGAATCCTTCGATACTACAGCACTGAACGCGTTGAATGAGAATCTCATCCTAAGAGCGAGGTCCCCGGCAACTCGGACGGATCACGTGGTAAGTGGGCCTACTGGTTATATTATTCTACTGTGCTCCTACCATGAAACAAAACCAGAGATTAGAATCATAAACGATATAGTCCTACCACATTAATGTGGGATCTGAGAATGCTGACTGAGCTATTATTAAATGAAATGTAGAAAATGCACCGTTAACCTCGATTTCGTCCATTTTTATATTTTGTTCTATATGTAATGAAAAGAGTGCGTGAAAACTACATTTCAGTTCTTTAGTTAACGATATGGTAAGTAGATAGAAAATTATTGTCTTGAATTCCTGGAGGTAAGTACATGCATATATTCATGGGAGCGGTAGAAAATTAATCTCAATAGTAGAATTTATGAATACTTTCACTTTATTGAAATGTTGCAAATGGCGCTCATTTCCATCCTCAAGTACTGAAAACTACACAGAAACGAAAGTAAAGTCGGCACCTTTGATGTTGAGGGGGCAAATTTTAGTAACCTTGAAATCATATGCTGAGTGAAATCATATATTGAGTAAAATCATGCTTCGCACACTGAGAAAAATTACTATGTTTGGAAAAAGGTTTACATAAAGCCAGACTGTCCCTATGGACATGTCGAAGGATTTGTGGTAAAACTTGGGGTTTAGGTCCCAAACAAATCCATTGGATTTATATGATGATTCTCAGACCAATGATCACTTATGGTGCAACTGCCTGGTGGCGGGAGGCTTTACAGAAAACGACTCGGGCGAAACTCTCTGGTTTACAGAGACAGGCTTGTCTGGCCATCAATGGTGCCACCAGTACCACACCATCAGCGGCCATGGATATCCTTTTAGATCCACCTCTCCTCCACATTTTTCTGGAGAGAGAGGCTAGATGGACTGGATATAGACTGGTGCACATTCCCAATTGCACAAATGAATTTTATGCAGAGTGCAACAGACTGTTGGTTGACGTTGAAAGTCAATGCATTCTGTCAACTACGAAGAGCCTTAAAAAGTACTGTTCTCGACTGGATCCTCCGGGAGAAGGAAATATTAAGAGCAGATGGTTGTTGGTTCACAGATGGATCAAAAACACCTTCCGGTTCTGGTGTAGGTGTTTTCAGTCGCAGACCCAGGACAGAGATATCAACCTGCCTAGGAACCTATGCGACTGTATTTCAAGCGAAAATTTACGCTATTGAATTGTGTGCGGAGAGACTGGATAAATCCAACCTCACTCACAAGTCAATAAAAATATTCTCGGACAGTCATACGACGTTGGAAGTTCTTGGCTGCTACCGAGCAACGTCTAAATTGGTAGCAAATTGCCAAAAACGACTCTCCTCGATAGCAAGACTTGACAGATTGTTTCTGGTCTGGATTCCTGACAATATTGGCGTAGATGGCAATGAGGCTGCTGACTTCCTGAGGGTGCTGCAAGCAACTTCATCGGACCAGAACCTGTCATTGGCATCGCTTTAGGCTTTGCCAAACATTGAACACCTGGATAGCAAGAAGATTTATGGACTTCTGACAGAATCTTCCGGAATTGGCTCACTCCAAGGCGTTTATTCACCCTTCTAAACTTGATACCAAACAGTTGTTGGACTACAGTAGGGATGAACTACGATGTCTAGCAGACCTTCTTACAGGTCACTGTCATTTGAATCATCATATGCAGAGACTCGGACTGTCGGAAGACAGTGTGTATCGCCTCTGGAAACAGCAGAGCATATACTTTGTGCCTGCCCCGCTGGTGACCGAATCAAGTTTTTAGAGTTCGGCAGTGCCGTACCCTTACTATCTGACCTGCAAGACCACTCACCATACAAACTAATCGGCTTCGTTAAGAAGCAGGGTTTATTTGGTCGAGTGTGCATAGGTATGAGCCACAATAAAACCTTGTGGGTTGCCATGGAGATTCGAATAGACCGACTCACTTTGGACCTTACCTAACCTAACCTACCTGCTCCAAATACAGTACATATCCGATAGAAAATAATAATATATTCGGAAAATGTTTTACGTTTACAAAACAGGGACAAAAATGAATAAATAAATCGAATCAACGTTAATCATAAGAAACACTACACAATGTAGTAGGTATATGGAAGAGTTATATAAAATTTAACTTACACGGAACATTGTCATCTTCAATGACGGACTTCGTTTCGGATTGAGACCTCAATAAGACCTCATCAGCACCTATATGGATAATATTACAAGACGGTAGCACTCAGGTCATCCATAACATTACGACTTTGTCTTGAATGTCAGAATGACAGCACGTAAAGACATTCATTCATACGCTTATTTGATTTAATCCCAGCGAAAAGGGTATTATTCGTGGAAGATTTGTTTTTGAGAAAAAAGCTTTTTGGCTTTCACTTTCCTATCTTTATATCAAAAAATTGTGGGACACTTCCATTGCGTAATGTAATAAAATGATGGTTGTAATTTGAAGTTTATTTTCTTCTTTTTAGCACCCACTCACTTTGACCTAGTGCTTGTAAATGAATGCTTGTAATTTTTACTATTCATTTATTCATATATAAAACGTTTCAATCTTTTTGACGTATCCTTTCTTTGCATTAAGACAGTGCTTCTTCCTTTATCTGCGAATAGAATCTTGATAGTAATAATATGTCGTAGACTGATTCAGATTATTTGCTCATCATGGTTAATATTGGGAGTCGACATACTGCTTGAATACTTCTGACCGTATCTAGTCGCAAAAGTAACTCGTACCTTTCAGCCGATGATAATTTACTATGGAGAAGTACAGTGCACAGACCTCTTTTAAGTACAGTGAGTGGATGGGAACTTTGCTCAATCCTCCCTATCGGCATTTATGGCGAATCATTGAAAATATGTTACTTATGTTGGTGAGAAAGATCATATCCTCAAATTATTCTGAAATCATATCAGTTGATTTGAGACTTTGCTGGTGTTGACTCGGTTTCAATATGCGTGTGGTACCTTACTTCGAAATTGTATATGATGTTATCAGTTGTATAACTTCACAACATTTTTTATATGCAGGCAGCAGAAGATTTTTTCAAAAGCTGGCAGGTCATCGATATTAATAACAAAACACAATATTTTCATTTTTCTCCAGTTTGTCCTACATCATTTCTATGATTCATTTATTTTTGCGCAGTTTTTTTTTAGTAATTTTATCTACAATAAAACATTTTATAGATATACATCAACACAAACTGTACCATGGTAACTCCAAATTGGTCTCCAAAATCTCCTGAATGGTGTAATGAAACTTACAAGCTCTTGAGCGAAAGCAGAGTTGAAAAAATACGACAACAAACTATCAAAGACATAATTAAAAAAAGTAAAGCCTTCCCAGTGAAATTTCCCATCAATACTGGCAGATGCAAAACATTGAAAAAAATTGAAGAAAAGAAGATGCTAGAAAAAAATATAAATTCTGTGTACCCAATTATTCACGAAAACGCTCTGGAACTATACTGTAAATTCCTTCTATTCAAGAGAGAGTGCGGATCTTCTAAAGAAAAAACCCTCTACGAAAAAATGTCACTCAAAGATTTCATCAACAGGCTTCTTCTTAAACGGGCCGTAATTTTTATAGGTTTGGCTGATAAATTCTTGCTCATGAATAAAAAATGTGGAATGGGAAATTGGGAGTTGGTCGGTACTGATAAAGAATTCTCTCCATTGATTATGAAAAAATGTTTAACGTACGATGAAATGAAATTGTCAGTGTTTTTGTCTGTCAGTTCTTACACCTATTTTGTGAATTTAGGGGAGAGAGCAAATTTTGGTAAACATTTGGAAAATAGGGAAGACATTGCGAGAGAAGGCATAATAATTGGCCTGATAGGTCCAAGATTGAAGAAAAGAAACGTAATGGAATATCAAGAAATTGTTTTTAGTGAAGCACAAAATACAAATGTGAATGGTTATGGTACTAAAATCAATGCCAGCGTGCACAAACTTTTTTCTGAATTCTATGAAGAAACTTGTATGGATTATGAAGAAGCATTAGAACTCAAAAACAGTGACAATGAAAGATACAGGAATTTAATGAATGATTTGCTTTTCGACAATCACTATTACTATAAAAGACTTACTATTTCCATCGACACTTTATTGGTAGAGGCGAATTATAGGGCTAAGTCTGCGGATAAAACTGCTTACATTCATGTTGTGGGGTTAGGACTAGGTGTTTGGAAAATATCGTCACACCAGGAAGAAGTGTATATGGAAACTTTCGCTAAAAGAATTTTGTAAGTGCACATATTTTTTGGCTGAGAATATTTGCCCAACGCATACAACAATATCCATACATTAAATTCAAAATATATCACCCGATTGTACCCCAAATAATGTCATTAAAGATATTCCCCGCTTGAGAAGTAAAATAGTTACTTAATCACAGATGTTGTCCCCATATAAACGGAAACCTATAAATGTCAAAATGTATGCGAGATAAATATTAAACTAGAACTTACCTTTCTACGTATGATTTATACAGCACGGGTTGGACGAAACGAGTGAAATTCTAATTATCCGAGAATTAGGGATCTATCCCGCAATCACAGTATTAGTTAATTCAACAAGTTAAACTATCCACTCACGCCAAAAAATTGATTACCGCCCGATCAGTGTGGTTAAAAAAATACGTTTAGCAGTATTCTATGTCAGAAATTATAATTGATTTTCAATAGAGTTTTCAAATTAATGAGAAAACATGTCACAAATGTAGATCTGTTGTGCTAGGCTGGTTTGAAAAATCATTGACCGTTCACTTAGAAAACATTACAAATCTCAATGCAAATGGGAGTTTCTCAAAGTAAGCAAAAATAAACTTTAAAGTCCAAGATATCCTTACGATAATATCATCAATTTCCTTCACACGAAGGACAAATAGCATCTACTGTTGAATATTTTTGAATAAAATCATTTACTTTTCAAACCATTTCAATAACACCCTCTGCTAACGCAATCATAGCAAAATTATACATGTTATTGAACAAAAACAATAGTTTTCGAAATATTTTCTAAACATTTCGTATCTTCTCTCCTGAGATCAGATAATCACTTTTTTTATTTTTTTGTTGAGGTATCCCAAAAGCATGTCATTCGAATCAATTGCTTCCCAATCCAAAAAGTTATTCTCGCTTAATTTCTTATTTTCCTGAAATCACGTTGTTTAACTAAAGTATGCAAGGCACCTGTTTCAAACCATTTTTTGAAAATTAATCTATTTCTGTATGGTTTCTTTGTGATTCTTGACTAATTTCCTGATTCCTTAGTTGACCATGATCGGCCTGTTCCAGATTTTGCTTTTCCATGACTTTTACGAACTGTTTTCCATTATTAAAACGGAAATCCTTCAATCTGACATCAGCAAATTGATAGTCAATGATTGAAGAAATTACTCCTATCAATAAATTTTGTTGTCTCAACAAAAACTTTTTTCGGTAAATGGGCCTGTGTTTGTCGAATGTTCATTTATTTGAGCCTCTATCGAACTCGTAGTAGTTATGTGTTCAGTTCACTATTTACCTTGTATTTCACCTGGTCATTTAACTTGGATTACTCTCTTTCCAACTCTCTAGTCCTTTCAGTAACTTTCTGGGCTTCAACTTGGACTCCCTCAGCTGCTATGATAGTTTTTTGTGGAAGTTGATTTGTCTTTGGTTTGATCATGACATACAATTTTCGAGAATTGTTTCATTGTGTTTTCATTTGTTGGTCATGTTGCCATCGAAAGTGCTGGAACAACTTTTCACATTTCCCTTTTTTGTTTTCACGTTCAGTTTTTGTTCCTTTTGTTTGTATTTAACGGTCCTCAGGTAATTTTTTACTTCAAGCTAAAACCGTATACACTTAGAAACTGAGAAAATCGCCAGAACCGCCGCTGTCACCAAATATAACATTTCTAGATGATTAATATGATTGAAGCTATATATAAGCTTTCGGATAATATCTTCTTTCAAACACTTCATGAAAACGCACATTTAAAAGACCATAAATTCAAATCAGAATTTTCCATTTGAGAAAATCCCATCAAGACAATTACACAACACAACAAAAAAATATTTTTTGAATGTTTCCTACACTAAATTAGTCAATTTCTACTAATTTTGGGGTGATAAAAACGAAAATAACAATGAAAAATTTTTATTAGCTCTGGTTTTTGAGATACACAGTACTTAATCTTGAAGAGTAGTTATACTATACGTGAAAAGTGAAAGTACATAAAACAATATTGTTATGTTTCTTTTAGAATATTTTAAGTACAAAATTAATAAAAAAAAAACATTATTCTTAGTGTTTTGACAAGTAAAAGAAGTTTGTACCACCAAATTTCAATTAAGTCCATCCGATTCATTGTAAGATCGCTGTCGTTTAGCTTGTCTTTTATAAAACACTTCTGGAGCATCCCTACACACAGACCAGCAGTATTCTGCAAGCATTGCTTCATTCCAACGGCCCTGATATCTCTGTTCCATTAAGGCAATGTCTTGATGGAATCTTTCTCCATGTTCGTCACTCACAGCTCCACAGTTTTGTGGGAAGAAATTAAGACGAGAGTGAAGAAAATGAATTTTTAAGGACATGTTGCATCCAAGTTGGTGGTAAGCTTGAAGAAGCTCTTTAACCAATACTGTGAAGTTATCATCTCTTTTGTTACCTGAAAACCCATGTACAACCCCCTTAAAGGCTTCCCAGGCTCTCTTTTCATTTCCTGTTAAAATCATGTCAAAAGCAGGATCATTTACGATTTCACGGATTTGAGGCCCAATAAAGATGCCTTCCTTGACTTTAGCATCACTCAACCTGGGAAACTTTGCTCTCAAGTACTTAAAAGCTTGTCCTTCCTGGTCCATGGCCTTCACAAAGTTTTTCATTAGTCCCAACTTAATATGTAATGGGGGAAGGAGAACATCATTAGGATCTACAAGAGGCTCGTAAACTACATTTTTCTCATTAGGGTTTAGGTCTCGTGTAGGCCAGTTCATTTTTTTATAGTGAGATTTTCTATCCCGACTGTCCCACAGACACAAAAAACAACAGTACTTGGTGAACCCTAATTGCATTCCTAGGAGTATAGCAATGACTTTCAGATCACCACAGATGTGCCACTTGTGTTGTTCATATTTGATTGATTGGAGAAGTGTTTTCATACTTATATACGTTTCCTTCATGTGAACTGCATGACCTATAGGAATAGAGGGTAGCTGACATTTTTAGCGAGAAATTAAAAATGTGCTATAAAAATTTTAACATGACTGGTGCAAAGTTTCAATCACTTGGCTATTTTCTTAAACAAACCTTTGATTTCGAAAAAGCAGAGGCAACTAAAAAAAATGCAAATAATTTCGATAGAACTATTATTATTATTATAAATTTTAAACAACGATAATATTATAGAAAATACAAATGGGTACAAAAAATTACTCATTGACCTAAATGAGGTTGTCAAACAGTTATAGCCTACATTTCAGTATGTCGTCCTCCACGTTCAATACAAATTATGGTCCTTCTACTGACATCTGTAACTGCATTTTTAATAAATCGGGATTTATATTTGCACAGCACTCGCGAATGGTATTTTCCAGATGTTGTATGTCAGTAAATGGTCTACTTCGGTACACTTTTTGTTTCAGGTAACCCCACAGGAAAAAGTCTAAAGGCGCCAAGTCGGGTGATCTATGTGGCCAATAATGTTCCCAGTTACGTCCAATAACTATGCCTCTGAACATTTGTTGGAGGGACTGTTCTACAGCAACCGTGTGATGTATTGGTGCACCATCAAGTTGATACCATAGGATTTAATATTTAAAGGCATATTATCTAAAACTTCACTTACCTCATTGAAAGGTTGAGATAACCGACGGATGATAAATTTTCCCTAAAGGAAAATGGCCCAATTATTTGGTGGTTAAGTATCCCACACCATACATTAGTTTTAAAGGAATACTGATCACCACATTCAACTGTGAAATTGGGATTTTCTTAGGCCTACCATCGGCAATTTTGAGAACTTTGTTCCATTTGAAGAGAACGTTGCCTCATCTGTCCATAAAATTTTATACGGAAATTCTACATTTTCTTCTCTGTCTCCTTGAAACCAGAATGAAAACCCCAAAAGGACATCAAAATCTCGTTCTTTTAATGTGTTAATAAATTTTGGCTTGTAAGGCCAAAATTTATTTATCAAAAAAATTTTTCTATCACTTTCTCTCTTGTAATCGGTATTTTTTATAATATCGGTTACGCTCGTTTGCCCGTGTTCAATAACTTTTAAACAAATGTTAAGTTCGGCCTCCTCATCATATTTACTTGGAGTGTGCTTGGAGTATGTTGAACATTTTTTCCTGGATGCCGTTCATTAAAAATGTTAGCTACTTGCCGGTAGCCACATATTAAAACTATTTCTATTCTTTCCTGAAGAGACAACATTATTGCAACAATAACTGTTAAAAATTTGACAAGTAAATCAACAACTTGACACTACCATAGCTTGCATTTTGTTTGTCAAGACCTACTTAAAAATTTTATTCAACCTGATTAAGTATCCTTACCGCCCTAGTTAGTGTTTATAGATAATCTGTAAATACTGAATATTGAAATTTCAATATAATTTCAGCTTTAGTAATTTTATCAATACTTATTGCAGTTTTTGAGTTGTGTCTGCTTTTTCAAAGTTGAAGGTACTGACGTTTGTTAAGAAAATAGCCAAGTGATTGAAACTTCGCACCAGTCATGTTAAAATTTTTATAGCACATTTTCAATTTCTCTCTAAAAATGTTCGTATAAGTAAAATTTTATCAGAAAAGTTAAACTCCATGATGGGTTTATTATGTATACATGAATTGATGACAATTAACCGAACTTGTTTTTTAAAATAAAAGGGATATCTGTCACAAATGAGCAAAACGTTAAGGTTTATCCTAGTTGCATAAAATTTGGCATATGGATATAAAATTGCCGTAGACACAACTTCTTCAAGTAACTTTTTGTTAAATTCGATCTAGAAATGTACTTTTTCAATTTTTTTCAAAAAATAAGTTGAATTTGACAAACACTGAACGTCAGTGGGTCGCAGTTGGCCGCATCATTTCAAGTTAAATTTAAAGCACAAACAAGTGCCATAGTTGAACTTCATTGAAACTTTTCGAAAAAAAAGTTTCCCATATGGGGCGCACTTTCATGGTGATACTGTATATACAATTGAAATTTGTTAAACTTCCCATGGAAGCATGGAAGAATGAAATCTAGTTCCAAAACACTTAATGGTACAAAAGTAGTGAAATTGATTAAAAAAGTAGGTAGAGCAAAATAATAGAGAAAAGATTGATTCAATAAAAATATACAAGAAACAATTTAATTAATAAACTTTAAATTAAACCAAGACAGTATTGTCATTGCTTTTCAACTATCACTCTTATCCATCAAATGAAGCATTTTGAGAAGTTATTGGCAGCCTCTATATTCATCCAGCTGGTACATATGGTGAAAATTGAATGCCACCCCCTCAGCACACGTAATTAATTTTCCAGGCAAGACTTATCTGTAATAAATCTCCTGGAGAACCAGCAAGAACTATCTCTACTGTCCTCTTTCCAAGTCCAATTCAGGTGATACTTTCTGCAACCAACCTCTTTCAATAGTATTGCTGTTGGTACTGGAGAATGTGGCCCTTCTTTCAGAAGAGAAGAATTTTCGATCTGATGTTGATAGTTATCTCTCTGGTGTGTAGAATCTCTTCTAAAAAACAATAAGATTTTTTGACTTGACCCTGGTTAGATTGTGGACCTACGTTGGCTTTTATCGTCGATACAGATGATGAGATGAGGCTCTTCTTGGTTTATTTATCAAGACTTCATGTAGGACTGTCTGGGTTGTCGCTGAATATCAGTTATTTCAGAATGGACTTCAGAATCCTGAAATAATTCTAGCTTGGTTCGAACTATGCTCTCTATGCTTTTAGGATTCTACTGAGGTTACGTTTTAATGTTCACATATATAATAACTTGAAAAATGTCCAAGAGTATCCAATATTCGCGACTCAATATTGAGGAATTTATCATTTCTTATAGAGACCAGATATTGAGTTTGCTTTTACCTCAAATTGGCTAGATGCCATGGTCCCCGAAAACTAGAGGTTTGAGTTCATTTCATCATTTTAGTAGTTGATGTGAACGTTTTAATCTATGGGCCACAATGGCTTTTTTATATGAAGTAAAATAGTATTGATAAAATTTAATGCTTTCCTGAGAATCTACCCCACAACTATCAGAAGTTGAATGCAAACTCAATCTTCATGTTGTTTCCATGCTTTCATATCGAGGACAATTCCTGGATATAAGTAATTTCTGCACTCAATTTAACCATTACCTCTATTAGTTTAATGCATTTATAACAATTTTCAGAGCTTTGGCCCCAAATCTACACTCAGTGAGCGATATTTGTTTTTCATATATTGATCAAGACAAATGCGGAGATTACAAACATGGTGAAGTATTTAAATTACAAGGCCATCCTCTAGGAGGTATAAACATCCATATTTTGAAGAGAAATCCTCACGAAAAAGTATCAGAAGGTAATGTAATACATTTTTAAGAAGATATAACGTGGTTTCACAATTTGTGAATTGGTTTCTTTGAAAACCCCAAAAAAAATAATTGAGAAATAACCAACGCAATAACAGATCTTTCTCGAGAAATTGGAATACCGTTGTTAACGCCTACATTCAAACAAAGCTGAAAATATTACCGCGAAACTTTAGCAGAGACGCCTATTTCTACGATGTCTGTTAAAAAAATAAGGTGAATTTTCATTTTTCTCAAGAAATATTTATTCATTCATCAATTTCTATTTTGTCCCCTTCAAAGTAGTCCCCCTCAGACTTATGTCAGCGTTTTTTCAAATCCTCAAAGCAGTTCTGATATGCTCTTTTTGGTATGTCCTTGGGTTTTCTCAGCGATTCGGTTTTTATCTCCTCAGTCGCCTTTTCATGGGTCTCTTTAATCTTGGGAACAGGTAAAAGTCGTAGAGGGCCAAATCTGGTGAATACGGTGGCTGACGCATGATTACGGTGTTGCAGGTGCATTATCGTGATGCAAAAGACGTGAATTGTTTTTCTATAATACCGGACATTTTTTTTGTATTGCATCTCGAAAGCGGCACATAACTTCAAGATTGTTAAATATTCGAAATTCACCTACCCGGTGACTGAATACATCGAATGTAGGACGAAATATGGATCGAAAACTATGAAAGTACTTAACAAACTCAAATATATTAAAAAAATCTGTTTTTTAAAATCTGTTTTTCCGTTAATCAGCTGCCGCCCCCATACGAACGACAACTCTCAGAAGTTGAGAAACTTGTGCGAGCTAAGGACTAACGAGGTCTTACCTTTTAACGTGTGATTCCTAATTCATAAGAAAGTTCAATATAATTGACTCATCAATCATATATCAATGACAGTAACTTGACAATTCTTGTTAGAGAAAATACAGTGTGTACAAAAAAAGTTTAACAAATTCAGAAAATGAACTATCTGCGACATTCTCCCACCTTGAGTTGTGAAACCTTGTTCACCAACAACTCAAATTGCTATGAAGAAACTCTTTGAATAGGTTTAACATTTCTACCATATTTAGTAGTTCAGGATTTTCGAAACACTCGTTGTCATTTTCTTGTGTTTCTTCAGTTTCTTTACTTTCGGTCTCTTTTGTAGAAACTGCTCTATTTGATATCTTAGTCCAAATCATCAGCACAATTCATCTCTAAAGAATATACTAGAGGCCTGAGTACTATTCCCTATGTTGTCTTCAATTTAACCAGACCTGTTTTACTATCTTTCCCAGGTATCAGCTCTTGAACAACGCCAAAGGCGTATGTCGGTTCCTATCAGAACGACTTCTCCAATTTTGATTTCTCCCTGTTTCTGTTTTTCCGATGACAATTTCAGCTGACCTAGATTTTCATTCCTAAATCTCCTACGAAGATCATCTCTCAGCTTCATCGTGTATCTCAGATGCTTTGCTATCTTCGGGCATATAAGTGAGGGGTCTCGAATTCAGTATTGATTCATGATCGCAAAGTATCGTGAATAACGCCTTGTATGTCAGACTGGCTTTTCCAAAAACTTTTCTGAGTAGATCCTTCGTGATTCCGATTAACCTCTTCCACCAACCACCTCACCAGGCAGCTGTTGGAGGATTAAATTTCCACGTTATCCTCTCGGTGGTACTGTAAGCGGTTGTCATTTTCCAATCCAATTGTGAAAAGGCATTTTCAGCACCAACAAAATATGTGCCATTGTCGCTGTATACAGTCGATGGTCTTCCTCTTCTAGCCACAAAACTTCTGAATGATTGTAAGAAAACATGTGTAGACAGTGATGATGGAAGTTCTAAATGAACAGCTCTATAAATGGCACATGTATATAGACATATCCAAGCCTTCTCTCCAGTTCGAATGTAGAGTGTACCGGCTAAATCTACACCGATGACTTCAAAAACTTTGGCTTCTCGCACACGATTTTCTAGAAGTGCTATGGCTGGAACCTCAATACGTCTGGAGTTGAATCTGCGACATATCGGAACGGCGGAATTCACTGATTTCCTCCCTCTGATTATCCAAAATCTCTCGCGCAGAAGACTCGTCGTCTATGCAAATCCATCAGTACCTGGATTTTCTGCTGCAGAATATTAATTTTGCTGAATATGGCAATCTTGTCAGAGTTTTCTTGGCCGAACAAGTTCAAAATATCATTGAAAACCTGGTCGAACGTTCTTCGCTGCACTGCTAGTACCTTCACTACCTTCTCCATAGTCGGTGTCCTGTCACGGTCGCCAAATGTCAAATATTCGAAATTCACCTACCCGGTGACAGAATACGTCGAATGTAGGATGAAACATGGATCAACAAACAAACTCAAATATATTCAAAAGAAAGTTCAGTACAAATGACTTATCAATAATATATCAATGACAGTAACTTGACAATTCTTGTTAGAGAAAATACAATGTGTACAAAAAAAGTTTAACAAATTTAGAAAATGAACTATCTACGAAAAGGATAATACTTTTTAAAAACCGTACGACCATGGGGCAAGAACTCCTGATGCATTACACCGCGGTAATCGAAGAAAACAGTGACCAAAACCTTGACATTTGATCGAACTCGTCATGCTTTTTTGGATTTGGCTCTTCTGGACTTCTGGGCATCGAGACAATAGAGTTTGGTTTCAATGACTATATATCCATGATTCGTCATGGCAAATCTGGATCGCTGTTGACGTCATTCAGCAATTCCTGAATGATGATCATGCTCATGCAACAGTTTTTTGGTCAAAATTTAGCAATTTATAGTTCGTTCAGTATTGGCTGAGAGTAAAAGAATTTCAAGAATGCAAACATGCCGCAACATCAAAGAAAGCAACATAGTCGTCTCAAGCAAATATCACTGAAATTCACCCACAAAATCATTGAGACATGTCTACTACCCCTCTATATCCCTTGAGGACGCCGTTAACGAGCCATTAAAATAGGGATATGCGACAAAGAACGCGAAAACACCGACAAAGAATGCGAAAATACCGCCAAAAGAACCGCTCGATGTTTTTTCTGATATTACGTTTAAGATAATATTAATAGGCGTCGGACTGGGGGTATTAATATAAATGTTCCATTGATATATTCTGTATGATGAGAAGATAATTAAAATATGGTGAAAACTAATTTTGTTAAGATATTTTATTTTGGGAAGGACAATTAATATTTGAAATAGTTTTTTATTATTTAGAATTGTTACCTTCTACAGATCTATGAAATAATCAGAATAATTAATTTACAAATAAATACAAATGTAGAAAGGGCAAAAAGTTATTGCATTTGATAAATTAGCTTTTTGGGAAAAAAATCAAATTTGTCATTAACTTGAAATTAAAAATCGAATGAACGTAGGCCGCGAAATTTGAACTTTCACCTTATTTATGTACATAAGTCCACGTATATTGTCCAGTCCTCATTCATCCCCTTGATGTATTCTCATTAATTTTCATTTGGATATAAAAATCGATATAATTTGGAATTCAAATATACATATAACATACTTCTTGTAGCTACATATTTTCAGAAAATAACCGATTTTTTTTTCAGGCAAGTTATTAGTTGTTTCCTATGCTTGGGATGGAAATGCCTTACCTGGTAATGAATACTGGTGTGAAAATTTGAGTGGTAGCAGTGATTCAGCCACAGCTTCTTCAACACAAATTGCCGAAATTCATAACCCTCATATCAATCCTTTGGTGTGTGCTGATGAATTAAGAGTTGTTAAAGAGGGACAAATTGTGACCTTTGAGGAATATCAAAATCTTATCAGATGTAGTAAAGCTGACCAAAAAACGTAGTGTATTACAATGTATTCAAAAATATCTGTTTGTAATAATTGATGGATGTAGCCGTTACTACGTGGTAGAAAATCATCATGAAAAATGAGAATTGAAACTTTCTATGTTTTTTACCACTTTTATTTGTAACTCTGGTAACTCTAACACATTTTGGTAAAAGAACAATTACGGGTTTCTTCAGAGAATCAATGTGGAAGTGGCATTCAGACCACATGCCAGGTTATCTGATTTCTTTCCCAATGCCAAAGATGAAGTGGACAAGTTGGAGAAATCTGGAGTTTATAAGCTTGAGTGGGACACGTGGGACAATGTGGTCGAGATTTCTCAAAACGGTATGCTGAACATGAAAGGTCCTTCAGACTAATTAAAAATGATTCGACATTTTCAAACCATTCCTTGGGATGCAACCACAAGTTCCCGAATCTAAACGATACGGAAATTTTGCACATGCAAGGAATGGTTGCAAACTCAATTATTTGGAATTCTTGGAAATTCATTGCGGTTGAACATTGTGGATTCAACCTGTTAAATGATCAAATCGATCTAGTTTTCTCACCGGTTTTCAAATTAGCGTATCCACATTATCACAGGTAAACAAAATTCAGGTACTCAATCAAGTTAGGTACCTCTGTTATTACCTACAGTGGTGTTATATAACGGCTAATGTAATCAATCATTTTTAGTTTAATGTTTTAGTGTGAAAATGGCCTTATAGGACGAAACTGCAGCAACGTTAGTTACAAATACAAGTGGTATAAAAACAGAGAAAGTTTCAATTCTCATTTTTCATATGTTTTTGCTATTTTGATATGTACCCAATAAACTGTTATATAAAAATAATTGTTTTACAAATCTTCTTGCCCTTCCACAGTGAAAACGATTACAAAATTTGAATATTATACAAATATCACAAGTAAAACTATCTAGATATAAATTAAAACCATAATATTCTGTATCTGTAGAGTAGGGAGGGTGAGTGTAGACTCACAGCACTTAGGCCACATGTGACCAATTGTACATCCTCAGGAGGAGTTGTCCTCCTAGGTCCTAGGTCATCATCCATCCTGTCCTTTCCAGGAAGGTGAACAGATCATTAGGAGATATCTCCTTTATATTGGCAGGTGTAGGCCAAGCCTCGCGAAACACACACTCTCTTTGGCAACCTTGAGGTGTCTCACGGTGGCCACCGCGAAGGTTTTGGAAGGTGCAGCGATATTACTGTCGTTGCGCGGCTTCTTCAACCTTCTTAGGGTTCCCTCCGTGGAGGTGCACAAGTAAGGGAGCTTTCCTGCAGGGGCAGCCGGTTCCTTGCCTTTATTCAAGGCGGAGCTCTTGCCGCCCGCCGCAGGAGGTGCCCTTGCTGTTGGAGGTGATCTGCTATGTCCAGCCTCATTCCAAGCGGTAGATTGGGGTGGACCTTTCTGTTCATACCCAGCCACCGCTTTAGATTGAAGTAAGCACTTCTGTCCAGCCTCGGGATTGGTTTTTGTTGTTTCTGTTGTTTCATTTATGTGTGTTCCCACGAGTAGCAAGGGGCGAGTTGGTCATTTCTAGCAAAGCCCCGCATTACCAGAGGTAGGCTGATTACAATAAGTTTTCGCCCAATTCACCAAGGGGATCGTTTGTGACCGCGACCCTGCGGCCATTCAGCTGTCGGCACGATTCTCTACTCTATACCTACAATAGTAGAACGACACGATGGAAGTGATGAAAAAACCTGTGGTTCCGAATGTACAATGTAACCAGGATATTGTCTATAGTCTATGTAAATGTGGGAAGTTTAGTAGCTCATAAGGCTGATATTATTCTAAATATTGTAAGTTATAATCCAGCACTGATAGTTTTAAGTGAAGCGAGGACAATTCCAGATGTTAGCAATGCTGAAATATATATATATATATATATATATATATATATATATATATATATATATATATATATATATATATATATATATATATATATGCTGAACTGGTTTTTCCGGGTATTTGATCCGTGTATGTGATATTATCTCTAATTTCACCGACGTTTCGACAAAATCTCATTTGTCATTATCAAGGTGTGCTGTTACGTGTTCAGAAATTTGTTGACCTTGCTCAACTCACTTCTTACTATAATGGTAAAATGGTATTCGTTATGTGTTCAGAAATAGAGTAGTCCATAAACCCTCTACTACCTACTATTTAAACGTTGTTGAGTTTTTACCTGCGTTCTTCTTCTTCTTAGTTGACCTCATCTCCCCGTTAAGGTATTGAATATGAAATCTGAAGTTTTCACGGATAGGAATATGCTGAACTGGTTTTTCCGGGTATTTGATCCGTGTATGTGATATTATCTCTAATTTCACCGACGTTTCGACAAAATCTCATTTGTCATTATCAAGGTGTGCTGTTACGTGTTCAGAAATTTGTTGACCTTGCTCAACTCACTTCTTACTATAATGGTAAAATGGTATTCGTTATGTGTTCAGAAATAGAGTAGTCCATAAACCCTCTACTACCTACTATTTAAACGTTGTTGAGTTTTTACCTGCGTTCTTCTTCTTCTTAGTTGACCTCATCTCCCCGTTAAGGTATTGAATATGAAATCTGAAGTTTTCACGGATAGGAATATGCTGAACTGGTTTTTCCGGGTATTTGATCCGTGTATGTGATATTATCTCTAATTTCACCGACGTTTCGACAAAATCTCATTTGTCATTATCAAGGTGTGCTGTTACGTGTTCAGAAATTTGTTGACCTTGCTCAACTCACTTCTTACTATAATGGTAAAATGGTATTCGTTATGTGTTCAGAAATAGAGTAGTCCATAAACCCTCTACTACCTACTATTTAAACGTTGTTGAGTTTTACCTGCGTTCTTCTTCTTCTTAGTTGACCTCATCTCCCCGTTAAGGTATTGAATATGAAATCTGAAGTTTTCACGGATAGGAATATGCTGAACTGGTTTTTCCGGGTATTTGATCCGTGTATGTGATATTATCTCTAATTTCACCGACGTTTCGACAAAATCTCATTTGTCATTATCAAGGTGTGCTGTTACGTGTTCAGAAATTTGTTGACCTTGCTCAACTCACTTCTTACTATAATGGTAAAATGGTATTCGTTATGTGTTCAGAAATAGAGTAGTCCATAAACCCTCTACTACCTACTATTTAAACGTTGTTGAGTTTTACCTGCGTTCTTCTTCTTCTTAGTTGACCTCATCTCCCCGTTAAGGTATTGAATATGAAATCTGAAGTTTTCACGGATAGGAATATGCTGAACTGGTTTTTCCGGGTATTTGATCCGTGTATGTGATATTATCTCTAATTTCACCGACGTTTCGACAAAATACTGAATACGAAAAAGTACTGAAACTGGCAGTATATGAACAACTAGTTACATACTTTAATGAAAATAATTTATTCATCGAAAATCAGTCTGGTTTTCGTAAGAATCACTTATGCGAAACAGCATTACAACTAACAGTCACAGAGTGGAAAAAAAGTATCGATAAGAAATATATCTAGAAATATATTGTCGCTATATTTCTAGATTTCAAGCGTGCCTTTGAAACAATTAATAGGAAAACTTCAATCAATAAACTGAAGTATTATGGTGTAACTGGAAAAGCTTTAAACTGGTTAGATAGTTATCTTGAGCAAAGAAGTCAAACACACAAATGGCGCTACTTGTATTGAATCATTATGATCATTAGTTTACCCTAACCTTCAAAGGACACGTGTCACGGCTATCGGACTATTAGTTTGTGGGATAGAACATTTTGAGCAACTTTAGTTAGTTTGAAGAAAATGGATGAAAGGAATTTTCGTGTGTTGATAAAGCATTGCTTTTTGGCGAAAAAAAGTACCGTTGAAGCCAAGGTTTGGCTTGATAAACATTATTCGGACTTTGTACTAGGAAAATCAACCGTTGAGAAATGGTTCGATACGTTTGAACGAGGTCAAATGAGCACCGAGGACGATGCAACTCCAAAGCATGCAAAGGCGCAACAGTCGGCTAGCAAGGTTAAGGTACCAGTATTTTAGGATGTGCATAGTATAATATTCATCGACCATCTTGAAAAGAAAAAACCATCAACAGCGACTATTACATAGCATTATGGGAGCGATGAAGAACGAAATCGCAAAATAACGGCCTCATTTGAAGAAAAAGAAAGTGCTGTTTCATCAAGACAATGCACCGTGTCACAAATTAATGAAAACGATGCCAAACTTGCATGAATTGGGCTTCGATTTGCTTTCGTATCCACCGTTTTCTACAGATCTGGCTCCTAGCGACTACACCTCGATAGCAAAAAAATCAGCGCAGATGAAGAGGTAATAATCGAAACTGAGAATTGAGAATACAAAAACTACAGAAACAAGCATTGATCAAAAAAACTTAATTCAACTTTTATAAAAACAAGTCGACAAAAATCAAAATAATTAAAAATTGCTATGTGACTTCACTCAACAAATATCTAAGACAAAAAACACAAAATTGTTACAGATGAAATGAAACATCCCACAAACAATGAAATTTTAACCGATAAAACACTAATTGCAAATACATTCAATATAGCATCTGTAGAAACGGGTGAAGTTCTAGCTAGCAAGATTCCGAGCAACACAAATCACGAAATAAAAAGAACATCGATCTTTAATTCTTTCCTCTTTGAACCAATTGACCTGACGGAAATTAAAATCACAATTTTCTAGCTTAAAAATAAAAGGCAGTGGGTTGTAATGATTTGAAAGCAGAAAATATAAAATCAATATCAGATTACATTTTAGATTTCCTTACTCATATTCTCAACCGATGTGTGGAGGAAGGTGTTCCCTGTGATTTCAAAAAAACAATTCCACTCCACTATTTAAGAAAGAGAACACGTCTATTATATAACAAATTATTGTCCTATCTCCTTAGTCACTCATCTCTCGAAAAATTTTGAAAAGAACCCAGGATGTTATACTCACTGACTTCAAAAGTAACTGTGGCCCCTATCCCCCCAAGCCCCGATACATTCGGTAGGGCGCGCCAGCATTATCAACCAATGACCACTCCCCACACCGTGGGGTATGTGATCATTGGGTCCGAGAATCATGTGCCCGGAGCAAGCGCAGTGTGCCAAGAAAGACAGCCTTCTGCATCTGTGCGGCTAAGATTTCTGCCTTAGTACGGCAAGCCGGTATGATTTTAAGATTCGAGAGTAGAGAGGACATCATTCCACTAAGGACTCCAGAAATCAGAACAACCATCTTGACAGAGTGATCTGAATAGAGTCTGCGGAGTTCGAAGAGAAAATCTCGATATTTTATCCGTTTTCCCTCCTTTTTTCTGACGATATTCGTCTCGTCAGGAGCTGAAACCTTCACGACAAATATCGTTTTGCTCTGGTGGTCGAGAAGGACTACATCAGGCTTATCAGCTTGTATGAGCCTGATGGTGGGGAACGAATAGTTCCAATGAATTTGGCACTTCTTGTTCCCCACAACGGATTCAATATTCCCCGGAGCGTAGGGCAACACCGGTGTCTCGTCAATACCGTAAGAGTGCCGTAGATGGTAATATAGCACTCCTAGGGCCGCGTTATGTCGATGGATATAGGCCGAGACCGCATATGCTGGACATGCTGATCTCGGGCGCCTCGCGGCAGGCCCTGCACCTTGTGTCAGGAACCTCTATACCCATCACGCGACTGCGGTAGACTAAGATGTTGAAGACACCATCCTGGCAAGCCATGATGAACCCCTCAGTTTCCGACTTCAGCCCACTCGACCTGAGAAAAGCAAAAGTCAGGCACTTTGATAAGCCAAGGTCTCCAATGTTATGGCTTATCCTTGTGTCTCCGCAGAAGTTATCGAGAGAGAGAAATGCTCCACTTCCTGCTCTCTCATGGTCACGGACCATGCGGAGACGGGATCCGAACTACTGACGACTTTACAGGCTGTACCTATCAAGTACCATTCTGTCATGTAGACACTCCAAACTCAAAAGTTCATGGCCTCCCTGTTGTCGGGGGAAGTACAACCGTGGAACGGACGATTTTAAATGCAAACTCCCATAGGGATGCATCATTTTTCGGGTATTTACGTCGCGTTGATACAGCTCCTCCCGAGTCCACTTCACTACTTTAAACGAGTAGAGTAAAATTGGAATGATCAGCAGGCTTGTTGCAGCAACTTTGTTCTTCCCCGACAGTTCCAATGACCAGAGCTGTCGAAGTTTGTGCTGATACTTGCCGCGGAGAGAGTTTTTCACTGCGGTTACCTCTTGTGAGTGGCGTTGTTCCACCCCGAGGTAAGTATACGTCTCTCCGGCATCCAGATGGTGTAGGATGCTTCCATCTACGAGCTGCACATCCTCTCCGTAGTCCCCGCATCGTCCTCTTTTGAGATGAACCATTGCACATTTGTCTATCCCGAATTTCATACCGATAGCATGCGTGTACTCTTCCACCACCCTCAAGGACTGATGGAGATCCTTCTCTCCAGAGGCATAAAGTTTAAGATCATCCATATAAAACAGATGGGTGACCTTGTGCCTATTATTATTTTTTTTTTTTAACCGTAGTGTGCGCTGGTCAGGCCCTATCCCCCGAAGCCCCGATACATTCGGGAGGGCGCGCCAGCATAATCAACCAATGACCACTCCCCACACCGTGGGGTAAGTGATCATTGGGTCCGAGAATCATGTGCCCTGAGCAAACGCAGTGAGCCAAGAATGACAGCCTTCTGCATCTGTGCGGCTAAGATTTCTGCCTTAGTGCGGCAAGCCGGTATGATTTTGAGATTCGAGAGTAGAGAAGACATCATTCCACCAAGGACTCCAATAATCAGAACGACCATCCTGACAGAGTGATCTGGATAGAGTCTGCGGAGTTCGAAGAGAAAATCTCGATATTTTATCCGTTTCTCCTCCTCTTTTCTGACGATATTCGTCTCGCCAGGAGCTGAAAACTCCACGACAAATATCGTTTTGGTCTGGTGGTCGAGAAGGACTACATCAGGCTTATTAGCTTGTATGAACCTGAGGGTGGGGAACGAATAGTTCCAATAAATTCGACACTTCTCGTTCCCCACAACGGATTCAATATCCCCCGGAGCGTAGGGCAACACCGGTGTCTCGTCAATACCGTAAGAGTGCCGTAGATGGTAATATAGCACTCTTAGGGCCGCGTTATGTCGATGGATATAGGCCGAGACCGCATATGCTGGACATGCTGATAGCAAGTGCATTAGGGTCTCGGGCGCCTCGCGGCAGGCCCTGCATCTTGTGTCAGGAACCTCTATACCCATCACGCGACTGCGGTAGACTAAGGTGTTGAAGACACCATCCTGGCAAGCCATGATGAACCCCTCAGTTTCCGACTTCAGCCCACTCGACCTGAGAAAAGCGTACGTCAGGCGCTTTGATAAGCCAAGGTCTTCAATGTTATTGAAGAAGACCCCATGCATCGGCTTATCCCTGTGTCTCTGCAGAAGTAAGGTGATCTCTGCGGCTTTTATCTGAGCTTTTTGCTGAACGGGTTCCAACTCGGTGACAGAGTTGTAGTCACCCCGTTCAGAGTCGAAAACTATACCGAGTTCATCAGCTGCTCGAGCAGCTGCCCTAAGGAGAAATGCTCCAATTCCTGCTCTCTCATGGTCACGGACCATGCAGAGAAGGGGATCCGAACTCCTTACGACTTTACAGGCTGTATCCAGTACCATTCTGTCATGTAGACACTCCAAACTCAAAAGTCCACGACCTCCCTGTTGTCGGGGGAAGTATAACCGTGGAACGGACGATTTGGGATGCAAACTCCTATAGAGATGCATCATTTTTCGGGTCCTTACGTCGAGTTGATACAGCTCCTCCCGAGTCCACTTCACTACTCCAAAGGAGTAGAGTAAGATTGGAACGGCAAGCATATTTGTTGCAGCTACTTTGTTCTTCCCCGACAGTTCCGATGACCAGATCTGTCGAAGTTTGTGCTGATACTTGCCGCGGAGAGAGTTTTTCACTGCAGTTACCTCTTGTGAGTGGCGTTGTTCCACCCCGAGGTAAGTATACGTCTCTCCGGCATCCAGATGGTGTAGGATGCTTCCATCTACGAGTGCCTATTATTATTATTATTATCATTATTATTATTATTATTATTATTATATATTTTGAGACTAAAGACAAATCATATTATAAAAATTGTATCGAAAAATTATGTATTGAATAATAAAATGATTTTTTTTCAATTTGTTTTTCTATGTTAGCCTGCAAACTTTTTAGCCCAAGTGTTAGGTACCTACAATTGAGTAACTGACCTTACCATTAATTAACAATTTATTTTTTTAGTTTCAGCAATATAATGACTTCATCTGAATGGTCTCCAAAATCACCTGAATGGTCCAGTGAAACTTTCAGTATTCTAATATATTGCACTATAGACAAAATTCCCAAAGTAACTCTGTCTGATATTGTAGCAAAGAGTGAGGATTTTCCCATACAATTTCCTGTTGATTCTGGCAGATGTAAAACGTTGAAAAATGTCTTAACAGAAGAGATTTTAGAAAGAAATATAAACTCTGTGTATCCTGTTATTCACGAGAATGCCCTGGAGCTCTATTGCAAATTTATTCTATTCAAAAGAAAGTATGGAACGACAAAAGAAAAGAGTCTCTTTAAAGACATGACACTTAAAAATTTCATAAACAGGCTGTTGGTCAAACGTGCTGTAAACTTCATGGGACCCACTGATAAGTTCTTACTTTTGAATAAACAAAGTGGAGCAAAAAATTGGGAATTGATAGGCACTGATAAAGAATCGCCTCCACTCATAATTGAACAATGTATATCTTATGATGAAATAAAATTAGCTGTGTTTCTGTCAGTTAGTTCATACACGTACTGTTTAAATAAGGGAGATAGAAAAAATTTTGCGAAACGGGCAGACAATAGAGATAACATTGCAGATGAGGGTGTTATAATTGGAGTGATTGGTCCAAGACTGAAGAAAAAAGAAGTCATGGAATATCAAGAGATTGTTGCCAGTAAAAAACAAAATACAAAACAAAACGGATATGGTACCAACGTAAATACCAGCGTGCATAAACTATTTTCCGAGTTTTATGAGGAAGCCTGTTTAGATTACGAAGAAACATTGAAACTCAAAAATAGAGATAATGTGAGATATACGGTTTTGGGAGACGGTTCAATTTTCGACAATAACTATTACTACAAAAGACTAACTATTTCCATTGATACGTTATTGGTGGAAGCAAATCACAGAGCTAGAGCTGTAGGAAAAACTGCTTTCATTCATGTTGTAGGATTGGGATTAGGGGTTTGGAGAATATCACCTCATCAGGAGAAGGAATTCATGGAAGCTTTTGCTAAAAGGATCGTGTAAGTAACTAAATAAATTTTATACAGTTATTTTTGGTTGATTTTTTGAGGATCATGATCTTCACAATTTCAAAATTAAAGGTGTGATGTTATAAGAAAATCTATTCAATTTGATAGATTAAAGTAGCCTAAATATCATCTCTATCATTATTGAGTCATCTTTTATCTATATTCTTTTCATTTTAAAGGAAGTGTGGCATTTGGTTCTTGAAATATTATATTTTTCAAAAAGATAAGTTTTTCTGATTATAGAGCTACTTTGCTGTGAGCAAAGAATAGATAAGATTTTCAGATTGTGAAAGATGGTAGATAAAAGCATATGAAAAATAATTGGGTAGCTGTAAATGTTGTATATTGTTTTAGGGCTCTGGGGCAAAAGCTCCATTCTGTGAGTGATATATGTTTCTCATATATAAATCAAGAAAAATGTGGATGCTATAAGCATGGTGATATATTCAATATCGGAGGACATCCTCTTCGTGGAGTCAAGATTCATATTTCAAAGAGAAATCCCCATGAAAAAGTATCGCAAGGTATTATTACATTCAATACATCTGGAAAATACATCTGAATGGTTTTGAAAAATCTGCGTAATCAGATAGCAAATATCATTTGTAGATTTATATTAATCGATTTTTGTGATGAAGGATAACCCAAAAATTGTGCAAAATTCATCATGACCTGCAGTTTAGCGAATACAAAAGATGAAATTTCGAGGGTTGTAAACAACACTCATAGCGGGGAACTGGTACAGTAGAAGTGTGCCCAGCTCTATACCGAAGGGTTTCGAGTTCAAATCGCCTTCAACCAGAAATTTTTTATCACAAAAATGTACCTATCTAACTGAAGGTGGATTGAATATTACTGGAGTTTCAACCATCACCAAACCATTATGTTTAACACCTCGACGCGTGTTTCAATCACCAAGTGATTAACTTCAAGAGGAAGGTTTAAGTTCAATATTCCTCTTGAAGATGATCACTCATCAAGGTGTTGAAAATAACGGTTTAATGTTGGGTTGAAAGTTCAGTAATATTCATTACCACACCAAAGGTTCCAAACAGTGCATTCTAGCAAGTCTGCTGCAAGGGTCTTTTATTGAAAATAATCAAGTGAGTGGTCTATGATCTGTAATTAATTTAAATTTAAGTCCGAAGTGCACTTGCAGTGCGGTTTCTTTATCTTCTTGACAGAACCTGCATTGGGTTTCTTCTGTCAGATCCATGTTTAAAAAAAAATATGTTTTCCCGTTAATCAGCTGTCGCCCCCATACGAACGACAACTCTCAGAAGTTGAGAAACTTGTGCGAGCCAAGGACTAACGAGATCTCACCTTTTAATGTGTGATTCCTAACACATGTTGCTCATATGTTTCCTGAGTCGGCTATGCCCCGCCAAAGAGGTAAGTATTCTACAATTGAACGAAGATTACTAGCCATGTAGAGTCTGAAATATTTGAATGCCCATACTATGGCTAGTAATTCTCGTTCAATTGTAGAATACTTAGATTCTGCTGAACAGAGGGTTCGTGAAACGTATGCGATGGGAAAATATTTTCCAATGGAGCCTTGAGATAGTACAGCTCCAATAGCATATGCGCTAGTATTTGTTATTAATAAGAAAGTATCTTCGAAATTTGGGTATATTAATATTGGGGTCGAAACCAGTTTGTTTTAATTCTTCGAATGATTTCTTACAATATTTTCCAAAAATGAAAAGGAGTGTCTCTTTGAAGTACTTTTGTAAGGGGTTTTCGTATTTTTGCAAAATTTGGAATGAACCTTCTGTAATATCCTGCTAAACCAAGGAAGGGTTTTATTTCATTCTGGTTCTTAGGTTCTGGCAAGTTTACAATCGACTTTGTTGGGGTTTGGTTTTACTCTATTTTTGTGATTGAATGGCCAAGGTATACTACTTCTTTTCTAAGGAATTCACCCTTATCTGGTTGTATTTTGAAATTAGCTTGACGAAGTCTATTGAATACTTATTTTAGTCTGAATATGTAGACGTGAATGGTAGGTGAGTAAATGATGATGTCGTCCATGTAAACGTCCATGTTATCGCTCATTTTGGATTCCGAGAAGAATGTAATCCATCACTCTTTGAAACGTTGATGGGGCATTCTTGAGGCCAAAGATCATTCTGAGAAACTCATAATGACCGTTTTCTACCGTGAAAGCCGTTTTTAGGATGTCCGTGTCATCGATTTCGATCCGATGAAAAGTAGAAGCAAGGTCAAGGGTTGTGAAGTATTGACATTTGCCAAGTTGATTTGGGGGTAGCAGTATGATTTTGTAAAGACAGCTTTTGCGTCTTTTGTATCTATCGAATGTTTTATTTCGTTTATGAACGTTAATCGATCACCTTCCAGATAGAAAATGTCCAAAAATTCTGAACATGTTTCTGTTATTAGTTTAGATTCTTCCTCGTTTAAATGATCTAAACGTAATTTGATTTTGTTCTGTTTCTGTTTTGTTTAAATGATTCAAAGAGAAATTTTGAATAGGTTCGATGTTTATGTCAGAAAAATTTATTGTTTTGGCTATAACATTCGAATTTATGATTTGGTAATCGAATTTCACGAACCCTCTGTTCAGCAGAATCTAAGTATTCTACATTTGAACGAGAATTACTAGCCATAGCTTTCTTTGTTTTGTGCTACCAGTATAGCATCAGTGTTCGATAGGTTGCATTTCAATTTGAAAATTATTTCAATTCGAGGCTCTATGTTTATGGTATTATTTGGAATTTCATCTTTTGAGTTTTGGTGATAATTGAATTTACTTTCGAAGGCGTAATTGTCAGGGTCGTATTCGAAATTGTCGTCAATTTCTGTTTTCATCGTCCGATGCTTTGAAGAGTGGTGCCGTTTTGAAATATGTCAGTAATTTTTTGATTTTTATATCAACGACCCCATTATAGTGTTCTAAAAAATCAGCTCCAAAAAGTCCGTCGAATTCTATGTCAAGAATGTAAATATAAATTTTATAGAGATCTGCGTCTGAGAAAGGTATCAATACAGATTCGGTTATCAAAATGTTTTGATTTGTTATTCCTTGAATCATCATATTTTCAGAAAATCGGTTCTTATATTTTTCTGCTGTTATTGGTTTAAAAATTTAAAAGTCCAGCTTCTGTGTCGATTAATATTTTGAATATTTTGGTAGCGACCATAATGTAGTATACATTTTTTTAATTAACCATGAGAGATTGTCCTACATGAATTTCTATTCTGGGAAATTCAAATTGGGGATCAAATCGTTTATATTCAGGGTTTGAATATGAGTTTGGATGTCTTCGATAGGGAAAGGATCTGGTTGTAAAGGATCCATTTAAAAATCCTGATTCGGTTGATTTGATGGGTAATACGAGAAGTTCGTATTCTGGTATTCCGGATACCTAGCAGTATAGTCTTCCGCTTCATAGTCATAAGAATGTTCGTGAAATTCTTCAAAGTTTTGGTTTTCTTCATAATTAGCTGTATAATTATCGAAATCTTACGGGTTGAGATGATGTGCTTTCTGTGTATTTGTTTTGTTAAAATTCTGCCTGAAATTTTTGAATTGCGGGTTTGGTGGTCTTTGAACATTTTGGAATTGAAAATTTTGTTTTGGGAAATTTTGTGTGGCTTGGGGATTTTGTGATCTTACTTTACATTCGTTTTGACTGTGTTCCTGTCTTTTACGGAGATTGCAAAATTATTGTTGAATGGAGGGTTGTGGTTTTTTGTGCTGGATGGTATTTGCATTTTTGTGTAATTTTTGTTGATGGAAATATGAGAGTGAGAGTTGTAGCTCTCGTTTTATTCTTTGAACAGCTTCGAGCATGGAAGCTGTGTTTCCGGCTCTTACTATTTGTCCTATGATTGGTTCTAAACCTTCCAAGATAGTATTCAGAGTCATGGTTTCAATTAGATTATGTTGTTTTTGAATCACCGCGTACATTTTTGCATCGTGGGCTTGAAGTCTGTTTATGAATGTTACAGGGGACTCATTGAGCATTTGATGAATTCTTTGATGGTCTTGTATTTAAGAGGCTAAATCACGTGTGTCACCAAAATATTGGAATAACAGTCATTTAATTTCATCCCATGTTTGAGTGTTTCTAAAACTGATGAGTTCTGCTGCTATACCTTTTAATTTATTTTTGTTATGTAATGTTACCAATTTTTTTATATTGAACAGCCATGCGGTAAGCAGTATTACAAGCATGTAAAAATGTATTGATGAAGATTTGATCTCCATCGTACTCAGGTATGATTGAAAAAATTTCATGGAGTATGTAAGGCTCAAGTTTGAGTACAGGGTTTGCGTTTGCCATGATGTTTGACGATAGAACTGGTTTTTGACTTATAAATAAATATTCAGATTCTAAAATATGAAAAAGTTGTGATGATTCTTTTTTAATCACCAAAGGTTGTCCATAGAGGATAAAATCCTGCTTCACAAGCTCCGAGAGAAGTTAGCGTGCGCATGTTTTTCCGCCGTTGAAGAAACCGTCCTTCTGTGGTCCTGTTGGTCTGGGGTTGTTGAATTGGGATCCACCATTATCGATTAGACTGCTCCTTGTTCCGTCTAGTGTTGAAGGATCCTCGTTCGATTGATGACTTATTTATTTTGTAGAAATTCATGTTGAATATAGAATAAAGAAAATACTTTTGTCTAGTTTCTACTGTGTTTATTTATTCGTTACGAACGGTTTCGGCCATTTTCGAATAACTGAGTTACTTGAAAATGGCCTTATAATATAAATAAACACAGTAAAAACTAGACAAAAGTATTTTCTTTATTATATATTGAAGGATCCTACCGTGGACTGCGCCAATTTGTTATATCTCAATTTGGAAATATAAGTTCAAAAAAAATTACTTTGAAAATGGGAAAACAGTACTGAATTTCTCTGAGTTACAGAATGCACCGACCTTGGTTATTATACGTGTCTAAATCTATTCTCGTCTTCCGACATAAGAAGTATGTTTTCCGTCAATAAAAAAATTGTATTGCACCAATCGGAAAACTTTCCGGATCGATGGATCATCGAATTAAGTAGCTGAGAAAATTCAGCTACAGAATCGTGAATAAAAAAAGTGATCTAGATCAAAGCTATAGTCGATACTGGTTCTCCACCTTTCTTTCAATCTATAAACTATTGATATAGAACTCAAATGAAATAACAAATTTGATCTTCTCAAAAGTCATAACAGAATGTACCGACTCCTGTTGTTTCGAAAACTTATGCTAATACTTTCAACTCAAGATTCCAAAGATGTATATACATTGGCTTCCTCATCATAATTTTCATAAGTATCTTTAGATATTATTGATTTCTGAATCAGGTACTTAATTCAAATTCGTGATGTATCAATTTCATAGATGACCATCTTTGTTTCAGAAAAATTATTAGTTGTGTCATATGCTTGGGATGGAAACGCTCTACCTGGAAATGAGTACTGGATTGGAAAATTGGGTAGCAGTGGTGACTCAGCAGCAGCTTCTTCCACTCAAATTGCTGAGATTCATAACCCACATATCAATCCTTTGGTATGTGCTGATGAATTGAGAATTATCAAGGATGGTCAAGTAGTCACTTTTGAAGAATATCAGAACTTAATCAGAAACACTAAGTCGAAGAGAAAAATTTAGTTCTTCTATATTAGCTATTGAAATGTAATAGCTTATGTTAGTAGTAGGTACTTATTATCAAAATATAACTTTTTCATTTTATTTCTCCATTTATTTCTCTCCACTATCTGTCAATATTGTAGAAAGGAGTTCCGACCTTGTCTCCCCTCTTCTCTGAAACTATTCTTAAACGATAACGAAGTTGGTCATGTATACTGATAATAGCCAAGCAATACAAATTTGAGCGCTGTTTGAACGTTAAACGGATAATAAAATTTCCGAGTCATAATAATATGAAGAAATGTGACAATAATAATAGTAATACTGTGCAATATTTCGATTGAGAGATACATGTGTTTGAAGTTTGAATTTTTTTCCAGTTTTGCACAAATCTATATTTCAACCCTGACTTTCATTCTACGTATGTATGACTTCATACAAGGTATAAACCAAAGCATATGATGCTTTTATGAAATAATTTCAAAGAAAAATACTAAAATGACTTGATTGAGCGTCTGATGTGGGTGCTTGCCAAGTTTTAATTAGCAAAACGTGGATAAACCAAGGAATTTTACATTTTTGGATGATTGTGGTGAGTTATTGGTAGGAGTTGACAGCGTAGCAAAAAGGTAAAATCCTCCAAACCTAAAGCTTTCATTTAAAAGAGAATAGCTTTCGTGTGGTGTCATGAAACAATCTGAATGTTAACTATTTTATGACTAGAATGACTATCGCAAGTAAGCGTGACCGATTCCGACACCCTAAATCACACTCTGACTCTCGATATCGTTTGTTATATTAAAAATGGTTGTTGAATGAGTACGTTTGGCGGCCTGGGGATTTGAATTTTGGGTTGTATTTGATTTTGGAGTTTTGGATAACTAAATGTTAGTAGAGTTGACTCTTTCAGGTGAATTGAATATATTCAGCGAGAGTATATGTTCTTATAGCAGTTTTTTTTATCTCTTCCAATGTTTAGTTTACATATTTATACCGATTTGATAATAGGATTCATAATAGGCGTCTTTTCAAAAGCTTGGAACACTGTTCCGAACCAAAAAACTGTACACACCTCAGCAACTTTTGATGCTTTATAGAGGTCAAATCAGACCTTTTTTGGAGTATTGTACTCATGTATGGAGCTCTGACCCCAAACATACCCTGAAGTTGCTATATTCCATTCAGAAAAGAGCCATCCGCCTGATTAGAGACACGAATATCACGTGCAACCTTGATAGCCTGGAACATCAAAGAAAGGTTGAAGATTTGTCTCTCTTCTATAGATACTTTCACGGGATGTGTTCAAGTGCCGTGGCACATTTAATTCCACCAAGAGCGGTACATATCAGAAATACGCGACGGACTGTAGCTACTCATCGTTTTGAGGTTCAACTCAGTACACCTCGAACTGAACTGTTCAAGAACTGGAGAACTGAGTTTATGTAGAATAAACTTCCTGAGAACGTTTGTCCAAATGGATTTAATCTCCGGCGATTCAAATCCAATGTGAATCGCTACTTTCGCACAGGCACCGCTCTGAGAACGCCTTAAGAATTTTCCTGTAGTGCTTGTGTTTTGTCCTTAAAAAAACTAAAAAAAAGGAGGTCAGATGTCAATCTTGCTGAAGTCCCCATCAGTAGGTTGAGGTCCACTCAGGGATGAGTAAGGGTAGATGGACGAGATTCTAGCTTCTGCACACAGTAACCGTGTGGGGAAGATTCTATATCAGGTCACTCGACCCTGCTGGGGGCATGGAGGAGAAACAAATCAGTTCTGCGCAGAGGCGATATCGTAACCGATGAGGTTTATCCGAAGTGCGATGATTACTACTTGAAAACTTTAACCAATACCTACCCCGCCACGTGCACGTGAAATACCGAATACCGTGTGCTAAGGCAATTTTTAGAAACCCCTAAGGGGGTTGTTATTGAATTAAAGCTTGATTTTGTATATTTTCTAATTTTCCTTGAATTAAAATGTATTTGGATGCTTATATATCACTGGTCACTGATGATGGCCTGGCATGGTGTGAAAATTGGACCATCTTCTCTATCTACACTGTTTCCTAACAGTCATCTAATGTTTTACTGAACAGAAATCTCAATGACTCAATGTTTTTGGATAACAGGAATTGTATACGTGACTTGCTGGTAATACCGGTCAGAGGTGACCGGCATTAACCACCTGTGCACTTTTGAAGTTGATAATGATTTTAGAAAATTCTTTAAATTTTTCTATGCATTTGAGGTAAAATCATTATTCCATCCTTGTTATCAGGTGAACCAACGTGAATATTTAGTGAAAAAGATAAAAGTACCAAAAAAGTAGGAATTATTCGATTCCCGTTTTAGTTAAGTTTGTGATTATTTGGAAAGTTTTATTTATTTTTTGGAAAAAGTGTTTTTGGTGGATTTTGTAGATTTAAAATATGTTCAGAAGAATCCAAAAACTCCACGTGGTTATGTTATAATACTGGTTAAATATATCACATATAGTGTTTAAACAATATCACATGTTGAAAATTTTAAATAATGGCATCACTGAAGAATTAATTACACGGTACGAAATATCAATATCATAATACGCGATTTTAGTATTTTTTGAGTGACTTCAAATTTTACCAAGGATTATAAAGTGACTAAAAATGTTTAGTATGAGCACATACAACAGCACTCTTTTGGATGATAAGAAACCATGTTTGAATGAATCTGTCTCATACATAGATTGGATGTTTCTTGACACGTTTCTTGAGAAGTGCAACTGGATATTCTTTCACTTTTCTCTATTGATATTAATGCCAAGTCTCTTGTTTTACCACCAGTATCCATTGTTGTGGCAAAAATATGTGGTGAATCGTTGATAAATATTATAAAAAGAAATGGGTACTATAAAAGACAAGATGTAAGGAAAGTAACAAGCCATAGACGAAATCATAAAAAAACAATAAGATGATGTCGGTCCTGCTTTGCGGTGGATGTGACACCTCGAAGCAATAAATAGATTGAACTTATTACCTGTTTCGGAAGTTTCATTTTTTCAAGTTGAAATAGTTCAAATCATCATACTTCGCTTCGTTCAAGTGAAATTTTGGAGCATTGACAAAAATATTCTGTATAGTCATTGGAAATTGTAAACAGTGGTTCTCGACCTCCATTCAAGTTTCAATCCAGGCTATTATTACATTTTGGCTTTGGACGGTACTGCAAGGTTCAGTGGAGACTTAGAAAGATTTGCTCTATCATTCCACTCTCAATAAGAAGCTTTGCTATTTTGCGAACCCGAATATTCCTTTTGTAAACCAGAAGACATGGAAAAACGTTCTTGTCAAGGTGGAGTCAAATTTATTCCCAAGGTTTTTCCTGTAGTTGAAAAGTAGATGACGCCCTGAATTACTTATTAACGTTACTCTTCTCTCTTTTTGAGCCTCGCCATCAACGGTAGAAATTCTTCCCAATTTTGAGATTTATACGAGGAAAAGTAAAAATGTTGGCTTCCCTGCCAACTAGGATGGAATCATTATAAACTAATTTCTTCTCTTTTCTCAAGTCACTACTGTCACAGAACACACTAGGTGTTCTGTGCCACTGTACAGTGTTATTGTTTTTCATCATTCATTTATGATTTATGAATTTTATGTTATTGTTACAGAATAGTAAGGTTCTTGTTGTTGATTTGCGGTTGGTCAAGCTTTATCAAATACAGATAATCTGCATATTTCTGAGATCTTTGTTGTTGAAAGAAAGTTAAATGGAAAGTACAACAGACACTTCTGAAATATCAGTACAGTCTTCTTTGACTCCTAAAGAAGCCAATGTGACAACTGAAGAGAAAACTCCTGATAGTTCAGAAAATACTTCAAAACCCAAAGGAAAAAAACGCAAGAAAGTAAAAGATTCTACTGCACCTAGAGTACCCCTTACAGGTTTTTTGATAACATTCGACTAATATTTTTTATAACTGTATTCTATATTTCATAGGTTATGTCAGATATTTGAATGATCGGAGAGAAGTAGTAAGAGCAACAAATCCTAATTTGTCTTTTGCTGAAATAACAAAAATGCTAGCAAGTGAATGGAGCACACTACCAGCTGATAAAAAGCAACAATATTTAGATGCAGCTGAACAAGACAGAGAACGTTATACTAGAGAATATAATGCGTATAAACAAACTGAAGCATATAAGTTATTCAAAGAACAACAAGTTGATAAAAAAGTTAAAGAAAGGGATGAAACTGTTAAAACTCCTGCACCAGTATGTTTGACATTTCAATATTTCATTTTTTTGCAGTACAGTACAAATTTCCAAAAATATTTCTGATTTGAACTGATTTTTATTAAAATTGTAGATCTGGTGTGGGAAAAGTGTTATTGATAAAGTGTTTCTTATTCTTGTTGCCATTTCTGCTTTCTCCAATTTGAGAACTCTTTGCAGAACTCTCAAGATAGCTCTTAGATATCTATTCTGGTGTTTATAACCACTGTAACTTGAATTTATCTTTTCAAGATTGTTCCTCACACGCCAACAGTACAAACGAAAGACTTGCAAGATATGGACTTCACAAATTTGGATATTCCTATTTTCACCGAAGAATTTCTGGATCATAATAAAAGAAGAGACACTGAGTTACGGTCTTTGCGGAAAATAAATACAGATTATGAACAACAAAATGCCATCCTTTCCAAACATATAGAGAATATGAAAGTAGCTATTACAAAATTAGAAACGGAGATAATGCAACAAGAGAAAAATAATGCATCTCTTCAAAAACATTTGAATCATTTGAGAAATACTCTGACCAGTGGTTTTGGAGGAGTAAAATTGCCTGGTAAGTTATTATGCCTCTCAAGTATAATTATTTAATAAATCATCCAAATTTAAAATGTTTCTCAGAAATTAATTATGTAACTTCAAATTGTTCAGTCTTTTTCTATTTCATTATTCAAACCATGAGCTAATTTTCATTCATCATATTTCCTTTTCCCGACCTGCATAGTTTGAAGTTTTTCTCTCTATGAATAGTGAAAGTAATTCATTGTCTTTTCAGGAATAAAAGAAGTAGCAACCCTTCAAAATATAGACAATTATATGACAAACTTGCATTCAATTCTACTAGAGAATAGTAGTCATGACGCTACTCTTTTGAAAACTGTACGTGAAATTGTGGGAAAATTAGAATTTAATGGATGACAAGGGTGTAGAACATCTAAAAGGAAAAGAAAGATTAAAAAAATTTTTTGAAGATGTAATTGTTCAATTTGTATTTTATATTCATATTTTGTGATGTAATTGACAAAATTGATTACCTGTTGTCTTAGGTAAGTGTGATTCTCAATATGCTTATTTACAGTAGTATTTAGGAATATCTTTAAATAAATATTTAACCAATTCACATAGTTTTTGATTGTGGCTTGATTCTTGAGATTATAAATGTTTTCTCAAGTTTTCTTATATGAAGTAGAGTAGTATTTAGGAATATCTTTAAATAAATATTCAACCAATTCACATAGTTTTTGATTGTAGCTTGATTATTGAAATTATAAATGAGAATATAGATGAAGTGCTAAACGGTGAGGATCTTGAGATTTTCTAATTAATAAACAACAGCTTCCAATTTCGCTAAATAACAGATCTAAGAATCAGGTCTTTCAAAAACGAGGGCGATTGCTCAATCAGGTGTAAACTAAACGTGGTAGTAAAGTGCTAATTAGGAACTTACAAGAAATTGAGATGGAAACGACCATGAATAAGCAGAAAAAAATTTCGGGATACCTGATTTGAGAAAAAAATTAACAATATACAATAATAAAGTCTTGAAATGCTCGTAAACTCATTGTTATTTCGTATCAAATTTTCGTGACAAAAAATATCCACTTTTAGTCAGGACAATTATTTTATTGACAATGTCAAATTTTACATAAAAAAACTCTTTCTTTTCAACAACATCATAACAACAATAATTCAACGGTAATAAACTCAAGAAAATAAACAAATAACTCAAAACTAATCAAATAATCAACATTTCTCCCCCCGCTAGAAGAATCAACTCAGTCTTCTAGTTCCAATTTGCAGATCTCAGTTACTGGCCGTCGACATTCTGAATACGCTGTCTTGACGTCTACCACCCTAACTCGTCCATCTGTACCTGGATGCACATCTATGACTCTTTTCACACTTCCAATCAACCTTTCCCATACTCCTGACATGTGTGGGAAGCCGGTGGTAGGAATTTAAAGTTGATGTCTTTCGAAGACATTGAATTTTTTATTGAAGGCATGTCAATGTTTTGCATGGCTTCTTTTGTTTCTCTGGATATGCCTCTCAAATTACTTCCATTGTCGCAATAGATTGTTCGAGGACATCCTCTTCTTGCCGACATTCTTCAAGATGAATTGCCCTCACTGCTAGGCAGGTGAATATCACACCCCAGCGTTTCTCCCGTCTTCTACCAATTTTGAGAGAGAAGGGGCCAAAATAATCCATGCCAACATTCTCTAATGGTCTGAGCCCTCTCGTCAGTCTTACTTCAGGAAGTTGACCCATCAATGGAGGTTGTGGTTTACTTTTATTTATTTTACATTTGAGACATCTCCCAAAAATCGGATCTTCCGTTAATAATCCAAAATGTCTGCCGGAGTTCATTCAGTACGGTTTCCACTCCAGTGTGATTGAACTTTTCATGAAAATGTTGAATCAGCAAGCTTGTATACCGATGTTTTGAACTGAGGATCACAGGATGCCTCGTGAATTCTTGCTTACAAGTTCCCAAATTAGTCCTTCCACCAAGAATAAAAAAACTATTGTTCAGAGTAGGAAAGAGACCAACCAAATCCTTTTGTTTATCGATGGGTTTTCCAAATTCCAAGTTTTGAATATCTCTGGAAAAACAAACTCTTTGAGAATTCTTTGTGCAAATTTTCTCTGCTTTTTCCAATTCGTTAATTTTTAGTACTCCTGATATTCCAGTTTTCTTCAAGGTACTGATGAATCTTAAGCACCAAGCTGTTGCTCAAATGAATCTTATCCATTTCGAAAATCTATTTATGCCTGGAAGAATATTTTCGTACGTTTGTATGACTAAGCATCTATTTACAGATTTCATCTCTTTCATGAGATCTTCATCTTTTGTCATTTTTGAATTTTCAGTCGGCCAAAAAATTTAGGTTGTTTAAAAATTGTGGGACCATATAACTAATCATCACATATTATGGTTTCTTTGGATGATCTGGTAGCATAATCTGCTATATTTTGTCGGCTGGGTACCCATTGCCAATCTTCAATTCTGCGTCTTTCCTGAATTTCACCTATGCGAAGAGCGACAAATTGTTTGAAAGATCTTCCATCTGCTCTTATCCATCCCAGAACACATTTAGAGTCTGTCCAAAAATACATTCTATTGATGGTTATTTCCAGTTCTAATTTAATTGTCTCTGCCAGTCTGCTTCCCATAACTGCGGCTTGCAATTCTAACCTCAAAATTGAAAGCTGCTTTAGAGGTGCAACTCTCGTTTTCGCAGCAATTATGGAGTCGTCTTTCAATACTCGAAGATAATATACTGTGGCAAATGATTCCTCGCTGCTATCATAAAAGGTGTGGAGTTCAATTCTATCTGCTCCGGGGATCAGAAAACTGTAACATCTTGGTATTTTGTAGTCCGCTACTTTCCTCAGATCTTTCATCCATCTTTGCCAAGGCTTGATCAATTCTTCCAGTGAAAAACTACCCCAGGAGATTCCAGAACGCCACATCTTCTGCATCAATATTTTACCTCGTATAGTAAGTGTTGATATTAAGCCAAGTGGATCGAACATGGACATGATGCACTTGAGAACATTTCTTTTGGTCGGTTTTTCATCATGAACACGTCCGATATCCAATTTGAAAGAAAAATAGTCATCATCGGTATTCCACCAAAGTCCCAAAACACGATGGAATGAAATTTCACCAATGATCCTTGAATGGGCCAATACAGCTTCAGATTTAAGTCACTCTCGTATAATCTGAGAGTTTGTCATCCAATTAACTATTTCGAAGTCTCCTTTCTTCTGTACTATGCATACTTCTGAGATAGTATGAAGTTCTTCCTGTTCCGTATCCTTGGAATCCAAATAATCGTCTACATAAAATTTGTTGATAATTGCGTTCTGAAATTCGGGACCAGAACAAAATTTTTCAGCTTCAAAGTTCTTCACAAACTGGGCACATACGGGAGAACAAATTGCACCAACCGTCATTTCATATTCATCTGGATCTTTCTCACTTTCTAAGTTTTGCCATAGGAATCTCTGGGACTTTCGATCTTGTTCACGAATTTGAATCTGATGAAACATTTCTCTGACGTCACCACAAAATCCATATCGTCGTTGGCGAAATTTCCATAAGATAGTAACCAGAGATTTCAATAGATCTGGTCCCGGTAAAAGTTTACTATTCAAGCTGACTCCTTTTGAGGTGGCAGCTGCATCGAATACCAGGCGTATTTTATTGAGCTTATTAGGATTATTCACAGCAAAGTGTGGTAAGTACCAAAGACGTGGATTGTCTATGAGTATTTCTTCCTGTTTCAGCTTTCTAACATATCCCTTTTCTATTTAAGTATTGATTTTCTGGTAGTAGGCTTCGGCGAAGTTTTTATCGAGACTGCATTTTTTTCCATACATTTCTGTCGTTGTAGGGCCATATATTTGCTTTCTGGTAGGATGTCATGATCATTTTTCCATAATAAACCTATCTCATATCTTTTTCCTGTATCATCTTGTCTGGTGTTACCAATACTCCGAAAGACTGTTGCAAAATTTTTTTTTTGAGTTTTCCAATGTCGTCAACAGCTTCTGTTTTCTCACAGACATGCAGTGTATGGGCTTTGAAGACTTTTTCGACATTGATGGGACTTGAACCGTGTAGTGACCAACCTAATTTACACTTGGTAGCTACAGGTAAGTTATCTGATCCACAACGTATTAGTCTGGGTAATATCAAATGTATATTGTCCTGTCCAATCAAGATAACCGGTTTTTCTCGTTGAATATTCTGAATTGGGATATCCTTCAAATGAGAATATTTTCTCCAATCAGCCATTCTGATTTCTTGTTCTGGAAGTGACAGATTTCTAATAGTTCGAACTCCCTTTCAAAGTGAATATTTTATCTTTATCATTAGTTTTTGATATTTTCAAGGTCAGTCTCATTGAATTTTGCTGTATCGAATAATTTTCATCTGCCCATTAAAGGCAAAGGGATTCCGACACACCAGAAAGTTCTATTTTATCAGCTATCTCCTGGTCTTAACAGCGTTACCGTGGATGCTTCATCACATAATGCCAAAACTGACAAATGTCTATTCAGTCCATACAATTTGACTGGAATTGTCCTCAATAAAATTTTGGTGTTTGATATATTCTTCGTTGCACAAACTGTTTCATAATTATTTTCCATAATAATAATAATAATAATAATATACTTCATTTCAAAAAATGCAGACTAATACAGCTGAAGCAGTAATGAAGACATAGATGATTCATTGAAGTTAACTTCCGGATTTCTAGAAGGTAGGTCTTTATGTAGCAACTGATGATGATATAGTTTACAGTAATTTTTGCCACACACTTTTCTGTATCTGCGCTTAACTTTTGGTGTTTACTTCCTAGACAAGAAAAACATAACTTTTTGTCAGTTACAACTATCCACCGCTCATCTATATCATCAGCTTGCATCTGTGGACAAAAGTTATCATGGCATTTTTGTCACAGTAGTTGCATTTCTTATTTTTCATTTCGGAAGTAATGAGAAGTCTTTCATGTTTTCTACCTTCATATGTTCTATGTTCAAATTTGAAGTATTTACAAGGTGAACCAACATAACAAGCTGCATGAGAAATAGTTTCCAACCATGAAGAGAAATTTTCAGAGTCACATTACCCTTTTTGGACGAAACAATTTCTCCCCAACTCAATTTCAGTAATTCAGGAAGTTTGGTGAGTAGTTCTTTGATTAATTGAGGATTCTGCAGATGTCCCTTGGATTCTAGGGTTTTCATAATGGATACAATGTTATTTACTTCTGCTGAGAATAGTATTAACTTTTCCAAATTGTTATCTCTGATGAAAGGCATACATTTTATTTTCGTGATGATGGTTTCAATAATAAATTCTGGTCTGCCAAATTTCCTTTGTAGAGTATGGATTACTAAGTCTACATTATCAGCAAGCAGTAACATTCCAGCAATCAAAGACTTTGCTTCACCTTTGAGATGTCGCTGTGGTTTCAAAATGATGTCTTCGTTTGAATAACCGCAGTATTTTCGTAAATTAGTAAATTGCTTATGAAATGGCGGCCATTCCTGGGCATTTCCGTCAAAATATGGAAAGTTCTTCTCCATCAACTGTTTCTTCTGGAACTTTTCTGTTTTAACTTGATTACTTATACATGAAGTAGCTTGAGTAACATTTCTTAAGACATTAGTGATAGTTTCACAGAGTAATTGTATATCTTTGTTATTATTGGAGTTATCAGTTTCCGGAACAATAAGAGTGAGTGTCTGTTTGATCTAATCCATCTGGAATGTCATTTATCTATTTAACTACTTCCTCGTGTTTTGATATTTCACTCAGGTTTGTTCGTGTATCTTCATGAAAGTTGGTTTCATCAATACTTTTTAACTCTGCATTGTGAAGGTCTTCTTGCATTTTTAGAAGCCGTAAATTGTTCTCTATATGCCGTTTTTTCTCTTCTAGCTCGTACTCGATTCGTCTGCTCTCTTGTTGGAATTCTTGTCTTCTTTTTTCCATTTCAATTGCATTTCTCTTTCTCTCCTTGCAATACTATGTTTGGATTTGTTTGTTGGTCTAGTTGTGGTAGAACGTATATTTAGTCGATTTCTTGGAGACCTTGTCACTTTCTATCACAACTTGATTAGAGTCAGGCATTTCGATATTTTCCCTGGATTTTGAAGACTCAGCTGTTAGTATTTTTTCAGATGCGCTTATGAGGGGATTAATCACTGCTGTTGTTACACCAAATCTGAGCGGAACACCGAATCTCTGTGGCCAAATATAATCCGTTGATAGGCTTCTGTTCAAACCAGCGGTGCGTCTTTGGCTTAATTTTCGTTCTTCCTTCATTTCGCGATCACGTCGGGGTCACCGATGTTATTTCGTATCAAACTTTCGTGCCAAAAAATATCCACTTTTAGTCAGGACAATGATTTTATTGACAATGTCAAATTTTACATAAAAAAACTCTTTCTTTTCAACAACATCATAACAACAATAATTCAACGGTAATAAGATCAAGAAAATAAATAAATAACTCAAAACTAATCAAATAATCAACACTCATACATAAACAATCAAAATAAAGTGATAATTAAGTGCTCACTAGATAATCATAGTAAACCTAGATTCTATAATGCCTATGGGGCTCATGGACCTCAAAACCACCATGACTGATGTACTGAGTTCTTATAGTACGTTCCTCAATAAATAAGGGCAAGAGAATAAAGTGCTACTTAGGTGCTCACTAGATAAATAATAGTAAACCTAGATTCCATAATGCCTATGGGGCTTATGGGTATGAAAACCACTATGCTCTCAGGTTTGCGCAAACGACGAGTTCAAGACAGACACGCAACCCTTCCATAGTTGTTGAATTTCATGGGTTTCACCCAACCTACTGAAAAGTTTGTTTGTTTTCTGAATAAAGTGTATTCAAAGCCTGAGGTGATTTCTTATTTGAGGAAGGTAGAAATAAACTATCGAAAGCTTGACAAAATAAGGAGTCTTCTTTGACCTAGTACCAAAAATTCTGACTGCAACCCCACTAAAAGTTTTCCAGATACACTATAGGCTATATAGTTTTATTTTTTTCTACTGTACTTATCAGTCAGGTCAGGAGAAAAAACGTTCTTAAAATCATTTAGGGACTGTAGAACAGTCGCAAACATTCATTTTGGAAATGTCTATACCTTTGTATACATTGTATGGCATGTGTCTGACAAAACAACTACTTCTCGGGTAACTATCCCAACAGATATTGAATTATATCTCGGACATATGTGCAAAGATCCTTTCTTTGAAGGAACAACTCTGCAAGAGCTCTCTAGGAGGAATACCGAGTCCCTGTGTGTATACAACCGTGATAGCACGGTCTGCACTGATGAGGAACACTTCAAAACGGTCCGCAGTTGGTTCTTTGTTCGAATCAGGCGAAGTTCCACTATTTGTCCTAGAGAGCTCTTGCAAAGTTGTTTCTCCAAAGTGAGAATCTTGGCACTTATCTGTCTGTTTTTCCGTTAATCAGCTGTCGCTCCCATACGAACGACAACTCTCAGAAGTTTAGAAAGTTGTGAAAGCTAAGGACTAACGAGGTCTTACCTTTTAACGTGTGATTCCTAACATTATATCTGAGGAGACTTGGATTCCGAAACGTTAACAGTCGTAAAGTATGTTTGATAGTCAAATTTACATTATATAAGAAGTTGCTGACTAATAGGACATGTTTCATTTAGAATAACTGTTTTTAATCAACGCAGCAACTTTTCGGGGTTGAAGAGACATCTTCACTTGTATAGATTCCAATATCAATTGTACATTTTTTAATATATGTCGAGTTATTAGCTGAAGAAGTAGTTGTTTTCTGCCAGAAAACATATATAAAGGTATAGTCAAAATGCATTTAGGCTTGTCAGTGATTCAATTGTCAATTTTTACTTGGGTAAAAGCTGAAAACAGCAAATCACTCTATTAATTATCATACGGTTTAAATAGTTCATAACTTCCGACTCCGAAAACTCTCACATACATCTATAGTTAGTACATACATACAAAAAATTATTTTTGTATGAACACTACACAATTACTTTTTTACTTCTTCAAGTCCTAAATAGTGCTACATAATTCATAAAGAATAGGCTCTACAGATTTTTAAATCTTGAGTGATGAATTCCATTAGGATTTTTTTTAATAATTGGCCCTTAATATAATCGAATCGGCAAACTCGTCCGCCATCTTGAATTCTCAAATCGATAAATGAATATGCTATATTTGGCCCCAAAAATCACGACAAAGAAATTTCGCATGGATTCGTACTATGGTTCATGAATAACAAAACTCGTTCTTCATCTTGTCTTTTTTCTTGTTGAAATGAAAATATATTTTGTCACATCCGAATATTAACATCTGCGATCCCATGAATTTTTAAAATCTACTTGAAACATAGTTCATCATTGTCCAGATGATCTGGGTTACTTGAATATTACACAAATGCAAAATTATCATTTGTACAATTTTCTCATATGCCCAACATGGTTTTCATCAACTGTATTTTTTTAAGCAGTTTATATGAATAGTTGTTATGTTGGCAGTGTTTAGACGCTTTGGTAGAGAATGTAGTAGGGAGAAATGTCATTAGTGTCAAATACGTCAGCATTGTAAAAACTGAAACTCTTCCAACATCAAAGGGACCGACGCTAAGTGGGACTACTGCTCAGAGTAATAAAAGACAATAGAGAAGCATTTTCCATCCTTACATTGAAGGCAGCATAACTTTGTTTGTTTACGGGAAATAAGTTGGACCATAAAACAGTGGCGGTCGGTTTAGTTGATATCCGGTGGGATATATATTTATAAAACAAATCATTTCAGGTGAAAATATATTCTGTTCAAATAGTTCCTACAGGAAATCTGATTTATTATTAATGATTATGGAAATGGGGCCTGTTTTTCTACCACCTACTAGATTTTTATTCATATATAGCTTTATAATAAAGCGCGTGGTTTACTAGTTTATAACAATAATAAATGTTAATTTCAAAAGTAACGAACTTTGCTTCATAAAATCAGATGAAGAAATTTGTGATTTATTTCCAGATTTGATAAACAAGCGGTACGGTTTGTGAGGTCCGATATAAAGAATTTTCGATTAGAAATCATGTATATTTATAATTACGATTGTGGTTTGATATTATTCTGTGATTTCATTCAAAATTGGTATCTAGGGTTCTTTGTGGATCGACATTATAAAAGGGGATATTTTTGATGTTTGTACTGATCGTTTTTTTGATCTTATATATATGAAGTTTTTGAAACTAGGTTTACATTATGGGTTATGACATATCCCAACCAAAAAGAGGTTAAAAAAATGATAACCGTCATTTCTTATTGAATATTGTCTGTTTGCAACTCGAAAGCCTCGTGTAAATAAAGAAAAACCAAAACGGAGATTATATTCATTGTGTGACGTAAGTTAGTTGTTAAGTGAGCAATAACAGATATAACACCGGTTGCACAAGAATAACTATTTAGTCTACAAACTGAACACTCAGCAGAAAACTATATAATCTGTTGATCACAGAATGGATATGACCTAAGGCACATATATGAAAAACATATTTTTCATTTACATTAACGATTTTTTTTTTCGTAATTATAGAATTCGTCAGCATGAATTATTGAAAAAAAAACATAATGTCGGTCCACAAAGACCCCTAGATACCAATTTTGAATGAAATCACATAATAATATCAAACCTCAATCGTAATTATAAATATTCATGATTTCTAATCGAAAAATCTTTATATCGGACCTCACAAACCGTACCTCTTGTTTATCAAATCTGAGAATGAATCACAAATTTCTTCATCTGATTTCATAAAGCAAAGTTCATTACTTTTGAAATTAACATTTATCATTGTTATGAATTAGTTCATTTGGAATAATTTAATTTTAACCCAGTAAATCACGCGCTTTGTTATAAAGCCATACATAAATAAAAATCTAGTAGGTGGTAGAAAAACTGGCTTCATTTCCATAATCATTAATAAATAATAAATCAAATTTCCTGTAGGAACTATTTGAACAGAATACGTTTTCACCTGAAATGATTTATTTTATAAATATATAATATCCCTTCGATTATCAACTGAACCAACCGCCACTGTCTTATGGTCTAACTTACTTCAAATGTAAACAAACTCTCCATAACCTCTCATTACCCGCCATCCCCCCTCGCCAATAAGTTGTACAGAAAAGGATAATACGATACCCGTTTCAAAACACATGTATTGTATTGGTATAGGCACCGTACAGGCATGGCAACTCTATGTCTTATTATTACTCTGAGGACTACAGTATATAAGTATACTGTGCTTAGAGGTTATGACACCGTTAGTTAGGGAAGCTATAGACTATGCTGTAGACGACCCCTTCCGATAAGTTCCGATATAGAAGGCCCCGACACTCTGTCAAATGAGGCCCTCATGTCCCCTGTTAACGGACGAATAGCTTTTTCATCCACCCCAGCCAGGTAGGGGTATCCCGTAAAGGGCGGTACTGATGTCCGAGGACTCGAGGACCTCATACCGTCATCCCCTCAGTCATGAACACATTTGTCCTTCTCCGATAAAAGCCAGCCGAAAGGGTAAGGGAGCTGGGCTCCATCCTGATATCACAGCTAGTAAGTAAGCTGTGCTGATATCCTGATTGAACTCAAGACGACGTGCAGAGTGAGGTTATGACATTGATCAGATTAGCATTAACAAGACCTCGTACATTCAATCCCCTTTGAATGGGTAGTTTGAGCAACAAAATTTAAATTCTTATCGAGAACGTTCTTCATAATCTAAATTTGTTTAGTATAATATTCAGTAAATGGGAACCGAGGGATATGGATATTTAAAGAATAGCTAAATAATTTATTAGCTTTTTTGTCTTAGTTGAAAGTGACTGATTTTCAAACGTCACTGAAAAAATTGGTGCGCTAGTAGTACAGTATTCCGTAATGACACTTCAACTGACGGCTAAAGAAAGCAGCGATTCACATTGGATTTGAATCTCATGAGATTAAATCCATTTGGAAAAACGTTCTCAGGAAGTTTATTCCACATAAACGCAGTAACAATCCTATAACGAATGTTTGTAGTACAAACTGAGTTTCATATAAAAGTTCATATAAAAATAGTTGTTTCGAAAATATTTTTTCTTTCGTGTAATTCAATGTTTATATGAAAATGGTTGTTTTGAGAGGACTTTTTTACTTCTTGGCATGATCTACGGATCTTTTTATAGAATTATTTTTTATATTTATTGCTTTCTTCCTGTTTGTGAAATTCCCACTTTTTTTGTAGAATGGAGAAGTAGATATTCAAAATCTTTCTTTCCTGAAATTTTTTTTCTTATAGAAATATTCCCATTTAGATTTAAAAATAGAACAATAATTAAAAATGTAAACTTAGAAGAAGGCCGAACATAGGAATTTCCTGAGAGTGGAATCAAAGAGATTGAAACTAAACAAATAACATACAGCATAATAACAAATACATTCTTTGAACATTAAGAAATACATAAATTTATAATTTATGTATTTCTCAATGTGAAACGTGCGAAGAATAATCAAGAATTGATTATATATTGCTTTTAAATTATGAATAGACTAATTCCATTACTTAATGAAAATTATTAACACTATCCATGACAGTAATTAAACTATTTTCACAAACATTTTTTATTTCTAAACGCGTTTCGCTCGGCAGAAAAATGTTTCTACCGAGGAAGCTCGGTAGAAACATTTACAAATTCAAACTCAAGTAGCACAATGAATAATAATAATAATAATCGTCTTTATTACTTTCAAATGAATATATGCAAAAAAATAAATAAAATTACAGGTAACTATTCTAAATATCAATGAAAATAAAGGGTGAAGTTTATTTTTGTAAAGAGTTGAACACCATCAAAAATATTCTTCATGAAGTAAAGAAGCTTTCCATGTGTCACACCCTAAAAGTGAGGTAAATTACCCAACTACCAATTTTTGGCCCAATCTGAAGTGCCACTGTTTTGGAAGGAACTGAAGTGTCATTATTGTATTTGCTGGTAATCAGGATATTGTTCCACATATGCAGCCACAAATGTCAATCGAAAATGATGACATTCCGCTAGAGATGGGCCCAAAAGAACCGAACTGGTTTTTCGGAACAGGTATCAGTCAACTGTTCAGTGAACCTGTTCTTTTCATTGAACGGAACTTGTTCAGACGGTGAATGGCTATTCCAAAGAAGCTTGCGCAGGTTGGTGTTGGAACTGGATGACGGGACTGCACTGAGCGCTGACAAGTCATAATTGTTTTTAATGAAATTTTGAACATAAAAAATGCACAACGAATTAATTAAATACTTATCTGTTGCAAAATTGTAGGTCTCTGTGAATTCTCCTCAACGTAGGTTTTCACAGATTTTTTAGTGGGTAGAAATTTTACCGTGGGGTGTTTTTTGAGCATATGACGCTTTATATTTGTCACGGAAGATTTAAGGAAATAACCTGCTTGCAAATTTCACATGTTGCTAGTTGCAGTTGTTTCTCTGTGATGGAAAAAAAAATCCAAATAGGGCTTGATCTTTCATTTATTTTACACTAAAATTCTGCCTGTTACTGAAATAAAACTCTAGAACAAGACGAATGGAGGGAACATAAGGAAATTCGGAACCACTCGGAACCGAACGCTAAAAAGTGACCATGACGCAAAAGATGAGACGTCATTTCAGAATAGGTGAACATGAACAGTTAAAAAGAACAGGTTTTCGATAAGAACTGGAACAGTTCGAAAAAGTTCTTCAAATTTACCTGTTCAGTGTCATCTCTACATTCCGCAACCCCTCATATATATTAACCATGGCTACAGAATACCTCACAGAAGAGACACTTGGTACGGAAAAAGAATCATGAACTTTTTGAGAATTTCGAGGTGATTATTGCCCACCTAAAAATTTCGTCGAGTGGTTAGTGAACTTGAACATGGTAAAATCTGCCGAGATGACATTCTAACAATTCCTCGCTTGCCATCAAATTATACATATAAGTTTCAAAACATTCGAATTTACCGCTAAAAATGTCATACCCACCTCCAACACCAAAATGTCGGCGTGTGAATGTCTCTTCTGTGAGGTATAGACCATTAGTTAGGTTAGGATTCACTTTTGGCGCGAGGTCCAACTTCAAAAAAAATTTACATGGGGACCTTATGGAGGTTTGAATTTAATATGAAACTACACAAGTACATAATGAATGTTAGCTCTTAAACATCTTGAGCTAGATACCTTCATGATTTCTAAATGTATCAATGTCAGAACATAATTGAAATTCCCTTTTATAATTTTTTTATATTGAAATGAAACTAGTGATGTTCAAGAAATTTTCTATTGTCGTAGATCGATTCAGGTAAACGTAACGTCACAGATGTCATCAAATTCCGCTCCCACTCCACTACTAACCTAAAACCTAATCAACGGATCAACGTTCATCCATTTAATTCAGTTACCTGCGATAATTAAAATTATTAAAAATTAATATAAATTCATAGTAATCTTAAGTAAGCTTCATATTCCAAACTAAACTCAGACAAGCTTCCAGTAGTAATAATCACTTTGTTATATGAAATAACTGGCAAATATAAAATTATCTGCAATCAATGATTATTTTCGTGACGATTTGAAATTCATATAGAAAGGTGAACAGAGTCTTTCGTCTGGACATTTAAATATGTGCAATTTTGATGCAGGATTGAAAATCATTAAGGGAAAAGTGAAAGCAAGCATGAGGGACAAGAGCTATGATATCGAGGTGAGTTTTTATTCATAACCAATAATTTATTCCAATCAAGGCAATTTAATAGAACATAAATTCATTTTATTTATTGAGTGGGTTCCGAAGCATATTTATGGCTATGACTATTTCTTCCTTTTAATAGAGACTATTTGTAAAATGTATTATTATATTTTTTCCATAGAAGTATTGTAATTCTTATCTTCTACACATATTGTACATCAAATGATTCATTTCAATGAAAGAATTTTCGAAAAAATTTTTTTTCCATATATTGATTAGCAAACTTACAGAATTTTATTTTCAGGAAGCTATGACTTGGAAAGGGTGAAACAAATTCAATGGGTACGCCAAATTAAATCAATGGGATTCAATCTTTTGAAAAACTAACAGGAACAAAGGTCGTGCGAACAGGACTATGGCTACATACTTGTAGATTTTTGGGGGCCTCTCCAGATGGACTGCTTTTTTCAGATGGAATATATTTAAGTCAAGTGTCCATATACCTTGAGGAACTCCCCATTGGCAGATAATTTGAAGAAAAGTGACATTTTATTCAGTGAAAATGGTGAATATATTGTCAATAAAGATCATAATTATTATCATCGAATTCAGAGGCAGCTACACATTACTGGAAGAGACTATTGTTACCTAGTTTTATGGACCACTGTTGATGTTGCCATTAAGAAAATTGAAAAAGATAAGAGTTGGGAAAAAATATTCATATGCAAATGAATTTTGACATTGTTTACTGATATTGGAAAATGTGATGTTTCTTTATACTAAAAGTAAATCATTCTTCAGTCATATTTATCACATATACAAATACTTTATTGGTGAATACCAAAAGGCCATCGACTAAATCTTCCAGCCAACAGTCATATTACCACAGAAAAACATTAGCTACTATTTGTGAATATCAATATACCTACAGCACATTTGCTATTCATTTACTTGATGCAACTACTGCTTGTTTTGTATTCTGAGATGAATGAAAAAACATGTAATTAATTGATTTGCTGATTTTTATATAAAAATTCATATCAGATATATTGTGAAATAATCCTAAATTAATTCATATGCAGGAAGTATGTAACAAGTTGATATAATGGCAGTGAAATTGTTCAGCACAATTTCAACCCCAAAGCATAGACAGTTTAATATTGACTTAGAGAAAAAAAGTTGAAAAATAGTTATATGAAAAACCCAAATTAAATCACCTTTCATTTCAATACACGTAACTATATTGTGTAGGACTAGAGAAAGAAAACTCTGAAAAATGTAAAATCTGCACAAATCAAAAAACAACTTTCTGATAATAAAAAATAAATCTATAAAAAAAGTAATTCTATTAAAAACTAAAAACTCTGGAAAAGTAAAAACTTAACTTTCAATGGTTTCTTGAAAAAAGGTAAAATGAAAATTCATTCATTTTCCTCTACAATATTTTTAACTAAAGGGTTTTGTAATTTAACAAGAGAACATATAACTTGAAATATTGCAGAAGAGAATTTCTTCATTGAACCAGGAATTAAATTCAAAATTTTTGTATTTGTCCGCTCTATGTGAATTCTGGCTCTTACTATATCTAATGTCCTCATGGAATCACTTTCAGTGAACTGATTGCTCATTAGAAATGGAGGCACATTAATAGTCGCTCCAGGCTTTAAAACATCCTAGTTCTAAATAATTATTCAATTTACTCATCAAAAATATTTGCTTGTCTGACGTTGAACCAGGAAACATGTTACTTACAAATGCTGTAACGCCATTTGGGGTAACTCCCACCAATTTTTACCTCTGTACAGGCAATAATAAGCCTGCAGTTGGTAAATGATGAGAAAGAATTAGGGAGACATGTTATAATTTTACATCTCGATGGGAGTTTCGTCATGAACTCACTGTAAAGTGTTTTATGTATAAGGAGAACCCAAGTAAAAAAAATATTTGGTTGTTGGGCTGCAATTAAATCGAGTGGCAAGATCTAAGTGGGGAAAATTCATTCTCAACTTCATGAGAGTTATTAGTATTTTTATATATTTTTTTGCTTATTTTTCATTCCTTGGAATTAACACGTGAATTTTAAATATCCCACTAACTTTGTTGCCCCACCAGTAATATACCAATCTTCAATCTAAGACATGCGTTCCATGAATTTTGCAATGCTTCTTTATATTGACAAATTCATAGAAAATTATCCATATTTTTCAATTATTTTGTATCAAACAGGTAAAGGAAACTCCATTTCATCTTTTTTTATGTAAAATCAGTTCTAATGAATAAGATTGAATACCTGAAAAAAGGCGACAAAGTCGAAGAATTTTTAGTCCCATACGATTTACATGGGAAATTAAATGACGGGTTTCCGTGATGGACCTAAGTTCGAATTTCGCGCTCGAAAAATCCTAACCTAACTAATATGGTCTATTGTGTTTTTGTTCTGCCACCATCTGGTCTATACATATATCATTCCAGAAGTTCCTTGATTTTTCAAAGTCATCTAGGGCCACATTAAAGTGAGTCTGGACATTACAGCCCATCTCCATTTGAGAAAAAATAAACTCCAGTATGTAATATGAATATCACTTTATTCTGTACTTGATATTCGCCGTCGTTCACCACGACGGCAAAAATGCCAACATTGGACACTACGTGACCGATTTCCACGTCGGATACAACTGCTGTAAAAGGTACGATGATTCTTCGATCAAAACCGTGCAGGAAGAATACGTTCTGGAACACGAGTCCCTCATTTGCTGTTCTATAAGCGAAGCGATACAATCTGATCTAAATAACACCACCTTAGGGAGATGAGGTTGCTGTGGTTACGTAGATTTCAGCGTCAGGGATCGTACGGAATTTTTTTGAGTTTTATTCAAATTCAATTTTTTTGTTGGTTTTAATGGATTTTTTATTTGTTCATTTTGTTGTAATAGTGGTTACATTACCTTCAATATAAAAAAGGAAGTACGTACCTCAATTAGTAAACCCTTCACCTTTAAATTCGCGTAGATACCGGGACACACAAATATTGAAAGAAATAAGAAAGCGAACATATTGACAAGAATCGGCACAGCTCTAAACATTACATTGGATATCAGAATAGATAAACAAAACTTCTTACCACACTAAAAAGGAAAGATCACAGAACAGTTCCAGAATCAATGGAAACACAACATAAAAAAAGGTAAGAATGAATTTAAGTACAATATTTACCAAAAGCTGATAGAAACCGAAATACCAGCACTCCTAGACATACGTACAGTCCTAAGATATCTGAATGTAAGAATTATTAAAATACCAAACAAATTTGTGTTGAAAAATCGAATAAAAATACGTTCCTCATCCTTGGTACATCCTAACTTATTTTCATAAATCTTATTTTTGTTTTTGACTATTTGTCATGAACCCTCCTCGTGAATAAAGCAAAGAAGAAGACACAGAAACGGATAATAAAACCGACGCAGGGTTTCATAACGCAAGGAGACTTGCGTCTGCGGACGAACCTCTGCATTGTACTATTCTATGCTTCTGTTCCATGACAGCAGTTATGAAACAGGAGGAATGGTTTATTGTGGAACGATTGTCGAATGCACCTGAGAAGGAAGCAATGGCTAAACAAGAATAGACAGAGGGAATTTTAAGTTGAAAAAATCTGTTGTAGAAAAGACTAAAGGATCGAAAATCTTCCTAACAAACAAGGAGAAAATACATGCTATTTTGTCGAAACTGGGTAAAGACCTAGAAGCTAAAGCCAAAGTCACTGAATCCTCCATCCCCTCCAGTTTTCCTATACAAACATCGGCCATTTTCTTAATAATTTAATAGATTGGCTTTAAATCGTTATCTTTAATATTTGTAATTTTGTTTCAAATGAGTAGAAGTTATTGTGATTATAGTGTATGAACGGTGTCTTTAGTTGTAAAAATTAACTTATACAAGTAGGATTTCACAATTCTATTATGGAGGAAAATGAGGAAGCTGGCCCTACTGGTAAGTTTTCATGCATATTTTTCAATGGAACGTTATTTTTGTCTTCATTATCTATTTAGTACGAAGAACTCGTTCTGCAAAAGCTGCTAAAACTTCTCCAGTTGTAAAACCAGTAAAGCACAAGCCTGGTCCCTTATCAAGGAGAACTCGCAAAAAAGTTGTTCTCATGGAAGTAGAAGTTTCCGACGAAGACGAGGAAATTCCACAAGAAAATAAATCTACTGTAAGTGATGCTGACGAGAAAAAGGTAGAAGATAAGTTATTGGAGTCTCCAGATGAAAGCAATGATTCCGTTGATCAGAAAAGTATTAATTCTCCATCAGGAAAAAAAACAAAAGTAAGTGACGAAGGTGAAGGAAATCATGACCTGAATGGAAATGGAGGAGACAGCAAAACCACTAATTTGGATGATTCGATAACAGTGGTAATTGATCTTTCAATTAATTGTATGTTTTTTTCATAACCATTTGGATCTAGTTGATAGTGTTATTCACTCTTAAGTATCTAGACTCACAAATTTTAATTTTGTTGTCTTTGTCTTGTCAGAAACCTAAAGTTTTCAAGGGCTTGGTTTTATTGAAAATAGCTACCTACTCTTGATTTCCATATGATCTGATATATAATACTCTATTTGTGAAACTACACAATCACTATAGGCATTAGTAATGCAGTTATCTGAGCAAATAATGAGCCTTATAGGTTTACTAATTAAAAGGTAGCAACGAAATGATTTGGTGAGGTTTTAAGTTTTCTAATTTCTTGAAAGTATAATCATTTTTAACATAGATACTTGGTAAAAGTAAGACTCCAAGTAGACTCAAGCATATGAAAATGATAGAAGGAAACGTGAAACAGATCATTATTTCTCAGAGTTTTCTTTGGCACATGTAAGTGAATCATCTCAAGAAGTTCCAGGCATGTAATAAGGCTATTAATTTATTTGTATATAAATATAAGGTCAGCATTATCTCTTCTTTTACTCGACAAGCCTACGTTAAGACTGTTCAAAAGATTTGTTTGAAGGTAGTTGACAATGTTTCATGGTGTATTTCATCAGTTTGGATTTCCATTGTCTAATACGATATAAATGATTTGAATTACCTGAATCTGTAAAAGAATTAAAAAAGATGAGCTGAAAAAAATAACAATCTCATTAGGCAAAAAAACTGAAATTACAATGAAATAAAATACAAGCAACAACCAAAAAATTAAAAAAAAGGACTATTAACACGAGATGAAAATTAAAAAATCATTAGCAAGAAAAGAAAATTAAAAATTGAAAGATTCCTAACCAAGTTACTTCACAACGTTTCTTTTGTTAGTATCCACAATCGTCTTCGGGTGATAACTGGACTTATTCCTCCGAGATCTGACTATTTATAGGTCATTCGAGTGCTTTCACCTATCCCCTCTTCCCCTTCTCTGCTTCATCAGTTTTAGCGGAAGCCGACCGTTTGGCGGGAGTTGGTCGTGTTCCTCTTGATTAGAGGTTTCCATATGTTGCGTATCTCTACGCTAACTTGGTTAAATGCCAGTATTCTTCCTTGTGGAAGAAGCCACATATATCTTTTCAAGAATTTGTTTTTCCGTTAATCAGCCAACTAACGAGGTCTTACCTTTCAACGTGTGGTTCCTAACACGGGTTGGATGATAGCAAGTGAAAAACGATCGTTCAATCTGCGGTTTGAACCACCAACCAAAACGCTGTTCGATTTGAGTGAGTGAACAAAGCACCCACATTGAACCGATCGGCTACCGACCGTATATATGTTTTCAATAAGCGAAATCAGTTGTTTCAATAAATTTTATCTAATTGATAATTTTTATATTGCAATATTTTTCCAAAGCCAGTGAGAGACAGTTCAGATAGAAAACAACTGATCTGTTACTATTTTTTTAAGATTAAAAACAATATTTTGAATGGTTTATAAATTAATTTACAATACTTCATTTTCCATATGAAAGTTCAAATTTGTTTTGTTAAGGTTTTCAATGATGTTGAAATGCTGGAAGAAGCAGACGTAGAAAGTAACTTAGAGGAGAAAGGTGCCAGTGAGGAAAGTAGGGTAGCCGAAGAGAAAATGAATGTAGATGACGAACAACAACCTGAATCAGCAAAGCTCTCTTCAGAAAAGAAGGAAGTTAAAGTAAAAACATCCTTAAAAGAAAAAGCTCCACTTGAAACACCTGAAAAGAATAAGCCTGAACAATCTAAAACAGAAACATCCGAAGAGGATTATTCTAAGAAAAAAAATGAAACAGATGAAGGAAAAATTAAAGAATCTGTACCCAAAAAAGAAAAAACTACTGAAGAGGGGTCGTTAAATGAGAAAAAATCTGAAACAATAAAAGAAAAAGAAATGAAACACGAGGAGAAAGCAGTTGAAGAAAATAAAAGTGACGTCAAAGATGATAGGATTAATGAAGCATCAAAAACACTTGGGTCAGAGAAAGGTTCTGTTGAAAAAAATGAAACGACAACTAAAATAGGAAAAGAAGAATCTATCACAACTAAAGAAAAACAAAAGGTAACCTCTTCAAAAAAGATTGAAAGTGAGTTCTCACCTGTGGATATCAAATCTGAAGAAGAAACAACTCAAAGTACAAATGAAGAAAAAAAATCTCAAAGTGCAACTGAAGAAAAAAAATCTCAAAGTGCAACTGAAGAAAAACCTAAACATGAGGTTTTGGAGAAAAATATATCCAAGATTTCGGAAGATTCAACTGAAAAATCTAAAAAAGAATTGCTTACTGAAGAAACGCCTAAAGAGGAGCCTAAAACTAGTTCGGATAAAGCAAAAGAAGAAAAGGATTCTGAAATAACCAAAATGGAAGTTGACGAAGTTCCTGATGAAAAACCCGCCTCTGTCGGTCAGAAGACATGTTCAGAGGTTAATCTTGAAGAAAATAAGGATGAAGCACTGAAAATTGCAAACGACACAGAGACAACTAAACCAAAAGAGGAAGAGAAAGAAAGTAAAAAGGCAGATAAGACAATCGAAGAGAAACAAAAAGGTGATCCTGATGCTGAAAATATTTCCGAAGATGAGCTTCCAAGTGTTCAGGCTGCAAAAGTTCCAGAAGCTGAAGAAGTTTCTGATGAAGAATTACCAGGCCCCAAAAGAGCAGAATTACCAGCAGATACAGAGGTTGTTTCAGAAGATGAGCTTCCTAGTGTGAAGAGTGACGGGAAAAAAGAAGGTGTAAAACGTAAACTGGATGCTACAGATTATGATCCTGGCTCCCCTACCTCGGAGAATGAAGCTCCTTCAAAAAAACCTTCTCTTGAACCTGCTGTAGAGAAAGAAAAGGAAGAAAAACCAGCAAAACCAAAAAAATTACCAGAGCTGGATAAATATTGGAAAGCTGTTAATGATGACCCCACCGACTTCACTGGGTGGACCTACTTGTTACAATATGTTGATCAGGAGGTAAGTCATCCTAAATGTACTTGAGTATAATTTTTTCCAATATCTGGCTAATAAATAACAATTTCTTTGTTTCACTTCATTGGACTTACATTAATCTCAACGAAATATTCTCATTAAATTTGAGTTATATTCAAAACATTGTTCTTCAGAGTCATTCGCTGAATATAATTCTATTTCCGGGGATTTCTTGGTTTGGTTGGGGCCAAAAACGCTTTTTTTTCTGTATGTAATATCAGGAATCAAACAACTTGGATTAATTAAGTTGTTGAATCAATATCTATGCAATTAGAAGACTTTTTTGTTGCTGCTCAACTTACATGTGCAAGATTTTAATTTTATGGGTAATTTCATAACTATTAAAAGTTAGCCTTTGTTGACACTGTTTTCTTCAATCTAAGTTACGTGGATTACTTTTTTATCATTATTATAGATTTTCGAAAATAAAGCCCTATTCTATTAAATTGTATTATCTCTTCAACGTTTCAGGAGCCATCCCCTCCTATTTACGCCACTGTTCAGAGAAATGGTTACAGTGTTTTGTTTGTATGCTGAGATTGAACTTAGTTTTGATAGAAACATTATTTGACTTTCAGAATGATATGGAAGCTGCTCGTGAGGCTTACGATGCCTTTTTATCTCATTACCCTTACTGCTATGGGTACTGGCGTAAGTACGCTGATTATGAAAAAAGGAAGGGCAACAAAAAGAAGTGCGAGGAGGTAAGAAAAATTGTTATTACAACTATCAAATATTCGTGGAATGCTTTTAACTTACATATAATTATTTTGCAATTCCTACAGCTCGGCGTTCGTGCGGCAGCTGAAAAAATTCATTATAGTAGTGAATATTATAATTATTGTTATTATTGTAATCTTATTATTTGTATGTTATTTAAGTTGTTTGTTAATATTTACACATCATTATTAGTTTGATATAAATCGAATATGACATGCAAAATGTACTGGGATCGTAAAAAATCAGCGAAAGAGTCCTAGAGGTGATCCTTGAGGCTATCAGCAAGCCAGCGTCGCTGGAAGGGTTTTTAAACCAGATCCAAATGTAAGGAAATAAATAATCATCGTGAAATAGGTTTCATGTAATAATATAAATCCTTGATATAGACAAAATTATACTTTACATAAACTATCTCTTTCAGCACGAAAAAACCAGTTGATGTGTATTTATTAGGTGAACCTTGGTAAGCACTTCAATACACATCATCTGTATTGTTGTTCTCAAATTTCTAATCTAAAATTCTGAAAGGTGTTCGAGAGGGGGCTAAAGGCTATTCCATTGTCCGTCGACTTGTGGATCCATTATCTAACCTATGTAAAATCTACAAGGACCGATGACGAAGAATTTATTAGGTCCCAGTTTGAAAGATCCATTACAGCATGCGGTCTTGAGTTCAGGTCAGACAGGCTTTGGGACTCATTTATCAAATGGGAGGCAGAAGGCAAAAGATTACAGAGAGTAACAGCAATTTATGATAGGTTGTTGGCAACTCCCATTCAAGGCTATACTAGCCATTTTGACAAGTAAGTAAAGGATAAGTAAATTTGATCTCTAATGAAATACCAATTGCATTATGGTATTGCATTTTGGGAAAGATCTCCTTCATAGTATTCTAGTTTTCCAGAAATTTGCTTGAAGATATATATCCAAAATTATTCATGCCGATAACGGCTAACCTTCATTTAAAGATCGTGGGATAAATAAACTTTCTGACAATATTAGAAATTTTGATGTAACTAATGATATACAGTGTCATCCCCAAAGTATGCACCATATGGAAAACTTATTTATTAAGGGTTTTTTGACAAAATGTTATTCTTGATAAAAGTTTGTGCATCCCCTAAAACTAAACATGCACTAACAAAATACACTAAAACACACCTAATATACGAGGAGCCTTCAAATATTTGATTTTGTGACTAGAGTAAAGTACTCTTATTTTGAAAAATTTCGGGAAATGTTATTTGGAAAAGTTGTTCAGCATTGAAAAATACATCTATAGTAAAACCAATAATGATTGAGAGTAAAGCGCGTTGTCATATCTAAATTTTACGTTGCCAGTTTATAGCAGAATCAAAATATAGTAAGCAGTAGAGTTGTAGGTTGTGGCAAATTATAGATAATACACAATACTAGTACGATTAAAAGGTATTATTTATGACAAAAATCAGTAATGAGCTTTTAATGAGTAATACTTATACATTTCCTGATTACTGATCAGTTAAAATTCATTATTTTCTGTATAGTGTTAGATATTTATTACAACTAGTGGCAACGCTGTACGCAACGATATTTCTGTCTTTGTCAGTTTACCGTAACTTCCATCTCATCGTTGCAGTCCTCACTAATGTACTTGCAGCCATGAGCGTATCACTGGTTTGTGAATTGTACGTTTTACAGTTAAGTTAGTCAGCAATCGACGTGTTGTGATAACAATTGGTGAAAATAATAGTGCTAATAAGTGTTTAAGCGTTACATAATTATATTTCTACACCGTTCTCAAACTACTCAAAAAATGGGAGACATGGTCGGGCCTTCCACGTCGAAAAAGGTAAAACGGTCGGAGTCTCGGTCAGTAAGAGAAAAACAAATTGTACTGCGAGTATTTCACTGTCTTGAAAGAGATCATCAGCCACCAAAAGATGACTTTGTGCATATGTGCTGTCATTCTACGTGTGTACCTCCGAATAACCAACCAGGCATTTCTACATCATTAAGTTCCACAATTACAAAAGATAAATTAGTTGATATGTGCTTTGATTATACCGGTGTACCAAAATCATCGATTTACAAAATACTAAGAGAAGCAGAAATTCATGGGGACGTACAAACGCCAAAAACTAGTAGCGGACGAAAAAAAATCACAGTTGATGAAGAAGCCAAAACCAGTATACGCAGAACTATTCACAGTTTCTTTTTCAGAAATGAGCTGCCCACACTACAAACAGTTCTGGAGGCACTTAGCGATCATGAATTGGTCCCAAAAATGGGTAAAGAAACTTTTAGGAAACTTGTACACGAAATGAAATTTACGTACGGAAAAGTTGACAGGAAAAGCATTCTCATTGAACGTCAAGATATAATAGCATGGAGAAGAAACTATCTAAGAAAAATTGACGAATTTCGGAAGCTCAAAAAAAAAATTGTACTTCATGGACAAGACATGGGTTAACCAAGGACATACGGTCAAAAAAGTATGGCAGGATGGTAATATAACAAGTGCACGACAAGCCTTTATTGAAGGTTTGTCAGTTGGGTTAAAACAGCCATCTGGAAAAGGTAGTCGTCTGATAGTTACGCATATAGGAAGCGACAGTGGATTTTTACCAAATGGTGAATTAATATTTAAATCTAAGAAAACAGGCGACTATCATGAAGATATGAATGCGGAGGTGTTTGAAAAATGGTATCATTCAACTTGTGGAACCTGGGTATGTCATCGTCATGAACAATGCCCCATACCATAGTCGACATTTAGAACCATTACCGAAACAATCATGGAAAAAAGCAGCAATTCAAGAATGGTTAATTGATAAGAACATCCAATATAACAAAGATAGTTCAAAGGCAGAACTACTTCAGCTAACAAAATTACACACAAACAAATATAAAAAATTCGCAGTGGATGAAATGGCGTTAAGTCGTAGAATTACAGTTTAAAGGTTACCACCATACCACTGCGAATTAAACCCAATAGAATTAATCTGGGCGCAAGTTAAAGGATATGTGGCACAAGAAAACAGAACATTTAAATTAGTGGACGTGCAACATCACCTACAAGAAGCTATTCGAACTGTTTCTGCAGAAGACTGGAAGAAATGCATGCAGCATGTTTTAAAAGAAGAGCAAAAAATGTGGGACGTAGACAACCATATTGAACACAATATTGAACCAATCATAATTCACTTTGATGATAGCGGTAGCAACAGTGACGAATCTGAGGTTGAAGATTAGACGAAAATTTATACATTTATATTATATCCTATTATCAAAAATTTGTAATTTGTATTTTCTAGTACCCCTGACGATGAGTTTAAGTTACTCGAAAGCTTGAGAATAGTTATAAAGAGTTCACTTATCAATTGCTGCAACCCAATAGTGAAAAAAAGTTATATATATATATATATAAATATATATATATATATATATATATATATATATATATATATATATATATATATATATATATATATATATATATATATATTGTGTTTATATATATATATATATATATATATATATATAAACACAATATATATATATATATATATATATATATATATTGTGTTTATATATATATATATATATATATATATATATATATTGTGTTTATATATATATATATATATATATATATATATATATATATATATATATATATATATATTGTGTTTATATATATATATATATATATATATATATATATATATATTGTGTTTATATATATATATATATATATATATATATATATATATATATTGTGTTTTTTATTAATATTGTTAATTTATTTGGTACCTACTATATCATAAGGCCCACCTAATGACTACAAAGTTTTTGGTGCAAAGTTATTTTTATTTTCTGTTAAGTCAAAATTATATGGTATTGTAACAACAACTCGATATTCAATAATATCGAATCACAAAACATCAAAATAAAATAGGCATTTAGGAACAACTTCATTGATTTTGGAGAATTATTTTGGACAAGAAAATCAATGAGTTTGTTCCGAAATACCTAGTTTATTTTGATTTTTTGTGATTTGATATCATTGAATATTAAGTTCTCGTCACAATACTGTATAATTTTGAGTACATTTCGGTGTTAACAAAAAATAAAAATAACTTAGCACCAAAAACTTTGAAAATTATTTTACTCTTCAAAAAAAATTACCAGATGGTCATGATTTCAAATCTAGATGTATTTTTTAATGCTGAACAACTTATCTAAATAACATTTCCCGAGATTTTCCAAAATAAGGGTATTTTACTCTTGTCTCAAAATAAAATATTTGAAGGCTCCTCGTATATTACGTGTTTTTTACTGTATTTTGTTGGTGCATGTTTAGTTTTGGGGAATGCACAAACTTTCATCAAGAATAACTTTTTGTCGAAAAATCCTTAATAAATAAGTTTTCCATATGGTGCATACTTTGGGGATGACACTGTATATTATAAAAACTATCACAAAAATATTAAACTTCCAAAGACCGAAAACAGTCAATGTTGGACCTTGTCCTTCTAGCAGACCGTGGTGGGGGACTCATGTTTATCTTTGACAGGCAAGATTTGAGTTTGTTGTGTTCATTTATATTCGTGTTTTTCTGATGAGTCCAGTGATAAATTTAATGAATATGAATAAATGTGAATTGGTCTTGAGGTCCATATTTAAAAGTTAAAAATTGAGGGTGTCTCAAGACAGATGACACCCTGTATGAAAATTATCTAATCATTTTCTGATAGTACAATGCAAATAAAGAAGATTAAGGGAAAAATAGAATTTTATAATTTTCAATTTTCCCTTCATATTTGCGGAACCAAAAAAACCAGAGTTGATTTTTTGCTATCATTCAATAGTTCAAGAGCTTCACATGCATAGACTGGAATTTGATGAATACCTATCTAAATGACATAAATCCTCATCATTTCCTCAGTCAGTGTGCAGGCAACATATTATTAATGTCTGAACAGAACTATTGTTCATGGTGTGTAGGCTTTCACGGCCAGTGTCATAATAAATTGTCGGATATTTCCAGATTTATTAGCTGTGGTTTGAAAAAAGGATTTTACCAATTATGTACGATTACAAACGCACCATACCACTGAATAATTTTGATCTGATTTAGAAGTTACTGTTACATTATTTCTCTCATTATAAAATACAGACGAACTTGAAAGTGCCAACACACATACTTCATAAAGTTCTCATGTTCTATATTTTTAATAATTATGTAATTTTTTTTCAGTTTTCAAGAGCATGTTGCATCTAACCCACCAAATAAAGTCATCGAAGTGGACGAATTTTTGGCCCTCCGCAAAGAAGTGAAGCACATGTTGAAACACGATGTAACTACTGATACTCCAGCTGATGATGGGGATTCACCTCCTGGCGATGAAGACCAAAATAAAGTGGTCAGTACTGATGAAGAGACCAAGTCTATCAGAGAAAGAATTGTTTCCATTAGGAGAAAAGTTCATAAGGCCACTGTAAATGCAGTGACAGCTAGATGGAACTATGAAGAAGGGGTAAGAATAACCTCATATTACATGTGTATTAATGTTATTCAAGATATTATACTTCATTTCATGTTTCGTCATATATATAAATTAATGCTAACTAGGCAGCTATAGTACATTGATATTCGCAAACAACATAAAATATTGCCATTGTTTTAGTTGAGGAATTTTCATTTAAAAAGTTATGAGTATTCAAGTATGAAATAAAACTTGATGTGTTTCATACAAAAAAAAATTGGAAGATATTTTTATAAAAATGAAAAATCCAACCTCCAACAAAAAATTAAATTTTCTTCTTTAATAATGCCTTTAATATTGCCTTACCTTTCCACACAAAATATAAAAACTATTTCAAAATATGTTCAAAGACATTTCCGTTAACGTCCAGGCATTTGTTAACTCGCTTCTTCAAATTGTTATTTACAGCATTGATTCTTGAGGTGCGAAATAATTATGATTTCAATAAATGTAGTTCAAAAATGTATTTGAAATGCCTTCCAAATAAAATTCAGTATTGGTTTCATATCGAGTAGCTTTCAGTTGAACATTATTTCATTGCTTTAATGATGATTTTGCTATAAGGTTGCTTGATGTATGTGAGCAAAAGGCAACTCTGAATTCATTTGCAGACAATGCAAGGGCCATCTGAAACACCTACAAAATTATAGAAAAGGTTTCATTTTGTAGAACTTTGTTGAATTATATTTCATTTACAGATAAAACGTCCTTATTTTCATGTGAAACCCTTAGAAAGATGCCAGTTAAAGAACTGGCAAGACTATTTGGATTATGAGACTGAGCAAGGAGATAGAGTAAGAATCATTGTACTGTTTGAGAGATGTCTCATAGCCTGCGCTCTATATGAAGAATTCTGGTTGAAGGTGAGATTTTACTTCAATTAATTTCTCGTATGACTTATATTTTCAATTTCAGTTTGTGCATTACTTGGAGGGTCTCAAAGATAAAGAAATGCAGCCGAAAATAAGAGATGTATATGAACGAGCTTGTACCATTCACCACTTAAAGAAACCCAATCTTCATTTGCAATGGGCTCTGTTTGAGGAAGAGGCAGAGAACCCAAACCGTGCAGCTGAAGTTCTGGTCAATTTGGAAAAGTCTGTGCCTAATATTCTACAAATTGCCTACCGAAGGATTAATCTAGAGCGTCGACGATCAGATTATGAGAAGTGTTGTCAACTTTATGAACACTACATAAACAACTCTAAGAACAAAATGATTAGCAGCAACATCGCCATTAAGTATTCCAGGTTTTGTTTTAGAGTCATAAAAGACATTACAAAAGCTCAGGAGGTATTGAAATCGGCCATCACCAAAGATCCCAACAATCCTAGGTTGTATTTGCAACTCATCGATCTTGCTCTCCAGAAAGAAAATGTCTCTCAGTCAGAGGTCTTAGAAGTGATTGACTCGTTTTTGGATAAAGATAGTACAGACATAGAACAAAAGGTTCTCTTTGCTCAAAGAAAATTGGAATTCGTAGAGGACTTTGGGTGTGATGTACAATCAGTGCAGCTTGCTTATGATCAGTATCAGAAGGTCCTTAAGCAAGGCAAGGAGAGTATTAAAAAGAAGGAAACGAAAAGGTATGTGAAAGTTTTCTTATCTATCATGAAATTTGACACAATTTAAGTGATACTGCAAATAATATCAATTATTGATAATAATAGTTACATGATTCTAAACTCTTGTTGATAATTTTGAGTCCTTGATTTTTTTTTGAAGTGATTGAAAACTTTGTTTCACAATTAGGCAGCATTATTTATGATGTGGTGATGGTACACTCCATTGATCACTGGTTCAATTCCGATACCGTTGATTTTATGTCTCAGTTTGAATGCAGATTTGATCTGCCTGAGAACTTGATGTGTAACTCATGTACAGAGTCATCCCCGAAGTATACACCATATGGGAAACTTATTTATTAAGGGTTTTTAGACAAAAAGTTATTCTTGATGAAAGTTTGTGCATCCCCTGAAACTAAATATGCACCAACAAAATACAGTAAATTACACATAATATACGAGGATCCTTCAAATATTTGATTTTGTGAATAGAATAAAGTACTCTTATTTTGAAAAATTTCGCTAAATGTTATTTGGAAAAGTTGTTCAGCATTGAAAAATACATTTAGATTTGAAATCATGGCCATCTGAGTGAAGATTTATTTTTTTACCCATTTTTTTTAAATGAGGACTACGAAAAAAAATTGTTAATATGATAAATAGACAGCATCCTGTATACGAAGGTTTATTATAAAAGCCTGTAATACGAATTACACAACTATTGTGTTAACCATGGTCAATTTGTTTGATGAGTGATATAATTTCAAAGTTTTTGGTGCAAAGTTTTAAATTGAACCTTCAGAAAATCAATGGGTTTGTTCCGAAATACCCATTTTATTTTTATGTTTGTGATTTAATATTATTGAATATTAAGTTTTTGTTAGAATACAGTATAATTTTGATTAATATTCGGTGTTAACAAAAAGTAAAAACAATTTTGCACCAAAAACTTTGAAAACTATTTCACTCTCCAAAAATTGATCATATTTAACACCATAGTTGTGTAATTCGTAATATTACAGACTTTCAAGATCTGTTAATCAGCTGTCGCCCCCATACGAACGACAACTCTCAAAAGTTGAGAACTTGTGCGAGCTAAGGACTAACGAGGTCTTACCTTTTAACGTGTGATTCCTAACACGGTAAGTTAAACCGTAATATACAGGATGCTGTCTATTCATCGTTTTAGCGAATTTTTTTTTGCATTCCCATTTTAAAAAATGGGTAAAAAAATCAAACTTCCTTCAGATGACCATGACTCGAAATCTAGATGTATTTTTTGATGCTGAACAACTTTTCTAAAAAACATTTTCCGAGATTTTTCAAAATAAGAGTACTTTACTCTTGTCTCAAAACAAATACTTGGAGGCTCCTCGTATATTACTTGTGTTTTACTGTATTTTGTTGGTGCATGTTTAGTTTTAGGGGATGCACAAACTTTTATCAAAAATAACATTTTGTCGAAAAACCCTTAATAAATAAGTTTCCCATATGGTGCATACTTTGGGGATGACACTGTATATCTTGCTCTAAGCAGTAGACCTAGTTTCACTTGTTTTATTTCAAAAATAAAATTGGCACGTAACTTGGAGAATATGGAAGGAAAGAAATTCTCTGAGTAAATCCAATGCTTCAGAAGAGAGCCTCAAAGAAGTGGTTCAGTATATGGGGATCTGACGACATCACCAGATGTATGGACTGTGTATGCAGTGTAAAAGTTCAATTATTTTTTGGTTGTTTATATTCACATGCTTATGAGAGAAAAGAAAATCCCCGAAAAATTTGTATTGTATAGTCGAAGTAACCGATATAGTAATCTTAAAAGGGTCGGCGAAGTCAAAGGCCAAAAAACCAATACAAAGGAATTATGCCGCAACGAATAAGTCCACGTGGACTGAAGACTTGACGGTTCGTATTGGATAATTTTTACTAACCGAGTTTTATGATTGACTGAAGAGTCATAAAATTAAATTTGAAATCATGTTACGGTGACCAATAGAATGTAGCGATGAGTACAGCCATTGTGTGTGTGTGTTATTAAAGGGGAACTGCTGGAAGAGGGGGCACTAGATCTTTTACTTGAACTATACACGGGTGTATTTATTCGACCCAAAATGCACCGAACAAATTGTAACTTAACAAAAATGAAAGAAAATTAGCTTTATGTGTAGAAAGGACTTTGTGAAATGAACTTGTTTTTTGCGTGGTAAAAGTAACAGTCAAAAGTGGCATAGCTAATGTGAAATCTTATAAGAAATATAATGAGGTTTTACAAAAGAGTTGGATCACTTTTTTTCAATTGTGTTGACAAGAGATTTGTTTATGCGATAGAGCTGACTCGGAAACTAATGATTTTCATATTCAATGTTGACTGTGAGGCTTTGTGTTAGCATATCCTGATGACGCTAATTTGGTGAACGAAACACACGTGGAGACAGTATTTTTGTTCAGGTGTGGGAAATGTTTTGATAGATTAATCTTATGTAAGAGGTTCTAATTGTACCGATATGGATAGTTGGTTTGTTGGAGTGAAACAAATTCACTTTAAATAACTCGCATAAGTACTGTTTCATGCTATCCTCTGGTGGATTGGTTTGGAAATATTTCAGATAGAGTTATTCTTAATGTTTTAATTGTGAAACAAACAAGGTACTGAACACTTAACAATCACATATATGTTTTCAATGCAGTTTATGTTGTTCAGTAATTTTTCATATACCTATCTCCACTTTTATAAATTTTTGAAAAATTATCAATATTTATAAATAATTTTCTACCACTTTCAGTGAATCTACTGCACCCAGCAAGAAAGAGAAACCTACAGCACAATCATCTTCCCAGTCGAGTACCTACAATTATGGAGCTTATGGAAACTCTGCAACGCAGCCTGCCTATCCATATTCTGGTTCTCAACAGCAGGGACAGAATTACTATCAGCAGTATGGTCAAAGTGGTGACCAATACCAATATCAGAACTGGCAATACCCTCAAGGAGGATACGGAGGATATAACCAGTGGGGTAGTTATGGTGGGGGATACGGGTATTAAATGTCTGTTTTCTATATTGCTGTTTAATTCAGATATTTTTTGTAAGTGTAACTCAATACTTCTTTATTGAAACACATATTTTCGTTGAACAAATATTTTGTTTTGTTTTTTTGGAAAAAATTATTCTGAATATTTTACATGAACACAAAAGGACAATTTTAAACAGTCACAAAATTTGTGTATTTAACTATTGTTTTTTTTAATTTATGATTGATTACTTGTAAATTTTCAAAGAATAAAAAAATTCTAATCAAATGTACACTTACAGAAACTCTATGAGAGCAAATGTCATTGGAATATTTCTGAGAAAGGTTGAATGTTTTTTATATAATTGAGTTTCGTAATTAACTTTAATTGTTAAGACACTTTTATGTAATTAGTAGCAGAATATGAAAATACATTTAGTAGTATAAAATATAGTTTAATTTTTCTTTGGGTGATATAAACAATATAACTTTATCAGACAATTACTCGATAATCGGTCCCTGGCAAACAGAACAAAACTATGGTGATGTTTTCATTTTTTCGTTCAATTTTCAAGCCATGGATTACATCACAAATTTGGTAGAGGTATTTCTTATGCTTTGAATTCCTGAAAAACAACAAATGATTATAATAGGCTGTTTATCATAAATTAAAAAGATGTCTATTTATTCAGTTGGAAAACTCACTTTATACAGAATAGCATCACATACATATGTATTAGGTTGTACTGTATAGGACTATCTTTTAAACACATTGTAATCTTAACATCCATATAAATCAAGTAGTACAAACGCACATATGTGATACGAACGACGAAAAGTTTTTTATGATGGTGTTGTTATAGTATCAACATAGACATTGCACGAAAATCTTCAATAATTAAAGGAATTAATTAAATAAAAATTGATGAAAATATTATTACAATAAACTCGATTTTTCCAAAGTTGAAGATAAAACTCCCACCATCAGAAGAAATATATTCAATTCCTTGCTATAACTGAGAGTAAACATGTCTAGCCTATCATCTCAAGGAACAATTTGTTCAGGCCAGTCTTCCATTACCTATTACTTCACCAAAGTTTTCATTTTCACTAGTTTCAAAAATGTCAATACCAAGTATATCAAAATACAAACCATTTGTTTAAATTAATTCTTTCATAAATATTTATAGATATACTCCAAAAAATTACCGAGCTCCTCAGACTCTGCTCCATTTCATAGTTTTTTACTTTAATTACTCACTTTTCTATAAAATATTCAACTGACTTTTGAAAATCTGCATCAGACTGATATTCCAGTTGACATGATAGCATTTTCATCACATTTATATCAATAAATAATCCCAAAGCTACAACCAATCCATTTAATTTTTGGAGAACACCTTCCAGCACTGAACTGATCTGAAAAAAAATAAATGTACAAATACTATGTATCAAGGTGATGACAGTCATCACCCGAATACGATTGTGGATACTAACAATCAAAACTTCGTGAAGTAACTTGGCTAGAAATATTTTAATTTATTTTTTATTTAATTTTAATTGTTCAGTTTTTGCCTAATTTTTATTTTATTGTAATTTCTTTTCAGGGTTTTTTTGCTTAAATTTTAATTTTCATTTATTTTAGAGATTTCAAATCATATATTAGAAAATGGAAGTCTGAACAAATGAAATTCTTAGCAATACATTGATTAATGTAGCCGTTACTATGTGGTAGGAGATCATGAAATTTTCATTTCTCTTTTCATCATGAAATTCTTAGCTCTTTTTTATAGGCAAAACTATTGAATGCCACGAGTTACTGTTACTAATAAATAGAACATTACTCTTTGTGAAAAATACTTTGAATTTAAGCAGTAACTTATTGGGGTAAATTAAAAAGTTTGCCCTTTCTACATGTGTATGAAGTTTTTCATTACAATCGTTATTTTATACAGTGAAAATCAAGATCTTACATTATAAAATAGGTCAATATATACCTTCTTCATTGAGAATAGTTTTTTAATTCCAAAATGTGCAAATTAGTTTCAGACTTATGGCTACATGAGTCATTTTTTTCCAAAAAAGTATACAATAAAAATTCAAACCATTATACTAATTTTTAAAATAAAAATGTTATTGAATTAAAAAAAAATGTCTGAACGTAAGATATCACATAAAATCATTGGTAAAAAACGTATCACAGTCACTGTACCAAATACTTCCCGAGAGCTGATTTGAAGACCTAAATTCTGAGCAGTTTCATATTACTCGGTAAATTATTATACAATATTACCCCTACCAGAGAGTATTCTTCTGTAATATGCATGAGTCCTGCTAATATTTTCAAGTTACTTTTACTTCTGGCGCTATAATTATTCAGTTGCTTCAAATGTGCAAAATTTTATGGTTTTAGTGAATGTTACCGGACATGTTATGAATGAAAACTTCATGTGTGTGCGTCAAACTTGTAGTACAGGATCCCGCCGCAAAATCACTACGTTCATAGCGTTGTTAATTAAAGTCAAATTTTTACATACATTTATTAATAGGAAAGTACATTTATGACAGGTTACCAGTCAAAAAGTGGCCGCCAATATTTTTATAATCAAACTACTAAAATATTTCATGGAGTAAGAACCGGGTCAATCCCTCTACAAAACCCTTCATCACTTGGAAGGATCGATTACAGCTTGAAAAATGGTTCTGAAGCAGATTCTTTGAAACATGTTCTCCCTAATTAATCAGTAGACAATTGTCCTGAAAATCTTGTGAAAAAAATTGGATTGGATAATTTAGGAAACACTAGCTACATGAATAGCATTTTACAAGTATTGTTCATGACGAGCTTTTAACGATGAACGAGAACAAGAATGTTTTCTATTTATTCACCAAACTCAAACGCCTGTTCATACAGCTACAGTTTCGTAAGAATTTATCATCTCCAAATACGCAAGTTGCACGGATACGTATTAAGCATTTTACCTTAGTAAGGTGACTAGAGGAAAGTTGCAACTCAGCATATGAATCTTTATAAATATTGAGGGAGGTCAAGATCAACAGAAAGTATTGAGAAATTCATTCAGTATTCATTGATCACTCTTCAGAAATGGTTCCAGAGCATTTTAAGAATGCAGCACATCTTCTTTTCATCGTTCCTGCTGGATAGCAGTATAATATAAGTTTTTTTGTTTTTCTTTTTATCTTTCTTAACTATTTTATTAACTACTCTTAGCGTAATTTTTTCGTTTTCATCATAATAAATATTTCATTCAGTTTTAAATGAGTTCTTTCATTATTTGGATGAAAGAGGGTTGGTTGAAACAGCGATAAGTCCTCTCGTGATGAGCAAAGCAAGTACTGAGTTGCGACAATACAATAAAACTCTTACATTTATTCTTCAAAATCCAATCTGAAATGTTATTAATATTCTTTTATTGATATGTGCAGTTTCGGACTGTTTGGACTGAAGACAATCTATATATTTCAGAACTGACCGTAAATCATTGATGAAAGTTATGAACAGAAATGGACCTAGATTCGATCCTTGTGGTACACCTGACCTAGCTGGAAATTTATATGAAAATTTTCAGTTATATTTGACAAATTTCATATTTACTCAATTATTATGAAATTTGTTTTCAAATTTCTTATACTTCATTTGGTTTCCTCGATATAGCCATTGTAAGTACATAGATACATATAGATGGAGCTGAAGAAAGATTACTTCAGTCATGTGAGTCGAAGCACACTCGCTTTTTTTAATTAAAAATATTTGCGGACACATTTTAACTGGCACCCTGTCGTAAATGTATTCTCCTATTCACAATTGTATGTAAAAATCTGAGTTTGGTTAACTACGCTATGGACGTAGTGATTCTGCAGCGGGATCCTAGACTATTGTCTGATATGTTGCGAGAAAATATTCACAATATTGTATGGTTTCTAGAGAAGGCCAATTGAATAACGACAAGGACCAGTAGCGGCTTCAATTTATTATAAGAAGTTTTACTTCGAACCAGATAATTTATTGATGAGTTACATATAACTGGTAGGTATTTCACCACTCTAAAAATTATCAGTGTGAGAAATTCCCAGATAAGTTGTTTATATACAGACCGAGATCTGTTTTTCAAATAACACATTGAAGGACAGTGTCTGCAAGGGTTGTCCATCAATGTTATCAGTAAGTAATTTGGTTATTGAGAGGTAATTTATAGTATTTCACCCATTCACTAGCTAACCTGGATCACCTTTATCGTAAGTTTTGTTTGTTGGTTATTTACTAGCTAATAAAGCAGTGGAGGAATTGAGTTAATGTAAATTAGAAACAGCGTTGGATCAAGAATAGAGCCTTATGAAATATGTTATACGAGCCATTGGGCTTGAAGACTCCCACAATATTAAGTTCTACTTTTCAAATAGCCTCCAAATCATAGCAATATTTGTCAATTTGTAACAGTATCTTTTAGTATAGTTATAGTTGGGTTCAAAATTTTTCATAGGTTGAGTTACTTGTTACTTGAATACGTTATGGATTTTTATCAAGTATCTTCCAATTTCATCACACCTTAATTATTTTTCAATTATCTCAATAAGATGTTGAAAACGAAGAAAAAATTAGTAATGAGACAGAATTTTCACTTGGAGCCACCAATAGAGAGGTCTTAAATATTCTTTATTATTTCATTGGACTGTTTCAGTTAAATACAACTTTTTTTATGACTTTTGTTCCGATTCCAAGTTTGACTCCGATAAATCAAATTGAAAATCTCCAACTAAGGTTCCAGTAAATAGTTAAATTTTTAGGAAAAGTACATTGACCAAGAAGAAGTACAATGGTTTGAGTCAACCATAGAAAAAAATAGTTTCAACAAAGCAAAGCCCAACTTACTCGACGATAATGAAAATTAATTTTGGAACGTAATAAGAGACCAACAAAAAAGCTTCAAAAAAGAATTAGGTTTAGTGATAAATCAGAACATTTGAAATAAAAAAATTCCGCATAGCAAACAATCTAAAGCAATGGTATTTCCTGTGATAAAGACTCACAATATTCATAATGTATCAAAAAGCTGAAATAAAAATATTAGTTTCTGATAATTGATAGATATCATTGTACCGACTTAAATTTTGAGAGGAGTAACAAGTACAAACCTGAGTCTCAAAACGTTTCCTTGTATTATTGTTTAGTTTATCTCTATCACTACTCATTACAATCAAAACTTCTAAATGGGAATTATGTTCAGTACAATTAGTTTTACTATCAGACCTGGCCAGAAGTGACGGTGGAATATTTTCTTGTCCACCTGCCTTAGAATTTTGTATAATCAGCTGCATATTCTCAGCCAGTTGTTTGATAGTGAACTTATGGTCCTGGAATCTAAAATGTTTTATATTTATAACTTCTATAATATTATATGAAAGTAAAGTATTGGTACTACCTTTCTGTACACAGACTTTTTACTATTACTGTGCCTGGTTCGTTATCTTTCAATATAACAATGTGATTTATTTTCAAATCTGTGACTTGATTCTGGATTTCTGTCAAATTTGAACCCTCTATCAAAGTACATCGCAGATTTGCTTTCCAGAGGTTTCTCAGTACCTATAAAAATACAATAGAGAAAAATAACAGTTAAACTAATCAATTTGTTTGTGTGCCACAGATAATTGGAAGAGCACCTTTATTGCAAAAACTTGCTATTGAAGCTTCTTCTACAGAGATGTTTTTTTGGTGTCCAATCAGCATCAGCACGAAAACCAGAATTACATGTACCAAATAAACGACACTCTTAGTAATTTTGACAAATAATCGTTGATTCCCCGTTTCCCTACTATTTCACCGTTTAACATTTCTCTCAATTCTACATAAATATTTACAACTAGAGCAATACAGTGTAAAAAAAATACAATGAATTCTCTCAAGTACAAACACTTACTTTTGCTTTTTCCTCTACCATCTGTTTCTCTCCAATAGAACAAACTGCTATATCAATACTGTCCATTCTAGGCAACTCCCCAGATGGTTGTCTTTGGAGAGCATCGACCAACCTATCTGACGAAATTGAAACTCCAACGGCACATTGTTTAGTATCTTTGTTGGGACGGAATGGGGCAATCATAGAATCATATCTTCCACCAACAGCTACTACTTCCATCAATTTCTTTTTTTTCTTAGATTTATCATTCTTTGACACTTTTGTTTGAGGTAAGTCCGGACTAATTGAATCCTTTGGCACTTTGTATATAAATTCAAAAATCAACCCAGAGTACCCATTCACTTTGTGTACTAGGCCAGGAGAGACTCGCATGTCAAACTGAAATAATGTCATTTAATGATGGACAAATCAGCCATTTTTCTTTGATAAATTGATTACCATCTGACCAAAAATGTTATAACAGTTACCTTTGACTATAGTGAACTAGACAAATCATAATTTATAGTTACCTAGGATTTGAATTGGATCCACTATCTCCAATGAGAAGAACAAGATAAATGATTTTTCTATTTGCTTAGATGTGGACTTGTGAATGCATTCATGAGGTAGAGCCTTGTCGAACTAACAGATAACTCTAATATTATTTGCTAATTTTGCTACTCGGGAAACTCAATAAACTTATATCTTCTTTTTGTCAATCAATGATATTTAATGAACCCAATGATCTTTGTACTTTCAAAAATATTTTTTCTAATCCGAAGAAATGCAAAGATTTCTGAATGCAGAAGTAGAATATATGTTATATGAGTTAATTTGATGTAAATCAAAGGAAACAGACGTGAACAAAGCACTGAATTCAATATTATAAAAATTGTATACAGTGACATAGTATACAGTTTAAAGAGCCAAAAATATTCCTGCTGGCACGATACACTCATAACGGTATGCTACTCGTTAGTTCCAAACGCGTCCAGTTCGCGCAGATGACGTGAGTGCGAAGCATATCGGGGTTGTAACTTCGTAGACTTGCCTAAATTCAATTTGAATTTCTCACAAGTTCTCTGTTGTGCTGTGAAGTTTAAGAATTATTACGAAATTATTGTCAAGAGTGGTTTTCAAACATTTTTAATCAACTTTTGTCAATTTAGTGTCGTATTCGAAGCTTCAATAATTAAACAAAAATACGAGTAGGTAGGTATATAACTAAGAATGCCTGGTTGTGCGGTTTTTGGTTGTAATAATAACAACAGAGTGACAAAAGGGACTAATATTAAGTATTTTCGATTCCCAAAGAGCAAAGAACTGTCTAAACAATGGATTTCAGCATGTAGGAGGAAGGACAACATCAATTTGAAAAATGGTGTGTATCAATTAAAGCAATGATGATACATAATTTATTAGGTATTCAATGGTTTTCAGCAACTATTTGTTCTATTCATTTCCATAAAGATTGTTTCGAAGATTCATCAGTCAAAGAGCAATCTGGTACTTTTTCAACAAAAAACGCCCGTATTTTGAAAACTGATGCTGTGCCCACTCTGAACCTCTTATTTAAGAGAAAGCAAACTGAAGAATCAGAAAGAACAATTCGTTTTGCTAAAAGGAGAAAATCCACTCTTTTACCAGAGCAACAATTGGAAAATTATGAAGGTAGTGTTTCCACATCACTACAATTAAATACTGAAGAGATAGAACAACCTGAACAAACAAACGTAGATAGTACTTGCAGTACTTCAGTTCAGTCGAATGCACAACAAAATACAGAAAAAGAGAGGTTAGGTTCTTTTATCAATCGAACTTATTGTCACTGTGAATATTGCCTCTAATCGATTTTTTTTCTTTATGCATTTTGAAATTTTTTTCAGAATTGCGGAGTTACGTATAGCAGAACTAGAAGAAAAGGTTGCACATTTGGAATCGTTAAATAGGGAGCTGTGCGATGAAAATTTACAGCTGAAGAAAGATATGGAGACATGCAGAAAATCATTAGAGAAATGTTTTTTGTCTGGTCAAATAGAAAGACTATTGAATCCCCATAAGAATCTTAGAAAGTGGTCAGCAGAGGATATTGCATCTGCCATATCATTGAGAAGTGTTAGTCCAAAGGCCTATCGCTATTTGAGAGCGAACGCATTGCCCCTACCAGCACTCTCTACTTTAAGGAAATGGGCTTCTTCATTCAATCTCAGCCCCGGACTTTTGACCAATGTTATCAATCTCATGCAAAAAATGTCATTTCAATTGAAAGACATTGAAAAGTTATGTGTTCTTTCCTTCGACGAAATTCATTTATCCAATAGGATTGATATAAATAAAAAAGATGAACAAGTGATAGGCCCACATAAGACTTGCCAAACTGTAATGGCACGAGGGCTGATTAGTAACTGGAAGCAACCAGTGTTTTATGATTTTGATCAGCCAATGAAAAAAGAAATTTTAAACCGAATTATATCTGCATTATTCAATGCCGGTTTCACCGTGGTAGCCATAGTAAGTGACATGGGTCCTACGAATATGAAATATTTCTCGGAAATGAATATTGCTCACGATAAGGATTGTTCATTCCCACATCCTTGTAATGAATCTATGAGGATTTTTTTTTGTTTGTCGATGTACCTCATCTAATCAAGTTATTGAGAAATCACTTCATTGATCAAGGATTTTAGTTAAATGGTACATTTATGGATAAATCCTGTTTCGAAAGTCTCCTGGATATATCTACATCAGAGCTTTCTATAGTACATAAAGTCACCAAGTACCATATCGAATTGAAGGGAACTGAAAGACAAAAAGTTAGGCCAGCAGTGCAACTGTTCTCTAATTCTGTTTCGAAGGCAGTTTCATATTGTGGAAAAAGCGGATTAATGCCATCAGAGTTACCCTGGGAACAAGTATCAGACTTCGTTCAGATCATTAACAGATGGTTTGAAGTTATGAATTCGAAAACGAAAATAAGGGCTAACGAACCATCTAAAAACGCATTTGGTATAAATTTAGAGGATCAGAAAAAAGTACTAGAAAAAACTTCCAATGTGATTAAAATTGTTGAGCTCTTCCTTTATCTTCAGAAGAGGCACTCTGATGTCCAATATATTCTTACTACACGACTGAATCAGGATATTCTGGAAAACTTCTTTTCTTACATGAGAGGGATGGGGTCATCTAATGATCATCCAAATCCTCTGGATTTCATTTATAGAATGCGTTGGTTCATTTTGGGAAAACACTCAGCATCAGTTTTCACTGAGAACAGGAATACCGAAGAAACCGGAGAGCAATGTTTAATCCAACCTCTAGAACAAACTTCAGAACATCCTGAGTTTGAAGAGTTAAACTGCATTACTGCTGATATGTTTGGGAATATATCAACGGGAGCGGAATGTCTGGAAAACTCCCGGGAATTCCAAGATGAAGAAAATTTGATTCCTTATTCCTTTATAAATCCATGTTATGAAAAATGTCACACTGATGGACCAGATATGTCGCAAGAGGCGTTGGAGTTACTCGGATTGAAAGAAAAAATAAACAATGACTCATTAACTTATATAGCGGGTTATGTGGCTCATAAATTCAAGAAAAAATATAATTTGGGAACGGAAGTTCTTCCAGCTTCTTCCAAAGATTTGGATTGGTTGCAATTCATATCAAGGGGAGGTCTTCTAAGACCCAATAAGTCATTCCTTCAAGCAGCACAAATAATGGAAACCGAATTTCAGAAAGTGCATGGAAATACATTATCCAGAGAAAAAGGTATCTTCAAAACTTTAACGCAAAGAACCATAGAAAAGATAGAAAACCCAATACCATACGATGCATTACATTGTTTGTGCAGAACAAGTACCTATATAAGATTGCGGGAGATTAACAAACAAATAAGTTTCCATAATTTGAAAAAAAGGATGGAAAAAAAATTAATAAGTTCGTAAATCAACGAAAGAAAACTCGATGAATTACCAAAATAGCTTCTATCTCATTTTGTAGCTCGTTGTCATATATCTTGTTACTTCAAATAATTAGAATATGGAAAATTTGACCCACGTGCAATTCATCTTTTTTGAAAACAAAAGTACTTCAAAAAATATGTATTTTATTACCTAGCCGATTGAATTTGTCAAAAATATTGTCAAAAGTCGGAAATATCATCACAGTATGTATCACCCTCGGTTTCATCAATAGGGTGAGAAAATGACTCATAATTTTAGTATTCAGTAGACTCAGGAAACAAATATACCTACTTCTGAAAAAATCAACGTGTATGTATTTATGCATCAAGACTAATAATTCCATTTTCATGCGAAAATGCCTGGAGATATTCGACCGAATCTCATTCTCCTTCTAATGAATTGTGCGTTGTCTGGCTCCGTGCTTCGCAGTGACGTCACAAGTCAGGACAGAGCAAACAGAGATGCGCGTCGGCATACCGTTATGAGTGTATCGTGCCTGCTGGATATTTGTAAGATGTTCTATGATTATCTCATGATTGAATATATCATCTATCAATACCCCTGGTATTTTGATCATGATAAAAATACAATTGAAACCAACTTACCTTCACACCAAAAGCCTGTATGTAATAAATAACAAGTTTCAGATCCTGCAATATTTTTTTGGCTAATTTACCAGCTTCTGTTCTATTCCTAGTGATTTTTTCAAAATGGTCAAAACTTTTGGACACTTCAATATCGGAGTTGATAAAACTGAATAACAAATTTATCATGTTATCCGGTAACTTTAAGTATATAAAAAAATCTTGCAAATCAGATTTAGATATTTTTCCTTCCTGAAAATTTTTGCAATATTACTTGATGAATTATATTCTTCCTATTAACAATGTAAAACCAAAATTATTATTACCTGATAATCATATAACTTTCTGTGTACTTCATTATGACCATCTTTAATTCCACAATGTTGGAAAATCGCCAACAGTAGCTTTGTATGGTTCAGTCTTATGATAAAGCAATCTTTCTCAGAACCAAATATGTAATTCAATATTTCTGACACTATGTAGACAATCTCTGCATCTGGCATTAGACTATCTGAAATGACATATTATATATATATATATATATATATATATATATATATATATATATATATATATATATATATATATATATATAACATGGTGCCACACACCTGAGGTTGCAGTCACAATATCAAACGCACAGTGAACTTGTTCTTTTGGATGGGCCCCTAAAAGTTTTCTCTCTGTGAACACTCTGTCGATAGAATATCGTCTCAAAGTTGTAATTTCATTACAAGCTACATATTTTGCAAAGGGAACCCTAAGGTCGTAAGATAAACAAACAATACATCCGTGGTGATCCATCAGTTTCACACAATTGTCAAAGTTTTCATAGAATTTGTTTCTTGGTATCAGAAGTGGAGTTATCAAGTTTTGCCCACCATGTTGCTCAAATATCTGTAAAATTCGAATATACAGAAATTACATTAAATATATGGTTGACTTTTCTGCGTTTATAAAAAATAGAATTACAGATCACACTGATGTAGTTAGTTGAACGCTGATCTTTTATAATTGAATTATGATGTGAAATAAAATTGAAAAGGCATAAAGAAAATGTTACACTTTTTCAGAATTTCTCATTCAATAAAGTTAATATCGAGTTATATATCAATGAAAATAAATAAATAGAAAGGATTTTATTTAAAAAATGTATCTCTCCTAGAAAATACTTCCTTTTGATAAAAAACATTCCCGCATAAACAAGCACTTGCAAATGCTTATGTAGGAGAAAAATCCTGAGTTGCATATAGGTATTTGATAAACACCTAGAAGTATTTCCACTGAGGTGGTCCCTGAGTTGCATATAGGTAACTTGATAAATCCATGATGATAATTGAACAATTTTCTCATTTTTTTAACGCCTTTCGCTAGAACCATAGCTTTATTGTTATTACATTTACAACCGATGAAGCTACGGCGATGGCTAAACGCGACTACAATAAAAATAATTTGTGAAAGTTGTTTAATAATTATCATATAATTAATTTTCATCAAATAACGGGTCAGTCCATTCATAATACCTAGAAGTATTTCACAAGAATGTAACAAAAGCTTACAGTTAATAATAAATTGAAATGCCTACAATCAGTAATAAATTAAAACTATTATTACCTTCACACAAATTTTTCTCACAAATTCCCGAAGTTGCAATCGCTCTAGAGAAAGTCCTTTCTCAAATAAGTCTTTGTTAGGATTCTTAGGTTGGTCAAAGCAAGATTTTATGAGAGACTGATAGCCTTGGAGTTCACGGTGATTCAATGTATGGGTCACTAAATCTCTAAATTTAAGATCATCTAATACTGCAGGGGGCATGTACTGAGACTTAGAGATTTCCATACAGGTAGGACGTTTTGATGTATCATGAGTGAGCAACCACCTGAAACAAAAGACTAGTGATTTTATTGATAATGAGTTATGAACTTTACCACAAACTGAAATACTAAAGTAAAAGTACCTGATGAAAACAATTTGTTTCTCGGTCAATATTGTAGAGGCATCTTTTGGGAATATTATTTCTTTTGACCTTAAAGCTTTCAATATTTCGATTCTTTCCATGCCTGTATTTATCGATCTATAACACATCTCAAAGAGAATAATCCCTGAAAACGAGCCAACCAACTTAATTCATCCAAAACAAACACGAGATGCCAACTTGGTTTCAGTTTCACCTTTTACCTTAATTCTTGTTTGAAAATTTTTATGAGATTAGTTTTTGTTTAGTAGCATGTTTAATATTAGTTGCTACAGAAAAAAACATTTATATTATTTGTCTTTCAACTGAAACAATTATATTATTAATCACTTTAGAATGAAAATAAATTGAAAACAATTATGATTCAATATGTAACATTATGAATTTAACATGTTTATACTATCTGCTTCTTACCTAAACTATAAATATCGACTTTTTCATTGTAAATTTTAGTTTTGGAACTAATCTCTGGAGCTGCATATAGAGCGGTACCTACATAGCCTGTTTTACTTTCATCTGCAGTGTCTTCTTTATCAACTTTTTCTGGACTGTTGGATGAAGTGTTCTCAGTTGGTTTTGATATTATACTTGTAGTAGCCAGCCCAAAATCGCCAATTTTAACGTGATCTCCAGAATCCAAAAAAATATTAGCTGGTTTCAGATCTCTGTGTATCATACCCTGTAGGTGAATATGGGATAAGCCTAATAAATAAAAAGTAATATATGCTGTAATGAAGCGTATGAAAAAATTTCCATTAAAATTTAGTCCAATCCATGATTACCATAGAAAATATATACATTTTTACGGTGGTTATATTTCTGGTAAAATTAGCGTCCTCACATAATACACTTATTTTACTAATTAATATGAATATTACTGGAGTTTTTCCTAACACCAACACCTCGACACGTGTTTCGATCACCAAATGATCATCTTCAAAAGGAAGATTAAACTAATAATGCTTACAATGCTGTCCCTATTTTTACCATAGATACATGTTCCAGGTACCTGCGTCTTGAGTGTCTTAAATCAATTTTACAATTTGCCGAATCTACTTGTCTTAAATTAAATTAAATTAATGTAATAGTCTATTACATAAGGACACATTGTAAAATAGATAAGGCAAATTGTAAAATTAATTTAAGACACTCAAGACGCAGGTAACTGAAACAGGTATCTATGGTAAAAATAGGGATAGCATTGTATGACTGATCTTCCTCTTGAAGATGATCACTTGGTGATCGAAACACGTGTCGAGGTGTTAAAATAACGGTTTGGTGTTAGGAAAAAATCCCAGTAATATTCATTACTACACCAAACAGTTCCAAACAGTGCACCACAAGTAATTATTATGACTTCACAAGTTGTATCAGAAAGAATCACTGTAAAAATTGTTGTTTTATATGATGGAATCGGCCGATTCTTAACGAAAGTCCATAACTAACGTATTCTAAAAACACTTTATTGTGAGATTTTCACTAGACAGTTTTACAAAAACGCAACACGTGTTTCGCCATACACGCCATACATTACCTCGGGCGTGTATGGCAAAACACGTGTTGCGTTTTTGTAAAACTGTCTAGTGAAAATCTCACAAATTGGTTTTAGAATACGTTCGTTATGTTATTCAAGTCAACCGCTTAAAATTAATTCAAACTCCAATCAAGAACGGCTATCCAGCGCTTGTGCCTTTGCTACAATTTTGAAACTTGACGAGCAATAATCAAAATGTGGCTTTATGATTGGATTATATACAGTATTTTGGTTTCATAGTTTTGTCAGAAAACAACTTATCAATACAGTTTATATGTATGATTTTCACTATAAGGGTTTTACAAAAATCCTAACACGTGTTTCGCCATACAATAGCTTCTTCAAGCATAAACTCTTGAAGTCTTGAACTCAAACGCTTGAAGAAGTTATTGTATAGCGAAACACGTGTCGCGGTTTTTGTAAAACCCTTATAGTGAAAATCATACAAATAAACTGTATTGATTAGTTGTTTAATATGGATTTTCATCAAGTATCGGCCAGTTCTATTCAATTCGTCAGAAAAATATATCTTTAAAATGTCTGCCGAGTAATTCATTGAAATCAACATACGAGTATAAATAACAAAAACAAAAGTGGTCTGAGATCAAATTCATGCAGAATCAAAGCTTTTATATGATACTTTCTAATGTTATGTTGGAAGATTGGAGAAATTGGAAAAATCCAACCTCATACACAAGTCAATAAATATATTCTCGGACAGTCAAGCGGCATTGGAAGCTCTTGGCTCCTACCGAGCAACGTCTAATTGATACCAAATTGCCAAAAACGACTCTTCTTAATAGGAACACTTGACAGATTGTCTCTGGTCTTGCCATATTGGCCTGGAAAGCACTGAGGCTGCTGACTCCCTTGCAAGCAGCTTCTTCAGGCCAGAACCTGTCATTGGCATCGCTTTAGGCTTTGCCAAACAAAGAATGAACACCTGGATGGCAAGAAGATTTATGGACTTTTGGCTGAATCTTCCAGCTGGATTTATTTGGTCGAGTGTAAATAGGTGAGAGCCGCAGGTTGCGGTGGAGGGTCGAATAGGCCCACTCACTTTGAACCTAACCTAACAGTAATCCAGGACAAGAATTTGAGGGTCCCGGTGAAGACTGACCCATCACAAACGGTTCAGTTCCATATGACTTTTAATGATTCAAAAAGTATTCGAAAGGTTAAAAATTTTTGAACGACTGACAGAAATTGTCACGTTTCGAGGTCTGTTCTTCTTTGTTTTTGCGCAGAGGGAAAAATTCACCATGGTTACTGTATGGTGGTTAACGGCTGTTATGATTCACTATAACTTTCTGCAACTGGGCCAAACCATCACAGTAGAGTCCTATTGTGAGGAAATCGACGAAATGTATCAAAAATTGCGTAAGCAGCAGTCGGCACTAGTCAACAGAAGACTTCCGATCCTGCTCCACGACAACGCCCGTCCGCACGTTTTACGAATCACCGTCCAGAAATTAAACGAATAAGTAAAAATAATTTACGGGCCATCTGAGGTCGGGAAGTGGAAGAGGGTGAGTTTTTAGGGGGAAAACAATTAGGCGATTTTCGGCAAAACTACAAGTCCTATGGAAAAAAGTTGAAAGACAAAGTTGCGAGTAATAAAAAAATCTGCAACTTTTGTACTCACACTTTCTTCACATAACCTCAAAATTTATGCGAGAAATTCAAATGACCGATTTTTTGGTTTTTTATTTTTATATTCTACAAACGTATTTTTTCTTCTCCCTATTTGGTGAAAAATTTTTTATATCCCAAACACACTGTAATTTTTTGGATCTAAAATATTAATTATTTTCCTTATTTTGATTTAATATCGAAAAAGTGCCCTGATTTTCAATCGATAATTTTCACGTCAAAATATCTGTTTTTTTCAAAAAAATCTTTGTACTTCCACACTTCTGCGAGAGTAACTACTCTGCCTTAGTATCAAAAAGTTTGTCAAACGCGATTTTTCTGATAAATGACAGCAAGTTATAACAATTTATTGCATCAAATAATGGGGAATATCTAAGACATTTGACGTGGAGGAATTCTCAATAGAATGCCATGGCGGATGTCTTAAAATTGATATAACTGATCTACAAATAACTCACCCTCTACTATCTCCCTGAACAATCTCTGATAACGGTCTTTGTCAAGGTACAAATTGTTTGCAATAGCTGTTTGTAAATTACTTTTTTCACAAAATTCCATCTGTATATACATAAAATTAATTTGATTCACTATTTCCTTAGATTTTGCATTGGTCACTGGATCTATTGTTGAAGATTCAAATGAAGTGCTACTTTTTGATAACTCTTCAGAATTGTGTTCCATCTCAGTATTAATTGAATCAGAATCTCTTTCAAATACTATGTCATCTGAATCAGAATCCTCCAGCTGAAATCTGAAAGTTTTCCAATAGTTCCCTCTCTGAGAAAGTAGACGTTACAAAACTCACCCTGATTCGGAAAGTTCATCTTCATCACTAGATTCGTCATCAGGAGGTACAAAATGCCCCTGAGACACACTGTCATATGTTACAGAAAATTCCACACTTTTCACAGTCGGAGCAAAAGCTTCAAGATGTTCATTTAAATTCAACTGAAATCAAAGAAATACAAAGATTATGAAAATCTGTCATTGAAATCAATCTGGCTAAGTATGTGAATTAATTTTTTTGAGAAATTCAACTTTAGTGTCACAGTTCAATGATACGTGGGTGTTATAGCCTCAATATCAATAATTCACTGATTCATCCACGAATTCAATAAACTGTATTCGTTTGAAAATATCCTTGTTGAACGAAATTGCAGTAACGTTAGTTACAAATACAAAGTGGTATAAAAACATGGAAAGTTTTAATTCTCATTTTTCATTGTTTATTTAAAAAAAAAAAACTTTCATTGTGAATAAAAGTGTTTTTCACCGTAAAAAAAATAGTTTTTTTCATTGCCGAAATAATTCATAGCAATAAGAGAGACCCACAGAATTTGCAGTTCGGCCAGTTCTCATCGAAATAAGGAAAATATTTACATTTGAAGAAAACCGGCATTTTTTTAAATAAGTTTATCCAATTCAGGAGGTGAAAAACTCATTCAATTCAAGTGGACCAGTTCAACTGAAAGCTAAGTATTCTTGAAATATATCTTTTATATATAAAATACATATTTTGTTCATTTTAAATAACTTGCATATAATCATTCTTTTCTTTATGGTTAATTCTGTAGTTGCATATCATTCATTTCAGTGACTACTAACGATGTCCCTTCTCTTGATAACAAATTCTGTAAAATTTGTGAAAAATCCTTTAAAACAACGAAAGATCTCAAAATTCATAATGGTAGAGTTCATAAAATTTCGAATACAAAATCTTTGAATGAATCAGCTTTCACACGAGCTGTCGATTATGTTATGTTGCCTCATTCTAATAAAGATGCTTCATTTAATACTACGTTTCATGAAAAATTATTCTCATTGAAACGATCCAGTCACATTATAAAAAGGATTCCTAAATATGGCAAGAAATTGCTCTGCCTCTGCCCTATGCAAAATTATAGAAGAATGTTTACATACAAACTCTCCAACAAGCTGGGAAAACTTGTTAACTTTCTTCATCCACAAGGACTCTCGTAGATCTTCTCTCGCATCTCTTATAAAGAAAAACATCAAACTTCTTAATTCCAAGACCAATGTCATTCCATCTCAGATCGATAAAAGGAAATATAACCAAAACTTTTCTAAGCTTGTTTTGAGTAAAATACCTGATGGTGACATTAGGTCAGCTACCAGAATCTTGAGCTCAAGTGATATGTTGGCCGAATATGATGAATCCACACTTTCAGTTCTCCTATCAAAACACCCTCGATCAGATTCCTTCACACATTCTCTGGATTCGCAACCACCACACAATTTTTCAGAGTTTCCGATGTTCCAATTTTCAGAACATGAAGTATCGGAGGCAATTAAATCTTTTCGTTCTGGTTCTGCTGGTGGTTCAGATTCTTCCCGCCCTAGCCATATGCAAGACCTCATTAGTCACAGCTCTGGAAATTCAGGACAGACACTTTCTTCTGTTACAAAATTATGTAACTTCATTTTTAGTGGTAGGGTTTCTCCAGAAATTTGACCTATAGTTTTTGGCGCTTCACTGTGTGCTCTTCGGAAAAAGGATGGAGGAGTAAGACCGATTGCCGTCGGTACCTTTTATCGTCGATTGGTAGCTAAACTTGGTTGTATGAGGATTAAAGACGAACTAGGATCAATGTTACGTCCGCTACAGTTTAGTTTCGGTACTGCATGTGGATGTGAAGCTGTTGCTCATGCTGCTGGTAGATATATTAATCTTCATCCAAATCCCGATTCAAAAATTTTCCTGAAAATAGACTTCAAAAATGCCTTCAACATGATTGATAGAAACATATTGCTTCGTATGGTTAAATATTCGTTTCCAGGATTATATCCCTTCTTAAGTCAGTGTTATAAATCAGCTTCCTATTTGAGTTTTGGTGAACATCTGATTTTGTCTGAGAGTGGTGTTCAACAAGGTGATCCCTTAGGACCTGCTCTTTTTTGTCTGACCATCAACGAACTCACTAGAAGCTTATCATCCGAATTTAATTGTTGGTATTTGGACGATGAACTTCCAAAACTCGTTGTATTTTTTCTTTTGAAAAATTGTCTGGCGATTCCAAAACTCATGTACGCCCTCAGATGTTCCCCCACTCGGTCAAGTCAGTTAGAGCTTGACGAATTTGATAATTTACTTCGCAACACGACGGAATATGTTACAAACAATCATTTCAATAATGATTCATGGCTCCAAGCAACGCTTCCTGTAAACCTTGGCGAACTAGGGCTACGATCGGTTTCTTCCTTATCTTTACCAGCTTTTCTTTCATCAGTCAATAGTGTTTCTGATCTTATCAATTCTATACTTCCTTCCATATTCATCAATATCAAAGACGTTTTTAATGCTGAAGGTGAATCACTTTGGCATGCCGCAACTAATATTGCTCCTCCTACAGATAAAAAGAAAATACAAAGTGCATGAGACTGACCTCTTATGAACATTATAACTGATAAACTTCGGAAATCTACAAGTGTATATGATAAGGCTCGTCTGAAAGCAGCAATGATCAAGGAATCGGGTGCTTGGCTGGATGCTTTACCTATTACATTTCTTGGAACACTATTAGACGACGAATCTTTCAGAACAGCAGTAGGACTTAGGATGGGTTCATCTATTTGTGTGCCTCATACTTGTGTTTGCGGTAGTATAGTTGATGAGAAAGGTACACATAGTTTAAGTTGCAGGAGAAGTGCAGGGCGTACATCTCGACATCACCAAGTGAACGACATATTGAAACGAGCTATGTTGTCAGCGGATGTTCCTGCCATTCTGGAACCCTTAGGTACCAGTCGAGATGATGGTAAACGACCAGATGGTATGTCTCTCATACCATGGAAATACGGTAAACCTGTGGTGTGGGACTTCACTTGCGTTGACACGGACATTGGCAGATCAAGATCTTCAGATGATGTAGTGCTGCAGGTTTCTCCGGATTTTCCTGCAGCTGAAAAAGCAAATGCGCCACTGTAATCAATGAAGTCGCCCCGGAGCGCCAATTAATTTTTATTGTTGTTTTTATTTTTATCGTTATATTTATATTAATATTTATATGCTAATGAATAATTAGTCTATTTCATTATTTATATCTATCATATATATTTGAAATGAAAGGGGGAGTAGGATAAATCCATTTTGCATTTTTTATTATAACAATATTTTCAAAACGTTATGTATCACATTGGCTGAAAAGTCCCGGGGCTAAGAAAAAAAAACGCGTTTCATTTCGTTAAAAATTGAATCTTTCCGTTGTAGATAATCTTTTTAAATGAATTACTAAAATACTGGGAAATTTATGGATTGATAAGGACTTTGTGCATTTTATTCTTTCCTTGCACCTCGAACACGTTGGTTTTTCATCTCCATCCAGAGTTTCCTCTCTTGTGAAGGAATCCAGGCATTGTGACAAACTCAATTGGTCAGTTTTTTGTGGTATGGCGAGAGACAAATCCCAGAAAGGACCGAAGGTTACCAAAGAGTGTCCACAGTGTGTGCACTTTATAGTGGATTTTAATTGACCAACGAAATTGTCTACAATTTTAGAGTTGTTTATGTTTAAATATCTCAGCCAGGACTCTTGCGCTTTTCCGGTGTCACTCAAATTTTCGTCAATCTCCGTTAAGATCGGTTTAGGTTTCTCAGTAATTCTATTGAGGTCCTCATGTGAACCTTCTAAAAGATATTGAAGGAATTCCTGAGCATCTTGATGGGCAGAGCCCATGAATCGAAGGGCAAATTTTTGAATCTGACTTTTCAAGTAAGCCGTGTTTATTACTCTATCAGATGAATCTTCTGACCACAATTCCTTGATAACTTCTGCGAACGCTTTGATCAAGGCATCTTTCATAGTAGTATTGATATCTTCTATGTATGTATCATTTTTTAAATATTCCAGCAACCATCTCGTGTTTGATAAACATTGGATTACACTGTTCATGAAACAGGTGTTTCCGATATTTTTCAACCTATTAAACCCAAGAGTTCTCACTGAAGAATGTATCACTGAACTGATGTTGTAACTGTTGATTCTACGTTTGCCACTGCTGTCTTCTTCTGAGTAATCACGGATTTGATGATTCACCCTTCCATTGGATCGGTGAGATATGGAATTAGAAGCTGAACTGTCCAAAACTGAATTGGATATGGCTAATGTATTGAATTTGGTAGAAGAAGATAATTCTAGAACTTGATCATATTTCTCAGTATCTTCTGATGGAAACTTATGGGAAGTAATATAAGAAATATGGGAGGTGTTATCCCGGCTGATATCAAGGCCCTTTTTATGATGTCGTTGACTTGGTGATGTTTTGGAAAATGTCCATAACTCTTTCTGCAGCTCAAACCATGAGTACATTTTTCATTTACCTCACCACCACAAATACATTTATGAGGAGTACAAATATCTAAACCCAATCTGAGTCCAATGGCTACCCTGAAAGTATCATTATATAATAGTGTTCCCAGAGTAGCAACAGGCAATGCGTTCAACCAAGCACCAGATTCTTTATTATTGACGGCTTTGAGGCGAGCTTTTTCAGAGGGAGATGACAAAGATGAATTGATTGAATCAGAAGTAATTTCTAGTAAATGTTCGTCCCATGCTTTCTTTAGTGATTTGAGATCCGTAGGCACATGACATCCGCCTTCGATAGCTAAATTGTCTATTATGTTGGTAAAGGAGACTGGAAGTATCATTTCTATCAATTGCGAAACACTGTTGATGGAAGACATAAATGCTGGTAAAGCCAGCGATGATGCTGAGCACAGACCCAACCCTCAACAATTCACAGGCAATGTTGCTTGAGACCAAGAAATATCAGTGAAAGAGCTCTTGGTAACATTTTCAATTATGTTACGTAGGTGATCATCAAACGTGTTAAGGCAAGGAGAATATCTTAGAGTATAGAGTAGTTTAGGAATGGAACAATTTTTCAACAAAAAAAGGAAGTATGCATTGGCAAATCATATAAACGGGTGGAAATCAAGTCAAGGGAATCTATTTTGTTCTGCAAACTTTCGCATAGAGCTTCCATAGTGAGAGGGGCACCAAGTAGTTCCCATTTGGATTTTTCCATTAGTTTTATAACAGGAACAATTTCCATAATGTCGGCAAGAGATTCTGATTCAAGACTTGAATTGGAAATTAATTCACATTTATCGAAGTTGAGTTCAAGAGCAATTTGTTTTGAACTGTTAATAATTATCTCCAAATCCTTCAATAGAATGTGAATATCATCTCCACTGCATCCGTCATCCAGATACCAACAGTTGAATTCTGAATTCAGTTTTCTAGTTAGCTCTTGAATAGTTAGGCAGAAAAGTGCAGGTCCTAAAGGATCGCCTTGTTGAACACCTCTCAATCAAATGTTCACCAAAATTCAAAAAACTTGGAAATCTGTAGCATTGATATATAAAAGGGTATAGGTCTGGCAAACACTCTTGTGACCGTTGTAACATCAAATTTCTGTCAATCATGTTGAATGTGTTTTTAAAATCCAGCTTGAGAAAATTTTTGATAACGAATTTGGATGTTGATGGATATATCTGAGTGCTGCATGGGCGATTGCTTCGCATCCCCCAGGAGTAAAATGGACCCAAGGTCTTCTTTAATCCGATAACAACCTAGTTTGGCCACTAATCGGCGAAAGAAAGTACCGATGGCAATGGGACGTATTCCTCCGTCTTTCTTTTTAAGAACACAGAGAGATGCACCGTAAAGGATTGGACAAATCTCTGGATTAACTCTCCCAGATAATAAGAGATTACAAAGATCTGTCACAGAAGTAAGCAGTTTATCTCTAGAATTACCAGCACTATAACTAAGAAGGTCTTGTATGTGACTTGGACGAAAGCCGTCTAGTCCTCCAACTGATCCAGTGCGGAACATTTTCACTGTTGCAAGAATAAGTTGTTCAGAAACTTGAAACTTTGAATTGCTTGTTTGATCAAGTGAAGGTTCAGATGAATTTGATACTGAGTTGGCTTGTGGATGTTTAAGAATGAGTTTCGATAAAATATCATTGTCATAATCAGCGAGAGTATCATTAGAACTAAGAATCTTGATAGCAGATGAAATATCGCACTCTTCAACCTTATTTAAAATAATTTTTGAGATATTTTATTTGAAGCAGGTGATTAGTTATTCATCGTTTTGATGTTTCTCTTCATCAATGTTGTTAGAGATATTTTTCTCTTTTCTTTCGAAAATTCCATAGAGAGAACCTTAAATGTAAAGGTAAGTAGATTTTCCCAACTGGAAAAGGACTTCTGCATTACACATTCATCGATGACTTCAGATAAGGCGGATGCTACGCATGTTCTAGCTGATCTGGGAATTCTCCTCACAATATTAGTGGAGTTCTTTAAAGCAGCAAATCTTTTGAACAATGATAATGTAACTTGTCCTGTTTTATTCGGGTCATTACTGGAATTTTCAATTAGTGAATCCTTTGACATCAAAGTGCTATTTTGTGAATTTGACATTGACGTTTTGTGTATTTTTCCATTATGAATTTTTAGGCTGGTTTTGAATCTGAATGATTTATGGCAAGTTGTACAAACATTACCCATGTCATATGACTGTTTCAGTTTATCATTACAGGCGGAATCCATTCAAATTAGTAAACACAGGTCTATTTGAAATTGAAAACTTGGACTGAACTTGAATGACAAATGTGACACTAACATTCATATGATATGATTTTCTTTTAACAACAGCACTGTGATTTATATTTTTTTAATGCAAACATTTTTTTAAACCATTTAAGAATGACTAGTGTTAAGAAGGCATCATTATGTCAATATAAATGTGTTATAAATAAATTGGATATGAATTCATATCAACTTTCCATAAAAAGGCACCAACCTTATCCTTTCTCTCTGGTCCTGGTCTCGTTTTTTCCATCAGAGATTCACTACCAGTATTATTTTCTTTCTTGATTGTAGCTTTTTCAATCCACGAGTTATAGTATCGAACTACATTTTCATGATTCAATCTAGAGAGCAATTTCACTTCCCTTATTATTTTCTTTGTTAATACCTCATTTTTTGTATTTAGCTTTATTCGCTTAATGGCATAGTCACACCCATCCAACTTATTTCTCACCTGAAATAAAACAAATCGATAGAAGGCAAAGGTATTTGAATCAATCCCATTATTACTTTTATAACACTACCAAAGGCGCCCGAACCAATGCTACCTATCAATTCAAATTCTTTGTTAATTCGTGACATATCATTAGCTAATATTAATTGATCATATACGTTTAAATCGTGTGAAATATCCAGTTCTTTTTTTTCGGTCTTAGGAGGAGATTGATCAGAATCGTGGAATAATCGATGGCCTAGAAGCTGAGCTGCAGAATGTCGATGGGATTCATCTTTTTCGAGACACCTGAAAATAAAAATGATGCTGAATGAAGTTTTTTTTATATTAGCTCGTTATAACAAAAGTTAAGCAAAATCCCAGAGCTGCCAGACATACGGTATTTTACCAAAGCTAACCTGACAATAGAAAATATGAAATTGAGAATGTATGTGAACTTGACAGCTTGAAAACAGTTGGCAGATATCTTCGACATTCTAACATCAGATCATTATAAATAATACATAGATATTCTTTATTTCTTTGTAAAAAAAAAAAACCTTTTCAGGTGTAGAACATGTCAATTACAGTAAACATTACAGAAGTAGTAGAAAATCATGAGGCAATATCATTAATATTGGTTAAGAATATAAATGGCCACAGATGTATGAATAACAAGGTTATCACAGTCAATATACTTAATGTATTATTATTATATTAGATACAGAACACGAACATATACATCTATATGTAGGGTTCAAAAGAGAAATATTCAAAAGGTTATTTTTGTTTCGTGTGTTGTGGGTATGGTTCCTATCATGAGTCGCAAAGAGAGATATATTTTCATTGACAAATATCACAGATTCATAAATATAGAGACCTGTTAGTGTTAATATTTCTTTACAGCTTTCTCTCTGAGAAAGGTTGAATATTTTTCTGAGACACCGTTTTTGCAATATGAATATTTGTTGTGTATGTGCAGACATTTCACAGAACATAAATCCATATCTGAAGTGACTCTGAATATAACCATTATATGCCAACATCGCAGCTTCAGTGGATATATTTTGTGTAATTATTTTCAGGGCATAGCAGTACCTTGACATTTGTGTTGCCACTTTATCTATGTGGCTCTTCCAGTCCAGCTTTGAGTTAATTATAATTCCAAGAAAGGAAAGTTGGGTCACTGGTTCTAAAATAGTTACACTATCACTAAAAGAATTATTTGTGCCGTTTTGGGTAAAAGATATGATTTGTGTTTTGTTTTTATTCAGTTTGAGATTGTGCGATGTAAAGTACTCCTCCAGAATCTTTAACTTGAAAAAGATATTTGCCTGTATGTAGTTGTGATCGGTTGAAATGAAAACTACAACAGAACAGTCATCGACATACTGAACCATGTATTCATCAACAACTTCAGGCACATTGTTAGTGTAAAGAATGTATAGTAGTGGGCCCAACACTGACCCCTAGGGTATACCTCTTATGATATATAGCATTTCTGATTTCATTAGATTTCCATCAGTATCCCTTTCAGTAACACATTGCTGTCTATTTTTCAGATAAGACGTAATTAGTTCGAGTGGCAACCCTCTAATACCGTAGAACGACAGTTTTGTGATCAGTAGTCTATGGTCAACACTGTCAAAAGCCTTGGACAAGTCTAGATTGACAGCTGTTGTAGCCTTTTTACTATTGATAGATTCAATTACCTTACATAGAGCTTGATAGTTAGCTCCAGTAGTTGATTTCTTTCTTCTAAATCCATTCCAGTCTATTGTATATTATTTTTACAAAGATTTTACTAACATTTGACAATATTGCAATGGGCCTATACTTGATTATTTCATGTTTATTTCCCTTTTTGAAGATAGCTTTGACATGCGCAATTTCAAGATTATCAGGAAAAATACCTGTCAAAAATGGTAAGTTGATTATGTGTGCAATAGGTTCACATATCTCATATGCTACATGTTTCAGTAATTTAGTTGGTATTTCATCTTCACCTACTGCTTTACTATTTTTCAAGTTCAGAATAGTATCATAAACTTCTTTTGAATCTGTTGGGAGAAAGAATATGCTTTTATCAAAAGATGGAGGCTCTAAATACTTATTGCTCTTATTTACACTACTCAAAGCTGTGCAGTTAATAATAAAGTACTGATTCACCTCATTTAGAACTAGTGTTTTATTAGTTTCATCTGGAGAAATGTTTTCCGATACTGACATAGATGTCTTAGTGTCCGAACCAGTAATAGATTTGACCAGATTCCATACTGCCTTGGACTTATTAGTGGACGTTTCAATGTAATTTTTATTACAGCGTTGTTTTGCTTCTCTAACTACTTTTTTGAAAATATTGCTATATCTTTGGTATGTATCATTAGATATGATGCCATTTTTTTAATCTGTATAAATGTTGTTTACGTTTGCTTGATGTCTTTATTCCTATAGTAATCCAATTTCTATTTTTCAAGTTGGTGTCTGCTTTACAAAATATTAGTGGGGTGACTATATTAATTAGTTGTCTGAGGACTCCAGTGAAATAATTATAAGCTTCATTTGGATCTTCATAGGAATAAAGTTGATACATGTTGATATTTCTCAATTCATTTTTCAATTAATCAAGCTAAGCATCTGAGAATACTCTTTTCTTATTTTTTTGTATTTGTTTTTTTAGTCTCAATTTTTCCTGATCTTTCAATTCTGAGCATTTGAGTCTCATGATCGGATAATGCAGAGGTAATAACTTCTCCAGGATGATCGTTTTTGAAGTTTATAAAAATATTATCCAGTAGTGAAGAAGATTTTGATGTTATTCTTGTCGGTTAATTTATTTGTTTGTGCAGATTATATGTTAATAAAAGGTGTAGAAAAGACTGGGCGGTTGCATTATTTGAATTCATAAGATTAATATTGAAATCACCACATAGTTTTGCATGATATTTCCTGAATTTATTTTGTACAATATCAAGTATTTCACTGAGAACTTATAGGAATATATCTAAATAGATAGATACAATAGATACAAATTATAATACATTTAATTTCCTTACAAACTACCGATGAGTATTCTATTATACTTTCGATACTTTTAATTCTGATTTCGACAATTTCACAACTGTTCAACGGATTTTTAGAGAAGATGCATGATCCGCCGTGTATTCTTTCCCTTCTTGAGTATGAAGAGGTCATTTGATAGCCCTCTAACTTCATCAGATATTGCTCACTCTCTGTGAACCAATGTTCTGTTATACATACAAATGAGGGTTGACATTCAAGTGTCTTCAAAAATATTTCTAATTCCAACGTCTTATTTTTCAGACATTGTATGTTTTGGTGTATAATACTATAGTGTTCTTTCAGGTCTGGGGATGGGGTAATGATTAGTGTTTCTTTATTTATCTTATTATAAGTTTCTTTTATTTTTTCTTCTATATTGTTAATATTAGTTTTATTTACCCTCCCCACTTTCTCGAAAAAAATGCAGATTTTTGTTTTCATTGATTTATATGGTTTTAACCACAATATTGTCATTAGAACTGAGACAAGGTAGTACGTTTTTGATGCAATGGATATCAGATGCAATGGATAGTCTAACATTTTCTCTCCTCGCCTCCAAATTAAAAAAAAATGGAGTCGAGCGAGCAGATGACACCACGTGATCACAGAGTCAATGGAGTGAAAAATATTTAACAAACGCTTGATCATATTTAAATGATAAGTTGACATTCGTGGTATTATTTGTTTCACAAAACCTCCTACATATGATATGATTTTCTTTAACAACAGCACTATGATTTATAATTTTTTTTGTGCAAACATTTTTTTCAACTATTTCGGAATGACTAGTGATAGAGAAGGCGTTATTATGTCAATAAGAATGTATCATAAACTGTTTTCTAAAGATAGTATGTGCTGACAAGAGTAAAAATTTCACCAAAAGTTTATTTTTGGATAAACAAGTGAAACCCAACCACTTTTTTTGAATTTGACAAATGACAACTAAAAAATCTGTCTGATCCTGAAGTTAATCTCGAAGTTAACCAATTACATTTTTTCCTCGCTCTTGTAAATACCGAACACAGAGCAGATGTAATGGAGAAAACATTTCTGCATTATCAAACGGATGCAAAGTGAAGTAAGATAATTGAGCGCTCAGATGTGTATTAGGTTGTTTCAAATGTTTTGTCCGTTTTTATGAGTCTACTTTAAACTGTAATATCTCAGTGAATACTCATTCAATTTAATCGAAATATTTTTCTGATTGACTCAGCCGTTACTTGATGAAAATCCATAGTAATCGAATCCATAGCAATCGAAATAAGCGCCATTTGAATCAGTGCACTTTTGCAAACGTAACACAAGTCGATTAATTCCTTGAGCATAAAAATTGTGTGCTCGGGATTCGAAGAAGTTGACGAAGGCCGTTTTTGCCTGGTCCTGATTGGCGAAGGTTCTACAGGTAAGAAAGTCATCGAAGTGCTTGAAAATATAGTAGTTGGTTGGTGAGAGGTCTGGGAAGTATTTGTTTAATTTTCGGACGGTGATTGAGAAATGTGCGGACGGGCGTTGTCGTGGAGCAGGATCTGACCTTTTCTGCTGACCAGTGCTGGCTGCTGCTGACACATTTTTTGGTACATTTCGTCGATTTCCTCAGAAAGTCATAATGAATCACACCATCTGCTGACCACCATACAGTAACCAAGGTCTTAAATTGAATTTATCATTCAGAAGTTGTTCTCTATTTATTTTTTCATAATATTTAATTGCTAGAATACTGTATCTTGGAAATATGCGGGGGCCAGGTTTTTCATTATTTCAAAATGAAGTTATTGTTAAGTACAACAATTTTTGAAAGACAAATAAATTTATAGAAGAGAATTAACAATAAATGATATAGATATCATCCTATGATAACATAAAATTATTCTTATTTCTCAAATTTGAAGATTGTCTTTGGTTCAAATGTAATACATAAAGCGAAATGATCAAAGTATGGCTGTATTATTGCTTTTTCAGTTATTTCAGACTGAACGACATGCAAAAATTTTTTTTTACTTAATAACAATATATTCAAACCGATTATTGAATGATAAACAATTATCTAAATGAAAACTCAGATATTTCATTCATTCATCCATTATCAGTATCAGTAATTTCACTTCTCTCATTGCCAATATCAAGTTCCATCAAGTATAATTTGTAATTTGTTGTGATGGTCACTGCTTTTGTTTTGAAAATATTCAGTATAATTTTATTACCTATCAAAAATCGTACTCATTTTATGAACAACAATATTGATATTTCCATTAGAACAAGCAAATGGGACTCGGGCTTCATTAAATAATTCGTTAGAGGAAATATTTTTGACTCAACTCTTTGCCTTCATCTAGACATATTATTCGAATCTCAAACATTTACAGATCTGTACCCCCTTGGCTTCGTTAACAATATTTCCCTGTATATTGTTTCAAAGGCCCTTCTCAAGTAGAAAAAACGTATTACATATTTATCCTTGTACAATTCATCTTCAATTTTTTTTTAAAGACAGCTGCAGGTCTGATTCACATGAATGTTTCTAGTAAAATCCTGACTTACTGTTAATTTAAATTATAGAATAAAATTATAGATTAGGTAAGCCTTGTAATTGCCACAACCGAAAGGTTTTTCTCAGTAGGTGTAAACTCAAAAGGGGAATTTGATGTAATACCATATAAATCAGTTGTAAAACCTCTGTGCAAGTCAAAAACCTCTTCATGATAAAATTATTTTATATGCTACCTTATTCTTTAGTATAACTGAATCACTAAACCACTTAATTACAAACATTTATTTTAAAAATACCATACCTTGACAAAAAGTCCTGCAACTTTGAATCAATTCCACTAGGCGGATCCAAGTCTTCTTCAGATACAGGACAGCCTTTTAAAACAGATAGTAATAATAAACCAAACTTAAATATATCAGTCTTTTTTCCATAATTTTTATGACTTTGAGAATTCAAATCAGATATTCTCTTATAAATACTGCAATGTGCAACTTTTACAACACCTGAAAAACAATAAACAACCTATAAATTGGTTAAGGCTTTCGCGGCCGAGATTTTCATTGTTACAATCTTCATCCGGGTTTGAAGGCCGTCGTGGTTTGGAACTGTATCCTAAAGTTTCGACAGCACGAGTGGCTGGCTTCTTCAGAGGTTTATTCATCGACGAGTACATCTAGAAAGGCGTGGCACAAGACTGACACATAAAGTGTATCGAAAACCGACACATACGGACAGATATCTGCATGCACTTTCAAACCATCATCCAAGCGGGGAATTATCAACACACTGAGAGAACGTGTCCGTAGAATATGTGAACCGGAACACCTACAAGAAGAATTGGAGAATGGATACAGTGTAACCGAGATCAACAAGAAAGGCGAGCTACCTGAGTGAACACAAATACAACTTACGAACTAGAAATCACTAGTCATCGGTGAACCATCAAGATGAATAAACCTCTGAAGAAGCCAGCCACTTGTGCTGGCGAAACTTTTGGATACAGTTCCAAACCACGACGGCCTTCAAAACTGAATGACGATTGTAACAATTAAACAACCTACTTTAGAGAGGCTTTGATTAAATGATCACGTTTACACGAGCATATAATCTCAATTGTTTTAACAATCCAAGTTGTAACATCCACTCTTTGGAAAGAATTTGGACAGATCAAGCGAATCTAAACAAGATGAAGAAATTGCCAAAAAAAACATTTCTTTCCCTACACATCTACCTTTAAAAAACCGTCCTAATTACCATTTGATAACATAACACCATAAACTGAATGCTTGTGAATTTGACACCAGCTCTCATTTTTCATAAAAACAAAAACTTCTTTACAATACATTGCTTGGGAAAATTAATAAAAGGCCTCAGCACTCATAATTTTTTATTCATTTCCACTGTCTGCAATTTTTTTTATCAAGTTAAGCAGGCATGAAGTTCTCATCTTCCAGTTTCGTTTAGGAATTAGCTATTTTGAAAACAAATAAACTTTTTGACAATATGAGAAATTTTGATGTAACTAATGATATACAGTGTCATCCCCAAAGTATGCACCATATGGGAAACTTATTTATTAAGGGTTTTTGCCAAAAAGTTATTCTTGATAAAAGTTTGTGCATCTCCCAAAACTAAACATGCACCAACAAAATATAGTAAATCACTCTTAATATACGAGGAGCCTTCAAATATTTGATTTTGAGACAAGAGTAAAGTACTCTTATTTTGAAAAATATCCGGAAATGTTATTCAGAAAAGTTGTTCAGCATTGAAAAATACATCTAGATTTCAAGTCGTGGCCATCTAAGGGAAGTTTTATTTTTCTACCCATTTTTTTAAATGGGGACAACAAAAATAAAAATTTGAAAAAACGATAAATAGACAGCATATGACTGTTTATTTTAAAAGCCTGAAATGTTACAAATTACACAACTATGGTGTTAACCACGGTCAATTTTTTTTGAAGAGTAAAATAATTTTCAAAGTGTTTGGTGCAAAGTTATTTTTATTTTTTGTTAACACCGAAAATTACTCAAAATTATACTGTATTGTAACAAGAACTTAATATTCAATAATATCAAATCACAAAACGTCAAAATAAAATAGGTATACAGGATGCTGTCTCTTTATCATTTCAGCAAAAAATTGAATGACTTGAAATCTAGATGTATTTTTTAATGCTGAACAACTTTTCTTTCTAAATAACATTTCCCGAGATTTTTCAAAATAAGAGTACTTTACTCTTGTCCAAAATCAAATACAGTAGAATTCATATATAACGACTCCGCTTATAACGACTATCCGTTTACAGCGACGATAATGTTTACTCAAGTTTAGTTTCATACTTAGTTATTGGGAAAATATACCGTTTAGTGGGACTCCGTTTTAAGCGACCAACCGCTTATAGCGACCGTTTTTCATGATAATGCATCCGATTAAAACGTCGCGCAATGTTTTGTTTACACAATCTGCGCACCAATACCTCGGCGCACTCCCTCTTCTGAGGTACCTCTATTGATAAGTACTACTAACGGTAGTATTCTTAGGTACCTCTATTGACAGGTACTACCAACAGATATTAATAGATTGATTTTACGCCAGAGGTTCCTTGAAGTTCGTTACATTCCTCAATTCAACAGATCAGAAAGTAAAAGCACCTAGAGGCTGACTTTCGACCAAAGAAGGTCAGACGTCAATGTTACTGAAGTGCCCATCAGTAAGTTGAGGACCGCGTGTGGATGGATGAGATGGGATGTTCTGCACACATTAACCGTGTGAGGAAAATTTCAACTCAGGGTACTCAACCCGAAAGAGGGCATGGGGGGGGGCCAGAGGTTCCAATATGAAGTCTTTGTCACTTGTTGTAAGTTCATAAAGTTCGACAAAATGAATTTTGTGAAGCGAAAGTGTTTTACAATTGAAGAAAAAAGTGCAATATAACACCGATTAGAAGCCGGTGAATCAGCCCTCGCAAAGGAGATTAGCGTATCCCATTCTACAATATCCACAATTAAAAAGAATAAAGATGAGATCGAGTCGCTGTTCAATGCCATTCTTTTGGAATGCAAACGTGTAAGGACTTCTACTCATGAGCAGTTGGATAAGGCATTGCGAAACAATATAGAATGTAGCCTAACTTCAAACCCAGATGATTTCAACAAAGAAGACGACGTGCCGCTGAGCATTTGGACGAGGGCTATTGATATGCATCAGTTACCCATAACAAACGAGGACTTTGAACAATATGCTTGTGTCGATGATGCTGTCGCCACTTGTGAGGAACCGTCTGATGAAAACATTGTGGAAAATATAACTGCCATCGACGCGAATAGCAAAGATAATGAAGGTGATGATGACGCACCAGAGGAGATTTATCCAGCCTTGAGTATGTTTGAAGCTCTGAAGGCTGCGGAAACGCTCAATGTCTTTGTTCAGACTAACTTACATGATGATGTTATGAAAACAATGATGTCGCGAATTAATAATGCTGTACGAAATTCTAACTACCGAACAAAAGTTTGTCAAAAACAAACTCAAATAACAGACTTTCTAATTCAGTAACACAGTTTTTTCGTGCATTGCGTGTGTATTTTATCTCTTTGTATTACAGTACATAATGTAAGTACATATCTTTCACGTATAGTCAGTGGGCATACTTGAAGACTGGCTGTAAATCAAATCATCTAAAAGAACAATTCGTTCAGGCCAATCTCAACACCCTACACAGTAGGTTAATGGACTGACACCTATCAGAAAACAACTACTCCCCTGGCTAATACCACGAAGGGCGTTGGATTATATCCGACAGGTGTCAGTGCAGGATTCTTCACTGAAGTTATTCCTGCATATGCTGTTGGCGATACAACTGCCGCAATAGATTTTCAATTATTGGAACACACTTGCAGACCGGTTTCGGGCTGTTTGGCCACTCGTCAGTGCAAGGTAGTGTATATCATCAACATAAAGTCGATGATTTCCGATAATTGAAAATCGAATTCCGTCAGAGTATCATTCCTCGAACTAAGCTGAAGACTACAACAAACAACAGGTTTGTCGTCGCTCCATCTGCCTGTGAACGAGGTAACCAACTGCATATCCAAATTTGCCCAATTCCTCGTAAAAGGAAAGAAATCTTTCACGTATAGTCAGTGGGCATACTTGAAGACTGGCTGTAAATCAAATCATCTAAAAGAACAATTCGTTCAGGCCAATCTCAACACCCTACACAGTAGGTTAATGGACTGACACCTATCAGAAAACAACTACTCCCCTGGCTAATACCACGAAGGGCGTTGGATTATATCCGACAGGTGTCAGTGCAGGATTCTTCACTGAAGTTATTCCTGCATATGCTGTTGGCGATACAACTGCCGCAATAGATTTTCAATTATTGGAACACACTTGCAGACCGGTTTCGGGCTGTTTGGCCACTCGTCAGTGCAAGGTAGTGTATATCATCAACATAAAGTCGATGATTTCCGATAATTGAAAATCGAATTCCGTCAGAGTATCATTCCTCGAACTAAGCTGAAGACTACAACAAACAACAGGTTTGTCGTCGCTCCATCTGCCTGTGAACGAGGTAACCAACTGCATATCCAAATTTGCCCAATTCCTCGTAAAAGGAAAGAAATCTTTCACGTATAGTCAGTGGGCATACTTGAAGACTGGCTGTAAATCAAATCATCTAAAAGAACAATTCGTTCAGGCCAATGGTTCAGGCCAATGGTATTAGCCAGGGGAGTAGTTGTTTTCTGATAGGTGTCAGTCCATTAACCTACTGTGTAGGGTGTTGAGATTGGCCTGAACGAATTGTTCTTTTAGATGATTTGATTTACAGCCAGTCTTCAAGTATGCCCACTGACTATACGTGAAAGATTTCTTTCCTTTTACGAGGAATTGGGCAAATTTGGATATGCAGTTGGTTACCTCGTTCACAGGCAGATGGAGCGACGACAAACCTGTTGTTTGTTGTAGTCTTCAGCTTAGTTCGAGGAATGATACTCTGACGGAATTCGATTTTCAATTATCGGAAATCATCGACTTTATGTTGATGATATACACTACCTTGCACTGACGAGTGGCCAAACAGCCCGAAACCGGTCTGCAAGTGTGTTCCAATAATTGAAAATCTATTGCGGCAGTTGTATCGCCAACAGCATATGCAGGAATAACTTCAGTGAAGAATCCTGCACTGACACCTGTCGGATATAATCCAACGCCCTTCGTGGTATTAGCCAGGGGAGTAGTTGTTTTCTGATAGGTGTCAGTCCATTAACCTACTGTGTAGGGTGTTGAGATTGGCCTGAACGAATTGTTCTTTTAGATGATTTGATTTACAGCCAGTCTTCAAGTATGCCCACTGACTATACGTGAAAGATTTCTTTCCTTTTACGAGGAATTGGGCAAATTTGGATATGCAGTTGGTTACCTCGTTCACAGGCAGATGGAGCGACGACAAACCTGTTGTTTGTTGTAGTCTTCAGCTTAGTTCGAGGAATGATACTCTGACGGAATTCGATTTTCAATTATCGGAAATCATCGACTTTATGTTGATGATATACACTACCTTGCACTGACGAGTGGCCAAACAGCCCGAAACCGGTCTGCAAGTGTGTTCCAATAATTGAAAATCTATTGCGGCAGTTGTATCGCCAACAGCATATGCAGGAATAACTTCAGTGAAGAATCCTGCACTGACACCTGTCGGATATAATCCAACGCCCTTCGTGGTATTAGCCAGGGGAGTAGTTGTTTTCTGATAGGTGTCAGTCCATTAACCTACTGTGTAGGGTGTTGAGATTGGCCTGAACGAATTGTTCTTTTAGATGATTTGATTTACAGCCAGTCTTCAAGTATGCCCACTGACTATACGTGAAAGATTTCTTTCCTTTTACGAGGAATTGGGCAAATTTGGATATGCAGTTGGTTACCTCGTTCACAGGCAGATGGAGCGACGACAAACCTGTTGTTTGTTGTAGTCTTCAGCTTAGTTCGAGGAATGATACTCTGACGGAATTCGATTTTCAATTATCGGAAATCATCGACTTTATGTTGATGATATACACTACCTTGCACTGACGAGTGGCCAAACAGCCCGAAACCGGTCTGCAAGTGTGTTCCAATAATTGAAAATCTATTGCGGCAGTTGTATCGCCAACAGCATATGCAGGAATAACTTCAGTGAAGAATCCTGCACTGACACCTGTCGGATATAATCCAACGCCCTTCGTGGTATTAGCCAGGGGAGTAGTTGTTTTCTGATAGGTGTCAGTCCATTAACCTACTGTGTAGGGTGTTGAGATTGGCCTGAACGAATTGTTCTTTTAGATGATTTGGTAAGTACATATGTTTGTACATTAGGATATTTGAGAACTATTAAAATAAAGCATATGTGATTCCTATAAAACGTTTTATTCATCTATCGATCAGCAACCAGAACAGCTAAATGAAAGACTAATGAACTAATGTACACTTTACTACCACAAAATTAATCCTTTTTGTGTGTCGTCCGGTTAGTACAACATAGTATATCCAGTCCCTTGAAGGTCGTTATATCCGGATTCTACTGTATTTGAAGGCTCCTCGTATATTACGTGTGACTTACTGTATTTTGTTGGTGCATGTTTAGTTTTAGGGGATGCACAAACTTTCATCAAGAATAACATTTTGTTGAAAAATCCTTAATGAATAAGTTTCCTATATGGTGCATACTTTGGGGATGACACTGTATGATAGGGGTAGGCAACTCAACAAATCCACTTTTATAATGCTAACCTCATCTTTCATTAGACCAGTTTGATTTCAAAGAATGAAAAATAAAAATTATACAGTTGGTAATGTTGCTTTTAGTAACATCAGTTAGAAATCCTTCTTCAAGATGCCGTGTAAACGTGGTCACTGTTTCTAAAAGTTTGTTGACACAAGTGGAGGCGTACAATGACCTTGAAAATTCCCACCATTTCTGTCATCAAAACTTTGAAAGCACCAACAAGAAAATACAAAATGATAGTTTCAGTTATATCTCTCACCATTGTCAGAAAGATATACAGATGTCTCTTTGATATCCTTATGAACAACCTTATTTCTGTGAAGATAATCCAATGCGGTAACGACTCCTCGTGCTATGTGCTTTAGAAAATTTACCTCACCTTTACTATCTCGACATAAAAAAAGCGATGAAAAGTTTAAACCTGAGAAATTGAAACAAATCATGAAAAAAGTTTGTTATCAATTTGAATACACTACCAGAAACAAATTCTTCTAACAAATACACAGTGACGCTATTTTTAAAAACTTGATGTTTAATACCAAAGTAACGAGTCAAATTCGGGTGTTTCAGTGTTGTCAAATAATTCAATTCTTGCTCGATACTATTCATTTGTTTCTTCACTTGTTGAATATCCTTTATATTCTGGAAAATCCATGCACTTACAAATAGCACTTGTCCCGACTCCATATCTATTCCTTGGAATTTGCAGTGATCAGGTGAGTGTTCTAAAATGAAAGTGATTATTCAATTGAATATGTATTTTTTCGAAGACTATTTTACTTATGCAGCATCCTCTTTGTACACTTCGAGTGGAAAACTTGATAAGCTCAGTTTTCTTATGTTGGCACAAAAAATCATTATCCTTAGAACTCTCCTTACTTTTTCTAAAAAAAAAGGAAATGATTGAGAGTTGATGATTTGAAAGCTGAATTAATCACAAGGGAATTAAAGACAAATGATGTACATATGAAAAAGGTTGCCAAATATCTCTTTCCCACACAAAGATTTTTTCTGTGAACTCTCAAAAGACCACACAAAGGAGGAATTCTGGCGGTGAGAAGCACATCAAATAAGATAACAATAGAATAAAGGACCAGTGTTCTATAGGGTTAGAAAAAATGACAAACCTTTATCAAAATCTTTCTTCCAAATTTTATGTAACATTAAAAAAGTATAGATAATACATCTTGAAAATACCCAAAAAAAAATCAAAGTATTCAAAAAAAAATTCACCATATTCGAGTGTTTCATTCAAGAAAGTAATCCCAATTATATTGAATCCATTTGTGTAGAAAAGTACTATATAGAACTTCAAGGGGACACATATATTGTCATAATTGACAACATAGAATTTGCTTATTGAAGAAATATACTGTACAGAAACAAAACAAAATAAGAAAATCTCTTAATCATAAAGTTACAAGACAGAAACTGAAATTATCTTAATGTTACAACTTCATAACGTATTCCATCAGAAAATATATAGTCATAAATTACAAATTCATATAGCACATCATCATAAAAGAAGGTGAAAGAAACAATAAATAATATCATTGCTTTAAAAACATAATACCATTTCGCCAAAAAACCAAACTAACAAAATTTTGAATGATAGAACGGAAACATCAGAGAAAAGTTAAAATTTAAAAATGAAACACGAAAGGTATTGGAACGAACAGAAATGCCAAATAATAAAGATATCATCAGCGAGAATGCGTACATAACAGAAATGCTAATTTATCATAACGCAACGTCACCGAACTCAATGACAGACGCCTGCTCTTCGCCTTGCATTAACAACACGTGCAAATAAATAAAATTGTTTTATCAAAATGAGTGTTCTCTTCAGACAACGTACTTTGCGCTTCGCTCATTTTACGGTCACCATAATCATCCTACCGAGAGGAGTATTCGCAATGTGGTGAATAAATCTACGACCACTGGTTCAGTAAACGATCGACTAACACCCGTACGTCGACGAAACACAAGATCTGCCAAAAACATCGCCGCTGTCTCTGAGAGTGTGCAGGAGAATACGAGTGAGTTTATTTCGTGTCGCTCACAAGAACTCGGCCTTTCGCAGACCACAACTTGAATTTTGAGTCGTGACTTGGGTCTGCACTCGTACAAAATTCAACTGACCCAGCAACTGAAGGTAAACAAGCATAGACAAAGATGTGTGTTCACTGAATAGGCTATGGAGCAGTTGGCAACTGACCCTAATCATCTTCAGCGATAAGGCCCATTTCTGAATAAATGGGTACGTGAACAAACAAAATTGTCATATTTGGAACGATACCAATCCACATAGGATTCAAGAGCGTCCAATACATCCCAAAAAAGTCACTGTTTGGTGTGTATTTTGGGCTGGTAGAGTCATCGGTCCATATTTCTTCGGGAACGACGTTGTCCAGGCCATCACTGTCAACGGCGAGCACTACAGGTCGATGATTACCAACTTCTTTTGGCTTGAATAAGATGATCTGGACACCAACGACATGTGATTTCATCAGAACTGCGATACGTGCCACACAGCTCATGCCACATTGAATATTCTGCACGAGCGATTTGAGGGCTTGGTCATCTCACGTGAAGGTGATGTGAACTGGCCGCCGAGATCCTGCGACTTGTGGAGTTTTCTCAAGTCTCAGCTATATGCCAATAAGCCATAAACCACAGTGGCCCTCAAAGCCAACATAACCCATGCCATCGGTCAAATTTAGCTTGATTTATGCGCCAGAGTAATGGAAAATTGGATGTTTCGCATGCGCTCCATCGCTCCAGATGAGCGGTGGCGCACATTTGAACGTATTTATATCCCATATATTATGGAATCAACGATATTTCAAAAGAAAACAAAATTTCGATGATATATCACACACTTTGTTTTATTTAAATTTACAGATAGGATTAAAAATATATATCATGCTCAAGTTTAGGTGAAAACACTTTACCTTTGCGTCTCATGTGAACCTACGACTTTGCAGGTACGTATGGCAGATACCCAACGGAAAAACAACAACTAACCTAGTTTATGCCACGCAGAAAGCTGAAATGAAACCATCAGGCACCTGTGCAACGTCTTCCATTTGAAAGATTCGTCGCAAGCAATTTCCTATGCATGAAAAGCAGAAATCAATTTCATTTGATCGAGACGACCACCAATAGACCGGTTTCGGAGTGCTAGCTCCTCGTCAGTACCGGGAGGGTCATTTCAGTCGGAGTGAACCATCTGAGTAACCCGAACTAACAAATAACAAACTCAATTCCAACTAGTCATAAGCGCCATCTGCAATTGATTCATTAGAATGAAGCACTGTGCCACTTACAAAGTCGGGAAACAACTCCACAAACATATACTGAAATGGCCCTTCTGGTACTGACGAGGAGCTAGTACTCCGAAACCGGTCTTTCAGTGGTCGTCCCGACTAAATGAAATTAATTTCTGGAAGTTACTTGCGACGAATATTCAAAATGGACGATTGAACTTTGGTTTCGATGTCATAACCATATACCCATGATTCGTCACCAGTTATGACCCTTTTAGGCAAATCTGGATCGTCGATGACGTCATTCAACAATTCCTGAGCGATGCTCATGCGGTTTTTTAGTCAGAATTCAGCAATTTTGAAACGAACTTCGCTGCCACACGCATCCTCAGCAACTTCTCTAATAGTGATTCGACGATTCTCCTTAAACATTTTTTTCACTTCCTCTACATTTTCTTAGATTATGGTGTGCTGGGGCGTCCAGCTTGTACCACTTAGAAACATTTTTCTGAGTACAGTCACCGTTTGCCACTGTAATCATTTCAAGTGTTTTTGAGCACTTAATTCCATTTTTAATACAAAATTTCATGCAAATTCTTTGAACCTTTTTTTTCGATAGCATAACATTTCGACAGCATAACGATAGCATAACGCAAAACACTTCTATCTTTTATGTCTCTCACCAAAAAACTAAACATGCTTAACAGCTGAAACTGTAAACATATGTTCGAGATGAGTGCACCAACATAAAAAAATTAATTAAAAATCGCTAATCGAAATTACGTAGCCCGCGAAAATTGAACATTCACCGTATGTTTTGAACAGTCCACGAACGCTTTCCTAGATTGTAGTTAAATATGAATATAGATGTATTCAAAAAACACACTTCAATGTGAAATTTCCACTTGAAAGTTTACAAAACCGCGGCACGTGTTTCGATATACAATAGCATCTTCGGGCGTCTCAATAGAGATGTGCTACTCTCTGGTAGCCAAGGCCGTAGCCAGGGGGATTAAGGGGGATTGATCCCCCCCTGGGGCCATCCAAAAATTATATCAAATACAACTATTGGCTTGTTTAAACATCACAGGAGGTTGCGTTGTTACAATTGCGCATGACTGGTGTAAACTTCGAAGTAGGAATGAGTCAATTGAGGCTGAGCAACTTCTGCTACAGGCAACCAGTGATGCAATTGAACCCAGGTTTTTGTTTAATAAACCTTACAAAATACAAATAAAACAGAACACAGAGTCAGATGCTACAAATGCATTACGCATATATACAGACGGCTCGAAAACCAAAGAAGGCTCAGGATGTGGGGTACACTCCAGATCACTAAGCCTAAGGATTAGGTGGGGAATGGAAAAAAATACCAGCGTGGTTCAAACAGAACTGGCTGGTATCTCAATCGCCACAAAAGAAATAACCAGGAAAGGAATTTCTGGCAAAAACTTAACAATCTGCACTGATAGCAGACAAGCCCTATTAGCCTAGAACAGACGTGTTACCTCAGCGCTAGTACTATAGTGCCACCAAGATTTAGCCAAAGCCTCGGTAGATAATAACATTATCTATCCTGAGGTGGATTAAAGGGCACGACAGGAGTAAAGGTAATCGCATTGCCAACTCTTGAGCCAAGGAAGCGGATGGACTAAGAATTTTAGGACCCAGTGGCACCTACGGCATGATGACTTCGACAATTACGGAACTAGCCAAACGTTACACCCATGCTCAATTCCTAAAGAGATGGGAGGAAATCAAAGGATGCAATCTTTCCAGGATCACCCTGGGCGACCCTGGGAAGCTGGCACTTAGCAGTAGGATTTCTGACTGGTCACTGTCAATTAAGAAAACATCTCCATAATATGGGGCTAGTGGACACACCTCTATGCAGGTGTCCTATGCAAGTGTCCGGAGTTATCGTTCAATGTTCATTATTTTTCTCAACTAATTTTGAGGATATTTCACTGAAATAATTATTGAATTTATTTGATATATCGATTGGAACACTCTGTATGTCACACCTTTGCCTCTTTACTTTGCCGGTAATTTCGTTGCAGATACTCCACATACATTTTGTTTTGTTATCAGAATTTTTTATAAGCTCTTTATAATTTTCCTGTTTTGATGATATTAACAACTTATCATACTCAGTTTTTGTTTTCAAGTATTCATATTTGATATTTCCATTCGTTTTGGATAGACATAATAATGTATCTAACCTCCTTTTGCATTCCCTAAATTGAGAATTCGGGTAACAATTTTTATTTTTATGGAAATGAATGTATTTGATTGGAAAACATTCGTTGAAAATATTTATAAAGTTACTGATGAACATTACCCATTGTTTGTTTACTTGTTCATGTTGTATTTCATAGACCTCTGCCCAATCCTTATTATTTAGTTTTTCGACAAAATTTTTTATGGCTTTCTCTCTGGGTACCTTTCATTGAGTATCACAGATTGAGTTTACATGTAATCATGTATGGTTACATGTGATTACATGTATGATCTGAAGCATGAGTCTCAAGTACTTTTGTAATGTAAGTACCCCTATAATTTGTAAAGATATTATCAATGCAACTTTTGGAATTTTTTGTTATGTGTGTCTATTCATTAATAACTTTGTACACATCAAAGGAGCTAGCTAGAGCTAATAGTTTTGATTTTTCATTATTATTTTCTTTCAGTTCAATGTTGTAATCACCTGCTATAAAGACTAATTAATAATAATAATAATCTTTATTGGTTTCAAAGACCTAAAAGGTATAAAACAAGTCAAAAGAAATTTGAACATAGATTAGGCAAACAATACATGTACTTTAAAATGCTATAAGGAGCAAAGAGAGTAAATTTATTATCCCTTGTGACTTTCGTTAACAAATATTCAAATTTATCAAAAAATATACTTGTATCTTTATATAGACCTCCTAAAGGTCTATATAAAGATACAACTATCATTTTTTCATCAGAAAGGGAAACTTCAATACCTGAACATTCGAAATTTCCTTCAACTGACAGTTTAGATATATTCTTTGAACTTTTATAGTTTATCCCATTTTTACAATATATACCACTTCCCCCATGTTTGTTTTCTGTACGACAAAAGGATGCTGCTAGATTGAATTTTTCTATTCCAATACATTCCAGTTGGGTAGTTGATTTCCAATGCTCAGTAACACATAAAAAATGACAGTCACTATTGTTCGCCAAGAAATGTTCTATTTTCTCCACACTGTTTCCTATGGATTGCATGTTTTGGTGCATAAGACCAATATCTCTTTAAAATTGTACTTATGATGCACTGTTTGGAACCTTTGGTATAGTAATGAATATTACTGGAGTTTTTTCCCAACACCAAATCGTTATTTTCAACACCTCGACACGTGTTTCGATCACCAAGTAAACTGAGTTTAATCTTCCTCTTTGAAGATGATCACTTGGTGATCGAAACACTTGTCGAGGTGTTAAAAATAACAATTTGGTGTTGGGAAAAAACTACAGTAATATTCTCTAAAATTGTGTTTGAGCTGTGAAGAACTTTCTTCAATATTTGATTTTTTTATTGAAAATCCTCTGCACTAGTGCTGTACTGATTGAACTTACGAAAGTTGAACCTACGAATTGCTACTGATTTGGGCCATACTGCAGGGTTGTAAATACTAACTTTGGATTTATAATCAATCCCGAACATGAAACATTTGTTCTGACTCTCTTCTGTGGGAAGTTCTTCCACCGTTATTTCTACACCTTTGAAAGAATCTTGGGCTTTTATATGACTTTCTATTTTTTCAGTAGTAACATGCCTTCTCACTCTGTATAAGAACGGCCATATTTTTCTAGGGACTCCAAAATCTTCAGAGGAATAACTTTCCCCAAAAGTTTTTTTCAATGTCCTCCATGCTTGAAATTATCACTCTCCAATTCTTCTTTTTCTTGCGTTAATTGCACTATTTCTAACATTTTTTCTCTTTGTGCCTGTTGGGAGTTCTTGATTGAAATTTTTTCGTCTCGCTCCCTTATTTCGAACACTCGCAGATTGATTTGGCAGCGACGTGGGTTTTTGATCAGTTGAAATTCCCGTTGTCATTGTCTTGTTTTGTTGATTTGGCAACGTTATGTTTACCGCTGGTTTTTGTAGAACTTGTTTATAAGTACGAGTATTCACATTATCTGTTGGTTTTTGTTGGTGCTGTTTTTTTGCTTCCAATTCCATTTTCATCAGTTTTTTTCTAGGAGAATATTGTTGCTTCTTAATAATTTGGTGTTTTCTAATAAAAGATTATATTTTTCATCTTTTTCCTTTAAAAGTGATTTCAACATACGGACTTCAATTTGAAGCTCACTTTCCTTGCTTCCATTTACATCTTTATCACATTGTTGACAGATGATTCTGGTATCACATATTTTCTTACACTCCAATTTCATTTTCCCAGCACAGGATAAATGAAATATGTTTCCGCATATAATGCAGACTAAATTTTTTGTTGATTTTGATTGGCAACATTCAAATTGCTTTTCTTTAAAGTTTTCATCACTTTTTTTACATAGCTCATTTATCGCGTGACTACTAGTCTGCGCCATCTTAATACTTAACCTATCAACTTTATCAGCTAGAATTTACTGGTCTTCGGACAATACAGTTTCTATCTATCTATTTAATAGTCTTGATGCTTTGTAATACTTTAGATTACTTCATTAAAACAGAAAACTAGAACCACTGGCTTATAAAAAATACAACACAAACACAACTCTCACACAGGAGCACTGTGATACTGCGAGTTTCAATGTGTGGGAGCAGTGTTCGTATTGTAAAAATGTCTTAATATTAGACTGCTGAGAGTGTAAAGAATGAAATGGTAACAAACAAATGGAGGGTATGTCTGAAGATCTAATGATCTATAAAAAATTGATAATGAAAAGAGAACTCATAACATACTTTGCATAATTTCGATAATTGTCTTCCATTTACAAGCTTTAGTCACTTATTTTCTTTAGTTGTATAAATACCTTTTAATACTATCACAATCGTCTTCATTTTCAGAAATACGCCTACTTTCCCTTTCGATTCTCAACTCTGATTCCTGCATTTCTTTAAGACGTTTTTGGGTCTCCATATAATGTTGTCTCTGAAATCATTACTTTTCAACATTAAATTTCGAAATATTAACCATATCTTGTACCTGTTGATTCTGTTCCATTTCTTTTGCGAGCCTCTCTTTTTCTTCTCGTTCTTTTTGTAGCTTAAGCATCTCATCATAAAAACTCTTTGAAGCTGGTTTATTGTGTTTGTGTAAAAACTCTTGTACATCCTGAGAGAGCAAAAATATCATTTCTTCGCCTTTCAACTTATTTGCCCTTTTTTCTAGCTCTTCTTGTAGTTCACTCAATAACGTATTTGATAACCCTTTAGGATTTTCAAGAGAAATTTTTGGAACACTGTAAATCATAATATATCATAAATTCTGTCAGTAAAATGTGAAAAAATACTTGCTAGATAAAAATGTTTTTTTTTTTTCTACTTTTGTTATTATATGAAGAATGAAAAACTTCCTTCAGGGAACCGCAAGATAGAAGTTTCAGATACAACTCAAATAACTATCACTTCTTCCTAAGGATTTTTTTCTATACTGAAATCACTTTTTTCTCAATTTTTTTGGTATTTGATAATGTTCCATAAGTCAGTTTTGATATATATTGTAGCAGAAAAAGTTTTGCTATATATTTTTCATTCACCATTTATGAATGGACAGACCCGTTACTTTATAAAAATTAATAACACTATCCATGATGAAAGTTAACATTTTTTACAAACATTTTTTTATACTGAAGTTTGTGAACTTAAATTGCAACATGCTTCGTCAAATCGCTAAATAGTGCTTATTATAACTCAAGTAGTTATTAAGAGACCCCAGTATAACATCTGTAGGTGGATGTACTTATTTCAGACCGGCTTTTTCTTCCCGGTTGTGTCTGAAAGAAATATTTGTAGATGATCTACAATTTGGCTAGAGTTTCCATTGATAATTTTTAAATTTCTTATGTCCTCTGACTTTTCCATTCTTTTTTCTATATTAATTTCTTAAAAAATCAAATAAAAAAATCCTTACCTATTGGGATACAGATGATTGCAAATTATGTGTAAATCAACTCTAACATAAAATTCTTGGGTACCAGAACTGCCCTGATGGGGAGTTAAAGTAATAGAAACATTCAGGGGTGTCCATTGATTCCAAGCAGATTTTGTACGGAGATCCTTCAAATCTTCATAAATTGCCTGTTCCAATATTATAGGTACTGTAAATTCAAAAGTGAAGTGCAAAGCATGATTTTACCTGTAGAGCTTCCAATTCATTTCTCTGACGATCTTCCAACGACTCGTCTCTAAACATTTTCACATCTCATGAACTATATTTTTAACGTTCATTTATTTCACGTATGACAAAAAAATAATGGTCTAGCCACAGTATAATACTGAAAGATTCAGCACTTGTTTTCATTGATCAAATTTTAGATTTAAGCAAAAATACAATACGAATACACATACGTCACGGCACAGCAATCACAGCATAATTGTTAGGTATGCATAGCACAGACCATAGCATGATACAAGATACAACTACGTTTTTAGATATGTAACAGCATACCTGTTGGCGAGAAATCCTACCAGACCACTAGATGCAGTGGATGTTTATGTAACTACAACTCAGATATACAGAATACTGTAAATTGATTCAATAAAAAAGAGAGAGAACTGTTTTATCGATAGGAAAATTTGGCGGTTGATTTTGAATTCTCAGTAAGTATCAGCGGCATTTTTTGTGATAATGGTGGGAATATAAAAAATTTGAATACACTGTAACTAGAAGTCTACTAAAGTCGCTGAAGGATAATATCGACAATTTACTTACAAACAAAATTAAAATTGCCAAGACCGTTGAAAAATTATCATATGAAAACAATCAATGTGAAACGGAAACTTACCTTCTTCTTCCGACTTCAACAAAAGACATCTAAATATACCAAGCATTCATGATTGTGTCCAGATCTAGGAAAATAAGCAACACAAGCTTTGCTTAGGCGTTTCCCAAGAAATGAACACCACCACTTTATTCATTGTTTTTTCAAATTTACTGTAATTATTATTAAAGATATGTAATATCCATTCTAGATACAAGAATATGTATCTGAATTGAATAAATTGATTGGTTGATTGATTAATTGACTTCAAACAAATTGAATCGTTCAAAAAAACAGTATTTTTCGGACTTGTTACGTGAATTGTGATACTTTGAAAGATTATTCAGGATCTGGTGAAAACTGGTTCAAAATGTTTGAATTCCAACAAGAATCCTGTTACTTACATTTCTAAGTTTTTTTTAATGAAACTACAAATTCAAAAAGTCAAATATGTTTGATATAACATTATATACAGGGTCCTGCAACAGGACCATATTTTCTCTATTTAGGAAACAGATAGGAATCTAAATTTCTATAATATTACCTTATTCCTCGAGCTCGACAAAATAAAAATATTGGCGGCCACACATCCAGGGTGTTCAATTTTTTCTGGGCGGATCCCAACTGTGTTTTTTCAAATGGCAACCTATATTTTTTATCGTTTTTTCGGTTTCTACATAGAAAATAAAAGACACTTTATGCATATTTTCACATCGAAAATATTGACGGTTTTCGAGATATCTTGCATGACAGTTTTTTTTCCAATATTCGTCACTCAGAATATTTGAAATTATAAAGTTGTGCCAAGTCCAATTTAATTTCTTTTTCAATCAAATATTCTACATTGGTAACTATCTCAAACGATATATCTGAAATCTACCTGTGATATACAGGGTATGAAAAACCGCTTGCCACATATCGTAAATGAAAATTTGCAGAATCTTCCTTATTTTAAATAGAACACCCAGTATATTATTGATCTATAAGGAGCGCCAATGAAACCTCTAAAAATTTCATCAAGTATTCCCTATGGCTAGGTTCAATAGTTTTTCTTGAAAAAGCATTTTATTCGAAAAATGGTCGTTCTTCCTATTTCTACGGCATAAACTCGATGAAAGACTTTTTTCAAAGCGAAATCCATTTGACGACTGATAAAAATGTACGCAAGATAACTTGTTTTAATTTTGTACATTATAGCGTGTCCTATAGTTTTTCTTTTTTTTTTCTAAAAATGACAACTCTCTATTGTATCGCCATATAATATCAATGATATTTTTACTGTGAAATCCATATGTGACGGCTGTGATCGAAATATATGTTATGTTTATATCACATTTATTCTCTAAATAGAACACCGTGCAATTTCTTCATTTGATGCATAGTTTTTGTCCAAGCCTTTCCTTAAAATATCACCCCATGCCTAAAATTACCTGCTGCTAAATAAACAAGTTTTGAATTACGCCGCAAAATGTACGTTCTTGAATAATTACAATAATCTCGAAATTTGTGCCATATTTTTTCGGTCTAAAACAACCTTCAGCGAATAAAATAAAATTAAACGATTTGTTGAAACTGGATGTATCAATAATTCTGAACATGAGCCAAGCCAGCTACTAATGAAGATAATGAATTGCAAGTTCTTCTTGCTGTTGAAGAAGATCCTAGTAGGAGTCAACGACAAATTGGTGAAATAATGGATATAAGTGAGAGATCAGTGCAACGAGTTTTGAAGAAACATCGCTTTCATCCATGTCATACTACTGTATGCCGATTTTGAGAAAAGAGTGAGATTTTGCAATTGGGCCATGGGAAAAATTCGTCGAAACGAATATTTTTTCAATAACATTTTATGGTCGGATGAATCGACATTCCATAAAATGGATTTGTGAATCGATATAATTACCATTATTATTCAACAGAAAATCCCCACTTATTGAAACAGGTGGACTATCAACATAGGTGGTCGATAAATGTCTGGAGAGGCATCATTGGAGAATATGTAATTGGTCCATACTTTTTTCAGGGACATATGAATGGAACAATGTCTGTGCACCTACTCACTATTCGGCAGAAGTTAGAGATCATCTAAATGAAGTATTTCCCAATAAATGTATAGGACGGAATGGGCCTGCACGGTGGCCCGCTATATCACCAGATTTAACAAAACTGGATTTTTTCTTATGGGGATACATAAAAAATATGGTTTACCAACTTCTTCCGAAAATATGCGGCTAAGAATAACGAATGCTTTTGGCAGCATTACACCAGCTGTCTTGCGCAGGATAGAACAGTCCTTCAAACATAGACTTCAGCTCTGCATTCAAGAAAATAGAAGACATGTCGAATATATTTCATAAAAGTTTCATTATCAACCTTCATTAAACTCTTTCTTTTTTAGTGTTGTAGTTTGTCAGTTGACAGATTTAAATATCTAGAAGTTAAGCCCCGAATTCATGAATATAGGTACACCATAACATGAAAAAAAATTATTAATATTCATAATGTTTTTTCATTTAATCTTGTTTGGTTTGATATTGCACGATTTATGGGAAAAATTCTGCATCCAATGAAAAAAATAATTTTCCATTTAGAAAAATGTGATAGGTACATACATTTATTTCGTAAAAAAATATTTGTTTTGACACGCTATAATGTACCAAATTGAAACAAGATATCTTTTTTATTTTCTTATCAGTGGTCAAATGGACATCGAATTTATGGCGTAGAAATAGGAAGAACGAGCATTTTTAGAAAAATATGTTTATTTAAGAAAAACTATTGAACCTAGCCATAGGAAATACTTGATGAAAAATGAAATTTTTATTTTGTCGAACTCGTGCAATGAGGTAATATTATAGAAATTTAGCTCCCTATCTGTTTCCTAAATTGAGTTATGGAACACCGCGCCACTGTTGCATGACCCTGTATAACAAATATAGATAAAATGAGTGAGTATATAAAAATCAGATAAAAATCAACTAAAAAAGCGAATAAATAAATAAATTTGAAATAAAATCATAGCAGAATTTCACTGTGAAATTTCTTGAGATTATAGAATGCTTTTTTGAGTAGAGCTTCTTTCATTATTTTTCTGAATTTGTAAATATTTTTCTCCTTTCTGATTTTGGAGGGTACGTAATTTTATATTTTTTTTGCTTTCATAAATCAGAGAGTCCTTTGTCAACGTAGATTTCGGAGTAGGATGAGGAATTTTATTTTCCGATATTTGCCCTGTAACATATTTCATTTGACTGCTTGGTTTTGGGATATCAACTGTATTAAGGTTTTGGGTTATTAGACATAAAGACCCTAGAATAAAAATGCAGGTGAGGGTTAAAATGCCCTTGCTGATAAATAATGGTCTACATCAGGGTTCACGCTCTGCACCAGCTTTGCACAGGTATGTAACTGCCCTTTTTTGTAGGACAAAAACTGATTGTAGTAATTGTTGACTACAAAATCCCCAAAAGGCATATCTATATCTAACATGAGCCTCAATCGCATAGAGTTGTGAAACATCTTCGCTGTAGATGTGCTCAGTTCACTTGTGACAACTCTAAACTCTGTTTTCTAAAGTTTGTCCGTTTAGGCTCAAATCTTCACAGAAGGTGCTAAAGGTAAGTACATTCGATTTATTTGTATTAAAACATAAGTAATTCGAATCACACCATTTTTTTACCATTTCAAGTTCACTAGTGGGATCATCACCAGGGGATGGTAGTGTCATCTGCAAAAATTGTAAAATTTCCTCTAACTGGAATGAAAGCCAGATCATTTAAATACAGCAGCAAAAGAATTGGACCCAGAACTGATCCTTGTGGAACACCAGATAAGATCTCTCCACTGGATGATAGTTGTCTATTCGAATGTACTGTTTGTTTTTCTATCGCTTAAGTACGAGGCAAACCAGTCATAACAAGCACCTCTGAAACCATACAAGCAGAGCTTCTTCAAAAGGAGACTATCATTTACGCAATCGAAGGCTTTTGAAAAGTCACAAAATACAGCTACTACAGTTTCCCCGTTGTTAAGTTTCGTATAAGCATGTTCAAGGAAATGAAAGATTGCATCATTGGTGCTTTTTGAACTCTGAAAACTAAACTGGGCGTTTGATAAAATTTTTTGGCAGTGTAGAAAGACTAGTAGCCTTGACAAGTTTTTCAATCACTTTCGAATGTGTTGAAAAATATTAATTAATAATGAATTAATATTAAAAAAATTGAGATAAAGTAACTCCTTATCTCTAGTGTCATTTTCGAAGTGTTCGTTAAAAACATATATAAATGGGCTAATTGATTTACCGAATCTGAGTATAATTTTCCATCTTGTACTTATTCAAATAACATATTATAGGTACAATATAGCTACACGTGTCACAGTTTTACAAACTGAAAACTTCCAATAAAGTGTTATTTTAATACGTTAGCATGGATTTTCAAATGTGTTAAACAACACATTTTATGAGACATAAATCTCACACCGGCTCACTGAACAATACTTTTTGACTAAGTTAATGAGAAGAGCTGTTTTTTATAATCCTTTTCAATAGGTAGATGAATGTAACAAAAATGTTTGTGACTATGTACGGTTATTCATGGCAATATTAAATGTTTTCCTTTGAAATTCAATTATTAAAAACCTGTACGTTTGGAATGGTGACCTTGAAAACATGAAGTGAAAGTTTTAATTATTCCGTCCTTATTATTGACTGAACTAATATAAATATTTAATACAAACTGCGTCTGAAGACTGTATCGAGGAGTGATACATAGGTATGTATAAGAAAATACATATTTCAAAATTATCATCCCTCCCGACTACCTTGCTTCATCGGACCAAAACCTGTCATTTGCATCGCTTAAGGCTTTGCCAAACAAAGATTGAACACCTGGATGGCAAGAAGATTTATGGACTTCTGGCAAAATTTTCCAGGATTGTCTCACTCCAAGGCGTTTATTCACCCTTCGAAGTTTGATACCAAACAGTTGTTGGACTACAGTAGGGATGAACTACGATGTCTAACAGGCCTTCTTACAGGTTACTGTCATTTGAATCATCATATGCAGAGACTTGGACTCTCGGAAGACAGTGTGTGACGCCTCTGTTTGGAAAATGAGGAAATAGCAGAGCATATACTTTGTGTTTGCCCCGCTGGAGACCGAATTAGGTTCTTAGAGTTCAGCGGAGCCGTACTCTTACCATCTGACCTGAAATACCACTCACCATACAAACTAATCGGCTTCGTTAATAAGCTGCGTTTATTTGGCCGAGTGTGAATCGATGTGAGCCACAATAAACCCTTGCGGGTTGCGGTGGAGGGTCGAATAGACCCACTCACTTTAGACCTAACCTATACCGTAGTTTCTGGTAAATGCCAGAAAACAACTACTTCCCCGACTAATACCACGTTGAATATTGAATTATATCTCACAGACATTTATGCAAGATAACTCACAGAGGCTAGTCTCGCAGATGTTTCTCATTCATCCAGCGGAAAGATCATGCTGAAATTATTCTTATAGATAACTTTAGACCGGTTTCGAAGTATCACCTCTCATCAGTACAAGAAAGATTCGACCAAAACAGCAAAGTGTCTGGAACTCTATTAATTTCAGCGTGGCTCGACTGCATGTATGAAACCATCGACCAAGAGAAAAATGTATAACTAGTAACAGGTATATCCCATGAACAAAGCCCCAAGCGGGAAAGACACTTTCCATGTACCAGAGATCAACATGTGTCTGAAGACTATGGATGAGAGATACAAACGTATAAGAAAATAAATATTTCAAAATAAAATCTCGAAATTTTTATCTCTCCCAACTACCTACATAGTATGGTAAATGCCTGCCAGAAAACAACTACTTCCCCGACTAATACTACGCATTTACCAGAACCTACTGTGTAGGTAGTTGAAAGAAATGAATATTTCGGAATATTTATTTTCTTATTTAATGCAAATGCAAAAATTTTGAAAAATAGTGGAGAATATTCAAAACGCATTTAATTTCCGTTGAATTTGTAGGGTGTTATGAAAAAAGACTGTTGTACGCTTAAACTCGATTACACTAAAGATCTGATTCGATTTTTCTGCAATGCATTCCCTTCAAAACATGATATATCAAAAAATCGTCAAACAAAAATTTCATAACTTCTTCCAGACTTTTGAATTCTAAATAATGGTGCAGTTTAGAAAGTCTGAGAGAAAAATTAAAATAGTAGCTGACAAAAGTTTTCACTGTGAGAACCTACAACTGTCCTCTTTTATATGTAAACTAATCTGACTCGTGAAGCTTCAAACCCTCCATATCTAAATGTTGTACTCATAATGAGTACGAAGTAACCGCAGCAGACTATTTAACAAATTGCCCCACCTGTATTCTTTCATGTATGATAAGGAAGTCATTTGAAACACCTTTTCTGTTCCATTTTTTCTAATCATGTTGATCTCTAGCTTTATTATTGATTGTTTATTTTCTTTTCACTTTCGTCTCATTAGGAGTTCAGTTACTCTCGTATAATATCTTGGCTGTCAGGATATAATCGTTATTCAATAGTTACTCATATTTCTGAAGCAAAAAACAAGATTTACTACGAGTAAAACAAGTTGTTATAGACCAGAAGAGGAAGAGGAACGGTTCTTTGCACAGGTCAATGCCTCTATGACGGTTCAATGAATAATACATTATTGTTCAGTTTTTATTGTAGTTATTTTCTTTCTTCTTTTTTTTTGGAAGTTTCTCCTTATTTCTTGTTTAGTTATGAATAAGTAAAAAGCCAAAAATCTTCTTTAGCGAAATATTATTCATTCCTAAAAATGTTCCTTTTTTAATTTGATGGAATTATTATGAATGGGGTAAATTAACTGTATGAATGTGGATACGTTCTGCCATGGTGACCTATCAAAAACACTTTTATCTCACCGGAACAAAAATGCTGTCTCTCAACGCATCATCGGCAGATGAGTAAAACTATTATAGTCATTATTTTATTCTGTTAAAATAGCTATGTCCTGTTAAAATTGTCTTATGATTACCTACTAAAACTATTTTTTTTCCTTACAGATAGGTAACTGATAAGAAACATGGCTGAATCTAAGAAAAAATGTTGATTTGAAGGTAGTTGACAATGTTTCTTGGTGCATTTCATTAATTCGGACTTCGATTGTCTAATCTAATATATAAAAATGGATGTTTGTTGGTTGGTTGGTAAGTGATAAACTACATTGCTCAACCGATCGTGATGAAACTTGACATGTATAAGTAATTTTTCATAGAGAAGGTTTTTAGGGTATCGATTCTTCTGTAACTCGCCACTAGATGGCGCTGCAGAACAATTTTCTGAAAGCACTGTTCTATAACGCTGCGCACGACTAAGTTCGTTGATTCTGATTCTGTCAAAACATTGGAACAGCAGCGATACAGCAACATATAGTACTAGTATGATATAAATTGATATGAAATACCGAAAACAATCTGTAAAAAATTAATAAAAGAGGTTAGCTGAAAAAAATAACAATTATATTAGGCAAAAAAAACCTGACTATTTATAGATCATTCGAGTGTTTTCATCTATCCCCTCTTCCCTTTCTCCGCTTCATCGGTTTTAACGGAATCTGGCCGTTTGGCGGGAGTTAGTCGTGTTCCGCTTGATTAGAGGTTTCCATATGTTGCGTATCTCTTCGCTAGCTTGGCTAAACACGTTGTTGGACAACATATATGCGGCTTCTTTGAATTTTCTCCTAAGCCAGTGTTCTTCCTTGTGGATGATGATTTCAGATTGAGCCCACTTGATGTTATGTTGATGAGTCCAAACATGCTCTGCTATTACTGATTTGCTGGTTTCTCCTCGCTGTGCGTGTTTCTTATGCTCGGCCAATGAAAGTTCACATTCCCGAGTTTATCACCAAGCTTAATCGTGGCTGTGAACCTGAAGATTGGGGTTGAAAAAAGCATAGAAAAATTGGGATACCGATCCAAACTTCCAAGCCTCCAATCTCTCCAATAGGCTTTAAATGATCTGCAGTGTGCGGTAATATCATGGATAGGTATATCAAAATTAATCGAAGAAAATAAATTCGAAGATGAATTGCCGACAATGACACCAAATCTAACTCCTGTTATTCCGTAAACATTCACCTCCGATACTGAATTAAACCCTGAACCGCAGCCAGGGCCATCAAAGTAAATGAAAAAACAAAAGCTGGAAAACAACTTTTTAAATATATAATTATGCTCAATAATATCTCGCTCAGAAATTGTGGTGGGGAAAAGAGTCGATAATGAATTAATAATAAGATAGAAGTGTTAAGAGAATGATAAATTATATGAATAAAAAATATTTAATAGAAAACTAAGCGTAATGTTTCGTTTTCACCCAGAACCCGGTGAACTTCGGAGATTTATAAAATCCAGATAAATTAATGAAATTAGACAAATCTGTAGTGGAAATTATTCTTTGCAAAATCCTCAATAAGATTGCTCTGATATCATCTTATTGTAAAATGAAAATGAAAAAAGTTATAACGCTCAAAATCCTTGAACTTTAGCTTATACTGACCCCCCTACACATAAAAAAAAAATAAATTGAGTTTTCTGAAGAACGCAATCCTAAATATGACTTCAATGGAACTGTATGTAATGCTGTTTAGGATGTCGTGGGAAGATCCCAGGGGAATAAATAAACTGAGATCGTTCAACCCTTTCGCAATTATAGACAACGTCCTGTACCACGTACGGGCGCGTATTTTGAACTATACGCGTCTCAATAAAAATAATGTTCTTGTCTAGTCACAGAGTACTTAATCTGTGGTCTAGTGTAGGTCAAAGTTAGGTAAATGATGAGTTGCCCATTTGCTTGTGTAGTGTGAATTTGGCCGCCCTCTGAACTTGCCGCCTGGGACTTAGGCCCCGGCACTTGCCCATCCCCTAGATCTTGGTCTGATAGGATGAAAAGTTAGACATTTTTCGCTTTCCTGGCTGTTACTCGGACCTGGTATATAGCCCGTTCTTTGCTATTTCTCTTCCTGGCGATGTAGTTTATAAAAATATTTTCTGTTTTTATTTGAACTGTTGCTGGTAACCCATAACTCTGATATGATTATCTGTTGCGATCGTCGCATATATTACTTCTTGAAAAGCGACATTTTCATCTTTGGTGAATAACATTTTTTTACCATTTTCAAATCCACATATAAATCCACGCGGATATTTTTTAATGATGTTTCAGATTTGCAATGGGGTGCCAAACCGAGAAGAGGAACCGTATTCTTAGATACTTTCAGATCTCTCAATAATTTACAATGTTTACAGGTAATGCAAGCTTTTCTGATAAAACGAAATCATTTTTTGATAATCCATTTAGTAACACTGAACGTTTCATCTCTTCATTTATGAAAATGAATATACTTACCAGGAAAACAACTATTTCCCAGACTAATAACACGTTGGGGATTGATTTATAATCGACAAACATTTATGCAAGATATCAGACGATAGTCTTGCAGACTACATTTCGGAATATTCATTTTCTCATAGGTATTTATTTCTCCTCGATATACCAGGCTGTTTTTCTTAGCTAATCCCACTATATTGCTATCTCGGAAACGGAAGACCTATGAACAAAAGTTTCCTATTTTGGGGAACTAGAATAATCTCTTTTCAGATCGAGAATACCGCTGGTTATTTTTTGAATTATTCGAAAAAAAATAGAATTGTCGAATTTCGTTTTTTGGTTCTACTGCCTCCATTTCGAAAGATATAAAAAAGGGGTAGGAACTTTCATCACTGTTTCATATTTGTTATAATCTGATATAAACCCATTTGCAATGCGACGTTTCGTTCATTAGATTTCAGACAAGCCCTATTAGCCTTGAACAGACAACGTGTAACGTCAGGGCTGGTACTAGAGTGTCACCAAGGTTTAGCCAAAGCCTCGGTAGATAATAACATTATCCTGAGATGAGTTAAAGGGCACGACAGGAGTAAAGGTAATCGCATTGCCGACTCTTTAGCCAAGGACACGGCTGGACTAAGAATTTAAGGACCAAGGGGCACCTACGGCCTGATGACTTCGACAATTGCGGAACTAGTCAATTGTTACACCCATGCTCAATCCCTAAATAGATGGGATGGAATCAAAGGATGCAATCTTGTCAGGATCACCTTGGGCGACCCTGGGAAGCTGGCGCCGAAGGAATATCTGGCGATGACCAGGAAAAATCTACAATTAACAGTGGGATTTCTGACTGGCCACTGTCAACTAAGGAAACACCTCTATAATATGGGGCTAGTGGACACACCTCTATGCAGGATGTGTGAACAGGAAGATGAGATCACTGTCAGGCATGTCCTATGCGAGTGCCCAGAGTTATCGTCAATAAGAGAGTGTGTGTTAGGCAAGTCTTGGCCTACACCTGCCGATATAAAGAAGATGTATCTCAGTGACCTGTCCACCTTTCTGGAAATAACAAACTAGGAGGACAACTCCTCGGGAGGATGTACAATGGGTCACATGTGGCCTAAGTGCTGTGGGCTTACATTCACCCTCCGTACTCAAAAGATACAGATAGATTTCATTATCGACTTTATTTATTGGGATACGGATTTTTCATCGATTAGACACTGTAAGTTGATAATGAAATCTAATAATCGAAACATTGTATTGCAAATTGGTTTGTATCAAATTATAACAAATATGAAACAGATTGAAAGTTTCTCTGCCTATTTTTTATCATTCGAAATGGACGCAGTAGAGCCAAAAAACGGAATTCGACAATTATCTTGTTTGGCGAATTTTTCAAAAACAACCACTGATATTTTCGATTTGAAAAAAAATGTATTCTATTTTACCAAAATAGCAAACTTTAGTCTAATTTCACCGACCCTGTAGGTCTTACCGTTTCCGAGATAGCAATAGTGGGATCAGCTTAAAATACGGCCTGAATAGTCTTCAGACTTATTTTGATTTGTTAGAGTGGTGCTAGTTACAGTCGTGCCGCGTTGAAGTCAGTCAAGTCTTTCTTATACTGCTGACAGGTAATACTTCGAAACCGATCTGTGGGTGATTTACTCGAATCATCTGTATATGTAGGGTAGGGAGGGTGCGAGTGTAGGCCCACAGTACTTAGGCCACATGTGACCCATTGTACATCATCCCAAGGAGTTGTCTTCCTATAGATCATCAGCCATCATGTCCTTTCCAGGAAGGTGGACAGGTCACTAGGAGACATCTCCTTTATATCGGCAGGTGTAGGCCAAGACTACCCGAACACACACTCTCTTTTTGACGATAACTCCGGGTACTAGCACAGGACATGCCTGATAGTTTCATCTTCCTGTTCACACATCCTGCATAGAGGTGTGTCCACTAGCCCCATATTGTGGGGGCGTTACCTTAGTTGACAGTGGCCAGTCAGAAATCCTACGTAGATTTATTTTTTCTGGTTATCGCCAGATATTTCTTCGGCGCCAGCTTCCCTGGGTAGTCCAGGGTGATCTTGGCAAGATTGCATCCTTTTATTTCATTACATCTCTTTAGGGATTGAGCATGAGTGTGACGTTTGGCTAGTTCCGCAATCGTTGAAGTCATCAGTGCCACTGGGTTCTAAAATTCTTAGTCCAGCCGCTTCCTTGGCTGAAGAGTCGGCAATGCGATTACCTTTACTCATTTCGGCCCTTCAACCTATTATCTACCTAGGTTTTGGCTAAATCTTGGTGGCACTCTACTACTAGCCCTGAGGTAACACGTTGTCTGTTCAAGGCTAAGGACCTCTGTGAAGTATCTTGTATAAATATCTTTCGGGTATAATTCAATAGCGATCGTGGTATTAACCAGAAAGGTAGTTAAAAAATATTACTGGAGCTTAGTCCCAACACCAAACTGTTATTTTTAACACCTCGACACGTGTTTCAATCACCGAGTGATGACCTTCAAGGGAAAGATTAAACTAATAAATTACATAAAATATTGTCCTTATTTATACTACCCCTAGGTACCTGCGCCTTGATGGTCCTAAATTAATTTTACATGTTGCCTTATCTACTACTCTTAAAATTAATTTTTTCAATACTGCCTTATCTAACAGTCATGTAAATCTGATAATTAAATATTATCATAATTGAAATAATATTGAAACTGAAATAATATTTTATTATCAGATTGACTTGACTGTTAGATAAGGCAATATATTGTGAAATTGAGTTAAGACTGGTAGATAAGGCAACATGTAAAATTAATTTAGGACAATTATGACGCCGGTACCTACCAGAGGTATCTTAGTATAAATAAGGACAATATTGTATGTAATTTAGTTTAATCTGTTAATAATAACGGTTTTGTGTTGGGACTAAACTCCAGTAATATTCATTACTACACAGTGCATCACATGGAAGGTTTTCCGACATGTATTTACCAGAACCTTACGTTGGGAGAGATGAATGTTTCGATATTTTATTTCGAAATATTCCTGAATACATCAAAATCCTGAATTGAATTCCTATTGAATTACACTGTTTTGCCATGTTTCTATAGTCCGTTCATAATTTGTCGATAGCACAAAATGAGGGCCCAAGTCATAAAACGGTCGTAAAACTCGTAAAATCATAGGCGGAGGTTCCTGAGGTGTTTATTCATTAAATATAAAGCTTCAGTTTATATTCGAAACTTGCCTTGAAAGGGTGAAGTTGTTACGAACGAAAATAATTTTTGGTTTAGTACATTTTTTAATCGCATTTAATTTACGGCTCGTTGGTGTTTCGGCGTCTACGGCAGTAATTAACGTCTCTAATATTTATTTTGCGAATTTTGTGCAGTGCGTGAGTAACTTTTTTTCATATTCCTACAAACATATACGTACCTTTCGTTCCTGCTTGTTTTGTTTGATTGCTTGCGATGGCTTCGTCATCATCATCAACATCATCAAGTTTTACACCGGTACTGTTGCGTACAGTCAGTAAGTCTGTCTATTCACCAAGAGAGAAGACTATTGTTTTGAACATTCACGATGCTCTGGTTTCTCAGAATCCCACAAACACTGTTCAGAACATAATCAAGAGTTGTGCCAACATGACGGGCTTAGGGGAGTCAACAATATATAGGTTCCTATCAGAAAGAAAAAAAAAAGGTATAGCTAACCCAAATACAAACGAATACTTAAAGAGGGGGAGAAAACCTATTGAAATTGATACCAAAAATGGTGTTCGAAGGAAAATTCACGAATTTTTTTACAAAAAAGAAATACCCAACTTAAACAAAATTTTACAAGAAGTTAGAGACGACCCGGATTTGCCTCATGTCGGATGAACCAAATTGTGGCAAGTTTTAAAAGAATTAAATTTCCGGTGGGAGAAATCAGACCGAAAATCACTTTTGATTGACCGGGAAGAGATAATATGTTGGAGAAGAAAGTATCTAAGATCTATACGAAAATTTCGGACTGAAGGAAGGCCAATTTACTATCAGGACGAAACGTGGGTAAACGCAGGTCATACTCTCACAAAAATTTGGACAGATAAAAATATATCAAGCTCCAGGCAAGCCTTTATGGAAGGTTGGTCTACTGGTATTTCCCCACCCTCTGGTAAAGGCAGTAGATTAATAGTTTCTCACATTGGCAGTGAAAAAGGATTTGCTGAGCATGGTTTGTTGGAATTTGAATCCAAAAGCACAAAAGACTATCACGAGGAGATGTCAGCTGATGTTTTCGAAGAGTATTTTGAGCAGATGATTGAACATATACCACCAAACTCAATTATAGTATTAGATAATGCACCTTATCATTCACGACTAGTTGAAAGACTTCCACCGACTGCGTTGAAGAAACAGGATATCATTGACTGGCTGCGGAATAAGTTCCTGCCTTACGAAGATGGAATGGTTAAAGCAGAACTTTTAAAAATTGTCCGGCAACACAAATCTAAGTTCAAGAAATACGTAGTTGACAAAATGGCGGAAAGACGAAACATCACAGTCCTTAGACTTCCACCCTACCGCTGCGAATTAAATCCAATTGAACTCATTTGGGCACAAATGAAAAGCTATGTGGCTAGAAAAAAATACGTCATATAAAATACAAGCTGTACGTGAATTGTTATATGAGTCTTTACAACATATTACAGAACAAAATTGGCGAGATGCAGTAAGACATGCAATAGAAGAAGAACAAAAAATGTGGGATCTTGACAATATAATTGATGCGACTGTAGAGACACAACCGCTAATTATTAACCTGCAAGACGACTCGGATTCCGAAGATGATCCTGTTTATTTTGAATTTGAATAGTTTTGTAAGTAATCGTAGTTTATATCATTTAAAAATAGGTATTAATTAAATAAATGTATCTTTTACAAATTGCAAGTAACTTATTATTTTTGAATAAAAAAAAGAAATTTTTTTAAAATAAAAATACAGTTTACAGTACCTACAGTTTAAGAATATTAATATATTTATTTATTTAAAGTAACTATAGTCTATTTCAAAAGAGTGTAGAGTAATAAATCATGAAGTGTCATAAAATTTGCCTGAATTTCGTTGTCGTCCATGGGCGTAGGCAAATCTTAGGATTATTAAACTTAATAATTAAAGTAAATTAAAAATTACAGACATAGATAATAATAAAAGGCCATTTTTGGGAAGTAATTTGGTCTAAAACTAAGTACCTACATGTATTTAGGTAAGTAAAATTTCTTAAAAAAAGATTAAGATTAATTTTAGTGGTTCTTGTAAACTTATTTAATATGCAATTTGGGTTCATATACTTGAGCATGATTTCTCAAAAAAGGGTTAACACTTAGTTCCGAGGTGCCATGTCATTATAATAATCCCTTTTTGACCCTGCCCACCAATCATGCAATACCTATTAAACCCAGGTAATTAAGAAAAAGGGTTTAAATATATTGTAATGGTGTCTTAAACATTCGAGTTATAATAGTAATTGTTACTACACCAATTAAACGTACAGTGATATTGTGATATAGAAATAGTGAAAAAGTTATAAAATGGGGACATTTACTCCAAAGAAAAGAAGTGTAAAAAATTCTCCGCTATCTGTTTGCGAAAAAGTTATAATTTTAAATGTATATGATTGCATAAAACACGATCACCCTAGTTTGTCTGTGCAAGAAAGTGTTGATCGATGTGCCCGAATGACTGGAATTGGACAGTCCACGATTTTTAAATTATTGCGAGAAAGAAAGATATCAGGCCAGGTAAGTCCATGCAAGAGAAAATCAGGAAGACCAATAAAAATCTTAGATGAAGACACCAAATGTGACATTCGAAGAAAAGTTCATTCGTTTTATTTTAAAAAGGAAATACCCACTCTTGAAAAAATATTTATCGAGATAAGCCAAGATAACGATATTCCTTTGATATCCAGAAAACTTTTATGGAAAACTTTAAAAAGTATGAATTTTGCCTGGGAAAAGCACAATCGAAAGGCACTATTACTGGAAAGTGATGAAATTGTTTGCTGGAGACGAAAATATTTGACAACTATAAAGCAGTACCGCAGAGAGCAAAAGAAAATTTTTTATCTTGATGAGACGTGGATAAACGAAGGTTATATAGTCAAAAAATGTGGCAAGATAAAAATATAACAAGTTCTCGCCAAGCTTTCATAGAAGGCCTTTCGACGGGTATTAAAGTGCCTTCGGGAAAAGGGAAGAGGCTTATAATTGCTCACATTGGAAGCGAAGACGGATTTTTAAAAGAAGGTTTGTTAAGCTTTGAGTCGTGCCGGACGGGAGATTATCATGAGGACATGAATTCGGATGTCTTCGAAGACTACTTCGGGGAAATGTTAAAATTTCTTTCAGCTGATTCGGTCGTGGTTATGGATAATGCAAGCTACCATTCAAGGCGCTTAGAGAAGGTACCAACTTCAGCTTGGAGAAAGCAAGAAATTATTAACTGGCTGTCAAATAAAGGTATTCAGTTTGAGACGAATTCAGTAAAGAAGGAACTACTAGCCATAGTAAAACAACATAAATCTCGCTTCATGAAATATGCCGTAGAAGATGTAGCAGAAAAGTATAAAGTAACTGTGCTGCGCCTACCGCCATATCATTGCGAATTAAATCCTATAGAACTTATATGGGCACAAGTTAAAGGATATGTTGCAAGGCACAATACCACATTTAAAATGAAAGATGTCAAGGTATTGTTTGATCAAGCCATTATGGAAATCACATCAGAAAACTGGCAAAAAGCAATCCAGCATGTTTTAAAAGAGGAAGATAAAATGTGGGAACTGGACAACTTGGTCGATCAGGTGGTTGACCCTATAATTATAACACCAGGGGATGATGACAGTTCTTCGGATGAAGACTATACTGATGTAGAATAATTTAATTGAATTGTAAATATACTGTAGCGGGATAAGCAATCTGGACAGAGACCAGTGTATCAGTGACAGTGACACTTTTGCTTAGGTTAGGGTTTAGAATTAAGGGTAGTCTGAATAATTATTTTCTCGGAAGGTTCTCGAAAATTGTACCTAGTAATCTCTAGAACATTCAATTAGGGTATAAATAGAGTGTTGTTAAACGTTAAGGGAAGTTCACAGTTTTAGTATTGTTCAAGTGTCAAATTGTAATAACGTATCCAGTAAAGTTCTTGTCGTTTTTGTGAATAAATTGATTTAAAGTCCCCACAAGTGTTTCAATACGTAAAGTTCGTTCGTGTGTGTTTGTGAGTATTTCCCGATTTCGGTTCGTATATATTTTATTGTTACATTTTATATTTTTTTAATAACACTGTTCTGCTGTATTAAATTTTTATTTCCTTTAATATAATTTTTATGAATGCATATTCTTTTGGCAATTATCCCACTAGCGCGCCTCTGGCTCAGTATTTATCCGTCGATAACAATGGACAAATCCCTTAAAACAGGGTGATACCTACCTGCTCTTTATGAAACGACATAATTTTGCAATGCGGACTAGGGAAGTGACAGAATTTATTGACGGATCACCCTGTAGCGCTTTTGAATACTTAATGAGATTTTATTACTCTACACTCTTTTGAAATAGACTATAATGTTTTAATCATATACTTTACGACACTGGTCACTCATTTCCACTCAAAATACCTACATAATCGGATTAAAAGTTTTATAGCTGTATTGTATTTCTTCAGATACAAGGTGGGTTAGTCGAAAACATCTTAAACTGCCAGTTTTAGTTTGGTTTTTGTTATTATATCATATTAGCTGTCCTCTCTGTATTTCAGTTCTCTAATGAGGGTCAAACTTGCAGTGAGCTATCAACAAATTATGAACGGACTATAGTACCTAAACTGTATGATGCCACTTCACTCCTATTGCCGAATTAACCTTTTTCAAAACCCCTATCGCCAACTGTATACACTTTTAGAGACTGAAAAACAATAATACGTTTATTTCAACTGACACTTTTTTTTCACAAATACAACTGATAACTGTTCGACAACGCTATTTCATTATAGCAAATAGCACAAAAAATATCAAACTCTAAAAAAACTGTTCAATTGAACGACTACCTCGTATTGCAGCCCATGCACACATTAACGGAAAACTGCTCTTTTTGATTCCAAAATTGCATTCTTCAGAATAAAAACGAATATTGTGAAAATGTTGAATGACGTTTCTGGAAAATTGGCTCATCGTGGAAATCAATGAATTTAAGTTTTTATGCGAAAACAGTACGTCAAACGAAAAAATCTCAAGAAACCAGGTGTGTTCTTGAAGGAAGGGTTTCAAAAATTAATGTTCACTTTCATAAAAAGCAAACTCGTAATACTTGTCTCTTCAAAATGATTCAGTGCAATTTTTTTACGGACGCTACTGGGGAGAATAAAAAAACGTGTTGTAGAGCAGAAAATACCTCAATGCATACAAGATGCATACTCTATGTCACAACCAAAGTACCTATTCATAAAAAACAAGATTTTTTTGTTATAATTTTAGCACCCTGCAGTTAAAAAGTCAAAATCGTATTAGCATATTATTGAGAAACACTATGTAGAAAGAAAAAAAGGACTACATTAAATGTCGAAGAAATCACTCACCACTAAATGGTCAATTGGGATATGATAAAAAAATATATCGCATGCATTTTCTTTTTACTACAATAAAACAGGTGTTTACGGCCGTCGCTGTCTTGTTCGGCTATTTACATCGAAATTCACTTTCGCTACACTTTCCTCATTTCTCCTCGATAGTGCCCAGAGTTTATAAATATATCTTGAAACCTACCCAAGAAACTTCGTTTATCTTGTTTACCAGTGAATTGAGATTACATGGTTTAAGGTAAAAGTATTTGGCTTTTGATTATTGTGTAGTTAATTAACACTTATATAATTAAACCATTTATTTTGAAATTAATCGTGCAACAGATTTTTTAAATATTATATACGGTTTTTTCATTTTTGAAAATAGAGGGGAATCTTTTCTTTGAGAAGCTCAGATGAACTATCAATAATAAAACTACTATGGAAAAAATTAATAAGAATTTTTTTCATGTATTATAGTTAACCTGGTAGATGTTCTGGATTGGTTAGGAATACGACAAAATTCAGCACAGTCTTGATTGATATGAAAAAAAAGGGGTTTGAAGTTCGACATTGAATATTTTTCAAAACATGTATCATTATTCATTTATATGAGCTAGAAAATGTATTGAAATCTGAACTCTGCTCAACTCTAGGAAAACTTTTGTTGTTTTTTCTCCAATTCGAAAATAGTTTTTGTATATATAACAACTGATGAATTTTCTGGCCATTTGTCAGTTATCAATATGAAATAATATGGTTTTGAAACAAATATTTTTGAGAAGGAAATATGGTCGAAAAAATTGAAGCAAAATAACAAAACGAAGAATGGAACTGTGAAAATAATATTGCACTTTTTTCGAATTGGTTCGACTTCTTATTTCTTACATTTTAGTATTTGATCCTTTTTCAATCTCTTTGTGGCAGTCACTTTCGATGTTTTCAAAACTTTCTTCTGTTTTCCATTTTTCTTATAATTATGAGGTGTTTGTAGAAGCGGAAGAAGTATTTTTTGAGGTAAGTAATTGTTTTTGTTGACAATGTTTCCAAATGAGAGGAAATGATATGATGTATTTTTGTTTTGTGAGACGTGGTTGTCCGATCAGATGATAATTTTCTGTATCTTAGGATTGTCAAAATTTTGATCAGTGCATTAGCATATATGAGCGTGTGGTCTATCATCAACATTTACTGTTATCTTACCTACTTTTACTCTTCGATAATTTTGTTTCCAATTAATTAAATTTCTCATTCTTTTTCTAGAATTTTTCGTTCTCTTTATCTGTGTTTTCATTCTCGTCAAACTGTTTAATCTATTTATCTACTAGTATTTATTCAATCTCATTTCTCGAAACTGTATTTTCTTGGAATACTTCAGTTCAGGTTGCACTTCTTTGATAGTATTGTCGTTTTTCCTGTTACATTCATAACTATTTTTGATAGTCCCTATGCGAAATATTTTAGAAATTTCATAATTTTCATTACGGTTACTTATTTCAAAAATTATTCTATTAAATTTGGAAAAGTCTTCAGTATCACACCCATCATCGATTTATATTTCATATTGTCATCTTATTTGAAAAAGTGAACTGTACAAAGTTTACATAGGTATCCCATTATTTAAAAAAATTACTCCCAAATCTTAAATACATCAACTCATTTCATTATCGGAGAGTAGCTGACCCGTCGAACTTCCTACCACCTTTAAATGAATAAATGTGTTATGTTATCATATAGCTGTGTTATAGTATGGCCAAATCACGACAGGAAACGGAACCCGAGAATACCTATTCTCGGACGGAACTGTCGATGCAGGCATGGCTAAAAAGGGCGAAAGAAAGGAAGGACGTGAAATTAACGAAAAAGTTTTAATATAATCATTTGTTTTATTATTTTTTATTATTACAGAAACGCATGACAAAAACAAATGGAACATCCTGTGAATATCTTTTTGAGCTTCTGATTATGTCCATGAAATGTTTTCAAATGGACGTCCTAAAGACATCCTGTAAATGTCCATTTGAAGATCTGTAATGTCCTATTAGGGACGTCCTAAAGACATCCTGAATATTAACAATGGACGTTACAAAGACGTCCATAAGATGTCCACGTCCGTAAAATGGACATTTTGAGGATGCCCTGAATGTCCAAGCGGGACGTTTTGAAAACGTCCATAAGACGTATTTGTGCTATCTGGGTAACTTTTTATATTGTGTTGTGAAGCAAGAAGTCGGGCCATATTAACACGGTACGTGTGGCTAGGTCCTGTTCATGCTTAGTGGTACTAAAATAGTAGATTGGTTACAAAAAACAGTAGAAAATATATTGTATAGATACATACTGCATACATGGTGATTTGCAGTATTTACAGTCAATAATTATAATACAAAGTAAACTGAGTCATCCGTAAATTTTAACTTTCAAACAGTAGAACATCACCTCGAGAGTCAAACAGAAGATCGTGCGATTTCTACTTCATCTGCAGTGGATTTCGATCTGCAATACTTCTTTTAGTCAAACTGCTTTACGGCTTCGTTGTTGAAGACTCGATCTTCTCGCTCGCTTCATTGTAAATAATTTTGTGATGGATAATACCGACTTGATTTCATTATGACATAACAACTATTCATGCGCGCACAATCACAAATGCCTTAACCTATCTCTATTGTCTTATGCGTGCACCATGACAACTGTCGTAACGTAATAAACCGAACGTCGTCGAATTGTTCAATGCATAATATTTTCTTTCTTAATTTTTCAAATGTTTCAATAAATAAATTAAAAATCATTTAAAACGTTAGAACCATTCCTGAGTTATGAATGATGTAACTAACACAATCTTGCGACCCTTCTTCATACATCAGATTCTCTTCTTTTGTCTATTTGTAGTCAACGCATATGCCACTGAAGATATCTGCCGTAGTTGCGGACGAAACGTTTGGTACTATAAGTTCCATTCGACCACGGCATACCAACATACCAACCCGAATTTTGTTCTTTTCTAACATATTTAATATGTTTTGGCCTACCCTGTCCGTTTTTTACTTGAAACCATTCAAATAAGTACATCAAATATGATTATTGAACATGCATTAACTTTTGACTGTATTCAAATCTCGATTATCTCTGTGTTATCCACAGAGTCTCATACCTTCAACAAATTGTTTAAATTGAGGAAGGAGAATTTTTTAAAAGAGATTAGTTTTTGTAAAAAAAAGCTTTTAGGCTTGTTACTTTCCATTATTATACAAAAATTGTAGGAAACTTCCGAAGAAAGAAAAGAAGTGATTAATCACGCATGCACAAAAATTTCATTTATATAACTACAAACTGAAAAAAAAAGTTCATCTGAAATAGTTTCTAAAATAATAACATTCAATTACACGAAAATCTCTTTTTTATACTCATTTCGTAGGTACTCCAAATATTTGTTAGGTAATTGCAACATAATATATCTACAGGAACGCTACACATATGAAAGAGTATTAATATAAAATTTCACTTACCTACGTGGAAAACTATCCATCTCCAGATATATGTATTTCGAAGATTTTATCAAAACTAATCTCGCCTAAAAATACATACAGTCATAATTTTATGAAAAAAATTAGTGTTTCGTCTTTTAAAGTTATCCAAAATGGGGTTAATGAGAACTTGAAGAACAGTTTCAGCTGAAGTATATCCTAGAAGTTCATATTTTTCCATGAAAGTGAATTTTTAAATCGTAACTATTTCATTCGAGTAAATTACATTGTGTAGCATAGATGTAAGTAGATTTTTCAAATAAACTTTTTTTCAGTTTGCATCTGATACATACTTCTTTGCGTGATCTACACACCTTTATAATATTTGTATGACGATGAAGAAGTAAAATGTCAAAAATATATTTCAACCTTCGGTATTCGTTTCCTTGAACTCGAAATCATTTACTACAATTCATCTTTGTAAGCAGATATTTCCGTTTTGCGAGCACCACCCAGTCATTAATCATGAAAATTGAAAAACGATTCATATGAAACTGCACATTTATGCAGCCGTGAAAATAGGAGTTTTGTTTTTTCTTATGATGCAACGGCAATGGTGCTAAATTATTACATTGCTCTCTATCACTCATATGGAAGTGATGCAGTCTGTAGTAGGTCACATTCGTGCATTTCCTCATTGAAATTGGTTTAGTTTCTCATTTCTTATTTGTATGTATCTCTTGCATTAGCGAACATAATATTGATATTCGGTCAGCAAACATTTTCCACCTATAGAATATTGCAACTTAACCTAGCCTCAGCCTCCACAAGTACGAAGATTCCGCATGAAACGAAGGTCCACATCCACCTCCATTTGTGTGGATAGAGGCGGATACGAATTTTTTTTCACGAAGAAAGTCAGTATAGTTTTTGACCATAAAAGAACTTTTTTGGGTTAAGACAGAAAAGAGTTACTTAGCCATTTTAAGAAAATCAAGTATATAAAAAAACTTCGTCATTATTTTTATATATCGGCAAAATTTATATACAGGGCGTTCCAACGAAAACTTGAGACGCCCCCTGTAGGTCAGAAACGGACGTGTAATCAAAAAATTCAAAGAACGCGTTAATTTTTATTTCTGGGGGACTAATTCTGATATAGAAATCATACCCGAAACTGCATACCCCTGAGGCAGGCGCGTATACAGCGAGGGGTAAAGGGGGTAATTACCCCCCCCCATGATCAGTCACATCATATATATGTATGAAAAAAATATCCGTAGATATCAAAAAATAATATAAATTAGTGAGAAATCAATTACAATTTTATTTTACTGTTAGTCCCTGTAACCCTGTAATATGTAAGAATCAAGTAATTAGAGGGAAATACCGACTCTTTTTGATATGCCGCACATTTCTGCTGGAAACTGCAATGTTATTGGTCAAACGACTATAAAGTGCTACTGACGCTTGTCATTCAGTGCCGGTCAGTGCGAATAATTGTGAAGTTTGAATTGCATCTTTAAGAGTCCATACGTATTGTACTTTGAATATTGTGTTTTATTTAAATTTTCCGCACTAGGTATATAAGTTAACAGTGTTTTTGCTCCTTTATATATCTGAAGTAACTGGCGAAGTACTAGCTGAGACCGTTATAAATTTTCTGAAAAAGCTCAACTTGAATTTAGATAATTGTGTTAGTATTGGCACGGATACTTATAATTTAATGTTAGGAGAGCAAAAAGGAGCTGTTAATGACTTCTCTAAGCGGTCTTTTGTATTGAAGCAAATGAATCAGAGAAAATTAAAATCTTTGTGTGATACTCGATGGATAGATAGGCATGATGCAGTAATACTTTTCAAAAGTTCCTTTAAAAACATTATAGAATGTTTAGAACATATAGCGGAATAGCGTGAATCAGAATCTTCTTCAAGAGCTGATTGTTTCAAGACTTTTATATTGACCACAAATTTTCTAGTTTCCCTTTATTGCTTGAGCGAAGTTTTGAGCATAACTGTGAATGCAAGCAAAATTCTACAAACCAAGGCCATTTAATAAAATCCATTATTAAAACATTAAGAGACAAATGTCAAAATGCAACGAGGCATTTCCACGTTATTTTTGAACAGGTGAGGAATATAGCATCTGAATTAGGTGTATCAATAATACTGCCCAGAATAACAAAATCACAGGTTCATCGGTCCAATCCAGAGTGCTATGACCCAGAAGATTATTATCGAATATTAGTATTCATTCCACTCTTGGACAATATAATTGGTGATCTTTGTACAATATTCAATGATAATAAAATGTTTATTTTCGAGTGGTAAATTCAAAAAATATTGAAGAAATTCAATCAGCAATTGGCAATATCTCCAAATATTTATCAAAATTAGAGAGTATATCAGAAGACTATATAGTTTCAGGTATTTCTGGGGAAATTGAACTATACAGACAGTTCTGGCAGAACGTTAGTGATGTTCCCACTTCCATAGATGACGCTTTTAAAAAGTGCGATTCTGACATTTTTCCTTTAATTAAAAAATGCATGATGTTGAATTTGATCTGGCCAAGCAGTGTCGCTTGAGCAGAGCGAAGTTTTTCAGCCTTAAGGCGCCTCAAAACTTGGCTCAGATCCACAACGAGTCAGGATCGTTTAACTGGTCTAGCACTATTACATGTACATGCCTGGGACTTACTCATAGAAGCTAATGCAGTAATAGATCGATATGTCAATAAGAAAAACCGAAAACTAGAATTTATCATTTAATTTATCTGTTGCATAATCTTCCGTACAATTAGTGAGATGTACTTTTCAATGAACCTACCTATATTGGTATGTAGTATGATAAGTACAACGAATATCATTGTTTATTTTTACTCACCTTGCCAAAGACAAAAAAATGTTGTTTTTCTCTGAAATCTAAAGTTTATTTTTATTGAAATTTTTAGTTATTTATTCTTTCTTATTTTATTTATGTTAAAAAATCTGACGTTTTTATTTCACAGTTTCCTAATAATTCAAGTCATTGTGAAAGGTGCGTTGGTGAAAAGGCCAGTATGCATTTTTTTCTTGTTGAAATGGTGGTTTGGTGAAAATATTTTCCTCCGCAATTACCCCCCCTGTAAACGAAAGCTGTATACGCGCCTGCCCTGAGGTCAGCAACTACCCCCCTTTTTTTCAATGTAATGGAGTGTTCAAGTGATACACCATTTGAAATTTCTTTTATCTCTCTATTACTTCTCTATTTTTTTTTCGAAAATGGTTCATTCGTTATTAAGAAATTAAATGTTGAACGTTTTATTTAAGAAAAAACAGAAAATTCGCTGTCGCTCATTTTATTGAGGAAATCAACAAAAGTAATATCAATGGCAACACAATCAACGGATAAAGTGTTCAAAATGACCTCATTCTACCAACCGACCAAGCGTCTTCGATTCAATCCCCTTGGAGCCCAGCTCCCTTACCCTTTCAGCTGGTTTTTGTCGAAGAAGGACAAATGGGTTCATGACTGAGGGGATGTTGGCGGCATGAAGTCCTCAGACATCAGTACCGCCCTTCACGGGGTACCCCTACCTGGCTGGGGTGGGATGGATGAAAAATCTATTCGTCCGTTAACGGGAGACATGAGGGCCTCATTCGACAGAGTGTCGGGGCCTTCTACATCGGGAGGGGTCGTTTACAGCATAATCTATAGATTCCCTAACTAACATGCTTCCCTAACTAACAGACCTCATTCTGGTTCCATACAATAATACAGTCTACTTTTGAAAGCGTTCCTTACATTATTAAAGACGTCCGGAGTCAGAAATCGGCATTCCTGAACAATTCTTTGTTGCAGGTCTTCTAGATTTGTAGAATTCATTTAATTAGTAGTAAATGTTTTGAAATGAACGAACAGCTGCTGCAAAAATTTATAATACGAATCTTCCAGACCACGTCGTGAGCCATCAATACGTTAAACAGTTAATGGATAAATTTCGACATTCAGGTTCTGTTCACAAAGAAAACATGAAGTATTCCGTCCTGTTATAAATGACGGAGTTGAAGTTGCAGTTTTAGGACATGTACAATTAGATAATCGACAATTTATCAGACAAGTAGCTGGAGCGTCTGGTGTATCAATATCAGGTACTAGTGTTTTTCGGATTTTGAAAGCCTACAAATTCCATCTTTTCAAAATAAGGTCAGTTCAGGATGATCCTGATCGTCGTGTGGGGTGTTCAGCGAGAAATTGACCAATAATCAACCCAAACCTATTATACAATACATGTTTTTCAGACGAAAGTTCTTTCATGTTGAATGGTCAAGTGAATAGACATAATTGTCGTTACTGGAGCGATGTGAATCCTTATTTGGTGATGGAAACACATTCACAAACTCCACAAAAATTGAATGTCTGGGCCGGCATTCTTGGTAATCATATTGTTGGATCATTCTTCATTGAAGGTAATCTCGATGAAGACAAATACTTAAATCTATCACAAGACTGTGTAGATCCTATGATTACACACATTTTTGAAAATGATGATAATTTAGTAGAAAATGAAATAACATTCCAGCAGGTTGGTGCACCCCATATTTTAATGTTCGAGTGAGACAGTTTTTGGATGAACGTTTTCCAATGCGTTGGATCGGCAGAAGGGGTCCAGTGGAGTGGCCAGCTAGATCACCTGATCTCACACCGATGGACTTCTTTCTGTGGGAACACCTGAAGTCGAAAGTGTACTCTACTAAGCCTACAAATCTAGATCTGCCGATTGCTGACTCCGGACATCTTGAATAATGTACGGAACGCATTCGAGAGTAGACTGTATTATATTATGGAACTAGGTGGAGGTCATTTTGAACAATTTATCCGTTGATTTTGTTTCCACTGATATTATTTGTTGTTGATTTCCTCATTCAAATGAACGACAGTGAATTTTCTGTTTTTTCTTAAATAAAACGTTCAACATCTAATTTCTTAATAACGAATGAACCTATTTTGAAAAAAATACAGAGGTAATAGAGGGACAAAATACCTTAATACCTCTCAAATGATGTACCTATCACTCGACCCCCGATGCCATTGAAAAAATAGGAAGTAGTTGCTGACCGCAGGGAGATGAAGTTTCGGGTAAAATTTCCATATCAGTGCAAGGTTAATTTATAATTTATCTTTGAACATGTTTCGGTATATATATTTATTATAGAAGAATGTGTCCTTAGTTTCGCTGATGACACCGCGATACTTTATCAATCTGAAAAAAAAACTGTTTAAAATCTGTTTTTCCGGTAATCAGCTGTCGCACCCCTACAAACGACAACCCTCAGAAGTCGAAACTTGTGCGAGCTAAGGATTAACGAGGTCTTACCTTTTAACGTGTGATTCCTAACACGAGTTGGACGATAGCAAGTGAAAATCGATCGTTCAGACTAGGGCTTGGACCACCGACCAACACGACAGTCATTTCGAGTGAGTGAACAAAGCACCCGCGTCGAACCGCCTGGCTACCGACTGACTGAAAACTGGAATACCCTCAAAAATGAAGTTGAACTGGATCTAAAAAAATCAAGGAATGGTTGAGATACAACGAACTAACCCTTAATATAGAAAAGACAAAATACCTTCCGTTCACTTCATACGCAAAAAACTTACCAAACTTACCTGAAGAGAAATCGGTGAAATATCTAGGAATGCTTATTGATAGGCACGTATATATAAAGAAATGGTTACGACATACGGAACGATATATATTACACGAACTTTGTATGTTACTAGTTATTATTATGTGATATTTTTTTTCAAAGTGCTTATCTACATTTATAATTATCCTTACTCGTATTTTTATGTTATTATGTAATATGCAGATTTTATTTCCATTTACCTTTTCCAATACTTCATATTAATATTTTATCTTATATTCTTTCAACTTCTACATTTACATTCTTATAGTGCCATTTTTATCAGCTTTTATATTCTATACTCACGTTTTCTGAAGTTTGGATTTTATTAGTGATTATTAGGTATATGATATTACCTACATTTATAAATATCGTTACTCGTAATTTTATATTATGTAATATGTAGATTTTATTTCCATTTAACTTTTACAATATTTTATATTAATATTTTATTTTATATTCGTTCAACTTCTACTTTTCCATTAAGTCTATTTACCTCTCAAGTTATTTCTTCACACATTACATCAATATCTGCAATTATATAGAAAAAATTCTACACATCATCATCACGCACAAGCTGTACCCAATTCAGCTTCAGTGATTACCCTGTTTATTCATTCATATGTATATATATATTATATGTGAGAAATATGTATAACTTTTATTTGTATTTGGTGAAACATTACATTACATACACATTTGAGTTTGAACTTCCCTATTCTCAAGAGCCAAGGTTTCTTGGAAAGATTAAAAGTCAAAAAATATCAAGGAATATAATTTGCCTCCTATTGATTTTGATTATACTAACAGATTTTTTAAATGAATGATCAATAATGAAATTGTTACTTCATGAGAGTTGTCGTTCGTATGGGGGCGACAGCTGATTAACGGAAAAACAAATTTTAAACAGAACAGATGTATTCACCTCTGCACTTCTCGATTTTTTGGATGTCGTAAGAGTAATATCATCGGGGAAGACAAAAAAATTGTGAGGTGACATGTAGAAAAAGAGAACATTTATACAGATCATGAATAAAAGAAGGCCCAGAACCGAACCTTGGAGAACCCCATATGTTCTATGTCGGACACATTGTTCGAATTAAGTGTCACACATTGGTACGTCAGATATGGAGAGAAAAAAGAGAAGGAGGTTCCTCTTATTCCACAGTCATCTAATTTTTTCAATAGAATATAATGGGAGACGCAATTAAATGCTTTTGTTAGATCACATACAACAGCAATAGTCTTTTCTCTTCTTCCAAAGCAAGTTGTTATAGTTTCGATTATTTTCTCCACCGCACTGATTGTAGAAGATGATTTCCTGAATCCGAATTGATTTGTGCTGAATAGCTTGTGCTTATGAAAATACTCATAAAGCCCGTTTTTCAGGATTATTTCCAATATTTTTCCGGAAATTGGGACGATCAATATTGATCGATAATTTTCAATTGCATCATCACTGCCTTTCTTGGAGATTGGAACAACTAGAGTCACTTCGAACTCACTTGGAAATAAACTTTTTACGATACACACGTTGAAGAGTATTCCAAATGGTTGAATTAGACATAAAGCCGTTTCTTTAATAATTCTACTATTAAGTTCGTACGCATCGAACGAGTTTGAGTTTTTCAAGATATTGCACCGGCAAACTCACTCTTCAGCGAAATTACTTTCACGATTTTTTATACCTTCTCCATTCTTTTCAAAATCAATGAGTCTCAATTATCTCTAACTTTATTATCCGAATTTATAATAAAGTTATCATATGAACATCGTTTCGCTGATATGATACAATGAACACAATGAAGATACATTTGTGGTAAGCGGGCCTTACACCCTCGCACACACCCTCATACAGGGGTATTTATTTCAAAGGGTATATGACGGAGAGTTTGGAAATGAAGACAAGATTAAGTTTTGATAATGAGGAATAATGGTTGAAAAAATAAAGTGATGGCTCGATTGAAAATATTCACTGACTCACTCACTATAAATTAACCAACAAAATTCATATCTAAGAATGGTGGGGTAGTGTTTACACAAAAAAACAGAAAAAAAATGAACTCGTTTTATTTTCAAAGGTAAATGTATATTTTTATTATATCAATTTCAGATGAACTATTGGTTGAAATTACTACTCCTGTCGACCTTTCTAGGATTTGTGAAAGCACAACATTTCATAAAGTTGGTTGTTCTTGCTGGTCTGGGTCTTGCCGGTTTGTGGATGGTACATACTCTTGCACAAGATTTCAATGTGATTCAAAATAATAGCAATAACAACGATGGAGAAAGAGGTTTGTTCAAGAGATCGATTCCTGATAAAGATAAGGTTATTGATTGGGAAATGGTCCTTTCGAGAGATCCAGCAAGTTGCGCTAGGAGCTTCCTGTGTCAACTTGTAGCTACAAAGGAACAGCTTTTATCGAATGAAGAAAAACTGATGCTAAATTTGGTCAGGTAAATACCATATATTTCTTCCAATACTGATTCAATTACAAAGCAGGTACAGAAAAAGTTTCATTGTCTAACAGACAAGACAATGTAAACACAGGAAGAAAAAAATTATAGAGTAAAACTTTACTTTCAATTGTGGTTGAACCAGTTACCTGCTCATTTGCAGAGTTTCAATACTTGCTAGATCAGGTGAATTGTGACCTCAATATTCAACAACTAGTCGACGCTGATCTGAGTAAGATTCAGAAAATCATATCGTCACTGTCAAAAGCTGGTCAAATCAGACAAAAAAAATAGAAGTAAAGGCACAAAATTCGCACCCAGATCAAAACACCATCATGAATTAAATCTTAAAAAATCCTCATCGATACGATACCTGAAAAAAATTTACTCGGAGTCAAAGATCTCCAAAAGGGTTTTTGCGATTATTTTCAGCAATTCGTTGAGTTGTTCCATAAAATTAGCTCAGACAAAGTTGTAAACCAGATAATTATCGATGAAAAATATCTATTTACTGTTTTTCCTAAGAGCCACCGCTTCTGAGATATAACAAATCAAAAAGTTGAAAGAGTTGTAATCGTCATAATATGCACACGTTTCCACGTCACCTTTTAGGTAGTGTAGGTACTTACGCGTTTTTTAAACGTGGTTTTCTCGGTAGGCCTATTCCAAGGATCTGCTGTGATTCAATTTGATTTGAAACTATTGGACAATAAAAGATATTGGCAAGGATTGAAAATGATGAAAGCGGTGTAAATTGAAAAAAAATATAGGGAAATTTGTTCGTCTGATTCACAATTTCCTAACGCTTCCGCTTCCTCTTCTTTTTTTTGTTGTTCGTCTTCTCCTTCTTCATCCTGGGTGCAAGTAAATTGCCTCAATAGTGATACATGTATCCTCGTTGATATCAAACAAATCCTCAACTTGAAAAATGAGAATTGGAACTTCCCATGTTTTCATACCACTTTCATTTGTACCTAACGTTACTTCAGGTTTATTGTATTTGTTTGAAAAACATTAGAGCACGACCGGTCTTGACAATTTGTACATGCTAGAGAACAAAACAACCCAACTTTTTTGCAACCACATTTAGCACTAGGTACATTCTTTTTTATAGTTTCAAAAAATTGTGTCTAGCAGTATTTCCGGCGCAGGTGGGAGTAAAATCTGAACCGGTTCTAATGTATTGTCTACCAACTTCCAACCCCAGTCTTTTGGGTCTAGCTGATAACCAAGCCAAACTGAACTTGGTAATATATTCGTAAAAGATGTTGATGAGCAGACGCTCCATAATAAAGACAAAAAATCTAACGATTATTATTTTTGCGTTTCTGATATTTCTCATTGCTTATTCAAAACCCTTAATGATAGAAGTAATACTGATATATTGATACTCTTTTTTCAACTGCAGGTGACCCCATATTTCGTATACCTTTCAGAATTCCGCCGAAATGATAATAATAACCACAAACAGTGGCGTAGCTTGAGTGGGGGCCACGACCCCGGGCGGCATACGAAAAGGGGCGGCAGGAAACGCCAATTATTCAGTCATTCTTGCCACAGAAAACGATGTAAGAGACCCTGTAGGCTGCAGGGTAGACTTAATCCACGTTCATCTCAATTGTTGCTATAAAATCGTTGAATCCCGGCTGAAGGTGAGGCCCATATATTTGGCGGTAATCAACGATTCCCTCAATTTAAAATGCGAAGTTAATTTACTAGTCAAGTTTTTTTGTTATATGCGTTAGGAGATTCTAGTTGGCTCCAGTTTATACCAGCGTTGGTGGTTAGACCAACCAACGCCCACATAAAAATTTTGCAAACTATCTTGGGTGTCACACCATAGGTGATTCCACTTATGTCTTGCTAGCGTTAACGCAGTTATTTTTATCAATTTCTCTTTTTGGTTTTTCACATTTCGTTTTCAATCAAGGATCGCCTGTCCGGTACTGACGATGCCCAATAGGTAGAAACAGCTGTTTATCGGTGGCTCTTAAATTGAAATCACATTGGAAATGATCTCAAAACACCTACTTTCATATATACATTGAATTACACGAAAGAAAAATATTTTCGAAACAAATATTTTTATAGGGACACTGAATTATACAAAAAAACTTTTCTCTATTCAGTTTGTATTCCAAACATTCGTTATGGAATTGAATCAGATATCATCCACAAGATTGCTACACAATACAGTAAATGAAAGAGGTAAAATTTTACTTACATCCTCACTGGTGGACATTCAATGTTTTGGCGTAAGACACTTGCATTATCGCCTCTTCAGTACCAAATCTAAATAACTATAATGCATTCATAAAATTACGAGTTTATGTAACGAATTAGTTTTATCTACTCATGTCATCAATGACAGTACTTAATGACATTCTTTCCCTTATTTGATTTAATCCTAGCCATGGAATTTTGTTTAAATTGATAGGGGTATATTTTTAGGAGAGATTCATTTTTGGGAAAGGTTCTGGCTTTCTGCTTTTCCATGTTTATAGAGTAATTTTTTTTTAATTGATTGCTTCCTTCCTTTTTTTGGAAGATTTCTACACTTTTTGTATAAAGATGGAGAAGCAAAAAGCCAAAACCTTTCTTTCCCTCCCAAAAATGTATCTCTCCTAATATACCCCTTTCAATTTGAAATAAATGGTTTTATTATTCGTCTGAATTCTCACAATTACTATAGTAACACAAGTAGAAAAATGTTTTATACAAAACTACTGTTGTTATTGTTTTGCAACAAAAATTACTTGCAACTTATTTGAAATTTACAAAACTTTTTATTTTTTTAAGGCATTCATCAAAAGGAGACACCTGGGCCAGTAAACAACTCCAGGAGGCTCTGAAAAATGGAGAGAAAATCACGAGGCCTTCTCAATGTATGAAAATTTATAAATATTGTCCTTTCACCAGTCAGATGATGATGACACTGTTAAGAATGTTTGGAAGATGAATTATTTACAGCTTCCTCAAGTAATTAATGATTTTAGAATGATTTGTACATAATTTTCCTTTATATTTATAGTACCAATTATTTTAAGTTTTTCTTATTCAGTTTCTTATCCACTCGTTAAGAAAATATATACTTTGGAATTAGTAAGGAAATATTTGTTCATGACCAATTTCTGTCAAGTACCTATTTATACCTTCTAATAGACTGTACTGTAAGCCTATGCTGAGTTTTTAGGGTGTCATTTGGCACCTCCTTAGGATGTATGATTTTTATAGTCCTGGAGTAAAAAATGAGTTTCAGCATTTTACTGTTGTAGGTAATGTATCTGAAAATGTGAAAACACAAGCCCAAGAGAGAGCATATTTTGTATAAGTTCTTGTATGGTTTTCAAAGCCGTAGCCAGGGGGGATCAACGGAGATTGATCCCCCTCCGAAAGTTCTACAAGCAACGGCCATTCAAAAATTATATCGAATACAACGATTGGCTTGTTTAAACATCATAGGAGTCATGAGAATAACACCAACCGCGGCAATGGAATTAATTACTGGTATGTACCCTCTGGACCTGTACTTTAAGAAGGTTGTGTTAAACTTTTAATGGCCATGTTACGATTGCACACGGCTGGTGAACACTTCGAAGTAGGAATGGGTCAATTGAGGCTGAGCCTATGGCGAGAAGTGCACACTGCGCAACCTCTGCTGAAGGCAACCAGTGATGCAATTGTACCCAGGTTTGTGTTTAATAAACCCTACAAAATACCAATAAAACAGAACACAAAGTCAGATGCTACGAATACAATACGCATATATACAGACGGCTCAAAAACCAAAGGAGGCTCAGGATATATGGAGTGTACTCCATATCACCAAGCCTAAGGAATAAGTGGAGAATGGGAAAAAATACCAGCGTGGTTCCAACATAACTGGCTGGTATCTCAATGGCCACAAAAGAAATAACCAGGAAAGGAATTTCTGGCAAAAAAAATAACAATCTGCACTGATAGACAAGCCCTATTAGCCTAGAACAGACGTGTTACCTCAGAGCTAGTACTAGAGTGCCACCAAGATTTAGCCAAAGCCTCGGTAGATAACATTATCCTGAGGTGGATTAAAGGGCAAGACAGGAGTAAAAGTAATCGCATTACCGACTTTTCAGCCAAGGAAGCGGCTGGACTAAAAATTTTAGGACCCAGTGGGACCTACAGCCTGATGATTTCGACAATTGCGGAACTAGCCAAACGTTACACCCATACTCAATTCCTTAGGAGATGGGATGAAATCAAAGGATTCACTCTTGCCAGGATCACCCTGGGCGTCCCTGGAAAGCTGGCGACGAAGAATTATCTAGCGATGACCAGGAAAAATTTACGCTTAACAGCAGAATTTCTGACAACTAAGAAAACACCTCCATAATATGGGGCTAGTGGACACACCTCTATCCAGGATGTATGAACAGAGAGATGAGACTGTCAAGCATGTCCTATGTGAGTGCCCGGAATTATCGCCTGAAAAGGACAGGATCGACGATGACTTAGGACAACTCCTTGGGAGGATGTCACATGTGGCCTAAGTGCTGTGGGTCTACACTCACTCTCCCTACTCTACAGATAAAGATACTATTGGAATTATGAAATCCGTTAGAAATTTTATCAAATCCTTGGCAAAACGAACCAAGTGCTTGAAAGAGGATATTGAAAAAACTTCCCCGAAATACAATGGAAAAACCTTACGGCAATGTGCATAGAAAATTTTAAAGATCTTGGCGACACTACCTGTTTCCACATGATCCCCTGAAAGGACTTTCTCTTCTCTGAAATGCCTCAAAACTCATTTAAGAAACTCCACAAGCCAGAAACGACTAAACGGTTTGGCGTTAATGTCAATCCACCGTAGAATTGACATTGACACCGAGGAGGTAATTGATTTGTTCGCTGCAAAGAAAGCTAAAAAACTAAATTTGATTTTGTAAAAAGATGTTAATATTTCTGTAATGGTTTTCTAATAAATATATATGATCATGTAACACAATTTTCTTCTTTCGTTATTTTTATATTTCATGTTTTTCTACTGTTCCACCAAATCAACCCCCCCCCCCCGAAATTGTTTTCTGGCTACGGCCTTGATGGTTTTCATACTAATTACGACTGGAATCCTCATTGCCAAAAGCCTTACAAAAAATGGGACATGAAAAATTTTCAAGAGACAGTAAATGTAAGATCATCCATACAAGAAAAAATAACCTTGACTGAGTAGGGGCATATTATCACGTTTACCAACTTATTTATAAGGCAATATAAATGTCCTTTTTGAAATAAAATAATTAATTCAACAAAATCCCCTGCATTTTGAGGTAACTTTTTTTCCCTATTTTCCTGCCCCATTTTTTGTAAGTCATTTAGTAAAAATAATCTCTATCATAACTATCATTTGAATTAATAAAAGCCGTACAAGAACTTTTCAAATTACCCCCCATTTTTTTTTATTTCTGAGGTTTTCACGTACAACTGAAAGCAAAAGGCTGACTTATTTTTTTATTTAAAGACTATAAAAATAATTTTTGAGAGATATATGATCCCCCAAAAATTGAGCATGAGCTTGTGGTCTTTAACACAGATAATGATAGTATCAAAATACACCTCTAACTTTTTCTCATGTATACACACATTTATTATTTATTTCTCAAGCTGAGCATAATACAGCTACTTCTACATGAAGACCCAACTATGAAACAAAACACAACTTCTAATTAATATAGTAAAATAAATTTACTAAAAATGTTAATCAAAATATTACTCAATAATAATAGTAATCACTTCGCAAAACTCCATTTGAATAATGTATAATTTTTTTCAAGTTTCAATTTTTTAAATTTCATTTATTTTATTTTCTAGGAGCTGTCTTCAATGAAAAAATATTTTTTAACTTTTACTTTGAGATATCATACCTTCTTTCCTATAAAATAGAAATTGACAACTTTTCCTCGAAAAAAAACTTGCATCTCCTTATTAGCCAAGAAATCAGTTGCTAATTTCTAGTGAACAGTCTGGTTAGTTAAGCGTAATATTTCAAATTTTATTAAAATACTCACCCCTCCCAGTCATTTAAACTATTTAGATCTGATTAAATTTTGAAGAACATTGTAAAAAGTGTTTTTAAGTACTGGCATTATGAGATAACATCAAAGGGAGTTGAAAAAATGTGTTAACAAGGGCTTATTGCTTTACCCAGTGCCATATTCATATGAATGACAACTCTCGAAAGTAGAAACTTGTGCTGGCCGAAGATTAACATTAAAAAATGGGTTAACAAGGGGTTATTGCGTTAGCTAGCTGCCATATTCATATGGATGACAACCCTCAAAAGTAGAAACGTGTGCTAGCCAAGGATTAGCGAGGTCTTACCTTCAACCTACAATTCCTATCACATTATTACATGATTACCAAATTATCCTTACTATTGATATACATTTTGGAAAAACCTATTTTATTTATTGATCCATTTGTAAAATACCGACTTTTTGAAAAATAATAAGTTGATTTTTTTTGTTACCATATTCTTAAGCTGCCTATTTATAATCAAAATTTTGGAATTGGTGTCAATTAAACTCTTCCAAGAAGGGTTAATGGCATTTAATAAAATCCTTAATGGTTTAGTTGAAGCAGTCCACAATGAGCTTATTAAATATTGAATTTAAAATCAGCTTTAGACGTTTCCAAGAAATATAAAGTCTAATTTTATGCAATATTCATGTTATTGGTGCTAGTTTTTTGTGAAAGACATCAATCTGGATATTCCACGAAAATGTTTTATATATATGAAGATATGATTTTTTTAGATTTCAAGTTGATTTCAAAAATGCAGGCCTATTAAAATTCTAATTTTAACATGGAGGTTTCTCAAAATAACAATAGTAAAGATTTATTTTCCCAAGAAACATACTATGTTTATAGCAGGGAAAAAACAATAATTCAAAAACTAACTATAACATAACTACGTAGGTACGAACAGATCATAAAAAAAGATAAATCAGAACTGAAACTTAAAAAAAAATATAAATCAACATGAACATAAAGGCACTCATCAGATTATATATCTATACAAACAATAAATATTTTTTCAAATTAATCCAGAATTTTTGTTTATTAAATTTTTTTAAAGCATTCGGTAGCTCATTGTAAAACTTGATACCTTTATAATAAATCGAATTTTGCCCAATATGTGTTTTCATTTTCATCAATTTTAGATTGCCTAAATATCTTGTCAAAAGGTAAAATATATCTCAAAAAGTAATATATAGTTAGTTGAATTGTGGCAAAGTGCTATTGAATGATAAATGAGAGCCATTATTTATTCATTAAATATTTCGGTACACTAGATACCTACATGTCTATATCATGATAAAATACAAACAAAAACCAAAAAAACAGAATATTACAAAAAACCAATAGATATAATTCACGTGAACTAAACATACACAGCACAGAAATTCATGTCATTAATATAAATGCGCAAAAAGTTACAACTTGATATATTATATCTCCTGATGATGCTAACTTGATTAGCGAAATATGCTTTGAGAGACAGTATTTTTTCTGAGGGACAGGTTCCAAACTCAATTCTGATTACTTTAAGACTTCCTCGTGAATATACTAACACTTCTGCAAAAGTAATTTCTTCAGTTCAGGGTGTCTTCCAACTTGGGTCACCTTCAACTTTGAAATTTCACATATGGACCTGTATTTTTTGTAGTTTTTTTTTTGACCCTCTATATTCATTCCACCTTGAAAAAGTTAATCACTCTCGATATTATTTAGAGTTGCAGATATTTGAAGAACACCAGATAAATATATTTTTTATTATGAGCCTAATAAATGCTTTAATCGAAGCAAAACAATGGCATACATCACTTTTTCAACCATACCTGATTGTCGAAAAATTATTTGTTGTTCCATTTTCATTTGGATGAATAAAGCATCAAGTACCTAAAATCTGTTGATATCGCAACCAGAGGGCCGTGAAGATTTCCCATGTCATACAACCTCCACAACCTCAAACTTTTGTTCCATCCCCATTTTGACTCATGCGGTGTTCAATAAATACAGGTTTGACTTCTTGAGGGAGTCAATTACTAATTAAATACAAATAGGTATTCAATAAATATTGATCCCTGCCTGATACTCCAAACAATTTTTCTCTTTGAACTGTTTTTTTACCCCAAATAGTTCTCGTCAAGCTAATCGTTTAATGATGTCTTGGTTCAACCACTCTTGGACCTGAGAAGACAATACTTTGAAACTGGTTTGTGAGTGATTCACTATTTCAAGTTGAATCAGTTCTTGCTCTTGGACACTGAGAAGTAATTATTTTTAAAAGCTGTTAGGTAGAATAATCAGGAGAGAATAATATTTCAAATGTTATTTGAATTATTAATTTTCTTATTGTAGTTATCCCTCTCCTACAGATTGTTTTCTCAAATTTCAATAAAACTATTGATTCATTTTAAAACAACTCCATTCAGTTCAATTATAACGCTTTTCCATTCTCGAATCACTAATGATTATTTATAGTTTATAGATTTGCCAAAATTGAAAACGAGTGACAAGTCCCAAGTCATCACAGATAAATACAGTGGAAATATATTTTGAAATAGACTGAAACCATATTTATCTGCTCGAGAATCAATACCATAGTTTGTGACAAATAATGATAATCTTTATTGCTTCAGTAGATTATTTCATCATTGTGTAAACAGTTACAAACTGTTTACACAAAAACATGTATGCACATTTTCCAGGAATATGTTTGAAATTATTTTTCATAGAGAAAAAAGATTGCTGTACTGTTTGTTACTATTAAATTCTTCTATTAGTTGTTTCCTCTAAAATGTCGCATTTTTTAAATTATATTTTCAACTTATAATTTTTTGAATATATGGTGATAGAAAACAGAAATTCTTGAATTCAAAGAAATTTGACTGATATTGTCTTTCAGCAACTTCTGTTGTTGAGGCTTCTCTTCAAGATTGAAATCTATCTCATTATTTTTCTCACCCAGAAATCGTTTTCACTGCTGAAAAATTTGTTTTCATGTCTGAAAAGTCTAAATTTTAACATATTTAAAAAACACACTTCATTGTGGGATTTCCATTTGAAAGTTTACAAAACCGTGACACGTGTTTCGCTATACAACAGCATCTTCAGACATCAAATACTGTTTTTACAAATTCTATATCGTGCTTTTATAGTAATTTGAATTATGAATATTACTACCTGCCAAATTTCTACATGACAAATTCATTACCTAAACTATTCACCTATCTAGGAATAGCTCATAACACTTCTTTTAAGATCTGTCAAAAATACCAATTTCTTCCTTTGCAAAGTAAATTCATTAAAGAAGAACAATTCAAATCTATTTGACCATTGAGCAATAATCCAAATTTTTTTCTTTGATTTCTTTTGATTTCTAAACATTCCAAAAGATTGAGTTTTGAACCTTTCTCTTTCAAATGCAATACCTACGTCATAATTGCGACTGAACTGTCCATCGGTCAAAAAATGATTTGCAAATGTTAAATTGGTCTTTCCATTCAAAAAACTACTCATATGCACTTCTATCATTTTGGAAAAAGTTCTTTCGGTTTGTCCGATATAAAAATTTGAATAAGAACCACAAGTCAACTTGTATACCACAGATCCATCTGAAACTGAAGTTTCATCTTTATTGTTTTCAATGAGTTCACTTAAATTATTATTTTTATAGGCATTTTCTTTGCCTTTTAATGCAAAAGTAAATTCATAAACCATTAATGATAAAACTAAGTCTATTCATACGGTAACAGCCAAACACCATCAAATTTCACCATCGTTTGCATCAGATAACTACAGAGCTCCAATATCAATAAACTTTTCATTTTGATGAAATATATGGGGTATTTTATATAGAATGTTTTCCAGATGAGTTTAAGCTGAAAATTAGGTGCCTTTTTTGTGCTGTTGACAATTTCTGAATGTATAAAAAATATATACAAATGTTCTTCATTTGGGAAAATAAATTGGATTAATTCGTCATTTTTCAAAAACTTTTCTACTAGTAGAAAACAAAACTGCTGAAACAAATTATGAGATAAACTAAAACACAGCTGTCCAATAAAGAATTATTTATTCTGTGAATACAAGTACAACTTGGTTATTTAGTTATATTCTAAAAAATGTATTAAAATGAAAGTGATATATTATTTCAGAAAAAGTACTAACATATGCAAGAAAATTTCCAAAGCATTCTATCGAGATAGAATGATAGATTTCACACAGCCTTCTATTAATTTTATAAATTTGTCACAAGATCATCCATTCCTACTGGTTGATGCGAACAAAAAGAATATGAAATTTTTATTTCTTGTTTTGGAACATTCAACAATACTGAACTGGTCGTCCGGTATACACCTATCACCTCTGATACATACTGCAATAACCAAGGGAATGATATCGGACAGAAAACAAATGTCAATAGTTTAAAATTATCTAAAAGTGAAAAGAACAATGAACAATTGAAACATAAGAAAACGATACTAGGAATAAGCAAACGTAACTGAAATTATCCAAACTGGGTAATTTAAATACCTAGGGTATTTCAATAAATATTCTGGCTATCAAAATAAAAAATAGTTCTCATAGAAATAAATAATAATTATACACATTCTCTTACTCCTGTGTAACTTCATTTCTTGCCCTTTTTATCTCCTTGAATATCTTTCAAAGTAGAGCCAGTAGCCTCTGCTAACCGACTCTTCAACGCTAGAAGTTTCTCAACCTCTGGAGCCCATAGCGATTTATTTGCTCCTCCTTCCTTGAGCTTCCTCACCTCTAAAGCCTTAAAAAATATATTGTTAATGATGATGACCTAACATTTTTTTTGTAAGTTCCGAAAAAATCAGATACCAAGAATTATAGGCAAATATCTACTTAACAAATCCTTGTAAAATTATGAAGAGAAACTTCCAAATAAATTTATTTCAAATGATTTTTTCTTTTAATTTGTATCTGAAAGACACTTATATGCATGTTCTATGAATTCTTGTGAAAAGTTTTTACTGATATATTCAATTTAGAGAAGTGTTGTTGTATTTCGACAAACATCAATTAAATTATTACAAAATATTTTCATACTTTTTTATTAGATAATGGAAGTCTGAACTAGTAAAATTCACCATGAAACATTGTCAACCACTTTCAAACAAATTTTCATACATATTTACATGTGCCTTTTTCCACATAAGCCACTCGAGTATCAAACAAACTTATTAAATATATTCTTTATTTGACAATATATTTTTCATTTTACATTCAATAAATATATTTTGCATTAAATTGATGGATATAGCCATTACTACGTGGTAGGAAAGCATAATGAAGAAAAGAGAATTGAAACTTTCTATGTTTTTTTCCACTTTTATTTGTAACTAACGTTACTGCAGTTTCGTCCTATAAGGACATTTTCAAACTTATACATTATATAAAAAGTTTAATGTATAAGTTTGAAAATATCCGTATAGGATGAAACTGCAGTAACATTAGTTACAAATAAAAGTGGTAAAAAACATAGTAAGTTTCAATTCTCTCTTCTTCATTATATTTTGCATTCTTCAATAAACATCATATTAATATGATACATGTGTAACAATTCTCGGAAATGTTCTCCAATAAACTGAAACAATTTTTACTAAGTTTTATGTAAGAAGAGTTACAGTAGTTACTTTGAAGGTATTTCAACTGTATGGAATAACATTTATATATTTACATTTACATAAGCTACCTGTGTAGTGGAAATAGATCACCTCACTTCGGGTAAAGACAAATTTTATTACACCACATGTAAAAGTTAGTTAATAAGACCAATCATAAACAACTACTCACTTGTTTGGCTACCTCCTGTTCAAGTTTTTTAACTTTTTCTGCATCCATTGTGATAATTTGAACTGTTTTTTTCTGAACAACTGCAGTTTTCTGAGCAACTTCTAACTTTTTTTTCAGTTCTTGAAGTATGGTAACTTCTGGTTGCCAGACAGTTTTTGCAGCACCACTTGATTTAAGGAGTCTCACTTTATCCCCCTAAAATTGAAATAAATAACATATGCATGACTTGTATCTATTTAAGTATGATTTATCGTGACAGCAATATCAAACATGAACTTGTATATTTGAATTAAACTAAAAACAAAATTTCGACAAGTAAAGAATGCATTTAAGGGACACTTCACTGAGAGATTTTCTAACAAAAATTTAACAGACAGCATATAATAAATCACATATTGCGGTTTTGTGAACTAGCTATTAAAAATCTCACAAAGTGTTACTTAACCCTTTCGCTGCGTAAAGCGCACATGCGCGCCTTCCCGTTTCTTTGTAAAATGCGTATGGCGCTCTTGAGCGTCCTGTCTATATGGAGATTTATCCAATATTTAAAATGTGACGCAGTTTCGGGAGATTGAGCAAACTTTGTTCGCATTTTTTTAAAGCTAACTACTGTTTATAGATGGCGTCACGTCTCAGTAATTCACATAGGTAATGTTTAGATTAGGTTTGTAGGTTCAAGTCTGTTCATTGTGATTATAAATTTAATTGTTTGTATTTGTATTATAATGGACGATATAAATAAAGCTGGGCCTTCAGGTGTAAAAAGACGTAAGACTGTGCAAGTGAAAAATGAACAAAAACTGACTGTTGAGGAAATGATGCAGTTTTTATATAATTCAAATTCAGATGATGAGTATGAGGACGAATGTGATGTAAATAACAGTAAGTAGATGAATTTCATAATGAATATGTGGTTTGAAATTAATATTTTTAGTTGGAATTGAAAATGTTTTTGAAAGTGACTCTTCAGGAAGTGATACTGAGGATGATGTAGAGAACAAAGTAAATAATACTGACTTATAGATTACAGAACATGAATGGACCAAAACAACTAGCGGTATGAGACAGATTCAGTTTTCAAAAAGAAATGAATTGTTAGTCGATAGTCCTGGTGATTGTGCGTACGATTGGTTTAGGATGTTGGTTGACGATGAGCTTTCAAATATGATTGTCTCACAAACTAACAGTTATGCAGTTGAAGTCCTTTCTACCAGCAGAGGATGTGACCGTTTAAGGATTTCTGTTTGGAAGGACCTGACAATATCAGAATTGCTAATATTTATTGGATTAACCTTCCTTACTGGAACAATACAATTGCCTAAGATACAAAACTACTGGAAGAAAAATAGATTATTCTCGACTTATTTTTTTGCGTACATGAGTAGGGACCGCTATTTGCTTATAATGAGATGTCTTTACTTTACCAAAAATGAAAATGAACCAGCCCCAGTAGATCGTTTATATAAAATAAGACCACTGCTAGATCATTTTAACAATAAAATGAAGAGAGTATATTACCCAGGCAAATATTTATCTCTTGACGAGTCTATGATTCTGTGGAAAGGGAAACTGCTATTCAAGCAATATCTCCCTAAGAAACGGCATAAATATGGAGTAAAGCTTTATATGCTGACAGAAGCCGATTCTATAATTTTAGACGTCCATATATATGCTGGTGCAGGTGATATAACAGGTGGTAAGTCTCACACAGAAAGAATAGTACTCCACTTAATGCGCAATTTTTTCGACCATGGACATTCGGTCCATATGGACAACTATTACAATAGTTACAACTTGGCAAAATCACTACTGGATAGAAATACTTTTTATACAGGCACTCTTAGAAAAGATAGAAAAGACTGTCCGAAAAACGTCGTAGACGGAAAGTTAAAAAAAGGCCAGACCAAAAGTATGTACCGAAACAATGTAATGATTTGCAAATGGCGAGGTAAGAGAGATATAATATACATCTCTACTGAATAAAAAAATGAGATGGTAACCGTAAGAAATAGAAGAGGGGATGAGAAAGTTAAGCCACTACCAGTCGTTCAATATAATAAATATATGGGCGGAGTAGATCTTCAAGACCAAATGTCTTCTTATTATCCGCCGACACGCAAAACTTTACGTTGGTATAAAAAAATTGGCTTACACATGTTTCAGCTATATTTGCAGAATGCTCATAAATTGTATAATAAGCACTATGGAAAGAATAGGAAAATATCATTTTATAAGTTTCGATTGTCACTACTTGAAAAGTTGTTACCAGAAAAATGTCAAGAAGCAGAAACTTTTTCAGGTGTAAACCACATACCTTCAAAAATTGAGTTACGTAATGAACATGGAAAAACTCTTAGAAAAAAATGTCGGGATTTGCGATAAAAAGAAGATTCGTAAAGATACTATATATCATTGTGTAGAATGTCCCGATAAACCTGGCCTCTGCTTAGGCATTTGTTTCAAAGAATATCATGTATCAATATACAGAGACATCATTTCACCAAAAAAGTTAATAATTTGCATATTTTTATTTTACAGTTTTATATTCCTGTTTTTATGAATAAAATTTTAGTTTGTATCAAAAAATTTGTATTTGATTTACAAGAATTTTTATCAAGCGCACTAATGCGTCCTCCGCATTTTTAAAAGAAATTCTTCGAAAACTGCGTACAGCGCACATGCGCGTCTTGCAAAAATTCAGGACAAATTTATTAGAGTCGGTTTTAATACATGTATGAAAAACAATGGTTAAACAAATATCGAGTTTAGTTTTTAAAAACTATTGCTTCATGGATTTTCATGAAGTAATGACCAACACAATCACCAAATAATTATAAAGAAATGAAACATGTTATTATTGTCATATTGTGTTCAACCGGCATCATGTATTTGAGATAATGATGATTATTGTTACTCTAACCTGCTTAGCAACTTCCTCCTCTAATTTTTTAATTTCAGCATTTTCACTTCCTGCCCTCTCACTCTGTGTGCCAGCAAATTTCTTTTTCAATTCATCTGCTGTTGCTTGTTCAATTTTGGCGAAAAGAGGAAAAGGCTCGCCTATTTTGTGTCCAGCAATTAGTAATTTAACGATTTGAGGATTGCTGAAATCAGATAACTTCATAAGTGCGGTATATATGGTAGAAAACAATCTCAATACATATGTAGACAAATTATGACAACTGATTAGTCTCACATACAAAAATAATAATATGTAATTGAAATGTGTAATAATAATTGATATGAAATATGAGGGTACCTCCAATAAATAATATATTCAAAAGACGTTTGAAGGATTAATTAGTGAAAATATAGTATATTCCTATGTATGACTTTTCATGTAACTTTTTATTTATACATATGTATTTGTAATCAGAGTGTATTTTTTCATGTTAATTTAATTTATGATGTGACAATGTATTTACTATTGTAAATGAATTAGTTTCTCAACTAAATATATATATATATGTGTGTGTGTGTGTGTGTGTAATTTCAAAAAAAACTTGTATCATACCTTGCTGTGATCACCACATTTGAGCAGTTCATCTGACTTTTGAGGTTATCGCTAGTATCCGGCATGTAAGGTTGTAGAAGTGTAGCCAACAAACATGACAAGTTACAGCAAATTCCAATCACAGTTCCTGCACGTGCCCTTATATCAAAAATAAAAAAAGTTACAAATACATGAATTCGAAATCATCAAAATCTCACTTCTCTTCATCTGTTCCTTTCAAGAGAACCCAGGGCTGATTACTCTGCATGTAATGATTGCCATGTCTAGATATGTTGAGAATATGCCTTATCCCATCCCGGAATTTAGCTTTCTCTAGAGAAGCAATGTAACCTTTCAATTCTTTGGTACAAAGTGCTAATAAAGTGTAATCTTCATTATTAGGATTCATTTCGGGTATGGTTTTATCAAAATTGTTCTTTACAAACATCAAAGCCCTGAAAAAAACCTATAATTATTACATGAAAACTCAACCAAGATTCGATATCATTAAACTATCAAGAGGAGCATACTTGACAAAACTTATTAAGAGTAATATTTACCATTGAAATTTTTTAACATTCAATCAATTCATGGGAATGAATAAACTTTAACAATAATATAATATTTATCAAACGATTACCTGTTAATGAAATTTCCTAGGTTGTTCAACAACTCAGAGTTGTTTTTGATAACCAAATCATTCCAACTGAAACTGGAATCTTGAGATTCTGGTCTGACATAGAGCAAATAAAATCTCCACACATCGCTAGGTATTCCAGTACTCTTTGCATCAGTTCCAAAAACACCTACCCCTCTTGATTTCGAGAATTTACCATCCTCATAGTTCAGATATTCTGAAAAATTTGCCCAAATACAACACAGAACATTATATAAAATCCAGCAAATTGTAAACAATCACAACTTTGCGAAATGAAACTCTAAGAGAAATTCTGTGAAATTTGTTTTGAATATGATCCAACACAAACTCTTACCTGTTGCCATTATATGAGATACGGTAATATAACCCTTGTTGGTACCCATTAACATAGAAGGAAACAAAATTGCATGGAAAGGTACATTATCTTTAGCCATAAAATTGTACAAAGTAACGTCTGTTCCCTTTGCCGGTCTCCACCACTGCTCAAATTCTTTGGTGTAAGCTTTACTGATAGACAAGTATCCAATTAGAGCATCAAACCAAACATAGAATACTTTATCTCGGAAACCATCTATAGGTACAGGCACCCCCCATTTGAGATCCCTAGTTATGCATCTAGGTTTGAGTCCTTCTTTCAGCCAAGATTTAGCTATAATTTGGGCATTATTCGACCAACCTGGTGCAGAAAACTTGATCCAATGATGAATCAATGGTTCCAACTGAAAACATAGTCTTATATAAGAATCTAGACACATTCACACATTCACATTCTACCTTTGGTAGATCTATAAAAAACTGATTTGAAGACTTCAACTTTGGTGTTTTTCCACATATCTTGCATTTGGGGTTCTTTAACTCAACTGCATTGACCAATTTACCGCACTTGTCGCATTGATCCCCTCTAGCATCTTCATAGGTACATCCTAGATTTGGACATCCACCTTCTACAAATCTATCAGCAAGAAACCTGTTACAATTCTCACAGTGCAACTGTTCTACTGACTCTGTGAACATGAAACCATTGTCGTTGAGTTGGAGGAACATTTCTTGGCATATCCTGAAAGAATAAGAATGATAAATTCAAAAATTCAATACACAGAAGTTGTGATCCATGTATAAAACAGACATAACCAGAAGATGGCAAATGAGACTTTGCCAAAACGTTGTGAGAATAATCCTTATGAGGATAAAATACACAAAACACGAAGTGAAACCCGAGAAAACAGCTCATCATAATTTGTCTGTGAGAATCTTCAAAGAGCCACCGGTAGACAGCTGTTTCAGCCTATTGGGCATTATCAGTACCGGACAGGCAGTCCTTGATTGAAGACAAAATGCGAATAATCAAGAAAAGCACTTAATAAAAATAACTGTGTAAACGCAAGCGAGACATAAGAAGAACCACACATTGGTGTGACCCAAGTCAACTTGCCAAGTTTTTATGTCAGTGTTGGTGGTTTGATCAATCAACCGACAATTGCAGTAGCAGGAATTTGGAAAGCTAACCTGAAATGCCATCGAAAAACGAATCCACATGTTTCTAGAAACGATATGAAATCGAGAAAGGTTAATGCAGTCAAGCTGCTGGAAAATAATTCCGGTGGCTCTTAAATTGAAATCAGTATGGGAATGATCAGAATAGTATTTATCTATTTATGTTTTGATTTTCATGGAATTATTTTCCAGCAACATTGCATTAACCTTTCTCAATATACATATACATACATATATATAAATATATTTCATTATAATATATATATTTCATGAACTGTAATATACTTACTCAGTTTGTTCAGGGTAAGTCGTCCTACCAAAATGATTGAAACTGATATTGAACCATTTATAAGCCTCATTATGAATATGAAAATATTTGTCACATATCTCTTGACAAGTAAGACCTTCCTCAAGAGCTTTAGTTTCAGTTGCTGTTCCATATTCATCAGTACCACCTATGTAAAGGGTATTATTGTTGCATAGTCGAGAGTATCTTGCAAAGACATCAGCTGATAAGACACATCCAATGATATTACCCAAATGCGGAACATTATTGACGTAAGGTAAGGCAGAGGTAATGAGGATATTTCTTTCTCCAGGAACAGGTAACCTAAATGGATACAAATGTAAAAAAAATATTTTAAATATTTTGCTCAAATTTCTATTCTTAAATAAGACAAACTCACACACAGTCTTTTTGTTCCTTCAATTTAGGTAATTTTGATATGTCACTTTGCCAAGCTTTTTCAGCAAGCTTTATCTCTTCACTAGTCACAGTTTCCTCAATATGAGACGATTTTTCAACATTATGGAAATATTCTGCAGTTGGTGCTGGATATTTGGCACCATTTAATAAGGCGTTGTAAGATGAATTTAGTTCAATTTTGAATTGAGATATGGCATCCTGAAAACCAAGTTAAACATCAAAATATTCAGGTTAAGAAAACTGTAACTTTTAAAATAAATATATTTCATTTCTATTTTGATAATACACATCTGAACAAAATATTTCACATAAAATATAAAACACTGGTTGAACAGAAGCCTTATAATTACTTAAATACTCTAGGTAGTGTAATAAATTTTATATTATTTTATAAATTAAATAGTTACCTTAAAATGTGGATTATCCTCCAAAGTTTGAAACCAATTTGAAAGATTAGATAAAGGTGTAATATATTCTTTTGTTGCAGCTGGACATGTCAAAAAAGGGTACAATGTACTCCATATGGCAATGTCAGCATTTGTGATGTTGTTCTAAAAATGAAAAACATTTAGTTTAATCAAATAAACACTTCAACCTTGAAAATTGATTTCTGGAATACATGTTTTGAGTTTTGTTGACCACAATATTCATTTGTTAGTCATTGTAATCAATATACATATGTTACATTGATTATAATATCCATATGTTAATAAGGTTATCAAGAGGTGTTTTGGGTTTGTTGAAATAAAAATGCTCACTTTATAATAAGAAGCAGCATATTTATAAAAAAAATAAAAACACTTCCAGTGGCATCAACTAATAACGCAACACTAACTCATCACATATTTCAATCAAATAACATTTGGTTGAAAAATAACACCTTGAAAACGGACAGTTTTGAAAATATGACTATGAATATATTTTTTTTTTACATTCTTGTGGATTTCTGCTCATGATCGGTAAGGCAGGTATGATGATATAACATATTCAAATATATACATATACACAATACCTACATACATAAAAATGAAGTTTGGTAACTAAATAGATTTTCTGAGCATCAGAAAGTTTTTTTAAGTCTCAAGTGAATTTTTTGTTGGTAGTGTTTTTTAATGGATGCACTTGATTTCTTGGTGTGAGGTGGATGTTGGGGAGTGTATTTTTATATACTGTATGTTTATTAATTGGTGATTTAAATTTCAATTTTTTTAGTACTGAATATTATGAGCAGAAAATAAAAATACTATTTAATATGTTAAGCCAAAACAAAATGTTGTTAGCATATTCAGTTTGAGATTAATCATCAAAATAAAATTTTAAATAAGAAACTAGGCATTGCTAATTATTTTAATTTATATTTCATATATAGTGTAAACGAAATAACATCAGTTTTCCAAAATGTACAGCAATGGACCCATGACTACCCTATTATATCAACTAATTACACAGAATTCACGCCTTTAATAATTAATGAACTAAGAAATATTATAATCCTAACAAAACTAACAGAGCAGAAATTAAAAAAAAATATTTTTTTAAAAAAGTTTTGAGGTAGCTGATTACGCAATATTAAATTTAATTAACACATCACTTAGAACCGGTGTGTTTCCTGATCAATTTAAGGTTTTCACTGTTGTTCCTGTACCGAAAATTAACTCAATTAAAGCTGAACATTTTAGGCCATTAAATATACAACCAACTCTTGAGAAAGTTTTAGAACTGTTTGTATATAACCAATTAATTCAGTACTTTAATACCAATGAATTGTTTCTAGGCAACCAATCAAGTTTTAGAGCTAGACACTTATGTGAAACGTCTCTACAATTTTAAATAACTAAATGGAAAAATACAATTGATAGAAATCAGTACATTGTTGCGACATTTCTCAACCTTAAAAAAATTGAAATATTTTGGGATATCAGTTGTCCAAACTGGTTTTCAGTTGAAGAACAATTTTTACATTAATAAAACTAACACTAAATTTGGAATGAATAGTACATTTTATGAAGCCTTAAAAGAATTTAATAAACTATCAGAATTTGTAAAAAACACTGATTCAATAAACCAATTCAAGTCATCATTAAAGAAATGACAGCTCATTATGATATTTGTTTTTTTTTGTTGGTGTTTCTTTAATGTAATCTAACCTAACAATCTATAGATGTGTATGTATATTTTGTTTTCCTTTAAATGTACTTTCAAATGTTCATTATATTTACATAGTTCAATAATGTTATAAGATATTTATAGATTTATATCTTTTTATTTTGTTTGTATATTAGGCTTACCTACTAAATAAATAAATATTACTTGTACAAGAAATTCATAAATGGATTCCAATTTTGAATTGTTGAAAGTTTTGTATAAACTTTTTATTCTGTATGTATGAGGGACAGCTGTTTCTTGTAGCATATAGCATAGTTCTGTAGTGAATACACATTTTTATGACATGTAGCATACTTTGTTTATGTATAGATGTACTGTGAGAAGCCGTAGCGAACATTTGAACCATGTTATATTTCACACATAATGGCATCGATAGGTCTTTCAAATGAATAAAAAATTTCGATGATATCTCACACACTTTGTTTCATTTAAATTTGAAAGACCCTGTAGACCTCCACTGATGAAAATTTTATCCCTGGCAACAAAATTTCATTTTGACATTTCCAAGCATTTTCTGCTCTATTACCTTATCTGACACTGGAAAAACCACACCATTATATGTTATACAAATTTTGTATATCAATTTTTTTTACTAGTTATCTTACATAGGGATAAGCTTACATTAGTATTTGCAATAATTCAACTCCATGGATTATTGCATCATACATCACACATCATGATTCTTTCACTATTTCATTATCTGACAAAATACTTACTCCTACTAAGAATTTCTTATTATTGAATTCTTTCTCCAATGTATTCAGAGCACCTAGCAAATTGGATTTGAGTTTTTCATTTTTTGAAGATGTTCCGAATAGAAGGGTCAAACTGGGAGATAAAGTAGCAGCTTCCCATTCTAACCAGTTGTAAACTTCAACAGAATCCTCTCCAGGAGGTAGTAAATAACATAAAGCAGCATTTGAACTAAAGAGTGTTGTATCGCTGTCTATTTCTATACATGGTAAATGTTTTGGTTGGGGAATTTGATCTAGAACAAATATATCCAGTTTGTTTTCAAGTTCCGAGTCATTAGATGAGTAATGTTTCTGTAATAACTTACCATGTGGATCAACAATTTTTATATCAACTGCCACTTTGGCAAAATTTTTTGCTACTATTAATTTTAAGGTAGCTGGGTTAAACTCATTAGAATATATAATCACCATTTTGAAACTTACTCACTTCACGTAAGTAAATCTAGACTAACTTATCATAAGCAAGAACAAATATGACTAAATGCAAAAATACCGGGATTTCCGTTGATACCACACTAACCCCCTTCATCCGTCTCCTCAATTGAATTCTATCTCTTTTTACTGCAATTTTGTAAAGAACGTGCCTCACTTGGGTTTTTCTCAAACAGGACTGTATTAGCTAACTAGTGAATTTCCTTTAGTAAATTCCAAACAACGATTTTTTAAATTATTTTTTGAGATTGTTTCACATGAAATTGTTTTTTTTTTGTATCAACCACATCGACTGCTACGGCCATTATTTGTTCTGTCTTTTATAATTCTTCTCAAATATTCCAATTGTCGAATTCTCATCGATCCACTAAAATAATATATTTCATCAAGTTTTGGGCCCAGAATTAAATTCTCACCGTTATAATTTTGTAAACCGATATCGATCTGTGGAAGAAGTCAAATGAAATGTAATCGAACAGTGCATTTTCGTTGATTGATAAACTATGACATCTGGAAATTTTCTGAAAAAACTTTGCTGGAACACAAGGAGCTGTGTCGCAGGTGAACAAGTTCGCTATTAAAAAAATATCAAAGCTAAATAAAAAATTATTTTTTTCATTGATCCTGTAAATTACATCCATGCTCAAAAAGCAAAACCATCAAACAAGTATGGTATAATCTTCAAAAAGTTTTTGGTCTGACTCGACGTGTCGGTTTGTTAAAAGCCTTGATAAATACCAAATTTGATGACTCAGGCATCTATTGAAGATTATGTCAAAAATAGTTTCGACTGCTCATAAACTATTAGGAATTGCTATGAAAATAACCGACAACTGGGTTGGTACTTTTTTATTGGCTGGATTACATCAAGAAAATTCATCCAAGAGATGAAAAATATCTTCCGTGATTGCAAATTTTTGGAAGAGAAAGGAACTCAGAAAACATTATGTACTCATCATTTGTAGTAGGTGAAATGATTTCCGATTATTGGTTCATTGATTCAGATGATTGACAACGTATGACTATGAGACGATATCTGCTGGATAATTCAAGAAAAATCGGAATAAATAAAGTTCAGATATAAATAATAAACGGTTGTCAGTTGATTGTATATGTAGAATTTGAATCTCAACATATTCATTCTATACTTATAAATGCGAAAGTCACTCACTTAATACTTATTCATCTCTGTTTCTTCATACTGGTAAGTCCTTGGAAGCTAAAATTAGGTATATATGTGTTTCTTAAGTCTCAGATGCCCACTTAGGAAGGATTTTCGAATATTCCAACTGGGCGCCCCCCGTAGGACTAAAAGAGGAGCGTTTTCATATGAAAATTACCTTTTCATCACTGTTTCTCCGTACCGCTATATTTTCAGAGGCTGAATTTTTTTATTTATTTTCGTTTCATGTTGTAGATATACAGTTAGAAAGGATTTTCGAATGATCCACCTGGGGCGCCAGCCGCGGGTGGAGTTTGATGTATAAGTATGAAAATGTCCTTATAGGACGAAACTGCAGTAAAAAACATAAAAAGTTTCAATTCTCTTTTCTTCATTATGATTTCCTACCACGTAGTAACGACTACATCCATCAATTTATTGGAAGGTTCCTATTCATCACTGATTCTCCGTACCGCTATATTTTCGGAGGCTAAAATTTTGTATAAAGGTTCGTTTTCATTTTCAAGAGAGAATTTTCAAATATTCCAACTGGAGAGAGAGCCCTTACTGGGGATAAACGGGAAGCGTTACATATGAAAATTACTTATCATCACTGTTTCTCCGTACCGTTCTATTTTCGAATCCTGAAATTTGTATGTAGGTTTGTTTTATGTTGTAGATGTGCAATAAGAAAAGGTTTTCAAATATTCCAACCGGGGTGCCAGCCGCGGGGGAAAAAGGCGGGTTCATAAAATCAAGTTACCTTTTCACAACTGTTTCGCCATACCGGTATATTTTCGGAGGCTGAAATTTAGTATGTAGGTTCGTTTTACATTTTAGATGTGCAATAAGGAAGGATTTTTGGATATTTCATCTGGGGTGCCATTCGCGGGGGAAAAAGGCGCGTCTATGAATTATTTTTTTTTTATCACTGAATACAATAAAATATTTGGAAATGTCCTTGTAGGAAGAAATTGCAATAATGATAGTTATAAATACAAGTGGAATAAAAACATAGAAAGTTTCAATTCTCATTTTTCATGATGATCTCCTACCACGTAGTTACGGCTACATCCATCAATTTATAACAAATAAATGATTCCTCCTTGATTCGTCCCTGTGCCATAAACCTCTCTCTCAAAGGTTTTTCCTTTGTAAGACACATGACATAGTTTTGACACTCCACATTCACAACACTTTCCTGTTGTTTTCGAAAGAAGTGGCGGGAAACAATTTGTTTTCTATTTTGTTATTCGTTAATTTTAGATAGGTGCGTGCCTAAATGAAAAAATCTACATATTTCACTAAAAAAATCCATTTCGATAAATGTAATGAAAGTTGAAAGACAAATGGAAAATATAATAGGACAACAAGACCTATTTCTTGAATCGCGTTCGCGTTTTTTATTTTTTTACACGTCATCATTCATATTTGGGAATGGTTCTGAAATGGAGAAATCAGCATTAAAGTCAACAAATCTGCAATCTCAAAATTAATAGTGAAACAGGAAAATAATCCCAAATTCGCGATCTTATTGCAAGTTGTCTGTAATACACCTGAATTTCGTTTTTCACCTGTATCACCTGCAAACCGGTTCGCCTCGGCGCATGTGCAATACAAAAAATATCAATCAGAATCGCGTGGGCCGCCATTTTGATAAAGCGCTTTGTGTTTTAATGCCGTGAAAATGTTTCGATGATTAATTAATTTAAATCAACTGATTAAATCAGTATCTTTCTTCCGAATTATCAAGGTGAGTTGGTGATGAATATTTTATTGTTGTACTTCTTCAGGATGAACTCGAGAAAATATAAATGAATATTTTCAGATGCGGCTTCTATGTTTGTAAACAGTTTTTGATTCTGTAAAAACTATAAGACATTTTATGGGTATACAAGTATCAAAAGATTATTTATTATTAACTTTTTTGTTTAAACAGTATTTTTTTGTTTATTTTGATTCTTTGACAAGGCGGGAAGAGCGTTGACGCCTATTTTCAACATAGGAAACTTTACCTCATTCATAAAATCAATAGGGGTTATTTTAGCTTATTTTGAATTTTACAAATTTTTTATCTTATTTCTGGCATCAAGAGTATCCATTTATAATTGAGGCTACATTCGCGGTAGATTTACTATTATAATTACATCATTCCTAGTTGAAGTAAAATCAATACCTAATTTGAATCACAGGTGCTAACTAGTATGATTGTGATATGAGATTTGCAATTACTTATAATTGCCTAGAATTTATGTTTTCACAAAAACTTGTATGTTGATAACTAGGTATTCCTGCTGCTTCAATATTTATTCAATCAAATACTTTTCATTTTCTAACACAAATTGGTTCAGTTTTTAGTACACACTACACATTTTTGTCATGGTGGTATATTCTAATTCTGGCAGAACAATTTCCAAGGTCAATATTGATTACTAGAGAAAATTCAGATATCTGATCATTGAACCTATGTTTGATATTACTTAAATTTCCGATTTTTGTATATTGTTAGCCTAACTCTCAAATGTCCATTTATGGGAAATTTCATTTTTGGAGTTATTTTCTTTGATATTAAGTCTGGTCCAAATCCTCAGGAGACTAGCCTAAACAAGTGGTTCAACTTCCTTTACAACTGAAATATTTTTAATTTTTGAGTTGAAAACCAACTTAGTGGACCAATTGACTAACAGGTCATTTTATTCTAATTCTCAAATATGAGTAAACATACAATTATAACAAAATAATTTTCATTTGAGAAGTTTTTTAAAACTTCAAAAAAATTATAATTAACAACAGTAATACAAATAACATATTAGAACAGAAAAAATTGAATGCTAAAAAATCATTTTCATACTTTAAGTGCAATTTCTTCTAGTCAAACTTTTGACATCGACCACCGCTTTATATTCGCTTGCTACTAAGTACTACTACTACAGTTGAAGTTGATAGATACAAACAATAGAAAATATTACTTCTGAGCATGGGTGCTGAAAAAAATCATAAACATCATATCAAGCTTTTTTAATCAGCCATGCTTTTACTGTATATTTTAAGTGTTTTATATTAAAACTTGTACATGTTTTTTTTCTTTGTGTCATTGGCATCGACTACATTGGTCATTAGCCTCGTGTCCTGGGTAGGCAATGTTAACTCGTACATGTTATATAGTATATTGTAGCCATCAGAATAATTTATTTCATCTAAAGATCGTTGGGTATAGAACATGTCAATTATGTTACATAAATTTGTGTGGTAAAGAAACATTCACAATTTGTCACAAACACAAAAAATTACCTAAGTATAAAAAACTAGTAGTAGTTTCATAGGAGAACATGGCCTTCATGGCGAGTCACAATTAGAGAGAACAAAATCCAGACTGGTAGATCATGGTCAATTGGAACATTGTTAATGGTATATGCGTTGATTGCAAGGTAATAACAGACGGTTCTTAATTGAGTACCGATAATAATTAATTACTGTTGAATGAATGCAAATAAAATAAATTTGATGATTTTTAGTACTGACAGGTGTAGAAAAGAGAAACCAGTGAGTATACATTGGCAGAGCAATAAAACAAAAATCATTGAATACACAAAATTTTTAGGAGTAAATATAGATAATTTCCTGAAATGGAATAGGTAGACTGATTATGTTTATCAAAAATTGAACAAGGTCATTTATGCAGTCAGAACTACATCAAAATTCGTGAACGAAAAAACCGTAAATAGTCTGTACCATGCAAATTTTAAGTCAGTGTTGAGATATGGAATTATGTTCTGGGGAACAGAACATAATTCCATAGTTTTGAGAACTAAGTATCTATAAAATGGGCCCACTGCTGTTCAACTTGTTTGTATCGGACATAGAGTTTGTTTTCAAATATTCAGAATTTCTTATGTTTGCTGATGATTTCAAACTTTATCGAGCAATTACTTGCCGGGAAGATGCTGAATTAGGTCTAAAAGATCTCGAAACCTTTTTCATGTGGTGAAGAAATATTTTGTTAGAGGTAAACATTGATAAATGTCAAATCATTCATTCGCTAAAATTAGAAGTCCAATATTTTCGAAGCTTTTCTTCACCTTACCATTTTCTTTGTAAGTATCAGATTTGTCATATTTTTTTTCTTGTAAGTACTAGAATTGTTTCATCTTTTAGTAATGTAGTCACTAGACATAAGGATTTATTAATATTTTGTATTTCACACTTTGTTAAATGTTTTGTAAAATTGAAATGTAAATAGGTTCGTTCCAACCTTGAGTCACAAACAGATTTCCAACTGTTTGTAAATCGTTGACAACGCGCATGTCTGGTAAATATTGGTTTCTGATTAATTTGAAATTTCTGATTGGAACAGCTGTTAGTTCAACTGAAGTTTGGCATGGAATTTCAACATAACCTTTAAAAATAATTTGGGAAAGAAAGTTTTTGGCTTTCTACTACTCCATCTTAATACAAAAAAAGGGGATGAGGGAATCTTCCAAAGAAAGGAAGGAAGTAATCAATCAATTTGAAAATAAGTAACTCTATACATGGATGTGTAGATCATGCAAAGAAGTAACTTTCAGACACAAACTGAAAGAATGTCCTCCTGAAACAGCTACTTTCATATAAACATTGAATTACACGAAAGAAAAAAAAATATTTCGAAACAAATACTTCTATATGAACACTGAATTATACAGAAGATACTTTTCTCTACTCAGTTTGTATTTCAAACATTCCACAACGAATGTCACTCCTAAAAATATAACCCCTTCAATTCTTTAAAAATAAATCTATTCAAGTGTATTTCTGGAGAGTAAAAGAAGGTTGCAGTATTTTATATCTCTATTCTATTTACTTATCAAAATGGAACTGGGAGGTCACCGCAATAATTAATTTGTGTAATTAAAGATGTTCATATAATAGGTTCACTTAAAGAATTCCCAATCTTTCCTGCGAAAGCAAATACATAATTTATTTTATAACAATTTTTGCAGGTTATGTTGTTTGTAAGTTGCATGAACATAAAACAGAAACAGTAATACGGAATACGCATGCGTCAGATTGATGGTTAGAAGATAATCCTCAAACCATTCTGATAGATTTCGAACAGGTTTGAATCTTGGATGGAACAGAAAACTGATAGTTTACTAATGGTTGGAAACTCACGTTGGAACGCAATCACATTACTGCGCAGAATCCTGACTGTCAGAAACTGTTTCTGACACTGGTTGGAACGAACCTAATATCAGACATGAGCATTCAATAATACTTTGTTGTTCCTCACACTTTGTTAAATATGTTTTTGTAAATTGGCTTTGCCGTTGAATAAATAAATAAATAAATAAATACCCTTCTTTAGACAACCCTGCAGAAGTTTATTGAAAGAAAAACTAATTTTAACAGCCTCTGCACTATATTAGAATGTTTAACATTTTTACATAAGCACAAGGAGGTTTTTACAGAAAATTTTCCAACTGTAATACACAAACATTTAATATTAACTTCATATATGTCTATCAGAATACTTAATAAATTACCAAACAATCTCATGTCTATCAGAACGCAAGAATAAAGTGAAACAACTTCTGTTGAATTTAGAACCATATGATTTGAAAGAATATTTTGAAGCAAATAACTAAAAATTATTGTTTTTATTTGACCTCTTTCTTTCAATATTTGTATGTACCATATATATGTATATAGTGTGTTGTATATATAAATGTTTATATGAAATAAAGAATATATAATATTATTTGCGTGTGACAATGTGGGCACACCAGCAAAACAATATAGGTAGATTTGGTGATTCAGTAGGCAAGTAGCATCCGCAATGCTTATAGATTTCCAAGGATTCCAAATAATTGAGTTTCCAATCCTTGCTTGTATAGTGCAAAATTTCTGTATCGTTTAGATTTGGGAACTTGTTGTTGCATTCCAAGGAATAGTTTGAAAACCTCAAATTATTATTACTTTGTCCCACATAAACGCTATTACACTTCGGACACTTAAGCTCATAAACTCCAGATTTCTCCATCTTTTCCAGTTTATCTTTGGCATTAAAAAGGAAATTAGATAACCTAGCATGTGACCTGAATGCCACTTCCACATTGTTTTTTCAGAAGAAAAATCCCGCAATTGTTTCTGTTCTTTTACCAAAATATGTTGAAGTTACAAATTTCTCGATTTCTGGTTGTTTGGTGTGGGGATATATTAATCTAGATAGGGAAATTGAAATATTTCTACAGATAGGATATGATAATAGACACAATACTAGATCCGAGGTTGACCTGGAAAGAGTTGAAATAAAGGTAGAGATTGCACTGATGCTGGTCAGATGCACCTAGGAAAAGACACCTTGGCAAGAAAACAATTGTTTTTTTTAATTGATGCTGTTACCCTATCAAGCTTTCTTCAAAAAAATTATTGGATCACTAACTGAATTTATGATTTTCTTTGATTGATTATCTGATAAATTTGTGGTCCGAGGCAAGAGTCATTTTTCTCACGAGGGTCGATTACAGAATTATTCCTGTTTCTTGTTAGGTGGAGTGACCAGCTAGGGTTAACTGAATATTTCTTTTTTGATTGTTAGGATACTCATAATGAAGTCTCACACGACGGAGAGAAGAATGGATGTTTCATATAATAGTTCAATGTCTGTTTCTCAGGGTGGAAAACTTGGTATGACCCGGAGATCAGTTAGTGAACCATAACTGATTCTGCTAAATATGAATTATTTTCCCCAATATATATCAAATGGCCAACTCAATCCCAGATTATGTTGTTGAGGATTTCAGTGTCAAAGAAATAAATTGATACTCAATGCTTCGAAAACAGTACCTGTGATGTCCAGGAGTATGCAGAAGCAAAATTCCTTGCGTCTCATTTAGATGGAAGTTAAATCTGGGAAAGAAAGATAAACCATATTTATACCAATCCAAATGAATTTCGTAGATGATCCATTGAATAAACTCCCATAAAAAATAATTTTATTTGAGTTAAATGATCTGCTGGCCCATCCCTCCCTATCCATTTTTTATATAAAAGATCATTGAGGTATTCTCGTACTACAGTTTTGAAATGATGCATTATTTTTTTGTAGCCACATTTAGAGTTTTGTTCCATATGGAACATTGTCCTATAAAATTGAAAGCACATCCCAAATAATTCTGACGTATTTCCTTCCAGTAAAATGACTATAAAAAATACGATCTGATAACTTGTTTTACGATAATTCCACCCCAAACGTTTAGTGATGGGAAAGGTTCATGCAAATAGGAGAATGGGGATTTTTCGTTACCTAATAATGCATATTAGGCATCATTTTCCCGAATAATTTTTCTAAACTCCATCGAGTTCCTCAAAATCTCTCTTAACTCTTGCAACAAATGCATGTGCATCATCAGTAATTCTAGATGACCTTGTCAACTATAAATTATATTCTGAGTTTATTTGATTAGCATATGGTATGCAAATTTTTATGGAGCAAACTCACTTCTTTCTGAATAATTTTCAATAATATAATTTGTTGATTCATATTGATAAAATTTTGCTCGTTAAAATATATGAAGGTATTAAAAAGATTGTTTTATTCATTTTTATTTTCTGAGTTGAAAATTGTGTATCATAAGAAAGATATTCTTGTTTTCACATTTGAATTTATATTCCAGTATAAATGGGTCAGCAATATGTGGCTCCGTAGCGAAAAGCGAAGCAGAGGATTTCACAGGTTTCCGATATGCACAAATAAAAAATCCAAAAAAACTCTTCGTAAAAATGGTTGGGTTCCCAAATCACGCACAATATCTCTATACGCAACTTGCATAAGAAATTCCAAGAAGAAATTTTCCAAAGGAAAGGAACTGCCGCCTAAAAATATCTCAGTTGAATGTAAAGAAAACTATCAGGCGCAGGTTGTTCCTGAGATATACGAGGTGCCTGTTGATAAAAATGTTGAAACATTGAATGATGTTCCCCATGTTGGTAATATGTCGACCCCAAATCAATGCTATTCATATTTTGATAATGCCATCTCTGGCACAAGTTCTTATCAAATTTCTTCGGAAACAACAAACCCAGATCTTCCTAAAGAAATTGAATTTTCAACCATTCAATTAAACGGAATGGGAAATATGTCAGAAAATTATGAAGAAAAAATGCAATTTCATCTAACTGAAAAAAAAGCTTGTGATTATCAAAAAGATAAGTACAATTATGGAGTTTTTACCGAGAAAATATGTGAGAGTATGTATTACGAATACCCTCCATTGAAAAATGACTACCCAGATCTTCAAATAGATATGACCGACTTCAGTAATGTCAACACTCAGGAGTTCAATAACTTACTGGATGAAGAAATGTCAAAGAATGTTAACATAGCAAATGTTGTATATGATTACACAACTCTATATCCATCAACTATTCCGGATAATCATATGATATCGAGTGTTTCGGCACAAGAAGCAGAACGGCTTGATAGGCAACCAGAGCATGTCGAAGTTGAGGATACTTGGGAGGCTTTTGATCCCTATTTATTCATTAAACATTTGCCTCCGTTAACATTCGAAATGAGGTCAAAATGTCCTGCATTACCCTTGAAAACGCGATCTAGTCCAGAATTCAGTTTGGTGAGTTTTTATTTTATACATGGGATTGATTTTAAGTGACTGCATATACATTCAGATGTCTTTTAAAAACATAACACTCTTTAAATTTCACGCCTAGTACCTACTTGACTTATATTGAATTGTTAGGTTAGGTTTAATTTGTATTTGTGAAAAAAGATTTTCATTTCCCGTCTCAATAAATGAATAATAGTAATAAAATTGTATAGTAAGTATGATATTCAATAGGCACTTGGAGAATAATTGAAAATCTGTTGCAAAGATATTTTACTAGATTGTTTTGATAAAAATATCCATAATTATATCAATATGATGGAAATAAATGATGAAATAAAACCATTAATTTTTACCATCAATAGATCTTTTCAAAAATGTGTCTTTTCAAAGATATTTAAAGCAGTTTTTTACAGCAGTTTTTTTTAGGAGTGATTAATTTTTGGGAAATAAAGTTTTTGGCTTTCTACTACTCCATCTTGATAAAAAAAAGACATTATGGATAACTACAGACCTACTTCCATGTTGTCTACTCCATTTAACTCTCAGAAAAAATTGCTTATAGAAAAATGGTTGAATTTGCATTCAAGCACAATATATTTTAATGATCGCCAACAAACACGAATTTGGGGATGGAAGGAAGTCTAACTGATGGAGTTACCTATTAGTAAAATACGTCTTCATTGTAAAAATTCTATAATCATTATGGATGGTGTTATTAATTTCCATCAAGTAAATGGTATTCATACTCATAACTATTTTACTTGTAATGACCCAATATGCTCACACGCATTTTATAAAAACAGCTTTCAGTATGTGGGAATCCTCATATTTAATAAGCATCTGAAACATATTAAAACAATGTCATGTCTGACAATGTCAAACATGTTGTTGAAAAATTGTTTTTACACAATACTTTTTATATGTACAGAAATATTAGGATTTTGATTTCTTGTGTTGTCTTTTTTCTTTATAAAAATATGTGAATATTACTGGGGTTTTTTCCCAACACTAAAGCGTTATTTTGACAATTCGACATGTGTTTCGATCACCAAGTGATCATCTTCAAGAGGAAGATTGAACTGTTTAGTCTTCCTCTTGAAGATGATCACTTAGTGATCGAAACACGTGTCAAGGTGTTAAAATAACAGTTTGGTATTGGGAAAAAACTCCAGTAATAATCATTACTACATCAAAGGTTCTACACAGTGCATCACAAGTATAAAAATATATGTAAATGTATTTATATTTATAAAAAGTGTTTGATCTCTATCTCAAGTATTTTCATACTGGGGAAGTTATTTTATAGCGAAACACGTGTTGAGGTGAACTGTCCAATGAAAATATCACAATAAATAAATGTGAAATGAAATTTGTTGTTGCCATCTTCGGAATATATAATTTTTTCAGTTTATATAGAAAAAGAGAAATTTTGAAAAAACATTGAAAATCCAGAGTATCCTTAGTTTTCAGATGGTAAAAGATAGTTGAGGTTACAGTATTAGTTTGGTTATTGATTTATCATTTTCTTTGTAAAGATCTTCTGCTATTCATTTCGTTGCTGTGTATTCATTCATTTATGTATATTGATATGTTTGTGTTATTTATGTTTTTTTTCTGTTAAGTTCATCTTAATTTTCTGTTCATGTACTCATTTATACATTTGTATTATTTTTTTGTGATTGGTAATGCACCATATACACATTTCATGTTACTTCACAAGACTTTGCGAATAAAATGTTCAAATCTTTTGATTTGACAATTTCCAGGTGCTCGACCTTGATGAAACGTTGGTACATTGTAGTCTCCAGGAACTGAAAGATGCCAGTTTTCATTTCCCTGTGCTCTTCCAGGATTGTTCCTATACAGTATATGTACGAACCCGACCGTATTTCAGGGAATTCATGGAGAGAGTTTCGCAAATGTTTGAAGTTATTCTGTTTACTGCTTCAAAAAGAGTGTATGCTGATAAATTGCTGAATCTTCTTGATCCAGAGAGAAAGTGGATTAAATACCGCCTGTTCAGAGAACACTGTGTTTGTGTTAATGGAAATTACATAAAAGATTTGTCCATTCTAGGAAGAGATCTTTCCAAAACTATTATCATTGATAACTCACCTCAAGCTTTTGGATATCATGTAAGTAAGTCGATTAGGGATTCGGAAAATGTAATTAATATTTTCATTTTGATCCTCAGCTCAACAATGGTATTCCAATTGAAAGTTGGTTTGAGGATAGGAGTGATTCAGAACTTATCAAATTGTTACCATTTCTAGAAGGTCTAGTGGAAGTGGTAAGTGATAGTTAATTAATTATCTTCATTTTGAAACATCTTTAGAAAAATCAGGAAGGAAGTATGATTTGAAGTAACTAAATAATGGAATTCTGAGATTTTGAAGTCTGAAATAGCTAATGCAAGACTTGTAATTATTCTTCGTTTACAAAAATATAACTTGAATACATATGTCTTCATCGAAGTTGAAATTATGATGTATGCCACAATAAAATTTTACTAACAATTTCCAAATAATAATGGTGTTGTTTCTTCAGGCACCTGTTAATTATTTTGTTTGTTTAATATATACCTTTTGCCAATTTTCCCATATCAGATTAATGGCAGTATTTATTCATCAAAATATTTTCATGTGCTAAACTAAATTTTTTTATGTTTAATTTTCCAGAAAACAGTAAGAATCTTTGGACACTTCCAAAAAAAATTTATTTCAAAGAATACTAAAGCGAATTGTACTACAGATCTGTTTGAACAATTTATCCTACAATATGAATTTCTCATTGTAAAGAGTTCGGAGTTTCCCAAAATTTGAGGATTTCTCTTTATTTTCTTTATTATTTGTAAGTTTGTATATGTATTTTCTACAATATTAAGAAAGGCATTATAATAATAAAGTTTATTTTAATTCAATATGTCGATTGTATGATGAAAAATACTTCATAATTTATTTTGGAACAAGTATCATTTCAAAGATATTGAAATTTAATTGTAGAACTGGAGGCAAATTATAGATTAATCAATATAAACAATGGCGTTTCTACTCCCTTCATTTTAAACTGATCATTACGTGTTTGACATCAGATAAGTAATTGCTCATTTAGAATACACATTTATTCTAATATAATGGTGGCCACTTCCGTAAGAAATTTAAAAAAATATGTAACATTTACTCTGATAATTATGATCTCATGAATACATGCAATTGTCCAAAGCCAAAGTCAGTGAATTTTCTCACCAAACTCTCTGTGAAATCGAAATAAAAATCATATTTTCAGTAAATGTGTTGTTCAACAGTTTGTGGGTTTGTAATAATGAATCTAGTTATATCAGTGAATCATAACCATTTGTTTTAATCACAATCAGACATCACATTAGTAATCGCCAGAGTAGCTCAGCGGTAACGTGTGTCAATTTCGCATATATTTTTTCTATAACTCGAGTTCAAATCCCAATACTAGAAGTTTTTTTTATGTAAATGATATAATTACATATTATTATTATTTCTCGGTGGGTAGTGGTAAAATGTACTCATGAATAGTATTGAAAACATTTATACTCCCACTGTTTCAAATTCTCAACAAAACTGAATAATACTGTCTTCCTCCCACAACGACGGCACAATAACATTAAGTAATTGTAATAATGTAACTCTAAATGTACATAATCATAACAAAAATTAACCCTAATAAAATAATTTTTAGGAAATATTGTCACCAATTTTTAAATCATTTAATTGAGTTCTGACTGACTGAATGAGTTTATTATCCAAAGCCATATCTCAAACAAATATATTGTACCATCTCTTTCTATGGTCAGTCGTAGAAAAAGTATAGTACGCACCTCGAAGATAAGGCCATTTACATAGGCTTGCGAATTATCGCACTTGGCTAACGCCTTGTGCTTTTCGCTCGTGGGTAATTGACCACTTATCCTACTTGGTATGTAATATACTATTGTATATTACATACATACATGTATTACCAGTTGAAATGTATATGACAGAATATATATGAAATCAATGAAAAATTTAAATACACATCATCATGATTTTTTTTTTTTTCAGAAGGAAGATGTGAGACCCCATATTCGAAATAAGTTCAAGCTTTTCAGTTATCTACCTCCAGATTAGACTAGATGTGCATAGACAATCTTATTTGAAAAAATTGAACAATACTCCTTTTTTTGTTAATTCTACTCAGTTAAAGTACTGACTAACGAGAAAGTTGAATTGCGTGCCTTTGTCGTAATACTTCATACTTGTCTTATCTAAATTTGAGAGAAAATGCTACTGAATGTTAACAGATATTTTTAATCTGTAGTGAATGTGATTTGTAAAGGGAAATAGAAATTTGAAAGTGAACTTGAATAGAATGTGGAAGTGTTTATGGAAATAATATTTATTTCAGTGTCATTTAATTCCGTGCAATAATGAAAATAAGATATATAATGAGAAAATGTTTTTTAAAATATGAATATTTGAAATTTTTACTGTACAGTGTTACTGTTGGTCAGTATTTTAATTACTGTATTTATGTAATAAGAAAAATCAATGTAATTATTGAAAATTCCTGTTGAAATATTAGCGTTGTGTTTGATAAGTTTGGAACAGACTAAATAAAACTATCAAATGGATTTTGAATACTCCTGTCAGGTTTGCTCCGAACTTTCCACTCGCTTTGTATAGGGGAACAAAATTAGTTTAGATTTCTTGCCATAAAGAAAAAATCTCCATAGAAAAATAGCAATATTATGCACAAGAAGTATTTTATTTGTTTGTTATTTTAGAATCATTCATAAGTATTATATCTTCATGTTGTACTGTTTTATATTTTATGATGAAAAATGTAATTTTGTTTTATGTAAGGCCCGCGGTTTTTCAAACCGTATATGATGAGCCGTTGAATAATATTTTTTCCTATATTGTTTTTGAAAATTTGGTTTTACATTATACGTTGGGTAAGGCTGATTAAAAAAAAATCAGGTCACTATTTATTTATTCATTAATCAGCCCTACTATTTAGATATGAGTTGAACTCTCTAGGTGTTTGGTGATATTTTCATTTTTGCAGTAAGAACATTCAGCAAATCTAGCATAGTAACAAAAATTACAATGAAAAAAATTATTTCTTTTCGGAATCATCTTGAAATACTGAGAGTCTAATATTTGACTAATGTGACAGTATTAGATACTTTGATTTTTTCTCGAATGTGAATTCTTTTTTCTTAGAAATCTGAACTATAAAACGTTATTTCAATCTGGTAGATCAAAAATTCAGAATTTCAGTGACTTCAAAAGTGTTTTTTCAAAAACTACACCTCACGATTTGATCTCCAAATCATGAGGTGTAATTTTTGAAATTACTATAGATCTTCGTCAAGTAACAGCCAAATCAATCAGAAAACGTCAAAGTGTTTATGATTTCTTTGATAATTTTCAAAATACTCATGTTTTACGAAACTGGCTAATACCATACAAGTTTTTAATTGTTCATCTTTTTTTCTGACATCTTTATAAAACACAGTTAAAAAGTGACCTAATTAGTTCCAGTTTCATAGTATTTTTTTTTATATTATAGTGGATTCTTGAATTTTAATTTTACTTTTTTTACAATTTTGAGAAGACCTTTGAAGTAATAACAAACAATTCAAGAATCACTTTTCAATTCGTTGTTAGGTTGTTCGATTTGATGACCAATTAGATTTATTAAACCATTTTAAATTTAATTAAAAATGGTTTAATTAACCGAAATCGGTCATAACAAACTAAAATTGTAGTAGAAATTAGACACAAGTTATTTTTTTATCCTATATTCTTTGTTAGGTATTGAAGCCAATCATCTTAATTTTGCTCTTCATGCAATCATGATAAGACCTATAAAAAATTATTCCGTTTAAGATTCGGTTATTTTATTCGTTGTATGTTAAATGTGATTTTTTAAATTTTTTGTTAATGTAAATTTCAGTTACTGCATTGGTTGATAATCCTAATCAACTTGGTAATTTGAAAGTTGATGTTAACAGATTTGGGTTCATTTTATTGTTTTCAATTTATTTGTGTTTAGGTTTCATGGAACGGTGAAGTATCTGAAATTGATTATTTGAAAGAGACGTCCCTGTTTTCAAAGGTAGCTATTTGATTTGAAGAAGGTGACTGTTTTTATGAATTCACTTCTGGCTAATTCGAGTTCCGTTTTTCTGACTAGCTGGTTCAGTTTATAATTTTGCTTTGTCATTCAAATACTTTTCATAGTTTTACTTTATTGTTGAATGTATTTTTGTTTCAGCTGTTATTTTTAGTTATTTTGTAGATTCATTGCAATAAATAATACATTATAATGTTGGGGTTTCTAATAATGCATCAATTCAAAGTAGCCTGTCAACTCTGATTTTATAAATATATTAAATAACAAGTGACGTCATTATACCTTCTTTGTCACCACTTCTCAGTGGTGACAATATTCAGTTGAAATAATTATCATGAAATGATAAAATAAAAAATGGAAATGAAATCTAAATGCTGTAATATTCTTAAGTAACCAAAAAGTATGTCTTTCTTTTGAGAAAGAAATCCATTATATTTTCTCTAATTTCAAGTCATTGGAGATAAACTCAAGATGTATGAACCTTTGAGGAAGTTTGCCACTAGCGCCAGCAAAATGTCAGGAAGAAATTTCAAAAATCGACGGCCGTAAAACCCGAATAAAAATAGTGACACTTCAAGTTTGTTGATTCATCAAACACCTGCTATATGCCTTTTATATGTTATATATCGTTCTTCTAAGTGCAAATTCAGAATTTTTTCAATGTTATGAATCTTCAATGGTTACAGATGTAATTTTTTTTGCATACTCAATAATATTTCTAGTAACCACTACATATTCTTGTTTTCCTGGGGTTCCTCAACGAATAACACCCAGTACAACAAATTGAAACAGAGTTCTCTCACTTTCCATTTCAATCAATACAAAGTGGGTCATCGCAAGACATGACTCCCAGGAAAATAAATTCAGGTTTGAAAAAAAGGTTTTTGGCTTTCTACTTCTCCATCTTTATACAAAAATTGTGGGAATTTTCGAAAAGGAGAAAAACAATTAAGTTCAAAATAAAACCTTTACAAAGGTGTGTAGATATAGAAGATACTTTCAGATAAAAAGTGGAAGAAAAAAGCCCTCCCAGAACAACTACTTTCACATGAACATAATTATATGAATGAAAAAATAAGTTGAAATAAACATTGAATTATATGAAAATCACTTTTCCCTATTCAGCTGGTACTCCCTAACATTGTTTACGGAATTGAATCAGCTCTCATTCTTGAAAATGCTACACAATATAATACATATATGAAATAGATACAATATAAAATTTCACTTACATGGAACACTATCATATCCTCTCATCCTAAATGGCGGACTTCGAAGTTTCGAAATGAGACTTGTCTTATTTCCTCATCAGTACCTTTCTGGATAATATACCATTACTTTATGCTGCCTCGATGACAGTATGTGAAGACATCCCGACGATTATATGATTCAATCCTAGCCATGGAATCTTGTTTAAATTGAAAGGGGTACATTTTTCAGAAGAGATATGTTTTTGGTGAAAAACTTTTTGGCTATCTAATTTCTTCATCTTTATAAAAATTATGGAAAACTTGTGATATTATCCAGAAAGACGCTGATGAGGTAATGAGACAAGTGTTTTATTTTGAAACTTCATATTGTATCTAATCCATATGTTATACTGTGTAGCGTTCCTATGAATGATATCTATTTCAATTCCATAACGAAGTAGATAGCCAAAAAGCTCTTCTCCCCAAAAACTAATTTCTCAAAAGATTACTCCTTTTAATTTGAAAGTTAGGCATGTTTGTGCATGGGAAGTGTCATGTACCGATCTCAATAATTTCAGACAGTCTTTATTCATTATATGGCGTTCTCCAAGGCGTGATGTGCAACATTAATGAAAACGCTGCAACAATATAATATTATCTATTTCCTGTCTGGGGTAGACATCATCTAGTTTGTAGATGACATACCTATTTCATAAACCGTAGTTGAACAGACTCAAGCGATTGAATGTGTAATATATATATATATATATTACACATTCATTCATATATATATATATATATATATATATATATATATAGGTGACCAGCCATATTCTAAGCGGGATCTAACAAAGTTAAGTAGAGTAGAGTAAAACTTTCCATGACTTTGAAATCTACAATTTCTGAACATGAGCCCTAACATTATTTTCACAGCAGTTATACTTTTATCTATGTAAAGTGCGAATGAGAGTTGGTATCAAAACATACTCCGATGTCATTGCAGCTGTTTGTTTTTACCAGTCAATGGTGGTATGTTTGTTATAAAAGGTGGTATATTTACTTAAATTGAGTGGAAGATTGTTTGAAGAACCCCAGAGAACTAATTTATTCAAATTATTTTGTAGTATTTCGTTTTCATTAGAAGACTCCATGATACTAAAACCTTCAGATGTTCAGCAAATAATAGAATTTCACTATCTATATTTAATCCTATGTCGTTGGTGAACAGGGAGAATAGACTAGAAGTTGGGTTGCTTTCTTGTGGAGCGCCACTGGTATTCATCCGATTTGTGTCCTCTGTATTCAACAAATTGGGACAGAATTGTGAGAGACCATTGAACCTCACAAGATCCTTAAAATAATCAACAGTTTTTAGTAAAAGGATACTTGGAAACAACAAGGATACATGAAATGATAATAATATTTTTCCATTATGCAACTTCACATCTTCAAATTCATCCATGAATTCATGTGAATTATCAAAACGTAAACTCAACTAAGGGTTTTAAACTATTTTGCTAGCCATAGGGGAATTCATTGCTGTCGCCATTGATTTATTTACCAGATTTATGAATTTTTGTTAAATAGCATATTTTAGGACTAGTAGGATTAGAAATCTTTAGACTCCTGTTCGAAATTAGCGCAATCAAATTTTGAAACTTTTGAGTGTATTTTTCACTTCTGTAACCATCTTAGGCAATGGATTCCTTGGTAATTTATTATATGGGCCATTCTTACTTAAATTATCAATTCTCTCATAGTAATTTGACTTGTCCAATATCACATTATTTCTTTTGTCTGTTTTCAGATATTTATAAAACATCTTTCTATCATTTGATTTTTTTTCCCACTTGAAATCATGGATGTTTGTCCAAAAATGTACCAGGTTAAATATAGAGACTAGTTTTCGAGTTATGAATCAGTGAAATTTCCTGAAGATGCCAACTTGGTTGCTAAAACACACATCGAGAAGAGTGTTGCAGTTGTGGTGTTTGGGATCATTGTTTGTCTTAAACATTCAATACATTTCACATTAGTATTGTAATATATAGACTCACAAATTATTCCCCCTGAAAATTATATAAGTTGAATTAGTAAGCGTTTATAACATTCACTGACAAAGGCCTTGGAAATATCAAATGCAACAGCCTGAGACACTCTGTGCTTCTTGATGTCCTGTTTCAAAACATGGTGAAAAAAGTAAAGATTACGTGTTGATCTTTGCTGATATTGATTGATATAAAGCAATTGGCCTATAATAGAGTTTTCCTTTTTCCATTGATTGGATTGTTCTTCCTGACTATAAATATAGACAAGTCATGTGGTAAAACAGATTAGAATAGTTCTAAGATCTCCGAGCAAGACAAATGACGAGGTTAGAAAAGATTGCAACAAGTGAAATAATTTCAAAATCTAATGGAAATAAGTTTTTTAATTTGATTAAGTGTGCATCTTGTTATTATAAAAAATCCACATACTAATACACTAAATAGATGGTAGGGTGAAAAAAGTATTTTCAAATATTTACAATTGATTCACATTGGTTTACTGTGTGAAACCTAAAAATGGATAAACTGGAAAGTAATATGAATAAATAATTAATAAATATAACTTTTGAATAGCTAATTTCGAGCATAAGGATGCATTTGAGCAGCACTTTTTATATTTGTTTTGATAGCTGATGGGGCTTTGTTCATAGTCATTGATTGAGTGTTTGATGGAACTTGTCCTTGGCCTGGTGGGCCCCCTGGTCTTCCTGGTGGGGCTACCATCATTCCACCTGAAGTAGGGTTTGGTTGTCCATTTGGATTGGGTCCCATCTGAAAACAAAAATGTTAATAAAGTGCACTAACACAAGATGAGAAGTACTACCTTGAGACCCTTGCCCATACCTACAGCAGCAACCAAGAGATGGGTATCGGCAACACTTGAATTTTGTTGAGCATTTCCCCTAGATGAAGATTCAACTTCCCATTCTTCCCTTGCTTTGCTGACAATATCCCATACGTGAGAGACAACCTTTTGATATGTGGCTATTTGTTTCTAAACAAATTATGAAAATATCAGATAGAATTGTTTTGATGTATTTCAGACAAACATACTTTACCTGTGCATTATCGTACTGTAGACCTAATGCTTTAGTTTCTAATTGCATCATTTTAGTTTCAGCTAGTGGTTCCAGTTTTGTTCTCAGATAATCAGGTACCAAATCATGTGCGAATGTTGTCACTCTATGTTCAGTTATTTGTGCTAGCTGATCATCCCTCTCTGGAGATAACATCAGAGGTAGAACTGTTAAATTCCTCAGCACTGGACACTTGTCATGACTCATAACTTTGGATAATGAAGTGAGCTGCAAAGATGGTATCAAGATGAAATATATAACAGAGTTATAACAGAATTACTCACCTGCCCTGATATCAGTGCATAATTATCTAAAAAAGACGGCCAATTCATTGTTTCATATTCATTCTCCAATTTCATGATCATTGAAGCAATAGACTGTTTCAAATCATTAACTCTTTGGATAATAGAATCTAAGGCCGATTCTAATTGTTTCTCTTCCCTTTGCTGCATGATGTTTTGATGTTTGCCGCTTTACCAATTCGTATGAAAATATAAAATGAAATTTTCAAATCAGGAATTATTCAATTTCTTTTATGGTAACAACGAACAACATTGAATACATCAATTCAGTGAAAATAGTACCACAACATAGGCACGGTATACTATATATATAAGTATACTATGGCTTAGGTAACAATTGTTACCTATGCTGTGATAGTACCTACTTGTCATTTTCTTCTTATTAATTTTTCCATTAATGACATCAACTGCCAAGACTATCCAGCCAGGAGTTCCAGAATCATGTTGTTGCTACAGGTGGAGCTCACACTGAAGTGGATCTGAGTCGAACCCAAACCCCACCTGGGTTTGCGCTAAAAAACAAAGTTCAACTGTAATTTGAAGTCAATTAACAAGCAATGTCCGACTACACTAGAGTGTGGGCACTAATGTGAGGTGATGCACTACGGTTACGTGTATGAGCACTACGATCAGGGCATGATAGGGGAAGTACTGCATGCGCACAAGTATTAGGTCTCTCTTGATCACTACAGCTTTATATTGGATGCAATCAGGAATTTGGATATGGTTTGTATGTTAGATGGTGATATATGTTTGAAAAAGATATCGTGGAAGGTAAGAGGCTGAATTGTTGAAGGAGGGATGCTGAGAGAAGCATGAATCATTTGTATATTGTGAGAATTGTTAGAACAGGCAAAGAATATATGTAGGAGAATCTATATGTCCCCACATTTGCAGCGGTCGTCATCAACTATCTCAAGTTTGTGGAGATGCGCTTTATTAAGGGAATGATTGCTCCTAATTTTGCACATATTGACGATTTCGTTAAGAGAACAAGTAGCCAGATCTTTGAACCATGGAGTTTTGTAAGACTGTGGCACAGAGGAAAAGTAAAGTTTGGCTTTGAATTGTCCGTCCTGGCTATATTGATTGGTCCAGTCTATCCAGATATTGTTTCAATAATGCTTGAAACTCTCTATAGTCTGCCTGAGAATGATTAGAGAGGGGACGGTTTCTTCCGATATTGGCTAAGGTATCGGCTGTATCGTTACCCTTGATGTTGGAATTACTAGGAATCCATGCCAAATGTATGCTGTTTCCCTTTGTGACGGCTCTATATATAATTTGTCTGGTACATAATGAAAGGTAATCGCTATTTGCAGATATGGTTGACCGGGAAATTTTGCGCTTTTGATATCGTTCTCAACAATATATTGAACTGCTTCTGAGATGGCTGTTATTTCAGCTGCACATATTGAAAAGAAAAATGGTAATCGTCCAGAATGGTGTAGGTAGTGTGGAAATCCCAACGTTACCGCGTTCATCTTTATATACATCGGTGAAAAAATATGTGTGACAAATTGTTGCTCGGCGAGTCTAAGAAAATTCTGGTGGTTGTCGTTATCTTTGGAGAGATTCATTTCGTGTTGGGGAATTGGAAAGATTTGACCATGTAAACTATAGCGGTAACAAGGAAAATTGGGAAGCAGCATAATATCTGGGATATGGGGTATTAATCTTATATATGCAGTAAGGTTGGGGGAAAGACAATTGAGTTGCCAATATGTAGGATATTGAATATATGTATCATGCAACTTCATTACGGAATGAATATTGGGATTCACGTAAGATAAAAATTTAGAAATGCATCTCACTCCCAGCCAATTTCTCCTGTGAGCAAGAGGCATCTCTGAGCTTTCTGATAAGTAGATCAGATACGAGAGTTCTGGAGCGTATTCCCTAGAGAATATAATTACGGTAGTGAGTGGGAAAGAGGTGTGCGACGTGATCGACGCATAGAAGGATGGAATGAGCATCGAGTAGATTCAGTAGATAAGGGCACGGTGGAATTACAAAAATAACGGTATAATATTAATAATGAAAAAAATCGGATATAAGAAAAAACATGGCCGCCAACGTAATAGAAAAAAACATGTCTGACATACAGGGTGTCTCATCGTTTAGGAAAAAAACATGTACGGGGTGTCTCAAATACGTCAGCGTGGAAAAAAATGATATAATAATAATAATGAACGAAAAATCGGATTGAAGAAAAAAAACATGACCACGGGCGTTAAAGAAAACAACATGGTTGTCAACGTAATAGAAAAAAACATGGCTGTCCTACAGGGTGTCTCATCGTTTAGGAAACACATGGACACGGGCCATGTAATAGATAAAAACATCGCTGTCATACAGGGTGTCTCATCGTAAATAGGCTATAGGAGTTTTAAAACTTTTCTTATGGAGATTTACATGGGAAAACGGCTAAGGTTCATTCTGCAATATTTGGTTGCTTTCAAGGTCACGCGTACGGCAGAGAATCGAGCAGCGTTATCGCGGTTTGAAAGATAACGATTCGAGCGCGCTTGGAATGAGAACAAATAGGTATACAGGGTATTGAAGAAAAAACATGTACAATGTGTCTCAAATACGTCAGCGTGGAAAATAATGATATAATCTGTTTAAAAATCTGTTAAAAATCTGTTTTTCCGTTAACCAGCTGTCGCACCCCTACGAACGACAACCCTCAGAAGTCGAAACTTGTGCGAGCTAAGGATTAACGAGGTCTTACCTTTTAACGTGATCGATAGTTCAGACTAGGGCTTGAACCACCGACCAACACAGCAATCAATTCGAATGAGTGAAAAAAGCACCCACGCCGAACCGCTTGGCTACCGACCGACCGAATAATAATGATTGAAAAATTGGATTAAAGAAAAAAACATGGCCACGGGCGTTAAAGAAAAAAACATGACTGTCATACAGGGTGTCTCATTTAGGAAAAAAACATGTACACGTCAGCGTGAAAAATAATGATATAATAATGATAATGAACGAAAAATCTGATTGAAGAAAAAACATGGCTGCCATACAGGGTGTCTCATCGTTTAGGAAAAAAACATGTACAGAGTGTCTCAAAATACGTCGGCGTGAAAAATAATGGTATAATAATAATATTGAATGAAAAATCGGATTGAAGAAAAAAAACATGGCAGGGGGGCTTACATGGAACACTATCATATTCTCTCATCCTCAATGGCGGACTTAGAAGTTTCGAAATAAGACTTGTCTTATTTCATCAGTACCTTTCTGGATAATATACCATTACTTTATGCTGCCACGATGACAGTATGTGAAGACATCCCGACGATTATATGATTCAATCCTAGCCATGGAATCTTGTTTAAATAGAAAGGGGTACATTTTTCAGAAGAGATATGTTTTTGGGGAAAAAACTTTTTGGCTATCTAATTTCTTCATCTTTATAAAAATTATGGAAAACTTGTGATATTATCCAGAAAGGCGCTGATGAGGTAATGAGACGAGTGTTTTATTTTGAAACTTCATATTGTATCTAATCCATATGTTATACTGTGTAGCGTTCCTATGAATGATATATGTTTCAATTCCATAACGAATGTATGGAGAACAGACTGAATAGGAGAAAAATATTTTCGTACGATTCAATGTTAATATGAAAACAGTTGTTTTGGGAGGGGTTTTTTCTTCCAGTTTGTGTTTGAAAGTAACTTCTATGTATGAGCTACATATTTTTGTAAAGAGTTTATTTTGATCTCAATTGCTTTATTATTTTCTTCGGAAGTTTTCCACAATTTATGTATGAAGAGTGAGAAGTAGAAAGCCAAAAAGTTCTTCTTCCCAAAAACTAATTTCTCAAAAGATTACTCCTTTCAATTTGAACGTTAGGCATGTTTGTGCATGGGAAGTGTCATGTACCGATCTCAATAATTTCAGACAGTTTTTATTCATTATATGACGTTCTCCAAGTCGTGATGTTGCTACAGGTGGAGCCCACACTGAAGTGGATCTGAGTCGAACCCAAACCCCACCTGGGTTTGCGCTAAAAAACAAAGTTCAACTGTAGTTTGAAGTCAATTAACAAGCAATGTCCACTACTAGAGTGTGGGCACTAATGTGAGGTGATGCACTACGGTTACGTGTATGAGCACTACGATCAGGGCATGATTGGGGAAGTACTGCATGCGCACAAGTATTAGGTCTGTCTTGATCACTACAACTTTATATTGGATGCAATCAGGAATTTGGATATGGTTTGTATGTTAGATGGTGATATATGTTTGAAAAAGATATCGTGGAAGGTAAGAGGCTGAATTGTTAAAGGAGGGATGCTGAGAGAGGCATGAAGCATTTGTATATTGTGAGAATTGTTAGAGCAGGCAAAGAATATATGTAGGAGAGTCTATAGGTCCCCACATTTGCAGCGGTCGTCATCAACTATCTCAAGTTTGTGGAGATGCGCTTTATTAAGGGAATGATTGCTCCTAATTTTGCACATATTGACGATTTCGTTAGGAGAACAAGTAGCCAGATCTTTGAACCATGGAGTTTTGTAAGACTGTGGCACAGAGGAAAAGTAAAGTTTGGCTTTGAATTGTCCGTCCTGGCTATATTGATTGGTCCAGTCTATCCAGATATTGTTTCAATAATGCTTGAAACTCTCTATAGTCTGCCTGAGAATGATTAGAGAGGGGACGGTTTCTTCCGATATTGGCTAAGGTATGGCTGTATCGTTACCCTTGATGTTGGAATTACTAGGAATCCATGCCAAATGTATGCTGTTTCCCTTTGTGACGGCTCTATATATAATTTGTCTGGTACATAATGAAAGGTAATCGCTATTTGCAGATATGGTTGACCGGGAAATTTTGCGCTTTTGATATCGTTCTCAACAATATATTGAACTGCTTCTGAGATGGCTGTTATTTCAGCTGCACATATTGAAAAGAAAAATGGTAATCGTCCAGAATGGTGTAGGTAGTGTGGAAATCCCAACGTTACCGCGTTCATCTTTATATACATCGGTGAAAAAATATGTGTGACAAATTGTTGCTCGGCGAGTCTAAGAAAATTCTGGTGGTTGTCGTTATCTTTGGAGAGATTCATTTCGTGTTGGGGAATTGGAAAGATTTGACCATGTAAACTATAGCGGTAACAAGGAAAATTGGGAAGCAGCATAATATCTGGGATATGGGGTATAAATCTGATATATGCAGTAAGGTTGGGGGAAAGACAATTGAGCTGCCAATATGTAGGATATTGAATATATGTATCATGCAACTTCATTACGGAATGAATATTGGGATTCACGTAAGATAACAATTTAGAAATGCATCTCACTCCCAGCCAATTTCTTCTGTGAGCAAGAGGCATCTCTGAGCTTTCTGATAAGTAGACCAGATACGAGAGTTTTGGAGCGTATTACCTAGGGGACGTAATTACGGTAGTGAGTGGGAAAGAGAGGTGCGCGACGTGATCGACGCATAGAAGGATGGAATGAGCATCGAGTAGATTCAGTAGATAAGGGCGCGGTGGAATTACAAAAATAACGGTATAATATTATTAATGAACGAAAAATCGGATTAAAGAAAAAAACATGGCCACCAACGTAATAGAAAAAAACATGTCTGGACATATTCAATTTTGAGTAAAATAGACAGTAAGAGATAAAATGTGTTCAAGAAAAGTGCGCCTAGTGGACTTGAAAGTCGCCGAATTGAAGCAAGAATTGGAGGAGAGGGAACTGGATTCTTCCGGAAAAAAATCAGTACTCCAGAAGAGACTATGGGACAACTTGATTGAATCAGGAGAAGATCCCGAAACATATTCATTCGAAGTTTCTGGGGGTGATTGGAGTTCAATAATGAGCAAACTCGATGGACTTCAACAAAATTCGGTAAGTCTGGAGGAGAAGCTTCTGGAAAATTCGAAGTGCCTGGAGGAGAAGCTTCTGGAAAATTCTAAAAGTTTGGAAGATAAATTTCTAGAGAATTCGAATAGCTTGAAGGAAGAACTTCTTGAGAATGCAGAAGGCTTTGTAGTGTGGCGAGCCTACTCGAAGAAAGAATAGGAACCATTGAGACAGAGATAGATAAAGAAGCGAGATAAAGAAAACAATTAGCAGGTTGCAAAACAAAATTGTTAATTCTGCCCACCACACAGAAACGGTTACTGAAAACTCAATTCCGGAACTGAAAGATGTTAAACTCAGTTCTGAACCAGGAAAGCTCTCCATGAAGCCGCCCCAGTTCGATGGAAAAACTCCTTGGGAAAATTACCGCCGACAATTCGAAGCTGCGGCCAGAGCGAATGGATGGCATTCAGGAGAAAAGGCGGTAGCATTAACATTGGCGTTGCGTGGAGAAGCAACGAATATCCTGCAAACCCTCACGGCCCAGGAACAGGAAGACTATGACCAACTTGTAAAGCATCTTGAACTGCGGTATGGACAGGCCCACCTAGAGCACGTTTACCATTCACAGCTCAAGAACCGCTGCCAGAAATCAGGAGAATCCCTACAGGAGTTTGAAGCCGACATAGCTCGATTGGTCCGTCTGGCATATCCTGCTACACCCGAATATGTAATGGAGCGGTTAGCAGTTCAAGTATTCTTGGATGGACTTCGCGACCAAGAAACGAGACAGGCCTTGACGCTAGCTCATCCCAAACATCTCGTGGATGCACTGGCAAGCGCTCTGGAGTTTGAGGCTGCAAAACAATCATGCAAGAGCCAGAGCAAAGTTCGAGCTATCGAGGAAAATGGACAAGTGCCTGCTGATATTGAGGCCACCATCAGAAAAGTAATGAAAGAAGTGTTGCCTGAGAGGAAACAAATAAGATGCTGGAACTGTGGTGAAATTGGACATGTGCGTAGCAAATGTTCAGCCTTTGAAGAATCGACACCCAAATCAGGAAAATTAGAGGGGGCAATCGTCGGCCTGTACCCAGCAAGCTCCCGTAAAAAACGCACATGTTGCCGTTCTCCAACGACAAGACAAAGGTGTTTTCGTAGACGACCTCATCAACAACGAGCCTTGCACCATGCTGCTGGATACAGGTGCGACGAGAACCATTCTCGGGCCAACCTTTGCCAAAACACCGGCAAAAATTGAACCGTCAAGCTGGAAGTTACGCACTGCAACAGGGGAGCCAGCCAATGTACTTGGAGAACTACCAATTGAATTGGTGTTGGGCAGCACAAAATTGAAACATCGTGCATTGGTGGCGGACATCGAGGACGATGCGATTATTGGAATGGACATAATGAATTCCAGAGGGTTCGAGCTGAATTTTCAAGACGGCATCCTACGTGTCGGCGGAGAAGAGCTGGTGCTTCATGGAAGAAACGAAGAGATGATTAGAGTCCTGCTGGCCGAAGACGTGTGCGTATCTGAGAGGGCTGAAACCATACTAGAGGCTCGCTTGGACGGTGGTGCGAGCAGCGGGAATGTGGTAATGTTCGAGCCCAAGATACATGACGAGAAAATTGGACGAGGAATCGCACTGGGGAAGACCCTGTTGCGTGTTGATAAAGTTGTGCCGGTCAGGGTCATGAATGTCAACTACTTTCCCGTGACCTTGAAGAAGGGAACAATGCTGGGGCACTGTTCGTCCATTTCCTCTGTCACACGGAGTGTACGCAGTTCAGTTAGCCAAGCCAACAACTTGCCTAAAGAGTTGGAGAAGTTACTTGACATTTCCTCCAAAGACATACCATCAACTCACCGTTCTAAATTGAGGGAGTTATTCAAGAGGTACCAGGAAATCTTCGATATTGGAGAAGGAAAAGGCGGCAGAACGAATGTGGTTCAGCATAGAATCGACACTGGGAATGCCCGACCAATCCGGCAATCGGCTAGAAGACTCCCTCTTGCCAAGAGAGAAGAGGCAGACAAGATAGTCAGCGATATGGGAAAAGAAGGAGTCATCGAACCTTCTGACAGCCCCTGGTCTTCCACAGTCGTGTTAGTGGAGAAGAAGGACGGCTCGAGAAGGTTCTGCGTGGATTATCGCCAACTAAATCACGTGACAAAGAAAGACAGCTACCCTCTTCCAAGAATCGACGACACTCTAGACACGCTAGCCGGCTCCACAATTTTCTCGACCTTGGATTTGAAGAGTGGATATTGGCAAGTTGAATTGGCCCCAGAAGATCGAGAAAAGACAGCTTTCACCATCGGCTCAGGATTGTGGCAGTTCACGGTTATGCCATTCGGGCTTTGTAATTCTCCAGCGACCTTCGAGAGATTGATGAAGACGGTTCTCAAAGGGCTCTCATGGAAGACGTGTCTAGTGTATCTCGACGATATAATCGTGGTCGGAAAATCGTTCGACGATCACTTGAAAAATCTGGAAGAGGTGTTCATGCGTCTGAGGAGTTCTGGATTAAAACTGAGTCCCAAGAAATGCCATCTGTTCCAGAAAGAAGTCCGTTACCTTGGCCACGTTGTCTCGGGGGAAGGAGTGGTGGTAGACGAACAAAAGATCAAAGCAGTTAAGGATTGGCCCATTCCGAAAGACATACATCAGCTTCGGAGCTTCCTTGGTTTATGCACCTACTACCGCCGATATGTGCTGGGGTTTGCCAACATCGCCAAACCATTGACTCGCCTCACAGAAGGGCAGATCCAGTTCCAGTGGTCTGAGGAATGCCAAGACTCATTCAAGAAGTTGAAAAGAGCTTTGATCAACGCTCCCGTTTTGAGCTATCCCTTACCTGACGGAAAGTTCATTTTGGATACGGACGCCAGCAACGTAGGACTTGGAGCAGTCCTTTCTCAAATCCAGGATGGACAGGAGAAAGTTATTGGCTACTTCAGCAAAACGCTCAGTAAACCAGAGCGTAATTACTGTGTCACCAGGCGAGAGCTGTTGGCCGTAGTCAAAGGTGTAGAGCATTTCTACAAATATGTGTATGGAAGACGATTTCTGTTGAGAACGGACCATGCAGCTCTCAAATGGCTTCTGCAGTTCAAAAATCCCGAGGGCCAAGTAGCGCGCTGGATTGAGAGATTACAAGAATTTGACTTCGAAATAGAACATCGAGCTGGGACTAGCCATAAAAACGCAGATGCCTTATCACGGAGACCTTGCCCCGATGACTGCTCACATTGTCGACGAGCAGAAGAGAAGGAAGCAGCTATTTGTAGAACTACAGCTGTAGACGACAACTGGGAGGATGATAAGATCAAGGAAGACCAAGAGAAAGACCCAGATCTTGATTTAGTCATCGAATGGAAGAAAAGTAATCAAAGACCAACGTGGCAGGACGTAGCAGGTTATTCGCCAGTGGTCAAGTCCTACTGGACACAATGGAACTCCCTTACTTTGGAAAACGGAGTTCTGAAGCGGGTGTTGAAATCTGAAGACGGTGCAGAAGAAAGGCACCAGACAGTGGTACCCAGGAGCAGACGACGGGATATGCTCAAAGAAATCCATGATGGAGACACTGGAGGACATCTGGGAGTAACGAAGACCCTCCAGAAAGTAAGACAACGGTTTTACTGGTTTAATTGTCAAGCCGACGTCAAGGACTGGTGCAGAAAGTGTGCTGTATGCGCTGCCAGTAACGGACCTAGGATACGACCGAAAGCTCCAATGCGCCAGTATAACGTGGGTAGTCCTTTCGAGAGAATCGCCATCGATATATCGCCGGCCCGTTCCCGGAGTCCCACCATGGGAACAAATACATCCTGGTAGCCATGGACTACTTCAGCAAGTGGGCAGAAGCCTATGCCCTGCCCAACCTGAAGCCTTGACCGTCGCTGACGTCCTGGTAAAGGAATGGATATGTCGATTTGGTGTCCCATTGGAGCTGCATTCGGACCAGGGTAGAAATTTTGAGTCAAACCTGTTCCAAGAAATATGTAAACATTGGACATTCGAAAGACCAGAACCACAGCTTTACATCCACAGTCCAATGGAATGGTGGAACGAATGAATAAGACTATAAACCGCCACTTGTCCAAGGTAGTCTCTGACCATCAAAGAGACTGGGATCAATACCTCCACCTGTTCCTGCTGGCTTATCGTTCAGCAGTGCACGAGTCAACCGGCCAAACCCCTGCCAGTATTATAATGGGACGAGAGCTGCGGCTTCCTTGCCACCTAAAATTTGGGATGCCTCCAGAACAAGACACTGCGGGGGAAGACTATGTCAGCAAGCTTCGGCAGAGAATGGACGACATTCATGAACGAGTCCGTCTGAACATCCGGAGTGCCAGCGATAGGATGAAGGAGGCCTATGACATCAAGGCGAATGCTGGAGGATTCGAAATCGGCGACCTAGTTTGGCTGTACAATCCTAAGCGCCGCCGTGGTTTATCACCGAAGTTGCGGAACTCGTGGGAAGGTCCGTACAAAATCATGAAAAAGATTAATGACCTCGTCTACCGAATCCATAAGCCACCTCGAGGAAAGCCTAGGGTCGTCCATTTCAATAGACTGGCTCCTTATGCTGGAAATCACGACCAAGTTCGCGCCCTCAGACCACCAGAGGATGAAATGACGTTCCAGCAATTCATGTCCTTATACTCGAACGGACAGAAGGTCGTACATGGGGTAACTCGAGAAGAGCCACGAGACCTTTTCAAGGTTCCAGTTGATTAGGCCCTAGCTCACTGCGTGGCAGAGGATCTCCAAATGTCCAAGGGTATCGCTGTGGTATTCAACAAGAAATTCGGTCAGCTTCAAACATTACGAGAACAGAATCCACAAGTCGGAGGAGTGCTACAGTTGAAGAAGGGTCAGAGAAACATCTTCTACTTGGTGACCAAAAAGCATTCTCGAGACAAACCATCCTATGAAGATGTCTGGAGGAGTCTTACTAGACTGAAGGAGACGATGCTCGACCAGAATCTCGTGGAGTTGGCGATCCCGAAATTAGCCTCTGGGCTCGACAGGCTGGACTGGAGAATTGTGAGAAGCATGTTGGAAACGATCTTCAGATCCAGCGGCATCCAGATTTTGGTGTGTGGTAACCATCTTCCACGACCGAGCATAAAGACTGTGGAGTGTTACTTCCATCGAACTTCACAGTGCAAATATGGAGAGTTCTGCAGGTATCGACACACGCCAAGGATGACATTTCGGGGCGAAACGTCTTTAAGGAGGGGGCAATGTAATGAATCTGAGGCCGGCCCTGACCGATGTCCCAGTCAGCAAACGCATGACGCATCGCAAAATACCGCGAAAACTCCGGATGGGTCCCGAAATCCGCAGAGGGATCCGGAACGTTCGTTGACGATATAAAAACGTCGCTCTTCGTCCCGAAGAGTAGTCTGTACCAATAAAGCGAATCGAGCGGTTAACAAACGGTGAAGATAAATTAAGCGTTAGTTACTGAGTGGTGTAAATGAATTAGTTGTGATAGTGAAGTATTGTTAAAATAAATTTGTTTAAGACAGTTAATTCTTTAATTCGTTACAATAGGTACATTTAAGATGGTAAGGAGTGTGATTTTTTTTATTATTAATATAATTCCAGAAGCTTCTAGGATTATTGTTGATGTTATTCTCTATTTTATTTATGTATGCTTGATGGTAAGTGTTTCTCAAGGTTTTGCACTTATCTCTCAAATAACAAAATTCTTCATATTTATAGAAATTTCTATTTTTGTATTCTCTGTGAACCAATTTCTTCTTGAAAACTAATTTTTTCAGCTCAGAATTGAACCATATTGGGAAAGTAGAAGCTTTATATTTTTTTTAGTGGAACAAAGTACTCCAGAGCTGTATAGAGAATATTGTAAAAATTTGTAACTACAATATTTAAATCCTCATTCTTCAGTATTTCGGTATCCCAGTTGATACTTGCCAAAAAATCATTCATGTCATTTACAAAGTCATAAAACTGTTCATCATATTTAAGATATTCGTTTGTATCATTTTTCAAATCAAAACATTCCGAAGAATGATGTAATGTATTTTGAAAAATTGCGTCCGATGGATTTTGAACAGACATATTCATGAATGATGAAAAAATTAAATCTAAGTAAACTTTTCTTGAATTTGGAATATAATTGATTTGATATAAATTATGGAAACTAAATGAATGTAATGAAGCTAGTGCAGGTGAGTTTTCTGGACAGTCAACATTCAGACCAAGTTCTCCATTAAACCAAAATGTGTCGTGTATATTAGTCACCACAAAGGATAATCTTGCTAGTACAGTATTTTTCTAAAATATAATCAACGGTAGCAGTATGTTCCATATAAGTATTCACTACAGAAGAAGGAGGAATATATACACCACCTATAATGATTGTTGAAGCACCTACTGATATTTTAACATACAGATGTTCTATATTGTCAGGATATATGTCGATTAACTCAGTTATTAAAGATTCTCTAATGGCTATTAGTATTCCTCCTCCTCTTTTTTTATCGCTATTTGTTTGGTCTCTATCTAATCTATATGGCTTTTAAAGCCAGTTCACTATCGGAAAAGTCTCTATTAAGCCATGTTTCTACTATAATTATAATATAGTTTGAACACATAACACTTTGTTGAAATTCTAATATTTTTGTTCTCATCCCGCCGACATTTTGAAAATACACAGAAAACTGATTGGGTTTCAATTTTTTGCAGCCGCTTCAGTGACTTGAGGTACTCCAATCACATATCTTATTGAACATTCTCTCCCCTATCATCGACTTCTTTTTTCATATTTTGCCAGTTTTTTACTTGTAGTGGAGTTAGATCAGCATTAATGAAAAATTTGTTTTCTTTGAGTGCATCTCTTTCATCTTTTGATTTATTTAACTTGTTTGCATCTTCTACACTGGTAAAAATAACTTTCAACGCAGGGTTACCACTTTTATTCTTCTGTCCAACTCTGAATATCTGTTTAATATTAAATCCTCATGAGTTACTTCTTTAACTATTTCCTTAACAGTATTCAAGTCTGAGTTGTGAGAATAACCTTCTGCTAGATTGAATATCATAACATTGTTCATTCTTTTTTGTCTCTCGTAGATTTCATTTATGACTTTCTTCGGAAAAAGATGTACATGTTTCTTTTTGAATTTCTGATTTCAGTTCTTCAACCTCAGAAAGCAACTCATCAATTTTCTTGATTAAATTGGGTACTAATCTTACCCCTGTGAGACAATCATCACAATAAAACTTCAACAGCCGTTTTCCTTTTAAGGCCATGACCTTTAATTCAGATGCACTTAGATTCGAACATTCTGCATGCATTTTGCGTTTACAACCATCACAACTCAAGGGCAAGTCATTTCCGGTTATTCTACATTTTAAACAATCCATGGTGTAGTATGTTTCTAGAGATATTTACTGAATCCTGACCTTTCACTTGTAGGATGCTTTATTTCTATTTTATGGGCTGTTCAGGCACTTGAGATTCCGATATCACTTTCAGGTATTCTGCCTAATTGTAAACTGATGTGAAAGGGAGTGCTTAGGATGGCTTCGTTCTAGTTTAACTATATGGATTTTAAAAATTATTCAATTTTCATTAAACTCAAAACTTGAATTTGATGTTTCTCTTCATAAAGTTTTTCACGGTATTATCACTGTTGTTTTGATATTGAATTTGAAATTTTTGAAGGTAAAGAAACCACAAAATTTTCACCTTATATCAGAGCTCCAGCGACACACGTGTGCACTTCTACCCACTTCAGAGCAATACTAGAGATAGATCAATTTCGTTGATATATCAAATTTGTAAATAAATTACATGTAATAAATTATTTATAAGATTATTAATATTTTTTAGTAATAATGTTATTCTTGTCATTAGTTAGTTTTGGACGTCAGATATTCAAAAAATTGACATTAATGTCTAAATTTTGTGATCTTTTCATCATAATTATTTTTCAATTTCGATAGCTCCCCTGATTGTTGGAAAGTAGAAGTTTTCATTACTTGCTATTATTTTTGTGTTCTCAAAATTGATGTTAAGTCCTTTTGCCAATACCTGTTGGAAGAGAAAAGATGTGGTGACTTTTCCCTTCATTGATAATTTGTGTTTACACCTGTGTATGTTGATTCGCCTGTTAGTCTGGCCGATGTAAGTCTTGTCACAGTCTTGACATGGTGCTTTGTAAACTCCAGTGGTGTCTGATCCTTTGGATTTATACGTTCTGATACGAATATTGTTACTATGTTGTGTTGACAGAGAATTCTGCTGGTTTGTTCTGTGGTTCCTTTAATATTTGGTACCATATATTCATTACAAAATGTTCGTTTCAAAACATCTGAAACTCGCTTATTTTCCCTTCAAAACATAATTTCAATTTTGAGTCCACAGAGTCCTTTGAAAATACTTTTTACAAAATGAATTAATTTTAAAGGACCAACAAAAATTGTATACAAAACAAACAAACTTATAAGCATATCTTCATAGTATATACTAAAACTTTTTACATTTATTCACTAGGTTAGAAATAAAATGAAGCATTCTAGTCTCAGCTAGCGACGAGCATGGCCATTCAATTAGATGTTCGAATAAATTATAAACACTTCAATTCAAATCAATTTATCATGCTGAAATGTGGAAACCTCAGATTCAAAGTCAACTTGAAAAATATTTGTTATAGCAGGTTACTTGGCAAATTTATTTTTGTTCCTCTACAAAAACGTTTATATTTCTTTGCCCATATCTAATTGATTACTTATTATTGTAACCCAATTTATTTTTTTTTATCAATTCATTTCCCTTCTATAAATTTGCAAGCCTCTTTGGGAATAAAGTTGTTAGATGCTCTACTGAAGGATTAGAGAAAAAATGTCCATGAAGTCACAACCATAATTTGCTCATTTATTTATCACCATTATTTACAAGACATGTGAATTTTACTTTTATATACAAAAGTATTCAACAATTTAGTACTTATAGTATAACAATTGAATTTTCAAAAAATCCGTTTTGGAGTCAAAAATATCACAAGTGAATAATAAATTAATTAACTAAGAAGAGGAAGAGATATACAAAAGAGAGAACAATTTGCTTCTGCACCCACTGCTGGTACTTTGTTAACCTGGACTTCTGGGGCATGCCAGCACTTTCAAACTAGTTGTCTTACTATCAACTCTTTCAATTCAAGAACACTAAATTCATAAGTGGGTGAGGTACGCTAAGTTAGAACTCCCAAAATAGACAGAAACATTTTTTATTGCTGGCAGCCACATTGGACATAAGTACCGTAGGTAGAGGCACCATCCACAATCAGTTGTAATTATTAATTAACTCCATGAAATGTTGTAGCCTGTCCATATTGCATCAGGTGTTAGATGTACCATTTTTCCTTTAAAGTAAAAAGTTACAATTCCTTTATAGGCAGTCCTTGGTACACCACTCTGAAAAGTTAATAATAGAGAAATAAATTTTCATCGATGTAAAACCTTCATTATACTCATTAAACTGTTACCAGTTTTTTGTGGAATAAACTTTTTAGTTTTCTACTTCTCTATCATAAAAAAAACTAGAGGAAACTTCCAAAGTAAGGAAGAAAAATAAATAAATGCAATAAAAATTCTTCATAAAAATATATAGATCACAGACAGGAGTTTCTTTCAGATACAAACTGGAAGATACTTCTGTGTATGCTCTACGTATTGTTACGTTTTCCCCGTGGGTTAAACAGTAATGGACTACACTGTACAATAATCAAAATTATCTTTATTTTACTGTTAATACAACCAAAAACTTTAACCAAGACTTCAACTATTATTCAAATGTCTATTGCCTTATTAGATCGCTTTGTACTGTCCGCGAAACTTGATTTGACCTCTCATGCGAGTGGGTAGCGTTTATGCATGGTAATCGAAGTAACTCAAAGCCGATATCAAATTCGGGTGGTGTGTATCGAAACGGCGCGAAAACATAGAACAACCACTGAACGTTGGCCACGTCACAATTGATTTACGACGGCCAGCGGTGGTCGCGTTATCTTTTTTTAAGGGGATAATTCACAACAGTATTTTTTTAAAGGAATTTCAATGTAATTATTTTCTGTCTTCCTTTTTTTTAATGTTTCCAACATTTTTTGTTCAACTGCAATGATGAAGTAGAAAGCCGAAAAAGTTTTTTTCCCCTCCTAAAAATGTTTACTTTTAAATTCGTGTTTTCAGTTATTATGGACATAAAACAAAAAAAATTTCAACATTGACAGTTTTGCAAAAGACACTATATTATGATCCATATCATACCACATGCATGTCTTACAAGTCTGTATAAACGTTGATTACAAATTATATACAAGTCTTAATATGACAAAGAGAGTCCGGAGGACGTCTTTTTGTTTGCTTCACCAAAAACTGATGGTAATTAAAGTAGGTTTTTCGGTAAAAAAAAAACAATTTGTGAGATTTGTTACATGTCATGGATTATATCATGAGCTTTAGGAAACATTAGAGTACTACTTATGTTTTGGAAATATGACGAGTGTTATTTTGTCTTCAATTTGTGTTGGTATCTGGAAGTAAATTAGAGATATCATAATTTAACTGCAACATTGTGGTGTCATCGGTAAAACAGATTACTCTAACTAGGTAAAAGGTAATAAAATGTCATTTATATAGACACCAAAAAGGGACGATTCCAAAATGGATCTCTGAGAAATTTCATGATCCACAGACATTTCATTTGATACATTGTCATTTATGAATATTTCCTGTTTTCTAGAAGGGAGGTAAAACTAGAAGAATTTCAGAGCTGTTTCTCTGATACCACAAAAAGTTTCTCAAGTAGTAAATGATGGTTAATTAACACAGTGAAAACCTTTGGTCAAGTCCCACAACGGTAAACTGAATGATATCCATTTTCCAAGTTTCTAATCACCTGTTGGATTACTTTTTATGAGTAGGTGGGGCATCTATTTTGTATGAATGCAAATAGATATTCATAAATTGATGTTCTGGATTACAGAAGGCAAGCCATTTGTGGACAACCAATATCATGTCCAAAAGAATATGAGAAATATCCTGAAAAGGACCAGGGCAAATTAGTTTAGGGTACAAGATTGTTGGATTGGTTGTCATGAAAATATGGGAAGAAAAATGCAATATGCTCAAGAGGCTGCAGTGCGAGACTCGGACGAAATAAATAAGTCAGGCGGATTCTGAATAACAAATTCTGAATTCATATTCAGAATGGAGTTAAATATATAAAGTGCAAAATCTACAATGGGGAATGTTCCTCATTTGGGATGGCAACAACGCCTATATCAAGTTGAAATAATTTATACGTAGCTAGATATTCTACTTTAAAAAAGGAAAATTATCTTTATTAATCAACAATTAAGGCAAAATATAAATTATAGTTCAATACCACCTCCACAAGCCACATAAACAACAGTTGTTTTGTTATTTATTATATAGAGGGGGATAGGATAGGTGCACAAATAGTCATATGTCACAAAATGACTCGGAACATAAGTAAACAGAACAGCACGCCTCTGAAATGTCATCTTTGTTTGTCTCATACAGGTAACAAATTCATTGTCCTTTATTAGCTATAATCGATGTTGCCAAATGGTGAAATAGAAACGAATCCCTTTAAATGTTGAATGCATCATTTCATTCCTCTTTTTTAAGTATTTAAATGATTTTTTTAAGAAAAAGGTTGAAATGATAAGTTTAAAATGCATTGTTTTAGAGCTCCTACCTGATTTTCGTCAGGAGGAACATTCCCCATTTAGTGGAAAAAGTTAAAATTCCATTTACCTTAAAATCATCCATCAGTCCCAACTTTTTTGTAATTAGCTTATATTCTTCCTTTGTTTTATAAATAATTCTAGTGGGAACATTATGTCTCACCTTCCCGTCTTTGAGATCTTGGTAGTTTATGATTGGACTTTGGTACACTTTTCTTACAAAACCGTTGTCATAGTTCTCCTGAAGAAAACATAATGTTAGAGCTGAAAAAAATATGGTTCAACTATTCACAAACCTTCAGCAAATAACTAAGGTTCATCTTTGTGAAAGGCACAAATTCTTCATTGAGTTTTATGAATTTCAGATGTTTTTCAAAGAACATTCCACTGAAAACAAAAAAAATATTGAAATGTTTTAATATATCAACATGTATATGTGAAAGATTGAAAAATAACAAGTATATGCGTTACAAAAATAGTCACTTCTATGCTAAGGAGAGTGCTAATGATGCAATTGTTTACGAAATGCTATGACGTCATTGATGCCTTATTTGAACTAATACGGAAAACAACAATAACACATCAATTTCTTCGTATTTTCTCTTATCATATCGACAACCACAAGATCTGCTGACATTACCTATCTCAAACCACATGATTGTGGTGTAACAATAGTATTCTCAGTAATAAAAGATACGAGTCGCTTGCAGGTAACCCATTCAAAAATCTTCAGTAGTGAGGGTAAGGTCTACAGTTATTTATATAATTTTTTTATCCTTTATTGTATACAGGAATCACCTGTGCTACTTTCTAGTTTTCCAAGAAGATACCCAATATCAAACAAACTCATGGAATGTTCATGAAAGTATATACATATATAAACAGATCAATTCAAACATAAATATCTCTATATTCAATAAAAAAAAATTGAATTGTTGAAGAAATCAAATATCTCGGGTTCATACAGTGTGACCCATTTTTAATGGAAACACCCCCTAAAATTTGAAGTTGGTAACCGATTTTAATTTTTTTTTTTTGAAACGTCAAGTACTAAAAGGTCTACCTTGAGACAAAATTTGAAATGTTTATTAAACTTTCAGGGCATACTACGATATTTTTTCTTAGTTGAAAATCGGGATTTTTTATTAGCGATTTTTTTATTGAAAAAATCACTACGCCACTGGATTCAGAGTGCCTCTGAAAAAATCACTACGCCACTGGATTCAGAGTGCCTCTAAACAGGTGTGACCAAAATTTCATGAAAAAATATTCATTATTAACAAAGTTATGACAACTCAAAAAATTGAAAACTCACACAGCTAACAGTCACAAAAAACACACTATATCAACAGATATAGCCATGAGAATATTTTTTTATGATTTCAACAAAAAACAAATAGCGTAAATATTTTTAATGAAAATAACGGAATTACATTCAAGTTTTCACGCAAATTAACTAAAACTAAGACCTAATATTTCAATTTAAATCTTAGTTGCCATGGAAATGATATTACAGTTTGAGACTTGTGAAAGATTTAAGTGTACTATTGTCAACAATATTCACTTTACAGTTCTTCGAATTATTTTGTGTCATGGCTGCAAGATTGAGCGTAAGAGAGAAAATTGAAATTGTACGCCTTTCGGGAGATGACGTTAGAAGTGCTAGAGAGGTTTGTAGAGTATTTAATGAGAGACATCCAGATCGTCTTCGTATTAGCTGCGGTTCGGTAAATAAAATATTCAATGAAACTGGTGCAGTATCAAAAGTGATGTTAAAAAGTAATCCTGTACAAAGACGAAACAGGAATGACAGGAATGATCAAATCATTTAAGATTATTTCGGAAATAATCCTAATGACAGTATAAGGAATGCCACTTTAGATTTGAATATTCCACGAGAAACTATTCGGAGATGTCTCAAGGCGAAGAATATTAAACCTTTCAAGACAAAATTTTTACACACACTTCAAGAAGGCGACGAAGCAAGACGCCTGGAATATTGTTTATGGGCCCAAGGGGAATATTCAAACAATAGAAATTTCCTAAAAAATATTTTATATACCGACGAAGCCAGTTTCACTACAAATGGAGTAGTGTCATCACAGAATTGTCGCTATTGGGCAGAGGATAATCCTAACTGGGTAATAAACTGTAAAAGCCAGTATTCCCAAAAAATCAACGTCTGGTGTGGGATATTGAACGAACGAATTATTGGTCCTTTCTTTTTTGAGGAAAACATTAATGCGCAGAGGTTTCTAGAATTTTTAAACACAGAGTTTTGGGATGCTATTCACGAGCTGCCAATCAATGAACGATCAAATTTAATTGTCTAGTAAGATGGGTGTTCAGTTCATTATGCCAGAGCTGTGAGGCAATGGCTTAACGAACATTTTCCAAACCGATGGATAGGCCGTGGTAGTCCGTTTATAGAGTGGCCACCCAGATCTCCAGATCTCACAGTTTTGGACTTTTTTCTCTGGGGACTTCACACACAAAAGGTTTACGAAAACCGCTCAAGAGATAGAAATGAACTTTGTGCAAGAATTCGACAGATATGTGCAGATATTAGCCCTCAAGAACTAAGGAAGGTAATTAGAAACATTCGTAAGCGCTACGACACATGTACCGAAATACGTGGTGGATTAGTAGAGGCTACTAGAATATGAGTTAGAATTAATTGTTGCACTGAATCGAAACATTTCGAAAATTAGTTATTAGTTACGTTTATTAAAATTTTTTGCTTCATTGTAAGTTGAATTGTGTGAATGTAATTCCGTTATTTTCATTAAAAATATTTACGCTATTTGTTTTTTTTTTTTTCATCTGGCGGCACTTTATTGTTGAAATCATAAAAAAAAATGATATATTGTGAGTGTTAGCTGTGTGAGTTTTCGAATTTTTGAGTTGTCATAACTTTGTTAATAATGAATATTTTTTCATGAAATTTTGGTCACATCTATTTAGAGGCACTCTGAATCCAGTGGCGTAGTGATTTTTTCAATAAAAAAATCGCTAATAAAAAATCCCGATTTTCGACCAAGAAAAAATATCGTAGTATGCCCTGAAACTTTAATGAACATTTCAAATGTTGTCTCAAGGTAGACCTTTTAGTACTTGACATTTAAAAAAAAAATATTAAAATCGATTTACAACTTCAAATTTTAGTGGGCGTTTCCATTAAAAATGGGTCACACTGTATGTCCCAAACACACTGTAATTTTTTGCACCTAAAATATTTATTTTTTCCCCTTATTTTGATTTAATATCTAAAAAGCACCCTGTTTTTAAATCGAAATACTCATGTCAAAATATGTTTTTTTTTTCAGAAACATTTTTTCACTAAAATCTCTAATTTATAATGGTGTAAAGAAATATACATTACCATAGCAAATTTTCTCAGAAAAAACTCGAAACCAAAATTTTTTTTCATCATTATGTGATGAATTTATGCTATTTATAAACATTTTCCCTTTCATTACTTGAAAAATGTAGGATTCTGTGTTACATTAATGAACAAAAAAATTTCAAATCCATGAAACACAGAGATTGCAAAAAACATGGGAAAATAGTTCGATTTCTAAATTCAAAGAAAGGATTTAAAAGAGATTATACCAAAAAAATGTGACTGTTGCAATTTTTTCCAGTAAAAAACATGATTTATTAAATTATAATTAAACGTTTGTCACAGAAGATTTCATAATATATAAATATGCACATGAATGTTAGCATTTCAATTTAGAAAGTTGCTTGAAATTGTTTTTCCTTTAATTTTTGTAATATTTTCTTCCTTTCCCAATAGGTTCACCATCATACTACTATTTTCTTTCATTTTTTACCTTTTTCGAAGGCTTCGCACTGGCCTATATATACAATAAAATCAGCAAAAATTATTTTTCTACTTAAGAATTCGTTCCCAGTTATCTTATTCAACTTCAGTTGAAGTCTATACAATTATTCAGCTAGTGATTACTGTGAGAGTCTACTTTCATTACTAAAACTCAAAAGCATTAAGGATTTACAAAAATTTCAATATTGAGCAGGGGGTATAAATAACACCTGTCAATACAATGCTTTTGGTATTAACTGGTTTTGGTTTCCTTTAAAATCAAGAGAGTACAACTCGTGAAAATCCTAACCTCCTAACTCATACCAACTATAGCAAAACTATGAATTCCATGTTTCATAAAGGTCTGGTCCAATATAATGGAGTACTTTCAAATATTAAACAAAATTCAACTTTGAATTCATTCAAATCAAACCTCATGAAGTTAATAAAAAGCTGTAGGCCACTATTCCAAAAATACGGTATTATGACATTACCCTCCTTATATATATATATATACAGTGTGTCCAAGATAAGGATCCTAAGCATGGGAATCTCAGTACCTGTTGGAGATACAGCTTAGGTTAAATTAGGAAAAAGTTGTGTTCTTTAAAGCTTATTTACATGCCGTTTAGAAACTTGAAGAATTTTCATGGCTTGCTGAGATATTTTGGAAAAACGAGAATTTGACAATATCAATTTTATTTTTTTCTGACTTTATTTGAAAAGATATCAAAAAACGAATAACACTTTTTCATTGGCACTTTCAAGGTACTACACGATGGTATTTTTAGTTTTTATATCCGACGTTTCGTTTTCAAAAACCATCATCAACTTTATTTTTTTAAATAGCCCGAAAAAAAAGTACACCCTGTATCTGATTCCATTTTTTATTACGAATTCAACGATGTAACACATGCCATTGTTTTCTTTTTAGTTTAAGGGAAAATTAACGCATTTTTTATTTAATTCAAAGGAGGTGTTCAAACAGGTTTCTGTTATTTTCCAAACATAAGTATGATCTTCTAACTGTAGAACTTAAAACATCACGTAACATCTCTGGTGTAATACTGTTAAATGCGACAGTTACACATTCTCGTAACTGCTGTTCAGTTTCAAAAGAATGTTGGTAAACCCGGTTTTTCACAAAACCCCATATGAAGAAGTCCAGAGGAGTTAAGTCAGGGGATCGCGCTGGCCAAGACACTTCACTAAAGGTTCCAATCCACCTTCCAGGAAATCGCTGCGAAAGATACTCTCGAACTTGTCTAGAATTATGTGCAGGAGCACCGTCTTGTTGAAACCAACAGTTATTGACCTGTGCCAGAGGTAAATTATCTAAACAGTCTTCTACATAGTTTTGCAATAAATGATGGTATCGTTCGGCGGTCAAAGAATTATAGTAAAAAAACGGACCTAGTATTTTAGTTCCTAAAATTGCACACCACATATTAAACCCAAAAGATTCTTGATGTCTTGATATTTTCTTAACACGCGGATTTTGCTGAGCCCAGTAATGCGTATTACGGCGGTTGAAGATACCATTATTAGTGACCATACTTTTGTCGGACCATATTATTTTTGAAGGGAAATTATAATCTTCTCCACACGCGCGTGTATACCATTCGCAAAAATTTCGGCGCCGTTCGAAATCCCCTGGTTTAAGTCCTTGGCAAATCCTAAATTTATAGGGGTGATATCTATTTTTACGCAAAATAAATTGAGCTGTGGATTTGGCTACTCCTACATTATTTTCGATTTGCCTAGTTGATATTTCAGGGTTCTCAACAACTGCTTGTAAAACATTATTTTGGGCTTCTTCTGAAGATTCCTTTTTTCGAGATAAAACAGGCTTTTTAAATGAACCATATTCTTTTAAATTTCGAGCCAGCTCTAAGAAAATGGACTTACATGGCTGCTTTCTTTCTGGATATGTATTAAGATACATTGCTGCTGTATTTACAGTATTTTTGTGGCACAAAATGTAGCACGTTAGCATGTCAAACTTTTCTTCATGGCTATAATGCTCACCCGGCATATTCGACGATAATAACACAATATTATCTATTCAACAATAAACAATAATAACGACAACAGTAACAATAACTCTAAAAACAACAACTCGACAAACAGGCTAACAACAACGACAATTACTATTTTATCGTGTAATTGAATGATATTTGACAGGCTCGGTGACAGGTATTTACGTCAAAGCATTTGTTTGCAACGCCTACTTAAAGATTTTTTTTAAAATAGAAAAAATGTAATTTTCCTTTAAACTAAAAAGAAAACAATGGCATGTGATACATCGTTGAATTCGTAATAAAAAATGGAATCAGATACAGGGTGTACTTTTGTTTCGGGTCATATAAAAAAATAAAGTTGATGATGGTTTCTTGAAAACGAAACGTCGGATATAAAATCTAAAAATACCATCGTGTAGTACCTTAAAAGTGCCAATGAAAAAGTGTTATTCGAATACCTTAACCTCGATACCTTAACGGGGAGATGAGGTCAACTAAGAAGAAGAACTCAGGTAAAACTCAACAACATTTAAGTAGTAGGTAGTAGAGAGTTTATGGACACTCTATATCTGAACACGTAACGAATACCATTTTACCAGTATAGTAAGAAGTGAGTTGAGCAAGGTCAACAATACTTCTGAACACGTAACAGCACACCTAGATAATGACAAATGAGATTTTGTCGAAACGTCGGTGAAATTAGAGATAATATCACATACACGGATCAAATACCCGGAAAACCAGTTCAGCATATTCCTATCCGTGAAAACTTCAGATTTCATATATATATATATATATATATATCTATAAAATCCATAAAAATAAACATAATTACTCACTAAATTCAAATTTCCATGACTACCACACTCGTTATGCATCTACACTATTGCAGAATAATTAGATACCCCCCTATTCGCATGAGAATGCTACAAATGTAAATTACATGAATGTTGTCAATTAAAAAAGTATGTCTATGTCTTTGTATGTTTTTTTCAATTCATTTATATCAACTAAACTAGTATATATCCTACTCGGCACCAATTCGTACAAGTTTCTGAGGGTGATCATTCCTAAACACGAGACAGCTGGTTAACGAAAAAGATATCAAACAGGTATGTACTTACTTTGAGACACCAGTTTTCCCAAATGTCCGCGTTCTTGAAACCTCTGGGCGAATACAAGATCTATCTTTTCTCTGCAAGGGTTCACGAATCCAGTCATCCCAATACCTAAAATAATATACCTACCTGTCAAAATCCTGTTTTTTTTAATAATGGACTCAGTGAACAAGCTAAAGTTCTCTACTGTTTCAACTGATGTCATTTTTTTTCAATCATTGTTTTTATTCTTGTGATAGAGTACTATTTGTATATATGACGATATATTTATAACTTTTTTTGTTTTGACTTTCTACAAATATTTGTTCAAATGTATCATGTAGCCAATAAACTATTCTATTTTATTCGAATACATCACACAGAGCAAATGTTTTAAAATTTCTTTACCGGTAATAATAATAATATTTCTTAGTCTGTTTTTAGACAGGTGCAAATTCATGAAGTTATCTCTATCTTCTTGAACAACAATAATACCATGAATGAATCTTTCATCATTATTTTCTTAGATAACTTTTAGAATCATCTGAATGGCAAGTTTCAAAACTTTCCATTCAGATGATGCATTAACATTACATGTTAATGCCTTGGAAAGCAATGAGAAATTTCTCAATGATACAAGAAAATAAATTCTTTGAAGTGAAAACTCCAAATTTCTCAATGAGTTGAAAACTGAGTGCACAGCCATAGCGTATCTTGGGATTGAAATGAATAAATCATATGAATGTACATTCCTAAGCCAGGAAATATATATTGAAAAAGTTTAATATGTGTCAGTGTTATCCTGTTAAAACTCCAATTGTGAAATATCACAATGTCATTGAGTTTCAAAATTACAAAATTCCTCCAAGTATTCCTTTTCAATCAGCCGTAAGCAGTCTTGTATATTTATCAGTGGCTACAAGGTCTGATATAGCTTTTGCTGTTTACTATGTGAAGGCAAGATAAATCTCTGTGAGTTCCTCTGAGACAAAGTGACGACAGTTTCAGTACTGCTTGCAGAACTGGTAGTTAAAGTACATTCAGAACTTGAAAATGACATAATTTAATAAATTGTGCTGAACTTGTTCAATATTTAGTTAATGAATGTGTAAAGTGGATTCCACATAAGTGAACAGTATTCAAGATGTGTTCTCACAAAGGCACAACATAATGTTTTCAATGAGTCCATGTTTGTGAAATTAGCAGTAACTATTTAGATGAATCCCAGAAATTTTAAAGCCTTGTTTATGATTAACATGAAATGTAGATTGACCCTCGTTAGTTTCGAACATGGTCTCTGATGTTGCAAACAGAATCCAATACAATATTACTATTGTATTTCTCGATAACTTTACAATCACTGATATTCATGAACATACCATTTAAGCATCACAAGTTAGCAATGCTGTCCAAATAACTTTGGTGCTTTAAGGCATCAGCACAAGACATATATGAAAGAATTGAACCATTAGAAATACAGGACCTTGTCATTTATGAATACATCGAAAAGTAGCGGGCCTAAATGAGATCCTTGAGGAACACCAGATGTTACTACTACTTATGTGGACATGAAGTTATTAACTCTGATGATTTGAGTTCTTCTAATTATATAATATGGCTGAACTTGTCGAATGCTTTGAAAAAGTCCGAATAGAATAATATTCAATTGTTCCTTCATAATAAAAACCTGTTTCCAGTTGTAGACAATGTCAATACAATTACAATTCAATACACGGTCAAATTCAAAGACTACACATTATGGATAAACATGGCAAGATAAGGGTCAATAGTATTTGTAAAGGAAAATCAAGTGTACATAACCTATTTTAAGACAAAATTGAGAAAAATATTGTATAAAATCAAGATAGAATCAATCCAACTGGAAACAAGACTCCAAGACATCCGGCAAGTAATATTGAATGTAGGAATATTTTTAACAATTTTATTTGAACTTCACAATTATTTCATTGTTATGATTGTAAATTGAAACTAGTATGATTAACCAATTGAAGAAATACAGTTCAAAAAAAAAATTAACAATTATTAACCACATGGATCAACACTTGTACTTACCAACATTCACTCAAATTTCCATTTATATGCTATTATGTGGAGACCTTTTGCAATATCAATTAATTTCCAAATTTAAACATTGAAATTTCATCTTGATAATGTAAAACAGAGTCACGGGGTATGCGCTCAGCATCTCTGTCACTGGAATGTCGCAGGACAATTGTTTCCAACAAAACATTTAACATAGTTAAGGGTCCAACTGATCACACCAGGGTCTTTTTATCCACATCAATTCAAAAATATCAATGGCAAAAAGAAAACTATAGTGATAATGAGTTGAAAGTGAATAATAATAAAAAAGAATTCTAACTGAAATTATATGTGTCTATAGTTGGAACAGTACTGACTGATATAGATTTTTTTTATATACATCCAAAATGAAGAAATGGAATTTTTCTGGTTTAAACATGGTTGACGAAACTAACTAAACATGTTGAAACTAAGTGTAACGTTAACCAATATTCATAGCAAATAATGCTGTTGCAACATACTCCATAACAGATTCATGAGATTAAAGCAAATTATTAAACTATACTTACGCTCTTGGCCATTTGCTGTAGAGTTCAAACCAAATATTTTTGGTAAGCATCCAGCCCAAGCCAGGGAAGAAGTCAGTACGGTAAAGTAAATCAGGTCTATCAGTGTTAACAAGACCTTCCTTACCATTGTCATTCCAAGCAGAAATACACCAAAGTGATGAGTCTTTCAACAGAAGAGGATAAGTACCAATGAAGTATTCAAAGAAATCTGGAGCAACTTCCAAATCATCTAAAAAATAAATATGTGATGAAATTGGCCAATACTTTATCCATAACTCATTCAGGTAATATTTTATTGCGAGATTTCATACTCTGGAGTAAGAGAATGCTTGATAAAGTTGCTGTATGGTGAAACACGTGTCATGGTTTTGTGAACTGTCCAGTGGAAATTTCAGAATAAAGTTTTATTTGAATAAAAAATAAATTTCATACACATACTTACTTTATTCAACAGTAATGGTATCTTACCTTCTACTATGATTACTGAGCTAAAGTTAAAATTGAAAAACATTTGGTTTAATGCCCAACCATAATGTCTTGCTATTTTGAAATACCCCTTGAATTTTTTTTCTTTTGGCGGAACTTGAATGTCTGATTGATCTGGCTGTTGTATGAGTGAAATTTGAGAGCCATACTTTTGAATTGCATTTCTAGTTTCTTCATGGCTACAGTCCTAAAAACACAATTTCAATTCTGGTGAAACTGGATGAAAAACTGAAAAAAAGCCACCTGACTAACAATAATCGGAAACTGATCTGGATCGGGCCTGTATTGAATCAAATTATCCAAACACCTGGTGACAGTAACTCTATTGCAGGCAAACACCAAAACTGGTATTTTAACATCTTGCAGTTCTTTCTGATCTACTATATTTGGGTGTATTTCACCTTTCTTTTTAATTTCTAGTAACTCCTGAGCATCTTTTATTACAACATTGTTCTTTTCAAACTCTCTTGATATGCCTTGTTCCAAAATCACAATTTGTTTAACTACATCAGAAACTTCATTGGAATTGATGGAATGGTATGGAAAAGTTAAATATAATACAGAAGTCCATACAATTAATAATAATCCTATAACTAAATTTGTGCGTTTTATTCGCATATTATATTCAAATTTTATTTTGCAGAGCAGCACTGAAAAGAATAGTCAAGTTATGAAAATGTAGTATTACATAATATTAAAGTTCCATACCATATCAATCATATTGCATTTGGTAACCTAAATATCAATTTATTGTAGCCCGATTTTCAACTACATTATAATATATCTCGGTTATAAACTACAATCCACAACAAATTTATAACCACCCATAAAGTCGAGATGTCAAGAAGTCATTCTCAAAGTGATTGAACTGTGAACGAACAACGAACGTACTCAGCACAGAACTAAAACTTATCAGTCACTCAGTGCAGTCTGTGGTGCAGTGTGATCGTGAACTGTGAACCCAAGAAGACCCAAAACAGATAACATGAATTGTGAGACGTAAACGGAGTCTGGAGGCAGCCGTCGCCTCACTTGGTAACCTACGATATGATCATATTTCAAATCTGGCCGCGATTGTTGATGTCTAATAATACAGTTCGCAGGGACTTCAACTTCATCGTTCATAATCGACAACGACAACACATTTATCATGTGCAATGTATTTAATGTTTATCAACAATTTCAATTTGTTTCGTTTTTTTTATTCCACTTTCATGTACACAGGAATTCACAAATTTTCGATAGATTTTTATTATTTTATTTGTGATCAATTATGAGCACCATAATAGACGATGATAGAAATAGTGATAATGTGGTACTGCAGGTTTTTCCTGGTTTTCTTGCAGCTGAAAAAGCAAATGTGCCACTGGAATCAATGAAGTTACCTCGGAGCGCCAATTGATTTTTGTTGTTGTTTTATAATTTCATGATTTGTATTTTGGAAGAATCACAGTAACTAGTAATAAAGCTATTATGACCATTGTCACATATATTTTATCATGTGAAATATATCTAATTTATTTCATCAAATTCAATTTGTTTCGTTTTTTATTCCACTTTCAAGTATATTTGGATTTACAAATTACATCTTACAGTTGCTCTAGACTTTATTTCACTATATAGTAGTTTCATTAGTTATACTGTGAACGTGCTGGGAGTGAACGTGAACTGTGAATGCAAGACCCAAAACAGAAAACATTAAGTGTGAAACATAATAAATTTTGGAGTATCAAGGCAGCCATGATATATGTCGTCGAGTTTTCAGGGTGTTCTGATTATTAGATTTATTGGTGGAATGATTGCCATCTCTACTCTTGAATATTAATTTCATACCGACTTGTCGTATCAAGGCAGAAGTCTTTGTCGAACAATTTCAAAATGTTGGCGTGATCATTGGTTCGGGAAAAGGGTTCGAAAGGCGCAGTCTTATAGAAAAAATGAAAATATAAATGGAAAAATAAGAATGAATGGCAATCTAACATCTGAGGCCTTTGGAGAGGCCACTTACCCGAACAACTAGTATAAAACGACTCCGGCACACGAAATGCATCCGGTAGAGATAACATTACTCTGTTCACAATGTCACCCGTTGGTCTGCAGGGCTAACCATCCTGTAGATACAAGAAAGGGGCTCCCACAACCGACTCACTTTGTGGTGTCAGAGGTAAGGTGGCAACCCTGGTAATGATAATAGACGCTTTGAGTGGTGGCATGAGCCACCATGTATTACTACGAGAGCGAGGAGAGTTAATGACGAGAATGCATACTCTGTGGTGTGAAAGAGATCCGGAGCATGCCACCTTTTTCACCCAAAAACTTAGGGATTATAAATCTTACCTTCGGCGGCAGTGATATATATCTCCTCCATAACTTGCTAACGAAGCTGTGAAATTGGCAGTTCTACCACAAGTTGGTACGGCTGAGACACGATCATACCACCAGTAGAGATAATCAGAATACGCAAAGCGCTTCACTGAATCGGGATCTTGAACAAATGTCAATCGAAAATGATGACATTTCGCCTATATAGTAACCATAGAACTATAACTTAGACTTTAAGTTATAGTTCTGTGATGGTAACCCTGTGCCCACAAAAATCTTCAAAATTTCAAAAAATACGGGAGTACTCTGAGATTTGAATTATCGTGAATAACTTGTGTGTCACTAACACGTGTCCTTTGGCTTAATGCACCTCAATGGAAGCATATCATTAACATAGAGAGAGAGAGAGAGAGAGCACGTGTTCTAGCGAAACGCATGCGCAAATATTTATTATGTTGCATCTCTGAGTGTTGCATGCATCAGAGTGGCCGTGACGTCATTTATACATATATTCCAGCTGTGAATCACACAACGTCTTGGCCACACCGCGTCACAGTGTTCTGGTACACTGGTTTTAAAAATGGCAGCTACATTTGTAATATTTATACAAAAAAATGTACAAATACAATTCTAATTGATTTTGGAGAAAAATGAAAGGTTTGTTTTTATTGAATTCTACATCTGACACAGTCATTCCATTCTGGCGAATCATATTAATAATCACGTCACTACGAATCGTTTTTGAGTACACACTCAGAACACACTGGAATACGATTTAACACCAGAAAACACTTTTGGGATGCTTTGCTTCTTCTTCTTAAGCAGAGCCAATCAGAGAAGAGAGAGAGATAGATAGAGTTCTTCTTAATGTTAATTTATTTAAAAAATGTTAAATCACAGTAAATTAACTTTGGACACAAATACCACAGCTTACTTACTATACAGCTGAAACACTCTCGGCGGCACCTTTGAAGTCGCAGTCTACGAGTAAGCGAGACAGAAGTATTGCTTTCTCTGTCGCACAGAGGGGAAAAGTCAGGGCCTGATTAAAACGATTATTTATTTAAGTAAAATTTTTAATTTCTGCCTGACAGGATCGGATTATGATTTTTTGAATCTTAATTTTAATATTACGATAAAACTAGGTTTGTATTTGGAGTTAATAAGGATTATTAAAAAATACATTACTCAAACTGATTTGGAAAATAATAAAATTTCGTTGTTATAGATTAAAAGATCTGGTGTGGGCCGACAAGAAGCGATTTATAAAATTATGGTCAGAATAATTACGATATTAGAGTTGTTATCTGTAACTTTACGAAAAGAATAGTGATTTATGAAAGTCGTTGATTGTGCAATAATGTTGTTCCTAAGGATTTAGCTTTAGCTATTCTTCTTGAATGCTAGGTCATTATTAAGGTCCTTTCTCAGCTAGCAAAATAATTAAGATTTTCGCGTCTGAATTTTAATGTTCGACAGAGTACTTACAATTTTGCATTTATTGCTTGTGACAGGCGCACAGTGATGCAGTCAATATAATCTCAGTTTTTTAGGGAGAAGGTCAAAATAATAATAAAATGAAGTTGTGTAGGTTAAGTTTTTAATAAGTTGTATTGCCCAATAATTGAAAACTAACAGGTGGAAAAGAAAGTAAATAAAAAATGCTTACCTATTGATAATACTAATGATTTATTAACAGTAATAAAGAATACAACATTCATTAATACATAAAAAAAACTCAATAGACAAAAAATAAAATCAAAAATTTAATTACAACTTACGACAACAAATTATAATATATTTTGTAGCAATAAAAGTACCTACAGATATGTTACAAATTTCTCCATATTATTAGTTTATTTTTGTTGATATTTCTAAAATTACCATTTATTGTTTTTAAAGTGTAATATATTCTAACTCGTAAATATAATCTTACTACAAATTCTTTGGGGAAATATTTACAGGGATGGTTAAAAGACAAATGGTTACTTATATCTAAAAGAGTATTGCAAATATTACTTTTAGTTGCGAATTTTTCAAAGTTTCCTTGAAATATTTGCTCTATTTTACAAATTAGTTCCAGAAAATCGTCATTAGGCATTTGCAAATTTCCGAAGGTGTCCTTATTCGCATTTTCATATGCCTTAAGAAAACAGTAAAAAGATGAATCATCTAGTTCATCATGGTCTTTACTATAAGTATTGCAAATATCACAAGAGTGGATTTTTAACGCTTTATTTAAAAGGTACCCACACACGTACCGTATAAATTTTTTTTGCAACATTTCATTATTTGAATAATGCATGCTATTTATTGCGTCTGTTTGTTCGGGTACTTTATCCGTTTCCTGAGATACAAAATCGTGTTTGCAGTCAGAAAGCCTTAAAAGCATCTGATCAGAATCTGCCTCACAGTTTTCTGTACCTGAATTAAGCAAGTTGACGCATTGCAACTTTCTAAATGTTCTGTGGAACTGTATTGCTGTTGGGTTAATGCAGTTCCCATTTTCACTTCTGATTTTACCGAAATGGTTCTCCAGACAGTCTTGGTTTAATCTTCGTGTAAGTATATAATCAAATCCTGCATTTTCCCGAAGATAGTAAAATAACTGAATAATACTGTTGATTGAAATTATAAGGCTTTTGATGAATTTAATTTTTTTGGTAATGCTCATATTATTTTTGTCTCGAATTTCAAGACTTTTAAAGAACGACAAACAATCCATTAGAAACTCTAATTGAAATGAGTTTGCTTTAAAAGCAGCATTATATTTTTTTGGGTTAAAGATTTGTGAGGAATTTAAAATATGAAATAGTTGATCTACTCTATTAACAAATTGAACAGTTTCAGTCGCTTCTGCGGGAAGGGAACCAAATCTAATATAAAAACTCATACCTACATGAACTGAGTAACTAAATACTTGGGTGGCAAGTTTTACCTTCATTTTTTGGAAACTAGTGGGATAAATATGAGAATCGGTTAATTTAGGTGCTGCTTTAACAGGTAATTTTTTATCTAACTCATAGAAGTCTTTAATATATTGCCACGAAATTTTTTTACCATTGACATGGTAAAAAAAGTTTTCTAAATAAAAACCAGTATTTTCTGGAGATATTTTTAAAATATTTGACAATTTGATATTGTTGGACCCCATATCACAAGTAACTGCACAAACATTTAATCCCACATTTTTTAATTTTTGCACAGCTTCATTTAATAGGTTAGCAGGACAAGAAGTATGACATAAAAAATATGCTATTGGCTGTTTCCATTTGGAATAAATTCCTCTGACCATAAATACACTGGCAGTTAAAGTTGGTTTGAAAATTTTCTCCCCTGTATCACCCATTGCTAGCCCAATGATATAATCTTGATTACGCTCATAAAATAAATTGGCTTTTATGGACATTTCATCGAAGCACAATAAGCAATATTTGCTTTGGGCCTGAAAACTGTCAATCTTTTTTTTTTTAATAAAATGAAGAACTCGGGATTATCTAACCCTGGTCCTATCCTAACTGCTCTGATTTCTTTTAGCAAAGTGTTAGGCGAGGGAAGGCTATATTTAGCCATCAAGTATTTTTTTATACACTCGGGGACCAGCAAAATATATTGACAGACATTCAATTTTTAACTCTTTGCTATAACGTCTACCCTTTGGATGTTTATTCGCCTGTGATACTTGCATATTAACACATTTTGCAGTGTCTGGATTGCAAAATTTGAATGTTAGGGACATATATTCCTCCAAAGATATATTGTCTAAGTCATTAATTTTTTGACTCTCAAGTACCTGAACTCTTTCTCGTAAATATTTGTTTTCGGCAGTTATGGACTTGATGTGCTGTCTGTATTTAACCTTCCTTGGGGTATCGAAGGATAAATTGGCTGACGTTTGGCTAGAATTTGGAGATGTCAAAGGAGGAGTAACTGTGATTGGACTCACGGCGATTTCATGTTGAACCTCGGTTTTTAGTTCGGTTTCAACTACATTTGTCTGGTTAGCTGCAAAAATACATTTTATTTAACAAATAAAAAACAACTTAGGGGAATATGTACTCTTAAGCAAGGAACAATTCATTTCGTAGATTTTTTTATACAGGGCGGAACAAAAACTTTAACAAAACTTGACATGTACAGATATCATGCGATTTTTAGCTCATTTTAAAAGGTTAAAAAATCAAAAGGTTTTAGTCTTTTAATAGTGGGACAATTAAAATGAAAGCACTGTACAGTTATTTTTGGTTCACCCTTCGTTTCGCCCTGTATACAAAACATTAAGCTTTATTTTAAATTAAGAAACTATTTTTAATACCTGAATCAAATAGTGGAGGTGGAACCCCGCCTGGAACTATAACATTGTCATCTAGAAGTAGTATTTTTGCAGGAAGTTGCAAGGGCGGTGCACTATACGAATGATCAGTTCTGGAAGTACCCTCGAGAGACGGGAATAGGGTAGGAATTGCAGTGGTTACTAATCGTGTATGAAAGTGACTAGTGAACATCCTCTCTTCAAAATGGATTTCACATATCGAGTAACTTCGATGTAAGTCGATTAGTTTTCCGAACAGGTCCTCGCGATTGGCTTTCATTGCCCATATTCTGGCTCTGTAAATAAATAAAAACATTTTTAAACAACACCTCTATTTAGGGTGTCCCAGATAAGAATGAACTCTACAGGGATCTCATAAACGATTAGAGCTAAAGAGATGTTCAAATTAGGAAAAGTTGCGCCTCACTGAACCCTGCCGGATGATGTTTTAAAATTTGGAAAATTCTCATTACTTCCGAAGATATTTGGGAAAAACCGAAAATTCCAATTTCATTATTATCTATTTCTGATAATTTAAAACAATAAAACAAAATAAATTTCACGTTTCATAGCCACTTTTTAACCCAACGTTTTCTTCCTCCGCAGTCATCATCAAATATTCGGTTTTTCCCAAAATATTTTCGGAAGTATTCGAAATCATACTGCAGGGTTTAGTGGGGCCCAACTTTTTCGTAACTTAAACAACTTTGTAGCCCTAATGGTTTACGAGATCCCTGTAGAGTTCATTCTTGTCAGGGACAACCTGTTGTAATAAATGACCGTCGGGTCTGAATTGGCGATCCCTATATAAGTACTACTATGAATATATAATAATCATCTCAGTATTTACTCGCACCAGAAAAATTCACCCCCCTGTATATGGGATCGTTCAGCCAAAGGTATTTATTTTCTTAATTTAGTTTGGTAGCGTGAGAGTTGCTGCCACCAGATCAGAAAAAGTTTGAAATCCGTCCTGATCACACGGATTGAGAATTAGTAGGCAACTTGGTCAACAGTTGACTTTTTCCTACCTTCTAATCTTCGTGGAGAAATGGCTTGGTTATGCCACCAATTATATCCTCAGAGACTGGATTCGGCCACGGCTTAAATGCGTGGTCTTTTAGGGGTTTGAGGAAATGAAATAATATTAGCAAAGTTTTCACAAACCAACTTTATTAATGAGTAAAGTTGGCAGAATAATCGGATTAACAATAGAAAAAAAATAAATGAACAAAACTAATACTGAACGTTATTTACACTATATAAAAGAAAAAGAAATAAATAATTATAACCATGAACAAACTATGGGTAAACTACTAAAACAAACTGACAGGAGTATTCCTTTGAAAATTGAGGTAAGTTCACTCAGGGCATAGATATGCCTTGCCTGAATTCTACTAGCTATGCTATAAAATCAACTAAAATACAACTCTGAGAAGTTATCAAGAGACCCACTTAATCGCTCCTCTCTGTATAACGTAGGAAATTACTATGACCTATAATAATCTAATAAAATGAAAAGGGAACCCGATTCGTAGCTATATTATTATGGTAAATGTTCATTAATACTCTAGGTGCCAAGTCGAAAATATAGTCCACATAAGCATGCAATAACATCTACACTAAATATCAGAATTGTTTAAAATACGCTCACCAAAATTATCGTAGACGGACTCCCCTGAAAACTCCAACGAAAGCCACTATTTCCCCAAAAACTCTTAACAGAAACTCGGAAAAATCTCTAAATCACTAAATTGAATAAACCCGCGAATACTACCAAAACCCAATTAGTGTCACTTCTCTGAACAGTGACTTGAAATATCTCAATATTTCAATTCATTCAAAATTTCCTCTAGAATTTCCAGCTACCGTAGGAAATTCAACTGGATTCACCAAATCTCCGCGCGCCACTTGACTTTACCTCAAATCATCTAAACCTCGATTATTTATCAATTCCAAAACACCTCACAAAACGGTGACCTGAACTACCTCGTATTTCAGTACCTCCAGAAGTCACTCAGAATTTCGTAGGAAGTCCAACCGACCTACTTCTGAGTTCGTACGCTCCTGACTTTTTACCTCAAGTCAGCTAGCCAAATAAAACGCGAATAAATCCCAAATATCGAGCTCACTTCTCGAAACCGTATTTCACTCTATTCGAGTATTTCCCAAAACTCTGGAGGAAATTCAATCGGCCTATTTCTGACTTCGTACGCTCCTGACATTTTAATTCAAGTCAGCTAGTCAAATAAACTGCGAATATTCATCGCACTACTGAAATCCCCTCGCGACCCAGTATCTTAAAATCCCTAGCACCTCAGTCCCTTCAATAGCTTTCCCAGCAACCTCCCCAAAGGGGCGAACTGCCCCGGGCAAGAGCCCCTAAACGACCTTGGGGTCCGCGCACGACTGACTTAAATCTTTTTAAAAAAACCTCACCACCTTACTATCTTAGGGGATGTAAGTAATGTTATCTCAGAAAATTCTAACCAATCAGAAAGCTTGAAATTGTTTCTAAGACTGGTACTCTTTTCGCCACCTCATGGTCCGGCGAATAAGTCCTCAATAATTCACGTCTAGTTCCCGACATTTCTAATGTCGTGAGTCTACTACTGATATATAGATGTCACTGCAAGGGTCATTTTTGGATATTTTCTTTGCTGTCTCGAATAAAACATATGTAGATTAGCCACTTGGGTGGCTTCATTTTATCTTGTCGTTAAATTTAGAGCTCATAAGATAAATTGCGATATTTATTATACGTTTGAGTGTTTTCTGACTTTTATTCTAAATGGGGTATACAGACTGGATGACATATTTTCGACCCTTAACGAAAGATAATGAAATGAATTATGGGGTTGAATGTTACAAAATATCGAATTTCTTAGTATCAAGCAGTTAATTTTAACGACTTTTTTTTCTTTAAATGGCTTGGTTCTGTTGGCCTTAAGGTTATTTCTGAAAGATGATAAGGTTCCCTTTTCATACGAAAACACATGTGTTTTGGTATCTAAAATTCAACTAAAAATATAATAAATCCAACTTATTACAATGTATTCCTATTTGCTTCATTACAATTAATAGTCGTTGATATATATAAAAATAGTAATGTAGGAAAAACAAGGAAAAACACCATAGAAAAAATATCATACAAAAACCCCCCGAAAAAAAAAACAAAAAAAATACCCCATTAAAAGAACACTACGCTTTTGCATACTGTAAATTCCCCAGAAAAAATATACATACTGCATAATGTGTCCCCGCATAAGAAATGCATACCACTTTTTCTTGGATATAAGGGCATCTTTCGACCACTTGAACGTGGATCTATTTTAAGAAGAGGCAGGTACTTATTTCGAGAGCTGGGTGATATTTAAGGTTTTGGAAGTTGACGCTTTGACCAGCTTTGACGGTAATTTATCTTATATATTCCCAAACAATTTTACGACAACACGGTATAATCAAAAGTTTACTTTTTATTTACTTAAATATGCAAAAAAATATGATGTAAGAACTTACCGATTCGCATCCTTAGGAAAACGATAGAATTTCTTCTTCGAGTTATAACCTTTAATATAACAGTTTCGCACTGCACAAACATGATGATGTCCTGATGGTTTTTTGTCACTCATTTACTACAGTTAAAAATTCAAAAATAAAACACTATGTTCAAAAGAATCACAAACAAAATGCACAAAATTATACACCCGCCTATGACGGCTAAACGTATAATAAGTAATACTGATCTCCCGACTGCACGCCATAGACGTCTTTTCCCCTAAGAGGCGGGGCATAAAGCCTGCGCGAGGGGATCGACGCAAACCGTTCCCGCCAAGAGAGTGTTTTAGCTGTATAGTAAGTAAGCTGTGCAAATACTGTGCTTTGGCTACATGTTTTGCAGCCTTAGTCCATGTGTTCCATAAAACCGATATTATTTATGTGCCAGTAAATCTATCATTTTATTAAAGAAATCTCAAAATGTGTGAAGTAGGTAAAATATTATTTCCATCTGTAAAAAAATAGTGAACGGCTGTTAATTTCAGAAACATGAAGAATGGTCCAAATATGCTAGAATATATGATCCAATTAAAATAGGTTCTATCGATGGTACAGACGTGGAACCACACGACCGAGGAATAGAAAGAGCTATAAACTCCAAATATGTACCAAATCGTCATATTAAAGGCAAACCAGAGTGTACAATATTTGTCAGTCGTTTGAGTTACCAAACCACCAGAGATACTATTAAAGAGGTATTTTCTAAATATGGAAAACTAAGGAGGTTCAGGTTGGTTAGAGATATTGTCACTGGTATGCCTAAAGGTTACGCATTCATTGAATATGAATCTGAAAGTTCAGCTGAAGATGCTTACCGTAATGCTAATAGACTCAATATAGATGGAAACATAATTTTTGTAGATTTTGAGTGTGAACGCTTATTGAAAGGTTGGAAACCTAGGAGGCTTGGTGGAGGATTTAGTGGAAAGAAAGAATCAGGTCAACTGAGATTTGGTGGAAGAGACAGGCCCTTTAAAAAGCCAGTTAGTCTAGAGTTGAAGGAAGAAGAGGAAGAAAGAAAAGATCGGCTAAAAAGAAGAGAAAGGGAAGAAAGGGAGAGTAGAGATAGAAGATATGAAAGGAAACGTCCAAGATCGTCTAGAAGTTGAGTTTTGTTCACAAAGAGGCACTATATACCCTTTCTAAGAGACTGCAGAATTTTCAAAATTCACTTCAAGTGTGTAGTAAACTTTTTCATTATTTATTTCTTTATAGTGACAGTGTACTGTGCCTGAATGAAAAAAGACTTATAATCAGATGCATGAAGTCCTAAATTAAAACATATTTTGTATGAAAAATATTTGAGTGTTGTTGAAAACCTAGGAATTTTCATTCCAAACTTTCCAGCAAGAAAACTTCAAGAAACTAGTAAGTTTTTTTCAATTCTGATTGATTGTTCTTGGTTCATAGCCATCCAAAATACAGAAATACAAAATCCATCCACTTTACAAATGTTTTGACAACCTAGTTGGCATCTCTAAAAGAAGATCTAAACTAATTCCTAGGAACTAAGTTCATTTGCACCTAACGAGGTATACTTTTACTTCCAAAATAAAATTCATTACGTTAACGATTTTCCTGATTGAGATTCACAAAGTTTCAATTAGAAAAACCTATTATCAGGGTACTGGTCCAATTAAAACTCAGATAGGAAACAGAGGCATACTATTGTTAATCAATAAGTTTGCCTTTCCAGCACTAACATTTTATAAAATACGAATTGTGTTAACACGTTTCAACTATGAAATTAACCTGAAATCTTGAATTTCTTCCAAGTTCTTCATAATCGAGAATAAAATCTGATGATCCTACGATATTCAATGGGAATAAGGACCTTGTTGAATTTTCAATGGATTGCAATGATGACAATGAAGAAATATAAAATGTAATGTCACCGAGATGACACTCTTAGGAAAGTTAATGTTTTCCATCACTGTAATTTCATGTAATTGTTCTATATATATTTCAAACAGACTTGATATATTTTATATTTGTGAAGATTGGGTGTAACTCTAAGACTTCAATAACTTGGACAACCTTATTAATAGTATTTAACAACTGACTTTTGTAAAATATAAACGATTGTTGGATGGAAGAGCAATTTCTGCCTTGATTTATCATGTGCAGACGTTGAATTCTGCCATTTGTTAGGTTAGTATCTTTTGTACTGAGTAACCTTTCAATAAAAGCATTTATTATTATAATCACACATGTCAAGATTACATAAAGACAAGGCACATAGAAGGATACTACAACTTCAAGAAACAAATAACAAGGTTCAAACAAGGTGAATTTTTTTAACTTAAGTTGCAATAATTGATGGAATTCTAGTGAAACTTCAAGTAGATACATCATCAGACATCACCATCATATCAGAAGAAATGTGGTCAGAATTAGGAAAACCACAATGTAGTTTAACCGAAAACATTGTCAAAAGTGCATGTGGTCAACAACTTGAATTGATCTCCGAGTTTAATTCCAGTGAAAGACCTGAACTTGCTAGGGATCTACTGGATAACAAAGTTTGGTAGGTGGGACATTCCTCTCAATTCAATACGTAATGTCATGTCAACGTCAGACATTGACATTTCCAAGCATAAAGTACAGGATGTCTAACAAATTCAAAAACAATTTCCTGATATTTTCAATGACAGCCTTGGACTTTATGTAAAAGGGAACGTAGAACTACACATATCAAAAAGAAGCAAATTGGTATTTTGTTCAAAACAACTAGTAGCATACATCATTACATTCAGTTGAAGAAGCCTAAAATACTCCGGTTGATTAGTCCAATTGGGCAGCACCTATTTCAGTCATGAAGAAATGATGGAAAAATTCGTATATGTGCGGATTATTCAACAGGATTGAACAATGCACTTTAACCTCAGCAGTTTCTACTCCCACCTGGAGAAGAAATTTTTTCGACACTGGAAAATTCTAGAATATTCAGACTTATCAGATGAATTTCTTCAAGTTGAAGTTCTCTAAAATTCCAGACAATCAATACGAAGGACTTCTCACATACAATCGACTTCTGTTTGGAATAAAAGTTGCTCCTACCATTTTTAAAATATTAATGGAAAATGATATCTGAATTAGAAAATACAGCAACATACATCGATGGTATCACTCCAAGCAAAAATGTAGATCAACACTACCAAAACCTTATAAATGTTTCATACACGATTCGAAATTACGGATCCCATCCTCATTGTCACTTTTGTATTTATGAAAATTTGGTGTAGTGCTAAGACTTCAATAACTTGACAACTTCATTCAAAAATATTCAACAACTGAATTTCGTGAAATATTATACAACGCTTTTGTTACTAAAAGTCTCCCAACTTATAAAATAGTATCTTCATTCTCAGGGCTGCCAACAATATAGTATGTGAAGTTTTCCAAATAAACGTTGAAAAGACAAACATTGATTTTTATTCAATAACAAAACAACTGACTACATATTCTGGATTCCATCCAGAAAAAAACCATCCGCCTGATTGGAGATGCGAACATCACTTGCAACCTTGAGAGTCTGGAACATCGAAGAAAAGTTGGGGATTTGTCTCTCTTCTATAGATACTTTCACGGGAAGTGTTCAAGTGACTTGGTACATTTGATTCCACCAAGAGCGGTATATATCAGAAATACGCGACGGACTGTGTTGCTCATTGTTTTGAGGTTCAACTCAATACATCTCAAACTTCACTGTTTTAGAACTTCATCCGAAGAACTGCGTTTATGTGGAATACATTTCCTGAGAACGTTTTTCCAAACGAATTAAATCTCCAGCGATTCAGATCCAATGTGAATGGCTACTTTCGCACAGGCACCACTCTTAGAGCGCCTTAAGGATTTTCCTGTAGTGCTTGGGTTTTGTCTTGAAAAAAAAAACTTCTACACTTCCTCTCAATTCAACATAAACGAACCGAAACTTCAAACTCCTAAGCTGGCTCTCATTTTCATGAGGGCGTGATATCAGGTTGTCTAGCGGACTATTTTAAGGAACCGTGTTTGCATATATCCAGCGATTTAGATAATTGTCATTAATATGTACATATTAATACTTACAAGGCAGATTAAGAACAGTAAATTGAAAATTCTTGAAGAGAGTAGAGCACATTATTTTTATAAAATTCAGTTAGTTGGCATTTCATTTCATTCCTACTAACTGAACTCAAATCAGGACGAATAACCATAAGTAAGTAATGGCACAGTGTGATTACCTAGTTAATTTCACCATTTTCTACATGAGGTTCAAGTTCACTTATGCTATATCTGATAATTATTTTTTGCATAATATGAACACTATTCATATGTACTGAGTTACCCCAAAATATTAGTCCATAACTTATCATTTATTGATTGTACTATTCCAAAGTAGGCAACTTTGAGAGTTTACAAAGACACTTACCTTCAAATTGTCTAATGAAGGAGCCAACTGTGCTTAGGTTTATTTATGAGATTTCCATTTCATTTTTTGAACTACTTTGATACCCAGAAATTAGTTGTTTTTCTGCTCTATTGTTTTATGATCCTTTATTAGAGGACAAATCATAATTTATGTTTTTTTTTGTAAGTTCCATAAAAGAATGTCTAACAAATTCACTAGCAATCCGTTGAATACACAACACTTAAGGAAATCAGTTAAAACAAATGTTTGTGTTATTCACAATATCTTGTTTTATTCTCAAAAATAAAGATATTGGTGTCATAAAAATACATCTTCCAGCATAAGTAAACCATAATATATCATTTATGAAAATTGTAAAAAGAACTGGTCCCAGTGTAGGCCCTTGAGGGACACTAATGTTCATGCAATATATTTATTTTTTTCACTGCCTTTATCTGTTCCAACTATGTCTCCTTGAATGTTTCTTGTCTCGTCAGAATTTTGATATTCCGTTACTGAGTGAAGTAGATAAGTGTTATGAGTCATAATTCACAAAAAAGCGAACAAGAAATGTTACTAGATGGATTCCCGTTAAATCAGTTAAACAATCTACAAACTAATAACACTTTTAAAATAATAATCGACTAGTTTTATTGATTTCAAATAAACTAACCTGAACAGTTAAAACGAGATCAATTCAGATCAATCATCTGAACTGAATGGGTTAGTTAGCCATGTTGTCCATTCAGAAACAATTGGTAGTCTATCCGTCGCAGTGGTAGGTGGAACTTAATCCGGCACTCTACATCTTCACTACCGGTAGGAGGATGAATTGTACGGCACAGCAGAAAAAGTGACAAAAAATGAGCGCCCTATACGTTTTCCTTTGATGTCAATATGCTCAGCTTTTCCGTAACAAGCTGTACTGGTCAAAAGCCATTATTGAGAATCATTTTTATATCATTGTGTTGGATCTCCGGCTCCGCAGCAATCAGTACTGTCACATTTAACAATATGTAAGCAATAGTGTGATTCAATGACGTGTTTGGATTACCAGAATGCATCCATGGGTTTGAGGATTACTGCTTCAGATTCTGGACCCTCGTAATGCGCGGTTACAGGAAAATAATATACCATTAATTTTGTCCAGCGATCTGCCAAAGCTTCATTCACCAGCAGCCTGAAAATTTTCGAGTTTCAGCTCGTGGTGAGAAGTTTTTCCCCGTGCATCCAATGGTGTGCTAGTTCTCGTGTGGTAAAACAACGCCTATTAGTTGCTTACTTAGTGATGCCATCCTACGCTCTACACGATTGAAAGCAATGCGCTCTGGAACATTTGATAAAAATTGCATTTAAATTAACAGCTTGAAAATGCTGAGACTTATAGCCTTTGATTTTCTCCGTCTGACGGCGTTCGTGAGCTGCGTTTCTCTTTAATTATCTCCGATAATTTGCCTGATATGTGGATTGCTTGCTTTGTTTTTCAGTACCTGCTTCTGCTTTCAAAGCTCGATATAATTTTTCTTAAAATCATGTTCGATATCTAAATTCAACTGTATATATGTCTTGCTAATAGATCAGATGACAATCGACCCTGTAAGGCATTGATTTTTGTCCCGAAGCGTCCGCTGAGGCCGCATATTTGCATTTCAATACATTTATTGGCTAAGAATTATATATATTCTCTACCGGGTTCTCAAGCTTTCCCTCAAAAATCTTCAACTGGTACTAGGCTACTGCATCCTGTCCTGCATAGGTAACAATGTTACCTATGCTGTGATTTAGCATTCTACTGTGGTAAAAGAGAGTAGGGTTAACCTATCGGCTGGCTTGTCTGCCGTGCCTAATTGAATACACTGCGAGTAACATAAACTAACACGTTTTTTGTTTAATGTATACACGAATCTTAAATCACAGGAATCGTTATTCAATTCAATATCATTAAATCATTCTCTGGGATACTTAAGTCAACACGATTTCATAACGTTGTAATTTTTTTTAACAATTAGGTAAAATAAAGAGCGAGCCGATTTAGTCGAAACTTTAGAAATAAATTTTCAAAAGAGAGACGATAAACAAAATAAACGACGCGACACCAGATCTCTCATGAGTCAGACTAGTGATCAGACCTACAAAAAATATTCGTGTTTTTTATGTGAAAATGGACAGTCTTTTTTATTGTCCCGATTTCTCAAAATTATATCAAAGACAGATATGCCAAAGTTTAAACAATTATGCAGCAATTGTTTACGCTGCAATTATGCTACGCAATGATTACTACATATACAAGGAAATCTTCCATCCTAGTTGTATGCTACAAGCAGCCCAAACAAAAAATGCATTTTGTTGGGCTGCTTGAGATAAAATGTTTACCAGATGAGAATGAAGTGGAAAAGAATTCTCTTGAGTAAGCAGATCCTGAAATAAATCCATATATGCAGTGGAAAATAAACTCCAAGTGCGATATTCTCAGCGAAAATTGTAGTTTGTTGAAAGATAAAATCGTTTACCTAACAGAAAAACTGAACGTGTATGAAGAAAAAAAAAGGACAATACAAGTAAAAATATCTCATATTGACTGGACTTTCTTGGAAGTTCTTGATGACTCAGAAGATGAATCCACATATTTCTATGGAAAACTATACTAATTAATATCTGCTTAAGATCGGCTACAATACCAAGGATCTGGAAATCATCAAAAGTCTGTCCCATTTTCAAGAAAGGAGATAGGCGAGATATTTCAAATTATCGGCCTATCTCTGTTATTTGCAACTTTGCAAAGGTCTTTGAGATTCTGCTGGAGCTAGTTATATATCGGCATGTAAGTTGCCATATAAGTATAAACCAACTCGCTTTTATGAAAAATCGTTCAACGGTCACCAATCTTCTGACTGTAACCCAACATATTGCTGAATCAGACTTTTCTAAGGCCTCCGACAGGCTTGACCATGGCATTCTACTAAACAAACTAGTAGCCTTTGGACTATGGCATTCTACTAAACAAACTAGTAGCCTTTGGTTTATCTCCATCCTTAATCGCACTCTTTCAGTCCTATCTACGGGATCGAAAACAATATGTTCAGCTCAATGATTTCAAATCTACCGAATATAGTGCTTCTTCCGGTCTTCCACAAGGGTCAAATCTGGGACTGTTGCTCTTCAATGTCATCATCAATGATATTGCAGATGTTATAGATGTGTATTTCCTTTTGTATGCCGATTATCAGCAAACGTAGGACGGGTTGTAGAATGGTGTTATCAAAATAACTTGTCGTTAAACCCGGATAAATGTAAGGTCATGTCCTACAGTCTAAAAACGAATATCTTGATCTTTGATTATTCAATAGAAAACGTTTCCCTGGTGAGACCAGAGACATTTACTAATCTTGGCGTCACATTTGACACTGCACTATCATTTAATAGGCATATCGATAATGTTGTAACCTCCTCCTGTCGATTGTATGAATTAATTGCACGTAACAGTAGTGATTTCAAAGAAACTTCGACCTTGAAAACTTAATTCTATGCTTTCATAAGATCAAAGTTAGAATAAGCGTCAGTTGTGTGGAGCCCCTTTTATCAATATTATATTGATAGAATAGAAGCAATTCAATGACGATTTTTAAAACTGCTAAGCCTAAAAACCGATGGTATTTATTCTCCAATAGAAACAACCCACTGTGAATTGCTACAAAAGCATAACTTTTTCAGTCTCGAAATAAGGCGTGAATATTACAGTGTTGTATTAACCTATAAAATAATCAAAAGCATAGTTGACTGCTCAACATTACTGGAAAAGTTTAATATTTGCATTCCTAGAATCTGTTCCAGACACCCGAGTACTTTCTATATAAAAACATCTCGCACAAATGTTCTGGATAATTCTCCGATCCATACCATGTGTAAAGTGACCAACTCTGTTAGCGATAATTTAGATATATTTAGTTGCAAATTGTCAGATATAAAATATCCCACTTCCTAAAATAATTTCCTAATAATAAATATAAAATGTTTAGTCTTTATAGTCATTTGTTTGTAGACTTTACAGTTTGTGATGTATTTTTTATACTCTGTAATTGGGCTATGTCCTGTAGAGTATTGTATTACAAATAAATTAATAAATAAATAAAAACGCGAAATCTAAAAAAGGTCAAATACAAAGAAAATTTTTTTTTAAATTATTCCAATAACAAATTAATCATCATCGAGAATGCCTTATAATTCAGTAGCTAATACCAGAAATGCGGTGACGTGATAAATAAACAATAGATAACTACCGCCAAATATTTTTTGACAGAATTTTTAAAGGTGCTTGAAAGCTGTGTGTACAATGTAGTAATCAGTTTTGTAGAACACTATGACCTGTTAACGCTTTCTCAACATGGTTTTAGGAAAAACAAATCAACGGAATCAGCCACATACCATTTACTGAATTATGTTTACACTTCCTTAGATAGAGAAAAATACTACTTTTCTCGGTGTTCCTCAAGGATCTGTCTTGGTGATCCTAAATTTTTCTCCTTTTTGTAAACAATATATCCAGTCATATAACCGCGGGACAAGTAACAATGTTTGCCGATCACACAACAGTTACAGTCTGTAGAGAACCCCTTGAAGAATTGCACAGTAATATAATAAAATGATGCCATAATAATCGACTCATTTCAAATACTGATAAAGACAACCTGCATACATTTCCATATAAGAAAGCCAGTTTCAAAAACCTTTCATAAAAATCTAATATTTAGTGACAGCATCAAGTTATCCGGGACATGGCGTTTCTTCTCCCACATAGACTTTTTTTGTAAACCTCAATAAAGCATACTATGCAATTTTTCAGATGAAACCAATTTTGGACCAAAAGGGATTGTTGAATTTATACTATGCGTTTGCATATATATCAAATAATATTGCAACATATGGGGACTGGCTACAGAATGAAAAATAGTTTTCACTTCCCAAAAAAAAAATAACTAGACTATTATTTAATTTAGAATACAGGAAGTCATGTAGAACTGTCTTCAAACAACACTCTATTATGCTCTTCCATTCTATTTTCATTTCAAAATGCGTAACTTTTTTGAAAAGCAACATTTCTGACTTTTCAACGTGTTAGGAAGTCATCATAACTACGCATCAAGAAGTTCTATATTTAAAATACCAAAACATAAAACTGCAACATCTAAAATGTCTACATTTCATAACTGCATGTTTCTTTATAACAAATTGCCAAAATATATAAAAGATATCAATAGCTATATATAACAGCTTTAAAAATGCAACAAAAAATACACTCCTGGAAAATAACTTCTATTCAATATAGGAATTTCTGGCATTGGAATCCAAACACTGAATGTTCACCGAGTAAGTTTTTTAATGTGTAAATACGTATAATATAGTTTTCTTTTTTTACCTATATTCTTAAATTTTTACCTATGTAACATGAAATTTGTATATTCTCATGGCTGTCAGCGACTTTTTAGACCTGCCAATTGTATTCTGTATGTAAATATGGCCAATAAATCAATCACTACTACATCAACCACAAGATTGTAAATGGACCTGGTGCAAGCAGTGCAATGGTAAACAAAATATGGTTTTACATGAAAATGATGAAAAAGTGAATGCCATAATGACCATAGAGCAAGATGTGAATGAATCACAGGCAGGAGAATTTACTCTTTGTAATATAGCACCAGTATAAAATACCATTTTGTCAACAGCATAGGTTTATATTTTGTATCGCAACCTAGTCTCATCATAGCCTGTGCATTACTTGATTGTGGATCACAATCGAGCTTCATTGGTCAAAAATTGAATTTACCCACGGAAAAGACCAACATGACACTGTCAGGTATAAACGGTAAAACTTCTTTCATATATAAAAAATATGAAATCAAAATAAAATCCATTCATAACTCTTACTTCATTCGTTTTGACATGTTTTGTTATAGATAAAATAACAAAGGCATTACCAAAAACATACATCAATCATAACAGTAACCTGAGATTCGATGAACATGTTAAAAAACTGTCTAAAAAACTATCCTCTGGGTGCTATGCCATTAGAGTCATCAATAATGAGGTAGGATTTGCAGAAGCAAAATCTGCCTACCATGCATTAATTGAATCGCATATAGGTTATGCAATTGCTTTTTGGGTGCATGCAATAAAAATTTATTACAGATGATCCAAGTTGTACAAAAAAGAGCCATTAGAGAGCCCTCTTCAAGATTAAGAGTCGCAAATCGTGCAAAGAATACTTTAAAAATCACCAAATCCTCACAGTGATCTCTATTTTTATATTGGAAACATCTTGTTTGATTCATAAGCACCGTGACCTATGTAAAGGAGCGTCATCGTCTTACAATACTCGATCTTCCCAAAACTCGACTCTTATGTTGCCTATACCCAAAAGTCGCCTCGTAAAGGACTCTATTATATATAACGGCTTGAAAATATACAACTACCTTCCAGCAAGAATTAGGGAAATCAAGAATTATAATAGATTCAGAGGTAGTGTGAATATATATATATATATATATATATATATATGTACCATTATTTACTCTAATTTGATCAGATCCTTTGTTTGTACATCTGTAAGTGTTATTTTAACTATATTTTAACATACATCCATGTACGACAACTGACTTTGTCAACAAGAATTGTATTCTTTCGACAATAAAGCATATTCTGATTCTAATATTCTGAAACATTTCATTCAACATCAAATTAGCCAATTCTGATGCTTGATACACAGAACTAGTCCTTTTATGGCATGATAAAACTGTTGACGATTTGAATAATAAGATATTCAGAGGCGTAAATGTAATCAAATCTTGGTGCGACTTGAATCTCCTTTCATTTAATGTAAGAAAAACAAATATAGTAGCTTTCAAAATATGCCTCTAGAATATGAGATGATTGAAAATAAAGATTGCACAAAATTTTTGGGCCTTTTTATCGACAGTAAATTGAAGTTTGAAGTACACAACCGACTGAAGAATAAAATCTTCTCAGGGTGCTATGCAATGAGAATTATTTCAAGGGAGCTTGGTACTGTCTCAGCTTTGAACGCATATTATGCATTAATTGAATCTCAACTGAGATATGCCATACCTTTCTGAGGGGTATGTAACTCCAGTTTGCTAGATTCAGTACTTGAACTGCGAAAGAGAGCCATTAGATATGTGTTCAAACTAGGACCATACAATTCTTGTAGGCAGTTATTTGCAGAGAAAAAGATATTGATAGTTGTGGCTCTTTTCTGATACACAAACATAGTTCAAAATTTGAAAATATTTCTTCTTATCGTAATACTGCAAAACATCTAAAACTAACTTGAAATTACCCTTTCCTTTCTTTTCCTTGGTAAAGGACTCAATTTTCTATAACGGCGTTACACAATGTATAACCACTTTCCATCTCATTCTGAAGAGCACCACGATAGTATTGAAGGCTTTAGAAAATACACAAAAAATCTTCTCGTGAGCAGACCCTATTATATTTTGCAAGAATTTTACAATAACTTTCAATCAAAAATGTGAACTGTTTATTCTTTTGTGATTTTATTGCTGTTATTGTATAGAATACTCACTTAAAGCGATTACTTATTAGTTGAATAATTGACAAAATGGTCTAAAAACACTTTTTATTGGTATTTTATTCATTTTTTTTACATTTACTATATTAACTAAAAATTTATTTATGTATATATACGAAATGTTCAAATATCAATTTCTATAGGTGCACATTTATTTTGTTTATATTTATATCCCTGAGTGTACTGTCTATATATTATTTCTGTACTGTGTATCTTTTACTTTGTCAACAAAACTAGACTTTTTCGACAATAAAGTATATTTTGATTTGATTTGTACAACTTTAGACCTGAAGATACGTTTGAGAACTGGCACTTTTCTACCCTTCTTATTAGGTAACATATTAGAATTTTTAGGCATTTATTCACCTGTCAGTTTGGAAAAGCAACACTAGCAACCTATCAGAACAATTGTGGGTGAATACTTGCGTGATACAGAAAACATAATATATTCAGTTGTACTTATTAGTACATTTCCAAAAATTTGTACAGTACCTTCGACCATCGCTGGGTTGAAAAAATCACAAAACATCTACAAGTTGATTAAATAAGTTTTTGTCGACTCACTATGTCAGATCGCTTAGTATGTTGAAATTCTTTCACCTGTTATGTATCTAACACCAAAGTGCATTCAGTTGCACACCTAACTAGGGTGCTATGAGGTAAAGAGAGCACAGGGAACTATTTTATAACATTGGAGTCAAGTGATTATACTTCTGGATGGTGTTCATGGCATTATTTCTTCTTTTGATAATATTGCTTCAAGATTTACCAGAAACAAAACAACAAATAATCATCCTTTTTTATTTAAAAAAAACTGATCAATAAATTTATGCTAAATCAAACAAGTTGTTTCAAAAATGACATCTAGTAAAAGATATGTTTAAAAAGGAGAATAAACATATGACGAATAGACACCAACACAATTCATAGTTATGTACAAAATTAGTATCAGATAATAAAAAATTGTGCAAATTTTAGCTTTCCTCTGCTGGTATTTCAGATGTTCCATTGATAGATGTATCTTGTTCATTGTTTGCAACTCCACTGGAATTCTCCTAAAATAAAGACAACTTGTATTTTCCACTTTGTTTTTACAGTATGTAGAACAATATTTTTCAAAATTTAGGATGAAAATATTAATGTAAAATGCCAATGGAACAGTTAGCTAGTGTAACTTGGAGCTATTTACCTTTTCAGTTTCCTTTTCCTCTAGGCGATCAAGGAAGGCTTTGCGAGACCCTGAAACAAATATGTGACTTGATAGTCTTGAAATATTTCTTATACTATGAGCAGATTTATATTTTCACAGACAGCCGGGCTACACTTTTAGCACCAATGAACCCAAAAGTTACGTTAAAACTGGTTTGGAAATGGAGTGAAGAAATGAGGAAACTGACAGATAGGAATACTGGGTACCAGGACACTCTGGTGTCACAGGCAAGAAAAAGGTTGGTGAATGGCCAGACATGGATCATCAACTCAATATCATCAACTGAACCAAATGTGAAGGTATCAAAATCTTCGGTATGGAGCGATATTTGGAAGTGGGGTCTATACTAGGAAAAAAATCAATAAACTTCTCATAACGCTGCAGTGCTTTTGGGACGAATCATGCGTATACGATTATGACATCAAACCAAAGTCCAATCATCCTGATGAAAGAGCCCAGACCAAAAAAGCACGCCAAGTTTGATCGAATGTCCAGGTTTTGCATACTGTTTTCTTCAATTACCGTGGCACCAGAAGTTCTTGCCACATGGTTGTACGGTCAATTATGCGCCGCTTCGAGAAGCAATAAAAAGAAAGTGTATTGCTTACTACGTATATAGTAATCAAGCTTCAAATACTGTATTCATCAGATTTGCCCCCCTGCGACTTTTTTATGTTCTCAAGATTGAAGAGACTCATGAAAACATTCAGCACTTTCACATATTTTTGCCCTTCCACTTTATGGAACTCAAACTCTCAAATGATTCTATATTTTTTTATAAATATTTTTGATATTGATATCGATATCAATTGTATATGATGTTGTTATAATGTGATCAATCAGAAAAGACTTTTTATAATTTTTTTTCTGGAAATGTTATTAAAAATGTTGAAGTGCTTACTCCAGAGTAATTTAGAAGGATTATTATTGTTAATAGCATTATTACTAGTAGTTTCATTGTCCCAAAGATCATTTCATGATAAGGGACATACAGTGTATTTCTTTAATGGCCCTCCCCCATTATTTTTTGAACGGGTCAACTCAAAAAATTGAAATTTGGGATAATGAAATTAGTGCATGAATACTTTATTTTGAAGTAAAATTGACAGATGAAACTTTCAAGATGGCGGTTGGGCGCCATTTGGGGAAAAATTTAATGGAATGGAGGGTCTTGTGACACATCTTTTTGAAGCTCCTGACAAATGCTTCACAACCCTAAAATATAATGTCAATATCTTCAACTAGTACAAAATGGCGGAACTTTTAATAATTGCCTGAATACATTGGCATTTAACCACATAATATGAGGTAATGAGCTTGAGGTCAGTTCAGAAGATGCTCGAAGTGGTTGCCTTGGAACTTCTTAACAAATGAACAGTCTATCAGATATTTCACGCCGAACATTTTCGAACACAGTAACGTCAATATCTCTACAAATATTTATTATTCTCTACCATATATCCAATATTGAAGCAGGTTCAGTTTCGTACACCTTTTGCTTCAAATTGCCCCATAAAAAAAGTCCAAAGGTGTTAAATCTGGCGAGCGGGCTGGCCATTCTGTAGGATCTGAACGGCCAATCCAACGACCGGGAAAAGTAGTATCCAAATAGTTTCTTACTTGTCTGGAGTGATGTGATGGTGCTCCATCTTGTTGGAATACAATATCCATATCGAATTCATTAGGATTCGCTTGGATGATTTCATTGATGAGAGGGTCAACAGTAGTTTTCAGCATATTCAAATACAGTTCCCCTGGTAAATTTTGATCAATAAATAGAGGTGCTACAATAGGGTTTCCCAATATTCCTGCCCAAACGTTAACTTTTTCTGCATATTGGGTATTTGTTTCCCGGAAAACGTGAGTGTTGGTGTCACTCCAATAACGGCAATTTTGTCTGTGAACATTGCCGATTAAAAAAAAAGTACATTCGTCACTAAAACAAATATTGTGGAGCTAAGTGGATGCCTTTCAATGGTTTCCGTCATGATTTCGCAGATTTCTGTTCTTCGATCAGGGTCATCTTCAGTTAATTGGTGTATCATTTTAATTTTGTAGGGATGGTACCTATTCTTCTTCAAAAGTCTCCACACAGTAGTAGGAGATACCTCATGAACATTCGCGACGGAATAAGTAGACTGTTCAGGATTTACTACCATCTCACCAATTATTTGCACTTGCTGTTCTTCCGGAATGGACGGATGATCTGGGGGCTTTTTGTTATGTACACTACCTGTAGTTGTGAATTTGGATACAACTACTTCCCTCAAATATTTTCTACAGATAGGACGATTCGGAAAACGTTCATTGAAAATCCTTTCGGTCTCGTGAAAGTTTCGCGTCGCACCGTAAATAAAAATCGCTTAATTTTTTCCCAATGGACGAGAATTGACCATTTTAGAGATTGTTGACGTGGTACCTTTCTACTAGTAAAATCGAAAACTGAATGAGAATATTCTAACTGAACATTGATGTTCATTGTTGTGCTGACATTTTTTGTTGTTTTTATAAACAAAAAATAACAAACCTTATCGGGTTGTTGGAATTACCATATGACAGATAAAAAGGAACATTTCTAGAAATATTGATATTAAAGTGTTTGTCTTCAGGAAATTATTAAATGTTCCGCCATTTTGTAGTAGGTGAAGATATTGACTTCATATTCTAGGGTTGTGAAGTATTCGTCAGGAGCTTCAAAGTGATGTGTCACAAGACACATCACTTTGAAACTCTCAAGATGGCGCCCAGTCGCCATCTTGAGAGTTTCATCTGTCAATTTCATTTCAAAATAAAGTATTCATGCATTTATTTCATTATCTCAAATTTAATTTTTTGAGTTGACCCGTTCAAAAAATAAAAGGAGGAGGAACATTCAAAATCTACATCTTCAAAAATAATACTTTTGAAAGTATACATTCAATTTATGTAGATTTTCATCAAGGATGTGCAGAAAATCATTCAATTTATAGGAAAGAATGATGGTAAAACTAATAAATTTGATAGGGGATGTGCAAACTTGCTTGTTCAGCATCACTAGAGATACTCGTATTTACACCTTGTAGTAAATGAGGAAATACTGGGTCAATGAGCAGGAACATTAATTTAAGGCCTCAAGCCTCAACGAAATGAGCAGATCAAAATGCTCAGACAGCCAGGCCGCCCACAGGGAATTGATGAACTCAAGAAAGGCATTGAGCCTATAGTAAAACCAATAATGATTGAGAGTAAAGCGCGTTGTCATATCTAAATTTTACGTTACCAGTTTATAGCAGAATCAAAATATAGTAAGCAGTAGAGTTGTAGGTTGTGGCAAATTATAGATAATACACAATACTAGTGCGATTAAAAGGTATTACTTATGACAAAAATTAGTAATGAGCTTGTAATGAGTAATACTTATACATTTCCTGATTACTGATCAGTTAAAATTCATTATTTTCTGTATAGTGTTAGATATTTATTACAACTAGTGGCAACGCTGTTCGCAACGATATTTCTGTCTTTGTCACTTTACCGTAACTTCCATCTCATCGTTGCAGTCCTCACTAATGTACTTGCAGCCATGAGCGTATCATTGGTTTGTGAATTATACAGCGTGAATTGTACGTTTTACAGTTAAGTTAGTCAGCAATCGACGTGTTGTGATAACAATTGGTGAAAATAATAGTGCTAATAAGTGTTTAAGCGTTACATAATTATATTTCTACACCGTTCTCAAACTACTCAAAAAATGGGAGACATGGTCGGGCCTTCCACGTCGAAAAAGGTAAAACGGTCGGAGTCTCGGTCAGTAAGAGAAAAAAAAAATTGTACTGCGAGTATTTCACTGTCTTGAAAGAGATCATCAGCCACCAAAAGATGACTTTGTGCATATGTGCTGTAATTCTGCGTGTGTACCTCCGAATAACCAACCGGGCATTTCTACATCATTAAGTTCCACAATTACAAAAGATAAATTAGTTGATATGTGCTCTGATTATACCGGTGTACCAAAATCGTCAATTTACAAAATACTAAGAGAAGCAGAAATTCATGGGGACGTACAAACGCCAAAAACTAGTAGCGGACGAAAAAAAAATCAAAGTTGATGAAGAAGCCAAAACCAGTATACGCAGAACTATTCACAGTTTCTTTTTCAGAAATGAGCTGCCCACACTACAAACAGTTCTGGAGGCACTTAGCGATCATGAATTGGTCCCAAAAATGGGTAAAGAAACTTTTAGGAAACTTGTACACAAAATGAAATTTACGTACGGAAAAGTTGACAGGAAAAGTATTCTCATTGAATGTCAAGAAATAATAGCATGGAGAAGAAACTATCTAAAATAAATTGACGAATTTCGGAAGCTCAAAAAAATTGTACTTCATGGACGAGACATGGGTTAACCAAGGACATACGGTCAATAAAGTATGGCAGGATGGTAATATAACAAGTGCACGACAAGCTTTTATTGAAGGTTTGTCAGTTGGGTTAAAACAGTCATCTGGAAAAGGTAGTGGAACCTGGGTCTGTCATCGTCATGGACAATGCCCCATACCATAGTCGACATTTAGAACCATTACCGAAACAATCATGGAAAAAAGCAGCAATTCAAGAATGGTTAATTAATAAGAACATCCAATATAACAAAGATAGTTTAAAGGCAGAACTACTTCAGCTAACAAAATTACACACAAACAAATATAAAAAATTCGCAGTGGATAAAATGGCGTTAAGTCGTGGAATTATAGTTTTAAGGTTACCACTATACCACTGCGAATTAAACCCAATAGAATTAATCTGGGCGCAAGTAAAAGGATATGTGGCACGAGAAAACAGAACATTTAAATTAGTGGACGTGCAACATCACCTACAAGAAGCTATTCGAACTGATTCTGCAGAAGACTGGAAGAAATGCATGCAGCATGTTTTAAAAGAGGAGCAAAAAATGTGGGACGTAGACAACCGTATTGAACACAATATTGAACCAATCATAATTCACTTTGATGATAGCGGTAGCAACAGTGACGAATCTGAGGTTGAAGATTAGACGAAAATTTGTACATTTACATTTATATTCTATTATCAAAAATTTGTAATTTGTATTTTCTAGTACTCCTGACGATGAGTTCAAGTTACTCAAAAGCTTGAGAATAGTTATATAGAGTTCACTTATCAATTGCTACAACCCAATAGTGAAAAAAAAGTTTTTTCTTTCATTCCTAACCCTCTCAAAAATTAATAAGCACGCCCCCGATTTGCTGTCAACTGGGCTTACTTCTACTCTCAATCATTATTGGTTTTAGTATAGTCTGGAAATTTCGTGAAGAAATGAATTGGTCTTCAAGATTATAGATTCTTCATACTGGGCGCCAAAACATTTAGGAATCACAGGCAATGAAAAAGCTAACGAGGGTGCTAGACAATAATCATCAACTCCATACATGGTCTCCGAATCAACTATGGGGATACCAAAATTAGGAAATTTCTTCAAATTGTCTACCAGATTTGCATAATCTATCTGTTAAGTGTATTCATGTCTACATAATGTTTTTAGTCATTAGCAATGATTAAAATATTAATTGAGAAGTTGCTGCAGATGTGTATATTACGTATAGATAAAAATATTTGTTTGCTATAAAATTTTAGAAAATTGGGAAAACAACTCACTTGGCTCTGTGCACAGCACAAAGACTTCTGCCTCGGTTAAATCCAGGTCCTTACAGTCTGCCCTAAACTGACTAGCCAATTCAGTGAATCCATCGAAGAAACTAGTTGAATTTTCAGGTAACTTTACCACTTTCTGAAACAGTAATTATTACAAATATAACCTCATATGAAGAAATTGTTCCTTGGCAAAGCTGAAACTATTTTCCAAGATTTCTGTCACCCCCTTGTGACAAGAACTAAGCATATAATTGATTTTATATCAGCATTCTTACCTTGAACTTTGCATAAACATTTTCGGCCATAGCCCTAACTTTTTCAGCCTGACTTGAAAATTCAGTCAAAGATTCGTCAGACATGTTCCATTCCTTTGTATTTCCAACATACTTGCGCAGTCTTCTCACCATCTCAACAATATGCAAATGTTTTTTCAGCATTACATCGTCAAATCCAATCTGGCACATTTTTTCCAAATAACCCAAGGCTTCCTTCGGATTAGCCTTGTCTAACCCCAAACAATTCTTTATCTTCACGTCCAGATCAACAAGGTCTGCTTCTAGTTTCAACCTATCAATTCTGAACTTTTTTGCCTCGATTTCTTTCATATACAGAGAATGTTTGATGTCTTCTGCTGTTTGCTCGATATTGGGAATAAACAATTCATGGTTGTTCACTATAGTCATATCGCCAGCAAAAATTTTTGACTTAGCATCTAAAACACGCGTAGCAACGGTTTCGTCGTACAAGGCACGTTCATATTCATTTGTAAACTTGATTGGCCAATTTAAATGAAGTTTGATACCGCCCATCACGCCAGAGGGGAGTTTGACAGGTAAGACTTGACTAATAAAATCCTCTCTAGGTTCCACAGGTTTCTCTAAAATGTTTCCTTGTTTTCATAACATCCACATCTATTTAACAAAATTTAATAATAATAATAATCTATATTTACCTTTATAAATTGATTCAAATTCCTTGATATGATTGGCCTGAAAAAAAAATATTCACTACAGTAAAACATAAGTAACAATTTTCCAATAAATAATTTTTTTGTTCACAGATGAACTTTTCATGGTCTATGAATGTATGAAAAGTGGTTATTTTTCTATGGAGTATAAATGGCATAGAAGAGAAAAAAATTAAAGGAGATTCATTATACATAGCACAAGCAAGTAATGATCAATAATAATAATAATCATTTACCATATGCCATGACCCAAGTGAATATCAAAACTATAATTTAAACTGAAATTTAAATATTGTGTGAAGAAAGAGATAAATTGCTACCTAGTGAATTTTCAAATGAATTTGGTGTTTCCATTGTGGGTACATTCTATAAAAAGTTATTCCAACATAAATTTCCATTGACATTACGTCAAAAGTAACATGAGCAAAAAAAGTCTGTACGAAATATAAATAGTCCAGTACTTATTGAAGATTCAGATGAAGAACCTACAGATTTTGAAATGTATTCGAAAGAATTAAAAAAAAACAAATGGCAAAAGATGGATGTGCTCCAGTTGTATTAAAATGTCTGTAGGTTATCAATATTACAGTAAAGTAAAAGAACATGTATTGAAAAAATAAAAGAATTGCAGTAATCCATTAATTTCATGGCCAACAAATAAGATGTTAAAAGTGAAAATAAAGAATTGTTAAAACTTGAAAGAAATTAAGAAAGAAAAAACTGAATTGATTTATGAAAATAAGCTACTGAAAGAAGAAATTGGTACCTTAAAAAAAGTAATCAATTCTCTCAAATATTTTGTAAACACTGAAGAACAAATGAAAATACCAAAAGTCTTGGAATTGGTGAAGGAACAATAGTAATTTATTTTAATGGAGAATTGACCAACCGAAACAAATACTTGCTGGGAAAGGCAGAAAATGTTAAAAGGAAAGGTACAGAAATAGAAATGTATATATGATGAAGATATTCAAAACATTTTCAATGCTAAATGCTACATAACAGACTCGAAATTGATACATATATCAAAGACATAGGACTAGAAATGGGGTACAAAATATATAAAAATACTGCAACGTCTCTTATTAATCAAGCTAAAGTAGAATTATCATAGGTCTGAAATTAACAAAAATTGTCAGTCATCAGTCATTTGTCTGAAAAAATTATGTAATGATAGTAAAAATGATAAATGATTTTAGTAATGTGCATAAAATATTGTAAAAGGGAAAGATTCAAGCCAAAAAAAAAACAAAAAAGAATGGCATTACTTCTGGAGTTTCGAAAACATTAGGTGATATAATAGCAAAACCAATGACCTATTTAACATATACTATTATATGTATAGGGCTATTCTAAAATTATTCAAAGTTGGAGATATAAAACCTATTTTTAAAGTGGAAAACAAGAAGATTCCATCTAATCACATCACTAAAGAAGAAGTCCAGCAGCAAGAAAATTTTATAATAAACTACAACATTGAATACAAAATACTCTAATAAAAAATTCAAAACAGAAGTTAAAATGTTATTAGACCCGGAATATTATTACATTAACGAATATCCTAATAATAGAAGTGATATTGTGTTGTAAATCACATTTTTTTGTATTTACGGAGATTATTTTAAAATGATGATGATGATTGTTATTAATTGATTAATCTCGATACCAAAACTTTTTGATTTGGAAAATGTCTGTTTCGCATAGTTCCTCTGAAGTCCCTCAGAGAGAATTGATCAATAAATCATTTCGGATTTATTCCATGCCCACAGGTTCCAGTTCTTCCTTTCAAACTGATTGGAATTAAAAATCAAATTTCTAGAGATATTCAAATCTTTGGGATTTTTTCAATGTTTGTATTATCTGCAACTTTCTGCCTTTTGATTAAATCAATTGTGATCAATTCCTATGTAGGAATTACCAGAACTGGGGAAAATTGTGTAAGAATACTTACGTAAGTAATATTATTCTTTAGATACTTTTCGGAAACAATTCCTATTTTGAAATCTAGAGATTCAGCCTTTTCTTCCATTTTTTCCTGAATTTCCTTTTTGTCAAGATCCTCTTTGTTTTCAACTGTTTTAGATCCTATTGGAACAAACTCAAATCTGAAAAAATACATCTACTTATTTGTATTTATAAATGCAGAACTTTTCAAATTGTTGAAACTTAAATACTTCAGGAAGAAAAAAACGCACAACAGATTTACATATTGATGTAAAAACTCTTTTTTTTTGTCAATATCAACAGTTTGGTAAAACATCAATTGTTACTGGTCTGAAGGAATCAGAATCATGTTTCTTCCAAAGCTACCTTTCTAATCGAAGTCAAAAAACTTCTATACGATATATTATTGGGAACAGTATTATTTTCTTTGTATATAGCAAACTTTTCCAGATATCCAAATTTTGTAGAGTTCACCAATATGTGGATAATACATAAGTAAGTTTATTCTTCGAGCAACTGATTTTAAAGTTCCAATTTATGAAAGGCTCAGTCACTTGTCTTAAATGAAAAAAAAAATAACATAACTGCCTTTGTTTGGACACAAAAACACAGCTCGGAGTCTGGATTTGCAGATCAATTTAAATGATAAAAGTACTGGAAACTTGAACAAGAAGCAGCAATTATATATGATGAAATTGGTCGATACTTGATGAAAATCCATAACTAACACGTATTCAAAAAACACTTCATCATTAGATTTCTAAACAATTTTACAAAAACGCAACACGTGTTTCGCCATACAATGGCTTCTTCGGGCATGTCTTTACTGTAGTAAATACATTGTATGGCAAAACATGTGTTGCGTTTTTGTAAAATTGTTTAATGAAAATCTCACAATGAAGTGTTTTTTGAATACGTCAATTAAAAATTTATTGAAAAAATGGTATACCAAGTGAAAAGCTCTTTATATGCATAATGACATTATGAACACTGGAACAAAACTATTACTTTTTAATTCGTTGTATCTTTCCAGTTTTGCTTATTGTGATGTTATTTGATGTCCTGCCCTCACTACCAAAGACATGTTGACCCTACAAAGATTTCAGAACTAGTTCATACTCAGCTACTTGGAGATTCTTAGAAATCATATACGCTTCTTTAGATAGTGATAAGCATGTTGTTGTTGTTGTCACGTGCGTTCGATTGTTTAAATTTTAAATTAATCGAGAACAAATTATATAATCTAGGATTTAGAGGGGACTTCCTAGAATAGATCATTGACTTTCTTACAGATCGTATGATGTTCGTCAAGATTAAAGATATGAAATCAGACTATCATGATATATGTTCTGGAGTTCCTCAAGGCTCTGTGTTAGGTCCGCTGATGTTTCTGTTGTTTGTAAATGATCTGCCTACTTATTTCATCTGTAATGAATATGCTCTCACTCTTTTTGCAGATGACACGTCTTTAGCTGTATCAGCAGAGAGTCAGGAGGAATTTAAATAAAAAACAGAGGAAATAATATCACTGTTCTCAATTTGGTGTGAAATGAACAATCTGATTGTAAACTTGACCAAAACAAAATATATCTATTTTAATTTAAAAAACGATCTGAAAAAGCAATCGCTTGCCTTACTAATCAATGGAATGGCAGGCATGCACAAGCTGTACAAAATTCCTTGGCGTTCATGTAGACAACTGTTTGAAGTGGTCTGACCATATCACAGTTGTATGTAAAAAAATCAATCAAGGGTATTATGCAATCTCAAGAATTAAGAATTGTATGCCTTTACACGCCATTTCTTATGTATATTACAGTCTGGTCTATAGCCATCTAAGTTATAATGTGATCCTATGGGGAAACAGTGTTGACAAAGATAGGGTTTTCATTGCTCAAAAAAAAGTTATTAGGAAGATACTAGGCATCCCTTGGAGGGAATCATGCAAGATATTTTTCATTAGTCATCAAATTTTAACCTTTCCCTGCATCTACATCTTTAAAATACTTTTATATGTTCGCGAATGTATAACAGACTGTACTAAGAACTCATTCTATCATAGCTACCCAACTCGATATGCAGAGGAGTTGAGCATTCCTAAACATAAAACATAAAATTCGAACATTCCCCCAAATATATGGGAATAAAATTATTCAATCGGTTACCAGACCATTTCAAACAGATGAACACTGTAGCATTTAAAAAAGCAGTTAAAACATTGCTTCTTTCTAAGGCCTACTATAGTATTGGTGAATTTCTCTCGGACCATCTAGACTGAATGATTTCATGCGGCTTTGGCATGACATATTCAATTTTTATAACTACAATTGTTTTAATTTTTGTAATTCTGACTTTTATTGTATAAATTTTTATAGTATTATTTTTATCTACTGATCTACAATTTTATCGTTTGATGTGATTTTCATGTGCTTAATACTGACCTATCCTATACGTTTGTCAACGTCTTTAAGATGAATAAATATTATTATTATTATTATTATAACATTCATAAATTTGATACATAAGAGACTCGTTTAATAAATGGAAATCGTTTAATCTGCCAAAAAAGATTTATACTACGTAATTCTGTCTTGTCTAATCGTCAAAATAAACTGGGCTGTTATATACATAATTTCGGAATTACTTAAAGTGTCATATATACTCGATTACGAAACAACATTTAGCTTAAAGTATATGATACCAACACACAAGAGCAGTTATTCAAACAACCTTTTTTATAAAAAGCTGTTGATATTATTTAATAGTGATCCGACTGATACAATTGAAAGCACCCAGTCAAACCACTTTTCAAAATACTAGTCGAATCCAATCTTCGTGGAATGCCAATTTTTTTTCTTTTGGTTCATTTGGGCGGGTGTATAAATAATAACTTTTTTGTGTTGTGGATGTATGAGTATTATTATTATTATGATTATTATTTTAAGTTTCTTCATTCTAGAATGCATGTTTAGGGTGATATAAAACAAAGCTGAATTTGCTATTTTGCATAGAATAAAAATTAATATCACAAAAAGAAGGTAGTGTTACCAATGTTTTGAAAGCAAAAATAAAGTCAACAAAATTACAAAACTCTATTAAAATAATGTAATATGGTACTGAGTGGTATCATCAGATAACAAATCTCAGAAAATTAAAAATAAAATTTCAAATCATATGTCAATTTGACAACAATGCCTTCATTCTGGCTCAATATTGTAATGAAAAAGTTTCTTGCTAAATTGACCATATTCAAGTCAAAATGGTTGTAAATGTTTCAAGCGTTTCATGAATGGCAATACTGATATTTGACATTTAATATTAAAAGGAAGACTGTAATTTAATTGAAAAATTTTTAAGTTGATATTGTTTACCTTAAGACAACGAGTACAATGTTCAAATGTTTCAATTAAAATCACAGAAATTACACATCTTCTTCATTATATTTCATATTAAGTATCAAGGTAACCAATCATGAAACACCTGAAACTGACCAAAACATGTATAGCCATAATGTAGAAAATAAGTATGCAGTTCAACAGTTATAATGATTTGCAGCCAATTCTATATTCCAGACTATGCAAAACCCATATTTGCCGCTGAATAAAAAACATTTATTTCTCAAAAGTTTATAGACCTGAAGTTCATGATTATCTCTAATTTGAAAACTGGTTAATCAAATTGACCAATAACTATTCAAGCAACTTTTTATGTTATTGTAAAATACCTGTGAAATTTCTGTTATTTTTTTCCAGGAAAAAAAACACTCTTGAAAGAACTCAGATGCATGCCGCTTTTTTGAATCCTAATTATGAATAACTTCATCAATATACATCATACTAATCGATTCCACTCTTCACTCTTTTCAAAGAACACACCTCAGTATAAGAAAATGTGGATATTTTCTTTTTATGAAGACATCTATGGGATTGAAACAAACTTAAATATTGCCTACTAAGATTAAAACGATAGACCCACAGCGGGCTATTGCAAAGTCATAATTTGACATCGAACCTCTGAAATCATTTTGTCTTTATCCGCAGCCTTCACTGCTAGGTAACTGAATATATAGCAACAATGTTTTTGAATTATTTTGTTTGTGTAAATTTGTGTTTTTTTATTAATGTTCATCTGAGAAACACTAGTATAGACTAGTATTTTTGTCTTTCATTTCGCAACTCATCAGATACATTGCGAATCCACATTCAGAAAAATATCAACTTGCATTAAAATGGCTCAAACATGAACAAAATAAATTTGGGTAAGTTTCGAAGACAAATAGAAGTACTTTCGTTAATATGAAATAAAGAAATCAAAGTTTTGAGTAGTGTAGTAGAACTTCAAGCCTCTCTAACTTCATCAAATTCACCATGCACAGATAGAAAAGTGAAGATGTAGTGTTTTGAATTTACATGATTGAAATACTTACTCTTTGGCCTTTGACGACTCTTCATTATCAGTATCCTTTTCTTTCTCCTTCTTTAGCTTTTGATTTCGAGGAGATTTTTTTACTGGAGTAGCTAGTTCAGCTTCCATCGTTTCATTTTCTTCAGAGGTAATGGATCCTTAAATATATTATTCTTATTTACAATTATGAATGTGATATCGTTAGTATTACCTTATCTAAATGTTTTTTTATTATAGATGAATTAGATTGTGACAGTTAGAAAGAGATAACAATTATTGTGATAATTTTGAGATCGTAAGACATTAGATATCTGATTATACATTTTCACAAGCGATAACATAAAATCGAACAATTTGCACATTAACAATTAGATGAATAGCTCAAATAAGCATTATAAAATCATATAGAATAATAAAATTGAGAGAACACTCAAAAAGAAAGTCAAAACGTTTACGAGACAACATGTAGGGTGAGATTGGACAATGAGAGGCTGAAGAAATCTAATTATTCATAAGCATTTGCGAGTCTGTGAATACAAGATAGACAGCTATGGTTTTGTATTGACATTGATAAGGCCAAGCTAGTTTGAATTTTTGAATAGAAATTATTCACCTTCATCTGGTTTTGATAAACGGGCAGATTTTTTTGCAGGTGAACCTTCTGTAGGTTTTCCAGAAACAGATCGATCTCTTTTAGTAGATTTTTTGTCTTTCGGTGTACTGGCAGGAGTTTCAACTTCATTCTGAGATGCCTAATAAATGAATGTATTTCAATCAATATAAAAGTCATTGGTAAACATCATAATACTCACTTCATTTTTGTCGCTAATTGATTCATTTGAGTCTGAAGATTTTGTTGTTAGTTTATCTTTTTTCAAAGTTTTTTTTTCTTTTGCTGATACATTGAGAGGGATTGAAGAGTTCATAGAAATCTAGGATAATAATAATACATTTATAACATTTTCAAAATTTTAAGGCATTGACTTACATTAGATATAGAGTCATTAGTATCAGGATTTTCATCTCCATCACCTCCATCTTCCAATATGGCAGCTTCTATCTGTTCAAAGGCGTCAACGTAATCCTTACGCTTCAAGGGCTTTTGAAATTTTTCTTTATTTTTGGTGTAATAGGAAAGATCTTCAATTTTGATTACACCTCTAAAAAGAAGAGAATAATCTATTAATATTGAAAGAAATGTCCATATATATATTTTGAAACAAAAAACCATACAAAATTTCATATACAATTTCAGCGAGTGGAAAAGTGACAACTTATAAATGGCAAAATTAGCAGATTTATGGTGAGAAGACTATTTCACAAATAATTCTGCTGGATGAGTTGGAATCTAGAGCTGGATAAAATATTTTCAGTTTTTTATTCGACTGAAGATTTGACAACAAATCTATTATAAGAGAGAAGACTTTTGTATCGATATATTATTGAACTTACATGTTCAATTTTAAAACATTTGCAAATACTTCCTAAGTAGTGTTTGCAAATGTATATAATTATAAATACATAATTATAATATAAAAAAGGAGGTGTTATTGAGTGTATATGATTTAATTCAAAATGAAACGGATTAGTCCGAACAGCACAGAGTTAAATCATATACACTCGATAACACCTCCTTCTTTATATTTATATCCTGGACCAGGAAGTCACGCAGGTAGCTGCTTCCGTGGTGACGTTAGGATATCCTAGAAATTCTAGGTCTCCTAATTGAAATCACAAATGTGCGGTAGGTTCCTGTAATTGACTCTGTTCGTTTGTGCTATTTTCCCCCTTTTTTGGCAACCAACTGTTTCTTAAAGTTATAAAAAAAATGAAAATTACAATGTTTTAATACCACTTCTATTTGTAACTAATGTTACTGCAGTTTAATCCTATAAGGACATTTTCAAACAAATACAATATTTATTTGAAAATTTCTTATGGGACGAAACTGCAGTAACATTAATTACACAAGTGGTATAGAAACATAGGAAGTTTTATTTCTCATTTTTCATGATGATCTCACACCACATAGTAACGACTACATCCATCAATTTATTATTAGTCAATCAGGCGTGACTTTTAATAATAATAGTGATCCAATAAGTCAGAAGTCTTAGCCAAATAAATACAGGAGACTATTTTTCTTGGCTCATTGTATCTCAACGTAATTTTCAGACCCAATGAATATTATCTAACTTTGTGGAGAGTGGTCGTCACATCCACCGAAACTACTGGATCTTAGGAAGAAGGGTCCTAACCAAACAATCTTTCAGAAAGTAAACAGGTAACCCCTGCAGGTAATACAATGTGACATACAAAAACATTACATTTCACATACTAATATTACACCAACATTAAAAAATACAAATATTAAAAAATTAGTGTGCCGACATAAACTTCGATTTGAATATTGCAGCAGATATGTTGAATAAGTCTGAGTCATCAACCTGGTGGTTTGCTTCCCTCATCAGTCCAGAAATGGAACAAAAATAGGCATAACTTCTCGAATGAATATGTACTAGGAACATCTCAGAATTTATATTGCCTCCAAACATATAAGTTCTACAGAGTTGACTGGTGTGTTTAGAAAACAGTAGTTCCGAATCCAACCCCAAGTCTAAATTTTATGATACATCAAACCCTGCAATATTGATGTTAAAGTTTTGATACAGCAGATTGAGCTTCACTTTTGAGGTGAAAAGTATGTTCAGATTTAGAGGGGGGAGTCAACTTCAGATTATTTGCAACAGTTATTTTACAGAAAAAAAAATCTTTCTCAGTTTCATCAATGGATGAAGAAATGTTGTCAAGTGAAATGTAAGATAGTTTAAAGTATTGTCTGTAAACTAATGAAATATGAATTGTTTAATAACATTTCTTCAAGTGCCTTTTTGAATATTCACTTTGTAGTTATTCATCAAATACTTTTTGGTAGGTGATTGAACTTCTTTCTTGTCTTATACATTAATACTTGTTTACCACAGTGCTTTTATGTGGGTGATGCCAATGTGGTTATTACTTCTAATATTATAAACATGTGTGTGATAATTAGTATTGACTTTGAAATAGACAAAATTTTCTTTTTTTTTTTACAAATGATCAGATGGTGCTGAAATCTTTTAAAGTTGCTCTATAAATGTCATTTCCGTATGTCGACAGATCTTTCCCCGTACCACCTTGCTTCATTTGACACTTCACTAAAAGAATATTACTGTTCAACACTTCAGTATATATACGTCTGAAGAAGCTATTGTCTAACGAAAAATGTGTTGAATTTTTGTAAAATTGTTTAGTGAAAATCTCACAATAAAGTGTTTCTTGAATAAATTATGGATTTTCATCAAACATCAGACGATTCTATCTAATATAACTGTTGTATAGGTGAATCAGGATATGAAACATGTTGAACTCTTTTGAAAGTTTTACTAAAAATATTGTAATGGATAATATATCAATCTAGTTAATTTGGGATTGACTCAACAAACTGCTCCAACTGAAAATTATCTTTATAGTATCAAGAGCATCAATTTGCATAAAATCCACTTCGGGTGAAAACAGAAGTCTGTTCTTAGTCTTTTCATTAAAAACTGTTTGGTTTGTTAAAGAGTAATCTGTAAGGAATAATCGCACAATCATCTCAGACTCGACAAAAGCTTGTCGGCAAATTCCTATTTATCTAGGGTTCTTAATCTCTTAGCTAAAATTATAATGCTCCTTTCAGCTTTTGGATTACCCAGACACTAAACTAAAAAATAGTTTTCATCAACCAATCACCAGTCTCTGAATTTAATGTTAACTAATGCTAATTCCAGTTGCATAAAGCGGGTCCTAATCATGTTCCACTCTATACTTACGTTTCTTTGGTTCCATAAAATTCAACATTAAATTTCTTTCCATTTTCTGCTACAATCTGAAAAATGTTCGTAAGTGAAAACAAATAACACGAATACGAGCTCAAACTTACGTGTGCAGGCCACGGAGGGTATCCTTTTACTTTAGCGAAAACTTTATCACCAACTTTGAAATTAGGTTTCTTCATCTTTGTTTGACCAAACAAATATTACCATATATGTTGTAGTACCAAAATAATTAGTTTATGAATGTATATTCGTTATTAATTGAAATTATGAGTTTGAAACTATAAACAAGTATTCTGAACTTTCTTATTTAAACAAAACATCAACAGCCTAAAAATTTCATGGCGCCCAAATCAGTTAGACGTATACGACATGCAACATTTGACATTCTTTTTTTGACGTAATGGCCTGATCTACTATGCTATCCGGCCAGAAAGCTCACTGCTTATTCAAGAGTCACGTCACAGAATAGAAAAAAATTGGAACTTTAAGGCTGCGCCTTTGATCTTCATTTGGTGTTTTCAGGGGAGACCATGATGACTTATATCTTCGTCTAAAGTCGACTATATTCCGTAACCCTCCCTATATATACGAACTTTCTGGCACAGTATAGTAATGATGAATATGCATAATTACTAGGAATTAAATGAAAAAATACTTGTTTTTAAAATATCCACAATATATAATACTACTTATAATGTTTCCCTATTTCTATAGCTTTTTCAAACAGAAATGGTATCCAGTAAATGTACAGACAGATTTATAGTAGTTTAAAATTAGGTAAATAGAAGGGGATATGAATTATAAATGAGTAGCCTGATGATAACTTAAGCAAATTCATTAAAAACAATAAAACTAAATCCGGAAAATCACAAAAATCTGGGATTTACAAATCGAAATGTGAAGCGATTACTCTAAAATATATGTCGGTAGAACTTTCAGAAAATTCAAAACCTGCATTCTTAAACATAAAAGATGCTTCGATAAACACGAGAGATTCCAATTATTCAAATCACATAGATGAAAAACATACTTTTTATCCAAATTTTGAAATTTTACATTCAGAAACAAAATACTTGGAACTTAATTTCTTAGAAGTACTTGAGATCAACTAACAGAAGAAAACAATCCAATAATTTACTAATGAACAGTTAGATGAAAACCTTTCACTACTCCTTAACCTCTTCAATAATTAATTGCATATATGTGATATAACTACGGGTATCTGTGATATTACTCTGAAGAGATTTCCTATATTAAGCAAACTATTTACCAGTTTATTATCAAGCTACCCATTTATAATTAATACCTTCCTCTATTTACCTAATTTCCAACTACATTTACTGAATACCATTTTTTCTGATAAGTAGTCGTTGAGAAGGGATTATTTTTGGAACATATCTCAAAGAAGCAAATGGGTAACCTCAAAATTAAGTCAATAACAATTAAAAATATAAAAAGTTCATGTATGAAAAAGCCATAGACATTTCTATGTAAAAATTGATAAAACTAAAGAAAGTTTCAATATCAAGCATAATGATATCAAGTACCACAGCTAAACTATGATGTGAAAGATAAATAAATTCAAATTTATATCAGACAAAAGACATTACCTGTGGTATTACAGACTCAAAAAGCTTTTGAATAAAATGGATGTACTGGAATTCAAAGATAGCAAGTTCACTCCTGATATCGTACATTTATACTCGTCTGATTTGAGGAAAAATCATGTACCAATAGTGATTGATAATGGTGAGATTCATATTTTCTAAATACTGGTTTTTTATTGTTCCACTTTTCAGGATCATATATGTCCAGGGTTGGTTGGGCAACCAGCGAAAAACCTTTGCTATTTTTCAAAAATATAATTGCAAAACCCCGTAAGGAGAGATCTAAAAAAGACAACATTGAAATTCCTCAGACACCTCAACTCCAAATCGGAAATGATATAGTGAATATAGAAGCAGTAAGATTTCAACTGAAAACTCAGTTTGATCGCAATATCGTAACTCACTTCGAGGCCCAAGAACATTTGTTTGACTACACTTTTAGCCATTTGGGTATTGATACTGAAAATTCTGTTGAACACCCAATAATTTTGACTGAAGCTTTTCTGAATCCTAATACTTCAAGACAGTGTAAGTAAATCCATTTACTATAATTTTGAGAAAATAAGTGGTAACCCATTTTATTGGTTAAACCATATTTAATTTGTTGTTTCAGTGATGTCTGAACTCCTATTTGAAGGTTATGGAGTACCTGGAATAGTATATGGTGTGGACTCCCAGTTTGCATACCATTTTTCACAAGATAACCCTTCAGAAAATGCACTTATAATTAACTTGGGTTATCAAACTTGTCACGTGATCCCAGTTCTGGGAAAGAAAACAATATTTGAAAATGCCCGGAGATTAAATATAGGTGGTTGGAATGTAATAACTTTCCTTCACAGGATTCTTCAGTTGAAATATCCAGCACATGCAGCAGCCATAACTTTGAGTCGAGCAGAAGAACTACTACATTCAATATGTGCTGTTGCCCTTGATTATCGAGAAGAATTGAGTAAATGGACGGATAGTGAATATTATGAGGCCAGTACCACTAAAATTCAGCTTCCTTATACGTCTATAGGAAGTACATCAGCTTTGACATGTAAGTTGAAAAATTATTGAAAACATTCCTCTATTTATATTCAAAAGAATGTGGGAGTCTTCCAATGAAAGGGAGAAATCACCAGATTGGTGCCGAAGAGGCAATAAGGCAAGTATCTTATTCTGAAACATGGGATGTCTGCCATTGAGGATGACAGTGGTCCATCAAGTGAAATTTTACCTTTTTTATACTATAATGTATAGCAATCCTGTGAATGATATCTGATTCAATTCCAAAACGAATGTTTAGAGTACAAACTGAATAGCAAAAATAGTTTATTATATAATTCAATGTTCATATAGTTCATTGTTCAATCTCTCATTTCAATTTAAACGAGAAATATTTATGAAAAATACTTTTAGTAGAACAACAAAAAGAGAGAAAGCGTGAGCTGGCCAGACGGCTAACTGAAATCAATGCAAGAAAAAGAGAGGAGAGGTTAGCTGAAGATCAAGAAAAACTAAGAAACTTACTGGAAATTCAGGAGATCATTGATTCTGGGGCTGACAAAGATGAAATTGAAACCCTCCTGGCAGAATATGAAATTAAAAATGTATCAGAATTGCAAAAAGGCATAGCCAATCTAAATATGAAAATAGAGAAGATAAAACAAAAGATAGCTTCAAGTAATTTAGAAGAAGTCGAGGAACCACCTGTGAAACAAGCGAAACATTCAAAAATGATTTTCGAAAATGAAGGTGCTTTAAATTCATTCTTAGACAATGTTAAAAAAATGGTAAGTCTTAATCAAACAGTCATGAAAACAAAAATCCTCTTCCCAGAACATCCATGGATACCTCTTTCTACGAAAAACCTATTATAAAACATGAGACTTTCATTTATTGGAGACACTGTTCATTTTCTTCAATTATGTTAAAAGGTAAATTTAGGAACAAAAGTAATGAATACAATCATAATATACTCTTTAGCAATTCAGAACAATTCAATATACCACTGGGTTATTCTGCTAAATTGATACAAAAGTTTCTAGAGCTGTGGTTAATTTTGATCCATACATGAAACATTCCTTGGATGAAACACTGACCATTATATTAGATTGTTTCAAAAGATTTTTCCGTTTTTATGAGGCTACATTAAACTGTAATGTATCAGTGAATATTTATTCAATTTATTCGAAATAAGCGACATTTGAATCAGTGCACTTTTGTCAACATAACGCAAGTCGATTAATTCCGTTAGCATAAAAATTGTGTGCTTGGGATTCAATGAAATTGATGAAGCCGTTTTGCCTTGTCTTTATCAGCGAAGGGTCTACCGGTGAGAAAGTTATCGAAGTGCATGCAAAAATGGTAATCGGCTGGCGAGAAGTCTGGAGAGTATGGTGAGCAAGGCACAACTTCGTCAAATTCTCGGACGGTGAATTATTAAACGTGCGGACGGGAGTTGTCTTGCAGCAGGACAGTGCCGGCTGCTGCTGTTGCAATTTTCGGTACATTTCGTCGATTTACTCACAATAGATGTGATCACCATATAGTAACCATGGTCTTTTAGTGGGTGCCTCATCGATCAACCACTGTCCTGAGCGTAGAGAATCGCCTTTTCATCAAACGTGACGATCCTATTCAAAAAGGTTCGTTTTGGTTGCGCAAAAGCAAAGAAGAACAGACCTTGAAACGTGATCATTTCTGTTGGGGCACCCACTTTTCTAGGTTCTTGCCCTTTTCAATATGTTTTAAACCATCAAAAACCGCATGGGAGCTGACACCCAGTTCTTCGCTATCCCACGCACTGTTTATGATCGAGCTCCACTAGGGTCCTCAAATCCTCGTCCTGTCCCCTGTAAGTCGGGGCTCATCTTCAAGGCTAAAATTTCCGAAACGAAATTTCGCAAACCATCGTCGAACAGTGCGTTCATCAACACAATCATTGCCAAATGCCTGGTTAATTTTTCGGGCTGTTCAATTTGAATTTGCAGAGAAAATTTGGCTGAAATCTCTTAACGACATCATGGTAATAAGCTGGAAAGAGGCTACGATTTGAAATTCTCTATCGATCAGTATATATACCATGATATAGTAGAATAAATATTTATTGAGATATGGAGCTACAAAAACACTTGACATTAAAGCGGACAACACTTCAGAAACAACCAATAACTGTCATGTTCATGAAAACGTATGACTCACCACACGCATAATATGTTTGAATGTCACACTTACAGGGAGGCAGCCAGTTGGCACATGTGTTTAGTACGGGGTTTCATTTTTGAATAATATATTTTTTCCTTTCTACCTGAATATATTTGATACTGCATAGAAAAATTCCTGTTGGAAAAAATTTTAAGTGAATTAAGTTTCTCGCTCATCTAAAAGTTCAATTTTTCATTTGAATAATACCTAAAGAAAGCATTTTTGGGTGAACTCAATTTTCTAGTAATAACAATTTTCTTTTGGATAAAAATTGTAAAGCTTTTGTAGAACATTGAATTTGTTACACAAAAGTTTCTATGATCTGAAGCTGTATATCCATAGTTGAAAGATTGATTTTGATAAAAGTAGACATTCAGTTCTAATTTATTTAAAAAACTCTTCATTGTGAGATTTTCACTAAACAGTTTTACAAAAACGCAACACGTGTTTTGCTATACAATGACTTTTTCGTAAAGGTTCGCCTGAAGAAGCCATTTTATGGCGAAACACGTGTTTTTGTAAAACTGTTTAATGAAAATCTCACAAACATTTTTTTTGAATACGTTATGTATTTTCAGAGAATCTCCAGCGATTCACGACAAGACGGTTGACTTGCTACAAACGTCTCTTAATAATCGTGGTAGTTAATGCATCAGTAGGAATTATTAGTTGAATTGTATACCAAAATACTCAGCGGATAAAGACTCACAAGCGAGATCAACTTCCTGATGGTAATCCTTTGTGAAAAGTGCATAATAGGTGTGGTAAAAGTTAAACAACCAAATTCTATCAAGGAAGGCAACTCAGCAGCAAAAAAGGAATGTGCGTATAAAAAGTAGCGACAATCGTTATAAAAACAATAACGAAAAACACTATAACTAAGAACACTCTCCTATCACATGAATTAATCCAGTGGCGTACTGAAAATCAACTAAGTTGACCTGAATAAATATTAACCATAACTTACAATGGTCAACTTCAAATGCTGCAAAACCAAACCCGTTCCTTCATATTACATCTGTACGATATGCTTCCACATTTTTCATAAAGCATGTGTACAGAGAAACAAAAACAATTTTAAATTCTTGAAGGATCATCAAATTATATGCTGTGATGATACGTTAAAAAAACAACATCCCATCAATGAACGTGATCTTGAAATTAGTATTTTGGAAAACACGATAGAAGAACTCTCAGAGGATCGTGTAGCAAAAGATAGACACATCAACAAAATGAAAAAGGAAATGGACTCCTTTATGCAGGAAGCTCTCAAATCCGAAGACGAAGCAAATGAAATGATAAAAAATCAAGAAAAGCGTATAGAAGAAGCAAAGCAGTATATAAGTGAACTCAAACATAGCTTAGAAACATTCCAAAACAAATCAACAATATCAATATCCACCCAAACATCCAACCACTTAGTACAGAAATATACACAAACCAAAGAAACCGATACATGCATAAGTAGAAATATTGGTGTAAAACAAATTGTGTTTCCACCTCAAAAAGCCTGTCTAAATGAAACGAAAATAACGTCGGTTCCTATGCCGAATACACCCAAAACTCACTCTAGATTGGAATCCAAGAATCATCAAAAACCAAAGATACTATTTATATCAGGATCTCAAGGTAGAAATCTATTAAATAGCTTCAACAGACAGTCTCATAACTTCCACATTCAGTCTTTCTTAAAACCAGGTGCACCTGACAAAGTACTAGTTCAAACGGCACTCCATAACTCACGACATTTCACTAAGTTGGACACAGTCTTGTTATGGCCAAGTATGGCAAATGTACACCTCATTGAGGAATTCATTATGAAGTCAAAACACACAAATACAATTGTTATCTCTCAACCATACCATTATTATCGACAAAATTTAAACTCGGAAGTATATGAAAACAACTTATACTTCATGAAGAAAGTATTTTCAAACAAATTGAGTACATCGCACTTCTTCGACTGTAATTCGACTCTGAGAAAATCAAACTTAAATCGAAATGGGCAAGTGAACAACATTGGAAAATGGCACTTGGCCACAGCTATCTTGATGCACATCAATTCGATGATGGAATTTACCAAAAAGGATGATCAAGGAAGAATGGGAAACACTACAGTCCCTACAAAACATGAATATGAAGTAAGACATGAAAGTAACAAATCGCCCACCAATCTAGAAAACTTAAAAAAGGAACAGCATTTTTTATATCCCCGCCTAAGTCAAGTAGCTCCCAAAAATTGATAGAAGAAACAAATGTTAATAGTGTGCGGTTGAGTGAAACAAAAACAATTAAACTGACAAGAAAAGACAACCTTATCTTTTCACTTCTCCTACTAAACATCCAGTCAATAAGGAATAAAATTGACGAACTTCTTATATTCGCTGAATCTCTAAATTGGCCAAACCTGGTCCTGGTCACTGAACACTGGCTGAATATGGAGGAACCCTGTTTCGTACCTAACTATATTGTTGCATCCAGATTCAACCGCCAGATTACTACACATGGAGGTACCATGATATTGGTAAACAAAAAAGTTACTGATATATTTCCACTTGAAAACATATCTAAATTCAACTACTTGCTCATAGAAAAAATATTCGAGTTTTCCATTGTTTATAACAGTTCAAATAATCTCTATATTGTATGCATCTACAGAGCACCTGGCACTGATTTAAAAGCTTTTTTGGACAGTCTCGAAAATCTATTATCGCAATTATCTATTCATGCCAAAATTATAGTAGCTGGCGACTTTAATATAAATTATTCTGATACAAAATCAAGAGAATTTCATGATTTAAACAACTTACTCCTATCATTTAACTTTTTGATGCATGTAAAAAAACCTACTAGAGTGTCTCAATATTCAGCTAGTACAATTGACTATGTATGTAGTAACTTCATTGACGATGTCACTGCTTCAGTTATTCCTGCAGGTCTTTCTGATCATGAGGCTGTTACTTTCTCCATTTCATTGAATACCCACAAAGAAAGCTCTAAAAAAAAATATGGCAGAATATATAGCAAAGAAAATTTCAATAATTTCCAAAATAGTTGTGAGAATACACACTGGAGTATTAGTCCTAATCCGACTGAAGCTCTATCGATGTTTCATAGACAATTGATTCAGCTTTTCAATGACAGTTTCCCGATGCGAAAATTAAAAAAATCATGCAAAAAACCGTGGATTACCAACGGTATCCGAATATCAGCCAAAAACTTGAGATCATTGCATATGCTCAGGAAATATAATAATAGTGAATTTCTCTCGACATATTTCAACAAGTATAGAAGAACTTATAGAGATGTTATCAAAAGCGCTAAAGAAAAATACTATAAATCCAGATTCGAAAAAAGCCGAAACACACCAAGAGAACACTGGGAAATAGTAAATGACTTGAGGGGAAAACATAATTCTTTATCACCTCCTATTAATATTGACCCAGATTTTCTCAACAATTATTACTGCACAATAGCTGAAAAAATCACCGAAAACTTGGATAATCATACTGATCCTTTAAATTACCTTCAAAATGAACTTCCATATAACTTTTTCATGGGGCCAACTGATATTCACGAACTGAGAGAAACATTCAAACAATTAAAAAATAAGAAATCGGGAGGAATAGATGAAATCTCCGTGAATATATTCGAAAGTTTACCTGATACTGCACTACGTATCCTGGCAGAATGTATAAATAAGTCCTTCGAATTGGGGATTTTTCCATCCTTTTTGAAAGAAGCATTAGTAATCCCACTTCACAAAGGTGGTGCAAATGACGATCCATCAAATTACCGTCCAATTTCCCTTTTATCTACACTATCGAAGATCATAGAAAAACTCGTTAAACAGAGAATGATGAAGTTCTTACAGAAATATAACATATTGTCGCAATGTCAATTCGGTTTTCAAAATTCGAAAAGCACTACTGACGCTATATTTTCTTTTCTTGAAAATGTCTATCTCAGCCTGAATCACGGCGAGGTAGTTGCAGCGGTATTCTGTGATTTTTCAAAAGCATTTGATTGCGTGAATCACAGAGTACTGCTGAGTAAACTGCATCATTATGGATTCAGGGGAATTGTCTTCAAATGGTTCGAATCATATCTTAGTGACAGGAAACAAATTGTGAAGATTTCCGGGAAGTGTTCGGATTATTCTCCTGTCAAATCAGGAGTTCCTCAGGGATCGGTACTCGGACCAATATTGTTTCTATTATACCTTAATGATCTAACATATTTACCAATCACAGGACGATTCACATTATTTGCGGACGATACCACTATCCTATGGCATGGAAAAAATGTGGATGTTCTAAAAACAGTTATTTCCAATGAACTCAGCGAAATCAAATCTTGGTGTAACTCAAATAATCTTTGTTTCAATGTGGAAAAAACTAATATAATTACCTTCAAATTCGAATTCGAAAACTTGGTCTTAGGAACACATCAAGTAGAAAACAAAACGAGCACTAAATTCCTGGGTATACACATTGACAGAAAGTTAGGGTTTGTGGAACATATAACGTCCTTGAAAAAAAGACTAGCATCGGGCTGTTATGCTATTAGAGTAGTAACAAACGAGCTTGGTACAGCTATTGGCAGAAACACATATTTTTCACTCATAGAATCCCATATTAGATACGGACTACCCTTTTGGGGTTTTTGTAGGAAAACCTTATGGAATTCTGTGTTCATTCTACAAAAGAGAGCAATCCGTTATTTGTACAAGGCCAAAGCAAGGGATCACTGTAGACCACTATTCATCAAGCATCAAATTCTTACGCTTACATGCCTTTTCATTATGGAGACTGTATGCTTGATTCACAACCGACATTTATCAAATGATAACCCATTAAATCCCAGGCATACCAGAAATAACTGCCATATCTCCCTGCCAATACCTAGGTCGACTCAAATTAAAAATTCAATAATATACGAAAGCAAAAAAATTTACAATCATTTGCCTGAACATTTTAAAGCAATCAGAAATAAAAAAAAATACAGGAAGGAGATAAAAGTATTTCTCATTTCAAAAGCGTATTATGACCTGCAGGAATATTACAATGACCATTTTTAATCATTTATATTTGCATAAAGATATAGGTATCAAATTCATGTCTAGATATTGTTTTGTAATTAGTTTCGAATATATGTGAGTGAATGTCATCATTCTATTTGTCATGGTTGTGCTTATTTATATGGACATTTTATATGGACATTTTATTTATACATATGTGTGTATATATATGTGTATGTATATGTGTGTGTATATATATGTGTGTGTATATATATGTGTATATATGTGTATATAAATAATTATTCATCTTTACATTTTATATTTTCATATTTTTTGTCTCATATGTATTGGACACAGTGGATATCCACTTCATTGTTATTTATTCACTTTGTCAATAAGAATAATTATTCTTGGACAATAAAGTACAGTTTGATTGATTGATTGATTGATTGATTGATCAAGTATCGGCCGATTGCGTCTAATATTTCAGCCCTAATAATTTTGAAGTTATTGATCATACATAGAAATAGACAATATTATCAATAGACTATGAGGCTTTCAAGTTAACCATTCTTGGTAAAATTTATTTTCAATACAAATCATGAAATTATAAAATAACATCAAAAATTAATTGGCGCTCAAGGGCGACTTCATTGATTCCAGTGGCGCATTTGCTTTTTCAGCTGCAGGAAAACCCGGAAAAACCGGCAGCTCCACATCATCTGAAGATCGTGATCTGCCAATGTCCTCTCTTTCATGGAATAAAATGTAGAGTGCTCCAGAGGCTCCAATAAATTCAATACATCGCCAGAACACTTCGTGACACGACTATCGTCAAACTTAAACCAGTCCGATTCGTCATTGACCAAGGCGTAATAATGACCAAATTCAATGCCAGAACCACAGTGAACAATGACTGCATGAATATTATAATAGTGGTCTGCTAGATTGAAGTGTTCATCTATTTGGAACCTTCTTGAGAGTTTGGTGCTTCCGTCAGAGATTGAGTCATGTTATTATTATATTGACTGGTGCCTCAGCTATACCTATTTTTTTATAATAGTCAGTTAGTTTGACGCATGTTTGGCAATACAATCGATCATCACCGGGCTTGTCTGGCTATCAGTGGTGCCATAAGTACCACACCGTCAGCGGCCATGGAAATCCTTCTAGATCTACCTCCTCTCCACATTCTTCTGGAGAGAGAGGCTAGATGGACTGCATACAGACTTGTGCACATCGCCAATTGCACAAATCAATTTAATGCAGAGTGCAACAGACTGTTGGTTGACACTGGAAGTCACAGCATTCTGGAAATGACCTGTCAACTACGAAGGAAATATAAAGAGCAAATAGTTGTTGGTTCACAGAGGGATCAAAAACACCTTCCGGTTCTGGTACGGGTGTTTTTAGTCGCATCCTAGGACAGAGATATCTATCTGTCTAGGAACTTATGCGACTGTATTTTAAACGGAAATTTATGCTATTGAATTGTGTGCGGAGAGATTGGATAAATTCAACCTCTTACACAAGTCAATAAAAATATTCTCGGACAGTCAAGCGGCGTTGGAAGCTCTTGGCTCCTACCGAGCAACGTCTAAATTGGTAGCAAATTGCCAAAAACGACTCTCCTCGATAGGATGACTTAACAGATCGTCTCTGGTCTGAATTCCTGGCCATACTGGCCTGGAAGTCAATGAAGCTGCTGACTCCCTTGCAAAGGAGGGTGCTGCAAGCAGCTTCATCGGGACCAGAACCTGTCATTGGCATCGCTTTAGGCTTTGCCAAACAAACATTGAACACCTGGATGGCAAGAATATTTATGGACTTCTGGCAGAATCTTCCAGGATTGACTCAGTCTAAGGTGTTTATTCACCCTTCGAAGATTGATACCAAACATTCGTTGGACTACAGTAGGGATGAACTATGATGTCTAACAGGCCTTTTACAGGTCACTGTCATTTGAATCATCATATGCAGAGACTCGGACTGTCGGAAGACAGTGTGTGTCGCCTCTGTTTGGAAAATGATGAAATACCAGAGACCGTGGGTTCGATTCCCGCCTCGACCAGATATTTTTCTCGAGAGAATTTATATGGTTGAAGCTGGAATGATTCTGCAACCGTGTTAGGAATCACACGTTGAAAGGTAAGACCTCGTTAGTCCTTAGCTCGCACAAGTTTCTCAACTTCTGAGAGTTGTCGTTCGTATGGGGACGACAGCTGATTAACGGAAAAACATCTTTTTAAACAGATATACTTTGTGCCCGCCCCGCTGGGGACCGAATCAGGTTTTTAGAGTTCGGCAGAGCCGTACACTTACCATCTGACCTGAAAGACCACTCATCATACAAACTAATCAGCTTCGTTAAGAAGCTGGGTTTATTTGGTTGAGTGTGAATAGGTGTGAGCCACAATGAACTCTTGCAGGTTGCGGTGGAGGGACGAATAGAACCACTCACTTTAGACCTAACCTAACCTAGTTTGGCGCATATTTGGCAATCGATTGTTACCAATAATTACTAAGGAATCATAACTCACATAAAATGACATTTTAATTTTAGTGCATATCTGAAGGTTTTCCAGTTCCATAAATATAATATGTGCCTACACCAGTGCTTCTTATGGTTACAAACAAATATTAACTGGTACCAGCAGTTCAACAATGAACTTGAATTCAACAAAATTATTTAAATGATTTTTTGGAAAAAAGGTAAAATATATATTCAATTAGACTTTCGAAAGTAGGAAAGGCTTTCTTAATTTCGATATGGTACTGCCCACTGTATGTACAGACGGTAAGAGTCTGCAGTGCAGTACTCACCTTTTTGAACAAATTTCTGCCTTTTTCCATCCTGGTGTACTCTGTCATGAATAGATTTCTCCTTAGGTTTCGACAAGCTGTATGATAAAAAATATTGTATATGTAAATTCTTGTTAAGAAATACGTAATACTTTATTACAAAAATGCATATGACAAAAGTGATAACAGAATGACTGACTTCACTGTCTACACACATTGGTAAAATATGACCTATACAGTGTGAAATATAAATGAACATATACAACATATATCTTCCCCTTTATTTAGAGGTTTAATCTTTGCACAGGTTTTCTCACTCGCGTACCTCTCCTTACTGCTTGATTGCTCTTCTCAGTATTTGATGTGTTCGTTTGTTGATCTTTATTGCCATCCGAATTTTCTGTAGATGAATAGTCAGAAATTGATGCTTCATTCTCCGGTAGTGAAATAGAAATACCTCCCTGTTGTTCATTGTCCATTTCCGTTGTTTCCTGATTGGAGCTTTGAGTGGCAGATATGTTAATGCCTTCATTGGGTGATATATTTCCGTAAGAGCAACATCTGATATTTCTGTAATTATCCGACCAATCTACCTCCATTGGCGCTATTTGATCCAAATGTCGTCGCCACAACTTACCATCAACCTCGATGTAATAATGCAGTGAACCTTCTCTTTTAACAATTTTTCCGAATTTCCATTTCGAGCTTTTATCATAATTCAGAACTCGAACTCGTTGACCAGGGATGAAATACTTCATTTGAGGTCGAATTAAATTTTTGTTGTCTTCATTTCCAATGTATCTGAGTAAATCAATTTTTGTACGAATTTCTCTTTGTAAAAAAAGCATGGCAGGTGACATTCCCGTAGTTGAATTTGGTATTTTTCTATATTGCATTAAAAAGTTGGCCAATTTACAATCCAAATTGTCTCGGTTAGATGTCAATTTCCTCAGTGCATTGTTTGGACGTATGTTTCAACCTGGCCGTTTGTTTCCGGATGATATGGTGCTGAGTACTTGTGCAGGATACCATTACTTTTCAAAAACAGTTCAAACTCTTGAGATCTAAATGTTGGACCATTGTCGCTAACTAAAATGATTGGTAGACCATAACGGGCAAAAAGATTACGTAAAATGGAAATTGTTCTTGGAGCTACCATAGAAGTCATGGAAATGATCTCTGTCCATTTAGAAAATGCATCTATTACTAGTAGGAAATATTTATCCCTGAAAAGACCAGCGAAGTCAATGTGTATTCGTTGCCAGGGAGAGCTTGGGTATTCCCAACAGTGATGTGGTACCTTCATCGGTTTATTTTGAGCACTTTGACATGGTATGCAACTTTCGACTAATTTCTCAATATCGGAGTCAATTTTTGGCCACCATACGTAAGATCTGGCTAGCGCTTTCATTTTCACTATACCTGTATGAGCTTCATGTAGTTCTTCCAGGATTTTTCTCCGTAGTGTGGTCGGAATAACCACCCTTGAACCTTTTAAAATAACTCCATGTGTAAGTGAAAATTCCAAATCATTACCAACGTATCCAATTTCTGTGATTCTCTTTCCTTCAAGTAAACTTTTGTAGACATTCATTAGAATAGAATCCGCTTGCGTTTCTTTGGCAATTTCAGTATGCGTTACTGGTAGAACTAACAACTGTTGTAATTGGTAATGTGCTACTGTATCAATGGAAGTATGTGTTGTGTTTGCAGTTTCTGGTAATCTAGATAAGGCGTCTGCATTCGCATGCTTTTTTGTTGATCTGTATGAAATTTCGTAATCAAAGCCTTGTAAGAATTGAGCCTAATGAAGCATTCTAGTAGACACCATACTAGGACGATGCTTCTCTGGATGAAAAATGGACACTAATGGTTTGTGGTCTGTGATCAGTCGGAATTTTCTCCCATAACAGTAACGGAAAAATTTATTGCAAGCCCAAAATATCGAAGTAGCTTCCTTGTCTATTTGGCTATAGTTTTTCTCTGATTTACTGAGAGACCTGGAAGCGTAAGCAATCGGTCTTTCAGTGCCATCCGGCATTATATGGGAGAGAACTGCTCCAAGCGCATAGGGACTTGCATCTGTAGCCAGTACTAATGGTAACTTAGAATCATATGGACAGAAAATTTCACTTGATGTAATTTCCCGTTTCATAAGATCAAAAGCATTTTGACATTGTTCTGTCCATTGAAAAGTAACATTTTTCTGGAGTAAATTATACAGTGGAGATAGTTTCGTCGCTAGATTCTTGAGAAATCTACAATAGTAATTTACTAGTCCCAGCCAACTCTTCAGCTCAGATGTGTTTGTTGGAATTCTTGCATTGACTACTGCCTTGATCTTCTCTGGAGTCTTTTCTAGACCTTTGTCAGATACAGTATGTCCCAGATAAGTAATTTTGGACTCGAAAAATTTACATTTATCTTCTCTAACTCTTAGGCCAACGTCTTGCAAACGTTTCAGAACTTTTTTTAATGTCTGAAGATGGTCATGGAAACTTGATCCTTGTATTTTGATATCACCCAGAAATACGCATACCCCCGGTATATCGGATAAGATTCTTGTAATGTAACGTTGCCAAATTGCTGGTGCCACCTTGGTTCCAAACATAAGATGGTTAACAGTATAATGTCCTTTCGTTGTGGTTATAGCTTGGATTTTGGCGCTATTATCATCCATAGGCATATGAAGGTAAGCTTCTCTGATATCGAGAGTTGTGAAAAGCTTACCACCAATCATACTTGTAGCAAATATATCTTCCACATTAGGCATTAAATATCGATCATCTTTGAGAATTTTATTAATTGTTACCTTATAATCGGCACACAATCGAATAGTACCATCTTTCTTAACAATTGGAACTATTGGCATACCCCATTCGCTATATTCAATTTTTGTCAAAATTCCTATTTTTTCCAGGCGGTCTATCTCGTCTTCTACCTTCTTCTGCAATGCATATGGAACTTTTCTTGCAGAACAGTAAATTGGTACAGAGTTGTCTTGAAGAAATAATTTGGCTTCATAATTATTTATTTTACCAATTCCAGTTTCAACAACTGCACTAAATTCTTTTCGTAATTCATTCAAAATTTGGGATTTCGAATTTTCTGACCAATATATACCGTCCTGTACCTGATGAATTTCAGGTGGAATAATTTTTATATCTTTGAGCCATTCACGACCAAAAATAGGTTCTACCTCACCAGGTAATATATATAGGTTAGCCAATACTTTTTGTCCGCAATAACTGACTTCAAAAGTTGAGTATCCAATTGGTTTTATTATTTCTCCTGTGTAAGTATTCAAAGGAAGTTCACTTGTATGAATCTGTTTATTGGGAAAAAGCTCCTTAAACATATCATAAGATATAGAAGAAACTGCTGCTCCGGTATCGTATTCCATTTCTACATGTTTATCATCTATTTGAACATCAAGGAGAATTTTATCTGGTTTTCGCTTAGATTCTGGTAACACACAGTCTACGATATTGTTGATGTAATAGAATTCATCATCAGAATCATTTTCCACAATAACCTCACTAGAACTTGGTTGAGTTACTGGATGTATCTGATTCTGATTATTGGATTTCACAAATTTCTTGGTAGGTTTGACACTTGGATGATTTTTCATTGGTTTTCCATTTCTACAAACTGCATCTAAATGTCCAACTCGACCACACCTTCCACAATGTGAACGAACGTGTTTACAGACAATTGCTAAATGCGATTCATCACCACATCGAAAACAAAAACGCTTGAACGGATTCGGAGATGACCTTTTGAAGTTTTGACTGAATTTCAGTTGATTTTGAGATATTGACATCGAAGATGATTGCAATGCTTGAATTTCTTTCGAATCTTTGTGAGCCGATTCCATTGCTAGTGCTGTTTGAACACAATCCGAAAAAGTATTGTTAGGTTCTTTCAGCTGAATTAGTTTTTCCAACCAACTGGAGTTTTTCAGTCCACTAATAAATTGCTGCCGTAGATGTTTATCAGCGGTGGACGCATTACAAGAAAGACATCGAAAGTCACAATTTCTTGATAGTTTCTTCAGATCTGCTACAAAATCGGAAATGCTTTCACCTTCTTCTTGTATTGTTCTTGTGAAACGATTTTCTTCCGCGATTACGCTGGGTTTGGGATTGAGATGTTCTTTAATTAGAATTTGGAGAGAATCATATGATTTGGTTTTCGGATCGTCAGGACTAGTCAAATTGTATAGAAGTTGTAATGTTTTTGTACCCATGAAATGTATCAACCATTCTTTCTTCTTATTGTCAATCTCTGCCAAGGTACCCGTGAAATTTTTCATATTGAAAAAATTCTCGAGTCTCTTGATGAAAATGTCCCACGTTTCCGTTTCTTCGCAAAAAGGTTCTAAAGGAATAACTTCTGGGGAACTGGATTTTTGTGAACATTGTAATGATTCCGTAAGAGTCTTAATCAGGATACTGAATTGTTCAGAATCCATTTTATTCTATCCCGTCCTCGTCGCCACTATTGTATATGTAAATTCTTGTTAAGAAATACGTAATATTTTATACAAAAATCCCTATGACAAAAGTGATTACAGAATGACAGACTTCACTGTCTACACACATCGGTAAAATATGACCTATACAGTGTGAAATATAAATGAACATATACAACAATAAATAAATGAGTCCTTTCTAAAATTAATTAATTATGAGCCCTATGGAGACTGTTCCTAGGTAATAAAAGATTAATTGAATTACTATTTTTATTGTGAAACCTAATTCAATTCAGTTTATTGTCCCAAGAAACAATAAATGCTTATAATTAGGGACTATAACTACAGAGTATTATAAAATAATAAAAATAAAATATTTCACAATAAAGACATAACAACAATGAAATGCAGTCAAATATGAAATTGGTAGTAGAAAGTACATGTTGGAAACGAATACAAGTGTAATAGAAAAAATGCACAGTATGAAATTTTGTTATGGAATAGTGCCTCTTTATTTTCTCTGGAAGAATAGAACTGGCCGATACTTGATGAAAATCCATATTTAAAAACTAAGTAATACAGTTTATTGTATTATTTTCACTATAAAGGGTTTTACAAAAACCGCGACACGTGTTTCGCTATACAATAGCTTCCTCAAGCATAAACTGAAAGTTACTTCTAAGTTACAACCATTTTATACTCTAACCTATTACCTAAGCTATACAACCTATTACCTATACTCTAACCTATTACCTAAGCTATACAACCTATTACCTATACTCTAACCTATTACCTAGGTTAGAGTATAGGTTACCTAGGTTAGAGTATAGGTAATAGGTTAGAGTATAAAATGGTTGTAATTTAGAAGTAACTTTCAGTTTATGCTTGAGGTTTTTGTAAAACCCTTTATAGTGATAATCATGCAATAAACTGTATTAATTAGTTTTTTATATCGACATATATCCAAAATTTGTTTGTTTTTTAATTTTTCACAGTAATTTGGTTTGTCTGGTGGCATGATTATAAATATGTCCAAATCGATTGATTGCTTCATATTATTTTTAACAGAATCAATGAAACAGCTGATTTCCAGTTGAACAATAAGTGCAGTAAATAAGTTGGTTTATATGAGTTCAATGTTGGTTCCAAATATGGTAATTTATAAATGCTCCTAATGGTAATTTATACTTCTAATTATTTGATTTCATAAAGTTTTCAGAGGTTTGATTATATATTTACTTACTGTTCCTCAAACAGAAATAAGATAGTGCAAATGTGAACAAATGAGACTAATATATATATATATATATATATATATATATATATATATATATATATATATATATATGCTGAACTGGTTTTTCCGGGTATTTGATCCGTGTATGTGATATTATCTCTAATTTCACCGACGTTTCGACAAAATCTCATTTGTCATTATCAAGGTGTGCTGTTACGTGTTCAGAAGTTTGTTGACCTTGCTCAACTCACTTCTTACTATAATGGTAAAATGGTATTTGTTACGTGTTCAGAGGTAGAGTAGTCCATAAACCCTCTACTACCTACTATTTAAATGTTGTTGAGTTTTACCTGAGTTCTTCTTCTTCTTAGTTGACCTCATCTCCCCGTTAAGGTATCGAATATGAAATCTGAAGTTTTCACGGATAGGAATATGCTGAACTGGTTTTTCCGGGTATTTGATCCGTGTATGTGATATTATCTCTAATTTCACCGACGTTTCGACAAAATCTCATTTGTCATTATCAAGGTGTGCTGTTACGTGTTCAGAAGTTTGTTGACCTTGCTCAACTCACTTCTTACTATAATGGTAAAATGGTATTCGTTACGTGTTCAGAGGTAGAGTAGTCAATAAACCCTCTACTACCTACTATTTAAATGTTGTTGAGTTTTACCTGAGTTCTTCTTCTTCTTAGTTGACCTCATCTCCCCGTTAAGGTGTTAAGGTATATATATATATATATATATATATATATATTAAATATTAAAGGTATCAAGTTTTTTGAATTGTAAAACATTTTTCATTAACTTTTCTCCATGACATTTTCTCCTTAATGTACAAACCTAATTTTTTTATTTCTGTATATTTAATAGAATTGTGATTAAACATAATCCAATTATTTGAAATATTAGTCTCAGGGAAATATTCAAGAAATATAGCTCATTTTTTTAAACAGTTTTTATTCTATTTTCGGGTAGGAAAGAAAAAATATCATCTGGAAATGAAACACACTATTCTTTTGCCATCATAATAAATAGTATTCCGCGATTTCATATATGAACTGGGTTCTTTTTATTTTGTAGAGGCAAGATATTCTTACAAAAAAATTAATTAGGAAGCAGCGAAAACAAGATATTTTCAAAAGAAGAACTGCAGCTGGGCAAGAGAGAATGAGAATAATATCACAGTTGGCTAGGAAGGAGAAAGGAACTGATGATTTTGGTCTCAGAGATGAGGATTGGGATATCTACAAAACGATCAGTAAAGATGGTAAGTTTAATTCATCCATAGGGGGTATGAGTGATTTAATCGGTTTAAAAATAACTAGTACACTTATTAACTTCTTCATTAAAGACGACTCAGACATCTGGAAATTTGCCTCAACATCCTAAAAACTTACAGAAAGTATGTATATTCAGTCCAGAGATTTAATTTGCTGATGCACTAACTATTGTCATCTGCTTCATCAATAATATGTGTTGCATACTTAGTGGTCTTCAATATGCAATAATCTATGATATCATGAAATGCATTGGATCTTTTATAATTCTTATCTGAATTTTACTCTCACTGGATGACTTCTGCATAACTACTGTAACTCACAATTGAAAACTTACATTTTTTAGTTTTCAGACAAACTGAAAAACTAGTTCCAAAAATTAATCAAAGTTTTTTGTAATTCCTAAAAACTGTCATGAGAACATAATCCTGGGTATTGAGTGAACTGTTGTTAATTTGGTTTTATACTAGACTAGATAGTGCAGTACCGTAAACCTTGAAACCCTGGTATGATGAAAGAGTTTTTGGGAAACCTTTTGGAATGTATTTTTGACATTAAATACTAAAATATTTTTTCATTTATTTTTGACAAAATAATTTTTTTCATTATATAAATATATGATAATCATTTTTGGGTGTTTTCATACATTTTGTTGTTGAAGAAAAAGTAACACCTATTGCCAAAAAGCTACTTTTCAGTTGCTTTATCTACAATTATCTTATAATAATATATAAAGTTTTTCAAAAGTTGAACTATTCAAATTTCTTTTTGGTGTTACGCTTCACATCCAACATTGTTGAAAAAACAAGAGTTAAGTCAAAATAATTATGGCTTCATTGTCTACTAAGGTCTGTTCAAAATAATTTTTCTTCAGAAAATGCTTGAACAATTCAAAATTAATTAAGTTCCTTCAGTTATTATTGTGTTCAAAATAATAATAATGATATTTATTAGTTTTTTGATCATACATGATGACAAAGAACAAGTCAATAATGAAATCTAAAAGAAAACTGTAGTTGAAAAAAAAGTTCAAAATTATGATTAAAATCATATATCAAACTAAAAATTCAATATAACAATTAATTGATTCACATTTGGAGACTGTGTTGGCATTCTTGTTGAATCTATGAAGACATTAACAATTTTTTCACATTACATACAATCTTCTGAATACTCATGAACAGAGTGATAGGCTTTGTCAATTAAACGTTTATACACATACCGTTTGAATTCTCTTAGCGACATTTAAGTTGACAAAGTATTGAATAATTTGGTACCCATATAAAAGGGACTTGATTCGGATAATTGCGCATTCAGCGAGTCCAAATATGAACCCGTCCATCTTGGCATGTATAGATGTTTACGTCTATCCTGAATATTCTTATTATCTATGTCTGGGAATGTTTTATGAGTTAGATATAACCAACACACACTGCCTTTCACTGTAACTTCAACACACGTACCTACCTGAATTTTATCGTACAAATCTGCCTCAAACAGATACCAGATATGAAGAAATAGTCTTACCTATCAGGACATTACTAATGCAACAAACACTATGGCATACTGTCCATAAAAACCTTAACTTTCCAATGAAGATGACCAATGCAAACCTTTGACGAAAGGAAAATTATGATAGGTTTGCAATTGCATCATAATAATATATTCTATGTGTATTTTTTCAGGATTGGATTCAAAGCTTCCTGTCATGATTAATATTCGTTCTCATTAAAAGAAATTCATAAAAAGGATGTCAAGTATCAAGGAGTGATCAGTGATTCGGAAAACCTTTTAACGTAAATACTCCCCTTTAGTCACCTCCAACATTTTACTAACGACTAACGACTGCTTTCAAAGATGGCACGTGGATGTCGTGGTCGGAGAGTGGTCAAAAGGTTGAAGCTAAAAATGAAGTGTAATCTAAAATGAAGTTGAGTTTAATAAGTAATGAAGTAAAATACGAGAGGACTGGCGCCCCCCTACGCCAGTAATCAGGCTAGATGTCGACGAGGTCGTTAGTTCTATGAAATATATGAACATGTGTATTTGTGTTGTTTCTATCCGAAGGCCTCCCCAAGAAGGAGCCAACCAGTAGGAATTGAAGTGTTTTTGTTAAAAGATAAAGCAAATGAAAAAACTTAGGGTGGCAGCATTGTCTCAAGCAAGACCGCTGCGCCCAGTTACGAAGCTTCTGTTCAGCTTGGCTAAATGCGCTCGAATGCAAAGCAATGGCTCTAGGAACTAAAAAGAGACAGAGAAAGTGTCCTTCTAACTTTCACCACTTAGCAGCATATGAATTCATAAGTTTTGCATATTTTTTTTAATGTTATCAGAGACATCAACATGGATTCAGCAAGTCCTATTTTGTTGAGGGATAAACTTTTTACAAAGACTGAGAAAGTGTTTCTAGCGGGTATATTTTCGGGATGACCGTTCATTCTTCACTCTTTCCAGTTTATGACTTTAAGTGCGATGCTTGTGTCAAACCTGTATTTCAGTGTTATGTTGTCTGATAACATTACGAAATTCTATTCAAATTGATATTCAAAATTGTCTGTCTTCACTAAGGTGCATTAGAGTTTTCATTTCTAGAATTAGAGCATTGGTTATTGATCTTTATATGCTGAATCATACTGGAACTCAATTATTAATTTTTGAGGCACATATTTCCGTTATTTGAGTTGTCTTCTGAAACAGATTTATGATCAAATAGTTTGAGAAAAATTTCAATTTCTTTTCTTGCATATACCCAGTTTAGCTCTCATGGTTTCAATAGATACAATGAAAAAATGTCTCTTTGTGGAAGCCATTCAACTTTTCTGTTACAGGTGGAGACTCAGATAGTGAAGCTGAAAATGAGAAACTATTAGAATATGAAGAGATAATTAGAACTCATGAACCCACTGAGTTTGACGAGAACACTAATTTAGGAGAAATGCATCAACTTCATGTAGGAATTGAAAAATACCGAGCTCCCGAACTAATTTTCAAACCATACATGTCCGGATCGTCAGAAGCAGGATTATCAGAAGTAATTGGTTATGTTATATCACTGTTCAACGAGGACCATCAGTTGAAACTGGCGTCAAATATTATAGTTACTGGTGGCTTAGCAAACCTGAAGGGTTTGAAGGATCGCCTGTTGAAAGATTTGATTTCAATTAGGCCATTCAAGTCAACGGTTAATGTGAATATTATGCCCAACTGTAGCTTATCTGCTTGGTATGGAGCAAAAAGATTTGCGGTGTCTTCTGATTATAAAAAGTATTTGTTAACAAAACAGACTTACGAGGAATGTGGTCCAGAATATTTCAAAGTCCACATTGCTTCTAATATTTATTATCCTACACCTAAGGAAACTGTAATAGATGTTGATATGTAAATGTGAGTTTTATTTTTCATTTAGAATAGAACGACAACCCTCAAAAGTCTGAAATTGTGTGAGCCCAGGATTAACAATGTCTTACATTTCAAAGTGCAATTCCTAGAACGAAAGAAAATACAAACTATCTAGATGAAAATAGAGCCCGAAAATAAAGCGTTTGTCATCCAACACCAGACAGCGATGTATTGACCCGCCAAGGTCTCACCAATGGTGTGAGGCTGAATCACGAATTCATTACTGAACTCAACTATTCTAAAAGACAAGCCTGAGAAAGTGAAGGCGACGACAGCTGCCCCTTTTACATACACACTAACTGTCTAAGAGTGAATATTTTAATTTTATCATGAAATCGCTTATATTAATTTATTTTTATGTTGATATTTGTTTGAGATGTAAGTATTTGAACGTTCAAGTAAATTGAAAATGGTTCAACAAACTGAAACCTGTCGTAACAAATAAAAATCAAGGTAGAAAAATCAGACAAAAACTATTTTCTTTATTCTTTTTTTTTTTCTCACTATGTCTGAATTTCTCTACGCAGTCATTAGTAGACTGATTTAAATTCTGAATTTTCTATATTTTCTCACCATTTCAACCATATTTTCAAACCTTTAGACTGCCTGGAAATCTAGGACATAAACTTGAGTTGATTGGGAGTTTAATTTGTGTACATGTCTATTGAAAAGTTTCTATGGTTTCAACTCTTTATGCTACATGAATAGTTGTTTTCACGACTAATAACTAAAGACTTGTTTGTGGTGTTAACTTCTATAATGAATAATGATAGCATTTACTAGATTCGCCTATAATCTGTTAAATTTATTTTCCTACTCAATGTGGATGTGAAGTATTTCCACTTTATATTCTTTAGAGACCCTACTAGATTGCAAGCACAAAAAAGTTTGTTTTCATTGTAATTTCAGTTTTTGCTTAATAAAATTGTTTTTTCAGCTAATATTTTTAATTTTGAAGTTTATTGTTGTTCGTGAACTCGATGTTTGTTAGTTATTTTTCATTTTGCTGAAACTAGAGCCCAAAAACAAGGCATTTTCAACTAGATGCTTTGCAGTGAAGAACTAGACAAATTACGTTCGGCGGTGGATGTAGAATCTTGGCTTTTCAATTAAACGTTTTTCGTTTATCTTTGATATTCGAAAATTCTTCTTCTGTAGGGTCTGTAGTAGTCTTCTGTAGGGTTAAGTCCAGCAAATTCTTTATGGCTTTAATTTTCGAAGGATTCGAAAACAAATTGCACTTGCACTTGCTATCCATCATCAACTTCATGTGTATCATAAGTTATCATTCTTTTTCGAAAAATTGGAGATATTGAGTTTGACGTTTCTAAATTTGACTTTCAATTTGTTACACTCAATGACATGTTAGTATTATACAAGTCATTGAATTTTGGCGAAAAATGGCTTTCATGAATGAATAGAAATTTATTATTATGTTGAAACCAGATGTTATAGTTGGTAGATCATCCAAATAGTCTTCGAAAATCGACATTAAAAACTGGTGATTGGTTTCTCCATTCAGAATTCTGTCAAATAAATGAGGACCCAAAATTCTATCTTTGTGAATTCCTGCCCACACGTTAATACTAAATCGCACTTGCCTGTGTTCGTTATTTCAGTTGAATATCCCATAGTTCGTAAAAGTACTCTCATCAAATTACATTTTCAAGGAAAACAGGAAAATCAGGTCTTCTTATTAGCCAATTACAAAATTATAATCGCCTTTCGAGTTCACCTGGATACAATTTTTGAGATATGTGTATTTTGTAACATTTTAAACCTCTTTTTTGAGATGTTTCCAAGCACTTGTACGACAAATATTCATTTCCTGAGGAAATTTGACGTGTAGATTTCCCCGGGTTCATGTTTATCTGCAAATTATTAATTTTTATTGAAAAGGACACAATGTCTAAATTACCTCATACATACCTCATTTATCAAATTTTCTTTAGTTTCCTGGACCATTCTGTCTCCGTATTCTTTCCTCAGCTTTTTAAATGAACCAAACTCGGTGAGATTTTGATCCAATAACTTGAACTTAGTTCGATGTGGTTGTCGTCTTCAGGGATACAAGTTTAAATACAATTTTCGATGTTCTAACACTGTTTCTATCGTAATTGTAATACATTTGTATCATATCTCTTTTTTCTTCATTCGTGAAAGCCATTTTTCAAAATTCAACGACTTGTACAATAACAAAATGTCATTGAGTGTAACAAAGTGAAAATCAAATTTATAAACATCAAAGTGAAAGTCTATTATGATGAAATTTTTTTGCCAAAAAAATTATCCTATCAAATTTGTCTATTTCTAGTCATGTGTGTCGAAATAACCAATGAAACCATCATTACACTGAAAATTTTTGCCAAAAAAATTATCCTATCAAATTTGTCTATTTCTAGTCATGTGTGTCGAAATAACCAATGAAACCATCATTACACTGATAACTACCCATGGATAGTTTTCACGGGTAGTTATCACTTATGTCATGACATTGCTAAGCAACCAACACAATAAAGTTGTTTGACATTTCAGTAATTCAATTTATTTCGAAAATGTCACTTCCTCGCTTTGGAACACTTATGCAGTGACCGAGGCAAATACAGCAAGATCAACGGAATATCATTATACGAATTGTTCTTTTAATAACTGTGTGTTCAATAAATAATTTTGTTCGAATTGCAAAAAATTTTCTCACCGAGTATCCCTCGAACATTGATAAATAACTCATAAAATGCGCCACTGGAATCAATGAAGTCGCCCCGGAGCGCCAATTAATTCTTATTGTTGTATTTATTTTATTTTTAATGTCATAAATTAAATTGAACAGTTTTTCGGATAAAAAAAAAACTCATAATTTTATCACAACTTCCTCAAGCACGTTATTTTAGGTAACATCCCTCCGCCTTCGGCGTCGGGATGTTACCAAATAACGTGCTTTCGAAAACTGTGATAAAATTATTTCGTTAGTTATCAATGTCCTTGGGATATTATAGCTGATAACTACCCATGGATAGTTTTCAGGGGTAGTTATCACTTATGTCATGACATTGCTAAGCAACCAACACAATAAAGTTGTTTGACATTTCAGTAATTCAATTTATTTCGAAAATGTCACTTCCTCGCTTTGGAACACTTATGCAGTAACCGAGGCAAATACAGCAAGATCAACGGAATATCATTATACGAATTGTTCTTTTAATAACTGTGTGTTCAATAAATAATTTTGTTCGAATTGCAAAAAATTTTCTCACCGAGTATCCCTCGAACATTGATAAATAACTCATAAAATGCGCCACTGGAATCAATGAAGTCGCCCCGGAGCGCCAATTAATTCTTATTGTTGTATTTATTTTATTTTTAATGTCATAAATTAAATTGAACAGTTTTTCGGATAAAAAAAAAACTCATAATTTTATCACAACTTCCTCAAGCACGTTATTTTAGGTAACATCCCTCCGCCTTCGGCGTCGGGATGTTACCAAATAACGTGCTTTCGAAAACTGTGATAAAATTATTTCGTTAGTTATCAATGTCCTTGGGATATTATAGCTGATAACTACCCATGGATAGTTTTCAGGGGTAGTTATCACTTATGTCATGACATTGCTAAGCAACCAACACAATAAAGTTGTTTGACATTTCAGTAATTCAATTTATTTTGAAAATGTCACTTCCTCGCTTTGGTGTTCAAAATGATGCGGCAATTGACAAAATCATTGAAGAAAATACACCAAAAAATACTGTCAATAGTAAAAAATACACTTGGAAAATATTTATGGAGTTTTGTGACGCCAGAAAATATGAATTGGATGGAAATCGTACTCTCGAAGAGCTTGCATTAATACTCAAGGATTGGGCGATTAATATGAGAAAAAAGGATAGCACAGAGTTTAAGGAGGCTACTGATAAAATCGTATGGAATATAACAAGCAAATTATTACAAGAAAAGTATTACAAGGAGTATAATATCATGCTAGACCCCTTTAAAAGTGTTGCATTCAAACAAGCGCGGAATGCACGCGACGCAGCACGAAGAAATTTACAAACAGATCCCACTAAACGCAAAACAAGCTCAGTACCATTAACTTCAAATGAAATGAGTAAAATTATAAACTTTTGGGATGAAAATACCCCTATAGGACTCCTACGCAAATTTTATCACATAGCAGCGGTGGAATTGGCTTGGAGAGGTGGTGAAGGTGCTGCTTGCTTAGTTGATTATTTTCATATCGAAAAGGACAACAATGGATCTCCAACTAATAGAATAGAATATAATCCAATTTTCAGTAAAACCTGCCAAGAGGGTTCAAAGAACTGCGCCTCTAACAAATGGTTAGTTCAAAATAGTGATAACAATGCTTGTCCTGTCAGATTATTCATTAAATTATTATCAAAACGAGGCACAAATATCAAGACAAATAGACTATTTTTAAGGCCAAATCGTCACTGGAAGACAGGAAGCGATAACTGGTATGACAATATGCCTCTGGGTAGAAATATAATCAACGGATGGACGAAATCTTCTGCTGAAGCAATTGGCTTGGATACGAAACAGAGGAAAATAACCAATCACTCTAATAGAGCAACTGCAGTCAGTCAACTAGCTAAGAGTGGAGTTCAAGAACAGCAATTGTTGAAAATTACTGGGCACAATAATGGAAATTCCATAAAACCTTATTTGAATATTGATCAGGAACATCATAACCAAATAATCAATAGTATGCGTGGAAACACCTATGCAGTAACCGAGGCAAATACAGCAAGATCAACGGAATATCATTATACGAATTGTTCTTTTAATAACTGTGTGTTCAATAAATAATTTTGTTCGAATTGCAAAAAAATTTCTCACCGAATATCCCTCGAACATTGATAAATAACTCATAATTTTATCACAACTTCCTCAAGCACGTTATTTTAGGTAACATCCCTCCGCCTTCGGCGTCGGGATGTTACCAAATAACGTGCTTTCGAAAACTGTGATAAAATTATTTCGTTAGTTATCAATGTCCTTGGGATATTATAGCTGAGAATTAATTTTTTTCAATACCTCCAATTGTTCGAAAAAGAGTGATAACTTATGATATATCATTGAAAAGGTAAAATCTGGTTCTATTCAAAATAGAAAGAATCCAATGTAGTGCCCATAAGAAAAAAGGAAGTTGACGATGATGGCCGGAAGACTAAAAGTCGGATAGCAAATCTGAGAACACCATTATGTAGCAGGGAAAAAGTGACAATGTGGAAGTGCAATTTATTTTCGAATCTTTCGAAAAATAAAGCCAGAAAAAATAAACGAATTTCCGAAATTTCTGTTTTTTCCGGATAGGTATCTCCGTCACCGTACAGAAGTAAACACAAGTAAGTTCACTCTCCGCCATATTTGGGTAAAGATTCCCCACCTAGAATTTTATGCGCGGCTGAACTACAGCGCAACCGACTGAATCTGAGGCGTTTACCAAGCGAGCCAAATTGAGGCATGGAATATTATTACAGAGTGAGTCGTTGTAAGTGGTGGTTTTGTATTTGTGAAAAATTCGTTTCTAGTTTCAAAATGAACAAGTATCGCGCTGTGTGTTGCTGTAATTTGCTAGGTAATGTCGGTATTAATTTTTTTCGATTTGAAATTGACGAAAAAAGGTGTGTTTTTCTAGTATTCATTATGCAAGATTGAAGAAATGAACATATAACGAAAATCATGAAATAAATTGTTATAGACCATATAATATGCAGACTTTTGTTTATGAAATTAATTTGATGAAATTGAACTTTACGAATAGTATAGGCCTCACAAGTAGTGATATAAAATGACAAAACAATCGGAGTTCCACTGGAAAACCACAAAGGAAAATAATTGTTGAACCACATTTTTTGATTTGGCTAGTATGTATCTGTAGGAAAAATATTACTTCCACTGAAATCTCTGCAAAACCAAAGTATCAAATGTATATTCAAATAACCTTTTTAAAATATTTTACTTTTTTTATATTTCTCATCTGCTGAAATATAGCAGAAACCGTTTTTCGATGACCTTTTGAAATTTGATGAATGTACAACGAACAAAAGTAATCTTGGACAACTTTACAACTTGAATAAGTGAAAGCAATACAGACTAGCCCCCAAACTTACTGATTCCCATTCATTTTCAACTAATTTTCAAAGGATGAAGGTTAAATTAGCCAGTTAAGTTTTCAGCCATTCGGTAGCTACAGCGATGAATACTTATGCCAGTTTCAATCAGATACCATCAGCACCAATAGGGATGGCTACATTCATTGAAAAAAATGGATAAAGTGTTTGATATTTTCAATTCAAATCGATTTGACGATGTCAAACATTTCAATAAACCTTTTTTCGGAACATCAAAACAAATTGATTTTCTGAAAGAAATGTAAATATTTTTCATCAAATTAACAGTAATATCAAAAAAAAAGAAAAAAAACACGACTGGACAAATGAGAATCATTGAGGGGTGGCAAATAACAATTTTGGCATTTCTGCAACTTTGAGAAAACCTATATAGTCAAGGATACTCCTACATATTGACGAGGAATATGAATTAGGACAGTGTGGAAAATTATTTTGGTCAACAGAGAAATACTTGTGGAAATGCCAGAAATCCAACTCCTGTTCAAATTACCAGAGCTTTCAAAAAACACATTTACTCTTTAGTATTTCACACAGGCACAAGGAACTAACTGTTTAGAAGATACTAGTGAGATTCTATCTAATATTATAGATGCTGACATAAATAGAGTGAAGATTCTTATGGAAATTCCAAAAAATCTCTATAAACCTATGTTTGTGGATATCTTTTGGGAAAATGTTTAGGAAAACATTCATGTAAAGTATGTACAAATTTTTCCACGGCGGCTAGTATCATACTGAATGAAACAAATGTATATAGTCATTTCAAGGCATACAGTGATACAGAAGCCAAAAAGCTTGGAAATATACATATGCCTCCAGATTCATTTTTACAAAGTATCATTCATCTAGAGACATAATTTCCTTATCATTTTTATAATCTACGTATCACTGATTGCACAGGCAACCAGCTCAAAACAATGTTTTCAATTATCAACATTTCTCACGACCCTTGTGATAATTTTCCTTGGGATTATTTATTTTCCCTTTTCACTAGGGTATTAATTTATTATACTTTGAAATTTGCCAATAGAAATTTGAAAACAAATGTTAAAAAAATCAAAAACTCATCACTCTGGAAAACCTTTAGAATAGATTATCATGAGTTTTTGACCTAAATTGTATAATCTTACTTTACAAAATATACGTTCATTTCACCACCTTGTCTTATTTTTCATCAATTCGTAAACAGTTCACAATCATATGAGATATTTATTGTGAGCTCCTCGTAGCAATGATGAATTCAGATCATGGTCACATACTTTTTGATCGCACCTCGTGCAGAGGTACACGATAGCTCTCAGCCTAAACCTTCTACCCCGCAACATGCTAGCAAAAAATAAAATCTTGACCGGAAACATCAAAGACACAGACCGGGAGTGAATTTACTTGTGTTTATTGTTTATTGTTAGTCAGATGAATGCGCAACTTTGCCCCAATTTTACCATTTTCGTATCTCTCATGGTTTCCGAGATCCCAATGGTGAGGATCGAATTTGAAACACCCTGTATAGATGGAGCTGAAGAAGTTTTACTTCAGTCGTGTGGTCTAAAGCACACTCGCTGTGTGATGGAGAAGTAGAGAGCCAAAACGTTTCCTAAAAAATTATTCTCTCCTAGAAAATACCTACCCATTTCAATTTAATATACATACCTACCTACCTACCTTTCTACATCACAACTTTATTTTATTTACTTGCCTATGTAGGTATATGATAATATGATAAGATCCGAATATAGTGACAAGTGGGCGTATGCCCAAACCCAAACTTTGACAGATTCTCCTTATATTGACGTGAGATACCTCTATGACTCAGTACCATCAAATTCAGTAACCATTTTAATCTACCATTTCGATATCATCTCAAACTAACAAAATCATGATGTGAGTGAAACAACGTCAACATTCATTGATTTACCATAACTTGAACAAGTTGAAACGACTCAAATTCAAAAATCACAGCAGCGCGAACAATCCTTTCCCATTTACTTTTGATTGATTATCTCATCATTCCACGCCCATCCAACAGCTGATGCTCGTGCAAAATCGGACCATGCCACTTGAAGGTTCGTAAGGAGCCGCCAATCCTATATGTTCCATGCCGGCTTTTTCCTATTAGTAATATATTTTTAGCGAGGTGAGGTGGTGGTCGTGCTTGATGCTTAGGCACCGGTTGTGAAGAGGATGTCAACAGTTGTGTTAGCTGCGATCGCAGTTATTATATGTATTCTCTTCAGATTATTGAATGTGAATAGCCAACCTCAAACACCGACAATTTTATGTAATGACAATAAATTCCTGGACAACATTCTGAAGATTGCCCCAGTCCTTAATGAACAGTGAGTACTATTTAAAATTTTCTTGAATATACAAAACGAAATTATTTCAACCCACGTAAAATGATGTTTATAAAGAATTCAATCCATAACCTGGGCCACCTTAAATATTATTGATCGGTGTTTTCTCCAGACGAGACGTCCCGGTTGAACTTTGTTGTAGGAACCTATCTACTTATCGATTTCAAAACATTTGACACATAGGTAGGGTAGGTATTGGATAAATTTTGGTATATTTACAATCTGAACATTTATGTATACCTACATTACGTATCTTTCAAGTTCTTGCCTTAGTGTGACAGAGAAAATTGTAAATGTGTAATGTTTGTTTTTACTAATAAATGACTATTCACTGGGAAAAAGAATGTGATGTTGAAATAAACTTCCAATAACTTATTTTCAATCTTTAAACTAAATGTTCTTAGCAACATTTCAAATACCATTTTTGTTGCATGACTGATCATTGTTCATTCAGTCGCAAATAATAGGTTTTCGGCTTTCATTTATGTTCAGTAGGTTTCAAACCTGGAGATAGCACTGGTTCCTTCGATCCATTATAAAACATCCACCAATGACATATAGAAATGTCCCTTAACTCCTATAATGTTATTAAAATTGTTACGTTGTTATATTATTGAAATAAGTAATAATTGTATTTGAAACTCGATTTGAAGTCACCTGCTGTTGCAAAACGAATTTGTTTTATAACTACATATAATTTCAAAGGGTATACTTATTATGTGGCTGAAGTTAGCTTTAGATTTAAATCCGATTCTTTCGATTTTACAGTTGACCAGATGAATAATGCTCATAATGATAGTTTCTCGAAATATGTCTACTTCACAATGAATTTTGTAGGTAGAAATGCATGATGATATCACGCATATTGGAATTCACATCAAAGATTACACTAAAAGGACGAGTCACTACCCGTAACAGGTATACTTTCAAAAAAGAGTTTCGCAAACCGTTTCGAGATATACTTGGATTTAAAACACAAAATAATGCAAAATGACAGCTTCAGTGAAAATTGAGAGGTAATCAGGCTGCCTAAACCTGGAAAGGGTGGTCTCACCCCTATTGCTACAAGTAATGACGATTTCTACTGATAATTGATATCTCTCCACCAAAAACATGACGAGATTGGCAGAAATTTCATTTGTCAAATGATGAAAAAAAAAATTCTGTTTAGATGGCACATGGAGATTTATGATAGTTAATAGACTGAAAGGAGGTTCAACCCCTAATATAAAATTTCTGCCCAGGTCAATTTCTGACGGGAAAATCGGAATCCACGAAAATCTATTATAAGAACATATAGGAATCAACACTAATATCATGAAAATAAATACCATTGATATAATAAGAGGGTGGTCTCGCCCTTATTTTGTCAATATACATAAATTTCTTTTTGTCAAAAACTGAACGAGATCGGAAAAATTTTCTGTACTCAAATGATTCAGTATAACCCTCTCGATAAAATGCATATAGGGATTCATATTAAAGATCAGGCCGTAAGGGCAAGTCGGCACCCCCACAGAAATATGTTTGAAAAAGTGTTCGGCAAGAACCTGTTGAGATCGACTAGAATCGGAAACAGAAAAGTAGTGAGAATGAGCCGTACTAAAATATCAAATAGTCACTACTCAAGCTTAAGCAAAATAAAAAGGGTAAACTCACCCCTATCTTCTCCGATACTTAACGCCTCTCCACCAAAAAACTGACGAGATCGGTGAAAACTAAATATATCAAGTGATGAACAATGTTACTCTGAATAGATTCCACTTGGAGATTTATGAAAATTAATAGACTGCAAGGGGGATTCAGCCCCTAATATTAAAATTTTTCCTGAGGCAGTTTCTCGCGATAAGATGTAGATCAACGAAAATCTACAATAAGAACATATGAAAAACATTCCCAATATCATGAAAATAAATATCATCTATATTAATTAATAAGAACAGGGCAGTCCCGCCCTTATAAATTTCTGTTTGTCAAAAACTGAACGAGATCGGAAAAATTTTCTGTACTCAAATGATTCAGTATAACCCCTCTCGATGAAATGCATATAGGAATTTATAACAAAGATCAGGCCATAAGGGCAAGTCGGCACCCCCACAGAAATATATTTGAAAAAGTGTTTGGCAAGAACCTGTTGAGATCGACTAGAATCGGAAACAGAAAAGTAGTGAGAATGAGCCTTAGTAAAATATCAAATAGTCACTACTCAGGCTCAAGCAAATTGAAAAGGGTAAACTCACCCCTATTTTCTCCGATACTTAACGCCTCTCCACCAAAAACCTGACGAGATCGGTGAAAACTAAATATGTCAAGTGATGAACAATAATACTCTGAATAGATTCCATATGTAGATTTATGAAAGTTAATAGACTGCAAGGGGGATTCAGCCCCTAATATTGAAATTGTGCCTGAGGCAGTTTCTCGCGAGAATATGTAGATCAATGAAAATTTACAATAAGAACATATGGAAAACATACGCAGTATCATGAAAATAAATATCATCTACATTATTTATTAGGACTAGGGTGGTCCCGCCCTTATTATGTCAATATATATAAATTTCTGTTTGTCAAAAACTGAACGAGATCGGAAAAATTTTCTGTACTCAAATGATTCAGTATAACCCTCTCGATGAAATGCATATAGGGATTCATAGCAAAGATCAGGCTATAAGGGCAAGTCGGCACCCCCACAGAAATATATTTGAAAAAGTGTTCGGCAAGAACCTGTTGAGATCGACTAGAATCGGCAACAGAAAAGTAGTGAGAAGGAGCCTTACTAAAATATCAAATAATCACTACTCAGGCTCAAGCAAATTAAAAAGGGTAAACTCACCCCTATTTTCTCCGATACTTAACGCCTCTCCACCAAAAACCTGACGAGATCGGTGAAAACTAAATATGTCAAGTGATAAACAATAATACTCTGAATAGATTCCATATGTAGATTTATGAAACTTAATAGACTGCAAGGGGGATTCAGCCCCTAATATTGAAATTGTGCCTGAGGCAGTTTCTCGCGAGAATATGTAGATCAATGAAAATCTACAATAAGAACATATGGAAAACATACGCAGTATCATGAAAATAAATATCATATACATTATTTATTAGGACTAGGGTGGTCCCTCCCTTATTATGTCAATATATATAAATTTTCGTTTGTTCAAAATTGAACGAGATCGGAAAAATTTCCAGTACTCAAATGATTCAGTATAACCCTCTCGATGAAATTCATATAGGAATTCATAACAAAAATCAGGCCATAAGGGCAAGTCGGCACCTCCACAGAAATATATTTGAAAATGTCTCCGGCAAGAACCTGTTGAGATCGACTAGAATCGGAAACAGAAAAGTAGTGAGAATGAGCCTTACTAAAATATCAAATAGTCACTACTGAGGCTTAAGCAAAATAAAAAGGGTAAAATCACCTCTATTTTCTCCGATACTTACCGCCTCTCCACCAAAAACCTGACGAGATCTGTAAAAACTGTATATGTAAGTGATGAACAATGTTACTATGAAAAGATTCCACATGGAGATCTATGAACGGTAATAGTCTGCAAGGAGGATTCAAATCCTAATATTGAAATTGTGCCTGAGGCAGGTTCTCGCGAGAATATGTAGATGAATAAAAATCTACAATAAAATCATATGGAAAACAACCCCAATATCATGAAAATAATAATCATCTATATTAATTAATAATTAAAAAGTTGGTCCCGCCCTTATTGTGTCTATGTAAATTTCAGGTTGTCAAAAATTGAACGAAATCGAAAAAATTTTCAGTACCCGAATGATTCTATATAACTCTCGATAACATGCATATAGTGTTTTATATTAAAGATCAGTACATAAGGGTGAGTGATGAAATTCGGCCAGAACTTATTGATCTACATATTCTCACACGAAACGGCCTCAGGCACAAATTCAATATTAGGGTTTGAATCCCCCTTGCGGTCTATTAACTTTTATAAATCTCCATATGGAATCTATTCAAAGTATTATTGTTCATCACTTGACATATTTAGTTTTCACCGATCTCGTCAGGTTTTTGGGTGGAGAGGCGTTAAATATCGGAGACAATAGGGGTGATTTTACCCTTTTCATTTTGCTTGAGCCTGAGTAGTGATTATTTGATATTTTAGTAAGGCTCATTCTCACTACTTTTCTGATTTCGATTCTAGTCGATCTCAACAGGTTCTTGCCGAACACTTTTTCAAATATATTTCTGTGGGGGTGCCGACTTGCCCTTATGGCCTGATCTTTGCTATGAATCCCTATATGCATTTCATCGGGAGGGTTATACTGAATCATTTGAGTACAGAAAATTTTTCCGATCTCGTTCAGTTTTTGACAAACAGAAATTTATATATATTGACATAATAAGGGCGGGACTACCCTATTCTTATTAATTAATATAGATGATATTTATTTTCATGATATTGGGTATGTTTTTCATATGTTCTTATTGTAGATTTTCGTTGATCTACATCTTATCGCGAGAAACTGCCTCAGGCACAATTTTGAAATTAGGGGCTGAATCCCCCTTGCAGTCTATTAATTTTCATAAATCTCCAAGTGGAATCTATTCAGAGTAACATTGTTCATCACTTGATATATTTAGTTTTCACCGATCTCGTCAGGTTTTTGGTGGAGAGGCGTTAAGTATCGGAGAAAATAGGGGTGAGTTTACCCTTTTTATTTTGCTCAAGCCTGAGTAGTGACTATTTGATATTTTACTAAGGCTCATTCTCACTACTTTTCTGTTTCCGACTCTAGTCGATCTCAACAGGTTCTTGCCGAAGACATTTTCAAATATATTTCTGTGGAGGTGCCGACTTGCCCTTATGGCCTGATCTTTGTTATGAATCCCTATATGCATTCCATCGAGAGGGTTATACTGAATCATTTGAGTACAGAAAATTTTTCCGATCTCGTTCAGTTATTGAAAAACAGAAATTTATATATATATATATATATTGACATAATAAGGGCGGGACTACCCTATTCATTATTAATTAATATAGATGATATTTATTTTCATGATATTGGGTATGTTTTCCATATGTTCATATTGTAGATTTTCGTTGATCTACATCTTATCGCGAGAAACTGCCTCAGGCACAATTTTAATATTAGGGGCTGAATCCCCCTTGCAGTCTATTAACTTTTATAAATCTTCATATGGAATCTATTCAGAATATTATTGTTCATCACTTGACATATTTAGTTTTCACCGATCTCGTCAGGTTTTTGGTGGAGAGGCGTTAAGTATCGGAGAAAATAGGGGTGATTCAACCCTTTTTATTTTGCTTGAGCCTCAGTAGTGACTATTTGATATTTCAGTAAGGCTCATTCTCACTACTTCTCTGTTTTCGATTCTATATGCATTTCATCGGGAGGGTTATACTGAATCATTTGAGTACAGAACATTTGTCCCATCTCGTTCAGTTTTTGACAAACAGAAATTTATGTATATTGACAAAATAAGGGCGAGGCCACCCTCTTATTATATCAATGGTATTTATTTTCATGATATTAGTGTTGATTCCTATATGTTCTTATAATAGATTTTCGTGGATTTCGATTTTCTCGTCAGAAATTGACCTGGGCAGAAATTTTATATTAGGGGTTGAACCTCCTTTCAGTCTATTAACTATCATAAACCTCCATGTGCCATCTATACAGAATTTTTTTTTCATCATTTGACAAATGAAATTTCTGCCAATCTCGTCATGTTTTTGGTGGAGAAATGTCAATTATCAGTAGAAATCGTCATTACTTGTAGCAATAGGGGTGAGACCACCCTTTCCAGGTTTAGGCAGCTTGATTACCTCTCAATTTTCACTGAAGCTGTCATTTTGCATTATTTTGTGTTTTAAATCCAAGTATATCTCGAAACGGTTTGCGAAACTCTTTTTTGAAGGTATACCTGTTACGGGTAGTGACTCGCCCTTTCAGTGTAATCTTTGATGTGAATTCCAATATGCGTGATATCATCATGCATTTCTACCTCCAAAATTCATTGTGAAGTAGACATATTTCGAGAAACTATCATTATGAGCATTATTCATCTGGTCAACTGTACAATCGAAAGAATCGGATTTAAATCTAAAGCTAACTTCAGCCACATATACTTATTTCGGGTAAAGTCTAGTATTGTGACACACTATATAAATATATAGCTGACCCCTTATTAAGACTATATAGACGTGTTGCTATTGATTTAAAAGTGAAATACTATAAATAAAAACGATTTTTCATAAATATTGTGTAGTTGTTAGTTAGTTACTTATGATGCACTGTTTAGAACCTTTGGTGTAGTAATGCATATTACTGGAGTTTTTTCCCAACACCAAATCGTTATTTTTAACACCTTGACACGTGTTTCGATCATCAAGTGATCATCTTCAAAGAGGAAGATTAAAACTAAGAACTAGTGCGAGCTAATCCTATTTATGCTATAAAGGTAACCCATACAGGTAAACCATCCAGGCGTACCAACCATACATGTATACCAACTTGAATTAATTTTGCAATTTTGCCTTATCTATTATTTTATTATTGTTGGAAACACAGTTTCCAACAAGCTTCTTCTGATCCTTTATTAGTTATTCAGTTCCAACTTAAATTGTGCTTAATCCATCCCTGAACGCGCTCTGTCAATTCATTTATTGCTTTCCAACTCCTACATCTGTAAACCTTTAGGTTCCTTCAACGAATTCCCAGAATTCCAGAAACATCGCCCCTTTCCCTTATCGGTCGACATGTGGCGATTAAAAATTCCCAAAAAGAACCGAGAGAGGTACAACGCATTCCGAGATTGTCCTCCGAGGTAGTGAAACCTAACTGACTTTTCTTTCTCCTACTGAGATTTAGTCTCTTCATTTTTCAATTTATCCACGACGCTCGAATAATTTCGGCGTTTGTATTTTTTCCAAGTTAATAAGTAACTGAAGGTGAATTTGCATATATTAGTGGTACATTGTGCATAGTGTGTCTTGAAGAAGGAAACGTTTTGTAAGTAATTTAAACACAGACTATCTTATGAGAAGCATTTTGCCAACGCCCAATGTTACTTGTATGTCCTACGATTTTGTGAGATGGTAGCTGCTAAGGATTATAAATATATTTAGTTAACGAACTGATTCAGCGTCAATTTATTCAAAGCCAGCAACCTACAAGGAATCCAGTCCACTAGTATCGAAGTTGATTATAACTCCCCCGTGTTCGAGAAAGGGCAGTTAAACCCATCCCGACCAATTATATATATATATATATATATATATATATATATATATATATATATATATATATATATATATATAAAAAAACAAATTGTTTTATATAAACATATATTGTAAAATAATAGATAAGGCAAAATTGCAAAATTAATTTAGGTTGGTATACTTGTATGGTTGGTACGCCTGGATGGTTTACCTGTATGGATTACCTTTAGAGCATAAATAGGATTAGCTCGCACTAGTTCTTAGTTTTAATCTTCCTCTTTGAAGATAATCACTTGGTGATCGAAACACGTGTCGAGGTATTAAAAATAACGATTTGGTGTTGGGAAAAAACTCCAGTAATATTAGTTAGTTAGTTGGGTAGAAAGGTTAGGTGAGGTTCGGTCTGGTTGGGTTAGTTAGTGAGTTGTTAGTTAGTGTGTCACAATACTAGACTTTCTCTCTTATTTCCGAAACCGTAGGACTTCCGCTCCTCTAACTTCCGCAAACAACTCTGAAACTAAGGTGACGTCTAGATTGAAGATGATCACCATTTTAACGTCTTTTGATATCTTGTTAAGTAAAATTTGGAACCTTTGGTGTGAAAAGAATCTATTGAAAGCGCTTTGCTAACCAAGTTAGCATCATCAGGAGATGCCTAAATGATGAATATTGTGTACCTACGCCAAACAATTGTAAAAACATATTTTTAGAAACAAAATGTGTGTGTGTGTGTGTGTTTGAAATGTGTTTTTCCGTTAACAAGCTGTCGCTCCCTTACAAATGACAACCTTCAGAAGTCGAAACGAGCGAGCTGAGGATTATCGAATAACATAACCTAACATACGATTCGTAGCATTGGTTGGAGGATACGCAGTGAATATCGATTGTCCGACAATTATAATTAAACCAACATTTATATAGCGATGGATTGAATGAGTAGAACGAAGCAGTTCACCGTTCCACCTATATACATTAATATTCATTTATAACAGGATATTAGAAGGAGCCTGTATAAGATAATCAGGAATTCATATTTCGTTCTCTGCATGGTTCACGATACTGAGAGAGGAGGAGTTGGAGCAATTGACATTGATTTGGTTCCCTTTTGGCGAATAGTCTATATTAAAGTCGCAGAGACGACTTTTCTTCTTAATAACTTGCTGAATAAAGATAAGGCAATTCATCGGTGAACATTGAAGACGTCGATTTATCAAATCAACTTTGTTTTCCACAGGTCAAGAGGGCTAGAGTTGACGATACAGGGATTTAAACAAATTCTGGAAGAACATGGATTACTCACACCAGCAGGGTTATTCTGGTAATTTTATGGAGCTGTTAGATTTATGGCAACAGAAAATTTGTGCATATGATATCATACTATTGTGGCCTACTACAGCTAGAACCACTATCGAAGCGTTTTACTAGAATAACTCTACATATGTAGAGCTTGTTACAAGGTGCCTAAAACCACTGGGCATGTCCGGCATGTATGGCCTCATCGTTAATCCATTGGCATCAATATGCCTTATGAGTGCTTCATTACCATCAACGGCACTAATGTGGTATTGACGAATTGGCTTACGCTACAGGAGATATTTTTGGTGGGAAATATTTGGGAGAAATTTTGGCCAGACAAATACAGAAATATGTTTGTCTTGATTTCTAAAATCATCTCGAACTATATGATCAGTTATCGCACGATGTTGGGAGTTATCATTGCTCAATGATGCTGGTGAGCAGAGGTCGGGGCCTGGTCGACAAAAAAGAACGAGTTTGGTTTGCAAAAATTGGTTTTATAGACAAAGAGAAAAAAGTTGACAAAGGACTACCTATTAGCCGCCTCGTAACAAAGCCAACATTGATTATGCAATAGAACTACATAAAATATCTAACCAATATGAAATTAAAGTGGAAAAATCTAACTGATTTACGGTAAAGACTCATAAGATCAGCTAGTATATTAATATTTAAGGTATTTTTCAATTGGAATATGAATCAATGAACACTATAAATGGTTTGAAAATGATTGACAATGTTTCATGATGAATTTCACTAGTTCGGACTTCCATTGTCTACTATATAAAATGATTTGAAATCCCTGAAACAACTAAAAAAGAAGAACTAAAAATGAATAGCTGAAAATAACAATTATATTAAGCAAAATAAACCTGAAATGAAATAATAGTGAAATAAAATACAAGTGAAATAGAACAATTGAACAAAAATAAATAAAAATAAAGAAATGAAAAAAAAAGAAAATAAAAAGTTGAGAGATTCCAAGTCACGTTAGTTCACGACGTTTCGATTGTTAGTATCTACAATCGTCTTCGGGTGATGACCAACGTGACTTGGAATCTCTCAACTTTTTTTTTTTTTTTCATTTCTTTATTTTTATTTATTTTTGTTCAATTGTTCTATTTTACTTGTATTTTATTTCACTATTATTTCATTTCAGGTTCATTTTGCTTAATATAATTGTTATTTTCAGCTATTCATTTTTAATTCTTCTCTTTTAGTTGTTTCAGGGATTTCAAATCATTTTGTATAGTAGACAATGGAAGTCCGAACTATAGTCCGTTCATAATTTGTTGATAGCTCACTGCAAGTTTGACCCTCATTAGAGAACTGAAATACAGAGAGGACAGCTAATATGATATAATAACAAAAACAAAACTAAAACTGGCAGTTTAAGATGTTTTCGACTAACCCACCTTGTATCTGAAGAAAAACAATACAGCTATAAAACTTTTAATCCGATTATGTAGGTATTTTGAGTGGAAATGAGTGACCAGTGTCGTAGAGTATATGATTAAAACATTAGTTACTTTAAATAAATAAATATATTAATATTCTTAAACTGTAGGTACTGTAAACTGTATTTTTATTTAAAAAAAAATTCTTTATTCTATTCAAAAATAATAAGTTACTTGCAATTTGTAAAAGATACATTTATTTAATCAATACCTATTTTTAAATGATATAAACTACGATTACTTACAAAACTATTCAAATTCAAAATAAACAGGATCATCTTTGGAATCCGAGTCGTCTTGCAGGTTAATAATTAGCGGTTGTGTCTCTACAGTCGCATCAATTATATTGTCAAGATCCCACATTTTTTGTTCTTCTTCTATTGCATGTCTTACTGCATCTCGCCAATTTTGTTCTGTAATATGTTGTAAAGACTCGTATAACAATTCACGTACAGCTTGTATTTTATATGACGTATTTTTTCTAGCCACATAGCTTTTCATTTGTGCCCAAATGAGTTCAATTGGATTTAATTCGCAGTGGTAGGGTGGAAGTCTAAGGACTGTGATGTTTCGTCTTTCCGCCATTTTGTCAACTACGTATTTCTTGAACTTAGATTTGTGTTGCCGGGCAATTTTTAAAAGTTCTGCTTTAACCATTCCATCTTCGTAAGGCAGGGTCTTATTCCGCAGCCAGTCAATGATATCCTGTTTCTTCCTCGCAGTCGTTGGAAGTCTTTCAACTAGTCGTGAATGATAAGGTGCATTATCTAATACTATAATTGAGTTTGGTGGTATATGTTCAATCATCTGCTCAAAATACTCTTCGAAAACATCAGCTGTCATCTCCTCGTGATAGTCTTTTGTGCTTTTGGATTCAAATTCCAACAAACCATGCTCAGCAAATCCTTTTTCACTGCCAATGTGAGAAACTATTAATCTACTGCCTTTACCAGAGTGTGGGGAAATACCAGTAGACCAACCTTCCATAAAGGCTTGCCTGGAGCTTGATATATTTTTATCTGTCCAAATTTTTGTGAGAGTATGACCTGCGTTTACCCACGTTTCGTCCTGATAGTAAATTGGCCTTCCTTCAGCCCGAAATTTTCGTATAGATCTTAGATATAGTGAAATTTACTATAAATGGCAATATATTATAAAGTTCTGAGGTTGAATATCAAATATAACAATTTCAGTAGCTTTTGTGAACAGTAATGGTAATTAAAATAAAAAATTTGAAGCAATTATTTAGTTGTTATTGACTATTAGTTGTTGCCCGCGGCTTCGCCCGCGTAGAGTTTGGTTTGTCACATTAAGTTTGGTGACAGATCATTTTAAACTAATAGTTACAATATTTTTTTAACAACAAAAAACTTCAAGTTTCCAACTTCAAAACTAACGAAATTCAATACAATCTTTAAACCTCTATTTTTCTCCCTTGGGGGTGGACATTCCTGATTCCTTTTCTTGATGCTTATTTACGCTATACAAAGAACCTATTAGCATATTTCAAAATTCTAGGTTTATATATAAATATTTGTTCAAAATGGTCTGTCACGAAACCTTTAAAAATACAGTAACTAAAAAAATATGCCAACTGCACTCGGGTCGCTGTCTAGGCGATGGCGCTTCATTGCTGAGACCGCCCCTCTACTCCGGCGTATCGTCCTCCGTCGTCTTACAGTAGACGCGACGAGTAATGGCTTACTATGTTGCTTCAAGTTAATTTTGTGATAACTTTTTAACGATTCGTCCAAATTACTTAGTGTAAAAGACAAAGTTTATCTATATTATAGTTTGTTCAGTATTGTCTGAGAGTAAAAGAATTTCAAGAATGCTCTCTCATAGTCGCGGACTATGAAAATTCGTCTCATTTGTTGTTATTATTATTATCACCATAATTATTATATGAATATACATAGTTGTATTAACAAATTCCAATTTCACGTTTATGTTACTATAATAACCTACAAGAACTAACTTTACTACAGATATGCCTATTTCCTGTGATTCTAGTGAAAAATATTAAATACGTTTTTCTCTACTCGTTTTTCGGTATATTTTGTTTATCTAACTAATGTGGTACAGTACCTATAAATGAAAATGTATCGAGCACCCATAGAATAATTTATGGGTAAATGTTTTCTATCTATTGAAACATATGTGTAACCGAATTGATAAGGCTTATGATCAGTTTTCCATTTGTGATAGTATATAACTATTTGCTTAATGATGAACCTAATAATTACAATACGAGGAAAAGAGCAATACTGGTAATTACGTCATAGAAACAATTTTAATGAATTGTGTTGGATCAGGGAATTCTATTGAAAACAATTGATGCAATACCCTTTTGTCAATATAATAATAATAATCGCCTTTATTTCTCACATAAATTGTACACTTCGTATTTGTGCTAATAATGTTCTTCCACTCAACCCTTGTTCTTCCACTCAACCCCTGTTCTTCCACTCAACCTTACTCGTATTCGTAGAAATGTATATGTTCATTTGATTTTAGATAGTGGTTCTAACTATCTATAGTACCGACTTCTTAATTGGGAAAAGTAGAGTGAATAGTAATCTTGTTGGTTTGTCCTCTCATAATATTTGTCTACATTCGTGAAACAAACACCCCGTTTTCATAAAAATAGGGTAAAGTGAATATTGTCTTCTATGTGTAATAACCGCAATATGGAATTCTATACTATAGCCATAGTTCGTTCAGTATTGTCCGAGAGTAAAAGAATTTCAAGAATGCAAACATGTCGCTACATCAAAGAAAGCAACATAGTCATCTCAAGCAATCAGCACTGCAATTCACCCACAAAATCATTGAGATATGTCTACCTTCTATATCCCTTGAGGACGCCGCTAACGAGCCTTTAAAATAGGGATATGCGACAAGGAACGCGAAAACACCGACAAAGAATGCGAAAATACCGCCAAAAGAACCTCTCGATGTTTTTTTTGATATTACGTTTAAGATAATATTAATAGGCGTTGGACTGGGGGTAATAATATAAATTTTCCATCGATATATTCTGTATGATGAGAAGATAATTAAAATATGGTAAAAACTAATTTTGTTTAAATATTTTATTTTGGAAAGGACAATTTATATTTGAAATAGTTCTTTATTATTTATAATTGTTACCATCTACAGATCTATAAAATAATCAGAATATTAAATTTACAAATAAATACAAATGTAGAAAGGGCAAAAAGTTACTGCATTTGATAAATTAGCTTTTTGGAAAAAAAATCAAATTTGTCATTGACTTGAATTAACAAAATTTTGCATATTGAAAGAAATATGTATCATCTGGTGACGTTTTAAAGACTGTCCATTTTCTTTATCCAACCTATTTAAATCAAAACATTATAATTTGTAGTTATGATTCGTGTTTTGATGCAAATGAATTTGATATTATTATCATTGACACTGATAATATCAAATTGATCGTCGGTATGATAATGAAGATGGATAAAGTATTCGAAATATCACCAGATGAGTATACAAATAGAATAGATTTCCGCGGTTAGAAATTTGAACATCTGATTTCGAGTTGAACCGCGTTCAAAACTTTGCGTTGTTCGACGTTTCGGCTTCGACTTTGACATTTTCAGGAAGTAGAAAAGTGTGGCTGCACTGAGAGATACACTTTATATATTCTTGTTGGTTTGGAAATGAAGATTCACATTCCTTATTGGATTTCATAGTTGATTCAGAAACAATTTTATAGATTTAATGAGAATACTTACTTCGAATAAGACATTGCGATAATTACAATCTGAAAAAAGTCTACAGGGATTCGTTGAGTGATTCATCATTGGATGAATCAGTTTCATTAGGATTGATGACAACTGGAATAATTTTTTCTGATAATGAGTCTATGCGATCATCCAGATCCCACATCTCTGTTTCGATTCTGATTGTTTTGTGGATACATTTTTCCCAAGCTTTTTGGTTAACTGTTTCCAGAGCACAATATAGGTATTTCTTTACTTCACACAGCTTGAAGGTCTTATTATTCCTTGCGATGAATCCTTCAATTTGAGCCCAAACCAACTTTATTGGATTCACAGTGATAAGGCGGCAACCGAAGAACCGACATTCCTGTAGTCTTCGCCATCTCATTGGTGACTTATGACGTTTAGCCAAGTTGAGGAGCTCCGCTTTCAAAATGGTCGATTTAAAAGGAATAGCTTTCATTTGTAACCCACTCAGTAATATCTGCTTTCTTCCAACACGACGTCGACAGCTTCTCGACTGGTCTACTGTGGTAACTTGCGTTATCCATTACTATTACGGATCCCTGCCGAAGTTTTACAAGTATATCTTTAAACGATTCTTCGAATATTGTGGCATCCATTCCTTGATGATAATCCCCATTTTTCTTCGATTCAAACACCATCAATCCATCTTTCACGAATCCTTCACTGCTGCCTATGTGAGTGATGATAAGACGACAACCTTTTCCAACTGGAATTTTCAAATCAGTGGACCAACCTTCCATAAAGGCTTGTCTTCTACTTTTGCTCCACATGCTCTTTCTATCTTGCTTTCCAAAAGTGAAATTCAGCTCATGTAATATCTTCCATAATCGAGTTCTTCTTATATCAGGAAAAAAACTGTCTTCACGAATAACTGACAAAACTTTATTCAATGTAGGTATTTCGTTCTTTATGTAAAAAGAGTGTATTGTTCTCCTAATAGAATTCTTCACTTCTTCATCGATAACCAAACACTTTCTACCGGTGGATACTTTCGGCTCGAAAAAGTTGTCGTTTTCCTTGAACTCCTTGAGAATTCTAAAAATTGTCGATCTATTGACACCGGTCATACTCGCGCAGTTTTGCACTACTTTCTCCTTACTTTTCATTTCGGGCAGATATTGTATTCTTAAAGAATTATATACATTCATAACAATTGTTTTTTCATTTATATTTAATGGCGACAATTTCGGACGCTTCACGATTCCCGAACAACTAGCTTCCATGTTGTTTAGCTGTTTATTCAACGCGCTCTAGAAGTAAACTGGAGAATATCACGAATAACCCCGCTAAAAAGCCAAGTCGGTCTAATTGATGGGTGCGATGTGTCTGTTGACAGTATAATTCATAGGAATATCTATTTATACCGCCTTCAAAAAAAAACAATGTTTTTTTCAATCCCGTTCAACTAAATATCTATTTGTTGGAGAATGTCTTGGTTACTACTATACATATTTTAAAATTTGCCATAGTAGATTTGTTATTTTGTTTGTTATGAATGATATTTTTCAAATATATATATATATTGTATTTTCTTCGTATAAATTCATTCATTCAATTCGTTGAAAGTAAATAATTTGAATGCAGTACGCCTATGGCTCTCCAATATATATACAGATATACTGCTGTAGTCTCTCTCATTTCTGAACAGATTATAGATTACTACAAATAAATAGTAAGAAGTTGTGTACCAGCAGAGTGCCTAATTTCGCAGGATATTTTATTGTCAGCAAAACAGTCAAAAGTCACTTTCATTTTAATTGCTGTTATGTAGGAGTCAAATATAAAACTCCAATTAATGTGTGGACTCCGAGAAATTGATTTGTCATCTATTAAATTGGTTTCCATTTCTATTATTTGATTCAACTTTCAAAGTTGTTTTAAATGTTTTTAATGTGCATCATACAAATTTTTTATTAGTCTGAACGAATAAGGTGAACTGAAGAATCGCAATTTTCATTATGAAAAATAATTGTGATATATTATGTGCGATTTTCTGCATCAATCATTGTGTAAAAAATGGAATCAAGTGCTCAAAAAACACTTGAAATGTTGACAGTGGCATACGTTGATTGACTCTAGTCAGAAAAATGTTTATAATTAGTACAAGCTTCTCACAGGAGGCCGTGAAGATGTGAATAACGATACTTGCCTGGACGCACCCACACATCAACAACCGATGAAAATGTTGAGAAAGTGAAGAAAATTGTTATAGGTTATCGTCGAATCACCATTAGAGAAATTGCTGAGTATGTCGGCATCATACCATGTAATTTTTTAGTGAATTTTGGGCATGAAGCGTGCGGTAGCGAAGTTAGTTTCAAAATTGCTGAATTTTGACCAGAAAAATCGTTGCATGAGCATTGCTCAGGAACTGTTAAATGTCGTCAACGGCGATTAGGATTTGCCTAAAAGGGTGATAACTGGTTACGAATTATGGATATACAGGGTGTCCCTGGACTTCCTCTTTTCCTCTCGGGAATGTATAGATGGGGTCAAAATATCACCAGTACTTCATATAACTTTTTTTCCTAAAATCCTTCGTTACCAAGTAACGGGCCCTCGAAGTTACAAAATGAAAAATGTTTTTCTTTGATAACTTTTCAAGTGAATATTCAAAATCATCCAAATTTTGGTAATTGACTAAACAAATGAATTCCTTCGATGAGCTTTCATGCAGGAGTCAGTTGTTTTGTTACAAAGTCAGGAACGGACTACCCCCGATGGTCCACACCCCAAAACTTTGAAATGACAGATATTTTTCAATATTTTTCAACGAATTAAGGTTACTTGGACAATTTTATGAATAAAAGTACTCGTGTGGAAAGTCGATCGGAGCAACGAGTCTTGATAAAAATGTAGTTTCACTCGACGACATCAAACCCGCTCGTCCACCATTATTTGAAATGAATAATTATCAAAGCAGAAATAATAATGATAACGTTAATTCAACAACATTTATCCTGAGATGTCTACCATTATTCGAAAATATTAGTTTTTAAGGAAAATGGAAATGATAGGTAAAATGTTCATAACGAATTTTTATAATGCAAACACGTTTAACTAACGAAACTCAAGAGCCTCAAGAGCAAACAGAAATGAAAAATCCGCTACAGAAACTGCTCGATATGACCACCTTCTCTCTCTATACATTTTCTTAGTCTGCGAAGACACCCTCTCTGTACTTGAAATAGCATTCCAGGGTCGTTTCGTATGGCTTCACAATGTAATGTTATTCTATTCAACAATGCATCTCTTGTGTGAATAGGTGTAGCGTAAACAAGGCTTTTTAGATGCCCCCACAGAAAGAAATCCAATGGATTTAAATCCGGAGACCGCGATGGCCATGAATATGGCCCACCTCTACCAATCCATCTATTGTGGAAAATATGGTTCAGATGGTCACGCACAATCAAACTAAAATGAGGAGGAGCGCCATCATGCATAAACCACATATCTCTTCGGGTTTGCAATGGAACATGTTCCAAAAGTCCATTCAAATCGTTCTGAATGAACTCCAAATAACGTTCTCCATTCAATCGGTCCTGTAGAACGAATGGTCCTATAAGATGGTTTCCTATGATACCAGCCCAAACATTCACGTTGAATTTCCGTTGGTGTTTGGTTTGCAATATCCCATGGGGATTTTCTTCGGCCCATATATGGAGATTATGAGAGTTGATAACTCCATCTCTACTGAAACCTGCTTCATCAGTGAATAAAACTCGATTAATAAAAGTCATATCCTCTCTTTGCCTATCCATGAACCAATTGGCATATTCCAGTCGTGCTGGAAAATCTTGAGGTGTCATGGCATGTACCGTCTGGATGTGAAATGGGTGGAGCAGTTGTTCCCTAATTATTCTATGAATAGTGGACTTGGATGTATGGAACTGTTCTGATAGATTTCTGATGCTCATTGAAGGATCATCAGCGACGGCTTCCAAAATATTTTCCTCCAATACAACGGTACGTACAGTCCTAGGAGCGCCCTCACCACCTCGTTTTGGCAAAACTGTACCTACAATAATATCGAAATGAAACAACGTGCTCAAATTAATTATCAATTATTACATACCTGTCTCCCTCAAGCTGCGATCGACACGCTCGAATGTTTCTCTTGACGGTACCGTTCGATTGGGAAAATGCTCGGAATACAGACGACGAGCTTCTGCAGCATTACAAAATGCTCGTCCATAAAATACATGCATATCTGCATATTCATTGAATGTAAACTGTTCGGCCATATCAAAAAAATTCAAAATATCCTATAGAATATTGACAATACAATGATAGTCATATGACAACGCACCACTCAACAAAACAAAATCGCATTCCAGTTTCTCATTTTTTATCAAAACTTTCTAAAAGGTTTTTTTGTCAACATCTGTGAAAGAAATGGAACATAATTATTCCCTGGATATTTTTCACCTGATCATGTGCAGCCGTTTTTGTAGTTCATTCGTTTGCTTTTTATTAGTATAGTAAATATTTTTTCCGATGTGCGTTTTTTCAGCTAAATTTAGATTTGTGTTAAAGAATTTCTCCCATAAAATTATAATTATCAGTGAAACTCCTCAACAGTTTAGCTGTGAAGAAGAATTTGAAACATTCGAATGTTGAGTTTCATGAGATTCAGATAACTGATCAACACAAAACGTGATTATTCCACACGTATTATGTACATACAAAATATGGAATGAATTCGATATTTCATAGTAGAGTAGCTTGTTAGTTTAAAAACACCACGAATCTACAGAACTTGATATTTCTTTTGAAAAAATATCTGCTATCACAATTGTGACTTAAACTTCCATATAGGTACTGTACTTTTTGTTTACGACTTCATTTTAACATACTTTGTATTATTCCTGTTATAAATGTTGTTGAATTAACGTTATCATTATTATTTCTGCTTTGATAATTATTCATTTCAAATAATGGTGGACGAGCGGGTTTGATGTCGTCGAGTAGAACTACATTTTTATCAAGACTCGTTGCTCCGATCGACTTTCCACACGAGTACTTTTATTCATAAAATTGTCCAAGTAACCTTATTCTGTTGAAAAATATTGAAAAATATCTGTCATTTCAAAGTTTTGGGGTGTGGACCATCGGGGGTAGTCCGTTTCTGACTTTGTAGCAAAACAACTGACTCCTGCATGAAAGCTCATCGACGGAATTCATTTGTTTAGTCAATTACCAGAATTTGGATGATTTTGAATATTCACTTGAAAAGTTATCAAAGAAAAACATTTTTCATTTTGTAACTTCGAGGGCCCGTTACTTGGTAACGAAGGATTTTAGGAAAAAAAGTTATATGAAGTACTGGTGATATTTTGACCCCATCTATACATTCCCGAGAGGAAAAGAGGAAGTCCAGGGACACCCTGTATAGTTATAACATCGACCCAAAGTCCAATAGTCCCAATGGAAGTGCCCAGGAGAGCCAAGACCAAAAAAACCACGCCAAAGGTTTTGTACACTGTTTCCTTCGATGACCGTGACGTAGTGAATCGGAAGTTCTTGCCTTATGGTCTTACGGTAAATAAGAAGTATTATCTTGAAGTTATGCGCCGCTTGCGAGAAACAATACGAAGAAAACGTCCGGTAATGTGGAAAAACAATTAATGGTTTTGCATTTTGAAAATGCACCTGATCACTCATCATTTTTTGGCCAAAAACAACACTGTAATCATGCCTCAGCCACCGTAATTACCAGATTTGCCCCCCTGCGACTATTTCTGTTCCCAAGATTAAGGAGGCCTATGAAAGGATGGCGTTTTGCGCCGATTGAAGAGATAAAAACGGAATCGCTAAGAAAGTACAAGGACATACCAAAAAGTGCCTATCAGAACTGAATAAATGAATATTTTTTGGTAAAAATGTAAATCCACCTGATTTTTTGAACAGACCTCGTATAGCTTTGATATCGGTCTGAAACTGCTATATTTTGGGTCAGTAATGATCAGTCAGGATAAGGTTACCCATGAAATATGGTAATGAACATGCTTTTGAAAAAAAATTTAAGTACCACATATCATAAATGATAGTTTACAGTAGATGATATTTATGGAATATACTATTTCTGGAATATAATAATGGATTATGCCGTCTTAGGTTTTGCACATGATGTAGTTAGTTATTGGACACATCTGTATATAATTAATCTTGTTTTGGTTTTGTAGGAAGTTTGAGAGCGAACTAATGAATAACATAACTTTTCAACTGATAACAACGGCTTATCTGGAGCGTTTCGCGATTGTTTTGAACTTGCGGCTAGTAATATATTCAAAAAAAGATTTATAATTTGCGGAATATTTTGATATCCCTAAATGAAATATCAAAATTATTCGTCACCTTTTGTCAATCTACCTAACTTAACTCATTCAAATTGGATTTGCATTCCGTATATTTTTCAACATATTCAGCGTAGTAGTCGTTTCATCGTCTTGAGTTTTTTTATTGATTAACACGTTTTTATTAGCGTCACCTGTATGTATGTTTGTTTATATGTTTGTAATCCTCTTTTTCATTTCATATGTATTCCCGTTTGAATGCTCGGGATCTGTATTTGACAGAATTATCGACATTATCACTTGATCTACTCGCGGGCAGATGGCACTATACGTAACCTCCTTGATATAACTCGAACTCATTTTACATGTATTTCTTTATTTGAAAAAGTATTTTTTTTATTAATGCAGCAGGCGCGAGCTGCCTTATTTGTAACCCTCCTTTGCGCGCCTGCTGCCTTGGCCTTGATAGCTGATTTTCAGGTTCCCTCTCTGGAATCGGAAAATATCAATGGTCATTTTTTTTAACAATATACGGCTGATTGATCCCAAAGTTTAGATAAAATAAATTTAGTTTAAAAAGACTAAAAAACACGCTTTTATAGCATACGAAACTAAAAAAAATGGAATATAAATATAGTTTAAAAAACTAAAAAACACGCTTTTAAAGAACATTGAACTAAATAGTTAAAAATATTTTTTTAAATAAGCTTTAAACAATAACGAACGAAAAATACTAGTATTATTGTGAAAAAAGAGTGGGTGCTTTGTGCATATTTTTTGTATGTCAAGCGCCCGTCGCTTTTTTCACAATAATACTAGTATTTTTCGTTCCTTATTGTTTTAAGCTTATTTAAACATAATTATTTTTAACTTTTCAGTTCGATGTTTCTTAAAAGCGTGTTTTTTAATTTTAAAACTATATTTATTTCAATTATACCCTCATCATCCATAAATAGCCTTTTATATCACGGATCATCGTTATATCCAAATGTTTTTTCATATATGAATTAGTGTTACACATAAAGTCCGTAACTTATGGATTTTTTTATTAATAGATTTATTCAAAATTTGACTCCGCAGTAAATTTGTGCTTGAGAAATGAGTAAAAAATAACCTCTTTCCTTTTGTCATGTGCTATTTGTAACTTCTTGCAATATCAAAGGAGTGCATTTATCCGTTCGTCAATAAATCTATTTTGTTTTGAAATGATTAACGAAATTTGTGAAATCAAAGTTCAATGAACGCAAACTTTGCAATTGGCAAACTATAGACTTGTAGAGTAACCAATTCGATACTTGTCCATTATTATTGCAAATGAAAGTTTTGAATCAGGAGAGTGATAAGCAGGTATTGAACATACATCCTTTGTTATTTCATAGGCAATTATCTATATTCATTTTAATTTGTAATGTTTCACATCCGTTGTGATGTTAACAAGTTTGATTAAGGACATTTGGAAAGTGTATATTCTTCAGTAAACCCTGGAGCATGAAATGTTTGCTGCTGGTAATGCTTGATTTGAAACTAAAAAGCAGCCATGGCATGACGAGATCTTCTAAAATCCCTTCGGTTCGGTTCAGTTATCTTTCGGGCAGATCCTGAGTAAGGTATTTACTATCGTTCCCAAATTACTTTTTAACAGAATTATATACTTTCCCTCTTTCGTTTCACATATTTTTCAAAAACTCTTTCTGAATCTACTGCTGTCAGTCGAACGATACAGTTGATTACCTCGTGTAAAATTTTGTGTTTCACAGTTTTTATACTCAGTCTCAACGAAATCTCCAGCGATAAATTTACCAGCTGTGCAAACCGCGGATACGTGTTTCTGGCTATTGGCCTCATCAGCGCGGTGCAGCCAATTGCAATAATGGACAACAACTGGTTACCAGAGATGAAAAACATCACATATACATGGTGTTACCAACAGGAGCTAACCGCACATTTGTGGTTTCACTTAGAAGACCTAGCATTCCCAGGCATCATCTAACATCACCACGTAGGCAGCTATAGTTACCTGCGTGACTTCCGGGTCCAGGATATAAATACAGAGATATAGATTTATCGAGTGTGTATGATACAAATCAAAAGGGAAATTCGTGGACAGAACACTCAAAAAATGGGGGCAAACCGCGGGCACGTGTTTTTGGCTATTGGCCCCATCAGCGCGGTGCAGCCAATTGCAAAGATAGACAACAACTGGTTACCAAAGATGAAAAACATCACATATGCACGGTGTCACCAACAGGAGCTACCCGTACATTTGTGGTTTCACTTAGAAGACCTAGCATTCCCAAGCATCATCTAACATCACCACGTAGGCAGCTATAGTTACCTGCGTGACTTCCGGGTGCAGGATATAAATACAGAGATATAGATTTATCGAGTGTGTATGATACAAATCAAAAGGGAAATTCGTGGACAGAACACTCAAAAAATGGGGGCAAACCGCGGGCACGTGTTTTTGGCTATTGGCCCCATCAGCGCGGTGCAGCCAATTGCAAAGATAGACAACAACTGGTTACCAAAGATGAAAAACATCACATATGCACGGTGTCACCAACAGGAGCTACCCGTACATTAGTACGGTTACTCCCCTGGCTAATACCACGAAGGGCGTTGGATTATATCCGATTATATCCTGTAGAGTTACAATTCGGCCTGAGTAATACATATTACTCCATAGTCATGTTTTACTTGTTCAATATTATTTCTTTGCTATAAGATTGATGAAAACGGATATTTTTCAAATCAATTACTACATTTACTATATTTTTCTGGATGAATTTTTTACAACGTTCAAAGAATAGCAAAATTCAAACTGTATTCATCAGTTTTAATTGTTAACCTCTGTGGCATGTTTTAAAGTAAACATTTGAAATTGTATCAACAGTATCGTACCATTAACCACACATAAACAAAAACAAATGTTTACAGGGACATAAACGAAATAATATTTTGTTGACTTTTGATATCCATGAATGTTAGTGCAAATTGAAATAATTTTATAAAGTGAATCACAGATTGAATAATCCAGTTTTTGGTGGTGAGGGCTTTTTCTTCGAGTTACTCCTCATGAGCATTGTTTCATTTCCTGTTAAACTGGAATATTCAACTCTGTAAAACATATTAAAACGTCGCCCACTAATAACCTAAAGCGGACTATACGTGAAAAATTTGAATGATGTTCATACTTCCAAATTTTTAGATTTTTGCATATCACGTGATCATTAAAATGAAATTATTGAGTGACTGTATATGATCTTTACTTTATTATATTTCCCATGTCGCACCCATGGAAGGGTTGATGATCCTTCAAACGTCTTTCCAGTTCATCCCAGAGCTGCTCAATAGGATTTAAATCCGGACTATTAGCTGGTCATCTCATGACATTAATATTGTGCTCCTGTAGGAAATTTCTCACGACCCTGGCTACTTGTGACCTGGCATTATCTTGTTGTAAGATGAACCCAGCTCCCATATTTGGGGCAAATGGGACGACATGAGGTTCCAATATCTCCTCTATGTAACGGACAGCCGTTAAAGTCCCTTCCCGAAATACCACAAGGTCCGTGTGTCCTGTCAAAGTTATACCAGTCCTTACACAATTATCGATCCACCTCCGAATGGAACAATTTCTTGCATAGTCTAAATTCCAATTACGATGCTCTTGACAAAAGTTTCTACGATTTCCTCGATGAGCTGGAGTTAATCTAGGGGTTCTAGCAAGTCGTTTTGCATGGAGTTGTAATTCGTGAAGTCGGTTTCGTATCGTTTGGTTCGAAATTCGCGTTCCCGTAGCTTCTATAAGTCGATTTTGCAGTGTTATAGCAGAATCGGTGCGACCCCTAATTGCCCAAAGTCATGACAAACGATCTTCTCTGCGGGTTGTTGCCCTTTGTCGATTGGGATAAGGGGCTCTTTTTACTATGCCGTAAATTTGGTAGCGATTCCAAGCTCTGGAAACCGCAGAATGACTCACATTAAGCATTTGGGCTACACGACGCCTTGAATACCCTACTTCGATCAATGCCACTGCTCTAGCAACTTGAAATTCGTTGAAGGACACCCTACGTATCCTCCTTCTACCCAATACATAAACATTCATTGTTTAAATTTTAAAATTTAATACCTATCATGAACTAAAGTAAAGTGAAACTAAATACCGAATTTTTCATATTAGTGATTTTGTAGCTAAAAGTACAAAAAAAGTAAAAAAAGCAGAACAACAACCGAATGGAACATATTAAGAATTAGTATGGAGTACACACCAGAAGTTTTTATCATGAAATAATACTTATTTTTTTACTTATTAGATTTTAAGGATGTGTCTCTATATTCATTTTGAGTAGTTTATAAATATAATAAATAAAAAACTGAAAGATTTTAAGCCAAGTTACTTGACGACGTTTCGATTGTTAGTATCCACAATCGCCTTCATAGGTCATTCGAGTATTTTAACCTATCCCCTCTTCCCTCTCTCCGTTTCACCGGTTTAGCGGGAGTTGACCGTTCGACGTTTTCCGCTTGGTAATGGGTTTCCATATGTTGCGTATTTCTACGCTAGCTTGGCTGAATGCGTTGTTGGACAACATATATGCGGCTTCTTTGAATTTCCTTCTAAACCAGTGTTCCTCCCTGTGGATGATCTCAGTTTGGGACCATTTGATGTTATGTTGCTGAGTCTATACATACTCTGCTATTCCTCAGTTGCTGGTTTCTCCTCGCTAAGTGTGTTTCTTGTGTTCGGCAGTGGCAACTTAGGATTTTCTGGATCTGAAGCAGGTTCTGATGTTGTAGTTGGGCACAATTCTTCTTATCCTTTCCGACAATCTTCTGATGCAGGAAAGTGCAAGTACTGCTTGTGACTGCTTCTCTTCCTTGCGAGGCTCTCTTTTAGCTGAAGTCTGTTCCACCATCACTTTGGAGTAACCATTCCGTTGATTTTGTCTAGTATCTTCTCGATACCTTCCTTCATATCACAGAGCCCGAAAGCACGGTCTACTAGACTCTCTTGATGATTCCTCTTTTAGTCGATCGATGGTGGTTAGATTCGTGGTTCAGATTCTGTCCCGTGTGAGTGGGTTCATGTATACAGATGTTTCCTACGTAGTGTCGATCCTCTTCACCAATACGTCTAAGAATGGCAATTCGTCGTGGACTTCCTTCTCCATTGTGAAAGTGATGAAAGGTCTTACGCTGTTGATGTGCTGCAGAAAGGTGTTAGTTCTGTATTCTCATGATTCTATATTATGAGGATGATTTCTTCAACGTATCTCAAGCAGACTTTGGGTTTTTTTAGGTCTCTTCATTGGCCAGAGTATCAAACCATTCCATATATATATATATATATATATATATATATATATATATATATATATATATATATATATATATATATATATATATATGTTGGTGAAAGTGGCGATCCCACTGGCAGTCCCTCATCTTGCGTAAAAAATTCGTCCTCCAGTTGGAAATAGCAATTTCGTACACAGCATCCTAGAAGTTCCATGATTACTTCTATAGGAACGTCGAAACTGATTATTTGATCTGGCTCTGTGACTTCGATTGCCCCTAGTAGTTCGACAAAATGCCCTGAATTCTTCACAAAAGATGAAGTTTTTCCTTGTAATGGTTGTGTTATTGGCAGTAAGAATATGGACAAGTTTTGAGTTGCTAATGTTCGGTACAATGTTGGTACAATTTCCTTTCACTTGATGCGTGAGAATTCCTTCTGCCTGTTTTTAACAAAATCTTTTTTGTTTTTTCTTTTTTTCAACGACGATTTTGTTTCCTTCCACCTTTCACTTGAGAGGATTTCTTTCAGTTTAATTTATACCTACCAAAATATTTCCTTAATAGGGTACCTATCCCCTTAATTTTCATTACTTTTTATTTTTTCAAAAAATTATGCTTGGTATTCGAGAATACAAATAAGAATATTCTGGAAAACAGGAACTGTTAGTGACTGTCAGTGTAAACATACAGTTTTATTAGTACACATCCCGTAATAGAGCAGATATTTTATTGGTCAATAAGCTCGTATAAAAATATAGGGTCTATAAAAAAGGTAACACCATACGGAGTTGAATGATATTTGATGTATAATCTATCTATTTATACTAACATAAATGTGAAAGTTTGTGAGAATGGATATATGTATGTATGTTGCTCTTTCACGCCTGAACGACTGAACGGATTTAGATGAAACTTCACATAAATACAGCTTACACATCAGAATAACATATAGGCTAAAATTCACAAAGGTTTTGTGTAATTTTGGTCATAATTATTTAACGTGCGCTGCCTATACCGTGGGATTTACATGCAGATAATGTACCATGAGATTGTTTATCTGGAATAATTCTAAATGAAACTCTGCGGTAGCATATCTTTTATCTGGTAGCCACTATATGCAAAATACTGAGACATAAATACAATTAAATTATATAATTTTTTCACAATGCACATTTTAGAATATAGATAAACTTTGTCTTCTACACTAATTAATTTGGATGAATCGTTCAAAAGTTATCATGATAAGGTTAACTTGACGCAACGCAGTAAGCCATTACGCGTCGCGTCTACTGTAAGACGTCGAGGGACGATGCGCAGGGGTAGAGGGGTGGTCTAAGCGCCATCGTCGAGAATGCGACTCGAACTCGGGTAAACGCGTGAAGGCTGACGTCGTTGACGGTTTTATTAGTTTTGCGAATTTCTTTATAAGCAACATAATTCGATTCTCGAAGCTATTCATTACTTAATGGAGTTGGCATATTCTTTTAGTAATTGTATTTTTATAGTAAACATATAAATTACTAACTGTTTACCGCGACATCGCCCACGTAGAATCTGGTTTGTTACAATAAGTTTCGTGACAGACCATTTTAAACTCTTATTTTTCCTCCTGGAGGTGGAAATTCCTGATTCCCTTTCTTGATGCTTATTTACGCTATACAAAGAACCTCCCTGCATATTTTGAAATTCTAGGTTTAGTAGCTTCGGCGGTACGTTAATATAAGAGTGCCAGTCAATCAATAGTAGCTGTTCTCCGGTGTTTCACCCGCGTTACCGTGGTAACGTACCCTTTGTGTTATTCCAGGTCATGATCTATCTATGTACTAACTTACATTTGAATCCGTTGAGCTGTTCAGGCGTGAAAAAGTAAAAAACGTTACTACATACATTCCATTCATCCATCCTCACAAACTTCACTCTAATCCTTTCAGTTTTTTTTGATGTTGCTATTCCATATTGTATAAGTGGGTATCTATTGATTGACTGACACGACACTCTTATATTAACGTATAGCCGAAGCTACTGAACCTAGAATTTTGAAATATGCAGGTAGGTGTTTTGTATAACATAAATAAGCATCAAGAAAGGGAATCAAGAATTTCCACCCCTGAGGGGAAAGAATAGGTGTTTGAATATTGTATTGAATTTAGTCAGTTTTGAAGTTGGAAAGCCGATGTTTTGGGTCTATTTGTTTAAAATGGTTTGTCACGAAACTTGATGTGACAAACCAAATTCTACGCAAACGAAGTCGCGGGCATCAACATGTAGCTAATAAGACTGTTCCTGGCAAACTTCTGTGCTGATTTTTATTCCATATCTTTAGAATTCATTTTGAAACGCATTATCCGCAATCGTGTCAAGGAATTTCTGTATTTACACATTCAAATATAATAATTATAGTCTTATTATTTTTGAAATACATAAGATAAAGTAGGAAGTCAAAATCTTTCTTTCCCACAAGTTTTAGTCTTTCGTGACTAATTGCTCTCATTTTTATTTTATCATTTTCGCTAGTTGCTGACAAAAAATTGATAATGGTTTCGCTTATCTTGAAAATGAAAATATACCTATTAGTGAAAACCACACACGACCACAAAATTTGCATTAGCAGCATAAATTGTCATCTGTTATGGTTTTGAGAAATTGCAATGGACTGATATTTTAAAATTCGGGTCATATGGGATGGTATTGCTCGATACTTGATGAAAATCCATACCATATTCAAGTTATTGTGAGATTTTCACTGGTCATTTTTCCAAACCTCAACACTTGTTTCGCTATACAATTAGTTTCTCGAGCGTTTTCATGATGACTCAATTATATTTATTTTTTACTTTATATAACAATTTGAATAATATGACTTCTACCAACGTACTTGTTGATAATTTTACGCGAGTTCAGGTAAAAACTGATTGAAAATTTTGAATATCATAGAAGAAAATTTTTCCAACTCATTGAATGGACAAGAATTACTATGGTTGTTTCAAAAGTTTTGTCCGTTTTAATGTAATTTGTTTTTGTAGCTCCATATCTCGATAAATATTAATTCTACTGTCTTGGCAATGATAGTGTTAATGAACGCAAAGATCGACTTTGGTTTGCGAAATTTCATTTCGGAGACTTTAGCCTCGAATATGAACCCCGAAGTGGTCGACCTATAGTTATCCAGGACAAGGATTTGAGGACTCCGGGTAGGAGTCCTCAAATCCTAAAAGTTTTAATGCCATAAAAGAAAATTTTCTCTGTAGTCCTGGTTGAACTAATGCCCCTGTCAAAAGATGGTTTGCAAAGTATTAGATAGTCATTACATAGGTAGAACATCATATGATTCAAATCTATACTTCTATACCAATATTATAAATTTGAAAGTTTGTGAGGATGGATAAATGTATATATATATATATATATATATATATATATATATATATATATATATATATATAATAATATTTATTCACCATTTGTGATACATAGCGTATATATGGTAGGTCAATGATTATTTACAAAAAACAGTATGTCACTTATGAATAAAATTATGGGATCAAAGCTTGAATAAAAATTAATATTTGCATATACAAAGGTATAGGTACATATAGATATATAAAATGCTAATTGAAAAATGAATAAAAAAAAATGTGGCAATTTTCCTTGCCGTAGTCAAATAAATATACATATGTATATATTTACATATATACATATATTTACAAACATGTACACACATATTTAAAAAAAAAAAAAAAAAAACGATAAAATCGCCAGTCAGAACACTGAAACTAAAGCAAAACAGCAAGTGAAAATTCAGCACGATTATATATCTTATTATCCTTCTGTGAAAGAATCCTCTAAATATTCCTTATGACTGTAGTAACATTTGTCCAGTAATAAGTTTTTAACTTTCTTACTGAACAAAGTTGAAGAATTCACTCTTATGTGAAGGGACCCTCAGAGCAGTAGCATATCGAGTATCTCGACCGTGAATGCTCAAGTTCGTTATATACAAGTCAAGGTTCCGGTGCACAAAAATGACACATTTCATTATATAAATTGCGGGTGCAGTCAACAAGCGTTCTCTTTTGAAAACGGGTCTACAACTTTCTTGGTACCCCAGGTTGAATATCAATCTTATCAGTCGTTTTTGAGAGATGAAAACTCTAGAAAATTCCTTTGCACATCCCCAAGCCATTATGTTGAAACTAATGTGGGAGTATGCATTCGCAAAGTAAACATTCAGTAAACCAAACCTATCTAAACAATGTTTCAACTGTTTGATCGAATAATAAGCGGAATTGAGTTTACTGCACACTTTTTGTATTTGACTTCTCCAGGTGAGATTCTCATCTAAAATAGTTCCAAGAAAATCAACTTCTTTTGATATTTTTATGTCATTCAAAGTGACTAAATTACAACAGAAATCCCTCCTAACAAATGTTTTCATCAGCACTGACTTAGATTTATTTAAAATCAGTTTGTTACGTTGACACCAACTACTGAATTCGTCAATAACTAAATTAATTTTCATCGATAATTCATTCTCATTTTTTCCAGAAACAGTGATTGTAGTATCGTCAGCGTACATAGTTATGTGATAATCTGATATGAATTCAGGCAAGTCATTGATAAAAGTCAAGAATAACAATGGACCCAGAACAGACCCTTGTGGAACACCTAGTTTCACATCATAAGGAACTGATGTAATTCCATTACATTTAACCACCAAACTACGGTTTTCCATGTACGATTCTATCCAACACAACACATTATTGGGAAAACCCATTACTAGTAATTTTTTCAATAGAAATTTGGAAGAAACAGTATCGAATGCTTTTGATAGATCTAAAAAAAGTGAAAAAACCAGATTATTATTATCCACTTGTGCATAAATATAGTTCAATAGTTGATAAGATGCAGATTCAATTGATTTACTCTTCCTGAAACCATGTTGATTATTGCAGAATAGGTCATTTTGTTCAATATACATCAAAATTCTATTACCTATTATTTTCTCAAAGAGTTTTGAAAAGGATGAAATCAACGAAATCTGTCTATAATTGTCAATTTCTGTTTTCCGACCTTTTTTGTGCAGTGGAAAGACAAGAGCCCTCTTCAATTCATCTGGGAAAAAACCCCCATAAAAGGACTGGTTAAGCAAAAAAACTAATGGTTCAATAATTATATCAATAATTTGCTTTACAGTAACAATAGACATATCTCAATACCAGCTGAATTTTTGTTCCTCATATTATCTAAAGTTTTCAAAACTTCAAGCGGTGAAATTTCTGAGAGATCGAATTCATTTTGAACGACAATATTCTGGGCAAAAGTACACGGTAGAACTAAGTTACATCCAAAATGATCCGAAATTGCTGTTGCAGCCGCTGAAGCCTGGCAAACAAATCTGCAACCGTATGTTGATCTTCAATTTCTTGATTGTTATATTTCAAAGCTATACATTCTGGTTTTTTATTTTTAGTTTTTTTCCCAAGTTCATTATTTATGATAGTCCATACTTGTTTAGTTTTATTGTTGGAGTTATATATTTTTGCATTATAATAGTAGGTCTTTCCTTGTTTGATTTTTAATCTGTGATTTTTTAGTTTTGCCCTATAACTATGCATCATATCAGGGTTTACAGTGTTACTAGAAGAAATAAGCCAGAACATGTCTTTTAATGTTTTTCCTTCTCGTATGATATCATTTGTTATCCATGGCTTGGAAATTTTTTGTTTGAGTTTTATATTTTTGATAGGGCACGAGACATTGAAGCACCATGAAATCTGGTCCAGAAAATAAGAAAAACAAGTTGTCACATCCTGGTAGTATAATTCTATCTAGTCGACAGACATCAGATATGTTCGAAGCTCCATAATGTTTTCGGGATACAATTGACGCTTCGCTACACTTTTGACACACATGTCCCCATCCTCAATGGCAACCCTACTCAAAGAGTAAGTCAAAAGTTGGCCTAAGTGGTCAGATACATTTGGCTGAATCAATTCACATTTGAAAGTATCATTAGGTCGGGTAGTGACCATATAGTCGATACAAGTAGAACTAGTATGACCATTCCTATAAGTAAAAATTCTAGTTGGGCCCATATAGTGGTTTTCTAGAAGGTAACAATCAAAAATATCTTTAAGAAGTTTTGTATCTTTGTCTGATGCCTTGAGAAAATCTATATTAAAATCTCCACACAATATCAAATAATTTGAACGATCCGTAGCCGTGCTAATTGCCTGGGTCAAGCAATTGATAAAAATATTTATGTCGCCATCGGGTGGCCTATACACAGTTATTACGCAAATTTTTTTACCATCAATTCTCAAACAAACCGCACACATTTCAATATGAGATTCTACAGATAAATTTTTGATAACAGAAATTTCGTCAATTTGCTGATTTGACTTCTTTGCTAGAATAAGAACTCCCCCACGAATGTGGTTCTGTCTAGTGAAAATCGTAACTACTTTATAGTTAGTGAAATATTCTTTATTGAAATTGTCTTTTGTGATCCAGTGCTCAGACAAACACAAAATGTCAACATTGTGATAATTAACCATCACATCAATGAGATTTAAATTGTTTATAAAGCCTTGAACGTTCACATGCAAAAATCTGAAAAAACTATAAAAATTACCATCTATATCTAAACCAATATGATCAATATTTATAATATCTCTGTAGTGGGAGTCCAAAATAAGACAATCCTCTACATAGTTGTTGTCAGACTTGGACGATTTTCTAAAAAATTATCGTTACTTACATAATTTGAATGTGTAGCAAGTTTGTCATCAATCTGAATTGATCTAAGAACAGTACAACCTGTTTTGTTGCGTGAAAGATATAATTTCACATTGTCAAGTACAACAAATTTGCTACCTACTTGTCTATAATCCGCAAACATTTCAATGCCTACATTACGTGCCTACATTACGTTTCGTAAAAAAATTTATCTCTCTTTTCATTTTGTTGATGATGATTTTATCTATCGGGCAATTACACTCGATAATCAGTAGCAGATTCGTGTATTTACAAATCGGCAGTATTTGTTTCAATGATTTGTACAAATTTCTGGTATTACTTATATTGTTTGTATTACACATTACTAAAACATAATCTTCAGAACCATATTTAAGTGTGTCATTAAATATGTTTCCTGTCAGGTCAGAAATTTCAGAGAAGGGCTTAACATTTTTTTTTATTCGATATTTGTCAGTGTCCAAGACTTTCTGTAGAATATGTGAAAAATTCAGTGCATACTCATCTCCAGTGATGAGTATTTTTTTCTGAAATTATCATTTGTAGTTGCTTCTAGATCATCCATGACAATGTTATTTTCAGATGGCTGCATGTTCAATTTAGGTTGGGTTACAACTTCAATCGAATGTCTACTTACTACTTGTTCATATTCGTTTGAGGTTTCTGTTCCCATCCCTGCCATATCTTCTTTATCATATTCTGTTTGTGCAGATGTGCTTTTTTTTCAATACTGGTTTGAACACCAATTTGCTTCGTAGTTCCAGAAATAGTTTGTGTTGAAACTGAACAAGTAGGTCTACTGCTCAGTTGCTCAATTATTTTTTGCAGTTCTTTTATCTGCAATTTTGCTTCCAGTATAATTTTTTTTTGATTTTTTATTGAAATACACAATTCCTCTTCCGATTTTATAGCATTTTCCATGAATTCATTCATTTCATTTTTCAATTTGTTTATGTGCCTGTCCTTAGCCTCCGCATCTTCAGTTAACTCATCAATAGTTTTCTCCAACATACTTTTTTCAAAAAGGGAACTCTGTTCAGTATCTTCTGAAGTATTTTGGCAGCAAATTATTTTGTGATCCTTGATGAATTTGTATGCATTTTTACAACGTATCACACATGCTTTGTGAAATATACTTGAGCATTTTGTGCAAATGAAATAGGATGGCATTGTTTTGGTTTTACAACAACTAAAGTTGACCATTTTGGAAAAATAAAAGATATAAAAGTGGTTGGATTCAATGAGCTGGTTATTACTTATTTCCGACACGCCACTGGATGTTTTTTTTTTAATTGTTTGTTTCGATGTTTTCTATTTCCGATGTAAAAAGTTCAAAGAGAAAAAAAAAATGGTAAACAACACTTTTTCGTGTTCACAGTAGGTTATGAGCTGCAGTTATTCTAGATTTTTGCTTCACAATTTATACTTTTAGAGTCACCACTTCATCAGTTCAAAGAGCTTTCAAAACTCTAATTAATGACAGTAAATTCAATATTTATCGTCAATTTTTTCACAACAAAACACTCAATTATAACAGGAACAATTTACTTGTGTGTTGACTGAATATATATATATATATATATATATATATATATATATATATATATATATATATATATATATATGTATATATATATATATATATATATATATATGTATATATATATATATATATATATATATATATATATATATATATATATATATATACATCCGTCTATCATTTCTGCGTCTTTACATGAAGGTGGTGATTCTGCGTCCATATGAGTATACAGGATTCTGTAATGATAGATGTGAAGTTCAGGCTTTTTCCAACAGATAGCTACAAAGTATATTAAACTAACTTCAAAATTAAAAGAGTTTACCACATATTTATATCATACCACCATTTCTGAATCCGTACATAATGAAACCGATTCGGCTTCCTTGTATATTTCAAATTCCGACATATTAATCAACCTTTTTTGCGTCCTCAAGTATTTTATTTTTCAATCTGTAATCATTTCTGCGTCCTGCAGTGTTGCCACTTCTAGTCAAGGAGAATAGAGTGGAAGGGGTATATATCCAGAATACCAGTATATGCATACAGAAGTGGTGCTGATTTGATTTGTACCTCTGGAACACTAATTGTATACAGTATGGACGTAAAAAGTTCTTGAATGTTGCTAGTTGGGACTTCCATTCACAGTGAAAAAATAAGACAAAAAAAATATATAGACACAATAATCTGAAAATTAAAAAGGAAAAATTAAAAGATTTCAAACCAAGTTATTTGACGACGTTTCGATTGTTAGTATCCACAATCGTCTTCGGGTGTTGACGTCATCACCCAAAGTAACTTGGTTTGAAGTAAGTTGGTTCGAAATCTTTCAATTTTTAGCTTATTTTCATAGATTTATAAATTTTTCTTATTTTTTACTGTGATTTTTTTTCTGTTTTTTGTTTGTTTTTATTATCACGTTTTATTGTTAATTGTAATTGATATCTTAGCTTTTGTACAACCCGTAATTGATTTATTTTAATTTTCATGCTACAATAAATTTGTTTCCCAACAGCATTGATTTCGAACCTGTTAACACCATATTAGACAGTGGAAGTCCGAACTAGCAACATTCACCACGAATCGATAGATTCATGGTGAATGTAATGAGATATCATTACAACATGATGCAATGCCAATCAAATGAAGAGAATAAAAAAAGAGATATGGTGTGACAGGAGACTTTATATCAGTAAACTGAAAAATCAAAAAGAAACTTTATTTATTTACATCAATATTGACTAAAACATCAAAACAAAAAAGTAAAAGAAACTTTATTCATTGACATCAATATTGACTAAAACATCAAAACAAAAAAGTAAAAGTCCAAATTAAATATTCTTTTTGTATACATTTTGGATGAATACTTTGATTTTTGCCCAAGACTTATTTTCCAGCAATTCAGGATATTTGCTTATCAGATTTTCACATTCGTGTCGTCTGGGAGGTTTCTTCATATTGATGTGATTCTGAAAGAATTTTGTAACAACTTTTTTTTGTTGATTTGTCCAAGGTACTAGCAATCGCTTTTTGAAATTATTTGCATTTTTGTTCACTGTGGGAATTGATTCTCTTATATTTTGTTGCGATGCCTCAATGTCTTCGTCTAGAGTATTGGCTGAATCATTTATGCCCTCAGTAATTTCCAAATTATTTTTCATGTCATAATTTTCTGCATCTTCTTCTTCCAGAATGTCATCATCCATCTTCAAATCTATTTCATCTAAAGTTTTTCCTTTGTAGTTTCCTGCTTCCCCTCTTTCCATTAGCATCAACAACTTGGCAATTTTTGCAGTCTGATATACATCATCAGGAAGACGATACACCTGCTTATGTACATCTATTGTATGACCCATAAACGTAGCTAACTGCTCTATATCATTTTGAGTCATATTGAAAACTTGAGTTAAAGTAGCCAAATGTTTTCTCAACTTTGTTGAGGTTAATGCTTCCGGATTCACCGCGCCACACAATCGCGCATGCTTCTGAATGACTTTGTATCCTATTAAAGGCTGCTCTTTTGATGCAGGATTAGCAAATAAAAATAAATTAGATTCATTAACAAATTCAGATCGTGCCTGAAGTAACAATTTCATATGGTCCTGTACATCTGTACTGAAAAGAACTGGAACTCCTCTACCCCTTTTTCCTCTAGTAACAACCCTTTTGAAATTTTTCAATAATAATTTCTCTGCTGGGGTTACGGCATCGGCGAATTCCTCATAATTTTTATTATTACTTTTTTCTGTGTACATATAGGTTGCCAGTTTTATTCTTTGCAGTTCTCCAACTCTCCTTCTGTTCAAAAGAAGTAATCTGCAAAATATAGTCTCCATTAAAATTTTGAAAGCTTTAAAGTTTTTAATATTTTGTTTCAGGTTTTGTGCTGCCTTCGTTCCCTTTTCTATCAAATAGTCCCTAAACAACTTTAAGTCTGCTGCCAAGGGAACCAGAGTTATTTTATTCCAAGTCTTCGTGTTTAGGTCATTTCCTGCTTTAGTCGAAATTTCATGTTTCCATGTAGTTTCTAATAATTTTTTAAATAGTCCAACATGTGCTTCAGCTTCAGAGGCAGTCAAGTTCAAATAATTATGTTTCCGTTTTATAATATGCAAAATTGCTATATCGCAACAGTCCTTCAAGGACCTACTTATATTCATAGCAAAAGTAGGTGATTTGAACTCTTCTTTTTGCGGATCATATTTGGCAATAATCTTCACGCTCTGAACCACGAGATCGAAGTATTGTGGCTGAAGGAGATCAAATAAATTTTTTATGGAGGAATTCAATTTTTCGGATTCCATCAAAACTTTTGCCAATTCCCTCATTTTTCTTGAACAAACGTTAATTTGATGAAATTCTCTGTGTGTGTTTAGGTATCTAGATCCAAAGGCACATATGAGGGAATCCTTTCTGGCAATTAGAGAAACTTTGTCTGCTATCATTCGTGGAAATACTTTAGTTTTCAAGTCTAAATTAGTCTGATCGACACGTAGCACCAAATTTTGTCCCGCAAATTTTCTTATGTTTCCATAAGAGTTTACGAGAATAAAATCCCAAACAGAAGGGACAAGGAATGTAATTTTCTTCAGAGTCTTTGAGCAGGCTCTTATGTACTGGTTTTGAAAAAGTCGTTGAATTCTGAATGAAGTTCCCTTTTTTTCTCAGACAAGCAATAGCGCGTTTTCTTTCGATGGATTTAGGTGGTAAAGCTAAAATATTTTGTACTTCTGTTTCCCCACCATGATTGCGTTGAATGTGTCTTGCGAAATTTTTTACTTCCGTTTCGCAAAAAAAGCAAAAATCTGGATTACGAATACTTTTATAAATTGTTGTTCTGGAATTTTTTTGTGTTTTACTGATACCTGCTTCATTTACCAATTCAACGTGTTCACTTGTTGTACTTGAAATGATATTTTCGTCACCATCTGCATTCTGTAACAAAATGATTGCACTGAAATTTGAACTGAATGAATTTAAGACTTTCGTTGTCCAATTTTTAAGGTTAGCTAAAACTGTGTTTTTTCGTCAACCAACTGTGATCTCCATACAAACCCTCAAAAGTAAAGCATGTACAAGCAAAAAATTAGCGACGTTTTTCGTTATAATATGCAATTCGTAGCATGGAATAGAAGATATGTATCAAACACCCTTCGTTCCAGAGTAGGGATCATTTCCGCATTCATAATAGTAGAAGTTAGCACTCACGCTAACCAACTATTCGACTGAATTTATACATCAAACAGTTCTTCTATAGTTTAGAGTAAATACTCTTTCAAAGAAAGTTTTCAATAGATTCCATATGTAGATGTAATACTATTTCTTTGCAGTTCAATTTCTACTTACCGTCCTTATTAGGAGATAATATGGTTAGGAAGTTTAAACGAAAAGTTTAGTTTTATAGCATTGACTAATTAAAGATTAGGTTTTAATGAAAAAATAAAAAAAGAATGGTAACACATTATGATTAATGTCTTTGCGATCATGTGGTGTGTGTATGTTTGGGAAGGAGTATATACTTGTCAACTTGAATCCTTTAATAATGAGATTTAAAAAACTCGACCCTTGATCACTTGCCTTGTAGACTATAACCTCTGTTTCTTGGCGGAAATTTCAAACCATGCTTTACATTGCGCTTTCACGTTTCCCCGTTTTTTATTGAATTCAACTCCATATGTTCCAACGGTATTCAGTTGGTTGATGCGTCCTACTCATGCTTTGAGAGGTAAGACATTGGTGAACCTCAGTTAGCATAAGTTTCGACCTCGAGTGTTGTTGTAAGACGATAACAGCTGGTTAACGGAAACACCCATTTTGACCCATCATCAATAAAACCCTATTATCAATAATATTATCAACACAGAACATATTATTCTTACCGTTTCATCACTGACCAACAAGGAAACTGGTTGCAATATATTTTGCTCGGCAATCTGGCTGTGTTCTGGTGTATCAGAATTTTTAATGATTTTGTTGGATATTATGACTATTTTTTTGCATTCTGGTATGTAAAAATCTTCAGAAGACTCATGATGTGATAGGTCTACGTTACACATTCTATTCTTGAATGATGAACTAGGATGACTTCCGACAGCTGCCTGAATAAAAAACAATTTGATAGAAGATTGTGATAAGTGACATTCGGCCTAAAGAGAAAAAGTGAATATCAAATACCAGAAGGAATAATTTCACTCAACCTTATGAAAAATTTATCCGAATTATTTCTCTTAATGCATAGATTTCATAAATTAGTTGAAGGCTAGGCTAACTTTTCCAGCAATTAAATGCACTCAGCCCATTTGATTAATTAAAATAAACATGTATCGTTGCTCGTAGTTCATATGAATTGGAGAATTTGGATTATTAAACTGAGTTTTTTGAGTTGAAATGGATTGTTTGTCAGAATTTTGAATAAAACAAAGAGATTTTGGACTATTCATTTTACTCACTCGAAATGCATAATTTTCAGTCCGACATCCCATGGTTTCATTTTCATCACAGTCGTAATCAGAATCTGGTAGATAAGTTGGGTCATCATCACTGTCAGATGAAAACAAACAACTCTTTACGGAGTTATTCTCTGAATGTATTTTCAATGGAATTGATAAAATTTGTGTATCTTGTATAGTACTGGAACATGCAGGAAAACCTAGAAAAAATTAGAAAATAAAATTTATATAAATTCGATTATCTTCTTCGAAAATCTAAATCAAAAAAAGAGGATCAGTACTATCACTAACCCAGTTATACAAATAAAAATGAACAGCATGGGGATATTAGAAACGGTAAGTATTACGGTGTCGATTGAATTAAAGGAAAGTGGCGCATTTATGTGCCTAATAATATGCCATTCAGGAAGTGTCAATATTATGAGTAGTTTCGGAGATATCCGAGAATAGCCAAAATTTGAGAATTTCGTTTTTATTTTCTCCTAGATTTATTTTCGGAAGAAATGTAAAACAAATAGCACTTTGTCAAGACCACTTTTTGAGGACTCCACGATAACATAAGCAGAATTTTTCTTCGACGTTTCGTCTTGTAGAAAGCATCATCAACTTTATATTTTCATATGGGCCTAACCTAAAGTATACCCTGTATACGACTCCATTTTTCATTTTGAATGTAGCAACATATCACACAATATGATTTCATGACCATTTTTCGCGCAAAATGAAAAGTGATTACTTAACCTGCTTTTCTTCAATTTTAAATAGTATGCGCTGGGAAAAGTGACACTCAATGTTATATTGTCATAATAATACTGTTGTTTGGTAGAATTGTTGACATATTGCCGTTCCTAATTTTACATCTCGCTACCTACCTAATTCACCAACAATGGCATTTTTAATAAGCGTTTCGATTTTACCATGTGGGTTGAGAATCTCGGTACGAATGTAATTGGGCCTTTCATCTACCAAAACGATTCAACAAAAGAGCGGAACATGAATTTGTTAGTGAAGGATTTGGAAGACGCTTACATAATTTGCCTTTAGGGGTTACTCACAGCTGCTGGTTTCAACAAGGTGGTGATTAAGCACATAACGCTAGAATTGCTTGTGATTATTTGAACTGCCCAGGACAGTGAATTTGTACTCATAGTGACACAATGGCCTGCAATGTCCCCCGACCTAACCCCACTAGACTTTTTTCTTCGGAGATATACCAAAAATCAAATGTTCTCTCATAATTTTCAAAATGAAGAAGATTTGCTAAGATTGGTTACTGCGGCCTTTAACAATATTGTCCCCAATATGTAAACTCAAGCTTTAAATTCGTCTGTGAGACGAGCGTACCTGTGCTCAGAAAATAACGACGGGTTATTTGAACCCTTGTTATGAATTTCTGTTTATTTTTTTATAATACATAAGAGCTCCTAATTATTACATTACAATTACATTTCATAAAGTAAACTTTTGAAATTGCGACTCATCTTTATATTCAGCAACGCAAAAATTCCTGCAAGTGGTAAGTTAAATTTTATTTTGAATAAGACTAATCAATTTACTTCGAGTATCAAAATATGACATTTTTTCCAGCGCGTAACTACTATCTAAAATTGAGGAAAAGCAGATTAAGTAATCACTCCTCATTTGGCGTGAGAAATGGTCATGAAATCATATTATGTAATACATTGCTGTATCCACGATGGAGTACAATACAGGCTATACTTTGGTTTAGTTGATGATGTTTTCTACAAGACGAAACGTCACAGAAAAATTCTGCTTACGTTCTGCCTAAAAAGTGTTCATGGCAAAGTGCTATTTGTTTTGAATTTGAAAAAAAAAACGAAATTCACAAATTTTGGTTTTTCTCGGATATCTCCGAAATCACTCGGAATATTAAAATTTCCCAAATGACATATTATTAGGCACATAAATGCGCTACTTTTCTCTAATTCAATCGACCCCATATCACTTACCGTTTCCGATATCCCCATGCTGTTTATTCTTATCTCGGACACAGTGTATTCTTGAGTCAAGTAGTGGAAAAACTCATCAAATTAGGTCACTCTAAATATCGTAAAATTCTAATCTTAAAGGCTGCAGCATGCAAGTGCTTGTACCTTGATCACTAACAAAATCGATTATTTGTGGAAAAAAATATCTCTTGAAATTTTAGTCGAACAAAACTGTTTGAAGAAATGCAATTATTTTGAAAATCGTTACTAACAGATTACAGAGGTAGCAGTGCAGTGTGAGCAGTGCAAAAGCCCATGACATCGTTCTTGCCGAGAACTCGCGCTGTGACCTCTTGTAGAAAAAAATTGACATTCAAAATGTTTTTTCATTCCGAGGTAATATTCGAAACAATTTATCGTCATTCACCTATTGCACTCATAATATGCACTGTAATATGAAAAGTACACAAATTGTAAGGAAACACCAAACTCATTACTATTATCTAACACTCATTTCTTACCTTCAGGAAGAATATTATTTTTCTCTGGTAATTTTATAGACTCAGTTCCAGAATTAAGGCACATTTGGAGTATTCTGCTGGACCGTGCACTGGAATTCATTGCTCTCAAATTTTCCATATTGAACAACACAACACAACACATATCATTTGTCACGGAACGAACAACTACCCAATTCTCATGAATTTTGGACATTCCCATAGAATACACGGAATATACAATGTTGTCAGATTTGCGGAGTTTCAATCGTCTGCGACATGTCGCAAAAATATACAACAAGATATACTTGTGTCGACGCGAACACCCCCTAGCGAAGAAAGACATGAACCACTTTCGGGAACTGGCTGTACATTCAACAACCTTTTTTGCGTCCTGACGTAACCATCATTCAGACCAAACTCGGGGTTTCCGACAATTTATGGCGCGAAAATATGAATCACCAGATTAACTATTACTGAATACTTTTTCGTGCACTCGCTTTATTGATATTATGACGACACCATAACAGAAAAACCTTTCGGCGTCCGTATACGGACGTAGAAAGGTGGAGGACGCTGGATCATATGTAAATATACAATGTATGGACGCAAAAAGAATAGCGGGATGTATATATATATATATATATATATATATATATATATATATATATATATATATATATATATATATATATATATATATATATGTATGTTTGTGGCTGTTTTCCGCCTAAACGACTGAACGGATTCAGATGAAACTTTACATAAATACAGCTTATATACATCAGAATAACATATATGCTACAATTTACAAAGGTTTTGTGTAATTTTGGTCATAATATAACGATAAGTATAAGAAAGCCGGAAAAATTCTTGCTCCCTGGAGCTATCTTGGCGTGCGCTGCCTTTACCGTGGAGTTACATGAAGAGTATGTACCGTAAGATTGTCCATCTCAAATAGTTCTAAATAAAAGTCCGTGATAGCATATATCCACCTCTTATATGGTAGCCATTATATGCAAAATACTGAGCCATAAATACAATTAAATTGGATATTTTTTTAAAATGCACATTTTAAAATATCTCTCAAATTCTTGACGCAACGCAGTAAGCCATTACGCGTCGCGTCTACTGTATGACGACGGTGGGACGATGCGTGGGGTAGGGGGGTCTAAGCAATGAAGCGCCATCGCCGAGAACGCGGGCAGACCCGTGAGCGTAAACGTCGTTGACGGTTATGTTGGTATGGCGAAATTTCTCAATAGGTAACATAATCCGATTCTCGAAGCTATTCATTAATTAATACAGTTGGTATATTTTTTTAGTTACTCTATTTTTAAAGTAAAAATATAAATTACTAGCTGTTCGCCCGCGTAGAATGTGGTTAGTCACATTAAGTTTCGTGGCAGACCATTTAAACAAAACTGACGAAATTCAATACAATCTTTAAACCCTTGTGTTTTCCCCTTGGGGCCGGAAATTCCTGATTTCCTCTTTCTTGATGCCTATTTACGCTATACGCCTACCTGCATATTGTAGGTTCAGTAGCTTCGGCTGTATGTTAATATAAGAGTGCCAGTCAATCAATAGGTACCCACTTATACAATACCAGCTCTTCCCTGCTGTTTTACCAGCGTTACCGTGGTAACCTAACCTATGTGTTATACCAGGTCATGATCCATCTATATACCAACTTACATTTGAATCATTTGAGCTCTTTAGGCGTGAAAAAGTAAAAAACGTAAATACATACATTACACTCATCCATCCTCACAAACTTCACGTATTTATAATTTTAGTAGGAGTAGGATCAGTAGGATTACCAATGTATTTCGTTCTAATTCTTTCAGTTTTTTTTTGCTGATGCTATTCAATATTGTTTAAGTGGGTACCTATTGATTGACTGACACTCACTGACGTGCAGGTAGGTTCTTTGTATAGTGTAAATAAGCATCAAGGAAGGGAATCAGGAATTTCCACCCCCAAATAGGGGTTTAAAGATTGTATCGAATTTCGTCAGTTTTGAAGTTGAAAACCTGAAATTTTGGGTTAATAAAAATATTGTAACTTTTTGTGACAAATATGACAAACCAAATTTTACGCGGGCGAAGCCGAAGGCAACAACTAGTTGTTAATATAGGAAGCACAATTGGAATTAGTATCACACGCCCATTCAATGAGTTGTTTGAAATTTTCGTTATGATGTTTAAAATTTTTAATTAGTTTTTACCTAAACTCAGCTAAAATTATTAAGCATTACGTAAGTAGGAGGTAATATGATCCAAATTGTTATCACACATGCTGAATCACGGTGGATGGCACACTAGACCAGACACAGGAACATTTTTAAAATTCATTATAGAGCATATTTGGACATTCTCTACCCAACTAAAATATTTTCGACAATGCGGTGCTGCTACTTCCATTAGAAAGTATTAGCAACTTTGATTTTTCAAATGGAACGCCCTGTATATAATATCATTTTCGTAATCTACAACAATTACGCGACAACTTTTTTGATATTTCCCTAAACCTATCTTACGGTTTTCAAAATATGAATTAATTTCAATCATGACCTCTAAAAATGCTGATATATTTGAGTTAAGGAATACTACGGTGCCGAAATTCGGTTTGTAGATAGGAGATATATTTTAAATATGTATTTACGTCAACCAGGTGCCGCACCCCTTTGAACGACAACCCTCAGAAGTTGAAACTTGTGCGAGCTAAGGACTAACGAGGTCGTACCTTTTAACGTGTGATTCCTAACTTGGAGGCTTCCCACACTTCAGCGTAATCTCCGTTACTTCAATTCAGGGTGATAAAAAAATACAGATTTTTCATTTGCTTGAAAAAGTGACTGAAAGTTGATTAACTAAAATGGAATACCCTGTATATTATTACAAATTCAGAAACCTGTTAAAATTTCCTTTCTTTCTATGTATATTACCCTTATACCTATCTAGTCTAGTTTTGAACTTATTAGTCAAGGATCCCGCTGCAGAATCACTACGTCCATAGCGTAGTTAACCAAACACAGATTTTTACATACATTTGTGAACAGGAGAATACATTCACGACAGGGTGCCAGTCAAAAAGTTGGCCGCAAATATGTTTAATTGAAAAAAGCGAGTGCGCTTCGAACCACACAACTGAAGTAATCTTTCTTCAGCTCCATCTATATGTATGTATGTACTTACAATGGCTATATCGGGGAAACGAAATAAAGTATAAGAAATCGGAAAACAAATTTCATAATAATTGAGTAAATATGAAAAATAAATGGAACTTACGGGAGAATTATCTTCGAAATCGATTTTGCATTGTCATACATAACTGAAAAATTTCAGATACATTTCCAACTAGGTCAGGTGTATCACAAGGATCGAATCTAGGTCCACTTCTGTTCATAATTTTCATCAATGATTCACCGTTAGCTCTGAAATATATAGATTGTCTTCTTTCTGCTGATGATTTTAATTTATTCATATCAGTTCGAGACTGCACATATCTGCAAAAGGATATTAATAACGTTTTAGATTAGAGTTTGAACAATAAATGTAAGAATTTTATTGTATTGTCCCAACTCAGTACTCGCTTTGCTTATCACGAGAGGATTTATCGCTGTTTCAAGCAACCCTCTTCCATCCAAATAATGAAAGAACTCATTTAAAACTGAATGAAATATTTATTATGATGGAAACGAAAGGGTAGTTAATAAAATAGTTAAGAAAAATACAAAGAATCACCGAAAAACTTAATTGTACTGCTATCCAGCAGGAACGATGAAAACGAGATGTGCTGCATTCTTAAAATGCACTGGAACCGTTTCTGAAGAGTGATCAATGAGTACTGAATGAATTCCTCAATACTTTCTGTTGATCTTGACCTCCCTCAATATTTATAAAGATTCATATGCTGAGGTTGCAACTTTCCTCTGGTCACCTTACTAAGGTAAAATGCTTGATAAGCATCCGTACAACTTTGCGATTGGAGATTGTTTTATATTTCCATATCATGTAATCGTATTAATTTTGATGTCTATGAATTTGGAATATTAAAAGATGAAATTGTGAATACTGAGTGTTTTTGTTTTAGAATATTGAAGTTGGGGTTGAAACATTGTTCAATTCATGTATTTGCTTGAATGAATTTGAATTATTTATTTCACGACTATTTTCCATCCTTCCAAGTGATGAAGGGTTCCGTAGAGGGATTGACCCGGCTCTTACTCCATGAAGTATTTTAGTAGCTTGATTTTTTCAAATAAAAATATTGGCGGCCACTTTTTGACTGGCAACCTGTCATAAATGTATTTTCCTATTCATAAATGTATGTAAAAATTTGAGTTGATTAACTATGCTATGAACGTAGTGATTTTGTGGCGGGATTCTGTACTAAATGAGCGTTTATTCGTGAAAATGTCCTTTCAGAATGATATTTCTGTTTGGTATTTTGTAAGCAGGCCATGATTACTATTTGACAATAACGTTGTGACATTCTTCTAATAATATTGACATTTTCGACACTTCAGAAGTTTCAAATACCTTCAAAACGATGGAACAAAACTAGAACATGTAGAAAGTTCGACGAAAGGTATGTCTTTGGTATTTCCACATACAATTCAATCACCTAATAAATTGTCACGAATGTAAATATTTCCATAATAGTGTGTATAAAATTTTGGAAAAAGTAGTTTTTCCTAGTTATCCAGTTGTAACCCATGAAATTATCGATCTGTTGATTATTCTCTGCATTTGTGGGTCGTAATCTCAAAGCCAGCTACGTATTTGTTCTTTAAGAATTCCCAATCGTGATAATCAACTGAGTCGAAGTTGGGCGATTTTACAGGTCGGTTGTGAGAGTTGACTGATTTGGAAAAACTTGATAAAACATATTTCATTGTAATTCTCGTCTCACATAATAATATTGATAATAATAATACGTCTTTATTCACCAAGAAAGTATAATTGAAACAGACAAAAAAAGAAAAAAGAAAACAACTTTCAGCATATAGGTGAATAGGCGGAGTTTCAGCCAAGGCTGTTTTTCAACTCAACCTGGAAATAACAATAACTAAGCAATAACAGAAAAGTCGGATAAGATCAGAAAATCCATGCAACTGCTGTAGAAAATTGCTTTTTGTGATGCCGAAGTCGAGAACGGACAAGAGACTAGACAGTTAAGTAAATCTGTAGCCTTTTTTAAAGATTTTTATTGTAGATCTATACTCACGGGGCAATTGATTGTAATATTTAGATGGTTTATACGAGAAGCAGCGCGGAAAGATGGAAGATTTGTGTTTGGGAATGACTAAAAATGAACTGATCCGATATATTGTCATATTTCCGGATACCAAACGAAAAAGTAAGCTATTCTGAATACCCTGTAGACGAAGAGCATCCGATTGTCTCAAAGCAAGTCCATAAATACTATCACGGGATTTTAGTTTCCATTAACATTGATTTTTTGTCACCTGTTCATTATCAAAGATGTTTGCCTTTCCAGAGTAATTTGAAAAAAATTACCAAAACATGTTTTAATGCTTCCCATACTCATTAGGAATTGGAGAAAAAGTATTTGGTAGAAAATGTATTACATCTTCAAAGTTATTGTAGAATCTTTTTCTAAAGTGGCAGTTTCGGTGTTATTAACAAAAATATATTTTTTTCTAACAAATATTTTCTCATTCCCTACATAACTATGAGCTGTGCCCGGCGGTTTCACTGGCGTTTGAAAATCACTATAAGCAGACTCATACTCTGACCATACAGAGTGTTCCAAAACATCATGCATAGTGCACGTGATCTCCCAAGCAAGGCTGCTTGTACAGAGTCATACTAAGGAACGACCAATTTTTTTTATAATATGCGGCTGGGTATAGGAACATTTTTAGGTGACACAAATTAACAGTTTCTTCAGCCTAATCAGTACTTGATATTTAAAAAATTTTAAACTTAAAAATACCGTATATGTACACACCACAGGCGTTGATACGTAACTAACCACTCCGACCCTGTAGCGATATATTGGAATGAATTTCGCCAGCCGATTGCAGTTAAATCTGACTGGCCAGAGTCAGGAGGCTTGTTTATTGTTCATTTTACACAATAGATTCAAAAGTGCTTGCGGTGATCACGCATCTATCATTGCTTAGGTAAATTTGTTGGATGGACAGAGTTTAGTTTACAGAAGTCGACGACGTGACATGGTTCTTCGCGTGTTCCTTGTTGACATTCACAGTTCGGATATCCTCGGCATTGTTTGGTTCTCGTTGGGCAGCCAAGATTACCGCATCTCGCAAGGTCCGTTCGGTAAATAGTAATGTTAATTATTTTGATTTCACGTTTACCCTTAACTATGAGTCCATCTAGAGAAGAGCCAATCCGCGTGATTGGAGACACGAACATCACTTGCAACCTAGATAGTCTGGAACATCGAATAAAGGTTGGGGATTTGTCTCTCTTTTATAGATACTTCCACTGAAAGTGTTCAAGTGACTTTGCACATTTAGTTCCATCAGGAGCGGTACATATCAGAAATACGCGATTGACTGTAGCTGCTCATCGTTTTGAGGTTCAACTCTAACTTGACTGTTCAAGAATTCTTTCATTCCGAGAACTGCGTTTATATGGAATAAACTTCCTGAGAATGTTTTTCCAAGTGAATGATCTGTTGATTGCTCAAAAAAAGATACTAAAAAATATGGTGATTCTTGTAAGCAGTTATTTACTGAGTTACAAATTTTAAACGTTATATCCATGTTTATTTTAAATTGTGTCACTTTCATTAAGATTCATCACCATGAGTTTCAGCAAAGGGATACTATCCGCATAGCTGCTGGTTATACTCTCAGGCAAAATTATAATCTGATAGTTCCTGTATACAAATTAACATCTGTATCAAACGGACCTCATGTTATGTCTATAAAAATATTTAATAAACTTCCAACATTCATTAAGAACATTTCAAATCCCATGAATTTCAAAAATAGCGTTAAAAATATTCTCTACAAAAATGCCTTTTATTCACTTGATGAATATTTTCAAACTGATCTAGTTACTTGACATCACTATTGTTTGCTTGTGTACTATTCTACTGTGAAAGTTTATTTTATCAAACTTCCTCGATGAAAAAGCAACTTTCTGCCTCAAGATTCAATGTGTGTTCAATATTTTTTTCCGACTCACTCTATTAATATTGATATTTAACCACAAATAAGAATTGTAGTGTGATGCTAGATAACCTATAGCCTTCGTCATGAATGTGGCTGTCGTGCACAAAAATAATTTTTCAAATACGACTGGTAGTTCTAGAGATTAGCTTTTCAAAACAAACTCCTCAACTTCATCATACAAGTAAAGATGTACTGTAGAAATAATACTATTTTCAAAAAATTAAGTGAATTTTCATTTTTCACAAATATTTATTCATTCATCAATTTTTAATTTGCTTATAGACTGATCGAGTTAGGGGTAGGTATATTATACTTATCAAATCTAATCTGACCAAGATCTCTTTATATTTGCAGAAAAAATAACAGTTCGAAAAGCAAGAATTTAAATTAGTCGCGTGTCTGTTGACCAATAAAATTGATGGTGTCCACAGCGGTGTTGCCAAGTGTACTGGTTTTCAATATCCAATCACAGAACTAAAATATAGTGATCTAATTTGACAGACGCCATTTTTATGGTTATTGTCAGCTCGATGTGAATAATACAACTGTTATAATCCGATTTGTGTAATACAATTTTCTAATTAAAGAACGTTTTCTTTTATAAAAGGTAGGTCTCGGCGGATGTCTATTTTGCTGCATATTCTGTGGCATCAGTTTACATTCCAAAAATATTTTTTCAGATTATTTTTGGTTTGAATTTTACCATTACTACCACCAAAATGGTTGAAATATGTTTTAAACCTCGTTATAGATCATCCATACCAGACAAAAAGTTTTTTTTTTTATAAAAAATTGCAGTTGAACAGATTGTAGATTGTAGAATAAATTGAATACAATCTGAAATGAATCTTCTTTCTTATGTATAAACTTATATACTAACTATAAATTCTTGTAATGAAAACTTCAATCCAGTTCAAATCATCTAAAATCTAAAGGAACAACTCGTTCAGGCCAGTCTCAACTCTCTACAATGTAGAGCAATGAACTGACACCTATCAGGAAACAATTACTTCCCTGGCTAATACCACGAAGGGTGTTGGATTATATCGGACAGTGCAGGATTCTTCACTGAATTCATTTCTGCATATCCTGTTGTCGATACAACTGCCGCAATAGATTTTCATTTATTGGAACAAACCTGAAAACCGGTTTCGGGCTATTTGGAAACTCGTCAGTGCAAGGTAGTGTCTATCATCAACATAAAGTCGATGATTTCCGATAATTGAAAACCGTATTCCTTCAGAGTCGTATCATTCCTCGAACTAGGCTGAAGCAGACAAAAAAACAACAGGTTTTTCATCGCCCCATTTACCAACCGCATATCCGAAATTTGCCCAATTCCTCGTATAAGGAAAGAAAACTTTTCTAATTGTCTCACAATAATTGAAAATCTATTGCAGCAGTTGTATCGCCAACACCATATGCAGGAATAACTTCAGTGAAGAATCCTGCACTGACACCTGTCGGATATAATCCAACACCCTTCGTGGTATTAGCCAGGGGACTAGTTGTTTTCTGATAGTTTTCACTCCATCAACCTACAGTGTAGGTAGTTGAGACTGGCCTGAACGAATTGTTCCTTGATTTATAGCCAATCTAGTTTGCTACATTTTTTAATTTCCAACCATGGTTTCGTGTAAATTTCATGTGGAAAACGATTTCATTGATTTAAACGTTAACGGGTTCATATACACTTCCCTCTCTAAAATTTCTGTGATATCAACACAAAAATTTCTACTGCTGGAGATATTTTCAACAAAACGTTTTATTGCGTTTTGTGTTAATTGGATCCAATGTATAATCAATTATCCCCTCCAATGCATTTCTTGTACTTGATTCTTAGATTTAGTTGTCGAAAGGGACTTTGAATCACGAATGTACAGAAACTGTTCATACGCTCCGTGAATTTTACGATTTGGCAATATTGATTATTTGTATTGTTCCTATTGGTTAATTGAAAAAGAAGCGGGACTAGGCCGGTGACGTCACGGGCCCGGAAAATCCGATTTTTAATAGTTAACTACGGGAAAACAACGGTATTTAGAGAGCTGAAACGAGCTGTTTTTCAATTTGAAATTACTATCAATTGAACTGTAGACAAAAAATCATGAAACAAGCCCATTCTGATATGCACTTTTTGGTATACCTACCCATAAGCTCTCTCAGCGATTCGATTTTCATCTCTTCAATCGTCGCAAAACAACCCCTTTCATGGGTATCTTGAGAACACGAAATAGTCGCAGGGGGGCAAATCTGGTGAATACGGTGGTTGAGGTATATGATACGGGTGTTTTTGGCCAAAAAATTACGAGCAAGCAATGACGAGGGAGTAGGTGCATTATCGGGATGAAAAAGCCATGAATTGTTTTTCCGCAATACCGGACGTTTTCTTCGTATTGCTTCTCGCAAGTGTCGAATGACTTCAAGATAATATTCCTTATTGATAGTAGTACCATGTGACTAGATGCACTACGACACGGTAATCGAAGAAAACAGTGTTATAACAATATACCCATGATTCGTCACCAGTTAATGACCGTTTTAGGCAAATATGGGTCGGTGTTGACGTTATTCAACAATTCATGAACGATGCTCATGCATCGATTTTTTTGGTCAAAATTCAGCAAATTTGGAACGAACCTCGTTGCCACACGCCTCATGCCCAACTCCTCTAATAGTGATTCGACGATTCTCCATAACATTTTCTCCGCTTTCTCAACATTTTCATCGGTTGTTGATGTGCTGGGGTCTGGGCTTGAACCCCTTTTAAACATTTTTCTGACTCAGAATACAATCACCGAATACCACTGTCAACATTTCAAGTATTTTCGAGCACGCAAAACACTTTAAGCTTTTATGCCTCACCAACAAAATAAACATGCTAAACAGCTGAAACTGTGTACCAATATAAAAAAAAAATAGAAAAATTATCAATTGAATGTACGTAGCCCGAGAAATTTGAACATTCACCTTATTTTTTGAACAGCGGTTCTGTATAAATATATTTTATGTACAGTGGACTGCAAGACATACAATTACTTTTCTACAAGTATCTTCTTCATCTGAGTCCATGAGCAGGTTCGATATTCTTCTGCGCCAAAGTATGTTATCATAAGTTGAACCACATATTTGTATAGTCAATTTATCATTTTTGATTTTAGCATTTCGTCTTCCCCGACCATCATCAAGATCTAGCCTTCCTTTGTAAATATTTACAGATGTTGGTTCCAGAACAGTCTGGTCATCGATGGATATCTCTCGAATACTTTCACCATCAACGCTGGTGTTCCTCAGGGATCCATATTGTCTCCAACCCTCTTTTTATTGTATATTAACGACTTATTGAAAAAAAACAACAATTGCTGACGGCAGCACACTTGTCTCGTCATTCCTTTTGGATTCCAGAATATCGACTACGAAGGCACATCTTCACCGGCAGCAGGAGGTTGCATATCTCAATGATTCAGAAATGATTTCGAATTGGGGTGAAAGTAACCAGGTTCAATTCCATGCCACAAAAACCTAGGCATCAGTTTCCTCCAATAATAGGGGAGCCCAAGCGGGGATTTCGGGATTTACTAAAGCGCGGCAGATTAATATACAGGGGGATACCTTGTACCCGGTTAAGTACCTCCACCAAATATGAGCCCTATATATATGGCCGCCTTTGAGGGATAAAGGATCAGATTAGTAAAAAAAAATTGATCATCAGAAATTCTCGAGCGCGTCAGATTAAGGTAGGGTGAGTTAATTACATGCTAAAAAGTGTATATTCCAGTAATCTGACAATTTGAGCGTGACGTAAAGAAAGGGGAAGGCATCAAAGTTGTAAAAAAAACGTCATTTCGACATTCTCGAGCGTAGCTATTTTTTTTTATTTTGAAGAAAATAATTCAAGGATAACGATAAATATATAATCTGACTATTTCCGCAAGCCGGAAATCGTCAGTTTAATGCGTGAAGCTGTGTGATACCTATATTTACCTCTCCGAGTTTCTATTCCTCTATTTTCTATTCACTTTTTCATAAGGGCATTTTCAAACTTATACTAAACTACTATATATACTTATACAATATATAAGTTTGAAAATGTCCTTATAGGACGAAACTGCAGTAACGTTAGTTACAAATAAAAGTGGTAAAAAACATAGAAAGTTTCATTTCTCTTTTCTTCATTAATTAATCTATTGATTATAAAAAATTACATTTTTTTGAGCATTTCAAAAAAATATTTTTTTTATAAATTCAAGTATTCTACTTAAAAAACATGTACTTATTTATTTGCATGTCATTTCCTGAGCTTTTCAATTAATTAAGTGTAAAGAATTAATTTTTTTTTAAATATTGTTTTTGTCAGATTAAGCGAATCCCTCTAGATAATCGTCAGATTATGAGACAGCACATCTAAAACATAAAGATATATATCTTAATCTAACGCGCTTTGGTATTTCGAAATGGCGAATTTTTTTGCACATTATAATAATGGCCGCGTGTTTGCGTCAGATCGAAATCGTCAGATTATTGAATGAGACCTTTTTTTTTGTTGCACTCAACACCCCTTAGAAAATCTGACGCGCTCGATTAAATTTTTTTTTCTTTACACTTTTAACCCTTACGTACAACCACCCACATCATGCAAACGATCAGATCAACATACCAACATTATGTCCATGTATGTCCGAGTATGTCCATGCAACAGCATTTTTTCACATATTTAAAAATCTATAACCGCTTCCCCATCGATGAAAAGATATATATTATATAACATTTTCTTCTTCTTATCATCTAACCTTTGCAACCTAATATGTCTCAATGACGCTCGAGTAAATCCCCATTTTGCATCGTGGGCTCCCATGCTACAAGAAGATAAATGTCTCCGAACCGAATATAATAATGTCAGGTCAGACAGCTCTGCTTTCTGCTTCGATAAGTTTGTTGGGGGTTAAAATGGACACCAATATGTCATGGCATAATCATGTCGCTGGAATTGCAAAGGCTGCTTCTCAAAAGCTTGGAACACTGTTCCGAACCAGAAAGCTGTACACACTTCGGCAACTTTTGATCCTTTATAAAGCTCAGGTCAGACCTTCTTTGGAGTATTGTTCTCATGTATGGAGCTCTGCCCCCAAACATACTCTTAAGTTGCTGGATTCCATCCAGAAAAAGAGCCATCCGCCTGATTGGAGACGCGAACATCGCTTGCAATCTTGGTAGCCTGGAATATCGAAAAAAGGTTGGAGATTTGTCTCTCTTCTATAGATACTCTCACGGGAAATGTTCAAGTGACTTGGTACATTTGATTCCACCAAGAGCGGTAATTATCAGAAATACTCGATAGACTGTGGCTGCTCATCGTTTTGAGGTTCAACTCAGTACACCTCAAACTTCACTGTTTAAGAACTCTTTCATCTGTAGAACTGCGTTTATGTGGAATAAACTTCCTAAGAATGTTTTTCCAAATTTATTTAATCTCCAGCGATTCAAATCCAATGTGAATCGATACTTTCGCACAGGCACCGCTCTGAGAGTACCTTAAGGATTTTCCTGTAGTGCTTGTGTTTTTTCCTTCAAAACATTCTGAGACATTTGTATTTCTTCTCTAAGTTTTAGAGGTTTTAATATATTATCTATTTTACTCCTTTCGAATGGTCAATTTGGATAGACTTTTGTTTCAGTCCTTTCCCATCATCTCGCCTTGAAAATACGCCCCACACTTTGCGAATTGCTGCAAAATATTTATCCAGCCATCATCACAAAACGATGACATTAGTAGTTTTATCGTAGATTGCGATATTGCTAAACCCGCAACAGGGGTATCTGATAGTTCTTTATAAATATCGTGTTCTAAGCATAATGTAATCAAGATTGATTTCGCAAATATACTGAACTGTGATCTTTCGCTAAGCGAAAATCTTATCAGTTTTTTTCAGGGAAATGATAAATCATTTTGTTTTTTACAGATTGGTGCTATAATGATTGTTTCGATTTTGTAATCTATTTAAAAAATAAATAGATATGTTGTTGAACTTATTCGACATTGAATTTTGCTGGCCAATATTCCAACACGGGGTTAGAAAGGTCTATCAACTTCCGTGAAATTTTGATATATTGATAATAGTATGGCTCTGTAAATTTTCCATAGTTATAATAGTTCCTTTGACTAGTTTCGTAAATGTGAATTTTATTCCAATATTTATTCGCCTCATGAGTATTTTTTGCCAAGATGTTTTATATAATGAATTGTTTTTTCAAAAATATGGCAAACGCTCTATACGAATAGATGGCTCGGAGAGTTGAAAACTAGCTTCACACAAAAGGCACGGAATGAAATCATCAAACTATGAATTCGCTCTATTGGGTGGTGAAATAAGGTAAAATGATATTGACAGATAATTGTCGTTTTAGTGAAACCTATAATCTAGTTCACAACTTTCAGATATATTAAATATTCCAAATTTACGAGATATCGAACATTCTCTGTTTCCATTATACTCGTGCACAAATTTCCAAATTTTGTGTTTAGTTTTGGCAACATTCTTGAAAGTTTTGGTAATTTCATTGCTATTAGAACCAAACACCGAGGACGCACTTGCCCGAAAATCTTCGAATTCTTCTGGATGTGTTTTCACTACAAATCAATTCATTTTTTATTTCTTATTATTCGAACTTTGGTGTTTTCGCGAGTTTCCTGGTGGGTGTTTTTTCTTTTCCTTTCTTACTCTTCCACAAGTGTTTCTATCTCATTCTCATAATTTTTATAATTGTATATAAATGTCACCTTCATCCAGGTGAAAAAGAATGAAATCTCGAATCTGACTGAATCGTCGTTAGTGATTATTTATGAAAAAAATTAATTATTTCAAATTCGGTGATATTATTTCACTTTATAATAATGATAATATATTACATTTGAATGTTACCTTCTGAATTGATTGGGAGCCAAGGGTATGCGAGGGGTGCTTAAAAAAATGTAAAAAGTGAATATTACAAATGCGCTTCAAATTGATTTGGTTATGGCTATTTCCGAAATCAAAATACTGCAAACTTCAGGAGTAATTCAAAATTATCAAGAAATCATCAAAAGTTGAATTATTTAAATAACTTGTTCACAATGAAGATACTTTATTCTTGAACAATGCGTATACGGTTATCGAATATGTAGTAAGTTTTGGCGATATTTGAATTTCGATTGTGCAACGAATCAAAAAATGTCCATTTATTGCGCCTTTAATGGACCACACTGTATATACCTACTAGTGAAATTTGCAATTTCAAAGTTAAATAGGTGGGAATATATAAAACTTGGAGAAATCAAAGTTAAGCGTTCTTAAACTTCATAAAAGGTGACATACCGTGTGTCAACGAATCTATTAGACAAGTCATAACGTCATAACCTATTAATTGAATCAAAAAATGATTTGGTATATTTTTCACTTTTCGGTCACTTCCGGTTTCACTGGAAATGGCTTCCGTTCTAAATTTTTAAATGGAACACTTTGTATATTGTAATATTTTTTAATTTCTGAGACAATTCTGGATCAAAATGTGTCATTTTGCGAAAGTTTTTACGCCTACTCAGTTTTTTCATAGTCACTTTTGAAATTGCATCTAAGTGGCCATGATAAGACGTAAACTAACCTAAGGACCTCCAGGTGATATCAGAAAAGTACAATTGCAAAGGTTTATTGACTAAATTAGTAGATATGAATGAGACAAGTTGGCAAAATTACATTTTCGTGTATAACTATTATTTTTCAAATGCTGGCGACCATTTTTTTGACAAGCACTTTATGAAATAAGAACTTTTCGACGAATCTAACGACAATAATTTATTTGCGATTGGAATACAATTAAGAACATAAATATAATATTACTGAGGAAAATATTTGATAATAATTTATTTACTTTTGTCAAGTGTACCATGGACAATAATTTATTTATTTTTGTAAGCATTTTCCGCAATAGGTTTTTTTTGACGAATCTAACGTTACTCATTTATTTGCTATTGCATCAACAAATTTAAGAAAATTAAGTAATTATTTCAGCGATGCACTTAGATTTTTTGCAATATAATAATTTCTTAAAAATTTCACTATTGTAAATTTCCAAAGCGCATTCCTTCTTGTTCAAGACACATTCCAGCTCGTTCAATTCAACATGCTTCGTAACATTGAGGCGTTATACTTCCAAATGCCTAAAGAATTCTTTCTTCTAGAAGATGTAATTTTGCCAACTTGTCTTATTCATATCAAACGTACTAGTCACTAAAACTCCGCGATAGTAATTTTCTGATGTCACTTGAGGTCCTTAGATAATTTTACGTCCGATCAAAGGTGACTCTAAAAAAATTAAGTAGGCGTAAATACTTTCCAAAATGTCACATTCTCATCCAGAATTGTCTCAGAAATTCATAAATGTCACAGTATACATGGTGTTCCATTTCAAAATATAGAACCGGAGCCATTTCCGGTGAAACCGAAAGTGACCGGAAAGTGGAAAATGTGTGATAACTCTCCTCTTCACATACCATTTACCTATACCAAGTCTCATTTTGATACACCTAATAGTTTAGAAGTTATGACTTGTCTAATATATTCGATGCCACCCGGTATTTCTGTTTGCCTCTAAAATATTCCTACGATCAAGATACCTAGACTAGCAGTTTTTAAATAAATGCATGATATAATACAGATGTCTTTAAATTTCAGTAATCTGATAATGTTGTGGAATATTTGAAATCAACCTACTTGACTATATCAAAAGGTGCGATAGGAATCGAAATGAAACAAAAGTGATTCATTTTAATTCCATTCAAGTTCATCTGACGTCATCCTCCGAGATTACATGATTCGTTTATAACTCACCTACACGCAATAGAAAACGAATAATACCTCACGTTTTTTATATAGTTATAATGTTCTACCTGCAAAGTTAATTGTACAAGATTTTTTCAATTGCTTCTAGTTTTGCGCAGCAAATATTGTGTCATTAGTAAGTTCAATAAGTCAATTACAACTTTAAAAAAATGCAGGAAAAGATGTATTCGATCAGGAGTGACCTTTTGATTCAACGGGCCAATTTAAATTTTGAAGTTTTTTGGCAGGCCGCACGTAAAGTAACACTTATTAATAATTTTTAAAACTTCATTTATAACAAACATTAGAATAAAGAAATATGAAATAAAAAAAAATGAAGATTTCATATTCAAATTTTCATCCAAAAAAAACAAACAGGAAAATTAATTTACTTGAAATTTCTAATAAGAAATTTGGCACTGTTTTTACAAACTGATCAATATCAGCCGGAATTGATGAGGTAGCTACAAGTACGCAGCTTTCTAATCGTACATCACTCAGTCTTGATCGGTAGTTATTTTTGATTAATTTCATGGTTGAAATTCATTTTTCGCAAACATACTTACTTTCGAGCAGAGAAATCATTTGCTTTGCATTTTTCATCAAAAGCGGAAATTTCTTGGGGCTCACATAAGATTTATAAAAATTTTCGGTGTTTACTGAGGAAAATACATTTTTTAAATCGATATTATTCTGAATGCCAATCACTTCCAGTTGAAAGTCTTCGGGAACTGTATCCAATATCGATATTGAATGGCGAGTAAAACATTTTTATGGAAACCACTGTCTTCTCATTTTTGAACATTTGGAATCGTAATTGAAATGTCTATATGTTGTGCGCATTTTTGAGAACTACTAACGTTTTCTTTTTCTAAATATGGAAAGTGAGATTATTCTGCAAAAAATGCTGTTTCCACAATTTTAGTCTGCGCCCAAATTGTATCATATAAATTTCAGATAAACTGTCCTTTGCCTTGAAGTTCCACATTAAGATCATTGAGATACTGAGTCATGTCGATAAGAAACCCAAAATCGCACATCCATTCTTTATTACCAAAATGAGAAAAGGCATATCTCTTCATATCCAAGAACAATTGTATTTCGCTTTTTAACTTGTATACTCTTTTTACACGCTTTATATTAGCTTCACCTGTATATGTATGTATGTTTGTTTGTAACTCTCAAGCTCGGGATCTGTATTTGACCAAATTATCGACATTATTGCTATCGACATTTTTTTTAAATAAGCTTAAAACAATAACGAACGAAAAATATGTTTAACTTTTTAGTTCGATGTTCTTTAAAAGCGTGTTTTTTAGTTTTTTAAACTATATTTATTAGCATTGCGTCTCTACCAAGCCAACGTATTTCGTTATTAAAAAACCACGTCGCCATATTCTGTTTCTGAATCTTTCAGGAATTATTTAAATTCACGGGGATTTAATACACCCGACTTGATTAGTTTTTTAATTATTGGCACTGTGTCATTTGACATACTCAATCTTTTAGCACACAAATTTTCCTGGTGAATTATGCAGTGGTTAACGAATATTTCCCTTCTTGTGACTTTCTTAATGTCTTGAAATAGATTTCCCGGTACTTCTACCTTCATACTTGACATTGTTCGTGCTCTATCTGACGGTATATGATCTTTTCTAATGAAATTGAAAAATTTTCCAACACAGACTTAGGTTCATCGTACAGGTCTTTTCCGGTTGTAGTACAAGAAAAACTCATATTGTTCCAACAGGTACTAGACCCAATTACAGGACACAGTATACAATTTTGAGATGAAAGTGTTGAATATAGAAAATATATACATATCATAAAAGTAATAATACATTCATTGAATATTTGAAAGAAAATAAAGGAAAAAAATAACAAATTTCAAGTAAGTGTAAAATAATTTGCAAAATATATAATACACAGTTTTGGGATAAAAGTGTTGAATATAAAAAATATATTCATATATACCGTAACAATAATACCTTCATTGAAAAAAATTAAATTAGTATTTGTTGCTTCAAATAGTTTTTATCTCTTTTTTGAATATATTCAATGGTGTTGGATAAATGTCTACTTTCTGACACAGCTGATTGAATTTATAGCACATTGCAAATAAGGGAGATTTAAATAACATATTGGTTCTGGTGTTGGCAGGTAAAAACATTGTTCAGTTCTTTCACTGATTCTCGGCACATGAAACTCTATTAGTTGAAACAGTAATTTTGGTGAGTTGGCAAGATTGTTCACCAGTTTATTGGCGTGAAGTTATCCACAGATTTCTGGTCACACATGCTGACGTAGGGGAAAATAAAAATCTGTGGTTGGGATATGAAATTATAAGCACCCGTACTAATATCTGTGGCTGGAAATACCTATTCACTATAGGTTGAACGTGAAATTATTAAGACTATTTGGTGTATAACTTTTTATATAATCTTGAGTAGATTGACGTGTTGATAACCATTTTCTCATCAACAATACAGATTTAGGAAAGAATAATATTGGAAATATCAGACTTCCTTTCCAATACTCAATGTAGAAATGACACCCGATGATGTGCGTTCATGAGAATCACACAACTTCCATAGTTTCTTGAGTAAATTAACTTGGCGATAACACTTTTCTTGTCATCTAAACATATTTCAAAAAAGAAAATTATTGAAACAATCAGATTCATTTATTGAGATTCCTTGTAGAACTGGAACCAGATGATGTGCGTTCATGGAAATCACACAACTCTTATAGAATCTTGGGTAGATCAACATAGTGGAAACTGTTTTCTTGTCACCCATACAGCTTTCGAAAATAAAATTGTTTAAACGATCAGATCTACTTTTTTTAAACCGCTTGTAGAATAAGAACCAGATGATGTGCGTGCAGCATAAAAATCGAACAAGACTTATGGAATCTCGTGTAGATTAACGTAGTGATAACAGTTATCTTGTCACCCATACAGATGTCCAGGAAAAAAAATGTTGTAAAAATCAGACTCACTTTTTAAAACACCTTGTAGAATTGGAACCAGATGATGTGTGTTCATGAAAATCACATAGTGAAAACCGTTTTCTTGTCACCCATACAGATTTCCATAAAAAATTGTTGAAACAATCAGACTAACTTTTTGAAATCCTTTGTAGAATTGGAACCAGATGATGTGCGTGCATAAAAATCGAAAAAGTCTTATGAAATCTCGGGGAGATTAACATAGTAATATTAATTTTCTTTGTTACAAATTTTTTCCTGGAATTCTGTAAGGGTGACAAGATAACTGTTATCACTACGTTGATCTACACGAGATTCCATAAGACTTGTACGATTTTTATGCACGCACATCATCTGGTTTCAATTCTACAAGGGGTTTCAAAAAGTTAGTCTGATTGTTGCAACAATTTTTTTCCGAAATCTGTATGGGTGATAAAAAAAACGGTTTTCACTAGGTTGATCTACCCAAGATTCTATAGGAGTTGTGTGTTTTTCATGAACGCACATCTCCTGGTTCCAATTCTACAAGAAATCTCAAAAAATGAGTCTGATTGTTTCAACAATTTTTTTTTCGAAATCTGGGTGACAAGAAAATTGTTATTACTATGCTGATCTACCCGAGATTCCATAAGACTTTTTCGATTTTCATGCACGCAGCACATCATCTGGTTCCAATTCTACAAGGGGTTATAAAAAGTTAGTCTGATTGTTGCAACAATTTTTTTTTCCAAATCTGTATGGGTGACAAGAAAACGGTTTTCACTATGTTGATCTGCCCAAGATTTTATAAGAGTTGTGTGATTTTCATGAACGCACATCTCCTGGTTCCAATTCTACAAGGAATCTCAAAAAATTAGTCTGATTGTTTCAACAATTTTTTTTTTCGAAATCTGTTCGGGTGACAAGAAAATTGTTATTACTGTGTTAATCTACCCGAGATTCCATAAGACTTACTCAATTTTCATGCACGCACATCATCTGGTTCCAATTCTACAAGGGGTTTTGAGAAGTTAGTCTGATTATTTCAACAGTTTTTTCTGGAAATCTGTATGTGTGACAAGATAACTGTTATCACTACGTCAATCTACCCGAGATTCCATAAGACTTTTTCGATTTTCATGCACGCACATCATCTGGTTTCAATTCTACAAGGGGTTTCAAAAAGTTAGTCTGATTGTTGCAACAATTTTTTATGGAAATCTGTATGGGTGACAAGAAAACGGTTTTCACTATGTTGATCTACCCAAGATTCTATAAGAGTTGTGTGATTTTCATGAACGCACATCTCCTAGTTCCAATTCTACAAGGAATCTCAAAAAATGAGTCTGATTGTTTCAACAATTTTTTTTCGAAATCTGTTCGGGTGACAAGAAAATTGTTATTGCTGTGTTAATCTACCCGAGATTCCATAAGACTTACTCGATTTTTATGCACGCACATCATCTAGTTCCAATTCTACAAGAGGTTTTAAAAAGTTAGTCTGATTATTGAAACAATTTTTTTCGAAATCTGTATGGGTGACAAGAAAACGGTTTTCACTATGTTGATCTATAAAAGTTGTGTGATTTTCATGAACGCACATCTCCTGGTTCCAATTCTACAACGTGTTATAAAAAGTGAGTCTGATTGTTTCAACAGTTTTTCCTGGAAATCTGTATGTGTGACAAGATAACTGTTATCACTACGTTTATCTACCCGAGATTCCATAAGATTCTTTCAATTTTCATGCACGCACATCATCTGGTTCCAGTTCTACAAGGGGTTTAAAAAAGTTAGTCTGATTGTTACAACAATTTTATTTTGGAAATCTGTATGGGTGACAAGAAAACGGTTTTCACTATGTTAATCTACCCGAAATTCAATAAGGCTTGTGTGATTTTCATTAACGCACATGTCCTGGTTATAATTCTTCAAGGTGTTTTAAAAAGTGAGTCTGATTGTTATATTTTTTCCTGGAAATCTGTATGGGTGACAAGATAACGGTTTTCACTATGTTGATCTATAAAAGTTGTGTGATTTTCATGAACGCACATCTCCTGGTTCCAATTCTACAACGTGTTATAAAAAGTGAGTCTGATTATTTCAACAGTTTTTTCTGGAAATACGTATGTGTGACAAGATAACTGTTATCACTACGTCAATCTACCCGAGATTCCATAAGACTTTTTCGATTTTCATGCACGCACATCATCTGGTTTCAATTCTACAAGGGGTTTCAAAAAGTTAGTCTGATTGTTGCAACAATTTTTTATGGAAATCTGTATGGGTGACAAGAAAACGGTTTTCACTATGTTGATCTACCCAAGATTCTATAAGAGTTGTGTGTTTTTCATGAACGCACATCTCCTGGTTCCAATTCTACAAGGAATCTCAAAAAATGAGTCTGATTGTTTCAATAATTTTTTTTCGAAATCCGTTTGGGTGACAAGAAAATTAGTATCACTATGTTAATCTACCAAAAACTCCAAGAGACTTTTTCGATTTTTATGCACGCACATCATCTGGTTCCAATTCTACAAGGGGTTTAAAAATGTTAGTCTGATTGTTGCAACAATTTTTTTTTGGAAATCTGTATGGGTGACAAGAAAACGGTTTTCACTATGTTAATCTACCCGAAATTCAATAAGAGTTGTGTGATTTTCATGAATGCACATAATCTGGTTCCAATTCTACAACGTGTTTTAAAAAGTGAGTCTGATTGTTTCAACATTTTTTCCTTGAAATCTGTAAGGGTGACAAGATAACTATTATCATTACATCAATCTACCCGAGATTCCATAAGACTTGTTCGATTTTTATGCACGCACGTCATCTGGTTTCATTTCAACAATGGGTTTAAAAAGTTAGTTTGATCATTCCAACAATTTTATTCTCAAAATCTGTATGGGTGACGAGAAAACGGTTTTCATTATGTTGATCTACCCGAAAAACTATGGAAGTTGTATGATTTTGATGAACGCACATCATCGGGTATCATTTCTACATGGGGTATTGGTAAGTAAGTCTGATATTTCCAATATTATTCTTCCCTAAATCTGTATTGTTAATGAGAAAACGGTTATCAATGCGTCAATCTACTCAAGATTCTATAAAAAAGCTATACACCAAATAGTCTTAATAATTCCTCGTTCAACCTATAGTGATAGGTATTTCCAGCCACATATATTAGTGCGGGTGATAATAATTTCGTATCCCAACCACAAATTTTTATTTTCCTCTACATCAGCATGTGTGTCAATCACCAGTTTGTATATGAATACGCAAGAATAATAAGTTATTCTGTCTTCAAGGGATACAAAATAAAAACGTAGTCCCTTGCATTAGAATCAGTGAACACAATTATTTGGTACTATTGAATTTGGTGTCAAAAACACGTAAAAATATAGCCAGTTGTGCTGTATCGCTAATATCGCAACTCTCATCAAATGCACTCAAGAAGCATATTTGCTATGTTCTCGGACAAGTTTTTAATTCTCCTTGCAATGGTGAATCTTAAACTAATGATTGAAATAATATTTATTTTATCAGTAACTTCTATTTCTGCAAAGGTTTCCTTTTTTTTGCCAATATTTGACTGACAATAAAACTAGCCTTCATTGCCGTATTTAATAAAATAGCTTTATTTTTAAAAATAGCCTGCTGTTTTTCAAGTTTTTCTTCATTAGAATAAATGTATCTATCCGGTGTTGTCCTGTTAAGTTTTTATGAGTTTTGGATCATAATGCCTTTTCATGTTATATTCTTTTAATGTTGACACAGTCTCTGAGCATATTAAGCATATAACTATATGAATTTCATAAGTTCGGACTTCCATTGTCTGAAATTATATAAAATGATTTGAAATCCCTGAAAGAACCAATAAAAAAAAGGGGAGAATTAAAAATGAATAGCTGAAAAATAACAATTATATTAAGTAAAAAAACCTGAAATGAAATAAAAGTGAAATAAAATGCAAGTAAAAATAGAACAATTGAACAAAAAATAAAAATAAAAAGTTAAGAGTTTCCAAGCCAAGTTACTTCACGACATTTCGATTGTTAGTATCCACAATCGTGGATACTACGAATGGAAGTCCGAACTAATGAAATTCATCATGAGACATTGTCAATCATCTTCAAACATATAGCTTTATCTTTGACGATAGTAGAAAAATACTCAAATTTCCACTTTTCTGGAAATGCCTGTGCTCATTTGCAACCTTCCGTTTTTTTCTTTGCTTTTCCGACATGCTATTATCGATTAAAAATTTGACAGTTGAAAAAATTGTAGCAAAACTTAGTGTTGAATAAAAAAAACTCTAATATAACATTTTTCACAATGATATTGCACTCACGCTTTTCAGGAAACACAAAAATTGATCACTTTAATGAAATGAGTGAAAACACTTTTGTCTAATTTCCACTAGTTATTGTATTTGTAGGAACCTTTTCGGGGTTTAGGCCCATTAGCAAGTATAAAGCTTATTTTTAAATTTGATATTTGAAAACGAGGTTGTATAAGTAATTTGTAAGTACGCTGGAAAGAAAGGTAATTCAATGAATAAGGGTGTCGGCTATAAAATTCAGCACTGGCGATTATAGAAATTACCGGGGTGGCCTGAAAGTTGGGAGAAAGTCGATAAAATAAATTCAATTTTAGAAATGCTTGGCGAGCCGCGCAAACATGTTTAACGGGCCGCGCGTTGCCCATCCGTGTACTAAATAAAAAACTGGAGGCGTAATTGAAATGTTTTTTCCGTATTTTATTACGCATATCGAAGGTGTTGCGAATGCTTGGAAAAGTGTAGTTAAGGAGAAGGTAACACTTCTGAAGAAGTCCAGATGGATTGATTTGACTTGAGATTAAGTGCCAACTTTCGGTATTGAAGAGAACTTGAAAATATCGAATGAAAACATGGGCATTCGCAGATTTTGTACGTACATAAGAGAAAAAAGTGGGTGATACTAGCTTTAGATTTGAATCTAATTCTTTCAATTTATCGTTGACCAGATGAATGATGGTCGCGAGAATAATTTGTTGAAATGTGTCAGCTTTACGATTACTTTGCGATGTAAAATGATTTGAATCAACAGTTCATGGAGAAAGAAAGCACCTCGTTTTGTATATCTTATGTAGCACATTATTAGGTAGGGGAGAGGAGGGTAATTGTACGCATCTAAGCAATATTTGTCATAAATCAAATGTTTTTATCGGTAAAAACTGCATATTTGCCATAGTCGTTCATTCATATGTTCCCTTTAACATAGCGGTCTCAAATTTTCTACAAAATAAAAGGAGTTGGTATAAAACAGATAAACCCGAGTTTTGTGGTTTGCGTACCATTACCCTTCACGGCGGTTAATGATAGGCATTTTGTCGGGTAATGATACGCAAATAAAAACTGTTTGAAAAAATCGTGTTTATTGAAAATTTTTAGAAAATATCATAAATTTAAAAAAAACTTATTCGTAATTTAAACTTAATAAAAACGAAGACTTAAAACATATTTTAGATATTTAACAAAAACATTAAACTTATTTCAGAAACTAAATTAAAATTTGCCAATAAGGTCCATTTTTGCAAAGGATTTTTTACTGCAAAAGTCGCATTCATAGTTAGTGGCAGAGTCCTGCCTACTCCATTTAGCATGTACCCACTTCCAGCAGGTAACACATCTGTACCAAATTTCCCCATCTTTTCCGAAATCTTCACATAACAAGCATTGATCCTTCTCGTTTGAATCCACATACATGTCATCCAGTCCATCATCATCAACAAGATTTTTCTCGTCAATTTCGTGGTCCTCGGAAGTATCAGAATCTACTTCCATATTTCTTTTATTCATTTTTTTTTGCGTAATGGCACTTTTGCTTTGATAATTTTACCCTTTCCTTCTCGAGCAAAATTTATTTCATTCCTTATTTGTTGCTTCTACTCGAGAATTAATTTCATCGGTGTAGCTGCTAATATTTCTAACTTTCCCTTGGTACATTTTCTAGTTTTTCCTTCTCCAGAATATGACGGCAATGGTGGAAGTTTTGCAATGCTGACTTCGTCTTTTGCTTAGGCATTTATCACTTTAGAATTTCGTTTAGGACAGGATTGGGGTACAATTGGAACGTTGGAATTTGTGGAGTCCAAATCATCAGATACAGTAGGCAAATATTGACTAACAGCTTCAAAATCCTCTTTGGTAAATTTATCTGGATTGAATGGGTGGATTCCAGATAAGTTGAAACCTGATATAGCTTTTTCCATTGTCGCAATTTTAACGTAGGCATTTTTAAATATTTCTGCCAAATCTGGGACAGTTATTTTATCTTGCTTGACAGTTTAAAAAAAAATATCGCACTCCGTATTGAAAGCGCATTTGAATTGGTCAAAAAACGAAGTATCTAGAGGTTGTAAGCGGTGGGAGGTATGTGGCGGTATTGACAAAATGTCAATTCCATTATCTTTGCAATAGTTATAAATCGGAATGGATATATGGCTAAAATGGTTGTTGAGCACCAGGAGAACACGGTTTGCTTTACTTGAATTTACATGCAATTTAAAATGCTGTAACCACTGAAGAAAACATTTTTCGTCGCTCCAGCCATTATCGGAAACTGCATAAATTAACTCTAGTGGTCCATTTTTCGTCAATGTAGGAGACATTCGTTTTCGAGGAAATATTAGGAGGGGTGGAGTAAAGGTCCTAGAAGCACTCATTGCGCATATGGCTGTTACGTTCTTTCCACGTTCCCAAGATATTTTTTATCCAAATTGTTTTACGCCTTTTGGTCCCAGTTGCTTAGTTGGCTTCTGAACAGTTGAAATCCCAGTCTCGTTAACATTGAAGATTCTGCTTGGACCAAATTTAAATTTTTCTAACAAAGATGCCAAATTGGAAAAAATATTTTAACGGATTCATTGAAAGCAGTAATTCTATTGACACTTGTTCCTTCAGATTTTCTTAGGCTAATTTGGGGATTTTTCTCAAGAAATAATCGCAGCCAATCCTTGCTTGCTTCTTGGCGAGTTTTATTAAAATCGTGTCATATTCCATTGGCTCCTGCATATTGAAACGCGAGTTTTCGTAACTCTACCGGAGTCAATCCATGAAACAATTTAGCTAGTTTCAGAACGTGACTTGCCATTTGAGTTTCAACCTCAGCTGAGAAGATAGAGGGCCTTCCTAGTCTAGGACCAGATCTGTTGTTCTTTCTGCGCGCTCTCAGTGTTGCCTCCTGAATGTTGAATGATCTGGAAACCTCTCGAATTTGTCTACCAGAATCTATTGCCTCAAGAGCTTTCTGTAAAGTCTCCTCGGTCCAACCAGCGATATTTGTTTTTCTCACGTACTTGTTAGGCATCTGAAACAACAATATGGGCAGCTGAAACACATGTACTGATGGTTTCGGTATTATGCGGGTAATGATACGCCAATGAGGGTAATCGTACTCAACCGCGTATCATTACCCGATTGACGCCATTTGTCTTATGAGTTGTTTGAACAAATTATTGGTCGATATTGCCACGAAATGTATACGGCATTTGGTTCAGTAGGGACCAGTTCATTCATGAAAAAAATAGGGCAACTTTGAAATGAAAATGTAATACTTAGGTTTACTTGAATCACGCACAAATGCTATAACAAAAATGCTGAAAACTAAAAATGGTCCATATCTAACGAACAAAAGCGTAGAACTGAAATGTACCGCAACAGAGTTGTTGAAATACGTGTATGCCACGAGTCTATCCAATTAGCACCGACATTCAATGATCGCTTGGTCATACACGGCCATGCGTACCATTGCCCGCTGCGTGTGATTACCCGCCTCTCTCCTACTGTTTTCCTTCAAAGTTTCATATTTGCATAAATATGGAAAGATGAAAAATAAATACTTTTGTAAAATAAATTATTATGGTTAAACATGTGGGAAACATTTCAACTCCATATTTCTAATCCAACTCAACGCCACATTTCTCAACCCCATACTCATTGAAATTTACCGCTTCCGTACAAAGTTGAACAAACCGCATTAACAATTTCCTTTCATTTTGATCATTCTGAACAAATTAACAATAACAAATTCTCCTGATTGTTTGAAATTGAAAGTGGCTGTTACTCATTAAGTTACCTCACTAATCTGCGTGATGGTTTTCTATGATTTATACTTTCTAGAGCATGGCATTCGACAATTTTTTTTTGCAAACTAAGTATACACTGAAAGTCCGCCGACCTTGTTCATATTCAAGTTCAAACCAATAGTTAGTTAATTCCTCTCCTACACGTACAACTCGTTAACAAATGAGTGTTTCTCAATCTTTAACTTTCAAACCATGGAAAATAAGTGGTGATTTGTTTTTATGTTATTTCTAAGACTCGGTTGAATTCAGTAAACTCATATATATTGTTATCTTCTTAATTCGTGTTGATATTTTTATCTTTTAAACACCAACGTTTTTTAGGCTGTAACTAACAAATCGATTGTGTTTCAATCAAGACTGGTTTAGCCTAGAGACGCCACGAACTATGGCCATTTCACATACCATATTGAGTAAATTTTATGTCTCATTTATAAATTTTAACTTCAAATCGGTAATGGCTTCATCTAATTTACGCAATTGGCTATTATGTACTGAAGTGAAAATTTTCCTATCACTTTATTTAAATCTTGAAATCCTTCGATAACAAACAGACATCCTTGTCAACTTTGACGTAGTATTCGTTTTTACGAATATATCAGTATCCGAAACCGTATCCATCCTCAGAACGACACACAAATTTCTCCAAGACACTCTCAACTTCATCAGCCACTAAATGTCTTTGAAACCAGGGCCATTGACACAACCTCAAACCTATGTGTTTGTTGGCTTCGATACGTAGATGGTGTATTTGTTATAGGTTTGAGAATTTCCATACATTTCTAATCCAAATCAAATATCCTTATACTTTGACCTAAAATTCATAATGGAAGTCGAAAATAACAACTCACTGTTTTTCATAAACCAGCCAATACCAACCGCTACCTCCAAGCTAAGTCCCATTATTATCCTTCCTAATTAAGTTCCGTTTTGAATTATCTCATACACAGATCTATTAGACTCACTGAGAAAAACATTAGGTTCAAGGAAATAGACGAACTCAAGTCTGCTTACCCCCAAAGCGACTAACCCGACTTTCAAATCAAAAGATCCATTCAACTTCAAAAAAAAACCCAGACCTCACATTCCAAACTGCTCGATGACTAAACTGACCACACAAAAGCTTCTCTTCCTTGGCCGGCCCAACAAAAGAGTCTGCAATAGAACCTATGAACATGAACTACCTGTAAATTAGACCGCAGACTCATCCTTCCTTAAACAGGCCACACAACAAGTTTATAAAACACCGAAACCAATAAAAAAAACTTCCCAGACGAGAATAATCCGCAAAGATATTGAAATTGAAAAACTTGTCAACTAACAACAAACGAGATTATTAAGAAAGATTTCCGCATTGATGGTGATCATTACTGTCCCACCACACATTTCATAATATTACACACCGTGCTTCTGCAAGTTACACCCCCTTTACCAATTCCCATTGCACCCTTACTCCCACTAACGGTTCTGTCCTCAACCTGTGACACATAAGGTTTATACTGGTTCTAGGAAATCAGGATCATGCGCATTTTACATAGAGCGTTCTGGTTTATTGAGGATAATTTCGGACTGAACCAGAACAAACCAGAACCAGAACAAATCTATAAGGTTAGGTTAGGTTGATCATGTCCATTTTGTTATGTAGCGTATCCTTGTAGTCAGTTGAAATGTTATCTAACCTCAATCAGCAATTATTTAAATCAAATAAATAAAAAACATCCTAGAAAATAGCCCAAACAAATTTCCACATGAATGAGCATGAGCAACGGGAACAGTTCTCAATAGTTCAGACTCGAGAGCAAGAACGATTCGGGACGGTTCAAAACAGTTTAGGAGCATTTCGCAGTCGAAACCAGAACAAAGGATTCATCAATCCGAAATTATCTTCAATAAACCAGAACGCTCTATATCAACTGCGCATGATCCTGACATCCTAGAACCTGAATTTCGTAGAACCAGAACAAACCTGTAAATACAACTAATAGGAAACCCTCGCTTGGGAGTAGGCATATTGAGACACTTGCGAAGACGTGACGTGAATTGGGATTGGACAGATTGGGACCCCGGCGTCAAATCACAAAACCTTTAAAAAGCGTGTTACAATCTGCGAAGTTGGCAGATTAAGACTCAATGTAGCCATACTTTCCAGTTCTTGATAATGGTTTCGTTTTCAATACTTTGTCGACTCATTTATGATGCACGAATATTACTGGAGTTTTTTCCCAACACCAAATCGTTATTTTTAACACCTCGACACGTGTTTCGATCACCAATTGATCATCTTCAAGAGGAAGATTAAACTAGAAACTAACGCGAAGCTAACGCTATTTATGCTATACAGGTAAACCCTACCCATACAGGTATACCACCCTAAATTAATTTTACAATTTAGCCTTATCTATTATTTTACGTTATATGTTTAACTGTATATAAAACAATTTTCAGACATATAAAAATAATTTCACAATATTGCCTATCTAAATTTATTTTTTGCAATGTGTCCTTATGTAGTAATCAGTAAACCCAACAATATTATTTTAACAAGCTATATAGTATGCTATTTGGTATAGGTCCGTCATCGTTATTCATAATATTATTGTGTTTACCTATTTCCACACTCTCAAAGGCATCTAGTTGGCTGTTGTTGTTAACTTGTATAACTAATCTTAATGAACTGAAGTGCAAAATATGATGGGCGACTGCTGATTTTTCAGGTCTTCCATATTTCAAGTGTGTCCCTTATATCTTACTTTAATAGATCTTTTTGTCTGTCCATAATATTTTGCATCGCAGTCCTTACGTTCAATTTCGTACGTTCCAGACTTTTTCGAATTCTCGACTTCTCGATGGGTAATGAACATCGATCGTCTGATAGTTGGGCTCGAACCAACGTTCACATAGCGGTTGACTAAATGAAAACGAACCAAACGAACACTAACCAAACGGTTACTGGCTATCAATGACATTACTGTGTGATCTATATCTGTCTTTTAGAGCGTTCCTACATTACATATCATTAAATACTTTCTAGCTGTGAAAATTGCCATATTCCTCTCGAAGAAAGTTCATGTTATTCTTGGACCTACATAAATTTGCATATATCTAAAATCGCTTTGAAAATCATATAATTTTTTCAACCGGACATTGTGATGAATAACATCAAGTTCACAAATTCACGATAGAAACCTTAGAAAACTTTGCAGTAATCAGCATCATTTTAGACTCTGTATAGCAGATGGCGCTACTCATACCTCTTGACTAAAATGCCGATACACTGGTGTAGCGACTCATTCGTGTAGAATTTTCATGCAAATTTGTCGACTTACTCGATATCATTAACCTGGGCCGCATTTTGAGAATAATACTAGATATTCAAGACACACTTTATTGTGAGATATTTACTAAACAGTTTTTCAAAAACGCAACACGTGTTTCGCCATACAGTAGCTTCTTCAGATGTTAGATAAAAACGATTAGGTACGCAGATAAAAATCTAGATTTATTCAATTCAGGAAGCTACGATATTCTGAGGAAAGATACCACAACTTTGTACCAGAAAGAGGTAAAGGAAACTCCTAAGACAATAAAACTGTTTATGAATGGAGTGATGAACGCACGGTAGTGATTAAGAATCCACAACCACCCAAACTATATTCTCTTATCAAATCACAAAACACATTTCAAATCAAATCAATATCAAGAACGCAACTCTTCCTGATACCGCTAAATTGATATCGTTTGATGTCCAAAATTTCCCAATATTTTACCAATAAAAACTATTGAGCTGGTTGAGCGTCTCTTAAACTCTTTATTCAATTGTTCTATTTTTACTTGTATTTTATTTCACTATTATTTCATTTCAGGTTCATTTTGGTTAATATTATTGTTATTTTCAGCTATTCATTTCCAATTCTTCGTTTTTAGTTGTTTCAGGGATTTAAAATCATTTTATATAGTAGACAATGGAAGTCCGAACTAGTGAAATTCATCATGAAACATTGTCAATCACCTTCAAACAAAGGCAATGGTACTGCCGTTGTCAAATTATCGCGTTAAGTCGTGGCTCCCCTACGGTTAACATCCATTATCGCGATAATTAATGGCATTTCTCGTTAGTGTGGACCCAACATTAGACAAAAACCGTATGAATCCTTTAATAAAACAGAAAATTTTAGACTTATTTACTATTTGTCTATCTCAAAGCTATTTCCAATTCGACTAAAAGATTTAGTCATGCAGCGAAGGACTAACAATGGGAAACCCATTCCTTTGCTGGCTGAAATTTTCATGGATAATCTAGTGAGTGAAATCCAGAATAATCAGTTAATTAATATTTTCTTGTACTGGTACGGATACGTAGATGATAGCTTAGTCTGTTTTACTGGTTCAGCTAGGCAATTGGATAAGTTTGTCGAATATGTCAATTCCATTCGCCTGTCAATAGAATTCACCACTGAAAGGGAGGTGAATAATTCAATAAATCATCTTTACTATTACGAAAATAATAATAAACATGATTTTGCAATTTTCTACCAACCATCTTAAATAGGCAGTGTCATACATAATTCCTCCACACATCCCAACAAGCAAAAAGTATCTGCATTCAATAGTATGCTTCACAGACTATTGAATATTCCACTATCGGAAAGTAATTTTCAGAGAGAGCTGAGTTACATCAAACAAATCGCTTACAACAACGGTTACAAGGTAGATATTATCGACTCCATTCTTTCCAAAAAACTTCGAAAACAAGCCAGGTCTACCCAATTTCAAGAAACGATAGCATCCGCTATATGACATTGTCATATCTTGCTGAACCCACCAATAATATCGCTCATTTTTTAAAAAGGAAGTGCTTGGACGTGGCTTGCAGAACACATATTGATTTAGACAGATTTATTGAAAACAATTGAGGCAAAACTTCAGTGTCGGGTAGATCAGGAGTATATAAGTTGACTTGTGGTTCTTGCCCAATACTCTATATTGGCCAAACGGGGAGAACTTTTTTCCAAAGAATTGAAAACATTAGAAGTAGTTTCTTGAATGGAAAGATCATTCCTCGTTTGCAAAACATCTTTTAGCAGAAGGGCATGACTTGTTCATTTGATGACTCATTTATTTTGTAAAAATTCATATTAAATATAGTATAGGGAAAATAGGGTTTGTCTAATTCCTACTAAGATTTTTATTCATTACGACCGGTTTCGGTTTACTAACCCATCTCAAGTAAAATGATTGGTTAGTTTTCTTGAGAATGGTTTAATAAACCGAAACCGGTCGTAACAAATAAAAATCCAAGTAGAAATTAGACAAAAGTTATTTTTCCTATCCTATATTTAGAAGGATATGAGTTCAATCACGATTATGACTCGTTAAACTCAGAAGAGAAAAGTTTGAAACTCAATCTTTCAAAATGAATACATTTAAGAATTCATTTACTGAATGACCAAATAGAATTAAATAACTCCCCTTTACTGAATTATTTTTTTAATGTATGTAATTAACTGATACATATGGTCACGTAATTTCATTCATTACGCATGTGACTCCAGCGAATTGTTCACCCTATTTTTTAGCGGCGCCCATATGCAAAGTCAATTATACCTTGTCACCAACCAATTTTTCACGCACACATCGCCATTCACTTTTCCCGTCGACCATACCCACGTATGTGATTCGAGCGAGTTGTTAACCCTACTTTTGAGCGTCATCTTTCCTGCCTATGTCACCTGCCACTTTTCCCGCCATCCACGCTGACAGTTGACAACCTGACAATCGACAGCCGATGAAATCACGCCTCCCACTACAAAGTGTGCTCAATTTGCCCATGTGTGAATATCCATTGACCGTACTATAATAACCGCCATCAGGTTCCAGCGAACCATAATGCCTATAATAGCAATTTAATCTTTTTTCGAAATTTGCTAAAAAAATTGGAAATATGAATTTGGCGCCTTTGTTCCTGTGAATGTTAATTTGACAGACGAGTTTCAAATATCTCTGTTTCTAATTATTTCACAGTGTTGAGTACCTGTTATAGTACAAGCCGTGTAAGAAGCATTAAGCATTTATGTATCAAGGTCGAAATAAAATCTAATCCTACATAATCAAATTAACAGAACATCGTTACTTCGCTTACATAAAATATAGGCGATATTGAAGTATTAGTACCCTTCTAATTCCTACGTAATAATCTACGTAGAGATGACAATGAACATTTACCATGAAGCATTCACATGCACGAGTCTGTTCAGTTGTGGTACGTAAGTAGATATAAATAAATGTGTATGACTCTGATTAAAGTAATTGAAATTATTCGCAAACAAAAAACTATTTGCCGATGTTGATGAAATGTAGGCGTAGTTACTTACCAGTTATATTTGATGGTGCAGGTGAAATGTTGATGATTCCGAACAAAAATTTTTTCAAAGCAATATGTCGATTATTTTCTAGGGACGAACTGGACGCAAAAATTATTATTGAGGCCTATTTGATTTAATAAAAAATTTAATTAAAAATTTGATCATTTTAAAATCAGTTCGTGAAATTTCAGATGATTTTATCAAAACTACTAAACATTATTTACATTACTTATTTGTCTTGACTGTGATGGTTTATTTTCTCGGATTCGGAAATTAGAAGTAAAAATAGAAAAATATTTTATCGGGTATGACCTTTTAATTTATTGCAAATGGTGCAGAACTCGCTTCTATTCAGATGATAAGTATTGCCTTTGAAAGTTTCAATATAAATTTATTAGAGACTTTGATCTGTGCTGAGGTTCCTGTAAACTGTATAGCAATTCTGATATCTAGGTAATTCTTTGTAATAATTTAAAAAGATCTCCCTAGTCGACGACTTGTCTTCTTGCTGGAGTTTGGCATGGAAAGTTTCTAGGATTCTTTTCTTATTTCTAATTAGGGCGTAAGCATCAAAATTAGACCATGCTACGTTGTAGACTGCTGATTCGAGAAGGTTTTTAATCTGCCTATAGATTAGTTGTTTTTCACATACGATGAATTAGGTAAATTTCGGATATGCGGTCGGTTACCTCGTTCACATACAGATGGGGCGATGCCAAACATGTTGTTTGTTGTTCGCTTCAGCCTATTTCGAGGAATGATACTTTGAAGGAATTCGACTTTCAATTATCGGAAATCGTCGACTTTATGATATAACCTTGCACTGGCCAAATAGCCCGAAACTGGCCTGCAAGTGTGTTCCAATAATTTAAAATTGATTGCGGCAGTTGTATCGCAAACAGCATATGCAGGGATAACTTCAGTGAAGAATTCTGCACTGACACCTGTCGGATATAATCCAACGCCCTTCGTGGTATTAGCCAGGGGAGTAGTTGTTATCTGATAGGTGTCAGTCCATTAATCTACCATGTAGGTATATGAGACTGGCCTGAACGAATTGTTTTTTTAGATAATTCAGTTGTTTTTCGTTTCAGCGCTTGTTACTTCTAGCGTTCTTAAGAAGCAGATTTTTGGCAGTGAACTACTTTCCATCTGATATATTTTGATATGTCAGTTGATTGGATGTTTCAAAATTGGATGGGATATTTGGAACGTCTAGTTTCTATTCTGTATATCTAACTTTCCACTGGTATGCAGGAGATCATTATGACTCGATGCTAGACGTAAGTTTTGTTCCGGTTTTGGGAAAGTATTTTGAATAGATTCATTCTGAAATGATTGAATACTACATAAATAAGTGAGGTAACTAATTTATGTCTTCATAGTTAGTGGTTGCAAGATATAAAACACCTTTTCCAGTAAATTTGAACTCTCAGCGTCATACTTATGGTAATAATAATAAGACATTTTTTATTCACTGCTGTCTGAAAAGCTAGCACACTACTGGAATTATTTCATGTATGTTGCTCTCGGCCTCTCGAAACTATTGAATATGTTTATTCGTTAACCAGCTGTCGCACTCCTACGAACGACAACCCTCAGATGTCCAAACTTGTGCAAGCTGAAGACTAACGAGGTCTTACCTTTTAACGTGTGATTCCTAACATGGGTTGGATGCTAGCAAGTAAAAATCGATCGTTCAGCCTGCGGCTTGAACCACCGACTCACACATCGGTCGATTGAGAGAGTGAACAAAGCACCTACGTCGTATCGCCCGGCTACCTACCTATTCTTCGGACTAATCTTGTTTCTGCAACTTTATGCTCTCGTGTATATAACTCATTAGTAAAAGGCCCGTCGACTTTAGGAGAAGCTTGACATATTCATATTGAGAATCGTTACTCTCATTACACTACTCACAATGAAGACCTGCGGTATAAAAATCTTTAACAGAAATAGATTACGAGATTATATTAGATAAAATAGCACTTTTTCACCCAATTACACAGGAAATGTACAAAGGTGTTGATACAAAATATATGCAGAACAGGATAATTACTTAAAAAAAATTAGCTACAGCTTGAAGAAATAGAATATAATAGAAATAGAAGATATCAAAACGTAAAAGAGATCACAGTTGAAAGGTTTTAGTGAGAATACAATTTAAAATATTACTTAGCTATCATTAATATCGCACATATCACAGATTGAATTATAGTTGTTACGAATTATTGACACTGGTGCTTTGAAAATTATTGTTCTGCTAAGATCACAGTAAAATGTCGTTTGATATCTGGAATTCAGTCGTAGAGTGCGGAAGTTGATCATTTGTAAAAGGGGGACACACAAGATCTTATTATTTAGCAGTTCGTGAAGAAAGGAGATTGTAACAAAAAGTCATCGTGTATTCAGAGATATTACTTTAAATTGATTCAGAAGGATAGAATAGTTGGTTCCCCTCTGAGGATATATTCCTGTGACCTTGTACGGAAGATCTTTTGAGTTTTTTTTTCTCGACAGCATCAATATAATGTATGTGGCTATTGTAAATTGTATACCATATCAACACGCCATATTCTAGTTTAGACCTCACATAGGCGTTGAACAGTGTTATAATCGTATTAATATTCTTGAACTCTCTTATACTCCTTATAAAAAAAAAACCAAAATTTGATTCGCTGATGAGATAGCCTGATCTAGTTGGGAAGTGAAAGTGAATTTATAATCAAAAGTGATTCCAATATCTGTCATCTCATTTACTCGACTAATTGGAATGTTATTGATAACATAGGGAAAGAAAGTTTTTGGCTTTCTACTACTCCATCTTGATACAAAAAAGAAGGATGAGGGAGTCTTCAATTTGTTACCATTTATTTAAAGTAGAACTCATGTGAATGGTATCTGATTTTTATTCCACAACGAATGTTTGAAATACGAACTGAGTAGAGAAAAGTATCTTCTGTATAATTCAGTGTTCATATAGAAGTATTTGTTTCGAAAGAATTTTTTCTTACGTATAATTCAATGTTTATATGAAAGTAGCTGTTTCAGGAGGACTTTCATGTAAAGAGTTAGGTACTTCCTTCCTTTCTTTGGAAGACTCCCTCATCCTTCTTTTTTGTATCAAGATGGAGTAGTAGAAAGCCAAAAACTTTCTTTCCCAAAAATTAATCACCCCTAAAAAATATAACCCCTTCAATTCAACATAGGGATATTCTGTTATATTATTTTTTCTAGAAAATGATAAGATGTAACATTTCGATATAGATACAGATTACCTACTGCGCCTTCTAACTTTCCGTCAACAAATCTAATTCTACAACACGGGTGACTTTTTATATCTATAGTAATGTGTATGGAACTCTCAACAGACAAATTGACTTGAACATTTGTGTGATATTAAAACTTTTTTTTCAGATATATTCCAACTAGGCTTTGGGGCTTCAGCGGTCACGTACAAACAATCCTTCACAGTATCATTGGAAGAGTGAAATGTCCTTGGCCCATAGGGGAGAGAGTTTTTCTCACATTACAAGATGGCACAACTGTTACTTATGATGTCTATCATCCAATAGATAATAGTTTTCCAGGTGAGTGAACAGAAACATATACTTGTTATGGGATTATTTTATTGTATTTTATGTTTTGCTTTAAAAATAATTTCCGTCGATTTTGATGGAATTTAAAAAAAAGTAATGAAATTGGCCGATCTTCAATGAATCTCCATTATACAATATTTAATTTCTCACATGAAGAATTATTTAATCTATGAGAGGATATAAACACTATACAATAAATTTTATTTTGTTGTATAATAATATGTTTGGTATTTGTTTGAAGGTGGTTGACAATGTTTCATGGTGAATCTCATTATGTCGAACTTCCATTGTGTGTTATGATATAAAATGATTTGAATCCCTGAATGAATCAATAAAATTAAAAAGAATAGCTGGAAAAAACAATTATATTAAGCAAAAAACCTGAACGGAAATGACAATAAAATAAAATCCAAGCAACAATAGAAAATTGAACAATTATTAACACAATAAAAATTGAAAGATTTCAAGCCAAGTTACTTCACGACCTTTCGATTGTTAGTATCCACAATCGTCTTCGGGTGATGACCGGACATATTCCTCCGAGAGATGATTATTTATAGGTTATTTGCGTGCTTTCACCTATCCCCTCTCCCCTCTCGCCGCTTCATTTGTTTATCGGGAGCTGTCTTTACTAAAGACACGTTCGAAGAAGCCATTGTATGGCGAAACACGTGTTGCGCTTTTGTAAAACTGTTTAGTGAAAATCTCACAACAAATTTTTTCTTGAATACGTTGAAGAAGTTTGACTCAGAGGGATTTCCTACTGTAAACTAGTACAAGTTTTCATTCTTGTTAGTAGTATTTATAAACGTGAGATTAGGTACTCATTAGATACATCATATCATCTGGTCACCCTATACCGCCCATTTTACTGAACTGGTTAATGAATCAATAAATTATACTATAACTACATATGGTTATTGGACGCATTTACGTAGTTAGCTGGTGATTAGAGATTAAACTAAATTTCATTTTCAACATTACCAAGAAGGGTTTAATTAAATAAAGAATTCATATGTCCAAGGCCAGCCATCCAAAATAAGCTATTGTAATCTTTGGGCTTATATAAGATCAACATACATATTTCAAAAAATAATAGTGTTATACACCAATCATCAGTGGAATAACAAACTCTGCATTTATAAAATTCTTTTCAGAAATAATGTTATATCTACTATACTTCATCTGAACAGTATAATTCATATATTTGTGTGCTGAATCGATTGGAATCTATTTACATTATAATTAGAACATATATTCGAGTTCATTAATTATGGATTGATTTTTTATTGTTCTAAACATTAGGAATATCTCAGTAATAATAGCGAATAATTTCAGCTTTAGAGTTCTTTGAAATCTGAATTATGATGAATTTTCCCGTTCAGATAGTTTAAAAATATTTTTTATGATTTTTGGAGTGGTAGGTGATTGGGTCAACATATCTGAATTATTTTTCGGATTCAGTTTAAAGCTCATAAATAATGTAATTTGAAAAATACTGCACGATTGTTCTGATCTAATGTTGCTTGTAACATATCCTTCTATCAAAAAGTAGGTTATCTCAGTTACGTACCATAAAATAATTGATTCTCAGGCTAATACCATGTTGACTACATGTGATATGCTTTTATTGCCAGGTTCCTCATGAAAGGTATTTTTGCAGGTGGTCATATTATTGGCTTCTCTTTTTGAAATTATTTAAAAAAATATGTACCAATTACTGATTCGAGACCCTAATGAATAAATAAGTAAATAGTAAAAAACACTTTAAAAATACTCTAAAATAAATGAAAACTTAAATCGAAGCAAACTCATTAATGTATTACATTACACAATTTATATGATTAAAAAATCTTTTCGTGAGATTTACATTTATCATAAAAAAATCATAATTTTTTTAGATCAAATTACATACATTGTATAATTGTTTTTACACAGCTTCTTTTCACATCATATAAGTTACTGGAGTTTTATCCCAACACCAAACCGTTATTTTAACACCTCGATACATCTCAGTTTAACCTTCCTATTGAAAATGATCACTTGGTGATCGAAACACGTATTAAGGTGTTGAAATAACAGTTGGTGTATCTGAACTTTTCTCACAATGCATAATATACGAGATTTGTTCATCACTTCTTAATTTTTATATGACAAATGGTATATGTTTGTCCATCTCTCTCAAGGCTAACCTGTGGTGGAAGTACATGCTTCATTACACATTTATGTGGATGTTAATGTTGAGAAAAGAAACACTAATATAATTGCTGCATTTTTATTTTTAATTATTCAGCGCTATAGAAAACCTAACCCTCCAAGGCCACCCACCATCTGTAAGAGAACTGCTAAGTTTCACTATCATAACTATAATACCATCAATATTATCACCCATTGTCATGTCATTTCAGCCATACATGAACCTGTTCAACGCCAAAAGTCAAAGCAGTTGCCCTGGATGTGACACCAACCAAAACAGTAAAATCTTTCCCTGTTTCGGTTTATCGCTCATAGCTGCTTGCTACACTGGCTTTCTGCTTTCATTTATTTAAGGCATCTAGGGTCCAGCTATCTTTAGAACGCATCCTAGAAGCACTATGCATCCTAGAAGCACTATGAAGAATATCAGATAAAATGACAAATCTTGATTTTAATTTAACTTACTTACTGGATGTAAACCTTAAGTATACTCTGGGTACCTATTCAACTTGTCAATCTGATCTATGTATATAATAACAGTTAGAGGCACTTAAGTAAACCTCGGTAGTATTAGATTATATTTTATTTGAAGGTTATTCGACCCAGCATCTCTCTCTGACTGTAGCCTATAATAAGCCCTGACTAGCCCTTGAACATTACCTTAATTCATACTGCGGACGGAATACCGTTCAAGAAATCAGAGCTCTCGGTGCATCAAATAAAAGTCAATGGGTACCCATTATCTTTTGGAAAGACCTCCACCATCGGGATCTTGGCACATTAATCTATATTTTGTCAGATACCCAAGCTCTGAAATCATTTATTAATAAGTTCTCACTGATTTGGGACTGCAAAGCACCCTTGAAACATCTGATAGAAATAATTCGAATTACTTTGATGTGGGTACCAGGACATGAGAGAATTGAAGGAAATAAAGAAGGGAGCCGGTACCTCTTTCTCTGAACCAGAACCTGTGGACTCTCGAAGTCATATTAAAGAATAATTTTGACAGTGGGAATTTGATCAACTAAGATATCATTGGACTAAAGTGACAGAACAAAGACGACGCGAAAAATATGTCCATCCCCATCCCCAAAGAAAGCTGACAGCTTCTAGGTTTGGGCAAAACAGACAGGTAACGGAATGAGTTGGAATCGGTAAGTACTCCTTACCGATACTATTCACTGCTCTTCACAATGGGCAGATCAGACATTGAGAATTTCCGCTCCTATGGCTGTTACGAACACTTTTAGAGAGATAAACTTAATGCCCTGTGACATCAAAGACCTCCATTCTCTTAGAAAACTGTTTGACTACGCGAAAAGTCTCAGCATCCTAGGACTTCAATAAATGGTGTTATGTAAAAAGGACTACTACCATGTGCAATTTACAATCTATCAAGAGACATATTTTCAGTTCCTCATCAAAGAATCTGTTTCAAACATACTGCATTTTCATTCAGTTATATTAAAATTATGCTTTTTGGCGTTTACCAGTACCTACTATAAGTATTTTTTTTGTTTTCAGATGACATCAGTATAGCGATTTGCCCTGGAATATGTAATACCTCGGAAAGCATTTACGTACGCACATTCGTTCACTGGTCTCAATATCATGGTTACAGATGCATCGTTTTAAATCACGTCGGAGTATTGAAGAATGTACCAGTTACAGCTCCCCGACTCTTCAGTTATGGTAAGTTTCCCATTCGAATTACTCTTTGAGCCCATTCTCAAGATCAGATGTTTCTTAAAATATGTCATTCTGTTGCGAGTACTTTTATGTTATGGAACGAACATCAGCTACAGGTGTTTCATATAAATGGTGTTTATTTTTGTATTTTTGAGTAACCTAATATTACTTGTCAATATACCACTGCATCGACATAAATATGAGTATAGGGCAAAGGCCTTATGTTGGTTCATGCAAAAGCAGTTTGGTCGTTAAAGGAAAAACGAGCAAATGCTATTAACGAACTAAATAATTCACTCTTTTTTCAGCAGCTTTCAAATATCTCAGCAGATTATCATTAAACTCATCTACAACATTTATCACAAAATTTTTCATATATATTTTTGATAATCTCTTAACTCATATTTAAGTTTTTGCAACTTTATTCGTGAATGATTCAATATTATATTCTGCATATCTGTTTGGTATCGATATCATTTTATATCAGTTATAGATGATGTCAGACGACATGTGTATTATTTCGCATTATTTTTTTGTGGAACAGTTATTATATATTATATTAGTGCATGTTCTATGACCACGATATATGCACTTATAATAACTCTGAGTCAAACAGCATACAGGGAAGGTTAAAAGATATTAAAATTGTTCAAAAACTCAGAATTATATGTTATATTCAAATTCAAGGTCATGGATGATTTTCTATTCAAATTTTTATTATTTTTCTAAAAAAATTAGTTACTCTCATATATTTTTCCAAAGTAGCCACTTTGTCAATACCTAACATTTAAAAATTTCGCCTATCTTTTTAGCAAAGGCATATACGTTACCTATGAATATGTGCATATAAAAAACTCTGAATCAAAGTGAAGTTTATTTTTCAAATCTTTATGAAGATACTTCATATAAATAACCAAATATTATGTTTGAAGGTGGTTGACAATGTTTCATCAGTTCGGAGTTCCATAGTCTAATATAATATAAATTGATTTGTAATCGCTGAAAAAAATAAAAAAAAGAATAACCGAAAATTACAATTTTATTAAACAAAAAACTGAAATTACAAAGAAATAACATACAAGCTACAACAAAAAAAATAAAAAAATTAAATATTAATAAAAGCTAAAAATTGAAAATATCAACAAAAAATTAAAAATAAAAAGATTCCAAACCAAGTTACGTACGACGTTTCGATTGTTAGTATCCACAATCGTTTTCGGGTGATAACTGTTATCACCTGAAAACGATTTAATTTTTATTTTTCATTGTTTGTTAATAATATTTTTAATTTTTAGCTTTTAATAATATTTGATTTTTTTATTTTTTTGGTTGTAGCTTGTATGTTATTTCTTTCTAATTTCAGTTTATTGTTCAATGAAATTGTTATTTTCGATTAATCTTTTTTTATTTTTTTCAGGGATTTCAAATCAATTTATATTATATTAGACGATGGAAGTCCGAACTGATGAAATAAACCAAATATTATGTCACAAATAGCCATGTGCGCTTAAAGAATTATTATTTGACAGTTTGGCTTCTTATAACTCCTCTATTAAGACCCAAAATCAAACACTTCTGTCAATCACCAGAACTTCAATACTCTTCTCAACTCGTGTTTTACCAACCGAGTTGGCGTCTTCAGGGGATGAATAATTAGTTCAGAACAGTACATTCATTTTACTTTAAGAAAGAAATACCGACCCTAGACCAAATAATGGAAGCCTTGAAAGCAGACCAAAGTATGTCTCCAATGATAGGCAGAAATGTGGAGGAGTTTTTTTTTCTATGACCCTTCTATTTTGGAAGACTGAAAATTTCGTACTCAATGTACTATACCTCTATTCTCATTTTTCATTTGGTCGTATCCGGGGACAAGTCTTGGAAATATTTTTTCTAAGACTTCAATATTTTGGAAGACTGAAAATTCAGTATTCAGTTCATTTCCTAATAATATTTTTCACTAGCTCGTATTTGGGGACAAGTGGCAGTTTACGAAACAACATTAATCATGGAGTTTTCATTTTTCTCTATGACGCGCCAGTTTATTGAATAAATGAAAATTCAGTGTATAGTACATCTTTTCCTTAATAACAGTTTTTACTCGGTCGTAATTTGGGATAATTTACAGTTTAGGAAGCGAAATATTCCACTCGATTGGTGGGAGTTTATTTTTTTATGTTTTTTTTTTTATATTTTCAAGTCCTGAACTGTTCAAAAAATAATTCTTTCGATAAAATTTTTCACTCATCACTTGTAATCCAACAGTGAGGTTGTTGTGTTTTATATCTGTCGCTTTCATTGTGCTTTAACTCTCCACCTAATCATTATACATTCAGATTATAAAAGCTTCATGAAGTATAATAATATTTTGAAGTCGATTCTGTTGGAACTTATAATGTAAGATATGGGATACCAAATCAGCGATCTCTCTGAATCATCAAACTATTATATGTGGTGGTGTAAATTGGAATCGAAAGTTAGGGGTGGGCGCTAGATTTGGGCGCGGGCATCCGACGCTAACTTTACTCAAGTATGATATTAACTCACACTTTCAACACAAATTTCATAGTAGGGATCCCAAGGATATGATCGGTAAATATATCTGGTGTACAGTTGTGTGGAAAACCGAATATTCGGTAATTCTTTGGAATCAGCCGTTTTATTGGATAACAATGGTCCGCCATTCGACAATCCAGAATCTACTACTCTGACTATTCAGCCCATCTGTGCCTGGAGCAGCAAAGTTCTTTAAACGCACACGGGCCCTTCAAACGTTATCGGCTGCATACTTTATCGTGATCAGACAGTAGTTGCATATGTTTATTAATGCCGTTCCAGAAGGATTCCACCCGATCACTGGTCAGCGAATTATCCGCACGAACACGTGCAGATTCTAGAATAGGCAGGAGGTTTCTCGGGAAGTTCTAGGTTTTCTTAGAAGACAATAGAAATTCTGCATATCCCAGGAAGTACTACATTGTACTCTCAATTATTTTTGAAAGGGTTGAAAGTTGACATGAATTATTTTGATTGTATTCTCCTCAAACTGTACCCAGGGTTTCAGATAAAAACACTCATTTTCAATTCTCCCATATCTAATATATATGTATATATTGTAACCTTATGTTTCTCGACTATACGCATAGATAGATAGATAGATAATTTATTGGTGTTTTATACATTCATCAGTATTTACACAAGTCAATATGTACATATAATTAAAATTAGTATATGTCAGGCATCTATTAATATTTACATAAACAATAGATGCTTAAAATTCATAGAACAAGTTTTTTTCTTTTTTTATAAAACATATTTATATCTTATAAGTACATCTGAGTTATGACGACGAGCACATTTAAAAACAAAGCAGTAACATTTAAAATTGGGTATTTTCAAACAACGACAAATGCCTATATGGTTAAGGAACTTATATCACAGTGCAGGAATTCTTCGGTGCTGAAGAAGGCGTTTTCCATTAAAAAATATTTTATCCTAATTTTGAATATGTTAATAGGTAGAAATCTTATTTTTTGTGGTAATTTATTGTAAAATTTCACAGCCCAAAAATTTGGTCCTTTTTGACATCTTTTTAAGCGGCAGTAGTTTGTACTCAAATCATTTTTATGCCTAGTGTTGTAGTCGTGCACATTTTCAAAACTTTCATACTGAGATAGATTATTTTTTATATATATTAAATTTTCCATGATATATAGAGAAGGAAAGGTTAGTATTTTTAATGTAATGAATGAATTTCGACATTCATCTCTGTAGCCGATATTGTCTAATATTCTAATTGCTTTCCTTTGGTGTCGGAATATTCTATCACAATCGGTTGCATGTTCCCAGGCGACAATACCATAAGAAATGATGGATTCATACAAGGAAAAATATGCCGTTCGAAGAGTTGCTTTTGAAACTTGTCTGGATAGGTTTCTTAGTAAAAATAGATTTCTCATTAGCTTTTTTGATAGTTCTTTCATATGATGATCCCATTTTAACTCACTATCAAAATGAATTCCCAAAAATTTCACACTACTTTGCGAATTTGAGTAATTTTCCGTATTTCTTAGGGTGAATACCATGTTTTGGGTTTTGTTTTTATTCAGATATAATTCGTTTGCATTGAACCACCTTTCAGTTTGTGACTGTGCTTCAGAGGATAATATAAGTACCTCATCTAGAGTTTTAGCATTTGTTTGGATTGTAGTATCGTCTGCATATAAAATATATGATAACGGGTTCTCCCAATATGATAGGTCATTAATGAAAATTATAAATAGTAGAGGTCCCAAAATAGATCCTTGCGGTACACCAGTTGTAATTTTTTTCTTGTTGATAAAGAATTGCCCACTTTCACAGTTTGAAATCGATTTTTTAAGTATGAGTTGATCAACTTTATAGTGTTGTCAGAAAAATTATAGTTTTAATTTATTCAAGAGAATTTCATGTGATACACAATCAAATGCTTTGCTTAGATCACAAAAAGTTATTTCTGAATACTCTAGTTTTTCAAAAGTTGTTGTTATTTTGTTGTTAAGATCTAGTATCACCATTTCAGTGTTTCTACCTTTTCGGAATCCATACTGACAGTCTGTGAATATGTCATAATTCTCAAAATGATGTACAATTTGTAGAGCTATACATTTTTCAAATATTTTTGATATTATTGGTAGCAGAGATATTGGTCGGTAGTTTGTAGGATCATTTGGATTTCCACTTTTGAAGATAGGTATTACTAATGCTTCTTTCAAGACGGAGGGGAAAATGCACTCTTTTGTACACTGGTTCAGCAGTTTAGTTAGAGGGATTAGAATTAAATTTGATATGCATTTGATCACTTCAACATTCAGTCAACTTCATTGTAGGTAAATTCTGTTAGAGTAAAATTTTCAAAATTCAATTTGTTTAGTTATTTGAGAGGGTTCAAGTTTGAACTATCTATTTTTTGGATTAGGTTTTTTGCATTATTTACAAAGTAGGCATTGAAGGTGTTTGGTGAGACTGGTGGGTCTTTACTTCGTTGTTCTCTGTTTTTGTTTTCCTTTATGATATAGAATCCAATAATTCTTATGCAGATAATCTTCATCCACCAATTAGGTGGCTCTGATTATAAAACCGCCCATAACAAATCGTGAAGGTTCATTTCTGATAATGCATTTCTTATTGTATTTGTATTTATTTATTTTAGGAAACACTGACGATTATGAAGCTATGGTAAAAAATATTGCCTCAAAATACCCAGAAACACGAATTGTATGTGTTGGTTTCAGTTTGGGTGGAAATATCATCACTAAATATTTAGGAGAAAAGAAACAGAAACCATCTAACGTAATCGGTGGAATTTCCATTTGTCAAGGATATTGTGCTTTAGAGTAAGAACAACTTCATGTCGAGAATCGAATAATTTGAATCAAATAAAAAATCAATGTGTTTATAATACATGTTTTCAGGGGGACGAAATATTTACTCAACTGGCAAAACTTCAGAAGATTCTATTTATATGTGATGACCGAGAACATGAAGAACACGATTTTGAGACACCGAAAAATACTTCTATCTGATGATGTGAAAAAACGTTATAATTTAAATGAACACGAAATCATTTCTGCAGCGACACTACCCGAATTAGATGAAGCCTATGGACGAAAATTGAGCGAGTTCAATACCATATCTGAATACTATAAATGGAGTTCAAGTAGATTTTATTTGAATGACATAAAAGTTCCTATGATTTTCATAAATGCTTTGGATGATCCCATTGTACCTTTGCCATTATTGGAACCTGTAAAAAAACTGGCAGGTGAGTTTTTCAGAGAAAAGTTGAAATTTGTTTTCCAAGATGTGTGCAGCCTTCCTGGACTTTTCTGGTTTTCGAAGGCGGATATGTACTGGATATTCATTGGAACGAGTTTAGTCTGACCAATATACAATATACTTTTCATCACAGTCTTCGAAACGTATTCCATATATCCTTGACACATGAAGTGAACAAGTAGTGTTAAAAGCTACTTTCTTGTTTAGTTTTATGAAAATTCGATCTAATCCATTCGTGCATATTGGTTGATAAAAAATAATAGTTGAAGTTCACTAAAATGCTCCTCAAATTTATGTTTCCTAATCAACTTACCTATTATGTTTGAAGGATGTACAGGGTGTCAATTTGAAAACTTTCGACTTTTGATATTTTCCTTTCAGTAAACAATATGAGAAATCGAAAAAACAAGTAAGTTTAATTGTCAACGGGGACACTTTCAAAGATATTTGTAGCCCTCGTAGTTCAATTCCCTAGGAGGGGTAGATGTTACCCTTAGAATTTTAAATGGGAAGGGGGTCAAGTGACACATCATTTTGATTGGTGTTCAATTCTGCTTCCAATGGTACCCTGACTTATTATTTTTTTATGATTATTTTTCGAAAATTAGCATTCTAAACTAACAGAAGTAATTATTAGTATGCCTATACTGAGATGCATGGTTTGACCAGAACTGGTAAGAATATTAGGAGGTACAGTTCCAACCCTTTATTAGGTGTAACATTAATTACATCAAAAAGTAGTCTAATAGTAAAACGTAGATGGTAGTAAAGTTGTGATTAGTAAATGCTGAATTTTTAATTCTCATCGCAGAAAGTGTACAGATAGCCATCATTTGTTGCTACTTTTGCTGTAAAAAGTTTCTGTTTTCAGACAAAAAATTGGTTAGCAAATTTGAACGATGTGGTAGTATTGTGCATACAGTTGTACCTGTTGGGCTGTTTAGTGAGTACTTTAATAAGTGTATACAAGTGTAAAAATGGTTTACATTCTTCAAGACAGAATCGAAATTATTATAATTTTTGGAGAAGTTATAAAGTGCGCACAAAGGGCGGCATGTCTTTTTAACGAAAGACCAGTAACCAGTATGTGCTTGATTTGGTGAATAAGTTTTACGAAACTGGTTCAGTGACCAATAGAAAAAGAAATAACCCCAGAGTACCAAACGAAGCAGCTCAAATTGTAGTTTTGGAAACATTTGCTGCAGAGCCCATGAGCTCCTTATAATCAGCTGGGAATGTCACGCAAGACTGTAAGAAAAACATTGAAAATGTATAATTCATCCTTATGAAATGCAGATTTTTCAAGAGCTTCACGAGGATGATTATGATAGAAGAATAGAGTTTTGTGAAATCATGTCTCATCGAGTCTATACCATTCCTAATCTTCTGTTAAACATCTGTTTCAGCGATGAGTGGTAATTTTTTCTGAATGGCAATGTAAATAGACAAAATTATCGCTGTAATACAGTGACGAAAACCCATATATTTTTCGGGGGCATAACAAAAAGTTAATGTTTGGGCTGGTATTCTTGGAAATGCTATTATTGGTCCAGTATTTCTGGAAGAAAACTTGATTGGCAATCTGTACCTTGAAATGCTTGAGTAGACTATCGATCCTCTTATAACGCGCGAGCTAGAAACTCAAATGGATGCAGAAGGCAATGAACTTTTGCAGGAGGATCTGTTACATTTCCGGCAGGACGGTGCTCTACCTCGTTATTTTGTCCCCGTCCGACAGTGGTTGAAAGAGAGATTTGCGGATAGATGGATTGGCAGAAGGGGAGCAGTGGAATGTCCTTCGAGATCACCGAATTTAACACTCTTCGATTTCTTTCTTTGGGGCAACTTAAACCGTTGTTTATAAAATACAAGCTTCTGATTTTGAAGAACTTGAAAGACGAATTACAGCAGCATGCCAGTCAATTCCTAGTGAAGTTTTCCGTAATGTCAGAGAGGAGTTCGAAAACAGACTTCATTAGTGTTTAGAGCAAAATTGGACGACATTTCTAACAGTTTATAAGATAAGTAAGTAGATTTTATGTTTGAAATCTCTTCTCGCAAATTAAATTTTATTTTGTAAAAATAAAAAATCCCATGTAATAAATTTATTCCTGTCATTCAAAGGTTGGAAGGGTGCCACCTACTCTTCTAACCATTTTTATTAAAAGGAGTCAATACAACAATGCACCTCAGCACAGGCAAATTCTAATTACATATTAAGTATAGAACGCTATTTTTCTGAAAATGCTCATCTAAAAATTATAAGTCTGGGTATTGTTGGAAGCACGGGGAATGTTCCTCCTGACGAAAATCAAGTAGTTTTCATAAAAGAGCTCTAAAACAACGCATTTTAAATTTATCATTTCAACCTTTTTCTTTACAAAATTATTTAAATACTTAAAAAAGAGGAATGAAATAATGCATTCAACATTTAAAGGGATTCGTTTCTATTTCACCATTTGGCAACATCGGTTATAGCTAATAAAAGACAATTTATCTGTTACACAAAGATGACATATTTCAGAGGCGTGCTGTTTTGTTTACTTATGTTCCGAGTCATTCTGTGAATTATGACATTTTGTGCACGTAACCTATCTTCCTCTATATAAATAAATAACAAAACAACTGTTGTTTATGTGGCTCGTGGAGGTGGTATTGAACTATAATTTTGCCTCAATTGTTGATTTATAAAAATAATTTTCCTTTTTTAAAGTAGAATATCTAGGTACGCATAAATTATTTCAACTTTATATAGGCGCTGTTGCCAATATGTGAATTAAAAACAAATCCCTTCAAAAATTAAAACCCAACATTTAAAACAACAATTTGAATACTTTTCGAAGTGAATTTGAAAAACTCATGAATTAAACTCAACTTTATTTTGTTCAAACTTGCATTTGCTGTAATAACCGAAATTGAGGAACATTTCCAATTAATCAAAATGATGTACCACTGGAACTCCCTTCCCATTTAAAATTCTAAGGGTAACATCTACCCCTCCTAGGGGGTTGAACCACGAGGGCTACAAATATTCCTTGAAAGTGTCCCCCATGACAATAAAATTGACCTGTTTTGCAATTTCTCATATTGTTTACTGGAAGAAAGATATTAAGAGTGGAAAGTTTTCAAATTGACACCCTGCATATTGCTTTCAGTTATGTCTTTGAATACATTTTTTCTCAATAGCGTTTTTCTTCTCTTAGGGAAAAGTAACAAGACAAGTGTTTTCCCATCATGGAAATTAATTTCTAAATCTTGCTTTTACTTCCTATAACCAACACATCTAAGAACGATAATTCAAAAAAAAACAACAAAACTATTCACTTTCAACATAATTTGTACTCAGAAATAAATTAAAAGAGTTTATAGTACAGACATCATTTCCTGTGTAAGCACCTACAAAAAGTATCCTTTATATTGGACTAACTAAATAAAAAGTATGTTTTGTTTTGACAAGAAACTTTACTCTAGTTGAACTAAATAAATGTTTTTTTTCAGCTGAAAAGAGTAACACTGCCTACATAGAAGTTGCACACGGAGGACATTTGGGCTTTTATGAAGGGGGCCTCATTTACCCGAATCCAGTTACATGGTTAGATAGAACACTTGTTGCTCTAGTAGGCTGTTTGACTCTTAGTTCTGATGAGTTAGCATTGAAGTCTGGGAGTGACATAAAAGTGTGACTGCAGTCTTCTTTTTCTTATTTGGATGCTATCAAAATTGTACGGAAGTTAATACACGTTACTTGGTACATAACTTATAACAAACTAACAGGAGATTCCGCACAAACCTCGACATTTTGGCAACTATATTTTACTTGGAAAGAATAATTAATGACTCTCAATTTGATTTTTGAATGGAATGAAGTTATGATTTTCAAGAGGAAACTCATTTTTGTCAATCCAAAACTTAAAACTAGGAGAAGTAGTAAAAACAGAAACGGTGTTAATAGGTGTTTTTGAATGTGTAGCGAAATCAAAGTGAATTATATATATATAAATGTATTTAATAATGAGTGCTCTCATTTCATGCACTATGTTATAGTTGGGCTAACATTTCACAGTTTCGACTGATTTAATACTAATTTTTTTCCTAAACCGGTTATCTAATTTTCAGATTCATGTTTTCCCAAAGTTCTAAATGTTCAATTTTCTATGAAGGTGAACTTCAAAACTGTTTCACATTTTGCTCATTTTTTATACACTCCCAAAAACCCAACTATATACAGCATCTGCGTACTTATTGTGATACATAATATAGTCATTGTTGTAATGCCAAATATTATTTGAATATTTTAATATAAATTTTGGGACCTATTTATTTTTATAACTTTTGTACATATATTTTGAAGTACATTGTTTTTTAATAAACCAACTCTAGAGTTAATAGTTATTATTACTGTAGTTATAATATTTTATTATATGATGTTTAAGGTATGTATTGAATAAAAATGTTGATATGTATGTATTTTTTTGATGGTTATATCTTTATACATGAATTACTAATTTTGGGGGTGTTGACCATCATCTATTTTTACACCTATGGAATTAAGATAATTCTGTTATTCCTGGTGATTTCATCTGAAGGGTGGAAATAAGGTGCAAACGGTATCATATCATCAACTTTAAATAACAGACATATGATACTCCTGGAGGATGATTCAAAGACATGAATATCACATCTGAGGGGGATGAAGTGGAGTGAAAGTTTAGAAAATTAGCATTATTACCAATTGACTTTACATCTATAAAATGAAGATATATTATTCTAGCGGTTTAATGAATGAGTTGAACATCATGTCTGAGATCAAATGAATATTACAAGTAGGAGTGGGGTCGTTTGGGGCGGTGGAATGCCCCAGAAATTGGACCCACAGTTAGCCCCTTTAGGGTTCTGCGCCCCAAAATGCCCCCCCACAACTTGTTGATAAGTATATGATGGAATTGGCCGCTACTTGATAAAAACCCATAACTAACGTATTCAAAAAACACTTTGTGAGATTTTCACTAAACGATTTTACAAAAACGCAACACGTGTTTCGGCATACAATGAAAAAGCCATTGTATGGCGCAGAGGAACTCTGTGCGCAGGCGGATAAAAAGTATATTCAAAGATGTGTTCTAAAAGTAACCAAAAATCTAATTAGGTGGTTTTTGAATCAGTACTTCTGAAAAACCAGTTAGTTATACAACACTGCTTCCTGAAAACCAAACGTAAAAATACAAGCCGTGTTGATAGGGATATTTGGCAGATCACGTTTGAAATTGGAAAATTTGAATAGGTGATTTTTAAAGGTATCTTGGCCACTTCAATGTTGTTTTGAGATAAAACAAAAAATTTTTTAAAACAAGTTTTTGTAATTGAATAGTAAAAAATATTATACTCTACATACCAAGATGAGTAGAATAATCCGATCTTCATTTTCCTCCACCGATTCATCATAACTTAAAAGTAACTCTGCAAACTTTTGTATTCATTTTAATTTCTATAACATTAATTAATTGCCAGATATACAGTCACGATGTATGATTTTCATTGACTTATCAATAACACACTTGACACAACCATATTGTTTCAAAAGTAACTAACATTTTTCAGACAATCACTATCATCATAGTCATACCAATAATGGTATCGTCGCCTTAATTAGCAAAGCTCCTAACTCCCTATTATACCCGAAATAATATTATGTTGCCATCTGTTAGTGCGAAACCCAAGTAACCGCCTGTCCTAAAACGGTTTTCTACAATCTTTCAATTCAGTCACAATTTCCATTTTAGAAAATTGTGTAACTCCACAGACATAAAATGAGGTAGGCATGTCTTGTAACTCCGTCCTAAGTGGCCATTTCAAGCGTGTTTGTTGTACCTAACGGATCTGAGTCGATTTAAATGTGTTGATAGTTGAAAAATAGGTGTGCAACTGGTTGAAAAGGGCGTTTAACGGTAAGTATGTAATCTATTGATATTAGTTCAAGTGTCTGAGAAGATTTGAAATCTTTAATAAACCCACAAATAAGCCGTGAAGAGAGAACTGGAGTTAGGAGATATTCTCGTATCACTGTGGATGTCCAGAGAATTCAATTAATTGTAGAAAATCAGTTAACTCCTTGTGAATACTTTCGTTAGATATCATTTTTCAAAAGTAAGGAACCAATCGTAACATATTCTTTCAGATGTCGCGGTCCAAAAAAATTCTAGATATGGTTTTGAGTACAACAAAGGAAAAACAAATGCAAACAGATGAAAATCAAAATATATCTGGACGTAATGAAGAAGAAAATGAAATCAGCATGAGTGGCCCTGAAACATGGTCTGTTGAGCAGTTTATTGAAAATACACCTATTATATTCCTATCCAATAATGAAGCTATTGACGGAAGTGATTTTCAACCCAATGAAATCACATTAGATAATAACATAGTTTTAGAGGATCTGACAAATTTGCCGCATATCTTTCAAGCAGATACCATCAAAGATGTCGGGGAAACGGCTTCAACGTCACAAACAATTAACATTGAAATCCAAGAAAGTAACGAAACAGATATAAAAAGTATTAGTGAAGATGAATATTCACCCAAACGTCTTGTGTCATACTCTGACTCCGATTTGTCAAGTAATGATGGTAGAGTGAAAAGAAAAAAGAGATGTCAAGTCAATGAAACGGAATGGAAGGTGGAAATCAACAGACAGAAACGTGAAAGAGGAGAAATGTATTATGGCAAACAGAAAGTTAATGATAAGTGGATATATGATATAAGGAAAGCAAAAAGAAAACAGGGTTGCCGATGTAAATGTGTTTCAAAAAAAAGAGGATTGTTAAAATGTGATTCTATAACAGATGAGGAACGTAAGACTATGTATGAAAGGTTCTGGGCTCTAACATGGAAAGAAAAACGAGCTTTAGTTAATGGCGTCGCAAAATTGGTTCCTATTACTCGAAAGAGAGGTAGAAAACGGGAAGATGCATCCCGTCGTTCTAATTCGCTGCAGTATCACCTGTCCAACAAAGGTAACTTTGTGAGAGTTTGTAAGACCATGTTCTGTAACACTTTGGCTCTATGCAAGTTTAGTGCTCTGTATTGGAAGAAAACAACTCTAAATAGGACAGTAAATACTAAAGACGAGAATAAGGCTGAATCTGTTAGGAAATGTGGAGAAATTACACAGCTTGGTGAATTCTTCATGGCTTTGCCAAAATTGGAATCATACTACTGTAGAAAAACCACTAAAAAGCAGTATCTTGAGTCGAACTGGAGATCTAAAACACAGTCATATCGCTTTTACAAAAATGAGTGGTGCTCTAGTAAAAATGTTCAACCACTATCCGTTGCATTATTCAATAATATTACGGATTGTCAAAACATAGCATCATATAAACCAAAGAAAGACAAATGTGACGTCTATGCGGCATACGAAACTAGAAATACTGACCAAAGTAGGTATGATGTCCATCAATTGAAAAAGGAAGAAGCTAGATGAGAAAAAGAATCTGATAAAAATTAAAAGAGTGTCCCAGTTTACACTATGTATTTACAAGCTGTTTTACAGAGTCCAAAATCGAATGTATCTCTTCTTTATTACAAAATTAAATTATCAATTCACAATATGTCAATTTATGAGTTAAACTCTAAGGATGCCCACTGTTTTTTGTGGAATGAAACAGAGGGTGGACTGAATGCGGAAGAATTTGCTACAATTGTTAGCAAATTTTTTACAGAAATAACGATACCAAATCTGGGAGATGAAAGAACTATAATAATGTACAGTGATGGGTGCACCTAACAAAATAGAAATTGCACCATGGGTAACGCACTATTGAACTGTGCAATGGAAAACAAAATTACAATCATTCAGAAATTTCTGGAAACAGGACATACCCAGATGGAGGCGGATTCTGTTCATTCATCGATCGAAAGAAAAATAAGGAACAGGAACATAAATGTGCCAGCTGACTAGATCAAAATTTGTCAGGATACAAGGAGGAATCCAACGCCGTATACTGTACATTATCTAAGTCACTAAGACTTCAAATCGTTTGATACTGTTGCATTTTTGTCTTCAATTCAACCTGGAAAAAAGAAGGGCGATCCCAAAGTAACAGATCTTAGAGCAATAAAATATGTGATGACTGGTGAAGTTTTCTACAAACTAAGATTTTCCGATGAGTGGAGTCTATTGCCTCAAAGAAACAACGCGTCATCAAAAGTTCATGATTCGTTACCTCGTCTGCACTTAGAAAGATTGAAAATAACCGATCGGAAATATAACGATCTTCAGGAACTAAAAAAAATATTGCCTCGGGACCATCATCACTTTTATGACAGTTTACCACACTGATGATAATAAAAATTATAACTGATTTTATAATTCTTTATTGTAAAGTTTCTGAATATTTTCGAAATAAAGCTGTTATAACTGCTCAAATAATTTACTTCTGTGGTTAACAAATTTGGTAACTCCATATACCCTAGTCTTCATATCAAACAGAAAATTGCCTAACTCCTTAATAATTGTTTTATATCTAAAATATTCACTAGGGAGTCCAAACATCAATACTGCTTTCACACTTGACCACTACCACATGTATAAATGATATTAATCTCATTGTACTTTCCTCACATTTTTATTGATCACATTTTTTCATTCCCCTGAAAAGTTTCTCAAAATGGAGTTAGGAGCTTTGCTAATTAAGGCGACGGTATGACTCACTTATTAATTTTTGAATAGTAGGCAGTATACATGTTACCCTTGAGCTTCAGATAGTTGCACCAACATTAATGTTAAGTAAATTCTGAACCAATGTGATGAAATTGAACACTTATAGCATACCTATCAAGAATTTGAAATGAAATTTACGGGTCAGTGATGTTAATGAAATTATTATAGGTAGATGAAATCTTTAATTCAGTACAAAATCTAAAACATAACTTTTATGCATTTATATATATATATATATATATATATATATATATATATATATATATATATATATATATATATATATAATGTATATATAAGACTACCCGAAGACTACATTATATTCATATAAAATATCTTTGAAAAATAATCAAAATTAACAATTCCCAGTTACATCAACTATCAATGAATAAAAAATAAACTTAATTTTGCTTTGGGGTAGGCAAAATAGTAGCTTTCAAACCAATTCTTATAACCATAGCTAAAGACAGTAAACATATTACTCCCGCGGGCATAATTTTATGTGTATTGTAAAATCGATAACCCATGAGACCCCCAAGAATCGAACTTGTTACAAGTTGTACGGTGAAATTGGAGGGATCCCTACTGACTTCAACTGCACCATATGCTAGTGCTCCACCAAACAACAGACCAGCTCCCAGAGATGGAATGGAACCTGAAGAGACAAATAATTGGAAAGAATAAATTAATTTACTGAGATTCTCAATACTGTGTATGCGTGTTATTTAAAACATCAAGTTTCATGGAAATTCAATGAAAAATATTTGTCAAATGAATATATTGATGATAATTTTTTAGTAGTCTTCAGGAATCAAACTGCCTCCACTGACCATTGAAGAATATAATTTATTTTTGGATTTCTTGCAGATTGGTAACTAATGGACAATTTCCTTTTATTACTGGACTAATGTAATGGTAACTTTAGGTTACAACTGGCCAAAAAAGTATAAAATTGTAAAAGAGATCCATTAAATAAAAAGTGGTGTAATAACACTTCCAAAATACAAATCATGAAATTATAAAACAACAACATTTGAGAATAGTGTATTATATACCAAGCAAGAAATGTGGCCATTATTCATGAGAATGAAGTCTGTCGACGCACATTGAAAATGAGCATCAAATATCATTCAAGCGACTAACGGCCATTTCTTGCTAGTAGAATACTAGACTTTTTCTATGACTTATAACAGGAATATTTCAAAATAAGATTCATATGTGAAGAATATCCCAAATAAAATACCATTGAATTTACTAACAAGAATTAACCTAAAAAGGCATGCGAAACTAGTTCCTATTCTTGTTATTGATTTCAATTTCAATTGGTTTGATTATTTTGTAAATAAATTTTCAATACAAATCATGAAATTATAAAACAATATTGATTAAAAAAATCTACCATACATAAGACTTGAACCTAGAACCACTAGCATTCAAGTCCAATGTTCTAGCTACTACTCCAAGAAGTTTACAAAGTAGTGTAACATGAAGTTTACATTTATTAAGTAATGAACTTTCGACAACTATGAGTTTTTTTGCCACATTACAAATTTCTGGTGGGTTTCTCATTAGAAACTATGTTTCATAATGAAATGTCAGTAAGTAATAATAATAAATTTGACGTTGGAGACCATATTATGGAGTGAAAAATTGTCAATGCTCACTTATGATTGAAAATAATTGAAACACAAGTACGGGAAAATTATGAATTTGTGATTCACCTCTCATCTGTAATCGGCGTTGAAGGTAGTGAGATATGAATCTGGACATCTTTTTTTTCAATAACCATTAGAAAAATTAGTTTCATTGCAATGGATAGCCCTGTATTCTTCACAATATTCTCGGGATCTTTCTTTTACAAAAATATGCTTCTCTATTTCTTACCAGCTTTGTAATAACCAAATATTCCACCAGCAGCCACTACACCAGCATACAATAAACCAACAACATCTAAAGCCATTTTCACTTGTTTTTGAAAAATTCCAAAATTTCCTGAATGTTTCTGACCTAAAACAATTGACAGAAAAAAGATGACGATAAAAATGTCAAGTCACTGGGCTATTGCGCTACTATGTAAAACGTAATTTACCAAGAACTGAATAAACCTCAGAGTATTTGTTACCATGTCTCTGTTGTTACTCTGAGGAACAAACCATCGGGTTGACATTTGACATTATTATTACATCACTAATAATTAGTAGTTATAGTGTTTTTTTCCATTTTGCCACACTTCACACTATTGCACATGAAAAAATTAATAGATAGAATGTATGTTCCAACCATTATACACATTGAAAGAAATGACAGAATATTTGTCTCTGAATTTTCAATACTTTGATGATAATGACAGAGTACCTAGGCATGGTAATAAGGTCTTTTACTGTACAGCTTAGAAAACAGAATTTATTTGTTCACTGTTCTTCTAGAACTCATATAGAACAAACCATAGACATGACAATACGTCACTAACGAACCATACATCATAGTGTCTATAACCCATAACAACTAACAACTCGGGTCCCTTAGATCCTGTTTGCGTTTTGTGAATAACAGTTGAGTGTTTGAATTTTACAGCCGAGTTTTACTGTAAAAAATTGCGAGTGAAATATTTCTTGCATATTTCTGGTAAGAACATAATATGTACCTACTTTAAAAATATTGAATGCATACAAACAATTTCGCCCTGTCTATTATAACATCGACGTGAATTCAAATTGAGAAATTTCTATATTTTCTGGCCAAGAAATATTTTGTGTTTTAATATTCAAAGTATACACAAAATTAGTGTATCTGATTTGATCTTGAAATGGCGCATTGAACAAATTTAGTAGTTGTAAAGTATATGTAAAAAGTGCCCCCCTCCTCTTAACTTTTGAACGGGATAAGATACCAATGTTGGACGAAGTTTACGTAAAAATGCATTATTTTTAGTACATTTCTATAATAAAAATAGTAGTGGGGTATCACTCGACGCTGAGACGGCGCTATCAATATACATATTTTATAATTTCAATAAAAACTGTATACAAATTTCCCCAATAAATGTTCATCATTCACTTTCTGGGATAATAGTGGAATCTGTTACTAAATTCGTCAGTTACATTATGGAATATTTCTGAGATAATTTCGTGATAATGATAATAATACCTGACAATAATGCCTTGAACAATTGACACCACTCTAGGTCAATTTAGCAACTCAAATGACCAATTGTAAATTTCGCACTTGTTACAAAGTAAAACTTATAAGTTTATTAACGATTCCAAAAACAGGCACTTTTTCCAATCACTTGAAATGCGATGCGCGTTTCACCAACCAAGTTGGTGATTTCTTCACCACTTGAAGACGCAAACTGGGTCTCGTCAAGATGAGTATTGTATTTCTGGTGATTGGGAAAAGTGCTTGTTCTCGCTTTAATCTACGCCAGAGTTCGATAGTTAGTTGTCTTTTTTCAGTCAGATGATGGGCCTCGGACCCCTTATCCTTTCAGCTGTTTGGGGTGTTGGATTGTGTTGATTCTTGTGGCGGGGCGACAGAGGTTTTGCTTTATCCTCTGACGTCTTCTTTTTGGCTCGTGGCCCTGTGAACAGAAGTTGCAGCGTGCTTCTGCTCTCTTTGTGGCCGTTTAGGCACTATATCTTCATTTTATTTTCCGGCGAGCATGGACTGCAGCACCGGGTATTTCACTAGAAGCGTCTGCAGCTGCCCTAAGGCCATTGGGAGACCTTCGGGAGAGTTACAGGCGTTCTCTGATGTTGAAACGGTCCTCTAGTACGAAACGTCGCTTCTGACTGTGCTTTTTCCGACAGGTCTTGGATTTGGGGGCTGTCGGTTTTCGTTAGGCCTAGCTGAGGACCTTTATTTGTTTTCGAGGCGTTCAGGCGGGCACCCGTGGAAACTCGCTGGGTGTTCTCCCTTGCAATTAAAGCATCGCACGGGCGAATTTTTGGGTCTCTTACATTCTTTTGTTAAATGCCGTCCGGCACATCCAACACTGTCCTGCTCTATTTCTTGGTTTTTGTGTTTCAGCGCTCACGCGCACATTTTGGATTTCACTGACTTCGTATATGTTGTTCTGGCTCCTCGGTACCAAAACAAGCACAAACGGGATCGGTGTCTTGTTTGTGTTTGTGTGTCTATTCTGTAGATAGATATCTACATTTTTTTGTCAGAATCGTTGGTGAGCAAGTTTATATTCATATCGCCAAACGTACAACAATCAATATGTTGTTTAGCCAGAATGTCAAGTTTGGAATCAAGATAATAGAATAGAATAGAATAGAATAGAATTTATTGTTTCATTCAAATACATAGATATAATATATGAGCACAGAGAATATAGCGAACCAAAATTATAATACGTTATGATATTTTGGAATAATGATATATGTGATATAGTTTAATTTACATATATAAATATGCTTTTTGTGTACAGTAAATACAACGCACCACGATGTGTGTAATATTACAATCTGAGCAAACAAATATAACAAAACAATAATACAAATTACTACAGAGCTAGCTCGTGTGTAGCAAACAGTAATACCGTAATTTTGAATATGTCTCTAGTGCAACGTTTGTAAGTGTTATGTGTCGCGTAATACAGGACTATGAACTCAGACATAATTATTTGCAACAGAATTTAAAAAAAAATTAGTAAAAAAAGGCTGAAAAAAAAGATGTGGGGTAGAGATGTGTCGGTAGACAGTAGTTGAATATAAAGTGTGTGAGTTTGAAAATGTGAATACAACTTTTTATTGTATTGGATGATGTAACAATTGCAACAACTGGTTGGAATTCTTAACGATCCACAGTGTTATTTTTGATTTGAAGGAATTGAGAAACTTAATATCCCTAATTGATTTATCTACAATATTGTACAATTTTTTACCGAGATAATTAAAACTGTATCTCGTCAACTTATAGTTAAAGGATGGAACTTGTATATTTCTATTAGACACAGCTCTAGTTGTGACACTATCATAAGATAATGCATTAGACGGACTTCGAGTTTTGTGGGTAAATATCAATAAGTTCTTGAGGTACAGTTCTTTGACTGTTAGGACTCTGAATTCTTTGAAAAGAAGATTAGATGGATATCTTCTAGGTTTCCGAAGGCAGATCTTGATAATGTATTTCTGTGCTGTAACCAATGATTCCATAATTGTTTTATATGCCGATCCCCATGCTATTATGCAGTACTGCAGTAAGCTCTGTGTGATAGCATGGTACACTGTTTTAAGAGTTACAGTATTCAGTATATTTCTCAGTAAATGAAATTTATAGATGGTTTTTCTTATTTTTGAGACCAGATTAGATATATGCACTTTCCAGGTTAGTTTATGGTCAATTATTATTCCCAGATACTTGGAGTTCTCGACATAGCTGATATTATGTTTGTTGATATTAATGTTTTGTAGGTTATTATTACTATTGTTTTTGAAAGGAATTGCTACTGTTTTGACAATATTCAAAGTAAGCAAATTATTATTCAGCCATTTGCTGACAGACAAGAGATTTTGGTTTGTTCGGTTGATAACTTCAGGCCAAGAATTCCCCACAAAGGTAATCGCTGTATCATCGGCATAAGCAGTGAAATTTCCCTGAATATCTAAAGATAACATATCGTTCAGATAAATAACGAATAAAATGGGACCCAAAACCGTACCTTGAGGAACTCCATAGGAAACAGTTTTGTATCCACTCATCTCACCGTACACCCTGGTACATTGGATACGATCGGATAGATAACTTTTCATGAGATCATGTCCTGGGCCTCTTATTCCATAACTATATAACTTGTTCAGTAGCTTATAGTGGCTCACGGTGTCAAAGGCTTTCTTTAAATCAACAATACCGTCAAAACTTTTTTGCATTTGCAAATGTTTTCCATAAGTTGAGTTACTGCATCGTTCGTACCAACACCTTTTATAAATCCAAATTGTGATTTATTTATTATTTTATATTTATTTAAAAAATCATAAAGTCGATACGCTAAACATTTTTCAAACAGTTTCGAGAATACAGAAGTGAGAGATATTGGTCGATAATTGTTTATGTCTGTTTTGTCACCCCCCTTTAATACTGGCGTAATCACCGACACTTTCAGCGCCTTGGGGAAAATCCCCTTTTCCATGCAGGAGTTATATATATGAAGCAGTGGGATAGTTATGTCATTTTTTAATAATTTCAATATTTTCACCGTGATATTATCTTCCCCTGGGGAGGAATTTGTTCTCATTTGAGTTATATGATTACACAATTCAACATTGGTTATTGGTTTAAGGAATAGTGAAGACTCATTGGTGGGAATTGGGGTTTCTACAAATGATGGATCATCCACATCCATAATGTAAAAATCTGTTTTTATTTTCACTGGGAGAACGGGAACTACTGCAATTTTCAATAATTGTGGTATTTTAACAGCCAAAAAAGAAAATTGAGATGGTTCGATGAACCTTTTTGCAAAGTGCCCCCAAGAATATACCACTGTACCAAACAGCCTGATAATTATTATTACAAAAAAAGAGGTACAGGTAAATTCTCAGATTCCTAGGTAGGCAGGGTTCCCTAATACTTCAGTTAGAGTATTTCTTCACCTTATTTATCTTATCTTGAATGTCTTTCAACACGTTTGTTTCAAAATGAAAGATAAATAACTACCAAGAAAAAATATTTCAGTTTTTTGGCGTCAAATTAAAATTTCCAAAATCTTTCAAATACCCAAACTTCAATATCTTACAAATTTTTGAAGATTTGATTCATTTCAAACTCTTAACATGAGGAAAAATGACAAATAAAACTTTTATTTGTAACTAATGTTGTTACGGCAGTTTTGTCCTATAAGGACATCTTCAAACAATTAAGAGTTTATTGTTTGAAAATGCCCTTTTAGGACGAAACTGCAGTAACATTAGTTAACAATAAAAGTGGTTTATTATCCATTTTTCATGATGATCTCTTACCACGTACTAACTGTATAGATACTCCCCTAAATCGATTAAAATTTCGAGCTGTATTAGACGGATTCTTGAATCTACCATTTTTACATATTGTTATTAAGGCTACATAAAACTACATTATCAGCGAGTAACATGAACTGTAATGTTGATTAGATTGTTAAGGGGCTGGCCTGGCTCACTGTCACCTTTGTAGATCTATTGTGATATGCTCCTTGGTTACGAGAGCTCTTTATGTATGCCTTGATATGGGCTCCTTCATATAGCTTGTTGCTATATATGAAGCTGTTTATCATTCCCGCATCCCCCGTGTCTTAGCCTTCGCATTCACAGAACACGTGTAGTTCAATAATGTAATATGCTATGGTCACCGTATACGGTGCTATGGTTTACCTCGACCGACGCACAATCGTCCGGCTCCATGCGAAGCGCCCGTCGTTTTATTTTGTGGTATCAAAAATTAACGAGTTGTAATTTCCAAGAAGTAAATAATGAACATATATGGCCCTTCTGCACTTCCGTAGTTTTTGCTTGCTCTATGAGAAGTTGAAATTGAAAACATTAACGAAATGAGAAGATTGAATTCTTCGTTATCATATCACAGACGCCAACAAATAAAACACATTCCCCCGCCGCGTCTGCCTGAATGCGATAAACTCAAAGACTATCGTAAAGCGGTGTTGTTGACCGACAACAGCTCATTTATTTCTTGAATTGAATCACTCATTCTAGCCTAAACCCTCTTGATTAATAAATACCGTTTGATGGCCAATTGGTTGGTAAAATCTCATGAAATCATTGCTGTGTTGGATGCAGGTTCCATTCTTGCTCATTTGATAAATTTCAAAATCGTGTCTGCGACATGACGTTTCTTGGTTGACTTTTGTAGCATGCTCTAAGCTCTACTTTTTAGAATTGCTTTTCATAACAGAATGGTTAATGGAAAAACCCATTTTAAAAATCATCCCATTTATCCTATCAATGGACTGCAGTAACAAAAGTAATTGACTGCCAATCATCAATTGGTATATACTGTTTGAAAAAACGATAATTTTCAAGTGTTAATAATGTATATTTCAGGTTCAGAAAAACACAAGTATTTGTTTCAAACAATTTATTGCACATCTATTCGAATTAAAAATCAAAAAATAAAACATATTTCTTTTTTTTTGTTGGTACAACAATCTTTTCATACAATCATTAAATAAATAAATTCCATTTGTCTTTTTTCCATGAAAACTATGCTCTCCAAATTCTAAACCAACAATAATATCCACATATCTTCAAGATGAAAAAGTTAAATTCGTGACCAGTTGAGACATAAGGAGGTGGATGTTTTAAACAGTAAATCAAACAGTAAGCCTAGACAACAAAACTCAGATTTTATTATGAAGGCAACTCAGAATAACTGACTACCGAGACCAAAGTCTCGGTAGCCAGATGTCAAAACTTAAATTTGTTTTTGACACAAAAATTATACCTAAATCCACTTCCCTATTTCTTTTAAATGTAATGGATGATTCTGTCCTCATAAAAACAAACAATAGGAAAAACGTCAATGATTTCTACAGACTCCGAACAAATCCAATAATTTAATGTTCTAACGCAATCGTCCGTCATCTTCACTATTCTAAGACTTTCGTCTTAATTCATTGACTGTACAAATCTTAACACTAAAAGATCACAACCACTGAAAATGTCTGTTCCAAACCTCGTTGGGGCCAGTGAGAGTTTTTCGAAGAAATATCCTTCATCATAAGTTTCTCAGCTGCAAAAAAAATTCAAGTCATATATTGTAATGAAAATGAATCAAGTGAAATAATATTTCATGCTGTTATGTAACAATAGATGAGATATATCAATGCAGTTACTTCCCTATTTCTTTATGAAAGGTGGGATCATGAAAACGAAACAGGGCGATTTCTTATGGTTAAAAGAATCATCTAGACCCGTCGATTTTTTGTCATATTTGTGAAATTAGTGCAGCAGATATTGAGAAAACACTTCATTTCGATAATCTGCCAAAAACAAATTTTACATTATTTTTAAATTTAAGGCTTATAAAAGTTCATCAAAATATACAGTAAAAGTGTAATTACAATGTATTTGGACAACTTGTAGTAAGTTTTTTATAGTTTTTGAAAGCTTTAAATAATTATTCTTGTTCTTTCTTCTTACATACTAATTTCAATATTATTTGGGATTTTATCATATAAAAGAGGAAGTTAATATTCATTATTTCGTTGGCTTACAGATTTATTTCATTCAGATTTTTCTGATATTGTTCTATTCGTCCTATTGTTTACAGAAAAGTAGATCTGCAAGCTTATGCAGATGACCTTGTTATTGTGGCAAGTCTACGTCGTTCACAGTTGGTGCCTAAGGGAGCAGATGTCTGTCAACCCCAGCAAAACTGTGATAATCTCCTTCACCAGGCGGAGAAAATTGGACGATCTAACGCCACTTTCCCTCAATGGGTAGGTTATTCCATTTGGAACGGAGGTGAAATATCTTGGCATTGTCCTTGATAAAAAACTCTCACTTGGAAAAAGTTTTACATGTCCCTATGGACATGTCGAAGGATTTGTGGTAAAACTTGGGGTTTAGGACCCAAACAAATCCATTGGATTTATGTGATGGTTGTCAAACTAATGATCACTTATGGTACAATTGCCTGGTGGCCGAAGGCTTTACAGAAAACGACCCAGGCGAAGCTCTCTGGCCTACAGAGACAGGCTTGTCTGGCTATGAGTGGTGTTATCAGTACCACGCCGTCAGCGGCTATGTAAATCCTTCTAGATTTACTTCCTCTCCACATTTTTCTGGAGAGAGAGGCTAGATGGACTGCATACAGACTTGTACACATTGCCCATTGCACAAATCATTTTAATGCACTGTTGGTTGGGTTGACACTAGAAGTCACAGCATTCTGGAAATGACCTCTGACTTTATGCTTCCAACTTTCAACTACGAACTGCCTCATAAAGTACTGTTCCCGACTAGAAAGGACTGGATCCTCCAGGAGAAGGAAATATTAAGAGTAGATTGTTCACAGATGGATCAAAAACACCTTCCGTTTCTGGTGCAGGTGTTTTCAGTCGCAGATCCAGGACAGAGATATCAACCTGCCTAGGAACCTATGCGACTGTATACCAAGCGGAAATTTCCATTATTGAATTGTGTGCGAAGAGATTGAAAGAATCCAACCACATACACAAGTTAATAAAAATATTCTCGGACAGTCAAGCGGCGTTGGAAGCTCTTGGCTCCTACCGAGCAACGTCTAAATTGGTAGCAAATTGCCAAAAATGACTCTCCTCGATAGAAAGACTTGACAGATTATCTCTGGTCTGGATTCCGAGCCATACTGGCCTGGAAGTCAATGAAGCTGCTGACTCCCTTGCAAAGGAGGGTGCTGTAAGCAGCTTAATCGGACCAGAATTGGCATCGCTTTAGGCTTTGCCAAACAAACATTGAACACTTGTATGGCAATAAGATTTATGGACTTCTGGCAGAATCCTCCCGGATTGGCTCACTCCAAGGCGTTTATTCACCCTTCGAAGCTTGATGCCAAACAGTTGTTGGACTACAATGGGAATGAACTACGATGTCTAACAGGCCTTCTTACAGGCCACTGTCATTTGAATAATCGTATGAAGAGACTCGGACTGTCGGAAGACAGTGTGTGTCGCCTCTGTTTGGAAAATGGTGAAACGGCAGAGTATATACTTTGTGCCTGCCCCGCTTTCCATCTGATTCGAAAGAAAGACCACTCACCATACAAACTAATCGGCTTCGTTAAGAAGCTGAGTTTATTTGGTCGAGTGTGAATAGGTGTGTGCCACAACAAACCCCTGCGGGTTGCGGTGGAGTGTCGAATAGACCAACTTACTTTGGACCTAACCTATTGTACATATGTCTAGTGAATCTTATTATTTCAGTTTTTGAATGCATGTGAAAAACATTATAAGAATGTAATTGATTGACATCCATTTTTTTTCTGTGAACAAGTCACTGGAGTATCTATATTTATTGCTATAATTTATTTTTTTTAACTCAGATTTTGCTGGTCCGTCCCATCTAAGTATTCCATGAGAAAGTGGCCAAACTAAGGAAGATACTAGACTAGAGTATCTCCAAATGATTTATTTTAACAACTTGTTTCAATTATTTGAATATTATCATTTTTTTAACATATAGTTAATTTGGTCATTCCATTTCAGATTTTTATTTATCATTATTCCCAGATGTTTGATACAGTCAACTGGTTTCATTTTTATATTGAGAAACATATCAAGGAAGTTCAACAAGATTTCAACAAGAGAATAGAGTATATTTGGTTTTGTGGAAATTTAGGTTGCATAGTTATCACGGTGTGTTTCTGAAAATCGGATCATCCGTTCCTGAGTAACTAGCAATTTAATATTCATTTTAAGAATCTGAAAACACATGGTGAATATCATAATTTCAAAAATAAATGTACTCTAAACTCAATTTGGTTTCAAAATGTTCACCAGACTATTTCAAGAGATCAAGTTTGCCTGTCCACAAGATTCAAATAATGGGTTCCCAGTCAATTCTTGATGAAAAGTAACATCATTCAGAAACTCATTTGGTTTAAGCAATTATCTGAATCAGTGATTCCTCGGCTAGCCAATAGATCATCTAATATGGCGCGTCTATATTTTTTTGAGGTTTTTGAAAGGATATGTGACATCTGAAGTGTATGATATACACAAGCACAGTTAATTTCAGATTTTGTGGATAGAAACGAAATTTGCATTTGCAACGAAATTACCCCAGGAACATTCAATAATGTGAGGAATGAATTTGTGAACAGACTTTATTATTGCCAGGAAACATGAACGTTCTGAACATTCCGTTAGTCCTTAGCTCGCGCACAAGTTTCTCAACTTCTGAGAGTTGTCGTTTGTATGGGGGCGACAGCTGATTAACGGAAAAACATATTTTAAACAGAAACAGATTCGCTGGAATAAACTGTAGTAAATTTTGAATGAATGTTTTTCTTGAAATAATGATATTTATTACTCAGGAACGTCAAATGTGATTTACAAAAAATGAATCATTGTTTGATAGAGAATTGCCTTCGACGATAAATGATGCAACACCTTGTCTGTTCTATCAAAAAATACTGAAAATGAGTTCTGTTTTTTAAATTTTGCCCGACCTTGATAACTTGTATTGAGACACCAAATAATTCATATCCAATGAAAAATAAAATTTACCACAGAATGCCAGGAACAAAAATGAGTTTGATTGTTGTTTTCGAGAAGAACTAGTTCTCACGAAAACAATGTAGATCAATTTAATATTTCTTCAAACTACAGTGTCATTAGTACGTAATTTTTCTAATTCATCACGCGACTAGTTGATTTGTAGTTGATTTGATATAAGAATAATCTTTCTGTCCTTATTTGACTGTAAAGTATCGTATACCAACTTGAAAAAAATTGTATTACAGGACCAAACCGCTATTTCCGAATAGTGATATCAAAAATCTAATTAACAAAAAAATTTATTGAAAAATCGAAATGTGTGTTCCAGTTATGCAGTTGTATGTTACATTGAATATTCAATTAGTATTTTTTACTCTTGGGCTCATTACACTTTTTTGAGAAATATCGCTTCTAAGTATATTCATTGTAAACAAATGACGAACTATGTAGGTCTGTTGGTTGCAGCAAAATCTCTGTTGAACAGCTTGACTTTGTTCAAGTGTCCTCTGAATGTGAGTTCAGTGTTCAGTGGAATCATTGAGCCGGGTCCCTGCTATGTTTTAACACTCTTTTTATCAATTCGTTCATACAGATCTTCCAAATATATTTTCATAGTGTCCTGTATGCAACCTGGCTGCCTGTAATAATATTGATCTATTCATTTCTTAAAGGCTTCAAATTATTGATCCTTACACAGTGGAAGATGTACATGAATTGACCGAGCGCGTGCGGGTAGATGTAAAGTAGTTTATTCACCAATTTCATCTTAATTTTGAACAGGTTGGAGCCTGGCTCCCTTACCCTTACGACTGGCGTTTGTCAGAAGGACAAATGGGTTAAAACTGATCATGGGATGGCGGCATGAATGTCCTCAGACATGAGTACCGCCCTTCTCGGTGAACTACTGCCAGACTGGGGTGTTATGGATGAAAATGTTGTTCATCTGTTAACGGGAGACATGATGGCCTCATTCGACAGAGTGTCTGGGCCTTCTATATATCGGAAGGGGTCGTCTTCAGCATAATCTATAGCTTCCCTAACTAACAGATTATCGTGAGTTTCTGCGCAATCAAAAACTCGCCGTTTTCCCGACTGAATGGACTGCTGAATAGAAGGCAGCTGCAAATCTCTGCGGATGGATTCGTTCCGTACGAACCACGGAGCATTCACAACCATCCGTATCAACTTGTTTTGCAATCTCTCCAGAATGGAGATATTAGACGGAGCCGCTTGTCCCCAGACGCCTGAAGCATACATGATGACAGACTTGAATCGTTTTATAGATCGTAAGTTTGTTCTTTAGGCTCAGTTTGGATCGTCTATTGATCAGAGGGTACAGACTTTTGATCCGACCCTCGATCTTTGCCATCACGGTTATGATGTGCGGGTTCCAGGTGAGCCTACGGTCTATTAGAAGACCGAGGTACTTCACCCGCGCTTGCCAGTCGATCTCCCTTCCAGAGATTCTCATTTTTCTGGCCGGAGAAGATATCGTTCTTCCGATGGTTATCGCCTGAGTCTTGTCCGGGTTCACTGGGATCTTTCATTCGAGGTACCAGCGCTCGAGGTCGTCCAATGCACGTTGCATGTAGACGATCCCGAGATCCCGACCCATGGAAGATGAGAAGACAGCCTTATCGTCGTCGTCGTAGAGAGATATCTTCACACGCTCAGACCTCGGAAGGTCACTGTAGAGAGAGCACAGCGTGGGAGAGAGCATGGCCCACTGTGGCACTCCAGCGAGGATTTCTCTGTTGTCAGACAGAGAGCCCTCAACTCTAACCTGATATTAATATCATTATTATTATATGTTCTGTCGTTCAGGAAAGACCCAATCCTCCATCAGGCCCCAAGGCAGGTCGAACGCGATTAGTTTATGCTGAAGGCCTTCGTGCCATACACGGTCGAAGGCTTTCAAGATGTCTTATAAAACGACATGAACTCTGCGATTTTGATTCAGCTCTGCGATGGTGACCAGTCTTAGTGCTTGTAGCTCAGGGAAGTGTTTTTTCCTGAAGCCGAACACCAAACTAAAGATGTATATGCTACAATAGATTCAAGTCATTGTGTTAATCCAAAACACATTATGTCTGGTCTAAGGTTCCATGTATTTATTTAGGTGCACCTGGACAGCAATTTTAATTTCTGAATGCCAATTTCAGGTTAGACTGAGATCTACTATCAATTCCTGGATAGCACCTTGTGCACTTGGACAACATTTTCCATTTCTGAATGTCTATTTCAGGTTACACGGGAATCTACTATCAATTACTATCAATTCCAAATATACAACTTTTCTAATGTTCAGCCCTTCTTGGACGGTCCGTTTTATAATGTAAAAACAAGTAGCCGTAGCCCGTGTCCTAATGTCAAAGCATAATTACATAATATATATCACAATGAAGCGGATTCTCTCTCCACAACAACATACATGAATATTCGGACAACAAAAAATATCTCTTTTAAAATGGAAGAAGTAAGATGCATATTTTTGAGCTACTTTAATAATATATTTGAAAAAAATCATACTGATTAGTATGATATTGAATTATTGATACGATATCATTGTTTTCGAAAGTCTAAAGAGTGCTTACATAAGAATTGAGGAACACTGTATACAAACTCTAAAAATGAATGAAGTAATATGGTAGTGAATATTACTGGAGTTTTTTCCCAACACCAAATCGTTATTTTTAACACCTCGGCACGTGTTTCGATCACCAAGTGATCATCTTTAAGAGAAAGCTTATCTTCCTGATCACCAAGTGATCATCTTCAAGAGGAAGATTATTAAAATTAATATTAAAATTAATGTTAAAAATAACAATTTGGTGTTGGGAAAAAACTCCAGTAATATTCATTACTACACCAAAGGTTCCAAACAGTGCATCATAAGTAATATGGTAGTCATTGGTTCGAAATTAGAAAGGTTTCAGAGCAGTAAAGTATGAGTTCATCCATGCGGCATTGGTTATCAACAGCCGGACCGGAGCCAATGATCCAAATTCTCTCCATGCCTTAATTACTTCCATCACCTTTCAGGAAAAAAATGAAAAACTGCATGCTACCCAGACATGTGTGTAGGAATGTCGCTCAGCCTAGACTTATGCTTTATGCGTTATAATACCTTATTCAGAACGGAAATTTTGGCAGTCATATATTTATGAGGTCTATCTGACTTAGGACTGCCAAAAGTTAGTTAAAAAACTGGAAGTGAAATACAGTATAAATGGAAAAAGAAAATTTTCTAGTACAGACTTTTTTTTTGTTTTCTCCAACTTCAAACAAAAATATAGTAAATTTCAAGGCAATGCTTTTCTGTACTTTCTTTCAATCAAGTGCCAGGACCAAACAGTCTTTGCTACCAAAACTAAAGAACATTGGCTTCGTGAATGCCAAGCACTGCTCAAAAAATGGACTGAAGAGTTTGAGTGTCATTGAGTCCGTCCGATATCAAAGAATTGTCCACTAAGAAGCTGATCAACTTTTTTCAGAAGTCTCAACATCTCGAAAAGATTATGAATGATTGAAATACTGGGTGATGAAAGCCTTACAAAAGACAATAAACTTGTTAGACACCAAGTTGGTACGCCTTCACTAGCACATGGATTATAGTTGTCTATTGGGCGTTTTTAAAAATGTGGAAAGGTAGAAGGCTTTATTTCCATATGTAACCTCCTCTATTATCTCTCGTATGACATAGATGTATGAGGAAATCAAGTGTATGTGATTGTACCATCAGGAAAGGTACTTGAACAATGGATATTTATTCCCATGTATCCATTGCATTGTAGTGTTCTAGACAGGCACCTCAACATACTACCTTTTTGAGATCATTCATGTTGGAGATTTTTCATGTAATGTAATGTAGTGCATTGAAATTCGCGTTAAGGCCTATTTGTAAACTTCGTCTAAGGTATGTTTTACTAACTTTCTCACATAGAAATTCGATGACTTCGAACTAGACATCTTCTGTCAATAACGGTTATTATCAACTCAAATTTGAAGACTATATCGAACATTAAAAAAAAAGAATAATACTATCAGAAGAATCATGCATGAATTAGGAAAAAACATTTCTGCAAGAAAAAAAAGGAAATATAATTCAAATTTAGAGTTAACGAAGATTAATATGAGCAGGCAAATGGATAGATTCTTTCGAAGAAGAGACAGCAAGACACTAGCATTGAGATACTGGATTAACTGAAGATGAAAGAGGAACATTAGCAAAACACTGACAAAAGATTGACCGAAGAGAAAATTTTAAACAAATGCGTTAAATCTTACCCAATCTCACGATACTCTTCTGTCTACAATAATGCTTTTCATAATACTACTGCTACCCCTAATTAAACTAGAGCTGCTGAAAGACCGCTTCAGGTAGTTGTCATTCAAGTCTTCCGTCTTGTATGGATTTTGGGACGTTTTCCCAAAATCTCCGAAGTCATAAGGACTTTTTGTTGTCTGTCTTCTTATAGAAAATAAATTGTCTTGGTATGGAAAACTGGATATTGCATTCGGAAATGAACTTGTGATTTGTTTTTTGGAATTATTGAAACTGAATGGGGATTTGGTAGTTGAAATGGATAAAAAAACGGACTTTTTGGTAGTTACGGCGTCATGGGGTGAGTTTTGGTTATTGTGATACAGAGGATTTTTATAAGGTGTGTTGGCCAAGTTATATCGTATGTTATAGTATCTGTGGGCATTATTGTCATTGTAATTGGAAACCGGAGCTTCTTTAATGACTTCTTCTGCTCCCTGTAAACTATGTACGACAAAACAAATTATTATTGACACTTTGTATGTTGAAAAAGTTAAATGTAAAAATTGGTACAAGGTTTGGACAATACTTTTTCATGATGAAGATATCATTGTGATGAGGGCCATGTGATAATCAGTTTCAAATTATTAACAAAGCAAAGTTAGGTGAAAAAGCCTTAACTTGATTTTATATACAAAACAAATGTCATTACTCACAACGGCCTTGGGTTTCCACTTCCTCTGATGTAAGATGGAGCGTTTTGAGAGTAGTCTGGAATTATGTTTTCGTGCTCTGCTACGCACCTTCCATCAAGACAGTACTGTAATAATGATATTCAAATGTTATTTGGATTCATATATTTCATAGAAAAATGGAATATTTGCAATTGAAGAATTGTTAGCTCTTATTCTTATTTTTAAAAGGATAGATGAGTTTTCACTGGAATTGAACAATTGTTAGTTGAATACGAAGGTTATGACATTTGTGATAGTGCGCCCATTAATACTTGTTAAGTTATAATAGAGGCAAGGCAGCATTATCCATCACAGTGAAATTTATAATGAAGCGTTTAGACTGTGGATTATTGCGAATCAATCCAATGAAGATGAAGAAGAAATCGTACGAGCACCGTGTTCAGTGTTGCCAGGTCTACTGTTTCTGAAGTAGATCCTGTTCTGGCTCTCGAGCTAATATTTTATTGTTTGAGAGTTAAAATCTACTGATGATTTACTTTACTTTCTGTAATGAATATTAAATGAATGTGAATAGTGGAAATTACCATGTGTGTGGTATGAATCTATAAAATATATTTTTTACTGGTTTTTGTATTAATCTACTGTTTCTCTGAGACAATATCCACTGTTAAGCATGAATATGACTGTATTAGAAAGGCGTTGTTAGGGGCAATACAATCTTAGAACTTCAATGTCTTTTCAGGACGTCTAACTGACGAATTATTCGAAATGTGAACCATTTACTTTCAGGCACAGATATGGGGATCTCGGAGAGCTTTTATATTTCTGTTAGTTTCGAAAAGATTCACGGTGATTTTTTGGGAATCCTATTGCATGATAAATATAAAATATTTACTATCGAAACTGAAATCAGGATTACATTTTCGATTTTATATAATGAATGTGATTGCTTCAATCCTGATATAAACACGTACGAGGTCTGCTCAAAAAATAAGGTGAATTTTAATTTTTCTCAAATGTATTTAGTTATTCATCAATTTCTATTTTGTTCTCTTCAAATTTGTTCTCTTCAGATATAATACACTTGTGCCATTGTTTATTTCAATTCCCGATGAAGTTCTGATATGCACTTTTTGTTATGTCGTTGAGCTCTCTCAGCGAATCGGTTTTTATCTCCTCGATCGTCGCAAAATGCCGTCCTTTCATAGGTCTCTTCAATCTTGTGGACAGTTAAAAGACGCAGGGGGTCAAATCTGGTGAATACTGTGGCTGAGCCATGATTACGGTGTTTTTTTGACTTTTACTTTTACTCAAAATTCGATGCAAGTTTTTTGAATCATTGTTTTTGATAGCAGAAAATCGCCGAATACGCAAAATAATAATAATAATGATTTTATTGTGCATAACTTATACACAAAAGGGTAGGGGTTAGCCTATGGCTGTGTTCCACCCCTCCTACTTAATGATAAAATCAACATTTTCGAGTGATAAAATTTTGGCATAATATAATTCAATTTTATTCAAGCACACATAATTTCAAAGAGATAATATGATAAATACATCTCAAACTGCAAAGTCTTACCTGACCATCTCCACATGGTGATCCCTCAGCAGCTGGCCTATAAGCTACACAGTAGCCACTTCCGGCGTCGAAACAAAACAGCTGCGCACACACCCTGTCATCTTTCTGAAAATATATCGTCAGTATAAATACTAAATTCATAATTCAATAGTTGCCTCTAGAACGGAAGCTCCATGGACATGCGATCTGCCGTACTTTAATTTCGGAGACTCGTTGGAAAAAAAATTCCTGAACATTTTTTTTTGTTTTTATGTAGAAATATTGAGAGCTGTAGTACCAAGAAACTCATTAGTACCTTCATGAATAGTTGATTCCATTGACTGTTATGAGTTCAGATGGATTGTATAAATCGTAGAAGTGATATTTTTCTAAAAGACACGGCAAAGACCTTTATCCAACTGACAACAAAAATGTTTTCTTGCTGTAGAACTGTATTTCAAGTACCTACGTGATAAAACGAACCGGTGTTGAAGGGTCTGAGGAATCTTTCGAAACATAGCTCATTAACAAAAGGAAAAGATTGGTAACTACCTCTTCTGTGACGCAAATATGTAACCAGTATTCTGGAATGGATAAATCTGCGCCTTATCACCAGAAGTTGGTAAGGAATGAAATAACGAAAGTATTACTGATTCAGATTCTCTACACGGAGAATGATGACTTAGATGGAGTAGCAACATTTTGGAAGCAGGTTCAGTTTTTTCTGGCGAAGAAACAGTCGCGATCAGCAAGGTTACTTCACATCCATTCTACAATCTCCATGTCTTTTTTTACTAAGATTATCTGGCTTAGGATCTGTGGCTCAGCTGAGGATGAATATGTTGTGAAGTGTAATTGAAATCAAGAAGTGAATTTCCGTTTAGGTGAAACAGAAACTGGATAAGTACAAGAATCGAACAAAATGGCCAGCCTTGATTTCTAGTTGATCAGAGATTAACACATCCGAGGATAAAAACCAAAACTGGAACCTCTGGCGTTGAATGAATACAAAACAGATGAAGTGAACCTAAAAATGTACATAAAAAGTTGAACAATAAACCTTTACATTCTGGGCGACAAGCCAAAAACGCCTTTTCTCGAATGTTGGATATTACGAAAGCCTTAGAAATCCTCCGGATCTCTCAATAAAACTAAGTTACATATGTGTGACATAAGCTCTTATTTTGATATTACAGACAACTGTCCGAAAATATAGTTATGAATGTGATGAATGTGCGAATACGGCTCTAGAAATCAAGGAAATGTGCTTGCCATAATATTTCCAGAATGTATCGATAATGAGAAGTGGGGGGTTAACAAAGAGCCTCGAAAAATATCGAGAACTAGTGAAGATCGAAGAAAGCAGTAGATGGAAAGCAAGACAACTAGCTTTTGAAAAGACGGCATCTATGGGATCGACAGAAAACTAACCACGAATATCAAATATAACCAAAGCTCTCAGCAGCGGTCAGTCAGTATCTGAAATCAATATAGTAGATCACCTATAGACCGATTTCAGCGTGGTCCTGCTGCTGGGTGAACGAAAAACGTCTGCAAGACTGTAAGGTATCTTGCATAAATGTCGGATATAATTCAATGTCCAGCGTGGTATTAGCTGGGAAGTTGTTGTATCAGAACCTACTGTGTGGGTACGTTGGTAGAAATGAATGTTTTGAGATTCTATTTCGAAATATTTGTTTTCATACAAATGTATCTCTCCTCAATACAATGTTTGGACATGTTTTGATTTCAGTTTGCGAAATGTTTAGATGATGAATCAAACAAACAAAATAGTTCGCCTTCGCTCGTTATCATATACTAATCAGTTATGATTAAATCTTCTAAGCTGCTGAGTACTGATGGTTTCATATTTTGTTTGGGTCTTTTTTGTTATAAAGGTTCGTTATATAGTTCATCGACCTATAGTACTCGCCGTTGACAGTGAAGGCCTAGCCAACGTCGTTCTCAAAGAAATATGGACCGATGACGCCCAAAATTCACACCAAACAGTTATTTTTTAGAGATGCATTGGACGTTCTTTGATCTCATGTGGATTGGTATCGTCCCAAATCCGACAATTTAGTTTGTTCATGTACCAATTCATCCAGAAATGGGCCTCATCACTGAAGATGATTTTTCGATGAGAATTAGGATTAATTGCCAACTGCTCCAGAGCAGGTCCTGTGTCCTACTACATTGCGAATATTCCTCTCGATAGGACGATTATGGCGACCGTAAAATGGGCAAAGCACGCAGTATGTTGCCCGAACAGAACACTCATTTGCACCTGTTGTTGAATGCTATGTCCGTCCGTGGCGATTTGGCAAAACAGACTGAATAAATGACATCTAATTTGATAGATGTAGCTTTAACAAGTTGGTCGTTATCGATTTTATCGATTGTCAAAGTTGGCAAGACTTTACTTGTTTGTCAGAACAGCCGCGGTGTGGTGATCTATATATGAAGAGGTTTGGAAAATAATACATTGCGAAGTACCACATTTTCGTGGTATATTACCACTTCAGTTCAGACTGAACTTTTGACATTTGGTCTGCCAAAAATAATCACATTTCCAATGTTTTAGAGTGCAAAATTCATCTCGAACATAAAGTTATACTTCCAATAAAAGCTCGTCACTTTCTCAACATATCCTTTATGTCTTACTACGTATAATATTTTTGTCGCCCATGTTATATCAATTCCATTTTTCGATTTCATCAAAAACATCTCTAAATTGTACCTTTCAGCCAAATTGAAAATATAGTATAGAGATCTGGGGAAATGATAATTTGAAGAAAGAGTTTTCATACATGTATACTTGATATGTATATCGATATCGTTTCAAATTTCGATAAAATCATTATTCAAACAACAGGTCTTTCGATACTTTGACCGGAAGGAACGTTTTTTTTAAACAATTATCAGTTACTATTATTTCTACATGAATACTTACAAAACAAGCGCTGGTTCCTCTATCTCTTCGACACTGAGCGTCCAGTGTTAGTAGTTTTCCTGGCAACACTCTTGGCAAGTTATCGTCCTCATGTGGGGCATTGAATAGACACGTTGCTGTGTCACCACTGAAAAGTAATTTTCAAATCAGAAATTCATTTTTCTCAAAAATGTAATTCAATTTAAAATATAACACTCTTCTGGTTTTCCCGAAGAAACTGCTTTCTACTTGGGCATAATCGTTTCTGCACAAAACATAAAGGAAACACTTCAAAGTTATTTCGTAGATGAAACAAAACACATCAATAAACATGCTGGAGATGAAAGTATAGTGAATATATCTGAGTTGAATAGGGATGAAACAGAAATTCAACAGAGAGAAATTCATCGATGCCCATGAAATAACTAAGGAATGAAGTTGCAGTATTTTGAATGATTTATGATGCACTGTTTGGAACCTTTGGTGTAGTAATGAATATAACTGGAGTTTCTTCCCAAAACCAAATCGTTATTGTTAACACCTCGACATGTGTTTCGATCACCAAGTGATCATCTTCAAAGAGGAAGATTAAAACTGATGAAGGATGTTGAAAAGTGAAGATATTAGAAATCAACTAAAAAATCAGTATGGAAATGAGAAACGTTGTAATTGCAAAAAATCCAATGGAAGCAGATATGATAAAATATGAAAAAAATCATCGGACTAAACAATACATCAGACAATATCAATAAAATGGGAGAACGGCATAGTTTTCGAGGCGAATTTTTGAAATAGAAAGTTGGAAGTGAAAATGTTTCGACAGTTTTTGATTGAATGAAATCTGAACAGTTAAACAGTAACAAAACTTATGGTTTTGATCAACTTGCTCTTGAATTTGATGACTTCTGATATGACCTTTTACCTTTTACCGTCGATATTTAGATTAAAGCAATGAGAAACACGAAGACTGTTCAATTTAGATTATGTGAAGTAAGGTTATTCATAAGATAATATTAATACTATCTCTAATCATGTACAGTGTGTTATTAAACTTCCATTATATGATATATTACATTTTCAAAAGGTAAGTAAACCGAGACGAGTTATTTCAATGACTCACAATAAATAGCAATAAATAAAAAAGGTTTTCCCAAGTATGACACTGGTAATGCAAATTTTCCAAAAAAGTTCTTGCAACCTCTTATTATAGAGAACTAAATCAGTTATGCTGCGTTGTATATTTTTTTTGTTATTTCTTGTTCAATTCCTTGAGAGTTGTTTTCAAATTGATTGTGAAGATGAAATATATTATAGATCATCCCCTAATACATATTAACTATTTTTCTGGCAACCCTAAATGTAGGGTTTGATAAATGCACATTCTGTTATTGTCCGTCCTCATAAGTACATAGTACATACCCTACACCCTAATATAACAATATATATATATATATATATATATATATATATATATATATATATATATATATATATATATATATATATATGATAGTATGAATGGCAACTCGTTCTTTCTTTTAGCGATTCGAGTATATATATCAATCAATCAATCAATCATATATTTCATTCAGGGACCCTATTGGGTATAGATCATGCCAATCACAATAAACAATAAAGAAGTTCTTATCCTAAAAAATAAACCTATAGTTTTACAATCAATATGCACAATCACAAATATATAGAAACATACACTAATTCATTATTTTTTCATATTAAAATACTCAGTGAGGTCGTAAAACAAATTAATTTGTAAATATTTTTTCATGGCGCTTCGGAATCTGGATAGTGTGGTCTCATTTCTAATATTTACTGGCAAACTTATTGTAAGTCTTTATATCCATGGAAATTGGTCTCTTTGACACCAGATCAAGATTGTCAAGTCTGAGATAGATATTGTTGCTAGCTCTAGTTTGATATGGGTGTACATTATTATATCTAGGAAGTTACAAGCAGACTAATAGCAGGATATTCAGCTCTGCAAATAGAGGTCTACAGGATAGTCTGGTTAACGTTTTCATTATAGCTCGTATTGCTCGTTTTTGTGATAAAAAACGACCTTGTGCTGCCGGCATTGTTTCCCATAGCATTATGCATTCTTGCAAATTTGACTGCATTTTTGCAAAGTAAAAATCTCTCAGACAGTTTCTATCGACATGGTTACAAATACACCATATTTGATATGTTTTATAATTTATTTTCTTTGTCATATTATATATATGGTCATGCCAGCTGAGTGTTTCTTCTAAAGTCAATCCTAGAAATTTCACAGAGATGTTTCGGTTTATGTGTACTTCGTTAAGTTTCAAAGATTTTTGATAGATTGTAGTCCTTTGTCTAGTATGAAAGATTACGTATTCTGTTTTCTCGGTATTGAGATACAGTTAATTGGCAGAGAACCATTCCCCAAGTTTCCCTAGTAACAGATTGCAGTCGTCCTCGTTAGTCTGAATGCCTTCGCGGTCTACTAAAATAGCTGAATCATCTGCATACAACGTTATATTGTATTCCGGTAGATATTCCACTAAGTCAGCAATGAACAGTGTGAACAGTACTAGAGCTAGTACACTACCTTGAGGAACGCCTACTTTCAGCTTTACGGTTTCTGAACGATGCCTACTCACTGATCCATCACTATTTGAACTGCTTCAATTTGTACTGAATTACTGAAATTGAATATGTAATGTTGTTTGGTGAATTTATACACCGTATTATTCTATGTTTTTCAAACCTTCAGCAGTATTCGGCTGTTATTATTTTATTGCTCATAAAAAAAGCAGTTTTTGACTAAATGCTCTTGACTCGTTTTGTTGATGTATCTAATATACTGGATGTCTCATGATGGATTCTAATTTAATTCTATATTTTACAGAAACCGTTTTATTTCAAACTTCAACACTTTGTATATCTGAAACGAAGCAACTTCAAACATATGTTTGCAAGAATTTTTTCAATGAAACGACCTAACGAAACACCCTCTGAAGTTTCGTACGGTAGTTCGGAAACATCGTGTGTAAAGGTTAGGGTTCAGGTTATTGGTCATGGTTTCCATACAAAACTGAAGTGATCAGGATTTCCTTCGTTCAATTCGTGAACTAATCTCATTTTGAAAGAATGGAATCTATAGGTCTTCCAAATGTTGTATTATTCAACCCTTCATGATTAGTTGCTGTCTTCAATGGAGTGAACTTTTAGCAAAAAACTTTATCAAAATTGACGTTCTTTTCACTGCTAACTTCTAAGGCAAGCTCGCAACATTTTTATTGCAATTCACCTCAGCAGACTTCTAATATTTGAAAGACTTACTTGAGAAAATGATGGAAACTGGACACGGTGCAAGGCGACCACCTGAATCCTCTTTCTGTATGCCTCAAGTCGGACATGATGAAACCGTCAGTCCACTGACACTTTTCTGCTCCCGGTCCACCGAGGTAGGAGGGTGGCGGGCTACCATCGTGTACTGCACCTAATCTACAAAAGATATCCAGAGCATATTGAAAGTTGAAGTTAAACTCAATTCTAGAGAATGTACACTTCAATTTATGAATGTATGATTTTGAAATCTGCACGTGTAGAAATCATACGAGTTGATTTTTTTCTCAAGAAAAATTTGGTGCTTGTTACCTGTCTGAGAATAATCGAAATGTTGTAAAATAGAATATTGAATTGAAACAATATTATCTACAAGTACAATTGCAAATTAACTGAAGGTTAAGAAACCAAAATTTTCACAGCCCTGTAAACATACCACCTTCATGACTTGGTTTGCAGAGCCCCATAAACCCTCTCTGTTTTCTTTACTGGACAAGATGAAAATATTTTGCCTTTGTGCAGGGTAGTTATCGACTTGTCTCACATTTATTTGGTTCTTTCCCTTGGTTTATATCATTTGGACTAGACTGAAACTGATTGATCTCTAGAACTGCCAGTTATGTATCTACTATAGGCTGGCTATGTGGGTATGGTCGAATTGGTCATTAGAACTTGTTCACCTGTTCATTCAAATACTTGTTCTCTACTTCTTTAATCAACAGAAACAAATTTTTGATAGTATTTCCTTCTTAACTAACTTCTATAAATATCAAAGTTCTATCATCCTTAATATTTCATTCACTGTTCATGTTATTTTAACTCCATTTGTTTTGAATTTGTTAACATAATTTCTATTCAATGGAAGTTCGATCTTGTAACATTCAACAAAAACATTGTCAACCGTTCCAACAAACCCTGAGATCAACACTGCACAAAACAGGTTTATGCTGAGCTCAGCAGACTACTGATTGATAATAAGTCACAGAGCAACAACTCAGGGCAACGTCTGAGATGGTAGTGAACTTCCAAAAAAACCTCAACAAAATTTCTCTGGTCTAGATTTTTGACTTTAATGTCCTGGGGCCTGGATGGTAATGAAGTTGCTAACTCCGTTGGAAGGGAGGGTACTGCAAACAATTTTATTGAAGAAGAATCTGTCATTGGCATTGCTTTAGGTCTGGTCAAACACTGAATACCTAGACTGCGTTCCAGACTGGTAGTAAAAAGCCTACCAGCATTGGTGTATTCCCAGGCTTTTTCACATATTTCGAAGAGTGTCACAAAAAATTGTTATGACTACAGCAGGTATGACATATGTTGTCTAATAGTCCTACTGTATTCTCAATCATATTATTATGATACTTGGACCACCGGAGGATCCCTTGTGCCATCTTTGTTTGGTGGTGATAAAACAGCATATACTTTGTACTAGACCCGATACAGCCCTAATCAGGTTTTCATTCTCATACACGGTATTTGAGTTCATCTGCATGACTTGCTATGAATAGCACGTGGTAGTACAGTCGGTCATATGGGGACGACAGGTGACTAACGGAAAAATCGGAGAGAGGGTTGATGGAGCACTGCTTGATCCTATTTAGAATGCAGCATAAACACTGAACAGTTTCAGTTTGTGATAACAAAATTATTATAATTTCATTTTGAAGATGCTTCATGTAGCTTATATTATAGTAAGTGGAAATAAATTATCGAATTTACGAATTATTTCGGATTTTATGGGATGAGGTGGATACCATAAAAAGTAAATTCCTTACAAGTGTCCAACTTCGTGGGCGGCTACGATTATACCACTGAATCCTCCTGTGTCTTCGATGATTGCCACCGAGTTGACCTTTTCTAGCCTCTTGTTGACCACGCACGCTCCTCCAACGTAGGCAAATCCTGATAAAGGACGTCGTGGGATGAATTTTTATAGTTTTATAGCTACAATTGACCCTCCACCATCTGAAAACCTCCACCAATTCTTATGCGGGAAAGTAATAGATATCGAAATTATACTATTGCGGTTATTTACAAGCGTTTGAATTGGTAAAATTGTGTGGAAGTAGTTTTGGGGTGAGGCGTGAACAGTATGAATTACTTTTGTCGTTGGTTTTGGTGAACATGGATTTTCAATTTCTAGAGATTGTTTTTGAACCTCGTGAAAATGAATTATCATTTGGAAGAAATTTCTCGAACAAAAATATGTGAAGATTCATTTTTACTTGAACTGCTTTTACAAAAAATAAATTGAGTGTTCTTTTACATGACAATATCTTGCCCTAATAACCCTAATAAAAATATTCATTGTCGTTTTGATCCCAGTTTGTGATTCCCAGTCAAATAAATATTTTTCAAAAATGTCACACGCGGTCATTCAAGTGGACAGCAATTCTACGTTATACCAACTTAAATCATTTCAATTTTAATCAAAAACAATTCCGTATTACTTTTCTGTTTTTATACTTTTACCATTCATCGTGTTTAAAATAATACAAAGAAATTAAAGTTGAATTTTATTCAAATTGGACATATTCACAATCATGCCACAAGACATACCAAATTACTGTCAAAAATTAAAATCCAAAGAAATTCTGGAAAGAAATCGATATACCACGATGGAATCATTATATATAATGCAATTCCAGAGAAAATAAATAAGCTCTATTTCATTACAAAATTTAAATATCAATTGAAAAAAATCTAATTAGTGGAATTTTATAGTTCGTTTTTTTTTTGTTACACGTGACTTTGTTTTCAACATGTAGGTACTTTCTTAATCCAATTTCATATTTGACAGCATTTCGATATTTTTTTTTCAAGATATGTGTTTATTGTAAAATATTGTAAATATGTTTCTGTTATTTCATTATACTATGTACTTAGTTGTAGTCCCCAATTATAAACATTCATTGTTTCTTGGGACAATAAAGTGAATTGCATTGACTTGAACAGGATGAAATGGTATTTTTTTTCGTTTCGTTCTCTTAACCTTACAGAAATTATACTTGGTTTTATAGCTACTAGGATCGTTTTTTGAAAGTCTATCAACGTGTTAAAAATCACACGTTAAAAGGTAAGACCTCGTTAATCCTTAGCTCGCACAAGTTTAGACTTCTGAGGGTTGTCGTTCGTAGGGGTGCGACAGCTGGTTAACGGAAAAACAGAGATAAAATTATACTAAACCAACTTACTTGGAATTCAACTGTTACATTAGTTTGGAACGGTTAAATAGATAATTGGTCAGTACTGAAAATAAATTGATAATGATAATTAATAATCAATTATTGTGTTTCACATTCGAAAATATACTTATCTCAGGAAAATCAGAAAATGAAGACTTAAGTTTTATGTTTGGTAATCTAATGTTCACTTGCTCATTAATTTTGTGAACGAAGTCCCAGTGCATAATGCAAATAAGAATTTTGTTTTGAAACATTATTTTCAAAATGAGCCCGTGAGTCATTAGCTGAATGAGGTTTAGTGGGAAGTTGCCAAGAGAAGATTGGAGTGACCGTGCAGGGTGGTGATGTCAGGTTTATACAGTTCTATTTTTCAGTTTGATAATCTTGTAGAATTAACATGATGACAGCTATCCGTCTTTCCTCAAAGAAAAAATATTTGATCTGAAATAGAACTGGAATAAAGAACGATAAGGTTATTATTATACATTGGATTGGTTTTGGTGCCGCAATTCCTTTCATTATCAACTAACTCAAAAATAAATCAAGATTTATTTCTTGAGTGATAAATTTTTCATCTGAAATGTATCATATTAGGGGCTATTATGTAGGTATGTGAATGTATTCAATAACAGTCATAGGCATTCTTTGAAGACCCCACTGTATGTAGAGGATCCTTCTATTTCCTCATTCTTGAGTCTTATAGCTTTTAGATAATAGACTTACTTTCATTGTCTTATGAAAGCTCGACTTTGAAAGCGTGTATACCCTTAACCCGTCGTGTTTTCAATAGCAGTGAAATACTCAGATCTAGCTTAGCTTATAAAAACTCTAATTAATAAACAACAATTTGCAATTTTGAGGTTGATATAAAGAATATCTCACTTGTATGGGTTATGGTTTTTTCATGAAAAAAAGGAAATACTTTTCAAATTTGTGTGTATCAAAAAATTATGAAAATTGAAAAAAAACCTCTGAGTTATGCAGTATGAATAGGATAAAATCTGCAATAATATTGAGCATTTTCCATGAAGTTATGCTTCTTATCGGAGGTGTGCTGAAAAATATTTCGCTATTTTATTCTGATTCACCAGAAAGGTGGAAAATGAAAGGTTGACAAGTACAGAGTTGGCCAAATCGGACAGTTTTAAATGGAACCTCCTGTTTTCAAACTAGATAGATGAAAACTGATGACTGTCTCTTTAGATCAACTTTTATGACAAATTTGATGGTTAAAACCGCATATCGATATCTATCATCGTTTTTGAGTTATAGTATGCTTTTCGAAAATGTGTATTTTTGAAAAGTTGTTCTAAATTTTCTCCTGTCAATTTTTTTTCATTTCTATGAAAACATTTCCAGAGCACTTTTACACGAAGAAGTAAATGGTATGAAATACTTATTTTTTCAAATCAGAGATATCAATAGTTATTGATGGAAATTTTTTGATGAGACACCCTGTATATTCCTGCAATAGAGATTAAAATACCTTTCGAAAAATGTGGCATGCTAGAGTCATATTTGAGAGCATACTTTGATCAAGTAGGTTTTGGACGACGCGGCGATAAAACGGAAAGAAATTGTTCAGTAGTAGCTCAAATGTTGAGAAAGCTTTTCATAGACGTATCAATGTATACTATATTTCCTACTAATAAATGAAACTTCAACAATAATTATCATATTGATAAAAAACAAACAATGAAATATATTTCTTCAGAGAAGGTGTTCGAAATGTCTACCAGCTTCTACACATAGGCGACACCTTTTCTGAACGTTTTTTGCCGAATTAATTAGTTCAATAGGAGTGAGAGAAGTAAAACTTTGCATCACTGCCGCTTCCAATCCGTGTCTAGAATCAATCGGAAAATCAAAAATAAGATGTTTCAACATTTTCCAGAGGTAGAAACCTATAGACGTTAGGTCCGGTGAGCTGGCCGGCCAACGGTTGAGTCCTTGGTTGGCTAGGCGGGTTGGCTGTCCTTGTTCATCTTTCACTGCCTGAACCACTATGCATGCTGTTTTCGGCGAGTGCATTGGCTTGGGATGTGGGGGTTGAGCAAACCGGCCATCGGATGCCTGTTTCCACGTAACCCCGCTGAATACGGGAATGACAGATTCACTTGTGGTTCTGTTACCTCTAACTGAATAGCATCCCAACGATGGCTTAATCCTAAGGTGTGTGTATCCGTGCCGAGAGGATGAATGACACTGAGCCTATCAGCTGTCTCTACGGAACTTTCGAGATACCGGGCGCCATCTCGTCGTAGCATCGCCTTGTCATGGTAATGCGGGGCTCTGCCGTGATTGGCCTTCTTTTCCCAGCTACTCGTGGGACTTTTATGGACAGAGTAAACTTAAAAATTATTTCAGACGCTGAATCTATAGAGGAGCTTACGACTCCAACTGACTTCCCTGTAAACTTAGATCAGGAACGAGTCTACAGAGGAGATGGATGTCGAGTTTACGACTTCAACTGACCTCCCTGTAAATTTAGTTCAGGAGCGAGAGCTTCGGCGTACGCAGAATTTGTCTCAGGTGGGGTAACAAACTCCCCATGAGCAGGTTAGCAAACGTTTGCGCTGTGATGATTTACCAAAACCAGAGGCTAAAAAGCCCGGCAGAGCTCAATCTAAGGCATCGTCAACAGAGCTTCAACAGAGCATATACTTTGTGTCTGCCCCGCTGGGGAGCGAATCAGGTCTTTAGAGTTCGGCAGAGCCTTACTCTTTCCATCTGACCGGAAAGACCACTCACCATACAAACTAATCGGCTTCGTTAAGAAGCTGGATTCATTTGGCCGAGTGTGAATAGGTGTGAGCCACAATAAACTCTTGCGGGATGCGGTGGAGTGTCGAATAGACCTCTGAAAACACCTGCCCACATACGAAATCCAAATCTTCCTTGACTTCTCTGCTCCACAATAGAATGAGGATTTTGTTGTGCTCAAGTATAAAAATGCTAGCGGTTGAAAATGTCGGCCCTGCTCACATAAGCTTCGTCTGTCCAAATGCAATTTAATGAAAAATCACGCATTTGATTACAATTTTCATGGAACCACTGGTAAACAACGTTCACCTGGTTTGAGTTGATGAAATCTTTTGGTCCTGTATGGCTTGAATTTGTGTTTTTTTAAAATACTCCTTACGTTAGTCCTTGGTAGGCCTGTTGATATTTTTAAATTTCGCGTTCACGTTTACAGATTATTTTCAACAGCTCCTAAAACGACTATTTTTTGCAAATGGATCACCATCAATTAGGTTGCGAAAATGTCTCTAAAAGATTGTCTTCTCCCTGGATACCTCTCGTGATACAAATTGCTTGCTGCTTCTGCATTTTCCCTGGTTTGTATAATCAAATCAGACTATCCCATTTTTAATATTTTTCATACTTCATTGCGAATGTGTTCGAAAATTGAACAAAAACCACTAATTGAAGAGCGTATTCATTGTTTAAATCAAAATTTTACAGTTACCAGTAAAGATTTGCATTCTGTTTTATCGCCACATCGTCCAAAGCCTACTTGATCAAAGTGTTCATTTCAAAGTCTACATGAAAAAACCTAAAAGTCTGTATTTCAAAAAAGACTCTAGCAAAACATCAAGTGTGCTATATTTTTGGAAAGGTAATTTCGAACTCTATTGAAATATAAAGGAATACACAGGGTGTTTCGTAGAAAAAAAATAGATATCCATCAACAACTATTGACATCTCATTTGAAAAAATAAGTTTTCTCCACACTGAATTCTCCGTAAAAAAGTGCTTTGACAGGAAAAAAGTCACAACAACTTTTCAAAAATACACATTTTCGAAAAACATGTAACTCAGAAAAGATATGCGGTTTTTACTATTAGGTTTGTAATAAAATTTGACCCACAGACACAGTCATCAGTTTACATCTGTCTAATTTTAAAACAGGAGTTTCCTTTTAAAAGTGTTCAACTTGGCTCACTCTCTACAATTGGAACTTCTGGCTGTTTTCGATATGAAATGAAAGGGTTTGATGTCGGTTACACACGTTATACACTTATTAGGGAGAATATCAAATTATAGTCGTGATGGTGATGAGGTTTGTGGATCTCAGCCATATTTTTTGCTGAGTTTGGCATACAGTGATTTGATTTGATATAAGAACGTGCTTTCAGTGCGGGGAAAAAGAAACTACAGTGTTTAGGAAAGAACAGATAGAAGGGTACGAATTTTCGTGCAGGGTTTGTTATTTCATTGGGTAGTACCTGCCGTGCCGCGATTGCATACGTCATTCGGGTACGATCTTCTGCACATGTCTAGTCTGCAAAAATTAAAAAATATCGCGATAAATTACAAAGTTTCTTGAAATTTGGTGGCCAAATTGGACATTGGGGCATTTCGTGTGTAGATCCTGTGTATATCATATTTATATATTAGTTGATTTTACAAACATATTCTTGCTACATACATATTTTGAAAACCTCTGAGATTATGAACTATTGTTATGATTCTGGATTCGAAGAATATTGTGGAATATCTGAAAATATCATGGAAACTTTCTCCTTGAGTATCAGTTATTGGCAGGTGTAGAAAGGCAGTGAATAAAGCTAGAAGTTGAAATAAATTTTATCGCAAAAGCTTGTAATTTACAAAAAGCCTGTTCAAAATTCCAATTCGAAGAAAACTCCCAGTTGTTTTTATTTTTTTCACGCTTTATTTTTCGAAGGATTCGAAAATAAATTGCACTTTCACATTGCCACTTTTTTCCTGATACATACTGGTGTTTTCAGAGTTGCTATTCGACGTTTCGTTTTCCGGCCACCATCATCAACTTTATTTTTTCTTTTAGGCGCTACATTGGATTCTTTCTGAATTGAATAGAACCAGATTTTACCTTTTCAATGATGTATCACTTTCGAAAAACTGAAGATATTGAAAACATTAATTCTTATCATAATAGGCTTTGACTTTGATGTTTCTAAATTTGACTTTCAATTTGTTACACTCAATGACATTCTCTTATTGTACCAGTCATTGAATTTTTAGCGGAAAATGGCTTTCACGAATGAAGAAAAAAGAGATATGATAAAAATTTATTACAAATATGATAGAAACAGTGTTAGGACATCGGAAATGTATCTAAACTTGTACCCCGAAAGACGACAACCACATCGAACTATGTTCAAGTTATTGGATCAAAATCTCACCGAGTTTGGTTCGTTTGAAAAACCAATGAAAAAATACGGAGACAGAATGGACCAGGAAACTAAAGAAAATTTGAGATAAGTTATACATTGTCTCCTTTTCAATAAAAATTATTCACTTGCAGATAAACATGAACCCGAGAAAATCTACACGTCAAATTTCCTCCGACATGTATATTTGTCATACAAGTGCTTGGAGACATCTCAAAAAAAGCGGTTTAAAGTATTACAAAATACATATATCTCAAAAATTGCATCCAGGTGAACCCGAAAGGCGATTAGAATTTTGTAATTGGTTAATAAGAAGACCTGATTTTCCTGTTTTTCTGGACATGTCGTCTCTAAAACAATATCCTAACGTTCATCATATTTCCTCAAACCCAGAGTATACAATGTAGTTCCCAATGAACTGCCTATTCAAGAAAAAACTGACAAATTGGATTACAAATCTTCCTAGATCATTCACCCATCAACTGATTGATATAAAGAGTAATTTTTGAAATAATACAATTGGACTAAAAGACTGTTCTTCAGAGATCTTCGTTTTCATTGTCGACTGAGCTTTCTTCAATGAAAAAGTATCGATACTATAATTTTCAAATAGCTTCATTTATATATTATGTGTGTGTGCACATATGTATGTATGTATATGTATACGTTAATTGTTTATCCTTTATTATTTTCTATCATTATTTCCCTTCATTATGTATTATATAATTAACTCTGTCATTTGTTCTAGTGAATAAATATATTATTATTATTTTTTTAGATACCTATAAAACTGATATACTCCTTCAGGTCGTCAAACATACTTTCTTGACTCTCTTAGTGTTTGAGGTAAAACTCGAGAATTCTCAGCGAGATATTTGTTGAATTTTGATTTTGAATTTGAAACTTCAATCAATTTTGGATTGGAAATTTTAGAAATGACATTAGAATCTGAATTTTAATAGAGTTTATGGCCCTTCTATACCTTAGCGTAGCTGAACGTATTCAATAAGGGGCCATCCATAAATCACGTCACACGTTTACGAGGGGGGGATCACTGTAATGTGACATAGTGTGACAAGAGGCAGGGGGAAGGTCAAAAGTTTTGGGACGTCACATGTTGAAATCTAAAATACCAAAACATGAAATTCATACAGGGTGTAACTGAATAAGTGTAAAACATTTAAGGAGGTCATTCCTCATCGAAAAAAAGATAGGATCTTTCATATAAAGAAACTTCATTGGAGCATTCCTTGTTCAGATACATCCCCTTAAAGGGGGTACATAAAATTTGTATAACAATTTTTTTCACAAGCACTGAAAAAGTTACAATATTGAAATTAACCTGACGTTTTGTACTGCCAAAAAGACACTTAGCCAGTAATTTATTTGGTTTACCCCATGGTTGTAAGGGGTGGAAAACGCAACCCCTAAAATTTATTTCCAATGTAACTTTTTGTCTTATTATTTGTTTACCATTCAAAAATTAATTTCCGATAGCCTGTTTCATTCTAAACAAAAAAAGTCTCTTGGGTTTTTTGCCCAAAATAAACCAGTTCGCAGCAAAAAATTATTTCACGAACAACTACAGAGATACATCGTCATAAATGCGAACTGGATTTGTTATTTTGTAGTTAGTACCTGCATCAAACGATTGAAGAGTAATAAACAAAACTAATTTATCAATAACAAAACACACAACATGTAGAAATCATAGTAAATGTTCAATATGTCTACCTTCAGACATTACGCATGCGTCTAGACGTCGGCGCATTGGCACGTATTCGCTCAAATATTCCTGGAGTCTCTGTGATAACCCTGCACGCATCGATGATGCGGTTTCTTAAGACCTCTACATCGCGAACAGGAGTACGATAAACCAAATGCTGTAAATGGTCCCAAATGGAGAAATTGAGAGGTCCTCCTTGATCTATCCACTGATTTGCATATGTTTCAGTTAAATGCTGATGTGCTACTTGACTAAAATGGGCGGGAGCCTCATCATGCATACAAAACATATCCCTTCTGACGCCCAAAGGAACTTCCTCCAGCAGTACTGGATGCACTTCTCTTAAAAATTGAACATATGCCTCACCATTTAATCGAGGAGGTAGAAAATGAGGCCCAATTAAATCATCCCCAATAAATCCGAGCCACACGTTAAGAGAAAACTGTTCTTGATGGTTAGTTTCGACAATACCGTGAGGGTTTTCATCAGCCCATATGTGGTAATTATGAAAATTAATAATATTGTCCCGAGAAAAACTAAATTCGTCTGTGAATTCTGTCGTCTTCAGAAAGTCACGATCATTTCCAGCATCCAATTGCAAAATTCAAGACGGTTCGGAAAGTCTCGCGGTAACAGTGCCTGTACTCGTTGTAGATGGTAAGGGTATAAGAGTTGTTCTTTTAAAATTTGAAATACCGTCATATGATCAACATTTAGCTGGAAAACAATCTTTCTAGTCCTGGTAGTAGGTTGTTCTTCAATCAAATTAAGTACTGCTTCCTCAAGCTGTGATGTTCTTACTTCTCGATGACGACCACTATCCTGCGTTCTTTTGTCGAATGAACCATATTTTTGTAATCGTTGATGAAGTCGGGCAAATATGAAGCAAATGTGAAAGATGCTGCCGTTGAGGATACATTTCAACATGTCTTCTAAAATCTTCTAACCCATTCCCCTGCGACAGACCGTAAACGTAATGCATATCAGCCATTTCCTCATTTGTGTATGCCATTTTGATAACAAGTGAATTATTGAAGTAACAAATTAAGAACAGAACAACAACACACAATTAGTATTAATTCAATTTCGAAAATTCACAAACTGACAGCGTCATACCAATTGAATTGTCACTATCGCTAATAGCGACCGACTAGATAGATTAGTTTCGTATTTTCGCATTTATAACGATGTATCTCTGTAGTTGTTTCTAAATAACTGGTTCATTTTGGGCAAAAAACCCAAGATACATTTTTTGTTTAGAATGAAACAGGCTATCTGAAATAAATTTTTAAATGGTAAACAAATAATAAGACAAAAAGTTACATTGGATATAAATTTCAGGGGTTGCGTTTTCCACCCCTTACAACCATGGGGTGAACCAAATAAATATCTGGCTAAGTGTCTTTTTGGTAGTACAAAACGTCAGGTTAAATTCAATATTGTAACTTCTTTAGTGCTTGTGAAAAAAATTGTTATACAAATTTTATGTAACCCCTTTAAGGGGCTGTATGTTAACAAGGGATGCTCCAATGAAATTCATTTACATGAAAGATCCTATCTTTTCTTCGATGAGGAATCACCTCCTTGAATGTTTTATGCTTATTTAGTTACACCCTGTATGTAAATAAAAATTTTTCGATAATTCCTCACGTAACAACATTCAACTTCTAAAGCGGCGTGCGAGTGAGGCTTTAAAATTCACAAGAGTTCTGAGTTCTGATGGCCCCTAATTATGAATATTCAATAATTTTCTTAACTCTCTGTAAGACACATTTTATTTTCGAAAATGTTCCACTATTAAATTGTTGAATTTATTAATTATTTGTACACAGCCGTCGGTATATCTACAAAAACAGAATCGTAACAATAGTATGGTAACGTTTTGAACGGCGATTTTATAGCCGAGAACATGTTTGTAAACTTGTTAGAAAGTGTCAGGTATTAGTTTATTTCTTCCAGATTTGTAGCATCCCCACACTTGGTGTACTGTGTTCCAAGTTAGTAGTCCCAGCTATCGTATGTACACGCTAATGAAATAAACGAAAAAATAAAATGAAATAAAAAAAAAGGTAAAATAGCAGAAATTTACCAGCTGTTCCCTTGGTGCAGCGCCCGCCTTTTCTACGGCGACACATGTCGTACCTAAATATCAACGAAAGAAATAAATGAATTAATGATTAGATTTCAGTGTATTTTCCATCGCCAAAACCCCGGAGGTTCTGCAGCCGAGCTTCTGATATACTTTTTATAGATATTTATTTCATAATTTTGAACTAGAACGTAAAATCCAATAATTTCTATTTGATACAAAACAAGACTTTACGTGGTTGACAATAAAAACCGTAAATCCCAAGATACAACTGAACTGTGCCTATATGCTTTCCTGATGGGATACATTATCTCAAATTTCAAGTAAACAAATTAGTGAGTGATATTGTGATTCGTCAGGGAAAAACTATCCAAAGAAACATGTCTGAAGCATTCCAAAACTGACACTATTTTTCTTGAATTTATTGGGATTTTCACTGAAGCTACACTTGTTGAATCTACCTTTCTTTCAGATCCAAAATAAATACATCTAATATCTTGTGATGCACTGTTTGGAACCTTTGGTGTAGTAATGAATATTACTGGAGTTTCTTCCCAAGACCAAATCGTTATTTTTAACACCTCGACACGTATTTCGATCACCAAGTGATCATCTTCAAGAGGAAGATCAAACTAATCATACTTACAAAGCTATCCTTATTTATACCATAGATACCTGTTCTAAGTACCTGTGTCTTGAATTAATTTTACAATTTGCCTTATCTACTTGTCTTAAATTAATTTACGAAATTGAATGTAAGGACTGCGATGCAAAATATTATGGACAGACAAAAAGATCTATTAAAATAAGATATAAGGAACAATTAGCACACTTTTAAAATATGGAAGACCTGAAAAATCAGCAGTCGCCATCATATTTTGCAACAAAACCATTCTATAGACTTAAGTTCATTAAGATTAGTTAGACAAGTTAACAGCAACAGGCAACTAGATAATATTATGAATAAGGATGGTGGACCAATATAATATTCATTAGATTTATCTGACTATCGTAAAATTAATTTAAAACAAGTGAATAATGCAAATTGTAAAATTGATTTAAGACACTCACAAGTATCTATGGTATAGATAAGGATAGCTTTGATTTTCCTTTTGAAAATGATCACTTGGTGATCGAAACACGTGTCGAGGTGTTAAAGTACCAGTTTAGTGTTGGGAAAAAACTTCAGTAATATGAATCTAATATCAGTAATTGCATTCAACAAATTTCCACATCACACTATTTCTTATCACCACGAATGCCTATTGTTATATGTATCTGAAGTTCGAAAATGTCGAGTTATTTGGGCAAAAGTTTGAATCAGTAATAAATATTCTTTGCAAATAAATCTTTTCACTTAGGGCTTTACTTTCAGAAACGTTAACCATATAAAGAAAACTGAATATAACTTTTTTTTCTTTCTATGTATAATTAATTTTTTCTGTAGACAAAATTTTGAATACAAGTTACTGACAACAGAGCATTTCAGTGGTTTATTATTAAACAGTATCTTTCTACCATAAATTCGAAATGCAGAATACATTCATTTGTAATGCTGTTTAATTCACAAAGATGTGTGCAACACGATTGAACCCTTGGAGATATTTGTGGGATAATAAAGTGCAATACTGAATTGCTTTTTAAATTCTGCGATCATTTTCATCAGAAACTTTTTTCAATGAAATAAAATAGGTGATTGACAATATTTCATGATGAATTTCATTAGTACGGACTTTCATTGTCTAATATTATACAGTGTGTAAAAGCCAAATGGAATAAATTCATTATTTCGGTTACTGTACATATTTAAAAAAAATCCCGAAACATGTCAAATGTAAATTATAATTTGTCATTCTTCAACGTGAAAATGCTACCCCTACCTTCAACCCCCATCGAATGACAGGTACAACCCCCAATTTTTTAAGTGGGAAGTATATGTTTGTGATATATCGTTTGAAAGGTCACTTCATTCTGTATTCAAAAATTTTGTCGCTTTCAATTTTATTGCAACAATTAACATAAAATAAATTAAAATCATATGGTTACCGATATTCGATAAAATACACTCAAAAACTAAAATGTAATGTATAACGTAATGAAATGTAGAATACAAAAAAGAACTATGGATGTTAGCGAAGTAGATGTTCAAAATATTCACCACGAACGTCTTGGCAACATCCTATTCTCAAATAAAACTAACATTATTTAACATATCAGCCGTGACCGACCTAATCGCAATAATTATTCGTTCAATTGAGTCATACAAATCTGAAAGTTTTGTTTAGTACACATTGCTCTTTACATATCCCCATATAAAAAAATCTAACGATGAAAGATTAGGTGATCGCGCTGGCCATTCAATCGATCCTTGCTTCCCTATCCACCAATTGGGAAATGTTGTATCGAGGTATTGCCAGACATTAACTTGGTAATGTGATGGTGCTCCATCCTGCTGAAACAATATCGTATTCACCGGAACTAGAGGGTTTCGTAGATCAGGATATAAATTTGCTAAACTTGATATGCCATCATTTTGAAGTAGTGCCATTCAAGTTGCCCTCAATGAAAAAGGGACCAATGATATGGTTTCCTACAATCCCTGCCCAAACATCAACCTTTTGAGGGTATTACGTGTGTTCGTCTCCCATCCAGTGCAGAAAACATAACGTCTTCTGATTGGATGATATTTTTATCCAAAATGTCCATCATTTGCTCACAAAAATAAGTTCTTCTATCAAAATCGTCTTCCATGAGCTCCTGAGTAGGTATCATTTTATAAGGATGCATTTTATTTACTTTTAATATGTTGATTGTCGATTTATGGCTAACACTGAATATAGTGGACGCCTGTCTACTCGATGTATTGGGTTTTCCTCAAACTCAAGCATCACATCTAGTTTGAGTTCATCACTCATTGCATTGGCAGCTGCTGTTTTATCTGCCCCACATGACCAACCTCGCGAAACTGCTTCTCTATTTTGCTTATTTTTCCTTGAAATATAGGTGGTAAATTATTAAATTTTTCATGAAATAGGCGAGCTACTTCCTGTTGTGTTCGGGTTTTATCTCCGTAACCAACCATTTGTAAAACTGTTATTTCATGCATGTCCATTAATCTAACCATTTGTCAGAGTTGAAGTTAACGAACTTTAAACTTAAATTAAAATACTGTCAACTAATGTTGTAACATACAAAACAAGTTGACAAGGCGTTTTAAACTAACGTTGCCACGTGAATTATTTACAGTTTTTAAAGGATATCATCTAAAAAGAACATTGCTATGGTTTTTGCTCACTTTCCTATTATCAATACCTCAACATGAAATAAGTTTTCAGTATATTGCAATAAGTTTTGAGTGTATTTTATCGAATTTTGGTAACCACATTATTTTAGTTTATTTTATCCCAATTGTTGCAATGAACTTGAAAGCGATAACATTTTTGAATAGAGAATGAAGAGACACTTCAAATGATATATCCCAAGCCCATACTTCTCATTTAAAAAATTGGGGGTTGTAACTGTCATTCGACGGGGGTTGAAGGTGGGAGTAGCATTTTTCCGTTGAAGTATGTCAAATTATAATTTAAATTTGACTTGTTTCGAAATTTTGTTAAAATATGTACCGTAACCGAAATAATGAATTTATTCCATTTGCCTTTTACACACTGTATAAAATGTTTTTAATTTTTCATTTGTATTGGTTCTTTTGAAGATTTCAAATCATTTTATATAATATTAGACAATAGAAGTAAGAACTAGTGAAATGCGAAATAAAATATTCCATAGTATCTGCCAATACTACCCCTATGGGGTTGGTATTATTATCCTTTTCATTGTAGGTATACCTGCATAAGGTTCTGAAAATTATCATTGAGGGCAACAACAATTTGAAAAAGAAACAGCTTCATAGGTGAATTGATATTAACTGTTGCTGCAAAAAGGCAACATAATGATTCATAATGAAGTGAAATTAAATAATTTCTGCACTAGTAGCATACGTTAGCATTTCGCGCATTCTAAATTGTTTTAATATTTATCTTTTACTCTTTGGAGATCAATTATACCTAAATATTATTCAATCTCAACAACTGTCGAAACCCTTTAAATAAAAAATCTGTTTGCAAATGGCACAATTTACTCTTTATCAACAAATAGGTCGTTGTTTGTAAGTTTTTTTTTTGCAAGATGGAGAAAATTTGATTGCTATCTCGGAAGCTCTAAACAAAATAAACAACGTGTGTGAAATTAATAATTGGAGATTAAAGTTTTTATAAAATATTGTCAAAAAAACAATTTTCTATACTCAGTATATCAAAGTCATCAAAGCTAAAATATATGAATAAAAATCTTTTGTCTTACGATGTTCCAGATTTTTCGACATCACTTCTTTGTAGCCGAAAATCTTAACATGTTTATGTCATTTTACTAACTCTAGTTAGTATTTTCAATTCAATTTTCACCACAACGTATACAACTAAGAATTTTAATTGGATAGGATACGTACTATATCATTTTTCGCGTTTTTTACAATTCTAAGACTCGCTTATTGGAATATAAAACAAACTTTGATTTGTCAGACTTGAATAACTTTTCATTTTTTTCACATTTCGATTTATTACATCGATAATTATTTACTTATTATTTTATTATTTGAGTTATTATCTTCACTACTGTTAGAATTACTAATTTCAATACCTTTTCCATATAATCATCTATCAATTTCAAAACAGTACAAGAAAAAACTTGATTTGAAGCTAGTCAATGAACCTTTATGAAATAATAATTTACAACGGTATACCCGTTGCAACAAAATGAACTCTACCTATGCCAATTTCAAAAATGAACTAGAAGAATATATTAATTTGGTCAACTACATTTTCTGAATAATTTCATTTTCGAGTTAGTAATACGAACGTTTACATACATTCAAAAATACAGAGAACCTTCGAACCTTGACTTGAATACTGTTCGTTAAAGGTAATTTCGTCCTACTTTGAATAAAGTGGTCATAAACTCTAGATCAGAACCATTTAATTGAACTGTACTGCCTAAATGTTGGACTAACATTTGAAAGTTTTCTATATTTATAAAAATAATTATTAGGGATACCTACGTACTTTGTAATGGCAACTGCGATGTCATAAACTGGAAGTCTTCGTTCTCTAAATAAATATTTTCCCATATCAGTTAAAGCTGCAGCAGAATCTATGGCATCCCTGCCAACCCTGTTTCGTTCGAGATAAGGAGTGGCGTCTCTACCCTGAAAAATACAATACACTCATGTAAGAATCACAATGTACTTTAAAAAAAGTAGTGCTAAGTCTAATATGGTCTTTTGGTTTTTTCATTTATTCATTAGTAAATTTATTATATCAAGGTATGAACTCATTTCTGTATCTAAAAAACGATCATGTCGGAAAATGAAATTGAAATATAGTTATAGTTTTCACCCCAAAACCCCCCAAATTAAACACTGATCTAATGTCTAATGTGACGTTTAATGATGTCTCTTACAAGAAGGCAGTTGAGCTGCTTTTTAAAATTATAAGTTTTCCTAAGAGAGGCAAATATGAAGAGAAAAACATTCTACGAAGACATCGACTTCATATTACCTGTGATACACCTCTTCCTATTCATTTAGAGAAATATAATTATTTGGAAGACCTGACAAAGTTCTTCACCGCTATATTTATTTTGATTACGAGAAAGAGGATGAGTGATGTAGTACCTTTTTACTACCAGTTTTGTATAGTCGAAGTAAACGATATTGTACACACTTGAAGTTGGCGGCATACAACAATATTTGGAAATGAACCGGCTGCGGCCTACTACATGTGAACTGTAGAATTGGCGGTTCGTAATGGATGATTTTTACCAACCGATCTTTATGATTGGCTGAAGAGTCATAAAATTAAATTTGAAGTCATGTTACGGTGACGAATAGAAATCGGGGAATGCGGGGATGGTTATCGCCGTCGTGTCATCAATGATCAGTTCAGGAACTGATCGCGATTTCAGTGCTGAAATTCGATATTGGTGCAGTTATAATTACTTAAAAAATGTTTTATCTGTTCAAAATGTGGCGTACTTGGACAAGTACTAATAGTAATAACGAGTGTGATAACAACGCAGACCTTTTTCAGTGTAGTGATTTCAATAGCGATGGTGAACAATGCGAAAAAGATTTGGATGCAATGTGAATAAGATTTGGATGCATTTGAATATTGAAACACAGAGAGTATGTTTCAATGTAAACTACTCAAAATGAATATAGAGACATATCCTTAAAATCCAATAAGTAAAAAAATATGTATTATTTCATGATAAAAACTTCTGGTGTGTACTCCATACTAATTCTTATCATATTACACTCGGTTGATGTTTACTTTTTTACTTCTTTTTTGTACTTTTAGCTACAAAATCATTAATATGAAAAATTCTGTATTTAGTTTCACTTTACTTTAGTTCGTGATAGGTATTAAATTTCAAAATTTAAACAATGAATGTTGATATATTAGGTAGAATGAGGATACGTATATAGGGTGTACCTCAACGAATTTCAAGTTGCTAGAGCAGTGGCATTGATTGAAGTAGGGTATTCAAGGCGTCGTGTAGCCCAAATGCTCAATGTGAGTCATTCTGCGGTTTCCAGAGCTTGGAATCGCTACCAAAATCACGGCATAGTAAAAAGAGCCCCTTATCCCAATCGACAAAGGGCAACAACCCGCAGAGAAGATCTTTTGTTACGACTTTGGGCAATTAGGGGTCACACCGATTCTGCTAGAGCATTGCAAAACCGCATTGTAGAAGCTACGGGAACGCGAATTTCGAACCAAACGATACGAAACCGACTTCACGAAGTACAACTCCATTCAAGCCGACCTGCTAGAGCCCGTAAATTAACTCCAGCTCATCGAGCAAATCGTTGAAACTTTTGTCAAGAGCATCGTAATTGGAATTTAGAGCAGTGGGCCAATGTGTTGTTTACAATTGTTATGTTTACAGTTTACAATTTACAATTTCATCAGTTCGGACTTCCATTGTCTAATATGATATAAATTGATTTGAAATCCCTGAAAAAAAATAAAAGATTACGCAAAAATATCAATTTTATTAAAACAAAAAACTGAAATTACAAGGAAATAACATACAAGCTACAACCAGAAACTAAAATTGAAATATTAATAAAAGCTGAAAATTAAAAATATTAACAAAAATAAAAAATAAAAATTTAAAGATTCCAAACCAAGTTACGTTACGACGGCGACGTTTCGATTGTTAGTATCCAGAATCGTCTTCGGGTAATAACTGCAGATGAAATGTCGTGACGTCACTTGGTTTGGAATCTTTTAATTTTTATTTTTCATTTTTGTTAATAATATTTTTTAATTTTCAGCTTTTATTAATACTTCAATTTTATTTTCTGGTTGTAGCTTGTATGTTATTTGCTTGTAATTTCAGTTTTTTGTTTTAATAAAATTGTTAATTTCGATTAATCTTTTATTTTTTTCAGGGATTTCAAATCAATTTATATTATATTAGACAATGGAAGTCCGAACTGATGAAATACACCACGAAACATTGTTAACCATCTTCAAACAAACGTAATGTTAACAGATGAAAAAAAAATCATGTTATTCAACAATGACGGACGTGTTCGGGTATGGAGACGTCCCGGTGAACGCTATTCGGATGACTGTGTGCAAGAAATTGTTCCATTTGTAGGTGGATCGATAATTGTGTATGGGCTGGTATAACTTTGATACGACACACGCACCTTGTGGTATTTCGGAAAGGGACTTTAACGGCTGTCCGTTACATAGAGGAGATATTGGAACCTCATGTCGTCCCATCTGCCCAAAATATGGGCCCCGGGTTCATTTTCCAACAAGATAATGCCAGGCCACACGTAGCCAGGGTCGTGAGAAATTTCCTACAGGAGATGGTCAGCTGATAGTCCGGAATTAAATCCTATTGAGCAGTTCTGGGATGAACTGGAAAGACGTTTGAAGGATCATCAATCCTTCCAAAATCTGAACCAAGTTGCAGATGCTCTTTTGACGATTCACGAGCAGTTACCACAACAAATAATTAGAAATTTGGTGGAAAGCATGCCTCGTCGTTGTGCCGAACTTCTTTTATTTGTTTTTGACACTCATTTGTATTTCTTTTCAATCGTATTACCAAACAGCATTTTGAAAACAATGTAAGTTAAATTTAATAAATGCACCTATAAACTATTTTATAAATATAAATGTTTGACAAAATAATACATATTTTTTTACTTATTGCATTTTAAGGACATGTCTCTATTCATTTTGAGTAGTTTATATAAGAATTTACATCTCAAGTTTGGTTTCGAGGGAAACAAACTTTCACAAGTAACATCAGAATTGACCAAAACTCGTTTCTCAACTGTGCGTAAAACAGTCAAAAACAAACCTTATGAATGCAAGACGCGAACATGGAAGATAATATTTTCGAGGAATGGTTTGAAAATACATTGATCCCAAATTTGGATGCGAATAGTGTAATAAATAGTTCTTGACAATGCTTCCTATGATTCGCGACAGCTCATCAAAGTGCCGAATAAAAATTCGCTTACTTTGAACTATACCTATCTTCAATATAGGTATTTTATTGTGTTAATTTTATCAAGACTTCAGTTTCTTTTCGTACTTATGGACTTTTTGGACGACAGAATATATTATTGAATTTACATATCTATATTTTTTTCTTGTGTAATTGTTGGATCTGCAAATCAACCAAAATATTTGACTAACATGATACTTTGGTTTTCCTTGAGTGTAGGATGGTTTTTTAATGTTTTTAATCATGAAAATTATCCAGAAAGAATCATGTAAAAGATGTGGAAACACCTTTCCATATTGCTAGATTCTAATTTTAATCTAAATAGATGACTAGTATATTCCCAATTTGATTTCAATTTAAGAGCCACCACATATATATATATATATATATATATATATATATATATATATATATATATATATATATATATATATATATATTTCGAACGGTGCATTTTCTACAATTCAATTCATTATACATTGCAGGTTTATTGAGTATTTCAATTTATATTTCAGATTTCGAGGATGGCTTGTAAAGATGCAGTATTGAAATTTCTAGAAGACCACAATCGGCCGTTTTCAAACAACGACATTCAAGGCAGTGTACAGGGCGGGTTCGGCAAATCCGCTATTCAGAAAGCATTAGACAGTTTAGTTGACGAAAACAAGGTCAAAGAAAAAGTATATGGAAAGCAGAAGGTATAACTTTCAGCAAAATCATGATATCATGAGTGAATTATATCACTTACTGACAACAAAACAATTGATTTCGAATATTTAGACTCCTCGAATTGTCAACCCCACTTCCTAAGAATAAAATATTGTTTTTCTTTATCGGCAATAAACTATCTTCTATGTATATTTGGAACTTTGTTTAAGATGTCCAAGATGGATGTACCTAAATTTTATTTGGAACTTTATATTTTTGTTTCTTTTTTGTTTTTCTATCTAACTTTTTTCATAATTAATTTCCGGTAAAAAGTGGATTCAATTATATGAATAATAACGATTCATTTGTGTGGATAACAAAAGTGATATTTGAATTAATTGACTGCCTTAGAAGAGCATTTCAGTGCAGGGACTCAGAAATATGATTAACAAATAAAACATTCAGCTTGGAATATTTTCTTATGAAACTCTCGAATTTCAAAGATGTTATCTCAAATCTCCGATAATGTGTTTCTCTCGTAGGTATACTGCATCCTTCAGAATAATGACTCTTCTGGTAACCAGTTGCGAGAAGATTTGCTCGAAATGGATAGAAAAATTAACGAAACCACCATAGAATTGAAAGAAATTTCGGATCAACTCAAGATAAAGTCTCAGCTAGTGGCCCAATTGAAAGGAAAAATCAGTCTGGAAGATGCCATCGATCAAAAAATCAAACTTGACAAAGAACTTGAAGACGTCAAACAACAGTTGTCGAGATTTTCTGAAGTAGAGTTGATTTGCCCGAAGAAAAAGTTGGCGACGGAAAATGAATACGAAAAGTATTTGAAAGTGTATAAGCAACGGAAACGCATGTGTCTTGATATGGTCGATTCAATCCTGGAAAATTATCCTAAGACGAAGAAACATTTGTACGAGGATATAGGTTTGGAGACTGATGAAGATGCAGGTTTCTCTATCAATGAATAGTAATAGTTTAAAATTGTACTTTTATCTCAATTCTAATAAATTATCATGTTGTTTTAGCAAATTGATATGTCACCATTTATTTTTCGAAATCAAACGTGTGTACTGGTCTACATAACATTTTTCTGGGAATCAGAAATACAGTGATAGATAGATAGATATTTTATTTGACCACATTATGTATACACATTTGTAGCAAATCGTACATAATACACAATTTGAAGTTACACAAATAAAAATATACATATATAACACATATACATACACATATAGACATATATACAAATATACATAAATATGTAATAGATGAGTTACAAATACAGATAAAATAACAATTAGACGTCATTGAGACATATTAGGTTGCAAAGCTTAGATGATAAGAAGAAAAAAATGTTATTGTACGTAAGGGTTGAAAGTGAAAAGAAAAAAAATTTAATCGAGCGCGTCAGATTTTCTAAGGGGGTGTTAAGTGCAACAAAAAAAACTCTCATTCAATAATCTTACGATTTCGATCTGACGCAAACTCGCGGCCCTTATTATAATGTACAAAAAATTCGCCATTTTGAAATACTCAAGCGCGTCAGATTAAGATATATATGGTTCATCTTTATGTTTTAGACGTGCTGTCTCATAATCTGACAATTATCTAGAGGGATTCGCTTAATCTGACAAAAACAATATTAAAAAAAATAATTTATTTAACTTAATTGAAAAGCTCAGGAAACAGCATGCAAATAAATAAGTGTATGTTTTTTAAGTAGAATACTTGTATTTATAAGAAAATAATTTTTAAAAATGCTCAAAAAAATTTAATTTTTTATAATCAATTGAATAATTAATGAAGAAAAGAGAAATGAAATTTTCTGTTTTTTACCACTTTTATTTGTAACTAACGTTACTGCAGTTTCGTCCTATACGGACATTTCTCTTTTCTTCATTATGATTTCCTACCACGTAGTAACGGCTACATCCATCAATTAATTGATAGATCAATCTTCATCTTCATCACGAACGAGTCTCTGTGATCAGCTGTGATGGCATCATGGCAACAGAATTCAGAGTGGGGACGGAGTGAGAGAGTAATAGAAATAGAAACTTGGAGAGGGAAATATAGGTATCACACAGCTGCACGCATTGAACTTTATCGATTAATTTTTATTATTTCGGCTTGCGGAAATCGTCAGATTATATATTTTTCGTTATCCTTGAATTATTTCCTTCAAATTAAAAAAAATTAGCTACGCTCGAGAATGTCAAAATGACTTTTTTACAACGCTGCCCTCCCCTTTCTTTACGTCACTCTCAAATTGTCAGATTACTGGAATATACACTTTTTAGCAGGTAATTAACTTACCTTACCTTAATCATAAGGATACCTACTCAGTTCTTCGTCCCGGTCTTCTAGTCTTAATAGAATAATACGTTCGCCACCTTGCTGCAACTGCACGTCCAGTAGGATGTTCAGTTCCTCAGTTTCGTTTTTGTAGCCTGTTAAGAATGGCGCGTTTCGCCATATTTTTTATCAAACTAATCAATCCAGTTTATTGTATGATTTTCACTATAAGAATTTTACAAAAACCGCGACACGTGTTTCGCTATACGATAGCTTCTTCAAGCATAAACTATTTTTTATTGATGTGGTCATACTTATCGGCCAATTATTGTTAGGGAATGTGGGGTTCCGTTGAGTTCGGGGATCATAATGACCGAAACCTCTTTGAAAAGAATATGAGAAGTGTTGCAGTCAAAGTATAGCGTTGATATTGTTCGACATCTCTGCTACTCCTTTGTCGAATAGGAGGTTAGTGCCAGGTTTGGTACTTGGTATGGAAATGCCGAGTATTTCAAGTAGTACATGGTTTACTAAGTGCCACATGTTTTTCCTGTTCAATAAAATATTTGATTTTGATGTACTCATTTTTCATCTATATTTCCATTCTCAATTAATTTCACTCTTCCTAGCGACTCAAATACTTCAATACTGCAATATGCAAGGTGTAACTCATCAAATTGGAAAAAGAAACAATTTTAAAAAGTATTGAAATTTCGTATGACTCCAACTTTCAAGTTCTCTACGATAATTTTCAATACTGAAGAATTTAATAAGTCGAATGTGAAATTAAATTCATCAGACTTGTTTCCAATCTATTATCATAAGCTCAACTGAAATATATTATCTACATTTGGAGATATCCCCTGGGATATCTGGGAGTTTTGAGAAACAAAATTCCATGTATTGTCACAACCATAACTAGTTTTGAAAGTGTATGTTGTCAACTTACTCTACTGATGATTATACCAGCAATAGATATTCTGATCTTCGGTCCTTTCAGGAGTTTGTACCTCATATCAACACCATTCCAGAATGATACGAAATACCTCTTGATTTGTAGATTGTCACCTCCATGAAGCCGGTATCCATCATAATCCACGATAACTAAAATTTCGGGATAAATTGTATAGGGAGCTTCTCGTTTGTTTCTCGTATTAGGTTTATTAGACGTACTCCTCTTGAATCGCTTCGATAGGTGGTCAGGTTCCATGAGAGCTGAAAAAAGATAAATGTTGAGAGAAAGCTTTTATGGAATCATTGATGAAAATGAGAATTATAATGATAATGATGATTCTGCCATCATACAGCAAGCCGCAAACCGGACAAATGCAGAAGGTAATTTTCGGCTCATTGCATCTGGTAAGGGAACATGATTCTCGGACCCAATGATCACTTACCCCACGGTATGGAGAATGATCAATGGTTGATAATGCTGGCGCGCCCTTTCGACAGGGTCGGAAATTTGGAGGCAGGGACCAACCAGCTCACTCTTAGGGAAAATAACAATAATGATAATAGATTATAATAATAATTCCATTCTTGGCTTATAGCCTCTGCTCATGGCACATGACTCTTAGACCAAATGGTCTAAGAGTCATGTGCCTCCACGATGTGGAGGCTTCTGGCATATGACCCAACCAGCGCAACCTTAGGATAATAATAAAAGTAACCACCTACATCACTTTTACGGTATTAATGTGGCATCGGTATCACCCTACGCTCCAGGGAATATTGCATCCCTTGTAGGGAATGAGAATTGACAAATTTATTGAACCTATTTATTTCCCACCCTCAGAATCATACTAGCTAATGAACGTGGTGTAGTTCTTTTCGACCATCAAAATGAGAAAATATTCGTCGTCAACTTTTTAGCTTCGGGTGAGACGAATATCGCCTGAAAAGAAGAGAAAAAACGGATCAAATATCGCGTTTTTCTCTTCGAACTCCACAGGCTCAATCCAAACCACTCAAGATTATGACGCCTTTATGTTGACCTGAATTTTCCCATAGTCACAGACGCTCCGGAAATAATAATAATAATAGACTCTTTTCATCACAAGAAATAAAGGATATCTTATTTGTATATACATACTTTAATTGAAGATAACCTTATGACGAATGGGCGAAGTGTCAGCTAAAGCTGTTTTACAACTCGACCCTGAGAGTAAACAAATATATAAAAAAAACTGAATATATGAAAATAATATTGCTAATGGCATATTTCCCAAAATGCATCATTATTACAAAATGATTTATTTGAAAAGAAAAATAAATGACATTCTGTTATCATTGTCGGCGGAAGAATGGCCAGATGTTATATTTCATACTGCACGAAAGTAGCATATCGGTCAAACATATTGAACATGAATAGGTAGGTTGGCATTTAATACGAACAACTTTGTATAGGATATATTTGTAGTAGTCTGTCCATTTACCAAGTGAAACATCTATAGTAAGCGGAGCCTCATTTTCAATTTTTTTTTGAAGTTATACAGACAGTAATCCCAGAATTCATCAGGAAGGTAGTTATATTCTTTCGAAGAGACGTAAGAGAAGCTTCGTGAAAATAGAGCAGTAGAGTGTTCAGGTACAAGAAGTAGATTGTATTTTTTGGTATTCACTTGATTCAGGCTACGCATTGTTATTAACCTTTTGAGTAGATACTTGCGATGATCAGTAATCAAAACTTTGTGGATGAGAGTAAGGAGGTGAAGTTTACGCATTTTTTCCAAGGTGACCCATCTGGAATCTACAAACTTGCCACTACTGTGATCAAATTTTCGAATTCCATATGCTAATCGAATACAAGAAATCTGAATTCGTTGCAAACAAGTAGAATCAGCCTGAAGTAATGCAGGACCATATGCACTATCGCAATATGATATTCTGGACATAACCAGAGTCTCACATAATTCCAGTTTAAGTTTAGTGGGTAGGATACTCCGATTGGGGTATAGCTCCCGTAGTACGGTATATGAGGTTTGACAAAAGTGACTAATATGTTTAGTAAACCTAAGGTTAGGTTAGGTCCATAATCCTAAATTTTTAGAGACTTCCACGACTTCGAGCGCAGTTCCAGATAAGTTTATGTTGAAGTTATCGCATATTTCCTCACGCTTTGACTTGGGACCAAAAAGCTTTGTAATTGATTTTGATGGACTGAATTTGAGGTTATGCGCTGTAGAGATGTCAAATAAGAATTGAAGATCGTTGTAGATGTTACTGAGGGTCTGAGTGATATTTCAAGCTGAAAAAGCTGTATATATTTGCATAGTGGTGGATTGTACAAGTTTCCACACTTTGGTAAAAATCTGCTATATAGAGTGAGAATGGTAGGGGTCAGAGAATTGAACCTTGTGGAACTCCATAAGGTACTGGTCTGGCATCAGATATAGAAGTTCCAATAATAACTGACTGGGTTCTTGATATGAGTTAGTCTTCAATCAGCAAATCCCTAGTGGAATAACTTTCTGTATAGTAAATTATGTTCAGTTGTATCGAACGCTTTACTACAATCTAGTAGTGTAAGACAGTTAATCAGTATCAAAATAGTGTCATCACAAAACGATGGAACGGAAGAGACATTTGCATTTTTAACTTCCATTTTCAAAATAAACAAACGACATGGTTGGGATTCACTAAATTTTATATAATCCTCATGAATGATGTGTGGCATATCGTTTGAATATACCCTTGAAGTTCGTACATTGATTAGTCAATGATCAATCCCCAGACGAGTACAAATGATTTTTCCATTTTTGTCCGGTCTAGGAAAGATATTGTCTTCAGAACATTATATTCAGAGTCCAGGCGACAACAAATGATGTATCTTTTGTTTGAAGGTGAAGATGGTGTATTTCATCAGTTCGAACTTCCATTGTCTGATATAATATTAACCAAAAATAACAATTTTATTAAACAAAAAAAAACTGAAATTACAAAGAAATAACATACAAGCAACAACCAAAAAAAACTAGAACTAGACACTTTCTTGAAGCACATCAACAACGTAAGTCCTTCCATCACTTTCACAATGAGGAAGGAAGTCCACAACGAATTGCCATTCTTCGACGTATTGGGGAAAAGGACTGACACTAAATGGGAAACATCTGTATATCGAAAACCCACTCACACAGGACAGTATCTGAACCAAAAATCCAACCACCATCAATCGACTAAGAGAAGAATCATCAAGACTCTACTAGACCGTGCTTTGGGGCTCTGTTATACAAAGAAAGGTCTCGAAAAGGAACTAGGCATCATCAAAAATGACCTTCAACGGAATGGTTAGTCCAGAGTGACGGTAGAACAGGCTTTAGCTAGAAGACAGGCAGAACTCCACAAGGAAGAGAAGCCGCCACAACCAGTACTTGTACTTCACTACATCACAGGATTATTGGAAAGGATAAGAAGGATTGGGTCCAAGTATAACATCAGAACCTGCTTCAAATCTGGGAACACTATCCGTAGCAGCCTTACGATTCCAAGAATTGCATTTACAGGATAGGTACCCTGCGAGTGCGGATATTCATACAAAGGTGAAACTAAGAGGCCATTGAAAGTTCGCATTGCTGAGCACAAGAAACGCACACAGCGAGGAGAAACCAGCAAATCCGGAATAGCAGAGCATGTTTGGACTCATCAACATAACATCAAGTGGGCTCAAGCTGAAATCATCCACAAAGAGGAACACTGGTTTAGGAGAAAATTCAAAGAAGCTGCGTATATGTTGTCCAATAACGCATTTAGTCAAGTTAGCTCAGAGATACGTAACATATGGAAACCTCTAGTTAATCATACATCGGTGAAACTAAGAGGCCATTAAAAATTCGCATTGCTGAGCACAAGAAACACACACAGCGAGGAGAAACCAGCAAATCCTCTAATCAAGCGAAAAACGACCAACAGCCGCCAAACGGTCATCTCCCGCTAAAACCAATGAAGCGGAGAGAGGGAAGAGGGGATAGGTGAAAGCACTTGAATGACCTATAATTAGTCAGATCTCGGAGGAAGAAGCCCAGTTATCACCCGAAGACGATTGTGAATACTAACAATCGAAACGTCGTGACGTAACTTGGTTTGGAATCTTTTAATTTTTATTTTTCATTTTTTGTTAATATTTTTTAATTTTTAACCTTTTTTTATATTTTAATTTTTTATTCTTTTTGGTTGTTGCTTTGATGTTTCTTTGTATTTTCAGTTTTTTGGCTTAATGAAATTGTTATTTTCGGTTAATCTTCTTAATTTTTTTTTCAGGAATTTCAAATCAATTTATATTATATCAGACAATGGAAGTCCGAACTGATGAAATAAATGATGTATCTAATATCATATAGTGAAATGTAAGAAAGTGAGTTCATGCTAATCCACATTTCACCATACTGTGAGAGGCTGTATTTTCAGAAGGCAAAAACGTAATTTGTCACCGGAAACCAAATTTAATTTGAATTAACATAGAAAATTACTTCTGGAGTGCTACTGATAAAGTTAAAGTGAAGGGTGGTGATTCCTTTGCTCGCATCAAACTTTGAGTATGGCAATGACGGCTGTTATTTATCTGTCATAATTTATTGTTTTATTGTTAGCAATATTTGTCTGTGCATAACTATACAGTTTTAAATAATGAAGGTAATTTCTTTAAGTTCCAACAGAAGTCCCCTTTGACAGAACCTAACCTGCTACTACACTTCCCTTGAATTTAATCAATGTTTCAACGACTTTCGATAAAGCAGAAATAATGGGAATTGGTCCATAGTGAGAGTTGTCTATGCTTCAATTTTCATTTCCAATTTCTATCGACTTCTTCCATTTTTTCTTCGACGGATTATTTCAAAAACATTGATGACATTCTTCATTTTTAGAAATTTTCTGTTTCGAAAAACTCTGTGGCAGAGTAGTTTTGCAATTCTAGTAAAATCAGTCGATACTGAAACTAATGAAGGAAATAGATTTATGGTAAAGTAATGTCGCAAAGTTATAGCATTTTCAACCTCTGTGAGGACTGAAATATAGTCTACGCAACTAATTTAGCATTATGCGCTGTAGTCTCACATAAAACTCTCACCTCTGGTTTAACCGCAATACACTGCCATTTGATGCATATATTTTATTGCCATTTATGGATTTGTTTATGCATGTGGCCTGGAGGACCAGATCTTACCTGTGGTCTGATTTGTTTCGGAATCAAGCAGTACAATTTTTTCATCGAATTAATTTTATAAAGAGAAGAAGTCTCATTCATTACAATTATGTAATTGAAAAAAAAATGGCAGAAGAATTTATTACAGGTATTGAATCTGAAACTTATCCCCATCAACATTTTTCATTCCTTCATAACAACCAACACATCGACATCGATCTCTAGATACATGAACTTCATCTATTACATGATGTCATAAAGTTTATTTTGGTACTGTAAAGAATAACATCGCTACTATAATTGTTATCTTCAGAAGGATTTCAATGATTTGCTCTTTGAATTCAGTTACAATTTTTTCACCTATTCGTTTTGAAAAGAATATAAGCATGTACCAGTGTTGAACCTAATAACAATTTGAATGCGAGTTTACGATAACAATGTTTTCAAAGGTGAAGAATGAGTTTTCAATTGATCACGAAGAGCTGTAAAATACTTACTGCTGTTATAATCACAAATCAAAGAGGTTTTTTCAATTTACTCAATTCTCCTTCGAATTATTGTTGCTACTGTGTGTTACGTACTCATACAAATAATTTCACGCTTATCCCTATCAACGACTTATTGGAAAAAACCAAGAATCCAATATATTGCTTTGTTGACGACAGCACACTTGTCTCGTCATTCCATTTGGATTCCAGGACATCGGCTACGGAGGTACATCTTCGCCGGCAGCTGGAAGTTGTCTTAATGAGGATTCAGAAGTGATTTCGAATTTGGGTGAAAGTAACTGGGTTCAATTCAATACCACAAAAAGCCAGGCATCGGTTCTCTCCAAAAAGATAAATGTCTCCGAACCGGATATAATAATGTCAGGTCAGACAATTCCGCTTTCTGTTTCGATAAGTCTGCTGGGGCTTAAAAAGGACACCGATATGTCTTGGCACAATCATGTCGTTGGAATTGAAAAGGCTGCTTCTTAAAAGCTTGGAACACTGTTCAAAAAACTGTACAAACCTCAACAAATTTTGATGCTTTATAAAGCTCAGATCAGACCTTCTTTGGAGTATTGTTCTCATGTATGGAGCTTTGCCCCTAAGCATACCCTGAAGGTGCTGGATTGGAGTTGGGAACATCACTTGGACCCTTGATAGTCTGGGTCTCGAACATCGAAGAAAGGTTGGAGATTTGTCTCTCTTCTATAGATACTTTCACGGGAAGTGTTCGAGTGTTTTGGCAAATTTTATTCTACCAAGAGCGGTACATATCAGAAATACGCGACGGACTATGGCTGCTCATCGTTTTCAGGTTCAACTCAGTACACTACGAACTTTACTGTTAAAGACTTTTTTCATTTGGAGAACTGCGTTTATGTGGAATAAACTTCCTGAGAACGTTTTTCCAAATGGATTCATTCTCCAGCGATTCAAATCCAATGTGACTCACCACTTTTGCACAGGCACCGCTCTTAGAGTGCCTTAAAGATTTTCAATAGTGCTTGTGTTTTGTCCTTAAACAAATCCTGCCGTTGTAGTTTGAACGAGTACGACAGCTTATTAACTGTTTAAATTTCTTGTGTACCCTGAATAGTTTTTATGAAGGTGCCGCTGTTGAAAATATTAATCTGGGCTATAAGTTTAGATTCGTGTTGAATGGACATACTTTTAGTAAAATTAAGTGGTTAGGCTCATTCGATCCGGAATATTGTCTAGATAATTGTGAAAAAAAGTAAATTAGTTCATAAAAAATTCAAAAAGTTATAAACAATTAACGACCCTAAAAAGCAGTGTTTGGTTTTTTTGTTTATAGTTCATAAACTATAAATATTTTTGATTTAAAAAAGAAGATCCTTGAAGAGGAGAAATTTACTAATAAAAAGTTCCGACTCCCGAAACGGTATCTCCATTATAGTACGTAGTGTTTCATAGTGGATATAAGAATATTGGCATTTACATTTAGGTGCATTATCATTGTTTTAGTTTCTCAATTCATGTGTACTATTTTCAAGAGAGATACAATGTAGTATCTCTACATTTGTGATAACTGTCCAAAACAGTTTACTTCATCTCCTGAAGACGTCAAATTGATTGATGAAACGTACGTCAGGAAGCGTATTGTATGGTTCTGGTTTTTGGTAAAAGTGCTCGTTTTGGAGCCAAATGTGATATCACTAATTATGATAAAATTTATTTCAGAGAAAGTATATCTCATTGTCATTTAATCATTCAATAAATTATTTCTTTTTCGAAATTATGCTAAACTTTATTTCAGCTCAACGATAAGATTGGAACCTTTGGTGTGAAAGTTGAATAACTTTTTTCGAGGTAAATTGCCCTAACATCAAACTGATATTTTTGCACTCGACGCGCGTTTCGCCAACAAAGTTAGCATCCTCAGAAGAAAATTGATGAAAATTGATGTATCATTGATCAATTTTCTTCTCCTGAGAATGGTAACTTTGTTGGCGAAACGCGCGTCGAGTGCAAAAATATCAGTTTGGTGTTAGGGCAACTGATCTCGAAAAAAGTTATTCAATTCATTTCAGCTGGTTTTATTTAATATTGTTTATATCCATTTGCATTTACATTGTTCCTAGCCTTCACTTTAATTTTTAAATACTCTCTTTTAACCACTGATCGTAACGTTGAGTTTTGCTATATCGATTAATTTTTTGCCTGTTTTTTCTTACATATACCTAAATGATTTTATGAATGAATCAAATAAAAAATACTGTAGAAAGACAATAAAAAACAAACTCGAATTGTGGAATGAATATTACCGTAATCACTCATATTGTCTTCCTCGTCCTGTATCCTCTTGAACACGATATGGTGATGGATGTTTTTGTTCCTTCTGATTGGTAAACCTGTATCTATCGCCACTTCAGCACTCAGTTCGCCGTCTTGATCTAGAAACATCTCGTCGTCGTTGATTGAATCGATATCGGTTTCGTTTTTGTTTTTTGATCGAATCACTGAACCGCGCAGGCGTGATGGCAGTGGTCTTATGACTAGTTGGGATCCTATACTGCCTTCCTGTAAAAAAAACTTGGTTTAATAATAATAATAATAATGAATTTATTCAGGCAAAGACATAAAATAAACTGTTACAGGCATGAATAATATGTAAAATACATTGATACGATACATTGGTTACAATGATCCTAATTTATTTTGAACAAATTCAAGAAACCCACAAAGGAAATCCTGTGCGTGGGTATACATATCTTCTCAACTTTGATTTCTCATAATCGTTTCAAAATCGATGGATTGATGCTGTACCTACCTATGTAATTGAAATAAATATAAATATGTATATATAAATGATGTAGAAATATGTTATTATGTTAATGAAATATGTTAAAATAAGGTTTAATAATTATTGAAAAAAAAAATAAGAAGAATAATATTACGTTTAATTGTGTCCTAATATTGTAAATAATGCAATGCTAGTTATTTTTCAGGTCAATAAGACTATGGATTGCATTGCGCGGTTTACTCATTAACCATTTCCGTACTTTAGACTTGAATAGATATACCGAGTTGAGTATTTTAAATGAGTATGGCAAAATATTATAAATTTTTGGTGCAAGATATAAATGACATCCCTGTCCTATTGTTTTCAGCATACGGGGTATACTTAGGGAACATTCTTTGTATCTAGTCGGATAACTATGTTCAATGTTTTTGGTGTTATATGCATTTCTGTGTTGGTATAATGCCAGATACAGAACAAATAACTGATGAATATCTAGTACTTCAGCATCTTTAAAAAGCTGATCACTAGAATATCTGTAACCGTTTCCAGTGATTACCTTTAAAATCCATTTTTGTGTGATTTCCAAGTGTCTCATATATAAATTTGTGGCTCCACCCCATACCATAAATCAAATGAGTTTGTATTAAGGCATAGTACATTATTTTCAAATGTTTAGTATCAACATTTTTTTTTAAATATCGAAATTTGGGTAAGCAGTATCTACTTTTTTTATGACATTTTCAATTTGACCGTTCCATTTTGGGTGGCAATCAAGATATATTCCTAGAAACTTAACTTTCTTATCTGATTTAATTAACATCATCTCATCTCCATGTTCAAACTCTATTTTCGTGAATGGGGGTAAGTTCGATTCGTAGCTTGTGAAGGGTACATAAATGGTTTTTTTCATATTTATGGTGAGTAATTTTTTCTTTATGAAATCTAATACTATAGGAAATGATTTAATAATTTTTTGTTTCAGACTGAACCAGTTACTGTCCTTGAAAAATATAACTGTGTCATCCGCAAATGAACTTATTTCAGCATCTACAGGTAAGTTGAAAATATCATTAATATAAATTAAAAACAAAATTGGACCGAGAACTGTTCCCTGAGGAACACCATATTGAACATTTCTCTCCCCACTCATTATATTTTCAATTTTTACACATTGTTTTCTCTCTTCCAAATAACTTTTCAGAAGTTTATGTGCGTTTCCCCTAAATCCAATGTTTTCTAGGGTTTCTAATAAGTCCGTGTGGCTGACAGTATCAAAAGCATCTTGCGTCGACTTTCCTTCCATAAATCCGTATTGGTTTTTTGAGATGACATCGAATTTTTTCAGAAAATCTAAGATTCTTGATTTGATCAACTTTTCCAAAATTTTACTGATGGTTGGTAGTAAAGATATAGGCCGATAATTTGACATTTCCATCTAATAACTACACTAATTGCATATACATATTGGAATGTACCAAAAAGGATATCGTTGTTTATTATTTATTTACCTTCCACAATCCAAAATAAAATCAATAATAATAATAATTATATTAGCAGGGGCTGCAACTAATCTGATCTCCGGACTTTTCCTAGCACGGTGAATTTTGTATTTTATCTTATTTCATTTTGATAAGAAATAAATATCTTTATTATTATTATTATTATTATTGATGCAGCAAATTATCAGGTTATAATAGAAATATTCACCTTTTAACATCTTCATGAATATTTTTATTACGAGAGTTAAAATAAAATTACAATAAAATTGCAGTTAAAAGTATGGAAGACGAAAAATATCCCAAAAAATTAACAAAATTGCATTTCATGAAGATGAATTTTAAAAATAATTTGAACAATGTTATCCCACTGTGATTATTATATCCATAAACAAACAGATTCACCATCAGGGCATTGGAAGACCTTGTGATTATAAGGACTAACTTCCAACTTAGTCAGGGGTGCAGCTATAACAACCTGCGTAACATCCGGGTCCGCAAGATAAATCAAACAAGAAAGATGGATATTGAATGAACATGGTATAGTCAATTTTTGGACAAGCACTCATATGAAAGTGGGCAAACCGCAGACACGTGTTTCTGGCTATTTAGCCTTCGTCAGTACGGTTAAGCCAAGTATTGTTCAAAGTTTTAATCCTTTTCTGCCAGTCTTCTTCGGTAATATTAGATACTTCTTTAATTAGCTCTATTACCTTCTTATCAAATTTTGGAAAATTATTTTTACGCCTGATGATTTGTTTCAGTTTTCCCCAAATCAACTCGATGGGATTGAAAACACAAAAATAGGGGGAAGTCTCAGTATGGTGTGTCCATACTTTTCACCAATACTCTCATGGACATACATTTTTTTAAATGTTTTTGTCTGTAAAACTTCAAGTAGTTGGTTTTTGGTATAGTAATCTTCAAAATACAAATTGTTATCCATTATAAAACTTTGTATTTCATCTTTCCTAAAATTTTTATTCGGTACTTTGATTACACTATTTGCATTCAAATTTGGGATCAATGTGTTTTCGAACCATTCTTTGAAAATATTAGCTTCCATGTTCTTATGATAGTCTACATTGCATCGCGATCCTTTGTTTGCAGGCATGTTAGGCATACACATTCTCGAACCATCAGTCCACCCTTTCGTAACTGTGTCGTGAGTGTCATACCAAGATTCGTCCAAATAGAAAATTTGCCGTTGTTCTTGTCTATATTTAGTTATTTGTTCTAAAGTATTTGTAACGCAATTCCACTATTCTTCTGCTTTCCATAACTGCTTGACGTTTTTTTATCATTTTAAATCTAAATCCTAGTTTCTTTATCCAATTCTGGAGAGTTTTGTCACAGCAGCTCAGGTTATGGCCGGAAGTATTCATTTTCTTCCTTATGATTTCAGTTGTAGGAATCTCATTGCTTTTGTAACAGTCGTATATTGTTTTTCCAATGATTTTATTAGATGAACATCTGAAGGTTTTGGTAATCTTATCACATCGCGTCTTGCGTTCCTAAGGTTTGTTTTTGACTATCTTACGTACAGTTGAGAAAGGAATTTCGGTCAACTCTGGTGTTTCTTGTAATAATTTGTTTCCCTCAAAACCAAACTTGAGATATAGGTTTTTATATACATTGAAACATAAAACATACTCTCTGTGTTTTAATATTCAAATGCATTCGAATCCTATTCACTACTACCTCTTTTTCGCATTGTTCACCATCGCTATTGGAATCACTACACTGGAAAAAGTTTGCGTTGTTATCACACTCGTTATTACTATTAGCACTTGTTCAAGGACGCCACATTTTAAACAGATAACAAAAATTTTAAGTAGTTATAATTGCACCAATACCAAATTTCAACACTCAAATGGCGATCAGTTCCTGAACAGAACATTGATAAGACGACGGCGATAACCATCTCTGCATGTCCCGATTTCTATTCGTCACCGTAACATGACTTCAAATTTAATTTTATGACTCTTCAGCCCATCATAAAACTCGGTTAGTAAAGATTATCTAATACGAACCACCAATTCTACAGTCCACGTGGATTAATTTGCAGCCGGTTCATTGGTTTTTTTGGCCTTTGAAATCCGGCAACTTCAAGCGTGCACAATATCGTTCACTTCGACTATACCTACTACAGTTGGTATTGTCTAGAAATAAAAAATTTTTGTGAAAGTTAAGTTTTGTTAAGTTATTATCATGGATACTATTACATAACGTTAGTCATGACTAGTTGAAAAATGGTGGTGTAAATTGGAGCCTTATCTGAATCATTTCTTTAAGAGCTGTATCAAATGTGATAATCACACAATGATGCCACGAATCAACTGCACCCAGAGGAGATGAATTGATTCGTTGTAGCTTTCACCCCAAATTAGAAGGTATGCTCTGAACGTTATATGAGAAATCTATTAGGGTTATGTAATATTAAGTTTTCAACACCGAATCAGGTTCGAAAATTACATTATAAAAGATGCTGAGTTAATTGAAATCGTGGGAATTGCTCAGTCTCTTCAAATAAATGTACGGTAGTTAATTGCATTCAATGCATCAACTGAAAGTTATTGACATATGGTTATCTAATGATGTACACGACCTGCAACAAAGTGCAGGCAAAATTAAAATGATTTATGGTATGGGAATATATTAGGAAACAGTTCGCAGTACCAATCAGACTCAAAGCAAATTCAAACGGTTTTTTTAGCTTGCCCTGTTCGATCGTTTGTTTGTTGGTTCATTTGTTTGGGTCAAATTTAATAATAATTGAAGTTTTGCCCTCTTTCTGTTGACAGATTGATCTGAAATTTGGTACACACATTTAGTTTTGATGACAATGCAATTTAATGATTTCTGTATCATTGTAAATCCAAGATGGCCGCAGCTACAAAATGGCGGATTACATATTGTTTTAGAACTACCTACATATGGGTACAAATGACAGGGCTTGACTAGTAGAATCTGTTTGAAAATCTGTTTAAAATCTATTTTTCCGTTATTAAAAGAGAAATGAAAATTTCTATTTTCTACAATAATTTTATTGTATAAGTTTGAGAATGTCCACATAGGACATAACTGCAGTAACGTTAGTTACAAATAAAAGTGGTAAAAAACATAGAAATTTTCATTTCTCTTTTCATTATGATCTCCTACCACGTAGTAACGGCTACATCCATCAATTTATTGTTTTTCCGTTAATTAGCTGAATATTAGTATACCTTGAAAAAGATGCGAAATCAAGATGGCCGCAGCTACAAAATGGCGGATTATATATTATCTTGTAATACTGAGGCACTAAATGAATTAAACAGAATGAGGAATTGAGTACCAAAATTAGAAACTGAAAACTTGAAAACAAAATAAGGAAAAAAAAATGTTGAACGGTTTTATTAAAAAGAGAAAAAAACAATGATGTAGATGAAAATTAAAAACTATTTCATTACACCACTCTTCTCAGCAGTTTACTGTATTGATCAGATACAGTAGACTGCTGAATATGTAAATATTACGCACAACAATTTTATAATTATTTTATCTGATCAATACCGTAGATTGTTGAGGAGAGTGGTATCATGACTGCTACCTAGGACCTTTCGATTTTTTTTTATTATCTACATCATTATATTTTTCAATAACACCGTTTAACATAAAAAAATCTATTTTATCAAATGTCGGAAATAAAAGCTGTATTTGAAAAAGTAATTGAAATTTTTTACAATAAATACGCTTCTTGAAGCGTTTCAGATAACTGAACGAAATTAAAAATACTTTCAGTCATATTGAAATATTAAAATTTCAGAATTAAACAATTTTTCTGTTTAATTATATACTCGCAACACATTCCTTCACCGTTCCAAACTCACTAATATAGAGAGATACATTTATTTCAATGCTTTATAAATGTAATTTGATGTATGATTCTTTCAACTAAGTTTTTTCAATTGCTATTTTTAGGAGGCGAATGAAATAGTAGGTTTTACGGTACTTTTATTTTCCTTCCACTTATCCATGGAGAAAAACCCGTTGCTTTATCAATTGGGTTCTATATGCTAGAAGAAACGTCTTTACCAATTTGACGCATTGTTTTTACTTTTTTCAAAATGGACATGGATAGGTACATGATAATTTTTTGTATTGTGTCAATCCGTTGGGGTCGTATGATATAATAATAATAATAATAATTGGTTTTATTGATAAGTTCATGTGTCTTCTTGAATTTATTTGAGCTAAATGAGGTATGACTTGAAGTTTTTTGGAATTATGTTTCTCCTCAATCTGAATAATAAATATAGATCTGGGCAAGTGTAATAAAAAGCAAAGATGAGTTCATTGCGAAAGTTTACTGCGTATTATGAACTTCTAAAGAATCTGATCAATCGATAACTAATCATATTTATTTTGACAAAATGGTTTACACTTTCGCGGCTGAGGTTTTCAGTGTCACTGTTTTTCGAGTTTGAAAGCCGTGGATTTTTTGAATTTCTTTCAGACGTTTCGCTGGTGCGAGTGGCTAGCTTCTTCAGAGATTTAACCATCATGGCTTGCTGTCCGATGACTGACTTTTAGGCTTCGTAAAGCGTATTTATGCCTTGTCAGGTAACTCGTTGTATTGGTACCTGTATTTGTACCTGCACTTGTACCTGTACTTGTACCTGTCCTTGAACCTGGATCATTAACAATCTTGCTGCCTGTTGTCATTCTGTTCATTATTCTCGAATTATAAAAAATGGGGTTCCATATTCGATTGAGGTTCACCGCTTCTTCTTTTCTGTTGAAATTCTCCGTGTGTTTGTGGATCTCTATTGCCTACTTGTCCGCTTGGCCTAGTCTGCAGTTCCTTTTATGCTCTTTTAGTCTTGTTCCCATGGATCATTTGTGGTTCCGATATATACCTTCCCACAAGTGCACGGTATGCGATAGAACCATGCTGCTGATAATGGGTCTCTTTTGTCTTTAGCCGACCTGAGGCTTTGTTGTATCTTCCCCGTGGGTTTGAAGACTGTGTCGATGTCGTGTTTATCCAATAGTTTTCCAATTCTGTCCGTGACCCTGGGGATAAACGGTAGATATACGCGTGCAACCATCTGATCCTCTTTCGCTTTTTAAACCGTTGTGTTCTTCGGTTTTATGGCTTTCCTGATCTCGGAGGCACTATAACCATTCGATCTCAAGGTCACTTCAAGGTATTTCAGTTCCCTCTCCAGATGTTCTGGTTCACATATTCTCCGAGCCCGTTCCGTTGTTTGAAAACACAGAACTAATTGCCCCCAACCAGGGACACCATAGCCAACTAGTACGGAAGGCAATAGAGATCCACTAACACACGGATAATTTCAACAGAAAAGAAGAAGCGGTAACCTCAATCGAATATGGAACCCCATTTTAAGGAATTCGAGAATAACGAACAGAATGACAACAGGCAGCAAGATTGTTAATGTTCCAGGTTCAAGTACAGGTACAAGTGCAAGTACAAGTACAGGTACAAATCCAGGTACCAATACAACGGGTTACCTGACAAGGCATAAATACGCTTTACGAAGCCTAAAAGTTACTCATCGGACAACAAGCCATGATGGTTAAACCTCTGAAAAAGCTAGCTACTCGCGCCAGCGAAACGTCAGGAAGAAATTCCAAAATCCACGGCTTTCAAACTCGAAAAATAGTGACACATATTTATTTTACTCTATTTCACTAGCAGATTCACCATTGATTCATTTTCATTTATTTTTCTGATTGTGGGACATTAAAAACCCAAAAAACATCACGAAACATTGGAATATGTAGTGTCTTTCAAAGAATACATGAGGTACGTTGAAACAAATATCCAATTCTCCCCAAAAAATGTTATATGTTTTCAAAATGTATTTGTATTTCAGAGCCTCTAGTTGGAATTAGTAGAAAAGTAATTCTGTTTGAATGGATATGAAATTAATGATGAGTCCTGTAAAAAATACTATGAAGGTGATACGGAAATCATTTATTGTAGTTAGAACGGGCAATAAAGTAAGTAATAGGATAGAATTGTAAAGAAAAACTGAGTTTGTTCACGATTTCCTGAAGCTATTGCTTTGTCAACAACTGGTTTCAACTATTTTTTTCCTGAAAATTTCGAATTTTCAATGTTTCAATTCTTGGGACAACGAAAATGCAAACCTTTCACCATTTAACAGTTAACATCTTGAAGAATTCAAAGAGTACACACACACCTTCATCAGTTTAGTTTCAAGAAATAATAAAAAATGTTTGAAGTTTTGGAAAAGGGGAAGCCATATCACATCACAAATAGTGTCCTATTCTCATAATACCTTTCAAACTGTTTGCATTAACTGGGAAATAATTTGAAACATAAACATAAACATTTACTTTTCAAGAGAAATGGCGAGTTCATTAAGGATTAGCAAGAATCAACACGTTAATAAGTAGTTTTCAAGTTTGTCTCTAGAGTTAATTGGTCATTCATTGTTCCACAGAATTAGCACTCAAATCATCGATGGATAACAAAACATGAGAATTTCACGCACGAAATTGAAATTTCCACAACTAAAAAAAAATCTGAACGGTATTTCACGAGGCCACAGTGATAATTAGCTTGAATTGTTTTATTTTGTGTGGAATAGACGCAGTACAGATATTATCAGATTGAAAACAATTGACGAGTACTTCCAGAAGAATAAATATTGTGCGGCAGGCGTGACGTTCACCTTATGTCTAGTACTAGTAAAAAAAGTAATGAAACAAATAACTATCATAGCCTCATGGTCTATCATATGATCCGAGAAGTTTATCAACAAAGTTTATTAACTTTGAATGGGGCAATGGAACCAATTGATTGATCAATATTTGAAGACATTTAGTCAATATTGAGGAACAGATTGTCGGAATCTAGGCACAATAGTCACAAGTAAAGGTAACGAAGTTACCATCAGCTGTTAAGAGATTCATGGATGTCTTGCGGATCCTTCAATTACACTAGAGCGCTCAACAAAGTACGAGCACGAACAATTTAGTTCTCCTTCAATTTGACAGAGAATTGTTCGGGAATGCCGATTTCGGACTCCGGACATCTTCAATTATGTAAGGAACGCTTTCGAAAGTAGACTGTATTATTGTATGGAACTGGATGGAGGTCATTTTGAATACTTTATCCGTTGATTGTGTTGTCATTGGTATTACTTTTGTTGAATTCCTCAATACAATGAACGACAGCGAATGTTATGTTCGTATCGTATGATCTCCTTCACTAAACGCGTGTTCCGCTACTGCCGATTTTTCTATTTGACCTAATCTACAGTTTCTCCAATGTTCATTCAGCCTGGTACCCATGGATTTTTCGGTAGTACCGATATAAAGTTTTCCGCAGGTGCATAGTATACGGTATACCCCCGCAGCTGATAGTGGATCTCTTTTGTCTTTCGCAGATCTCAGGTTTTGCTGTATTTTCCTGGTGGGCTTGAACACTGTTTTTATGTTATGCTTCTTTGAGATTTTTTCGATTCTACCTGTAACCCTAGGGATGTACGGTAGAAACGCACGTGCAACCGTGATATTCGTTGTTCCCGTTCAGTCTCCATAGTGACCTTGATGCTAGGGTGTTGAGTATTTATGTGGTCTAGAAATAGGTTCAGTTTGTTCCTCCCATGTCTCCAGGTAACGAAGGTGTCATCCCCATATCGGAGCCAAATGGTTGGTTTGAAATCAAAAGCGTCGATTGCTTTCTTCTCAAATTTCACCATGATAGAATATCTCCAGATAGAATTGGAAAAATCCTCAGGAAGCAGAATAGAACATAACAAAAACAGTGTTCAAGCCCACCAGGAAAATACAGCAAAGCCTGAGATCTGCGAAAGACGAAAGAGATCCACTTTCAGCTGCGGGGGTATACCATATACCATGCACCTGCGGAAAAGTTTATATCGTTATCACCAAAAGATACATGGGTAAAAGGCTGAATGAACATTGGGGAAACTGTAGATTAGGTCAAATAAAAAAATCGGCAGTAGCGGAACACGCGTTTAGTGAAGGAGATCATATGATACTGTTTGAAGATGTGAAACTACTTGCACCTGATCATGGATACCATAGTTGGCTCGTACGGGAAGCCATAGAAATCCATAAACGTACAGAAAACTACAAAAGAAAAGAGGAGGCAATAACGCTTAACCGGATCTGGAATCTCATACTAAAAGATGCTAAGGTGGCAGCAGTGCAACGCAATGTAACAGGTGATAACATTTCGGCCAAAGATGGCAGCAGTGCAACGCAATGTAACAGATAATAATACTTCTACCAATAACAACGCATCAACTAGAAAGGCGGGCTACCTCTGTCAACATAAATACAGCTTAAGAACTAGAAATCACTAGTTATCGGTGAACCACCAAGATGAATAGACCTCTGAAGAAGCCAGCTACTCGTACTGGCGAAACGTTAGGATACAGTTCCAAACCACGACGGCCTTCAAACCCGAACGAAGATCGTAACATTATTTGAAGAATTGATTGGAGATGTTCATTTGTAAGTCTTGTGCGACGTTTGTCCTTATTTATTTTCATGACGGAAAACATCTGCTCACATAAATACTACCAAACATGCACAGAATGCGTGCTGCATGATTTTTTAATTCCGGGTAGTTATCCAGACTTTTGAAATACTGTTAATGAAATGTAAGAGCGTTAACCTTTTTGACTTTTTTTTCAAAATACTGTCCGATTGGAGTCTGTGAAGCTTCAAAATTGAATGGATTGTTGAAAATTAGAAATTCCATTTCAATACATGAATACATTCGAGTGAAAATCAAATTTTTACCCTGTAACTTTATATTCAGATCAGTCAATTGTTTATCGCTTCGATAATTCGACTCAACAGACTCACGTCGCGCCGACGCCCCTTCAACCCAGAGCGCACAACTGAAAAGAGCTATAAGATATAGTTGAAGGATAGGAAAGAGTCTTCACAACCTAAATATTTGAGTAGGTAATTGAATTTTGGAAATATTTCAGAAAGCCTAAAAAAGGAGGTTATGAAACCTTTATTGAACAGGTGACTAAAAGCCAGGTATGGAGGGAAGCTGCTGTGGTGCACATACCAAACAAAAAAAGACGTATCATGGACGAAATGAAGTTTTGGATAAAGGTTATGGGGAGAATAATAAAACTGGTAAATAAGATGTGAATCTCTAACAGGTGCACTACTTCGCAAGAAGTGATTCGCTTTCCTGGACTATTGTTGCGGTTACAGATTGTGAAGTTACTTGAATATAGTACAACTCATCGTTTCTGTAAGTTTGTACTATGATTCTATCATTTCTAGTCACTATTTCAATATCAGTTTTTCAAATTATTTTTGTACCATCTTCAATAGTGGAAGGACATTAACTTCATCAATAATATCAGATATTTTGTCAGTAACAGCTGTAGGATTCGTAATAATTTTGACATGTTTTTTTGGTTTTTAAGAACTTCGGAATATAATTGCTTTCTTTTCCATCTTAGTATTCAGGTTCCTTGAGATCTATTTTGTTACACATATATCGTGTATACGAAATGAAATGTCGTGGTTAGAGAAAGGCGTAGTGTTTTAGGTACGCACTTAACGAAACGTCATCTCCATCAAGAAATATAATTCTCAGAAAAAAATATTTCAGTTTGAAATTGAAAGTTATAAAATTATTTATTACTGGCTACAAGATATGAATATCTTATTTCAGCGAATAATTAACAAAGTCATAGGAGATTGTGGAAGATAAAAATATTTATGAATGGGATGTGTTAGTTTCAGTTCATTAGCTAGAGAGATTCAATTTTTTCAATGCAATTTTTTCGATATTTTTTTATTGAATTTAGGAGATTTTCTAAGAGGTCACGTCTTTAAAGCAGTAAAAAAGTATAATAACTGACTTGGAATTACTATTTCTGAATACTCCACATGCAAATCTATCCACTTTCTGTAACTCCTCGTATATAACGTAAAAAATACTTTATTTGAGTTTTGTAGGAAAACTATTGGTAATACCCTTCCTGGTAAAACGCGGTGATGGTGTTTGGCAGAAAGCTAGCATTCCTTATTTACAAGTGTATCTTTATATTCTAACACCAATCCAGCAAACACTACATAACAATTAAATTCTCACCTTGACCAATTTCCCGAGAAAATAAAACACATTACGAATTTAAAGTACCTGTAGTGTGCACCAGATAATTTTATCAACAAACAACAGTCCAGCTTCTGAAGCAAGTTGAATTGTGATGCGACGAAAAAATAGAACGAAATGTTCAGATCACCCAAAAATCTTATTTATCTTGGTTCAGGGTGGCCGGTGATTTAACAGTATCAGAGGCATGTTTGGAAATATATCGCTTTCCAAACTGTCACACTTTCTTCTGATCTACTATAACAAATCTCTGATGATAAAATCATTTTTAGGTTTTTGACAGTTCTGGTATATGAGAATAAAATCAGTGCACTGTGTGGGACTCGTCTGACTTCAACGTGGCTTGACTGCATGTATGTATGTATGAAAAACGTTCGTTGATCTTTTTTTGTTACATGCTTTGAGTTGTGGGTGGGCTTTTTCGTGAGGCCTTCATCATAGGCTTGTGCTTGTTCAAGGGGCAGACTACATAATGATTAATAAAGTCAAACAAAATCGTGATATAGGATTACTTTTCAGTCAATTTCGTAAATGAAAGCAATTCTTCATTAAAAGTTTAGGTTTTTCGGAGAAATAACCAAGTCTTTTAGTTTTCATTACTTTACACCGCTTTGACTGAGTATTTTGGTAGAACAAATTAATAACGCCTGTGTAAAGACCCATTAACCGTTTATGTACCAAGTACCAAGGATCATTATCAATGTTAATATCACTGGTTCATTTCAAAATTCAAAAAATGAATACTGGAATTGATTGATTTCTATAATATTAATACTCATTTGGTATTATTCATGATTTATTTTCTGTATTTCCAAAATATTTTACACCAATAAAGCTTGTTAAATACAAATCAAATATAATATTTGAAAATATCACACAAGTTTGTTTCACATCCTAATACAAATTATTTACGTTTCTTTTTGACTTAGTAAATTCTCAAAGAAAAACTTCTAATGAAATTTTTTACACGCAAATACTTTCTTCATTAAAATGGGGCATTCTCAATGTATTACTCATTTTTTGTTTATCTGTGCTGATTTGTGGACCTTGGGATTCGCTAATGGTTTCTTGTCGGTTTGCAGCGATTACAGAAAGAGCGAACGTGATCATACTCGGTAAGGGGTCTTATTGGTACATTGCCGTTGGTACATGATTCGAAATCGGTTGGTCAAGGTCATGCACTTGCCTCATATTTCTAAGGAAATGACCCAATAATTTTTTACGTTTTGTCAGGTATATATTTATAATTAATGAGCAATATGAATATGGAAATAAATGAAGACCAATTCAATATAAATAAACAGAAACATCTATGTAATGAAAAAGAGAGTTGAATACAGAACTAAAAGTTGTAGACATTTAAGTATATATTTATTCATTTATTTATTATCCAAACAAGCTATTACAGCCTCATTACATGGATGAAAAAATAAAAGTTCATATAATCCTTAGAATACTTATGAATGTATAAAAATAGTGAAATATGTACCAGAACTGTAGAGGGAAATACTGCTCAAATAGGTAAATTTAAGTTCCAAATTTTTTTTGCGGAGTACTGATTGGGAAAGTGTCCAGTCGAGATCTATTGATATATTTAAACGATTAACTAACTTTAGTAAAGATATTAGTGGGGCTTTCGTTGCGCCACTTCACGGTTGGAATATTGAACATGAACGAAAATCGGGTGCGACGAGGGGATACGTGAAACTGAGAATTTCTGAAGAATCAATGTTATTATTCAATAGTTTGTGCATGAATATCATTGCTGATAATTGGCGTCGCTGTTCGAAAGATAATATTTTAAATTCATTTCGTAGATCCATGGTTACTTCGACACTGTCATCACAAATCAGAGAGAGCTTGATATATTTTTTGCTAAAGAACACAGTTGAATAAAAAGAATTTGTCGAAAAATTTAACTGTATAATAAAATTATACAGATCAATAGTTGTCTTAACATAAGCAAAGTGAACATGGGCAACAAAGAAGGAAGGCAAAATTGAATAACAACATTGGGAATGGAATTCATATTGAGTCCAAATAGATACCTCAGAAACGAACAAATGAAGGAAAGGAGAGGGGAAGAAAGAGATTCAACGTTTCGAATGTGAATGTCTACAGTCGTCTTTGGGAGATGAATGTTTATCATCTTTTTCATCCATTCATTTCGATCCAAGTAATTTTGATTATCTTCCCTTCATTCACAAATGTTAACACTTTTTTAGTCAACATGAAATGCACCAATATTAATTACACTAGTATACAAACAGTTTCATAAGTATGCTACCAATAAAAATAAATTTATGGGTTCATAAACGGAATGCTTGAAAATAAAGAAAATTAGCGTGTTTGTTAGACACATACGAATATATATTTTCACTTCTTTGTTCGAGAGAGTGACATTTGTTATACATAATTCCGTTGAGAAGACACAACATATTTAGAGTTGCCTATGAAGCAAGGTAACTTGTTTGTTTCGTGTAAACTTCGGAAAGAATACAAATGCTTGTAACATTCCCCTAAGAGGCTTACATCCGTTTACAGAAGTGAACAGAGATAGATACTTTCTTGGATTTTAGTCTGTATTTGATTTAATTAATTTAGAATAAATCATCCAAGTGTAGATGACAACAGATATCGAAGCGACAAGCTTAGTCATCCTAGTCTTTGGCAAATATAATAATATAGAGACGAAACACATATACAGCAGGCTTTGGACCAGAAATGGATCGGTGATGAACGCTAAGCACAGTCTTATCCAAATGGTTCATGATGGCATTTAGCAAGAGGGACAATACAGAAAAACTGAAACTTTGAAGTGGAGAGATAAAATTGTTGGTTGAGGTTGAGTAGCGGGGGGTGGTATTTGATCCCCGGCTACCTCAGAACCAATTTTTAGAAAAAATTGAAAGAAAAGTGGACGTAAAAACTTTGAAGACGCACACTTTAATTTGAAAGATAAAAATAGTGATGATTATAATGAAGTTTTATGTGCAATGTCCCAAAGTTAATTCAACCCAGACCAACTGATAAACCGATCAACTGATTCTGTTTGGCAAATCATCTTAGGGTTTTGATTAAAACATCATGTGTCTATAATCTTGAAATTTTTCTCTAACCAACGATCAAAAATATCAAAAATTAAATAGGTGTTATACTGATTTCTTGGTAATACACTTCAGTTCATTTGCTTGAAGTACAACCACGCCCCAATTAAAGTGATACCGGAATTACAATTCGATATATATGTCGACCTTTCTGGTTAATTGGACAGAAGTAGATAATTTGAATCATATATTTATTTGCTTCATTCGAAATCTTGTTCCGCTTACAAAACCAAAATTCTGGTTTGTTTGCCTTGATGATTTCTGGAGCCGGAAATTAAAATAATTTTTGAAGGATATATGATGCGGATATGCTTTATATTGAATGTATTATCTTAAAAAATCAGTGTACACTTCTTTACAGAACCAATTTATAAATTGATTTGTTCACAAAAGAGTTCATAACATTGTGATTGTTTATATTGTAACGATAGGATCGCATTAGTTTCTGTGTAATACTTCACAAAAGATTTGCTTTCTTTTCATATTGATTATTGAACAATATGTATGATATAGATACCAAAAATTTATATTTTCAAATATTCAATATATACAACAGAATAACAAAATATAGAAATAAATTCACTAAAACCAACAAAAATTCGTAAACAACTCCAAGAAATTTCGTACTGAATGTTTTGTGAAAAAACTTTGTTTGCATTTCTCGTTTCCCAATAAAGAAACGGCAAGTATAAAATTGCATATAGGTATATGTCTTTTATTTAGTTTTAATACCGAAAATGTATAATTGAATTTGTATGAACGCTACAAAACAGTATATGATATTTGTATAATGTTTGGTGTATACATTAGTATTACATAACTTATATTTTGTGAATTTGAATGCCAGAAAAATTAATAATGTATGCATTAGTTGAATGAAATTGGGCCAATAACACAAACAGTTCTATTTTTCAAGTTTTTCACTTCTTACTTATACTTTTTTATCGTTTAGTTTTGCGAAAAACCTATGCACCCATGTTTATTCTCGAATATCGGTGTCAGAAACTCGCGTCAGTTTTCTCAAATACTCAAAAACAGATATTTGTTTATTATTTTTGAAAATTGTATCAATTGTGTAATTCATTGCAGTTGTTGCAGACAAGCTTTATTGAGTTGTGTTAAAAGAAAGAACATTTTTACAAAGCGTTCTCATTTATGTTTTCAAATGATTTCGTCATTTATTCGAAAGCTTCATATTCTCTAATTATGAATTTAGAAGAAGAGAGTCAAAACAGATTTCTCTCAATATTTACTCTCTCTAAAAATGTTCTCAAACTCAAAAATTATTTAGGAACAGAGTCGCATATTGATAACATGTTTGTAGGGTGAGAGTTCAACGATATGAAATGGAATCCAACCGATCCAATTACTCAATAATTTTTCTACTACTTCGGAGGTATTACAGGAATTAAACAGGCACTGCAAAGCATTCTTGCTCTGAAATCTGAGCTAAAGTAGCGATTTAATGTTTATCGATTTTCTAGGCTTTTAAGTTTCCTTGTGATGTTTGGGTATACAATAAGGCGAATGACTCGTTCTTTTCTGGTTAGAATTTAACAGCCAGAGGTGGAGTTCTATACCTGTGAGCAAAATTCCAGAGAGGGCCTCTGACTTGTACTTCATGAAGCTTAAAACATTTTGAAGGTGTGTAACTTTCTAGCTCAAATAATAGTGTCCCAAGTTTTCTAAAAGCTGACTGCTATTATTGTAACGTGCTTGTGGCAATACGTTGTTATCCAACTTAACACTCGACAGATTAATCGATATTACCAGCAAAATTTTATGAACTGACGTTATGATGCTCAGTTTCGCCACATTTCATAGCATTGAATTCTACTTGGTTTCTGTCCAAAAGTCGAGCTTTTTCCAAGATTTTAATGAGAATAGAAAACCTCTAATTGTCGCCAAAGATATGCATAAGCATGATGTTCGGGAATGAAAAGAAAATTATGCTGTCATCAGCAAAGTTGAGTATATGATAGAAAAAAGGAGTTGGTGACAATGGATCCTTGAGGACACCATCGATATCCACATAAAGAAACTACTTTCAAAATTTCGCATAACAGTTGTTTTTTTTTTCAAATATGAATGGAAAATGGCTGATTCAGAAAACTAGCATATGCTGTAATGTTTTCTCTACAGACAGTGTTTGAAGACAATCAAATGACAATTCTGCAATACGGAGTTGTACTTTGTTGATGAAAGAAAATTTGGACTGTTAACAACATCTATATCATCTACAAATTTCAATGACCTTACTGATGGCGAATTTAAAAATCATTGATTCATCGATCTACGAGAACTAAATATAGATGTTTTCGGTAATTAACCCATAAGAGTAAAACACAGTATAAACAGAACGCAATAAAAGCTGAGTAACCAGAAAGAAACCAGAAACATTTAAAACACTGGTCTGCAGTGGTTTTGTTGCCCTAGATATAAGATTGATTTTGGGTGTATTTATACTCACAATTCATGAAATTATCAATGTTTTGTAAGATTTGCTCTCGTTTTCTTTTAAATATTTATTTTCATTTTACATTAAAAACATTCGAAAACAAGAAACAAAATAACAGATATATTTATAATCTCAGTTTTATTTGGAAAAAAGTATGATACTTTGAAGTAAATAGATAGGGAAATTTCGAAAACATGTTATATTTCCATGAAACGCCTTTTAAGAGCTTTTCTTTTATAATTTTTCAGAGGACAATCTCTTTTTAAAGACCAGCAGTAATCGGCCATCATGTGATAATTCCATCGACCCTGATATCTTTCTTCCATTACTTTTAGATCCTGGTGGAACCGCTCTCCCCGCTCCTCACTATAATTTCTTAAATTATCTGGAAATTTATCCAAATTGTTGCGAAGATAGTGTAACTTGATACTCATATTTGCTCCTAGAATCTGAAAGTTAGTCAGCATATTTTGTACAATTTCTTCATAATTTGGTGCTTTATGGTTACCTAGGAAATTTTCGACTACCAACATAAAACTTTCCCAAGCTTTATTTTCCGGAACAGTCGTAACTTTAATAAAATCAGTGTCTTTCATCAATTTCCGTATTTGAGGACCATCAAATATTCCACCTTTCAACTTTTCCATATTAAGTTTTGGAAATTTTCTACAAATATATTTAAAACAATCTCCTTCCTTGTCCAAAGCTTTTACGAATTGCTTTATCATTCCTGACTTAATATGCAATGGGGGAAGTATAATTTTGTCTCTGCTCACCAACGGCTCTCTTATTACATTAGCTTTACCGACAGTTAAAGAATTTCTTTCAGGCCAAACATCTTGTTCCCAATGACGTTGCTTTGCTCTACTGTCCCACATACAAATGAAGCAAGGGTATTTCGTGTATCCACTTTGTTGATCAAGTAAAACATTAACCATTTTTAAATCCACACAGATCGACCATTGATGCTCCGAGTAATTGATTTTTTTTAAAACTAATTTGACATTTTCATATTCTTCTTTGAGTTTTGTAGAATGGGCAATTGAAATTGATGCAAATTCATTTCCATTATGCAGTAAGACGCATTTTAAACTTCTTTTACAGCTATCAATAAAAAGACGCCATTCAGTAGGTTTTCTATTCTTTCAAACCCATGTCCAGAAGCAGCTTCGCAATATTATTACAGTATATCAATCCTTCATTTTCATCAAAAAATTGTAATAGCTCACTTTCTCGCGTTCTGTACGTTGTAATTTTAACTGTCGGTGCCAATAAATTTTTTTCTTTCAATCTTGAAGCTAACAGTTCTGATCCTTGTTTTGATAAATTTAGATCACGTTTTAAATCACTGAGTTCATTTTGAGAAAACAACTTTGGCGTAGATGTTTCACCCTCCCATTCACTTCCACTGGTAGACTGATTCGATTCCTGTGAATTTGGCAACATCATTGTTTCTGAGAGCATGCGAATCACTTTTGAAACATAAATAGGCCGAGAAAGATTTTCACTGTGTAAAACAGGACATTTTGTAGACTGTAAGTCTGGATATCTCCACGTTTGATTTCGATTAAAACCTTTAGCATCTACTACGCAAAAGTAACAATCATCGAAATGATTCTTAGGCTCCATCCAGGTCATAGGAATACCAAAGTCTAATCCAGAACGTTCTTCTTTTTTCCACAACCGCAAAGACTTAACGCAAGACTTACAAACTTTATTAGGAACCCATGAATTATCTAATCTGTCCATTTTGAAACCGAAATATTCAGCTTAAGTTTCCTTAACAAAGTCTGTGATATTTCCTTTTTGGTTTTTTTGATATATGAATACCACAAATATAACATAATAAATCACTACTATATTTGCACTTCCTTCGTGACAAACTCATGTTTAATAAAAAGACAAGATAAATATATTAGAACGGACACTCAACAATTGAAACAAAATATTAACATATAACAACTTATCCAGATTTCCGTGTTAGTACTTCAATATTGTCAAATAACTGAGTTCTCAGCTGTTTTGTAGAGCAAGGAGCTCTCATGACTGAGAAAATATTTTTTTTTTACTAACAAGCCGATTATTATTAAAAATACAAGATACGTATAAATCAAAAAAAATAGAGCACATTCAGTACTTTCATAAATATATTCGTGATTTAGGAACTCAGGGCAACACAAAAAAAATTTTTTTGTAGAGCTGTGAAATTAATTACATCAAGAAATTATTACCGAACCAATGAATATAAGTCGAATAATAAATGTGTTTCAATTTTCCTAGTATTAAATAAAAAAGTGAAATACGTGTACAAATTGAACCCCTAGCTGTTAATTTTATGTTGATTTGTTTATTGTATGAAAAGTGTGTAATTGTTTTTAATCTGAAGATAACATTGACCTTAGCTTGCCAGAATCCAAAATACAATATCAAGTTTCCATTCATTAAATGAATCATCAAGAAATTCCAAAAAATAATTTAATATACTGCACTTTATATGTTTGAGTTAGGGTCAGTGACCACTCTTCCCATCATACCATCCTGTATTATAAAGAAAAAGTAAAAAGTGACCAAAATCAAGCAAGCTTTTTATTGAATATCCTTTCACTGTATGCTACAGTTTGTGAGTGATTCATTCGTTTGTTTTTTCATGCATTAAATAAATAAATGCCTCAGTTCCAAAAAATTCAATGTTAAAACTGGAAGTCTGAACGATCGACTGTCATTTGCTATCGCCCAACTCGTGTTAGGAATCGCACGTTAAAAGATAAGACCTCGTTAATCCTTAGATCGCACAAGTTTCGACTTCTGAGGGTTGTTGTTCGTAGGTGTGCGACAGCTGATTAACGGAAAAACAGATTTCAAACACATTTAACATGTTTAAAACGCCAACCAAATTATGGCGAAGGAGCCAGTACAAATTCGATTTTATTATTACAAAAAATAAAATCCAGTGTTCAATATTTAAATCACCTAAAGTCAAAACTGTCATGAATGGGATAATGTTTAGTACATAGATATTGGAGAAATCGAGGAGTCTATAAATGGGTGATATTTTATGTAAACAGTAAATCTTGAACAAATTGTTTCATTAGGTTATTTTTGATTTCTGTAACCGGTTTTATAATTATTCGCCTTATTAAAGGAGTTGTGTTGTTTCTACTAGTTTCTTTTTGATATTCTTAATTAGCAGTAGCGACCTGTGTCCCTTGACGAAATATTCTGAATCATTATAAATTTGTGGCATTTTTTTGTTAAAAAATTAAAAGGAATTCAATATTTTTAGTTCTTAGGCTGCGCGCACGAAAATAGCGACGGCCCAGCTGAATAACGATTTCTGTGTCTTCTACGGTTTTCGTATATTGGATTCAAAAAAATAAATATTTCGAAATAAAATCTCGCAACATTCATCTCTGTCAACGCTCCCACAAAAAAATTCCGGCAAATTCCTGCCGGAAAACAATTACTTCCTGGTTAATAACACGATGGACATTGAATTATATTCGACACATATCAAGTTACATCACAAAGAAGGTAATCATTTACCCGATACTAGGTGGGAACATTGAGAGTGATAAATGCATATTTACCAATTCCAAATTCGAATAATTCCCCATTATTGAATTGTATTGAACTGTTATGAACCTAATGATGAAGGAGATAATTTATAACGAATAGATTTGAATGACACTTATAAGCAATGTCAGATTGAAATCGTAAGTGACTTATTCCAGGGCAACTAGATTTATCATGTGTATTGGTAAATATAAGGGTCTTAATACTTCAACTAAAAAAGGCATATCACAGAAAAAACTCATAACAGGCTCTTTTGTTTAAAATTGAACGAGGATTCGATAATAATATTCATTTGGGCACAATGATTCAACCTACCGGTGAAAAATATCAAAGTTGATGGCCGAACGCATGCCACTGTTGGATTTAAGAATTCTTCAGTATCGAAAAATGTGCAGCTTTATTAACTGTCACTGCCCTACTAATTCAAAAACTCAAGAGAGATCGAATTAAATACAACAAAATTTTTCCATAATTTCTCGGACAATACAAGGGTTTTCATTTTTTCCTTATTCAGAAACGACGTATCCTAGGGATTTCAAAATTGAAGTTCATTTGAGGAAAATCAATAGGCAGTATCATTCTTTCTTCAAAAATGTCGAACATAATTTCCATGCCCAAGCCACTGACTGTTGAAGTTAATTGAAAAATAATTTTTTTTTATCAAATGTCAGTGCTCATCAAGTATCACTAAAATATCCAAATGGTTTCAGGAATAATTTACTTTTTTTTTCTTACAACTTCATTTTCAATGGAATATTTCAAACCATAGTTTATAAGTAACCTGTAATTATTTTTTCATGTAGATATACACCTTTGAACATTCGCATATCATTTAGCAACACCCTGTTTAGATATTCGATTATAGGAACACATTCATTAACTTACCAATACTAATCCATCACCTTCCGTTCTCATCAAAATAGCTGCCTGATTTCCCTCATCCTGATACAGTTCCCCAATGTCCTCGTTCGTCTGAAAACAATAAAAAATTGGTAAACTAAATGTTATATCCGTAGTATTTCAATCTATCGATGTTTTCATCACTCGATTCAAAAATGAAATATTACAATTCTTATTTGTAATGATTCCTAGAAAAACTTTGATTAGATTAGGTTAGATTGTCGGGGAGCTAGTCCATAGAGGAAGATCAATCTTCCTCTTGAAGATGGATCACGTGGTGATCGAAACACGTGTCGAGGTTTAAAAAATAACGATTTGGTGTTGGGAAAAACCTCCAGTAATATTCATAATTTCATTATTTGTATTGCTTTCTTCTTCAATATATTTATTAGCTGATTGATTATATTTTCCCATTTCTCAAACTTTCACGCATGCGCTCAAACTAATTGGGGACTTTTTTTCACTTTAAAGAAAACTTTCACAACTCAATTTTCATCTCCCAGACTTATGACCCATATTCTCCCGGAAAAAAATATTTAGACTTGTCAAAAAAATGCCAATTTTCAAATTGGATCACCGGAGGTGGTGAATTAATCTGGAGAATATAGCTAATTATTTAGAAAAATTGAGAATTGGCCGTTAACCACTGTATCTTAATATTATCTTTGCTAAATTCGATCGAAAGTGTATAAAAATGATTTGTACTTCTTGATACAAAGGTGTGGAAACAATCAGATTATATCATACCATGCATACACAAAACACCATGTACCAATCACATTTGTGGCGGCCTTGATTTTCGCATGATTCAATTCAAATTAGGTCTATGATCGCTCATGTATGTCGTCAACGTTTTTCTTTCAGGGCAAAACAACACAGGTACACACAATCACAATTGAAACATAATGTAATATTCACGTATTACCAGAGGTTTCTTTGTTTTCGATTGTTACTCCACCTTCTTACGAAAACGCCCACGCAGTAGCCTAAATTCAAATCAATGCTGAATGGGAAAAACCATTTCAGATGTTCTTTCGACATGATGGCTATTGAATTGGTTTGTTCAAAAAATGTCATACACGAATGCACGAAAAATGGAAAGTTTAAATACACGATTATGGAATTTTTTGCTCCGTCTATCGACGCCTGCTTGAATGTCAGATTTTTCAGACTTCCGTAAAGCGAGTTATTTTTCAGCTGTCAAAGGTGATTGCTAAACTATTCTTAATTCTTGTGATGCACTGTGTGGAACCTTTGGTGTAGTAATGAATATTACTGGAGTTTTTTCCCAACACCAAACCGTTATTTCAACACCTCGACACGTGTTTCGATCACCAAGTGATCATCTTCAAGAGCAAGATCAAACTCATTTTATCAAGAGGAAGATCAAATGAGTTAGATCTTTCTCTTTTCTTACATTATTTCTCACATTATTGAATGTTCTGGAGGTAATTTCTTCGCAGGCACATCTTTTTCTCATCCACGAGTTCTGTAATGCACTGTGGTTGTACATTGTACACTTTAGATATCACGTATCGCCTCAAAAACATCTAGAGGCGTTACATCAGGTGATGCAAAGGGACATCTCAAAGGACCACGTGTGCCTATCTACCGGTCCCTTAGAATGGCCCGCTAGATCACCTGATCTGACGTACTTTGATTTTTTTCAGATTCGTGAAATCTTAAGTATATGTTACATAACCGCAGTCCATTCCAGAGCTTATTGATAGAAAACGAAACGAAATTAATTATTGTCAGGAAGTGAATGATGATCATTTTGAAGATCTATTAGGATAAATTGGAAAAAGTTTCAATTATTTAGAAATCATATTTGAGTTTGCATATTTTGAATATGAAACTTTTAATTACCCAGAATCAGCTGATAACGCCTTCTCAGTAACAAGTCATATTATTTTCTTTTTTACCAAAAAGTACTGAAAAAATAATACCTATCCTTGACCTTGATATATAGTCTTGTTCAAAATGCATTGTATAGTGTATTTCGTATACGTATTTCGAATTGAGAGATTTTATATCCTTTAATGGGCTTGTTTCATGCTATGGAAAATGATACTGGTTTGCTTATAGACTGATCGAGTTAGGGGTATATTATACTTATCAAGCCTAATAGGTCCCAAGATCTCTTTATATTTGCAAAAAAATAACAATTCGAAAAGCAAGAATTTGAATTGGCCGCGTGTCTGTTGACCAATAAAATTGATCGTGTCTAGAGCGGAGTTGCCAAGTGTTTGTAATATCCAATCGCAGATCTGATGATCCAATTTGACAGATGCCATTTTTGTTGTTATTGTTGTCAACTCTGTGTGAATACAACTGTTACAATTATCTAATTGAATAATTTTTTTTGTAACATTAACGAAACATTAACGGGTTAATATACACTTCCATAAATAAATTGATACTTATAGGCTCCGTAAATTCTACAATTTGGCAATGTTGATTATTTCTATTGTTCCTATTGGTCAATCGAACAAGAAGCGGGAATAGGGTCGTGACGTCACCACCCTACCAAATTCGATTTTTAATAATTAATTAGTAATGCCTCATCTCTCTAAGTGATGGTACTTAGAGAGATGAGACAAAGTGCATTGTTTTTCAATTTAAAATTTCTATCAAGGGAACTATAAACCAAAAATCATGAAACACGCCCATTGAAATATTACAGTATTTTTTATTAAAAAAGGTTACTCAGTCTAGAGCAAAAAATTCAATTTCGTGTCTCCCCTATTTGGTCTACCCAAAAAGTACATCTTATAGTAAGTCACTATCAAATGAAAAAGTAATGTTCTATGGGTAACGAGATTACCATCCTTAGGCCTAGGTTAGGAGGAAACTAATTTATATAATAATAATAATAATAAGAATAATAATAATAATCTTTATTCAACAGCAAATACATCAGTGAAAAGAGAGAAAAAAAAAAATTTAAAATATATATATATATATATATATATATATATATACATATATATATATATATATATATATTTATATATATATATATATATATTTATATATATATATATATATATATATATATATATATATATATATATATATATATATATATATATATATACATATGAGATGCGCGCTGAAAAGGCGAAGTTCATCGTGAGCATAGGTATGCTCACAGATGGTCTTCCACTTAACCTGTAGGTATTCTAAACAATATAGGAAAAGGAATATTTTAAAAATATTAAAAAAAAATCAAAAACAAATATATATATATATATATATATGGTCTTCCACTTAACCTGTAGGTATTCTAAACAATATAGGAAAAGGAATATTTCAAAAATATTAAAAAAAAATTAAAAACAAATATATATATATATATATATATATATATATATATATATATATATATATATATATATATATATATACGGATGGAACGGATGTTCAAATTATGAACATATATATATATATATATATATATACCCACATATATATACACACATATACACCCATATACACATATATAACTAAAAAGTCTCAACCATTTACAAGAGTTCCATATTCTAATCAGTAACCGTAAGTATGATCTAGAACAAAAACCATGCATGTTCAAAAAAACAGAAAAAAAAAGATATTATAAAAAAAATCATACATTTCAATCCAGTGGGAGAGAGAGAGAGAGACAGAGAGACAGGGGTTTAAACCAGTAGGGGATTTTAAGGCTTCTCTAATATGTTTTCGAAATGTCATAATCTTCATATTTTTCAGTTCCTTCGGTATGACATTATATACTTTTGAAATATTATAAGAAAAGCTACGCTCAAACATAAAAGTTTTATGGACGGGTGGAGTTATAGTTCCCTTGGAACGGATGTTCAAATTATGAACATCAGTACGAAATACGATTTTCCTATACAAGTAAGATGGTGCCTTGGTCTGAATAATTTTATGATATAAAATGCAACAGTGTAGTTCTCTACGTAATTTCATACTCAACCATCCTACGAACACCATAAATGAATCGAAGGCAGTAGTTTTGTATCCTCTGTGCATTAGCTGCAGTGAGACAAGGACCATATACAGTATAGCAATGCGAGAACGTTGAAAGCACGAGAGATTCGCAGAGCATTTTTTTGATATTTTTGTTCAGCGAGGCACGATTCCCGTATAGTATTTTGAGCTTCCAGATGCTTTTCCTAATGCATTCTGAGATATGTTTATCGAATCGCAGTGAGTAGTCCATCCAGAGACCTAAATTCTTCACAACATCGCAATATTCGATAGGAATATCATTAATTTTGATGGTAATTTTACTTTCCTGAAAGAAAAGTCTATCGTTTTTCCTACCAAAAACCACTGCTTTACATTTACTAGGGTTCAGCAAACGACAATGATCTTTGGAAACTTTGTGGATTCTATTGATATCCTCATTAATTTTCCGGCAGCCATTTCTAATATCAGTGGGGTGAAAGGAATAAATCAACTGGGTATCATCTGCATACATTTGCAAGTGCCCATGGAGTATAAGACTGCTAAAGAAGACAGTATATATTGTATAAAGGATTGGTCCCAGAATAGACCCCTGTGGGACTCCACAACTAATCTGTTTCACTGTAGAGATTTTATTATTCAGAATAACCCTTTGTCCTCTATTAGTTAGATAATTATCAAAAAAATTTACAGATTTTTGGTTGAGAGAGTCAAAAGCTTTCGAATAGTCTAATAATACCAGAACTGTAATCATACCAGAATCATTATTACGTAATATACGATCGGTCACATTCAAAAGTGCAGTAGCACAGCTATGTCCCTTCCTAAATCCAGACTGCGTGTCCGGTAGAATATGCTTATCATGTAGGTACTCTACCAATTGGTTTTCAATACTCCTTTCTAATAATTTGGAGATGACTGGCAAGATACTAATCGGCCTCAAATTGTTCAACTCATTCACCACATCCGTCTTCGCTAAAGGCACTACGTGTGCTATTTTCCATATATGTGTTATAACAAAATATATGACCAATGTTGATATAAAGAACGAATTTTATAAAGGCTGTACATGAATTCATGGCCTTCAAATATAGAGGTCATGATTCCGGAAATGAAAATTTAACCAAATTTTTTGTTCCACTTTTTTGTACAGCGTTTGGTTAGATCCCATTCGTAATCGGTATTAAAATTTATCCCCTTTAGTTCAGTACCCATGGGCATGAGGTGGCAGTCAGGCTACCTAGGTAATAGTGAAACTGAATTAATTTCGTCCGCCGGCTATTCTCCACCCGCGATTCGAATCTAATTCGGCCACAGGAAACATAATAAGTAAGCGCCGCGGTTCGTAAAAGGCTGACATAATACCGGAAAGTAGGCCAATCTCGACAGCTGGTTCTTCGATTTGGAGTTGAAACTTTCACTCTCCGTCGTTTATATACAAATCCATTGCGACGAGTGCGAGATGAAAAGGCAAAATCTTGCGATTACGTACTGAATTAGCTGAGCAATGAGGATGACCTAGGTTAATGCCCATGACGTTGGTGAGTTGTTTGTCGATGACGGCGTAATCGCATTCTGATATCCATGGAATTCAAAATAACCTTATTGTGTCTTTTTGAAGAATTAACATTTATCGCTGTCCTTCTTACAGATATATCAACTTAAAAAAAGTTAATAACAATATTAATAATAATAATGAACGTTATGTCTCCAGAGAAAAGGATATTCATCAGTCCTTGAGGGTGATGGAAGAGAATGCACAAGAGGTAGCAGCAGTGAAGACTTCTCTCCGCGGTAAGTATCAGCACAAACTTCGACAGAGCTGGTTATCGGGACTGTCGGAGAAGAACAAAGTTGCTGTAACAAATATGCTTTCTATTCCAATCTTACTCTACTCGTTTGAAGTAGTAAAATGGACTCAGGAGGAGCTGCATCAACTCGACCATAGGACCCAAAAAATGAGTTTGAATCCCAAAGTGTCCGTTCCACGGTTGTACTTCCTCTGACAACAGAGAGGGTGCAGCTTTTTGTGTTTGGAGTGTCTACATAACAGAATGGTACTGAATGGAGCCTCTAAAGTCGTCAGGAGTTCGGATCCCCTTCTCTGTATGGTCCTCGACCACGAGAGAGCAGAAATTGGAGCATTCCTCTTTAGGGCAGCTGCCCGAGCAGCTGCTGAACTCGGTTTGGTTTTCGACATTGAACGAGGTGATCACAACTCTGTCACCGAGTTGGAACCCCTTCAGCAAAAGGCCCATATAAAAGCCTGAGGCAAGACAAGAATAAGCCAATGCATGAGGTTTTCTTCAACAACATTGAAGACCTCGGCTTATCAAAGCGCCGCCTGACCTTCGCTTTTCTGAGGTCGAGGGGGCTGAAGTTGAAAACTGAGGGGTTCCTCGTGGCATGCCACCTTATTCTACGGCAATCGCGTGATAGGTATAGACGTCCCTGACACAAGGTGCCGGGTCTGCCGTGAGGCGTCTGAGACTCTGATACACTTGATGTCAGCATGTCCAGCATATGCGTTCTCGGCCTATATCCATCGACATAACGCTGCACTAAGAGTGATTTATTACCACCTGTGGCACTCTTATGGTATTGATGAGACACCGTTGTTGCCCTGTGCTCGATTGTTAGTATCCACAATCGTCTTCGTCAGGCGAAGAGGATTGTGGAGTATTTCATCAGTTCGGACTTCCATTGCCTAATATAATATAAATTGATTTGAAATCCCAGAAAGAGTCTGTGAAAAATTAAAAAGAATAACCAAAAAATAACAATTTTCTTAAACAAAAAACTGAAATTACAAAGAAATAACATACAACCAACAATCAAAAAAATTAAAAAATTTAATTATTAATACGAGCTGAAAATAAAAAAAATATTATTAACAAAAAATGAAAATTAAAAAATTTAAGGATTCCAAACCAAGTTACGTCACGACGTTTCGATTGTTGGTATCCACAATCGTCTTCGGGTGATAACTGGACTTATTTCTCCGAGATCCGACTATGTATAGGTCATTCGAGTGCTTTCAGCTATCCCCTCTTTCCTCTCTCCGCTTAATTGATTTTAGCGGTAGATTACCGTTTGCCGGGAGTTGGCAGGAGAACCAGTTCTAACTTCTAACATCAGCAATGAAGAACGTAGAGCTCTGAACGATCTACGTAGAGACAACACCATCATGATCTTACCTGCAGATAAGTGAAACGCTACTGTTGTGATGGATACTGATCTTCACGAACAGAAGATCGAAGAGGTGCTTCAGAAAGGAAAATACACGAATATCCTAAGAGACCCTACTGCATCAATTATTGAAAGGAAGTTGTACCAGACTTTGAAAAAACACCAAGTCGGTTTCGGAAAAAAAAGACCATCGGTAACACCGCACCACAGTAAGCCCCCTTACTTGTATGGACTACCCAAAATTCACAAGAAGGATGTTCCGCTTAGACCGATCATTAGCTTCAGAGATTCAGCCACTCAGAAGTTGTCTAGATTTTTACTACCAATAATTTAACCACTGCAAGGTAAAACATCATCTTTTGTGAAAAATTCAAGGCATTTTGTTGAGCTACTAGGAGAAATTGAAGTCAAAGAGCAGGATCAACTGATCAGTTTCGACGTGGAAAGCCTTTACACCAACGTTCTTGTCGAAGAAGCACTTCAAATCATACAGAAGAAGCTATCCGAAGATGGGGACCTGAAAGTTAGAACGAACCTACCGATACAAGTGGTCATGGAATTACTAGGATGCTGTGTACGAAACTGCTACTTCCAACTGGAGGATGAATTCTCTACGTAAGATGAGGAACTGCCAATGGGATCGCCTCTTTAATCGGTTATAGCCAATATATATATATATATATATATATATATATATATATATATATATATGGAGTGGTTTGAAACTCTGGCCATTGAAGAAGCCCACAAGAAGCCCCGAGTCTGGTTGAGATGCGTGGACGACACCTTAATAATATGGAACCATGGGAATGCAGAACTAGATACTTTCCTGAAGCACATCAACAACGTAAGTCCTTCCATTACTTTCACAATGGAGAAGGAAGTCCACAACGAATTGCCATTGTTAGACGTATTGGTGAAGAGGACCGATACTAAATTGATAACATCTGTATATCGAAAACCCACTCACATGGGACAGTATCTGAACCAGAAATCCAACCACCATCAATCGACTAAGAGAGGAATCATCAAGACTCTACTAGACCATGCTTTCGGGCTCGGTAATACACCCTGTGAGTGCGGAGATTCATACATCGGTGAAACTAAGAGGCCTTTGAAAGTTCGCATTGCCGAGTACAAGAAACATACATAGCGAGGATAAACCAGCATATCCGGAATAGCAGAGCATGTTTGGACTTATCAATATAACATCAAGTGGGTTCAAACTGAAATCATTCACAAGGAAGAACACTGGTTCAGTAGAAAATTCAAAGAAGTCACGTATATGTTTTCATATGTTACGTATCTCTACGCTAGCTAGCTAGCTAGCTAGCGTAGAGATACGTAACATATGAAAACCTCTAATCAAGCGGAGAGAGGGAAGAGGGGGTAGGTGAAAGAACTCGAATGACCTATAAATAGTCGGATCTCGGAGGAATAAGTCCAGTTATCACTCGAAGATGATTGTGGATACTAACAATCGAAACGTCGTGACGTAACTTGGTTTGGAATCCTTCAATTTTTTAATTTCTAATTTTTGTTAATAGTTTTTTTTTTCTTTTCAGCTCGTATTAATATTTGAATTTTTTCATTTTTTAATTTTTTTGGTTGTTGCCTGTATGTTATTCCTTTGTAATTTCAGTTTTTTGTTTAATAAAACTGTTATTTTTCGGTTAATCTTTTTAATTTTTCACAGATTCTTTCTGAGATTTCAAATCAATTTATATCATATTATACAAAAAAAGTCCAAACTAATGAAATGCAAAATATCTATACTTATAATCTATACTCATGAATGCAAAAGTCATTCAATACTCTGTTTCTCCGTACTGATAAGTACTAGGAAATTAGGATTTGGAATATAGGTGCTTCTTAGGTCTTAGATGTGCATTAAGAAAGTATTTTCAAAAATTTCAACTGAGGCTCCCCTACTGGGAATAAAAGGGGATCATTTACATATGAAAATTAAACTTTTCAATGCTGTTTCTCCGTACGGTTATATTTTCGGAGGCAGAAATTTTGTATGTTGGTTCATTTTAAATTATAGATGAGCAGTAAGAAAGGATTTTCAAATAATTCAACTGGGGAGCCAGCAGCGGGGGAAAAAGGCTCGTCTATGAAACAAAATTATCTTTTCATCACTGTTTCTGCATGCCCTTACATTTCCAGTGGGTGAATTTATATTCAGTATTTGACGAATTATTCAATTTCAATTTCTCACATTCTCTATCTTTGAATATTTTTTAATATATTTGTCTGATTGTTATATCAAAACAGTTACAGAGGTTATAATTTTGAAATTTACAAAATAAATTTGCCTGGTATGTCAAATCAAGTCATCATTCTTGTCAAATCATTATTTGCAGATTTAAAATATATTTTTTAGAGTCGAAGCAGAAATTTATGTTGTTTCATATACTGAAGAGGACATAAAAAAATGCAGTAAGAAGTGAATCGACAAGGCAACATGAAATCCGCTGTCGCTTGCGTTGTATAAGAGGAGAGAGGTATTAAATTATGCGTGTTTTTCCAGATGACTAAATAATTGTTTCTGTCTTGTAAATTACGAAGAAGGTATTCAAACAAGATAACAATGTTATATCATCAGATGTAGCTAAGGTGAATATTCACCAATGATCATGAACTTTTGCATAAGTAGACAAATCAATTTTTCAGTGGTATGAGTGTATGTATCTTCGAACATTTTTTGGACTGTTGAACCAGATTGTTCTCAGTCTACTTCATGTTTGTATTCAGCCTTTTTCTGCTCGCTTGATTGTTTCAAACACTTTGGATGGAAATGCACACTATATTTCACGCACTTTATTTAGTTTACAACATTTTTTAGAAAGTTTTCACATGAAAAATGTTCAATTATTTCAGGAGCATCTAACAGACGAACTGTTTTATTGAACTTCCATTCTGTTACCTGTTGAGTTAGCAGTTGTCAACTGTGTGACAGACAGAAAGGGGAATTTTTCGAAATATGGGCTTGGTGTATCACGATAATCAAAAAAATAAGAATTTCTTCTCAGTCTCAATATTATGGTAGTAATACATGTACTTTTTTAATTCCTATTCTTTTGATGAACGGCAGCTGAGGGGACTAAAATAAAAAAATTGATCAGTTATAATAAATAAATTAAATGAATTCGGCAGGATTTCCAATATTGCAGAAAAAATATTTCAGAGGCACTGTGAAAATATGAGTGGCAATTTACTGCTTATGATGCTTATGATGCTTATGATGCTTATTTACGCTATACAAAGAACCTTTCTGCATATTTCAAGATTCTAGGTTCAGTAACTTCGGCTGTATGTTAATATAGGAGTATCAGTTAATCAATAGGTACCCACTTATACAATATTGAATAGTATCAGCGACAAAAAATGGATTAGAATGAAATACCTACATTGGTAATCCTACTAATAATATAAATGCGTAAAGTTTGTGAGGATGGATTAATGTAATGTATGTATTTACATTTTTTACTTTTTCACGTATTAACAGCTCAAAGGATTCAAATATAAGTTGCTATATAGATAGGTAGGTGCCCACGGTTACGCCGGTAAAATAGCGGTGAACAATTAGTATTGTGTAAGAGGGTACCTATTGACTGACTGACACTCTTATATCAACGTACAGCCAAAGCTACTGCACCTAGAGTCTTGAAATGTGCAGGTAGGTTCTTTGTATAGCGTATAAATAAGTATCAATAAAGGAAATCAATAATTTCCACCCCCAAGGGGGAAAAATAAAATAGGGGTTCAAAGATTGTATTGAATTTTGTCAGATTTGAAGTTGAAAACGTAAAGTTTTAGGTAATAAAAAAAATTGTAACTATTTGTTTAAAATGGTCTGTCACGAAACTTAATGTAACAAACCAAATTCTACGCGAGCGAAGCCGAGAGCAACAGCTAGTAATTTATATTTTCACTTAAAAAATACAGTAATTAAAAAATATGCCAACTATACTAAGTAATGAATAGCTTCGAGAATCGAATTATGTTACCTATAAAGAACTGGGCAAAAGTAACACAATCGTCAACAACTTTTGTCCGTATTCTGGTCGCTTTTTCCGCGATGGCGCTTCATTGCTTAGACCGCTCCTCTACCAATGCGCATCCTTCTCCGTTGCCTTACAGTAGACGCGACGCGCAATGGCTTACTGTGTTGTGTCAAGTTAATCTTATCGTAATGACTTTTAAACGATTCGTTCAAATTACTTAGTGTAAAAGACAGTTTATCTATATTAAAAACTCAAAACGACAATTGTAACAATTTTACAAGAATTTGACAGATATTCTGTAATGTGCATGGCTCAGTATTTTGCATATAGTGGCTTCCACATAAAAGGTAGATATATGCTATCGCTTACGGTACATTATCTGCATGTAACTCCAACGGTACAGGCAGCGCACGCCAAGATAGCTTTCAGGGAGCAAGAATTTTTCCGAATTGATACTTATCGTTATATTATGACCAAAATCACACAACACCTTTGCAAATTGTAGCCTATATGTTATTCCGATATATAAGCTGTATTTATGTGAAGTTTCATCCGAATCCGTTCAGTCGTCTAGGCGTGAAAGAGCCAAAAACCATACATATATTTATCCATTCTACCAAATTTCATATTTATAATATTAGTATAGATATATATTCCTCGGATTACACCACCTATTTACTCTCTCTTCTCTTTTTTTATCCATAGTGTCTATTGATTAATTAAATCAATTTCCTTGATTCATTTTCTCTCGATTTCATTTCTTTGTCGTCAATTTCAAGTAATCGTATTTTTGCATCAGCTCATGATTAGGTATCGTAAACATGTGAAACTGTATCAAATATTCTCAGATTCTGATTAGTGTCAAAAAGTATTATAATCATCACAAGTGTTACTAACATCTTAAGAAACTATATTCTTATATTTCTCATGTATCATAATTAGCGCCAATCCCCAATGACTTAATGATTCATGAGAATAAAAACCATGTTATTATATACAAGGTAATTGTCTTTTTTTATTCTACTATTTCAAATCGTTACACTGATCGCTTCACTGATAAATTAACAGGAATTGAAATATCAGTAAATAAAGCACGTTTTTCTTTCTTCCTACTTCCGAAAACAGCATGTAAACGTTAGTCGGTCATTCTACTCTAATATCATAACTGGTAAAAGTAAAACCAATATTCGACTTTCGATTTTTACGCCTGTGGCTTTCATGACCTATCATAATTGGTGGAACACGGCGATTGTATTTTTTCTTGTTACATAATATGGCTGTGAATGGATAAACTCAAACGAATCTGAACAGCAATTACTAAGCGGCCACGTACACCCGCAGACAATAAATCAATAGTGAATAAGCTGGTATGAGTGCTACACGTTACGTATAGCATGAAAAACACTGTCTTTTTTTTTCAGTTGCACAAGTAAAGAGTTTTTCTCATCACCAGAACTATTATTAGATACTATAGGAGCGCTTCCTGTAGAAGCCATTGAGACGGGATAATCATTTCCTGATGATTCTTACTTGGTCAGTGGAACCTGTGTCTATTCCGTATATATACATAAATATATATATATATATATATATATATATATATATATATATATATATATATATATATATATATATATATATAAAACTTGGGAATTTCTTTGGGTGAACAGCAGAACGGAAGTGTACTCTTATAACACAAGTTATTCCAATATTTCGATAAAATTTATTATCATCTTCAGGGAAAAGCTACAAATGTTTTATGGTGATAATACAATATGAAAAAGTTATTTTATTTTAATAATGATATACAAATTTTTTTTATACAACTTACTGTTAGTGAGGTTGGCCGTGTCGAAAAGAATGTTATATCTAAACAATTGAAACATGTCAATACAATAAAATAGTCATCAAGTTAAAAGAGGTAGACACCTCACTGGATACAAAGAAGAATAATGAATTAAAACTTTTAATAAAATCGTTATTTGTTTTAAAATTATGGGAATACCGGTAAACGCCATGTGCATTCAGAAACAAGAGAGAGAGGCACAAGACAGTTGACATATTGAAAATGACAGTTGTCATGTCATTATATTATAAAGGTGTGTTAGTTTGTAAATGATAACAATCTGGAACACAAAGGGAACTGAATATGGAACAAGTGTGATCAGAGACATCTGCTGTTCTGTAAGTAATTAAATGAGAGAAAATCCACAAAATCAAATATATTAATTAATTAACAAAATCCTCCGTGGTCCATTCCTCAAGACCACGGAGGATTTTGTTAATTAATTAATATATTTGATTTTGTGGATTTTCTCTCATTTAATTACTTACAGAACAGCAGATGTCTCTGATCACACTTGTTCCATATTCAGTTCCCTTTGTGTTCCAGATTGTTATCATTTACAAACTAACACACCTTTATAATATAATGACATGACAACTGTCATTTTCAATATGTCAACTGTCTTGTGCCTCTCTCTCTTGTTTCTGAATGCACATGGCGTTTACCGGTATTCCCATAATTTTAAAACAAATAACGATTTTATTAAAAGTTTTAATTCATTATTCTTCTTTGTATCCAGTGAGGTGTCTACCTCTTTTAACTTGATGACTATTTTATTGTATTGACATGTTTCAATTGTTTAGATATAACATTCTTTTCGACACGGCCAACCTCACTAACAGTAAGTTGTATAAAAAATTTGTATATCATTATTAAAATAAAATAACTTTTTCATATTGTATTATCACCATAAAACATTTGTAGCTTTTCCCTGAAGATGATAATAAATTTTATCGAAATATTGGAATAACTTGTGTTATAAGAGTACACTTCCGTTCTGCTGTTCACCCAAAGAAATTCCCAAGTTTTGTTCTTAACTAGTCAGCAAAGACTGTCCTTCAACTATATATATATATATATATATATATATATATATATATATATATATATATATATATATATATATATAGTTTGAGGAGTGCCAGAAGATGACAGTACTACCAACTGTCGAAAGCGCTCGCAGATAATTAATAGAAGATATAAAGCTTCAAACTCTTTTTGTAGAATTTAATATTGAAATACTCAAAATAAAGGAAAATTATATATATATATATATATATATATATATATATATATATATATATAAATATATATATATATATTTATATATATATTTATATTTATATATATATATATTTTTATATATTTATATATATATAAATATACATAAAATCGAGAAAGGTTAATGCAGTCAAGCGGATGGAAAATAATTCCATGAAAATCAAAAGATAAATGAATAACTACCATTCTGATCATTCCCATATTGATTTCAATTTAAGAGCCACCGGTAGATAGCTGTTTCAGTCTATTGGACACCGTCAGTACCGGGCAGGCGGTCCTCGATTGAAGATGAAATGTGAATAACCAAGAAAAGTACTTAATAGAAATAACTGTGTAAACACAAGTGAGACATAAGTGGAACCACCTATTGGTGTGACACCCAAGTCAACTTGCCAAGTTTTTATGTCAGTGTTGGTGGTTTGACCAATAAACCGACAACTGTGGTGGCAGAAATTTGGGAAGATAACCTGGAATATCATCGAAAAACGAATCCACTTGTTTCTAGAAATGATGTGAAATGCAGAAAGGTTAATGCAGTCAAGCTGCTGGAAAATAATTCCATGAAAATCAAAAGATAAATAAATTAGTACCATTCTGATCATTCCCATATTGATTTCAATTCAAGAGCCACCGGTCTATGATTTGCCACATTCTTGAGTGATATGTCTGATTAATAACTTCTTTACTCGATGACCTTCCTACTTGTATTATTTCCTGGACCCGGATGTCACGCAGGTAGCTATATCTGCCTCCGTGGTGATTTCGATAGTTTTCTTGTGAACACAAGATCTATTAACTGAAACCATAAATGTGCGGCTGGCTCCTGCTGGTGGCTCGATGCATTTGTATTTCTTTCTTCTGGTAACCAAGTGTTGCCCATCCTTACACTTGGCTGCACCATACTGATGATGGGCCAAAAATAGGGTATTGTTTAACAACTTGGACGAGCCAATGTATCAAACCAGGCAAAGATTCAGCTTTAAATTACCGCTGCCTTCTTTGACCCTAGTTAAAGATTTACAACGGTCTCAAAATGTTCAATCACCTTCCTCAAGCTATAAGAACCATAAATGACCTTAGATCTCTTAAGAAAGAGTTGAAAGACTTGCTTTCTGTGAGACCTTATTATAGCTTAGTAGAATTCTACGATGATAATTTTAATTGAGAAGACTAACTTTAATATCTACAGTATTTTATTGTTTTGATTCAATTTAGTTTAAATCGATCTATTTAATTTTATTGACCATGTTCTCATATCCTGAACGTTTGTTATTATTTATATGTCTCTTTTCAGTTAATGTTATCACTTACTTTTAGTGATTTTACTTTTGTGATACTTTTGTGATTTCATGTATATGTTATTTATATTTTGCACAAGGCTTTGTCAATAAGAATTTATTCTTCAGACAATAAAGTATATTTGAATTGAATTGAATTGAAAAAAAACCCGAAACATGTGCCCATGGTTAAGGTCTAAGGTTATTGCAGTCAAGCTGTTGGAAAATAATTCCATGAAAATCAAAAGATAAATAAATAAGTACCATTCTGATCATTCCCATATTGATTTCGATTTAAGAGCCACCGGTAGACAGCTGTTTCAGCCTATTGGTCAGTACCAGGCAGGCGGTCCTCGATTGAAGACAAAATGTGCCGATAGTCATCTTCATCTTTTTCAGGTTGGAAACTTTTCCCTTACCCTTTCAACTGTCTTCCGTCAGACAATATGTGAATAACCAAGAAAAGTACTTAATGGAAATGACTGCGTAAACGCGAGCGAGACCTAAGTGGAAACACCTATTGGTGTAACACCCAAGTCAACTTGCCAAGTTTCTGTGTCAGTGTTGGTGATTTGACCAATCAACCGACAACTGCTGTGGTGGTGGCTCTTAAGTTGAAATCAGTGTAGGCATGATGAAAATAGTACTTATCTATTTATCTTTTGATTTTCGTGGAATTATTTTCCAGCAGCTTGACTGCATTAACCTTTTTCGATTTATTTCTAGAAACCTGTGGAATCGCTTTCGTTTGGCATTCCAGGTTATCTTCCCAAATTTCTGCTACCGCAGATAGAATATATTTTATTTATAGCCTGGACCTGGATTTCACGCAGGTAGCTATAGCTGCCTACGTGGTCATGTTAGATGTAGCCTAGGAATTCTAGGTCTTCTAACTGGAACCACAAATGTGCGGTTGGCTCACGTTGTTGACTCCGTGCGTATGTGTTGTTTCCTGTTTTCGGCAAACAAGTGTTGCCCATCTTTACACTTGGCTGCACCGCGCTGATGAGGACGATAGTTAGAAACAGGTGTCCGCGGTTTGCACCCTTTTTGAAGTGTTGTGTTCACGAATCGTTTTATTTTTGATTGCTAACTACGGTACTAAACTTCAGAGGGTGATTTGTTAGGTTGTTTTGAAGAAAAAAGTTCTCATGAACATATGTCCGGAGTTGCTTCGTTTCTGAGATACAGGGCGTTGAAATTTGATAAAATACAGTATTTCTAAAATATCATTAACATCCTTACAGCGATATGTTTGAAATTTGTTACAGTTATTTCAAGTTATGAGGCGTTTATTTAGCCCTAACTAGATTGAAATTATTAGGTTCAGTGGAGTCTCAGTGGGCACCAGATACTTCCAAACTATTCATAGGACATTTGGCAGCGCTTTAACCTCTCCTCAAACTCCTTCCAATTTCCCGCTTCGGGGCACCGTTTCTCACAATAGAAATATTCATCAAAACCGGACTGATTGTGTCGTTGAACATCTTCAGACCACTTGATGTTATGTGGGTCCAAACGTGCTCCAATATTCCTGATTTGTTGGATTCTCCTCGCTGGGAGTTTTTTTAGGGCTCACCAATATGACATTTGACACTTGAACGATTACTTATGTCTTTGGAGGAGTTCGAATAAGAAAAATCAATATATCTCTTGCGAATACTCAAGTTTTCTGTCGAATAATTGACAAGTTGTCCAAAAATGCAATTTAAAATATTAAATCAGGTAACGGCTGATGAAAGCTGGGGTTCGTAAAAGATTGAGAGTGGTAACTATTCTGCTTTCTTCTGTATTATCTAATATAAAATTTAAAAACAACCTCCAGTCATTCCACTATCGTGTTTGTCTTGAGGTTTTGATCTCTTACCAATTATTAAAATAACCCAGTTTCGTGTCATATAATTCATTCATGTAATATTGGCTACGTAAATGTAAATTGTACAGACTTTTGCCATAGAGGCTCATACTTGACTGATTTGATACATGGAGCGTAAAATGCGTTTCTTTTGTGTTGACTTTACTAACCGCCAAAAACAATAGGAATTAAGTTGATTATATTAAAAAATGAGTTCATTTATCAAGCACCAAATTGTAAGATATCGTTTCGTACATTGACATTCAGAAATACTGAACTATTTTTTCTAACAATTGTTTTGTAACAGAATGTGTGAAATTTGCAGAATAGAAAATTCTTTTTCGCTGGAATGGTGGACTGAACATACAACAGATATCATCTCCAGAGAACTATCAATTATAAAAATTGGTTCTTGATTGGTTTCGTGTGATGTCGACTGAAATAAAATATTGAGTCCAATTTTAGTTTAGGTTCTGTCAAGTAAGTATGATTTATTTGAAACAAGCTTTCAACGTTAGCCCACGTACCAATCAGCCATCCAAATAATAGGTAGCCATGATAGGCGATTGTTTTATTCAGATAGAGGCTGAATTTTCCCCAGTTTTTCTGAAAATTTTATTTAGTTGTCACTGGGGATATTTTATTCAACAACAGTTTTTTTTCTGTAAACGACTTATTTATTCAATGTCAGTTACAATAGTAAATGGAGATTATTCTTGTTATAAATGGGTTCATAAATGTACCAGAATTGTGTATATTTACTTGTTTATCTTTGATTTTTGTTCGATGGTCCTTATTTCCACAAATTAACAAAATTCTCGGTGACCTCGAAACGAAGTGTGGAGCCAATTTTGTTCTTTTACCATAGGCGTGCGCTCATTTAAAAACTAAATTTAACGTTATTATAGAATATTTTGTGGTAAATTACTTATAATCAACTACAAAAACTAAATACAATAATAACAGCGAATAAACTAAACACAATATCAATTTTCGACCGTTTATTATAACCAATCCGGTGTCCATGAACCGTCAAATCCTTCGATACTACAGCATTGAACGCGTTGGATGAGAATCTCATCTTAAGAGCGGTTGAAGGTTCCGGCAACTCGGGCAGATCACGTGGATACTGTGATTGAAGTATCAATCAGGGTCTTTCAGGGAAATCGGAACTATAACTATCAAAATTTAAAACAGAACCCATATTACATTTTCCTTTATATACTTTAAAAAAGTATTTTGAAATCGAATTCGTTATATTTCTAGAAATATTCTACAATGGCAGTGATTTCACAATGTCTAATACTTACTTTTTCAAATTTTTGGTAATTAATAATTCGGTCCTATATTTGTCATTCCATGGTTTGTATTTTCAAATATAGATAACTGTTAAGACATGTGAAGTACGAATTTTTATTTAGAAATCAGATTAACATTTCACTCTTTGTCTTGAGATTTTATAAAGAACGTCCTTAAAATACTTTGAGGATTAGAATTTATATAGATCATCTAGAAACAGGGTCTCTGAAGTGAATTTCTTCAAATGAATGTTTTTTTAAGTTTGAAATGCTGCGTATTTCTGACATAGACCACTCTCATTGAAATCTATTTAAAAAATCTGTCTGGTTTTCTGTTGCCCTCTAAAACCGACAACGTAAACGTTCTAAAGCGTATAATAAAATAATTTAGCTCTTCATTCCGATTGTATTTGCTCTTTCATAGATTTCTGATCGTAGTGGAATGATATTAGACAATGGAAGTCTAAACTATTGAAATACTACAAAAGTTGTTTGAGAGTCTGAGCACACCCCAATTGAAAAATCCTTTCGTTAACCATCTGAGTGTAAATTTACTGTGAATTGAAGGTGCCCCATTTAAACTTTCAAGTTTCTGAAATGAATGTAAAATATACTGCACTATTTTTGTATTATTTCTATTTTATTCCATCCCAAACCCTCTCGTCCCATCCCGTCCCATCCCGTCTCGTCCAGCGCCTCAACTGCGGAAAATGGAAAGCGGGGATAAATGAAAGTACTCGAACGACCTATAAATAGTCATCTCTCGGAGGAATCAGTCCAGTCATCACCCGAAGACGATTGTAGATACTAACAATCGAAACGTCTGAACTAACGTGACTTGGAATCTCTCCACTTTTTATTTTTATTTTCTTTTTTCTTTTCTTTATTTTTATTTATTCAATTGTTCTATTTTTACTTGTATTTTATTTCACTATTATTTCATTTCAGGTTTATTTTGGTTAATATAATTTTTATTTTCAGCTGTTCATTTTTAATTCTTCTTTTTTAGTTGTTTCAGGGATTTCAAATCATTTTATATAGTAGACAATGGAAGTCCGAACTAGTGAAATTCATCATGAAACATTGTCAATCACCTTCAAACAAATGAGACCATTCCATTACACTCCATTAATTCTATTTTATTCTTGTTAATCTTGTTGTCGACCAAGAAGTGTAAAGCATTGAATTTGATTGCTGTTTTTTTTCCAATGGGTCGTTGAATTTTGTGAGCTCTGACTTTTCGTATATAGTTTAAAAAATCAACTTCTAAACAGTAAATTTCATTTACCTGATAAAAAGAATGAAAGTCATCATATTTTTTTCCAGTATACCGATTGATTTTATGTTTGAACAATAATTTTGAAGAAATTGAAATAGTATAGAGGGTGTTCCATCTCAGACGAGCCTCCCCGTATAATTCTAATCCCATAGTGAGTGGAAACATTTTTTGAAACACGTTGAATGCTTTTGTTTGGGGGACATCTTTTGAAGTATATTTTAGGCTTGAACGAGCAACCCCCTAATAGGGGGCTCTTCAACCCCTCAAACTTGAATAGGGGAGAGGGGTTGAGTGATACTTCATTTTTTCAAACTTAAAGACTTGTAAGGACATCTCAAGTCCAAGATTTTTGTGACCCACCCTGAAAATTTGAACGAAAGAATTGTGAATGAGTGTCGTCAAATAACTCCAATTATGCTGAACCATGTCAGAGATGATTTCCAGTCAAAATTGTATTATTGTATGGAAGTCAATTGAGGACAATTTGAACATTGGATTTAAACACGCAGATTTGATTTTTTTGATTGTGAGCATGATGATAACACAATTAAATTTTTCAAGAATGTAATTTTTTGACGATTGTTTGAGTTTGTAAAAAGGGCTTAATAAAATGGGCTTGTACATTGTAAAAATAATTAAATTATTCAAGGTGGCTCATTGAGCTGCAAAATAGATTTTTGGCGAAATTTAAGTTTTTCAAACATCGTTGTAAAGAGGCTTACAAGACCTTTCAGATAAAGTATCACTTAACCCCTCTCCCTTATTCAAGTTTGAGGGATTGAAGAGCTCCCTATTAGGGAGTTGCTCGTTCAAGCCTAAAATATGCGTCAAAAGATGTCCCCCAAACAAAATCATTCGTGTTTCGGGTAATTTTTCCACTCACTATGGGATAAAAAATATACAGGGTGGCTCGTCTGAGATGGAACACCGTGTATTTTCAAAGAATATAAACCGTTAACTTTATCATATTCCAAATGTTTCAATGTTTGGATATTAAATCATACTTCACTTTGCGCATTAGTCGTTTTTGTTAGACCACACAATACGGAAAGTTTGTCCTGGATTTTTGGTGCAAAATAATTCCTTCATCATGCACTATCGAGCAACCTGTTATACGAATTTGCTAAACTATTTTGAATACGCAAAAGTTAGCACATATTTCCGATTCAACGATGTTTATTCAAACAATAAGAAGTGAACCGCAATAGCCAGGTAACGATTTTTTCCTCATTCACCAATTACGTAACATTCCTCAATATCGTTGGGCAACGAGAGTTGATCCAAAATCTATTTCAGTATTTTTCTAGCCGCATGATTTCCATCGCGTCGGTCAAGTTACGTGAATTCAAATGGAGGCCGAAATATTGAACAGAGTAGAACAATCTTTACAGGCAGTGATTTTGTGGTTGCCACTTGAGATATTCTTTTTTGGAAAGGTGATGAAAATGTCATCTATTTGTCCGTTTTCAACTGTATTGGTAGTTTTGATATGGATCTTGATCAAGTATCGCCCAGTTCCTTTCAATTTTCAGCTTGAAAATCTAGATATTTTTTCAACGGTTTTCTGGAGACTTGGAACTTTTACCTACTGCTTACACTATTTGGGACCTTGGGTTAGTGCCATTTTAGTTTGAGAGTCCAGTATTTTAAGTGAATGTATTGATCCGAAGCAAGTCCTTTTTCAGCACGCTTTAAGTAGCTTCACCTGTATGTATGTATGTATGTTTGTTTGTAGTTCTCTTTGTAATCCTCAAGCTCGGGATCTGTATTTGACAGAATTATCGACATTATTGCTTGATCTATTCGCGGGCAGATGGCGCTGTACGTAACCTCCTTGATATAATTCGAACTCAGTTTACATGTTTTTCTTCAATTGAAAAAGGTTTTTTTTCATTAACCCTCCCTTGCGCGCCTGCTACCTTAGGCTTGGTAGCTGATTTTCAGACTCCCTCTCCGGAATCGGAAAATATCAATGGTTATTTTTCTAAACAATATACGGCTGATTGATCCCAAAGTTTAGATAAAATAAATATAGTTTAAAAATACTGAAAAACACGCTTTTATAGCATACGAAATTAGAAAATGAAAAATAAATATGGTTTAAAACTAAAAAACACGCTTTTAAAGAACATCGAACTGAAAAGTTAAAAATATTTTTTTTTAAATAAGCTTAAAACAATATCGAACAAAAAATACTAATATTATTGTGGTAAAAGGATGGGCGCTTTGTGCCATATTTTTTGTATATCAAGCGCCTGTCGCTTTTTTCACAATAATACTAGTATTTTGCGTTCGTTATTGTTTCAAGCTTATTTTAAAAAATATTTTTTACTTTTTAATTCGATATTCTTCAAAAGTGTGTTTTTTAAGTTTTTTAAACTATATTTATTTATTATCATTATAAATGTCGGCGATCACGAGAAGAGAGTGGGAAAAGCGAGTTTTCAGTAACTCATTTAAAAATATTAGTTTTCTGAACAATATCATCTAATACTCCTTGTTCCCATTGTCGCCAAACACACGTGATTTCCGCAAAACTAGTATTTTGACAATACTAGTATCGTGAGGTCCTTCCACAGTTATTATGGTTTCTTCGCGTCAAGAAAGTTGAGATTACTGTAATTAATAAATGTAGTACTTAGAATGTAAGGTGTCGTTCCCACTGGAGCGATACGATAAGCGATGCAATATGAGCAATCTTTTATCACCCGATGCAACTTTTCTTCTCGCAACTCTCCAATGCACTCTGAAGCGATACGATAGCCTATAGGATGAGCAACGGAGCAGTTGTTTTCATCAGTCGTCATGAGCTCTTTAGAGGAGGATGTTATTTTTGCTTACCGGTACTTGCAAAAGAGGAAACGGAATCTAGAAAATACTGGATACCCCTATATGTTTGATATTAAAGACAGTTCGTCAGTGGTTTACCATGAACTCTTTCAACATTTACAGAAATTCAGAGAGTTTCATAGAATGAGCGCAAATAGTTACCAGGTTTTATTCAGATTGGTGTCGAAGGGACTGGAGAAGCACGGGTTCTGCTCCACCAATTTCACGAAGGAAATAAAGGATTGCACGTCTTCTTGCTGACCCGACATGAACGTATCGAACGATGTCGCACCTTCCTTTCGCTTAAGCAACTCGGCAGCTGTGTCCTCCTCACTGACGCGACTCCGATAATTATCGGTGTAGTATCACGATCGCTCCAGTGTGCACTAGATGAGTTGCTTCCATTATGTATGCACGATTATGAGTGATCGTTATCAAATCAGGATCGGGTTTTTTATCGAATCAACTGTTGCATCGCTTATCGTATCACTCCAGTGGGAACCGCGCCTAACAGCAGCCGTCAAGTTTGATTGAAATGTTGAGAGGAGTTTATAAGGATTTAGTTTACATTGTTTTTCTTCCTCATCAGAAAAATCCCTCATTGTGACATTCAAACAGAATAGAGAAAAGCGTTTTTTCATATAATTCAGTGTTTATATACAAGTATTTTTCTTCCATGTTATTCAATGTTTATATGAAAGTAGCTGTTTTGAGAGGGCTTTCTTCTTTTCTTTGGAAGATTCCTATATTTTCTGTATGAAGATGGAGAAGTAGAAAGCCAAAACTTTTCTTTTCAAAAAATCAATCTCCCCTAAAAATATATCCATTTTAATTTATCTAAGAATAATTTTGTTTATTAATAGCATTGCTCAGACGTTAGGATGTCGAAAGTAGAACTCCCGGCATCTGTAAAAGGGTCCTGTTCTCCTATTGATAAATATGCATAAAAACTTGAATATATCACTCTGTTTATTGTTAAAATATAAGGTTTGCTAAATACATAGGTCCTGCGGCTTTGAAATCTTGAGCTATAATCAATCGATTGAGATTACAAGGTTTGCGGGTTTGCAACATTTGTGATATACAACCTCATACATAGCAAAAACTGGTTTAGAAGTGTGCAATTTCGCGAAATTGGTTAGTTCATTTTTAGCAATATATAAATAACTTGATAATTTACAAGTGATTGAGTGATATCCATACTATCACATCGAAGAGAACTATTTGGGCACTCCTACTCATGCAGAGTGGATATGGAGAAAACAATAACATTTATCGTAGAATGATCTGTTAAATGTCTAAAACATATTTCTTTTTTGAAGAAACACATTTTGGTAATCCTCAAACCAAATTACCTTACACCTCAATCAGGGTAGTCATCCTCTTGAAATAACAACCCTTCTGAAACTCGAGATAGAAAAATGATTGAACAATAAGCATTTCAAATAATATTCGCTACATCAATATCTCCATACATAGCAGTTTGTTTTTCATTTGTACTTATTTAAAACCATTTCGATTCAATAAAGAAAAATTCTTCAAAATCTGATCGACTAGTTGATTCAAAATGCAGACGACTTAATATTTTAATTCCAAAATTAGTATTTGTTACAATGACTTCCTGTAACGTCATACTTTTCTTTGAAGCGAAATAAACCAAAATGACATACTGAATGGATAATTAAATATTTCGCTTCTAAACTAAATGCCATCTGCTTTGCCACGTTCTGTTTTAGACACAAATAAGCGCATACATTCCTCCAGTCTGTCTGTTTAAAATCTGTTTTTCCGTTAATCAGCTGTCGCCCCCATACGAATGACAACTCTCAGAAGTTGAGAAAGTGCGAGCTAAGGACTAACGAGGTCTTACCTTTTGACGTGTGATTCCTAACACTACCACTCTACCACTACTTGCGAAAACTATTGGACAGGCAACTTTACATAGTTTTGTTCTCAAAAATGAGCAGTATTTTGATACAAGTCTTACTTTTTAACAGAAATCTGCCTCAAAATGCCTCTTTAGATATATCTCTACCCTGGTAGTGGCAGACTCAAATCTCCAAATAATTCATATTTAAATGACAATGAATTAAAATTTTCAACATACACCTCCAAATGACTGAAACATTGTCTACACAAAATGCCATTACAAGTATCTAATAGCGGCTAAATTTTTTATACAATCTGGCAACAATGTAATAAACTATAATGCATCTTTCATTATTCTGAAGAAGCCTGAATGAACTTCTCCAAACAAATTGTAATAATATGATTTTTCAAGAGTGTTTTTCATGGAAAATTATTTTATGAACATATTCAACTGTTAATTTATGAAAAAATATTTTTTACAAAACCGATAAAACAGTTGGAGGCTATTCCGCGGTTCCACTTCAATTAAATGCACTAGACCTATTCAAGCGATTACAATGAACTTGAATCGGTGCTTATATTTATCGATCCATATTCTCGTTTTACTTTTCAGGAAATCATCTCAATATATATACATTTAGCTCAATTGGACAAAAAACGTGCAATTAGACACAAACTGCAGGAAAAATCCCTGCTGAAACAACTACTTCCATATGAAAATTCGATTAAACGAAAATAATTTTTCCTATTCAGTTTGTATTCCAAACATTCATTATGGAATTGAATTAGATACCTCATAGGAACACTACAGAATACAATATATGAAAGAGGTTCGACATGAAATTTCACTTATATGGAACATTATCATTTTCAATGGCGGACCTCGGAGTTTCGGAATGTCTTATTACCTCATCAGCAGGTATCTGGATAATATAACGAGATACGACTTTATGAAACGGACGAGAAAAAATCTACTCATGTAAAATTTTATATCGTAACTCTTTCATGTATCATATTGTGTAGCCTTGATTGATTCCTTCCTTACTTTGGAAATTACCCACAATTTTTTTTTATGAAGATGGAGAAGTGAAAGCCAGAAAATGTTCTTTCCACGGTTTCATCATGCTGTTCGCTCTCATGGTATTGCTAAATAACGAAGTTTTGTTAAAAAATTTATCGATAAAATTTTAAGTTCTTGTGGTTATATTTTTGATAAAACTTTCAATCTTGTTTGGTTCATTTTATTTATACAACTTAATGTGTCTAAGCTGATATTTCTCACTCACCTCAGGTAATTCGATATATTCCACGCCATGTTGCGCTGTTGCATTCGGTTCAATAGTCCATATTTTCAACTTTCCTTTTTTGAAGAGCCCCTCTGTAGGTATCAGGGTTAAATTGAAAGGCTTCCCGAATGCTCGTAATTTTATGTTGGTTGCAGGATCTAGTTTTCTATTGTCATACGCTTTTTTGGCTTTTGGATCTGGATCGTCGTCTTCTATCACGTTTTCTAATTCTTCGGCAGTCAAACTTCTTTTTCTCACATGTTGAATAGGTACCAATTCGTATTCGGGAACTGAAAACAAAACAATACGTTTTTAAAATTCAAAATTTTGGAAATATTCAGGAAAGTAAACTCGAACGATTCAGTTTTTCACATCAATATTTTTGCTATTTGGTTTTTTAGTACGATTTTTTTCAGTGCTAAAAAAATATTCGTAACATATTGCGATGCCTAAAATACTGAGTAAGGTTTGCTATTTCACCATGAAGAGACTAATAAAAGAATAACGCTCTAATGGTTATCATAATATCGACCTCACGAACAGGATATTCAAGCTGTTGTGACCAAATTTTGCACCAGTTTCACCGTTGCACCGTTGTCAATAATTGGCATTGTGTTATTCGATCACCTGAAGATTTTACGTAAGGACCTCGGTATGAAACCATACAAAATACAGCTGGTGCATGAACTGATGCCAGATGACGTACCACAACGTCGTTTGTGAGCCTTATTAGGAAAGTTGGATGAAGATCGATATTTCTGTCAAAAAAATTCCTTCAGCGACGAAGTTCATTTTTGGCACAACAAGTACGTCAACAAACAGAATTACCAAATTTGTTGTGAAGCCAGAGGCAGATCAAAAGCTGCCAATTCATTCTAAAAGATGCACTGTTTGGTGCGGTTTGTGGCCCGGCGGCATCATTGGACGGTACTTCTTCGAAAACGATGAAAATCGCAACGTTAGTTAATGAAGCAAGGTACCGTGCCATGATGACCAACTTTTTTTCTCAAAATGAAAAAACTGGAATTGGTTGACATGAGGTTTCAACAGGACGGTGCCACATGCCACACGGCACGCCATACCTTGAATCTATTGAGAGGCGAGTTTTGTGATCAATTGATTTCACATTTTAGAGTAGTCCATTGTCCGCCAAGATCTTGAGATTTGACCCTACTAGACTATTTTTTGTAGGGATACAGCCTTGGATGACAACATTACACCTACTATTGGTGAGATATCGGCAGAAATGCTGGAAAAAGTATATCAAAATTCGAGTTCACGGATGGACCACCTACGGCGTAGCCGCGGGCAACATTCACATTAAATAATCTTCAAAATGTATGTAGCAGGCATTCATTTATCTTCCCAAATAAATATTTCATTCACTTTTGCAAATTTTCTGTGTTTTTCCACTTTTCAAAACCCAAACAGGTAAACAATCCATTGTGACACCTCCAGTGCTCTTACGAAATTAATTTTCACGTTCAGAGCTCTACGTTCTCCATTGCTGATTTTAGATGTTGGAACTGGTTCTCGATCCAGTTGCTCTCTGATTTTCCATCTGAATTCTTTTGCCTCGGTCTGGTCAATGAGGGAACTGGTGGATTTCACTGCAGTAACTATCTCCAAAGTGGGCACAGATGTTGGCGCAATGGCGAAATTTAGACCTTTCCTCAACAAGGATTCCTCTATTCCCGTGAGCGGGCGGGAATTCATGTTGATGACGTTGGCGGCTTCATAGTTGTGGTGTTTTCGGTTTGTATTTGGGCATTGTTTCCTCACTAACTTCCCCCACTTTCTGTTGTGGGTATTCTCCATGTCTTGGCGGATCTTCAAGCACGTGCTTTCAAGATGAGGGACTGCCAATGGGATCGCCACTCTCACCAATCATAGCCAACATATATATGGAGTGGTTTGAAATTCTGGCCTTTGAAGAAGCCCAAAAGAAACCTCGAGTCTGGTTGAGATATGTTGACGACAACTTCATAATTTGGAACCATGGGAATACTGAACTGGACGCCTTCCTGAAACACATCAACAGCATGAGACCTTCCATCACTTCCACAATGGAGAAGGAAATCCACAACGAATTGCCATTCTTAGAAGTTTTGGTGAAGAGGACCGACACCAAGTGGAAAACATCGTTATACCGAAAACCCACTCACACGGGACAGTATCTGAACCACAGATCCAACCACCATCAATCGACCAAAAGAGGAATCATCAAGACTCTATTAAACCGTGCTTTCGGGCTATGTAATACGAAGGAAGGTTTCGAGAAGGAACCAGACATCATCATAAATGATCTTCAACGGAATGGGTGCTCCAAAGCGATGGTAGAGAAGACTTTGGCTGAAAGACAGCAGGAGCCTCGCAAGGAAGAGAAGCCGTCACAACCAGTGCTTGCACTTCCCTACATCAGAGGATTATCGGAGAGGATAAGAAGAATTTGTTCCCAATACAACATCAGAACCTCCTTCAGATCCGGTAACACTATCTGTAGCAGCCTTACAAAAATCAGGCCACCAAACGCGGACTGCGATTCCAAGAATTGCATTTACCAAATACCCTGTGAGTGCGGAAAATCCTATATTGGTGAAACTAAGAGGCCATTGAATGTTCGCATTGCACAAGAAACACACAGAGCGAGGGGAAACCAGCAAATCAGGAATAGCAGACCATGTTTGGACCCATCAACACAACATCGAGTGGTCTCAAGCTGAAATCATACACACAGAGGAACATTGATTTAGGAGAAAATTCAAGGAAGCCGCATACATGTTGTCTAACAACGTATTCAGCCAAGCTAGTGTAGAGATACGCAACATATGAACCAATGAAGCGGAAAAAATGGGAAGCGGGGATAAGTGAAAGTACTCGAACGACCCATAAATAGTCATCTTTCGAAGGAATCAGTCCAGTCATCACCCGAAGACGATTGTAGATACTAACAATCGAAACGTCGTGAACGAACGGAGTTTGGAATCTCTCAACTTGTTATTTTTATTTTTATTTCTTGATATTTTTATTTTTATTATATTTTTTATAATGAAAATAAAAATAATATAATTGTTATTTTCAGCTATTCATTTTTAATTCTTCTTTTTTAGTTGTTTCAGGGATTTCAAATCATTTTATATATTAGACAATGGAAGTCCGAACTAGTGAAATTAAACAATACTAGTATTATTGTGAAAAAAGCGTGGGCGCTAGATATATAAAAAATATGGCACAAAGCGCCCACGCTTTTTTCACAATAATACTAGTATTTTTCGGTCGTTATTGTTTTGAACTTTGAAAAATTTTTAACTTTCTAGTTCAATGTTCTTTAAAAGCGTGTTTTTTAGTTTTATAAACTATATTTATTTTCAACATTTTAGTTCGATGTTTTTTAAGAGCGTGTTTTTTTAGTTTCTTTTTCAAACTTTATTTATTTATTTTGCAGTATATACAGGTTTGCTTGGGTATCGGGTTTGATTTTTTCACATTTGCTGACATATATATGCACCCTACAACACATAATTCTTCAAACATCTACAGGGTGAATGAGTATAAAACCAAAACAAAACCGCAAAATTGTATGCATGAAAGAGTAATTATATAAGCAGTTCCAACTCCTATACTCAGCAATCTAAGAATAGTATTTTAGAAGAATGAAAAAGTTCGGACAGGGATAGGGGGTAATGAAAAAAATGTTGTTTTTAACTTTCACCAAAAGCATCAGTATGGCAGAGATTGACCCACAAGGTGCATAGTATAATCCTTCAAAGGGAATTATGAACACTCCTCTTTTGAGGAAAATTGATAAATCATTCAATTATAGTTACGATTTCTCAATATATCATACAACTTAACAACTGCTTTGATAGCAAACATATTCGAAAAATTCGAATATTTGGAGGAATATGTTACCTACCAGAGAGCTGGAAAAGCAGAATGTGACATGTACTTTCATACGAAGGGCACCGTTTAAATACATTGTCGTATCGAAAAATTTATTTCCAAGTCATTCTTAATTTTGAGACATTGAAAAAGATTGTATGTAGCCTTTGTGTCCCATTGACTCCATAAACGTCCTTAAGAGAACGCAATTTATAGGAGTATAATGATAATGTTCGGATTTATTCAAACCGGTTTGTAAATAGTAGAAAAATTGCAATAATCAGTAAGCAGTTAGTATAATCTGCATAATATGAAATATTATTCGAAAACCAAATTATTCAGGAAATGAATAAAGAATTTCAAAACTTTATCACGCTTTGTGGTGAATGATGGAACGCATTAACTTTTACGATAATTCCATCATCGTCTTTTAATTGTTCGTGATATTAAAATGAAATGGATTTCGTAACGGGCTGTTACATAAGATCTTCATCTCTTATCAGAGAAGAGTTGGTCAAACTCGGAATAAATGGTCAATAAAGGTAATAGAGTCTTTATGTAAATGTCAATGTCAAGGCACGGGTACGGCTGCAAGATTTCAATGGCGGAAGCTTTCTAATTATGAGGAGTATATAAGCAATGTGTCTGTCTGTGCGTGTGTGAATTATTTGGTTGAGAAACAAACACAATTTACAAAACATTTACTTTTAAAATGTATGTCTGTTAGTATGTGCCTCCTATAAGATCACTCTTCAGTTGATTTGGCTGATGAAACTGTGCTGAAATATGTATACAGGGTGTAACATAAGTAAGATAAAATATTCAACTGACGTATTTCTGAGACGATTAAAAAAAAGAGTCTATAAAACCTTGTATCCGGAAATGCTTCGTTTCGGAGATACAGGGTGTTGAAGTAGAATTTTTTTGTTGGTTTTATAAAAATAACTTTTGCAAAAACTGAGTTATTTGCACGAAATTTGGAACCCGGGGTTTTTTACCGTGGGAAATCATAATTTCGTATTAGTTTTTATGTAACATCTAGAGGGCGCTGCGTACGCTGTAATTATTTATTTTAAATTGCCCTGACTTTTTTTACAGTAAATTTTTGGTACTTTTCATGAAAAAAACGTATTCTCACACCTTTTCCAAGTGAAATAAGTAACCTTTCTCAACAACGCTGGAGGTGATATCATTTTCGAGATATTTACAATTTTTATATCGATACATATTACTTAACTCCCAGGGCGCTAAGTGAAGCTGCTGAGAACATTACAAAAAAAAAAAAATGTGGTGAATCTCGTTAAAATTAACAACTTTTTCTTATAAAATTTTTATCGAAAAATCATTCGTTTTCTAACGTATCTCCGAAACAAAGCATTCACGGAGACAAGTTTATATAGACTTTTTTTCTTAAAATTGTTTCTGGAATACGTCACATGAATATTTTAACGTACTTGTTACACCCTGCATAGTTTCCCGAACGATTTTCTCGTAAATCAAAAATTGGTGAATCCATGAGAAATTTTTGCTGTTAGAAAATCTGGAAAAACTGACAATTGGCGGCCAAAAAGTCACAGTCAAAACTGATAATATATAGTTTCGAAACAATTTTTTATATGTACTTACGGTTCCACGGGCATCGGATTAATTATAATAAACGGTCGGAAATTGGTATTGTGTTTAGTTTATTCGCTGTTGTTATTATTGCTTTCATTTTTTGTAGTTGGTTTTAACTAACTTACCACAAAATCTTCAATAAGTTTTTATATGAGAGCACGCCTATGGTAAAAGAACGAAATTGGCTCCGCACTTCGTTTCGAGGTCACCGATAACTTTGTGAATTTATGAATGAAAGTAGGAGTAGACTTACTGGTCGATTTTACTATGATCGAAGTTTCTGTTAAAACGAATATGATGCGTTGAAAAGAGGAGAAAATATCCAATTTGCAATTGAAAAATGATTGGTGTCCCTCTGACAAACTTCCCTTTTCTAGATTTTTACAAGTTCATTCCCTGACAGTTATGCCTTGTGCTTCTTTTTCAATTTCCCACCCTGTAGATACATTACCTGAATGATCAAAATGAGCTACACAAGACTGATCTAAATTGACTTACATTTCCAAACTTCTCAACAACCCATGCATGAATATCATTACAGAGAAGTGAACATTTAGTTTATAAGTAAATGGTAAAAACCTGTTGGCTAGTAGACTATAACTATGGAAAGTGTCGGTATAACAAGTAGCTTGTAAATACAGACGAGTAATAAACTGATCATGCACGCTTGTTATTAAGTGTTTGCATACACACACCGTTATAAAATCATTTTAATTGTCGTTCTAGATAATTCATAATTACACATTCAGGGTGTATGAGATTACATAATAATAACAAGCAAATCTTTCCTAATAGTCCTAGTTGTTCAATAAATTATAACCATTAGTAGCCATTGTTTTTATCCATAATTACTAGAAGTATATGTGTTTTTTTTAAAGGTTAGATGAGAATAATGATAGTGGATGACCTCATGTGTGTTATGGAAATGAATGAATGTCATCATTATCCAATCCAAGAATTTATTATATTATGGTTTATGCAGTAAATACTCAGCGGCTAATGAATTTTATAGTTGTGATTCAATATAATTGAATACTGTTCAACCAAACAAAAAAAGAAATGAAAATTATACGTTTAGTTTAGAAATTGTTAAACTAAATCACTAGCAAAATAGGTTGACATATCAAAACGACATAAAGTAGAGGACCAACAAGTGAAAAAGTTGGAAAGCTCCAATAAAGAATCAAGTCACATCAAGATGACACTCCGGTAGCATGATTACTCCACTAGTCAATAAACTGCATAGGACCGACATTGAGGTACAGCAGTCACAAACAGTAGAAGGATTATTGGAGAGGATCAGAAGAATCAGATCCGAATTCAACAACAAAAGCTGCCTGAGACCATATTTCGCAGTAGCGGAATTACGACTTCATTAAAAAAACCAAACAAACCAATAACAACGAGCGAATTTGAAAATTGCGTCATATATTTCGTAATTTGGGCGAATCTTACATCAGTGAAACTAGGAGGCCACTTACCGGAACTGCAAGCATAAGAATAACATTTAATGTCAAGATACCAATACAAATTTGGCGAATCCAACATGGGCTGAAAAATTCTGGCCCAAGGAAGAAAAGGCGATTTTTTTGTTAAAACTTGGCTTTAGTCACCAACGTAATCTTCATCAAGAACCACACAATCATTCGGGCGCCGCTCTAATATTTCAATACCACTTTTGTAGAACGATTCATGGTTTGCCTCAACACAGGCCTCAGTTTCAGCTATAACTTCTCCATTCGAGCGGAATTTTTTACCGGTGAGTATTTTTCTGAGGTCTGCGAACAGCTAGTAGTCGCTGGGAACCAAATCTGGGGAATATGGTGGATGTGGGACCAATTCGAAGTTCTATCCATGTAGTTTTGCCATTGTTTTGATTGACGTGTGACATGGTGCATTGTTTTGATGAAACAAAAATGTTTTCTTTGCCATATCATTTCTTTCGTTTCTTTGCAATTTCAGCCATCAAATGATCCAATAACGCTATATAATATTCACTGTTGATGGTATTTCCTTTCTCAAGATAGTTGATGGATATTACACCATGCTTATCCCAAAATACCGAAGCCATAACCTTAGCAGCCGATTGTTGTGCTTTGTACAAGGTTCACCAGTTGCTTTCTATTCAGATGACGATGTTTTCGATTCCAGAGTGAAGTGATGGATCCATTGTCACATATCGACGCGAAAATTCCGGTCTGTTATGTTTAAACAAGGCCAAACACTGCTCATAATGATCAAGAAGTTCTTGTTCTGCATCATCGGTGTCTCTACGACCACGTTTCAAGTTAGCAAACCAACGTTCAATTATTGTTTCTGATAGAGCGGAGTCTTTATAACACTTTTCAAGCCATTACTTCGCTTGAACGGTATTTTTTCCCATCAAGAAGCAATGTAAAATTAAAACACGAAATTGTTTTTGATCCATTGTTTTGGAAATAACAATAGTAGTGTTACTATTAGCACAACAACTCACAAACTTATGAGTAGAAATCATGAAATTACAACAGCTTTCTTTTGAAGATGAGTACGAACTGAAACAGTGGTGAATGCGCCATCTGTGTGCTAGATCCAAGACTTTTCAGCCCATGGAGTACATCAGTGAAACTAAGAGGCCACTTACCGAACCCGCAAGCATAAGAAGAATGTTTTGAATGGAAACCATAGAAGAATCTGAACAACAATACAGTCAATCAACTAAGAAACTATAAACGTGGGCTGACCTTGTAAAAATCTACTGAAATTATCACAAAGGTTAGCTGAGTGACATCCGAGTATGGAAATTCATATAAATATGAAGATTATTTTAGTAGAGACGTGCGGCTGATGGCTGTTGGTTCACCCAATAAACCGATGAGGGTCAACTAGTCTGATCGTCTTGAGATTAAAACTTAATAGGACGTCAAAATTCCAGTAATATGAAAAAAACTAAAAAAAAAAGGATACTAACAAGTAAACTGAATACAGTTCTTGAATATTAATACGTATATAAAATAATTCAAATCCTGACAATAAAGATGTTGATGGTGTCAAATTTTCAACAAATTAGACGTTGATAATGTCATGTCCAAAATTAAATGCAAATAGTGACATTGGAAGCATAAAATATCATTATAAATTCATCTTAAGGATTATTTAAACAGTATTTCACTTACAGTGTATAACTTACTTGCATATCAACGTCTCCAAAAGGTAACTCAAATTTTCAATATCTGTTTTTTGTTTATATTATTCGGGATTTTAGGTTTCTCATTTTTTCAATCATATTAACAGAAAATCTTCGAGGCATATTTTTTCTGAATGTGATTCTTTTGCTTCATTAAATTTAATCTTGTGTCCTGTTCCAACAGAATGTTCGTAAGTGCACAAAAATTTTGTAAGTTGTACCAATATAATTCAAATGACAGCGAAAACGAGATATCTGAGTGGATGTTCCTTTAAGCGTTTTGATATGTTATCATTGACCTGTTAATTATTCGATTAAAATTCATGAATGGTATACAATAGAGGAACTGCAGCAGATTTGGAATACTGCAGGTAAGTTGGAATACCTTGAATACCTAATAATTATAAGTGCCATCTGTGTTTTCTTCTTGTAAACTTATCGTAATACGCCATACGGAGCTAATGAGCTCTAAAAACCGGCCGCCATCTTGACATTCCGGCTGCCAGCCTCGTAGAAGCGAAACGTCAAATTTCAAACTTTTTTCGGTAAAAAAGAAATCATTGATAATCATTTACTATGATACATAAAATCTTTGTTGTTATTATTTAAACTAATAAGCGACCTTTTTAGTTAATGGTTTTACTTTTATTTTGTTGATATCTCTGAAATTAAAAATGTGATATGAAATTTTAGGTTGGGATGTCATGTTGTTAATTTGGAATACCGAAAGTGAATATAATTTGGGATACTCCATATGTTATTATTGTGACTGATTATTACTCAATAATTATTTTAGTGTAAGCTATTTTGTTATAAAAATTATTACCAAGAGAACTGAAAACTATAAAACTGTTACAAAAATAAGAAATTTATTAGATAGAAAGGAAAAGTGTAAGCAAAGTCAAAGATTAAAAGGTGATCATAATTTGGAATAATACATTCCAAATTATCTGCACCATAAGTCAAATGAAGCTTTTGGAGTTTTTTAGGTTGATTAAAATTTTGATGATGTTCCTAATTTTCTTTTTTGTTTTATTCTTTCTATTATTGAAGTTTAATAATTTTCTAACCTTTTGATGTATTTTTCATTGGGCTACGCCATTTTCTTCTCTACTTATTCCCACAAAACAATCCAGTATTCCAAATTTGCTGCAGTTCCTTTACACTATTAGGGCTATATTCTGACATAATAAATTCTTTTTCGGGAAAGAAGGGTTTTGACTTACTACTTCTCTATCTTAATACAAAGAAAATTGGGAATCTTCCTGAAGAGCTGATAAGGCAAGTGTTTTACGGCGAAACATCGGATGTCTACCAGTGAGGATGACAGTGTTCCGTGTAAGTCAAATTTCACTTCTTTCATTTACGGATATTTGATAGTTACAAATATATTGAAGATAAAAGTAATACAAAATTATGAAACAACAAAAATTAATTAGCGCTCCGGGGCGACTTCACTGATTCCAATGGCGTATTTGCTTTTTCAGCTGCAGGATACCCCGGAAAAACCTGCAGCACCACAACATCTGAAGATCTTGATCTGCCAATGTCCTCTCTTTCATAAAACAAAATGTAGGGTGTTTTTAGAGGCTCCAACGAATTCGAAACATCCTCAGAACACTTAGTGACACGACTATCGTCAAACTTAAACCAGTCCATTTCGTCTTTGGCCAAGGCGTAACAATGACCAGATTCAACGCCAGAACTACAGTGAACAATGACTGCCTGAAAATTATAACAGTGGTCTGCTAGATTGAAGTGTTCATCAATTTCGAACCTTTGTAAGAGTTTGGTGCTTCTATTAGAGGTTGAGCAATGTTTGAAGATCATCAGTGTTATTATTAGATTGACTGGTGCCTCAGATGTACTTGTTGCCTTTTAATAGTCAATTTGGCGCATGTTTGGCAATATAGTTGATTATCACCCGTTGAAAGTTCCATTTTCAGATGATTTAACAACAAGCTTTGCATGGACTGGTTATCAGTCATATTAGGAAACGCTAGTTGAAGTTTCAGAAAATCACATACGTTTCTGCTACGTCTTGAACATTTACTACAAAGTAAATGAATGAGGATTTTTCCAGCAAAAGATTTACAAACACAAGACGATACTGTACGGAATCATTCAATCCAGAGCAGTCAGGAGTATTGATTCTCGAAAAGGCTTGAATTTATTTTTCTTCGAAATTTTCCGTACAGACGTAATGGATATAATAATAATAATAATAATAATAATGTTTATCTCACAAGATTGAATACATTTACATATAAACAAAAAAAATGCAGAAATAAACATGGCAAGCTACTGAAGCTCATAGAGCTTGTGTATGACAAAAAAATGAAGAAATTAAAATGAAACAATAAATTAAGTTGACACGTTTTGTGTGTGATGTCAATTGAAAGGGAAAATAAATAAAAATATCATGAACATGAATCAGTGAACAAACATTACAAACTAAACTATCGGTCATAACATTCATCATTCATACACCATATACGTATAGCAAATGAAAGTCATATATCTTGTATTTCATTCACTGTTCTGTTCTTAATATGGTCCTTGTTCACTGCACTTCTGTAGAGTCGCTGTCTATTCTATAAGGTAAGTCCTTGTTCAGAAAGATTGCGACAGTACAGAATATGGTGAACAATAATGACAGATGTGGATTAGAACATATGAATAAAAGATCAAATATAAGTATGAAGCTGTTGCATATCATGACTTGTGAAATTATTTCCATTTATACTTTAAATATTTACATTATTTTTTGTGAGAACATGTGATTTTTATTTCTGTATCACTACTTCATTTTTTTTCGTTCCAATATTTCATTTATCTTACCTATTGTTATATTCGTTAGCCATAATTTCAGTTCTTTTTTAAATCTGTTATCACTTGTAATAGACTTAATTTCGAATGGAACTTCTGCATAGGCAATAGGGCACAAGTATGTGAGGAATCTTTGACTTCAAGATGTACTCACTTTAGGAATTCTTGAGGTTTTGTGCTTGAATCTGGTATCGTGCAACTGATCCACAGACAATAATTTTGTTTCATATTTCCTATGATACATAGCGAGACTTTGAAAATATAGATGTCTACATGTAAAAAATTTAGATTCTGCGAAAAGTATTTCAGACGGATAGGTATAATCTCTATTGAAAATAATTTTAATGAGAAATTTTTGAGTGACATTTATAACCCTGAGATGATTATCAGTAATACCTCCCCACACAATTATTCCATAGTTGATATGGGACTGTCCTAGAATGAAATATAATGTTCGTAGCTGTGCTATGTCAAAAATCTTTTTGAAAAACTTACATTTTTATTTATTATTATGCCAAGATATTTTATATGTTCTTTCATATTTATAGTCATTGTGTCATTGTCATTATCGATTTCCAACGAGGTATAATTTGGCAAGTTGTTGTTGAAATAAGAGAAAGGTACAAAGTGAGTTTTTTTTGTGTTAATTGTCAGCAACCTGCTCTTAAACCAACTGACAATTTTTATAAAATCTCCCTCAACCTTGTCCTTCAATTCATTCCAAGTTTCAGCGCGATATAGTACGGCTGTGTCATCAGCGAAACTAATAATGGTACCTTCTGAATTGACCCTAAACAAATCATTCAAGTAGATATTAAATAGGAGAGGCCCCAATACCGTTCCTTGGGGGACTCCATATTCTATGGCACGGTAAGAACTATGTGTTTCATTTATTTTGACGCACTGTTTCCTATCAGAGAGATAGCTTTCAAATAATTTCAGCGATGTCCCTCTGAAACCGATGTTTTCCATTACCTTTATTAATTTCTTATGTGAAACCGTATCAAAAGCTTTGGCCAGATCGACAAAAACACAAAGACATGGTTTACCATTATCCATCGAATCGTAAATTTATCTCATTAGGTGAATCATTGCATCTTGTGTTGAACTGGCCTCTCGGAATCCGTATTGATTCTCAGAGAGTATTTTATATTTCTTCAAATATTTATCTATTCTTACTTTCGATATTTTCTCAAATATTTTAGCTATATGACTGCTTAATGATATGGGACGAAACTTAAATACCTCATTTTTATTACCGGATTTAAATATTGGTTTGATTATCGAAGTTTTAAAGGTTTCTGGAAAACTACCGGTGTTCATGGCTCTATTTATAATATGGGTAATTGATTTAGCTAGGTAATCGACGAATTCTATAAGAGTTTCAGACCTGATGTTATCAAGACCTGGTGATTTACCTTTATTCAGATTATTAATTACATTTTTAACTTCATGTTCATTGGTGTCTTCTAAGAAGAATGAGTTGGATATTATTTTCTCTACAATTTTGGTTTCTTGCTGACTGATGGATCCGACCAACTTTGCTCCAATGCTTGAGTAGTGTGATAAAAAATATTCAGCAATTTCCTTATCATTGGTTAGATGTATTCCATCATTAGTTTTGATATTTTTTATTTTATTTAGGTTTGTTGGTTTATCTATCATTTTTACAACTTGCCAAAGTTTGGTTGAGTTATTCTTTAGTTTGTTGATTTTATTTATGTAAAATTTTTCTTTGGTTTTTCTTATCACCTCATTGAGTTTATTGCGGTATCGTTTATATTGATTTCTCAAACCGTCGTTGTATGGGTCAATGCGCGATTGTTCATATAACTTGTTTTTTGTATTTATAGAATTTATTAGACCATTAGTTATCCATTCTTTCCGTTTAATTTGACTTCGTTTGATTCGCATTTTTTCTGTGCTCATTTCGATCATTGTTTTCAGTTTAGTAATAAATTGGGTTGCGAGGTCTTCTACATCTTCCTTTTTATATATGTCTTCCCATGTTTCAGCCCAGACTAGGTTATGAAATTCATTCTTATGCAAATAATATTTAATACTCTGCTTTATTTTTGTTCACGAAGAGTATTCAACAAGAACCCCAAGAATTCGGAACAATCCACTTATCCTAACGAGTATTTAGTGGACTTCAAAGACTCCAGGAAATCGGTTGGGAGGAAAGATGATACATTCTAACGCAACTGCAACTGCATGAACATTGTCTGAGTTTGGTGAATAAGTAGGAAACATTCTCGTTTCCATTCATCAATAAGACCTCGTTCTTGAAGTTCTTTGTTATGAACAATACTTGTAAAATGCTATTCATGAAGCAAACGTTTCCTAAATTATCTAATCTAATATTTTTCTCAATATTTTCAGGAAAACTGATTAGTAAGGAAAAACATGATTCACAGAATCTGTATCAGAACCATTTCTCAAGCTGCAATGGATCCTTGCGAATGATGAAGGGTTTTGTAGAGGGATCGATTCGGCTCTTGCTTCATGGAGGTCTTCCACTGTGTAGCAATCCTGTGATTGATATCTGATTTGATTCCATAACGTATGTTTGGAATATAAACTGAATAGAGAAAAGTTTTTTTATAAAATTCATTTATATAACGTTACGTTTTTGAAATTTTTTCCAAAAATTATTCTCTCCTGAAAATACACCACTTTCAATTTAATGAATTCTTTTAATAACAACTATTGCGAGGTATACTACAGACAACAAGAACGGCATCAACAATTTTGAAAAACGCGAAGATTTGTCGATTTTTATTTGAAAGATGATTTTTCCGGCATTTTTGACTAAATCAGTCACACCACCAAGCAATGCGATAATCACTCCATAGTTTTCAAATGACATGGGGTCATTCGTCGGCATTTGTTTTCAATTATATTTCCAAAATGTCACTATAGATTTTACTTTTCAGGTGTCTTCACCAAAAGAAATAAAACATCGACAAATCTGGTGACCGTGGAGGTCACCTATACAAAAACGAATAGTGAGAATAATAGCTAGAGTTCCTAGTACATATTCCTGTAGGGACCTTTGTAAACATTTTGGAATTGTGACCCTCCGTCTTTATTTTCAAAAATAGACAGAAATTTGTTTTGACGGGAGATTTTCACTTCGTAAATACACGTAAATACCACATTCCATTCACAAAATATAAGGTCTCTGACAATGCACTTACAATTATGGATCTGTCTATTTACAATCATTTACTTTAAAACATAAAAGAAGCCAAATATTAGAAAAAATTCAGTAGCTCCCCCAAACAATTCCTGACTGAAAAATGTTTCTAGTCGTTGGAAGAATATTTTAATAGTTAGTTATATCATATATTTAAATAAGTGTAAGTGTATGTGTCTATATGTATTTTATGTTGACTTTTATATATTTTTATTCTTAAATGACGGTACTCTGTTTTAGTGTTCTTGCATTATATACTGACCATTCCTATACATTTTATGTGTCTTGTGGGAAAATAAATATTATTATTATTATTATTTTTACCGAAGTATGCGCTGGTCAGGCCCTATCCCCCGAAGCCCTGACACATTCGGGAGGGCGCGCCAGAATTATCAACCAATAACCAATCCCCACACCGTGGGGTAAGTGATCATTGGGTCCGATAATCATGTGCCCTGAGCAAGCGCAGTGAGTAAAGAATGACAGCCTTCTGCATCTGTGCGGCTAAGATTTCTGCCTTCGCTTTTCTGACGATATTTGTCTCGCCAGGAGCTGAAAACTCCACGACAAGTATCGTTTTGCTCTGGTGGTCGAGAAGGACTACAGAAGGCTTATTAGCTTGTATGAGTCTGAGGGTAGGGAACGAATAGTTCCAATAAATTCGGCACTTCTCGTTCCCCACAACGGATTCAATATCCCCCGGAGCGTAGGGCAACACCGGTGTCTCGTCAATACCGTGCCGTAGATAGTAATATAGCACTCTTAGGGCCGCGTTATGTCGATGGATATAGGCCGAGACCGCATATGCTGGACATGCTGATAGCAAGTTAGATCTGTTGAAGTTTGTGCTGATACTTGCCGCGGAGAGAGTTTTTCACTGCTGTTACCTCTTGTGAGTGGCGTTGTTCCACCTCGAGGTAAGTATACGTATCTCCGACATTCAGATGGTGTAGGATGCTTCCATCTACGAGCTGCACATCCTCTCCGTAGTCCCCGCATCGTCCTCTTTTGAGATGAACCATTGCACATTTGTGTATCCCAAATTTCATACCGATAGCATGCGTGTACTCTTCCACTACCCTCAAGGACTGATGGAGATCCTTCTCTCCAGAGGCAAAAAGTTTAAGATCATCCATATAAAACAAATGGGTGACCTTGCGCTTCCGGTTTCCGGGAGTGCCACAGTTATACCCTCAAGTATTTCTGAGCGCAACGGATAATGGCAATAGTGAGATGCAGAAGGGAAGGGGACTGAGGGAATCAGCCAGAAATACACCCCTTCTGAAAGTGATCCACCCTGTTTGGACTCTTGCTTGACTAGATGTTATGGTGAAGCGAGTTCACCAAAGTGGTATCAGTTGTTCAATGCATCTCACTATTTTGTCGGGTACCGCAAGGCATCTGAGCAAATGCAAGATGAGCTCATGCGAAATTGTATCAAATGCCTTCTGGTAATTGATCCAGGTAATAGAGAGGTTACGTTTATATTTTATCGAGTGTATTATCATTATCATTATTATTATTACAACAAACATTTTCAAAGAATCAATTCGTTACGACAATTTAACTGTGCTCATTCATAATTTTCGCCGAAATGCATCTCTGAAGTAATCGTATGAAAAAACCATTACCTATCATAATAAACACTATACGTAAATCAAATATGGAACTCGGCAATAACTTGCATAACACATACGATTTTTCTGATTGCTTCCCCGATATTACGTCTTGTTACATCCCTGACACATAATTTTCGTATTGATGGTAATTAATATTTAAACACATCTGACATTTAACACAGACGAATGTTGAGAAAGAATCACAAAAAAAAACTTGATGTTTGAGTAACTTTCAGTACCGTCGCTTCAACAGTATATTAACTATGTCCATAAACAGAAACAGAAAGTTACATTACTAGCAAGTAACATTGGCTGTATTTCCAAAGAATTTGAAGATTCATACGAAATTTACAATTGTACAATTGTAGTCCTGATGTAGAAAATGAATTTCAGTTCTATGTCCTCAGTTGTAGGTGGTGCACACAGAAAATTTTGGAAAAGTGAAAACATTAGCCCAATCGGGACGTAATTTAACAAATGTTCGGCTTTTAAAAATTGAAACATTAATTACAACTGAGATCTTTCCTAATAAAATTTCGTAGAGATAGAAAAATAGACAAAAACAACCAGTTCCCAAATATTATAACCAATTATACTTGTAATGCACTGTTTGGAACCCTTGCTGTAGTAATAAATATAATTGAGTTTTATCCTTACACCAAACCGTTATTTTTAACACCTCGACACGTGTTTCAATCACCAAGTGATCATCTTCAAAAGGAAGATTAAACTCTTGAAGATGACCACTTGCTAAATGAAACACGTGTTGAGATTTTAAAAATAACGGTTTGGTGTTGGGATAAAACTCCAGTAATATTCAATTATTTATACCTCCACTGAATGTGACTACAGCCGATTTTTATAAGAAAAAAAATAATTTTATTATAATTGATCACAAGTTACGTACAGCTTATTTCCAATAGACTAAAATGATTCATACAAGAAATATTCATATGAAATATATAACTTTAAAGAGAGCTTCTTCAAGCGGCTGTAGTCACTGGATGTGTTTACAGCCGCTTTTTATAAGGAAAGGAAAAATAACTTTATTATAATTGATCACAAGTTACGTACAGCTTATTTCCAATAAACTACAATGATTCATGCAAGAAATATTCATATGGAATATATAACTTTAAAGAGAGCTTTTTCAAGCGGCTGTAGTCACTGGATGTGATTACAGCCGCTTTTTATAAGGAAAGGAAAAATAATTTTATTATAATTGATCACAAGTTACGTACAGCTTATTTCCAATAAACTACAATGATTCATACAAGAAATATTCATATGAAATATATAACTTTAAAGAGAGCTTTTTCAAGCGGCTGTAGTCACTGGATGTGTTTACAGCCGCTTTTTATAAGGAAAGGAAAAATAACTTTATTATAATTGATCACAAGTTACGTACAGCTTATTTCCAATAAACTACAATGATTCATGCAAGAAATATTCATATGAAATATATAACTTTAAAGAGAGCTTTTTCAAGCGGCTGTAGTCACTGGATGTGATTACAGCCGCTTTTTATAAGGAAAGGAAAAATAATTTTATTATAATTGATCACAAGTTACGTACAGCTTATTTCCAATAAACTACAATGATTCATACAAGAAATATTCATATGAAATATATAACTTTAAAGAGAGCTTTTTCAAGCGGCTGTAGTCACTGGATGTGATTACAGCCGCTTTTTATAAGGAAAGGAAAAATGATTTTATTATAATTGATCACAAGTTACGTACAGCTTATTTCCAATAAACTACAATGATTCATATGAAATATATAACTTTAAAGAGAGGTTTTTCAAGCGGCTGTAGTCACTAGATGTGATTACAGCCGCTTTTTATAAGGAAAGGAAAAATAATTTTATTATAATTGATCACAAGTTACGTACAGCTTATTTCCAATAGACTAAAATGATTCATACAAGAAATATTCATATGAAATATATAACTTTAAAGAGGGCTTCTTCAAGCGGCTGTAGTCACTGGATGTGTTTACAGCCGCTTTTTATAAGGAAAGGAAAAATAACTTTATTATAATTGATCACAAGTTACGTACAGCTTATTTCCAATAAACTACAATGATTCATGCAAGAAATATTCATATGGAATATATAACTTTAAAGAGAGCTTTTTCAAGCGGCTGTAGTCACTGGATGTGATTACAGCCGCTTTTTATAAGGAAAGGAAAAATAATTTTATTATAATTGATCACAAGTTACGTACAGCTTATTTCCAATAAACTACAATGATTCATACAAGAAATATTCATATGAAATATATAACTTTAAAGAGAGCTTTTTCAAGCGGCTGTAGTCACTGGATGTGATTACAGCCGCTTTTTATAAGGAAAGAAAAAATAATTTTATTATAATTGATCACAAGTTACGTACAGCTTATTTCCAATAAACTACAATGATTCATACAAGAAATATTCATATGAAATATATAACTTTAAAGAGAGGTTTTTCAAGCGGCTGTAGTCACTGGATGTGATTACAGCCGCTTTTAATAAGGAAAGGAAAAATAATTTTATTATAATTGATCACAAGTTACGTACAGCTTATTTCCAATAAACTACAATGATTCATACAAGAAATATTCATATGGAATATATAACTTCAAAGAGAGCTTTTTCAAGCGGCTGTAGTCACTGGATGTGATTACAGCCGCTTTTTATAAGGAAAGGAAAAATAATTTAATTATAATTGACCACAAGTTACGTACAGTTCTTTTCCAATAAACTACAATGATTCATACAAGAAATATTCATATGAAATATATAACTTTATTTACAATGAACAGAAAGGTACACACTCTCAATTAAACGGTTTTATTTAGCTTGCCCTGTCATTCATTATGTCATGTCATAAAAATTTCCGAATTCAAAAAACGATAAGATCATTTATGCTATATTTAACGCCCCATTTACCAATCAATTTGTACGGCATGACAAAATATATGTTAGGAGCAACCGCCCTATATATCGATAGTCCAGTTATGCGTAATGAGGATGATTCATGGAAGCAGCTGTTTATCGGGAGATATTCATTATTGAGTAGACTAGAGTAGAATACGTTTGTTGTGTCGAACATTATTTGGGGAATATATTAGTTGTCAGAGTGAAGTGTTTTAATGTATTAGTGATACCTAACATCAGAAGTGGTTGTATCTCACGTCAGCAACATGGGAAAGCGAAGAAGACATTCTCCTAGCAGTTCTTCGAGTTCATCAAGTTCTTCGAGTTCTACAGATTCATCTAGCTCATCAAACACTGATAAAAGACAACGGAAACGTAAGACAAAAAGAACCAAGCATAATTCTAGCAGAGTAGGGGTGAGTCGTTTTCCAATTCCTTTGTCTAGTGACACAGTTATCAGTGCATCGAATGTTATACCAGAATTTAACCCGTTAATAGACAATGTAAACAGTTGGATTGATATTATTGATCATCATGCGAAGTTATTTGAATGGCCGGAATATCAAACTATTCAACAGACATTAAGTAAATTACGACGCACTGCTAAAATTTGGTATGAAAGTTTAGTTGTGAATGATAGAAATTGGCCATCTTATATTTGGGAGAATTGGAAAATCAAATTATTAGAAACTTTCCATTCAAAAAGGGATATGCATACACTGTTCATGGAAGTAGCAAATCATAAACCGACACACGGATGTTCCTTATATGAATTTTTCTTTCAACATTCAGCTAGAATTGATAGCCTGAAGCTGAATTTTTCAGATGAGGATAAAATTTCGTTAGTTTTGGGAGCAATCGGAGATAAAAATATTATTTCAGCGGCCGAGGCAGCAAATATCAGAGATTTGAATAACTTGGGCTCTTATTTACGTAATAAAATTTTATCAACAGAGAAGATGGAAAATTTCCGTAAAAACAACTATAAACTTGAGAAGTCAGGCTGACCGATACATTGATTATGACAATGAGTCTATAGATGTCACTGAATTGCGAAAGCAAGCAGAAAATAAATTGGAAAGAAATGAAGAGAGACAAAAAGAAGTATTCGATAGAAAAAGAAGACCAGCTCACACTTTTGAAATCGGAGACTTGGTCTTACTTAGAGTTTCAAGTTTACCTGCTAATTATAACCAAAGCAAGAAGTTGTTGGAAAAATATAAAGGTTCTTTTAGAATTGTCAAAGTTCTTCCTCATGATCGTTACGAGGTGAAAGAGGATATCCATGCAACCAGGACCAGCAAAGGAGCTCCCTATGTAGGAGTATATGGTGTAGAAGACATCAAGTTATATGTTCCGTGTCCATAGACGGCTTTAGGTATCAAGGCCTATAGCTGAATAGAATACTTTAGGTATAGTAGACGGCTTTAGGTATCAAGGCCTATAGCTGAATAGATTACTTTAGGTATAGTAGGCGGTTTTCAAGGCCTATAGCTGAATAGATTACTTTAGGTATCAAGGCCTATAGCTGAATATATTACTTTAGGTATCAAGGCCTATAGTAGACGGCTTTAGGTATCAAAGCCTATAGCTGAATAGAATACTTTAGGTATAGTAGACGGCTTTAGGTATCAAGGCCTATAGCTGAATAGATTACTTTAGGTATCAAGGCCTATAGTAGACGGCTTTAGGTATCAAGGCCTATAGCTGAATAGATTACTTTAGGTATCAAGGCCTATAGTAGACGGTTTTAGGTATCAAGGCCTATAGCTGAATAAATTGAAGCCACTTCCGGTACAAAGGCCGGTTGTTGGATATATATTGGATATATATTGACGCAGATATATAATCCAAGTGTCGAAACTTGGATTGATTGATATGTTGTTCTACTTACAAAAAATATTAAATATTTTTTTTTCATTTTAGATTTTTCGAATTGCTTGAGGGCGAACAAAAATTAGGATGGCCGTGTTAGGAGCAACCGCCCTATATATCGATAGTCCAGTTATGCGTAATGAGGATGATTCATGGAAGCAGCTGTTTATCGGGAGATATTCATTATTGAGTAGACTAGAGTAGAATACGTTTGTTGTGTCGAACATTATTTGGGGAATATATTAGTTGTTCAGAGTGAAGTGTTTTAATGTATTAGTGATACCTAACATATATAATTATTTTTTTATATAAAAAGGTAATTTTACGAAAGCAACACCGAAATCCATCACCATTGCAAATAGAAGTCACTTTTTCGAAAATGAAGTCCATTTTTTGGTACGGCGTTTGATTAGAAAAGATTCCTGTTCTGTCAATTAGTATCTGAATTTATGAAACTCGTACAAGAACTGATGAAAAATCCTCTCAGCTCGAACTGGTCTCATGTTTCCAAAATTTTCACATGCACAATTTGAAATTATTTCTCTACCTCAGTATCGTCGCAGACGATTCATGAGCAAGAAAAAAATTTTCGGATATTAATTTGGCCTCGCGTGGTATTCTGTAAGAAAACTCCACACCAAATTGTGATGGAAAATGAAATATTTTTAAAATTTATTTTTCCACTCTCAACAATGCAAATTATTTTCTTCATCAAGTCATTGTTTTCTACTCATTGTAGGTACACGGATGCAATTTAATAAGGAAATATATTATATTCTTCGATTTTTCATTCACTACGGGATACTACAAGTGGTAGAAAATGAAAAAATAGTAGTTTTATAGATATACCTACAGGAACAGATTACATGGACTCTTAGCAAATAAACTGTTGATTTCTACTGATTGTAGTAGCTCAAAAGTGCCATTTAGGGACAAAAAATGTAATATTTTTTCAGTTTATAGTCACTTGAGCTTACTACAAGTGGTAGAAAATTATAATTTCAGAGGTTTTTCGGGAAGCTGCATATACAGATTTACAGCGCGTCATAGTTTGGCAGCAATTATTTAGGCCTTCAAATTGGTAATTTATACTCATTGTAGGTGCATGGAAATACAATTATATTCTTCAATTTTACATAAGTTTTGAGTTGCGACAAGTGGTAGAAAATTGTTTTTTTTTGCGTTTTTATTAATGTGGGTTATGCGCGCTTTAATGGTATGGAATTCATAACCAGCATCAGCATCAATCATAGGAGGCTGTGATCATTGTATTTTGACAGTTCAAAACATAAAAAAACTTGTGTTTTGTTGCAATAAAGAATATTGCACACCCAGTAATACCAACAAAATTCTTTGTTTAAAAAATGAATCGATTTGAAAATCATACTATATGCAAAATATGCGTGAAATTGTCTAATGTAATATCAATCATCGTACTTATTTACTGGCATTGATAAAGGATTGTGGCTCCAACTTGAAGGAAGAAAATTTGTTCGGAATTGTCTACGAATATTTGCATCTAAACTACGCAAAATTGAAAGTACTGAATGGGAAAAAGGTAAACAAATTAGTGTCTAAATATTTATCTAAATATATTTTTTTTTGTAAGACAGACGCTTGATTGGAAACATTTAAAGTCCTGCATTTTCGCCATTAAGAAGAGAGGAGGTGTCCGAAGAATATGGAGAACATCTTAGCTTTGTTTGTCAAAATAACGTAAATTATAGGTGTGGAATTTTTGAAGGAATTCAAACGACTCCCCAAAAATGTTGCATGGACTTGCGGATGTGCGCTCTATGAATCTAATTTATAATATTGTAATATTATCGACTACTTATATTAATAATAGTCGTTCACTTGTGCTCATAAAACTTAAGAAATCTAATAACTTATGAAATTGTGAGGAAGTAACGGTCTGATACTGTTATTAATAATGACCTAATTGTCGAGATTATTACTAGTGACACTGTTTATTATTGCAAAACCGTCATCGTTCAAACGATTGTGATTATGAACCTACAATTCAATTATAACATCCATACGACTATATTTTTCAATGTTGAATTTATTTCACCTTCTTACGAGAGCTTCCGTTTTTTGATCGTTTCTTCAAATTAGTCGAAATTGGCTAAGAGAATTATGGAACGATCATTTTGTCACGAACTGAACGCCCTCGAAATTCTTCAGTATTTGAGAACAGCCATGAAGTAATTGGGAGGGTAATTTACTTTTTTAGATACTGTTGTGATTGTGAAAGAAAAAATTGTGTTTTTGCCGACTCAAAATTATAAATTTTTCACTTTCCGAAAACTATGACGGATCCATGGTATGAAATAAGCAAATTTCTTTTCTAAAAATTTTCAAATTTATATCCTGCATCCATTCGGTAAATTTTTCGAATCTTTTGTCGAATATTTATTCTATTGTTTTGCCTCTTTTCAGCTTATTACTATATTATAGCAATTTTCGGCCAATTTTTCTCTACGAATTCGATTGAACCAAAGCGCTGTCGAAACAGAATAACAAATTAACCAGGCATTTGGTAAAGATAGTTTTAATAAACGTAGTGTTCGACGTTGGTTTGCGAAATTTCGTTATGGTGATTTTACTTTTGAAGATGAGCCCTAAAGTGGTCGACCTACTCCAGGAAGAGGATATGAGATCCTTACTGTTCCTGAGTAGAGAGGACTGGATCCTCCGGCAGAAGGAAATATTGAGAGCAGATAGTTGTTGGTTCACAGATGGATCAAAAACACCTTCCGGTTCTGGTGCAGGTGTTGTCAGTCGCATACCCAGGACAGAGATATATCAACCTGCCTACGAACCTCTGCGACTGTATTTCAAGCGGAAATATACACCATATAAACTAATCGGCTTCCACTGCAATAAACCCTTGCAGTGGAGGGTCGAATAGACCCACTCACTTTGGACCTAACCTAACCTATGAGGACCCTAGAGGAGACTGACTCATCACAAACGGTGCGTGGTATGGCGGAAGAACTGGGCGTCAGCTTCCATGGTGGAAATGTTGGTGGCAGATTATTTGATCGATCGAAAGAAATTGTCAGGTTTTAGGGTCTGTTCTTCTTTGAATTTACGCAACCAAAACGATCATTTTTTTAATCAGATCGCCACTTGTAATGAAAAGTGGATCCTCTACGACAACAGGAGACACATCAAAATAATACCATGGTTACTATATAGTGGTCAGCTTCTAGTGTGATCCACTATAAATTTCTGCAACTGGATCAAACCTTCACAGCAGGAAATCGACAAAATATCAACTCTGGTCAACAGAAGAGGTCCGATTCTGCTCCACGACAAAGCCCATCATACTCCCCAGACTGGTGCCAACCGACTACCATTTTTTCAAGCATTTCGGTAGAACCTTCGCCAATCAGTACAAGTCAAAAATGGCCTACGTCGACTTTATCGAATTTCGAGCATCCAATTTTCAAGCTGATTGAATAAATCGACAAGTTGACAAACGTGTACTGATTTAAATTTATTTCGATTGAAGTGAATATGTATTCACTGAGATATAATAGTTTAAAGTAAAAAAGGAGACTATGTCGTGCTAACTATGCACTGGAAACATTAAAAACTTCTTCCTCAAAAATGTTTCCATTGAAATTTGAAATTTCCATGAAATTTTCATTTAATCTACACTACAATAATCTAAAGTTCAAAGTGTACTTACCAAGTTTGTGAGTATCGACATGAAATGTACTCTTTATTTCCTCCAAACTCATGTGTTTGTGTATCTGGAACAAAATGAAACCAGTGTCAATGGCTTAACAACAGTTGGAGATGGATGAATATCATATGAAAGTAATAATGAAAAAGAAGTTCTATTGAGATACTTTTTAGGAAAACCATTTTTGGCTTAGTGCACCTCCATTAAGATATAAAGAATACGAAACTTCCAAAGGAAGGAAAACATGTGAACAAATTCTTCCTAAAAAAATGACCACAGAGTTACAAAGAATTATTTTGTCTGCCTAAGGTACACATTTAGACAAACGTTTGTAATACGAATTTTCAGTTCGGCATAAGCAACACTTTGTATATGGTTGGGATTAAAATTTATAAAATTGCATATTTGATTTCTCAAATTGAAATTATGGAAGACTATGAGCCCGTTTATTCATTAATAGGGGTTAGTAGTTTACTTTGGATGTTTGTTGGGACCCTGCTATAGGTTTATACCTCTTCAGGGTTAAAAAAAAGAGGGTTTGTTTTCCGTAACTTAAGTTCAGTTTAAAATAAGAAGCATTCATTTTTTGTCATTTCGGATAGATTTTCTCATTGGGCAAATATTTTATAATTTTTTCTTCTTTCGTTTGGATACTGCTTTTTTATAAAATTTTGAATTTTTCATTTTCCCAATATTCTAATTAAATTATTTCCTGAGTATCCAAGTAACCGCCAACTCAATGTTAGTGGTGAAGATTGTTAAGAGAATTATAAAATACTTCATTTACAATGATGAACGTATGACAAAGTTCTTATTTAGCTACAATACAAAATTTAATGTTTTCATGACATATTTCAGAACAGATTCTAACCAAGTATACTGAAACCATTCATATTTTATCCACTTCATTTTTCGATGCATCTGCAAATGTCGTGTAGTTGTGAGAAACCTGAGAACCTGTCCTGAAAACCTTTAGTTTCGAGCGGGAAGTTTCCGTTTGGAAGCCCTGTATATGAAATTTCAATCGTAACCAATTTTACTGAATATAAATTGTGAATTGAAAGATATAAGTATTGAAAATGGTTATACGAAACATGAACCGTTTTTCAGAAACGTTGGTGAAAAATAAGTTGTTTCTTTCAATGCTGTCATAAATCATAATATATTAGGTCGAGGAATTTATGGATGGCAAATAAAAATCTTTCCAATATACCGAACAATTATTCAAGCATCACTTGGTGTTAAGCAACTACAATGCAATGAACATAACGACTCACCTTATTTGCGTGTATTACATCTTTTTATCAAATCGAATGAGGTGCTGGTACCTGTGGAAAAATCGCCGATCACAATTTATCCTAATAGCTTCCTCAATTAGTCAACAGCCGGAATCGTGACGACTATATGGAAATTTCAGTATATAATATTGAAACGTAACTTGAATAATTACACTGTAGAAGTTGCATGTCTTCTGAGGAATACTTTGATTTATAATCCTACTGAATTGTTTAACTGGATAAAACTTATTCACTTTCGAATGAATCGTGACGTTTCCTATTACGAGATATATTATCACGATAATGCAACACTTCAACACGCAGTGAAAATATTTGGAACAAGCGAACAAAACATTGAGAAAATATATGAAGAGAACGGATTACAGAGTTAATCAGTGGTATCAAGGACCGTCTGGAAGCAAGACTAAACATATTTTCATTGATTTTCTTTGACACGAATATTATGGTGAATTGTAGGTGTTTTATCGTATGGAAATATATGGAGGTCATTTTCAACACTTCATCTGTTGATTGTGTTGCTATTGATATTACTTTTGTTGATTTTATCAATAAAATGAGCGACAGCGAATTTTCTTAAATAAAACGTTCAACGTTCAATGTCTCAATAACGAATTAATAAATTTCGAGAAAAATCACAAGAGTAATAGAGGGACGAAAGGCATTTCAAATGATGTATCATTTGACCTCCCATGCAGTTGAAAAAAATAGGGAGGATAGTTGCTGACCGCAGGAGGGTGAAGATTCAAGTATGATTTCCAAATCAGAATCAGTCCCCCTAGAAATAAACATTGACGTGTTTTTGAAATTTTCGATTATACGTCCGCTTCTGACTTACAGGGATCAAGTTTTCGTTGGAACGCCCTGTATATTGTTCCTTCACCTAAAGTTGAAGGCTTTCCAGTGAAATAACGCCATTTTTCTATAGAAACAATCCGATCCTTGTTTTGAATGATCTGTTCTTTTTTGACAGCCCCAGGAATGATAGATGATGTGGAATATACAACATTTTTTACATAAACTGATAAAAAGAAATATATGCTGGTTAAATTTGATGATCTTGCTGGCAAATTATGAATGCTACCGATACTAATGTATCTATTGGAAAACTTTTTATTAGAGTATCACTTTATTTTTGATTGAAAATGGCTATAAACAAACACCTCCCAATTATAACACAAGCTGTAAACGATAGGGATAATATTTGTGTTTTCGCAATACACTGACGCTACACTAAAATTCGTGTGGAGCTAACGTGTGGATTCTTTGCTACAAGTCCCAAGACTATTCATTGTCTTCAGTTATATCTTCGGATAATTCACGAAACCAGATTCACGAAATATTTACAAAAATCTTTCGAAAACCTCCCTATTCAGATGCTCTCGACGTGTCTGAGCGAATCGATGAATAAAGACTTACTATTTATTATCGAATTTCAGTTATTGGACTGACGAAAAAATTATTGGATTCACAAAAAAAAGATCACCTTATTGACAATACACGATAAGCAAAAGGTTACCTTTGTTCAATCGTCGCAAAGATGTGCCTCCGTAGCCGGAATCCGAATGAACTGACGAGACAAGTGTGTCGTCGTCAGCAAAGCAATATATTAGATTCTTGGTTTTTTCCAGTAAGTCCTGGATATACAGTAAAAAGAGAGTTGGAGACAATATGGATCCCTGAGGAACACCGGCGTAGATGGTGAAAGTATTCGAGATAATCCATCAACGTTCACTTGAAGGTAACGTTCTTTCAGTAAGCTGAAGAGCCATACACAAAAATTATCCAACGAGCCATAGCTACGAAGTTTGGCCAGCAAACCCTTATGCCACACACGGTCAAAGGCCTGAGAAATATAAAGCACAACAGCTCTTGATTCTCCATGTTGCGTTATTCCAAATATGGGTAACATACGATAGAAGGTCGTTTGTTGATCTTTGTTTCCGAAAGCCATATTGATGATCGCTCAAGATGTTGAAGCCTTCCCAATATTCGAGGATATGGTGGTTAGCGATTTTCTCCATGATTTTTGATATCACTGATAGCAAAGCGACTCGTCTATAATCATTTGGAAGATTTTTCATGCCTTTTTTGGGAATAGGCTGAATGCGAGCAATCTTCCAACAAGAAGGGAAAAACGATTTTTTGTAAGACATGTTGAAAAGTCTGCAAAATATGGAATGGGACGCAAATAGCTCAGCTAGTAAGTTTGCTTATTCTATGGCTGTTGTTGCAATTGAACCATCCGCTTGTGTTAGTGGTGGAATTGTGAATTTTGTAAAGTTCTGATTAACAGCTTTAGCTACCGACCAGAAGGATCTAGACCCATTGTGATTGGCAAGCAGTTTATCCCTAATTCTCTGATTGTGAAGTTCTTTGCTTCCATTTAACCTAACTTTGCAGCTGTTGCGAGCATTAACAAACCTAGTTCGATTTTTGGCACTGTGATAACAGGGGTACCGCTTACTCCAGTACACCAAACTTTGTAATTTTATGAGATTTTCTATCACTTGACAACCATCATTTTGGGAAACATGTTACTGATAATGTTAATGTTTCAATTCCACATTATGAAACTTGTCTAATACTCTCCCAGAAACCTGTAATGATGTCCGTACCTCACTTGCAAATATTTCTCATTCATGATCTTAATCTCAATCATTTCGAGTGCCTGGTAGTGTGTTATGGGAGTGTTTTGAACTTTTTTGAACGTATGCATATTACATTACATGAACATCTTTCTTCTTCCATTTCAAACTTGACAAAACATCAGTAATTCGTGAAATCCATCATTTGATTATGTATGAATATCATGTAATCATAAATATTCAGGGAACGCTTCCATTAGATGTTTCTGAAGAACAGTTATGAATTTCATTTTGAATTTTATCAATAGCAATACAACAATACTTCAAAATTGTATCGATACATTTCCATTCCTGAAATACTCTCAACTGAATGCATCGAACGTATTCAAGAAACACTTTATTGTGCGATTTTCACTAAACAGTTTAAAAAAAACGCAACACGTGTTTCGCCATACAATGGCTTCTTCGAGCATGTCTTTACTAACTATATTCTACATATTCAATGCTCCTCTTCTACCCTCTTTTTATTGTATATCAATCCAAGGAAAAGATTCAAAAGATCAAAAGCCACAGAAGATTACCAAGCTCATCGAAACAAAACACTTGGTATCAACAATACGATCTCCACGTCGTGAGTTCGAAGAATCTATTGCAGACTCTGAAAACAATAAAAAACTGTACAAGTTCATACGATCTAACCTGAACACCAAAGTAAGCATTCCGCTCCTACGAAAACCTGACGGTTCCTTGTGTTCTAAAGACATCGAATCAGTAGAGATTTTGGCCGATTCTTTCACAAGCTCCTTCACGGTTGAGCCTTGAGATGACCAATTACCAAAAATTATAGCAGAACGACTACGTGATAATCTGACTAATGTGAAGTTTACTTCGGAAAAAATTAAAAATCATTTATTGAACATTGAATCGAATTCATCCCCTGGTTTGGATGGAATGAGCCCCTTTTTTCTCAAAAAGTTTTCCGAAACTCTCTGTTCTCCGTTGTCAACAATCATGTCAGTCTCTTTCGCAAAATCTCACATCCCATAGGCTTGGAAGGAGGCATCTGTCACCGCTATTTTCAAAAAAGGCGATAAACTCGATCCAATTACCTGCAGGTCCATTAGTCTTTTATCCGTACCTTCCAAAGTAATGAAATCCATCATCGTCGAAGAAAAAACGCAATAATAATGGTTTCGTCAAAGGTAGATCAACCACCAGCAATCTACTACAGTGCATGAACGATTGGACGACAGTTTACGATAGGAAAATATCGACAGATATCGTTTATCTTGACTTTGCCAAGACTTTCGACAGGGTCCCAGTGAGGAGGCTAATGCACAAACTTGACACACACGGTATTCAAGGCCAACTAAACCTATGAATTGAAAATTACATGACAGATAGAACTTACACGGTCAAAGTGGGTCACTCTTTTTCTTCGCACAGACAAGTCACAAGTGGAGTTCCTCAGGGATCTGTTCTTGGCCCGCTCCTCTTCGTTGTTTATGCAAGTGGTCTTGCTCTTCACATAAATTCTAGCAAGTCGTTTTATGCCAATGATACTAAACTGTATGGAAATGCCTTAGTCGAACATCATTCCCTTCAAGAAGACCTCAACTCGATTAGTCAGTGGTGCCAGGATTGGCTTCTACCTCTTAATGACGACAAATGCGTCGTACTTTATCAAGGAAAGAACAATCCACTCCATACGTAAACAATAAGCGGTCAATCGTTACGTATAGTGTCCTCACATGTAGACTTGGGAGTGACTATTAATACTGACTTAACTTGGTCCGAACATATAATATCCAAATGCAAACGCGCAAACACACTTATTTACCTCATCCGCAAAACGTTCCTCCATCTATCATATTCAAGTTCCATAAAACTCTACAAAACCTACGTTCGTCCAATCATGGAGTATGCAGGTCCAGTGTGGTGTCCTGTTCTGGTGCGCGATAGGGACTTGTTGAATAATGTACAGCGTCGAGCCACACGTATGACTTTTTGTTAAATTCGTCCAACCTATCCCGAAAGACTGAATATGGCACAACTGCTAGCTTTTGACCAACGTCGACTCCGTGGGGACCTCATCATATCTTTCCGTAGAGCTAAGTATAACTGTGCTAATCAGAAAGAACTTTTTGTTTTCAACAATAATTCGCGGTTACGTGGTCACACACTCAAATTAAAAAAGGAAAAATTCGAAACGAGGCAGAGACAATATTTTTTTGTGAATCGTATTTTCGAAACATGAAATAACTTACCCAACGATGTAAGAATTCTGACTTAGTGAACAGTTTCAAAAATAAAATAGACATTTGCTTATTTGCTTAATCGGCTCTATGCATATATTAATTTTTTTTTTCTTTTTGCATGCAATGTAATAACTTGTTGATATCCTTCGTTTTTAGGCTTACATAGGCTCAGCCTTTATTTATACGTAATAATAATAATAATAATATATTGCTTTGCTGATGACAGCACACTTGTTTCATCATTCAATTTGGATTCCAGGACATCGGCTACGGAGGCACATCTTCACCAGCAGCAGGAGGTTGCATATCTTATTGAGGATCCAGAAGTGATTTCGAATTGGGGTGAAAGTAACCAGGTTCAATTCATAGCCACAAAAACCCAGGCATCGGTTTTCTCCAAGAAGATAAATGTCTCCAAATCAGAAATGATAATGTCAGGTCAGATAATTCCGCTTTCTGCTTCGATAAGTTTGTTGGGGACACCATGTCTTAGTACAATCATTTCGCTGGAATTGCAAAGGCCGCTTCTCAACTTTTGATGATTCATAAAGCTCAGATTAGACAATCTTTGGAGTAATGTTCTCATGTATGGAGCTCTGCCCCCAAACATACCCTGAAGTTGTTGGATTCCATCCAGATAATAGCCATCCGCCTGATTGGAGACGCGAACATCACGTGCAACCTGGATAGCCTGGACAAATCTCCAACCTCCGAGAGAGGTTGGAGATTTGTCTCTCTTCTATAGATACTTTCACGGGTAATATTCAAGTGACTTGGATTCCACCAAGAGCGGTACATATCAGAAATACGCGACAGACTGTGGCTGCTCATCGTTTTGAGGTTCAACTCAGTACACCTCGAATTTCACTGTTTGATAACTCTTTCATCTGGATAACTGCCTTTATGTGAAACAAATTTCCAAAGAACGTTTTTCCAAATGGAGTTGATCTCTAGCAATTCAAATCCATTGTGAATGCTACTTCCGCACAGGCACTGCTCTTAGGGGTCCTACAGTGCTTGTGTTTTGTCCTTAAAAACATATACCTGATTTTACAATTTCAAGTACCTGATTCTTACCTAAGTTTGTAATGAATGTAATGAAACTTTGGTAAAAATCAAGTATTTGAAATTTAGGTACTTGAAATTGTAAAATTAGGTATATTAAGTATTGAATATGTAGAATATTGTTGATAAAGACACGCTCGAAGAAGCCATTGTATGGCGAAACACGTGTTGCATTTTTGTAAAATGTTTTAGTGAAAATATCACAATAAAGTTTTTTTTGAATGCCAATTCCATCATATATGTGAATCATTAAATTCTATAATCATCTCTTGATAATAACTTCCATTATATTGTTGTTGTAGCAGGAGATATAATTGTGTTAGTGGTAGTAATGATTTCAGCTCGTGATAATGAAGAAATGTTTTTTTAATCTAGTCAAAATCCACAAAAACCATAATGATGTAATATTCAAATAAGTATTACTATCATCTCTTCTTTATTCATGCATCTACTACATGGCAATGATTAGAAATTACGTGTAGCAACTGAAACTTTCACGGTTGAAGAAAAAAAATGAAGATATTATTTTTAATGATGGTAATAATTTCATACTGTCAAAATTACCAAAAATTTGAATGAACTGCGATACAAAGTTTTCACACCATTAGCTTTAAAGAACAATAGCGTAAAGTATTTTCAGAGATGTTACGAATTGTTAATTTGATGATAAAGCCAGCAGCAAACTAAGTCGCATTATATTTACTAGCAAGCAGAGGCGCAGGTGTTCGCATTAATTCTGTTTAAAAAAATTTGTTTTTTCGTTAACCAGCTGTCGCACCTCAACGAACGACAACCCTCAGAAGTCGAAACTTGTGCGAGCTAAGGATTAACAAGGTCTTACCTTTTAACGTGTGATTCCTAACACGGGTTGGACGATAGCAAGTGAAGATCGAACGCCGAACCGCTTGGCTACCGACCGACCAATTAACTTCAATCCCTGTAAAAAACCTACTGGCTGGTTTCACAATTCAGTATTGAATTGTCAATTTGATTTGAGAGTTTGTGTTCTTCTAATCTGACCAATATTCGCATTTTTCCTGTACCATCAGGCACCATATTTTGGCTCTTAACCATTTCTTCTTGATCATCTCCCTCAGATGTCTTTCATCAGCTAATTCTAGTATTTGACGGGTCAGAGATTCTGAGATCATCTCCACCAACATTATCGGACCAATGATGTATGATGATAGCAGTTTGGAAGAGTAATACACATTTCTATCTGCTGATTCCTAGGAGTATTTTTCCAATTCTACTGTATAGGTAATAGCAGTCAGTAACGGTTTCTGGAGGGCTATTGTAGACGATATTATAAGGAAGAAAAAGTTTAGGTTAAGAATGAACGAAACGACAAAAACCAAGATAAATATATCCCAGCTTCATATCACCAATACACGAAGAACTTTGGAAATATTTTCAAGGAACTAGGTGTGCAGGTGTTATTTAAAACAAGTCACATACTACAGAACATTTTAGGAAATTCAAAAGTCGAGAATTCTGAAAAGTCTAGAATTTACGAAGTTGAATGTAAGGACTGCGATGCAAAATATTAGGATAGACTGGAAGATCTATTAAAATAAGATATAAGGAACACCCAGCACACCTAAAATATGAAAGACCAGAAAAAGCAGCAGTCACTCATCAGATTATGCAACAAAACCACTCCATAGACTTTAGTTCATTAAGATTAGTTAGACAAGTCAACAACAGCAGGCATCTAGATGCCTATGAGAGTATAGGAGTGAGCAAACATAATAATACTATGAATAACGATGGTGGTCCAATACCTAATAGCATACTAATATAGCTTGTTGAAATAGTATTTTAATTATCAGATTCACCTGACTAGGGGCCATCCATAAATTACGTAACACGAATTTCAGAACTTTTAGATCCCCCATCCTTGAAACAGTTTGTCACATTTTTAGAACTTCTCCCTGATGTGACGTCACACATTTTTCAAACTTATGCATGTATTCAAAAATAATCGAAAGAAAACAGTTATTTTTATTTTTTTTCTTATTATTATCGAATAATCTTCAATTAAATTAACATAAAATCAAATATTTCTCGTGACAAAAAGAACAAACGGTTAGTTAGGAAATAATAAGCGATTAATTATGTTAATTGAGGATAAAAAACTCAAAACTCATCTTGTGTTCACGGGCTTTGGACCCACTCCTTTCTATTAGCTATGACTGGTAAATTAGGCACTTCATTTCCGTTCAGAATTTGAACGTGAGGAACATTAATAAAAATAGATCAAGTTCGAATTTTTTAAAAATTTTTCATTCACATATAAATTTCGTGTTATGGTATTTTAAATTTAAACATGTGACGCTTAAAAAGCTTTGACCCCCCCCCCCCCCCCCACTGTCCCTTGTCACACTATGTCACAATACGGTTATACCCTCCCCCCATTAACGTGTGACAGCTTTATGAATGGCTCCCTATTAGATGAGGCCACATTGTAAAATTAATTTAAGACAATTAAGAAGCAGATATCAAGCAGAGGTATCAATGGTATAAATAAGGTCAACATTGTATATTCAGCTCAATAATCCTCTTGAGGATGATCACTTGGTGTTCGAAACACGTGGCGAGGTGTTAGAAATAAAGGTTTGATGTTGGGATAAAACTCCAGTGATATCCAAGTGAAAACTGAATTTTTCAACTACCTTATACATGTCTAATTTTTTTTCTATCAATAAACATGTACATTCGACTTCTGACAGACTCTTGTTTTTGGTTCGGAATGCGATTAGTGTTTGATGCGTTTTTGAGTATAAGAATTTCACATCATTTTTTTTTCAATCAACCGAAGCGATTTAATTGTGTTCTAGATGGAAATAGTGTTATCAAATAGCGTAAGTTATTTTCATGGTACGTTTCCATCATATCATGTTTTGTTTTCGAGTTTCCGAATATACTATCATCCGAATAATTCGAGTTCTAATATACTCCATCGCCCGCCATGGGAACATTGGCTCTATGAAGTCTCTAGATCATGGGTATGCATAAATGATTTCTATAGATTATTCTACTTATCATGTCATCTATGTCAAAATTCGTACGTGACATGCAATACTCATAAGTTAAGGTAGACCTTCTTGGCACAGACCAAAATCCACCAGATAAATTTTGTTTCATAATGTTTTCATTTTATTTTCAACTCAACACTTTACTCAGATTGTGACTCGTAGCCTACCTTTACTTTCTTTATATATTCGTTGATTTTGGAGCCCACAGTTCTTCAAAGTCAATGATTCAATAAACCCCGTTAATTTTCTATATCCCGGCTATGATTTCCACTCCCGATTCAGACCTAACTTGGCAATATCTCTTTTTATCAGAAGCGATATCTCCTCTCATCGAGAGAAAAGGCTGGAACCTCAAAATTTTGATGTTATGTGGCTCAATATAATCACGAAAGATCAACAAATTCACGTGTTGCGTTTATCGACCACCTAGCGATTCACAATATAGGGCAATATTCTCTCCACTTGCAAACACCATTGACTTTCTGCAAATCAATCATCCCAGTGATGAAAGTTCCATATTCGGTGACTTCAATGTCCACAATATCGAATGTCTCAAATTTTCAAGTATCAACGACGAACAAGGTCGCAAAGCTGAGGCTTCTGCAATAAGCAGCGGACTCACTCAGATTATAAATGAGCCAACCAGAATTCCTGACCGAGATTGAGAATATGCTAGTCTTTTGGATCTATACCAAACAATCAATCCAGAAATTTACACAGTCATCGTAAGGTCTCCATTGGGATCTTCTGATTACAAACTCTTTTCAGTGTTGAGTGAATTACCAATAAACGTTGGGGAACAATCTAAGACGCGCAAAGTTTGGCATCACAGATCAGTTGAATGGAAGGATCTTCAAGACCATTTCCGAAATTTCCTCTAGATTTTTGTTTCAGCTCTAATGATCCATCATATTGTGCTTCTGAAGTCACACAAGTTATTCTACCATCCATGGAAGGACCTTCTAACGGCTGACCTTGATTCAACAAAAATTGTGAGTGAGCTTTCGCTTCCAAAAATCTCGCCTACCGGCAGTGGCGCAAAAATCCCAGTGTCAAAAAGCGAACTAGATTTGTTAATGCTCGCTACAGCTGCTAATTAAGGATGAATGAAAGCAAAGAACTTCACAGCCAGAGAATAAGGGATAAATTGCTTGCTAATCCCAACGAGTCTAGATCCTTTTGGTCGGTAGTTGACGCTGTTAATCAGAAGTTTACAAAAACACAATTCCACCACTATCACAAGAGTATGATTCAATTACCATAACAGCCATATAAAAAGCAAATCTACTAGCTAAACAATTTGCGTCTCACTCCACAGTCAATTTTCTGGAAAAGGCAACACCCACTATTCCCACACCAGAATCCACAATGCCGGAAAATACTTTTCGACAGCGTCTAGTCAGGCGAATTTTTAAACAGCTCAGGCGTCTGGCCCTGATGAAGTCCCGTCATGGTACTTAAAAAAAGCGCATATTAACTCGCACCAGTATCTTGCAGACTTTTCAACCTGTCTTACAAGAAAGAGGTTTTTTCTTTTTGTTGGAATATTGTTCGCGTTCAGCCTATTCCCAAAAAGGGCAAGAAAAATCTTCCAAATGTCTATAGACACCAGTCACTTTGCTATCATATATTTGCTCAAATATTTGGAAGGCTTCAATATCTTGAACAATCATCAATATGGTTTTCGGAAACAAAGATCAACAGGATACATTTCACTACTTCGGACTTCCATTGTCTACTATATAAAATGATTTGAAATCCCTGAAACAAGTAAAAAAGAATAATTAAAAAATAATAGTTGAAAATAACAATTATATTAAGCAACAATAAAGCTGAAATGAAATGATAGTGAAATAACCTACAAGTAAAAATATAATAATTGAATAAATAAAAATTAAAGGAATGCAAAAAGAAAATAATTAAAAAAAAATAAAATAAAAAGTGTAGAGATTCCAAGTCACGTTAGTTCACGACGTTTCGATTGTTGGTATCTACAATCGTCTTCGGGTGATGACTGGACTGATTCCTCCGAGAGATGACTATTTTATAGGTCGTTGAAATACTTTCACTTTCTCTACTTTCCATTTTCCGCTTCACTGATTCCGTGAGAGATGACCGTTTTGGCGGGAGTTGGTCATTTTTCGTTTGATGATGGGTTTTCAACGACCTATAAAATAGTCATCTCTCGGAGGAATCAGTCCAGTCATCACCCGAAGACGATTGTAGATACCAACAATCGAAACGTCGTGAACTAACGTGACTTGGAATCTCTACACTTTTTATTTTATTTTTTTTTTAATTATTTTCTTTTTGCATTCCTTTAATTTTTATTTATTCAATTATTATATTTTTACTTGTAGGTTATTTTACTATCATTTCATTTCAGCTTTATTGTTGCTTAATATAATTGTTATTTTCAACTATTATTTTTTAATTATTCTTTTTTACTTGTTTCAGGGATTTCAAATCATTTTATATAGTAGACAATGGAAGTCCGAACTAGTGAAATTCATCACGAAACATTGTCAATCACCTTCAAACAAACATCAACAGGATACCTTCTATCGTATGTCACCCATATTTGGAATAACGCAATCGAGAAACATGGAGAATCAAGAGCTGTTGCGCTTGATATTTCTAAGGCCTTCGACCGTGTGTGGCATGAGGGTTTGCTGGCCAAACTTCAATACTATGGCTTGTCGGATCATTTTGTGTATGACTCTTCAGTTCCAGGAAAAAACGTTTCCTGCAAGTGGCCGTCGATGGATATCTCTTGATCAACGCTGGTGTTCCCCAGGGATCCATACCTATTGTCTCTAACCCTCTTTTTATCGTATATTAATGATATATCGGAAAAAACCAAGAATCCAATATATTGCTTTGCTGATGACAGCACACTCGCACACACACAGGACATCGGCTACGGAGGAACATCTTCACCAGCAGCAGGAGGTTGCATATCTTAATGAGGATCTAGAAATGATTTCGAATTGGGGTGGAAGTAACCAAGTTCAATCCAATGCCACCAAAGTCCAGGCATCAGTTTTCTCCAAGAAAGTAAATTTCTCCAAACTGGATATAATAATGTCAGGTCAGGTAATTCCGCTTTCTGCTTCGATATGTCAAAGGCGCCAATATGTCTTGGCACAATCATGTCGCTGGAATTGCAAAGGCTGCTTCTCAAAACCTTGGAACACTGTTCCGAACCAGACAACTGTACACATCTCAGCAACTTTCGATGCTTTATAAAGCTCATATCAAACCTTCTTTGAAGTATTCTTCTCATGTATTGAGCTCTGCCCCCAAACATACCCTGAATTTGCTGGATTCCATCCAGAAAAGAGCCATCCGCCTGATTGGAGACTTGAACTTAACGTGCAATCTTGATAGCCTGGAACATCGAAGAAAGGTTGGAGATTTGTCTCTTTCACGGGAAGTGTTCAAGTGACTTGGCACATTTGACGGACTGTGGCTGCTCATCGTTTTGAGGTTCTACTCAGTACACCTCGTACTCTACTGTTCAACAACTATTTCATTTGGAGAACTGTGTTTATGTGGAATAAACTTCTCGAGAATGTGTTTCCAAATGGATTTAATCTCTAGCGATTCAAATCTAATGTGAATCGCTACTTTCACCCAGTACCCCAAGGATTTTCCTATAGTGCTTATGTTTTGTTCTAGAAAAAAATACTTACTTCTTTAATTCATTTAAATGCTCACAGCTTTTTAATTTATTTTGATGCTCACATGCTTTTTTTTTTCTTATGATGCTCACAGTTCTACAGGTTATTTTGGTGCTCACAAGAGGAGTTCAACATTGAATAGTGCTATGTCAAAAGTTTGATATCTTTGTCGCCAAGTTATCATATCGTAGTGATTACCAATGGAACACTTCGAATTGTAAGTCACTATGTATTTTATATGACACTAATAAATCACATTACGAGTTCATTCACAATAACAACTTAGCTACAACAGTATATTTGACTGCCTTGAACCATCCTAATTCCTATTCGTAAACAATAGTATGCATCATCGGTCACAAGTCGCCACAACATCATTCGAGAAAAGAAATATAGCGTGTAACAACGAAAACTTAACAGAGTCGTTTTTGAATATAAAAAGTGAGATTTTTAAAAAAAGTTCGGACACGTCGATTTCTAATTAAAGGGGGACACCTTTCAGACGTCGTCGGACGCACCCCTTTACAACTTTGTTAAAAGAACATTTTTGTAACGATTAGTTTTCGAGATAATTTGAAGTTAAAATTGCCATGTTAATAATACATTAGACAGACCACTCGGTAACTTGTATGCCTAAATAAAAAAAAATGTCGAGCAGTTCTTCTTATCAGTTTTTTGTTAAATAAAATCCCTTTTTTAAAATCAATACCCAATCCTCTTCTTCCAGTTTTCATTAGTACATCGTTCGATTGTTTTGTTTAAACGGGTCGTGTATTGTTATGTGTTTGAAAATGCCTTACACTACTGCTGAAAGGGTTTCAGTTATTGCTTTATTTTTTGGCAACTACCAAAATGCTCATAGAACATCAATTTTATTTAACGAGCAAAACCCTAATAAACACTTGAGCAGAAATCACTTTCTGGATTTGGTCACAAAATTCAGGGAGACTGGTTCGGTTTTAAATAAGAAAAGAAATGTTCAGAGAAGGGTAGTGAATGACGATAATGCGATTGGAGTGTTTGGTCAAGTCATCGCCAATCCCAGGTTGAGTACCAGAGGTTTATCAGCAATAGTCAGAATAAGCCATATAAGCGCATGGAGAATCCTTAAAAACCACAAATTCCATCCTTACAAAATTAAACTTGTTCATGAACTCAATGAGGATGAATTTGACCGAAGACAGAAGTTTTGTGAGGGCATGAGTGAGAGATTAATGCAAAATCCCGAGCTGCTTTTTAACATCTGTTTTTCGGACGAAAGCTCATTTTATTTAAATGGTTGCGTGAACCGTCACAATTGCCGTTATTGGTCGGATGAAAACCCAAGATAATACGCAGAAATACATACCCAACATCCCCAAAAGTTGAATGTCTGGGCCGGAATATTAGGCAATCATATTATAGGTCCATTTTTCATTGATGGAAATTTAACCAGTGATTCTTATTTACAACTCCTTGAAGAGGCAATACAACCTCGTATAGTTGAACAGGATCCAAGATGTCGAGATGAATTTATCCATTTTCAACAAGACGGTGCACCACCCCATTATGCCCAGCAGGTTCGAAATTTTTTGAATAATCATTCTGGAGGACAATTGAATGGCAGAAGAGGTCCAATTGAATGGCCAGCACGATCACCAGATTTAACACCACTGGACTACTATTTGTGGGGATATTTAAAGTCTAAAGTTTATGCTACACAGCCAGCCAATTTGGATGAATTACGTCGTAGAATCATTGATGAATGCCGAGCTATAACTTCTGAGATGTTGAATAATGTAAGAGCAAAATTCGAACAAAATTTTTATTGTTGCATGGAGCAAAATGGCGCACATTTTGAACATTTACTCTAAATTTCCTATGTGAGTTACCCTTACTAGGTGTTACTTTTATTGTGTGTGCTTTAAAAACAATTATTGGGATTTATTAACCATAAAACAGTTTTTTCAACTTTTCTATGTTACCAGCATTCAAGGAAATCAGCAGGTTGTATTCGTTGTGTAGGTAAGTTCTTAGTATGATTCACTTTTTTATCATAAGTATAAAATATCCACGTTAAAAGGCAACCTTCATAAGGAGGTGCCACTCAATTTACCTAAAATGTAAGGGTGGTAACCAACCCCATCCCCCGAAAAAATCTCCTCGTAATAAACAAATAATTCTTACTTTTTTACGAAATCAAATGGACGCGTATTAGCAGGTTGTCATTAAAAGCAAAAATTTTTTTTTTATGAAAGTTCTGAACGTAAATTGTACCTCAAAAACGATTTGATTTATTTTAAAAAGAGTTGAACTCAATAAAAATACCTTTAAATCTTAAAATTATTTCGAAAACTAATCGTTACAAAAATTTTCTTTTTACAGAGATGTAAAGGTATTCGAAAGACCTTTGAAAGAAGGTGCCAGTCGACCTACTGTCCCTATCTAAATAAGGGTCGTCGGACAACCCCTCCGAGGGGGTGCGTACTACAACAAATCTGATTAGTCCGAATGGTGTCCCCCTTCAATTAGAAATCGATATGTCCGAGCTTTTTTTAAAAATCTTACTTTTTATATTCAAAAACGGCTCTGTTAAGTTTTCGTTGTTACACACTGTATATTTCACACAATGATATAATTCTGAATAAAAACTATTGTTTGGGATTAAATAAACATTTATACTGTGAAAAGTAGCGAAACCTAAAAATGTTGTCAAAATAATCAATAATTTGATTCAGCTTTTCCCTATTCCTGAAAACTTTTGTAGAAATTGTCATATTCTAAACGCTAATATTGATTTTAAAATGTTAGAATTTATGAATGTAAGCTTACATTTAGAATGCGAGTAGTCAAGGAAATGTCTTATTATCGGATATAGTACCAATATACCACAGAAAAAATTTGAGGTTATTCTCATGTTCAGTCGAAGATTGTGATGAATACTACGACTATCACCGTAGGTTTTTCCTATTTGCTTTACATATTGAATAATGTTTTCGACCTGCAATTATTCACACGTGCTATATACCTATCGCCACTATTTGTGGTCAGAATACTCAAATAGAAACAATTATACTCAGAGATTTTATTTTTCATAATGAATTTACGACGAATTCCTTCACATACAAAGATAATGTACATAAAATTCATGGCCACTCAAATTGCAATGTTGCAATATGAACACAAATTTTGTGTTGAACGTGTGCTGAATTGATAAATGAACAATGCGGCTGTTGAACAGTGGTTCAAATTGTAATTGCAAACGTTTAAAGAATTTACTTGATCGATTTTGTAGTGATAATAATAACACTTTCTTAGAGATATTTTATCTGACTGAATATCAAAATTGGGCTATCTGTCCAAAGTCAGATCATTTCAAGGATTTTTATAAATCCCCAAATTAAAATTGTTGTACCTTCAACATTGGATATATCATTAATATCCCCATGCTTATCGAATGATGTTTATCAAAAAATTATTCGTTTTGAAAAATGTTTTGAAAGATTTCAACAATTTGTATCTCGAAAACGAATGATTTTTCGATAAAAGTTTTATAGGAAAAAGTTATTTATTTTGACGAGACCCACTACATACTCAGTTTTTGTAATGTTTCTTCAAAGCAACTTCACTTAGCGCCCTAGAAACTAAGTAATATGCATCGATAAAGAAAATTGTAAATATCTCGAAAAAGATCACCTCCAGAGTTGTTGAGGAAGTGTACCTTTTCTAATTGGAAATGGTGTGGGAATTAGGTTTCTTCATGAAAGGTTCCAAAAAATTATTCTCAAAAAAGTCAGGGCAATTTGAAATAGTTATTGATAACTGATGGGAGACAATTTTTGTGCCTTTTTTAATTTAGGATTCACATCATTTGACGATTCAGTAATGAAAACTGCTCATTATAAAATAAAAAAATATATAAATCAGTCGTTCCAGAAAACTCTTGTCTTGAAACTGAAACTCGTGGAAAAAACAAAAAAAGTGTTTCAAAACCTGCCAAATTTTGGTAATGATATAATTCCATCTTGAACCGAAAAAGGTGTAGCTGCATTACTTACATTATACACTAAACACAATAATCTAATAAATGAATGCGGATGTTTTTCGACAAGAGATGTTTCACAAAGTACTAATTCTTTTTCACATCAGATAGAACCGCACGAAGCAATTGCATGATGAATAAAATTAATGCTCTTCTGAATATCTCTGCTTCCATAATAGGTATTAAACAGTGAAAGTTGATATAATTCTCGAAACAGTTACTCCAGATACTAGATAACTATCGGTCGTGAGTAAAAAAACAAGGAGTCGGCTTTGAAGTGTAGTGTTGCAGTTACATTGAAGATGCAAATGATTACATAAATTTGCGGGGCGAATCCCGGAAAATATATTTACGAGTAGTATCATTATTTTGTAAATTAAAACGAATATACCATATACTCGATTCACCAGTTGAAAAATTGATTTGGAACTGTAGAAAATGAGACATTAGAGGAAGTAGCCTCACATAAATTATGATTTATGACTTCAAATTTTTCGTGCTCTCGAATCATGTTAGGATTTTTTTCTAACAATGATATATATCAATTCTATATTTGTATAAATGTAGTTGATATACGGACGTGTAATCGAAAATTTCAAAGAACACGTCAATTTTTATTCCTAGAGGAACTAATTCTGATATGGAAATCATACCCGAAACTTCACCGTCCTGCGGTCAGCAACTATACCACCTCTATTTTTTTCAATGGCATGGAAGATCGAGTGATATATCATTTGAAAGGTCTTTTGTCCCTTTATTACTTCTACAATTTTTTTCTGAATTGGTTCATTCGTTATTGAGAAATTAAACGTTGAACGTTTTATTTAAAAAAAAAACAGAAAAGTCGCTGTCGCTCATTCTATTGAGGAAAATCAACAAAAGTAATATCAATGGCAACTCAACAAACGAATAAACTGATCAAAATGAACTCCATCTAGTTCCAAACAATAATACAGTCTACTTTCAAAAGCGTTCCTTTCATTACTAAAGATGTCCGGAGTCAGAAATCGGCATTCCCCAACAATTCTATATTGCAGGTTTTAACATGGACGACAGTGTTAGTTTTTTCTGCACTGGTAGTTTTTGTTGAATCTAGTTGTCGCAGAACAAAAAGTAGATAGTTGGCCACTGTCACTTCTTCACGAATTATTATTCAGTAATCCTTGTACACTGTGTAATCCAACATGGTTTATTCTACTGAAGAAAGAATAGAAATTGTTGCAACGTATTATCGAAATAATGAATGTGCTAAAGCTGCTGCAAGAATTCATAATACGAATCATCCAGACCACAACGTGAGTCATTAATACGTTGAACAGTTACTGGATAATTTTCGAAATCCAGGTTCTGTTAACAACAAAAAACATGAAGTATCCTGTCCTGTCAGAAATGACAGAGTTGAAGATGCAGTTTTAGGAATGGATAATCGACAATCTAACAGACAAGTAGATAGACCGTCTGGTGTATCAGCTACTAGTGTTTTTCGGATTTTGAAAGCCTACAAATTCCATTCTTTCAAAATAAGGTTAATTCAGGAATCAAACGTAGATGATCCTGATTGTCGACCTCAGTTTTGTGAGGTAATCAGCGAGAAATTGACTAATAATCCAAGCCTATTATACAATACATGTTTTTCGTACGAAAGTTCTTTCATGTTGGATGGTGATGTGGATAGACATAATTGTCGTTACTGGAGCGATGTGAATCCTCATTTGGTGATGGAAACACCGTGGAACTACCGTGACGTAGTGGTTCAGGAGTTCTTGCTACATGGCCGTACGGTCAATCAGGAGTATTATCTCAAATTTATGCGCCACTCGTGAGAAACAATACGAAGAAATCGTGCGGTAATGTCAAAAAACAATTAATGGCCTTTACATCGCGATATTGCAGCTACTCATTCGTTATTGCTTGTTTGTAATAATGGTTCAGCCACTGTATTCATCAGATTTGGCCTCATGTGACTTTTTTCTGTTCCCAAGATTGAAGAAACCCATGAAAAAACCGTGTTTTGAGACGAATGAGGAGTTGAAAATCGAATTACTGAGAGAGCTTAAGGACATTCCAAAAAGTACAAGTATATCTGAGGTGAACTACTTTGAAGGGGACAAAATAGAAATTGATGAATAAATGAATATATTCTGGAAAAAAACCAAAATTTACATTATTTTTGAACACACAGCGTGTACTACACTAGTCGTACAATAATCTAATTTATTATATCGGATTGATATTCTGTGATATTCTGTCATGAGTGTTGAAAAGTCTCCTGTTCATGATGAGAGTGAGAGACGGGTTTGATTATGTTGACAAGTTGATCGAAAATAAAAAAGTTGCTGTCGATTTCAAATATTTTAAGTGACTAGATTATTGCTATTAGTTATTTCTGAATTTTCAGACTTCAAATCACTATATTTATATTTGACAATACGTTTACGCAACCATCATCAAGAATCACTGTGTATATGTGCAAATTTGGCAAATTCTATAGAAAAAAATCGTGTATACTTAACAAAAAATTTCTGTTATTGGTTGAAATTTTGTATACCTAATGATTATGGAAAAAAATATCAATGATTGAGATATTGATTTTGCATATAAGTCAGCTACTTTGTAATTTTATCGAACGGAAATACGACTATTTGTGAAACATTATGAGAACGTTCCTATTGAAAGACCTGGTATATGAAATGAATATCATTGAAACACATTTAATTGCAAGTAAAACGGAAGGAACTTAACAAATGAATTGTTCAGGATTTAACAATGTAATATTATTCAAGAAGATTATTCCTCGAGAGTCAGTCAACTTTCCAATTACGAAAAGAAATTTAATAGACGCAGAAGCGCAGACATATCGTATGCTATCGAGCTCACAATAACCATCTCATTGTGAATCATTTCCTTCCTTACTACTGTTCACTTCCATCACATTTACAGAGTCACTCAAGGAATTGAGGTCGAGTTGTTTGAATTGAGAATACTTAACTCTGTTTCAGAATTTTTCGAAAAGTTTCTCTTCTCACACCTCAGCCTCTATATGGTCTTTAAGTCACTATTATCGGCCCTGAGTCATCAGTCCCCTCAGAGCTACTTCTTGCCATAGGTAAGGTTAGGTCAAAAGTGAGTGGGTCTATTCGACCCTCCATGGCAACCCGCAAGGGTTTATTGTGCCCCACACCTATTCAAACTCGGTTAAATTAACCCAGGTTCTTAACGGAGCCGATTAGTTTATATTGTGAGTGATGTTTTAAGTCAGATGGTAAAAGTGTGATTCTGCCAAACTTTAAAAACCTGATTCGGTCCGCAACGGGGTAGGCACAAAGTATATGCTCCGCTGTTTCATTATTTTCCAAAGAGAGGCGACACACACTGTCTTCCGACAGTCTGAGTCTATGTATATGATGATTCAGACCATATTGACTATAGTTCATCCCTACTGTAGTCCAAAAACTGCTTGGTTTCAAGCTTCGAAGGGTAATGAAAACCTTGGAGTGAGCCAATCCTAGAAGATTCTGCCAGAAGTCCTTTTTGCCATCCAAGTGTTCAATGTTTGTTTGGCAAAACCTAAAGCAATGCCAATGATAGGTTCTGGTCCGATGAAGCTGCTTGCAGCACCCTCCTTTGCAATATTGACACATAACTTAATTTATTAATTGATTTGAAATATATGTTTAAAACTAGCAGACCCGGCTTCGAGTTGCTGTGGCTAAGGTTTTTGTTATATTACATTGTAGTAAACTATTTAAGAGGAACGGTAGGAGAATATCAGTCACGGGGACCACCATGCTTTTTTACATAGGCCATTTGTAAAGAAATATGGCGAACTAAATGACAGATTTTTTACTACCGTAACCTTTCATTCAATGAAATTATTATTTACGAACGGAAAGGGAAACGTTAAAGGTGGTAAAAAATCCACTGGATTGGGATTTGAAGGGGAAGGACTTTGAACACGATTGTTTAAATTTTTTCTACAGTTGATATTAAGCAAAAAACAATACAAAAGAATTATTAAAATTTAATATTATTTGCATTCCATTTGTAACAAATGAGTGTATCACAAAGTTGTTAATAAATAACATGTCACACTTAAACTTATGAATGAGATTGATAGGGCAGATAGTCTTAAATCTTTAACAATAATATTCATTATTTTGAATTATAAATACTTTCAATTTCAATTTAATTTAGCATTAATCAGTGCACAATATTTTTCGTGAACCTGTCATTAGCTAACACAAATAGATTCGTTTCCCTACACGTGAACATGCAACATGAGAAATTGCCCATGAGAAAAACATGGATTTTCCAAATCTAAACCACAAATGGACATTGTTTGGCATTGAGACTTATTTATAGACATGGCAAAAGCTAAACGAATTGGAAACTATAGCCTTCTGAAGGGTATGGTAGAATCTGACGGTATCATTGGAATACTTGGCAACAGGACCATTTCTCCTTTAAACTTCTCAGTTGGAATGGTTGCTTTGAGAATATTTTCGGTGATCTTTTTGATGACCAAACGCGTACCGTTGCATAATTGAGGAGGATTCAAATTACATAGGAGAACAATAGGGGAACCAATCTCTACTCGAAGATAATGTGGTGGCATTCCAGGTATATCTAGTCAATTTAAAAATTCAATTGGAAAATTTACACTTTCATTTTCATCATCAGTCTAAGTAACACGTAGCCGGCTGTGCTAACACCAAAAGTTCAAAAAGTAAAAACAATTGAATTTCACGGTATTTCGTTTACTACAAAATAAATTCAACTTATACTTTAACCTCAACAACACGTGGTGGTTATGCTATTGAATTGTAGCTTGTGTGACACGTTTGTAGGTTTAACATAGCAACGCCATCTATTGATTACTTATTCGATCCAGTCAACAGATATCGCCATCTGTTAGAATCGTTTGGAGTTAACAGATAATCAAACTGCACACGGTCTGCAAATTTTATTGAAATCGGTTGAGTAGTTTAGGAGTCCATCGCGGACAAACAACGTGACACGTAATTTATATATATTAGAACATGTTTCTCCATGAACCACAACCCTCAGAAGTCGAAACTTGTGCGAGCTAAGGACTAACGAGGTCTTATCTTTTAGCGTGTGATTCCTAACACGGGCTGAACGATAGCAAATAAAAATCGATGGTTCAGCCTGCGGCTTAAACCATCGACCAACACACGGTCAATTAAGCGAGTGAACAAAGCACCCACGTCGAACCGACCCGCCGGTTCGACGTGGCCGGTTAATTGAAACAAAACAAGATTGAAAGGGAGATATTTTTAGAACAGGTCAGTTTTGAACAGATCACAATTTTGAGAAATATAAAAGTATAGCATCCTGTTGAGAATTGGTTCTGTTGAAATCTGTTAACCAGTTGTCGCACCCTAATGAGTGACAACTCTCAAAACTAGAAACTGGGGATTGATGAGGTCTTACCCTTTGACGTGCGATTCCTAAATTAATAAAATAAATTGTGATTGATGTACAGCTTCCATATGAACGAGTATATTCAAATCACTTCAGAATATTTATATATGTAGACACTGCTCCTTATATCTCTATTGCCAAAAATGTTATGTAGTGAGAGGTGACGAGTAGCATGCTCCCTGCGTCCCTCTGACTACATTACCGGAAACATGTCAATGAGACTTCACGAAACGTAACCGAGTCACTGTGGATGTATTCTTATGATGATATGTCTTGTGACTCGGTTTATAACTTTTCCGCGATTGGGAAATGATTTTTCCACCAGAGATAGCTATGAGTTGTTATGGATGGTATTATTGTATTACATTTTGAACAGATGGATTTTTTAATCATGTTCAAAGGGGTTCGTAGTGATTTGGTAAAATCTGGAAAAATCAAATCAGCGCTCTTGTATTATTTTATTAGGAAAACCATATGCGCTTTCAGAAATATGATCGCCTCTTCATGAATCGTTTTTTCCTCCTTGAATCGAAAGCAGATTTCACTGGCAGCAGTTTTATCTGTAAGAATATTCAGTTCTCCACGTTGCAGACAAATTAGAAAAAACATAAAAAAAGAGAGTGCTCAGTCTCAGAAAATTTGAAAGACAGCAAACAGCTGTTCAGTTTTATTTCTTCTATTCAAGTCGACTATATCAATTTTCTTTTTTTTTTTCAAAATTTCACATCTCATTAGCAGAAAAACAACTAATGACTATAATTTCAAAAGTAAGTAATTGTTATTAACTCTCAGAAGAACCAATAAATTTCATGAATTCACGGGTATCCTATCATAATTTGACAGGTAGAATATTTTTAATCCATAAATAACGGATTGTTTTTACAAGCACCTGATCGAATCCAATTAACATTCACTAACAGGATTATAACTTGTGTCATTACATAATAAAGGCTTTATGTAATTTGATAATACCATCTACATGAACATTATAATCTGAAGGTTTTTAATTGGTTACAGGTAATGTGGTGCTTTAATAATTGCTTTTTTCATCGAATAAAATCTCATTCGAATTTGAGATTTGGTATCGCAAAACTCACTATATCCATTTTGGTCAATATACTGGGCAATTGGAATTCTGAATGAATGCCCGCTCCTTTACAAAATTTTTATGGATTCTCTAATTTTTTCCTAAAAGTTCGAGCTTAAAGTCGAATTTCGACTTTAAAGTTGAAATTACGACTTTCAACTCGTAATTTCAAAATAACGACATTAATCTCGATATTTCGAAATTACGATTTTGATTTATGATGGAATTGGCTGATAGTTGATAAAAATTCATAACTAACGTATTTAAAAAAGACCTCATTGTGAGATTTTCACTAAACAGTTTTACAAAAATACAACACATGTTTCGCCATACAATGGCTTTTTTGGGTGTGTCTTCACTAACTATATTCCACATATAAAATGCTTTTTATACCTAATTTTACAATTTGAAGTACCTACATATCAAGTACCTAGGTTTTACTTGATCATTTATTGTTTCATGTGTACCTGAGTTTGTTATGAATTGAATTACCCGAGCTTATGTACCAGTTTCCACATTTGAAAAAATATTTAGTATCGGGCAGTTATTCAATTCTAATTGATCATTCATAGACTATTGAATATTCCAAAGTCTGAGAGCAATTTCCAGAGAGAACCGAGTTTGATTAAACAAATAGCGGTCAACAACGGTTATAAGGTAGATATTATAGACTCCATTCTTTCCAAAAAACTACCCTCGGACCAGGTCTACCCAAATTCAAAATACGATAACGTTAGTTATAGAATATTGTCATATTTGGGTGAACCCAGCAATATTATTCCCTGTTTCTTGAAGAAAGAATGCGTAAACGTAGCTTACAGAATTTCTAATAGTCTAAGTGAATTTATTAAAAATAATAAAGACAAAACTTCGGTGTCGGATAAATCAGGAGTATATGAGCTGACTTGTGGCTCTTGCCCAAAACTGTATATTGGCAAAACAGGGAGAATATTTTCTGAAAGAAATGAAGAGCATTAAGACGTATAACATTTAGAAGAGAAATGTTTGAAACTCAATCTCTAGAATATTTAAAAATCGATAGATTCAAGAATTCGGGTAATTTACTGGATGGCCAATTAGAATTGAATAACTCCCCGTTATTAAATATTTTTCAAATGTGAAAACTGGTACATAAGCTCAGGTAAATTAATTTATTACACACTCAGGTACACATGAAACATTAAATGACCAAGTAAAGCTCAGGTACTTGAAATGTAGGTAGTTCAAACTGTAAAATAAGGTATATAAAGCATTGAATATGTAAAATATAGTTAGTAAAGACACGCCCGAAAAAGCCATTTCATGGCGAAACACGAGTTGCGTTTTTGTAAAACCGTTTACTGAAAATCTCACAATAAAGTGTTTTTTGAATACGTACGATTTTGAATTCAAAATTTCCACTTCAATCTTGTAATTTCTAGTTTAAAGTCGAAATTTCGAGATTAAAGTCGTAATTTCGAGATTGAAGTCGAAATTTCGAGTTTCAAAGTCGTAATTTTCAAGAAACGAATAATAAAAATAGGTGGTCCTTCTGCGCTTTCCTGAATGTACAAGAATTTTTCTAATGATATTTTTTTATTCAAATAATCTGTATTTTTTCGTGTAATAGTATAATTGAAAATGTATTCTTATATTATATACTTAGAACTGAAAACTCCATTATCCACTATCCAGAAAAGTGGATTTCAAATTATCCATTGATAATTTCACATGCTGATTTTTCTGTGAACTGAAGATAACTCTGTTTTTTTGTTCAACAGTGTCGTTCAACAGTTTTACATGATGTTTGATTTCTGCGAGTTTGATACGAAAGTCTTGCAACTCAGTTCACCAGTGCAGAGGTTTTCAGGAAAAACTCAATATTTGGGTTCACCATTTACTTCATTATTAGTGGATTTCGAAAAGTTATTGCACCTCGAAAGACTTTTGATTGGAAGAGATTCGTTGTGGATGACTGAATATTTCTTACTATTGTTTTGGGTACATAACCTTCTACAATCAGAAGAATAAACAAAGGTAATTCAATAATCTGCTGAGGTGTAATAAAGTGCAGACTGAAAAGTTCACCTCGAATAGTTACTGCGTAACTGAAAAATCCAATTGGTCAGTAACTTGTCGTGTTCATAAACTTTGCCTACAAGTTGAAAAAATCAAATGAAAAATAAAATTTCCATACGTAGCTTTCTGTAGTAACTAACGTTTCGGAGAACTATCTTTTTCCGTTTTCAAAACCCAAAATTCACTTTTAATCTTCCGCCTCAATTGTGAACAGCTATATTTCTTTTGACACACGTCAGATTCTCTACTGATTCAACTTTGTTTATTTTTCAGATTTTCAATTTTTAATTATGTGTTTACTGAAATGGGTTAAACATGTATCTAGTTTGGAACGCTTATAGACTATGAGGAAAGGTGGTGGTATTGAATGTGCAAGTCAGATTTCAAAGAGGGGACACTTTCACGTCCAGAGATACCTCTGTCAAAGTCTGTTTCGGCTTTTTGTAATGAACATTGGGAGAGACAATGAACATTAGTGAAATCTGGCTACATGTCCTCAAATGTACACAAAACAGGTCATACAATCCTATTGATAGAAACAAAGCCACGCCCACCAATGATGATATGAAACCGGAGACAAATAAAAACATTGTAGTTTCTGCGTTGAGAACAACAAGAGCACTTCGAAAGTTACCTCATCGCTTTTGATGATGCCTACCGTAGTAGTAGACGAAATAGCAGGCGTAAATACCTATAAACCACGTCCGAAAAACATAGAAAATAGCTTTGACACTCTTATAGATATATTAATTAGTAGCCCGATTCAGAAAAGTACAGAAAACAAAAGAAGAGTGTAAAACAAAAGCCTTGAGTTTCCTTGATGGTTTCTGGAAATAGGATTCCGATCAGAAGTTGTGAAGTTTAGCCCATTAAACCCTAGCATAAGACACTTTATTTTGTTACTTTTCTTATTGAAGCAAAAATTTAAAAGTGTATAAAATTGCAGAACTTTGACACGCTGATTTCATTATCAGTGACAGTTCATATTCAATATTGATCATTGACTTTTTTATTTCTGCATCCATTCCAACGTAAGGGATGCAAAACTTTATATTGAAACTCTCAAATAAAATACATTCCTTGTTTTATCGTAACCGGGTTGGTATACAAGTTTTGAAGAGGGCTACAATATTTCTGGAAATTCCTGTAGATGGCATCCGAATGAGAGCTTCAATTTGATAATTTTTTTTAGTACTCGTAATTGAATTTCTATAAGAAATCAAGAACCAATCTGCCCCTTGCCTACGCAAATCAAGAGATAGTAATTCCAAATGGGCACAAACATCAAGATGAGAACACAGTATAAAAATTCGGCGCCCAACGTGGGGCTCTACTCTTGTAGCCGACTATATCTTTAGCCACTTAGATTTTCCGCCTGATTTTTAACTAATTTCTGAAATTACTATTTTTTAGAGTCCTCTGAAAAAGCCATACTTTTACAGAACTTCAATATATGGCAATGAGGAATAGCCGGTTCATGGTAGTACTTTGAGATATTTAGTTCTCCATATTATAATTAACCGTTCCATTTGCACTTACATGAGAAATTGTGTTCTTCAAAAAGTTGGGAGAAATAAAAAAATTCAAGGATGAGTTTACTGTTATTGGCTTCATGAATGTCGCCAAAATCTTCTGTTTGAATCCGCTTTGTTTTGATACAAGCAATTACTTCAAATATCCACAAAACTCTTCCGTTACTTATTTTCTTAAATAATTTATATAGTACAAGTGAAAAAAATTGTTCTATAGCCTAATGAAAACTGCTCCTTGATTTTATTGAACATTGTATGATGGTTGTGCGGTGAAATTAGATAATTTTCATTCACGAGAGTACCAATCATATAAATGGCTTTCCAAAATCGTTTATTCAAATCTGCAAATATCTTCAACTGATAAGAACTTTTTATAAATTTTGGAATTGGATATATGTGAAATTTGAAACATATTCCTGAAACTTTTTTATAAACCAAAAAAAATGAGGAAGTCTGTTGTTTGTATGTTTTATATGGTTTCAAATTGATAAAACAAATACCATAATCATAAGTGATTGTACTTGACCTAACTGTAACTCGGGTATTTTTTGTCTTGTAAAATCGTACAAGAATTGTGTATATCATGTTCGCCGAGTAAAAATACCAAGGATAGCAAGTCGAATGAAATTTTAATGACAGGGAGGTGTGTTGTTTAATTGGTGTTCGCAATTCACGAATGAATCAGCTGATCATGGGGAAAATTATTTGAGAAGGATTATAAACGATCACGACTCTGTATTGGGTATAATATTATGTAATACACACATCAAAATATATATATATATATATATATATATATATATATATATTTGATTGATGCAACTAATTTTTCTTTATTTTGAGTATTTCAATATTAAATTCTACAAAAAGGATTTGAAGCTTTATATCTTTTATTAATTATCTGCGAGCGCTTTCGACAGTTGGCAGTACTGTCATCTCCTGGCACTCCTCAAACTTGTAGAATTTAATATTGAAATATATATATATATATATATATATATATATATATATATATATATACATATATATATATATATAAATATATATATATATATATATTAGAGATGTTCATCATTGCAATAGAATCCACAAAACCTCCTCACTCTACTTGTTCAATATCCACATCTTATGTGTTACCGACATCTTATCCAAAAACCCTCCAAACTTCTTCGCTTCGAGAGGTGTAACTCGTTACACCTCTCGAAGCGAAGCAGTAACTCGTCTTGATAATGCCATCTGAGATGGTGGCGAAACGTCGACTATCGAATAGTACACAACGGATGAACACCCGGAAAAACAACACATCATATTCTACCATCCGTGAAAACTATATATATATATATATCACTCCCATATTGATTTCAATTCAAGAGCCACCGGTAGACAGCTGTTTCAGCCTATTGGGCATCGTCAGTACCGGGCAGGCGGTCCTCGATTGAAGACAAAATGAGAAAAACCAGGAAATAAATATATAATATTTGTATATATATATATATATATATATATATATATATATATATATATATATATATATATATAATTAATAAAAAATATATAATAATATTTATATATATATATATATATATATATATATATATATATATATATATATATATATAAATATTATTATATATTATTATATATATATATATATATATACATATATATATATATATATATATATTATATAGTTATTGTGATTCTTATATAATCAGTAATGATTATTGAATAACGAACTAGTTAGCTCCCTAACTATATTATTAAAGGAGAGGTGTTGGAATGTAGGTAGCAATATATCTATATCGTTCACTTGAACTATAACTAAGGCGTCATAAGTGTGCAAAATGATGTATACTGATGACTTATAGTCGATATTTGGCTTCAATGTTTCGATATTCAATGAAATTACGTCAACTGAGGTTGATAAACCATTAAACAAATATCGTAGTCTAAAGCATTCAGTGAAATAGAAACAGGTTTTATTTCTTTCAACGATTTCAGAATATTGTCTCATTTTAACGATAAAAATTATGTGTCGGTCAATATTTAACTTACAAATACCAATAAAGTATTGAAATAATGTCTGTGTTTACTTTCAATATTTCAGCTTTATTTTTGTCTTTAGAATATTAACATTCAGATGTCAACCTAGTTGAAAAAGTGACGGAATTATACTCTTGTGTCAACTAAAAAAATCATTGTGGTTTGGAATTAGTTGACAACCTTTAGTAATAATATTCGCTGTGTATGTTTAATCAATTAAGAATAATATTTCTCAATTGAATTGAATATATCTACGCTTTATGAATTCTATGATTCTGGTTCATTCAAACTTCATGAATAGTATACAAAATTTGATTTCAGAGACTGAATTGAGTACATGACAATAACTTCCAGTTACAATTTGTTGGCTACTGAGATGATTGGAGAGAACAAAGTCTGGGCTGGTAGGTTTCGTCTGCTACTCCGGCAGATATCTCCAGTTGAATATGCGTTGACTGTGAGAAGACATGATACTTTCGCAGTCAACGCATATTCCACTGAAGATTATATCTATAGGTGCTGAAGGTGTTTTTTAAAGGGAGCTAGGGTTGTAGTGATATTCAGAGAAGGTTGTAATTGAGTTGAATATTTTCAATGCATTCACTTTTCCAATATTTCTCAATCATTCGTTTACTTTAAAGTACAAGTACTATTGACTATTTAAGAAGATTCCACCTAACCAGCAGTTTTTGTAAATTCTCATCGCAACCTAATTTTCAGAAAGTTTGAAGCAGTATCAAAATATCAAAAGCTGGTATAGATTCAATGAATTAAAAAACAAATTAGTCTTATACGGATATGTTGCTAGATGAAATTAGCACCAATATTAGAATATGAAGACACTAATATTATTTAAAAGTTTCAGGCCAGTGAGTTGATTTTGCTGGTCCCATCTGTACATGTTATATATTAATTGTCTGACGGGGTTTATTTTATTTTTTTTATTGAGTGGAAGTACAACTATTTTGGGATATACATTAAGTCGTATGTTTATTGATTTTGTGACTACTACCTTTGACTTTTTGAATTTTACCGCACAAACTTCAATAACATGCATTCAAATCCTTAAGATGAAATGAATAATTTTCAGTCTCTAGCATCGACATAACGTGGTGTATGTGGAAAATGCAGAATCAATTGAACGCCCACATTTATTGCAAAACCGTTCAGCCACAAGAATTTTTACTTCTTGGTTGGTTAGATAATATAAAAACGAAGATATTTTACGGCCGCAAGTCCAATAAATCTATACGAAATAGTATAAGGTAGGTTCAGTACGCCATAAACTCATAGCTATAACTATTGTGATGGAATATCTGAGAATTTTCTTTTTTATTATTTACACCTACTTCGTTACTTTGTATATACTGAAACGGATTATATATTAAACTTATAAATTTTATGTCTAACTGTAGCTGATGAAATGTTTGTCACATTCACTTTATTGCATCTGATTCATTTCATGTGTACAGAGCATCCCAAAGTAATGAATTTGGTCAACTGCTATATAGTGTATCCCAGAATTGATATAAAAGCTGTGATGGACTAAAAATTTTGGAATTTTACTTTGAGATATTATTGATGTACATCAAGGAATGGATTTGAAAAAGTATACAAAACTACGAGCGTTAAAGAGAAAACATTGTAGTTTTTCGAACCTTGAAAACAACAGGCATCTAGATACCTATGAGAGTGTAGAAATAAGTAAAGATAATAATATGAACAACGATGGTGGACCAATACCTAATAGTATAGACTATTACACAAGGACACATTGTAAAATTAATTTAAGACACTCAAGACGCAGGTACCTAGCAGAGGTATCTATTATATAAATAAGGATATCATTGTATGAGCACTTGGTGATCGAACCACGTGTCGAGGTGATGAAATAGTAGTTTGGTGTTCGGATAAAACTCCAGTAATATTCATGTAAGATACTGATTGAAAATTTTCTTCATGTATCACAATTAGGAAAGAAATATTTTGGCTCTACTTCTCCATCTTTCTACAAAAAATGGAATGGAAGAAAATAATCAATTTTAAAATGAACTTTTTACAAAGATGTCTGAATCATGCAAAGAAGTAACTTTCAGACCCAAAATGGAAAAAAACTGTCTCAAAAACAACTACTTTCATAAAAACAATGAGTTAAACAAAATAAAAAATACTTCTTAAACAACTACTTCCAATGAACATCGAATTATACAACACACTTTATATCCAGTTCATACTCCAAACATGCGGCATGGAATTTCATCATTCACAAGATTGCTACACAATATAGTATATGAAAGAAGTAAAATTTCACTCACAATTTTGTATAAATTGATAAAAATACGACGATGTTATCTTCGTGATGTCGGGACGGCGTGATATACGTACGCAGGCTGACTTTTGAAATATAACTATCACTGCATTTCATTCTCCTTCTAAAAGTCTACAAAAAAGTCAGCATTAATCAGCTAAAAGGGCAAGGGAGCTGGGCTCTAGCCTGATTGAAATAAAGACGCTTCGTTGGAAAAGTCAGCATTGCCATATGCCCATCTTTCAAGGATAGCTTACTTTACCCATCTTATGATCACATATAATGTGGTAATTGTAGAGCAATCAAGACGAATACGATATCAATATTCATTAAATTGAATACTTCAGTCACCTCAAGCATTCATGCAGATTATAATAGTGCTTTACACTATACAATTCAAACCTATCGAGTTATAAAATTGAACCATCGCGTGACCTCACAAATTGATTCAACACGAGTGATAAGTAAAGGTTGCAACTGCGTTGGTTTTGTTTTACGTAGTGAATGAGTCTGAAGGTTGAGGTCATATTTTTTTAAGTATTGTCTATATGTAGATAGGTACTTACCTATTTTAAAGTTAATGGTTGTGAACATATTGTTGATTGAGTGAAATTTTCATTTGTAGATACGAGCTATGCGACACTATGACTGCTGGAGAGTCTCAACAACAACTGACTCAGTCAGTCGTAGTTGAGACTCTCCAACCGTAGTTTTTGCAGTCAAGGCACATAACACTGATTATATCTGCCGCAGTGACAGACGGAACGCTACTACAAGTTTCAATTGTACAAGGCCCACCAGCCTACCAGAATTATTATTTAATGCTATTTGATCTTCTTGAATTTGTGGATATTTGGGTTTGTAATTGCCTAAAAACCAAAGGAAATAGTCCGGCAGTTTTATATTGTTAATTTCAGAAACTATGTATGACGGCACAATATGAATAATAACGGAATATTCAATTATATACTCCAGTATCATTCCCCGTTCAAGATCGACCCGTGATTCTGCGATCTTGACATCTCGGGTCAATTTACAAGAATAATAATCAAAGCGCGAATTTTTGAAGGTTTCCAAGTTCCTCGACAATGTTTCTTGCCGACATACAAACAATAAACCATCATTACCATCTGTCAGTTATCCTTGTAGAATAGTTGTGAACAATCGATATCGATAATGGTCCTCTATGCGGAAATACGCCGATTATTTTTTCGAATGTTGTTGGGATTGGATTAATTGATACTTGGATACTCTCTGTTTATAGTTTTTTATAGTGATTTTGTCGACCTTCGCTCCTCGGCTGATTTGAATTAATGAGTTGTAATTAATCGAATGCTCATCAAATGTACACGACCTCTTAATGTGAATAACAATGAATGGAATTTTACTGTGAAAATTGATTTAATTTGCAAAATTTGAAGTCATAGCCTGACTCTTTAATACCCGGTGTTAGATTGATCTGGGAATCGATAGAGAATTGATGCCTCTATTACAAATCTAACAGCGAATTTCTGGATAAATTTGGAACTAAAGACCACTCAAAGTAATCCATGACGAGGATTTGGGGACCCTGGTGGAGACTGACCCATCACAAACAGTGCTTGGTATGGACGAATAACTGGGCACCGTTCCCATGCGGTTATTGGTGGTTTGAACCGTATTGGAAAGTTCGAAAATTGGGTGCCCCACGATTTAAATAATCGACAAAAATTGTCACTTTTCAAGGTCTGTTCTCCTTTACTTTTGCGCAACCAAAACGATCATTTTTTTGACGTTAACAGGAAACGTTCAGGATAGTGCTTGGACACCGATAAGCCACACAGACACTTCCTAAAAGCGAAAACCTCTATTGTGAGGAAATTGACGAAATGTACCGAGAATTGCGTCAGCAACAGCCGTCACTGGTCAACAGAAGAGATCCGATTCTGCTTCACGACAACGCCGGTCCGCATGTTCCAGAAGTAACCGTCTGAAAATTTAATATATTGACCGTCCAAATTCTGCCTCACCCACCATACTCCGCAGACCTCTCGCCAAACGATCTTCTTTTCAAGTACTTCGATAACTTTCTCACTGGTACTTCGTCAATCAGGACCAGGTGAAAACGGCCTTCGTCGATTTCATTGAAATTCAAGCACCCAATTTTCATGCTGAGGGAATTAATCGTAAATTAATGTTACGTTGGAGAAAGTGCACCACTTCAAATGGTGCTTATTTCGATAGAATTGAATACGTATTCACTGATATATTACGATTTGCAGTAGATTCATAAAAACGGACAAATTTTCCGCCACAACCTGATACTAAAAACATGTAGACTATATAAGGACTTTCATTCCGAAAACTGGAAAAATTTCTCAGAACTTGGCGAACGCTTTGATTTCAATCAGTCTCATGTCTTTCGCAATGAAGACATTAAAAAAATTACTTGACAGGCATATTAGGGACAAAACACTGGTCATCAGATCACTGCATAATAAGCCTACCGATCAGGTATGTCTTTAGAAATCGCTTTATTATTTATCATAGAGAAAGTAAAATATACTCATAAGAACAAAAAAGTGATTAGAGCTGCTTCATTGGATATGGAAAAGATAGTAATGGGTTGTCCTCAAAGAGGACAAGTTACTACGTCTTCTGGAACCATAATAGTCATAAAGTACTAAGCTTTGCAGATACTAGTCTAGGGCAAATTATAATGTTAAGTTGAATGTATAGTTGAGGGACGTATGTAGCAGGTCCTGAATATCATAACTATATGGACCGATGAAGAAGAGCTTAACATAATCCCAACAAAATCGACCATCGTAGTATTCACCGAGAGGATCAACATTTCGAAGTGAAGAGATACATCTATCGTGGAAGGTCTAATAACTGGTAGTGATACTACATCTCAGGCTGACCTGGAACCAATATCTACAAACAGTGAAAAAAAGGTGCGGGTAACACTGATGTTGGCTGGAGACATCTACGGAAAGACATGAGGTCTAAATCCAGATATGGTGGCTCTAGACCATGGTCTGTTAGTCAAACAATAAACAAACTACTGCTACTAACAATCTAAGCAGGATGCAAAGACTTGCTGTTTGAGAAAAGTTGGTGCAATGAAAACCAAAAAATCAGAGACAGTCTTGAATCTTCCTTCTTAACATTTTATGATGGGCGAAAAAAAGAGTAAGTCAGTTCAGACTGAAAAACTAACCAAATCACATGGGATCGGACGGAATAAAAATTTCGGAATATATGAAGAAACGAACATCAAACATGTCCTCGAGCCATATGATACCTCACTATATGTTCGATACAAACATCGCGATAGAAGTCCCAAACCAGGGAGAGTGGAGAATGAACAATTGAACAGTCATCCCCAGAACATGCTCGGCAGAAACAGTTGGTAAACAGTCGGGTCAAAAACCGACAATGAAAGCTAGAATTCACTGGGTGAAGGAAAATCTTCATTACAGTTACCCAATGGGTCAGCACATACCATTCTTTCAGGATGAAAGTTTGCAATGTGAAAAACACATTAATTTGAGGCATCAACGAAATTTGCGGATCAATATTTTAACAGACAGCCAAGGGTGCATTTGGAGCACTAATTAGAAATGCTATAACTAGAAATGCTAAAACGTACTGAATAAACCGGTGGGCAGGAATATATACTGGGTGGCAGAACATTCGGGTATCACAGGCAATGAAAAAGCTGCTGAGTATGCTAGACATGGATCATCAACTCTATAATATAGGCCCTGGACCAGCTATGGGGGAACCAATTAGGCGAATGACTGTTTCAACTTCAAGGCGGAGCTCCATACATGAGAACCCTACTTCAAAGAAGGTTTGAGCATCAAAATTTGCAGAGGTGTGTACAGTTTCCTGGTTCGGAACAGTGTTCCAAGCTTTTGAGAAGCAGCCTCTGCAATTCCAATGACATGATTGTGCCAAGACACATTGGTGTCCATTTCAACCCCCAACAAACTTATCGAAGCAAAAAGCAAAATTTTATGTCCTGCATTATTATATGCTGTTTGGGGACATTTATCTTTTTGGAGAAAACCGATGCCTGGGTGTTGGTGGCATTGAATTGAACCTGGTTACTTTCATCTCAATACGAAATCATTTCTAGATCCTCATTAAGATATGGAACCTCCTGCTGCTGGTGGAAATGTTCATCCGCAGTCGATGTCCTTGAATCTAAATGGAATGACGAGACAAGTGAGCTGTCGTCAGCAAAGCAATTTATTGGATTCTCTGTTTTTTCCGATGAGCGTTGTCGGCAAAAGTATTCGAGAGATATCCATCGACAGCCACTTGCAGGGAACGTTCTTTCAGGAAGCTGGAGAGCCATATACAAAAATGACCCGACAAGCCATAGCATCGAAGTTTGGCCAGCAAACCTCAATGCCACACACGGTCAAAGGCCTTAGAAATATCAAGCGTAACAGCTTTGACTTTTCATGTTTCTTGATTGCGTTATTCCAAATATAGGTAACATACGATAGAAGGTCGACTAATGATCTTTGTTTCCGAAAGCCATATTGATGATCGCTTAAGATGTTAAGCCTTCCAGATATTCACAGATAAGTTGGTTCGCGGTTTTCTCCATGATTTCTGATATTACTGATAGCAAAGCGACTGGTCTATAGTTATTTTGCAGATTTTTCTTGCCCTATTTGGGAATAGGCTGAAAGCGAGCAATCTCGTAAAGAGATAATGTTCATTAGGAGTATGCTATACAAGGGAGATCTTAGCTGTAAGTTATACAATGATAGCTGCAGACAATGCAACAGAGGGGCAGATATAGGTCTTTATGTTTTATGCGAATATGAGGCACTAAATCACAAGAGGTGAACAATTTATAGATAAACTGATTATTTTTCAGTTTGCGGGGGGTCAACAACCAAAATACAGAAAAAAATCAACTCCCCCACATGAAATGTTTTCAAAGAATGAAATAGAGGTATATTGTTAATCGTTGCCACAAGAAAAATACGTACTATCTGGTGTTTATCCAGGCAAGTCAGATAACAAATTTTGATGCAATCAATCAATCAAAGGTATATAACAAATGAATCATAATATAACCGACAAATGAAAATTTTCATGATACTTACTGAGGAAGGGAAAATAAAATTCTAAAATCGTAACTCATGTACACAGAAGAAAAGTATTTGCCAAATTGTATAGTAGTAACTTCTCATTTCATTGATTCATTTGATATCAGATGAATAAACTATCGTGAAACACTTGTACATTTTTGTCATTGAATTTGTAGAAAATCGTGAAATAAATCTATTTAATCCTGTCAAATTGTATAATCACTTCGTGGATAAAACTACTATGTTAATGGTTATCAATTTATAATGAGAAATGGACGCACATGTCTGGTCAATTAGCAAAATTTTTCACCTATGTTGAATTAATGAATGATGCTGAGCTGATAATTTATCACAATATGCTGATGACATTTATTTTTAACCTTTTAATATTCGTTTTTGAAGATTAGCTTGGAAAAAACTCCGAATCATGCATATGTTCTCAGTGGGTACTTATCGATTTTGTTTAGAAATTTTTATAGTAGTATGGGTGTTGTAAATGAATTTTTAGTGACCTGAAATTTTCATTTTTGTATATGTTAGTCACAAAATGTCAGGTATTTCTGACGTTTGAAGAACAATTTCGGAGAAAAAGAGTTTTTAGGTGTTTCGAAACGCCAGTTTTTCACTGAATAAAACAATATACTATTTTTTGTATGATTTTTGACAAAATTATTGATTCAACTGCCAATGTTACGAATCACATGTTGAAAAGTAACACCTCGTTAGTCCTTAGCTCGTACAAGTTTCGACTTTTCAGAGTTGTCGTTCGTAGGGGGGCAACAGGTGGTTAAGGAAAAAACAGATTTTAACAGAAGTAATAGAAAATATCATTTCGGTCACATTATTATTCGACAATGAATAAAATATTTCTAATAGGAATATGAAGTTGATACCAATTGAAAAGAATCTTTTACCTACTGCAGAATATATTAAATTTTAGTGATCTTGAATATTTTACATCCATAATCAAATGATCCAAGGAACTTTGAAAACAAATTTAAAAAATATGATTTCAAAAATCCATATCCAAATGTAATTGATGAATGCGTTCATCACTCTAACAAACTGTTGATAATTGTAATTAGCGATATTCTTATTGAAGGTACTGTTGAGATTCAAACTGAAATTGGCCAGCCCGAAATACATATATTTACAAATACATATATTACCATGCACTACCCGCAAATTTGTTGTAACATATTTTGAAGCTATTGAACAAATTTTTGAATACGTTAACGAATGTGTTTCTCAAAAATATTCTATATCACCTCACCTTCAGCTTTTTCGTCCACGAAGGTTAATATCAATTTCGGCAATTAAAATAGCATGTCTTGAGAATATTTGGCTAAAGGTAAGCAGCTAAACATTCAAAGTTTTGATGTCATCTCACCTGTTATTAATGGAATGTTTGCGGTCTGAGGCTTGGCTTTTCGAAGATATACGTCCTTCTCTCGTTTCGTGAAGATACGAATTTTACTTTTACACACAAGAAGATTGCGCATTAATATCACTGAGAAATAATTTTTGACAAAAGTTTGTTACTGAAATTGACAGTACCTTGAATGATGAAGATATACTTAAGTATGCACTGAAGATGATGGTGATATCGTTGATTTTATGATGTATTATATTTTGTCACGAAAAATCTAGAAATATCTGGAGTGTGAAGTTATACATCAATGAATTAACGAAAACAGTTGTAGGCATATTGATATTTACTTATAATTGAAAAAAATTAAAAAATACTCAGGAATTTACGTGTTTGTATTTTACTTAGAACTGACTGGAAATACTTGATTACCCTTTTTTCTGCTGGACCCCATAAATTCTATCTCAATCTATCGAACAAAATATACAGTGTCATCTCCAAAGTATGCACCATATGGGAAACTTATTTGTTAGGGGTTTTTCGACAAAAAATTATTTCTGATAAAGTTTGTGCATCCCCTAAAATTAAACATGCACCAACAAAATACACTAAAACACGCGTAATATACGAGGAGACTTCAAATATTTGATTTTGTGACAAGAGTAAAGTACTCTTATTTTGAAAAATCTCGGAAAATGTTATTTATAAAAGTTGTTCAGCATTAGAAATCACATCCAGATATGAAGTTACACCCAAGTGAAGTTTCATTTTTTTACCCAATTCTAAATGGGGACTACGAAAAAAAAATCCTGTATACGACGGTTCATTTTAAAAGCCTGTAATATTACCAATTACACAACTATGGTGTTAACCACGATCAATTGTTTTGAAAAGTAAATTAAGTTTCAAAGTTTTTAGTGCAAAGTTATTTTTATTTTTTGTCAGCACCGAAAATTACTCAAAATTATACAGTACTGTAACAAGAACTTAATATTCAATAATATCAAATCACAAAACATCAAAATAAAACAGGCATTTCGGAACTAACTCATTGATTTTATGGAGATTCAACTTAAAACACTTATTTTGGATAAGAAAATCTACAGGAAAGTTTGTTCAGAAAAATCAATTTCATTTTGATGTCTTGTGATTTGATATTATTGATATTTAGTTTTCGTTACAATACTGTATAATTTTGAGTAATTTTCGGTGATAACAAAAAATTAAAATAATTTTGCATCAAAAACTTTGAAAATTAATTTACTTTTCAAAAAAATCGACCGTGGTCAACACGACAGTTGTGTAATTTGTAATATTACAGACTTTCAAAATAACCGTCATATACAGGATGCTGTCTATTTATCGTTTTAGCAAAAACTTGTTTTTCGTAGTCCCCTTTTAAAAAAAATGGGTGAAAAAATAAAACTTCACTTAGATGATGCTTTCAAATCTAGATGTGTTTTCCAATGCTCAACAACTTTTTCCCGAGATTTTTTGAAATAAGAGTATTTTACTCTTGTCATAAAATCAAATATTCGAAGGCTCCTCGTATATTACGAGTCTTGTACTGTATTTTGTTGGTGTATGTTTAGTTTTAGAGGATGCACAAACTTTTATCAAGATTAACTTTTCGTCGAAAAACCCTCAACTTAACATATTTGAAAAAGTTTTTTTGCTTTTCAACGAGCTATTTCAATTTTTGAAAGTCACTCAGCACTCTGGAATAACGATCTCAAGGGTCGGTATAATCCCTTCAGTTTTATCTTCTTGAAAAACAAAATTGCCAATATCAGTCTGATTTGATGATAGAAAGAGTTATTGAACAAAAAAAGTAATTACTTATAATTGAAAATGATTAACAAAGATGATATAAGATTCACATTTTTATATAAGTTTCGATTAACCATTCAGACAAGTCTGAAAGGTCTCAGAGCTAGTACTAGAGTGCCACTAAGATTTAGCTAAAGCCTCGTTAGATAATAACATTATACTGAGGTGGGTTAAAGGACACGACAGGAATGAAGGTAATCGCATTGCCGACTCTTCAGCCAAGGAAGGGGCTGAACTAACAATTTTAGGACCCAATGACACCTACGGCCTGATGACTATGATTGCGGAACTAGCCAAACGTCACACCCATGCTCAATCCCTAAAAAGATGGGATGAAATCAAAGGATGCAGTCTTGCCAGGATCACCCTGGCCACCCTGGAAAGCTGGCGCCGAAGAAATATCTGGCGATGACCAGAAAACATCTACTCTTTTCAGTAGAATTTCTGACTGGTCACTCTCAACTGAGGAAACACCTCCATATTATGGAGCTAGTGGCCACACATCTATGCGGGATGTGTGAACAGGAATATAAAACTGTCTGGCATGTCTTTTACGAGTATCCGGACTTATCGTGAATAAGAGAATGTGTGTTCGGCGAGTCTTGGCCTACACCTGCCGACCTAGGAGGAAAACTCCTCGGTAGGATGCACAATGCGTCACATGTGGCCGAAGTACTGTGGGCCTACACTCACCCTCCCTACTTTACAAATACAAAAGTCTGAAAGGTATTCAAGAGCCATTTTGATTCCAACCTTGATAGTATATGCCACAAGTATAAGTTATACCTGTTTGAACAGTATCGTTGAAAAAATAACTACAAATAAATCAATTGAAATTAGTAAATCGCCAGACGGCATCGAAAAAAACTATTTTCATTTAAAACAGGCAATATTTTTATTTAATCTCCCGCAATTAACTACGCATTCTCTATTTACTTGCAAATTCTCTTTTGTTATGCCTAGACATTTCAAAAATATCGTTGCTGAACATTATATTAAAATACTTTATTTATTGAAAATACTTCTTCCACATCTGAACAAAAGTACCGTTTCTCGACAAGTCTATCGCTAACCAAGTTATCATCATCTAGAGATGACGAAAACAGTGAGATAACAGACGACTGACTTATATCAAAAGACACTTTTTTCCGCACCAGATTTATTCGATTTGAAATGATCGAGTATCCCCTTGTATAATTCTCAAACTTATTTCACAAAGTTACTATAAAGCAAGGCAAGAATTGGTATTTCTCAAACTTTTTATATACTTTGAATTTTCTGTCATAATTTCCAAACGAGTCTATTATTTAGAGTTGTAAACCCATCACGGCCTTTCAAATATGTTGCTAGTACTGAAATTGTGAATGTTAGTGTTTTCGAAATTCGTCGAAGGGAACAAATCTCCACCCTTCCCTCGTTTCATAGGAATTTTAAAAGGTCACCTCTGATATCATAGTTACAGATTTTTCTTCAATTAGAGTATATTTTCATCTGTTTCCTTTACATTATTCATTGTTTCAAGACGTACAATACAATATTCAAAGTATTTGGTTGAGTATTGGAATCGTAAGTGACTCAAATTACATTCCTACCTTCACAATTCCTCTCGCAGTTTTAATGTTTTTTTTACGTGACAGGTGGATACAAAATCTTTGTGGGCTTCGAAATAAAAAATCTGTTCAGCTTCTCCCTGAGAAAAAATATGCAATTGACCTTAACCCTATTCTCTCCATAAGAAACAATCACGTAATACCCACATTCGGAGATTTCTAGACCTTAACATTCTAAAACCTTTTCCGTCAGTCATGGCATGACACGATATTTTTCAGACACACTCAGGAACATGTATAAACTCAAGTGTACATCTGAATGAAATATTAGAATATGAAAGACAACCGACAACTAACAGCGAGAACAAATAATCCTTGAAGATGGTCGGTCTACTCACCTCGAAAGATGCACATGTGCTAAAAAGCCATGAAGTGACGAAAAAAACCCAATGGTGTGCCATGTCTTACTCCTGGAACAAAACATTATAATTAATGCGTGTACAAATGCAAGTAAATGTGTTATAGTCAGTCGGTCAATGTGAAAAGTTCAAGGCGGAGGAAATACAAGTGTTCCTGTATGATCACATTCCGTATTGGGTGGGTATACACAGACATATTGATGAAACAACCAATAATAAATTATATATTCACGTGCTACCTGTAAGAAAATACCGGCCCCATTTTTTAGCTGATCTCACTATTGCTATCTCAGATTGAGAATATCAGGTGTTCGCCAAAAACTATAGTTGTCGAATTTCGTATTTTGGCTTTATCGCCTCCATTTCGAATGATATGAAAAAAGGAAGAAAAACTTTCAATATTGTATCATATTTGTTACAATCAAACCAATTTTCAATGCGACGTTCCTTTCATTAGACTTAATCATCTTTATTTTTTAAATACGGACCTCTAGTTTTCTTCATCGAGTTTCTTAGTCACTGTAATATTAAATTCAGCTATATGTATATTACAATCCATTTTCTCACCATCACTGTATGTATGTATCCTGAATCGAATGAATATCACTTTATTATTATGGAGAATGTCTTTAGAACTTAACCAAAACGCCAATTTCAGTATCGCCACCTCTTTTAGATACTGCACAACTCTTACTCAAGGTTTTTTCAAATAGACCATGATTCTGTAAACTCCTCTAAATGCATTGGAAATATCTTTTGGATGGCTGTTGTCCCTCAAGTTACAATTCCTCATACAAAGCTAGGGATCTAGGGTCATTTCTCAGACATATCGCGTATACTAAAACATACCAACTTTCCCGTCATTAGAAAAATTCATTTGTTTTCCCTCACGAATTCACACTAATCGAATGATAATTTACGTACCTTCTTGACAGTATATTTGAAAATCTATACTTATGAATGCGAAAGTAACCCACTCATTCATCTCCACTCATTCATCTCTGTTTCTCCGTACTAGTGAGTCCTAGGAAGCTAAAATTTGATATATAAGCGTTTCTTAGGTCTTAGATGCCCACTAAGGAAGGAGTTTCGAATATTCCAACTAGGGCGCCCTCTGTGGGGGTGAAAAGGCGCCTTTACATATGAAAACTACCTTTTTCTACAGATGCTATAGAATGTGCCACTTCTCTCATCGCTTTCATACGTTGAAAACGAATTATTTCTTATGCAGTGAGAAACTATTAGAGGCATGAGAAACTATTGGAGTCACGGACATGTTTATGAAATCAAAAATTATTATTATAACTTCAAATGTTTTGTCATTGATATTTAGCAGGACTTTTTTGTGAATTAGAGTGGTAGAGATTTGAAGACTACAACAGATTGTCAGATTGAAGACTTATCAACACACTTTTCGAAAAGCATGCGTCGGATTTCCTACTTCGTAAACAAATGAAGTCTAGTACCATTCAACACTTCTAGGAGAACGACTGTAAAATATGGGATTATTGCTTTGAATTACCAAAACAAGAGGATGGCACTAGATTCTTGGATTCTTACAAAAATCTGGAAATAACAAATAACAAAGTGTGTGTAAACTATGAACGTCGACACATATCTCATTCCAAATAGCCAATTGTTCACTATTTCATGTACCTTTCCTAGTTAGAGTTAGAGTCATTAGCTGGGAGCATCGCCTGATAATGACAACTTGGTTTGGCGAAACGAGTTTTCAGTGACTTGAATTTACTACTTCTCATAGGGTTTCTTGTAGATGATATCTGTTTTAGAACAAAATGAGAATGTGTCGTCGATATAAATTGATAAAAACTAGTTTCTGTGTGACTCAATATCCGTGAAGGAGGTTGTTATTTCGGAATATTTTTCATTGATTTTTAAGAATCAAAACTGTTGCCTAAAATTTAGATTCAACCTACTGTTTTATATGTTTGTAAAAATATTCGTAGAAATGACTCTATGCAAATATTGTAACTAATATATTTTTTTCAATGCTGTATCAATTAACACCAATATTTTTATAACTATTTCGATTTGTTTTCGAATTTTCTCACATATATGACCACCGTGTGTTTCGAAATATACTTTATTATGTTCCAAATATACTTATAAATATGGAAATCAACCAAGGTTTCCATTCTATTCTGCATTGGAATAGACGAATTATCAATTTTTTGCGATAAACAAATCCATGATACAATAAAAGTTTGATCATTTTGACTGCTGAATTATCGAAAACAACTTCATAATTATTAAAAAAAAGTGTTTCCCTTTAAAACTTTCAACTAATATCACTGATTAATCGATCTTGATATTATCCTTGCTCCAAATCGTTTTTCTGGTAGAAAAAGTATTGAAGCATAAATTAAATACTAGTTGATTGATCACTATACTCACATTATATCCAAATGCATCGTTGAGAAATCGTATTGATGTTACATAGGTAAGTTTAACCTCGTGGATCAACTCTATAAATATTACATATCCAAAATAAGTTATGTCAATAGATAGAACCCAAAAATTTTGAATAGTGTAGCGATTACGATTTTTCCATTCTTCTGTTTCACTGCCATATTGAAATGCATATGCAAACACGTTTTTTTGTTAACATATTTTTTTCAAATCAATATTCGTGCTACAAAAATCAAGCATGAAATATAATACTGCTAGTTAGATCAATGAGTACCAACAATTATTTGAAAATGTACGTAATATGTAATATAGAGTTGGACTTGTTTGGATATTAGGAAACGGCGATGAAATCTCTTCCTGCTATAACTTCATCTATACGACTTCATCTATCAGCTACGGAGCACATCTGCACAGGCAGCAGAAAGTTCCATATCTTAATGAGGATCTAGAGATGATTATGAATTGGGGGGAAAGTAACCAGGTTCAATTCAATGCTAACAAAACGCAATCATCGGTTTTCTCCAAAAAGATAAATGTCCCTGAACCGGATATAATAATGTCAGGACAGACAATTCCGCTTTCTGCTTCGATAAGTTTGTTGGTGGTTGAAATGGACATCAATATGTCTTGGCACAATCATGTCGCTGGAATTATAAAGGCTGCTTACCAGAAGCTTGATGGAACCAGCAGCTTCAGCTGGATGGAACCAGCTGAAGTTGCTGGTTCCATCCAGAAGAGAGCCATCCGCCTGATTGGACACACGAACATGAGTTGCAATCTTGATAGTCTGGAACATCGAAAAGAGGTTGGCGATTTGTCACTTTTTTTATATATATTTTCGTTTTAAGGTTCAACTCAGTACACCTCGAACTTCACTGTTCAAGAACTCTTTCATCTGGAGAACTGCATTCATGTGGAATAAACTTCCTGAGAATGTTTTTTCAATGTATGTAATCTCCAGCGATTCAAATGCAATGTGAATCGCTACTTTCGCACAGGCGCCGCTCTCAGAGCGCCTATAGGATTTTCCCTATAGTGCTTGTGTATTGTCCTCGACAAAAATGTGAAGTAGTCTGAAGGAATGGATATCGAAATAGTTCCTTTTTTTTATTATGTTATAGCAGGGGAGCCCACGATGCAAAATGGGGACTTACTCGAGCGTCATTGAGACATATTAGGTTGCAAAGCTTAGATGATAGGAAGAAAAAAATGTTATATAATATATACCTTCTGATCGGTGGAGGAAGCGGCTATAGATTTTTAAATATGTAAAAAAATACTGTTGCATGGACATACTCGAGCGCGTCAGATATATAGATATATATGATATATAGATATATATGATAGCATCAATGCCCTATGTATTTTTAATAACGTTGGTTTGTTAATCTGATCGTTTGCATGATGTGGGTGGTTGTACGTAAAGGTTAAAAGTGAAAAGAAAAAAAATTAATCGAGCGCGTCAGATTTCCTAAGGGGATGTTAAGTGCAACAAAAAAAAGCTCTCATTCTATAATCTGACGATTTCAATCTGACGCAAACTTGCGGCCATTATTATAATGTGCAAAAAAAAATCGCCAATTTGAAATACTCAAGCGCGTCAGATTAAGATGAATATGGTTCACCTTCATGTTTTAGACGTGCTGTCCCATAATCAGACGATTATCTGGAGGGATTCGCTTAATCTGCCAAAAAACAATATTTTTTTAATTTTTTTTTTCAATTCAACGTAGGTACTTAATTAATTGAAAAGCTCAGGAAATAGCATGCAAATAAATAAGTGCATGTTTTTTAAGTAGAATACTTGTATTTATAAGAAATTTTTTTTTAAATACTCAAAAAAAATTAATTTTCTATAATCAATTGATCAATTAATAAAAGAAGAGGAATTGAACTTTCTATGTTTTTTACTACTTTTATTTGTAACTACGTTACTGCAGTTTCGTCCTATGAGGACATTTTCAAACTTATACAATATATAAGTTTGAAAATGTCAAACTTTTGTGCAAAATTGTTGGAATTTAATTTGTTTAAGACAGTTAATTCATTAATTTGTCACATCATCTAACGTGGAGCCTCTGTTATCTTTGATATTCAAGGCAGTCCAATGATTAGACCTGTCGGGTCGAAACAGTATTGGATCCCAAGTTCATCTAGTGCCTAGCAGTGAAAGCTGCATAGAGAGACAAAGGACGAAACAAATTCGGCGGTCGATGTTACAACTGACCGCTTTGGAGAGCCTCGTTTATTTTTGATATTCGCGGATTGAATTTTCTGTCGATGCTTCAGACGGCGTTTTCGTAGGAGGAGATGTCATCGCTTTTACTTATTGTCGACTAAATGATTCATCAGTGATGAAATTCATAAACAGATTTACCGATCAGTAATTTTTAATAGCGAATAAATGTATTGGTTATTGACGTCAACTATTGAATCTTTGATTGTGTAGGTAACCTTGAATTGATATGAAGTAATCGAATGACAAATAGACTGGGAAGTAAATTTGTGAAATATTGCTAATAATTAGATTATATTAACGAGACGTCGTTGACAATATATTTTCAATAAGAGAATGAAACCGCACGAACGAACTTTGACTTTATCTGAAAAGTAAAAGTTTCAAACAAAGTAAATATAAACATCACAGATAGGAGTGACCATAAATGCAATCAATACTTTGAATGTTAAAATACTGATAAATACAGCTTACACCGACCTACTAACATCAATGCAAATATGAGTTTGCGTAAATATTCAGTAATTATTTTCAGGTAATTGTGATATAAAATAATAACCCATAATTTTGTCTAGGAGCACATATGCCCAGATAGTAAGTACTAATTAAAACAAATGTATATATTGCAGTTTTTTCATTTCATTAAATCTCAATTTGAAGTTATTCAAAATAAAATTTGCGTCCATCAAGATTAGCCGTTTTGTACGGTGAGAGTTTATTTAATTCATATTTTCTTTACTCTTTCATTTTCTAATGTCTCGTACCACCCTGTACAGGCAAGTGGTTGCATTTCAGAACACTTGAACCTCTCACGGTTCATCCCTCTCGAGAGAGCGTTGATCGGTTCAATGTATATTATACTAAAACCAATAATGATTGAGAGTAGAAATAAGCCCAGTTGACAGCAAATCGGGGGCGTGCTTATTAATTTTTGGGAGGGTTTAGAATGAAAGAAAAATCCTTAGTACAATTAGTTAAAATATTCATACACATTTTTTATTTATTTCATTAAAACTTTGCAATATCGTAATCTTCAACCTCAGATTCGTCACTGTTGCTACCGCTATCATCAAAGTGAATTATGATTGGTTCAATATTGTGTTCAATACGGTTGTCTACGTCCCACATTTTTTGCTCTTCTTTTAAAACATGCTGCATGCATTTCTTCCAGTCTTCTGCAGAAACAGTTCGAATAGCTTCTTGTAGGTGATGTTGCACGTCCACTAATTTTAAATGTTCTGTTTTCTCGTGCCACATATCCTTTTACTTGCGCCCAGATTAATTCTATTGGGTTTAATTCGCAGTGGTATGGTGGTAACCTTAAAACTGTAATTCCACGACTTGACGCCATTTCATCCACTGCGAATTTTTTATATTTGTCTGTGTGTAATTTTGTTAGCTGAAGTAGTTCTGCCTTTAAACTATCTTTGTTATATTGGATGTTCTTATTAATTAACCATTCTTGAATTGCTGCTTTCTTCCATGATTGTTTCGGTAATGGTTCTAAATGTCGACTATGGTATGGGGCACTGTCCATGACGATGACAGACCCAGGTTCCACAAGTTGAATGATGCCTTCAAACCATTTTTCAAACACCTCCGCATTCATATCTTCATGATAGTCGCCTGTTTTCTTAGATTTAAATATTAATTCACCATTTGGTGAAAATCCACTGTCGCTTCCTATATGCGTAACTATCAGACGACTACCATTTCCAGATGGCTGTTTTAACCCAACTGACAAACCTTCAATAAAGGCTTGTCGTGCACTTGTTATATTACCATCCTGCCATACTTTTTTGACCGTATGTCCTTGGTTAACCCATGTCTCGTCCATGAAGTACAATTTTTTTTGAGTTTCCGAAATTCGTCAATTTTTCTTAGATAGTTTCTTCTCCATGCTATTATTTCTTGACGTTCAATGAGAATGCTTTTCCTGTCAACTTTTCCGTACGTAAATTTCATTTCGTGTACAAGTTTCCTAAAAGTTTCTTTACCCATTTTTGGGACCAATTCATGATCGCTAAGTGCCTCCAGAACTGTTTGTAGTGTGGGTAGCTCATTTCTGAAAAAGAAACTGTGAATAGTTCTGCGTATACTGGTTTTGGCTTCTTCATCAACTGTGATTTTTTTTTCGTCCGCTACTAGTTTTTGGCGTTTGTACGTCCCCATGAATTTCTGCTTCTCTTAGTATTTTATAAATCAATGATTTTGGTACACCGGTATAATCAGAGCACATATCAACTAATTTATCTTTTGTAATTGTAGAACTTAATGATGTAGAAATGCCCGGTTGGTTATTCGGAGGCACACACGTAGAATTACAGCACATATGCACAAAGTCATCTTTTGGTGGCTGATGATCTCTTTCAAGACAGTGAAAGAAATCATCGACGTGATGGCCCGACGTAAAAGGCCCGACCATGTCTCCCATTTTTTGAGTAGTTTGAGAACGGTGTAGAAATATAATTATGTAACGCTTAAACACTTATTAGCACTATTATTTTCACCAATTGTTATCACAACACGTCGATTGCTGACGTAACTTAACTGTAAAACGTACAATTCACGCTGTATAATTCACAAACCAATGATACGCTCATGGCTGCAAGTACATTAGTGAGGACTGCAACGATGAGATGGAAGGTACGGTAAAGTGACAAAGACAGAAATATCGTTGCGTACAGCGTTGCCTCTAGTTGTAATAAATATCTAACACTATACAGAAAATAATGAATTTCAACTGATCAGTAATCAATAAATGTATAAGTATTACTTATTACAAGCTCATTACTGATTTTTGTCATAAATAATACCTTTTAATCGTATTAGTATTGTGTATTATCTATAATTTGCCACAATCTACAACTCTACTGCTTACTATATTTTGATTCTGCTATAAACTGGTAACGTAAAATTTAGATATGACAACGCGCTTTACTCTCAATCATTATTGGTTTTACTATAGTAAGTTTTAGTTCTGTCATAAACGACAATAGTTAAACATCTGTTTGTTATCTTTCATATTCACGCACTGTAAACATATTCCAATACCTGCAATTGGTGAAAAGAAGAACGGGCAAAATAACTATTTATGGTATGAGTGTTAAAAGTAAGGTTTTATTTTGTGAGTGAAGAAGTTTGCGAGTTGAGCAATTTCACGAACAAAATAAAACTTACTTTTAACTCAAATATCATACAAAGTTTTATGTACAACTGTCCTGTTTTCATAATAAAATATATAAATTTGATATTTCTATAAAAACACATTTTGACATCTCTTGTCAGTTAACTATTTTCATGTTATCGCATTTGCTGTGAAGTGGCCGTGTCAGGTGACGCTGAATAACCAGGTTACCAACAAACAGTATTGTTTAGCTCACGCGATTTATTTAAAGTCACATTTGAAGTTCTTGCCGGTGTTCAATGTCTTGCATTCAAGTACCTAACAATCATTGTATTCCTTCGATCAATAAGAATACAAACTAAGCATAGGATGCTTCTGTTTTGCACTTCTTAATGATCATCCAGAAAATATTCCTAGAGTTTATACAGTTTATGAATCAGACGAGTCAGACGAGTGATCAGTAAAAATTGATTTCAGATAAAAAGCAAAGAGGTACAGGAATTTTTATGAGGTAAGTATTTGATAGTTATTTAAAATTATAGGTATCATCAGCAGAATAAAAGATTAACATTAATTTCATTTGGCTCTATGAGTTCCTTTACTGTAGTTTTGAAATCTATCTCCCTCCTCAATTCTTTCACACATAAAGGTAGTGAATTATATAAGTTAGGGCCAATGAAGAAAACAAATCTTTGTAAGTGACTTTTCTTGAAAATCGGCAAGTCAATAGATTTGTTTTCTACGAATCGGGTAACATAATGTTTAAGCGGATTAACAATGGGCTTTGTTTTACGGTAGGTATATATTAGGGAATAATATGCAAATAATTTTTTGAAGTTTAGTTGCTTGGATTCCTTATACAGACTTTTTATATTATATAATCTGTCCTTTTTGAAGAGTATTCTTAGCAAACAATTTTGAGTAGTTTACAATTTTTTTTTGAGCGTTGTGGTAGAGACCTCCCCATATTACTATGCAATATCTTAAAATTGACTCAGCTAATGAGTTATAAATTATGGAAAGGTTCTTCCTACTGAGAATATCACGTATCAAATGAAACTTAGGTATTAGTTGCCGTAATTTCTTTGTTACATATAATGCATGTTCATCCCACCTTAGGTTTTGATCCACTATCACACCAAGATACTTTAGTTTATTAATTTTTTCAATCTGTGGACAACCTCTGAGGCATATTCCATCCGAAGAATTACTATGTACTGAAATATACCTTTTTGTAGGTTGGTCTGCACTAGTTAGAGAAAAGGTGATGAAATGACTCTTCTGAAAATTTACTTTTAATAGGCTGTGATTCAACCAACTGTGGATATGAGAGAGGCTTAATTTAATACATTCATATACCTGTTCCTATGTATAATTTATGAAAACAATAGCAGTATCATCTACATATGATACTATGTGGCCATGAAAGTTATTTAGATCAGCAATGTCGTTGAAATACACGAGAAACAATATTGGACATAATGAAAAACAATAACATTAGTGAGGAATTGTGTGTTCCTGGCGATATTGAAGAGGCTGCAAAAAGAGCTTCAATTGAATTGTTACCAAAAAAATCGGCTCAGCAGCAAATACAACGGATATTAAGAAGCACGGAAGATGGAAGTCTGCGACAGTAGCTGTGGGCTACATCGATCAATCTATTTCTTATAAAAAGGCTATTGTTGAAAGAATAATCCCAACAGCGTTACAGCATCGTCTTCTTCACTTCAAGAATTAAATGTAAATGCCCATGAAATTGTCAACTCAGCTAGTTCAAATATATTACAAGGCTCTTCAACATCGTAAGGTATATCAGCAGTTTTTTCAATTGTACTTTTCATATCAATGTTCATAAATGATAATAATAATGTATTTAATGTGAATTTTCAACAGAATTTAATTGTATCTATATATCTATTGTTCATAATAATACTACCTTGAAAATTGAATAATTATGTTTTGTTTATTGCTATTTGGTCGAAAAAAATCGTGTTAAACACTAGTGTTGAAGATATTTTTTAACACGCTACTTTGTAAACACCATCTTTTAATACTCTTGACAACCATTAAAAATATCACTTTTAATAACAGTTGGACAAAATAGTTATTTATGTATCAAGGGAATTAGGAGGGCCTTAATTACCGATGGCAAAGTTTGCGTCCCGAGGGCCTCTGGCCCGAGGGACAGCAATTGCCTGAGGTTATTAAGGCTCATTAATTCCCGTGGTACATAGATAATTTTATTTCTGACCGATTTCAATAAAATTTTGTTCATTTTTGAAACGGAAAAGTGTACCAATTCATTACCTTCCCGGTATATTTGAATCAGGTACCGTTGATTATAGTAGAGTTTTCTTGTTGCTAGGTTGTTGCTATGTTACTTGTTTATAAACAGAACTTTGTTATCAAGCTGTGTTTGCGGTGAAAACGTGTTTTCTACCCCAAATATAATGGAGGATATTTTGAAAAAAGCTGAACAAGCAAGAGAATCATTAATTCCATCGAAAAGTGAAGCCGTATACCAAAAAGAATACAAGATATATCTGGACTGGCTGACACGGAAAAATGTTATGCCAAAAGATGTCACTGAAACTGTATTTCTGGCATATTTTCAAGAACTGGTAAGGAATCTTCTATGTTTTTCGGTAGATTTGGTAGTAATTGTGTTTATTCGTTTCAGTCAGAAACGTATAGTCCGAATTCTTTATGGACTAAATGGTCAATGCTAAAATCGATGGTGACTATACATGAGAAACGAGATATCACCAAGTTCAATGAACTACAGGCTTTTTTGAAACGGAAGAGTAAGAGTTATAAGCCGAAAAAGTCTGCTGTTTTATCTCCTAAAGATGTTATCAGATTCCTAAAGGACGCTCCTAATGATATTCATTTATTGCATAAGGTAATTTTTTTTCTTATTTTCCTTTTTGTGTGTATTTATTTCCTTTTTTTTGTTATAGGTTGTTTTGATTATGGGTTATTTTGAAGGATGCAGAAGTCAGGAACTTTTGAATATGAAGATATCGGATATAGAGGACCGGGATTCCGTTATGGTAGTGAACGTACCGGAAAGTAAAACTGGTGTATCGAAGAAATTTACAGTTGTGGATGAAAAAGAGTTCTCCGCTTTGCCTTTATTAAGACTTTATATGTCTTTGCGTCCTAAAGGTATTGAACGATTTTTTTTGAGCTTCCGACAAAATAAATGTACATCTCAGCCAATTGGAAAAAACATGTTTGGGAAAATCCCCAGCAAAATCGCAATGTATTTAGGATTGCCAAACTCATCTTCCTATACGGGACATTGCCTTCGTCGCACTTCTGCTACTGCTCTAGCCAATGCAGGAGCAACTATGACTAACTTAAAAAGACACGGAGGTTGGAGAAGTTCCACGGTGGCGGAGGGGTATTTGGAGGATAGCATCGAATTGAGAAATAAAACGGCGCGTATGTTGTCTACTTTGTCATCAGAAGAGGCAGGTACCTCGACTGTAGTGAACAGAAGCTCCAGCCATACAAAAGAAGAAATTGTTTCCAGTGGCGGAAGTAATTTTCAGGGAACATTTCAAAATTGTACATTTATTATTTGTAATGACGTGAATAAATAAAATATGGTTCAGTTTTCATTTCTATTTATTTTTACTTTTGAAAGGTAGAGGGAATTATAAAATCTATAATGTCCCAAGGGAGTTATGACCCTCTTTATTGATAGCGTAACTATGACGATATAAGCTTATAATATCCCGGTCAGAAATAAATATATTTATTAGATTAGTAACAAGTAAGCGTGTCGATAGTACACTCAACTCATTAATTTTCAGTATTTTGGAAAGAACCAATACCGAGATAATAATAATAATAATAATAATGATAATAATACATTTATTATTTACCAGTACATAAAAATAATACAAAATAACTTTACAAAACAAAAGTATCAAATGCAGGTAAATAAAAGGAGAGCAGTTAGACTCTGTAGCCAATTCTTCCACAGCCCCCTTGAGAAGCCAATAAATACATATACACGATAAGAAAAGTAAACTATACATTTTCGAACTCTAACCAAATATTATGTTAACAACTATGATTGTTGAGTAGGATTTCATACATAATCCACTGATACAGGCAACAAACTATTGTTGACTAAATAGAACTCGTTTATACCTATAATTTCCATCACATACTTCTGTTAGTTTCTAGATATAATACTATTTGATATTGATTTCACTAGTTTTCTAATAGTAGCTCGAATTCCATCAAAACAACATGATAATTTTTTATTAAAATTTTTCAGGAACATACACGATATGTTCGAGTGATTTATTTTGTTGAATTCAAGTAAGAATAATCAAGGTAATTTGACAAACGTATTATAGTTTATGTCGCACTAGCTCATCATTGTGTGTAACCGTGTACACTATTGAAGTGCAAAAGTATTTACGTTGGAATGTGTTAAAAAATATGTTGGATTATTTCTCTAATTGTCACCTCATCAAAATTGTGGGATTTATGTTTCTTTGATTTTTTTCAATTCGAAAGATGGTGTGTGTTATTTCAAATCATTTTTCCAATCTCCTAACCTAACCTAACGTATGCTATTCTACATTTGTTTTGGGTCAAACAAGTATTTAATTTTTTATGCATTTTTGATTGATAATTTTTCATTCATTTTTGACAAAAAAAATAATTCGTTGCTGAACTGTGCTGAATACGAATCTGAATCACATTTCACAAGTGGGACACATCTAGACATTAATTGTAAAAGAATTTCATTGAACTTCCCACACTTAAGAGTTTATACGACTATAAAGATGCTGTGTTCAATATAACATCAACTTATATCACATCTCTCAATAGTTGAAAGGAATATTTTACTTTATGCAATGCCATTTATATTTGATAGCAGATGCATCGAAAGCCCTGGGTGTTGAGGATCTGAGGGTACTAGCGGATCTACATCATGCTTGAGAAAGCTATTGTAACCGTATACCGAAACACGTGTCACCATTTTGTAAACCTTTCATAGTAAAAATCAAAATAACTTCCATCAGTAAGAGTCGTTTAAAACTATATCACCGGGTCGATTGATAACTTGAACAAACTCATTGAAGTTAAAAAAATCAACAGAATGCCAGTTACATTCGTTTAATTTTTACAAATACTGAAATCGAGTAGTTCTGATGACTTGAATAATCCAATGATGTAATTATTTGCTTTCAGACAGTTTTCTACGAACCTAAATATATAATCGTATTTTTCAATTGTATAGAGACTGTCATTAAGCGCGTCCTATTTTATTGAAATGAAATTAAAATATAACAAATTGTGTTATCGAAATTTTCATTCCAATTCCAATACCAATTTCTCATCGCCTCATCGCTGAAGATGATTTTTGGATGGAAATTAGGGTCAGTTGCCAACTGCTCCAGATCCCATTCAGCACACGTCGTTGTCTATATGGTCGTTTACCTTCAGTTCCTGGATCAGTTGAATTTTGTACGGGTGCAAGCTCAAGTCACGACGCAAAATTCGCCAAGTTGTAGTCTGGGAAAGGCCAAGTTCTTGTTAGTGACGCCAAATCGACTGCCTCGGATTCTCCTGCACACCCTCACAGACAACGGCGATGTTTTCGGTAGATCTTGGGTTTCGTCGAAGTACGGGTATTGGCCAATCGTTTACTGAACCAGTGGTTCAATTGGTTATCAATTGTCAAAGTTCGGAAGTTACTGGTGGAAGACCCTATAGTTTTCGGTACTATGTAAAGTAGACAGCGGACAAACATAAAGTGGGCTTAATTTTTCCACTGGTGAGTCTATTTGAACAATAAGCTATTTACTGCTCAAAACAAATGTGTTGAGCTAACAATCGAAGGTGTTTTCGAATATATCTACGTCTTTCGTCAGGAGTTTTCTGAGTTGAACGACAATGAACACAAAAAACCTAAAACGATGAGACATTTACAATCAGTTTGATACATACTGTCAGTTACGCCTCACGGCAACTCAACTAGTCTTCTCCATGCGACAACGAGCTTTACATACAGTGTGGTCCAACGAAAACTTAACACCTCGATTTTCCGGCGTTAACATGAAAATGTGGAAAATCACTCGAACCCGTCAATTGCTGATTCGAGGGGGAACAACTTTTCCGCTGTTTTCATCCCCGTGACTTCAACCCCCTAACGGGGGTGAGCACAACCCCTTGATTTTGAATAGGGATGAGGGGTGTTGAGATACCTCATTTTGAAGATCTTATCGTGTACTATCTGCCCGTAAAATTTCACTTCAAAATATCCATCGATAATGAAATAACAGCGAAAATAGTGAAAGAGGCAATATGGAATTTATCTCGAGAATATTATTCGTATCCGACGCATTTCAAAGGTATTGAGTGGTTAATTTTTTGTCCAAAAAAGTAGACGGACCTTGTTTTTGTACCTTAGTCTATCGTGAATTGTTAAGAACGGTACAAGTGTGTACAAGCGATTGTAAATTTGTAGTGGAATTAAAATGGTGTATTCCGTAGAAGAAAGGGTGGAAATGATAAAATTATTTTTCCGAAATAACGACTCTGCGCGCACAACAGCGGCTTTATTTAACGAACGACATCCTGGAAAAAATGTATCCGCTGCTTACGTTGTGCAACTGGTTGCCAAATTTGACGCTACTGGGTCAGTTGGAAACAAAAAGAGGGTGCATGAAAGAGACGAAGCGAGGGACGTGGCTGTCTTAGGTCATATAGCAATGGATCCGACCGTTAGTACTAGGAAATTGTCCGAGGTATCTGGTGTTTCACGCACAACAATCATGAGAATCCTGAAACAACATAAATTCCATCCGTATAAGATACGATTGGTTCAGGAACTGAATGAGGATGATCCCGATCGCCGACTCCAGTTCTGTGAAGTGATCAGTGAAATAATTAACTGCAATCAAAACTACATGTTCGATATCTGTTTTTCGGACGAGTGTTCATTTTACCTTAACGGCATTGTAAACCGGCATAACTGTCGGTATTGGTCAGATGAAAATCCACGATTATTTCGTGAGGTGTATACACAGCGCCCCCAAAAATTAAATGTTTGGGCGGGTATTTATGGAAATCACATAATCGGCCCTTTTTTTCTACCCGGTAATCTCACAGGCCAACTTTATCTCGATCTATTGGAGAACGCTATTTATCCAGCCCTCGTGCAAGTATTGGAGAATGCAGAAGACCATCAAACGATCATTTTCCAACAAGATGGCGCACCACCTCACTTTGTTCAACCGGTGCGTCAGTTTTTAGATGACAATTTTCCTCACGCCTGGATTGGAAGAAGGGGACATATTGAGTGGCCACCCAGATCACCGGATCTGGCTCCACTGGACTTTTTTCTATGGGGTCACCTGAAATCCAAGATTTACGCTACCCAGCCTGAGTCACTGGATGATTTGCGAACTCGGATCATTAATGAATGCCGTCAAATTACACCAGACATCTTGAGTAATGTACGTGAACGTTTTCAGCAAAACTTATATTACTGCATGGAAGTGGATGGTGCCCATTTCGAACATTTAATAAAGTAATCACAAAAGTACGTACTCTTCCACTCTTTTACCTGTCATGTCGTTATCGATGGATATTTTGGAGCGAAATTTTACGGTCAGATAGTACACGATAAGATCTTCAAAATGAGGTATCTCAACACCCCTCATCCCTATTCAAAATCAAGGGGTTGTGCTCACCCCCGTTAGGGGGTTGAAGTCACGGGGATGAAAACAGTGGAACAGTTGTTCCCCCTCGAATCAGAAATTGACGGGTTCGAGCGATTTTCCACATTTTCATGTTAACGCCGGAAACTCGAGGTGTTAAGTTTTCGTTGGACCACACTGTATATTTCGCATTGACCTTTAACAACCAGGTGGCTACAATAAAACTTGCTGACAAATTTGTTTTCTGAATTGATAAAAATAAAAAATGAAAAATTTATATGGACAATAATACGTGAAAGAACCGCTTCAACGATTTATCTCGTGTCATTTCTGTTGTCTCTATATATTATGAGTTGGAACTGGTAGATTTATGATGATTGTGTGTTGAATATTTTTTAAAAACTATTAAATGGATTTCCATTCATCACAGGAGGTAGAATCACATCGACAAATAGAAGTTTAACTAAGATAGGCTAAATATACAATTCTCGTCGAATTTGCAGTCGAAATTGTTAGATGATGATGATTTTATACTGTCAATTCCATCTGTTAATGACGATCAGCATTTACACCAAGAAAAATTAATTTTTTCATAAACTGAGCAATCTCTTCTGGATTGAGCTATCTGAAACTTTTTCTACAAATTTTCGAACATTTCAAAAGTTCAATGAGATGAATTGAAAGGGGTATATTTTTATGAGAGATTGAGTTTTATGAATGGAAGGTTTTGGCTTTCAACTTCTTCATATACAAAAAATGTGAGAATCTTACAAAAAAAAAGGAAGGAACCAATCAATTTCAAAAAGGTAACTATCCCCACATTTTTTTTTAATAAAAATTGAGAAGTAGAAAGGCATAACCCTCCTTTCTTAAAAATTATCTCTCCTGAAAATATAACCCTTTCAATTTAAATAAGATTTCTATGGCAGGGATTTATTCAAATAAGCGAATGAATGACATTACGTAATGTTATCGATGACATGAGTAGATTAAACTCATTTCTGACATACAATCGTAATTTTATGAATGAAGTGAGTGCTTTCACTAAAAATGTTATCCAAATTTGGTGCTGAAGAGCCGATAAGGCGAGTGTCTTACGGTGAAACATTGGATGTCTACCAGTGAGGCTGACAGTGTTCTACCTCTTTCATTTACTATATTGTGTAGCAATACTGTGAATGATATCTGATTCAATTCCATAAGGAATGTTTGGAATACAAACTGAATAGAGAAGAGTGTTTTTTGTATAATTCAGTGTTTATATAAAAGTATTTGCTTTGAAAATATTTGTCTTCCGTGCAATTCAAAATTTATATGAAAGTAGCTATTTTAAGAGGGTTTTTCTTCCGGTTTGTGTCTGAACGTTACTTCTTTGCATGATCTACATATCTTTGTATAGAGTTACCTTTTTGAGCTTCCTTTTTTTGTAGATTTCCACATTTTTTGTATAAAGATGTAGAAGTATAAAGCCAAAACTTTGTTTTTCACTGAAATATTACGAAATTGTTGAGTCTCGCACTATTATCATTTTGGACTAGGAAGATGATTTTGATGTTTTCAAACTTCGCGATGACTCTTCAGATGAACTATTCAAAAAACATTTTCTTGTGAGATTTTCACTGAACAGTTTTACAAAAACGCAACACACGCCCAAAGAAGCCATTGTATGGCGACACGTGTTGCGTTCTTGTAAAACTGTTTAGTGAAAATCCCACAATGAAGTGTTTTTTGAATACGTTATGGATCTTCATCAAATATCGGTCAATTACATCATATTTCTTCAGATGAACCTCTTGAGGCCCATTATAATTAATATTTTGTTCACCCAGAATGAATATCTAATTTTTATATTATTATTGTTACGATATTGAATTCAATGTTATACTTGAAGCATTTGTAGAAAGTGTATATTTATTGACAAAATGGTTAAGGTTTCTGTGGCCGAGATTTTCAGTGTCAACATTTTTCGGGTTTAAAGGTAGTCAAATTTTGAAATAATTTCCTGACGTTTCATCATCGGAGACAACTCAGGATTTATAAACCTCTGAAGAAGCTAGCCAGTCACGCCAGCGAAACGTCAAGAAGAAACTCCAAAATTCGGCGGCCTTCAAACCCGAAAAATAGCGACACTGTATATTTTTATTACACTATATATTTATATTGCAGAAAGTCCTCGAATATCTATAGGCGATGTATGAAACAAAAAAGCATCGACAACAACCGTCAGACGATATTCATCCTCCAACTCGCCATATGTTTCATAGTGGTGTTAGGTTGAACCACGAGTTCACTGTTGAAGGACAAGCCTGATAAAGGCCAAGCGCCTGAGCGATAACATCTTTCCTCACGAAAAGGTCATCTATTCCTATAGATAGAAGGTTAGGTTAGGTCCAAAGTGAGTGGGTCGATTCGACCCTCTACCGCAAACCGCAAAAGTTTTTTGTGGCTTATATATCGACATATCGATAGAAGACTCAATCTACAAATATCGAAGAAAAACAAGGCTCCCCAAGACGTTCAAATACTACAACTCCGGTTCCATAGCTTCATTTTATTGTTGTCATTTTTCTTGATCATTTCCTCCACTATTGGAGACACTACATACACACTATATGCACTACATACACACTACATAGAAATGATCCGGCTGCGAACTAGTACACGTGGACTGTAGACAGTTCGTATTGGGTGATTTTTAGTAACTGAGTTTCATGATTGGCTGAAAAGTCTTAACATTAAATTTGAAGTCATGTTACCGTGACGAATAGAAATCGGGGAATGCGGAGATGGTTATTGCCGTCATGTTCAGTTCAGGAACTGATCGCGATTGGAGTGTTGAAATTTGATATTGGGGCAGTTATTTTGATGTAAAAATTTTTGTTATCTGTTTGAAATGTGGCGTCCTTGAACAAGTACTAATAATAATAACGAGTGTGAACGCAGACTTTTTCCAGTGTAGTGATTCCAATAGCGATGGTGAACAATGCTAAAAAGAGATACCAGTGAAAAAGATTCGAATGCATTTGAATATTGAAACACAGACAGTATGTTTCAGTGTATATAAGAATTTACATCTCAAATTTGGTTTCGTTGAAAACAAACTATTACAAGCAACATCAGATTTGACCGAAATTCCTTTCTCAACTGTACATGAAATAGTCAAAAATAAACCTTATGAACGCAAGACGCCATGTGATACAGGATTACCAAAACCTTCAGATATTCAACTCTTCAAAGTAGGATAAAGAAACTATTGATTTAGATTTAAAATAATTAACATAACATTAAGCAGTTATGGAATTCAGAAAAATAGTGGAATTGCGTAACAAATACTTGGAACAAATAACTAAATATAGACAAGAACAACGACAGATTTTTTATTTGGACGGAACTTGGTATGACACTCACGACACAGTTACGAAAGGGTGGACTGATGATTCGAGAATGTGTACGCCTAACATGCCTGCAAACGAAGGATCGCGACTAATCATTGTACATTGCGGAGGAAGTAAAGGCTGGGTTCCGAATTATTTGAAATTTTGAGGAAAAATCTTGAAGACTGCAATGTTGACTATCATAAGAACATGGAAGCTAATATTTTCGAGGAATGATTTGAAATTCTACAAAAAGGATTTGAAGCTTTATATCTTCTATTAATTATCTGCGAGCGCTTTCGACAGTTGGTAGTACTGTCATCTTCTGGCACTCCTAAAGATGACACTCCAGAAGATGACAGTACTACCAACTGTCGAAAGCGCTCGCAGATAATTAATAGAAGATATAAAGCTTCAAATCCTTTTTGTAGAATTTAATATTGAAATACTCAAAATAAAGGAAAATTAGTTGCATCAATCAAAAAAAAATGTATATATTTAAAACAATTCGTGGACATAACACTCCAAAAAAGGGCTGCACCGCGCTGATGAGGCCAATAGCCAGAAACACGTGTCCGCGGTTTGCCCCCCTTTTTTGGAGTGTTATGTCCACGAACTGTTTCATTTTTGATTGGTATCATGCACACTCGATAAAATCTCTATTTTTATTTATATCCTGGACCCGTATGTCATGCAGATAGCTATAGCTGCCTACGTGGTCATGTAAGATGTAGCCTGGGAATTCTAGGTCTTCTAACTAGAACCACAAATGTGCGGTTGGCTTCTGTTGTTGACTCTGTACGTTTGTGTTGTTTCCTGCTTTCGGCAAACAAGTGTTGCCCATCTTTACACTTGGCTGCACCGCACTGATGAGGCCAATAGCCAGAAACACGTGTCCGCGGTTTGCCCCCTTTTTTGAAGTGTTATGTCCACGAATTGTTTCATTTTTGATTGGTATCATGCACACTCGATAAAATCTCTATTTGTATATATATATATATATATATATATATATATATATATATATATATATATATATATATATATATATATATATATATCTATATATATATATATATATAGAAATACGGAATAATGTTGGGGATGCAGTCAAAATTGCTGGGCTGTTGTTTAAAGAATACTCTTTGTTATATGGTCGAGCTTTCGAGAATGTTTATTCCCTTTATCAAGACATCTACAATAAATTGATAACATTGAAGCAAAATTGTAAAACGATAGATAAATAAGTACTTACTAACTTGATCTATTGTTTTACAATTTTGCTTCAATGTAATCAATTTATTGTAGATGTCTTGATAAAGGGAATAAACATTCTCGAAAGCTCGACCATACAACAAAGAGTATTCTTTAAACAACAACCCAGCAATTTTGACTGCATCCCCAACATTATTCCGTATTTCTCCTTAACTAGTCAGTCAAGACAACCCATCGCTTTATATATATATATATATATATATATATATATATATATATATATATATATATATATATATATATATATATAAATATATATATATATATATATATATATATATATATATATATATACTATGTAGTAATTGTGATTCTTATATAACCAGAAATGATTATTGAATAACGAAATTAGTTAGCTCCCTAACTATATTATTAAAGGGGATCTGTTGGGCACTATATCGTTTACTTGAACTATACGATTAACTGTTGTCAATATCAGATCATCACAAAGTTATTGGAGAAACCATAATTTAGAGCCATTATCATATCAAATACAATCATTTATGGTGATTTTATTAATTTTTCGTAAGCAGTTCAGGCAAGTGGAAATTTTGCTGTTGACCAACAAAAAACAACAAACATTATCCACTAACTTCATTACTTCGACAGTCTTTAAAAGCTATCTGAACTAATCGAAACTCGAAAATTATTCAACCGATTTCGAAAATTGATTCAACTATAAAAAGCTATATTATCAGAGAGCTGGCTGTAATTTATTTTCAACAAATTAAGAGATCTCTACAGCAGTTACCATTGTTTTTCTAACAGACATAAATATCCAAACAAGCCTCCTTCATTTTGGTTTCTTTTTAAATTATCATATTTTTTGAATCTGTTATTAGTTTCCATTGATTATTCCAAGTAATTTATTATTTTGGTTTAGAATGACTTTCGAAATATCTATTCGTGACTATTAGACGACAAGGACAACTGAAAAGTTCAACTGATATTGATTTGATGTTTCAACGTTTTATTAAATCAAATTATTGAATAATTTTAATATTATTTGAACAATTTTGATATTATTATCACATATATCTCTCCATTACTATAGGTTTAGTATAAGGACGTACAAGGATAAAAAACAAGGTAAAAATTATTATTATTATCGGAAAAGTTTATGGCTAATGGCGTACTTTCCTGTCTACGCCTACAAAAAATAGCGATGTTATCGAAAATTCAATACGATAAAAACAAATTGAATCCACCATTACTTTCACCGTGGTTTAACGCAACTAAAATTTAATCGAGTAGTTATAAAACTTTTCGCCCGAAGCTCCCCAATGAGAACTGTACATATTAGAAAATTATTACACAATAACAGCGTAATAATAACAACTGCAAAAAATGCATTCGACTAGAAACGAAATATGAAATCAAACTTCACACGCTATAGAACAACCAAATTATTCATTAGCGGTATCGTAAATGCGAAGATTTCACGTTTCTTATCTATTTCATCAATCGAAAATATATGAAAACCTAATTATAGGAGGTTTATTACTCTTAGCTAATCAGTGAAAATAACAAGCGTTTGGTTTGGCCAATATTATCCATATTTTCGATTTGTTTGTACGAATCACTGACTGTGTCGATAGTCCTTCAATGAAATGAATATCAAGTATAAAACTAACTAACACATTCGAAATATATAAACGTGCTTTTAGGTAAGCTGGATGGGGAGGTAATAATGAACAGGGCTGCCAACTATAAAAATTCAACACCGGAGATTATAGAAATCACCAGGGTTGTTAAACTTATAAATTCAAAAGTGAGGACCTACATAAATGGAGTTGCTCGTTTAGGGTCATATATTTCGTGTTTTTATTTGATTTATTAATTTCCATGGCTTCCAACAAATTCATTTTCTTTTCTTCACTACATGTGTGTAGGATTTTGGAATTATCTTTACTTATCTTGTGTTTTAATTCTTGTAGATGTTCATATATTATACGGGGTATAACATAAGTACGTCAAAATATTCAAGTGACGTATTTCTGAGACAATTTTAAGAAAAAAAGTGTATAAGAACTTGTGTCCGAAAATGCTTCGTTTCGGAGATACGGGGTGTTAAAATTGAATTTTCTGTTCGCTTTTTGAAATTAACTCTTGCAAAAAATAAGTTATTTGCACGAAATTCGGTACCCAGGATTTTTGACGTGGAAAATCATAATTTCGTATTAATTTTCATGTAACATCTAGAGGACGCTGCATACGCTGTCATTATTTATTTCAAATTGCCCTAACTTTTTTGGCAGTAAACTTTCGGTACTTTTCATGAAAAAACCTAATTTCCACACCTTCTCCAAGTAAAAAAGGTACACCTCTTCAACAATGCTGGAGGTGATCGTTTTCAAGATATTTACAATTTTCTATATCGATACATATTACTTTATATCCAAATTTGATTTCAATAATTTTTCTCACTCTCCGCTTGCAAACTAAGTTCATTAAATCGAGTAGGCAATGAAAGTTTGTTTATAAAAATAGAACTTCGCTGTCACATTTTTAACTATAAATTGACAAATTCACAGTTCTGAGTTTATAAAGTGTTTTTTTAGTACCATAACCGACTTTACGAGTGCTGAAATTGCTGATATGGTTTTTGCAAGTTGCTTGACGGAAATTCAAGCGAGGCCAGACGTATCTATCAGGAAAGGTATCCCCAACGCGTGACTCCTTGTGCAGCGACATTTGCGAATCTTTTCAGGCGACTTTCCGAATCTGGAAGCTTTGAAACAGATTCTGCAGTAGGACAGCCACGGACTACAAGAACTGTAGAATTGGAGGAGGCGGTTCTCGAAGAAATTAATGAACATCCAGAGACAAGTACAAGAAAAATTAGTCAAACTTTAAATGTGAGTCACATGACAGTTTACTACAGAATTTTAAAGGAACAGCAATTATATCCTTATCATATTCAGCATGTCCAGGCACTTATGCTACGTGATTTCCTACCACGTATATCGAATTTGCTCAATGGCTTCAAAGAAAAGTCGAACAAAATCCGCAAATTTTATCGAAAATCCTTTTCACAGATGAGGCTAATTTTTCAAGAAATGGTATCATGAACTTCCATAACAACCACATCTGGGTGGAAAATAACCCAATGCGATAACGCAAACTCATTTCCAAGACAGATTCTCTTTCAATGTATGGGTAGGCATAATTGGGGATTATTCAATTGGGCCCTATTTTCTCCCCATACGTTTGAATGGAGATGCCTACCTAAATTTTTTGGAACACGAGCTTCCCCAACTTATGGAACATGTTACCATTGGTCTCCGAAATCACTCTTGGTTTATGCACGATGGAGCTCCTGCTCATTTTAGTGTGATAGCAAGAAATTTTTTTAGACGTAGCATATACCCAATGTGGCCTCCGAGTTCACCGGATCTCAATCCGATTTTTTCTTTTGGGGACACCTAAAATCACTAGTTTATGCTAGCCCCTTTGAAAACGAGGAAATGTTGAGGGACCGCATCATAGCTTTTGCTGCGAAACAATAAGAAACACTCCGGCCATTTTTCAACGGTTGCGGACTCCTTACTGTTGGTGGTCGTCACTTTGAACAGTTGTTGTAATAGTTGTTTCGTTCAATTTTTAGATGTTTACTTTCCTAATGAATAACATAGTACTTCTCCGAATTGCTTTTTTTACAAACTCCGAAATGTAGCACTTTCAAATTGAATAATTAAACCTGATGAATTTTTTAAATTTGGATTGAATAAGCAGTTCGATAATGCTCAGTTTAGAAGAAGTGTACGGGTATACTGCGTATAAAGTTTGATGAAAATAACTAAAATTGCAAAAAACTTATGACAAAAACCTACCATGTTTTGAAAAATTTCAACAATCTTTATTTCGAAAACGAATCATTCTTCGTTAAACATTTTATAGGAAAAAGTTGTTTATTTTGACGAGAACCACCGCATTTGTTTTTGTAATGTTCTCAGCAACTTCACTTAGCGTCCTAGGAGCTAAGTAATATGCATCGATATAGAAAATTGTAAATATCTCGAAAACGATCACCCCCATCGTTGTTGGGGAGGTATACCTTTTTTACTGAGAAAAGGTGTGGGAATTAGGTTTTTTCATAAAAAGTACCAAAAGTTTACTGTCAAAAAAGTTAGGGCAATTTGAAATAAATAATGACAGTGTACGCAGCGCCCTATAGATGTTACATGAAAATTAATAAGAAATTATGATTTCACACGTCAAAAAACTCCCGGGTACCAAATTTCGTGCAAATAACTTATTTTTCGCAAGAATTATTTTCAAAAAGCGAACAAAAAATTCAATTTCGTATCTCCGAAACGAAGTATTTTCGGACACAAGTTCATGTAGACTTTTTTTTAATTGTCTCAGGAATACGTCACTTGAATATTCTAACGTACTGATGTTACACCCTGTATATTTATTGTCCAAACAGACGTGTTCACGAAGACTTACGTCAAAATTTCCATTCTATATATACTTGATTTTTTCATTCTATCTCGTTTGGGTTTTGCATTGAACAGAATTCTGCCTAAATCATCATTACTTATGAAAGCTGTTGTTATTGTGTATTTGGAAAAGTAATTTTGAATATTTTCTTAAGGTGTGTTTCCGGTAGATATTAAATGGGCTTGTTTCATGATTTTTGGTTTACAGTTCATTTGATAGTAATTTCAAATTTGAAAACAGTGCACTTTGTTTCAGCTCTCTAAATACCGTTGTCACGTCACGGGCCTAGTCCCGCTTCTTGTTCAATTGACCAATAGGAACAATACAAATAATCAACAGTTTCTGATTCTTTCGTGATTCAAAGTAAAACCACAGTCACTTTCCACAACTGAATCTAAGAAACAAGTGCAAAAAATGCATTGGAAGGAATAATTGATTATACATGGGATCCAATTAACACAAAACGCAATAAAAACGTTATGCTTAAAATATATCCGGCAGTACAAATTTTAATGTTGATATCACAGAAACACAGAAATTTTAGTAAGGGAAGTGTATATGAACCCGTTAACGTTTAAATCGATGAAAAAATTATCCACGTGAAATGAAATGTACACAAAAACCATGGTTGTGAATAACTTCTATATCTAAAATCAGTACACAAAATCGAAAGATCACAAAATATTTACCTGAACTGTGATTTTATACATTACTTAATAATATACAGTTATGAAAATCAAAAAATATAGCAAACTGGATTGAAGTTTTCATTACAACAGTTTATGGTTAGTATATAAGTTTGAACATAAGAAAGAAGATTAATTTCAAGTTTTATTCAATTCACTCTACAATCCTCAATCTGTTCAACTGCAATTTTTGATCAAAAAAACTTTTTGTCTGGTTTGGATGATCTGTTTCTACAACTAGGTATGAAACATATTTCAACCATTTTGGTAGTAGTAATGGTAAAATTCAAACCAAAAATAACGTGAAATTCTTTTTTTGGAATGATAGCACGTAATATGCAGCAAAATAGACACCCACCAAGACACCTACATGAATGAATGAAAACGTTCTTTAATTATGAAATTGTAACAAACAAATCGGATTATGACAATTGTATTCATACCGAGCTGACAACAATAACAATAGAAATGGCGTCTGTCAAATTGGATCACTATATTTTAGTTCTGTGATTGGATATTAAAAACCAATACACATGGCAACACTGCTGTAAGCACAATAAATTTTATTTGTCAACAGACACGCGGCCAAATCAAACTCTTGCTATTCGAATTGTTCTTTTTTCTGCAAATATAAAGAGATCTTGAGGCCGATTAGGTTTGATGAGTATAATAAACCCCCAACTCGATCAGTCTATAAGCAAACCACTATCATTTTCAATAGCATGAAACAAGCCCATTGAAAACCATCATTAACCCTTGAAATATTCAAATAAGACGCTCCTTGTTTTGTTAGATACCATATTTGAATTCAATTTTGGAAGTTTAAAAATTGATTAATTTGTCTGCTTGAACCACCAAAACCCACCAGTATATCATCAACGTATATAAACCACAAAACAATGATTTTGAGAAAGGGGGTTATCAAGGATAAGTGTATTTTCTAGGGTGTCCATGAAAATATCTCCTTATATGGTATTAAAAAATTATATTCAATGAATTTTCGAAATTCAATTTTGTTGTTGCACCCCAATATACTGAATTGACTTTCACACTAATTCATTACAAACAATAATAGTAAATGAACTGTATCGATGGACGTCCATAATTGGCTTCAAATTGGAGTTATGTGTATCTTTTTTGTATTTTAGTTGTCTATACTGCGATTTTTTTGGGAAAATCATTACTTCTTGTTGTAGGTCCTTGTTGTAATCGAATTGGGATTCGTGTTTGTAGACATCTATTAAAAATATAACCTTTACCAAAACAAAGATGACATTCTGGTAGCACAAGCTATAGATAAGTCAATTTAGTCAATGAGAGTTCCTTTCTCTGTCAACATAATATCGAAAGACCACACCATATCTGAAGATTGTATCAGCTAATTGGGAGTTACACTTCAGGGTAACCACAATGTGAAATCAAAATACCATAATAAATTGCCGATTGATCATTGAGAAATGAGAGATGATTCACACTAAAATATTCCTCCCTTCTTTGTAAAGTAACTATCATCTTCCATTCCAAATTGTAACTCCACCAAACCTATCATTTCACATAATTGACCATGACACTCTTGACAATGAAGGTTGGAGGATGTATGTTTTCATTTCAGTTTTGTCACACCCTGTATTATGAAAACTGAAAATATTTCTAACGGTTAAGTAATTGCCGTTTTTTACTGAATACAGAATTGTAATACAATCATAATTGTAATTTGCAGCGCATATAAGAACAACACAGGTACGGAAGGTAAGTCTATACAGGTTTGGAATCAGGTTTATAGTTGCAAAAGTATTGAATTTCATATAAAAATGGCATCTATTCTCACCTTCCTGAAAATAAATAGATTAGAAACGAATTCCTTTTGAATCGTGAAAGAGAGATGATAATGATGAATAAACGTAGTTTAAAAAAACTAAAAAACATGCTTTTAAAGAACATGTAAACAACTAAAAAGTTATATATTTTTTTAAAATAAGCTTAAAAAAATAACAAACGAAAAATATTAGTTTTATTGTGGAAATACCGACGGACGCTTGATATACAAAAAATATGGCACAAAGCGCCCACGCTTTTTCCACAATAACACTAGTATTTTTCATTCGTTAACTTTGGGATCAATCAACCGTATATTGTTTAGAAAAATTACCATTGATATTTTCCGATTCCGGAGAGGGAGCCTGAAAATCAGCTACCAAGTCCAAGGCAGCAGGCACGCAAAGGAGGGTTACAAATAAGGCAGCAAGGAAGCGTGTTAATAAAAAAAAATACTTTTTTCAAATGACGAAATACATGAAAGTGACTTCGAATTATATCAATGAGATTACGTACAGCGCCATCTGCCCGCGAATAGATCAAGCTATAATGTCGATAATTTTGTCAAATACAGACCCCGAGCATTCAAATGGAAATAAATATGAAATGAAAAGGACAGTTACAAACAACCAAACAAACAAACATGGCTACATATATACAGGTGAAGCTAATAAAAGCGTGATATAATAATAATAAAAATATACTTTTTTTAAATGAAGAAATACATGTAAAGTGAGTTCGAATTATATCAAGGAGGTTACATACAGCGCCATCCGCTCGCGAGTAGATCAAGCGATAATGTCGATAAATCTGGAGTTACAAACAAACAAACATACATACATACAGGTGGAGGTAATAAAAGCATGTTATTGAAATATACTTTTTTCAAATTAAGAAATACATGTAGGGTGAGTTCGAATTATATCAAGGCGGTTACGTACAGCGCCATCTGCCCGTGAATAGATCAAGCTAATAAAATCGTGTCAAAAATGGTTCCTTTCTGGTAAACAATGTATGTGCAAAAAATCGTAGAGAAAACCCAGATAGCTTTAAACAATTTCGTTTTATTTTATAAATGATGAATATATGAAAGTTATTGGATTGGACATATTTGGAAAAAACATGTCTCATATTAGCATTTTTTATTTGTTTTTAAGGCCGATTGATGTCACGGCTTCTCTGGATGGAGCGCATCTGAAACGTCCGATTTTCCATTATTTTGGCGCACAAATCAGGCTGAATTTGACCGATGGCATGGGTTATGTTGGCTTTGAGGACCGCTGTGGTTTGTGGATCAATCGCATACAACTGAGACTTCAGAAAACCACACAAGAAAACGTCTGTCTAACGGGGTCAAATCCCACGATCTCGATGGCCTCATTGCTGAAGATGATTTTTCGATGAAAATCAGGGTCAGTTACCAACTGCTCCAGAGCCGATTCAGCGAACACACGTTGTTATCTATGGTCGTTTACCTTCAGTTCCTGGGTCAGATTAATTTTGTACGAGTGTAGGCCCAAGTCACGACGCATAATTCACCAAGTTCTGGTCTGCGCAAAATCAACTGTCTTGAATTCTCCTGCACGCTCTCACAAACAGCGGTGATGTTTCCGGCAGATCTTGCTGTTCGTCGACGTACGGGTGTCGACGACCACATTGCCAAAATTCCTCTCGTTAGGACGATTATGGCGAACGTGAAATAGACGAAACGCGCGGTACGTTGCCCGAATATAATACCCATTTTGATAAACCAATTTTATTATTTGTTCGTGTTGTACGTGTTGTACGTGAAAGAAAGCTATTGTACAGCGAAACACGTGTCGCGGTTTTTATAAAACCTTTTATAGTAAAAATCAACTGTATTAATGAGTTAAGATGGCCATTATCAATTGTCAAAGTTCGGAAGTTCCTATTGGAAAACCCTATAATTGAAGATGATTGTTATCAGTGGTCCAATATATCGTTATTTCGAGTATATAATTGAAAACATAATAAAATAATATAATATAATAATAATATTTATTCACCATTATGTACGAGGGTTGCCTTTTATATTTCGGGATTAGAGAACAAATATTAATCATCAAAAAATCAATTTATTGTTTTTCAAAGTATTTTCCATGAAGATCTATACACTTTTGCAAGCGTTTAAACTAATTGTCGAGCACTTTTGCCACTCCGATTGAGGTATCTCCAAAACATGCATTCTGAATACAGCAACCGCTTCTTCAGGTGTCGAAAACAGTTTGTTTTTTACGTGATGGAATAAAAAGAAGTCACTCGGTACCAAGTCAGGACTATACGGCGGATGACTCATCAAATCTATGTTTTGGGTGCTCAAAAATGCAGTTGTTTGAGCCGATGTGTGAGAGCTCGCATTGTCGTGGTGAAGAGTGATCCGTCTTCGGCGGTTGGTTTTCCTGATTTCTTGGAAGACAAATGACAAACAAATGGTTGTGTACCACTCAGAATTGACTGTTCTGTGTTGTTCTAGTACGGTACGGTACGGTACGGTACGCTACGGTTGCGACGTGTCCAGTTTTTCCGAAAAAACAGACGACCATTTGCTTGGAAGTGCTTTGTGCGCGAACAATTTTTGCTGGATTTGGCTCATCTTGAAACACACCTACAGTCGACTGCTGTTTACTTTCGGGCTCATACGCGTAAATCCACGATTCATCACCTGTCACGATGTCATAGACGTGTTTCGAAGTACCGCGATCGTATTTTTTGAGCATTTCCATCGACCAATCGACACGAGCCTTTTTTGAGCGATTGACAAATTGTGTGGAATCCAACGCGAACAAATTTTTTTGACAGTCAAATTTTTATGCAATATTGAATGTATACTGGTCCCACTAATGCCTAATAATGCCTCAATCTCACGATAGGTCACAGTTCGCGCACAGTATCAATGGTTTTCGGAACAACAACTGATTCTGGACGCCCTTCAGGAAATTCGTCTTGGAGTGAATTCACCATACTATCGATAAACACTGGTCCTTGATGGAGCTTCATCGCCAAACATTGAATTAAGTTCATCCATACACTGTTGCTGAGTTAATCCACGTCAGAAGTTGTAAAAAATAATCGCACGAAAATGTTCACGATTTAATTCCATTGTTGGGTTGAGATGAATCTTTCAAGTTACTATCAACAACACAAATAGCGCGCGCATGTCAAAACGTTCTGAATACGTATAAGCTCAAAAATGTCCAACTTTACGATAGAGCTGTCAGTTGCTAGATTGCAACACTAGGGTTGTCAAATCCTGAAACATAAAAGGCAACCCTCGTACGTGTGTGTAAGTACCTAACATGTGGAAGTATCATCATTCAAGCCCCATTCCTATTTTGAAAAAATGGGGTATGACACCACCGCTTGAAGAGTTGACGGTTTTACAATAGTTTTCAAGTCAAAACTAGTTCCCTTTTCAAACAATTTTTTTTTATTCTCGAGTAGTAATCTTGAAAACCACAAAAAAAGCTTGTTTGTGTATGTGTGTTTCACGTATCATTATTCTTTGAGCAATTTTCTTTCTGTCTCAGTTCTGTATACATACTGAATACGCACCTGCCTCTCTATTACGCAATGGCCAACACCAAGAATTCAAATAACGCCGTTGACAATTACTATGTTGTCACTCTCCACGAGTAGGTTGATCGCTTTTTTCCATCGAGGTACAGTTATGCCTATATTCGCTGCATTGCAAGAGATAAACAATGCAAATATTGCAGCACGATCTCTTCTTAATCGCTGCCTGGTCTCGTGAACAAGAACATTTCTCTTTCCTAGATTGTAACGAGCAACGGGGATCATGATGACGCTGTTCTTATCATTATTCCAATGAGGAAGAGCGAGTCTTACATTCACCACTATCTAATGCTTTCACGCTAATCACGACAGAGAAATCATTAAAAAAAAAAGACAGAATAGGAAAGATGAATCTTCCGGTAGGGTGGTACTGAGGGTTGATTAAATACATTTTTCGAATTCTTAATTGCCGTCTCATTTTCAAGTTAATCGTTTCGTTAGATCTGAGTTAAAAAACGTAGAATTAATACTTCATTAGAGGTGTCAGAAATCATCGTAAGTTTTAAGAGGGTGGTCTGAATAGTTTCCGACCTCGACGTGAAGATAGCAGCACTCGCAAATAAAAGCTGGTGAATTTCGTTGTTCATCTATTGACAGTCAAACAGCAAAGTTTCAGCTATTTTGGATGCACAATTGTTATGTAACAGTCGTTTGAGTAAGTTGTTGTAAGTGCTTTTATGAAAATGGACAAGATCGAGTATCGTATTTGTTATTGAAATGCAATACACCTACGTAAATCAAAGATAAGTTGGATTCTGTGTATGGGGACTCTGCACCATTATTTACCACAGTGAAATTTTGGGCAGCTGAATTTATACGGGGCCGTAAGAATTTGAGAGACGATGAAAGTTCCAGACATCCCAAAACTACAACTACCGACGAAAATATAGCCAAAGTTCACCAAATGGTGCTAAACGACTGCCGAATTAAAATGAGAGAGATAGCAGGAGTTATGAACATGTCAGAAGAACGTGTTCGTCATATATTAAAACAACACCCAGGCATGAGAAAGCTGTCCGCCCGTTGGGTGCCGCATTTGCTCATATTAGACCAAAACCGTGTTCAAATGAACATTTTTAACTCTCTTTAGATGAAACTTAGATAGAATATTCAATATCTAACGGTGGTGTCGAGGTTAACGATCAAGTCTATCGCTGTGTTCAATTCTCTAACGAAAACTTTTTCATGACGTCATGAAACAAAAATGTGTTGAGCAAAAAGATGGGCTGACGTAAGCGCGCCACATGACTGAGTGGTTTGTATTGTTGAGGGATACGCCTGTTCGTCTGTCTGTCTCAATTATTTATGTCCACAGAAAATTCAAATCTCCCGCCAAGATGATCTGAAATGCAGAAACGTGCGCTCTGATTAGCTGGCGAGCTGCGTGACAGTTTGACGACACTACATGACAATTTGGTACACTCTGATTGGCTCACCGCCTAGCTAGCTGGGTTACAGGACACCACGTGACAATTTGGTGCACTCTGGTTGACTGGGTGGTCTGTTTGTCTTGTAAGGCGAGCTGAGAGGCAACCTGACTAGTATGATGACGCCACTGTCTGCCTGAACCGACGAAAAGTAGTAGACCTTACGTCGGTTACGTCATCACAGCAGTCAGGTTGCCTTTCAGCTCGCCCAATCAACCAGAGTGTACCAAATTGTCACATGGTGTCCTGTCACTCAGCTAGCTAGGCGGTGAACTAATCAGAGTTTACCAAATTGTCAGGTAGCGTCCTCAAACTGTCACACAGCTCGCCAACTAATTAGAGCGCACGCTTCTGCATCTCAGAGCTAAGGTATGTTGGGGATTATCTTATCAATCACATTTCTTATATTCTTAACAAAATTTTTAAAAAAGAATCATATTCCTTCTGCCTGGAAACAAGCCCTTGTTTTTCCTTTGTCTAAAGGTGTTACTCCCACAGAACCGTCGCTTTTGAGTCCAATTGGTGAATTGCCTGTATTGTCGAAGGTGTTTGAGCTAGTTTTGAAGGATCAAATCAATCACTTCGTAAACGAAGTGCAATCAGGTTTCCGATTATCTCAGGGCACTACCACAACTCATTAACATCAACCAGGATTCATTCCTGGTCACTGATGAAAGTAACCTAACATCTCTGGTACTCTTGAATTACACTGAAACATATCCTAAATCAGCGTATATTGGATGTAGTTGTGCAACTATTGAAAAGCTACCTCAGCTGTTGTACCCAAACCATATGTTTAGATGGTCAATACTCAGATACCTTGCCTGTAACTCATGGAGTACCTCAAGGCTTGATTCTTGAACCTCTATTATTTTCGCTCTACATTTCAGACTTCTATAAAGTAGTAAACAATTCCTCTATACACCAATATGCTAATGAAACCCAGTTCTATACTTCTTTTCTTCATGATAGCTGACAAACTTCAGTAAAAAACGTTAATGTGGACCTTCAGAACTTATTAGATATATCTGCTGCACATAATCTCAATTTAAACGCAAATAAATCTCAATCAATTCTTTTTGGTCCACAAAGAAAATGACTTGAAATAGCAGAGTCTATATATATAAAATTGGGAGAAAATAAATCATCTGTTGTTTCAGAAAGTAAGAATCTGGACCTTTGGCTTGACTCGAAATTCCGATTTCATAAACATATAAACAATTTGTGTAAGAGCTCGTATAATATTGTGCGTCAATTATATGAAAGTAGAGATATAAAGCCATCCAGATCAAAATTGAAATTATGCGACTCTCTTATTATGTCAAAAATGTCATATTGTGATATTATTTATGGTCTTGCATTGATACAAGCTGACGCAATGCGCCTTCAAAAAATACAGAACAACTGCATTCGATTGTCATAGGGGATTCGTTAATACGACCACATTTCAGAAAAACTGAAAGAATCTGGCTGATTCAGACTCAACAAAATTCGTTAGCTTCATCTGCTTGTGGCAACTATGAAATGTTGCTAAAAAAACCAGAATATCTACTGAGGAGATATGTGATATTTTCATCGCGGAATAAATCTCATACTCGCAACCAGAATACTTTCATTATTCCTTAGACACTATGCCTCCCTATTCACGCGCAGTTTTATATATAATTCAATAAAATAATTTCAAGAAGAAATTAAAAGTTCATTTTAAATCAACTTGAGAGTTTCTTAGACTGGAGAAATAGTTTTTTGGCTGTTTCCTTATTGGTTATTGACTTTTGATTTCCTTATAATATAACTCTTAGTTGAATGTTCTTCCAACCCTAAGTAATCAATCACTTTCATTCACTGTGATGTATTATATAGCAATATCCTTCAGAGCTATCTTGTAATTTGTAATCATTCACTTACTTTAGTTTTTTAATTTTTAGATACCTAAAATTTTTTTCACTTTAAGTTAATGGGTTATATTGAAAAATAGCGTAAGCTGAACTTCATCGACAATCTTGTAACTTGTGTACGATGAACAACGCCCTTTTTTTCACCGTAGTGTGCGCTGGTCAGGCCCTATTCCCCGATACATTCGGGGAAATTCAAGAGTAGAGAGGGTATCATTCCACCAAGGACTCCGATAATCAGAACAACCATCTTGACAGAGTGATCTGGATATAGAGTCTGCGGAATTAGAAGAGAAAATCTCGATATTTTATCCGTTTTTCCTCCTCTTTTCTGACGATATTTGTCTCGCCAGGAGCTGAAAACTCCACGACAAATATCGTTCTGCTCTGGTGGTCGAGAAGGACTACATCAGGCGTATTAGCTTGTATGGGCCTGAGGGTGGAGAACGAATAGTTCCAATAAATTCGTTCCTTCTCGTTCCCCACAACGGATTCAATATCCCAGGGAGCGTAGGGCAACACCGGTGTCTCGTCAATACCGTAAAAGTGCCGTAGATGGTAATATAGCACTCTTAGGGTCGCGTTATGTCGATGGATATAGGCCGAGACCGCATATGCTGGGCATGCTGATAGCAAGTGCATTAGGGTCTCGGGCGCCTCGTGGCAGGCTCTGCAACTTGTGTCAGGAACCTCTATTCCCATCTCGCGACTGCGGTAGACTAAGATGTTGAGGACACCATCCTGGCAAGCCACGATGAACCCCTCAGTTTCCGACTTCAGCCCACTCGACCTGAGGAAAGCGAACGTCAGGCGCTTTGATAAGCCAATGTCTCCAATGTTATTGAAGAAGATCCCATGCATTGAATTATCCTTGTGCTTCCGCAGAAGTAAGGTGATCTCTGCGGCTTTCATCTGAGCTTTTTGCTGATCGAGTTCCAACTCGGTGACAGAGTTGTGGTCACCTCGTTCAGTGTCGAAAACTATACCGAGTTCATCAGCTGCTCGGGCAGCTGCCCTAAAGAGAAATGCTCCATTTCCTGCTCTCTCATGGTCACGGACCATGCAGAGAAGGGGATCCGAACTCCTGACGACTTTACAGGCTGTATCCAATAACATTATGTCATGTAGACACTCCAAACTCAAAAGTCCACGGCCTACCTGTTGTCGGGGGAAGTATAACTGTGGAACGGACGACTTGGGATGCAAACTCCGATAGAGATGCATCATTTTTCCGGTCTTTACGTGAAGTTGATACAGCTCCTCCCGAGTCCAAACGAGAAGAGTGAGATTGAAAAGGCAAGCATATTTGTTGCACCAACTTTGTTCTTCCTCGACAGTTCCGATGACCAGATCTGTCGAAGTTTGTGCTGATACTTGCCGCGGAGAGAGGTTTTCACTGCTGTTACCTCTTGTGAGGTAACTTACCCCGAGGTAAGTATACATCTTGCCGGCATCCAGATAGTGAAGTATGCTTCCATCTACGAGCTGCACATCCTTTCCGTAGTCCCCGCATCGTCCTCTTTTGAGATGGACCATTGCACATTTGTCTATCCCATTTATCATTATTATTTTTATTTTTATTATTGTTATAAATTTACATCATTAAGATTCAGTATATTCATTTCGGTACCAGTGCTACATCTGGTAATTGAGAAATCATATTTCAACTTCAGGTAATAAAATTTCTCGAAAGTTTCTGTAAAATATACGTCACAGTACTCAAGGCACATATACATGGTGCTCCACTTCGATGGATTTTAATCAATAATAACATTTTTCTGTTTTAAGCAAGAAGCACTAGATTACGTGGGTCTTCGTCTAAAACGAACCACTTTTCTTGATTTATTTCCAATGACCAATATTACACGCCATTATTATTCATATAATTATTGGGACGCTAGTCAAATAAAACTGACAAATTATACTTCATTATACGACCTCTAAAATCAAGGTCAGCTGGTTCTTCTTGAATGCTGCATTTTATTCTTGGCGACAGCAAATATATACCCGCGGAAGCAATTTGATGTTGTAATAGCTATTCTATTTTTTGGAATTGTAGTACATATACCATACTTCAAAATAGTTGAGAAATTATCAATAAAGTAACAATATGGTAATGAAAACAAAATTGTGTTGTTTCTGTGATAATTTCGAGACTATTTTATTACGGTTTTTTAATTTTATTTTATAAACGTTTGTATGCCCACAACTGATTGTGTTCACGGTTGGTCTGATATAATCAATTAACATTTTGGAAGTAATTATAAAATACCAACAAAATAAAACTGTTTTGGTGGTTGGGAACTTCGCGTTTTTACCATTTAGTCCAAACACAACAAAAATTCGTATAGTACACTACTAGAATGTACGGAAAATATCTAAATATTGATACTTTTCACTTACATTTACTGCTTGGAGCCATTACATAATATTCATACAATATTCTTTTGAAAATTGTATTCGGATTATCATCTGGTGCCCGATGATGTCAAGTTGGTTAGCGAAACATGAACTGAGGAAAATTGTTTGCAGTTCCGGTTTAACGTCAAATTTTACTTTTTTTTCTACGGTCCTCGTATAATAATGGTTATTTCGTTGTATTAGAGAAATCAAGCATACATAAGTTATTGAATATTGCACTGCATACTTTCCATTTCAAGTTTCAGAATTCTTCGTTGAATTTGATCAAAAATATATTTGCATTACATCAATGTTGGTATTGAAAAATATCCGAAGGCTAATGGCTCGGCTTTAAAGCCAGTGCGTAGGTGGACTCAACAATAATTATTTCATTAGCAGGTGTGTTGCTTAAATTTTAGTATGCTCAGAAATGTTACGTGAATTGAATTAATGATGAGTTTCATTTTGTGTTTTCATAGCGGTACTCAATGAAATGCAATTATATCTTCGCTTTTGTACACGATAAAAAAAGACCAGCTATATTTCGCTTTATGTACAAATGGAATCATGTCGATAAACTTCAAGACATTGTTCATTTGGAGAATCCATGATAATATATCAATAGTTTCGAATAATATCCTAATAGTATAATTTATTGAAATATTGTAAAAACGGCTATTCATCAGTTACACTTCACAGAATTTATACAAAAATTATACTGAGATTCTTCTACTTTTCGTGATGCTCCGTTATTTTTATGTTCAACTAATTTCTGAGAGGCGTTATAATGTATATATTTTTATAGTTTACACAAAATGAAATGAATTCACAAACTGTAAACAAACAAACTCACTTAATTTTTACAGTATGTCTAGCTAATGAATTGAGTAGGTTAAGTTAGGTCCAAAGTGAGTGAGTCTATTCGACCCACCACCGCAACCCGCAAGGGTTTATTGTGGCTCACACCTATTCACACTCGACCAAATAAATCCAGCTTCTTAACGAAGCCGATTAGTTCATATGGTGAGTAGTCTTTCAGGTCAGATAGTAAGAGTACGGCTCTGTGTGTGCTCTGCTGGTTCATCATTGTCCAAACAGAGGTGACACACACTGTCTTCTGACAGTCCGAGTCTCTACATATGATGATTCACATGACAGTGACCTGTAAGAAGGGCTGTTAGACACCGTAGTTCATCCCTACTATAGTCCAACAATCCTGGAAGATTCTGCCAGAAATCCATAGATTTTCTTGCCATCCAGGTGTTCAATCTTTGTTTGGCAAAGCCTAAAGCTATGCCAATGACATGTTCTGGTCCAATGAAGCTGCTTGCAGTACCCTCCTTTCCAAGGGAGTCAACAGCCTCATTGTCTTCCAGGCCAGTATGGCCTGAATCCAGACCAGAGACAATCTGTTATGTCTTCCTATCAAGAAGAGTCAGTCGTTTTTGGCAATTTGCTTGTTGTTGGACTGTAGTCCAACAACTGTTTGGTATCAAGCTTCGAAGGCTGAATAAACGCCATGGAGTGAGCCAATCCTGGAAGATTCTGCCAGAAGTCCATAGATTTTCTTGCCATCCAGGTGTTCAATCCTTGTTTGGCAAAGCCTAGAGCTATGCCAATGACAGGTTCTGGTCCAATGAAGCTGCTTGTAGCCCCCTTCTTTCCAAGGGAGTCAACAGCCTCATTGTCTTCCAGGCCAGTATGGCCTGAATCCAGACCAGAGACAATCTGTTATGTCTTCCTATCAAGAAGAGTCGGTCGTTTTTGGCAATTTGCTACCAATTGAGACGTTGCTCGGTAGGAGCCAAGCGCTTCCAACGCCGCTTAAATGTCCGAGAATATTTTTGTTGACTTGTTTATAAGGTCGGATTCTTCCAAAATGTATTGAGTAAATGATATTTTGTACTATGAACAATTCACTCCATTTCGAATATCAACACGAAACCTAGGCGTATTGTAAGAATAGAGTGAGGCCATTTTTGATGATGCATATATATATATCTTACACAAGCATTTTGGATATTAAATCTCACTGGGAGGATTTTTCCGGTTTTTTCCATATGAACTTGGCGATCTTTCATATCAGGGAGCTACAAAAACGTGGTATCAAAAGAAACTTATGGCCAAGCAATTTTAAATTTCTTCAGAAAGTTTAGTTTCATAGTATTACACAGTGATTGCATCACCTACAAATATGAAATAATGTAACTCCTAAAAGTTAATTTTTATTACAGTTTTGAAGATCCACATAAGAGACAGGATGTTAGAGTTGATTCAAAGAGAGTGGGGTCATTGATTTATGTGTGAGGTTGATTCCGCCAAATTCTCCGCACATAACTCAATGGCGTAGATATCCGCCTGAAATAAGGTCGCATAAGTCCCTAGGTCTATATATAGGTATATGTCCTGCCTCTAGACTGTACACTCGAACCTGAAGGTGTTTTTGATATATCAGTGTAGAATGCAAAGGTAACAATTATTGATACTATCGATTTATGGTACAACATTTTGAAGTATGTTTCGTATATTGAGGAATTTGTAATTCACTAGTATAAAAAATGCTCTCTTATATTTCTCTATCAAAATTGGTGAGTAGGAATTCACTTCGATACTTCTTCATTAATTTTTTCGAAGAAAAACGTGATTTCTTTGTCGCATTCAATATGGAAAAGGAAGGAGTTCTTTCAGTTGGACTCTATTTCATGGTTTGCATCTGAAAGAAAATGTGTGAATTATCTATGATCTACACACTTTCTCACAAGATTTAGAAATCATCACTAATACCATTCAAATACCACCCAAAGTTTGATAACCAATTATACAGATATAAGAGCATAGGCTCTCCGCCGAAGTCACGATTAAGAGAACGAAATCCGGGCTGCTGAACCGTGGTCGCACGGGACCTGAAGTACCAAATGCTTCGTCTGCTACTGTAGCAGACTGCAAGGACTAAGGTTGTACCTTGAAGTCTCAGCAACGACCATGACCTACCAATCCGAATTCTGTTCTCTTCTTCAAGTCAAACAACAGATAAACTATAGTCTCTTCACTACGAAAACACAATAGAATTCAGAAAAGTTGTTTCGAATTAAAATGTAAACTCAAATATCATATTCAAAATAGCCATGAATAAATCAAAATCATGTTGTTCTATAACGAATGTTTGGAGTACAAACTGAATAAAAAAAGCGATATTCGTAAAATTCGACGTTCATATGAAAGTAATCTTTTCGAAAGTACTTTTTCTTTCATGTAATTCAATGTCCATGTGAAAGTAGTTGTTTCGAAGGGAATTTTTTGTCCAGATTTTTTAAATTAAATAACCGTGTAAATGTCTATACGTACTGTCATCTAGACATGAGTAAATGTGTATATATAGGTGATATAAAGTCATAATGTCATTCAAAACGGTACTGATGAGGTAATAAGATAGGTGTGTTATTCCTAAACTTTGAAGTACACCATTGAGGTGATATGTCAAGCGTTTCACTTGAAGCAATTCTGAATGCATCTATTGCGATTCCCAAACAAAATCCTCTGGTGATATTCAAATTACAAAAGTGCAACAAAAGAAAAAATAATAGATTTTTGTCTAAAAACGATAGGAATCGCTTCGTCTTTTCGAAATATAGTACTCGATTGGTTTTCTAATCTACTAAATACGTTTCTAACAATTAATGATTCAAACTTGCCTTCCTATAATCTCATTACGCTTGAACGAATCCACAACAATCATTTTTTTTCTATTAACCTCTCACCCAACTACAAACAGATTACTCTGATGTTTGCTAATAAAATAGAAATCCGAATTTCGCCATTAATTGCTTGAACCTTCACACTTAATTATTTATATATTTCAGAAACAGTTTTTTGTGAAATAACTCAAAACCAAAAATTACGATAATGAGATAATTTTGTATGTAGTCACATAGGTTAGGCGGGAATTACAAGTGAAGTGATTGTAAATTGAAATGATGAAATAGTTTTTCAATTAGATATGTTAACTTTCTGCATTCACTAGAAAGTAAATAATTACAATGATGGGAGAATTTTGACAATATCTACATCTAATATTTTCAAAATTATTTTTAAAGAATTCCTAGAAGATGCATTTTTTCTCTCGATGGTGTTTTATTATTAATAATAATTTATCAACAAAACATATATCACAAATAATTACAGTTTGTAAAATAAAACCGGCATACAGTTAAAACTAATTCGAAGCGTCGCGTCGGTCCTAAGAAAAAAGAAAAAAAAACATAAATGAAAAAAGTCTAATACTATGAAACCACTAGAGAATTGTCAGTGATGACAATTGAAATGAGAAAATGCTCTATTTTGTAAATAATATGATGAATGATTATTTTAATTAATGAAATAATTCCTATCATAATTCATATACATTCCTACAACTACTTTTCTTCTGAGAATATTGAGGTAGCTTTCCATTCATGAGATAAACCTTATAAATTTTCCAAACAAAGGATCACTGAAAAATAAGGTGTGAAGTTTGTTTGGGACTACGGTACGCCTGCTCTAATTTTGATGATTTTTTTCCAAATGTTATTATGTTTGTTTTTTATATTATTGGAAATCAGAAAACTTTTGGAACATTTCAATTTTGTGTAGCTCGTTTTCGAAAATATAAACGGTACATTGACCATTTACGTAATAATATTGGTATCAACGTTGAAGTTTTTTTGATGAATATAAAAATGATGGAATGAAGCATCTGCACTTCAGGGCAGTGAAAATGAGTGAGAAACAATTAATTGAACATAAAATTGACGAAAGAAAGTTAAACATGGATTTTTTTGGATTTGAGATTTGTCAAAACTTTTTTTTAGTAAATTTCCCCCGCTTCAAGGATCTTTTTTCAGATTTCGGATATCTTCAATATTTTCCGAAATATTTGTAAAAAACCAAACCCCCTTTTTTCTGCTAAATTGTTTATAACTTTCTCAATTTTTTTCGAGCCCCTCTTGAATTTTTTTCAAAAAGTTGCTAGACGTCATTCTGAATCGAATGAGCCCTGGATCATAATTTTCGGTGCCGTTGGACAGAAGTCCAAAAAAAAGGATCCTGTGATCCAGGCGAATACTCAGATAACAGGCATTGTCCACTTCTCACCTGTAACTTCAACCTGTTGGATCATTGCTTTGAATATTCCTAATATATTTTAGTATATTTTCATGCAAAACTTTTGTGTATGATGATTTATTGAACAATTTTATCTTAAAGACCCACCATCATCAACACGTTTTATTTGTATAACTCAACTCATGAGTCTTTCAAATCTTCATTTATTGAATTTTCAGCTCCCAAATGAAATACATAATTGATGAAAACCATAGCACGGCCTAAAATTGAGCCTTGAAGAACATTGTTATTAAATACTTTCCAGTATGAAATGCTTGAGTCAGTTCCCATATATTGTCGTCTTTGACAAAAGTAGTTTTAAATGAATGCACGACGGGACAAGATAAACATACGTTACGAATATCAACATGGTTGCATAACCTGGTAATTAATATTGTCAAATAATTTCATATAGCAATTTAATATAGCACATTTTTTTTCCCAGAGTCTTCATTATTTGATTAGTTATATTTTCTATTCTAACAAATGTAGGTTCAGTTGAAAACCGTCAATTTTTTTATGAAACTGGTAAACTGGCTATTGGTCATATCTCATTCAAGATCTTCATTTTCTTATTTTGAGAAAGTGGCAAAATATTAAATATTTTTTCGTTTTTCCATGTTCAAATGAAAGCACAACCCATTCGGATTGTATTGGGTCCAAACCGACTGCATTGAATTTACCTTTCAACATAATTATATTTATAAACTAAATTTTCATCTACAACAGAAAAATATTGAATTATTGATTGAATTATTGTTAAAATTGAATAGATTAGGATCCAATGATATTATCAAGTGATCATTGATATCATTTAGCTTATTCAAATGATTAAAAAAAATAACCCATAACCCATTTCATCATTCACAATATTTTAGAATGAGTATTCTAGAATGCATTCTTCATTGTTGATTGTATTGGTTACATTTTCAAAGGCTTTATAGTGATTCGAGTGGTTCTTTTTTTATAATATCAGTAAATTCAATTTCCATGAAGGGTCCACTAATTGTTTTGGCTAATCAAATTCATAAAAATGTTAATTGGAAAGCATTTCCAATGGATTAGTTACATCATGTTTACAATATTCGTTGAGATGGGTGACTTTCTATTGTTCCAGGCAAATAATGAACACGTTTGAATGCGATTATTAACTCTGGTCAAGCACATCAAACAGCTGACTTAATAATCTTCAATTCCTTCCGGCACCAAAGAAATATTTTGCGCCTCTTACATAACGAAAGACCATAGTGAGAAGTCATTTATGCATATCAAATCAATTACGTTCAAGTCACCACACATTTCGACATTATCTACAACGAAAAGATTTGATCTACTTCCGACAATAAAACGCTGCGTTGGAGAATCTTACAATTATAGAGTTAATTGAAAATGGATTGGGTTACAACATAGTAACAAATAATATAATAGATTGGAAATAAATATTTTGCAATATTGGCAAATACTACTGAAATACTGGTTATAAGTTTTTTTCAATGAAATTTTTTTTTCCAGGGACTGTCATTAAACTGAAACGTCCATGAATAAATATTTGCATTCAATATTTTGTATTGTGCAAAATGAAGGCTAAAGAGTTGCAATTTTTGGAATTGAGTAGGACTGTAACTCTGGAAATAAGGTAAAACACCGATTCTATCTTCCGGAATAGTATCGTATACATCAAAATAGGTTATTACACACATTTTTTTTTTAAATCGGGTACCTATAGACTTTCCTAAAGATTAACTTCCATTTTCATTTCGAGTCATTGAATATTGAATAAAACGAAGCTGTTTCTGTAAAAAGATTCATTAAATAAAAATTATTCATATATTAGGTGCTGTATTACAAAAGCACCACCGTGTCTAAGCCAAAAATGTTTTAATAGAAGTATAACATGAATATAATAAATCAAAGATATGATTGCAAAGAGTTATGAATGAAGACCATATTTATCATTTTTTAAAGTTGCAGGTGAAATTTATAATAATTTTCTGACAAATGAAACCAAATGTTTCCACAGCACTTTCATATAAACTTAAAAAAAATTGTTGATAGTGTCCAACTTCTTCTACTAAAAATAATTTCCACAGGTGAAAACAATGCACTGTTTAAAAAAATAAACAGTCATCAACTCATATTAGCCGACAAAGCTGTGACGAATACATTTCAGGTTATCAATATAAATAACACATTCACGAAGTTACTATCAGCGTCCTATAATCAATAGAAAATCCATAAAGTAAGTTTGATCAAAACTGACTTTTTTTATGCAGAGAGGCAAATGCAACTGATAGACGCGACTCTTTATTCGGCCTTCTGTTGCCTGTTGGGTAGATATATTTTGTTCCATTGCACCAATTCGGGGTTTTTCATTGAGTGTCCAAAGTATGTGTGAGGTACCATCGATATTTTTAATTCGTTCGAAAGACCTATTGATGCCATAATGTGTGGGATATAACATCGTTCAAATGTCCGCCACGGCTTCTCTGGGCGGAGCGCCCCCGAAACGTCTAATTTTCCATGATTCTGGCGCGTTAATGAAGCATGAATTATGTTGGCTTAGAGGAACGCTGTAATTTGTGACTTATTCGCATAGGTACACCAGCGACTTAAGAAAACCCAACAAGAAAAAGTCTAACGGGATCAAATTCCACGACCTCGGTGGCCAGTTCACATCATCTCCACGTGAGATGACCATACCCCCAAATCGCTCGTGGAGAATATCCCATGTTGTATGAGGTGAGTGGCACGTAGCGCCGTCCTGTGGAAACCACATGTCGTTGGTGACCAGGCTAAAAGAAGTTGGTAATCATCGACCTACAGTGCTCGCCGTAGACAGTTATGGCCTGGCCAACGTCGTTCTCATAGATTTATGGACCGATGACGTCACCAGCCCAAAATCCATACCGAACAGTGCATTTTCGGAATGCATTAGAAGCTCTTGGATCTCATGTGGATTGGTACAGTCCCAAATTCCACAATATCCCAATCAACGAACACACGTCGTTGTCTATGATCGTTTACCTTCAGTTCATGGGTCAGTTGAATTTTGTACAGGTGCAGGCCCAAGTCACGGCGCAAAATTCGCCAAAATGTGGTCTGCTAAAGGCCCAGAGAGCAACGCTAAATCGACTGTCTCGAAGGCGCGCGGTACTTTGCTCGAACAGAATATCCATTTTGATAAAACAATTTTATTTTTTGAATAAAATATTGGTTGAATTCTATATCCTTCCATGGTGGTTTGCAAAACCGACTGAATAAGTGTTAACTAATTTGACAGATTAATCTTCAACAAGATGGTCGTTATGAATTGTCGAAATTCGGAAGTCCGTGTGTGGAAACCCTATACAGTGTCATCCCCAAAGTATGTACCATATGGTAAACTTATTTATTGAGGGTTTTTCGACAAAAAGTTATTCCTGATAAAAGTTTATGAATCTCCTTAAACTAACACACGTAATATAGGAGGAACCTTCAAATATTTGATTTTGTGACAAGAGTAAAATACTCTTATTTTAAAAAATCTCGGGAAATGTTAATTGAAAAAGTTGTTGAGCATTGGAAAACACATCTAGATTTGAAAGCATCATCTAAGTGAAGTTTTATTTTTCCACCCATTTTTTTCAAATGGGGACTACGAAAAACAAATTTTTGCTAAAACGATACATAGACAGTATCCTGTATACAACGATTCATTTTGAAAGCCTGTAATATTGCAAAGTATACAACTGTCGTGTTAACCACGGTCAATTTTTTTGAAAAGTAAATTAATCTTCAAAGTTTTTGGTGCGAAGTTATTTTTATTTTTTGTTGTCACCAAAAATTACTCAAAATTATACAGTATTGTAACAAAAACTTAATATTCAATAATATCAAATCACAAAACATCAAAATAAAATAGGTATTTCTGAACAAACTCATTGATTTCCTGGAGATTTTCTGGAGTAGAGTGTTTTGAGTTGAATCTCCAGAAAAATCAATATGTTTGTTCCGAAATGCCTATTTTATTTTGATGTTTTGTGATTTTATATTATTGAATATTAAGTTTTTGTTACAATACTGTATAATTTTGAGTAATTTTCGGTGTTAACAAAAAATAAAAATGACTTCGCACCAAAAACTTAATGCTGAATAACTTTTCAAAAAATATTTCCGGAGATTTTTCAAAATAAGAGTACTTTACTCTTGTCACAAAATCAAATATTTGAAGGTTCCTTGTATATTACGTGTGTTGTCCTGTATTTTGTTGGTGTATGTTTAGTTTTTGTCGAAAAACCCTTAATAAATAAGTTTCCCATATGGAGCATCCTCTGGAGACTGAAGATTAGGGAAGTGAAAAATTCGTCATGTACAGTACCCATTTCGTCAGATATGTGAAATAAAACTACGAAAAACTTCTTTTCAAATATCAAAATATTTCAAATTTGAATTGTATTCGTTAACACTCGTTACTCAACGATGACTAGTAATGCGGATTAACGACGCAGCTGATTTGTGACGTCAATAATTTCAGAGAAAGCGTTTTGATATGATATAAAATCTGTTGATTTTAGCAGTATTTTTGTTTGAAGAAGCAAGTGAATATGTATCTTTCTAATGATCAACAGAATATTATTGACATTCGAGCAAGAAGCCCACTGGGAGTAACAAAGGCTACTTTTGTCTATTTGACTGTTCTAAAAATAATTTGACAATAAAAAATAGTCGTATAGGTTCAAATTAAAAGGCCATATTTTTAGGAGAGATTAAATTTTGGGAAAAAATGTTTTTGACCTTCTACTTCTCCATCTTGATACAAAAAAATGTGGAAATCTTCCAAAGAAAGGAAGCAATCAATTCCTTAATGAACTCTTCACAAAGATGTGTAGATCATGCAAAAAAGTAACTTTCAGACACAAACTGGAAAGAAAATTCCTTTCGAAACAGCTATTTTCATATAATTGAATTACAAGAAAGAAAAATACTTTCGAAATAAATACTTTTTTATGAACGTTGAATTATACGAAAAACACCTTTCTCTATTCCGTTTGTATTCCAAACATGCAATGGAATTAAATCAGATATCATCCTCAGGATTCCCACACAATGAAAGATGTGAAATTTCACTTACAAATACGGATAACATTATAAAAAAACACTTAATTCATTCATATTTACGACTTTTCGTCAAGATGAAGAAGTAGAAAGCCAAAAACATTCTTTCGTATAGGTTGTTTTAAAAGTTTTGGACTATACCCATTGGTGCTCCTCATTACAAATTTATTTTTTTTGCCTGCTTTCAGTTTATTACTATATGATGTCGTCAAGCGATTTCTGGCCAATTTTTATTTACGAATTTTATCTATGCTGCCGAAACACATCGAAAAATTAACCAGTCGTTTGGCAATGATAGTTATTGAACGCACTGTTCGCCGTTGGTTTGCGAAGTTTCTTTCCGGAGAATTTAACCTCAAAGATGAGTCCCGAAGTGGTCGATCTAAAGTAATCCAAGACAATGAGTGGGTGACTCACGATTTGAACGATCGCGTTTCAAGGTATGTTCTTCTATACCTTCGGAACCAAAACGATCCTTTTTTATTTGGATCGTGACGTGAGATGAAAAGTGGATCCTCTACCATAGCAAGATACATTCAGAACAGAGGTTGGATACCGATGAGCTACTCAGACACTTTCCAAAAGCGAAAACCCATCTAAAATGACCATAGTTACTTTATGGTAGTCAGCAGCTGGTGTGATTCATTATAACTTTCAGCAACCGGGCCAAACCATCACAGCAGAATCTGACAATCTGGAAGCTGGGATCAAAATTAAGAAGAAGAAGCAGAATCTGACTGTGAGGAAATCTACGACCGAGAATTGCGTCAGCAGCAGCCGGCACTGATCAACAGAAGAGCTCTGATCGATCCTCTGATCTTCTATGATCATCATTTGGATAGAAATTATATTCTCAAAGTATTTCTAGTAAATTCGAGTTATTCATCGTGACTAAACACTGAAACGTATTCAGCAATTGTTGTTGAAAAAATCTCTTTTTTGGATTGTTTTTGTTAACTATATCCAGCACATTAACAAGGTGGTTTCTGTTGTACCCTAATATTGAAGTCTCTCTGCCCCTCTTTTCTTATTTTATATTTCAAATCACCTTACCTTCTTCACAAAAGTTCAAAAGTAGATGAAACTTCATTACTATGAAAAATCATAATGAGGAGATTAATCAGTGTCGTAAGTTGTAAGGTCAAACGACTTGAGTGACATTGCTGTTAGTGAAATTTGAATGTTCCTTGAAGATCCTTTTTTCTGTTTCAGTAGAAGAAGCCCCAGAATTATGGAAAGTGTGAATGGTGTGAAGCCTATAGAAATTCATCCCATTTGAAATCTTGGAAACGGAAGTGGAAAAATGATCTAGCAAATTTGTCAATCCTCAAACTCCCACCAAAGTGTATCACTGGGTTCTTATTAGCTATTATGACAAAGAAACTTGCGTGGGTTTGTAAGAATGGTACAGATTATCCAGAAAATCGATATTTTAGAAAAATATGTTGAACATATTGAAGAGATCATTGAACCTCTCATATTTTCCATGAAAAATTGTCCACTCATCATCCATCACTTTTAGGCGAGGGAATATTTGACGCAGTGGACAACTTTCAAAAAACACATTACCTACTGGAGCTTCATGGCTCAAAATTTTTCAGTTTTTATTTCGAAATGGGAATAATTAGGATTAGAAATATAATGATATTCGCGAAATCATAATATCTACCAAAATCAGGTATCCTCAGTTTCCTCAAAGTTAACAATTCATGCGTACATTCTGCATCCCCCCCTCCTCAATTTTTATAATCGCCACTTATAGATATTAGAGAAAATTACTGAGAAATCTGAATCTTCTAACGTCAGATCACTGCAAAGAGTATTTTTTCAAGGACGAAACACAAGTACTACATAAAAAATCTCAAGGCGCTCACAGAGCGGTGCCTGTGCGAAAGTAGCGATTCACATTGTATTTGAATCGCTGGAGTTTATTCCACATAAACGCAGTTCTCCATATGAAAGAGTTCCTAAACAGTGAAGTTCGAGGTGTACTGAGTTGAACCTCAAAACGATGAGCAGCAACAGTCCGTTGTGTATTTCTGATATGTGTCGCTCTTGGTGGAATCAAATGCGCTAAGTCACTTGAACACTTTCCGTGAAAGTATCTATAAAAGAGAGACAAATCTCCAACCTTTCTTCGATGTTCCAAGCTATCAAGGTTGCATGTGATGTTCGTGTCTCTAATCAGGCTCTTTTCTGGATGGAATCCAGCAACTTCAGCGTATGTTTGGGGGCAGAGCTTCATACATGAGCTTAATAAAGCATCAAAAGTTGCTGGGGTGTGGACAGTTTTCTGGTTTGGAATAGTGTTCCAACCCTTCTTCTTTTCTCAGCTAATTATTTCAAAAGAACAGATAATTTATGAGAAGTGAAGAAGTTTAGGGTCCACAGAGGGCACTCTGCGGAACACTTCCGTTTATAGGTCGGATTATTAGACCACATTACATATTCCTGTATAGTTTTAAATCTAACATTTTCAAAAATATATTTTCCGTAACTAGTGTTTGCCTGCCACAAATCCTGATAAATTACATAAACCGCAGTTGCCAAATACAGATCAACTTTATTCGAAAAATCAAAACCTATCATTCGAAATGAAATAACATAATTACTACTACAGTTACTAAAATACGACAAAACTCGCGTTTAAGTTTCCTTTCACCAGCCAAGTTCACTTTCGAATCAGTTTCATAAGAGCATGAATTGTGGGAATTCTAAAATATCTCGATCAAACAAAATCTGCTGAATACTAAATTAGTTACCTGCAGGATTCGTCCAACAATGATTGAGCTATGAGATGGAGGTATCACAAATAACTGAGCACTCGAAAATTCTGGCATGTAAAACGCACTGAGTCTATTCTGTAGCCGCGAACATTTCGAAAATTTGATTCACCGACTGATTCTGAATGGTTGTTGATAGTGTCTGCGCGCTAGTCAAGATATTAGGTAACAATCAACGATTAGAAAGTGCACAGATTTGAATCGAGACAAGATCTGTTCTGAAGAGTCGCGCACTTATCACTGACACCTATCAAAATATTCCTAAAATTTAAATAAGTCAACAATTGACGGTAGTGTCTCGATTAACACTGTTCGCCAACTTTGGCATTTATTTTAACATTGTTAAGAAGCGTGCGTGCGCAAGTCTGACTTGGTGTCGATATAGAGAGGGAAAGTGAAGTGAAAGGAAGTAAAGGACACGCGGTTCGCTCACCGCAAGAATTGTTCTTGAGTGCTTTACCCGGATGACTTGTGCTGTAACAGAAACATTTCATAGAATGGGGTTGCAGATCCATCTAGCGGAGGGAATGATAATGGCTGAGTGTTCTGGGAATAAGCATCATAGTAGTCTTGTGTATGGATTTAGGATATTGAGATGACAATATCCAATAATTATAAATTATTATAATGAAATATACCGCTGATAGTGTTTTGTGGCATACTTTCCTATCGAAAATAGCTAAATGGTCGTTTAGTGATAACTTCAGAATAAATTGTCTACTGTGATTTAATTATGAATTATATCATCAAGTGTCGGCCAATTCTATCCTAAATTAGGTAGGTAGTTGCCGAAGTACAGTTTTTATTAACTCTGGAAAACTGGCGGTCATGGAAAAATACTTCATTCGGGAGATTCTCAATACATTGAGAAGAGTACTCAATGGAAATGACACAAGAATCCTCGATACAGAATATTTCTCAATCCCAAAATTGATCTGAGAAAAAAGCTTAGAGCATTCTTTGAATTTTTATAATAAATAATATTATCAAAAAGCTCACACGTCAATTTTGTTTGGTTTGAATAAAAAATGAATTCCGATGAATAATTGAATAAGAAAATTTCAGTAAATTCTAGATTATTTAATTGACGATAGTCCAGTCATCACCAAAAGACGATTGTGAATACTAACGATCGAAACGTCGTGAAGTAACTTGGCTTGGAATCTCTTAATTTTAATTTAATTTTTTTGTTTAATCGTTCTATTTTTTACTTGTATTTTATTTCATTGTTATTTTTTTTCAGGGTATTTTTTTCTCAATATAATTGTTATTTTCAGCTATTTTTCTCAACTTTCAATTGTATTGGTTCTTTCAAGGACTTCGAATCATTTTATATAATATTGAACAATGGAAGTCCTCACTAATGAAATCCATCATAAAACATTGTCAATCACCTTCAAACAAGCATGAGCATTATTTATTCATTTGAAAGATCTCCTGATCACAACGGCGAGCACTATAGGTCGATGATTACCAACTTTTTTTGGCCTGAATTGGATGAACTGGACACCAACGACATGTGGTTACAACATGTCGTTGGTGTCCAGATAATCCAATTCAGGCTAAAAGAAGTTGGTAATCATCGACCTATAGTGCTCGCCATTGAGATGGCCTAGCCAATGTCGTTTTCAAAGCAATATGGACCGATGACGCCGCCAGCCGAAAATCCACACCAGTGACTTTTTCCTAATACTTTGGACGCTCTTGGATCTCATGTGGATTGGTATCTTCCCAAATATGACAACTCCGTTTGTTCGCGTACCCATTCATCCAGAAATGGGCCTCATCGCTGAAAATAATATTTCCATGAAAATTAGAGTCAGTTGCAAACTGCTCCAGAGCCCATTCAGCGAACACACGTCGTTGTCCATGGTCGTATATCTTCAGATCCTGGGTCAGTTGGATTTTGTACGGGTGTAGGCCGAAGTCACGACGCAAAATTTGCCAAATTGTGGTTTGCGAAAGACCGAGTTCTTGTGGGCGACGTGAAATCGACTATCTCGGATTCTCCTGCACACTCTAGCAGACAGCGGCGATGTTTTTGGCAGATCTTACTTTTCGTGGACGTATGGGTGTTAAGCGATCGTTTACTGAACCAGTGGACTTAAATTTATCTACCACATTTCGAATAGTCCTCTTGGTAAGACGATTATAGTCAACGTAAAATGGGCGAAGCGCACGGTACGTTGCACGAACAGATCCCATCTTGATTACAATAATAATAATAATAATAATAATGTTTATTCAGATTAAAATCACAAAAAGAAATAACTAAAGTAATACATACAGTTGAATAAACATTGTAGAAACCACAGAAGCATCATATGTTGCTTGTATGTGGTGAAAAGGAGATCCAGATGAAAAACAATTAATGTATGATAAATATCAAAGTATGAGAATGAATTATACATAAAGGGGATTTGCATATGAAAATAAACTACTTAATATATGAAATTAAAAACACATTAGATAATATGAAATCACAAATATAAGTATAAATATTGAAGTTGTCAGTTTTGACATATAATATTATTTTAATATAAAACCATACAAACATAAAACTAAATTGACAGTTAAGTATAAAATCACAATTGTAAAATACGTGTACTAGTAATAATATATAAGAACATGTTGATGAAAATGGAAAACAATATTCTCGTTTGCACGTGTTGTTAAATGCTATATCCGTCCATGGTGATTTGGCAATAAACAGACTGAATAAATGACAACTAATCTGACAGATGTAGCTTCAACAAGATGGCCGTTATCAATTGCGAAAGTTCGGAAATTCCTGTTGGAACACCCTATACTTCCCCATCCTTATTCAAAAAATGTGGAAATCTTCCAAGAAAAGGAAAAAAATATTAATTTCAGAAAAAACTCCTAACCAAAATGTGTAGATCATGCAAAGAAGTAAATTTCAGACACAAACTGGAAGGAAAATCTCTTTCGAAATAACTACTTTCGTATAAATATTTAATTACACGAAATAAAAAAATACTTTTGAAACCACCGCTTTTTTATGAACATTGAATTATTCAAACGGAACACTTTTTCCTATTCAGTTTGTACTCCAAACATTCGTTGTGAAATCGAATCAGATATCATTCACAGGATTTCCACACAATATAGTACATGAAAGAGGTAAAATTTCACTTACATGGAACACTGTCATCCTCAATGGCGAACATCCGATGTTTCGTAATAAGGCACTTATTTTGTTGCCTCTTCAGCACCAACTGGATAACATAATTGCTTGATCATTCATTTTATGATGAGTGGATGGCCAATGATGGGCCGTAACTCTAACCAGCACGTTCCCCCAATATGGCTTCTATGGACTACCATGTATGGAGACACATTGAAAACACTGCAACAAGAAAGGAGAATATAGTTAGAAAAGTTTAACAATCATATAACGCCCTAGATGCCGATGAATTCAGTCGTACTGTAAATAACAACTCGATGATGAGTTGATAAATGCCTGGAAGTTAACGAAAATTTCTTCGAAAATATTAGTTTGGAATATTTTTTACATTTTGTGTTCTTTTATGTAACATTCAAAATAGATATTTTTTTTATTCCATTATTTATTCATCTAAATTCGTGCCTTCAATAAAAACCACGACGGAAAATTAATAGCTCCAATAAACTTTCTGCAACTGTTCGAAATGAAGATTTCGTAGCCCGTAGTCATATGGTGGATATGTTTTATTTTTTCAAGAAAAACTGAAATATCTCGTGAACAGTTGATTTTTGATATAGATAAAGTTTTATGAAAATTAATCAAACTCATCTTGGAATTTCAAAACTATCCTAAATACTGATTGTTCCATTCGAAAATACTGACTTTTGGTACATTTTTATATTTTCAGAATGAGTCATCGATTCCGAACACCTTATATACTCCTGCTAGACGATGAAATGTAGTATTTTGTATGAATCAATAATAGTAGTCTATCAAACTTTTCAATTTTATGGTGAATCACTCAAGAGCCGCGTACCTTGTTTTTTGAGTAAACAAATGGATATCTTTAGGGCTCTTTGCTATTTTCCGGGTTTTCTGGCAGTGGTCTGTGGGTTTTTAAGCCAAAATTCAGCCTCTGTCTTTCATAACACCATTCACTGCAAGGCAACTAACTGAAAACAGACCTCCAAAAGAAATTATTTGTACTGTGTCGACCGCAATGCCAGGCAGAACCACAAATGCTTTTCTAGGCTAAACTGTTCTCAAAGGACAAGCTTAAGAGAGTAAAGGCTTCCTTGCAAAGCCAAGCTCAGCTTTGCAATGGACCACCTTGAGGAGCCTCGTTAATCTTTGGGGAGAAGATGTCCTCATCTTCAGTTTCTCAAACAGTTGAGTCCAGCAATGCACGTGTGATTGGTTCTACCTAGGCCTAGTACTATTGACGAGACATATAGAGGGCTGAAACAGCACACTGTCTCATGTTGGAATATCATTTGTTGGGAGTTAAAATGGACACCACCATGTTTGGCACAATCATGTCGCTGGAATTGCAAAGGCTGCTTCTCAAAAGCTTGAAACACTGTTCCAAACCAGAAAACTGTACACACCTCAGCCACTTCTGATACTTTATAAAGCTCAGATCAGACCTTCTTTGGAGTATTGTTCTCATGTATGGAGAGCTTCGCACCCAAAAATACTCTGAAGATGCTGAAAAGAGCCATCCGCCGGATTGGAGACGCGAACTCCACTTGCAACTTCGATAGTCTGGAACATCGAAGAAATGTTGGATACTTTCACGGGTAGTGTTCAAGTGACTTGGCACATTTGATTCCATCAAGAGCGGTACATATAAGAAACACGCGACGCACTGTGGCTGCTCATCGGTATGAGGTTCAACTGAGTACACCACGAACTCCACTGTTTAAGCACTCTTTCATTTGGAGAACAGTGTTTATGTGGAATAAACTTCCTGAGAACGTTTTTCCAAATGGATTTAATTTTCTGCGATTGAAATCCAATGTGAATCACTATTTTCGCACAGGTACCGCTCTAAGAACGCCTTAAGGATGTTCCTGTAGTGCTCGTGTGTGCTTTGTTTTTGGGCTTTGGTTTCAACAACAAAGCTTTCTTCTCAAATGAATTCCAGTTCAATCTGTTACCAATATCTATGTCCAGAATACCCGATACATAATTAATAATGGTAGAAAGAGTGAGAAATGACATCAGTGACTAGCTTCTTCCTGGAAGTTATCCTGCCGGCGTTCATGGGAATCACAATAAAAGAACCGATCCAATATTGTAAAATCATATAAACTAAACTAAACTCAGTAATATAATAATACAGAAATGGTTAAATCATGTACCAAATATTGAGAAATTATTATATACCAATTTCATAGAATCATAATGATTTCGGCAATTGCAGAAATACATTGAATAAAACTAATCACTTCATTATTCTTATCAATTATTGCCTGCGAGCGTAAATCGATTTTGGTTTCAATGACATAAATTGGTTATAAAGTAGGCCGTTTATGAGAGAATTATAATTTATTATTACATCAGTTTAAGTTGCATAATGACGGATGTGGTGACAGTAGTAGAAGAATGAAGGAGGTTTGGAGTAAATGATATATATATATACATTTAATTTTATTGAAATTTGATGATATTTTAGATGCCTGGAATATTTCATTCTAGATGTGTCGAAAACTTCAATTATATAATATATTTGAAAATATTGGAACTTTCTTTACAATTTGATACGATATGAAACTTAAGAATACACTGGGTGATTTTGTTGTGTAACTAAGATCATTATTGATCTTGGAAAAGTCTTCTGATAGAAAGTGTTGATCCGAAAAGTTAAGTGAATGATTATGTTTGTTGAGTAATGTTTATGTGCAATTGCGAGAAATGTCAAACTAGATATATTCCAAAAAGATGGAAAACCAATATGAAAGGTTTTCGCTGAATTCTTCACAGTTCCGAAAGTATAATTTTCCTTTTTGAAAATAATCTTAAGGAGATGCACAAGTAGGGCAGAAAAATGAAGTGGAGAGTGTTTTTGGATTCAAATTGCTGTACATTTGAAAAGATGGTTTCTACAAAGTCCTGTTCCACATAGTGAAAAGTGCCGTTCAAGAGGTGTACCAAAATCAACATATTTGGTGGACAATGTCCACAATATCGAATGGCACAAATTTTCAAATATCAACGACGAACAAGGTTGCGAAGCTGAGTCTTTTGTAATAAGCAGCGAACTTACTCAGATTATAAATGAACCAAACAGGAATTCTGACCGTGTTTGAGTCTTCTGCTACGCTAGTCTTCTGGATCTATACCTAACAACCAATCCAGAAATTTACATAGTCACCGTAAGGTCTCCATTGGGATCTTCTGAACACAAACGCATTTCAGTGTTGAGTGAATTAGCGATAAATGTTGGGGAACAATCTAAGACGCGCAAAGTTTGGCATTACAGATCAGCTAAATGGAAGGATCTTCAAAACTATTTTAGAATTTCCCCCTGGATAGATGTTTGTTTCAGTTCTGAAGATCCATCAACTTGTGCTTCAACACTGCTTCTGCAGTCACGGAAGTTATTCTATCATCCATGGATGCATATATTCTTGTTTCAATGGCCCAAAAATTCCAGTTTCGAAAACCGACCTAGGTTTGTTAATATTCGCAACAGCTGCAAACTTAGGTTAGCAAAGAACTTCACAATCAGATAATTGGGGATACACTGCTTGCCGGTCCCAACGGGTCTAGATCCTTCTGGTCGGTAGCTAAAGCTGTTAATCAGAACTTTACAACAGTCTGGATTCCACCACTAACACAAGCGGATGGTTCAATTGCAACGGAAAAAGCAAATCTACTAGCTGAACACCCATTATTCCCACACTAGAATCCACAATGCCGGAAATTACTCTTCGACAGCGTTTTGTCAGGCGAATTTCGAAACAGCTCAATATCAATAAGGCGTCTGGCCCTGATGAAGTGCCCGTCATCGTTCTTAAAAAGTGCGCAAATGAACTCGCACCAGTATTTTGCAGACTTTTCAACCTTACAAAAATGGGTTTTTCCTTCTTGTTGGAAAATTGCTCGCGTTTAGCCTATTCCCAAAAAAGAGCAAGAAAACTCTTCCAAATATCTATAGACCAGTTACTTTGCTATCAGTTTGAAATATGTTTTCGAAATATGTTTTTATTCGGTAACCAGCTATCGCAACCCTACGAACAACAACCCTCAGAAGTCGAAACTTGTGCGAACTGAGGACTAACGAGGTATTACCTTTCAACGTGTGATTTCTAACACGAGTTGGATGATAGCAACCCGACCTTCTATCGTTTGTCACCCATATTTGAAACAACGCAATCGATACCCAAGAGCTGTTGCGCTTGATATTTCTAAGGCCTTTGACCGACTGTGGCATGAGGGTTTGCTGGCCAAACTTCGATGCTACGGCTTATCGGATCATTTTTGTGTATGGCTTCCTGAAAGAGCGTTCCCTGCAAGTGATCGTCGCTGGATATTTCTCGAATCCTTTCACTATCGAACCCTCATTGTATATCAACAACTTATTGGAAAAACCACGATGCCAATATATTATTTTGCTGACGACAGCACACTTGTCATTCCCTTTGAATTCCAGAACATCGACTACGGAGGCACATCTTTACCAGCAGCAGGAGGCTGCATATTTTGATGAAGATCTAAAAGTGATTTAGAATTGGGGTGAAAGTAATCAGGTTCAATTCATAGCCACAAAAACCCAGGCATCGGTTTTCTCCAAGAAGATAAAAGTCTCCGAACTGGATATGATAATGTCAGAACATCAGACAATTCCGCTTTCTGTTTCGATAAGTTTGTTGGGGGTTAAAATGGACACCAATGTGTCTTGGCCCAATCATGTAGCAGGAATTGCAAAGGCTGCTTCTCAAAAGCTTGGAACACTGTTCCGAACCAGAAAACTGTTAACACCTCAACGTCTTTTAATGCTTTATGGAGTTCTGTTCAGACCTTTTTTGGAGTATTGTTCTCATGTATGTGTATGTTCTCATGTACACCCTGAAGTTGCTGGATTCCATCCAGAAAAGAACCATTCGCCTGATTGGAGACCCGAATATTACGTGCAACCTTGATAGCCTGGAACATCGAAGAAAGGTTGGCGATTTGAATCCAATGTGATTCACTACTTTCGTACAGGCACTGCTCTAAGAGCGCCTTAAGGATTTTCCTGTAGTACTTGTGTTTTGTCGTTAAAAAAAGATAGGCACAAGTCGCCCTCTAAAGAATCGATCGGGGCGAGTCCCGTGAAGGCATCTGTGGAAGGAAGAGATCTTATACTTCAATTATTTTTTCTATAGATATAATTCAGAATACGAAGGAATAACCGACTGATTTCATGTTGTTTTCTTCATTTTAAAGGAAACTCTATCCGCAGCAACTCATTGGGTTTGACTCATTACAGTCAGATATTTTCAACCATGTGTGAATGCTATTTTACGGGTTTTTTGACCGTGGTCTGCAGTTTTTCATGCCTCACGTTTCGTCTACTACTGCGGCGACAAACTCGATGTGTCCGAGTTGGTTGGTCCGAGTAGTGTCCGATCGCAGTGCCCGAGTTGGTGCTCGAGTTGTTGTTCCCGTCATTCCGAACGCAGCAAAACGCGCGTCGAGAGATCGTAATTTTGTTCTGGTGTTGAGAAAGTGTTTTCAATAGATACGATGCTGGTTTCTTATAATTATCAGTGAGGATATGTACCTCTTGTGTACAATATTTAGTGTTCCACCATGGGTATATCTACTACGACAGTATTTGGAAACCATCGAAAAATTTAAAAAAAATAATGGTTCATTATTATTGAGCCAGTGTTCCATTGATACCACTATATCAAAACAGCCAAAGCTTCCCAACAATATGTCTAGTCCAGCGTTTCCCAAACTTTTTTGCCTGGGGACCCACCTTCAGTGTGGACTTTTTCTCGCGACCCACATATTGAATAATATTAAGTATAATTATTATTACTAATGATATTTTTATCATTATTATTGCGAAAATGGTGAAGATGATATGATTAAAGATGAAATACAGTACGAAAAAATATTTTTAATTCATAATCTTAAAACTAAACAAATACAAAAAATGAAAAAATGGGACTTATGTAATCAGTGTGACTTGTGGAGCTCGTGTTAACGATTTACAAGAGATTCTATATCTGGGTTGAAAGTTGAAATTTAAACACAGGTCCCTTTCCATACAAATATATTCATTTTTTAAATATACCAAAGAGAAGAATGCCCCTCTCACACAAATTTGTGGTTGAAAATCCCATCTACTGTTTAAAGGCAATGTTCGAAAGAACTGAATACTCTCCCCTAGCCTTTATCCAAAATGGGAAAAACAATTCAAAAGTATCTGTATCTGTATCCGTAGAGTAGGGGTCAGTGTAGGCCCACAGCACTTAGGCCATATGTGACCCATTTTACATCCTCCCGAGGAGTTGTCCTCCTAGGTCATCGTCCATCCTGTCCTATCCAGGAAGGTGGACAGGTCACTAGGAGATATATCCTTTGTAGGTATCTCCTATGGAGGTATCTCCTGTGTAGAAATTGCCTCAGTTGAGCAACAGCACGGGTTTATGTCCAACAGATCTGATCACACAAATCTGCTATTATATACCAACGAAGCAAATAACTCCTTAGAAAATAAGGTTCAACTGGACACAATATTCATGGATTTTAGCAAGGCCTTCGACGGGTGAACCATGGTGTTTTGCTGCAAAAGTTATATTGATTTGAACTATCCAACAATATCATGAATCTTTTTAGGAGCTATCTTCAGGATCGATATTTTGTGGTTAGGCATGATGGAAATACCTCAGGCAAATTCCATGCTTCTTCAGGGGTACCCCAGGGTTCAAATTTGGGGCCCTTGTTCTTTTGGTTATTCATTAATGACTTGCCACATTATATCGAGCACTCAAAATGTCTGCTTTTTGCCGATAATTTTCAAACAGGTGAAATCAGTCAGAGATTTCTCCGCCTTACAGAAAGATTTGAATAGTTTATTGGTTTGAAGTGTTCGATGTAAGTTAGATTTTAACCTAAAAAAATGCCAAGTTATGACAATTACCCGCCAAAAGGATCCCATTTCTGTTGACTATCGCATGAACAACGAATCGCCAACAAGAGTGCATTAATGCAAAGACTTAGGAATATTAAACACATAAGAAATACCGCAAATCGAGCTTTAGGATTCATATCAAGACATACTTCTCTTTTTAGTACCATAGATTCCATAGAAGTACTCTATTTCACGCTAATGAGATCTAAACTCGAATACGGTTATGTAATTTGGAATGGAGAATACCAAACAACTTCACAGGAACTGGAAAAAATACAGAACAAATTTCTAAGGTACCTATATTATAAGAAATATCGTAGTAAACCCGATTACAACAGCATTAGAACATCACAATTGAGAACTCAATTAGACCATGAAAAAAAATCTTTACATTAATTTTTATATATAAAATTATTAATAACAATATAAACTCCACAGAATTATTGTCACTATTACCAATTAATGTACCTACCGGACCTACGCATACGATCCTCAAGTTCAAGACTTCCTTCGTGACTGTTACTTCCACATCCCCCCTCTTAATCATGCTCCGTCTGGCTTGCAAGATATTGATTGGAATATGTCTATCACAAAGTTTAGATCTTTAGTCCGTAGACATGTTGAGAATTTATCAGTTTAGCAATTAGTTTTTCTATAATTTTTCTTGTTGTGAGTTGTAATAAGTACTGCTCGTTGTCAGATAATAATACATCCCCATATTATATTATATTGTTCAATATGATATAAAACATATCTGTATATTCATGTATTTATCTTATAATTCATCCTTGTAATGGGGCCGACAGGCCTGTTAGGGTGAAATAAATAAATGACGGCAGGTGTAGACCAAGACTCGCCGATCACAGTGTCTCTTATTGACGATAACTCCGAACACTCGCATCCTGTATAGAGGTGTGTCCACTAGCCCCTCAATATGGAGGTATTTCCTTAGTTTCAAAAGTATTAACAATTTTTAATCTGTTTTCACGACCCACTGAAGTTGCTCACGTGATCAACTAGTGGGTCGCAACCTTTAACTTGGGAACCACTGGTCTAGTGTATCAATTTTATTTCTGATGGATTGATAATTCACTAGCATAACTTGAAAGTCTCTTCTTGAATTTCCAAAAAAGGAGTTGTTAGATTATATTTTTTGTTCAACGGTACTGGATAGCCTCCTCTGAAACTATTGTCATTCTCGTCATCATCATATTCATTCCTGTGCTCAGCCGTATTATTTGAGTTGTTCCACTTGTTGCTCATCTCCAGGATTGTTTTTTTTTGAGAGTCCATTTTCCATAATGAATGTTCCGCTTCTCACAGTTTTTGTTTTTTTTTTCTATTTCTTTCAGCGAGTTAACTATTGATTCGTCTATGACCTATTTCGCAGATTTTTTCAAGTTATAGCCGTTTCTTACGAAACTGGTTTCTATATATTAAGTTAAAACATATGTTTTTTGGATACCGATTTTTTTCATAACTCGCAAATTATTTTCATATAATGAAATTTGTAAATGAAATTTAGCCAACTTTCAGTAACTTGATGATCTTTGGACATAACAATACTTATGTACCGGATCAATTGAATGATACTGATACTATAAATGATCATTCCATTACCAACATTCCTAATCTCGAACCTAATGAGGAAATTATTAAATAATACGGAAGTAATCTGAAAAATTCAATATTTTCCTTGTTGAATTTTGAATCAGCCAACGAGACAGAAATATTTAATTAAATAAAAAATTAAAAAAGCAGAGCAACAGGTACAGATGGCATTATTATTCTAACGTTACATACACTCCATTTTTACTGCCACACGTTTTCCAAAATCGTGGAAAAAAGCTCACGTTATATCTTTGCCCAAGAATTTGAATCCTGCCAGTTTGACTGATATCAGACCAATTACTATACTTCCCACTTCATCAAAAATTTTTATTAAAGTTAATAAAAATCGAATTCAGAAACATTTATTGAAAAACCATATTATTTAAATTAACCATTCTGATTTCAGGCCTTCTCTTCTAAAAATTACACTGATGACATAATTGATGCTACTGATATCACTACTGTGTTGATATCACAAGATTATCTCAAGACATGTGATACTCCCAATCACAGAATATTACAACCCATTTCCAATTTTCTAGGGATCAGCAGGAAAACTTCCAAATTTCTATCCTGTTAGTCAAGCGAAAGAACTCAGGCAGTACTATATGGTGGAAAAGTTTCTGAATTCTTGAAACTTGATAAAGGAGTACCACAAGGGTCAGTATTGGGGCCCCTACTCTTCAGTCTATATACTTGCAATTTTCCTCCTATCCTTCCTATCATGCACGCAGCACTATTATGCTGATGATACACAATTATATCTGTCATTCAAACCTAAAGAGTACTCCCAGGCTATTAGTGCTTTGAATTTTGATACATATAATCTTGAGCAATTTTCTAGAAGAAGAATATATTTATTGAAATTGGTAGTCCTAATACACAATATTATATAAAACATATTACTAACATAGAAATTGAAAATAATTATATAAAAAAAAACTTAAAATGTAGATATAGTTCAAAATTGAAAATAAAAAGTTTTAGTTTGAAAAACAACAACATATGCTATTAAAAATAAATTGCAATATAGGTGCAGCTCCAATACAATGATGAAAAGCAATAAACAACATACAAATACTATATTTATTAATATTTTCTTACCAAGTATTATTCTATCTAGCATTATGGATGGATTTCAATAACAGTTTTCTGAAAATACCCAATCTGTTTAAAAAAATCTGTTTTTCCGTTAATCAGCTGCCGCCCCCATACGAACGACAACTCTCAGAAGTTGAGAAACTTGTGCGAGCTAAGGACTAACGAGGTCTTACCTTTCAACGTGTGATTCCTAACACGGTAATGATAGACTAGATTTGATTTCATATGGTAATTTATTGTATGCATCAAACCCTTTAACCCTATTTGTTCTGCATAAATACAAATTAGTATGATTTCTTGTGGCATATTTGTGCACTTCTGAATTTAAACTAACAAATTCAAAAAAATATGTGATTCAGAAGTTATTCAGAATTTTATATATAAATGTCATAGTTGAGTAATACAACCGTAAAGAAACTGGTAGCCACCACAAAGTTTGATTTAGATTAAACAAGCAAATAATAGAAGCACAGTAATCAAAATGTGGTTGGATAATCGCATTGTATACAGTAATTTTAGACTGAGTGAATAAATTACCAGAAATGCTTGCAAAGAAATATAGTTTTGTAGATATTTTTTTACATATATAATCGAGATGATTGCCAAACAGTAATAAATTATCTAACTGAAACCCAAGATATTTGATACATGATACAATTTCAATGTTTTCCTATTTCTTTAGTTTTCATTTTTCATCTGACTTTTTGCTTTCTATGGGTTAAGAAGTCAGATAACCATTGATAAATATCATCATCAATGCCATAACCTCTTAATTTTATTAGAAGAATATTACGATCAATTGTTTCTATGAATCATTGGCTAGAACTGAATTCAAATAAAACTGTTGCAATCGTTTTCGGTAGAAAGAATGTAAGAAAATAATTTATTGCAAACAACTTTGGGTGCATCCAGATTGGAGAGGGTACTTTAACACTTTTTAAAAAAGTTAAGAATCTGGATTTGTGGATTGACAAAGATATGACATTTTTTATCACATTAGCACAAGTTTACAAAAAGCATGTTGTAATCTCAAACTAATTTATCAAAATAGACAGTTTACTATGTGACTCTTTAGTGTTATCCAGGATTACTGCGATATTCTTAAAGCTTCTTATATCAACTCTATTGACATCAAATGCATTCAACAGCTCCAAAATAGTTGCTTGAGGTTAATCTATGATATCAGAAAATACGATAGGATTTCATACACACTGAAAACTAACAACTGGTTTAATATGAGCGATCGAAGATTCCTTCATTCTGGTTGCTTATTTTACAAAGTTTTGTAATACTAAAACCCTATTTGTTCAATAAGATAACATTTTGCTCTGATGTACATTATATTAATATTCGACGAAAAAGTTGGCTTACTCCTCTGATGTTTGACATAGAATTCTACAGAAGATAATTTCCTTACTGCATTACCAAATGTATGAATAATATACCTCCAGAGTTGGAAGAACTCTCGTTATCGACTTTCCAGATGCATATCATCATAATTCTCGATAGATAGTAAGTTCTATTTTTATTTTTGAGTTCTGTTTATTTTTTCTCTAATAATGAAAAAATTCTCACTCTTTATCTCCAGTACAATCTGAGAATTATCAATTTAGCATTAACTATGTAAAAAAAATAATTTAAGTTTCCTTGACTAATCTGTATCTTCAATTTGAACTAAGATTTATTAATTTGGTTATAGCACTGTTTATATTCCATGTAACATAGGTGAATTTAGATGTAATCAATGTATTTTTTGTGTTTGTTCAGACTTGACATTTAGTAGTGTGTATCGGGTTAGGTGGAAGAACAGATGGCAGTCTATACCTTCCAGTGACGATTGCCATACTGAATTTCGCCCATTTACTTATTTAGTTCACATGCACGTGTATAAATACAGTTGAAAATTAATAAAGACCTTCATTATTATCATCATTATTATTATTTGATTTATATTTAAGTCGTATCTATAAAGTTCCGATATTATCAAGACATATTATTTCTCACTTTGGAAATATATTATAATTCTTTTTCACTAATCAACGGTTGTCCATAGATGATGTAAACCTACTTCTCTAGCGTTGCTCCAGAGAAGTTAGCGTACGCGTGTTCTTCCACCATTGAAGAGACCGTTCTGCTGTGGTTCTGTGACCTGAGGTTGTTGGTTCTTCCTTTGAAGGATTGGAATCAACCTCTATCGGTTATGCTGCTTCTTGTTCCGTCTAGTGTTGAAGGATCCTACCGTGGGCTACACCAATTTGTTATATCTCACTTTATGAGTTTTAAAAAACATTTATTTTGAGAAATGACGAAACAGTACTGAATTCTCTTGAGTCATACAATTACAAAATATTAACATGAAAGTAACAGAGTCTGAATGTAACTGATTATAAATATAAGTATAACTAACTCATTTTGCCATGTATTCATAGAAAAATAGTTGTTTACATAGTCTGAAAATGAAACAAAGAAAACAAAGTTGTTTTGTGTAGTCGTTTAAGAACTGTCGATTCAGCATAAGTATGTCTTGACATTGATCTTGTTTATCCATTTGCGATGCACTGTTTGGAATCTTTGGTGTTGTAATGAATATTACTGCAGTTTTTTCCCAACTCCAATCCGTTATTTTAACACTTCGACACGTGTTTCGATCACCAAGTGATCATCTTCAAGAAAAGGATCAAACTGTTTGATTATACTCATACCATGTCTCTCTGGGTATGAATAGAGAAGGTCAATAAGCAACATATAACAGCATATAACACATATGTATGCTGTAATCTTGTGGGAATTATTACATATTACAACCACATCTTTTTGGTAAAGGTTCCTGCAAAAGTGGTTGCAATATCTATAAGTTTATCTTCCACAACATGGGTTTCAACAATGGATAAAACAGAATATCCTTCCATTAAGCTGGTCAGTATTTCCCCCTTTCCCCTACTAATTTTTTTTCTATTCCTAGTTTTGTTTTTCTATACATCGACCTGACTGAGTTTTATATTGTGGGTGTCCTTTCTGTGAAAGATCTCAGATCTTTAAGGTAAAAGTTTTTCATAGTATTTGACACATCTAGTGAAGTAATCTTCACTGTTCTTTATCTATTTGGTGTCTATTCATGAGCTCTACATTTTCAAGTTTCAGTTTTATTAGATCATCTTTGATTTTCTGTGAGTTCTGGTTGTAGGTAGCATTCTCAGCTTCTAGTTCCTTTCCCAAATTTCGTTTCAATGCTTCAATTTCTGTGTTGTGTTCGTTAATATCAACAATTTTATTTTCAATAGAGATAACTCCTCAAATAGTATTGCTATTTCCCTTTTCTACTCACCTGTTTCCTTTTTTTGATCAGCAATCACCTTTTTATATTGCATTATATTTTGTTCATATATGTAGTTGTTCGGCTTCGAAACGTTCTCTTTCAAATGACGGACAAGTCCTTATTAGAAACCTTTCTTTTATTTTATTGCCACTTTTCAACTTTCGGAGTATTAACTCATTCGTTTTCATAATATTCCATAGATTTACATTCTTTGAGTAGTAAATCATATGTTCGGTCAATTTAATATATTTTTTTTCTCTCTGAAGTGGAAAAAATTGTAACAGACTCCACAACTCACCTTCAAGAACTCTTTTTTGCAATATTTAAATTTGTAATTCATTGTTGTACCGAAGTTAAAAGTTCCTAATAAGCTTCCTGACTATAACTTCAAGACAGATTCATTCATAGTATTTTTTTCTTGAAGCTGATAACTACTTATGGTGGTTTTTATTTCACTTTTTTCCATTCACGATTCGGATCCTTCTTGAGAAATGCAATCAATAATCAAACAGATTCAATAGATCCGCCACCTTCAATAATGCAACCTCCACCTGTGGATGAACAACAACTACCATCTCTGCTGTCATCGAAAGTTGATTCACCTGAACAATTATTGAAAGCAAACCCTGATGTTGTCCTTCCACAAGCCCTGGAAGAAGTTCTCGCTTTGAAAAATCAGAGAGCCTTAGAACTTAGTACTGATATTGACGGAGGTAGTTATGGACAAGCTCATGAAGAAGCTGAGGAAGAACAACTTTGGGAGAAAGATGATAACGTCGTGAGTATATTTCTCAACAAAATAATGTCCTCACACACAAAATTATTGTGACACTTGTTCCCATATACGAAAGCTTTCACAAATAAGAATGGGCAACACATGGCCGGTTTTTGTAAAATCTTTATAGTGAAAACCTTACATCAAGTTATCGGCCAGCTCTATCCATTATATTCAAGAGATTTTTTGTCAATATGAATTCTAAACTTGAACCTCTATTTCAAAAACTTGATATCATAATGAGTGATACTGGAATTGTTTCTATTTCATATGGATAAATGGGTTTTATTTTGTAGGAAACAGTTGTAGACGTTGAACCAGAGGCGCCAAAACAACAAAAGAAAAAAGAGTTCAAAGATAAAGTTAGTAAAAATAAAAAGAAAAAGAATAGAAAGAAAAATAGAAAAAACAGAGAAAATGACGGAAAAGATAAAAAACAAAACGAACCCAAACCTGAAGAAATGGAGGAAGAAGTGGAAGTTGTGTATGAGATTCATATTCATTATTCATTTCTTAATTATCCTTCTAGCAGGTGCACATTTGAACATCACAGTTCTTGTCTCAATTTGAATCTAAAAACTAACACTGGTGGCATGTGAATGATAGCGTAAAGTTTTGTTCTTGTTGATGAATTTATATTAAAACATTTTTTCTTGGTGAACAGTTTGAGATTTTGTTTTGTTGCCATAAAAATCACATAAAAAAAGCATACACCATCACACTCATTAGCTGTCAACTGAATTAATCCATCAACCAGTATTTGTAGGGCATTACATAAAGGAGAATATTGAACGAGTAATTTTTTATGGAGGAAAATCAGTTTTGGGTATTTTTATCTTCTGAAATCTGAAAAAAATATATGAAATTTTCAATGGAGAACTTTACACGCGTCTAGAAAGGGCAAAAATTTCAGTTCACCCCGATAAGTATTTCGTAAATTCTACGTATTTCTCATGTAGAAAAATTTACTGATTATCAGTAACTTGTAACATTTATATCAAGATCTTTCAAAATGCTGGGCTTCGTATTCTGTTACTCATTGGAATTTTCTATTATTACAATAAAAGTTCTGTATTGCTCTCATATACATTCCCACAGTTTGGTCGATTGAGAACATGGAAATGTTTCAGACTGAATTTATTCAGAAAAGGCTTAGCTTTCGGCACTTATTATATGTCAAAATATTCAATAACTTGAAATATGAAGCCTCCTTTTCGACTTTTGCATTCTTCAGAAATTTTTATTTTGAAAATTTCAAATTGTGTATAATGATTTTAAAGAGTTTAAATAATGTTCAAAGGTATGTTCAAGAAACCATTGATCTACATGAGTTGGCCCCAGAGTATCATCAATTCTATAGCATATTTGAGTCCTTCAAATTCACAGATCAAAAAGCAGATATTGCTCCACCTGTTTTAGCCACTCCAATGGCTCTGTCTAGTGAAGAGATTACTGTAGAAGAAGATATGGACGTTGATGAAAATGATGAGGTGAGTAATTATATTCATAATATACAGAAGGTTTATTTTGATAACTGTTTCATAATTCTATCAATAGGACTATCCCGCAAGTTTTGCGACTTAGCAAAAGTGCTAGGTAAAATCTTACCTTACCGTCAAAAAGTTTGACAGTCCAGGAAATATTTTTACTAAAAACGTTTTGTAATAAAGAATGACTCGTAACAGTGACTTGAAAAAATGGAATTTACATAGGAAAACTTTCCTGCGATGATTTTTCATTACTTTTGATGTGGATTATCGGGGAAAGACTGCGTAGTTCAAGTTGTTTCCACTTTTGGTAATGTAAAGCACCACAGTAGGCTACTACTTGCTGCTGGTTTAATTAATTCAATTGTGGTCATAGTTTGCTCACGAACAAACCTGCTGTGCGTGAACTGACATGTTCGGAATGTGACATACCGTGTGATTTAGGCATCCCTGGCTGTAGGTATGAATGCCGTTTCTAGCTCAGAATCCCATGCTTTTTCTTATGGAGCTTCATTCCTCTCATTTTCGAACATTTTAATGCCATTTGAACTGGTTGGCAAGAAATATCCTCGGCCATCAGAATGAAGTGACTGAACATCGTTTGGGTGGTCGTATTAGATGGAATTGAACTCGGGAATGAGTACTTGTGATGTACTGTTTGGAACCTTTGGTGTAGTAATGAATATTACTGGAGTTTTTTCCCAACACCAAATCATTATTTTTACACCTCGACACGTGTTTCGATCACCAAGTGATCATCTTCAAGATTAAGATGGAATAATAATTATCGCGTTCCGTATCGCTTTCCGAATCAGAAGGACGAATTCCTGGCCTTGCGATTCGAAAGATTGAATGGCGTGTACCTAAAATGGAGGCTAAGATCACGTCGGCGAGACAACACGCGTCTCGGAACCAATGTGTGATGGATTACAGGCCGGCCAACAGGCCTTTCACGCCCGCAATGCGGCGGCGAATTGCCGCCAAACTGCGACGTATCCATCACTTTAAGTCAAGGCGTGTTGCTGACCACCAAACAGCACTGCCTTGATAGGATACGAATGCTAGTGGCTGCTAAGAAGTCACTAGTGAGGCGAACGAGAAGATTCGCGGAAAACCTCAGGTTTCGCTAGAAACTTGCTCGCCTATTCCAAGAGCCTCCACGTGTTGTGGATAATCCGCCGATCACTGATCAGATGGAATCCTTCTGGAAGGATATCTATAACACCCGCAGCCACTCAACTTAGACACTCCAGCCCTAGAGCAGTTCGAAGCTTTCAACAGAGAGCTTCGACAGCCTGAGCTCAATGAACTGTGCAACCCGATAACGCCGGATGATGTTCGAAGGGCCCTTGTGGGTTCCAAGAACTTTGCTGCTTCAGGCTCAGATGGGCTGAACACTTATTGGTGGAAAAAACTACCAAGCACCCACCACCATCTGGCCAGAGTTTTCAACTCATGGCTGGACGGAGAGCAAGCGATTCCAAATTGGTTTGTCGAGGGGCGGACCATTCTTATCCCCAAAAGCGGAGATTTGTCAATTCCTAATTCCTAAGAATTACAGACCGATAACATGCTTGAATTAGTGTTATAATAAGTTGTTTACAAGCATCTTATACACACCAATACTTACCGCAGTTGACCGAGTGTTCGAACGGATATATGAGCAAAGAGGGTCGAAAAGAGGAGTCGCTGGATGTAAAGAAAACCTGCTCATCGATAGATGTGTAACCCAGGGCTCTATACAATATAAGCGCAACCTCTCTATGGTCTGGATCGATTACCGTGTGGCATTTGATACAATATCGCAAGAGCTCATCTTGCATTTGTTCAGATGCCTTGCGGTACCCGAAAAAATAGTGAGATGCATTGAACAACTGATACCACTCTGGCGAACTCTCCATAACATCTAGTCAAGCAAGAGTCCAAACAGGGTGGGTCACTTTCAGAAGGGGTGTATTTCAGGGCGATTCTCTCAGTCCCCTTCTCTTCTGCATCTCACTATTGCCATTACTTGTTGCCCTCAGAAATACTCGAGGGTATAACAGTGGTATCCCCAGAAACCGGAGGCACAAGTTCATCCATTTGCTTTATATGGATGATCTTGAAATTTATGCCTCTGGAGAGAAGGATCTCCATCTGTCCTTGAGGGTGGTGGAAGAGTACACGAATGCTGTCGGTATGAAATTCGGGATAGACAAAAGTGCAATGGTCCATCTCAAAAGAGGACGATGCGGGTACTACAGAGAGTATTTGCAGCTAATAGATGGAAGCATCCTACACCATCTGGATGCCGGAGAGACGTATACTTACCTCGGGGTGGAACAACGTCATTCACAAGAGGTAACAGCAGTGAAGAACTCTCTCCGCGGCAAGTATCAGCACAAACTTCGACAGATCTGGTCATCGGAACTGTCAGAAAAGAACAAAGTTGCTGCAACAAAATGTTTGCCGTTCCAACCTTACTCTACTCGTTTGGAGTAGTGAAGTGGACTCGGGAGGAGCTGTATCAACTCGACGAAAAGACACAAAAAATAATGCATCTCTGTAGGAGTTTGTATCCCAAATCGTCCGTCTCACGGTTGTACTTCCCCCGACAAGAGGGAGGCCGTGGACTTTCGAGTTTGGAGTGTCTACATGACAGAATGGTACTGGATATAGCCTGTAAAGTTGTCAGGAGTTCGAATCCCCTTCTCTGCATGGTCCGTGACCATGAGAGAGCAAGAAGGGTAGCATTTCGCTTCAGGGTAGCTGCCCGAGCAGCTGATGAAAACTCGGTTTACTTTTCGACACTGAACGAGGTAACCACAAGTTGGAACCCGTTCAGCAAAAAGCTCATATAAAAGCCGCAGAGATCACCTCACTTCTGCTGAAACACAAGGATAAGCCAATGCATGGGTTCTTCTTCAATAACATTGAAAACCTTGACTTATCAAAGCGCCTGAATTTCGCTTTCCTCAGGTCGAGTAGGCTGAAGTCGGAAACTGAGGGGTTCATCATGGCTTGCCAGGATGGTGTCTTCAACACGTCAGTCTACCGCAATCGCATGATGGGTATAGAGGTTCCTGACACAAGGTGCAGGGCCTGACGCGAGGCTCCCGATACCCTAATGCACTTGCTATCAGCATGTCTAGCATATGCGGTCTTGACCTATATCCATCGACAACGCGGCCCTAACAGTGCTATATTACCATCATCAGCATGACGATATTTGTCATAGAGTTTTCAGCTCCTGGGAGACGAATATCGTCCGGAAAGAGGAGGAAAAACGAATAAAATATCGAGATTTTTCTCTTCAAACTCCGCAGACTCTATCCAGACCGCTCTGCCAAAATGGTTGTTCTGATTATTGGAGTTCTTGGTGGAATGATGCCCTCTCTACTCTCGAATCTCAAAATCATGCCGGCTTGCCGCACTAAGGCAGAAATTTTAGCCGGACAGATGCAGAAGGCTGTTATTATTGGCACACTGCGCTTGCTCAGATCACATGATTCTCGGAACCAATGAGCACTCAACCCACGATGTGGGGAGTGGTCGTTGGTTGATAAGGCTGGTGCGCCCTCCCGAATGTATCAAGGCTTCGGAGGAGAGGGCCTGACCAGCGCATACTACGTTTAAAAAAATAATAATTGTAAAACATGAATACAACACCTGATGTTCACTCACTTCATTCTGATGGCCAAGGACCTTTCTTATCAACCAGTTCAAATGGCCTTGGAATGATCAAAAATGACTGAAATGAAACTTCATAAAAAAAGCATGGGATTTTGCGCTAGAAACGGCGGCATTGTATATTTACTTCTATGTTTATGAGTCAAAAACTAAATAGTAGTCAACTGTAGATTTTTCAAAATGAGGAAAACAAAGATTGTTTGCGCTTGAAACACTTCGAAACAAATGTTCGCCTGTTTCTGGTCGGTCGGTGGCCAGGCGGTTCGACGTGGGTGCTTTGTTCACTCACTCGAATTGACTGCCGTGTTGGTCGGTGGTTCAAGCCCTAGTCTGAACAATCGATTTTCACTTTCTATCGTGTGAGGAATCACACGTTAAAAAAGTAAGACCTCGTTAATCCTCAGCTCGCACAAGTTACTAATTCTGAGGGTTGTCGTTCGTAGAGGTGCGACAGCTGGTTAACGGAAAAACAGATTTTTCGAAAAAACTAGTCATGTGGTAACAGTAACCTTAGAGAAACGTAAAATGAGCAGCAATTCTGTATATTACACAACCATTTGTTTCGTCCAAATAAGGAAAAACAACTTGAGACAATAACTCATTATTCATAATGACAATGCGAACTCTCCCTATCACACTTTTGGAGTAGCATGGATGCTATAATAAATAGTTTGAATGAAAACAAAAGTGTATTGATCATCATAGAGAGCAATATAACTATTTTCAATGTAAAAATACCGTGTTCCTTACTAGTCGTGAAACTTACAGGGTTGCCCTCGTATTTCCAGATTGTAATGAAAAAGAGCATGCCACCATTACTTTGAGATATATATGTATTTCTTCTTGTTCTTGCAGAAGTTTGGGGGCGAAACCAAATTATCTAAACGAAAAATGAAGAAATTAACAAGACTGAGTGTTGCTGAGTTGAAACAGTTGGTTAACAGACCAGATGTAGTGGAAATGCACGATGTAGCTGCCAAAGAACCCGAACTGCTCGTACAATTGAAAGCATACCGAAATACTGTCCCGGTAAAAAATTAATCGGTTTCACTACTCTCGCAGCCATATACCTATGTATATTTCATTAGATAATTGGATCTATTATTCTTTTCAGGTTCCGAGGCATTGGTGCTTCAAGCGCAAATATCTACAGGGAAAAAGGGGTATTGAAAAACCCCCATTCAACTTGCCAGATTTCATAAAGAAAACGGGTATCATGGGGGTTCGAGCTTCCTTGCAAGATAAAGATGAATCAAAAACCTTGAAGACAAAAATGAGGGAAATAACAAGACCTACACTGGGGAAATTTGATATAGATTATCAAAAATTACATGATGCATTTTTCAAGTGAGTCACTTTTTGATTTCCATTGTTAGATATTAGTTCAATGCTATTTTGCTGATTATTCTGATGAATTTTCACTACTTGTTCCATCATGTAATATAAAATGAGGTTCATTTGCTTCAGTTAGGATTTGAAAAATAGAATAATATATTTATTCATTCTTTAAGATCAAATACTTGATATAAAACAATTTCAAAAATAACAAGGTTCTCAGATCAAGAGGAAAAATGCTCTCATAAAAAACTATAGTAACACTAAATGCAGTTCTAAAACAAAGTAAAGAGATTAATATATGCAAATATTTATATAAAATTGAAATATTCCGTTATGAAGTGAAAACTATATCTCGCTGAGGAGGTTCTCAATTTTCTATTATCAATTTCATTGGTGCTGTAAATATTCAGAACCTTTGAAATAGAGAGTGTGATTTATTGTATCAGTAGCCCGTCACTGGTGTAGCAGTTTCTATATAAAAATGGTAAAATGATATCAAAATTAGCAAAATTAGTAATTACTATTCAGTTATTCATTTTGGAAAACTTCACATTCCAGGTGGCAAACAAAGCCCAAGATGACAATTCATGGCGATCTCTACTACGAAGGTAAGGAATTTGAAACCAGACTGAAGAAAAAGGAACCTGGGAATTTATCGGAAGAGATACGAACAGCTCTGGGTATGCCTGTTGGTCCTAATGCCAACAAAGTACCTCCTCCTTGGCTAATTGCTATGCAACGTTATGGGCCCCCTCCTAAGTACCCCAATCTGAAAATACCAGGACTGAATGTTCCAATTCCTGAAGGCTGCGCTTTTGGATATCACGCAGGAGGTTGGGGTAAGCCACCCATTGATAAAAATGGAAAACCATTGTATGGTGACGTTTTTGGAACTAGTGCTGTTAACATTGATGTGAGTCGATCATGAAAATACTTTTCTACTCGATTATCATTATTATTATCACCAAAGTTTGCGCTGGTGAGGCCCTATTCCCCGATGCCCCGTTACGGGAAGGCGCGCCAGCATTATCAACCAACGACTCCTGCTCATACCGTAAGGTAAGTCTTCATGGGGTCCGAGAATCATGTGCCCTGAGCAAGCGCAGTGAGCCAAAAAAGACAGCCTTCTGCATCTGTCCGGCTAAGAGTATGATTTTAAGATTCGAGAGTAGAGAGGACATCATTCCACAAAGGGATCCAATAATCAGAACAATTATCTTGACAGAGGGGTCTCGATAGAGTCTGCGGAGTTCGAAGAGGAAATTTCGATATTTTATCCTTTTTTGTCTCCTCTTTCTGGACGATATTCGTCTTGCCAGGAACTGAAAACTACACGACAAATATCGGCTTGCTCTGGTGGTCAAGAAGGACCACATCATGTTTATTAGCTTGTATGAGCCTGAGGGTGGGAAACGAATAGTTCCAATAAATTTGGCACTTCTCGTTCCCCACAACATATTCAATATCCCCCGGAGCACAGGACAACACCGATGTCCCGTCAATACCATAGGTGGATAATAATGCCGCGTTATGTCGATTAATATACGTCGAGACCGCATATGATGAACATGCTGACATCAAGTGTATTAGGGTCTAAGACGCCTCACTACAGACTCTATACATTGTGTTAGGAACCTGTATACCCATCATGCGACTACGGTAGACTGAGGTGTTGAACACAACATATTGACAGGCAATGATGAACCTCTCAGTTTCCTACTTCAGCCCACTCGATCTGAGGAAAGTGAAAGTCAGACGCTTTGATAAGCAAAGGTCTTCAATGTTATTGACGAAGTCCCCATGCATTGGCTTATCCTTGAGTTGCCGAAGAAGTGAGGTGATCTCTGCGGCTTTTTTATTGGCCTTCTGCTGAACGGGTTCCAACTCGGTGACGAAGTTGTGATCACCACGCTCAGATTCGAAAACTAAATCGAGTTCTTCAGCTGCTCGGGCAGCTGTCCAAAAGAGGAATGCTTCAATTTCTGCTCTCTCATGGTCGTATACCATGCAGATAAGGGGATTCGAATTTCCTGACGACTTTACAGGCTCCATCTAGTACTATTGTGTCATGCAGACACTCAAAACTCAAAAGTCCATAGCCTCCCTGTTGTCGGGGGAAGTGCAACCATGGAACGGTGGAACTCTATTAAGTCCTGCGTTACATATCTATCGATGAGCAGGTTCTCTTTACATCCAGCGACTCCTCTCTTCGACCCTCTCTGCTCATATATTCGTTCGAACAGTCGGCCAACTGTGGTGAGTATCCGTGTGTATAACACCACAGAGCATGCATTCTCGCCATGCACCCCCTCCTTCGCGCGGATTCACTATTCTCGTAGAAATGCATAAGGCTTAGCTCATGCGTCCACTCAAAGCTTCCGTTGTCATTACCAGGGTTGTCATTGGTAGGCCAATCCTCATTATGGGCCGCCACTTCACCTCTGACCCCATCGAGGGGGTCGATTGTGTAGCCCTCTTTCTCGATTACCAGGAACCAAATTATGGGTCTACCAGGTGGTCAACCTTCTAGACCCACAGTCGATATCGGTGGGAGAATAGTGTTTCCCTCCCTGGGGCGTTTGGGCTACCGCTCGGGTTTTGCACCAATTGCTCGGGTAAGTGGTGGCGTAACTCACCAACGGCCTTAGGTGTCACTGGCCATCCCTGCTTATCATTATTATTTTTATCGTAGTATCTGCTACTCAGGCTCTATTCCCCGAAGCCCCGATACATTTGGAAAGGCGCTTCAGCACTATCAACCAACGATCACTCCTCATAGCGTAGGGTAAGTCATCATTGGGTCCGAGAATCATGTGCCCTGAGGAAGCGCAGTGAGCCAAGAATGACAGACTTCTGATGAATCCAATGAGGCTTCTCCACGTCGCACAACTTTCACATTCAAAATTTCTGAGGAACTTCATGTTTAACTTCAAATTGAGAAACATAAAATCATTCACAGGAAAAACATCGAGCACTATTTATATTTTTCAACGGTCTTAGGTACCATCAGTGATAGTAGGCTATCCAACGAATTAATTGTTGGACTCAATTGTTCTTTGTCCATTAAGGATGATTATTGATTTCGACAATACATTCGTGGTTCAACCTAGCAGCACTGATGACACGTATGACAGCATTGTTTGGTGATGGTTCATGCATGTTTGGTTATTGCGGTCTGGTTTCACCCAAGGAAGGAAATAAATATATGGATCAGTATTTAAAAAAATTAGCTGTTGTTGTTTCCACCCCATAAATAGAACGTGTTCTTTTTTAATTCAACAATTTGAACATTTCTGATCAAACATTGCTACAACAAGGTAGTAATGGATAACTTTATACACGTGTTGAAAAGACAAACGTTTTGGTTCACTTCATTAAGTTGCTGCGTAAATTTAAAGTACTTTTCACGAGAAAACATGTTCTTTTAATCACTAATTTGTCGTATTTAACGTCCATCACTTCTTCACTTTCTTGACCTTCAATGGATTTCAGCTTATTAAATTTGTTCAAACCCAATTATCATGTAATTTTCAGGATATTGGAGAGGATCCAAATGTGGATAGAACTTTGTGGGGGGAAATTGAATCAGTATCTGAAGAGGAGAGCGAAGAGGAGGAGGAGGAAGAAGAAAAGGAAACCCCAAGCATGTCTGATAAATCTGAATTAGTGACGCCTGCAGAAGGCCTTGTAACTCCGACTCCGAGTCGCATGGAGACACCTGAAGCCATTGAACTTAGAAAGAAGGAAACTAAAAATGACATGGAGAGGTAAATATATTCTTCATGCAATGTTTGGATGTTTTCTGGCGTTTAATGGTATTCTAGCGTGTATTTAAAAACGATTCGTAGTGACGCCATTGATAATGATATCACCAGAATGTAAAGATTATATTTGGGTCAGATGTCAAAATCAATAATAAAAACAAGCTTTTCAATTTTCTCTAACCTCAAATAGAATCGGATTAGTGCAAATAATTTCTGTATGTGTAGAGCAGGGAGAGTGAGTGTAAGCCCACAGCACATAGGCCACATGTTATCCATTGTACATCATCCAGAGCAATTGTCCCACTAGGTCATCGTCCATGCTGTCCTTTTCAGGAAGGTGGACAGGTCACTTGGAGACATCTCTTCTGTATCGGCAGGTGTAGGTCAAGACTCGCCGAACACACACTCTCTTATTGACGATAACTCCGGTCACTCGCATAGGACATGCCTGACAATCTCATCTTCCTGTTGACATATCCTGCATACAGGTGTGTCCACTAGCCCCATATTATGGAGGTGTTTCCTTAGTTGACAGTGGCCAGTCAGAAATCCAACTGTTAAGCGTAGATTTTTCCTGGTCATCGCCAGATATTTCTTCGGCGCCAGCTTGCCAGGGTCACCCAGGATGATTCTGGCAATATTACATCCTTTGATTCCATCCCATCTCTTTAGGAATTGAGCATTGATGTAACATTGGGCTATTTTCGCAATTGTCGAAGTCATCAGGCCGTAAGTGCCACTGGGTCTTAAAATTCTTAGTCCAGCAGCTTCCTTGGCTAAAGAGTCGGCAATGCGATTACCTTTACTCCTGTCGTGTCCTTTAACCCACCCACTGACAGCAGACAAGTCCTGTTAGCCTTGAACAGATAACGTGTTACCTAGTACTAGAGTGCCACCAAAATTTAGCCAAAGCCTCGGTAGATAATTGTACAAGTAATACTTTCCCAGCTTTATTTTGTAAAAGGATTTGGAAAAGCTGAATACACTTATTTGAATTAATGAATCGAAGAGGTTTTGTATTAAAGTGTATAATATATTAAAATTCTTGCAAAGCGCTTTCGACTTATGTCATCATCAGTGCTCACCTGAAAGTAAGTGATCTGGTTGAAAAGGGAATTTAGTGAAATTGGAGTTGTAAAATTTTAAGGTTAAGAAATTTGGAAAAATTGTTTGAGATTACTTACTTGTCAGGCAACAGGAAGTATCAAGATAAGTGAATTGTACATTGTAATATTTAAATTATATAAAACAAAATAGGCTTATAGACAAGAAAATACATTTTGAATTCAGGCCATGTGGTTCAGTCAAAGTATCTTATGAAGAAGGACAACTTGAGACAGAATGTGTCAAGTGTCATGTTAAAATAATGGTACCAACTTGAGGAGTGGTCCATTATGGGTTTGATTGAATATCTAGAGGAAAAATATTGAATAAATTATATTAATAAACTATGATTAATTAATAATTCATAATCCTCTTATGAAGGGAAAGTAAATCTCTGTTTAAGTTTACTTGAGTATTCAAACAATGATCATTGTTAGAAAGTTCTTTAGAAATCTCCAACTCTTCAAACAAGTCAAGTCTAAGGAAATTTTTATTATCTATTTTATGTAATATTTTGGAATTTCTATTGGGACTAAAGTTGATAAAATTTCACAATCACAACTTTAGTCCCAATAGAAATTCCAAAATATTACATAAAATAGATAATAAAAATTTCCTTAGACTTGACTTGTTTGAAGAGTTGAAGATTTCTAAAGAACTTTCTAACAATGATCATTGTTTGAATACTCAAGTAAACTTAAACAGAGATTTCCTTCCCCTTCATAAGAGGATTATGAATTATTAATTAATCATAGTTTATTAATATAATTTATTCAATATTTTTCCTCTACATATTCAATCAAACACATAATGAACCACTCCTCAAGTTGGTACCATTATTTTAACATGACACTTGACACATTCTGTCTCAAGTTGTCCTTCTTCATAAGATACTTTGACTGAACCACATGGCCTGAATTCAAAATGTATTTTCTTGGCTATAAGCCTATTTTGTTTTATATAATTTAAATATTACAATGTACAATTCACTTATCTTGATACTTCCTGTTGCCTGACAAGTAAGTAATCTCAAACAATTTTTCCAAATTTCTTAACCTTAAAATTTTACAACTCCAATTTCACTAAATTCCCTTTTCAACCAGATCACTTACTTTCAGGTGAGCACTGATGATGACATAAGTCGAAAGCGCTTTGCAAGAATTTTAATATATTATACACTTTAATACAAAACCTCTTCGATTCATTTATTTTGTAAATCCTTACAACGTATTTGATGGAAAGTTTTCAGTAATTTAGAAACTATAACAATCAAAATAAAGCAGAAACTGACAACTGACGTAACGTAACGTCATAGTTGATGTGACGTCATCGTTTCATCGCCAGAAAGAATGTATTTGAATCACAGATGAATACGTTTTGAATACATGACCGCTAGAAAACGCCTTTTATTTGATGTTCTGTTTTAATAGCCATATTCTCAAATTTCTAGAAGCGAAACTCCCGTGTTGTATCACATAATTCCTGAGAAACGAAATGAAAGAATCGGTAATGCTATGATGGCCAGCACTCATGTATATGATATGAGACAGATAACTGCAAGTGTGGGAGCTCCCCAAATAATTCAAAGGCGAACAGATGGTAAAGGAATGGTAGATTTGGCTCTTGATCCATCGGAGTTGGACATGAATAGCGACTCAATGGCAGTGAGATATGAGCAGCAGATGAGAGAGAATCAGTCTCAGTTGCCGAAAGAGGATCTAAGTGATATGTTGGCCGAGCATGTTGCCAAACAGAAGGTGAGACAATATTATTTTGGAGTTGAAGAGTTTCGACTTCCAAACTGTAGTTATTTTTCATTCAACTTCATCTACGATTAACTGTAATTATGAATTGTATTCCAGAATAAACGGAAGGGGCAACGACAGGACACCAAGCAGACAAAGAGATATAAAGAATTTAAATTTTAGGCTTCATTTCTAGAATAATATACGAGCTGAAAGTTTGTCAATTTTTACATTTTGTATGTTGTAAAGTTTTTCAATTTTTACATGTTATATGTTGTATTTATTATATTGTATGTATTTATTATTTTGGTATACTAATATATAAATCAAATTGTATGAATAATTTCATTCGGACAATTGTTATGGGCATTCAGACCTAGAATTAAAAGCCAAATTTGGATTTATAGAATAAAAACTTTTACGGGTCTGAAAACAAAGGATCTGACGTTGTGAGGATTTTTGCTAATATTAATACCCGCATAATGCTGGTGCTTGTGGATATTCCACAGAATTGGTACTCGTGCACAGGTTTTTCCATGGCATGCCACAATTTCTAGATAGCATTCGGTGGAGATATTCAGAGATCAGATATTTATGACAACAGGCATTATACTATTTCAATATTTCGGACTTCCAGGTCTAATATTGTGGAGTTGGCCGCGGTGGTAGTGCGCCGGACTCACGATCGGAAGACCGTGGGTTCGATTCCTGCCTTGACCACATATTTTTCCCAACCGTGCCACTGTGTTAGGAATCACACGTTAAAAGGTGAGACCTCGTTAGGACTTAGCTCGCACAAGTTTCTCAACTTCTGAGAGTTGTCGGTCGTATGGGGGCGACATCTGATTAACGGAAAACAGATTTAAAACAGATTTTTTTATATGATTCCACTGTGATTCGAAATCTATGAAAGAACAGATAAAATTAGAATGAATAGTTGAAATATCAGTTATATCAAGCAATAAAACCTGAAATGAAAATACAATAAAACGAATAAAATATGTGAATATTGTTTCATTTCCTGTCAGTTAACTATTTTCATCGTGAAAAAAAGTGTTTTTCACCGTGAAAAAATTGTTTTTTTTTCACTGCCGAAATAATTGACAATTCATAACAATAAGAGAGATCCACAGAATTTGCAGTTCGGCCACTTTTCATCAAGATAAGGAAAATATTCGCATTTGAAGACATTTTCTGACAACTGTCATATTTTAAAATAAGTTCGTCAAATTCAGGAAGTGAAAAAATCATTCAATTTAAGTGGACCAGTTCAACTAAAAGCTAAGTATTCTCAAAATATATCTTTTATATATAAAACACATGTTTTGCTCACTTTAAACCGTAGTTGTATATCATTCATTTCAATGACTGCTAACGATGGCCTTTCTCTTGATAACAAATTCTGTGAAATTTGTGAAAAATCCTTTAAAACAACGAAAGGTCTCAAAATTCATAATGGTAGAGTTCATAAAATTTCTAATACAAAATCCTCTTTGAATGAATCAGCTTTCACACAAGCTGTCGATTCTGTTCTGTTGCCTCATTCTAATAAAGATACGTCATTCAATACTACGTTTCATGAAAAATTGTCCTCATTAAAACGATCCAGTCACATTATAAAAAGGATTCCCAAATCTGCAAGAAATTGCTCTGCCTCTGCCCTTTGCGAAATTATAGAAGAATTCTTAGATACAAACTCTCCAACAAGCTGGGAAAACTTGTTAACTTTTCCTTATACTTTGTTCTCCATCCCACATGCCAAAGACTCCCGTAGATCTTCTCTCGCATCTCATAAAAAAAAAACATCAAACTTCACAATTCCAAGACCAATGTCATTCCATCTCAAATCGATGAAAGGAAATATAACCAAAACTTTTCTGAGCTTGTTTTGAGTAAAATAGCTGATGGTGACATTAGGTTAGCTATCAGAATCTTGAGCTCAAGTGATACGTTGGCCGAATACGATGAATCCACACTTTCAGTTCTCCGATCAAAACACCCTCGATCAGATTCCTCCACACATTCTCTGGATTCGCAACTACCACACGATTTTTCAGAGTTTCCGGTGTTCCAATTTTCAGAACATGAAGTATCGGAGGCAATTAAATCTTTTCGTTCTGGTTCTGCTGGTGGTTTGGATTCTTTCCGCCCTAGTCATATGCAAGACCTCATTAGTCACAGCTCTGGAAATTCAGGACCGAAACTTTTTTCTTCTGTTACAAAATTATGTAACTTCATTTTTACTGGTAGGGTTTCTCCAGAAATTTATCCTATACTTTTTGGCGCTTCACTGTGTGCTCTTCGGAAAAAAGATGGAGGAGTAAGACCGATTGCCGTCGGTACCTTTTATCGTCGAGCTAAATTTGGTTGTATGAGGATTAAAGACGAACTAGGATCGATGTTACGTCCACTATAGTTTGGTTTCGGTACTGCAGGTGGATGTGAAGCTGTTGCTCATGCTGCTCGTAGATATATTAATCTTCATCCAAATCCCGATTCAAAAATTTTCCTTTTCCTGAAAATAGACTTCAAAAATGCCTTCAATATGATTGATAGAAACATCATGCTTCGTAAGGTTAAAGATTCGTTTCCAGGATTATATCCCTTCTTAAGTCAGTGTTACAAATCAGCCTCCTATTTGAGTTTTGGTGAACATCTGATTCTGTCTGAGAGAGGTGTTCAACAAGGTGATCCTTTAGGACCTGCTCTTTTTTGTCTGACCATCAACGAACTTACTAGAAGCTTATCATCCGAATTTAATTGTTGGTATTTGGATGATGGCTCAATCGCTGGCGATGAAAATAGTGTTTCAAAGGATTTGGAAAAAATCATTGATTATTCAAAACATCTTGGACTTGAACTAAATTTTGAAAAATGCGAGTTGATTACTCTTTCAACTCCGAATAATATTTCCGAATCCATTTTGAAATTGGCTCCTGGCATAAGAATTTTGGAAAAGTCTAAATGGAGTCTTCTGGGTGCTCCTCTCTCTAAAGATTCACTTTCAGAACATCTTCGGGAAAAACGGGAATCACTCAAATTGCTGACCACCAGATTGAATGAACTTCCAAAACACGTTGCATTTTTTCTTTTGAAAAATTGTTTGGCGATTCCAAAACTCATGTACGCCCTCAGATGTTCCCCCACTTGGTCAAGTCAGTTAGAACTTGACGAATTTGATAATTTACTCCGCCACACGACGGAATATGTTACAAACAATCATTTCAATAATGATTCATGGCTCCAAGCAACTCTTCCTGTAAACCTTGGCGGATTAGGGCTACGTTCGGCTTCTTCCTTAGCTTTACCAGCGTTTCTGTCATCAGTCAATAGTGTTTCCGATCTTATCGATTCCATCCTTCCTTCCATATTTATCAATATCAAAGACGTTTTTTATTCTGAAGGTGAATCACTTTGGCATGCTGCAACTAATATTGCTCCTCCTACAGATAAAAAGAAAATACAAAGTATGGGACCGACCTCTCCTGAACATTATAACTGATAAACTTCTAAAATCTACAAGTATATACGATAAGGCTCGTCTGAAAGCAGCAATGATCAAGGAATCGGGTGGTTGGCTGAATGCTTTACCTGTTGCATCTCTTGGAACACTATTAGACGATGAATCTTTCAGAATAGCAGTAGGACTTAGGATGGGTTCATCTATTTTTGTTTCTCATACTTGTGTTTGCGGTAGTATAGTTGATGAGAAAAGTGCACATGGTTTGAGTTGCAGGAGAAGTGCAGGACGTATATCTCGACATCACCAAGTGAACGACATATTGAAACAAGCTATGTTGTCAGCGGATGTTCCTGCGATTCTGGAAACCTTAGGTACCAGTCGAGATGATGGTAAACGACCAGATGGCATGTCTCTCATACCATGGAAATACGGTAAACCTGTGGTATGGGACTTTACTTGCGTTGACACGGTCGCGGCTTCCCATCTAGCCGAAAGTTCCAAGTCTGCTGGAACTGCAGCATTGTCTGACGAGAAATTGAAAAGGAAAAAATACCAAAATCTTGGAAACAACTATCTGTTTCATCCAGTAGCAGTTGAAACTTTTGGTGTTTATGGCCCGGAGTCTCTGTTATTCGTTCATGAACTCGGAAGGAGAATAGGCCAAGCAACGAAAGATCGCCGTTCTACCTCTTTTTTGATAGAAAGAATTAGTATTGCTATTCAACGTGGCAATGCTGCTTCAGTACTTGGAACTATTCCTCCTTCACATAATTTTTATGAGATCATGCATTGTCCTAATTTCAGTACGGAACTGAAACCTCTTCGAAACAAGCCAAAATATGTGGATATTTATCGTCTCCTATCAAGGTTAATTCACAAGTGATTGATCCACCTTCTTCTTTTTCAGTGCGGTCAGTGGACTCAGGTCATTCTTGGCCCCAATAAATGAGTTGCATTCCTCGTAGAACTGGTACCATTTCAGTGGAAGCGCTTCTTGAAGCAAGAGCCGAATCGATCCCTCTACGAAACCCTTTTTCACTTGAAAGGATCGATAGCAGCTTGAGAAATGGTTCTTATGGAGATTCTGTGAAACGTGTTCTTCCTTACGAATCAGTAGAGAGTTGTCCTAAAAATCTAGAGAAGAAAATTGGATTGGATACTTTAGGAAACACTTGTTACATGAATAGCATTTTACAAGTGTTGTTCATGACGAAGAATTTCAAGAACGAAGTTTTAATGATGAACGAGAACGGGAATGTTTCCTGCTTATTCATCAAACTCAAACAACTGTTCATGCAGCTGCAGTTTCGTAAGAAGGTATCATCTTTCCCTCCAACCGATTTCCTGGAGTCTTTGAAGTCCACTAGATACTCGATAGGACAACAAGAGGATTCTTCCGAATTCTTGGGGTTTTTGTTGAATACTCTTCGTGAGCAAAACAATAGCAAAATCAATACTCCCAGCCGCTCTGGACTGAATGATTCCGTACAACCCATCTCGTCTTGTGTTTGTAAATCTTTTGCTGGAAAAATCCTCACTTGTTTACTTTGTGGTAAATGTTCAAGAAGTACTGAAAACCTTTGTGAATTTCTGGAACTTCATCTAGCTTTTCCTAATACGACTAATTACCAGTCCGTGCAAAGCTTATTGTTAAATCATCTGAAAATGGAATTTTTAACAGGTGATGATCGACTGTATTGTCAAACATGCGCCAAACTAACTGACTGTTATAAGGAAACAAGTATAGCTGAGGCACCAGTCAATCTAATAATAACACTGATGATTTTCAAACAAGACTCAACCTCTAACGGAAGCAAGAAACTCTTTGGAAGGTTCGAAATAGATGAACATTTCAACCTAGCAGACCACTGTTATAATATTCATGCAGTCATTGTTCACTGTGGTTCTGGCGTTGAATGTGGTCATTATTACGCCTTGGTCAAAGAAGAAACGGACTGGTTTAAGTTTGACGATAGTCGTGTCACGAAGTGTTCTGGCGATGCATTGAATTTATTGGAGCCTCTGGAGACACCCTACATTTTGTTTTATGAGAGAGAGGACATTGTTGGATCAAGATCTTCAGATGATGTGGTGCTGCAGGTTTTTCCGGGTTTTCCTGCAGCTAAAAAAGCAAATGCGCCACTGGAATCAATGAAGTCGCCCCGGAGCGCCAATTAATTTTTATTGTTGTATTTATTTTATTTTTATCGTTGTCTTAAAATTGTGTATGTTGTAAATAGGGTATATATATATATATATATATATATATATATATATATATATATATATATATATATATGTATATATATATATATACATATATATATATATATATATATATATATATATATATATATATATATATATATATATATATATATATACCGGGTATCAACGAATCTATTAGACAAGTCATAATTTCTAGACTATTGGGAGAATTGAAATGAGATTTGGTATAGTTGAATGGTATGTGGAGAGGAATGTTTTCACATATTTTTCACTTTCCGGTCACTTCCGGTTTCAGCGGAAATGGCTCCGATTCTGAATTTTTAAATGGAACACCCTGTATATTGTAACATTTTTGGATTTCTGAGACAATTCTGGATCAGAAACTGACATTTCCGGAAGTTTTTCAGCCTACTTGATTTTTTCAGAGTCACTTTTAAAATTGCATCTAGGTGGACCTCAGGTGATATCAGAAAATTGCAATAGCGGAGTTTTAGTGACTAGTGTGTTGAATATGAATGAGACAAGTTTACAAAATAACATTTTCGTGTCTAACTATTATTTTTCAAATGGCGACCATTTTTTGACAAGCAATTTCCGAAAAAAGGATTTTTTGACGAATCTAACGTTACTAATTTATTTGCGATTGGATCAACAAATTTAACAAATTTAACTAATAATTTCAGCGATGCACTTAGATTTTTTGCAATATCCTAAGTTCTTGAAAATTCCACTATAGTAAATTTTCAAAGTGCATCCCTCCTTGTTCAAGACACATTTCAGCTCGTTCAATTGTTTCTCTCAACACGTTTTGTAACATTTGAGGCGATATACTTCTAAATGCCTGTTGAATCCTTTCTTCTAAGATTTTGAGAGTGGCTGGGGCTGTTGCATAGTAGACCCTTTCTTTTACATATCCCCAAATGAAGAAATCTAACACAGTCAGATCCGGTGACCGGGCAGGCCACCGTACTGGACCGTTGGTTGCAATAACTCTATTATTAAAATGCTCTATTAAAAAATCAAGTACGTCTCTGCTATTATGGGGTGGTGCTCCATCTTGCTGGAAGTAAATTTGCCGTAAAACTTCTAAAGGCATATCATTAAGATGATCCTCGATTTCATTTTGAAGAAAACCCAAGTATCTAACCCCCTGTTAACTGACCTTGAAACAATATTGGACCAATTATTCTGTTTCCAACGATACCAGCCCTGACATTGACGCCAAACCTTTCTTGAAAATTGCCCTCTCTCATTGCATGTTGATTTTGTTGGGCCCAGTACCGACAATTCTGCTTATTAAACATGCCATTATTTGTAAACCGTGATTCGTCGGAAAATAGAATGAAGTTGATAAAATTTGGGTTAACTCTATGATTTTGAAGCAACCAATCACAAAATACTACTCTTCTATTGCCGTCGTCAGCATACAAATGTTGATGTAACTGATATTTAAATGCTCGATATCCGTGCTTTTTCAGTATTTTTCTTGCTGATTCGTGACTTATCTGCATTTCTCTACTAATTTCTCTTAAAGAAACCGTTTTGTCAACTTCTACCATAGCAAGAACGTTAATCTCAGTCTCCTCATTTATGACAAACCTCTGTTCTGCGTCTCGATTTCCCTCTTGCCTAAAACGACTCTCAACATAGGGAAAATACTGATGAGATGGGTGTTGCCGATTGGGATATCTCTGAGCATACAACTCAGCAGCTTTCCTTGAATTTCTGTGGCATTCTCCAAACAATAACAACATATCCACTTTTTCACTCTGAGTATACATTATTTCGACGAAAAATTCAACTAAAATTAACGAAAATCAAGAGAAACTTCTACTTTCTGCTCATAAAGCTTATGTCACTGTCATAACCTAGGTGAGCGTTTTGTTCTCCAAAGTGGACTTGATGGAAATAACCGCAAAATATTATGCATCATTCCTATCCATGGCACCCTTGACAAAAGTAAATGAATTTGTATTGAGTATTTTCCTCAGTAATATTTAATTTATGTTCTCATTTGTAATCCAATCGCAAATAAATTAGTATCGTTAGATTTGTCAAAAAATCCTTTTTTCGGAAAGTGCTTGTCAAAAAATGGTCGCCATTTGAAAAATAATAGTTAGACACGAAAATGTTATTTTGTAAACTTGTTTCATTCATATTCAACACACTAGTTACTAAAACTCCGCTATTGCAATTTTCTGATATCACCTGAGGTCCATAGATTAGTTTACGTCCGATCATGGCCACCTAGATGCAATTTTAAAAGTGACTCTGAAAAAATCAAGTAGGCTGAAAAACTTCCGAAAATGTCAGTTTCTGATCCAGAATTGTCTCAGAAATCCAAAAATGTTACAATATACAGGGTGTTCCATTTAAAAATTCAGAACCGGAGCCATTTCCGCTGAAACCGGAAGTGACCGGAAAGTGAAAAATATGTGAAAACTCTTCTCTCCACATACCATTTATCTGTACCAAATCACGTTTTGATACACCTAATAGTCTAGAAGTTATGACTTGTCTAATAGATTCGTTGACACCCGGTATATATATGTATATATATATATATATATATATATATATATATATATATATATATATATATATATATATATATATATTTTGAATATACAAAATGAAAAAGAAGAAGAAGAATATATTTATTAGGTAATCCTAATATAAAATATTATATAAAACATATTACTAACATAGAAATTGAAAATAATTATATAAAAAAAACTTTAAATGTAGATATAGTTCAAAATTGAAAATAAAAATTTTTAGTTTGAAAAATAACGACATATGCTATTAAAAATACATTGCGATATAGGTGCAGCTCCAATACAATGATAAAAAGCAGAAAACAACATAAAAATTATATATTTATCGATATTATCTCACCAAGTATTATTCTATCTAGCGTTATGGATGGGTTTCAATAACTGTTCTTTAAAAATACTTAATGATGGACTAGATTCAATTTCATTTGGTAATTTATTGTATGCATCAAACCCTTTGAAAAATAAAGAATTCATGGCACTTCTCCTATTTGTTCTGCATAAATGCAAATCAGTATGATTTCTTGTGGCATATTTGTGCACTTCTGAATTTAAACTAACAAATTCAGAAAAATGGGAAGGTGATAAGTTATTCAGAATTTTATATATAAATGTCATAGTTGAGTAATACAACCGTAAAGAAACTGGTAGCCACCGCAACGTTTGTAACATAATTCCAACTTCAGTGAATCTATTCACAAAATGACTACAGAGTGAAAAGAAATTGAAAAAATAAAAATGAAAATAACCGGAAAATTAAAAACAAAATAAAAATTGAAAAATTTTCAAACCAAGTTACTTCACGACGTTTCGATTGTTAATATTCATGTTTTACTGCTTGTTATAATTGATATTTCAGCTATTCACCCTAATTTTATTTGTTCTTTCATAGATTTCGCATCACAGTACAATCATATTAGACAATGGAAGTGCAAACTAATAAAATTCACCATGAAACATTGTCAAGCACTTTCAAACAAAGGCAGAGTACTAATTGATGTAGACTTTAAATACACTAAGTCGCATCTTAATACCTGTTTCTAGATATTTGTCTTAAGAGATATTAATTGAATAGAATTGGCTGATACTTGATGAAAATCCATGTCAAAACCAATTGATACAGTTTATTGTATGATTTTCACATGTTTCACTATACAATAGCTTCCTGTTGTGTCGCGGTTTTGTAAAACTCTTTATAGTGAAAATCATATACAATAAACGGCATTAATAAGTTTCTACCTTCTTAACAAACATACATTTTTGTTACTGATTTGCCGAAAATTACAAACTACCAATAAATATGAATAAATCAAGAATGTTCTTTTTGATTTGGCGTAGGCAACACTGACAGAATATGTAAAAATGCACAAACAATGGTTCAGCTGGGCAAAAACTAGTCGTTATAGATTATATGGAGTACCGCGTGTTTTGTAACAGAAAGGGTGCACCAATACTCCAGCAAAATACTTTCTGGTACCAAACAAAATATATATTCCAGAATTTGAGCTGGTAAATAAAAATGTGAACTTGGGACAATGACAGATGTAAATAAATAATAAACCACATAAGTAGTTCCACTTATGTCTCTCTTGCGTTTACGCAGTTATTTTTATTAAGTACTATTCTTGGGTATTCACATTTTGTCTTTAATCGAGGACCGCCTGCCCGGTACTGACGATTCCCAATAGGCTGGAACAGCTGTCTATCGGTGGCTTGCGTATATTTTTGTTTTAAGGTGATCAATGTTTCATCCTGTATATTGCTTCAGTTAAGGAACTGCAAAAGATAGTTTTCCTAAACCACAAATCCCACAAATTAGATAGAATTATTTCTGAGAACGACAAGCAGTCAAAAAAGTGAATTCAGATAGGGAGTACCGATCCTTTTTAATAACAAGCGAATCATGTTATGTGATGTATAATGGCAGTCCCTTTTTGTGTTTGATATTAAAAAGATTATCTTTCCGAGTATCTAGTTGTCGATTCATTTGCAGAAGAGAAACCTCTTGGTACCAGAGGTGAGTCCACTACCCCATTGTGTTTTTATTTTTCCAAGAATGTACTCGAATATTCTTATACGGTTTTTCTTTCCTACAAAAAATTTTCTCAACCTAATCCAAACCAAAGACTACAGAATACTATAAGACGTGTCACTCGCTCATTTTTCGACATCTGAGAAATCTCGCCGCCCGCTAGCGACAGCGGGTAATTACCAGCCGAGGTAGTACAGTGTGTCGCTTGAAGTTACCAGTTCTCGTCGGCACACGAGATATAAAGGTTGTCCGTATTGTTTGGTATTGTCAAAGACTACAGAATCGGTAAACTTTGGTATTGTGATTGTGTTGTGTTCGTTCGGAGTTCGAAATATTTATTTTGTGAAAATGTCGACGTATTGCTCAGTGGATGGTTGTCTGAGTACGGTGGGGAGCCCAGGTATTTCGTTTTTCCGCTGCCCAAAGTACAGTGAAAGGTATGCATTCAATATATTCACCATTAATTTTTATTTTACCTATCTATACCTTTTATGGTTTTGTTGTATAAAATTATTCATATCGAAATATACCGCCGGCATTTGCCAATCCAAACTCATTTCAATCTTTTTTCAAAATGTTCAGTTTATCGATTGATATACTTGAATTTTTTTTTAGGTGTCAAAGTTGGAAAAATGTATTAGGCTTCATTGGGAATCATAGATATGCTAATCTTACCCCAGAGCAGAGTCACAATAGAATTAAAATTTGCAGCTTACATTTTAGAGCCGATGATATTGTGAATTCTCGTATTCATAGCTATGCTGTTCCTTCATTGCGTCTGCCTCAAGATGGTTCTCAGAAAGGTTGGTTCAGTGAAGTTTATAGATTCAAATGATGAAAAAATCTTATTCCACTTTTTAACATATGAAATTTACAATATCAATTTTGTTGTTTAAACCTTCCAGATGATGATGCCATTGCCGGTACTAGCAAGGATTTTATTTACATTGATGCTCAGGTTCAAACGGATCAATTAGGATCACGAGGTGAAATATCTTTTCGTTATATTATATACTTACCTGATCTATTTTTATATGCTTTGGAAACAAAAACGATGACAAGAAAACAATTATTGAAAGTACGTACATCTTTCTTTTAGATGAATGCAGCCAAACATCTGCTAAACTCTCTTCGGGAACTCCAAGAAAAGTGGCATTACGAAAAAAAATTGTATCACTAGAGAAAAAAGTAGCTTCAACATCGAAAAGAACACTGGACGAAACCGGAATTACTCTGGATGATGTTTTCAAGTTTCTGGATCGAAAATATCCTGAGCAATATTGTAAGCTCTTGAAAGCACAGCTTTCTTTGATGAATAAAGTACCAAAAGGGTCCAGGTATAGTGACGAATTCAAACAGTTTGCATTGACTGTTTATTTTCTTGGTCCGAAAGCATACAAAAAATTTTCAACAATTTGTAGATTACCGTCAAAAAGTACACTTCATCGTTTCACGAAAAATTGGATTGTTGAACCAGGCTTCAACGATTTTATTGTTCGTTTTATTGAATTCAGGATTGGGCTCATGAAGGAGAAAGAAAGAGATTGTATTTTATGCCTAGACGAAATATCTTTGAAATCTCATCTTTATTATGATATTTCCGGAGACAAAATAGTAGGTTTCCAAACGAGTTTGAATGGGACCTCTACTGACATAGCAAGTAGTGCTCTAACAGTAATGGTCAGAGGTTTAGCAAGCAATTGGAAAATAACACTTGCATACTTTTTCTATAAGACATCAGCAACTTCTGATGATTTGAAAGATATTTTGTTCAAAACGGTACGAAGATGCAAAAGTATAGGCCTAAATGTCATGGGGGTGGTTTCCGATCAGGGTTCAAATTTTCAGAAGTTGGTGAAAACTTTGAATGTTACAGACGAAAATCCCATATTTCTGATAGACGATCATAAATTTGTATATTTGTTTGATATCCCGCACTTACTGAAGTCGACACGAAACAATTTGTTTTCCTATCAGTTTTTACTTCAGGGTGGAGAAACAAGAAAACATTACATAGAAACAATGTATAATTATGATAGAACTAAACAATATAAATTGGCTCCTAAACTTAATAATGACCACATTTATCCAAATAATTTTCAAAAAATGAAAGTCAAGTTGGCTTCCAAAGTTTTGAGTCACTCTGTAGCCGTGGCTATGCACACATACATTGACTTCAATATTTTGTCCAAGGAAGCATTAGTTACTGCTGATTTCATTAAAAAAATGAATGATCTTTTTGATTTATTGAATTCGAGCAATTTTGAGAAATGTCAGGCTTTTATGGGAACGGAAAAGCAGATGAAATGTCTTCAAGAAGCCTATGTCATGTTTCAAAATCTCCAAGTAAAAAAACACGATGGCAAAAATGTCACGAAACAATTGAAATTCATTTTTGGGTGGAAGTTGACTTTGAAAGCAGTTTTTGCCTTGTGGGAGAAGTTGAAAGAACGTGATTATAAATATTTTTTCACGCGTAATTTGAATCAAGATTGTTTGGAGAATTTTTTTGGACAGATCAGAAATTGTTCTGGCAACGCAAAGAATCCAACACCCATACAGTTTTGTAGAGCTTTCAAAAAAATATTTGCTTTGAAATATTTTGATTCTAGTGAAGGTGCTAATTGTATGGATGATGTTAATGACGTTTTGTTAAGTTTGACGCCAGAATTAACTGAACAATGTCGATACATCCTTGCTACACCCGACATTCCAAACTATGCTCCTTTGAAAGTTTTCACTCGAGATTATAAGAACCTTAAAAGTCCCGAAGGAAACGTTCTTGTCTATGTCACAGGATACCTCATGAAAAAATGTCTCATGCAACATTCGTGTGACATTTGCATACATTTTAGCAAATCCTCAGAAAACCTTCTTGATCAAGATGCAATTTTCTGTAAGCTAAAGGCTTACAGTACCGACAAATCATCGTTTGGTGGATTAACCGTACCATCAAGAGATATTGTTGACCATGTAATAGAGATGGAAAACATATTCATTGAAAATTTTGATAAAATCGGCAGTGAGAAGGGAATTGGACAGTATTTGAAAACAAAATATTAGAAAATTCTTTTCTCACATCCATGTCAAAAATTCCCCTTCGATTATTATATATCTTTATATACAAGAGTTCGGATATACTTTACTTTAAAATTCATGAACCAGGACATGAAGATTGTTGGGAAACATAAATCATGCAATGTAAAATTGAATATTTTAAATCATTTATAAACATATAACATTATATAATTGTATTATTTTTGTTAATAAAACATGTTTTTCTGAACGTATGTTTATCATTTCATCAGTAAATCACTCTGATCTGTTTCTTAGATCTTTATTCATGAGTTTATCTATCATGTTTCTAGAAGTTGATCGACAAACAACTACTTTCGTATCTTTGTTTATCTGTCTGATACAACCGAGCAAGCGAAGTTTCAACTTCGGGACGTCCCCTGTAGATATCGCGAATAGGAACTGCCCTCGTATAACTGTCATGCGGCCGGCGGCTTCCGGACATCGTCTGTCGGCGATATGATTTATGGAAATCGCAAAAAATGCAATCCTGAGCCGTACCGACAAACGAATTCCTTGGAGTGAACCAACTTATAGTATTCGGTAAACTTTGTCCAAACACGAGAGTGTTCCTATTTACTGACTCGACTCCATTTATCCATTTGGATGTCCTCTTTGACTCAAACAGAGGTATTTCCTACTATAGTCCAGATTTACCAATTCCTAGCGAGTGACAAGACGAAAAGAAAAAATACAACAACTCCTCCTTTCTTACTGCTTGAGGACCTCATCCGCTCTGTGAGTGTTATTTCTTTAGAATCAACGTTGGATGAAAGGCCAGTTATAGATAATACAGTTCTTTCAGTATTATAATTTTGATTCAATATTTAAGTTCTTACATTCAATATTTAACTGTTTATATTTAACCATTCAAACAAACCATTCATAATTATTTATATGAATTTGCTATATTCATGAATATTCGAGCCCTTTTTAGGTAACATAACTCATAAAAACATTCTATTCCCCAATAAGAAAAATCATCTTTTCCAAATAAAACCGTATAAAAAAGACAGTGGCGCCCTTATTGTATCCTTATTTTATTTAACAGAATCACAGTAATCAATCCACTCCCATATGCCGCCGACGAACAGCTGCCGGAGCTACTTTGCCATGTTTTTTCTTTTGTAAAAAGACAAAACAGGGAAAACGAATAACAGACTCTTAAATTGAAATCAATATGGGAATGATCGGAATAGTACTCATCTTGTTCACAAAAAGGATTTGAAGCTTTGATAACTTCTAATCATTACATGCGACCCGACTGTGCTATCATCTTCATGGCTGTGCTCAAACTGAACGTTTTATCTTCTTATTTGTTCTTTTATACGGTTAGATCGCCTCAGTAGATTTGTTATTGTTGCTGATGGTTCATTAATTACCGTTTGGGCAGGTATTTGTCCTCCCATTTCATCCGGATGTCTCATTAAATTTTGCCTGTACTTGTGATAAATCAGGTAATATTCTTTGTGTTGGTGTTTCTCTAGGTTCATTGTTTCTTGGAATGTGTATTGTTTTGTGGAGAATATTGAATGTTAGGTCTTGTTGTGTTTTGATTTGTATTTGTTCCTCTATAGGTGAATTATGGCTTTTGCATTTATGGATGTTTAGGTTTTTCATACGGTTCCGTTTATTGACTTGTTTTATAAGTTTGATATTTTCTGGTAGGGAAAAGTTATGTTAGTTTTGTATGGTGAGTGTGGAAAGGTTTGATTTATATGTTATTGGGTTTATGTATGTTTTTTCGTGCTCATCGTACTTTTGGATCAGTTTTCTCTTGGTTTGGCAGATATAAATAATAAACAAATATATATCTTATTTATATCTCCACAAAATAATACACTTTTCTAGAAACAATGAACCTAGAAAAACACCAACACAAAGGTAAACCAAGTACAGGCAAATTTAATGAACCATCTGTAACAATAACAAATTCACTAAGAAGATCTAACCGTATAAAAGAACAAACAAGAAGATAAAATGTTCAGTTTGAGTAGAGCCATGAAGATGATAGTACAGTCCGCTAACGAAAGCGCTCGCATATAATAATTATAAGTTGTCAAAGCTTCAAATCCTTCTTGTGTCTGAAAGTTACTTCTTTGCATGATCTACACATCTTTGTATAGAGTTACTATTTTTTTAAATTGATTCCTTCCTTCCTATCTTTGAAAAATTCCCCAATTTTTTTGTATCAAGATTGAGAAAATTAGTGTAGGTACCCGTCTTTTTGAACAGGATTGAAACTGTCGATTCGGATAAACCCACAAATCAGCCGTAACTCTCAACAAAGAAGGCACTCACATTATCTCATTCGATGATGCAATAATACTTGATAAAACTCAAAATTACTATCCAAGAGTATATGGAGAGGCAATAGAAATTCAAAAACACTTGAATAATTTCAAGAGAAAAGAAGAGGCAATGAACATTAATAAAATCTGGCTACCTGTCCTTAATGATATACAAACAAGGGCAGGTAATCCAGTTGAGAGAACAAGAGAAACAACAACTCGAGCATCAACTCGGGCACTGCAACCGTCCCCACATTGTCTTTGATAATATCTTCCGTAGTAATAGACGAAACGGAAAGCATAAAATCTGCAGACCTTGGTCAAAGAACCCGGAAAATAACTTTCACCCAATATCAAAGTATTGTGTGAAATATGGCATCGTTTGATGAAAATGTTAAAATAGCGTTCTTTCACGAAAACACATGATGGGACCAGTTGCACGAACTAGTCTCAACAGATAATTGATAGTAAAAAAACTATTTCGAAAACAAGTTTCAATTAGTTCAAAAAAATAATTAATTTTAAATCAGTTCAAGCCCATAAATTTTTGACATAACACAATTTATATCTATGATATATAAGCTTATTGCGATGTTGAACCATTTAATGGAAAACATTACCCAACAATAATTGAAATTCATTTTTTTTCAAAGCTTGCACCTCAAATACTCCAAATGAGGAAGAAGCTAGTTCGTGGAATTTTTGCAGAGTTGTTGAAAAAAACACATCATTCAAGGATTTTCAAAACTTCCCTCGTAATAAACTAAAACACGATCTGAATGTATTAACAGATAACATAATAGGCTAATTTATAAAACAAAATCTAGATAGAAGTTACCCTTGAACTTCAGTGAACGGATGGAAAGTTCACATAGATTAAAACAATCTGCGTTTTGTTTTTTGAATGAAGAAGAGGATTTGACAAATATACTCTGAATTATTAGCATATCTGAATAAGTTTGAGAGCGACTAGAAATATTGCACATCAAACGAAACTTCAAATTCCGAAAATATATGTGAATACTAGCGAACCGCCCCGGTTCCGCACGGGTGCAATGCTGATACTAAATATACTACAGAGTATCTTTATACATATACAACGTACACAGTTTTTTTGTCAGTACACAATACAAACATGTTTCATTAAATTTACTCCTGAAAGAGCGACATATAATTGATCCGGTACCGCCGCAACCCATATGTCCCTACTTTTTGAATCTGTAATATCTTCGAAAATATTCATTCAAATAACATGTTGTAAGGGGCCAGAAAAACGTACAATACAGGAAATAGCAGCCACTAACGGTTTCCCGAGGGGTATTGTAGATGACATAATTAGGAAAAAGGACAAAATATTTTCAAGGAACTAGGTATGAAGGTGGTTATTAAAACAAGTCATACACTGCAGAACCTTTTGGGAGGCCCAAAAGACAAAGTCGAGAATTCGGAAAAGTCTGGAATTTACGAAATTGAATGTAAGGACTGCGATGCAAAATATTATGGACAGACAAAAAGATCTATTAAAGTGAGATATAAGGAACACATAGCACACTTAAAATATGGAAGACCTGAAAAATCAGCAGTCGCCCATCATATTTTGCAACAAAACCATTCCATAGACTTCAGTTCTTTAAGATTAGTTAGACAAGTTAATAACAACAGGCAACTAGATGCCTATGATAGTGTGGAAATAAGAGTGGTATTTAGTTGTATATGTTTTCACTCTGTCGATCCCACAGATGGATTTTTCGTACGGGGAGATGTCATCCACATCACTTTCTCAGACTTGTTCTTCCAGAACAGTTAGTCCAGCAAATCATTTGTGGTTTGGCCTAGTACCACTGATGTAATCTGTGGTGGGTCGAAACAGCACTGTCTGGTGTTGAATCATAAATTCGTTGTATTTGGGTTCTGACAGAACACAAATCTCGTTGACGGTGGATGTCAAAGCTTAGCTTTGCAACTGACCGCTTTCAGGAGCCTCGTTTATCTTCGATATTCGAGAATTGAGTTCCCTGTCTATCCCACAGATGGTGTCTCCGTATGGGGAGATGTAATTGACCCAACTTACTCAATTGTTATAAAAACGGATGTTATTCACTTTTGTACATGGAAAGTTGGAGGCGTTAGCACTTAACCTCGCTCTGATTTTCCAATTGCTCTTTCATTTTATCAAACTTATTTTTCATCTCTCCAATGACTTGCTAGTTAATCTTGCTCAACTCCTTTCTCGACTTATATCACTCGAAGTCTCCACTTTATCCCGAACTAATTTCATTCTGTTATACCTATTTATCCTTTTACTTTCCCTCTCCCTTTCTTGTGAATATCTTCTAAATATTCTTCTCTATGCTTCTTGTTACTCAAAATGTTTCAGGCATTGGTTCTTTTCATCTTTCATTTTCGTTTTTTGTTGCTCTATTTTCTTTTAAAAATTGCTGAACTATTTTATTGGTTAACTTATGTTATTATACGTTGAGGATGACAGAGTTCCAGGTAAATGAAATGTTATCTCTTTCATTTACTATACTGTGTAGCAATCCTGTGAAAGATATCTGATTCAATTCCATCAGGAATGTTTGGAGTACAAACTGAATAGAAAGAAGTATTTTTTGTATTGTTCAATGTTAATATGAAATTGTTTCGTGTAATTCAATGTTTATATGTAATTATTTCACTCGAGAGGGCTTTTTGATGTTATGTGGCTCAATATAATCACGAAAGATCACCAAATTCACGTGTTGCGTTTATCGACCACCTAGCGATACACAATATAAAGAACTATTCTTTTCACTTGCAAACACCATTGACTCTCTGCAAATATAATGCAAATAAAATGGGTCAAATTTTCAAATATCAATGACAAACAAGTTCGTGAAGCTGATGTTTTTGCAATAAGCATCGGACTAACTCAGATTATAAATGAGCCAACCAGGATTTCTGACCGTGATGGAGATTATGCTATTCTTCTGGATCTATACCTAACAACCAATCCAGAAATTTACACAGTCACCGTAAGGTCTCCATGGGGATCTTCTGACCACAAACTCATTTCAGTGTTGAGTGAATTACTGATAAATGTTGGGAACAATCTAAGCTACGCAAAGTTTGGTATTACAGATCAGCTGAATGGAAAGATCTTCGAGACTATTTCCGATCTATCAACTTATGCTTCTGAAGTCACGGAAGTTATTCTATCATCCATGGATGCATATATTCCTTTCTCAATGAAACGACCTTCTAACGGCAAACCTTGGTTCAACAAAAATTGCGAGCAAGCTGTCGCCTCCAAAAATCTCGCCTATCAGCAGTGGCGCAAAAATCCAAGTGCCGAAAACCGAACTATATTTTGATGCTCGCAACAGCTACAAACTCAGGATAAATGAAAGCGAAGAACTTCACAATCAGAACTTTACAAAAGCCACAATTCCACCACTAACACAAGCGGATGGTTCAATTATAACAACAGCCATAGAAAAAGCAAATCTATTAGCTGAACAATTTGCTTTTCGCTCCACAGTCGATTTTCTGGGAAAAGCACTACCCACTACTCCCACACTAGAATCCACAATGCCGTAAATTACTTTTCGACAGTGTCAAGTCAGACGAATTTTGAAACAGTTCAATACCAACAAGGCATCTGGTCCTGATGAAATGCCTGTGTCATCGTATTTAAAAACTGCGCGAATAAACAGTATTTTTCAGACTTTTCAACCTGTCTTACAAGAAAGGGTTTTTTTTTCTTGTTGAAAGATTGCTCGCGTTCAGCATATTCCCAAAAAGGCAAAAAACTCTTCCAAATAGCTATAGACCAGTCGCTTTGCAATCACTGATATCAGATATCATGGAGAAAGCCGTAAACCACCATATCCTCAAATATTTGGGAGGCTTCAGCATCTTGAGCGATCATCAATCTGGTTTTCGGAAACAAAGATCAACAAGAGACCTTCTATCGTATGTCACCCATATTTGGAATAACGGAATCGAGAAATATGGAGAGTCAAGAGCTGTTGCTCTTGATATTTCTAAGGCCTTTGACCGTGTGTGGCATGAGGGTTTGCTGGCCAAACTTCGATGCTATGGCTTGTCGAATTATTTTTGTGTATGATTGTTCAGCTTCCTGAAAGATCGTTCTCTGCAAGTGGCCGTCGATGGATACCTCTCGAATACTTTTACCATCAACGCTGGTGTTCCCCAGGGATCCATTGTACAACAACGACTTATTGAAAACAACCAAGAATCCAATATATTGCTTTGCTGACGACAGCACACTTGTCTCGTCATTACATTTGCATTCCAGGACATCAGCTGCGGATGCACATCTTCACTAGCAGCAGGTCAGACTCCAAGCTTTCTGCTTCGATGAGTTTGTTGGGGGTTAAAATGGACATCAATATGTCTTGGCACAATCATGTTGCGGCAAATATGAAATCTTAACAGTTCCATCTTTATATATTTCTGAATTGTGTCTTTATGACTTCTAGAATAGAGACAATTGTATGAATAATTCACATCAAGTTAATACTCGTGCTCAAAATCACTTCCATTCACCCATCTGTGAAAAAAAGGTTACATTTCTGCTCTCCTACTAATTATGGCTAACACGCATTCAAGAAATTACCAAATGGATTAAAAACAGCAATTCAAAAAAATTCTTATTACAAAATAATTTCATTCAATAGAGGAATACTTATCGAAAGATGTCCCATGAAAGATTTTTTTTTTATTTACAAAATATCCGCATCAACCATCAAGGTTATTAGCGGTTTGACATAGTATTTTACAAAAGTTGTGGTATCCATATATTTAATATATTTAGAATTCCCAATGGTGAGTTATTGTATTCCAAAGCTCTGAATGTGAACTTATTTGATCTTTGTTGTATGTTTTTTGACTATTCTCTTGGGAAATAAAAAAATATTATTATTTATATATTTATACAGAGTTTATTTTCAAATTAATTTGCTTTCTTTCTTTTTTTTTGAAGTAGAAAGTCTAAATATACCTGGGTACTCAATCGATAGAAAACAAAATGTCAGCAAAATTTCTGGGATTACAAATTGATAAAAATTTGGATTTTGAAGGTCACATAAATAACCTATGTGAAAAAATTTCATCAGGATGATTTGCAGTCAGAGTATCGGCAAATGAATTGGGTACTAATATGGCAAAAATGTGTACTTTGCTCTCATCAATTCCCATCTGAGATACGGTATCTGTTTTTGGGGAATGTGTTGCCAATACATGTTTGATAGGGTGTTTGTACTACAAAAAAGAAGAATTAGAAATATGTGTAGAGTTGGATTCAGGGATTCCTGTCGACTTTTATTCAGAAAGCATAAAATCTTGACCTTGCCTTCCATACTTATATTGTAAATGTTATGTCTGGTGCAAAAAAAATACAAGACGGAAATTTTCATTTCACCACGACGAAATACCAGAAATAAGCTCAATATAGGTTTACGGACTCCAATATCATCAAAAATTGAGAGGTCTTTCATATATAATGAAAAAAAAGTTTAACCATTTGCCAATTGAGATAAAAGTCATAACATGTACCATTAAATTTAGAAGGTCTGTAAGAAAGCTTCTTATTCTTTAGACGAATTCGATTCAGACAGAAATTTAAATTATATAAACAAATAATTTTAATTATTTTGTTTCAGTACCTACTGGTATTTAAACTATATTACTTTTTTAACTTTTTGTTTAATGTTTACATTTAGCTCTGAACTGTATAGTTGGAAATGTTTACGGATTTGATACTTACTGTTATTTTCTATGCATTCACTTTCATATTTTCATGCTTTATAGTTTTTATATTCTCATACTTACAGTTATGTGTTGCATGAGAATATTCATTATTATTATTATTTATTTCAATATGTAGCATATATATATATTATTACTTTCTGACTACTTTTTCACCCCAAAATGCTGAAATCACCAAATGTTCAAATATTACTTTCAATTTGTATGACTTATATTCTTTAAAATAATAACACTTTTGACAATAATATTTTATCTTCGACAATATCTTTTAAGTTGTGTATCTTATATTTCTTAGAATAGTAACAATTTGTCAATCAGATTTCATCTTCGACAATAAAGTACATTTTGATTTGATATCAATCTCTCCAAAAAATATACCCTTTCAAGTTTTCATAAGACTGTTCATTATGAGAGCAGACATTAATATTGCTTGGTCTTGAATCAACCTCTGATGACATTCTCTTTATCCTTGATTCATTATTCCACACTATTTTTCACGACATCATAAATCCAGACACCATACCAAAAATATTTTGATCTTAGTAATTTTTTTCATGTCAAATCATTGTCAATATTGTTTACCTACGTTATTTTGAATTCAATTATCTTATCAATCACTGCCAAACTATTTTCAATTCGGGGTCTCGTTTTCAAGCCATTATAAAATAATAAATCAATACCGTATAATTATGTCTGATTAGAACGGTCTAATAAAAATAAAGAATTATTTGGATTTGATCGGACCAGCTAATGCCGCGAATACTATTACTCATCAAAAAAATTTCTGATCACCTTCAGATAAATTGAAGGATGAGTGTGATGATAAATGTTATTGTACAGATTTTTATGGCGACCTATTAATCCACAGTTAATTGTCGATTAATTATTTCCCAAGGAGCCTCTAGAGTTACCCTAAATTGACAAATTAATAAATTGATAACCAGTCGACCACTCAACTAATGAGGTTTGGATTGACAAAAACTAGGGTTAGGAAGTCACGTAACAGCTTCTATTCACTGAAGGTGAAAACAGATGACATTCAGTTGCATCGTTTCGATAAACGTGGTTGTGAATCTCTTCAAAGATTTTTCTTTCTTCCATTGGACTTCAGTAAGTTAATATGAAAGTGATATATTGATTATTATAAGGCACAATGTTATGATTTATGTACCTATGTGGAAAACTACAGAAGCCTACAAGAGAAACAGTTAAGCTTAAAACAGTCGAAATTTCGAAATGTATTACCGTGTATAATAATAATAATAAATATATAAATATTACTGGAGTTTTTTCCCAACACCAAATCGTTATTTTCAACAGCTCAACACATGTTTCGATCATCAAGTGATCATCTTCAAAGAGGAAGATTAAAACTAGAAACTAATGCGAGCTAACCCTATTTATGCTATATAGGTAACCCATACAGGTAAACCATCCAGGCATACCAACCATACAGGTATACCAACCTAAATTAATTTTACAATTTTGCCTTATCTATTATTTTACAATATATGTTTATATAAAACAATTTTCAGCTATATAAAAATTGATTTCACAATATTTTAACAAGCTCTTTGGTATAGGTCCGTCATCGTTATTCATAATATTATTGTGTTTACTTATTTCTACTCTCTCATAGACATCTAGTTGCCTGTTGTTGTTAACTTGTCTAACTAATCCTAATGAACTGAAGTCTATGGAATGGTTTTGTTGTGAAATATGATGGGCGACTGCTGATTTTTCAGGTCTGCCATATTTTAAGTGTGCTCCTTATATCTTACTTCAATAGATTTTTTGTCTGTCCATAATATTTTGCATCGCAGTCCTTACATTCAATTTCGTAAATTCCAGACATTTCCGAATTCTCGACTTTGTTTTTGGTTTCTTTTGATGTTAGTTCCTATTTCCTAGCGTCCCAATTCCACAGACCTTGCAATACCTCAGAGAATTACTAGAGAAAAATAATTTCAATAATAATGAAATCGATGAATTCGTTTCTCTTACTAATTTGTGTATGAAACAAAATCGGTTCCAAGTAGAAGGTTGCTTTTATGAACAACAGGAAGGAACGGCCATGGGAAACCCCTTGTCCCCCTACCTGTCAGACCTGTTCATGAGCATATTCGAAATGGAAACCAAAGAAAAGTCGAACTATTTTCCTAGGATTTGGCTAATGTATGTGGATGATATTTTCGCGATATTCGATATCAAAAAATCGAATATTGACCACTTTGTTTCCATTTTAAATAATAGATGTCCATCAATAAAATTCACGTATGAGTTAGAAAATAAGGGACAACTACCATTTCTTGACGTTTTGGCAATGAGGAGCCAATATGGAGGGTTAGAATACGATATATTTAGAAAAGAAACAAGCACGTACACATACAGGTATATTCCTGACAGTTCACTGTCACAGTGCTGTCACTGTGGACAGCACAAACGTGCTGGGTTGAATTTTTTAGTGCATCGTCTTTTGACTTTCCCTCTAACACGTTCACAAAAGAAAGACGTACAATACAGGAAATAGCAGCCACTAACGGTTTCTCGAGGGGTATTGTCTAAAAATTATTTTTGTAGAATTCCAGTTTCTAGAATTTCAAATAGAACAACAAAGGAATTCATGCATTTTTGGAATCAATTTCATGTTACCAATATTTTATTTTTGTAAAAAAACTATGAAGTTTTCTAGGAGAATATGACCAAGGATAACATTTGCTTTGCTCCAGTGTTCTATATTGAAATCAAATCAAAGCTGTTAATTCGCTCAGTAACAATTATTCAAAAAAAAATCATATAATGACATTGCAAATCACGGCTAAAGTTGATGTGAGTATTCATAATATCAACATATTGGCGAAACAAAAATAATTCTGAATTGTTAAGTCAAATAAATATTAAATATTTGGTAATAAGATTCTGAAAACAAAATAAGCATATATACTGTCTTCAATCACGGTAACAAGTCGTAAGACATCATCCTCAAATATTTGGAAGGCTTCAACATCTTGAGCGAGCATCAATATGGCTTTCGGCGACCTTCTATCGTTTGTCATCCAATAACACAAAACATGGAGAATCAAGAGCTGTTGCTCTTGATATTTATAAGACCATTGACAGTGTGTGGCCAAACTTTAATGCTATGGCTTGGCGGATCATTTTTGTGTATGGCTCTTCAACTTCCTGAAAGAACGTTCCCTGCAAATGGCCGTCGATAGATATCTCTTGAATACTTCCACCATCAACGCTGGTGTTCCCCAGGGACCCAAATTGTCTCCAGCGCTCTTTTTATTATATATCAAAAACTTATTGGAAAAAATCAAGAATCGAATATGTTGCCTTGCTGACGACAACATTCCATTTGGATTCCAGGACATCGGCTACAGAGGCACATCTTCACCGGCTCCAGGAGGTTGCATATCTTAATGAGGATCTAGAAGTGATTTCGAATGGGGGTAAAAATACCCAGGTTCGATTCAATGCCACAAAAACCCAGGCATCGGTTTTCTCCAAGAAGATAAATGTTTCCGAACCGGATATAATAATGTCAGGTCAAACAATTCCGCTTTCTGGTTCGATAAGTTTCTTGGGGGTTAAAATGGACACCAATATGTCTCAGCACAATCATGTCGCTGGAATTGCAAAAGCTGGTTTTCAAAAGCTTGAAACAATGTTTCGAACCAGAAAACTGTACACACCTCAGCAACTTTTGATGCTTTATAAAGCTCAAATCAGACATTCTTTGGAGTATTGTTTTCATGTGTGGAGCTCTGCCCCCTTAAAATACCCTGAAGTTGCTGGATTCCATCCAGAAAAGAGCCATCCGCCTGATTGGAGACGCGAACATCACACTTGATAGCCTGGAATATCGAAGAAAGGTTGAAGATTTGTCTCTTTTCTAAAGATACTTTCACGGAAACTGTTCAAGTGACTTGGCACATTTGATTCCACCAACAGCCGTACATATCAGAAATACGCGACGGACTGTGGCTGCTCATCGTTTTGAGGTTCGACTCAGTACACCTCGAAATTCAACTGTTCAAGAACTCTTCCATTTGGAGAACTGCGTTTATGTAGAATAAACTTCCTTAGAACGTTTTTTCGAAATATTTAATCTCCAGAGATTCAAATCTAATGTGAATCGCGACTCTCGCACAGGCACCGCCTGTGATTTTCCTCTAGTGCTTGTGTTTTGTCTTAAAAAAAAAACAATCATGTTTCTGTCTCTCTTCTGTTTTGTTTCATTTCATGTCCAATCAACTACTGTTAACTTTTGTTTTGTAACTCGTCAAATGTCAAGACTTTTTGATACTTCTTCACTCATTTCAAATTCACTTATTGACTTCAGCGCAGGTAATGAATGAGATGAATGTTTTGAAAAAACACAAAGAGTGTTTCGAATTATCGCATGAAACTTCACTGATCATTTCTATATTTATTGTTTAGTTTGGAATTATCATAATGTATTACTAGATTTTTTCATGAAATGATCAATTATTTCATCTAAAGAGAAAAAAAAGGAAGGTGATCTTTTATGAATGGTAAATCAACAGGCTCTTCATGGATTTTATTTTTCAAATTGATCTACATCAATTGTTAGCTCATCCAGCAGACTTAGTACCGCCTCAGAATCGATAAGTCGGACCAAAGTAACACGTCCAGGTTTTCATGCCTAGCAATAGAATTGGTGACAGAAAAAAAGTAGATTGATACAAAAACCAGTAGGATTTCCACTATTTACAGTCATTTAATAGATATTATAGAAAAAAAAACTGAGTCATCAGTAGATTTTTAACTCTCAATCAATGGCTTTCAACTCATAACAGGAGATCCACTGCATAAACCAACGAACGGTCAGCAACAGGCGGACCGCAGTCCGTTTGCGAACCGCGAAAGTTCGAATCTCGGACCTCCAAATATTGTAATGTGTTGTATACCCAGTATAAATTAATACGTCGATAAGGTGTACCATACCTTCAATAATTAAAACAATATGTTTAAGCCACATAGAATTAAACTCAGTACTTATTTTCTTTTAAATTGCCTAGTTAACATGTTTTAGAAGTACCTGCAACTGATTTGGTTTGATTAGTTTCACATCTAGCCTGGCTGATGAAAGAACAAGTAACCTCCTTTTTGCAAAACGGTGATACGCAGGGAGCCAGAAAGCACTTTGAGTTCATAACAAACAAGCGCAATATGCCGGTTTTGGTTTTCTAAAATATATTTTAAAATATTGATATGCGCTCAACACAGAGTTGATCTGATACAAAGCGTGTCTGCTTTTCATCCAAGCTGGATATGTTTGAAAAAGATATTGCAATACATTCATTATTCGTTTTCCGACAATTCTTGAATATAAAAAGAACTCTGAAGAAGACATTGTGCAGTGTTCATAAAATTTCTGGCCAATCTTAGGAACGAATTCCAAGACTTCGCTGAGATGGGTGAGCTATCTCCGATTCTTAAATCGCCATTTGAAGTTAATGTAGCGGCAGAATGGACAGATGTGGCTGCCAAGTTGTTTAATCTGTCAAAACCATCACTTCAAATAGAGATAATTAATTTTCAAGAAGAGGTACCTTTGCAAATGTGTAAAACGGTATCCACTGAAGAATTTTGGGTAAAACATGTCCCAGAAAAATTTAAAGAAAATAGCTATAAATTTGACCACTATGTTCTCGACATACGTATGTGAAACATCTTTCTCAAAGGAATTTTTTTGAAAAACAAATCGTTCGTGACATTGTTTGATATCAACGGACGCCCACCTAGAAAACACACTTTAAATTTGCTGTTTCTCTCGAGAACCAAACTATAAAAACTGGCTCAACACCATCGATGTAGTATCTCACATTAATTTTAGGTCTTGTGTTTTATAATTCATAATTTGATTTGAAATGTAAATAATACATAGATAGCACCCAATTACTATCAGTTGTTTTTTTCTGGCCCCCGTTGAAATTTTCCAATAGTATTTGGACCCTACCTAAAACTATTTGCCGACCCCTGGAATAAACAGCAACACTGAACACGGCGCTCTTCCCATGAGGTTTTTTCTTCATCTTCATGTTCCGTAGTCTAACTACTTTATGGCTTTGTTGTGGAAGATTTAATATTCTTGCTCGGGTTTTTGTTGATGTTTTAGTAGTAGTTGCTACTCCGGACAGAGAAAAATCGAACAAATCAAAAATCACGAAAATCGCTCCAATCGTTCGTATATTAGATGTTCATCTACAGCAGTAGAAAAGATGAACAATTTTTTATTTCTAGAAGAATACTAAACCAATATTTAAAAAAACCGTCTGCATCTACAAAACTGCAATGGTAAATCTTCAATTTTATCATCTATTTCTTGAGTAAGTCTGTACATTCATTAGTTTTTTTTTCTTGAAACATTACAAGCGATTGTTATTTAATCAGAAATCATTTCAACTTTGTATCTTTTCGAATTATATTTCTACAAACTAGATGTCTTAATTGGAAAATTATTCTCGTAGAGTAGTTTAACTTTTCACCCAGGCCTCTCAAATATTTGAATAACCTTCGAATTCATTACCAAATTCATAGTTGGAATCGTTTTGTCTACATATGTGAACTCACGTTGAAACCAGCTAACGGGAATATCGAATTAATTGAGTGATATTCATGAATAGAATATTTGACAATTCCTTAATGGCTAATATTAGATATTGGCACTAGCTGATAACTTTCAGAGACGAAGAAAGCTAGAATTTATATAATCTCTTAGCATGTTTGTTGATTCAAAACAAAACTTAACGAGAATTTGTAATTAACACTACTTTCTTGTTAGGTGAATGCCAAAATGTCGAAAGATCAAAATCATATACAGATGAATATTTCAGAATTTCACGGAAGTTGCTGATTGACAACACGATTGATAATAATTAATAGCATAAATAAAGTCATTCCAAATTATTAAAAGGATTGAAACTAATGATGGATGGATAGCAATAAAAAGCCGGTCATATTTAACAACCAAAATATATACCTACACTCCTAAATCTAGAAGCCCACTTTTGTGTTAAGTTAGGAAAAATAAATTTAAAAAAACTTACATAGTCTCTAAATAGAATTGTTAATCACTCAGCGCAATAATTACATTATTCATTAATCACGTTCATTCTCAGTTTTCTCACAGTTGAAATGCATAAATGGAATAATTTTATTTCGCTAGATTTGTCCTTCACCAGACGTTTCTTTCTATCTATAAATCGATAATGATGATCAACGAGCTCTGTTAAGGTAGCGATAGCAAAAAAAAATATTTAATTTCTAATTATTCAATGCAGTAGTATCTGCTGAAATTAATTCAAAATATGAGAGTAGCATTATTGGAAGCTCTTAAAGGTATTGTTCCGCAATATTACCTACACTGTTCCAAAGTTGTTATCGATCATCGGTTATCAATTCGAAATGCATTAAAACTTCTCTCTAGATAAAAATGTATATGTTTATAAGTGAGAATGACCATAGCGCAATGCGATACGGACGTAGTATCACGTAGTAACGGCTACTTCCATCAATTTTATGACAACAGTCTTCAATAGATTAAGAAAAATGTACGTTAGTCCATAAACCTTGGAGTGAATTATCCTTCACTACGAAATTTAGGCCCTGTTAGTAGAGTACGTATTCTGTTTCTACCACGGCACGGACCTGATTAGGTTTTCAACTTCTGGCAGAGATCAAACCTCATCAGTCGACCCGACAAAAACAGTAATCGGCTTCGTTAAGAAACTGGGTTTTTTTGTTGAAATTGAATAGTTGTGAGCCACAATAAACCCTCGCAGGTTGCAATGAAGGGTTGAAAGGACCCATTCACTTTCTACCTACCTACCTAACAAGATGTACTTATATAAACTTCTGTCAATCCGAAAATCATGATGAGAATCTGATGAAATTTTGTTGTAGTACAAGTCAACTAAGATTAGATTTTGATCCGCATTCAAAATCAAATTGTACCCGCCCCAGAAGATAGCTGTTGGTCACACAAACTGATGCGAATAGTACATTTGCGAAATATGACATAAGTGGGCGGAGTCTTTTAACACAGAACGATTTTACGTTTCTGCGCTGACTCATCTTAGTTGGCACGTATACTCATTGAAAATTCCTTCGGTCTGTTCTATATCAGTTTCTTAAACTTTTGAAAACTGAAGGGTCTATAATTATCCATATTTTACTTATCACCATTTTACTTAATTTCAACCCATTTATCTTGTCAAATTAGACCAAAAAATAGGAGTGAAGGTACAAAAATTTGTGGCTAGCTCAAAATTGGTGAGATTGTTCAAAATCCTCATCGATCCGATACCTGGAAAAAATTACTCGGGGTCAAAGATCACAAAAACAGGTTTTTCGCGATTTCCAGCAAAACGGCCATTTATCAGCCGATTATTTTTTCAAGGACAAAATACAAGCACTACGGGAAAATCCTTAAGGCGCCCTCAGAGCCGTCCCTGTGCGAAAATAGCTATTCACATTGGATTTGAATCGCTGGAGATTAAATACTTTTCGAAAAAAAGTTTTCAGAAAGTTTATTCCACACAAACGCAGTTCTCCAGATGAAAGAGTTCTTAAACAGTGAAGTTCGAGGTGTACTGTGTTGAACCTCAAAGCAATGAGCAGCTACAGTCTACCGTGTATTTGTGATATTTGTACCACTCTTAATGGAATCAAATGTGCCAAGTCACTTGAACACTTCCCGTGGAAGTATCTTTAGAAGAGAGACACATCTCCAACCTTCCTTCGATGTTCCTGGCTATCAAGGTTGCACGTGATGTTCGCGTCTCCAATCAAGCGGATAGTCTTTTTCTGGATGGAATCCAGCAATTTCAGGGTATGTTTGGGGGCAGAGTTCCATGCATGAGAACAATACTCCAAAGAATGTATGATCTGAGCTTTATAAAGCATCAAAAATTGCTGAGGTTTGTACAGTTTTCTGGTGCGGAATAATGTTTGAAGCTTTTGAGAAGCAGCCTTTGCGGCGACATGATTGTGCCAAGATATATTGGTATTCTTTTTAACCTCTAACTAACTTATCGAAGCAAAAAGCGGAATTATCTGACCTGACACTATTATTTCCTGTTCGGAGACATTTATCTTCTTGGAGATAACCGATGCCCAGGTTTTTGTGGCATTGAATTGAACCTGGTTACTTTCACCCCAATTCGAAATCACTTCTAGTTCCTCATTAAAATATGCAACCTCCTACCGCCGGTGAAGATGTGCCTCCTTAGCCGATGTCCTGGAATCCAAATGGAATGACAAGACAAGTGTGGTGTCATCGGCAAAGCAATATATTGTATTCATGGTTTTTTCCAATAAGTCGTTGATATACAATAAAAAAAAGGGTTGGAGACAATATGGATCCCTGTGGAACACCAGTGTTAATGGTGAAAGTATTCGAGAGATATCCATCGACGACCACTTGCAGGGAACGTTCTTTCAGGAAGCTGAAGAGTCATATGAAAAAATCTCTATTCTAGTTTTCTTAAGAGCCACCGTTACTGAGATATAACGATTCAAAAAGTTGAAAGAGTTGTAATCGTCATAATATGTGCACACTATTGCACACATTTCCACACCACCTTTGAGGTAGTGTACGCTTTTTCTCAACAGGGCTTCCCCGGCAGGCTTATTCCACGGATCTGCTGATTCTGTTCAATTTTAAACTATTGATTAATAAAAGATATGGAATATGGAAAATTCTTTCGTCTGATTCATACTTCTCTAATACTTCTGCTTCCTCTTCTTCTTGTTCATCTTGTTCTTCTCCTTCTTCTTCATCCTGGGTGCAAGTAAATTGCCTCAATAGCAATACAGGTCTCCTCGTCGGTATCAAATGAATTCTCAACTGTTGGTGGTTCAGCATTGGAACACGATGGGCTCGATGCTAGAGAACAAAACAGATCAACTTTTTTGCAACCACATTTAGCACTACATCCCTTTTTACTACAAGTTTCAAGTGTGGCCAAGCCACACTTGAACTTGGTAATATACCCGTAGAAGATGTTGATGAGCTGCCGCTAAGGTTGGAGGAAGAACCGAATTGCACTTTTTTTTTTATTTCGAGTATTTTCAAGAAAATATGCATATCAAAACTTATCTAAGCACGTAGTTATTTTAGGAGCTCCATACATAGAGAGAAGAAAGCTAATTCCGTTGGTGATAACTTATTGTGTAGTTGAATTATTTTTATAAAATTTCAGCACATTTATTGCATGTAAAAATAGTACATATTTTGATACTTTGCAAAAGTAGATACATTTCTCGATGAATATATTTCCCTCTGGTATTGAGCCCTTTCAGGTTTAAAAAAATAGTTTTTCCAATTGAAGTTCGTGCAGGGAGTACATCTACATTCACACCCACAACAATAATTGTATTTGTTGAATTGAATTGCTCTATTGCTGTTTCAATTATCATTAGATCAGCATCATTATTAGCTTGTTCTACTAATATATTTTCAGCAGTGAACTTTTCTTTCAACATTGAAATGATCCGATATTTATTGCGAGTATCTGCATTAAATTTCTGTTGACTGGAAGGAACTGCCATAAATTGTGCAAATAAAATAGTTGGAAACGTATGCATATTGTGACGATTACAACTATTCCAACTTTTTGAATTGTTATATCTCCGAAACGGTGACTCTCAGAAAAAAAAGTATGATGAAATCTTTCATAGATAATTATCTGATTCACAATTTTTGACTGTACTAAATTTGTGATAAAACTCACCGTTTTTCTGAAAATCGCGAAAAACCCGTTTTGTCTAAATTGGGAATCTGGGAATTGACATATTTTAATTTCTTGTTTGGGATGGAGGGATTTCGCCATCCTATCAGAAACTAATTCTAAAGTATTAGAAAATAGATTATCTGGCCCTGAAAACGTATTATTTTTGAGGTTTGACATTTGACTCCTTCAGTTGTGGCAGGTTCAAGAATGAAGATATTTTTTTTATTCGATGACATCAGTAGATTTAACTTTTTCTTGACATAAAGTCGTAATTTTATAGATGAATGGTTGCTTCATTTTGTAATGTTATCCAGATTGGTGCTGAAGAGGTAATAAGGCAAGAATTTTATTTCGAAACATCGGATGTTCACCATTGAGAATGACAGTGTTCTATGCAGGTGAAATTTCACCTCTTTCATATACTATACTCGTATTGTGAATGATATCTGAGTCAATTCCATAACGAACGTTTGGAGTGCAAACTGAATATGAAAAATTGTTTTTGTATAATTCAATGTTCATTTGAAAGTAATTGTTCCTAAAGTCATTTTTCTTTCGTGTAATTTAATGTTTATATGAAATTTGTTGTTTCGAGAGGGCTTTTTCTTCCAGTTTGTGTTTGAAAGTTACTTCTCTGCATAGCATACACATCCTGTGAAGAGTTCATTTTGAGATTAATTGATTTTTCCCCTTTTTGGAAGATTCTCACATTTTTTTATATGAAAATGAAGTAGTAGAGCCAAACCTTTCCTTCCCAAAATTTATTATCTCCTAAAAATATACCCCTTCCGATTTGAAGAAGATGTTTTGTTGGATTTTATCATTGGTCTTCCTTCGAAATATGCTATCTCCAAAATATTTTCTATACTGTGGTTGAATTTAGTCTTTTTACCAAAACAGAATGAGCAAAATTCTAAATCAGTTCATGTCCAAGAACTAAAAATCACATTTGGATGCGAATCTATGACTTTTTGGTTATTTTTCATTTCATTTGAAGTAAAAAAATTGACATCAAATTCAATTTTCCATCAAAACTATTACTATAGTGTGTCTCACTTCTCATGGAAACACCCCCGTATCTTCCGTAATAATTGAGGTAGAAGGATTAAACTCTCAGGACTAATGGAAATGCTCAAAATGCACCTACCACCTGAATGGGGTTGGCCAAAGTGACATACACTTCCCGGCACTCGCGATGGAACAACCCATTTTGACGGTAAAACATACTAGGGGGCAAAATAGTTCGCTTTCTATACCTGAACCCCTTCATTCTATCTGGATACTCTCAGGTATCAGAGATGCAGTCATTTCTACGTTTGGATGTAAGATGCTATCATCCATTTCTAGTCTCTCTGAGGAAAATGTCACAACACCACATTCTCAGATTATAGAGATAGTGTGGAGCAGTGTACGAACAATTATCGATGGCGACATCTAATATAACTGAAAAAATATCTAATATAACTTAAGAAAAGCATTCGTGAAACTAATTCTGGGTGCCGAACATCCAAATTCTATCCCAACCAGAAGTGAGAGCTCTCCGATTGATGAGCAAATACCGCAAAAAATGAAAAAAATCTAAAAGTTCACATCTCAAAAACTGTACATTTTCAAGCCTTGGCTGTGGATACTTCCAATCAGCATATCAATAACTACAACATATCAAAATTTCGGCAAAATTTAACGCAAGCCAGTTTTCATAAGAAATGTGCGGGGTCCTTCATTAAAATATTGAAAAAACATTCTGCCAACCGATACAAAATTAATCTTCATATTCATTGCAACACCGAAATAACCGTTAATTTTTAAAGAAAAAATCGCACTCGGTAAACAGGTAGAATTCTGATTATTTTACCTATTTGCTGAATTGTTGTCTGAAATGAAAATCATGTGGTGCCCTGAAATTACCATGGAAAACAGTTGCTCATTGATATTTACTGTCAACTACTGAAAAATCTTTAACGGGTTCGTGGTTTGATGTGAAAACAAAAAAAGTCTACTTCAATAATTACGGAAAACACGGGGGTTTTTCCATGAGAAGTGAGACAAATTCGCATTCTGCAGGACTGGAATATTTTCAGGGAAAAAGTGTATTCGTACTGACTTGGAAGTTCTGATCACGAATCTGAAGGAGCTTTGTGCCTGTTTTGCCCCCTAGTATGTTTTACCGTAAAATGGGTTGTTCCATTACGAGTGGCGAGCAGTGTATATCACTGGGTCCAACTCCATTCAGTTGGTATGTGTACTTTGATCATTTTCGTCAGAACTAAAAGTTTCATCATTCTATCTCAATTATTACGGAAAATACGGGGGTGTTTCCATGAGAAGTGAGACACACTGTATATGGGTTACATCGTATATGATCTTTTCATGATATATCAATGAATTCCTTCAATTTGAGTTTTGAAGTTATGTGTATTTTGATCTATTCTTTGAACTTGACGAGATCTTTGTTCTTAGGAACAATACAGAAGGGCGTATCAACCATCTAATGATAGATAGAAAAAATATTTGGTGATTGAGACTATAATGATCAATGATCATCATATTTCACAATATTACCGTTATTTTAATACTCCCACGCATGTTTCAATCACCAAGTGATCACCTTCAAGAGGAAGATTAAACTAAAAATACTTACAATGTGTTTCTTGTTTATGCCATAAATACCTCTTCTAGGTACCTGTGTCTTGAGTATCTTAAATAATTTCACAATATTGTCTTATCTACTAGTCTTAAATTGATTTTACAATGTGTCCTTATGTCAGGTAATTCTAATAATTGAAATATAATTTGAACAATCTATATAGTATACTATTAGTTATTGTTCCACCATCGTCATTCATAATAGTATTATGTATACTTATTTCTACATTCTCATAGGCATCTAGATGCCTGTTGTTGTTAAGTTGTCTAACTAATCTTAATGAACTAAAGTCTATGGGATGGTTTTTTTGCAAAATATGATGGGCGACTGCTGATTTTTCTGGTCTTCCATATTTTAGTTGTACTAAGTGTTCCTTATACCTTATTTTGATAGATCTTTTTGTCTGTCCATAATATTTTGCATGCCAGTCCTCACATTACATCCATACAGTCCTTACATCTTCCTCTTGGTGATCGAAACACGTGTCGAAACACAACGGTTTGGTGGTGGGAAAAAACTCCAGTAATATTCATTACTACACCAAAGGTTCCGAACAGTGCATCACAAAATCATATTTCTCATTCAAGAAACACTTTATTGGGAGATAATATCTTCCATTCAGTATAGACACGCCTCAAGAAGCTATTGTATAGCGAAACACGTGTTGCGTTATTGTAAAACTGTTCAGTTTAGTTTCCTGAATGCCGATTACATCATATATATTTCTTGTGACAATTTCAATCAATCATTCCTTCACTTACAGTTACACAAGTTCTATAGAACTACGTTCCTACGTCTATTCTTATCAAAATTGACAGTCGGCGTTCTATTCATTTCAAGTGCGATCCCAGTTTCAAGAACTATTGCTATGTTGTGATCTTAAATGCCGGCACACAATAGGTACAACTCACAGCAAAATTATCTCAAGTAAAAAACTGTAGTAGTATGTGGTTTATTTCACTAATTTTTATATTTCAGCAGACTGGACAATAAGTCTCAAAAACATAAATACCCCTTCTGCTGATTGTTTTTTTTTCACAAGCGAAATATGTCTGCTCAACAATTGTTCATATATTTGTACAACAATCCACTTCATTAAAGGTGGTTGAGTGGAAACGAAAAACCCAAAACAATATTTTACGGTATGTGGGAATGGAGTAACGTCGTATTATTTCTGTAAAACTTTGTTATTGCATTACAGGTCCGGTTAGCTATTATTTAGGTGAACAGTGAGAAATGAACATGTTATTAGAAAATTGTAATGAGAAATTATCATTATCTAGAATTCTCTTTAACCATTCAGACCCTTTTATTCGCAAATTTCAAATTGGATTATACGAAGTTATTCTATGAATTTAGGGTTCCGTGGAGAAGACATTATATTTATTAGGTTTCAATTTTCTACGATCTAAGCTTATGAATGTGGATGTAAAAACGAAAAAGTGTTTATAGTAGGCGTTGTTCCTTAAGTGTACTTCAAAGCAAATATCGAAAATACAGATAATAGTTTCAGAAATAGCAGAATACCTTTCCAAATCAATGGAATGAAATAAGAAAGAAGTAATATATTTCTTCGACAGATAGACGGAAATATGAACTTGAAACTGCGTTTTCGAATAACCTTTGTACTCTTGTTTGAGAAGTGCCAGATGATGACAATACTACCAACTGTCGAAAGCGCTCGCAGATAATTAATAGAAGATATAAAGCTTCAAATCCTTTTTGTAGAATTTAATATTGAAATATATATACAGGACTATTCAAATTCGTTTCTGTACATGGGGATTTCGTAAACGATAAGAGATAGAGTGTCGGTTAAATTATGGCAAAGTTGTCTATTTTGGAGGCCTATTCAATGATGTGAAGAAATCGAATATAGCTCTTTTGGTTCTGAAGATATACAGGAAAAACTAAAAAATCCCAAATTTAATGCCTATATCTTCTTTATTCGCAAACATATTGAAAATCTGTCCACATTTTGATACTGGCACTTGATGTGGGCTCTCAGAATATATCCATGATTTTTTTATACAGGGTGTCATCTGACTTGGGCCACCACCATCGAGAGAAATAGTCTTTTTTAACAAAAATTTTTTTCTTATCTTTTTCTGCCAGCCTGTTTCGGTAATATTAGATACTTCTTCTTTAATTAGCTCTGCAACCTTCTCATCTTATTTTTACGCCTGATGCTTTGTTTCAATATTCCCCAAATCAACTCGACTTCATCTTTTCTCGAACTTTATTCGGTACTTTGATTAGCTGTCGTGAATGATAGGAAACGTTGTCAATAACTATTACACTATACAGTATACAGTATACACTATTAGCATCCAAATTTGGGATCAATGTATTTTTAAACCATTCCTCGAAAATATTAGCTTCCATGTTCTTATAATAGTCACCATTGCAGTCCTCAAGTTTTTCTCCACATAATTTCAAAGAATTCGGAACCCATTCTTTACTTCCTGCGCAATACACAATGATTAGTCGCGATACTTTGTTTGCTGGCATGTTAGGCGTACACATTCTGAAAGTCATACCAAGTTTCGTCCAAATAGAAAATTTGCCGTTGTTCTTGTCTATATTTAGTTCTTTGTTCTAAGTATTTGTCACGTATGTCCACTATTCTTCTGCTTTCCATAACTGCTTGACGTTTACTTATTATTTTAAATATAAATCCTAGTTTCTTTATCAAATTCTAAAAAGGTTTGTCACAGTAGCTCACGTTATGGCCGGAAGTATTCAATTTCTTCCTCATGATTTCAGTTGTAAGAATCTCGTTGCTTTTGTAACAGTCGTATATTGTTTTTTTAATGATTTTATTAGATGAATATCTCAACGTTTTGGTGATCCTGTACGTACAGTTGGGAAAAGAATTTCGTTCAAATGTGATGTTGCTTACAATAGTTTATTTTCCTCGAAACCAAACTTGAGACGTAGATTCTTGTATACATTGAATATATACATGCTCTCTGTGTTTCAATATTCAACTGCATCCGAATCTTATTCACTGGTATCTCTTTTTCGCATTGTTCACCAGCGCTATTGGAATCACTACACAAGGAATAGTCTGCGTTGTTATCACTCTCGTTATTACTATTAGTATTAGTACGCCACATTTTGAACAGATAGCAAAAATTATAACTGCACCAATATCGAATTTCCACACTCGAATCGCGATCAGTGCCTGAACTGCACATGACGGCGATAACCATCCTCGCATTCCCGATTTCAATTCGTCACCGTAACATGACTTCAAATTTAATTGCATGACTCTTCAACCAATCATAAAAGTCGGTTAGTAAAAATTATCCAATACGAACCGCCAAGTCTACTGTCCACGTGGACTAGTTCGCTGCCAGTTCATTTCTATGTATTGGTTTTTTTGACCTTTGAGAGGGCCGCCACCTTTGAGAGTGCACAATATCATTCACTTCGAGTTATACCTATTTATGAACAATGAATATTCAGAAACGTGACAAAACGCCTTCACCAAATCAATGAAAGTGGTAAAAATAAGGGTTTACTAAACTATTTACCGGTACTAGAAAGAAACTTGTCAAAACTAATAATTTTTTTATGTGTTAAGTTTTGAAAATAATTCTACACAATATGAATTGGTACTTTTTATTCATGGAATTTATATTCTTCCCTTGTTGATTTTTGTTTTCACGACACTTGAAAGTAGGTATGCTGCTGTATTAGCTGAACCCTACCCTGCTGTTATTTTTTCTGAAATTTACAGCCATTGGACCCATTGAAATAATATTTACATTTCCCATCCTCGGTAGGTACACAAAATCACTTCTTTCGAAAATTATTGCTGCTAACCTCAAGATGATATTGACCGTGACCCCTTGCAGAAATCCAAGACACGTTCAAACAAGAATATACCCAATCAGGTTGTGGTAGTGTCATGATATTTTAGTTTCGCTAAACGGTAAGCGGTATGTTAGATGGAAAACACGACAACAGCAGTTGTCACTTGATATGAATCCAGGAATGATTTATATTGCTTCGAACACCTGTGGTCCTTCCTATCCTGTTCGGCAACTTTTAATTCATTCTCTTGGAAATATACCCAATTGTGTTGAGAGCCAGCATTTTTCGTCATTTCGCATATATACAGTGTGTGGATTCAGCAACGAATTCAATACTGGAATGAAGATAAAGATTACTAAATTATAGAGCGCTATTGTTTTCTTCCACCTTGATTTTGATTGAAAATTAGTAGATTATGGAAAACTATTTTCTCACGGGTTTCCTGAATATCCTCATTTTCCAAAAAATCAATGTTTAGACATTGTCATTCACTCTGGAGCACAAATTGTACGAAATAGAAATATATTGGTAACAATAATAGGGTAACTATAAAAAAGTTTATTTACCATAAAAAATTGCGATGAAAAGTCATAATAATGCTCACTATTATCCATAATTATATAATTATGGCAATACATATGGATACAATATACAAACATAATTATGGCAATACATATGGATACAATATACAGACTATTACATAGGTGTGATACTGGATATGGGTGTATTCATGGGTGTGTACATAAGGATAAATCATTCAACGTATATAAAAAAGCTAAAGAAATGAACTTTAAACGTTCAAGCCAGTCTCGAATATACCTACACAGTAGGTTGAATGGACTGACGCCTATCAGAAAACAACTACTCCCCTGGCTAATACCACGAAGGGCGTTGGATAATATCCGACAGGCGTTAGTGCAAGAATCTTCACAGAAAATTTCCAGCATATGCAATTTGCAATACAACTGAAAGAGTCGATCTTCAATTTTGGAACGGGCACAATTGCAGACCGGTTTCGGGCTCATTAGCCACTCATCAGTGAAAGATAGTGGACATCATCAACCTAAAGTCAATGATATTCTATAAGTGAAAATCGAAATTCTTTCAGAATATTTCATTCCTCTTCCTAAGTTGGAGCGAAACAACAAAATGTCACTCCATCGAGTGGACAAGGTACTAACCATCTGCATATCCGTAATTTACCCGATTCCTCCGAATAAGGAAAAAAAAACTTTCTTATTAGTCAGTGGGCTATGCTTGAAGACTGGCAGTAAAAACAAATCTAAAGAAATGAACTTCAAAAGTTCAAGCCACTCTCGAATATACCTACACAGTAGATTGAATGGACTGACGCCTATCAGAAAACAACTACTCCCCTGGCTAATATCACGGATTGATATCAAATGACAGGGTTTGACAAGTACTACAGAAGTACACTTTGAAAAAGATTCAAATCCAAAAAAATCTATACAAAAAACTTTGTCAATTCAGAATCGAGATACCAGCATGGATCTCCCACCCAAGTCAATATTTTGTATCTTGTCGAGGACTGAGTGGCGTTAATGTAGCTACAAATGATAGGTCGTTAGCGATACACAACTCAAGTTAAGGTAAAAGGTTAAAACGTAGATCAATTTTGAAAGATACGGCGTACATCTCATCCTCTCCAAAGCTATACAGTTTCCAGCAAAGTTCAATTATGGGACGGCTGAAAAAAAGGATGTTACTAATAATTTTGTCATGGGCTTTCACTGTCCACAAATTGGCACCATTCAGAAGCTTGAGCTAGTTATGCGACAAATTTTCTAGATTTTCAATTAGTTCATTATTCGAAAGACAATTTTTTATGATAGTTGCCAAAAAATGACTGATCTGATGTTTTCTTGATCCATCTAGATCTAAAGACCAGTTTATATTTCAGTGTGTTGTTAATATCAACATTACGTTACGTTTTCTTCCTGAATTCTTATTGTTTTTCTCCTCATTCCGAATAATTCCCAGTCATTCCTGTGCTTCAAGCCTCACTTCAATTTTATCATTCCAATTTTGCAAAGCTTCTGATGCATACGAGTACAATTTTGCTTCTACTGAAAAAGAAAGTGTTTGGCTTTCTAATTCTCCATCTTGCTCAAAAAAATGTGGGAATCTTCCAAAGAAATGAAAGGAGCAATCAATTTAAAAAAAATATAACTCTATACGAATATGTGTAGATCATGCAAAGAAGTAACTTTCAGAAACAAACTGGAAGAGAAAGCTATTACTGGTTCAATTGCGTCTGGTAGTTCTTCCTCAATCCTTCTTTGTTGATTAATAGTGTTCAATTTTGACAGGACCGAATTAAACTTAAAGGACGTAATAATGCTGTGGTGGGGTCAGAGAATGGAAATCAGCAGTACCATGCTTATTTCACGATCACAGCGATTTTCTCAAAGGCATAAATCCACCAAAAAAAGACTATAGTTATTGTATGGTTGTCAGCGGCTGTGACTCACTGTAACTTTCTGCAATCGGACTAAACCATCATAGCAGAGTCTTATTGTGATGAAATTCCATCAGCAGCAGCCGTTACTGGTCAACAGGAGAGGTCCGATCCTGCTCCACGACAACGCCCTTCCGCACTTTCCACGAATCACTATCCGAAAATTGAATGAATTGAGCGTCAAAGTTCTCATCGGTAGGAGGTTCGTCAAAAAAACTACCTTCGTCGACTTCATCGAACCCCGAGCACACAATTTTCATTCTTAAGGAATCAATCGACTTGTGTTACGTTGGCAAAAATGCATATGTCTATTAAATGCTTATTTCTATTAAATTTGAATAAGTTTTGATTGAGATATTACACTTTTCAGTAGACTCATAAAAATTGACTGTTGAACTGTTGAAACAACCAATACGTCTCCTTAGCACGAGACATACGAACAATCCCAGTTGTCGATTATTCAAAGAATTGTTTATGATAAAGTATCATTTCAGAAATGTGATTTATATACGAAATGCTGATGAAAAATGTTTGAAGAAAAAGTTGTTTCATTTTAGGACAAAGTAAAATACAATTTTGTCAAACAAATAAAAATTGAAATATTAATACAAACTGAAAAAATCCACGATCGTCTTCGGGTGATAACTGGACTTTTTCCTCCGAGATCTGACTATTTATAGGTCATTCGAGTGCTTTCACCTATCCCCTCTTCCCTCTTTCCGCTTCATTGGTTTTGGCGGGAGATGACCGTTTGGCGAGAGTTGGTCGTTTTTCGCTTGACTAGAGGTTTCTATATGTTACGTATCTCTACGCTAGCTTGACTAAATGCGTTGTTGGACAACATATAGGCGGCTTCTTTGAATTTTCTCCTAAACCATTGTTCCTCTTTGTGGATGATTTCAGCTTGAGCCCACTTGATGTTGTGTTGATGAGTCCAAACATGCTCTGCTATTCCGGATTTGCTGGTTTCTTCTCGCTGTGTGTGTTTCTTGTGCTCAGCAATGCGAACTTTCAATGGCCTCTTAGTTTCACCGATGTATGATTCTCCGCACTCGCAGGATATCCGGTAAATGCAATTCTTGGAATCGCAGTCTGCGTTTGGTGGTCTGGTTTTCGTGAGGCTGCTACGGATAGTGTTCCCAGATTTGAAACAGGTCCCAATGTTGGACCCAATCCGTCAAATCCTTTCCGATAATGCTCTGATGTAGGGAAGTACAAGTACTGGTTGTGGCGGCTTCTCTTCCTTGCGGAGTTCTTGCTGTCTTCTAGCTAAGGCCTGTTCTACGATCACTTTGGAGTAACCATTCCGTTGAAGGTCATTTTTGATGATGCCTAGTTTCTTTTCGAGACCTTCCTTTGTATTACAGAGCCCAAAAGCACGGTCCAGTAGAGTCTTGATGATTCCTCTCCTAGTCGATTGATGGTGGTTGGATTTCTGGTTCAGATACTGTCCTGTGTGAGTGGGTTTTCGATATACAGATGTTTCCCATTTATTTTCGATCCTCTTCACCAATACGTCTAAGAAAGGCAATTTGTAATGGATTTCCTTCTCCATTGTGAAAGTGATGAAAGGCCTTACGTTGTTGATGTGCTTCGGGAAAGTGTCTAGTTCTGCATTCCCATGGTTCCATATAATGAAGATATCGTCTACGTATATCAACCAGACTCGGGGCTTCTGGGCTTCTTCAATGGCCCCAAAGTGTCAAACCACACCATATATAAATTGGCTATAACAGCTGAAAGTGGCGATCCCATTGGCAGTCCCTCATCTTGCGTAAAGAATTCGTCCTTTAGTTGGAAGTAGCAGTTTCGTACACATCATCCCAGTAATTCCATGATTACTTGTATCGGTACGTTTGTTCTATCTTTCAGGTCCCTATCTTCGGGTAGCTTCTTCTGTATGATTTGAAGGGCTTCTTCGACAGGAACGTTGGTGTAGAGGCTTTCCACGTCGAAACTGATCTTGACTTCGATTTCCCCTAGTAGTTCAACGAAATGCCTTGAATTTTTCACAAAAGATGATGTTTTAATTTGCGTTGGTTTAATTATTGGTAGTAAAAATCTGGACAAGTTCTGAGTGGCTGAATCTCTGGAGCTAATGATTGGTCTGATCGGTCTAATATACATTGCAATGTTTCGGGAAGTGAAATGAAAAAGTCAGCATTGAACTCACAACAACACAAACTGAACTATTACAATAACATCCGTAAATTTCCTAACTACTGCAAAATATATACTGATAGATCAAAGACTGAGTATGGGGTGGGCTGTGCATACCTTGTAGATGGACACCTCCATAGCTGGTCCATGCACTCAACGACCAGTGTCTACTCAGCATAATGGGGAATGTTCCTCAATTTGGGTTATTACAGCAAATGCAAGTTTGAACAAAAGGAAGTTGAGTTTAATTCATGAGTTTTTCAAATTAATTTCGAAAAGTATTCAAATTGATGTTTCAAATGTTGGGTTTTGATTTTTAAAGGGATTTGTTTCTAATTCACATATTGGCAACAGCGCCTATATCAACTTGAAATAATTTATACGTACCTAGACATTCTACTTTAAAAAAGGAAAATTATTTTTATAAATCAACAATTAAGGCAAAATATAAATTATAGTTCCATACCACCTCCACAAGCCACATAAACAAACAGTTGTTTTGTTATTTATTTATATAGGGGAAGATAGGTTAGGTGCACAAAATGTCATATGTCACAGAATGTCTCGGAACTCGGAACATAAGTAAACAGAACAGTACGCCTCTGAAATATGTCATCTTTGTTTGTCTCATACAGGTAACAGATTCATTGTCCTTTATTGGTTATAACCGATGTTGCCAAATAGTGAAATAGAAACGAATCCCTTTAAATGTTGAATGCATTATTTCATTCCTCTTTTTTAAGTATTTACATAATTTTTTAAAGAAAAAGGTTGAAATGATTTTCGTCAGGAGGAACATTCCCCATTATACGCTCTATAGCAATCTTTACTATTCTGTGAATTCGAAACTCATTTCTTAATTTGTACCTACTCGTTGAGTTCCATAAGATCATTTCAAAATAAATTTACTCTTGACCCCCTTGTAAGGATTATTCTTGCCAGAATGCATATTATGAAGGAAAGCGGTAGAACTGTCAGCTTCATGTGGGTGCCTAGTCATTGTGGCATGAAAAACAACGAGGATGTGGATAAGGCAGCTAGAATGATTGCTAACTCTAATGAACATGAAGATGTACCACTCCACTTAGAAGATTTGAAGAATTTTAATAAAACCAAAAAATAATTTGACTGGCAGACTCTTCGGAATGGAACTGACGCGAAACTGAAATGCTCGAAAACAAGTGTGAATAAGCAAATCTACCCACTGAAATGGAGCAGGAAAGAACAAGTTGTTCTCACACATATAAAAATGGCCCACCTTTACTTGCTCCTATGAGAACAACAACCTCTATGTACTACATGCCAAGCAGTAGTTACTAACAGTATAACTTGGTATGAAGCACGAAGAGTATTTGCCTGGAAAACTAATGGATCTATTGTTTATGTCTTATTGTTTTGACAAAGGTTAACTAGAGTTTCTTTTGCTCTTATGAATTGGAACATTCTCTGAATTTGGCAAGGTTGCATAGGGCCTGAAATATTATTATTTTGTTTTTTCAATTTGAATAACCCCGGTATGCACTACTTTTAGGATTTTACGTTATAATTAAATCCCGAGAATTAGAAAATTCAATAAAATTTATCAGAAGTTCAGTGAACAAATGTTTCTTATGAACCTGCTTCTTTCACCTGAAAACCGGCCTCATTATATAATCGTCACATGAATATTTAATATGGATGTTCCTCAAAAAACATTTCCCTTTCTTCGATAATCTCGCCAGATGGCAAGGTTTATAAAAAATGTCACCAAAGAGCAAAATATTATATGAGTTCATGAGAGATGAAGTCAATTTATTCAAATATCCTTGAACATTTTCATATTCAAGGAAGGCTTGTTAATAAATCCAAATTTTGTGACGAATCACCAAGTCAATTAAATAATTGAAAAACTTGTTTTGCCCAATATAGCTAGCATGGTGTAATAAACTGTTAGTCAAATGGATGTGGTTTTGATTCATTAGAATTCAAAGTTCTAAAATCCGAATCAACATAGAAGCTGGATCTTGAAAGAAAAATAGTTATAATAATTATTCAACTATATATGTGGATTCGAAAAGTATTGCATTTCTGAGCAGAAGCGTTTTGTACTTGTTTTTTGGATTATTGTTACCACGGTACTGCTCTGTATGAAGTGAAGGTAAATGGACCCTAACAGGTAATGGAGATCCAACGAAACAGCAAGTAAGGCTGCAAAACTCACAAGATTCATTCAGATCAATATTATATAGGCAACAATGGATTCTGAGTCTAAGTTTGCTTCTTCACAATATATCATAAATTTTCTGAAAGGAATATAGGGTCTCACAATAGGGACTTTGATAATTGATAACGGCCATCTTGTTAAGGCTACATCTGTCAAATTAGCTGTAATTTATTCAGTTTTTACCTAATCACCATGGACGGATGAAGCACTTAACAACGTGTGCAAATGATAGAATTGTTTTATCAAAATGAATGTTCTGATCGAGCAACGTAGCGCGCGCTTTGTCCATTTTACGGTCACCATAATTGTCCTACCAAGAGGACTATTTGCAATGTGGTGGATGAATGAGTCTACTGATTCAGTGAATGATCGACTAACTCCTGAAAGTCGACGAAAACATCGCCGCTGTCTGTGAATGTGCAGTCAATTTCACGTCGACCTTTCGCAGACCACAACTTGGCGAATTTCTCGTCGTGACTTGGGTCTGCGCCTACGGTCACGCTACGGTCTTATCATGCAGAGACTTGTCTGAAAGTTAAAGTCGACAGTTGTTTCTTGGTACCATACATTAACAGTTTTTTCTGTGACGGGTTGAGCAAGAGGGCTCAAATTCTTATGTGAAAATATGGAGGAAAGCATAGACATTCGTTTTATGGGCAAAGAGTTTTGAACTGAGTTCATAGAAATGTATAAAAGTTATCCAGCTTTATGGAAAATAAAGTCAAATGACTATGTCAACAAAAATTTGAAGAATAAGGGTTATGAAGCTTTGATTCAATATTGCGAAAAAGTGTATTCTGGTGCGGACCGGAATAACAGAACATATATGTGGTATTATGAAGCCTAGTGCTTGAGGAAAAATTCCAACGGAGTATTTTAGATCTTCATAAGATCTGCCTGTTGCAAGAAATCTAAGCGTTGCTACCAAACGTTTCTCTGGAGATTGGTTCTCGCGTGGCAGAGTGCTGCTTTGTTAATTTTTCTTTCACCATAGACAATAATGTTTCAAAAGTTGCAGTATCCATTCTGCAATAGTTTCTAAAATCATGAGGTTCGTTTTGCCTCAATTGCTTTAATAAAGGCAAATGACTCAGAGTTTCTTTTTCCAGTAACCATTTTTTCACCCAGTTGCTTCGGCGTTTTGTGATCATAGAGTAAAAAGTATTTGTCAGAAGATGTATATTAATCATACCCAAACACAATGCAACTTGTTTCTCATTTGTATTTCTGCTAAACATTTTGTCACCAACAACTATACATATGTCACCAACAACTGGAAAGACATCACTGAAAACTTGTATTAAGATTGAATTCCACAGTTTTGACAAAGTTGGCAGACAAGCTGAAAGATTTTGCCACTAACTAACAGTTTTGTCTGCAACAGATTAAATACGTCAGAGTTGTCTGCGGACATATCTTGTCAAGTTAGTTGAGTAACAAAGAAGTTTGTCACATGCCGAATCCGCGAAAGACCGCAGACTGAAAACGTGCTGGATAAAGTCCTCAGACAAACCTCTGTATGTATTCGCTGAATGAGTTCTGGAGCAGTTGGCAACTGATCCTAATTTTCATCGAAAAATCTTCTTCAGCGATGAGGCCCATTTCTGAATGAATGGGTATGTGAACAAAAAAATTGTCAATGAGATCCAAGAGCGTCTAATACATCCCGAAAAAGTTATTGTTTGGTGTGGATTTTGGGCTGGCGGCATCATCAGTCCATATTTTTTTGAAAACGATGATGGCAGGACATCACTGTCAATGGCGACGACTATAGGTCGATGTTCATCAACTTCTTCAGGCCTGAAATGGATGATCTGGATACCACATGGACATGTGTTCGCTACGTGCCACACAACTCATGTTACATTGGATATTCTGCACGAGCAATTTGAGGGCATAGTCATCTCACGTGGAGGTAATGTGAACTAGCCACCAAGATCGTGCAATTTGACCCCGTTAGACTGTTTCTTGCGGGGTTCTTGCTCCACCTAGAGAAGTCGTTGCGGACATTTGAACGATGTTATATTCCTCACATAATGCCATCAATAGGTTTTTGAAATGAATAAAACATTTTATTTAAATTTGAAAGTAGGAAGCGCTTAAAGAAAGAAACCTATAAAAGAATGTCCAAACTCACTTCAGGAAAAGGTTTTGGAAGACGATATAGCATATGATAGTCTCAACCACTCCATGTTTCATCAACTCCATCACTTCAATGGTTCAAATGGCATCAAATCATCAAAAGTGATTTTAATGACAAACTTAGAAAGTAATGAAATAGAAAATTTTGAAAAATGTTATCCCGAGATCATCTCTGAAACTTCCCTCAATTTTTCTGCTCAAATTGCCTAAAAATATTTTCGGTCATAGTTATTGAGCTCTCCGAACACAACGATATAAGATTAAAACTTCCTCTTTGAAGATGATCACTTGGTGACCGAAACACGTGTCGTAGTATTAAAAATAACGATTTGGTGTTGGGGAAAAAACTCCAGTAATATTAACCAAGAGGTTAACTGAATTAGGGCATTTGATGCCGTATTTTGTACAAGAAATAATTTTATTCAATAATATTGCTTCATAAAATTGATATGAAGAGAATTGAGCTATGCCTCATACCTGGAATTCGATTCAAAAGATGCAAGCAAAGGCCCTGATGATTTCTTGAAAATTCTTATCTATTTATATCTACAAACCCATTATTCGGGTTTGTAAAATTCAATGAAGGATTTTGTCGGCACAAAAAAAAATACAAAATAGGGATTTCAAAAAGCATATTGAAGTCTAGACAGCAAGGCAGATTTTCGGAGTGTAGAAGAAAACTATGAACATAAAAAAGATGACGTAGATCAAATTTAAAGGGTAACAATGTGTTTTTCTGGAGTAGTTAGGTTAGGTTGCTACTTGTTTAACTGGTTAAAATTTGACACACTGGATTTTTTTAATTCAATCATTTCTCTTCTTTCAGGACTCAAATCGTTCAATTTGTTCAGAAAAGAAAATCTGAACGTGTATTATGTCCGGCTGTTGGAAATCTCAGCACACAGTTATGATTGGCCAACATCGTGTTGAACTATGTTGATGTAATATCACTTCACGCAAAGTATTACCAATAAATATATTCTAGAATAGATATTCTTACAATTATTATCCTTAGTCTAGAAACAGTTCATATCAACATAACAATATCTTATTTGAGTAGCTACACTAGTATTCATTTACGTAATGTTGTTGAGGCGGCCTTCTTTGCTGAAGAGAAATATTTATTTCTTCGGGAGATCTGAATATCTGTCCATGGGATGCGGAATGTGATCTCAATGTTGTTGGTGAAACTTGTTGACGGGGTTGAGATGTTACGCGAACCTGTAAAGTATATAAGATTCATTAATATGTCATAATGTAAGTATATTTATATCAATACAAGGGTGTAACTAAACATTTAAGGAGGTGATTTCTCTTCGAAAAAAAGATAGGATCTTTCATATAAAGAAATTTCATTGGAGCATCCCTTGTTAAGATACAACCCCTTATAGCGGGTACATAAAATTTGTATAACAATTTTTTTCACAAGCACTAAAAAAGTTACAATATTGAAATTGACCTGACGTTTTGTACTACCAAAAAGACACTTAGCCTGAAATTTATTTGGTTTACCCCATGGTTGTAAGGAATGGAAAACGCAACCCCTAAAATTTATTTCCAATGTAACTTTTTGTCTTATCATTTGTTTACCATTTAAAAATGTATTTCCGATAGCCTGTTTCAATCTAAACAAAAAATGTCTCTTAGGTTTTTTGCCCAAAATAAACCAGTTCGAAGCAAAAAATTATTTTAAGAACAACTACAGAGATACATCGTCATAAATGCGAAAATACGAAACTAATCTATCTAGTAGGTCGCTATTAGCGATAGTGACAATCGAATTGGTATGACGCTGTCAGTTTGTGAATTTTCGAAATTGAATTAATACTAATTGTGTGTTGTTGTTCTGTTCTTAATTTGTTACTTTAATAATTCACTTGTTATTAAAATGGCATACACAAATGAAGAAATGGCTGATATGCATTACGTTTACGGCATAATTTGTTACTTTAATAATTCACTTGTTATTAAAATGGCATACACAAATGAAGAAATGGCTGATATGCATTACGTTTACGGCATATCGCAGGGGAATGGGTTGAAAGCTTCTAGAAGATATGCTGAAATGTATCCTCAACGGCAGCATCCTTCACATAGAATATTTTCTCGATTTCATCAATGATTACGGGAATATGGTTCATTCGACAAAAGAACGCAGGATTGTGGTCGCTATCGAGAAGTACGAACACCACAGCTTGAGGAAGTAGTACTTAATTTGATTGAAGAACAACCTACTACCAGTACTAGAAAGATTGCTTTCCAGCTAAATCTTGATCATATGACGATATTTCGAATTTTAAAGGAACAACTCTTATACCCTTACCATCTGCAACGAGTACAGGCACTGTTACCGCGAGACTTTCCGAACCGTCTTGAATTTCGCAATTAGATGCTGGAAATGATTAGAAGAAATTGTGACTTTCTGAAGACGATCAAATTCACAGACGAATTTAGGGGACAATATTATTAATTTTCATAATTACCACATATGGGCTGATGAAAACCCTTACGCTATTGTCGAAACTAACCATAGAGAACAGTTTTCTCTTAACGTGTGGCTCGGAGTTATTGGGGATGATTTAATTGGGCCTCATTTTCTACCTCCTCGATTAAATGGTGAGGCATACGTTCAATTTTCAAGAGAAGTGCATCCAGTACTGCTGGAGGAAGTTCCTTAGGCGTCAGAATGGATATGTTTTTTTATGCCTGATGGGGCTCCCGCCCATTTTAGTCAAGTAGCACGTCAGCATTTCACTGAAACATATGCAAATCAGTGGATAGGTCGAGGACGACCACATAACTGGCCCACTCGATCCCCGGATCTCAGTCCTCTCGATTTCTCTATTTGGGGCCATTTACAGCATTTGGTTTATCGTACTCCTGTTCGCGATGTAGAGGACTTAAGAAACCGCATCATCGATGCGTGCAGGGTAATCAGAGAGACTCCAGGAATATTTGAGCGAATACGTGGCTCAATGCGCCGACGTCTAGACGCATGCGTAATGTCTGAAGGTAGACATATTGAACATTTACTATGATTTCTACATGTTGTGTGTTTTGTTATTAATAAATTAGTTTTGTTTATTACCCTTTAATCGTTTATTGCAGGTACTTACTACAAAATAATAATAAATCCAGTTCGCATTTATGACGATGTATCTCTGTAGTTGTTCGTAAAATAATTTTTTGCTGCGAACTGATTTATTTTGGGCAAAAAACCCAAGAGATATTTTTTGCTTAGAATGAAACAGGCTATCGGAAATAACTTTCAAATGGTAAACAAAAAGTTACATTGGAAATAAATTTTAGGGGTTGCGTTTTCCACCGCTTACAACTATGGGGTAAACCAAATAAATTTCTGGCTAAGATTTTTTTTGGTAGTACAAAACGTCAGGTTAATTTCAATATTGTAACTTTTTCAGTGCTTGTGAAAAAAATTGTTATACAAATTTTATGTACCCCCTTTAAGGGACTGTATCTTAACAAGGGATGCTCCAATGAAGTTTATTTATATGAAAGATCTTATCTTTTTTTCGATGAGAAATCACCTCCTTAAATGTTTTACACTTATTCAGTTATAATGTTGTTATACAGATTACATTGATGATTAGGTGATGTCAGAAGTTAAGGGTGAAATCAATATTAAATTTCAGGTAAAATGTTTTCAGAAAGCGAATGATACATATTCAGGCATTACCGAATGTTGATGATGGACTGGAGTCTCGTCGTCTTCTTCGTATCTGGAACGGTACTGTTCTGGGTAATACCTGTCAGAATACCTCAGAGTTATGTTAGGTTTGTGCTGATATTCTTCCAAATTCACTGGTTTGTACAAGTACTCGTTGACAAAATGATAGTCGGATGATTTTTCGCAGATATTATCACCGCCAGGTGGCATACATATCAAATGGACCTGAAAAAGTATATAATACTGATAAGATTATAAATGACTAATGTCTTGTTGAAATGTTCAAAAATATTCAGCACGAAAATGCAAACATTCAAAAGGTTGCCATAAAATATATCATCGTGAGAGTATTTTTTTGCCGTAACCTTACAAATATAATGATTGTCCTTTTCACAGAAATAGTCTACTTGAACCTAATTTTTCTATATCATATTTACGCCAGGTTTGTTCTAGTTCTACGAAAATAAGGTTCTAGGACATCAGGATCATGCGCAGTTGATATAGAGCGTTCTGGTTTACTGAGGATAATTTCGGACTGATGAATCCTATGTTCTGGTTTCGACTGCGAAATGATCCTAAACTGTTTTGAACCGTCCCGAACCGTTCTTGCTTTCGAGGCTGAACTGTTGAGAACTGTTCCCGTTGCTTATGCGCATTCATGTGGAAATTTGTTTGGGCTATTTGTTAGGATATTTTTTCATTAATTTAATTTGAAAAACTGATGATTGATGGTAGATAACATTTGAACTGACTATAAGGATACGCTACATAACAAAATGGACATGATCAATAGTATTTTCTCGTCTTCTTCTCTTCATATATACGATAGGTGGCACAGTGGTCTCCTCAAAAGCGTTTTGGTTTAAACAAGTGTCCGAGATTATTTCGGGTTCCAGCCATTTTGTTTGTACGCATCATGTCTTGCGCAGTTTTCAAACAGTTTCGGATGTTAGAACCAGAACAAACCTGCCTTGTCCTCAATGATGTCTATAAAGTACTCCCCACTTCTCCAGTGTTAAAATGAATTAAAAGTTCACCACTCTCTACTAATAATAATTACCCTACTTTCTACCAATGGAATGAAGTTGACCCAACGTCAAAAAGCTTTTCTCTTGATCATTTGGCAGAGTTACACTGGATATTTCAATGTCGTAATTTTTTCATGTGCGTGTCTGAGGTGCGTATGCTTCATATGTCAAGGTCATATGTTCAGAAATGGGCTTATTCTGACAGAACTAAAACCCAAGTTCAACTCCTGGACGATCTTCAATCTAGATAAAGTGGACAAGTCAATGGAAATTTGATATAAACTGTCAAAATGTACTTGGCAATCTTGAATACTAGCCAAATAATCAGAATTAACTAATTTTGAAAAGCAATATGTTATTACGAAAGTTATAGAATCGTAGCGCTGTAGGTGGGTTATTGCGGTTTTAGGCCTCCGTTTTTGGTCATATACCCAGCTCCAAATGATATGTCCTGTGCCCCTTGACGCAAGCTTTCAAATCTTCTCTTTATATCGTGGGCCATGGCTGCAAGAAACTTTAGCCAGAGCTGCATGCCTCTAAACTTTTCTATGCGAAAAAGAAGCTCTTTTGCCATGAACCGAATTCAAACTATTGTTAATGACCTAATGGATCTTTCCACTGATTTTGGTATAACCGCATAGGTAAAAGCTACATATGAAGTAGTACCTTGTTTTATATTTTTTAATATTTTTGTCAGTATTTTTTTCAAAATCGAATAAAAACGATAATCGTGACGTCACCAACATTTGTTATGAACTTGGCAACACCGTGAGAGTTATTCATACAGCATAATTCAATTTTCTTGTTCTTTCTTTAGCCGAAACAACACGAAAAGTTTCCAATAATACAAGCTGTACAGACCCTAAATATTTGTTCTTTTATGAGAGGTTAAAGGTCACATCGTTAACCTACAAAAAATTTTCAACGTCTGATATCTATCAATGACTGTTCCAACAAACCAACAGCAATTTTTAGCTAATGCTCACAAAAAATCGCGCTTAATTTAGAGTTTGTTCGAAGAGTTTGCATCTGCCATAAGAAACAAGTTGATAATAAAAAAAGTGTAAACATGCAAGCCGGAGATAACTGTGCCACAGCTATTTTTCGTGTTTTTGGCCGTATTCTGCAGGTTTTTATGTCTGACGTTTTGTCTACTTCTGCGGTAGACATTATCAAAGGCGATGAGGTAAGGTCGAAGTACTAGAGTTGTTCTAAACACAGAAACTAAAACGATATGGAGATAACACCAATGGTGATTTTCCAAGCAGGAAAACTAAGCCAGTCTATGTATCAGTGGAAACAGATAATTCCAGATATGATAATGTTATCGTGTATTGAAGGATAACTGAATCACATGCTGAATGAATTTAAAAAATCTCAATGAATTCATGGCCACGTAACATTTCAAAATGATATTCTGAAAAACTGGTTTGAAATTATTTTCTCCTGATTATCTTCTTGCATCCATACACTCAAAAGAGGCCTAGTTCTTGATAATGGTTGGTAAAGGAAACAGAAAATATTTATGTCACTTTTGGTTTATGTTCAGCACAATTGGTTTTTATGAAATTGATGAAGACCTGGTGGGAAAAACCCCTTTTTGGTTCAGCATCGCACCACTGATGAGACCTATGATGGGTCAAAAGAGCGCTGTCTAATGTTGGATCACAAATGCTTTGTGTTTGGGCTGCTTTCCAGTTAGAAAATATCATGATGGAATTAAAGTAACATTTTATTTATAACACATGTCTCACTTTATAATAACTTCTTTAGGCGTGTTCATATTGAATGAAGAAATGGAAAACATATTGCGATATACTTTTTCTTCAAAGTTACTTGTAGGATAGTATTCAACAAATACCGTAGATATGTATTTTTCATAAGAGACTCACATCCACACTTCATACTTATCCATACTGTCCTGAAAGTTATGACTTTAAAGACTACTTGCTTCAAATTTGATCACACACGAGCACTACAGGAAAATCCTTAAACCGCTCTCAGAGCGGTGCCTGTGCGAAGGTAGCGATTCACATTGGATTTGAATCGCTGAAGATTAAATCCATTTGGAAAAACGTTCTCAGGCAGATAGTTCCACATAAACGCAGTTCTCTAGATCACCGTACATAAGTAAATAGAAGTAAATTCACTCCCGTCTGTGTCTTTGATGTTTCGGATCGAAATTTTATTTTTTGCTGGCATGTGGCGGGACAGAGCTGTTGTGCACCTCTGCACGAGGTTCGATCAAAAAATATGTGACCATGATCATTGCTACGAAGAGCTCCCAATAAATGTCTCAAAAGATTGTATACTGTTTAGGAATTCATAAAAAACAAGACAAGGTGGTGGAATAAACGTATATTTTATGTAGTAAGATTATACAATTTAGGTCAAAAACTTATGCTACTATATTTTAAAGGTTTTTCAGAATGATGAGTTTTGATTTTTTTAACATTGGTTTTCAAATTTCCATTGGCAATTTCAAAGTATGAATAATTCTTACCCTTGTGAAAAGAGAAAATAAATGATCCAAAGGAAAATTATCACAATCAGTGGCACATAAATTGTTGAAATGATTAAGAAATTCTGTCTCTATATGAATGATACATTGTAAAAATGAATCTGGAGGCATATATGAACTTCCAAACTTTTTGGCTTCTGTATTACTATATGCCTTGAAATGACTATATACCTACATTCGTTTCATTTAGTGTCGTACTAGCCGCCGTGGCAAAATTTGTACATACTTCTCATGAATGTTTTTTTAAATATTTTCTCAAAAGATATCCACAAACATAGCCCAAGCTGTTCCCTTCTGGAGTGGCTAGAGTTCAATAATTATTTATCTCTACTCTCAAAGGTTTATAGGGATTTTTTGGAACTTCCACAAGAATCTTCATTCTATTTATGTCTGCATCTGTAATACTAGATAGAATCTCCCTAGTATCTTCTAGACAGTTAGTTCCTTCTGCCTGTGTGAAATACTGAAGAGTAAATGTGTTTTTAAAAGCTCTGGTAATTTGAATAGGAGTAGTGTTTTTTCCTTTTTTTTATATTACAGTTAATTTGCTAAAAAATTATAAAACAATGATGAAAATAAAAATAACAATAAAAATTAAATGACACTCCGGGGCGACTTCATTGATTCCAGTGGCGCATTTGCTGCAGGTTTGCTGCAGGAAAACCCGGAAAAACCTGCAACACCACATCATCTGAAGATCTTGATCTGCCAATGTCCTCTCTCATAAAAAAAATGTAGGGTGTCTCCAGAGGCTCCAATAGATTCAATACATCGCCAGAACACTTCGTGACACGACTATCGTCAAACTTAAACAAGTACGTTTCGTCTTTGACCAAGGCGTAATAATGACCAAATTCAACGCCAGAACCACAGTGAACAATGACTGCATGAATATTATAATAGTGGTCTGCTAGATTGAAATGTTCATCTATTTCGAAACTTAGAAAAAGTTTCTTGCTTCCGTCACAGGTTGAGTTTGAAGATCATCAGTTTTATTATTAGATTGACTGGTGCCTCAGAAAATCAATTTGTTTTGATGTTCTTAAAAAAGATTTATTGAAATCTTTCACACCGTCAAATCTATTTGAATTTAAAATATCAAACACTTTATTAATTTTTTCAATGAATGTAGCCGTATCTGATTGAAACTGGCATAGGTATTCATCGCTAAAGCTACCGAATGACTGAAAACTTGACTGGCTAATTTAACCTTCATCCTTTAAAAGTTAGTTGGAAATAAATGAGAATCAGTAAGTTTGGGTACAAGTCTATATTGCTTTTCCTTATCCAAGTTGTAAAGTTGTTCAAGATGTCAAGATGACTTTTGTTCGTTGTATATTCATCAAATTTCAAAAAGTCATGGAAAAAATGGTTTCTGCCACATTTCAGCAGATGTAAAATATTTTTTTCTCATCAACAAAGAAATATGGCTGCTCTACAGTCACTTTCGAAATCTTTTCTGGTAAGTTTATAAAAATTAGAACCTAAATCTGAAATGATATCCCTAACTCTCAATCCAATTTTTGATAATTGCCTAACAGCTTCAATCACAATACTTTCTATATCCAGTATTGATGTGGATGAATTGGTAAAAAAGTATGCAACAGGTTGTTTCCAGTTCGAATGTATGTATTTTGCCATGACTACTGAGGCATTTGCAAAATTTCATTTTGTTTTGAATCGTTTTTCTAAAATTTTTTTTTTATATTATTGGGTTGGTTGTTGTAAATCAAAACTTCAATATAAAATACAGATTTCTTGGTGTTGGGTTGCCTGGTTTGCTAATTATGAAGTGTGTCATTCGAATGAAATCCTAATGTTTTTTGTTATTGATGACAGAATCTAAGAAAAGCCATATTTGCTATTTATAGTAGATTATCTGGAACATATAAATGGAAAGTAGGCTACAAAAAAAGTTATTTGAATATACATTTGATACTTTGGTTTTGCAAAGATTTCAGTGGAAGTAATTGTTTTCTTACAGATACAAATCAAAACTTGTGGTTCAACAATTATTTTCCTTTGTTAATTTCCAGTGGAACTGAAGGCATATACTATTCGTATAGACAATTTCATCAAATTAAATTCATAATAAAAAGTCTGCATATTGACTTCACTAAAACAATTTATTTTATGATTTTCGTTATATGTTCATTACTTCAATCTTACATAATAAATAATAGAAAAACATACCTTTTTTCGTCAATTGGAAATCAAAAAAAATGAATGCCGACATCACCCTGCAAATTACAGCAACCCACAGCTTGACACTTGCTCATTTTGAAACTAGACATAAATTTTTCACCAATACAAAACCACCACTTACAACGACTCACTCTGTAATAATATTCCATGCCTCAATTTGGCTCGCTTGGTAAACGCCTCAGATTCAGTCGGTTGCGCTGTAGTTCGGCCGCCCATAAAATTCGAGGTGGGGAATCTTGACCCAAATATGGCGAAGAGTGAACTTACTGGTGTTTACTTATATTTTGTATCCAGATGTAAGAGTTCTTAAGGTGTCTTAAGTCCGTCGCGTATTTCTGATATGTGCCACGCTTGGTGAAATTAAATATGCCAAGTCACTTGAACACTTTCCCTGAAAGTATCTAGAGAAGAGAGACAAATCTCCAACCTTTCTTCGATGTTCCAGGCTATCAAGTTTGCACGTGATGTTCGTGTCTCCAATCAGGCGGATGGCTCTTTTCTTGATGGAATCCAGCAACTTCAGGGTATGTTTGGGGGCAGAGCTCCACACATTAGAAATATCCTGATGAAAAGTAATTTTTGGCATTGTGGATTCTAGTGTGGAAGTAGTGAGTGGTGCCTTTCCCAGAAAATCGACTGTGTAGTGGGATGCAAATTGAAGCTAGTAGATTTGCTTTTTCTTCGGCTGTTGTGGCAATTTAACCATCCGCTTATGTTAGTGGTGGAATTGTGTATTTTGTAAAGTTCTGATTAACAGCTTCAGCTATCGATCAAGAAGGATCTAGACCCCTTGGGATTGGCAAGCAGTTTATCCCTAATTCTCTGATTGTGGAGTTCTTTGCTTTCATTTATCCTAAGTTTGCAGCTGTTGCGAGCATTAACAAACCTAGTTCGGTTTTCAGCACTGGAATTTTTACGTTACTGCCGGTAGGCAAGATTTTTGGAGGCGACAGACAACTTGCTTGCAATTTTCGTTGAACCAAGGTTTGCCGTTAGAAGGTCGTTTCATTGAAAGAGGAATATATGCATCCATGGATGATAGAATAACTTCCGTGACTTCAGAAGCACAAAAGTTGATGGAGCTTCAGAGCTGAAACAAACATCTAGCCAGGGGAAATTCAGAAAATGGTCTTGAAGATCCTACCATTCAACTGATCTGTAATGCCAAACTTTGCGCGTCTTAGATTGTTCCCCAACATTTATCTATAATTCACTCAACACTGAAATGCGTTTGACTGTATAAATTTCTGAATTGGTTGTTAGGTATAGATCCAGAAGACTACAATATTCTCCATCACGGTCAGGAATCTTGGTTGGCTCATTTATAATCTAAGTCCGCTGCTTATTACAAAAGCCTCAGCTTCGCGACCTTGTTCGTCGTTGATATTTGAAAATATGAGCCATTCGATATTGTGGACATTGAAGTCACCGAACATGGAAATTTCGGCACAGGAATGATTGATTTGCAGAAAGTCGTTGGTGTTTGCAAGTGAAGAGAATAGTGCCCTGGATTGTGTATTGCTAGGTGGTCGATAAACGCAGCATATGAATCTTGTGTGATATCATTTTGAACCACATAACGTTGACAGGAGAGATCGCTTCTGATAAAAAGAGATATTCCAAAGTTACGTCTAAATCGGGAGTGGAAATCATAGCCGGCTTATAAAAAATTGACGGGGTTTGTTGAAGCACTGACGTTGGTTTGTTTGAGTGCAAGAATATGAGGACTATTTGATTGCAGATGTTGGTGCACTGAATTTATATTTAAGTTGAGTCCTCTGATGTTGCAGAAATCGATTTTGAAGTTTCTAGTGGGCCTATTGGCATTTGCAGTTACCATGCTATTTTTCTGTGGACTGACGTTAGGAAGACCCTGTTGTCTGTCAGAAATAGTGGTTTTCGAATAACTTCTGCAGGATGGTGCCCTTGAATCAGCCCTCACCAGGAGATCCGATTGGGGAGCTATTTTACCTCCGGAGTATTTTGATTTTAGGAGCGCCATCATGTATTCTTCCTTATATTCCCAGCTTCGAAACCGAAAACAATGGCACAGCAACGAAACGTTAGCATGAAAACAACTTCACGCTGCCTAAGCCGTTGCTGTGGTATCTCACCGAGCGCTGCCAGGTGGGATCAGCATCTACCATCTACCATCATTTCAAATTGTGTGCAGTGGTATTCAATTCCGCATCAAGTCTTCATTCGTGTCATTATTATACTGAGTCTGGTTCATAATGAATGATTCCTTGATTCCTCCGAATATTTATCAAATAACTTACAGTTATCACTTTAATAATTTATTTCAAATTCAAGGTGACCGATTTTGGCACGGATTCACAGAAACAGTTCATTTTCTAAATTTTCATGGGGGACTTTGATGTTTAGACCAGAAAAAGTTCAGATTGACTTTACTGGGAACAAGAAGGGAATCATCAAGAACTTTCTCTCTGATTTTTCAAGGTCACAGATGAGTCGGATACTGGTATCACCATTGTCTCTTTTCGATATTTTCTATAATTTTTCATTCAATATAAAAATTAACCATTATACCATTATAACCATTATGAAATCTCCTTTGATGTGTGAATTTTAGAACCTCAATGAATGAATAATGATATTTACCTGATGGAAAGTAAATCCTTCTGGACAAATCCAGGAATGTTTCGCGTTGGCTTGACAATAGTGGAATACTTCGCAACCTAGTTCCTCATCGGCATAATAACCTGTATTTTTTCCATTACATTGGAATCTAGACTGTGGAAGTAGTTGACTCAACCTATCTGGTTCTTCCTCTTCTTTCTCTTCTTCCAATTTGTTAGCCTACGAAAAAATAATGTATTATTTATGTATCCGAACAGACTTCCGTAGGTACCGACATTTATACCTAGTGCTTTCACCAAAATTTAGAAAGAATACGAAAAATAAGTATTTTTACAATAAATAATATGCACATTTTACATAGTATATATAATGTAGTAATCGGTTGATCAAAATATATTATTATGAGCTTCATTTTCAAATTTAAGGACTGCATCAATGGAAAGACTAAGCATCAAGACAAGATTCGCACTTTCAACATTTCGATAAGAAAAGATAAAATATAAATTTCAATAAAGATTACTATTAATTTTACAAGATGATATTCAAATCACATTTTTTCTGTAGGTACCTACTTCTGTTTATAAATTGTGATCATAAAAACACAATTTGCTGGCATTCCGCCTTTTCTCTGTAGAATATTTATTGTTATAAATATGTAAAAAATACATACTTGCGCTTCCTATTCAACCAAATATTTTTGAACTGTCTTCAGTTTTAAGACCTTTCATTTTAATTATTGTTATTTTTTAAATTTTCTTGGATATATCATTTTTGATTAGAAAATAATTAGCGACCCAATCCGGCTTTCTACAGATAGCAGAATATACAGGGGCTGGGAGTTCTGACCAAAATATTCAAGAGAATTCCTCAACATTCCAGAACATTACTCAACATTTTGGATTATGGTGGAACTTTCAGGAACATCCCGGAATATCTCAGATCATTATGGAGCAATCAAGTTATTATAATGTTTTGAAATGTTTGGGAATCGTCTGGAATGTGCCGGAATATGCCTAGGTCATTGTGGAACTTTCCAGAACAGTTTCGAATGCTGTCTTTTGTATGGGTGAATCTACACATTACACAAGGATAACTTTCATTTCTTGACGTTTTGATAATGAGAAGTCAATGTGGAAAGCTAGAAAATGATGTATTTAGGAAGGAAATGAGCACTTACAGTTATATTCCCGATAGTCCACATCACTGTGGACAGCACAAACGTGGTAGGTAGAATGTTCTAGTGCATCATCTTTCGAAGTTTCCTCTCACATATGGGAGGTTTACAAAAGAAAAAGTGACAATACAGGAAACAACATTCAGTAACGGTTTCTCGAGGGTTATTGTAGATGATAGATTTACCTGACTAGTGTATAAGGCAACATTGTGAAATTAATTTTAGGGCAATTAAGACACAGGTACCTACAAGAGGTATCTATGGTATAAATAAGGACAACATTGCATGTAGATTTGGTTCAATCTTCCTCTTGAAGATGATCACTTGGTGATTGAAACACGTGTCGAGGTTTTAAGATAACGGTTTGGTGTTGGGAAAAAACTCCAATAATATTCATTACAACACCAAAGTTCCAAACAGTGCATCACAAAAGCAGAATCCATCAACCTCGTACAATTTGAAATTCATTCTTTTATTCCAACTACCATATAATCTCATATCAACTCCATGAGAGAAGCCAATAACTGATCACTGTCATTTGATGAAATTCACTCGAACCATACCCCTTTTAATTTAAGCATATAAACCTGTCTTTTGAATCGCTCAGCCTGTTGGTGGAGTTTTTGTGTTTAATACGTTCAAATAAATGAACTGACAGACACGGTGAGGAACTCTAATGCTTCCAACTATTCCCAATTGCTTTTCAAATACACTGTTCAATAGGAATTTTCTAGTATATTATAAATAGCGTAACAACAGGTTGAATCAATCGTATATTCTATATGCAAAATTTAATGCCAAAAAATTGGGGTCACCACGCAAACAAACAATATTTGTGCTTTCTTTGGGATGGCATGTAGACAAAATATGTTTACCATGGGTGGGGTGTCACACGTGGAGATAAGAGTTCTTCTGAGCCCACTCAGTGTCACTAACGGACCTTCGAGATACCGGACACCTTCCTTCATAGAAAACCTCGTCACAGTAATGCGGAGTTCTTTCCTTAGCTTCTCGTGGGCTCTTTCATGGGCTATGAAATAACCATGAAATTAGACTTTGATTCTATAGAAGAAATGGACGTCGCCGTCGATTAAACAATCTCAACTGTCATCCCTGTAATATTGGATCAAGAACAAGAATTTTTCAGATCTTCAACCGCTGCTCCTGTCAATAAACCTAGGAAGCCAGGTGGTGCTGTCAAGAATCCACTTATCACCTTGTCTAGAGCATGATATCAGCCGTTCACCAAATTCTTGAACAGCCGAAGCAGAATCTGCATTAGGAGAGTAAACAAACTCAATCCTCAGGCAGATAAGCCAATGCTTACGCTCAAACAATAATTCACCGAATCCAGAGACGAAAAAGCCTTGCATGGCTAAATCGTCAGGAACAGCTAAGTTACAGGTTGCTGGGAAGGTTTCTGTGATCATTTAGGTGGAAATCTGGCACCTGGGACAACCAATAACCCCAATATTAATCAATGAACTAGAATAGCCCTCATGGCTGCCGAAAGATGGTCCACAAGTACGATTCCAGAGCTGCACATTCTGAATGATTATAGGATCAGGAGAACGTATCCTAGCAGGTATAAGCAGTTAGTACCCACAGCCCTGGTAAGATATCATAGGAGACATACTTCCCAAGCCGACCATTGGTGTTGCTTACCCTTTGATGAAGGTAGCCGCAGACTGACCGCTGATCAGGTCTCCACTAGTTTGAGAAACATATATTATGGTCTATCAACCAAGGTAACAAATGAAGTAACCAATGGGCTTTGTTAAGAAGCCGTATTTAATTGGTCGAGTTCCAATAGTTATGAGCTAAAATTGCAGTGGAGGGTCCAATAGACTCACTCACTTTGGTCCTACCCTACCCCTAAGCAAAGTCAACCCAGTCTGTCAACCCAGCCATATAAATTCACTTTGTGTATATACATTCCAACAATTAGAACCGATTTGGAAGTACAGCGCATCACCAGCATTCGAATTAGGTATCAATTTGTAATAAAAAATTACTCACCTCTAACTCTTCCCCACGGGTATATTGTTGCTGTTGAAGTCTCCTATCATATTTTGGAGTAGCTGCAACATAGCCAGCCTTGCTTACAGCGGCTCTTACTGGAATGGGGTAATTTAAATTTGGCTGTACAGTTGCCCTTACTGGTATCGGATAATTCTGGTTAACGTAAGTTGGAACTCTATCTTGGCTGGATTCTGCCTCGCTGGAATGAGAAATACAAATGACTTTCTTCGAACAAAAGAAATTATACGAGTATTAATATTTGTTTAGATTACGCCCGTATATTATTGAAGAACATTTAATATCTGTTTCAAAGTGGTTGACAATGTTGAGTGAAAAACAAAGAAATGAAATTACGGTAAAATAAAAATAACCGGAAAACGGTAAATTCTCGCCAAACGGCCATCTCATGCTAAACCGGTGAAGCGGAGAGAGGGAAGAGGGAATGCGTGAAAGCACTCGAATAACCTATAAATAGTCATCTCTGGGAGGAATACTCCCATCATCACCCGAAGACGATTGTGGATACTAATCGAAACGTCGTGAAGTAATTTTGATTTTTATTTCTTTTCAATTGTTCAATTTTTTGCTTATTTTTATTTTACTGTAATGTCATTTCAGTGTTTTTTACTCAATATAATTGTTATTTTCAGCTATTTTTCCAATTCTTAATTTTATTTTTCAGGGATTTCAAATCATATTATATCATAGTAGACAATGGCAGTTCGAACTAATGAAATTCAATATTCAATATTATTACGTCCCTGAGTTCGTAAAGGGGTAAACTTTCAAAACTTCTTTTATTCTTGATTATTCTACCACCCGTGGAAAATGCAACGAGAGTGAAATATATTGGAAACTGACTGAATTATTGAAAGTTGATAAAAGTTATTGGACAAAACACTCATTCTCATCTCATCTCATTTCAAATCGTCTCATAATACGGAGTAGTCAATTGCAGAGAGGGACGACACTTGGTTGCACAAAACCATACATAGGTAAGTAGCAATTTTCTATATTTTAGGAACGCCTTCTTTTCAGTATTCAAGCTTGAACTAGCTACATGTGGGTGGCTACTTGATATATAGATATATAGATATATAGAACAGGATCCTGTGGCGAGTAATGAATCCAACAAAAACAATTTTCACACACATACAGTACTAATTATTGTGTTACTTTCTTATTGTATTTCAATACCCAGTTGTTATAAAATAAAGCATGTAGGTACAATTCTCAGAATAATAATATAGTAATATATATATTATATAATTGCTCTGAGGTACAATTCTAACGAAAGCGTCATCTATGGTATCGACGAAAAAGTCGAAAAACTTTGTAAACTTAAACTTCTACATCGACTATCGAAAGCGCTTGTCTTTCTTATTTGACGTTCGATGTCGCTACTTGGCTTTGCAACAGACCGCCATTCATCTTGGATAATTAAGGATTACTGTTCTGTCGATACCACTGACTACCCTGTTCGAAATCAAGATGGCTGTCGAGAGATACCATTGACATATTTTCCGTTAAGGAACATTTTTAAGCTGACTTTTACTCAGGATTGTATGTCAGGTCGAAAAAGTTCTGTTTGGAATTGGATTACAAATGCTTAGTTTTTGGTTATTATTTCATCTATAATTGTTATACTTACGAAAGATTGGATTTGTTGTACGCAGATGTATATGAAAGAAAAATTGGATTGGAAAAATATGCCCCAACCGACATTTCAATGAGATGTATGTTATAGGTTTTTGGCTTTCACCTCTCTATCTTCACCAATTTAAACAAGACTGATGGTAAAAAATCAAGTGAGCGTATGAATGGGTTTATGTTACTGTCATCGTAACATGAGTAGATTTTTCTCATCCGTGACATAAATTCGTAATGTTATGAATGGAATGGGTTCTTCAACTTGTAATAATATCCAGATAAGTACGGATGAGGACAAATGTCATTCCGAAACTTCGAAGCTTCAAGGATGACAGAGTTCCATGTAAGTGAAACTTACATGGAACATAACATCAATCTTTCATGTACTGTATTGTGCAGCTTTCCTATGAATGATATCTGATTCCATTCCATAACTAATGTTTGGAGTATGAACTGAATAGGAAAAAGTGATTTTCGTATAATTCTATGTTCATATAAAAATAGTTGTTTCGAAAGTATTTTTCTTTCTTGCAACTCAGTGTTCACATAAAAATAGGTGTTTTGGGGAACTTTCTCTTCCAGTTTGAATCTGAAAATAACTTTTATGCATGATAATCAATTCCCCTTTGGATTCTCTTATCATAACAAATTAATCTTCAGATATAAGAAGAGAGAACGTATAACTAATGTATTCAAAAAACACTTCATTGTTAGATTTTCACTAAACGATTTCACAAAAACGCAAAACGTGTTTCGCCATACAATGGCTTCTTTGGGAGTGTCTTTACTAACTAATTCTACATATTCAATGCTTAATATACCTTATTTCACAATTTGAAGTTCCTACATTTCAAGTACCTGATTTTTACCTAAGTTTGTAATGAATTGAATTACCTGAGCTTTTGTCCCAGTTTTCTCTTTTGACAAAATATTTAGTAACGAGAAGTTATTCAATTTTAATTGACCATTTAGTGAGTCCGAATCTATTGATTTCTAAACAGTCTAGAAGAGTGTTTCAAACTCTTCTCTTCTAAATGTAACACGTCGTACTCATGATTGAACTCATGTCCTTCTGCTAAAACTATATAAGCTGAGTATATAAGCTGACTTGTGGCTCTTGCCCAAAACTTTATATTGACCAAACAGGGAGAACATTTTTCCAAAGAATCAAATAGCATAGAAATAGTTTCTTAAACAAAAAGACCAATTCCACATTTGAAAACCACTTTTTAGTAGGACATGAGTTCAATAAGGAATACGATGTGTTAGCGAAATAAATATGAAAAAATAAATACAGATTGGTTTCTGTAGTACCTATTACTACATTGTAAGAAATACCTCAACTCACCTATCGATATCGTCGTCATACAATTCATCATCTTCTTCCCTATAGGCTACTGTTGGAACAAACGTTCTTTTCGTCGAACCAAAACCCCTGTTCTGAAGATGACTTATCTGCTGTTGAGACAGCTGCGTGTATCCTGGGATTTGGGTAGGCTCTGGCAAACAACTTACTGTGGCTAACACGAAGCAGCATATCATTAAAGGTATATTCATTCTGTGGGAAGAAGAAAATAGAGTAAGCAATGAAATGTAAAAGGCTGCATATTGAAAATGATTGAATTAATCATCGACCTTGATTTGTTCAATCTGTCCTCAAGGTATTCAGAATAAAGAATATAAACAAAACAAACAATGATATGCAATAGCGGCAGTGTCTAGACTGTGGATGGATGACGAATGTACGCTTGGGATCGCAAGTTGGAACCCAAGACTCCCTTCTTTCGTAGTAAAGGGCACATATTGAATCTGTTGTATAAGTATTTCGGAGGATTTTGAGATTTTTAGTAGTTCAATAGCTGATTTTAAAATAATTTCAATTGCATAAAACAATTTACCAGTTTTTGGTGTACCTTCATAGACACGTACTGTTCAAAAACACACATCATCGTATTCTTTATTATTAGCGAATCTGACAATACAACTTTGTTTTTCTAATCCGAAATATTTTAACATCCACTTATTATAATACTTAGTATTAGGAAGTACTTGAGATGCTTTGGTTACCTCACGTACTAAGTAAGTATGAAAAAGAAACTAGTAATCACATTACTTCGTATACTATTATGTAGTACTATGGAATTGACCGCGGTGGTAGTGCGCCCGACTCACGATCGGAAGACCGTGGGTTCAATTCCTGCCTCGACCAGATATTTTTCTGGAGAGAATTTAGCTCGCACAAGTTTCTCAACTTCTGAGAGTTGTCGTTCGTGTGGGGGCGACAGTTGATTAACGGTAAAACAGATTTTAAACAGATTAAACAGATATATGCGGGTTGGCTGTCCTTGTTGATCTTTCACTGCCTGAACCACTGTGCATGCTGTTTTTGGCAAGTGCATTGGCTTGGGATGTGGGGGTTGAGCAAACCTAACTATATGGAAAGTTGAGTACGTAGAAAATGCTAGGAGTAATCAAAAAATATCAAGTGAAACTCAAGAAAAGACATATCTATTAACATTTGATTCTAGGGGTTTTTGAGACATAAATTATGAATCGATGATTATTTGACGAATGTAACTGGCACTTGAAAACTCAAAATACTGTTAGTACACCTTTCAATGTATGAATACCCTCAGAGTTGATTATTGAATTGTTTCATCGCGGACGGCTTTATAAAAAATATTGACTTGTTGTTTGTAGGGGTGCGACAATTGATTAACGGAAAAACATATTTTTAACATCTTTTCCTCATCTCAATTGTCAGTTTGTTATTTGTATCAGTCTCTTGTCACATCGTCACATAATTATTATAACTTATTAACTCGAATGAAATGAAACAGTACCTAACTATAGACTATATATAGTAAGGAAGGGTGTGAATAGATAATCAGTGTAATAACTATTGATGGATTAGTTTTTAATCTATTCTCCATTCGAAATAGTATTTTTTTGGTGAAACCAAAAAATTACCATTATATCAAAAATAGATTACTAATAACCTCCCTCGTCTCTCTCAGCTTATTTCCTATTGAAACTTTTAAGCCCCGCATGGTTCGCGAAAACCGATAATATTCAGATATATGAACCGTTTTTCAAACCATTTATATTTATAATATCATTTGTGAAGGGCCTTGAGATCGTGATATGAAATTTTAAGATTTCGTAGGAATTATTGACATGACAATAATTTAATGACGTTACTGGAAATTCTGGAAACTGTATGGCCTGATGAAAACACATAAAGAGTAGTTTCGTTTATAAATAGTCCGGTAATAGAACTGGGAATACATCTCAATAAGTTGTTCAAAAATATTATCAATTTCGTCCCGCCTCACAGCATTAAAAATTCACTGACTTTAGTAAAAAACATACGAAACCAAACCACGCCACATAATTCAATTTTAGTTTCATTCGATGTAAAGTGTATGTTCTCCAACATACCGTACAACTAGTGTAAGCCCCTCATTTTGGATATGTAAGATCAAGCCATATAGACCATATCACTTCCTTTGCAGTTCCAACAGCTTTCGATGTGTGCCTAAATCAGAGCTACTTACAGTTCAACAACAAATTTTATAAACAGGATTCAGGTTTACCAATGGGTTCATACCTTAGTCCACTTTTAGCAGACATATTTATGAACAACTTGGAGACCACTATAGTAAATTCCGATGTGGGTAAAAAACGTATTCATTTTTGGTACAGATATGTAGACGATATTCTCGCCTGTTTCAGCTAGAAGTACCACACGACAGCTGAACCAGTTTATGATATTCAGGAATAATCTCAATAGCAACATTCAGTTCACACTCGAAGCAGAGATAGAGAAACAGATAAATTTCTTAGACTTGGCCCTTACACACAATCAGAATAAATTTGAGTTCAATATTTTCAGAAAACCTAGCTGTACAGGCATTACCATCCCAAGCGATTCTTTCCATCCAGACAGTCATAAGTTAGTAGCCTACAATTCAATGTTGCACAGAGCATTCTCACTGCCTTTGTCTGCTAACAATCTAGCTAGGGAAATTGGTATATTTACACCAGATAGGTCATAATAATGGTTTCAACGCAGATACTTATAAACTCTTATAAACCCCAGATTTCTCCAACTTGTCCACTTTGTCTTTGGCATTGAAAAAGAAATCAGATAACCTGGCATGTGGTCTGAAGGCCACTTAAACATTGTTTTTTCTCAAGTGGTCTTCAGGCCACATGCCGGGTTATCTGATTTCCTTTTCAATGCCAAAGATAAAGTGTACAAGTTGGAGAAATCTGGAGTTTATCTAAACGAATCTAAACGATACGATAATTTTGCCCCATGCAAGGAAGGGTTGCGAATTCAATTATTTACAATCCTTGTAAATTCACAAGAATAAACATTGCGGGTGCAACCTGTTAAATGATCAAATTGATTTAGTTTACTCACCGGTTTTCAAATAAGCATATCCGCATTGTAACTAGTAAACAAAATTCAGGTACTCAATCAAGCCAAGTGCCTCTATTATTACCTACAGGAGGGCTCATGTAATCAACCATTGTCCTTATAGGACGAAACTGCAGTAACGTTAGTTACAAATAAAAGTAGTAAAAAATATTGAAAGGTTTCAATTCCCTTTTTTCATTAATTTCTGGAAGCTTTTACTATTTTTTTTGTTAAAAATGCAGTATCCTATTCTTTAAATAAAATCAGTGCTGATGTGTACATGAAGACTGTCTAAAACAGTGGATATTGAAATCAATTTAATTTACGATAGAAAATCGATGTTATTTCGTAATATGGACTGAAGATGTTATCTAAATATCAATAGTATGTCAAACTTATGGCCAAATAATTGGATGGCAATGGGATCATTCATAGATGGCGCTGGCGTAGTTAAAACCTAAGTAGGGGAGAAGAATATTGAAGGTTGGTGGGGAATAAGGGGAAAATGAATTTGAGAATGATGAGAAGAAAACTGTTTTTTTCCCCTCCTGAAGACGCCAACTTGATTAGTGAAACGCGCGTCGAGAAGAGTATTACATTTCTGGTGATTAGGAAAAGTGCTTGTTTTTGGATACAATAATTATATTTGACTATGAGCCAAAAGGAACGAAGGACTCGTAGTTCAATATTTTTCTTATCAATTGGACACATTCATATTCAGATTATTCCTGTATAATTTTTTCTGATTGTTTGATAATATATTCCCATTCTACATTTTATTTGGCTACCTAAGGCTTCTGTTCAACTGTTTTCATTTTCACGATATTTCTGCTATGAAGTTCATAGGTTGTTGAAGTTTTCTCATAAAGATAGTTTAAAAAAACATGGTTATTGCTTTAGTTCAACTCACCAAAACAAAAATTATAAAACTTGTGAAAAATAAAAACCTTTTTTGCAAGCTTAAACAGCACAGAAACACAAATATTTCTGAATTATCTGGTATAGTGTATACGAAGGCAATCCGAACAGCTGAAAAAAATACTAATACACCGGGTCTGATAAATTCACTAATCAATACCTCTCACAAAAATAATGATTAGACCTCGTAAATTACGCCACGCCACCATGCCATACAGAGAAATTGCCGACGTTCGGTAACTATTTAGTTTTTATGCCATTCGCATATAGACTATAAATAATTTGTCAAGTACAGCTAAACTATTACCCTAATTGTGCCATTACATCAAATATCGTAATCTCAAGTTATAGAGATTGCAAAAAATTATCAAAATTGGTCTCTCAATTTACATCAATTCCTCGGTTTTTAATGATTTAGAATTGATAAATACAAAAAAATTCACAAAATTTGCCTAAATGTATAATCATCAAACCCAATTATAAAAAAATATATTTCCTATTATATTCCTCGCGATTCGTAAAAAAACGACACTGAAAATATGATGATAATTATATAGGTGGAGTTGAATTAATTTTGTGTGTCGAATTAAATAGTATTCGAATACAATCGAAGTTCAAGAATTATCTACAAATTCTACCTATAGTAGTGAGACCAGAAGTGAAAAAAAACATCAAAGACAATCCATGGTAATTCTATTTACATTTGTTCACAAGAAGGATTTGAAGCTTTAATAACTTTTACTTATTATATGCGAGCGCTTTCGATAGCAGGCTGTGCTATCATCTTCATGGCTCTACTCAAACTGCAGTTTGAGTAATTTGAGTATATCCGATTTCTATTTTGGTCTCAAAAATGTTCCACCAAGCAGAGATAGAGAGTTGAATAACTGTCAACTTTTATATTTGAGTATGATGGTTACTCATATAAATAAACGTTTCAATAAAGAGTTCAGCAGCCTGAATATCATGAAACACGTGTCTATGTTTTGCCACTTTATTGGGTGTCCGATATGTTCGATAAATTGTCTCCTTCATTTATATCAAAACACTCAATAATCTTTAGCTGTCTATAGCTATCTGGTAGTTTTCTTTTGAACACAAGATCTATTCGCTGAAACCACAAATGTGCGACTAGCTTCTGCTAGTCTTCACTTGGCTTCACCATACTGATGATGGACCAAAAACACGAAACACGTGTCTATTGTTTGCCACTTTCTTGAGTGCATCTGTCCGATAAATGATATCCTAAATAATCGGATAGGTTCCCAAGGTCAGCAATTCGGTGTTTTCATCTGTTCAGACGTTTAGGCTTCTGCTTTGAAGCCCTTTTCGAGAACCAATTGAAACAGAAGTTACATGATTTGATGACGAGGTCGTAATTTATGTGACCCTCAAATCTCTTCACTGGCTTTGTTCTTGTTTTGTTCTGTTTTTTTTTATTTTTTTATATTGGTACACTCGTTTCGAACAATGTTCACAGTTTCAGCTATTTCAACACATTCACATAGTAGGCGAGAAGCATAAAAGATAAGTGTTTTGCGTGTTCGACGATTTTCTGATATCGAAAAAAATGGATCAAAGAATTTTATGTAGAAAATGGGAATTAGGTGCTCAAAAACACTTCACTTCAGTGGAATACGGTGATTGTACTCTGAGCCAGAAAAATGTGCTACAAGTGGTACATACTTTTCAGAAAAGGTTGACAATTTGTGAATGCTCCAGAACATCAACAACAGATGAAAATTTTGATAAACTGAAGAAAATTGTTACCGAGAAAAGTCGAATCACTATTAGAGAAGTTGCTAAGGATATCAGCATATCGATTGACTCATGCCAGGCAATTTTTTCGGAAATTTTAGACATGAAATGTAGCGAAGTTCGTTCCAAAATTGCAGAACTTTGACCAATTGTTGAATGAGGTCAACGGCCATCCAACCAAAAGGGTCATAAGTGGTGACGAATCATGGGTATATGGTTACGACATCGAAACTAAGTCCAATCGTCCCAATAGAAGAGCCCAGACCAAAAAAAGCACGCCAAGTTCGATCAAATGTCAAGTTTGTCTTGACGGTGAAACAATAACCCTTTTTTTCAGTTTCTGTACCATTTTTGTTCATAACATGTCAAAATGTTATTGAGAAATATATACAAAATTTCAGAAAAATGTGTTATTGGGATTGGCCGCTACTTGAAGATAATTCATAACGTATTCATATGTATGAACATGATTCGGGAAGCTATTGAATAGTGGAACACGCGTTGTGGTTTTGTAAACAGTTTAGTGAAAATCTCACAATGAAGTGTCACTTGTATTTACTCTCAAAAAAATTCACAGAACCTAATAACATGATTACTCTAAGTACAATATATACATTCAGAGTACCTTTCAGTACCATCTGACGTAACATGAACAACTTATTTTTGCACATCTTCAAGTCAAGACGAATCATATTTCGTTTGAAAATTTTTGTAACTTAAAATTATCGAGTACGGTCCTAAACAGGGGACACATGAACAAATAGTCCCTTTTTGGATGGTACAAAGATTTGGGAAAACCTGAAAACGATTGTATCGGTTATATGCCAAAGCTGTAATTGCATTTAGTTCACTTGCCTGTCAAAGGCTGTAAATATTTAAAACCGGTATTGTACGCACCTGCAGATATTGGCAATAGAACCCAATATTTTTGAAAGTTTTACAACACATGGTACCGAATACCAATGGCGTGTATTTCAAGGAGAGAGGATTACATATTTTTCCTATTTTGAGTATAAGAAAAAATAAAGAACACTCGTATTCATAAATTTATAACAAGTATATTCTGTTTTCAAAGACTTTGAGACTGCTCATTTTCTACGAAAAGCCAAAAAATTCGTTTAATGAAACATAGAATAAATGTATCTTTATTATGTTGAATATTTTTCCCAATCAATAACAATCATAACGGTTCGACAAGACATGACGTGTTTTACTTCGTCAGAGTAATCTTCAATGAAAAGTGCTATTTTTCTTATACTATGCAGATATTTCCACTAAATGAAAATATTCCACTTCTGTCTGCTTGTCTACGTGTTAGGAATCACACTTTAAAAGGTAAGACCTCGTTAGTCCTTAGCTCGCACAAGTTTCAACTTCTGAGGGTTGTCTTTTGTCGAGGGGCTACAGCTGGTTAACGGAAAAACATATTTTAAACATATTTCAAACATATTTTTAAACTTGTTCGGGAGGAAGTGTGATTTTATTTTTTTGGGAAGAAATTTTGGCTTTCTACTTTTCCATCTTCATAAAAAAAATGTGGGAATCTTCCAAAGAGAGGAAGGGGTCAATCAATTTCAAAAATAAGTTCTTTACATATGTTTAGATCAAGTCCGAATATCAGAAACCAAAGTAATATTAAAAAAAAGACACCGAAAATTCTATAAGTTTAATGATTTTCACAAGTCATTTTTTCATGTTACAGTGAAAACAAGAAAAAATTAACTGGCAAGAGACTGTATCAAGATTACAATTTTAAACCTCTTATCATATCGAAGTAAATGGTTCGAAAATATAGATTTTTCATTCTATTGGTTTTTTTTCTCAGTGCCTATGGAACCAAGAAAAAATGAAGGCTCAGCAACTTTCACGGATTTTCACAGCTACCTACATAATTGATTACAAATAATGACATGACAGGCACTGCCAACATTAATATTTTTGATAAGTAATTGAATTTTAATTTTGACACTAAAATTTTTGAGTTTATGTTATAATATTATTTTGCATTTTCAGTAACTTATATTCTCCATAGGTACACCAAGCTCAAACAATATCAAATTGCGTATAATTTCATATTTTTCAAAATTTCTGACATGATAATTCAGGAACGAACTAATAGAAAAAATACTTTTCTCTTTTTGAATGCAAACGGGCATTGGCAAAAGTACTCAGAAGAGACGATTCCTCTCCTAAGAAAGAGAGATCATCTTCTGCTTCACGTCCTCAAGTAGTGAAAAAAAACAAATTTGTATTCAGTCAGATTTGAACTCAAGTGTGTGAAAGGAAATAAGTCATCCTCCATAGTACATGGAAGAATGGCAAAAAACGCAACTATTCAAACTGTTTTGGTATTTCGATATACATTCGATTATGAATAATATATCTTGGATGTTTTATTTTTGAAAATATTTCAGAAAAACGTTTATTTTTTTATTCTTCCTTGCCAGTGTTTCGAGATATAATAATTTCATCATTGGGGTTCAAAAATTAGTATATTAATTTTACCATGAATCACACATCTTTATCAAGAGAAAACAGATTGAGCTATAAATTTTCTACGAACGAATTCATCCTTATCTCTATCAATCTTTCTAAAACAATTTGTTGGATCCGAACTACTACAATATCAGTGTTATAACTGTTACAATGACCCCCTTTTATTCATTCATTGTAAAATCATTCAACATCATTCAAGAAACAGTATTGGGTCTACGAACGTGAATTATTGTTCGATTTTCAAAATGTTTTTTCAATATTGAACGGAAATCAGTTTTGTGGAGGAAATTAGTGTTTTCATCTACCAGATTTCGGGTATTTTCACGTCGTACAATCTGAAAAAATATAATGAAACTTTATACAGATTAAACAATGGCGAACATTTTAGTTCATTTCGATTAGTTACTGCAGAAATTCAACATACTTTTCACAAAAAGGTATTCTATTTATCAGTGACTTGTTTTACTCAATAATTTTGCCTATCAATAGAAATATTAAATAATTGAATAGAACTGGCCGATACTTGATGAAAATCCATATTCAAAAAACTAACCAATAGAGTTTATTCTATGATGTTCACAAGCATAACATTATGCTTGAAGAAGCTATTGTATAGCGAAACACGTGTCGCGGTTTTTGTAAAACCCTTATAGTGAAAATCATAGAATAAACTCTATTGGTTAGTTTTTTTTAAATATTAAATTATACTGGTAATTATCTTAACGTTTCGGAAGCTTTCGTTTCGGCTAAAATCTGCTTTGGTTTCTACTAAAATTTGTTTTCATTTTTACTTTAATTTGCTTTCGTCCTGGAATCTAAAATCTGCTTTCGTTTCGTAATCTAAAATCTCCCTCGTCTGAAGACGCAGTGAAAATATCCAAAAAAGAAGTCGACACAATTTTTTCAGAAATATTGTATTTCTGAAGTACATTGCAGTATAGATAAAATACCTGGAAATCATTGTAAATACCAATATTAATTTTCAATTTGTGTTTGAAACGACAGTCAACTTTATAATAATAATAATAATAATTGGTGTTGGGAAATAACTCCAGTAATATTCATAAATGTAGATGTGAAAAATTTCAGTTTTTCCATTTTTTCAAAAAATACAAAACAGATTATTTCATCTAACTCCTCACTCCCCTAAAACACGCCTCTGCTGAAAAGGGACAAAGACTGAAGAATTCAATGGATTTGTCACGGTCGAGGTAGGAGGCAACAAGAGAATGCCCAAACAACGCACAATAAACCTTGGTCCAGGCCTCTGTACGTACACCCTAAACTCAGATCCGGTCTCAGAACACGGAAGGAAAATACATTTTTGGTGCCCCTTTCGTATGATTTCATGACATTCTGATTATGAGCAAATCTCATAGTAAAATAAGAAACATACCTTTTTGTATACTACATAACTGCATTTTCATCTTTTTTATATCAGAACATCTTGCACATCGTACACAAGAAGTGACATTACCATGAAAAAAATCGCCAAGGTGTATTGAACCCAAGAAAATGTTGTTTGAAATCAAGTTTTTTCAGTAATTCATATTTTCCGACAACTTTTTTTATAGGAATGTTATTTTTGAAGTAAAACTTCTTTACGCGTGTTTGACTTTGGGAATAAGCTGGTGAATGCGTGAAGAGAGCGTTACGAAAAATGTGATAGGGCGAGGCGAACAGAAGTTGAGAAGGAGGTTTGAGTTAGCGAAGACAGAAAGAGAGAGTTTCGTTTTGTATATTACTGTAACGGCAGGAGAGAGAGAGATGAAAGCATACATTTACGGTTGATTAGGCTCTGAAGAATTAGGAGAAAACTATCACACGTTGTCACTAATTTTAGCAGGAGATTTCAATGTTAATTTCGCGTCCGAAGATGTCAACTCTTGGTAAACTGTCTACAAGATAAATTAGAAATACAAATGAATAATAACTGTAATTAGCCTACCACAAGACATGGAACAACAATCGATGCAGTTTTCTCAAGATACCTCTCTAATTTTCATTCGAAAACATATGTATCTTATTCCTCACACTACATATAAGCCTATTATCTCGGTCTTACAATCACAGTAATTACTGATGTATCCGATAATTAAAATAATAAATAAAAACAAACATTCTATTCAAAATATTAATTTATCAATGAAAACCCATAATGAATTTGAATATTTGTGGAAAATTAATATACAGTGTATTCACCCCATATTGTTTCGCATTATCAAATGCCCTATGATTAGCATATTTCAACAAAGTATAAAACATATGGTCTGAAGCTTATGATTAGGGAGCTACAAATTATTTGATTTGAAAATGAGCCACCCTGAATAACTTTTGGAATAATGATTTTCAGGAAACTATAGTATACAGGGGGACACATTTTGACATATTCACATTTGATCTAACTTTCCCTATCGCACCCCCAGAGAATGCTACAATTTTTTTTTATTGGATCAATTGTTTTCCATTATCAGATGTTCCATGATGAACAGATTTCAACAAAGTAGAATATATTATGGTCTGAAGCTCATAGTTCGGGAGATAAAAATTATTTGACTTGAAAACGAGCCACCCTGAATGAATTTTTGTATAATCTGTCACGTAGGTAGGTTTCATAGGTGTTTTTGTGAAGTATACTTCAAAAAAGTCTTATTTTGCCTAGTAAGTTTGAATTCGATATTCTCTTCATTTTGTATTTGTCTTGTTCTACAATAACGATTACCTACCAGGTGAAGTTACAAATGGTGTTTCTGTTTTTGTGAATTCTTGAGAAGCAATTTACACGCTTCGAAAACGGTTTTGAAAAAGTGAGTTTGTACTACCAGAATGGAAATAGTGCTAGAGCTGCTGCCCGTATGTTCAATGAAAATCATCCAGAAAGAAATGTAGGTACTACACAAATACGTTTTAGAATTGTTGAACAAATTTATGGAAACTGGATTTGTTAACACTAAAAAGCATAACCGTTCAGGAGTTGTCAACGATAGCTATTTGTACTGCAGTTTTAGGGCTCGTTAGACTAATGGAAAATTCGCAATATCTTACTAAGTTATCTCCAGAATCAGGAATCAGTCGTATAAATATTTTCAGAATTCTAGCATCAAAATTTCTTTTATAAAATTTGTTTCTCGGATGAATGTACGTTTAGTTTGTACGGAGTGGTGAATCGGCATAATTGTCGATATTGGAGTGATACGAATCCTCATTCATACCGTCAAGTTCATACCCAACGACCTAAAAACCTGAATGTTTGGCAAGGAATTTTAGGTGACCACATCATAGGACATTTGTTTATCGATGGTAATTTGACCAGTGATAAATATTTGGATATGTTGGAGAATCGAATAATACCATGCATCAATAGAACTATTGAGGAGGATATAAATTTATTCGAAAACGAAATAGTTTTTCCTCATTATACAGCTCCAGTGCGACAAGTTTTGGATGATCATTTTCCTGGTCGCTGAATTGGCAGAAGAGGTCCTACAGAATGGCCACTAAGGTCTTCGAATCTCATTCCTATATATTTCTTTCTATAGGGTCATTTGAAGTCTAAAGTGTATGAGATGGAATCAACAACAATAGAAGATTTGAGAGAGAATATCATGAGGCATTTCAGAGAAATAACTCCCGAGATTCACAACCATGTGAGGGCGTCAATGGAAGCTCATTTGTACCATTGTATGGAAGTTGGTGAAAACGTTTTTGAACATTTACTTTTGAAAATTTTTTCTTCTTATTGTCCAGTCATCAGATTTTGATTCAAAAATCAATAAAATATCTCTTTTTCTGATTTATTGCTTCCCAATTTTTCTCAGGAACGAATATAGGGTGATTCATTTTAAAAAAATGGTGACATGCTCTGGGGGTGCGATAGGGAAAGTTAGATAAAATGTGTCCCCCTGTATACTATTGTTGACAAGTTTTTTAATTTTTCCTGAAAATCATTGTACCAACAGTTATTCAGGGTGGCTTGTTTCAAATGAAATGAATGCACTGTATGTATATACATATGTTTTACTTGAGTTCTGTGGTCTAGAGCACACTCGTTTTTTATCTGAAAGTAGATAGTTCACTAAAAAAGTTGGGTTTTCACCAGATTTCATGAAAAACAAATTCTTTCTGTTGGAGAAAAATATCACACATTCTTTTCGTAAAATTTAAGGTAATACTGAAAAATGGTTCATCTGAAAGTTTGTGGTCCCTATATTTTCTATAACTTCCGTATTTTTTTCAAAAGGTGTAGTTTCAATGGAAATGATGAAAAACCATTTTTCACTCCAAAAATTCACCCCACTTCGTCCCCCGTAGCTTGATAAACTTTTGATTCATTTTTTCTCTTTCTTGAGTTCCTAACAGTCTTCTGAACTGGTTTATGAGGGAGATTTGTATTGAAATTTCCACTGTCGTATCTGAAGGTTATAGGTGCCGATTTTTTGGGCATAAATGAAATTACACCATTAATTAGTTCAGACATGGTCTTTAGTTATTTTTGAAAATCCTAAATGTCACCTAAAGATTTCAAGGTACAAGGTGTGATAATTATTGATATAATTCCTAATAGACAATTGTATTCCTAACAACTATTCAAGATACATGCATTTATCTGAACCACTATACAAGATAGATGCATTTGTGGAAAAGAAAAAGATTGGCTTTCTACTACTCCATCTTGATACAAAAAAATGTTGGAAACTTTCAAAGAAAGGAAGAAAGCAATTAATTATGAACAATCTTCACAAAGGTGTGTAGGTCATACAAAAAATTACTTTCAAACAGAAAGTGGAAGAGAAAACCTTTCGAAATAACTACATCCTTCAATGTTTGTATGAAAGTAGTTATTTCGAAAGGGGTTTTTATTCAGTTTCTTTGCAAGATCTACAAATCTGTGTGAAGCTTTTTTACCAATCAATTTCTTTTTTTGTGTGATGAAGGAAAAGAGGAAACCTTTCTTTTTCTAGAATTAATCTCTCCTAAAATTATATCTCTTTCAATTTAGAGCATTTGTTTTATAAAAATATTTATCCCATTTCTGAGCATTTGGGATAGATTGAAAATAACCTCGTTTGTATTCAAGAAATACTTTATCATAAAATTTTCACTTAACAGTTCACAAAACCACAACTTGTGTTTCACTATACATTAACTTCCTCAGATGAAAGTATCGAAAATAAAATAAAAATAGTTGTCAGTGTACTTTCAAACAAGATTATTTGACAAGTGATAATAGACTCTTTCACCAATAGTTACCAAATACATGACGCTGTAAAAATAGTTTGGTAGAAAATCCTATACACCATCAGTTCCGAAATGACAAAAGAAATTATTATTTATGAAGTTAATGATCCGAAACAGAAATGAATCTTTTATGGTACCTCTAGGTCTTGTTTTCTTGAAATTCCTTCTGCTTTTGATAATGCTTTAAAAAATGATCACCAACGGAGATCTGTTAACCTGATGCATTTTCTGGCGCTCATGTATTCAAAACGTATTCGTCTGTGATTCAAATACATTCATTCTGGCGTTGAAACGATGACGTCACATGAATTATAATTTGAATCGTATTCATGATGATTCAAAACTAACGTGAGGTTGGTTTTGAAACTGAATTTGACGTTACGTTACGTCAGTTGTCACTTTCTGCTTTGATTGTTTTCGAAAATGTATTTATCAAACACTTTGTGAGGATGTACAAAATAAAGCTGGCAAATTATTGCTTGGATGTCGATTTCAACACTTTCCAGAGTTTACAAGGTGTGCAATGAAAGTTGTTCTTTTATTTAGAGATTTTGCATTTAAATGTTTTCAGATCCTGAATGTGCCGCAAATTATTTAAAGCAAATTCAAAAACACTTTGGAGAGGATAATTTGGAAAATAAACACTTGCACGAAACCCTAACATCAGACTCCTCAATGTCATCAGAATCATCAAAAAGTATATGGACCTCCGCAAAAAATCCTACTGATGAAGATGTTGAAGCTTGTTAGGCTTTTATATCTTTGAAGAAATCACTAAATGATATGTTCAATAACAAAAACTGTTAGAATGAATGAAATGGGATTCTTTGTTGGAGAGGGCGTTTCAGGTAGAGAGAAGTGCCACAAGAAGTTTATGAATTTGCAGCATTCCTACATGAAATATAAAGGTCAGTCAAGACAAACTGGGGAAGGTTTTTTAAAAAACCTCAATTTTTGATGAGTCAGATGATATTCTTTGGGACAAGTACAAGTCCAACCCTGAGTTTTTGCTGGACTTGAGTAGATCATCATCACCTCACAAAGAGACTCTGGAGGACCCAAGCAAAATAGACGCTGATGAATATCTCTGTCGACCTTCAACTTCTGAATCTGACAATTCAAAAATAAATGAATTTAAAGCAATTAACAAATCTGTCCGTCCCAAAAAGTCTGTTTTGACCATTGTAGAGAATATAATAAGAGAAGAAAGGACTGTAAGAACCAATCAGTTTGAAGAACTCATCGATGTATTGAAGGTCCAGAATCAGTGAAGGCATGAACAGACAATGGAAATTACTGAACTGCTAGAAGCAAGCAGACGGTTCATCCCAACCGAAGACTTGATTCTGAGAAACTTGAAGGGTAAAGTTTCATGTATCATGCACTGACTGGTTTATACTTTTCAAAGAATTAGTGTATTTATTTTTTTGTGATATTTGACTTTAGAACAAAACATTTATTTTTTAGAAAATTAAGAATTATTTATTCAGATCTCTATGTCGGAGTATTATATTTATGTTACCAGATTGAAAGAAATGAATGTTATTTTCAAGTAAAGTGCATTACTTTTAAATCGAAAAGGGAAGAGAACAGAAATGAGTGAGTTGAATAGTTTTTATTCAAGGCACATTGATTTATAAAAATAAACAAAAAAGTAGTTACATTGGTAGCTGGGCAGCTATTGTTTCTCGTTTATTTTATTCTCATATCAATCATCTTCTGGTAGTGGAATATACTCATTCCATGGGTCATTATTTATATAACAAAAATTGTGTAGTATACAACATGCCATTATAATTTTAACTGCTTTTTTTACACTATTCACATTGACATAGTTGAGGATTCTCTATCTTGACTTGAGAAGTCCAAAAGAGTGTTTAACTACTATCCTTGTTCGACTCAATTTTGTGTTGAAATTGCGTTGAAATTGCATTCAAAACACCATTATCTTCATAAGGCTTCAGCATCCATTTCAATAAAGGATAAGCTGAGTCACCCACGAGATGATACTCGTCTGAAGGAAAATACTTTCTATATTTTCCTTGTTCCACATTATTGAATATTCCTGAATTAGTAAAAACTCTAGCATCATGAGCTGAACCAGGAAAACCTACCATAACATTTATGAAAATTTTACTAGCTATTACTATTCCCTGTAATTTGATTAAGTGTTGCATTTTTCGGTCAATATAACTATTTTGTTGTGGATATGGAGCTTTGAACTTGATATTGCAACCATCAATGGCACCACCTGGAAATCCAGCTCTATCTCTGAAATTTACTTCTATTGCAAGTAGTTCTTTAGCAGAAGGCCACATTATATAATTATCTAAAAGCCCTAGTATTGAATCCAAAATTAACTCTGTGCTTGAGTTAGTTGTACTCAAACCGATATTGAATCTGTCAGCTACTGATGCTAAAACCTCTCCCTTTCCAAGCCACCAGAGAGTCATAAGGATCAATTTTTCAGAGGAAATATGTTAATTTCCTCCTACAAAATCCTTATGTATTTCTTCACATTCTATATCTCTTAGTACAGTGTCGAATGAATCTCGAGTCATTCGAAACAGGGAGAAAAAGTCATAATTGATGTATCTTACTAACCATTCTTCAGCATAATGTAGTATTCTGATATGTTGTTCACGATAACTCATAATTATTACTATATGGTTTATATAAGTATTATCATTTATTAGACCATGTAACACCACTTTGATCATTTCATTAGTTTCTTCATATTGTTGGTTAACTAGATGAAGGAGAATAGCTACTTGTTGATCCATATTTTGAAAAGTTTGTTTATTATTGAATTTGACATCTGATACAAATTGAATCATTTCATTCTGGCAAGTCTCATTATTAATGACGTCACTACGAATCGTTTTTGAAAACATGCTAGAATACGATTATAGTGTTCGTTTCGGATGTTATTATTGCTACCATTTTTGTTTCTGCTCATCAGTTACCTAAAAACGAAAAAAAAAAATCTCAAAAAACTCTACCGTACATAGGGAGACGTGAAAGTTTCTATTGTGTTTTTATTCAACTCAGTCAACCAATTTCGAGGGCCGTAATTTAAAAGGGAATAATTCACACAAGTATAATCGAATATTACCGAAAAATCCCGAAATATAAAATTGAATTTAATTTCTCAGTATGAAGTGAACGTCTACGATCCAAAAACTACAACAAAAAATACAGGTCCGCATTTAAAAATTCAAAGATGGGGGTGGCCCAAGTCCTGGCCCTGTATGAAAGATTCATGGATATATTCTGAGAGCCCACATCAAGTGTCAATAGCAAAATGTGGACAGATTTTCAATATGTCTGCGAATAAAGAAAATATAGCCAAAAACATAGTTTGTGATTTTTTGTTTTTTTTCTGTATATCTCCAGAACCAAAAAAGCTTTATTCTATTTTTTACATCATTGAATAGGTCACTAAAATACGCAACTTTGCCGACTTTTAACCGACACTCTTATCGTTTACGAGATCCCCATTTACAGAAACGAATTTGCACTGCACTCAAAGTTACTGAAATTTGAACTAGGCATGTAAATCAAATAAGCAACCTACTTAAAATTTCTTCTGGTCACGAACTTACAGCTTTCAGCACTGGATGCTTTTTTGTTAATTGAATTTTCTGTAGTATTGACATTGAGAAATGATTTGGTCTTTTGCATTCAATTTTAAATTGTTACGTCATCTTCAAAGAGAATAAAGTGATTATTCTGCATTTTAAATTCAATCACATGAATTTCGATTGTCTTTCCATAATTCGAAACGCATTATTACAGCATTAAATGTTACGTATATTGAATATATAGAAAGTGAATGCTGTACTTGATGTATTTCTTTGAATCTGTGAATTGTCTAAAACGAATTAACCAAGTTTTTGTGGGAGTATTTTATAACATTAAAATTTCTCACAGTTAACGTTACCTCAGTATATTAATAAGCTTGAGAAGTATACATTCCACAATTATTTATCACCATTCATCACGGTCAGGAATTAAATTATGTGTATCCCATTCGTGGGGTAATTGTGACATAACCATCACATTCAATTGGTTGTGGTTATTTACTGGTATTCCATGGACTTACATAAACAGATAAACAAAACAACTAGATAATCGAAATTTTTAATTATCTTCTAAGGAAATAATTATACTTATTTCAAATGTGTTTTCTATTCAATATCGATCACGAATGGAAAATTGGCACAAATGAAACTATCAGAATACATTTTGAATTTCTATAACTTTCGTCGAGTGGAATGAGATATAAACTCTGAGGTGAGGACGATTGAAGGAGATGTTTTGGGCAACATAAAATTCAAAAAAAGATAGTACAGTACAGAAATGAAAGTTAATTATGTCTGCAAAACTTTAACGTGATATTTCGCGTAAATTGTACACTGCCGGGCATAAAATTGGAGTCACATATTTCAACATGTCCTGGAAAAAAAATTTGTGGTTGTCCAAATTTATCTGTCAACACTGAAAATGATAAATTCTACTTTAGTTTGGTAGGAAATTAAATGAAAATTTTTACTCTGGTTGAAAAATACAAAATTGTAAGGGCTTCAGTAACGATTGTTTTCCTTCTCTTGCAGCGATAACAGCTTACAAACGACGAGGCATGCTTTGGACCAGATTTAGGATAACATTATGCGGAAGATTTCCCCACTCTTGTACCAGTATGTCACGTAGTTCTCTGCAATTTTTGGGAGCCGGCACATGTCTCCGTAAACGTTTCTTGAGCTCATCCCAAACATGTTCAATAAGATTTAAATTTGGACTATGCGCAGGCCAAACAAATCACGTGAGTTGAACCTCTTCAAGATACCGAGTAACGATCTGGGCAGTGTGTGGCCTTGCTTTGTCATGCATAAATGTTGCGTCGTCTCCAAGAAAAAGTATATATGGTAAAACATGGGCTTCTAGAACCCCTCCATCAAGTACCTATGTACATTCAATGTCCCCATTTTCGATGAAGAATAATTCCGTGTGAGCGTCAAACAAAATCTGCTATCTGCCACCAAATGGAAGCCGCTCGGCAATACAGGCTTGAGGTCGTCTTCATACTCGTATCCGAGCCCCATCTGAGCCCCTAAGACAGAATACTCGCCTTCAATTCGCTACTGTCCAAGCCTAGTGTTCTCGTGAAAAATTCCAATCTTGCAATCTGGTGTTCACGGGAAAGCGGCGGGCCAGTAGCAGTAGAAGATAATCTAGTAGCACGTAGTCGCCTTCTAAATGTCCATTTTTGATTTCTTGCAGATTACTTCGAAGGAAAACTGCCGTAACTGTTCGGTTTCCTGAAGCACTAGATACGAGAAATCGGACATCCCTCAGGAAATTTTCTGTGAAGATTCCTGCACTGACGCCTGTCGGATATAATTCAACGCCGTTCGTGGTATTAGCCAGTGGAGTAGTTGTTTTCTGATAGGCGTCAGTCCATTCAACCTACTTTGTAGGTATATCCGAGACGGGCTTGAACATTTAAAGTTCATTTCTTTAGATTTGTTTACTGACTGTCTTCAAGCATAGTTCACTGACTAATAAGGAAGTTTTTCTTCCTTATTCAGAGGAATCGGGCAAATTTTGGCTATGCAGTTGGTTAGTACCTCGTCCACTAGATGGAGTGACATTTTTTATGTTCGCTCCAACTTAAGACGAGGAATGAAATACTCTGAAAGAATTTCGATGTTCAATTATGGAATATCATTGACTTTACGTCGATGATGGTCACTATCTTCCACTGGCGAGTGGCTAAGGAGCCCGAAACCGATCTGCAAGTGTGCCCGTTCCAAAATTGAAGATCGACTCTTTCAGTTGTATTGCCAATTGCATATGCAGGAAATTTTCTGTGAAGATTCCTGCACTGACGCCTGTCGGATATAATTCAACGCCGTTCGTTCGCCGTTTTCTGATAGGCGTCTAATGAGAATGGGTATTTTTGTCTCGACGTGGGTAGGTTAACCCTGTATTGTATTAATTGTTTTCAGCAAATGGATTACACTATATTAGTAACTTACAATGAAGTTATTTTTCAAACTGGTATGTTTAAACTATAAATTGTTCTCATCCATTCCGACACCACTTGCATCTGCAGAGCTGTGTCTGGAAAAGGATCTTAACAAGTTGAAAGCCATCAAGCCATTTCATGAAAAACATAAAATGGAGATTATGGAAATCAAGTTCAACCTCCATATTACTCGAACAACATCCCGACATGTCGATTTGGGTGAGAATGCCAAAATGTTTGTTACTTGCATTAACTTATTGACAATATTTTTCATTATTATATGCCCATCTATAAGAAGCGAATTCTAGTAAGCAGACAAGATACTTTTTCTAAAAGAATTCGTATAAATCTCTACATACTGAAATTATAAAGAAACTCAATTCCAACTAGTTAAATACGTTCTATGTAATCAGGAAAAAACTATGATGTTTTTCTGATTCACAATGTTGGTTCATTGGGTGGAGCAGCATAATTAAGTTCCATAAAAAGAGTTCTTCTTTCACGTCAAGCAAATGAAAAGATTTCTATAGTATATTAAAGGAAATAAAATAATTCAGTCAATTTCATTAATTTCCAATACGCTTATTTATGTCATCTGAGCAGACATTCGAAAGTGAAAGTTTTACGAAACAGTTTTGGCTCGTATGCAATATCTGGAGCAAAAAATATATCTTACACCTGACTTAACCGCCTAAGGTAGTCTTGAGATACCAACAGTTACATAACGGAGATAGGTACAAAATTGAACGTTACTAAAATATTCATTTACAACAAAACAAATTACTAAAAATGTTCGATGATTTTTAGTTACTGCGTAACATGGACAGAAAATTAATTTCTAATTGGAATCTTGCTAAATGATAATTTAACGCTAATTTCTACTGCATTTCTATACTTTTCCTCTAGTGTCCCAATTTCTGTTTATTAAGAATGTTGGCAATTTCTACATTGTTAATCCAAAGTATAAAATATTCTCCCATGTACAATTTTATCTTCGAAACAATAATTGTCTTGACTTTTATATTCATCTTTATATTCATCAGATTATTACTTCGTGATACGTGATACTTCGAAGCTCCGATATAAACTTAAATTTCAGTGGGTTTCTCACAGACGATTATTTCTAAACTAATAACAAATTAATGGTATTGTGTTGTGCAACATTTGATGAAGAGAGCAGTCAATATCTAATTTTGATTTACTTACAAATGAACAATATTGATATTGAGAGTTTAACAAGATCATAAACGAACATCTGTCCTAAAAAATTTCACCATCACAAAAAGCGGTAGCCAGAATCTACAAATAATTGACGTTAAGGTGCTCACACACGTCCACAGTGATAAAATGAGAAACGATGAAACGGAAATTACTTTGAAGCAATTGTATGATGAAATAGTGAGAAACAGGAGTGAGTTGAAAAACAGTATTGAAGCTAGTGAAGTACGAGTCAGTCTGAAAATTGAATCCCTCAAGATTAAGGTGAAGAGTTTAGAAAAAGAAAATCTAGAACTCAAAAATAAAGTTGAGTCACTAGAGAAAGAGAATAGAAAGAAAAATCTAGTCATTTTTGGGCTCGACAAAAATCCTAAAGAAGTATCAATCGATTTCATATGTAACCAAATCAAACAACTAGTTGATGTGAACCTATTACAGTCAGACATTAGCCATATTTATAAATTGGGAAATGATGAAAATTCTCCTATAAAACTTGAGTTGGTATCACAATTGAAGAAAAAAGAAATCCTTCAGAATTGCCGCAAACTGAAAGGATCAAAAATATATATTGCCCACGATCTGACCGAAAATCAAAGGAAAGAGAATAAAATTTTGAGAACTTATTTAATGCAAGCTAGAGAAAACACCCAAAATCGGTGTTATATCAGAGGAAATAAACTCTTTGTGAATAACATTGTATATACCATTGAAGACCTGGAATACGAAGAGAACCCACACCTCAAAACTAATAGATATTTCAATGTCATTGTGAAAATGTAATATTTCAATTATTATTATTATTTATGTGTTATTTATAATGTTATTATCTGTCATATTTATGTTATCACGCACAAGTCACTTCTGTGACTTTTGTGATATTGTCTGTTTGTTCAACTAAATTCTCTATCAAATGTATATAATGATATATCTGTGAATAAACATTATTATTATTATATTATTATTATCTTATTTGGATTGACAAAAAAATTTAAATGCGTCATTGATTTGTACATCTGATATAAGGCAGAAACTAATGGAAACGGAACGATGAGGCCAAGGCCACTGCTCCAAACAACCTCGCCTTTTAATGAAGAATTGTTTTTTTTAAATCACCAATAGAGAAATCTCTACATAACGATATTGGGTTAGTTTCATAAAATTCGTCAGCACTTCATCAGTTATAATGTAAAAACATATTTGATATTCCATTTTTCAACTCCGAAGAATTCCAATTCGCGAAATATTAAACAGAGTGCTTTTCAATTTGTGAAAACAACTAACAGTTGGGCTGAAAAGTTGGTAGATTAACAGATTTTTATATAAAATTTGATTCGATTATTGAATATAGTTGCCTTCCAAAGCAGTACAATGATTATAGCTGTCATAAAATTTTTCGATACCATTTTTTTAGTACGATTTGTCTTTTGCTTCAAAATATGCCTCAGTTTCAACGACTACCTCTTCATCGGCGCTAAATTTCTTTCCAGTGAGCAATCTCTTGAGGTGAAAAGTCTGGAGAGTACGGTGGATGCGGAAGCAATTCAATTTTTTTAAGGACAAAAAGCAGGCACCACAGGAAAATCCTTAAGTTCTCCAAATGAAAGAGTTCTTAAACAGTGAAGTTCGAGGTGTACTGAGTTGAACCTCAAAACGATGAGCAGCCGCAGTCCGTCGCGTATTTCTGATACGTACCGTTCTAGGTGGAGTCAAAAGTGCCAAGTCACTTGAACACTTCCTGTATTTGTATCTATGGAAGAGAGACAAATCTCCAACCTTTTTCGATGTTCCAGACTATCGAAATTGCAAGTGATGTTCGCGTCTCCAATCAGGAGGATGGCTCTTTTCTGGATGGAATCCAGCAGCATCAGTGTATGCTTAGTGGCGGAGTTCCTTACATGAGAACAATACTCCAAAGAAGATCTGATCTGAGCTTCAAAAAGCATGAAAATTTGCTGGGGTGTGTACATTTTTCTGGTTCTGAACAGTGTTTCAAGCTTTTGAGAAGCAGCCTTTGCAATTTCAGCTACATGATTGTGCCAAGACATATTGGTGTCCATTTTAACAAACGTATCGAAACAGAAAGCAGAATTGTCTGTTCTGACATTATTATATTCGGTTCGGAGATGTGCCCAACTCATGCACTTTTTCCATCGTTTTCTTGATTTCTTGTGAAATGATGGAGCTCTGTTTCATTCATTGTTACATATCGACGCCTGAATTCGGGTTTTTTATTGTGTAACAGTATCAAACACTGCTCAGAATCAACAATTCGTTGTTTTTTTTTCTGATTGATTCGGCTGTTACTTGTTGAAGATCCATAGTAATTTCAAGAACTACACCTCACGATTTGATCTCCAGAAACTTTGTGCAGATCAAATCGTGAGGTGTAGTTTTTGAAATTCATTGTTGTTTTTGGTCGATTGTGAGCTCGTGCGGCATCCACTTTGAACAGAGCTGTCGCATACCCAAATATTAATGCACGACATGTTCAATACGTTTCTTTGATATCTTCAGAGCCTCAGCTATCTCGATCAATTTCAGTTTGTGTCTTCCAAAATTATTTTGTGAACTTTTTTGTTATTTTCGTCGGTAACAGCCTCTTTGGGGCGGCCACTGTGTGCATTGTCAATGTTTGTCAAGGCAAGCCTTGGCTTCAATAGTTTTTTTTCTCCAAAAAGCAACATTTTATCAACACACGAAACTACTTTTTATCCATTTTCTTCAAACTAACAAAAGTTGCTTCACTTAAAATCTTCTATCCCACAAACTTGAATTCCACATGCTGTGAAATTTGTACAGGTGCCTTTCGAAGGTCACGGTTAACTAAAACTCAGATTGACTCAATACTAGAATACTAGTAGCCCATCTGTGTGATAGCCTACAGACTTTTCAGCCCACCTAATATTTATCTGGCGTGAAAGAATGTAAACCGTAGAAACTTTCAATAAATATGTAAATAATGTGAATTTTCGTCGGCTCACGTTTGTAAAGCTATCTTTCTTCGATATAGCGAATGCAAGCTATTTATCCAAATGAGAGCCTCGCTGGTTAAACGCAAACGTTGACTGATTTGTCTTTCTTTTTCACTTATGGAAGAAAAGGATGCTAGATAAAAGTTTGTATTTCATAGCGTATTTCATTGATGACGCTTGTGTATTCTTTCGTCGACCCAACTGTATAAGCGATTTATTTATATTGAGTGTCCAGTGTACTGATGAAATGTAAATTCTGGCGCACCGCTTGTACGAAGGTGATGTTCACGCTAGATTTAAATCCCTGTAGAATAGATTCATTTGAAAAAGTGGTCTTGAGAAGGAAAAATGTACTCCAAATAAAAGAGTTTTAAAAAAATGTAGTTCAAGTTGAAATAAGTACCAAGAAATAGTAGTTTTAGGTCCCAGTCGGAGATTTAGTCTGACGTAGTGAGCGGAGAAACTACCTAGATTTTGAAAAGACATATTTTTATCCAATTTGAAATAAGTTTCGATTTAAACAGTTTCATTGAGTTTTCTTTTATTTTCACATCGAGTTCTGCTTCATTTACTTTTTTTTAGTTTTTTAGCAGTGAATGGTTTTGTTCACCATCAGCCAGAACTGAAATGTTTTTCACATATTCATTAGTATAGACATTTTTGAAATGTTGACGGTTCGTGAATTAGTAGCTAGTATTCGATCATATAACTGTAAGGACAAGACAGTTCTATTCTCAGCGAAATAATATATTCGATATCTGTTCTTTCCAAATATGTCATTAATTGAAAAACATGCCCATCCCCGGAAACGCCAGCGCTAATAATAAAGAACCATCCATGGTCACTTCTAAAAATCGATCTTTGAAAAAGCTGCAGACATGGACTTCTTATTTTTGATTGCGTTGTATAATTTGTAATCTAATAATTTGATCTTACTTTTGATGGTCGTTAAGGATATTAAAGCATTCCAAATGTACAATAATGTTCTTTTTAACATGTTTCTCCATAATTTTGGACATCACAGGTAGTAAAGGGGGTTATTTGAAATATTATACCTGGCCTTTCTGCCTTTTTCATGAACTGTAATGGTTTTCCAACCGGAAGGAACAGCATTATTTTGTATGACTGGTTGAAGAATTTACAAATCTCTACACAAAGTACAAGTTCGGCGGTTACTTTATTATATTATACAAATCTTTGTTGGTATGTTGCAGGATTCGTTCAATTAGAGATGAGTTGATTGGAAATATTATTATCCGAAAATCAACAGTAAAAATGATTGCTAGTGGCTTCAGCTATATCCATTCTCATCATTTTATGATAAAAATGACCACTTCAAAAGTTTCCGACTGAAGTTAAGACCCAGATGTACACTGGTACATCTGTAAGGTTAGGAGAGATGTTTGTTTATGATGGATGACAAGGTCTACTCTGATTCAATAGCCATCACAATCTTTTAAGAGTGGAAAATACGTAATAAATATTTCGAGAATAACGACCGCAGCCCAAAAGTCACAAGCATACATAAACTGAAGGAAAACAATAAATATATAAGTGATCAGCAGTATTCAATTAATAAAAAAATCATTTACAGAAAATCTGAACAGAAATTAATGAAGTTTTATATTGTCATTGACGTTTGGGCTCAATGGATGAAATGATATTGAGATATTGATATTTCAAATTCTCCTTTATCGCCACTTCAATAAGGTAAAGACGGATTCACACCAAACGGACAAAACCACAACAAAAAACTGTGTCGATTTCAACAAAACAAAAACTTGAATTGTCAAAATAAGAAACTTTGTGTCGCGGGCGACTGTTTTTGTCAACAACGAAATGTTCCGTCGGCAGGCGGAAAGATCAAAATATTTCAGACAGACAAAAATTAATCTGAGTCGCGTGTTTTGTTGTGAAATGTTTTCTATCGTTTTCACCACAAGAATTTTGAAATCTATTTTTCCGTTAACCAGCTGTAGCCCCCCCTACAAACGACAACCCTCAGAAGTCGAAACTTGTGTGAGATAAGCACTAACGAGGTCTTACCTTTAAACATGTGATTCCTAACACGGGTTGGACGATTGGAAGTGAAAATCGATTATCCGGCCTTGCATCCGGCCTTGTTTTCATCATGACTTCATAGACAGTCTAGACTATGTTTTCATAATCGGCTGCGATTTTTTTATAATCAAATCTTTTGAGCGAAAGAAGCGAAAGCGAAAAAAAAGAGATTTAAAATCCGTTTTTCCGTTAACCAGTTAGCGAAAAAAGCAAGATACTATATAAGATCATCCATCGTTAAGAAGACAAATATATTATGGAAGGAATAAAATTATGGCAGATTTGATAAATGATGGAATGAATGGAACTGAGATCATCGTTTCGTAATTTTTCAAGAACGTCCAATCACGAATTCGAGAACTTGTTAAATGTACTGGGACCAAAAATTTTCAAACAGAATATAAATTACAAATATGATATATCCGAACAGTTGTTTGTTGCTTGTGAAAATTCACCTTAAGACTATCAAATAACGAAAAGTGGAACGAATTCGTTGAATTTGCATGCGAAGTTATATACATTTTGACACGTTTTCTCAGATGAACAATAACATGAATTCATGTCGCTTTCTTTTCTACTACATCTATTATCTATTCTTTTTAATTACAATGATGTTAATGAAAACAAAACCACTTGCTTTCTTCGATCAATAATTCCAGTTTGTGGAAACCTATATCGGTTACATTTAAAAATTACAATGATTATTTCAGAACAATTGTCACGCTCAACTCGTTCTTAATTAGTTTGCCCGAGAGCCAAGCAGAACATCTGTTAAATACCAGAAGAAAGCGAAGACAGGGTTGACTAGATTAGAGAGTTCAAAGTAATTTTCAACACATTGACCTAGAAAGCGTCGGAATCACATAAAAAATGATGTTTCACTTCTTCTGAAAATTTTCAAAATATACTTTGTTAGCCCCCCTTTGAGAGTTAAATTTGTCACCCAGGGCTACAAAACATGTACCACAATTACACTTGAAATAATCAGTGTACAAAATATCTTCAACATGTTTATGATTTCGAAGGCTCGCTATGAAGTGTTTACTTGTGCTCTGAATAGATAATGAGTTAAGACGGACTATAAAAAATATGTATTCCATAATAAAGTTTTGAAAACGTACAATGTAATATTCCAAAACCTCTGAACCCTCTTCTCGGCGGACGTCCAACAAAGTTGACGTCTTCAAAAAATGAAATAGTATGCTTCGGATGCTTCGGAATAGTACACTTGCTTAGGATGTTGAAAAGTTGAAATTGTGAAAAAAGTAGTTATGTCAGATACGGTCTATGGACTATTGAGGATTGGGAATACAAAATAATTAAATTGAAAAAAATATAAGAGAGTAAACGAGCTCGGCCACAACTTTTCGATTTTGAAGTCAGTAAGGAAATATTTAGATTGTAAATTGATGGATGTAGCCATTACTACGTGATAGGAAATCATGATGAAGAAAAGAGAATCGAAACTTTCTATGTTTTTTACCACTTTTATTTGTAACTAACGTTACTGCAGTTTCGTCCTATAAGGACATTTTCAAACAATGATTGATTACATTAGATTGAGTACCTGAATTTTTATTCAGTAGTGACAATGTGGATATGCTAATTTGAAAACCCGTGAGTAAACTAAATCAATTTAATCATTTAACAGGTTGCATCCGCAGTGTTTATGTTTGTGAATTTCCAAGGATTCCAAATAATTGAGTTTGCAACCCTTCCTTGCATAGATAAACTCCAAATTTCTCCAACTTGTCCACTTTATCTTTGGCATTGAAAAGAAAATGGCATGCGGTCTAGAGGCCACTTCAGAGGCCTTCAGACCACATGCCAGATTTCCTTTTCAATGCCAAAGATACAGTGGACAAGTTGGAAAAAACTGGAGTTTATAAGCTTAAGTGTCCGGAGTGTATTAGTGTTTATGTGGGACAATCTGGTCGAAATTTCCAAAAACGGTATACTGAACATGGAAGGTCCTTCAAACTAGTTCTTGAATCTAAACGATACGGGAATTGTACACTATGCAAGGAAGGGTTGCAAACTAATTTATTTGGAATCCTTGGAAACTCACAAGTATAAACATTATACTTGTGTTTACTAATACCTAAATCCATCTGCAAATCAATTTTGACATCATTGTGATTTAGTGCATGTCTTCGAATATATCCTATTTTCAACTTGAATATTTCGTCCACAGTCAATAAATATATGAAAATCTCATTGTTCTCAATCATCAAGAGACTACACAAATATATATACTCAGTTAGAACATATATTGTAAAATATCACCAAACCGCTATTTTAACGCCTCAGCACGTTTTTTAATCATCAAGTGATCATCTTCAAGAGGAAGATCAAACTGGTGATCGAAACACGTGTCTATGTGTTAAAATAACGATTTGGTGTTGGAAAAAACTCCAGTAATATTCAATGTTATATTAACATTCTCTGGTTCTTAATAAACTGAGAAATTTCTATATTTGAAACCAGTGATTATATATCAAGTACCTTATTCTATTTTCTTTTTCTGTGTCAGTGGTGTCGAGTCCTATGAGATTATTATCCTCGTGTTCCGGGTATGTTATGTTACTAACTCTCAGAAGTAACTCTGAAGCTTCATGGCTATTCGTAACCCTGTCATCCATATAATGTAGACAAATTCTCATTAGAAAAACGCGAATTCGAACTTGGTGTATTTGGGTCAAGAGAAGGGCACACTACCACTACGCCATTATTATCGTCCAAATTAGGGCTTCAACAATGGATATAACAATTCAGAATGGGGAATGTTCCTCAATTTGGGTTATTACAGCAAATGCAAGTTTGAACAGAATAAAGTTGAGTTTAATTCATGAGTTTTTCAAATTCACTTCAAAAAGTATTCAAATTGATGTTTCAAATGTTGGGTTTTGATTTTTAAAGGGATTTGGTTCTAATTCACAAATTGGCAACAGCGCCTATATCAAATTGAAATAATTTATACGTACCTAGATATTTCACTTTAAAAAAGGAAAATTATCTTTATAAATCAACAATTAAGGCAAAATATAAATTATAGTTCAATACCACCTCCACAAGCCACATAAACAACAGTTGTTTTGTTATTCATTTATATATAGGAAGATAGTTTCGGTGCACAAAATGTCATCTGTCACAGAATATCTCGGAAGTCGTAACATAAGTGAACAGAACAGCACGCCTCTGAAATATGTCATCTTTGTTTGTCTCATACAGGTAACAGATTCATTGTCCTTTATTAGCTATAACCGAATCCCTTTAAATGTTGAATGCATTATTTCATTCCTCTTTTTCAAGTATTTAAATAATTTTTCAAAGAAAAAGGTTGAAATGATAAGTTTAAAACGCGTTGTTTTGAGCTCTTTCATGAAAACTACTTGATTTTCGTCAGGAGGAACATTCCCCATTTCAGTAATGGTTAGACATCATAAAAAACATATGCCACGGTTCAAATAATCTCCATCCATAAGTATTTTGTACATACTGTGTCCTGCATAATATTTTCACTAAAACATTATTCAGTAGATAGTAATCCTTTAAGTTGTAGGAATATTCTTTATTGATTTGTTCTATGAAATAAATAATTGAGAAACATTTGGTCCTCAGTTTATATTCTTCAGGTTAATTGTACAAAATGCAGTATTTGTTTACATACCCCATGCGGTTCCTGAATCCGTGAAAGCAAATTATAAAAAAGTTTCAACACGTAACAATCAAGGACCAAATGATAAAATCAGAGAATATTCTCAATATATCCTTGATGATACTAGAATGGTATTCGGGAGTGTTTAAATGTAATGAATGGAAAATGAAAGATGTACATCAGAAGGTCAAAGACAAGTTTTGTTACATAAAATGTTAGTTTATATAACTATTTTTAGATATTACCTACAACTAAAACGAGATGAACTTCACAACACCAATGAAGATCCAGAAATGGGCACGATTTATTGCCGCTGTAAATATATTTCATATTCTATACCGACGGTTAAATAACAGAACAACTAAATTCAACAAAATTTCATGAATCACAAATAATTCAATGTATATGGATTCTACTATTTAACTATAATAAGAATTCAAATTAGGTTGAATATAATTGGTTCAATATTCATCTCGTTATTCGAAGTTGTAAAATGTGAATCATTTAAGAGCCATTGAGTAAGAATGCAATTTTGTTCATGTAGTAACCAAGTCAGCCTTTTATTGAAATTGTGTAATTTCCATCGACAATAAAAAAGAAACAGGATTAGTCGGGGTCGGTTGAGAAGGGAATTCAATAATAGTGATTTCATATTATGACATTCAATTGTTTTCTGATCGTAAAATTAAGATAACGATAAAAACATTTTTACAAGTTAAAATACTATTTCTCTTGTAATTTTTTCATTTCACTGTAGCTGTTTTCGAATAATTATCAGATAAAATAGATCTCGGATGTGATATTGCTCATACCGAGTCATTTCAATTCTATAATTTTGAAAAGAAATTAAAAATAGAGATAGATAGTAAATAAATTAATTGTTTTAAAAAATAGTTATTAGTTGGGAAAGACCGATTTTGGCTTTCACTTCTCCGTCTATATACAAAAAAAATGTGGGAATTCTCCAAAGAGAGGAAAAAAAAAATAATTTCAAAATGAACTCTATACATATATATGTATGTGTGTTGGATAGTTAAATTTTCAGTCTATTCTTGTAAGGGTACTGAGATAATTTCGTGATTTTGAAAATACTGATATCCAAAATGATTGACTAAATTTCTATACCCACGTACAGGCGATGCCTATGTGAGTTTTCACTTTTATTCGTTCATTTAGTACAACATTGTAATTATTATTATTTTCAATATGTTACATAGTCTGTTCTAACGTTAACTAGTCATTGTTCTGATGTAGGTACTTGGATGATGCATATATCATTATTAATATTCAAAAAGTAGCATTCGATAAATGTTGAATGTAAACTCGATGACAGAACTTGGAAAAAACTACAACACAGTTTGAAAAAGATTGTTACTTTGAAATTTTTCCGCATTCTTAGAAAACACTGCGGCCTTATAAGCTTATCTATCAATGTTTGTATAGGTCCAGTGGCTGGACCTGTATCTGTTCCTTTGTCGCAGTGCCTGCAACTGAGTTGTTTTTCTCCGAAATAGAGCCCTATTTTGCCCACTTGACATATAATTATTATGAGCCGATCCCTACCCTTTCAAACAGTATATCAGTTTGTTTGAAAGTGGTTTACAATTTTTATTCAGTTCTTTTCTCAAAAATTCCTTTATGAAGGTTTTCCCTTTAGTGTTCCCGAGTATACTTCCAGTATTATCTATATTTCTCACTGACCTATTTCCTGATCTGGCCTCATACATGAATTGATGTTCTATGTTTGATAACTTCATCATTGTTTTATTAATTCTTGTTATTCTTGAGTGTCCTGACACCCAGTATAGAACCAATTTATTCTTACTGGTCAGTTCTTTCAGTTCGGCATGATATGTCACTTTTGGGATCATCAAGAAAAGACAGTAGTGATTACAAAGAAAAATATTGGAATAGAAGAATAACTGAAATAAATCTCAGTAATATACATATAAAAGAAATGATTTAGATAAAATTTAAATTGATGGTGTATAACTGGTGTATATATAATTTCATAAATTTCAGATATCCAATTCTAGTATTGCGCGGAGAAGAATCACTTATGAAGGATAATTGTTTTGCTTCATAGATAATTGATTCCAACTGACTTTTACTTTTGAAATTTTCATTTTTAATTTTTCACCAATTATTTTCCAACATATTCAAAAACTAATTATTCCGTCCATATCTTATAGGAATCCTGCAGAGTACTATTTTAATTTTTGTTGTCACATTTACTATTCAGTCTGCATGTTAAGTTGTAATATACCATAATTCCAAAATAGAAGGCACTGACTGACGTTTTTACAGTGGTGTACGGAAACTATACTAAACAGATAAGAAAAAATTAAGATAAAATATGTAGAATCACAACCTTGACAACAATCTTTTTGTTTTAGAAAACTACTATGTAATCAAAAGTTTGATAAAAAATTAAGTAATATTGAATTAGCTGCGAGGAATTCTTTCAAAAGAATTATCAGTTTTTAGGAAAGAAGAAAGTAGAAAAATACAAAACACTTGTAGAAGATTTACTTGAAAACTAATGCAGAATGGGATGTCGCAGGTCTCTCAAAATTCATTTCTTGCACTCCCATTTAATTTTTTCCCAGAAAATTTGGGTGCTGTCAGTGACGAACAAGGGGAAAGTTTCCTCCAAGACATACTGACAATGGAGTAACCTTACCAAGGCAGATGGGATGCAGCAATGATGGGGGATTATTGTTGGTTCCTTAAGAGGGAAAACGATGAAACATATAAACGAAAGTCAACATTTGCAAAAAGGTTATGCACAAAAGACTTCATTTGAATTTTTTTTTTCATGTGTATTGTAAATAAAGTCTGTTATTCTCAAAATATATTGTTTTCTTTCTTGTTTTGATTTTATATTTCCCTTTAATATGTGGAAATTTTTGTATAAAATAAAAATAAAAAAACTATAACTCAAAAACTTCACGTGATGGAAAATATTTGATATTGAAGTCGCAGTCAGGATGCTTTTAACGCTCATGAATAGCCATTATAATATTAGTCGCAACTTTTTTTATTTGTTAACTAGTGTATTGGACACTGATTAAAACATACGGAAAGGTATCACTTGTGATTTGTTTATTCCTTTTGCAAAATTGCAGATATATATGAAAATATTGTTTTTAATCAAAAGGTATTGACGATGACAGAATATTATGAAGATAATTTGAAAAATGGAAAAACTTGTTTCATTTTAATGAGGCTGAATAATCGATTATTACCTATGTTCTTCTTTTTTTCTTTTGAGAAATTTCAGAAATTTTTATTGTTTATGGGTATAACATAGCAATGTTAGCATAGCAGGTCTTCAATTTCGAATCCCGTCTCCAAAGTATGCACAAATATGGTTCAATCAATAAATCAAACTTGAAATACTCACTTGTTACTGAAATCAATATCCACTATACTCGTATTATCAAGAACTTGTAAAGTAGACGGTCAGCAGACAACTAAATAATCCGATTATTGAATGAGAAATTTTGCGTGAAAGTAAAACAAGAGGGAGAGTGCCTCAAAACTTTCGCGTCCATGCCGCTCGCGGCCTTTGCTTTAGGTTCCGGACACAAATCAGGCGTATAGTTCGAGGACGATTGTTGAAAATTTTAGGATGTATTAGATTGTTTCAGAAGTTTTGTCCGTTTTAATGTCATGCGTTTTTGTAGATCATATCTCGATAAATATTTATTCTACTGTGCCGGAGTATGTATACTAATCGATAGAGAATTTTGTACATGGAAGCTGTTACACTTTTTTTACAAATTTCAATTTATTGCCTCTGTTCGCTTTATTGCTCACTATAAGATGTCATTAAGGAATTTTTGGCCAAGTTTTCTGTATGAATTCAAATTGAACCAAAGCGCTGACGAAACAGCCCGAAAAATTAACCAGTCATTTGGCAATGTGGTGTTAATGGACGCACTGTTCGACGTTGGTTTGCGAAATTTCCTTCCGGAGATTTAAGTTTCGAAGATGAGCTCCAAAGTGATCGACCTACAGTAATATCAGTGATTTCAAAAATCATGGAGAAAGTCGTAAACCACCATATCCTCAAATATTTGGAAGGCTTCAACATCTTGAGCGATCTTCAGTATGGCTTTCAGTAACAAAAATCAACAGGTGACCTTCTATCCAATGTCACCCATATTTGAGATAACGCAATCGAGAAACATGGAGAATCAAGAGCTGTTGCGCTTTATATTTCTCAGGCCTTTGACGCTGGTGTTCCCCAGAGATCCATATTGTCTCCAACCCTCCTTTTATTGTATATCAACGACTTATTGGAAAAAACCAAGAATCCAATATATTGCTTTGCTGTGACAGTACGCGTGTCTCGTCATTTCATTTGTATTCCAGGACATCGGCTACGGAGACACATCTTCAACGGCAGCAGGAGGTTGCATATCTCAGTGACGATCTAAAAGTGATTTCGAATTGAGGTGAGAATAATCAGATTCAATTCAATGCCACAAAAACCCTGGCATCAGTTTTCTCCAAGAAGATGAATGTCTCCGAACTGGATATAATGATGTCAGGTCAGATAGTTCCGCTTTCTGCTTCGATAAGTTTGTTGGGGGTTAAAATGGACACCAATATGTCTTGGCACAATCATGTCGCTGGAATTGTAAAGGCTGCTTCTCAAAAGATTGGAACCCTGAACCCTGTACAGAAAACTGTACATACCTCAACAACTTTTAATGATTCACAAAGCTCAGATCAGACCTTCTTTGAAGTATTGTTCTCATGTATGGAGCTCTGCCCCAAACATGCCCTGAAGATGCTGGATTCCATCCAGAAAAGAGCAATCCACCTGACTGGAGACGCCAACATCACGTGCAACCTCGATAGTCTCGAACATCGAAGAAAGGTGGAATCAAATAAACTTCCAAGTGAATTTAATTTTCAGCAATTCAAATCCAATGTGAATCGCTACTTTCGCCTTAAGGATTTTCCTCTAGTGCTTGTGTTTTGTCCTTGAAAAAATCCAGGACGAGGAGACTAACCCATAGTTTGGCAGAAAAACTGGGCGTCAGCTCCCATGCCGTTTTTGATGGTCTAGAACGTATTGGAACAATAGACAAAAATTGTCACGTTTCGAGGTATGTTCTTCTTTACTTTGGCGCAAACGAAACAATCTTTTTTGGATCGGACCATCACGTGTGATGAAAAGTGGTTCCTCTACGAGTCTACGGCAACAGAAGGCATTGGTTGAACACCGATGAGCCATCCAGGTACTTTCCAAAGGCGAGTTAATACTCACTAAAAAAGACCATGGTCAGCAGCTGGTGTGATTTACTATTACTTTCTGCAACCGGGCCAAACCATCACAGCGGAGTCAAATGGTGACGAAATCAACAAAATATATCGAAAATTACGTCAGCAGCAGCCGGCTCTGCTCAACGATAACGCCCGTCGTGTGGACGGGCGTTATCGTTGACGGTAACGATAACGTTGACGGTAACGATAACGTTGACGGTAACGATAACGCCCGTCCACACGACGGGCGTTATCGTTACCGTCATAAAATTGAATGAATTGAGGTTCGAACTTCTGTCTCATCCACCATACTTCCCAGATCACTCGTCAACCGACTACCACCTTTTCAAACACTTCGATAACTTTCTCACTGGTAGAACCTTAGCCAGTTAGGACCAAGTAAAACGGCCTTCGTCGACTTCATCGAATCCCAAGCGCCAAATTTTTATGCTGACGGATTTATCGACTTGTGTTGGCGGGTGATAACTGCCAGTATCCACAATCGAAGGCGATGTGGATACTAACAATCGAAAGGTCTTGAAGTAACTTTGTTTGGAATCTTTTAATTTTTAATTTTCATTTCTTGGTAATAATTTTTTAATTTTCATCTTGTGTTAATAGTTTAATTTTTGATTGTTGCTTGTATTTTATTTTAATTTCAGTTTTAATATAGCAATATAGAGAAATGAAAATGTCTATGTTTTTTACCACTTTTAATTGTAACTAATGCTTCGTCCTATATGGACATTCTCAAACGCATACAATAAACTAACAATGATTCATTACATTCGCCAAAATATACCATTCAGGTACTTGATTGAGTACCTGAATTTACAGTTCACAATGCGGATGTGCCATTTTAAAAACCGGAGAGTAAATTGAATCGATTTGATCATTCAACAGGTTGCACCTGCAATGTTTATGCTTGTTAATTTCCAAGGATTCTAAATAATTGAGTTTGCAACCCTTCCTTGCATAGTGCAGAATTTCCGTATCGTTTAGATTCGGTAACTTGTGGCTGCATGCCAAGGAATGTTTTGAAAACGTCGAATCATTTTTACTTGTCTGAAGGACCTTTCATGTTCAGCATACCGTTTTTGAAAATTTCGTCCGCATTGTCCCACATAAACACTATTACACTCCGGACACTTGAGCTTATAAACTCCAGATTTTTCCAACTTGTCGACCTTATCTTTGGCATTGAAAAGGAAATGAGATAACTTGGCATGTGGTCTGAATGCTACTTCCACATTGTTTTTTCTGAAGAAACCTGCGATTATTTCTGTTCTTTTTCCAAAATATGTTAGCGTTGCCCATTTCTTGATTTCTGGTTGTTTGACTGAGGATATATTAATCAGTAAGTGAATTTCCGGCTTTGTTTTCTGACTAACTTCTGGATAGTATCTGCGTTGAAACCATTATTATGACCTATCTGTGTAATTGTATCAATTTCCCTAGCTAGATTGTCCGCAGACAAAGGCAGTGAGAAAGCAAGCATACTCAATAAAGTACCTGAATGGTATATATTGGCAAATGTAATGAATCATTGTTAGTTTATTGTATTAGTTTGAGAATGTCCATATAGGACAAAACTACAGTAACGTTAGTTACAATTAAAAGTGGTAAAAAACATAGAAATTTTCATTTCTCTTTTCATTATGATCTACCACGTAGTAACATCAATTTACTTAATATAATTGTTATTTTTTAGCTAATCTTTTTTAATTTTCTACATATTCTTTCAGAGATTTCAAATCAATTTATATCATATTAGACAATGGAAGTCCGAACTAATGAAATATATTTTGCTATATTTTGTTTTTATATTTTTCTCCTAATTTCAAAGCGCATTTGCTTTAAAAAAAAAACCTTCATGAGTTCTGTAATATCGTAACTAGCGTTCAGTCTGATTTTCGTTCTCAACCGATAAAAATAATATCACATGTTCAGTTTTATTATTAGATTTTATCAAAACTTTTGATACTTCAGACCGCGGTCTTTCATCTTATAAAATGTTGTTTGGAACCGACTTCGTGTGTCCTTGATCACTGGATCTGCAGTTCTGAACATCAATCATGGAGTTCTACAAGGTTCCATTTTTGGACCTCTTTCAATTATATTCTATATTTTAAATTCCTACGAATATATGATATATTATAATATCAGGGGACAATGACATCAGTGTACATGACGCCATTCAGGTGTTTGAGAAGAAAAAATTTGATATTCGACACGAAACCGACATTGAAACCGATATTTCTACTAATGAAATAATTGAAAATCCATATAGGTTCAACCAAAAATGAAAACAAATCAAAAATTTCAAATAGAACACTGTGTATTTTTAGATCATTTGATAAGACATGAAATTCTCTTTTCGGTAGTATATCACAAGTGATCATTTCTATTCAAAATGTAACGTAAAATCCATTTTCTTCCAATTCAATATTGTCAACTGCAACTAAAATATTGTCAAACAAGTTGATATGGAGAAAAGTTAAAATTATTCACAAATTCTTGTGTAATTTTTTGATTCGTTCATCTCGACACTGGAAAGTGATAAATATGAAAGGATATATTTTTAGGAGAGAATAATTTTCAGAAAAGTTTTTAGCCCCCTAGTTCTCTATCTTGATACAAAAAATGTGGGAATCTTCCAAAAAAAAAAAGGAAGAATAAATTTCAAAACATTAACTATGTACAGGGATGTGTAGAGCATGCAAAGAAGTTACTTTCAGACAAAAACTGAAAGAAAAAGTCCTCTCGAAACACATATTTTCATATAAATTACACCAAAGAAAAATATTTTCGAAACAAATACTTTTATGTGAAAGCAGAATTATATGAAAAACACTTTTCTTTATTCTGGTTGCATTCCAAGCATTTGTAATGGAATCAAATCAGATATCATTCACAGGATTTCTACACAATATATTTAATGAAAGAAGTGAAATTTCACTTACATGGAACACTGTCATCCCCACTGCCAGACATCCGATGTTTCGCCGTAGAACACTTGCCTTATCAGCTCTTCAGTAGCAAATACGGATAACATTATAAGAAAAAACACTCAATTCATTCATAATTATAACGATTTTGTAACGGAATGGGTTGAATTCACCCATGTCATCGATTCTCTAATTTCCTCAAATCCCAGCCATAGCAATCTTTTATAAATTGAAAGGGTTATATTTTTAGGAGAAATTGATTTTTGGGAAAAAAATGTATGGCCTTCTACTCCATCTTGAAACAAAAAAGTGGGAATCTTCCAAAGAAAGGAAGGAATCAATTTAAAAATTTAACTCGATACAAAGATGTATCTATCATGCAAAGAAGTAACTTCCAGACACAAATTGGAAGGAAAAGCCCTCTCGAAACAGCTATTTTCATATAAACATTTAATTACACGAAAGAAAAATACGTTCGAAACAAATACTTTCTTGTAACTCAATGCTTAAATGAAAGAGATAATATATGAGAAAGATAATACTTCATTTGGAACACTGTCATCCTCAATTTCGGACATCGATGTTTCGGAATAAGACACTTATTGCCTCTTCAGCACCAAACTGGATGATATTACAGAATGAAGCACTTCAGTCATTCATAAAATCACGACCTCATGTCAGGAATGAGTTGAATCTTGAACGACACGTTCCTAAAGATAAAAAATATAAAATAATAATTAATTGAAATAAGTTCATTGATTTATTTTTATTCCGAAATAATTCCAGAGAAAAACAGAATGAAAAATATGAGTTTATCTCAATGATGAATCAAAAAAATATTAAATATCATCAATCATTTGTATGAGTAATTCAACTGCTAGGGCACCAGAGGGTGTATATTTCAATTGAAATGTCTGAAAATTTTAGAAGAAATATCGAAATACTAAATTGTTTATGTGAAAACATTCGCATTTTTTCTGTTGATCAAACAGTTTGATGCTTTGATTCTTAAAAGGTTACTATGGACTGTATATTGGGATTTAACACAGAGACTATATTGTACAATTTTTTTCCTTCCAATATCAGTTTCACCAGCTGCTTCTAGCAGCTGTCGCCTACACTTTCACATCTATAAAAGCAACTCATTTTGGGATATTTTCATTGTAAATTTCATGGATAGCCCCACACGCTTGACGTTTTACAATTTATTTCTACCTACATTTTCTATTTGTAATTCCAACATCAATTGACTATATATCATATGACAGAGTTATCTTCAGGGTTAATATTATCAGGTTGTTTCAAAATATTTATCTGTTGTTAGAGTCTACTTCAAACTATAATATCTCAGTGAATACTTGTTCAATTCAATCAAATGAGCGCCATTTCAATCAGTGCACTTTTGCCAACGTAACACAAGTCGATTCATTCCGTCAGCATACAATTTGTGTGCTCAGGATTCAATGAAGTCGACGAAGGCCGTTTTACCTGGTCCTAACTGCAGAAGGTTCTATCGGTGAGAAAGTACTTGAAAAGATGGTAGTCGGTTGGTGAAAAGTCTGGGGAGTATGGTGGGTGAGGCAGAACTTCAACGGTCAATTCGTTTAATTTTCGGACACTGATTTTTGAAACGTACGGACGGACGTTCTCGTAGAACAGGATCGACGTAATTTTCGAAACATATAATCAATTCCCTCCTGTTGTGATAGTTTGGCCCGTTTGCTGAATCACACCAGTCGCTGACCACCATACAGTAACCATGGTCTTTTTTTGGTCGGTTTTCGCCTTTGAGAAGTGTTTCGATGGCTCATCGGTGTCCTGCTACTATTCTGATCGTCTCATGTTGTCGTAGAGCATCCACTTTTTATCATACGTGACGATTAGATCCAAAAAAAGTTCGTTTTGGTTGCGCAAAAGCAAAGAATAACGGAACTAGAAACCTGACAATCTGTGGCTCGTTCAAACTTTCCAAAACGTTTTAAACCATCAAAAACCGCATGGGAGCAGACGCCCAGTTCTTCAGATCAGTCTCCACCAGGGTTCTCAAATCCTCGTCTTAGATTACTGTAAGTCAGGGCTCATCTGCGAGGCTAAAATGTCCGAATCGAAATTTCGCAAAGCATCGTCAAACAGTGCGTTCATTAACACTATCATTGCCAAATTCCTGGTTAACTTTTCGAACGGTTCCGGCAGCGCTTTGGGTCAATTTGAATTCGTAGAGAAAAATTGGCAGAAATTCGTTTTACAACATATATACAATTGATACTTTTGTTATGGACTTGTCCCGTTACAGTCCATCCAAGATGCGTTTCTATGGCAACAAGTCCATTATTCAAAAAACAATCGTATTTTTTCCAATTTTACTGATTTTTCTATTGCCGATTTGTGGGAATTAGATGTTTTGGGTATAAAGAAGCCCGCAAATACCACACCAAAAGAAATTATTGATTTTAAAACGGAAAAGTATTAAAAAAAAACGGTTTTGCAAACAGATGATGGCAGATATCAAGTAAATCTTTCTTGGAAAGAAGGTCATCCGAAACTTTCTAACAACAAAAAAATAGCTGAAGCAAGTTTATTGTCTTCAACAAAAAAGGGAATTAGTTCAGGAAAATTTTAAGAATAAAAACATTATTTTAAATGATATTAGATAAATAATCCTCCACAAGAAGTTAAATTCTTGCTAGGGGCAGATTTGATGGAGTTGAAACCGAAAAATGGACCCTTACCTAAACGATAGGACAAAAAGTGAATAAGTACACAATGTGGATTGTATACAAACCTAATCCAGATAATTATACCTCTAAAATTGCTGTTCTACTAATGTACGAAATGAGAGGATGACCATTACTATTTGCAGTGCATTCCCGGGACCAGGTGCGATAAACATATTATACACCTTCAACCCCATGGCAGAGTATGTAAGACTAGAAAAAACTGGTCATGTGGACTTTGAGTTTGACAAATTCACGAGGAAACACAGGAAACAATATATCAATGAGAATGAACATACACTGAGGAAAGAAATTTTCAGGCAAAATATTAGATTCATTCACTCAGGCGAGAAGAAGAAGAGTGTCAGTTATATATTCTGACAACGCGACAAATTTTATTGGAGCAAAAAATTATTTGAAGAAGATGGACTGGAACAAAGTTATGGACTACTCTACAGTTAGAAAAATCAAATGGCATCAGAATCCTCCAACAACCGTTTGGTGGGGCGGTTGGTGACAACGCAGGGTCACAGTAATTAAGGAATTACTTCGTAAAAATTCAGGAAAAGCAACTTCAACATATGAAGAATTGATGACGACTTTATGCGATTGTGAAGCCGTAATTAATGCAAGAACTTTAATTTATATTTCGTATGAAGATAATTTAAAACCTCTCAGCCCTTCTATGTTCATTTCGGATATATCTACCAGTGAAACTCCAGATTTCGATATCATAGACAGACATCATTTAGTGAAACGACATCGATACCTGCAAAAGATAAGAGATGGTCTCCGAAGCCGATTCAGAAAGAAGTATCTAGCGGAACTCGTACGTACTGATCAAAGGAAAATAGGTAGTTTGAACATTAAAGATGTGGTTCTTGTCAGCAGCAACAATGTGTCGAATAAACGAAAAAGGCCAAAAAATTTAAATTTCGAAAAAAAAAATTAACAGCATCAATGTATAGAGTACAAAATTATCGATCGATCAGTATTCACCACGACACAATAAAATAAATTTTTATTGAGATATGGAGCTATAAAAACGCATAACATTAAAACAGGCAAAATGTTTGAAATAACCTAATACAAACTTCAATTTTCTAACTGCAACATATTCAGTTCGATAAAGAATGTCAAGAATAAGAATACAGTTTAATCGGTAGATCGGCAGCCGATCGGTTCGACGTGGGTGCTTTGTTCACTCACTCGAATTGACCGCCGTGTTAGTCGGTGGTTCAAGCCCCAAACTGAACGATCGATTTTCACTTGCTATCGTCCAACCCGTGTTAAGAATCACACGTTAAAAGGTAAGACCTCGTTAATCCTTAGCTCGCACAAGTTTCGATTTCTGAGGGTTGTCGCTAGTAGGGGTGCGACAGCTGGTTAACATAAAAACAGATTTTAAACAGACAGACAGATTAACATTGTCCATTCATTTGAACTTGAATAATGGTTCCTGAAATGTACTTTGTGAGATTCCATTAACGACAATGCGGGGAGGAAGAAGGTCGAGAGACACAATTTCCGAACATATAGGTAGAGAACCCACTCAATGTATAATATAATAGTCAAATGTTATTCCTATAAGATAATCAAAATCTTAACGATTCCATCCATATAAAATAATACCACTAGGTACATGAGGATGATGATGAGGATGATTAGATATGTTTTTAGATTTGTAAAGACGCAACTTCCCTTTTAACAAATAAAAAAATTGTCAATAGACAGATGAAGGTTATTTGTTTAATGTTCACTAATTATTGAACTGGTTAAACAAAATAATTCGCCTGGGAAAAAACTTACATATTTAGCAAGATGGAGGCCTTTCACAACAGTTTACGTCCGTAAGACATTTTCTAATGAATTGAATTGGAAGAAGAGAAACTATAGAATAGCCAATAGATCATGTCATCCAATACTTTTATATTTTTGAATTTTTATTTTACCTCAATCAGACACATTCATTTGGAAATTTGTATAAAGAAAGTATGCACATTTATCATTTAGTTACTTCTCAAATGTTAAAAAACTTTCGTGAAATTTGAATGACTTATTCAAGAGATGTTATGAAAAAACATGTATTTTTGTGTATATTTCAAATATGTTGAAAATATTGGTCCTATATGCTCTTAATAAAAATAATATAATATAAATATAATAATTGGAACTACGTGGATCCCAAATAAACTCAATAACAAACTGTATGCATTGTACATAAACTAGATTAACAAATAAAGTTGTTTGTAATGTAAGATGTGTGTTCGTGGCCTGCCTCTTGCCATGTTAAAGTATTAGTTCGTATCTTTTAGTTCAGTTTTATTATTACCATTATAAACTATACACTAAATTACTCATGTAATTATGAACATCTTTCCGTTTCTATGTCTTTTTACTGCAGCATTTTAGAAAAACATTTGAATGCAAGTATCTACTATTCCAAACACTGGTGACATAGTAGAATCTCTAGAAGCATTTCATACTCTTTTTTTTTCTTTGTCTTGCGATCAAGTATTCTCAAGTTACTTTCCAGTTTATGTTATTACACTTTAGGACTGTTAATATGCACTCTTTACTTCTGTAGTTCTACGAATTATAATAATTGTAAGTATGGAAAACATGCAATTATAGGTTAGCCACTACTAGATTTTCTTCCTTCTAAATGAATAACTAGATCTATATATTTTTGTTCAGTGATAAACCTAAGATATAGTCCTGATATACACAAGTAGTAGGTATATTGTTTCATCGACCACCACTATATCAGAAGTTCTGATATACAGGATGAATCTCCAGGAACTGCTTCGATCGATTGTGGGAAAACTATAATTAGGTAAAATCTGAAAATTTGACAATATACTAAAGTCAATGGGAGCAACTCTGCCATGATGTTTGGCAGACCCTACAATAATTATTAATTCTTCCTAAAAAGAATCCTTCATTATTATGTTTTGAACAGGTTCCTTGCAGAATAGAACTAAATTTAATAGACCTAATATGGAATTTCGATAATTATTGATACATCGTGGTGCAAAAAAATTAAAATTAAATTCAATAAACCGTATATAATAATTTTTTTCAAATGGAAACTTCGTATAGGGATACCTATTCCGAAAATTAGTAGTTTTTGATAGTTTAGTTGCAATTTAATATTTTTCTATCGACAGAATACTTACTATAAAGTTTATGAATTCTATCAGTTGGCCATGACGATGTGGCTTTAGGAAAAATTGATACGATAAGGATTGAAAATTGTCAATAATAAATCATGGCGGGACAATTGAATTATATAAGCGAAAACTATTCAAATTCATTTATCATTTACAGATAATGTGATAAAGTTATTTCAAGGACATGTGATACATTTATGACCCGATATCCGGAAAAAAAGACACCATCACCAACTACCTACTGTCAGCAAAATTATACAAAACTTTTTTGATGTAGGTATAAACCTAAATATGTCAAAAACGGTTAGACATAGATAAGTATAAGACATTACGTACAAAAAGTATTCTGATGTAGAATCCAAAAATGTAATGATATATAGGATGTTCCATTTGAAATAATGAAGTTGACACCTACTTCCGGTATAACCGGAAGTGCCGCCATCTTATTATCAAATTTTCAGATTTTTCTCAAAATCGATCGATGCTGTTCCTGGAGATTCACCCTGTATTATTTTGTATGAATACAAGCCCCCGTATCTTAGTATGACATTTTTCCACATATGGAAACATCAACTTCATAATAAATATTGAAAGATAAATGTTATATCCATGAATTTGGCTCCATACTATCACTGAGTTTGTAGAAAATCGCTTTCAGGTAACGTTGGACGATAAAAATTTTAAGATATAACACATTTATTGATCATGCATTCGTTTTTTGCTGATATACGATCTTAGAAATAACATTCACTTTGAGCACGCTCATGAAACGCACCATTGAATACCGAAATAGGTTCAAGAATTTCTCACTTCTTTGGTTTCATCAAAATGGAATTGGGCGAAATAATATTTGATGAATTCAATCTTTCATTAATCATCTGATTTCATACTCAATAATTTTCTCGATCAGGTATGAAGAAAAGAGTACAAATCTGTTCTGCTTATTGTCAGCGTCATTCATTTTTAGATGCGAAAATTAAAATGTAAAATGTCTATGTGTCAGGATCAATAGATTCATTACCATCATACTTCGGGAAAATCCCCCAATTTCGCACGGATCTGCTATATCTGCTATCAAAAGGAGTTGACTCATCGGAAAACAGCAAAAAACGAAACATGATTAGATTGAACTTGATGACTACCTGAAACTTAATTGCTGAAACATTTTTATGCAAGAAACCCACGAATAAAACTGTTTAATCAAAGGCTACTTTATGGTAAATAGCTTCTCGTCAACCACATACAGAGTGGTCCAACGAAAAGTATGCACCTTGCTTTTCTCCTTTTTTTGTAACTTAACGCAAAAATGCTCGGACAGGTCAATTTTGCTTTTGAGGGGGACACATTTTAGATGTATTTTTCTACCTGTGCCTTCAACCCCCTAGCGAGGGTAACAACCCTAAAATTTTAAATCAAAAGTGGGGTCGAGTGATATATCACTTGAAAGGGCACAACATTATCTTTCCAATGATAACTAATTTGTTGTATTTCACTCAAACATGTAGGTATTATGAAGAAAAACAACTACAACCCAGTACTTTGAAATGTGTAATTGCTGAAGTAGGATTCTACTAAATCCTACTTCAGCAAGTGCTGAAAATGTGATCCATTTGCTTCCATACAATAATACAGATTTTGTTCAAATCTATTCCTTACATTCTGTAGCATATCAGGTGTTTATACTTCTGCACTCTGCTGTAATTCGTTGGCGAAGATCTTCTATGGACTCGGACTGCGTAGCAAAATATTTATTTTTCAAGTGTCCCCAAAGGAAAAAGTCTAAGGGCAATAAATCAGGTGACCTGGCAGGCCATTCGATGGGGCCTCTCCTTCCAATCCACCGTCCAGGAAACAGGTCATCTAAAAACTCTCTTACCGGACCAACATAGTGAGGAGGTGCTCCATCTTGCTGGACATGAAGCCGATTATCATTATGATTTTGGTCACTTTCAATTATTTCTGTTATGAGAGAATCAATTGTATCTTTAAGCATGTTCAGGTAGACCTCACCAGTTAAATTCCCAGGAATAAAAAGTGGCCCTACGATATGACTACCTAATATGCCACACCAGACATTGATTTTTTGAGGTTAATGGGTATGGACCTCTCAGAATAAGTGTGGGTTACTGTCATCACAGTAACGGCAATTATGCCTATTCACAGCTCCATTAATAAAAATGTACTCTCATCGGAAAAGCACGTGTTGAGTGATAGGTGCGGATCATCAATTAGTAGCTGGCTCAGTTGTTCACCAAATTGCAGCTTTCTATCAGGATCATCTTCATTGAGTTCCTGTACTAATTTACGGATGATTATAGGCTTTCAATATCCGTATTATGGACGAACGGCAGACACCTGAGGCTGCAGCAAGCTGACGGGTACTTTGAGTATGATCCAATTCAACATGTCCCAAAACAGTGACTTCCACTGCTTCATTTCTGATCGGTTTCCGTGGCTGATGTTTCACATTATAGACAGATCCGGTATCCACAAACTTTTGGACTAACTTGGCAACGTACGTCATTCACATTTTTCCAGGGATGACTGTTATTAAAGAGGCGAGCAGTAAGTCTATCACAACTATTATGTTGATAATAAAGTTTAACAATTTCAACTCGTTCAGGAATGGAATAAACCATTTTTACAGTAAAGTTGAAATAATTTCAAAAGCAACCGAACTGAATCAATGAACGTTTGCCTAAATTATTTTTGTACACTTATCTGCTGTTGTTATTTGAACCAAAAAACGCACGAGAGAAATTGAGGAATGTAGTAGTGATAAAAATGCCGTTTTTTCCGCATTTTCATTAACACCAAAAATATCGGGTAAATGTTCTTGCTTTTTTATAACTATTCAAGTAAATACAACAAATTAGGTATCATTAGAAAGAAAATTTTGTGCCCTTTCAAATGATATATCACTCGACCCCACTTTCCATTTAAAATTTTAGGGTTGTTACTCACCTTCGCTAAGGGGTTGAAGGCACAGGTAGGAAAATACATCTAAAATGTGTCCCCCGTAAAAGCAAAATTGACCTGTCCGAGCATTTTTGTGTTGAGTTACAAAAAAAGGAGAAAAGCAAGGTGCATACTTTTCGTTGAACAAATATTTGTAGCAAGTCAAAACAAAAATTTATAAATATATCCCCATATATACAAATAATATACAAATATCACAATGCTTGTATAATAGAACAATATACACAATAACAAATAAGTTGAAAAAAAGTATATGTAGAAACTGAGTTGTTTTATATGACATGGTAATTTTTTATAAAATTTCAAATTCAATGAATTTTTCTGTGAGGTGCTTAGTCTAAATCTCTCAGTTCATATCAGATTTCGTGATCTCGTTGGGTATTCATGTTGTTGCGATTGTAAAATGTAGTTAGATCTATTCTTATGAATTTCAATCAATGTTTCATATATAAAGGCTGAAGGAAGCGTCATATTTTTAAGATGATTGAAAAGTGGGCGACAATGATCTCTAAAGTTGGCATTAGATATCTGACGTATAACTCATTTTTACAATCCAAAATTTTTTTTGGAATGACAAGAATCCCCCCACAACACATGCCGTATACCTTGTGACTATGGAAGAGTCCGAAGTAAGAAGATTTGACCGCTCTGATACCGGTGAATTCCATTACTCTACGAATCATAAATATTACACCTGACAATTTCCTGGCCAGTTTGTCAACATGACATGACCGGTTCAATATGTCGTCTATATGGATCCCAAGTAGCTTAACACATTTACGCGAAGTTGAATTTATATTTGTGGAAATTATAAGATTTTGATTTGACCCTTGTTGAGGGGAAGCCTATTTAAAACAAACCAGAAACATTACTGTGACACTTCACCAAAGTGGTATCGTTCGCAAATAGAAAACATTTTTTGGGGAGTATATGGAAATATAGGTCATTTATATATAGTATGAAGAAAATTGGCCTCAGTACAGAACCTTTGGCTACACCATGTTTGACAGTATTCACATTCGATTTAATCCCATGTAATGATACACACTGTGATTTATCGTGCCAATAGGATTCCAAAAATTTAAGGGACAGTTCAAGGATATCATAATAGGAAAGTTTCTGAAGCAGAATTTTGTGCGAAACACAATCAAATGCCTTCGATAAATCGCACAGCGTTATGAAAGAAGAAAGAAAAGAGAATTGAAACTTTCTATGTTTTTTACCACTTTTATTTGTAACTAACGTTGCTGCAGTTTCGTCCAAGGCATTTCCTCTTATTCCATAATTGAAAAGCTTTCGAAGTAAAATGGAATGATCAACACAGTCGAACGCTTTACTGAGGTCCAGGAAGACGCCACAGGCACAAGAGTTTTGTTCAATCAAATATTGAATTTCATCCAAAAACTTGCACAAGGCTGTTTACTTACTTACTTACTTTTCCCTTTAAGAAAACCATGTTGGAAATGATTGAACAAACCATGTGCCACAAAAAAAATCATAATTCTCATTGATATAATAACTTCAAATAGTTTGGAGACAGCTGTTAACAAACTTATTGGTCTGTAAATATTCGTGTCATTTTGTTCACCTTTTTTATATTTGGGGATAGTCCAGTTTCATTTGATCTGGATAGGTACCGAATACTAGACAATCGTTAAAAATGTGGCAGAGCACTGGTAATAAGGACGGAATACACTTTTTTATAATTTTTAATGGCACATCATCTATACCAATGCTCATTTTATTTTTGAGTTCATAGCTGGATTGGATTAGTTCTTCTTCACTCACTGGATAAAGAAATATCGAGTTGTGGTTTGTTTTGCTAGGTGCAGAGTTTACAAAATGGGCATTAAAATCATTCGCTAGATTCACTCTGCCCCATGAGTATTAGGTAAAACAGTGTTGCTATTTCCTGCCTTTTTGTTGAGGGTATTTATCACATTCCAGGTGGTTCTTGATTTGTTATCACTTTTTTCAATCATATTTTTGTAATAGTTACTTTTTGATTGATTCAAAAGTAGTCTGTATGATTCCCTGTATTCATTGTATATATTTTTGAATTGTTCATTACCAAGAGTCATTACTTGCAACGTGCTTACTTTTTCTTTCATTTTTTTGATTTCTTCATTCAACGTCCACTTTTTGTTTTTCATTGGATTATTTTAAATTTTTTTGGTTGGAAAGAAAGTTGAAAAGCTCACAAAATTTACTAGAAAATATATTCCATTTCGAATTAGTAACAGCTTCACTGAAAACCTGATACCAAGTGAGTCGTCCTATTTCGGATATGAAATTGTCAATAGTACTTTCTGAAAATATTTTGTTATAAATAAAATTGGAATTTTTGGTACATACAGACTATTCAGTGGTTATAAGTTGGGCTCGATGGTCTGAGAGGCATGAGTCTATAACATTTGAGGTATAATTTAGTTCCTTTCTGATAATAATATTATCAATACATGTTCCAGATCTGTTGGTTACACGAGTATATTCATTAATAGTTAGGACAGCGTCAAAACAGTTTAAGATATCTAAGAATTGAGATTTATCTTTTGATTCTACCATAAAATTCAAATTTAAAGTCCCCAGCAATTCATGATGTACTGTTTGGAACCTTTGGTGTAGTAATGAATATTACTGGAGTTTTTTCCCAACACCAAATCGTTATTTTTAACACCTCGACACGTGTTTCGATCACCAAGTGATCATTTCCAAAGAGGAAAATTAAAACTAGAAACTAATGCGAGCTAACCCTATTTATGCTATAAAGGTAAACCATCCAGGCGTATCAACCATACAGGTATACCAACCTAAATTAATTTTACAATTTTGCCTTATCTATTATTTTACAATATATGTTTATATGAAACAATTTTCAGCTATATAAAAATTAATTTCACAATATTGCCTACCCAAAATTATTTTTGCAATGTTTCCTTATGTAGTAATCAGTAAACCCAACCACATTATTTTATTTTATTTTATTTTTTTTTTAAAGCTATATAGTATGCTCTATGGTATAGGTCCAACATCGTTATTCATAATATTATTGTGTTTACTTATTTCTATATAGCTTGTTGAAATAAAATAAAATAATGTTGTTGGGTTTACTGATTACTACATAAGGACACATTGCAAAAATAAATTTGGATAGGCATATTGTGAAGTTAATTTTTATATAGCTGAAAATTGTTTTATATAAACATATATTGTAAAATAATAGATAAGGCAAAATTGTAAAATTAATTCAGGTTGGTATACCTGTATGGTTGATACGCCTGGATGATTAACCTGTATGGGTTACCTTTATAGCATAAATAGGGTTAGCTCGCATTAGTTTCTAGTTTTAATGTTCCTTTTTGAAGGTGATCACTTGGTGATCGAAACACGTGTCGAGGTGTTAAAAATAACGATTTGGTGTTGGGAAAAAACTCCAGTAATATTCCCCAGCTATAATGAACAAGCCATTACTTCTTAGGAGTAAGGAAAGTAAAGAGAACATTTTCTCAAAAAAACAATGAAAAATCACCATTTGGGGGGCAATATATACATACTATAATGTATATAGAATTGTCCAGATGAAAGTCAGCACCAGCACACTCAAAATTGTTTGTGATTAATAAGTCACAAATATCTTTTCTGGAATGACCTTCAATAAAATCCTTGCAGTAAATAGCAGCACCACCATGTCTACCTTCTTCACGACAAAAACTAGATATTATTTTATAACTATTTACATCAATAACGTTCAGTTCATCTTCACAGCACCAATGTTCAGTGAGGCATAAGAAATGTATATCATAATCCATTAAAAATATTTCTAGTTCATTTGTACTGGTTCTCAGGCAGTGAATGTTTTGATGCAGAAGACTTTTGTTTGATGAAAGAGTCAAGGAATTTTCAGCTAGAGTAGAATTTGAGATAGTCTGGGGCATAAAAAATGTTGTGCATTGGTTTCATAGAGGGTTTCCTCTAGCTGAGAGAGCCGTGGGTACAAGATAGTATCCAGTGGCGCATTTTCATAGTCTGGGGCATAAAAAATGTTGTGCATTGGTTTCATAGAGGGTTTCCTCTAGCTGAGAGAGCCGTGGATACAAGATAGTATCCAGTGGCGCATTTTCATAGTCTGGGGCATAAAAAATGTTGTGCATTGGTTTCATAGAGGGTTTCCTCTAGCTGAGAGAGCTGTGGATACAAGATAGTATCCAGTGGCGCATTTTCATCATTTCCTCCTATTATATATCCCTTTTCTCTGTGTTCGGATATGTGGAGAACCTCTAAATTTATCTTCTCACTATTGGTTGTTTTTTCCACCTTTTTTACAGTAGGTTTCATGTCAAGCCTAGTTTCAATAAAAGTCACTATCGCGCTGCTCAAAGAGTATGTACGAGTTTTCTTCAGGTCATAGCCATTACTAAAATAGTTCGATTTCCTAAGGTGATTTTTACACTCAAAAACATGTGTTGTTGGCAACTACAAATTATGAATTGCCTTTGATAAAGATAAATTATTTTCATAAATCTTATTGTTTTACCCTCATTGAAACAATAAGGTTCAGTCATGACAATGGTTTTCGTATGTGTCAAAGTATAAAAACATTTAATTTTTTCACATCAGTGTTCTTGGGCCATAATAGTAGAATATCTGACTCCGTCAGCTTGTATGCATTTTCCTGTGCAGCTTTTAGCAATTCGTCGGTGCAAGCATTTGTTTTTATCAAAGCCTGGATTGTATAGTTTTGATGGGTTTGATTATCAAGATTCCTGACCAAATATTTACCATGGTAATTAAAAATGATAATTATTCTCTGTTTGTTTTTGTATCGTCCAGATTCATTGGACTTTTTACTAGTGTCTGCTTTGAAAGTGTGAAAAATTGAGTCAGGTGGGTGCAGCATGACCTGTGTTCCTTGATCACATGTATTAATTTCCTGTTTATCGACGCCACTGGTTGGTTCATCTGTTTGTGGATTCATGAATATATATGACACTAGTTTGAGTGCTTACAGAGTTTCGTGGTTCTTTTACAATAATCTGTTTTTGCAATTCCTTTATCTTATCTTCCATTTCTTTCACCGTATTTTTTTGAGTTTCTAACAGGATATTCAAATCAGTTTTCATGTCCATAGCTTGTTGATGATGATCCTTTTTTTTTATCAGCTTATTAATATATTTTTTATTCATCTCACCTTCCTCAACTAGTTCATTTATTGTTTTTTCCAGCAACTATTATCTTTACAGCATATTATTTTGTTTCCATTCACAAAAACTACTTTTTTCTTGAAATTTGTCAACAAACAACTCTTATGGAAAACACTTGAACACTTTGTGCACACATATTGCATTGAAGGTTTATTTTTACAACATTTATAATTGAAAGTCAGAGAGCACTGAGATTGTGTTGTTCCTGCCATGACAATATCCCACTGTTGAGCTCAAAATAGTCGAAATAATTTAATTTCTTGAGAGACTGAATACTTTCCGTTACTTCCTTGGGGGTGGTACTGGTAGTGAACAATACGAAGGAGTTAACTGGCGTTTTAAGATTATTCGAGAAATCAGTCGTTTCAAAATTTACTTTAGGAAGAGATGAAATGAGACAATTCACAATATCGACGAAATAATCATTAAAGTCATTCTCCGAATGCGGTGTATCAACCTTCCTCGAAGGATTCCTGCTACATTCATAATTGTTAATCTTCCAAGTATCTCTACTGATATTTGGGGAACATGCCAAAAAACTTTCATACGATTCTCGTTTTGTCAGTTGAATATACTTTTTGTAATTTTTGTGTACAGTTTGGTAGATTATTGTTGTCACTGAGCCTTTTCTAGCGTTTTGGACATATTTGTGCCACAGAAGTGCAAGTAGGTAACCAGCTCGCATTTCCCGATGTGTTGATCATGAAAAAGCTGGACGGTACACTAGGCCACACGGTATATCTATATCGTAAAGCAACGCACAGTAATAAATACCTGAACACTAACCAAAACAAATCCACTCCGAAGAAAGCGGCTTCCAGTGGAAAACCCAAATTACACCGATCATACTACCATATATTGGAAGAACCACAGACAAAATCAGCCGAATTCTCTGCCAAAACAACATAGGCAACATCATTTATACCAGAACGTACAATAAGGTCCATATCAGAAAGTCGGTACCAGAACGTATAATAACCTCCGTAATCCAAAGAATCAGATACCACTGGAGTCACAAGGAGTTCACGAAATACTATGTCGAGACTGTGACAAGACTCTCATCGGACAGACCAACAGGCGAATCTACATACGCAAAGATGAACACAAATTATCAGTGAAGGGAAAAATCACCACGTCTTCTCTCTACCAACACATATTTGCGACAATATACAAATCAATTTCGAGGGGTGATGCGCAAAAATTGCCAGCAACATGGAGATCCGTTTTATCAAATCAAAAAAACTGCATAACTTAGCACATACCATAAAGACTAAGGCAGGCGAAACGGCGCAGGTAATCGGGCCAAACTAGCATCCACCCCTAAAAATTAATACACAGAGTTCGAATGAATCAGTCTCGTTCTATAAACTCCAGACATTACTTGATGATGGCAAATGAAACTTTGCCGAAACGTTTCGAAAATAATCCTCAGAGAGAATATGTGATGTGATTGTGATTAATTTTGTTTGTTTGGGATACTCAGACTGAAATGTCTGAAATGACCTGCCCGGTACTGACGAGGAGTTAGTACTCCGAAAACAATTCAAGAGCAACCGGTAGACAGCTGTTTCAGCCTGTTGGGCATCCTTAGCACCGGGAAGGCGGTCCTCGATTGAAGACAAAATGTGAAGAACTAAGAAGACATTTCGATTATTCGTCGCAAGTAACTTCCCATATATGAAAAGTATCCCAAGTTTCTAAAAAGCTGTCCATGTTTTTTGGGAATACGCTTTTTGGCTTTCTTTTTTTCCATCGTTATGAAGGAAAAAATGGTAGCTTCGAAAGAAAAAAAGAAATCACTTTGATTTCCATCCGGAACTACTACTCCAAGCCTCTGTAATATAATTCAAACAGATACTTATAGAAACACACACACACACGTATGAAGAGTAAGTAATACGAGTAATATGAAAATTTCACTTACATGGACATCAATCCAGTTCTTGATGAACTTGAAGTTTCGGGCAAATACATTTGTTATCGTCCCATCATCAGCACCATTATGAATGAATTTACAAGACAAGACGAAACACTCATTTCTTTCACAAAATCACGATTTTATATCACTCGAAGAGATAATTATGCTCTGGTCATGATGACAGATCGCTGAAATATTCTGGAGGTTAGTTATATTGACGGAGAAGTAGAAACATAGAAAGGTTTCTTTTCCCAAAAACCAATCTCTACTGAAATCTGTCTATGTTATTCTCTCAGAGTAAATGTCATGTGACATTAATATCTGTTATTAGCATGTTTTGTTATGCCACATTTAACTTTGTTGCTTGAGTTTTCTTACATTAAATTTTACTTGGTTACAGTCTCAGTCACCCCAGGTTGCAATTTTTTTGTCGGATCTTCATTGATATAAACACCTTCCTTTTTTCTAGCGAAAATCTGCACTAACAATTGATGTACTAGTCCATATTTAAAAAAAAATCCGTAACTAGCATTGTCATCAACAATAAACTCATATCGTATCCTTCATTTCGATAAATGATTCAGCAAAAATAAAAATGGATATTGAATTTCACTCACCTTCAAGTCGAGTTGTTGTAATTGTTCTGAATTTTCATTGACAGCATATTCTGGATGTTTTAGATGATGCAAATAACATATCTTCACTGAAATAGTGTGGTTACTATTGTTTAACCATATGTACCCTTCAAATTTAAACAATAGCCATGAAATAACTTAGTCATCAAATTTATTCGGGTGAATGAAAAAGTTTGAAATAAATTGTTCAGAATTACATTTTTCTCTATATCTTCGAAGTAAGTACGTATGTTACAATTTATTTTATTAACTGTGATCTCTATAGTTACATGCGGTATTTATTGCAACAAAACATGAATTTACCTATTTCTTTAAAGAAGAAAATAAGTACAACTTTCACGAGTTCTGATATACTGAAATCCTTCAACATGCTGCTTAGTCCAAGGATTATTTCCTTGCTGTATATTTCAACACAAAGAAATACAAAATTTCAAGTTAAGACTTATTTCTTAAAATTCTCTAGAGGCAATTATTCACACTGGTGATCAGAGCAGCATGGTACCACTTTATAAACTTGCCAAAATATAGAATGGGCACAAAGAATTATCTCTATTTCAAGGTAATGGTCAGACCCTTTTGAAGTTGGAGCCAGAAAGGGGAAGTGCGGGGGTGATGAAAGGAAAAGGTTAACCCTCGTTCAGTGCAGGCCTGTAAATGGCAGGTTTTCGTGCAATAAACGTTGTGAAGCAGATCATTGGCGTCGGGAGATCTACAAGAGGATGATGGATCCAAAACACTTCTGATCAAAACTTCAAAAATTTCGTATCAACTTTGTTGGAAATCAGCTATTCACTTTCTACACTACTGTTAACAGTACCTCAATTTTAATAGAATGAAGCCGCAATTTCAGTGTGTATTAATATCACTATTACTAATTAAAAAAAAAAATACTTCTAATCAGCTGCCTCTCTGTTAACAACCCTCAGACGTCTATAAATATGTTGATTTCAGATATTGTTGTCGAAGGGGTTGTACTCCGTACATCATTTACATTCAATGTTTCAACAATCCAGTTCTGATGCATTGTTTTGCATTTGTTTTTCACAATTTGTATCCAAATTTTCCTATTTTTTGATACTATCCTAATTCTCATTTCTTGTAGTTACTGTGCTATGACTCAAATATACCCATAACACCTTCCAGAAAAAACTACTCATATACCTACCATTGGAACAATCAGCTAATAAAGTTTGAATGAACTTTGGTAGCTCAACTGTTTTCAGTCGTCGAATATTGAGACCTGATAACTTTTGAATATTTGATTTTAGTTCGGGATATGTGAAAAATTTACTGTTTATTTTTCAGAGATACCTTCATATCCGAAAAAGTTTATGTAATATCTTATACTAACCCTTTGCCATTTGTTTGTTTGTGCTTATTAGCTGGAGATGATTGTTAGAGGATGGTACAAAACATATTGTTTCCTTCGAAAAGACCCAGTAGTAAATTTTAGTTCAAAAATACCTCATTCAATGGATTTGATCAAACACTGAAGAAGAGAATATTATTGGAGTTTTTTTCCAACACCAAAACATTATTTTTAACACCTTGACATGTGTTTCGATCACCAAATGATCATCTTTTAGATGAATACTAAACAGTTTAATCTTCTTCTTGAAGATGATCACTTGATGATTGAAACACGTGTCGAAGTATTTAAAATAACGGTTCCTTTCGAAGATGATCACTTGGTGATTGAAACACGTGTCGAGGTGTAACGGTTTGGTGTTGGAACTAAACTCCAGTAATATTCATTACTACACCAAAGGTTCCAAACAGTGCATCACAAGTACTGAAGAAGAGTATAGTTTTCTTCGGGTAACTTTTGGGATATCACTCACACATTTATATTGGATTTCACCTGTCCCAGAGTATAATTAAATCCATTACCCATTACCCGGTATCCGACACTGACAAAACTTCAGTGTCGGATAGATCAGTAGTATATAAGCTGACTTATGGCTCTTGTCCAAAACTATATATTGGCCAAACGGGAAGAACATTTTCCAAAAGAATTAAAGACCATAGAAATAGTTTTGTAAATAGAAAGACCAATTCCACATTTTCAAACCACCTTTCAGCTGAAGGACATGAGTACAATCATGAATACGGTGTGTTACATTTGGAAGAGAAGAGTTTGAAACTCAATATTCTAGAATGTTTAGGAATCAATAGATTCAGGAATTCGGGTAATTTATTGAATGATCAATAAGAATTGAATAACTCTCCGTTACTGAATATTTTTTCAAATGTGTGAAATGGGACATAAGCAGGTAATTTAATTCATTACAAACTTAGGTAAAAAATCAGGTACTTGAAATTTAGGTACTTCGAGTTGTAGAATAAGGTATACTTATAGCATCGAATGTGTAGAATTAGTAAGACACGCCAGTGGAAGCCATTGTATGGCGAAACACGTGTTGCGTTTTTGTAAAACTGTCTAGTGAATATCTCACAATAAAGAGTTTTTAGAATACATTCATCTCGGTTTGTAAAGCGTCATCGTGCCTCAACCACCATACTTCCCTCGCCAACCAACTAACATCTTTTCAAACACTTCGACAATTATCTCACCGATAAAAACCTTCACCAATCAGGACCAGGCAAAAGTGGCATTCATCGACTTCATCGAATCCTGAGCACTCAATTTTTATTCTGGTTCAAATAATCGACTTGTGTTACGTTGGCAAACGTGCACTGATTCAAATGGCGCTCATTTCGATTAAATTTAATGAGTATTTACTGAGATATTACAGTTTAAAGTAAACTCATAAAAACGGACAAAACTTTTGAAACAACCTAATACTATCCATAGTCAATTTTTGTAGAGAATGAATATCTGTTAATACTTGTTTTGCCAAAAAAGTTATTAAACAAATTGATAGAATCATAATAAGTTGGAATGGATAAAACAGAAAAACTGACAAAAAAACTAATTTTTCAGTTTCAAAAGAATTGAGACAAAGCTTCAAGGACAACTTTTTCACTTTTGGTGGGGCACGAAAAATTTCAACGAAACTAGAAAATTATCTGCAAAAATTATCTGTTATGAGAATTCTATAGTAAACAACCTGATAGTTTGAATATTTTTTGGGAGAGATTTGTGAGTGACAAAAAAAAATAAAAGTGATTTCATTTTATTTCTATTGAGGCATTATTGAACCATTACCAGGTTTAACTGTGATACTGGATCACCTCAAAAACTGTTCTTCAGTAGATTTGATACGAAAGGTAGACGTAGTAATCAAAGATGTTTCTTTTCAGTGAAAAGTAGAAACCTAATACTGAGGCACAGTATTTATACAAAATACTGTGACTGAGGTACTCTCTCTAAAAATTTGATTATTTGAATATATTAAGATGTTGTACCTTTCAAGAAGATGACATGGTAATTCAATCCACGTTTTAATTGGAATATGCAAAAGCTCAATAAAACTGGTCAATAAACATATGTGAGAAATATTCAGAACAAAATATCCCTAAGAATATGTTCTTTGAATGTTTTCTAGTAGCTGAAAATATGAACTCCAGACCTTTCTCATGTACCTCCTAATCCTAATAGCTTAGAGGTGATTACTCCAAATCAGTTTTTAATTGAAACGTAGTTTTTGGTGCCAGCCAATATGTTTTTGAAAAATTGGGAGCCAGCCCAGAAAATAACTAGCAAAGGTAGGAGCATGAAAACGAGTAATTATAATTGTTTCAACCGGAAACAATCACTTCAGGGGAGAATGCTGAATATTACATTTTTTTTTGTTTTTATATTTTCACCCTGTATAGTTTAATAATATGATATGCTACGAACTTCATAAAATATATTGACTTTCACTAGACAAAAAAACGTTTTTTCAATTTTGGTTCTTAAGATCGTTATTATTATAGAACCAATGACTTTCCGCTGGGCATTTAGATTGACAAATAAAAAGAGTAACTTCTTCAGATACATGTATATGGAAATTGTTAGGTAACCTTTGAGTATCCAAATTATCAATTCGTTATTATGAAATGTAGGCTCATAAGAAAGTGAGATCGTTTAGAATATTTTAGGTGTGGCTATATCCGCAATTTAGTGTTTGATTTCTCATGTGCACTATATGGGCCAGACATCGGGATGCAACAAAAGCTTTATCACAATCAAAGGTGAAGATATATCGTAGTTGACGTGGAAATGTTACAAACAATTATGTCTACAATCATAGTTATAACACACATAAACTTGTCGCTAATACTATAGCATTGGGAAGTCAATTCAAGGAATACATTTTGAAGACCAGTTATCATCTGATAAAGTTGAGCTCAAAATACACGTTACACTCCTGTGACTTATACCCGTATAAATTTCCAAAAGCCGGCGCCTCTGATGATGACGGTCAAATAATTTATGGCCCTCTGGGCAATACGGGCTTGTCCTAGGTTGTTTGGTACACTCATGGAAGTTTGGTTCCTACTTCCATGGGTATCAGAAATCGTTCTGGAACTATCGCCAAATTTAGAATTGAACATTAGTTAAGTTTTCTTTCTCTAACAAATTCATTGAAGGTATCCACTCAATCATTCCTTCTTTCGTTTCAAAGTAGTTTTAACTATCAATCGGTCATTTTCCTTCGAGAAAACAGAAGTTTTCAACAGACTTTTGTCACAATGTCACTCTGAAAAAATCATATAAGCTTATCTGATTTCAATTTTGTTTTCGCTGATTTCTATTGTCAACTCTGTAAAAATAATCAACATTTCTGTTGTGCTTTCAACAAACACTTCTAGTTTATCATCTCCAGACATAGTTAGTTGTATGAGAGAACATGAATAACATATTTTTGAAAATATTTTTGATCACAGTCTGCATTGATTCAAGTTATTGTAATAGTATATCAAACAAATAATTAATCAATAATGGATTCTCAAAGGTATACTGAAAAGTCATAATTTTTTACTTTTTCAAATAAAATATAATAATGATATAAATATTAATTGAGAGAGACATATTTTAGGAGGGTTAAGTTTTTGGTGCAGAATGATTTTGGTTTTTACGTCTCCATCTTTACAAAGAAAAATTTTAAAAAACTTTCGAAGGGAAGAAGAAATCAATTGATTTCAAAATAAACTCTCAACAAAGATGTGTAGATCATTCAATGGTTATGGTTGGTTATGAAATTGATTCAGATATCATTCATAGGATTGCTACACAATATCGTATATGAGAGAGGTAAGGTAAAACACAAGCACTACAGGAAAATCCTCGGAGCGACGCCTGTGCGAAAGTAGCGATTCACATTGGATTTGAATCGCTGGAGATTGAATCCATTTGGAAAAACGTTTTCAGGAAGTTCCTTTTACATAAATGCAGTTCTCCAGATGACAGAGTTCTTGAATAGTGAAATTCGATGAGCAGCCACAGTCCGTCACCTATTTCTGATATGTACCGCTCTTGGTGGAATCAAATGTGCCAAGTCACTTGAACACTTCCCGTATCTATAGAAGACAGACAAATCTCCAACCTTTCTTCGATATTCCAGACTAATAAGCTTGCACAAGATCTTCGCGTCTCCAATCAGGCGGATGGCTCTTTTCTGGATGGAATCCAGCAACTTCAGTGTATGTTTTGGGGTAGAGCTTCAAACATGCCGCTTCCTTCAGTTTTTATATATGAAACACTTATTGAAATTTACAATTTCAACAACATGAATATCCAACAAGATCAGGAAATCTGAGAGATTCAGACTAAACACCTCACAGAAAAAATCATTGAATTTGAAATTCTATAATAAATTACCATGTCACATAAAACAACTCAGTTTCTACTGTTGCAAGCAAAAACTCAAGTCACTTTTTTTAATTACTGTTTTTATTCCACAGATGAATATATGTTATACAACATCGATAATTCATGTGATTTCGACTCAGGCAATAACCATGGGAAGAACGACATCTTCCCCGGCTATGAAAGTGAGAATATCTGGAAGAGAGATCGACTGGCAAGCGCGGGTAAAGTACCTCGGTCTTCTAATAGATCGTAGGCTCACCTGGAACCCACACCTTATAAGCGTGAACGCAAAGATCCAGGGTCGGGTGGCAAGCCTGTACCCTTTGAAAATCCAAGTTAAGCCAAGTTAAAAACAAAATCACGATTTATAATACAATGTTCAAGCCTGTCATCATGTACGCTTCAGGCGTCTGGGGACAAGCGGCTCAGTCCAACATCTTCATCTTGGAGACTTTACAAAATAAAATTCTACGGATGATTGTGAATGCTCCGTGGTTCGTGCGGAATGAAGCCATCCGCAGAGATTCAAAGCTGCCTTCCATTCAGCAGTCCATCCAGTCGAGGAATCGGCGAGTCTTAGATTACGCGGAAACTCACGACAATCTGTTAGTCAAGGAAGCTATAGATTATGCTGTAGACGACCCCTCTCGATATAGAAGGCCCCGACACTCTGTCAAATGAGGCCCCTATGTCCTGCGTTAACCGATGAATAATATCTTCATCCACCTCACCAGGTAGGGGTACACCGCGAAAGGCGGTATTGATGTCTGTGGACATCCATGCCACCATCACAGATCAGTTATGACCCATTCGTCCCTCTAACGAACACCAATCCATAGGGTAAGGGAGCAAGGCTCCAGCCTGAGAGAGATCAAGATGACTACCGCCATGTGATTTCGAGTGAGTAACGTTTGTTCTCATTTTTGACATTGGTCGTTTGATGTTTGATTGTTTAATAGTATTTATTATTGTGTACATATATCTGTCAATTTATTCAAAAATGTCTATGTTAACGACTTCTTTCATTTCAAAAATATTATAGTTCGAAAGTACTACTATTTAAAAAAGTTAGTTGACATCTTTCAAAAAACAGATTTTAAATATTCAAATCAGTAAAACAACGATAAAAATAAAATAAATACAACAATAAAAATTAATTGGCGCTCCGGGGCGACTTCATTGATTCCAGTGGCGCATTTGCTTTTTCAGCTGCAGGAAAACCCGGAAAAACCTGCAGCACCACATCATCTGAAGATCTTGATCTAACAATGTCCTCTCTCTCATAAAACAAAATGTAGGGTGTCTCCAGAGGCTCCAATAAATTCAATGTATCGCCAGAACACTTCATGACACGACTATCGTCAAACTTAAACCAGTCCGTTTTTTCTTTGACCAAGGCGTAATAATGACCAAATTCAACGCCAGAACCACAGTGAACAATGACTGCATGAATATTATAACAGTGGTCTGCTAGGTTGAAATGTTCATCTATTTCGAACCTTCCAAAGAGTTTCTTGCTTCCGTTAGAGGTTGAGTCTTGTTTGAAAATCATCAGTGTTATTATTAGATTGACTGGTGCCTCAGCTATACTTGTTTCCTTATAACAGTCAGTTAGTTTGGCGCATGTTTGACAATATAGTCGATCATCACCTGTTAAAAATTCCATTTTCAGATGATTTAACAATAAGCTTTGCACGGACTGGTAATTAGTCGTATTAGGAAAAGCTAGATGAAGTTCCAGAAATTCACATAAGTTTTCAGTACTTCTTGAACATTTACCACAAAGTAAACAAGTGAGGATTTTTCCAGCAAAAGATTTACAAACACAAGACGAGATGGGTTGTACGGAATCATTCAGTCCAGAGCGGCTGGGAGTATTGATTTTGCTATTGTTTTGCTCACAAAGAGTATTCAACAAGAACCCCGAGAATTCGGAACATTGTGCTGTTATACAAACATTGTGGAGAGTTCTGTTTGGATACATAACGATATATCTACAACTTTTTTGTTTTGACAAGCTACAACTTTTTGTTCAAACGTTTCCAATAAATTACTATATTCTATTATGTTCTATTCTATTCTATTCTATTCTATTCTATTCTATTCTATTCTATTCTATTCTATTCTATTCTATTCTATTCTATTCTATTCTATTCTATTCTATTCTATTCTATTCTATTCTATTCTATTCTATTCTATTCTATTCTATTCTATTCTATTCTATTCTATTCTATTCTATTCTATTCTATTCTATTCTATTCTATTCTATTCTATTCTATTCTATTCTATTCTATTCTATTCTATTCTATTCTATTCTATTCTATTCTATTCTATTCTATTCTATTCTATTCTATTCTATTCTATTCTATTCTATTCTATTCTATTCTATTCTATTCTATTCTATTCTATTCTATTCTATTCTATTCTATTCTATTCTATTCTATTCTATTCTATTCTATTCTATTCTATTCTATTCTATTCTATTCTATTCTATTCTATTCTATTCCATTCTATTCTACTCTACTCTACTCTACTCTATTCTATTCTATTCTATTCCATCTCCAGTGATGATGGGATTTACTAAGGAGACGGATGAAACCAGAACCCAAAAACGAAGTAATCGTGATCTAACACCAGAGAGCGCTGCTTCTTTCAGCCATCGGTCTCATCAGTGGTGATATAGTGTATTTCCTTAAGCAGCGAAGTAATAAATCATTTGTTGTGTGATTGTTTCATATACGTACGTAAGTGCGTCGGTTGAAAAGTGAAAAAGGTAGTACCTATTTATTTCAAATATTCGATGTTTAACAAAAATATCGACCTCTCGTAATAATAATCAATACATTTGAATAGATAATTAATAAATTTTAAATTTCAGCTACGAAAAACAAAATAGAAAATTGGTCTTAATAAAAAATAATGAAATTGTTTGCTGAAATACACATTACCAAAGGCAGATAAAAGAATTTCGACGTGAGAATAGAAAGATTCATTATCTGTACGAAACTTGGGTCAACAAAGGATATACCGTTGGAAAGATAAGGCGAGACAAAAATATTACTAGCTCACGTCAAGCATTTTAGAAGGCTGGTCTTCAGGATTAAAGTCGCCTTTTCGAAAAGGAAAGTGACTGATCGTTACCGACATCGAAAGCATTTATGGTTTTGTTGAGTGCGGTTTATTCATTACCATGAAGACATGAATGGCGATGTGTTTGGAAAAAAATTGGAACAAATATTAGACTTCATTACACAAAATTCTGTGCTTGTGATGAATAATTTAAGTTTATCATTCCAGAAAAGTTGAAAGAATACCAACAAATGCATGAAGGAAATCATTAAGTGGCTTCGACAAAATATATACCATTTGATGAAAGTATGGTTTAAAAAAATATTATCCATGGTATATTCAAATTAAGCTCGTTTCACGTTAAAAGATGAATCACGGCATTAAAAAAATGTCAAATTACTCTTAAAGAGATCTTGTGTTTCATCTTTACCTCTATTTCAGATTTCATTTCAATTTATTGTCATCGGCATCGACTACAATGGTCATTAGCTTCGTGTCCTGGGTAGGCACAATGTTAATAACTTTCCGAGCCACCTACGGAGCAACATGACTATTCACAGTCCGTCAGCCATGTAACGTTGCAGAATCATCCCAGCTTTAACTAAATAAATTCTCTCGAGAAAAATTACTGGTCGAGGTTGGGATCGGGTGCACTACCCCTACGCCAGTTCATCGCTATTGTCATTGTTATTTTAATTTTTATCACCTTGGTATTTTCTGATAGCAATTTTCTTTGTATTCGATCTAATATTCACATCACTATATCGCTGTACTTGCGTCCATTTGAGACTGAATTCCCTACCCCCCGTATACGATATTCTGTCAAAAATAGTCGGGAGTGCGAAACAAGAAACGTGTCGCTCGAATGCTCAACAAGCTGCCCAAGTAATGCATGAGATAAGTGTTCAGTTGAGGAAATTGTTTAATAACATTCGACGAAGATTCATCGGATTTATCTGATGTGAACACACATTAATTTTTGTGATATACTGTTTGGAACCTTTGGTGTAGTAATGAATATTACTGGAGTTTAATCACAACACCTAACAGTAATTTTTAACACCTCGACACGTGCTTCCATCGTTGTGGAATTGGCCGCGGTGATAGTGCGCCCGACTCACGATCAGAAGACCGTTGGTTTGATTCCCGCCTCGACCAGATATTTTTTTCGAGAGAATTTATGTGGTTGAAGCTGGAGTGATTCTGCAACCGTGTTAGGAATCACACGTTAAAAGGTAAGACCTCGTCAGTCCTTAGCTCGCACAAGTTCCTCAACTTCTGAGAGTTGTCGTTCAAACAGAAATGATCATATTCAAGAGGAAGATTAAATCTTTCTCTTGGAGATGTTTAGTCTTCCTCTTGAAGATGATCACTTGATGATCAAAACACGTGTTGAGGTGTTAAAATGACGGTTTGGTGTTCGGATAAAACTCTTCTTTACCATAATTTTTGCTTTATGTCATCTTCAGGTTCAAAAACTGGCATTACAGGCTTGTCCAAACATAAAAAAGAATATAAACATAAATTCGACTGTGATTAGGTTGAAATTTTGTCCAAAGAACGAAATCCAAAAATAGAAATTTCCTTGAAATGATCCACATAAAAAAGATCCCAATAGTATTGATTCTAGAAGCGATATGAAGAACCTAAATCAAGTCTATAATAACTTACTAAAATAGAACTGATTTTTACATCTTCTCATTAGAAATTACAAAAAGTTAACTAGAGCTCACATACTATAATCGAAAAGCACGAACATTCCAATCAATTTAAAAACTAGGGGAAAAAACAAAAAAAAAAAGGATAACAGATGAAACAAATTCAACACCAACATTCGAGTTCATACATTCAATCACTATCATTATAAACGAGAAAATGAAATAAGTGCAAAATAGTAATCTTGTTCAAATATTTTGTAAGTATAAATCATAAATGTTTCCTTCATATTAATTTCTAGTCATATTTGATATTATGTAACGAATTATGTTTTTAACCTCCTAACTTCAGTAGTGTACTATTTTCAAGATTTTGAACCTGAAGATAACATAGACATGTAAAAATACATAGACTGAATAAGACTCTCATTCCAAGAAACTGAAAAAAATAAATCGATCGTCAGCCTGCGGCTTGAACCACTGACTCACACATCGGTCGATTAAGAGAGTGAACAAAGCACCCACGTCGAACCGCCCGGCTACCGACCTAAATTATACCTAATATCTTCTTAAATAAGCATATCTATTCATTATTATGTAAATATTTCAAACTAATATATTATAAGAATTGTTTTATAAAGATGGAGAAGTAGAAAGCCGAAACCTTTCTTTCCCAAAAATTAATCTCTAAAAACATTTTAAGATATTCGAATCTATCGATATTTACGAGTATACGAGTGAATCCCTTGACTTTAAACTCTGGGAAACTATTATTCATAAGAAATTACAGATTGAAATATTACTTGTTTTACTATTTATTGTAATTTTTCACACAAACATGAAAGTCGCCTTTCCCAAGAGTCTGGCAGATTTAAAAAATATTGTTTAATGTGTAATAAATATATCCCGGACAATGAACAGTGAAAAAGTTCATGAAGCGCATGTATTCTGATAGTATTTTTTTCATTTAACGATTTTTGGTATGAGTTTGTATTCATAGAGAGTATTTCAATTAGGCATGAATCGTATAAATGCCGAAAAAATATCACACAACACATGTTGGATACTAATAGTATAGAACAATCGATAATAGCTTCAATTGCACATCTGTTAGTCATTCAAATGAACTCCTATAACTTTCTTCAGATCTTTCCAAGAGTTAACATATGTTTAGAAAACAAGACGCACGTAGGTGCTGACAAAAGAGAGAAAAAATGGCACAGCCATTATAACCTACTGATACTAATAAATAGTTTTGAATATTGTTTTGCAACAATGTATTGTGTTCACATCTAATTTACATACGAGGTGTGTTCAATACTTAAGCATTATTGACGAAGTGATATTTAAAATGTGTCGCGATTTAGCAATTGGCAAAATATGTGGATTGCCATTATGGTTGAAAGATTTTCTTGAACATTTATTACCAACATGAAATAATAACCATGAATAATTTCATTGTATATAATAATAATAATAATAATAATATCATTTTTGAATGAAAAGAGAGAGAATGTATACAGCAAATACAATTTTTTTCATAAATGATACCTGCTCGATAAGTGAGCAAACACTGGTTTCGAGGTAAAATTACCTTACTTAACTACATAAAAAAGAAAAATATATTCAATCCAATACAAGAACATTACGAAGAAAAGCATCACACTTAAAAAATATATATGGAAATGGCAGTGTAATACAAAAAGCAAACACAATATTGAGAACATTTATTTTGATGATAGTTTGGACAAACTCGAAATATTCAAATAACACCAAGAAATCGACTCCATATCATACAGGGCGTGCTAAAATTACTATTATTTCCATTGTGCATAAAAGTAGCCAAAAGTTTATTTTTTCAAATGAATCCCCCTGTATATTACTCGGTAAATTGAAAGATGGTGAAAAATGCTTCAAGATGATATATCATGTCCCTATACCTAAATCGTCAAGTTTTCTCAATAAAGTCGCTTCTTCTAGAAACATTTTTTTTTTAATTTGGATTTAGGTAGCAGTGGAATTATCAAGCTTATAGCAGTTCGGTTACTTTTATAAGTAATTTACAAAGAGTTATCGACAGTGTTTCGAATCATCTTCCAAAATGAATGCAAATATCGATTATTCAAACGAAGTTCTTATGAAATTATTTATTATACATATGAACAAAGTGATCAAATCATTGTCAGAACGTGTAAAAAATTCAACCAAATGAATCCTGAATTAACACCAATGAACGAGAGGAAGGAAGTTTGTAAGGTTACAAAATAATTTTCTTAACTATGGCTCAAAGTTTCCAGGGAACAACTGTACAAAAAATCAGTCATTTCTAGGTAAAAAGTAAGATTTTGTGGGCTAAAACATGTGAAAGTACAGACAATAACAGAATAGAATGATTCAAAATAACAAAATTGTAAACAAAATATCACATTTTCACAATATATGCTGAAAATGTTGTCCATTACATTCTAAACACTTTAAAATGTTTTTCTGTACGCGACTTGTGGTTGCTTTTTCAATTTCCTGGGGATCCAGATCTTCAATACTCCGCACTATTCGCCGTCGCAATTCTTCTTTGGTAGGCACTGGAGTACTGTGTACCCTTTCTTTTAAAACACACCATAAAAAAGTCAAGTGGCGTGAGATCGGGTGATCTCGGTGGCCAATCCCAAGGCCCTAAACTCCTAAACCAACGATCGTCGAAGAGTTCGTCAAGTTTCCTGGAAACTTGCTGGGTGGAATGAGCTGGCGCTCCGTCCAGTTGAAACCACGAATTCCTATATTCCTCTCAAGGCAAATTTTCCTTTAGAGATATCTCTCTGGAGATATTTCCGAAGATATTGGAGATATTTCTCTGCATTCAGGGTGTCTTCATAAATAAAAAAGCTAATTTTATTGTTCTTCAGAATACAGAAAACATTCAGGTCAAATTTTTCTTGAAAACCCATTTCTTTTGTAACATGAGGATTATGATCAGCCCTAGGGGGCTCAAACCAACGATCGTCGAAGAGTTCGTCAAGTTTCCTGGAAACTTCCTGGGTGGAATGAGCTGGCGCTCCGTCCAGTTGAAACCACGAATTCCTATATTTCTCTAAAGGCAAATTTTCCTTTGGAGATATCTTTCTGGAGATATTTCCAAAGATATTGGAGATATTTCTCTGCATTCAGTGTGTCTTCATAAATAAAAAACTAATTTTATTGTTCTTCAGAATACAGAAAACATTCAGGTCAAATTTTTCTTGAAAACCCAACATCTTTTGTAACATGAGGATTATGATCAGCCCAAAAATGTTTATTCCTTCTATTGAAAAAACCATCCCTCGTAAATTTTGATTCGTCGCTCCAAATTATTTTTGACAAAAATTCCCGATCTTTCTGTGTATGAATCAAAAGGGATTCACAAAAATGCATTCTACGTTCGAAGTCTTCTGCTTTTAGAGCTTGAACTTTGGTAAATTTATACGGATGCATTCCGTGATTTTTCAAAATTCGTTGTACTGAAGCATGTGATACACCTAAATCTTTTTCTGCACTGCGAATGGAAGCTTCTGGATATGCATAAAAATATGCCAAAACGTCAACAGTATTGTCCTCATTTGAAGTAACAGGTTTTGGTAATGTTGAAGGCGCTTTTAACATGGAGCCATAGTTAAGGAAATTATTTTGTAATCTTACAATTGGTGTTAATTCAGGATACATTTGGTTGAATTTTCTACAAGTTCTGGCAATGATTTGATCACACTGTCCGTGTATAATAAATAATTTCATAAGAACTTCGTTTAAATAATCAATATTTGCATTCATTTTTAGCGATTTTTTGAAACACCATCAATAACCATTTATCAATTACTTATAAAAGTCACCAAACTGTCATAAGCTTGATATTTCCACGGCTACCTAAAAATCAAATTCTTTAAAAATTATTTTTTGTACAACTGTTATTGAAAATCTCTTTGATAGAAACACTTCAATCAGAACACCTACCAAAAAATCATTTAGAAAAGTTCACAAATGCAGTTCGTACTATTGGTAATATTAAATCCCTGTGAAGTTACTGACGATGAGGAAGTAGTATTCAGTCCAACTGAAGAAAGTCCTTCATGACTAACCAATAATCCTCCTTAAAATAACGTGAGTTGGCGTATGTAGTTGTAACATATGCCTTGTAATCGTGTGTTCAAATCCCATGGACCCTATATTTTTTTTTATTATCAGCAGTAACGTTATACAAAAAAATTTGTATGATACATTTGTTAAAAGTGATTTTATTTTGCTTGTGAGTTTGCTCCACTTGCTGACGCTCGTTTTGCAATAATCCCCACTCACAAAATAAAATGCCACTTTCAACACTTGTAGGTAAAACGTGAATAACTATTTTTCCACAAAAACGGCTTTATTAAGAAAACTTGACGATTTAGGTATAGGGACATGTATATCATCTTGAAGCATTTTTCACCATCTTTCAATTTATCGAGTGATATACAGGGGGTTTCATTTGAAAAAATGAACTTTTGACTATGCACAATGGAAATAATAGTAATTTTAGCACGCCCTGTATGATATGGAGTCGATTTCTTGGTGTTATTTGAATATTTCGAATTTGTCCAAACTATCATCAAAATATCAACTTTTCATGAATTGAGAGTACTGATGTACTTAATTTCAATCAAGGCTATGTTTTAGACCATATTTAGCACAATTTATTTTTTATCTCGAAAACAGATAGAGACAGGTAGGTATACGGGGTGTTCCATTTAAAAAAATATAACTGCTAGGACTTTTTGATAGAAGTGGAAACGCCGCAATGCTGAAAATATTTTAGATCGATAGTTCAGGTAAGGAAATGTGAGAGGTGAAATTTTCAGAAAAATCATGCTTTGCGTTTTCCAGAAACGTCTAACCTACCATCGACCGTGAGTCACGCTTTATAAATGTAAAAATAACAATGTAAAAATAAAGATACATAGAGGCAGTACCTACATTGACGATAGTCACTCTGTAAAGATGAAGTCAGACAAGGAAGACGTCCATGTATAACTAAAACCAAATATATATAGAAATATAAAACAACAAAACATGACAGATACTAAACTGTACATATAAAGGTAATTAACAATTTTTTTTTATCGAGAGTAACTATTAAAACTCGTCAACGGTGTTGCAGTTTCTTTCAATGAGATATTTTTTCAATTGTTTTTTGAATATGCAGATGTTCATTGAGTCCTTGATAGAAACATCTAGCTTGTTATATAATTTGGGCCCAGGGTATAGGTGACTCTTCTGATAGAGGGAAGTTCGGTGAGGATTCGCTATCAACAACCCCCTAGCCCTAGTTGCGTAAGGGTGGTCTTGCTGGTTTGCGCAAAATTTTTCTTTATTCCTATAGGTAAACGAAGAGACACATCTCGTATATATACAGACCAGCAACTGTGAGTATTTCCAGCTATTTGAATGAGCTTCTACATGAGTGTCGCCATCCCAAACTAGCAATTATTCTGATCGCGCGCTTTTGTAAAATAAATACTCGTTCAGCAGAGGAGCTCATACCCCAATTCTGGATTCCATAGCACAAGTGACAGCCAATATACAGATTGCAAAATACAGATTTAGGAGAACCTCTCTTCCACAATGATTCGACATAAATCTCAGTGCATAACAGTTCTTTCGTAGTTTATTACATAGTGAATCTATATGAGGACCCCAATTAAGCTCATGATCTAGAGTTAGCCCTAGCATTTTTGTTTCTGGTTTGGATGTCACCTCTAGTTGGCTATCTTCATATTTTTTAAGAGTTTCTGTGGTGTTCTGCAATGAGAATTTGACTAATGCTGTTTTGCTGATATTAAGTGCTAAATTATTTGTATCATCCCATTTCATTATTTCCTCATATATGGATTATGTTGTTTCTGCTAGTGCTAATGTATTACAATCAGTGACCAGAACATTTGTATCGTCTGCATATGCAACTATATGTACCTTTGAAAGACTATTTAGGTATTGTATCAAGTCGTTCGCATAAATAAGAAAAAGCAGTGGTCCGAGTATAGATCCCTGTGGAACGTCTTGCTTGCAGGCCAAGGACTTACTGTGAACACCTTGAATTATCACTGTTTGTGTCCTGTTCTCTAGATAGGACCTCATCCAATCTTGGGCAACTCCACGAACCCCATAGCGATGCATTTTCTGGATTAGTACATAGTGATCCACACAGTCAAATGCTCTAGAAAAATCGATGAACAAACCACAATGATATGTATGAGTTACCTACATCCCCTTGTTATTTCGAGTCTTTGGTTTGGTGCTCTAATATTATCCTTGTTCCTAGTATTATACGAATGGTTGTTACCGTTTGCAGTGAACTTTTGTAAATTTTCTTGAATATGTATCATGATGGCACAGTTAATAAATTGAACTTAATAAACCAATTCTTATAGCTCTCCAGTTGACCTATTCCAGCTAAAGCTCTGATTGCTCTCTTTTGAATTTTGAATAATCTCGAGATATGAACAGATGTGCCCCAGTTTATCAACCCATAAATTGATGAACTATGAAACATTACATGATAAACGGTATGAGCAGCTTCATTACCGACTTTATTTTTTATCTGCCTGATTGCATAGACCTTGCAAGATAGATTTTTTGCTAGTTTGTCAATATGGGGTTTCCAAGTTAACTTTGAATCAATGGTTATACCAAAACATTCACATCATTTGAGAGATTATGAGACAGCGAGAACATAACTGTTGAACACGTGTCATGAAACAAATCAAAATCGATTAGGCCGATATTCATTGAACAAAATCTTAGTTTTCCTGTATTTTGTTCACAAGTTCATCTTCGTTCATCCACGTAATACATTTTCAGATTTATCTGATTCTAATTTTAGAGAAAATTATAAACGCGAACGAAAACAGTTCCAGACGTTTCGATCACTATATAAATTTTACCGAATGCGCAAGGTTATTCTGTTATAGAAGTCTAGTTTAGTGCCTTCCAGGTCAAACTTTTTTCTCCGCTTTCGAAAAATATGAACAAGGTATCATTGGATTCGGAATAGCGCGTACATGATTTTTGAAAAAAATCAAATGCCGTTTGCAGAAATTGTAAAAGTTAAAACCAATTGTCTGAAAAAAATGGGATTTGGACTTTTGCAAATATCTCAAAAACTGTAGGACCAACATTTATAGTTTTCCTAAAGGGTTGAAAATACGTCCAGAACAGGTACTGTGGCTTGCGCAACACACGCTAACTTTGGACGAAAAAATATTATTTCGACTTATTAAATATCAAAAATTAAGAATTGAAAAATCTCAGGCATCTACTGGATAAATGAATGAACAATTCTCTGCGGTCAAAAAAATTTCATTGTGATTTTCCAGTTATTTGTGCATTAGTTAATTGATAATTCATTTCTACATAAACATGAACAATTCAAGTGCGATAATTGTTAAAAAAACAAATCCAATTTTTTTTCTTTTTTTTGGAGCCATTTTTGAAATGTCTCAGAAAAGATTTCAGTTGAAAAAATAAAGAAAATGTTATTTTTATCAACAATTTACTTAGGTTGAAAATTGAAATGCTTCAACAATTATTGAAATTTTTTTTTCCAATACTACTATCGATTCGTTTTTTATGATTAGAAGGTACATGAACCTGATTTTTTTCAATATTCATCTGATATCGTTAAGGGAATTGTTATAAACAAATGCGTTGTTTAAAATTTCTTTTTAGAAAAATAGTCTGATGCAAATTATGATTAAAAAAAATCGATTCTAAAGAAAAATGTTTAATGCTTGAAAACGGATTTGTGAATCAACAATTTTAACTAGTTTTACTTAATATTAATGACCCATTTTTTTCATTGTTTATTCAATGAATAATTTGTAACAAACAATTAAATGTTTTTTTTTTATTTTTTCTCTTTCTACACAATATAACAAAAACAACGATGTATTGTTCAAAAAAAAGGTATTTAGATTTTATATCGATTTTAAAAATTCTGTTCTACATTCCATCATTCTCATCTGGTATTTTATGTTTGAACGTATTATAACTTATGAACTATTTGAGCATTTATAGCATTTGTTTATTAAAATGAAATCCAGATTTTTTTTTCAATTTTTATGTTTGACTATCTCATAAACTATAATGAACATGACTATATCACTCAAATAACTTTTTATTCGACGTATATTTATCAATAATTTCCAGTAGGTGCCTGAATTTTTTCAATTGCCAATTTTGATATTTAATAAGTTTAAATAATATTTTCCCAATAAAAGTCCAGAGTTGGCATGTCATGCGCAAGCAAGACTACACGTTTCAGTTTATAAACTTTTTCAAATTCGAGAATGTCAAATAATTTTTGAGATATCTACAAAATACCAAACCCTTTTCTGATAGGGTGTCAGCAACGTGGACGAAAATAACCTAGTATTATTATATAATTATTTAAATCGAGTCCAAAGTATTTGTGAAATGTAAGTACATCTGTACTATTGAATGAAGTAATTAATTATAGAACTTCGAAAAACCTGTGATGAAAACGTTTTTTCAAATGTACTTAACAATGTTTCTTGTTGAATGTTAGAGATTTCCATTGTCTAATAGAAATGTTAACAGATTTGAAATTTATATGACGATTAATGGGGACACCCCCATACGAACGACAACTCTCAGAAGTTGAGAAACTTGTGCGAGCTAAGGACTAACGAGGTCTTACCTTTTAACGTGTGATTCCTAACACGGTTGCAGAATCATTCCAGCTTCAACCAGATAGATTCTCTCGGGAAAAATATCTGGTCGAGGCGGGAATCGAACCCACGGCCTTCCGATCGTGAGTCGGGCGCACTACCACCGCGGTCAATTTCACAAACAATATATATAATATATAAAATTTAAGAAAAAATTAACAAGAACGCTTAATAAAAAAATAAAAACAAAATTTTGAGACCTGATTTTTAAATAACCCTTCCGAATGTTCCAATCCTAATAATAGTTTCAGTATCTCATTCAAATGAACTCTTTTATACTTCATTAACATTTAATGATAATGAATATTCCCAAATGTTCAATACAATCTTCTGTTTTTGCTTCAATCTATGAAGAATTTTATTTTGCCTTTATGTTGGTGAAATGTGTTTTCAATTATTCATAAACAACCTCAAGAGAACCAACTTAATTAATCAGTCAATAAAAATAATTAATCATCAAGAATTCCTTTATTATATTTACAAACAAAGGATTTTCAATTGACTATAGTTAAGTGCAGCTTATGATAATTGACTTTTAGAATAATCCTATAATAATACCACATTAGTAGTTAATAATTGTGATAAATCCTTCTTTCACAAAGCCTCATGAATAGGTGCCAAATATGAGATTTCACCATTAATGACTTTTGAATAGTAATTCACTGAAGAACTACAAATATCTTTATGAGACCTGTCAAGTTACAATCTTAACACAATTGTTGGTCAAATGTACAACCTCAAGAAAGCCAAGTTAATTCAACAGTCGATTAAAATAATTCATCATCAAGAATTCCTTTGAATTATATAAATATTCATTCATGGCAAAGGATTTGCGATTGGCTATAGTTGAGTGCAGCTCATGATAATTCACTTTTAGAATAATCCTATAATAATACCACATTAGTAGTTAATAATTGTGATAAATCCTTCTTTCACAAAGCCTCATGAATAGGTGCTAAATATGAGAATTCACTATCAATGACTTTTGAATAGTATTCACTGAAGAATTACAAATATTCTTGGGTCCTGTCAAGTTACAATCTTAACATAATTGTTGGTCAAATGTACAACCTCAAGAAAACCAACTTAATTCAACAGTCGATGAAAATAATTCATCATCTAAAATTTCTTTAATTTATTTAAATATTCAATCATAATGAAGGACTTGCGAACGGGCTAGAGTTGAGTGCAGCCTGTGGGTGATGATAATTATGTTTGAGAATAATCCTATGCTAATGCCACATTAGTAAGTTTATAATTGAGGCTCATGAATAGGTGCTAAATTTGAGAATTTACCATTGATGACTTTTGAATAGTATTCACTGAGTCATTACAAAATTATTTAGTCCTGTCAGGTTACACTAACATAATTGAAGATTTTTACACGAATAAAAGGGTATACAGTTGGAAATATAAAATTTTTTGAACTGCGTGATAACATGCCCATGACATGCGTAACGTTAAATAGGCCTCATTATATCCATGAAACCCCGAAAGCAAAAGTCAATAGGGTTAAGATCTGGACTTCTGGATTTCTGGCTGGCCAAGAAATAGGTGCAATCAAGCCATTCCCAATCCTACGTCCAAGGTACAGATCGAAAATATATTCCCCAACTTCTTTATCGTAATTCACTGGGATTTCATTGTGAAAATAACAAATATTTTGCCTCATTCCTAAATTTACCTCTTCCGAGTATTCTGGTAAATAATTTTGTGGGAACTGTAAGTAATTTGCACCATTCGGAAGAAATGATGGTCCTATTAAATTATTATTTACAATGACTGCCCCAATGTCGACTTTGAAATTCTTTTGGTGGCTTGGTGGCTTGATCGATAAATAAAATAAGTGATGTTCGCCGAAAAAACGAACATAGTGTGTCAAAAAATTTGTTTTGATTCAACGATAGTTTCGGACACTTTAAATCATGCTCTTTCACGTGAATTTCCTTGAACTTGCGAAAAAAATGTTTTTACACCTTCATTTGGTAATCGTATGTTCATAACTGTATCCTGAAAAGGGGGTACATAGTGAGTCATTTCAAAAATACACTACAATTTACAACAGGAAACCTTTTCTTTCATTAGTTTCAGCCACTTTACATTGAAATGCGGCTTCAGTGTTTGAATCCAAAATCAGGTTGATTTTTTTGGTGCATGTTATCATAATTTAGTAAAAAATATGAACGAAGATGTTCCAAAAAGTAATGTATTCTTCAAAAAACATTGATTAAGTTTTTGAAGGGTATACTTTTGAACTTTTTATTTAATGTTCCGAATTCGAATGATAGATTTATTTATAGGATTCTTTCATCGATATAGCGAATTCATATTTGGGCGTTTTTTCCAATTATTTCAATATTTATTGTACATAGGTACTTAATTAATAATTGAAACCTGAGTGATAAAACATGCCAGGAGAACTAGGGATTATAGTAATTACTGGTAGAATTGGAGCCTCTGGCGTAAAAAGAATCTATTGAAAACACTGTTCTACACCAGAACAAAAATGCTGTCCTTTAACGCGCGTTTCACCAACCAAGTTAGCATCATCAGGAGCTGACTAGTCATGTTTTAGTCACTTCCTGATGCTATCTTGGTTAGCGAAACAAGCGACAAACGACAGTATTTTTGTTTTGGCCTGGGACAATAGATCAATTCGAAATCTTGACTGTAATTATTTCAAACCCTGTCGAACACATAACTGCTGGTTTTAACTTTCAGGTTAAATTTGACAATTCTTTGTATTTCTAAAAACACTAAACTCGATAGAAATTGAAGTAAAGATAAAGAATATTAAAAATTTGAGCCAAAATATTAATTCACTATATTTTTGGAAGTACTTGCTGCTTGGTGCAATTCAACGAACATGTTGAAACTTTTGTTTCGATTCATTCCAATAGATGTTTAGTGTAATACCAGTTCACTATATTATGTTCACCATTTCTGGGTGCAGTATATAATAATAACTTTCATTTGTTGAAGTGAGAGATTCCAATTTCCATTTCATTTGTCCATTATAGTATCTATGCATAAACATTGCCGTTCCATGTAGATGTAACACCATTTTATATTTTTTCCAAAGTGAATTATAAAAATTACACACTGACCCTATAATGTTTGATAATATTTAGCAAATATGCAACAGTGCCTAATCATTTTTCACAATTTGCCCTCTTTTAAAATATTCCTTCTTGAATGTGGAACTCACTTTTGAAGATTCATTAAAAATATTTTTTTTACATTGATAAATTGAGTTGAACATTTTTGAGTCTTCCTAAATAAAATTCTTTTCAAACAATCTAGTTTTTTTATATTATTATATTTCGGTTAGTATACGTAGTTCTTGTGTTTATCCTTACACATTCTTATTGATTCACAAGTCTCTCAGTTGCAAAAACCTAGTTTATTCGAATTTAAATATAAACAGGTGAGACTTGTGAATCAATAAGAATGTGAAAGGATGACCACACAAAAAGTACGTACCAACCGAAATGTAATAATATAAAACGAACTAGATTGTCTGAACAAAACTTAATTTTGGAAGACTCAAAAATGTACAACTCAATCTATCAATGTGAAAAAAAGAAATATTTTTAATGATCGTTCAAAATTGAGTTCCACATTCAATAAGAAATATTTTAAAAGAGGGCAAATTGTGAAAAATTAATAGGCACTGTTATATATTTGCTCAACATTATCAACAATTGTGAGGTCGATGTGTTACTTTCAAACACTTAAAAAAATGGTATCACATCTACATGAAACGTAACCATTCAGCTGTTTTGTTTCATAAACAGCATTAATAGTTTTGGTTTCCCAAAATTCTGCTCTGGAAAACATATGGACCACTTCTACAAATACAGTACTCGACAAGAAAGTAATCTGTTTGAAAATATCAGATGTCTGAAATAACTGACCACACCCTTTTAACCATTACTACCCCTTCTGAAATCGCAATAGATGCAACTATTTGTTTCAATATATGAAATGTTATTTTATTCAAAAAATGATACCTAAAATATTCACCCCATCCAAAACACATTGAAATTTCAGTATTTATCATTATTACTTTCAGTTCTTTCTTCTCAATGTGGAATTGGCGAACTATCCTTTCAAGGTCCATCAAGTCAAGGCGGGGGTAGATCTGCGCAGTCATATCGAACCCTTAGTTGACTTAGGCTAGGGTAGAAAAGTCCTTGCACGAGGGGAACTTTTGCAGATTGTCTAGTAGTGTTACACAGAAATGTTGTGATGAAAGAAGTCTCTATGGGCTGTGGCATATAAATTCATCATCATAGGTAAGTTTTTATCTACATTTTTTATCATTGTTATACACCTTTCATTGACCTGTTGGTGATGGACAAGTTGATTTCAGTTTACAGGTTAATAGCAGAATTTGTTATTTCAATCGAAATACATTTTCATTTTTTTTCACGACTTTTTGAATTTTCTTGAAAATATGAATATGTATAGTTTCGTATACAATTGATAACTATTTTTTTGGTTATTTTCATTAATATTTATTTATCTTCTCACCTCATCTTATCTTCTCTTATCGTCATTATCTCAAAACTAGCGTTCAAAGTGATCTGATTTTTAATTTTTTCAAAATTTATTTTTTTTTGCAAAATTTCCCATCTATGTTTGATAAACGTGTTCGCATTTAATATTATTTGTTTATAACGTCATTTTCATTACACAAAAGTTTCTGATGAAGCTTTTGCTACAGTACTAGTCCTCAATAATTATATTTAGTAACCATCAAACGTAATTGTGAAATGATTTGATTTCTTGTAAATGTTTGACATTCTAGATCTGGATATTGAATAAATAACAGAGGTTTGAATGCAAGAAAAAATAAAAATACCGGTAATTCCAATGCCGATAGTGAATATTTTATTCCATGTTACTTACCTTATTATTTTTGTAATTGAAATTTTTAATTGTTTATTATCCTTATGTTGCACTATTCCTAGCAGTCTGTATAATTTTCTAGATGCAACGAAATGAAGGAATTTTATACTTCATTCCATTGAAATATAAGATAAAAAATCGGTTTTGAATTGCTTATCTAATTGTGCCAATATGTTTTCATTCATATAGTGAGGAAGAAACGTAAATAATGAATCATTGACTTTGTTGAATAATGACTGGTAGAGATCGCAACTACCCTTGCCTAGAGGGTCGTTTTTTTATATTGACGGAATTAATTCATTATCTATTCAGTCTGGCACTTTATTTGAAATAAATTTTCTCTAAAGAATTGACTCCGACTATTGAAAAAATTTCCCTTCCACAATAAAAATACCAAGAACAAAAGTATAAAATCTAAAGGCCGAAATGGCGAGTAATATTTTTCTTATTTTTATTTTTATAACACTTTATATATCGTAATTAGTGATATTAACTTACATCGATTCATTTGAATCATTCTGTACAACCATATTGTTGAAAATTCGAAAATAATGGACCTGTGGCTGATGCCTACTTGATTTTAACTAGTGCAAAAATTTTTTGGGATGCTGCCACTGCTTGCAGTTCCCATTTCAAGGGCTCCTCTTCGTTTCGTTTCCTGCCCTTGGCCTTCAAGATCAATCCCTGAATTTCGTGCTCTTGTTTTTATCGATTGCCTTGCTTTTCTGGCATGCGGGGTGGGTGACGTGAAAAGAGAGAGAGACCGACTAACTGTTTCTCGAATGTTCGAAATGCCCCATCGCCAAAGCACCGCTGATAATGGATACCTTCATCACTATAGTTATAGTAAGGTCAAAGTGGATACTGCAGATGGTGGTATGAATAACAACTATTGTCATTCAATAGTATCTTTTATAATCGTATCTATTGAAATATTTTGGTAATTATAGTATGTTTCATATCATTATTCATTAAAATATCTGAATAATTTTTGTGCCTCTATTGGCAATTCTAAATAAGTATGAAGAGCCGGTAATAATAACATCCACAGGTAAATATTTGTCCATAAGCTTGAATTGAAACTTGCAATTAATTTGCTTATTTACAAATCTTGAATAATAAGAATCTCCAATTTTCATGTGAACTTTAGAAATATATCTGCAAATATAATTTTATTCGATATGATTTTTCATGTTCATTGAGATGATCATTATTGTGTTGATTTCGGCTTCGTATATGTGTGAATTCATTTTGATTAAATGGGTAGGGTGAAAATAATACTGTGAGCGAGTTATACACTCGCTCAGTGTGAAATGTTATTAAATAATGAATCCGACCGCAGTTTGAGCATAAGCTAAACCTTCTTTCAAGAAGGTTCATCAGCAATGTTCATTAAAACTGAGGAGTGATCTGTTTTTACTGCTTGAGCTGATACCACTGACTAGATCTATGGCACATCAGAATATCGCTTACTTGTATCACATTACAAATGCATCGGTTTGGGGCACGAGTATTATCTAGTCTGCTTGCAATGAACAACAACTTATTTTTCATTGTGCAGTGAATGTGAAAACTTGGTTTTGCACAGACCGACGTTGAGTTTCTCCATATATGGCATCTTCGAGTAGTGATCATATCCATTGTTCTTGTTGAAGACAGAAGAATAGAAATAGTGATTTGATAACCTTACCTAGTACTACTGATGAGATATATAGCAGATTAGAACGGCGCTGCCTCGTATACGGTCATGAATTCGTATTCATACCTATAGTGATTATATTGTGTGAGATACACTATTATAGTTCTCGATACAGAAATCATTACCAGATAGGAAAAAAATCCAATAATTTGTCCAAGTATTTGCAAAATGCAATATCACTACATAGTATAAAACGAAGTCGCTTCCCGCTGTCTGTCCCTATGTATGCTTAGATCTTTAAAACTACGCAACCGATTTTGTTATATATGTTATATATAATGTTATATATATGTTATATATATGTTATATATATGTATATAACATGCATAATGTAATAGGGAAACATTGATAATTTTAGAGGTTTCTAATGTAATTTCGTAAATACTCACATTTTTCTGCGCTTGCATTGCAAACACTGGCTGAACCCTACGAGACAGATCGAAAAATGTACTATAGTACCTATTGTAGTTCTACAAAAAAGTCCGCATTAGTATATGTCTATCTCTTAGGGATAATCCACAATAACCATTGTGCATTTAATATAGATCAATATAGCCTTTTACAGCATGTAATTCAAATGATTATTTTCGAATATATTACAGACTTATAGCACTTTATGATTAGCAGCAATCACACGCGTTTATATGTATATTTAGTATCATCATTGCACCCGTACGGAGCCGGGGCGGTTCGCTAGTTTAAATATAAACGCACAGTCTCTTTCTGAGGTTGAAGAATGTAACTAACTCAGATTGTTACAAAATTCATTCATAAATATATTATTCATGAAAATTATAATAATGTAAGCTTTTCTACAAACAACTTTATTTGATTCAAAGAATGAATTCTTAGTTGACCAACGATTTTCAGCTGCATCATTCAGCTATAAGTGTAATTTGTGTTTATAAACGAATACCTTTCCTTTTAAGTTTCAATATTTCCAACCATTTAACGATGATTTTATAATAATGCTATTTTCATATACAATTCATAAGATTCTTGTGGAGATATAATTCTTATATATAACAATTGTGGACATCAACATCTTTATGAAAATGTGAATTATTGTAAAAAAAATACTGCAACTGGTTTTCAACAGAATAATTGTGAAATATAGTTACCTGTTTTCGTTTCAAAAATAATGAGAATAACCAGAATCCTTAACAGCTAAAATAGTAATAGATATGCAGGTGTTTCCAACAATGACGTATATCATAGTTCCTGTTGTATAATATAACATTTTGAAACATTCAGTGAAAATGGTATAAGCACGAATGATCCCAGATTTGACACCTTTCTACTTCTTTTGCCAAGAGATTTGACAACTCCACCTACAATCTCCTTAAAGTCTGAAAAATCCATATGACAGTAATATGGTAGGTGTGTAAAGGTGCAGTAGAACTGAATTTGGTTTTCACATAGGAAAATTTGAAATTAAAAAGTTGGAGCTGGTTCAGTAAAGGTATTTGATACCGGATTGATAACAGAGTTGGAAAATCTGAAGTTTATATTTAATAGATGATGTAGGTGTTCGTACGAATATAAACGTGTTTCATGAAAATCAGTTCACGATTTCCTTCTAAATGGCCCAATGTCGTCAAAATCATGAAAATCCTGTCCGTGCTGTTGCATACGCTCTCAGGGAAGGTTATGAGTCACCTATCGATTTTGTCTGTTTGTGGTTGGCTCAATTTGACCGGGCTATATGCTAGGATACATCCCGTTAGGAATACGATTTTTATGTGTGGTAGCAATCCTGACCTACGAAAGCTTCGTTTAATAGAGCCTGGCACCGGCCCGAGAGAGGAAGGCAGTGGCGTGAAATTTGAAAGGGGGCTCTAATTTTTTCACGATTTTATTACATTTAATAATTTCAAATGTTCAGATGAATTTTGTAAATTCCATTTATTGTATTGTATTGGCCGACACTTGAAGAAAATCCAGAACAAGGAAATAGGACTTCTGCTACACTTTTTGTTCTGTAATTCAATTGAAAAATTCACTTAGAAAAAAGAAAGTATTCATGAAAAAAGTCTAGAATTTTTCCGTACAAAGGAGGAACTCCTTCGAGGATTAATACACTTCAGAGTACCAATTAACTCATATGTGTGTAGTCATTTTCAAATTGAATAGAAAAAATTTAATTACAAAAGGATCCGAAGTTCAACTTAAATATTTAGCAAAAGTATGAATCTGTGGTTGGTCGGTAGCCAGTCGGTTCGACGTGGATGCTTTGTTCACTCACTCAAATCGACCGCCGTGTTGTTCGGTGGTTCAAGCCGCAAGCTGAACGATCGATTTTCAATCGCGTTCGTCCAACCCATGTTAGAAATCACATGTTAAAAGGTAAGACCTCGTTAGTCCTTAGCTCGCACAAGTTTCGACTTTTGAGGATTGTCGTTCGTAGGGGTGCGGCAGCTGGTTAACGGAAAAACATACTTTAAACATATATTCGGAGTCAGGTAGTGAAAAGTCTGATGAACAGATCTAATAATCACAACTGTTACTTTATTTGAATGCCAATAGATCCAAAGTATTGATTTTTTTCACAAATTAAATAGAGAGTGACCCCAAAAGTACTCGCCGTTGATAGTTTTGCCTTTTTTAAGACAGTCAATCAAAATTATTCCACCCGCATCCCATTATTTTTATTGTTCTTTTGTCTTGGGTGTAAATTGATAGACCCATGTTTCATCCACGGTTATGAAACGATGCCGGAATTCTGCTTTGTTGCTGTGAAACTTCGCTTAACAATCAATTGAAACATCTTTACGATACTGTTTTTGCCCGAGTGTGAGCAAACGCGGCACCCATGTTCACACAGCTTTCATATGTCCAAATTCTCAAATAATATACGAAGTTCCGCCTACTGAGTCTGCTAACTCGCGCACATTCAGTCCACAATCATTCAGTACCACTTTGTGTATTTTTTTCACGGTTTCAGAAGTCGTCACCTCATTTGGTTGACCACTAGATGCTCATCTTGGTAGTAGAGTAGAATCCAGTTCAGTTATTATATTGGTTGGGCTGAGGGCTTTTAAATAAAAGTATCACATAACGATGACCAATTTTCTCCATATTTACAAATTCATCGAAAACGTTCGCTATTGATGGCTGCCAAACAAATACTAAACAACGCAGCGTCTTCAAACTCGAAACATGTGCTTCATAGATTGTGTACTTTCTAATAAAGTGATATTTTTCAAACAACTACCGCCATCTTTAGATCAGGTCGTATACTTCTGGGACCACCCTGGTACATTTCAATCTAACAAGATGGATTTTCGCTACAAGGCTATTCGATATTTGGTAGTCACTTTGAAAGTAAGTCCTTATTTGTTCCGCGATATCCTGATGAGTTATTTTTAAACAATGAATCAAGCTGTCAATTCGGGCTATATATTTCTGTCGGAATAGTGGTATCTGAAGAGATTTGGAAAAAATCACGAAATTAGGTTGAGATGGGTCATCAATCTCGTGTATTTATGTGTTTAAACGTCTTCGTTTGTCTTTCGAAGGTGAAAAATAACCTAGACTTATCTTACCGAAAGTCAAATTGACATACTTCTAATTCAAAATATCAGTTGGGTTGGGATGATGATTTATTTCATCAGTTTCTCCTCTCTCAGGTTTCAAATATGGTAATCATTTTGAACGATGGAAGTCGGAGCTCATAAGATTCAAACGATTTCAATTTTTTATTTAAAAAAAATACTGCGTCAATCACGTGCCTTCTTAGCGGTGGTACAATAAGAATGTAAGAATATTCATACCCAAGACTAATAAAACTAGAGGCGTTTTAGGTTCTGTTCATAATGTTTACTGATCGAAGAAATTCCACATGATTATTAACCTAACTTTTCTGTAGATTCTCTCGAAGGTCATTTGATAGTCCACAGGATTTCGATTGTTTCACGTATATACATTAGTTAATATAATAAAAGTTGTTTGTTGAATTCGAGTGTTGGCCCAGAATAATTCAAAAACCTCCCAGCTACGACACTGAATTCTTCGCACGTATGAAACGTGCACATGCTGTGGAGATTATGAATGCACTGTGGCCTCGAACGAAGGGCCTTTTCTTGGAATTCGGATCTCTTGGCATGGTTTCTGATTTTCGGTAGGTATATTTTTTTGGGAGAACCTCTCTAAACGGCCAACTGACGTACTTCAATAAGAACACGAATTCTGAATAGTTTTGGCCTGTACTGAGATTTTTTAAACATTATCTTCGGTTAGTGATAAATCTTTTCCGAAACACAGAAGTTTAAAAAAATATTATGAAAAGAGACGTACCTGATAACGAATGTGTAGCTAACTCTGCTCAATTCACTATTAATCAGGTATTGTATTAACTTTCATAGTTATATTTTGATACGTAACAATATTGATTTGTTTCGCCTAGATTGAGGTTAGTTCGACTTCCCAATATTTCTTCTGCTAATCGCCTGATAACTCAATTTTAGAACAATAAACGAACTCTGTGTTTGAACTATAATACCTAATTTTAATCCCACAAATTTTATTTGGCTTTGGTTTGGTTTTCACTATCGTAAATGAGGATTATTCTTGACAATTATTGACTGCTTTGTCAACTAATTAGTAGGTGTAGGTAATCCAAATTTGAAAACAAAAATGACGAAATATAATCCCCATTTAGGATTTAAGTTAGAGTATTACTTAATTTTGTGAATTTTCTGCTTGTCAAGTTTCATCAATAAAAAATTTTCAAAACATCTTTTGAAGAGCCGGCTTGGGTCCTTTGCAAAGATCCTTTGTTGAGATCATAAGAAATGCAAGAGCAGGTAGTGCAATGCAACTTCGGCATTGTACTTTTTATTTGAGAAGAATTTATTTTCAGGGGATTTTATGGCTAATTCTCTCCCATGAACTTGGTTCATGGCTGAATTTACCTGTTGTCATTTTACCCCAAATTAGTAGGTGTTATGCAGAGTAAAGTGATAGAAACATAACATTTCATCTTCTTTATTTTCAAATTGAATAGTTATATAATGTTTCCAACAAAGTATTGGTTGGTAATTATCTTTCAGTATGTGCATTTTTGTAGTATTTTCATATAGGTATAACATAATTCGGAAAAAAATCAATTTAAATTACGTTATTCCATCAACCCATGGATTTAAAAACTTTATTATTAGAAAAATTACTTTCGCTGAACATATAATGGAATAGGCAAAAATATAGAAATAGAGAAAAAACAAAAGTAACCATCAGGTAATGTTCATTTTGAGTTGGCCTAATCATTAAAAAAATCTTCAACCGTATTCATCATTAACGTCTATATGCTATATAAATTTTTCAAATGTATCATATGAAATGATTTGGAATATTATTGGGAAAAGGATGAGTTGAGTTAAATAAAATATGCAGTCATTCATATCATGATTACGCCACAACCGACTCGATATTTAACATCTTGTACTTGTACGACGCAGTTATATATAATAAAAATTGTATATAAAAGAACACCAGAAAGGTCACGTTTTGAAAATGCACGGAATGTTAAATTCTCTCCTATAGTAAGAAATGTATTTTTCAAATAGGACAACCATTTTATTTTTGATATTGAACTGATAACTTCGTTCCTAATAAAGATGGTTGTGTGAAGTAACGTAGAGAACACCAAAGTAGTGAAAAGTTCACGTCATTGTTCATTTTATACAGGGCGCTTCAAGTGTCACGATTTTTTTACCAAGCTTATATTAGCTTCACCTGTATGTATGTATGTATGTATGTTTGTTTGTAACTCTTCTTTCCCGTTTGAATGCTCGGGATCTGTATTTGACAGAATTATCGACATTATTGCTTGATCTATTCGCGGGTAGATGGCGCTGTACGTAACCTCCTTGATATAATTCGAACTTACTTTACATGTATTTCTTCATTTGAAAACACGCTTTTATAGCATACGAAACTAAAAAAATGAAAAATAAATATAGTTTAAAAATACTAAAAAACACGCTTTTAAAGAACATCGAACTGAAAAGTTAAAAATATTTTTTTAATGAGCTTGAAATAAAAACGAACGAAAAATACTAGTATTATTGTGAAAAAAGCGTGGGCGCTTTGTGCCATATTTTTTGTATATCAAGTTTCTTCCACAATAATACTGGTATTTTTCGTTCGTTATTGTTTAAAGCTTATTTTAAAAAAAAATTATTTCAAACTTTTTATTTCGACGTTCATTAAAAGCGTGTTTATCAGTTTTTTAAACTATATTTATTTAAATAGAGCAACCTGCATATTAGCTGTGGCTTTGCACTCTACGTGAAATTACCTTACAGTTCTTCGGTTATTTATGTTTTTTCAAATTATTTGTATCAGATTAAAGAAATGCATATTCAATATATTGAAATTATAGACGATAATTACACTAACAATACAGAAACACTGTTGTCTTGGTTGGATCTGTCCTGCACTGATGAAAAGTAATACTAAATCGATGACTGATTTAATTTCAACGTCCCTGCTGCTGAACAAACAGAAAGTATCTGCAAAAATTTCCTTAGTGAGGAAAGCTGTACAAATATCTGTCGGGAATGATTCAGTATCTGTCTTGGTATTAGCCAGGGAATGCAGTTGTTTTTCGGTATGCAATTTGCATTGTCCTACTGTGAACTGTAACTCAAAAGATTTTGTTAAATCGAACCATGTTTTAACTTTATACATAAAGTGAATTGGCCTGCTCGGGTGCAAGGAAATAGCATTTCCACAATAGATAATATTTTCATTAATTTCCATAATGATGGAGTCATTACTGATTTAGATAATATATCTGACCACAGATATATTTTCTATGAAATTTCGGAAACCACCCAAAACACGCGAGACACTTCCTTCTTGTTCCATACAAGAATATGTATATAATGATTATTCTCACAAGAATTTCGAAACTGCACTTCGAAATGAAAACTGGAGTGAACTTTATCAAACTAATGATATTGACCATGCATATGATATTTCCAAAGGATTATTCTTCTATTATTTTGACATTAGTTATCCATTACGACGGGGTGTAGTAGACCTAAGGTTATAAAATGAGTGAACATGGATGTCAAATTATCAAGTTGTAAGTTGAAGGATCATCATTTATTGAAAAAAAAATAGCCAGTGCTGCCTGATTTTAACAGAGAATCACAAAAACGACACTTTTGGCTTTTAGAATCTAAAAAGAAACAATACTATCAAAATAATATTCTCAACTCTGATGATCCTGGTAAAACTGCCTGGAAAGTAATATCCGAAATGAACAATTAAAACAAAACAGGATAGAAAAATATCAATGTGTTCCGCAATGATATAAAAGTGGAGAACCTAGTTATTGTATCAGATCTGTTTAAAAATTTTTTTAAATGTCCAACTAGAACTTAAAAAAAGATCATCCAGACAAATACTGCAGTAAACAATACCCAAGAAATTCTTATACCTTGTCTATTTCTCAGACCGTTTTCACCTAATCTGTTCTGTTTAAAACAACTCTCAGAAGTTGGGAAACTTGTGCGAGCTAAGAACTAACGAGGTCTTACCTTTTAACGTGTGATCTGTTCAGTGATAGGCTGAAAAATAAAACATACGCAGGTCCAGATAAAATACCCACTTTCGTTTAAAAAAAATTATGAATGTTATAATAGGACCTTTGACATTTTTACTGAATCTTTCATTCGAAACAGGGAAATTCCCCACAACCCTCAAGAAAGGAAATGTCATTCCTATTTATAAAAAACACTGTCCCGATTACTTGGAAAATTATAGACCTATAACGATTTGCAGTAGTTTCTCGAAAGTTTTCGAATATGGATTTTTGGACAGGCTGATGAATTTTATCAATGAGCATAATATTTTGACAAATAGCCAGCACGGTTTTCGATCTAGTAAATCAATGAGTTCTATGACAATCTCAAACCATATAGAACAAGGAGAGGTCCCAATGGAGATTTTCGACTGTGTGGACCACGATATTCTTTTATCAAAGTTGTATAACTATGGTATTAGAGGTGTTTGTCTGGAATGGTTAGAATCATTTATTAGATGTCGTTCTCAGTATGTGAGTGTGAAAACATCAAAATAATTCGTAATGTTACATCTGCCAATATCGATATTAATATAGGTGTTCCACAAGAATCTTGTTTGGATCCAGTTCTTTTTATTTTGTACATAAATGAAATCGCATATTCCTTTTCGGATATTGAGATAACTATTTATGCAGACGACACTTCTTTACTGATTTTCAACAAAAATCAAATAGAACCAAAAGAAACCTGTGAAACTGCTCTAAGCCAACTAACTTCTTGGTTCAATCAAATTACTCTTTATTTCAATCCAGACAAAACTAACCCTGTGAAATTCCATTGTCATCAGAGGGAATTGGTAGATGCAGATATAATTTTAAATAACACACTTCTGCCTATAAATAACAGCTGTAATTTCATAGGACTATTCAATGACTCACATTTAGATTGGAAAGAACATTGCAAGCTCCTGATTTCCAAACTTTCATCCCTTCACTATAAGTTCAGAAATCTCAAAGTTGTTTTGACACGGCAATAATTAATAAACTTATACTATGCACAAGTGGAAAGTCGACTGAGGTATGGTATTTGCCTATGGGGAGACTCTACACTATCGAATAACGTCCTCGTATCACAGAAAAAAATCATCAGGTGTATTGCTGGTGTGAAAAAATACTATTCTTGTCGAGAAATTTTCAAAAGATTTGAAATTCTGGCCTGTACAGGGCTCTACCTATTTAAAGTCTGTATTTTTGTGTTCAAAAATAAGGATTTGTTTTTCATAAATAACGATTTCCACTAATAAGGATGATTTACGATTATCACTCTCTAAACGCAATATTTCCTATAAAGCTCCAGCTCGAATCGGAGCAAATATTTTCAACAACTCACCTTCCTCCATCAAAAAATTAAAACATGAACGTACTTAAAAAAAAACTCAAAGGATACCTGATTGAGAAATGTCTAACTCTTCAAATGAATACTTTCAACTTGAACTTTTATTTCATGTGAATCTGTATTTTTATGTAAGTCAATATTCTGTGTACTATGTATATGCATATTTATTATGTAAACATGTTTTCGTAGTGTTATAAAATCCTTAATGTACTGTTATTTTTCTTTTGTACATTTCTTCATTTAAATCCCGACCGTACTACCATGCGGTTGTAACCATGACTCTTATACAACTGTATGTTGTCTTGAAGAAATAAAGTGATTTGATTTGATATCAAATTTCAGAACACTTTGTATAAATTCATATAAAACGATACAATCAGAAGATTTAGTTGCCCAAGTAACGCAATTCATGAGTGACAGTTTGAATATTTAAATTTAAGTTATAAAACTTTACTTCTATAAGAAAATCATCGAAATTCATGTTTGAAGTGAGATCGATATAATAATATTCATTTCTATTTTTGACACATGTTTCTTTTACAGTTTAATCAAGCCTCCAACCATAACTCCCATAGATCAATCAAAGGAACCATTCAAAATGGATTTTCTGACAAACACAATCTTGCCATTTCATTCGCCACCATCACTTTCCAGTTCATCCGCAAGCCCGCCGATAATGCCTAGCACCAGTTTCGATTCATTTGAATCCTTGATATTCAGCCACACTTTGGTAAGTACGATTCATTTGTTGCGTTCAATATCGATTCAGTATCTCAATGTACTGCGTATGACTAGATTATACTTTCAATGCATAATACAATGTGGTGTTTGTCCAATCCATTTCTTAGTACAGACTAGAGAAATCAGGTTAGGCGATAGCTCGATAGCTAAATTTTCTCATCAGGACAAAGGAAAACAGACCCTCATCATACATACTAAAACGCACTATTTTCCAGGTGGAACAATGCAGTATCCACCAAAGGGATCTCAGAACATATTGCAATGACTGCGCCGTCAACATTTGTAGCCAATGTGCCGCAACTGAACATTCATCCCATTTCTACGAAGCGATTGAGTTATCTATGCTATTGGCGAAAAATAAAAGTCTCCAACTCGTTACTGAAGTTCGGAAAGCTTCGGAATCAGTGAGAAAACGGATAGAAAAAGTCCAACGCATGGGCGATGATGTTGATTCCAAATCGATCCAGGCAGCTGCTGATGTTCGCAATGTTATAAAAAGGTATAATATACATATCTATATAGTTCAAAAGTAAGAGTTGAGAAAAGGAATGTTCAGACATTTCGTTCCGAATAGAATAGGCTGAATTGTACTTTATGGAATACTCACGGATTTTCGCGATTTTTTCTACATGATGATTGGAATCCAGAACAATTTTTATTTTTTATCGGACTATAAGTTTTCGTGATTTAGCCTACTTTACAGCTGTTTGTTGAATTGTTGGTGCCTAGTTTTCGCGTGCCTAGTTGGGTGCTCAAAAATGCAGTTGTTTGAGCCGATGTGTGAGAGCTCGCATTGTCGTGGTGAAGAGTGATCCGTCTTCGGCGGTTAGTTTTCCTGATTTCTTGGAAGACAACTGGCAAACAAACGGTTGTGTACCACTCAGAATTGACTGTTCTGCGTTGTTCTAGTGATACGGTTGTGACATGTTCAGTTTTTCCGAGAAAACAGGCGACCATATGCTTGGAAGTGCTTCGTGCACGAACAACTTTTGTTGGATTTTGCTCATCTTGAAACACCCATACAGTCGACTGCTGTTTACTTTCGGGCTTATACGCGTAAATCCACGATTCATCACCTATCATGATTTCATAGACGTGTTTTGAAGCACCGCGATCGTATTTTTTGAGCATTTCCTTCGACCAATCGACACGAGCTTTTTTTTGAGCGATTGACAAATTGTTTATGCAATATTGAATGTATGCTGGTCCCACTAATGCCTAAGGTTGTCTCAATCTAACGATAGGTCACATGACGATCTTGCAATATCAGTTAGCGCACAGCATCAATGGTTTTCCGAACAACAACTGATTTTGGATGACCTTAACGTCTTGGAGTGAATTACGACCACGATTGAATACACCATACCATCGATAAACACTGGTCCTTGATAGAGGTTCATCGCTAAAAATTGAATAAAGTTCATCCATGCACTTTTGCTGAGTTAATCCATTGTAATAATAATTGTAAAAAAATAATCGTAAAAAATAATCGCACGAAATTATTCACGATTTAATTCCATTTTTGGGCCGAGATGAATCTTTTAAGGTACTGTAAACAACACAAATAGCGCGCGTAAAGCAAAGCGTTCTGAGTACGTATAAGTTAAAAAATGTTCAACTTTACGATAGAGCTGTCAGTTGCCAGATTGCAACACCAGGGTTGCCAAATCCCGTAACATAAAAGGCAACCCTCGTAGTAAAGGAGGCATACTTGAAGACTGGCTGTCGGATATAATCCAACGCCCTTCGTGGTATTAGCCAACGGAGTAGTTGTTTTCCGATAGGTGTCAGAACATTAACCTACATTAACCTAAGATTGTAAATATGTACACATATTTAAGGATTTCTTTCGATTCTTCATCTCTCTTCATGGAAATTTCCCCCGTGTACAAAGCGAAGCAGGCAATTAGATCGGTTATCTCAAATCGCTATTTTCAAATAAGCTCCCAACTGGAGGTGTTTTCTGGGGTTTAATCGTATTCGAGCGTGTATTCAAAAACGATTCGAATTTGTATCGGATGTCAAATTCAATAATGAAAACAAACTGTTCAATTTTCTCTCACTCAATTATAATCGGATTTGTGCATCTTTTTTTGTACATCTTCACAACGTATTTGATGAAAAAGTTTTGAGCACTTCATAAACAATTACGATTAAAATAAAGCAGACACTGACAACTGACGTAACGTAATGTCAAATTCCGTTTCAAAACCAACCTAACGCTGGTTTTGAATCATATCAATGAGTACGTTTCAAAAGTGTTTCATCGACCTTTTTTTGGGTACCTATTTTTTATCTTCCACAATTTGAAAAAGATAAAAATTATAATGGAGAACTTTATACAAGTGTAGAAAGGGCAAACCTTTTAGTTTAGCCCGATAAGTTACTGCGTAAAATCAAAGTATTTTTCACAAAGAAAAATGTTCTATTCATCATTAACTTGAAAAGAAAAAATACAATACTTATCTTTACGTTTCGGAGGCCAAAATTTGCCCATCCGTCTTTAAAAATGGACAAAAAAATTCTAAGATATTTGCAGTTATTCCATTTGATTATTTATTTGTTTTCTCCGACGGATGTCTATTTAGTCATGGGCATCAATAAATACCCAGGAAAATATCTGGTTAAAGTTTTCGAAATAGGCACTGAGGAATTTAGTTTTGAAAATACTCAAAATGGCCAGAAAAATAACATTAAAATTATCATAAATGAAGATTTTCATAAGTACTCAACAAGAAATTCCAAAAATATTCATAAAATGAGCAACAAGTAACAAAGGAAGAAACCATATGCTGCTGCTTCACTTATTATGAAAAATCACCAAATGATCCTCAACTGAAACAGTATTCTAGAATTTTCTGATTGATTCGGCCGTTACTTGATGAAGATCCATAGTAATTTCAAAAACTACAACCTCACGATTTGATATTCACAAACTTTATTTTGAAAAATATATTACATGTTTCGCTAGCACAGTCGCTTTTTCAAGTGATTTATACTTACTGTTCTTACATTAATATTTGTATATTACAGGTAACCACAATTGAAACTACCTCAAAAAAATTACCTAAACCTCTACCTAAGGTACCTGTTCAATTATGATTACCTGAAGCATATTACCTCACATCTACATCAATAATAATTCTTTCTCGGTTTTTAAGAAAACAAGTTCAATAATGGTGATCTATTCAAATCCAGTTGGTCATTTATTAGAATGTTTGAATTTTTAAGTTTATTAATTTCCATTGCTTCTAAATGATTCAGTTTTAAACCTTTATTTTCTATGTGCAAAATTTCGAGTTCTTCATCAAAGATATGATTTTCTTCTAAAAGATGATTTGAATATGTTTTCTTATTTACATAGCTCGTATGATGTTCCTGGATTCGATTCCTGAATGTCCTGTCCGTTTGACCAATATAGAACAACTTGAAGTATAAATCACTTGAAACATGTGATATATTTTTCAAAATAAAGTTTGTGAAGATCAAATTGTGAGATGTAGTTTTTGAAAGTATTCAAGAAGTTTCAGTGTACATTTGAAAAAGTATATTTTTGAAATTTGATCTAGATGATGAGAGAAGGAATTCTTTCAAAATACTTCGAAGGAGGTTAAACATATATTTCTTTATATTTCAAGTTATATGAAAGCAAATAATTGTGCTTTGATAAAGTACATTATAATGTAAAAAAGATATGGCGGTCTGGCTTAATTTAGAATTACTAAACTGGCTTTTATTTGCATCTCTTTACCAATATTGTAGCAAATGGAAAGAACCGGGTAATACAATACAAATGATTCTCATGTGTTGTATTTTGTTTTAAAATTTACTTGCAGTTGGACATGAAACACGTACTCATTAATTCACAATTTGATTCCCAATGTTTCGGCGACGTTTCTCGCCGTCTTCAGAGTTACAATAAAAATAGAAATTAATAAAATATAATTTGTTGTACAGAATAGGCCAAACTGGACACAAACTAGATAAATGAAAACTGATGGTTGTGTCTGATAGTCAAATTTAATGACAAACTCAATGATGAAACGCACACTTCGATCAAGTAGGCTTTGGACGATGCGGCCATAAAACAAAATGCAAATGTAGTGCGATACGACGTGAGAAAAAAGCATATCTGGACTTTGTTTTAAGAAATAAAAATTCCAAAACAACTTGGAATACCTTCAGAACGCTTGATATCCTGAGTAACAACAAAACATCAGATATCCCTGAAGAATTAAAAGACGTCAATCTCATTAACCAGCCCTTCAATTCCATACCTCAACCTATCAGATCTGCTCACCAATTATTCTTATTAGATCGATATATTGATTCGGAAGAAACTGAAAACTCTTTCACTTCACCTGTCACCTGTGAGATTGTGCGAAGTTCCCTAAGACGCATCAAGAGCAACGCTTTGGGTTCTGATGGGATATCCCTCAAAATGATCAATCTCATTGACTCTTTTTTGATAAATCACTTCACCTTTCTTATACATTTTATCATTACCAACCACCAATTTCCAAAATGTTGGAAGGATGGATTGGTTATCCCTCTGGCTAAGTGTAACTCACCTACTGTCCTTTCTGACCTAAGACCAATTACAATTCTACCGTATCTCTCTAAAGTAGTGGAATCGATTCTGAAAAATCAGATTAATGAGTACGTCAATGAAAATCATATTATATAACATCTATACAATCAGGATTCAGACCTCAGCATAGTACCACCACCGCTCTTCTGTCAATTACTGACGATATTTTTCAAGCTGTAGATGAACAAAATTTCACCTGTTTAATACTTATAGATTACAGCAAGGCATTTGACACTGTAGATCATGAGATATTGTGTAATAAACTTGTCTACTTTGGTTTTTCTCGGAAAGCAGTATCTCTTTTAGAAAACTATCGGAAGAATCGTAATCAAAGAGTTGTTATGGATGAAGTTATTTCAGATGCTCTACAGGTATTAAAGGGAGTGACACAAGGATCTATCCTTGGACCCTTGCTTTTCAGCTTGTATATTTGTGACTTTTATCTGTCCGTGAAAAAATGCAATATATATCACTATGCAGACGACACGCAGTTATATTTCTCTTTTTCACCTACGAGTCTACATCTGCTCTGTCGCATATTAATAACGATCTCCAAGCCATCTTTGACATTTCTACTGCCCATAAGCTCAAGCTCAATTCTGACAAATCCGCAATAATGATGTTCGGAGCTAAGAAGAACAGAGAGCTCACCAACTCTACCTTTCAAGTTCGCATCGAAAACGATATACTTTCCCTCCGTGGACGAGATAAAAAATTTAGGATTGTGGTTTGATCTGGATCTTCGCTTTACTAAATATGTCAGCTATCTTCTTATAACGTTCTCAGACTGCTTAAACTATGCGAGTCTTTGATTATGTCAAAAATTTCCTATTGCGACAGTATTTATGGACCTGCTTCAAAACAATCGGATGCTCTCCGACTACAGCGTATTCAGAATAGCTGTCTACGTTTCTCGTTTGGTATTCGGAAATATGACCATATATCCCCAGCAATGCAAGAATCAGGATGGTTAAATGTTACAAGATGTTATTTCATAAGATTTTGATAACTCGACAACCTGATTACTTACTGAAGAAGCTTAAAACATTCTCTACGATTAACAGCTTTACTACAAGGAACAGTTCAGTTCTAGTTATCCCCAAACACAAATCTTCCATCTTCACCCGCTGCTTCTCTTATAATGCACCCAAATATTATAATCAATTATCCTGTGAATTTAGATCATACACCATCGTAAACTTTAAAAAAAGACTGAAGACTTATTTAACTCATTAGCCTCTTGTCCATTCCCGACCTTGGCATTTCTAAAATGAATTTTCTGAAGTAAAGCAATAAGTAAAATTGTTTGATATTGTTAACTCGACTTGTGTTCATATTATTTATTTATAGTTTCTCCCAGGTTGAGTTGAAAAACAGCCTTGTCTGATACTCCGCCTATTCACCATATACTGGAAGTTTGTTTCTTTGTTTTTGTTATTGTTCCTGTATACTGTTTTATTTTATTTTTGTCTATTCCATTTGTATTTTCATGGTGAATAAAGACGTATTATTATTATTATTATAAATCTTTACTAGTAGCTGTCAAATTTTGATTTAAGCAGTAAAGACGCTCTTCAATTAGTGGTTTTTGTTCAATTTTCAAAAAAAATCGCAATGAAGTATGAGAAATATGAAAAATGGAATATGATAGTCGGTTTTATACAAACCGGGAAAAATGCAGAAGCAGCAAGTACTTTGTATTACGAGAGGTATCCAGAGAGAAGACAATCTTTTGGAGACATTTTCGCAAGATTGCAAAACAACCTAATTGATGTTGGTCAATTTGAAAAAAATGGCCATATGAATCAAATTGGGATAGGGAGTTGGAATGAATAGTCGTTTCAAGAGCTGTTGAAAATAATTCCAAAACGTCAACGTCAAGTGGTTCCTGGAAAGTTGTAACCAAGTGCGTGATTTTTCGTTAAATTGTATTTGGACAGACTAAGCTTACGTTAACAGTGCCGGCATTTTCAACCGCTAAAATTATCATACTTGAGCATAATAAAATCCTCATTCTATTGTGGAGCAGAGAAGTCGAGAAAAATTGGGATTTAGTGTATGTGCAGGTGTTTTCAGGGGTAGAATTATCAGCCCGTTCATTTATAATGGCCTTCTTAAATCTCAGAGGTATTTAGAAATTTTAAGTCAGAATACTGAACCCCTTGTTGATGAATTGCCACTAATGGAGTTCAGAAAAATATATTTTCAACAAGACGTGGCTTCACCTCACAACACTACAATTGTCACCAATTTTTTGGCTGCAAAATTTGGTAATAATTGGATAGCCAACCAAGGACCCAACCGTTGGCCGGCCAGGTCACCGGACATGACGCCTATGGAAGGTTGAAATACGTATCGAACTTCTATTTGAATTAATTAATTCGGTAAAAAACGTCCAGAAAAGGTATCGTCTGTGTGTAGAAAAAGTTGGTGACATTTCGAACACCTCTGAAGAAATATATTCCATTGTTTGTTTTTCATTATTATTATTGTTGAAGTTTCATTTTTTAGTAGTAAATATAGTATACATTTTTCTCACGATTTATTGAAAATATGCGTTTTAATTACTGCTGTGAAAAGCTTTCTCAACGTTTGATATCTACTACTGACTACTAAACATTTATTTTTGTTTTATCGCCGCGACGACGTCCAAAGTCTACTCGATCAAAGTGTGCGTTTCAAAGTCTTTGTGAAAAAACCTAAAATCTCTGTAATTCAAAGACGACTCTAGCAAAATATCAAGTGTGCTACATTTTCGGAATGGTTATTTCAAGCTCTATTGAAATACGCAGGAATATACAGGTTGCCTCATTAAAAAAAATAGTTTTCCATCAATAACTATTGATATCTCATTTCAAAAAATAAGTTTTTTACAGTATTGAATTCTATGTGAGAAGTGTTTTGGAAATTTTTTCATAAAAACAAGAAATTTTTGACAGAAAAAAAAGCTGTAGCAAATTTTCAAAAATGCACATTTCAGAAAACGATGATATCCATGAATATACGGTTTTCACCGTTAAGTTCGTCATAAAATTTGACCCTTAGACACAACCATCAGTTTTCATTTATCTTGTACACTTGTACAACAACGGGAAGAAAACATACAGGTACCAGTTCGTGGGCACATTTTTCAAGAGCAATGACTGTTCAGAATTCGTTTAATTAGACTATTAAAAAAATTGCAGTGTTATGCGTATCCATAAAAACCCCAGTACTAGTACAAATGAACATTTCTAGTTCCATACAAAGTTTTGTCAAGATTCAATGATATCATCTTTTGCCACGTCCAACCGCCCGGTCGGTAGCCAGGCGGTTCGACGTGGGCGCTTTGTTCACTCAGTCAATCGGCCGATGTGTGAGTCGATGGTTCAAGCCGCAGACTGAACGCTCGATTTTCACTTACTATCGTCCAACTCGTGTTAAGAATCACTCGTTAAATAGTAAGACCTCGTTAGTCCTCAGCTCGCACAAGTTTCGACTTCTGAGGGTTGTCGTTCGTAGGGGTGCGATAGCTGGTTATCGGAAAAAACATATTTTAAACATAACATATTTTTAAAGAACGATTAAAAATCTACTATATTTCATAACTAGCTGATATAATTTTTACAGATGTAAACGAGCTTTCACAGAAAGAGAGAACAATCTCCTAGCAATTATTGATCAGACCAGATATGTAGGAAACTTTTTCCTGAGAGAACAGATGGATCATCTACAAGTGATGCTGAAACAGCTCAACGAAATTTCTAGACTTGTGTCCGGCCCTGCCCAAGGTTTGAACGCCGTTGAGTTGTTATCGCTCACCGAACGAACTAGGACAGAGTTACGAGAAATCTTGGCTGGAACTCCTGATCTGCCACCCTTTGAAGGCGATTTTATAAAGTTCTATGCACCCGATACTAGTATCCTGAATACGATAGCTGGCCTAGGTTACTTGCTTGTAGAAAATCCTCTTGGTCATAGAGTGATGAGACCGATAGTCAGAACAAATCAGCCGTCAATAAGCGGTGCCAGCGGTTCCAGTATCGTGAGGAGGGAGGGCCCAATAAATCGTGCTATTTATGGAGCTCGGCATATAGTGTTATCTTTGAACTCTGGATCAATTCCAACAAAAATGTTTGGGGGAGAAGGTGAGTACACAGCACTCTGGTTATTCTTAGTCACGTAGCGAGTTTATGCCGAGTATATAGTACGGGGTGCCCTGCTCAGTTATACCCCCATACATTATTTAGTCAAAAAACACATTCAAATTCGACTTTCAAAATAGTGGCAAACACAACCATGAAAAACATGATAACAGATTTTTGGGAAAGAAAGTTTTTGGCTTTCTACTACCCCATCTCGATACAAAAAAGGTGAGGGAATCTTCCAAAGAAAGGAAGGAAGTAATCAATTTGAAAATAAGTGACTGTATACATGGATGTGTAGATCATGCAAAGAAGTAACTTTCAGACACAAACTGGAAAAAAGTCCTCCTGAAATAGCTACTTTCATATAAACATTGAATTACACAAAAGAAAAAAATTCTTTCGAAACAAATACTTCTATATGAACACTGAATTATACATAAGATACTTTTCTTTATTCAGTTTGTATTTCAAACATTCGTTATGGAATAAAATCAAATATCATTCACATGAGTTCTACTTTAAATGAATGGTAACAAAATGCACTTACATGGAACACTGTCATCCTCACTGGTATACATCGATGTTTCGCCGTAAGACAATTGTCCTAAGGCTCTTCAGTACCAAATTAGATAACATTATAGAAAATACACACATCCAATTCAAATAAGATTCCTCTTGGCTGGGATTAAATCAAATAGGTGAATGAATGTCATTACGATGTCATCGATGACATAAGCAGATCAAGCTTATTCCGTGACATTAAAAATCATGAATGAATGTTATCCAATTTTTTTCATTCGTGTAATTCAATGTTTATATGAAATTAGCTGGTTCAGGAGGACTTTCTTTCAGTTTGTGTCTGAAAGTTACTTCTTTGTATGATGTACACATTCATGTATAGAGTTACTTATTTTCAAATTGATTACTTTCTTCCTTTCTTTGGAAGATTCCCTCATCTTTTTTTGTATCGAGATGGAGTAGTAGAAAGCCAAAAACTTTCTTTCCCAAATATTAATCACTCCTAAAAATATAACCCTTCAATTCATGATAACAGATATTGGAGAAAATTCGATTATTATAAAAGTATAAAGTTTCACTACGAGCTACCAAACAAAAATTTCGAATTTACAACTGAATTCATTGATACGTTTATTGATACGATGTTGATAATTATTCTTTCATTATTAGAATCTGAATGAATATTTATTTATTCATGTCCTCTTTTCAATTTTACCTTTTTTTTTTGTTTATAGTTTTGAAGGTTTTTCCCTACATGCATATTTTTCGAGCAAATTAAATCATTATTATTATTTGAAAAATTGTATTTTGAAAATAATAATGAAGTTGCATCAGAAAAAAATAAAACAATGGCAGAAGGAGAATTGAGGCTGTCATTTTTATTTCAACCAGAGCAAAACATGTTTCTGTCACAAACTGAGTTCTTATGGGTTCTTCACTCAACATGAAATAATCTCCGTACTTCTATATTGTTTCCAGTAGAGAATTTTCCAATGGATTTTTATGTTTTTTTTTTATTTCAATTGCAACAACAGCCACAGAAAAAGCAAATCTACTATATGAACAATTTGTGTCCCACTCCACAGTTGATTTTCTGGGAAAGACACCATCCACTAGAATATACAATGTCGGAAATTACTTTTCGACAACGTCTAGTCAGGCGAATTTTGAAACAGCTCAATATCAACAAGGCATCTGGCCCTGATGAAGTATCCGTCATCGTACTTAAAAAGTGCGCATGGGATTTTTCCTTTTTGTTGAAAGATTGCTCGCGTTCAGCCTAATCCCTAAAAGGGCAAGAAAAATCTTCCAAATAACTATAGACCAGTCGCTTTGCTGTCAGTGATATCAAAAATCATCAATTAGAAGAACAGTTGAATAACTTTTTTCGAGATCAATTGCCCTAACACCAAACTGATATTTTTGCACTCGACGCGCATTTCGCCAACAAAGTCAGCATCCTCAGGAGAAGAAAATTGATACCTAGTCTAGTCTGGTTAGTCCTTATATACTAAAAGTTGTTACCTGAGGTTGTATACCTAAAGTCCAGTATGGAATTTCTCGGTAATTAACTACCTGCAAGTTCTTAGTTATTATTCTCTTCCTAACAGAAGATTAAAAAGCGGGCTAAACGGGATGGGTCCCTCCTTATCGCCATTCATGCTGTTTTTACATTTTGCTATTTCTAGACTCTCACATGCATCGAGTAGCCTGGTGTCATGCACCTGCTTATTCAGTTTCAGATTGTTTTCACCAATTCTGTGGTCCTTGTCTAGAGCATGTTGGGCAACACTGGATTTTTCTATCCTTCCGTATTTCATGTGTGCACAATGCTCCTTGAAGCGGGTTTTAATCGCTCGTCGGCTCTGGCCGATGTATTTGCTGTTGCAATCTTGACAACTGATTTCGTAAATCCCTGATCTTTCTGTGTTTTCTAGTCTATCTTTTGGATTACCAAGAAGCTGTTGCAATTTATGAGAAGTTTTATATGCAACTTTCATATTTACTTTATCGAATATCTGTTGAAGCCCTCTCGTGTATTGGGGTTCATATGGGATTACTATAAACTTGTTATTACTCTCCTCTTTTTTGGAAAAGTGGAAGATTTACGAAGTGCTTCCCTAAACTTGCATTTTCTAATTATCTTGTCAACTATATCTGAGTTAAAACCGTTTGCTTCAGCTACATACCGAATCACTCTCTTTTCATTGTGGTACTTATCTTTCTTTAAAGGAAAAGTTATTAACCTGTGTACCAGAAATTGCAGTGCCGCCATTTTGTGTTGTGGACAATGATTCGAGTCATTGGGAATGTATCTGAAAGTGTCCGTGTCTTTCCTGTAAATGTCAAATTCTATTTCGTTCTGTTCGTTCCTTATGGTCAATGCATCTAAAAATGGCAACTTTCGTTCTTTTTCTACTTCATATGTGAATTTTATACTCTTACACCTGTTGTTTAGTGCTTGAAAGGACATTCTCGATTCTGGTTATCCTTGTATCCATTACAGCGAATATGTCATTAACATACCTGATCCAGACCCTAGGGAAGTAACTGAGTTCTTTCCCAGCTTCCGTCTCAAACCTACCCATGAATAGGTTCGCTATAAATGGAGACAATGGGTTACCCATAGCCGTTCCTTCACGCTGTTCATAATATGAGCCATTATATTGAAAACAATTTTGATCCATGCAAAGCTTGGTGAGTTGAATGTATTCTTCAACAGCTTCATTTGCTAAGTTGTTCGATTTCAGAAGATCCCTCAAAAGTCTAGAAATAGCAAAATGTAAAAACAGCATGAATGGCGATAAGGGACCCATCCCGTTTAGCCCGCTTTTTAATCTTCTGTTAGGAAGAGAATAATTACTAAGAACTTGCAGGTAGTTAATTACCGAGAAATTCCATACTGGACTTCAGGTTTACAACCTTAGGTAACAAATTTTAGTATATAAGGACTAACCAGACTAGACTAGGTATCAATTTTCTTCTCCTGAAGATGCTCACTTTGTTGGCGAAACGCGCGTCGAGTACAAAAATATCAGTTTGGTGTTAGGGCAATTGATCTCGAAAAAAGTTATTCAACTGTTCTTCTACTGTTCTGTTCTGAATCGGTTCAAAGTTCAGGCAATGCTACCACCTGTTGCATCTGTCCGCATATACATAGAGGGCGCCCACCGATTCCAAGTATGACATTACTAAAAGTAATGTCATACTTATGTCTCCACCTGCACGTTAATCACTATGAAAAACAATTCTTTGACTGAACGAAAGAAAGAAGAGTACTTGTTGACGTTTATCTGTATACCTAACAGTAAAATAAATAAAAATGATTAATATAAACAATATGACTTTGAGTAGGTGTCAGCATTTTGATTATGATTTTTTTCTGCTGTAGAGTGCTCAGAAAAATCCCAGATCTGTGAAAATAGAAATTTGAATAATTGGTATGTTACAACCTACAAGTTAAAATTGGCTAAAAGGGTTTCTTTGTGTTCAGATTGTCTCGGAAACAGAAAGTGGAAAAATAAAATGTTTCGAAGGATATACCATTGGAAAGATGTGGCAAGACAAGTTCAAGTCATGCATTTGTAGAAGGCTGGTATACCGGTCGGTTTAAAAGCTACCTTCTGGAAAAAGGAAGTGGCTTTCGCATTCTGGCGATTATTACCCATATTGGAAGTGTTGATGGTTTTGTTGAGGGTTGTTCATTGATATTTGAGTCAAAGCATTCTTGCCATTACCATGAAGACCGGCGGCGATATGTTTGGGGAATACTTTGTGCAAATATTAGACCTCATTACACTTAACTGTGATTGTGATGGATAGGGCAAGTTTATCATTCCAAAAAATTGAAAGAATACCAACTAATGCATGGCATGAATCTACAATGTAGATTGTGCTGAAGTCGCTAGATTCCAGAACGGGCGGGTTACGATCAATAAATATCATTGAATTGAATGCCAGAATATTAAATGATAGTACAGTTGGAAAAATCACCATAATCAAAGTATAGATAGATAGATATATTTATTTATCTAGGATACATATAAATAAACAGTCTAATTCTAACACTAGGTTGTGAACATCTACACATAGTCATAGGTAAACAAACACTTAGAACATTAAAAACCAAAATATAAAACAATAATAAATATAGCGCAAACAAATCATTTCACAAAAAGGCTAACAATATCGTAAATCTGCAACAAGAATTTCATCTTCGATACCAAGATTAACAACTAACATTCCCTTCTTATATGTTATTATTATATACAACTATAATAATATTAAAAATTATTTTGTAAATACTCTTCTACACTATTAAAACATCTAGATTTAAAATATTGTTTCATTCTGATTTTGAACTGATTAAAATTGATACTTCTTAAGTTTGATGGAATTATAAATATTCAGGTTCAAAAAATCATTTTGGAAGTTGTCAAACAAACGCATTTTGGATATTTTCAATAAGTCGCCATATCTATAGTTCGTTCAGTATTGTCTGAGAGTAAAAGAATTTCAAACATGTCACTACATCAAAGAAACCAACATAGTCGTCTCAAGCAAATAGCACTGCAATTCACCCACAAAATTATTGAGATATGTCTACCTTCTGTATCCCTTGAGGACGCCGCTAACGAGCCATTAAAATACGGATATGCGACAAAGAACGCGAAAACACCGACAAAGAATGCGAAAATACCGCCAAAAGAACCGCTCAATGTTTTTTCTGATATTACGTTTAAGATAATATCAATACGCGTCGGACTGGGGGTATTAATATAAATTTTCCATTGATATATTCTGTATGATGAGAAGATAATCAAAATATGGAGAAAACTAATTTTGTTTAAATATTTTATTTTGGGAAGGACAATTTATATTTGAAATAGTTTTTTATTATTTAGAATTGTTACCTTCTACAGGTCTATACAATAATCAGAATATTAAATTTACAAATAAATACAAATGTAGAAAGGGCAAAAAGTTACTGCATTTGATAGATTTAATGGGAATACTTACTTCAAATGAGACATTGCGATAATTTTAATCTGAAAAAAATCTACAGGGATTCGTTGATTGATTCTTAATTGATTCTTAACTGGATGAATTAGTTTCGTGAGGATTGGTGACAACTGGAATGATTGTTTCTGATAATGAGTCTATGCTATCATCCAGATCCCACATCTCTGCTTCGATTCCGATTGTTTTATGGATACATTTTTCCCAAGCTTTTTGGTCGACTGTTTCCAGAGCACTATATAGGTATTTCTACTTCACACAGCTTGAAGGTCTTATTATTTCTTGCGATGAATCCTTTAACTTGAGCCCAAACCAACTTCTATTGGATTCAATTCACAGTGATAAGGCGGCAACCGAAGAACCGACATTCCTTTAGTCTTCGCCATCTCATGGGTGACATACCTGACGAACTTTGACTTATGACGTTTAGCCAAATTGAGAAGCTCCGCTTTTAACATTGTCGATTCAAAAGGGATAGCTTTAATTTGTAACCACTGAGTAACATCTGCTGAGTAACACGACGTCGGAAGCTTCTCGACTCGTCTACTGTGGTAACTTGCGTTATCCATTACTATTACGGAAGTTTTACAAGTTTGTTTTTAAACCATTCTCCGAATACTGTGGCATCCATTTCTTGATGATAATCCCCATTTTCTTCGATTCAAACACCATCAATCTATCTTTCACGAATCCTTCACTGCTGCATATGTGAGTGATGATAAGACGACGACCTTTTCCAACTGGAATTTTCAAACCAGTGAACCAACCTTCCATAAAGGCTTGTCTTCCACTTTTGATGTTCTGATCTTGCCAAACCTTCGAGACGGTATGACCCACATTGACCCATGTTTCATCCAAATAAAAAATAGATTCACCTAGTGCTCTGGCTTTCTTTATTTCTCTTAAATAGGTTCTTCTCCATTCTACAATCTCTGATTTTTCTATTAACATGCTTTCGCTATCTTGCTTTCAAAATGTGAAATTCAGCTCATGTGATATCTACCATAACCGAGTTCTTCTTATATCAGGAAAAAATTTGTCTTCACGAATAACTGACAAAACTTTATTTAATATAGGTATTTCGTTTTTTATGTAAAAAGAGTGTACTGCTCTACTTATAGAATTCTTGACTTCATCGATAACCAAACACTTTTTACCAGTGGATACTTTCGGCTCGAAAAGGTTGTTGTTTTCCTCGAGTTCCTTGAGAATTCTAAAAATTGTCGATCTATTGACACCGGTCATACTCGCGCATTTTTGCACTACTTCCTCCTTACTTTTTATTTCGGGCAGATATTGTATTCTTAAAGAATTATATACATTCATAACAATTGTTTTTTCATTTATATTTAATGGTGACAATTTCGGACACTTCACGATTCCCCAACTAGCTTCCATGTTTTATAGCTGTTTATTCAACGCGCTCTCAACTGAAAAATATCACGAATAACCCCGCTAAAAAGCCAAGTCGGTCTTATTGGTGGGTGCGATGTGTCTATTGACAGTATAATTCAAAAGAATGTCTATGTATACCGCCTTCAAACAATGTGTTTTAAATCTCCTTCAACTAAATACCTATTTGTTGGAGAATGTCTTGGTTACTACTGGACATATTTTAACATTTGTCATAGTATTCGTCATTCAATTCTTTGAGTAAATTATTTGAATGCAGTACGTTAATGGCACTAATATATATATATATATATATATATATATATATATATATATATATATATATATATATATATATATATATATATATATATTTGTCGAAAGTACTTTGACAAACTTCAGGAGGTGATTCCTCACAATATTCTACTATGAACTGTCCAAATAAATGAATGTCCGAAAACGCTTCGTTTCCAAGATACAGGACGTTGAAGTTTTATTTTTATTTTCGTTTTTTTCAAATAACTTTTGAAATACTGAACTTAATTAAACGAAACTTGGTAATAGGAGGTTTTTGAGGTGTCGAATTCGAACCTGATGTTCTTATTGCTCTTACTCGTAGGGGGCGCCACCTACACGTCTTTTTCTTTTTTAAAGATTCATAACTTTTTTGGGCGTACTTCTAGCACATTTTTCAGTAAAAAAATCGATTCCTCTATCATATCTACGTAAATAAGCTACCCTTGTTACTAGTCGCTGTAAGCAACCGTTTTCTAAATATTTGGACTTGAAAACTTCAAGTTGATTATTTGATAATCGATGCATGTTGAAGTTTTTACGAAAATTTTGCATTTTTCACAAAAATGCTTTGGAAATAAATTTGACGTTTGTGAGTAGTTTTGGTAATTACATATTTTGTGACAGTTAGACGTTTTGTTGAAGTTTCCGTAAGTAGAAGTAGAAAACACTTATTTTAAAAAAATGGATTATTTAAACAATAATGCTCATTTAGCCGATATGCATTTCGTTTATGGCCTTGCGGATGGCAATGCGCGCGAAGCAAGACGTATTTACCAGGAGCGATTTCCTAATCGAGTCAGAAGGCAGTCTTCAGCTCCAACATTTGCTAGTCTCCACCGTCGTTTGGCAGAAACAGGTAGCTTCAAGAGGGCAGCTGATATTATTCGAAGATCACGAGTAGTCCGAACCCCAGAATTGGAAGAAGCTGTTTTGAACGCTCTCGAGGAGAATCCAGAGACAAGCACAAGAGTAATTGCTGAAGCTGTCAATTCTACTCAGTCCACAGTTTGGAGAATTATCCACGATCAACAGTTTTATCCATACCATATTCAAAGGGTACAAGCTCTTTTGCCACGAGACTTTCCCCAACACATTACTATGTGTCAATGATTTTTGAGAAAATTGGCTGGAAACCCTCAATATTTAAGATATGTACTCTTCACGGCAAACTTCTCCCAAAATGCTATCACAAACTTTCATAACAACCATGTTTGGGCTCTCGAAAATCCGCACGCAGTTAGTGAAAGGCATTATCAGTATCAATTTTCTGTAAATGTATGGGCGGCAATAATTGATAATTACTTGATAGGTCCTTTCTTTCTTCCGCTCCGACTGAATGGCGCAACTTACAGACACTTTTTAGAAAATGAATTGCCGGGACTACTTCAGAATGTACCATTAGAAATTCGTATCCGGATATGGTTTATGCATGATGGGGCTCCGGCCCATTTTAGCGTTATAGCCAGGGAATTCCTTAACACAGTCTATCCAAATCGATGGATCGGTAGGGGTGTAGAAAAACCTAACCAGGCGTGTGCACCAAGGTCCCCAGATCTAAACCCGATAGATTTTTATTTTTGGGGACATTTGAAGTCACTAGTTTATAAGACTCCAGTAGTGAACGAGGAAGATCTAAGAAACCGAATAGTACACGCCTGTAAAACAATAAGAAACGCACCAATAATTTTTGAGCGAGTACGAAATTCAAAGACTAGACGACTGACTGTCTGTATCTTCGCTGAAGGTGGACACTTCCAACAATTTATTTAAAAACAATTTAGTTTTCTTTATTTTAGTTTATTCTACATATTCAAAATTTCCTGAAATAAAATGTTGACATTTCTTGCAAATTTTATTAAAACAAATACTGATTATGCACCCTTGATACAAAAATAACTATTTCGCTTAAGGATATCATAAAGGAACGTACCCAACAGTAATGACCTCTTCAAACTAGTAAAACGTTAAATTCATGTCCAAAGCATTCTTGTGAAAAATGCAAAATATTCGTAATAACTTCAAAATGCATCGATTATCAAATAATCGACTTGAAGTTTTCAAGTCCGAATATTTAGAAAACGGTTGCTTACAGCGACTACTAACAAGGGTAGCTTATTTACGTAGATGTGATAGAGGAATCGATTTTTTTACTGAAAAATGTGTTAGAAGTACGCCCAAAAAAGTTATGAATCTTTAAAAAAGAAAAAGACGTGTAGCTGGCGCCCCCTATGAGTAAGAGCAATAAGAACATCAGGTTCGAATTCGACACCTCAAAAACCTCCTATTACCAAGTTTCGTTTAATTAAGTTCAGTATTTCAAAAGTTATTTGAAAAAAACGAAAATAAAAATAAAACTTCAACATCCTGTATCTTGGAAACGAAGCGTTTCCGGACATTTATTTATTTGGACTATTCATATTAGAATATTGTGAGGAATCACCTCCTGAAGTTTGTCAAAGTACTTTTGAATCACCCTGTATATACTGCTGTAGTCTCCCTCATTTCTGAACAGACAATAGTGTGTATAGATTCAGTAAGGATATGAAAAGTCATGATTTACATTGTATTTATATTGATACTCATTTGATACTCATTTCATGTTTGTTTTAGGTGAAGCTAATGGTCAGCTGTGCCGCCCTTGGGGAGTCTGCTGCGATCGTGATGGCAATATAGTAGTAGCTGATCGCAGCAACAATCGAATACAAGTATTCGATCCAAGAGGATCCTTCAAATTTAGTTTCGGAATAGCAGGTACGGGACCCGGTGAATTCAACAGACCAGCTGGGATAACCATTAACCCCGAAGGCCACATAGTGGTGGCAGATAAAGATAATCACCGCATACAAGTTTTCAAGCCAGATGGAAGTTTCCTACTAACATTTGGAAATAATGGGATCGGAAATGGCGAATTCAACTACCCTTGGGACGTAGCCTGCAACGCAATCGGTCACATCATCGTCTCAGACACCAGAAATCACAGAATTCAACTGTTTTCTTCCAATGGAACCTTTTTGGGTAAATTCGGCTATGAGGGATTTGGCCATCATATGAGCCAACAGTTCGATAGTCCCAGGGGAGTGTGCTTCTCACCAAACGGCGATATTTTAGTCACAGACTTCAATAACCATCGAGTGGCAGTAATAGACCCAAATTTGACACAAGCCACATTCTTTGGTAGAGAAGGGTCTGGTGATAACGAATTTCGCCGGCCGCAAGGTATTATTTGCGATGACGAGGGTACCATAATAATCGCCGATTCTAAGAATCATAGAATCAAAGTGTTACGAAATGATGGCACTTTATTATGGAAATTTGGAAGAGAAGGCCAAGGAAACGGGGAACTCAACGTACCGTCTGGCATTTGCCTAAATCCAAACGGACACATCGTTGTGGTAGACTTTGCCAACAATCGAATACAAGTTTTCTGAACTAAATTCTACCATTCGTAATGCTAAAAAACATTGAAAACAAAAAAAATTCTAATCCTCAGTTTGTTTTGTAACTGTGGATATACATAAGCTTCAGAAAAAATTTTAAAAGTAGAAAATATTCGAGAGGGTTTTTTATGAAGTCTACTTTAGGAAAGCGAATGCTTATCATACAGTTTTGTTTTTTGTAGTTTTTAGTCATTAGGTAGATTTAACCAGACTCTTATGCTTTATTTAAGTATCGTTTTTGAAGTATCATCCTTCGTATATACAAAATTTTCAACACAAATTTAGCTACAAGAAAGTGGTACCTTTAATTGAACACTGTTTAAATTACATCAAATTGTACACAATGGTCGTAAAAATTAAATTAATGAAATAGCAAGTTTTATAGGACAGTGTGAAAGACATTTTAAGAGAAAACACACTCTTATATTCATTTCATATTGATGAATTTTCATTTATTAACTAAGAGTTACCTTGATGCAATAATGTTGAGACTGATTCATATTCTATAAGACTGATAATTAGTCCAAGAAACAAAAAGTTTTCTTCTAGAGTTCAATCATTAGATTGGTAGATTACTGTAAAGTCTCTTGTTAATTTTCATTTCAGATAGTCCAGTAATTTATATTTCTTATATACTGTTTTAGGCATTTAATGTCAAAATTTATTCAAAAAGTCTAAGTGAGATTTACAATTTTTCTATTATCTTTAAATAATATTATTGTTAAATTATATGAGTTTTTTGAATAACATATGTGTTATTCAGTACTCAAGGTAAATTCGAAGAATTTATTCTACATCGAAATGGTCATCGCAATATAAGTATGCGTTTTTCGGTGATTTGATTTGTGATTCTTTTTCAAGCATGATATGTGATTTGATTTTAATATGATACTTTTTCAAAAAGCCAAGTAGTTTTAATTAATCCAGTATTACTGGTTCCTATTTTTTGAATATCTTATAATCTTATACTCTTTATATAATAAATTTTAGTGAAAAAATGTGCTCTTTGTTTCATTGTTAACGCCTGGGAAAACAGGGCTACCGCTACATATAAAAATACACGTCAACCTGTTGTTGGTTCGCATCCGCTTCCCACCCCTCCACTGGTGGAAGGTGAGCGAACTTCGAATAGAGGAAGACCCACTTCGCTCCGCACGATTTTGATAATTTGTTGAACGTTGGCAATAAGGTACTGGTTGTGGTAGACCTCGACGCCAGGAGGCGCGAATGGAACTGTCACAATCAACCTAACGTCAACGGGAGTACTCTCTGAACAATAACAAGGAGTTTCCCGATGAGCCGATCTACTATCTTTGGAATGGTTCGTCGCCCACCACGATTGACCTTGTCCTCAACAGAAACGAACTGGTCACAGTGGGCGAGCTGAGCTCCGACCACTGTCCGGTGCTCTTCAATCTTACTAGAGATAACCCGAAAACAAGGAGACTGAAGTATAACAACAGGAGCACCGACTGGAGGAAAGTCAGATCGACTATGAATGCATATTTGAGTTCACCAATAAAAGGTGGCAGGATAAGCGTGCAAGATCACTCTGTGTGGAGGATTGCTCAGAGGCTGGATTACTGCTTCGAGGCCACATCTTACCATATAGAAGGATCAGAAACACGCGGTGACGGATCACCAATAGGCTCAGATGTTCGGAAAGTAATTTGCCGGGGTCCACCATCTGGAACTCGACGATTGTATCGAGCATTAGAATGCCACCTGGAACGCCGATACGACCAGGAACAGACCCTTTCCGGCCATGACGGAGGAGACCCTATTAGAGTGGTTTAATAGCTACGATGAGATTGTAGAGACCATCAAGTGTCTGGGAAAAAACAAAGTAGAACATTCAGAAAGCTTTTGACAAGGTATGGACGGAGGGGTTTGTCGCCTAATTGTGGTCGGCAGGCATGCCGACCACAATTAGGCGGCATGCCATGAATCTTACCTGAACAACCGAACTCTTCGTGTAAAAGAGGACCAAACCACATCTGCATATTACCCAGTTATAGGCAGGGGTCCTGCCTATAACTGCACATGTACTCATTGTACACGAAAGATTTTTCCATGTTCCCGAAAACGAATGTGGGTATCTATGCAAACGATACAGCAATTTATGGGCATTCGTTCTCGAGCGAGGTGGCTAAGCAGCAACTGCAGATCCAGATTGACGGGATTTTCGTGCCGTACTTTGACAAATAAAATTGAGATAAACACATCGAAAACTGAGCTCGTCAACTTCACAAAGGAATTTACCAACGTGAAGAAATTCGGGAAGCTGCAAACCAAAGGCAAAAGCGTTGATGAGTAGAGAAACTTGCGATAACTGGGAGTAATCCTGGATAGACGCCTGAATTTTCAAGAACACTTGAGCCTGGCTCTTAACTGAATTCTACAATGTAAAAACATTAAAAACAGAAAAATGTTTTATTCCTCAGTTTGACTTATAACTGTAAGTATACATTAGATTCAGAAAAAATTTAAAATTGGAAAATAATCGAGGTTTTTTATGAAGTCTATACTATAGGAAAGCGAATGCTTATCATACAGTTTTGTTTTTTGTAGTTTTTAGTTATTAGGTAGATTTAACCAGACTCGTATGCTTTACTTAAGTATCATCCAACGTGAAAAAATTCGGGAAGCTGCGAATCAAAGGCAAAAGCGTTGAAGAGCAGAGAAGCGCGCGATATCTGGGAGTTATCCTGGATAGACGCCTGAATTTTCAAGTACACTTGAGCCTGGAGATCCAACGAACGGCTGCGGTGGTGAAACCCATGTATCCGCTCATTGCACGGAACTCCACCCTCAGTGTTGACAACAAGTTGCTCATTTACAAACAACTATGTTGTACCCCTGTACCGTATTCTGCGGCCTAAAGAGAAGTCCTCTACGGATACTCGAGATTATACAGAATAAGGTGCTCCGTATTTGCAGGAATAGTAACAGATACATTTCATTGGTTGATCTGTTAGATCTGACTGAAGTTGAGACGGTCCCTGAACATATCAGGAGGCTATCCAAGAAATTCCTCGAATTCTTTCTTCCGAAAAGACCGCTGACGAGGGACAACATGACGCTTAGAAGTTATCATAATCAGACTCGTAAACACGGGTTGATTTATGATTTCCTTTGATATCTTCCACGAGCGGCGCGAATAATGCGATCGCGCTTAGCTCATGGAGAAATTTGCTAAGATAACACACGCCATAGGGTGATATCCCAATTACGTTATGCGTGAACGCCAAATTACTCGTCACTGGTTTTTTTCATGAATTTCTTCCCGGAGGTTCTGGACAACTTATACACTGGCTTGCATAGATTAAAATGAGATAAGAAAGTCGAATTCGCAACGCAACAAGACCACTCGCGTGAGCTTCGGCAGGCAGCGAGACGCCATAGACGGAGGCTGAAGTGAAATTCTTTTTTTTAAGGATTGAACACAAGCACTACAGGAAAATCCTTAAGGCGCTCTAAGAGCGCGAAAGTAGTAATTCACTTTTTTTGGGATAGAAAGTTTTTGGCTTTCTACTACTCCATCTGATACAAAAAAAGGGATGAGAGAATCTTCCAAAGAAAGGAAGGAAGTAATCAATTTGAAACTCTATACATGAATGTGTAGATCATGCAAAGAAGTAACTTTCACATACAAACTGAAAGAAAGTCCTCCTGAAACAGCTACTTTCATATTAACATTGAATTACACGAAAGAAAATAATTCTTTCGAAACAAATACTTCTATATGAACACTGAATTATACAGAAGATACTTTTCTCTACTCAGTTTGTATTTCAAACATTTGTTGTGGAATAAGAATCAGATATCATTCACATGAGTTCTACTTTGAATGAATGGTAATAAATTGTACTCACATAGAACACTGTCACCCTCACTGGTATACACCGATATTTCGCCTTAAGACACTTGCCCTAAGGCTCTTCAGTACCAAATTGGGACGGAGCTCCATACATAAGAACAATACTCCATAGGTCTTATCTGAGCTTTATAAAGCATCAAAAGTTGCTGAAATGTGTACAGTATTCTAGTTTGGAACAGTACTCCAAGTTTTTGAGAAGCAGCCTTTGCAATTCCAGCGACATGATTGTGCCAAGACATATCGTAGCGGAATTGTCTGTCCTTATATTAATATATCTTCTTGGAGAAAACCGATGCCTGGGTTTTTGTGGCACTGAATTGAACCTGGTTACTTCCACCCCAATTCGAAATCACTTCTAGATCCTTATTAAGATATGCAACCTCCTGCTGCCGGTGATGATGTGCATCTGCAGTCGATGTTCTGGAATCCAAATGGAAATACGAAACAAGTGTGCTGTCGTCAGCACAGCGATATATTGGATTCTTTTTGTCCAACAAGTCATTGATATACAATAAAAAAGAATTGGAGAAAAGTGTTCGGGAGATATCCATCGACGGCCACTTGCAGGTAACGTTCTTTCAGGAAGCTGAAGAGCCATACACAAAACTGGTCCGACAAGCCATAGCATCGAAGTTTGGCCAGTAAACCCTCATGCCACACACGGTCAAAGGCCTTAGAAATATCAAGCGCAACAGCTTTTGACACTCTATGTTTTTCGATTGCGTTTTTTCAAATATGGGATATGGTGGTTTACGGCTTTCTCCATGATTTTTGATAGCACTAATAGGTCTATAGTTATTAGGAAGATTTTTCTTGCCTTTTTTTGGAATAGGCTGAACGCAAGCCAACACTAGCGGGGGCACCTCCCACTTGTAACGTCTTTTTCTTTCTCTAGTGGTCTATTTGGTTCAATTTATATACGAACACTCGTTATACCACAACTTGGCGTGAGGGTGGCTACAATTAATTTTAGAGTTCAGGGTGGGATTCTAACAATTGCTTGTATCGTATCGGTACGAGGCGAGACACAAATCGAAACGATAGTACATTGCTATTCTAACTCTCTCACTGAGGAATGATCGGTTATTGTCGGAATTTGTCTTAAGAAGTTCTTCCACTCACATGGAAATTTGTGTTATGTACGTTTTATGCATAAATATTTCTATGTTCTATGGTTTTATGTGAAGAACGAGTGAAGTACTCAATTGTTAGGATTAGTAAAATCAGCAATTTCATAAATATGTCATTCAAAGTAAGAGAGGCCCTGTTAAAATAATCTGATATAATAATTTCTGAATCATTATATTGTCGCCATCTACTGAGTGTAGTTCGAACATATGTTCTTTCTTATTAGTTTAGTTTTGTGTTGAACAGTTGGCAAAAATGTATGCCTGACACAAGTAGTTGTATGACAAAAATAAAAACAAGGTTGTTGATGGTTGCTTCACAGTATTTTTATTTCATCCAAAATAGTAAAACAGAATAGAAGTTAAATAGGAAAATTTGTTGGTCCTCAAGGAAAGGATCTGTATAAAAAACATTGGGACGAATTGGCGCTTAATCTGAATGATCTAGGATATGAAGCAAAACCAGAACAAGCAAAAAAAAATGGCAGAAGGTAAACCAAGATATCAAATCGCACTAGTATTTCTAAAGGGACACAACTCAAAAATCAATATGAAAAAAATCGATAAATATTTCTTTATCGATCATATAAACTGTATCAAGTTGATACAGTATCATCTGAACTATATCAAGTTGATACAGTTTGGATGTTAATACAACTTGATACAATTAATACAACTTGATACAGTTAATACAACTTGATACAGAAATATTTACCAATTTTTTCATAGTCTCAACTCAAATATACCGATTTTTGAGTTGTGGCATTTTAGAAATACTAGTGCGAAATATTTTTTATAACTCATTAGAACTTTCGTTTGTAGTCTTAGGTCGAAAATATTCATTTAAAGAAAAGGGTGCTGCAATGAGAGCTTCATTATCTCGCACTGGGGGTGGACTTGATGATGTGAAACCACTGAGTGAATTGGAACTGAAAATATTGGATTTATTAGGGGAAAACTTCTTGGGATTGAATAATCCAGAATGTGGTGTACCTGTGGGTGTAACTGTATCCCTTGAACCAGAGTCCTGCGAAAATAGTCTTGATGAACCATCAAAATCAAAAAATACATCATCAACATCGAAACCAGCTTCAATATCAAAGACTACCCCCATAGAGATGATATGGAACCACCACATAAGAGACAGAAAATGGACTTCCACAATAAATACAGGGAAACCATTGAAGAGTTAAGGGATATAAAAAATACAATAAAATCTTCCTTGAGCCATATTTCTTTCAATTTGAAGGATGTTGCAAATGAATTGAGAACCTTGAACAATTATTTGCCAATAACAAATGTTATAATTTAAATGAATGAATTTAACAAAAATAACAGCTTCTAGGTGGGCAGGTGATTTTTGAAGAAAGTACCTCTCCAGAACTGGAATAGACAGCAGCCTTCCATTTATGTGATAACAAATAAATGGTTTTGTTGAATAATCAGTATTTCTGCTTTTTTTGTGAAATATCAGAGATCGTTTTTATTTTATTGTTTTATAAAGCTATGTTTATTTCAAGTTCGAATGTACCTGATTTTGTACTGGAGTATATCATTATGTTTAAATCTTCTCTTTATTTCACAAATAGATAGTTTAATCCCTTTCAAATTATTGAACAGATTTGTTGAAAAACTCTTAAACCACAAAATTACATAGACTTTGCGACGTTCAACATATGCACTGTATCACATCAAAATATCATATACTTGTTTTTTCGCAAAAGAAATCAATTTTATGACAATATAAATGTCCCAATCTAAAAATATTTAATATAGGTGTACAAAAAATGTATTGGTAATACTGCTGGATAATTCTATCTCTAACCCTCATTCCTTCTACAGCAAACACAGATAACTTGGCAGTTCAGAGAATGGTAACCCTTTCTATTAATGAAACTATGTTCATCGCCAGGTGGTTTTAAGATGGCGACATGGGTACAATCAATAGCCCCTATGACTCCCGGAAAATGCCATTTCTCCATGAAAGACATTTTCAATACATTCCTTTCCCGACTATTCTGAGGGAATACTATAAATTCTGTACCCATCACTTCAACTATTCTGTTTGAAATCTGTTCGAGTTGATACTTCATGTACTGCTCGATCAACTGCAGTTTGATTCAAACTGCAATAAGTTTCCTCACCAACACCCCTCTGGTAAGTCCCTGTGGCATAGAAACGCAGAGCGCAAAATATCCTACTTTCTATTGTAATACCTCCTCTTATGCGAGGTGATCTCAAATGGGGGGGTTAATACAGTTATCAATCGTCTTGTTAAATGTTTATTAAACCGATACAACTCAATAAATCTTTTTTCAGGAAGATCGAATGGATTGTATCTATTCCTTAATTGGAATCTATGTCTTCTTAATCACCTTATTGATTAATTGATTGATAATATGTTTATTGTTTGAGAATAAAATTCTTGTTAGAGACACAATGTCATAAATAAATATTAATATAAACATGAAGTATAAGATGTGAAGTATAAAATGTAAATGATTAAAATGAAATATAAACTATATATACATATACATATGCAAAAGTTACATGACAAGAACTAAGACAACAAATAAAAATGTGTTTTTCACATACAGTACAATCGCAATTTCCATACATTCTAAATTACAGGGCATCATCAAAATATTCTTGTAGGTCATAATAGGCTTTATAACTTAATAGTTTTGTACATTTTTTTTGAATATCATAAAAGAAGTCTCTTTAATTTCATTAGGAAGTTTATTGTATATCCTGATTCCATTATATATGAACGAGTTTTGAACCAAACATGTTTTGGAATTGGTAGATTCAATTCATTTGACCACTTTGTGTGGTATGTGGCTGTAGATTCATAGTTCTCCCTATTTTCATGTATTATTGACACGGTTTCCAAAATGAATATTGAAATAACCTTAAGAATTCTATGTTGTCGAAAAAAAAGTTCTACAGGAATCCCGTCATTTCGCTTTACATATATCGAAATATTTACACAATACACCTATCGGATTCAATTACGAAAATTTGAGACACGAAACGATACCAAATACTACTCATAATTACTACTGTCATCTCAAACGATTTGACAGCTATCTTAGAATTCCACAGCAGCTCCTAGGGTAGGCCGCCAACTTTGAGACAGCTAAAAAGGGCGTGAGTAAGATAGCCAGCAATAAGTCTAAACAGTAAATAATCAAATTGAACTCTGACCCAGTTGATGGACTTTTCTTCTCAATCGGTTCCAAATCCTCTGATTTCACTGCCAGTTTATAAGTTTTATCATCCGTTCGAATATGAATCCCCAACAATACTGGCAGAAGGCCTTGAGCTCCTGAGGCCACAATATGTTAAATGCGAGAAAATATATTTTTCTATTCATTCTTAGCAATGTTGAAATGTTCATATCATATAATACACATGAAGCATGTCTCCCTAAGGAAGAAAGAAGGGTATCTCTTCAATACCTAAGACGGAGTTTCTAAGTTATACTTTACCTTAGATACAGCTATATCGCCAGCTTAGGGAATGGATTTATATCTATAATATATATCTTTATCATATATTACTATATGGCGTGTACGGAGCAATGTGTTTGATTTAGGGCTACAACGCAAGCAAGCCAGAGTTGTTACACCCAACTTAGTAACTATATGAGCATAAAAGCATCTACTCTAATATATTCCTTTTTGGCAGGTTTGAAGAACATAAATATTGCTGAGATAATTAATCGAGCATCATTGATAAATTCTTTGTCACTATCTTAATGTGTATTTCCCTTAAGATGACTTGAAGACACAAGAATGATCTTAGAGTTCTAACCTTAGGTATGCAGTGTTCTGTCAGTACAACAATTGTGATCGTCTCAACAGCGGGTAACTACCTACTGCTACTACTGTATTAGGCATTCACGCAAGGAATTCTAGCTCTACGGCAGTACTAATACGAGAGGGGGACCCATTTAAAAAAAGACCTAAAATAAAACGATTCATATTAGATTGGAACTAAATCCGTTCACTGTAAGTGAAGTCTAGGACAATACTTCTAAACAGAATGATCAAGCTCATTCTCTGAATGTATGAGCTGTCTCTTTCATGGATACTAACTCACCTTTGATGTCTTGTGGCCTATAGTTTTACTTTTGTCCCAAGAAGACAAGATTCAAATCAGTAAAATTCCATTTTCAATAAGAGATTGATTCCAACAAGTGAGTTGAACGTTTTACCAGCATCCAAATACCACTAATAAAACAATTTCCCATTCTTAAAGAACATGATCTTACTCTGTAAATCCGTAAAATCGAGAAGCTTGAAAATAATTTCCAAAATTAACAAATGGCTACCAAAAGTACCAAAAAAAATTGAATCTCGCGGCTTGTCATTCTTGGAACAAAAGTGGTCAGATTCGTAAGTCACAAAATACATAGAATCTTGGGGGATTTGAGTATGTGTTCGAATATATGCTTAGCTAGTTGTTTGCAAGTGAATGGGAACCGAGTGAATGAAGCTAAAACCGTCTTTCTCATTCCAACTGCCTGAAAACCCCTAATTTCCCGATGCTCACCCCTCATCAAGACGTCCGGTGATGGTAATTACACAAAGCCCCGACCCCACCTTTCCACTTCAGTAGCTTCCTTCGATATAAATTCCACCAAACACCCTTCGACACCCCAGTTCAATCTGAGGAGTAGACACATTGAGACCTTAGAGAGAACTCATGACGAGACCTGGGGAGTAGGCAGATTGAGGCCCCGCCGTCAAGCCACATCAAATTCTTGAAAATTGCTCCAAAATGATAGAGTAACTTTCAAGTTAGGCTCATGTAATTTGACTAGAGTGTAAGTTTCTTAACTCGACCAATAGGTTCATAATAAATGTCGAGATTTTCAGAGTTGATTATAGAATTTGATCATTGCAACAACTGGTGACTTGAGTAATATGTTTGTTCTAGAATTTGATAGATACAAAGTCAGTTCATTTCTAGAATTAATTCGTAGAACATGAAAGTTGAAGTGGGAGAGTAGTTCGGGACAGTCAATCAGATTATTCACTAGCGTATAAATGAAAATTATAGATTTTATCGATTTTGTTTATATGGACATTTACGTGGACATTATTAATGTAATAGTCAATCACTTGTATAGAGATGAATAAAAATAAGTATTCTAATGTTGAGAAATCACAATGATTTTGCTACTTCAAACTAACACAGACAAAATTTTAAATTCATTTCTCAAATTAGTTTTTCGTGCTGTATTATAATCTGCTCTAGTGTGATATTTTTTAAAATACAAGTAGTTGTATTTTTTCAATTCTCTGGAGTATACTCGAAATTCTCCTAACCATAATATTGAAACAAATTCTAATTTAGTTCTAACCAGTGTATAATAAAGACACTTGATTGTATTGTAATTTTTAAAGTTTTTAGTTTGTCTTATCAAATATCCTAACATGCGATTTGAAGAACTTACATACATTATTCTACGTTACACCTAGATCCTTGACCTCTTGGCAGCTTTCAAGAGCTTGTCCATATAATATATTTTCAAATTAAATAGGGTTTTTTATGTGAGATATAGTCATTGTTGTAAATTTTTTAATATTGAAAAATAATTTATTTATGAACATTATGTATATAGTTTTGTTACTTGATGCAGTCTCTAACATTTTGTATTTCTTTGAAAATCTTCAAGTCATATGCAAATAGCATTCTGAGCGATGAAGTACTGAAGCCAAATCATTGACAAACATGATGAAAATGAAAAGTTTTGTGCCGAGATGGCACAAAACTTTTTAGAGGAATTACCATTGTGTTTAACAATGAAATACCTATCTTATAAGTTTCACAAGCTTATCAGCATCAAGTAGATCCAATAAGGAAATTTAATAGCATTGTATCTTCGTAGTTGTTACTACAAGGAATGTTAAGTGCAATGGTAAGCACAAGTTGTATGAAATTTTCTGACGTTCACGTGGAAGTGGTCTAACCATATCATAGCTATATACAAAAAATTCAAATAAAATCACTATCCAATATCCAAAATAGAGGATTGTATGTCTTTATAATTCCTGGGTAATGTATATTACAATCTGGTCTACAGTAAGCTATAATGTGGTCCTTTGGGGACCACCTGTTGATGAAGACCGCGTCTCCGTTGCTCAAAAAAAAAGTATCGATTAAAAACATTTTTCCCTCACATAACAAAAATACCCTCTCTCAAAGCTAGCCAAGTTAGCATCATAAGGAGATGACTAGAGGCTATACTATTCAATCATTTAACAGACCACTACAAACATGAGTAATATAGCATTCATGAAAGCAATCAAAACATTGCTAAGACCTACTTTAGTATCACTGAATTTATCTCAAAAAATCTAGACTAACTCAGTGAATTTTCAACTTTTATAACCAGCTACTATTGCTTGAATTCCAATGTTATAGCATTTTATTGTTTAAATCATTTTCATTCAGTTGTCTTATAGCAAATTCTTTTATTTAAATCCCTTACTAATGGAATATTTTTCTCAACCTTTAGAGAGGTTAGCAGCAATGGTTACTATTTCAATCTAATACAAGTAAGAACAAAACAGCGATCCGAGCTATCTTCAAATCTAGAAAACAAAAAATAAAAGTTAAATCTTTGTTTCTTGTTTGCAATGTCAATACATTTTATTGTTTTCCTGAAATTTAATAAATAACAATTAAAAATGAAATTTCAATAAATTTTGTAGTTTGTTTTGTTACAATCAACTATATACACTAGTGAATATTACTGGAGTTTTTTTCCAAAACAAAATAGTTATTTTAACACCTCAACACGTGTTTCGATCACCAAGTAATCATTTTCAAGAGGAAGATCATACTGTTTGATCAGGTGTTTGTGTCGAGGTGTTAAAATAACAGTTTGGTGTTGGGAAAAAAACTCCAGTAATATTCATTACTACACCAAAGGTTCCAAAGAGTGCATTACAAGTGTATACACTAATGGGCATTTGAAATTTTAATTTGTAGTGTTTTCATATATTTGGAGCAATAACATCACACAATAGTTTTTGTGGGAGCACCAAAGTCTTTTATGTTGTCCCTGCCTGACAGTGGAGCATTGTTGAAACCTCTACAGTAGAATAAATCCTACCAATAATGAAGAGAAGAAAATACACATAAATTACTCATGTATTAAACATCCCTTATATTCTAAAATAGGAAAAACTCAAATCAAAATACTCAATATCGCCTTTTCTGTGTGCTTATGTATAAAACATTATTTCCTCTGATGAAAGCATCACCAAATTTGTTTTTCAGCTGACCATTGACATATTCTTCTGTTTGCTCTAAGGCTATATTCATGTATCCATCTAGACATGCTAGTACTCCTGCAAATCAAAAATTGATAAAAAAATAATATATAATACATTTCTACAAATGTGGTTACCTCTGTAATCAACTCCACTATTTAGTTTCACAACAACAGGTCTTGCATGGATTTGTTGAATGAACGTTGATAACGCTTCTTTTCGATTCATATTTAAAAAAGAGTAAGAACAAAAAACTAATTCAACAAACGGCAATAACGTTATAAATAATCGTAATATTTGTGGGCAACAAATACTAGCCACTGAAGAGAGAACGAGAACACTGACTCCAACGGTGTTGCCAAAACGAAATCCTCAAAATACTCACTAGCATTTTACCCGCCTTACATTTGAAATTACTCACAGAACCATCACATAATAATTTTCTTCATAGACATTTTGGTTCCTGACAAATAAAACAGAAAAAAGAACATTTCCACAGATGCATGAAACGTATGAAATAAAAGTTTTTGAAATATGAAAAGAAATAGAAAACTGTTGATTTTGGAGTAGAAGTAGAAATACATGAAACTTTCGATTATGTAAAATGTAGAAGATACTGCCTTTTCTGCCATCGATCGTTCATAACGAATAAGAAACGTTCAAAAAACATATCAAAATATTTAAAATAAAAAAAAAACTGTTTTCTTCTCCCTTGGTTTAATGCATCTACCAATAGGGTGAATTCTTCTTTTCAATTTTGAATTAAGTTAGCCACATCAGCTACAATAACCATCATCAAAAATCCCATATGAAACATTTTTTTTATCTCTGTATGTTAAAGACTAATTTTTCTCGAAATTCTCATATTTGAATCAATACAAAATACTTCCATGAGTATAAAATCCTCTCCTGTGTGGGATTCCTCGCACATTAATAAAACTAGGTATTTTAAAAAGGATGAGAATCCACGTTATGGCATTACGTCACTCATGAACGACACAATGTATTACGTGTTGCATACTTCCATTGTAAAGCTGTTAATTTGTTGTTGTGGTATAAATCGTTAATACCTAAAAATGTGGCAAATACTATTAAAACGAGTTATTATGCTTCATCTCATTATTGTTTGATTAGCTCCATAATAACGACTACCAAGTATGCAACCCATATTACTGATGACGTAAGTCACAAGCACGTCTTTTATGCAGTGACATCTTTCCAAACCTTTGTGTGATTCGAACTTCAGTGGAATGCATATAAAATGACGTAACAGCCACTTCCTGCAGTCATGTCTAAGATTGTATATTCTAGGAAAATTACTAATCTTTGGCTGTGCGTTTGACCATAGTATCACAGCATAGCACCTATGCTGTGATAGTATAAAGATAAAAGGATTATCCTATTATCTTTATAGTATAGTTTGACTACCTGTACTACTGCCATAGTGTAATGCTAAAAAACCACTAGTTTTTCAAAATTCAGCTTTTATAGTATAACATGAGTACAGTTACCGTTTATTAAAGTTCAAGGGTATTTTTTCAGAGAGGGGTTATCCTTCAAAATTAATGAAACCAGCATACTTACCTAACTTTGCCTGGGTAACAAAATATTTGAAAGGGTTTATTATAAGTGTATAGGGCTAAATATTGACAATAAGTTGAAGTTTGAGGATTACACAACAAACTTGAGCAGGAAGTCCTCTGGTTGCTATGCACTAACATTCATCTCTTCAGAGATGAATGTTAGTGCATTCCTTTTGGAGGGTTTGCTCAATAGAGTTACAGGGATATGTGCAAACTTCTTTTCAAAGCTAACGAGATATTGACGGTAGCTGCCGTATTCATTTTGGAAACTTTATGCTCAATAAAAGGATTCTTCATTTCACAATAGCGATATTGGCCTGCCTATTCCCGCAACTCTACAATTGCTCAATAATTATATTCAAAGGGATAAAATTATTCTATCAACTGGCAGCTCAAACTAAAGAAATAAGAGCGCTCAACAAATTCAGAAAGGCAGTTGAAATACTATTTGTTGGCAGGGCCTATTACACCATTCAAGAGTACCTGGATGATCATTTTCTCTAAATATTTTATCTACTCTAACAAACCCACATTTACTCTGGTACTGTTTTATATGAAACTTGCTCAATTCTCGCTGATATTACCTTCTGATTCCTCAAGTTCGTTCTATTTCACATCCTTATTCTATATTACTGAATTTGCTCAATTTACATGTGTGTTTTTATATTCATATCATTTCTTTTATTATATGGTAACATTGCTATATTACAAACCGTAACCGGTATGAAGTCGATTAGATGGGAAAAAGGTAACTATTATGAGTAACGGCCAAAGAGATTTTACAGATACTTTCGCCCTTCTCGAGTTATACAGGAAAAACTAAAAATGCTGATTCAAGAATAGAATTGTTATTTCAGAAAATTAAAAAGGAAAGTTTTATTGTATTAGAAATGTTATTTAACGATGTTGATTAAACGTTTCGCGTCAACACTGACATCATCAACTTTTACTTTCATATACGAACCTGTCTATTTTATTACAAATATTGATATAGGGATAAAATTCAGTTATATATCACACATGATATTTTTATAGCGTTTCATTTAAAATGAGTATCATCATGAGTGATCTAAATGTTTCCGTAGTGCTGCTGTATTATGGGGAGGGGCACCGTCTTGTGAATATTTTATTTCAAGGTGGATGGTTACTGGCAATTTATTTAAGTAGCCATCAAGCTCATACGATAAAAAAATTAAGATACATTTCACCATTCCCTAAATTCCCAACCAAACATTTATTCTGAATCGTTCCTGAATTGTTCATTCGTATTATTCCACCTATAATGAATGTCTGTGTTGAACCAACTATCGTTGGTGAATTCTGATTCATCCGTCCATATTATTTTTTTAAAAAATATTTCCAACTTCCCTATTTCTATGTCTGAACAACTACGCAAATCATACTCTCCTTCTGTAATCCATTTCTTTGAGATGATGAACTCTGTGTACCCTGTAACATTTGTATTTGTTATTTTTTTAAATATTTCTGGTAGATTTTCCAGAAATCCCTAGTTCATGGGCAATTTCTCGTAAAGAACAATCTTAGTTATAAACATTTTCGTAACTGACCAATTGTAAATTGAAAAAAAAGTTTTTTATTCACTATGTTAATCTTTATGTGGTATTATTTACTTACCCAAAAATTTTATTTGTTTTATCACAGTTTTATTTCTGTCAAATGCACCACAGTATCTCTAATCAGCTACACATTTAAATGTTCGGAATACAACAAATTGTACATAAATATTTCATGCTGAAGGAGAATTTTTATTTGATTTTGCATAAGAAAATAGCATATCAATCCATCCTCCATTTGAAAACATCTTTAATATGTAACCGAGTCCATAGACGTCTGCTCTAACTTGTTTATTTTTTTCTGCCAAAGAAACCAAGCAAAGCCTACGCTTGAGGAAGCTATTGTATAGCGAAATACGTGTCGCGATTTTTGTAAAACCTTTTATAGTGGAAATCATACAATAAACTGTATTAATGAGTTTCAATATGGATTTTCATCAAGTATCGGCCAGTTCTGTTCAATTTAAGCCTACACGTTCAAAAATTATGAATGAAGTGAGATGCTATTCAATTGTACCAAATTACATAACAATTGTAATATTTCCAGGATTGAGAATTATTAAAATATGTATAAAAATTGATTCAGGAGAAATTAGCCTTGAAATATGGATCACTAATACAAAAATTTCCAAGAAGGAAAAATACGAATGTGTGTTGTGTAGGGTTATCTTTTTGTCGAAATTATTGGGTAATGTCTGAGGTATGCCAATAGATGAATATTTTTTGAAGAAATCAAAACAATTTACAAAAGAACTAAAGGCAGGACCGTAATTAAGAATTGTTGTCACTGATAAAGCTAGTTAATTTGAATGAAACGCTATAAAAATATCAAATGTGACATACAACTGAAAGGTGATTTCATCGCTCCATCAATAGTTGAAATAAAAAGAGACAGGCCCACATTTGAAAAAAAGAGTTGATGGTGGCCGTCTTGACACGAAACGTTTAATCAAAAATTTATTGTTACATCGTTATAATACATTTTGAATACAATAAAACTTTCCTTTTCCATTTTTTTAATATTTTCTACAATAACAATTCTTATGATGCACTGTTTGGAACATTTGGTTGAGGTGTTAAAAATAACGATTTGGTAATGAAAAAAAGGGGGTTTTAAAAATAACGATTTGGTTTTGGGAAAAGACGTGTTAAAATTAACGATTTGGTGTTGGGAAAAAAACTCCAGTTTAATAACAATTCTATTCATAAAAAACCAAAAACAGCATTTTTAGATTTCCCCTGTATAACTCGAGAAGTGCGAAAGTCCCTGTAAATTTTCTTTCACCATTGTACTGTTTCAGATGATAATTACCTTTTTTCCCATTTTATCATCTTAATATTTTTTACAGTTTCGAATATAGCAATGTTATTCATTATAGTACTTATAAGGCTTCGTCTATAAGATGCATTTATCTTCTGAAACTAGAGTATATTTGATTGACTGAACCGATTTCAATAAGCCGCTAATAATGTATAAATTTAGGCTTTCGCGGCCACCTTCCTAGGTTGCAGATACCCTCTAGCCTTGGGAGCTAGCGTGTACCTCCAACATCAGAAGCAAAAACACAGACATTTTGATGATGCCAGCTACTCGCACAGGCAAAACGTTAGGAAATAATTTTTCAATAAATGATGGTCTAAAAACTCAAAATCAAAAACAGTTTCAAGCTTTGAATAAGTTTACACTTGATGAAAAAAATTGCAACAACTTCACTTAGAAAATAAAATATTGATTCACTAGTGAAAACTGAAGGAAAAGAAATAATTTTTTCCCATTATTGACTCATGTTTAAAAGTGGTATTTTGTTTCATATCTTATTCATTATGCCACATGCTTTTTATTATTTTAAAAGTTAATGGTATAAATATGGTTGTAAATAGGTCATAGAAAAAGTATGAATACACCTTTCCTACGATAAGTACCTATATCCTGTACCTATTTTTACTTGAACTATCTTCAATCTCTTGATTATTGTCCATAATTATCTTTGTTCATCATTGTCATCCCTCAATTCATTATAAAAGAGTGGTTTTTTATCACAAGATGTAACATTAGCCAATGAACTTGAAATGTGGCCATTACTGATAATGAGTTTTGTCAAAGCAAGCTGAAGATGAATGCCCATTTCTCATAATAGAATAATATACTTTTTCAGTGACATATCAGGAATATTTTAAAATGAGATTCATGAGTGTGCACCAACAATAATTATTCATTAGTTTATTATAATTCACTTTCAATTATTACATTTGATATCAATAAATATATCTATTCAATTGCCTTCTGAAGAATTCTCTTGATTTCTCCCAGTACTGCTTTCTCCACGATCTTCATTCAAAGTCATATTTTCCATGTTGTCCTCAAAACCTAAAAATAATTACTTATTTGATGAATATAACCACAGAAAAATCTTGTACAATTTATACATGAACCTTGAAAACTTGTTCATCTTATTTAATTTTTCAAACAAAATAAAAAGGTACGTGATAGTCGAACAATTTGTGCTTCAGTTGAGAATGTGATAAAGGTATCTCAAACTATGAGTTCTGAACCAATAGTTCACAATATTCTTTTGTTCTCACATGTATAAGAGAAAGAGGTAATTTCATTTGTTACACCAAACTCAAAGATTTTCGTAGAGATATTTTAAATATGGTTATCAGAACTTACCAAGTAAAGCATGAAAATGTAAGCCTGAGTAAATGTATCGAGTCACAGATATCAAAAAGTTGCAAAAGCGGGCAAAATAGCTTACAGCAGTCCTGAAGTAGCCTAAAATGATATAATTTAATGGAAAAAATCTTGTGCAAGATTACCACTCAACTTGATAGGTTCTGTCTATATACTAAAATTATATCACAATCGACGGCTGAGTTTTTGAAGCAAACATGGCACTTGTGATCAATGTTTGGTTGTTCTCAACTGGGCAAGAGTAAATAACTTGAAAAATCGGGATATAACTTGATTTCTCAGTTCACTCGCCAAAAGAACCTGCATGGTGGGACAGCTATATATATATTTTTTAGTAGTAGGCAAATTCATTTTAAACATTATTTAAAGGTTGCATACAGTTTTATCACTCTCAGTGTGAGGATGAATGCACCTAAGTAACTGAAGTACTTGTGCTGTGCTTTCCATCCACTACTCAGGGTATTCAATAATATGTTATTAACTATTTTATATCTATATACATACATATTGATTAATTAATTTATTGAATTGATAAATATTGGGAATGACGAAGAGTTTGCTGAACATCGTTTCTGTTTAGCCGAATAAATCGAGAAGTTCGGGATTGAACATAATGAATGTTCTGATTGTTTTTTTAATTGGAAATGGTACAATTGACCCATGTTTATCTGACCACTATTGCCAATATACAAAAATGAAATGTATGCATAATAATAGTAAATTAATCCTGAAAAAATATTCATCACCAAAACCAGTTTAAAAAAGTTTGAAAATTCCCTCAATCAAGTTGATTGGAATATTTTCTATGAGCTAAGTTCGATTGAGGATATGACTGGCTTTCTATTTCATTGTCATACACGTTTGATAAATGTAAACTTCCCTGTCAGGAACGTGTCCGACAAGTTGGATGAATGACCAAGTAAAAACATGAAGAATAAATTTCAAGCTATAAAAACGATATTTTACTGTACAAATGATGAGACACACAAACAGGCTTATCTTGCATTGAACGTTGATTATAAAAAAATGATACCATCAACGAAACAATGTTCATATGATGACTTTATTATTATGAAGTTAGGGATAGTTGGAGACTCATTAATTCTGGAAATAATGGAAAAGGTATAAGAAATTGTGGAAGTAAGTTCACTGTGAATGAGTTCAATACATATTTTGTTAACATAGGTGTGAGAAAATCTGAGGATTTGTCTCCTCAAATTCCCATTATGTTCCTCTATCAATAATGGACAGGCCAAATACACCAGGATTCTTTTTCATGGAACCCATTTTGAACAGTGAGGTTACCGGTGCAATATCTGATCTGAAAAACTCAAACTCGTTCAATGCCTCATGGAATACTCTTCAATGCATGTATCGAATAAAAAGTATTTCCAAGTGAGTTCAAAGTAACCCGAGTTGTCCCAATCTTTAAGAAAGGCAGTGATGATGCAACAGAAAATCATTGACTAATATTGATCGTCCCAATTTTCGGCAAACTATTTCAAATCATCCTGGAAAATACGCTTTATGAGTATTTTCATAAGTGTAAGCTATTGAACACAACTCAATTCGGATTTAGGAAATCATCCTCCACAATCAGTGTGATAAAGAACATAATCGAAAATATAATAACTAGATTTGAAAAAGGAGAACACACTATTGCTGCTTTATGTGATCTAACAAGTGCTAGTAAAACGACTAAGTTGATAGGACTAACAATTGACTATAAACTGTGTTGGAAACCACATAATGACATGCTTCGTAAAAAGTTTAGAAAGAATGCTTTAAAGTACATATTAAATCATTGTCACGAAAAAATCTTATTAATCATTTATTATGCAAATATCAACTGCCATCTGCATAAGGTATTTTTGACTGGGGTACATGTACCCTCTTGGTCACGTGTTTTCCATTTGCAAAAATTTGATGTGAGAATTGTGACAGACCCTGAAGTGGAGGAAGTCTTGTAGATATGCCTTTAAGTGACTGAAGTGAATATATATATATATATATATATATATATATATATATATATATATATATATATATATATATATATACAGTGTCACCATTAAAGTGCGCACCATATGGGAAACTGTTTTTTGAAAAGTTTCAATAAAGTTTAACTTCGGCACTTGTTTGTGCTTTAAATTTTACTTAAAATGATGCGGCCAACTGCGACCCATTGACGTTCAGTGTTTGTCAAATTCAACATTTTTTTCGAAAAAAATTGAAAAAGTGCATTTCTAGATCGAATTTAACAAAAAGTTATTTGAAAAAGTTGTGTCTACGGCAATTTTATATCCATATGCCAAATTTTATGCAACTAGGATAAAGTTAACGTTTTGCTTATTTTTGACAGATATCCTCTTTATTTTAAAAAACAAGTTCGGTTAATTGTCATCAATTCATGTATACATAACAAACTCATCATGGAGTTTAACTTTTCTGATACATTTTTACTTATACGGACATTTTTAGAGAGAAATTAAAAATTTGCTATAAAAATTTTAACATGACTGGTGCAAAGTTTCAATCACTTGGCTATTTTCTTAAACAAACCTTTGATTTCGAAAAAGCAGAGGCAACTAAAAAAAATGCAAATAATTTCGGTAGAACTATTTTTATTATTATTATAAATTTTAAACAACAATAATATTATAGAAAATACAAATGGGTACAAAAAATTACTTATTGATGAAAATTCAAACACTTATATATAGCCTACATTTCAGTATGTCGTCCTCCACGTTCAATACAAATTATGGTCCTTCTACTGACATCTGTAACTGCATTTTTAATAAATCGGGGATTTATATTTGCACAGCACTCGCGAATGGTATTTTCCAGATGTTGTATGTCAATAAATGGTCCACTTCGGTACACTTTTTGTTTCAGGTAACCCCACAAGAAAAAGTCTAAAGGCGTCAGTCGGGTGATCTAGGTGGTCAATAATGTTCCCAGTTACGTCCAATAACTTTGCCTCTGAGCATTTCGTCGTTCAGACTGCAAAACCTCGTATCTGCATTTTTTTCCTAAATTAATATTTTTAATAAATTGGGATTCCAAGGGTGAAACGCGTATGTGTGCAAAATCTTGAAGCGCTTCGATATTCCTATAACGCCAAATATACTCGGTTCTTAACCGCGTATTTGAATATAGCGAACATAACCTCGTATTTGACGCAGTTCCACATGGTAACTTATAGTGACAGGTGTTTGTCGGTGTTTTGTGTTAAAATCAATAAACTGGTAAGTATTAAATATTACAATTTAATGATTAGAGGGAAGCTAAAGGCCGTATATGCGTGCAGTAGTGAACAAACTCGGTTTTATGCTTTTCATACAGTTTTATTTCCATTTCAAATTATTGCATCATATACGAGTTTTTGACCGAAAATGTTTTTGGTTTACATTGCATTTACTTGATTTTGCACAATAAAAAGTCAATAAAGCCTATTTATGTATGCGTTATACATTATGATTTTATGGGCAGTTGTGACAGGTTTTCATTTAAGATTAAAAAAAACTACAAAATATTAATTATTTTAATATTTTTGAATACTTGTATACTGTATACTGGACTAACTTTCAGTTAATCTGCCGAAATAATGTTATTTTGACATTTATTTTGTCAATGACCTTATTATAGGGGCGCTTATTTGACTTTGCTCTAGCTGCTCATCCTCGAGTAAAATTATTTATCGGAAATATCAGCTTGAGTCTTGTTATGATTTGGACTCGTTTAAACTCCGTTGCGAAGGACGCAATAGGTACCTATAATGCCTTAATTTTCCTGATTTTTTTTTGAAAATATAATACAGCGAAAAATAATATTTTACGACCTAGATAACTGCGACCGGCAAAGGAATAAGAAGGGTATTCAATTTTTGAATATACATATTGCCAAATGTTTTAAACTTATTTAGATTTAAATATTTTAAGGGTGAAACATTTGGAAAGTGTGTATTTGAAAAAAAAAACAACCTTCTGACGTCCTTCAAATTCTTTTGCCGGTCGCAGTTATCTTGGTCGTTTAAAACCTCTGGACTAAAATGTCTTTTTATCGCTTGAGAAATTGTATTCCTCCATTCAATCAGGATACAAACTTTCGAAATAAAAAGTTACACTTTAGTCTAGAGGTTTATAATAAACTATTATTTTCAGATGTCCTTACCAAGGGGAAAAGTTATGGTGCTTAAAGCATTAGAACAAATTCATGGTCAAGAGTGCCAGATGCCTGAAAATACCTTTGCTTGCGAAACGTCTTTACCCATTAACGAAATTTTCCCAGATATGGACATTCCTAATTTTTACATTGATAACAATGTAATAATAGAAGAGGTTGTGGCGTTAAACAATTCAACAGTAGTTGAATTCGACAAAGACATTAAACACCATCAAGACAAGAATGCAAACAACGAAGACGGAATTGAAAACCTAGATAACAATGAAGATAATGGAAATACATGTCACCCCGAAAATATTCCCTTCGGGATGTAGAGAGTGACAACAACGACAGCGACCAAAACAGTGACAATGACAAGAGTGACCAAAAAAATGATCCTGACTGTATTCAACTAGAAGATGAAAACGACACCATCCAAGAAGAACTGCAGGATAACACAGCGGGATCCCAAAAGCAGGATAACGAAAATAACACAAATAAACGAAAATATAACAAAAATAACTCAGATAGTGATTTAGAAGACGATGAATTAGAAAATGAAGATAGAACTCAAGAAGAAACGAAGGAACCCTTAAAGAAAAAAGGAAAACTGGTTACCAGAGAAGAAAGAGCAAAAAACAAATATTTGCGAATGCGTGGAAAGTCATACAAAGGACTTAAGAAGGACACAGATGGTAAATATAAACTAATAAATGCAGTTGCTCCACGAAGTATTGGACAAACTTGTACTTCACAAAAGTGTCAAAAATCAAAGGTACTGAAATGTGGGATATTCACAGAAAGAGAAAGGGAAGAAATGTTTAAAAAGTTCTGGGAAGATTTAACGTGGGATATGAAAAGGACTTATATTAGCTCTCTTGTAGATACAGTCCCAGCAAAGAGAAAGAAAGCAGATTCAAGAAGAAATGAAACATTAATTTACAGTCTAAAAAGGGGAACTGAGAAACTAATAGTGTGCAAGAAAATGTTTCTTTCCACATTGGGAATAAAAGAATGGACTGTGAGAGAGTATAGTAGGAAGGCATTTGGAATGCATGTAGCTGTTGAAGAAAACTCAAATGACGCACGAACTAGACATTCTACTAAAGAAAAAAAGAAGGTCCTAGAGAATTTTTTAGATATTTTGCCAAAAATGCCATCGCATTATTGCCGCGCCTCAACCACAAAATTATACTTAGAGCCTGTGTTTCAAAGCAAAATGGACCTATACCGAGAATATATGAAATATTGTGAAAAGCAAGGACAACAGTCTTTTTCGGAAAAAATATTTGACTCTCTCAAGGAAAAAAACATTAAGTTATACCGTCCAAGGAAAGATCAATGCGACGTTTGCATTGGACATAAAGTTGGCAATATAGCTGATGACATCTATAGTTCTCATTTGCAAAGAAAGGATATGGCACGTTCTTCCAAGAAAAAGACAAAAAGGCTTGTCAAGAAAGTGATAGAAAGTTATTAGTATTAATAGTTGACGTACAAGCTGTTAAGCTAGCCCCTGTACTTAAAGCAAGTGCAATATACTACAAAACAAAACTCTGTGTGCATAATTATACCATTTACAACTTATTTGATGGAGAAGTGACGTGTTATTTATGGGATGAGAGCCATGGAGGCCTTGAGGCCAGTATCTTTGCGACAATGTTGTCTGATCACCTCCAGAATTATGTTTCAAAGTTTGCTGGTACAAAAGAAATGATTATTTACAGTGACGGATGTGGCTACCAAAACAAGAACTGTATATTATCGAATGCTCTTCTTAAATTTTCAGTTGAAAACCAAATAATAATATATCAAAAGTTTTTTGAAAAAGGGCATAGTCAGATGGAAGTAGATTCGGTTCACAGCACGTTGGACAGAAAACTAAAAAACAGAGACATTTATTTGCCTACCGATTATATAAATGTTTGTCGCGAAGCTCGTCATAAAAATCCATACAACGTAAAATATATGCATTATGATGATTTTAAAGATTTTTCTAAAATTGACCTATAAGACCTGGTTACAAAGCCGGAGATCCTAAAGTTTCGGAACTTCATGGTCTAATGTACCTTCCTGCCGGTGAAATAAAATACAAAATCAATTATAATGATATCTGGACAGAGTTTCCTAAAAGACCAAGGAGTGGAAATTATACAGTTACTCAGCTTTATAAAACTCGACCAAAAATTAAGACCGAAAAGTACAATCACTTACAATCTTTAAAAATGGTGCTAGATAAGCAGTTTTGGATATTTTATGACGATCTTCCACACTAATAGTGTTATTAATTTACATTTACGATAATGTTTACCTATATTTATCCAAAGAAATTTGTTTTTTGTTTACAGGTTCACGGAATCACCTTTTTTTTTCTTAATAATAACCATTTAGTTTGCTTGTGCCAGAACACATATGTCGTTAACCAGTTTAAAAGTGTTTTTGTTCAAAACCGCGTAAGTTTTGTTAATTTGTAAAAAAATTGTTTTGATATTTGCGTTTCAATAAAACTAATTATAAAAGCCAAAGTAAGTGTATTTTGTTTCATTTAAAGCAAAATCTGTAGGTATTTGAATTTCAGTTCGAAAAAAAATCAAATTTATTGCTCTCCTGTAAAATTATTTAAAACGCAGATACGAGGTTTTGCAGTCCAGACGACGATTTGTTGGAGGGACTGTTTTACAGCAACCGTGTGACGTATTGGTGCGCCATCAAGCTGATACCATAGGTCGTATTTAATATTTACGGATGATAAATTTTCCCTAAAGAAAAATGGCCCAATTATTTGGTCGTTAAGTATCCCACACCATACATTAGTTTTAAAGGAATACTGATCACCACATTCAACTGTGAAATTGGGATTTTCTTGGGTCCACCATCGGCAATTTTGAGAACTTACCGTTCCATTTGAAGAGAACGTTGCCTCATCTGTCCATAAAATTGTATTAGGAAACTTTACATTTTCTTCTCTCTCTCCTTGAAACCAGAATGAAAACCCCAAACGGACATCAAAATCTCGTTCTTTTAATGTGTTAATAAATTTTGGCTTGTAAGGCCAAAATTTATTCTTTAATACAATTTTTCTAATACTTTCTCTCTTGTAATCGGTATTTTTTATAATATCGGTTATGCTCGTTTGCCCGTGTTCAATAACTTTTAAACAAATGTTAAGTTGGGCCTCCTCATCATATTTACTTGGAGTGTGCTTTTTCTTAAATTGATTTGCTACGGATCCTGCTTCTCTGAATTTCGACATTATCCTTGACACAGTAATATGTTGAACATTTTTTCCTGGATGCCGTTCATTAAAACTGTTAGCTACTTGCCGGTATGGTATATTCTCACCACATATTAAAACTATTTCTATTCTTTCCTGAAGAGACAACAATATTGCAACAATAACTGTTGAAAATTTGACAAATAAATCAACAACTAGACACTACCATAGCATGCATTTTGTTTGTCAAAACCTACTTAAAAATTTTATTCAACGTGATTAAAAATCCTTACCGCCCTAGTCAGTGTTTATAAATAATCTGTAAATACTGAATATTGAAATTTTAATGTAATTTCATCTCTAGTAATTTTATTAATACTTATTGCAGTTTTTGAGTTATGTCTGCTTTTTCAAAATTGAAGGTACCGACGTTTGTTTAAGAAAATAGCCAAGTGATTGAAACTTTGCACCAGTCATGTTAAAATTTTTATAGCACATTTTTAATTTCTCTCTTAAAATGTCCGTATGAGTAAAAATTTATCAGAGAAGTTGAACTCCATGATGAGTTTGTTATGTATACATGAATTGATGACAATTAACCGAACTTTTTTTTTTAAATAAAGGGGATATCTGTCAAAAATAAGCAAAACGTTAACTTTATCCTAGTTGCATAAAATTTGGCATATGGATATAAAATTGCCGTAGACACAACTTTTTCAAGTAACTTTTTGTTAAATTCGATCTAGAAATGCACTTTTTCAATTTCAATAATTTTTTTTTGAGGTGTGTACAGTTTTCTGGCTCGAAACAGTGTCCCAAGCTTTAGAGAAACAGCCTTTGCAATTCCAGTGACATGATTGTGCCAAGACATATTGTTGTCCATTTACCCAACATCAAACTTATCGAAGCAGAAAGCGAAATTGTCTATCCTGTCACTATTATATCCGTTCTGGGATTTCCAAAATAAGCTGCGATAATTGTGATAAGAAATATGTTGGTCAAACCAAACGGGCTATATTAGCTCGCTACAAGGAACATGTTTCGCATGTTCGGTTTCATAGACCTGAGAAATCTTGTGTGCCTCAATATGCCATAGAGAACGACTATAGAATAAGTGAGAAATGTTTGAAAATGTTGAGACCGGTACATGACAACAGTTTTCTGGATGCCTTCGAAAGCTTGGAAATCCAAAGGTCCTATTTCTAATAGTCCTTTGGTCTTTTACATAATAATTCTAAATAAAAAACGATCACTAACATAGAGGAAATACGTAACAAATTAGAGGTATTAAAAACAAATAGTCTAGCATAGAATCAATAACAACTAATTATATAATACTAACCGCTGTAGTTAGGTAATACTAACAGGTAGTAGTTAGCATATAAATACAGTAACATAGTATTAAAATTCAGTCATAATGCTCTCCTGAGGACGCTAACTTGGTTAGCGAAACGCGCGTTCAAAAGAGAGACCATAATTTTTTTTTGTTCTGGTGTTGGGAAAGTGTTTTCAATAGATTCATTTTAAGCCAGAGGTTCCAGTACGAACTATCACACATATCAGTTACTAGTTTATGACAGTTATTTTGTGCTATTTAAAAGTTAGCAGTCAACACCTCCGACCGAGTTAGGACATTTTATTTCTTGAAAAACATAATCTGACATAATGAAAGTTCAATTCTTAACTTAGACCTTTTTGACTCACCTCGTATTACAGGTCCATTTCCCCTGCAAGTATTGTAAGATCCGCAGTATTTGCATTTACATCCTACCACATGAAACTTGGCTGTGCTTTCCTGAAAATGAAGCAATTATTTACATTGATAGAAATCAACGAATAAAATGAATAGAAAATCCTTTCCAATCAGATCTTCAATCGAACATTGAAAATTCGGCAACGACCGTTCGCGGGCCGAGGAAAATTTTCTAAACCAGACAGATTTATAATTCAAATAGCGTAGCATAAGAAACAAGGAGAGTCATGAAAGTAAAGATATTGATAGAAAAATTTGGAATTGGAAGGTATTGGCTTATAATCAAGTATAGAATCAATTTCCATTGATAGCAGCAATTAGATCCATGCCTAACGCTTACATCGATTTTATGATATAAAAATTGTGATAGATAAAAACTGAAATATATGAGAATGAGAATAGACAGGGCATATGTCAGTAGTATTGATAAGAGTTATTGAAGGTGGAATTGGGAAATTTTATGAAAAACTACTTTACGTATTTGGTTGTGAAGACAACAGAGATGTATGAAATTGCTCTTGTTGAAAATTTTGAAAACATATTGGGAAGAGAACTACACTGGCAAGTAGTTCACTGTATGAAATTCAAATGTATTTAGTCAAATTGATAAGGAAAAAGATCAAGGGTAAAAAACGGAATTGTCAAGTTAAAGCAATCACGATCAAGAAAAACTTTAAAAGAGACAAAAATTATCATCGATTTCTGGATAACTGATCTTGTCAATATACCGGGCGTTCCAACGAAAACTTGACCCCCCCCCCCCCCACTGTAAGTTGGAAACGGACGTGTAATCGAAAATTTTAAAGAACACTGAAAAAAATTGGGGGGGTAGTTGCTAACCGCAGGGGTGTGAAGTTTCGGGTATGATTTCCATATTTGAATTAGTTCCCCTAGAAATAAAAATTGACGTGTTCTTTGAAATTTTCGAATACACGTCCGTTTCTGACTTACAGGGGGGGTCAAGTTTTCGTTGGAACGCCCTATATAACAATATTCGACGACAGTAACTGACATCAAATACAAGGAGAAAATACTGTAAACAAATTTTGTTCCTCCAAATCTTTGATGAAGTTCAAGATGTCTATAGAATGGTGATTGCTGGGATGTGCTTTTGTCAACAAGGAGAATAATTTTGAAGTTACGCGCGTGTGTCTGGAAGATTCTATTTTGGCATTTCTAGGTGGTTGGACTATTTTATTTTTACACATTTCTCACAATAGTAGAATTTAAGTAGTAAACCTTTTATTATCAAAAAAAAGGTGTCACTTGAAAATTATAAAGATAACGTTTTCAAAATGAATTTTATTATTAAATAAATTGAAAGGGTTATATTTTTAGGAGCGATTAAATTTTAGGAAAAAAAGTTTTTGGCTTTTTACTACTCTATCTTGATACAAAAAAATGTGGGAATTTTTCAGTGAGGATGACAATGTTCCATTTAGGTGAAATTTTTACCTTTCATTTAGTATATTGTGTAGAAATCCTGTGAATGATATCTGATTCAGTTCCATAACGAATGTTTGGAATTCAAACTGAGTAGATAAAAGTGTTTTTTGTATAATTCAGTGTTCATAAAAAAGTATTTATTTCGAAAGAATTATTCTTTCATGTAATTCAATGTTTATATGAAAGAAGCTGTTTCAGGAGGGTTTTTTCTTCCAGTTTGTGTCTGAAAGTTACTTCTTTGCATGATCTACACATCTGTGTATAATATAACTTCTTTTGAAATTGATTGTTTCCTTTCTTTGGAAGATTCCCACATTTTTTGTATCAATATGGAGTAGTAGAAAGCCAAAAACTTTCTTTCTCAATTACTAAATACTTTATTAAGATAATAAATAAGATGCTAATATTTTTATTGAAACATGTTTCAAATGTTAACAATCCCAGTTTTGCATGAGTGGATACATAAATACGATCAAATTAATACATCAATTACTTAAACCTGCTTGTTATTCACCTTATGACAATCTCTGCAGAGAATCGGAACATAATAACTTCTGTACTCAACAGGCATGGGAGTATTCTCTACTTCAATATCCCAGTATTTCCACATCTTCTCCATGTTCATTAGAGAAGTCTGACAAATAGGGCAAGCAAACAGTCCAGCACTTATCATTTGATCAAAACAGTTTCTGTGTAGAAGGTGTCCGCAGGGGGGTATGTGACAGGGTATTCGGGAAGTGTGGATATCCTCAAGACATACGGGACAGTTGGCATGGGATACATTTTCAACACACTGCAAAAACAATGATACAAAATTTCGTAGGATAACTTTATTCAGATATCAACTCACCTTATGTTCACCTTTAAGCTGCAAGGGAAGACACATATTGCATTTCTGGCAATGAAAGAATCTATCTGCTCCGCCAATGCGACAAATCCCACATCCATCACAGTGAAATTGTTTTTTATCTTCATCATCAAATAGATTACATTCTAAGCAAGTATACTGAAATGTACATAATAATTTTGAACTCAATATAATTTCTGAGAATCATAATGGAGAAAAAAAAATATTCATGGGTGCTGAAAGAGTACTGAGGCGATAGGATCAATTTTAAATTAACAATTATATATAATAAAACTATATAATAATTGAATTTTTTATCAACTCTGCTACTTGAACAATGAAAGTAATTTGTTTTTTATATATTAGCATCCTTTTTGTTAGGGAGGTGCACGCAATGGTTCGGTCATCATGGGTGGGTAACAGACGCCCGGAAGGTAAAACCACACAAAGTTAATAGGAAGAACTTGGGGCGATTAACACCCTATCTTCAATCTAAATTAAGGATGATTGTAAGTTTTCCCTTACTTTCAGATGATACACAAAAAAATTTGTAGTAATTTTAAATTTGTGAATATGAATCTTGAATGAAAATGACAAATATCAAATAAGTATTCCGAATGATATTGTAGAGCTGAGGGTAGATTTTCACCAACATAATTATTTTCAGGATATTTATTGTCAATCACTAAGAATTTAAGCACACTTTTCTTGACAAATATTCAGGCCAGTCAATAGGAATCTGAAAAATCAATTACACTAACACAGACAAAATATATTATTCAATGAACTGGATGAATATGAAAGCATCAATAACAACACGTTAACATCAATGAAAACCTTAACAGAAGAAAAAAACATGTATATGGACGAACTCAAGCAGCTGAAGTTAAAACCTATAGAACGTCAAAGTGAACATCAAGCGGGAATAAAGGATAACCAAGGAGCCTTATCTCGAACCAGGACAAAACAAAGAACCCATGAAGGAAACTCCAAAACTTCCAAAGATAAGAAATCTAAATCAACTGAGATAAATATTGTGGAAAGTGATTCAATAAATAGCAGCATCCCTTCCTGTGAAAAAACCAACCACCATCTCCCTCCACAGCCTGAACAAGAAGCAGAACACAGTAATGTATAATTCTGAAGGAAATGAAATAGAACAACAAACTAATGCATATCAACCTTCAAATATTGAGTTGAAAAAGGTTCTTATTTTGGGGGATGAATACGCAAAGGGATTATCAAATGCATTGAATAAAACAATTGCTAAAAATAATTATCAGATAAATGAAATTGTGAAAACAAACTAAGAGCTATCTGATTTGACAAAAAAAAAATCCTCATACACCTTGTAATATGGAATGTAGGATTTTGTAATCGTAATGTTCAACACAATATTAGTAGTAATAAATATTTGAATAATGCACTTCACCAAATATTACCGGTAAGCAAATTCACAAATCTTCTGATCATATCTGAAAGAAACCAACCCCTGGATCAAAAATTTATAATGAAATTAAAAAATAAAATTCTTCAAAAAAAAATAACCTCAATAGGTCTCTTGAATTTTTAATAGATGAACGAAAAAAGAGTAGTAAATTCAGTATACTGAAAATGGTTAATAACTTTATAATTGAATAGAACTGGCCGATACTTAATGAAAATCTATATTAAAAAACCAATTAATATGTATGATTTTCACTATAAAGGGTTTTAAAAAAACCGTGACACGTGTTTCGCTATACAATAGCTTCCTCAAGCATAAACTTTATAGTGAAAATCATACAATAAACTGTATTAATTAGTTTTTTAATAACTTTATGTCAAAACCCAAAAGCCATATCGTCCTTAAGATCATCGCTAATATTGATGTCTGTTTGCAGACGATATAACCTTACTATGGCATGGAAATGATACAGACTCTCTGAAAAATAAAATTGAGGCTGATTTAGAGAAAGTCAAATCTTGGTGTGATTCCAATTCTTTGTTTCAATGTGAATAAAACTAACATAATTTCGTTCAAATTTGTTTTTGGATTATGGATTGATAATACCCTGAAGTTTGATGAACACTTAAAATATCTCAACAAAAAACTTGCATCTGGCTGCTATGCTATCAGGGTTATCACCAAAGAGTTGGGAATTTTTCTTTAGTTTAGTCTCATCTGAGGTTTTCTGTAGCGAGCAGATGATGCAAGAATATATAACACCCGGCAAAATACCAATATACCTCTGCAAAAATCAACTCCAATATTAACTAAAAATTCTATAATATTTGGGAGTCGGAAGATATTCAATCATTACGGACTCACAAACATTCCGAAAACGTGTGAACGAACTTTCACTCACGAAAGCATATAACTTGAAAGAATATCTTGAAGACATATTTTGAGTACCTGAACCTTCGAGGTTGAATGGACTGATTCATTTAATTTATACATGTAAATCAATTCTTAACTGCTTTGTAGAATCTTATATCTTGTCTACATGTAAGCGTTAGGCCCTATTTTGTTCTATTTTGGCTTCAATTAATTTACTGTAAATTGACTGATTAATTTTATTTATTTATACTTTGTCAATAAGAATTTTTTTCTTTGACAATAAAGTACATTTTGAATTGAATTGAATATTTTCATTTTACACACTTTGAGGACTTTCTGCCATAAATAGCTTATGTCCAAAGTGAGGGGGTCTATTCGACCCTCCACCGCAACCCGCAAGGGTTTATTGTGGCTCACACCTATTCACACTCGACCAAATAAACCCAGCTTCTTAACGAAGCTGATTACTTTGTATGGTGAGTAGTCTTTCAGGTCAGATAGAGTACGGTTTTGCCGAACTCTAAATACCTGATTCGGTCCCCACCGGGGCAGGCACAAAGTATCGTTTTCCAAACAGAGGCGACACACACTGTCTTCCGATAGTCCGAGTCTCTGCATATGATGCTTCAAATGACAGTGACCTCTAAGAAGGCCTGTTAGACATCGTAGTATATCCCTTCTGTACTCCAACAATTGTTTTGTATCAAACTTCGAAGGGTGAATATACGCCTTGGAGTGAGTCAATCCTGGAAGATCCTGCCAGAATTCCATAAATCTTCTTGCCATCCAGGTGTTCAATTTTTGTTTGGAAAAGTCTAAAGCGATACCAATGACAGGTTCTGCTTGAAGCACCCTCCTTTGCAAGGGAGTCAGCAGCCTCATTGCCTTCCAGGCCAGGAATCCAGACCAGAAACAATCTGTTAAGTCTTTCTTTCGAGGAGAGTCGTTTTTGTCAATTTGCTACCAATTAGACGTTGCTCGGTAGGAGCCAAGAGGTTCCAACGCCGCTTTACTATCTGAGAATATTTTTAATGACTTGTGTATGAGGTTAAATTCTTCTAATCTCTCCGCATATAATTCAATAGCGTAAATTTCCGCTTGAAATACAGTCGCATAGGTTCCAGGCAGGTTGATATCTCTGTCCTGGGTCGGCGACTGAAAACACTTGCACCAGAACAGGAAGGTGTTTTTGATCCATCTGTGAACCAACAACTATCCATAGATAGGTTACCCTATAAATTTATTGTTTCTCCTGGTATCAATGTGGAATTTTGGTGGTTCGAATGGTATCACAAAAAGCGCCAATTTAATATCCACATAGATTATGAAAGCAAATTTCATATTGTGCATAAAGATTTTATGTTTGATAGTGTCTACATATACCGAATTGCCAGAACTATCTTATGTAGAAGTGGTATCAACAAAATTTTAAATGTTATATCATATGCTATTAAAAGTGAGGTGTAACATTTTTTTTATAATCAACAGAGAGTGTATTCAATTTTATATTCAGGCAACTTTTTTGATATAATACATTTTTCGATGAGTTTTCTGTGATACATGTGAAACAGGTGTACAGGAATGTTGGGAAATAAAACAAAGTGATTTCCATCTTAGAAGTTGTTAAAAGTCAAATAGAATCAATAAGTCTTCACAAGAAATTTTTAAATGTTATAATTACATTGAGCAAAATTTGGAAACAGAAAATTTGTAGGAACTATAAACTTTCAACAACATATTTGATATATTAGAACCAATCAGGAGGTTATCTGTAAGCATACAATCTTCGGTTTACTCCTTAGATTGAACTAGCCCCTATGAAGACATTATGAGCCAAGATAATTTTTCCATAATATGAGGCATAGTTTTCAAATATTCAAGATACTGTGAAGTTCTTTCATTACCTCTTTGACACGGGTCTACTCCTACTAGAACCAATTGGTACATTACGGCTCATTACATTCTCAAAATAACTTTTAATTATCATTCTTCAATTGGGGCAATACTTTGATTCAAAAAACGAAGAAAATTTTAATCTATAAATGAAAAAAAAAAAAAACAAAATTTGAATAATGGATGATAGGATGAAATGAAAACTAAAGTTATGTTAAAATTATAATCTAAACAAATATAAAGTAAAATCAAAAACACCGAAAAATTGAGAATCAAGGACTTTAAACAGTTATATTCCAAAATGAGACTTGCAGAGGATTCCTGTTTTACTTACACTTCCAAACATAGCTCCACATTTATCACAAGTTTTCTTCACTTCTTGTCTATTACCACAGAGAGCACACTCCAATTCAACAACTTCTTTTCTATTCAGAACATGATCCTCATTTTCATCATGGCAAAATCTACAAGTATAAACTTTTTTGCAGCAAGGAGTCTGAAAAAAAAATCAAGCTGAAATGTTTGAACTATTAGAGTTTATTTGTAACTAGATAAATCAGAGCCTCGGCATTGTATCCATACTCCAATAACATCGCTGTTGCAATTTGTCATAGATCTCAAATTTCATATAGTACAAGGCCAGGTTAGGTTATGTTAAGCCTGGCAAGATTGAACTTTTGCCGGGCTTAGCATAAGAATATCAAAGATGAAAATTATACATATAGAAGAGTTCAATCACTGCATTCATGGCCCGGCTTAGTATCATTGATGATATGTAAGGCATATCAAAACATAGATGTCTTAGATGATGGATGTAAGATCTATTTGCTTACTCATGTTGATGTTGAAGCTTGGTTTTGTAAAGAACTGATGTGGGAACTCACTTATTTTTTTTTGTTTGTGGGTTCCTTATTGAAAATTACATATTTAAAAACAAATAACTTCATTGAAATATTCAAAATAGCTGTACTTCAAAATACTATACTCAAGTAACTCTTAACAGTTATCCAACTATTTTCACTTATTTTCTATCGTTTGTTAAACTCTGATAACTGTTTGAAAAAATATGTTTAAAATCCGTTTTTTCCGTTAATCAGCTGACGCCCCCATATGAACGACAGTTCTCAGAAGTTGAGAAACTTGTGCGAGCTAAGGACTAACGAGGTCTTACCTTTTAACGTGTGATTCCTAACACGGTTGCAGAATCATTCCAGCTTCAACCAGATAAATTCTCTCGAGAAAAATATCTGGTCGAGGCGGGAATCGAACCCACGGCCTTCCGATCGTGAGTCGGGCGCACTACCACCGCGGCCAATTCCACAACTAAACTAACTGGCAAGACTCCAAAACCATTTCCAATATTATGGAGTCAGTAATAATTCATTTCATCCTGAGTGGACATAATGACAAAAACTTCTTCATTTGTATGGATAAGAGTTCTACCAAAGCAATTTACTGGATGGAAAAAAGTCTCTTCAACAAATCAACAGGATTATATGGCCGAGCAAATGGAGCCTGAGGACCTCCCAGACAGAGTATTCATTCTTGAATGATGTATGTGGACAATCTCATCCTCCTTACTCATGAGAACTGAGGCTGCATGGACCAGCTGAGAAAAAACAGAAGGAGCAATTTCTCTAAGGGACTCATAATGAGAGTTGTACAAGTCAATCTACAATACAGTAAGGGTTCCTTGGAGGTTCTTAGGAAGGGGGCGTTTAGTTTTGTACTCATACAAGAATTGTGGTCTACAGGAAATCATTGAGATTCTTCTGTAGCAGGGACCTATTAACATTCTGTACATAGGGCATGTGAAGTATGACTATCTGACGTGAACGAAATATCAAACTGGAAATCAAACTTAAAAAATTCAAGGAAATCAGAAAGAATCTCTAACTGAATACAACAAAGCTAAAAAACAAAAGTTTCATAAAGCAACAAAGGGAAGTTAAAGATGGGAGCAATCTCTCCATAATTGGATACATTAAGAAAAATACCGCTGGGAATAGATAGATTTACAATCTCCACACTTTTATTAATAAAAAACATAGTATGTGATCTGAGCCAGTTGACTGTATTCCTAATTATAATTTATCAGGGTTTTGGCATGAGAGCCGATTTGAAAAAATTATTAAAAAATTTGATATTATCTAGACCAGTAATGGAATAATTATTATGGCCATTAAATATATTTTTATGAATTTTGGATTTGCAGAATCTCTGACAAGACCTTTCAGAATATTGTTTGATATATGTTAGGAATCACACGTTAAAAGGTAAGATCTCGTTAGGCCTTAGCTCGCACAAGTTTCTCAACTTCTAAGAATTCATTCGTATGGGGGCAATAGCTGATTAAAGGAAAAACAGATTTTAAACTGATTGAGTGTATTAATATCTTACAGAGTGAGGGAGAAATCAAGACGTCTGGAGATGCCAGAAAGAATTGGCAGACAGGAGTAGATTTGACTCAATACTGGATCCATGACACTCAGAAATAACAAAAAAAGAAAAAGGTTGTGAGCATGCCTGCCAGACAGAGGTCATCGTACAGTCCTGGACCATCTATGTGATACCAAAATTATTAGTAAAGAATCAGATGAGGAAATAAGCCAATGAAAGAAGAACAGTGCACTATTCATATAAGACACCTGATCTACACAGTCATCAGAGTAGATTAGATTGACATGTTGCAAGGTGAAGTCCTCATTAATGAAAACAAAGAAAGGATTGTAGAGTGGAAGGTCTGAGAAACCAAGGAACTGTATAGTTATCTGGGAGAGGTGACTCAGTAGTTGATTATCAAAGACTACTTGTAAGGAATTATCTTTCAAAAATCGGGAATGCCATCAAAGACTACTTGTAAGAAATTATCTTTCAAAAATCGGAAAAGCCATAATCCAACAAGCAAGTCATAAAAACAGTTAATAAACTTTTCTTATTTTTATGTATGTTATTCATGAACTTGCCCTGCATCTATAAAACAGAAAGCAACAAAACTAGATAAACTCATTATACACATGCATTGAATTATTTATTGAAGAAAACTTCAAAATGGAAAATATTTCTTTGAAATTCGAAAGAGAAATAAAACCCACCACAAATTTGGATTTCCTACGATAATGAGAACATCCGATTAGCTTTTCAAGCTCTTCTAATTCTGGAGTATCATTAATTGGATTGGATGTTGTTTCCATTACGAGATAATTTCAAAGTGTCACAATAAAATTGAATCCTTTTAATCAGATCACCAATATTCCAAATGTTATTTTTATTCATCCAAAAACGGATTCTATCATATACATAACACTGGATTTTTACTTTTTACCTACTACTGTCACCTCACACTCACAACCACTAAAAATATTCAACGTCACTATTGTGACGTCTGACGTCCAATGTCATGTCACTCATGTGCTGGCGTTTTCCTTTGCTAAAATTGGTGGTAAAGAGAAACTAGACCTTTTCTGAAATATTTCAGCATCGGTGTATACTTAGTGGAATATAAATTCCACCACACGTCACCCAACAACACTACTGTGCCAAAAAAAATCAGGATCTAGTCTACTGAAATACAAAATACCATTATTTTATTGTTCAATTATTTCAGAATGACTGATAGAAATTAGAAAAAACAATAAAATACATTGATAATTGAGTAATCACTTGATTCAGTTCAGACCTGAAACTAATCCAAGCTACTTTTATACAGTTCTATCATTATTGAGACTAACCAGTCAATGGAAATCATTCTTGTGTGACCACTAAAGGTCTATCTATAGATCCACTTTCGCTGCGTGAACCAAATTTTCCGAATAGAAAATACTGTAATACCAAAATTTATCAATCACCTCGAAAATTGTTTCTGTTTTCTCAACGCATGATAATAAGTTTCGAAAATGATGAAGTAAGATAGGCAGACACAAATCATAGTAAAACCAGATTTGACGAAAGTTCAGGAAAAAAAAACAGTATTTGAATTGATTGATGAATTTAGGAACCGAAACATTTATATTCGGAAAATATAACTAACGGGGGTAAACCTTCGAATTTAGTGGCTTATATATAAATAAATAGTGTCCATCAACTAGAATTTATATTAGAAACTTGATTATAATGAGATAAAATGTATTAATATTCCGGTAATTTTGGTCACGTATAAGTTTCTTGAGTATTCTATGTTCTGAGCTGAATCCATAATCATCTTCAACAACGGATTCACTGCAAGATCACACATTTGTTGTTTAGTATTAGCCATCATGAAGAGCTAATATTTGTGTAAACGAATATTATTCACTGAACTAGACTGTCGAAAGGAGAAGAAATAGAGAAAAAAAGTACAACAAAATAATAATTTCGAAATATTAGAAAGAGAACATCCAAATATTTAAGTCCTAGCATTTTTATAGTTCCATTAATTTCTTTTCGATTTCAAATCTTTCAATACACTTTCAACATTCACAAAAAAATATATTGAACATAGAATATTTGAATGCTTGTGACTATGTTTCGTACGACAATAATCAATGTTTACCCCTAGTTTCAAGTTCGAATTATTGAATCTAGATGTCACCTACACCGTAGATTTCGTTTTAATCTTTTGATTCTCAAGTTCAATATTAAAATACTCTTTACGATGTTGTAAATTCAAAGAATTTCTATAGATTGGTTAATTTTTATTTTTCATACTGTTGAGAAGGAACAGTATGCAGGTCTGATAATGAACCAAACGAATTCTCCAATTTTCTCTCAATCATTTCGTAAACTTCCGTTCAATGTCATAGAACATTTTGTTCTTGTTTGTTGTATAAAGTAAAAACTTGTTACTTGACTAGAGAACTGAAATTTAGTAATTTTGTTTGATAATATACTGAATTCAATATTATAATGCACCTAGAGCTACACTCGATGTCAAATTCATCATGAACTTTCAAATATATTGTTTAGATAAGATCCGAAAGTAATCAAATGCTAACCGATGCTAACCAGAAATTCTAACAACGGAGTCATTTTCTTAACGGAACAGATTTGATTCTGAAGTTTAAAAACGAGTATTTATGAAATTAGGTTGATCTTTTCTTTCTGTCCATTGAGATAATTTCTGAAAAAAGGAAATTTGCTTTGGTTTTGGTGTTTTCAACGTACGATGAACAGGATGATGTTATGGGACTAATAGCTTCGAGCTCCAACATGAAGAACTTCGTTATTGAAGTTGCGTGTTCCCAATCTAAAGCAGAGTTAGAATATTTAAGTCACTTTACCCTTTGTATTGTGTATGTGATTATTTACTTCTATTATAATCAGTGTGACACTATTGAGATGTTTATACATTGTAGTAGCGACTCATACGTGTCGAATTTTCATTTTGTTTGAATCATCGTCATTGAAATGTGTATTTTATTTGCAACACATGTATTTTTTCTCAGTTGGTCTCATCGTGTATTACCAGTTGTCAGTTGTTGTAAAGGCGTTTATTATTCACGTGACAGCTGACATTAATGACACACAACAGAGTAGCCAACGCATAGAAAATGCATGTGCTTTAAATGACATCCTTATTAGTCGAAATATGAAATGTTATAGATAGCTATATGATTCAAAGAGCTTGAAAGAGAGCTACAATTCAGGTAGCAAAATTGTTACAATAAGGAGTATCTAATGATTTTCATTATTTCGGAGAGCAAGACAGGACTACTTATTTTCTCTAACTTTTTCGTTGACACTTCATGAGTTGAACGTATGCCACTCCTCACACCGTGGGGTAAGTGATCATTGGGTCCGAAAAACATGTGCACTAAACCGTAGTGAGCCTAGAATAACAGCCTTCCGCATTTGTCAGGCCAAGGTTACTGCCTTTGTGAGGCAAGCCAGCATGATCTTGAGATTCGAGAATAGAGAGGGTATCATTCCACCAAGGAATCCAATAATCAGAACAAGCATCGTAACAGACTAGTCTGGATAGAGTCTGCGGAGTTCGAAGAGGAAATATCGATATTCCCTCTGGTTTTTCCTCTTTTCGGACTATATTCACCTTACCAATAGCTGAAAACTCCACGACGAATATCGTCTTATTATGATTATTAGTATAATTTTTTTTACCAGAGGGTAAGCTGGTCGAGCTCCATCCCCGAAGCTCTAACACATTCGGAAAGGCGTGCAATATTATTAACCAATGACCACTCACCACACTGTGAGGTAAGTGATCATTGGGTCCGAGAATCATGTGCCCTAAGTATAATATTATTATTGAATTTCTTTACTAATATCATTTTCTTTATGAATCCAGATACTATACGATTGGATTATTTTCAAAATACCTACATCAACACTTTTTTATGGAACAAAGATCTTGAATTTTCAAATGTTCCCGCCCCGTTTGACAATTAACCAGTGGCTGGGTGTCGTTGATTTGTCAGTAGTGTGTGTAGTGCCTCAAAATGGCTACCAGTGATGATGAACCTATGCATCATTTATATGAGGTTTTTACTACTTGTTTTAATAAAATAGCCAACAAAGCTCCTGGTAAGTCCTTCATTACAGTGTCATTTATCAATATAATCCAGTGTTACGCTATTATTCCGTCATTATCCTTGATAAAACTCCAAAATAATACAATCCCAGCGCGTGTGTTCCCAAAACATTGAACAGCTTGCTTTAAAAACCCTTAGGTATAAATTTTAAATTTTGGTCAAAGTGCCCAAAGAACATTTTCCACGATTTATTTGACATTTTCAGCTGTTTTCAGGACTGCTCTGTCTTATTTTTTTCTCGGAATTCCGCTAATTTCATTCCGAAACATTTAATATTTGTGTCATTTTGGAATGTTAAGTTGCTTAGGTTTCTTTTTCTGTTTACATCTTGGTTGGACCCATACTTATGTTGGTTTATTTTGAAATAGTAACCGAAAAAATATTGTGTTTGAAATCGATTAGTAGTGTAATATTGAATTGAAAAAGTTAACCAATTGTTTCAACAAGTGATAATATTTGTTGTAACCTTACTTTAAAAAATAATCGAATGTTTTTTTCATTAGAAAATAAGATCAATTAGATAAGCTATTTAATAAATTGACAATTGTAAGAAATTATCAATTCAGACAACAAATCTACCTGAAGATAGCTCAATAATACAGACAATTTGTGTTAAATTATCTAATAGATCTGTTGCTATATATAAAAAATGGGTTAACTGCACCACTTGATAGAATAACCATGGCATATAATCTTTTATACCGAGAATAAACTTATTGTCATAGACCAACAAAATATTTAGAAAACATTGAAGGGTAATGAAAGTCTAGTACAACTGCTACTAGGTATTCAAACTACATTAATATATAACATTCAATGAACAATAAAGAAAATCCCTTGTTGTCTCTTCAATGACCAAAGTCATTCATTCAACATAGTGGGAAATTATTATATGATGAATATTGGAGGCTGTAGGTGTCCTTGTTTTACTCTTTGAATGAACAAAAATTATGATACCAAGCACGCACCAGGATTATTTTCAAAAAAAGCAAATCATTATCAAAATAATCCACTTTGGAAGAGTCAACCACTGGTTATTCTCAGAACCAGAATGTATTTTGAATTTCCTGTTTGAGTAGTATTCAGAATGAACTTCAACTGAAAGAATGGAAGAAAAAAATAACCTCTATTTTTATACTACAAGTCAATTAATTTAATCAATGGTATTTGTTTAGAGTTCCGAAATTGATGATGATCAAAAGCTAATGTTATTTAAAAAATGATATCTATAATAAATACAATATCTATATGTTGCTTCCTTACTACTAACTGTTGTAGGAATTAGCTAAATTGTTCAATAATCAATTCACAGTTAATAGTGAAATATTCAGTGCAGCTTTCAACATCTTGATAGATAGATGAATTTGAAAGTTCTGTTTGTTTAAGCAATGGAAGTCCAACCAGTGTAAAACAGAAATGCTCCGATGGATAAAAACGGTCCTGTGGATGAAGCATTAAATTTACTTCGTTGGGACTTTTATTACACTTTTAAGTAATTGAATGGTTTCATTCTTATGAACAAAACTGATTATAGGGTTGCCATTTGTTTCTTTATACCTATATTGAAGATCATATTTTAATGTTTCTCGAATTTTTTCTTGCATTTCGGTAAACTTTTCTAGTGAGAATGAAGAGAATTGATATTTTTCTTTTTCAAAATAAGTTGTCCCATATTTTGTAGATCGTAAACTACTTGTTCAAATAATAATTATAATAATAAATCTAATGACTATTTTATTCACTTTTCTGGTATTTTTCTTAATTTCTGAAAACTTTTATGATGAGAATTGTGAATACTCTCTTCCTTTTTTTGATTACAGGTTGTCCCATATTCTGGATTTCAAAAATCTTTTGCCGAAATAATGATGATGACTACAAATCTAACGATCATCATTTTTTGTTTTTTTTCTACCAATAATCTGTTTTTGAAAAAGTTTCTAATGGAAATGTTGAGTAATAATATTTATCTTTCGAATACCGTTTGTTAATATTTTGTAGGTCATAAGCTACTTGTTAAAATAGTAATAATAAGGACCAAAAACCTAAGTATAATTTAATTTGCGTTTCTGGTATTTTTTGATGCAGGTTGTCCTATATTTTGTAGGTCACAAATTATTTGCCGAAATAATGGAAATAATAACCAGGAATCTAACGATCATTATTTTTGTGTTTCTTCTACTAATATTGCATTTTAAAAAAATTTCTGAAGGATATGGTGAATAATAATGTATGTCATTCGAATACCTACCCTGAGTAGAAAACTACTTTTTGAAATAATGATGATATAGACCAAAAATCTAATGATAATTTCATTTTCATTCCTGGTATTTTTTACTGTGTTTCTGAACACCTTTGTGATGGAAATTGTGAATACTGATCCTCTTTTCTAGATTGTCCTATATTTTGTAGGTCACGAATTATTTGCATTATAATGATAATAATGACCATAAACCTTACGATAATCATTTTTGTGTTACTCGTTATTTCCAACAGGTACTTTTTCAATTAAGCGATAATAGTATAAGAACAAAAATGATGATTGTAGAATTATGGTTTTTATCATTATCATCATTTCCACAAACAATTTTTGGCCTACAAACTATGGGACAACCTAGATTAGATTTTTCAATTATTATTATATAATTTGATTTGGAAAGAGAATATTACTTTTCTTCATTGTCAATAGAAATAAATTGCAACCCTATACTCTGTTCTGTTTATAAAAATGAAATATTCTATACTGTTGAATTATTTAAAAGTATGCTTGAAGTTTCAGCTGATAATTTTACTGGCCTTAGATACAACCTCATGTTTGAAGTAACTTTAATGCCACAACTTCATAAACAGGACTGTTTCTATCCATCAGAACGTTTCTGTTTTCACATAGGTGGAAGTCCAAACCTACATTATGTGTATTTATAATAAACCCTTATTAGAGTGTTGTTGAACATTATTATTGGTACTTACCTAACACAATGAATAAATATAAAAAAAAACATTTTACTAGGAATTGAATATTGTCCAACAAATGGTATTTTTTAGTAACTTTACAAAGGGGAAATAAAAAATATGTTGATTTCATTAATAAATCTATTAAAACATCACAATAGCAATAATAATTGCAAGATGATTTAATTACAGCTTTCGGAAGTTTGTTAGGTAATTGCCACGAACTTAACAAATTGACTGCTAGAGTCGTGTGAATAACCTAAACATAAAAGTTTCTGAATTCTAATGGTGAGTTGGAAACGAGTATATTGATCAACCTAATAGTCCCAGTTCAAACAAAAATGATGATGATTGGAAATATACCGGTCTGATATATTGAAAAAGATACCTTAACTCAAGCTCACTTTGGGTGCAAAGTTACGTTGAATAATTTTTCGTATTGAATTAAATTTCTGCAGTATCCTCTGGTCTGGATCGTGCCATAGATAAAACTAATAACATATTAATACTTTTTTGAATGAATGATTTCTTAATATTTACCCAAAACTACCTGTAATTATTTACGATGTGTTTTTTAGTCGAATATGGGTTTTACTATACTGAAGAATCAAATGGAATACAACATGAACAGTGAGAAAAATAATGAATATAATAATGAGGAAGATCTTCCTTTTGAAAAAGATCAGTTGGTGATCGAAACACGTGTCGAGGTGTTAAAATAACAGTTTGGTGTTGGGAAAAAACTCCACTAATATTTATTGAGCAAAATAATGTTTATGTACCTAGTTGAGAATACTGACTTTTCTACCACCATATGAATCTATATCTTTTCTGTAATACCTAGTTGATATTTTTTTAAATTTTTCTGAATACCGAGTTTTCAGTTGGTTTATTGAAATATAAAAAAGTATTTGAGATGGTTCAGTTGTCTTTATAAGCTAAGAAAAAATATACCTACTTGATGATATATAATATATGGTGCTTATTGTAAAAAAGAAAAATAATGTTTGCACACATTTTTGACACAATATTATATGTATAGAACAATTATCCAGTAAATTCGAGTTTTCCTGGTTTTGGGTGGTGTTGGAAAGAGGGTATAGACTTTTGAAGGGAAGTCGTTGCACAGGTGCCTGATGGTTTCACTTCAGCTTTCTGCGCTGCATTAGCTGGGTTAGCTTTTATTTTTCGGTTAGGTATTTGCCACACGTACCTACAAAATCATAGGTCTCACATGAGAGGCAAGGGTTTGGTATTTTTACAAAATTACTGAACTATTGGGGTACACAGCATGCAAAAAAACATTTTGAACATTTATTCCAATATTTCGACACTTTTCATTGTCATCATCAGGGAAATACAAAAGTAAACATGTGCTGTTTACCTAGTGCTCAAGTTTTGATAAAACTACTTACATTATCCGTGAGATTGCAAATGATGGAAAAATTATCACATATATGTACAGAACAACATTTTGGTGAATATGACAAATACAATCTTCCTAATAGGTTAATCTTATTTTGAAAATAATATAAGATTTTATTTGTCAAATTCACCTTAATGTTTTTTTGTACATATACTTATATTATAATTTTTCCACCATTTGCAAGCAACCTCACAGATAATGTAAGTAGTTTTATCAAAAATTAGGCTTTATGTAAACAGCACATCTTCAATAGTTATGAACCTTAAATACAGTTCACCATCAAAACTGAGAACAACGAACAATGGGTTCCTTTCATAGACACGAAGATTATCAGAACTCCAGATAATACTCTACTCATAGATTGGTATCGCAAGCCTATCAGTTCTGGTAGGTTCTTGAACTATTGGTCATACCATACGCAGACAACGAAAATTAATTTGGTCAAACAAATGAAGAACCACATTCTGCAAATTTCCGATCCTTCTTTTCATACAAAAAAATTAAATATATTTTTCCATTTATTTATTAATAACTTCTACCCGGATCCTCTTATATAGTATGTCAACCATTGACGTTCAAATCAACAATAACAACCAGTTGAATATAAATCCTTTACAGGCTGACAATGTCACAATTGGGGCTGATCCACCTCCAGTTCCTATACTTTTCTCTCTTTCCATACATAAGTGATATGACACCCAAGTTATGCAGAATTTTCAAAGATTTAAATGTAAAAATAGCTTTTAGAACTATAACTCACCATTAATTAATCTTTTTCGAAACTTAAAGATGAAACTCCTATTAACTTTCAATCTCAATTAATCTATTCTATTCCATGTTTAAATTGTGGTAGAGAATATATCGGTCAAACGTCAAGATTACTCAAAGACAGAATCAGCTCACAAAAAGTGAAAGTAGATTACATCCTGAGAGATGTGCTCTCAGTATACATGTTCCCAAAGGTCATATAATGAACTACAATTCAACAATAATTTTATCAACTGAAAGAAATACATCTAAAAGATAGTTTTTGGAAATGTCATTTATATTACAATCCAATAATTGCCTTAATGAAAGATCATACATTGATCACCTCAGTGAAATCTATGCCTTTTTATTAGACATTGACAAAAATCTACATGATTTCCAAACCAATAATATTTCTGGTTTTTCATCAATATAATTCATAACATTTTAAATATTTTTTTTAACAAACTTGCAACCTCTCTATGACAGGGCTTTACTTTCATTTAACAACAGCTCTTCACTTGTTTTCCTGAAGACTAATGAAGGGTGTCTCTCTCTTTGTTCTTCAACCACATGGCTTTTACCGATAATCCATAATTTTAAAACAAAAAAAGATTTTTAGTAAATTTTAATTCAATATTCTTCTTTGTATCCAGTGAGGAGTCAACCTCTTTTAATGTAGTGACTTGTTTATTGTATTGACATGTTTCAATTGTTTAAATGTAACATTCTTTTCTCCTCAAACTGAGGAGTGCCAGATGATGACAGTACTACCAACTGTCGAAAGCGCTCGCAGATAATTAATAGAAGATATAAAGCTTCAAATCCTTTTTGTAGAATTTATTATTGAAATATATATATATATATATATATATATATATATATATATATTTATATATATATATATATATATATATTTTTTTTTGTGCTGTGCAATCATCTTCATGGCTCTACTCAAACTGAACGTTTTATCTTCTTGTTTGTTTTTTTATACGGTTAGAACTCCTTAGTGCAGGTATTTGTCCTCTCCTTTCATCTGGATGTTTCTTTAAATTTGCCTGTACTTGGGTTACATCATGTAATAAATAACCTTTGTATTGGTGCTTCTCTAGGTTCATTGTTTCTAGAAATGTGTATTTTTCGGGGAGTATATTGAATGTTAGGTCTTGTTGTGTTTTGATTTGTATTTGTATTTGTTCCTCGATAAGTGAATTATAACTTTTGAATTTATGGATGTTTAGGTTTTTCTAGATGTCCATACGGTTTCCTTTATTGACTTGTTTTATGAGTTTGATGTTTTCTGGTGGAGAAAAGTTATGTTTGTTTTTTGTATGACGTGTGTTGCAAGGTTTGATTTATATGTTATTGGGTTTATGTATGCTTTTTTTTTAAGGGGAAAGTGGTTCATACAAAAGTCTCAGATCTTCATATTTCCTACAACTTTTAACTTTTGTATTCGACTTTTTTCAATTGGTGGTCTAGTTTCAATGTAAATAATGAAAAACCATTTTCCACTTCTAAAATTCACCCCATTTCATCTCGCTTTCTTTGGATCAACTCATTTTTATTTATTATGATTTACTTTTTTATATAATAAATACACCATTTATTTTCATTTATTTCTATTTTGATAGTTTTTTTTTCGAATTTTTTTGCATTGGCCTATTGTTTTGATGAAAATTAAAGAAATGCACGTTTATTTGTAGAAGATATTAACAGTGTTACACTATATACTGATATGAATCAGCATCGCAAGTAGTCGATATTAGCATTCAAGTGTTGTAGCAGCTTCCATCAATTCTTTGTATTCTTTTTGATACTGTTTCTTATTACCAGAGGCTGTACTCGCTGATACGGCTCTACCAACATATGAAATGGCCCGCTCTCCTTTGATAGCGGTTATTATCCTAGGGTGTACGTAAGGCCAAGCTCCTTGGTTCTTGTGTTCTTCCTGCAACCAAACAATTTTTGCGTTGGGGTACTTTGCACATTCTTTTTTAACCAAATCAAAAGGAAACGGCGTTATCTGTTCCACGCGAGCCATTGCGATTTTGGAATCGATTCCTTTTTCTTTAAGCAATTTTGCAACTTCGTAGAAAATTTTCCCAGAGCAGAACATCAATTTCTCCACTCCCTCCGGGTTTTCACTAGCGGGTCCTTCGGCTGGTATGAGTCGATGGAACTCGGAGCCTTCCGCCATGTCGCAAAACGGGCTTCTGCAAGCTGGATTTCGAAGCAAACTTTTGGGGGTCATTAGTATAAGGGGTTTTCTGAAGGGCAATGCTATTTGCCTTCTAAGAATGTGAAACAAATTAGATGGGGTCGTACAGTTTGCCACGATCCAGTTTATATGTTGAAGTTGGCGAATGGCGAACTGTTCATCTTCCTTTGGAAAGTCGTCCGGGTCATCTGAAGAGAGCTGTAGGAAACGTTCTAATCGAGCGCTGGAATGCTCAGGTCCCATACCTTCTAGTCCATGTGGCAGATACAAAACTATACCGGACTGTCTCAACCACTTCGCCTGTCCACTAGCCAAATAGAGGTCAGTGATGCATTGTGCAACATTGTTGAAGTCGCCGAATTGCGCCTCCCAAATAACCAAAGCGTTCGGATTCGCTAGTGAGTAACCGTGCTCGAACCCTAGAACAGCATACTCGCTCAAGTGACTGTTGCATATCGTATATGGTGCTTGGTCGGGATAGAGATTACATAGGGGTCGATATTCTTCTCCGTCGTTGGTTTGGTGGTGAAGCACGTGGTGTCTGTGAGAGAAAGTTCCCCTTTCAACATCTTCTCCGGATACCCTCACGTGGATACCTTCTTTTAATAAGGACCCGTAGGCCAGTGCCTCCCCTATGGCCCAATCAGCCACTTTATTTTGTACCAATTCCATTCTAGCTGCCAAAATACGCTCAATACCTTTGTGTAACTTGAATTGGGATGTGTTTGGAGGAGGAGAAGCGAATTTTCTGCCAACATGTGCCAATATTTCTTCTTTTACACCGGTTGGGTTAGCTTTTAGTGGATCCTTGCCTTCAAAGAAACCAGACCACGGGCTGTCGATCCAATCACTGTATTTCATGTGGGTTTCCTTACTAGCTTTCTGGAACTCTTCTTCGCATATTTTGTCGTATTTGTCTTGAATTTCTTTCACTTCCGCTTCTTTGGCAACGCCTTCTTTGATTAGCTTTTCCGCATAAAGTTCCAAGCAATTCTTCATACTGTGGATCTTTTGGTACATGAGCGGCTGGGTGAACATGGGTTCATCCAACTCATTGTGGCCGTACCTTCTGTATCCTACTAGATCGATGACCACGTCTCTGTGGAAAGTTGCTCTCCATTCTGCAGCGACTTTACTGACGTGCGTAACACTGTCCGGATCATCAGCGTTTACGTGGAATATCGGCGCGTGCACTACTTTACCAACATCAGTGCAATAAATTGAAGACCTTGCAAAACGAGGATCCGTGGTGAAACCTATTTGGTTATTAGCGACTATATGGATAGTACCGTGTGTAGTGTAATTTGGTAACTGGGACAGATGCATGGTTTCAAAGCAAACACCTTGGCCAGCGTAAGCAGCGTCTCCGTGTAACACAATGGGCAAAACTTCCTTTCCTTCACAGTCTCCCCTGTAGAATTGTTCTGCCCTGGTTTTTCCCAGGGCCACAGGAGCCACCAGTTCGAGATGAGAGGGATTCGCGACTATGGTTAATTGAATATTTTTGTTTGTGACGCGATTCAGTCGCTGAACAGTCATCCCCAGGTGGTATTTGACGTCACCAGTACCTTCGTCGGTGGCTTCTAATCCAGCGAATTGAGTAAATATTTTATGGAGAGGTTGGCGACAAACGTTGGCCAATACGTTGATCCTACCTCGATGCGGCATAGCGATGATGACGCTCTGCACGCCCATTTCGGAAGACTTGTCTATCACAGTTTTCATCGAAGGTATCAATGAATCACATCCTTCGAGTCCGAATCGTTTTTCTGACGGATATTTTTTTTGGAGGAAATGTTCGAACCTTGTGGAGCGGGTCAATCGGGCCAAGGTCAATCTTCGTTCATCTTGAGTGAGATTCGTAACGCCGGGAACTTCGAAACGTTCTCGAATCCAGTTGCTTTGTTCTACGCTGTTGATGTACATGTATTCCACGCCGATATGTCGGCAGTATGCCAGCTCCAGCCGTTTTATGATTTCTGATAGGGGCAGCGATTTTTCTTTGCCACCTATAGACGTAGTTGATGGCAGTTTGAACACTTTGGATAAGTCTTCTTCTTTCAACTTATGGTCCCGCATGATTATGTCAGGAGGAACTTTACCTGTTTGAGTAAGAGTGGTAGTGCTGTCTGAATACATTATCCCCAACGGATCAATTTTGGCAAGTCTGTGACCCCGTACTTGATAACCTCTGATCATTGCTTGTACTGCTAAATGGTTTTCTATAGAATTATCTCCTGATCTACCTCCTCCACCGCCTTCACAGTCGGGATGCTTCGCTAAATACGTTTTTAGCGGAACTTCGTTTTTGCTGATGGGGGCCAAACCAGAAGGGGGCGGGTGATAACCTGGGCCACCTGAAGCTGAGTTGCGGAAGTAAGCATCCCACGATGCATGGACACTGCTTGGGTTCGATAGCCAAGCTTTGTACATATCTTCTACATATTGAGCTGAAGTTCCATTTAAAAAGGGCTCCTTTTCCACTGGAACACTACAGTATCTTCTTTGGGTGGAGATAGGTGTGGTTTCAATCGGAAGAAAGAACGTACTTTTCTTCACATAATTTATCCTTTTTATCGTTCGATGCATTCTTAAATGATCTTGAGGGCCAATTAAACTTTAAAAGAGTATTTCTTTTTTTTACTTTTTGATTGGAAATTTGTCAGAAAATTATTTCAACGTGCCATAATATTGACAATAGTCGATTAGCCAACTTAGTGAGGAAACAGTTTTTTACAGGGACTTGAATAAGATTCAGGAAAAGGAAAACAAAGTGACCAAAATAAAATATAATGTTTGGGCACAATCCAATTTTTATTGTAATTAACGTGTATAAGCCCTGTAATAACAATTCAGAAGTCGAATTTCGTCGGTTGAAACTACATGCGGAAATATGACCCATCAAATATGGAAAATGTCATTCGAATATGGTGGTTTTTTTCGATACTTGAAGTAAATTGACCAGTAAATTGACAAACTGTATATAGAGTGTGTGTCATATCAAACTTTTATTAAATGAAAATTGAGGTGAAATACTTGCAAAAAAATGTTTTGTGTAAAAAATTTAGATATCAATACATTCGGCTTCGTCATAATTCGAATGAGGTCGTTCTTTTCGACACTTGAACATTTCGTGCCACTTCGAACTTTTATCAATAGAAGATTGAGATGAAAAAATGTTCGATCAATGCATTCGGCTTTTTAAAATTATTCACCAATAGAAGAATATTACCTTTCACCGCAAGAGTCACTATTAAAGATAACCAAATCCGGGTGGTTTAACTTGGTCGAATGGAAGATGAAGTACCATACGTTTTGTCTACTACTGCGGCAGACATCATCAGTTGTATATGCGTTGACTGTGAGGAAGAAGATTGTATCTTGAACTCTCAGCAACGACACGGATATACAGGATACCGATTAGAAACGTCGTGACTTATCAGAATTACTTTCAAAAAATGTCAAAACTGATATCAAAAAGATCTATCATCTATTCATATTTTAGGACTTTCAATCGTTAATTTTGTCATTGTACGTCCCCTTTTTCAATGAAGTCTCTGTTGAAAATTTGTTTTGTTTATCTATTTACAAACGGAAAAACCTCAATTTAGTTCACAGATTATTAAAACTTATACCATTAAGTGTAATTTACACAGTTATATTGTTGCAAAAAAACAATTTTGTAAGATTACATATTAATGGATCGACAGAGAACTTGATCCTCGAACATCAAAGGTGAACATGACTCCCCAGGACGGTCAGTTGCGGTCGAGATCGACCGCTCCTATTTCTCAAAATTCAAGAGACCCATGAAAGGACGGCGTTATGCGACGATCGAGGAGATGAAAATCGAATCGCTGAGAGAGCTCAAGAACATACCAAAGAGTGCATATTTATCAGAACTGTTTGTTTGAAGGTGGTTGACAATGTTTCGTGGTGTATTTCATCAGTTCGGACTTCCATTGTCTAATATAATATTAATTGTATTGATATCCCTGAAAGAATCTGTAAAAAAATTAGAAAAGATTAACCGAAAAATAATAATTTTATTAAACAAAAAACTGAAATTACAAAGAAATAACATACAAGTAACAACCAAAAAAAAAAAAATAAATGTTACTACAAGCTGAAAATTAAAAAAATATTATCAAAAAAGGAAAAATTAAAATTAAAAGATTCCAAACCAGGTTACGTCACGACGTTTCGATTGTTAGTATCCACAATCGTCTTCGGGTGATAACTGGACTTATTACTCCGAGATCTGACTATTTATAGGTCATTCGAGTGCTTTCACCTATCCCCTCTTCCCTCTCTTCGCTTCATTGGTTTTAGCGGGAGATGGCGGGAGTTACAACATATGAAAATCTCTAATCAAGCGGAAAACGAACAACGATTGAAATGTAACTCTGATTTTTAATTTTTTGTTAATTTTTTTTTTAATTTTCAGCTTGTAGTAATATTTCAATTTTTTTATTTTTTTGGTTGTTGCTTCTATGTTATTTCTTTGTAATTTCAGTTTTTTTGTTTAATAAAATTATTATTTTTGTGTTAATCTTTTTTAATTTCTTTACAGATTCTTTCAGGGATTCAAATCAGTCTATATTATTTATAAGTTTTATTGCATTGTATTTTCTAGAAACAAGTGTGGAAAACACTTATCGAGTACTCATTTATTCACCTTTATCTTCTTATTACATTGTTCAATATTCTTCTTTCCTACGTGAGTAAATATTATTATTATTATTTTCACCGAAGTGTGCGCTGGTCAGGCCCTATCCCCCGAAGCCCCGATACATTCGGGAGGGCGCGCCAGCATTATCAACCAATGACCACTCCCCACACCGTGTGGTAAGTGATCATTGGGTCCGAGAATCATGTGCCCTGAGCAAGTGCAGTGACCCAAGAATGATAGCCTTCTGCATCTGTGCGGCTAAGATTTCTGCCTTTGTGCGGCAAGCCGGTATTATTTTAAGATTCCAGAGTAGAGAGGACATCATTCCACCAAGGACTCCAATAACCAGAACAACCATCTTGACAGTGTGATCTGGATAGAGTCTGCGGAGTTCGAAGAGAAAATCTCGATATTTTATCCGTTTCTCCTCCTCTTTTCTGACGAAATCATTTTTATTTTTTTTTCACCGTGTGAGCGCTGGTCAGGCGCTATCCCCCGAAGCCCCGATACATTCGGGAGGGCGCGCCAGCATTATCAACCAATGACCACTCCCCACACCGTGGGGTAAGTGATCATTGGGTCCGAGAATCATGTGCCCTGAGCAGGCGCATTATTATTATATTATATTAGACAATGGAAGTCCGAACTAATGAAATATTATTAGAACTGCTTCGAAGATTAGAAAAAACGCTGGCACAAATGTATTATATCTGGGAGGAACTACTTTGAAGAGGACAAAATAAAAATTAATGAATAAATAAATACTTTTTGAGAAAAATGAAAATCCATTTTTTTACCAGAGTAGTAGTAACTGTTACCCTTGAGAATAAAGCTCTCATCATTGATTATGTGTATTGTGTTTCATGAAAACGATGATGCTCAAATGAGTTCAGATTCGAATTAAATCGTGTATCAAAATGCGTGTGACGTGTTTAATGGATTCCCCGCATAACATATTAGCGTTTACATTATTAATGAACCTTAAAAGTCTATTAATTAGTTTGTGACAGATAATGGAGCGTGCGTGTTCGGCCTATGACGTGTACACGAATTCGTTCCTCTCAGATGAAAATTCAGGCACGGTCCATCGAAAGAGAGAAAGTCTGCTTCATCCGGTCGAATCGTTCATTGTAGCAAATACAGTTTTGAGTAAACAAAACGGAAGTTTCTGGATTCAGTCTGTAGGAATTAGTTTTCGTGCAATGCATCGTTTTCTTCAGTATTCACATACAGGGCATTCCTTTAATGCCCCCCTTTTATTTTTTGAACGGGGCAACTCAAAAAATTTAAATTTGGTATGATGAAATTAATGCATGGATACTTTATTTTGAAGTGAAATTGACAGATGAAACTGGGTCTTGTGATACATCTTTTTGAAGCTCCTGACAAATGCTTCACAACCCTAGAATATAATGTTAATATCTTCAACTACTACAAAATGGCAGAACTTCTCATAATTGCCTGAATACATTGACGTATAACTACGTAATATGAGGTAATAAGCTTAAGATCAGTTCAGAAGATGCTCGAAATGGTTGCCTTGAACTTCTTGACATATGAACAGCCTATCCGATATTTCACGCCGAACATTTTCGAACACAGTAACGTCAATATCTCTACAAATATTTATTATTCTCTGCTGTATATCCAATATTGAAGCAGGTTCAGTTTTGTACACCTTTTGCTTCAAATAGCCCCATAAGAAAGTCTAAACGTGTCAAATCTGGCGAGCGGGCTGGACATTGTGTAGGACCTCGACGGCCAATCCGAAGACCGGGAAAAGTAGTCTCCAAATAGTTTCTTAATTGTCTGGAGTAATGTGGTGGTGCTCCATCTTGTTGGAATACAATATCCATATCGAATTAGGATTCGCTTCGACGATTTCAGTGATGAGAGGGTCAACAGTAGTTTCCAGCATATTCAAATACAGTTTCTCTGTTGAATTTTGATTAATAAATAGAGGTCCTACAGTATGGTTTCCCAATATTCTTGCCCAAACTTAAATTTTTTCTGGATATTGCGTATGGGTTTCTCGGAAAACGTGAGGGTTGGTGTCACTCCAATAACGGCAATTTTGTCTGTGAACATTGCCGTTTAAAAAAAAAAGTACATTCGTCACTAAAACCAATATTGTGGATATAGGTAGGATGCCTAGCAATGGTTTCCGCCATTATTTCGCAGAATTCCGTTCTTGGATCAGGGTCATCTTCAATTAATTGGTTTACCATTTTAATTTTGTATGGATGATACCTATTCCTCTTCAAAAGTCTCCACACAGTAGAAGGAGACACCTAACAAACATTCGCGACGGAATAAGTAGACTGTTCAGGATTTAATACCATCTCACCAATTATTTGCACTTGTTCTTCCGGAATGGACGGATGATCTGGGGGCTTTTTGATATGTACACTACCGGTAGTTGTGAATTTGGATACATCTTCCCTCAAATATTTTCACCAGATAGAATGATTCGGAAAACGTTCATTGAAAATTATTTCGGTCTCGTGAAAGTTACGCGTTGCACCGTAAATAAAAATTGCTTCAATTTTTTCTTCCAATGGACGAGAATTATCCATTTTGGAGATTTTACTTGGTACCTTTCTACTAGTAAAATCAAAAACTAAATGAGAATAGTCTAACTGAACAATGATGTTCGTTGTCGTACTAACATTTTTTGTCGTTTTTATAAACAAAAAAAACTTAACACTTGAAATTGCCATATGGCAGATAAAAATGAATATTTCTAGAAATATTGAATGTTCCGTCATTTTGTAGTAGGTGCAGATATTGACTTCATATTCTAGGGTTGTGAAGTATTTGTCAGGAGCTTCAAAATGATGTGTCACAAGACCTCCTTTCCATTTAATTTTTTTCCCAGTTGGCGCCCAGTCGCCATATTGAAAGTTTCATCTGTCAATTTCACTTCAAAATAAAGTATTGATGCATTAATTTCATTATTCCAAATTTGAATTTTTTGAGTTAACCCCTTCCTAAAATAAAAGGGGGGTACATTGAAGAAATGCACTGTATTTCAAAATAGTAGTTTAATAGTTTTAACGTGTTAGGAATCATATGTTAAAAGGTAAGACCTCGTTAATCCTTAGCTCGCACAAGTTTCGACTTCTGAGGGTTGTCGTTCGTAGGGGTGCGACAGCTGGTTAACGATTGCCGCTGGGCGGCAATCCATCATTTAATTTAACCAGTTAAAATCTGCACCGTTGAATTGATGACCTTAGTACCAGAAAAAATATTTTACTTTGGATAACACGTGGAAGTGTCGAAAAGATTGTTTTTTTTCATTGATTTTAAACAAACAACAAATGAAAAGCCGGCAATATGGCTCCACAAGAGTCTGAAACGACCCCACAATTCTTTATCAACCATAGTTGAATAAAATGTATCGCGTGGGTCTGAGATATTCATCCAAATATTTGATTCAAACGAGAAGCAAAAAATGTTTATTGTCGTGATAAGGAGCCTAAAATTATGGCAACTTCAAATTTTTCAAGAAATGAAGGATTTCGATATGGTTCTGCCAGCTTACGGTAAACCTAGCAGAATCCACAATTTTTTTTTAAAATACAACGAAAATCGGCAATGAGGGTTCATGGCAACCTAAAATAAGCCTTATAGTTCGGCGATAGGCAGCCGAAAAAATGTTTTCTTTTGTGGTTGGGTTCTGCCAGCTTAACGTTAAGCTAGTAGAATTCACGATATCGCCGTTGAATGAAGATGGCGTTAGCCTAAAATTATGACCTGAAAATAAATATAAAATTTTAAAGTGGTTCTGCTAGCTTAACAGGGGTAGTGACTCTTGGATAAGTAATTGTAGAAGTAATAGATACAGAGTAATTAAACTTAGAATTGTGGTAAAGACCAAATTTGTAGCTACGGTTGTTTAGCTGATAAGGCAATTTATGTACATCGAATTTTTTTAAATTTTTTAATGGCTTATAATTCGTTAATGCAAATCCGGCGATGGACCTTCAAAACAACTTGTGTTTTCAATTAACATTTATCTATCCCATGTTTGGTTTTATATATTACTAGCGACGCTCCCCGGCTTCGCACGGGTGCAATGCTGATACTAAATATACATATAAACGCGTGCGATCGCTTCTAATAATAAAGTGCTATAAGGCGAAGCTGTACCCGGCAGGTACTGCCGCAACCGCTATGTCCCTGCATTTTAAATTTGTGATATTTTCGAAAATATTCATTTAAATTACATGCCGTAAAGGGCCATATTATTCTACGTTAAATGCACAATGTATTTAAGATACTTGATTGGATAAGGATTAATGCTGAATTGCCTAAAATCGCTTCGCAACTGAGCCATTATTTCATGTAAAAAGTAAAGGATAAAAAATAAGTATTGTAGGTTATCCCTAAAAGATAGACATATACCATCGCGGACTTGTAGGCAGACCTTTTTAAGGCGTACAATACTGTAGTATATTTCTTCTATATATTATGAGTTACATAACTTTCTGTCTAGAAGTGATGTTGTTTATTTAAAAATGAATAGGTTTTTATGTTAAATTCGGGAATCTTTATTTATTTTTATCCACTGAGCTACCGCTCATATTTTAGGAGCTTTATGATAGTGAATAGTCATCCTGAGAATATGCTTTGCACCTGGTATACAGACGGGTAGAAAACCGAACAGGGAACGGGAGTTGCAATTCACTGTGCGGGGAGAATTCTTAATTTCAGTTAACTACTCGGTCAGTAAGGAGGTTGGGCCATAATAGGGTACTTAACGTTTGAACATCCCTAAAAACTAAAATAATGTAATTTAATTAAACAATTTGAGTAAGAAAAATAGCTTAATTCATTGTGAATAACTATGGATACTTCATGTTGATAACGTTATTAATCTACGAGATGTGAATAGTTAAATGAAAAAAGTATTTGACCCGCTATGCCCCGTACATGGGGGGTAAAGTGGGGTCCCCAATGGGGCATTGTGAGGTGGTCATAATAAATAACAAAACACAACTTCCAAATGAAATAGTTTTATTTCTTAACAACACAACGGCAGTTTCAATAAGATAAAAATCACTATAACACTTGAGCATAAAAAATTCAGTACAAATCACAATAAACTTCTCTTTATTATTATTATCATTTTAAGTGAAAGAGATCAGAGATTACACAAACAACTATAAAACGTTTCTTTGATCTTTTATAAAACTTAAACATTAAAAAAGGAAACATAGAACTTTGGTACACTTGAGTAATCTATTACAGCTAGTTATTGATATCTTTCTTTAAAATTTCAATCGAGATAACAAATATCAACTAAGGTTGTAACTACTCGTATACATATTCAAATCTTACTCAAACATACGGTCTCTTACAAAATTAGTTTTCAATGCACAATGCACATAAATGAATAGCCTCTTCATCTTTTTCATCCTCTCCAGCACAAGAGTAGTGAGCCCATCGTTAACATTTTAGACAACGTATCCATCCCTCGGTTGACTCTGACCACAAGTAACCACAATAGATGCATTAAGCATCGTCATCAGCTTCAGAGCTTTTGTTGAATTTCTTTTTGACAACCTTTCCCTTCTTTTGTTTGGATTTCAATTTCAAATCTTTAGCTACCCTCTTTTTCTGTTCTTTTAGTTCCGCTGCCTTTTTTATAGCCAGAAGCTCGTTTTTGTACGGTGATTCTGTGATTCTGTTATTATTGCTGTTTTCATTGAATCTCTTTAACCAGAAAACGAACAAGGAACCCTGTATCCACCCAGATTCGTGAGATTCTCCCCAAGACCCAGCAGGTGCCCCATCAAACATCTCCGGTTTCATACGCTTTCTTGGCATATAGTGTCATATAGTTGCCAGCTGTGCTGAAGCAGAGAATTGTGATAATTAATTTTTCCTTTCTGCGGAGGTTATAGTTTTCCTATCTGGCTTTTGCCACGTGTAGCAAGGACTTTGGATTGACTTTTGGGTACTGTGGATACATTTGTGGAGTAAGTGGTGTATGTTCATCGTAAACCTTTTCTAAAAGTTGAAAAAACCCCTCAAAGGCTATTCTATTAAAACCCATAGCTCCAGCTGCTGATGTAGGTTCGGGTTTTCTGTAGCTAATATCGGCATGTCGTTTCAGGAATCCTTTTAATCAATCGACTCCAGCCAAACCACTCACTGAATCAAATTTATGAGGAATTCCATTTTTTTGGGCCACTTTAAATGCAACTTTGCGTAGGTCACGTGAAGTCAGTCCATGGAACCGTACTTCATCAGCTTTATGTAATTAAACAGTTCTCTTTCTTGATCGGGAAAAAACACGCTTACGAACACGCCCAATTTCTATTGAAAGATGCTGTTGTCTAGATTTCCCCGATATTTAGAAACATAACGTTCTAACGTTCTTTGTGGAACGTTGTGTATATTTGCTGCTTTCCTGTGGCCCATTTCTCCGGACACAACAGCTTGTTTCATAGCTGGCATAGACCATGAATGCCGTTCAGTCTTCCTTTTGTATGTGCGGACCATATTAGCTTAAAAGCGTAAAAAATAAATATATTACAATTTGAAGTCACTCTTATATAATCGAAATAGTGTGCCCCACTTTGCCCCAGGTACCATACACCACTATGGCCGACCGACTCATTTAAAATTTAACAGAAACTGACGGTATTTTACCTCTGATTCAATGACGTTGTGCTTTTTGATTAACAAATCCGGAAAGGAACTGATTCATAATGAACTATAACATATCCCAGTACATAAGTACGTTACAGAAAGAATTGCTGTTCAATTTCACTAAAAATTGCAGTCTAGGATACATTTTCTAAAAAATATTTCAATTAAAATAATAAATATTCAAGGCAATCAGGCCGCATCTAAACATCAAGCAAAAACAATCGATGCTTGAACGAACTTCCTTGTGCATTTTTAGGCAATGCTTATAGGCTAATTGCACACACACACCGATTTTGGACGGCCGATTTTATACCGGTTGTCCGAATTCCAATAGTGAACCACATGTGGGAACGGGACCTGGCACACATGCCTACCGATGATCGGCGTCGATCGACGTCGATGAAATATAATAACTTAAAGGCCGACGAAGCCTTTAAAAGAAAAAATTTAACAATTCTGATAGTAGAAAAAAAAATCGACCGGTGATCGACGCCGATCACCGGTCGGCGTGTGTGCCAGGTCCCGTACCCACATGTGGATCACTATTGGAATTTAGACGACCGGTATAAAATCGGCCGATATTTTATTGGTAGCGGGTGCTTGCACACTCACCGGATTTTTATCGTTCAAACAATCAGTTGCTTTGTTGTCGTAATTAGCACGCACTACCAAAACGAAGTTATTGCGTAGTAACTACAATTTCACCGAGCATTCGAGACGGGAATGGTCGGTAAAAAACCGGTGAGTATGCAAGAGTGTATTTAGTCATGTACGCCACTACTTCCCGGTACTGCCGGCGATACAGTGGCAGTAGACGGCTGCACATCGGTATTGTACCGGCGACGATCACCGGTCGGCGTGTGTGCCAGGTCCCGTTCCCACATGTGGTTCACTATTGGAATTTAGACGACCGGTACAAAATCGGCCGTCCAAAAGCGTTACCCTAGTTGCACACACACAGATTTTGGACGGCCAGTATAAAATCGGCCGATATTTTATTGGTAGCGGGTGCTTGCACACTCACCGTTTTCTTATCGGTCAAACAATCAGTTGCTTTGTTGTCGTAATTAGCACGCACTACCAGAACGAAGTTAATGCGTAGTAACTACAATTTCACCGAGCATTCGAGACTGGAATGGAGCATTCGAGACTGGAATTGTCGGTGTGTGTGCAAATAGCGTAACGCTAGTTGCACTAGCTAGTTGCAACTAGCGATTTTGGACGGCCGACTTTGTACCGGTCGTTCAAATTCCAATAGTGAACCACATGTGGGAACGGGACCTTGCACACATGCGTACATGATTAGTAGTGGCGTACATGATTAAATACAGTCTTGCATACTCACCGGTTTTTCACCGACCATTCGAGTCTCGAATGCTCGGTGAAATTGTAGTTACTACGCATTAACTTCGTTTTGGTAGTGCGTGCTAATTACGACAACAAAGCAACTGATTGTTTGACCGATAAGAATTCGGTGAGTGTGCAAGCACCCGCTACCAATAAAATATCGGCCGATTTTATACTGGCCGTCCAAAATCGGTGTGTGTGTGCAGATAGCGTTAGACTCGCACGCCTTCGCTCTTCTCTCAACACACTCAAAACTTTCAGTCTTCTGAGGTTGGTCGTTGTGTCAAAAATGATTCTGTTGTTGATTGATTCATTACCATTTTTTATAACAATATTTAGGACCCTTTCAAAATCAATTAACACTTGAGTATTGCCATGAGACAATAGCCAGAAATCTACATCAAAGTTGCGGAATATGACTAGGAAATATATTCTTGATTTTTATTCTCAGATAAGACCGCTTTATATTGGGGAAGGGTAGATGTGAAACACCCATACCACATTATTTTCTACGTTTTAGGGTCTAAACAAGTTGGATAAGTTTGTCTTTGTTTTTTTTGTAGCGGAGGTACTTACGCAACTGTTGTACGCCCAACGGCAGGTATCTTCAAGCGGAGGAAAGAACCGAATCTTTCGGCCTGAGAAGAGAATCGAGTTCACCGTTTCGATGGCCAGTGGCGCAACAAATAGTTCGTCATCCATTACGTCTATTGGAAATTATGAATTGAATGAAACTTTAAAGAAAACTGAGTTTTGTTAGGGTCCTTATAAATCATTGTAGTTTCTCATGCTTCATGTTTGGCGCAAGTATTTTTTTCAATATATACTTTGAGACTGAATCAACATCCAGGGTTATTGGCGACTGACTAGCGAATGTGTATAAGTAAAATACAGTCTCACTACAACATTTTGTTTCGAAAATAGTAAACTGAGATTTTCTATTTTTTACCAGTTTGTTTGGAACTTTTGTTGTTTTAGGGAAGAAATCTCACGAATCATCAGTTACGGATAATGTTCAACTTTATTTCGTTTATATTGAAAGACGCGTTCCTTATAACAACACTAACAAAATTTATCGAAAACATGAATTGAAGAAATTATAGACATTTCATTTATAAGTCTTTACGTCTTTGCCTAATCAACATATAGGGCGTTTCAACGAAAACTTGACCCCCCCGTAAGTCAAAAACGAACGTGTAATCGAAAATTCCAAAGAATACGTCAATTTTCATTTATTTATTTATAGAGGGACTAACTCTGATATGGAAATCATACCCGAAACTTCACCCCCCTGCGGTCAGCAACTACCCCTTCTATTTTTTTCAATGGCATGGGGTCGAGTGATACATCATTTGGGAGGTCTTTTGTCCCTCTAATACTTCTGTACTTTTTTTCAAAATTGGTTTACTCATTATGAGAAATTTAATGAACGTTTTATTTAAGAATAAACAGAAAATTCGCTGTCGCTCATTTTATTGAGGAAATCATCAAAAGTAATATGAATGGCAACACAATCAACAGATAAAGTGTTCAAAATAACCTCCATCTACTTCTTTACATCATTGATGACGTCCGGAGTCAGAAATCGGCATTACTGAACAATTCTCTGTCGCAGGTCTAGATTTGTAGAATTTATTTAATTAGTAGTAAACGTCTTGAAATGGACGACACTGTTAGTTTTTTCTGCACTGGTAGTTTTTGTTGAATTAGTTGTCGCAGAACAAAAAGTAGATAGTTGGCCACTGTCACTTCTTCACGAATTATTATTCAGTCATCCTTATTCACGTTCCAACATGGTTTATCCTACTGAAGAAAGAATAGAAATTGATGCAACAACGTATTATTGAAATAATGAATGTGCTAAAGGTACTGCAAGAATTTATAATTCGAATCATCCAGACCACAACGTGAGCCATCAATACTTTAAACATGTAATGGATAAGTTTCGAACTTCAGGTTCTGTTCACAACAGAAAAATGAAGTATCCTGTCCTGTCAGAAATGACGGAGTTGAAATTGGAGTTTCAGGACATATACAAATGGATAATCGGCAATCTATCAGACAAGTAGCTAGATCGTCTGGTGTATCAGCTACTAGTGTTTTTCGGATTTTGAAAGCCTACAAATTCCATCCTTTCAAAATAAGGCTTCTTCAAGAATTAAACGAAGATGATCCTGATCGTTGACTTCAGTTATGTGTGGTGTTCAGCGAGAAATTGACCAATAACCCAAACCTATTTTTCAATATATGTTTTTCAGACGAAAGTTCTTTCATGTTGAATGGTGAAGTGAATAGACATAATTGTCGTTACTGGAGCGATTTGAATCCTTATTTGGAAACACATTCACAAACTCCACTGGGCCGGCATTCTTGGTAATCATATTGTTGGATCATTCTTCATTGAAGGTAATCTCAATGAAGACACATACTTAAATCTATTACAAGACTGTGTAGATCCTATGATTACACAAATTTTAGAAAATGATGACAATTTAGTAGAAAATGAAATAACATTCCAGCAGGATGGTGCACTCCCACATTTTGATGTTCGGGTGAGACAGTGTTTGGATGAACGCTTTCTAATGCGTTGGATCGGCAGAAGGGGTCCAGTAGAGTGGCCAGCTAGATCACCTGATCTCACACCGATGGACTTTTTTCTGTAGGGACACCTGAAGGCGAAAGTGTACTCTACTAAGCCTACAAATCTAGAAGACCTGCGACAGAGAATTGTTCAGGAATGCCGATTGCTGACTCCGGACATCTTGAATAATGTACGGAACGCTTTCGAGAGTAGACTGTATTATTGTATAGAACTAGGTGGAGGTCATTTTGAACAAGTTATCCATTGATTTTGTTTCCACTGATATTATTTGTTGTTGATTTCCTCATTAAAATGAATGACAGCGAATTTTCCAACATTTAATTTCTCAATAACCGATAAACCAATTTCGAAAAAAATTTCAGAAGTAATAGAGGGACAAAAAACCTTTCAAATGATGCATCACTCGACCCCCCATGCCATTGAAAAGAATAGGGAGGGTAGTTGCTGACCGCAGGGGGTTGAAGTTTCGGGTATGATTTCCATATTAGAATTAGTTCCCCTAGAAATAAAAATTGACGTATTCTTTGAAATTTTCGATTATACGTCCGTTTCTGACTTACAGTGAAGATCAAAATTTCGTTGGAACGCCCTATATACTCTGACCATCTGAACATCGGAGTGCTCCAAAACATTATCATGCATAGTGCACGCGATCTCCCAGACAAGGCTGCTTGTACAGAGTCGCATTAAGAATCGACCGATTTTTTTTTACGTGTAGGTATAGGAACTTTTTTCAGGTGGAGTGTAGGGACACAAATTAGCAGTTTATTAGCCGTAAAATACCGTGTATGTTCACCTCACAGGCGTTAAAACGTAACTGACCACTCCGTAACTGGTCATTGTAACATGAGTTCCGCCAGCCGATTGCAGTTAAATCTGATTAGCCCAAGGAGGCTGGTTTATTTTACCCAATAGATGCAAATTTGCGTGGTTACCGTGCTTTGATCACGCATCTATCTTTGGGTTACTTTGTTGGATGGATATAGTTAAGAGCTTTGCTGCACAGATATAGCATGGTAATTAAAACTTGCATCAAGTTAAAGGTTCATAGCCTTGATGGGATTCGTTCGGTAGGCGTTTCTGCTATTACTCGTTGGATTTCAGTTTTCGTTATCACGTATCACATTGTTAGATACACGTTTCTGATTGAAGCATTTTGAAAATAACGTAGGTTATCAGTTGTTCAAACAAAATTGTGATCGACTTTTATTCCTTCTACAAAAACAAGTAAAGATTTTCTTTCCAACTACCATAGACATGAATATGAGTTACACGTTTTCAATTCGTTATTTTCGTGGTTTTGCATCACCTATCTTCATATTTTAGTTTCTTGATTTTTCCACTATTATTTTCAATTCCAATTTTTGACAACTGATCCGGTATATCAAATGTAACTTTAGGAAAGTTTTTGCGAATTCTAAATTAAGGGAATTATAGACAGTTTTAGTATATGTTGGCGACATTAAGTTCGAATATCTTAAATTTTTGATATAATTTATATGCATGATTTCTTGACGCTAACACAGGAGGTGGTCGTATCATATCCATACCGTACGCCCCTGGCTGAAAACGTCGAACATCTGTCTTTGATAGCCAACCGTCTTTTAGCTCCAGTAATTACGATTGTATGTTAAAACTCTGTTTTGGTAGTTTGAAACACTCATTTTCATTCACTCCGTCTAATGGGACGTGTTCGAGTAATTTTTATATCGTTTTATATCCGTGAAATGGGAATGAATATTAGCCGTTTCACATTCCAGTTTCGAGATTATAGTTTTCCTGAAATTTTCTCTTTTACATTTTTCGATTCGTTCAAAAATCAATGCATGAGTTCAGCACGGAATTAGAAAATCAATGAAAAAAAGAAGTTTGAATTGATGGTGTGAATGTTGAAGATTCGGAGTTACACTGTCTGAAAAGGTGGTGATTTTGAAATCTATGTGGAGAGTTTCGTCCGTTTTAATATCATGTGTTTTTGTAGCTCCATATCTAAATAAATATGCATTCTACTGTGTGGTGGTGTATACCGATCGATAGAGAATTTTGTACTCTCTCTATACATTGGTGTTGTCCATTTTTTCCAAATTTAATTCTTTTGTCTCTTCAGCTTATTACTATACAGGCCGTTTCGTTTATCATGTGATACATTGCTATATTCTAAACCGCAACAGATACGAAAACGATTAAATGGAAAAAATGGTAACTGTCATCGGGAACAATACAATTAGTCTGGTTCACATGTACCTACTCGATTTAGCTCTTTTTGGTGACATTTTTCAGCCCTGTCCAAAAATTACGACCAAGGTGTCATTCGATTTGTATTTTTGCCTAGAAAGTTTAAGGAGAGGTCCGAAAACGCGCCGATAAAAATTACAAAAGTTAATAAACAATTAAGTGAAAAAAAAAATGGGGCTTTAGTTGTTTCTTAATATCTCGGAAAATTTTCAAAATTTTGGAAATTTGAAAAAAGATTTGAAAAGATCAATGAATTTGCGTAAAAAAAGTCCGGACTCCCGAACTCCGATGCTCACAAATTTTTAAATTACTTTAAAATTCCGGTTTATACCTGTATGCGATATTCTTTTGTTACGTGGAAGAAACATCTTACGGTTTGGAGGGTTAAATAAACAGTTAAATAAAATAAAAAAAGTTTTTTAAAAACCTTAAAGAAAAATAGAATTTATGATTTAAAAAAAACGGCTCCCTAATTTTAATATTTAGTTGCAAAAAACTATTGTTGATTAACAAACGCATTTTTTAACAACAAAGAAATTTTTTTAAGAAACCATTTTTTTCTAAAAATCATGATTTTTTTCAATTAACATAATGCAAAAAAATTTTCGAATTGCTTATAAACAATGTATTTGTTTTTAATAATTTTATTAACAATAACTGTAAAAAATTAAAAAAAAATTATTAATTAGTTTTTATCCATGAGACATTGAAACAATAAAAAATTAGAAAAAAAAATTTTGTAATGTATTTTTTATAAAATTATAATTTTCAATTGTCAATAAAAAAATAGAAAATAACAATTTTTTTATTTTGGCAACGGTAATCTATTTTTTTGCCTATTAACTTTCAATTCAGAAAAAGTTATTAATTAACAAATTTATAATTAACGTTAAAATTGGGATAAAATTTTTTTGACTGCGGATTATTGTTTATTGATGTATCCCAACATTACATGAATTTTTTCATTCCTTAATATTTACATTTAATATGTTTTTTGTTTTTATGTCAGAGTGACGAAAGGCGCGCGGAAGCCAGACTACCCGCTTTTGGCTCTATTTTCAGGGCTCTGTAAAAATTATAAATAATCGAGATACAGTTTCGGGAGTCGGGACTTTTTTTACGCAAATTCATTGATTTTTTCAAATTTCCAAAATTTGAAAATTTTCCGAGATATTAAGAAAAAACTAAAACCCCATTTTTTTTCACTTAATTGTTTATAACTTTTGTAATTTTTATCGGCGCGTTTTCGGACCTTTCCTTACACGTTCTAGGCAAAAATACGAATCGAATGACACCTTGGTCGTAATTTTTGGACAGGGCTGAAAAATGTTACAAAAAAAAGTACATGTGAACTAGACTAAATGGGTAAAGAAGATTTACGGGGACTCTCGCCCTTCTCGAGTTGTACGGAGAAGACCAAAAATGCTCTTTTTCGTTTTATTTTTCGTTTGAATGGAATTGTTATTTTGGAGAATATAAAAAAATGTAAAAGAAAATTGTTATTGTATTCGAAGTGTACTATGACGATGTAATAATAAATATTCGATAAAACGTTTTGTGTCAATATGGCCACCATCAACTTTTTTTTTAAAATACGGACCTGTCTTTTTTATTACAGATATTGATACAGCGATAAATTCACAATCTAAGGGTATATCACATTCGATATTTTTATAGCGTTTCATGTGAAATAACCACCATCATCAGTGACAACAATCAATCAGATAAACAATTTATTTTATCATTTGAATACATCTTTGATATGTTTATGAACTTCTGACAGTTCTCAACAGATATCAACAACGCATTCATTTTTCCTGCCGTAAAACCAAGCAAAGCCTACGCTTTTGAGATGGTTAATGAATTGAGATGCTATTCGAGCGTACCAAATTATACAACAATCGAATTTTGACCAAAAACTGATATTTTCGTTACTTTCAGGATTGAGAATTATAAAAATATTACGAATTATAATTTATTAGGGAGAAATAAGTCTTGAAAGAAGTATTACGGCAATCAAAAAAATTCCAAAACGAGAAAGTACAAATTTTCATTGTGTTAAGGTACCTACCTGCCCGAATTATATTTTGAAAAAATCGAAACGGTTTACAAAAGAAGTAACTACAGAACCGTATTTTAAAATTGTTGTCACTGATGATGGTAGTTATTTCAAATGAAACGCTGTGAAAATATCAACTTTGAATTGTTAATTTATTGTTTTGTCAATATCTATAATAAAAAAGACAGGTCCGTTTTTAGAAAAAAAAGTTGATGGTGGCCATATTGACACGAAACGTTTCATCGAATATTTATCATTACATCGTCATAGTACACATCGAGTACAATAACATTTTCCTTTTCAATTTTTTTATATTCTCCGATATAAAAATTTCATTATAAAAAAACAATAAACAACATTTTTTGTTTTCCCCGTATATCTTGAAAAGGGCAAGAATCCCCGTAAATTTTCTTCGACCATTGTATTGTTCCCGATGACAGTAACCTTTTTCCCATTTAATCGTCTTCCTATCTGTTACGGTTTATAATATAGCAATGTCACCACATGATAAAGGAAACGTCCTGTATGATGTCATTAAGCCATTTTCGGCAAAATTTTCTCTACGAATTCAAATTGAAGCAACGCGCTGCCGAGGAAGCCCGAAAAATTAACCACTGGCATTTAGCAATGATAGTGTTGATGAACGTACTATTCGGCGGTGGTTTGCGAAATTTCGTTCCGGAAATTTTAGCTTTGAAGATGAGCGAAGTGGTCGACCTACAGTAAAGCAGGACGAAAACTAGAGGACCCTGGTAGAGACTGACCCATCACCAACAGTGCGTAGGAGGGCGGAAGAATTGGGCGTCAGCTTCCATATGGTTTTTGATGGTTTAAAACGTATTGTAAAGGTCAGAAAGCTCGAAATTGACACGTTTTGAGGTCTGTTCTTCTTTGTTTTTGCGCAATTAAAACGATTCTTTTCAAGGATCTGATTGTCATGTGTGATGAAAAGTAGATTCTCTACAACAACAGGAAATGTTGACTAAAATGGGCGGGAGCCCATCGACGGTACCAACGACGGGCCAACCTTCAGTTTTTGAGGGGATATCTTAATTAATTTATTCCCCAGTAGAATTAATCCTGGAAGTTTTGATGAAAGTTTATGGTTTCAACAGGATGGTGCGCCTCTACATTATGCTGCAGATGTTCGAAGGTATCTCAACCAGATGTTTACGAACCGATGGATTGGTAGATGTGGGGCTATCTGAAGAATGTTGTTTATAAAACGAAACCAGCAAATATTCAAGAATCAAAAGAGAATTCGAACAGAAATAAACAATATTTCTCAAGAAACCATAAACAAGGTTCAACAAGAATTTATTCAACGTTTAGCTTACTGTCAAATACGGCAAGGACTACAGTTCGAACATTTAAAATAAAGTCATGTATTTATTAGTGGATTACTTTCACATTGTTAAATTAATCATTGAGAAAAAATATAATAGTTATTTATTATACAACGGAAAAACGTATTAGATTTTAGCACACTTTTTTCCCGAGGAAAAAAGTAATTTCATAAAAACTGACATTTTGTTACCTGTCAAATGTCAAACTTTTTTCCGTCACAGAATAAAATTCTTTCTAATTGCACATCTACAACCTAAAGCGAACCTACCTAATCGAGGATGTTTTATCTATTGACGAACAGTTTACATGTATGAAGGTGATTGACAATGTTTCATGATGAATTTCACTGGTTCGGACTTTCTTTGTCTACTATATAAAATGATTTGCAATCCCTGAAATAACTAAAAAAGAAAAATTAAAAATGAATAGCTGAAAATAACAATTATATTAAGCAAAATAAACCTGAAATGAAATAATAGTGAAATAAACTACAAGTAAAAATATAACAATTGAATAAATAAAAATAAAGGAATGAAAAAAGAAAATAATAAAAAGTGTAGAGATTCCAAGTCACGTTAGTTCACGACGTTTCGATTGTTAGTATCTACAATCGTCTTCGGGTGATGACTGTAGTTTATTTCACTATTATTTCATTTCAGGTTTATTTTGCTTAATATAATTGTTATTTTCAGCTATTCATTTTTAATTTTTCTTTTTTAGTTATTTCAGGGATTTCAAATCATTTTATTTAGTAGACAATGGAAGTCCGAACCAGTGAAATTCAGTTTACATGTAGTTTTGTCGTTGCATAGTGGTTTGTGAATTTTCAGGATATCGATCTGAGGACTATCCCGAGTACTAAGCTTTATTAAAACGCGAAAAACTCCTTTTTTATAAATTTTCTTCAAACTAACAAAAGTTGCTTTACTAAAATGTTATATCCCACAAACTAATAGCCCGACAGCTGTGAAATTTGGATATGTGTCTTTTGAAGGTTAGGGTTAACTAAAAATCATACTGAGTCAATACTAGTAGCGCCATCTGTATGTTAGCCTACGAAGCTTTCAGCCCAGTTAATATGTGTTTCAAATATATGTGTTTTTTTAAATCTTCTGTATTCAAATATTGTTATGCAGTCTTTGGAACTATTGGTGTAGTAATGAATATTACTGGACTTTTTTCTCAACACCAAACACCTTGGCACGTGTTTCGATCACAAGTGATCATCTTCAAGAGATCAAGGACAATGACAACATTGTATATAGTGTTAGTTCAATCTTCCTCTTGAAAATGAGCACGTGATTGAAACACGTGTCGAGGTGTTGAAAATAACGGTTTGGTTTAACTCCAGTAAAATTCATTCATTTAAATCACCAATACGGTGGTTTTACAGAGTTTGTCTTGAGATATATAATAAAAAATGATCGGTTTCGAATCAAGTAAAATTGGAAACTTGGCTTTTTTATTCAATTGCACTGTATCCAGTAATCTTCAGTTATCTTTTCACTAAGTAATATTTGTATTCTGAACATAGAGATATGGTTCAGTTACAGTAATTATGGGCTTTGTGTGCTTGCCCAAACACCGGATTTATCTATCTCCGCCATGGCAGTTGTATTACTTTCCGCTCATTATTTAACGGGCCGAAATCTCTTGTACCGTGCAAATCGACCTGACATGCTGGTGGAGAAGACACATTAAGATAATATTCATTAACAGATATGTCGTAACCTCACCGTCGTTCGTCCGTTCTAACGATGTTCGAGACTTGTGCAACGAGGCGTGCCCTCTGAAGATGACCCCCACAACTTTCAACGGTGTTGGTAGTTTGGGGCATACGGGCCCGAGAAAACACTACTGGAGACTACGGTTTGCCAGGAAAAAGAAAGATGATCTTGAAATTTGTTCAGTGTAATTCGTGAAATATTGACAGATTTCAAATGTCAATTGATGAAAGGTCTGTAAGCTACGGGAAAAAAATATTAAGTTGATTCCAGTTTTGAAGGCATTCACGGTACTTCCTCGAATAATGTTCATACGTTTTTTTCATGAAATAATACCACGCTACTGGGTTAATAATTGATAATAATAATGATAAATAATGCGGCTCTCGAAAACGGAGACACGTTTAAAGTTTTGGGGGTCGTGTTTGATCGAAGTCTTGCATTTGACACTCATGTAACTCATATTTTATACTTAGGATTGAAGAGATATTTATCCAGAAACTGGGGAAACTGTTCAAATGTTAATACGCTCAAATTGTTGTATTTCACTTTCATAAGAAGTAAGGTAGATTACACACAGAGTACTGGACAAAAGTACCTGGCAACAAACACAGCGGAACCGTCCGAGAAAAGAAACGAAGAAGGAAGAACTGATTCAATATAGTAGGGATCGGCTCAGAATAGTTACAGGGCTACTAACCGGTGCATTGTCCGCTTAGAGGACACCTGAACAAAATGGGGCTGTATAACGGAGACCTCAGCTGCAGATTATGCAACGAAGGGATAGGAACAGCCCTACACATCTTATGCGAATGTGAGGCACTGAATCACAGGAGGCAGGCAATATATGCCTGTGTGAAAGATTGTACGCTCGAGAAAGCTATTGTATAGCGAAACACTTGTCACGGTTTTTGTAAAACCCTTTTTAGGGAAAATCATATAGTAAAGTGTATTTATTAGTTTTGATATGGATTTTCATCAAGTATCGGGCAGTTCTATTCAAGATTATGCGTGTTTAATTTGGTCATCCTCATATCAAAATTCCGTTCAGCGATTAGAATATATTCAGAATAAGTGCTTGAAATTAATGTTTTTCAAGGGCAATCGATTCTATTCAGCTAGGGGCACCGACCAGAATATTTTATTGAACACATTCAACTTAGAAACCCTAGCAGATAGAAGAAAGTGCACCGCGATTATGTTTTCGGTTAAACTCTTGAATAACGAAATTGATTGTAGTGACTTGTTAAGACATATTCAGTTTCTTGTATAGTTCAAGTAAAAGATATAGTGCCCCCTACCTTCCCGCAGTTCCCCTTCAATAACACACACAACACGGTACTCATCGCTACATTCTTTTGGTCACCGTAACATGACTTCAAATTTAATTTTATGACTCTTCAGTCAATCATAAAACTCGGTTAGTAAAAATTATCCAATACGAACCGCCAATTATTCAGTATACGTGGACTAATTCGTTGCGGCATAATTCCTTTGTATTGGTTTTTTTGGCCTTTGACTTCGTTGACACCTTTAAGATTACTATATCGGTTACTTCGACTATACCTAGATCACAATCCAGGCATGTGATTGCTTTTTATAGTAAGAATCCTAGGACAAATTTATTGAAAGAGTCGCCGATATTTGTAATGTGCGAGTTGTTCAACTGTGCGATATAGTTCGAGGAATGATACTCTAAAGGAAACCGATTTTCAAATATCGGAAATCATCGACTTTATGTTGATGATAGACACTACCTTGCACTGACGAGTGGCCAAACAGTCCGAAACCGGTCTGCAAGTGTGTTCCAATAATTGAGAATATATTGCGGCAGTTATATCGCCAACAGCATATGCGGGAATAACTTCAGTGAAGAACCCTGCACTGACACCTGTCGGATATAATCCAACGCCTTCGTGGTATTAGCTAGGGAAGTAGTTGTTTTCTAATGGGTGTCAGTCCATTAACCTACAGTGTGGGAAGTAAAAATTGGCCTGAACGAATTGTTCCTCAAGATGATTTGATTTACAGCCAGTCTTTAAGTATGCTCACTGACTATACAGGGTGTCCCATATAAAACTCCGCGGACAAATATCTGAAAAATGAAAGAGAATATCCATATTTCGTGAAGGCAGATGATTTTGATGTCAAAGGGTCCTCTTATCTGCGAAGAGATCCAGCAATAGGCGTCATACGTTAGGGCGTCGCGACACCGACGCCAATTTTTTTAAATGGTAACCTAGATTTTCCGATTCGTTTTTAGATTCTGCATTAAATTATGAATTCAGCCATATAGCACACTTGTAGTTTTCCTTGAATACTGATGAAAAAATGCAATTTTATTGCATATTACAAAGAGGGCTATGAATAAGCCAAAATGAATGCAATAATACGAGTTTAATAAAATTAATCCATCAGTTATGATTTTATTATCTGTTCAATTTTATCTAGTTGCGTATTTCTGTACAAATTAAAATAAATGTTTCAAATTACCAAAAAATATATTACTTTGACCGTAACTCGATTAACATGATGATAACGAAATCAATTAGTGATAACAAAAATCATTTTAGTAAGTGTTCGAACTGCCTCTCTTCACGTAGAATACACATATTGCATATTTTTAGTAATTCCCGATTTGTGACAGCTAAAAGCGCCTCTCGCGTTATGGAAGCACAAACATTTGTGATACTATTTTTCAAATCCTCTACATTTTGTGGACGTCGCATATAAACTAAGTCTTTGATATATCCTCACAAAAAGAAATCTAGTGGAGTAATATCTAGACTTCGAGCTGGCCATGGTATTGGACCCTTATTTCCAATCCATTTCTCATTAAAAGTATCATCCAAATATTGGAGGTGCCCCATCTTGTTGAAACTACATATTTAGTCGAGTTTGTATTGGTAAATTCTCCAAGAGATTCGGCAACGCATGTTGTAGAAAAACCAAGTACCTCTCCCCATTGAGAATTCCTTCGAAAAAATGAGGTCCTATCAAATAACCTTCAATGATTCTGCACCAAATATTAACCCCCCGCACAGACTGAAATCTCGTTTCTTGCACCCAATGAGGGCTCACGCCAGACCAATAGTGACAATTAAGTTTTATGCCGTTGTTATGGAAACGGCTTTCATCATTCCATAATATTGTTTTCAGAAACTGATCATCATCATGAATACGTATGGACAACCATGCAATGAAGTCCAATCTTCTATCAGCATCTTCTGAATATGGGAATATATTTTAGTTACTAAAAATGAAACATTAAGATTATTACCTGGATGTAGTCCTTGAACCAAATTTATTTTGTATGGATGGAATTTGTTTTTTGAGAAAATACGTTGTATTGACGATTTCAAAATGTTACAATGCATTGCTACTTGTCTGGTAAAACTATATGGTTCCAACACCATTCGACCTAGCACTCTGCAACACTGTGATTCTCATCAGTAGCCGTTTTTTGTTTTTTTCGCCTCCGTTCATTGAAACTCCATTTCGTGCCAAAGATTTGGCTAAGCCAGCGAATGTTTTGTCTGACGGTAATTTTCTGTCAGGATACCGATTAGCGTATATTCTCACTGCTTCTTTTGAATTCCTTCTTGCTTCGCCATAAATACATATCATATCCAACTTTTCTGCATTTGAAAATTGAACCATTTTTTAATTTTACGAAAAACCAACACAAAACTGAATACACTTTTGTCAAATCTGACAGGTCTTCTGACAGATCGATAAATACATTACTGCATTTATTTTGACTTATTCATGGCCCTCTTTATAATACGCAATAAAATTGCCTTTTTTCATCAGTATTCAAGGAAAACTACAAGTGTGCTATATGACTGAATAAAGAATTTAATGCAGAATTCAAAAACCAATTGAAAATACTGGGTTAGCATTTAAAAAAAATGGCGTCGGTGTCGCGACGCCCTAACGGATGATGCCTAGTGCTGGATCTCTACGTAAATAAGAGGACCCTTTGACACCAAAATTATCTGCTTTCACGAAATATCGATATTCTTTTTCATTTTTTAGATATTTGCCCGCGGAGTTTTACATGGGACACCCTATATATGAAAAAAATATGTTTTCATGTAGCGCCTCTCATGAACTGCATCTGTTCAAATTATAAATGTTTGTTATATAAAGGGAGGGTGAATCGAACACAATTCTATATTCGTAAGAGAATAAGTTTTTTCTGATAGATTTTTCTTCTCGAAAGTATAAAAACAGTATATATGATTTATGTATACATTTTCTTGAAGGGTTTTTATTGCTATTTGTTTTTCCCCCTGTTTTTGGAAGTTTTCCGTTCCTATCTGTATCCTAATGGTATTTCACAAAATACTTTTTTTTTCGTGAGTTGTTTTGTTATGTCCACACAGGCAGTACGATTTTCATCTTCGACGGCTTCATGCAAACTGTATTTTGAGACAGGATTCAAAGCGAAGCAGTTTTCTTCGTAACTTTTCCGAAGCGACGCTTCCAGTTTTATGGCATTGTCGATAAATGAATGGACAAAGTTAATCCATCAAATTTCGTTAATCGGCGAATTTTCTCGGACAAAGAAGTAATATAAAAGAATAGAACCGAGGACTATGTTCTCTTATTGTTCGTTTTATGGCGAATCGATACGAGAACAGAGATACGTTCCACAATTTCAGTTTAAAATACACGCTTTACTGGTGACTATCGTTTCTCAATCAAAGATTACTTTTTTATATAAGTTTCCGAGAGAGGTTTTTCACTTTATCGATACAAACAAAATAGTAGAGGAATAACACGGCCGTTGAGCATATTTGAGGCTTCTACAGAGAACCAATGAGAATAATATTTAGAAATGAAGTCACTGGGATTCAGTTGGGTATTCAATTATCAGGACTCAATAGAGTGTCTGCATGCTTCGACTCATTCTACAGGGCTATTCAAATTCGTTTCTGTACATGGGGATCTCGTGAACGATAAGAGATAGAGTGTTGGTTAAATTGTGGCAAAGTTTTGTATTTTAGAGACCTATTCGATGATGTAAAGAAATCGAATATACCTCTTTTGATTCTGGAGATATAAAGGAGAATTATTTTTTTGCCTATATCTTCTTTATTCGCAGACATATTGAAAATCTGTCCACATTTTGGATCTTGATGAGGGCTCTCAGAATATATCCATGAATCTTTTATACAGGGTGTCATCTGACTTGGTCCACCCCCATCTTTGAATTTTTAAATACGGACTTGTATTTTTTGTTGTAGTTTTTGTATCGTCGATGTTCACTTCATACTGAGTAATATAATATTATATATTCGGTAATATTCGATTATAATTGTGTGAATTATATTGTGTGAAATATAAAATTGAATTTAATTTCTCAGTATGAAGTGAACGTCTACGATCCCAAAACTACAACAAAAATAAAGGTCCGTATTTAAAAATTCAAAGATGGGGGTGGACCAAGTCAGATGACACCCTGTATAAAAAATTCATGGATATATTCTGAGAGCCCTCATCAAAAGCCAATAGCAAAATGTGGACAGATTTTCAATATGTCTGCGAATAAAGAAGATATAGGCAAAAAAATAATTATCCTTTATATCTCCAGAATCAATAGAGCTATATTCGATTCCTTTACATCATTGAATAGGTCTCTAAAATACACAACTTTGCCACAATTTAACCGACACTCTATTCTCTTATCGTTTACGAGATCCCCATGTACAGAAATGAATTTGAACATCCTGTATAATAAAGCGGATTGTCCGTATACATATACATTTTGTTTTATAAGAGAGAGGACATTGTTAGATCAAGATCTTCAGATGATGTGGTGCTGCAGGTTTTTCCGGGTTTTCCTGCAGCTGAAAAATAAAATGCGCCACTGGAATCAATGAAGTCGCCCCGGAGCGCCAATTAATTTTTATTGTTGTTTTTATTTTATTTTTATCGTTGTTTTAATAAAATGTTTCGAAAGTTTATTAAATACATATACATGTATCTTATAAATGAATTTCAGGGAAATAAATATAATTTATTGGGTGAATATGTGTTTTGAGTTTTTGATTGTAAATGAAGGCAGCAACCAATAATAAAGTAAATTTTTATTTCCTAGCAAATCGTTGATGCCTTCTATCAATTAGTTAACTCAACCTCAGAAATTATCTACTGCTTTACATGTTTTTTTATACAGGGTGTTTTGTAACTACGGTACGAAACTTCAGAAGATGATTCGTTAAGTCGTTTCGAGAAAAAAAAAGTTCTTATAAACTAATGTCCGGAGTTGGTTCGTTTAAAAAAACTATCATGAATATCCTTATACCTTAAGTCAAGAGTTGTCAATTAACAGTGATTCCATCATGATTATTTTACTAACGCCGAAACGGCTATCAAGCACTTTATTGATGGAACAGCAAATTGGAATGCCGAAGAAGCACGGAAAATTCACCAGAACAGATATCTTTACAGAGTTATTTAATGTGCTAAAACATTTAGAACGCTACATGCAAGATTATGTGAAACTGTGAGTTTTAATAAAAATGCAGGTGGAAGACCAGAAACTGTAACAAAAACCTGTTATACCCATATCTCATACACCGGGTCCAAGCACTGCCTCGGGATTTTCACCCAAGATTAATGTTGTGCCATAAGATGGCACACAATAATAATTTTTTACCAAATATTTTATTTATGGACGAGATGCAGTTATGAAGTTTCACAATGACCATTTTGGGCCGACGAAAATCCTCACGTTATTAAAGAAAGTCATTTTCAGTAACAATTTACGCTAAACCTTTGGGTAGGAATGATTGGTGACTATCTAATTGGACCATTTTTTCTACCAGCAAGATCAACAGGCGAATCCTACTCGGACTTTTTGCGAGATCATTTACCCGGTACTTGTAAGAGGCAACAACATGTGGTGTATGCACGACGGGACTCCAGCGCTCATTTCAGCGTTCTTGATCGTCAGCCTCTCGACATCACCTTCCCTAATCGCTGAGTTGGACGTGCAAGATCTCAAAACTGGCCAGCTCGCAGTCCTGATATGAATCATCTGGATTTCTATTTATGGGGTCATCTGAAAACTCTTGTTTATGAAACTCCTGTTCTAGATGTGAATTTTGCTCATTTGCTTTAATGTCGAAATTGTTTATTATTTACTATTGGTTTTTATTTTATGTTATCCATAGATAGTTTTCAGAAGTGATTTTTTTTCGAAAACGAAACCCGATATGAAGAAAACACAAGCGACGAAAAAATTACAGTTGCTTAATCTAAAAACATAAGAAAACTTCAAAAAAAATCGTGGCGTTTTTTTTTCCCTCAATATTGTCTGTGGTGGTGTGGCGTATTTTTAAACTCCGGATATATGTTCATAGGAAGTTTTTTTCTCAAAACGACCTAAATAATCACCCTCTGAAGTTTAGTACCTTACTTGGGAAACACCCTATATATCACATATAAAAAAATAGTCTCCAATATTTCTCGCATGGATACATTTTTTGATTATGTACCTACCAACATATTTACATATGATAAATAATTAAATTGTAATAACTTCCAGGAAAATAACTTAATAGAGTCGATCTTTTTATGGGTGGCAAACACGATAAGTTATAGTACTGAATCTTCGGGATACTAAAACTAACGTAACAAGAAAAGTCAACAACATAATAAAACATTTGGATAAACGGAGAAAATATGGCTGTCATTCTTGGTTCACTGCGCTTGCTAAGGGCACATGCTTCTCGAACCCAATGATCACTCACCCCACGATGTGGCGAGTGGTACTTGGTTATTAATGCTGATGCGCCCTCCAGAATGTATCGTGGATAGGGCCCGACAGCGCAACCTCAGGGGAAAAATTATAAGAAGTAAAATCTCATGTATTACTTTCAAAAAACAAAGGAAGTAAGAAATACATACAAACATTTAAATGGATCTGCATCCTAAAAATTATACGGAAAAAATGTTTATTTTTAAAACACCAATCTGGCAGATGTAGGTACTAAATAAGTTGTGAGAATTAATGAAATCGGACGCGCTCCAAGTGAAATTGACAAAATTTTGAAGTTGCCGAATTCCGATAAATGTGTACAGGAAACTAGTTTCGACGATTACGGGGCTGGAACAGATTTGTTGACCGTCTGGGCAACACGGGGCTTTGGAAATCATCCGGCGTAGCGAAAGGATATATTGAGAACTATTTGAACAAAAACCATTCCGCTAATGAAGCTTTGAAAGTAAAATTTTAAATTCAAAATTCTAATGAAAGTATACATGTTTTCAATTTTATATTGATTTTTTTGCGTGAAGCACTTCAAACACATTTTATACATTGTACTATTATGTGATGAAGCTGCTTATTCCATGAAAATAATTGAGCAATTTTTACAAATAAAATTTTTATTCTAGACGCGTTTCTTCAACACCTTATACATTCCTTATAGCCAGCCATCTACTTAAATGAGAGTGAATAATTGAAATAATGCTGACAGATTCAACTATTGATCATATTTGTCAAATCATTAATTGATCAAATTGTCGATAGGTACATAGTTACATATTCTCTAGAAGTCATTCAATATTTACTGACAAAAATGGTAGTATTAAATTTCAGATAGACCCTTGTCATAGAAAACGAAGGTATGGTGACATCAATAGGCATACAAAACTTTTTGATACCTTATTAATGAGTTATTAATTGATGCAACATCGATGTAATAATGCAATTTACAATCATTTATTTTTTTGTTTCAGAAAAAGTTGGATTTCAACCCCCCTATGGGGGATTAGACAACGGAATGGTGAGTTTCAAAAAGTTTTTGACATTATTTAATACAAAATCGAAAAATTACGAGAGTCCTTAATAGGATAATAATTCTGAAGAAGAGGTGAACATGACAAAACACGAGCACTACAGGAAAAGCTTCGAGGCGCTCTAAGAGCGGTGCCTGTGCGAAAGTTGCGATTCACATTGGATTTGAATCGTTGGAGATTAAATCCATTTGGGAAAACGTTCTCAGGAAGTTTATTGCACATAAACGCAGTTCTCCAGATGAAAGAGTTCTTGAACAGTGAAGTTCGAGGTGTACTGAGTTGAACCCCAAAACGATGAGCAGCCCACAGTCCGTCGCGTATTTTTGATATGTATCGCTCTTGGTAGAATCAAATGGGCGAAGTCACTTGAACACTTTCCGTGAAAGTATCTGAAGAAGAGGGACAAATCTCCAACCTTTCCTTGATGTTCCAGACTATCAAGGTTGCAAGTGATCGCGTCTCCAATCAGGTAGAAGGCTCTTTTCCGGATAGAATCCAGCAACTTCTGGGTTTGCTAAGGGGCATGCTCCATAAATAAGAACAATACTCCAAAGAAGGTCTGATCTGAGCTTTATAAAGCATCAAAAGTTGCTGAGGTGTGTACAGTTTTCTGGTTCAGAACAGTATTTCAAGCTTTTAAAAAGCAGCCTTTGCAGTTCCAGCGACATGATTGTGCGAAGATATATTTTAACCCCTCGACAAACTTATCGAAGCAGAAAGCGGAATTGTCTGTCCTGTCATTATTATATACGGTTCGGAGCCATTTATCATTTTGGAGAAAACCGTTGCCTGGGTTTTTGTGGTATTCCATTGACCCCAGTTACTTTCACCCCATTTCGAAATCACTTCTGGATCCTCATTAAGATATGCAACCTCCTGCTGCCGGTGAAGATGTGCCTCCGCAGCCGATGTCCTGGAATCCAAATGGAATGACCAGACAAGTGTGCTGTCGTCAGCAAAGCAATATATTGGATTCTTGGTTTCTTTCAATAGCTCATTGATATACAATAGAATAGAGGATTGGAGACAATATGGATCCCTGGGAACACCAGTGTAAAGACGTTATCTATGGCATGCGCCGAGAATACAAACTCACATCATCCAAGATGGATGAACACCTCTGTCGGCGGTCTATTTATTACAAGGCGAAATGTTTTTGCGATTCGATTTCATTTAGTTGTCTGTTTGCAGTGAAAACTGAGAAATAGAAAAACTTCGTATTTTTTTACTATTTGAGTATATGACTTTCCGTAATCATGGAAATCAACAAAGTTAAATTGCTGAATTGTAAAAAAGGGCAAACTGAAAAGTTCACCACGAAACGATACTGTGTAATGATTACCGAAAAGTCAAATTAGTTATTAACTTGTCGTATTCTCAAATTTTGTTCACAAACATAATTGAGTAATCAATGAAATGAAATGAAATTAGTTTATTAAGCTTTCTTTAGAAGGACGGCTTCTCGTCGACACGTGTATTAACGGAAATATAGTTTTCAATTGAGCTGTTGTTACAAGTGATTTTTTTTTTGGTTTTGAAAACGGAAAAATATTATTTTTCGAATCTGAACCCTTCATTTTTCAGATTGTGGCAAGTTATACACTATACACCCAAAAAATAGTAAGAAATATTTTCCAGTCCACAAAAAAGTATTTCAAAGAATATCAATTCACCATTTGTTTTATGAAATGAAACGGGTATTCTGTTGATACCGTAGAGCAACGGTCAGCAACAGGCGGACCGCGAAATGTCAAACCTCGGACCGCCAAATATTGTAATGTGTTGTATACCAAATATAAATTGATATGTAGATAAGGTAAACTATACCTTTAATAATTGAAATAGTATTTTAAACTGAAGAGTTAAAAGAGAATATAAAATTAATATGTGATCTGATATGTGACAAAGCGTGTCTGCTTTCCGTCGCAAGCTGGATATCTTTGAGAAATATATTGCAAGACAAGAATTTACTCATTGAATAGAACTGGGCGATACTTGATGAAAATCTATATTAAAACTCATTAAAACTCATTAAAACAGTATATTATATGATTTTCACTATATAGGGTTTTACAAAAATCTTCATAGTGAAAACCATGCAATAAACTGTATTAAGGAGTTTTAAGAATTTACCTACTCATTTTGCGACAATTCTTGAGTATAAAAAACTGCGAAGAAAACATTGCAGTGTTTGTAAAATTTCTGGCCGATCTAAGAAACGAATTTGCTTTAAGATACCAAGAAATTGTAGAGATGGGCAAGCTATCTCCTTTTCTTAAATCGCCATTTGAAGTTGATGTAGCGGCAGAATGGACAAATGTGGCTACCAAGTTGTTTGAACTGTCAAAGCCATCACTTCAAATAGAGATAATTGATTTGCAAGAAGATGTGTCTAATGTATAAAACGGTATCCACTGAATAATTTTGGACCAAACATGTCCCAAAAAAATATGAAAATTGCAAGAAACACTATGTCTGATTCGATATACGTATGTGAAACATCTTTCTCAAAGATTACTTTTTTTAAAAAACATGTTCGAGATTAACGGACGCCCACCTAGAAGACACACTTCGAATTTGCCATTCCTCTCGAAAACCAAACTAAAAAAAACTGGCTTAAGACCGTCGATGTAGTTTGTCACATTAATTTTAGGCCTTGTTTTATAATTCAGAATTTGATTTGAAACCAAAATAATACATAGGTAGCACTTGCTTATTATCAGTTGTTTTTTTCTGGACCTCATTAAAAATTTTCCACAGTATCCGGACCCCATCTAAAACTACTTGCCGACCCCTGCCGTAGAGTCTTAAGTTGTAATGTTTACTTCATATCTTTTCAAGACTAGAACCGACGTATCATTCGCTGTCTCGTTCACTTTAAACACAGGAAAAGAAGAGAAAAAGGAGAACTAAAAAAAAAAGAAAATAAGAATATAATGAATATCATAGATAAGAGACCCCTGAAGAAGCCATTGTGCGGCGAAACACATGTTGCGTTCTTGTAACATCTAGTAAAAATCTCACGATAAAGTGTTTGTTGAATTAGAAACAGATAAGTTTTGAGGAAGATTAATTTAAATTTCTCAGGTTTACGTGCAAATATGAATATGGAAATTCTGGAGACACTAAAAGGTTCTCCAGAAGGTGATTGGCAGCATCCAATAAGTCACCTATCCTGAATCCTGAATGGGAAATGAATAAGTAATGGTTTTTTAGCCGGAATGGAAAATAGAAACATTGTTAAAAAATCTGCTTTATGCTGAGGTTTTATTATATCCTATATGTTTTTCTCCGAATAGTAATATTCTGAGAACGATCATATAAATCATTCAGAGGTCCCCTCAACAAAATCATCGACTCTCAATGAAACTTTAATTGCAGACAATTATTTGCTCTCTATACATTTAATTTCAGGTGACAAATAATATAAACGCTGAAAAGAATCAAGTTTAGATGAATGTCAATCAACCAAAGTATACATGATCCATAATGTTTCAAACAGATATCACTTGAAAAATTGAAAAAAGCGGCAAACCAACGATTTCCCAAAAAATATGAACATCCTTAAAAACATTTCGAGGTGCTTTAATGTCACTACAAGTCATGCTAGCTTTATTATTACTTACTGGCACTCGAAATGATATTAGATGTCTCGGGATCAAGTACAACATGGACTAATTAAACAGAAATAGAATCCAGTCAAATACAGTTTCGTAATGCGAGCCTCACTGGATAATATATATGAATGTTATTTTATAAAACAAAACTTCCAAACAAACTTCTATGATATCACATTTTATTCCATTTTCAATTTTGTGTATATAAAAAATTTATAGACAAATTATTATTATTATTATATCAGTGAAACTTAATTTTAAATGAAAAACAGATATGTTAGTCCTTCGACAATTACGGAACTAGCAATTGTCGCTCAATTGAGCCCATGCTCAATTCCTTTTTATACGAGTATCAGGGAGAGCCCCAAAGGAAAGTTTGTACTTCGAGTCACTCTACAAAATGTTTTCATTTTCTAAATTTCAGATTGATTTAGATCATCATGCAACGTGACAAATCGCCAGCCTTTAATGAGATCTGTTTGTTTTTGCACAATTTATGTAATTAATAAGTTATTACCAGCAATTTCTCATGAATTGCAGATAAGGTTCAATTAAAAGGCAATTATTGTCGCTAAACATCAATAGAGTGATAGTTTGATCTTTCAAAGAGTTAATGATAAACCCTTGATCTCATGTGTGTTAATGCTTTCTTTGTGTATTACAGATACTGCGTTTTATGTTGTTACCAACAGAAATGAGTAAATAAACACTTATACAGATGAAGATGATCAATTCGATTCGTTTTCTTCACCAACTGCACATATTCAGACTAATAAATATAAATGGGTTGTTCCTATAACGTCTGTCATTCATATTTAAGCACCTTTTTAGTTGAATGATATGGAAAAATTCTAATCTTTGAGTGGATGATGTTCCACGATGTCATCGTAACGGATTGTAAATAACTGATATGACGCACAAACGTGGATTCAATGAAGGTCATCCAAAAGTACTGCTGTTCAAGCATATGTTCATTTCGTGAGACTAAAACTTGAAGTGAATCGACATAAGATATATTTCGAGAATGAGGCATCTTGTGAATATCACGTCACACTATTTCGCCTCCGCTATATTTACAAGTTGTCAACAGCCAGATGAAGCTCCATGAGTATAGCTTCACGGTGGTCAAAATTAGAGAACGGTCGTAATTCTCTTCTCCGGTCTCTTGCAGTACCAGTCCTAGGAAAGTGGTTATATTTTATTTATCAGGAGTCTCTTCTATCCCTAACATCAAAAATGTTACTCGGCTATCATTTTCCAAAAAGTTGAATATGATATCAAAAATATTAATACCATTATATCCGAAACTACAGCGGAGAGCTGAATTTGCCGCTTGAAAAGAGGTGAGTTTTGAGATCGAAAATAATCTATTGCTAGTGCATAACACCATCAAACTGATCATCACAACATATTTGTGTATGAATCATTGATTAGAGTGGACAAAAATACAACAATCCTCGATACAAGGCAAGTTGATGAAAGTTCAGCGGCTCCACTTTAGCTTCAGAGATAACGCTAGTTTTGTCACCTCTACACATGTTACAGTAATAAGTTCTTTGATTAATGAATATTACTGGAGTTTTTTCCCAACACCAAACCGTTATTTTAACACCTCGACACGTGTTTCGATTACGAAGTGATCATTTTCAAGAGGAAGATCAAACTAATCATACTTACAAAGCTATCCTTATTTATATGATTAGTTTGATCTTCCTCTTGAAGATGATCACTTGGTGATCGAAACACGTATCGAGGTGTTAAAATGACGGATTGGTGTTGAGAAAAAATTCCAGTAATATCCATTACTACACCAAAGGTTCCAAACAGTGCATCACAAGTCACAAGTTTATCATTAATCAATGATAAATGAACAAATATGAAACCAGGTCATCCAAAAGTATATGGTGATTCCACTGCTAGGCAAGAATGCAACGGTGTGGTGAACAAATTATATAAAAAAAGTTTTCCTGATACTCACAATGTTTAAGCTCAAACCTTGTTTCAGACTCTAATCTCTAAAGCAGCATTGATATATCTGAAGTAATACTGTTTTTTTTTCGATGAGGATGCAGCTCAGTTACCGCAAAATAATGTTTATTATGGTGCTTCTCGTGACAAAATTGCGAACACTTCCAGTGAGAGTGTTCATGGAAATGGATCTCCAATGAGAAGACAACTTAACTCTATTTCAGAAAGTTTTTTTTTTTTACAAAACTTGAGTGTTTTTTATTTCAGCATGATTATCCATTTGATAACACAGGGGCTGAGAAGTCCCGGGCTGAAGAAAGAAAACGCGGTTTTTTTGTTCAAACGCTTTATGTATCAACGTAATCTCCATCAAGAGCAACAGAAGCATTCTACCGCCGCTCTAACATTTCAATACCACTTTTGTAGAACGATTTATCTTTTGCTTCAAAATATGCCTCAGTTTCAGCAATAACCTCATTGGAGCGAAATTTCTTACCGGTGAACATTTGTTTGAGGTCTGCGAATAGAAAAAAGTTGCTAGGGGCCAGATCTGGAGAAAACTGTGGATGTGGGATCAATTAGAAGTTCAATTCATGTAGTTTGACACTCTCCATTGTCTTGATAAAGCAAATTTTTTTTCTTTGCCATATGCGGTCGTTTCTGTGCAGTTTCGCCCTTTAAACGCTCCAATAACGCTATTGTTGTGCTTTTGGGAGCTTTGGACGAGGTTTACCAGTTGCTCTCCACTCAGATGACGATCGTTTTGATTCCGGAGTGAAGTGATAGATCCATGTTTCATCCAGTGTCATATATCGAGGCAAAAATGTTCAAATATGGCCAAACACACCTCAGAATCATCAAGACGTTCTTGTTTTCGGTCAAAAGTGAGCTCGCACGGCACCCACTTTGAACGGAGCAGTCTCATAGTTAAATGCTAATGCAGTATGAAGCCAACGTGTTCTTTTGATATCCTTACAATATCAGCTTACTCACGCAACTTCGCTTTTCGATCATTCATAACGATTTTGTGGATTCTTTTATGTTTTCTGGTGTTACTGCTTCATTTGTAAGTCCACTGCGTTCTGCATCATCGGTGTCTGTACGACTACATTTGGGGTCAGCAAACCAATGTTTAATTGTTGTTTCTGATGGAACGGAGTCCTTATAACACTTTTCGAGCCATTGCTTCGCTTGGACGGCATTTTTTACCATCAAGAAGCAATGTAAAATTAAAAAACGAAATTGTGTTTGATCCATTGTTTTGAAAATAACAAAAGTAGTGTCACTCTCAGCAATAACTCACAAACTTATGAGTGGAATATCACGAAATTTCTACAACTTTCTTTAGTACTAATGAAATTGCGCCATCTGTGTTAGGCCCGAGACTTTTCAGCCCAGGTAGTACATAGAAAGTGCATAGAAAGTACAAAAACTTTATCCTTGAAGAACAATATTGTTGATATTGCAAGTATCATAGAGAAAAACTATTATTAGGATAAACTATTTTCTATAGAAGTAGGTAGGTACCTACTCCTCCGGCATACCTTATAGAAAAATTAGCTTGTTATATTTTTTAGTCTATTCATTTCATTGATGGCGTCATTATTACATGGCCGAGTCCCAGTTAATTTCGATCAGTCTAATTCTTCTATCAGGAGGTCTTTGTTAACGTTTTCATGGGCAAGTTTTTCATTTCTTTTCAATTTCTTTTTCTCTAACCTTCTTTTCCTTTGTGTTGATGTTTCTTTATTTCCCATAGTGTTCCCACGAGTACCGAAGAAATATTTGTCAACCCTCCCAGAGCTACGTTTAGCAGGGTAGGAGCTTATATACAACAGGGGTCCCTGCGGTGCCCTGAGGTGGTACGTTCACGACATCATTTTACACCCTGATGTTACTCGGTTCTCGGCACGGCCTCATCTTGACTTGGGTGGTAATTTGGTGAAAGATGCGCCACTTTTTTCAGCTTAGAGCTTACTCGTGCCTGACGAAACACCGTTCCGGGTTAGATTTTGGAGTTTTCTTTTTCCTAGACGGGTTGCTAATGACGCCCATCTCACCAAATTACACGAGTCATGGTATGCCTCTTGTGTCTGTTGCTCACATTGCGTGATGGACCCTCTTAATCTGGGAACTTAGAGGGTGGTAGATAATAATATTTTTTTACAATGCAAATAAATATGGGTTCTTGCAACCTACTACACAATTTATTGTCTTTTTTTTAGAGTCGAGAAATAGGTATTTAAAGGTAAAAGCTTGATTTAATTTTTTTTCTAGAAATATATTTTTTTATTGAAGCCAACACTGGATGTGGCATCTATTTCATGGTGGACTTACCAACTGCCTATCATAAAGGAATGCGTATACAAAATTTCGTGTCCCTGCTATTTACCGCTGAGACGATCTCTCGTACGGAGCCGATCCTGGCAGCAGCATCAGGCTTATGATTAACATGCATTTTCATCGGTTCTGGACCAGCATGTAAAATTTCAGATCAATCGGATACCGGGAAGTGGGTCAAGTTAAACTTGTAAGATTTGTTAGCATACATACAAGTCAAGCTTTTATTCAAAATCGAATGTCTCTTTCTCTACTTTGAAAGTAAAATTGAGAAACACCCTATTTTCCTGTCGATGTGAGAGTTCACCTGATTTGAAAATAAGGCACCAGGACGAAGTTATGATTGGTTGAGGCAAACAAACGACACATACCGTTTTGAAAATTCTGACCGCCGAAGAAAAATAATTAACTATTCTGTGTCACAGATTAGGTACACAGAACAATCGGAAGTTCAGTGCTTAAATTTCGATAGTTTAACTCAAACTATTTTTGTTTCTCTGAACTCGACCTGGCCCTTCGATATCTACGCTTTGTTTCGTCCTCACAAAATGGCGGGGGTTATCGAAACTGGGTTTCTGAGATCAAAGGCGCCGTCCCCGAATGTTCCTTCGAATTGTTCACTTCTCTGTGCCGCGGTTATACAGGGAGACCATAGAAATCTATTACAGGATGCTACCTTGAATATTATCAAAACATGGATACGGAGACTTTAGAGCACATAGTTTCTCCGAATAGTTTGAACCGAACAGGCATGAAAACAAACTGACGACTGACTTCCAGCCTCATTGTGAAAGCGAATACGTCAGGAACACTTCAGTTTGCGTATCGCAGCAAGTTAGATCATTTCGCCGCATCGCCTTTAATAAAATATGCCGCAGTTGCAAACGAAAACCTGCAGTACACAGGTTGAAAACCAAAAAATGAATATCCTTGTTGTTCCTTTTGGATAATGAAAACGCCAAGTTGGGCTTTAATTATTCACTCATCGCTTAATGCTCACTGTCATTTGTAATACATGATTATTATTGCATACTGTCTGCCACACGCAGCCACAAACACAGGAATAAGTGAAAGAGATTCAAGTCTAAAATTTTGTAATTATGCATGATAATATTGAAGATGGTGTTGATATTAATGCGATGACAATTTCAAATTTCATTTGAAGAATTTGAAAAGCAACTGCATAATCATAAAAGGAATGCCACACACACATTAGATTAATACCTTCAAAGATATGGATAACGTTTGATCTCGAAGTAACTCATACAAAAAATTGTATGATGCACCCATGACAAAATGTCAAGCAGTTTGGAAAATGTCTCCTAAATTCTGTGAAATCTATCTAGCATCAACTGAAAAATCCCCAATTCCTCCATGTCCAACACGATGGAATTCATATTATCATAGTATTCAAGATATATACCGGATCAAGAATACCAGGAAGACGATAACAATTTTTGGGAAAGAAAGTTTTTGGCTTTCTACTACTTCATCTTGATATAAAAAATGTGTGAGTTTTCCAAAGAAAGGAAGAAAGTAATCAATTTGAAAATAAGTAACTCTATACATTGATGTGTAGATCATGCAAAGAAGTAACTTTCAGACACAAACTGGAAGAAAGGCCTCCTAAAACAGCTACTTTCATATAAACATTGAATTACTCGAAAGAAAAAAAATCTTTCGAAACAAATACGTTTATATGAACACTGAATTATCCAGAAAATACTTTTCTTTACTCAGTTTGTATTCCAAACATTCGTTATGGAATAAAATCAAATATCATTCACAGGAGTTCTACTTTGAATGAATGGTAACAAATTGCACTTACATGGAATACTGTCATCCTCACTGGTAGACATCGATATTTCGCCGTAAGACACTTGCCTTAAGGCTCTTCAGTACCAAATTGGATAATAACATTATAGAAAATTACTTTGATTCATTCCTCTCTTTCAATAAACAAATTGACACTATTCGGACAGCTGCTTATCGCATGTATGGATTATAAAGTGGTAAAAAACATAGAAAGTTTCAATTATCTTTTCTTCGTTTGTAACTTTGTTTGATGGACAAAGTTGAGTATCTAAAAGTCTAAAAATTAAGTATTATATTTTATGGCGGCAACACTGGAGGCCACGCCGAAATATCCGAGTAAAATTGAAGGGGCTTTTCCACGACGCGATACAATAGCATTGCGTATTAACCCTGGTCTAACTAAAGAAGCGCTACCGAAACAGTCCAGCAATGACAGTGTAATGAACGCACTGCACTGTTCGAAGTTGATTTGCGAAATTTCGTTCTGGAAATTTTAGCCTCAAAGATGAGCCCCGAAGTGGTCGACCTACAGTAACCCAGGACGAGGATCGGGACCCTGGTGGAGACTGACCCATCACAAACGGTGCGTGGTATCGCGTAAAAACGGGGTATCAGCTCTCATGCGGTTTTTGATGGTTTGAAATAGATTGCCCAAAAGCTCGAAAAGTGGTGTCCCACGATTTGAACGATCCAAAAATAATTGTCACGTTTTAAGGTCTAATCTTTTTGCTTTTGCGCAATCAGAACGATCCTTGTTTAGATCGGATCGTCTCGTGTGATGGAAAGTAGATTATCTACAACAGAAGACGTTCAATCACCCAGGCACATTTCCAAAGGCGAAAACTCATCAAAAAAATATCATAGTTACTGTAAGGTGATCAGCGGCTGGTGTGATTCACTATAATTTTCTACTACCGGCCAAGCCATCACAGCAGAGTCTTAAAGTGAGGAAATCGACGAAATATACCAAAAATTGGAAGAGGTCCGATCCTGCTTCACCTGCCTCACCTTCACCTGCCTCACCTTCACCTGCCTCACCCACAATACTCTCCAGACCTCTCGCCAATCGAGTACCATATTTTCAAACACTCCGATAACTTTCTCAATGCTAGAACCTTTGTCAATCAGGACCAGACAGTAAAGGCATTCATCGAATCCCGACCACACGTTTTTGGGCTGACGGAATTAAACGACGTTATATTGTCAAAAGTGCACCGATTCAAATGGCGCTTATTTCAGTTAAATTGAATAAGTATTCACTGAGAGATTACAGTTTACAGTAAACTCACAAAAACAGACAAAACTTCTGAAACAAGTTGATAATTAAAAGATGTCGGTATTATTTTGGCACAAGATAGTTTAGTCTATAAAAATGGATCACCTTGGCGTAATTTAGGAAACAAATTTTGCAAAACAAAAGAACTCTCATAAGAATTTTTGGCATTCATTTTGTCTCCATTGATAGTTAGTTTTGCCAAATAAACTGCGAAATTCATAGATTCTATAAATTATGTACTCAGGCGTTAGCCTGGTGGAACCTCTGGCCAATTAGTTTGTCAAGCCTTGCTAGGCACGAACCCTAATATCGCTCAGAACATGTGCTCAGTTATGCTATTTTAGATATTCAGCTTCATGTATAGCTGAAATTTGGAACTGTTTCAGGCCTACGCACTAAGTCCAGCCGGTCCGGTATACAGCGGCCCTGGCGCGAGTCCGACCCAGGCGACGGCCGAACCGTTTACGGCCGACAGCCCGTATTTTCCTTTTAACGCGCGGCCCGGCAGCCGCTTGTCGCCGGCGAAGGCGAAAATTATCCCGGTAGCCGCTGGATTAAGGCCGACCAAGGAGGAACCCGCAGGCACGGCGACAACGTTAGAAGGACACTGGGGAGTGGTAAGTGCATGTTTTTTTATTGGTTTGTTTTTGTTCGGATGTGTACATTTTTTAAAATGAAAATACAACTCGATATTTTTGAACAAAACATTTTGTACAAATTAGTAAACATTTTTTTGAGAAATAAATCGCTTGCACGTTTTGAAACAACCTTGGAACCTCTATCTTTCGTGAGGGTTCCCATTTGGATCCGATGATTTTTATATATTATTCCATATATATTAATTTCCCTCATTTTTAGGTAACTCAAAGCTACTCAGTCTATTCTTTTTCTAATTTACGAGGCCCTTAAATATCTTCTTTTCGAACCAATTTAGGAAGACGTACACAATGTGTGAGCATTAACGAAATATTCAGTGATCCCAGCGCTATGAACTACGGAGTTCTTACTGTAAGAATCGATCTTAGGTCCCTTAGTCTTCATTCTGGAACTTAATAACTCATTTCTTTTGAATAGAACTCTTACTGATACTAAGGTAATCTACTGAGAATTTGAAAGTAAAATAGCAGTTGGGTGATTAAGAAGTAAATTACTTTTCTTGAATTTAAAGAAAATGTATTTTATGCCATACAGTTCACACAAAATCAGATCACCAAATTACCGTGTTGCAACAAACGTTACATCGATAGCCCCCTCAAATGGGATGCTCTTGTTAAATAAGTTTCGAAAAATTTATATTAACAATAGGTATATCATTTTTACCGTACTAGAAACTTTCTCCAACAAAAAGACCAAATTATTCTTTATACAATTTTGGTGACTTGTCATCTGCTTTAAGGAATCATTGCATGGGGTGGAGTTCTGAAAACACACCGTAAAATCCACAGATATCTGCAGACATCTTTCCGAGAAACTTAACAGTGCAATTTATATTTTTGTAATTCCCCAAATAAATTTTCAAGTATCATGACTTCATAGGTCAGGTCACACCAGAAGTAGACAACACTCGCTATTTTGCTATTTTTCACACATCAAACTTCAAGAAATATTTGAAATTAAAAAATTTACCAACCATCATCATTATTATGAAAATGGAAAAAATATGCAACCTAGTTTCCATATTCATCATTATTGAAAAATTAAATTACAACAGGAAAAAAAGGAAAGAAACGTGAATAATCCAGAGTGTCATTATCCGTTTTTAATTATCAACATTATGTATAACACTCCATTTGATCAATAGTGTACATCTTTTATATCAATACATTCATGTTTTATTATAAATTGATATTCAATAAACTTCTTCACACAAAAGTAATAAAGGGTATTTGTCCACGACGCAAACGCTTTTAGAATGCCTTTACATTGGGTCACGCGGCTGCTGCGCGACTTCTATACTAAAAGGAGCCGCGCGGCTGTCGCGCGACCTAATGTGAAGGCGTCATACTCGTGTGTCCCGGTGCTGCCACCCATATTGTCCTGTGTGCCCCTTGGCTCGCGAGTGGTAACATTTCCAAAACAGATTCTCTTCCAGGTGGCCCTTAATCTTAAAGAAAATGTATTTGTTTTGAATAACTTAATCAATTGTTACTAGAGATTCAACAATGATGGTAACAAAAAGGAACAGAGTTTTTGTTGCATGAAATATTATGACTAATATCCATTTTCGGTATGCTGATTTCAGATCTCAAGTAAAATTTTTTGTACCAGCTTTAGTTTTTAAGATATAAGAAAAACGTGAATTTCAAGAAAAAACCATTTTAATCAATAACAATTATTGGAGAAACAAGTATCAACACCTTTCTTTTATGGGATTTGCTTGCCTACGTGTTTCACAAGGGCTATTTTTAATGTCCATACAGTAGTCCGCCATTATGTAGGCATTCCAGTGACCCTGATACCGCTCCTCTATAGTTTGGATATCTAGTGTGGGGAACGGTTTCATAAAATTTGCCTGAAAGGCAAGTCTTTTTGTTTTGTTTGAATAAAGGAGCTAGAATCTCCGATGCTTTCGTAGAAAGGCTCTTCCTGGTTGAACGACTCAGGAGAAATATGTGGATTAAAATCAATTGTTCCACTTTCATCACTTGAAAAAGAGATTTTTTCATCTAAGTTGTGATCATTTTGTATAGTTGAAGATGTTTGCGGCACTGGTGCATCGCCAGAGTACAGGATTGGTCGAGTAATAGATAACACGTTGGGGTAAAAATTTTACACATATTTCTCGATGACACTGTAACAAAAAATCAACTTGTGAAAGAATCACTCAGTATTATAAAAGTTGAGTGTATCTAGTACAGAAGTATGGTCAATAGATAGCTGTTCCTTAAAAACTAGAACTTTTGAAAAATAAGGAGAGGAGATTTCAAATCAGCGACCTTAAATTATAGTAATCAACATCCATTCAATTCCACACAACAAAGAAACAATTGAATTTGGTCCCTTGTGTAATTATTGTAAGTACTTCCAATCTCTATAATTCAAACTAGCTTTATAAATACAACTATCATACAACTGTACCCTTAGTTTTGTACCTATCGAGTGGGTTGATTTAAATAAGCTCTTTGATTGAACAAGTAATATCTTTCATAACCGTACATCTCCAAACGATGGTCAATAATAATGTGTCGTGGTACGATATTTCATTGAATCAGTACGCGAATAAACTATTTCAATCCAGAGCATACTGTAACTCAGTTACGAGATAATGTATTCATTCATCATCCCTCCAGTCCTCTTCTCCTATTTCTTTGGTTCGGAGTAATTCGAGTGCCTAATCGACAAGTTCCTTTGTCAGAACGTATAGACATTATATTGAATTGAGTGGGATAGGGAGACGGTCCCTTACTATCGTCCCTCCCATTGGCGTAGGTGGGTTTAAAACTATAGAATATTAGATAAATTCAAAAAAATAAATGAAATTATATGACAAGAATGGATACGTGAACAGAAAATCACAGATGCTCTCAAAAGGCCTTTTTGGAATAACATTTTGGTGGTATAAAACGACCACGTCTACCATACCTGGATACTCGAGGAAAAGTTAGTTTTTGATCAGCAGCACAAAAATTTTCATGAGTGCGAAACTCAAACATGAATCGGTTTTGAGCTACAGCAGGTCAAAGTTGTAGCTTTTACGCGTAAAACGATCAGAATATTCCTGCTAAAATTTCAATGGGGACAGCGCCCAATTAAACGAATCCTTAGAGTCGTTTTTGTCACAGTAATGACAAAAACATTTGTTTGTGTTTTCGTGTGGTGAATAATAATTCAATATTAGGAGAGATTGACATAGATAGAATTCGACTAAGAAATAATTCTAAGTAATGATTCGATGTTGTGTAAGATTATCCAGATTGTCATGACTGGATTTGCAACATTTTTTATCGGTTTTCGCGGCCCTAGTCTATGTCGAAGTCTACTATAGGGTATGTTTTGGGATTTGGCAACCCTAGTGTTGCAATCTGGCAACTGACAGCTCTATCGTAAAGTTGGACATGTTTGAGCTTATACGTACTCTGAACTTTTTCACATACGCGCGCTATTTGTGTTGTTTACAATAACTTAAAAGATTCATCTGGGCCCAAAAATGGAATTGATTCGTGAACATTTTCATGCGTTTATTTTTGCAGCTTTCGACATGGATTAACTCAGCAACAGTGCATGGATGAACTTAATTTAGTTTTTGGTGATGAAGGTCCATAAAGGACCAGTGTTTATCGATGGTATGGTGAATTCAATCATCGTCGTAATTCACTCAAAGACGAATTTCGTGAACGTCGTCCAAAATCAGTTTTTGTTCCGAAAACCATTGATGCTGTGTGCGAACTGATATTGCAAGATCGTCATGTGACCTATCATGAGATTGAGACAACCTTAGGAATTAGTGGGACTAACATACATTCAATATTGCATAAACATTTGACTGTCAAAAAAATTTGTTCGTGTTGGATCCCACACAATTTGTCAATCACTCAAAAAAAGGCTCGCGTCGATTAGTCGAAGGAAATGCTCAAAAAATACAATCGCGGTGCTTCGAAACACGTCTATGACATCGTGACAGGATTTACGCGTATGAGCCCGTAAGTAAACAGCAGTCGACTGTATGGGTGTTTCAAGATGAGCCAAAACCAACAAAAGTTGTTCGCGCACGAAGCACTTTCAAGCAAATGATCGCCTGTTTTTTCGGAATGACTGGACATGTCGCAATCGTACCACTATAACAACGCAGAGCAGTCAATTCTGAGTGGTACACAACCATTTGTTTGCCAGTTGTCTTTAAAGAAATCAGGAAAACCAACCACCGAAGACGGATCACTCTTCACCACGACAATGCGAGCTCTCACACATCGGCTCAAACAACTGCATTTTTGAGCACCCAAAACATCGATTTGATGAGTCATCCGCCATATAATCCTGACTTGGCATCGAATACCTTCTTTTTATTCCCGCTTGTAAGAAACAAACTAAGAGGTCAACGTTTTTCGACACCTGAAGAAGCGGTTGCGGCATTCAGAATGCACGTTGCAAAAGTGCTTCGACAATTGGTTCAAACGCATGCAAAAGTGAATAGATCGTCATGGGGAATATTTTGAAAAACAATAATAAATCTAATCCCGAAATATAAAAGGCACACTGATAAAAGATACTAATCTAGTAGTATTCATCGAGCAACAATGTATTTCGAAGCTCATTATATACAGGGTAGTTCCTAACTACGGTACGAAACTTCAGAGGCTGATTCGTTAGGTCGTTTTAAGAAAAAAAAGTTTCTATGAAAATATATGTCCGGAGTTGCTTCGTTTCTGAGATACAGGGCGTTGAAGTTTAAGAAAAACGGTATTTATAAAATATCATAAATATCCTCACACCGAGCTAGTATAAATTTGCTACAGTTATTTGAAGTAATGAGGCGCTTATTTAGCCCAAACTAGATTGAACTTATTAGGACCAGTGGCGTCTCAGTGGGCACCACAGCCAACAATATTGAGAAAAAAAGAACGCCACCGACTTTTTGTAGTTTTTAATTTTTTTAGATTAAGCAACTGAAATTACAACTTATTCGTCGCTTGCGTTTTCTTCATATCAAGCTTCATATCACTTTTGAAATTTATCTATGGACAACATAAAATAAAAACCAAAAGTAAATAATAAACAATTTCAACCTTAAGGTAAATGAGCAAAATGTCCAGCTTCTGATAAAATACACGACTGCAATCGATTTGTCATTGATTGTCTGACATGTTCAAAAATACTTGGAGTATTTCCTATACCATTGCAATTGTCAATTATTCGATTCCTCAAGTCAATCACATCTAGTACAGGAGTTTTATAAACAAGCGTCTTCAGATGACCCCATGAATAGAAATCTATAGGATTGTTATCAGGACTGCGAGCTGGTCAATTTTGAAGTCCGCACGTCTAATCCAGCGATTAGTGCAAGTGATTTCGAGATTCTGACGAGCAAGAACACTAAAATGAGCTGGAGCCCCGCCGTGCATAAACGTTCTGAATGTTTTAGCACATGGACTTACTCTGTTCCGTGCTTCTTCCGCATTTCCATTTGCTAATCCATAAATAAAGTGCATGTCGGCTATTTCAGCGTCAGTAAAATCATTCATGATGGAATCACTGTTAATTGACAACTCTGACTTTCACTAATATGACAACACTATCACTGTCAGCTGATCTCCAAAGCAGATGTTCATGATATGCAAGCGTCTACAATTCTTTTTTCTCGAAAACGAAGGTGGACATGAAAAAAAAAACAAGTGAAAAAAAGTTGTGTTTTAGTTTGATTAACCTAATTTTTGTTACATTTCCAGTTTTATAAGGGAATTACTCCAACCTTGGAATTTTACATGGAGCATTTAGTATAATTGTAAATTTTTGGATTCAGCACTTCATTTTCGGATAAAATACTGCGAGGTATTTCTTTCAAAAATATTATCAGGGGCCTATGATCACTGAAAAATATTTTATTTGTTTCTATTATTTCAGGGAAGTCAAATCAGAACTTCTTGGGATACCATTTGAACCACCAAAATGTAACATTGGTACCAGGAAAAATAAAAAAGTTGAGCTTGAATCGGTATATGTATTATTGAAACATCTTGGAGTTTTGCTTTTAAAATGTTTTTAATTGCTTACTTTGATCAAACAAAACATATATCACATGCCTATACTTGTACGGTGTATGTAACAATTACGCGAACTAATCTATTTGGAGCAATACAATCAAACGTATAATTTTCATGTCATACCATATGGTGGAAGTTCCTCAGTAAATACCTTGTCGGACCCCTTCGAATGTAAATCAATTACACCAATTGACAATTTCTTCCTCGTTCAGAACGAGATCAAATCATTTGAGTGTACAGTTCGAGATGGGTATACGATTCGCAAGTTCTCCCGTTAAAATTGATTCAGTCGAGATAATCAAATTGTATGTTATGGCGAGCCAATCATCCAGAGTCCGGACCCGAACGGGCTAACAAGAGAGACCGAAGAAGACGAGGGATCCCGGTAATGGGCCACTTAGCTGTTTAGTCGACTCCCGCCGAATGGGATGTGCACGCTTTATCTGGTTACCGGCGGGGGTTACACAATGCTTTCTGGGGATGTGATCGCCTCTTTGGGACTGTGGAGTACTGTAGGGGCGGCTAAGGGGTTTGAGAATGTCATTCTGTAAGGTCGAAAATAAAGGAAAGTAAGGATTATACACTGTTTCCTAATAGAAAAAAGTATAATAAATGCTCAATATAAATGGAAAACACTAAGAGAGTGGTAAAACAAAATTTTGTGATTTCGTTAATATGTGTCACAGCTGATATAAGTTTTGCTAACGGTTGCAAACAAGATGTTTTATGAGCTTTCGGGTCGTTGTATACCTGCAGTGGCGAGCGTTTGGTTATTTACTAAATTGTGTTTGTAATATTGTTGTAACAGTTCATTTTGAAATATTTACATAATAATAAATAGGTATAGTTCAAGTAAAAGATATAGTGCCCCCTACCTTCCAGCAATTCCCCTTTAATAACACACACAACGCGTTACTCATCGCTACATTCTGTTGGTCACCGTAACATGACTTTAAATTTAATTTTATGACTCTTCAGCCAATCATAAAACTCGGTTAGTAAAAATGATCCAATACGAACCGCCAATTCTTCAGTCCACGTGGACTAATTCGTTGCGGCATAATTCCTTTTTATTGTTTTTTTTTGGCCTTTGACTTTGCCGACACCTTTAAGATTACTATATCGGTTACTTCGACTATAATAGGTATTCTTCAGCACCATTAGATCGCAGCGAATCATAATGTCATGCTCTTTTCCAGTGAAAATTTGTAAATTGAAAATTGTAAATATCTTAGTTATGCCTGATTCAATCAGGTGAGTTGTGCGGGTATGTAATATTTTAAAACGTGCATTTGAAATTTTGTTCCAAAAGTAAAACATTTTTGTGTTAAATTTAAAAAAATGTGTTGCTTATTTCTATTACACACCGTATACATACAACTATAAAGATTTGTAAGAAAGAGGTCTTTCGAAACAACTACTCACATTGAATTACACGAAAACCGCTTTTTCCTGTTCATTTTGAAAGAAATTCCTGGTCCTATGGCTGGGATTAAATTAATGAACTTCTTTCGGTAATATAAGTTGAAATCTTAGAGATATGCCTGTCTGCGTCTGAAAGTTGAAAAACTTCTGATGAGGAGTTGAAGATGAGTGTTTTCAACCCGAAACTTCGAGAAGTAGCTACACCATTAGGATGATAGTGTTACATATAAATGAAATTTTATATCAATACTCTTTAATATATTACGTTGCATAGCGTTCCTATTGATGAAATATGTTCCATAACGAATGACCTAAAAGGGAAAGGTAGTTTTTTTTGTAATGTTCTCGATGAGAATTTTTTTCTTCCTGAATCTGAAAAATATATAAAACAATTCAAAAAATCACTACAATAAGCAAATTGAATAATAATTCGAAAAAATGTTTTTTTTGTTCATTGTTATCGTACACATTGCCTAAAGGATGGTTTTGAGTGTAATCCAAAAACTGTATTTCACCACAGGGTGTCTCAAATTTAGTCAATAAAAACATAACTTTGTTTTCCCGTGTATAAAGTGTATCAATCGTGACTCATTAGGAAATCTGTTCGATGTGAATTAAGATAAATTTTAATCCATTTATTAAAAAAAATTGGTCTAAAAATAAAAGAGTTATTCAAGATAAACATTTGTCAACATTTAAAGACAGTCGTCTTTTATGCATCTGAGGGTAGATAATTCATTCATTTATTGAGAAAATATATCCAACAGGTCATAAGACCCAATTACAGGAGTACATAATACAAAATGAAAAGCTTATATTAGTCCTGAAAAATAGCATTACATACCATGTAACATTATAACATATAAGCATCAGTGGCAATCAGTTATGTAGCACATTATATACTGCTTTCCTAAACTGATATAATGGTAAAAAGAACATATCGATATTTTCTAGACTATTGTTAGGTACGTCGATATCATACATTCTAAGATTCTAATTCTAAATTTAAAAAATATATTGTTCAAACAAAAGCAACAAAGTTTTTCAACAAAATTAATTCATTTTTGAACAATTATTATATTTACTAACGAACTAATCGACAACCTATTTTTTCAATTATTATATTTTATGGAACTGTTTCTGCTTGGAAGTCGTTCATTCTTGTATTTTTTCTTCTCTTTTTGTGACTTTTTGTTGAATGTTTGTCATATTCTCCTGGAAATAAATATTACTGGAGTTTTTTCCCAACACCAAACCGTTATTTTAACAAATCGACGCGTGTTTCGATCACCAAGTGATCATCTTCAAGATGAAGATCAAACTAATCATATGTTCTCACAAAGCTATCCTTATTTATTTTTGAGTGTCTTGAATTAATTTTACAATTTGCCTTATCAACTTGTCTTAAATTAATTTTACAATGTGTCCTTATGTCCAATCTGATAATTGAAATATTATAGGCTATATAAAATCAATTTCACATATTGCCGTATCTACTAGTATTAAATAAATTTTACAATGTGTCCTTATGTAATAGTTGGATAAATTTATAATTAAAATTAATTTCACAATATTGCCTTATCCACTTGTCTTAAATTATAATTTTACAATGTGTCCTTATGTAATAATCAGGTACATCTAATAAATAAAATATTATTTTAACAAGCTATATAGTATACTATTAGGTATTGGTCCACCATCGTTATTCATAATATTATTATGTTTACTTATTTCTACTCTCATAGGCATCTAGATTCCTGTTAAATTGTCTAATTGTCTAACTAATCTTAATGAAATGAAGTCTGTGGAATGGTTTTGTTGCAAAATATGATGGGCGACTGCTGATTTTTCATGTCTTACATATTTTAAGTGTGCTGAGTGTTCCTTATATCTTATTTTAATAGATAATTTTGTCTGTCCATAATATTTTGCATCGCAGTCCTTACATTTAATTTCGTAAATAACAGACTTTTTCGAATTCTCAACTTTGTCTTTTGGACTTCTTAAAAGGCTCTGTAGTGTATGACTTGTTTTGAGAACCACCTTCATATCTAGTTCCCAAGTTCTTCGTGTATCGTATATTCTCCTGGAAATAATTTGGTTCATCCATAAATTGCTTACCACCTGCCTCTCTGCCTCATAATCACATGAAACGAGCTGTCCTTTTATTGCATTGACTGCTGCTAAGATCTCTGTTATACAATACAAAACCTATTCAGTTCAGATCTCTTGTAAAAGTTTAATGTCCAGTATCCAATCTTGGCATATCCTACTGTTAATTGTCAACTAGCATCACAGTTCATCCTCATATTGTATCCAATAATCTGCCTTTGGTTTCACTAACCAAGTTGAGAAAAGCTTCAGATATCAGTACCAATCAATTCATGAAACAAAATTTGTAAAGAAGACTGAATATATATATTTGCTTTGGAATCAAATTGAACTTTCTGTTTAATACTCCATTTAAAGGGGCTATACTCGAATTTCATGTAAGACATTTGAACGTATCGTATATAATTTAGACGTATATTCAGTATCGTGCTAGTTGCATTAAGAACAATTTCCATATTGCTAAAGGTGACATTATTCATTTGTTTTGCAAAAAATAGAATGTTCACTGATACGAGTGTGCTGTTTGGATATGTAACGAATACGTCTTTAGATTTACGTCTCGATGAGACATTCGCCATTGTATTTACCGTGCAGGTGTCAAGCAGTCTACTGTTATACGGTAACGTATTGCATGGGCGTGCAAAAAATATGAGTATGTATTTATAATTTCTTGTTTTTAGATCATGTTTATTGCAGCGTGCAACAAAAGTACATGTGAGGATAAAGAGTAAATGTACATAAGTTATATACTCGATTTTTAAGTACATTTCACGTTACAAATTAATAATAATAATAACAAATAATAATAATAATAATAAATGAGCTTTATTCATTTACATACATTTTTTATAAAGAAAAAGTAAATACAAAAATCAATGAAAGGGCAAAGTTCAGCCGAGGCTGTTCTACAACTGAACCTGAGGGATAGTATATTTTATATAGAAATATAAAAACAATGGTTATAAATTGCAAAGTAAATATTAAAAATCTATTTAGCTTAAATAAGGTAAAATATATAGCAAAACATACACAAAGGTGAGACAAAGGGAAAATCATATGAGCAAGGCATAACATGAATATATTATCTATCCAGAAGACTTCAGAGATGTTTTCAACTTTTTTTTGAAATTATATATGGAGTAGTGTCTAAATTCACTGGGCAGAGCAATATAATGTTTGATAGAGTTGTAAATAAAACTACGAGAAAAGCAGGCTGTCGAGTGTTTTGGAATAATAGTGTGACGGTTTGGTGTCCTCGAATTATTCTGTGATTTTAAAGTTTTATATCTTTCATAAATATAATTTGGCTTTTTGTAAATGAGGAATTTATGTGTATTGACGAGTAGGTGGAACTGCCAGGTTTTAGCAATCGGTAACCAACCTGACACCTCGAACTTGGGGGATATATGGTCGAATTTTCTCACATCATAAGAAACACGAATGCAATTGTTTTGTATTTTTTGTAAGCGATTTACATCAGTTTGTATCAAAGCAGGTCCGTAGATGATTATATCGCAGTATGCTAATGTAGACAATATGAGGGTTTCGCAAAGTTTCAACTTCAATTTGGAAGTCATAATATCTCTATTTTGATAGAGTTGACGTAAGCTACTGTATGAGCTACGACTAAGTGAATTTCATATGTTTGTGAAATCTCAGATCAGCATCTAGCCATGAATCCAAGTTCTTGCTTTCTGTAATTGTTTGTAGTAAGTCTTGTCCAAGTTGGATTTCAATTCTTTTTTCAATTTCCCATCTTTTGTGTTTCGGGCCAAAAGGTATCAGCTGAGATTTTTTAGAATTCAATTTCAGGTTACCAGTTACTTGGAGGAAATCGATAATATAACTGAGTGTCATTTGCATAATGATGAACTGTGCAATGATCTATTATTTTATGTAAGTCAGATATATATAGAGAGAACAGATAGAGAGAACAAATTCACATTGAAGAACATTTTACAAACGTACATTCAATTAATTTAGGGTACAGTTCCCTAATTCATACAGGGTTCTCAAAAATGTACGCTGTGGATGCATGTTATTAATCAATTTGCTACTTTCTTTGTGCACTCACTGTTTCCGAATCAAAGAATGCAAAATACAAACTCTTCATTAAAGTTGTTTTATGTCGTACAAATACAAATTTACATGCGACACGTTAAACGTCTTCTGTCTTTTCCTGTAAAAGGAAGAAGTGGAGAAAGAGATGGGAAAAAGTATGCCCGATTTAGGACGCATCCTCACGACCTAAGGGAGAGGTTAGTTCAGAGTATCCTGCTATTGTAACAGGTACTTTTCGTAACAACAAGTTGACCCGGATATAACTGCAATTTTCTAAAGGTTCAAAACAAATTTCTTCTATATCTTTATATTGAAAAATATCATAAATGGCCTGGTTACAATTCAATACGAACATCTCCACTAAGAAAAGAATTCAAAATATTATCATTTGTACAAAGATGTAGTTTGACATCTCTAATATTTATTTATAAAATAACACTAGTCAACAAAATTTTAACTGTTTTTTGTCACATGAAAACTTATATCAAACTTTGAATCTACTAGGGTCACTAACCAATATTGTATCAATGAAAAAAAATTACATAACAGATTTTTGTCTTGACATCAAAGCATATATTTTGGTGAAAATTACAAAAATCAACTATACTCAGAGAAATTATTACTTACTGTACAATAAATATTTATGATTTTTGTGAAATCTGCTAGCATTCCTGGGCCCAATTTCCATTGATAACGCTTCTCTATTTAGTAAATGTCTTAATGGAATATCTTGTTCGTCACTCACAACACCCAAATCTAGATGAGAGTCAAACATACGTATGTTTTAGGACACATTACACCCCAAAGCTTTATCTGACACTATAAGTTTCTCTATTAGGTCTTTGTGTTTTCCGGTTTATGATTTCCTAGGAAATTTTGGACAACACTCACAAAACATTTCCAGGCGATTTTTTCCTGATCATTTAGTTCTCTTTCAGAGCTCTTATCCTTCATAAGTTGTCGTGATTGTTAGCCTACAAATATTCTCCCTTCAATTTTCGAGTCGCTAAGTTTGGGGAATGTCTCTTTCAGATATAAAAATCCACTGACATCTTTGCGCATAGCTTTTACAAATTTTTCCATCAGACCGAGTGCAACGGTGGTAAAAGTATGTCATCAGGGTGAACTGAAGGCTTATTTTTAACATTTTTACGGCCTGGAGTAAGTGACTCACGCTTGAGCCACATTTTATTTTATTAGTAACTGTTTCTGTGTCTGCTGTCCCATTCGCAAATAAAACAGCAAAATTTTGTGTAATAAACATATAGTCCAAGTAAATAATAAATAACTTTAAAATCGTCACAAATTTTCCAAGCGTGTTCACTTTATTTAATTTTGTCAAGAAGAAATCTCATATTTTCGTGAGTTTCTTTCATATCAGAACCATGAGCAACCGTTTCTGTTATGCAGCAACACTGCTTTCAAACTAGTTTTTGAGGAGTCAATGAACAGTCGCCAGTGACTTGGATCATATTCAAAATTCAATAAATTCATCACAACATAAATATTATTACAATGGACTTTAGGAAAGTAAGGTTTCATTTCATCGTCACAATGTCAAAAATGAGAAAGTTTCCTAAAAGGAGAAAGTAAATTCCAGTCCTTTAATCTAGATCCCAAAAGCTCAGCCTGTTTATTTAGACAAATTTAAATCACGTACTAAATCGTTTAAATCACTTTGTGTCAATAAGTGCGGTTCTTTTAAGTTTGCGGTTCATAACTTGGGTCACTATCTCCATATTCCTCATGCATGAACAAGTTCTGCCGGACTGGAATCACGACTTTCTGGTCGATTTGGAGGTTTTAGCACAAGCAGTTCGGCACTATCCAGGATGGGTCTGTTGGCCGAAGACAAGTTTGGATACTGGATAGTATGTCTGGACTTCGTTGTAATGCCTTTTATTTTTGTTTGACTCAAATAAAAGCCCAACCTAATAGGAGTCTCACACACGTTACACAACATTTATCTGGGACCCAGAATTTATCTTGATGCTGCACAGTAATCCAAAATATTCTTAAAAGCACTGTTGAATTAGTAGAACACTTTTGTTGCATATTTGCGATGTACCTAACGAAAATAAAATGTATGTTAGCTGATGCAATAGCTATACAGCCGCCTAAATAACGTATATTAAGTCAGAAATGAATATATAGCTGTCACAAAAAACTGGATGTGATTAAAACAAAATTATTGTGTATTTATAATGGGGGTAGACCAAAGTTCATGTGACAAAAACACTGTTGACCTGTGTAATTATTAATCTTATCCTTCCCGAAATCTCAGGCTTGATTCCGTTTCATGGTGACATAAAAACCTAAAAATAAAGAATAATGAGTAGGAAGATTTTTCTCTACATGCTTTTCGTTTAATGTCATTTGAAAAAATATTACTGGGAATAAAGAAAAAAATTAACACTTTTTTTTTTGAAGAGTAATTTTTTTATCTCCTGAATTCAACGAAAATCATCGCAATCGTTGAATAGAATTTTGCAAAGATCCAGGTTTGACAGTTTTCTGTTCAAACGACTCGGACTTATCTTGTAAGAACTGTTGTGTTCAGTAATGCATGCGTGATTCAGTCTAGCACCAGTGAGATGATGATGTGAAAATTGTCGATAAAAACCATAATATGATATATAACCAAGTGTGGATTCTACAAGATGGCACATCATATAGAATTGATACACGCATTGGAACAGAACAGTTAGTTACACCTTCGGACCATAATTCGCTACAAATATTCGAAATTCAGAAATTAATATCGTATACTACGTGTTGCAGAGATAAAATCAAAATTATTGATCCATAATAATAACAAACATTATAAAATTCTAATATTTATTGGATAATTTTTGACATTATTGGACATTTGTGGGAGATTGACAAGACGGGGTATCTATGTTCAGGAACTAACGGGAATTTTCGTTTGGAAAAATATTTATTTATTCAACTACAATAATGTAACATAATTTATCTCTTTCAGCGATGCGCTTTTGATGGCGTTTATGATTGTGAAGTGATGGCCCTTCAAGGTTCTCTTAATTTTTGGAAACAGGAAAAGTCACACGGAGCCATCTCTGGCGAACGTGGAGACTGGAGCGTGTTTTAAGTAGTTGGCCAAAAATTCACAAACAAGCAATGGAACTCGAGCTAGTGCATTATTGTAGTGCAAAAACCACGGATGATTTTGCCACAAATACGGGCGGTGATCGTTATCTTCAACGTCTTCATGGCCATCTTGGAAACGCTTACGTCACTCGTTAACTCCTGTTTCACTCAGATCAGACACTTTAGGCTTTATTTAATTTCTCACACAAAATTTTATACAAATTATTTGATTCATTTGTTTTAATAAGCTAAATTCGCCGTGCTCTGAAGAACAGGTTCTAACCTCAGCGGTTGCCACAGACAAAGTAGACAATGAATACAGATGAATATTTTATTATACTGCAGGAGCTTGTATACCGACTTGAAAAAAATTGGCAATGGGATTCTCAGAACCCGTGAAATCAAAATATTCCCGTTATTTTCTGAACCTACCTCATATCTTATGGGTTCATCACTTCGGTTACTTTCGGTTATTACTTCAATGGGAATTCTTCTGAGGAATAGATACATATTCCAAAACACAACTGAAAAAATAATAGCAACCTCAATATTTCGACCTTATAAAAACAGTAATGTGAAAAATAACATTATTCATATTTCTTTGTAAACGCTGATGTTGCAGTTCTAATTAACAAGAAACGCCCATGCATTTTCTTATCTTACTCATTTACTTTAATAACGTTCTATGCGCACTGAATGTGTGTTCCAAATCATGAGAAAAATATGTAGCCGTTTCAAGGATAAATTCCTTGAATCACTTTTCATTAGCCACAAGAGTGATTTGATTCGTTTTTTATTGTATTGAAAAACGACTCCGTGATCTATCGATAATTATAGCGACAAAATGGAAATTACTTACCAACCTACCTACCTTTTTTGCTAACCTTTCCAATTCCTGTATTCAACTGTTTCTATGTGTCTGCTTAGACGATTTCACTTTTTTTTGTTACCAGAAAAAACCTGTTTCTTTCATCACGAAAGAAACAGGTTTTCGTAGTTGTATTATCACCCAAATCTGATCCTAATTTTTTGGTCAATCACTGTATAATCGAAAAATTGATAAAGGTAAAAATGGCAAATGCCAGGAGAAACACTAGAAAATGTATGTTGATAATCCACATATAAAATGGAAGAAAAAGATAAAAGAACTACTTCGATGATATAAAGTTATGAATGTTTGGTGGATAAATTGATGAAGCTTTATAATAGGGGAGCCCAAGCGGGTATTTCGGGATTTAGTGAAGCGCGGCTGATTAATATACAGGAGGATACCTTGTACCCGGTTGAATACCTCAACCAAATATAAATATTAGCCCCATATATAAGGCCGCCCGTGAAGGATAAAGCATCAGATTAGCAAAAAAAAATTGATCATCAGGAATTCTCGAGCGCATCAGATTAAGGTAGGGTGAGTTATTTACATGCTAAAAAGTGTATATTTCAGTAATCTGACAATTTATTACTATTACTCTCTTACTCCGTCCCCACTCTGAATTCTGTTGCCATGACGCTATCACAGCTGATCACAGAGACTCGTTCGTGATGAAGATGAAGATGATGATTAATTAATCAATTGATTATAAAAAATTAAATTTTTTTGAGCATTTAAAAAAAGTATGTACTTATAAATACAAGTATTCTACCTAAAAACATACACGTATTTATTTGCATGCTATTTTCTGAGCTTTTCAATTAATTAAGTTCAATTATTTAAAAAAATATATATTTTTTTTGTCAGATTAGACGAATCCCTCTAGATAATCGTCAGATTATGAGACAGCATGTCTAGAACATAAATATGAACGATATATATCTTAATCTGACGCGTTTGATTATTTCAAAATGGCGAATTTTTCTTGCACATTATAATAATGGCCGCGAGTTTGCGTCAGATCGAAATCGTCAGATTATTGAATGAGAGTTTTTTTTTGTTGCACTCAACACCCCCTTAGAAAATCTGACGCTCTCGATAAAATTTTTTTCTTTTCACTTTCAACCCTTACGTACAACCACCCGCTTCATGCAAACGATCAAATTAACATACGAACATTATTAAAAATACGTAGGGCATTGATGCAATCAATATCTGACGTGCTCGAGTATGTCCATGCAACAGTATTTTTTACATATTTAAAAATCTACAGCCGCTTCCCCCACCGATCATCTAAGCTTTGCAACCTAATATGTCTCTATGAAGCTCGAGTAAATCCCCATTTTGCATCGTGGGCTCCCCTATTATTAATAATTTGTGTTACTCATTCGTAGGAAAAGTAGTTATTTCAGATGACAGTTTTTTCTCTTGATTTAATCTAACGAAAACAATGATGAACGCTTTTGTATTATCCCTAATAGACATAGACGCAAATACGCATGCAAAACATTATAAATATTTATTGTGATAAAAAATTGAAGACATTAGTGATATACTGGACACCATTAAATTCAACATCATTTGATTGAGTAGATTCTCCAAAGGATTGAAGTCTTGTAAACGCTATAATATTCTTGCGTGGTAGAAGCAGTTCAATTTTTTTTTAGTTGCCAGATATACAGTCAAAGGCCAAAAACAAACCTTATGAACGCAAGACGCGATGTAATACAAGAATACCAATAACTTTAGATGTTCATCTGATAAAAGCATTGGAAAAAACAATATACGACTGTTATAATAGCAATTACATTCCTTCAAATGAAATCACAAGGGAGAAATTGAATACTTCCAGCCATAACGTGACAAAACAACTCTTCAGAATTGGATAAAGAAACTAGGATTTAGATTTAAAATAATAAACAAACGTCAATAAGTTATGGAAAGCAGAAGAATAGTGGAATTGCGTGATAAATACTTTGAACAAATAACTAAATATAGACAAGAACAACGGCAAATTTTCTATTTGGACGAAACTTGGTATGACAATCACGAAACAGTTACGAAAGGGTGGACTGATGGTTCGAGAATGTGTACGTCTAACATGCCTGCAAACAAAGAATCGCGACTAATCATTGTGCATTGCGGAGGAAGTGAAGGATGGGTTCCGAATTCTTTGAAATTATGTGGAAAAAAATTTAGGGCTACAATGTTGACTATCATAAGAACATGGAAGCTAATATTTTCGAGGAATGGTTTGAAAACATTGATCCCAAATTTGGATGCGAACAGATTAATAGTTCTTGACAATGATTATTGTTAGGCCATTTGCAAACAAATGCCCAAGGTTTACCTGCAAAACATTTCACTACGCCCTAACTGAGTTTTCAGAATCTCGCTTAAATGCATGTCATTCACAAATAAACGAGGCGCCCTGTACGAAATACGCACCAATATAGAGTTTGCCAATTAGGGCTCAGAATGCCGCGAATCCGTAATTAGGCGATTCTGTCGATAAAACTATAATATTTTCAACACATGCAATGAGAAATGTACTTTTTCATACTATTAATATGGGAATGAACACATGAGATTCGGAGATATCTTTACGAGTGTTGAAATATGCCGAAGAAAAATTCTTTAAATGTCGAAATTGGAATCGAATTATGATGAGGCGAAAAAAAAAATCTAACGAACTAATTAGTTCCAATTGATTGATGTTTGTAGCAAATGAAAAAAAATATATAAATTCTTGGTTATATAACCTTAAGCTGAGAAAAGACCGAAACGTACGTTGATGTAATTACAAACGAATACATGGTGAAAATACTGAATTTTCCACAAAAACAATTGCATGTGTTGCATTTGATATTTACTTAGGTATAAATAAAAACCTTTATAGTTATTAGATGCACATCAAATTTTCGATTTTGTACCGGTAAACCTAGATTTTGCTTTTTATGAAAAACAAGAATCTGGAAAAACTGCAATACCATTTCCTAAAAGACCAATAGTGGCGTTAGGATTCTGAAGGATCCCGATTTGTACTGAATCTTGTTATTCAAAATTACATTATTTCTTTCACAATTACACTTGATATAATCCATTCACAAACAAGTATTTTATGTCACTAGTTCACTTGCGACATTTATTTACGACTAGCGATCCGCCCCGGCTCCGCACGGGTGCAATGCTGATAGTAAATGTAAATTCACACACCTGAAATTTAAGGGCATGGAGAAACACTCATGAAAAGGTAACTTTATTTTATGGACGCACTTTTTCCTCTTTGGCTGGCGCCCCAGTTGGAATATTCAAAACTCCTTTCTTATTGAACCTCTACCCCCAGGGAGGGCGCCCCAGTATTTGAAAACCCTTTTTTATTGCACATCTTCAACATAAAATGAACCTGCATGCAAAGTTTCAGCTTCCAAAAATCTACCGGTACGGACAAACAGTGATGGAAAGGTAATTTTCATATGTAAACGCACCCCTTCAATCCCCAGGGAAATCCCTAGTTGGATTATTGAAAAATTATTTCCTATTGCACTTCTACAACATATAACGAACTTACATACAAAATTTCAGCCTCCAAAAATATAGCGGTACGAAGAAACATTAATGAAAAGGTTAATTTCATATGTAAACCCACCCCTTTTATTCCCAGGGGGCTCCCCAGTTGCAATATTTAAAAACCTTTCTTATTGCACATCTACAACATAAAACGAACCTACACACAAAATTTCAGCCTCCGAAAATATAGCGGTACGGAGAAACAGTGATGAAAGGTAAGTTTCATATGAAAACGCGCCCCTTTTATCCTCAAGCCCCAGTTGAATTATTTAAAAATCATTTCTTATTGCACATCTGCAACATATAACGAACCTACATACAAAATTTCAGCCTCTGAAAATATAGCGGTACGGAGAAACATTGATGAAAAGTAATTTTCATATGTAAACGCGCCCCTCTTATCTCCAACGGGAGCGCCTCAGTTGGAATATTTGAAAATACTCTCTTAGTGCGCATCCATGACCTAAGAAGCACCAATATACCAAATTTTAGCTTCCTAGGACTTACCAGTACGGAGAAACAAAGATGAATGAGTGTGTGTTGTTAATTGAGTGACTTTCGCATTCATAAGTATAAAATATATATTGCTGGAAGGTTGAGAATTCAGTACTTGGCAACCTGTCAAAATAGACAAAAGCCTATGTATAGAGTTAATAATTTTAAAAATGATCTTTCTTCTTTTCTTTGGAAGATTCCCACATGTTTTGTATCAAGATGGAGTAGCAAAAAGCCAAAAACTTTCTTTTCCATAAAATTCAGTTTGTGACTTCTACCGCGCAAAAAAGGGTATGAACAAATGTCCAACTATTCGAGGAGATCTTTTCCGCTAGGTGGTGCAAGCTTCAACACAACACTAAGGAAAGTAATTGAGACATCAATATTTTTTTTATTCTACAGATATAGTGTGCTCCAAAATAACAATGAGCAAATGACTTTCCTTTTATCCAAGATGCGGTTTTCCTCTTAAATTTTCAAGCCTTAAGGGACCAACTTCTCTCGATACAAAAAATAATATTTTATGATTGATCGTCTATTAATTTTTCATTGAATTTAAGCGTTAAAAAGCATCACTGATAAACAAAATACAATAAATATTTGATATATTTCACGATGAACAACCCGATTTCCGGAATGATACTTAGCAGAAACCAAAAATGCGAGAAAACATCTGACCACCAATTTTCATTTCAAAACAGATTTGCCTGTTCGCTTGTGTCATTTAGGATTGCAATCCACAAGTAGCTCGGATCAATACTCAGTAATTTTGATACGTTGTGGAAGTTGGAATAATTATCGTTTTGGTATCTCATATAAGCTATTGGTTACATAATTCAGGTTACATTTCTGTTATTATAGGTTCAGATTTAATTAACCTAGCTAAATAACATTTACTACGTTATTGTTCATTTAAGGATTTGTTTGTCAAACAGCGTCAGTTTACTTGAGAAGGGTTTAATAAACCGGAACCATAACAAAAAAAAATGTTAGTAGAAGTTAGGCAAAAGTTTTTTTTCTACGGATGCTATACAATGTACCACTTCTCTCATCGCTTTCATACGTTCAAAACGAAAGATGTGTCACGCAGTGAGAAATATCCGCCAATACAGTGAGAAATAATTTCTCACTGTTATCCCGATAACCCAAGTGAGTCATGAATTGTTACATGTCGGTTTGATATGACACGTTGTCCATGTTAACAACGCTACGCCGACGATTTGCGTGTAATATCCAAGTAGCCCATTGTCGGCGTTTCCATAATAACAAAACCGAAGCACTGCATAATTATTACTGTCAACTTACCCAACGAAAATAGTTTATTGTTGATTGTTATAGTATCAACAGTTCAGATTTATTAAATATTGAATATAATGGAATACAAATATTTAGAATTGAAAAATACACCTCCAGAACTTGTTCAGAAAGTAATAGATGTTTGCAATAATTTGCTACCAAGCACATAAAGAGTAAAATATTAAATCGCTTACAGAAATTTTATGGATTGGAAAATGAAAGCCAAGGTAAAGTCTTGTTCCGAAAATACCTTGTTATAGTTTATTTTGAAGACTTGTCAAGAAGATTGAAATTGAAATGGTCTCAGTACTCGATGTTGATATATCAAAATACGTAAAACAGCGTGCAGTTTTAAAACGCAAGTCGGAAAAATATGCTCCAAAACAGTCAAAAACATCAACTTCTGAAGAAATTCAACAATTTTTAAAAGATGCACCTGATGAAAAGTATTTGTTGATAAAGGTATGAATTGAAAATTTTTAAATTGTTATCTAAAAATGAATGTTTGGTTTTTATTTTAGGCTGCTTTAGCTATTGGCCTTACAGGGGCATGCCGTTATGATGAACTTCGAAAATTAAAAATTGATGACATGGAAGATCTTAATTCGACCCTTTTAATAAAATTAACCGATACTAAAAGCAAGGTTCCTTGTGTATAAATGCATTTGACACCATGGCGAAAGAAATATCGAAATTTTTGCAATAACTGAACCCTGAATTATATACTGGCCACTGTTTCTGAATGCCATCTGCGACTATTTTAGTTAATGCAGGGGCAAATCTTTTAACTTCAAATCCCCATGGGGGTTGGAAATCCAGCAATGTTGCTGAATCCATAGCTAACATAGCTAACTCCATAGCTAACAAAATGAAAATTTCAAACAGTATAGCCATTCAGCCTCCAGCGCCATTAGAACTTGAACACAACAATGCTGTGGAACCTCAGTACGTTTCCCCATCAACTACTGATGGAGTTTATTACTTGAGTTTTTTTCCCAACACCAAATCTTTATTTTTAACACCTCGACACGCGTTTCGATCACCAAGTGATCATCTTCAAGATGAAGATTAATGAGGAGGAAAATTAATCGAGGTGTCGAGGTGTTAAAAATAACGATTTGGTGTTGCGAAAAAACTCCATTAATATTCTTTATTGAAAATATGTTGAAACGAAACGACTTACCAGGAATTACTTTACAAAATTGTTCAAATATAACTGTTAATTACTATTTTGAATAAAATATAAAAATGAATTAATAACGTACAAATATCATTATGTATGTATTTTAATTTTTAATACTTGAAAACAACGCAACCGTAGAAAAAGTACAGTGTACAATGCGTGAGAAATTGACATATTTCTCACTCGCTTGTGAGAAATATGTCGTTTTCCTCACTTTTTGTACAATATACTAATTTCTCTGTCCTATATTTCATTCCCACACATTCATCTTTATGTACACCAGAAATATATCAGATGTCTGATAGGACATCGGAACTATAATTTTTTAGGTCTACATAATAATAAATAATATTTTTCACATTATGGGAGGTGAAAATACCCAAAGAAGGTCGATAAAAAACTTCTCCACCAAAATGACTTTCGTTCAATGAATAATTAAACTTATACCACTTCGTTCTCAATCAGCGTTGCCATATTCCTACCTCTTTGCATGTTTATGAGTTAGGCAGTGATGTGATGACCCCTACTGTTTGTTTACTCTTAACACGAAGTAGTTGGGGAAAGTGATGAAATAGTTCAGAAATTGACTAATGTCAATGTAATGTGAAATAAATAATGACAGCGTACGCAGCGCCCTCTAGACGTTACATGAAAATTAATACGAAATTAAGATTTCCCATGTCAAAAAAACTCCGTGTATCAAATTTCGTGGAAATAACTTAATTTTGGCATGAGTTATTTTCAAAAAGCGAACAAAAAATTTTAATTTCAACACCCTGTATCTCCGAAACGAAGCATTTTCGGACACAAGTTCATATAGACTTTTTTTCTTAAAATTGTCTCAGGAATACGTCACTTCAATATTTTAATGCACTTATGTTACACCCTGTATAAGCATATATGTGTAAGTAAGCACATGTACTTGGGGTAAAATGAAAAAAATCTCAGTGAAAAATTACATGAATTTGCTAATCGGTTTTACCCACTCATGAATTTGATTTTCTATTCCTTTGGTTTTTCCGGGACTTCTGGGAAGATATAAATTTATTTTAAAGCACAGTGTCAACTACTTCGAAGTATTTGGAACCATGTTCTTATTTGTCATCTAAATCTAAAGTTATAACTAACTTTAAAAAATTATCTCAATTGATTTGTTTTGTTGAATTTTCCAGATATATGTCACTTCAAAATAAATTCTGCTTATTTGATAATCTTGATTTAAAAAAAAATGGTATGAACTCATTTGGGTTCGAAGGATACACTTGTTCAGTTCTTTAGGTTATCACATCGATTAATTTCTTAGGAATAATTGTTATTGATGCTTTGTTGTCTAAAACAAATCGACCTGTTCAGTGAAGTTATTGCTTGTGAAACTTTTCAGCTAAGATGAAAAGTGAAAAAGTAATTTTTTATTCCACATTCGTTTATATAAACCCTACCCATACATCATCAATTATAATATATAAATTGTCACAACTACGTGACAAATGTATTTCAGTATTCTAGGTGACAGAACGATATATCTATTTTCTCTTTGTTGTCGTAAAACTTTCAACAGGAATATTTTAGATATCTAATACCCAGTAATCTGCGATAAACAACTTCCATTTCTATCCCTGACTTTAACAATATTTTGTCATTTAAAGTTTCATGACAGAAACATATTTGAATATTGGCAACATTGTTAAATAAATAGAGATCATCGACTCTGCAGGCTTTGTTCCAACTTCTTTTTCCTCCTATTTTTAATTGTTTATACAGTTCGCAAAGACACGATTTATTAGACAATTAGGCTATTATTATAAATTACTCCCAGTACTTCGCTGAAACATTGATTATTCCGCTGAAAAAGTGATGGATTGTTTTACCCGCGATTTCATTAAAAATCATGAAATCATAAACAAAATGAAATTGGTGTCATTAGACGTTCTCGTGTCACTTTGCCTTTGATTTTTCATTCTGGTTAGGTGTATTCATCTGGTAATTACGATGAAGTCAATAATATTCAACATGGAAAAAATTGGCATCTAATATTTCTATCCAATTATTAGTATTGATACGTTTCAGGACAATTTCAAGCCCAATTAAAGGTATCGGAAGACAAAAAACTTGTATCGCGACTTCCAGAGGTAATAATTATCTTATTATCGCAATTATTATTATTGATTTGTCTGTAAACATTACCTGATAACTGTTGGGCTTATTAACTGAATAGAATGTAATAAATAATTCATTATGCAGGGTATTTAAATTGCCACAGGAACTCGCAAGAACACAGTAGCGTATCGATATGATACTTTTCAAATAAAATAGAATTATCGTCTGATAGTCGATTAATTCCGTCAGCAAGCAATTTGTGTGCTCGGGATTCGATGAAATCGACAAAGGCCGTTTTTGTCTGGTGCTGATTGGGGGAGGTTCTAGTGGTGAGGGAGTTATCAAAGTGCTTGAAAAGATGGTAGTTGGTTGGCAAGATGTCTTGGGAGTATAATAGTGGATGGGGCAGAACTTCGTCTCTCGGACGGTGATTTGTGAAACATGCGGACGCGCATTGTCATGAAGCAAGATCTGGCCTCTTGTGTTGACCAGTGCCGACTGCTGCCGACGCAATTTTCGGTACGTTTCGTCGGTTTCCTCACAATGAGATTTTTCTGTGTTGGGTTGACCCGGTTACATCCGCTGACCACCATACAGTAACCATGGTCTTTTTTGGTGGGTTTTCGCCTTTGGGAAGTGCATGGATAGCTTATTGGTGTTCATCCACTAACCTAAACGTCTCCTGTTGTCGTAGTTAATCCACTTTTCGTCACACGTGACGATCCCTTCCAAAAAAGGATATTTTTGGTTGAGCGAAAGTAAAGAAGATTAGACCTCGAAACGTGACAATTTTTGTCGAAGGTTCAAATCGTGGGGCATCCACTTTTCGAGCTTTTTGACCTGTCCAATACATTTTTAACCATCATAAACAGCATGAGAGCTGACGCCCAGTTCTTCCGCTTTCACTAGGGTCCTCAACTCCTCGTCCTGGATTACTGTAGGTCGACCAATTCGAGGATAAGATATCCGAAACGAAATTTCACGAATCAACGTTGAACATTACACTGGGAAAAATGATTGAAATTTACCTCGGAATTTTCATTTCGAACGAAGAAAATTACTTCTGTTTTATTGAAAATATACTCTCTCTATTGAATAATTCACATCCCCGAGCGTAATTTCAGTAGGCAATGTACTTTTCATTGAGAATTAAATATTCATCTAATATATGTGTGAAATCATAACGTATTATTTCATGTGAAGAGAATTACTAACTGGACGATGGGTATTCCCCCTTAGTGAAATGTAAATTTTCGCCATCTCTCTATCGAATGTAAAATTACGCTTGTATTTGTGAGTGATTATTGTATTGTTCATTCTTGTCTACAGAAGCGCATCGGTTTGTTTGTCTGACGTGTGCGTTAGAATATTTTTGTTGTTGGTGAGTACATTTCTTGTAAAATTTCAATAACTAGTTCAATAAACAGATGAATTCATTGAGTTTTCTCGTTATACATTATAGAGTGTTTTTTTATTACCAGTATATCCTAACCTTTTCAAATAATTACAGAACATATATTTGAAAATGTTTGTGATAATTACTGAATGATATTGAGAAAAAGAGAAAAAGAGATATACTCGATAGCAGTGGCGTGACTCATCAGTGACGCCGTATGCACGATCCATTTTAAAAATGAATTTCGATGAGGAATAAAGTTTCATATTGGTGGTTGCAAATATCGGACAATGTTAAATCGTAATTTCATTCACCTAAAAAATATCTGAACGTTTTATTCGTATCTCTCATAATTTTGGATAAATTTGAGGATTTGTGATTCTTATTATTGAACTTGAAAACATTTTTGCGATGGGAGGCAAGTAGGAACTCAAAATTGGAGGAATTGAGAAACACTTTAGGACCTTTTTGTTTCTGTTGAAGAGGTGAACAAAACACTTCATCACCACTTCATACCATATCATTATAGCTATATTTGCTATATTTCAGAAAATGTTGGAAAACATTTGGAAAAATCTAATTTTTTATTTAAACGGTTGAATATGTATCAAAAATTTTTGAGAAATATTAATATTGAAGTCAAACTTTCTCTTTTAGGATAATAACAGCAATTGAGGAAAAAAGAAAAAGAAATATTACTTTCATTTATCTTTCCGAATAATACCACCATGAGCAAGAAAGAAAATGTGTTAATTTGAAGATTTTTTTTTTATTTTGTACTGTTATTTGACTTTTTTGAAAATGAAAAAAAAAAATCATTCCAAGAATGTATATGAACTTATTTTGTATATACATATTTTTTTTAATATATCAATGTTTAATATGTCTTGTGCATTCAATTATCTAAATTATGAGGAAAAATGGCCACTTAAGAGTCAAGAGTCAACATCCGATTGAGGTATCATTGTCTTCAAAACTACTCTGAATACGGACCTTCTTACAACGGAATATCCCAAGGTAATATAACCCGTAAATGAAAAATTACAATGTAAAATTTTATCAGAGTATAGAATTCCACTGTGAAATTATATAAAAGTGTAAAATTCTACTGTAAAATTCTGTCAAGAGTGTAATATATCGATATAAGTTTATATCGCAAATTTACCCTATAAAGTTTTATTTCAACACAAAAGTACACTCCAAATGAAAAATTACACTGAAAAATTCCACACTTGTCTTCGGGGTAGAATTACAAAATAATATTCCGCATGGAATGTGAGATCACACACAAAAGTAATTTCTCGCTAATATGGGCGGTAATTAAATTGCCACCGGTACCGGTGGAAAAATTTTTACCAGTGTATCATGGCTAAATTCCTGGTTAATTTTTCGGTATGTTTCGGCAGCGCTTTGGCTGATTTTAAATTCATAGAGAAAACTTGGTCGAAAATCGCCTAACTACATCATAGGCTGAAAAGAGAAAAATGAACAGCATCGAGAGTTCAAAATTCTCTAGCGATCAGTATACACCGTCACACAATAGAATACATATTTAGTTAGATAGGGAGCTACAAAAACGCATGACATTTAAACGGACAAAACTTTTGAAACGACCCTGGCATAACCTTCAAATCATAAGGCTCGCATCAAAATGTATTCTGTAAATATAAATGAAGCTCTAAATTCCACTGAAAATATCCCAGAGGACATTGTGAATAGTACTAAAAAAATTATTCGCGAAGTGTTCACTTATTTAAGTTTTACGTTGATTGATTGCAAATAATTCTTAGTGTTCCCATTTGGGAATAGGATGCAATATAATATAATGATAAGTGAATATATTTTTGTGATATTTTTCTCATAATCTCGTGTTTTTTCAGTATGAAATTCATTCGCGTGTCCGATGATTCTGAAAAAGATTTCCCCATTAAGGAAGAACCCTGGAACCTTTCAAAACTAAGTCCAGAAATGTATATGTGGTGTTCGCCGAAAAAGAGTCGTGTACAAAAACAAGTTTTCGAGAATGGCGCGTTTCGCAGTGTATTACTACTATTAAGAGGGTAGCCCAAGCTGGGATTTCGGGATTTACTAAAGCGCGGCAGATTAATATACAGAGGGATACCTTGTACCCGGTTAAGTATCTCCATCAAATATGAGCCCCATATATAAGGCCGCCCGTGAAGGATAAAGGATCAGATTAGTAAAAAAAAGTTGATCATCAGAAATTCTCGAGCGCATCAGATTAAGGTAGGGTGAGTTAATTATATGCTAAAAAGTGTATATTCCAGTAATCTGAGAATTTGAGAGTGCCGTTAAGAAAGGGAGGGCAGCAAAGTTGTAAACAAATATCGTCATTTCGACATTCTCCAGCGTAGCTAACTTTTTTTTATTTTGAAGGAAATAATTCAAGGATAACGAAAAATATATAATCTGACGATTTCCGCAAGCCGAAATAACAGAAATTCGTAGTTAAAGTTTAATGCGTACAGTTGTGTGATACCTATATTTCCCTCTCGAGTTTCTATTCCCCTTTCACTTTTTCTCTATTACTCTCTCACTCCGTCCCCACTCTGTATTCTCTTGCCATCACAGCTGATCACAGATACTCGTTCTTGGTGAAGATAAAGCTGATGATTAATTAATCAATTGATTATAAAAAATTTAATTTTTTGAGCATTTAAAAAAAATTACTTACTTATAAATACAAGTATGCTACTTAAAAAACATACACTTATTTATTTGCATGCTATTTCCTGATCTTTTCAATTATCTAAGTTCAATGATATAAAAAAATATATTTTTGTCAGATTAGGCGAATCTCTCTAGATAATCGTTAGATTATGAGGCAGCACCTCTAGAACATTAAGATGAACCATATATATTTTGATCTGACGTCCTTGAGTATTTCAAAATGGCGAATTTTTTTTTGCACATTATAATAATGGCCGCGAGTTTGCGTCAGATCGAAATCGTCAGATTATTTAAAGAGAGCTTTTTTTGTTGCACCTAATACCCCCTTAGAAAATTTGACGCGCTCCAATAAATGTTTTTTTCTTTTTACTTTTAACACTTACGTACAACCACCCGCATCATGCAAACGAAAATTATCAAAAATACGTAGGACATTGAGGCTATCAATATCTGACGCGCTCGAGTATGTCCATACAACAGTATTTTTTACATATTCAAAAATGTATAGCCGGTTCCCCCACCGATGAAAAGGTATATATCATATACCATTTTTTTCTTCTTATCATCTAAGCATTGCAACCTGATATGTCTTTATGACGCTCGAATAAATCCCCATTTCGCATCGTGGGCTCCCCTACTATATGTAGACGCCTTCACTGGGGTTTAAAGTCTTGATATCATTGGTCTGGGTATCTGTGACGTAATTCCTTCAATCTGCGATGTTTATTCTCGTGGTAGTTTGACGAGTCTGTGATTGGGCTACAAGGCAGCTGATTAAAGTAACCTTTTCTTAAGTTTTCCTTCCTGAGTTTTCTATCGTATCACCACAGATGTCTTCTTTCAATTTCCTAATTTTCGTGAGCATTTCATCGTGAATTATCAACTTTCATAAATTCTATGCGGTATGTAATTAAGATGAATCTTGCGCAAATTCTGGTTTATCTAAATATTACATCAAAAAATTCTGAAAAGAGTATGCTGAGTTTGAGTAGAATTTGAATAATACACAAGGGAATAGTTGTCGTGTCGTAGAACTTGAAGAATATGTCGTACCTGTACCTGAAGCTTTTTCAGTGAATGGTTCTGAGCTTACTATTACCAAATAAAGGTGTGAATAATTTTGTTTTCGCAAGTTTGACGAAGTTTACGTGAAAGAGCATGCTTTCAAGTGTCCGAAACCGTCGTTGAGTCAAAACTAATTTTCTGACACACTATGTATATACATTTTTTCGGCGAACATCACATATGTTGGAAATTATTGAAATTAGATGATTGCATTAAAATCATGTCCACTGGTTCTAAATTTTGACTTTTATGTTTCCGTTGATACTTCCTAGAAAAAAAAATAGGTAAGAACATTTTTGTTTGGGAAAGAAAGTTTTTGGCTTTCTACTACTCCATCTTGATACAAAAAAAGGTCTTCCAAAGAAAGGAAGGAAGTGATCAATTTGAAAATAAGTAACCCTATACATGGATGTGTAAATCATGCAAAGAAGTAACTTTCAGACACAAACTGAAAGAAAGTCCTCTTAAAACAGCTACTTTCATATAAACATTGAATTACACGAAAGAAAAAAATTCTTTCGAAACAAATACTTCTATATGAACACTGAATTATACAGAAGATACTTTTCTCTACTCAGTTTGTATTTCAAACATTCGTTGTGGAATAAAATCAGATATCATTCACATGAGTTCTGCTATAAATGAATGGTAACAAATTGCACTTACATGGAACACTGTCATCCTCACTGGTATACATCGATGTTTCGCCGTAAGACATGTGCCCTAAGGCTCTTCAGTACCAAATTGGATAACATTATTACACACAATTCATTCATGAATTGTGTATATTTTGTATCAAGATCGAGTAATAGAAAGCCAAAAACTTTCTTTCCCAAAAATTAATCACTCCTAAAAATATAACCCCTTCAATTCAAACACTTTTGTATTCTTGTATGCACTTAGTAAATACTAGCACACAATTTCATACTTTTGGCAATAGCCTTTTGAAGCTATGAGTACCGCCTCTGAACTTACTACTTTGTCTGCATAATTGCGAATTATCAGTGGAGTGTATCAAACCGAGTTTGACTACTATTTCGTTATTACACAAACTATCTTTGTATATTATTTCTGTATTTTTCCTTTTATTCTCGTTAAGCTGCTGGCTGGAATTCTTCCAACAATGTCCTGAATGCTTCTATGACGGTAGGTTTTTATACCATTGAAACGCGTTATTTATATATTTCTCCAACGAATCGCTTTAGCTTTCTAACGAAATGATTTATTTTGCCAGCGATCTTACTTTAAATATATAAACTTAGTATAATTTACGATATTCGCGTCTCCGATGAATAACTGCTATTTATCGGAAACTTGTTAAAAGGTGTCGATTTTCTTTTGAATTATTGTTGAAAGATGATAGAATTGAATTCAGAATAGGTCTTCAGTCTGTCCTTATCTGGAGAGAACTTTTTTCGTTGTCTGAACTTTCATGTATTTTTTTTAAATAATTTTCTGAAATAACATATCACTAACCTACAGTGTGTCCCAGCTAAAACTTGTCACCCTTCTATATTTGCGAACTCGTGGAAAAAAATTGAAAATGGCTCAGAACCGTCTATTTTTATTTCAAGGGGGAACACTTTCACCAAATACTTCATCATTGTGTAGTCAACCCCCTCAATCCCCAGCACTCCTTACTTCAGAATTTTCAATGGACCCACTATACTTGTGATACATCATTTTGAAGAGAATATTACAATTGATACTTGGAACAATCATGAAATACAAATCAAATCAGAGAACTGAGTTTATAAAAAAAAAAAGAAATAAGAGAAAAAAAATCACCTCAAAGGTGCTGCTTCGTTCTCTCCTGTCCATAAAAGAGGACATATATGCCTCATCACTCACATGCTATTTTGGTGAAATTGGGAATACGTGTGAATCGTTGTATTCACTTCTGTCCCCACTATGTGGGTGTCTGCAATATGCTGTGTAATGCTTTGTAAGTAGTCCCACTATGATTTGAAAGTGCATATAGATTGTAACGACAAGGAGCCACATTGTCTGCTGTATAATTGCTCGTAACTAATTCATCTGAAGATGAAGATGAAGTGGGTTGTTCATATTCAAATATTTCAGCTAGAATTCTTTTGCTTTTTCGCTGTCGTTCAATTTTTCGTGATCTCCGTTAAGATCAGTTCAGGTCTCACTGTAATTCTGAGGTCCTCATGTACACCTTCTAAAAGATATCTAAGGAAATCGTGGGCGTCTTGATGGGCAGAACCCATGAATCTAGAGGTAAATCTTTGAATCTGACTTTTAAAATAGAGGGTGTTAATTACTCTATCAGATGAATCTTCTGACCTTTCCTTGATAACTTTTGCGAACGCTTTGATTAAAGCACCTTTCATAGTAGAAATACTAGTATAGTAGAAATACTAGTATTGATATCTTCCATGTATGTATCCTTTTTTAAATATTCCAGCAACCATCTCGTGTTTGATAAACATTGGATTACACTGTTCATGAAGCATGTGTTTTCAATATTTTTCAAGCCATTAAACCCAAGAGTTCTGAGTAAAGAATGTATCGCCGATCTATTGTTGTAACTGTTAATACTACGTTTGCTACTACTTTATTCTGAGTAAACACGGATACCCCTTCATTGGATCGGTGAGATGAGGAATTTGAAGCAAAACTGTTCAAGACTGAATTGGATATTAGTTCTTTTGGGGACTGTGAGGACTCAGCCACAAGACTAAACTCAGTCTCATTTAGAGTTCCCACTTCCTTTTCTGTCAAAGTTTGACCGTATTCTGTCTGTCTGTTGTAGTGATTCAAGAGGAAAGTTTATGTGTAACATGTAATAATGATTTGTGTGAATTGGTTGAAATATGATGTTATCCTTGAGAAGTCGAAGCGGTTTCGCTGATGCTATCCGGAAAGTTTGCATGGAAAACGCTGCCTAATCGTTTTCATATATGAGAAAACAATTCACCACATATTGTTCTTTTTTAATACGTTTACAAAAAGTTCGTGATGGCATATGGTTATCTTTCAAGGATGCTATATCCAATTAAATTTTCGAAATAATGGCCACATATTATATTAGACAGATACGTTATTTCACGTACTTGAATTATTAGCACTTTGAAGGTGAAAGTATAATTTTTTGTACCTTTAAGTGGATAGGAACTTTACTGTATCAAAATTAAAATCAACAGTTGTTTACACACTTCTTTTATTCCATCATTATTAGTTGAAACCTGATATTAGCTAAGCGACAAATTGGGTTGATTTAAAATGAGTTTATCATCAACACAATAATAATAATAATATTAATCATTTATTTCATTAAGACAGTTACGAACCATATGGAAAAAGTCAGTTGCTTACATTTAAAATACAATAATACTAAAAAATTCATTTCACAGCCAATTGCCACGATAAATTCATTCAGTTTATAAAAACACTGTTCTGTCAAAAAGGATTTCAAATTATGTTTGAATGATCGTTTTGTCAAGCAGTTTTTCACATTCCAGGAGCCATAGGACTGGGAGATTATTGGTGGGTTATTTTCAATTTTCCAAATGGAATTGAAAAGTCATTCAAATTAAAAACAAGATCAATCAATTTTAATTTTTAGTTTAGTCGTTATATAATGATTCAGTAAAAATTCAACAATGGTCACATTCTAATCAACGGAAAATGTACCGAAATGTGCATTATTGGTGTTATGTCGAGTTGGGTTGAAGAATGCCAAGAATTGTTAAAAAAAAAAAAAAAACTTGAAGAAATGTAAAAACGTCATTGATTTATTTAATCAATAATTGATGATTTGTTTAATTTTCTAGAGTTATTTCTCCATAAATGTTACCGACCGTGAATCTATCAGAGACAGATCTGGAAACTTTGGAATAAATTTTTTTTGTGTGTATTTGTCTACAAAAATTGTGTTCATATCTTCAAGTGACATTTCTCATTGTTAATTTTTTCAACACTAACATAAAAAACTTTCTTTTCATCAACTCGACATTTTATCACCAAAAGCGAATCTCTACTAAAAAATATACCTCTTTAAATTTAGATTAATCACTATTCTTCCTAGTGGAATGAAGAACTGAAATAAGAATACGATAATCATTCGAGGTGAAAATAGTTTTCAACTCTCTGTAGCCAGCAACAATTATTAGAACAATAGACGAAATAAAAAAATCCCACAATCGTATCACGAACTATGCGAAGCTAACCTTATAGATATCACATTAATTACCCGATTAAGGTAAACGTGGTTTAACATATTTGTTCGTTAAGTACTACATGGGAATGAATTCTTCGAGAAACAAAGATAGCTAGAATGTATTAGCAATTAGTTGATTTGCCATAACGGTTTAAATAGTCGGTAATATGGGGGTTACAGGTTATGTTCTAACGAGCACAATGCTTATTTGAAAGATGACTTCTTTCTATCACCCATTATAGTGATAATAGTGTAGATTTAAAAATCGCCAAGTTCCCCTATTCACAGGGGGGTTTTATATTTCCGGATAAGTTATGGGAACTTGCTTCAGTAAACTTGCCTTACAAAGTTACCGGAAATAAAAGTAATGGGCAAATGAATCTTTTTTCAAATGCGTTGGTATCGAAAGGAAGGTTATAAAATATGTAAGGCTGACGAAGGTGATATTCATATACGAAAATTTTGAAAAATGTCCATTACAGACACGCCTCCTTTCAAGACTAATGTTAATTTTTTTTAACTATAAAATATTCTATTATTTTTCATCTTTCATTGGAATTAAATGCAACTTCATTAAAAAATTACTGTAAATAGCTGAGGTATTGGACACATGCCATATGTTTATGGGTGAAAAGTAACCCTTTATTTTGACTACTGCGTATGCAAAATATTTCAGGATACGGCAGCTTTAGAGAGTGATAGAAACAATAAAAATTCAAACACCAGTCGGCACACTCCAAGAACATATATGTGACGTCAGAAGAGTTATCAGACGGTAGCCGGTTTTTACTTGCTATCGTCCAACCCGTGTTAGGAATCACACGTTAAAAGGTAAGACCTCGTTAGTCCTTAGCTCGCACAAGTTTCGACTTCTGAGGATTGTTAACGGAAAAACAAACAGACAACAGATGTGATGTGGGCGTATTTCCAAGTGTGGACTTTTGAATACATTCAAACTTGGAAGGGCTTCAAAATCTGAAGTGTGTCAGTCCATACTATCATGCTTTAGAGTTAGAGTGTTGTTATAATGCTTGATTTGGACTGCGTTCTGGTATTGACTTATTGGATATTGAATGTAATTAAAATTGTTCAATTTGACGTTTTCGTTGTAAAGATTTATCAGAGAATATTGGTTAATAATTTATGTATGGTGCTGTATTATGGAAGTGCACGTCATGACCAAACTTGTGACGCCACCAATCAGAAAACTTTTTTGATATTACACAACAGGTATTTGAATAATACATTTATAGTATATATCTTTTTTGGAAGATTCAAATGAATATGTCGTATTGACTTTTAACGTGTAATTAAATAACCTATTCGAACAAAAAATTATTGTTTTTTCGGTTAAATTAATCGGATCGGTGTGCTTTGGTCAAAATTTTCCTACTTCAATAATTTAAAAAAATGTGTGCTTCTCGGGACGCCTGACAGAAGTGATAACAAACTAATCTAGGTTGAACTATTTAATATTGAAATTGTTTCACTTGGGAAAAGCTTAGGTTATTACTTAAAGTTTATGTATATTCATATTGTAATGTAATGAAAGGTTATTTATCAATAAAATATTTTATTGATTATTTTGTGTATGTTCATATATTAATAGCTACCATAAGCCAGTTGTTACTTTTGTATAATTAAATAATGATACTAATAATAATAATATGTATTTATTCACTTTCTTAAGATTGTTCACAGTAAATATACATGTACATATGAAATGAACAGTGAACAAATAAAATACATCTTACGAGGCAAAATGATCTGCCTGTGTGTAAGCAATGAGAATACTGACATTGAATGAGATTCATGCATTAAATCAAGTACTAAGATATAAATTTAAAATAGCTACATTTAAAAAGAATATAAATAAATAAAACCAATCAATCTATTGAAATAAGTACTAGATACAGATAAGAATATAAGTTTAAACTGGACATATTTGAACAGAATATGAAGAATCAAAACTAATGTATTGAATGGGTACTAAGTATGGATAAAAGCATAACTTTGAACTGGAAACATTTGGGCATAATATAAATAAATTAACCAATCAATGGATATAGAAATTTTAATCATAAGGGTTCCAGACTACAAACAAATCAATACACAATATATATCCACAATCGTGGAAGTAAGTATTTAAATTTATATTTTATGTATCTCTGCTCGTGGTATATTCTTGGCGAATAATTTATTCTTTTCATTAAATTTTTGAGATCTGATTCGCATCTTAAGTTTTGGTCCTAAATACCGGAAGGATTTCTGCTCAACTGATTTGAGCATTAATGGTATGACGATACTATGATTCCGACGTGTAGAATATTTATGGTGATAAGTAGTTAATTCTTTTTTGTTTTTATGCTGTACAGCAGTAATAGCTGTCTGGGATCAAATATTCCAGATTTTGAATAAAGTAGATAGCCAGGGTAGTCGTAACCTTTCCGTAGGATACAACTGATAAATCTCTTCTGCATAACCTCAAGATAATGTAGATGAGTTTTCGACACTCCACCCTAACCAATTATACCGTATCTCAAATGGGGCTCTACTAAACTCTTATATAACATAATTTTTTGTTTTTGATTGAGTATGTTTGCTATCCATTTGAATTTGTAAAGTATACACCGTATTTTTTTAACTATGTGGTCTTTGTGCTGGTTCCATCTGAGATTTCTGTCCAAAATTATTCCAAGATATTTTTTTTTCTTTGTGGGTTTGATGACTTCCGTATTGGAGATTTTGATGTCATATTCTAGTAGAGACTTGTCATAACTACTGTGGTCGAACCACAATTTGATTTGATGAAGGTCGTGTTCTAATTTCTGTTTCAAATTAAACCAAATTAAACTAATGAATCAAGTATTTATTTTTCAATACCAAACAGATCTAACAACGTGCGAAGCTCTTGTCGGACCTTGCTGGAAAACAGTCGGGACTTTGTGTATTACATAGGGTAGTCGCTAACGACCTGAAAGAAAATTAATGGTTCACTTCTTACATCAATTAAAATCAAAAACAGTTCAATTTCGAAGGTGTGCTACAGTTTGGTGAGAAAATGAGTTATTTTTTCACGGGAAACGTGTTTCAATAATTAACGTCTTTCATTTCAACAACCCTGCCAATTATATCAGTATGCATGATAGATATTTTAATTATATGAGTGGAGTTAATCGTTGACAAGGATTTTTCCCGCCTATAATTATTAATTCTTTAGTAGATGTCAAGATAATTTTAATGTTCAAAACACTAATTTTTTCTTCGGGATAGCAAACTTGCTAAAATTCAGTGGCTAATCAGTTTTTTCAGTTGTTGGAAATACGAAGGAAAACGGTTTTATTGCTTTCAAAGCTTTTAATAAGAACTGTTAACTTCCATATCTTTGACCCATATTTTTGCACATCGAGAATTAGTTATTTGAACAAAAATGAAAGAAGTGAGATTCATAGAATGATTTATCCTAAAAATATGAGCGATAGCTCATTCGATTCGGAATCACCTATAGAAAAATGTTTCTGAAGGATTTTGGTGCAGGTAAAAAATTGCAATTGTTATTAACAAAATAAGATTTAAAAAAATGTTATTTAGTTTTTTGTTAATACTTCAGAAAATATTGATATTTAGGCAATTTTGAAAAAAGTTAGTTAAAGAGGAGGAAATTTCCGATAAAAAAGTCCCGACTCCCGAAACTCTATCTCCATTATTTATAATTTTAATTTGAAGTTGAAAATAAGGTTCCGGGCGGCTGTTACGGCATGAGCGCGCTGGCGCTGAAGAGAGTTTATCAAAAGAAATAATATTTGTATACCATAGAATGTAATTTTAAAAATTTGAAAAAAATCTAGTATCTTCTTAACACTTGAATGAATCGAGTCCCGTAGAAAAAGTGTTTTATCACCATTTTTCAAAAAGTTATTCAATTGTTAACTAACAAATTTTTTCCCAATCTCCATTGGCATAAATAATGGGGTAAAAGGTATAAATAATTGGCCTATAAATTTTAAACTTCGTGGAACCCTTTTGATATACTGCGATAAAAGTTCATGAAAATTCATTAATTTGTTATTTATGATTTTTTGTAACTATTGTAACTATTGAAATATCTAAAAATTGTTGATGAACATTTTTTTTCAATTGATATTTAGCTATGTCTGTTTTCAAAACATAGGATATGAATTTTTTACGTGATTTGTTTATTAAATTGTTTTAAACAAATAGAGAAATATTTTTGAAAAAATATATTTCGATTATTCAAATAATTAGTTAAGAGATAATTTTGCTTTTAAAAATAATAATTTATACTTTTATACTATAATATATACTTTATTTAATTGTTTTATTAGTTTAACAATTTGTTATAAACAAATATTGACCAACGTTATATTTTTTTTCTGAAGCAGAAAAAAATTATAAAAACAGCTATATATATATATATATATATATATATATATATATATATATATATATATATATATATATATATATATAAAAGTGCCATAATTTTCTTTGTTTATTATAATTTTATAATTTAAATAATTATGTAATTTTTTATGGCACTTTTTTATATATAGCTGTTTTTATAATTTTTTCTGCTTCAGAAAAAAAATATAACGTTGGTCAATATTCGTTTATAACAAATTGTTGAACTAATAAACAATTAAATAATAAATGAAAAAAAAATTTTCATCAAGCTATTTAAAAGTGTAAATTATGATTTTTGAAAGCAAAATTATTTCTTAACTAATTATAACTAATTATTTGAACAATCTAAATATAACAAAATCGATTTTAAACAATTGAAAATTAAAATTAGGAGAAAAAATCATAATTATCTCTAGACAACAAAATAACAAAATTTTTTTTCAAAAATATTGAATTTCTCTATTTATTTGAAACAATTTAATAAACACATAACGCAAAAAATTCATATCCTATGTAAATAACTGCCATTGTTTAATGTGAAAAAAATTTTTATCAACAATTTTTAGATATTTCATTTTGCAATAGTTATGAAAAATCATAATTAACAAATTAATACATTTTTATGAACTTTTATCGCAGGATCGTATGAAGAATATATATCAAAATGGCTCCACGAAGTTTAAAATTCATAGACCAATTATTTATACCTTTTATCTCATTATTTATGCCAACGAAGATTGGGAAAAAATTTGTTAGTTAACAATTGAATAAACTTTTTTTTCTACGGGACTCGATTCATTCAAGTGTTAAGAAGATACTAGATTTTTTCAAATTTTTAAAATGACATTCTATGTTATAAAAATATTATTCTTTTTAATAAACTCTCTTCAGCGGCAGTGGCCGTAACAGCCGCCCGGAACCCTATTTTCAACGTCAAATTAAAATTATAAATCATGGAGATAGAGTTTCGGGAGTCGGGACATTTTTATCGGAAATTTCCTCCTCTTTAACGAGCTTTTTTCAAAATTGCTTAAATATCAATATTTTCTGAGTTATTAACGAAAAACTAAATAACATTTTTTTTTTAATTTTATTTTGTTAATAACAATTGCAATTTTTTACCTGCACCAAAATCCTTCAAAAACATTTTTCTAGAGGTGATGCCGAATCGAATGAGCTATCGCTCATATTTTTAGGACCTATATCTCTATTTATTTCTATTTATCCTCATGTTTTTGAACTTGTTGATTAGACTAGCAGTGTTGTTCTTTGAGTTAACAACTTCAATACCGTCCAAGCCGGTGCGGCCAAGACCATATCAGTCTTCCTATTGAGGAGAGCCTCTTTTGGCAATTTGCTACCAATTTAGACGTTGCTCGGTAGGAACCAAGACATTCCAAATCCGCTTGACTGCCCGAGAATATTTTTATTGAATTGTGTATGAGGTTGGATTCTACCAATCTCTCCGCACACAATTCAATTGCATAGATTTCCGTTCGAAATACAGTCGCGTAGGTTCCTAGGCAGGTTGATTATTTGTCCTGTGATGACAAGGCAATTGTGGTAAATTCCTAGTAGAAGAAAATATACATTTCCAACATATAAGAGATCTCTAAATAGTTTTTAAATGATTTTTCAACAAGATATTCCAAAACTGAGCAAACATTGTTCTGAGACCCTCTTATTTTGACTTGACGCATGATCTATATGGCCCCTAAAATTTCAAAAGTTGAATCAGAACTCCAATAGTCACCACCTAGTTGTAAAATTGAAACATCCTACGAATTGCATATATGAACAAATTTTTGTCAATATAATTCTAAACTCAACCTCATCAACGAACTGTTTCATATAGGTGGACTGAATACTTCCATTTGTATGGGTTTGGGTATATAAGGGGGAATTGGAACTTCTGGCCTAGAATAAATTCAACACAAGAATACTGTTTCCAGATGAAAGTAGATGATGCTTTATAAAGCTTGGATCAGGCCTTTTTTGGAGAATTGTTATCATGTCTGGAGCTCCGCCCCTAAACGTACCCTGAAGCTGCTGGATTCCATCCAGAAAAGAGCCATCCGCCTGATTGGAGACGCGAACATCACTTGCATCCTTGATAGTCTTGAACATCGAAGAAAAGTTGAAGATTTGTCTCTCTTTCATAGATACTGTAACTGGAGATGTTCAAGTGACTTGGCACATTCGATTCCACCAAGAGGGGTACATATCAGAAATACGCGACGAACTATCGCTGCTAATCGTTTTGAGGTTCAACTCAGTACACCCCGAACTGTTAAGAACTCTTTCATCTGGAAAACTGCATGCATGTGGAATAAACTTCCTGAGAACGTTTTTCCAAATCTTCAGCGATTCAAATGCAACGTGCCTACTTTCGCACAGACACCGCTCTTAGAGCGCCTTAAATATTTTCCGCCTTGAATATTTCCGCGTTCCACCAACTTGATTGGTGGAACGCGCGTCGAGAAGAGTGTTGCAGTTTTGTTGTTTGAAAAAGTATTGTTTTGGACTTCAAATGTATTTACCGTCGTACAGAAGCAAACGCTTTGTACGGTATTTACTGTTTCACCTGTATACATAGCTATATAGTATTGTAGAAAATGACTTGACTCATTCTTGCATAATGAGGCTACGACTATTTTACTGGACAAATCAGAATTTTCTATTTGTAAGGGTGACATCGTTATCCATGTACGTGTTCAGTGTTATTGGCCAACTTACTCTCCTAATCGAGTATAATAAAAAATATTAGAAAGTCTTACAGAAACACCTACGCGCCGGCAAAAACTCATTTCAATGCATGCTTTTATATTACAAAATATAATTGACAGTATACGTAAACTAAGCTATTGTAGAAGTGATACTAACGACATAGTAACCTTACAACTGGCTGGAAAATCTTATCAATCTGCGATTGTAGATAAATAATACTGACCAATTTAAAAAGATAATAATATTATTATCGTTTTTAAATTGGTCAGTAGTTTCTCGTTTCGATCGGGTATTGAATTCAGTGCAATTGGATTATTAACAGATGTTTTTTTGATGCTAATGTTTATTATTGAACATAAGTACCAAGTTTCAAATATACAACTAATATTGAGCGAAATGAATTTTCTGCTGAAAAAATCGAAATTTTTATCGAATTTTTTGCATATTCTTAGCTTCCACAATCTAGGAATATATATATATATATATATATATATATATATATATATATATATATATATATATATATATATATATATATATATATATATATATACAGTATAATTAATTATGTTATGTTAATTAACACCCTGTATAATTGAGAACTTTGTACACACAAAGGGCAAACTTTTTAGTTCACCCCGATAAGTTACTGCGTAAATAGAAAATATTTTTCACAAAGAAAAATGTCATAGCTTCCAAGTTTGGCCAGCAAACCCTCATGTCACACACGGTCGAAGGCCTTAGAAATATCAGACTCAACAGCTCTTGACTCTCCATGTTAATCTTTGTTTTCGAAAACCATATTGATGATGGCTCAAGATGTTGAAGTCTCCCATATATTTGAGGATATGGTGGTTTACAGCTTTCTCTATGATTTTTGATATCAATGATTGCAAAGCGACTAGTCTATAGCTAAGAGTTTTCTTGCCTTTTTGGGAATATGCTGAACACGAGAAATATTTCAACCAGAAAAAAATTCCTTTTCTTGTAAGACAGGTTGAAAAGTCTGCAAATTAGTGTAGCGAGTTTATTTGCGCAGTTTTTATATACGATGACGGGCACTTCATCAGGACCAGACGCCTGGTTGATATTGAGCTGTTTCAAAATTTGCCTGACCAGACGCTGTCAAAAAGTAATTTTCGACATTGTGGATTGTAGTGTGAGAATAGTAGGTAGTGCCTTTCCCAGGTACCTAATCGACTGTGGAGTGGAACGCAAATCGTTGAATTGGCAGATTTTCTTTTTCTGTGGCTATTGTGTTAGTGGTGGAATTGTGGATTTTGTAAAGTTCTGATTAATAGCTTCAGCTACCGACCAGAAGGACCTAGACCCGTTAGTATTGGCAAGCAATTTATTCCTAATTCTCTGATTGTGAAGTTCTTTGCTTTCATTTTTCCGGAGTTCGGAGCTGTTGCGAGTATTAATTAACCTGGTTTGCCGTTAAAAGGTCATTTCATTGAAAAAGGAATAAATATGGATACATGGACGGTAGAATAACTTCCGTGACTTCAGAAGCACAAGTTGATGAATCTTTAGAACTGAAACAAACATCTAGTCAGGGGAAATTTCGGAAATAGTTTTTTGAAAATCCTTCTATTCAGCTGATCTGTAGTACCAAACTTTGCTCGGCTTAGATTGTTCCCAACAATTATCGGTAATTTACCAACACTGAAATGAGTCTGTGGTCAGAAGATCCCAATGGAAACCTTACGGTGACTGTGTGAATTTTTGAATTGGTTGTTAGGTATAGATTCAGAAGACTAGCATAGTTTCCATCACGGTCAGGAATCCTGGTCGGCTCATTTATATGATATGATTTTGAGCCACATAACATCAAATTTCGGGGTTCCAGCATTTTCTCCCGTTGGCAGGAGAGATCGCTTCTGATAAAAAGAGATATTCCAATGAATCGAGAGTGGAAATCATATCTGAGATATAGATAATGGACGAGGTTTGTTGAAGCACTGACTTTGGTTTCTGTGAGTGCAAGAATATGAGGACTACTCGATTGCAGATGTTGGTGCACCGAGTTCATATTTGAGTTGAGTCCTCTGATGTTGCAGAAATCGATTTTGAAGTTGCTAGTGGGCCTCTTAGCAACTGAAGTTACCATGCCATTTCCCTGTGGACTGATGTTAGTAAGACCCTGCTGACTGTCAAGTAATAGTGGTTTTCGAATAGCTTCTGCAGGATGATGCCCCTGAATCAGCTTCCACCGGAAGATCCGATTGGGGAGCTATTTTACCTCCGGAGTATTTTGACCCTAGGAGCGCCATCATGCATTTTTCATTATAGTGCAAGCGGCACTATTTTTATTTTAAGTCATCTACGCTATTCCGAATTGAACGACACCTGGTTGTTCGATTATTTTTGAGTTTGTCGTATTCAGATAGACAGACAGACGTAGCGTCACTAAATGCATTCTCTATATTTTCGAATAGTTTTTGAAGAAGAATTGTTTTTGTTGAGGTATAATCGTTAAATATATTCCGATATTTTGTAATATTCTTTATGACAAAATATGGATTTCACAATCATCTATTTCTCCTCGTAAAAATAAAAAATTGTCGAATCACTCTCACTTATCATGACATTGAGTGACTAATTTACATCAACAATTTTCAATGCAGCATGAGTTAGCTCGGGAAAAATAAGCAGTACATCGAGTGGTTTATTTTTGGTGAGCTACTTGATAACGGAGAGTAATTGACGCACATTAGACAGCCAACTCATTTCGATATCGCAAACGAGAAATGAAACGATATAATATCCGCCATTATCATTGCAGATCGAGCCGAGATGCAACTTTGGGTACTATGCAGTGGCGTTCAGTATATTTTCGTGCTTTGCACTCAAAATGTGTGATTTTTCTGGCCCAGCCATTCAATGAAGGATTATATTGATGGTGAATCCTTTTAAATAATATAAGTTAGTTAATCAGTTCATAATTGGTTATGCAATTATATTTGACATATATAACTCTTATGTTTATATCCTTGAGGAATTAATTTTATTGAAAAAACAACTGCTAATTGATTATGACAAAGTTAGATAACTACCTAATTCTGGCAAATTGTTTAAGTTCTGTTTATCAACTTTTGTGAGTCACTGTACATTGAAAGCTTTATCAAAATTCCTATTTTATCGCTCTTAACCTGACTGACTATTCGTACGGCTTGATAACTATCTCCATAATTTTCACGGAAATGTTAAAATTGTAATTGTTGATTGATGTACAGAATTCGTTACATCATGCGAATTTACAGTGTGAAAAATATTACCCTCGGCAGTATTTTTTGCTTGAGTATGTTTCTCATAAATATTGTCAGAATATAGTTATACGAGTATATTTCATTAGCGATTGAGAATATATGTATTCGAACATAACAAATGACAATACTTATTCAACCATGTCGTTTTCGAAATATTAGTAGGGGTGAGTGGCGGGGGAGTCACCGCTGGAGCTGAAACTCGGTGGGGCGATTGATATATGACGATATGTATAATATTACAGTGTGACCAGATATTATGACCTCGTAATTATTGAGGTATCAATCAATGAAGTTCACAATATCACATTTATTAATATTCCAAGCTATGATTGATGGTGCTTCAAATTTGGCAATACCGCTCACGATAGAGATACACAAGATACGCTTACCATTCATGCACTGTCATGTCTGTCTACTAGATTTTTTGGATAAATTAAATAAATATCTACTTTCTTTAATCGATATTATGAAAAACTATATATTGTCTGTTTATTTATGCACTAGTGTGTTCGAAATTCCGGGGATATCCAAACCAAATGTTTTGAACATTCCGGCTTATTATATAGGGTAAGTTGGCAACTTTACTTTCCACAATTGAACTTCTCTCATTATAATATTTCATAACCCGAATTGCCTTAGGGTTGTGCGACGAAATTGCAGGGGTGAAAAAATGATTGACTAATTATCTCGTGGTTTTAGGTTAGAAAGAGTTCTATGATTTCTATAATTACGAAATTCAAAGGTGGAAGAGGAAAGCACAAAATTGAACTAATCAAAATGATTATTGGATTCGCGAATCTCGTGCCCTGAGAAGACGTAACAAACAAAGAATGACTACCTTAGGTTAGACTTAAACGATGTTAACGTCTCAGCCAAGTGTATGCCGCAAAGTGCAATGCTTTTTTGTTTTATGGGCTGGATCAAAACCCGAAAAAACAGTTCATCTCATTCTAACCGTGAGAATCTTGAGAGTTATCATTCAGACAGATGTTTCAGCCTATTGGGCATCGTTAGTACCGGGCAGGCGGTCCTCGATTGAAGACAAAATGTGAATAATCAAGAAAAGTTCTTGATAAAAATAACTGCGTAAACGCAAGCGAGACTTAAGTGGAACCACCTATTGGTGGTTCCACTTCAACTCCGTCAACTTGCCAAGATTTTATGTCAGTGTTGGTGGTTTGACCAATCAACCGACAACTGCGCTAGCAGAAATTTGGGAAGCTATCCTGGAATGCCATCGGAAAACTAATCCACATGTTTCTAGAAATGATATGCAATCTAAAATGGTTAATGCAGTCAAGCTCCTGGAAAAAAATTCCATTCAAAAGATAAATAGGTATATCTATTTATCTTTTGATTTTCAACTTACCCCTTGCCTCTCATGTAGACCTACGACTTTGTAGATACGTGTGGCAGATACCCGACGGAAAAAACAACAACTAACCCAGCTAATGCCGCGCAGAAAGCTGAAGTAAAACCATCAGACACTTCTTGCGCAACGTCTTTGATTTGGAAGATTCGTCGCAAGTTATTTCCCACTATGAAAAGCAGAAATTAATTTCATTTGGTCGATACAACCGACCGATAGACCAGTTTCGTGGCACAGTGGAAATCCCACTGAATAAACTGCAGAATGAGTTCAAGACTAGAACTAGAATTATATTTGTTTGGTCGTGATACTCAACACAGTTCACTCCGTTCTGAAGAGACCATGCCCGGTACTGATGATGGGGCAAGTACCCCGAAACCGTAATGAAAAGTGATCATCTTCATGAGGAAGATTATTCTTTCTCTTTCTCTGATTATCTTTAAGAGGAAGAGTAATCTTTCTCTTTCTCTGATCATCTTCAAGAGAAAGATTAATCTTTCTCTTGAAGATGATCACTTGGTGATGGAAACACGTGTCGAGGTGTTAAAAATGAGGGTTAGGTGTTGGGCTAAAACTCCAGTAATATTCATTACTACACCAAAAGTTCCAAACAATGCATCACAAGAACATTCGGGTAGGAAACTCCGTATGCTTTCAATAACATAATAATTGCATTTTTACAATAACAAAAATGTTTCGTTTATCGTTCAAACAGACATTATGAAAAGTTATTGAAAAGAATGATGATGAGAGATATTGACAAATGTTTACTAGCAGAAAAGATTGAAATTCTTACAATTTTAAGATTATATGAGCCTGCAGTCCGGACAATTATATTATTTTATTGGAGGGGCGCAATTGCAGGCTCTTGAGCTGTGGAATTTCCAACACAAATTCCACTAAAAGCTAATGGAGTAAAATCTTAATTCTAAATTATTTCTAGCGACATAACAATGTCATTCAACTTTTTAGTGCGGTTGCAGTGATTTCATTTGTCGTGAATTTGAGTTTCATAATCGAAAATATGTTGAAGAAGAGTATTTTTAGTTGAATTGGCATTTCCTTGATTATTTGGCTTTCCTTAAATAGACCAGTGAAAGAATTACAATAATGAAGACAAAATACTGAAAAAATACTTGAATTGTCTTTGAAATGGAAAGGTTTTAATGTGTTGAAATATCACAAGCTACTCTATTACCTTTCACTGATCTATTAGATTGTTCATTTCAGTCTGCTATTACAATTGTTTCAGACTAGAACATATTTCAACGTAGATGTTTCTTGCTGCTAGTAGGGCTATGAATTACAAAAGTTATCGCAACATAGCAAAATTTCACCAATAACTCTTTGAAGTAAGTGTAGGTAGAGGGTCAGCAGCGCATCAATTGTATGTGTATTAAAAACTTGAGCAGCGCTAGATTTCCATAGGTGTTTTCAAGCAGATATGGTATAGCAAGACAGTGGCCTTGGATCGGTTCCTTGCGGTTCATCGATTGTGATTTTTCAAATGCAATTTGTATGCGTGAGAAATGCAAGTCGTATTCTAACAATTCATACTGTCACGAAACATATCCTTATAAGAATCCCTCCGAATGCATAATTCCAAGGCCTTCCCTCACGTGCTCACATGTTCATAATCGTAGAGTGCCAAGCAGTCTCGCGCTTTCGACGGAACCGTCGACCAACCGGTGGAAGTGGGGGACGTGGCCCGGAGAGTCGGTTTGTTATTACATATTCATACTCGTAACGTTAACGTCACAAAACGATATCCAGTTAACATTTTGTGTGTGTATGTGAGAGCTACGATCGCCCTCTTTGAAATACCTATATCCGCGGCGGCGGAGTTTCATAATTCTTTGAAACAATTGACAGTCGGCGGTGTCGAAGGATAACCGGTTTCATTGCTTATCTCGGTGATTGTTCAATGGATTATTCGTATCGTCCTTACGTTCGGTGAATTCCTCATCTGTCAGCTGGTCGTTGTTGTTTTATTTTTCTTTTTGATTGGGATGCCGTTTTGATCCGATCCGCGAGCGATATGGACTTTCAGAGACAATCTTATAATGGAGTACTTTTTTCCGGCTGGAAATACGCGCAGCAAGTGAATCTGGATAGCGGGGTAAGTTAGAGAAATGGGAATGAGTTATGATAACCAGAATGAGTGGTGGTGGGATTCTTAAGGGGACATTATGACGAACGAATATGATATTCATTGACTCTAGGCCTTGTATTGAAAACATCCAACTTGTAAATTAGGTTTAGAAAAAGACTTAGTTATCAAATCAATGAAACGTCAACTGAAGGACATTTGAGACCCACCGCGGTATTTTTTCCTAGTCGAAACTTTTAAAATTAGTAGTGTTTTGTTCATTGGACAGGCAAAACACTCAGAAAAGAACGTGTTTCAATGTTTAGCTATGATTTTTTTTATTTATTTCATTAACAACTATCACTCTTTTAACATGTTTCAAAATTTCCATTTTATACTCTAACCTAGTACCTACTCGTCTACCTAAATAATGAATCTACTTGAAATGGCCAGGTATGAATTCATTAACAATATCAATGTTTCGAAAGTATACCTGTATATACCTTACTATTTTTACCTGTAAATGAACAGATTCAATAATGGCGAATTATTCAATTCAGTTTGATCGTTCATAAGATGTTGAGAGTTTTTGAATTTGTTTATTTCCATACTCTCCAACTTTTCTTCTGGAAATGGAGGGGTTTGTATTCATGGTTGAACTCATGTCCCTCTGAGATTGAATGACTGGAACATGTGGAATTTGTTTTTCCATTCTGAAAATTATATTTGTGTTCCTTTATGCGGGCTTTGAACGTTCTTCTAGTTTGACCTATATAAAACATCGGACATAACCCACACGATAATTTATACACTCCTAATTTTTCTGAAACTGAAAAGAATAACAAAGATAAAAGTTCAGTTTCAGAAAAATCAGCAGTGTATAAATTATCGTGTGGATCATGTCCGATGTCAAACTGGAAAAACGTTCAAAGCCCGCATAAAGGAACACAAATATAGTTTTCAGTGGAACATGAGTACAACCATGAATACAAACCCCTCCATTTCCAGAAAAAAAGTTTGAAACTTGACCTGTTGGAGAGTATGGAAATTAACAAATTCAAAAACTCTCAATATTTTATTATGAACGATCGAACTGAATTGAATAATTAGCCATTATTGAATCTGTTCATTTGCAGGTAAAAATAGTAAGGTATATTTACAAGTATAGTTATATCTTGAGTATAAAGAGTTGTCTCTTCACTAGAGATCGACCGATATAAAAAATTTTGGCGATACGGATAATTCAATTATCATAATTGGTCAATTATCCGTATTTTGATCATAATAAATTTGTTCGCACTTTACAGTTAACAATAAACGATTCTATTGATTGTTGAAGAGTGGTAATAGCTGTTATTGCCAAAAAGATTTTTTCAGTTACTCTATAAGTGTTAATGATGATCTTTGAAATCTTCTAGACCAAAGAAATATTCCAACCCAAGGAAAAAACTCACCAAAATATACACTGACAATGAAAGATGCAGATAACGTCGTCAAAAGATGAAAAGACACATACATAAAGAATCCTTTTTTTTTACAAGGAGAAAGTTAGACAAAACATTAAATGCAGAAATTTTTAGAAATATCTAAAAATTCCGTTCAGTGGTGAAACGACAATAAATAGGAATTTCCTCATTTATTCCGGAAAGTTTTTCCAGGGAACAAATTCCTTTTGAAGATGGTAATATTTATGACTCAAAACGAAGCAGGCTAACTCTTAATAGGGCACATGCATATCTTATAGCAAAACTGACATCATTATTAATGAAATATTTTTGTATTTGTTTCATTTTGTCTATGTTTCACGAAAACTAGTGGACTACTTTAGCTTGATGACGTCATAAGAATTTTTGCAAAAAACGCGATATGAAACGGTAAATATGAGCGCTGTGTAGCCGTGCCTGACCATGGGGATAGCGTATCTAAGCCCGATTACATACTTCGCGATTTTCGAGCGGTTTTTTCCGGCGCGGTTTCCGAGCGGAAATTGCTGGATACAAATCGTTACAGTGAATACCTGACAGTCTTCATCGGTTCATTACCTGTATTCATTGGTCATTCATTTGGTCGGTCGGTAGCCAAGCGGTTCAGTGTGGGTGATTTGTTCACTCACTCGAATTGACTGCCGTGTTGGTCGGTGGTTCAAGCCCTAGTCTGAACGATCGATCTTCACTTGTTATCGTCCAACCCGTGTTGGGAATCACACGTTAAAAGGTAAGACCTCGTTAATCCTTAGCTCGCACAAGTTTCGACTTCTGAGGGTTGTCGTTCGTAGGGGTGCGACGGCTGGTTAACGAAAAAACAGATTTTTAAACAGATTCTCTGTGGTGATAGTCAGTGTCCGCGACTTTCGAGCGATTTCCTGGCAGTTCGGGTTTCTCACTGGAGGGGATATATTATTCCCTTGTCGTCCTCTAGGATAGTTCGCGCCTTCAAAGCAACCACCCAAGGAGGTACGACGTGCACCCGTACCACCGAAAGAGGAACCAGGAAGGAAGGTTTTTTGTTTTATACAAAAAAATCAGATAATATGCAGACAAGTTTTTTACCGATTGTCCATAAAATCGTTCGATGAACTTGTGGCAATTGTTCAACCTTTGCTACAGAAAGATTGCACCAGAAGAGTACCTATTAGCGTTGAGGAGAGGTTTACTGTTACATTGAGATTAGTTCAACTTTATGAAATGTTGTATTGATCACATATTTCTTCTAGCGGGAGACATGACCAACACATATCTTATGAGAAACTTGAAAATAAATAAAATCAAAATATATATTTGTAGTAAATACTCGCTTTTGTACCACAAACAAGGTTGATTTTCAACGCTACGAATTCAAGTTTACACTTCCATGCTGGAATCGCAACTGAAAAACCGATCGGAAATAATGAAGAAAAGATAATTGAAACTTTCAATGTTTTTTACCACTTTTACTTCCATCAATTCGCTCGGAAACAGCCAACACTCTATTCGTTCACCTGGGTTTTCTCCCTCTACTTGGTCGCTCTTGCCGACGACCGGTCGGTTGTAAAAAATCGCCGCTGTTAAAAATCGCAAACACTGTGATGTTCCATTTAAACGCAGCTATTGGCATAAAAATAAAAAACCGCTCGGAAACCGCGCTGGAAAAAACCGTTCGGAAATCGCGAAATAGGTTAGGTTAAGTTAGGTCTCTCCACCGCAACCCGCAAGGGTTTATTGTGGCTCGCGAACTTTGTCACCCGCCTGAGATTGCGTTGTAATGACTTCAAAATCGCGGCACCCGGAAAAAATTCCATATTTTCGTCAATTCTGCACGGATATTGATGATTCTTTTTTTAATCTTGTGTGACTCGTGAAAACATTTGCTATATTGATCATGGTGAATAATGAGTAATTATGGTAGTAACAAATGTGGTTATAAAAAGGATTTCAAAAACCCGAAGAATAAGTTTCACCACCGACTCAACATTCAGGCAGCTTTCCTGTATTCTCACAATGAAAGACTACGTTGAAATCAGAAGGTATTTTTGGTTACAAATTAGGAGGGCAGCAAAATTACCAGTTGAATAGAGGTGTCGACCTTGCCGTAAGGCACGTTTCAGACGTAATGAAATTTAACCTCCGACTCAATTTTTAAAATTTCTTTGTTTTTTTTTAACTTTTGCATTTAAAAGTAAATGAACTAAACAGATACTTAGATATAAAAATGTTTCATTGCTTACATATTTATATAGCAGTCAATAATTAGTAAAAAATTACATACTTTGTTGGAAAAAATAAAAAAGTCGTTTTGAAGAAAATTCACTGATATAACCCCCTACCCCGCCCTGGGACACATCCTGGACATTAGTTTTAACCAAATTATTTTTCTTGTACAATTCATTTAAGTAAAGGGAAGTGTCAGACATTTTCGTGCAAAGTTCGGTTTTGACGAAATACAAAATATTTGAAATATCGTTCATTTTAAATTTTTGATTGTTTACGTTTGGTCAAACTTTGGTCAGATTCAGATTTAAAATCTGTCAAAAATGGCTGTCATAAAAAGTTCCACAAATCTTGAATTTTTTTTTTGTGGCTACCTACAAAGAGAAAATCCGAATTTTTTTATATTTTATTAACAATATTTCTAGTGTTTGAAAGTAAAACTATTTCAACACGTTATTTGTAATGGTTTTATCTACCGTACAGCATAGGTCATCCTGCTATTAATTTATTTTTTTTTTTTTGGTAGCTTTCGTCACTTGTTCATTTTGAAGAAAAGGGTAGAATAATATCCTGCTTTTTTCACAATATTAGGCATGGGCAATTATTAGGTTATAGAGGTAATCCACAATCAAATTCAAGGTGAATCAAACAAGGATGAAATTTCGAGAGGAATTCCGGGAAGGAATGAAATATTTTTCTCTTACAGATGCAGTGAAATTTTATTTCATTCCAAAACTAGAGAGTAAAAATATTATTATATGTTAGATTTATATACCGTATCTGATATTATGTACCTCTTACCAGATTTTTTGTCGCACTGATTATGGAACTTTGATACAATCCTAATACAAGCACATTAGTCGTTATTTTAAATTAAATTATTCTTTGAAGTATTGGTTGGGCAATAACGTAACGTTTCAATTTTTTTTCCAACTTCCTGTTTCTCCGGAAATGACATTTCTATTTTCAGGTGAAACGACCCCTGTTAAGCTAGCAGAACCAATTTGAAATTCAACTCATTTTTAGTTCTTTTGGTTTTCATTTGAAAGAGAGAACCCACCGGTAATTTTACCTCATTGATTAAACCTGCTTTTATTTTGTCATTCATTTTTTTGCCCACATTTTTTCTCGTGGTTCCGGGTTTGTTGGTAGTCCTCTGCAAGTTTTTATGGCTGGCGGACGTTTCGTCTACGACTAATGTAGACATTGAAAAATGCGTCCTCACATCAGATACTACATTCAATTTTTTTGAATTTTTGACACGGTTTTATTTCATGGTTGGTGATTAGAATCAAGTGATTTCTTAAATTTTTGTCATAGTTTACAAAATTAAGAACTTTTTTATTTTTTTGTGATGCACCATGAATACTACTGGAGTTTTCTCCCAACACCAAACTGATCTAAATTGATCTTCCTCTTGAAGATGATCACTTGGTGATCGAAACACGTATCGAGGTGTTAGAATAACGGTTTGGTGTTGGGAAAAAACTCCAGTGAAATTCTTATTTTGATGAAAATTGAAATCTTAAACTAATGAACTATAATGAATCGAACAAAGATGATATTTCTCAAGAAGTAAAAAGTAATTTCATCAAAAAACATTTATAGTCTAATCAACAAGTTCAAAAACATGAAAAATAGAGATAAAGGTCCTAAAAATATGAGCGATAGCTCATTCAATTCGGAATCATCTCTTGAAAAAATGTTTTTGAAGGATTTTGGTGCAGGTGAAAAATTGAAATTGTTATTAACAAAATGAGATTTTAAAAAAATGGTATTTAGTTTTTCGTTAATAACTCAAAAAATATCAATATTTAACTCAATCTCCATTATTTATTATTTTAATTTGACTTTGAAAATAGGGTTCCGCGCGGCTGTTACGGCATGCGCGCGCTGCCGCTAAAGAGAGTTTATCAAAAGAAATGATTTTTTTGTAACATAAAATGTCATTTTAAAAATTTGAAAAAAATCTAGTATCTCCTTAACACTTGAATGAATATAGTCCCGTAGAAAAAACAGTTTTATCGCCATTTTTCAAAAAGTTATTCAATTGTTAACTAACACATTTTTTCCCAATCTCCGTTGACATAAATAATGGGATAAAAGGTATAAATAATTGGCCTATAAATTTTAAACTTCGTGGAGCCCTTTTGATATATATATACTTCATACGATCCTGCGATAAAAGTTCATAAAAATTTATTGCAAAATTAAATATCTAAAAATTGTTGATCATTTTTTTTTCAATTGATAATTAGCTATGTCTGTTTTCACATTAAACAATGGCAGTTTTTAACATAGGATACACATTTTTTACGTAATTTGTTTATTAAACTGTTTTAAACAAATAGAGAAATTCACTATTTGAAAAAAAAATTGCCATTTTTTTTTCTTAATTTTATTTTTTAATTGTTTAAAATCGATTTTTTCATATTTAGATTGTTTAAATAAGTAGTTGTGAAATAATTTTGCTTTTAAAAATCATAATTTACACTTTTGAATAGTTTGTCAAAAAAAATTTTTATTTATTATTGAATTGTTTATTAGTTCATCAATTTGTTATGAACAAATATTGACAACCGTTATATTTTTTTTCTGAAGCAGAAAAAAATTATAAAAACAGCAATATATAAAAAAGTGCCATAAAAATTATTGATTGATTGATATTAGAAAGTATCATAATAAATTAAATAAAAATATTATGGCACTTTTTTATATATAGCTGTTTTTATAATTTTTTCTGCTTCAGAAAAAAAACGTTGGTCAATGTTTGTTTATAACAAATTGTTAAACTAATAAACAATTAAATAATAATAATTGTTTAATGTGAAAACAGGCATAGCTAAATACCAATTGAAACAAAAATTTTTATCAACCGTTTTTAGATATTTCATTTTGCAATAGTTATAAAAAACCATAATTAACAAATTAATAAATTTTTATGAACTTTCATCGCAGGATCGTATGAAGTATATATATCAAAAGGGCTCCACGGAGTTTAAAATTTATAGGCCAATTATTTATACCTTTTATCCCATTATTTATGCCAACGGAGATTGGGAAAAAATTTGTTAGTTAACAATTGAATAACTTTTTGAAAAATGGTGATAAAACTTTTTTTTCTACGGGACTCGATTCATTGAAGTGTTAGAAGATACTAGATTTTTTTCAAATTTTTAAAATGACATCTTATGTTATAAAAAATTATTTCTTTTGATAAACTCTCTTTAGCAGCAGCGCGCGCATGCCGTAACAGCCGCGCGGAACCATATTTTCAACGTCAAATTAAAATTATAAATAATGGAGATAGAGTTTCGGGAGTCGGGACTTTTTTATCGGAAATTTCCTCCTCTTCAACGAGCTTTTTTCAAAATTGCTCAAATATTAATATTTTTTGAGTTGTTAACGAAAAACTAAATACCATTTTTTTTTATCTCATTTTGTTAATAACAATATCAATGGTTTACATACACCAAAATCCTTAAAAAACATTTTTCTAGAGGTGATTCCGAATCGAATGAGCTATCGCTCATACTTTTAGGACCTTTATCTCTATTTTTCATGTTTTTGAACTTGTTGATTAGACTATTATATTTATAAGTTGATTTGAAAATATGTATATAAATGATCTAACAATGACATTCCTACTGATTTTCGTTATGATGATCATTTAAAATCCACTTACGCATCTTATTTTATTTGTAATTTTAATTTACAAATTTCTTGTGGATTTCATAATTCTGCTGACTATTCCTCCTTGAATTATTGTGATTGGCTTCCGAAGTACGTGTCAGTTGATACGTCAAGAAGAGTACTTCGACTACGCCACTGGAGATGACTCCCGCAGTTGCACTTGAAACGTTTGGAGATTATAATCGAAGAATACCACGGCAAAACCTGGAAACCAACCAAAACATTGACGCCACTATTAGAATTAAATTGACGCAACCATGCAACTAAAGTCACCATTTACAAAAAATGAATAATGACTTCAAAAATCAATATATCCTGTTTCAGATTGTTTCATAGTTGCGCGGGTTTTCGGACAAGAATAAACCAATCCAAGCCAAGTCAAATTGAAAATAGATTTGTCTGATCAGGAGAGTAAAATAAAAGTTATTTTAAATAACCTAATTAAATACATTTTACAACCACGTACTTCATATTTCCCGATCCGAATTCAGAATCAATAACTTTAATTTCTGTTGCGAAACAACATGGATAATCAAAAAAAGGATCAGAAAAATACAGAATCAGATTTTTCATAATTCATTAAAATATCAATAATTTAAACAAATATTTTTTCCAACTCTGGTGGTTGGTGTAGCTTCTTTTCTATTGATTGAATTGCCTTTGGCTTGTGCAGTTCAGCGCAGGTAGTCTGGCTTTATCAATATTAATTCCCTCTTTTAGAGAAACACAGCGTAAAAGTGTAAGGTCAGCTGAGGGACCCAAAGGACGTTTAGCCACATAGGAGGTATGCCGAATCCCGTGATTGGAACTACAAAGAGAAGTGTAGCCATACAGCTCTATGAACACAAAAGACATTATTACCTGCAGCATACCGACAAATCAGCAGTAGCGCATTATCCATTCATAGAAGGCATTTAAGCGATTGAAGAGAACCAAATGCTCGACTGAATTAAAAGCTACTACCCAATACTATATAGGCATGCGACAGAAATTCAAAAACACAGAAACAATTCTAATCTAAAATGAGAGAGTATTAACATCAATAAGGTCTAGCTACCAGCGCTGAATGGCACATGTAAGCTGTCATTTGATGCAATCAATAGGATCTAAGCTACGCCCACCACCAATAGAATAGAATCGGAAAGTCAAACCTTGAATGTGGTATCTGCTATGAGGAGAACCAGAGCACTTCGTCCTTTGTCTCGTCGTTTTTAGTAATACCTACTGCAATCGTAGACGAAACGTAAGACATAAAAACCTGCATGAGAATGTACACTCTTTCAACAACATTTGATTTCAGCAGAACGGCGCTACGTGCCACACAGCTCATGCCACTCTGGATATTCTACCGAGCAGTTGAGTACATGGTCATCTATTTGAACATGTGAACTGGCCACCGAGGCTTTTTATTGTGGGGAGTTTTTTAAATCGCAGGTGTATGCGAATAAGATACAAACCACAGCGGTTCTCAAAGCCGACATAATCCATGCCATCGGTCAAATTCATCCTGATTTATGTGCCGGAGTCATGGAAAATTGGACGTTTTGAATGCGCTCCACCCAGAGAAGATGTTGCGAATATTTGAAATATATTATATTTCACACATAATGGTATCAATAGGTCTTCTGTATCTGTAGAGTAGGGAGGGTGAGTGTAGCCCACAGCACTTAGGCCACATGTAACATGTACATCCTCCCGAGAAGTTGTCCTACTAGGTCATCGTCCATCCTGTCCTTTCCAGGAAGGTGAACAGGTCACTAGGAAACATCTCCTTTATATCGGCAGGTATAGGCAAAGACTTGCCGAACACACACTCTCCTTGGCAACCTTGTGGTGTCTCACGGCGGCCTCCGCGTAGGTTTTGGAAGGGGCAGCGACATTACAGTTGTTGCGCGGCTTCTTCAACTTTCTTGAGGTTCCCTCCGTGGAGGTGCACAAGTGAGGACACTCTCCCGCAGGAGCAGCCGGTTCCTTGCCTTTATTCAAGGCGGAGCTCTTGGCGCCTGTTGCAGAAAGTGACCTTGCTGTTGGAGGTGGAGTGGGGGAGGAGGGTGCACTTATAGTTGCTGCCACTCCTGCCCCTTTGGCTCTCTTTCTCTTTTTGGCCTCGGCGCCGCAAATGCACTTACGCCTTGGCCTTTGTATTACATCACGAGGTTATCTGCTATGTCCAGCCTCATTCCGAGCGGTAGATAGGGGCGGACATTTATGTTCATCCCCAGCCACCGCTTCAGATTGAGGTGAGCACTTCTGTCCAGCCTCGGGATTGGTTTTTGTTGTTTCTGTTTTTGTGTTTGTTGCATTCATATGTGTTCCCACGAGTAGCAAGGAAAGAGTTGGTCACCTCTGGCAGAGCCCCGCATTACCAGAGGTAGGCTGATTACAATGAGGTTTTAACCGGTTCCCCAAGGGGATCGTTCGTAACCGCATATCACCCTGCGGCCATTCAGCTGTCGGCACGATTCCTTACACCATAGCTTGGATAGGCTGTGGTCCACGGTGGCATGTTTCGCAAAGGCTTTTGGAGAGTTTTAGTTCCCCTAACCCTACTTATTTCTGCCACTGACCAGGAGTCCGGCGACCCCGTACGTAAGGCCTCATTGGCCTCCCGGACAGGACCCCCAGCCCCCTGGCCGTTCCCCTATCCGCCACTTGGGTACGCGTCCGATAGGTAGCCGAACCCACGGGATTAATAGGTCTTTCAAACGAATGAAAAATTTTGATGACATCTCAGACACATTTTGTTTTATTTAAATTCAAAGATAGGAACTACTTAATGAAATACCCTATATTATCTATAAAACTCTTATAAAAAATACTGATATCGGTTTTTATTTGACGTCAATTTTCATGAATAATCAATTTTTGGAGATGATATGGAAATTGTTTTATCTGAGATTATCATTGTTAAACTCGTTATTCAGTATCTTACTAGATTCATATGTATGTATAGGTTATTGGGATGTAAGGGAAATGGAGTTTGAAACAGATCTTCCACTATGGATTGATGGTCATTTGGAGACTTTTTTTAAGGGGGTGAGTTAAAAATTTTTTATCGACCTTATAAAATTGCTTCTGTTTATAAAGTTAGACAAAACAAAATTTGTTTTTATGACAAACAATGACTTATTTTCAGAAGTAGTCTTCCATTACTTCGCAGCGTATTTTCTCCGAATAGTTCACTAAAATTAACGACCAGGTCAGTTTTTCCATTCTGAATGAAATTCACCTGCTCCAGTTGAAATTTCAAAATCTTTAAGATATGTTATCCAACATTTTTTTATGCTGTTGCAGGATTTTTCATTCAGGTCAACGCCAACTTCAAATGGTAAAATACGAATAAATTATTGCGTTACTTACTTGTTCAACTCATGAATAATTACACATTCATTCACTTATAACATTTATCGTCATGTTCAATACTGAAAAAGAAAAGCGTATCTATTTACAATCTCCTTCATAAAACATTATTAACCTGAGAAAAGTTGAGTCAGCAAATCGGTGGCATTTAAATGATGTCAATGGTCAATATAGTCAATCTTAATGTAAAGTGTATGACACAGTCATTTTCTGAAATGAGAAACACTGGTTTATAATAATGATAATAATACATGATGCATCTTCATACTTGAATCGATCATTTTATGAGCTAGTCGAGAAAAACATTCCACTACCTTCTTAGCTTACCAACAAATATTGGCTTCGTTCTAAAAAAACTATTTAAAAAAAATGAATACAAATACAAAATTCGAGTAAAAGTATTTTTTTGTACAGGAACTCAAAATTTTTTATCAACTATTTTTGCGGGATGTAGGTACACCTTATACAATCTGAAAAATATCGGGCGGAACTGAAGAGTTTCTTTTCTACGCCTATTCAAAGTTCCCCATTACATTTTTAATTTATTCAGATTGTGAACGATGAAAATCCTCAATATAAGGTCGATAAACAAATCCAAAAAAATTCAAAATACATAGTATGGATATTACAAAAATAAAACTAATAATATTGTTTTTCAAAGGAAAAAAACATCAAGATCATTCTGAACTGATAGCATCAAGTTAATGTAACATTTGTAATGTTGAGTACAATTGTGATTCTTATTCGACCATGGATTTCCGACATTGAAAGTGTAGGCGCACTTTCGACATCGAGTGTTTGCGAAAACTACCTTATATAAAAAAAATTATGCTGTAAATGTGAGATGAATATTCAGGACAGAAAGTGAATGGGGTTTTAAAAAAATCGGTTAATAAAATTTAAATCGGCTGGTTAAATGGAAGGGAAAGTATATGACAGAACATAAAGGTGCGTACTGACTTGAGCAAATTTGCGCGCACGAATATCGTGTGCGCTCACATGCGTGCGCGAATTATTTTGACTGTGAAAACGTGCGCGTAAGTTGTGTGCGAAAATTTCTGTTCCGTCTGGTAGCCGCTCATTTAGTTTCCGATCGCTGCGTTTTTATAGCGTTGCCAAAATGTCCAACAGCAAACAAAGTATAATAATAGCAAGTGTAGCCTACATAGTGATGCATTCTTGTATACGGAAGAAGAACAAACGGGATAAGCGATGGTGGGTTAAGCAGCTGTATAAAAGCAGAGAGATGTATGGTGGATCAACATTGTTAGAGGATTTGAAATTCCAAGAAATCAGCGAGCAGTTTCAAATTTTGTCCGTATGTCATCACAGGATTTTGAGCTACTGATTAATATGACCTAAAATAAGGAAACTGAATACGAGAATGAGAATGGTCGTTCCCGTAAAAGAACGATTTGCCATAACTCTACGCTTTTTAGCGACGGGGGATTCATATGCAAATATGCAGTATCTTTTCAAAGTGTCACCTTCAAAAAATCAGGATATATACTGACCTTTGCCTGTTCCAACACTTTTTTTTCCTTTTGCTTTTTCCCTCCGAAATGACCCTAGAAGACTATTCATTTTCTGTTTCGCTTCATGTTCTTCCACTTCTAAGTTATACGCAATATGTTCCCATGCATCTATCTGCTTTTTTGTTCCTTGAGAAGTGCTCCGGATGTTTGGCATTTCATAAAATCGGATATTTCTCATATTCATCTATTATTTGAAGCGCCTTTTCATTGTCCCACTCCATATTTTATAAAAGACTGCGCGAAAAACCTTCCCTGACCAAAACACCGTCCACACTGAGCACGTGTTTCCTTTGATGTACCGACAAGCGACGGATAGTATTCGTGGAGGAACGCGCTTACGCACACAACATTTTTGAGTGGTACTGACTTGAGCAAATTTGCGCGCACGAATGCTGTGCGCGCAAATTTGCTCAAGTCAGTACGCACCTTAAAACATATTATCATTTAACACATTTGTGTTGCCCTAGAACCAAGTTCATACAATCGATTCGTGCGAACAGAATTGATAGAAAATAATGAATTTTAAAGAAAAATAATGAAAAAACTTATTGTTTTGCGTCTTTTACATGCGTAGAACATTTTACGCCATTGCTCTTGAACCATTCGTTTTCAGTAAGATACAATGATTAATTTTGAGTTTTGAACGAATATACTTCAGTAATCTGAAATTTTAACTGATTAATCGTGAAAATATTTTCAGGAAAGCTACACGAAAACGAACGTTTTGAATGATTACCTAATACAAAAAATTATATTGTTTACTTACATAGTATACTTAAACTAGCAGGCGAGAAATGCAGTGCAACAAAAATTTGAAATACATTTATTATACAGACAAATTACAAAAGAAGTATCTTGTGTCGCAATAACTCCAGCAATAACTTATAAAAATAGTTCCTTTCCGATAAAATGGTTATTTTATAATAATTTAATTCATGTGAAAAACGGTATGTGACAACTTCTCACATAAATATTAGCACAGTTTGATATTTCGGTTCAGAAGGGGAAAGGCTTTTTTAAAACAGTATTAAATTTATTACCATCATACATAATAATGACTATTTCGAAAGATGTCCATATAGTTGTAAAGAATTCGGAGAATTCAAACATTGTCTCAGGAAATGGTGAAGGATATTAATTTCCATTTTACGTTTCCCACCCGTATATAGACAGTCGCTCCCCGTCTGTGTAATTGTTGCTGATAAATATTAATGTGGACTATAAATTGTTTATTACTTGAGTGTGACTGCAAATTTTTTAAGAGGTTTATTAAACTCCCACACGTACCTACCAAGAATATTAATTTCATTCAGCTCAGTTGATTAATGAATATATTTTTAGTTTTAGTTAGTAGAAATGCAAGAAAATAAACAGGTTCAGATTTGAAGGTTATGATTCTACCAAGTTGTTTTCCTATAAAAGGCAAATACATCGCGGGACCATTTTTTATTGTTACAGTCACTTGTTTATTAACATGGATGGAATGTTTCTGTCGTAATTTCTTATTCCGTTAACGAACGACCACCCTCACAGACGAAACTTGTGTTAAAGAGGTCTCACCTTTTATCGTGCGATTTCTAGCACACAGGGTGTTTCGTAAATGCATGATCGACCTGGGTTATGTAAATGTGTTACTGCAGATTCGGGTTCTATGGACAATTGTGATAGGTACTTGAAAAAACTGAGCCGGTCTAAAATTCTCAGAACTTCAAAAATCGGAAGACATACGTGGACTGTCCAAAAATAGAGTGAGTTTTTGCGGGCTACATATATTCGTTTAGCGAGTTTTTTATTTTGTCATGGTGATAAACTCGTTTCAAACATATTTTACAATTTTAGCTGTTTACATGATTATTTTGTTGGTTAGAGGCATAAAATTTTGAGTGTTTTGCGTGCTCAGCTATTTTCTGCTATCTAGGAAAAAAATTAAATGGAAAGGGGGGTTTTGGGACACATCATTTTGAAACTATTGACGAATACTTCACAACCCTAGAATAATTGGTGAGATGGTAATAAATCCTGAACAGTCTACTTATTTCGTCGCGAATGTTTGTTAGGTGTCTTCTTCTACTGTGTGGAGACTTTTGAAGAGGAATAGGTATCATCCACACAAAATTAAAATGGTACACCAATTAACTGAAGATGACCCTGATCGAAGAACAGAATTCTGCGAAATAATGACGGAAACCATTGCAAGGCATCCTACCTATCTTCACAATATTTGTTTTAGTAACGAAAGTACCTTTTTTTTAAACGGCAATGTTCACAGAGAAAATTGCCGTTATTGCAGTGACACTAACCCTCACGTTTTCCGGGAAACACATACCCAATATCCAGAAAAAATTAACGTTTGGGCAGGAATATTGGGAAACCATATTGTAGAACCTCTATTTATTGATCAAAATTTAACAGGGGAAGTGTATTTGAAAATGCTGGAAACTACTGTTGGCCTTTTCATCGCTGATATCGTCGAAACGAATCCTAATGAATTCGATATGGATAGTGTATTCCAACAACATGGAGCACCACCACATTACTCCAGACAAGTAAGAAATTATTTGGATTCTACTTTTCCCGGTCGTTGGATTGACCATCGAGGTCTTAAAGAATAGCCAGCCCGCTCGCCAGATTTGAAACCTTTGGACTTTTTTAAGGGGCTATTTGAAGCAAAAGAGAATAATAAATGAAAGTGAAATATCGGATAGGCTGTTCATATGTCAAGAAGATCAAGGCAACCATTTCGAGAATCTTCTGAACTGACCTCAAACTTATTACCTCATATTATGTAGTTAAATGTCAATGTATTCAGGCAATTATTTAAAGCTCTGCCATTTTGTAGTAGTTGAAGATATTGACATTATATTCTAGGGTTGTGAAGCATTTGTCAGGAGCTTCAAAAAGCTGTGTCACAAAGTTCATAAAATAAAAGGAGGGTCATTGAAGAAATGCACTGTAGATTACCGTGCCGTAGTGCATCAGGAGTTCTGGATCGAAATTTTCTCGGTAATGTTAGAGTGTTACTGGTAGAGTGAGTATTCACTTTATATCCAAGAAGTTGTTTCAGTATGTTCTGTCTGTTATCGAAGTGAATACAAAATATTTACGAAGAAAGTCTGGACAATATCTTAAACAAATGGTTAAGAAGCTCAGAAATCCAATGAGAGAACTTTGACGTTTGAAAAATAAAAACGTGTTTCTATTCATGTATTTTCCTATTATCTCAACATAATGAACTAAACATTTAAGAGAGCTAAGATTTATCGAAGAAAGAAGATAAAAAGGAAAAGAAAAATCTATGAATATCTTGAAGTCTGTGGTGGGTAGATATAGGGGTTTGTCAATAATATTCACTCAAAATGAAATAACGAGTAAAACATTTTTCTAAATTTACAGGTTGATTGATACGTAAATATCATATATTGTCTTACTCTCTGTAGGACTTAACTATTTCAGTGACATAAATGTTGTTCAAATTTTAAGGCAGTATCCAAAAATGTTAAATTATAACGTAAGTATTCAAAAAACACTTTATTGTGAGATTTTCACTAAACAATTTTACAAAAACATAATACGTGTTTCGCCATACAATGACTTCTTCGGGCGTTATGGAATTTCATCAAGTAACGGTCAATTCTATCATATATATTAAATTATACAGATATTTCCATTTGAGAAAACAAAGTTAATATGAAAAACGACTCAACTGGCCACACTGCAAAATATTTTAGAATCATGAATCGTGATGCCACGTCGTCACTCATATATGAATGGACCATTTGTTTACATAGGAAAGTCGCGGAAGAGACATAAGTCAGCGTTTGGTCTCCACCCTACGTCGTTTCTGTGTAAATCGGCGCTAAGATGAGCATTAACATCTTAGGGCATCCACTCCTCTAAATCTATTAACTGAATTTCAACGCGTGTCAGATTTAAACCGTCTAAAAGTGGAGCAATAGCGATACATTTTTTTGTCTGGGCTAATGTCACTCGATATAATAGAATTAAATATTACATAACTTCACTCATACGATAGTCATGGCAAGCCCAGTTCTTTGCTTCGTAATTATTCATAGAATATAGATTGAAAAATCGTATTTATAAGTACAGTTGTGGAGAAAGGCGAGTATTAGCGTCGAAAAAATCGATTTCATCAACTAATTGTCGCAATTATGATATATGGAGAATAATTTCATTCGAATAGGAGAGTACGGACATTATTATATATATCTAAAAGTTGTTGAAATTTTTTCGTTCGTGTCTGGGAACATCGACATAGTAGGTATAGAATTCATTCAAACTTCCTTGTGTTCATTGTTAATTGTAGATGGTTTAGTTGTTCTTGGATCTGGTTGGTTGATCGTAGAACTAGAGTATCACTGGCTTTTTTCAGAAAAATCTACAACCGTTATCATTTATTTCTATAATCATTACATTGCTTTAATGGAGAGATCTCCATGAACATTTCCTGTAATTTAAGTTAGACTCGAGATAGTATTTTATTATAATATTATATATCTTATTTGTCTGACATTTTGGAATATTTCTGCTATCACAAATTTGGCTAATTCTGTCTCTTAGTTCTCGTATTGTCAAACATTGCGTAACATGAACTTTAGATTTGATCTGGCCCCAAAGAAAAATATCGAAAGGAGTCAAATCCGTTGAACGAGCGGGCTATTCCAACATACCGCGCCTACCAATCCTTATGCCTGAGTATATCCGATCCAAAAAATATGTTATATGACTAAAAAAAGTGGGGTCGCACCATTTTGTTAGAAAATTGGTAGCTACAATTTCTTGAATACGTTCGTGAATGAGGTTTTCAAGAAGTCCCAAATATAAATCACTAGTCTACATTTTCCTCTAGATATATGGGACACACATCATGATTTCCCAATATTCTTGCCGAGACATTTGTATTTCCAGGAGTTTTGAGTGTGGCCTTCTTGAAAAATATGTGAATTTATATCTGACCAGTACCGCACATTTTGACGGTTGACATTTCCGTTGAAGAAAAAAAGTGTTTCAGTCACTAAAACAAATACTTTTCTACAGTTTTGATTTCCAATCAAGTTTGAACATTGACTCACAGAACTGCATTCTTCTGTCTTCTGGGTTACTTCTTGGCGGTGGTTGTTGAGACGAGCAACTGTTGTGATGGATTACAGATTATTCATTACATATGCATCGATTTTTGTCGTCCGAGATAGATTGTCTTCCAGCTCCAGCTGTAGCTGAACTCCCAGTTATAAAATTGCCCAATCAATTCTCTGAAATATTTTTGCAGGTCGAGTTATCAGAAAATTTTGCATTGAACACCATATATTCTGTTTTTGCTTTCAAGATCTGGCGAGAACCTTTTTTGAAAATGTAAACGAAATAAACTCTGTTTATTTTTTGTTTGTTATTGCTCATATTCTCTTTGAAACAACAGCATTGTTTGAAGAATAATCCATAAATGTCTTCATCGAAAATTTTGATTTGAGATTCATTCGGTTCATAAATTCACAGAGAGATTATTTACGATTTGAGCCAAGTTGTGCTAACGGAAAGTTTGAAAAGTAATAAACAATTCAGCTCAACAAAAAAATGAGGTATTCGTTTTTTGTAGATATCTCAAGGACTCCAATTTTGAAAAAATATCCATATATCCGGATATGCGGTTGGTTACCTCGTTCACAGGTAGATGGGGCGATGACAAACCTGTTGTTTGTTGTCCGCTTCAGCGGACACTCTGAAAGATTTTGATTTTAAATTATCGGAAATCATCGACTTTATGTTGATGACAGACACTGCCTTGCACTGACGAGTGGCCAAATAGCCCGAAACCCGTCTGCAAGTATGTTCCAATAATTGAAAATCTATTGTGGCAGTTGTATCGCCAACAGCATATACAGGAATAACTTTAGTGAAGAATCCTGCACTGACACCTGTTGGATATAATCCAACGCCCTTCGTGGTATTAGCCAGGGAAGTAGTTGTTTTCTGATAGGTGTCAGTACATTAACCTACAGTGTAGGGAGTTGAGACTGGCCTGAACGAATTGTTCTTTTAAATGATTTGATTTATAGCCAGTCTTCAAGTATGCCCACTGACTATATGTGAAAAATAATTGTTATTTGTTAAAAATCATCTGTGAATGCCATTGTATAACAATTTTGTTACGTTGAAGAAACGTGTCTGCAATTTGTGTGATTCATCGCAATTGGCTCGAATAATCTCTTTCTGTGACCGAATTTGTTTCATCTGGTGGAACTAGTTTTGAGCCATCAATCATGAATGTTTCCGATGACTGTCTTGAAAAGTAACTAACCCATCAAAACTGTCATGTTTTAGATTAGAATGATTTCAACAACACTATTCGATCTGAGTAATAGAAATAAAAACGATGTTTGATTATTTCTTTTGCTCGATTAGTTTCGCGACGAAAGATTATATAAATATAATTATAAACCAGCGTGATGCAATAACTTTACATATGCACCAGTGTCGAATTATTCCATTGGAGAGTCCCTGAAAAATTCGGTTAGTTTCCGTGATTGCAATTGTAACAATCACCATCATAATTATTTTTGCGTAATTTACATTCGTTTTCTAACTTCGAATTGTAGCTGATTTGAATATAACAATGGAAAGCATAAATCTTACAATGGAACTAAACAATCATGAAATGATTTACGGTACAATTTGTGTTATATCTAACATTCATATTCTCCTACTGTTTCATTTTATTTGTGACTGAAATTCGGATAAAGTAAAACTTCGCAACTATAAATTATGCTTCAGTGTAGACTATCTATTGCTTGAAGAGAAAGAAACAGAAAATTTATTGTTATGAAAGATATCAAGAAAATATAATAGATGACATTATCTGGTTGCTTGCGATCACAACAAATAAGTTTAAGATGAAAGAAGATATAATTGCCATATTTTTATATTTCGTTGGTCTAATGGAATAAAAATCTTAGGTGGCCATAATAAAACTAAACTTTGTGAATTCACCAATTTCATCCACAATTATATGATTACTATCTCTCTACCTCAGCCTTTTATGATATCTTCAACATGAACACAGTTATGCCCCATAGAACGATAAGAATAGCTGCCATGAGATATGAAATAATGGCATAAAAAATGACTTCTCCAGCCTCTTTTGTCCAATACTTGTACTATGTTGCTGTATCGCTGCTGTTCCAATGTTTTAACAGAATCAGAATCAACGAACTTAGGCGTGCGCAGCGTTATAGACCAGTGCTTTCAAAAATTGTTCTACAGCGCCATCTAGTGGCGAGTTACAGAAACATTGATAGCATAAAAACCTTCTCTATGAAAAATTACCTAGACGATCGGTTGAGCGATGTAGAAGTTTATCACCTACCAACCAACCAACAAACATTCATTTTTATATAGTTTTCATTGGATTTTGTCCCATTTTTTGCATAGTTTTGGGCAGACCAGTCGTTAGTGCGACAAAAAAGGCAAAGATAATGTCTTATTTATGAATTTCTATATTCACTCGCGGAGAATATTCGTTCAAATATTTGAATTAGGAATGAATTTTAAATTTTTTATGGCAGTTGAAAGATGACCTGCTTCGTACTTAGCTTGTGGAGCATGATAAGTTTGATTACCTTCTTCTAAGGATTTCTGGCTACTTCTAGCAAATTGTTTAATTGGGCATTCACAGCAACATATCACGTTGACCATCTCGTCTGACTACTTCCTTTTAAATTTGTCTAAAACACTGTCGTAGAGAGAGATCGACAAGGAAGTTTTCAAATACAACTTCATCCCTTTCGTAAAATGTGAATTTGGCCGCCCTTTGGACTTGCCGCCCGGGGCATAGACCCCAGCTTGCCCCCACCCCACATAGATCCGGGCCTGTAGACCGGCTTTGTTACACAAATAATATTTTTTATAACATACCAACTGCCAATAATTCTCTAAATAGTAATTTGACCTGTTTTCTTGATTTCTTGAAGTTCGACGGTCTGATAAAAACCGACTCTGCTAATTGCCAACATTTCATATAAACTTTGTATTGGATCGACAAGATCTCTCGTCTCATCCAGTCATCAGAAAATTTGAATACAATTCATCTGCCGAGTCAAGTATACCTTTTTTGGTGTTCGTTTACAGTTATGTTATAAACATACGGTTATTGTATACTTTATCGTAATTATCGAGGCGAAATTGATTATCTTGCACGTTTTGAAGATGCTGATCCGTGTTGCAATTTCTTGAGCGATTCAGTAATCTATTCCTAGTTTTTATGAGCATCTGATTGATTGATTGATAATTATAGAAGTGAATGCGCTGGGCTAGTCTTTGGATTGTTGAATTGATTATAATTAATGATTATTTTGCATGTTTTAGTCAGTTTGTAGGTATACCAGATTGTTTTAATACCATAAGGAGATAAATATTATTTACATTTGGGTTTTATAGTTTGTGGTAGCACTATTTAGAATTTATTTGTGGATTTTTCAATTATGGAGGTTTTGAGTAGACTATAGTATCACAGATTTAATGCATATGCAACCTAAAAGTGAAGAAGTGAAAATGAAGGTTTGATATTTCATCCGTTACCAATAATGTGAATACTTCTTTCACTGAAATTGGGTACCATCAACAATGTACTTGTGTAAACAATATTTTAAGGATAAGTTTGCTAGTGTTCACGTCATCAAACTATAAGCCCAGAAGTTTCCTTACTATATAAAATTCAAAAAGTTGTATCCCTAAAAATAGCTAAAGATACATCTAAAAAAGAAACAACTTGTTTTTATGCACTTATTGAAAAATAAGTACATACAGTAATATACAAAACATTCGATTAGAGAGTTAGAGAGGAAGTTTAATCTTCCTCTTGAAGATGATCGCTTGGTGATTGAAACACGTGTTGAGTTGTTAAAAATAACGGTTTGGTGTTGAGATTGAACCCCAGTAATATTCATTACTACATCAAAGCTTTCAAACTGTGCATCACAAGCAAAAAATATTTGTTTGATTTTTGTATACTCGTATCTTTCATATTTTTCGTCAGATGATGATTATTCCCTATGTTGTAGTCATGTCACTCGGAATGAGTTCGATATTTTGCGATATTCTTATAAATTTGTAAAATAAACTCATATAGAGAATACATCCTAATTACTCACTGAACAAAATTATGAATCATGATTACCAGTATTGTTTATTATCCGTTTAGCTTTTATGACTCCTAAAAATTTTAAAGAGTGGACTAGAGATACCAGATATAACTGACTAGAGGGCTTTGGCCTCAGAGACAATGTTATTTTTTATATTTCATTTGGATTCTGTTTAAATTATTATTCTGTTCAAACCATTCTTCAGTTTTCCGTACGACCAATAAGATTGAAAAGTCTAGGAGGTATTTATTGTAACTCGTTTCACACACTGTTACATCGTCTGTGAATATGTTACATCAATAAACAAAGTAGTTCCCAAGACTGGTTCTTGAGGAACTCCATAATTAACGATGTCGTCGGTTTGTAAAATATGACTCCAAAAAATGTATGTCTGCCTCACCAAGAATCTGTATCAAAACCTAGATTATACCCCAAACCAACTCCTCAATTGCTTGACCCAAGCAGTTTTGGATTATGAATTTCTTCAACAAATGCATCTCGTATATTATCCTTCCCTAACCAAATTGAATCAAAATATTCTGAACCCAATTAGTGTCAATTGTACTTGAGTTATCTCGCACAAATTATTGACAGCAAATCGAAAAATCTTTTTGATGACTCGGTCATTACTTACTATCAAGGTAATATTACAAATGTCTTTATATACTTGCTCCGTTCAGTACAAAAGCAAAACATTAAGCTTCCCAAGTACTATTTTTTTTCATAGATTAGTAGAATGTTTGCAACGTTCACTGGTATATCAAGTGTTTCAATATCTAGCAGAAAAGCAAGCAAAGTGTAACGTTTCTCCTCTTCATTTTTAGTGTCAGTAAAACTGGAGACAGCTCAATATTTTGTATCGAGAAAATTTATTATCCGGGGTGGTTAAATTGCCATTCAGCATATTTCCCTTATATTTTATACCGCGACGGTGGACTTTATAGCCTGATTTTTGCACGGTCATCATTATGTTGGGATATCTTCTTTTCGGAGAACGAGAAACGTGTGGTGGGAAATTGGAGAAAGTTAAATCTTTTTATCTCTTGGGTAGCTTGACGTGGTAATATTCGTGCGGAATGCGTATATGGGATGTTATTTTGAGAATGTAGCGATTCCATTCGTTTTATTGCGTTTCAACGATCACACGGGACGGTGTATAGTTCAAATTTCAGTAGTTCAGAACCAAGTTTTCGAATTTTGAAATATAGATACGTTCATTTTACGGAAACTGAAATGTATCGGCTCGGTAGCGTCGATACTGACAATAAAGAAAGTTTTTTTTTTAAATTGACTATATTGAAGACAACAACGATAAAAATAAAAACACCAATAAAATTTATTTGGCGCTCCGGGGCGACTTCAACGATTCCAGTGGCGCATTTGCTTTTTCAGCTGCAGGAAAACCCGGAAAAACCCGCAGCACATCATCTGAAGATCTTGATCTACCAATGTCCTCTCTCTCATTCTCTCTCCTTTCTAGGCTTTCATTTAGATCAACATTTAAACTGGGAGAATCACTGTCGCATTCTAATATCTAAAATGAACTCAATATCATACCAATTCAGAACTACTAGGGAAGTTCTGCATATGAATCAACTCATTTCTTTTTATTACGCCCAAATCGATAGTCGATTGCGGTATGGTACCTGTTTCTGGGGTCTATCCCCATGCTCCAAAGATGTTTTTTTGGCACAGAAACACCTAACATTTTGCTCTGGTAGCTTAAGATGAACAAGCTAAGACTAAGAGCAAATAAATTTCATCATCTTATCGCGAAAATTTAACATTTACAAGATCTTTGATTAAAACATTTTGATAACTTTTCTTCGATTCATTGGGTACGCCATTGATGTAGTTTCGTTTTAACATTTACTAGGAGGTCTTCTCCTCCATTGGTAGTAATGGCTTTCGTTAGAAGTCACGCCGAGACTTTTTAAAAATTGATCCTACTTGACAAACCAGCTATTTCCAGCTTGACGCAATCTGTTAAGGAACTTTTAAAGCAGAAAAACTGTAGTACTGCATTTGAGATCGTTGAATGTTTACTTTTCTATTGAAAAATTTCCATGTTTTTGTCTGAAGAATATTAAATGCCGTGTTTTTCAAAGAAACGTCTACTTCATTTCAGAGAAAATTCCAAAAAGTTGCTTAAAATTTCAAGGGAGAAACTGTTTTCCGAAAAATCCCGAATGGAATAGTTGGTCGAATAGTTGTTTTTTTTTTGTTTAAAAGAAAAACAAAAGAAGATTAATATATTATATTTATAAAACATAGATACAGACATGACACAGCCGTGAAAGGCACCTGTGGAGATACACTTTGTACACTTCAGTTTAAAAATAGTTATTTATTATACAAGGGAAATAGTATTAGATTTCAGCTCGAGACAAAAACCATGTATAATACACAATTTTTTTCTGTGACGGGAAAAACGACGATTTAATATTGAAAAAAAACATATTTTCCAATATGTTGAAGTCAGAAAATTATCGATGTGAAATTTGAATTTTTAAACAGGTAGGCTGTTGTACTTATAGCGTTGCTAGGAAACCAATCAAAAGAAAATCAAATATCTGTCAATTTTTTTTTGTTCCTTATTATTATTATAATTATTGAAATATTGACAAATTCATTCTGTGATTTGATTTAAAAATTTCGAACTTAGTGATCAGTAGTTATTTTGAAAAATGTCTAATTCCGAGTTTTCTCTGACTCCACCGGAGTTAGTAGAAGCAACGAAAGTATCATCACAAAAATTATTGCCAGCTAAATCGCGGAAAATTTATGAAACTGCGTATTCAAGATTCATGGAATGGAAAATTAAAAAGACATGCAGTTCTTTCTCGGAGACGGTGTTATTGGCTTATTTTTCGGAACTGGCACAACAACAAAAGCCATCAACAGTGTGGTCGAATTATTCGAAGATTAAAAGTATGTTACAGTCCAATAATAATGTAGGCATCTCAAATTATTTCAAACTAATTACATTTCTGAAACAAAATGGAAAAAAGGTTACACGCCCAAGAAAGCTGCGATATTTACGAGTACACATATTAGTGACTTTTTAAATATTGCTCCCGATAAAGTTTATTTAATGGCCAACGTTGTTGTTGTATTTGTGATTGCAGGAGCTTGTCGAATTTGTGAAATCAGCCAGGTAACATTAGATGTTATTGAAGATTCGGGAACGTTATTAATTGTGAAACTCGAGCAAACGAAGAATGATGTGAACAGGAGATTTGTAGTTACTGAAGAAAATTATAATTTCAACACAGAAAAATTCGACTGTTGTACCGAATAGTTCAAGGAACATGTCATTCATGCAATGCACTCACTTTTTTCTCGGAAAAAGAGTAATTTCATAAAAAGTGACATTTCGTTACCTGTCATCAGAAATAAAATGTCAAACTTTTTTCCCGTCCCAGAAAAAACTCATTAATACAGTTTATTGTATGAATTCCATTAGTTCCCCCATTGTATGATATTATATAAAATTATTTGAAATCCATGACAGAACTGAAAAAGAAGAATTAAAAATCAAAAGCTGAAAATAACAATTATATCAAACAAAAAAAAACCTGAAATGAAATAATAGGGAAATAAAATAGGTACCAGTTAGAATTGAACAATTGAACAAAAAATGAAAATGAAAAGTTGAGAGATTCCAAGGAAAGTTACTTCACGACGTTTTCTCTAGGCAGTCTAGATCAATTTTACTGCAATTGTTGGATTGGAATACGAGTTTATATTGAATGGTCTCTAAGATTGATAGATTTGAAGCTGTATATATTTTTCTTTGGGGTTAGTCTAAATCTTTGGTTAGCAATCCTCCCCCTTGAGTTTAAATGAAAAATTATACCAGAAATGTCGACGAATTTTTTTTTGTCTCTATAATAATGATATTTCATTGACTATTCTGTTTTATTTTAACTGCGAGTATTTCAAAAAAAATATATGAAAAGATCATTATCTATTGCAAGCCAGCCGTTCCAACAAAGTGATTCAAGTAAAAGTAATTTCCAAATTATCTGCAGTGGAATGTTTTCAAATGCCGTGTATAATGAAATATATACCTCCCTTTTCTCAGACTACAAAAAGTGCATAATACCACATTGGGTGGAATCCCACGGTGGAATGCTGAAATAACAAATATTTTATTTTATACCACGTCGAATTTTGTCGGTTATTCTGTTCTTGTAATTTCGTTGCGAACAACAATCTTCAATTCTGGGAATCAACTCCGCATTCAGTTCAGAGATTTATTTATATTTATATTTTCTAAGAAATCGTAATGTATCTGATTAACAGGAAACTAGATTGGTCTCGGTGCATTCCAGATGAACATATTCACTTTCGCCAGGCCATGTATGCCGGGATGTGATTATCTCGAAAAATTTTGTTTTTAACCTTTCACACTCATCACTTACCTATTTTACTCATATCAACTAGCAATCTTCTGTCCAGTACATTAGTCTAAAGCCTAAGGGTATTCACACAATGGAGCCGGAATGAGTACGTACTGGCATACAAGCGCATACTAGATTAGCACCTAGGTAATCGCACCGCAATATGTGGTGTTGGCCAAAAAAAGGTACATAGTGTACGAAAACAAGTTTTCGAGGAAAACGCGTTCATAGTGTGATAAATTAATGAATTACCTGTCTTAAAAAATTTATTTCTAACAATTTTTCACTAATCATAAACTAATTTATTTACAACACTTAGCAACTAACGCTCAATTTATTTCCACTATTTGAATTTTTTGTTTGGCCGCTCGATTCACTTTCTGAATTGCCCTTTTGCGTCGGGAAGCCGGCCCTTTATCGGTAACGGTCCTTTCTAGAAATCTATAGTCGGTTCGGTTCTAGAGTTTTACCGGCGATTCCCGATTGCATTCTTTTGTTGTTGTTTGTTCGCCGAGTCGGCAGACATATCGGTCAGGGACGGCTTCAGATTCGTTACAATAGTTTCGCAGTGTATTAGTAATATGTACAAGCCTCCACGAAAAAATAAATCACATTGAATTTTTCATTAACTGGTCACACGAAATTTAGTCCATTTGGATTAATAAAATTGGAATACGCTCTTTCTTATGTGGACTGTTTTCAAGATTTCGTAGATGTTGGTCACCGATCTAGTTATAAGGGGTTCAATGTAGCGGTGGAAAACTAATCAATACAGTTTATTGTATGATTTTCATTAAAAAGGATTTTGCAAAATCCGCAATACGTGTTTCGCTATACAATAGCTTCCTCAAGTGTTAAGTTTACGCTTCAGGAAGCGAAACACGTGTAGCGGTTTTTGTAAACCCTTTATAGTGAAAATCATACAATAAACTGTTAATTTAATTAGTTTTAATATGAATTTTCATCAAGTATCGGCCGGTTCTATTCAATTAGTACAGTAGAATTTCGAAAATGGGGTGCTCATATTTTTAAAATTTCAACAAAAGGGTTTATCAATTTAGATGAATTTTTTTGTCTCACTGGTATCACAAAATCAAATCACCATTTTGAGTTTAAGTATGATACATTTTCAGCAAAACAATTCGTTGATTCAGAACCCGAAAAGTTTTCATCTGCGTTCACAAAAAACAATCAGAAGAATTTGCTGTAGATAATTTTACATGAAACAACGTAAAAAAGCAAAAAATTAAAAATTTGTGATTTGTGACTTTAGTTTGCGATAATTTTGTTATTCTCGAGGGATACTAAGTGTATTTAAAGGATTCACTATATTTTTTTAATTTCTTTTTATTCGTAGGAAAAGCTTATCGTCATCATTACTTTTTCAGGATTTTTGCAATTAAGGAAACTCATTCAATGATTTTTGAAGAAAACATTACTTCTTTGATTTTTGTCTGAAGAATATTAAATGCCGTGTTTTTCAAAGAAACGTCTACTTCATTTCAGAGAAAATTCCAAAAAGTTGCTTAAAATTTCAAGGGAGAAACCGTTTTCCGAAAAATCCCGAATGGAATAGTTGGTCAAATAGTTGTTCTTTTTTGTTTAAAAGAAAAACAAAAGAAGATTAAGACATTATATTTATAAAACATAGATACAGACATGACACAGCCGTGAAAGGCACCTGTGGAGATACACTTTGTACACTTCAGTTTAAAAATAGTTATTTATTATACAAGGGAAATAGTATTAGATTTCAGCTCGAGACAAAAACCGAAAGCTAAAATCTACTAAGTATATTTAAAGGATTCACTATATTTTTTTAATTTCTTTTTATTCGTAGGAAAAGCTTATCGTCATCATTACTTTTTCAGGATTTTTGCAATTAAGGAAACTCATTCAATGATTTTTGAAGAAAACATTACTTCTTTGATTTGGATTCAGACACTCTTAAGTCGCTTTTCAATGTTAATTAGGTGGAACTAATGAAAAAATGTTTCTTGTTGTTAGTTCCAGTGTATTTTTGATGTTTCTTTTTTTAGCGAATGGTTCTGAACATACGATTACCAAATAAAGGTGTAACATTTTTTTTTTGCTATTTTGATGAAATTCACGTGAAGAAGCATACTTTCAGTGCCGAAACCATTGTTAAGTCACACACACTATGTACCTTTTTTCGGCAGACACCACATATGCTGAAGATGGTCAGGGTGCACCTGGTTCCATAGCGGTAATTTTTACCTATATCAAATCTCATTTGGATACACTAAAATTTCTAGAAGTTATGACTTGTTTACCAGATTCATTAACCACCCGGTATATATCAAATTGTGTATATCAACTACATTATGCTAATTTCTTTGTTGGACATTTGGAATCTTCTGATGTGATTGAACTACATATATCGACACTCTCGAGTGTTTTCGTATTTATCTAATAATACACCTTCCTGTATGTGCAGCATATTTACAGTGAGCCAACGGTGTTGAATTGGGGAGGAATGTCGGAACAGAATAGGGTAAAGCGATACCGAGTATATGCTTACACGCTCATTATGACGAATGGTGTCATGTTTCGTTCAAGAGTGTGGTGAATCATGCCATTTTAACACACAAGATCTCTCTCTTGACACACGTTGTTTGGATGCTGCTTGGGAGTTCGCTAGTTTGGTGGTCGTAACAATTATTCAATTACAAGAACTGATATAGGAGGTGGCTTTATTTTCCGATGAGGTGGAATGAAAGCCGTACTAATGCCTCCTTTATCGACTCTGCGCGTTCCAGCTGACAAATTAATTTGTTCTTGTGAAAATGGCACTCTTTGTCGGTATTTATGACGTAGCTACTTGCACTTCTGCGCTCAAACGATGGTGTGTCGTTTTAAAACTGTTTCGGACAAATCTTTCGATTTGTGTTCTATAGATGACCGTGTTCTATAGATTTTCCTAGGTAGGTATTCCTAAAAAAAGAAATCGACATACGCGGCGTGCATTCTCTCATCTGCATTAGTTCATAAGAGACCAATGTATTTCAACATCGTTCGCAAAATTTGCGGCGCGTTAAATGTAGGAATATAAAAGTCGACATTTGTCGACATTTATTCCACATTTTTTGTGGAACATGCAATGTATGAATGACTGTGGAATTTCGAATGAAGCTTTTAATAAAAAAATCCCATGTGAAGCGAATTTTACTGGTTACACTGTATATACCTCTGAACGTTCATATTCATAACAAATCGATAGCAACAGTTTTCAAATTCGTTAGTCATATCTTCGTCTTGCACGTTAGCAGTACCTAGTTCATTTCAAAACCAAACTGCGAGACATAATAAATGCAAAAGGACTATTCGGTTACATATGTGAAATTCGAGCATTAAAACGTATTTTGCACGTTTATTATAGTCTATTTATATTCCACTTCGAACGAATGCCGATTTGGTATCATTTTCGTCGATACGAGAGGTGATTTTACTGAAAAAAATCATAGCATACACTTTTTTACATATAATTGTTTTTAGAATTACATTTACTTTTAAATAAAAAGTGAGAATATAATTTTATTTTTTTTAACTATTATGAGAAAAGTAAATCATGATTTTTCAGTTATTTTTTATTTATTGTCAAGTATTTATTGTACGAAAATTAGAAAAAAAATATTATCAACAATTAAAAAAAATTGTGTACAGAAACATGTTTTTAAATCATTATTTTTTCATTACAAAAAATGGCAAAAAATTGTTTTCTTGACTATTGAATTTCTCTATTTGTTTATGAACAATTTGTATACAAATGATCTGAAAATGTTGAAACCGAGACTAATAACATTTGATAATGAAAAACCTTGAAATTAAAAAATCACCATTATTTCTCTTATGATTATCAAATTTTTTACTCAAAAAATTTTATAAACTTTCAACCCATGATCTCGAGTATAAATACATATAGGAAGAGCTTCACGAGGCGATTATTTTCAAGTTCATTAGTCAAACTGTTATTCAACCTTTTGTAAGAGCAGAGATTTGAAAATAAATTGTTAATTAACAAAAGCATAACTTCATGAGTAACTGAGATACATTTTTTTCTAACGGGGCCTTATTCTGTCTGTTTAAAGAAATCTGTTTAAAATCTGTTTTTCCGTTAGGTAATTAGCTGTCGATCCCATACGAACATCTCTCAGAAGTTGAGAAACTTGTGCAAGCTAAGGACTAACGAGGTCTTACCTTTTAACGTGTGATTCCTAACACACTTCTTTGAAGTGTTTTGAATGAAGCATATTTTTTTAAATTTTTAAATAAACATTTGATGATATGAAAATATAATGTGTGAATAATTTAGGATTATTCTTACAATTTTGTTCTAAAGGTAAATGTAATTCGGAAAACAACTATATCTAAAAAATACAAAAAAATGGTCATTGTTTTTAATGAGTACTTTACATAACAATACATGATACCTAGCTGCTGACGTGTTACATCAAAAAGAATTACATTTACTTTTACAAAAACATGTGAGGATAATCATGAATTGTGTTCAACTGTGTTGAGAAACATAAATAATGATTTTAAGAAGAAACATTTTTTTAATTCACCATTCACAGTATGGAGATTTAAAAAAAGAATAAATAAATAAAAAGAAAATGAAGAAAAACTTTTTTTTATAATTTTTTCATTACAAAAAATAGTGTATACAGTTGTGTTAACTACAGTATATGTAACCTCCGTTTTACTAAATAGATAGGTAATTTTTCAAATTATTAAAAATAAAATATGTCTGACAGTGATAATTTAGAAACAAAGAAAGATAACAACAAAGATAACAAAGAAAGCAAAATCACATTACGACACACTATCAAGTCATCAGTAAGTTTTTTATATTTTGAAATTAAAGTATGCATTTATCTGTGCATCAAGCCTGCGTATATTTGGTCCGTCTCAAGGGTCAGTAAATGTAAAATCTAGTCTCTTTGTTGATTCAAATTCACACCATTTTCATAGCATATAATACTTTTAAATAAATTATTAACTACTTTCAGTTTAATTCTCATTAAAAATAATGCACCTGCTTGTAGAATAAATTTCATAAAGACTAACAAAATTGTACTTCAAAATCATCTGATAGCGTGTAGCGCACGAATGTTTTTTTTATTTGCTATCAACAGGAACATCAAAAATCAATTATTCAATTAATTTTTTATTAATGCTGGAATTTATATTGAAACATTTATTATTGATATCTATAATTTAAGATTTTTTGTAATATATTGCAATAACTAGCTAAGCTTTGTGAGTTTAGTAATGTAATAAAGCCACATAATTTTTTTATGTATATTTCAATTAGATAAATTTTTATCAATATGTCAGTACCTAACAATCATTACAGGCGTACTTGTGATGCACTGTTTGGAACCTTCGGTGTAGTAATGAATATTACCGGAGTTTTTCCCAACACCAAACCGTTATTTTAACACCTCGACATGTATTTCCATCACCAAGTAATCATCTTCAAGAGGAAAATGATATGTACAGAAAAATCACTTTTCGCACTGGTGTTCACAGTTTGAACATCAGATTTAAGGATACTCTTACCCTTCCTAGTTTTAAAACTGAATTTTTCAAGCGATCTTTTAGCTATAATATATGCCAAGTGATCAACCTGTTACCAAAAGAAATAAGAAATTCAGAACCTTCTGTTTTACGGAAAAGATTCAAACTCCTTCTGTTCGAAAGCCAACTTCAAGTATAAACTGCCCAACCCTATACATTTTTTATCATTATGAGACCCGAATAAGTCTCAGTAATGGACGTCTTCTCCAGCATCTTAATAGATATTTGACAATCCCATTTTTTTTTCATGTATCAATTTCTTTTTGTCTTAGCTTAGGTAGAATATTTTTGAGGTTGAGTGGAAGAACAACTCAGTAGCACTTGTGCTAACTTAGTTGAACTTCGCCTTTTGTTATATCAGTAACTAGATCTGTAATGTATCTAAATATTTGTATGTAACTACAGCTGCGAAACAATAAAGACGATTATTATTATCTTCCTATTGAAGATGATCACTTGGTGATCGAAACACGTGTCGAGGTGTTAAATTAACGGTTTGGTGTTGGGAAAAACTCCAGTTATATTCATCACAGGAGTCACAAAATATTATTATTGATGTTTCACCGCCGTTTCATCTGCCGGGCGTCTCGTGACAGCTCACAATTTCTGTTTTCCAAAATGAAGTATAAAATGTGAATTTTGTTTGTTTTATTTAGGTTGCGAGAGAACTTTTTTAGAATTGGATGACAAGGTCCAGACAAAAAATGGGACAGTTTTTTCTCCTAGAATTAACAATTCCTAGCAATTTCAAAATGTTTGTGCTGTTTCTACAAAATTGTTCACATACCATATCATTTCTGTTGATACAGCGCAGCAATCGGAGATTCGCGAAAGAAAACATTTCTTGCAAACCGGAAAAATTACCGCGCTCAGCCGTTACCGACAAGGCCCCGCTTATGTAAAATGCATTATCTTCAAAATCCCCGTATATGAGATTTTAAATAATTTATGAAGATTTTATATTCTGCTCCACATAAAACACATACGAATGTCACGTAGGAGCGATAAATTTAGCGAAATAAGTTATTGCCGATCGTGTTTCGCACATTCGAATATGAAAGTAATGAGTCAGGAATATTTCAAAAGTAGCGTACGTAAAGCGACGGCGTTTCTTGGTTTAGAAACTGAATGGGAATTTTCTGATTTTCTTCTTCATGGGTTTTGTGGAGATTCGTACGTTTCGAAACGAAATCCATTGGCAATATCTTGGTAGACATTCAAAACTTCTTTCACTTTTGAATATTGTTGGTGTAACAAACGTAAACACACAAACGCTCGTTAACCATATACAATGTGCCATTTCTCTCATCGCTTTCATACGTTCAAAACGAAAGATTTCTCACGCAGTGAGAAATATCCGCCATTACAGTGAGAAATAATTTCTCACTGTTATCACGATAACCCAAGTCAGTCATGAATTGTTACATGTCAGATTGATATGACACGTTCTCCATGTTAACAAAGCTACGCCGACGATTTGCGTGCAATATCCAAGTAGCCCATTGGCGGCGTTTCCATAACAACAAAACCGAAGCACTACATAATTATTGCTGTCGACTTACCCAACGCAAATAGTTTTATTGTTGATTGTTATAGTATAAACAGTTCAGATTTATTAAATATTGAATATAATGGAATACGAAGATTTAGAGTTGGAAAATACACCTCCAGAAATTGTTCAGAAAGCAATAGATGTTTGCAATAATTTGCTACCAAGCACATGAAGAAAATGAAAGCCAAGGTAAATTCCTGTTCCGAAAATACCTTGTTAGTTTATTATGAAGAGCTGTCAAGAAGATTGAAATCATCAACATTATGGTCTCAGTACTCGATGCTTAATTATTAAAAACTGTGTTGATATATTAAAATACGTAAAACTACATGCATTTTTAAAACGCAAATCTGAAAAATATGCTCCAAAACAGTCAAAAACATTAACTTCCGAAGAAATTCAACAATTTTTAAAAGATGCACCTGATGAAAACTATTTGCTGATAAGGTATGAATTGAAAATTTTTAAATTGTTATCGAAAAATGAATGTTTGGTTTTGATTTCAGGCTGCTTTAGCTATTGGCCTTACAGGGGCATGCCGTTGTGATGAGCATCTAAAATTGAAATTTGATGACATGGAAGATCTTAATTCGGCCCTTTCAATAAAATTACCCGATACTAAAACCAAGGTTCCTAGAAATTTCACAGTCACAGGAGAATTCTACCAAATTTACAAAAAATATGTGAAGCTTCGACCATGCACAAATGAAACACTTTTTTTTTATTACAAAAATAGCAAATGTACGAGACAGCCTGTGGGGATAAATAAATTTGGCACCATGGCGAAAGAAATAGCGAAATTTTTGCAATTTCCGAACCCTGAATTATATACTGGCCACTGTTTCCGAAGGTCATCTGCGACTATTTTAGTTAATGCAGGGGCAGATTTCTTAACTTTGAAAAGCAATGGGGGTTGGAAATCCAGCAATGTTGCTGGATTTCCATAGCTAACAAAATGAAAATTTCAATAAGTATAGTAGAATCCTTTTAGCCTCCAGCGCCATTAGAACCTGAACACAACAATGCTGTGGAAGCTCAGTTCGTTTCCCCATCAACTTCAACTTCAATCGCAGCTAATATTTCAATTACCGAAAACATGTTGAAACAAAACGACCTATCAGGAATTACTTTACAAAATTGTTCAAATATAACTATTGATTACTATTTTAAATAGTAATGACATACAAATATTATTATATTGAAATACATATGTATTTCAATTTTCAATACTTGAAAAAAAACGCAACCGTAGAAAAAGTACAGTGCACAATGCGTGAGAAAATGACATATTTCTCACTCGTTTGATTTGAGTTGCAACAAACTTCTGCGCTCGTGAGAAATATTTCGTTTTTCTCACTTGTACAATATACTATTTTTACGGTTCACATTTCACTCCTTGTGTCGCTTATGCAGTAATGTGATCTTTAGTGATGGTTCTAGAAAAGATAAATAGGCCTTCACTTTTTATTATTCATATTGAAACATTTGTGATGCACTGTTTGAAACCTTCTGTGTAGTAATGAATATTATTGTTTTATCCCAACACCAAATCGTTATTTTGACACCTCGACACGTGTTTCGATCACCTGGTGATCATCTTCAAGGGGAAGAATAAACTGTTCAATCTTCCTCTCGAAGATAATCACTCGAATTAGTTTTAAAAACAATGAACAACTTGAAATAGCAAGCAAAGTTTTAAGACACTTTTTGATTTTTTTACTTATATTGCAAACTGAAGTGTAAACAAAAAAATTTACATATAATTTTAGAACTGGCATTTCACTTACTAGTGAAATTATTCTGAAATAGTGTTTGTTAGCTTCATTTTGTATTAGATTCGTTCGATTTTTCATTTCCTTTTACCTTAATTTCAAGAGCAGATTGAAATATGTATTGGGTTTGTATTTCGAGCACGGAAAATTTGAGTTCCTACTTATGTTTTAAATGTTAATAATGATAATATATAAATACACTCACCGGCATTAGTGCATTAGACCCAAGTTTTATGAAGAACCAGATTTAAAGGAATGAAGTATATCTCCCATAGGATCGGTTATCACAAAAAATCGGCAAAACTATATCCTCGGTTGTATCAAAATTTTTAAATGAAGAACTTAAAATTAGTGAACTTTCAATTCGTGTCTGATAATATAGTGATAGATAGATAGATATTTATTGGCTACGTTATATACATGAAATATTTGTAGCAAGTCAAATAGGAACATATTCACACTCGTGTTCTTGAAAAATTCATATAAATATACCCACACACACATATATACACATATATACACATATACATAAACATATACACACATATATACATGTATATAGAAACATACACTGTCGTAAAACAACTAAAACTAATACTTAAAAAATATACAAGTCATTTCAAAAGTTCAGTAGTTGGCGTACTCATATATTCGTCAATCGAATAAAAACAGTTTTGTATTAATAAATTTTTTATTGTCGCTTTAAAGTTTGCTGGTCCTAGTTTCTTAATTTCCGCTGGTAGTTTATTATATATATCCAAATCGAGCGAATTTTTTTTTGATATTCCTAGTCTAAACCTCCTATTCAATAGAGAATCGCCATGCCTAGTGTTATAATTATGGTTTGAACTATTTGTGGAAAAAATGTGGCAATTTTTATGGATCTCTAATAAACATTGAAATATGAATATAGAGGGAACTGTCATAATTCCTAATCTTATAAAATGAGATTTGCATGAATCTCTAGGACCCAATCCTACAATGATTCTGACCGCACGTTTCTGCATCACAAAAATCCTGGAAGTATGGATAGAGTTACCCCAAAGTAAAATTCCATAAGTCAGGTGGCTATGGACAAGAGAAAAGTAGGAAATCATGAGTATATCTGTGCTGACAGATCTTTTCAGTCTTCTCATGAGAAAGAGTTGACAAGCCAGCTTCTTCGAAAGAATATCAATATGATGGGACCATTTAAGTGACTGGTCTAAAGTAATACCTAATAGCTTCACAGACTGATTACTGTTAGATGAAAAATTGGAAGAAAAAATCAATTTCTGTGTTTTTGATTGGTTTTGTGTCAGACCATTCGGTATTAACCATTCATCGATCTTTTCAATCAAGGTTTCATCCTTCTGTTTCAAATTGACAAGATTCGAGTCCGAGAAATAAAATGTAGCATCATCTGCATATAAAAGCCCCTTCACAAACTTAAGGTGATCAAATATATCATTGATATAAATAATGAACAGAAGTGGTCCTAGAACCGATCCTTGAGGTACACCACAAGTGATATCCCGAAATGAAGAGGGTACAGAGTTCAGATGAACTGTTTGACTACGCCCTGTGAGGTAAGATTTGAAAAATGTGTTTGTGATTCCTCTTACACCAAAGTATTCAAGTTTGTCAAGTAAAACTTGATGTGATATGCAATCAAATGCCTTGCTCAAGTCACAAAAGGTAGATGCCGTGAATTTCCTTTTTTCAAAAGCATCCACAACATCATTCACCAATCTCGACACAGCATGTATAGTTGAGCGGTTTTTCCTAAATCCATATTGATGTTCATTCAAGTATTTGAATTTTTCAAAGTAGTCTGTTAATCTTTTCTTAGCTATGATTTCAATCACCTTGCCAATAATGGGAATAATCGATATTGGACGATAATTTTCCAACATGTCAATGTCACCTTTTTTGAAAATTGGAATAAGTTTCGTTTTTTTGAAAATATCAGGAAAAAATCCTTGACTGAAACACAAATTGCACAGTATAGCAATGGGTTCAGAGATAATATACACTATTTCTTTCAACATCACACTATTCAGCTCATAAATATCGAAACAATTCGATTTTTTCATGTCATTTATTATCTCTATGACCTCGTTGCGTGTGGTTGGAGCTAAGAAGAATGAATTTGTATTAGCAGGTATTGATTTTAGATAGTTTCTTGCTGAGTGAGTTGTTTGTGGCAGTTGATCAACTAATATTTTGGCAATAGTAGAGAAGTAATTAACAAACTCTTCTGCGTTTAAATTAGGTGATGGGTGGGTATTTGAACTTTTTTTTCCTTTTTCTTGGTTAATAATTTTCCATGTATCCCTGGCCCTATTATTCGAATTAAGAATGTAGGTGTCATATTTCAGACGTTTTGCTTCTTCAAGCGAGCAATTATAGTATTTCTTGAATTCTTTGAAGATCTCTTTATCCTGTGTCGAATTACTAGAATCACTTATTACTTTCAATGCATTCAATGTGTTTCGGATTTCTTTCAGTTCCTGATTGAAAAAATTCAATAGTGATTTGCATTTCATGTGTGTAATGCCTGTTGCACGTTTATCTGAAGAAGATCGTATGAGAATTGTAACTTTGCAAGAGCAAGGGTGAACCCGATGGCATATAACGAGATAACTAGGTTTATCCATAGAACGGTTTCTAGGGTAATCTAGAGGTTCACAGAACGTGGTCATGTTCATGCACCAAAGCGGTCGGAGAAGATGGACAACACAACGTCAGGATCGATACCTATTGCAATATGCACACAGGACCCCTTTGAAACAGCAGAAGGCTATGTAAGACATTTCCAAAAACGTATTCATCAATTTGTCAATCCGCACGATTCGCAGGCGTCTTCGTAGTGGTGGTTTATTATGTTTTGTGGGCACCGAGAATAAATGGCACACACCGACGAATACGTTTAAACTGGGCAAGAACCCAATCATAATGGAACAAATATCAGTGGCGAAATACCATGTTTTCCGATGAGAGCCGTTTTGGGCTTATTATGAGTCATGACTACCGCATTCGTGTTAGGAGACCAACAGGACGTCAGCATCGACTGAATTTGGCATTTAATATCAATCCAAATTAACATGGAAGCATTATGTAATTGTACCTAGGGCAATGACGGGGCAATTTTACCTCCAAAATGTCATTTTGGATGTGGTTCGACTGTTCTGAGGCGCCATAGGTAATGACTTTGTATTTATGGATGATAATGCCCCACCACATCGAACACTGGCTGTGCAGAACGCTCTGGAGGAAGAAAGAATTGCAAGGATGGATTTGCCACCGAACTCACCAGACATAAATCCGATAGAGCATGTTTGAAGTTACATTTCGAGGAGGTTGCATACCAGAAATTATCCATCTGGCAGCTTAGAAAAGTTTCGAAACGCAATGTTCCTCAGCATGTTATCAATAAACTTATCGACAGCATGGATAGAAGAGTGGAAGCCTGCGGAAGGGCTAGGCTAGGCAATACATCCTATTGTTGTAGAACAACTATCATGAACATTTTTCATTCACTCGGAACTCTTGTCATTTTCTTTCACTTCGTGGATTCTCATAATCACTTCATTTTTGTCTTCTTGAATAAATTACTTATATAGATAATTTGAAAAAGAAACTAAAATTTCAGGAATACGTACTAATGCACTTCTAACGCCTGTTAGTGTACATATTGAAGCTGTTAATAAAATCACGCAGTTCTGGACCAGATTGTCTTGATGAAAATACTGTGACAATTAAACGAATTAACTGCCTTAAACAAATGTATTTCTAACAATATTTCACTATCACAAACTAATTCATTTACAACACTTAGCAACTAACGCTTAATTTATTTCCACTATTTGAATTCCTTGTTTAACCGCTCGATTCACTTTCTGAACTCAACTGCCCTCTCTAGACGAGAAGCCGGCCTGATATATCGGTAACGATTGTTTCAGAATTCTATAGTCGTTTCGGTATTCTACTAGAGTTTAATCGGCGGTTGCCGACTGCATTCCTTTTGCGGTGATGTCATGTGTTTGTTCGCTGGTCGACATATCGGTCAGGGGCGGCTTCAGATTTGTTACAATACACAGTTTTGGACACAAGTTGTCAAAGTATCAGTTGTGAGTTGTACAAATTAAAATGTACGAGTTTATTGTATAAGAGTATAAGGGAAATTCAATTTTCATAATATAATATACAGAAGCGATTTGAATAGTAATATGTATTTTCACACATCAACTTTATCACGAAATAAAAATTGAAACTGAAACCTCTGGCGTAGAATAAATCAAAAAACGAGCATTTTTCTCAATTATCAGAACTGCAATACTCTTCTTGATGCGCGTTTCTCACCACCCAAGTTGACGTCTGCAGGAGATGAAAAAAACAATTTGTTTTTGGATCCAACATGAAAAGAGGCTGGATGAAATGAAAAATGTGTCAGATAAGTTATCTATCGTATGTAAATCACAGCAAGAAATTATCATGTGCTAACCTCTAATAATCTTCAAACAGTATGGGCAGAAACTGAAGTCATATACCTTTGTATACAACTTGATAGTGCCAAATTTGCGAATGAGGTGAACGCGTGTTTCACGTCAAAATATAAATTTACCTGTTGAGGATGGCTCGTTTCAACAAGAACGAACTGTCTGTTCCAAATTACTCACTGATTTGTTGAACCGTTTTTTCAACATTATCTACAAATTGTGTTTCATCACGTTATTCCTTTTACAAAAAAATTAGCTCGATCAACATACCATTATTAAAAACCCTTAACATGAGTTAACATGGATTTATTAGGAATGTTTAAAAAATAAATATTATGAAAATGGGGCGAACTGAAGTACAGCTTGTCAAATCTAGGAAGAAACTTGAGAATTATCTCTTTCTCTCTCTCTCTCTCTGTCTCTCTCTCTCTCTCTCTCTCTCTCTCTCTCTCGCTCTCATAGTCTTCTAACGAACACACATCTAGTGGGCGGGACCATACATACCTGTTGGCAATTACGAAGAATGAACGAATATTCCACCAAAGAAAATATTGATGAAAACTACTTATAATATCATTCCAATAGTCAGTAATCTGACTGATTATTGTCATTGAGGAATTATTGCAATTTGATCAACCCGGAGTGTTAACACGAAAGTAATAACTTTTTTTTTTGTTTCAGTATGGCTCGGACGAATTCGCGCAGGACTCACCGCGGTACACATCTCCAGGAGGGGCTGCAGGGTACTACCTCGGTGCCGGCGATGCCACTCCTAATTCGGCGGTAGGTGGAGGCGATTGGCCTGCCTCCTACCCCACCTCATATCAAACCTATGAGGCGTACGGTCTCATTCCAGAATCCGAAACAGCTGGCCAAGGTCTACCTCCCATGTCTTCTCTGAGGCCTAACGGGACACCGACTGCCACCACCTTGGCCGGGCCTAACACCGCCGCAACTTTCGCCACTCCTAACCATGATGTAAATAAAGGACTAGGAGGGGTGAGTAAAGCTAGAATATGTAATGGGTATCTCTGAACTGAACGGGGGAATTTAATGTAATTCAGTCTACTTTCCAGTATCACTCGGAAACAGTTTCCTGAGTTGAAATTTGATATACGTATCAGTGCAGCATGATGTCTCCACAACAATTTACTTACGCTCCAGCCAGGTTTATAATTGGGAGAAAAATTATTTTGATGGCAGTTACCAAGCACATTGTACGGGATCATGTATGACTAGAACTGAGAGAGATGAATGAATATTTCTTTTATAATATCTTGATGCAAAACTTGATTCATTAGCAATGATATTGATAAAAAAAGGTTTCGTACAAAAATTCATTTAAAAAATACATACAGGTGCTCACACATCTTTTGTACATTCGGAATCCTTGGTTGAGTTTGTTAGTTTCATGGGGAGCAATTCCTTGATCTCTCAGGGTCTAGGTTTAGGTGTTATCCCTTCAAGAAACTTAGCTTTGTGCAGACCCGAACTTGACATTCGCAAAGTGCCGAACTTGACATTCGCAGAGTGTTCTGAAAATTCGGCGTTACAACTGAATTAGCATCAACTCTCACTGTTAGTCATTCCAACTGTATCCAGTTTGAATGACTAGCTATTGATTTGCGGAGGCAAGGGCGCAGGTCGGTTCTTGATTTTGATAGAAATTCAATTATAAGTGCTGGAAAGCGTTACCAAATTGAAAGCTTTCATTCGGACGCAATCTACAGAAGTTTTTAGAAATACTGTACCTCTTTCAACAGTTCTCACTGTAGACCAACTTAGTTACATTGGGATAGGAGACACTTTAAAGCACACCAATAAAACAATGAATACGGTTTATTTGGGAGTTTCAACAGGGTTTCACATCTCCAACCTTGAATGAAACTCAAGGTTTATGTTTTACACTCCTCCAACTAGACTTCTCCGATTCTTGAGATCCGGCGGTCTCCAGCAGTAGCCACCTCAGACCTATGTTTCACCGTGCAGCCAGACACGTCCAAGACAATCTCCTCGTTGTGTCAAATGTATTCAATTTATTCCTGTTTTTATACCTACAATCACTTGTTTTCATGCTTTTAGTGGTTCTCATACTTTTATGATTTTGCTTGATAGAACTTAATCGTTGGAATTTATGCTAATTTCTAATTAAATCACCACTAAGTGCTTTCTACGTAAAGCCAGGCACATAAAAGTTTCTTTCAAAATTTAAACCTTCACACATAGAATCGGTTTCAGTTCAGAACCTAGATAATGTTAACACCTGTCCCATCAGCCCCTTCAAGCAAATACACGGTTACACGGAGCCCAAGTATGACATTACTGAAAGTAAATATCTTTGTCTGTATCTCACTTTTTACTCCATGTTTATCAGTATGAAAAACACCTCTGTGACAAGTTAAATGAATGAAAATAATCAAAATAAACAATATGGACTGAAGAGGTGTCAGTATTCTGATAATGAATTAATTATATTATTTGGAGTACTACTGCAGACTGCTCTGAAGTATCCCAGGACTGTGAAAATATAAAATAGAAATTTCAAATAATTGGTATCAATATTATTGGAGTTTTTTCCCAGCACCAAACCGTTATTTTAACACCTCGACAGGTGTTTCAATCACCAAGTGATCATCTCCAAGAGGAAGATTGAACTTCCTCTCAAAGATGATCACTTGGTGATTGAAACACCTGTCGAGGTGTTAAAATAACGGTTTGGTTTTGGGAAAAAACTCCAGTAATATTCATTACTACACTAAAGGTTTCAAACAGTGCATCACTAGTAAATAATTGGTGTGTTAACAATCTACAATCCAAAATTGCCAAAAAGGGATTTCTATAAGTTGTTCAGAGTTCATTTTACAATAAATCAACTACTTGTTTCTTTGAGTCCCTCGTGACCTGGTATCCAAATCAAGGTTGCTTGATTTTTCTGTCAGTTATTTTGGGGAGGTTTTGTTATCTCAGCTCAAACTCGTAACGATTTAGAGCTTTCAGTATTTCTTGGTCGTCCGATAGAATAGACCCTCGAACATACATGAAATTCGTCCTGAAAGGTGCTCAAATTCTATACCAATGTAGTATTTGAATCCTGAAAATACTAACTGCTACTTTATTCATTACACAAGTGTGTAATGAAGAAATGTTGTATTTTCATCAGTTTAACTTTGGCTTAGTTAACCATCGGTTGAATATGATCAGTTAATTATGGAATATCCAGAATGCTGCTGTAGTTTTGAAGTATATGTTACTGCCCAATACCATGAAAACCGTTTGATATTTCAGCAAGAACGATTTATGCCTAATCTCCATTATTTTATAGAAAATAATGGTGATTATTTTGAACGGGTGATATATTGAGTCCCCGCATAACTGAACATAAACCTACATGAAACACTATCTTAAAGTATGCCATACAAATCACCCATCAAGTCCCAAACTCGAAAAGAACATTTTTAGAGTTTTATTGATGGGTCTATATTACAAATGTTTCGCATATTCCTTTGTATTTATCTATATACAGCTTAACAAACCTATGAATAAACTTTAGAATTATGTCTCACACACTCCCACCGTCTTCTTACTAACCTGCATCTAGTGGGCGGGTTCATATCGAAATTTGGAGAGCTCATCCTACATTCAACAAGTTGTACATCATGTACTTTCTCGCACGTAAGATACTTCTTGTAAGTACAAGACGTCAACGTTAGTGTTGAGTAGTTGTGAACCTTTTGTACCTGGTTTCAATATTTGAGCAAATGAACGTTTTATTATTGTTGAATATTCTTCAACAAATCATTTGTTTCAATATTGTAACAATATTGTAACAAATGATTGAGTTAAAATACTGTTGAACGAGAATATATTAGCAATTTTTTACATATGAAAATATGTATCCTTAGATGACAAGCACAGTAAAACTTTATGGTAAATTTTTCGCGCAACTATTCGGGCAACTTTTAACTTGATTTATCATTCCCAAACAAACGTATTTCTCCACAGCGGCGCATAAAAGTAAACTATCTGCGTTTTCTTCACTTCCAATTCTCAAATTATTTTGATCCTCATCGATCAAGTCGTTATTATCTCTTGATGGAATTTCCTGATTGTCTGGATCAACTTCGATATCTTTTGTATCTTTTCTTTTCGTAATACCCATAGTAAGGACGTATGATTGTCGAGATCTGTCATTTGGAGAGGTTTCTTGGCTGAAATTGTTGCAGTTGAAGAGATGATTTGTATTTTCTGCTGTTTCTTCTTCGTAGTCTTCCGTATGATCATTTCTTTCGACAGTTTCGTTATGTCCACTAATTTCTTCTGAGACGTGTCTCTTGCTCTTGGTCGAAACATTTGGGGAGTGAGAACTATTTCGAAATCTTCTCGGTTTTCCTTTGCAGTAACAGAAACAACATCGTTGAATATTATGTTCTCGCTTATCGCTATCAGATGTAGAACATACCGATTCACTTATACTAGTAGAACTTTTCTCGCTCCCATTTCTGTAATATTGGTAACTTCGGTACTTTCCTCTCTTTGAACATCCACAAATTTTGATATCTGTTCTGTTTCTGATATGTATAGACGTTCTGCGTTTTTGCACATTCATTTCTGATAGTGCAGCGCTTATGCCGTTTTCCTCCCTTACCGGCGGAGTTATGGGACGACATACCTTCTTGGCTACATATTCATCGGTACTATATTTTTTCGAAAACCGCATTATATCACTTGCCACTGTTTCATCGCTTTTATCTTTGATGGTCGAGTGTATGCGCTTTCTGTTTTTATCTAGAGAGTCCCTTTTAGTTGTTTCCAGCGAGTATTTTCTGGCAAAAGGCGCTTCGATGATAACAATGCTCTTTTTTTCACCGACGGGCACTGATTGAGGATGCGAATACGTTGAGGCTCTCAGTTCTGTCTTATTACTCGATCCCTCCGTTTTTGAACCATCAGATAGTGTGTTACCACCAGTTACTTCAAACTCGTTTTTCGTACTATCTTTTTCTAGTTTCGCTCCGCTGAATCTAGGTTTTCTGTCAAAGTTCAACCTCTCAGCTGAGTCGTTTTCGTGTTGATTATCTAGCTGTGTTGGAACTGTAGTTTCTGAACCCCCGAGTTGATCAGCTTCACTTTGGTTCACACTTTTGGGTACATCAACTTTCAACTGATATTCTAACTTCTTTGGAATTGCTTCCTCTCTTTTTTTAAGTTCCCTTACTTTAATATTGACAAATAGTGTGTCATGGTTTGAAGTTCGAGGTGTATTTTCCACAGGTTGTGCTATATCTATTTGTCGATCTGTTTCCGGTTCTCGAGCCTCGACTTTATCGTTCACTTGCAGAATTTCTGGTTCCAAAATAGATATATTCTCTTCATTATCTAATTGAATTGATTTAGCGCTAACTTCTCGGAGAGATTCACATTCATTTTCTAATCTCTCTTCTATTAGTTTTATAACTGTTTCAACTGATTCATTTTTTTCTTCTTCGTCCGTTTTACTAACGGCATTGGACATGACGTTTGATTGTATTGAAATAGTCCCAGATCGTATTTTTTCTTTATTTTCATCCTGTGTGTCCGTTGTTTGTGAAACTGACCCCATATCTTTTGTCTTTTCATATATTTCTTCTTCCTTCGACGTTCTGCTTTCTGACAAAGATACTGTTTGATTTTCTGCGTTTTGTGTTTCATGTATAGTCTCAATCATTGTGTCAGTGGTAACTGGAGCTTCAATCTCTTTTTTTTCATCTTGTTCGACATCTAGTGAATCTTTAGTTCGTGTAGAATCCTCAGATATATTCGATGTCTCTCGCGTCTTGTCACCTGATAATTTCCATCCAATAATGATGCTACCTTTTGTACCACTTGTATCATCTGAGTTTTTTTCTATAACCTTGTCATTCTCTACGGCAACTTTCATTCCGTTATCGTCAACAATGATTTGCTTTTTTTGCACCATAAGTTCGCCATCTTCCTCTGTATCTTTAATTCCGTCAGTGTCAGGAATACTTTTTTTGTATTTTTTCGGCTTCTTAGGTCTCGGAATTAATGATTTTTTCGAGTTGTTTTTGTTGCTTGTGGACGGTCTAATTTTCGAAGTGAAACTGGTTTTGTTGTTCAATTTTCCAAAAGCGCTCATGTAATCGACTTTAACGAATTTTTCGTTGAATGGCAGTGCCACATACGCATACCCATGTTGCAATTCTTCAGGACACAATAGAATATCTCCAAAAATCGTGCAGAGTTTCTCAATACCGTCGGGAACGTCCAAAATTTTAGATAAATATTGCAGAGTTATATCCCAGTTAATGAGATCTTTCTCGTTGAGCACAACTTTGACTGGTCCATAGCATATTTGACCATTTACAAAAACGAATACTATCGTCAATCCTCTTCTGCTAGTTTCCACCAAGAATTCTGCTTTCAGGGGATCTATTTCCCCCGAGTAAAATCTATGTTGAGGTTTTTTCTTCGGTTTGTTTAATTCAAATTCGGAGAGAGTTCTATAACCCTTGGTCGATTTCAATCTGCAGTTCGTTCCTAAAATTACGTATCTTTCAACCGAGTCCAGTTCCTCGAAACACGTGATTGTTTTTCTTGTGCTTAAACATACCAGTCTTCTAACGGCTCCAAAGCTAGGATCAAGCGTCTTCGTTAAGTGGTTCAAAACTGCATTCCACGTCCTCAAAATATTAGGGTTGATGGTGACTTCAAAACAGGGATTGAGGACTTCTCCGTTTATCCAAACACGAATCCTTTTGGCCCTGCCAAATTTTGGTTCTGCTAGTTGAAGATAATGCGGAGTAACGTGAGACATTACAAAAAATTTGGTATGAGTGGAGAATATTGGAACTTGACAGTTGAAGTATTTGAAAGTCACTTGGCACATTCCGTAACTGACAAACGATTCAACGTTGGTTGTGTCTGTGAGTACGCCCAGACGTTGAAATGGATGATCATTTCGACAGAAAAAAATGCCCTTATATTTTCATTCATATTATGTAACTGCCGCTCGGTCATGTATACAGTGCATTCATTATGTTTTTCCAGAAAAATTATGCCTAGCTGGTAGATTATGTACTTTTCAAATTGTCCGTATAACTTTCAGTTTTTAATATAAATCTGTCCTGAGTATCACCGAATAGACAGACATTGATTATTACCATAAGAAATTGTAATACTTGTTTTCACAATATATTAACGACTGATAAATTCGCCGCAGTAACGAATGTCTTGAAAAATGTACAGCCTCTCAAAAAATTTGGAAATCACAAAGAATTTCAAAATTAAGCTCAGAATGGGTGAATCGTATTTCTTATGAGATAATCATGTCTCTGACAAAACAGTTTTTGTAGTTTGTTTTTTTGCATGAAAGTCATATCATAATATGACATTGATCGATAAAAAATATTTCAAAAACCTCAATAGTGTTTTGTATTCGACTCATATGAAGAATATGGTTAAGAAGAAAATAAAAACCTAACATAAAGATGTCCTTGCTTGGTATCGTTGCTCTCTAAAGATAAAAGTGATTAAGTAGTCATCATCGATGAAGTTATTCAAAATATCGGTGAAGTTAAATACATGTGTTGTCATTCGTATCCACTTCCTCAAAATACCTGTAACGGTTGAATATCACCGGTGTCGCCAAAAGATTTTGAAAAATTTGTTATGTACATATATTAATGGGCAAAAACTTCATTGGTAATGATGCCAATTATTTTGGTCCCCCATGTCCCCTCCCGGGTTGGGTGCCCTGAAGTAGAAGCTTCCCCCCCATCTAGTTAGCGAGGAGAACCTACTACCCCACTCCATCCACCCCCGCTCTTCGAGCGGTCCTCAACTTACTGATGGGCACTTCAGCAAGATTGACATCTGACCTCTTTTTGTCGAAAACCAGCCTTTGCTGCTATTCTTTCGCGATCGGTTAAAGTGTTTTGTCGTGACAATTCCTAACTGAATGTTTGCATGGGGCCCCCCAAAAACTAACCGGCGGCTATTGTTATGAGCGTCGAGCGTTCCTCAGTGAATCTAAGGATAATTGAATCGCGGTCGAGTTGTTCTGCGGTGAACCTACTGAAAGATAATTTATCTTATTACTATGCTTACCTGAGTCGCCTAACGGCGACTCGTGGGGGTGGTCGTTGGTTTTGTTTTGTTGGCCTCAGGTGTTTATCCCTTTCTCTGAATCTGGGGTCATCCATATTCAACGCATCGTGTAGATCGCGTAGCGCTGGGTTGTAGTGCGATCTGATTATATCGAACACGCTTTCTGCGTGTTCTCTCATATACACGTCCATATATTGCGTGTCCAGGTCTAAGTCTCTGTATATAAATCTGGTGGGGATGTAGTACGGTGCGTTTACGGCGGCCTTACGCTCGCGTTCATAAACGACTGTATCTTCTTCCTGTATGTCTGTACGCACTGGCCCCAGGCAGTGCAGGCATACAGTATTATGGTCATGAGAACGGTCTTGATCATCAGCAACTTTACGTTCAACCCATGTTGCTTCTGCGTCCTATGATAGGTGCCAGGCGTTGTCCGGCGTGTCTAGCCATTCCGATTATCTGCCGTACGTAAGACTGAAATGTTAATTTCCTGTCTAAGACGACTCCCAGGTAATGTTTTGGCATTTGAGCAAAAGCACCAATTATAATTTGTTCAGCACTGCACTAAACTCTTAAACAAATCCCTCCCTATCGGGTATTTAGGTATAATTCTGTTAGATTTCGAAGGAGGTTTTTGTATACCTGACACAGTCCAGTTCAGAGTTCAGAATTTTTAATTTGAAAATCTTGAAGGTATGATTCTGCGAAGTGTTATTTTGGATTACTTGATCTTAAGCTTGATGATGTATATCGTATTATCGACTTACTATGTTTCGGTCTGGAGAAAAATGCAGTTTTTGTGTCGTCAGCGTAGAACGACTTGTACGGCTTGTCAAATCTAGGTAGAAACATGAGAATTTTTACTCTGTCTCTCTTACGCTAGTACCGTACCAGCAAAAGTACCGTACTAGCGACAAGCTGTAACTTCTGATCGCGTCCATTGCAAGAAGCAATGGGCCGAGAATGGAACCTTAAAGGACACCAATCGTGATTACAGTTTAAAAGGAAAATGGGTATCCTTCTTACCCTGTCATTCAAAATAAATAACTCATGTCTGGATTTATTAAAATTTGCACGTATCAACAGATTTCCCCGTTACTATTGAAAGTGCGGAAATAAGACTGTTCAGTATTCACACTACTAATTATTTCAACTTGGAATGTAATCAGCATTTTAGTTTAAGGTATAACCTGATTTTGAATATCTCATTTACCAGAATTCCTATTTGAATTTTTTTTATTTTCAGATTTACCCGGCAACCGAACAGGCAAGCGCGAGCAGCTATAGCTCGGCGCCTTCGACGCCGGTCAGTTCACCTCCTCCTATAGCTCCAGCCGGTTGGTTGACCACCCCTCATTCCCCCCACTACACGCAAGCTGTAAATAATACTGTCGCCCCTCAGGGATTACACATGGTGAGTTTTGAACATGTAATAATCTGGAAAGGTTGTGGATGGAAGAAACATAATTGTAGTGTCCAGAGAGACGTATTTCAATTTTTCACAAAAGAAATTTGGGAAAATCAAAGTCATCTTCCAAAAATGACAGTCAAGAAAAACAATAGATCAATCCTTGAACGAAAATTAAGGGAAAAGTTAGAATTGTGTTTCATTTACCACTTTCAATCTTTCTCAACGTTTTCATAGTTCTTTATATAATTTTCGCAAGATTAAAAAAATGTCAACCGAAAATTGAATTGGAAAGATTGAAATAATGTACGGATGATTGTTTCAGAAGGGTTATCAGTGTTTTTCATTAGATTATGATCACGGTCTTTTTGTCTCAACTTTTTATTTTTTCTAAATGACAAAGCAAAATTTTCGAAAGATTGATAATTCGATTCGGACATCATCATAATTAGTCAAATAGCTACTTTCAGAAAACAAAATCAGATGCTTTTCATGTCATAGTATTGAAGAAATATATAAATAATGACTTCAGAATCGTCATAGTCATTTCTGTCTATTTCACGTAGTATGGTTATCATTACAAATTTTAGAAATAGTATTTGTTTTCAATACAATCAGAGCAGTCTTTGCTGTCCTCCGAAAGATCTAAATCATAGCATGCGTTTGAGTTTACTCGATATTTTAATGAATTGTTGTCAGTTCGGTCCTGAAAATAAACCATGGAAAACACCATTTTTAGTTTCTATCAGGTAGGTTATTAATTTCTCAATTTTGTTAATCAGCGACACAATTGGGAGATTATGAGAAAAATAAGACAAATTAGTAACAGCTTAATTCGACTGTGAACAACGAACCAAGAATTTTTGAACCCTTAGTTGTATGTAGTGTTCATTTTTTAATTTTTTTTTTGTTTATTTTTTGCATGATTATTTTTTTTTGTTTTTGTGTGGTGAACCAGCCTGCTCCTGAAGCGCAGCGGCTAGATGACGCTATAGGTTTTTTACGAGACCATGCTGAAGTAACGGTGAGTTCGATCGGTTTTTTCCTTTCCATTTTTTCAAACCGAATATTTCATTTGGTGTTGTGTATGTAGAATGTATAATATTCTTATTTAAAATACAATATGGCTGTTACTGAAAACATACTAAAATTGTTTCTCACTTAATTGTGACATTTTCACTGAACAGTGTTTTTCAAAAACGCAACACGTGTTTTGCTATACAATGGCTTGTTTAGGCGTGTCTTTACGGCTTGGAGTAACCTTCTCTCCAGATCGAAACTAATTTTGCCTTTTCAGGTAATATTAACTCTGAAAATGTTATTTATAATGACATGAAAACTTTTAACAGGTGAATGGGCTCATTTAACAATTTTTTTTCATAGTTTGAAAGTTTATGTTTCAAATAGTACATCAGCAAAAAATCTGAATTTTCACTCTTTATCTTCCCCCTCAAATCAATTTTTGAATGTGGCGTTCACCAAAACGGGGCGAGGTCAAGCTTGACGTCACATCAGTCGACTTGGCGACAAGGAAGTGGGGGAAATACGTATGCTAGAGCCGTAGAAAGCAAGTTACGTGTTGTTTACTGCAGTGTGTCAACTGCGTGAATATGAATAGTGATAAAAAATGAAGTTACATGTATTGCGTTGTTCCAAAATGCAAGAATTCTTCAGTAACTGCACCAGGCAAAATTTTTATTTTACTGTTTTATTTTATTTTACGGAGGGCCGACTTTGTATCTGCCAAGGGGACGCATTTTTGTTTTTATAAAAAAAATTATAGTTTACTCTGAGTACTACTTTGAATGTTAGGTTGAAACAGACTTAGAAAATTACATGTATATCAAAACTATGAAAGTGGGAAAAATTATATTGAAGCCAGACGTAATTCCGCATATATTTGATTGCCAGATTGATAGACCGACTGCCCATCTAAAGCTCCACCGTTTGTTCAAAAAAAGGAAAAATAAATTTTGTTTAATACTTGTAACGAAGATATCGCTGAAAATCAAATCATGTGTGATGAAGCAGGTACACACGAAAAGACCTTTGATGTTGGAATTCGAGTTAATAAACAGGTTTTTCGAAGATCAAAAGCTAAACAGACCGTAAATATTATATACCACCGAAAAAGAAATCGTTCTAAAGAATTAGAAAATACAGAAAGTATTGGAAAAAATTACTACTAAGTTCCCCGAGGACAGTGAGAGTTTGAGTACATCAGACATGACTTCTGTTGATACATCATCAGATTCTACTTTGTCTGGAATATTAGTTGAAAACTGGAATTCGAAAAACAATATTGAGCGAAGATCTCTTTATTTCTTAGAGAAAAATCCGAAATTATGTCTTGGAATCCCAAGGTACTCTTTATTTATTATAGAACTTTCGTCTCAAAAATGCCAGTTACACAGAATTGATTTATACATTACTATGAAGAAAATTAAATTGAATTAACGATAGCAGCGATTCATAATCTCCAACTACAGACCCGGTTGCCACCGCTCGAAGCTCGTTTGCCTGGTGTGACGTCAATATGTAACCACGGGCGATCTCACATTTTTAATTACTCTTGCTCAGTTGTTAATTGACATATAAACCAGAAGACTTTGTGGGATACTTGGGAGATGATTTACTTTTATAATATATAATTTTCAATAAAAAACTAAATTACCCCAGTATAAAAAGCCATACTATGAAACTATTGACTCTGAGCGCTAATTTTGGTCCATGGCGATTCACGATATATATATATATATATAGTATATTTTATTGAAATTGGCTTGTCTGAAGAATTTTCATGTGGATTTGCCTGACGAAGTGCCTGTCATCGTACTTATAAAGTGCGCAAATGAACTCCCGCCAGTATTTTGCAGGCTTTTCAACCTGTCTTACAAGAAGGGGGTTTTTCCTTCCTGTTGGAAGATTGCTCGCGTTCAGCCTATTCCCAAAAAGGGCAAGAAAAATCTTCCAAACAACTATAGACTGGACGCTTTGCTATCAGTGATGTCAAAAATCATGGAGAAAGTTGTAAACCACCATATCCTCAAATATTTGAAAGGCTTCAACATCTTTAGCGATCATCAATATTGCTTTCGGAAACAAAGATCAACAGACGACCTTTGGAATAACGCAATCGAGAAACATGAAGAGTCAAGAGCTGTTGCGCTTGATATTTCCAAGGCCTTTGATCGTGTGTAGCATTAGGGTTTGCTGGCCAAACTTCGATGCTATGGCTTGTCGGGTCATTTTTGTGTATGACTCTTCAGCTTCCTGAAAGAACGTTTCTTGCAAGTGGCCGTCGATGGATATCTCTCGAATACTTTCACCATCAACGCTGTTGTTCTCCAGGGATCCATATTATCTCCAACCCTCTTTTTATTGTATATCAACGACTTATTGGATAAAACCAAGAATCCAATATATTGCTCTGCTGACGAAAGCACACTTGTTTCGTCATTACATTTGCATTCCAGGACATCGGCTGCGGATGCACATCTTCACCGGCAGAAGGAGGTTGCATATCTTAATGAGGAACTAGAAGTAATTTCGAATTAGGGTGAAAGTAACCAGGTTCAATTCAATGCTACAAAAACCCAGGCATTGGTGTTCTCCAAAAAGATAATTGTTTCCGAACCGGATATAATAATATCAGGTCAGACAATTCCGCTTCCTGCTTCGATAAGTTTGTTGGGGTGTTCAATTGACTCGGCACATTTGATTCTACCAAGAGCGATACATATCAGAAAAACGCGACGGACTGTGGCTGCTCATCGTTTTGAGGTTCAACTCAGTACACCTCGAACTTCACTGTTTAAGAACTCTTTCATTTGGAGAACGGCGTTTATGTGGAATAAACCTCCTGAGAACGTTTTTCCAAATGGATTTAGTCTCCAGCGACTCAAACCCAATGTGAATCACTACTTTCGCACAGGCACAGCGCTAAGAGCGCCTTAGGATTTTCCTGTAGTGCTTGAGTTTTGTCCTTAAAAAAAATTGGAATACAAATTTACTATTTGAAACTTTCTAGAAACTTGAAGTAAAGATTTTTTTAATGTTATTGCAACAAAGATAGAGCTTTTTCACGCTACTGTATAGCAAAACACGTGTCGCGGTTTTGTGAACTGTCAAGAGAAAAACATTAAAGTGTTTTTTGAATACGTTATAATGGATTTTCAAGTATCGGTCAGTTGTATCATATTTCTCTTAAAGATGAAGCTGATGGCTACCAAAAAAAAATTAAATGCATTTTTCAAACAATTTGAAAGAAAGTAATTGTGCTAAAAGTGATTTGATTGTGGCTATTGTGGATATGTCATTTATGAATTTGACTATAACTTTCACTTCTCAATTACTTTCTCAATTACATTTTGTATTTTTTCAAAAAAGGGATTCTTGAAAAAGTTTAATATATTTTTTTATCTTTCCTGTATGCTGTTGACGTTCCCGCTCTAAGTGCATCTAATACGGCTACCAAATATGCACTAACTTTTGGCAGTATTCAAATTTTGGTTGTGCCAATATTATGTTGTTTCAAAAGTTGTCCGTTTTTATGAGTCTACTTTGAATTGTATTATCACACTGAATTGTAATATCACAATGAATACTCATTGTAATATCACAATATCACGATTCAATCAAAATGATCGCCATTTGAATCATTGCACTTTTGCCAACGTAACACAAGCACCGATTAATTCCGTCAGCATAAAAATTGTGTGCTCGGGATTCGATCAAGTCGAGGAATGCCGTTTTTGCCTGGTCGTGATTGGCGAAAGTTCTACCGCGGTGGTGATAAAGTTATCGAAGATACTAGTCGGTTGGCGAGAGGTTTAGAGAGTACGGTGGGCGAGGCAGAAATTTAAAGTTCAATTCATTTAGTTTTTGGACGGTGATTTGTGAAACGGATCGGACTTCTTCTGTTGACCAGTGCTGGCTGCTACTGACGCAATTTTTGGTACATTTCGTCGATTTCCTCACAATAGGACTTTTCATCACACTAAGATCCGATCCAAAAGAGATCATCGTTTTTTGCGGAAAAGCAAAGAAGTATAGGCTGTTCACGTTAAGAAGAGAATGACGTCACAAGATGACAAGTTACAGCGTTGCCAACATGTGCACCATTTCGAACTTTCCAATTTTTTTGTAGTTGATTTGTTTTATTGCTATTAATTAACCTTACTTACTATCAACTCACTTAGTTGAAATACAATTATAGGGGCATTTCACCTTTTTTCTTCATAATAAGTAATGAAGAAGAAAATATTTTATTTAAATTCGTTTAATTGTATATATTTTTTGAATACAACTCGTCATCATCATCGTCATACGTCATTATCGGAATCGAAATTTATTATGAGAGGCTGAACATCTTCCCTGTCAAACACAACTTCTCTGTCCCAATATAAGTTTATGTTTTGTTCGGTATATCCAATAGTTTCAGCTCATACATCATGCGTAGCTTTGTCTATAGCTTCTTTTCGTATAGCCCAGGATTTGTCAGCTGAAGTGCCATCTCTTCCCACATTATCCCTGTAAATTTTTTTTGTTATTTCCCAAATATGTTCGATGGGATTAAACATGCAGTGATACGGTGGAAGACGAAGTACTTGATGCCCATATTTTTCTGCAAGCATATCAGCTTCATATATAGGTGGTGGTTTATTCCTACAAGGTAAATTTATAATGAATAACAATCTCATTCACTTTACAACTAATTCCACCAGTTGTGGTTTGAGAAAAGTATTTTCGAAGAGAATGTTATTGTTTGATAACCATTCTTGGATATCAGCTCTCTTCAATGCTGTTGTTGGGGCTTTATTAATAACAGTGCTGTGATTACTTGCATTATCCATGACTATAACTGAAGGCTCTTCTAAATTTATTAATAGTTGGTATTCAAACCAATGCAGAAGACTTTGTTGGTTCATTTCTCCGTGGTAATCACAATTCTTTGTTTTTGAACAGCAGTTAGTGGAAGTAAAGGTCCTTCATTCTCACGTTCTCCTCTCAGTTCTTCTTCCGTCTCAAGTACCAACCAGTATCGAACAGTGCATTTATAAACACTATCATTGCCAAATTCCTGGTTAATTTCACGGACTGTTCCAGCAGCGGTTTGGTTCGATTTTAATTCGTAACGACATCATATAGTAATAAACGGAAAAAAGAAAAAAAATTAAAATTTCGAAAAACAAATGAACAGCATCAATGTACAGTACAAAATTCTCTATCGATCAATATATACCATGACACAGAAGAATAAATATTTATTGAGGTATGGAGCTACAAAATCACATGACATCAAAACGGACAATATTTTTGGACCTAACCTAATAATAAATTCATTCATAGCAAACTTTATGGACCACCACATTGTATATTATTGAAACAAGTAACAACATTAAAGTATTTATTTGGTCTCGTCAATAATTCTACGGAGCCGTTGAATTTTCATCAAATTTGTAAAAAATTGTGTTTTCTCAGTTTCCATAACAATGTATTTGGTTTTAGCTTGGTTTCATTAAAAATACCGCCTCAAAGTTTTATACTCCTAATTAATTTGGAATTAATGACTTACTTTACCAATTTCTCATTGACTTTAGGATTATCGATAATGTAGAACATGAAAAATAACTGATCATGCAAAATAATTGTTGACTCTAACCGCTAGTGTAAAAATTGAAAAAAAAACATATATTTCATGTTTTACAGCTTCAATCGGATTAGATTAGGTATAACTTAATTGACTTTTCATTAGCTTTTTTTTTCTGAATGAAACTGAGTTACTTACATATAAATATTGATTCTAAAAATAATAGTCAACTTTATGATTTGCTGAAGTCGGTTGAAAGACATCTTCATGCTCATATTGAAGATCATCTCAGTTGGTCTGTAGGTAAACAAAACATTCTACTTTCATTACCGAGTTTTATTATTTCTTTACAGGGTACTCGTATGGAAGAAAGACTGGACGATGCTATAAATGTCTTGAGGAACCATGCAGAACCATTAGGTCTAGTAGGACAGCTTCCAAACAGTCTTGCACACCAGATGTCACAGCTTGGGTATCCCGCACCATCCCCAGCAGACCCACACCTGCCAGATACAATCAAAGTTGAACGACCTATATACAACACAAGTAAGTTGCAAGGGTTATTAGAAGAAGAGAAACCATTGACGGGGTTGAAATATTCGAATCAAATAATTTGAATTGCAATATGAATTCAAGACTTGAATTAGATGATTTTTTCAATTTAAAGATTGTGGTTGAACACCCTTCCGCTATTGCAGACCCACCTATTTGCCCATCATTTTGCAAATTCTGCTAAAGGTGCTATTCCGACACACTTAGGTCAAAATTCAACATTACCTTGTAAAACCAGTACAAATAATATTATTGTACAATCATTTGAGAACGAACCGATTACTGAAGCTGAAATTCATGCTGCATTGAAGTTAATGAAAAATAAAAATGCGAGTGGAATCAGATGACCTATTATTACCAGTTGTTAAACATATATTTGTCATTATTGTAATTCCCTTAATTTATATAATGAATCAATCTTAAATGCTAGGATAATTTCCAAAACAGTTCAAGAAAGCCTTAGTTATTCCTTTTTTAAAAGATGAAATAGAAATGACCTGAATAACTACCGACAAATTTCATTACTTTGTTCACTTTCAGAACTGTATGAAAGAGTAATGGCTACTAAACTTTATCCATCCAACAAAGTAACCCAAACAAAGATAGATGCATGATCAGAGCATGATCATCACGCACATTCGCATCTATTGGGTAAAATAAACAAGCCTCCTTACGGTGGCCAATCAGAGTTAACCGCAATCGGCTGGCTGAATTTATTGTTACTGTGTCAGAGTGATCAGTTACTTTTTAACGCCTGTGGTGTGTATTTTATAGTTTAAAATTTATATGTCAAGTATTGATACGGCCGCTACCACCTAAAAAAAATATTGTATACCCAGCCGCATATTATTAAAAAAAAATGGTCGTTGCTTAGTGTGACATGATAATGTTTTGGAGCACTCGTTAGCTTAGATGAACAGAGTATAGAATAGTGAATTACTTAGAGTCAAATAATTTACTATGTAATAGTCAACATGGATTTAGGAAAGATTGTTCCATAGAAATAGCAGCCTGTGATTATCTCAATAACATATACTCCGAAGTTGATGACAATGTAATAAGTATATTTTTTGATCTGACAATGGCATTTGACCACCAGATTTTCTATATATAAAGTTAGAGAGGATTGGGTTTCCATGTAACATACTGACATAGTCAAAGTCCTATATGAGTGGTTGGCATTTGACAGTCAAATACAACATGCAGAACTCTTATAATAACTTTTATGCCTATCAACAACAAAGTTAACATGCTAAACAGCTGAAACTGTGGACATATGTTCAAGAAGAATGTACCAACATAAAAAAACGCTGATCTAATGCACGCAGCCTGCAAAATTTGAACATTTACCTTTTTTTTAACAGCCCACGTATGTTCATTTATCTGTGACAAACAAAAATGAATAAAAATATTTCTGTTGATTAGTAAAAAACAATTTCATTTCATAGAAACTGCTACTATAAGTTAAATTAAATGATTTCATTTACAAATTTAATGTCAAGCTCAATGAATATACATACAAATTGAATCATTATGCCGAAGGTGATATCTCTTTTTTTTATTTGAATTGTACGAAAGGCACGATGCAAAGTAAACAGGAAATTGTCAAATAAAAATTCAGATCTCATATTCAGAAATAAACAAACGAAAAATTTGAAATTCCCCACCATCACGAATGAAACCATTCAAGGTTTTTTAGACCCCTCCATGAAGACACTAAAAAAAGCTTAGATGATGAAAGAAAACTATGTTCTAAGATTTCTTATGATCCAAAAAAATCTTTTGAAGAACATAACAATTGTTATCATTTCTCTAATTTTAACTCTATTACTTTAGTCTTTCTCACTAAACATTCAGTCCCTTCGGGACAAATTGGATGAACTTTTTATATTTTTAAGTGACTTGATTTTCCTACAATAGTCTTGCTTACGGAACATTGGTGTAATAAGCTCGGACCAATAAGCATTCCTGACTACACTGTAATATCTAAATACTCCAGAAACTGTTCTAATCATGGAGGAATTTGGCTCTTAGTGAATTGACTTTCGTTCAAGTTGATAAGTTCCAAGACTTGTCTGAAGACAAATCGTTTGAGTTTTCCGTCTGCTACAGTAAAAAAAATAATCTGTACATTTTATGTTTTTACCGTTCACCTTCTGCTGATGTAGATATATTTTTCAATAACCTAAGCTATTTATTATCCGAGTTATCTGTCAACGCATCTATATTATTGACTGGTGATTTTAACATAAATTATAACAATGAGGATTCGACAGACTTACTCAAAAATGTATTTCTAACTTTTGACTTGAATATGCACGTTGATTCAGATACTCGTGTTTCCCAATTCTCTAGCTCTTGTATCAACTATGTTTGTAGCAATTTTGATGTACAGAACGTATCATGCTCAATGATACCATCAGGTTTATCAGATCACGAAGCTATTACTTGTTCTGTACGTCTTGACTCATTAAGTACACAACGTAAACTTAAGTTTGGTTTTATCAGAATTGTCTAAAGATTAACTGGAAAGGTATGCTGTCTCAAAGTGAACCTATCCTCGCATTTCACAACGCGCTATTGAAGTATTTAATAAATCATTCCCCATGCAAAAAATCAAAGTCGAAAAAAGAAAATCATGGATTACAACAGTACTGAAAATTTCTTCGAAAAATTTAAGTACACTGCAAAACATACGAAAATGTACTGACAATCTTTACTTCCAGGACTTCTTCAATAACTACCGCAGAATATATAGATCCACTATTAAGACAGCGAAGGAAATCCATTATGATAACCAAATCGGTAAATCGACTAATAAAATGAAACAAGCATGGTTTGCTATCAGTGATATTACGGAAAAATTAAAAAAACATGTGGGAATATCACTTAGTCCTGATAAAATCAATGATTATTATTATTCGATCGCAAAAAATCTTAGTGAGAATATAGTGGTACCTTACGATCACTTAAAAAATCTTGAAGATGTCAGAATTGAGGATAATCTAACATTATACGATACAAGTATTAGTGAATTACTAGAAATTTTGAGGAATATAAAGAATAAAAATGCAACTGGATATGATGGAATCTCCATAAAAATTATTCAAAATCTTCCAATTGAGGCACTGCAAACATTGCTATCTCTAATCAACACTTCTTTCCACAACGGAATTTTTTCTGATTTTCTGAAAATATCCGTTGTCCTTCCATTATATAAAGGTGGAGATTCAGATGATCCCGCGAATCTTCGTCCGATCTCTCTCATTCCAACTATAGCCAAAGTTATCGAAAAACTTGTGAAAATACGTCTGACAATTTTCCTAAAACACAACAATATTTTAAAAGAAAGCCAGTTCGGTTTTTAAAGCAATAAAAACACGCACGATGACATCTTTTCGTTTCTTTATGATATTTACTACAAGTTTAATTCTGGTAGTGTAGCAGCTGCGGTCTTTTGTGATCTTTCTAAGGCGTTTGATTGCGTTGATCATAAGATCTTGCTAAGAAAAATTCACCAATACGGCTTCAGAGAATCGACGCTCAAATGGTTTGAATCCTACCTTTCAGGAAGGAATCAAATGGCAAGAACAGCATGACTTTCAGGAAAAAAAGGGGGGGAAATTTTGTGTGGTGTTCCACAAGGATCAGTTTTGGGACCCATCTTATTCTTATTATATGTCAATGACATTGCAAATTTGATCATTTCTGTAAATTTCACTCTTTTCGCTGATACGACGATATTGTGGAACAACAAAAACTCAAATGATTTACACAATGCAATATCTATTGATATGAAAACAATTAAGGAGGGGTGTGATGCTAATTTGCTATCCTTCAATATCACTAAAACAAACATTTTATCATGACCTATTTACCTATTTATGATGACCTATTTATCATGACCTATTTATGATGACCTGTTATTCGGTGATAACTTAGTCATCAGGAACGAGACTCAATCTAAATTTCTAGGTATTCACATTGACAACAAGCTCAAATTTATTGAGCATATTAAATAACTTAAAAGTAAAATTTGTTCTGGATGTTATGCAGTGAGAGTAACTTCAATAAATTTGGTTATCAAAACTGCCAGAACGGTGTATTACGCCCTCGTTGAATCCCACCTACGTTATGGAATACCGTTTTGGGGATTATGCAATTCATCAGCACTTCTGTCTGTATTAGTACTGCAGAAACGGGCTATCAGGTATATGTGTAAAATTAAACCTCGTGATTCATGCAGACACAAATTCGCTGAACAAAAGATTTTAACAGTGATTGCTTTGTTCATTTTGGAAACGGTTTGCCTCATTTACAAAAATATGTCCCTATTTGAGGCTACATGCATTTTTATAGCACCCGTTCTACCGCGTTGAAATTGCCAATTCCTATAACAAAATTGGTCAGGAATTCTATTTATTACAATGGGGTCAAGATGTTTAATCACTTGCCGTCAGATATAAGACAGGCAAATTTGACCAACAAAATGTTTAGAATAAAAGTAAAAACATTTCTGGCTGATAGACCCTATTATAATTTGCAAGAGTTCTACAATGATAAATTTACGTGACAAAATGTGCATATTTGAATTCAGGTTATATAAGATTTTTGTTTTGATATAAATGTTTGTTTGTCTGGTTCAATGGGTGTGTTTATTTTTATTATATTATATATAATTATATATATGTTTATAAGTCTATCATCTAAGTGTTGATAATATGTTTAAACAAGTCTGTACACAACCATGTTGAGACAAAATTTCGATATTAAACTATAGTGTATGTTCTAACTTTACTTTTTTGTAGGCGTTTTTATACATACTCACATTTTATATTTCTATACTTACATTTGTATGTACTTTTCACAAGCTTTGTCCACAAGATTTATTCTTAATGACAATAAAGTATATTATTATTATTATTATTATTATAGTAGAACATGGCTCTAGGCAACTGGTTGTTGCAATTCTTTCATAATCTACCACCAAAAACCAATGTTCAACATATTTTCTTAATGGAATGAGAATTTGGAAAAGTGTCAAAAAAAATTATATACCTATTTGCATAGGTTTTTATAGGTACCCATATCTATATTATGTATGGATACTTCAAAACCATTAAAAAAATATTTTTGCATTTATCATGCATAGATTAGAAGATGCATATATTCTAAACTTTGTAAATGTTTTTTTCTTTTAAAGAAAAGCGCAAAGAACCTCCAGACAGTGATTCAAAACCATCGAGTTCCGTAGAGAGTATAGTACAAAACACCAGCGGGCCTCCTCAGAAAGCAACAAAACGGTCAAGGAGATAGTAAGTTCAATTGTTCTGTTTTTTATTCAACTCTGTAGTATTTTTCCTAAAAACTATGGCAAAGTTGTTGAACTAGGCAGTATTACGAATCTTTGAAATCAGTCATTTTCGAATTACTAAATCGATTTAAATTTTTTCAAATTTTATTTGCTGAACTATATGTGCCCTTGAATATGTGACAAGTTGTTCATATACCTTGTCATAGTTTCGATATTTTCTATCATTACCAATTGTTCAAGTAGTTGTTCAAGTAACGCCGATGAAGATGAAATTGATGACCCCAGCAACAAGGCCGTACGCGAGAAAGAGCGTAGACAGGCAAACAATGTCCGTGAACGGTATGTAAAAAACCTTTCAACTAAATTGATTTTCACCTTCAAAATCCTAGTTACTCAAATTTCCTACAACAGTTCCTCTATTCGTTTAAATCCAATAGATAACGTTGAAGAACTGTTGAATATTGAACAAAGAAAAACATAAATTTCTTTGATAGTGTTTCGTGATTTTTTTCAACACTTCATCAAAACTCGTGCGTGAATTATAGAACAGAGTACCAAGTCTGGTGTTTATTGTGCATTTTCAATGCATGGGTCGTATGTAATGAATGGCAATTGAATAGAATTATATAAATAAAATTAAGCTAGAAGTCATACTGTTGGGAAGACTTTGCTCTGTACTCTTTCCCAGTTGTAAAAGTAATAAATGCTCATTATAAATGCAAAATGCTGACAAAGAGCTCAAACAAAATTTTGTGATTTTCCTTTGATTTGCCACACTTGGTATAGGCGTATTTAAGATACTCAATATTACCCTATTTTTATACAAATTGAAGGGTTAAATTTTTAGGAGTGATTCATTTTTGGGAAAGAACGTTTTTGGCTTTCTACTACTCCGTCTTGATACAAAAAAATGTGGAAATCTTCCAAAAAAGAAAGGAAGCAATTAATTTTAAAAGAAGTAACTCTATTGATAGATGTGTAGATCATGCAAAGAAGTAACTTTCAGACACAAACTGGAAGAAAGAAGACCTCCTGAAACAGCTCCTTTCAGATAAACATTGAATTACATGAAAGAAAAATTCTTTTGAAACAAATACTTTTATATGAAGACTGAATTATATAAAAAACACTCTCCTCTACTCAATTTTTATTCCAAACATTCGTTATGGAATTGAATCAGATATCATTCACAGAATTTCTACACAATATACTATATGAAAAGTAAGTGAAATCAACATCAACAAGCACAGTTTTTCTTCCTATATTGTTTTGGTGATTTCTGGACAGTTTAATTTTTTTCTCCAATTTTTGAATTTATATGTCAATGATTTCCATCAGAGTATCAACGGGGTACAAGGATTTTGGTGTATGAGAACGTCATATACATTAAGAATAATGATATTTTCGTTAACAGAACAAGCATATTTGCTCATTCATTTTACTGAAGAGTGAACTGAAGTAGCCATTTTAATTCACACACTAAGTATAATTTACTAATAATAACACTGCGCAAGTGTTTTATCAATAATTTATATTCTACAGGTAATAAAGTACCTATTTGAAACATCGTTAGATCGTATCGCATCATGACGTCCAGTGGCGTAACTACAGGGTGGCAAGTCGGCAAAATGCCACGAGCACCCAGCCGGAAGGGGCCCCCAGTCAGAGGAGAACTCCAAACATTTATTATTTATTATACATGTTACGCGAGCACTCAAGTAGTTAGCAGTTTATAGTTGTAAGAATTGGGTGTTTGTTCCAAATGAGGATATGTTTAATTAGTCAATTGTGAAAATAAGTTGACAATGTATACTCGGTTAGAATTTTATTCTGATATTTAAAATAATTTATAAGATAACAGTCATTTTAATTTTCAATCTACCTATAAAAATGATCATTTACATCGTCGGTAGGTATCGGTAGTACCTATTTGAAAAGCACAAATCACTATTTTGACAAAATATAACCACCGAAACTATTCACCTATGTTCATCGTTATTTCAATAATTACAAAATTGGACGCTTGAATTAGGCATTGAACAAAAAGGTGGACTTTCGTTATATACATTTTTTCGGCCGCTTCTTTGGCATTTCTTAGCAATCAGATTTTTCATTTAATAAAAACTATAGTATTATTACAAACTGTTCACGGTGTTGTTCTAGAAAGTATCAGACTGGAAGCGAAAAATGTAAGCGAAAGAAGGAGTCTGAAGAACAAAATAAAAAGATACCTAAAATACATCAGTACTTTAAGGATCAAGATAGTATACAAGAAGAATCAAATGAACAGCGCATGGGAAGGGCAGAAAATGATGTCGTCATAAGTGACAATATCGCAGAGCCCGATAACAGTGAACATTTAGATTCAGAGCAATCACAACCGGTACGAGCAAATCTTCAAACGAATCATTTTTGGATATAGTAAAGTTGGAATCTTTACCGTACTTTACTGATAAAGGTAACTTCAAAGAACTCAATGTAAAACGGTTTGTGATCGAAATCGAACCCTGTGAACCAAAAGGCCCTTTTTTAAGCAATAGAAACAAAATACCTTTCTTGGATATATATTATTGCAATATTACTAAATCTGGCGTGAAGTTAGAACGTACGTGGCCGTACTTTTCTCTATTGCCTCAAAAAGCATTTTGTGAACCATGTTGGTTATTCACAAATAAGGCATCTAAAAATATGCAACATATTTGGATGGAAGGCTATGATGATTGGAAACATTGAATTTCCTAAGACTCGTTAGATGAATTTGTGAGGATGAACGTCTCTTAGAACCTGAAAGCTTGTTTGAAGTGAACGTATTCTATCGTGTATTAGACATAATCATTAATCAACTGAAATCGCGTTTCCTTGGAATGAATGAAATTGTTTCCAATTTCAGTGTCTTGCAACCTGCCACTTTGCAAAATTTGAACGATACTGATTTATTGGAAATGGTTTTAGCATTTATCCATCTATATAAAGAAGATATATCCATCTCGTTTTCCAAGGAAATTCTCAGTTTTCGATCCTCTTTTAGACACGAAATAGAAACTTCACGTTCTATAAGAAAACTTGCTGAGTTATTAATAATAAATAAATAATTCTATATCTTCAAGCTTTCCTGCAGTGTGCACTTCATTTCTATTGTTTCTCGCCATTCCTATGACTCATTTTCGAAACCGAAATTGATAAAAACTCATTTGAGACATTTTATGGGACAAAATAGGTTAAGCAACTTGGCCTATTCTATCCATCGAAAATTCTATGGCCAGAAATTTAAACTTTGATGATGTCATTACCACTTTTGCTGAACAAAAAGTCCGAAGGAAGAAGTTTTATTGATTAACATTTTATATTTTGAACACTTTGTGTGCTTACAAAAATATGATGATTCGGACTGCCTATATCAAATTGCTTTTTCGTTTTTCAAATCATGTTGACTACTCAATCAATTAGATGCTGACTGTACTTTAAATTAGGTACTTTTAATTTAAAGGGAATTATTAGAAAATTATGTACCTAAGTATAATTATAAAGTTTGTATGTCCCTATTTAACACAGTGATTTATTATTGTACTCTCACAAGTAAAAGTGTATGATAAGTATTATTGTTGGTTCAGCTTTCTTATATTGTGGGGAGAGGGCCCATCCGATGAATTTGTCACGGGTCTCGAACGGTATAGTTACGCCACTGATGACGTCATACTTTTTTTCCAGCGAAAATAGAAAATATCTTGCTGTGAAGGTATTTGATACATTAAAAAGTACTTTTCATAGGAAGTATTTAAAATTTTAATTGAAATTCAAAAGTAAAAACAATTTTGGATATTCAATAAAGAAATATATTAATATTTATGTGACTCACCGTATTTTTGTTACTCAGCATAAAAAATTATTTTGTGACTTGTTATATCAAATAGTACAACATTATCAAATGTTTAAAGAATCAGATACTACAGTTTTTACTTTTCAACCTATGGAACAGCCTCTTGAAAATGATTTATTATTGCTCTGCTTAAAAAAAGAGACTATAGTATAGTCTCGCGGTTTATTTCTACTCATTGCAATTTATCATTATGACAGATGCATTATCATAATAAATATCAGATTTGGAACTCTGTACTATAATTTTCACCTAAGCTCCGAAGAAGTGACAGATGGAATCATGACACATTTGGAAAGAGGCAGTTTGTGTTTTTTATTGCCTAATATTCTGCAATTCCTCAAGAGAACAATTCTTCTCCGTCTCACTTGCAAGTGTGCACTTCATATTTTGACCAAAAATTTTAAAGAACCCTGTAGAGGTTTATAGTGGAAAACTTCTAACGTTCAGTTTTAAGGTATCATTCTGCTCTGCGTTCCATGGTAGTGTTGACGTAATCGTAGAGAACAGTGGCATTGTGGATATAGCAAACCAGTATCGATAGAGATAAAATTTTGGCATGTAGGTGATGGGAAGTCACTAAATTTTGTTGAATAATACTGAATATATATTCCTAAAAACTCATTTCTACCTTTATAAAGTATGATGCAGTATAACCACATGGAATTTCTATCAGTGTCAAAACTACGACTTGATACATGTTCTCCAAACCCAGTCGAGAGGTGGCTGATGATCACATTTTATCTCTTATTCAAGAAACACTTTATTGTAAGATTTTCACTCAACAGTTTTGCAAAACCGCAACGGGTGTTTCGCTATACAATAGCTTCTTCAGGCGTATCTTTACGTAAGCTGAAGAAGCTATTATATATATGGATTTTAATCAAGTACCATCCGATTCTATTACATATTTCATCTCTTGATATCGTTAATAGTTTTTGTAGTTTAATTATTTTCTATACTGTTCAGTTTTTGAAATGTTGAAATAATTGACTACACTGAACACTCAAACTATTATTCGAATGTCTATTGTCTTACTAGATTGCTTCGCGTACAGCACTGTATCTTCCACTTGACTCTGTCGATGTGCTCAAGGCTAGCGTTTATATATATCATAATCGAATGCAGTAGAAATTTCACTGAAATTCCATCGAAATCGGTAGCATTATTTTCGTCGCTTCTAGAGCGGCAAGGAGCATCGTACATTTGCGTGCTCTTAGCTACGTCAGGATTAGTTTATGGCTACCAGTGGCGGCCGGCGTTATTTTCTTTAAGGCATGATTCACAACAATATCATTAAATTTTTTGACTTATTGCATCCATTGGAATCATCCACTTATTTATTTTTGCTGAGAAAGTTTTTGAAAGTTACCATAATTGTGCAGCAGTTATCTCACAAAAGTCACTCATTTATTGAAAATTTATGAATATAGAGAAGTAGAAAGCCAAAACCCCTATTTTGCAAAATCCTATTCCTCCTAAAAATATACCCCTCTCAGTTTTGATCTGTCTTATTGAACCTCTGTACTTCTGTACTGCTCTTTGTCTTCTCACAGTTCTGCTCGATAAAATTATAGATCCTAAATTTTACCATGGTTATTCAGTTTCAAGAACAATACTGAATATATAATGAACAATCTAAATCGAAAATATGGTTTTGTCTTTATTCAGTGAAATTCAGTGGAAATATTTGTATCTAGTTTGGAACGCACTATATTTCCATACAGAAAATTGGAATAGGTCTGAAAAATGTTTTGACCACTATATTATACAAAATACATAAGAAGTGTACAAGCTTTTGGGTCTTGTATGTGTATATTATAAATAAATATCTATTTACACTTAGGTACATATATCACATCAAATGTAACAAATTTTTGAATACAAAAATAGGAAAATATTCAATTATGTCACTTGTGAATTATCAAAAACTTCAATCCAATATCCACTCCATTCCAAATATCCCTTAGTACCTTTTACCCCTAATACCTATAAAGGCCCATATTCAGATCACAAATGTTACGAGAAAAAAATTGATAGCATTTATTTCAAAGAGGACTCAAAATTACATGAATTTACAAGGAGTTCTTCTGTGTAACATTCGTTTTTCGAATTTTGGCCAGCATGCTGTAGATTTTGATGTTGTTTTTAATGAATTTACTTACAGAGACACATTGAATATGGGCCTGTCACCTTACGATACCTCTTTACAAGTTAAAAGGTTCATGAGAAAAATGAAAAGGGGGTTACAATTTCTAATCAGGCGGTTCTTTGAATACTGTTCGATTAGATTCAAATCATAAAAGTTTAATTACTGATTCTTTGAATGTTCATTGATTGATGAGAAACTTCTGCTTATAATTTAGAATACAAATGTGTAATACCAGAGAAACTCTTTTTTCAAGTGATAATGTTATGATTTGAATCTGCTCAGTGCAAGTATACTTGTTTTTGGGTTAAAATACATTCGAATGTTGTAACAGTTGTTCCAGTGCTGATGAAACAGAAGAGGGTGATTTAGATCCTGATATCAAAGCTCAGAGGGAAAAAGAAAGGCGGCAGGCAAATAATGCAAGGGAAAGGTTGGGTTTTCTTTTTCATTACAGCTTCATTAGAGGTTAAACATCGTACATTGGGGCCTATATTCTTTAATGTGTTTCTTCAAAATGTTAGAGCCTGTTTTTTTAAATAACTTTGCTGTACAAATTTCATGAGAAAACTGAAGAAACTGGTAAAAAACAGGTTTCTATCATTATGGAATCATATTTGTTGCGTAACAGTTAATACTTAAGAGTGTACTTCAAGTACATGTGCAAAGTCAATTTGCTGTAAATGAAAAGTCGAGCATATAATGGGATTCTATGAAATAGAAGTCAGTGTTTTGAACAATATGACAGAATTCCATTTCAACTTCACTTTAAATTTATAGCCAATAGACATTAGTTGATTTAATAAATATTTTTTTCATAACTTTCATTAACTAACAATTTTCTCTTTCGAACTGGCTGAACCAGAAAACACTTCAAATTTCTGATTTTAGTTAGCTAGAATCTTTGGCGTTTTGTTAGCTTAAACTTTGGTTGTAGGTAAATACATTATTAAAATTTCATTGAAATCATTTCTTCACCGGAATGTCAGGTTGGAGTGTTTTCTTGATGACGAGAAACCATCTTCTTATCATTCTCATAATTGAAGTCCATCTTTCAGTTCTAATTAGTAAAGCAGGCATTGTAGCAATAATGTAATTTGGTTATCACCGGAAAGAAATGTAGTAGAATATTGCTTCACTTTTTGAATTTTTCCAAAATTTTATTCTTGATGGAATTGATAATATTGTATCATTAATGGATTCACATAGTCAAGAATCTAAAGAAACTCAAAATAACGCATATTGGAGAGAATTCACCTCTATTACATACAGAGTAGTACAACTTCATCCTTTCCAGGAACATGATTAGAGTGAATTTTATAAGATAATTGAATAGAGGCTATTTTTTTAAAAGAACAAATATATATTTAAAATATTTAGTATATCAAATTCCCAGAAGTACTTTTTTTAGCAATTTCAACTTAAGAAATAATTCTCTCATTTTCAGATAAAAAAATTCTCCGCTACTTCATTTTAAACGATGTAAAGTAACCTTTATACAGAATGTCAATTTAAAAACTTACTACCATTGACATATTCCTTGTAGAAAATAATATGAAAAATCAGAAAGAGGCATAAATTTTTAGCCTTCTTAGTTCAACTCCCTACTTGGGGCAGATGGCTATCCTTAGAATCTCATATAGAAAGGGTGTGAAGTCTTCATTTTGAATGAACTATTGTTTCAGCGTGTTTGCTGACTTGCTTGGGGGAAGCTTTCTTCCTCTCCTGTTTTTGCTTTAAAAAGTAATTCGAGCTGTTTTTGTAGTATATATACACACTCTACATATGGAAATACTAAACAATTTTTTTTAACGTGTTATAGTTATTAACATAGCCTATATATGTACCATTTTTTTGTTAAAATCAAAGCGATGTTGAGTCATGAGATGAATATGATTCATCTGATGAATTATTTGTGAAATTAAAATGACATTATTGAGAAACATCTAATTTATTGCTACAATATAATTGTGAAAATCGATAAGTTGACTCAAATTCAAAAATATTTAATTTGTTAATTTGTATAGGATACGTATCCGTGACATTAATGAAGCTCTAAAAGAACTGGGAAGGATGTGTATGGCACACCTTAAGACAGACAAACCTCAAACCAAACTGGGAATTTTAAATATGGCTGTTGAAGTCATAATGACTTTGGAACAGCAAGTAAGAGGTAAGATTTGACTGTACTGACAATATGAGATCTCAATATATTTGTTTCAAATATATTTTTAGAGAGGAATCTCAACCCTAAAGCTGCTTGCTTGAAGAGACGAGAAGAAGAAAAAGCAGAAGATGGACCTAAATTAGGACCCGGACCACATCACATGCTCTCTGCTCCTCATTACCCCTCTTTGCCGGTATGTATAATATATATCTTAATAAAGGTTTTTTTAATGACATGCAGAGCGTAAAATAATGTATCGCTTTTCAATTTGTCTTTCAAAGATTTTTGGATTTCCTTACACATACTACTAACTTTTTCTTTCAATTTTTGATGTCAAGGGGTATGTATCTATCGACAATTATTCCCCACTAATTTTTCTGGTCAGATCTCTTACGAGATTTCTTCATTATGTGTATAGGATAAGAACCATTCACCTACTGTTCAATGAATATGGCTGATTAAAAGTTCAAAAACTCCACATTTATGTAAATTATAATCATGAATGTAATGATCTACATTAAAAATAACGGGCTCTCTTGAAGTAAAACTATTTAAATTTTATAAATTTTGAATTAACCCAATTTATTTAAATCAATTTTGCAATTGGGTTCAATATATTATTGAAAAACTTGTATTAGCACAAATTAACAATCTAAATATCATGAAGCTTTTTTATAATACAATTCATTCACCAAAGTAATGTCTTGAATACTCATTACACTATCAATTATCAAATTATTGGCTATACTTAATTGAAATATTCATTTCTTGGTTCTGTCTCACGTGGAATTTCCGTACGGTTTTGTTTTTGACTATGTATGAGATGTCAAGACAGGCGGAACCCATATAGCAATAGACTAAAACACTAAGTCAAGTAAGATTTATGAAAAATAGGTATTATACTCGTTTCTTTTAAGTTTTCATTTGGCAGTTGGATAATGACTCTCCAATTTCAAGCTCAAGAATTTCAAACACCAAATAAGGCAACTGTATTGGTATAATTTTTAAAACTAAATTTGATATTGGAAAATTATTCCGTTATAGTGTACTTTGAAAAATTTGGAGTTATTTAATTTTTCTATATTTTTTTTCAGGGTGTACCCACCAATTTGCCTCACAATCCAGGTCAGCCACAATAGCATTGATAGTATTTCTTGCTACCTGTACATACACTTTCGTACAAAGCGGCATCATCATATTCATCATACATCAACAATTATCTATTTTTTTAAGAATATTATGTAGTGATACAGTAACTGTATTCTTACTTCTTATTCTTGTCTATTTACAACATTTTTTTCACTTAATTTTATTTGCGGAACTGTTTAGACATGACAGCTTTATTTATTATTAGATTTGAGGTAGCTGAAGAGATTACAATGGCAGTTGGGTTCCTTTTAGTAATGTTTTTCGGTGAATTGAAACTTGAAGTAAAAGTGAATGTATTTTATGGCACTATTTCAAAATGAAAATAATTGGGAGTTTTTATAACTTGACAATTTTTCTTTTGAATAGTATTTTTTTCTGCAGACTGGAAAATACAATACATATTTTAATTCCATATTTCAGAACTATTGATGATTCTGAAGACTTGAATTTAAAAAATAATGGAAGATATAATTGAATTCATCTCGGCTTCGCAACTGAGAATGAATGAAGATAGTAACACTGAATTTTGTTACTCTTAACACTGACACTATTTTATATACACTTAATTTATACAGGACAATACCGTAAGCTGTGAAAAATCTCGAATTCAAATTTCTGTTTTGGAAAAAACTGTTCAATTGAATTTAATTTTTTGTTTTCTTTTTGTAGTTGGTTACAAGTTGAATTATTGAATGAGGTTATCCGAGTTGTGAGGCACTGTTTGGAGCCTTTGGCGTAATAACGAATATTACTGGAGTTTGGTGTTGGGATTGAACTCCAATAATATTCGAGGTTATCCGAGTTTGATAAAAGAGAAAATCATTTTTCTGCAGTCACTGAATTGAATAATAATAAAAATTGGAAATCATACAGAGATTGGTATGTAATCTCATTCAAAAACATTACTGAAATGATCACAGAATGTCTCAAACGGTAACAGAAATGTTGACCAATAATTTTTTCATGCTTTCAGCTAGACCTTGATATTGAATGACATCATTTATATGTGGTTTGAGAGGAAAAAATAATCCAATTGTGCCAAATCTTACATAATACTCTAGTAATGTTAGCAAGCTTATTTAGCTCATATTTCTTATTTTTGTATTATACTATTGATCTCTACTTCTGCCATTTTTTAAGGATATTCAGCATGGAGTACCTAAGTTGCAACGAAAAATGAAGTGATTTTGGGTAAAGTCGAATATAATAATGATATCACTTGTATTATAAACATTCAAAAGGTATACAAAGAATTGAAAGGGCATACATTTTTCCATCTCAATTTTCTCAAAATTTTCATTTGTGGTTACTGTAAAACAGAAGAGAAAGAAAAAGAAGATATTTATTATTTCATATTCATAGTAAACTTTTAACTTCATTTCACATGTTCTTATCGCTGGAATTTTCGGATGTTGAGAAGCAATACTTTTTCATGGTGTTTGGTATCCTGGAGAATAAAAATCAGACTGAATTCAAGTACTTTCAACTTTTTTTTTGTTGTATTATAAAGTTTGTACTTAATATATATTTAAGAATGAACAAATTTGTGCCATCATTATGAGAGCAATGTCGGGTTACAAAAGCATTATTTTTATTTTCTCATGTACAGAAAATATATCAATTTGATAAAATTGTTGCTCAAATCGAATCACTCTAAGTGAGTAAAATTGATAATTTGTGTTCTCACGTTTGCCTCATTGTTTTCGAAATCAAATTCCTAATAGTTCATTGTTACTTATATTTCTCAAGCCACATATAAAATATTGATCCTTTGCGCCAGTATTCGATTCGAATTCATAAAAAAGTTACTTATATTTGTAAATATATTTTTTGACAAGTGTTTTTGGGCAAATCAGAACGTCCTTGAATGTTTTTATTTATTTACTAAATCTTCTTTCACTATGAAACTAGACACTTTAAATTGATTTAGGTGTTGACATGAATCTACTTGCATGTGAATGTCTTTATATTTATGAAGAGCATTGATTTCAACAGGGTTCCAGAGTTATTGATTTTCATTACTTAACCATACTTTACAGGTCTACTTGTGATTCAAAAATTGAATTGATTTGGAATATGTTCAATTGTGTTTATGTTCAGTTGGAAAACCATATCTCAGAGTCATTCAACTCCAAGTACTGATGTTTTCTTTTTTATGTTCATGCAAAACCTACTTCTTTGAAAATGTTTATGATTCATGCTTAAGATTGTTGATTCTGTACAAAAAAATTCATGGACCTTCTATGTCTTTTTTTTTAAAGCCACCCGTCTTTCCTAAGAATGCCAATGAAAATGATACTTCTTTTTCATTATTCTTCTAAGTTATTTATATATGTCCATTGAAAAGCTCTCCAATTTTTTTATGTTTGCTACACTTGCAAGGTTTTTGAAAAGCTTACTGCATCAATTTAACATAATTGATGACATTCATATGATTTTTAAGTAATTTTAAATTTAAATCTTTTATTTTAAGTGTAACCTTTTTCTAAGTAGATTTTTTTGAAGGTAAACATGTAATATTTTCTCAAGTTTAGAATTCTTAGTGAATTATATTTATATTATTTGTTTTGATTGTTAAGATTGTTTTAATTACTTTAACTAAAATCGTGTACAAAGAATGGTAATTTTTTCTAATTTGACGACAGTGTTTTCTATAAAATCCTCCCTTATATGAATCGATGTCTGGAAAATTGATGTAAAGCTCTGTAACAAATTTTCTTGTTGATCCATTAATTTTCCATATATCTAATTGTTCCTTATCAAATTTTTAAATTTTAAAGTACATTGGAATAGTCTAATGATAGAGAGAAATTGAACTTGTTTTAAAATATTTGAGGTCTAGTGAAGAAGTTATCAAGAGATTTGTGTAATTAGAAACAATTTCAATGTATTTTGAAGAAATGACAATAACTAGATATTCTTTCAGATGTTCTTTAAAAACATGTCGTTTAGTTGGAACCCCTACCAAGTTAAGGTAATTAAATAGGTATTATTTTGTTGTAATATGAAATTTTTTCGATTTTATATTTTTTTTACTTGCAGTAAAATTCAGCATAGTATATTTTTTGTAATGCCCTGTGTTTATTTCATTCCAATGAAATGGCAGCCATAATTTTGAAAAATCGGCAGCGACAAAAGCACTGAAAGTTTTCGGCACTAAATTCTATTTATTTTTTTCTGTAAATTAAGTTGGCAGCCATAATTTTCACACCAATCTTGGTAAAAACATATTCTTTTGAGACTTTTCTTAAAAGTTACAGAATTGTTGCCTACGAATTCTGTAAAAGTGTTGCGAGCATTTTATATTATATATTTTTGTAGTTATTGGACAATGTGTAACTTTTAAGATCAGTTGTGGTTACTACGTGATTAGGAAAAATTTGTAAAGCTTAAATTTAAACCTGTATAAACGTTTTAAAGCGAATGTGTTTTTAAGTATATAAAAAGTATATATGACAGAAAGAATATTGAGTGATGAGGAAAAATTAAGTTAGGTTTAAACAGCTAGAGTATGACATAAAAATAAAAATTATTATCAACTATATGTAATATACAATACGTACATAATATACTATGTGCCATTTTTCATAAACTATTTGTTTGATTTCATCTCTCGTAACCTATTCTTTCAATAAACAAGTCAGAGTAATTATAATTTCTCCAACATATAAAATACTACAGATTGGACCATATGGTGGTATATAAATGAAACGTCAAACTCTCGGAAAATATCGATTTTGGTATAAGAAAGCATTAATATTCAAATATTTGCTGTTCAATTCATTTATTATAGCTGGTTGGTCGGTAGCCGGGCGGTTCGACGTGGGTGCTTTGTTCACTCAGTCAATCGGCCGATGTGTTAGTTGATGGTTCAAGCCGCAGGCTGAACGCTTGATTTTCACTTGCTATCGTCCAATCCGTGTTAGAAATCACACGTTAAAAGGTAAAACCTTGTTTGTCCTTAGCTCGCACAAGTTTTGACTTCTGAGGGTTATCATTCATAGGGGTGTGATAGCTGTTTAAAGGGAAAAAAAACAATAATAATTATTATTCACCATTTGTGATACATAGCGTATATATGGTAGGTCAATCATTAATTACACAGAACAGTACGTCACTTATGAATGAAATTATGGAATCAAAGCTTAAATAAAAATTATTATTTGCATATACAAAGGTATAGGTACATATAGATATATAAAATGCTAGTTAAAAAATAAATAAATAATGTGGCAATTTTGCTTGCCGTAGTCAAATAAATATACATATGTATATATTTATTTACAAACATATACACACATATATAAGAAAAAACGATAAAATCGCCAGTCAGAACACTGAAACTAAAGCAAAACAGCAAGTGAAAAATTAGAACGATTATATATCTTACCATTCTTCTGTGAAAGAATCCTCTAAATATTCCTTATGACTAGTAACATTTGTCCAGTAATACGTTTTTAACTTTCTTACTGAACAAATTTGCAGAATTCAACCTCTTTATAGAAAGTGTCAGTCTGTTATAGAAATTTATGGCATTATATAATGGAGATTTTTTGAAATGATCACTCTTCACCGTATGTGAAGGGACCCTCAGAACAGTAGCATGGCGAGTATCACGACCGTGAATGCTCAAGTTTGTTATGTACAAGTCAAGGTTCCTGTGCACAAAATTATATAAATTGCGGGTGCAGTCAACAAGCGTTCTCTTTTGAAAACGGGTCTACAACTTTCTTGGTACCCCAGGTTGAATATCAGTCTCATCAGTCGTTTTTGAGAGATAAAAACTCTAGAAAATCCCTTTGCACATCCATTCGCAAAGTAGTAAACCAAACCTATCTGAACAATGTTTTAACTGTTTGATCGAATAATAAATGGAATTGGGTTTACTGCACACTTTTTGTGCAGTAAACTCAGGTGAGATTCTCATCTGAAATAGTTCCAAGAAAATCAACTTCTTTTGATATTTTTATGTCATTCAAAGTGACTAAATTACAACAGAAACCCCTCCTAACAAATGTTTTCATCAGCACTGACTTAGATTTATTTAAAATCAGTTTGTTACGTTGACACCAACTACTGAATTCGTCAATAACTAAATTAATTTTCATCGATAATTCATTCTCATTTTTTCCAGAAACAGTGATTGTAGTATTGTTAGCGTACATAGTTATGTGACAATCTGATATGAATTCAGGCAAGTCATTGATAAAAGTCAAGAATAACAATGGACCCAGAACAGACCGGCAAAAGTCCCCTCTAATCTAAAAAAACGCCGTTCAAAATTAGGTTGTAAATTATATCTTGAACCTGATAATAGGTTTCTTGTGCTAGAAAAGTGATATTCATCATAAATCATTTCTCATCTTTTATTTTTGTTCAATTTGCGAAAGTATTAGAAAAACTGCCATTCTTGTCTGTTCTGTGAACAGTCTGGATGTACTGGATAGTAATAAATGGATCTAGATCATTAAGAAATGAAATTCTTGATAAAAGTATGAAAACAAAAGTTATGCATGTTCAAAATGTTAACATTCACTTCTTGACAATAAATAAGTCTACTAAAACTTTAGAAACACCAAAAGTCTCAAAACCTATCACCTAATGAGAACATTCTATCAGATTTGCAATCTTTTCTTGATTCGGGACACTTGGGGAACATAGATCTGCATTACCTTAATAGTTACCAGTAGCGTACATAATCGAGATGGATTGTACGATATTTCAAAAGAAAGAAATGAAAATTATCAAAATTAAATATATTGAAATTATGGGGCTCGATAAAAAGGAAAGTAAAAGGCACATTCAGGAAATCTAAAAATGTATCTCAACAAATAAAAAGTAATGAAAATGAATGAAATGAGAAGAAGAAATACAATAAGATAGTGAAATGAGAAAAAAGGAAATGGAAACCCAAGAAAATAGGAAAAAGTAGATCAAAGACAGAAATGAGAATAAAAGAACAGGAAAAAAATTAAACGAAATATGTTGGCAGGTGCAGAAAAAGAGAATAAGCACAGAAATGAAAAGAATTGAAGGGAGATGGAGAATTGAATGAAGCAGGTCTAAGGACGATTGAATAATATAGAGGTAGATATACCTAGACAGAAATATAGGAAAATAATGATTGATAATTGTAGATCAGAAGAACTAACAGATTAATAAAAATCTAATAGGAGTGCATGAATGTGAACGTCTCGGATGTAAATGAAAATAGAATTGAAAATGATAAAAAAAAGTGATCTTCAATTTATTGTTTTTCACTCCATTTCAATCCATTTTACCATACAATGCGCATATATATATATATATATATATATATATATATATATATATATATGCATTGAATTTATTGGAGCCTTTGGAGACACCCTACATTTTGTTTTATAAGAAAGGGGACATTGTTAGATCAAGATCTTCAGATGATGTGGTGCTGCAGGTTTTTCAGGGTTTTCCTGCAGCTGAAGAAGCAAATGCGCCACTGGAATCAATGAAGTCGCCCCGAAGCGAAATTTCGACTATAATCTCGAAATTTCGAGATTCAAAGTCGTAATTTCCAAGAAACAAATAATAAAAATATGTGGCCCTTCTGCACTTCCGTAATGTTTCATTTTAGAATGGAATTCGGTTGCTAATGGGCTTGTTTCATAATTTTTAGTTTATAGTTCACTTGATAGAAATTTTAAATTGAAAAACAGTGCACTTTGTTTCAACCCTCTAAGTATCGTAGTTTTTCCGTAATTAATTATTAAAAATCGAATGTGGTAGGATGGTGACGTCACGCCCCTATTCCTGCTTCTTGTTCGATTGACTAAAACACTTTCAAAACATATACAAACTAAACTCGATGAAAAAACGAATTGTTTCTACGCGATCTGTCGGCTAAGAAAAAGTTGAAACTCAATGTTGCAAAAACAAGCAGAATGGATCCGATATGACATACATATTCAATGCCGAATAAGCCAATAAATTGTGATATGGGTACTCCATTTTTCTGAGAAAATGAACGATCAATTTAAATTTTCTGTAATTATTCCTTCATTTTTTTTCAAGAATAAAGCAAGCAAACAAATAAATATACAATAATAAGATGGCACGAATCCACGAATTAAGCATAAAAATGCTGACTCCCGACAACTTACCAAGAGTCGATTTTGAAATGATTACAGGTTTCCATATGTTGCGTATATTCTTGGTATCGCTGTCCGCGTTTGGTTTATTGATTTTCATCATTTTTAGTTCATTTTTACTCTGTGATCATTTTCATCTTCCATCTTGATCATTTTATTTAATTCATTTTATTGTATTTTATTTCACGTTTTATTGCTTATATATACTTAATATTTCAGCTTTTCATTCCAATTTTATTTGTTCTTCCATAGATTTCGAATCATGTTATAATCATTTTAATCCTTTTAGACAATGGAAGTCCGAAGTAGTAAAATGAAATCGAACATTATTTGTTTGATAACAGAAATTTGAAATACGCAAAAATTGTTTTTTTTGTTTTATTACTACTGTAGCACATAACATAAGTTCGAGATCTCTGAAATAATATGGTAGATAATTGGGAACATATTTACATACATTTTCTCATTTGAACAGATTTACATATTATGAGTGACCTAGATTTTCCAAATTTGATGAATGAATATTTTTTTCTGTTCTTTACATGTAGGAAGATAATTATCATTGTGGATAGTGTTTAGTATTTGAATAGGCATATTATTCATTTCACAAAGGTCACGAAGGAAACGGTTATTCAAATACATAATTTATTGATATTCTCATTTACATACTGATGAAAAAACTGCTTTTATGATACATTCATTTATTCATACGAAATATTTTCGTGATAACTATTGATTACAGATCTTCATAGGTTAGATTAGGTTACGTCCAAAGTGAGTGGGTTTATTCAACCCTCCACCGCAACCCGCAAGGGTTTATTGTGGCTCACACATATTCACACTCGACTAAATAAACCCAGCTTCTTAACGAAGCCGATTAGTTTGTATGGTGAGTGGTCTTTCAGGTCAGATGGTAAGAGTACGGCTCTGCCGAACTCAAAAAACTCGATTCGGTCTGTTAGACATCGTAGTTAATTCCTACTGTAGTCCAACAACTGTTTGTTGTTGTGTTTATCCATCAGGAGCGACTACAGAAGGGGAGATAGTACCCCACCTTGAGGGCAGCCTCTGGTGAATCTGAACCTAATGGCATCGCCTTGAAGAGTCGTAGTTGCAGTTCTGTTTACCAGCATGGCATAGATCCAGTCAGTTATGGTCGATTATAAATCTTTCCTAGCCAGAGACGATTCTATAGATTTATATAGTGCATTGTCAAATTTCTCCGTCAATATCGAGAAATATAGCAACCGCAATCTCCTTGTTGTCAGGGGTTTGGGAGATTTTCTCTACATGGTTGTTCAATGGTTGTTCACCAGGAACGATGTAAGGCTGATTGGACGTACCGATTTAGGGTGTGGGTCTCTCCGACCCACACCCTGCCAACCAACTGGGTGGTATATAGTTCCACGCCAAACTATCTCTATACAATTTTATGAGGATAGGTAAAATTATTTCCAATCCGTTTTGAAGAAGAGCTGGAAATATACCATCCTCTCCAGGAGATTTGAAGGGTTGAAATGACTTGATAGCCCTTTGAAATGCTGGTGCTGTGATAACCTTCTTGACGACATCCCAATCGTTCTATTCTGGGCATTTGGCGCCCTCGAAGATGGGAGGTCTGTTGTTATCCAGAGTTGGATTTCCAGGGAAGTGGTTTTCTACCAAAAGCTCTAACGTTTCGTGAATGTTCCATCGGGTCGTTTAAGCGACTCCATTTCAGCAGGGGTTTCCCTAGAGAGAATCTTGTGAATTCTTGTGATGCGAGGTAAATCGGAAATACTCTCAAAGAACTTCCTTCAAGACTCTCGTTATGCCTTTTTAATTTCCTTGTTGTATGACGTTAGAGTAGTTTCATAAAGCTCCCAGTTACCTGACTCTTTAGCTCCATTGAATAATCGTCTAACTTATTTTCTTTGTTTTTTAAGGCTTTTGCTTCACCATAAAGAGTTATGGATATCTCTTTTAGTCCTCAGTGGACAGTTTTCATGATAGGATGAGATCACTGCATCACAACTGTGAATAGTAATGAATCCGTCTCCAAAGTACAATTGGAGGGAGTTTTTATACCCACTCAAATCAGTAGATTTTGAGTCACGATATTCCACTACTGGTCCTAAACTTGTTTCAATATTGAAAAGAATATATCTATGGTCTGAACAAGAAGGTTCAGTAGATACAGACCAATGGTGAATCTTGTTGCTCAGAGAATGTGAGCTGATGGTTAAGTCTAACACCTCTTGCCTATGACTAGTGAGAAAAGTTGGTTCCGAGCCCTCATTAATTGCAGACAGCCCTTCTCCTAGTATATAATCAAAGAGTAAGTCACCTCTATGGTTTATATTCGTGCTGTCCCACCCTGTATGGTGTGAATTGGCGTCACATCCCATTACAATTTGAAGTTTATTTCTTTTGCTATAGTCGATAAGTCGTCTAACAGCTAGAGGAGGTACGGTATCCGAATCTCCCGAAGCAGGCGATAACATTCGTTATACCCTTCTTGCCCGATAGGGAAATTTGGATGGCTACCACGTCTTGGGTGCAGAAGCCTGTAAGCAAAAAATAATGAATACTCTTCCTGATGAGCAACATGCTCTGTGTTTCACCCCAGGGCACGCTATTACCTCACCAGGAATATTACTCAGTCCGGTTACTCGGTCTGAATTTTCTGTCCATGATTGCTGAAAGAAAGCAAGGTCGAATAATTCTTCCTTGAAATTTTTACCAAGGACGTGTGAAGCGGCCTTGGCATGTTCTAAGTTTGCCTGCAAACACTTCAAGGTAACGAAGTTTTGCGGGCAAACTTAGAACTCCTCGACCTTAGAAGAGAGGAGATAGAGGATCCTTAAGGACACCTCCACTCTCCTCTCCCAGGATCAAGGGATGAGTAAGCTCAGATGATGAGGTGATAACACCTGCCGTCTCTGAGTTGCCTGCTGGTTTTTTGGATCCCTTTGACAATACGATTTTCGTCTTCGCTTTCGAAGAGCCAAGTCCAGCCTTTTCCCCTGGTTTTCTCGAAGAGACTTTAGCCGTCTTCGTCTCCTGAGAACCAATATTCCCAGCCTTGGGATGGGTGTGAGCCGCTAGTTCACCCCTATGTTTGGGTTGAGATTTAATTGAATTCCTCCCCATAGAAAGATTTCCACTCGGCCCCGCTTTTTTACTCTAACGGATACACTAGAGTGATTCGGTTGAGTAGCTTCCTGCTGGGAGGGTGCCCGGGTTTTAGGGTGGAATAAGACCTGCCCAAATCCAAAATGTGGTCTGAAACCCAACCTCGCCACCAAGACCATGTATCCATAGTTAACAGCGAAGGTCCATGTTTGATCAGGGCCTGACTTTTCCTTGTGGAGAATAGTCCACTCCAAGGTTGACAGACCATGGTTCATTTTCCTCAATCTAGTGAGGATCTGGTCGGATGTCAGTCTGTGACTGCCTCCATCAGGCAGGTAAGCAACACAGAGAAGTACCGCATTTCAGAGAAGCGCCCTCCCACGGTTGCAGGGTATTAACTACACCCGCAAGCCAGTTGGCGCTAACCTGATCCTCAGAGACGACTTGTAACCATTCAGGCTGAAAATCGCAGCTCTGGAATTGTACCTGTGGCCCATCTTCTGGAATAACCTCTACAGCAGACAAAATAGCATCCTGAAGAGATTCCAGCTGATTGGCCGTTAATGAGGTAGTCGGATAATCAAGGTGCAAGATTCCCACCTTGATACCCGCGACATCCTTCCCATATGAGGGTTTATGCACGTCAGCTATACCTGACGATACCTTAGATTCAGCCGTGCAGGGCCTTTTCGTCTCTGGTTTCGGTGAATCATCATTTGAACGCATACGTTTGCTAACCTTCTCATGGGGGGTTTGGTACTCCACCTGAGGTGACGACTCAGTCGTTTCCTGGCTGCACCACCAAACCTTTTTTAGGTTCAGTAATTAGATCAGGAGTTGGAGAGTTGAGAAGGGAGGTCAGTTGGAGTCGTAAGCTCGAGATCCATCTCATCTGTAGATTCAACGTCAGAAAAAAAATTTGAATTTACTCTGTCCATAAAAGTCCCAAGAGTAGCTAGGAAAAGAAAGTCAATCACGGCAGAGCCCCGCATTATCGTGACGAAGCCATGCTACGACGAGAGGGCGCCCGGTATCTCGAAGGGTCCGTTAGAGACAGCTGATAGGAGCATTCATCCTCTTGGCACGGATACACACACCTTAGGATTGAGCCATCGTTGGGATGCCATCCAGTTAAGGAACAACAGAACCACAAGTGATTGTGCCAGCAGGCACAGTGATTCAGGCAGTGAAAGATAAACAAAGGCACCCAACCCGCCGAAACTTTGAGGTAGTATCCTTCGTGCTCACAGTTAACGCATATTCTGTTGTTTTTCGTTTACCAGCTGTCACATCCCTACGAACGACAACCCTCAGAAGTTGAAACTTGTGGCTGCTAAGGATTAACGAGGTCTTACCTTTCAACGTGTGATTGCTAACATGGGTTGGACGATAGCAAGTGAAAATCGATCGTTCAGATTAGGGCTTGAACCAACGACCAACACGGTAGTCAATTCGAGTGAGTGAATAAAGCACTCACGTCGAACCGCCTGGCTACCGACCGATCGCCTGGCTACCAACGAAGATGCCTGCCGCTTTCGCAGAAGAAACATTTTGTACTATAAGTTCCATTCGACCACGATCTAGCATCGCGGATTTTATTCTCTCTAATCGTGACTCCGGCCGTGAATGCCTGTTCTCCTAATGTGCAAAAATGGCTTGCTTACCTATATTGTTCTCGTGATGCACTGTTTGTAACCTTTGGTGTAGTAATGATTAATACTGGAGTTTTATCCCAACACCAAACCTTTATTATTAATACCTCAACATGTGTTTCAATCACTAAGTGATCATCTTCAAGAGGAAGATCAAACTAACTTAGTTCCATTTTAATTTTTTTTGCGGGGCAAAAACTGAAAAATGACGCCCCCGCTCAGTTATATTTATTTTTATCTTTATCATCTTTATAATCTCAGTTATGAGATGTCCACTAATTGATTGACATTTTGACACTAGCGATCCGCCTGGCTCCGCACGTGTGCAATGCTGGTACTAAATATAAATTTACACAACGGAAATTTGAGGGCATGGAGAAACAGTGATGAAAAGATTATTTTATTTTATGGACGCACCTTTTTTTCCACGGTTGGCGCTCCAGGTGGTATATTTAAAAATCCTTTTTTATTGCACATCTACAACATAAAACACAACCTGCAGTCTGAGCTTATGATGTCATCACCTGAAGACGATTGTGAATACTAACAATCGAAACGTCGTGACGTAACTTATGGCTTATAATCTCCTAATTTTTTATTTTTCCATTTTTTGTTTGATTGCTCTATTTTTACTTGTATTTTATTTCCCTGTTTTTTCATTTCAGGGTTTTTTTTGCTTAATATAGTTGTTATTTCCAGTTATTCTTTTTTAATTTTTTTTATAGATTCTTTCAGGGATTTTAAATCATTTTTATATAATATTAGACAATGGAAGTCCGAACTAATGAAATTCAAGGAAACCACTATTTTTATTGGTGATTTAAACATTAATACAGGGTGTAACTAAATAAGTGTAAAACATTTAACAAGGTGATTCTTCATCGAAAAAAAGATAGGATCTTTCATATAAAGAAACTTCATTGGAGCATCCCTTGTTAAGATATAGCCCCTTAAAGGAGGTACATAAAATTTGTATAACAATTTTTGCCACAAGCACTAAAAAAGTTACAATATTGAAATTAACCTGACGTTTTGTACTACCAAAAAGACACTTAGCCAGTAATTTATTTGGTTTACCCCATGGTCGTAAGGGGTGGAAAACGCAACCCCTAAAATTTATTTCCAATGTAACTTTTTGTCTTATTATTTGTTTACCATTTAAAAATGTATTTCCGATAGCCTGTTTCATTCTAAACAAAAAATATCTCTTGGGTTTTTGCCCAAAATAAACCAGTTCGCAGCAAAAAAAATATTTTACGAACAACTACAGAGATACATCGTCATAAATGCGAAAATACGAAACTAATCTATCTAGTACGTCGCTATTAGCGATAGTGACAATCGAATTGGTATGACGCTGTCAGTTTGTGAATTTTCGAAATTGAATTGATACTAATTGTGTCTTGTTGGTCTATTCTTAATTTGTTACTCAATAATTTACTTGTTATCAAAATGGCATACACAAATGAGGAAATGGCTGATATGCATTACATTTACGGTCTGTCGCAGGGGAATGGGTTAGAAGCTTCTAGAAGAAGATATGCTGAAATGTATCCTCAACGTCAGCATCCTTCACATAGAATATTTGCTCGACTTCATTAAAGATTACGAGAATATGGTTCATTCGACAAAAGAACGCAGGATTGTGGTCGCCATCGAAAAGTACGAACACCACAGCTTGAGGAAGCAGTACTTAATTTGATTGAAGAACAACCTACTACCAGTACTAGAAAGATTGCTTTCCAGCTAAATGTTGATCATATGACGGTATTTCGAATTTTAAAGGAACAACTCTTATACCCTTACCATCTGCAACGAGTACAGGCACTGTTACCGCGAGAATTTCCGAACCGTCTTGAATTTTGCAATTTTTCTCGGGACAAGATTATTAATTTTCATAATTACCACATATGGGTTGATAAAAACCCTCACGATATTGTCGAAACTAACCATCACGAACATTTTTCTCTTAACGTGTGGCTCGGAGTTATTGGGGATGATTCAATTGGGCCTCATTTTCTACCCCCTCGATTAAATGGTGAGGCATACGCTCCAGTACTGCTGGAGGAAGTTCCTTTGGGCGTCAGAAGGGATATGTTTTTATGCATGATGGGGCTCCCGCCCATTTTAGTCAAGTAGCACGTCAGAATTTAACTGGAACATATGCAAATCAGTGGATAGGTCGAGGAGGACCACAGAACTGGCCCGCTCGATCTCCGGATCTCAATCCTCTCGATTTCTCTATTTGGAGCCATTTACAGCATTTGGTTTATCGTGCTCCTGTTCGCGATGTAGAGGATTCAAGAAACTGCATCATCGATGCGTGCAGGGTATTCAGAGAGACTCCAGGAATATTTGAGCGAATACGTGGCTCAATGCGCCGAAGTCTAGACGCATGCGTAATGTCTGAAGGTAGACATATTGAACATTTACTATGATTTCTACATGATGTGTGTTTTGTTATTGATAAACTAGTTTTGTTTATTACCTTTTAATCGTTTAATGCAGGTACTAACTACAAAATAACAATAAATCCAGTTCGCATTTATATTGATGTATCTTTGTAGTTGTTCGTAAAATAATTTTTTGCTGCGAACTGATTAACTTGGGCAAAAAACCCAAGAGACATTTTTTGTTCAGAATAAAACAGGCTATCGGAAATAAATTTTTATATGGTAAACAAATATTAAGACAAAAAGTTACATTGGAAGTAAATTTTATGGGTTGCGTTTTCCACCCCTTACAACCATGGGGTAAACCAAGTAAAGTGGCTAAGTGTCTTTTTGGTAGTACAAAACGTCAGGTTAATTTCAATATTGTAACTTTTTCAGTGCTTGTGAAAAAAATTGTTATACAAATTTTATGTACCCCCTTTGAGGGGCTGTATCTTAACAAGGGATGCTCCAATGAAGTTTCTTTATATGAAAGATCCTATCTTTTTTTCGATGAGGAATCACCTCCTTGAAAATTGTATTAATGAAAATACTAAAAAAGTCAAAATAAAAAAAATAAATCGTGGGTTATTAAATTCTTTAGAAGTTGCAGAAAAACAAATAATAAACTACTTGAAATCAAATATAAAGGGTATAAGAATAAATTAAGTACCATTCTGAATGAAGCTAAAATTAACTATTATCAGAATGCAATTAACAAAAATAGTAAAACATCCAAAGAATTATAGAGTTGTATTAAAAAAACATATAATAAAACTGAAAATAATAACATTAAAAAGCTGCCTCATTATATAATAAATTCCAAATCTTTTTTTTTCATATAAAAATAAAATTAAAGAATGGATAAAAGGGAATTTCAATAAATCATGATATACATTTTATAAAATACATTTCTGAATAATTTCATTCAATTCATATATTGTTATTGAGCACATATTTTGAATTTATGTATTCATTTGTTATTTTTTTTTCACATATGTTCATATACAAATGGATATATGTGAGATTGTATTTATAAAGATGTTTTTTTTTATGACTTACCTTGGCGCAAGTTTCAGTTCTCAAGGTTATTATCAGGTTATTTAGAAGTATGTTTATTATTTCCGATGTATTTATTATAAAATGTCATGAATGAACTTATATTATTATTATTATCATTATCATTATTTGTATTGGTTCTTTTAGGGATTTCAAATCATTTCATATAATAAAAGACAATGGAAGTCCGAACTAATAATATTCATCATGAAACATTGTCAATCACCTTCAAACAAAAGTGAGTTTGCCTTACAGAATTTCTAATGCAGCAGCTGCTGCAAAGTCCAGGTACGAAAACGTTAACGGTTTGTTCTCGAAACGGATGGATATGAATGAATGCAAAACTATTACAGAGGATATAATTTTTGCTTATTGGCACAAAAATTTAAAACTGTCAAGTCTTCTACATTGTGGAGCATGTACAAGCTGAGTCAACAAGCTTTCCTCAGTCCATTGCAATCAGGATAAATAATTTTTCCAATTGAGGCAATGCCAACTAGGGCATTGTCAAGTTATTCCAGAAAAATCTATTTTGCAGACAATATTTTTTTAATTTACCACCCGCATGTCTACTGCAATTAAGTGGATTTTTTAGGAATAGTTAGTCAACACCACTATGATCAGTTTTGAAATCTCAACTAACGGAAACAATATATAGGGTGCTCGGTAAAACCGGTCAAGTTTCATTCTTCATGAAACATTTTTTCATTTGTATGAAATGTTTCAGCATTTCACTACATTTTTCATCAAAGGTATACTATACGAAAAACTGACATTTTACAAATTATATCAAGTTTTATCAATTGTTGTAACTACAAAAAATTCATTTATTTACGTTCACTTTCAATATGAACAATAACGTCCAATTTTTTTATTGAATAGAGGAGTCCAAAAGATGTTCAAAATGACGAGCATTTTCTGCATCACATAGTCAGTCTTTTTTTAAACTAATTCTCTACACGTTCCAGCATATCCTCTGGGATTTTCCTGAAAGCTCCGGTGATTCTTCGTTTTATGTTTCATATAGATGTTGGAGGAGTTTGGTATACCCCCATAAAAAATCCATTTTGGTCGTCAGGTGATCTGAATGGCCACGCCACAGGCCCACTCCTACCTATTCATTTTTGACTGAAATGATTGTTGAGGTATTTCCGTAACTCAGTTTTAAAATGTGGTGGTGCACCCTCTTGTTCCATTTGGAACCCCGTTCAATAAATTCGAAAATTCATGCCGAAAAATGTTTACATATTTTCTTCCAGTGGGATGGCCATCCAAAAAATACGGACCGATAACTCTTTTTTCCGAGAATTCTACCCCAAACATTCAGTGACCAACGCTGTTGGTGGTTCAGGCAACGAACAAAATGAGGCTTTTCCGTTGCATAATAATGCATGTTATGCCGATTCACAGTTCCATTTTTATGAAAAGTCACTTCATCAGAAAATAACACGAAATCGAAAAAATCGTTTTCCTGATTGATCTTTTCTAAGCCCCATCGGCAAAATTGAACACGTTTTTCAAAATGTCTTCCTCTTAACTCATGCATCAGTTGCATGTGGTAAGGATGAAATTTGCTTGCTCATATCATTCGAGACACGCTGCCGCTGGTTTGAGAGTTCTACTTTATGGGACACTCACAAATTTTCGCGATTTTTTCAGGGATGATACTACATGATGGTAGGAATTCAGAATACTTTTTATTTTTTGTGGGACTTAATTAGTTTTCGAGATATAACCTGTCAAAGTTTGTATGACGTCATATTTTACCTTCTTTTAAAAGCAATAAACGATTGCAATTCACATATTTTTTTATTCAACACAACATTTTCCATATCATCGCACCTTTTTCTATCCCTTTTTAATCACTTATTGTCGAGTTTCCTGAAATTAGAATGAAATTCCATAATTTGTCAGGTGCAGACAAATCACTTCTTATAATATGCATTAAGTTCACTATTTGAAAATACGTTCCTTTTAGAATTCGAAGGTCAGGTTAGACGTTGAGGAAAGAGTTTTTACAAAAGTAAATATTCGAAAATACGTTCCTTTTAGAATTTGGAGGTCAGGTTAGATGTTGAGGATACATAGTTTTTAAAATTATAAAGTAAGGTTAGACTGAGTTAGATTAGGTCGGGTTAGGTTAGGTTGAGTTAGCATGTGAGGAATTATGGAACTTGAATCTAATTTCAAGAAACTTGGCAATAAGTGAATGAAAGGAATAGAAAAAAGTGCGATGATATGGAAAAAGATGTGTCGAACAAAAAATATGTGAATTGCAATCGTTTATGGCTTAAAAAAAAGATAAAATATGATACCATACAAACTTTGACAGGCTATATCTCGAAAACTAATTGAGTCCGACAAAAAATAAAAAGTGTTTTGAATTCCTACCATCACGTAGTATCATCACAGAAAAAATCTCAAAAATCCGTGAGTATCCCATAAAGTAAAATTTTCCCCAGATACATTAGAACTTCTCGTCATGAAATTACCAGTTCTGTTTTTAGAACCTGAAATTCCCTTCCATCTGGTTGTCTTCTTTCGGGGAACTTCTCTCTGTAAACCCTACATGCAAGGAGGCAGTTTCCGTCACTTTCCCCCAAAGCAAAAACCATTTGCATCATATCATCCAATACATAATTCAAAATGAAAATGATTCAATCTACACGCCATAGAAACTTCAACACATGGCGTTGTTGACAAATTCCGAGATTAATTTTTTGATGTCCGTCATGGATAAAGAAAAAAGCAGTAGGTATAAATATTCTTTAGGTTTTCACATTTCTTACCGTTGAAACCGCTGATAACTATCATTAAATGGTACGAAAAATGTTAATGTACTAGCGATTAGTTTGAATATTCGAAAAATAAATTTGAGAAAGTGAACGTAAGAAAATAATTTTTTTTGTGGACACAACAATTACTGAAACTGGGTATAATTTGTAAAATATCTGTTTTTGTATAGTATATCTCTGATAAAAAATGTAGTGAAATGTTGAAACATTTCATACAAATGAAAAAATACAAGGTGCTCTATTTGAAATAGTTGAATTATGTCTCGGTTCACCGAGTACCCTATATATTATTTCCGAAAGTTGAGATTCCAGAAATTATCATAGTGATGTTAATTAACTATTCCTAAAAAATGCACTTGAATAACTTGGCAACGCCGAAAACAAAAATTCCTTAGAGAACTAAAAAATATGGAATCGACTGGCGTATTCATATACTGGGTGTTCTATTTCGAAAATATAACTTTGGTTGGCCACACTTGGCTGAATCACCCAGTATGCGAGAAAATAATTTTTAAAGATAGACTGCAAAAAAAAGTTCAAAGAATTGTTTCCTTTGATAGCAATGGACCGAGGGAATCTTGTTGACTCACCCTGTACGAGGGTGGTCTGTACGAGGGTGGTCTGAAAAGTTTCCGACCTCAGCATAGTTACTCACCAAAGTTCCAGCCATTTTGGACGCGCAGTTTTTATGTAACAATCGCTTGAGTGAGTTGATGTGAGTGTTTTTTATCGAAAATGATCAAAATAGAGTATCGAGCTGTCACTATTTGTTTTTGAAATGCAATATACCTACGCAAATCAAAGATGAATTGACTTCACAAATTGAGTGGGTATACTTTGAGACTGGCTATAAATCCATTTATCTAAAAGAACAATTCGTTCAGGCCAGTCTCAAATTACGTACACTGTAGGTTAATGGACTAACACCTATCAGAAAACAACTACTTCCCTGGCTGATATCACGAAGGTCGTTGGATTATATCCGACAAGTGTTGGTGATTGTATCGCCAACAGCATATGCAGGAATAACTTCAGTGAAGAATCCTACACTGACACCTGACGGATATAATCCAACGCCTTTCGTGGTATTAGCCAGGGGAGTAGTTGTTTTCTTATAGGTGTCATTTACCAGAGTGAAATTTATGGCAACTGGATTTAAACGATGAACGTTCGGGACGTCCAAATATTGCAACCACCGACGAAAACATCGCCAAAGTTCACCAAATGGTGCTAGTAGACTGACGAATTAAGGTGAGAGGTAGCGGAGGTTATGAACATGTCGAAAGAACGTGTCTATCTTATATTAAATCAACATTTAGGCATGAGAAAGCTGTCCACGCGTTGGATGCCGCGTTTGCTAACGTTTGACCAGAAACGCGTTTGAATGAACATTTCCATCGCTCTGTTGGCGCAGTTTAGGTACAATAAATCCGAGTTTTGGCGGCGATTATTTATTGTAGACAAAACTTGGATACACCATTATAAGCCCGAAACAAAAATACAGTTCAATCAGTGGACTGCATTTGCAGAAAAAAAAACCTGTTTCAATGAGGCAACGCACCGTCTCACACCTCAGCGGTTGCCATCGCGAAACTCCACGAATTACGGTTTGAACTGCTTGAACATCCACCTTACTCACCAGATCTAGCCCCAAGCGACTTCTTTTTGTTTCCTGAAAATTTCGCTCGCAGGACAGAGATTTTCGTCAAATCTAAAGGCAATCACCTTCGTGATCAATTATTTGGCAGAGAAAAACGTCGAGTACTATTTGGACGCGTTACAGAGATAAGAGATTCGCTGTAAGAAGTATGTAGAGTTGAAAGGAGACTATGTTGAAAAATAAAAAAAAAAACTGAAAAAATGTTCTGTATATTTGTTAGGCCGGAAACTTTTCAGACCACTCTGGTACTATATTGTAACGAATCTGAAGCCGCCCCTGATCGATATGTATGACGGCCGACTCAGCGAACAAACACATGACATCACCGCGAAAGAATGCGGTCGGGAATCGCCGAAAGGACCGTTACCGATATAAGCCCAGCTTCCCGACCCAAGAGGGCAGTTCAGAAAGTGAACCGAGCGGCTAAACAAGAAATTCAAATAGTGGAAATAAATTAAGCATTAGTTGCTAAGTGTTGTAAATGAATTAGTTTGTGATTAGTGAAATATTGTTGGAAATAAATTTGTTCAAGACAGTTAATTCATTAATTTGTCACAATATGTTTAAAAGTATCATTTCAGTGAAGGAAAATGTGAATATAGCCACTTTCCCAAAGGTTATCACATTTTTCAAAAGAAAGAATATTGGTTATAGAGTAAATAAATCAGAAGTCTTCAATAACGAGCAGATCAACATCTTCATTATGGAAGAAAATAATGAAACATATCCTACGCTAAAGATATTTTAACAAAATATTTCGATTGTAGGATGTAAAAGTATCTACTTAATCGCCTACGCGTCGTCTTAGAATTTTGTTTAGTGGTACCACAAAAAAACAGTATTTTCCAGACTTGTTAAGACTTAAATCACTATTCTGTATTCAATGGACGGATTGGAAAATAATTGCTAGCCTCTGTTTTTTTCTCACATTTTCTCGAACAGTTTTTCTTACTGGAATGTTTCGTATTTCTCCCATTCTTTGTGTATTAATAAGGAAGTAGAAAGTTTCTTTTGAGATGAAAAAATCTGTTGAGTAGGTATTCGAGTGATTGACTCTTGAGGTCAAAAGGAATTTGTCCAGTAATATTCTAATAGGAACATAATATCTTTCACAAATAGAATCATGGAGACATAATTCTTCTTGTCACTATTAAAAGTGTTAATGAGTTACCCACATTTGAAATTCTAAACATGATTTATAATTGAAGAAGATACGTTTACATGTATCTATGGTATTTTTGTATGAAAAAATATTTTTCATCTCATAATTACCTTTTCAAGCACTGATAGAAGACAAACGCGATAAACTGCTTTCACTGCGGTGCATAGGTAAGTATGAAATCATTTGAAATAACTGGACACTATTTCATAAAAATAAAAATAAATGAATGTATCATTTATTGGAAACTATTGGGATTAGATATAAAAGCTTTCATAAAGGTGGCCACAGACTTTCTGTTAGCAGCGGCGGACGCTGTTTTATTAAGCAAAAAAAAAGGAAACTAGTTCAACAGCCAACAAAAAAAACAAAATGGGTGAAAGAATGGCTTTTGAAACGCTCAAAATATACTCATAATAATCTCCTAGAAGAGTTACGCCTAGAGCCTGATGATTGGCGGAATTACCTCAGAATGGATAAAGAAAGTTACATCACACTATTAAATTTAGTGTCTCCAATAATTGAAAAACAGGACACGATCTTGAGGGCTGCTATATCACCTCATGAGCGATTAACAGCCACACTTTGCTATTTAGCCACTGGAAGGAATTATGAAGATTTGAAGTTTTCAACGCTAATTTCTCCTCAGTCGTTGGGAAAAATAATACCAGAGACCTGCAAAGCTATATTTGACGTTTTGAAGACCGTATATATGAAGGTAAGAAAACATCTATTATAGTTTTTGATAATTCAATGTCTTTATTTTGATCTTATTACTCGAATGAAATATAAGAAGTCGTGTTAGCACAAACGTTGGTAATAAAATAAGTAGAACGTATAAAACTCAATCAATCCTATTTATTCAAATTCAAAACTAAGTAAAAAATATTTATGTAAATATCTACTACATCAGTCAAAAAATATTTCTATTAATTATTGTCCTCACTTGGTTGATAAGTTCCATAAAACGTTGAAATATTAGAATTATACTGAGACGTAGGTGAACTAGTTTCTAAATTTTGGTATAGGTGCTGTTGTGGTGTTGGAGTCATTAGAAATTGTGTATCTGTAGGTCTTTGTGAACTTAGGTGTACTTGATGTTGTACTGGACGATAAGTGGCTGGATGAGGGTATTCAATTGACGGCAAATAAGTATGGCAGGAGTTGTTAGTATCGTTTGAATTAGTAAGCGTATTGACCGACGTAACAATTTTAGTATGTTTATCAATATTGCCCATCCCGGCTTCAAATAATAAATCATTATTCAGTTTTTCGGTGTATAATCTTGTTTGTCTCGGTAAGGTTCGTAACTTTGCTGCAACATTGTTCCCAAAAATGTTAAACGCATCATCGGCCTTTTGGTTACGTAGCCTTTCTCCCACCATAGTCAATACTTCGTCGGCTTCATCAACTTGTTTGGCGTTTTCTTCTTGAACTTTCACGTGTGGCTGCGCTACTAGTTGCTGATGTTGATGGGGAACTTATATTTTGGTTAAGAGCCCGAGGTACAGACGAACGTGACAGACATCTTGCAGGTGGATTCATCGGTGATTCCACGTCTTCGTCTATATGTTCCATTCCTTGCTTATGCTAGAATTATAATACTGTGTTATTTTTTTACAGTTTCCGCCGTCAGAAGATGAGTGGAGACACATCGCAAACGATTTTGAACAAAAATGTAATTTTCCTAACTGCGTGCGAGCTGTTGACGGAAAACACGTCAACATTATTCCTCCCGCTCGAAGTGGGTCATATTACTTCAATTATAAAGGGACACATAGCCTAGTATTAATGACTGTAGTGAATATTAATTGTGAATTTATTTTGTGCGATTTTGGTATAAATGGGCGCATATCTGATGGAGGAGTTATAGAGTACACTAACTTCTACAAGAAACTGAAGGATAAACAATTATCTTTACCAGCGCCAACAAAACCAAATAATAATAGCGAAAAATTGTTGTCTTTTGTTTTTGTTGCTGATGAAGCATTCACCCTTCGGAAAGATTTTTTGAAACCGTTCAGTCGGAAAGATTTGAATAACGAAAAGAAAATTTTCAATTATCGTTTGTCGCGAGCAAGAAGTAAAGTTGAAAATGCCTTCGGCATATTGTCCAATCGTTTTCGAATATTTCACACAGCAATTTCTTTTAATTTAGAGGCAATTGACAGAATTGTTATGGCAACCTGTGTTTTGCATTTTTGCAACTATTTGAGAAGAAAACGTGGAATTGTATACGCACCAGATAATAATTTGTACAAGGAAAATACGGTTACGGGTACTATTGAATGGGGTTTGCAAGCAACACATTTTCTTCCACTACAACAAAATCTTAACCAAAGGGTGAACAACGATGCAAAACAAGTCGGAGAATTGTACATGCATTACTTCAATGACAAGGTGCTTTAGAATGGCAGCAACGAATGGTGTATTAATTTCAAATAATTTTGTAACAGTTTTTCTACTTTGACGTAATAAATGGAATTATAATAATTGTAAAATACATTTTCCTTACCTCACTTCCATCATCAACTTCTTGCTCGCTTTCACTCTCATTTTCTCGATTTTCATCCAAATTGCTGACTGACTCTCGAGGCATTTCTTGATAATTTGTGAATAACAATAAGTCGTGATACCATAAGTGTGTTACGTATACGTCGTCTGCTCCTGTACCTGACCTTTTTGACTCTTCAATTTTTTTCATTTCTCTTCGGAAACTGCCGCGTATGCTATTTATTTTAGCCGTTACAGTTTTTTTTGTAGCATTCGGTTCAATTTCCTGGAGTTTTTTCAACAAAACCATGTGAGCGCTATCTTTTTTGTTTCTGTCTTTATAATCACGACTCTTCGTTTTCCATAAACACGGAAAACTTTTATGTAGCTCTATAAAATCAGTCATAAACGCTTTAGAAAAATGTCTTAAATCTGATGAAATAATTATTTCTGGACAGAGTTTATTACAGTAACTGATCAACCCAAAAAATCCGTGAGACACTGAACTGGACATGTATGCGCACTAAGCTTCATACTTGGCCACACACCGACAATCATGTTTGCACGCTCAAACTTGTGCATACATGAATTCCGGTCGAATTGGAAAACTTGTGCGACGTACATGTTTGCGATTTTTTCACCACACACTGGCAAACATCAACGTGCAAGCATGTATGACACACATGTATGACGCACATGTATGCTAGTCTGTGGCCACCTTAAAGGCAATATTAATATTGCCTTTGATCTCTGATGACACTGATATTGATTAAAATATAAAAGTTCAACATCCCGACATCTGTCGAGAACGTTTGAAAATGAAGGAAACCAAAGAAAAAACTGCAAGTATCGTTAGAGTTTTTTCCAATTCTGATGACAGAGCCAGATTTCGGACTCCATACAGTTATTTATCTTAACCTCTAGGCAGATTTATTAAATACGATAAGTTAAGTTGAAAACCTTTGAAAAACAAAGAGTTCATTGAAGCTTGCTTGTTTTACTTTAGAATCAAAATATTCCTGGTGTAGAAGAAATGAATTTCCAAGTTGGATATATTCTTGAAAATGAGAAAGGGTTACATCTTTGAGAATTTTTAATATAAATATATCATGATCAGATTTAAAAAATGTGTGTGATATCAAAAACCTTTATAATGAATTCAACAAAATATTGATAGGGATATATCGATTTGTTTTCAAGATTATTTTCATTCCTCAATTCTTAAATTTCTATAGTTGAGACAGTTTATTCAAACTGAAAAAGTATACAATTAATGAACAGTTATCAAAGTGAGATTGAATTACTGATGTGAAAGCACTAATTCTTGTTTCAAGAGATACATTGCCAGATATTCTCGAAAAGAAGTGCAGTTTTTTATATATTTTTTTTGGGATATATTCAAATTGCTCTTTTGAAAACAGTTTTGTGGTCTAGCTGAAACCTTAGATATTTTGTACATTCAAAATAAAATTCAATGTTCCCATTTTCTACTGAGGCGTTTGGATTATTTATGCTAATTTTTGAGTGTTTATATTTCGTAGTTATAACTATAGCCTCAGTCTTCATCGCGTTCAAATTCAATTTATTTATTCATATATGTATCAGTTGCTCCTAATGAAGAGAAATACAGTTGAGATTCTACCAAATACGAAATGAGGTATTATAGAAAGAAATATTATGAAAAAATATAAGTCAGTTATCTTATTCAAATTCGTTTTAAGCATTCGCTTTGAGCATGGTTACTGATATCGACATCTCATAACTGTGTTAGTGGGGCAATACCGTTTTCAATTTTGTCAATAATATTAATTTAAAAACAAATTCAAAAGGAAAGTTTTGTATTGGGAAAATCTGATTTGTTCTGTATTTAGAATAAGAATCCACTATGTACATACATTTATAGAAAGTTAACTAATGATGTCAATTATCAAGTGGCTAACAAATATTCACATCAGTAATTTGCACCTTTGGAAGTTCGTCATAAAAAAATTTGTAGACTTATTGTTAGAAGTGTTAAAATCATAATTGAATAGATAATAAATTTACGATAAATATTAAATTTTCGAAATGAATTATGAAACTTTTGGAGCACACACGAACTTGCCCATAATGTAACTTCAGTTGAAAAAAGACCAAATGTTTGGAGTGTTTGATCTGAAAAAACGAGTAATCACTTATCAAATTATTTGAAGCGTATATTTTTACGTTAACAATGTACCTTCAATAAATAAGTAACCAATAAGTCGAACATTTATTTTAGTATCTCAAAGTTCTTCTTAGCTTTTCACTTCTCCATCAACGCATAAAAAGTAGGGTACTTCCAAAGAAAGAAAAAAAAAATAAAATCAAATATAGCACTTCAACATCCATGAAGGACTACGCCAAAACATATATTATAAATATATACGAAAAATATCTTTAGGAAAGAACTGCTTCCGTTTATAAACATTAAATTTCATGGAAATCACTTTTTGAATGGATTTGAAACATACATACACAGAAACTCTACACAACGTAATATAAAAAGAATATATATATGAAATTTCTTAGAAGATAACATTTCTCTAGGTTTACTTCTCGAAGTTTCGAGTGGAAGCGTCAGTCTTGAACTACTTATCGAAGCAACTCTTGGATACCTTTGAAAGACTCGTTTTTTGCAAAAACTTCAAGACTCAAATCTGCTCGGTAACAATGACAGGTCGTAAAAATGGTCGTTTGGGTTAATTGAAAAGAAAATATGTTATAAGGAGAGATAAGTCTTTTGGGCGAAACCTTTTTGGTTTTATACTTCTTCATCAATATATAAAAGTGGGAAACTCCCCAAGAATGTAAGAAAAATTTCCTAACAAATATGTGTACCTAGATCATGCACATTAGTTTCCTTTAGATACAAACTGGAAGAAACAAAATTCAATTGTGAACATTGGTAATAATCACAAAATATTTGAAACTACAGTCTGTTTCGTTCCTTAATTTCACGTGTGTCACTTGTTGATGTTGGATCAATGTTGGATCAAATTTGCCCATGACTGGACAAAAGGTACGACTGAATTCACCAAACAAATAATAATGAATGTAATTTCACTTCCAGGTATTTTTATATTAGGTACAGTTAGTTCTCTTCGTTTTACTGGTGAAGAGACAACTCGGTGTTTGAGAAGACTTGAATTATAAGATTGGTTGATAAGTGGAATTTGGAACATCTGGTGTATTGAAAACACTTTTTGCTCACTACGAAAAAATACTGATGGAAAACCACTTTCCTGGAAGTCTGACTTTTGATAACAACAGATATTCCCTCTTTGAGGGCGCTAAAGGCCCGAAACTGAACGATTGGGAGGTCGTCAAGAAGGTTATCACAGCATTGGAAGTTGAATGGGCTATCAAGTCATTTCAGTCCTTCAAATCTCCTGGAGAGGATGGTATATTTCCAGTTCTTCTTTAAAACGGACTGGAAATAATTTTACCCATTCTCATAAAATTGTATAGCGTAAGTCTGGCATGAAACTATATACCACCCATTTAGTAGGCAGCAAGGGTGGCATACAGGCTGATTCACGGTGGACGGCACATTAGACGTTTCTGGTGAAACACATAACGGATCACTTTTAAAATTTGATGGGAAGCATTCTCTACTGAACTGAAATATTTTTGCGGTGTTGCCACTTCCATTTGAAAGTTGTAACTACTTTGATTTTTCAAAGGAACACCCTGTATATAATATCATTTTTGGAATCTACAACAATTACCTGACAACTTGTCTCGATATTTCTCTATATCTATCTGTTACCGTTTTCGAAATATGAATCAATTTAATTTTTTTCTTTGAAAAACGACATCTAAAAATGCTGATATCTTTGAGTTAAGGAGTACTATGATGGCGAAACTTGGTTTGGAGTTATGTGATACTTGGAGGCTTCCTACACTTCAGCGTAACCTCCGTTACTTCAATACAGGGTGGTAAAAAATACAGTTTTTCATTTGCTTGAAAAAGTGACTGAAAGTTGATTATTTCGAATGGAACACTCTGTGTATTATTACAAATTGAAAAAATTGTTAAAATTTGTTTTATTAATATGTATACAGCGTGACTCACGGTCGATGGTAGGTTAGACGTTTCTGGAAAACGCAAAGCATGATTTTTCTGAAAATTTAACCTCTCACATTTCCTTACCTGTTCTATCGATCTAAAATATTTTCAGCATTGCGGCATTGCCACTTCTATCAAAAAGTCCTAGCAATTATATTTTTTTAAATGGAACACCCCGTATATTAATACATTTTTGGAATTGCTCTAGTATTTCAATAGTTTTTTGTCAATAATGTCCTATACCTATCTCTATCTGTTTTCGAGATAAAAAATAAATTGCGCTAAATATGGTCCAAAACATAGCCTTAATTGAAATTAAGTACATCAGTACTCTCAATTCATGAAAAGTTGATATTTTGATGATAGTTTGGACAAACTCGAATTATTCAAATAACACCAAGAAATCGACTCCATATCATACAGGGCGTGCTAAAACTACTATTATTTCCATTGTGCATAAAAGTAGTCGAAAGTTCATTTTTTCAAATGAAACCCCTGTATATTACTCGATAAATTGAAAGATGGTGAAAAATGCTTCAAGATGATATACATGTCCCTATACCTAAATCGTCAAGTTTTCTTAATAAAGCCGTTTTTGTGGAAAAATAGTTATTCACGTTTTACCTACAAGTGTTGAAAGTGGCATTTTATTTTGTGAGTGGGGATTATTGCAAAACGAGCGTCAGCAAGTGGAGCAAACTCACGAGCAAAATAAAATCACTTTTAACAAATGTATCATACAAATTTTTTTGTATAACGTTACTGCTGATAATAAAAAAAAATTATAGGGTTCTTGGGATTTGAACACACGATCTTTGGATTACAAGGCATATGTTACAACTACATACGCCAACTCACGTTATTTTAAGGAGGATTATTGGTTATTCATAAAGGACTTTCTACAGTTGGATTGAATACTACTTCGTCATCGTCAGTAACTTCACAGGGATTTAATATTACCAATAGCACGAACTGCATGTGTGAACTTATCTAAATGATTTTTTGGTAGGTGTTCTGATTGAAGTGTTTCTATCAAAGAGATTTTCAATAACAGTTGTACAAAAAATAATTTTTATAATTATTAAAGAATTTGATTTCTAGGTAGCCGTGTAAATATCAAGCGTATGACAGTTTGGTGACTTATATAAGTAATTGATAAATGGTTATTGACGGTGTTTCAAAAAATCGCCAAAAATGAATGCAAATATTGATTATTCAAACGAAGTTCTTATGAAATTATTTATTATACAAGGACAGTGTGATCAAATCATTGCCAGAACTTGTAGAAAATTCAACCAAATGTATCCTGAATTAACACCAATGAACACGAGAGGAAGTTTGTAAGATTACAAAATAATTTCCTCAACTATGACTCCATGTTAAAAGCGCCTTCAACATTAACAAAACCTGTTACTTCAAATGAGGACAATACTGTTACCGTTTTGTCATATTTTTATGCATATCCAGAAGCTTCCAGTCGAAGTGCAGAAAAATATTTAGGTGTATCACATGCTTCAATACAACGAATTTGGAAAAATCACGGAATGCATCCTTATAAATTTACCAAAGTTCAAGCTCTAAAAGCAGAAGACTTCGAACGTAAAATGCATTTTTGTGAATCCCTTTTGATTCATACACAGGAAGATTGGAAATTTTTGTCAAAAATAATTTGGAGCGACGAATCAAAATTTACGAGGGATGGTATTTTCAATAGGAGGAATAAACATTTTTGGGCTGATCATAATCCTCATATTACAAAAGAAATGGGTTTTCAAGAAAAATTTGATCTGAATGTTTTCTGTATTCTGAAGAACAATAAAATTAGCTTTTTTATTTATGAAGATACACTGAATGCAGAGAAATATCTCCAAATATTAAGGACGACTGTAACCTATTTTCTTGAAAATTTGCCTTTAGAGGAATATAGGAATTCGTGGGTTCAACTGGATGGAGCGCCAGCTCATTCAACCCAGGAAGTTTCCAAGAAACTTGACGAACTCTTCGACGATCGTTGGTTTAGGCGTTTAGGGCCGTGGGATGGGCCACCGAGATCACCCGATCTCACGCCACTTGAATTTTTTTAAGGTGTTTTAAAAGAAAGGGTATACAGTACTCCAGTGCCCCACAAAGAAGAATTGCGACCGCGAATAGTGCGGAGTATTGAAGATCTGGATCCCCAGGAAATTGAAAAAGCAACCACAAGTCGCGTACAAAAAAACATTTTAAAGTGTTCAGAATGTAATGGACAACATTTTCAGCATTTATTGTGGAAATGTGATATTTTGTTTACAATTTTGTTATTGTGAATCATCCTATTCTGTTATTGTCTGTACTTTCAAATGTTTTAACCCACAAAATCTTACTTTTTACCTAGAAATGACTGATTTTTGGTACAGTTGTTCCCTGGAAACTTTGAGCCATAGTTAAGGAAATTATTTTGTAACCTTATAAACTTCCTCTCATTCATTGGTGTTAATTCAGGATACATTTGGCTGAATTTTTCACACGTTCTGACAATGATTTGATCACTTTGTTCATGTGTATAATAAATAATTTCATAAGAACTTCGTTTGAATAATCGATATTTGCATTCATTTTGGAAGATGATTCGAAACACCGTCGATAACTCTTTGTAAATTACTTATGAAAGTAACCGAAGTGCTATAAGCTAGATAATTCCACTGCTACCTAAATCCAAATTCTAAAAAAAATGTTTCTAGAAGAAGCGACTTTATTGAGAAAACGTGACGATTTAGGTATAGGGACATGATATATCATCTTGAAGCATTTTTCACCATCTTTCAATTTACCGAGTAATATACAGGGGGTTTCATTTGAAAAAATGAACTTTTGACTACTTTTAAGCACAATGGAAATAATAGTAATTTTAGCACGCCCTGTATGATATGAAGTAGATTTCTTGATGTTATTTGAATATTTCGAGTTTGTTCAAACTGTCATCAAAATATCAACTTTTCATGAATCGAGAGTACTGATGTACTTAATTTCAATTAAGGCTATGTTTTGGACCATATTTAGCACAATTTATTTTTTATCTCGAAAACAGATGAAGATAGGTATAGGAGACTATTAACAAAAAAGTATTAAAATACCAGAGCGATTCCAAAAATGTATCAATATACGGGGTGTTCCATTTAAAAAAATAAAGTTGCTAGGACTTTTTGATGGAAGTGGCAACGCCGCAATGCTGGAAATATTTTAGATCGATAGAACAGGTAAGGAAATGTGAGAGGTGAAATTTTCAAAAAAATCATGCTTTGCGTTTTCCAGAAACGTCTAACCTACCATCGACCGTGAGTCACGAATGCGTTACCTAACTACCTAGTCAAGTTTCCGACTTACGAGCATTCATATGTGAAAATGTCCCTTCAGAATAGGGAATGTTCCTCCTGACGAAAATCAAGTAGTTTTCATGCTCTGAAATAACGCATTTCAAACTTATCATTTCAACCTTTTTCTTTAAAACATTATTTAAATACTTACAAAAGAGGAATGAAATAATGCATTCAACATTTAAACGGATTCGTTTCTATTTCACCATTTGGCAACATCGGTTGCAGCTAATAAAGGACAATGAATCTGTTACCTGTATGAGACAAACAAAGATGACATATTTATTATTTATGAATTATAATTTATATTTTACCTCAATTGTTGATTTATAAAGATAATTTTCCTTTTTAAAGTAGAATATCTAGTTACGTATACATTATTTCAACTTGATATAGGCGCTGTTGCCAATATGTGAATTAGAAACAAATCCCTTCAGAAATAAAAACCCAACATTTGAAACATCAATTTGAATACTTTTCGAAGTGAATTTGAAAAACTCATGAATTAAACTCAACTTTATTTTGTTCAAACTTGCATTTGCTGTAATAACCCAAATTGAGGAACATTCCACATTGTATTCCCATTCGATATTTTGTAAGCAGGCCATGAATACTATTTGACAGTAACATTGTGGCATTATAGTAATATTGACATTTTCGTCAATTCAGCAGTTTCAAATACCTCCAAAACGATGGAACAAAACTATTGAAACGAAGTTCTCATGAATTTATTTATTATTTTTTGACAGTGTGATAAAATTTATCAGCAGAAAGCAGAACATGTAGAAAGTTCAACGAAAGGTATTCGAATCTACACTATTGACTACACTACACTTCACTACACTATTGACAATGCACTACCTATATAAGATCATCCCTGGCTGGAAAAGGCATAGAATCGACTATTACTTACTGGATCTATGCCATGCTGGTGAATAGAACTGCAACAACTCTTCAAGACAAGGCCATTAGGTTCAGGGTCACCAGGGGCTACCCTCAAGTTGGGGTACTATCTCCCATTATGTGGTCGCTTCTCATGGATAGTCTGCTTGATGCCCTCGACAAAAAAGAAGTAGATCAGCAAACTCATGCTCTCTTGGAAAAAGTTTTACACAAAGCCAGACTGTTCCTATGAATATCTTGAGGGATTTGTGGTAAAATTTGGGGTTTAGGTCCCAAACAAATTCAATGGAGTTATGTGATGATTTGTTTGATCAATGATCATTTATGGAGCAATTGCCTAGCGGCCGAAGGCTTTACAGAAAACGGCTCAGGCGAAGCTCTCTGGCTTACAGAGACAGGCTTGTCTAGCCATCAACCCCCTCTTTACATTTTTCTGCAGGAAGAGGCTAAATAGAATGCATATAGACTTGCGCACATCGCCAATTGCACAAATAAATCAAATGCAGAGTCCAATTGAGTCCAGTTGACACTGGAAGTCACAGCATTCTGGGAGTGACTGCTGACATTATGCCTCCAAGTATCAACTACGAACTGCTACATAGAGTACTGTTCCCGAGAAGAGACTTTGGGTCTGTATAGGTGGTTCCACTTATATCTCGCATGTGTTTACGCAGTTATTTTTATCAAGTACTTTTCTTGGTTTTTCACATTTTGTCTTTTTGTCTTCAATCGAGGACCGCCTGCCCGGTACTGACGATGCCCAATAGGCTGAAACAGCTGTCTACCTGTTGCTCTTAAATTGAAATCAATATGGGAATGATCAGACTGGTACTTATTTATCTTTTGATTTTCATGGAACTTTTTTCCAGCAGCTTGACTGCATTAACCTTTCTCGATTTCATATCATTTCTAGAAACATGTGGATTCGTTTTTCGATGACATTCCAGGTTAGCTTCTCAAATTTCTGCCACCGCAGTTGTCGGTTGATTGGTCAAACCACCAACAATTACATAAAAACTTGGCAAGTTGACTTGGGTGTCACACCAATAGGTGGTTCCACTTATGTCTCTCTTGCGTTTACGCAGTTATTTTTATCAAGTACTTTTCTTGGTTTTTCCAATCGAGGACCGCCTGCCCGGTAATGACGATGCCCAATAGGCCGAAACAGCTGTATACCGGTGGCTTATATATATATATATATATATATATATATATATATATATATATATATATATGAAACAATTAGTGGACACAACACTTCAAAAGTGGGGCAAACCGCGGACACGTGTTTCTGGCTATTGGCCCCATCAGCGCGATGCAGCCAAGTGTAAAGATGGGCAACACTTGTTTGCCGAAAGTAGGAAACAACACATATGCACGGAGTGGTCATGTTAGATGTAGCCTGGGAATTCTAGGTCTTCTAACTGGAACCACAAATGTGCGGTTGGCTCCTGTTGTTGACTCCGTGCATATATATATATATATATATATATATATATATATATATATATATATATATATATATATATATATATATATATATATATATATATATATATATATAAGTAAAGGTAGAAATTTAATTCATCAATATTGTTGTCAATATGTATCAATATGTATCAATATCAATATGTTGTCTCCCTCCGCTTCGCGTCGGGAGACAACACAACTTCGAGCTAAAATCTAATACTTTTTTCCCTTGTATAATAAATAACTATCTTTACGTCGAATGATACTAGTTTGATATTATTTTTGATATTCAAATTTGATAATTTGTCAGGTAGGTCTACTGAATTTAGAACAGTGTTGGAAGGATTAAATTTTCAGACACCTCACAAAATTCAATCCTTTCAGTACCATTTTGGTAGACATGGACACACTAGAAAATACCCGCATCCTTAATGACCCCCTTTCTCAGAAACATAATGTGTGTTATCAAAAATTCACAAAATCCTGAACCTTCAAGAACCTCTGTAGAGAGTTACATCATTCATTGCATTTGATAATGTGATATCAGTTGACACAATTGAACTTAGTCAATTGCCATTTGGTATTTTAAATATTATTATACTTATTATGTTCTCATGGCTATCTGGTATTTAAAATATTGTTCATTGTTTATTATGTTTTCATTGGCAAATAATTTCAGTTATTCATAAATTACGCTTTGAAATAATTATTTTTATTATAGCAAAAGTGGAGAAACTAGAATGAAATTGTAACTTACTACAGGATACATCTCAAACCATTATTAAAATGTTCAAGATACAGGATGCGTATATTCTGCACTGCAGTAAAATATAAATTTCTTGAAACTATTTCAAACAGCTTTTCGATTCGACGGACTGTGTGCAATGCATGTGTAGTATAAGTCGTTCAGAATTATCAAGTGATTTATTCAATGAAAATTTCACTTTTGGTACCTACAAATTGTTGTTAATATCTAGTTTTCTTTCAAGTATATGAGCCCCTTTATCTTTTTTTTAATGACTTCCACATATACTATATTGAATTGTGAACATTTTACTTTGGATTTCCAACAATCCAACAGAAATTGTAAATCTATAGAACGTAAAAATATTAATATATCAGATTAGACTATAGAAATACATAAACTTACATTATATTATCAAAATAAATTCACAGTGCGAGACAAAGTCTATATTGACATGTCGAACAAAAATTAAAATTAAATTATTGAAATTGAGACATTAAACATCGGAATGGAATTATTAGAAAAAATAAAAATCAAAGCCAGCTCTTACACCTAACAAACTTCAAACCTTTCGATTGAACTCATTTTACCTAGAAGAGATTACTGGAAAGGAGACTTTGGAAGCAATAGAAGTAACTTATTATTAACGCTTGAGAAAACTATTTTACAGCTAAACACGAATCGTGGTTTTTGTAAAACCTTTTATAATAAAAATCATGCAATAAACTGTATTAATGAATTTTATTATGGATGTTCATCGAGTATCGACCAGTTCTATTTAATTAACAATCAGATGGGAAGGATGGGATAACGGCCAAAACTTCACAACTTATAGGATTTTACATCTGGAAACCGTTAACGCACATCATGAACCTTTCACTGAAGACAATGTAGACAATAAACAACCTGCTTTATGCATCCTGGTTTATCTTTATCAGTTATTCAAGAGTTACCTAAGAAACCGTGAACAATGTACCAAAATCAAAGACTGTATATAAGTCCTATCCGAATAATCAAATCTGTTGTTCCACAAGGTCCCTTCAACATATATTTGAACGACTTATTCAATTTGAATGTAGAAGAAAATGTGATGAGCTTGGCTGATGACACAGCAGTATTCAACAAAGCCAAAAGAATTGAAAACTGTAGTAGAACGGGACTTTAGAAATATCCTTGAATGGTTTGATGGGCAGCTACTAATAGTAAATACAGACAAAACATACTTTATTCCTTTCACTTCTTACTCCAAAAATTTACGTAATTTTGATACCATAAAAATCAAACAAACTAATGAAGTTGCTAGTATTAAAAGGGCAGACAGATGAAGATACTTAGAAATTCACCTAGATTGTAGCTTGAAATAGAACGAACAAATAAATTATATAGTGAAGGAACAAGGAGTATTATTTATAGGATAAAATATTTTTCCAAAATACTCACCAAAGGCCAAATGAGAAACTATATTATGCGCTGATCGAGAGCCACTTCAATTATGGAATTATTGCTTGAGGTGCAGCCAATAAAACGTTTCTCAAAACCTGGAAAAATGCAGAAAATTATTCTCAAAATCATTTCCATAAAACCATATACTTATCCAACTGAACAACTTTTTAATGAATCGAAAATCTCAAATACATAAATATAAAGCAAGTTTACAAGCCATCAATCATCCCTACCTAACACGGCAAAAATCGAACAAGTGGCAAGTAGCAAGACCATCAAAAAACATATTGCAGAGAAGTTTCCTTTCCTTAGGTCCAAAACTTTATAATGTCTTGCCAAAATATTTGAAAAATATCCAGAACTTAAAACTTTTTTAACGAAAAACTAAGCCATGGGTTCTCCAAATTCCTCGCTTTCAAATCCATGGACATATTGATTTGAAAAATATTAATGAATCTAGTACATATTTTAACAAACTCCCGAAATATGTCAAATATAAATTATAATTTGACATACTTTAACGGAAATATGCTACCCCTACCTTCAACCTCTGTCGAATGACAGGTACAACTACCAATTTTTTAGTATAGGCTTAATTTAATATAGGCTTGTAATATATCGTTTGAAAGGTCACTTCATTCTCTATGCAAAAATGTTATCGCTTTTGAATTTATTGCAACAGTTGAGATAAAATAAATTAAAATCATGTGGTTACCGAAATTCGTTAAAATACACTCAAAACAAATTGCAATATACTCAAAACTTATTTCATGTTGAGGTATTGATACTAAGAAAGTAAGCAAAAACCATAGCAATGTTCTTTTTAGATGGTATCCTTTAAAAAACTGTAAATAATTTCCGTGGCAACGTTGGTTTAAAACGCCTTGTCAACTTGTTTTGTATGTAATAATATTAGTTGTCAGTATTTTAATTGAAGTTTAAAGTTTGTTAACTTCAAGTCTGACAAATGATTAGATTAACGGAAATGCATTAAATAACAGTTTTACAAATGATTGCTTACGGATATAAAACCCGAACACAACAGAAAGTAGCTCGCTTATTTCATGAGAAATTTCCTAATTCACCGCCCATATCTCAAGGAACAATAAGCAAAATAGAGAAGTTTCGCGACCTTGGTCATGAGGGGCAGATACAAAAACAGCTGCCAATGCAATGAGTGATGAACTCAAATTAAATTTAATACTTGATTTTGAGGAAAACCCACATACATCGAGTAGACAGGCATCCACAACATTCAATATTAGCCATACATCGATAGTAAACGTATTAAAAGAAAATAAAATGCATCCCTATAAAATGATTCCTACTCAGGAGTTCATGGAAAATGATTTTGATAGAAAATATTATTTTTGTGAGCAAATGATGGACATGTTGGATAACAATATTATCCAATTAGAAGACGTTATGTTTTCTGATAAGTGTACTTTGTCTCTTAACGGTCATGCCAATCGGTCAACGGAAAATCCTCACTGATTGTAGGAAACCATATCATTGGTCCCTTTTTCATTGAGGGCAGCTTGAATGGCGATAATTATTTGGCACTACTACAAAATGATGTCACTCCAAGTTTAGCAAATGTATATTCTGATCCAGGAAACCCTCAAGTTCTAGTGAATACGATATGGTTTCAGCAGGATGGAGCACCACCACATTTCCAAGTTAATGTCCGGCAATACTTTGATACAACATTTTCCAATCGGTGGATAGGGAGGCGAGGCACGATTGAATGGCCATCGCGATCACCTGATCTTTCATCATTGGATTTCTTTTTTTTGGGGACATGTAAAGAGCAATGTGTACACAAGTAAACATTCAGATTCGAATTACTTAAAGGAACGAATAAACGCTTGCGATTAGGTTGGTCATGCCTAATATGTTAAATAATGTTAGAGACAGTTTTATCTCCGTAACCAATCATTTGAAAAACTGTTATTTTATGCATTTCCGTTAATCTAACCATTTGTCAGTCTTGAAGTTAACAAACTTTTAACTTAAACATTGAAATATTGACAACTAATGTTGTAACATACAAAACAAGTTGACAAAGTGTTTCAAACTAACGTTGCCATGGAAATTATTTACAGTTTTTTAAAGGATACTTTCCAAAGAGAACATTGCTACAGTTTTTGCTTAATTTCTTATTTCAATACCTCAACAACAAATGGAATTTCGGTAACCATATGATTTTAATTTATTTTATCTTAATTGTTGCAATAAACTTGAGAGCGATAACATTTTTGAATAGAGAATGAAGATACCTTCCAAACCATATAAGAGCCTAATACTTCCCATTTGAAAAATTGGGGGTTGTACCTGTCATTCGACGAGGGTTGAAGGTAGAGGTAGCATTTTTCCGTTGAAGTATGTCAAATTATAATGTAAATTTGACATGTTTCGAGATTTTGTTAAAATATGTACCGTAACCAAAATAATGAAATTGTTCCATTTGGATTTGGCTATATGTACGTATGTACATACATATAGATGAAGCTAAAGACGTTTTACTTCAGTCGTGTGGTCTAAAGTACACTCGCTTTTTCTTAATTTGAAGATTATAAAGTTCAATCGAGAAATCGATATTTTAGTATCACTCTCATTGTGTAGACAAGAGCATAGGTGCAACATTTTTGAAGCATAAGTGGATATCTTTAGGAGATGAAGTTTTCTTGGTTGGCGAAACACGCATCGCAAGAAGAGGGTATTGCATTGCTGGCGATTCGAAAAATTGTTCGTTTTGAATTTATTCTACGACAAAGGTTCCAGTTTCACCTTTCAGTATCTACTGTATTCCTTTTCACTTCACTGAGCTGTTCATAGGTAAATTATTTCGATTTTGCAGTTTATTTAGATATGTGCGTGAATTGCTATCTTGTAGTTTTCACTTTTTTAATATTAGGCATGGAAACTTTTTCTGTATTGCATGTAAGACTTGTATACTGTTTTAGTTCACTCACAAATCACAAGCTTACTTTGCCTTTATTGTTAATGTAATTTTTTTATTATTAAATTTTTTTCCTATCATTTCTTAACTCTTAACTCTTAACTCGTTCTACATTAACGACAACTTTTTGTTTACATTTCTTTCGAACATTTGACATAAATTCATTTCAATGTAAAGTAGGTACACCATTTCTCGGGAATAAAAGTTAACAACTTTCCCTAAATTGAACATGAACCAAACTTACTTTCAATTAACACCCACCTAGCTACGCAAAAAGTACTGGTGACACCAAAACAATGACCTGTTTGAACACCCAACGCGCGTGAGATCATTAACATCGGTCCAAATTTTCCATTTAATTTTTGGAGAGTTCAATCAGCGGTCAGGCAGGAGAAAGTAATTCAAGCTGCACCGAAGGAATTAATGCAGCTGCATTGATGGGTATGAGAGTAGCAAGGCAAGGCGGGACCAGATCTACCGTTACATATCTGACCGATATTCAGTTTCTCAGGGCCAACCCAAAAGGTATTGGTGAACTGAAAGGTACGTCACTGAATCCCATGTATTCGTTATATATATATGGAATTAGGAAGTATGAACATGTGTCCCACAAGCTTGCGGAACTGAACTGGTTTAACATGAAAGATAGGTTCAAATTTCAATCATTATGTTTATTTCATAAAATTATATTATACAGAAATCCGCCTTATTTATATCGTAAAATAACATTCAGGACAGACGTACACAACATAAATTTGAGAAACAAAAATGTAATCACATGTCCACAACACAAGACCGCAATTTTCCAGAGAAGTTTTTCGTATTCGATTTTTCATCTTTATAATTCTATTCCCGATTCGCTAAAACACCATAGTAATTTTTATAAATTCAAAAAAGAGCTTAAAAGTTTCCTGCAAGTTAACACATTCTGATGCAGTTCCGTTTCGTATACCCCCTTTTTTTTCTATAATCTGTGTTTCACAAGTAGTCATTTTTCGTTATCTATCATACAACTTTCTTTTTTTCCACTTGGTTATTGGTGGTGAATATTCAGGTGACCCAACAAATGACAAATGACAAATGTCAAATGTCAAATGCCCAAAAATTGTGAAATAAAAATTTAGGTTTTAGGATTAGTTAGGTTAGTTTTCAAGTTATAATATGCTTATTTAAAATAAGCAAATTATAGGTTATAGGTTGAGTGGTAGAGCACCCTCGGGTGAACTCCCCCTTGGGATTTTTGTGTAACAAGATGAATTACATGCATTTTATTTTTCATTGGAAATAAAGACATTTATTATTATTATTATTATTATTATTATTATTCACTCCTTCATTCCAAATATTCAGTTGGCGTATACTATTACGTCGGTATATACCTTACCAGTCTTTTTCATACAGTGCATTCCTTTAAAATGTCACCCCCTTTTATTTTTTGAACGGGTGAACTCAAAAAATTTAAATTTGGGATGATGAAATTAATGCATGAATACTTTATTTTGAAGTGAAATTGACAGATAAAACTTTCAAGATGGCGACTGGGCACCATCTGGAAAAAAATTAAATGGAAAGGGGGGTCTTGTGACTCATCTTTTTGAAGCTCCTGTCAATATCTTCAACTACTACAAAATGGCGGAACTTTTAATAATTACCTGAATACATTGACATTCAACTACATAATATGAGGTAATAAGCTTGAGGTCAGTTCAGAAGATGCTCGAAATTGTTGCCTTGATCTTTTTGACATATGAACAGCCTATCCGATATTTCACGCCAAACATTTTCGAACACAGTAACCAATATCTCTACAAATATTTATTATTCCCTGCCGTATATCCAATATTGAAGCAAATTCAGTTTTGTACACCTTTTGCTTCAAACAGCCACATCGAAAGAGTTGAAAGGTGTCAAATCTGGCGAGCGTGCTGGCCATTCTGTAGGGCCTTGACGGCCAATCCAACGATCGGGAAAAGTAGTATCCAAATAGTTTCTCACTTGTCTGGAGTAATGTGGTGGTGCTCCAACTTGTTGGAATACAATATCCTTATCGAATTCATCAGGATTTGTTTCGAGGATTTCAGTGATGAGAGGGTCAACAGTAGTTTCCAGCATATTCAAATACAGTTCCCAAACTGATCAATAAATAGAGGTTCTACAATATGGTTTCCCAATATTCCTGCCCAAACGTTATTTTTTTCCGTTTATTGGGTATGTGTTTCCCGGAAAACGTAATGGTTGGTGTCACTCCCATAACGGCAATTTTGTCTATGAACATTGCCGTTTAAAAAAATGTACATTCGTCACTAAAACATATACAGTGTGTCTCACTTCTCATGGAAACACCGCCGTATCTTCTGTAATATTCGAGGTAGAACGATGAAACTCTCTGGACTGATGGAAATGCTCAAAATGCACCTACCACCTGAATGGGGTTGGCCAAAGTGATATACACTGTCCGCCACTCGCGATGGAACACCCCATTTTTACGGTAAAACATATTAGGGGGCAAAATAGGCTCAAAATTCCTACAGATTCGTGATCAGGACTACCAACTTACTACGATTACACTTTTTTCCTGAAAAAATTTCAGTCCTGAAAAATCCGAATCTGTCTCACTTCTTATGGAAACACCCCCGTATCTTCCTTAATATTCGAGGTGGAACGATGAAACTCTCAGGACTGATGGAAATGCTCAAAATGCACCTACCACCTGAACGGGGTTGGCCGAAGTGATATACACTGTCCGCCACTCGCGATGGAACACCCCATTTTTACGGTAAAACATATTAGGGGGCAAAATAGGCTCAAAATTCCTTCAGATTCGTGACCAGGACTACCAACTTACTACGATTACACTTTTTTCCTGAAAAAATTTCAGTCCTGAAAAATCCGAATTTGTTTCACTTCTCATGGAAACACCCCCGTATCTTCCATAATAATTGAAGTAGATTTTTTTTTGGTTTTGACATCAAAACATGAACGAAATTGTTTAAGAGAAACTCGACTTTTGTTTTCACATAAATAATTTATTTTTCATTTTTTTTTCAGGAAAGTTATTCCTTCTCAATAAGAGAGAAAATGGTAATTTTGTAAGAGGAACGGAAACATGTAATCAGTGAGGTTTTAGGATGGTTAATGTTAGTTCATATTCTCATTTTCCCATTATTTAAAAAAAACAAGGATATTTTGTGGCGAAAAATGTTATGTAGTTTAAAATTCTACTACTTTCAAAATCACATTCTCAATTAAAAAACAAAACAATCAATTTCAAATGATTTAACTGTTGACAATTTTATTTTCGTGCCTTCTATGAAATTTCCCTCCAATCGAACACATTTTTCTATGCGCCTTCTATTATTTCCTCCAACTCTTCTCAGTTCTCTAGGTGTGATTTCTCTACACGCTTGTATAATTATTGCACGGAGATCTTCCTTATTTGTTGGCCTATCCTTATAAACTTTATTTTTCAAGTTTCCCCATAAATAAAAATCCAGTGGAGTTAAATCTGGGGATCGTGGTGGCCATACTACGAGAGGGCTATTGGGTCCTATCCATTTCATAGGTAGATTCCTATTCAACCAAACCCTTGTTATGCCACTATTGTGAACTGGTGAACCATCTAACTGAAAAATCATGCTGTGTCTTACATCCAAAAGTAGTTTTTCCAACACATCGGAAAATGCATTTTCGATAAAATCAACGAATAGTCGTCCGTTTAAATTTTGATCGAAAAAAATGGCCCCCTAATATATTTGTTCAGGATACCACACCACACATTAACTTTCTGAGATATTTGGTCTCTACAATTCACCACCCAATTTGGATTTTGTTCAGCCCAAAATCTCATGTTCTGGGAAGATACAACACTATTCGTGGTAAAGGTAGGCTCATCACTGTATGAGATATACTTCAAAATATTCCTGTCATTGAGATAATTTCCCTGCATCCACAAACAATACTCCATACGGCGGATTTCATCTCCTGCGTGCAAAGTATGTAAAAATTTGGGTTTGAAGGCATGCATTTTATGCCTCTTTGAACACCTCCATATTTTACTGCGGCTCATATTGAGTTGAAGCGACAAGTTTCTCAAACTAATTCTAGGATCAGCTTGATGAGCCGCCAATATCGTATCATCATCAATATGATGTTTTACAATTTTTCTGTCCTTTGTTACTTGGCCGGTGCTCACGAATAGATTATATATTTTATGTACAGTTCAAGGGTGTACAGCTACCTCTAGCGGGTGTCTTCTATTAAATTCAGCGGCCGCTTCACGATAAGACCTCACCCCTTCACCAACAATTAAAACAATTTGAATTTTTGCTTGAAGTGACAGACGTGCCATGTTGAACTTTGTCAATCAAAATGAGCTGATATCAGTTGAAATGGGAACTTCAGAAATATTAAAATATGAACAGGAACTCACGAACAGAAAACAACTGAAACACAGGAACAATATCCAACACAAATACAGGAACAATAAACACAATGGGAACAAAAACACGGCAGAAACAACAGGAACAACGGTGATTCAAGGAACAACAATACTAGAAACAACAAATGCGATGAAAACTGGTCTGGGGGTTAATACAACAAGATCTTTCAACAATATTGTCAGGTTGACAGTAAATATCAATGAGGAACTGTTTTCCATGGTGATTTCATTTCATCATTTTCATCGTTGCACCTCGAATATTATGAAGATACGGGGGTGTTTCCATAAGAAGTGAGACAAATTCGGTTTTTTCAGGACTGAAATTTTTTCAGGAAAAAAGTGTATTCGCACACGAATCTGAAGGAATCTTGAGCCTATTTTGCCCCCTAATATGTTTTACCGTAAAAATGGGTTGTTCCATCGCGAGTGGCGGACAGTGTATATCACTTTGGCCAACCCCATTCAGGTGGTAGGTGCATTTTGAGCATTTTCATCAGTCCTGAGAGTTTCATCGTTCTATCTCGAATATTACGGAAGATACGGGGGTGTTTCCATGAGAAGTGAGACACACTGTATTGTGGAGATAGGTAGGATGCCTTGGAATGGTTTCAGCCATGATTTCGCAGAATTCCGTTTTTCGATCAGGGTCATTTTCAGTTAATTGTACCATTTTAATTTTGTATGGATGATACATATTCATCTTCAAAAGTCTCCACACATTAGAACAAGACACCTCACAAACATTCGCAACGGAATAAGTGTGAATTTGGATACAAGTTTCCTCAAATATTTTCTACAGATAGGACGATTCGGAAAACGTTCACTGAAAATCCTTTGGCTCTTGTGAAAGTCACGCGTCGCACCGTAAATAAAAATAGCTTCAATTTTTCTTCCAATGGACGAGAATTGACCATTTTAGAGATTGTTGACGCGGTACCTTTCTACTAGTAAAACCGAAAAGGGAATGAAAAATATTCTAACTGAACATTGATGTTCATTGTCGTACTGACATTTTTCGACGTTTTTATAAACAAAAAATAACTCAACAAACCTTATCGGGTTGTTGGAATTGCCTTATGGCAGATAAAAAGGAATATTTCTAGAAATATCCATATAAATGTGTTTGTCTTCAGGCAATTATTAAATGTTCCGCCATTTTGTAGTAGTTGAAGATATTAACATTATATTCTAGGGTTGTGAAGCATTTGTCAGGAGCTTCAAAAATATGAAAGACCCCTTTCCATTTAATATTTTCCCCCAGATGGCACCCAGTCACTACTTCGAAAGTTTCATCTGTCAATTTCACTTCAAAATAAAGTATTCATGCATTAATTTTATTATCCCAAATTTAAATTTTTTGAGTTGACCCGATCAAAAAATAGAAGGCGCGCGACATTAAATGCTATAATACCTCGAAAAATATTCGATTATACAGGGTCTTTCATTAGGCACTTCCTATCTTTGGATTTAAATGAAACAAAAAAAATTTCTTTTCGTTTTAAATAGCTATTGATGCCATCTTGTGTGGAACATAACATCGTTCAAATGTCCGCCACGGCTTCTCTTGGTGGGGCGCATCCGAAACATCCAATTTTTTATGGCTCTCACGCATAAATCAGGCTGAAGTTGACCGATGGCATGGGTTATGTTGGCTTTAAGGAAAAGGTGGTACGTTACAGTATTCTTCATCATTCAAATATTTGTCATAGACTTACAAAAACAGAAACTCCAACTTTCTTGAAAATATATGTCACGTGTAAGGTGCGGATCCCCATCAGCCCAAAAATTAGTATTATGACGATTGAATAATCCATTTTTGGTAAATTTACCTATATTACTTCATATATTCTTTAGGAGATTGAAGATTTTCTGGTTTTTGTAATCAGCAACCATTCACAGAAGTCAATTTGACGATGATATTCGAATGTTTCCATTTATGCCAACTACACTGAAGTTATAACGGTCAAACAGATCCTGTCTCAGAGAAAGCTTTCGTCGAGGTGGGCACCCTGCTGTCCTGTACTGACGTGTGGTAATACTCCGGAGCCAGTTTGTAGGTGATCACTCTATTGACTTCACTGTGAGGAAATGTATATCAGATATAATTCAATTAACTTTTTGATATTAGTCAGGAAAGTACTGTGAATCATTTTTCATGAACTTTTTATAAAGCGAACAAAGCCAAATTCATTAATGAGGATAATATATGTAATAGTATATTACGTACCGAGTAGGTTAAGAAGCCAATTACCCACGAGCGAAAAATTGTGAGCACGAGGCGTTAACCGAGTGCGATAATTCGCGACTGGACGTAATTGGCCTAATCCTCGAGGTGCGTACTATACTTTTTATACAATTGACCGTAAAAAGAAATGGTACAATATTTTTGTATAAGATCATGGCTTTGGATAATAAACTCATTCAGTCAATCAGTCGAAACTCAATTAAATGACTTAAAAATTGGTGACAATATTTCCTACAAATTATTTTATTAGAGTTCATTTTTGTTAAAAGTGTTTGCAAAATCTTCGAAATAAATGGAAAAGAACGTTTTCGAAAAACTAAGTTATGTTTTTTTTCTCTCTTCAACCCACAAAATTTTCGAAATTATATTCGAATTTTTTTCTTAATTTTGCTGGCAGCAAATTATCCATCGCAATCTTTGCTTGCTCAGTAATGTCTGGTGGGGTAGCACGAATTTTTAGATCATTATCATTCATTTTGAATTTTGACGAGATACTGAAGACAGCTTATAATTAAAACAAGTGGTTGTTAATTCACGAACTAGATTTATTACCAACCCATAAACTGTTTATAGCAATAATAGCTTATTATTGTAAATTTTAACTCAAACATTTCGTTGAATTAATTTATTTAAAGTGTTGGTCACGTGGTGAAAATATCTTCAATATTTGTCATTCCATGATATTTATTGCCAAAACAGATTTATTGGTATACATCATTTGGAACATCGAATTGAAGACCTGATTCAATTTTCAACTATTTGCAACAACTTCTAATGTTGCAACTTTTCCATCAATTTATACCGGACTATTGGAAGAGAACTGGCGACCTGAAAAAAATTGGATGTCCTCTGCAATACCTACAAGTTGATTTAGAAAGTACATATTCCAAAAATGAAAACTTATCAATTTCCTCCTGTTAGGGTGACTTTCAATTTTGCAAAAATTATTCGAAAAAGATTTCGGTTGCACCAAAATTATGTATTCCAACCGATAGTCTTGGTCACAAGATCCTTTTTTTGGAAATTCTGTCCAAGGGCACCAACTTTTTAAAAAAATTCAAGAGGGCTCGAAAAAATTGCAAAAGTTATAAACAATTTAGTAAAAAATGGGGGTTTGATTTTTTGCAAATATCTCGAAAAATATTAAAGATATCCGAAATTTGAAAAAAGATCCTCAAAAAGGAGGAACTCTATCACTTATATTTCTAATTTAAATTCAGAAGCGAAAATAGCCCTAAAAGCGGGCGATGCGCGTCTCGCACGCTTTGGAAAAAAATTTCCTCGTGATTATTTTATTGGATATACTTTAGTTGATTAACTAATTTTTACAAGTTTTGAATTTACATAAAACCCTGATAATTTTTAAACTGAAAACCTCAATTTTTTTTACTTTTTGGAGCTTTTCTTGAAAGCTCTCAAAAAAGATTCCCGTTGGAAAAATAAAAAAAATTTGATTTTCCACTTTGTTATTAACAATCAAAGACGTTAAAAAGTGAAAAATTCAATCAGAGCAATGACATTTTTTATTATCCAAATTTATTCGTATTCTCCTTATTTAAAGTTACATAGAATGATTTTTCATAATTTTTAGCTGAATTTGTTTAAAAAATTGTTATGAACAAATATATTGAATATTACTGCCCTAAATTAATTTTACAATTACAATTTTACAATTACATTAGGAAACATTGTAAAATTAATTTAAGACAAGTAGATAGGACAATATTGTGATATTCACTTTATATAGCTTATAATATTTCAATCATCAGATTCACCTAACTATTAGGTACATGAGGATATTTTGTTAAATTAATTTAAGACTAGTAGGTAAGGCAATATGTGAAATTAATTTTATATAGCTTAAGACTATTTCAATCATTAGATTTACTTGACTATTACATAAGGACATATTGTAAAATTGATTTAAGATCAAGATCTTCAGATGATGTGGTGCTGCAGCTTTTTTCGGGTTTTCCTGCAGCTGAAAAAGCAAATGCGCCACTGGGATCAATGAAGTCGCCCCGGAGCGCCAATTAATTTTTATTGTTGTTTTTATTTTATTTTTATCGTTGTTTTAATAAAATTTAAGACAAGCAGATAAGGCAAATTGTAAAATTAATTTAAGACACTCGAGACGCAGGTTCCTAGAACAGGTAGATACCTGTATCTATGTATGGTATACCTATATACCTGTATGGTATAAATAAGGTCAGCTTTGTAAGTATGATTAGTTTGATCTTTCTCCTGAAGATGATCACTTGATGATTGAAACACGTGCCGAGATGTTAAAATAACGGTTTGGTGTTGGGAAAAAACTCTAGTAATATTCATTACTACACCAAAGGTTCCAAACAGTGCATCACAAAAACAAATGTATTGTTTATAAGATTTTCGAAATTTTGTTTGGAAGATTTTCATCGGAGATGAATATTATGATTTTCAAAAATAAAATCGTTTCTTGAAAAACTTTTTTATTGCTTTAAAACGCAACAATTTTTGTTGCTAATATATATGAATATTAAGGAACGATTTTTTTTTAATTATAATTTGTATTTCTCTTTTATTTAATCAACAATTTGTTTTGAACGAATTACTTTTTACGATATATTTTTTTGAATACAAAAAAAACAAAAACAACCATGTGTCACTTGTGTAAAAAAGAATAATATTAATTTTTGTTTAAAAATAGAGAAAAATTTTTCTACACAAAAAGTGACACATGGTTGTTTTTGTTTTTTTGTACTATTTAAAAAATATATATCGTTTAAATTAATTTGTCTAAAACAAATTGTTTATTATATAAATTTAAAAAAATTAATTGAAAAAAGTTTTTTTCAGAATATCAATGAGAAATAGAAATTACGATTTCAAAAAAATCGTCCATTGATATTCACATTCAGCAGCAAATAAAATTGTTAATCAACAAATGCGCTTTTAGGCAATAAAAAATGTTTTCAAGACACAATTTTTTTCAAATCATAATATTCATCACAGATTTAATTTCAAATATCATATACATACATTTGTTTATAATAATTTTTTGAACAAATAGAACTAAAAATTATGAATAATCATTTTTATTCAACGAATACGAATAAATTTGAATATTAAGATTTTTTTTTGAAGCTTTAATTGAATTTTTTGCTTTTTAACGTCTTTTGAGGTTTTTAGTTCAAAAAATTATCAGGGTTTTTGTGTAAACTAAAAACTTGTGAAAATTAGTTAATTAACTGAAGTATATATAATAAAATAACCACAGAAATGTTCTTTTATGGATTTTGGTTTATTCAAGTGTCTGGAAGGCATGTGATTTTTTTTCTCAATAATGATATTCAATGTGCTCAAATAATTTTTATTGTTCAAAGGTCCGTTTCGGTCAGAACGTGCGAGACGCGCATCGTCCGCATTTAGCGCCATTTTCGTATCTAAATTAAAATTATGAGTGTTTACTATTTTCCGATATATTTGCAAAAAACCAAACCCCCCCTTTTTCAATAAATTGTTTATAACTTTTGCAATTTTTTGGAGCCTCTCTTGAAATTTTTCAAAAAGTCCGAATCGAATGAGCATTCCGAATCGAATGAGCTATGGATCATAATGTTCGGTGCTCTTGGACAGAAGTTCCAAAAAAAGAATTTTGTGGCCCAGACTATGAGAGCCTTTTGCATTCAGAAAATCGATTTACGAATAGAAAATTCATTCTATTAAAAGTTCGTTCTCGTTGAGATGCTCTCGAAAATCTAGAGAACATCCTGGAACATCAAATCCGGTCCTGTGAAATAAACACCACGCTAATCAGACACATTGTTCCACATTTTCTTAAGTGAGCCATGAGACTGTGCAAACACGTAGCGATCTCTCTTCCTTATAAATACTTCTCTTCATTGGGCGGCCTTCACAAACGTGTAGAAGTTCAAGGTGTCCTCAAGACGAAGAGCAGGAAACTGTGTTAATGTAAACAGTGTATCGCTGTCGTATAAGTGATTTGATCAGTGACAGATATTCATCGAAGATGAATCACAGACTCGCTTTCGTCATTGCGATATTTTTTTTCTGTGGAGTAGATTGTGTAGATATTAAAAAAGTTGAGAGCATCATTAGCCAAAGGGTCGAAAATGACACGGAGGCTGCCTCGACAGAATTTCCCACAGGAAAAGGACGATCTTCCAGAATGATTTATGCCGAGTTGGTTTCTTGTGCGGTTCGGTATGACACATCGTGTTTAGTTGATGTTGCAGAGGACTACTTGGAGGTACAGAGGCAGGAGCTTTTGGGTGAGTAATCTGTTTGAAATTTCGCAGACTTACTCCAATTCAAATTTGCTGGACTTCAGGGGGGTTTCTGCCGACTAAACCGTACATTGACATTTAATGATGGTAAAATGAAACACTTTTTTCTAAGTAATCGGAATCGACTGTTAATAAATCTTCGAGTCACTTGGGGAGCATTATAAGCATTCGCAATCTCATCAGACATGTAACTCGTAGCATCCACCGTCAACTAGATAAATTATTGTGGGTAAAATATCCAGTCGAAGTCGACTACTGATATGGAATACAAACATGAAATAAATGAACCTAACCAAATTTCTTTCAGAAATTGCATAAAAATAATTGTAGGTATATTATGTACACTGAAGAAAGGTTAGTTGGGTAACAGGATCAATTTTTTATTAAAAAACAATTGTTTCATTGCCAACGTTTCGAATTTAATAAAATCTTCTTCAGGGCGCTGTAACACGATTATTAACGTTTCAATTTTACAAGAAATAAAGAGTTCTTAATTAAATTAGTCACCGAAAAGTCGTTTCTTCTTGTCAGTATTACTATTTTGAAAACCATCAGACATATTAGAGACATTAAGAAAATTAAAAACATTGCAACAACCATTTCAAGACAACATCAAGACAATACCCAGTATCAAGGCCAGTCTATGCAGTATTCAATTGAACATACAGTTGGAAAGTATTTTTTCTCGAAACAAAAAGCAATATAGTGTACAAATTGAACTGCTGAAGTTGTGTTGGTCAAACCAGGTGGTATCTTAAAACACGAGTTTCAGAACACATGAGAGACTCCAAGAAACTAAATATAAAAAACCCCACAGCCCTCGTTGAACATGAAAGAGAATGTGGACATATGTTTGACTTTGATCATCAAATTATTCTATATGTTCAACCATATTTATTCAAAAGACTCTTGAGCGAAATGATATATATCCTCAAATGCGATAGTGTTAACACTAGAAGAGATGTCGATGGCCTTAATACTGCATAATTTACCCTTTATTCATTTTTTCTTTCTGTCATTGATTAAAAAACATACACCACCTTATCAGAATCACAGATAAAGCCATTCGATTGTTTCATGTCGTTCTGTATTGATGTTTTCTCGAAATGGTTATTGCAATGTTTTTATTTTTTTGAACGTTTCTAATATGTCTAATGGTTTTTGAAATAGTAATAATAACACGAAGAAACTACTTTTCGGTGAGTAATTTAACTAAGAACTCATTGTTTCTTGTAAAATTGAAACGAAAATAATCGTATAAGTTTTGTGGGAGGTTATGAAAATTAATTGTTACAGAGCCTTGAAGAAGAATTTAAATGAATTCGAAACGTTGTTAAGAAAACAATTGTTTTTTTTTAGAAAAAAATTGATCCTGTTACCTAACCAACTTTTCTTCAGAGAAGTTATTGGATCACTAAACTAGTTAACTGATAATATGTACAATCAGACATACATAACTTTAACCTTTAGCTCAAAGACTACTCACACAAACCAAAACTGTAACACTTCTTAACGCACCATACTATAGTATCTATAGTTCAGCTCCTTTTGACATCAACTTGGCTGATAAATAGCGAAAAGAATGCATTTTTGGTGTGGTAGATTTAAATCCAAGCCCCTGCTCAAGCTCTCCCTAAACCTAAGTACTTTTCAACTACTTCATATTTCATTACTCAATTGAAAAGTAGAACGTTTTCAGAAAATAAAATGAATCATAATTTCGAAACAATAACAATTGTGCAATAAATGTTTTAAGGATTTTTGTGACGACCTACATATCGAAAAAAAAAATGGAATAAAATCCGCATCGGTATAGGGTCTTTCATTAAGCGTTTTCTATATTTAAATGTAAATGTAAATGGCTTCTCTGTGTGGAGCGCATCTAAAACGTCCAATTTTCCATGTTTTTGACGCTGAATTTGACCGATGACATAGGTTATGTTGGCTTGTGACTTATTCGCATACAACTGCCACTCAAGAAAACTTCACAAGAAAAAGTCTAACGGGGTCAAATTGCACGATGTCGGTGGCCAGTTGACATCATCTCCGCGTGGGATGACCACGCGGTCAGGCCAAAAGAGGTACGTAATCATCGACCTATATATCGCCATTGACAATGATGGCCTGGCCAACGTCGTTCTCAAAGAAATAAGGACCGATGATAAATTTGACAATTTTGTTTGTTCACGTACCCTTTCATCCAGAAATGGGTCTCATCGCTAAATATGATGTTTCGATGAAGATTAAGGTCGGTTGGCAACTACTCCAGAGCCCATTCAGCGAACACACGTTGTTGTGTTCGCGAGCGAAATTGGATTCTCCTGCACACTCTCACAGACAGCGACGATGTTTTTGGCAGATTTTGCGTTTATCGACGTACAGGTGTTGGTCGATCGTTTACTGAATCAGTTTATTTGCACGTGTTGTTGAATGCTAGATCCGTTCAGGGTAATTTGACAGATGTAGCTTCAATAAGATGTCCGTTATCTATTGTCAATGTTCGGAAGTCCCTGTTGAAAGACCTTATATATAATGATAACGAAGCACTTTCCATGGTATTTTGAAAGATTCACTCTAGATGCTTTTAATGTCTACACATATACAGTTTCGATCATCAACGAACTTATGTATGATATATATCTATACCTGGTAGTGCGTCCGACTCACGATCGGAAGGCCGTGGGTTCGATTCCCGCCTCGACCAGATATTTTTCTCGAGAGAATTTATCTGGTTGAAGCTGGGATGATTCTGCAACCGTGTTAGGAATCACACGTTAAAAGGTAAGACCTCGTTAGTCCTTAGCTCGCACAAGTTTCTTCTGAGAGTTGTCGTTCGTTTGGGGGCGACAGCTGATTAACGGAAAAACAGACTTAAACAGATTTTAAACCTCACAAGATTTAGGAATCGATTGTTTTTATGCATGCCAAAAAGACAACTGTCATAGTTCGATATTGAAAGTAATGTTGAAACTTACTAAAGTTTTGATTTTCATAAATGTCATTAAGGGTTACTCATGTAAGGGGGTTTTTTAAATAAAAAAAATAAAAGTTCACTTGAATAAATTGATGTATTAATTTTTGTTTTACATAGTGTTGAAATTTCAAATATGCTTCACAAGAGTACACCAAATCTCACAAAGATAACTAGTGTGGCATTATGCCAGTCATGTGAAATAAATGCTTATAAAACCTCACAAACCGTACATAAAAATCGATACGTTTAGGCCATATATTCATATTAACGAATATTATCAAAACAATCCGTTCATCATATTCATATCAATTGGTTTCTCAAAATTGTCTTTATAAACCTTTCTCAGTTAATTTGAAATAACTTCTAAAAGCTTCCAAAGTTTTATACTGCGCAAATTATTTGCAAAGTATCGTTTTTATCGCCAACTCGCTACCCTCCACGATCCACTCTAACTAGCAGGAAACTAGTAGTAGCTAAGGGTATCCGAGTCCATTTCCAGTTCTCAACCAATACTCACTGGAAGCCCCCACTAGCACTCAAGTAGGAGAGATGTGGGATTGAGAGTATTTCAGAAGACAGTCGTGGCCCAAAGATCTATCTTTTATCAGATCACCAAGCAGTACTGAAAGCTCTGACATCACTTAAATATGAGTAAAAACTGTCTTAGGACTAGGAACTAGGCCATATGATAATCGAATGGAGGGAAAGAACCAACACTCTGTTTATAGACCCATAGAATTCTACGTACTCTCGAGGAGTCTCATAGAGGAAACATTCCTGCAAATGGAACATGAGTAACTAGGATATAAATAGGATAATAAAAGGAAAGAACAAGCGGACAAGTTAATTAGACTATGCCCAAAGAAAGCTGAACAGCTTCTAGGTTTGGTCATAAAGACTAGAGATTGGTAACAGAACTGCTCACAGCATTTTGTATACTCAGGTTTCACCTCTGTGAAATATTGGACGGTGGACAATTCTCCCACATTTAATCATCTGCTGATAACGCCAACTTGATTGGTAAAACCTGCATCGAGAAAGATGATGAAGTTCTAATCAGGAATAGTTATTTTGTTTTTGTCGCCGTTTTTGAGGTGACAACAATGAAGCAAAAAAAATTAAAGTCATAATGAAGTTTGAGGAGAATATGTTAAAATGGGATCAGTGTGACAGAGTGTTAAATCTGTTTCCCCAAAGTTTCAAAGTTTTTATCAAGAAGCTTTGATCAGGTATTGCAAAAATTATATTTTCATCAAATCGATAGGATTACACTTTATGCTTTATCGTGAATATATTTGGTTGTTTTTAAGAAATGTTTTGTCTTTTGTGTCTTGTGTTTTGGGATTTCATCGAATCTCAATATAGGAACAGTTAAAAAGATAATTCAAAAAGTATTTTATAATTTTTTGAAGAAACATTTCACTCGAGAATGTAACATTATCAATTAAATGTTATTTTCAAAATAAAACCATAATTTCTCATCCCATTGGTTTTGTAAATTCTTCAGAATACCGACACTTATTTTCCTACTAAAAGTATTGGAGTGATTCTATAAAGTGCGAGACTGGGGCAATTATCTGGGAAAATAATACTGACGACTAGATATACCACGTTTTTCAAATTATTTTAAATATACTTGAAGTAGGAAGTCTGAGATACGATAGAAACTACTAATTCAAATATTTATATCGACCAGAAGACTGAGATAAGAGACCTGGTTAGTGGATCAACATGGATTAATGAGATTATTTTCTGTTTCAAAACCAACAGAATGAAAATATTCAACATCATTCAATCCCTGACATTGAACGATTTACTTCTTTCCTAATATTTGTAGAACTGAAATACGGTATTTCAAACGGTAATCATATCCTTAGTAGTGTGAATCTGTTAAACGAGTTTATTTTCATTGTTATATACCAAATCGTACAAGCCATTATCGTATAATTACTATATTGAAAAGTAACGGATAAAAGATATGTGTGATTAATGTAATAGCGTTAACAACGTTGATAATTGGAATAAACATGGCTCTAACGGAAAACACAAATATTTCAAATCTGCACAACAAATTTTTGAAGCTTTTGAAAATTCGACACTCCTTCGTTTGCTGTAAATAGGAGTATTTGATAAATTAAAATTAATTATGTAGGGACTTTCGAATTTTGACAATTGATAATATTAGTGTCACTGTTTTTCGAGTTTGAAAGCCGTGGATATTTGGAATTCGCTGGCGCGAGTGGCTAGCTTCTTCGGAGGTTTAACCACCATGGCTTGCTGTCCGATGACTACCTTTTAGGCTTCGTAAAGCGTATTTATGCCTTATCAGGTAATCAGTTGTATTGGTACCTGTATTTGTACCTGTACTTGTACCTGGAACATTCACATTCTTGCTGTCTGTTGTCATTCTGTTCATTATTCTCGAATTCCTTATTCCTATTGCCTCCCGTACCAGTCGGCTATAGTATCCCTGGTTGGGGGCAATTAGTTCTGTGTTTTCAAACAAAATTATGTGGTCTCTTTCACTAAACGCGTGTTCTGCCACAGCTGACTTGTCCGCTTGGCCTAGTCTGCAGTTCCTTTTATACTCTTTCAGTGTTGTTCGCTTGGTGGTTCCGATATACACCTTCCCACAAGGGCACGGTATGCGATACACCCCTGCTGCTGATAATGTGTCTCCTCTGCCTTTAGCCGACCTGAGGCTTTGTTGTATCTTCCTCGTGGGTTGGAAGATTATTTCGATTTCGTGTTTATCCAGTAGTTTTCCAATTCTCTCCGTGACCCTGGGGATGAACGGTAGATATGCGCGTGCAAACATCTGATCCTTTTTCGCTTTTTGAACCGTGGTGCTCTTCGGTTTCATGGCTTTCCTGATCTCGGAGGCACTGTATCCATTCGATCTCAAGGTCACTTCAAGGTATTTCAGTTCCCTCTCTAGATGTTCTGGTTCATATATTCTCCGAGCCCGTTCCGTTGGAGTGGAGATGACTCCTCTCTTTTGGCTTGGATGGTGGTTTGATAGTGCGTGCAAGTATCTATCTGTGTGTGTGGGTTTTCGATACACTTTGTGGGTTAGTCTGGTATGTGAACAGGACGGAGTTACGTGCCACACAGCTCATGCCACATTGGATATTCTGCACGAGCGATTTGTGGGCATGGTCATTTCACGTGGAGGTGATGTCAAGTGGCCGTGGCCACCGTAATTATGCGATTTGACTCCGTTAGACTTCTTCTTAAGAGGATTTTCTCAAGAAGTCGCAGGTGTATGCGAATAAGCCACAAACCACAACGGTCTTCAAAAACAACATAGCCCATGCCATTGGTCAAATATAGCCTGATTTATGCGCCAGAGTCATGGAAAATTGGACGTTACGGGCACCCTCAACCCAGAGAAGCCGTGGTGGACATTTGAACGATGTTATACTTCACACATAATGCGATCAATGGTCTTTCAAACGAATGAAAAATTTCCATTATATCTCACACAAACTTTGTTTGATTTAAATTTAGAGATGGAAAGCTCTCAATGAAAGATCCCAAATAAACAATTGTTTGAATCTTCAATCAACAAACCAAACAGTTTCAGATGCTGAGATTATTTTCACCTATTACTTCAATGTTCAGTCTTCAATATTTCTTCAAAGTTCAAAACACCTTCAGTGAGTCCTTAAATGACGTAATGTATGGGTTCTTAATGGACTTCAAGGGAATATCATTTGGTAATAGTGTATGACAAAGATCATTAAAGAAAATTGAAGAAGTTACTTGGTTATGTCTGATATTAAGATTGTTTATATGTCTAGAGGATTCTCTGAATTGAAGTGTTCTGAAAAAAGCTTATTTTATGGTAATGTCTACGAATAAATACATTCATCCATTTGAATACACGCAATGTGTGACTAATGTATTGATATTTTATAATTTCAGAAATTATTTGATGGCAATAAATTTCAAGTCAAATCACAATCAAAATTTTTTATTTTGATCAGAAACTGATATTATCATTATTGAATATTATTTAGAAGTTATAATAGTGGTTTGCTAGATTGAAGTGTTCATCTAATTGGTACTTCCGTCAGAGATTGAGTCATGTTTGAAGATCATCAGTGTTATTATTAGATTGACTGGTGCCTCAGCTATACTTGTTCTCTCATAATAGTGAGTTAGTTTGGCGCATATTTGGTAATACAGTCGATCATTACTTGCTAAAAGTTCCATTTCCAAATGACTCAACAAAAAGCTTTGCACGGACTGATTATCAGTCATATTAGGAAACGCTAGTCGAAGTTCTAGAAAGTGATATACGTTTTTGCTACCTCTTGAACATGTACTACTAAGTAAACTACTGAGATTTTTTCAGCAAAAGATCTAGAAACAAAGACATGATAGAATGTACGGAATCATTCAATCCAGAACGGTCAGGATTCTGCTATTTTCCTGCTCATGAAGAGAGTTCAATAAGAATCCCAAGTATTCGGAACAATCCCCTTGTTGTCCTAACGAGTATCTACTGTATTTCAAAGACTCTAGGAAATCGGTTAGTGGGAAAGATGATACATTCTCACGAAACTGCAGCTGCATGAACAGGTGTCTGAGTTTGGTGAATAAGTAGGAAACGTTCTCGTTCTCGTTCATCGTTAAAACCTCCTTCTTGAACATCTTCAGATGTTGTGGTACTGCAGGTTTTTACTGGGTTTTCAATCAAGTGGCCCCTGAGCGCCAATTAATTTTTTGTTGCTTCATAATCTCTTGATTCGTATTACTTTTTTTATATGTTTCTATAATTAAATTCAATTCAATTGGACCCATATTCAATAGAATATATCTTGACATTTATACAAAAGTAAAAGGCAAAACAAAACGTCTCAAACAATAAACATAAACAACAATGAAACTTTACGTAAGTTTGCAACTATACTTTCAATTTCAATAACTCATCTTGATTGATCTAATTAAATTTAAATATCCAGTGGGTCAATGCACGCGTCCGAGTTGTGCGAGTTCATTTCAAAATAAAGAATGAATGATATTCAATGCGTGTTCTTAAATATTGATAATCATCTGAATTCCAACATTACCATATAAACGAGATCATTAAAATGCATGCTGGGCCGTAAATTTAACTGGTTCTCAAATATGGCACAATAAATGCATCTTACTCATGTTTTCTACACTGAGTGAAAAAAGAGGTTAATGCTCAGAAAGAAACTTTCATTTTAAGAATTCGAAGAACAGTTACGATATTTATCAATATCTCATCGTAAATCATCACTTGATGTGGACAGATGCTCTCTGTTTCTCAATTCCATAATATACTCGTAAGTATGTGTATCATTTAGAAGTTTTCATTCCTTTTGTTCTTACCCTATGGTATTTTATATGAAATATTTGACTTGTTACTACGCGAAAGTGATAATTTGTAATATATAATTGATAATACTGAAGTTCGAGCAGTGAAAATAATTCATTAAAAAGTGTTGAAATGAAAACACTAACCTCCTTGAAGAAATACTTGCTCTTCTCCATGTAAAGGTTTGAAATGGATAGGAATATGCTGAACTGATTTGATTGATCTCACGACTTCTCGATAAAGTCTCATTTGTCATCTACTGGCGATTTTTGTTAAGTGTTCGGAAGTCGATCGACCTTACTTGGTCCGCTCCCTACTATATAGGTAAAATGATGTTTGTTACATGATTAAATTTGCAATACAAAATTATTTTTGACTATAGGTTAGGTTAGGTTCGGTCCAAAGTGAGTGGATCTATTCGACCCTCCACCGCAACCCGCAAGGGTTTATTGTGGCTCATACCTATTCACACTCGACCAAATAAACCCAGCTTCTTAACGAAGCCGATTAGTTTCTGTGGTGAGTGGTCTTTCAGGTCAGATGGTAAGAGTACGGCTCTGCCGAACTTTTAAAACCTGATTCGGTCCCCAGCGGGACAGGCACAAAGTATGTGATCTGCTGTTTCATCATTTTTTCAGAGGCGACACACACTGTCTTCCGACAGTCCGAGTCTCTGCATATGATTATTCAAATGACAGTGACCTGTTAGAAGGTCTGTTAGACATCGTAGTTCATCCCTATTGTAGTCCAACAACTGTTTGGTATCAAGCTTCGAAGGGTGAATAAACGCTTTGGAGTGAGCCAATCCTGGAAGATTCTGCCAGAAGTCCATAAATCCTCTTGCCATCCAGGTGTTCAATTTTTGTTTGGCAAAGCCTAAAGCAATGCCAATAACAGGTTCTGGTCCGATGAAGCTGCTTGCAGCACTCTTCTTTGCAAGGGAGTCAGCAGCCTCATTGCCTTCCAGGCCAGTATGGCCAGGAATCCAGACCACAGAGAAGTCTTCCTATCGAGAAGAGTCGTTTTTGGCAATTTGCTACCAATTTAGACGTTGCTCGGTAAGAGCCAAAAGTTTCTAACGCCGCTTGACTGTCCGAGAATATTTTGATTGATTTGTGTATGAGGTTGGATTCAACCAGATTGATGTCTCTGTCCTGGGTCTGCGACTGAAAACACCTGCACCATAACCAGAAGGTGTTTTTGATCCATTTGTAAACCAACAACTATTTACTCTTAATATTTCCTTCTCTCGGAGGATCCAGCTCTCTCTACTCGAGAGCAGTACTTTATAAGGCAGTTCGTAACTGATAGTTGGAGGCATGAAGTCAGAGGTCATTTCCAGAATGCTGTGACTTCCAGTGTCAACCAACAGTCTGTTGCACTCTGCATTAAGTTGATCTCTGCAATTGGCAATGTGCATAAGTCTATATGCAGTCCACCTAGTCTCTCTCTTCAGAAAAATGTGGAGAGGAGGTAGACATAGAAGGATCACCATGGCCGCTGACGGTGTGATACTGATAGCATCACTGATGGCCCAACAAGCCTGTCTATTAAGCCAGAGAGCTTCGCCTGTGCCGTTTTCTGTAAAGCCTTCGGCCTTTATACTATAACTATACTATAACTATAAGACTGGAAGAAATTTTCATTTCGTTTATAAATTTACAATCTCAGCCATTCTACAAATGGCTATTCTCTACCAATCACAAATATATTGGAACTTTATATTTAATTTTTGGTGTTTGAGCTGGAATATTGGGCACTTCAATAAGAATTTTAATTCGGGCAGAACTAGGAAATCCTGGAACTTTAATTGGTAATGATCAAATTTGTAATGTTATGTAACCGTCCATGTTATTCAATGACATTTTAATACCTATACTCATGTACCAAAATTAAATGTGTCTTCGTCATCGTCATAGAGAAGTCGTCATCACCATCTCTTACTCAGGGTTTTAGCGAGAAATAGAAGGCGAATTCTAATTGGAAGGTTAATGAACGAATAGAAGTTGTATTTGGAACCTCCGTTGAGTCTATGTTTGATAATCGTGATTTGAGGGTATCTATTTTATAATCAGGGCTGCCTTTGTTGAAGACAGAAATCCAAATGTTCAATGATACAATTAAAATATCAGCTAGAAATAGCTCTGTCTGGTATTGGATCATGGGTTAATTTTTAGATTTTGGTATCATCTAGTCTAGTGGATATGTTAATATGGTCAATGTTTGTGAAAGTTTGTGAACGTTTTCAATACGATGGATTCGCATCTTTGGAGGAAAAAAGGAACCTGACCACGAAAGTTATACTCAAATAAGGAACAAATATTGATAAGCCAATGAACGACAGGAAAAATATTGTACCCGACATTCCTATGAAACTTACACTCTGAACCAGCATTATTGGCCATGCTTGTTATGTAAATAAATATTTTTTTTTTTGATAAAAACAAAATACACACTACCTATATATCAATGTTGTTTTGGCCATCACTGTAGGACGTAATACTACTTATTCCACTTATATCTCCCATCAATATTATAAATTTATTTTCAGAGATAAAAAAAATATAACTCTCAGTTTTGTGTTTTTGTCTCCGAATTGCAAGACTAATAGTAGGTACATCATAAAAACACTACCAATGAAAATATTATAATTTATGGGTGAATTTATTACTAATTCCGATAAGTGATGTTCCTACCTACTTTTCGTCTTTCATTGCATCGATTATGATCTAAGTGGGCCGTGACTACACTATGTCAATGATTCATTGAGGTTACATCGCGATGTGTGTTGGATAAAAGAATTTCAAAGTGAAAATCGATTAATGGTTAAGAGCGGAAGCAGTACCGTTAAGTTTTTGTGATGTCTTAAGCGGTTTTTTATGGTTTCTCATTGGTAGTTAAAAATTCTCTTTCCCGTGTTTACCTTGTTTCTTACAGCTCCGTGTTACATACCAGGTGACAATGACATTAATATAAACGGCGCGATTCAATTTTTTTGTGGTCAGAAATTTGAATTTCGAAACGAAGTTATAGAAGGTATGTCATATGTAAAAACAATTGAAAACTGGAATTGTGGAAATCTTTAGAAGATTCCCACATTTTTTTGTATAGAGATGGAAGAGTAGAAAGCCAAAACCTTTCTTTCCTAAGAATTAGGTTTTAGTGAAAATATACCCCTTCAAATTTGGAATTGAAAACCTTATTCGGTGTCAAGATATCATTTAGTGTAGACATACCTTCATATATCAAGAGTGTAAAACTGTCACTTATATCACTGTGCTGGCGGTGAATGACCATAAAAGAGCATGGATGTATAAACGGAATAATTAAACCTTATAGCTTTTATGATATAAATTACAGTTTCATAAAAGTAAAAAGTATATTAAACATTCGGTTTGGGTCTTCATTTCGGTGGATGACTTTATTCTGGATTGATTCTAACACCTCAGGCTATACTCAGGGCAGAGCTCTATATCAAGGTAAAACTTAATGACAGAAATGATGACAAAGAAAACTCAACTCAAGTATCTGAGTTCAAGCATATTAATAACTAACAAATAATTGAAATGAATCACAGTAAAACAAAAACACTAATGAGATTTATGTAATTGTGATTTTCCACCGACAATACTTTGTAGTTGTGGATTAATTTTACTTGTACCAATTATCAAAAGAGATTTAAGATGCTCATCGGTTAATTGAGATCTGCAAACATTCTTTGTGTACTTCATCTTGGAAAACGTTTTCTCACACAAGTAAGTAGTACCAAAAACAGAAAACAACCCACGAGCAAATTTATGCAAATTATCAAATTGTTTCAGTGGAAGACTCTTACTCTGACTTATGTCAGAATCAAACGGATTTTGAAAAAGCTTAATTTCATTCGCAATGACATCAAAATCTGAAACACGAGTATCAAAATCTATCTTCAAAGCACTCAAAGTTTCGATTGCAAAACTGACGGGAAATTCAGTATCTATAGTGTGGCTGAATATTTTTCATGTTTCAAAATGTGTGAAACATTTTTTACGTAATTGCGATTGAAATAGTATTATTTTCTGGCTGAAGGATTTGATATTGGTGTATGAATCAGGGAGAAGCTGATTTTCTCCTTGCAATCTCAAATTCAGTTCGTTCATATGATTTGTCAAATCGACATAGAAGGCTAACTTCCACATCCATTCACTATTTTCTAAATCGGCAAAAGGGCGCTGCTTCTCATTTGAAAAAATTTCGATCTCTGCTCGAAGTTCAAAAAAGCGCTTAAGGACCTTTCCGCAACTAAGCCAGCGTACGGCAGTATGATATGGTAAATAATTTTCTCCAATCTGTTGAATAATCTCGCGGAATTGTCTGTGATTCAGCCCAGTGGATCTGATGAAGTTAAAAACTGATATGACTGGTTTTAGAACTTCAGACATATCCAAACATTTTCCGCACAAGGACTGTTGATGAATGATACAATGTAAGACGAATGGTTTTGAACCACCATCATTTTCTACAGCCTTTGTCACAAGCGCAAGCACTCCTTTATTTTTACCATACATATTTTTGCCTCTATCGGTTGTTATAGATTTCAAATTTCTCCATCGAAGGTTCTTTTTAATAATGGCATTTTCAACTCCCTTAAAAATATCTGCCCCAGTTGTCGTGCCGTGAATACTATCAATATCAAGAAGTTCTTCATACACTTCAAAGCTTTTATCAACTCCGCGAACAAAAATCAACACCTGAGCAGTATCTGACACATCCGTTGACTCATCCAACGCTAGAGAAAACCACTCATGATGCCCATTTTTGTCAGACAGTTGAGATGATATATTTTCTGCGATGTCTTGCACCCTCCGAGCCACGGTATTTGCTGACAAACTGATACTTAAATTTACCATTTCGGGGCATATTTCTTCGGCTACTGCAATCAAGCATTCTTTTATCATTTCTCCATCGGTGAATGGTTCCCCACGTTTTCTGATTTCAAGAGCCACTCGAAAGCTGGCGCGAGTTGCAGACTCTTGTTCAGTATTCGCTTTAGATTGCTGCTATTTGAGTCTGCGTTTCAAAGCTTCAAATTTTTCCTTCCGCAAACTTCCTGTATACCTACTTACTTGGAGTAACTTTGGAAGATGTTTCGATTCATAGTGTCGATTAATGTTATAGTCTTTGAGAACAGCTATGGTTTCATTACAAATTGAACATAGCGCCTTATTACTGGACTCGATCACAAAATACTGAAAGTTTCATTTTTCTTGGAACCTTCTGCATTCACTGTCGATTTTTCGCTTCTTTTCCATACTAACAAATCACACATAAAAACAATAAGTCAAATCGAAATACTTTTATTGACGGGTGTTACTTTATTTCACAATAGACAATTTTGCTTCCTTCGCCTTTTCTAAGCAGACTAACTCGCAGTTGCGCCGCTAGCCTTTTTATGTGCAATTATTACTGCCATCTCGAGGTGATCGGAATACACTAGCTAGAACCAGAAGTTTCTCGAACCAACGCGGTAATTCCAAATATTTAATTACGCCTAATGCCACCTAGCCGGTAGCTGAAAAAGATAGAACATAGTACCACTACTCGCCACTAGATGTCGTTAAGTGTCACAATACACAATAATAATTATTGAAATGCAAAAAAGCGTAAGTTTCCTTAGGTCACGCACTTTGCGACTATCCTAGTCTAGAAATATAGTTAAGGGCAGAAATTGGCCCTTGGAACAAACTGAAAAAATCATCATGGCCCGAAGGCTTCAAAGTTTGGAGACCCCTGCTCTATATGAATGTAAAAAAAAGAATTCCAAAGAAGGTATTATTTGAGTATTATACCTCATTAATAGTTGCTGAAGTGTGTAAATATTCCAAAAACGTGATTGTGCCTGGAAATATTTGTATTTAAATTGACGCAACAAATTAATCAATGTGAAATTGCGTGTCCTGATGCCTGGGTTTTCATAGCATCAAATTTCATTTGATTTATATGTCATCCCTAAGAAATTAACTTTAAACGTTCAAGCCAGTCTCGAATATACCTACACAGTAGTAGGTTGAATGGACTGACGCCTATCAGAAAACAACTACTCCCCTGGCTAATACCACAAAGAGCTTTGGATTATATCCGACAGGCGTCAGTGCAGAAATCTTCTCAGAAAATTTCCTGCATATGCAATTGGCAATACAACTGAAAGAGTCGACCTTCAATTTTGGAACGGGCACACTTGCAGACCGGTTTCGGGCTCATTAGCCACTCATAAGTGCAAGATAGTGGCCATCATCGACCTAAAGTCAATGATATTCCATAAGTGAAAATCGGAATTCTTTTAGAGTATTTCATTCCTCTTCCTAAGTTGGAGCGAACAACAAAATGTCACTCCAACTTTCCAAGAAAAACTTTCTTATTATAATATTAAATTATAATGATAAAGTTATTCTTCCTTATTCAGAGGAATCGGGCAAATTACGGATTTGCGGTTTATTAGTACCTCGTCCACTAGATGGATAGGATAACAAAGAATTCAATAAAAGTTGGAAACCAATTAGTTGAATGTTACTTGAAATTTGACAAAAATTGATTCAAGAACATAAGCTTTCACTACCGTGCTCTTGGGCCGGATTTCTTTTCTCTAATAATTGGATTGATTTTTCCTCTAAAATTGTATTTGTATCCTGGCTGTCACAATTACAACTTCTGAAAGAGATGTTTGGCAGAGACAATAGGTCTAAATAATTGCAAACAGCACCCCAAATAACATTTTTATTGCAGAAATCATCTTCCGAAACGAATGTTACTAGGGGAGATATGCCTGAGATGGCATACTTTTTTTCTATACTTAATTACTAGTAGCACCTTGAAGTTACAGAATTGGTAAGGAGTGAAATGAACACTCAAGACACTTATTCATTAAACCATAACTTTATTACTCCGAATAACTTCATAGTTTTTTTATAGAAATTTAAAAAGAAAACTCTTCATATGCCATCTCATCAACACAATTGTTGGTGAGATGACATAGTGTAAAACTGCCTACTAAAGTTGACATATATCACAAACAAATACTTTTGTTGCTTCAGATACGCCGGCGCATTCGGTCTCGGTCCATTTCAAGCAAGTCTGTTTCTCCCGCACGGGAACGGGAATATAATTCGTTACAAAATATATATGCAACATCATCCTCCAAATCGCTGCTATCCTTTTCAGAGTCTTCTTCAGGTATTAAGACCTTTTTTGCAGCTCGGGTGAATTTCCTTAGTGCTTGCGCTTTCTTGTCAGCAACTAGCTGCTTGGCTAAGTCAATTTCTGGGGTGGTATTAATAACTCCATATTTTCTTCTCTGTGACGCTGACGCTTTAGGTAATGGTGATATTTCTGCCATAGAAATACTTCCAACTTCTCTATTTTCATCAAAATCATCCTTATTACTCATTATACCTGATGGTCCTGGAGTAATGGAAACAACTTCTTCCGTCCGTTCTCGCTGGATACTTTCATCGTTAGGTAAATCAGTAACATCGGCAGGGCAAAACATCCAGTCTGGAAAGACATTGGCATTAAAGGGGCTTTCATATATGCTGGGCTGAAAATATCTGCAACTTGGAAATGTTACAGTCCGGCCTGGGTGATTCTTCAACCATATGGTGAGCTCTTGATTATAGTATGAACGAAAAGCCGAATAAAAACTCACGTTCAGAGGCTACCCCCGATGGGTAGTACAGTGTGGTGGGAAGCAAAACAGCACTATGCCTCTTTTGTATTTTTTTGGATGCCATTAGCCATCCCATTATTTTTTGTTTAACAGCATCGATAGCTTGCTGCATATTTTGCTCGGGCCAGTTTTTTCTGAACGATTTTCTCTCGTACCGACCCATCACTGTAATAGTAAATAACTATGTTTGGAAAGAAGCCATCAAATTAACAAAATAAATATGATTGTATTGATGCATAGGTAAATACTTGTATGAGAAGGCATACCCTGCTATCTCGTCCACACGAATAGTATGCCATCTCAGACACAAATACAGGAAGATCCTTTTTCTAACCTATATTTTAGTAGCTTTTTTTTTGACGACACTATAATATAGGATATACTAATTGAGCCACCAAAGAACATAAATACGTATTGGGACTTACCTTAATTTCAAATAACAATCAATAATGAGGCAACTTCTAATCAGTTCATAAACACTTTTATGAGGCAAAAATCGACTGACTGGTCTAATGCCTCCAAAACGAATCTGACGCATGGTTTTTGCACACTGTTGCCAAATGCTCGAGCATTGATCAGAACAAAATTTCAAATAGATTTAGATAAAACGTGTTATGCCGTGTTAGCCAGTATGCCATCTCAGGCATATCTCCCCTACATATTTGAAAAATATGATTTAGTATTTAGTATTTCAGATAATCATTAAGGATATCAGAAGTAAATGAATTAACTGAATATTTTCAAATGTTATGTTGTGCACAAAGTATTTCTATTTCTATTTTGTTTCGAATTTGAAGTCATTAATTTAAATAAATAGCTTTGAATAGCAACTAAATATTCAGGAAACGTGAATGTTTGGTTGCCTGTAGTTGTTTTAGACGATAAGATATAAATAAAACTTCACTTATAAAATGAGTACTTTCAATAGGAGATAATGAAATGTATATAGTATTTTTCAAAGTAATTTCAAAGAGAAATGATCTGAAATTCTGAATTCAAGTTAGAGTATTCGCTTCTTTTATATTTGTCGTTTTTCGGAATCGTTGATTGTCGTTTATTTTGAGTATTTTTCAGTTTCAATGGCAGTTAACAGTTTTGAAAAACTTTAAATACGAATACACACTGCGAAAGGTAGATTAAGATTTTTCATTTATTTTAAAAGACGTGGTTTTATAACCCACATTTTTTAAAATTTGAAATATATTTATCATGTGACATGTCTCCTGATACTGCATTCACCAGTAGAATACATTGTCTGTACAGTCGGAACAAATATTAATATTTCATTTCAATTTATTACACAGCATACTGAGATACCTGAGAGAATGTTTCTTTTAGCGTTTTTATGTATTATAATTGACCTATTAGTAATTAGATCAAATTATTATTATTAAAACAATCTGTTTTTTAAAAAAATATGTTTTTCCGTTAATCAGCTGCCGCCCCCATACGAACGACAACTCTCAGAAGTTGAGAGACTTGTGCGAGCTAAGGACTAACGAGGTCTTACCTTTTAACGTGTAATTCCTAACACGGTAACACAATAATGAATAATAACAATACTATATCTAATAAAAACAATATATGAGAATTAGAGCATTATCCTTGGTCGAATGTTCGTTTCGTCTGCTACAGCGGCATACATCATCAGTGCTATATGCGTTGACTGGGAGCACGAAGGTTATATTTCGAAGTCTCAGCAACGACTGACATAGTCAAATAGAAGTTTTTGCCTTTTGATCTGATGCTACAAGGAGGAGGACAGTGGAGGTAGTTTAGTCGATATCCATATACCTTTTGCAGACTCTGGGTAGGATTCTTAGGATTCTTTGGTTGCTTCATGTAACGCTCATTGTGTCTGACATAAGCAGACGCTCATTGCCCCTGCTTAGGGCACATGACTCTCGGACGCAGTGATCACTCAGCTCACGATGTGGGGAGTGTTCATAGGTTGATAATGCTGGCGCACCCTTCCGACAGTGTCGGAGCTTCGGGGATAGAGCCCGACTAGCTTATTTTTTTAGGAAATAATAATAATGATTAAAGCGCCTGACTTTCGCTTTCTTCAGGTCTAGTGGGCTGAAGTCGGAAACTGAGGGGTTCATCTTGATTTTCCAGGAGAATGTCTTCAACACCTTAGTCTACCGAAGTCGCGTGACACAAGACGTAAGGCCTGTCGTCAGGCGTTTGAGACCTGAACGCACTCGCGGTCCAACATATGCGGTCTCAGCCCAAAAACCATCGACATAAACCGGCCCCAAAAGTGCCCAATACCACCTACGGCACTTTTACGGTATTGATGAGACACCGGTATTACCCTACTCTCCAGGGGATATTGAATCCGTTGTGGGAAATGAGAAGGGACGAATTTATAGGAATTATTCACTCCCCACCATCAGGCTTCTACAAGCTAATGATGTAGTCCTCTCTCGACGACCAGAGCAAGACGAGATTTGTTGTTGAGCTCCTGGAGAGACGAATATCGTACGAAAAGATGAGGAAAAACGGATATAATATTGCGATTTTCTCTTCGGACTCCGCAGACTCTATCCAGACCACTCTGTAAAGATGGTTGTTATTGGAGTACTTGGTGAAATTATGCCCTCTTTACTTTCGAATCTCAAAATCATGCCGGCTTGCCGCACTAAGGCAGAAATCTTAGCCGAACAAATGCAGAAGGCTGTCATTTTTGGCTCATTGCGCTTGCTCAGAGTCCATGATTCTTGAACCCAATGATCACTTACCCCACGGTGTGGGGAGTGGTCGTTGGTTGATAATGTTGGCGCGTCCTCCTGAATATATCGGGGCTTCGGGGGATAGGGCCTGACCAGCGCAAACTTGGGTTTGAAAGAATTAATAGGTACAGGACCTAATTACAGGAAATGCCTAAAGTTTCCAAAAATTATAAAGTATAGTTAGTTATGAGAAAAAAAAGTACATCAATGGATTACTTTAGATATAATGCAGCAGAGAATATCATTGAAAGATAAATAATTGATTTTAGAGAAATGGCAAATTATATTAAAATATCACCTGTCACAAATCGCGACAGGTGATTTGAATGAAATGTTAATTCTTGTAGAATCTAAGTAGAACATCATTTCATATCTAGCGTTATGGGAAGGAACGTTGAAATAGATTTTTGATTAGAGATACGGAGTCAATATTGTTATGTAACAGATTATATAAAAAATGTCACTGTTGAAATTACTCGTCTGGTACTCAAACTGAAGAACTTTGATTCTTCCAGTGACTGACCATAAGGAATTCCTCTTCCAGGATATATACCAAACAGTTTGAAACAAATAAATTTGGGAAACTTCCGCTGAATTCTGTCAATGAAAGCTGAGTAAGTAGCATTCATGGAATACCACAGCATTGTGCCATATTCTAATTTTGGACAGAGATATGCCATAAAAAGTAACTCCATTATAAATATGTTCCTGATATCTTTGATATTTCTCAATAGGAAACCGAGCATTCTGTTAGCTGAGGGTACAGTTTGTGACACATGATCGGCAAATATAAGTGTCTGAGTCTAATCAAATGTAACCCCCAGATCATTTATGTTTTGGCATCTGCTCAGTGAGGTTGATTCTATTTTATAGTCAAATATCAAGGAATGACATTTCCTTGTAAAAATTATCAAACAACATTTTTTGACAATGACCTTCAAATTATGGCTGTGGTACCATTCAAATATAATTTCGACATTTCTTCGAATGTTTTGGCGATCTTCAATATTTTGAACTTCCTGAAAAATTTACAGACCATAAGAATACATTAGTTAACAATCTATTTTAATTGAAAGGTATACATTTTTAGGAGAAATGAATTTTTGGGATCCAATAAAAAAAATGATCGCTTTTTTCCTTTCTTTGGAAAATTTCAATATTTTTTGTATACCGATGGTGAAGTAAAGATCCAAAACCTTTCTTTTCCAAAAATGTATTCCTCCAAAAAACATACCCCTTTCAATTTAAACAAGATTCCTGTGGTTGGGATTTAATCAAATAAGTGAATGAATGTCATTACGTACTGTCATAGATGACATGAGTAGATTAAACTCATTCGTGACATAAAGTCGTTATTTTATGAATGAATTGAGTGATTCTTCTTATAATGTTATCCAGATTGGTGCTCAAGAGGCAATAAGGCAAGTGTCTTACGGCAAAACATCGAATGTTTACCAGTGAGGATGACAGTGTTGCATGTGAGTGAAATTTTACCTCTTTCATTGTGTAGCGATCCTGTGAATGATATCTGGTTGGATTCCATAACGAATGTTTGGAATACAAACTGAATAGAAAATAGTGTTTTTTGTATAATTCAGTGTTTATATAAAAATATTTGTTTCGAAAGTATTTTTCTTTCGTGTAATTCAATGTCTATATGTAAATAGCTGTTTGGAAAGGGATTTTTCTTCCAGTTTATGTCTGAAAGTTACTTCTTTGCATGATCTTAAATATATACGTATAGAAATCTAAAGAAATGCACTTTAAACTTTTAAGCTAGTCTTGGATTTACCTACACAGTAGGTTGAATGGACTGACGCCTATCAGAAAACAACTACTCCCCTGGCTAATACCACGAAGGGCGTTGGATTATATCGGACAGGCGTCAGTGCAGAAATTTTCATTCCTGCACTCTTGCACTGACGCCTGACGGATTTAATCCAACGCCCTTCGTGGTATTAGCCAGGGGAGTAGTTGTTTTCTGATAGGCGTCAATCCATTCAACCTACTGTGTAGGTATATCCGAGACTGGCTTGAACGTTTAAAGTTCATTTTTTAGATTTGTTTACTGCCAATATTCAAGTATAGCCCACTGACTAATAAAAAAATCTTTGTGTAGGGTAATTTGTTTAAAAATGATTGTTTCCTTCCAATTTTTTGAAAGATTCTCACATTTTTTGTACCTATATGATTGATTTAATCGATTTGATTGGAACATCTTCACAAATTTTTCAGTGAAATCAATACCATTCAACTTCTTTCAAATAATAGACATGTCAATTTGATCAAACGATTAATGAATATCCAAGTACATCTGCCTGACTCCTTTCTTCAAATACTGGGATAGTTATGAGTAAAATTACCCGTTACTTGATGAAAATTAATGACATTATCTATAGTTTAACATAATTATAGTGTTCAAACTTTTATAAAATACTTTTCAATATTTTTCTGTATCTTTGCCCATACTATAAGCAACATGACTGAAAAGGTCAAGTTCTTCATCTCCTTTGAATCCTCAATTTCTCTTTTATTCGGCTTCTAAACTTGTAGTCTTGTATATATCAACCTTCTACTTATACATATTCCAATTATTCGAAACATTGCCGGTGAAGTTCAATCAATCAATCAATTAATCAAAATGTACTTTATTGTCAAAGATGAAATCTCATTGACAATGTGTCACTATTCTAAAAAATATAAGATACACAACTTAAAAGATATTGTCAAAGATAAAATTTCATTGTCAAAGTGTTACTATTTCAAAGAATATAAGTTACAAATTAAAAGTAACACTTGAATATTTGGTGATTTCAGAATTTTGGGGTGAAAAAGTAGTCATAAAGTATAAACATATATGCTACATATTGAAGTAAATAATAATGAATATTTTCTTGCAGTACATTAATGTAGATATAAGAATATGAAAACTATAAAGCATAAAAATATAAAAGTAATGCATAGAAAATAAAAGTAAGTATCTACTTCGTAAACATCTTCAACTATACAGTTCAAAGCCAAATGTGAACATCAAATAAAAAGTTAAAAAAGGGACATAGTTCAAATACCATTTCATACTGGAACACGCTAATAACAAGTAATTGTTTATAGAATTTAAATTTATGTCTGAATTGAACTCGTCTAAAGAATAATAGGCCTTTGAAATCAGAAGCTTTTTTACAGACTTTCTAAATTTAGTGGTACATGTTATGCCTTTGATCAAAATTGGTAAATGGTTAAACATTTTTTTTCCATTATATATGAAAGACCTCTCAATTTTTGATGATATTGGAATCGGTAAACTTATATTGAGCTCATTTCTGGTATTTCGTCGAGGTGAAATGCAAATTTCCGTTGTATATTTTTTTGCATCAGACATACCATTTCCAATATGAGCATGGAAGCATGGAATATGGATTTTATGCCTTCTGAATAAAGCTCGACAGGAATCCCTGAATCCAACTCTACACATATATCAAACTCCTCTTTTCTGTAGTACAAACACCCTATTAAACATATATTGGCAACGCGTTTCCCAAAAAGAAATCTATGAGAGCAAAGTACACATTTTTTGCCACAATAGTGCCTAGTTTTCATTTGCTGATACTCTGACTGCAAAGTATCCTGATGAATTTTTTTTACATAGGTTATTTATGTGACCTTCAAAATCCAAATTTTCATCAATTTGTAGTCCCAGAAATTTTGCTGGAGCACTAGAAGGTGATGATGCTAGTTTTTGAGATATTAAATGATAAGAGATTATCTGGTATCTGTAGAGTAGGGAGGGTGAGTGGAGACTCACAGCATTTAGGCCACATGTAACCCATTGTACATCCTCCCGAGGAGTTGTCTTCCTAGGTCATCGTCCATCCTATCCTTTCCAGGAAGGTGAACAGGTCACTAGGAGATATCTCCTTTATATTGGCAGGTGTAGGCCAATACTTGCCGAACACACACTCTCTTTGGCAACCTTGAGGTGTCTCACGGTGGCCTCCGCGAAGGTTTTGGAAGGTACAGCGATATTTCTGTCGTTACGCGGCTTCTTCAACCTTCTTAGGGTTTCCTTCGTGGAGGTGCACAAGTGAAGAAGCTTTTTTGCAGGGGCAGCCGGTTCCTTGCCTTTATTGAAGGCGGAGCTCTTGGCGCCCGCCGCAGGAAGTGCCCTTTCTGTTGAAGGTCATCTGCTGTGTCCAGCCTCATTCCAAGCGGTAGATTGGGGTGGACATTTCTGTTCATCCCCAGCCACCGTCTTAGATTGAGGTGAGCACTTCTGTCCAGCCTCGGGATTGGTTTTTTGTTTTTGTTGTTTCTGTTTTTGTAGCAACTAGCAAGGAAAGAGTTGGTCACCTCTGGCAGAGCCCCGCATTACCAGAGGAAGGCTGATTACAATGAGGCTTCGCCCAGTTCCCCAAGGGGATTGTTCTTGACCGAATATCACCCTGCGGCCATTCAGCACGATTTATTACATCTTAGCTTGGGTAGGCTGGTCCACAGTGGCTTGTTTTGCAAAGGCTTTTGGGAGGTTTTAGTTCCCCTCACCCAACTTATTTCTGCCACTGACCAGGAGTCCGGCGACACAGTCAGTAAGGCCACATTGGCTTCCCGGATACAGGACCTCCAGTCCCCTGCCCGTTCCCCTATCCGCCACCTGGGGACGCGCACGATAGGTAGCCGAACCCACGACAAGAGATTAGCATCACACCAGTCCTTTATTTTTATAATATCCCTGCTGATCAAATCATGCAGTTCCCTTTCATTCTTACAATGCCGAAATAATGTAGTATCATCTGCGAACTAGGTTATTTCTGCAGCTAATGCGGGCTAGGTCGTTAATATATAACTGGAAGAGAATTGGGCCTAGAACCGATCCTTGTGGAACACCACAAGAAACTGTCTGGGAATGAGATATGTTGTCCGGGAGTACGTTCTGACAGGTATGATCTGAACCATTTCAAAGATATATCTCTGAAGCCATACACTTCTAGTTTTTGCAGCCGAATTTCATGACAACGCAATTGAATGATTTTGAAAGATCGCAAAAAACTGCCGCTGGTATTTCACGATTATTTAAATTGAGATAAACATAGTAAATGAAACATGGCATCTTCCGTGTTTTTCAAAATCTGAAACCCAAACTGACTGCTACTAATAATATTATGCTTATCCACAAACATCATAATTCTGTGTTTAACAAGTTTGTTTATGATTTAAGTTCTATGATTTTAGTTCATCTCCGAAGGTGCTCTTGAACCTTGTATTCATTTAGTTCACCGCTGTCACCATATAATATCAATCAAATAATAGTATATTATATACCTAGGGTAAGAAGTGAGCTATTATTTACCGAGCATTATTTACCGGCGCTACGCGCCTCAGGATATAATGTGCGAGGTAAATAATAGCTTTCTCAGCCGATGTATATATATAGAATTTTTTTCATTACTCACATTGATATATTAACAATTTTAATTTTGGCATAAGTAATTTTCTAACAATTTGATGAATATATCGGAATATCAAGTAGAGTGAAGCGTGTTTCTAAATTGACTGGCTTTATTTATGTAAAAATTTGGCATGTGTCAAATTTTGATATGAATCTAGGAAATATCTCATTGCATTTTTGATATATTCCAATGTTCCACTTCTCTCATCGCTTCTCTATGTTCAGAACTTAGAATTTCTCAATTATGCATTATAGTGAGAAAAAAATTTCCTTGGTAATATGACAACCCAAGGCAGCTATGAATTGTTACAACTCAAATTGAAAGGGTACAGTTTCCATGTTGAATATGCGATGTCGATGTTAAGCGCGCAACATCTACTTAGGCCATGAAAACGTTTGCCGGCGCTTCCATGACAACCAAACACTGTACAATGATTATTATTGCTGTCAGTTTGCCAAATGCGGTTTTAATTCAAATTTAGATGTCATTTTGAAAAAGTTAAAATATCTATATAAGTAAAACGTCAATATAATTAATTGAAAAATGTGTGAAAATTCAAGTGACGATGATTTAGAAATGATGTGTACCCCGCCTGATTTGTCACAATTGTACAATTAATTATAATTTCAAATAATTTTCAAGCGTATTTCCAATGTTCAATTTCCTATTTCTAGTTGATAATTAAGTTAACAAAAGTTTCTGTGAATATCTTTAAAATTATATAGAATTGTTCTCATTATTTACCTAGGTGTTTTTTATTATCATTATTTAATAAGGGTGAGAAATAATAATTCTCGTTAGGGGAATGGAGTAAAGAATAGCAATTTCTCAGGTTAGTAGTGAAAAAAATGTATTACCTACTTGATAAGTGAAATTTGGTACGGCTTTATTAATTTTCCCACATGTGTTCAATGATCCTCTCTGTAGATAACCAATAATTATCTGGAAAAATGCACAGCTAGCTTGCTTGTCTCTTAATGGTGCCTTTTCCTGTTAGAAAAATGCACGGACGCTGTGAATATGTGAGCTAATCAAAATTCATCAAACGTTTGTCGCCTAGCTTGTAGTGAGTAAGCCGTAGTGCTAAAGCAGACAAAAATATCCATACGCATCGTTTTAGAAGTTTTATGCAAGCAACGTCCATTAACTGTAAGTCTAGCGGTCAAAACTATAATTCAAATATTCGTTGGTAAGACAAAAGTGGCACAGGATTGGTGTGGAATTCTTAAATTTTGGTTCTGATTGTGGGAAGAACATCCAGCAAAAAGATCTTTCATCGATGTTCAGTCGATATTTCTTATCATTTATTTATGCACGTGCAATATATGGTATCATAATGATAAACCTCTCAAGGGGACGTATCGATTCAAAAATGTATCAATGGAGTTATACTTAATGTTTGGCGTAAACTTATTTTGGAATGAAGCATCCTTTACTCTCTCTACTAAAGATAATTTCAACAAATGACTGGATTATTATTTCACTTGAAATTTTAAGTGCATGGCTAATTAAAATTCGAATCTCTGAATGGTTATTTTTTAAACGATGAGGGATATGAAGTTCATTGAATTGTTACAAAGTTGACAATTTTTTTGGGAATATCATTGAAAAATCGACTTTATTCGCTGAGATATTGGAAATTTCATCATCATTTACCATGGGATTTTTTTTAAAACTTCTGCAGGTAAAATCTCACTGGAAATATAAGGTAGGAATGATAACACTTTTTATGTACTAGGTACTTTCATTAATTGAATGCTAGAGAATCCGAAATTCCTTGAAAATTACCAAACTGCCAATCCACAGGAATATCGAGAAGAATTGAATTTCTTGATATTTACAATATACATTGGGGATTGGGGATCAAAAAATAGCTACCGATTACAGACGAAATTTATTATCGAAAATTATTATTGAGGTGTTTTAAAAAAAGGGCCCTGCAGAACATAACATTTTCTTAGACAATTTTCTCCTCCCGAAATTGTAGCATCTAAATTTCTACTTTCAATTTACCGACAGAAAACGTTAGCTTCAACAACAATAAATATTTCATTCCTTTGTAAATGAATATTACGGAATGAAAAAAGCAAAATAAATACGTGGTACGTAGTTGAATTGACATTATTTCTTTGCCAAAAAATGTTAATCGCAATTTCACTCTCAAGAATGCTTTTATCAAATAACAATTTTCCTCAACATAAAAACATCTTGATAATTTTCAAAATTAGAGCTTGGCATGTTTTCGTTTTTTGTAGCTATTCTTTGAAGATTCTCGCTAGAAATAGGAAAACAATCAATTTTTCATTCATTAATGAACAATCGAAGGTTTTAAAACATAAATGAAGCATTGAAGGGTTTTTTTCTAATATTATTTTTAGTTGTCTCACTGATGAAAGCTACATTGAAATATATTTCTAATTTTTAATTTTTGTTGTATGAAACATTTTTATAAATACATGCATTGTTTACAAGATAATTGAATATTGTGTACTTTAGTCCGAACTAATGAATAAAATTATAGGTACAAAATTTATTTGAATCATTTTAATTTACTTCTGTGTTTTACTAATTTACTAGGAATGGTAAAAGTAACGTATCTTTTTTTTACTTTCAGCTCAGGCCGACGCCCAAGTCTCGGCTTCCGGGCGTGCTAATCCGGATAACTCCCCATCTCATCTTGCTAAAACGATAGAAAAACTTCTGTCCGAGTTAGCTGGAATGTTCAAGAGCGGAATATCCAGTTTTTTCAGAGAAGCAGCTGACGATGATGAAATCGATGATGCGGACAATAACAGCATTGATAATGAAAATAAAGACGACGAGAAAAATAGTAGGGATGTAGTAGGTTCGTATATAGCACTGCTGTAGATTTGTGTCCGTAGTTTTTGTCGGGAAGTGAACTCCAACAATTTGAGAATACTTATCAGTATACGCAACATTTTCTCAGGAGTCTCGTTTTATTCTCAAATTGTTATGATCGCTTCTGCTTTCATTGCACCTAGTAGAAGTTGATTTTCAGTAGATAGATGGTAGTAATAAAGCGGTGAATTATTTGTACATTAACCTTGCTTCAACTTTGCCTGGTATAAGTGTTTTCAACACAACCAATGAACATTCATACTGCTTTCATCTTTTGAGTTCATACTTGGTCGAATAGCAACTATTTATCAAGAATTGCTGAGTATTGGAATAATACTTGGTGTACTCGTATATATAGCAACCTGGACCTGCTTTTAAACCCAAAATATTTCTATGTATCTCCTGATAAATCCAAATATAAAGCGAAATATATTTCAGTTTGTGAGAGTTCAAATGGTTGAAAATGATTAAGCTTTCTCTTTCTATGTATGTCACTCATCAAGTAGGTTCCCAAAATTGAAACAGTTCACGCACAACACTCAAAAACAAAATATCATTTTCGAAGATGTATAGATCATGCCCAAAATTTTGTTTCAGACACAAATTTTTTTAAGGACAAACACAAGCACTATAGAAAACTCCTTAAGGCGCTCTAAGAGCGGTACCTGTGCGAAAGTAGTGATTCACATTGGATTTGAATCGCTGTAGATTAAATCCATTTGGAAACACGTTCTCAGGAAGTTTATTCCACTCAAGCACAGTTCTCCAAATGGAAGAGTTCTTAAACGGTGAAGTTCGAGGTGTACTGAGTTAAACCTCAAAACGATGAACAGTCACAGTCCGTATTTCTGATGCCAAAACACTTCCCGTGAAAGTATCAATAAAAGAGAGACAAGTCTCGATGTTTCTTCGATGTTCCAGACAATCAAGGTTGCAAATGATGTTTGCATCTCAGGCGGATGGCTGAGCAGCTTTAGGGTATGCTTTAGCAGCTTTAGGGTATGCTTAGGGGCGGAGTTCCATACATGAGAACAATACTCAAAAAAGGTCTGATCTTAGCTTCATTAAGCAGTGTTCGAAGCTTTTGAGAAGCGGCTTTTGCAATTCCAGCGACATGATTGTGCTAAGACATATTGGTGTCCATTTCAACTCCAAAGAACTTATCGAAGCAGAAAGCAGAATTGTCTGACCTGACGTTATTATATCCGGTTGGGGGACATTTATCCTCTTGGAGAAAACCGATGCCTGGGTTTTTGTGGCATTGAATTAAACCTGATTACTTTCACTCCAATTCGAAATTGCTTCTAGATCCTCATTAATACATGCAACCTCCTGCTGCCGAAAGAGAAAACATCCGAACCAACTACGCTCGTTTCCAAGCAATATATTAAACAGAACCTTGTACTGAAAAGGTTGATCATAATGAACAGAAATATAGTTAGTGCAAAAAGTAAATTCTGGGGTGAACCAGCGTTGATAGCAAATGAGCCATTGACTACTTCGTCAAACCGTCACACATGAAGATATTCATGCATTTGTTTGATCCATACAAACTTATCGAGTTTTACTACGTGGAGGTATTATGTAATGTAAATGTAACTTAAAAAGTATACGTTTCAATTAAATAAATATTATCAGAACTGTTGGTTACAGATTTATAAATTTCATATCCGAAAGACATTTGGGAAATGGGTAGGAAATGTTTAGAGAAGTCTCTACACTGCACACTGTCGAACACCTTAGAATCTGCCACTGCCAGTGATTTTATATATCTTCCGATACACCTTTGATGCAGATTCTCATACTGGTGTGACATACTCTAGATCTAGATAATCTCTGGTGACGGAAATTACATTAGCTATCATCCACTACCCCAGATTACTTTTTTAAATACAATACATACATAAAACATTCTCCATAATACTGGAGATAACTTATGAAAGGTTGAATAAGTTGCAGAAAACTGTTCTAGAGCACATCGGAATGGAGAGTTAGGTGGGATCGTATCAAGATTTCATAATTCATAATGAGGCTAAGAAACATAATCTCTGATAATAAATTATCTACTGACGACATTTCTGGAAGTTCGTCTCTTTAAGGTTAAATTGGTGGCAAATTTATTTTTCTCTTTTCTGTTGTTTTAACGTTTCTGTTAAGAGATAATAAAGAGCATTTAGCGAAGATCAGGATATTGAAAGATTTGATGATCTTTTTTGGTTTTACTACTCCTACATATATGGGTTCTCGAATAGAATTTTTGAATCCAAATGGAAAATTTGTTGCTTTGGGACGATAGATTTTGCACCGTCTTTTGTTAAACCAAGAACTACTATAATCTGTTGAAATCTTTTGATGTGGTGTATATTAAGCATCCATGAATATTAATATGACTACTTAGATTATAGAGTGGAGCTGGAGCAAAACTATAGTTTTCCGAAGAATACTCTAGCTAGAGTAGTCGAAAATTATCCCAATCGTTCGTACCATCTACTTGTAGTATAGTAATTGTTGCTTGAATTTTGTTGGAAAATGTTTGAAAGTACAATTGGAATTTTGGCGTGAACCGCCAGAATCATATCTCCGACACATATTTTTTGATGCAGAATGAAACTGATATTCCCCGTATATTGGAGATTTGTTGTTCGATTGGAACATATTTTTGAAATTAACATGTGAACTTATGGTGCTTGTACTTTTACCTGATAGGAAGTTTTGGTAATCATAAGGAAGAGACCGAATGTATGGTGGTCACATTTGGTATCCCTGTGATCTTGTTGATAATCTGGCAGACGCCATAGGCGATTGAAACACATTCTGATTGGCGACCTGAGTCATTTGCTTATCTTATTTCGTATACCTAAATTAAGTTGAGTGGCGGAAATTGAAAAAAATGAAAAGGTATATTGATATTTTTACATAAATTATTGCATAATGCTCCTATTCTGAAAAAGAAAAATATCATATAAACGATATTATTAACTTTGCTTCAAAAATGTAAATCCAACCGAGTGCATTCCAAACCAAAAAGTAAAAAAAAATGATAAGTTGATACATTTTTCAATTCTGATCACGAAATATGAACTCAAAATATGACGGCATGAAAAACAACCTTAATAAGTGCAACTTATCTACGAAAAACCACTTCTCAACATTCACATCATACTCATCCCATCTCATTTCATTGCCCGTGTCACATTACTTCATTTTTACAAATATCCTTACAAGTATTCTACACGACTTACATATTCCCCGAATCTGTACAGAATAATGTAGATACATTGAATACCATGCGATTTTGTCAGCCTTGTCATCATAAGATTCAAGGAAATAACTATCATTTCTTAGCAGCTACGTACTTGCATTAAAAGCAACACAATATAATGAAATAGACCGGTGTTTATTCGAAAAATATATCAAGTTTTCATATAGAAAACTTAATCATCAAATACTTTGGAATATTCCAATATCCAATTGAAAATTATTTCAATTTATTTATATAATAGCGTAATGTTTTTGAAGATACTCTTGAGCAGAAAACGTTTGCCAATCCAATGAATTGTATCATTGCCATTGTAAATATACACAGTCCTATATGCACAGGGTGAGACAGTGTCACCGAGCACCAGATAACTACAAGATATTTGAAATCAGATTTTTGAAAATGAGTGTGGTAAAAATTTTTAAAATACCTTTACAACTTTTGGGAAAGAAAAGTTTTGGCTTTCTACCTCCCCATCTGAAAGAAAGAAGCAATTAATTTCAAAAAGGTACCTCTATACAAAGATATGTAGATCATTGCAATGAAGTAACTTCTAGAAATAAACTGAAAGAAAAAGCCCTCTTGAAACAACTACTTCCACATAACCGTTGAATCACAAGAAAGAAAAATACTTTCCAAGTAATTACTTTTATATGAAGATTGAATTATACAAACGTTTTGCTTGTCAGTTTATACTCCAAACATTCGTTATGAAATTAAATCAGTTATTATCTACAGGATTGCTACACAATACAGTACATGAGAGGGGTGAACATTCGCTCACATGGAACACCGTCATCCACGTCATCCACAGCACCAATCTGGATGAAATTACAAGATGAAGCACTCAATTCATTCGTAAAATTACTAAAAATATACTCCTTTCCGTTCAAATAAGATTCCTTTGGCTGGGAATGAATCAAATGAGTGAATGAATGTCACTACGTTCTGTCATCGATGATATCAGTACATTAAACCCATTCGTGACATGAAGTCGTAATTATATGAATAAATTGTGTGCTACATCTTGCAATGTTATCCATATTGGTACTGATGAGGCAATAAGGCAAGTATCTTATTCCGAAACATCGATGTCCGCTATTGACGATGACAGTGTTTCATGCGAGTGAAATTTTTTACCTTTCATTTAGTAAACTGTGTAGAAATCCTGTGAATGGATATCTGATTAAATTCTATAACGAATGTTTAAAATACAAAGTGAGTATAATTCAGTGTACATATAAAAGTATTTGTTTCGAAAGAATTTTTCTTTCGTGTAATTCAATGTTTATATGAAAGTAGCTGTTTCAGGAGGGTGTTTTCTTCCAGTTTGTGTCTGAAAGTTACTTCTTTGCATGATCTACACATCTAGGTATAGAGTTACCTCTTTCAAAATTGATTGCTTCCCATTCTTTGGAAAATTCACACATTTTTTTGTATCAAGATGAAGTAGTAGAAAACCAAAAACTTTCTTTTCCTAGAAAATAAATATTTCAAAATAAAATTTCGAAATATTTATCTATCCCAACTACCTACACCGTAGGTTCTGACAAATGCTTGTCTTGAAAAAATTACATTCCCGGCTAATACCACGCTGGATATTGAATTACGAGTATATCCGACTGAAATTTCGGTTTCGAGGTATTACCTCTCATCAGTGCAGGAAAGATCCGACCCAAACAAAAAAGTGCCTGGGACCCGATTAATTTCAACGCGGCTAAACTGCATGATTAGGAGAGATTTCGAGATTTTATTTCGAATATTTACTAGTATGTTGTCTAAGCTAGTATGGCTGCTTGAATATGCCTAATTGTTGTCATATTTGGGATATTTTCAAGAACCCTCAAGATTGCAGGGAAACCTTGTTCGAAATTCTTTTCTCCATAGCCGTGAAGATTGAAATTCTTTCGAGTGATTGAATGCCGCTTAACTTTTTGATTTTTTTAAAATAAAATTCGTCTTCAACAATCCTCATATTTTGGTTGAAAGAGAACATCTACATCACCACTTAACTTTGTATCATGAACACGGTAATATGATTTTTGTTTCCATATAAATATTTATCTCATATAGACGGAAGCTAGGTTTGAAAATTATTCGTTGACTGAAACTAATTCTATTCTTTTTATCGAAAAACCAATTCACCAACTATTTATAGTATCCCAAATAACTCGTATTTTTTTGAAATGCTCACTCCGAAAGAAATTTCAATACCTTATTGGGGCTTCTGATTTTGTGAAAAAAACTACTTCAAAGTATTATATTGAGATATAATTTATGAAAATCATTTGGACAACAGGATTGTTTGAAGAATCCCAACATTCGCAATCGTATTATGGGTATTTGAGTGATGAATAACTCAAAACACGCAACCACAAACATATATCCCCTAGTTAATCCAATATTGATGTCAAATATAATAAATAGAATTTGCAAACTGAAACTAAAATTAAATATTTTTGAAAGATTTCAATGGGGGGTTTTATTCAGTCCTTCAACTTTACAATTTCGGGAAGTCAAGAAAACTTGTCAGTTTTCTTTACTCGGTCAAATGCAAGTGATTCTGTGGGAATGTTTTTTAATGAAGAGCAGTCATGTGGTTCAAGTGAAATATATAACGTGAGTGATCACACAGGTATAGTATACCACAATATTTTGATTAATGACATTTCCAAAGAATTCCAGAATACTAATTGCTTCCATAAAATCTACTTTAACGTCTAACTAGATTATTACACCTAATCCGATACTTTCTGAACCCATAAATCACTGATTGATTCGGTCGTTACTTGATGAAGATCCATAGTAATTTCAAAAACTACACTTCCCGTTTTGATTTGTGAAGATCAAATCGTGAGGTGTAGTTTTTGAAACCCATAAATCACATTATAATAATTTAATTAACCTTCTTATAGTAGGAACAGTAAAAAGATGATATGAAATTATCATTTTCGCCCTTGTTACAAATCTGTGGTTTTCAAATTTAACATATCTCATCTACTTTCATAATTTTTGTTTTTCCATAAAAAATAACAAAAAACCGTTTCGATTATTTATGTTTCGAAATTATGAGAAATTACCCAAAATAACCCCACCAGACCAATTTTTTTGCCAATAGTGACTCAATGATTTCACAAACAAATATTTTGCTTTTTAATGCCATCAATGTATTTGTATACTGTAATTTGGTTCTGTCTATGATCGAGTAACAGCCATTTTTCAAGTTAGAATACTATACGTTTTCTATATAATATTTTCAATATTTTGAAATAAAAGTCATTTGTAAAGGATATACCGAATGAAAGTTATACCATTTGATTTTATAATGAGAAACATTTATTATTTTATTTAATTCCAAATCCTTTTTCAAATCCAAATTTCATTCCAACAAAATCAAAAAGGTGCATTAACTGAGAGGCAATGATCCAAACCGCCGTGTAGAACATTGTGAAATTGTCTCTAACAATATTTTGCATAGTCCCAGCTATTTGAAACAAACACATTCGTTTCACTGATGAGGCTACTTTTTTTTAAACGGTCACGTGCATAGACAAAATATGAGGTACTGGTCCGATGAAAATCCTTGACTTTTTCACGAAACTCATACCCAGTTTCCACAAAAAGTTAACCGTTCTAGCTCCGTTATTCATTGAGGAAAACCTGACTGGTGCCCTCTATTAGTGAATGTTGGAAACAGTGATAGATCCACTGATAGTGGCAACTGTCGAAAATAATTCTGGCGAATTTGACATGGACATTATTCAGCAACAGGATGGAGCTCCTCCTCATGTTGCAGTTGCTGTGAGGACTTATTTGAATACTGTTTATGCAGGACGATGGATCGGGCGCCGAGGATCTGTGGAATGGCCTCCAAGATCACCAGATCTAACTTCTTTAGATTTCTTCCTATGGAGTTACCTAAAATGTTAAGTCTACCAGACTAATGTTACTCCATTCAGAAGTTGCGTGGGCGGATTATGGAAGTGTGTGCAACAATTACTCGCGATACTCTGCAAAGCGACTGAAACTAAAAATATACTTTTTTTTTGCCAGTAGGTCAAGGGGGAACATTTTGAACATTTACTGTAATTACAGAAGAAGTTAGTGTTAGTTTAGTTGCCTGTTTGTGGTGTAATTCTTTACAAGGTTGAATAGAGAATGAAATCCCCTTTGCTATTTACATTTTTCGACAGGGTTGCTCCCCCCCCCAGGTAAGGGATGAAATTAGGGATGAACTATCATACGGAAATGTACACTGAAGAAATAAAAAAATGTTTCTAACAAAAGTCCAGTAACGAGTTAGATAGGAGGGTAACACTTATAATGCGCACTGTATAGTATTGCGTTTATCTAATAGAATTTTCAATTTATATAGAAAATGAGTTTTATGAAACGAGCTTGTTCAAAATTCAAGGATAATTTTTACGAGTAAACATACTATACAAATATCACAAAGTGCCTGAAGATGTGTTTTTATTTCTTCCTTCAGTAAGTACCCTACGTTATTATTTTTATGCACGTGTATATGCACGAATTTCGATCTAGTTCGATAGTTGCATGATTAATTATTGGTTCCTGGTTCCTATTGAGGAGCACAAAAAGCATGAAATTTATTGTGTTGCATGAGAAACGTATCAAATGAAGCATGTATCATGTCAGAAAAATTGAAATGCCAAAAAATGAAAAAAATATTTCACTTTGCATGACGACTCTATAAAAAAAGAAAATATACCACCAAAGAAGAGATGTATTTGTCTCAAAAAATTATTAGTTTTATGATAATTGCCATAAACATTATCTTATAAATCGCATGTAGTTATGAAAAGCATGGTTACTTTTGCCTAATATTTATGAATGTATCATACGTTGCTCACAGAAAAAAAGTAATGTTCAATCATTTAAGGATTGAGAATGAGGAAATAACAGTATAAAATTAAAATAATTATATTTGATATCTAATGGTGAATAACCCATTTGCAAACAGAAGCCAGATGTCACCCACTTTAAGTAATACTTAGTAAAATTGAACATTTCAATTCTGATAACGGTTTTCGTATGATTTATTCATAATGGTATATTGGAGAGCTATGAAAATGGTGAACAACGCATGAAGTCGGTTGATCATAGAATGCTTCGTTGAATTTCATTTTCATAACAACATCAAATTTTTCAAGTTTGACTCAAAAATACCTTCTCTGTTTGTCTAATATTTGGAAATTCAAAGATTAGTGACTAGATTTAACTAGCAACGTTATTTCAACAGTTAGGATTAGTGTGTACTTAGGTGAAAAATAGTCAAAAGACATTGGAATAATTAAAATAAAAGGGAATTCAAAATGTTAAGTTCACCGAAAATGATAAATAAGATAAATTATTTTGCAGCTGGAAGATAATTATAAAAAAAATTCGAAAATGCAAAAATAGGAAACATATTCTAGATTTTTGGGAAAGTTTTTGGCTTTCTACTGCCCCATCTTAATACAGAGAAAAATGGGAATCTTCCAAAGAAGGAATGGAGTAATCAATTTTAAAAGAAATAACTGTATACATAGATGTGTAGATTACCTCCTTCCTTCCTTTGGAAGATTCCCACTTTTTTCTGTATTAAGATGGAGTAGTAGAAAGCCAAAAACTTCCTTTCCCAAAAATTAGTCACTCCCAAAAATATAACCCTTTCAAATTAAATATTATAGATATTCTTCTGAAGTGTTTCTTTTTTTTTTTTGATTACCAATGGTAACTTCAATAATTTCATAGATTCACTAGCATTATCATTTGTTTGGTTACAACTTTATTAGAAGTTCAATTTCATCTCACTATGTTGCACTTTTCACTTCGAAGAATTGATTGTAGTTTTGCACAGTTCTAAATAATCAGTTATGATGACTTTAAATATGACGGATTGAGATTTTTCTACCGTTTCGAAGCACTATTTAAACTGATCTATTCACAAGTAAATATTACTTTGCTTTTACAATTTTTATATTTTTGAGTCAAATTTGCATGCATCATCGCATTTTGTATCTAACAAATTTTGCTTGGAATGTAACATCACTAAATCATTTTTCACATCTGCCACACCTAAAACTTGAGTTTTTAGAATCGAGAGTATTCCTTGACAAAAAGAAGAGGAAGAAGAAAGGAGGAATAAAGAAATTATTCAGACTTGTCAGAGTAGGAATCCTCGCTGGAGTAGTTATTATGAAGATCGCCCTACTCATCAAGATCTTCGAAGCAGCCCTCAAGTTCAAACTACTTCTGGTAGGTGTCACCAGTTTAATCTTGCAAATCGTCAAGTTCTGGATGGACTTCAAAGAGAAGAGGAATGCTCATCATGATGAAGGTATTGTTTACAAAAATCCCTATGATGGTGGCTTATCTGGGGCGGAATGGGCTGGCCCTGGATCGCCCGGCGGGGAGTATCATGCAAGATCTGCCCCATCTGCTCAGAACTATGCTCAGAATTTGGCGTATTCGCAATATACCAGAAAGTAATCGAGAGTGATCGAAATCAAGATGAATGAATAATATTGTTTATATTTATTTTATTTGTTAAGAGCACATCAGAAAGGACGCACATTATGGTAACTTTCTATTATATATTTTCCAGAAAGAAAGCTGAAGGAGTTTACTCATGTGAATTGTTTGTCAAAAGTAAAGACGTTTCAGAAACTAAAGAGGATACAAAAATATATTTTTGGCTGTTACTGGTAACTAATAATTATTGATGTTATCAACAAAAGTTAAGAAATCTTAAGTACTCTTATCGATCGAATAAGTATCTATTTTATTCGGTACGATATTAAAAAAGTGCCTGGATAGTCATATAGTTTGGAGTATATCAGTTCGATGTAAGATTGGAATTGTTTTACTCTCGGGTACTATGGACACTACAGTTTTTTGACAGTGAATGAAATATCGCAAGGAAGGAATGGGAAAAAACTATTATTCGAACTCTGCAGTTGCTGCACAATGTTTATTCATACGAATAAAGAAGAAAGTGAGGATTCTCAGACCTTACTTGTGAAACAGGCATTTTCTTGACATTCGCAGAGCAGATATTTTGTTGAAATAGTACTACTGTACACACCCCAGCAAGTTTTGATTCTCATGTATGGAGCTCCGCCCCTAATCATACCCTGAAGCTGCTGGATTCCGCCCAGAAAAGTCCCATCCGCTCGATTGGAGACACGAACATCACTTGCAACCTTGATAGCCTGGAACATCGAAGAAAGGTTGGAGATTTGTCTCTCTTCTCTAGATACTTTCAGGGGACTTGGCAAATTTGATTCCACCAAAAGCGGTACATATCAGAAATACGCGACGGACTGTGGCTGTTGATCATTTTGAGGTTCAACTCAGTATACCTCGAATTCCACTGTTCAAGAACTCTTTCATTTGGAGAAGCGTTTACTTGAAATAAACTTGCTGAGAAGGTTTTTCCAAATCGATTTCATTTCCAGCGATTCAAACCCAACGTGAATCGTCACTTTCGCACTGGCACAGCTCTTAAAGCGCCTTAGAGATTTTTCTGTAGTGCTTGTGTTTGTCCTAAAAAAACAATTATAATAACGTCAACTCTCACAATTTCATCAACCTTACTAAAACCACATTTTGTCTATCCAATCCTCAGAACTGTTCAGCTTCCATGGACACAATGCCCCCCGAAAAACTGTTTTACCTTCTGGCCCTTTAGTGCTCAGATTTGAGATGGGATTTCCATAGTCGGAACCCTTTACTAGGCGCAGATTCAGCACACTATTTTGGGTGGACAAACTGTGCAGATTTTTTTATTTCATTTCCCAACAATCCATTGCGTGATTGCCATATTAAATTTAACTATTCTAACTTACATTATGACTTCTAACACTCTTTTCAATTTGTCTTCTATCCATGCTGTTTAGTTTCCATCAGTTAGTTGTGTGATGTCTGGCCTTCTCGATTTTTCCTTCAAGCTTTTTTCTGGATCCGCGTTTTTCATCATTCGACAGAAAGATACCCTTTCAGGTATCAAAAATCGGGATTCATTCTTGTCGACTATATCCCCTGCTGTCATTTTTTTGTCACGCAGTACCAACAATAACAAGATCTTGGAAGAAGTGGAGGAACAATTCCTTACTACAGATAGGAGCTGAACTCTGCCATATATATTTGCAGAATCGTGATAGAGCATATTTTAAATATTGTATTTTCAGTACGTCAATAAACACGTTGGTTATTTTCAGTATTCGCAAGAACCGGTATTTCAGTTCAATTGATTGGACAAATGCGCCAACTGATATGAACATTAGAGAACCAGATTCACTTCTCAACTGAATAACTAGTACCCTTAGTTTGTGAAACTTTCACCGAAAAGCTTATGAGTAATTTTTTAAATAACAAAAATGATAATCGTATCGAATTGTTTGGGAAATAAATATGTTCAATTCAGAATAAACTCCATGTTGTGCGTTCTTTCCAATAATGTTGATTTATTTATTCAAGATGTGTGTTTTGGACAGAATGTGACTATTTATTGATCTAATTGAAGTTAGTTATTAATATAAGTAGCATTAGCTCATCTTTGTACATTTGTAATAATCATCATGGATAGTTCATTTGCAAACTTTGAATTATCATACATTTGCTTTTGAACGTAAATGACAAGAAAGGCGAAAATTATTGAAAGACTTATACTAGACTAGTAGTAACATACTGGTATTGTTACTACATATCTTTAGACTAAGTAGTAGTCTGTTGTCATTGCTCTTTGAAGGAATATAGGAATCTTTCAAAGAAAGAAAAAAAGCAATTAATTTATTTACTTGAACTACACATCTTTATATATAGAATTTATTTCGCAATAAATTGCTTTCTTGTTTTCTTTAGAAGATTCCTTCATTTTTTTCTATATGAACATGTAGAGAAAGAAAGCAAACACTTACGTTTCCATCAATTGATATTATTCCAATTATTATATTTCTCAAACCCAAAAGGTAATCATTCCTGCACTGATTTTGAATTCACCAAGATCAGAATGTTTGCGAAGCGGTTTGATTCAGTGCAAATATTTTCATCAGAACTCTTTATACCAATTCATTCATTCATATGAATGCTTTTTGATTTTGAAAGTTTGATTATAAGTAAATTCCTAATAGCAGATTACTTTGAGTATTTATAAATGTTACAGTTGATAAACACAACCTTTATAATAGTTGAAATTTCTCTTCTGGGAGTATTTATCAATGCCCTATTTAAATATATTCCTGTTTGAAGTGGCTTTCCAGATATTTCGTTGAGATCAAAAACTATTTATGTATACGTCAATTGCGGTAAACATTTCTCTGTTGTTTGACTTCAATAATTAATTTTTTATAATTATATCTACAAATTATTGTTACGTGACCTGGCAAAATATTATTTTGTTAATGTAAAAATAAGAGTGGTGTGACACATTAAGATTGGTGCATGTGCTTGTTTTGTTTGTTTTCGAAGAAATAAATGAAATTATCAATTACTTGGTGTTTCACTATGTGCTTTAACATTACCCGACTCATTTTAATTCCAAGCATCACTAGGTTCATCGCATGCAACTAACAATTACTCCGAGTTTTCAAATTTTCGACATGCACACTACCTAATCATGTACCGTTTCAGAGGAGAGAGGAAAAAAGAAAAAGAAGAAGCGACTTCAAAAACTCAAGTTTTTTTTAATTCTCTCTGTGATTGCAAAGAAAATCGGTCTACTCGCTAATTTGTTACAAACCGCCCTCCTTTTCAAACTGGCCCTATTAGGAATTGGTCTCTTGGGAGTGTCAGTTGCGAAACTGGTGATTCTAGTCAAACAAGGGAAACAGAAGACAATATACTATGAAAATTCTCACCACGATCATCACTATGAACACGAGGATGATTGGGAACACGACGATCACCACGGATGGGGGAGAAACTTTGCGCAGAATTTGGCATATGCCAAACAAATACCTGTCCAATAACTTAACTGTAGTGACGTGTTTTTAGAAGTATCATTTCGAGTAGAGTTGACTAGTCATAACCAAAATGAGAATTGTGAGAACCCATTGAATCTGAGTTTATTGTTGTCTAGGTACTTAAGAGAATAAGTTCCTTATATTATCGTTCATGCCCTAAATCAACAAAAAAGTAGATTCCATATCTAACGACGAAAACTCTTATATAACTTTCTGAGTGACTTATGATGCACTGTTTGGAACCTTTGGTGTAGTAATGAATATTACTGGAGTTTTTTCCCAACACCAAATCGTTATTTTTAACACCTCGACACGTGTTTCGATCACCAAGTGATCATCTTCAAAGAGGAAGATTAAAACTAGGAACTGATGCGAGCTAACCCTATTTATGCTATAAAGGTAACTCATCCAGGTAAACCATCCAGGCGTACCAACCATACAGGTATACCAACCTAAATTAATTTTACAATTTTGCCTTATCTATTATTTTACAATATATGTTTATATAAAACAATTTTCAGCTATATAAAATTGTCTATCCAAATTTATTTTTGCAATGTGTCCTTATGTAGTAATCAGTAAACCCAACAACATTATTTTATTTTATTTTAACAAGCTATATAGTATGCCCTTTGGTATAGGTCCGTCATCGTTATTCGATGGTTATTGTTGGTACGCCTGGATGGTTTACCTGTATGGGTTACCTTTATAGCATAAATAGGGTTAGCTCGCATCAGTTTCTAGTTTTAATCTTCCTCTTTGAAGATGATCACTTGGTGATCGAAACACGTGTCGAGGTATCATAGGTCAAATAAATTCTCAAGATGATACTTCTCTACGTGATGTTCCTGACACTCAAACGTCTACTAATTGACTGGTCATCGTCTTTTTCCAGTTAATTTTTTCTTCATTTAGTGGCATTAGTAATGTTCGTGAGTGACATTATTCCCTCTCCAAATTACTCGGAATTGTAAATACTCATAAGTTATTATGAGTATTTTACTCATAATAACTTATTTTGAATTATGACTGGAATGTCCCTAAGATGATCTTCCATTCTATCTATCTGATCGTTAGTCTAATACCTACCCTTCTGTGATCTGTTTCATGTTATCCACAATCCGTTCGTTGATTTTCTTAACTTCGCCTCTCATATATTTTACTTCATTTCCAACCTTAAATATTTCACCATGAAATTGTTGGGTTTTTTCTGTAATTCCTCTCTTCTGACCTCGCCTGATTTCGTTGTTTTACCAGACTGAACGTTTTCCATATTTCTGATCACGCTTTCTCTTTGCGAAATATCTTTTAGTAACCGGTCCTGTTCTTCTTTGTTTTTTAAAACGTCTCTTGTACTTCCCTTTGTTTCTTTTTTATCGTCCTTTCATGTTGCTCTTCCTTTCATCTCGACCTAATCGTTTAGGCTTGTTGAAAAGTATAACTGGAACCTCTGGTAGACAGGCATTGCTCCCAAACATCAGATTTGCTAAAATCTTCTTGACGCGCTTTTCACCAACCAAGTTGGCGACTTCAGGAGATGAAGTAGACTAGATAGTAGCAGTTCTGGTGCGGTTTTGCACCAGAACTGCAACACCCTTCTCGAAGTATGTTTCACCTGCCAAGTTAACGTTTTCAGGAGATAGAGTTAGTAGACAATAGACAGTCTACATGATCTTCATCTTTTACCAACTTGGTTGGTTAACCGCGTGTCGGGAAGTGTTGCAGTGCGTGGTAGTGCTTGTTTTGGCTTAAGTTAGGTTAGGTCCAAAGTGAGTGGGTCTATTCGACCCGCCACCGCAACCCGCAAGGGTTTATTGTGGCTCAAATATATTCACACTCAACCAAATGAACCCAGCTTCCTAACGAAGCCGATTAGTTTGTATGGTGAGTGGTGTTTCAGGTCAGATGGTAAGAGTACGGCTCTGCCGAACCTGATGTGGTCCCCAGCAGGACAGGCACAAAGTACGTGCTCTGATGTTTCATTCTTTTCCAAACAGTGACACACACTGTCTTCCGACAGTCCGAGTCTCTGCATATGATAATTCAAATGACAGTGACCTATGAGAAGACCTGTTAGACATTGTAGTTCATCCCTACTGTAGTCCAACAACTGTTTGGTATCAAACTTCGAAGGGTGAATAAACGTCTTGGAGTGAGCCAATCCTGGAAGATTCTGCCAGAAGTCTATAAATTTTCTTGCCATCCAGGTGTTCAATCTTTGTTTGGCAAAGCATAAAGCGATGCCAATGGTAGGTTTTGGTCCGATAAAGCTGCTTGCAGCACCCTCCTCCATACAAGAGACAATCTGTTAAGTCTACCTATCGAGGAGAGTCGTTTTTGGCAATTTACTAGCAATTTAGACGTTACTCGGTAGGAGACAAGAGCTTCCAACGCCGCTTGACTGTCGGAGAATATTATTTTTATTGACTTATGTATGAGGTTAGATTCTTCCAATCTCTTTGCAGCGTGAATTTCCGTTTGAAATACAGTCGCATTGGTTCCTAGGCAGATTGATATATCTGTCCTGGGTCTGCGACTGAAAACACCTGCATCAGAACCGGGAGGTTCTGAGCAGGTTTGGAGGTTTGTTTTTGATCCATATGTTTTGGGCTTAGTCGAACTAATCTAGTCTATTTATAGTGAAAACGACCATTTTGCTATAAACGACCTCGTCGTTCTATGTAATCGCGATTAATAATGAATTTTTTGCCTGCGTTCGATATACAGAGTGGTCCAACGAAAAGTATGCTCCTTGCTTTTCTCCTTTTTTTGTAACTTAACGCAAAAATTCTCGGAGAGGTCAATTTTGCTTTTGAGGAGGACACATTTTAGATGTATTTTTCTACCTGTGCCTTCAACCCTCTAGCGAGGGTGAGTAACAACCCTAAAATTTTAAATGGAAAGTGGGGTCGACTGATATATCATTTGAAAGGGCACAAAATTCTCTTTCCAATGATACCTAATTTGTTGTATTTACTTAAATAGTTATAAAAAAAGCAAGAACATTTACTCGATATTTTTTTTTGGTGTTAATGAAAATGCGGAAAAAACGGCATTTTTATCACTACTACATTCCTCAATTTCTCTCGTGCGTTTTTTGGTTCAAATAACAACATCAGATAAGTGTACAAAAATAATTTAGGCAAACGTTCATTGATTCAGTTCGGTTGCTTTTGAAATTATTTCAACTTTACTGTAAAAATGGTTTATTCCATTCCTGAACGAGTTAAAATTGTTGAACTTCATTATCAACATAATAGTTGTGCTAGACTTATCTTTCCAATGATACCTAATTTGTTGTATTTCACTCAAACATGTAGGTATTATGAAGAAAAACAACTACAACCTAGTACTTTGAAATGTGTAATTGACTTAGTAGAATCCTACCTCAGCAAGTGCTGAAAATGTGACCCATTGGCTTCCATACAATAATACAGATTTTGTTCAAATCTATTCCTAACATTCTGTAGCATATCAGGTGTAATACTTCTGCACTCTGCTGTAATTCGTTGGCGAAGATCTTCTATGGACTCGGGCTGCGTAGCAAAACATTTATTTTTCAAGTGTCCCCAAAAGAAAAAGTCTAAAGGCGATAAATCAGGTGACCTGGCAGGCCATTCGATGGGGCCTCTCCTTCCAATCCACCGTCCAGGAAACCGGTCATCTAAAAACTCTCTTACCGGAGCAACATAGTGAAGAGGTGCTCCATCTTGCTGGAAATGAAGCCGATCATCATTATGATTTTGGTCATTTTCGATTATTTCTGTTATGAGAGGATCAATTGTATCTTCAAGCATGTTCAGGTAGACCTCACCAGTTAAATTCCCAGGAATAAAAAGTGGCCCTATGATATGACTAGACATTGATTTTTTGAGGGTACTGGGTATGGACCTCTCGGAATAAGTGTGGGTTACTGTCATCCCAGTAACGGCAATTATGCCTATCCACAGCTCCATTAAAAAAAAAGTACTCTCATCGGAAAAGCACGTGTTGAATGATAGGTGCGGATCATCAATTAGTAGCTGGCTCAGTTGTTCACAAAATTGCAGCCTTCTATCAGGATCATCTTCATTGAGTTCCTGTACTGATTTAATTTATATTATGGACGAACGGGAGACACCTGAGGCTGCAGTAAGCTGACGGGTACTTTGAGTATGATCCAATTCAACATGTCCCAAAACAGCGACATCCACTGCTTCATTTCTGATCGGTTTCCGTGGCTGGTGTTTCACATTACAGACAGATCCGGTATCGACAAACTTTTGGACTAACTTGGCAACGTACGAATCATTCACATTTTTTCCGGGATGAGTGTTATTAAAGAGGCGAGAAGTAAGTCTAGCACAACTATTATGTTGATAATAAAGTTTAACAATTTCAACTCGTTCAGGAATGGAATAAACCATTTTTACAGTAAAGTTGAAATAATTTCAAAAGCAACCGAACTGAATCAATGAACGTTTGCCTAAAGTCTTTTTGTACACTTATCTGCTGTTGTTATTTGAACCAAAAAACGCACGAGAGAAATTGAGGAATGTAGTAGTGATAAAAATGCCGTTTTTTCCGCATTTTCATTAACACCAAAAATATCGAGTAAATGTTCTTGCTTTTTTATAACTATTCAAGTAAATACAACAAATTAGGTATCATTGGAAAGAGAATTTTGTGCCCTTTCAAATGATATATCACTCGACTCCTCTTTTCATTTAAAATTTTAGGCTTGTTACTCACCCTCGCTAGGGGATTGAAGGCACAGGTAGAAAAATACATCTGAAATGTGTCCCCTTCATAAGCAAAATTGACCTGTCCGAGCATTTTTGCGTTAAGTTACAAAAAAAGGAGAAAAGCAAGGTGCATACTTTTCGTTGGACCACTCGATATATTGGCGTTATGGTGATGTGAAGATGTACCCAGTGGCGAATGGTGTAACAATATTGACCTGGTTATGGAAATAGTATCTATCGTGTTTCAATCGTTTAAAATTAATTTCCTATACTCTAGAACAGAGGTCTCCAAACTACGGCCCGCGGACCAAATCCGGCCCGCCAGTGTCATCAATCCGGCCCGCAACAGCCAATGATTTACTGTCATCAATCTGGCCCGCGATAGCCAATGTTTACCTAATTGTTGTTACTATTACTATGATAAGTTGAAGAAGAAAACACAGAATGATAATTACTCGGTTTTATTTACTTGCAAGGTAAAACTTAACGACAGAAATGATGACAAAGAAAACTTAAAAGTATCTAAGTTTAAGCATATTAATAACTAACAAATAATTGAAATGAATCACAGTAAAACAAAAACACTAATGAGATTTATTTAATTGTGATAAGAAATATAGTTAAGGGCAGAAATTGGCCCTTGGAACAAACTGAAAAAATCATTATGGCCCGATGGCTTCAAAGTTTGGAGACCCCTGCTCTAGAACATTACCTCGACTTTTCTTAGGAGACACACTGTAGTTTTTACGCTTTTAGAAAGTATTGTTTACGAAACAAGTAAAAACAATATATTATTCTAGTAATAGTAGGATAAGTTATGGGTCAAATATTTCATAAATGTTTCTGTTAGGCTCCGGTAGACAAAACACACTCGTTTCAAAAATGGCTCCAAATGTAACGATGTGTGAAATGAGAAAGAAAAAAACAGAACATGAAATATCCAATCCTCTCAGTTATAGAACCAATGTTCAAAAGGGATTTTCATTCAATTTGATATAATAGTTTACACATGAACTATCCCACTTTTACAGAGTGAACGTTGTTACAATTCAATTAGAGAGAAAAAAATTAGAGATATTAGGGCGAAGATGAAGTTAACATCTCGAAGTCTCAACAACGACTGTCAGTCAGTCGTTCGTGATATCATTTTGAATATAAATTTTACGTAGATAAAATTAGAAGTGAATCAAATACAATTATTTTACTGATTCTTATAATGAATAAAGGAGACTTACGCGAAAAGAGTTTCCGAAGCAAATAGAAAAGTAACAAGTTGCAATAGTAGTTAATCTATTCAAATTGCCAAAATTGTTATTTGACTATCAGTTCGTTTTCCCCTGAGAATGACATTACTTATCACAATTCCTGGGGCCAGTGAATACATCAAGAGAACTTCGAATCCCCATTTCGGTTCCATGAAAAAAGACAGATGGATTTCGAACAACTTATCAAACAGTCTATCTTCTAGACTAGACTAGACCTTATTTGGGGTTGAGAACCAGATCCGAAAAATATTATAAGTTGCCTTTACTGCATGTACTGTCTACATGTTCAGCATATGCAATATTAGTATTTATCTAATGGCATGAGGTCACCCTGTCAATATGGTGGCTTTCGATGGTTTTTTATTTCCTTCTATGACAACTGGATATTTATTTCAGAAGCGTCTTGCTAGTGAAACCATTCATCTGAATGTTAGCAAACTATTTGTTTTCAAAGAAGCACTCTAAAAGATAGCATTAGGATACCAATAACAATCCAAGTTTAATTATCTCTCTTCGGTAGTCACATCGACTGCTTAGATTGGAGCTCTGTTCGCTCAAAAATTGTTTAGTAGCAGGAATCGATATATATAGGTATATAGACTAGCAGACTACTTTTATGAATTTGACACTTTTAAGGATTGAGTGGTTCAGTAGTTCAAAGACTCAAATATTAATTGAGTGTGTGAGCATGATCTGCCCTGAATTATCTCACAACAAGAAGCATATGCAAAAAAGGCTTTCTGAGACAAAAATGCTTGTATGATGTATGACATCCATCGTGGTATTAGACCCGGAAGTAGTAGTTTCATGATTGGCAATGACAAATCCCACTGCGTAGAATATCAAGTCCACATTGGATGATATTTGCATCAATTTAACAAGAACATCATCTTTTCCCCTTTTTTTGTTTTTCATACACATCCACAAAGGATCATGGTTGAAGAACAAACATGAAATAAAACCATGTTGTCTCTTTCTTGTAAACGACAAATTCAAATATATGTGTGTATGCTTAAAATATGTTGTTCCGTTAACCAGCTACAAACGACAACCCTCAGAAGTCGAAACTTGTGCGAGCTAAGGACTAACGAGGTCTTTCTTTTAACCGTAATTCCTAACACGTCTAATATAGGTAATATTACAGTAAAACAATAAAAATATGTTACGTGATATTAACAATTTTCCAGTTAGTCAAGTTTTGGGTCAAAGATGATAGGTCTTTAGAATTCAGAAGAGTTGTGCATATAACGTTACTATTCTGTCAATTTCCAGAACATGAATGGTAATATAAAAGCCTTAGAGTATGATAAATCAGTTCAAGGGTTCAACTTATCGCAAAGTAGGTATATTTATCTTAATTTATGAATTGTTAGAGAATATGACGATATTTGTAAAATGAACGGGTTGAATGTGCAATAATTTGTTCATACCGCTTGAGACTTGGAAAAAGTTCTGCTTTCCCTTGTGTTTATTTACTATTAAAATTTAGTATTAATTATGTAAATCTAACTGATAACAAATATATATTTTTTAAACGGTTTTGATTGTTTTTTAATTCCCCCAATGAAATTATGGAAAAATATTTCGTCTTTTATGTCAATGACGTCATTTTATGACTGCATAAAGAAACTCAAATGGTGATCTATCTAGTCGCAAGATCACATCGCCTTGACTATTTTATTTTGATCATAATTCCAACTTTGAATTTGGAATTGCAAATCCAACTACAATCCAAAGGATAAAAAAGACAATTGAAAAAATCAATGTAATCTCTGAATTTTTACAAGAACAAAGTAACATCTGAGATGCAAATATCAAACACGTAAAGCATTGTGGAGTAATAAACCTTAGGTGCATTTTCCCATCCTTCCACTCGCTGTAGTCAATATTATCACTATCAGTCTATTCGTGTCTTCAAACTGAAAGATACAATAATTGGAACCTCTGGTGCAGAACTATCTCAATAAAAATACCTCCTCATAAAAATAGTGAGAAAGGTGTAACCATGTTACATATAACAATGTAACATTTGGATCACTAGACTATTTACCTGCTCCTGAATGTAATATTTTTTTTTAATTTGTTGGAGAATTCTGTATATATTTCATGACTATCTTCAATTATTTCGGAAATATTCATTAATTTCAGCTTCAGTGATAATTAACTTTGAAAACCATATTCGATTTCCTTCACTACGGTTTCTCAAAAACCGATGAGTATTACTATTCATTTCGTGACAATGTGGAAAATAGATGTCCAAAATGCTCACTGCGAACTTCTTGTTGACATCCCAATCTCAAATAGAAATTTCTTTCAACGTTACTCAACATTTCAGACGCGAACGATTTCATTTTTTCAAGCTAAGTTGAGGCATTTATATTTTTTAATAATATATATCTTTTTGGTATATATAAGTCTAATTACGTTAGATCAGGAGATCGAGCAAGTCATTCCATGCAAAACTTGCTCTAATTGTGTTATCTAACATTGCCATCATTTGCTCATGAAAAATTCTTTTTTTTATCATCATTGTCAATCATGATGATCTGTGTTGCTATCTTCTTTCAATGAATGGTCAACATTTTTTAATAACAAAATACGCATTCCCAGCATTTTGTGGACATTTATTTATTATCGATTTCACTCCATTTGGATGATATTCATAATTTATAATTTCTAAGAGTCTCATATCAACTGACAATCGTTTCCAATAGATAATCAATCTATTCAGGGACAACGTGTTCAAACCATTGACAATCTTCGTGATACGTGATACGTACGTCCAACACAGTTGTCGTATATGGTAAAGTAAACTAGAACAATAACAGTGCTTCTGTCTATACATACAATGTTAACCAGGTGAACAAATAAAAAATACTTAACGTTATTTGCAGAAACTATTTAACTGAAACTATGATGAAACTACTTCATGTGTGAAATTGTTTTCCTCATTTTATTATGGTATGCATAATGAATTAAAAAGGTGTCTGCAAATTTTCTAATCGTTCCAATCTCAGCAATAAATTTCAAGAAAAACGAAACTCCATTTGGTGATGTGTTATATTTTAATATCTGGATACAGCTTTCGATAGTTTTCTTTAGCTTCTTCTTGTGAAACTCAGACATTGTCGAGTGAATATTACTGAAGTTTTTTCCCAACAACAAACCGTTATTTTAATACCTCGACACATGTTTTAATCACCAAGTGGAAGATTCAAGAGGAAGATTAATCTTTCTCTTCCTCAAGAATAAGATTAATCGTCCTCTTTCTCTTGAAGATGATCACTTCTTGATCACTTGGTGTTTCGATCACCAAATGATCATCTTCAAGAGATAGATCAATCTTTCTCTTGAGGAAGAGAAAGATTAATCTTCCTCTTGGAAATGATCGCTTGATGATCGAAACACGTGTCAATGTGTTAAAGTAACGGTTTGGTGTTGACAAAAAATTTCAGTAATATTTATTACTACACCAAAGATTCCAAACAGTATATTGTATTAACAATAATATTGTTACAACAAGTATATTGTAGAGTAAAAATAAAACACAATCAAAGTAAATTGGCTAAAACTCTACACGAAATCTCAGTTTTATTTGGGATATAATGATAAGAACTCTTATCTATCTAGTCGTGAGTTATGTTTGGGAAGAAATCTTATTTCGTGAAAAACGCTAAAGTTTTGTTGACTAAAAGTTGAAAGAAATATCGTGATATCGTCAGTTAATGAATAATTCATCAATTTCCGGGGTTGACATATGCCCCAACGAGTCATCATTTTACATTAGTTACGTGAATATTTTGTTGAACAAAATTTTCACTGAATTAGTCGTGGGAAGATATCTTAGGAATTAGATCATCAGCTCTTAGGTTATATGGAGTTAGAACCATGAATATAAAATTCCACTCCTGTTAATGCAAATGAACCGAGTTTATTCACTATAAAATACATCTTTCATGATCTGTACACACATAAGTTAAATTCCACTCATGCTCATGGAAGCAAATCGGGTTTATTCATACTTGCAATATACACATCAACATTGTCTAAGGTTATCTAAAGAAATACTCATTTACGAAATGTAATTACGTACTATGGTATAATACTACTTCCTCGAAACAGGATGGAATTTTTTTCAAATGAAATTTATTATCATTGATTTTAAAAACGTAAACATCTCTTGATATGTTCTCATAATTTGACTTTTTTTTTAATTTGATTGACTACTTATGATAAAAATTATCAAAAATAGTTCAGTGATTTGGCAAACCAGTCGCTTAGGGTCAAAACTGTAAATTTGGCCTAGGATTTAAAATATCTGTAGTGTATATTTTGTGTAGTATAATAGTTATCTATATAGATCACCAATTTTTTTATGAATCGGAAAAAAACACTTTTCTCACACCAGTACGGATATATTGTTTCTTGATACGAATCAGGAGTAAAAACTGAATTACACATCTGGGTCTATTATTATCAGGTTGTTTCAAAAGTTTTGTCGGTTATATGTCATATGTATATATGTTAAAGGTTATTTACCCGTCATTAGTATGAGTCTGTTTGGTTTTGAACTCACCAGGTCACGATCTATGCTATTACTCGAATGAATAAATTAACTACTTTCTAATTCTTTATATTTCGATATGACTGATAGATTATTTGGGAATAATTAGTATGGAAATACATTTAGTTTGTGTATGTGAATGTGTTATTAAAATAAAATTAACATTTGGGTCGCAACAAAGAGTATTATTTATTTAATGAATTCGCTTTTAGGATGCATAGCAAACGCTTTTCCACATGTGCTGAGAAGAAAATAACACATGATTTTGAATACAGAGTCGAAGGTGTATTAGTGGCCTAAGACCGCACTTCCTGAAAATGAGATTTTGAGAAATGGACGCATATATTTATAGCGAGCGCTTTCGATAGCTGGTCGTGCTTTCATCTTCAAGGCTCTACTCAAACTGAACATGTCATCCTCTTGTTTGTCCTTTTATGCGGTCAGAACACCTTAGTGCAGGTACTGCAGGTACTCAAGCTGAATTTGCCTGTATTGTACACCCTGTTTAGGTTTTTGTCTCCTTCTTTTTCATAGCTGTTTATTTTTTGTGTTATTTTCGTGTTTGGCTTGTATGTGATCTTAATGTTCAGAGGTTTGAAGATGTTTATTAGTTTTTTGGTCACTTGATTTTCGCAAGAATTTACAGTACGTACTCGTTTTTTATTTGAACTACCTACTATTGGTATCGAGTGACAGTTCAATAAAAACTCAAGAATAATCAAGGAGCAAGTTTACAAACATTGAACAATTCCAAAATTTTCTAAAAAATATTTTTTCAGTCGACAGGTCTCTAATATCAGCTATACATAAAAATTATTGAAATTTTCTGTAATTTGTTCAACAGCATATTGTGAGATCTTATACTTTTCACTATATAGAACTAATATATCCATAACATTATTGAATTCGCCACATTCTGAAATTTTTTGGAATAGACATTTTTCAAACTTTTTTGAACACCCAGTGAAACAAGTCCTCTACAATGAAGAATTCACTATGCAAACATCATTTTTGCCATAAAATATTTAAATATGTCAAAAACGGTTAGATTGAGGTGTAGTACATGCTACAAGAAATCTGACTGGAATATTATCTCTAGGATCTGAAAATATAGTTATATACAGAGTATTCTTTCCAAAATTAACAAATTTACTACCACTTCCCGCGTAACCGGAAGTGCAAAGATGTTGGTTAGTTTGTCACATCGGCATTAGTATTCTATTGAATTCTACACATTCCGGTTGTTGATAATTTTCGTTCGAATTCTAAATTACAGTTACTTTGTATTCAATGCAATAATAAAAAAAAACAATTATCGAAAATGATGCATATATTCGAGTGATTTGCCCATAGAAGAATTTTTAAAAATTTGGAATTTTCAGAAACACTCCTAGCTGAATATATAGAATGGTATATTGCTAAGTTTGTTTCAATAATACTATGATAATGATCATACGAGCTGGTGGAGAATTCTAAGATGCTTCATGTTGAGTAATATAAATGAAGGTAATTATAATACTTGAATGGTTTCAATATCATAAATACAGGAAATTAAAATAGCACTTGTGAAAAAATCTTTGTTATCAGTTTTTCAAGTGGGATCAGGTTTTCATGAGTAACATTCCATTTACAACTGTGTTGCACCTCATTAAATACGATAAGGCAACGTCATTATCGTCTTTCCAAAATATAATTAAATTATATTGATGTATAATGATATTGAAAATATAAATATATAGAGAAGTACTTCTTCCAAAACTGTATATTAAACCTATTGTAGAGGAAGAATAGAAACAGAACACGTCTCCTACACGATGCATCAACAACTCTCTGCAACACAACATGTTACGAGTTACGACAAAACCGTAAAATGTTTTGACAAAATGTTTCTTAAATTCTAGAACATTTATATTTGTGATGCACTGTTTTGGAACCTTCAGTGTAATAATCAATATCATTGGAGTCTTATCCCAACACCAAACTGTTATTTCCACCACCTCGACACGTGTTTCAATCACCAAGTGATCATCTTCAAGAGGAAGATTGAATCTCATGATCACTTGTTGATTAAAACACGTGTCGAGATGTTAAAAATAATGGTTTGGTGTTGGGATATAACTCCAGTGATATACATTTATATTGTTTAAGTTCCAGTATATTTGTAGATTTTCTTCTATGAAAAATGACAACTTCAATTTATTGGAAATAGTGGAAATTCAGGAAATACAACGCTCCTAAAAATCATCATTTCGATATCGTTCATCATATCAATCAAACCATCGTGGTGACCTGGAGATGTTCGCTATATTTCCTAGACTATCCACAAATCATCATCAGCCATCATATCATTCGTATCATCTGCGTTATCACATGACTCTCTGTTCTATAAAATCGTAATAATCCTTTCAGAGGTTGATAACCATATGCGAGAATATAAGAAGAAGAAGAAATACGGACCCATCGCAAAAATTATCCACCTCATTCATAAAATTATCTTCGGAGTAGTGGTTGTCACGCTGCTTATTTTTGTTCTGAGATTCTTCTATGCTGGTATTGCACTGGGGTACTTTTTACTAGACGTCAAGTATTTCGTCATGAAGGCCATCAAATTTTGGATTTGGATTAAACAATACAAGAGTGTCGAACCGATAATTCATTACGAGCACGTGGAGCATGATCACCACGGTTCAAGCGACAGCCACGTTGAATATGAGCACGATTTCGATGATCACAATCACCATCACAGCAATAATCCTTACTGGGGAAAAGAAGATTATGCCCATTCGTTAGCTTACTCCAAGCAGAAACCAGATTCAGTCTCATCTTGGTGGGGATAAACTTCAACAAATATTGTTTGTTAATCGTTTATTTCCATTTGTTCCAATACAGTTATTTATTTAGGTTCAATTAGTTGATTTATTTCCTTATTTATTAAGAGTATCTCATTATCTTTAAGTTATTTCATTTACCTTATATTATTTCATTAAGTTTTTTATTTACTGAAACGTTTTACATACGTTCAGATGAAGTTACAAGCAAGGTTTAAATTCACGAACAAACTTTTGTGGTGTTAGGATAGTTTTAATAGGTTATAGATCAAATGGTTATGAGGTATCCAATTTATCCAATGATCGCCACATATTACTAAATAAACTGCTAAGTATTGGGATCGGGGAAACTGTTTTGTTATGGCTGACTGATTATTTATCACAACGCAAACAGGTAACCAAAATAAAGGATTCAGTGTCATCATCTCACGATGTCATTTTCGGGTACCTCAGTGGAGTGTTTTGGGACCTATATTATTTTTAAATCTACTTGAATGATATAGATACCATCCATGGTTGTGATTTCATGAACCTTTTTGCAGAAACAGTAGCTGATCAAATGAATAATGAACTAAGAAATGTTTTCAATTACATGAATCGCAATAAACTAAAACTCAACACCTCCAAAACAAAATATATGATCTTATCAACTGGTTATGAGCTATCACTCATCAACAATCTCAACATAAGATGACAAATTGCAGGAGATGCACTTAACAAGAGCGAGTAGCTCCCAAAAATTCCACCTTCCTCGAACTAATTTGACTAGTACGATGAAGTCTTTATTTTATAAAGGTTTGAATGAGTATAACAAACTCCCACTTTCGTTGAAAGATTCAATGAATGTTTTCCAATTAAAAAAAAACTCATAGAACTATATAAAATATTATCCTTAATTTTCTTTTTCTGTTTGCTAACATATTTATTATGTATATCCTCATGTTGAAACCATTCTGGAATCATTGAAAAATGGTTTTTATTATTTTTTTTCCTTCTATCATATCATCATTTTTGTTATTTATGTCTTTTATTTATATATTTTTAAAATAATCTATGTATATTAGGATGTCCTAAAGAAATCAATAATTATTATTGAGGTTGAGGTTGAGTTGAAAAGTAAGTAAGGACTTCAACATAGAATACTTCCCAAAAGTGATTGATAAATTCTGCAATTCAATTTCATTTTCAAATTGGGATTCGGACATGTAATATTTTAGGCCCCACCTCTTTACCGGTAAAGGAAGGCAACCTCAACTCTACAAATTCAAATGGTTACAAAGATATCCTAGCGATATTGTTTCATTCTGAATACAACAAAAAACTAATGAATAACGTGAATATTAATGAAAATATAATTTAATAAGAAATCAAGCGAACACATTTTAAGTTGAAGCCAGAGCATGTCGTCATCGTATGTAATCACCTCTATTTGAAGTTTTTAGTGAATTGAAAAACCATTTACTCTAGAAAAGTCTAACATTATCGTTTATTCGAGAGTCTGGCCAACCCACGCTACCTAACCAGAATGGGGCCGGTTTTCACCATAATTGATAGCAGGATTTAACCTGTGGGATTCGGTACTGGAAACATTATTGAAACACGAAAAACACTGTTTGTAGAACCTCTTGAAACGGGGTTTTTCAAACCTGAATCAAAACTAGACCAATTATAGGTAAGCAGCGACTTTGAACACTCAATAAATAAATGACTTCATATTTTGAACCGATTTGGATATTTTCTTTTCATATGGGACAAATACAATGTACGTTTTCATTTTTGTAATTATTTATAGCTATTTTAAAAATATTTTTTTGAGTTTTGCTGGATCAATGTTCAATAAATAATAAAAATAAAAAATGAGTGACTGTAATCATGAGTTTATGCTAAGAACATATTTATCGTTAAAAATATTTTCAAGGTAATGAAGTCTGTCTTTTCCTGGTCGTTCGAAAAATGTATTACAAATAGTATTTGTGTATTTGAATAATTTCGACCCCCAGTTGTTATTATTATTGGAAAAGACTGTGCCCCGTTCACAAAACTTGCCATGTTTTTCATCATCGATGATTGATTTTATTTTTGAAGTAATAGCGACATGAACTCAATAAAGTTAAAAAAAATCTCAAAATGTTAGCAAAATGGTAATAATATTACGTCGGAACCTAGATTTTACTGGTGATTTTGCTACCCTCAATTGAGTCTATGGCGATTTCTTCTTTAAATTGATATGGTAGATTTTATTATTTTCTCGGGTTTTCTAGAAAATTTGATATTCATAAATAAATGGGTGGAGAATTTTTGATAAAAATCAACTCGGCTTTGGATGAGCCAGTATATTCTCTTTTTTATTAGCTTAAAGAATCTATATTATGAAAATTAACAGTTATGTTAGTGCATGCTCCGTTTTAAAGATTCTGAAAAATAAAAATCACTTAAATAAACCTCCCTGAGATGCGAACATGACTCTATTTCAACGATACTTTTTGCTATTTCAAATTTTTTTTTTGTCTTGAGCAAACGTACTAAAGAACATATTTGTGCCAAATTATATACCTATAAATGTGATTTTGTCGAAATTGCTTCAAATGTTCTACAAACCGTGGAGATTTGGTGAGTATATCTAAAAGGGGTTGAAAAAGTATTAAAAAAAGGATTTTTTGTTAAATCCATGTTTTCTATGTTTCAACAATGTCCCCATTGTTTAAAATGGAGACTATTTCAACGAGGTATTTGTAATGACTTAATCTAACGAACCACATATGTTGAATTCTGCTTTCGATTCATTATGCTTTTTGAATAGCACGATTGTGTTACTCTACCAGACCATATAAAGGGGCCAGGGGAAAACGTTTATGTCCAATATTTGTCGGATTTGAAATTTAGATCGCATATTCGTTTCCGGGGAAGAAACGTTCAGATCACCTAAATAATGGTGATTGGAGTTTTCATGTCCAGGGGACATGTCGTCATCGGACCTAAACGTTTTAACATTTAGGTCCTGTAGCGGCCACAGCTACCTAGAATGTGATCGTAACATGAGTTTGATCAATCAAAAATGCACTGAAACGCCCGATGATTGGCGTGAAGTGCTAATAAGTAGCAGAGTAGAGCTGTCACCTTTTATAATCGTAAACTGTGAAGAAGATGTACAGTTTCAAAACATGGATACAGTATATATCCGAAATGTACAGAGAAACATGCCCCCATGCAAACGACAAATATTAGACTGGTCAAAATTGTCAAAGACGAACCGTAGTTCATATTGCAGAAGAACTCATATTTCCCTGCGTTCATTAAGTCTTCGATTTAGAGATCTGCAACACTTAAAGAAGTTTTCACGAAGAGCGGATTCAAGAAATATCTACTCCAACATAGATGATAAGGATGGGAATAAGGATGAGTATATGGATGACCCGCCAATAGACACTGATGAACCAAACTACTAGGGAAGATATGTTGTTGCCAGGAAATTCACTTTGAATAAACATTATTTTGTAAAAATTTCAATTTTCCTCATAATAGTCTAGGTTTTTAAGCATGGTTGTTATTTTTAACAAATTTTACAACCCAAATTTTACTAGCTTGTTGAAAGTAAACTTTTTTTTCTGTTTTAAAAAATGCATATGAATGGACATAAACATTTTCCCCCTGGACCCGTCACACATTAATTTTAGGAATACTCGTATTATGCATAAGCTACCACCATCTGAAGTGAATCTAGAAAAAGCCAATAACATCGAATTTGTTTTATGACCTTGCAATTCAATATATAAATTAGTTTTGAAAAACTTTTATCTGTTGTATTCAGAACTACAGTTAGGTTTTCTAGTCCTATAGGGAGACAGGTAAGAGGAGGTTGAAAAACTACATAATCGAATAATAGCTTCCAAAATGAATTTTTTTATTATCATTAATGACAATTCTACAGAACGTGTTCGTTACTTTTGGAACTGTCAGTACCGTGTTATGTGATTGAATAAATAACAATTTTGTGAAATATTTAATTATAACAAAATGCGATATTATAATGTATTGAATATCAGTTCTTGGGTGTGGTGGTAATTATTTTTATTTCATTCTATCCAGTAAATCGATCTACTGTTTACTCAATTGCGACTGGTGAATTGAACATTGCGGTTCTTGATACCGTAATGTATTGACTAGCAATATTTTTTATTTCTGAAAGCAATGACGTTTTAGTTTCGACTTTTGACCAGTTCTTACACAAAAGTGTTCTTACTGAAAATTTCACTATCTGTACAAAATGTTCAAGCTCTGAACACTATTTTTGCCGTATTGACGGTAAAAATAGATTATAATAATAACCATTATATGTCATAATTCAAATTCATAGCTATAGAGAAAATCATATACGGCTATACACCACTCTTCAACCAACCCTATTGAATGATCAACGTCATGTAATTTTAAATAGACCTCAAATTACGTGTTTTTTCATATTAGCTCAACTAAACTTAGCAAATCTATAGTAAATCTACAATCTTTTTACAGAGTTTAGGCTTTTACTAGCAAAATATTTTTTTCTAAACAATAAACTGGTTTAGTCATCGAATAATTTTTTTTCAAGAAGGGTAAGTTGGGTAACAGATAGCAATTGCCATCTCCAATCCCAAGTTCCATGTAAAAATCTTCAATGATTCGAGAATTACCTAGTGAAAAAATACTTTTCCAAGAGCCCTTATCCGAAAATAATTAAAGAAAGAAGTTTCTCTCTTCTCAAAATACGAGAGTCAACACCAAGTAATTCAAAATACCATATATAGAAAAGTTGTCTGATAAACTTGGAATTTTACTTAGTAACGAACATATTAAAGTGACCTATTCTAATGAAAATAAAGTTCGAAAGTATTTTTTCTCAGAAAAAAAAACTAAAACACCGCAAGACAATCCAACAGTGAACAAATTGATCTGTGAAATCTGTCCCAAATGCTTTGTTGGTCAAAAACGCCACAGCCCATGTTGGACATGAAAGAGAATATGGACGCATTGTTGACTATTCTAAATGTTCAATCATATTTATCCAAGAGACTTCTGAGTGAAATTTTACATATCGTCGAACACGAAAGTGTTAACACTGGAAGGTATGTGGATGGTCTTAAAACGGTTCATTTCAAGGTAAGCAGTAAAATACCTGAATAATTCCCTTTTTTTTATTCTCAATTTTTTGTCATTGATAAAGACAGATACCATCTTATCAGTATCATGGATAAAGCCATTCGTTTGTTTCATGTATTTATGTAGTGTTGTTGTTTCGAAAAATTTTATTATTTCAGTTGCTAATATATCTGATGTTTTTAAAAATAGTTATATTTTTAACACGAAGAGATTTTATTTATTATTAAAGAATTAATGACTTCTCATAACTTTAAAATGATAACAGTTATAAGTTTTGTGTGTAGTATGTTTATAAAAATTCATTTTTACAGATTCCTGAAGAATAATTTAATCAAGTTCGAAACGTTGACAGGAAAACCATTGTTTTTTAAGAAAATTTGATTATGTTACCAAACTAACCCTCCTTGAAAAAAAAATTATTCTACCAACTATACTGAATGAAACATTGAAAAAATATGGAATAGACTTCTAATTATCATTTTCGTATAATTTTTATTCTATCGGAGCTTAATAAATTTTTAGGTTTTTTTTACTCGTAAAATATGTCTTCACAAACACCAGTAAATGAAAAATATCAGCAAACTATAGAATAAGTTCTTGATTACAATATATTTTGCTTGATTAAAATTGATAGTCTTATTTCAAACTAACCAATAAAATTTGTAATTTAATTTATTCATGAAATTTCATAAAGACAGAATGAAATAAAATATCATACGATAATATCCGTTCGGTTACAGTACTCGTTAATATGTTGGACTTAGCTCCTACATTGCCTCTTCCGTAAAACAACCCGTACTGTAATAAGTAACCTACAGGACTCATAACGTAAAATACTATTATGTACAGTTTTGAACTGTGTATGTTTTTCGACTGAATTGTAAACAGGTATATAACTATAGCATAAAAATAATTTTTGCCATTGTCATGAACAATCTTTCATTGAAATGAACCAAATAATATTCCTATAGAAACTATATAAGTTCCTGAACTCAATAAGATTATTTCCTAATGTATTAAATGGTGAGATTTTCATCTTAAGACGCATCCACATTATGTCGCGATTTGCCGTTGGCAATGTCGATTTGGTGACGCCAGCGACTTGCCAACGTCTGCATATCTTTGACATTCATTTAGTTCAGTCTAACAACGTTCACTGACTTGTATCTACTAATTTACTTTCTCTCCGTTCTTATTGGTTTCCTTTGAAGCTACCGAGAACACTTGAGCGATTTTCATTGGCACAAGGCTGGCTTTTTGGTTCACGTCTTCATCGATTCGACTTTGCCAACTGGTCTTACCACTTGGCAAAAGGCGGCATAGTGTGGACGTTGCTTTAGGTTTCAATGGTGAACTTTCGTTGATACCACTTTAAATTTTAATATTTATTTAAGAGAATATGGACAAAAAGAAATGGACTTTGATATATCGTGCCTTGAAGTTTTTTCAAAAATTGATATTATCCAAAATCACCAGTTTAATTCTATATTATAGATGTTGTAAGCGTGGGTAACTTCATGTTCCTGACTAGTTAAATAATAATATAATTTCTATATGTAGTGCTGAAAAAAACATTTGATCGTTTTTGCAGGCTAACAATGATTCAATATTGATCTGACCAACAGAAAATATTTGTAGACATAAAATGCAAACAATTTTTTAGTATTTCGTTACCAGCATTCATTCGAACTTCTATTGTTTTCATTCTGAATGGAACGATGTGTAAACTAAAAAAGGTCCACCACGATGCTTTCATTAGAAAGGTACAAAGTAAAAGAATCAATAAAACCAGGGTGGCTTTCAGTAGTATAATTTCGAAGTATGAAAAAGTGGTTTTGAAATAATACATTTTTGGAAGTCTTCGTCGCATCGAATAATAATTTTTCTAGCATAGTATAACTTCAAGTGGATTATATTATATTTTCTTCTGAATATGTATGGTATATTGGAAGGTATGGATGATTATGATATATGGTTGACTCAATTTCTCAAATTTGATTGCTCATTTTATATTATAACTAGTCATAGGCGATATTGTTTTTATATGATTTTTTGTGCCTAATACAATAAATACATCATTTCAAAGTCTCCTGTGTTTAATTTATTTCAATTATACACACACATGCATATTAATTTTGAAATATTCTCCCAGTTGTATATTTCAGTTGGAAAAAGATAAAATTAACCCAATAGCTCTTTTAGATTATCTATCTAGTAAAATTTCTGTTCTTCCATCGCTGCATGTTCTCCAGTAGACATAATTGTAGTGTTTCAAAATTGTGTTTGTCAATGATTACATTTTCTATTGTATCAATTCACCTTTTTTTTACAATTGGTTCATTTGATAAATTATTCGTTTGTAATGAAATGGTTTCGTTAATTGTTGGTTAGTTGAATTGATATTATAAACGATTTAATTATATTTGTATGTTCAGATACAAAAGAGATACACTTAGTAAAATTAAATTATTGATTTTTTTCCGACACCCAATCAAATGAGTAAAAATAAAATGTGTTAGAACTAAAACACCATCTTTCTTCCTCTACCTTGATCATATGAAAAGGAAACAATGGAATGGAATGACAATAATTTCAAAATTGATTTTCTGGTTTATATTCACAAGAAATGAAAACAAATTTTATAAATTGCAACTTCTGGTATGAATATACCAATTAACAAAAGAAAGTGTTTGAAAAAATCGATGGTTAGTTAGTGTCATAACAAAAAAGAAATCAATGTCAGTCACTGTTTATATTTTGTTCATTTTATAATGATGAATTGATGAAAACACTTTTTTTCAATATATTCCAAATGGCAAAGAAAACTTTTTATTACATTTTTTTAAATATGCTGCATTATCATGAAATAACACAGAGTATCCTGCTAAAAATCATTTATTTGTTCACTGAGAAACTTCTTATTCCACCAGAGCAATGATTTTATTTTTATGACAATCCAACCTAAGTGGTTATTCAAAGTTTTGTGTCAGTTGGTATTTAATGTTTATTTCTTACATTATTTCTTGTAAATATTTTCTTATGCTATTCATTGGAGAGATATCCAAGTGAAATCTGACTTCCATTGTCTTTAATATAATAAATAAAATGGATACAAAACAAGTACTGTACCTAAACACCAGAACTGAAACACTCTTCTCGACACGCGTTTCGCCAACCAAGTCGGCGTCTTTAAAAGATGAAGTACATTGGTTGTGAGTATGAGAATGGGTTTGATTTTTTGGGTTTATATTTTTATATATACATGGTGCTTCAACATAAATTTTATTGAGTCTAATTATTACTGATAGCATTTATGCATACACGGATCCAGGAGGAAGGCAGCGGAACTGTTCTCAAACGAAGGCTAGGGCTAGTAAAAAATACGACAAGAGCATGCATAAAACTCAAGAATTTTCAAATTTGAAATAAAGATTTGTATGGTAACGTTCAATTAAGAAGTTATTCACCAAATTATTATTTCTGAAAATAAGGAATCCGCACTGCTTGCCCACTAGAATTGCATGCTAGATCCATTCTTGTGTGTATATTTTCGTTGTTTCTTAGTTACAATAAAATCATTTTTCCCTATTCCTAACACACTAAACAGAAAAAAAGCAGTAATTCCAGATTTGAAAAACTATATCCTATTTCTTCTCTACTCCTATCACCCCCGCAATGGGTATGATATACAGAGTTGGCCAAATTGGACACTTTGAAAGGAAAAATTGCTGTAACTTTTTTCCTGTGAAAAATTTCTTGTTTCTTTGGAAACATTTCCGAAACACTTTTTGATGTAGAATTCTATGGTGTGAAAAACTATTTTTTCCAAATGAGATATCACTAGTTATCGATGGAAAACTTTCTTTAAATGAGACCCCCTATATATTCTTGCATCTCTCAATATAGCTTAAAATTCCCCTCCAAAAATATAGCAGACTTGATATTTTGTGGAAGTTATCTTTGAAATAGGTACAGAGCTTTTAGGTATTTCATGTAGACTTTGAAACGCACACTTTAATCAAGTAGGCTTTGGACAACGCGGTGATAAAACATAAACAATTGTTTAGTAGTAGCTATCAAATGTTGAGAAATCTTTTCACAGCAGTAATTAAAACGCATAGTTTCAGTAAAACTGATAACGATTTTCACTATATTTGCTACTAGTAAATAAAACATCAACAATAACAATGATAAAGAACAAACAACGAAATATATTTCTAGAGAGATGGTGTTCGAAATGTCTACCAGTTTCTCCTACACACAGATGACACTTTTTCTGAACGTTTTATGCCGAATTAATTAGTTCGAGTGAGAAAAGCTAAACTTTGCATCACTGCCGCTTCCGATTCATATAAGAATTGTAGTGGTTGAAAATGCCGGCACTGCTCACCTAAACTTCGCATCTCGAAATACAATTTAACAAAAAATCACGCACTTGGTTACAACTTTCCAGAAACCACTGGCAGAAAGCTATGAGGCGTTTTAAAATCTCCTGGTCTGAGTTGATGAACTCTTTAGGTCCTGTATGGCTTGAATTTGTGTTTTTCAAAATCTTCCTAACGTTAGTTCTGGGTAAAGTTCCTTACGAGACCATGGTCCGATCAACATGAAAACTCATAAAGTGACTTGTGGCGCCCTCTATTGTCATGTGTCATGTGCGAAACTCAAAAGGGGCTCATACGGTTATTTAATTTCCGTTTCCTCTTGTTTTATTGTTATTCTTTGTGAAAGAAGTGCTTGTGAACATAAATTGCTTCAATTATTACCATGTCATCCTCTGAAAGTGATAATGATCCAGAATGGAAGCCAGCGGAAGTGACAAGAGACGTTTCTCGTGTATCAGTTCTTGCTGAGCGGGTAAATTGGCACAAGATTGAACTTACTGCCATGACACGAGAAAATGCCATTCCTTGGGCAACCTACATGGTTCATATACATGCAGGAACCATCGCATTTTTATGAATTTTTCCATTAATAGAAAATATTGTGGACAGTTCAAATACCCACGAAAGAAAAGAACTTCCTCACTTACTGGTTAGGTTAGGTTAGGTTTCGTTAGGTTAGGTTAGGTTACTTGGGCAACCTACTACATGGTTCATATATATGCAGAAACCATCACGTTTTTATGAATTTTTTCAATAATAGAAAATATTGTGGACACTTCAGATGCAAACGAAAGAAAAGAACTTCCTCACTTACTGGTTAGGTAAGGTTAGGTTTCGTTAGGTTAGGTAGGTTACGTTAGGTTGAGTTAGGTTGGGTTTTCTAATTTCGAAAAAAAAAGTGACCTTTTCGAATCTCCCGGACTTTTTTTCCACTCATCATCCTCTATTATGTCTACAGTAATGATTGGATCTTGTTTCGACTATGGTTTCATAAGGAACTCGTACCTTAGCTCTTGGTAGGCCTGTTGATATTTTCAAATTTCGCGTTGACGTTTTGGGCTCCTTAAAAGACTATTTTTTACAACTCCTTATCCCTATTTGATTCATATGAATTTGTACTTTTCTTTTCAAATTGAGCACTTTCAATTATGTTGTGTCGCAATCTTGGGAAAATGTCTCTAAAATGTTGTCTTTTCTCAGAATACCTCACCTGATACAAATTGCTTGCTGCTTCTGCCTTTTTCCCTGTTTGTATTAAACAGACTATCATCATATCCCATTTTTCAAAAAACCTAAAAATAACCCAAAAAACCTAAAAGCTCTGTATTTCACAGATGACTCTAGCAACACATCAAGTGTGCTATATTTTTGGAAAGGTAATTTTAAGCTATAATGAAATATGCAGCAATATACTGGGTGTCTCATTAAAAAAATAGTTTTCCATAGATAACAATTGCTATCTCCTTTGAAAAATTAAGATTTTCACACCAGTGAATTCTACGTAAAAAAGTGCTTCAGAAATGTTTTCAGAGGAACAAGAAATTTTTGACAGGAAAAGAATTTGCGAAAATGCACATTTTCGAAAAACATGTTGTAACTCAGGAAGGATGATAGATATCGATATGCCGTGTTCACCATTGAGTTTGTCATAAAATTTGACCCCCAGACACAACCATCAATTTTCATCTATCTAGTTTAAAAACGGTAGTTTCCCTTTAGAAGTGTCCAATTTGGCGCACTCTGTACGAGTAGGCAGGTCCAAACTGAAAGGGTATATTCGACCCTCCACTGTAACCCGGGTGGTTTTATTGTGGCTCATACCTAGTCAAACTCTACCAAATAAATCCAGCTTCTCAACGAAGACCTATTGGCTGTGTGATTTTTCAATAGTCAGATGGCATGAGTAAAATTCTACCAAGCACTAAAACTTGATTCAGTCTGAGGCGGGACTGATGCAGATATGTACTCTGCTGTTTCATTATCTTTCTAACGGAGCTAGCAAACATCCTTCCGACAAGTCAGAAAATAGTGTTCTGTGGTTAGGTGTATATGTTGGTGTTTCGGAATGGGCTAGCAATGGTAGATTTGCCAGTAGTCTGAATCTCTTCTGGAAGGTATTTGGTGTATCCCAAATCGATGCCAATGGCAGTTTCTGACCCAATTAAACCACTTGCAAGGCAGAGCAGCTGAAATGTCTAATTAACAAATTAACGAAGGGTTCTGCGTTTTTGAATTCCATATAAAACTATTTTTTTGGAAAAGAAAGTTTTTGGCTTTTTACTACTCCATCTCGATACAAAAAAATGAGGGAATCATCTAAAGAAGTAGAGAAAAGTATCTTCTGAATAATTCAGTGTTCATATAGAAGTATTTGTTTCGAAAGAATTTTTTCTTTCGTGTAATTCAATGTTTGTATGAAAGTAGCTGTTTCAGGAGGACTTTCTTACAGTTTGTGTCTGAAAGTTTGCATGATCTACACATCCATGTATAGAGTTACTTATTTTCAAATTGATTACTTCCTTCCTTTCTTTGGAAGATTCCCTCATTTTTTTGTATCGAGATGAAGTAGTAGAAAGCGAAAAACTTTCTTTTCTAAAAATGAATCACTCCTAAAAATATAACCCCTTCAATTCATATAAAACTACCTATGAAGGTTAACTATTTTTGGTCAATATCTTTCGAAGCCGTAGAAAATTACATCAAATAATCCATAAAGAATCATTTCAATGCTAACGAATAAATTTCAATATAACTGGATTTGCGAAGAGAAAATTGATACAATAAAAAATGTCTTGAATTTTCCTAACAATTGAATTAGTACACACATGTCATGCGATTTATGTGATTAATTTTTTGTTTGTCCGTTAATTTCTAGGTTTTATTGAAATGTGCATGATGATTCTGTGTTAATTATTTCCATTTTGTGCCAGTGTAACAGGTATGAACAATTTAGTGATAATATATTGATAAATTTTGGAATTAACAAATCTGTGTCAGAAAAAAATTCTGCAGACTGTGTACTGAAACAAATCAATTCACTGTCATTTTGATTGATGAAAATGAGCTTTTCAGTACCCACTCTGTTGAAATTTCTCAATTTTGAAGTAATAGGAGATATATAAACTCCCATTATAGTCTCGAAGAGTTAGGCCAGGTACCTTAAAAATACAATTCCGAATAATTGCTCAGCTCCTTTATTATACTCAGATTTTTGAATGCTCACTGCTTATTGCATTCTACTACTAAAGGAATGAAAAAAATTGTCAAAATACTGGATTTGTAGTGAAGTTCAGTTTAAAATGAAATTATATCTAAATCTCGTTGAAAAATCAGTATCATTGAAGTTGTTTCCTACAGAACACTATTTTATTAAAAAAACTATAAAGAAAAGTACTATTACTTTTTTATTTGAATTGACGTTTAGTTTAGGTTTCTATTAACAATTATATGAATATATATTTCGCTTGAATTATTTATAAATATTTTGAAAATATTAATTGGAAAATGGATCATTATTTCACAATAATTCAAATAGTTGAAGTGAAAATATTTACTTGCCGGAACTTCAGAAAATTTTTGAGGTACAAGGAACAACTCGATTAACTCGATTCTAAACTGATGACCAAATAATCAGAACCGTTCGACCGTTTCAGCTGCAAGAAAACCTCGCCAGAAGAAAAGCAACGGTATTGTTAGGAAAGTGGTTAAACTAGTGAAGATCGTGATTGTAGGGATCATTATAGTAGTGAAGGTGTTTTTGCTTCTGAAGACCTTGTACGCCATTATTCACTTCAAATACATGCTCATTACCTTCGGATACCTAGTACTGAGCTATATAAAACTGTGGTTGGAGACTAAGCGCCATGCAAAGGATTCTGAGGTTATACACTTCAAATACGGCACACATGACGATCATCTGGATCATCAAGATTTCCTTCAAGATGACTGGGTACGCGAGGACTGGAGAAGAAAAGATGATATCGCGAGGGATGGGGCCCAGGGATTGGCTTATCTCAATCAACATTTGCTTCATAGAAGATGAAAGAAGTTTTATCACAGAAGAGAATGAGTTTCCAAATATTTTTTTGGTCTTTTATATGTTGGGCAATGAATGCTATTTCATTATTATTATCAGAAATATCATAAGTATTTTGGAATTAGCTCCTATATGTTTTATGTATTGAATAACGTTGAACTGAGTAAATTCCATTTGATATTTTTCGCCACGTGATGTGGCCATGAATGAAGATGAAAATATTGCAGAATTAGTATGGTTCATAAGTTACAATAATTTTGAGGAAAAAGTAAATCACTGACTAGAGGGTGGTTCCAGTAGTACCCGGACCATTACAGAAAACACAATTTTGGAAAAAAATTCATTTATTTTTCAACATAATCTCGTTGCAACTCTACATACTATTCCCAGAGACGTTCGATGAGTTCGATACCGTTTTTAAAATGAGAACTGTCTTGCTCCTCAAAATAGCCAATAACTACCGAAATCACTCTCCGATGTTTTCAAGTTTAGGAACAAAAAATAATCCGTGGGGGCTGAATATGTCGAATAGGGTGCATGAGTTAGCGATTGAAACTATAATTCTTTAATTTTGGTCATTGCGATACTGGATTTGTGAGCTGGTGCATTTTCTTGATGAAACAACATTTTTTTTTAGCCAAATGCGGCCGTTTCTGCTTGATTTCTTCACTCAAACAAGGCAATAAGTTTGCATTATACTCGCCATTGATAGTTTTACTTTTTTTTAGATAGTCAATGAAAATTATTCCACGTGCATCCCAAAAAACCGATGACCATGAACTTGCCTGCAGATGAAACAGTCTTCGCCTTCTTTGGAGCCGGTTCTCCCCATTGAGTCCACTGTTTTGCTCTTTTGTCCCGGGTGTAAAGTGATGGACCCAAATTTCATCCATGGCTATGAAATGAAGCAAGAATTCTGCTTTATTGTTGTAGAACTTCGCTAAACACTCAATAAAAACAATTTTACGACAATTTTTTTGCTTAATTGTGAGCAAACGCGGCACCCATCTTGCTCATGTAAAAATTTTTAGATAATATACGATGTACCGCACTTTTTGAAATGCCTACTGAGTCTGTTAGCTCGCGCACTTTCTGTCGACGATCATTCAGTACCGCTTTGTGTATTTTCTTTACCGTTCCTGGAGTCATCACCTCATTTGGTCGACCACTGCGATGCTTGTCTCAACAGCTCGTACGACCTTGTTTAAACTGTGCTACTCAATATTTTACTGTTGTGAATAAAAAAGCAGGCTCACCAATTCATTCAGTTCAGCTTTTATATTGGTTGGGCTGAGGCCTATCAAATAAAAGTATTGTACCACGTAACGTTGACCAATTTCCTATTTTTTCACGAATTCACAGAAAACGTTCGCTATTGATGGCTGCCAATCAAATACTAAACAACGCAGCGTCTTCAAACTTGAAACATATGCTTAATAGATTGTGTACTATGATGCAGTGATATTTTTCAAACAACTACTGCCATCTATTGGTCAGGCCGGGTACTTCTGGGACCACCTTGGTATTAGGGTAAAATATAGTGAAGCAGTGCAACTCGCCTTTTATATTTCAAAAGAAAATAGGCAAAGAGTCAAATTAACTTTGTGCAATTTTTGTATAATTTGATATAATTTATCATTATCAAGATTCACGGCTTAAAAACTACTCAATTATTGAGTGCTTGTATTACGTCCAGGTTAGTTTCACTAAGGTAGACACAAGGAATTTACCACAGGTGGACTATTTCATGGTTATGGAATATTTCAATTAAATTATTTGCAACAATAAGATATAAAAGTGAAGCGAAATATTTGAGTGTATAGATATGTTCAAGTAATAGATAAAGTTTTTTTCACCCTACTCATTATTATGTATAACTTAATTAGTATCAATTTGGGGTAAATCATTCTCACAAAAAAAAATTATTTGATGAACTCCTTTATTCACATTGCTATTTACTAATTTTTTATCTATAGTAACAGTTACAGTATTTTCAATACCAATTGGAACAGCACAGAGAAAGAATTCCCGCCTCGACATAGGCGTCGCCATATTATTTTTCAGTGGTAGTTCTTACAATCATAGCAATTGATCACCCCATGAAAAAGTTATCTCAACTGAATTTTTCCACCATGGGTAATTATGCAAAACCTCGAAATTTAAGGTAGTAGATTTCCGAGTCGAAAACTCTAAAATACAATGAAAACACAAATAATCATACAGAATTCTCGTCAAACATATATTTACAAAATAATAGAGGCCAACAAAATTGCTAGAAAAAACAAAATTCTTCTTCGCTATATTCGGATGAGGTGGAATCATCGGGTTGGATAACATCGGATTAATGAAACTTTGCACATAATATTTGTTTTCTTCTTTTATAACGTGGGCCACACAGTTCTTCCACACATTAGTATCACCTACTTCATTCACCACTCGCCTTATATTGTCAAGCACTACAGCATTCAAAGTCGGTGACTGATTACATTTCCGCAAGCTTTCTTTCATTGTGGCCCAAACCATTTCAATTGGATTGAACACATAATAGTATGGAGGCAAACGTAAGAGAATATGACCACGTGTTTCACACATCGAATCAATAATATACTCTTTTTAAAATTACATTGTTTTATGGTCGCCAGTAATATCTTTTTCGTTGGAATCTTTTCGGGTATTTCCATGTCATGATTTCGCATGAAATTAACAGAATCTGCTTTTTTGTGTTATTGTTTGGTATTGTAGTCAATAACCGAGAATGATACGAAGCGTTATCCATAACAATAACCGAGTTTGGAGGAATATTTGGGAGAAGCTGCTCACTGAACCAGGTTTCGAATAAAGCCACAGTCATATCTTCTATTCGTGGTAATCAGCAGACGAATCTTTTATATTTTTGGCCGACAGAAGCAAAGCGTTAGGTTCGAAACCACTTTCATTCCCGGCATGCAAAATTATAACACGTTTTTTCCTTGAAGAAGGTGTGTTCAAAGCACAATACTTGGTTTCGTCTACCCAGCCATATTTGACAACATCATGGGTGTCAAACCAAGTTTGGTCGAGGTAGATTATATGTCTGCTGGATTCTCGGTAGCTTTTCATTCACCTTAAATATTCTTGTCGGAGTTGAACATTGCGTGTCGATTCCATTATGACCATTTCATATTTGAAACCACAAGAAAATAAGACACCTCGCAGAGTTTCTAAAGATTTGTAATTGTAATCGGGACAGTCGAGTAATTTATACCAAATCATTTCCAAGGTTGTTACTTCATTTTTTTGGTATATACCATAACATGTTCGCCGAATCACATCTTTTGTAGCACCATCAATGTTTGCGAATTTTTTATTCCTTTGTTTTCATTTCATTGCATGTTCAATGACATACCCTATTTTAACGACTCGAAGAACTGTCCAACGAGATAGTTTCGTTAACTCGCATATTCTATTCACAATAGCATTCTGTGAAGTGTGACAGTTCTCCTTCTTCAAGCATGAATATTTAAAATTAGTCGCTGAACTTGAACATGTGAGTCCTTATTTTCAAATTTCGGATCCCTGTCGATTGACACAGATTCCTCACACGTAATGTTATCATTTGTTTTAAAAGGTCTCCAGAAAGCCATATTGATGATAGTACCCAAAAACACTAAGATTTTTTCAAAAATCGGTATAAACAATGAGATTGGAACCTTTGGTGTGAAAGTTGAAAACTTTTTCTAGAGATCAATTACCCTAACATCAAACTGATATTTTTGCGTTTCGCTAAGACGGTTAGCATCTTCAGGAGAAGCAAATTGATACTGAATATAAAGACAAGGGTTAGCTGTTTATATACCTAAAGTTTTTTGGTCCGATGTGGACTTTGTTTGTTAAATGATGATTATCCTAATTAATTTATCGGTAATTAACTAGTGGAACCACTACCTGCAAATTAATTTGTCCACTTTTCAATCTATTGTTGACAAATTAATTTGCAGTTTTCACTCTTTATCTTCCCCCTTAAATTAATAGTTGAATGTGGTCAAGCTTGACGTCACATCAATCGAGTCTCGGCGACAAGGGAGTGCTGGCGACGCGATGATGATGACATAAAAACCGCAAAATTTTGTGGGATACTTGGGAGATGATTTACTTTCATAATATATAATTTTCAATAAAAATCTAAATTAGCCTGAATGAGCCCATTATTTAAATACTTCATCTCATGATTTATGTTAATATTATGGTGTCGTCTTCGTTGAATATAAATTCGCCAAAGGGATGGATTTCGATGGAAATCAATTTTTCCATCGGAATATTTTCATATCAAAATATATTTGCTGAATACTGGGTTTTTCCACTATATTATGAAACATATCCTTCTGTACCTACTTATTTGTTATTCTTACACTGAATTTGTGTAAAAGTTTGCATTTTGTGAACCATCGCATTGCTAAATAACGTATTTATTAAATATAGTTAATGACGCTGTGATCAACATTGAACTATTTTCTATTTGAACATTCTATTTTACGAATATATTTATCCCAATAAGTTTTTATTTATTGTTTTTTGTTTGAAGTTATGGTATATCTCTGTTGAAAATAAATCTTTGAAACACATTCGACTTTTAATGAAAATTATCATCTTTATTGATTTTTTTATACACACAATTTTCACACTAATGGATTTCAATATATGAAAATACTTGTCATTTTAAGAAATACAAAGTTCATTTGTCAAACATGGAGTTTTCCATAATATTCATTTGTGTTATTATTTGCTTCCCCCACACAGTTATGCAAGTTGGCCATTTTAAATCGTTATATTATTCAAATCATCTAAAAGAACAATCCGTTCAGTCCAGTCTCAACTCCCTACACTGTAGGTTAATGGACTGACACCTATCAAAAAACAACTACTCCCCTGGCTAATACCACGAAGGGCGTTGGATTATATTCGACAGGTGTCAGTGCAGGATTCTTCACAGAAGTTATTCCTGCATATGCTATCGGCGATACAACTGCCGTAATAGATTTTCAATTATTGGAACACACTTGCAGACCGGTTTCGGGCTGTTTGGTCGATCGTCAGTGCAAGGTAGTGTATATCATCAACATAAAGTCGATGATTTCCGATAATTGAAAATCAAATTCCTTCAGAGTATCATTCTTCGAACTAAGCTGAAGCATAGAACAAACAACAGGTTTGTCGTCGCCTCATCTGCCTGTGAACGAGGTAACCAACTACATATTCGAAATGCGGCAGAAATCCGGCAGTATATGCAGAAATAACTTCAGTGAAGAATAACTTCAGTGAAGAATTCTGCACTGAGACCTGTCCCTTCGTGGGATTAGCCAGGGGAGTAGTTGTTTTCTGATAGGTGTCAGTCCATTAACCTACTGTATAGGGAGTTGAGACTGTAAGACTGGCCTGAACGAATTGTTCTTTTAGATGATTAGCAGCAAACGTTTTGAAATGAACGACACTGTTAGTTTTTTCTGCACTGGTAGTTTTTTTCAATCTAGTTGTCGCAGAACAAAAAGTAGGTAGTTGGCCACTGTCACTTCTTCACGAATTATTATTCAGTCATCCTTGTTCACTGTGTTCCAACATGGTTTATTCTACTGAAGAAAGAATAGAAATTGTTGCAACCTATTATCGAAATAATAAATGTGCTAAAGCTGCTGCAAGAATTTATAATACGAATCATCCAGACCACAACGTGAGCCATCAAATACGTTGAACTGAAGACCTGCGACATGTCTTCAGTTCAACGTAATGCCGATTTCTGACTCCGGACATCTTCAATAATATAAGGAACGCTTTCGAAAGTGGACTGTATTATTATATGGAACTAAATGGAGGTCACTTTGAACACTATCCGTTGATTGTGTTGCCATTGATTTTACTTTTGTTGATTTCCTCAATAAAGCTAGCGACAGCAAATTTACTGTTTTTTCTTAAATAAAACGTTCAACATTTAATTTCTCAATAACGAATGAACCAATTTCAAAAAGACTTACAGAAGTAATAAAGGGACAAAATATCTTTCAAATGATGTATCACTCGACCCGTCATGCCTTTGAAAAAAATAGGGGAGGTAGTTGCTGACCATAGTTGGGGTGTAGTTTCGGGTATGATTTCCATATCAGAATCAATCCCCCTAGAAATAAAAATTGTCGAGTTTATGAAATTTTTGATTACACGTCCGTTTCTGACTTACAGGGGGGTCAAGTTTTCGTTGAAACGCCCTGTATTATTGACTAGGATCACTGTATTTTCAGTTTTACTAAACCACAGATCTTGAAGTATCTGCACAGTAGTCTAGCTAACTATTAATAAACAGCTGAATAAAAAAGTAACTCTGCTAACCAAGGAGGCGCAGTATGGCCACATATTTAAATTATTTTTTTCTTGGAAATTACGACTCTGACTCTCGAAATTCCGACTTCAATCTTCAAATTTGAAGGTTAAAGTCGTAATCTTGGGTGGAGAGTCGAAATTTTGGGATTAACGTTGTGATTTCAAGTTTGAAGTCAAAATTTCCAGAGGAAGGTGAAAATTTCTAAATCAAAGGTGAAATTTCTAGTTTTAAAGTCGTGACTTCCAAGAAACAAAAAATAAAAAATATGTGCCCTTCTGCGCTTCCGTAGATAAAACAGATCCGACACAAAATTGCACAATAAGTAGTAAGTATTTTAGTTTACACTAGTAGTTTGAATTCTAGGCACCACTTTGGCACCCCAACATATGGTTTATTCTATCTAATTGATCTGTTTTAAACAATTCTAGGTAAAACCGTCAAGTTAAAAAACAGAGTGATGAATATGATGAAATTGTACGCCTTGGCAAAGATCATCAAGGCCAAAATAGATTTGGGTCTGAAATTGTACATGGCAGCTATACAGACAAAGATTTTCTTGGTTCTTCTGTCCATCCTAGCACTTAGCAAGATCAAACTGATACTGGATCTGAAGAATCGACCTGAGCCTTCCAAGAAGATTTACTATGAACACTCTCAACATGATCACCACTACGATGGAGATATTTGGGGCCATGATGGAGATGAAGGTGGATTTTGGGGTCGATGAAATTAATCCTTCAGAGATGGTTTTTCGAGTAATTTCGTTACCAGTGAATAGACTTGTTATATTCTTGAGACTGTTATGAATGATGAGTGAAAGTAATTAATTATGTGATACTGATGAATTTTAGTGACTTATTCCAATATAAAAATTAACATACACAATTGGGAAAGTTTCCGTGTGAATTTTCAGTATTTTTTCAAATAAGTGAAATACTGGAACTGAAAATTTTACTGACAAAACCTTCTAAGATTCTAGTCAATGAATTTTATTGTTCAATTATTTCATTGCAGATCAGTATATGACAAAAATATGTAGACATGAAATACCAAATGTTTCAAGAAGATAACCTTAAAATAGATACAGGAAAGGAGTAATAATCAATTACTATCGAGTTATTTCTCATAATGATATAGGAATAAATTGATGGATATAGCCGTTACTACGTGGTAGAAGATTATCATGAAAAATGAGAATTGAAACTTACTATGTTTTTATTCTAGTTGTATTTGTAACGTTACAAATGTTCGTTTGAAAATTTCCTTGTAGGACGAAACTGCAGTAACGTTAGTTACAAATACAAGTGGTATAAAAACTTATGATGTTTTGATTCTAATTTTTCATAATATTATAGAACGATTTATTTTGATTCTATGAAATAACTGTAATTAAAGATATATATATATATATATATATATATATATATATATATATATATATATATATATATATATATATACAATCTGAGAGGAAAGATTCAAAAAACTGAATTAAATACTTTTTTCGTGAGATTCTCTTTAATACAGAATAAAGATAGATGTTGCGAAGAAGAAATGAGTAAATATTGTTAGATGGCACCTTCTCATTTAAAATTCCAGATAAAAATATGTACTACTAAATATGTAAATGAATTAAAATATTATATATTATGAAAACTTCCAGAAAATTTCTTCAATATAATAGAAAATTTCATTTCATATCATCTAGGTTTTGTTGTTCAAATTATTGATAAAAAAAATCAACGGGGCTTCTTAACTGGTTTGAATGTTTATATGTAAACAAGGAGTAAAAAATGGAGAATCTGACTGAAATCTTCATTTTTCACAAAATTTCGAAAAGCCATATCTTGACTGAGAAATCGTCTTCATATTTAACATTCTCGTGCTTGCAATGCCATCAAAATAATAGAGAGACACTGTACTTCTAGGTATAATTCCAGAAAATGTATGAAACGAGTTTGAAAAGTCGAAATTTGATGACAATTTAATTATAATTAGATTAAAATGAAATGTCATTTCTCATTTTGTGATTTCTTTAGAAATATTGTGATGCATATGTGAAGCAACATTGTCAACCTTGGAAGTATCTAGAAAAAAATGTTTTTTCACCATACACGCTTTAATGATACTATTTATAGGAATTCTATTACTGTCTCCACTTCCTATTAAAGTAGAATATGTTGGACAAAGGATAAAAAAACTTTTTTCTGATTTCTACTGATATTTTAATTTGCTTAAAGGTGGTTGACAATGTTTCGTGGTGCATTTCACCACAATCATCTCATGTTAATAGTTCAATTTTTTGATTTTTTGGTTGTTGTTTGTGTTTTATTTCATTCTAATTTCAGTTTTATTTTGCTTAATATAATTGTTATTTTTCATCTAAACTTTTAATTTTCTACAGATTCTTTCATGGAAAGATTTTTATCTGTTACGACCAGTTTTGGTTTGGTTTTGTTTGAAGGTGATTGACAATGTTTCGTGATGAATTTCACTAGTTCGGACTTCCATTGTCTATTATATAAAATGATTTGAAATCCCTGAAACAAGTAAAAAAGAATAATTAAAAAAGAATAGTTGAAAATAACAATTATATTAAGCAACAATAAACCTGAAATGAAATGATAGTGAAATAACCTACAAGTAAAAATATAATAATTGAATAAATAAAAATTAAAGGAATGCAAAAAGAAAATAATAAAAAAATAAAAAAGTGTAGAGATTCCAAGTCACGTTAGTTCACGACGTTTCGATTGTTGGTATCTACAATCGTCTTCGGGTGATGACTGGACTGATTCCTCCGAGAGATGACTATTTTATAGGTCGTTGAAATACTTTCACTTTCTCTACTTTCCATTTTCCGCTTCACTGATTCCGTGAGAGATGACCGATTTGGCGGGAGTTGGTCATTTCTCGTTTGATGATGGGTTTCCATATGTTTCGTATATCTACGCTGGCCTGGCTGAATACGTTGTTGGACAACATGTATGCGGCCTCCTTAAATTTTCTCCTGAACCAATGTTCCTCTCTGTGCAAGATCTCAGCTTGGGACCACTCGATGTTGTGTTGATGGGTCCAAACATGGTCTGCTATTCCTGATTTGCTGGTTTCTCCTCGCTGTGTGTGCTTCTTGTGCTCGGCAATGCGAATATTCAATGGCCTCTTAGTTTCACCAATATAGGATTTTCCGCACTCACAGGGTATCCGGTAAATGCAATTCTTGGAATCGCAGTCCGCGTTTGGGGGCCTGGTTTTCGTGAGGCTGCTACGGATAGTGTTACCGGATCTAAAACAGGTTCTAATTTTGTACTTGGAACCAATTCTTCTTATCCTCTCCGATAATCCTCTGATGTAGGGAAGTGCAAGCACTGGTTGTGACGGCTTCTCTTCCTTGCGAGGCTCCTGCTGTCTTTTGGCCAAAGTCTTTTCTACCATCGCTTTGGAGTATCCATTCCGCTGAAGATCACTTTTGATGATGTCTAGTTCCTTCTCGAGACCTTCCTTTGTATTACAAAGCCCAAAAGCACGGTCTAATACAGTCTTGATGATTCCTCTTTTTGTCGATTGATGGTGGTTGGATTCGTAGTTCAGATACTGTCCCGTATGAGTGGGTTTTCGGTATACAGATGTTTCCCACTTAGTGTCGGTCCTCTTCACCAAAACGTCTAAGAATGGCAATTCATTGTGGATTTCCTTCTCCATTGTGAAAGTGATGGAAGGTCTCACGCTGTTGGTGTGTTTCAGAAAGGCGTCTAGTTCAGTATTCCCATGGTTCCATATTATGAAGGTGTCGTCAACATATCTCAACCAGACTCGAGGTTTCTTGTGGGCTTCTTCAATGGCCAGAGTTTCAAACCACTCCATATATATGTTGGCTATGACTGGTGAAAGTGGCGATCCCATTGGCAGTCCCTCATCTTGTGTAAAGAATTCGTCCTTCAGTTGGAAATAACAGTTTCGTACACAGCATCCTAGTAATTCCATAATTACTTCTATAGGTAGATTCGTTCTCTCTTTCAGGTTCCCGTCTTCGGATAGCTTTCTCTGTATGATTTGGAGTGCTTCTTCGACCGGAACGTTGGTGTACAGGCTTTCCACAGGAAGATCAACTAATTAGTTTCGACGTGGAAAGCCTGTACACCAACGTTCCGGTCGAAGAAGCACTCCAAATCATACAGAGAAAGCTATCCGAAGACGGGAACCTGAAAGAGAGAACGAATCTACCTATAGAAGTAATTATGGAATTACTAGGATGCTGTGTACGAAACTGTTATTTCCAACTGAAGAACGAATTCTTTACACAAGATGAGGGACTGCCAATGGGATCGCCACTTTCACCAGTCATAGCCAACATATATATGGAGTGGTTTGAAACTCTGGCCATTGAAGAAGCCCACAAGAAACCTCGAGTCTGGTTGAGATATGTTGACGACACCTTCATAATATGGAACCATGGGAATACTGAACTAGACGCCTTTCTGAAACACACCAACAGCGTGAGACCTTCCATCACTTTCACAATGGAGAAGGAAATCCACAATGAATTGCCATTCTTAGACGTTTTGGTGAAGAGGACCGACACTAAGTGGGAAACATCTGTATACCGAAAACCCACTCATACGGGACAGTATCTGAACTACGAATCCAACCACCATCAATCGACAAAAAGAGGAATCATCAAGACTGTATTAGACCGTGCTTTTGGGCTTTGTAATACAAAGGAAGGTCTCGAGAAGGAACTAGACATCATCAAAAGTGATCTTCAGCGGAATGGATACTCCAAAGCGATGGTAGAAAAGACTTTGGCCAAAAGACAGCAGGAGCCTCGCAAGGAAGAGAAGCCGTCACAACCAGTGCTTGCACTTCCCTACATCAGAGGATTATCGGAGAGGATAAGAAGAATTGGTTCCAAGTACAAAATTAGAACCTGTTTTAGATCCGGTAACACTATCCGTAGCAGCCTCACGAAAACCAGGCCCCCAAACGCGGACTGCGATTCCAAGAATTGCATTTACCGGATACCCTGTGAGTGCGGAAAATCCTATATTGGTGAAACTAAGAGGCCATTGAATATTCGCATTGCCGAGCACAAGAAGCACACACAGCGAGGAGAAACCAGCAAATCAGGAATAGCAGACCATGTTTGGACCCATCAACACAACATCGAGTGGTCCCAAGCTGAGATCTTGCACAGAGAGGAACATTGGTTCAGGAGAAAATTTAAGGAGGCCGCATACATGTTGTCCAACAACGTATTCAGCCAGGCCAGCGTAGATATACGAAACATATGGAAACCCATCATCAAACGAGAAATGACCAACTCCCGCCAAATCGGTCATCTCTCACGGAATCAGTGAAGCGGAAAATGGAAAGTAGAGAAAGTGAAAGTATTTCAACGACCTATAAAATAGTCATCTCTCGGAGGAATCAGTCCAGTCATCACCCGAAGACGATTGTAGATACCAACAATCGAAACGTCGTGAACTAACGTGACTTGGAATCTCTACACTTTTTTATTTTTTTTTATTATTTTCTTTTTGCATTCCTTTAATTTTTATTTATTCAATTATTATATTTTTACTTGTAGGTTATTTTACTATCATTTCATTTCAGGTTTATTGTTGCTTAATATAATTGTTATTTTCAACTATTCTTTTTTAATTATTCTTTTTTACTTGTTTCAGGGATTTCAAATCATTTTATATAATAGACAATGGAAGTCCGAACTAGTGAAATTTGGTTTGGTTTGTTCTAAGTACTCTTTATTTCATATTCTACATATTTCTACATATTGAATATAGGATAAAAAAAGTTACTTTCGTCTGATTTCTACCGAAATTTTTATTTATTACGACCGGTTTCGGTTCAATTGAAAATAGTTTAACAAAACGAAACCGGTCGTAACAAACGAAAATCTTAGTAGAAATCTCATTTCTACTTGTTTCGGTTCACGAAAAAATTTTACTAGAAATCTGATTTCTACCAAGATTTTCATTTGTTACCATCGGTTTCGGTTTGTTAAACCATTTTCAAGTAAACCAAAACCGGCCGTAACAAATAAAAGTCTTTATAGAAATCTTATTTCTCTTATTTCAATTGAAAATCTCAGTAGAAATCTAATTTCTACTTGTTTCGGTTCACTTGAAACAATTTCAGTAGAAATCTGATTTCTACCAAGATTTACATTTGTTACCACCGGTTTCGGTTTGTTAAACCATTTTCAATTAAACCAAAACCGGCCGTAACAAATAAAAGTCTTTATATAAATTTTATTTGTACTTGTTTTGGTTTACTTGAAAATGATTTAACAAACCGAAATCGGTGGAACAATTGAAAATCTCTGTAGAAATCTAAGTTCTACTTGTTTCGGTTCACTTGAGAAAAATTTTGTAGAAATCTGATTTCTACCAAGATTTTCATTTGTTACCACCGGTTTCGGTTTATTAAACCATTTTCAAGTAAACCAAAACAGGCCGTAACAAATTAAATTCTTTATACAAATCTAATTTCCTACTTGTTTCAGTTTACTTGAAAATGGTTTAGCAAACCGAAATCGGTGGAACAATTGAAAATCTCAGTAGAAATCTGATTTCTACTTGTTTCGGTTAACTCGAAAAAATTTTAGTAGAAATCTGATTTCTACCAAGATTTTCATATGTTACCACCGGTTTCGGTTTATTAAACCGTTTTCAAGTAAACCAAAACCGGCCGTAACAAATAGAAGTCTTTATAGAAATTTCATTTCTATTTGTTTCTGTTTACTTGAAAATGATTTAACAAACCGAAATTGGTGGAACAATTGAAAATCTCAGTAGAAATCTAATTTCTACTTGTTTCGGTTCACTTGAAAAAATCTTGGTAGAAATCTGATTTCTACCAAGATTGTCATCTGTTACGACCGGTTTTGCTTTGTTAAATAATTTTCAAGTAAACCGAAACCAGTGATAACAAATCAAAATCCTAGTAGAAATCAGACAAAAGTTATTTTCTTTGTCCTATATTCAATATGATTTCCTACACAATAGATATGTCCTCAATCGAAGCAGTTTAATATGTTTGACTTGCAAAAAAAACTGACGGGCCATCAGGAATTGGGAAGCGGCGGCGTCCTGCACTTCAAAGGATCAAAAAAAGGTTTGCTTGAATCATAGAATTATGATTATAACTCATCATGCTCTACTAATCAGTAAATCAAAACAGTACTTCGTACTTCGAGGTTGTCTCATGAGCTTTGGAAACTAATCCACCACAGCACAGGCGGAACCATGTGAATCTTCAAGCATGCTACTCTGAGTCATCATTATCAATATCACTTATTACCCAGGATATGAGGTTCACGTTGAGTGAGTGTTCAGGTGCGTATGTGTTTAGCCTTTGGGTGTTGAGTTATGAAATCTGCGGATTCACTTTGACTCAAACGAACCAACTGTCCATTGGAATATCGTAAATATTTATTCTCTCATTGATATTCTTATTGAGAACTGTACATTTCTAAGATCCAGACAATGGACAGATTTGAAAATCAATATAGACTTTTTCATGCAACTACTTCCCCTGCTGATAGTACGACACATATTTCATTACAATTCACAGACATTTTTTGTTAACAGAGCCATTCAAATAATTTCCTCAAATATTTAAGTGAAGTTTCAGATTTCCTTGGATTGAGCCTTAAATCATATGAGCAAAATTGGATCTTCTGAAAATGAATGAAATGGTCATTATGATTCTTTATCTTCATAAATAAATGGTTTGTTATAGGGGCATTAAAATAGAATAGAATCCAAAAACAAGCGTTTTATTTATCTAATTCGTGAATATCAATAACAAAATTTTACAAAAACTATTGGCCACACCTATAATAATAAACAAAACTTCATTCTTTCATACTCAACTAAATATCTCAATTATCTCCAATTATTAGTACATCCAATTCTTATATTTGTAATAACTATAATCATATTGAAATAAAATGGTTAAGGCTTTCGCGGCCGAGTTTTTAGTGTCACTATTTTCCGAGTTTGAAAAATAGAGATACATATTAAAATAGTTATATTAAGGTATTACCACCTTAGTTTTTGTTTGAAAAGTTTCTACACCAAATATTTCAGAAGTCAATAAACTTGGCTAATCCTCTGTTCCTGTAGAAATTAATTTAGGTGAGGCTTTATTAAGTTTGATGTTATATTGCATAGGATTAGAATAAGTTTGCGATTCAAAATTATCGAAATTTAATGAAAGTTTTGTTATTGAAATCGGGATGTCTTCATCTCAATTATAATAAAAATTATAAGGATTTTTTCATTCAGAATACTTTTGAAAAAATCAACAATACAAGCAAAACCGAAATTATCCGTTGATAATCTCATCAAAACCCATAAACCCAATGAATGTATTGCAGGACTCCTAGGACCCAAAGTACCTGCTATAACTGGTAGCAAGTATATATATTCAGTTTTTAATCAGATACAAATAACAAACCGGGTTCTGAAAGTCTTACCACGAAAGGGTATAGCAGCTATAACAAACATCATAAATGCTATACTCAGATTGCAGCACTTTCCGTACCCGTTTAAGGAGGCGACGGTTATCCATATTTCGAAGCCAAAGAAGAACCACATGTTTCCAGATAACCACAGGCCAATCAGCTCAACCCCTTCCTTAAGCAAAGTGGCAGAACGTGTCATCCTGAAAATATTAGAGGACCAAATCAACGAACTAGGAATCCTACCACACCAACAGTTCGGTTTCAGATCAGAACTCTCTACAGAGTTGGAAGTCCTGAGGGTGGTAGACTTTGACACGGAATGCTTCAACTTCGGCAAAGGATACAACACCATAGCGATTTTTTAGACGTCTCCAAGGAGTTCGACAGAGTTTGGCATGACGGACTTCTGGCCAAAAGGAGCAACTTAGGCTACACGAAGCCAATGGAAAAATTATTCGAGTCTTTTCTAGCTGACAGACGATGCCGCTGCAGAGTAGGACAAGAACTCACAACGATGCGATTACTGGAAGCAGGGGTAGCACAAGGTGTAATCATTTCGCCAAACCTCTTCTCGGTATACACAGCAGACGTACCCAACCCGGAGAACAACTTTAACAAGTTGGCACGCTACGCGGATGACACAGCTCTGCTGGCGAGATCAACAAGCCAGGCGCGCGTCACCAGATACTTGCAGCAACAGGCAGATAGACTGGAGAAATGGGCCAACCTGTGGAAGATCAGTATCTGTTATGTCTGTATTGAAATCTTTTTTTTCTTAAACAGCTGTCGCCCTCATTCGAACGATAACTCTCTAAAGTTTAGAAACTTGTGCGAGCTAAGGACTAACGAGGTCTTACCTTTTAACGTGTGATTCCTAACACGGTTAGGACAAGGACAAGAGTCAGGCAATACTGTTCACCCGGAGGATGGTACACCCGGAAGGAAACGTCATCTTCAACGGACAAAAGATTCCGTGGACCAACGAAGCTAGATACCTGGGAGTCAACCTAGACAAAAGATTAATGTACAGGTCTCACATACGGCAGAAAACAGGAATGACGAGATCAGCCCAACAAAATCTATAACCAATAATAGGTCGAAGAAGCAAAATGGGATTGAAAGTGAAGCTGCTGATGATAAAGACCGTAATATTACCGATAATCATATATCCTGCACTGCCTGGGTCCAGGGTGCAGCGACTTACATAAGACAGATCCAGTCGTTTATGAACCGGTGCATAAAGGCCGCCGTAAACGCTCCAAATATGTACCGAATTGGTACATATTCCGGGATCTGTTTGAATTTGTTTAAATCTGTTTTTCCGTTAACCAGCTGTCGCACCCCTACGAACGAAAACCCTCAGAAGTCGAAACTTGTGCGAGCTAAGGATTAACGAGGTCTTACCTTTTAACGTGTGATTCCTAACACGGTTCTTAGACATGAACATACACTACGTAGACGCATACATGAGAAAACACGCAGAGGACACGTTCGACAGATTTCGAGCGCACGACAATTAAGCGCTAAGCGAGCAGGGATGACCCCAGATTCCGAGAGACGAACAAACACAGAGGAACAAACACGAAGCAGAACCGAAGACCACCCCCGAGAGTCGCTGTCAGGCGGCTCCGGTAAGTATAATTTTCTAACAGATAACTAACACTTTCTATTCAGGTTCAACGAGAAGCATTCGACCGCGATCTCTTTTAAAACAATAGTCTCCGGTTAGTTTTTGGGAACCCCATGCAAAAATCCAGTTAGGAAAGTCAAGATAAAACAATACAATAGATCAGAAAGTAAAAGCACCTAGAGGCTGAATTTCGACAAAAGAAGGTCAGATGTCAATCTTGCTGAAGTGCCCATCAGTAAGTTGAGGACAGCTCCGGAGGAGCGGGGGTGGATGGACGAGATGGGATGTTCTGCACACATTAACCGTGTGGAGAAGATTTCAACTCAGGGCACTCAACCCGGGAGGAGGCATGGGGGGTAAGATACAAATATTACCAATAATATAAAAATGCGTTTTTTCGAAAACAATCTCATTTGTTTGATACAAAATTTTGTCATATGGTTATTAATGAAATACAACATAATTCTCTCTACAAGATGACTTCATATCTTGCAGTTAGGGAGGAACAGAAGTCAGCCATCCACACACAACAGCCTCTCTCAGCGATTCATTGATGGAAAAACAACTGGACGACGGAAGTTATAATATACAAGTAGTCAATACTCTGAAACGACCATGTGACGGCACTTTCTTGGAGTAGGAAGTAAGTATGATAACGATAACTTTTATAGGGTGTGTTCTTCTTAGAGACAGCAACGCTTGGTTCTGGCCACTGTTTTTGCTCCAGATAATAAAAAAAATTAAGTTTAGACCACAACTTGCTGTCAATTTGACAAATTGTTTTCGATGGTGCAGCTGAGTTTGGTACAGAATCTATACATCCTGTAGAAAGACTGGGTGTATCTTTAAGGTAGATTTGCTGTGGCATTTTTCCTGTTATTTTTTAGACTCTCCTATAAGCTGTATTTATTCAGTGTGTATATCTATCATAAACAAAACACAAAAAAATTCACAATTAATTTTTCATTATTGAAAGAGAATGATAGCTTATGGCAGATAACAAAACATTCGCATGAAAATGTGCCGTGCTATTTATTTACAATTCAAAATAATGTTAATATTCGGATAAACATGAACGAGCCTTTAGACGATCAGATTCGGCGAATGAAGAGAATTTCTTCTGTTCTCGTTGGGACACCCTGTTACTGAAAACGTGAGAATTTATACAACCATTAGCTTTTCTTCTAAAAATATTTATAATTCCATGGACATTAACTTTTATTTCAATTGTTACCATGCATGCATTTCAATGTAGGAGTCAGATTGTACTCGTATCGACATTATCGTTTGACAGATTTATGTTCGGGAAACATGATAATGGCCAATGTTCAGCAAACAAATTATAATGAATACCGTTGCATACCATACTGAATTGTATGTAAAATATAAAGTCGCTGGAATTACTGTCCACCTCTTTTATCACCATCCCTTAAATAAGGGAGTTTAAATGGGAAAGCCATAAGATTGACATCTTCTAGTGGAAAACTGTCAAAACTAAGGAGACTGAACATATGTTCAGGCTGTTTCATTGAATACCAACTCATTATCATGTATAAGTTCCTTCGTGAAAAAATTCTTTTCTATTTCTATTTTCAACTAATGAGTTTGCTAGAGCCTCCAGTTGACTCATTAGTTGATGAAGTATCTCTTAAACCTTTCCCCTAAGTCACGTATAACATTAATCGTAGTTGCAATTCTCCATTATAAGAAATGATTCTAATGATAATAAAATTATTTGCAGAGAAAAGAGGTTTCGCTATGGAAACTACAACGCAACACCCAGAATTTATCCACTTCATCAGGAGTATTTACCTAATAAAGAAGAAAAAAAAATGTTGTTCAAATCTACCCTTGGCATTATCATCAACATTCTCATCTTATCTCAATCGTCGCGTCGTGGAGGAACACGGAATCAAAGGTTACTTGTCGAAAAGCTTGTCAAAATTGTCAATACAATTAATGGCGTTTTTTGGTAGAGTAATTTTGGTTATTTTACTGATGCCAGTTGAACACCAGAAAACATAACTAATAAGTCCAAATCACCTTTAAATCTTTCTGCATATGAGCTCTAATGGCATGCAGAACCCATGTCGATAATCATCTGCATCTCTATACTAGATTCCCAAACGTTTAGATCATCACTCTTTAATTTATTTCCAAGTTAACTATCACAGACTTTCAAGTTTAGAGATAATTTTGAAACATTATTGTAGCATTGCCTTTTCGTTTGTTATGCAATTATGAATTTCTTATTACTGAAATATTTGGCGTTCAAATTCTAAGTAATAGTATATAATGTAATGTTTATTCACCAAATACAAATAGAAGTTATACATATTTCTCACTTATAATATACATATACATATGAATAAATAAACAGGGTAATCATTGAAGCTGAATTGGGTACAGTTTGTGCGTGATGATGATGTGTAGAATTGTTTCTATATATGTATAAACATGTATAATTGCAGATGTTGATGTAATGTGTGAAGAAATAACTTTAGAAATGAATATACTTAGTGGAAAAATAGAAGTTGAACGAATAGAAAATAAAATATTAATATAAAATCTTGTAAAAGTTAAATGGAAATAAAATTTACATATTACATAATAACATATTATAAAAATACAAGTAAGGATAATTATAAATGTAGATAAGCACTTTGAAAAAATATTACATAATAATAACTAGTAACAGTTCAGAAAACTGTTGAGCTTATTCAGTACTTGAGAGTGATTTCTTGTAATTTATTGTTAACTATATCGTGACCAAGATGTATAATGAAATTCACAAAGAGAACATCGTACATTATGACACATTCCGATCAATTTTCAACAATGAATTTAATATATCGTTCGGCTATCCGAGAAAAGATACCTGCAGCACGTGTGACGCCATCACGTCTCAGAAATCAGCAATTGAATCAGGCACCGCAACCACTCTTCCAGACTCGCAAAAAATATTTGATCCCAAAAAGGATATACAAAAATTGGAAACTAAGCACAAACTTCACCTATCGAAAGCTGAAAAATTTTATTCAATTGAAATGAATTTCAAAAAAATTAGTGAAAGAAATCATGCTGTCGCTGCCATTGCCATGGACTTTCAGAAGAATCTACCTACCCCCAACATAACGACCAACGACGTTTACTACAAAAGACAGCTCAACTTTTACAGCGTCAACATCCACGTTCTGTCTACCGGAGATGCAGCTTTTCACACGTACGATGAGAGCGTTGCCCGTAAAGGATCCGACGACGTTTGCTCCATGTTCAATAATTACGTGACCAATTTTTTGTCTGAAGAAGTTCGTAATCTCGTCATATTTTGCGATTCCTGTGCTGGGCAGAATAAAAATTATACCCTAATTCGATACCTTCATCATTAAGTGACTGAGAAGCATCGTTTCGATAGTGTTGAAGTGTATTTTCCCATTCGAGGGCATTCATACCTCGATTATGATAAAAACATAAGTTACATCAACCAGCAGACTCACGTTGAGTTGCCCGATGAATAGAGGGATGTTCTAAGAAATAGCAGAGAGAGGCCGTCGCCAGCAAGAACTTTTCAAGACATGGACAGAATTTTTGACGCCTATGTACTTGAAAAATTGCCCCTTTCCCACTAGGCCCGTGCGTTGTTTAAAGGTCATGAATGAACATCCTTCAAAAATGTTTCACCGAAATACTTTTTCTGGTTGTTACATGGCCGCTGAAATCCTTTGGAAGCCACCAAAAAGGGAAAAAACGCAAGAACACATCCTGCTCCGCGTAGACCTTAACTAACCTGTATGATGGACCATTGCCGATTTCTCAACCAAAGTTCAACGACTCGCAACACCTAAAAAGATTTTTGGTTAACCCTGCTGCGAAGGCGTTCTTTGAAAATTTGCCCACCATCAATCCAGCAGCTGTTCACGATGACAGCGAAGATGTATACCTGGATTACCCAGATGAATAAATTTTCATCAAATTTGTTGTTCATTGTCAGTAAAATATGAGTTGTTCATTGAATTCATTAAGTTTTTTTTTTCACCTTCATCATTTCACCTAGGAGCTAAATGGAACTGCATATATTGATTACTAAAATCTATTAGGAATAATGCCTAATAGATGTTAGTTATCAATATCAATTATTATTAATACACTAAAAAAAAGGTATGATTATATTACAAAAGGAGTTAATAGAAATCAATCTTTGTTTTTCATTTTTCTCGAAATCACTTTTTGGTCACTTTCATCTTTTTTGCCCCTGGCCCTTCATATCGTTCCGTATGTCGTAATCTGGTAGGATGTTATACAACTTAGGACTATAAAATTCGATACTACGTTGCCTCACGTTTTTTTCACATGCTGGCACTGAAAGTTTTTTTTCTCTGCTTCGAGTACAATGACCATGTTTGATGGGATCAACTTTAATTTTTTTTGGTGGAATCTGATTATGATTTTGAGACCGAAGAGTTGTCTTGAGTTGAAGAATTTCGAGAAATCAGTATGAATTTTGACGAATCCCGAAGAAGCAATGATAACATATGATAACATATTTAAGTAACAGTTTATTGTGTTAATGAAACCGCATCAGTTGCTCCACTGAACATCAGCGTGTTCTTAATTTTTAAAGAAACTATGGTATTAAGTAAAGTAAAGTGAACTTCATTGACTACATTATGAATAAATTACTCGACTAGCAGGTTAAATATAAGACATTACACAAGATAGACAGTAACAGCACACATAAATGTAGATATAAAAAGTATATAGATATTTTTTTTTTTTTTTTTTTTTTGGGAAAGAAAGTTTTTGGCTTTCTACTACTCCATCTGATACAAAAAAATGGATGAGAGAATCTTCCAAAGAAAGGAAGGAATAATCGATTTGAAAATAAGTAACTCTATACATGGATGTGTAGATCATGCAAAGAAGTAACTTTCAGACACAAACTGAAAGAAAGTCCTCCTGAAACAGCTACTTTCATATAAACATTGAATTACACGAAAGAAAAAAATTCTTTCGAAAGAAATACTTCTATATGAACACTGAATTATACAGAAGATACTTTTCTCTATTCAGTTTGTATATCGAACATTTGTGGAGGAATAAGAATCAGATATCATTCACATGAGTTCTACTTTGAATGAATGGTAATAAATTGTACTCACATGGAACACTGTCACCCTAACTGGTATACACGTGTTTCGCCTTAAGACACTTGCCTTAAGGCTCTTCAGTACCAAATTGGATAAATAGAAAATACACACACTTCATTCATGAATTACGATTTTGAATGTCACGGAATAAGCTTGATCTGCTTATGTCATCGATGACATCGATTATTCCTTCCTTTCTTTGGAAGATTCTCTCATCCATTTTTTTGTATCAGATGGAGTAGTAGAAAGCCAAAAACTTTCTTTCCCAAAAAATTAATCACTCCTAAAAATATAACCCTTTCAAATCATATATAGATATATTTTTAAAAACGACTATCGTCATTGTATTTTATATTTTTAGAGCAATGGACTAGTGAATGGTGAAGTTTATATATTCTTCTATTGAATAGAAGCAATGTTCAGTCAATTTTTTTAATTTTCTTTTTCTTAAAAAGATACATACTGAGCTTTGCCAGGCCTTCACTAGGTTTGTTGTACAAATTTAAGTTGGGAGAGTTGGAGGAAGATATTTTCAGTCTGAACTTGTTTGGCTTCACCTGGCCTCAACTTTAGATTTCTCCTATTTCTGTGCAATTCAATAAGGGTTTGATGTATATAGATGCAATGAAGTGGCATCATTTGGTTTTTGATGAAAAGTGGCATACGAGGTTGGTCGTACCGCATACGTTCGATTATTCTCAATGCCTCTTTTGCAACTTGAATACTCTTGATGCTTAACTAGAAATAGTCTAGAAGCTCCGTTTTGTTCAATAGACTTTGAATATTAAGATGTAATAGCGTAGTAGAAGCATTTGAGCTACCGCATACGGTAAGAAGGCTAGGATCAGAGGTCAAATGGTTGCCGTGTGGAATTTTCTCCGGAATAAAAACCGTTCTATGAGAGCATCTTCTGGCAAAATTGTTGGATTCATCGTCTTTTCGTAATGTTTGTCATTAATTGTTACTTTATATGAAGAGTATTTCTCTGGATGCTTGGATTGCAGCACAGGTGACCTCTTGGAAGTGGGACAATAGATATTCTCTGAGTGTTTAGGGGTGGGCTTGATCTTGATACATGAAGCACTGCTGGCTTAGGAACTCCTTTCGCCGATGTATTGGTTTCACTGGTTTTGCTCCCTACAATCGGATTTTTCTTTCTATTGTAAATAACACGGTTTCATATTGCATTAGGTGTGTCATCTACAGTGTTTGTGAAAGGATGTATGATTGTTCAATTGTTCACTTGCTTCTGAGCCTCTTTTATACCGTTTGCTAATTGCTCCTTAGTGATAGATTTTGAGGTACTTAGTTTGGTCGCGTCTTTCAATGAATCCTTATTATTAATCTTTTCTTTCGAAGGACATATGTTCTCATTAGCCTTTTTTTTAGTTAAATTTTTGTACTCTGAAGTTCTAATATTATCTTCCTGCGAACTTATAGTGACAACGTTATAGTTTATAGTCGAAGTGAACGATATTGTGCACTTAAAGTTGGCGGCACTCTCAAAAGCTGAAAAAACCAATACATAGAAATGAACCGGCAGCGAACTAGTTCATGTGGACTGTAGACTTGGCGGTTCGTATTGGATAATTTTTACTAACCGAGTTTTATGATTGGCTGAAGAGTCATAAAATTAAATTTGAAGTCATGTTACCGTGACGAATAGAAATCGTGAATGCGGGGATGGTTATCGCCTTTGTGTTCACTTCAGGAACTGATCGCGATTTGAGTGTTGAAATTCGATATTGGTGCAGTTATAATTACTTTTTGTTATCTGTTTAAAATGTGGCGTCCTTGGACAAGTACTAATAGTAATAACGAGTGTGATAACAACGCAGACTTTTTCCAATGATTCCAATAGCGATAGTGAATAATGCGAAAAAAAGATACCAGTGAATAAGATTCGGTTGCATTTGAATATTGAAACACAGAGAGTATGTTTCAATGTATACCTATAAATCTACATCTCAAGTTTGGTTTCGAGGGAAACAAAATATTACAAGCAAATTCCTTTCTCAATTGTACGTGAAATAGTCGAAAACAAACTTTATGAACGCAAGACGCGATGTGATACAGGATTACCAAAACCTTCAGATGTTCATCTAATAAAATCATTGAAAAAAACAATATACGACTGTTACAAAAACAATGAGATTCCTACAACTGAAATTACAAGGAGAAATTGAATACTTCCGGCCATAACGTGAGCTGCTGTGACAAAACTCTTCAGAATTGGATAAGGAAACTAGGTTTTAGATTTAAAATAATAAACAAACGTCAAGCAGTTATGGAAAGCAGAAGAATAGTGGAATTGCGTTACAAATATTTTGAACAAATAACTAAATATAAACAAGAACGACGGCAAACTTTCTATTTGGACGAAACTTGGTAGGACACTCACGACACAGTTACGAAAGGGTGGATTAATGGTTCGAGAATATGTACGCCTAACATGCCTGCAAACAAAATTTGATAAGAAGGTAATAGGGCTAATTAAAGAAGAAGTATCTAGTATTACCGAAGAAGACTGGCAGAAAAGGATTAAAAAAGTAATTTTACTTGAAAAAGACTATATGAAGATTGGACACTTCCATATTAATGGTAGAAATAAATTCATTATTGATTTAAATGACGACAGTGATAGTGAAACAGAGAATATGGAAAAGGAGTTATCAGAAGCTTTCAAAGAAAGTTCTTGAAGTGTTTTTGAAGCGATCGATTGTATATATATGTATATATGATTGTATATATATGTGTATATATATATATATATATATGTATATATATATATATATATATATATATATATATATATATATATATATATATATATATATAACGCGGTCAGTAATTTGATATACTGTTGTCCAGGTTGAACCGCGTCTGTAGTTTTCATCGTTTCGACGTTTTGGCTCCTGCTTTGGAGCCATTTTCAAGAATCACTTAGATTTGTACGTACATGACTCGAGGACGAGGTCGTAATCTGCCTTGTCCCCAAGTCTCGTTACTAGTTCTATGTGTGCTGTGTTCCACTGCTCAACTGCTCAAAAAGTGGGTGCCCCACGATTTGAACCATCGACAGAAATTGTCAGGTTTCCATGTCTGTTATACTTTGCTTTTGTGCGTCCAAAACGATCCTTTTTTGTATCGGATCGTCACGTGTGATGAACAATGGATCATCTAAGACAACAGGAGACGTTCAGGACAGCGGTTGGACACCGATGAGCCACCCAGGTACTGCTCATAGGCAAAAACCCACACAAAAAACATGGTTACTGTACAGATTCCTATTGCGAGGAAATCAACGAAATATACCGAAAATTGCGTCAGCAGCAGCCGGAACTGGTCTGAAGAGGTCCGATCCTGCTCTACGACAACGTAGACAACGACAACGTCCGTACGCACGTTTCAAGAATCACCGTCCGAAAATTAAATGAATTGAGCGTATAGTTCTGCCTCACCCACTATACTCCCCAGACCTATCGCCAAGCGACTATCATCTTTTCAAACACTTCGATAACTTTCTCACCGGTAGAACCTTCGCCAATCAGTACCAGGCTAAAACGGCCTTCGTCGACTCCATCGAATCCCGAGCATCCAAATTTTGTGCTGACGGAATAATTCGACTTGTGTTGCGTTGGTAAAAGTGCACTGATTCAAATGGCGCTCATTTCGATTGAATTGAATGTGTATTCACTGAGATATTACAGTTTGAAAACGGACAAAACTTTTGAAACAACCTAACAGAAAACTCAAAATATTTTTTAAATAGTTGGAAATTATGTGTTGTTGGAGATTATGTTGGAGATTATGTGTCTATGAAAATTCTACAGATACTTTTCCTTTTTTCTCAACTCCTTCAATCACAAAATCACCAAAAATTCAAATGTTGCGACATATGTTACACCTGCCACATTTTTTCACAAATTCGTCTTCGGCGTTATCATTTCAAATCGGGTCACGCATGAGATTCTCTCGGGAAACTTTGAGAACGAATTTGGATAACGGTTGTTTCGGCATTTTAAGGCCGTCAATATTAATTGCGCAAGTAATACCGTTGAAATAAATCACTGATTATAAAATGTTAATATCTAACATGTTTTGAATGGCAAATACGCATGGAAATCATTCGCTTCAATACTTCTGCCAAATTGAGTCGCTTGTTTATGAATATCAATCAATTAACTCGACAGATATTAATCGCGCTTTCTCCTCGCTTATTTGGGTCGATCTAATTTTCTGGTATAGTCTTATCTTCCTTTTCCAAGGAATATAAAAAAGGAGGAGGAGAGCCCTCAACTATGTAAGAATTGGACTGAAAAATTCGTAGGCTACCATAGAAAAAAAAAAATTTTTTTAATAAAAAAAATTTATTATATTATTCAATACAGTTGCCCTCCAGGGCAATGATTGAAGCGGTCATACAATCTTTCGATATCATTTTTATAGTAGATACTATTTTACGATTTATCTTTAGCCTCAAAATATGCCTCAGTTTTGACGAGCACCTGTTTATTGGCGTTAAATTTCTTTCCAGTGAGCATTCACTTGAGGTCTCAGAACAGGAAAAAGTCGCTGGGGCCAGATCTGAAGAATACGGTGGATGGATGCGGAAGCAATTCGAAGCTTTTCAGAGTTGATTCATCACGTGTAGTCCACTCAGATGACGTTCGTTTTGATTCTGGTGTGGAACGATGGAGCCATGTGTCATCCATTGTCACACATCGATGTCTGAATTCGGGTTTTTCATGGTGTAACAGCATCAAACACTGCTCAGAATCATCAATTCGTTGTTGTTTTTGGTCAATTGTGAGCTCGCTCGGCACCCACTTTGAACAGAGCTTTCGCATACTCAAATATTCATACACGATACGTTTAACACGTTCCTTTGATATCTTTAGAGCAGAGATCGGCAAATAGTTTTAGGTTGGGTCCGGATACTGTGGGAAAATTTTGATGAGGTAGCATATAGGTAGCACTGATCAAAATCAAGTGCTACCTATATGTACTATTTTGATTTGAAATCAAATTATGAATTATAAAACATCTAAGACCTTAAATTGATATAAGAAATTACACGACGGTCTTGAGCCAGTTTTTTATAGCTTGGTTCTCGAGAGAAACAGCTATTCGAAGTGTGTCTTCTAGGTCGGCGTTCGTTAACCTTGAACGATATTTGTTTAAAAAAAATGCATCTTTAAGAAAGATGTGTCACGTACGTATGTCGTGAAACATCTTTCCAAAGACACATCTCGCAAATCAATTATCTCTATTTGCAGCCACAACTGTTCATTCTGCTTCTAAATCAACTTCAAATGAAGATTCAACAATGTCACATTCTTCCCTAAAAATCTGACACTCAATATCAAGAAATCTTACGAAAATAGACATTTGTTCATCATCAACAATGTCACATGATTGGTCAAGTGTTATGGCGTAGCAAGGTGCCTTTTGCAGAAGTTCAAGAGTGTTTTTAATATCAGCAGCTGAAATTTCCGTTTTTCGTGTATTACTTCTCGCTGATAATGGGATACTTTGAATTGCAGCGACAACATGTTTTTTCTTCAAAAAGTGCCAAGACTACTTCCAACATACGTTCCTTTACCATTTCAGAATCTGAAAATGGTTTCTGGTGTTTATTAAGCGTCCAGCACACACGTAGCCCTGCTTCTGTGGAGTTTTCTTGCTCGCTCATGCAACGAACTAGTAATTTTGTGCTTTTTTTGTAAGAACTGAGATATGCATGAAGTTTTTCTTTACGAACCTCAATGCCAAGAGGAAAGTTTTTGTGAAATTGCCGATTAGTTGTTTCGTAGTGTCGCTTCAAATTGCCACTCTTAACAATAGCGACAGTTTTATTGCATTTAAGGCACACTGGAACCGCTTAAGGCCTACAGGCAGTGTAAAACAATATTGTTCAGTCTATTCTGCCAGAAACCTTCTATTTTCACTGTCCAATTTACCTTTTTTGGGATACATATTACATATGAGCATAGGAACGAAAATATTATGAAAACACGACTAACAGTCTGCTTTCCCATGCCCACACGCCCGCACCCCCGATTTTGATACTCGCTCGCGCTTGTTTCAACAAAACAAAACAGTCGCAAGTGCGCACAAACACACACACATAAGGTAAATAGAAAACTAATGAAAGCATATCAGTTGTACCTAGTAATTGTAAAACAGGTTGACTAGGCAACTTGAAATAAAATGAGTACATACTAAGTTGAATTTTATGTGGTTTAAAAATATTACTTCAATCAATAAAGGTATGGTATACCCTATCTACGTATTGATTTATACTTGGTAAATAACACATTACAATATTTGGCGGTCCGAGGTTCGACCTGTTCGAGGTTCGCCTGTTTCCGACTGTTGATTTAGAGCCACAGCTGTCTCGGTCATCCAAAATTATTTCGTGGACTTTTCTTATGTTTTCGTCGTTAACAGCCTCTTTGGGGCGTCCACTGCGTGCATTGTCCTCGTTCAAACTCATCAAACCACTTCTCAATGGTTGATTTTCCTGGTACAAAATCCGAATAATGTTCATCAAGCCAAGCTATGGCTCTAACAGTATTTTTTTTTACCAAAAAATAGTGCCATATGTGTGTTCGCCTACGAACTTTTTAGTCTACCTAATAAAAAGGGAACATTAGACAATTACAGCTAGGATTTTACACATACAGTGAGGGTGAAGGTTGGACTGAATTCATTTTTGCCAAAAGCGTCACATTCATGACAAATTTTTGGATAGTTGATTTCAAAATTCAATTTGCGGTGTTTCAGACACCGGTATCAGACAAGTATCAGGTAGAAGGGCCCAAAGTGAAAGTAGTCCAATCCTGTCTACTCGGAATCATCAATGTATCAGAGCAGATCGTAGTTGACAGTGGAAGGCCTTAAGTTAAAGGTGATTCCCAGAATGCTGTGAGTTTCAGTGACAGCCAGTCTTCTAAGCTTCATCCACATCAACTTTTTCTGTGCAATTCGCAATATGCACAATTCTGTATGCTGTCCATTCAGCCCCTCAATCTAGATGTGTGATGTGCTGATGGCACCACAAATAGACAGGCAAGCCTTTCTCTGTACACCAGGAAGCTTGACCTGAGTCGTTTGCTATAACGTTTTCTGTCAGGGCTACTCATTGGACACTGTCCAGGAAACTTGAATAAAACAGAGGTCTGCACAACGAATTCCTCAACTACAGGCATTGCAACAAAGGAACAGAGACAGCTCGTCATATTTTTGCGAATGTGAGATTTTGGACCACAAAAGGCCAACGACATATGAATAACCCAAATTGTGCCTAGAAGAATATGATATACGTACAGCAAGAGACCTATCTGGCTAGTACAGGAAACATGATTGTTGGAATGGAGGTCTACAGAAAACGCTATAGCTTTTGAGGCTGAAAGAAATGGATAAGTCAGCCGTCTCCCAGGAAGAGAAGAAAAACGCTTTCAGCTACCAATTGTGCCGTTCGTAATTATTGGTCTGATAATCATCATCACATACGGTGCATTCCAGTTAAAACGAGTCACTCTGAATAGATCATTTGATCTTGAGACTGTATAAAATATGAAACACCTCAATTTTAATTTCCAGGGGGACATATTTCTACATGTCACCTCCTCCCACAACAACTCACTTATCAAAAACTTCAAAAGGATATAACAGTCGAGTGACACCTTATTTAAAAGGGTTTTCAGTTCTGTCCAGCCCTGTTAGAAAAAAATACTTTTTTAAGTTTTTTTCGATATCGAACTAGAAAGTGAAACTGAACAGAAAAATTTTCTTTACCAAATGTTCGATCTGAGCACAATTAAATTTCATACAATGGTATACACAAGCTACTGTTTTCTCCCTTACATTCTGAAGAATATCAGGTGTAAGTAGCCTACAGCACAATTTTTCCAGCAAATTATCTAGAGTGTTGGATTCGTCTCGTGGTCTCAAAAATTAAAGTCTGGTGGGGTCGAATCGGTAGATCTGGGGGTCATTCTGTAGAATGAGAGGAAGCCCACATTTCACAATAAATGACATAACGTGGCCCTAAGCGTTCTTTATACCATCTATGTCACTTTCACGGTACTGACGAGGCCCCGGTGTTTCCATACTCTCCGATGACTAATTTATTGAAACTAATCGTTCTCCACCTTCAGGAGCATACAAGCTAATAAGCCTGATGTAGTCCTTCCCGTCCACCAAAGCAAGATGATATTTGTCTTGAAGTTTTCAGTTCCTTTCATAAAGAAGAGGAAAATGGGTAAAATATCATGATTTTGTCTAACTCCACAGACTCTATCCAGACCACTCTGTCAAGATGATTGTTCTGATTCTTATCGGAGTCCTTGGTGGAACCATGTTCTTTCTACTCTCTAATCTCAAGATCTTGCCGGCTTGCTGCACTTAGCAGGACAAATGCAGAAGACTGTCATTTTTGGCTCATTGCGTTGCTCAGGGCATATGTCTTTCAGATCTAATGATACTTACCCCACGGCGCGGAGGGTGGTCGTTGGTTAATGATGCTGGCGCGCCCTCCTGAATGTATCGGAGCTTCGGGGGATGGGGCCCGACCAGCGTAACCTTAGGTAAAAAATAATAATACTAATATGATAACACTAACAATAATAATAAATGATAATAATATTCTTATCAATTTGGAGTGTCTACATGACTTAATGGTACTGGAACCTGTATAGTTATCAGGAGTTCGGATTTCCTTCTCTGCATGGTCAGCGACCATAAGAGGGCAGAAATTGAAGAGTTTCTCTTCTGGGCAGCTGCCCCAGCGGCTGATGAACTTGATTCCGTTTTCAACTCTAAACGAGGTAATCACAACTCTATCACCGAGTAGGACCCATCCAGCAAAAGTTTCATATAAAAACTGCAGAGATCACTCCACTCCTGCGGCTATATAAGCATTAGCCAATGCATGGGTCTTCCTCAATAAATGTAAAGACCTCGTCTAATCAAAGCACCTTCGGTTTCCTCAGGCTAACGTATTTAATCTGATAAGGATCAACATCGTATTCATGAAAATAGCTTTCAGAACAAAAAAAAACAGCCATTTAGCAACGTTCGACGTTGTTTTGCGAAATTTCGTTCCACATATTTTTCAATTGGATCGTCATGTGCGATGAAAAGTGGATCCTCTACAATAACAGGAGGCGTTCAGGACATTGGTTGAATACCGATAAGCCACCCAGGCACTTCCCAAAGGCCAAAGTCCACTGAAAAAGACAAGACCCCAACTACAATCGTCAACAGTGCTTACTTAGTGCTTACTATTGAATGTATTTTTGTTAGGCAATTATAAATATACCTAGAGAAAACTGCATCGATTGTTGTTCCATGCAAAGTGTTAGGCTCATTTCGGTTATTATTTATTTGTAGTTCTAATTTATCTTTTAGAAAGTTTACCAAGAGTTGTCCATCTTTGGACGCGAAATTAACACTGATATCTCCTGCGAAAATTAGTAGTAACATATGATAGTTTTCTCATAATTCTTCAGAGCCTACTTGACCGTACATATGTGCTCGCACCTCTCTCTTTTGTCCCTACTGTAATACACGAAACGTAACTCTCTCTCTCTCTTTCTATCTTCACTAACTTATACCTTCATCTCAACTTCCGTTTGCCTCGCTCGATTACACTTTTCGTAACACTCTCGTCACGCATTCACCAGCTTACTCGCCAAGTCAAGCACGCGTAAAGAAGTTTTACCTCAACGTTCGCTTCTCCCGATCACGCTTTTCGTAACATTCTCATCACGCATTCACCAGTTTACTCCCCAAGTCAAGCGCGCGTAAAGGGTTTTACTTAAAAAAAAATTTCATTTTCTATTTTAAGATGGTAACTCTTTTAACATAGAAACCTACATTGTCAGAAAACATGACGTTCTATGTGTGAAAGTCATTTTCGAATTCAGCGCACCCTAAAACAAAAGAATTATGTAAAAAAATAAAACAGCTCTATTTTTTTAGACTTGTGTAATTTGTTACTATCAAGTTAAATTATTTTCATTCTCATTAATTACTGTTAAATTTTCTAGGAATGATTTTTTTATTGGTGATATATCCCTAAGAGAGGGAACAACAATTGGATTTTTATTGAGCAAAAGGTTTTAAAAAAGAATCGTTTTCTCATTTATTGGTGCCTCAGTCTCAGTTTTATAAGTGAAATAGCATTTTTGTGTCGTTTTTCACTGGGTCACCCTGTACAGATGAAGAACTCCGCCAGACTTCCGACAGGACGTTGGCTCCGTCTTTATCATTCGAATGCACCATCCTCGTTGCCTTTCTTGGATACTATATAAACTATTCGCCAAAGCAAACGTCACGTTATAGTTACAGTTTTTTTGTACAAGCAACAAGTGCTATCTGTATAAAATCTTGACAAAAATGAAGTCAGTTTTAGTTCTACCAGTTTTCTTTTGTTTTGTGCACAGTGCTCCAAAATTGAGGGTTGGTACAGTGATTTTTTTCGCGATTTTGAGTGATTCCACGGGAATACAAACAGAGAGAACATTCCTATGATTTGATATTGATAGAATATGTACCAACTTCTTGTTCCTGATATATAATTTTAATATTTGTTTTCAAAGTTCAGAACAATTCAAAAAATACAAATAATTAGTTTTTTTTTTAATTTACCGTCTTTTACCGTTCAAAGAAAATAACATAAAATCATTTTGGATATCATCATAATCAATGTTAAAAAAAAACACTTAATTAGTAACTATTTAGGAAAGTGATTCATGTAGTACCTAGTTTTCCATCATTTTAAAGTTGAGGTGAAGAACACAAAACATATTGAAAGGGTTATATTTTTAGGAGAGAATAGTTTTTGGGAAAAAAGGTTTTGCCTCTCTACTTCTTAATCTTCATACAAAAAGAAGTGGGAAAATTTTAAAGAAAGAAAGAAGGCAATCAACTTTGAAATACACTCTTCACAAGAATGTGTAAATTATACATAGAAGTTACTTTCCGATATAAACTAGAAGAAAAAGCTCTTTCGAAAAAAAATTTTCAATAAACATTGTCGTGTAGACAATTACTGGAAGGAGAAAGCCAAAACCTTTCCCAAAAACAAAACATATCAATTAAAAGTTCATTTATAAATTCCGAATGTATTTACAATTAATCACTTATAAATAACCTGAAATTCAAATAATCATCTCATGAAGTAAAAAAACTGTAGTGGGTCATTAATATATATAATCTTGAATTCCACTTGAATAAAGTGTCATAAATATAAGAATAACAAATGTATACTTGTTTTCATTAACTGATTTATTTATCTTTTTTTAACATCCGTTCCAGTTTAAGCCTAATATTGTTATAAAAATGACTATTTTCAAAAGTCATATAATACAATACAAATAAGTATAATAGTCATTTGTATTGCATTAATTTTTTTTCTTTATTGGATATATTAATAAAAATATGAATATAGTATAATTGATGCAAATCCATTTTTACTCGCCAGGAACAGAAGATTGGATGAGTATCGTTAATCTTCACATCCAAGAATACCATTCAAATGAGATTATATGAAGGAGTGGTAAATCATTTTGAGATACACAATAAAATCCAAAAAATGTTTTGAAGAACTTAAAATTGTAAGGAAAATTTCGCAATTTTTCAGTTAGAAAATGCATTTGTATTAAAGTATTTGTTGACAATTATTATTTTACATATATTATCTATTTCCTGAATTCCGAAGTAATTGTTATTTGATTTAGTTCTAAATTTGGAGCTGAAAATTTGTTAGTTGTGAATGCAAAATATTCAATTTTACTTAAATGTAATAAAATATCCGAATGAAAATTATAGAAAGGTGAAACAATACAATGAATACAGATCATATAATATTCGTTTGTTAGAAGTTTGTTAGTTTGTTAGAAGAGAATACTTAAATAAAACTTTAGAAAAGTGACATAAATACTTGAAAAGACGTTTATTTGCTGGAGGAAACAGTCATAAAACTTTGAATATGTAAAAACATATAAGTAACATACAGATGTTGAATATTCCATCAGAGAAAGAAAGGAAAATAATGGGTGGTGCAAAAATAATGTCACCTTGGGACGGCGTATCTTTCAATAATACGATATTATGGAAATTCACTTAACTATTATTATCTACTCTTCAGAAAACTCTCTATTTATTAAATCTTGTGTTTGTCTAGCTGATGCCTCAACAACTTGCTCCCCCACAATTACTGACGCTTCCTAGTAACGCAACAAGTATTCGAACAGATATAAGCGACTCTTTCCATTGCGATGGAAGAGATTATGGATACTACGCCGATGTGGAAAACGACTGCCAACTCTTCCACGTATGCTTACCGGTGACCTACGCTGATGGACGTAATCAGACTTTCAGGTGGAGTTTCATATGTCCTGAAGAAACTGTTTTCAACCAAGTAAGTACTGATTGCCTTCAGATTAATTATTGTAGACAGTAATTCAGAACCTCCTCTTCACTGATCAGAATTTCTTCTTTCAAATTATCTTACAAGAAAGCTAATTCCAAGATCACATTCATTAGTCTCAAAAAGAACTTCATTTTCTGGTCCTACTTGAAGCGTACATATTTCACTCTTCTTGAGTGGGTGAATTTTTTCTCCCATAACTGAGATCAGATCATTTGAAATCATTAAATTAACGATTAAATTCATTTATACTGAATCCTGGCCCTTACGTGAGAGGGATATAACATTTTTGCTACGACTTCAGGAAAACCATTCCTGAGGTTTGTAGGCTTTCAGGGCTGGCGTCAACGTTTTATTGGCTTCCGGGTTTTGTTGTGGTCTTCTGCCGCAGTTTTAGTTGAAACTTTTGGAAATTATAACAAAAGAAGACCACGGCAAAACTCGGAAGCCTATCAAAACGTTCCTAAGGTTTTCATGCTCCTAGATTCCTATTCCACTTGCTACTTTTCATTCCATCTCAATCAACAGAATCTTCGGTTGAAGATTATTAGTCGATATGCTTGTCAAAATTAGTAATACTGCCAAAATTATACCTCTTAAACAATCACCCGTTAGTAGGTGGTCCAAAATCGCAGCTTAACCAGACCTACGTCATTTCAGCAGAGCTGCTATTTTGACAATAAAAAGAGTATATGTATCTATCAAAAACACTTCTCTCGCAGGATATACTGAAGTTGTGGTCTAGTCATCTCCTGATAATGCTAACTTGTTTAGCAAAAGGAGCGTGTGAGACAGTAGGTATACTGTTTCGGTGTGGCAAAAGTGTTTTTAATAGTCCATTTTCCGCTAGAGATTCCATTTCTACCAATCAAGAATATTTGTAGTCAACAATAATATACATATTTGCTTTATTGAAAGTGAGGCCCTCTAGGAAATATCAGGGAATCTTTTTTTGACGTTTCGCCATGAGAAAGTTCGCTTGAAAATTAACATTGTATAATGTCAGGTTAGTGTTCAAAAAATAAGATGAATTTTCATTTTTCTTCAAAAATGCTCATTCATTCATCAATTTATATTTTGTCTCCTTCAAAGTAATCCCCGTCCCACATGTGTCAGCGTTATTTCCGATCCTCGAAACAGGTGTGATATGCACTTTTTGATATGTCCTTGAGCTCTCTTGACAATTCGTTTTTTTCTTCTCAATCGTCGCAAAACATCTTTCATCTGTCTTTTCAATCTTGGGAACAGAAAAAATTCGCAGAGGGGCATTTCTAGTGTGGCTGAGGGCTGATAACGGTGTTATATTTGGCCAAAAAATTACGAACAAGCAGTGATGAGGGAGCAGGTACATTATCCTAATGCAAAATCCATATTTTTCCACAATACCGGACGTTTTCTTCGTATTGCTTCTCGCAAGCGGCGCATAACTTCGAGATAATACTCCTTATTGACTGTACCAAGGCCGTAGCTAGAGGGATCAACTGGGATTGATCCCCCGAAAGTTCTACAAGCAACGGCCACCCAAAAATGTTATCAAATACAACGATTAGCTTGTTTAAACATCACAGAAGCCATGAGAACAACACCAACCGCGACAATGGAATTAATCACTAGTATGTCCCCTCTGGACTTGTACGTTGCGTTATTGGCCATGTAACGATTGCGCACGGCTGGTGTAAACCTCAAAGTAGGAATGGGTCAGTTGAGGCTGAGCCTATGGTGAAAAGCACTCACTGCGCAAGCTCTGCTGCAGGCAGCCAGTGATGCAATTGAACCCAGGTTTGTATTCAATAAACCCTACAAAATACAAATAAAACAGAACACGAAGTCAGATACTACAAATGCAATACGCATATATACAGACAGCTCAAAAATCAAAGATGGCTCAGGATGTGAAGTGTACTCCGGATCACTAAGCCTAAGGATTAAGTGGGGAATGGGAACTGACTGATATCCCAATTGTCACAAAATCAATCTGCACTGATAGCAGACAAGCACTGTTAGCCTTGAACAGACAACGTGTTACCTCATGGCTAGTAATAGAGTGCCACCAAGATTTAGCCAAAGCCTCGGTAGAAAATAACATTATCCTGAGGTGGATTAAAGGGCACGACAGAATTAAAGGTAATCGTATTGCCGACTCTTTTGCCAAGGAAGCGGCTGGACTAAGAATTTTAGGACCCAGGGGCACATACGGCCTGATGACTTCGATAATTGCGGAGCTAGCCAAATGTTACACCCATGCTCAATCCCTAAAGAGATGGGATGAAATCAAAGGATACAATCTTGCCAGGATAACCCCGGGTGACCCTGGGAAGCTGGCGCCGAAGAAATATCTGGCGATGACCAGGTAGAATCTACGCTTAACAGTAGGATTTTTGACTGGCCACTGTCAACTAAGAAAACACCTCCATAATATGGAGCTAGTGGGCACATCTCTATGCAGGATGTGTTAACAGGAAGATGAAACTGTCAGGCATATCCTATGCGAGTGTCCGGAGTTATCGTCAATAAAAGACTGTGTATTCGGCGAGTCTTGGCCTATACCTGCCAATATGAAGGAGATGTCTCCTCGTGACCTGTCCACCTTCCTGGAAAAGACAGGATGGATGATGACCTAGGAGGACAACTCCTCGGGAAGATGTACAATGAAATAGTGGCCTAGGTCACATGTGGCCTAAGTGCTGTGGGCCTACACACACCCTCCCTACTCTTTAGATACTATTGGAATTATAAAATCCGTTAGAAATTTTATCCAGTCCTTGGCAAAACGAACCAAGTGCTTGAAAAAGAATATTGAAGAAAACTTCCCCGAAACACAATGAAAAAAACCGTACGGCAATGTGCGTACAAACTTTTGAAGATCTTGGCGACACTACCTGTTTCCACATGTACCCCTGAAAGGACTTTTTCTTCTCTGAAACACCTCAAAACTTATTTAAGAAACTCCACAAGCCAGGAACGACTAAACGGTTTGACGTTAATGTCAATCCACCGTAGAATTGACATCATCACCGAGGAGGTTATTGATTTGTTTGCTGCAAAGAAAGCTAGAAAACTAAATATGATTTTGTAAAAAGATGTTTATATTTCTGTGATGGTTTTCTAACGAATATTTATTTTCATGTAACACCATTTTCTTTTTTTCGTAATTTTTATATTTCTTGTTTTTCTACTGTTCTACCAAACCAAACCCCCCCCGAAATTGTTTTCTGGCGACGGCCTTGGACCGTACGACCATGTGGCAAGAACCCCTGATGCACTACGCCACGATATTCGAAGAAAACAGTGACTCAAACCTTGATATTTTATAAAATTGGTTTGCTTTTCTTTGTCTTGGCTGTCGTGGGCTCTTCCATAGGGACGATTGGACTTTGGTTTCGATCTCATAACCATAAACATAATTTGTCACTAGTTATGACCCTTTTGAGCCAAATCTGTATCGCCGTTAACGTCATTCAACAATTCCTGAGCGAATTCTGTCATTATTTCAAGTGTTTTTGAGTACTTGATTATATTTTTTACTCAAAATATGATGCAAATTCTTTGATCTACTTTATTCGATAGCAGAAAATCGCCGAACACGCCAAACTTGTATGGCTCTCACTAGCAAACCAAACATTCCAAACAGTTGAAACTGTCATCATATTTTCAAGACTAGTGTACCAACATAAAAAAAAAAACGCCAATCGAATGTAGCTCGCAAAATTTAACATTCACCTCATTTTTTTAACAGTCCAAGTATAACGTGTTTTTCTTTAATAGAAGTGATCTAACGTTAGGTTGTTAAAAATACATAGCCTGATATATTTCAGTCCCAGCTACCAAGTATGCATATATTCTTGGGTACATATTACTCTGATACTCACCAAAATATTATCTTTTCTAAAATCACATAAGTAATAGATCTTAAAGTCTTAGACGAAAGATAAATATTCTCTTTATTGTATTTGACACATATTTGCGTACATTTTCTTTTTCTATGAGGATTTCCTAACTAAATACATATTTGTTTCATTATCTTCATTGTGTGATATTTGTTTTATTAATATTATTAAATTTCAATGATACAATTTTCTTCGTTGTTGGGAATAACAAATTCTGTTCATTGGAAATTAATGCTAACACTTCTGACAAACCTTTATGTTTGACGGATTCCACAAAATATAATTTGGAGATACTTTTTTTTATACAAAAATTATTTTTTTAACTTTGTGCATTCCATTCATTTCTTCTTTCTTTTGTATAATAAATAAAAATAGTATCCATCTGTGAAAAACGTATCGTGGGAAGCGAACTATAATACTCAATTTTTGTTTTCATATCTGAGGATCCTCCAAGGGATGGATTGTTGTTTTTCCTTATCATTTCGATAATATATATTTGGTTGAAAGAACGATACAGTACAGTAAATCCATTGTTTGAAATATTTGATTTATTTCTAGTCGGTTATTTCTTGTCGGTATTTTCTTATTCATATCATTTGATATTTTAGAGATTGAAAGTCCGATCCCCTAAAATTCAACAAGAGCGGTAAATTTGATGAAATGAATAAAAACACATTTGCTAATTATCACTTGTCAATTTTATTTATACGACCGGTTTCGTGCTTAACCCCAGTATGTACAGGCCAAACCGGTAGAAATTTTGACGTAAGGCTCCGTGAACACGTCTGTTTGGACAAAAAAATCTACAAATCTACAAGAATCAAAACACAAAATAAGTAAAGATAACCTCAAAATCCTACACATATGTAATAAAGGGAAAAAATGAATTTGTTGGAAGCCATGTAAATTAATAAATCAATCAAAAACCATTGAAAATCAGAAATATATACCACTAAACGAGCAACTCGATTTATGTAGGTCTCCACCCTTGAATTTATAAGTTCATAACAACCCCTATAATCCTCAGTGCTGAATTTTAAAGTTGGCACCAAGTTTTTCAAATTTCACATTTTAGTTTTATACTTGATAATGGTGTTAAACCCGAAACCGGTCGTATTAATAAAATTAACTAGTGGTAATTAGACAACAGTGTTTTCATTCATTTCATTAAAGTGATCATGAATTACCACAAAAAAAATAAGTCATCAATCTCATATATAAAAGCGGTAAGCTCCACTTAACATTTGATGTTTGATTTATATAGTTAATTCAAAAATAAAAAAGTTATGTCAATTTGAAGAATTTAGTACATATCCATGATAAGAGTTGAACAATTTCCTCAAACATTTTCATTTCTAGACGCGTTTCGCTAACACCATAGCTTCCTCGGTAGGTAGCTTCTACCGAAGAAGCTACGTTTCCAGCAAAACGTGTCTAGAAATAAAAATGATTTTGCAAATTGTGTAATCATTATCATGGATAGTGTTATTTTTTTGTGTGTCATCGGCATCGACTACGTTGGTCATTAGCCTCGTGTCCTGGGTAGGCAATGTTAAAAACTCCCCGAGTTACCTAGGGAGCATCATTGCTATTCGCAGTCGGTCAGCCATGTAATGTTGCAGAATCATCCCAACTTCAACTAGAAAAATTCTCTCGAGAAAAATATCTGGTCGAGGTTGGGATTCGAACTCACGACCTTTCAGTAACGGGTCTGTCCATTCATAAAAATACTATGAAAATATCGGTCAGTTCATTTGGCTAAAACTTTGGTTAACTAGATTCACAGTTTGTAAAACAAATTTCTTATAATTCAAATATAGACAAATAAATGAGAATTGTTTGCTGTTAGAAAATCTGGTAGAAACCCAAGAACTGTCCCAAAGTCTACGTGATTGATGTCGCGGGCAATAGGTAGTTTTCAGAATTATTCTCAGCCATATTACTTTTTCATATTTCCACTAGTGTCTGTTCAAAGTTAATAACTACCGGATATCCGTACGTAATTCATATTCACTGGGAGTAGGTACGTAAAACACTGTCGAGAAAGTCTATAAATAATTTACAATATTTATTTTTGACGTTTCTCTTATATCTCAAGAGAATGGAGTATAAAAGAACATGTCATTTGGATATTCGGTGGGAATCTCTAATTTGAAATTAATTATTGATTAAGAAAAATGTGAATTGAAAAAAAGTTTAATTACATTGATTAGTATTTTGAGTCATGCTCTTTTCTATGAAACAATGATTATACAGTACGTCACAAATTTCGGAGATGACGTTATTGATTAATTTTTTAATCAGAATCCATACTTTTTAAAGAGTTGTTTTAAGCGCATATCAAGTTACAAGTATACATAACTGCCCAATTCGAAATTTTTCTCTCGGGTCGTTTGCTAGATAACGAATAACAAAATTCAACTTATGAAACAGACTAATTTCATATTCCATTCATTAACTTTGTGTGTGAGTACAGCTGCAGATAATCTCGCCAATAACCCACCGTGAGATTTTTAGTCTAAAACCAAGATTGATCCTCTGGAAATGATTGTAGTAATAAGCAATTTATCAAAATATTAGGATTATCAAAGCAGTTAGTCTTAAATATTTCAGAGGAGCTGGACTTCATTTAATTTAAATTTTGCTTCGAATAACGTCCCAAATAGTAAATATCAATAGACGAAGGTTTCATACATGCAGTCGAGCCACTCTGAATTCAGTCGTATCCCAGGCACACTGCTGTTTGGGTCGGATATTTCTTGCACGATAGGTGATATATTCCATTGAATTCAGCCGTGCAAGACTAACCACGGTAAGGTTTGCATAAATGTCTTTCGAATATACGAGTAATTAAATGACTATCGTGGTATTAGTAATTTGCCAGAACCTACTTTGTAGGTACGTTGAGAGAGATGAATGTTTCGAAATTCTTTTTAGAAACAATTAATTTCTTTAATGAAATGATGGATGTAGCTGTTACTACATGGTAGGAAATCATAATTAACAAGTTTTTCAAAAATATTACCCATTTCGTCCCATCTCACAGCATTAAAAATTCACTGACTTTAGTGGAAAATATAAGGAACCAAACCACGCCACATAATTCAATTTCAGTTTCATTCGATGTAAAGAGTATGTTCTCCAACATACCGTACAACGAATGTAAGCCCCTCATTTTATATATGTTAGATCAAGCCAAAGTAGACCATATCAGTTCCTTTGAAATTTCAACAGCTTTCGATGCTTACTAGACAGCTTAATCAGATCTACCTACAGTTCATCAACAAATTTTATAAACAGGATTCAGGTTTAACAATGGGCTCACCCCTTAGTCCACTTTTAGCAGATATATTTATGAACAGTTTGGAGACTACATAGTAAATTTCGACCTGGGTAAAAAACATTCATTTCTGGTACAGATATGTAGACGATATTCTCGCCTGTTTCAGAGTTACTAAACGACAGCTGAACCAATTTATGACATTCATGAATAATCCCAATAGCAACATTCAATTCACACTCGAAACAGTTATAGAGAAACAGATAAATTTCTTAGACCTGGCCATTACACACAATCAGAATAAATTTGAGTTCAATGTTTTCAGAAAACCTAGATATATAGACATTACCATCCCAAGTGATTCTTTCCATCCAGACAGTCACAAATTAGCAGCCTACAATTCAATGTTGCACAGAGCATTCTCAGTGCCTTTGTCTGCTAATAATCTAGCTAAGGAAATTGATATAATTACACAGATAGGTCATAACAATGGTTTCAACGCAGATACTATCCAGAAGTTAGTCAGAAAACAAAGCCGTAAATTCACTTACAGATTAATATACCTTCAGATCAAACAACCAGAAATCAAGACATGGGTAACTCTAACATATTTTGGTAGAAGAACAGAGATAATTATTGCGGGTTTCTTCAAAAAAAACAATGTGGAAGTGGCATTCAGACCACGTGCCAGGTTATCTGATTTCCTTTTCAATGCCAAAGATCCACGTTGAAGAAATCTGGATTTTATAAGCTCAAGTGTCCGGAGTGAAGTAGTGTTTATGTGGGACAATGCGGTTGAAATTTCCAAAAACGATATGCTGAACATGAAAGGTCCTTCCCACTAGGTAAAAATGATTCGACGTTTTCAAACCATTTCTTGGCATGCAACCACAAGTTCCGAATTTGAACGATACGGAAATTTTGCACTATGCAAGGAAGGGTAGCAAACTCAATTATTTGGAATCCTTGGAAATTCATAAGCATAAACATTGCGGTTAAATGATCAAATCGATTTAAATAACTCACTGGTTTTTAAATTAGCATATCCACATTGTCACTAGTAAACAAAATTCAATTACCTCTATCATTACCTACAGTGGTGTTATATAAGGGCTAATGTAATCAATCATTGTCAGTTCATTGTATAAGTTTGAAAATCTCCTTATAGGACGAAACTGCAGTAACGTTAGTTACAAATAAAATTGGTAAAAACATTAAAACTGTCTTTTCTCTTTTCTTCAATTAATTTTTTATACATTAGTACCTCTCCTCGATACAGTCCTCAGAATTATTTTGATTTGTGTTAAGAGTATTGGTACATGGGGTGTATCTTTCTTACTTGGGCATTTTTTCACGAGTCACTAGTAAACAATGTATGTGATCTACTCGATTGAGAAACATATGCAAGACTAACCTCGTGAAGTAGTTTGCATAAATATCTGTCGAATATAATGCAATGTCCATCGGGGTATTATCCGGGGAAGTAGTTATTTTCTGGCAGGCAGTCATCAGAACCTGCTGTATACGTACTTTGGGAGAGATGAATGTTGCAAGATTCCATTTTTATTTCTTATAAATATTAAAATAAAAATAGAATAACATAATGTTTGTTCAGTAAGGAGTAAGTTTGAATCGATTGAATCAACTCTTGTGTGCAAATAAAAATTTAATTTGTCAAAAATAGCAGAAAAAGTCAGTCATAGCTTCATTAAATTTAGTTTTGTTATAAAATTATATTAGAAATAATTTTTCCAAACTACCTTTTCAAAAATTTGTTGGAAACCACATTTCATATTTTTTTTGGTGGAATAAAATGTTGATTTTGACAAATAACGCGTGACCGTTTTTATAACCCCCTCCCTCCCCCTTGACATCAAACCGGAGTTTATTTTGCCACAGAAATTTCGAAATAAATCGTGTCACTATATATTAGATTCAATTTACGTACCAATAGGTTAGAAACGAAATTCGAGGAAAGCAAATTATTTAAGAAATCCGGCCGGTACAGTTCGAAGTTGGGACATGTGAATAGGATATTATTTACGTCCGCTAAAAAAAATTGTCACATGAGCATAATGGGTTTACATCTATGCCTATTTTTGCCTTGTGACAGTTAATAATGGCGAAAAATTCAGCAGACTACAATTCTCCGCAATCAACTGAGAAAAATGATAGTCCTAAATAATTGTCATATATTCTCATTTAAAATTATTGATATGAATTTAATTGAATTGAATTGTAATTACATTGTATTTATATATTTCAACGCCAGTTGCTTTATTATTGATAAGAATAGTGGTAGTAGTTCCTTTAAAAATATAATTAGCTTGATGGCTGTTTGGGATAGGTAACGATGTTGTCAAAATATTTCAAAACAGTAACCATATAACGTATTTGTGTGAGAAAACGGTGTCATCTCACCAAGAGACATTTCTAGAAGAAATCGAAAAGACCACATGAGATGAAAATTTTTGACTAGCAAGATTTGACTTCGAATTCGTAAATGGCAGTCTGAATTATATTACGGAAGGCCGTAAAAACTTGTTATGTACTTATTCATACTAAGGTTTAAATAGCCTACTTCTCAACTCTGAAAAATTTCACTGAAATTTTGGGGAAAGGGCTTCTACTTTATTGGGTTTTGAATCAATATCAAATTTTCCAATTTTTTCAGGAAATGTTCACTTGTACAAGGGCAGATGAAGCGATTGATTGCGAAGAATCCCCAAGATTCTATGATTTGAACAGGAATTTTGGCAGTGAGGAAATTCTCGGTGAGGTTGTTGAAGTTTCTTCCACGGAATCGCCACACTATCTGGAAGAAGCAACTCCTTTACCCGAAGTACCTCAGTTCATAGGACGCAACCTATCTAGGAGAGGAGGAAAACAATTGGAAATGAAGAAAAATTGAAAAGATAGAATCTCTGTGACTGATAGCATTGTTATCTTGGCCTATTTGTCTCAACTGCCTCATTAGTTTTTTATAAATTTCTTAGTCGTAACCTACTTAAAAGACAATAAGACATTTTTGGCGATTATAAGTAAACCGTCCACACCAGATGCTGGCCATATTGTGATTAGGCAAATACTTACCCCAATGGCAGATTGACTGAAGATATATTAAACATTTAGTCATGGAAGCTATCGAATGATACCTGCTACAGTTTACATTTTTTCAATGTTTTCTGTTAAATTGCAACGCTCATATTATTTGTAGAATTCAAAGTGTTTAACGTTGTCGTTTCTTTATTTATCACTGGATATTTTTCTTTACAGAGGCTGTACTTTTGTTTTCGCAAATATCAAAAATATTTGTACGACTTATATTTGAATCATTGTTCTTTAATTAAAATTGTCTCCTATGAATAAAACCAAAGATTAACTGCCATTGTGAGGGTATCAAGATCTAATTTAAATATGGTTGTGTACAATGATTATTTTTCAATAAAATAAAAGAATAATACCATCTGAGTTTCATTTTTAGATGACTAAATATAAAAAAGACATACATGATGGAATGGCCCGATACTTGATGAAAATCGATAATGTATTCAAAAAACACTTCGTGAGACGTTCACTAAACAATTTTACAAAAACTTAACACGTGTTTCTCCACACAATGGCTTCTTCAAGCGTGTAAAGACATGCCCGAAGTGGTAATTATATGGCGAAACACATGTTGCGTTTTTGTAAAACTGTTTAGCGAAAATCTCACAATAATGTGTTTTTTTAATCAAAAAGACATTTTTTTCTTTGATTTTCAACCATGATTATGAAGATGCAATATTGAATTACATAAACAATGGATTATAGATATATCTCAAAGAAATCTCACTGGCTCACATCCTGCTCACATTTGCCACAAGTGATGAAAGTACTATTTTTATCTAAAATCACCTAAAAATGAAATAAAAATCGAAAGCAAATGAAATCCACTCATTTACATCCGTAATAAGTATAAGAATCGTCGAGTTTGATTATTAGTCCTGATTTTCTGATTGATTCGGCCGTTACTTGATGAAGATCCATAGTAATTTCACAAACTACACCTAAACGATTTGATCTCCACAAACTTTATTGAAAAAATATATCACAACATGTTACGCTAAACATTAGCTTTTTCAAGTGATTAATACATCAAATTATCCTTACATTCATATTTATATACTGCAGGTAACCATAATTGAGACTACCTGTAAGAAATTACCTGAACCTCTACAGCTCGTACCTGCTCAATTATGATTACCTAAAGCATATTGCCTCACATCTACATCAATAATAATTCTTTCTCGGTTTTTAAGAAAACAAGTTCAGTAATGGTGATCTATTCAAATCTAGTTGGTCATTCATTAGAATGTTTGAATTAATCATTTGGAAGCAATGGAAATTAATAAACTTAAAAATTCAAAGATTCTAATGAATGACCAGCTAGATTTGAATAGATCACCATTATTGAACTTGTTTTCTTAAAAACCGAGAAAGAATTATTATTGATGTAGATGTGAGGCAATATGCTTTAGGTAATCATAATTGAGCAGGTACGAGATGTACAGGTTCAGGTAATTTCTTACAGGTAGTCTCAATTATGGTTACCTGTAGTATATAAATATGAATGTAAGGATAATTTGATGTATTAATCACTTGAAAAAGCTAATGTTTAGCGAAACATGTTGTGATATATTTTTTCAATAAAGTTTGTGGAGATCAAATCGTTTAGGTGTAGTTTGTGATATTAGTCCTGACTACCATTAGCATAGAAATTTCTATACCACTTCCAATTAATTGAAGTTCCAAACAACCCTTTCCGTCACCTTTACTTCAAACATAGTTATTTATCATCTCCACCACACGGTGAAGCCATGTTGCACAATGAAATTTCTGTACTTCACCATAAGGGGTGAAAGGTTCTTAGGCTAACATAGAACAACATTTTTTTTGATAACATTTGATTTTATTGATGTGAAACATCTATAGCCACACGTAAAACCGATGACTGGCGTGGCGACGTGTCGCCATGCGAAAGAGACTATGCGATTCTCTTCCCACTGGTTGGGCGAGCCCAAACGGGGATTTCGGGATTTACTAAAGCGCGCAGATTAATATACAGGGGGGATACCTTGTACCCGCTTAGGTACCTCCACCAAATATGAGCCCCATATATAAGGCCGCCTGTGAGGGATGAAGGATCAGATTAGTAAGAAAAAAATTGATCATCAGAAATTATCGAGCGCATCAGATTAAGGTAGGGTGAATTAATTACCTGCTAAAAAGTGTATATTCCAATAATCTGACAATTTGAGAGTGACGTAAAGAAAGGGGAGGGCAGCAAAGTTGTAAAAAAATAACGTCATTTCGACATTCTAGGGCGTAGCTGATTTTTTTTATTTTGAAAGAGATAATTCAAGGATATCGAAAAATATATAATATGACGATTTCCGCAAGCCGAAATAACAAAAATTCGTCGATAAAGTTTAATGCGTGCAGCTGTGTGATACCTATATTTCCCTCTCCGAGTTTCTATTCCTCTATTCCCTATTCACTTTTTCTCTATCTATTTCTCTCTCACTCCGTCCCCACTCTGAATTCCGTTGCCATGAAGCCATAACAGCTGATCACAAAGACTCGTTCGTGATGAAGATGAAGATGATGATTGATTAATCAATTAATTGATGGATGTAGCCGTTACTACGTGGTAGGAAATCGTAATGAAGAAAAGAGAAAGTGAACTTTCTGTGTTTTTTACCTCTTTCATTTGTAACTAACGTTACATTATCAAACTGATACAATATATAAAGACATTTTCAAACTTATATATAGTATAAGTATAAGTTACGAAACTGCAGTAACGTTAGTTACAAATAAAAGTGGTAAAAAACATAGAAAGTTCCATTTCTCTCCTCTTCATTAATTAATCAATTGATTATAGGAAATTAAAAATTTATGAGCATTTTTAAAAAATCATTTTCTTATAAATACAAATATTCTACTTAAAAAACATACAATTATTTATTTGCATGCTATTTCCTGAGCTTTTCAAATAATTAAGTTCAATGAATTAAAAAAAAATTGAAAATGTTTTTTTTGTCAGATTAAGTGATTCCCTCTAGATACTCGTCAGATTATGAGACAGCACGTCTAAAACATAAAGATGAACCATATATATCTTAATCTGACGCGCTTGAGTATTTCAAAATGGCGAATTTTTGCACATTATAATAATGGCCGCGAGTTTGCGTCAGATCGAAATCGGCAGATTATTGAATGAGAGCTTTTTTTTGGTTGCACTTAACACCCCCTTAGAAAATCTGACGCGTTCGTTTAAATTTTTTTTTCACTTTTAACCCTTACGTGCAACCACCCACATCATGCAAGCGATCAGATTAACATACCAACATTATTAAAAATACGTAGGACATTGATGCTAATATCAATATCTGACGCGCTCGAATATGTCCATGCAACAATATTTTTTTACATATTTAAAAATCTATAGCCACTTCCCCCACAGATGTAAAGGTATATGTTATATAAAATTTGTTTCTTCTTATCATCTAAACTTTACAACCTAATATGTCTCAATGACGCTCGAGTAAATCCCCATTTTGCATTGTGGGCTCCCCTGCTATTAAGCCATCTCTCTCGCCACACTGAACTTGGATACCTATAGTGTATACAGTTGTGTTTACTACAGTATACATTTCCAGTGTTTCACTAAATAAATAATTTTCAATAATAATTAAAAATAAAATATGTCTGACAGTGATGATTTAGAAAGTAAAAGTGAGCAGCCTCCTGCATGGGTCAATAAATGTAAAATCTAGTCTCTTGATAGATTGAAATTCACACAATTTTCAAAGCATTATACTATTTTCGAAATATTTATTAATACATTTTTATTAAAACAACGATAAAAATAAAAACAACAATAAAAATAAATTAATTTAATTCTTATGAAAAATAATGCACCAAAACACTTGCTGGAAGAATACATTTCATAAATACTGACAAAATTGTATTTCAAAATCAGCTGATAGCGAGTAGAGCACGAATGTTTTTCTTATTTGTTATTATCAGGAACGTCAAAAAATTAATTAGTTAATTACTGTTTTGATGATGGTGGAATTTATATTAAAACAATTATCATTGAAATTTATAATTTGAGATCTTTAGTAATATATTATAATAACTAGCCAAGTGTAGTCTCCAGAAAAATTGGTCAAAGTCATGTTTGTGTCCGATAATGGATTATTAAAAAAATATTTCTATATGTTCTAAGTGGCAAAATTGAAGTTGCAGCACAAGAGTTTAACTCAAATTTCAAAAGTACATCATGTAGAGAAACTTCAATAATAGTTGGTTTATCTGTGTTAGGAATCACACGTTAAAAGTTAAGACCTTGTTAGTCCTTAGCTCGTACAGGTTTCTCAACTTCTGAGAGTTGTCGTTCGTATGGGGGCGACAGCTGATTAACAGAAAAACAGATTTTTAACAGATTTTTTAAACAGATCTGTGTCTTGTGTATACAAAGTACTGGGAAACATTCATTATTTTCTACTTCATGTACATCTTATGACTCTAAAAAATTCAATCTTTGTCCTCGACTCTTATAAACAGAACCCAGATGTTACATATGTACTCACGATAGGGCCATTTGTTTGCATAATGCTCCTTACCACAGCGAAAAAATCTCACATTTTCACTTTTGCTGCTTCCGTTGGTCCTATTGCATCCTGCTCTGGCTCTCCCTCTAGCTAGGTAGTCCAGACCAGGGGTTCCCAACCTTTTTGCACCTGCGTACCACTTGACTTTTTGAGATATATTGGCGTACCACCAGAACTGAATATTTTAATAAACGTATAATATTTACTCTTCTAAAAGTGTTCAAAGAAGAAGATCTGCCTTGGTATGTTGGTTAAATCAGAAGATTGAGTAAAGAAAGAGATTTTGCTTACAAGTTATTTAAAAGAAATGCTAATGATGTTAATTGGCATGATTATAAAAATAAACGTAATGCTGTCGTGAATATTATAAAGGTGAAGAAAAGTCAATATTATGTTAATCAGATTGACAGCAACAAACATAACCCACGTTTAACGTGGAAAACTCTAAAAATACAACAACTGTTGGAATATTTCAATAAAAAAACATACTATTCACAAACCAATCTGATTTTAGAGGCAGACATTCATGCGAATCCGCACTTCAGCTTACAGTCACTGAATGGAAAGATAAAATGAGTAAAGGCATGTACACTGTAGCAATATTTTTAGATCTTAAACGTGCGTTTGAAACGGTTAATCGTGAAATATTAATTAAAAAATTGAAAAAATATGGCATTAAAGGAAAAGTATCTGATTGGATCAGTGATTACCTCACAGGAAGGAAGCAGGTAACCAAAATCAATGAATTTGTATCAACAGCAATAAGCATAGACCACGGGATTCCGCAGGGAAGTATTTTGGGGCCATTACTATTCTTAATTTACATTAATGATATCAGCAAATGTAATGAATGTGAATATGAACATTATTTCGCTGAGGATGCCCTAGTATCGGTTAGTGATAAAGATATAGATAAAGCTATTGAAAAAATGAATGAAGCATTGCATAATATTGCTGTAGGGGAGACCGGGTACAAAAGTAACAGCGGGTCGAAAGTAACAAATGCTCTCTAGATTGATCCAATAGACGAACACCGCTTTACCGCCGTCAGATGATAGCCAGAAGAGCCCCCCTCAATTGTATTCAGTCGCTGCGTGCGTCATGCGTCATTAGGCTGTGTGACAGGACATTACGTGTTTTCATAAATCAAAAGTAAGTTTTTAGGCGTATTCTTATTGAATGTTTACGAAGTCTGAAAAGGATGATAGTAATCTGAATATTTGCATATCCATTCTTGATTAGAGTGATTATATATTGCTTAAATTCATTTTTGTATAGCACGTTCCGTTTAAAGGTTATGTTGGACGTTTTGACAAAAATGTGGACGGGTACAAAAGTAGCATAGCCCTATGGGTACAAAAGTAACATGTTACTTATGTCCCCGTAATGATTTAATTATCTATCATGTTTTTATGTGTGTCTTTACTTCAACAGAATGCCACGACAACGCATGAGAACTACTGAACGAGGAACTATCGACACGGAAGTGTATCGAAAAGCGGCTAAAGATGGTACAAAAATTAGAGGCCTGGCAAAAAAATATAATGTTTGCCATGTAACATTATATATATATATATATATATATATATATATATATATATATATATATATATATATATATATATATATATATATATATTTATAAAAAAACTAAAAGCAGAAAATACTAGCGCAGTTGTGGGCTACCGTTGCGTCAACCGAGTTTTTACTAATAATGAGGAAAGTAATCTACGCGACTATTTAATTGAGTGCTCTGCAGTGTATTTTGGGCTATCTCCATCTGAAGTTCGTAAACTGGCCTACAAGTTAGCGATTAAAAATGGAAAAACAAAACAGAAGGTGAAAGAAAATTGATATGTGCAAAAGAAAAGGGAAAAGGAAAAAAGACAAAGAAGGCACCAAAATAAAAGAAAAATAAATCTGACGATGAAGATTGCTTCTGTCTTGTCTGTTTAGAAACTTTTGGCAATAGTCGACCAAATGAACAGTGGATACAATGTATCGAATGTAAAATCTGGTCCCATGTGGAATGCGTGGGTGAGGATGAGAATTATGTGTGCCATAATTGCGATTCTGAGTGAGAGAATAATGACTGAGTTATAAAAGTCTGATTATAAAAAAATGGTTACCATCCTACTAAATTGATCTCATTACTCAAACCAAGAATACTTTTCATTAATTTGTTTTTTTGAAATATAATTTTTGAACATTTGAAATACAGTTGATTTGTGTTATCATTACGAAGTCTTCAAATAAATAATTTGTTGATTTACCACGTAGAATATTATATTCATTACCAATCCCTGGTCTTGTTACTTTCGACCCACAACGTGTTACTTTCGACCTGCCTACGTGGTCGAAAGTAACAATTAACACATTTTTTTTGAATTGATGTTATTCATATAAAACACATCATAATATAATAATTCGAGTTACTAGTGTAAAGGAAATAAACTGAATTTATACATGGTTATATTAATTCAATAAAAACAGTAACACCCAGCCAGAAATCGAAGTGAAAGTACAAAGTGTTACTTTTGTACCCGGTCTCCCCTATATTTAAAGATTAATACATCGAAGCTATACATCGAACAAAATAAAGGCTATGATACTTACTACACCGTTTAAATACAGAGAAGTAGATTTGAATCAAATTGAAATAAAAATAGAAAATGATAAAATTGAGCTCATTACTGAATTCAAAAATTTGGGATTGAGTTTCGTTTCTGACGTGGTGGTGGACGGACGTGCTGACAGCGACCGTCCACAAAGAAGGCACGCGGACGCCATTGTTGGGGACGAAACTCAGTTAATGTTGTGAATGTCTGCCGTCATAGAACGTGCCATCAATAAATTAAAAGTATTTTGTGAAAGTTTATAAATGTAATAGAGAAACAGCACTTCCATTCACGCCGGTTGGAGGCCGGGGTGGACCGGATGTCCACGTGGGAGTGTTATAGTGGATGTATATTACTCCTGTCCCCATTCACGCCGGTTGGAGGCCGGGGTGGACCGGATGTCCACGTGGAGACAGGATTTTAACAAATAAATGTGTAATTATGTGTAAAAAGTTTGGAAGTCTCCAAAAAATTTTTAAGTGTTTTTAATATAATAATAACCTTTTCACCTGCATCCAGAAAAAAATTTGTCTCCAGTCAGGTGGATGGCTCTTTTCTGGTTGGAATCCAACAGCTTCAGGGTATGCTTAGGGACAGAGCAACAATACTCCCAAGAAGGTCTGATCTGAGCTTTATAAAGCATCAAAAGTTGCTGAGATGTGTACAGTTTTCTGGTTCGAACAGTGTTCCAAGCTTTTGATAAGCAGCCTTTGCAATTCCAGCGACATGATTGTGCCAAGACAAATTGGTGTCCATTTTAAGCCCCAACAAGCTTATCAAAGCAGAAAGCGAAATTGTTTGTCCTGTCATTATATCCGGTTCGGAGGCGTTAATCTTTTTTGAGAAAACCGATGCCTGTGTTTTTGTGGTATTGAATTGAACATGGTTACTTTCACCCCAATTTGAAATCACTTCTCGATCCTCATTTAGATATGCAACTGATAAGATCAATGCATTTTTGTATTGCATTTATCCACATTGGACACATTTGTAATTAACACAAACATCTTTTTATTATATATGAAAAACAAAGTACAAAGGGTCATGGAACATATATATTAGAACTCCGTTCTATGTCATCTGTCTATATTGACAGTATGTATGCAGGGCCGTCGTCATGGGGGGAACCTCCCCCCTTGCCTTTTTCGACTTGGGAAAAAGTTGGGAAATTTTGGGCCGTGAAGAAAATGGAAAAATAATAGTAAAAAAATGAATAAAAATAAAAAAATCAAAATGAGAAAAAAGAAAGGGAGAGGTAATAAGAAAAAGGAAATAACCAGGAGAAGGTTGGGATTTCCCGACATACATAACTTAGATATCCCATAATTTGAAATTCTGAGTTGTTTGAAAACTTTAATTTCTCCCAAGTAAGAGAACAGTCCTGAACAGTCCACACATTTTGAAGTGACAATTTCACAAAATTCCCAACTTGTTGCTGTTTTTTCGACTTGGAAAAGTTGGGAAATTTTAGGTCGTGAAGCACATAATTTTTTAAGTGATGTTTCCTTTCATTTGTATTGAATATTCCTATACAGGGTGGATATGGTGGAAGACCAAGGACCTTGGTCCAAAGTAGAATAATTCCTATTATTATTTTTAATTTTACCAAAATTTATTTTTGTTTGTGCATACCCTAACGGGCATAAGCATTCAGCCAATCTTTGGATAGCTAAGTAAGAAAATTAATATATTATAGTAGTAACTAATCCGTCGGCTTTCATTTTTTCGAAAGTTGGGAAATTTTGTTGGTGCAGTTCGGAAAATTTGGATTCCCTCCCCCCCCCTAGTTTTTCTTTTCGCTACGGCCCTGTATGTATGTTACGATAAATGTACACTCTTGGGAAATGTACACTTTTACCGTAAAATATGTACATTTCCCAAAAAGTTAGGTATATATGTGAACTGAATATAATGTATAATGTACATTTCCCGGCAAATGTGTATGCTTGCCTTCACGTTTTGGTAAATGTATACTCTTACTTTCATGTTTTAAGAAAAGTTGGAATACAAATGAATTGAAAATGTTGTTGCAGTAAAAAATATTTATTTAAATAAACATAATACAAAAGGCTTCAATAACGAAAATGATTTTATTTAAAAAATGTAAATGATAAACAAAACATACTTTTCTTTGCATATTATATAATATGTCGTAGGTTATGATCCCAATATTAATAAATACAATTTTCGTCCTAGTTTTTCGGGACCAATACGATGGGAATCAAACAAACATACTCTCCTTTATCATAACAGTTAAATTTTATAGAACTATAAAGGAACATATAAACATTTCATAATGAAAAAAGTTTAATTTATTTGAGCATTTTTTTTGAGGAACATGTTCCTTTACAGATGCATCTTTTAAAACCTTGTCCACCAGTAAGGGACTGCATTCTTATAATTTTTCTTACCGATTTCTCAACATCTTGAGGAACATCTTCGTATGATATAAACTTTTGTTGGCAAATGGCGAATTTATGCCTAGAATAAGATTGTTTTAAAACTCCCTGTTTAGTTTCTAATTTATATAATTTTTTTTTTGTCAAAACAACGCAAATCAAATTTTTTGGATCCGTTTTACCACGATCAACGTCTGCAATGGAAACTTTAACATTGTCACCAATCACAGCAGCAGGATATTTTTATTTCGAAAGATTACACATTTTGATAGCTTGATTTTCTAAATTTTCCCTTGCTTTCTTTCGAGCATTATCATTAAAATTTTCTTCTTGTTTAAAACAGAATTTAACTCAAAACTTCCATCTTTATCTTCAATTTGGTTGCATAATAAACCATCATCCAAAATTATGTCTAACGTTTCAATGGAAAATTCATCGTTTTCTGCGACTTTACTATGTAGTGAATTGACTGTGTGTACTCCTTCTAGTAACTGCTCTAACTCTTCTTCTGTTTCCAGCTGTTCAACAGATTCCATAGGTAAATTTGATGTTTTCAAACCCAATTTCATTCTTGCATGAAAAGCTTTATTTTTCATCAGTTGAACATATTTTAAACCTTCTGACCGCTTGGTTGTTTGGTTAGTGATGAGCCAGGTTGTAAGTATATTTTGAACATCTTGATTCGCTCGCTCTATCGAGCCCTGACTTTGGGAATGGCGAGGCTTCCTGTGTATTATTTTCACACCATCTCACATATTTGCTAATTCTTGGATAATTTCATTTCCAAACTCCCTACCATGTCCATAAGTTGTTTTGCTACTTCTGACGCAGTTTTTGCTTTTAGTGGACGCAGTACAACAAATTTGGTCAAATAATCTTGATAATTTAAAATAAATTTGAATTAATTATCTGGTTGTGTCTGTAAATCTATAAGATCCACTCGTCAAAATTGGTTTTATCACAATTCCTTTTTTCTTGCCCTTTGACTTTTTTTGACATGCTTCACATAAAGATAAATACAACGTAACTGCTTCAGTTCAGTAGTAATGTTGTTGTAGGTATTTGTTATTAATTTCTTTCACTAATATGTTTCGGCCACCATGGCCAGTTGCCAAATGAGCATCATGTATAATTCCATAAGTTTATTCGATTGTTGCAAAATATTTTATGCTACTCCCTTGTTTTAATGGACTTATCAATTTTTCTTCCTTCTCTACCACTAGTATATCGTATCTTTTCAGCCGGCGGTAATCTACATCACTTTTATTATTTTCTTTTAATTTTGCTGCCTTTACTTCCAATAATATTTTTTCATACTGATGTTGATTCAAATAAATATTATTTTTGTTTTTTTGTGATACAATCTGTTCTAGTTGGTTTTTGAATTTTCCTTTTTGTTCCATTGTTTTTCAAAAATTCAATCTAAAAAAATATTTTTTTGTAGAAAAATTAAAATTTCAAATCTATAATTATGATAGTTTTAACTTACCTGAGTATTATTTCTCTATATATCTTAAATTATATCCAGAAATCTTCAGTACTATGGCATTAATTTGTAATGTAGTTATTGTAAGGTACATAAACATAATAACATTAACATTATAGATAGAGCACTTGCACGAAATGTGTAACGTGAAACAGCAGCGCCTACTGAACTAGCCGAAACGGTAGTTCGCGTACCACTACCTCCTGCTACCGGTAAAATGTGCCTCCGTAACCAATGTCTTGGAATCCAAATGGAATGACGAGGCAAGTGTGCTTTCGTCAGCAAAGCAATATATTGGATAACTATTACCAAAGTCACTGATTTAAAGAATTGAGTTGTCACAATTTAAAATGAGTTTTTGAATTTTTAATTTTTGTATTTAATGAAAATAAATGTTAATTGAATAAATCATCATTTTCTGGAAAAAAATCATAATATTGTAACGAATTAAAGAGTTAACTTCCTTAAACAAATTTATTTTTAACAATATTTCACTATCACAACTAATTTATATACAACACTTAGCAACTAACGCTTAATTTATCTTCACAGTATTCGAATTCTTTCTTCAAACGCAAGATTCACTCTCTAGGTACAGACTGCCATCTCGAGACGAGAGGCCGGTTTATATATTGGCGTAGGTAACGACCGTTCTGGATTTCTCTAGTTGTTTCGGTAGTGACCGAGACTGTTCGCAGCGACTTGTCGATATCATTCCTTTCGCGATGAGTTATATGTTTACTGACTGAGATATCGGTCAGAGCCGGCTTCAGATTCATTACATTGCCCCCTTTTCAAAGACGTTTCGCCCCGAAATGTCATCCTTGGTGGATATTGATACCTGCAGGACTCTCCATATCTGCACTGTGAAGTTCGATGGAAGTATCACTCCACAGTCTTTATGCTCGGTCGTGGAAAATGGTTACCACACACCAAAATCTTGATGCCGCTGGATCTGAAGATCGTTTCCAACATGCTCCTCACAATTCTCCAGTCCAGCCTGTCGAGCCCAGAGGCTAATTTCGGGATTGCCAAGTCCACGAGATTCTGGTCGAGCATCGTGTCCTTAAGTCTAGTAAGACTCCTCCAGACATCCTCATAGGACGGTTTGTCTCGAGAATGCTTTTTGGTCACCAAGTAAAAAATATTTCTCTGAGCCTTCTTCAACTGTAGCAGTCCTCCGGCTTCAGGATTCTGTTCTCGTAATGTTTGGAGCTGACCAAATTTCTTGAGAATACCACAGCGATACCCTTGGACATTTGAAGATCCTCTGCCACGCAGTGAGCTGGAGCCTTGAAAAGGTCTCGTGGCTCTTCTCGAGTTACCCCATGTACGACCTTCTGTCCGTTCGAGTATAAGGCTTTCCTCGAGGTGGTTTATGGATTCGGTAGACGAGGTCATTGATCTTTTTTATGATTTTGTACGGACCTTCCCACGAGTTCCGCAACTTCGGTGATAAACCACAGTGTCGTTTAGGGTTGTACAGCCAAACTAGGTCACCGGTTTCGAATCCTCCAGCATTCGCCTTGATGTCATAGGCCTCCTACATCCTATCGCTGGCACTCCGGATGTTCAGACGGACTCGTTCATGAATGTCGTCCATTCTCTGCCGAAGCTTGCCGACATAGTCTTCCCCCGCAGTGTCTTGTTCTGGAGGCATCCCAAATTTTAGGTCGCAAGGAAGCCGCAGCTCTCGTCCCATTATAATACTGGCAGGGGTTTGGCCGGTTGACTCGTGCACTGCCGAACGATAAGCCAGCAGGAACAGGTGGAGGTATTGGTCCCAGTCTCTTTGATGGTCAGAGACTACCTTGGACAAGTGGCGGTTTATAGTCCTATTCATTCGTTCCACCATTCCATCGGACTGTGGATGTAAGGCTGTGGTTCTGGTCTTTCGAATGTCCAACAGTTTACATATCTCTTGGAACAGGTTGGACTCAAAATTTCTGCCCTGGTCCGAATGCAGCTTCAATGGGACACCGAATCGACATATCCATTCCTTCACCAAGACGTCAGCCAAGTCGGTAGGCTTCTGCCCACTTACTGAAGTAGTCCATGGCTACCAGGACTACTTCAAGGTCGGACTCTGGGAACGAGCCGGCGATGTCGATTCTCTCAAAAGGACTACCTACGTTATACTGGCGCATTGGAGCTTTCGGTCGTATCCTATGTCCGTTACTGGCAGCGCATACAGCACACTTTCTGCACCAGTCCTTGACATCGGCTTGACAAATGACCCAGTAAAACCGTTGTCTTACTTTGTGGAGGGTCTTCGTTACTCCCAGATGTCTTCCAGTGACTCCATCATGAATGTCTTTGAGCACCTCCCGTCGTCTGCTCCTGGGTACCACTGTCTGGCGCCTTTCTTCTGCACCGTCTTCAGACCCCAACACCCGCTTCAGAACCCCGTTTTCCAAGGTAAGGGAGTTCCATTGTGCCCAGTAGGACTTAACCGAATAACCTACTACCTCCTGCCACGATGGTCTTCGGTTACTTTTCTTCCATCCGATGACTAAACCAAGATCTGGGTCTTTTTCTTGGTCTTCCTTGATCTTATGATCCTCCCAGTTGTCGTCAACAGCTCTAGTTCTACAAATAGCTGCTTCCCTCTCTTCTGCTCGTCGGCAATGTGAGCAGTCATCGGGGCATAGTCTCCGTGATGGGGCATCTGCGTTTTTCAGCTCGATGTTCTATTTTGAAGTCAAATTCTTGTGGTCTCTCAATCTAGCGCGCTACTTGGCCCTCAGGATTTTTGAACTGCAAAAACCATTTGAGAGCCGCATGATTCGTTCTCAACAGAAATCTTCTTCCATACATGTATTTGTAGAAATGTTCTACACCTTTGACAACGGTCAACAGCTCTCGCCTGGTGACACAATAATTGCGCTCTGGTTTTCTGAGCATTTTACTGAAGAAGCCAATAACTTTCTCCTGTCCATCCTGGATCTGAGAAAGGACTGCTCCAAGTCCCACGTTGCTGGCGTCCGTATCTAAAATGAACTTTCCGTCCGGTAGGGGATAGCTCAAAACAGAAGCGTTGATCAAAGCTCTTTTCAACTTCTTGAATGAGTCTTGGCATTCCTCAGATCACTGGAACTGGATCTGCCCTTCTGTGAGTCGAGTCAATGTTTTGGCGATGTTGGCAAATGTTGGCGATGTTGCATAAACCAAGGAAGCTCCGAAGCTGATGTATGACTTTTGAAATGGGCCAATCCTTAACTGCTTTGATCTTTTGTTCGTCTACCGCCACTCCTTCCCCAGAGGCACCGTGGCCAAGGTAACGGACTTCTTTCTGGAACAGATGGCATTTCTTGGGACTAAGTTTCAATCCAGAACTCCTCAAACGCATGAACACCTCCTCCAGATTTTTCAAGTGATCGTCGAACGATTTTTCGACCACGATTATATCGTCGAGATACACTAGACATATCTTTCATGAGAGCTCCTTGAGAACCATCTCCATCAATCTCTCGATGGTCGCTGGAGCATTACAAAGCCCGAATGGCGTAACCGTAACTGCCACAATCCTGAGCCGATGGTGAAAGCTGTCTTTTCTCGATCTTCTGGGGCCAATTCAACTTGTCAATATCCACTCTTCAAATCCAAAGTTGAAAAATTTGTGGAGCCGGCTAGCGAGTCTAGGGTGCCGTCGATTCTTGGAAGAGGGTAGCTGTCTTTCTTCGTCACGTGATTTAGTTGGTGATAATCCACGCAGAACCTTGTTGAGCCGTTCTTCTTCTTCACTAATACGACTGGAGAAGACCAGTGGCTGTCAGAAGGTTCGATGACTCCTTCTTTTTCCATATTGCTGACTATCTTGTCTGCCTCTTCTCTCTTGGCAAGAGGGAGTCTTCTAGCTGATTGCCGGATTGGTCGGGCATTCCCAGTATCGATTCTATGCTGAACCACATTCGTTCTGCCACCTTTTCCTTCTCCAATGTCGAAGATTTCCTAGTACTTCTTGACTAACTCCCTCAGTTTGGATCGGTGGGTTGGTGGTATGTCCTTGGAGGAAATGTCAATCAACTTCTCCAACTCTTTAGTCAAGTTGTTGGCTTGGCTAACCGAACTGCGTACACTCCGTATCACCGAGGAAATGGACGAACAGTGCCCCAGCATTGTTCCTTTCTTCAAGGTCACGGGAAAGTAGTTGACATTCATGACCCTGACCGGCACAACTTTATCAACACGCAACAGGGTCTTTCCCAGTGCGATTCCTCGTCCAATTTTCTCATCGTGTACCTTGGGCTCGAACATTACCACCTTGCCGCTGCGCGCACTTCCGTCCAAGCGAGCCTCCAGGATGGTTTCAGCCCTTTCAGGTTCGCACATGTCTTCAGCCAACAGGACCCTAATCATCTCTTCGCTTCTTCCATGAAACACCAGCTCTTCTCCGCCGACATGTAGGACGCCGTCTTGAAAATTCAGATCGAACCCTCTGGAATTCATTATGTCCATTCCAATGATCGCATCGTCCTCGATGTCCGCCACCAATGCACGATGGTTCAACCTAATGCTGCCCAACACCAATTCAATTGGTAGTTCTCCAAGTACAGTGGCTGGCTCCCCTGTTGCAGTGCGTAGCTTCCAGCTTGATGGTTCAATTCTTGCCGGTGTTTTGGCAAAGGTTGGCCCAAGAATGGTTCTCGTCGCACCTGTATCTAGCAGCATGGTGCAAGGCTCGTTGTTGATGAGGCCGTCTACAAAAACACCTTTGTCTTGTCGTTGGAGAACGGCAACATATGCGTTTTTACGAGGGCTTGATGGGTACAGGCCGACAATTCCCCCATCTCATCGACCCCCTCTAGTTTTCCTGATTTGATGTCGATTCTTTGAAAGCTGGACATTTACTACGCACATGTCCAATTTTCCCAAAATTCCAGCATCTTATTTGTTTCCTCTCAGGTAAAACTTGTTTCATTACTTTTCTAATGGTGGCCTCAATATCAGCAGGCACTTGTCCATCTTCCTCGATAGCTCGAACTTTGCTCTGGCTCTTGCAGGATTGTTTTGCAGCCTCAAACTCCAGAGCGCTTGCCAGTGCATCAACGAGATGTTTGGGATGAGCTAGTGGCAAGGCCTGCTTTGTTTCTTGGTCGCGAAGTCGGTCCAAGAATGCCTGAACTGCTAACCGCTCCATTACATTTTCCGGTGTAGCAGGATATGCCTGACGAACCAATAGAGCAATGTCGGCTTCAAACTTCTGTAGGGATTCTCCCGATTTGTGGCAGCAGTTCTTCAGCTGTGAATGGTAAACGTGTTCTAGGTGTGCCTGTCCATACCGTAGCTCAAGATGTTTTATAAGTTGGTCATAGTCTTCCTGTTCTTGGGCCGTGAGGGTTTGCAAAATATTCGTTGCTTCTCCACGCAACGCCAATGTTAATGCTACCGCCTTTTCTCCTGCATTCCATCCATTCGCTCTGGCCGCAGCTTCAAATTTTCGGCGGTAATTTGCCCAATGAGTTTTTTCCGTCGAACTGGGGCGGCTTCATGGAGAGCTTTCCTGGTTCAGAACTGGCTTTGAACTTTTTCAGTTCCGGAATGGAGTTTCCGGCAACTGTTTCTGTGGGGTGGACAAAATTAACGATTTGGTTTTGCAACTTGCTAATTGTTTCCTTTATCTCGCTGATTTCTGCCTGAACTCCGCCTTTGATTTCCTCTACTTCTGTGTTCATTTCTTTCCTGATTTTATCTATCTATCTCTGTCCTTTCTTAAAGTAGGCTTGCCACACTACAAAGCTCTTTCTTCAAGCCTTCTGCATTCTTTAGGAGTTCTTCCTTCAAGCTATTCGAATCCTCTAGAAATTTATCTTCTAAACTTTTCGAATTTTCCAGAAGCTTGTCTTCCAAACTCTTCGAGTTTTTCAGAAGTTAATCTTTTCAAGTCTTCGAATTTTGTTGAAGTTCTTCTTTCAGCGATTTGGTATTCTCCTCGGGTTTGCTCATTATTGAACTCAAATAAACCCCAAAAACTTCGAATAAATATGTTTCGGGATTTTCTCCTAATTCAATTAAGTTATCCCAGAGTCTCTTCTGGGGTACTGATTTTTTTCCGGAAGAATCTAGCTCTCTCTCCTCCAATTCTTGCTTCAATTCGGCGACTTTCAAGTCCACTAGGCGCACTTTCCTTGAACACATTTTGTCTTTTACTGTCTATTTTCCACAAAACTGAATACGTCCACTTATTTTAATCGAGTCCGAAACACTTATTTATTTTCACAAGTCTATTTTCGCGAGAAAGGGTCTATCAGTTTATGTTTCCGTAGTCCGGTACTGTCAACGTCGCGAAACACAACGAATCACCAGTCTGCGCGAACAAATAAGTCTTATAGTAAATTTCACCGTAATACAAGGATTGTCCAACAAGCGCTTACAAATTTATTTAAAAAAATCCTATTTCTGACACCAATTATAAAGAATTAAAGAATTAACTGTCTTAAAAAAAATTATTTTTGACAATATTTCACTATCATAACTAATTTATATACAACACTTAGCAACTAACGCTTAATTTATCTTCACAGTATTCGAATTCTTTCTTCAAACGCACGATTCACTTTCTAGGTACAGACTGCCATCTCGGGACGAGAGGCCGGTATATATATTGGCAACGACCGTTCTAGATTTCTCTATTTGTTTCGGTAGTGGCCACGACTGTTCGCAGCGACTTGTCGAGATCATTCCTTTCGCGATGAGTCATGTGTTTACTGACTGAGATATCGGTAAGGGCCGGCTTCACATTCATTACAATATTTTATTTTTACATTACGCCATATTAGTTCCTGTCGTAATCTGTTCTTTCATGCATATTACTTGTACAGAATAATTTCGATGTTTTACATCTGCCAGGTGTCCCGTGACGGATCACAATTTTTTTTGTGAACTTGTCCGATGTTTTCGTCTTCAATAGTCTCTTTGGGGCATCCACTGCGTGCATCTTTGCAATTTAGCAAACCACTTCTCAACGATTGATTTTCCTAATGCAAAGTCCGAATAATGTTTATCAAGCCAAGCCTTGACTTCAACTCCGAAAAACAATTTATTATTAACACATGAAATTCCTTTGTATCCATTTTCTGCAAACTAACAAAAGTTGTTTCACTCAAATCAAAATGTTTTATCCTCACTCAAAATGTTTTATTCCACAAACTAATAATCCGACAGCTATGAAATTTGTACATGTTTCTTTTGTAGGTTAGGGTGACCTAAAACTCAAATCATGCGCCAATTAATGTTTATGGAATCTCATCTACACTGATTGCCTGCTAACTTGAGACTCAAATGACATTGCACAGTCATGTTACCCAATATTTGACTTTTTGTGGGTTAGATGTGAGAAATCGGTAAACGTTTTGAGATTTTTTATTTCTTTCAAGTTTCAAGAAGCCCTTGAACAAATTCTATCTCTATCGACAAATTCTAGCACGAGACTATTTAGTTGACAACTCTTCCTACGATCCATTAAACTCAGTCAATGATAACTATGAAAATGTGACGACTGATTCGATTATCAAATGTTGCACTTGAAGTTTGAACAATTTGTGCAGAAATTGTGTAAAAATTATATTATCATCGAAAATTTGAAAAAAAAAAAGATTTTTTTTATAGTTTCATTTCAGTTTGAGATATTGTCGATTTTTCCGTAACACCTTTCATCTTTCTACAACACAGTTAGCATTTTTATTAATTTGAAATGATTTTTGAAAGTACATTTAACTCGAAACTACTATCAATTTTCAACTAACAATAAAAAACAAGAATCGGAAAAAATTCAATTTGCTATACCTCATAATTTCGAAATAATTGTAGTATAATAACACTCAATTTCAAATTGGAATGTTTACGTTTGTACAACAAGTATTATTTGAAAACTGATTCAATGAAAAGAAAGTGGGTCATTGAGACGAATTTCGTTATTTTGTATGAATATTAAAATTAGCATCACCTATTTATAGAATTAGGTCAACTTTAATGTTTATGAAAAAGTAGAGTTTTTCATTCAATACATTGATTTTTTCATGACGAAGTAATAGAATGTAGAGGAAAGACTCACGTATCAGTATAATGTAGTATTTCGACTTGATAATCTGTTGCTATTCACTTGACAATATCATTCAAAATCAACCATGGAAGTATCAATACGTTATTCTTTCAAACTGAAAATAATTTGCAAAAATATAATGAGTGATCGCGATATTTGGTTGCCCATCCTTGGGCTTGACAACACCGTTCTGATGACAACTTAATAATTCGAATTTATAACGCTTTATTTTTCTTCTCCATCCACAGTTGTCTATCAGAATAATCCGGGAAATTTCCAAATCACGTTGTCGACGAAAATTAGTGATGAAAACAAGATCTATAACCATCCTAAGATGGTTATAGAATCAGGACCACAAAGACGAATTGCTTCTCTTCATTTTGTATTTCTCATTCTACAATAACGATTACCTACCAGGTGAAGTTACAATTGGTGTATGTTAATAATCATCCAGGAAGAAATGTACGACACAAATACGTTTCGGAATCATTGAACAATTTTACGGAAACTTGATCTGTTAACAATAAAAATTATTACCTACCGTTAAGGAGTTGTCAACGATGAAGCTATTTGTACTGCACTTTTAGGGCACGTTGGACTAATGGAAAATTCGCAGTCTCTTACTAAGTTATCTCGAGAATCAGGAATCAATCGTACAAATGTTTTCAGGATCCTTCATAAGTAATTTTATTGCTGTTTTCTGAAACTCTATACTTCTGTTTTTGTTAATCTCATTTTGAGAGTTTTTTCTGTAACACACTTTCTATAAATATCATTTTCCGTATCCTAGTATTGTTCTCTGAATGTTTTCTTCACCAGCAGGACCCAGGATAAGTGGCTCCGTGCATTTGTATTTCTATATTTTGGTAACCAAATGTTGCCCATCCTTACACTTGGCTGCACCATGCTGATGATGGACCAAAAGCCCGAAACATGTGTTTATGGTTTGCCACTTTCATGAGTGCTATGTCTGATATTATATATATATATATATATATATATATATATATATATATATATATATATATATATATATAAAAATAAATAGATAAGTACTCTTTGATCATTCCCATATTGATTTCAACTTAAGAGCCACCGGTATACAGCTGTTTCAGCCTATTGGGCATCGTCAGTACCGGGCAGGCGGTCCTCGATTGAAGACAAAGTGTCACACCAATAGGTGGTTCCACTTATGTTTCGCTTGCGTTTACGCAGCTATTTTTATCAAGTACTTTCTTGGTTTTTTCTCATTTTGTCTTCAATCGAGGACCGCCTGCCCGGTACTGACGATGCCCAATAGGCTGAAACAGCTGTATACCGGTGGCTCTTAAGTTGAAATCAATATGGGAATGATCAAAGAGTACTTATCTATTTATTTTTTGATTTTCATGGAATTATTTTCCAGCAGCTTGACTGCATTAACCTTTCTAGATTATATATATATATATATATATATATATATATATATATATATATATATATATATATATATATATATATATATATATATATAATATAAAAAAATATATATAACCCCTTCAATTCATATATACACACATCGGAAAAGTCTAGGGATCATTTTATAACAAACTAAATATCATAAAAATAAATGTATGAGGTCGTTTAATTTCGATTAAATTGGTACACTCGACCACCCTGTAGATTTCTATGGGTTGAACAAAGCCTGCAAAAACGGTAACTAATCTTTTATCAAGTTTTTTACAAACTGTAGGTTTTCGGCTAAAATGAACAATCTGAAAGTGTCGAGTTTGTACATTCTATGCAGTTCTTGCTCAGCAATTAAACTGGAAATATTGTGCTTTAACATGGAACGCCATCACTTACCATTGGCTGAGATGAATAGAGCTGTAGGGCTTCTTCAAGGTGGCATGCGACAAAATGATGTAGCTCTTCATTTGGGGGTCTCCCAAAGTGTTATCAGTCGATTGTGGCGGCGTTTCCGTGAAACTGGCAGTCCAGCCGAACAACATCCAGGGCGAGGACGCGCTACAACTGCAGTTCAAGGCCGATTTTTGGTCTTAACCGCAAGAAGACAACCGACAATCACAGCACCTGAGTTGGTTAACGTGTTGCAGCAGACGCACCAGGTAACCATTGGTTGTGATATTGTCAGAAATCGACTGCATGAAGCAGATCTCCACAACAGAAGGCCACTTAGATGTTCACCTTTGTCGAGAGGCAATCGCGGTAGAAGATTAGAGTGGTGTCAAGAACATCAAAACTGGGATGCAAATGATTGGGCCACAGTTTTGTTTACAGACGAATCCAGATTTGGATTTCATCCAGATTCTCGTCGAGTAAGACTGTGGAGACGACCTGGAAATAATGACCGTTTGAGACACGTCCAGGAAGTCCACACATACAGAGGTGGTACAGTAATGCTATGGGGTGGAATCATGATCGGCGGCAGAACCGATCTCGATCAACTGTTGAAATTTTAGTATTGTGATAATTCATAACATGATCTGAAGAGATAACATGTTCAGCTAGCTAGTTGAAAATAATAAATTCAAAAGGCTTTTTCTAGAAATGGTTCACATAAATAAACATAATAATAATTTAAACAAAAAATCAGAAATACAAAATTTAAGTCAAATTTGCAATTATATTTTAACTTTTGATAAATAAAATTGAACAAATAATTTCAATATCATATTACTAATAATTTTTCACTCACTGTATGTGTTAATATTATTTTGTGCTGTAACAAAATTTTCAACGTCAAATTTTGCATTTGACTTTTCGTTTTATGGTTGGATTTATATGCCTTTTTTATATTTTATACTAACTTTGGTGAGTTTTTGTAACATATCTATTGCTGTATAATATTCACATGATCTTTATTTTGTAGATATTCTTGATAAAGGAGAAAAATATACTTTCCGAAAGCTTGAATAACAAAAAATAGTGTTTCCATAGCCCGCAGATATTGACTGAAATACCCAAATCAAAAATAATTTATAATATAAATAATATATACATATACACAGGGTCCTGCAACAGTGGCGCGGTGTTCCATATCTCTATATAGGAAGCAGATAGGAATCTAATTTTCTATAATATTACCTTATTGCTCGAGCTCGACAAAATAAAAATATTGGCGGTCACACAGGGTGTTCGATTTTTTCTGGGCGGATCCCAACTGTGTCTTTTTAAATGGCAACCTATATTTTTATCGCTTTTTCGGTTTCTTCATAGAAAATAAAATAAACTTTATGTAGGTATATCTGCACTTCGAAAATATTGATGGTTTTCGAGATATCTAGCATGACAGGTTTTTTTTTCCAATATTCGTCACTCAGAATATTTGAAATTATAAAGTGGTGCCAAGTCCAGTTGAAATTTTTTTTTGGTCGAATATTCTACATTGGTAACTCTCTCAAACGATATATCTGAAATCGACCTGTGATATACAGGGTATGAAAAACCGCTTGCCAAATATTGTAAATAAAAATTTGCAAAATCTTCCTTATATTAAATGGAACACCCTGTATATTATTGATCCATAAGAAGCGCCAACGAAACCTCTACAAATTTCATTAAGTATTCCCTATGGCTAAGTTCAATAGTTTTTCTTAAATGAGCATTTCTTTCGAAAAATGGTCATTTTTTCAAAGCGAAATCCATTTGACGACTGATAAAAATATACGAAAGATATCTTGTTTCAATTTTGTACATTAGAAGGTGTCCAAACAAATATTTTTTAACGAAATAAATGTATGGACCTATCACTTTTTGCTAAATGGAAAATTATTTTTCCATTGGATGCAGAATTTCACTCATAAATCGTGCAATATCAAACCAAACAAGTTAAACGAAAGAAACATTATAAATAACTATTTTTTTCATGTTATTATATTCATTCAGAGCTTGAGTTCTAGATATTCGAATTTGTCAACTGGCAAATTACAAAACTACAAAAGGGAGAGTTTAATTAAGGTTGATAATGAAACTTTTATAAAATATGTTCAACATGTCTTCCATTTTCTTGAATGCAGAGCTGAAGTCTATGTTTGAAAGACTGTTCTACCCTGCGCAAGACAGCTGGTGTAATGCTGCGAAAAGCATTCGTTATTCTAAGTCGCATATTTTCGGGAGAAGTTGGTGGCTCAACGTAAACCATATTTTTTATGTATCCCCATAAGAAAAAATCTAGTTTCGTCAAATCTGGTGATCTAGCGGGCCACCGTACAGGCCCATTCCGTCCTATCCATTTATTGGGAAATACTTCATTTAGATGATCTCTCACTTCTGCCGAATAGTGAGCAGGTGCACCATCATGTTGTAACCACATTCTATTGCGGAGGTCAAGAGGAATATCATCTAACAAACCTGGTAAATCATTTCGTAAGAAATTGAGATATATTGCACCATTCATATGTCCCTCAAAAAAGTATGGACCAATTACATATTCTCCAATGATGCCTCCCCAGACATTTATCGACCACCTATGTTGATAATCCACCTGTCTCAATAAGTGAGGATTTTCTGTCGCATAATAATGGTAATTATGTCGATTTACAAAACCATTTTTATGGAATGTCGATTCATCCGACCATAAAATATTATTGAAAAAATATTCGTTTCGACGAATTTTGTTCATGGCCCAATTGCAAAATCTCACTCTTTTCTCGAAATCAGCATACAGTAGTTCTTGATGTAACTGAACGTGGTATGGATGCAAGCGATGTTTCTTCAATACTCGTTGCACTGATCTCTCACTTATATCCACTATTTCCCCAATTTGTCGTTGACTCCTACTAGGATCTTCTTCAACAGCAAGAAGAACTTGCAATTCATTATCTTCATTAGTAGCTGGCTTGATGCGCTCATGTTTGGAATAATTAATAGATCCAGTTTCAACGAATCGTCCCAAGACCTTTCGGAAAGATCTTTCATCTGGATGCCTTCTATCTGCATACCGTTGAGAATAAATTCTACTTGCCAATAAACAATTCCTGTCTGATTCACCTAATATGAAAATCATATCAATCAAATCACTTTTTGATAACAACATTCTGATGAAATTATACCGACAGTTCAACTTCACGATTGACTAAAAATTTCAATATTCATTTGCAGCCAAATATTTTGTTCTGTCATTTGCCAGACTACTTGATTTCCAATAAATATTTCATTCGCTGAAAGGTTGTTTTAGACCGAAAGAATATGGCACAAATTCCGAGATTTTTGAAATTATTGTAACTATTCAAGAACGTCCATTTTGTGGTGTAATTCGCAACTTGTTTATCTAGCAACAGGTAATTTTAGGAATGGGCGATATTTTAAGGAAAGGGTATTTTTTGTATATTCTTATCAGTCGTCAAATGGATTTCGCTTTGAAAAAATGACCATTTTTCGAACGAAATGCTCATTTAAGAAAAACTATTGAACTTAGCCATAGGGAATACTTAATGAAATTTGTAGAGGTTTCGTTGGCGCTTCTTATGGATCAATAATATACAGGGTGTTCCATTCAATATAAGGAAGATTTTGCAAATTTTCATTTACAATATTTGGCAAGCGGTTTTTCATACCCTGTATATCACAGGTCGATTTCAGATATATCGTTTGAGAGAGTTACCAATGTAGAATATTCGACCAAAAAAAAAATTCAACTGGACTTGGCACCACTTTATAATTTCAAATATTCTGAGTGACGAATATTGGAAAAAAAAACCTGTCATGCTAGATATCTCGAAAACCATCAATATTTTCGAAGTGCAGATATACATAAAGTTTATTTTATTTTCTATGAAGAAACCGAAAAAGCGATAAAAAATATAGGTTGCCATTTAAAAAGACACAGTTGGGATCCGCCCAGAAAAAATCGAACACCCTGTGTGACCGCCAATATTTTTATTTTGTCGAGCTCGAGCAATAAGGTAATATTATAGAAAATTAGATTCCTATCTGCTTCCTATATAGAGATATGGAACACCGCGCCACTGTTGCAGGACCCTGTATATATATATATATATATATATATATATATATATATATATATATATATATATATATATATATATATATATATATATATATATATAAGAATCGCCCTATTAATGAACTGAAATTTCAGAGCTATTTAATTTGAATAAATCACACAGTAGGTTTTCGTTTTAAATTCCACTCAACCAATCACACATACACACAACTATCAATGGTTGATGATTAAAAAAAATATTGCAATGTGTTAATAAAGTGAAATACAACCGTGATGTTTTCAAATAGATCACGCTGAAGTTCTCTAAAAAATTTGACCTTTCCTAATTGGTTTATTTCACTCCGCTCAATCAACATCTGAATACTTTTGCGTTTATACAAATTAATTATAGCTTTATTGTGGTGAAAGCATTCCAATGGAAAATGATTGATGACGCCCTCTCGATATAATGGAAATCAATTTCAGAAAAGAAAACCAGTTGGATCTGGTTGCCTAGTGATTACGTGCTCTGGTCTGAAATTCGACGAACAGCTGATTATGAAGCTGTAGTTTTGCGAGGGTGTCACGTTTATTAATCAGAATTTCCCAGTTGCAAACGTTACGAAATTATGGAGACATGAATTTTCAAGTTTTTTTCTTAAATACATGTCATATCAGAATTGAACTATAATTTTGAGTGAATGATTTTTGTATTGCAATATGTCAAATTTTTCTCAACTATGTCTTTGGCCGAATCGATTTGTTTCTGATTGAGTCAAATATATAGGGTAATTCAAATTCGACCCCCGTCATTGGGATGTCCTAAACTACATGTCCTACCATCGAAAAATTTTGTTTAATAAACACTAGTAGTCAGAACTCATCAAACATAAGTTTGCACAAATACATCAATGAAATAAGAATGAGGAGCACTAATTTTTTGTATAAAAACAATATGGCGCCCATAATAGAAAAAAAGTTGATGATGTCGGATAGTAAATCTGAACATAAAAACGTGTAGCTGAAAAAAGTATCAATTAAATTTCATTTTGGTTTTGAACTATGTTGTCAAATAACACTAAAAATAAATTAAAAAAGAAAATTCTTATTTTCAGTTTTCTTTTCGGAATTTCCGGAAATACTAGGAATTTTCCAAGTTTCAAAACAGTATTTTGCTAAGCATAAAAAACCCAATTTCGGCCCAATTTAAGCTTCGACGTATCTCCTGTAGTTTACGAGATCCCAATGGAAGGGGTCGAATTTGAATTACCCCGTATAGGAGAAGTCCTGTGAATCATCTTTTAAACTGTCCAAACTACTGTTGAGAAGAAGTTAAAACGAATTTTTCCAGTCAAATCCTTAGGTACACTGCATATTGTTTCATTCTGAATAAAATTTCTTTCACATTTCGCTGTGTGGTGAGCTAATTGAGAAATGAAAAATATATTTCAGAGTAGTTCAATATCTGTGAGAGGAAGTTCATTCAGATGAGTTTTTTCTTCTAGAAGAAAAATCTGTTGAAAATCTAAAAGGAAGATGTGAATTCATTGGTTGGGGAATGAAAAAAATAAGTTCATTAATTCCTACTTCGTTGAATGTAGAAAAAATCTTGAAATAATATGATATTTGAATTATTTTAATTGTTTAGAGATGCCTAGACAAAGTTTGCTGTCTCCAGCTTCGAAAAAGAAAAACTTGCGATCCTGACCAAATGAAAAAGGCTATTGAAGCAGTGAGAACAAAGACCATGAGCTATAAAAAGATGGTAAAGATATTTTCTGTACCTAGATCTACCTAGAGGAAAAAGGTTGGTAAAGAGTTCTCAGGAATCTTTGGAGTTACTTGTGTATAAGCCTCTTGGTAGAAAACCAATACTTCCATCAGACTTGAAATAAAAGCTTGTGCAATATCTTTCATTCATGGAATCTAGGTACTATAGACTTTCTAGGTTGGATATTCACAAAATGGCCGTGGATGAGACTGAACTGACTATTGTACAGTCAAAAATACCAAAAAACAGGTATGCACACTTGTTTGCTGCATGAGTGCATCGGGCAATTTTGTGCCACCTATGTTGATATTCCCTCGCAAAAATTATACAGACCTTATAATGAAAGGTGCTCCACCGGTATCTATTGGCAAAGTTTATCCACCTGGTCGAATCTAAGCTACTTTCTTTACCGAATGGTCCAGACATTTCATTGGAAAAACAAATCCTATTGATGTCTCTCCAGAAGTCTTGTTAATTCACCCAAATTTTAGATGTTCTGGAGTTGGCCCGCGAAAAAAATGTCACTATCTTCTGTCTCCCACAAGCTACAACCATTGGATAAAACTTTCATGAGTACCCTTAAGAGTCACTACAGTGATCAGATTCGCAAGTTCATGCTCAATTCTGAAAGAATGCTGAAGGCTTACGACATTGTTGAGCTTTTTGGCCCGCGCTTATCTTAAAAGAACTACAGGAGAAATAGCAGTGAACGGGTTTCGTACCACTGGCATTTATCCGTTCAATCCGCATGTTTTTACTGAATTTGATTTTATTGCAGAAACATTATACAGTGATCAATCAGCTCGCTCTTCCAATGATCCACAAAATAGCGTTCATTCTAACCTAGACATTTCGGAAGGAAATTTTGCAGTTAACGTGTCAGAAAGCAATTTTGTTTTGCCGCAAGACATTCAGTGCCGCCTGGGGTTAAAGCTAAGGCATCAAACCGAGGAAAAGAGCTACAACAACAAAGTGATAACGTCTCCACCCTACAAAAATCGATTGTGCGAATCTTTGCACTTAGTAGAAAGTCGTAAACGTGGAAGCGGACGTTGACGTTGCCGCGGATGTGGGCACGGACGTGGAAGAAGTCATAGAAACCGACCCGTCCGATAATGCTAACATAGGTCATAGGTCCATCCATCGATAACACCTGAGGACACAGATATACTTTATATATTTTCTGACGCCAATTATTCCAGCGACAGACGTGGAGAAGAGTGGCCCAGAGGTTGCCATATAACCCTCACTTGAATATTCTGTCACATTTTTTTCATTTCCATAGTGAGTCATATATAGCCAAATAGATACGAAACCCGGGGATGTATTATTTAGAATTGTTTTTTTACTTTTTACACTAGACCCCAAAAACAAAATGGGGGCCACATTCCCATCTTCTCCTCTAATGCATTCACGGAGATAATTTCCATTATTAAGTTTCGATAGTGTAATATAAAATTTTAACTTAACTGAAGTTTGATACAAATTTATTTCATTTTTAATTTTGAGTGCAACGTGAATGTTACCAAATTGAAGTCCAATTGAATGGACCTTTTTCCTGAAGTACGAAAAATCACTCACTAGCAGCGCTAGTAGTTCGGTAGGGACAAACACTGCCTAATCCTCATATAAACATATGGTAAAGTACAATTGAAAAAAAATGTTTATAACAGAAGATGTTCCTGAAACAAAACTAAAATTTGCAACTCTAAAGGATAACAATGTTGTAACATTAAAACATTGGCTTGTATGCCGTAATTTAAAAGTAACTGAAAAAAAAGTGAATTAAAAGACATGTTAGTATACAGACTCTAGTAAAAGAGTAGCGGTAAATTCAAACTGTAATAAATGAAATTAAAAATAATTATGAATTTCAGATTTATTTCCTAGTGAAATATGAATCAAATATAGATGGTAATGAAATAAAATTAATTGAATATAATAAATAAATATGATTTAATAAACGATTGAGGTTATATATCTTCTAATCAATGGTAATTAACTATGAAAAATTTACTATTCATTTCATGTTTAGAGCATACATATGAATATTATTTATTTTTTGCACTGTTAAATCCACTCTCCTGGAAGCATGTATCCATTTCTTACATCTAACGTCGTTAATATGAGGTTTCATAAATGGTATAGAAAACACGTTTTCTTCCGGATATCGATTATCCGACGTACAATTCGCAAAACAGCAATGCTTTGTTAGCATTATACTAGCACAAAATAAATTTTTTATTTCAGATTTATATTTTTAAATAATAAATTAATATTACGTAAATAACACTGTTTTACTTGTGAATAGTTTATGTTTGTCCCTACTACTAGCGCTGCCTCTCGTGACACATTCGCTGTACTATTCTCAGGAAAAAGGCTCATTGAAAATAACTATTTTAATTTTACTTGGTATTTGACTTAGTTTGACATTAGTTTATTTCACGCTTAATTTTAAGTAAAATGCCATTGTTTTTGTTGCCAAAATAAAAGTCTGACTGAAATGAAAACTGTCATTTTGAGTTTTGTTACTGTAACATAAGGTTTAAGTGTTCGGTTACAATATCTATATATGATTATATCAATAACGAATTGATTCTCTATAATCTCTATTTTCCACGTTGAACCTTTTTTTCAAAAGCACACCATGTTATTCAAATGTTACCCGTATAGGGAGGCAGATTTGAACAAATTCGGCTTTTTTTAAACATACGGCTTTCATCAAATCGAAGCATCTCGTCGTTTTTATACCTACTTATTAAAGTCTCGAATAGAGCTAAAAAAAATGTGTTGTTACAAATTCACTTTATTCACTTTGTTGTTACAATTCACTTTATGATTGATTTGTTACGTGTCAAAAAATAAAAAATGTGCTCAAATCAACCTAATCCCACTCAAAAAATATGTAAAAATATAAAGTAGAAAATTAATCCAAGTACTCCGAGATTTCTGTCCTGATTAGAACTGTCATTTTAGATCTGTCAATTTCGTAATTGTATACGTTTACATGTCGGCACGCGTATTTAACCTAATAATATTTAGCATAAACAATACCTACTTCACGCGAGTTCGTAGATGACAGCAAAAGTATTGGTATTGCGTAACTTCGGGCAATCGTCATATCGTCAAACCAAAACAAATCGATTTTTTAAATCTCTCCAGGGTGCAAAACTTCAGCATAACGCTACAATAAGGCAACATCGCAACGTTTAAAGCCGACAAATACCGATCGTTATGATCATTTCGAGGTTCGAGTTCTGTTAAAGTCGTTTTGTTAGGGACCGTTGTTTGCCTCGTTTGTATTTTCTGAAGTGTACTTAATAAATACTGTGATACAACTTTACCATGGATACAGGGGTAGGCGTCTCGAAAAATCCAAACCCTGTGGAGAATGCAAATCCTTTGTCCGTTATCACTTTTTCGTAAGTACTTATATATTTGTATATTGGGAATTTTCTCGCGTTCAACCAAGCAAATTTTAATGAAGTACCTTTCAAAGAAGACCATATTATTATATTATCACCAACAAGGATTACTTCACACATAAAACGGTTTATACCTGTTAAATTATACTTATTTTTGAACACAAACACAGAGTGGTTAGAGATTCTTGTTCAGAAACGATAATACTGATTTCACAATATTACTAGAAAAATTTCAATAAATTTTATTTTAACTTCCCAATAATCTTTTTTTGTCAGAAATATATATATATATATATATATATATATATATATATATATATATATATATATATATATATATATATATATATATGTGTAGTTTTTCTTGAATCCTGAGTGTATATTTTTTGGAGCGGGGTTTCTTGGGGTTTGGATTTGCGTTAAATGAGTTTTTCCTTTTTGATATATATATATATATATATATATATATATATATATATATATATATATATATATATATATATATATATAAAGACGTTTCGTCCTCGGTCGAGGACTTTTTCAATTTAATTTCTTATATTTGAGCTGCAATTTTTTGTTAGTGGTACTTTTATAATAACCTTATGGTACGTACCTAGGCTGCATTGTTGAAATAAAATAATTTTTGACATTTTTCTTTGTTATTTGTGTGGAAGTCCTTTGTTTTTTCCGTCATAGTGATCTTGTTGTTTTGATTTACAATGTATTAACATCTTCAAGAATCAAAACACAAGTTAAGTAAAGATAACCTCTAAATCCTACACATATGTAATAAAGGAAAAAAATTAATTTGTTGAAAGCCATGGAAATTAACAAATCAATTGAAAACCAGAAATATATACTCCTAAACGAGCAACTCGATTTATGTAGGTCTCCACTCATGAATTTATAAGATTAACAACCCCTATAACCTTCAGTTTTGAATTTTAAAGTTGGCACCCTGGTTAGTTTAACTACCTGTCCTTACATCTTACCTGAAAATTCCCGATATATCAGAGTTTTTAAATTTCACATTTCAGTTTTTATACTTGATGATGGGATTGAACCCGAAACCGGTCGTATAGGTAAATAAAATTAACTAGTGGTAATTAGACAAAAGTGTTTTTATTCATTAAAGTGATCATGAATTACCACAAAATAAAATTGTCATAAATCACACATATCTGTATAATTGTAAATCCAAGATGTTGTTTCACAACTACCTCAATATGGGTATCAAATGACAAGGCTTCACACTTTCAAAAATATACAAATTCAAGATGGCCGCAGCTACAAAATGGCGGATTACGTATAACCTTGTATTACTGAGGCACTGAATGAACTAAACAGAATGAGAAGAATTGAGTAACAAAATCAGAAACTAAAAACTTGAAAATAAAATAAGTGAAAAAAGTTTAAAGGTGAACGTTTTTATTGAAATAAAAAAGATAATAAGTAATGAGTAATTTTCAACTGCCTGGGAGCCGCCACTTTTTCCAAGTCTCCTGAAAAACCGTAGCCTCATTATTGCGTTTTTCCCTATATTTTTCATGACACCGAGTCCAAGAAACTTGTTTACTTTACTAGTTTTTACGTGTGTGTCATACTTTTCTGAATATTAGGTATATGGTTACCAAAAGAGATCTACAAAATTTTCATAGTCATAAAATAAATTCAAAAAAATAATCACACCCTCATTTTCATTTTGGCGGTCGAAGTATACCATTTCCCATTTTGAAAATTGAAAATTAACTTCACGATGAAACGTTTCATTGAAAAACTGAAAAATTTCTCCCGATATAAAATGTTCGGTTGGCCTTTTTTTCGAATCTACTGAACTGATCGTCTTTTCAAGCACTTTTGTGAGAATACCTCTCATAAACCCTATCTCGTGCTAATTATTTTTTCGCGCATTCATCCTATGTCGGTGAATGCGTTATAATCTTTCTTTCAGTACTACTACTGACACCAATTTTATGTCTTCCGGTATGAATGGGTTCTTAATACTTGAATAAGGAATACACTTAATCAAAGTTTCACTAATATTATTTAACAATGCAGGATTGGACCTCTTCTATTGAGCAGTGCCGGCTGCTGCTAACGCAGTTTTCGGTACATTTCGTCGATTCCCTCACAATAGGACACTGCTATGATGGTTTGGCCCGGTTCTAGGAAGTTATAGTTAATCACCCCAGCTGCTGACCACCTTACAGTGGTGGGTTTTCGCTGTTGGGAAGTGCCTGGGTGGCTCATTGTCCTGAAAGTCTTCTCTTGTCGTAGAGGAACCACTTTTCATCACATGTGACGATCCGATCCATAAAAAGATCGTTTTGGTTGCGCAAAAACAGATAAGAACCGACCTCGAAACATGTCAATTTCTGTCGATCTTTCAAATCGTGAGGCACCCACTTTTCGATCTTTTTGACCTTCCCAATACGTTTTGAATCATCAAAAACCGCATGGGAGCTAACGCTCACTTCTTCAGCTTGCATTTGTGATGGTTAAGTCTCCACCAGGGTCCTCAAATCCTCGTCCTGGATTACTGTAGGTTGACCACTTCGGGGCTTATCTTCGAGGCTATAATCTCCGGAACTTGCAATCCAACGTCGAACAGTGCCTTTATTAATACTATCATTGCCAAATGCCTGGTTGAGTTTTCGAGCTGTTTTGGCAGCGCTTTGGTTCAATTTGAATTCGTAGAGAAAAATTGGCCGAAAATCGCCTAACGACATCATCAATTAAAATTTGGAAAAAAAGAACAGCATCAATGTATACAGTACAAAATTCTCTATCGATCAGTATAAACCACGACACTGTAGAATAAATATTTATTGATATATGGAACTACAAAAACACATGACATTATTTATTTAACCAATAATCTTTGCTATTTATTCAGCTATTACTGATTAAATGCACTTAAGATCGCATATGCTACATACATAAGTATTTTCAGTTATTGACTTGATTTATTTAAAATAAAAATTAAGATATCACAAATGATACCATTATTCGGTATGATCAGATTGAAAAGAAATTTTTTGCAAAATTGCTCCTTCTCTTGTATATACATATAATAAATTTAATATGAAAATTTATTGTTATCTTTACTGATCTCGTGCATAACACATAGACTGCGCTTGTCTTATTGAAGCCTTATTGAAATTTCGTGAGTTGGCTGACATTGTGAAGGTATCAAAAGAACGTGTTGGCTTTATATTGCATGAGCATTTGACTATGAGAAAGCTCTGTTCAAAGTGGGTGCCCTGCGAGCTCACTGTTGACCAAAAACAAGAACGTCTTGATGATTTTGAGCATTGTTTGGCCATGATTAATCATAACAAACCAAAATTTTTGTGTCGATATGTGACAATGGATGAAACATAGATCCAGCACTTCACTCTGGAATCAAAATGATCGTCATTTGAGTGGAGAGCAACTGGTGGACCTCGTCCAAAGCGCCCGAAAGCACCACAATCGGTTGGAAAGGTTATTGCCCCGGTATTTTGGGATGTGCATGGTGTAATATTCATCGAATATCTTGAGAAGGGAAATACCATCAACATTATATTATATAGCATCAAAAAAATACTCACCTGTAAGAAATTTCACTCGAATGAAGAGGTTATTGCTGAAACACTTATGTCAAGTTGACGAGACACTTTTCGAAATTTGCAAAACGAATGATTTCATAATTTGCCGCTATTTATTCGCTAATAAGTTGCGGAAGAAAATATTTTCTCGCCCCTTTTTTTCAAAAAATACATGTTGTCTCGCTAACTTGATATCAAGTTAGCGATACCACTTTTTTATTATAAAGTTTTCCAGAACTTTGACTAGACCATTAGTTTAGTATATTTATTCGCTAATTAGTTGCGGAGAAAAATATTTTTTCGCCCCTTTTTTTTAAAAAAAATACATGTTGTCTCGCTAACTTGATATCAAGTGACAAGTAGTGACAATACCTCGCCAATATCATTGTCATTTGGCAACCTCTTTCCTAATAAGAACCCCATGGAAGAACTTCACGGGACAAATAGCTAAATTTTCAGAGATAAACCTAAGGAAGCGTTTAATCCAGTCATATCAGGTATTTTTCCTGAAATTTTCATTATCGATACCTAAGATTCATCTATATCATAAGTGTGTATACTTTATCTCGTAAAGACGCCAACAAGAACGTTGCAGTTCTGGTATTTGGAAACACTACTTGTTTTGGACTCAGTCTCTACGCCAATTATACTTTTCATTAAAATTAGTAATTTGAAGTCTGCATTTCATGTTTTTATTCATTGAATTGTGATGTTCACCAGAAATTTAATTTTTGTGGGATACAGATAATGAACAAGGCACATAACTGTTTCGTCTTTGAGGTTCTTGGTGGTACGCAGCTTTATTTGATTACTCAGTTGATTGCTCAAAAAATTCCAGTAAATAATACCTATATAATAATTATAGTTTTGATGGCGAGGGAACAGATTACCTTCATGGTAGATCAATTAATCTCATTTTTCATATATTTTGTTATTTTATCTTCATCTAATGTTCAATTTTTCAAAACAACTTTTGAAGTATCCACTTCTATCTGAGTCGTTATCTAAGTTAATGCGATTTTATATCTTCTCGCAAGCTGTAGGTCTTTTCTTAGGACTGTATTGCCAGGAGCCACATCAGTGTCTGAATTCACATAGTGACATTAGACAATTTTCTCCATGCACATTCGATTTGTTGCTAACTATGAAATCCATTGTTTAAGATTTCGTAATATTTAATTTGAGATTATTTACCGCTTTTTCTCTCGAGGTTGCACTCATGATTACCAAAATATCATCTACGAACAGATTTATGAGTTTGAAAAGGTCATTATATTCGAAGTTTAATATGAATGAAGGAGGATTCAAAATATTACTATCGGTCATGCGAAAAAAATTAACCATTAAAATATGCTGTAAAAAGTTTTCATGAGATATACCGTATAAGAAGACATTTTGTTGAATACTTCGGTATGAATATGAATTGCAATATTATATGCCGAAATACCCGATGAAATAAGACAGATAAATTCAGTAAACCTATTCAAAAACAAGTAAAATATTTGGCTTTCCACGATTCCGAGAATAAAAATTCAACCATCTCGTTTCTGAATTGCAGAAACAAATTTTTTTGATTCTTAATTTTTTTCTTCTCCCTATCTACCTACTTCTACAAACTGAAACATTATAACCATGCACAGGGATTCATCTCTCTGTGGATCTTCCTTTATTTACCAATGTAAATTTGTGGTAAAATTTTCTATTCATGATGGTTTGATATGGTGAATAAATGCATTATTATTATCATTATTATAAAATGAAATTTTGACTCGATAGCTTTGCTGGAACCGACCGCAAAAAACGGTCGATGCCAGCTAGCGGTGGTAGCTACTTTTCATTTCTTTTTGTTATTTAATTTCGTTTATGTAAAAATATTATTACATAGTTTTTAGTCAATTTAGATTTTCAAATAACTTTTTATCTCAAGTATCAGTCTGTCAGGGATTTTGGATTTAAAATAATGATAACTAACACTAGTGTAGGCAAGAAATTAATGTTTTATTAAATATTCCTGGAGAATAAACATAAACTTCAGTTTTTTCAATAGTATCGAATTTATCTCGGATTTACTATGATGATGTTCTCATTTGTTTTTTGAGCCACCTTTATTGTAAAAGTGAGAATCGCGCGATGCTACTCTTGATTCAAAAACTTCCTGTATATATTATCGAGGTGATTGATTCAACTACCATCGTTTTTTATCTAATACAAATGTTGGGAAATGTTTTATCGACAGTTGCTGATTAGCGATTAGAACTATACAGAGGGAATTATTCAATACTAAAGTGAATTATTAGAATGTTATCTTATCAAGTTCCCTAACCCCTAGGGCTCAAATACGTAATAGTCGTATGAGGGCTCATTAAATATGCTACAGGATCATGAAAACATTTAGCAGAAATCGTAAATTACTTAAATTCAACGTTTTTCCAGAAATGAGAATAATACGTAGGGGGTTTTTAACATCGGGTGCTTAGGTTAGGTTAAGTCCAAAGTGAGTGGGTCTATTCGACTCTCGACCAAATAAACCCAGCTTCTTAACGAAGCCGATTAGTTTGTATGGTGAGTAGTCTTTAAGATCAGATGGTGAGAGAACGGCTCTGCCGAACTCTAAAAACCTGATTCGGTCCCCAGCAGGGACAGGCACAAAGTATATGCTCTGCTGTTTCATCGTTAATGAGGTAGTCGGATAGTCAAGGTGCAAGATTCCCATCTGGAAATCCGCGACAATCTTCCCATATGAAGGTTTTTGCACGTCAGCTACACCTGAGGATGCCTTAGATTCAACCGTGCAGGGATTTTTCGCCTCTGGTTTTGGTGAATCATCACTTGAGAGCAAACGTTTGCTAACCTGCCTATGGGGGGTTTGTTCCTCCATCTGAGACAGATTCTGCGTACGCCGCTCAAGAATTTGGTGCAAGGCGGTTTCATAAGGTAACCCACTCTTGAAGAAACGACTCATTCGTTTCCTGGCTGCACCACCATACCTATTTTTTAGGTTCAGTTATTGGATCAGGAGTTGGAGAGTTGAGAAGCTCTCGCTCCTGATCTAAATTTACAGGGAGGTCAGTTGGAGTCGTAAGCTCGACATCCATCTCCTCTGTAGACTCAGCGTCAAAGAATTTTTAAGTTTACTCTGTCCATAAAAGTCCCACGAGTAGCTAGGGAAAGAAGATCAATCACAGCAGAGCCCCGCGTTACCGTGACAAGGCGATGCTACGACTAGAGGGCGCCTGGTATCTCGAAGGTTCCGTAGAGACAGCTGATAGGCTCAGTGTCATTCATCCTCTCGGCACGGATACACACATCTTAGGATCAAGCCATCGTTTGGATGCCATTCAGTTAGGGAAGAACAGAAACACAAGTGATTCTGTCATTCCCGTATCCAGCGGGGCTACGTGGAAGCAAGCATCTGATGGCTGGTTTGCTCAACCCCCACACCCCAAGCCAATGCACTCGCCAAAATCAGCATGCACAGTGGTTCAGGCCGTGAAACATGACCAAGGCCAGCCAATCAGCCGGAGTGAGTGGGATCAACACATTAATGAATGAAATAAATATTTTCCGATAACTCTATTTCACAACAAATCAATATAATGTGCAATGCTCCGTGCACCAGACGTTATTTAACCTCCATCCGTGAATGGTTGGATTGAAAATATCTCCATGGCAAATCATCCTGTTTGGCTGTAACTGTAAAATGTTTCGTCAGAAAATATTTTAGGAAATACACCACTAAAATTAGTGTGTCTTAGTGTATGTGGTGTTGTTATTTCGAAAATGTTATCATTTCAGTAATTCTCATATTTTTATTACGTATCTAATATGTCTGATGTTTTTAAAATAGTTATATTTAAAACACGAAGAACCTTCTTTTCGAGACATGAAGAAGAATTTAATTGAATTCGAAACTTTGGCAAATAATCAATTGTTTTTTTATAAATGATCCTGTTACCCAATTTACTCTTCTATGAAAAAATTTAAAGTTTGTGAAATTTTGAGGATTTCATTATTCCCAGAATTGGCATTGAGGATCATTAATTTTTTTTCTCAACCCCATTCTATGCTACGCCGCTACATGAGAATATTGTTTTTAAAGTGCCCACAAACCATTGTCTTCTCGATAATACTTCATACCAACATAGTAAAAATGAACCAGTAAGTCCATTCCCACTACTTTCATTCATAAATTTACAAAGTTCTCTGTGACCTCGAAACGAAGTGCGGAGCGAATTTTATTCGTTTACCATAGCGCTCATATAAAAACGAAATTTACGAATATTATAGAAGATTTTGTGGTAAGTTACTTATAACCAACCACAAAAACTAAAAACAATAATAACAACAGCGAATTAAATAAACACAATATCAATTTCCTACCGTTTATTATAACTAATCCGATGCCCGTGGTACCGTCGAATCCTTCGATACTACATCGTTGGATGAGAATCTCATCCTAAACCCGGGGCTGCACTGCAGGATGCTAAATGGTCGCTTGGAGGGTGTATGGTAAAGGTGGATAGCGGAGGGGCAGTGCATCCTGGACGCAGTGAAATGAAGCCAGTATTTAACTGACAGCGGAAAAGTAACAATCATGCCTTTCTTTAATAAATAAACAAAATCATTGAAACTAAACATTAGAACATAAACGTTAAAGAAAAGAGTTACATATTATGAAAAAAAGGATCTTGCTGTTGAGTTGTGGATGTTCCACCATACGAATCTAATGATTGTTGTTCCATCGAAAAGCCTGAAACATCAGTAGAATTTGACAATGATGAGTACTGGGTACGACTATCATACTCGTGGCCAAATTGAGGGACTCCCACAGACATATTTCTTTTTTCATATTCATTCAAGATAAAGTCTTGAATTTTCCCACGGACTCAGCCTATGGCCTGGGCTCAATTCCTGCATATATGGAAGTGAAGTCTTGAAGAAACAGAAATCCGGATCTTCTTCGGAGCTGATTTCTTCTTCCAGCAGTGCAAATTTTTTCTTAATGGGTCTGCTGGGTCCCAAATTGCCCTTCTTTTGAACACAGAACTTAATACGCTCCATAGCTAGGCTACCCGGCTGGAATATCAAACACGACTGATCAGGTTGGATAAACGACTGGCGTACCTTCGGATGGTTTCTGGAGGTTGAATGGTAGTGGGGGGCCACTGCGGCTACCGACGTTCTGTTACTCACGTTTGTAAACAGCAGGATGTTCGCTAGGCAGCTATCTACCATCCAGCATCCTACCGACCTTCCTGCAGTGCGGCCTAGCTTAAGAGCTGTTGAAGGTCTCCGGCAACTAGGGCGGATCACGTGGTAAGAGAGCCTACTGGTTGTATCATTCTACTATGTTTTTAAAGTCTGTTATAACTGTTAACGAGTAATGAAAATACCACTCGGTTTCATAGTTGTTATTTTCGTACCTAAACACTTGTGTCCCGTCTAACAGTTCCTTTTTTGTGAAGTGTCTGCCCAAAAACTCTGGCATTGATACTTTCGAATGAAATTGAATACCAATTTTACTATTTTTGTTCCAAAAATCAAAGTCAAGGAGAATGTATCTTGGGACCAAATTACAAAATCACAGTACAATCAATATGACACAAACATATTCTCGTACATCTGCATTTGATGAGAGTGAATATGGCACAAACATATTCTCGTACATCTGCATTTGATGAGAGTGAGAATAACTTCAGTTAAATGTCATACCGTTACTTGCCAAAACTAGAGTTTTACGCTTCACATATTCACTTAAATCTTGAATATTATTAACAGAGTGCAAATGAGGACATTCAATTTCCAATCAACCGCCCAGACAACATTCACAAAGCACTATCTCCCAATGCACTCATTTGTGCATTGAGCACAAAATGTATAGTCCGGTCAAGTTAAACATTCAAAGTTACGAAAATTCTCAACCAAGCGGTGAGGTTTTTTTTGAGTGTCATCGACATCTACTGCATTGGTCACTAGCCTCGTGTCCTGGGTAGGCAATGCTAATAACTCCCCGAGTCACCTAGGGAGCATCATGGCTATTCGCAGTCCGTCAGTTATGTGACGTTGCAGAATTATCCCAGCTTCAACCAGATAAATTCTCTTGAGAAAATATCTGGTCGAGGTTGGGATCGAATTCACGACCTTCCGATCGTGAGTCGGGCGCGCTACCACTGCGCCAATTCATCGCTAACGGTGAGTTTTATAATGAAAATAGGCCAAACAAAAATTGTAGATCATGCAATTATCTAGAAAAATTATCTTCACGATTCTTCTTCTAAGAGTCGCCATTTTTTAAATATAACGATTCAAATAGTTGAATAATGTTATTTTCTTCATAATAGGCACCTTGTTAGGAATCACAGGTTAAAAGTTAAGACCTCGTTAGTCCTTAGCTCGCACAAGTTTCTCAACTTCTACGAGTTGTCGTTCGTATAGGGGCGACGGAAAACATATTTTAAACAGATTTTTTTATTGAGGTGAGGTAGTATACTTGGTCACGATCTATTGTGATTCTGTTTATTCAGTACTATTTATTATTAATAAATAATAGTTTAAAAAACTTAAAAAACACGCTTCAATACCAACACGAACTGAAAACTAAAAAATAATTCCAAACTAATTAAAGATTGTGATTAAATCGATAAAAAAGCGTGGGATGCTTTAAATCATATTTTTTTTATGGCAGCAATTTGGTTGGTGCTTAGCAAGTGGTTGTCTCACTTGCTCTCACACAGAGGCTGTATGAGGAAATTATTTAATCCTGGCGATTCTGATCAGGATAATGGGATGAACTTATGAAACTATTGTATTGTCACCTATTCTTGATAAGTGTACAATGTTTAAAATACATCTGTCCGTTTAAAGTTAATCAAAATCGAGTCCAACTACTATAAGAAATGATGAAAGTGATCTGAATTCTTAAGAAATTTTGGAAATTAATCGTCTTATTCGTAATCAATATTTTTGCTTCTTTTCTTCTTGTTCTTCTTCTTCCTGCTGGGTGTTACTAAATTATCATCTATTATTGTCTCTTGCTGATATCGGACGAACCCTCTACTAATGGCGATTTAACATCGGAGCACCACTAGCCTTGACAACTGGTAGAAGTTGATGAACAGAAGAATACCATTTTTTGCAGTTAGGTTCAGCATTACATACCTTTTCACAAATCCAAAAAATTGCGTTGAATTTTTCCGGATGGGAACAGTCTGGATTGGTTCTAAGTTCCAATGTATTGCCGGTTAACTTCCAACCCCAGTCTTTTGGATCTAGTTGATTACCAAGTCACAGTGGAACTTGATGTTATAACTAGAATGAATATTACTGAGCAGAAGCAGAAGCTGAGCAGAAAGAAAACTAGCCAATTGCTTCGTTTTTTGTTCCGAGTATTTTTCACAAAACAGGTCATCGTAACAGGTAATTTTTTGGAGCTCATATACAGTGCATTTCTTTAATGTCTCCACCCCTTTATTTTTTGAACGGGTCAACTCAACAAATTGAAATTTGGGATACTGAAATTAATGCATGAATACTTTATTTTGAAGTGAAATTGACATATGAAACTTTCAAAATGACGACAGTGCGCCATCTAGGAAAAATTAAATGGAAAGGGGGTTCTTGCGACACATCATTTTGAAGCTTCTGACGAATACTGCACAACCCTATTATATGAAGTCAATATCTTCACCTACTACAAAATGGCGGAACATTTAATAATTGCCCATTGACATTCAACTACAGAATATGAGGTATTAAGCTTGAGGTCACTTCAGAAGATGTTCGAAATGGTTGCCTTGAACTTCTTGACTTATGGAAAGCCTATCCGATATTTCACGCCGAACATTTCCGAACACAGTAAAGTCAATATTCAAATAAAAAATTCAAACAGTGTATTCACATACAAATATTCATTATTCTCTGCTGTATATCCAATATTGGAGCAGGTTCAGTTTCTTACACTTTTTGTTTCAAATAACCCCAAAAAAGAAGTCCAAAGGTGTCAAATCTGGCGAGCGGGCTGGCTATTCTGTAGGACCTCCCAATCCAACGACCGGGAAAATTAGTATCCAAATAGTTTCTTACTTGTCTGGAGTAATGTGGTGGTGCTCCGTCTTGTTGGAATACAATATCCATATCGAATTCATTAGGATTCGCTTCGACGATTTCAGTGATGAGAGGGTCAACAGTAGTTTCCGGCATATTCAAATACAGTTCATCTGTTGAATTTTGATCAATATTCCTGCCCAAATGTTAGATTTTTCTGGATATTAGGAAAACCGAAAACTAAATGAGAATATTCTAACTGAACAATGATGTTCATTGTCGTACATTTTTTGTCATTTTTATAAACAAGAAATATTTCTAGAAATATCAGTATCAATGTGTTTGTATTCAGGAAGTTATCAAATGTTCAGCCATTTTGTAGTAGGTGAAGATATTGACTTCATATTCTAGGGTTGTGAAGTACTCGTCTGGAGCTTCAAAATGATGTGTCACAAGATCCCCATTCCATTTAATTTTTTTCCCAGATGGCGCCCAGTCGCCATTTTGAAAGTTTCATCTGTCAATTTCACTTCAAAATAAAGTATTCATGCATTAATTTCATTATCCCAAATTTCAATTTTTTTGAGTTGACCCGTTCAAAAAATAAAAGGGGGGGGGGACATTATAGAAATGCACTGGATAGCAGAGGTGGCCAACCGGTCGATCGCGACTATTAGTTCAGTCGATCGTGGGAAGGCATAAATTTAAAAAAACTTAGAACATACTGCGAAGCGTAATCACAAGAAAACATGTTTTCTGAACCTATTGAGCAAAGCTGCATCTGAAGCTTCTTTCCAAGCAAACTACAGAATTGCACAAAAGTGCAAACCTTTTTCCGATGGAGAATGCACCAAGAAAATCTTCAAAGCAGTGTCAGATTTGCTGTTCGTGGATTTCAAAAATAAAAACTTAATCAAAAAAGCTATTCATGGATTACAACTGTCCTGAAATACTGTGATGCGCCGTAAAGAAACGATAAGTAAAAACATAAACAAACAACTACAGAAAGATATCGTCCGCTGCGTTGCTTTTTTGCTACAACTTGACGAGTCAACAATTATAATAGGGGAGCCCAAGCGGGGATTTCTGGATTTACTAAAGCACGGCAAATTAATATACAGAGGGATACCTTGTACCTGGTTAAGTACATCCACCAAATATGAGCCCCATATATAAGGCCGCCTGTGAGGGATTAAGGATCAGATTAGTAAAAAAAATTGATCATCAGAAATTTTCGAGCGGGTCAGATTAAGGTAGGGTGAGTTGATTACATGCTAAAAAGTGTATATTCCAGTAATCTGACAATTTGAGAGTGACGTGAAGAAAGGGGAGGGCAGCAAAGTTGTAAAAAAATAACGTCATTTCGACATTTTCGGGCGTAGGTAATTTTTTTTTATTTTGAAGGAAATAATTCAAGGATAACGAAAAATATATAATCTGACGATTTCCGCAAGCCGAAATAACAAAAATTCGTCGATAAAGTTTAATGCGTGCAGCTGTGTGATACCTATATTTCCCTCTCCGAGTTTCTATTCCTCTATTGTCTATTCACTTTTTCTCTATCTATTACTCTCTCACTTCGTCCCCACTCTGAATTCTGTTGCCATGACGCAATCACAGCTGATCACAGAGACTCGTTCGTGATGAAGATGAAGATGATGATTAATTAATCAATTAATTGATGGATGTAGCCGTTACTACGTGGTAGGAAATCATAATGAAGAAAAGAGAAATTGAACTTTCTATGTTCACTTTTATTTGTAACTAATGTTATATATATATATATATATATATATATATATATATATATATATATATATATATATATATATATATGTATATGCTCACACTAATATAAATAAGTAGCAGTGAAGTAGCAAGTCTACTTCACATTTTGTGAAGTAGACTTGCTAGTTTTGGAAACGTTAGCACAATGAATTCAATCCTGTTTCTCAAACATTTTAAAAACCATTGTTTTACCCCTCCTGGAAAATAGTAATGTCGCATCGCAGCCAGTTATTGCGTGTAGAAATAGTTTATGATTTTGACACTTTGCAGAAGGAGATAAACTTTAGGATGACTATATTTCCGACTGATGTTGAGCTTTCCCAAGTTTAAAAAAATAAATAACTTTTTCGGTTGGAGTTCGAGCAGTATATCAACGTCTTCGCCAACAACAATAATGTATTTGTCGAGTTGAATTGTTTGATTGCTGTCTGTTAGCAGGACATCAGCATCATCATCAGCTCGTTTGACAAAAATATTATCAGTGATAAATCTTCCATTCAACATTGAAATTAATCGATACTTGTGGTGCCTATTCGCAAGAATTTTTTGTGGGAACCAATAAATTTGGGCAAAATAAGATAACAGAATAGGAAGATGTTGTAGTTCGAAGACGTTATTCTGCATATTCAACAATTCGTACAATCGGTGTAGTCATCAAATACAACAGTCTAACAAAATGTGGATGTATACCAAACGTATTTATTCGAAATAACGTTGAAGGATTGTTTTTAATACCACACAATGCGGTGTAATGGATAGTCTCTATCAATGATGTATGTCACCAAGCATTATTGTTGTTATTATCAATGTTTAATGTTCGAAAACAATGGTAAATAACTGACTTTTGTGGTTTACTCATTATAATATCACTGAACAGTGACACGAGTAGGAAACCAATTCAAGTTCGAAATATTTTTCAATTCCATCTTCATATTCAGTAGTAATAATCATACGTTGAAATAATGATACAGGGTCAACAAGTACTTTCTCATCGTGCGCTTTTATGGTGCTACACATAACTAAAACAGCGCGTTTCAATTCAATATTATCATACGTCTGTCCTATTATTTCAGACATGAGGGTAATGTGATAATTGATTTTATTTCCCACGATTTCATTGGCATAAAATACAATTTTGTCATCATCCGAAAAAGTAAATGTGAAGTTTTTACAATGCAAGCAATGCATTGCAAAATCATTTTCTCATGAAACTCTCTTTTGTACTTCTCCCTAGAGCAATACCTTCATCTGTCTTCACAGCATTCACCATTCACTACTCAATCACCATATTTGTTGAAGTCCCATAACTCAATTTATCTGAACGTCTAACTGTGGAAAATCCTTCTGTAGACTTTTGATAAATAGTAGGACCTATAAAAATCTGTAATTGTAGCATATCTGTCAACGAGAGAAAATGGTAGAACTCCAAAACTTTGATGTTATGTGGTATAAAGTAATGAATATCACTGGAGTTTTTTCCCAACACCAAATCGTTATTTTTAACACCTCGACACGTGTTTCGATCACCAAGTGTTGATGTTGTGAAAAAACTCCAGTAATATTCATTACTACACCAAAGGTTCCAAACAGTGCATTATAAGTGGTATGAAGTAATATTACAAAAGATAACTAAATTTATATGCTGCGTTGATCGACCACCAAGCGATACACAATATAGGGCACTATTCTATTTACTTGTAAACACCTTTGACTTTCTGCAAATCTATCATCTTAGTGCCGAATTTTCCATATTCGGTGACTTCAATGTCCACAATATCGAATGGCACAAATTTGGGATAAACAGTTTGCCAACCCCAACGAGTCTAGATCCTTCTGGTTGGTAGCTAAAGCTGTTGATCAAAACTTCAAAAAATCTACAATTCCACCACTAACACAAGCAGATGGTTCATTTGCAACAACAGCCATAGAAAAAGCAAATCTATTTGCTGAATAATTTGCGTCCCACTCCACAGTTGATTATCTGGGAAAGGCACCACCCACTATCCTCACACTAGAATCCACAATGCCCACAATGCACTGTCTTGCAAGGAAGGGATTTTTCCTTCTTGGTACAAGATTGCTCGCCTTTAAACTATTTCCAAAAAGAGTGAAAAAATCCAAATAACTATAGACCAGTCGCTTTAACGCAGTTAAAATGAGCTTTTCAGTTTTCCATACGTTCAGCTCCCATTGTTTTGCAGTAGATCCTTGTTCTTCATATTCTCTTAGGTCTTGATTCAACCTGTGAAGTAATGCTCCTGATATTTTATAATCTTTTTCGACATCAATATACTGTCAACAGTTACATGATATGTTTTCAACATATCTGCATCGTCAAAATATCAATTTCTTTCGATATTATTGCTGAAGTAAGCTGAAGTAATGCATAAGCTCAAATAGCCCTCGCCTAAGCATAACCATTGAGAATTTTATCTAATGACTCAGGTGCATAAATCAAAGAAAGTACTTCTTTTGTTCAATATAACACTGGCATATGAAAGGACTGGGTTTCTCTCGAGTTTATATTTGCATCTGCACTTGATAAAAGTAAAGATATCTTCGGTTAAACGTCACACTGTTATTTTCCAAAGCTAAACAAGAGTTTTTTCATTTCACATATTCACTTATATATCTTGAATATTATTAACATAATGCAAATAAGTACATTTATTTCCAAACAACCGCCCAGATAGCATTCACAAAATACTATACATATATCTTGATGCACCCAGTTGTGACCACCTTGGATTTAATATTATAGTCCGGTCAAGTCAAGACATGCAAAGTTACAAAAATTCATATAAAGCTAAAAATTGGTACGAATTTTCTGAACATCTTTAAAATGGTATGTGAAAAGTCCCCATCGATGCCACATTTGCAAAAAATTAGTCAAGGTGAAAGTTCGCAGATATGGGTTTTTGCATTTTTCGTTTTTTAACCAAACGGTACATTGTTCTTGACACTGAAATGATAGATTAGGATGCATTAATTCAATATGTTTTGACTTTGGAATTTTGGCGGTATATATCCAATGAAGATGGGTTCACAGTGTGTCAGTTTGAAACCGTATCACCCTCTATATTTCAACTTCTATAGAAAATAGGAAACGAAGTTTATTGGGCTCAAAATCTCCCGAAATCTTCAAAAGCAAACTGAACTTCTGTGAAGAGGTGAAATACCTTCATAGGAGCCATGAGAAAACACCAACCGCGGCAATGGAATTAATTACTGGTCTGACCCCTGTGGACCTGTACGTTAAGGAAGTTGCGTTAATGGTACTGCATTGTTCACGGCTGGTGTAAATCTCGAAGTAGGAATGGGTCAATTGAGGCTGAGTCTATGGCGAGAACCGCTTACTGCGCAACCTCTGCTGCGCAGGCAACCAGTGATGCAATTGAACCCAGGTTTGTATTTAATAAACCCTACAGAATACAAATGAAACAGAACATGGAGTCAGATGCTACATGCAATACGCATATATACAGACGGATCAAAAACCAAAGAAGGCTCAGGATGTGGAAGTACTCCAGATCACTTAGCCTAAGGATTAAGTGGGGAATGGGAAAAAATACCAGCGTGGTTCAAACAGAACTGGCTGGTATCTTTAGTCGCCACAAAAGAACTAACCAGAAAAATAATTTCTGGCAAAAACATAAAAATCTGCGCTGATAGCAGACAAGCCCTATAAGCCTTGAACAGGCTAGGACTAGTACTAGAGTGCCACCAAAATTTAACCAAAGCCTCGATAGATAACATTATCCTGAGATGGGTTAAAGGGCACGACAGGAGTAAAGGTAATCGAATTGCCGACTCTTTAGCCAAGCAAGCGGCTGGACTAAGAATTTAAGGACCCAGTGGCACCTACGGCCTGATGACTTCCACGAATGAGGAACTAGCCGAACGTCACAACCATGCTCAATCCCTGAAGAGATGGGATGGAATCAAAGGATGCAATCTTGCTAGGAAAACCCTGGGTGACCCTGGGAATCTGGCGCCGAAGAAATATCTGGCAATGACCAGGAAAAATCTACGCTTAACACTAGGACTTCTGACTGGCCACTGTCAACTAAGGAAACACTTTCATAATATGGGGCTAGTGGACACACCTCTATGTAGGATGTGTGAACAGGAAGATGTAACTGTCCGGCATGTCCTATGCGAGTGTCTGGAGTTATCGTCAATAGAAAAGTGTGTTCGGCGAGTCTTGGCCTACACCTGCCGATATAAAGGAGATGTATCCAATGACCTGTCCACCTTCCTGGAAAGGACAGAATGGATGATGACCTAGGAGGACAACTCCTCGGGAGGATATACAATAGGTCACATGTGGCTAAAGTGCTGTGGGCCTACACTCACCTTCCCTACTCTACAGGTACAGAGTTCCATCATGTGATTAGTGTAATTTAGTATTTGATTTCGTCGTTTGCTATAAATTTTTGTATTCCCAAAGTACTTAAAGTAATCGACGACTGGGCTCTAACCTGATAAGATTTGATTTCAGAAGTTACACTTTTTATTCACTCGAAGAACACAAGTTTTTTCAAATATCAAAAATAGACTTAACTGAGTGACATTTTTCATCAATAACAAATATCATTTTTCATTTCACTCGTTCCACTTGTCCTTGACGTTTCTTTTTGTTATTTCACCAGTATCCTCATCAGTCTCAACAGTGTAGAATTCAAGGAATCATCATGAGATTTATCATGCCTTTTCTTATTTGGCAATCTTTTTACAAACTTTCGCATGTGTTTATGAAAACTAAGAGGCCGTGTACTGATAAAGTGCAGTTATTATTACAGTTTACCTTGACATTTGAGAATGCTTTCCAGGCGTTTGTATTCAGATCGTTTCCAGGCGTTTGTATTCAGATCGATATTCGAATATATTGCGGGCTGCAAATTCTCTTGACTATTTAGTTGCGAGTCTTGAAAGTCGATTTAAATTTTTCTCAAAAATTGCATTTTGACCCACACACAAGTATATGCATTTTAACTACATACTGCTAGTAACACTATAAACCAAAAATGCACTGAATTCTTATCTCATACTTCACACATGCCAATGGTAAATCCCCTTTTTATTTTACAGTTCATTGAACGTTGATAAATGAATAAATTATAGTTAAATTCCTTTGAAATGAGGTTAAGGTAATTGCTGTTAAGAATTAGAAGGTAATGAAATGAGCATCTGTAGAATAGTTTTTATGTTACTCTTGATTGCCATGCAAAATGATCAGTTATCGCATTTATGTTCAACAACAAATTAATTCGGAAAGTTGTTTCTTTGTTGGAGTTTCTTAGAAATCACTTATGTAGCTTTGAGAACTATCAACGTTCAATAATTTTCACAGGCTCAGTCACAATTAGATAAATAGTTTTTAAAATGGATTTTTTTTCTATTTACCAGCTGTCGTTCCGGACCATAAACAACAAAAGTCGAAACGTGTTTGACTGAGAATTGAAGAGGTCTTACTTTTTAACATACAATTCCTAGCACATTATTCAGCTAATCAATAATAATTTGTAAGTAGTATCAGCAGAAATGATATGTCTAACTGCATACATAGAGTCTGCCTCACTGATGGTTGTTTTAAAAGTTTTGTAAGTCAATTGTTTGGTTCACAATGTTCCTTATCTTACTTATCTCAATCTGTCAGATTGAAAATAGGGGAAGATCGTTTTTTGATTGTTTTCTTTTATTGATATAATAAAGGATAGGAAAGAATTGAAAATGAAATCAATAAAAATCAATTAAAACCTATAAACGTCCACAGATTTTTTTTTTCAGTCACAAACCATATTCATCCCAAACTACTTTCCCTCAATTTTGAACTGGATGCAGAGTTTCATGTGAAAATACTTATAATATATTTATTCACGGTGTGATGTAATAAATCATTTTCGAATAGATGTTCCGTAGCCGTACATAATTGACTCGGTTAAGAAGTGAAAAATGTAATATCTACTTCAAACACGCAATGTTTTATGATTTTATATATCCCCCCATGCCCCCTCCCGTGCCGTGAGTGCCCTGAGTTAAAATCTTCTCCACACGGTTACTATGTGCAGAACATCCAATTTCGTCCATCCACCCCCGCTCCTCCGGAGAGGTCCTCAACTTACGAATGGCACTTCGGCAAGATTGACATCTGACCTCTTTTAGTCGAAAGTCAGCCTTTAGGTGCTTTTACTTTCCAATCTAATGTTTGCTTTTATCATGGCTTTCCTAACTAAATTTTTGCACGGGGTCCCCTAAAACTAATCGAAGACGAGTGTCTTTATGTCGCGAGCAAGTTTTTTTTCTCAATGAATCTGAAAATGAGATAAATCTGAAGTCTGGTTTAGAAATTTTTTATACTTACCGGGGCCGCCTGATAGCGAATTTTATATATTGAATCCCAAAATACTTTTTATACACATACCTAACTGTACTGCTTACCTGATTCAAACAAGTAACTCCCTGAGAAATTTTCAATTTTCGTTAGCAAAGAGGATGACGTCATGATTCGACTCGATCTACTAGTGCTTCAGTTAGCTACTTTATCCACGACTATTGTATTATACCATTATACGTCTGTTTGCTCAACCTCAATAATACCAATTTTTCAGTGATGTCAGATGCTTTCTTCCTTGATTATGTTTTTTTGCTACAAACAGTCGAATTCTAAAATTGTATCGTGTAAACCACCAAATATTTTCAATTCAGTTTTGCACCTACATATAATAAAAAATTAAAAAAAAGAATTTTCCTAGACGAGATTTGAACTCGAGACCCGTAGTTACAAGGCAAAAAAATCAAAATTCTTTATTTGTCCATTCTGATTATAACATCAACAAAAAATCTTTTTACATATATACAAAACAGAAACATTCTCCCACATGCGGGATGAGGGTTAGGGTAGAAAGGGGGATAGGTATAGGGGGAAATGGCAGGAGGATGACTGTTTGTTGATCCTAACAAGACAACAGAAGAAGTGCCCCCACTCAACAGACTTTCGCTTTTAGCCTCCCTCTATGTCGTCTCGCTTCCTGCCGAAGCTCACGCGAGAGTTCTCCTTTTGGTGCAATTTCGATATTGCTGTATCTCGTTTACTTATGTAAGCCAATGTTAATTGTCCAGAACCTACTGAAAAGAGTTCATGAATAAACTTATTACGGGTTACAAGGCAAGCAGCATCTACACTGAGCCATCAGTGACTCTGAATGTGCGTGTCGTATCTGCTTTTTAAGATATCATGTTTCTCGAAATATTTTATACATCAAAAAACTTTTGGACCAAAACAAATTTGACTCAAACCTTTATGTTTTGTATGAAATATTCGTTTTTAAAAATATATATAGCGATTCACATTGGATATGAATCGCTGGAGATTAAATCCATTTGGAAAAACGTTCTCAGGAAGTTTATTTCACATAAACGTAGTTCTCCAGATGTCTTCAGTCCGTCGCGTATTTCTGATATATACCGCTTTTGGTGGAATCAAATGTGCCAAGTCACTTGAACACCTCCCGTGAAAGTATCTATAGAAGAAAGACAAATCTCCAACCTTTCTTCGATGTTCCAGGGTATCAAGGTTGCACGTGGTGTTTCTGTCTCCAGTCAGGTGGATGGCTCTTTTCTGGATGGAATCCAGCAACGTCAGGATATTTTTGGGGGCAGAGCTCCATACCTGAGAACAATACTCCAAAGAAGGCCTGATCTAAGCTTTATAAAGCATCAAAAGTTGCTGAGATGTGTACACTTTTCTTGTTTGGAATAGTGTTCCAAGCTTTTAAGAAGCAACCTTTGCAATTCCAGCGACATGATTGTGCCAAGACATATTAGTTACCATTTTAACCCCCAACAAACTTATCGAAGCAGAAAGCGGAATTGTCTGACCTGACATTATTATATCCGGTTCGGAGAAATTTATCTTCTATGAAAAAACCGATCCCTGGGTTTTTGTGGCATTGAATTGAACCTGGCTATTATTCTCTCGGCGATTAGGCCACTCGTCAGCGGCTCGTGAATACCTCGTGAATAATCCCCTTCTATGCCCCTTCCCGGATTGAGTGCCCTGTAGTAAAAACTTCGCCCCACAACTAATTTGCTCTCCGAGCGGGGGTGGATGAAGTGGATGGACACTCTAGCAAGAATGACATCTGACCTCTTTTGGTCGAAAGTCAGCCTTTAGGTGCTATTCTTTCTAATTGGTGTGAATAATAGCAATTTTTATACGCTGGTTGAATAATATACTATTATTACCTGTAGAATATGAATAAATGATGAAGCCCTTTCACCTTAATCAGTTATATTATTTTTCTCTCCAGCAAAACGAAGGAGCGAATGTGCTTTTTCTTTTAATGAAAATATTTTTATTTTTAATATATGTGACGCTATCAAACCGTTGATACACTGGTGAAAATGTGTTTCAAATCATTGATAAATAGGAAGGAGAGAAAAAATAAAACTGTAACAATCTTTTGTAATTAAACTGTGTCTGTTGATGAAAACTTCAAACTTTAAATCGGAAGAACGGTAAATTCATTTCATTTTAAGAAAGAAATACCGGACCTGCGACAAAATAATGGGAGCATTGAAAGAACACCAAAGTATGTCTCCAGTGATAGGCAAAAAGAAATTGTGGATCGAAAATGATGAAATTATTTGCTGGAGGGGACATTGGAAGTGTTGAGAGCGATTTATTGATGTTTGAGTAAACCATTCTGGCGATTACCATGAAGACATGAACGACAATGTGAAGAATATTTTGGGCAAATGTCATTCGTGATGGATAATGCAAGTTATCATCAGTGCCGGATTTAAGCATATGCAACATAGGCAGTTGCCTATTGGCCGCCTCCACACCACAAAAAAATCAAATTAAATCGATAAAAGCTCAGTAAAAACCAAAAATTACTGAGTTTTGTTACGAATAGTTGTTACAATAGTCAGTATTGCTACTATGAACTATTCGTTAAAAATTCAGCCCCGCATTTTTATGTCGAGTCTGGAAAAACAAGTATATATACAAGGAAATGCAAGAAAAGCTTTTTCATTCGAAGAACAAAAAACGGTGAGGCTAAAAAACGCTGGTGGTTATGTTTTTCTATATGCAAAGGGCATCTCTTCTGTTTTGTATGCAAGCTTTTCTCACCCGTACGGTCACAGTTTACCCATGAGGGCTTTTGTGATTGGAGAAATGCCGTCGCACGATTGATTGATTGAACATGAAACCTCGAAAAATCATTTAAAGGCTTCAATCGATTATAGTGGGCGATCCCAGTAAATTGGTCGCATATATCGAGAACTGTCGGAGCAAATGGAAAAAAGTGTTAAATATTGGCGAGAAGTTCTTAAAAGAGTATTGCGAGTCATAGATTTTATTAGCGAAAGGGGATTGGCATTTAGAGGGGACAACGAAACTTTCATATCTCCTAACAACGGCAACTACCTTGGAATATTAGAATTTTTAAGTGATTACGATGTTTTTTTTTAAACATTTAGAAGAACATGGCAACCGCGGAAGTAGTCACACAAACTACTTGTCATCCACGATTTGTGAGGAACTACTAGAAATTTTAGGAAAAGCCGTTTTAAAAAAATTATTGATCGAGTGAAAATTGCAAAATATTTTTCAGTTTCTCTGGACTCGACTCCTGACGAATGCCATGTTGACCAATTGACATTAGTGGTTCGATTTATTGAGTGACACGCTCCTGTTGAGCGTTTTCTTATGTTTATGTCTAACCAGGATCATAAAGCAAAGTATATGTATGAGGGCTTGATTAATTTTCTAGAACAAAACGAGCTGAATCTGAAGAACATTCGTGGACAGTCCTACGACAATGATTCTGCAATGAGTGGCAGATATAATGACCTATAAGCATTAATACAAGAAAAAAGTAGCCTAGCAGCTTGGGTGCCGTGTGTTGGGCATTCACTCAATCTCGGCAGCCAGTTATTGTCTCAGAGCAATAAGTTTCTTTGATTTTCTAGAAGAGCTGTATGTATATTTTACTGCTTCAACTAACAGGTAGTCGCTGTTTAAGAGAAGCAAAAACTGACCAGCCTATTCTTGTGCCGAAAAGAACGACAACAACTCGCTGGTCATCTCAAGATGAAGCCACTTAAGCACTCTTGCGAGGCTATAAAGGTTTTATAATTGCCCTCAATGAAATTATTGAGGACGAAGAAGACATGATGGTATGGCAAAGTTAGAAACAGCTATATATACAGTTTTTTGAGATGATATTTTGGGACATATAAACAAAGTCAGTGAAAGCCTACAAAATTCTCGTTTGGACTTGAACACTGCTGCAGCACTGCTTACTTCATTAAAATCAACCATTGAAAATGAAGAGACAGTTTTAATGAATATGAAGTAAAAGCTTTCGAGCTCGTTGATTGCCGAAACTACGAAGAAGAAAAAAGGAGAAAAACAAAAAGAAACGTCCGGTTGTTCACTTTAGATTTCACGCAAGCTTCGGAAGTTCAGTTGTCACCCTCGGACAAATTTATAACTCAAAGCTACCTCCCAGTTATCGACCAGCTCATGACCGCTCTTCAGAAGAGAATGGACGCGTACCCACTTCTAAATGCACGATTTGGATTTTTGAAAAATTAACTTGTAGGTAGGTACCTCTAGTTCAATTTTGAATACATTTTGTTAGCCAATTCATTCAGTTGCTCCCTTCTTTAACTTTACCTTAACAGAAACTTTCAACAGTTAACCACAAACGATTTGAGGGCCTCCACCACATGCCCCGCCTATGGGCCGCCGAAGTCCAAATTCGGCGCTGGTTATCATTCCAGAAAAGTTGAAAGAATACCAATTAAAGCAAGGAGAAAAGCGATTATTATTGACAAAAAAAAATATTTTGATGGAAGTATGGTTAAAAAAGAACTCTTGTCCAAGGCATGTTCAAATGAAGCCCACTTAATTCGTTTGGGCTCAAATAGAAGTTTTCGTTACAAGATGAAATACTGCATTTGAAATAAATGGTGTCAAAATATTCTTTGAGGATCCTTGAAAAATGTCGATTCCGAAAAACGTTATAAAAGAGGAAGACAACATGTAAAAATCAGACTATTGAGTTGAGGAAATTGTAGAATAATAACACACCATAATTTTTGCCTATACCTTCAATTTTTTTGAATAAGTATACTTATTCAATATTGTATATATTAGACTATCATAACAATACAAACGCAGGCCTCTGCAGGTTATAAAACGACCCGAAGGATCATAAAATATTTTGTTTGCGTTATGCCTGTTAAAGTATTATAAATCCACCCATTCATGCTGTGCGGTATAGTTATAAACTATCGCCATTATGGCTAACTGAATATATTGTAATTATTGTCCAGGAAATTGAATATGGTTATGTATAAAAAAACCTTGTAGATCATCACAGTACTGGAAGGCCAGAGGGCCTTGCCAATAAGAAAAATTGGTAATTATTTGGGACCTGCCAAACGTAAATTATCAGGTTTATCAAAAAATACGAATTCAATCTAAAAGTGAAGTGTCTTTATTTTTGATTGTATAGAAAATTGTTTCGAAACAGAATTTGAAGGTACTTTACTCTTGAGCAAAATTAATATTTTTTGATACATCAATTCTCATTAAATTAACAATACAAAAGTTTTCCATATAGATCGATGTCGTTGATGCGGGATTTTCGATGGAACATCTACTATAAAAAGTCTACTAAATATTTTCAAACTTCAAATAAACAAAAAAGGTCTATATGGATAAAAAAGTTGATTTAGCGAGAAATTATCTTTATGGTTCAATTTGAGCAAGTTATTAACAATTTCTCGTTGTATTCCAGGTATATGTTTCCTATATTCAGAAAAACCTTCAAGGAACAGTTAACGGAAGACGATCTGTTCAGACCCTTGAAGGAATATAAGTCTAGCGAGATAGGATCAAGGTTGGAAAGAATATGGAAAGAAGAATACAGGATACATAAAAAGACAGCCCTCTACAGGGCAATATTTAGGTTATTCGGTTTCAAATTCGCCCTGTACGGATTCTTGAGATTACTTAACGAACTTATATTAATGTGAGTATTAGAAAAAATTATATTTGATTATTTATCATTTTAATTCTGCGACTACCTCGCAAAAAAAAATTTACTAGTTTTTTAATTTATTTCATATTGATTATACCGCGTAGTCTGGCACTACTGGCAACAAACACTACAAATGTTGAGGAATCTAGATATGAGCGAAGCATGTATTCATTGATTTTTCAAGCTCACTTTAAAAGGCATCGGGTTGTTTGGTGTAGCAAAGGTTCTCATCGTAATCACTTTACGTTGTCACTTGTGAAAAAAAGATGAAAATAGTACTTTCAGGAGGATAAGAGCCATACTTTTAGGGTCTTATCATGATAACTTGAACTTAAAGATGTGTGCCTTTCATCTCTCTCATTGTTTTTCATTTTTACGATTCCACAAAGTGAGAAACTGTTTAGCTTGAGTAGGTATACTCAGATGCCGATTATCAAGGATTCCCAACTCCAGCTGTCATGGGGAGCAGATAACTCGAGAAATTATCAAGGTATTTTTCCAGATAGTCTATTATTGTCGGATTTTGATTTGAAAAAATTAGCTGCAGGAGTTTCATAAAAGGTGCATCTAGTAATGTCCTGCAAAAAAATCTCGCTCCTTTCTTGTTTTGGGCGCCGTTTATTAATTTGTGTGATAATTAATACCGCCTTTGCTTAGGCAACGACTAAAGGTAACGGTACGAGGTTCGGATTTTGTAATCCACCAAGGAAATTTTAGTTGACGTAATCATGAAGAAGAGGATCGCGTTCTGTCCAGGAGATGAGTGCAAAAGGGGTCAATAATGAGAATATTACCGGTCAGGTTGTAGTAACTGAATTGTCAATACAGACTTGTGCGACATAACACTATAGCAGGGGTGGGTGGCTGGTACACCGTAGATTCAGAAAAAAACTCTTGTCAAGACAATAGCAGACAACTATCATATACTGGTACAACAGGTATACCAAACAATGGACCATTTGAAGAAGATAACTTGCCTCTTCCTGAAATGGTATCCGAAAAGTAGACACGACGAAAGATGACCCCATGGAAGTCTATCTAATTTAGTCAGCACGAAATGACGATCGGGACAACCCGGTACCATAAGAAGAGGGATTCAACTGGAGAAAACCTATCATTGGAGAGGTTTTTATGAAGACGTCAACAGTAATGAAGATCAAGATGGAGAAGCCATGACTAAGTTTGAAGGAAGGACAAACATCAAAATAGCCGGGGATTGGACATAGCGTTATTGACCAGGGCAATAACGTTTGAAGCTTTCGTAGTATTGAAGTAGGATTTGGTAATTGGGGTACCTATAAGGTTGTAAATTTGATAATAATAATAATGTTATTAAAAGTAATGTATTGCAAATAAATTAAGGTAACTCACAAAAAGTGAACTTTCGGCGTGAGATGCCTAACTACAGTGAAAGTTTATAAATAGGCTAAGCTAGTGTTGAGAGAATGTCTCCTATACACAGTTATAGTACTCGAATATAGGAGAAATGTTTTTGTTATATTTAAATGGATGTAACCAGTCACGAATATTTTCAGTCATTTGATATTTTTTTATCTAATATATAAAAATGAATTGCTGTTCGTTAGCCTCGCTAAAACTCGAGAACGGCTGGACTGATTTGGCTAATTTTGCTTTAGAATCATTTGTGAAAGTCTAGGGAAGGTTTAAAAGGTGAAGAAATATGAAAAAAAAAAATAATTATAGTAAAAGAACTCGACAACGGCTGGACCAACTTTTATTATTTTTGTGTTTTTGGATTCGTCTTCATCTAGAATAGGATAGTAAGTATTGAAATATGATAATTTATCAATAAAAAAATAATAATAATGAAAGAACTCAAAAACTGCTAGACCGATTTTTATGATTTTTGTCTTTTTGGATTTGGGAATAGAATAATAAGTATGGAAAATGGTATTTCATTAATGAAAATAATAATAATAAAAGAACTTAAGAACGGCTGGACCAATATCAATAAGTATCGAATATGATATTTTATCAATAAAAATAGTAATAATAAAAAAAGCAAAACGTCAGTGATAATAGTTACGTGTTATAATAAAACGCAACTGGTAGCTCACATGTATATCACAGGGTGTTTTATTGAAGAGATCACTCTTACTGCCAATTCCCATTTATTTTATTATATTCCCAATACTATTTATTTTATGTTACTTGATAATTTTATATCAATTTTAAAATCCTAAATTTGCTCCTTCATCGACTGTTAGGCGAAACGACATTCGCCGGGTCCGCTAGTCTCGAAATATATCTATTATGATGATTTTTAATCTGAAGTGTTAATAAATGTAGTACTAACTGGAAAGTGATTATCAACGGGAGTTTTTCAACAATCTCCTCGAATAATGACACATCTAGTTGTTCGATCCATGTAAATACGCTGTGAGGTTGCCATTTTTCAAAATAAAATTACAATAACCATTCTAAAGTTATTCACTTCATTCTTCCACATTATATGCAGCTAGAAAATTTGAGTACCATTTTGGGGATGAAATTAGAATAAACAGTGCTTCTCTGATTTTTTTTCGCATACACAAAATTGTTTCATAATTTTTTTGAATAAAAATATGTTTTCGAAAAAAAATGTAATGATATTAACTCACTATATCTACCTGTTCAGTTCATTCTGCTGTGGATATAGAGTAGATTATTCTGAGCACCTATTAGGTTTAATAAGTGTAATTATCAATTAAAACAACTTTAAATAATGATAGTAATTTTAACTAGAAGATACATTGTCTACCTTTTCAGCTAGACGTCATAAACATATCTTTTCTTGATTAAATAATGGATATAAGTATCTAAATGTTGATTTACATTCCCAAACATGATTAATCATGATTTTATATCTCCTACTTTTCTCGAAATGTAATTTGATCCAAATTTATACAGGGACTCCGCATAGTCTACCAGAACAAATGAATATTTAGTTAGTAAAATAATATCTATTTAGAAGTAGGCTTCGATGTAGTTTATTTTGTTGTTTCAAATCTGTTTAAAATCTGTTTTAACAACCCTTGGAAGTCGAAACTTGTGCGAGCTAACGACTAACGAGGTCTTAACTTTTAACGTGTGATTCCTAACACGGGTTAGATGATGACAAGTGAAAATCAATAGTTCAGCCTGGAGCTCAAACTACTGACCAACACGGATATGAGGACACATGCAAATTTCAGTTGGTTTTTGGAAAGACTATGTTCTCCCCACTTATGAATTATAAATAATCCCAAAATCATTAGTTATCTTTGGTGTTCCTCTTCAGTTATGCAAAACATTCATTTTTCTGGAGCTTCTTTATTTCACTGGCATTTGCTAAAAATTCAAAAAAAATCTTGTGTTGCATATCAACTATATCAGGATCCACTTGATTTATAATTAGAATAGAAAGTATATTGGATTGATTAAACGGAATTTGACTAACAAAACAAACTAACATATCTTTCTTTTTCAGAGTTGTAATGCCTTTATGTATAGGAAAACTAGTTTCATTTTTTGATGTAGACCAAAAGACAATATCACAAAACGAAGCCCTCTCGTATGCAGGCTGTTTAGTACTGTGCCTACTAGTGGATGCCTTCGTTGGCCATCCCACCCTCATGGGGTTGCAACACTTGGCAATGAAGATAAGAGTGTCTTGCAGTTCTTTAGTGTATCGGAAAATTCTAAGATTCAGTAGGACTGCTTTAGGTAATACAACTGTCGGTCAATTAGTAAATTTGTTATCCAATGACGTCAGTAAATTTGATCAGATGTTTGGTTTGGTTCATTACGTGTGGATTGGACCGATACAAGTTGGTTTGGGTACTTGGTTGCTGTATAAAGAAATTGGAATAAGTGCATTTTTTGGTGTGGCTTTCTTGGTATCCTTTGTACCAATACAAAGTAAGTATTTTTAGTAGTAGATTGTTTCAAAAGTTTTGTACATTTCAATGTCATGTGTTTCTGAGGCTACATATCTCAATAAATATTTATTCTACTGTGTCATGAAATATACTGATCGATAGAGAATTTTGTACTCTATACACTGATACTGTTCATTTTCCCTCAAATTTTAGATTTTATACCTCTTTTCTGCTTATTACTAGATACTATACAGGGTGTAACTAAATAAGTGTAAAACATTTAAGGAGGAGATTCCTCATAGAAAAAAAGATAGGATCTTTCATATTAAGAAATTTCATTGGAGCATCCCTTGTTAAGATACAGCCCCTTAAAGGGGGTACATAAAATTTGTATAACATTTTTTTTCACAAGCACTAAAAAAGTTACAATATTGAAATTAACCTGACGTTTTGTACTACCAAAAAGACACTTAGCCAGAAATTTATTTGATTTACCCCATGGTTGTAAGGAGTGGAAAACGCAACCCCTAAAATTCATATCCAATGTAACTTTTTGTCTTATTATTTGTTTACCATTTAAAAATTTATTTCCGATAGCCTGTTTCATTCTAAACAAAAAATGTCTCATGGGTTTTTTGCCCAAAATAAACCAGTTCGCAGCAAAAAATTATTTTACGAACAACTGCAGAGATACTTTTTCAGTGCTTGTGAAAAAACTTATACAAATTTTATGTACCCCCTTTAAGGGGCTGTATCTTAACAAGGGATGCTCCAATGAAGTTTCTTTATATGAAAGATCCTATCTTTTTTTCGATGAGGAATCACTTCCTTAAATGGTTTACACTTATTCAGTTACACCCTGTATACTTGGTATATAAAAAAATATATGTTTTGTTTGTTTTTGTTTGTTTTTTTCCGTTAACCAGCTATCGCACCCCTACGAACGACAACCCTCAGTAGTCGAAACTTGTGCGAGCTAAGGACTAACGAGGTCTTACCTTTTAACACTTGATTCCTAAAACGGGTTGGACGATAACAGGAAAAAATCAAGCGTTCAGCCTGCGGCTTGAACCATCGGCGGATTGTGAGGAAATCGACGAAATGTACTGAAAATTGTGTCAGTATCCGCCGTCATTGGTCAACAGAAGAGCTCCGATCCTTCTCCACGACAACGCCCGTCCACACGTTTCACAAATCACCGTTCGAAAATTAAACAAATTGAGCGTCGAAGTTCTGCCTAACTCACTTTACTTCTTAGGCCGCTTTTCAACCGACTACCATCTTTCCAAGCACTTTCTCACTGGTAGAACCTTCGCCAATCAAGACCAGGCAAAAATGAACTTCGTCGACTTTAATAGTAGTCTGAGTTTGAATGTGAAAAAAACTAAATGTATTACATTCACCCTATTGCAGAACGATCAACCTGGATATAACGTAATCCATATACATGACAGAGACTGTACTAATACAACAAACTGCAATTGTGCTGTTATAGAAAGAATGAAAATGATTAAGTATCTGGGAGTTATTGTGGATTGGCGTATAATATGAGATGGGATGACCATATAAACTATGTTGTAAAACGACTCAGACTCTTAACAAAAACATTCTATGAATTGAGAAATATTATGGAGTACAAAAATGTTATCACCATATACCAGTCTCTAGCAGAATCTGTAATAATATATTGTATTGCTGCCTGGGGTGGTACTTTTAACAATTGTCTCAATATCCTCCAAATATCTCAAAATTCAATGTTTGTTTGAAGGTGGTTGACAATGTTTCGTGGTGTATTTCATCAATTCGGACATACATTGTCTAATATAATATAAATTGATTTGAAATCCCTGAAAAAATTAAAAGGATTAACCGAAAATGACAATTTTATTTTAAACAAAAAACTGAAATTACAAAGAAATAACATACAAGCAACAACCAAAAAAATAAAAAAATTTAAATATTAATAAAAGCTGAAAATTAAAAATTTAAAATATTATTAACAAAAAATGAAAAATAAAAATTAAGAGATTCCGAAACAAGTTACGTCACGACGTTTCGATTGCTAGTATCCACAATCGTCTTCGGGTGAAAACTGGACTTATTCCCTGCACGTCGTCTTGATTTCAGACAGGTTGAAGCCTGGCTCCCTTACCCTTTGGACTGATGTTTGCCAGAAGGACAAACGGGTCATAACTGATGGTGAGTGTTGATGGTATGACGGCATGAATGTCCTCAGACATCAGTACCGCCCTTCACGGTGTACCCCTACCTGGCTGGGGTGGGTTGGATGAAGAAATTGTTCATCTTTTAACGGAGGACATAGGAGCCTCATTCGACAGAGTATCGGGGCCTTCTGTATCGGAAGGGGTCGTCTACAGTATAATCCATAGCTTTCCTGACTCATTCCTTCGAGATCTGACTATTTATAGGTCATTCGAGTGCTTTCACCTATTCCCTCTTCCCTCTCTCCGCTTCATTGGTTTAAGGGGGAGATGACCATTTGGCGGGAGTTGTTGGACAACATATACGTGGCTTCTTTGAATTTTTTATCCTAAACCAGTGTTCCTCTTTGTGGATGATTTTCAGGTTGAGCCCACTTTATGTTATGTTGATGAGTCCAAACATGCTCTGCTATTCCGGATTCGCTGGTTTCTCCTCACTGTGTGTGTTTCTTGTGCTCAGCAATGCGAACTTTCAATGGCCTCTTAGTTTCACCGATGTATGATTCACCGAACTCACAGGGTATCAGGTAAATGCAATTCTTGGAATCGCAGTCCGCGTTTGTGGCCTGGTTTTCGAAAGGCTGCTACGGATAGCGTTCCCAGATCTGAAGCAGGTCCTGATGTTATACTTGGACCCAATTCTTATTCTTTTCGATAATCTTCTGATGTAGGGAAGTACAAGTGCTGGTTGTGGCGGGTTCTCTTCCTTGTGGAGCTCTTGCTGTCGTCTAGCTATAGCCTGTTCTACCATCACTCTGGAGTAACCATTCCGTTGAAGGTCATGTTTGATGATGCCTAGTTCCTTTTGCGAGACCTTCCTTTGTATTACAGAGCCCGAAAGCACAGTCTAGTAGAGTCTTGATGATTCTTCTCTTAGTCGATTGATGGTGTTAAGTGAAAGCACTCGAATGACCTATAAATAGTCAGATCTCGGAGGATTATCACCCGAAGACGATTGTGGATACTAACAATCGAAACGTCGTGACGTAACTTGGTTTGGAATCTTTTAATTTTTATTTTTCATTTTTTGTTAATAATATTTTTTAATTTTCAGCTTTTATTAATATTTCATTTTTTTTGTTGCTTGTATGTTATTTCTTTGTAATTTCCGTTTTTGTTTAATAAATTTGTTATTTTCGGTTAATCTTTTTAAATTATTTTCAGGGATTTCAAATCACTTTATATTATATTAGACAATGGAAGTCCGAACTGTTCAAAATACAATGTTGAAAATATTATTCAAAAAACCTAAACTGTACTCTACCGAATGTCTGTATAAGGAAACGTAGTTACTGAAAACGAGAGAACTGTTTAACTTGGGTATACACAAAAAAATTACACTTTAATCAACAAAAAAAAACAAGATTCGTTACTAGTTCATCCATAAACATACCAACATTTAATAAAAGTCACACACAGAGATGCATTTTCTATCATGGTCCAAAATTATTCAATCTTCTGCCAGATAGCATAAGAAACAATTCCAATCTCAATACATTCAAAAAATCCATCGAAACGTTCATTATGTTCAATACCGAACTTCTAGATTTATTCAGCTAAATATAAATGATGTTCACCAAGCTCTTCATCATTCCCATTATTCATCAATTCTGTAAATTAATTAATTGAAATGTATGTACCAATTGAAATCCACGATGAAATGCACACACTGTGGATACTCTTCAGTACCATTTGATCCTTTCTGGGATTTGTCTCTCTCCATACCACAAAGAACCGACCAATTGAGTTTGTGGCAATGCTTAGATTATTTTACAAGAGAAGAAACTTTGGATGGAATTGAAAAACCGACGTGTTCGAAATGCAAGGAAAGGAGAAAATGCATAAAGTCCCTATCAATCCACAAGTTTCCGTATATTTTAGTAATACATTTTAAAAGATTCTCTCCAACGGAAAGGCAAATTGAATGATGTCATCGAATTTCCTCTAGAAGGATTGGATATGGACAATTTTGCAGGAGAAAATGTGGCTACTTGTTATAATCTATATGCACTTTTAAATCACAGTGGGACTACTAACAGAGGACATTATACAGCATACTGCAGACACCCGTATACTAGCGCGTGGCACAAATACAACGATTCACACGTGTCACCAATTTCACCAAAGTCGCTTGTGAGTGGAGAAGCATACGTCCTCTTTTATGTAAAGGATGGAACAAAATCGCGCCTTTAAGATAACCGAGAGAAAGTTTAACTTTTAGTTTCTTCAATTTTGTATTTTTTTTTCCTATATAGATATAGGTATAAGATAGTTAATGACATATAATTGAATACCCTGAGTGGTAGATGGAAAGGGCAACACAAGTACTTTATTTACTTGGGTGCATCAATCCTCACTCTGAGGGTAATTAAACTGTATATATAAACTGTAAATATTAGACAACACAAACATTTTGAAAATTATTTAAAATGCAGTCTGCAGTCAAAAAAAATATCTACACAATATCAACAACCTAATTGACTTGTGTTACATTGGCAAAAATGCACTGATTCAAATGGCGCTTATTTCGAAACAATTGAATAAGTATTCAGGAGATATTACAGTTTGAAATAGACTCCTAAAGACGGACAAAACTTTTGAAACAACTTAATATTATTATCAAATATAGCATATCTATGACTAGATAAGACTGATTAGTTGCTATGATTTGCAGTTTTGGATCTTGTTGGGTTATTTAACATTTTTTCAGCCTTTTCACATTTTGGGGACTAGATTAAACTCCACACTGAACTTTTGACATACGAATGGGTCACTTGTGATCTCAATGAAAAGGTATCTGCACTGAACAGTAAGCTTTACACAAAGGGTACCCACTTTGGTTGAATATTTGTTTTCAAATATAATTATGAGACTTAGCATGCTTTGACTTGATTGTTCAGAGTTACTTGCCATCTTAAATCTTCCACTATTTCCTGAATAGGATTGGATATAGTAACCATTAAAATATGTATTCGAAGATCAAATTTAGTAAATATCATCAAATTTTGACGACAATAAAGGTTCACTATAATTGTCATAAATGTAGGTGTTATCAAATAAAGTGTAATGAGGTAAAATCAAGTTGAGTTAGGTTAGGTGGTTACAGTATGTAATTAATGTCTGAATAAACCTAACCATCAGTATGATTTTCATAGAGTCAAATTAAGTTAAATTAGGTTTCGTAATAAAATGGTATTTTAATTTTGGCGATCATTTACTATTTTTGGTGGTATAAATTATTTATTTGGTGATAAGTTCAACAAAAAAATCATGACAAATTACTCCAAATAGGTTCAATTTCAAATGAAGTATCTCTCTATATGTTTATTACACAATACTCCTACCCTACCACCTAGCTTAACGTTAAAATTCAACTCATCTTACACACAGTACATTCAATAAAAGCTATAAAAAAAACTAATTCAATACTTCAAATCGCCATTGGCTGCATTAAACAGAATTACATGCCATTCATTGTATCGGGGTTATTTTTGGGTCCATTTTGAGAGGAAAACTGGATATGAACATATACCAAGTGTTTACTTTTGAATTACAGGCAAGATTGTAATAAAAAAATCTTGTTTCACAATTTACGTGTGACATAGACATTTTGATGAAGATTAGTACGTATCTTTCTACATGAGAACTCATTTTCTACTGTATGAAATTGGCAGTGGTGTCCGTGTGGGATTTGCACTGATTCATTTCAAGGAGAATCCCAAATTTTTCTTCAAGTGGGAAAATGTATTCGATGGACGAGTGATTTTTGCATAAAAAATAAAACTCATTGATTTACGTCTATAGAAAGTGCAATTAATGCAACATTATAGAATAAGTTACTTGATAGAATGATTTTTGAGTGGTAACATTATGAAATTAATCTTATTCAGATACATTTTTGAATGGTAACACAAAATTTTCCTTTAAAATAAATTAAATCAAATGTTGAAAAGGTCCGTCTCATGTGAATATACATGCCATCACGAACTTGTATATGAATATTACTGGAGTTTTTTCCCAACACCAAACCGTTATTTTAACACCTCGACACGTGTTTCGATCACCAAGTGATCATCTTCAAGAGAAAGATGTATGTATATGGTTTCATTTGTGGTCCAGATATCTTGTCATAACGATACCAGAGTCTGTTTGTTATCGAAAAATACTTATTAGACCTTGATACTTTTAGTAAGGTTTTTCCGATGATTTGAAAGTTCCAAACTTGGTAGACGGATAGACAAATATTCATATCTACAGAACACTGATGTAGTTATTTTTTGATCGCAGGCCAATAGGTATCAGATACAAAAGTAATTATGACTTTGAATTATTCTTCACGTGACTAAACATATTGTAGTTCTTTTATATGATACCTAATATTTCACATATATCTTGTATTTGTTTCAGTTTGGTTAGCAAAGAGAGCATCTGTGTTGAGACTACGGACTGCTCTGAGGACGGATGAAAGAGTTCGTTTGATGAACGAAATAATTTCAGGCATACAAGTTATCAAAATGTACTGCTGGGAGAAGTCGTTTGAAAAACTAATAGCATTTGCCAGAAGGTGAGCTGAAAACATATAGACAATTCAGGTTTTTTCCAATTTTTGACTTGCTGTCAAATCTTTAGTTTGCAAAAACTGTACTGACATACAAATTTATTGAGGACTTGAAAATTTGTTGAGGAAGCAGTTGCCATTTTCTACCTGTACTAAGTTATTGATTATTCTGAAATTTCCCAGAATAAATTAGTTTCCGATAATCGCCAGTATTCAGCTTAGCGCACATTGTCACAGATAAACAAAATTCAGGTACTTAATTAAGTTAAGGACCGACTGTTATTACACAAAGTAGTGTATAGATATATAAGGGTTCATTATCAATTATTTCAGTTTATTGTATTAATTTGAAAATGTCCTTATAGGACGAAAGCGCAGTAACGTACAAATACAAATGATATAAAAACATAGAAAGTTTTATTTTTCAATTTTCATGATGATCTTTTACCACGTATTAACAGCTACTTCCATCAATTTACTTCATGTGATAATGATAATTTTGGAATGTCAATCAGATGAGGACAGTTTCTATCTTTCACTGAAATACCCAACGGACAGTAAATATGTACAAGCTCTGACAGATTTTGAAATATCTAGTCGATATCTGAGAGGAACTGGTGGGTCAAACTGCGAAAATATTTTAATTAAAATGGAATTCCCTCAAATGAACTATATTCCTGTCAAAAATTTCAATAAACTACCTGAGACATACAAGAAAGATGTTCCGCTCAGATCCATCATCAGTTCAAGAGGTCCACCAGTCACCCATAACTTGTCCAGATTCCTACTTCTAATCATTCAACTACTAAAAGGCATTTTGTCAAGTTACTGGATGCAATGGATGTCACAGAATAATCAATTAATCAGTTTCTACATTGAAAGCTTGTACAACAACTTTTTTGTCGAAGAAGCACTCCAAATCATACAGAGGAAGCTATTCGAAGACGGGAAACATCTGTATAGCGGAAACCCACTCATACGGGACAGTATCTCAATCACTTATCCCACCACCGCCAATCTGTCAGGAGAGGAATCGACACTAATGATCATACATTCACGTTCTATACACAAAACAAAGTCTCGACAAGAAACTAGACCACATCGGGAAAGATCTTCAGCAGAATAGTTAATCCAAAAATCTGGTGGATCAAACTTTGGCTAGAAGACAAGAGTTCCGTGAAGAAGAGAGGCCGCCACAACCAGTGCTATCCCTCCTTTACGTCAGAGAAGTGTCAGAGAGGTTAAGAAGGATTGGGTCCAACTACAAGATAATAACCTGCTACAGATCGGGAAACATTGTCCCTAACGCCCTCACAAAAACCTAGCCACCAAACGCGATTCTAGAGTTGCATTTACCGAATACCATTTGAGTGTGCCAATGCTGGATGGGTGAAACCAAGAGGCCATTGTAATTTCGTATTGGCGAGCACAAGAAAAACACACAGCGAGGAGAAACGAGCATATTGGGATTGCGATATGGACTTATGACTTATGGTTCGCCATTGAGATCGTCCAGACGGAGAAACACTGGTATGAGAGGAAGTTTAAAGAAGCTGCACAGATGTTGACCAACGATGCATTAAACCAGGCTTGTGTGGAGAAACGCAACATATATAACCTCTAATCAAGCGGGAAAACTGTCTACGGAACTGGAAAGCGAGGGGAGAGGGTGGGGAGAGGGGAAGTCACCCAAGTGACCCATAAATAGTCTCAACTAGCTGAAGTAGTCCAGCCATTTCTCGAAAACAGTTATGAATATGAACAAATCGAAACTTCGTGAAGTAACTTAGTTTTATTATTTTAAATGGTTTTATTTATTTATTTTTTTTTCGTTTATTTTATTGTATTTTTATTTCACTCTATCAAAGTTTGTGTATAACCTAACCCTTTTTCAATTCATTTTCAGGTCACAACAATCTGTTTTCTTTACAAATTAGAATTTTTTGCTATTCATTCTCAGTCATTTTTTGTAATTAGTTGTGTTTTAACTAACTCAACCGAATATTTCACTCCGATTAATTTTATTTATTTATATGAGTTATCTCCATTACATAAAATACATAGAGAGAAGTAATAATACAAATACAGTTGATCGATATATAAACTAGAGATAGTTAAGTACAATTACAATAAATTAGTATACACAAGTAAATGTTATAATTCTGACTTCAGACTACTTTTCAATGTAGATAACGTAATATCAGTAACCTCCAATTTTCTATCATTGATCCTTTTGAGCGTGCAACCGATGGAAGAATATACGCCATAGTTGGTGGTTTGGAAAGGAAGGTGAAAGAGATCAATATTCCTGAGAGCTCTAGCAGGCATGGATTTTATGTAGGAGTTCAGTGCATATAACAAGACCATTAATTAATTTGTATATAAATATAAAATCAGCATTTTCTCTTATCTCACTCCATGAACTGAGGTTGAGATCATTTGCAATAAAATTATAATTATGGTTCTCAATATTTTAGTATTTTATATATTTTTAACATTCAATTCATTTTCATTTCGTTTGTTTTTTCATAGATTTCGAATCTGAATCTCTTAACGTCATTTAAGACCATGTAAGTCCTAACTTATATTTTGTCAGTTGGTTTTTGCGCGCTAATGATAACGGCTCAATCTATTTGGATACGGTTTTTTTCACCTATATGTTTTCTGTTTGAAAAAAAAACCGGTTTTTCGTTAACCAGCTGTCGTTTCCCCCCTCCCCACGAATGACAACCCTTAAAAGTCGAAACTTGTGCGAGCTAAGGACTAACGAAGTCTTACCTTTTAACGTGTGATTCCTGACACGGGGTGGACAATAGGAAGTGAAAATCGATCGTCCCGCCTTGCGATTCGAACCACTGGTTCGCATATAGTCGATTGAGTGAGTGAAGCAAACCACCCTCTTCAACCCACCAGGCTACCGTCTCAAGCTTCACTCAACATTCATTGTTTGAGTAATCATGTCAAACTTTTGTTTGGAAAAATACTATATAAATTCTATCCAGTTGGTTTGACTAAAACTTTAGTTTAGTATATTCATAGTTTGTAAAACGATGTTTTCATAAATCAAAAGAGGTGAAGTTATGAGATATTTGTACTGCTAGAATATCTGGAAAAACCCAAACATTAAAAGTCACTCAATCAAAGACACTGGCAACATCTAGTGTTATATATTTGTTACATCTTATAGATACTCGTGTTTCGAAACGCCAGTGTTTTTGTTCTGTTAAGTAATTACCTACTCAAAAATATCAAATCATAATATTTTATTCTCATGATTTCAGGACAGAAATGAAAGCTATTCGATCCCGTTCAGTCTTGCTTGGAATAATATATTCCTTTGAAATCTTTATTTCAAGGACGTCAATCTTCATAAGTATCCTGGGATATGTTCTCCTTGGAAACTACATCAGTGCCGAGAAAGTGTTCGCTATTACAGCTATCTATAACTGTTTACGACCGACAATTACTATACTATTCTCCCTGAGCGTCTCGTCTTTGGCAGAAATGAGTATATCCATCTCACGACTACAAGGTTTACTGTATCTTGATGAGAAAGAAGAGGATACTTCAACGCTAGGGAAAAAAGGAAAGGAATTTAACTCAAAAAGAGTGAATTCTCCAGAACTCAACTCAAAAACCTCAAACGGAATGAAGAATGGCATACTTGAACCAGTGATGGAAACATACCAGAAAAGTAACACGCCAAAGATAATGCTAGAGAAAGTGTGCGCAAAATGGAATAAAGAATCAACGGAAAATACTCTAAGCAACATCACTTTTAGCATAACCTCCAGTAAACTTCTAGCTATTGTAGGACCTGTAGGGAGCGGGAAAAGCAGTATTTTGAACCTCATTCTGAAAGAGTTGCCGGTGAAGTCAGGTAAACTCAAAATTTTGGGAAAAATTTCATATGCATCTCAGGATCCATGGCTGTTTGCCGCAAGTGTCAGACAAAACATTCTTTTTGGGGAAGAATTCGATCAAGAACGTTATGAAAGAGTGGTTGACGTCTGTGCATTGAGCTCTGACTTCGATTTACTTCCCTATGGTGACAAAACGCTGGTGGGAGAGAAAGGTAAAACTCTCAGTGGTGGCCAGAAGGCCAGAATCAACTTAGCAAGGTGTATATATAGACTAGCTGATATTTACCTATTGGATGATCCTCTTTCGGCGGTGGATGCTAATGTTGGTAAACACTTGTACGAACGATGCATCAGAGAATTTCTAGCCAATAAAATCTGTGTCTTGGTAACCCATCAGCTGCAGTATCTCAAGGAGGTAGACAACATCATTATTATGGAGGATGGCGAGGTTCAGATGGAAGGAACATATCAAGAACTGCAAAAAAGCGGGCTAGATTTCACGAAGATTATGGAGGACTTTCAGGGTGAAGAGGTTGATGAGAAAGAGAAAAAGAAAAAGGTTAGATCTAGACAGAATACTATTGGCGAAGAGGACGACAGCGATGATGAGGAACAAAGTCTTGAGAAAGAAACCATGGAAAGCGGCAGTATCAAAGGTGCAACTTATTGGGCTTACTTGAAAGCAGGCGGTGGAAAGTTGTCTATATCATTCTTGATATTCCTATTTATAGCTTGCCAGGTGGTTGCTAATGGAGGAGAATATTATGTGACCTACTGGTAAATATAGCTTTCTTATATATTTTTATTGTTATGGAATGTTATGGACATACCAAAACACACATTGTCATTATAAATCTTTGTTTTTAAGTAGTCAACTTGTATTAATTTGGAACAAGATGTTTTGACTGAAACATATTGATGTGAAGTTAGGCCTATGCCATTTTTTGGTATGATCCAACATCATTGAATCATTGGCAATTATGAATAAACTAATAAGCAAATGAATCATTGAACTTTGAAAAACTGTAAACGGACGAATACCCAGCATATATGCATATACACATACACGCATACTCAATTATTATAGTTTGTTTGTTATAGTCTATAAGAAGTCAATCCGAACAGCTAAATAAAAGACTAATGTACCAGGTCTGATGAATTTACTATTTAGTTTTTGTCATTCGAATTGACTTCGTATTTACTATACTAACAACTATCATTTTTATTTCTAGAACATGTTTAATAGAGGTGTGGAAGTGTGTCTACCAAACTATGAATTATCCCAAGAATTGAGATTTTTTTTATAATTATGATCTGAGTCTATACTCATTTATAAAAAATAAATACCAAGTTTTTCATTTATTATAGTTGAAATGGTTGTTTGTCTTCACAGATGGCACTAATAAGTATATCCCCAGTTAACCAATGAATTTCAAAATTCCTAATGTGTTATATTAGGTTGTTTCAAAAGTTTTGTCCGTTTTCATGAGTGTATTTCAAACGGTAGTATTCCAGGGAACATTTATTCAATTTAATCGAAATAAGTGTCAGTGCACTTTTACCAATGTAACAAAAGTCGATTTGTCTGGTCCTAATCGGCGAAAGCTCTACCGGTGAGAAAGTTATCGGAGTGCGTGAAAAAAATAATAATAATGTTGGTGCAGGGCCTGCCACGAGGCGCCCGAGACCCTAATGCACTTGCTATCAGCATGTCCAGCATATGCGGTCTCGGCCTATATCCATCGACATAACGCGGCCCTAAGAGTGCTATATTACCATCTACGGCACTATTACGGTATTGACGAGACACCGGTGTTGCCCTACACTCCGGGGTACATTGAATCCGTTGTGGGGAACGAGAAGTGCCGAATTTATTGGAACTATTCGTTTCCCACCCTTCTCGACCACCAGAGCAAGACGAACAAATGGAGTTTTCAGCTCCTGGCGAGACGAATATCGTCCGAAAAGAGGAGGAAAAACGGATGAAATATCGAGATTTTCTCTTCGAACTCCGCAGACTCTATACAAACCACTCTGTCAAGATGGTTGTTCTGATTATTGGAGTCCTTGGTGGAATGATGCCCTCTCTACTCTCGAATCTTAAAATCATACCGGCTTGCCGCATTAAGGCAGAGATCTTAGCCACACAGATGCAGGAGGCTGGCTTTCTTGGCTCACTGCGCTTGCTCAGGGCACATGATTCTCGGACCCAATGATCACTTACCACACGGTGTGGGGAGTGGTCATTGGTTGATAATGCTGGCACGCCCTTCCGAATGTATCGGGGCTTCGGGCCTGACCAGCGCACACTACGGTGGAAAAAATGTTTATTTTAGAAAATGCCACAATTATTTGTATAAAAAATTATTACAACATGTAATAAAATGACGTCACACACAATTATATTTCAAAACTGATGTTTTGAAAAATCCTCAACACAATAGGGTTCTAGATCTACAAGTATTTTTTTGATGTTTTTTTTAAATTGATTGCTATTAGCAGAATGTCTAACAAGAACTGGTAACTTGTTGTAAAATTTCATTACCATATAATAGGGAGATTTTTCAGTAAGTCTCTAGTGTTATATTCGTGTTCTGTAGCATTTAGAATAAAAAGTTCTCTATTTTTAAACAAATACATCAAACATTCAAAAATATACAAAGCATATACAGTCCTGATATTATTCTTAAAAACTTTTCGACAAGAGTCCTTATAATGTTTGTAATTGATTATTCTCATAACTCTTTTTTGTAAAACAAATATTTTATTTGTATTCTTATTGGATCCCCAAAAAATTATTCCGTATCTCATGACAGATTCAAAATTTGCAGAGTAAAAAGATAAAGCTGCTTGCTTTTCTAGATGTTTACTGATTATTCTCAGTCCATAGGACACTTTTCCAAGCTTCGAAGAGATTTCCTCTATATGTTGTGACCAGTTCAGCCATTCATCAATGTAAACACCCAAAAACTTAATGGTAATCGGTTGGTGAGAGGTCTGGGGAGTATGGTGGGTGAGGCAAAACTTCGACGATCAATTAGTTTAATATTCAGACGGTGACGGGCGTTGTCGTGGAACAGAATCGGAACTCTTCTGTTGACCAGTGCCGGCTGTTGCTGACTCAGTGTTCGTTATATTTTCTCAATTCCTCAAATAGAACTCTGCTGTAATCCGGTTGCAGAAAGTTACAACCATACAGTAACTATGGTCTTTTTTGGTGGGTTTTCGCCTTTGGGAAGTGCCTGAGTGGCTCCAACCATTGTCCTGAACGTCTCCTCGTGTCGTAGATGATACATTTTTTAATCACACGTGACGATTCGATTAAAAAAAGGATCGTTTTGGTCGCACAAAAGTGAAGACAAACAGACCTCGAAACGTGACTATTCTGTTGATCGTTTAAACCGTGGGGCACCCACTTTTCGAGTTTTGACTTTTCAATATATTTTGAACCATCCCACGCACCGATTGTGATGAGTCTCCACCAGGGTCTTCAAATCCACGGCCTGGATTACTGTAGGTCGACAACTTCGGGGCTCATCTTCGAGGCTAAAATCTCCTGAACGAAATTTCGCTAACCAACTTTGAACAGTGCGTTTATTAACACTATCATTGCCAAATGCCTGGTAAATTTCTCGAGCTGATTGGGTAACATATTCGTAGAGAAAATTGGCCAAAAATCGCCTAACTACACCATACAGTAATGAGCCGAAAAGAGTCAAAAAATGAAAAATTGGAAAAAATGAACAGCATCATTCTATAGAGTACAAAATTCTCTATCAATCAGTATATAGCACGACACAGTAAAATAAATATTTATTGAGATACGAACCTACAAAAATACATGACATTAAAACGGACAAAATGTTTAAAATAACCTAATACTATACGAGTATCACTTATAAATAAATATTATGAATAAACTGTGGTCTGAATCTGTTAAACACAATCCTTAGAGGTAATAAATAAAGTGAAGACAATTTTGTTTTTCTTTGAGCTCAAAACACGAAATGTGAAAAATGTGAGGATTTCAAGAAAAACTCGAAATTTGAGAAAAATGAAGCGTGCTCCTTCATAGCTTTGTTCATCTAAAAACATCAATATTCGATTAATAGTCCACTTAGCATTAAGAAATGACTCAACCAACTTGAAGTGAATTGGCCAAAAAATTTCATTAGTATAATGAACCATGATTATTTTTTCCGATCAGTATTTCCTGTGTTATATAATCTAAACTCTGGTTGTTTAAAAGCCATCTAATTTATCCACGTCTTAAAAGTCTCCAGAAACCACTGCATATCCTTATATGGGTCCGCTGCGATTTCCCACCCACATTTTCATGACACCCATTTTACCATTCTTGTTCTCTCTACTAGATTGAACAGGTTCTTTGTTGGAAATTTTTTGTCATATTTTCCTGACAATTTTGATTGTACATTTATGGTGTGGCCCGCTTTTCAAGAATCCGTCCTCATATTTCTGTTACCAAGAATACAATTCGGAACATACTCGGAATGTTGGTGTATATGCAAAATTCCTTCAAATTAACCAAAGTACAACTTATCAAATATAGAAAAAAACTTGATATTTTCTCTTTCTCACTCTCTCTCGCACTTTCTCTCACCTTCACCATTTTCTAACAAATTTACTTTGCAATATTTAGTTTTCAAACTATAATAGGCGAAGTTCTGATTATTTAATAAACCCTGTAGGTGAGTATTATAATTTCTTGGGATTATTAATGTGAATATAAACTTCAACTAATTCACAGATAAAACTGAAAGATGCACTTTTTGCAATGCTGAATCTATAGTTATCATAACGACCTATGTAGATCCATGTCATATGTAGAAGTGTTTGTTATTCTGAAGTATTTCATAACATTACTAATACATTTTTGGTGTGTTATCAGTAAGATTACAGGTGTCAAATAATTGCCAAAATATCAATTCTAGGGTGAATCTGGAACAAGATTTCGCAGAGAAAGTTGCCAAAAATCAAACCAATGCCAATGAAACCTTAGACCGTGATTCAATCATATACTACTATTCTGCAATCACTGTAGGAACAATAGCCATTGCATTAATTAAATCCATCTTTTTCATGGTATTTTTTTCTGTGGCTTCAAGAAACTTACACGACTACATATTCTCGAGAATAATAAAGGCCACTATGCGATTCTACAACAACAACCCATCAGGAAGAATCCTGAATAGATTTTCGAAAGATTTAGGAACTGTCGATGAGTATATTCCATCTGTTATCCTAGATGTCATGGAGGTAATTTAAAACAAGGTATAATCAAGACATATTATGAAAGTTGTAAGTTTTCAGATTTTTCTTCTACTTCTTGGGGTAATTGTTTTATCGTCCATCGTGAATGCCTGGCTGTTGCTGCCCTCGTTATTTTTAATTATCCTGTTCTACTTCATAAGAGTAGTTTACATAGAGACAAGTAGAGCTGTGAAGAGGATCGAGGCAATAAGTGAGTTGTGAAAAATTGATTTCTTCAGGAGTTTATCCCAAAATCGTAAGAAATTTTCTTTTGCAGCCAAAAGTCCCATTTTCAGCCATATGACAGCAACAATACATGGTTTGGGCACCATAAGAGCGTTTGCTGCGCAGGATATGCTCGTAAAAGAGTTCGATAATTATCAAGATATGCACAGTTCCGCATGGTTTTTGTATATGGCCTCAAGCAGATGCTTTGGTCTTTGGCTGGACTTGATTTGTATAACCTTCATTGCAGTCGCCACTTTCTTTCTTTTACTCTTCGGTGAAGGTTAGTTAATATATTATTTTATGTCTGAAGACACAATCGAGGTTTATCATCTCATGATTATAATTGATATACAAAAGTGAGTTCATTGGAACTCACGTTCCAACATATATTATGAATTATTTTTGCCAATGTTTTCAGCCACTCAAAGTTTCCGATTTTAAAGTAAATTTTGAATGTCATTCTGTTATGAGTACAGCAATGTAATAATTGTTCAATCCCTAATTTTTTTACGGAAAATTAATCTATTGTTGTATTGTATTTCATTCTAGGAGAAATCGTTTTTTGTTTAAAAGGAATAATCAGATCTAATCAGTACACAAAAAACAAGCTTTGGGCTCCTTAAAGAGCTGTAGATAAATGAAAAATGTATACAAAGAATTCATGAATTCCACTCATAAAGAGGTTTTAGGTACTACATGGGCGAAATATTAGTTCAGAAAATATATATGTCAGGTACTGTAAGGAACAGTATTTCAAAATACCTTGATCGAATATTTTTTAAGGCTTCAATGCCATAAAATCTCACTGAATTTTCAGAAATCTTAATATATGTCTATATCAAAAAAGTCTATATCAATTGGTTCAAAAGATCCAATCAAATTCCATAATGAAAATATTAAATACTCTCCTAGTGCTAAATTTCTTGATCTTTTTATAGATCTAGATGAAAATGTATCATGGAGACAATATATTGAAATAATAAGAAGAAAAAAAGCTGCCATAATTGGAATTTTATTCAAAATAAGAAATGTTGTATCTCTAAAATACCTTAAAATTATTTATTTTTCATTCGTATATTTCAAAATTCAATATCTGATATCAGTATGGGGAATGGCAACAAATTTCTTATTGAAATCAATTGAAAAGCTTCAGTACAAAATTATAAGGTGTATATTCAAGTCAAACTACAAGGAGCATACAATCAACTTGTATAAATCAAAAAAACTGATAGATTTGTCATCCTTACATGAATTAAAATTATGTACCTTCATTCATTTGGTCAAAAATTAGCTCAAACATTCAAATCTGATTTTCAAAATCAATGGTGACCAACACAACCTTTCGACAAGATATTCAGGCAATCTAAAATTAATTAAAATGAAAACAAATAGTGGGCAAAATTCGATTTATTATAAAACTATCAAAATTTACATTAAGATAATAAAATTCAATAAAAAAATACTGAATTAATTTGAAAAAATTTGTTTAAATAGATATATACTTCAATAAGTAAAATTATATGTTACTCAATATCAATATTCAATCATATTTTTTCAAGTTTCGAACGGAAGATTTTTTAAATGGTCGGTAATGACCAGTAATTAAACTTGTGTCCAGCCGACCATACATGTGTAAAGTGAAAATGTAAAGTAGAACTATTTTTAAATATTATTTAGGTGCAAGTTTGTTCAGAATTCACCCCAAGTATTCAATTTTACAGCTATCCACGGAGGTGACTTGGGTCTGGTAATCACGCAGTATATAGGCCTAATCGGTTCTCTACAATGGGGTATGAGACAATGGAGTGAAATGGAAAACAACATGACATCAGTGGAACGAATATTGGAATACACAAAACTAGAAAGTGAACCCGAAAGAGCAGAAATCAAAGACCTACCCAAAAATTGGCCAGAAAAGGGTCAAATTGAATTCAAGAATGTGTACTTGAAATATAGTGAAGCTGATCCTCCCGTCCTCAAAAATTTAAATTTCATAATTAAGCCAAAAGAAAAAATTGGAATAGTAGGGCGAACTGGTGCAGGAAAGTCGTCAACAATTACAGCTCTGTTTCAGCTATATCCTGTAGAGGGTTCTATAAAGATAGATGATGTAGACACCACCAAGATGCCTTTGGATCAAGTTAGGTCGCAGATAGCAATTATCCCACAAGAACCAGTTTTGTTTTCAGGTATTTAAGGTGGTTTCTGTTGAATTATCCATGATAATAATTCAACAATTTTCACACTATGACATTTATTCAAAACGCGTTTTATACTGTATAAATTATTATCATGGATACTGTTATTAATTTATTTCATTGGTCCAGAGTATTCTAAATTTGAGTTCAGTTAGTTTGTGAAAATTTTGGATGAAAAGAAAATCTGAATCTTTTCTTTGAAATGTTTCACATCAAAGTAATATTATATTTAGTGTATAGAGAATCTGGAAATGTTTCGGCAGATGGAAGTGAAATTATTTTTCAGTAAAAGAATATTGATCAAACATTTTTTTCATATAAATAAGCTCAGGTAATTGATACTCTCATCTACATCTAGTATAATTTTCTAAAATGTGAAAAAATCAATCCCCAATATACTTGACAAAATTTCAAGGAAATTCTACATTATTTTCCTTGAAACCTGGTAAACTTTCAAATAAAAAAAGAAAGCAAATAACTTCAAAATAAACTCTTTACAGAGATGTGTAAATGATACGAAGACGTAACTTTCAGACACAAACTAAAAGCAAAAGCTCTCTCAAAACAACTTCTTTCATATAAACATTGAATTACATGAAAGAAAAAGTACTTTCGAAACAACTACTTTCATATGAACATTGAATTATACAAAAAACACTTTTTCCTATTCAGTTCGTACTACAAACATTCGTTATGGAATTTTATCAGATATTATTCACAGGATTGTTACACAATGTAGTGTATGAAGGGGGTTGAAATTTCATTTACATCAGTCACCCACATTTCAATCTTGCTTTTGATATAGATTTTTATCAAATATCGTCCAGTTGCATTCAAGTATGTTCAAAATATAATTTGTTTGTAGAAATTAAAATAGTTGAATAAAAATCATACTCTCCCTTTTTTAAAATTGGTCTGAATTATAAATTTTTCTATAACCATTTTCCTAATACGGTTAGAACATTGTGAAAAAGCATTGTTGATAAAAACATATCACTTTAAAAGGCATTATAAGTTGAAAACAGTAATACTAAAGATCCCTTTCAATATTATAAATTATACATCATGAAACATCATTGTCATAAGGATAAATTTCCATTTTTTTTTTAATTTAACGAGGTTTAGAAAACGTATACTGTGAGAAATATTTTATGATACTAATTATCCGAATTAGTTCACAAGAATGTTCAGTATGAGCATCTGACCCACTTTTGGATGACATATACCATATTTAAAAGAAACTCAATTCAAAAATAAACTATATATGTAAACAAATTCTAATGGTAGTACTAACTGCGGCAAACTGGTTAATAAACAACTTTTTTATATAGAAAATGCTGCATTATTGGGTCTACCATAAATATTACCACAAATATGAACATTTCACTACTACAATCACTTTTCGAAAGTAATTCTTTTCCGTTCTCAAAAATCTTGATTGGAAATATGTATATTCACTATTCGAATCATATGAGATTGTAAGAAAGGTGATAATAAAAATAATTCTACTCTAGTTAGTGACTAATTAGATTCAATAAAAGTGTTGCCGTTTTGCTGTTTTACTGCGCGAAATGACATGCTCCTTCATAAATAAAACTCCGTTAAAAAAATATGCGGAGGCGGATTAGAAGAATCATTTCATCCGGGCTCCACCCTGCTAGAGGTTATTAGAGATCATGTTTTCGAAAATATAAGAATTTACCTTGTAATTAACTTGCATTAGAGGTTTTGGTTTGCAAGTTTCTCGAGTGTTGCAAATGCATTATGTGCAGGAGTATATTTTAATAGAGTCTTTATATATTCGTTTCTATAAAAGATGGAATACCATGATCATCTTGTCAAGATGGTGCTGTAAGATTTTTCCCAGTTGAAAGGTAGAGATGGAACCTCTGGCATAGGATTATTTCAAAACTAACACTGCTCCCACACACCAGAACTACAACACTTTTCTCAACAAATCATCAATATGGTGTGGGAGCAGTGTTTCAGATTTTATCCAACATTTTGCCTTGTAGCTATCTGAAGAATAATATGCTGGATTACTAAAACGTTGTTTCGTAATTTTTATGTTTTGATATCAGAACTTTTCAATGCAACCTACGATTTTGGTTACTTGATCCTCTTAATTCAAGATTAATAATTTTGGAAATATATCCTGAATAGGAAATTTGAGAATTTGATAATGCAAAGCAAAAATTTTAGAGTGACTTCACTGGAAACTAGGATGAATTCATTCAAAACTTTTTTCCAAGTCGATCATCTTCATTGTTTGAATTGCACTTTATTAATTTTAGATAAGTGTTACTGGTATGATTTTTGGTGATCAACCAGTATTAGTTGAATGAATGAATTTGATCATACTAAAGAAAAGCCAAGAATAATGTTGATTATACTAAAAATTTCGACAAAAAATCCGTGTTCCCCTACAACTCAATTCCCAAGATCACGTTGAATGAACTAGATACTAGATGAAACTGACGGAATATTTAACAAATGACAAATGTGTGGCATTAATTGTTCAAGGGCTACAACTGATTTTTACATTCAGTGGATGTTTTTATACAAACGTTCATAATGAATTCTCGAACTATAATCACCTGTGGAAATAGAATTATTTAATCATTGTTCATTTGTAAATAAATTGAAACCATAAAAAATCTATTGAATTATTTATTTTCTAAGGTTCGATGAGGAAAAACCTGGATCCATTCGACCAATACTCTGACGACGTATTATGGGATGCACTAGATCAAGTTGAATTGAAGGAAGAAATAGCTGAACTTCCAGCCGGTCTGAATACAAAAGTATCCGAAGGTGGCACCAACTTCAGCGTCGGTCAGAGGCAACTGGTCTGTTTAGCTAGAGCAATCATCAGAAACAATAAAATATTGGTTCTAGATGAAGCTACTGCCAATGTTGATCCTCATACCGATGCACTCATCCAGAATACGTTGAGAGAAAAGTTCGTTGATTGTTCGGTTTTCACAATTGCACATAGGTGAGTAATCAATATTAACATATGTTCTTAAATGAATATTACTGGAGTTTTTCTTCCCAACACCAAATCATTATTTTTAACACCTCAACATGTGTTTTGATCACCGAGTGATCATCTTCAAGAGGAAGATTAAACTCCTTTTCCTCTTGAAGATGATCACTTGGTGATCGAGGAAGATTAAACGCCTTTTCCTCTTGAAGATGATCACTTGGTAATCGAAACATGTGTCGAGGTGTTAAAAATAACGATTTGGTGTTGGGGAAAAAACTCCAGTAATATTCACTACTACACCAAAGGTTCCAAACAGTGCATCATAAGTACATATGTTCTTAAGTTAATTAAAATGACTCGAGACAATGGCGAAAAACCTCACAACTTTATTTGTCAATGCCATGACTGTCGTTATGCGAATGTGAAGTACTTAGATAAGCAATTTATGGATAGCTTGAAATATGTTTAGGAGCATAGGACAAACATCCAATAAACGACCTGTACAAACTATAGTCGATTTTCAAAAACTGTGCAGTATTGAATCACTCAAAACAAATAAGTCCAATGGCGTGCTTTCTTTTTAGACAGGAGTAAATTAAAAAATGTCGTTTTATTTTATTATTGTTGACGCTGATGCTATAAATTTCCCGAAAAAATTATTTTGCATCTTGCAACCTCTAAGTTGAAGAAATAAACTAGTCCATCCCTGAAGTGTCTCTTCTCTTATATATACAGGGTGTAACTAAATAAGTGTAAAACATTTAAGGAGGTGATTCCTCATTGAAAAAAAGATAGCATCTTTCATATAAAGAAATTTCATTGGAGCATCCCTTGTTAAGATACAGCCCCTTAAAGGGGGTACATTAATTTTGTATAACAATTTTTTTCACAAGCACTAAAAAAGTTGCAATATTGAAATTAACCTGACGTTTTGTACTACCAAAAAGACACTTAGCCAGAAATTTATTTGGTTTATCCCATGGTTGTAAGGGGTGGAAAACGCAACCCCTAAAATGTATTTCCAATGTAACTTTTTGTCTTATTATTTGTTTTCCATTTAAAAATTTATTTCTGATAACCTGTTTCATTCTAAACAAAAAATGTCTCTTCAGGTTTTTTGCCCAAAATAAACCAGTTCACAGCAAAAAATTATTTTATGAACAACTACAGAGATACATCGTCATAAATGCGAAAATACGAAACTAATCTATCTAGTAGGTCGCTATTAGCGATAGTGATAATTAAATTGGTATGACGCTTGTCAGTTTGTGAATTTTAGAAATTGAATTGATACTAATTGTGTGTCGTTGTTCTGTTCTTAATTTGTTACTTTGATAATTCACTTGTTATTAAAATGGCATACACAAATGAGGAAATGGCTGATATGCATTACGTTTACGCTCTGTCGCAGGGGAATGGGTTAGAAGCTTCTAGAAGATATGCCGAAATGTATCCTCAACGGCAGCATCCTTCACATAGAATATTTGCTCGACTTCATCAACGATTACGAGAATATGGTTCATTCGACAAAAGAACGCAGGATTGTGGTCGCCATCGAGAAGTACGAACACCACAGCTTGAGGAAGCAGTACTTAATTTGACTGAAGAACAACCTACTACCAGTACTAGAAAGATTGCTTTCCAGCTAAATGTTGATCATATGATGGTATTTTAAATTTTAAAGGAACAACTCTTATACCCTTACCATCTGCAACGAGTACAGGCACTGTTACCGCGAAACTTTCCGAACCGTCTTGAATTGTGCAATTTTTCTCGGGACAAGATTATTAATTTTCATAATTACCACATATGGGCTGATGAAAACCCTCACGATATTGTCGAAACTAACCATCAAGAACAGTTTTCTCTTAACGTGTGGCTCGGAGTTATTGGGGATGATTTAATTGGGCCTCATTTTCTACCTCCTCGATTAAATGGTGAGGCATACGTTCAATTTTTAAGAGAAGTGCATCCAGTACTGCTGGAGGAAGTTCCTTTGGGCGTCAGAAGGGATATGTTTTTATGCATGATGGGGCTCCCGTCCATTTTAGTCAAGTAGCATGTCAGCATTTAACTAGAACATATGCAAATCAGTGGATAGGTCGAAGAGGACCACAGAACTGGCCCGCTCGATCCCCGGATCGCAATCATCTCGATTTCTCTATTTGGGGCTATTTACAGCATTTGGTTTATCGTACTCCTGTTCGCGATGTAGAGGATTTAAGAAACTGCATCATTGATGCGTGCAGGGTAATCAGAGAGACTCCAGGAATATTTGAGCGAATACGTGGCTCAATGTGCCGAAGTCTAGACGCATGCGTAATGTCTGAAGGTAGACATATTGAACATTTACTATGATTTCTACATGTTGTGTGTTTTGTTATTAATAATTTAGTTTTGTTTATTACCCTTTAATCGTTTAATGCAGGTACTAACTACAAAATAACAATAAATCCAGTTTGCATTTATGACGATGTATCTCTGTAGTTGTTCGAAAAATAATTTTTTATTGCGAACTGGTTTATTTTGGGCAAAAAACCCAAGAGACATTTTTTGTTTAGAATGAAACAGGCTATCGGAAATAGATTTTTAAACGGTAAACGAATAATAAGACAAAAAGTTACATTGGAAATAAATTTTAGGGGTTGCGTTTTCCACCCCTTACAACCATGGGGTAAACCAAATAAATTTCTGGCTAAGTGTCTTTTTGGTAGTACAAAACGTCAGGTTAATTTCAATATTGTAACTTTTTCAGTGCTTGTGAAAAAAATTGTTATGCAAATTTTATGTACCCCCTTTAAGGGGCTGTATATTAACAAGGGATGCTCCAATGAAGTTTCTTTGTATGAAAAATCCTATCTTTTTTTCGATGAGGAATCACCTCCTTAAATGTTTTACACTTATTCAGTTACACCCTGTATAGTGTGTTCAGATAGGTTTCCTCAGTCAGTAATTTGGTATACTGTAGTCCGGGTTGAACCACGCCTGTAGTTTTCTTTTGTTCGACGTTTTGGCTTCTGCCATTTTCAAGAACTAATTGAAACTGAAGTTACATGACTCGACGACGGGGTCGTAATGTACCTGACCCCTAAGTCTCGTCACTGGCTTTGGTCTCACTTTGTTCAGTCACCATTGACACATCACCTTCCACCTTGGCTTGGGCATTTGGTACCTTTGTTAGTCCTGCTTCTCCCTCTCGACTCTTTGGGTATGTGAGACCCTGCTGGTAGCTATGTTACCACTGGCATGGCTTTTAGGTTCATAAAAACTCACAAGCCCCACAACCACGACAAGGTGAAGGTATCTTCGATGGTTTTATTTAAGACACTAAATTCGGCTTCATCATCATTGATACCAACTCTATATATGGTAGAGTGTTTTCCATTTTCAAAAAGATGGAAGTCTACAGCAGATATTCCTGTATGTCTTGTACTCCTAGAAAAAAAATATTTAAACTTCAAATTCTATCCATATTAAATCTTTTATTTCAGATTACATACAGTTATGGACTCTGATAAAATATTGGTGATGAACGCAGGCACTGTGGAGGAATATGATCACCCCTACATTTTATTGCAAAATGAAAATGGAGTTTTACGCAGCCTCGTTGAGGCAACTGGATATTCAACATCAAAGCATTTGGAAAGTATTGCAGAAGAGGTAATATTTTTAACTGATGATTTGTTATTTGATCGCTTCCCACATGGCGTGTTTCAAGTGGAAAAGATAGTTTCAAATTTGATATGATGCAGGATAAAAATAATCAGTAGCATTTTCTGTAATAGTTTTTTAATCATATAACGAGTAAGTATATACATGTAAATTGAATCATCACGAATCACAACTTCTAAGCACTTGTTTACTTGAAATAGTGATGCATGGAATAGTTGATAAGCCAAATTAAATATCGCTGTGCTCTTTACAGGTTGACAATGGTACAGAAAATCTAGTTAAATATGAACTAGTTGGGGAAACATTGAAATGGAAAGCCAATGTATGCCCTCATAAATTTTTTCGTCGAAAGTACTTGGTCAAACCCATTGAACAGTATCTATTTCTATTATCCTTTTTTTTTCGTCAGATTGTTCCATCAGATATACATACATAAAAAACTTGTCAAACTAACTTAGCTATCACACCAATAGGTGGTTACCCTCATGTCTCGCTTGCGTTTACATAGTGATTTTCATCAAGTTCTCTTTTCAGTTTTTCAAATAGTGGAATGTAAATAAGTAAAATCAGTATTTGTTTATAAAAATATAAGAAACTGAAAAAAATATAACTGAGGGTGAATATGTGATGTGCATGACCGATGTTATGCAAAAGTGTAACTTCGAACATGAAATAGAGTCTCTGAAACTGTATAGAAGCTATGATTTGAGATATTTTTTTTTATAATTCTTTTGGAACATCATCATATACACTGTTCAACTTATTTCATTTTAATCATATTTATTACTTGTTCATTAATCACATTCATTATCATTAAAATTAGAATAAGAAAGAGATAACATTTCACAAGTGATAAGATTAAATAGTACGATTTGCACATTAGCAATAAGATGAATAGCTTAAATAAGCATTATAAAACCATATAAAATAAAATAAATAAAATAAAATATGGTTGCACATAGAGGAATGCTCAAAAAAAGCCAAAATGATTACCGAGACAACATGCAGGATGAGACTAGTTTTAAACTTGAGCAATGAGAGGCAGAATAAGAACAAGGAGCATATAAAAAAAGATATATACAATTTTATGCAAACCTATTAACAGAAGTACCGATACAATTTTATGCAAACCTAATAACAGAAGTACCGTCGACTTCAAGTCAACTATGCTCATTTCGATATTTTGAAATGGTTGAGGGTGATAATTTTCATTATGATGAAATGGAAACTATACTACCTCTAAATAACAAAAGAGGGAGCTTTGCGGAAACTAACTACAAACAGCGCGAGAGCCGCAGTGCGACTTGGAAATTATTAGACTTTCATGATGTGACGATCTCGGCTGGGTCCAAAGACGTCAGCAGGTAGTAAGAGACCACACTTGTTCCACGCTAGGAAATGTAAATATTATCAATCCATTTCTCAGTCATTTATTGATGGATTCCAAAAATGTTTTCGCCGATTTCTCAGTTTCAATTTATATTTTAATTCCATTGAGTTAAATATGATGATAACATCATGAAACTTCTCCATTAACGTAATTTTTTGGCTGATTCAAACATCAAAGTTTTGTCACAATGTGAATCAATGGGAGCCATTCATACACCACACTTTCATTTTTACATTTTCTTTTACTTCAACAAATATTGTGTGGGTGTGTACTTTTTTTGTAAAGAATCCTTAAAGTAAAAAAATATGCACGTGTTAACTGGCAGTGTAGTCATTTATTATTTGTAACATAATCCTGGTCTTTGTTGATATTGAAATTCTGTTATTATTTATGAACGGTGGGTAGATAGCTAGATAGGGAGGTCCAAAGTGAGTGGGTCTATTTGACAACTCATGAGAATTTGTTGTGATCACACGAATTCCAATTCGACCAAATAAGTCCATGTCAGATGGCAAGAGTGAAATCCTGCCAAACTCAGAAAACTTGACTCATTCCGCGAAGATACAGACACAGAATGTAGAAAAATGACCAGCTGGTGATATTGATTATATACCCTATATATATGATATTAAATATTTTGAGATAGCCTAGGAGATGGTTCTTGATAGAGAGAATAGACTAGAATACATGTATACAAAAAGTAGGAAATATAGTTTCTGGAAAATTATCTCGATATTTCTTTACACAGTATATGTGTTGTTTCATCATTTTCCAAACAAAGAAAGGATTGAGAGACCTTGAGAGTAGGCGTATTAGACAATGTAGATCATTTCCGCTGAAATCTAAAGATTGTTTGGCAACATAATTTGAAGGATGTATGAATGCATTGGAATGGGACAATCCTAGTAGATTTCACCAGAAGTTTGGAACTCTTCTTGCAGTGCAGATATTTGGTGTTTAGCAAAGCCTAAAGCAATGCCAATAATAGCTTCTAATCTGATTAAACTGCTTGGAAGAGAGCAGTTTCATCACATTCCAGGCCAGTGAAGCCAGGAATTCAGACCAAACTAGGATCTCAGGTCACAATTTGTTGCGTCTGTCTATTGGGTAAAGACTTTTTCAGCAATTCTCTACTAACTTGGACGTTGCTTGGTAACAGCCAAGTCCTTCCAAAGTACAAGTCAATGAATTAGATTTCCATTTGAAATATGTTTGCATAGGTCCCTAGGCAGATTGATATCTCTGTCCTGGTCTGCTCTTGGTATTTCCTCCTCTCAGAAGATTCAATTCTCTCTACTTAGGATTAGGATAGTATGAAGCAGGTCGTAGTTAACAGTTGGAGGCATTAAGTTGAAGATTATTCCCAGAATGCTGTGAGTTTGAGTATCAGCCAGTAGCCTGCTATGCTCCACATAGCATTTGTGCAATTGACAATGTATGTTGTCCATCCAGCCTCTTTTTCTATCTTTCATCTCGTTATTGATTTGACAATCATATATTTCCAATCAATTTGTTTGGGCCCTATTTCTTTGGAATAAATGATAACAAATCATCTGACCATGGTTGAAGATCACCCTTTATTATAACATCAAATTTGAAACTTTCATTTCCACTAATAACAGAGCGGAGAATTAATGATTTCTTTAATCAATTTTGTTTTCTGTTTCAGAATTATTTGAAGAAGAAAAACGAATAAAGAAAGTTTCCACACTTGAATCAATAGAATACAATTCCATTATATCTCTATGCCATTTAGACTGTGATTTGATAGAATATGTACCCTTATTATTTACTCCAGTATTTTCTATGATTTAAATAAAGTGAAATTGAAGATTACATATTTTTTTAATAAAGATGTGAATTGCATTATCAATTTTAAATAAGTTCCTACGAAAAGTAATATACTTTTCCTTATTTTTCTGATTGACTCGCCGTTACTAGATGAATATCCATAGTAGTTTCACAAACTACACCAGAAACAATTTGATCTTAACAAATTTTATTTTCAAAAATATCACGACATGTTTCGCTAATCCTTTAACTAACGTGGGATATATAAAAGTTAGAGTGAAGAATTAGTTTATAGTATGTTATTCACTACCAAAAAGCTACTGTAGTGATGGCGAAACATGTCATATTTTTGAAAATAAAGTTTGTGGATATCAAATCGCTTCCGGTGTAGTTTGTGAAAAGTAATATATGTGAAAACTTAATTAGGTTTCAGTAATTTCCTCTATCTTTACAACCATTAATCAATGAGTGAGTAATAAAATACAACTGAATAAGAATGAGTGGTTTTATCAAAATTTTGTATTGATCAATTCTGCAGATACTGAGTTCTACAAAAATATCTGTATACTTTTCCCAAGGTCATATTATTTTAGAAAAAAAAATCCTGTTAAATCTGGATAGACTGAAAATGTAGAGATTAGTTCCAGAACTAGCTTTATTCATCTTGAAGAGATTATAAAAAACAACATTTTTCTCATAAATAGCATAGTTTGGGAATTATTTGAGAAATTGTAGATTCATCTAAGAGTCCTGGTATTCTTTCAATAGACATCAATTTCTAGACCTTGGTTACTTCTAATCATTAAGACTTTCAAGAATGGTAACTCCCCGTCTTCAATTTTATATGTAAACTCATTATTTTGGAATCTGTTGTTGAAATTTGAAACAAAATCCTGTACTTTGGATTTCTTGGTGTCAAAAAGTCTGAAAAATACTCCAACTCCTCTTGTGCTTCCAATTCAAATCTTTTCATTAACATATCAGCTACAAATGGGAACAGTGGATTTCGTAGTGCCTTAGTGTTGTCTGTAGAAATGGTGGTTGAACTGGAAGCAATTCTGTTCCATGCAGGTTTTTGTTAGTTGCAAGTAGTCTTTGATTATTTTTTCATTGGGACCACTGACCCCCAGAAGATCTCTCAAATATCAAATAGTTTTTGGTATAGGAACCCTCGGAAACGAAGATACATTAATTGACACTCTATGAATTCATGTGAATTAACAACAAACTCTTTAATTAGCCATTTAGCAATTTTATAAGTGAGGAAACTTATGGAGGAAACTATTAGTTTCACTGTCTTGACGGACTTCTGAATTTTTGGTTGACCATATATTTCAGGAACTGTTAGATTAGAATATTAGGTTGAAGTCAACGAGGAAATACGATTTTCGGGTGTCTCTGTTATTAGAAGTAACTGGGATCTAGAATTTTAATACTTTTTGATATATGAGTACCTGCTCACTCGTCATTGCTTATTTGTAATTTTTTGGCCAAAAACGACACCATAATCATGCCCCAGCCACCGTATTCACCAAATTTGCCCCCCTGTGACTTTTTCCTGTTCCCAAGATTGACGAGATCCATGTGAGGTTATTGTGAAATCTACATATGTGTGGTATTTGTGTTAAACTAACCTTCTACAAGAAAAGTCTAACAAATTGTTGCCCAGTATACTGCAAGTACTACTGTTATAATTATTCTTATCTGTTTCCATAGAGTTCCTTGATGAGTCAGATCCATTAAATATATAGTATTTTTGTCATCCAAAAATTATCTGCTCATACTGAACATTTCATCTCATTTTACACTTTGTAAAACCATGGTAAATTCAGAAGTTATCAATAGTAATACCATGGGACCTCAAAATTTTATCAATAAATGCTATTTCTCAAAAATAAAGTTTTGAGTTGAGAAAAATGGACATTTATCTGTGAAAATTGTTAGATTGAGTGGTATTCGTAAAGATTATTTCCTGAAATATTCTTGGCTGAATGCATCAATATAAAAAAATTCCTATCAATCCTCAAATTAAATAAATTTTAATACTTTAGTAACGAGAAGTTTCAGCAAGAATATTTGTTGGAAAGTACAATGTTCGAATATATGAACTGAGTAGGTATGAAAATGACTGAGTCTTATTTTTCAACAATAGCCGACCTACTTGATACGGCTAGATGCATCACCAATACATCACATATTCTTTTCGATCTCTTTGAAATTTAGAATGACGTTTCAATTCGAATTGAAAATGTCTTAATAATACGAATAAGTTTCGATTATGATCTTGAGATTTCTGGATATCATACATAAATTGTTGGTATTGCAGGAGGAGTTTCAATTGAAGGTTTTTTGTCTTATTTTCGTGAGGTTATGTGAGTCAGTGAAGTGTAGCAATTCATTTTTCCTTTCGGTCCTGTACGTCTTCATTGTATATCTGAGTTTATATATTCATTTGAGTTGTCTCAGTAGAGTTAGGGTTAGTTACTGTCATAATCATAGGTAATATCAAATTATTCCTGTGAATTTCTGTAAAATCATCTATGCAAAGATTATACAATCATATTTGAATGTATGATTCCATTGGTCCAACTCAATTTAGACAGTGATAGTGATTGATCATGAGAATTATGTGTATAGGCCCAGGAGTTATATATAAATTAAGAATAATTACACCTATATTTCATTTCAAGGCTGTCAGTTTTATCTCTGTTGGAAAGAAGCATTTTATTGCTATAAAATTCTGTTTCAGTGGCCTAGCATTCAATTTTTTCATCTTTTTATCGGTTTAGAGGAAATAATCAAAAGAAAGACATTCGATGTATTTCATAGGAACTTCAAGTACTGTCTGAAGAGGGCAACGGGATCAAAAAGACAATTCAATAAAGTACCAACAGTATATTGATCCATTCATGCCTTAAATCACAGCTAACAACCAAGTTGGTCATTACTGGTACTGATAAAATCCAACTGAATTACAAACTCCTGGCATTATGATTCCTTGCCCAGAAGTAGGCAAGAAAAAGCAGACATTATAACAGCAGGCTATTTGTCGGTCAAGGTGTACAGCAAGCAATAACAAGATTTTATTTGATGACACTGACATTATTGTCTAACAGATCTCTTAGACATAGCGGTAACAGTTCATAATCTAGGAGCCCAAGAAAATTTATTGTTAGCAGTATGTATGTACATTATCGAAATGACTGTGATACCACTTTACAATTTTTTGTAATTGGAAGTTGATTTAAGTTGTGAAGAATCTTCAATGCAATAATGTATAGAAGTGTGCTCAAGCTTCATAGCACATTGCTGTAGCTACATGAAAGAAGTTCAAAACATGGCAGATGTTTGATACAACGTTTTGTTAACTAAGAACATTTCTCCAGAAATTAAGAACCTTCCTCTGATAACAGAGGCATTTGAACTCCATATAAATCGATAGGTACCATTCAAAAGCTAGCATTAATTTTCCTCCACCTTTGAATCCAACTGATTATGGAAGGGCAAAGAATGAAGCATGCAGGATGTTCAATAGCAAGAATTGTGCACATGTAGGTCTGTCTTTGATGACAGTGAAATGTATAATTTTATATCCTGTAATATTCTATATAAATATTATTTAAATTCAAATAAAAACTATATACTTCATATTTATCACCTTTTTTACCTAGTATTCACATAATAAACACTTTATTGAACTAAATTGATGGATGTAGCCGTTACTACGTGGAAGGAGATCATAATGAAGAAAAGAGAGTTGAAACTTTCTACACTAAACTATAAAAATTTAATTTTGGTGTGCCGACTTGTTTTCATTTTCATTCCCAATAAAATGTTGAGTTCTGTTTTTGAACAACATGATGTTAAAAGAGAAATTTGACCAACACAGTATGGTTCAGTGTATCAAATAGGACTAGAAATAAACAAAAAATAATAGTTGAACCTTAAATTCAAGGTCCAAAGCATGGTCTTTATCCAAAGGAATATTTTCTCATTTCGAACAATTTTCTAAGGATTTAAATCCTTAGAAATGACATTAGCTTTGTATATAGACTAATTAACTATACACTAGTCTATATACAATGATATTAGCATTTTATTAGTTAAGGCAGCGGCCTCTATTGTTCGGAAACAAAAGTTATACGAGAAAGGAGGATTGCTGAAATGCTAAGATGAAGAAATCTTTGAATTTGTGAAGAATATCCCAAAACAGACCACAGACTTGCGTTTGAGGGTTTGACTAATAAATAACTAGTTATTGTTACTAGTTGCCGCAGATGTTATTTAACTCGAAAAGTTGGTATACCGTTTCTCACGGTTTCCAGAAAATGGTTACATCAACCAGTTACCTTGTGTGAGCAATTTGATTGTGGTGAGTCCAGAGGGGACGCTGTGTTTTGACGAATGTAGTTTCCCAGATTTGCAGGTAAACATAACCTCAATTTATTTGCCATATTTTGTCTTTCATTTCTGTAGGAAAAGAACCAAGGAAGTGAACAGCAACGCATGCTGAATTATACGAATGAAAATGACACCAAACGTCCAGCTGAAGGTGAGACTAGTATTGATAGAATTTAGGTGACCACAAAAAATCTAGTTCAAGTTAACTTATACAGGGTGTCATGCTGCATCAACCTGATGACACAGTTTTTCTTGTTATGGAATTTATAATTTCATTTGGATTCTTTTATTATTCATTTGTTCTATTGAGTCATATTCCGAAACTATCCTCTGAATGCTACCTGCCACAAGATCCACATTTAACTTAAACTTTGTATAGTACAGATTGTGCCCATAGAGATCTGAAAGGCATACTTCAAAAAATATGAACCACCAATGGGAATATTCTAATTAAAAAGCAGATAAAGGATTAAAGTTAACTAAGTGCATAATGTATATACATTTACAGTTGTAGCTGGTTGTGTGTAATCTGTTTGTTACTGATGTAGAAATATGGTTCAAAAGATGAAGGTTCAGCAAATAACTTATAAAGTTGTACAAAATATGTGCACACCCATTTTTGAATATTTGTGAAGCAAGTGACCATTAAATAATTCTATCAATGATAATACTTATAGAATTTCCACTATAAATTTCATTAAAGCTATTTAATTTATTAAGAAAATTCTATAATTATCATCATGGAGAGTGTTATTAATTATCATTAAGTAACGGGTCAGAGTATTCATAATATAATAATTCGATAAAATTTTGAGACTGCAAAAAAACTTTCAAAAATCCAAAATATTACAATCTATATGAATAATGTGTTCTTAGAAACAATCAAAACTACTATAAAATGACATGTGATTCAAAATTGTTAATGATTCTTTTTCGTCATTTGACAACTCTATTACTACCTTCTCCAGATACTTTTCGAATAGAATGAATTCTTTAATTACATTGTTATGAATCCGGTCCTATCTGCATCTGTAGAGTAGGGAGGGTGAGTATAAGCCCACAGCACTTAGGCCACATGTGACCCATTGTACATCTTCCCGAGGAGTTGTCCTCCTAGGCCATCGCCCATCCTGTCCTTTCCAGGAAGGTGGACAGGTTACTTGGAGACATCTCCTTTATATCGGCAGCTGTAGTCCAAGACTCGCCAAAAACACACTCTCTTATTGACGATAACTTCGGGCACTAGCATAGGCATGCCTGACAGTCTCATCTTCCTGTTCACACATCCAGCATAGAGGTGTGTCCACTAGCTCCATATTATGGAGGTATTTCCTTAGTTGACACTGGCCAGTCAGAAATCCTACTGTTAAGCGTAGATTTTTCCTGGTAATCGCCAGATATATCTTCGGCGCCAGCTTCCAAGTGATCCTGGCAAACTAGTGAATGTGATAATGATTGAGAAGTAGTGAAGGTCGAGGAAGGATATATAAGAGAAACTTTGCTCCAGAAACTTTGCTCTGCCTATTCAAGCACATGAAGTTGCAGAGAGAAGGTCAGTTAGCGTGCATAGTAAGCGAAGTAAACAAGTTAAATAATTGTGATAATTCTAGAAAAACATGATTGTTACTTTGTTGAGTGTCATTTATTGAATTTAGGCATTGAACAGAATCAAAAATTGTGGCCAGTTGCAAATTACAAATTGAATATGGGATTATTGAAAAATGAAGGCTTCTACGAAAAAAAGTACAAGACCTTTATTTGTAGATAATTTTATATCAAAAAACATAAAGTTTTTAACTCATTTTATTAGGCTACTGATAGTTCCGACATTAATAAAAAAATATTTTTCATAAATTTCAGTTCGATTCGAAACAAAAAGTCTTTTCTCGGATTTGTCCGAAGTATACTTAGAATTGTCAGCTGTAATCGACAACGAAATTCCAAAAGGCTTTATGTTTTTGAAAGGAAATAACCAAATTGTGATAAATGTATATTTCATTCATTTAATTAAAAGCATTAGGGATAATAATTATTTTTGATATAGTGTTCAAAATTATGCTTACGTACCTACGAGTATTATAGTTTGAAATATTTAAAATATTAAACTATTAAGACTATAATTTTCATACTTCATGGTAATAACGAGTGAGGTTTAAGTTTTGTAAGCATTGCGTGGTGACTCACTGAGAAAGGACTACAATATAGAGGCGAATGCGGAGGTTCGTTTCATGCTTAAGCTCCGCACTTGTGAAGGTGAAGGAGAGGTTCTGCTACAAATCTGGTTGCAACTATCCTGCGGAAATTATTCATACACAATATGATAAAATATATTTTTGTGAAGATCATTTCAATGTAGGTTTTGATAATATTTGTTAATCTTGCAATATTGATAAACGTCATTATTTTTCAAGTTTTCAAAAATAAATTCTGTGGTTAGAAAGAAAGTAAATGAAGTAACATGTGTTGCGTAGCAATGATTTCGACTTGGTTTATTCTGGTTAGAATTAGATGAGTTAGGTGACTGCTTAGACTACAGTCAAATAACATTTTTGCTGTTTTTGTTATTTTTGGTAAATCAATAGGCATGCAGTGCAATAAAATTAGAGCCTGTTCTATTTGCTTGCAATAGTCTTGAAATTACTGTGGAACATTGCCTTGCATTCGCGCTTGCGCAGACGCAAAATTGCATGTGGAATGAAAACAATTACGACAATGTAGGCCTTTAGATCTTATGAATAAAAATGAACAAGAAAAAACATATCTTCGACAATTATTTGCTTTGGTTGTTCGGTTAATTGAGCTTCTGATAAACTTAAAACGACTTTAAAATATTATTGAAAAAGTACTCTTAATAGTTGTGGATCTTTTTTCTCCTATATCTAACAAATTTCTAAATTCAGCAGAGCATTAATACCTAACTGATTGTTGCAGAGAAATGAGTAACCCTAAAACAATTAATTGGGGTCAAATTTTAACTATTTTCATTGACTTCTGAGAAAAAATTTCAATAATAAAATAGTGACGTATTTTTTATTTCGAATTTGTGACTTGAGACTGATTACATTCTTTGATAATGAAAAAATATTATACTTTTATGATTTCTATTGTAGAAACTACCGTTCAGTGGTAAAATTATATTTTTATTTGTTATTGCTGATACTACGGATCGTGTGGCACATACTCAAAATAACCAGTTCAATTTTTTTTCGATATACACATTTGTTTGCCATTGACTAGCTCAACAGAAAACTGCGAATATTGATGCATATTCGTTTGCAAATAAGATACATATGTAGATATTCATTCGAGGGAAAAAAATAACTAGAAGGAAGCAATGTCCCATCCATTAGAAAGTTTGTTTGCTGCCACCTGTAGACGCGCGAGAAAAAGAGAGGGAAGCGACGTCATTCATACTCGCCCTCAAATTATTGATTTTGAGATAAATGAAAGGTTAGACAAACCCAAGTTTATATATATGCCACAGTGATCACCAAAGCCATTTTGGATGGATTTACATACCTGTGGACCAGGATCCGTCCGCTACCTAGAATTCTGGGGACAAAGGGCAACTAGGTAAAAATCTTTTCATTTTTATAAACCCAAAATGAAAGTTCTCTCCTCGCGGCCAGCATGTGCCCATGAAGTTCTTGTAAGCTTGTTATGGATACAACTCGACAAGGTACATATTTTGTATCTAAAGCTTTAAGAATTATTGAAACTGTTTATGTATCTTAACACTATTTGGTTTCAAATAAAACATTTTTTATACGACCGAACATTTCAACAAAAAAAATCAATCAGGTAGATTTTCCCAATAAATTTTATTTAGACAAACTCAATAAGCACACGAGCCTGTCTGATTTATCACCATTATAACTTTAAAATATCATATGTAGCTATTTCAGGTGGTCATATAAAAAAATGTGTACAGGTCAGATAAATAAGTGTCTCAACCAACCCCATTCCAATGTTTTCACTGACTTGTTAGTTACAGGAATTTGAATTTGTTGTATATTTAATAAAGATCACATCAAGAAAGGAACTTTTAAACTTGGATATGTTTTTCATGGACGGAAAGTTTAAACAAAATTTCTCTATTTTGTAAAGTTTATTCAATGATAATTTTAAATTTCTTTGTATTATATCAATATCTGAATGTATTATTTGGGAGAGTTTTGCAGAGTTACCTGGTGGTTTTTATATGTTTCTCAAAAAAAACCTGCTTTAGAATTTTTTTTTAATAGTTTGTTGAATTTTCATCACTCTTCATCTTCTCTATTAGATACCTGCGAGTAATCATTTGTTGGAAATATTCCAAATGCTAACTAATTTTCTTTATCATAATGGTGGAAAAATTTATTACTCAAAGTAAATGAATAAAAGATGTTTCAAGAAGGCTTTTTCTTCCGGTTTGTGCCTGAAAGTTACTTTTATTCATGATCTACGCATCTTTTGTATATAGTTAATTTTAAAATTGACTGCTTTTTTTCTTGCTTTAGAAGATTCCCGCATCTTTTTTTTGTTTAAAGATAGAGAAGTAGAAAACAAAAACCTTCCTTTCCCAACAGGTCTTTTGCACTAGTTGGCTCTTAGTAAGTACGGTGTAGCCGAGTGCAAGAACTGGTTAAATAAATGTTGTCATTTTGTATTTGCTAATTGTTGCACAGCTCACTTAGTAAAAAAAAGATTCATTAGTGTTATCGAGATCACTTCAAGAAATCAATTTTCAAAGCAATGTCGACAACCACAAATCTATATAGATTACTTTCATGAGCCAACCTTATCGAAATTCCTTTATTAGCATGAGTTGACAGTTGACGTGTTATAGTGTGCATTCGTACAATTGTAATGTAGTTTTTCACGTTACTTTGAACTCTCCGTTTCGGAAAGGTGAAAGGAAGTAATAAAGGTTAGTCACGTTTTCGGGCACCTTTATCTGACTAAGCTTTTGGGTTTGACAAGAGTACAAAACTCGGTGTAGGTAGAAACAGGTAAACCATTGAAGATGGAATTCGAATGCAGTGTTGTCAGATCAATTGAAATATATTTCTGTGACTATTAACATAGTCGTTCTTTCAAAAATTGGATATAACTGACCGATTCTTGAAAAAATTTAAATTACCCTAACTGTGAAAAAATCTGTTGAAATATGTTTTTCCCTTAACCCCTTCCTACAAACGACAAGTCTCGGAAGTCGAAACATGTGCGAGCTAAGGATTAACGAGGTCTTACATTTTAACGTGCCATTCATAACTCTGATACAATTTATTGTAAGATTTACACTAAACGAGTAATTCGACATGCGTGACAAGTTGGTTTTTGTGACGCAGTTTTCTAATAAAAAATTGGTATATAGGTAGGTATAGATACAGAAAGATTATTAGATTTTGTTGTAGTAATATAAAAGACCACTTACTTATTGAAACATATTGGTTAAACTTTTATCAACAAGTTTTCGGCATATGTTTCTCATTCATGTAGATACACTAATGAAATACCACAAACCAAATTTAGATTTTTTAAATACCTATTTCAAATAGATCTATTTTGAAAAACCACTAACTGACGCATTATTTGAGATGCTTTTGCTTCTACCTGTACAAGTTGTTTGTACACTTTTCAAGTTGAATTTAATTTTATTGGAAAATAGATTTTTGTTAATACCTACATAATTTCCACGTTTTTACAAAATTTCACTTCAATTCATACATTTGTCAGAATAAAGTATACCTACGTATAAACTGATGAATCTGGCATGTACTGCATTTATACTTCGGTAATGATGACTGTAGAGGGCGTTTGTTTACAATGAAAATACGAGTTAGAAGTTAGGTTGGAGTTGTGGGAAGTTGAAAACGAAGAGAAAAATTTTTAAATGAGGGAATAAGTGAGCTAATATTTCCGTTACCATATGGTAATGGTAGAAGTAATTATAGTGAGATTGATTTCTAGGTAAGTGCTAGAAGCTATTCTGTATTCATTGTTCTATAATGTTTCTTCTATTAATAGCTACTGCTTTTTTCTCCGAATTTAATTACCAAGTGGGGGTTCAGATTTTTTGTGGTAACCTAATCACGTACAATTATTTTCAAAAGGTTTCGTAATGTTTCATAATTGTCCTTCAAATGATGTGAGGTTATATGAGACGTCAGCTGTTGCCTCATTTCTATTTCTAGTTTAAGTTTGTAATGCAGTTTCGAAGATAAATTTTACTTACTCGATATTAATGAAAGGGATTTATAAACCTTTTAAAACTTTATTATTAAATTTGTTTGAAATCCACTGAACTGAAACCATAACGCCTTAACTTATTAGTGGTATTTGAAACACTGTTGCCAAGCGTATTTCAGCCTTGCACGGGGTGGGTGCCTTGCGAAGATATTTATATCTTGGTTTCTTAGTCCACCGAAATTAGTAACTTTTTGAAAGTACTTGTTGAAGTAGGCTATGCTTTTGCACTATTTGTATTAGTAGTGGAAATATGGTTGAAGTAGACGTATGCGTACATATACTCACAGAATCACGTTATAGAACTCGCACCATTTGAAATATATGTTGATTCTCTTCTCGAAAGTATCGTAATTTTTCTTTTTTTTTATCATTTTTGAAGTCAATGATAATATATCAGCTACCAATAAAGCCATTTGTTTGAAAATCTATCAGTAAAGTAAGTATCGAATTGACTAGAGAGGGCTAATAAACTTAAGATATGTGTAATTTTATAAACTGTTTCTTGTGATTACAATGTATAGGATCATTCGACGAATTTTCTCGATTCATAGATTACTAGCGATCCGCCCCGTCTCCGGACGGGTGCAATGCTGATACTAAAAATGATATAAACGATCTATGATATGATATGATATAAGCGATCGCTGCTGTTTTTAAATTTGTGTTGTATTTAATTTATTATGTTCTACACCCCATGGACGCCTTCCTTGTAACTGTGTACTATTTTGTAAAATAAGTTTCATATTTTTCAACGAGAGAAGTAAATAAATATTATTATTATTAATCATAAAGTGCTATAGGACGAAGCGCAGCCAGCGTTTGCAATGTAAGCGCAAAAAAATATGTTTATTTACGACATCACATTAGAAACCTCTAAAATTATCAGTGTGTTTTTCTACTATATTATGCATATTATAATACATATGAACCTTCTCATCTATTAAAAAAACTCGCATCAAAATCCGTAGCATAGTTTTAAAAATCTAATCATACATAAGGACAGACAGCGGAAAGCGACGTTTTATACTATGTGTATTCAGGAATGCATTCAGTAATAGAAAAATAATATTGCTAAGTACTCTTATGATTGTTAAATTGAATGAAAGGTTCATTTTGAGCCGATTAGTACCTACAAGAAAAAAATGCAATTTGTAATTTTTTTGTCAGTTTTAATCAAAGTTTACAAATCGGTAATTTACACCTGAAATAATATTTCAAGGGTATCTTTTCTAAAATATCATAAAAAATGTATATTTTTTTTTACTAAAATTCTTCAAAGAAATTAACACTTTTGTCTCATTTCCACTAGTTATTTTATTTTTACGACTTACTTACATCATACTTAAAAAGTGCGCTAATGAACTCGCACCAGGAAGTCTGTTGGGGGTTGAAATGGACACCAATATGTCTTGGCACAATCATGTCGCTGGAATTGCAAAGGCTGCTTCCAAAAGCTTGGAACACTGTTCCGAACCAGAAAACTGTACACACCTCAGCAACTTTTGATGTTCCATAAAACTCAAATCAGAACTTCTTTGGAGTATTGTTCTCATGTATGGAGCTCCGCCCCTAAGCATGCTCTGGAGCTGCTGGATTCCATCTGCCTGACACGAACATCACTTGCAACCTTGATAGTTTGGAACATCAAAGAAATATTGGAGATTTATTTCTCTTTGATGGATACTTTCACGGGAGGTGTTCAAGTTACTTGGCACATTTGATTCAACCAAGAGCGGTACATATCACAAATATGCGATGGACTGTGGCTGCTCATCGTTTTGAGGTTCAACTCAAACTCAAACTGAAGATCAGTTTGGAGTCCATCAATCCAAAAGAAGAGGTTTTGGTAACCTTGATGAGTGAAATTGAATATATTATTAATTCAATGCCCTTGACACACATATCGGTCGATCCCAATGAGCCAGAAGCTATCACTCCCAATCATTTTCTGCTACTGCGACCAGGTGATGTTAGATCATTCGGTAATGTGGAACTTTCTAGCAGATAGCAATGGAGAATTGAACAAGCATTAGCAGATACGTACTGGAAACGATGGGTAATTGAATATAGACCAACACTTCTTCAGAGACAAAAATGGCATGAGAAAACTATTCCTATTAGAATTGGCGACATAGTTTTGATTGTGGACGAGAAGGCACCTAGGAATCAGTGGATCATAGGAAAAATAAAAGAAACGTTTTCCGGTAAAGACGGAGTCATCAGAGTTGTTCGAATTAGGAATAAACATGGAACATATATGAGACCTGTCGCCAAAGTGTGTATTCTTCCAGTCAGGAGTTGATATACTCACCTTGCAAAGTCTGCTTGGGGATGGAGAATGTTACTTATTTTATTTGTATTTTCTTATATCAGTTAATTGTTCATCACTATATATAAGTTGTTTGATAAATATCATAGGTTGTTTGAGAATTAGACAGAGGAAAAAATAATAACTGTCAAGCAAAGTCAAGATTAAAGGCGAAATTGTTTGAATTCGTTTTTAATTTGCCTAAGTATTTTACAATCTTTTTTTGGATCTGGATTGCCCAACAGAGGATATTATTTTTAACTATTACTATTATAACATTATAATAAATTTTTCTCAATGCTATTCAAATTTTTCATTTCATTGTCGTTGAACGGTATTCGTATTATTCTGTGATTATTTTATCTTATCTTTTCAAGAGATTTTGCTGTTATCGTTTCGTCTATACCTAAATAATTTCAATTTTATTCTTGAGCAAGTGGAATGTTAAGATTGAAAAAGTATTAGAGGACAAACAGAATACCTGCACCTAATTACGAATATTTCATTGTAGTTTGAATGATACTAGAGCAGAATATTTATTGATTGTTTTAAAAATGTCATTTGTTCCTAGATTTCCAATTTCTCATTGCTTAACCAATAATGTTATATTTTCATCAACAGCCACAAAACTTTAAAGCATCAAGTAACACTTTGTGAAATTTCCACTAGACACTTTACAATAGTTTTCTCAAGCTTTTATATACATGAAGTATGTTATTGAATAGCGAAACACGTGTCGCGGTTTTGTAAACTGTTTGGTGAAAATCTCAAAATTGAGTGTTACTTGAAATAAGTTATGGATTTTCATCTTGTATCGGCCAAATCCATCACAAATTTGAAGCATCAATAAAGCTACAAAGCCGACTATAACGCTCACTCGAATTTGAAAGCCACTTTTTTACCCGATGCATGTGAACAATATGGAAAATCACCAGGAAATTATTTCTTTTTTCTTCTCACAATTTCCCACCTTCTATATTTGTTGTTTGCTCTTTCTTGTTGAGTGCCTGGTCTGGATGAACAATAAGAGTGCCTAGATCAATAGCGCAGAAGCCTTGTGACCTAGACTACTCTTTAAAAAAGGTCGTTCAGAGTATAGGAGTTCGTTTTACATTACATCTACTTGGTCTCTCAATACACATTCCTCTTCTATGAGGAAGTGTATGCACACTTGCAGTAGCAAATTAGGCTTCAACAAAGTGAGCAGAATGTCATTGGAGATTGGTTTGGGGGCCATTTTACTAAAATGACGAATGTTATAGAACCGGATCTTCAACTCTACTTACCATATATGGTACCAGATATGGTAGTACCAGAATTCATCGCACAGTATCAGGTCAAGAAACAGGTTCACGCAGGAAAACATTTTTATAAAGGGATTGTCTGAAGAACTGCTCCAACAGAGCAAAGATCAGCTCAGAAAAATTACAGGACTTCTTATTCTACTGCTTCCATTTAGGTTAACATCTGAACAAAATGGGCTGAGTGAAGAACTACAGACAAATCAGAAAGTTGATTTGGACACATACCAATTTCATAAACAGTATCTGAACCAGCTGTGAGAAGCAGATCAGGAAATGGGTCAATATGAAAGACTGGAAGACTGGAAAATACCTGGAAATGCATTTGGGAAAACCCTTATAAAGATACCCTCTGGAAAAAAACTGCTTCAACAGAGTAGGGATCGGTTATGAAAAATACATTATTCTCAAGTTTCACGCGAATGTGAGGAACTGGATCACATACATCCAACAAAGGAACAAGATTTTTTTCGAACGACATCCTTCTTCACGCATGCCATTATCAGCTCTATCAGATTTAATTCATAATGATAAGGAGAAATTTGCTGTACACCGCGATGCTGCAACAAAATCGATTACATGTTTTTTAAATTTATGTTTAAGGGTATCGGTTACTAACAGTAATCTTTTTACTGGGTTTATGGTTTTTGAATTGTCGACTCTTGTGGGTCAATACACTACTGGACAAAGATTAAAGCAAGACATCAAAGAAGACAAAGTTAAAATGACAAATAAAGAATTCAATACGATAGTCAGAACTGTTTTGGTTCATTTTATGATAATCTGGATCTTCCTGTACAGGTGCATAAGTTTTGACCACTGTTAGTATTTATTGAAGAAAAAACATACTTTGTCCTTACTCCCTGCTTCAAATTCTTGTCAATATCCAATGTTGATCGACTTGGAGATGTTACTGGTGCTTTTATGGCCGCTTGCTTGCACTCTTTTATTATTTTGTGAATGTTTAATAACGTAAATACTTTTTTCAAATATTAGAATGTAATATTGAAAATATGAGAAAAAGCAGCAATAGAGTTTACGCTGTTGAGGTTAATACATTATTTTGAAAAGAATAACTTCCTCGCCAACACTCAATTTGGTTTTCGCCAAAACAAATCTACAATAAGGGCACTAGTGAAGGTCGTGGAGGATATTGTCGATGGCCTTGAAAAAAAGCAACATTCCATCTTTTCTATGTGCGATTTGTCCAAGGCGTTCGACTGTGTCTCACACGACCTACTGTTAGAAAAGTTATCATGGGGTTAAAGGAACATCACTCAAATTGATGTCATCTTATTTAACAAATAGGCAGCAACTGGTCAAAATTAAAAATACTACATCTCAGCTCAGGACAGTGAAACATGGAGTTCCACAGGGAACGGTCCTTGGTCCTTTGCTTTTTGTCATTCACATAAATGAAATTTGTCAGCATATGCTACAGGATACATCCACCATTATTTTTGCTGACGATACGTCACTTATCAATAGTTCGTCAGATTTTTATAGACTCAAAATTCTTGCTGACAATTCGATTGACCTTGCTAGAAATTGGTTTTCTGCACACTCCCTACAACTAAATGGTGAAAAAACGCAACAACTGATTATATCCAGTAACAATAAATACACATCAGGAGAACACTGTAAACTTGGAATTACAATCGATGACACTCCAGTACAATATTTCTCTTAAGAAGATTGAGATATGTTGTAGGTCGCGAATCACTCTGGCAAATATATTTCGCTTTGTTTCAGTCGCGTATTAGCCGTGGAACCATTCTATGGGGAAATTCCAGCAATGCGCTAAACATCTTCAGATCACAGAAGAAAGCTATTCGTCTTCTGGCTGGAGTCGGACTAAGAGAACACTGTCGTCACCTCTTTACTGACATGAAAATAATGATACTACCATGCATTTACATATATCAAACCCTTTGTGAAATACACTCAAACAAAGGAAACTACTGTTTCGTCAGATCTTCACAAATACGACACGAGATCAGCATATCAAATAGCACTAAAACGTTTCAGGCTAAATAAGTCGAAGTCAAATCCCCTCAATTTGAAACTTTATAACAAGTTGAGCTCAGAAATGCGTTCCCTGAACGATAGACATTTTAAAGCTGATATGAAATGTCTACTCCTAAAAAATTGTTTTTATAGTGTAGAAGAATTTTCGAATTATTCTTTTTAATGTAATTAAAAAAAATGTTTTTGTGAATGACCTGATTGTTTTTACATTTTTACATATTGTCTCTCAATATTTTTTGTACTATGTGACGTGCTGTAAACCACTGTGTGAAATAGCCAATAAAGCCTATCTATGTGTTGCACGGTATACAATATCATATGTGAGTGCATTTTAGTCGCTTTCTCAACGATCTACTCCATAAACGATTAATTTTACAGAAAAATTTTCATAACGATTTCTAGATATTAGCGAAAAATTGATTTTCGTGACCTTTTGACCGTTATAACTTTTTTAGCCGACAGGATTTTTCACATCTGCATTACAACTTGGAATTTTTTCGCAGATTGGGGTTTAAAATGCCTAAAATGACTGAACTAAAAATCAATTGAGATTTTTTGAACGTGTGATCTACAAGTAGATCAGTTTTCAAATTCCTTAATCTGTTTAAAATCTGTTTTTCCGTTAACCAGCTGTCGCACCCCTACGAACGACAACCCTCAGAAGTCGAAACTTGTGCGAACTACGGATTAACGAGGTCTTACCTTTTAACGTGTGATTCCTAACACGGGTTGGATGGTAGCAAGTGAAGATCGATCGTTCAGACTAGGGCTTGAACCACCGACCAACACGGCAGTCAATTCGAGTGAGTGAACAAAGCACCCACGCCGAACCGCTTGGCTACCGGCTGACCGGTAAATCAAAAATTTCACTCAGTAATCGTAATCAGACTTATTTTGTGTATCATTCCTCATAATTTGATTTTTTCAAAGAATATTAGGTCCGTCTTTTGATAGTTTTGTGTATTTTCATCATTATCGGACGGTATCACAGTTGTGTCGTCTACAAATACTACATACAAAAGGACCTTCCTCCGATGAATAATTTATTGCTTGATAAACAAAACTATTTATTTCTTGATAAACAAAACTGTATTATATTCCAAATAAATATTCTCTAACTCCACGAATTCCATTATCAAGTTGATATGAGGGTTGATCGAGGTGAATCTTGATGATTGAGTTGATTTTATTCATAAAATTCACATTGTTGACATTAATCTTTTTCTGATATTTATTTATACTTTCACCCCTTTGTGATTCTTCATGAATGTAAAAAATATGATTAGGGTTATTATTGAAGTTATTTCTGTTAACAAAGTTCGAAAAAAGTCTCACTTAAAAATAAAAAGTAAACACATAATTAGGCATCTGTTTCCCCATCCGACGCTTCGGCCTGTTCCTCCGGAGTTCTTAAATCGATCGCAAACTTCTTCACGTACCTCTCTCCAGGACCTTTTTCCGACTTTACTCTTCGTCCGTAATCCTGGAAAGCCGCGGCTAAAGCGTATGTAATTTTTTTCGCTTGATCCCTCGATTCGCACAAAAAACTATGACACACGAAGGGGATGCCGTTATTCAGGTTGTCATCCGTAACTACGATCATGCTGAATACCCTGGTGTACACCAGGTCTTGTACGCCGTAGGAGATGGCTTCCACGGAAAAAGTCACCGGTTTGCAATCCAAGTTTTTGGTGAGGTCCAAGTAGCTCAGTCCGTCTCGTGTTATTTTCAACTTCACTATTGGTAGTATGACATCTGCGGGTAGCATTTTTGCTTGAGATACTAAATAGTCGACTGGTTTTCTGGTGTGCTTCATTCCCCATAGACCTTTAGCTGGCTGAAAACCTAAAAACGTCAAATATTTGAAAATCATTTACTGAGTATATTACATATACAATGTGTCGAAGATAAGGATGAGTTCTGAAATGAGCAACTTTTTTCTTATTCAATCGAGGTTGTACCCCTCACCGTTTCTGATTTTACAATGCTGCCTTGCTTTATTTGGGCACAGAATATAAAGGGTGTTTCCTAACTACGGTACGAAACTAGATTGAAAATATTAGGTCCAGTAGCTCTAACTGGGCACCACAAACAACAATATTGAGAAAAAAAGGGAAAATTTCACTTTATGGGATACTCACGGATTTTCGCGATTTTTTCTGTGATGATACTCCGTGATGGTAGGAATCCAGAACCATTTTTTATTTTTTACTTTTCGAGATATAGCTTGTCAAAAGTTTGTATGGTGACATATTTTATTTTTTTTTTTTAAGCAATAAACGATTGCAATTCACATATTTTTCATTCAACACATTTTTTTTCATATCATCGCACTTTTTTCTATCCCTTTTCATTCACTTATTGCCAAGTTTCGTGAAATTAGATTGAAATTCCATAATTTGTCACATGCTAACTCAACCTAACCTAATCCGACCTTACTTTAAAATTTTAAAAGCTATGTATCCTCAACATCTAACTCAACCTCCGAATTCTAAAAGGAACGTATTTTATTAATGCAATTTATAAAAAGTGATTTGTGTGCACCTGACAAATTATGGAATTTCATTCTAATTTCAGGAAACTCGTGATAGAAAAAAGTGCGATGATATGGAAAAAGTTGTGTTAAATAAAAACATATGCAAATTGCAATCGTTTATTGCTTAAAAAAATATATGACGCCATACAAACTCGGACAGGCTACATCTCGAAAACTAATTGAGTTCGGTAAAAAATAAAAAGTGTTCTGAATTCCTACCATCATGTAGTATCATTCCGGAAAAAATCGCGAAAATCCGTGAGTATCCCATAAAGTATAATTTAGCCGATTAAAAGAACGCCATCGACTTTTTTTGTAGTTTTTTTATTTTTTTAGATTAAGCAACTAAAAATACAACTTTCTCGACGCCTGTGTATTCTTCATATCGAGCTTCGTTTTCGAGGAAAAAAATCATTTCTAAAAACTATCCATGTACAACATAAAATAAAAATCAAAAGTATATAATAAACAATTTCGACCTTAAAGTAAATGAGCAAAATTTCCACCTTCTGATAAATTACACGACTGCAATCGATTTGTCATTGATTGTCTTATACGTTCAAAAATACCTGAAGTATTCCTTCCTTATGACATTGCAATTGTCATTTATTCGATTCTTCAAATCATTCACATCTAGTACAGGTGTTTTATAAACAAGAGCCTTCAGATGACCCCATGTGTGGAGGATTTAAATCAGGACTGCGAGTAGGCCAATTTTGAGGTCCTGCGCGTCCAATACAGCGATTAGGGTGGGTGATGTCGAGATGCTGACGAGCAAGAACACTAACATGAGCTGGAGCCCCGTCGTGCATAAACATATGCTGCCTCTTACAAGTACCAGCACTTCTTCTAACAAAATGGGTAGGTAAATGATCTCGCAAACAGTCCGTGCAGGATTCACCTGTTGATTTTCCTACCGAAACGTTCAACGAAAATTGTTTGCTGAAAATGACTTTCTCTAATAACCTCAGGATTTTCGTCGGCTCAAAAATGGTTATTGTGGAAGTTCATAATAGCATCTCGTGAAAATTTGCTTCGTCCTTGAATAAAATATTTGGTAAATAATTATTATTGTATGCCATCGTATGAATCAACCGCGTGCAAAACATTAATCTTGAGTGAAAATCCCGAGGCAGTAGTGCTTGGACCCGCTGTGTGTGATATGGGTATGGGTATAGGAGGTTTCTTTTTAAAAATTTCCAACTTACTTTGGGGCTGACTTTAAGCTGCAGATCTTCTATCGCATCAAGTATAGCTTCTAGTTCAGGCGTTGTTTCTGGTCTTCCACCACCTGCATTTTTATTGAAACTCCCAGTATTACATAATCTTGCATGTAGCGTTCTAAACGTTTTAGCACATGGAATTACTCTATTAAGATATCTGTCCTGATAATTTCTTCGTGCTTCTTCCGCATTTCCATTTGCTAATCCATAAATGAAGTGCATGTCGGCCCTTTCAGCGTCAGTAAAATCATTTATGATGGAATCACTGTTAATTGACAACTCTGACTTTCACTGATATGATAACACTATCACTGTCAGCTGGTCTCCAAAGCAGGTGTTCATGGTATGCAAACTGGCTTCATTTCTTTTCTCGAAAACGAAGCTAGATGTGAAGAAAACAAGCCACAAAAAAGTGGTATTTACTATAGGTTAGTCTAAAAAAATAAAAACCTACACGTCAGTGGCGTATTTTTTTGTTGGCTGATATGCCTACTGACACTTCACTGGACCTAATAATTTCAATATAGTTAAGGCTAAATAGGCGCCTATTTACTTCAAGTAACTGTAGCAAATTTCAACCAAATCGGTGTAGGATATTTATGATATTTCATAAATAACTTTTTTTTTTAACTTTTACGCCTTTCATCTCAGAAACGAAGCAACTCCGGACATATGTTCATGAGAACTTTTATCTTGAAACGATCTAAAGAAATAACCTTTGCATTTTCGTACCGTAGTTAGGAAACACTTTTTATAGACCGTTTTTTAGCTGATCCCACTATTGCTATCTCGGAAATGGTAAGACCCACACATTAGCACAAAATGAATGATCTATTTTGAATACAGGAACATTTGTAATTCCCCCAAAAAGATACATCTTATGGATAATGATATTTGATTGCATTTGTCGATTCAGAGGCAGTCAAAACTGCCAAACAAAAAATAATATACCTAATATATTCGAAATATCTCACATTTTGAGTTAAACTTGACCTTATTTTGGAATTAATACATTCTTTGGTCTACCTCGAAACTCTTACTTGTTATTGTTTTTTTGACAAACTTCTTGGTATATCTCCAGTTGTAACATAGCTGCGGAGGGGCACTCAACGAAATATACAGATTTTTCCCATTTATCCTACTATTTAGTTTTTCTTTATGGGGGGGGGGGAGTGTCACATAAACATAATAAATTATCAATTATTAGTTTCTTATCTACAAAAACTACTACCTTGCCTCTTCCTAGAAATAACTCATTTGAAATGCGTTGTAAAATGATTCTTGTAAGTGAAATTTTATATCAATACTTTTTCATGCTACCTTGTATAGTTAGTGTTACCGTTTCTTTGATTTTTGCGATGTTGCGATTTGCATCTAATTCACTGTTTATATATGTGAAAGTAGTTGTATTGGATATGATTTCTATTCCAGTTTGTATCTGAAGAAACTGTGCATGATCTGCAAATCTTTGATTATGATATACTAGTGATCCGCCCCGGCTGCGCGCGGTGCAATACTGACACTAAATATACATTCACCCACCGGAAATTTGAAGTAATGGAGAAACAGTGGTGAAAAATAGTTATTCATTATACAGGGGAAAAAGTATTATATTTTAGCTCGAGGTTGTTTTGTTTCCCGACGCGAAGCGGAGGGAGACAAAAAACCGAGAGCTAAATTCTAATATTTTTTCCGTGTATAATAACACTTTTTTTCTGTGACGGGAAAAACGACGATTTAGTATTGAAAAAACATATTATTACAATTTGTTAAAGTCAGAAAATTATCGATGTGAAATTTTAATTTTTAAACAGGTTGGCTGTTGTACTTATAGCTTTGCTAGGAAACCAATCAATAGAAAATCAAATATCTGTCAATTTAATTTTGTGATTTGATTTAAAAATTGCGAACTTAGTGGTCAGTAGTTATTTTGAAAAATGTCTAATTCCGAGTTTTCTCTGACTCCACCGGAGTTAGTAGAAGCAGCAAAAGTATGCAGCGGTTATGAAACCGTGTACTCAAGATTCATGGAATGGAAGATGAAAAAGACATGCAGTTCTTTCTCGGAGACGTTGTTATTGGCTTATTTTTCGGAACTGGCACAACAAAAGCCATCAACAGTGTTCGAATTATTCAATGATTAAATGTATGTTACAATCCAATAATAATGTAGACATTTCAAAATATTTCAAACTAATTACATTTCTGAAATAAAATAGAAAACGTTACACGCCCAAGAAAGCTGCGACATTTACGAGTACACATATTAGTGACTTTGAATTATGCTCCCGATGAAGTTTATTTAATGGCCAAAGTTGTTGTATTTGGGATTGCAGGAGCTTGTCGAATTTGTGGAATCTGCCATTAGATGATATTGAAGATTTGAGAACGTTATTAATCGTGAAACTCGAGCAAACAAAGAATGATGTGAACAGGAGACTTGTAGTTACTGAAGAATATATTAAATTTTACCGAATGTACATAGCCCTTCGTCCGGCAGCAGTAAAGGATTCCCGCCTGTTTTATGCATATCGCAATGGAAAATGTATCAATCAGGTTTTGGGTAGCAATCAGTTTTATAAGGTACCTGAAGCAGTGGCTAATTTTCTTCAACTTGAAAATGCCTATTCATATACAGGTCATTCATTTCGAAGATCGATATTTTTTCTTAGTCGAAAATCGGGATTTTTTATTAGCGATTTTTTTATTGAAAAAAATCACTACGCCACTGGATTCAGAGTGCCTCTAAATAGGTGTGACCAATATTTCATGAAAACATATTCATTATTAACAAAGTTATGACAACTCAAAAATTCGAAAACTCACACAGCTAACAGTCACAATATATCATTTTTTTTATGATTTCAACAAGAAAGTGCCGCCAGATAAAAAAAAACAAATAGCGTAAATATTTTTAATGAAAATAACGGAATTACATTCACACAATTCAACTAACAATGAAGCAAAAGATTTTGAAAAACGTAACTAATAACTAATCATTGAAATGTTTCGATTCAGTGCAACAATTAATTCTAACTCATATTCTAGTAGCCTCTACTAATTCACCACGTATTTCGATACATGTGTCGTAGCGTTTACGAATGTTTCTGTTCTTGAGGGCTAATATCTGCACATACCTGTCGAATTCTTGCACAAAGTTCATTTCTATCTCTTGAGCGGTTTGTGTAAACCTTTTGTGTGAGAAGTCCCCAGAGAAAAAAGTCCAAAACTGTGAGGTCTGGAGATCTGGGTGGCCACTCTATAAACGGACTACCACGGCCTATCCATCAGTTTGGAAAATGTTCGTTAAGCCATTGCCTCACAGCTCTGGCAAAATGAACTGAACACCCATCTAACTGGACAATTAAATTTGATCGTTCATTGATAGGCAGCTCGTGAATAGCATCCCAAAACTCTGTGTTTAAAAATTCTAGAAACCTCTGCGCATTAATGTTTTCCTCAGAAAAGAAAGGACCAATAATTCGTTCGTTCAATATCCCACACCAGACGTTGATTTTTTGGGAATACTGGCTTTTACAGTGTATTACCCAGTTGGATTATCCGCTGCCCAATAGCGACAATTCTGTGATGACACTACTCCATTTGTAGTGAAAGTGGCTTCGTCGGTATATAAAATATTTTTTAGGAAATTTCTATTGTTCAAATATTCCCCTTGGGCCCATAAACAATATTCCAGGCGTCTTGCTTCGTCGCCTTGAAGTGTGTGTAAAAATTTTGGCTTGAAAGGTTTAATATTCTTCGCCTTGGGACATCTCCGAATAGTTTCTCGTGGAATATTCAAAGTGGCATTCCTGATACTGGCATTAGGATTATTTCCGAAATAATCTAAAATGATTTGATCATTCCTGTCATTCCTGTTTAGTCTTTATACAGGATTACTTTTTAACATCATTTTTGATACTGCACCAGTTTCATTGAATATTTTATTTATTTTATTTATCGTACCGCAGCTAATACGAGGACGATCTGGATGTCTCTCATTAAATACACTACAAACCTCTCTAGCACTTCTAACGTCATCTCCCGAAAGGCGTACAATTTCAATTTTCTCTCTTACGCTCAATCTTGCAGCCATGACACAAAATAATTCGAAGAACTGTAAGGTGAATATTGTTGACAATAGTACAATTAAATCTTTGACAAGTGTCAAACTGTAATATCATTTCCATGGCAACTAAGATTTAAATTGAAATATTAGGTTTTAGTTTTAGTTAATTTGCGTGAAAACTTGAATGTAATTCCGTTATTTTCATTAAAAGTATTTACGCTATTTGTTTTTTTTTTTCATCTGGCGGCACTTTATTGTTGAAATCATTAAAAAAATATTCTCATGGCTATATCTGTTGATATAGGGTGTTTTTTGTGATTGTTAGCTGTGTGAGTTTTCGAATTTTTGAGTTGTCATAACTTTGTTAATAATGAATATTTTTTCATGAAATTTTGGTCACACCTATTTGGAGGCACTCTGAATCCAGTGGCGTAGTGATTTTTTCAATAAAAATTTTCTATATAATAATGTAAAAGTAAAAAGTTTTTTCTCAAATAAATATGTTTTGAGTAATGCATTGATCTCTTAGTCTGGGTCACAAAATTATGATTCAGGGCTTATACGATTCGGAAGGATCTCAAGCAACTTTTTGAATAATTTCAAGAGGGGCTTGAAAAAATGGCAAAAGTTGTAAACAATTTTTTTGGTTTGTTTTTTTGCAAATATTTCGGAAAATATTAAAGGTATCCGAAATTTGAAAAAAGATCCTTAAAGAAGAGAAAATATCCTTAAAAAAAGTCCTACCTCCCGGAACTCTATCACCAATATTTATAATTTTAAATTACAGGCGAAAATATCGCTTAAAGCGGGCGATGCGCGTCCTGCACGCGCTGACCGATCCGAACAATATAAACAATACAAATTATTTTAACCCATTGAATATCATTATTAAGACAAAAAATCACATACCTTCTAGATACTTCAGTAAACGAAAATCCATGGTTAATTAACTAATTGCTACAAGTTTTAAATTTACATAAAAACCGTGATAATTTTTAAACTAAAAACCTCAAATTTTGTTCACTTCTTAGCTTTTCGTGAGAGCCTTCTAAAAAGATTCCCGTTGGAAAAATTGAAAAATTTTTATTTTTCACTTTGTTATTAATAATCAAAGACGTTAAATAGTGAAAAATTCAATCAAAGCAATGAACAATTATTTTAAATATTCAAATTTATTCGTATTCTTATCATTTAAAGTTACATAAAAATGATTTTTCACAATTTTTACCTCTATTTGTTTAAAAAATTGTTATAAACAAATGTATTATTTATAAGATATTTATTTTTTTTGATATTCTGAAAAAAACTTTTTTTTAATTTATTTGATAAACAATTTGTTTTAAACAAATTAATATTTACGATATAGGTATTTTTTTTAATAAAAAAATTTTCTTTTTTTCACAAATTTCTTGATATTTTTCTACTTTTGCATTTGGAAATTCCTCATGGTTCTCAATCATTGTTATTAAAATAACTCATAAACTACAAGAGATGATAGGACAAAGACAATTCAAGTCTTTTTTGTTCTCCTTTTAGTAATAAACAAATAAGATTTCAAGCAAATGCTCTAACCCTATTATTTATCAAATTTTTTAACAATTGTTTACTAAAATACCCCCTTAATCTGTTTTTTATGGCTTTGAAATCTTTATTACTCATAAACTATTCGATATACGACAAAGACACTTCAAGTCTTTCATGTTCTCTTTTCATCAATAAACAAATAACGTTTCAAACCAGTGATCTAACTCTATTGTTTATCAACTTTTTGGACAATTATTTCAATAAAACCCTCGAAACGTCATTTATACAACTTTTCAACTAAATTATTTCCTAAATTATTGATACAAAATATTATTTCTGATTTTGTAATCTAAAGTATTCTCTTAACTACAAGTAATTATAAGATAAAGTATAATTTTAATAATTTTATTAATTTATTACAGATTCAAAATTCACAATTTTTGTTTGCTTCCTCTATTTTTTGTCTTGATAATCTCGTTGTTGATCTCTTTTGCGATGGTGACTCGCAATCTTCAGTATCTTTTTCAGTTTCTCTTCTACTTCTACAAATGCGTTTTTAAGCAATAACATTTTTTAAGAAACGATTTTGTTTTTAAAAATAAATTTCAAATATCCTATGAAAAATACATTTTTTAAACAAAAATAGCTAAAAATTATGAAAAATAATTTTTATGTAACTTTAAATTAAATAAATAAATTTGAATAAACTTGAATATTAAAAAAAATTGTTCATTGCTTTCATTGAATTTTTCACTATTTAACGTCTTTGATTATTAATAACAAAGTGAAAAATCAAAATTTTTCAATTTTTCCAACGGAAATCTTATTTGTAGGCTTTCAAAAAAAGCTACAAGAAGTGAAATAAATTTGAGGTTTTTAGTTTGAAAATTGTCAGGGTTTCTCTTGTAGCAAATAGTTAATTAACTAAAGTATATCTAATAAAATAATCACGGAAAAAGATTTTTTTTCATGGATTTTCGTTTATTCAAGAGTCTAAACTCTTTCCTCCCCATCAATATTTTCTGCAAAAAAACAATACCCCCCTTTATTTACTAAATCATTTATAACTTTTGCAATTTTTTCTAGCCTCTCTTGAAATTTTCCAGAAAGTTGCTAAAGCTTACTCCAAATCGAATGAGTTCTGGATCATAATTTTCGGTGTCCTTGGACAGAAGTTCCAAAAAAAGGATCTTGTGAGCCAGATTATCTAGAATATTCTGATTTCAAACCAGTACTATCAAAGTACTGATAGAAAAGAGAATAATGGTGCTATTTCTCATGTTAAAAGTGGCAAGAGAGTTGGATTTAAGACTACGAGTATTGCTAGGCAAATATAATTGTTATGAACAATATTTAAAGTTCGACTAATAATAATTCTTGTTTACAGGAAATCTTGCTTTAAAACCCGTACTTTAACAGAATTATCCGGTGAAGATAATAGGTATTTTAACGAAATGTAAAGAATAGAAAAAAATATACCTATGTATGTAATAGTCATGACAAAATGCATGCATTTGTCAGACGAAATAGCTAGGTACCTATTTGGAATTGGAGTGAAAATCATTTTAGTAAAACTTTTCTGATGCCGTTGTGATTAGGAAGAATTCGGAATATAAATTCACATAAAATTGAATGTGTAATCATAAATTGGACAATGAAAATGCAATTTGGAAGTCGATTCAAGGTGAAGTTTATGTCTGTTAGCCAAACATTCAAATAAGATGGTTTGTCATGCACATAGCATTAAGGAACAAAAGAATGATTAAGTATGAGAATGTTTTAATTTGAAAAAAAATGTATATTACATCCTAACAAAAGCTCAGCCAATTGAGTTTCGATAAGGCACTTTTCAGAGGTGGTTGTGATTTAGAAATGACCAAAACGTTGTGAATTCGATATGTAAACTCAAATAAAATTTAACCGCAAATCATGAAAAGGTCAATAAAAATGCCGAAGTTGAATTACTTGGGAGTCAATTCAATATCAATCTAAAATTTTCCTCTACAAATTCAAATTGAATCAAAGCGCTGCAGAAACAGCCAAAAAAATTAACCAGACATTTGCGAAATTTCGTTCCGGAGAGTTTATCCTCGAAATGGTCGACCTACAGTAATCCAGGACGAAGATTCGAGTACCCTGGTGAATACTGACCCATTACAAACGGTGCTGGGATGGCGGAAGAACTGGACGTCAGCTACCATGCGATTTTTTATGGTTTGAAACGTAATGGAAAGGTCAAAAAGCTCAAAAAGTGGGTGCGCCAAGAAATTGTCACATTTCGAGGACTGTTCTTCTATGCTTTCACGCAACCAAAATGATATTTTTTTGGATCGGATAGACACGTGTGACGAAAAGTGCATCCTCTATGACAACAGGAGATGTTCAGGACAGTTGTTGGACACTGATGAGACACCCATGCTCTACCCTTCCCTACTAAAAAATTATCATGGTTATTGTATGGTGGTCAGCGGCTGGTGTGAAATCGACGAAATGTACCGAAAATTACGTCTGCGGCAGTCGGCATTGGTCAACAGAAGAGGTCCGATCCTGCTCCACGACAATGCCCGTCCGCGCGTTTCACAAATCACCATCCAAAAGTTAAACAAATTGAGCGTCGAAGTTCTGCCACACCCACCATTCTCTCCAGACCTCTCGCCAATCGACTACCATCTTTTCAAGCACTTCGATAACTTTCTCTCCGGTAGAATCTTCCCCAATCAGGACCAGGCCAAAACGGCTTTCGTAGACTTCATCGAATCCCAAGCACACAATTTTTATCCTGATGGAATTAATCGACATGTGTTACGTTGGCAATAGTGCCCTGATTCAAATGACGCTTATTTCGATCAAATTGTATAAGTATTCACTGACATATTACAGTTTGAAGTAGACTAGCGACCCGACCAATCTGTAATATCTTTGAAAATATTTGAATTACATGCTGTAAAAGGCCATATTGGTCTATGTTAAATTATTCATCGTAGGATTTTGAAACAACCTAAAATAACTGAATGAAATAATAACTTTGAAGTGGCTTTCATTCGAGAAAGAAATGCAGATTTATACTCTTACGAATGTTCAGCCAATTGATTAACGGTAATATATTTACTCAAACTAAATAGTCGTTGGAAGGGTGGTTCTTGATGAAACTTTCAAAGATCAGATTCGAAGCAATATTTGAGAAAATGGATACTCAGACACTTGAAACGGGTTAAAATTGGCATACCAAGATATGATAACATTTAATTTTTCTTGATATGTGTACAACAGTTACATTTTGTTTATTTTATCAAATAACGTAGTTCATGAAATTAGTTCGATCTCGTTTCCAGCTAAATTAACAGTTGTAATAATCCGATGTCCACAAAGTGTTCAGACAATATCCAGAAGTTTGCCATTAATGGATATAATTTTTGTTTATTGTGGGATCTATCATATATGTCAAAAAGTTGAAGGTGGTTAAAGCTCGATCTCGCAGTTTTTGATTATTTAGTAATCAATTGAACTTTGAAATGCATGAGATAAACGTTACTACCGGTTCAAGTGCGATATAAATGTATTTTAACAACTTCAAAAGAATGTATTCCCTTTTTTTTAATATCGATATCGGATATTTTTTGGAAATATTGAATCATTTGCTTTTTTACTTTTGAGACTTAACAAACAAATTTAGTGAGACAATTATCAGTATGATAACGATAAGATACAGCTATACTTTTTAAATAAACCCTGATTCCATTTATTTATGTTGAACGAATTCGTACTATGAATTCAATGAGTAATATTATACCTACAATCCATCCAAAGGCATGTACATTGACGGTTCATATAACAAATTGAATGAAACATTAGATTTTTAGTTGCCAAAAATTTCATTTAGAAGCTATGAAGATAAGTGAAATCTAAACGGAGGTATGTAAACCGATTTTTTTAAATTTCAATAGCCTTCGAATTTTCTTATTTCCTATCTGTTCAAAAACAGGAAGCTTAGGTTTTTGCCTTTGTAATTATTTCCTTCGTTTTCATAGTTCACGCGAAAAATCTCGGAAAAAACCGATGGCTACAACTTTGATTAACTTCCCTTTTTCCTTATTCAATTTTTGTTTTTTTACAACTGATTTTGGTTTGTTGTTTGTTAAGAGTTTTGGCGCTAACAATCGCTTTCAAGACCATTTGAAATATGTATCACTATAACTTTACCAGTACAATACTGTGCATGTGCAACTTAGTTTGCCAAAACTGCCTTTTATATAGAATATTGACAAGTACTAAACTCCATTCTGTTCCTTCTCAACATGATTAAACAGTTTCCATACAAACTACTTCCATACATGAGTGTCATTCATACAGCCGTCCCTTTCCACAATTTTTTTCAAGTTTTGATGAAGTTGCTAACAACGCAAACTACACTTTGGCAATGAGTGAACGGTTATAATATATGTGTACTGATGAAAATTAGCCCGAAACTAATGGGCACCTTATAATCTACACAATGAAATTTAGTACTTAGGCTCAATATTTTATTTGAGACTGATTCTCGTGATTTCATTTGCCAGGAGTTATTGAGTTTTAAAAATTTTCTAACAGCAAAATGTACTCGTGCACTCATTTATTTTTGATTTATATACAAAGCGTTTCACAAACTATAAACATAGTTAACCAAAGTTTCAATCAAATCAACTGAAAGTTTTGTTAATATATTTTTTGAAATTAATTTTTGACACGAATCTTCAAATTGATATAACTTTCAAATTTATGAATCAATTGAAATGAATCAGACACCAAATGTTATAATTTGATTTTTCATTTCAACTCTGAATTCCTGTAAACATTTTCAATAAGATACGAATGAGCAAAGTACTTCGATAAATGAAGGTGAGAACATTATTCAGATTTTGTCTATACTTCTACAGTTGAAATAAGAAAATTAACTTTTCATAAATGATATACCAAACAGATTTTATATTTTCCCAGGTTTTTAAACTTCAAATCATTCTCATATAAGAAAATCACTCCCATACAAATCCAACAACTGTCTGAGGCGGTTCTTTGAATTGACATTACTTTTTTTATGAGACAATTGCAATAAATCAAGCACTAAATATTAAGTGGAGCCTAACACAACAGATTAGTAGAAAACCGCACCCGAATCTGTTGAGGCATAAACGCACAGACCAACCGACAGGGATCAGTAACACATATTTTACGTCTGGTTAATTTTCATTTGTCTCCAAAAATATTCAGTTAATCATCAATTTTCATTCTGTCCCTTCAAAGTAGTCCCCTTCAGATATAATACACTTGTGCCAGCGTTTTTTCCAATCGTCGAAGCAGTTCTGATTGCACTTTCTGGTATGTCCTTGAACGCTTTCAGTAATTCGGTTTTTATCTATTCAATCGTCGCAAAACGCCGTCCTTTCATGGGTCTCTCCAGTCGTCGCAAAACGCCATCCTTTCATGGGTCTCTTCAATCTTGGGAACAGGAAAAAGTTGCAGGGGAACAAATCTGGTGCATACGGTGGCCGAGGCATGATAAAGGTGTTGTTTTTGGCCATTATGATGAGTGGGCAGGTGATGCAAAAGACATAAATTGTTTTTCCACAGTATCGGACGTTTTCTTCGTATTTCTTATCGCAAGCGACGCATAACTTCAAAATAATACTCCTTATTGACCGTACGACCATGCGGCAAGAACTCCTGATGTCTACGCCACGATAATCGAAGAAAACAGTGTGCAAAACCTTGACATTTGACAGAACTTGGCGTGCTTTTTTTGGTCTTGGTTCTCCTGAGCTCTTCTATTGGGACGTTTGGTTCAAAGTCATAAACATATACCCATGACTCTTTACCAGTTACCCATACCTGTCACCAATTTTGAAACAAACTTCGCTGTCACACGTTTCATGACCAAAATTTCCGAAACAATCGTATATGCCGATATGCCGACGTCCTCAGCAAATTATCTAATATTGATTCGGCGATTTTTCATAACAATTTCCTTCACTTTCCCAACATTTTCATCGGTTGTTGATGTGCTGGGATCCCAGCTCAAGCGTCGTTATTTACATCTTGCCTTTCTGTGAAAAGCTTGTACCATCGTAAACATTTTTTTTGACTCGGAGTGCAATCAACGTATGCCACTGCCAACATTTGAAATGTTTTTAAACACTCATTTACATATTTCACACAAATATTTATGCAAACTATTTGATCCATTTTTTTCAGTAGCAGAAAATAGCTGGAAATGTAAAACATTTCTAACTTTTATTCCTCTCATCAACAAACTAAATATGTTAAACAGCTAAAACTGTGATCATATGTTCGATACGAGTGTACCAACACAAAAAACCGCCAATCGAAAGTACGTAGCCCGCAAAATTTGAACATTCACTTTATTTTTTGAACAGACCTCCTATGTATTGATTGGTTTGAATTTACAATGTCATTCCAAATTCACTTGCAACCTTTTAAATTTCAACAACTTAATAGTAGCTCTGAATAAATGAAAATATTAATGAAACGTCGGAAAAGAGAAAAGTATTCTAGTTCTTCACCGTAACTTCCGATTCCATATATCTTTTGTTTGGGCAAAAGGGTAGGTAGGTAGGTCTAAAGTGAGTGGGTCTATTCGACCCTCCACCGCAACCCACAGGGGTTTATTGTGGCTCACACCTATTCACACTCTGCCAAATAAACCCAGCTTCTTGACCAAGCCGATTTGTTTCTATGGTGAGTGGTCTTTCAGGTCAGATGGTGACAGTGCAGATCTGCTGAACTCAAAGAACCAAATTCGGTCCCCAGCGGGGCAGGCACAAAGTATATGATCTGCTGTTTCATCATTTTTCAGACAGAGGCGACACACACTGTCTTCCGACAGTCCAAGTCTCTGCATATGATGATTCAAATGACAGTGACCTGTAAGAAGGCATGTTATACATCGCAGTTCATTACTACTGTAGTCCAACAACTGTTTGGTATCAAGCTTCGAAGGGTGAATAAACGCCTTGGAGTGATAAAATCCTGGAAGATTCTGCCAGAAGTTCATAAATCTTCTTGTCATCCAGGTGTTAAGTGTTTTTTGGCAAAGCCCAAAGCGATGCCAATGACATGTTCTGGTCCAATGCCTTTCAGGCCAGTATGGCTAGGAATCCAGACCACAGACAATCTTTTAAGTCTTCCTATCGAGGAAAGTCGTTTTTGGCAGTTTGCTACCAATTTAAACGTTGCTCGGTAGGATCCAAGAGCTTCCAACGCCGCTTGACTGTCCGAAAGTATTTTTATTGACTTGTGAGTGAGGTTGGAATTATCCAATCTCTCCGCACACAATTCAATAGCGTAAATTTTGCGACTAAAAATACCTGCACCTGAACCGGAAGGTGTTTTTGAACCAACAACTATCTGCTCTTAATATTTACTTCTCCCGCAAAAGGATATGTTATATTTTCCGAAAACACATGTTTCAATATTTTCTAAACGAAAACCTATTTTTGTTTGTTTGAAATTTGTTGACAATGTTTCATGGTGAATTTTACTAGATCGAACTTCCATTGTCTAATATGATTCTAATAAGATTCGAAATCTATGAGAGAACAAATAAAATTAGAATGAATATCTAATATATCAATTATATATAAGCAATAAAACGTGAAATGAAAATCGTTTCTGTTTTACTCTGGTCATTTCCATCTTTTATCTTGATTATTTTATTCGTTTTATGGGATTTTCATTTCAGGTTTTATCGCTTATATATAATTGATAATCCAGCTATTCATTTTAATTTTATTTGTTTTTTTTTCACAGATTTCGGATCATATCAGACAATGGAAAGTTTGAGATAGAAATATCGTTATGGTTTTGTTTTTTATGGAATATAACTAATACTACCTCAATACTATATTATTGTAAGATAACGATCAAAAATATCTACATTGATTGCTTACCCATAATAAATGAGAATCATGTTTCGATAATAATTATTCGATATCTCTGAAAAAGGGGTTGGTTGGGTAATAGGATCAATTTTTTCTTAAAAAAACAATTGTACGAAAAAACTACTTTTCGAGCCCCGAAGAAGAATTAAGAAGAATTTAATTAAATTCGACAAGAATACAATTGTTTTCTTGAGAAAAAATTGATCCTGTTACCCAACCAACCCCTTTTTCATAAAAATTATTGGATCACGAAACTAGTTAACTGATTATTGAATATATTTATAATTATTTGATAATCTGAGGAGCTTTTTTTCAAAAATAGTACGTTGCTATGTCGATTTTTCATTGAATACCATGTACAATCTACAATATTTTCATAAAATATCTATTTTATCGGAACTACATCTTTCATTTGGGTTTATAATCATAAAATAATCTTATCTGTACGTTAAATGTATGACTTTAAAGTATCATGTCGTTGAAAAGTATTGTTACTTTCCTCGTCAAATTGAAGGTACCCACCTAAATATTTCACTGTAAACGTCAAAGGCAAATCGTTTACGTTGATCACGAGCTCCCTGTCACCCATCATGAAGAATCTGTCAACCGAAAACTGCACCTGTATCACAAATGAGCAAAATTTCAAACAATAAACCGCTGGTCTACACCACCTTCACACCACCAACGTAATCGACATCTATTTTTTGTCATCCTGTGTGACGGTTTGTTTTCTGGCTGGTATCGCCATTATAATTCCCCCTTTCGTTTCTCACCTGTCGTCCCCCACTTCGTCCGGTGTTATCTCCTATAGATTCACCTATATACATGAAAAAGATAACACGTTACGTGGTACGTACATGCATGATTTTCAAACATTCTTGTTTCGCATGGTTGACCCGTTGTATCTAGGTACTACCTGGTGTTATTGTTTCCCTTGTCACAGGAAATTTCGCGTGAGTCACAGTATTCTGATCTGATGAGCGACGGATATGTAATGATGTGAGTTGACTGTGTTTTCATTATTTCATTTAATTTTTGAAATCTGTCTGTAATAATCCATTTTTTGAGATCGGGTTTCAATTACGAGTATTACGTCACTTGCGTAAGTTCTACTTCATGTCAAAAATTACACTAAAACAAAATCCGGACTGGAATACCGTGGTCGAATCAAACCTCAAGTACCAAACTTTTTGTCTGTTACTGCGGCGGACAGCATCAGTAGCAGACGAAACATTTGGTATAGTCGAAGTAACCTTTATTGTGAATACTTAAAGCTATCGGCATCTCAAAGGCCTAAAAAACCAATACAGAGGAATAATGCCGCTGCCAACTAGTCCACGTGGACTGAAGAATTGGCGGTTTCTATTGGATAATTTTTACTAAGAGACTTTTATGATTGGCTGAAGAGTCATAAAATTAAATTTGAAGTCATGTTACGGTGACGAATAGAATGTGGGGATGAGTATCGCCGTTGTTCCGTCAATGTTCAGTTCAGGAACTGATCGCGATTTAAGTGTTGAAATTCGATATTGGTGCAGTTATAATTACTTAACATTTTTCTTCTATCTGTTTAAAATGTGGTATCCTTGGACAAGTACCAATAGTAATAACGAGTGTGATAACAACGCATACTTTGTCTGTGTAGTGATTCCAATAGCGATGGTGAACAATGCGAAAAAGAGATACCAGTGAATACGATTCGAATGCATTTGAATACTGAAACACAAAGAGTATGTTTCAATGTATATAAGAAGCTACATCTCAGGTTTGGTTTCGAGGGAAAAAACTGTTACAAGCAACATCAGATTTGACCAAAATTCCTTTCTCAGCTGTACATAAAATAGTCAAAAACAATCCTTATGAACGAAAGACGCGATGTGATACGGGATACGACTATTACAAAAGCAATGAGATTCCTACAACTGAAATCATAAGGAAGAAATCGAATTCTTCCCGCCATAACGTGAGCTGCTGTGACAAACTATTCAGAATTGGATAAAGAACCTAGGATTTAGATTTAAAATTTTCTATTTGAACGAAACTTGGTATGACACTCACGACACAGTTACGAAAGGGTGGACTGATGGTTCGAGAATGTGTACGCCTAACATGCCTGCAAACAAAGGATCGCGACTAATCATTGTGCATTGCGGAGGAAGTAAAGGATGGGTTCCGAATTCTTCGAAATTATGTGGAAAAAAACTTGAGGACTGCAATGTTTACTATCATAAGACAATGGAAGCTAATATTTTTGAGGAATGGTTTGAAAACACATTGATCCCAAATTTGGATGCGCATAGTGTAATAGTTCTTGACAACGCTTCCTATCATTCGCGACAACTCTTCAAAGTACCGAATGAAAATTCGAGGAAAGATGAAATACAAAGTTTTTTTAATGGATAACAATTTGTATTTTGAAGATAACTATACCAAAAACCAACTACTTGAAGTTTTACAGATATTACCGAAGAAGACTAGCAGAAAAGAATTAAAAAAGTAATTTTAGTTGAAAAGGACTATGTGGAGATTGGACACTTCCATATTAATGGTGGAAAGAAATTCATTATTGATTTAAATGACGACAGTGATAGTGAAAGAGAGAACATGGAAAAGGAATTATCAGACGCTTTCGAAGAAAGTTAGTGAAGTGTTATTGAAGCGATCGATTTTATATATATTTGAAATATGAAAACAAGCCTGGTTTTTCCAATTTTTCTAGTAAAATTTTAGATTATGTGAAAAAGTGGTTCATACGAAAGTACATTTTTTTATTTCCTATAAATTGTACCTTAAACTTTTTCTAGATAGAAAGTGGGAATCGAAAAAAAAACATTTTCCACCTTCAAAATTCACACCATTTGATTCCCCATCTGTTTAATCGACTTCAAGTTATTTTTTCCGTATTGAGCATAATAATGTCTTTCCTCAATAGTTATTTTAATGCTGATGTTAATTCCTCTCTTTTTTTCGAAAAAATCATTGTATATTCTTGAGAATCGTCAATTTTTAGCAGACCTTTGGAAAATTTTATTTAGTCGGTGGAGGAATGCATTGCCTTAAATTGGTCATTTTGGTGTTTACTAATTCCTTGTGCTAATGAATACTACAAGAACATATAATTTTCATAATTGACGTGGAAATGTTTTGTCTACTTTGAAATATTTCACATTTGTTTAATATAAACAGAACTATAGTTCGTTCAGTATTGTCCGAGAGTAAAAGAATTTCAAGAATGCAAACATGTCGCTACATCAAAGAAAGCAACATAGTCGTCTCAAGCAAATAGCACTGCAATTCACCCACAAAATCATTGAGATATGTCTACCCTCTATATCCCTTGAGGACGCCGCTAACGAGCCATTAAAATAGAGATATGCGACAAAGAACGCGAAAACACCGATAAAGAATGCGAAAATACCGCCAAAAGAACCGCTCGATGTTTTTTCTGATATTACATTCAAGATAATATTAATAAGCGTCGGTATTAATATAAATTTTCCATTGATATATTCTGTATGATAAGAAGATAATTAAAATATGGTGAAAACTAATAGTGTTTAAACATTTTATTTTGGGAGGGACAATTTATATTTGAAATAGTTTTTTATCATTTAGAATTGTTACCTTCTACAGATCTATAAAATAATCAGAATATTAAATTCACAAATGTAGAGAGGGCTGCATTTGATAAATTATCTTTTTGGAAAAATTTTGGGAAAAAAATCAAATTTGTCATTAACTCGAATTTAAAAATTTTTGCATATTAAAACAAATATGTACCATCTGGTGACGATTTAAAGACTCTATCCATTTTCTTTATCCAACCTATTTAAATCAAAACATTATAATTCGTAGTTATGATTCGTCTTTTGATGTAAATAAATTTGATTATTATTAAATTATTATTATCATTGACACTGATCGTCGGTATGATAATGAAGATGGATAAAGTATTCGAAACATCACCAGATAAGTATACAAATAGAATAGATTTCCGCAGTTAGAAATTTGAACATCTGATTTTGAGTTGAAACGCGTTCAAAATTTTGCGTTGTTCGACGTTTCGACTTCGACATATTCAGGAAGTAGAAAAGTGTGGAGAGATACACTTTATATATTCTTGTTGGTTTGGAAATGAAGATTCATATTCCTCATTGGATTTTATAGTTGATTCAGAAACAATTTTATAGATTTAATGGGAATACTTACTTCGAATGAGACATTGCGATAATTTTAATCTGTACTTTCTTGGTTTTTTCTCATTTTGTCTTCAATCGAGAACCGCCTGCCCGGTACTGACGATGCCCAATAGGCTGAAACAGCTGTCTACCGGTGGCTCTTAAATTGAAATCATTTCTGAACAGATTATAACAGAACTCGCCTAGTAATATTTTATAACTACATAGAAAGCGTTTCAAATATGGCGGCATAAACAATACATGCTCTCCCTGAAACACTGAATTGTATCCTGAAAAGATGCGCCGAAAAATACTCAGGATGGGATAAATTCACAATAATACAAAACAATTGAATGAAATTGAATTAGCAGATCTTAGCACTATTCACCATTACTATCCCGACATCCATTACCATCTGACGACACCGCTTTCTTCAAGTACCTATAAACTTTTCATATGCACATTTATGACATTGCGTACGTGTGTAATACATTGAATTTGACCCATTCACCATCACCCATTTTTTGTATATCTGCAAGCACCGAACCGAATATAGGATATGCTTCTAATACCTCGACTTACATGTCAACGTGATACTGTTACGTCTATGTGTTTTTTAATTGATTGGTAAACTTAGTATCTACTCAACAAACTTATTCAAAAACAAAAATATAACTTATACTTGTTCTAATAATTTGACACACACTTTAGACTCGACTAATAACCGTATTTCAATGAATTTCAAGAATTTAGATAGGTAAACATATCCTTCAAGTGAACATGGTATACTTATCACATTAACAATAATAATTGATTATTAATCATATCATATGGTGGTAATATATTTGACATATTTGTTAATTCCTTTCAATCTCTTTGTTTAAATTATGATGAATATATTTCAAGAAATGCTGAATAAATAAAATTAAAAATTGTACTTTTTATTATTATATACAGGGTGTGCCAATGAGAACGAAACAAATCCGTTTTCTCATAATTGGCGTTTAGTAGGTACTCTAAACTGCTCGTACCCGTCAATTTTCATTTTAGGGGAACAATCTTTTGTCGTTCAACCTTGTGACATCCAACCCACAAATCTTTTAAAGAAGAAAGGTCCTCTACACTACTCGCGCACGACTGTATTAACACGTACTTCTTTTAGGTTGAGTTATGAGAAGTAAAGGGGAAGCTTAAAAATTGAGCGATACGTCGTTTGCAAGGTCAGCTGTTTCTTTTTTCAACACTTTGTACAGTTTCAAGTTTGATGCAGTAGATGTCGAGATAAAACGTTATACAGCAAACCGGACAAAAAAAAATTTCCATTTTAAGGTTTCAAGGCCAATTTTTCAATGGGTAATTTTTAAATAATGTCAATTTTCAACAGAATTGATTACTTACAATTATTGAACTTCATTGTGAAATCACTATATCCACTTATATTACAGCACAGTTGTTTAACAACAGAATTCTCTCACCGTAAATATCAGCTAAAAATGAAGAAAAAACCTTCAAATGAAATAGTGGGAAACGAAGGGGACGTATACTTGCAGTTGTTACAAGACACTGTCTTTTCCAAATTGACAGAGACTTCTTGGACATGGATATTACAATGAGTTGACATTTATTACTGTTGTCTGACAAATAATTGAAGAAGGTGATTAATAAATCATCACGTGAACAATATTCATCCGGAATCACGTGGCAATCAGTCGAAAGCCTAAGCGCTTCTGTGTAGAATAATAGAGGGGTCAGTGTGTGATTAATTGTCAGGTAAAAATTTGCATCATTAATGCGAATGAATCACCTTTTTCAGTTGTTTGTTAGACATTGGATCTCTCTGCTGTCGTCATTATTCGAAAGAAACCTTTTCTGGTAGATTTATCGATCGAAAAGGGCTAATGAAATGGTTAGCAAGGTCACCTAATTTTATTCTGTTGGATTTTAGTTGTTTATGTGGGGTTACTTGAAGAGATTACAATTTATAAGACTCAACCAGCATTTCTAGATTATTTACGTCATCGAATTATTGATGATGAATGTTGAAACATCACATCCGAAATGCTTCGGAACATCCGAAACCACTTCGAACTAAACCTCCATCAGGAGTTTAATTTCTTGTGAGGTTAACACTTCAAAAGTGTGTTGAGAATGACTGTCCCCTTTTTTTGTGAAAAATGAGATCACAAGAATTTTTGTGAACATTTGATAAAAACTAATTTCATGTTGACTTGTCAATAACTTCGACGGATAAATATGGGCAGGATATTATTTTATCCTCCTAATTAACTTCATTATCCCGAATGATTTTTTCAAAAGCCAACTATTTCGGCCTGTTTTGTTTTTATTGGCTCACCTTGTACTAAAGAACAAATAAATAGTCTTCATTTCAAAACCAACCGTTTATCCATCGGTGTTAATTCAGAATTTAATTTGAAATAATTATATTGACTTCGTATGGAAGTACGAATATGCATACATGGTAGTATGACAGTTTACCCATAATACATCTTTGTCAGTCTCGCCTTGATATCACGTCAGAATGTACAGTACGGATAATTAAATATATAACAATGATATTGGGTTGATAGGATTTTCGGTTTTAGTACTATGTTAACATCACTCGGTTGTTGGCGAGTCACCTCCATTTACGTAGTTTACGTTTACGTAGTTTCATTACATTACTCTGGAAATATTTAATTGTACGTATAAATCTGTGTATGGATTAAATAGGCGATTAGTCATCAGAAATTATTCATGCCATAGATGTTAACAACGAAATTTATTTTCTCAACTGACTGCTTGAATATTTTTACATATCTCCCTAAATAAGTGGACATGGTCAAGAAATCATTCTTGAATTAATTAATATTGTCTCCTGATAATGAGAATATCGTCGACAATATAATAACATTTTTCAAAATCGGTATCGAGGTAAATGTTATCACAAGATCGGTTCAAAGTGTAGCAAAATATTGGCATCGCAAAATGAAATTATCATCTTGCCACGTGAAGTTAGGCAGAACGAAATTTATTGAAAGTATTATGAAGTTCAAAGTGTAGTGAAATATTTGAATTAAATATTCAACCAAAATATTTTCCTATAATCAAAAATATGGAATAAATGTACTAGAGTGGGCTGAAAAGTCTTGGGATTTACACATAGAGGGCACTAGTTTTATTCTTTTTCAGTAAGTATTAACCTTTAAAAGGAATCTGTGGAAATTTCATGATATTCTAGTGATGATAAGTTTGTGAGTTATTGTGATAAGAGTGGCATTACTTTCGTTATTTTCAAAACTATGAATCAAAAATAACTTCGTGTTTTAATTTTACACTGCTTTTTGGTGGAAAAAATATTTTTAAACGAAGTAATGGTTTGAAAAGTGTTACAAGGGTTCCGCTCGATTAGAAACAACATAAAAACAAAAAAAAAAACCACAAAATCGTTTTGAATGAACGAAAAGTGGAGTTGCGTGAGTTATATTAGATTGTCGGGGAGCTAGCCCATGGCCTGATTCACTGCGACCTTTCTTGATCTGATGTGATGCTCCTTGGTTGTTAGAGCTGACCCATTCATGTAGCTGGCAGCTTCTGGTTTCACTTCCCCGCATGCGTGTCTCAGCCTTGCTATCGCGTCGCATTCACAGAGCACATGCAGTGCGGTTTCTTCCTCTTTTAGACAGAACCTTCATTGGGTTTCTTCTGTCAGACCCATGTTGCTCATATGTTTCCTGAGTCGGCTATGTCCCGTTAGTAGACCCACCACAACCCCTACAACCTCACGGTTGTGGTGTAGCGGGTCTTCCGTGAATCTGGGCGTTGGTTTCTTTATGAACTCTTCCGCCTGCCTCATTCTTGGGAGCTTATTCCACCATTCTATCGATCCGGCTTGCTTCTATGAATTTATGGATGTCTTTATATATGTTTTCGCTACCCCGCAGAAGAGTTTTGGGCCGAACATAACCTTGGATGCGCCTTCACGGGCTAGAACATCGGTATCCTTACCCTTGTGACCTTCATGCCCGGTATTCAAGCTAGAGTGACCCTATTTTGGGTATTTAGCTCCTTAAGTGCGCTCAGGCAGCTTCCCACCAGTCTTGAGAAGACTTGAAAAAAGCTGAGCGCCTTAATTGCCGCCTGGCTATCGGAGAAAGTGGCAATGGTTTTATTTGTGACCTTCTGCCTGTTTATTTTTCCTATGTAGTGTTCGATGACCGCTACTTCTGTCTTGAACTCAGTTGCATTATGTCCGAGGCTGAGAGCGAATCTCGTCTTTGCTTTACCTTGGTATAAACCGGCTCCCATTCCTTCTTGGGGCTTTGAGCCATTTGTATAACAAGTTTCTTCCGCTTTCACCAGTGGGTCGTTTTGCCAGTCCTTTCTACTTGGTATGATGATTTAGAAATCTTTTTGAAAGTTGTACTGCGGAACTGTGTTATCCACTGGCATTCCTAGTATCGGATCTGCCTTCAGTTCATTGTACAGTTTCAAGTATGCTGTACCGTGATTGGGGTTTGCCACTGCATTAGCCTGTGTGTCACCAGTCGAGCTTCTCTTTGTATATAGATGTGTAATAGTGGAAGTCTGAGTAGGACCTCAAGTTCTGTAGTTGGGGTCGTTCTCATGGCTCCCACGACACTTAGGCACACCAGCCTTTGTATGCCGCCTAATAGCCTAGCCGTACCCGATTGCCTTGTTCTTGTCCACCAAGTTACTATACTCTATGTTATCATGTGTCTCACTACCCTTGTATATAACCAGAGTGTCATTTTTGGGTTCAGCCCCCAATTTTTCCCGTACATTCTTCTGCAGATTCCTAGGGCTATGCTGGCCTTATGTGTTGTTCTTTGGATGTGGAGGTTCCACTTGAGCCTGTGATCGAAAGTCACACCGAAGTATTTGACTTCCATGGCGAAAGGTATGTCCATTTCATTGAGTATTGGTGGTTTTAGTCCTCTCACCACTCTTTTCTTTGTGAACACGACGACAGTGGTTTTTTGGGCATTCACTTAGAGATTCTCATGCTCACACCATCTGCCGACGATGTTCAAAGCTCTTTGCATGCGCTCCGAGATGAAGCCTGCAAATTTCCCTTTTGTGACTATCACCAGATCGTCAGCATATCCCAGGCAATATGTGCCTTCTTCAGATAGCTTTCTGAGGAGATCGTCTACCAGGGTTGCCCATAGCAATGGCGATAGTACGCCTTTTTCCCCAGTGCGTCTATAAGTGACTCCGTGGATACAGCTACTGCAAATTCTTTGTCGTCCAGCGACTTAGATAGTTGTCTGTTTAAGTCGTCCAGTGCCAAATCTGTCGATTTCCCAGGCTGGATATGCATCTTGACGAGCACTAAGAGGTCTTTCCTTCAACGTTTTGTCTCTTATGTATCGATCCAGTAACCTTTCAACGGTTTTCATTAGAAAGGACATTAGACTGGTAAGTCTGTATGACTTGGGCGTTTGATCTAATAGTTTGCCTATTTTGGGCAGGAAGACTACTTTCACTTTTTGCCATGATTTTGGAATATATCCCCAGGCCACGCAGGCTCTGAGAATCCTGCTCAGATGTGGTATCAGCACATACAGTCTCCAGCCTCCAATCCTCCGCCGTCGGCCTTCTGTGCCTTGTTGGGAGAAGGGAAGGCCCTCCCGAGAGCCCAGGTTCAGATATCGTTGGGAAATGGGCTATCAACCATTAGCCTTATACTTTATCTTTCCGTTTCTGTGTAGGTTCCGTCTTTTTTTTGGGTAAACCAACTAAGCAGACAGTATTTTCCTATTTTCCTGGGCAAGTAGTCGGTGGATTCTTGCACAAGTGGGCGTTTCTTTCACCTCCAAGCAAAACCTCCTCCATGAGTCTTTTTGCCTTCCGGATTTCTTTGTTATACTGCGTAAGTTTTTTCTTACATGTGTCCCAGTCTTGGTTTTCTTGCGTTAGTTAGCCGACATTGTAGAGATATCAAAAGAACGTGTTGGCTTCATATTGCATCAACATTTGACTATGAGAAAGCTCTGTTCAAAGTGGGTTTTGATGATTCTGAGCAGTGTTTGGCCTTGTTCAAACATGAAAAACCGGAATTTTTGCGTCGATATGTGACAATATATGAAACAAAGATCCATTACTTCACTCCGGAATCAAAACCATCGTCATCTGAGTGGAGAGCAACTGGTAAACCTCGTTCAAAGCGGCCGAAAGCACAACAATCGGCTGGAAAGGTTTATGGCTTCTGTATTTTGGGATGTTCGTGGTGTAATATTCATCGACTATCTTGAGAAGGGAAATACCATCAACAGTGAATATTATATAGCGTTATTGGAGCGTTTGAAGGCCTCAATTACGGAAAAACGATCTCTTTTTTTTGTACCTTGGGAGCTGTCTGACTTGTCCATTTAGTCCAAGTCTCCAGAAAACACTGCAGCCTCTTGGGCTTATTGCATTTATTCTCCCATCTTCTCATGACACCCATTCCATCAGTCTCGTTCCCTGTACTAGTTTGTACAGGTTCCGTGTTGGATGTTCGTCATATTCTTCTTGGCGTAGTTTTGTACGTCCTGTTTTGCCTGCCTCCTGTAATTCAGTGCCTCACATTCGCAGTTTGTACAGGTTCCGTGTTGGATGTTCGTCATATTCTTCTTGGCGTAGTTTTGTACGTCCTGTTTTGCCTGCCTCCTGTAATTCAGTGCCTCACATTCGCATAAGATGTGTAGAGCTGTTTCTATCCCTTCGTTGCATAATCTGCAGCTGAGGTCTCCGTTGTACAGCCCCATTCTATTCAGGTGTTCTCTAAGCGGACAATGACCGGTTATTCTGAGCCTATCCCTACTATATTGAAGTAGTTCTTCAGTTCTTTTCTCGGACGGTTCCCTAATGAAGGTTCTACTGTGTTTGTTGCCAGCTACTTTTTTCCAGTACTCTGTGTGCTTCTTATTGGTCCATGTCCTAATCTGGTTTCGTATTAATGATTTTGGTACCTCCAGAGCTGGTTCAGGACCTATATATGAAGTTGATGATCCGCGTCTAGCGCATTCATCAGCTCTATCATTACCTGTGATTCCTGAATGCCCTGGCACCCAGTACAAAGTTAATTTGTTCCTGTTTGCAAGTTCATTCAGTTCTTCATGGCATTCCCAGACCAGTTTTGATGTCACCTTCGGGTTTGTCAGAGCCCCTAGTGCGGCTCTTTCTGTCTGTAAAAATATTAATCCGCTCATTTCTTTGAGGTCTCAATTTAATAAGATAGCATACACTTCTGCCTGGAAGATGGGTGTGTATAGTCCTAGCGGATAGCTGTAGTTTAGATTTCTATCCGCTCGGTATATTCCAGCTCCCGTTCCATGTTTGTTGTTCGATCCATCTGTATACCAGGTGTTTTTTCCAAACATGTTTTCCGCTTGACTAATGGTCTTCCACTCTTCACGGCTTATGATTTTGGCCGTGAAGTTTGTGTTAAAGTTTTACTTGCACATATTCAATATATTTCCAGTCTGAATTGGCCCATCCTGGCCTCCCCCATTATCACAAAGTGTAAAGGAGGTAGATTCAGGAGTGTCTCCAATGCAGCTGTTGGGGTAGTTCTCATTGCTCCCGTCATTCCCAAACATGCAAGTCTTTGCACCTTACCTAGTTTGTTGATGGCGGTCGCCTGCTTCATCTTTGGCCACCAGATCAGAGATGCGTATGTTATCATGGGTTTAACCACCATCGTGTATAGCCAATATACCATGTCTGGTTTTAGCCCCCATGTTTTTTCATAGGTGCGTCTGGCGACCATCAGTGCTACCTCCGCTTTCCTCTTTATCCTGTCCAAGTGTTGATTCCAGGTCAGTTTGGAATCTAGGATTACTCCCAGATATTTAACCTCCCCCGCCACTTGTATTTCTTCACCTCGAAGTTTTAGAGGTCCGAGACCCTCCGTGTTAGTCCTCTTGGTGAATGCTACTATGGATGGGCTTATGTTAAGCCCTTCTTCCTCGGTCCATCTTGTTATAATGTTCAGGGCCTGCTGCATGCATCCCTTCACTACATATCGAACCCATTTGAAGAAAAATAAAGTGCTACTTCATCAAGACAATGCACAGTGTCACAAATCAATGAAAACGATGCCAAAATTGCATGAAATGGGCCTTGAATTGCTCCCGCATATACCCGGAAAAAAAAGATTCTTTGAATGAAAGAAAATTCACTTCATTCAAAGAAATAAAAGTGTCATATATGCACGACAAAATATTTTGTCGCAAGAAAAAAGAATTCTTGACTCCCAACTATTTCTTCAAGCATATGTTCATTGTATCAAACAAATCTTTGATTGAAACAATCGCATCCATCAATTATTTCAATTTGAAGAAGAATTGAATTCAAATACTATTTTGTCTAATTTATATCGAGAATGAGTTAAAGAAATTGGAATATTCTATCAAAGAAACAAAATTTAAAGATGGGTGAACTGATTGAAGTAATCAAATGTATTTTTTATTTGGGTAAAATTTATTTCGAAGAAACAATCTGTAAGATGATGGAGAGCTTTGCTTGTTTTGATAATGGGAAAATTTCCACTGAAGTACCAATTTTGTTAAACAAATAATGAATACTAGTTGAACGAACAATGTTTATAACTCATTGTGTCTTGCCTTTATAGTAAAGCATTTCAAGAGTTCAAAATTAGTATGAATAATGATGAATCAAATGAAGTAGAATTTCACTAGTTCGGACTTCTATTGTCTACTATATAAAATGATTTGAAATCCCTGAAACAAGTAAAAAAGAAGAATTGAAAATGACTTGGAATATCTCCACTTTTTATTTTCATTTCCTTTTTTTATTTCTGTATTTTTATTTATTCAATTGTTCTATTTTTACTTGTATTTTATTTCACTATCATTTCATTTCAGGTTTATTTTCGTTAATATAATTGTTATTTTCAGCTATTCATTTTCAATTCTTCTTTTTTAGTTGTTTCAGGGATTTCAAATAATTTTATATAGTAGACAATGGAAGTCGGAACTAGTGAAATTCATCATGAAACATTGTCAATCACCTTCAAACAAAAATGAAATAGAGTTACAAATCAAAATCCTTCCCTCTTGTTTGGATTTGGTTGTTGAATTCAATCAACCAAATATTATACTAATTTGAGTATCAACATCTCGTTGGTAGTAATGGAGCTTCAGATCGGTTCTACTGAAAATTACTTTTCCCATCTCTGAAACTTTAATATACTTTTTACCGTCAAATATTTTTCCATAAAAAGAAAATCATTAGACCACCGATTGCCATCTCCTGCTGATGCTGATTCGATTATTGCCTGAAGTTTGTAGATAAAAAGCATTACATAGTTTTAGTATTGGGAAAAGTACATTTCGGCAGAATCAGAAATACAGAGAATTAGTGATATAATTTACATGAATCTCCGATCGAAATAGATCAAGTCATTGAATAATTTTGAGAATATAGTTTGTTCAACAACCCAATTTCTTAATACATGAAATGAAATTTCTATCATTTTCTCAACTGGATTATTGGTCTACTTACGGTTCACGATTTTTTAATGAGCTGCTGATGGGAGTCTTGCGGATAATATTTCATATTCAATACTGATTATGTAAATGCCATGGAAAATTTTTCAACATGAGAATGAGCAAAATATAAATAAAAATCCAGAAGTTTTAGTAACAAATTTACTCAAAATTATCAAATTATAATAGACTTCTACAAATATTTAAATAAAAATATAAATTATTCACCAATGTTTAATCCTGATCTAACACAATAACATATTTTGTATTTTCCAGTCTCTTGATACTCTATAAGAACTTAATGAATAAAAATAAGGGAAACGAAACCAAATTAATATTTTCTATAAATATTATTTTCATTAATAAAATAGTGATTGATTTTTTAGAATACTGTTGAAGTAAATTTTACAATGATTTTGAAATAAAAACATATGTCTACAAAAGCAACTTCTCTATTCTCTATGGTTTTCAACAGTAGCCTCTGGGTAATCAATAGATTTGGTGGAAGTTCCTGATGTTGAAGGCGAGTTCGATACAAGAAGTGAAGATGTGATATCTATCAGAATTCGATTTGGAAACCTTTCACTGAAGTAATGTATGGGCACGTGCTTGAAAAAAACTATGTCTGTTTATCCAATACATGCTATTCATAATTACTTCAAAATATGAAATGAAAGAAAGTATATGAATATCAACATACCTGTGAAAACACTGAAAAACTTCAAACCACGTATAATAAACAAAAAATGTAAACCTCTCATATCCTTGGAAAATGCAAAACTCATTTTATTCTTGTTCCATTCGTGATTAGTTTACGGTTCTTGTGCAAACGTAAATGGTGCCGACCGGCACTGTAATTCTTAGGAGTATTTCAACTATACCATTTCTTTCAAGGAAATAATTTAATTTTTCAAACCAACAAATAATAAAAATATTGAAATGAAATTATCCATAGGCTTGAAAATATTTCCAAAATTAGTTAAATGTAATGATATGTATTGTTGAAGTGAAAATAAATATTCAGCTGATTCAATTATACAGAGTGTCCAAGATAAGGATCCTAAGCATGGGAATCTCAGTATCTGTTGGAGATACAGCTTAGGTTAAATTAAGAAAAAGTTGTGTTCTTTAAAGCTTATTTACATGCCGTTTAGAAACTTGAAGAATTTTCATGGCCTGCTGAGATATTTGGAAAAAAAGAGAATTTGACAATATCAATTTTATTTTTTTCTGACTTTATTTGAAAAGATATCAAAAAACGAATAACACTTTTTCATTGGCGCTTTCAAGGTACTACACGATGGTATTTTTAGTTTTTATATCCGACGTTTCGTTTTCAAAAACCCATCATCAACTTTATTTTTTTAAATAGCCCGAAAAAAAAGTACACCCTGTATCTGATTCCATTTTTTATTACGAATTCAACGGTGTAACACATGCCATTGTTTTCTTTTTAGTTTAAGAAAAAATTGCATTTTTCCTATTTTTAAAATGTATTTTTAAGTAGGTTAATAATGATTTTTTTAAAGTAATGAAAACAACAAAAAAATTAACGCATTTTTTTATTTAATTCAAAGGAGGTGTTCAAACAGGTTTCCGTTATTTTCCAAATATAAGTATGATCTTCTAACTGTAGAACTTAAAACATCACGTAACATCTCTGGTGTAATACTGTTAAATGCGACAGTTACACATTCTCGTAACTGCTGTTCAGTTTCAAAAGAATGTTGGTAAACCCGGTTTTCAACAAAACCCCATATGAAGAAGTCCAGAGGAGTTAAGTCAGAGGATCGCGCTGGCCAAGACACTTCACTAAAGGTTCCAATCCACCTTTCAGGAAATCGCTGCGAAAGATACCCTCGAACTTGTCTAGAATTATGTGCAGGAGCACCGTCTTGTTGAAACCAACAGTTATTGACCTGTGCCAGAGGTAAATTATCTAAACAGTCTTCTACATAGTTTTGCAAAAAATGATGGTATCGTTCGGCGGTCAAAGAATTATAGTAAAAAAACGGACCTAGTATTTTAGTTCCTAAAATTGCACACCACATATTAAACCCAAAACGTTCTTGATGTCTTGATATTTTCTTAACACGCGGATTTTGCTGAGCCCAGTAATGCGTATTGCGGCGGTTGAAGATACCATTATTAGTGACCATACTTTCGTCGGACCATATTATTTTTGAAGGGAAATTATAATCTTCTCACGCGCGTGTATACCATTCGCAAAAATTTCGGCGCCGTTCGAAATCCCCTGGTTTAAGTCCTTGGCAAATCCTAAATTTATAGGGGTGATATCTATTTTTACGCAAAATAAATTGAGCTGTGGATTTGGCTACTCCTACATTATTTTCGATTTGCCTAGTTGATATTTCAGGGTTCTCAACAACTGCTTGTAAAACATTATTTTGGGCTTCTTCTGAAGATTCCTTTTTTCGAGATAAAACAGGCTTTTTAAATGAACCATATTCTTTTAAATTTCGAGCCAGCTCTAAGAAAATGGACTTACATGGCTGCTTTCTTTCTGGATATGTATTAAGATACATTGCTGCTGTATTTACAGTATTTTTGTGGCACAAAATGTAGCACGTTAGCATGTCAAACTTTTCTTCATGACTATAATGCTCACCCGGCATATTCGACGATAATAATACAATATTATCTATTCAACAATAAACAATAATAACGACAACAGTAACAATAACTCTAAAAACAACAACTCGACAAACAGGCTAACAACAACGACAATTACTATTTTATCGTGTAATTAAATAATATTTGACAGGCTCGGTGACAGGTATTTACGTCAAAGCATTTGTTTGCAACGCCTACTTAAAGATTTTTTTTTAAATAGAAAAAAAGTAATTTTCTTTTAAACTAAAAAGAAAACAATGGCATGTGATACATCGTTGAATTCGTAATAAAAAATGGAATCAGATACAGGGTGTACCTACTTTTGTTTCGGGTCATATAAAAAAATAAAGTTGATGATGGTTTCTTGAAAACGAAACGTCGGATATAAAAACTAAAAATACCATCGTGTAGTACCTTGAAAGTGCCAATGAAAAAGTGTTATTCGTTTTTTGATATCTTTTCAAATAAAGTCAGAAAAAAATAAAATTGATATTGTCAAATTCTCGTTTTTCCCAAATATCTCAGCAGGCCATGAAAATTCTTCAAGTTTCTAAACGGCATGTAAATAAGCTTTAGAGAACACAACTTTTTCCTAATTTAACCTAAGCTGTATCTCCAACAGGTACTGAGATTCCCATGCTTAGGATCCTTATCTTGGACACACTGTATATTAGTGTCAAAACAGCACCCCATAGTGCTAAACTGAATTGGAAAGTTTTCATTCAACAGACGTATTTTTGATTTGATGAAATTATATTGTTTGACTCAACTGAGTTATTTTGAGGACTTAATAAATTTTATTCTTGAAATGATCCACAATTCATTTGACTAAGTAAAAGACCTCTTTAATTGAAATATAAGAGAAATTAAAATGAGAACTCCATTTAGTCTCCTCAAAATTATCATCTAATCGATACAATACACACGTCGTTTGGAGTGATTGATATTTGATCAAAATGATTAATTAAATTAGACTTAATAAATTTCTTTAAAGCAACAAATCTTTTTTTTTCGTGGACCAGATTGGCTCCCAGCGACTACTAGCTATTCATAGACCTCAAAAAAATGCTCACCGGTAAAAAATTTCGCTCGATTGAAGAGGTTATTGTTGAACCTGAAGCCTATTTTGAGGCAAAAAGTAAATCGTTCTACCAAAGTGGTATTGAATAATTTGAACGGCGCTAGAATGATTGTGTAGCTCTTGATAGAGATTACATCGATGGATGAAGCCAATTTTGAACAAAAAATGCGTTTTCTTTCTTAGGCCCGGGACTTTCAGCCCAGGTGTTAAATTCTCCTATCGAATAGAAATTATGGAAAAAAACACTGTTTTTATTTGCAAACTGGCTTTGAAAGCACAACTAGGAAATATAAAACTCTCAGTGAAGACATGACCGAAGAAGCAATTGTATGGCGAAACACGTGTTGGGTTTTTGTGAAACCGTTTAGTGAAAATCTCAGCAATTGACACTAAAAATTCATAATATCTGTGGTTCAGTACCACATTATCAATTATTTCACCTGTTTCATTATTTTACTTGGCTATTGATGCTGCTGTTCTGATTGGACTGATTCCTCTCCACAACAGTGCTGTAAGGAAGTAAGGATGTTAGTCAGTGAAGTAACACACCACAAATAATTTAAACAATCTGACTTATCGCCGTAGATTTTTCATCCACACTTGTGTACATGATTTAGTTTTAGTTTTCTCAATATTTCAGTTGATTAAATACTACAATGGATTAGAACAACGATGAAGTAATGACTTGAAACTTTGTCAAGTCAAATCATGGTCTTTTTGTACGTTTTTTCTTTCTATCATTTAGGAAATTGTAGTAGCACACGAAAACTATCCCGTGACGACGGCTACTGTATATAATTGTTGATCTTTGTTCGCAAATAGTTTGCTTTTTGCATTAGATTTCAAATATTTAGCTTTGAAGACGGTGCTGCAGAAAGAGGCATTCGTACACGAATGTTCACTAACGAAATATTCGTAAATTAATGGATATTTGATAACGCAAGAGTGAATCTTGCGAAAGAGTTACAGCCAAGTTAAAGCCTTAAGAGCCAAAAAACACTCGAAAAGTTTTTCAACATCTTTATATGTACCACAATTTTTTTATTTTGAACCCCGTTGAATACGATTGATACATCTTTCTATTTTCCCAGCATTTCATTTCAGAAAAAAAACCGTATTAGTTAATTGGATACGTTTGCATGGCTCACGTCACAGAATCTACGTATCATCAGATCTTATCTTGTTACGACGTAGATGTTAATCAAGTAATTATTGTGACTTGGTTAATAAAAACAATTTGTTTTGAACATTTAAATTATATAAGTAAAGTGTTTGGCATTTTGACATTCCTCGGATAATAAACAATTGGATCTTGTCATTGATTTTAGAAGGAATCGAAGAATAGGTACCATACTAACATTAGTATGTTTACAATTTTTAAAAATTGCTTGATAAAATACATTTCAATGAGTTGTCTGTTAATTTTGTCTGTGTCCAGTCTCAGTTTGTTTGTGACCTAGTGCGTTCGTGCCAAAAATATTCGGAAAGTGTGCTTGAATCTGAATTAAATTCAAGGATAAGGGTAAGAACATTCTAATACTCACAAGTTTCTCAAAATTGATCTAGTTTGCTTGCTCAGGGTTCCTACCCACTGATATTATTTCCCTATTTTCATGTGATTTCCCATCGGTAACTAAGAAGGATGATGGATTTTGTTTCTGTTCGAATCTTGTAACGCTGCCAACTTCGTTTACTTGATATTACTGTGGAAATACGAATGAGTCCGAACAAAGCTTAATTACCTCATGAATTCGTCAAATATTACTTGCTATTTTCTACCGAATCTACACACAGTTTCTAGAAAAAGAAACAAGGGAACGTTTGTGCGTAAAAGTCGGTCGCTTTAAATAAAGATCCAATGCCGCATGACAGATGGCTGAGTTGAAAACAAACTTGACCTTGACGCCAAGTAAGATGTATTGTGGACTGACTAGCGGCCGGCGCGATGGATAAATACAGAGTGATCAAAAAAATCCGTCCAAGCAAGTTATAAAGTGGAGTACTTAGTCGTTCGTCATGGGCCATATTGAAAATAACTCCACAATACAAATAACAAAAACAAATCGTACCACTTGAACGTTAGTATGAATTGAATTGATAGAAATATGAATTGAAAAATCTAGTAATCGTTACTACAAAATAGAAATCGAAAGCTTCCTAATGCTACTGTTTCATATCATTCTATCAAAACATACAGTATCGTAAATCATGTCAGCGTAGTAAACGAAATAAAAAATAATCATATTTATTGATTTACCTACTCAAGTTTTGACGTAAAATGCTAATATTGTACCTGTTTCCTAGAAGTAATATTTAGTATAGACGAAGTAAACGATATTGTGTACTTTTGAAGTTGACGGCACTCTCAAAGACCAAAAAAACCAATACATAGAAATGAACTGGCTGCGAACTAGTCCACGCGGACTGTAGAATTGGCGGTTCCTATTGAATAATTTTTACTAACCGAGTGTTATGATTGGCTGAAGAGTCATAAAATTTAATTTGAAGTCACGTTACGGTGACAAATGAAATCGGGGAATGCGGGGATGGTTATCGCTGTCATGTTCAACCTGTTTAAAAACCTGTTTAAAAATAGTAATAACGAGTGTGATAACAACGCAGACGTTTTCCCGTGTAGTGATTCCAATAGCGATGGTGAACAATGCGAAAAAGAGATACCAGTGAATAACATTCGGATGCATTTGAACATTGAAACACAGAGAGTATGTTTCAATGTATATAAGAATCTACATCTCGAGTTTGGTTTCGAGGGAAACAAACTATTACAAGCAACATCAGATTTCCTTTTTCAACTGTACGGAAAATAATCAAAAACAAACCTTATGAACGCAAGACGCGATGTGATATAGGATTACAAACCAAACCTTAAGATGTTCATCAAATAAAATCAATTGACAAAACAATATACGACTGTTATAAAAACAATAAGATTCCTGCAACTGAAATCATGAGGAAGAAATTGAATACTTCCGGGCATACCGTGAGCTGCTGTGACAAAACTATTCAGAATTGGATAAAGAAACTCGGATTTAGATTTGAAATAATTAACAAACGTCAAGCAGTTATGGAAAACAAGAATAGTGGAATTGCGTAACAAATACTTAGAACAAATAACTGAATATAGACAAGAACAACAGCAAATTTTCTATTTGGCCGAATATTGGTATAACACTCACGACAGTTACGAAAGGGTGGACTGATGGTTCGAGAATGTGTACGCATAACATGCCTGCAAACAAAGGATCCCGACTAATCATTGTGCATTGCGGAGGAAGTACAGGATTGGTTCCGAATTCTTTGAAATTATATGGAAAATAACTTGAAGACTGCAGTTTTGACAGTCAAACCAAAAACCAACTACTTGAAGTTTTACAGACAAAACATTTGAAAACGTGTATGCCGTTGAAAGTATTGCTGAAAAGTATGGACACACCATACTGCGACTTCCCCCTTATTTTTGTGTTTTCAATCCCATCGAGTTGATTTGGGGAAAATTGAAATTACTTGAGTAAGTAGTATTCAGAAGTATTTTTATTATCACCGTGTTATTTGAATCCCTACTTTCCAACTCACCTATATGAACGGAATAATTATTATAAATATAATATATATATATATATATATATATATATATATATATATATATATATATATATATATATATATATATATATATATATATATATATATATATATATATATATATATATATATATATATATATTAAATAAAATCCATTGTGAAAATTCTATAAATACTATCATGGATAGTGTTATTAATTTTCATCAAGTAACTGGTAATAATTTGAAAACTGAAAGGTTTCCCACAGGACTACCAACGAAACATGCAATAGCAAAAAACGTGTCACATTATTTCCACCTTGAATATCTACAGGTGTTAGTGTTTTATTGATCATGTCTACGTCAGTTGCCTTATCAGTGTCGCATGGGAAAGCTAATTACACCTCTATTCATAAAACAGTTTATGTTATCACATCCCGTACCTAATATATAATGATAGTATCTCGTTAAGGTTAACAAATTGTCACTGTCAATTGAATCGATGTTTCGGATTTTTCATTTAAAAAAAGATAAGAATTCCCCTTCATTTTTTAAAGATAATATTGAAACATTCGTGTATATATAGGTTTTAATAGATTCTTTCGTAATTTTCAAAAATTTCATTGGTGAGTTGAGCTTCTGGGCGTCCAGAATATATCACAAATGAAAACTCATTCACGTTTCTGTGAGGTTATTTCATTGCAATGTTGAAATTCCATGAAATTTGGAATATTATATTGCAATAAACATAAAAGTAGATTGTTTGAATTCGTCTCAGACAAATATTATCTTTAATTTTTTCAGATATTATTTGCACATAAAATATCAATTTAGAATTATGCCGTCTGCATTTCTCCTGACAGTCAGTAGTTGGTTGTATTTAGTTATGAGTACATTGGTTTATGGACAATGATTATTTTTAACCTTGGGAAACTCCAATAATTTGGGTGTTGATAAAGGGGTGTCGTATAATTTGTTACTTTTTGAATTCAGAGAAAGGTAAGAAAAATTATCAGTTCGTTTTTCCAATTATTTCGTGCTTTCTATGCAGACGCAGACATGCAGTGTTCAAAATGCGAATGCGTTTTCTGATTGAAGCTACAAGTGTTTTATTCAAGAATATAATTTTGCAGTTCTGTTCATTTTATATTCCCATGGTATGTTATAGAGTTGCATTCTTAGTCTATTCTTAAGAATTGGTTTATGTGTCTTATTCCATTTTGCTGTAATTAACTAGCATTACCTAACCAGTAAGTCTGTTTACTTCTCATGTTATTTCTTCACACATCACATCAACATCTGCAAATATGCAAGTCTATATGTTAAAAAAATTCTACACATCACGCACAAGCTATACCCAATTCAGCTTCAGTGATTACCCTGTTTATTCATATTCATCAAAATATTACATGACATACAGTCTTAAAGATTCATGAATGAACATTATTATTATCTCTTAGTCAACTAAATGCACGTTTTATTCTGAAATTCAATCCGGGAAACTGAGAATTTCTTATATGAAACAAATATTTAGTTTATAGTAAAAATATAAGAAAAAAACAATACAGTGTATGGTATAATTTTTTACTATAAAGAGTTTTACAAAAACCGCGACACGTGTTTCGCTATACAATAGCTTCCTGAAGCGAAAACTAGTTTACGCTTGACTTCCATTGTCTAATATTACATGTCATACAGTTTTAAAGATTCATGAATAAACATTATTATTATCTCTTAGTCAACTGAAAGAACCAATACAAATGAAAAATTAAAAAGAATAGCTGAAAATGAAAATTATATTAAGCAAAAAAACCTGAAATGAAAATAGAACAATCAAACACAAAAAATTAAAGTTACTTAACGACGTTTCGATTGTTAGTATCCACAATCGTCTTCGGGTGATGACTGGGTCATTCGAGTACTTTCACTAATATCCTCTTCCCGCTTCACTGGTTTAGCGGGAGATGACCGTTTGACCGTTTTTCGCTTGATAATTGGTTCACTTGTATTTTATTTTACTGTAATTTCGTTTCAGGTTTTTTTGCTTAAACTATGTAATTTTTTTTCTGATATTGAACTTTCATTTGTTAAATTATAAAACAACAATTGAAATTAATTAACGCTCCGGGGCGACTTCATTGATTCCTTTGGCGCATTTGCTTTTTCAGCTACAGAAAAACCCGGAAAAACCTGCAGCACCACATCATCTGAAAATCTTGATCTGCCAATGTCCTCTCTCTCATAAAACAAAATGTAGGGTGTCTCCAGAGACTCCAATGAATTTAATACATCGCCAAAACACTTCGTGACACGACTATCGTCAAACTTAAACCAGTCCGTTTCGTCTTTGAGCAAGGCGTATTAATGACCAGATTCAACGCCAGAACCACAGTGAACAATAACTGCATGGATATTATAATAGTGGTCGGCTAGATTGAGATGTTCATCTATTTCGAACCTTCGAAATAGTTTCTTGCTTCCGTCAGAGGTTGAGTCTTGTTTGAAGATCATCAGTGTTATTATTAGATTGACTGGTGCCTCACCTATACTTGTTTCCTTATAAGAGTCAAGTTAGTTTGGCGCATGTTTGGCAATACAGTCGATCATCACCTGTTAAAAATTTCATTTTCAGATGATTTAACAATAACCTTTGCACAAACTGATGATTAGTCATATTAGGAAATGCTAGATGAAGTTCCAAAAATTCACATAAGTTTTCACTACCTCTTGAACATTTACTACAAAGTAAACAAGTGAGGATTTTTCCAGCAAAAGATTTACAAACACAAGACGAGATGGACTGTACGGAATCATTCAATGTCATTGTAACCTCTCACAGAAAAATGTACCTTGACGGGCCAGAATACTAATATATAAATATTTCCAATTCATCATTATAGAGAATAAATATGGAAAACTATTTCAGAATGAAGATTGATTCAGTGATCACAACAAAAGCATTACCATAAGAAAATAAGTTTCCAAACCGAAATATAAAATTAAAAATTTTATAGGTGTGTTTCAAGTAACTGCAAAAATTTGTTTCGAAAAATATTCTGTCAATTGACACTCCTATCTTTTATCTGAATAGATTTTTTTCGAAACGATTCTTGTCCGTTCTCTTTATCAAATATTAAATAAGTCTCTTCAGTATCACAATTAATAACTCGTTTACTCGATCAAAAGTTACATGAGGAACGATCAAACCCAGGGTTGTTACCAACCACATCAAGGCATCGACATCCATTCAAATTTGAAAATATTTAATGAAAAGGGAACATTTTTAAAGAAACATCAGTTTTTTACACAAAACTTTTTGTTTTAACGTGATAGGCCTTCACGTCTACATTGATGTTCGAATGGAACCTCAGGTATTTTTAGTTTTTTTATATTGATATTCACCGCAACATCAAAATCTGCAGTAGTTTTTCAAAGCGTTTCTAGACAATATTTGAAGATGTCGTTTATCTAAAATTCATATGAACACTGAATGATATAAAAAATCGCTTTTCTCTATTCAGTTTGTATTCCAAACATTCATTATAGAATTGAATCAGATATCATTCACTGGATTGCTACACAATATGCATTTCATCAGTTCGGACTTCCATTATCTAATATGATATAAGTCAATTGATTTGAAATCCCAGAAAGAATCTGTAAAAAAATTAAAAGATTAGCTGAAAAATAACAACAATATTAAGCAAAAAACTGAAATTACAATGAAATAACATACAAGCAACAACCAAAAAAATAAAAAAAATTGAACTATTAATACGAGCTGAAAAAATTAAACAATTATTAATAAGAAACGAAAATTAAAAAATATAAAATTAAAAGATTCCAAACCAAGTTACTTCACGACGTTTCGATTGTTAGTATCCACAATCGTCTTCGGTTGATAACTTCTTTCAGGGATTTCAAATCAATTTATATCATATTAGACAAAGGAAGTTGGAACTGATGAAATGCACCACGAAACATTGTCAACCACCTTCAAACAAACGCTACACAATATGTTGAATGAAAGAGGTAAAATGTCACTTACATGGAAGACTGTCATCCTCAATAGTGGACATCCGATGTTTTGGAATAAGTCACTTGCTTTCAGCAATCACGAATGAGTTGAATCTACTCATGTTAGCGATGACAGTACGTAATGACATTCATTCGCTTACTTTATTAAATCCTAAGCTATAGGAATCTTGTTAACCCTGAAATGGTTTATTTTTAGGAGATATCAATTTATGGTAAAAAAAGATTTTGGCTTTCTATTTCTCCATCTTTCAAAGACAGGAATAAAGCAATCAATTTCAAAAAATCAACTCTATACAAAAATATGTTGATCGTACAAAGAAAGGACCGAACTCTGACAATTGACAACGACCATCTTGTAGAAGCTAATCTGTTAAATCAGTTTTCATTTATTCAGTCTATTTTGCCAAATCATCATGGACGGATGTAGCATTCAACAACACGTGCAAATACTTTTCTTTTATCAAAATAGGTTTTCTGATCGGACAAAGTACCGCGCGCTACGCCCATTTAACGGTCGTCATAATCGTACATTGAGTACACTGGTTCAGTGTACTCAATGTACGACCAATGGTGGAACAATGGTCGATCGACCAATCCACATGAGATTCAACGAGCTTCTAATGCATCCCCAAAAAGTCACTGTTTAATGTGGATTTTGGCTGGCGGCATCATCGGTCCATACTTCTTTGAGAACAACGTTGGCCAGGACATCACTGTCAACGGCGAGCACTATAGGTCGATGATTACCAACTTATTTTGACGTGAATTTGAGGATCTGGACACCAACGTCAAAGTGCTCATGTAGACATTCTACATGAGCACTTTGAGGACATAGCCATGTCACGTAGAGTGGATGTGAACTGGCCACCGAAATCGTGCGATTTGACCGCTTTAGACTTTTTCTTGTGGGGTAATGTTAAGTCGTAGATGTATGCGAATGAGCCACAAACCACAGCGCTCCTCAAAGCCAACATAACTCATAGCATCGGTCAAACTCAGCCTGATTTATTCGCCAGAGTCATGGATAATTACGACGTTTCGGATGCGCTCCACCCAGAGAAGCCGTGGCGGACATTTGAACGGTGTTATATTTCGCTCATAATGGCATCAGTAGGTTTTCCAAACGAATAAAAAATTCCGATATCTCTCACACACTCTCTGTTTTATTTAAATTTAAAGATAGGAAGCGCTTAATGAAAGGCCCTGTATGAAGATGGAGAAGTAGAAAGCCAAAACACTGATTTTCTAAAATATGTTTCGAAATGAACTAAACACGAGTAATTTGTTCGAAAATAAAATAAAACAACTATTCAGACATTGCACTGCCGGTTTCAATATAATTCGCACATACCTCTGCGATATAATTTCAGTGTAAGGATTACCCGATGTGAAACATCAGTAATTGATTGGAGACTTCGAGTATTCGAGATAACACTTTCTTCTCATATTGTGAGGTTATCCGTCGACAGTGCGTTCGCGACCATTTCACTGATCGAAAGTTCAACGCGTGATGGTTTTTTTTCTATCATTTTGAAATTAACAAAAGGTATTTATTTCATTCGTCAAACTTCAGTTGGAAGGAGTTGATATAAATTGTTTATATACCACCTAAGATTTTGTATTCGATAAAAAACGGATTGGGTCAGTCCAGGAATATTGAACAAGGTCATCATTTCATTTGTAATTTGCAGGCCCGGCTTTTTAAGTTTTATTATTTATAAGCTCAGCACAGTTATCTTATCAATTCATGGTCGTCATAGAGATGTCTAATCATGTGTGATCCGGATAAAGAATTTTGGTACTAGAATGAAAGGTTTATAATATGCTCGATATACTCAAAAGTCTGCAAACAAATGGGCGGTACACTTTTTAATTTTTTATCTGTATCATATATATATATATATACGAGGTTTGTTAAAAAAATGAGGTGAATGTTCAAATTTCGCCGGCTACGTACATTCGATTAGCGAGTTTTTAATTTTCAATATTTTTATATTTGTACACTCGTCTCGATCATGCTCATAAACAATTGAAATGTCGACAGTAGCATACGGTGGCAACCCAAATTGCAGCTCTTTGAGTTTTTCTTGGTCTTCTACCAATGTTCAGCGAACTGAAGGTAGATCCAATACTGAGAAAGCCAGTGGACAATACAGTCTCGCAAAAGAAATTCTATTAAGCTTCAAAACTATTACACCAAACAGAGAGGACTGGAAAAAGGACCCACCGGTTCAGTTGAAGAAAACTTGGTGTACGGACGATTAAAAAACCCAAGGAGTAGGAGCAGTCATATATGGAAGCAGAGCGTAGACGAGAATCGCACTCAGCCTCGAATAGAACGCAACAGTGTTTCAGGCAGAAGCTGCCGCTATCGAACACTGCGTAGGAGAATTGCTCAGGAAGGAAGAACGTTGACAACAAAACAATTGCCATTTTCTCCGAGAGCCAGGTGGCAATTAAGGGGCTCAGCACCTACCAAGTTTTTTCTCGACTTGTAGGGAGGTGTCAATAAACTAGGTGCCCACAATAGGGTGACCCTGGCCTCTATACACGGACACGAAGGACACAAGGGTGAAGGTTCATCTAAGGTAGATCCAGAACCCTTCTGTGGGCTGGCGAAGACGAACATGAAAACGTCCATCAATTCGTGGATGTAAGCCAAATGCTGAAATTGGTGGAACAAGTTTCCAGGAATGAAGCTGGCGAAACAGTTCATGAAAGAACTTTCGTCCAAATTCACGGAAGACCTGCTAAAGCACAACCTCAAGGTTGTAAGGGTCCTGGTAGGTCTACTACCTGTCGTTTCATAAAACATATTAGCATTATTGGCCTGGCGGAAGAAATGCCAAACCAGTTCAGCCAGGAGGAAGAAGACGAAACCACACTTAACGTGGTATGTGAATGCGAAGCGTTAGCAAGGCTAAGGTATGGGAGATGCAGGAATGAGAAACTAAAATCTATAACCTAAATGAAGGCTTTGGAATTTCATTTTGCCTACTTGTGTTTTAGGTGTTTGGGATGCCTCTCTGTATTTTCTTTTCAGTATTTATTAAAAGTTTTTTTGGCATATTGTTACACTTTCGTTACATTTTCAATTTCACCTCGTACATTGCTGATCCTGATACGTTTTGCCCAATGTGCAACGTCTACATTGAAATAAAAAAATAATTACAGTGGTGCAATTTTCTATTGTCTTGATTTCATAAAGATGTTAACCTGTTTCAGGGTGTTTTTCAAAGTTCCGAAATGTTTAAAACTAACTTGTTTCGTATTCGTTGTGTAGTTTTTGTAAATGATCCTTGTTCATAGTAGATGAGCTAGATTAAGTTGACCTTGCATAAATATATTTTAATTGAAGGGTACCTAATTAATTGTTGAAACTATTAAAGCGTGTTTTGAGATCAAATTTCCTCTTCGTGTTATGAAATTTGGGAGTCACAAGGATGATAGAAATTGAATAATCTTTCTGTGATCCATTCTAGATAAATAATATTCTTGGAATCTTACTGATATTTAGAATGATTAGCTGTTGCTCGCGACTTCGCCCGCTTAGAATTTGGTTTGTCACATTAAGTTTCGTTTCGTTCGACAGAACATTTTAAACAAGTAGTTAAAATATTTTTTTCATCAACCCAAAACTTCAGGTTTCCAACTTCAAATCTGACGAAATTCAATACAATCTTTCAACCCCTATTTTTTCAGGATTCCCTTTCTCGATGCTTATTTACGTTATGCAAAGAACCTACCTGCATATTTAAGATTCTGGATTCAGCAGCTTCGGCTGTACGTTATTATATGAGTGTCAGGTATCCACTTATTATTGAATAGCATCAGCAAAATAACTGAAAGGATTAGAATGAAATACATTGGAAATCCTACTAATCCTACTCCTACTAATATTATGAATGCGTAAAGTTAGGATGGATGAATGTAATGTATGTATTTACGGTTTTTACTTTTTCACGCCTGAATAGATTCAAATGTAAGTTGGTGTATAAATAGATCATGACCTGGAAAAACACATAGGGTAAGTTCCTACGATAACGCGGGTAAAACAGCGGGGAACAGCTAGTATTATATAAGTGGGTACCTATTGATCGACTAAATCGTATATTAACGTACATCCGAAGCTGCTGAACCTCAAATCTTGAAATATGCAGGTAGGTTCTTTGTATGGCATAAATAAGCATCAAGAAAGGGAATTTCCACCCCCAAAGGAAAAATAGGGGTTTAAAGATTGTATTGAATTTCGTCAGTTTTGAATTTGGAAACCTGAAGTTTTGGGTTGATTAAAAAATATAGTATTCACTTGTTTAAAATGGTCTGTAACGAAACTCAATGTGACAAACCAAATTCTACGCGGACAAAAGCTAGTAATTTATATTTTTACTTGAAAAATACAGTAACTAAAAAAATATGCCAACTGCACTAAGTAATGAATAGCTTCGAGAATTGAATTATGTTACCTATAACGAAATTTCGCAAAACTAACACAAACGTCAACGACGTTTACGCGTCTACCCGCATTCGGGTCGCGTTCTCGGCGATGGCGCCCCTCTACCCCCGCGCATCGTCCCCCTTCGTCTTACAGTAGACACGACGCGTAATGGCTCACTGCGTTGTGTCAAGTTAATCCTATCGTGATACTTTTTAACCAATTTGTCCGAATTACTTAGTGTAAAAGACAAATTTTATTTATATTAAATACTTCAAACGACAATTGTATCAATTTTTATAATAATTTGACAGATATTCTAAGATGTGCATTGTAAAAAAAGAATTCAATTTGATTGTATTTATGTATGTATCTATGTATTTTACATATAGTGGCTACCACATACGAGTTAGATATATGCTATCGCGGACTTTTATTAAGAACTATTTAAGATAAAAAATCTTATGGTACATTATCTGCATAACTCCAACGGTATAGGAAGCGCACGCCAAGATAGCTTTTAGAGATCAAGTATATTTCCGACTTTTGTAAATTGTAGCCTATACGTTATTCTGGTGTATAAGCTGTATTTATGTAAAGTTTCCACTAAATCCGTTCAGTCGTTTAGGCGTGAAAGAGCCACAAACATGCATACATTTATCCATTCTCAAAATTTCACACTTATTATATTAGTATATAGATATACAGGGTGTAACTGAATAAGTGTGAAACATTTAAGAAGGTAATTCCTTATCGAAAAAAAGATAGAATCTTTCATATAAAGAAACTTCATTGGAGCATCCCTTGTTAAGATACAGCCCATTAAAGGGGGTACAAAAAATTTGTATAACAATTTTTTCACAAGGATTGAGATCCGGGGATCGAGCGGACCAGTTCTGTGGTCCTCCTCGACCTATCCACTGATTTGCATATGTTTCAGTTAAATGCTGACATGCTACATGACTGAAATGGGCGGGATCCCCATCATGCATGAAAAACATATCCCTTCTGACGCCCAAAGGAACTTCCTCCAGCAGTACTGGATGCACTTCTCTTAAAAATTAAACGTATGCCTCACAATTTAATCGAAGAGGTAGAAAATGAGGCCCAATTAAATCATTCCCAATAACTCCGAGCCACACGTTAAGAGAAAACTGTTCTTCATGGTTAGTTTCGACAATAGCGTGAGGGTTTTTATCAGCCCATATGTGGTAATTATGAAAATTAATGAACTTGTCACCAGAAAAACTACATTCGTCTCTGAATTCTATCGTTTTCAGAAAGTCACTATTTCTTCCAATCATTTCCAGCATCCAATTGCAAAATTCAAGACGGTTGGGAAAGTCTCGCGGTAACAGTGCCTGTACTCGTTGCAGATGGCAAGGGTATAAGAGTTGTTCCTTTTAAATTCGAAATATCGTCATATGGTCAACATTTAGCTGGAAAGCAATCTTTCTAGTACTGGTAGTAGGTTGTTCTTCAATCAAATTAAGTACTGCTTCCTCAAGCTGTGGTGTTCGTACTTCTCGATGGCGACCACAATCCTGCGTTCTTTTGTCGAATGAACCATATTCTCGTAATCGTTGATGAAGTCGAGCAAATATTCTATGTGAAGGATGCTGCCGTTGAGGATAGATTTCAGCATATCTTCTAGAAGCTTCTAACCCATTCCCTTGCGACAGACCGTAAACGTAATGCATATCAGCCATTTCCTCATTTGTGTATGCCATTTTAATAACAAGTGAATTATTAAAGTAACAAATTAAGAAGAGGAAAATTCACAAACTGATAGCGTCATACCAATTTAATTGTCTCTATCGCTAATAGCGACCTACTAGATAGATTAGTTTCGTATTTTCGCATTTATCACGAGGTATCTCTGTAGTTGTTCCTAAAATAATTTTTTGTTGCGAACTGGTTTATTTTGGGCAAAAAACCCAAGACATTTTTTGTTTAGAATGAAATAGGCTATCGGAAATAAATGTTTAAATGGCAAACAATTAATAAAACAAAAATTTACATTGGAAATAAATTTTAGGGGTTGCGTTTTCCACCCCTTACAACCATGGGGTAAACCAAATTAATTTCTGGCTAAGTGTCTTTTTGGTAGTACAAAACGTCAGGTTAATTTCAATATTGTAACTTTTTTAGTGCATGTGAAAAAATTGTTATACAAATTTTATGTACCCCCTTTAAGGGGCTGTATTTTAACAAGGGATGCTCCAATGAAATTTCTTTATATGAAAGATCCTATCTTTTTTTCGATGAGGAATCACCTCCTTAAATGTTTGATACTTATTTAGTTACACCCTGTAGATTAGTGTATATATATATATATATATATATATATTTATATATATATATATATATATATATATATATATATATATATATATATATATATATATATATATATATATATTCACAAATTAAAACCCTTCTACCCTACCCCAGCATTTCCCGAGAATATGTGCAATTGGAAATATTACTTTCCATGAAAACTACACAAATTTGTTTCGAATCATTTGTTTTGCACGTATTTTTTTCATATTTATTGACAATCTCACGATAATTATCTGTGAATCATGCATCCTCAGTAGCGGTTTATGTAGAAGTGGATTCATATCACTCGAATGTTAATGAATGACGTCTTGTTATTAAACCTAATTTTGATTGGTAAATATCTGTGAATCAGCAGCGTGCAACATTTATTTTCCATCTGAGGTGTTCGACAATTTCAGTTCCACTTGACATTTCATTTGAGTTGAATTTTGTTTGTATATATTTTTTGACAGGTTTTTGTGAACCACCTTCATGTTTTTAGATTCTAATCATGATTATAATTCGAATGTTGTCGCATTTGTAGAGTATTTCTTATGATCGCCAAAGATGATAATTATCGAAAAAATAATGATATCTACTATCGAAACACCGATATAAGACAAAATGTTCTTCAAAAAGTCATTGAAGTATGCTTCTGCAGTCACGGAAGTTGTTCTATCATCCATGAATGCATATATTCCTGTTTCAATGGAACGAACTTCTAACGGCAAACCTTGGTTCAACAAAAATTGCGAGCAAACTGTCGCCTCCAAAAATTTCGCCTACAGGCAGTTGCACAAAAATCCCAGTGCCAAAAACCTAACTAAGTTTATTGATGCTCGCCACAGCTGCAAACTTCGAATGAAGGAAAAAAAAAGAACTTCACAATCAGATAATTATGGATGAACTGCTTGCCAATCCCAATGAGTCTAGATTCTTCTGGTCGGTAGCTACAGCTGTTAATCAAAACTTTACAAAATCATCAATTCCACCACTAACTCAAGCGGATGGTTCAATTGCAACAACAGTCATAGAAAAAGCAAATCAGCTAGCTGATCGATTTGCATCTCATTCCACGGTCGATTTTTTGGGAAAGCTACCACCAACTATCATATCAACAAAGCGTCTGGTACTGATGAAGTGCCCGTCATCGTACTTAAAAAGTGCGCAAATGAACTCGCACCAGTATTGTGCAGACTTTTCAACTTGTCTTACAAGAAAGGGATTTTTCCCTCTTTTTAGAAGATTGCTCGCGTTCAGCCTATTCCCAAAAAAGGAAAGAGAAATGTTCCAAATAACTATAGACCGGTCGCTTTGCTATCAATGATATCAATAACCATGGAGAAAGCGGTAAACCACCATATCCTTGAATATTTTGAAGGCTTTAACATCTTCAGCGATCATCAATATGGCTTTCGGAAACAAAGATCAACAGACGACCTTCTATCGTATGGAATAACGCAATCGAGAAACATGGAGAGTCAAGAGCTGTTGCGCCTCCGACCATGTATGGCTTGAGGGTTTGCTGGCTAAACTTCGATGCTATAGCTTGTCGGATCATTTTTGTGTATGGCTCTCCAGCTTTAGGAAAAAACGGTCCCTGCAAGTGGCCGTCGATGGATATCTCTCATATGTCCTCATAAAATTCTTACTCAATCCGCATTCAGTCACTATTCGCTAGAAAGAAAGATAGTTCCATATACTTGTCAGGTGGTTGGACATTATTTGTTTTATTTCAATAAAGGCTTCTTGCTAGCATTGGTTTCTTCCGAACAAAAAGTTACTCAGTGTTCAATTCTTACTTCTCTTATGCGTCATATCGAAACGCTTTCTGACTAGTTGACGTCACAAGTCTGCCTACGGTAGTACTTTTACAATACTGAACCATCTGGTACTCATAAACCATTAGTTCTTCAATAAAACTCCTAAGGTAGACATGAAAATTACATAACTTGAATTTAAGTCTCGGTCCAGTAACTGGATCTGAACTGAACATCTTCTGATGATCTTTTATTATCTTCTGATGATGCTAACTTGGGCAGCGAATGATGCGAAGAAAGAAGGTTCAAGAAAAGTGTTCTCATTAGGTTCATTAGATTACACGAGACGTTCCAAAACTTCCCCTTCAGTTCTGATAACTGAAAAGCGTAAAAAAACAAGCCTAATAACAGCAGTTCCTAACACAACAGTACAAGCATTGCAACGCTAATAAAGAACGAAAGAATTCGACAGAGTGTTGCCACGCTGTTGGAGAGTACGACTCGCAAAAACTTTTACGTATAAAACATGAAGAATTGTTTCTGACTCTATGTTGTATTACCTGTAACTGAGATATCCGTTATATTTTTTAGCCAGTTGTCACCTGAATGGTCAATGTCCAGTGAGTAGCTCTATAATTATTCAGAGCCGATCCTTGCTCTGTGAAAAGAGTTCTCGGATTATTTTCAAAGACGGTCCTCCTTTCATAAAGGTTTTCCTATGTGTTGCCAGGTATATTTTACTAGTACTCTTTAAATTTATTATGGATCCATCCCCTAATTTGGTTTCGTACCATAGATTTTAGCACTGCCTTAACTGGTTTAGGGCTCATATATAGTTTTTGTTTAGCCCACTCATTAGCTTTTGGTTGTCAGTTTTTCAGGGCATTCCTAGACCAGTCTCGAAGCCATTGAATTTGTCCAAACGCGCCTACATGGAGTCAAAAACCGTGAATCTTAAAGAGAGAGAGAAGCCATTTGGTTCACTAATGCCCGTAGTGCAACCTGGTCATCATTAAGAATATTGATCAGTTCATTCGATGAGGTTTCAAGATTGCGAACTTCCACCTGAATAATAGAAGTGTATTATTGACTGAGATGATTGTTCATCATACACTCTTCACGGTTTATGATTTTAACTGTGAATACTTATATAGCCCTACAAGCCTGTCTAACTTTTGTCAGTATCGAAAAAATGAATTTATCCGTTACCTTTAGGTCATCAGCAAGGTTCAGCATTTTATAGATTACAATGACATTGAAAATATAGAAAATGAGGAATAATTATGACACGGGCTCCATATGTATCGTCACCAATGATAGCCTATTCAGGAACCATCTCTTTGTAAAGCTGACATTGAAAATCTCTTCTTTCTGAATTTGATATATTCAAAATAATTCATATACTACCATTTTTCAAATTCAATGTTGTGATTAATGACAAAATATGCGGGTAACCATTCAAAGTAATTATGGAATGATTAAAGTCAAGGATGGGAAAAGTTTCAGAAACTGCAAATCGTATGAATATTTTTTTTTAACTATGCGTAATCCCAAAAATATTACAATGTATTTGTTTCGTAATTTTCAAAAATATCAACATCTCTTACCTAATCAATGATTAAGATGATACAATCAATACATATCTAGAAGTTTGAACCGAAATGAATTTTGATAATAAAATTCAATTATTCCCAAGCGTTGTTCATTCGTAAGTCGATTCATGGTTAAATTATAGACCAAACTGAACAAGTTTGACAATGACACAAGACACATGATTCACGCGTGATCTGTCAAAACAGCGTTGCCAAGAAGATACCAGCAAAAAAATCACTCATTATTTCACGAAACTGCTAGATTATATTCAGAAAAGTACCATCCGCCTAATTGGAGACCTAAACATCACTAGAAACTTTGGTAGCCTGGAACATTTCCATTGTTTTTCCTCAACTTCATTAGGAGCGTTTACTGTAGACATTACAGGGTTGTATTATACTCAGGGTGGATTCATCCACCCAGACTAAGTCGTAAGTCGTAATTCGGAAAAAAATCGCTAAAAACTTACATCTCATGTGCATGAGATATAAGTTTTTAGAAGTGATAAATGAAAAACATAAATTCTAACAACAAATGATTCAAAACTGGTGCATGAGTCCACTTTCAGTATTTGTACTATTTATTCCAATATAAAAAAGAGTATGCAAGTTTTCTTTATGGCCCAGAGGGGTAATCGTCTGGTTAGAAGCGAAGAAATTATGGGTTCAAATAAACAATAATAATAATACACTTTCTAGAATATTTCGGTTTTAATATAAATTGCAAATATTTTGAACTATATAACTCATGAAAAATAACTAGTAACACTTATAAATTCATTAAATTTTTTTCAACATGTCGTCTCTAAGTTACAGCAGATACCAATAACAGCAACTTGGTGTTAGTGTTAAATCACCAGGAAGGTCCCAGAAGTACCCGTCCTGACCTAGAGATGGCAGTAGTTGTTTGAAAATTATCATTGTATTAGAAAGTTTGAAGTCGCTGCGTTGTTTAGTATTTGTTTAGCAGCCATCAATAGCGAACGTTTTCGGTGAATTCGTGGAAATGGAGAAAATTGGTCATCGTTATGTAGTACAAAACTTTCATTTGAAAGGCCTCAGCCCAACCAATATAAAAGTTGAACTAGATTCTACTCTAGGCGAGTCAGCTCCCGTTAACAACAGTAAAATATTGGGTAGCACAGTTTAAACGAGGAAGTACTTGCTGCCAAGACGAGCATCGCAATGGTCGACCTAATGAGCTGACGACTCCAGAAACGGTGAAGAAACTCCACAAAACGGTACTGAATGATCTTCAGTTGAAAGTGCGCGAGCTAACAGACTTAGTAGGCATTTAAAAAAGTGCGGTACATCATATATTATCTGAAAATTTGGACATGAGAAAGCTCTGTGCAAGACAGGTGCCGCGTTTGCTCACACTCGAGCAAAAACAGTGTCGTGAAGATGTTTTAGCGAAGTTTCACAACAACAAAGCAGAATTCTTGCGTCGTTTCATAGCCATCGATGAAACATGGATCCATTATACCCGAGACAAAGTTTGAATTGCTACCTCATGCACCCTATCCACCAGATTCAGCCCCTCGGATTATTTTCTGTTCCTAAAGTTGAAAAAATGAATCCAGTGATCAAAGATTTCCCAACGATGAAGAGATGATGTCTGCAGTTAATGGCTATTTTGAGGAGCAAAATAGTTCTTATTATAAAAACGGTATCGAACTTATTAAAGGTCGTTGAAAAAGTGTATAGAGCTGCAAGGAAGTTATCTTGAAAAATAAATAAATTTTTTCCAACATCTTTGTGTTTTCTTTGTTGGGACCCCGTATCCCGCAAATATCGGTATCCTTGGGTCATTACTAATGATAAAATCTACAGTATGCTTTGCCTTCAAATTACAAACCTTCCAATCCAAAATCGCAGGTTATTCATTGTCATAGTATTTCAAGTATCTGATACTTTGATGGTTCACCTGGTAGAAATACTACAATATTATTGCATTATAAACATTGTCGATTTTCACGTAATTAATGCAATGTTGAAAGGGATATTTGCACATGTATGTTATTACGATTGTCGTACATGTAACTTCAATTTCCTGAACATTAAGTTTTCCAAATGTTAATATGAATTCTTGTTACAGAAACACAAAATGGCCGACTACGCCATGATCACCCACAAAGGGTTCAAGTTCCTGATTACGAAAAATCCATCGAACACCACCTTGGACGCTTTCATTAAAGAACTAAAAAAACACAATGTCAAAATTGTCGTCAGGGTTTGTGAACCGACCTACGATACAGAGGCTCTCAAGGGGGCCGGAATACAGGTGTGCAACCTGAACATTCCGGACGGTACTTCTCCGTCCGAGAAGATTATAGACGAATTCTTTGATATCCTCAAGAGACAGTACAATATCAATCCGGAATCTTGTGTTGCTGTTCACTGCGTTGCAGGTAAGAATATGGAAGTAATTGTGATTCTCAAGATATTAAACCATCTTCAATAGGGGGCACCTTCGTGAATCAATGTTTGTGATAATCACCAACAGGTGGTGAAACATATGAAATATGAATCAGGATGAATTACCCTTGAAATTTTAGTTGGATTTATAGATTACGTAACGCGAATGCAATGTAAGCTGTTTCGTAAAAATATGAATTGCAAGATCAACGTGCATACATTTATAAATTCGGCTCCGTAAACGCAGCAATGTATTCATAATGTAAGGTATGTTTCATTTCTTGCAGAATTTTCCTTACGGACAACCAATTGGAGCACGGAATTGGAGCACGTTACAATAGTAACAGAATGTTACTAATGTAACGAATTCTATATATTTTTTGTCAATCGTTGCGATGAGTGATCTATGAAAAGAATAATTGTCTTTTTCCATTACACCCCAAGTTCATTACACTACTAGACAAGACAATAATATTAAACTTCCGAGACCGACTTCCACTTTATTTAAAGATTCATTCATTTACAATGGATGCAAAATATTCAATCATTTACCTGATGAAATTAAAGACATTATACCTCTTAAGCAGTTCAGAAAAGCTGTAAAAAATATTTTGGTTGTTAGACCGTATTACCACCTTGAGGAATATTTCAGTGACACGCTATCATAGTTGTACTATTCATACTCCAAAATTCTTAGTAATAGTTCATTTTTAAATATTCGTAAAGCGATATAGTGGTTTAGGTATATGATTCATAATTTCACACATTGTTATCCAGGTTGATATACATATATATATATATATATATATATATATATATATATATATATATATATATATTCTCTCTTGTAAAAATTGACTCAGGCTTAGGACTTTATTGTGTTTTTAATGTATGTACTATGCATGTGTATGTCTGTTGGTGTGTGTGTACACACACCTTGTACTGATTTTAATATTTTATATGTATTATTTTGCACTATTTTTAAGCTTTGTAACCATGATTTATCATGTATACAATAAAGCATATTCTTTCTCTCTCTCTCTCTCATTAGTACGTCTTGCGTTGCGTTATAGATATAGCGAGATACTATAACCCTTGACACTTTACTTATGTCGTTATTTGAATTATGAATTAGTATTTTTATTCAATGATCACTAATTCTCTACCTGCCAGAAAAGTATCGCTTTAAAGATTGGAGTGAGATACTTCCAGTAGGAGATTACAGCCAGGTTTCAGCCTCCCTCACCACTATGACGTAATTAAAGGTATTTTAATGACTGATGATGTCATCAAAATGACTTGGAAAAATGTGTATCCAGTACGTGATTTGAAGGACGTCCTTGGGCATTCAATATGACCTGCTACGTAGAGTTTACCTTGAACAAGAAATTTGAGGGGTGGATTGCATGCACAGTAAAGACATGGTTTGACATGCATGATCTACACATCTTTGTAAAAAGATGTAACAAGAAATTATTTGCATTCTTTCTTTCTTTGGAAGATTCTCACATTTTTTGTATAGAGATGGAGAAGTGTGAAGCCAAAATCTTCGTTTCCCAAAAAATAATCTCTTCTAAAAACATACCACTTTCAATTTTCATTACGTTTTGTTTTGTAATGTTTCTTCAATGGATACTACAGAGTTGTTTTCATACTATTTACAATTTACTGGAACATATAATATAAACAATCTAGTCATCGAGGTGATTATTTTCGTGACTGTCTTCAATTTCCTCATGATTTTCATCATTCAACTGAAACTCTCGATTTATCCATTTTGTTAAGTATGGTCGAAAACAATTCAGGAATTTCCTCAGATTCAACTCAAATATTAGCTCACAAAGTTGATTCAGTTCCAAGTTTCCGCGACATTCTTATAGTTATCAGCATCACGAAGACACAGTTGGATACTTTCGTTATCGTAGCACACGCTCAGGTCATAAAGAATTGCATGCTCGGCGTCCTCAGTCGATACCTTTTCGGCAGACAATATTTCGATGGATGAATCGAGATCCTTGGCATCGGTCTAATTTTGAATAGCATACTGCATCCTCATCTTTGGATGATTGAACTGAAATCAGATGGAAAAAAATAATTACATTTCCGTGAATCATCATAGTCAGAAAACTATTGGAGAGGACAAGATTGATTGAATTTTGAGTACAAGATTGAAACCCTCTTATACGTTGACACACCATTCATAGCAACCCCACGTAAATGAACCTCCAAATGTGAACAACGACTTCAAAAATTGTTTTTATCGTATACCATGTCTATGGAGTAGTCTGGCCAAGAGGCCTTTGGAAGTATTTAGTGTCGAGCACAGGAAAAATACCCCACAAGGGAAAACTAAAAATCAGGAATATGGATAAATGCTATTCTGGTGTGTGAGAGAAGTGTTTTTGTTGAGTTCAAATAAAATATTCCTTTAAGATCCTGAGCGTTACCTGTACTGCGCGAATTTTTTGGTCATTGTGAAAATGGAAATCATTTCATTAATATATATATTTTTCAGGTCTTGGTAGGGCGCCTGTTATGGTTGCTGTAGCTCTTATCGAGTTGGGCTTCACCTATGAAGACGCCGTCGACCTCATCAGAGAGAAGAGGCGAGGCGCCATCAATGCCAAGCAGCTAGAATTTCTCTCTAAATACAAATCAAGATCTCGGCTGGTCAATGATAAAAAGAAAGCTTGCATAATTCAATAAACGTTGATGACGAAGGGTGGCTCATATATTACATAGCTTACTCGAAACTGCGACTCCATCTTTGGTCAATGAATAATCCAGTTAAAGAGAAATGTGATGACAGTATAGGAAATTGATTGATAATTGATGTTGGTTGAAAGCTGAAGGGGTAATTTTGACATGGTCTAGAGGTGTGCTGGAAAGTGTAAGGGTGGCGCAGATTCAGTCTGATCATGTGCAATTTGTCAAAGTAGATAGCCTGTAACTTGTTTGGCATTCTTGGTAACACCTCTACTCAGATTAATTGATTGAAAAATAAATATATTGCCGCAGAATTGCACCGTGCAATTGCATCTACCATTTTTCATCCATTTTCATTTTATAATTCACGTAAAGAGAATAGCCGTTAATATACCTAACATAGTTATTGAATTTGGCAAATATTCTCTTGAAACTCTTCAAAATTTGTGAAAACTCCAGATAGTTTTCAATTTCGTGGATAACTAACTGACTTCAGCTGAGTAGATTATTGATTTCAACTTCAGATTACGGTTTTATTACCAATGAACTATCCTAACGTCCATTTAAGAGACACACACACAATAGTTTCTCGCGATATATATTTGGAAGCGTTAAGGTATCAAAAACAATTATTGTTTTAGGAAGACTGAAGGAATTCATTTCCATACTAGTCCAAAGGTCTTTGACATCACATAATTAATATGAAATATGTAATTGTTTCTAGTTGTAAATATTCAGTTAATAGTTGTGTATATTCAGTTAATTTGTATATTTAATAGTAGACGTTATAATAATATTCTATATTTCAATTGGCTTACAAGTATCTCCTTATGTTTATATTGTAGGATAAAATTACCTTCCAATTATATATATTCTTCATTTTTATTGGGCTATGTCTTACTACAGTATCAAATTTTTCCACTATTGAACATTCAAACCATTTAGCCAAACAACTACATCAACACCAATTTCCTTCTCTTGAATTTCTTTTACTTTTCTCAAGGGGAATCCTAAGAAACCCTATTCAGAAAGTATGGTTTGAGGGATTATTTCCTACATCTGTAACAGCATTCATAAAAAATCTTTGAATGTATGAAACTTCCCTGTTATTTTCCATTATATCAAATATTCTTAAGAACAAATCTGACCCTTGTTTTAAGAATTTTAATTATTCGACAACAAAACATTCAACTGGAATTTTAACATTTATTTATGATACAAATTATCAATTTGATCTCTCTGGTATGGCTCTAGATTTCAAATTAAAGAAGTCTAGTGTTTTTTGTGAAGGGGTCGCATTTCCAATGCACTATTCATTCATTTATTTCATTCGTTTTGTATGAGCCACCATGTGCTATACTGATTTTTAGGCAATGACCGAATTTGGCCATTGAAATGAAATCAATATTATTTTAAAGGTTTTTGAAATTAAAACGAATCATTATGTTTAATCAGGTTTTAATGTTTTGAGGCAAAAGTGTAATTTATACTTTGGGAATCATGTTTTCTATTGTAAAAACTTTCACAAAATAGTTCAAGTTACATGTAGTATTGAACATATTTTTGGCTTCATTCACGAGGGGTGACTTGAAATATTTAAAAAAAGTATTTGAGGCATATACGAACATTTTAAACTTGTAAGCTACACTTTCTGTTTTTATGCAAAAATTAATTTTTAATAGATTATTTTAATATACTAAAATGTTATTTCATTTTAGTTGAATTGAGGTAAATTTGCATCATTTACTTTCAAAACCTCTTGAAAATATGCAAAAGTAATCGCAGTGCAATGAAGAGACTTATTTCAAGTCCAATACTCTTTGTGTTTTCTGTCGATTTGGCTTTTATTTCTGCTTCTCGGAAATAATTGAAACATTTTATTTTTATAAGCAGGAAAGTCATTATGGCAGAGTAAATAATATAATTGTTTTTTCGATGCAAAGACAATGGCCAAATTCGTGTATTGCAATGACTCTTAAAACAGATTTTCTGTTTACCATCCAATGAGTGGATGATGAATTGTATACACCTAGTGAATTGTCAAAGCATTAGAAAAGAAATGTATAAGATAAATGTCTGAAATTTATGATTAATGACTAACATTTACTTTTTGGCCAGTAATTTTTCTCCAATTCCTTACTTCGGCAAGAAAATAAAAAATGAATGTAGTATTGAAAAAATAAATCATATATTTTTTAAATTAAACCTTATCAAAAGTTGGCTTGTTGTTTGGAATTCCTCTGAGGTGAGTTGGACTATCATTACTTTGCCAAATTGTTTATCTTATTGTTATTGTCATATATAATTTTCTCAAAACTGCTTCCATCAAAAAGTTATAGATAATTTTGGGAAAGATCTACCTATTTTTTACACAAAGTCGCCCTTTTTTAAATTCGACAATTACATTTTTTGTTGCAAGAAAAAGTTTTTAACTATGATTATTCATGTGAAAATTTTAGAAGAAAGACGTATTTTCCCAAATAGTATTAATTTAATGTAAAGTATTGAATAATGTAATTTTATAAACGAATGTCTTTTTTGGAATACAACGTATATCAAAACAAAATGCTTCATTTTATTGAATGATACATGCAAAGTTTTTTCATACTTTAATTGAATAATCAAAACAACTAAGTATTTTCTTTGGAAGCTGAACAGCTGAGATTCAAACTTGAATTTGGTATGATATTTATGAAAATTCAGTTTTGTATGGCTTTTTTTCGAAAAAGTCCATTGTAATTAATTTAACAACAGTATATTGACCATTTACTATGGCATTAACGTTAAAGTTGTTTTTGATGGGAAAAATTATGGTAGGATTAAAGCGTTTGGGAGAAATCATGAATATATTGGTCATACTCCAATTCATTTACGTGACTAATTGAAGAAAAATTTTCAGAACCAACTGCAAATTATTTTTATTGAAGTCAAGCAGAAAGTGATGTGAATCTTTTAATTATACAATCTACAATTATCAAAAGTTACATTCGTGGTTGAAGAACTAAGTGATAGTAATGAAGGTATTAATTGTATTCTCAGTCAAAACTTTCAAAAAATGAAGTTATCTGTGATACAAACTTTCTATAGCATTTTCTCTAAAGAACAAAAATGTAAAGTGTTCTCAGAGATATACCAATTCAATTCTGAATGGTGAAATTAGCAGATAGGCAATTGAGAGAGTATAAAGTGAATTATTGTTAGACCATTTCCAAACAAAAGCCGTTTATATTTACCTGCAAATAATGGCACATATGTATTCACAATAATGACCTTTAATCCCCGTCAAATACCTATCTGCTGGCTCAATCATACAGGATTAATTTTTCACTTTGGTATATCTATGAAAACACTCACCTTTGACAGAACTTACAGCAAAATATATTAAGGATTTTTGTGTATATTCAACAATGGAAAAATAATACTCCAACACGTCCTGAAGAATGGAGTTGATAAAAAGATGCTTTCTTTCTTGATTATCTAATTAAATGTCATATATATAATTTTATATATTAAAGAAACTACCTATATTGTGAAATTTTCACAGAACAATTTACAAAACCACAACATGTGTTTCCCTATACAGGCGTGTTGATACTAACGAGTATGTTTTACAAAATCACAGATGCAACTAGAAAGAAACTTCTTGTGCCTTTATGTGTTGTGTGCAAAGATACAAATGTCTATCAATGAGATCTTGTATAATGTAATGCGTATAAGTAGAAAGTTTTGATTGCCATGTTGTCAGAGATCACAGGATTTATTTGGTTCTGAAACAATTGTTTCGGAGACTTCGACATACTTATACTACCTTCGTTCTTGCAGTCACTCGTATACCACTGGGCGAAACATTCGGAACTGCAATTTCTATTCTACCTTGGCCTATCAGACTGGATTTCATTCATGGTGATGTCAGCCGTGAAAGCCTAATTTCTTATGAGAGAAATTCATATTGATACCCACATAAAACATTTCTTGACTATAGGTTGAGATGCAGAAATAGACCACAAAATAATTATAGGCAAGTACTGAATCATTGAACAGTGTGGCCAATATTTGATTGAATTGCTACATATTTTAAAATGTCCTCAGGATAGTGTGAAAAAAGCGAAAAATAATTTGTAAACTGAACAAATATAATAATAATTTGTGAGCTGAACAAGTTGTTTGAGAAATGAAGTGATTTTTAAAGAAAGTGCTTAATTTATGCTAAGGTAAGAGGAAAATTAACAATAAATACAGTGAAGAGAAATGCAAATTGAAAGATTAGTGAAAAAATATTTCAAAATGAATTACACAGAAGCTACAGATTGTTATAATTCACATACAGTTTCGGCTGACTCATTTTGAAGGTCTTGGATTGGTGTATTTAGTATGTGCTACTTCTCTGGCCTTCTGTTTAAATGCTTATTCCTCTCAATGGATAAAATGTACTACAAATCATTAGATAATGTGTTGAGAGGTGCAATTACTTGCTGGTCTGTCTTCGTTTGATATTCTTGTGCTTGCGGATAAGGACTAATAAAAGCCTCTCAATTTCTCTTGTAGGATTCACCACATTCACAAGGTGTTTGATAGACATAATTTTAGATGCGTTGTTTTACTTTTGCGCCGTTAGGAAAGCATAAACATAAAAAAAGAAAAAACTTTTGGTAGGTTAGTTAGTGGGTCTATTCGTCCCTCCACCGCAACCCGCAAGGGTTTATTGTGGCTCACACATATTCCCACTCGGCCAAATAAACCCAGCTTCCTAACGAAGCCGATTACTTTGTATGGTGAGTGATATTTCAGGTCAGGTGGTAAGAGTACGGCTCTGCCGAACTCTAAAGACCTGACTCGGTCCCCAGCGGGGCAGGCACAAAGTATATAGTTAATGAAGTAGTCGGATAGTCAAGTTGCAAGATTCCAACCTTGAAACCCACGACAACCTTCCCATATAAGGGTTTTTGTACGTCAGCTACTGCTTGTACGTCAGCTACTGCCTTAAATTCAGCCGTGCAGGGCTTTTTCGCCTCTGCTTTTGGTGCATCATCACTTGAACGCAAACGTTTGCTAACCTGCTCTGGGGGGGTTTGTTCCCCCACCTGAGACAGATTCTGCGTAAGCCGCTCAAGAACTTGGTGCAAGGCGGTTTTATAAGGTACCCCGCTCTTGAGGAGACGACTCAGTCGTTTCCCTCTTTTGAGGGTTCAGGTGTTGATCAGGAGTTGGGGAGTTGAGAAGCTCTCGCTCCTGAACTAAATTTACAGGGAGGTCAGTTAGAGTCGTAAACTCGACATCCATCTCCTCTGTAGACTCGCTCCTGATCTAAGTTTAGATGGAGGTCAGTTGAAGTCGTAAGCTCGATATCCATCTTCTCTATAAGCTCAGCGTCAGAAAAAATTTTTAAGTTTACTCTGTCCATAAAAGTCCGGCACGGATACACACACCTTGGGTTAAGCCATCGTTGGAATGCTATTCAGTTAGGGAATAACAGAACCACAAGTGATTCTGTCATTCCCGTATCCAACGGGGCTACGTGGAAGCAGGCATCTGATGGCTGGTTTGCTCAACCCCCACATCCCAAGTCAATGCACTCAGGCAGTGAAAGATGAAGCAGGTAGTAATGAGTTCAGATTAAATTTGGGTTTGCACCACTTCATAAGAATATAACTGGACCAGTGTCTCACATTTAGAAGACCTCTTGAGAAACCTCCATAGACTAATTTTGCAAAATTCCAATTGTACATTTTTCATTCGAAATTTAAAAAACCTTCGATTACGAAAGGTATGAAATTATCTCCGAAAAATATGCGAGTGTTGCATTATATTCGAGAACATGGAAATATTGATAATATTTATTTCATGAACTATTTTAATAAGTTTAGACAGCTACCGGACTGAGTCATGGCCGGTGGGAGAAATCGTATCTGCGTAAAGTTTGGGTCGGTGTATGACAAAGAAAGTATTAGGAAAAAAGGAATAGAAACGTTTGTTTGCAAGTTTACAGCTCGAATAATCTAACAGACTGGTAACAAATTTCTGCACATCTTGAGGGTAGGGGTTGTATATATATATATATATATATATATATATATATATATATATATATATATATATATATATATATATATATATATATATATATACTCCAACACAACTCACTCCAAAAGTGGAGTGTTGTGTCCGCTAATTGTTTCATTTTTGATTTTTATATCATACCCATACGATATATATGTATTGAATGATGCAACTAATTTTCAGTATTTCAATTATATGATATCTTGCTATCATCTTCTTGGTAGAGCCAAGAAGATGATAGAAAAAAAATCACTAGTTGTAATGTCTTTTCTTCTTTTTTCAATCATCAGTATGTTCGGGCATTTTGCCAGAGATCCCTTTTCATGTATTGAGCTCCCTGTTGTAATGTTTTTCATGTTGTTAGACCTCCTCATGTCCACGTGTAGAAACTTATTTTTTTCTGCATCTTCCTAGATCTAAAAATAGTAGTGTCATCCACATATTTCAACTAGATGCAGGACCGTCCGTGGCCTTCTTCAGTAGATATCACCAAGGACCACTACATGAAAGAAGCAGTAACAGCGGTTATTTTATTGGAAATACATCTCCTAGTGAGAATTAACATGTACATGTGACATAAAACGGTAAATCATGAATTTAGTCAACTGTGATTCGTTCGAAGATGCAACTTACATGAAAAATTAACGCTATCATTACGTTACCTTTTTACGTTACGTTACAATTTTTTTTATAGTGAAAGTAATGAATCAGCCATTATTGTTTTATTATAATTGGTGTATTTTCTCTACTTACTACAGAATAGAACATGGCATAAAATGCCTCGTTACTGCCTAACACAAGGAAGGATTTTGATAGAAGTTGATCCGTTAATAGTAACTAATTCAGATAATGATAAATTCAACTCACTAAGTTAGTGTTTTGTGTAAATTTTTATTCCAGGAAAGGAAAATATATTGAAACTTACATTTTGATTTTTTAATTGAACATGATCTATTATAATCAAGTTCATTGTTTCTGGTGTACACTCTTTGAAATTGAGTATCTCAAATATTTATCCATGTGTAAATATCAAAGGCAACGTGATATTTGCATACAACACAATTGACGGATGTAGCTTCTCTTACGTGGTGGGAGATCATCATAAAAAATGAGAAAACTTCCTGTTTTTTTACCACTTGAATTTGTAACTAACGTTAATGCAAACATATCTTTGATGAATGAATAAATTTTACAGTACAAGAACCATTTGGTGTCGTAACAATCAATGTATCACAAATTCCTGAATAGCTGTTAACCTACTAATGATTATAAAACAAAAAGTAATTGCTTGAACATAATCAGGGAAGTTCTTTCGAAAGCAAATGAAGACTTAGAGGAAACATCGAGATTACCACAATATTTGTTAATCGAATCACGCATTCTAACAATTGGAGAATTTTCACCTAAATTTGTATTACAACTACTACCGACTAACTATCTATATCTGGTAGATCGTTGAAGTACAAAATATTCAATACTAAAATGGGTAAAGAAAATGGATATAAAAGATTTCATAGGTAATTAATAAATCATATATGATTCTACGTTGTTCTAATCTAAAGGAAGAATATCGTGTTGAAAACAATATTCTTATAGTAAGATAATGAACTTCTGTTCATTTGGAGTGGATAAATCTCACAAATTTGTTTTGAAGTCATTCGAGCCTTAACTTGTTGAAATTATAACGTTCCCAAAATTCAAGTCATTGTAAACGAATGCGAAATAAACAGATTTTATTGGTGCTTCATTATTGAAGTCTCTACATAGCCAACAGAAGAAAACCTAGAGCTCCTACATGAGTTTATGACGTAATCGATATGGTAATGGGGAATGTTCCTCCTGACGAAAGTCAAGTAGTTTTCATAAAAGAGCTCTAAAACAACGCATTTCCAACTTATCATTTCAACTTTTTTCTTTAAAAAATTATTTAAATACTTAAAAAGGAGGAATGAAATAATGCATTCAACATTTAAAGGGATTCGTTTCTATTTGGCAACATCGGTTATAGCTAATAAAGGATAATGAATCTGTTACCTGTATGAGACAAACAAAGATGATATATTTCAGAGGCGTAAATAACAAAACAACTGTTGTTTATGTGGCTTGTGGAGGTGGTATTGAACTATAATTTATATTTTGCCTTAATTGTTGATTTATAAAGATAATTTTCCTTTTTTAAAGTAGAATATCTAGGTACGTATAAATTATTTCAACTTGATATAGGCGCTGTTGCCAATATGTGAATGAGAAACAAATCCCTTTAAAAATTAAAACCCAACATTTGAAACATCAATTTGAATACTTTTCGAAGTGAATTTGAAAAACTCATGAATTAAACTCAACTTTATTTTGTTCAAACTTGCATTTGCTGTGTAGCCTGGTGGGTTGATGTGGGTGGTTTGCTCTACTCACTAAGTCGACCGCTGTGTGATCCGGTGGTTCGAACCGCAAGGCCGGAAGATCGATTTTCATTTCCTATCGTCCAACCCGTTTTAGGAATCACACGTTCAAAGTTGAGACCTCGTTAGTCCTTAGCTCGCAGAAGTTTCGACTTTTAAGAGTTGTCGTTCGTAGGGGTAGACAGCTAGTTAACGGAAAAACAGATAGACAGATACCCAGGTCTTTTATACGGTCAACTCCTGTGTTAACCACACTCGAGAGTGTACTGGGAAATTATTGGAGTGCTAATTCTATAGAATGAAATTCAATCATGTTTTATATATAAGTTTACAGTTGCAGTATTCAAAGAATACGTTAAGGTATTGTTGAATTTTCAAACTCTCTAATTGTGACTACTTTTCTGAAAATTTTCTGGTGATAAGCATATACAATTTTAATATTCGAAACAACTTTCTAAGTCTTTTTATGAAAACTAGAAACAACAACGGACCTAGGTGTGACCAAAAGAAGCAGATCTGTATCCGTTCACGTTCATAAGATGGACGATAGCCGTCTCAAGAGGTCACCGTGTACACCGACCTAAGAGAATGAAATGAAATATCATATATTTAGAATTCTGGAAAAACAATTGCGTATACAATATGAGAGGTAGTCATCAAGACCAGTTCCCTTATTGATATCTAGTGAATTGATTTTTGTAGTGAAAGTTACTGAACATAATAAGTTATTATCACTGCAATGATCAACAGAATAATAAAGGGATGATATATTTCATTCTGAATATTGATCTCGTTTTAACAGTTGCTTATATAACTCCAAAACTGTTTTGGAGTTGTTATTATTTTATTTTGAATACTGATTATTCAGGTACTTTTTGTAATCTATGAAAATGAGAGTTTTACTTAATGGTCTCAAGCTTTCGAATTCTTCGTAATAATTAGCTCGTAATAAAAAGCTACATAGGTAGTATAAAACAGAGTCGCTTCCCGCTGTCTGTCCCCATGTACGCGCTTAGATCTTTAAAACTACGCAACGGATTTTGATGCGGGTTTTTAAATACATAGAGTGATTCAAGAGGAAGGTTTATATGTATATAACATGCATAATATATTATAGAAACACTGATAATTTCATAGGTTTCTAATGTGATGTCGTAAATGAACACATTTTTTGCGCTTACATTGCAAACGCTGGCTGAACCCTATGGGATAGATTGAAAAAAGGATAGAGTAAAAATTGTATTCTACTGTGCTATAGTATTGTACACCTTAAAAAGGTCTAAAAGTCCGCGATGGTATATGAATATCTCTTAGGGATAACCCACATTAACCATTTTTTATTCATCACTTTTTTATGAAGCGATTTTAAGCAATACATACAGCATTATTTCTTATAATAATAATTATATGTTTATTCTCAACAGGTTTACACCCACGAATAGAAAAAATACAAATAAATAGAGATTATATATAAATAAAAAAAGATTCAGATTACAAAAAGAAAATGGAAAACAATCTTAACATTGAATTTTAAATAGTTTTCAAAATAAAATGTTTGCTGTCATGATGTATATCGCACAAGTCGGGCACTTTATTGAACAACTCACACATTACAAATATCGGCGGGTTTTTCAATAAATTTGTCCTAGGATTTTTATTGTAGAAAGTAATCATATGTCTGGATTGTGATCTAGGTACAAAAAACTGAATTTGTCTTAACAAGTCACTACAATCAATTTCGTTATTCAAAAAGTTCAACTGAAAACATAATTACGGTGCATTTTCTTCTACCTGGCTTATAAGTTGAATGTGTTCAATAAAATATTCTGGTCAGTGCTCCTAGCTGGATAGAATCCATTGCACTTAACCAACATGAATTTCAAGCACTTACGCTAAACAGATTCTAGTCACTGAACGGAATTTTGATATAATGGAGACCAAATTAACGATGCATAATCTACCTTACGTCTTATTAAAGTGGCATACAATAATTTGAGCGTTTTAATATTTGAAAAGTTACTCCAGTTTCTGGAGAAATAGCTTCAATGCCGACGATACAATGTGAGTTATATGAGTATCAAATGTAAGCCTTCGATCAAATATATATATATATATATATATATATATATATATATATATATATATATATATATATATATATATATATATTCTTAAATAACTGGATGAAGTTTTATGTAGAAAGACAATATGTTGCATTTATCTACATTCAGTTGAAGTCTGTTTTCGCTTCACCAGATTAGAACTTCACCATTGCACCCGTGCGGAGCCGGGGCGGTTCGCTCAAATTTTATATAAATTCCATCTTTCCACATTTCAATTTTCCGCTTAATGCACTTCACTGGGCTGAACGAAAAAGATACTAGGAATCTTTTGTTTTTTTTGAATTATAGATATAAAGTCGAGTACCTCTATCTAGATCTGGAATTTCGTAAATTTCTGAGAGGGCTTGATCGACAGTTGGGTTTATAAAAACGTGATTCGAAAAAAATAATGTCATAAGTCATTGGATTGTGAACTCAAAGAGACCAAATAACCTACTCAAAGGATTTGAAAAATAATTTTGTTTTTTTTAATCGTATAAGCGTTATGCTTGGAGAAATCGCGGAGAGCATCAAAATGTGTGAAATAATTGTATAAAAAATATCTTTGAAGCAAGCAGAAGCGAAACTTGCTATAATACATTTTTTGGTTGTGTGTGCTTGAATTTCTCTATGATTCGAAGGTGATGCATCTATATCATACAAGGTCATTTTACGAGTCATGAGGTAGTCCCGGAAAGCCAAACGAAACATATTTTTATCTACGATGAATTCTAACAAAACTTCCATAAAGATCATCTATATCTGAATGCAGTCGATTCTGAGATATTATTTTTTTTTGAGAGACAAACAAGAAGATGGAGCTTTCAGATTTTTTTCAAGACTAAAACAACCAGATTTCTCATATTTAGCAGAAATGTATATATGAACACCATACGAAAAAAGAATACAGTTTTTCCCAAATTTAATAAATAATGCGGCTGTATGAGAGTCCAGATTCAATAAACATCATTATTGTTAATAAATGAAAAGAGTGTTTTCATTTCATTAATGATTTTTTATTATTGAAAGCATTGTTCGTTTAACATAAAGGACGATATCTTCTAAGAAGTAGAAGACATTTTGTAATAACAAAAATTATATAACGAACCGCCAGACTTTTTGGTGGTTGGTAATATATAATGATTACATATGAAGAAAACAACAGCGATATATCATAATTATTGTATTAATTATTAGGTTCAGCAACATTCTTCGGATTTCGTATGAGTAACAGTATATCAAAATAAATTCTCATGCACAACGTATGGAAATGGGACATGGATTCACACGCCATTCATCAAATATTTAATCACATAATGGGCATTGTCATTTCAACCATCAATGTATAATGAAACTGATAAATTGATTTTAATTGTTGATGTCTGTGATATCCATCACTGCTAAACAAACAATTGTGTTCATATACAATTAAGCATTGGATTTTTGACGAAGATGTTTTTAGCATCATTCCAATCAGTTATGATCTAGCCAGAATATATCTGCATGAAACATTTTGATCTTCTTTTTAATATTTTTTTTATTTTACACTAACGAACCGATCGGATTTCGTACGGGTAGTAAAACATATATGCCTACATTTTTTTCTGTCATAATGTCACATCAGTTTGTCCATAAAGAAGGTTTCCGTTCTGACCTGAAAGGTGTGCATTTGAAGATATAATGACTGAAAGTATTCGAAAAAAAAATCATAACATTCCAGGACAATCCTGGATGTCTGGAATGTTCGAAAATAGTTTGGAACGACCTGGAAAACCACGCAAAATCGCAGATCAAGGGAGTTACATGGTGTGGCAGCTCTCTATACTCCATCCGTGAAGAAAGCGTGCTATTAATGATATAAGGGCTGGAATATTCACCTTCTAGAAAATTTTAGAACAATCCAGAACAATTGAGAGTATTCTAAACACTAAAAACACACCGGAACATTATGGAATCAATGTCACTATTTTCCAGGATTGAAGGGCTTCGAACCTGGAAAATAGCGACATTGAAAACCTCTGCCTCGAAAGCCTGAACCATTTTGTCACATTGTGAAATCATTCATTGTGAAATCATTGTGAAATATTGAAGATCAGGATTTACTGGAAGAGTGTAGACTTGTCGAAGCATTTTTGTATGGATGGGACCACCCACTGGTAAGGGTATTTTCGAGTTTTCCTTTAGGACAGAACACAAGCACTACAGAAACATCCTTGAGGAACTCTAAGAGCGGTGCTTATGCGAAAGTACTACTATGTCACTTGAACACCTCCCGTGAAATTATCTAGAAAAGAGAGACAAATCTCCAATCTTTCATCGATATTCCAGACTATCAAGGTTGTAAGTGCGTGTTAAAGTCTCCAATCAGGCGGATGTGTCTGGATGTAATCCAGCAGCTTCAGGGTATGCTTAGGGGCGGAGCTCCATACATGAGAACAATACTCCAAAGAAGGTCTGATCTCAACTTTATGAAGCATTAACAGTTGCTGAGGTGAGTACAATTTTCTGGTTCGGAACAGTGTTTCAAGCTTTCGAGAAGCAGCATTTGCAATTTCAGCGACATGATTGTGCCAAGACATATTGGTGTCCATTTCAATCTTCAATAAACTTATAGAAGCAGAAAGCGGAATTGTCTGTTCTAACATTATTATATCCGGTTCGGAGACATTTATCTGTTTGGAGAGAACCGATGCCTGGGTTTTCGGGCATTGAATTGTACCTGGTTACTTTCACCCCAATTCGAAGTGATCTGTATATCCTCATTAAGATATGCAACCTCCTAGTTTTAGTGAAGATGTGTATCTGCAGAGGATGTCCTAGAATCCAAATGAAATGAGTCAAGTGTCGTCGTAAAGCAATATATTGAACTCTGGGCGAAGCCCCAGCTAGTAACTAACAATAATGAATTTGGATTGATTTCCTTTGAACAGAAGTATACGAGTATTAACAATAATCTATTTCACTTTCATAATAGGTCAGTACCTATCTACCAAAAAACAACATAAAACAAAAATGCGACGTTGAACAAAAGTCATTTTATTGGTAAAAACTTCCATTACAATTTTTATATTTTTCCAGATTGTTGAAGGTGAAAATACATCCCAAGCGATTCTTTCCATCCAGACAGTCATAAATTAGCAGCCTACAATTCAATGTTGCACAGAGCATTCTCACTGCCTTTGTCTGTTAACAATCTAGCTAGGGAAATTGATATAATTACACATATAGGTCATAATAATGGTTTCAACTCAGATACTATCCAGAAGTTAGTCAGAAAACAAAGCCGTAAATTCACTTACAGATTAATATACCCTCAGGTCAAACACCCAGAAATCAAGAAACGGGTAACATTCAGACCACATGCCAGGTTATCTGATTTCCTTTTCAATGCCAAAGATAAGGTGGTCAAGTTGGAGAAATCTGGAGTTTATGAGCTTAGGTGTCCGGAGTGTCATAGTGTTTATGTGGGACAATGGTCCAAATTTCCAAAAACGGTATGCTGAACATGAGAGGTCCTTCAGACTAGGAAAAAAATGATTCGACATTTTCGAACCATTCCTTGCCATGCAACCATAAGTTTCCGAATCAAAACGATACGGAAATTTTGCACTATGCAAGGAAGGGTTACAAACTCAATTATTTAGAATCCTTGGAAATTCACAAGAATAAACATTGCGGGTGCAACCTGTTAAATGATCAAATCGATTTAGTTTACTCCCCGGTTTTCAAATTGGCACATCCACATTGTAAACTGTAAATTCAGGTACTCAATCAAGCCAAGTACCTCTATTAGTACCTACAGGGGTAGTATATATGGGCTAATGTAATGAACCATTGTTAGTTCAATGTATAAGTTTGAAAATGTCCTTATAGCTCGAAACTGTAGTAACGTTAGTTACAAATAAAAGTGGTAAAAACATAGAAAGTTTCAATTCTCTTTTCTTCACACAAAAAAAGATTGATTGAAAAATACGATCTTGTAGCATCGGTTTGCCAGGTCGCTTGAATTTATTTACTCGCGCGATAATTTTAAGATATTAATTTGAAATGTACTGCAATTATAATGGGAATGAAATTCTTGAAACTATGAAAATTTTTGCAAAGACCGCGATTTTGGGGACAGAGCGGCTCTGAGCTCTCCCGCTGCTGAAAACATGACCACAAAATTGCTCAGCTCATGTGTAGCTGGGGTAGCTCATGACAAATTAACGTCTAGCATATTGGTGACGCCAAAAATGTCATCCTTACAGATGCAATTTTGGCGATTTGAAAAATATTTGAACAATCTATGAAGGATCTGAAACAGCATTATAAATCAGTTTTTCATTACATCCGAACATGTTTTCCATATCAATGTTCCCAATGTTTAAAACAGAAGCTATTTCTGAACATCTACTGAACATCATGTACGGTTTAATTGATGCAACAGTTTTGAAAGTTCAACTCCAGGGTCTATATGACCAACTCGTGAATAGTGACTTGTCAACATGTTCAATTATATTCCTTGATTGGATACTTCAGAAAATACAATATTCAGGTGTAAAGATTGTGAAGATTAGGTTTATTGCGGAATAGTAATTGTATAATTTTTCAACTTGAATTCTCGTTATTTTAACACCTCGACACATGTTTCGATCACTAAGTGATCATCTTAAGAGAAAGATCAAACTTGATCTTGAAGATGATCACTTGGTGATCGAAACACATGCCAATGTGTTAAAATGACGATTTGGTGTTGGAAAAAAACTCCAGTAATATTCATTACAACACCAAAGGTTCCAAACAGTGAATCACAAGTAAACCTATACACAGATAAAGAAAATAAGCAGATTAGATGAATACAGTATGACGTGGTTTTAGCATATACACTGTCTTTTCTTATCTATAGTAATTTAGATCTACTTTATGTACTTTGTTCTGGATAATAATGAATGAAAATGAAAGTGGGTTGATTTTACTACGATACGTAGCTAATGGGAATGCGAATATCCATAAACCTCTCTATAGGTGGCTTGGGGAGTTATTAAAATAACCTACTAAGAACACGAGGCTAATGATCAAAGAAAAATATTGTTTTTTAAGTAACGACGATGTGCTTGGCCATTTCATAAAACAAATAAGAACTAGAAAGATAACGATTCTGACTGATAATAATAATAATAGTTTTATTGTCCAACAGTTACCCATTTACAGGACAATATAAAATTTTATTCACAATACTCAATCATTAACGGAAAAACAGATATAAAACAAAGAAAAACTAAATCTAATTACCTACTTCAAGTACACATTAGCAATTCTAATAATTTTATGAAGGTTAGTGAAGAATAAATCACCATGAGCACAAATGCTATTGAAATTTGTGCACATAACATATATTGGGGAATTGAGCATAATGTTAGTTCTTGCTCTGAGAGGTCTAAGAATGGATTGAGATCGTGATGCTGGCCGTAGTACATTGAAGTTAATTTGTTCAAGAATTTTAGGACTGTCAACTCTCTCATTCACTAATTCGAATAAAAATATGAGCGACGCACATTTTCTACGATGCTCTAAACTAAAAAGTTTCAAACGTTCATATATGACATCATTACTGATACCTCCCTCAGGGTAAAAACCATCTATTCTGAAAATTAGAAATTTACAAAACTTTCTTTGAACTCTTTCAATGGCTATGTTATGATTCTCATAGAATGGACTCCAGACGATACTTGCATATTCTATCTTCGAACATACGTAGATGACGACTGATGCCACATGATAGAAATATTCCAATAACGAGACAAAAACTAGCTGAAAGTTTATTTGTTTCATATTGGAAACTGGCCAAATGCTTCTCAAATAATACCAGAAGGAATTGGAATTGATAATGGACTACTCTCAACACTGCTGAGGTGTAGGTATGTTCAGTACAAATGACAGATGAAATAGAGAGGTTGCCTATATCTTTCAAACTGAAAAACACTTATGAATTGTTAGACAATTCACATTAAGTATACATAGATCGTTACTATTTTAAATTAACCAGATAGAGAGAAGTGAAAAATAAACGCCGACCCATAAGTGATTTCTTAAAAAGACAAAATTCAATTTATCCAAATGAGAAATTGATCTCTATACCTCTTTGAAGTTTTTATCACAAGAACATAACTTGATCTCTATGAATAAAATAAAAGTTTACAATCTATATAGAAATATTTCGTTTCAAAAACTAAAATAGAAGTATGTCGTCATTAATACAAATGACGAAATAATATGGTTCCAGAAAGTATTCTTAAAAAAAAGATAAGCTCAAAGGTCTGATAGCTTACATAGCAAATTTACTAAGAGTTGAGTGAACTTGTTATTACAGTGGCTACAAAAATTGATGAAAAAAACTAGAGGTCCGTATTTAAAAAATATAAGTCAATTATTAAATCTAGATCTAAATAGTAGAGGATTAGCTTAAAAAGCGGCCTGTACGAGGTTGGTTTGAAAAGTTTTCTCCCTAACAAAGACACATTTTTCAGTTTTTTTTTTATTTTGCAACAGTCTCCTTTCAACTCTACACACTCCTCCCTGTGACGTTCCCATCTCTGTAACCCATCCAAACAGTACTCGGCGTTTTTCTCTGCAAAATAATTGTTCGCTAAGGTGACTGCCTCTTCATTTGACGAAAATCTCTGTCCCCAAGCGCAATTTTTATATGAGAAAACAAAAAGAAGTCGCTTGAGGTTAGATCTGGCGTGTAAGGCGGTCGGTCGATCAGTTCTAACCATAATTCGTGGATTTTTGCCATGGCAACCGCTAAGGTGTAAGAGGGTGCGTTGTCGTCTTGGTAAAACAGGATTTCATTTTTCAAATGGCAAATGTGGCCCTTTTTCCGCATGTTCTGTCTCCAGCTTCTCAAGTGATGATGCCTAGTATGCTCCTGTAATGGTTTTTTCTTTTTGTAGACCACAGTTTGGACTATTGTTTCGGGCATATAATGGTGTATCCAAGTTCCATCTACAGTTATTAATCGGAGCTGAAACCCGGATTTATTGCGCCTAAATTTTAAAACTTAATAACAATATTCAAACAAAATCTAATAATTATTGGATAAATAATTATCAATTTCTGTAAGGTGAATGTTCCAAATATGATGAAGATCATTTCTGTCGATATCAACTTAATTGGTGTAATATACACTTTTTCACTCCACTTATATTTTCTATATAATTTCAACATTTTATAATTATGGTTATTTTTACCAAATTTATATTTGACTTTCCTGTCAGCATATCAAGGGAAATATTCTGAATGAAAATTTAAAAGTCTGGCAGGAGTAATTTTATATGAGTTTTTCCACAATCAAACTCAAAACTCAATGGATTGCTTCCTATCTTTCCTTCGAAGTTTCGTAGATGGAGAAAAAGAAAGCCAAAATGATTTATTTCCCAAAAATTTATTTCTCCTCAATATATCTTTCAATTTAAATTCAAAATATTCGCATGAATGAACAAATCATAGAAGATTCATTGATTATAATCATTATAACATAGTAATAGTAATATATTATGAGATTATTTAAACTTAAAACTTCTTTAAAAACAGTTGTTTTTTAACCATATCCCAATATAACTTTTTTTAATCATTTACATATTAGGTGAAAATAATATTTTTAAAATGAGATTACACTATGAAAACACACTTATGTCTATTTTCCCCGATAGTTTTATTTGTTGACTAGTTTCGGTTATTATACACCATTTTCAAAACTAACTAGATTTCATTCAATAAATTGATGGATGTAGCCGTTACTACGTGGTAGAAAATCATAATGAAGAAAAGAGAAATGAAACTTTTTATGTTTTTCACCACTTTTATTTGTAACTAACGTTACTGCAGTTTCGTCCTATACGGACATTTTCAAATTTATACAATAAACTCATGTCTTTTATTTGTAACTAACGTTACTGCAGATGATTTTTTATCCGAAATGACATGTTCTGGTACCTTATATCAACATTTCTACCAGTTGTAGAATGTAATGTAATCTAGTTAGTTTTCAAAATGGTGTAATAACCGAAACTAGTCAACAAATATAAAACTATCATGGAAAATAGACAAAACTGTGTTTTTATAGTGTATCCTCAGTGAACATGAATTTTCACAAAATAAACAAGTCGTCAATCAAAGAAGTAATATTTTAAAACGTCCTTAATTAATATTTGTTAGTGAAATTAGGTATGCTAGGCCCGTCTCAGATATTTGATCTGTTATCGAAATAATAGAGGTCATCCTGAATATTACTGTTCTCAAAACTATTTTGTTGCATAGTAATTATTTTTCATCTTCGGATACCCCTCAGTGAACATTAACACTGAAAACGATCATCTGATATTGTACCAATCCTTCAACAGTCACTGGCAACCCTACCCTTTCCCCTCTGTTCATTCAGAAAGTCTTGAGAATAAACACTTTATTGCAACTCAGGAGGAAATCTTACCTAATCTATGAAATCTTCACCAAGTATAAAACTAATGGGTCTGATTGAGAAGTATTCATTGTTCCGAGACATTTGCGGAGAGCATCTATTTATTGAGTGATTTTTTCAAAATAGTTTAAAATGTGCGCTCTTGCAATTAAGAAACATGTGTTTGTTGCAGTATTATGTGGATTAATGGTGCAGCACGTTTTGAGTGTGAGTTTCTTTTGTTATCACTAAATTACAGCACGATCAAATGATCAGTCGGACATAAACCATGGGCAATTATTCAATTGCTATGTTGAGAAGGTTGACAATTTTTAACTTGAGATTGTGTTTCATTCTTCTAGAGAAATTTATTGGCATGAAGAACATTTTACCAGTTTTAATGTCAAAGATATGAAATTCTCACAGAAAGAAAGAATCATATTTGAATAATGACGAATGCAATCCAATATAAATTTTTGAAATTCAGTATATTACCGTTTCAGTATTCAGTATTTCAATGGATATGAGGGTAGGAAAAAATAAACCTAAATTATCGTGACACTACCCAAAGTTTTAATAATACATACTAACATAGTTTAAGTAAAAGCATAACCAACATATTTTGATACTGTTAAAATAATTTCATTAGAGGAATTTACTGAAAATTATTCCGAATTACTGAAACAATTCGTACACAAGTTATACCTAATGAAATGAACTTTAAACGTTCAAGCCAGTCGATATACCTAGACAGTAGGTTGAATGGACTGACGCCTATCAGAAAACAACTACTCCCCTGGCTAATGCCACGAATGGCTAGGGATTATATCCGACAGACGTCAGTGCAGGAATCTTCACAGAAAATTCCCTGCATATGCAATTGGCAATACAACTGAAAGAGTCGACCTTCAATTTTGGAACGGGCACACTTGCAGTCCGGTTTCGGGCTCATTTGCCACTCGTCAGTGCAAGATAGTGACCATCATCGACCTAAAGTCAATGATATTCCACAATTGACAATCGAATTCTTTCATAGTATTTCATTCCTTTTCCGAAGTTGGAGCGAACATAACAAAATGTCACTCCATCTAGTGGACGAGGTACTAACCAACTGCATATCTGTAATTTGCCCGATTCCTCTGAATAAGGAAGAAAAATTTTCTTATTAGTCAGTGGACTATGCTTGAAGACTGGCAATAGACAAATCTAAAGAAATGAACGTTAAACGTTCAAGCCAGTCTCCTGCACTTACGCCTGTCGGATATAATCCAACGCCCTTCGTGGTATAAGCCAGGGGAGTACTTGTTTTCTGATAGGCGTCAGTCCAGTCAACCTACTGTGTAGGTATATCGAGACTTCGAAAATTCCGATTTTCAATTGTGGAATATCAGGTCGATGATGGTCACTATCTTGCACTGACGAGTGACTAATGAGCCCGAAACCGGTCTGCAAGTGTGCCCGTTCCAAAATTGAAGGTCGACTCTTTCAGTTTTATTGCCAATTGCATATGCAGGGAGTTTTCTGTGAAGATTCCTGCACTAACACCTGTCGGATATAATCTAACGCCATTCGTGTTATTAGCCAGGGGAGTAGTTGTTTTCTGTAGTTGTTTTCAGATACCTACTGTGTAGGTATATCGAGAATGGCTTGAACGTTTAAAGTTCATTTCTTTAGATTTGTCTATTGCCAGTCTTCAAGCATAGCCCACTGACTAATAAGAAACATAAGTTATATGCTTCATATAACTCTTAATGACATCTTCTTGACAATGTAAAAAGTACGGAAGCGCAAAAGAGCCACATATTTTTCATAATTTTTTTCTAGGAAATAACTAGTTACTCTAAAACTCGAAATTTTGAGAATGAAGTCGAAATTTCGAGAATAAAGTCGAAATTTTGAGTTTGAAGTCGAAATTTCTAGATTGAAGCTGGAATTTCGAAAATAGAGTCGAAATTTCGAGTTTCAAGTCGTAATTTTCAGTGAGAGCAACGCCGGCAAGGTTCGTGCTTTGTGTTTCACTGAGCCCAAACACAAAACATTCAACAACATACGTCTCTGTTTCGATCCGCCAAAGGCCTCACTAGGTTGGACCACAAATGCATTGCTGGACTCAACTGTCCTGATAGGTCAAAGTAAGTAGGGGAGATTACATCTTCTCTTACGATCCCATGCATTTGTGGTTCAGCCTAGCACCACTGATGAGGTCTACGGCGGGTCGAAACAACGTTGTCTGTTGAATCATAAATGCTTTGTGTTTGAGCTCTAATTCACAACTAGTTGCCTTGTAGTGGAAGATGCAGGGAAAGACAAAGAATGAATCTCGTCGGCGGTCGATGTCAAAGGTTGGCCGCCTTGAGAAGGCTTGTTTACCTTTGATATTCGAGGATTGAGATCTCTGTCGATCTCATAGAGGGTGTCTTCGTAAGTGGAGAGTTTAACGCCCTCTCTCGAAACTACGAATTTTATCTCGAAATTACGACTCTCAATTCGAAATTTAGACTCTAATGTCGAAATTTCCACTTTGAACTTGACAATTCTACTTCAGTCTCGAAATTTCGAATTTAATCTCGAAACTCTGACTTTCATCTCAAATTTTCAACTTTAGACTCGAAATTTTGACTTCAAAGTTAAAATTTTGAGATCAAAGAAACAAATCATAAAAATATATGGCCCTTCTGATCTTCCGTAGAAAAATATGAATTGACGTATTTCCATATCCCTTACGTAGATTTTGATACCACCCTAGCTGGTTCCGGGCACACTCATCAACTTTCTCGTTTCCCAGGACTCCCGACTATCCTGGTATAAATTTATTTTTTTGTACTTCAATTTCTTCAGCTATGCTCTTTATTTCCAGATCACTCTCTATATGGCAATTTTGATTCATCAGTACCCTGAGTAGGGTGTAGCTTTTCTTTCTGCTCATTTGGTTGAGTTTTATCTTTCCTTGCACTTTACAAGACGAATGTCTTTAGACTGAGCGAAAAACGGTATATTTTTACCCCCACGATATATTCTAGCACGTAAATTCCAGGATGTAGACTCAAGAGTATCTCTGATGTTGTTCATGGAAGGTTTTTCTGTATAGTTTTCTTGTTGGGACTATGTATATGCGAATATTATCATAGGTAAACTACTATAGTATCTAATTCACTCTCCATTTTATTATTCTAGATAATGTTTTCAGGTCAACCTGTGATCACTCCCGTACGTCCAACCTGGCATATCTTCAGTCCATCTTATTGCAATATTCAAGGTCTGCTGACTATACAATCATATTTTCAATTAACTAGGAGTACTGAATAGTGGTTCAGACAAGATCGTAGCTCGACAACAGTAGGACCAGAACCCCCATCTTGGCACTCTGCTATCTATTCCACTTCTGTTACCACCATAATGATAATCTATACCAATCTTCTTCCAAGCATACATTCTATCTACCTACAACTAGTATCGTCGATCCCTCTTCTTCTCAATACGTGTATGATTGATTTTAGGTATCTTAGAAAGAAGCTCAAAGTTCTTCTTTTTTTACATACGTAAATTCTGTTTTTTCCACAACATGAGTTGGCACACCTGACATGTGATTTGTGATGCAATGATTTGTATTAGAGAGTGAAACGTTTCTTTTATGCGTGTCAATTGGTTTTTTTACTATAATGTTTTGTAATGTAACCATAATAATTCTTTATAATATAAGTAGGCATTCCAGAGCCAAATTTGCTCTCTTTGATGTAGTAGAGGCGATTTCTCAGGCTTCTCCTATAAGGTTAATTGAGTCCTGCGATGTATTCGTAGTTCAGCCTAGCACCACTGATGAGACCTATGGCGGGACGAAATACCGCTGTCTAGTGTTGGATTATGAAAGCTTCATTTTTGGGTTCTGCTGTCAAACAGTTTTTGATGTTGAAGTACCGTTATCTTTTGCAGCATCGAAGTTTAGGATTCTGATCCACTTTCTTTGCCATTCGTCAATTTTTCCTGGGAACTCTTTTGGGGGCATCCAGTTCAAAATTTGTCATACTTATGATTTCTCACGAGGATGCACCCAGAAAAGATGTGTTTTTAATTACTCCCAGGTATTTGTTTTCAGATTATATATTGAGACCTCAGATTTTTTTGGAAAAAATTACACATACCTTCATCTGCTAGAAACTAGTATCAAATAGATATTTGTTGTAAAAAGTTGGACGGGAGTCACCTACAACTAGTGAAGTATATGTATAAATTGAGTATTTCTTTTCTCAGTTTTTGTACCAGAAAGTTTCAATTTGTTTGAACATTTACAAAAAAATCGATAAAAAATAAACATCAACATAATGAAAATGAGGAAACAAATCATCTGATATACAAAAGGCATTGAAATTATAAAGACGGTAGCACTGTTCACATCAACATTTCATGTTCTAAATTTATTCATGATGTCAATGAAATTGCCAATATTTTATGCGTTAAAAAAATGCTAGTAACAATATGAGAAAGTTAATGTGATTAGGATGGATTCATTATCCAAATTATTACTTTCATCAAACTACCACGCCCATCACTAAAAAATTATCTGACGCTATTATCCAACAAATCGTGTCAACAGTCAAGCCTTTTATCTAATTACCTGACTTTTATGGCCGAAGGGCCCTGCATATCATTGATCAGAATAGTCCTCGCACTTCGATAGATATATATATATATATATATATATATATATATATATATATATATATATATATATATATATATATATATATATTGTTTTTATATTATTTGTTTCTCCTCTTCTCGAATCATAATCCATGTACGCTCTGGTTATTCAGTTTATTTACATACAGGGTGTTTACTGAACATGCGGCAAAAAATTAAGGGACTATTCCTTGGACTTATTTATCCTTTGATGATTTTTGATAGGGCACTTTGTTTCGGAGATACGGGGCGAAAAAGAATTTCGACAATAACAATTTTGCTAATTTTAAGTAAGAACGGTAGAAGTAGAAGAAAATGTGCTGGCCATAATAGAAGAAGGACAATTTGGACCATCTGTCACATGGCTTTTGCGCACATTAGTTCAAATCCCTCAACTACTGGCGCTTATTCTTTTTACCGAAGAAGCCAGTTTCTCGAGAAGTGCCATAAGATTTTCCACAATAACCATGTTTGGGCTGAAGAAAATCCACATGAGGTGCTTGAAGATCGCTTTCAATATCAGTTCTCGTTAAACGTTTGGGTGGGAATTGTAGGTGACTTCCTAATTGGACTGGTATTTCTGCCAGGAAGAGTTACCGGCGAGGTATACCGCAATTTTTGGGAACAAACGCTACCTCAGTTTCTGGAAGTTACAAGAAATGCAATGTGATTTATGCACGATGGTGCACCATCGCATTTTAGCATATTGGCTCGAGAGTTTTTAACAGTAGGTAACACATACGGAGAATGCTGGATTGGATGAGGTGGACCTCACTTATAGCCTGCTTGATCATCGGACTTAAACCCTCTGGATTATTTCCTATGGGGCCACCCAAAATCATTCGTTTATATACTCCTGTGGAAGATGTGGAAGATTTGAGAAATCGGATAATTGCTGGGTGTAACGCAATCAGAAATGATCCTGCTGTTTTGGAAAGAGTACGGGAGTCGATAAGGAGAAGATTGAATTCTTGCATCCGAGCGGGGGGCAGTCATTTTCAACAGTTTTTGTAGATTGAGAAACATTACATGTAATTTTTGGTAATAAATTGTTATTGTTGAATTTTTTTCGCTCCGTATCTGCGAAACAAAGCGCCCTATTAAAAATCTTCAAAGGACAAAATATCCTTAGAATAGTCCAAGGAATAGTCCCTCAAATTTTTGCCGCATGTTTAATGAACATGCATACCTTTTCAAAATAAATTCACCACAGATGACTTGAGTTGTACGTATTTGCTGGTCTCAGATTTTTCGTTTCAGATTTCGGTAAAATCAAAAATCTCTGTGCATAGACTTTAATTTGCACGGTCTAGCAAATTGAAATCTAGGCACAGAGATCTCGTAAACTGTAAGAAATAGAGAATAATATGAAGTGTATTGCCTAGTTTCGAATAACTTGTTTTTCAGTTCCGGTGATATATGAGAAAACTGAAAATTTCGTATTTCAATTTTTGCTGTATCCTCTTTATTTGGTGAAATATTTGAAAAAAATTTATCGGTAATATTCATAAAATAAATTTTACTCAATATTCCTGGAGTCAACAAATTAATTGGTTCTCATTGAGGCCCTTTTAATCGCTAGTGATTTACCATAGCTGGATCACAAAAACTTCAACCACCAATTACCCCTCCCCCCGTTGCTTTCAACTATGTCCCTGATCAAATAAAAATTCAGTCCTGCCAATTTGTGTTGTGGACCAGGATGAGAGCTATCAGGAATGTATACAAAAAATACTGGAATTTTTCCTATAGACATCAAATTATAGACGCTGGTTATTTCTAATCATTAAGGTATCCAAGAAGGGTAACTACTAGTTGTTTTCAATTTCATATGTAAACTCAATGTTCGGCAATCTGTTACCTTATTTTTGTATTAAAATAATATCATCTCCACCTAAGATCCAAGTCCGTGCTTCCACTCCAAATATGTTCATGAACAGACAAGCCCTTAAGGGGGACAGTCGATTGCCCATTGCCATGACTTCGTGCTATTTGTAGAAACAGTAGATGAACTGAAAGCAGTTCTGTTCCTCGCTGATTTTTGTAAGTTGTTTTTATTCTTCGATTACTTTTCCACTGGGACCATTGACCTCAGAAGATCCCTCAAATATTCAATAGTTTTTGGAAACAACGGGATTACATCAAATGATACAGAAATCTCTCCATCTCGCTGCTTTATATCTCCAAATTCATCTATGAATTTACGTGAATTAACAAAATTTCATCTTCAATGGGGAATGTTCCTCCTGACGAAAATCAAGTAGTTTGAGACAAACAGAGATTACATATTTTAGAGGCGTGCTGTTCTTTTTACTTATGTTCCGAGTTCCGAGACATTCTGTGACATATGACATTTTGTGCACCTAACCATCTTCCTCTATATAAATAAATAACAAAACAACTGTTGTTTATGTGGCTTGTGTAGGTGGTATTGAACTATAATTTATATTTTGCCTTGATTGTTAATTTATAAAGATAATTTTCCTTTTTTAAAGTAGAATATCTAGGTACGTATAAATTATTTCAACTTGATATAGGCGCTGTTGCCAATATGTGAATTAGAAACAAATCCCTTTAAAAATTAAAACCCAGCATTTGAAACATCAATTTGAATACTTTTCGAAGTGAATTTGAAAAACTCATGAATTAAACTCAACTTTATTTTGTTCAAACTTGCATTTGCTGTAATAACCCAAATTGAGGAACATTCCCCACTGTGAGACTGAGAGAGTTTCAAACTGTTTGGGTATCCATTCAACAATTTCGTATCTAGGAAACTTACGGCGGAGGCAATTGGTAGCACTGACTTGCCAGATTTGTGAATTTTAGGTAGACCGTATATTTTAGAAACTGTAGGATTAGAACCCTGTAGTCCCCTGTTCGATGAAGAGAAAGGCTAGATGGACTGCATGTAGACTTGTGCACATTGCCAATTGCATAAATCAACTTAATGCAGAGTGCAACACAAACTGTTGGTTAACCCTGGATGTTCTCTGACGTTATGCCTCCAACTATCAACTAAGAACTGCCTTATAAAGTACTGTTCCCGAGTAGAGCGGACTGAATCCTCCAGGAGAAGGGAATATTAAGAGCAGATAGATCAAAATCACCTTCCGGTTCTGGTGCAGGTGTTTTCAGTCGCAACGGAAATTTACGCTATTGAATTGTGTGCGGAGAGATTGGAAGAATCCAACCTCATACACAAGTCGATAAAAATATTCTCGGATAGTCAAGATGCGTTGGAAGCTCTTGGCTCCTACCAAGCTTCGTTTAAATTGGTAGCAAATTGTCAAAAACGACTCTCCTCGATAGGAAGACTTAACAGATTGTCTTTGGTCTAGATTCCTGGCCATACTGGTCTGGAAGGCAATGAGGCTGCTGACTCCCTTGCAAAGGAGGGTGCTGCAAGTAGCTTCCTCGGGCCAGAACCTGTCATTGACATCGCTTTAGGCTTTATCAAACAAAGATTGAACAACTGGACGACAAGAAGATTTATGGACTTCTGGCAGAATCCTACAGGATTGGCTCACTCCAAGGCGTTTATTCATCCTTCGAAGCTTGATACCAAACAGTTGTTGGATTACAGTAGTGAAGAACTTCGATGTCTAACAGGCCTTCATACAGGTCACTGTCATTTGAATCATCATATGCAGAGGCAGTGTGTGTCGCCTCTGTTTGGGAAATGATGAAACAGCAGAGCACATACTTTGTGCCTACCCCGCAGGGGACCGAATCATGTTTTGAGAGTTCGGCAGAACCGTACTCTTACCATCTAACCTGAAACACCACTCACCATACAAACTAATCGGCTTCGTTAAGAAGCTGGGTGTATTTGGTATAGTGTGAATAGGTATGAGTCACAATAAACCCTTGCGGGTTGCGGTGGAGGGTCGAATAGACCCACTCACTCTCTTTCTTTACCCGAAATCTTTGACGTGTTTTTGAAAGTGAAAGTGTATCCTTTCAGATGTAGAGACCAGTTTTAGAGTAAAAAAGTAGTGAACTTCATCTCCTGAGACGCCAGTTTGGATGGTGAACGTGCGACGATAAGAGTGTTGCAGTTCTGGTGTTTGGAAACAGTGTTTGTTCTGAACATTCAACACCTTTCACGTGAATATTTTAATATATACACGCACACACTTTCTATTTGATTCATTCCAAATTTTGGCCTAAATTCCCCCTTGCATAGTTACCAATAATGTTAATTGATAATATTCGAAGCAAGAATGAAAGAAAACAGTCAAAAATGTCTAACGATCAGTTGAGAAATGTTTTGAAATTCATTTATGATGCACCGAATGAGATGTTTCTAATGTACAGAAACTCATTGATTATTAAAGTATTTGGTGGATGTCGACGACAAGAAATTGTGAATATGCTAGTTACCTAGGTAAAAAACAGAAAATCAGTTTTCGTTTAAATATACCAGAAACAAAAATCATTGTTGACAAAGCTGGTTAACGGAAAAACATATTTTTTTTTAGATAAAATGTATGATGGAATTGGCCGACACTTGATGAAAATCCATAACTAACGTATTCAAAAAACACTTTTTTGTGAGATTTTCACCAAATGATTTTACAAAAACGCAACACGTGTTTCGCCATTCAATGGCTTCTTCGGGCATGTACTTTACAAAGATACGCCTGAAGAAGCTATTGTATGGAGAAACACGTGTTGCGTTTTTGTAAAACTGTTTAGTGAAAATCTCACTACGAAGTGTTTTTTGAATACGTTAAAGAACTAATGAACAGTTTGAAGATAAAATACTTTTTCTGACTTATAAATAAGATCGCTATACCGTCCAGCCAGTTGGAAAAAATATGTTTGGACATTTTCCGTTATACATTGCAAAAATCTGAATATGAGCGACCCAGAGGTTACTGTATACTGTATACTGCGTCGAACATTGGCAGTTTCTCTGGTGAAGGCTTGAAGCCAATATAACCACTTCAAAGTGTCATCGTGGATGGTTACCAAAGAATATTCAGAAGGCACTATACCTTCAAAAATAGTTTTCAAGAATGTTGGCAGACATACCTTCTGGATCTACAATTAAATTACAGAAATCTTATACACAGATTTTGAAACATGAATCAACAATGTCTTGCTAACACCAGATGCTTCCCGAATTGGAATTAGATGAAATAATGTTTATCAGACATTTAAATAATAGATACCTACTCCAATTTCATTATTTGAGGTAATAAGTAATAAGTGAAGGCCCGCACGGGCATAAAGTACAACATTATGTAGTTGATAACTAGGCCATATAACAGTAATGAACTATAATACAATTCCAAAATAGTGGGCACTAAATTCTCAGAAATGACTGTCGTTTTTGCCTTATTCTGCGTGGCGTATGGAAATTATACCAAACAGCTAAGGAAAAATTATGATAGAATATATAAAATCACAACCTTGACAACAATGTTTTCGTTTTAATGCAATAATATTTCTGGAAATTTAGAGCCTACTATTATGGAATTGTACTATAGTACGATATCACTATATATTATAAAAGAAGTCCCCCGCTGCCCTAAAACTACCGAACGCATTTTTATACGGTTTTCACCAATAGACGGTGAGATTCAAAAAGAAGGTTTAAGTATAGATTTAACAATGCGAAACTGAGGAGCTACACAAAAGTCCCCGATGCCATGTGCCTATCTTTCAAGGATAGTTCACTGTACCGTTTTATATTCGAACAAATGGTTACATATAATGTGGAAATTGGAAAGGTATTCAGATCGATGAAGTATTAATCCTTTGTTCAAATTGAATACGTTAGTAACCTTAAGCATATCATGCATATCATGTAAATGCCCTTCAAACCATACAATTTGAATTGATATTCTAGGTGTTATGGCAATATTAAAAATATCGCGCGACAAAATAACTTTAAGGGGGCTCACAAACCTATGCAGCATGTGTGATAGTAACAATATTTATAACAAACTAGCTTTTTCGCCCAATAATGAAACCATTTACAGAGCAATTTATTGAAGTGGGTACAATGATTGAGGAAAATATTCATGTGAAATAAAAAAAAACTACAAGAAACTGTTTATAACATATTCATGCTATATGATTACGAGTAAAAATGTCAGAATTGTCGCATAAGTCATAGTACATTTAAATAATAAATTGGTATGAGCTCTGCTGCATAAAAAAAGTTAGGTCCTTCTAGTTGTTAATCGAGGAACGAAGATGAGACAACAATACGGAATAGTCAGTTCAAAAGTTTATACCATAATACCTATTACATTCGTCAGTTTTAACAACGATATAAAATCAAACTTGAGAGGAATCTCGATGTAATCTGAATTTTATAGTAGATATGTTCCTTCTGTTCTGAAACAGAAATTCCGAGAATTTCTGGACTTCTTCGATAGGAAGAATATGTTGACTGTAAATAGGACTTCATATCAAACAGCCATATACTAATTTTGAACAAAAAAGTAGTTATACATAGAAGTGAGTGCAAAGAATTATCAACATTCCTGCAGTTCGTAGCAATGAAGCTACATGCCATGAGTGATGAAGAAAGATTGCAATTGCGTTAGTTCTATTTGAGTGAATTTTATCGAGTTACAAGCAGATGCGACACTATGAGTGAAAAAAAGTAGCCATATATGCTTTCTACCAGTGCAGAGCAAGGTATGGTCGCTAGTAAAATATATATGATAGAACTGACCGTTTATAACGTTTTCAAAAAACACACTCTAATGTGAAATTTCTACTTGAAACTTTACAAAACCACGACACTTGTTTCGCTATACAATAAAAGCACCATCAGGCGTCACAATAAAAAATGTTGAAACCAAAGAATTGGACGTAGCCTACAGAACATGAAATAATTTCAGTAAATTCATTATAAACAATGAAGATGAGACTCCAGTGTCGGATAGATCGGGAGATTACAAGTTGGCTTGTGGTTCTTGTTCAACATTTCATATCGGACAAACTGGAAGAACTTTTTTCAAAAATATAAAAGATCATAGGAGTAGTTTTTTTGAATGGGAAGACCAATTCAGCATTTGCGAACCATCTTTTGACAGAGAGGCGCAAGATTATGACGTATTGCATTTGGAAGAGAAATATTCAAAACCCAACCAATTGGAATGTTCAGAAATCAATAAATATATCAATTCGGGATTATTGTTCAATGATCAAATAGATTTGAATTGTTTCCTTTCATTGAATTTAGGTTGCGTTGAGGATATTGGTAGTTAGGATAGATCTCCAAAGTAGGTTAAATTGTGGCTTGAGTTTTATGAGTTGGTAATCATGTAGAAATTCATCAGTTGTAAGGGTCATGATGATTCAAATTATTATAAAAGTACGACACAGAATTTGTTCAAACGCTATTGTATAGCGAAACACGTGTCCCCGTTTTGCAAACGTTCAATCGAAAATCTACTAATTCATATTAGAATGGTAGTAAACTGGGTTTAAATAACTTGATTCTGTTGGTTACGTTTAATATCAGTCCCGATTCTAATCTTTCCCCGAAACGGATGTTATACAAGTGTCATCCACCACCGCAGGAAATAATTGTCCATCAGACGAACATCCGATTTCCATTTGACCATCACCGACCGAATTGAATGAAACAAGCGGAGTCATTCGTAACTCTAGTTTCGAATCCGGATTTCTAGATGGCTGGGCGTCCTAATTTCAACTTTGCGAACGTAAAGAAGATACTTGTAGCATTGTTTCGATTACGAAAATTTTCATCTGAGTTGATGTAAACCTTTAGTAGGTCGTGGTGTAATTTGATCTGGTTTTTTTCTGGGAAATTATTATTTATGTGAATGTTGTGCGATCCCGCGTAATTGTCTCTATTGTATAGGCATTAATTTCAGTTACATATTTACATAATTGTTTTAATTGAGTATATTGTAACAAATTCCTTGTCGCGTATTATATTGCAATGGTTTGCAATCAAGTTTTCGAAAGAATATGAATATTTCAGTAATACGGGGTTTGAGACAAGTACAAAAACAAATAATATCAATTATCATATTTCTCTTAGTTACAGTTACTGAGTGGAAAGTTATCTAGCCAAAAAAATTTTGGATTGCTTCGTTTGCTATGAAAGAAATGTATTTTCAATCTAAAAATACTAATATTGGGGAACTCAAATGGATTCTATAAAAATCGATTACTCACAAAAATATCTCTCGGGAAATTTATTGAATCCAGTATTTACCTAATCCTAGATTTATCAAATCATCAAACAATTTTATTTTCAGATATAATTTGAAAACTACAAATCCTTATTGAGAATCTATGAAATTTGTCTTCGTAAATAGAAGAACGTTTTTTTAATTTTATGAACGATGATTGAGTGTGTCATGAATCCATATACTTTTGTAATTTCTATATGAATTTTGAAATTTACTTCAAAATGTATAAAATATCAAGAATAGCAAAAAATTATCGCGATTGAAAAAGTTCTCTTCAAGTAAGAAGTACACTACCTATATTTTTATACTTAGATGTAGATATCAAACATCCTGAGTTTGTTTATTTGAATGTGGTTGACAATGTCTCTTATATAGATAATGCATAAAAATCGGACATCTTCAGTGCAAAAATATTCAAATAGTAGTAAAATAAATGAACTAGAATGAAATATTTGATTAGGTTGAATATGTGGAACGTATATCAGAATATAAATATTGAAACAATTTCATTCGGATCATCGAAGCGAACAATTTTTTTTATGGAAAGATATATGTATGATAGCAAGATCAATTATAAATTAAATATCACAATAAAATCAACTTTCCGGTCTTCACCTGCCCATAGCTACCTTTGCCTGCCATATAGCGGGCGAGTCTCTCAACCTGAAATTGAAATATTTTGAAAAATATGCATTGTTCAAAAATTTTTCAAAAAAATGATTCATTTTGAGAGGGTTATTCATTGAATTAACATCAAAATTTTTTTGCATTCAATTTTTGGACGGCGATCGTAATTTGGAAATATTAAATAGGATACTGTTTATTGCAGATTTGGATTATGACTAAAACCTCTCCTAAAAATATAACCCTTTCAATTTACACGAAAGATTAGTTTGAAACCTTTTCAGTTTCATGATTCAGTGTTCCTTATAAACTTAAATTAAATTACCTGTCACATATAGTCAGTGGGCATACTTGAAGACTGGTTATAAATCAAATCGTTTGAAGGAATAATTCGTACAGATCAGTCTCAACTCCCAACACTGTCTCCCTACACTTGTCGGATATAATCCAACGCCCTTCGTGGTATAAGTCTGGGGAGAAGTTGTTTTCTTATAGGTGTCAGTCCATTAACCTACAGTGTAGGGAGTTGAGACTGGCCTGAACGAATTGTTCCTTTAGATGATTTGATTTTTAGCCAGTCTTCAAGTGTGCCCACTGACTATATGTGAAAAGTTTTTTTCCTTTATGTTGATGATAGACACTACCTTGCACTGGCGAGTGGCGAAATATCCCGAAACCGGTCTGCAAGTGCGTTCCAATAATTGAAAATCTATTGCGGCAGTTGAATCGCCAACAGCATCTGCAGGAATAACTTCAGTGAAGAATCCTGCACTGACACCTGTTGGATATAATCCAACGCCCTTCGTGATATTAGCCAGGGAAGGAGTTGTTTTCTGATAGTTGTCAGTCCATTAACCTACAGTGTAGAGAGTTGAGACTGACCTGAACGAATTGTTACTGTGAATGATTTTATATTACCTGTGAGTTTCCCCGCTTTAACTTTTCAGAAGGCCTGACTTACATTATTGGCTTCGCCTTCTCTTTCAAATGAAGCAATTGTTCAAAATAGTGACATTCGACTAAATTCCACTAAAGTCGAATGCCACTATTTTATATATTATATAAATTTTATTAATACGCATCACTGTATACTGTACACATATGAAAAGTGTGTCTGTTTGAATTTGACACAAGCAAGTATCTGCTCAATCATATTCTCGTGTTATAAATACCCATTTTATCATAGATAATATCACAATAACTTTCATTTTCTCTTCATTGAGGTGACTAATGATCTGATTCTTATATCCACACTGAAACCGTTATTACTTCTGTGAATGAGATATTACAATTTTATCTAAACAGTTATTAGATAGACAAAACTATATAGAGTATTTCATCAGTTCGGACTTTCATTGCCCGTGCCTTCGAGCTCTGTAATACAAAGGAAGGTCTCGAAAAGGAACAAGGCATCATCAAAAATGACCTTCAAAGGAATGGTTACTCCAGAGTGATGGTAGAACAGGCTTTGGCTAGAAGACAGCAAGAGCTCCACAAGAAAGAGAAGCCGCCACAACCAGTACTTGTACTTCCCTACATCAGAGGATTATCGGAAAGGATAAGAAGGATTGGGTCCAAGTATAACATCAGGACCTGCTTCAGATCTGGGAACACTATCCGTAGAAGCCTCACGAAAATCAGGCCACCAAACGCGGATTGCGATTCCAAGAATTGCATTTACCGGATACCCTGTGAGTGCGGAGAATCATACATCGGTGAAACTAAGAGGCCATTGAAAGTTTGCATTGCTGAGCACAAGAAACACACACACCGAAGAGAAACTAGCAAATCCGGAATAGCAGAGCATGTTTGAACTCATCAACATAATATCCAGTGAGCTCAAGCTGCAATCATTCACAAAGAGGAACACTGGTTTAGGAGAAAATTCAAAAAAGCCGCATATATGTTGTCCAACAACGCATTTAGTCAAGCTAGAGTAGAGATACGTAACATATGGAAACCTCTAATCAAGCGAAAAACTTCCGCCAAACGGTCATCTCCCGCTAAAACCAATGAAGCGGTGAGAGGGAAGAGGGGATAGGTGCGTGAAAGCACTCGAATCCAGTCCAGTTATCACCCGAAGACGATTGTGGATACTAACAATCGAAACGTCGTGACGTAACTTGGTTTGCAATCTTTTAATTTTTATTTTTTTGTTAATAATATTTTTAAATTTTCAGCTTTCATTATTATTTCTATTTTTTTTTGGTTGTTGCTTGTATGTTATTTCTTTGTAATTTCAGTTTTTTTATTTATTAAAGTTGTTATTTTCGGTTATTCTTTTCAATTTTTTTTCAGGGATTTCAAATCAATTTACATTATATTAGACAATGGAAGTTCCAAACATTGTCAACCACCTTCAAACAAAACTATATAGAATTATACATAACATTCAAGTTAATCATAACTTCCTACTGACCCTTTGAATATTTATGTTGAAAGCATTTTTTCTTGATGCCACAAACTATAGAGAAGTTAACGTTGTCGGTATGATTTTCGTTAATAAAACAGATTTCTTTATTACCAAATCCAAGTTACCGAAACACCAACAATCGATAATTGAGCATACCTACCTCCAAGGTTCCATATTTCCTGTATTCTTTCAACTGAATAGTGTAATTATATGCACCTAATAATTAAAATTTATTGGTTTCTTTGATCTTGAAAAATATTATACAAAGATAAAATCCAAAGTCATATCTCTTATTACATACTATGAACCACGAACAACTAGGTCTAGTTCTTGTTTGTTGTACTCACTCATATAAACAATAGATTCATAAATTCATGGATCATTCGCAATTCAATTGGTTTTGTTGACCTCTATTTCTTGGTTTTCATTGCACTTTGGTTGAATTATTCTGATATATTTTTATATTGGGTTGTTTCAAAAGTTTCATCGCTTTTTATGAGTCTACTTCAAACTAAGGCCTCTCGTCTACTGGGAGCAGAAAGATGCGAACTATGAAGCAACGAATTCGTACGAAATCGTACGATGCACATCGTCCATTGCTCAGAATTCGAACGGAATCGTAGTAGGCGAGACGGTTCTTTGGAACAGGTCTTTCAATTATTCTGATGAAGAAATATTCACTTTGATGGGAAACGTGGGTGAATCCCATTTACGCAAAAATAAAGGAGTTCGGTGAATTATCTCATTTGTGGCATGATCATCAAATCGACGATGACCACTACGTTTCTTATTTTCGAATGGAAAGGACATATTTCAATACATTATTGTGACTATTTTAGCACTAGATCGCAATCAAATCCCTGCAGAACGGGATCGGTTCGCTGGGATTTGATCAATGGTCTCCGAAGGCCATCGGGGAAGTTTTAATAGGCAATTCTTTCACAAGATTGTTGTCGCTAAGAACATCTGAGGCTGAGTGATATGTTTACAGATGAGCTCTATGACAGATCGAAACCGTGTTATCTGGTATCGGATCAAACATGCAACGTTTCCGGACTCTGTAGTTGAAGGTTTTAAGTAAAATCTATAGAAAGACAGAGATCGATTGCCCATTTGGTTGTCGATGTTGAAGTTTGACATTGCTACGGACTATTATCAGGAATCGTCGTTCGACTTTCATGGATAGAATTAGAGTTTCCTATCGATTGCTGATATGTCATCTCTGTATAAGGATTCGTCATGCTTATTTCTAATTGATGCTTGTCTTTTTTTGCAATGACTTTAACTCGGAACCCTTTCATTATTTTTAAAATAATACGTAACTTTCAAAATGTTAATAATTTTCTCTACATTTACAGCAAATAGCGGGATACATACCTGGACAAGATTATCCAATTTACCACGAAGTGCCCCAAGGACTATCTTTCAGATGTGATCAGAGATTACCTGGATATTACAGCGACCCCGAAGCACAATGTCAAGTAAGTTTAATATATAAGCAAGTTTAAACAACAATAATTATCTTATTCAGATCGGAAAGTAATTGCATCTAAAGGCTGACTTTCGACCAAAGACGGTCAGATGTCAATCTTGCTGAAGTGCCCATCAGTAGGACTGACGACCGCTCCAGGAGAGCGGGGGTGGATGGAATGGTGTATTCAGTTTTCCTCACAAAATTTATTTTGTGGGGCGAAGTTTTTACTCCAGGGCACTCAACCCAGGAGGGGGCATTAGTTAACTATTACTGTGATGATTGTGCGGTATTTTGTCTTAGAAATCCTTAACTTGGCGTTTTCTGGTTTATGCAAAATTAGAGATAATGACATCGGGTATTATGTGTTGGGATTTTTTGTATTTGAGGTTAGTTGGGATGACAAGTTGAGGTGCTGTCAGGATTGGGATTTATGGATTTAGAAATTATGAGTTGTAGTTTTGTATGTGTTGGGTTCACATTTCTCAGGAATTATGATTTAGGGCTCAGTTAGGCATTTTTGGGATTAGGAAGTTGGAAAGTTTTAAGTTATGGATTTATAACAGGTTCAGGAATCGTGCATTAGAGTATTGTAAAAATGAAGTACGTAGGTTCGAAGGTTCTGCCCAACTAATAATTTTGATTTATAAGTTTGAAGCCGTAGAACGTTTCCTATCGCTGTTTCATAGATTATTCACAATTATATTGATTCCAACAACTCATAATAATATTCTGATAACTCCAACTTGTATGTTGAAACTCGAATCGACAAGAGTTACAGTTTTGGTAGTGGGAAAATATTTTTGTTTCATGCAAAATTCTAACGAATACCTGATTATTTTCAACAAATTTTCATTTATTCAGGTGCACACTATTTTTGCCAATATTCGTTCATACAAGTTAGTACATTTATCTTCTATGTTGTACTCTGTTTTACACATTTTGATAGGTACCGTTTTCTATTAGAACACCTGAGATATCATAAAATATATTTATTTATCTATATTTTCTTGTAATATATAAAATAATAATTATTAATATCTACAAAACTACAAATGAGGCTAGAAACAACATGTGATGAAAATGTACTGTTGACCTTAATTCTAGCCTTAAACAAGAGAAAAGTAAACTAGAGAAGAAAAGAAGAAAAACGAGAAAGGAGAGAGGAAAGATGATGAAAAAACATGTTAATTGTTGATACTGAAAAGTTTACAGAAAAATAAAATCTATGAAATCAATGACTTTCTGATTGACCAGCAATGAGATAATTTTTGTAACAACACTGGAATAAAGAAAATTCACTAACGCTATATTTTTGTGGAATATTACTTATTATGCGAACTGTATATGTTAGAATCGTCGATATAAAGTGTTCCAAAGGGGGGGGGGTAGAAACCCTTCAAACCCCAAATTCAAAGTGTGTCCATCGCTACGAACTCTTATTTTGTTATACAAATGTGATGAACATTTGTTTAATAATATTTCATGGAAGAGAGTAGCCGAGTGTAAAACACGTATATTTTCCATAGTTAACCATTTTGTTTCCTTGTGTTTATATATTGATTGAATGAATCTATTACTTTGTTAGATAGATAATACTGAAAGAAGTGGAAAGTTGAAAATGCACCCAAAATTGATATTATGTATTATACTTGGAGCTGATAAACTAAAATTGAATCTGAAATATCCACGTCTGTGGTAAATTTTTTAAAAATGATATGAAAACATCCAAGAATATTAATTTATTTATAAAACAATAAATCGACAATTTTTCAAAAAACCCAATTTTTTCAAAAGCAAGGTTAGACTCGATTCTTTCTTTGATAGAATTTCAAGAGGTTCTTCTAAAAAAACGTGTTAAAAGAATGGTTTCTGGGCGAAAGGTGTTGGAAAAATCTACCGGTGAGAAATATTTACTCACGCTGAGTATTTCATGTTATGCATTGACATTCGATTTAATTTCTGAATTGTACTTAAAGCGATACCATTTTCATGAAATGTTTTTTACAGGTATGGCATTGGTGTTTACCTAATGGTCAGAAATATAGCTTTCTTTGTCCCAATGGAACAGTTTTCAACCAGTTTGCTAGAGTTTGCGACTGGTGGTTCAATGTAGATTGTGCAGCAACTCCTAACTATTATGGAATAAACGAGGATCTCTACAGGATACCCCCCTACACAAATAAACAGAATCAAGAATAGTAGTGGATACCTCCATCATATCTTTGAATTATGTACAGAAGTGTAATTAACTTATTTATATTTTTTTAAATACACATTTTTCAATGGAAAATATTTTTTATGAAATAAATACATTTTACGATCAATGAATATATTTATTGTCAATGTTACCAAAAAATAATAACGCCATCAAGTTCAGCATTGGTGAAAAAAATTCATAATAGAAAGGTGTTTATATAAAATTACATCCGATACTTACCTTCAACCTGTCATGAGATTTCATCAAAGGTATATACAGGGTGTCCCTGGACTTCCTCTTTTCCTCTCGGGAATGTATAGATGGGGTCAAAATATCACCAGTACTTCATATAACTTTTTTTCCTAAAATCCTTCGTTACCAAGTAACGGGCCCTCGAAATTACAAAATGAAAAATGTTTTTCTTTGATAACTTTTCAAGTGAATATTCAAAATCATCAAAATTTTGGTAATTGACTGAACAAATGAATTCCTTCGATGAGCTTTCATGCAGGAGTCAGTTGTTTTGCTACAAAGTCAGGAACGGACTACCCCCGATGGTCCACACCCCAAAACTTTGAAATGACAGATATTTTTCAATATTTTTCAACAAATTAAGGTTACTTGGACAATTTTATGAATAAAAGTACTCGTGTGAAAAGTCGATCGGAGCAACGAGTCTTGATAAAAATGTAGTTTCACTCGACGACATCAAACCCGCTCGTCCACCATTATTTGAAATGAATAATTATCAAAGCAGAAATAATAATGATAACGTTAATTCAACAACATTTATCCTGAGATGTCTACCATTATTCGAAAATATTAGTTTTTAAGGAAAATGGAAATGATAGGTGAAATGTTCATAACGAATTTTTATAATGCAAACACGTTTAACTAACGAAACTCAAGAGCCTCAAGAGCAAACAGAAATGAAAAATCCGCTACAGAAACTGCTCGATATGACCACCTTCTCTCTCTATACATTTTCTTAGTCTGCGAAGACACCCTCTCTGTACTTGAAATATCATTCCAGGGTCGTTTCGTATGGCTTCACAATGTAATGTTATTCTAATCAACAATGCATTTCTTGTGTGAATAGGTGTAGCGTAAACAAGGCTTTTTAGATGCCCCCACAGAAAGAAATCCAATGGATTTAAATCCGGAGACCGCGATGGCCATGAATATGGCCCTCCTCTACCAATCCATCTATTGTGGAAAATATGGTTCAGATGGTCACGCACAATCAAACTAAAATGAGGAGGAGCGCCATCATGCATAAACCACATATCTCTTCGGGTTTGCAATGGAACATGTTCCAAAAGTCCATTCACATCGTTCTGAATGAACTCCAAATAACGTTCTCCATTCAATCGGTCCTGTAGAACGAATGGTCCTATAAGATGGTTTCCTATGATACCAGCCCAAACATTCACGTTGAATTTCCGTTGGTGTTTGGTTTGCAATATCCCATGGGGATTTTCTTCGGCCCATATATGGAGATTATGAGAGTTGATAACTCCATCTCTACTGAAACCTGCTTCATCAGTGAATAAAACTCGATTAATAAAAGTCATATCCTCTCTTTGCCTATCGATGAACCAATTGGCATATTCCAGTCGTGCTGGAAAATCTTGAGGTGTCATGGCATGTACCTTCTGGATGTGAAATGGGTGGAGCAGTTTTTCCCTAATTATTCTATGAATAGTGGACTTGGATGTATGGAACTGTTCTGATAGATTTCTGATGCTCATTGAAGGATCATCAGCGACGGCTTCCAAAATATTTTCCTCCAATACAACGGTACGTACAGTCCTAGGAGCGCCCTCACCACCTCGTTTTGGCAAAACTGTACCTACAATAATATCGAAATAAAACAACGTGCTCAAATTAATTATCAATTATTACATACCTGTCTCCCTCAAGCTGCGATCGACACGCTCGAATGTTTCTCTTGACGGTACCGTTCGATTGGGAAAATGCTCGGAATACAGACGACGAGCTTCTGCAGCATTACAAAATGCTCGTCCATAAAATACATGCATATCTGCATATTCATTGAATGTAAACTGTTCGGCCATATCAAAAAAAATCAAAATATCCTATAGAATATTGATAGTCATATTACAATGATAGTCATATGACAACGCACCACTCAACAAAACAAAATCGCATTCCAGTTTCTCATTTTTTATCAAAACTTTCTAAAAGGTTTTTTTGTCAACATCTGTGAAAGAAATGGAACATAATTATTCCCTGGATATTTTTCACCTGATCATGTGAAACCGTTTTTGTAGTTCATTCGTTTGCTTTTTATTAGTATAGTAAATATTTTTTCCGATGTGCGTTTTTTCAGCTAAATTTAGATTCATGTTAAAGAATTTCTCCCATAAAATTATAATTATCAGTGAAACTCCTCAACAGTTTAGCTGTGAAGAAGAATTTGAAACATTCGAATGTTGAGTTTCATGAGATTCAGATAACTGATCAACACGAAACGTGATTATTCCACACGTATTATGTACATACAAAATATGGAATGAATTCGATATTTCATAGTAGGGTAGCTTGTTAGTTCAAAAACACCACGAATCTACAGAACTTGATATTTCTTTTGAAAAAATATCTGCTATCACAATTGTGACTTAAACTTCCATATAGGTACTGTACTTTTTGTTTACGACTTCATTTTAGCATACTTTGTATTATTTCTGTTATGAATGTTGTTGAATTAACGTTATCATTATTATTTCTGCTTTGATAATTATTCATTTCAAATAATGGTGGACGAGCGGGTTTGATGTCGTCGAGTAGAACTACATTTTTATCAAGACTCGTTGCTCCGATCGACTTTCCACACGAGTACTTTTATTCATAAAATTGTCCAAGTAACCTTATTTTGTTGAAAAATATTGAAAAATATCTGTCATTTCAAAGTTTTGGGGTGTGGACCATCGGGGGTAGTCCGTTCCTGACTTTGTAGCAAAACAACTGACTCCTGCATGAAAGCTCATCGACGGAATTCATTTGTTTAGTCAATTACCAAAATTTGGATGATTTTGAATATTCACTTGAAAAGTTATCAAAGAAAAACATTTTTCATTTTGTAACTTCGAGGGCCCGTAACTTGGTTACGAAGACTTTTAGGAAAAAAAGTTATATGAAGTACTGGTGATATTTTGACCCCATCTATACATTCCCGAGAGGAAAAGAGGAAGTCCAGGGACACCCTGTATATCTACTGATATATAAAAACTGTATACGGCAATGAAAATGTTTTATTAGTACAGAGATAAAACTAAAAAATAAAGGGAAAATACTAATTGAATTGACTAACAAGCTCAACTAACAATGTTGAAAGTATTTATACTTCATACGTGGGAAAATTGTATAATTCATTTTAGGGAATATGTATATAAGAAATATATAAACGGACAAGAATGGTTACCTTAAAACAATAATATCAGAATATCATTATGAGTAAGAAGAACAATGAAACTTTGAATATATTTCACACATGAATTGAACAATCAAAATGAACTAAAAATAAAAAAAATCAAGCCAAGTTACTTCACGACGTTTCGATTGTTAGTATCCACATTCGTCTTCCGGGTGATGTCTGGACTATTTCTCCGAGAGATGACTATAGGTCATTCGCGTGCTATCACCTATCCCCTCTTTCCGTTTGACGGGAGTTGACCGTTTTCACTTGATTATGGGTTTCCATATGTTGCGTATCTCTACGCTAGCTCGACTGAATGCTCGTTAGACAACATATATGCAGCTTCTTTGAATTTTCTTCTAAACCAGTGTTTCAACCTGATGATGATCTCAGCTTGGAACCACTTGATGTTATGTTGATGAGTCTAAACATAATCTGCTATTCCCGATTTGCTGCTTCCTCCTCGCTGTGTATGTTTCTTGTGTTCAGCAATGCGGACTTTCAATGGTCTCTTAGTTTCACCGATGTATGATTCTCCGCACTCACGGGGTATCCGCTAAATGCAATTCTTGGAATCGTAGTCCGCGTTTGGTGGCCTAGTTTTCGTGAGGCTGCTACGGATAGTGTTTGCGGATCTGAAACAGGTGCTAATGCTGATATAGGGAAGTGTGACGACTTCATAATTCAGATAAGATGCTCTCAAAAGCTTAAGGATTACCCTAAGAATAGAAGTGGGACGATAATTACTTATGTCAGATTATGACATATGTAATTATGGCGGATTTTTCATTTCAATTGAATGATTATGCGTCAAAACGAAATAAATATTTTGGTTCGAATAAGGGAAGACGTGTTCATCGAGTCCGACAACTGCAACATGTGCAACACCTCTTTTTTTCTGTTTACCAGCTGCCTTCCTTCTACGAACGGCGACCCTTAGAAGTCAAAACTTGTATGAGCCATTGATTTGCAAGTTCTTACCTTTCAACATGCGATTCCTAGTACGGGTCAGAAAGTACGCAGTGAAAATGAAGAATCCTATAGCTGGACTTGAACCAACTTTCACATAGCGGTTGATTGAATGAGAAAAACGAATCATTCACGTTGAGCAACAGGTCACCGAAGTACATAATTTCTTTTATGTTTTTATGCTAAGCATAAAAGAAAATGCCGCTGTGGCAAAACAAATGACTCTACAGTTGCAAAACATGATATTGACTTCGAAAGCATGCAAGTTCTTGATAAAACCAGAGGGTACTATCCGAGGCCATATAAATACATAAACATAAGAATAATAATTTCAACCGTAAGGAAGAGAGCTCAAACATTAACAAGACATAGATACCGGCACTTCATAAGACAAAGATTTTCGCAATGATTGAAGAATGATCGGACCAATCAGGTACAAGAGTAGCCATCCGACACCTAGTCTCATTATGAGCACACACCCACCAGAACTTTTTTCCAGGTAGTTCACTTTGACCGTTGCCGCTTCGCCTTTGAGTATGTCTACCGGACAGTCAATTGGCGTTGGAGCTTTTGGCTCCTACCGAGCAACGTCTAAATTGGTAACAAATTGCCAAAAACGACTCTCCTCGATAGGAAGACTCAACAGATTGTCTCTGGTCTGGATTCCTGGCCATACTGGCCTGGAAGGCGATGAGGCTGTTGACTCCTTTGCAAAGGAGGGTGCTACAAGCAGCTTCATCGGACCAGTACCTGTCATTGGCATCGCTTTACGCTTTGCCAAACAAACATTCACCCTTCAAAGCTTGATACTAAACAGTTGCTGGACTTCAGTAGGAATGAACTACGATGTCTAACAGGTCTTCTTACTGTCACTGTCGTTTAAATCGTCGTATGCAAAGATTCGGACTGTCGGAGGACAGTGTGTGTGGCCTCTGTTTGGAAAATGATGAAACAGCAGAGCACATACTATGTGCCTGCCCCGCTGGGGTCCGAATCAAGTTTTTAGAGTTCGGCAGAGCCGTACTCTTACCACCTGACTTGAAAGACCACTCACCATACAGACTTATCGGATTCGTTAAGAAGCTGGGTTTGGTTGAGTGTGAATAGGTGTGAGCCTCAATAAACCCTTGCGGGTTGCGGTGGAGGGTCTAATAAATCGACTCACTTTGGCCCAACATGTCTACCGCAGTAGCAAACGAAACGTCAGGTATAAAAACTTGCAGACCACGGCTAATAAACCCGGAAACATCGTACAATTTGTTAGGCACCGGCCTTAAAAGCCTACACACTATGATCAATGTAAAGATTGTTATCACGTATCAAAATCATTCCCATCAACTTTACATTACCAATACATTTGAGTTTTTCTTGTCTTTTTTGGGGGCTTTCACTTTTCACTAACTGCGTTAATTAAACATATTTTTCAGAAAAAAAATGAGACATTCAATAGTAACGTGTCGAATTTGATGATTTTGTCTATCAAAAAAGCTATAAATCCTTATGAGATTTCATGAATCATATCAAGCTGAATTTTTTCCAACGAACTCAGGTTTTTATTTTCGATACCAATTAACGTCCACATTTGAATAAAAAACGTAGAAATGAAAACTGATTACCTGTGTTTCATACAGTTTCTGCAAAATAAACGATACATTTATAATATGCTTAACAAAAAACACGGATTTCGAAACAGAACAATACTACCGTATATTTGGGAACCTTTTCCTTCTGACACGAAAAGCTACTTAGTTCCAAGTTTTTTTGTCGATATTGAGAAGAGAGTATTGCGTTTATCAAGTAATCTCAATACGTGTCAGTTTGACAAATATTTGACAGTTTTACATGAATATTATTTTTATATATATGGATGTTCTTACTTTTGCAAGATCCTGAACGAGATGGATATTTTCATGACCCCGAATGACAAATTTCGATGCATTTGCATGGCTTGAAACTGTGAGTACAAAAAATATCAGACGAATATCTATCTACCTAATGATTTTTTTCTAGCTTGACAGCGTTGATCGTCATATTAGGAAACGCAATTCACCCATCTAGTTTAGATCGTAATTCTACTCAACAATTTTTCAACGAAGTAGCTGACTTCGATGACGTAATCGAGCTCGAAAAAGATAGTATTGTTAATTTTAAAGAATCCTCTAGAAATCATGAGTCAGGACAAAGTGTAGTACAAAGATCCGATATGTTTGAAAACCCAAAAGTTATATCATCTTCGAGAATAAAAACCGATGTGCAAGGTGTTGAGAACGGATTATCAAATTCTTTCAACACATACCAGATATCACCGTCTGAAGAATCGAAAGAAAATATTCCTTTTCAATCCCAACCCCAGAATCAGCCTGAAATAATTTTCGAAACTCCAGTTCTATATGAAGTTGGGGACCGTTCTCAACGACAAGGATACTTTATGGTTAAACAAAAACAACTCGAAGGTATTCCCCATATTCACGAAACTCCTACTCATCAAAACACTCAAGAATGTGGCAGAGTTGAAACAGTAAATTCGAATTTGAATCATGAGACTAGTGATGATTCTGAAGAAATACCTCAAAATATAAATAACTGTTATGATGACAACAACTCCAAAAATCGAAATCTCCATAATTTGGAACACAAACATGAAACCTTACAAGGTGAGTATTACTGGTAGAAGTTAATTGTTCGTTTTATATTTTATTTTTAAATCTTATTATTTCTTAGGCAAATTAAATTTTTGGCTGCTCTGGCTTCTAAAATTGTTTCTAACATTTATGCAAAGTGACATGAACCAGGAAGTGAAAATTAGATTATGACATATATCAAGTCAATGTTTACTGTCATTAATTCATATTATACAGTATGTCCAAACTTGTATTTTGAGGTGATTCATGATTTGATAAGCTTCTTCGTACCTCACTTCCTATAAAATTGGATAACTTCAATATTATGAGCTATGTTTACCTAATTCAGTGACTGTTTCACTCAGGAATTTCAAAAATCAGATTTGAAATTTTTACCGTATATTTTTACGTATACCCCCGTATTTTTTATTTTGCTACTAGAGCACAGATATGATACCATCATGTGCTGATGCTGAAGAATTCCTTTTCAAAAGTCAAAAATTTCTAAAACCTATTGAAATAACGTTTCACATCGCAGAAACCAAAAAAAAAAAATAGGAGCAAGATTTTTCCGTAAATTCAGTAAGAGAGATCGGGGTTGGCAGTCACATTTTTTGTCTTTTGCATTTTTAGTGTCTTTTTTATAAATTATCAATGATATTTTCACATCAATAAATAGTGTTTTCATACTCTTGAAAAAAATATTCTTTTTTTCTCCAACATCATCCATAGAGGTAATAAAACAATTATAATGTAATACATTTGTATACTATATCTTCTTTCTTCATTCGTGAAAGTCATTTTTCATCAAAAATTCAATGACTCGTACAATAACAAAATGTCATTGATTGTAACAAATTGAAAGTCAAATTTAGAAGAAACATCAAAATCAAAGCTTATCATGATAAGAATTAATTTTTTTCAATATTTCCAATTTTTCGAAAAAAAATGATAACTTATGATACATCATTGAAAAGGTAAAATCTGGTTATATTCAAAACAGAAAGAATCCAATATAGCGTCTATAAGAAAAAATTAAGTTGATGATGGTGGATGGAAGACGAAACGTCGGATAGCAAATCTGAAAACACCATTATGTAGCAGGGAGAAAGTGGCGATGTGGAAGTGCAATATACTTTCGAATCCTTCGAAAAATAAAACCAGAAAAAAATATGCATATTGTTAGTCGAGTAAATGCGCAACATTGCCCCAATTTAACCATCTTCGTATCTCTCATAATTTCCGAGATCACAATGTTGAGGATCGAATTTGAAACACCCTGTATATATCTTAGGAACGTTTTCGTTGATGTAAACAAAATCTTCAAGAATGGTTATTATGATTTCACCATAAATTCAGTAGTTCAGTTTATTGTATTAGTTTGGAAATGTCCCTATAGGATGAAACTGCAGTAACGTTAGTTAAAAATACAAGTGGTAGGTATAAAAAAACACAGGAAGTTTTATTTCCCATTGTTTATGATGATCTACTACCACGCAGTAACGGCTACATCCATCAGTTTATTGAAATGGTCTATATATTTCCAACTTGGGTAGCGAGGTCACATCATTGATATTGAATTATATTTTCAAAATATTCATGTATTGAATAAATCAAAATATTAACAATACTGGTAATAAGCAGTTACAGTATGAAAAATTACACGAAACATTGAGTATTGTTCTAGTAGTAATAATCTTATACTTTTTTAAAATCACCTGGTTCAAGACTTCTACGTATCTATCCGGTGCAGCCAATCCCAAGGATAGTGATTATTCCCGTGATAAATATTATGGTAAACTTTAAATTCGATATTTCATGATAAAATATTATAAAGTGACGAAAGATATTAATAAAATAAAAACACGAAATAAGAACACGAAGTGTTCTGGCGATGCATTGAATTTATTGGAGCCTCTGCCCACATAGCAATAGATATTCCAGGTATATTTCATGAATATACATTTAAGGATATTGTATTATGCTATGAATATGCCATGGATATATATATCTTCTGGAGAATATTCCCTGGAAGTGCTCCTGGCGAACCTTTGATATATTTTAAGAATATTCCTAGGGAATATTCTTGGAATATCTTATAATATTCTTAGAATATGTGAGGTATATTCTATTAAGAATATTCCAGGAATAGAACCCGAGGAATATTCATAAAATATTCAGGATATTCTTAGTTTATTGTAGGAATATACAATAGGGAAACACCATAGAATATTCTTTAAATACATTTTATGAATATTCTAGGAATATTTGGAATATTCCAAGAATGTGACGAGTAAACGCTATCAGGCATGTATATATTGCATTTTGATGCAAGATTCACACAAGTAATAAAACACATAATATTCATAAACAAATATATTTTAAAAACAATATACACTGAAATATTTGACGTTTCAACCAATATTAAAAATAATAAATCTAATTCAAAATATTTATTCACTGAATAAAATATTTCTGAATACTGTCATATTACAAATATTAGAAATGTATTCAAATTAGGATGTTCCTACTCTCAAACAAATGTATACTAAAAAATATGCTAAAATAACAAATCTGTGAATTCATCAGCACTAATTAAAAAATAATAAATATATTATTTCATTGAAAAAGAAAAAATGAATTACATCAAGAAATAGGTTAGGTTAGGTTTCTCACTTACAAAAATAAACCCACAAATGAAGTATTCAAAATGAGTGGTATGATGGGTTCTTCAATGAATTTCACTTACTTAAAGTCATCCAAACTTTGCTCACTAGAATAGTTTTCCTTATATTTGTCCAACAATGCATCAGCCAGTGTTTCAATAGTAATACCTGGAACAAAATGTACATTAACTTTCATTATCACTATTTGAAAGTGGCACAATAAAACTGGAATAAAAATCAAATAGATATTTTTCGCATAGGTTACTCATGAACATTTACAACATTTTATGACTTGGAGAGCAACTTGCATTGTCTTGTTGAAAAGTACTCATTACGTTTTCAGTTCCTTGGCGCACCTGCCTGTACCAGGTACCACTCTGTTTCCTTTTGGGCAAATTGATACTATCTTGAAAACGAGTGATAAAAATTATGAAAACAAATGATACAAAAGAATGTGTCATTCACTTACTTTTCTCTATTGAAGATACACAACTGAAATCAATCTAGTTCAAACATGTACTTAGTCAAACCAACAAATCCCACACACCAACTCTCCTCGAACCTAAAATGAGGTATAGTAGGTTAATCACCATGACTTTACTATCGATACTATTGCATTTTATACTTACTTTTCTTGAAGACTGAATATATGCAACTCTCCTGTTTGAAGATCCAAAATCAAACTATTCGCTGTACTGCAAATTGGACAACCCCAAATTATAAATGGTACACTGAACGTGACAGAATTATACTTTGATAATAACACCAACACACCATGCATTACACACGCGAACCTGCCACGTCAACCGCCATGTTGAATCAAATGTCGAATTTAACGCAAAGGTACCAAGTATTAAGGGACAGCCGCTTTCACAGAGCTTATTCGACTGTCGCGCGCTACAGTTCAATTGACCAATGAGAAACGTTTACTCCAATTCTTCACTTCCGCATTTCTCTGTTTCCAGGATTTTTCGCTTTGTAATTAAATAATTTCAAATACAAAAAGAGAAATAGGATGAGAATTAACCAATTTATTGATGCAATTGGTTCATTTATTAGCCCATTCAAATTTTTTTGTCGTATCCAACAGTTGCTGTTGAAGCAATTCATCCAGAATCTTCGCGTTGAGTTCAAAAACTGGTTAACACCATCAGGGTTATATACATTAGGTTATGCATTCGATTAAGATCTTCAAATATTTTTGTTTTTAATAATATTCAATTATTTGAATACGTTATTATAAGATAATTCAAAATTCCATTTTATAGAATATTCCAAAATATACCGTGGGGATATATTCTAAGAATATACCATATGGTATATTCGTTCGACAATATTCTTAGAATATTCAAGGGAGAATAATCCATTTATAGACATTCTATGCACATTCTTTCGGGAATAATCCTGCCATATTCATTCAAGCATATTCTATGAATATTCTAAAGGCATGTATATATTCCAAGAATATTCTACGAATATTTGGAATATATACGTTCGTTTTATGATATACAGAGAATATTCCATGAATATCTGGTGCTGTGTGGAATGGAGACACCCTACATTTTGTTTTATAAGAGAGATCTCCAGATGATGTAGTGCTGCAGGTTTTTCCGGGTTTTCCTGCAGCTGAAAAAGCAAATGCGCCACTGGAATCAGTGAAGTCACCCCGGAGCGCCAATTAATTTTTATTGTTGTTTTTATTTTATTTTTATCGTTGTTTTAATAAAACTTTAGTATAAAATCAAGTATTTCCTGTGAACATTAAATCTGTGATCTGTAGACATAAAATTGGAATGTAAGAAATTTTACCTTTTCAGCATGTCGACTTTTCCTAATAGTGTCAGTCATTTGTACTAAAAAAACGAATTTTGCAATAAGTATTTTTCATAAAACTTCTCTTTGTTAATTTGAATGATGTGACTGATGTTGATGATCGAAATTATACAATATTCTACTAAATTCAAATATCTCATTTCCTTATTTGAAAATACATCACATTTGAACATTATACGGAGCGCTCATTTAGGGGTGACAATTTCATGACCCGTTATTATATTAATAAAAGTAATATTTTTCAGACCGTGCCGATACTGCTGATCATGAAAAAGTTTGCAATAAACTTATCCAACTATTTCATGAAATTCCTCTCGTGGAACAAATGATGAAAGAAATATTGAAAAGTAACGATCCTCAAGCAATGAACAACAACTGGAAATCGATAAAATGCATAATTCGCGAGCAAAGACCAAATATTGCAAAAAGTGATCTGCTCGAAAGACCGGAAACTAAAAATTGTTTCCAAAGATACATGAGAAGACGTAGAAGAAAACGTCATAGCACATACATTAACTTAAGAAACCCACGCAAAAAGATAAATAATAATTTGGCCAAGAGGAATGCCAAGGATGATCCTCGATTTAGGAATATCATCGATTTCATAATCAAAAACAAGGAATTTCTGGATAAATATACGTACGTACCAGTGGTTTTTGCAACAATAAGAGATTCTACTTATAAAGAGAAGGAATCAATGACTACATCACCTGAAAGTTACACACAACCGATAATCCCATCACAGCTATTCGGAAATGCTACTGCTTCTTCTTCGACCCTTTCAAGTCAAACGGGCTATGTAATGACCACTCAGTCAGGTCAATCAACTCAAATCAGCACAGTTACACATAAAGGACCTTCAGTAGTGATTGCCCAAGAAAATCCAGTAATTTCTCAACAAGCTAGAAATTTGACAAACGAACTCAATTTCCGTATACCCAAGCTCAAAAGAACTTTTCAGGATATCATGGAAATCATGAATAGCCAACCTAGTGTGAACAGAATAAAGAAAGAGATTGCTACACAACCAATTTTGTTCTCAAATTCAGCAGAAAAAATGTCATCTCTCTCACCGAATATCGCCACACGTCCAAACGAACCAACTATTGCGTACTTGAATCAGTCAAAATTGATTGTGTTTCCAGATATTCATATGGGCCAACAATCAGAGAAGGCCGATTCTCCTGAGATCCAAAAAATAGTAAATGTCTTATCGATAATACTTCCTCCTCAAAATAATAATAACTCAATACCAAACTCCCCAGTCCCCAACCCTGCTCTCAGTTCAATTTCCATCTCTAGTCCCGATTCAACTGTTGAAACTAGTGTCAATTCAAATACTAACTCTGATTTCAATTCCACTCCTAATTCAGGTCTTAGTTCAACAAGTAATTCTGGCATCAATTCAACTATCAAGTTTACTCTCAATTCTCAAACTTTCAATCATAGTTCCAATTTATCTTCTGTTTCTGGTCTCAGTTCAACTTCCATATATGGACTCAGTTCAACTGCGACCTATAATCTCAGTTCAATACTCAATTCTGGTATAAACTCAATTCCCAACTCTACTATCAATTTAACTCAGAATGGACTCAAAACTTTCAATGAGAGTGATATGATACCCGGTGTTCTAATCTATCCAATCGCTGATAAAAATAACAAGACCAAAAGGAATATTTTCAATCTTTTGGATAAGGACGAAACAGCTGAACATGTAACCTTTGGTAATGATGTATTAGAAGAACAAATGAGCCTTGACAGTTTGGATACAATTGTCAATCAAAAAGTAAGTACAAACTTTCTTTCGGAAACTCAAACATTTAATATTTTACCTCACCAGAAAGTGGTACAGATAATTTGTAATAACCAGAAAAATGTACTTGCCATATTCAATGCTATTTTGTGATTTCCAAAGTTTGCACTTCTTAAAAAAATTTTCTAAACAATAAATATTATAACGGGTCTTCCAACAGAGACTCCTGAATTTTGACAATTGAAAACGGCCATCTTGTTGAAATTACATTTGTCAAATTAGTTGTCATTTATCCAGTCTGTTATGTCAAATCACCATGGACGGTGCAAATACAACACATGCAAATAATAAAATTGTTTTATCAAAATGGGTGTTCTGTTCGGGCAAAGTACCGCGCGCTTCGCCGCTGTCTGTGAGAGTGTGCAGGAGAATCCTAGGCAATAGATTTCGCTTCGATCACAAGAGAAGAGAAGAGAACACAACCACAGAGAAGCCGTGGCGGACATTTGAACGATGGTATATTCCACACAAAATGGCATCAATAGGTCTTTTAAATGAATACAAACATTCGAATATATCTCACACAGACTTTGTTTCATTTAAATCTAAAAATAAGAAGACCGTATAGATACCGAAATCTAATTTATAAAACAATGTCGATAAATCGTATTAGTTACACCATGCATAACACAAGAATGGTTGAACCGGTTTTCGTAATATTTAAATTGTTGGATTTTTCTCCGCTCGAAATACTAGACTAACTATTAAAACGTTTTCAGAAAAAAAAAGATTAAACAAATTGACGAAGTTCGATTTATCAGGTTATGGCAGTCGTAATAGTGCACGCAAAAACAACTGAGGTTATGACATTTGTATTTGTGCGCCAATGTCAAAATAGAAGCAAAATTTTCTTACAATGCTTCGCGAAAGAAAATCTCTATAAGATCACAACAAATCCTGAATACAGGAAGATAACTCAGCTTACTTTCTATAATAATCAATAAGTGACTGTAAATAATGGCATTTTCCAAATATGTAATATGTATCTATAAAATATATTTTCTATTTTTAGAAGATATCAATCATCTATTTTTCTGACACGGAATCTATTACTGAACATGAAAATGACCCAGCAACACTAGTCGTGTTAGTATGGCCCGACTTTGTGCTCCACAAACACAATATAAAAAATTTATTACAATATCAAATACTTCTAAGGTGATACGGAGTTCGACGGGGCAGCAAGTGTAAAATTTAATCAGAATACATGTTGATCAAACTTATACACAATAGTTCATTATATAATTCTATGACGGTAAATAACTGATCTTACAAAAATTCATGAATAGGTAACGATATCCAGTTCTTTTTGTATGGGGACTCACAGCCAATTCTAAACAACCTATATTTCACATTTGATGACATATACAGGGTGTATCAGCGATGAGTGGGTGGAAGATAATTGCTTTCCTATTCAAGACATAAAAAAACTATCAATATTCGGGGTGTTCAATGAATGTGGTTTTGAAGGAACATCCTATATATTTTTATTAGATTTAATTCCTCCAAAAGAGTTATTCTCGCAAATATAAGAATGTTTGAGTTTTTAGCAGTTGGTTAGGTAGTTATTGTGAGATTTATTTCACCTTAGCATAAGATTCATTCACACCCATCATCTCTAATCGATCAAATGGAATGAGAAATGTTTGCCACCGTTTTCCATACATCGGTAACAAAAACGCGGGATCACTTTTTTATCAGTCTTTTTCTTATAAATAGGGCCATACTAGAACAGTTCACACTATGACTACTTGATTTCTATCTAATTCTTGAAAAAATAATGAAAAAGTCGTCAATTCAATTACGATTTATTGGCATAGGCTAGAAAAAAAAACAGATAACAATATAAACTCAATTTTAAAAAGCATAAATCTACAAGGAATGTTTAAATAATCGTCCATTTTGAGTCTGTCTTCAAACTCTTTTCGAACAATTATAGAAAAAAACTTCTCCATTTTTTTTAGTGTAGCTGTTGACAAACACTAGACTCACACTTTTACAATAATATAAATCTGATAGAAAGAGTTCTGGGGGCATTGAAGTGTTTCTAGCAATGAATCATTTAGATATCATGGCTATTTTTCTTGTTTTTTCAAATTTCAATCACTTCTTTAGGCTTATGTTATCTGGAGATGAGTCAATGGGCAAGTCTATTGTAAGAAACCAACGACACTAGAAAAAATAATCAGAAAAGTGTTTAGCTCTATTATAAGATACGTTTCTACTACAGCTCGGAAAGCATAGCTCAAAATGGACGAATATTTGAACATCTCTTGTATATTTATGCTCTTTAAAATTATTTGATTTAATTTTGTTGCATATTTTTCCTAGCATTGTATTAAAATCTGATAATGCATTGAGTTGACAGTGTTTTCATTCTTCCTTTAAGAATAAGATATATTTTCGATATAAATCAAGTAGTCAAACCCTACTTTTCTGAAAGCTCATAGTGGTTTTTTTAACTTGTTTACAGAATATTCCATTTGAGAAACCTGAAAAAAGTGATCCCGCATGTTCTAATATTTAATCGAATAGGGAATATCGATTATTGAATTAGATTTCACCATGCATTATAATGAAGTAAACAAATTCACAAGCTGATAATTCACCATTGTTTACGTTCAAACTCTTAAGATATAGTTGATTTTGTGTTGTGCTATCCCTGCTTGCAAATTTTGTCAAAGTCGCATATTTTCGGGATTATTGAATCTCTAATTTCATTGGTTCTGCAAACATAGGTATGTGAAAAACTAAGAACATTTCTGAATTTTATTTTTGCTTCATCTCCTTTTCCTTTATTTGCAGAAGTATCTACAGTCTATTCACATGTTGTTATTGAAACTTTCATTGTACTATCAAAATATGATCATAGAATTTTTATACCTACAGGTTATCGTCCGACAAGGGGAAACCCTGAAATTTTATAAACGGACCTGTATTTTTGTAGCAATTTCTTGATCAGTAATGTTCGTATAATATCGTGAAATTACGGTTCTTTCGATATCCTGAAGAGTTTTGATAATTTGATGATGATCACGGCCCTGATAAGAATTATTTCTCAGAAAGGAAGTTACTAAACAAAACAGCTGATACAAAATAAAATAAATTTGTTTCAACTACATAGTAATACAGAAAACAAACTCTATCTAATTTTTTCAAAATTATGTACCAACACGTAGGAGCATATCATTTTTGAAGCGAAATGACAGTGCAATACAAATGAGATTTGATTTCCATCATTGATTATTTACTAACATAAAATAACTGGCAAAAAGATACCACAGTTCATTTCTCAAGTAACTTCGAAACTACGAACAGGGCTTTTATTATTATTTTTTGGAATATGACACTTCTTTGTGAAAATTTATAAGAGCCTTGAATCAAGAAAGATTCATTCAGAGTTCAAGGTCAGTTTCAGTTCATTTTTTTTAACAATAAATTCTACTACTTATGAAAACCTCACTGTAAATATTAGAGGTTTGCTTTATCAACATATTTCAGGTACTTAGTGAAGTTTTTGTCAATCATTTGAGGTACATAGAGTAAGAATAGCCTATTCGAGCGATTATCAGGCCCGTAATAAAGAATCATAAATCATTTGATGATCATCAAATTACCAAAACACTTGGGAATATCGTTGACTCCACAATATTACATAACAATAACCAGTCGAAAAATTGCCACAAAAAATAAATGCCCGTATCTGAAACTTCGAAGTCCAATGACACCTTGTATGAATGAAAGTTTCAACTTTCATAACCATATTCTGATTTCCAATATTCCTCCAGATGAAAAAAACACAGTAAAAATATAATTTCGATATTTCCGATTTTCCGTATATCTCCGAAATCAAATAACTAAAGTCAATTTTTTAGTATCATTCAATATCAATCGGAAATAGGCAACTTTGGCTACGATTCAACTTACTCTCTATCTCTTATCGTTTACGAGATTTCCACTACATATGGACTCGAATTTGAATAGCTATGTATATATTCTTATGTAATCTGTGGCAAAAATAAATACAATTATTACTTATAATTCCGATAAATGATAAATGAACTGACATGTCGCAAAGTTTCTACTAAACTTATTGGCTAGGTATTCAGTAGGTCGCGACACTCAAAAGGTTAAGAAACTTTTTCTCATATATCACCTCTTCTCTCACTATACGAATATGAAATCAACTGTTTTTTTATTTTCAGTATTTCGATCTCTATCCGCCGCCAAAACTGAAAAAAGAAGCCAATGACTGCCAAAATGAGACTGAAGAAATGTTAAATGTTCTCAAAAGTTTGAACATGAGGATGCCAGAAGACACAGACTCGTCAAAGAAAGATTTAAAAGACACTTTAGGATCCTTGCCCAAGTTGTCAAATAACTTAAACGAAGAAACAATTCAGTCGATCGAAACCACAGAACATACAATGGAAACCGGACCACCAAATGCACCTGATGCTCCGGATTTCAGCTCTCTTTCTAGTGTGAACATGACAAAACTCCTGGAAATTAATCCTGGTGAAATAGGAAGTGGATATGGAAGAACTTCCTTTAAAAAAGGAAAGATTGATTCATACCTGAATATAGGCAACTCATCCAATTCAACCCTGAATATTGAAGAATGGTGTGCAACATCATTGGGAATACAAAAAGCAAATGATTCAGTAACTGATACGATTTCATCTGTTAAAGAATATCCTCGTCCTGGTCATTATAAGACTCCCCCATCTGGTATGAGTACAAGTGAAATAATATCTGATATTTTTTCTTCTTCTCAAGGTACCACTTTATCAGTGAATAATATCCCTAAAGAGTTATCAGCATCGGCACCATCGAATAGTTATAATACGTCAACAGTGACAACTATTACTACCACCTTCAGGCAAAATTCTGAGGTTACTACTTCCAAAAGTAGTAGTACCGTAAAAGAGTCGATAGAGGCTTCATCAAATTCTGCAAAGCTAAGAGATATGACATCCAAGTTGAAACGTCTTCAGAAAGACTTGAAACTTGTGAATGAAGTACAAAATATCTTAAACGGAATTAACGAACTGGAACATAGACAAAAGAAAAGAAGCTTACCTTTCGAAGATCTCAGCACATACAGCACCGATAAACCTATATTCGAGTTGAACTTTAAACTTGTTTCGGAAATACCTGACAAAGAAAAAGAAATCAGCGGTCTAGGAAAAATTTTGAATTGGAAATCCAAAACAGACCAAAAAACTCCCGGCGAAAAATGTCGCAGTAAACGAAGAACGAGAAAAAGGAAAAGAAAGCGCAAAAGAAAGCACCGGCCTCACTCCAGAAATCGTCGTTTTTTAGGCCAACGCTCTCAAAATTTTCAGTGAATATGATATCAGGAGAAGGGGATGCTTATGTAACCACTGAAGGTTACTCTACATATAGCTCTGAGGATGTTACAAATCACTTCGGAGACTTATTTCATAATCTCAGAACCCAACAAAAAGGAGGACAACATTCTAAATTGATGTTGAAGAGGTCACCTAGTGCAACAGAACCATTTGGTTTTGCTTGGCCTGGTGGTAGACCAAAAAAAACCAAGCCAAGAAAATGGACTAGCACGATTAGTGAAAAAACTAAGCAGCCGAGCACATCGGGACAACATGAATTCTCGTGGCCGAAAAGATTATACAAGAATAAAAATAAGATGAAGGAGCTCACTACAACCACAAAACAAGTGGCATCCTCTGGTGGTATTAATTGGAGAAAATTCAACTGGAATACTGAACCAACAAACAAAAATCATTTTGATGAAGGTAAGAGTTCAGAATAACAATTTCATTCAATTATATTGATTCACTGTTCAATTTCAACTATTTGGGTCCTGCTCCAGATCTCACCTTGCATTCTTAAATTTGATGTAGTTTATTTATAATCATTTTAATATAATATATTTGCGGTATGCAGATATATGAAAGACAAACTGACTTGGAAAAATATTTCCATATCGCAAATCCAATGTATGTATATTACATACAATACAACTCCTCTCTTACATTTTACGTCTACGTCAAAATCAGGATCACTCATGAAATAACATTGAATGAACTAAGAACTGTTGGTATTCGTAGAGTCTTGTTAGAATGGTTGTCTAGTTTTTCATCAGATAGATATGAGACGAAAATAAATGAATAATAATAATAATACTAATGATCTTTATCAATCCCAAGAAACAATAATGTTTATAACAGAGATAAAATTCAAAAATTCACATACAGTAGAATCCGGATATAACGACGTTCAAGGGACCGGACACGCACAAAACGGATTAATTTTGTGGTAGTAAAGTGAACATTAGTTCACTAATCTTTCATTTAGCTGTTCGGATCGCTGATCGAAAGGTGAATAAAACATTTTATAGGAATCACATATGCTTTATTTTAATAGTTCTTAAATATACTAATGTACAAACATACCTATATACTTGCATTATGTAGTGTAATACAAAGAGATAAAATACATACGCAATGCACGAAAAAACTGTGTTTCTTACGTAGAAAGGCTGTTATCATTTTCAGGGCCAGGTTTTTGCGAAAATGTGATTTCAAAGCTCGAATAATTCCTCGGTCCATGGTTTGCAACACTGATGTCGTGTTTGGAGGCAAAAACACCAGGGTTATGCTTTTCAAGTCTGTAATATGGGGATTTGCTGGACAGTTGTCAACTTACAGCAGGAATTTCTTGTTCTTTTCCGTAAGTTCACGATCCCATGCGCGTACCCATTTGGTAAAAATGTCAGCCGTCATCCAGGCTCTTCGATTGCTCTCATAATCCACTGGCAAATGCCGTACATTTTTAAAACATCGAGCACGTTAAGATTTTTCTTTCAATGTGCCCGTCATGTTGACTGCCACCATCACAGTTATTCTCTCTTTTGATAATTTTCCTCCTGTACATTTTTCACCTTTAAATTTCAACGTCTTGTCCGGGGTTGATTTATAAAACAGCCCGGTTTCATCTGCATTAAAAATGTCATCATCTCTTAATCGCGCACATAGAGTAGGCCAAACTTGTTCTAACCAATCGATTACATCACTTTGTTGAACTGACATAGACTCGCCAGCAATCTTACCACAGACGATGTTGTGTCTCACCTTAAAACGGTTTATCCAACTCATGGAACATGTGAAAATTTGCATGTCTAACTGTCTAGCAAAAAAGTTTGCTTTCTCTTGTAGCAGAGGTCCATTAAGGGGTATTCTTTGGTCGCGCTGAAGCTTGAACCACTGTAACAATGCCTTATCCAACTGCTCATGAGTAGAAGTCCTTACACGTTTGCAGTTCAAAACATTGGCATTGAACAACGACTCGATCTTATCTTTATTCTTTTTAATTGTGGATATTGTAGAATAGGATACGCCAAACTCCTTTGCGAGAGCTGCACTTCTAATCGGTGTAATATTGCACTTTTTTCATCAATTGCAAAACACTTTCGCTTCACAGAATTCATTTTGTCTTCATACTGGAACCTCTGGCGCAAAATCAATCTATTAAGAGCTGTTAGTAGTACCTATCAATCGAGGTACCTAAGAATACTACCTGTTAGTAGTATCAATCGAGTTACCTAAGAAGAGGGAGTGCGCCAAGGTATTGGTGTGCTGATTGTGTAAACAAAACATTGCAGTCGCCACAAGCGGTTGGTCGCTTAAACCGGAGTCGCACTAAACGGTATATTTTCTCAATAACTAAATATGAAACTAAACTTGAGTAAACATTATCGTCGCTGGAAACGGATAGTCGTTATAAGCGGAGTCTTTATATATGAATTCTACTGTAGTAATTGAATACATTATTGAAATACTCGCACTAATCAATTAAGTGTACAGCACATATAAATGAATATGAAGGTTATCGAGTGTCTTGATATAGATACAGAAGTTATTAATCGAACATATCCCTCAAGATAGTGGCAAACCATAGACACGTGTTTCGAGCTTTTGGCCCATCATCAATACGGTGCAGCCAAGTGTAAGGATCGGCAACACTTGGTTACCAAAAGAAATCAATATAAATGCATGGAGCCACCAGCAGGAGCCAGCCGCTGGTTTAGAAACCCTGTGAATTATATCTGATTTAATTTCATAACGAATGTTTGGAGTACAAACTGAGTAGAAAAAAGTGTTTTCTATATAATTCAGTGTTCATATAAAAGTATTTGTTTCGAAAAAATGTTTCTTTCGTGTAATTCAATGTTCATATGAAAGTAGCAGGAAGGCTTTTTCTTCCAGATTTGTATCTGAAAGTTTCTTCTTTGCATTATCTACACCTCTATGTATACAATTACTTCTTTTAAAATTGATTACTTCCTTCCTTTCTTTGAAAAATTCCCACATTTTTCTTTATCAAGATAGAGTAGTAGAAAACCAAAAATTTTCTATCCCAAAAATTAGTCACTCCTAAAAATATAACCTCTTCAAAGTTAGACAATAATATTGCATCACGAAAAACATAAATGATGATTTCAAATCTAATAAAATAATTAAAATAATAGTAATATAATGAAAAATTTGAAATAAAATAGTTGAGATTGACAGTATACGTGATGCTATAATGACATTATATTGCAGGGAAAATAACACGATCAAGTATTGAAGATGAATAGATAAAAACCTAGATGAGTAAATATTTGTGTAGGACCTGTTTTCATAACCGTGAATCTAGAAGATTTATTAGGAAATTTCAAAAAACACTTCATTGTGGGATTTTCACTAAACAGTTTTATAAAAACGCAACACGTGTTTCTCCATACTATGGCTTCTTCGGGTGTGTCGTATTACACCCGAAGGGCGTAAACTCCATTACAAAGAACCATTACTGATTCTACTATCAAGTTTTGAGATCTTATCGGTTCACCAAGAACAGCTGAAGTCTTGAAAAAAAAATTTAAATAAAATAGTGTCATTCTTTCTCAACGTGATGTCAAATCAGAATATTTTCTTATCCTTCGAATATTGGGCGTCGTCTTTGGATTGATGATAAAAGGTTTGGATAGAATACAAAAATATATAATCAATATAATGATAATGAAATATAGAATAAAAATTAAGGCCTACGAATTATTCGTTATACATATTCTAATATCCTGACATTTTTATGTCAACCGAAATTTGTTACCATGTGATAAAAATAATAATATTTGAAAAGAATTTTCTACATATTTCTTATTACTTGGGGGGTTGTCTGGCGTGTTTATTTCTTCCAAATCTCCGCATGTTAAATAGATAGTAGACTTTGTAGTCTTCCTAGATATCACCACAACTCATCACATTTTTATCTTTATCTCATCTCATTTTTTATTGTTAACTCTGCTGAAAATTCAGAGTTCTGATGATAATCCTTGTGGCTGATTTTTGCTTGACTGAACAAACTGTGCATGCAGTGTTTTGTATTTATAATCTAAGTCAGTCACCTATCACTCTGTTCAAACCAAAGTCTCTACTTCATGACCTTTTTCTGCAGATTTTTGATCTGTCTGAGACTTGAAATTGAATCGATTGAAATAATAATAAATAATTTCCAAGGAGAAGCAACAAATCACCAGCTAAACATCGAATTATTTTTCTCTAAAAAATATATGTACTCTCCAGTAATTTGAATTTGATCTTAACTTTATTTCTGTCTGTTGACCGTGTGGATACTGAAAATATCTAAAATATACAAACTTTGATGCCTACACCGAATGTTTTCCTTTCAATATATATTACTTCAACATTTCAGATGGAGAATTATCAACAGATATACGTAAGGCAGAAAATGAACTGGGTCAAGTATCTTCAGAAGAAATAACAGTTGTAGGACCTGTGGATTACTATTCCAGAAAGAGTGAAACAAGCAGAATAGGATCAAACTTCAATCAGTATGAGGATTATGATCAAACTAACCAAATTTATTTGATGAACATTGAGTCAGGTTCAGGACAAAGTGAAATCACAACGAGTTCTGAAACTGTAGATGATAGATCGAGCGGAATAGTACTGAATGATGAAGATAATGAAAATACATTCACGGTATATGAAGAGCTTGTAACTCCGGAAAATCGGGAAGAAATGTTAGAAACAACCCAAACACTAATCGAAGAAATCAAACAAGATGAATACACTGTCAATGCAGACGAAGAAACGACAAATAATGACATTGATGCCCTAAACCCCGAAGAAAAAAAGAAACTTTTTCAGTTAGCTGATGAACTACTGAAAGATTTCAGAACTCTCACTAAAACCAAAGGGTATGGGTCAACTGAAGTTACGAGCCAGATTTCCAAAGTGAAATCTGAAGATGAGGAAGGTATATCAGAAATGAACAGAACTGATAAAAAATCAAAAGTTATTGAGCCTGTGACCACTGAAATTGTGACAACGGCAGTAAGACCTGAAACAGGAAACCAAGAATGGCAACAATACAGTTCAACTGAAGTGACTACTAATCGGTCTTTCAAAGTTGCAACTGAAGAGGAAAAAGAAACTCAAACCAGTGAAGATTCAGACGTTAATGATAAGCCTGAGACCACAGAAATGAGGACAGCAATAACAAAGAAATATGTGACTGAGGTGAAAAAAGAAACAATCAAAGTAGAATCTGAACAGGAAGTAGAAACATCAGGAGGTGGTTTGAATGAAACCAGTGGAACATCTATACTTACTGAACCTAGGGCCACCAAAATTATGACAACGGTAATTAAAAAGTATACCACTAAGTTAGAACCTGAAATGAGAACCAAAGATTGGCAACAATACGGTTTGACTGAAATCACTAATCAGACTTCCAAAGTGGAATCTGAAAAGCAAGAAGAAATATCCGAAGATGGCGAGAGCAAAACTAGTGAGAAATCAGAAGGTACTAGGAAGGAAGGTGTAACTGAAATAAGAAGCGAAGAACTGCAACGATACAGTTTGACTAAAATGACTAGTCAGGCTTCCAAAGTTGAACTTGAGGAAGGAATAGAAACAACAGAAGGTATAATGAACAGAAGTACTGAAAAATCGGAAGTCCCTGTGAAACCTGAAGAAGTGAAAATATCAGAAGGAGGCGTGAGCGAAACTAGCGAGATATCTAAAGTTACTGAGCCTGAAACCACCGAAATTATGATAGGTGTATCAAAAAAATATGTGGCCAACGCAAAACCTGAAATAAAAAGTTTGGAATGGCAACAATACAGTTCCACTGAAATTACCAGTCAGGCTTCCAGAGTGGGACCAGAGAAGGAAGTGGAAACTTCAGAAGGTAGAGTCAGTGAAACTACTGAAAAAGCGGAAGTTACTGAGCCTCACACCACTGAAAATATGATAACTGTAACCAAAAAATATACGACTGAGATAAAACCTGAATTCAGAAGCGAAAGATGGCAACAATACAGTTTATCGGAAATTGTAAGTCAGACTTCCGAAACGGAACCTGAAGAGGAAGTGGAGTCATCAGAAGATAGAATGAGAGGAACAATTGAAAAATTGAAATTTACTGGGTCTGAGACCACTGAAAGTACGGCAACTGTCAGCATTAGTCAGGCTTCCAGATTGGAACCTGAGGAGGAGGAGGAGGAAACATCAGAAGGTAGAAGGAGCAGAATTACTGAAGAAGTTACTGAGCCTGAGATTTCTGAAAATATGACAACTGTAACCATACAATATGTGACCAAGGTGAAACCTGAAATGAAAAACAAAAAATTACAATATAGTTCAACGGAAATCACTGGTCATGCTTCCAGAGTGGAATCTGAGGAGGAAGTGGAAAATTTAGAAGGTATAACCAGCGGATCTACTGAAAAATCTGAAGTTAATGAGCCTGAGATCACTGAAAATGTGAGAACTGTAACCAGAAAATATGTGACCAAGGTGAAACCTGAAATGAAAAACAAAGAATGGCTGCAATACAGTACAAAGGAAATTTCTAGTCAGGCTTCCAGAGTCGTACCTGAAGAGGAAGTGGAAACTTTCGCAGGTAGAACCAGCGGAATTACTGAAAAATCTGACGTTACTGAGCCTGAGATCACTGAAAATATGACAAGTGTAACCAGAAAATATGTGACCAAGGTGAAACCTGAAATGAAAAACAAAGAATGGCTGCAATACAGTACAACGGAAATTTCTAGTCAGGCTTACAGAGTGGAACCTGAGAAGGAAGTGGAAACTTTAGAAAGTAGAAGCAGCGGAATTACTGAAGAAACTGAAGTTCCTGAGCCCGAAAACTTTGAAAATATGACAACTGTAACCATACAGAATGTGACCAAGGTGAAACCTGAAATGAAAAACAAAGAGCTACAATACAGTTCAACGGAAATTACTGGTCATACTTCCAGAGTGGAACCTGAGGAGGAAGTGAAAACTTTAGAAGGTAGAACCAGCGAAATTACTGAAAAATCTGAAGTTACTGAGCCTGAGATTACTGAAAAATATGTGACCAAGGTGAAACCCGAAATGAAAAACAAAGAATGGCTACAATACAGTACAATGAAAATTTCTAGCCAGGCTTCCAGAGTGGAACCTGAGGAAGAAGTGAAAAGTTTAGAAGGTAGAACCAGCGGAATTACTGAAGAAACTGAAGTTACTGAGCTTGAGATTACTAAAAATATGACAGCTGTAACCATAAAATATTTGACCAAGGTGAAACCTGAAATGAAAAACAAAGAGCTACAATACAGTTCAACGGAAATTACTGGTCATACTTCAAGAGCGGAACCTGAGGAGGAAGTGGAAATTTCAGAAGGTATAACCAGCGGAATTACTGAAAAATCTGAAGTTACTGAGCCTGAGATTACAGAAAATATGACAACTGTAACCAGAAAATATGTAACCAAGGTGAAACCTGAAATGAAAAACAAAGAATGGCTACAATACAGTACAATGAAAATTCCTAGTCAGGCTTCCAGAGTGGAACCTGAGGAGGAAGTGGAAACTTTAGAAGGTAGAACCAGTGGAATTACTGAAAAATCTGAAGTTACCGAGCCTGAGATCACTAAAAATATGACAAGTGTAATCAGAAAATTTGTGACCGAAGTGAAACCTGAAATGAAAAGCGAAGCATGGCAGCAATATGATCTAACTGAATCAACTAGTCATGTTTCCAAAGTGAAACCTGAAAAAGTGAAAACATCAGAAAATGGCGCAACGGAAATAAGTGAAGAATCTGAAGTTACTGAACTTGCGCCCAGCGAAACATCAGAAAGTAAAATGAGCCTTACTACTGGAAAATCTAAAGTTAATGTAACTAAGACAACTGAAATTATGACAACTGTATCCAAAATATATGTGACTGAGCTGAAACCTGAAATGGAAAGTGAGGAATTGGAACAATACAGTGTGACTGAAACTACTAGTCCGGCTTCGAGAGTGGAACCTGAGGAGGAAGTGGAAACTTCAGACCGTAGAATCAGTGGAACTTCTAGAAAATCTGAGGTGATTGATCGTGAAACTACTGAAGATATGACAAATGTAACCAAAAAATTTGCGACCAAGTTAGCACCTGAGATCAGAAGTGAGGTAATTACCAGTGAGACTTCAATAGTGTCCAATAGTGGACAAGAGGAAGAAAAAATTTCAGAACGTAAGATGAGCGGAACTACAGAAAAAACAGTTACTGAGCCTAAATCCACTGAAATTATGCCAGCGGCAACCAAAAACTATACGAAGAAGGTGAAACCTGAGACAAAAAGCGAAAGTAGAGAACTATACAGTTTCGCTGAAGTTACCAATCAGGATTTCAGAGGGAAACCCCAAGGAAAAGATTTTGAGACCACAGGAATTACAACTGCGATAACCAAAAAATTCGAAACTGGGGTAATACCTCAGATTGAAACTGGAATTTGGAAACATTACAGTTTTGGTATTAGACCTACTACGGCAAAAAAAAGTAAAATGACAACTTTTGCAGAAAATAGCAGTTTAACACCTATTGAAACTTCTGAATCTTCAAATGAGACTGAACCAACAGATAATCTGGAGTTAACTATGGCAACCACTACTTTGGAAGTTGAGTCTCTTGACGATGAGAAAAAGAAATTGTTCAGCTTTGCTGACTTTCTGTTAAATACAAAGAACTTCGAAGCAACCTTAGGAATCACACCCGAAAAAGTTATTCCTGAAATGGAAGAAATTACGAACCTGTTTACAGATAATAGTTCTCCATTAGAAATACGGTCTTCAGAAGATTTCAAAAATATTTATCCCATTTCTTTGACAGAAAGTAAAACAGAATCTGAAGGTGAAAATGGGGTAATCCAGCCTATAACTCCTGAACAGCTAGCTACTACCTATAAGGAGTTCAAGGAAATTGAAAACGAAAAAGATGAATCAAAATCTGAGGAGAATGGAGAAATGAACTTAGGAATCTGGCAGAAAAGTACAGTGATATATGATGAGAACGAGGAACAGTTACCATCGCAAAAAATTGGGGAAGAGTTTGATATATCGGCTGAAATAAGAAGTAAAATACTTGAATCCGAACCAACTACTGAAAACACAGGTATTTTATTAATTTTTTTGGTTAGACCTAATGAATATAATTTTTCTTTTTCAACAAACTAGTTCATAATTGATTTTTGGTATACCTATATGCGATCGAAAATTTAAAAGAACATTCATCTTCATCCATGACGATATGCTCAATGTATTAACAATCGATACGCGGGAAAGTTTGATTTCCTCATTCCACCAGTACACAGGTCTTCAATTTTGGACGTTTCTTCTCCTGGGCATTGTTTGGTCACATATAGATTTGAGGTTGTTAGAGAGTGCTTCTGCTGATATTGCTTCAGTATTTTGATTCGCAATTTTCTGGAGTTTTTTCCTGAAAATTCCTGAAAATTGTCAGAGGAGAGGAAATCTTCAAAAAGACTACGGTCGTTCCGTAGTGGTGGATTTTTACCACCTAAAACCTCTCCTCACTGAGCTCCAAGTACTGGGACCGCTTTCGCATTACTTCGGTACTTGGGCTGCTGTCTCATTATTAATGCTTTATATAACCATCTATGTGTCTTCTTTTGACATATTTGACATATGTATATATACATTTTTTTTATCACCTATCCTCCACTTCTTTGGTTTCGATGATAGATCGTACTGTGTTATAGGCATGATTCCATGGTTTTTCTTCACCCTGAAGACTTTGCATCATGTTTTCTGCGCAGAAAATTCTTCCCGTTTTGCGTAAAAATGCAGTTCTTGCGTCTTGCCATCTTGTACAGATAAAAAGTGTATGCTCTACGTCGTCGTATTTGCGGAAACAACCATGTCCCGAAAGTGCCTGGGAAAGGAAATAATCCACTTCACCGAAAGGTCTATTGATCCAGACCTGTAAATCAGGTATTAAGGAGTATGTCCATCTTCCATGAGTTCCTCCTTCCCATTTTTGTTGCCAGCTGTGCATTAAGTTACCTCTTGTAATCGATTTCGGTACGCCTGAATATCGGTCTTTTCTCTCGCTAGCTTGCAGTTCTATTGGAGGAATTGCCGCTATGACGCCAACCGCCTCTGCGGATATTGTCCGGTATGCGCTGCATATCCTTATCGCCAGTTTTCTCTATACTTGGGTGAGTTTTAGTAGTAGCTTTTTATTAGTGAGGGCTGTGTACCAGCAAGGTGAACCGTACAGCATCTGGGAGTGCACCACGCTGGATATGAATAATTGTTTCGATGCCCTGGGGCCACCTATATTCGGCATTAACTTTGCTAGTGCAGCCACGTTTCTGTCGGCTTTGACTACAATTTGGCTTATATGTTCAGCGAAGGTGAGCTGTGTGTGTAGCCATATACCCAGATATTTCACAGCTTTGCTAAGTTCAATCGTTGTTCCTTGGATATCAAAACTTATTGGTTTCAGTTTCCTTCTCTTGGAGAGAAGGACAGCTTCTGTCTTCTCGGGAGCCAATTCCAAGCGCAGCCGGTGGATTTTTTTTGAGATACGGACCAGTCCCCTGTTCGTCAAGTTCACCAGAAGGTCTTCTGATTTTGCTGTGACTATCGCAGCAACATCATCCGCAAAACCGATAAGTTTTATTCCGTCAGGCATTTCCGATTTCAGAAAGTCGTCATATAAAATGTTCCATAGATCGGCCCAGCACCGATCCCTGGGGTACACCACTACTTATTTTAATAGATTTGACACTTCCTTCACTCTCCAGTATTACCTCCCTTTCCGACAAATATGAGAAGATAATACTTATTAGGCTCTCCGATATCCCTCTGTCCACTCGGTCAATTTATATCCTCTGTGATCACTGAAATCTATGTCCCACTCAGGAGATTTAGCATTGAAATCTCCGACTACAATGGCTTCTGCGTTATTGGTGCGTACCAATTTTTCTATTTTGCATAGTGACTCCTCCAAGTCCAGATGAGTAGCAGCTAAACAACATGAACCTAGTAGTTTGTACATAAGTAAATCCCCTGCCGCATCCCTGCCTCTTGATCGTAACATTGTTGCTTAACCCTTTAATAGCTGTCTTGAAGTCGTCCCCGAATACCCAATCTAGTCTACCACGGATGGCAGAGATATTGGGTTTACTGAGGGCGATACTCTATCTATCTATCTATCTATCTATCTATCTATCTATCTATCTATCTATCTATCTATCTATCTATCTATATAACTATCTATCAAAGTAACTCACGTCAAGCAGAAAGTCAAGAATTCATTCTCGATAGGTCATGTACTTACCTGTTACGATAGCTCTACTTCATACACGTCCAGCAGCATGAATACTGGCCTCGAACAACAAAGTTAACAGTGTTCACTTGGAGCTGAACAAACCAAGAATACGACTTGGGGTATCTGTATCTGTAGAGTAGGGAGGGTGAGTGTAGGCCCACAGCACTTAGGCCACATGTGACCAATTGTACATCCTCCCGAGGAGTTATCCTCCTAGGTACCTGGAACGCTCACTTGGAAAAAGTTTTACACAAAGCCAGACTGCCTCTATGGACATGTCGAAGGATTTGTGGTAAAACTTGGGGTTCAGGTCCCAAACAAATCCATTGGATTTATGTGATGATTGTCAGACCAATTATCACGTATGGTGCAATTGCTTGGTGGCCGAAGGCTTTACAGAAAACGGCCCAAGCAAAGCTCTCTGGCTTACAGAGACAGGCTTGTCTGGCTATCAGTGGTGCCATCAGCCGTCAGCGGCCATGGAGATCCTTCTAGATCTACCTCCTCCCCACATTTTTCTGGAAAGAGAGGCTAGATGGACTGCATAATGACTTGTGCACATTGCCAATTGCACAAATCAACTCAATGCAGAGTGCAACAGACTGTTGGTTGACATTGGAAGTCACAGCATTCTGGAAATGACCTCTGACTTTATGCCTCCAACTGTAAACTACGAACTGCCTACTATTCCCGAGTAGAGAGGACTGGATCCTGCGGGAGAAGGAAATATTAAGAGCAGATAGGTGTTGGTTCACAGATGGATCAAAAACACCTTCCGGTTCTGGTGCAGGTGTTTTCAGTCGCAGACCCAGGACAGAGTTATCTACCTGCCTAAGACTTATGCGACTATATTTCAAACGGAAATTTACGCTATTGAATTGTGTGCCGAGAGATTGGATAAATTCAACCTCACTCACAAGCAACGTCTAAATTGGTAGCAAACTGCCAAAAAAGACTCTCCTCAATAGGAAGACTAAACATATTGTCTCTGGTCTGGATTCCTGGCCATACTGGCCTGGAAGGCAATGAAGCTGCTGACTCTCTTGCAAAGGAGGGTGCTGCAAGCGGCTTCATTGGACCAGAACCTGTCATTGGCATCGCTTTGGGCTTTGCCAAACAAACACTTAACACCTGGATGGCAAGAAGAGTTATGGACTTCTGGCAGACTCTTCCAGGATTGGCTCACTCCAAGGCGTTTATTCACTCTTCGAAGCTTGATTCCAAACAGTTGTTGGACTACAGTAGGGATGAACTACGATGTCTAACAGGCCATCTTACAGGTCACTGTCATTTGAATCATCACATGCAGAGACTTGGACTGTCGGAAGACAGTGTGTGTAGCCTCTGTCTGGAAAATGATGAAACTGCAGAGCATATACTTTGTGCCTGCCCCGCTGGGGACCGAATCAGGTTCTTTGAGTTCGGCAGATCCGTACTCTCACCATCTGACCTGAAAGACCACTCACCATACAAACTAATCGACTTCGTTAAGAAGCTGGGTTTATTTGGCCGATTGTGAATAGGTGTGAGCCACAATAAACCCTTATGGGTTGCGGTGGAGGGTCGAATAGACCCACTCACTTTAGACCTACCTACCTACCTACCCTATCCTCCTAGGTCATCGTCCATCCTGTCCTTTCCAGGAAGGTGGACAGGTCACTGGGAGTCATCTCCTTTATATCGGCAGGTGTAGGCCAAGACTCGCCGAACACACACTCTCTTATTGACGATAACTCCGGACACTCGCATAGGACATGCCTGACAGTTTCATCTTCCTGTTCACACATCCTGCATAGAGGTGTGTCCACTAGCCCCATATTATGGAGGAGTTTCCTGAGTTGACAGTGGCCAGTCAGAAATCCTACTGTTAGATTTTTCCTGGTCATCGCCAGATATTTCTATGGCAAGATTGCATGCATCCTTTGATTTCATCCCATCTCTTTAGGGATTGAGCATGGATATAACGTTTTACTAGTTCGACAATTGTCGAAGTCATCAGGCCGTAAGTGCCACTGGGTCCTAAAATTCTTAGTCCAGCCGCTTTCTTGGCTGAAGATTCGGCAATGCGATTACCTGTCGTTTCCTTTAATCCATTTCAGAATAATGTTATTATCTACAGAGGCTTTGGCTAAATCTTGGTGGCACTCTAGTACTAGCCCTGAGGTAACATGTTGTCTGTTCAAGGATAATAGATCTTGTCTGCCAGGAAATTTATTTCCTGGTTATTTTTATTTTGTGGCGATTGAAACATCAGCCAGTTCTGTTTGAACCACGCTGATATTTTTTCCTATTCCCTACTCATTCCTTAGCCATAGTGATCTGGAGTAAACTCCACATCCTGAGCCCTCTTTGGTTTTTGAGCCGTCTGTATATATGCGTATTGCATTTGTAGTATCTGACTCTGTCTTCTGTTTTATTTGTATTTTGTAGGGTTTATTAAACACAAACCTGAGTTCAATTGCATCACTGGTTGCCTGTAGCAGAGGTTGCGCAGTGAGCGCTTCTTGCCCTGTGGCGAGCCTATGCTCAGCCTCAATTGACCCATTACTACTTCTAGGTTTACACCAGCCGTCGCAATCGTAACATGGCCATTAACGCAACCTCCTCAACGTACAGGTCAGAGGGGTCAGAGTCTTGGGGTTAGGGAGATTACGACCCCGCTGTCGAGTCATGTAATTTCAGTTTCTGCTTTGAAGCCATTGAAACTAAAATTACATGACGATATATGATCAATCTCCTCCAAAAAACTTTGAAAGCATTTCATGAATACTGTTCTGTCTGTCTGTTTAAAATCTGTTTTTCCGTTAACCAGCTGTCCCGCCCCTACGAACAACCACCCTCATAAGTCAAAACTTGTGTGAGCTAAGGTCTTACCTTTCAACGTGTGATTCCTAACACGAGTTGGACGATAGCAAGTTAAAATCGATCGTTCAGCCTGCGGCTTGAACCACCGACCAACACGGCGGTCGATTTGAGTGAGTGAACAAAGCACCCACGTCGAACCGACCGGCTACCGGCCGACCATTGAATTTCATAACATGAAGCAAATTGAAAAGTATTCAGAAAACATAATTGTTTTGAGCCCGAGATTCAACACAGGACCGCAGGCATTCAAATCCAACCTTTTATTTAACTACTTCAGGAACCTTACAAACTGATGTTATATAAATCTATTAAAATTGAAAGTGGTATATTTTTGGGAGAAATTAATTTTTGGGAATGAAAGGTTTCGGATTTTTTAAAACTGATTGCTTCCTTCCTTTCTTTGGAAGATTTTCATATTTTTTGTATCGAGATGGAGAAGTAGAAATCTGAAACTTTTCTTTCCGAAAGCTATTTAGGTTTCTAATTATTCTCATTTTGTTTATCAGGTGAGGCACAGCACTGAGGATAAGTGCAAATAAAGTTATCAATTTGTTCGTTTGTAATCAGCCTCGGGGTGATAGTGGATTATAAATCTTTAATTGATTTTAGGGTATGGGTTACTTTGGCTATTTAATCAACAAGATACGATCATATAATTAATGCTTTTCTCAATAATCAAAACTATATTTTTATTTCATTCGGAACGCTACATGCAGGTAATAGATGAAAAAAATTGACTAGATATGTAAATAATATATAAGTATGGCCGTGGACTATGTTATATTCTCCTGATGGCATCTACTTCGGCAATGAAACATTTAACTTGACAAAACTGAAACAATCACTAGGTCATTGCATGAATATGAATATATGAACTAAAAATTATAAAGGTGTTTTCAGTGTGGTAGCAGAGAAAACTAGTCCAAACCTGAGGACATCGTCAATAGAAAGACATCAGTACAGTGCCATGAGCTCACTGACAGGTAAGAAAAAAATAAATGTATTTTTTTAGGGGATCGACAATAGGAATGATTGAATTCGTTGATGAAAAATTACAAAAATGAGATCTGGAGATAAATTATAACTTCTAATTACATAAAGTTCATCTTCGGAAGCCTGCTCATCGATAGATGTGTAACGCAGGACTCGATACAATATAAGCGTAACCTCTCTATGTCCTGGATCGATTACTATAAGGCATTCGATACAATATCGCATGAGCTCATCTTGCATTTGCTCTGATGCCTTGCGGTACCCGAAAAAATAGTGAGATGCATTGAACAACTGATACCATTCTGGCGAACTCGCTTCACCATAACATCTGGTCAAGCCAGAGTCCAAACAGGGTGGGTCACTTTCAGAAGGGGTCTATTTCAGAGCGATTCCCTTAGTTCCCTTCTCTTCTGCATCTCACTATTGCCATTATCCGTTGCGCTCAGAAATACTAGAGGGTATATCTGAGGCACCCCCGGAAACCGGCACAAGGTCACCCATTTGTTTTATATGGATGATCTTAAACTTTATGCCTCTGGAGAAAAGGATCTCCATCAGTCCTTGAGGTTGGTGGAAGAGTACACGCATGCTATCGCTATGACATTCGGGATAGACAAATGTGCAACGGTTCATCTCAAAAGAGGACGATGCGAGGACAACGTAGAGGATGTGCAGCTCGTAGATGGAAGCAGCCTACACTATTTGGATGCCGTAGAGACGTATACTTACCTCGGGGTCGAACAACGCCACTCATAAGAGGTAAAAGCAGTTAAAAACTCTCTCCGCGGCAAATATCAGCAGAAACTTCGACAAATCTGGTCATTGGAACTGTTGAGAAAGAACAAAGTTGCTGCAACAAATATGCTTGCTGTTCCAATCTTACTCTACTCGTTTAGAGTAGTTAAGTGAACTCGGAAGGATCAAAATCGTCTGTTCCACGGTTGTACTTTCCCCGACATCAGAGAGGCCGTGGACTTTTGAGTTTGGAGTGTCTACATGACAGAATGGTACTGGATTAGCCTGTAAAGTCATCAGAAGTTCGAATCCCCTTCTCTGCATGGTCCAAGACCATGAGAGGGCAGGAATTGGAACATTTGTCTTTAAGACAGCTGACCGAGCAGCTGACGAACTCGGTATAGTTTTCGACACTGAACGAGGTGACCACAACTCTGTCACCGAGTTGGAACCTGTTCAGCAAAAAGCTCAGATAAAAGCCGCAGAGATCACCTTACTTCTGCGGAAACACAAGGATAAGCCAATGCATGGGGTCTTCTTCAATAACATTGGAGATCTTGGTTTATCAAAGATCCTTACTTTCGCTTTCCTCAGATCGAGTCCGCTGAAGTCGGAAACTGAGGGGTTGATCATGCTTGCCAGGTTGGTGTCTTCAACACCTTAGTCTACCGTAGTTGCGTGATGGGTATAGAGGTTCCTGACTCAAAATGCAGGGCCTGCCACGAGGCGTCCTAAACCCTAATGCACTTGCTATCAACATGTCCAGCATATGCGGTGTCGGCCCTAAGAGTAGTTTATTACCATCTACGGCTCCCTCAGGCTCATACAAGGTAATGAGCCCGATGTCCTTCTCGACCAGCAGAGCAAGACGATATTTGTCGTTTTCAGCTCCTGGCGAGAAGAAAAGAGGAGGAAAAACGAATAAAATGTCGAGATTTTCTCTTCGAACCCCGCAGACTCCATCCAGACCACTCTGTCGAAATGGTTATTCTGATTATTGGAGTCCTTGGTGAAATGATGCCCTCTCTACCCTCGAATCTTAAAATCATACCTTCTTGCCGCACTAGGGCAGAAATCTCAGCCGGAATCATGCAGAAGGCTATCATTCTTCACTCACTGTGCTTGCTCAGGGCACATGATTCTCGTACCCAATGATCACTTACCCCACGGTGTGAGGAGTGGTCGGTGGTTGATAATGCTGGCGCGCCCACTCGAGTGTATTGAGGCTTCAAGGGATAGGGCCTGACCAGCGTATAACACTGTGAAAACAGTAAATAATGAAGTTTATTTTAATCAGTATATGCAATTTTAAGTAACCTATTACTAATATATTATTGAGAAAAAAATAAAAGGGCACCACGGAAGAAACTTCAAAAAAGAGTTTCTTGTGTGTGGTATAGCCAACCTATTGAGAATGGAACTGAATATACAAAATCTATTCAATTCATTCTTGGTGATGTAAACATAAAACAAGGTATAGGATTGAATCAACTCGTGCATAGACAGTTGAATAGAGGAAAGAAAAAAAGAAAATAGACGAATAACATTTTGCGAAAAATTCAAGCTATCAATTTAGAAAATAATTAGCAAATTAACAGACAAGTGCAGAGTTGGTTCAATTTTACTGGTTGATGGTTTCACGGAATATATCATCATCACAGTTTCTCAACCAGTTTTCAATCTTTTGTTTGAATTTATTTTTTATTTCTTATGCTTTTTATCCTATCTGGTACCAAATCCCAAATTTTCGCGCCATGTATGTTATTTGTTCCTAGTACTATATTGGTGTTGAAGTTTCTTCAGTGATATGTTGCCCTCACGAATAACTGTTTGATATGAAAATCCCGCTCTCTATAAACAAATTTCTATTGGAATAACTCCTTTCCTTACTATATATAATTTTCAAGGCATGTTTTTGTATTACGTTCAAAAAATGTATGACAAAGATCAAATTATTTGTTAAGGATATACCACCAGCAGAGATACATTGACATATATAAATTTAAATATTTACTTGCTCGATTGTAGATATATATTTTGTATCAATTTGTTTTTAGTCTGGAACCGTACTGATTAAAATCGCCTTCATTTTATAATTCTACTTTATTTAACAATGGCTTACAATGGATCCCTATCCATTGATTATTTTCATTTATTTATATTCTGTTCAAATGTGTCCAGTTCAAACTTATATTTTCATAACTGATCTCTGGGACTTATTTCAATACATTGATTATTTTATTTTATTTATATTCTGTCACAGGTATAGAGTTCAAACTTATATTTTTATCCATTTTACCATTTTACTCATTCAATACATTGGTGTATTCTTAATTATTCATATTCTTTTCAAATATGTCCAGTTTAAACTTATATTTTTATCTATATCTAGTGAATAAATACATATTATTATCGTTCACACCGCCCCATGCTATAATTCAATAATTAAGTTGTGATTGTACTAATCCATAATAAATTGTTTTTAACTGAGGGATTTCGAGAATTCCTTTCAATAATTTGAAACGTGATAAAAATCCGCGTAATTTTCTAGTTAAATGTGACATATGTAGATCCCATTTCATATGTCGATCTAGAATATGGGAAGGTAACTGCCTCTCAGGATAACCACTTGAGTTAAGTTGAATAAAACTGAATCAGTTAAAAAAAATGGATGTAACAGAATTACTCCTAAGTATTTGATTGTAGAGGCCTCCGGTATTGAAGTTTCCTCTTGAAGTTTCAAAGGACCCATGTTTGAAAGGTTATTAGTGTAGGAGGTGGATGACAAGTATTTGGTTTTGTCTCTATTTAAAATTAATTTGTTATGTTTGCTGGCTTTGAATTGTCTAGTGATTCATAAATTATTGATGTTAGTCTGTTGGTCTCTGCTGAACATCCCCCTTTGAAACCTTATTGATTTTCTGACAGAATACTATGTTCCTCCGTAAATTGTGTCATTCTTTTTTTTATTTGATTTTTTCCATAACTTTTGTTATATTTGAAACCAGTGAAATGAATGGGTCTGTAATTGTTGATTTGGAATCAATCACCGATCTTGAAGAGTGGTTCGACGGTACCATTTTTGAAAATATTCGAAAATATTCCTTTCACAAAATAATTATCAATGATATGAACAATTAGACCTGCTATGGCATTTTATTTAACGTGTCCGCATTTTTGTTATCTCCTAGACTTTTCTTTGACTTCTTTTCTTCTATCATTCCTATAACCTAACGATCCGTGGTTGGTTAAATAAACATGCTTTTGACATTTCTAAATATCTTTTCTTCAAAGTTATCGGGAGTTTTTATTTTATCTGCAATTTCTTTCCTATTTTACTGTAGTGTTGGTTAAATGCATTTGCTATATTTTTTTCTTTAGTGATCATTTCATTGTTTTCCACTTTTATTTTCGTTATTTCTTTTTTATTTTTTGCTTTATTGCAAGTGTCATTCACACTGTTCCAGAGGCCTTATTTCGGTTTATTTTGATTTTTTGAGATTTTAGTTAGGAAATACATTTTTTTAACACTTTGAATTAGTTTATGTAATTCATTCTTTCGATTATCATATTGATGTTTGAGGATTCCTACTGAGCATTCCATAAAGATAATTTTTTTCTTGAATAAATGTAAGTTACTCCCAAGTTATCCATTTCTTGCAGGTTTTGTCCTTGTTTGTTATTTTGATTTAATTTGTATTTGTGTTTATATAATGTAGCAGTTTATTAATGCGTTTCCTTATTCAATAATAATCTATATTCATATAAACCTAATGAATTATTAGATATAGAAACTATTCACAAAAAATCTGTAAATTCACCCATTCATTTCATTGCTGATTCAATTATTTATATTGTATCTCGAACTATTACAGTTTTTTGCAGTAAAGATTATTATTATTATTATTACAGATGGGGCAACAACAGAAGTTATTTCTACACTGAAACCTCTAGCAGTTATAAAAACTTCAGGAATAGAAATTACGTCGACAAAGGGAGAAACAGCGGAATATGAAAATTTGTATGTGAGTGAGAAAATGAAAGAGATCACCAAAAGCTCAAAAATGTCAACTTTGGAATCAACCTCAACAATAATAACTTCAAAAAAGAACTTGGAAGAATCTATGTCATCCATAGGATTTTCCATAGAAATATCTACAAATGATTCTGAGGGAATGGAGGAATATACTAAAGAACCGGAAATTTCAACGTCGAAACTAGCTTCAACAGAATCAACTTCAAATGAGTCTGAGAAAATTGAAGAGTCCATCAGAAAATTGACAATTTCGACATCATCCCAGAGCACTGCAGCAAAAATAACTTCAAATGAAACCGAGGAAACTGAAGAAACCACCAAAGTATTGAATGTTTTAACTCCCGAACCAACTTCATCAGAGTCCACTTTAAATGAAACTGGACAAACAGAATTCACCAAAACAACGATAACTTCAACGAACAAAGCAAATTTGACGAAATTGTTTTCAACACAGTATGAGGAAATGAAAGAATATACTGAAGAATCGAAAATATTGATATCCGAAGTCACATTAACAGAACTGAATTCGAATGGTGGAATGGAATCTACTGGAAAGGCAATAATATCGATGACCAAAGAACTAACATCAAACAATGATGAGATAATGAAAGAATCCACTGGAGAATTTAAGACGTTGATGTCAACCCAAACTACTTCAACAGAAATAACTTCTAATGACATTTCAAATTCCGAAACAACTTCAAAGGAGTCAATTTCGAAAGAAAGTGAGGAAATTGAATTTACTAAAAAATCGATTACTTCAATAGAACCCATTTCAAATGAATTTGAGGGAATAGAAGAATATAATGAAGAAACGAAAATTTCAAAATCCAAAGAAACCGTTACAGAATCTGAGGAAATGGAAAAATCCATTAAAACAACTATGATTCCAATTTTCCGAACAACTTCAACAGAATTAACTTCAAATGAGACTGAAGAACTGGAGGAATCAACCGAAGGATATGACATTTCGGTCTCATTCAAAACCATTTCAGCCCAGTCAACTTCAAATACAACTGAGAAATTGGAAGAATATATCAAGAAGTCAAATATTTCGACTCCTGAAGTGACTTCAGCAAAGTTAATTTCAAAACAAACCCCAGAAATAGCATCCACTGAAAAATCGATTATTTCGACATTCAAAGCATTTTCAACTGAATCAACTTCAGGCGAATCTAAGGAAGCGGAAGAAACCAAAGAATCAACTCCAATAGAATTACATTCAACTGGAAGTGAGCAAATGGAACAACTCACTAAGGAATATGTAATTTCGACTCGATATGAAGGAACTGCCGAAGAGTTTACTCCAAATGAAATTGAGCGAATAGAATTCACTGAAAAATCGATGTTCAAAACAACTTCAACTGAAATAACTTCAAATATGACTCAGAAAGTGGAAGAATCCGCAGAATCTGAAGTTTCAACTACATCTAGAGCAACTTTAAAGGAGTTCGCTCTAAATGGAACTGAGGAAATAGAATCCACCGAAAAACCGATAATACGAACATCCGAATCAACTTTCACAGAATTGTTTCCACTGAACTCCGAGGAAATGAACGAACGTACTGAAGAAGTTTTGATATTTGAAGCAACGTCAACAGAATTAATTTCAAATGAGGTCAAGAAAATGAAAGAATTCACTGAAAAGTCTCAAATTTTGACGTCGTCAAAGGTAACTTCAGTTGAATTAACTTCAAGTCAAACTGATGAAGTGGAATCAACAATATCAATGTCCAAAGCAACTGCAACAGAATCAACTACAAATAAGACTGTAAAAATGAAAGAACCTACCATAAAATCAAAAATTTCGATAGCCTTACATACTACTTCAGCGATAGAAACTTCAAATGAAATTCAAGAAACTGAGCAGTCCACCGAAAAGTCAAATATTTCGATTTCTGAAGCTTCCTCAGCGGAGTCAATTTCTGGAGAAACTAAGGAAATGAAAGAGTCTACTGAAAAATCCATGATTTCAATTTATGAAGCAACTTCAACAGAATTAACTTCAAATGAATCTGGAGAAGAAATGGAGAAATATACCAAAAAACTGAAATTTTCGACATTGAAACCAACTTCAATAGAATTAACTTCAAATGAGACTGAAGAAATTGAAGAAATCACTAGAGATTTTAAAATTTGGACGGCTGAAGTAACCTCAAATCAAACTGAAGAAATTGAAGAATCATCTCAAAATGAGTTTACTTCAACGAGAAAATCCACAAAAGAATGGGAAATTTTAACATCTGAAGAAACTTTTTCAGAATCGACTTCGAATGAGATCGAGAAAGTGGGAAGAACTACAGCATTCTATGCACCTATGGCGAAACCTATTTCAGTTTCTGAAGAAATTTTCACAGAATTATATTCAACTGAGTCTGTGGAAACACAGAAATATATTGAAGAATCAAAAATGTTGAAATCTGAAGTAACGTCAATAGAATCGAATTCCGAATCCGAAACTCCAACGGAGTCAATAAAAACACCCTCCTCCAAAGAAGTTTCAACAATATCTGAAATGAATGAATCAGAAATTTCAGAAGGAGAAACGAAACCAACGAAAGATTTGGAAAAACTTCTTTCACAAATCAATGCTACAAAACATCAAGAAGTGACAGAGTACGATGAAAATGACGTCCAGTTCATAGTAGTCACGGCATTACCAGAATATCAGGACTATGGTTCGGAAAACGAAACTTCACAAAAAACTTCGCGAGCAGAAGAAACTGAACATTATTTGGTGACTAATTTAAGTTCCCTCTCTATTGAACGTGAAACATTTTCAACCTCCGAAACTAGTTCTCAATTTCCCACAATAGAGAATAATACCTTCGAAATAATATACAGCCCTTCGCCGAATACATTTTTCACCACAGAAATCAGTTCCAAAATTATATCAATTGGCAATACAACCCATGAGAAGATATTCAGTTCATCAAAGAAAACAGCACTATCACAAGAAACTGAACATTTTTCAGAAGCTAGTTCAGGGATAGTTTCAATACCTACTGAACATGAAACATTTTCAACTCACGAAACTAGCCCTCACATTACCACAATGGAGAATACAACTGTCAAAGCAATGTACAGCCTGACAGAGAAAACATTAGAAGGGGTGGAAACCGAACATAATACTCCATTAGGTACTGAATCATCTTTGGGTACTAGTACATATGAAACTAGTTCTTATATTCCAGCAATAAGTAATATAACTCATGAGAAAATATTCAGCTCTTCTGAGAAACCGTCAGTATTAGAAGAAACTGAACATTTTGCAGTAGTTAGTTTAGAGTCCGCTTCAATTTCTACTGAACAGGAAATATTTTCAACTTCTGAAAGTAGCTCTCGGAGTTTCGCTGTGAAGAATGTGACCCTCGAAACAATGTATAGACCTACGCAGGAAACAGGGGAAAAAGAAACTGACCAAGTTACTTTATTGAGTATCGAATCGGTTTTGGGTAGTAGTAGATATAATATGTTATCCACCACAGAAACTAGTTCTCAAATTTCTGCAATTGACAATGCAACTTATGGGGAAAAATACAGCTCTCCAAATAAATCATCGATATTGAAAGAAACTGAATATTTTTCTGCAGCTAGTTCAATATCTACCGAACATGAAATATTTTCAACTTCCGAAACGATTTCTCAAATTCCTAAAGAAGAAAATGTAACTGTCACATTGACATACAACCCTCCACAGAAAATATCAATTGCAGAAGAAACTGAACACATTCCATCAATGAGTACAGAATCAGCTTCAGATCATAATAGATATGAAATGCTGTCCACCACAGAAACCAGTTCTCAAATTTCAGAAACCAACAGTACAACTCATGTGGAAATGTACAGTTCTTCACAAAAAATATCAGTATCAGAAGAAACTGAACACTTTTCAGTAGCTAGTTCAGAATCAAGTTCCATATCTACCGAACATGAAATATTTTCAACCTCCGAAATAATCTCTCAGATTCCTAAAGAAAAAAATGTGACTGTCACATTGACATACAACCCTCTAAAGAAAATATCAATTGCAGAAGAAACTGAACACATTCCGTCAATGAGTACAGAATCAGCTTCAGGTCATAATAGATATGAAATGCTGTCCACCACAGAAACCAGTTCTCAAATTTCAGAAACTGGCAGTACAACTTATGTGGAAATGTACAGTCCTTCACAAAAAACATCAGAAGAAACTGAACACTTTCCAGTAGCTAGTTCAGAATTAAGTTCAATATCTACCGAACATGAAATATTTTCAACTTCCGAAACAATTTATCAAATTCCCATAGAAGAAAATGTAACTCTCATATTGACATACAGCCCTCTACAGAAAATTTCAATTGCAGAAGAAAGTGAACACATTCCTTCATCAATGAGTACAGAATCAGCTTTAGATCATAGTAGATATGAAATGCTGTCCACCACAGAAAACAGTTCTCAAATTTCTGAAATAAACAGTACAACTTATGTGGAAACGTACAGTTCTTCACAAAAAACATCAGTATCAGAAGAAACTGAACACTTTTCAGTAGCTAGTTCAGAATCAAGTTCCATATCTACCGAACATGAAATATTTTCAACCTCCGAAATAATCTCTCAGATTCCTAAAGAAAAAAATGTGACTGTCACATTGACATACAACCCTCTAAAGAAAATATCAATTGCAGAAGAAACTGAACACATTCCATCAATGAGTACAGAATCAGCTTCAGGTCATAATAGATATGAAATGCTGTCCACCACAGAAACCAGTTCTCAAATTTCAGAAACTGGCAGTACAACTTATGTGGAAATGTACAGTCCTTCACAAAAAACATCAGAAGAAACTGAACACTTTCCAGTAGCTAGTTCAGAATTAAGTTCAATATCTACCGAACATGAAATATTTTCAACTTCCGAAACGATTTCTCAAATTCCTAAAGAAGAAAATGTGACTGTCACATTGACATACAACCCTCTAAAGAAAATATCAATTGCAGAAGAAACTGAACACATTCCATCAATGAGTACAGAATCAGCTTCAGGTCATAATAGATATGAAATGCTGTCCACCACAGAAACCAGTTCTCAAATTTCAGAAATCAACAGTACAACTCATGTGGAAATGTACAGTTCTTCACAAAAAATATCAGTATCAGAAGAAACTGAACACTTTTCAGTAGCTAGTTCAGAATCAAGTTCCATATCTACCGAACATGAAATATTTTCAACTTCCGAAACGATTTCTCAAATTCCTAAAGAAGAAAATGTGACTGTCACATTGACATACAACCCTCTACAGAAAATATCAATTGCAGAAGAAACTGAACACATTCCATCAGTGAGTACAGAATCAGCTTCAGATCATAGTAGATATGAAATACTGCCCACCACAGAAACCAGTTCTCAAATTTCTGAAATAAACAGTACAACTAATGTGGAAATGTACAGTGCTTCACAAAAAACATCAGTATCAGAAGAAACTGAACACTTTTCAGTAGCTAGTTCAGAATTAAGTTCAATATCTACCGAACATGAAATATTTTCAACTTCCGAAACAATTTCTCAAATTCCTAAAGAAGAAAATGTAACTGTCACATTGACATACAACCCTCCACAGAAAATATCAATTGCAGAAGAAACTGAACACATTCCATCAATGAGTACAGAATCGGCTTCGGATCATAGTAGATATAAAATGTTGTCCACCACAGAAACCAGTTCTCAAATTTCAGAAACTGGCAGTACAACTTATGTGGAAATGTACAGTTCTTCACAAAAAACATCAGAAGAAACTGAACACTTTTCAGTAGCTAGTTCAGAATTGAGTTCAATATCTACCGAACATGAAATATTTTCAACTTCCGAAACAATTTCTCAAATTCCTAAAGAAGAAAATATAACTCTCATATTGGCATACAGCCCTCTACAGAAAATATCAATTGCAGAAGAAACTGAACACATTACTTCAATGATTACCGAATTAGCTTCGGATCATAGTAGATATGAAATGCTGTCCACCACAGAAACCAGTTCTCAAATTTCAGAAATTGGCAGTACAACTCATGTGGAAATGTGCAGTTCTTCACAAAGAACATCAATATCAGAAGAAACTGAACATTTTTCATCAGTTGGTTCTGAGTCATATTCAGTCACTACTGAACATAAAATGTTTCCTACATCTGAAACAAGATTCCCAACTCCTTCATCAGATCTGAATGTAACTCTAAAATCAATATACAGCCCTCCACAGAACGAATCAGAAAAAACTGAATTTTTCCCACAGTTGACTCCAATCTCCACGGAACAAGAAAAAATCACAACAACCGAAACGAACTCTCAAATTCCTACAAAGGTAAATGTGACTTTGGAAGCAATGTATAGCCCCGAGCAGAATACATCAGCGATAAAAGAAACGGGGCATATCTCTCCAACAAATATCGATTCAACTTCATTCTTCAGTGGATACGAAATTCTAACCAACAGAGAAACAATAGGTAATGCAACTTCTGAGAAAATGTACAGCTCTCCAAAGGAAACATCATCATCATCACCAAAAGAAATCGAATATTTCTCGTCAACTGCTTCTGCTTCAACAGAACACAAAATATTCTCAACTAATGTAACAAACTTCCAAATTCCTTCAGAACAGAAGGAAACAATATATAGCCCTTCACAGAAAACATCACTAACAGGAGAAACTGAATATTTTTCGGTATCCAGTGTAGAATCCACTCCAATTTCTACAAAACATGAAATATTTTTCACTTCCGAAATTAGTTCTCGAATTGAAACAATAAAGAATCTGACCCTCGAATCAAGGTACAGTCTTCCACAGAAAACACTAGGAGAAGAAGAAACTGCTTTACCAAGTACCGAATTATCTTCAGGTAGTAGTATGTATGAGAAGTTACCCACCAAAGAAACCAGTTTTCAAACTTCAGAAATTGGCAATTCAATTTATGAGGTAATGTACAGCTCTTCACAGAAAACATCAGAACCAGAAGAAACTCAGCAATTTTCAAAGTCAAGTTCAATCTCAACCGAGCAAAAACTATTCACAACAACTGAAACTAGCTCTCAGATTCTTACAGAAGTGAATGTGACTTCGAAGGCTATGAACATCTCTGAAACCGGACATATTGCCCCCACAAGTATCGAGTCAACTTCAATCCTCAGTAGATATGAAATATTGGCCACTACAGAAAATATTTCACAAAGTTCTACAGTAGGTAATACAACTTCTGAGAAAATATACACTCCTCCACAGAAAACACCATCATCCGAAAAAACAGGTTTCCAAATTCCTTCGGTAGATAATATAACTCTGGAAACATCAGTATCAGAAAAAACTAAAAATTTCTCGGTGGTTAGTTCAGAATCAAGTTCAATACCTTCTGAGCATGGAATATTTCCAACATCTAAAGCTACATCTAAAATTCCTAAAGAAGTAAATGTGACTTTGGAGTTATTGTACAGTCATCAACAGAAAACATCACTTGCAAATGAAACTGAACAAATTCCATCAATGAGTACAGAATCAGCTTCAAATCATAGTAGATATGGCATGCTGTCCACCACAGAAACCAGTTCTCAAATTTCAGAAAATGGCAGTACAACTTATGTGGAAATGTACAGATCTTCACAAAAAACATCAGTATCAGATGAAACTGAACATTTTTCATCAGTTGGTTCTGAATCATATTCAGTCACTACTGAACATAAAATGTTTCCTACAACCGAAACAAGATTCCCAACTTCTTCTTCAGATCTGAATGTAACTCTAAAATCAATATACAGCCCTCCACAGAACGAATCAGAAAAAACTGAATTTTTCCCAGAGTCGACTCCAATCTCCACGGAACAAGAAAAAATCACAACAACCGAAACGAATGCCCAAATTCCTACAAAGGTAAATGTGACTTCGGAAGCAATGTACAGCCCTTCTGGGGAAATATATAGCTCTCCACAGAAAACACCATTATCGAATGAAACCGAATATATTCCATCAACTGGTTCAGAGTTCACTTCAATTTCTACAAAACATGAAATATTTGTAACTACCGGAAGGAGCTCCCAAATTCCTTCAGAAGAGAACATGACGTCCGAAACCTCACTATCAGAAGAAACTGAATATTTCTCAGTAGCTAGTTCAGAATCAAGTTTAATATCTACGGAGAATGAAATATTTTCAACTTCCGAAACAATCTCTCAAATTCCTGAAAAAGTAAATTTAACTCTCACAATGATATACAGCCCTCTACAGAAAATATCAATCGCTGAAGAAACTGAACACATTCCTTCAATGAGTACAGAATCGACTTCAGAGCATGGTAGATATGAAATGATGTCCACCACAAACACCAGTTCTCAAATTTCTGCAATTGGTAATGCAACTTTTAAGGAAATGTACAACCTTCCACACAAAACATCTGTTTTACAAGAAATTGAACATTTTTCAAAAGCTAGTTCAGAAACAAGTTCCATTTCTACTGAATATAAAATGTATCCAACACCCGAAACTATCTCTCAAACTCAGTCAGTAGAGAATGTGACCCTCGAAGCAATGCACATGCCTACACAGAAAAGTACCCAGTCATCTTTGGGTAGAGGTATATTTGAAATGTTCTCCAAAACTAGTTCTCATATTCCAGCAGTGAGCAATATAACTCATGAGAAAATGTATAGCTCTTCAAAGAAACCGTCAGTATCAGAAGAAACTGAACATTTTGCAGTAGTTAGTTTAGAGTCAGGTTCAATTTCTACTGAACATGAAATATTTTCAACCTCTGAAACCAGCTCTCAGAGTTCCGCAGTGGAGAATGTTACCCTCGAAACAATGTATAGACCTACGCAGGAAACATGGGGAAGAGAATCTGATCATGTTACTTTGTCGAGTATCGAATCGTTTTTGGGTAGTAGTAGGTATGAAATGTTATCCACCACAGAAACTAGTTCTCAAATTTCTGCAGTTGGTAATGCAACTTACGAGGAAAAGTACAGCTCTTTAGAAAAAACATCGATATTAGAAGAAACTGAACATTTTCCAGTAGCCAGTTCAGAGCCAAGTTCAATTTCTACCGAGAATCAAATATTTTCAGTGTCAGAAACTAGCACTGAAAGTTTCACAGTAAAAAATATGACTGTCGAAGCGACGTATAGCCCAACGCCAAAAACATTCGAAGGAGAAGAAACTGAACATGTTGGTAGATATGAAATTTTATCCACCACCGAAACCAGTTCTCAAACTCCTGCAGTTGTCAATGCAACATATGGGGAAATCCGCGGGTCTTCAAAGAAAATATCAATGCCTGAAGAAACTGGACAGTTTCCACTAGCAAGTTCCATTTCTACTGAACATGAAATATTTTCAATATTCGAAACTAGCTCTCAAAGTTCCTCAATAGAAAACGTAACCGTTGAATCATTGTTCCGCCCTGGACAGAAAACATTGGAAGAAGAAAAAGAAGAAAATGTTACCTTAATGACTGCCGAATTATCTTTGGGCAGTAGTAGATACGAAAAATTACCCACCATAGAAACCTATTCACAAACTTCAGCGGTCGGCAATACAACTCTTGGGGAAATGTACAGCTCTTCAAAGAAAACATCGATATTACAAGAAACTGAATATTCATCAGTAGCTAACTCAGAGTCAAGTTCAATTTCTACTGGACATGGAATATTTTCAACATCCAAAAGTAGTTCTCAAATTTCCACAGCACTGAATGTGACCATCGAAGCAATGTTTAGCCCTACACAGAAAACATTACCAGAAGGAACTGAATATGTTACTTCAATAAGTACCGAATTATCTTTGGGAAGTGGTAGACACCAAATTTCATCCACCACAGAAACCGGTTCTCAAATTTCAGCGGTTGGCAATGCAACTTTTAAGGAAATGTACATCTCTTCACAGAAAATACCAGTAACAGAAGAAGATAAATATTTTTCAGTAGCTAGTTCAGAGTTAAGTTCAATTTCTACTGAAAATGGAATGTTTTCAACCACCGAAACTATCTCTCTACCCCAGGAAACATTGGTATCAGAAGAAATAGAACATTTTTCAGAGTCAACTTCAATGTCTACTGAACAAGAACTGTTTACAACCGAAATGAGTTCTCGAATTTCTACAGAGGTGAATGCGACTTTGGAAGCAATGCACAACCTTGAGCAGAAAACATCAGTGACAAAAGGAACTGAGATTATTGTTCCAACAAGTATCGAATCAACTTCAGTGTTTGGTAGATATGAAATATCCACTATAGAAGATAGTTCGCACTTTTCTACAGTGGGTAATGCAACTTCTGAGGGAATAAACAGCTCTCTACAGGAAGCATCGATATCGGAAGGAAACGGACGTATTTCATCAACTGGTTCAGAGTTTACTTCATTGTCAATATTAACTACCGAAACAAGCTTCCAAATTTCTTCAGAAGAGAATCTAACTCTGGGAAAATCAGTAACAGAACAATTAGAACATTTTTCATCAGCTAGTTCAGAATCAAGTTCAATTTCAACTGAGCATAAAATATTTTCAACTTCTGAAACTAGCTCTCAGATTCATGAAGAGCTGAATGTAGCTCAGGAATTAGGGAACAGCTCTATTCAGAAAACATCAATTGCAAAGGAAACTGAACGTATTCCTTCAATAGGTATCGAATCATCTTCGGATAGTAGTAAATATGAAATATTTTCCATCACCGAAACCAGTTCTCAAATTTCTGCAGTTGAGAATACAACTTCTGAGGAAATATACACCTCTTCACAGAAAACATCAGTATCAGAAGAAACTGAACAATTTTCATTAACTGATTATAAATCACTCGCTACTAAATATATGTTTCCTATCTCTGAAAGAAGTTCTCGAATCCCTACAGATGTGACTTCGACTTTCGAAGCAATGTACAGGTCTGGTCACAAAACATCAGAGGCAGAAGAAATCAAACTCATTTCTTCTACTAGTACAGTAACAACTCCAGTCCCAAATGGATATGAAATATTGTACAACGCAACAATCAGTTCGCAAATTCCCACATTTGGCAGCGAAACTTCTAAAGAAATGTACAGCCCTCCACTGGATACGTCAAAACATGAGATGTTTTCAACCTCAGAAACTAGCTTTGAAATTATCGCATTAGAGAATATAACTTCCGAAGCAATGTCCAGCTCTCCAAAGAATATATCGGTCTCAACAGGAACTGAAAACGTCCCAGTAGCTAATTCAGCTTCAGTTGCTACTGACCATGAAATGTTTTCAACCTCCAAATCGGATTCTCAAATTACCATACCAGTGAATGTATCTCTCGAATCAATATATAGTCCTCCACAGAAAACAGAGGCGGAACGAGTACTTTCAACGAGTACCGAATCACCTCCAAACCGAAGTAGATTTGAGATGTTGTCCACCACAGAAACTAGTTCTCAATTCTCGTCAGTCAGCAATGTTCCTTCTGAGGAAATGTACAGCCCTCTGAAGGAAACATCATTATCAGAAGAAACTGAACACTTTTCAATAGCTGGTTCAGAATCAATTTCAGTATTTACTGAACATCAAATAATGACCACCAACAGAACGGACTCTAAAATTCCTACAATAGTGAATATAAGTCTCGAAGTACAGAGAACAGAAGAAACAGACCATATTTCTTCAACAAATACCGAATCAACTTTAGGTCGCAGTAGATATGAAATGTTGTCCATCACAGACACGAAATATGGAATTTCTACCGTCATCAATACATCTTCTACAACTCCTGAGGTAACCTACAGCTCTCCACAGGAAACGTCAGTATCAGATGAAACTTTACATTTTTCACCAATCAGTAGTTCAGAGACTTCAGTCCCTACTGAAATGAACTTTCAAGTTCCTACAGGATTGGCTCACGAGAGAATGTATAGCACTTTACAGAAAGTGTCAAGTGCAAAAGAAACTGAACATGTTCCTTCAATGAGTACCAAATTAGGTTCTGGCACAGAAATCGGTTCCCAAATTTCTGCAGTTAAAATTGCAACATTCAGCGAAACCTACAGCCCTACACAGAAAACACCAGTGTCAGAGGAAACTGCAAGTGATGTTTCGTATCATTCTGAGTCGACAGAAAAAGAACAATTGTCTCTTACGCGAGGGCTCAATAATATCAATGAAAGTGAATCAATGCAGAATACACATGTAACACATCTTTCGGTTGGTAAAACATCAGGAAAAGGGAGTAAAATTACTTCGACAGGGGTTAATTTGGAAGGCAAACAATCAGGTGAATCTATATCTCATGAATCAAAGTCATTGTCATCGTCTTCGAAAACACCAGAAATATTTGACACCGATAAGGCACTCAGTACCAAAATGGGAATTCAGACCTTTACCGAAGTCGAAAATACATCGTTAAGAAAACACATTACGAGTCAAATGACAAAGGAGGCTTCAATGAATGAGAATGCATCTTCATACTCTTCAAAAATGATCACTTTGTCCATTCCAAAAACTATTGCAGAAAAGCAAGTTGAAACATCTACAATAAACACTGAAAAGTCGACTATACAAGTATATACAGTGTCCCCAGAAAAAATGTTTTCTTCCCATAGTACAATTTCATCTGTCGCCACATCAAAAATAGAGACACTAGTTAAATTACCCGAAGAGATCCGTACAACTGTAAAAGTTGAAGAAGACATTAATAAGGGGTCTACACATATAACAGAAACAGTAATTTCTGAGTTTGGAAGAATTACAGGCACAGCAATACCAACAGAGAAATCAAGTTCCAGACTAAGTTCAGTCGAAACAACAGCTGGTTACAGAACATCGACAGGTACGCATGTTCACCTCCGAAAAGCTATTTCAAAAATGGATAAATAAGAGATTCCATTTTTTAGATCTAAAATATGCAGTTTCCAATGTTCCAATTCCTTATTTTTTAGAAAACGAAGCAGTTCTGCGTGTTACTGATTATTCTAACGGAACAAGTACACTTGTAGAACCTAGTGAGGAGACTTTTGAAGAATTTGCTTTCACTAACGTTCAAGAAAAATCAGAATTGTGTGAACCTTGTTCCGAAGAAATAACTACAGAAAAATTCAAACCAAAATACACAACGTCTGGTACTTCCGAACTAGGTAGGTAGGTATTGAAATTTTTATAATTCAATTTAATAACAGAAATTGAATCATATTATGTACAAACGCATTGAAAAAAAAAATCTATATAAAATTAAAAAAAAAAATATTAACAAAAAAAAATAATAAGGGAACCAAAAATATAAAACAAATCAAGAAAAAACACTTATTTGAAAATAAAAATACAAAAAAAAATCAAAATGCAAAAACAAAAAGAAAAGAAAAAAAATACAAAAACAAACAGAAATGAAAATTCAAAAAGCAAAAAACGAGGGAAAAAATCTGTGTTTGAGCTACTACTCAATGTTACTTTCAAATAGTTTTTCATTAAAACAGTCTGGCTAATTGGTTCTCCCAAAGCCAAAAAATTTTAAACCACACACTCAATAACATTAGGGGTAATCGGGTTAAATTGTTGAATTTAAAACGTTATTTTTTATCAATTTTTTTTCTGAGAAATTGTTCCAAATTTACTCAACTATGTCCGAAATTACTTCAGACAGATATTGCGTGAATATTATTATTGAAATATGTATTACTTGTATCCTGAATAAAAGTACTAAAATCATTAGCCCTTGCACACTTTTCAATGAAACAATTATGATTTTAAATTCACTTTTTTTAGTCAGCTATTATCGCTTTTCCAGCATTCGATACACCCAGGTTGCTACTGAAATATTCTACACATTTTGCACTCCTTTTGATTCCAAAGTCTCATTATTCGACGGGATAAGAGTAAAAAATATTTTTCGAAATCAAATTTTCTTTAAAATTTATTTTGTATTTTTTAGTTATCGTTGGACATGTTCCTTAGTCTGTTCATTTCATTCAATACGTCATTGTTGCATTGCCATTTCCTACAAAAAAAAATATACGCCTGAAGAAGCTATTGTAAAACGAAACACGAGTTGCGTTTTTGTAAAACTCTTTAGTGAAAATCTCTTAATAAAGTGTTTCTTGAATACGTTATGGATTTTCATCAAGTATCCGCCGATTCCATCACATACAAAACATCCCTAACTATCCCTAAATTTTGATGAATAATAACCGAATAATAGTCAAGAATAATCGGCAATTATGATTTTTCTGAAATAAATATGACCGCAATGAAAAAACAAACGTGTTGAAGTGCTCGTTTATCTCTGGCGCTACTTTTAAACTGGAATGTTTTGCAGTTCTTTATTATAAAATGTCAACCATTTTTTTATGGCTGTATTACAGAAATATCGTGTGACGATATCAAGTGATAACTAGGGTTATCACCCGAAGACGATTGTGGATACTAACAATCGAAACGTCGTGAATTAACTTGGTTTGGAATCTTTCAATTTTATTCTTTCAGGAATTTCAAATCAATTTATTTCATACTAGACAATGAAAGTCCGAACTAATGAACGTATCTTCTGGCTTTGACAGTATTGTGCTAGGACTTTCCACACCATGTATCTCCGGAACTGAGAAGTTTTGAATATACGTTCATGAAAACGTTCCTTTACAAAATATCACAGAAAATCATGTCCTATATAGAAAAAATAAAATATATGTAAAAGAAATACCCAAAAAAGGCTTCACTCATGTGGCTTTCTACATTAATCAGTGAATGAAAACCATATTGCGTTATACAATAATTTGAGTTGGGGAGATTGACTTATAAAATTTTCTGAGGATTTCATTCGTCAGGTCCTTTTCGATCTGGTTTGGAAATAATAGTTCTAATGAAGTCGACACTTTTCATTCTGTACAAATGAAGTATGAGACCATTCCTTTGACGCCATCTGATTCTGAGAATTTTTTGTTATGGTTAGTCTTCTACATTTTATTTGCTCGGTGAAGATTTGTGTCGTTTTTCTACAATCTATTATGAGTTTGAGGTGTCAGTAAAGACTACCACATATAGGATTTGCGTATGTTAATTATAGATACTGTAACGAACTATAATTATAGCTTTTCTGTAACTCATCAGTAGAATAACCACACTGATTCTAGTTGAGTAGATACAGTAAAAATGTATGTTAAAGAAAAATGTTAAAATATGTTTTTCCGTTAACCAGCTGTCGCACCCCTACGAACGACAACCCTCAGAAGTCGAAACTTGTGCGAACTAAGGACTAACGAGGTCTTACCTTTTAACGTGTGATTCCTAACATGGGTTGGACGATAGCAAGTGAAAATCGATCGTTTAGCCTGCGGCTTGAACCACCGAGTAACTCGACGATCGATCGAGTGAGTGAACAGAGCACCCACGTCGAACCGACTGGCTACCGACCGATTATATTTCAAATTTTCATGTCCCAAAATAATTGCACTCTCATAAAATGATACATTATGTTTGAAAGTGATTGACAATGTTTCAAGGTAAAGTTTACTAGTTCAGAGTTTCTCATATGATTCGAAATTTATGAATGAACAAATGAAATTAGAATGAATAGCTAGAATATCAATTATATATAAGCACTATAACGTGAAATGAAAATATAATAAAACGAATAAAATGAATTAATCAAGATAGAAGATTGAAATGACCACAGAGTAAAAAGAAATGAAAATAAGCGAAAAAATATTTATAGGTCATTCGATCGCTTTCACCTACTTCTATTCCCTCCTTTCGCTTCAGCGGTTTAGCGGGAGTTGGCCGTTTGGCAGGAGTTGACCGTTTTTCGCTTGATTACAGGTTTCCATATGTTGTATTAGCTTGGCTGAATACGTCGTTCGAAAATATATATGCAGCGTCTTTGAACTTTCTTTCAAACCAGTGTTCCGCTCGTTTCTCCTCGCTGTGTTTTTTTTTGTGCTCGGCAATGCGGAATTTCAAAGGTCTCTTAATTTCACCGATATAGGATTTTTCGCACTCACAGGGTATCCGATAAATGCAATTCTTGGAATCGCAGTCCTCGTTTGGTGTCCTGGTGTCTGGTGTCCTGGTTTTCGTGAGGCTGCTGAGGATAGTATTTCCGGATCTGAAGCAGGTTCTGATGTTGTACTTGGACTCAACACTTCTTATCCTTTCCGGCAATCCGCTGATGTAGGGAAGGGCAAGCACTGGTTGTGACAGCTTCTCATCCTTCCGAGACTCTTGCTGTCTTTTAGCCAAAGTTTATTCCATCATCACTTTGAAGTAACCATTCCGTCGGAGATCTTTTTAATGATGCCTAGTTTCTTCTCGAGAGCCTGAAAACGCCGATCCAATAGAGCCTTGATGAATCCTCTTTTGGTAGATTCATGGTAGTTGAATTCGTGATTCAAGTGCTGTCCCATGATAGTGGGTTTTCTGTATACACATGTTTCCCGTTTAATGTCGGTCTTCCTCACCAATACGTCTTAGAATGTCAACTTGCTGTGGACTTCCATTATGAAGGTCATGGAAGGTCTTACGCTGTTGATAGGCTTCAAAAGGTATTTAATTTTGTATTCCCATTGTTCTATACTATGAAGGTGTCGTCAAAGTATCTCAACCAGACTCGGAGCTGCTTCTTCAATGGCCAGAGTTTTAAATCACTCCATATGTATGTTGGCTATAACTAGTGAAAGTGGCGATGCCATTGGCAGTACCTCATCTTGCGTAAAGAATTCGTTTTTCAGTTGGAAATAGCAGTTCCGTACAAAGCATCCTAGTAGTTCCATGATTACTTCTTCAGGTGAGTTCGTTCCATCTTCCAGATGCCCGTCTTCGGATAGCTTCCCCTGTATAGTTTGAAGTGCTTCTTCAACAGAAACGTTGATATAAATGCTTTCCACGTCGAAACTGATCAATTGATCTTGCTCTGTGACTTCGATTGTCTGTAATTCCACAAAATGCCTTGAATCCTTCATTTTTTTCCTTTTTTTATTTATTTTGGTTATTACTATTTTTCATTTTAATCTGTAGTCATTTCCATCTATTAGCTTGATTATTCAATTGTATTCGTTTTAATGTACTTTCATTTCACGTTTCATTGCTTATGTATGAATACTTGATATTTTAGCTATTTATTCTAATCTTATTTATTTTTTCATAAATTTCGAATCATATTAGACAATGGAAGTCCAAACTAGTAAAATAATAAGTTACTCATTTCTAGACCTAGACAATAATTTTTGTTTTAGGGGATACTTATCAACCAGATTTTCGAGTGCAAATTCATAATTTAGTTTCAAACGCCTTTTATAGAGCTCCGTCACACTGAAACCAGCTTTGAAAAAAATCTACCTTTTTTTAACCTACTTTACCTACAAACGATGCTAATAAATGTAGTAAAGGTAATTTTTTCGTAGTCTTATCGGTTACTGAGAAAGCACTATTGATATTATTCAAACTACGGAATACAAGTAATAATGCGCTAAAAAGTTTTGAAATAGGTTCTAAATTGATTATAGTTTATTGTAGTAACACCACAATATCAGTTTATTTTATATTATTTTGAAGTATAGCAAAAAAACTACGATAACAAGACTTCAAATCATAAAATAATAATTGTCCTCAAACTACAAACGATGGAGTTGATTGTAGCTAAAATTAGATGTTTGTAGTTACCATTGAACGCATCAAAAATGAATAAAATAAAATGGAGTATTTTTCAACTAATTTAACCTAACATAACCTATCCTAACCAACATACGTAACCTGATATCTGAAGTAGAAACCAACGTATTTTAGAATGCTTTATTTGGAAAAAAGCATCTACCCCCAACATCTAAACTGACTTCCGAATTCAGAAACGAACTCATGTTAGTATGTTAGTATAACGGAATTTAATGTTACGTTACGTCAGTTGTCAGTTTCTGCTTTATTTTGATCGTTATAGTTTATAAAGTGCTGAAGAATTTTCATCAAATACGTTTCAAGAATGTACGAAATAAAGCTGGAAAATCATTACCTGCAATATCTGATTCTAATTGAGGTAGAGAAAATTGAAAAGTTTGTTTTTATTATTGAATTTGACATCTGAAACGAATTGAATCATTCTGGCGAATCTTATTGTTAATGACGTCACTACGAATCGTTTTTGAATACACGCCCGAATACGATTAAACGCCAGAAAACACCTTATATTTCAGTTAGCAGTTTGACATCAGACTATGTCATTAATTTGACAATCGTACTATTTTTATCTGACACTCTTATCTATTTAATTTTTCAACATTCAGAAACGAAAGTACGTCAAATCTCAGAAGAAACACCTGATGAGTCATGGTCTTCTCCACTGCATTTTATGAAGTCAAAAGTACCAGAGTTGAGCCTTTCAATTGAACAAGATTTCAAAACTTCTGAAACAGAAGTGGAGTCTACCATAGAAAATCAAGCGGAAGTTAAATCATCAATCGGAAGAGATAAAGAAAATGAAGTAACTCCACATACAGGAAAGTTGGGAATAACGTTTGAAGTACCCCGTTCCACTGAACTTATCACTTCTCCCAAACTAGAAATGGAGTATACTGTAGAACATAAAGAAGAAGTAAAAAAATCTTCGGAATCGACAATCGAAACAAGTGGGAAATTTGAAGTAACTTCTGCCTTAGGACGTCTTACTGAGAGTCGTACAGAAAATTCTGATTTAGAAGTAGAGTCAACTATAACACATGAAAGTGAAATTATCGTACATTCTGAATTTTCTAAAGAAGGTACAGTAACTAAAAGAATTCTATTCTCTCATGAAGCGGAAGAGGCATTAAAGTCAACCATTCAGGTGGAACAAGAGTCGCAAGTAGAACATGGGGAAAAAGTTCCTGAGTTAGCTAAGATAACAAGTGCTGAGCAAGGAATAGAACACACTTTTGAATCTGAAACAGTGCTCTACAAGATATCAAAGCCAACCTCTACTATTGAAAGAAAAATGGAAGAAACGAGTATTAAATCTACTGATATCAATAGAGGAACTACCAAAGTAGGAATAGAATCAACCATCGAACATGAAGGAAAAACTGTCGAAACAACTGAATTGACAACTAGAGAAGGTGCTACACATTCTATGAAGCCAGAAGAAACGTCTAAGCCAGATTTTTTCATTAAAAAAAATACAGGAACTCCTGAGATAGAAGTAAAATCTACTGTAAAACGTGGCCCAGAATTCATCCTCGAACCTAAAACGGAAATCATTGAATCGTCGGAACAGTCGACAACAAATAAAGCTAAAACCTTGATTACTGCATTGGAACAACAGGTAACTTCATTAAGCACTGAGATATCGAAGCCGATCATTACTATCAATACAGAGGAATTGAAAAAAGAAATATTAAGTTCAACGTTTGAGCAAAATATATCTGAAAGACGCAGTGAAACAATTGAAATGAATGAAGAATTTTTCATCGCACATAAACAGCAAGTTGCAAAAAAAACTGAAAAGGATACCGAAATTTCGGAGATAAATATAAAGTCATTCATCAAATATGAGCAAACAGCAACCGAGACAATCGGATCCTCAGTCAAAACTTCACTTTCTCCAAAATCTCTCAAACCTGCATATTCCATCACTGATGATATGAAATCTTCTGAGGTAGGAGTAGAGTCTACTAATATCGAACTTGAAGAGATGACCAAAGCAATTGATTTACCAATTGAAATGGTTGAAGTACCAATCACGATAAATTCAGAAAGATCTAAAGAAACTGAATCAGAGAATCTTGAGGAAAGTGTCAGAAATGTCGTACTAGAAGTAGAGACTACCGTCCAACCTGAAACCGAAACTATTAAATTATCTGATCAATCAACTGAAAAAACTGGTGAAACAAAAATTACTTCATATTTAAAGCAACATGAAACATCAAAACAAACTGTTGTTTCGACGCTTGAAGCAAACGAAATGAGAGAAGACTCTACCGAAGAAATGAGTGAGATTCAAACATTCAATTCTTCTGAACTCCTGGAACCAAGTATGGTTTGTGAAGAATGTTCGGGTACAACCAACAGAACAACGGAACATATCAAAATTTCTGGGACTGAATTGGAATCTACAGTCAACCATAAAGAAAGCGTTTTTGAAATAAATGAATCGTCAGTCGGAGAAGAGGCAGAAAAAAAAGGAACACCCGAGTCAAGAACACCCATCGAGAAACATACTGAAACCACAGAAGGACAAATTAAATCATTCAAAAAACATACAGGAAAAGTTACCGTACTGAAAGAATTTTCAACTGAACAAGGATCATCCTATTTTTCAGCGATAGAGGAAACGCAAAAGTCATCTAAAAGACTCCCTGAAACATCCGAAGCGGAAAAAGTGAAAGTTACAAAAGAAATTGAATCTTCATCTGGTGAGGCTGAAGAAACCAGAGTAAACGCTTCTTCTGGAAAGTCAGGTAGAACAATATCAAATATTTTCACCAAAAAACATATTCAAATCTCTGAAATAGAAACAGAATCAACTATCGAAAATAAAAAAACAGGAACAATCGCATCCTCATTAATAGAAGGTGAAGAATTCGAAAAAACTTCACATTTTGAAAATTCAAAATCAGCTCCTGTCACTGAAAACCAAACTGAAGCTTCTGAAAAAGGAGTAACATCTACTATTGAACATGAAGAAGAAGGTATGGAAGTTACTGACTACAATAACCTGGAAAGTGTAGAGACTACTCCACATCCAATGAAATCGTCAAAATCTCAACTTACCACTAGAGAATCAATGAAATCTCCTGAGGTAAGGGTAGAATCTAGCTCTAACAAATATGAAAGAGTTGCAGAAGAGTTTGAATTGCAAAGTGAAGAAAACGAACTGTCTGAAACCTCACAGTCAGTAGGGTCGGAACAAACGGAATCGGAAAATTTGGTTGGGAAAAGTAGTAGAAATGTAGAACTAGAAGATGAAACTACCCACGAATCTGAAACAGAAACTAGCGAATTTCCTGCACATTCAACCAGAAAAAAGAGTGAAACTAAACTCAATTTAAATTTGCAGCAACAGGAAATCTCAGAGCATCCTGAAATATCGAAGTCGATTACGATCACCTCTAGAGAGGAAATTGAAGAAACAATTGATTCGAGAACTGAAGCAACAGAAACACGTCTAGAGTCTACCGAAGAAGTGAATGAGATTCAATTATTCAATTTTTCTGAATTCCCAAAAACGAGTACCGTTTGTGAAGAATGTTCTGCTGCAACCAACATATCGACTGAACGCATGAACATTTCTGAGATAAAATCGGAGTATACCATTAATAATGATGAAAATGTTGAAATAACTGAATCGTCAATCACAGAAAGTAAACAAACACTCGAATCAATTCCTTCCATTAACGAACATCCTGAAACTTCTCAGGTACAAATGAAATCTACCAGGGAACATAAGAAAAAAGTTACCGTACTAAAAGAATTTTCAGCTGAACAAGGGACTCCCTATTCTCTAACGATAGAGGAAATTTCACTGTCAAACCATTCGTCTAAAAAACTGCCTGAAACATCTGAAGCGGAAAAATATAAAGATAAAGTTACAAAAGAAATTGAATCTTCATCTGGTGAAGGTGAAGAAACTAGAGTAACCGCATCTTCTGGAAAGTCAAATACAACAATATCAAATATTTTTACCGAAAAACATATCCAAATCTCTGAAAAAGAATCAACAATCGAACACGGAGAAACAGTTACAGGAACAACCGAATCCTCAGTAGTAGAACTTGAACTATTCGAAAAAACTGCACATTTTGGATATTCAAAATCAGCTCCTGTCACTGAAAACCAAAATAAAGCTTATGAAAACGGAGTATTTTCTACCACTGAACATGAAGAGGAACTCGTGGAAGTTGCTGAATATAATAATTTTGAAGGTCTAGAGACTACTTCATATCCAATGAAATCGTCAAAAACTCAACTTACCACTAGAGAATCAATAAAATCTTCTGAGGTGAGAGTAGAATCCAGTTCTAACAAATACGAAGAAGTTACCGAAGGGTTTGAATTGCAAAGTGAAGAAAACGAACTGTCTAACACCTCACAGTCAGTAGAGTCCAAACAAACGGAATCAGAGAATTCGATTGAGAGAAGTAGTAGAAATGTAGAAACAGAAGCTGAAAGTACCCGCGAATCTGAAACAGAAACTAGCGAATTGCCTGTACATTCAACCAGAAAAAGTAGTGAAACTAAACTTACTTTGCATATGCAGCAACATGAAATATCAGAGCATCCTGAAATAGAATCAATTACATTTGCCTCTAGAGAGGCAATTGAAACAGTTGGTTCGATAACTGAAGAAACAGTTGGTTCGATAACTGAAGAAACAGTTGGTTCGAGAACTGAAGCAACAGAAACACGTCCAGAGTCTACCGAAGAAGTGAATGAGATTCAATTATTCAATTTTTCTGAATTGCCAAAAACGAGTACCGTTTGTGAAGACTGTTCTGCTGCAACCAACATATCGACTGAACGCATAAACATTTCTGAAATAAATTCGGAGTATACCATTAATAATGATGAAAATGAAATAACCGAATTGTTAATCATGGAAAGCACAGAAAGTAAACAAACACTCGAATCAATTTCTTCCATTTACGATCATTCTGAAACTTCTCAAGTACAAATGAAATCTACCAGCAAACATGAATTGAAAATTACCGCGCAAAATCAGTTTTCAACTGAAGAAGGAGCTCCATATCCTCCAACGATTGAAAGAACGTCAGAGTCAAGTCATTCGACAAAAAAACTCTCCGAAACCCCTGAAGCGAAAACGAAATATTTGAATAGAGATGAAGAGGAAGTTGCAGAAGAATTTGAAACTTCATCTGGTGAGCCTGAGGAAACCAAAGTAACCGTAACTTCTGTAGAGTCAAATACAACAATATCAAATATTTTCACCGAAAAACATATCCAAATCTCTGAAGTAGAAAAAAGAAAATCAACCATCAAACATGAAAAAACAGGAACAACTGAATCCTCATTTGTAGAGAATGAAGTATTCGAAAAAACTAGATCTTTCGAAAAAGAAGAAAAGTCTTCTATTGAACATAGCTTGGAAGTAATGAAATCAGTTACATTTAAGTCTAGAGAGGAAGTGAACGACGGCCAACTGTTTAATTTTTCTGAATCCTCAAAAACGAGTAAGATTTGTGAAGAATGTTCTGAAAATGAGGTTATTTCAAAAGATATAAGTGGAGAAGAAACAACTACCATGATAGAACTTGCCGTATCTAACGAAAAAGATAAATCGGCAAAAATTTCAACAACTTCGGAACTAGCTAAAAAAGTTTCTTCGACTCTCAAATCAGAAGTTGAAATTACGGAGGCAAAGTTGGCAAAAAGCACACAAAGAGTCTCACATTATGTAAGGATAGATCAAACATCCGAATTGAACCATTCGACTGAAAAGCTCAGTGCTCCAGAAATGGAGGTAAAATCTTCCATCGAATATATAGATAAAGTTACAAAAAAAGCTACTTCATCTGGTGAGAGAAAAGAAACTGGAGAGACTCACCATTTTGAATATTCAGAAAACACACCCAAATCAGCTCCTGTTAATGAAAATCAAAGTACAGCTTCTGAAGCAGTTACGGAAGTAACTGAATTGACAAATCAAGAAGGCGTAGAAATCCATGATCATTCTTTGCAATCATCTAAATTTCAACCTACCACTAAAAGAAGTATCAAATCTTCTGAAGAAGCAAAGTTAATCACTATCAAACATGAAGAGGAAATTACCAAGGTGGTTTCGTTGCCGAATGAAGAAGGCACTGAAGTTTCATTCATCTCACAGCCAGAAAGATCAAAGAAAACTGAATCAGAAAAATTTTATGAAAAAGGTACTGGAACTGTCGAACCAGAAGAAACCACTCTTGAACCTGAAAAATCAACTAAAAAAAATGGTGAAATTAAGATTTCATCACAAACGAAACAGCAGGAAACGCCATTGTCTACTGAGGTTTCGAAATCAGCTACGCCTCACATTGAAGGGTCAGTACAAGAAACAGTAAGTTCTAGATTTGAAGTGAACGGAACAACTATAGAATCTACTGAGGAAGTGAATGAGGTCCAGTTATTCAACTTTTCTGAACCCCCGAAAACGTCTGAGTTTTGTGAAGAATGTTCTAACACAACCAGCAGATCGACTGAGGCTAAAAATAAGACTTCAACAGCGGAAAGTACAATGAGAGTTTCTCCCATATTCACAACGGAAAATGTGATAACAAATATAGAGTTGCCAGAAACCCCACAGGTATTCCCTACCATTAACGGTTCTGGAAACAGAACCGAAGTGAATACTGAGCAGATTATAAGTAATGAAGAAAAAGTCCAATTAACTAGTGAAGGAGAAGAGTCTACATCATTAACATATATAGAATTACATGAAAGGTCGACTATCGAACATAATCCGAAAGATACCGAAATCTTTTCTACTGTTCGTAGTAGCTCAAAAGTTGAACAATATTCCACTGAAGTCCCCAAAACTAGAGTTAGTGTAGCAATATTGAATGAAGAGTTGAAGTCTGAAAAGGTGCCAGACAAGAAGGTAATACAAACCGAACCTGAAATAACATCAACCGTATCACATCATATCTCATTGAGATCACAGTATACTTATGAGGAAACACATGAAGAAAAACAAAAACTTACTTCCGTATCAGAACTACTCACGAACAAAATGGAAAAATTATCAACTGGAGAAATTCCAACTCCACATTTGGAAAATTCCACACTATCGAATGAGATAACTAATCCCGCTGAGTCTAAAATAGGAAAAAAACAAACAGAGCAATCTGTAATGACGGCATCCCTTACTTCCGAACAGTTTACCGAAGAAATACAAGAAGCCCAGCTTTTTCATTTTTCCGAGATACTGGCAGGTAGTAGTAGTATATGCCAAGAATGTACAAATCCGATAGAGACTTCAGAGATACAGTCCACTATCAAGCGAAAAAATGGACGCACTGAATTGATGTTTGACAAAACTTCGAAACCTTCTACTGAGGAATGGAAAAAATCTACTGCCGAACAAGAAGAAAAAGTTACTAAAACAGCAGAATCGAAAATCTCAGAACATCCTCAAACTGGAGAGACTCTCCATTCTGAAATGTCTGTATCAATATTTTCCACTAAAGAAGGTATACCAATTTCTATAAAAGAAGAATGGTCTTCTCTTGTTCAAGAAGAAAAAGTAACCGATATATCGAAGTCAATTACTCAGAAAATTAGAACATCTGGAACATTACCACATTTTGAGGAGTCAGAGAGAATGCGGCACTTGAATTATTCCACTGAAGAACCTAGCACAACTCCTAAAGAAAAAACCTATACTAATGAACATAAAGGAAAAGTAAACGAAGCGACTGAGCTACCAAACCTGGAAGGTGCAGGAACTGAAATAACGTCTCATTTTACAAACTTTGAAGAAACGACTCAGCCGAGTCCTTTCTCTGAAAAGCGTATCGAAACTTTTGGGACAGAATTAGAGCATAGTACTGAACATGAAGAAGTCAGTGAAACAACTAAATCTGCAATTGGAGAAAGTGAAAAAACTGAAATAACATCACATTATGGAATATCAGAACGAATACAGGGCACTAGTCTTTCCACAGAAGCACGTAACAAAATTTCTGGCGGGGAAATACAGTCCGCTTTCCCACAAAAAGAGAAAGTTACAGAAAGTATGGAATCAACAACAGAAGTTGAAAAAACTCCGCATTTTAAGATTTATGAAGTAACATCGAAAGTAAGCTATTCTGCTGAAGAGTATAACCAAACTTCTGGAATAGGAATAGAATCTACTATCGAAGAGAAAGTTTCCGGATCAAAATCGACAATGGAAGAAGGTAGAGAAACTGAAGTAACATTTCTTGTCAAATCAGAGAAAACATCTGTGTCCGAGTATTCAACTGAAGAAATTGAGTCCAGTATCCAACCTAAAGGAAAAATTACCAAAGCAACTGAATCCGAAAAAGAAAAAGGTGTAGAAATTGAAGGAACTTCATATTCTTCAGAAGAATATAATAACACTTCTGAAATAGGAGTCAAGTCAACTAATGAACTTGAAAAAAATATACCCGAAGAATCTACCATTAAACCAGAAATATATACTGAAAGATCTGTTTCTTCACGTGAAACGGGAGTTGAACTGCCAGTTACTTCGCTGTCAGAAAACTTGGATCAAACTAAATCGGGTTTTTTTGTTAAAGAAATTACTAATACTGTGGAATCTACACTCGAATCTGGAATAGAAATTACCAAATTATTTGAACTGCCAAGTGCAAAAGTTTCTGAAACTGAGACTACGTCAAATTTAGACCAATATAAAACAATGTCGAAGTCAGATACAACAAAGGTGGGAGAATTCCTAAGTTCGATACAGGAGGTAAGCAAAAATAGCTTGGAATTTACGAAACAAGTGGATCAGGCCCAACTTTTTCATTTTGCTGAAAACCTGAAAACGAGTACGGTTTGCCAAGAATGTTATGAAACATCAACAGAAGGTGGAAACGGTATGTACTCAAAGGAAGTCAGTGTAAAAGAATCAACTATCCGAATGAATCTTTCAGGATCTATTGAAACGTATTCAATGCCAACTTTGAAATCGGCAGTAACAGTTCCTTTTGTAACTGAAGTAAAAGTATCAGAAAATACACACTCACGAATGAGCTCTTCTTTGATCAAATCCGAAAACAGAACTGAGGAGGTATTCACTAAGAATGAAACAATCGAAGGAACTGGCCACGAAGAGAAGTATAACATATCAACTACGGGATCCAGTATAAAAGATATGTTGAAAACAACCACTGAAGAATTGAAATTACAGACTGAAACAATGCCTGTAGAGAAAGAACAAACCGTTTATTTCAGTGAAGAAACTTCAGTAGGAAGAATTATATCGGTAGTCACAAATGAAGAAGTGATAGGAAGCGTTCCTCTAGAAAACATCACCCTGTCAAGTAGAATGGGAAATGCAATCACTTCTGAACAGGGAAACGAAAAAACAAAACCGTCTGGTTTAACGTCAACCCTTAATGTCAAAATTAGTATTGAAAATGTGTCACATCCAACATATATGAGTTCGAAACTTAAGGAGCCCAGTGAAGAAGTAGATGAGGCACAACTTTTTCACTTTTCTAAGGCTCTAGAAAATAGAACAATATGCCAAGAATGTTCAAACGCCACTGAGAAATCGACAGAGAGCCACAAAAAAGTGGTAAGTCACGAAGTGAGTTCAGTAACTCATGAAAATGTGACCTTCAGCAAAGAATCTACAGTATCTCATACTCCAGAAGGAACACAATCGATGTTGTCAGAAAAAGGACATGGCGCTGTAACCATCAGTAGAGAATCTACTGGATATCATACTTCAGAAGGAACTCAATCAAAACTGCCAGAGAAAGGACACGGTTCTGATTTCAACACAACAGGAACTACCGCAAAATCAAAACCAGAAGATTTTCTGCAAACACTTACTGAATTGTCAGGATTACACCTCACGATAACACCTGCAATGAGTTCTATTTCATTACCAGAAGAAGTCCAAGTATTGACAGAACTTGGCATTCAAGATGAGCAGTTTATAATTAAAACTGCTATCGAGAATATAACGGAAGAAAGTCGTCCTGCAACAAGTACAACAAGTATCAAAACTGTCATAGTTGGACAGAAAACACATACTACTTCAGGTCCAACTAAAACAGTAGTGGTCATTGTCAACAACTCGGGTATGAAAATGGAAAAAATCAACGAGTCAGCTTTACAAAACCTCTTGAATAAGTCCATATCGGAAATTGATTTGGAATACATCGACCTCCACAATATATCGAAAGGATCTGAAGAATATACCAAGTCGGAAGAATCCGAGGAAGCTGGACATTTACTATTGAAGGGGGACGGCAAAACATGTAATCAAAGCGAATTCGAATCTAAACAAGCCTGCGTCTGTGACGTGGATGCTTATTTGACAAGTATCGAACACCATCTGGGAGATAATTTAAAAATGGATGTGAAACATCACAACTGTACTCAATTTGTGAGTTTCCGCGATGGTCTCATAGTCAACAACTCAACAAAACCCCTCAAACGTAGGAAGAGAAGTCTCTTATACTTGAGTAATAAGGATAGATCTAACAATGTAATTGAAAGCAATAACATCGATGAAGTTTTTAATGCTGACTATGAGCTGCAGGCAACAGGTAGAGTATAATGTGTTAGTTACTCACTTATCTAATTCTTATATTTACTGCAGGTACAAACATGATCGCACTTCCCGGAACTAAAGCCCATCTGTATTGCTATAACAGAGCTGAAGCTCTTTTGGAAGATGAGGGAGTTATTTATTCCTGGGAATTCAAGAGTGATATTTTAAAAAATGGTAAGTACCTATTTCCTATGGCCCGTTTTGCATCATGCAGGATATGTATGCAGAAAAGTGAATTGAACTGGATATTTTTCACAATAACTCAACTCATGATTTGAAGTGACGTTTTATTTAAGAAGGGTATCACGTTTTTTCTCATGTGCTATTTTTTCATTAGATCATATTAAGTTCCTTGGTGGTGAATTGAGTAGTTCTGCATATTATTTTCATTTCATTTATAATAACATACGGTTCACATTCTATGGCATTAACAAATCAAATGAAGGAACAGATTTCGACAATTTCCAGAAACTAAAGAGTCTAATATGAATATTACTGTATTACATCAAACCGTTATTTTCAACACCTCGACACGTGTTTCAATCACCAAGTGATCATCTTCAAGAGGAAGCTCAAACTCAATCTTCCTCTTGAAGATTATCACTAGGTGATTGAAACACCTGTCGAGGTGTTAAAAATGACAGTTTGGTGTTGTGTTAAAACTCCATTAATATTCATTACTACACCAAATGTTCCAAACAATTCAAAATCTAAATGAAATCCTGTAAAAACTGACTGGAAAAATATGTAGACCATCCATAGATGATCAGGAAAAGATCGGTTTTGTTAATAAATAATAATATTGAGATCTTCGTGAAGATTTATAGAATATAATCTTGCAAATTTTATGGTTTTCCATTCTTCACTTGTTTGAAGGAATTATTTGTTGCACAGTGTTATTGAATCGTTAAGAGAATCGTAGAGTTTCTCACTCTACGATTCTCGTAGAAAAAAATGAATACAATTTTGTCAAAATCAACGATACTGGATCTGTATAATTATGAATGTTATAGTGATTCAACAATCAGGATCGAATTCTGAAGAAAAATAGTCTTTAGCAAGTTTCCAATCAGTAATTCTCGAAATGTGAACCGTTGCCACTTGTCAGCTCTTCGTCAAAAAAGTCTTAAAATCCAAATAAAGTGTGCAGTATTCTGTATAAGGTCACATTCATCAATGTTATTTTTTCAGTAGGGGTACTATAAATGTATCATTTGAAGTAATTATACTCTTGTTAAAATACAAAAAACAATATTCTTTGAAAGATACTCTTTTGTGGAGGACTCAATACTTTTTACCTACTGTTGTTTTAGTTATATATATAAAACCTTCAGATTATGGAAGGTTGAATACCCACAAAAATAATTTGTTCCAATCATACTGCATCTTGAGACTATCTACATTCTACCTAGTTATTGTGCCAGTGCACATGTAATACCCAATACTATTGCTATGACTGTACCTATTTTGAACTGTGAAGTTAAAAAGAAGATAATTGTTCTTAACCTGTTTTTAAAAATGTATCTAGTTAATATTACTGGAGTTTTTTCCCAACACGACACGTGTCGAGGTGTTGAAAATAACGATTTGGTGTTGGGAAAAAACTCCAATAATATTCATTACTACACCAAAGGTTCCAAACAGTGCATCATAAGTAAGTATCTAGTTAGTGAACAGAAAGCAGTTATTTCAAAATTATTTCATGCAAACGAAAAGGGACCTTAAATTAATCATTTTCAAACGAGAACTATCATGAATTTTGGAATCTCTATACAATACTCAGTGGATCAATCTTAATATACTTTTTATTCTGTTTTTCCGTTGACTAGCTGTCGCCTCTCTACGACAACAACTCTCACAAGTCGAAACTTGTGCGAACTAAGGATTAACAAGATTCAATCTCTCAACGTGCGATTCATGGCATGGTTGGATATGGTTTTTCAAACTGAAAATAACATATTTCGCCATTATTTCAAATTGTTCTCATTTTGTTTTAGTGGCCCACCCCGTAACTTTGGGTAATGTTCATTACAATACTATGCGTAATGTTCATCAAAGGAAATGTAATCATTTTGGAAAAAAAGTGGGCATATCGTATATTCAAAACCCGAAGTTCAGAAACTGGTTGAATTGAATTAAAAATATGAATACTCTCCACAAATATGAATAAAAAGGCCCATACTATGGAACAAAATATCTAGCAAAGTTTCCGGGACCATTTTTTCCCAAATAAATATGGAACACCCTGATTTGAATCTAACGTGAATCGTCATTTTCGTACAGGCACTGTTGTAAGATTGTCTTGAAAATTTGTCTTGCAGTGCTTGTTCATCTCCATAAAAATAAAACTGAAAATAGAACGTTTAACTGTATTGCCAAATATGCACCAAACTAACTGACTATTTATAAGACAAGTATACTGAGGCACCAGTCAATCTAATAATAACACTGATTATCTTCATACATGACTCAACTTCTGAAGGAAGCACCAAACTCTTACGAAGGTTCGAAATAGATGAACTCTTCAATCTAGCATACCACTATTATAATCTTCATGCAGTCATTGTTCACTGTGGTTCTGGCGTTGAATCTGGCCATTATTAAGCATTGGACAAAGACGAAACGGGCTGATTTAAGTTTGACGATAGTCATGTCACTAAATATTCTGACAATATCTTGAATTTATTTGATCCTCTGGAGACACCCTACATTTCATTCTATGATCTGCCAATGACGTGGCAGATCAACATCTACAGATGCAGGTTTTTCCGGGTTTTCATGCAGCTGAAAAAGCAAATGCGAATCAATTAAACTCGCCCCGGAGCGCCAAATAATTTTTGTTGTTGTTTCATAATTTGTACTATTTTCTTTCTTATTTCAACATTAACATGAAATGAATTTTGAAAAATATATGTGAAAATTTCCATTTTACAATACTGAAGAATGGGTGAGGATGTATTTACGTGTGAGGGATTTTAATGAAAACACCTAATAAAATAACAATTTCATTTAATTACGCAAAATACAACTTAAAACTTTCGATACCCACACTCGGCCACTGTTTTCGGAACATATATTTACGAATTGGTTTTTTAGGTGAAATAATGCCATCAAATGAAAATCCTCTCATTATCTACAACGTGGAAATGAAAAATGCTGGAAACTACACCTGCACCCAAACAATAAACGGGAAAAAGAAAACCTATGACCATGAGCTGGAAGTTGTCACTTTTCCTGTATATAAAATTCAAACGACCATATTCTATTCGGTGAATGACACTTGCTCTCTGAAGGATGGTGATTTTTTGTATTCCTTTTTGCCGAAAATGATGGGCCCAATATTGTGCGGCGAGTCAGGAAAATTGTGTACAGTCGATGTAGCACGACCACGATGTTTTACGAAGGTGAGTTGAGTACTATAATTCCACAATACTAAGCACTAAATTCTTAGGAAGTTTCTTTAATGAATAAAATACGTTATCCGTTATTGTTTGATCATTTAGCTGCGTGTGTATAATTTAAATAGAAGATGATAAAATGTATAGAACAACAATCTGACAACAATGTTTTCGTTTCAATGCTATAATATTTCTGAAAATTTAGTGCTTACTATTATGGAATTTCAGTACAGTAATGATGAATATTCAAATGATTGAAAATATAAAACGAATACATGAGTTAGTGAAAACCGTATAACGGTCAATTATACAAGTGTATCTTCAGTTCCAATTTTTATAAATGGCAAATTGGAAACTGTTGAATAAAATATGAATAAAATAAGTAAAGCAATGTATGTTAAACGGTTTTATTGAAAAAGATAATAATGATAAAGATAATGTATTAAAAACTGAAAAATAATTCGGATGGTCCTAAGTAGTAGTCATCACACCACTCACCTCAGAAATCTACAGTATTGATCAGATAAAAACAATAATAAAATCGTTCGGTGTAGCGTAACCTGAGTAAATATGTGATTACTACGCGTAACCTGAATAAATATGTTAATACTACGCACAACGTATTTTTTTATCCGATCAATACCGTAGATATTGCTAAGGAGAATGGCGTGATGACTGCTATCTAGGACCTTCCGAATTATTTTTTACTTATTACTACATTATCTATATCATTATTATCTTTTTTTTTCAATAAAATCGTTTAACATAAAAAAAGTTTTACTTTTTACCACTAACGCTAGAGTTCGATTTTTCTCTGTACATTGACGAGTTGTCCTGTAAAAATTCGAGACACTTATAGAAATAAACGGTAACTTTTTTTTTCATCATTTTTGTTTCTATGAGATCTATATTCTAAAATAGTGAAATATAGGTAGGTAATATTTCGTTTTTCAAGATTCCTAATCAGTTTCAGTGCAAATTTGGCTTTTTCCATTTTGAATTATTTGGTTTTGTCATTTTTTCTGCCTCTTCCTACAAATTTCTGAAAATGACTTCACTGATTTGTGAATTATCCATTTTTATTTTTGACTGCAACAATACCATATTGTTATTAATAAACAATGATTCGCGCATTTCAAATGCGCATTTTTGTATTTTTATTGTCAATGAACCACACTTTGATAGTTCTTTAGTTATTTCAAAGTTACCTCATTCCTCGTATAATAACAGCAAGTTGAGGTGTATCAACAGTATCAGTGCTCTCGTCAACAGCCAGTGAAATATTTGTAAATTCCTTAATTTCCTTCTTCAGTTGAAAAGCCAAATTTTCAAATAAATATTTAGTCTTGAAGCGAGTGTTTCTTGACAGCAAAATATTTTGAATTATTGACTTTGAAATGGAAATGAAACATCGTCAACTTTCAACATACAATCTTTAATAAAATCACGCGCACGACACAAACAAATGCACCATGCCTTCACAATTACTAGACTTCACAATCACCACTTCGCAGTACAACTAGAAGCCTTGTCCGACCGTATCGCTTCAATTACTCGACTCCACAGACTCACGTCGCGCCGACGCACTCCTTTTATTTTGATAAGGAAGGTTCTAGTATAGGCTCGAAGTGCATTCAATCTTTGTATATAGACTAACCTTTACAAAGACTCTATTGTTCTCAACAAAAATAATAAGGTATTTCCGCTTGTTGCTAAGAGATAGCGATACTGTCTATGATTCAGTTTTTTACTAGCACTATTAGAAGTATAAAAGCTCTAAAAAATATGATTGGTCCTTCTGTGATACATTGCGATCACGGGCCGTATCTTTGACACGACCGGATTATAGCGTTTTGCATCATATGCAACAACAAAATAAACTTCAACTCATTGCGAGGATTCACGAATATACCTAAATTTCATTAGTTTCCTGATTAACTTTTACTTCAAAAATAATTGAATCGAGACTAAAAGGGAAAACGGAGTTCTAAATAGACGGATAGCATCATCATATTTTGTCCTATTTACACAAAACATTAGCGAATTTTACATCATCAACCTTTTATTTATACGCCATAATCAAGTATAAAACTTAAATCTGAAGTTTGAAGCCTCGGTTTCAGTTTTATACTTGATAATAGGGTCAAATCCGAAACCGATCGTATAAATAAAATCTACCAGTGGTAATTAGCCACAAGTGTTTTCATTTATTTCATTAAAGTGATCATGAATTACTATAAAATAAACAAGTCATCAATCACACATATTATTCTATAAAAATAGTTTCAGACACAACTTCTGGAAATGTCTGCCCTCTATTATTTTGATTATTTTTGCAGAACGATGATAATTTTTTCAACGTAACTGTCACAGCTACAATGAATGACATTGACAGCATTTTCCCTGGACTGGATGAAACAAAATGTAGCATCAACTGTAAATTGAAAGCTTACACAAATATGGTAGGACTAGTTTACAAAAACGAAGAAGTTCTGAAGAAGCTGCCCGGTATTAATCTGAAGCAGTAATGAGAATTGTTCATATTTTTGACAGTATCATTTTTAGTTCTCTCCAGGATCAATCCTAATCTACAATTTTTGACAAATGTCACTTTCTCCGGTGGAAAGGCGGAGGTATCCAAACCGCCGAAGATTATCACAAGCTGTGAGGGTGGCTATGGAATTGAAAAATTGAAACAGAGAATATGCGGTAAGTATCTTTACTTTTGTAAATCTTTCATCAGTTGTTTCTCAATATTATTGAATGAAGCACGAATTTTACTTCAATTTCGGTTTTATTGGCTTTCAAAAACAAATCATCTGAAGGAACAATTCGTTCAGGCCAGTCTCAACTCCCTACACTGTAGGTTAATGGACTGTCACCTATCAGAAAACAACTACTCCCCTGGCTAATATCACCAAGGGCGTTGGATTATATCCGACAGGCGTCAGTGCAGGATTCTTCACAGAAGTTATTTCTGCATATTATGCTGTTGGCGATACAACTGCCGCAATAGATTTTCAATTATTGGAACACACTTGCAGACCGGTTTTGGGCTGTTTGGCCACTCGTCAGTGCAAGGTAGTGTATATCATCAACATAAAGTCGATGATTTCCGATAATTGAAAATCGAATTCCGTTAGAGTAATGTAGCGCTCTAAATTCCCGCTTCAAGATAAGTTCACAAATAAATAAAAAAAAATGACAAAAACAAAAAAAAAATCTTCCCCTATGTCAGTATATTATTATTATTCTGGACAAATGACACTAGCACAGTGAAGACGGGGTGGTCCATAAAAGGTGTTCAAGGGCGCCACATGATTTGATTGCCCAGAATAAAAGATGGTTATAAGTGCCGACAAATCATGAAAGGTAGAATCTTATATATATTTATAAAAAAAGCTGATGACACTGCAAAATATATTGTATTCTTATAGTACAAAAAAAATATTCACCTAGTGAACAACGGATATAAAAATAATAACAATAAGGCCTATTTAATCACCAGGTCCTAAACAAAATAATCATTAAAAAATATATTTTGGATATGTAGCGGAAATTGTCGATTGAATAACCATGGAATCAAACCTCACTCTAACCCAAAGCTTAAGCTTAAACTCAGGCGCAGGAAAAATAAAATAATGATAAATACGTAATTTCCATGAAATAATTAGTGGTATAGTTGATAAATGGATCTTAATAAGTATATCACTAGATCACAAAAAAAAATTCTTAACCCTCTTATCTAGGTACTTGCGTGCTGGGGCATAAGACGCTGACTCCGTTTCCGGTAGGTATGGCTCAAGGTTATATCAAATCGTGTAGATCAAATCCCAAGCCAACCAAAAAAAAAAACCCTTCTCAGAAGGGTTTTGTTTCTTCCAAAGAGGAAAAAAAGTAGACCAGCAAAATTCCTGGGCGTTGGTTTATTTTTTTTTTGTCCCAAATAACACCTCCAACTCACAATGGATCGTTTAAAAAGAATGGAAAAAGAATGGAAAAAGAATCCGTCCCAATAGGTGTAACTGGGATTTTTCCACCTTTGTAGTTTTTTTTTATAGTAGCAGCAATTGAAATTGAACGGCTCCGGTCAAATAAATCCCTTAAACGGTTCGTGATAGTTCTCAACAATAACTACATCAATGACCAAAATCAAAGAGGCACTTCAATCACTATTTTGATATCAGAAGTAGAATCCCCAACGTGGGTAACAATAAAAATTGTTGCACTCCCTCAACCGTTAGACCTGCCTGTCGTTCATTTTGAAACACACTCCAAAAATAGATAATTTTCGCCTCCCTCTCACAGTTCCATCGAATTACAACACTCTCCTAAGAAAACTTCGCGAAATGAATATCATTCATTCACGATTCCTGCAGTACTATTTTCCTGCGAGTGCGATCACCCACACCTAGGTGTCACATATGATTAAAAGCAGGAAACCTAGAACGTACCTAATGAGGGTACGGTCAATTGCTATCAACGATTTGGAAGGACAGTTACTCGTTTCCAGATGGCCCTACCGAATTGGAAAATATAAAGGCACGAAAATGAGTTAAGAAAATAAACTTTACAGGGAATAACAAACAAGTATTATTAGCATTCAAATTCAATAAAAAAATATGTTACAGTATCATTCCTCGAACTAAGCTGAAGACTACAACAAACAACAGGTTTGTCGTCGCCCTATCTGCCTGTGAACGAGGTAACCAACTGCATATCCGAAATTTACCCAATTCCTCGTATAAGGAAAGAAATCTTTCACGTTCAGGCCAGTCTCAACTCCCCACACTGTAGGTTAGTTGGTTGACACCTATCAGAAAACTACTACTCCCCTGGCTAATACCACGAAGGGTATTGGATTATATCCGATAGGTGTCAGTGCAGGATTCTTCACTGAAGTTAATCCTGCATATGCTGTTGGCGATACAACTAAAATTCCTTCAGAGTATTATTCTTCGAACTAGGCTGAAGCGGACAACAAACAACAGATTTGTCATGAGAAAAGAGAAATGAAACTTTCAATTTTTTTTACCACTTTTATTTATAAATAACGTTACTACAGTTTCGTCCTATACGAACATTTTCAAACTTATACAATAAACTAACAATGATTCATTACATTCGCCATTATATACCACCCCTGTAGGTACTAATAGAAATAGAGGTAGTTGACTTGATTGAGTACCTGAATGTACAGTTCACAATGCGAATGTGCCAATTTAGAAACCGGCGAGTAAACTAAATCGATTTGAACATTTAACAGGTTGAACCCGCAATGTTTATGCTTGTGAATTTCCAAGGATTATGAATAATTGAGTTTGGAACCCTTCCTTGCATAGTGCAGAATTTCCATATCGTTTAGATTCGGAAACTTGTGGTTGCATGCCAAGAAATGGTTTGAAAACGTCGAATCATTTTTTCCTAGTCTGAAGGACCTTTCATGTTCAGTATATCGTTTTAGGAAGTTTCGGCCACATTGTCCCACATAAACACTATTACACTCCGGACACTTAAGCTTATAAATTCCAGATTTTTCCAACTTGTCGATCTTATCTTTGGCATTGAAAAGGAAATGAGATAACCTGGCATGTGGTCTGAATGCCACTTCCACATTGTTGTTTCTGAAGAAACCCGCAATTATCTCTTTTGGAAAAAGAACAGACAAAATCAGAACCAGATAAATCAAATCATCTAAAAGAACAATTTGTTCAGGCCAGTGTCAACTCGCATACACTGTAGGTTAACGACCTGACACCTATCAGAAAACAACTACTCCCATGGCTAATACCACGAAGGGCGTTGGATTATATCCGACAGGTGTTAGTGCAGGATTCTTCACTGAAGTTTTTCCTGCTGTTGGCGATACAACTGCCGCAATAAATTTTTAATTATTGGAACACTTTTGCAGACCAGTTTTGGGATGTTTGGTCACTAGTCAGTGCAAGGTAGTGTCTACCATCAACATAAGTCGATGATTCCCGACAATTCAAAATCGAATTCCTTCAGAGTATCATTCCTCGAACTACGCTGAAGCGGTCAACAAACAACAGATTTGTCATCGCCCCATTGTTGGATTTTTATTATTATTTATTAAGTTATTGTTAATATAAGTATCTCCTGCATCCTGAACAAGTATCTTAACTAGTTACAAATTACGAAAATTTTTCAAAAATTTAACAAGTCGCAATGCCTGGTTCTTCGTTCGCGTGGACTTTTTGAGTCTTCTCAGATTTTTTTACAGTGAAAATGTTTCATGTATTTACCTATCTTTCATTTATAACAAAAACGATGCAAACCATAAATATAGTCAACCAAAGTTTCAGCGAACCTGTCAAGTATTTCCATAGTATTTCTTCCAACAAATATTTGGCATGATTTTTCGAATTATGCCAAATATTTGGCATGTTTGGAATACAAACTGAGAAGAGAAAATTGTTTTTTGTATAATTCACTGTTCATATGAAAGTATTTGTTTCGAAAGAATTTTTCTTTCGTGTAATTTAATGTTTATATGAAAGTAGCTGTTTAAAGAAGGCTTTTTCTTCCAGTTTGTGTCTGAAAGTTACTTCTATGCATGATCTGCACATCCATGTAGAGTTACTGCTTTTAAAATTGATTGCTTCTTTCCTTTCTTTCGAAGATTCCCACATTTTTTTTGTATCAAGATGAAGTAGTGGAAAGCCAAGAACTTTCTTTCCCAAAAATATTCAAGATATTCTGAGACCACATGCACAAGTTCAACTCCACATAACTCGAGAACATCCATTCCTCAACTAAAAAGTCGATCAAGTGTGCGCCTAGACATAAATTCAAGGCAATTTTTAACTGGCCGATATTTTGGTCTTGGTGAAACAGGATTTTCTTTTGAAAACTTAAACTTGAAATGAGTAATGATGCGTAGTATGCTCCTGCAATGGTTTTTCCTTTTTGAAAATTGTCGATTGAAATAACTCCATGACTATCCCAAAAATCAGTCGTCATCACTTTCCCAGCCGAAAAAACAGCTTTTGCTTTTTTTGGAGTCGGTTCCCCCTTTGCAATCCATTGTTTGGACTGTATTTTTGTTTCGTGCGTATGACGCAGTGTATCCAAGTTTCATCTACAGTAATTAATCGGCGCCAAAACTCGGATTTATTGCTCCTAAACTGTGCCAACAGAGCGTTGGATATGTTCATCAAATGTTCATTCGAACATTTCTAACGCTCTGGTCTAACGTGAGAAACCTAACGCGCGGACATCTTTTTCATGCCTAAATGTTGATTTAATATATTCAAACACATTTTTTGACATGTTCATAACCTCTGCTATCTCGCTTACTTTACTTCGGCGGTCGTGTAGCACGATTTGGTGAACTTTGGCGATGTTTTCGTCAGTAGTTGAAGGTTTTGGACATCCCGAACGTTCCGTCCAGTTCCGTCCCGTCTACCAAGATCTGATGGCCACGTTTGAGTTCAGCTGCCAAAAATTTCACCTGTAGTAAAGGATGGTGCAGAGTCCCCATACACAGAATCCAACTCATCTTTGATTTCTTAGACGTTTTGCCTTTCAAAACGAATATTTAATGACAGTTCAATACTCGAGTTTGTCTACTTTCATAAAACACACACATCAACTCACTCAAACAACTGTTATTACCTCAGAGTAATAATAAGACATAGAGCATAGAGTGGCCATGCCTATACGGTGCCTATACCAATACAATACATGTGTTTTATGTTTTGAAACGGGTATCGTACTATCCTTTTCTGTACAACTTATGGGCGAGAGGGGTGGCGGGTAATGAGAGGTTATAGAGAGTTTATTTACATTTGAAGAAAGTGGGACCATAATCGTAGTCGATAATCCTAGGGATATTATATATTTATAAAATAAATCATTTCATGTGAAAACGTATTCTGTTCAAATAGTTCCTACAGGAAATTTTATTTATTATTTATTAATGATTATGGAAATGAAGTTTTTCTACCACCTACTAGATTTTCTTTTATGTATGGCTTTATAATAGAGCGCATGGTTTACTGGGTTAACATTAAATTATTCCCAATGAACTAATTCATAACAATGATAAATGTTAATTTCTAAAGTAATGAACTTTGCTTCATAAAATCACATGAAGAAATTTGTGATTTATTCTCAGATTTGATAAACAAGCGGTACGGTTTGTGAGGTCCGATAAAAAGAATTTTCTATTAGAAATCATGAATATTTATAATTACGATTGAGGTTTGATATTCTGAGCTCAACTTGTTATAAAGTTTCAAATTGAGGGAATTTGACTTCGACTTATTTAGCCTGAAACGTTTTAGTGCTATTCGGTTTGCTGATCTCGTGTCGTATTTGTGAAGATCTGACGAAACAGTATAGTTTCCTTTGTTTGAGTGTATTTAACAAAGGGTTTGATATATGTAAATGCATGGCAGTGTCATTATTTTTATGTCAGTAAAGAGGGGACGACAGTCTTCTCTCAGTCCGACTCCAGCCAGAAGACGAATAGCTTTCTTCTGTGATTTGAAGATGTTTAGCGCATTGCTGGAATTTCCCCATAGAATGGTCCCATAGCTAATACGCGAGTGAAACAAAGCGAAATATATTTGCCAGAGTGATTCGGGACCTACAACATATCTCAATCTTCTTAGGAGAAATATTGTACTGGGAAGCTCGCTGTTAAGTTTTAGAGTATGATAGTACCAGCTGAGAGTCATCGATTGTAATTCCAGGAAGTTTACAGTTTTCTCCTGATGTGTATTTATTGTTACTGGATATAATCAGTTGTTGCGTTTTTTCACCATTCAGTTGTAGGGAGTTTGCAGAAAACCAATTTCTAGCAAGGTCAACAGAATTGTCAGCAAGAATTACATCGCCCAGCTCAACAACATGATCTTAGAATATTCCTGAACGCCTAGATCCATTTTATTTTGATGTCCATAGAAACGATCATTGGAAAGGTCATTTAAGCAATTATTAACATTTTGAGTATAATGTGAAGGCGCGTGTCCTGTAAACAACACTGGTCCAATGATTTTTGTCCCAATAAGACCTCATTATACACTCACGCTGAAACAAACTCGTGGTTCTCATTACTCTAGTAATGATGACTATTTTCCTATTATAGTTCCGATTGCCATCGGCCATAGAATCAATATTAAGAAATTAGGATTAGTGTTTTTAGCATTTAAAAACCATCTGGAAAATGTGATTTCTTCAATGGAAGTAACTTTTTATCCATGAAACAATTTAAAAAAAGTCAAACACTAAATGTTAAGTGAAGCTTATAACGCGTTGGTGAAAACTGCACCAGAATCGATTGAACTGTTTTTGAGATTAGCTCGCACAAACGGAACAGGCAGCGGTCAGTTACACTTTTATTATACGAATTGATTATTTATGTGCATTTACATTAAAAAATAAGGCAGACCCTTTTGCTGGATTTGCAGTTGATAATCACTTGTATTTGCAGTTATTTGTCCCAAGCATACCTACAGCGGAGATGACGAAGCATTTTGCAGGATTTGTCCAGCAGGTCAGTACCAACCTCAAGCAGGATCCAAAGCTTGTCTACCTTGTACATCTCCTGTAGATGATTCCATGTGTCTTCGGATGCTGGTAAGTTCTTTGTTTTTGGCTCCTACATAATTCCTTCCAAATCCTGTTTTTCCGTTGTGTATCTGTCTCACGTACTACATGAGATGCAAGTGGAGTATCTTAACGATGGGAGAAATGTACAGTAAAATGGATTAACGGAGTCTCTAAGTCAAAAAATTAAAATCATAGCTCTACCTTACTTTGCCGAGCTTTCACTTCTGATGGAAAGCTTCTTCATTCTTCAGGGCAGTAAAAATGAGTGAAACAGTTAAATCTAAGAAGTAGGCAGTTCGAGACCTTAGAAAGAACTCGTGAAGATACCTGGGGATTAGGCAGATTGAGACGCCGGCGTCAAGTCAAATCAATTTCTTGAAAATAGCTCCAAAATGGGAGCCGAAACGTCGAACACAAAACTCCAGATGCGGTTCAACCCGAACTCAACGACAACATACTACTGACCGCGGAAACATATCCGAACAGTCAACAGTCAAGCTGTTACTATTCTGAATAAATTTCCCAAATTTCTGCTACCGCAGTTGTCGGTTGATTGGTCAAATCACCAACATTGACATATAAACTTGGCAAGTTGACTGGGATGTCACACCAATAGATGGTTCCACTTTTGTCTCACTTGCGTTTACGCAGTTATTTTTATCAGGTACTTTTCGAGGACCGCCTGTCCGGTACTGACGATGCCCAACATGCTGAAACATTAATTTTAGATTGACCAGACATAAATATTTGAAAAAATAATCTAAATGGCACTCTGAAACTTCTTGCATCTCGATTTCTAAAATCTGTTGACTTTATATCTATATTACTTAGCTTAAACTTTTCTTCCAGTATTCTGATACAAAACTTTTCAAAATTTATGTTGGTGTTGCTTTCGGACTGATCCTGCTGATGATTTTCATTATAATATTCTGGAACAGTAGTATACGACGATACCCAAAGAGACAATTTGAAGGATCGCTCAAACAGCATCGAACTATGAGAAGAAGGAATACCACCGATATCGAAAAACAGGACCTTGAACCCCTTCTGAAGAAGAAAAATGATTTCAGAAGAAATGTACCTCCTGAAGTACCTCCTCCTGATTTCTAGAATAATATTTATTTTGTAAGAACTACAATGATTTTTTATTTTTAGTCTATTCAATAAATATACAATAAATATTTTTTTTTGTGAGAACGGGAGATCAAATAGACACAGATAAATTAATCAGGTAATAGGAGGTCAAATCACTCGAAATCAGGGTGGGAGTCATATAGGGCCATGTTTCGAATTCACTTATTAAATAACGCACAGCATATTTCTAGCAGGAATACATACTATAAGAGCAGGTCTATAAATAAAGTATAATGCGTCTTCAGCAACTCCAAAAAGAAGCACCCAGAGTGCTTGATGATAGAACCTATCGATGGTTTAGCGCACACATATGTTAAGTACAATTCTGGGGTAAACTGTGTTAAGTGCGTCTCTGAGTAGATAGTTGATATATCTTTGTTGTGCCCAAATGTGGTAATTGTTCACGTAGTCCAAGTAATCGTAGTCGAGTTGATTAAATGTGTTAAGTACCGATAAATAGACTCGCAATCGTGGTAAGTGCACTTAACACCTGTGGTATTTTAAGTTAGGATGTGGTTAGATACGCATTTGTGCTAGGTGGTCACTTACATCATTTGTTTTCCTTATTTATTGACAGAAACACAGATCATAATGCGACCCCAGAAGAAAAAATACTTGCTGTAAAAACACACATTGATTCATTTTCTCGTATTGAGTCTCACTATTGCAGAAAAGATACGCAAAGACTCTAATTAGCACCCAAGTTGAATTTGTCCCGTATGTATCGGCTATACCAAGATGACTATTATAAAGAAAGGAACATTACACCAGTGTCATATTTTGTATACCGCAATATTTTCAATTCATATGATCCATCACTGTCATTCTTCATTCCTAAAAAAATCAGTGCACTACATGTAATTAAAAAAAAAATCTGTTTTTCCGTTAACCAGCTGTCGCACCCCTACGAACGACAACCCTCAGAAGTCGAAACTTGTGCGAGCTAAGGATTAACGAGGTCTTACTTTTTAACGTGTGATTCCTAACACGGGAATTCCTACCATTCTTCCACTGATAAAACTATTTTGCAAGACAACTGGGACAAAAACAGAAAGCGAGAAGAGGAAGATATGAAAATGAAGTCTTTGGATAAGCTGAAGATCAATAACATTTGATCTTGAATCAGTTTCAAGTATTCCGTATTCGGAAGATAATAAAATTTATTTTTTTATACAAACGTAAACTAAATGTTTACAGTTTCACCATCATGGATGCAGCCAAAAATGATGGTTTCTGTTATTTATGGGATAAGTGCAATTGAAAAAAGGGTGGTACTGAAGTAGCCAGTTGTCTTTTGAAGTACATTTTTGATTTACCTGATACTGTATCTCACATAGCAGTGGTACGTGTGGAGGACGGAACCGTAATCAGTTCATAACTGCAGCAATGTTGTATGCTGTCAACAGAAAGCACAATTTGGAAACAATTGATTTGAAATATATGGAAGCAGGTCATTCTTATTTGCACGCAACGATTAAACGGAAGAGAAAACATATAAAAGTGTAGGTATTCTACAAGATAATGGGCTCTGTTGATAGCAGAAGCAAGGATTAAACCGTCACCATATAAAGTGACGACGATGACATACACAGATTTGTTGATATTAATAAAGGAGTTATTTCAGGAAATGTATTCAATGTTAAAGTAAATACCCAAAAGGAAAAAGTTAACTGGCTGCATATTAAATGGATTCGAGTCCAGAAGAGCAAACCAGGATAAGTAAGATCTATCCGAAAAATCCTCCTCAGAAATTAACAAACAAGAACTATCAAATGAAAAAATTACGCTGGTAACGAAAGCTAAGAAAACCGATCTCTTAGAGTTCTTGAAATTGAAAGTAATTCCTGAAGATTATAGGAATTTTATAGAATAAATACCGACGGCCAACCGAATAATGAACGTCGTTTCAGAATCTGACGATGATGTTGAAACAAAATAATGGTCTAGAAGCTTGAACTTTTTTTTAAGAAATGCCACCTTGGTTGAGAATAAATAGTTGTTTCTTCTAGCGAGATTATTTCATTCAATTTGAATAGTTAAGTATTAAGTAGGTCATTACTTTCAAGTAATCACACAAATAAGGTAAGTACCTGGTGTTAGTTTCCAAATGCGTTAAGTGACTCAAATAATTATTTAATTGTTATTTTTCTAATTACTTGTCCACTGAATATCTAAAACTAAGTTGTTATTTGCTTTGTTACTTAATCGAAAACTCAGCTAAAAAATAACAATATCATTAACGATAGTGTGCAGTAGCCGACTTTTGTTATTGAATATGGTAAATTACAAATTCTGGAAAATCACCAAATTGTAACTTAACACATGTGTGCGCTAAACCATCGCTATGTTCATGAGACAACCAATCAACACTGAAAAATCTATATGCGAGTCTAAACAAATTTGGGACTGTACAAACTACATAAAACATTTCAAAAAGATAAATCTACAGGGTGTTTATTAAACTTGCGGCAAAAAATTAAGGGACTATCCTTGGACTACCCTAAGGATATTTCGTGCTTTGATGATTTTGATTGGGCGCTTTGTTTCGAAGATACAACAGCATTCCGATTACTACAAACGGCTGCAGACATTCAATTTGATGGGTATAACGCAATCAGAAACGATCCTGGTGTGAAAGAGTTCGGGAGTTGATGAGAAGATTGGATTCTTGTATCCAAGCGGGGGGTAGTAATTTTCAACAGTTCTTGAAGATTTAAGACACTCAAGACGCAGGTACCTAGAACAGATAGATACCTGTATCTATATATGATATACCTGTATGGTATAAATAAAAGGATAGCTTTGTAAGTATGATTACTTTTTTCTTCCTCTTGAAGATGATCACTTGGTGATTGAAACACCTGTCGAGGTGTTAAAATAACGATTTGGTGTTGGGAAAAAACTCCAGTAATATTTCTTACCGATAAGATTGTTTAATTATGAGTACCTACTAATAAGAAATAACGATTACAGATGCCTACTTGAATTTATAAGTATCTAGTCGTCGAATTTAGTCGTTTAACTTTTGTTTTTTTTTTGTTTTTTTACTGAAGTGTCGTACAAAATGACGAATTAAGTTTAGAAGAAGTTAATTTGTTCTTAAGATAAAAGTGATTTATTTTGTTCATTACATAAATATTAAATACCTATTTTGAAAAACCATTAATAATATTCAAAAGAAGAATCTACACCTACTTAAATAAACACCTCACCTAGTTTAAGTATTTTTAAGGTGCAATTAATATTTTTTCTTAAATAAGGGGTTATGTTGATTTTTGATTATCATGCAATAAGTGAAAATGTCGAAGACTGCATAACGCTGTGACTTAAAAACTGACTGATTTTAATAAACTTTTCTTTATTTTTCCCTCAAATCTTAATCCTTGTAAGGAAGTTTCGGTTTCGGTCGAAACTGAGACCGTTGCCGAAATTCGATTTCGGTCGTAAAAACAGTTTGGGTCGGACACTATTCCACTTTGAAGCGCACCGCCATATATCTTCGTGAGTGGATACCAACCAGTGGCTACAACTGTAAATTACGAAATTTCACCGCTGTAGAAATCCTCTACATGCAATTGACTCTGTAGACTACATGAATAGACATTCCCTTTGAATCAAACGCCGAATGCAGACAATAATTCGAACAAATCAAAAAGGCGCCTACAACAAGCCCCATTCTCATTTAACCTCATTTACACAGTTGCTAATACGTTTGCAATTGGTGCCATTCTAACGGAAAGTCCAATTAGCAAAGATCTTCCAATAGCCTATGCGTCCAGAAAACTTTCTAATGCAAAAACGAAGTAAGAGAACTTCATGCCATAGTTTGAGAAGTAGAATACTTTCGCCCATTTCTTCTCAACGAAAATTCAAACTGGATCCATTATACTGCATCAGATTTCGGTTTCGGTCGTAAGAAATAAATCAGACAAAAGTTATTTTCTCAACCCTATATTTAAACAAGAAATCTCTTACTTGACTCCACAATTGCAAGGGTCTCTAGTTCGTAAGAATGGTAAAATGTTCCATCTGGTAGCCATTCGACTGTACTACACTACTGGGTTGAAATATTTCCAATATTTTTGAAATAAAATATTGGATATTCCTTTACTACTGGCTTTCGTACCTATTATTTCGAAATTTGAATTATAAATACTAGATCTAGACGTGAGACGTTTCTTAATTTAATGGAAGTCCATTTCCATGGTACTGATTTTTTGAGATTTGTTAGAAGGGCTACAATGAATACATGTTTTTTTTTATTTTCGAAAATAGCAATCAAGACCCAAATTTGATTGTTTTTATTCATAGCAAATTTTGAAACAGCTGTTATTTTGTGCTACCTTGGACGTATTCCATTGCCATCTATTTTGTAGCTAAAGTAATTATTGCTGGTCTCGAAGAAAAAGCACTTTACTATAATCAGTATTAGATTAGAATTTTCAAATATTTTGAATAAATTTCTCAGTAAATGAAGACCTTCTTCGATTGTTTTGAAGGTATTGAAATATCGTCTCAATAAATATTCGTAATACACTTTGGAAAGCAACTCATTAAAAAATCTTTGATATGTCGCTGGAGTGTTTGAAAAACCAAAAGGCATTCGTAAAACTGTGAATTGTCTGTCCTGCGTATAAAAGCTGTTTTATTTATGGATCTAAAAGCAACAGATATATATGATAATAGCCTTGAGTCATAGATTTTTTTTCTTTACATTCTGAATTTATGAGATTAATATCTACCAAACACTTTGTTGTGAGATTTTCACTTAACAATTTTACAAAAACGCAACACGTGTTTCGCCATACAGTGTCGGGTGTAAAGACACGCCCGAACAAACCATTGTATGGCAACACGTGTTGTGTTTTTGTAAAATTGTTTAATGAAAATCTCACAATAATTTTTTTGAATACGTTAAATGGCTTAATTTTGTTAAATTTCTTCCAAATGTAATATATTTTAACAAAACAGTTCTATGCAGTTCTTTCAAAGCTTCTAGATTTATTTTGACCTAATTTAAAATAATGGACCACATTTTTTTAATATAATAGAAAAAAAATCTGGTGATTTCTGAAGAAAGCCTTAGTTAGCCCATAGCCCTGGTTGAAATTCTACCTTTGTGCCAAACAAGTTTGTTGAGACCCGTGTTAATAACGCGAAGTACACTTTGTTAGTTTCAAACAAAAAACAAGATAGAATTGACTTATGCTCGAAAAAATTATAAAGGTATTTGTGAAAGAACTAATAAACACTTGATTCTCAAACTTATGCTTCTTTTGTCCAAATCTCTTCTACAACTAACATTATTCAAGCTAATATGCACAATATAATTATTATTTGGTACTTGCTTTTGTAGTTGTACTTCAGCAGGATTCAAATACCTGAATTCCACCCTCACGTATCCTTTTAGGCTGTAGTGTGTGCACCCCTTCCACATGGGTTTGGCGCCATAGTGATTATTTCTTTATTCAGTTTTTCCCTACAATTCAGAGGGCCCAACATTGGCATCTCGGAAGTAGCAGTTTCTTCTGATGTGTCCCTCGTATTAGAAATCAAACAAGTGATTGAATTGTATTCAGGGCCGTTGCCATGGATGAAAGAAAAAAATAATAGTAAAAAAATGAATAAAAAAATAAAAATGAGAGAAAAGAAAGGGAGAGGTAATGAGGAAAGGGAAAGAACCAGGACAAGGTTGGGATTTCCCAACATGCATAACTTGGAGATCCCATACTTTGAAATTCTGAGCTTAATTTTTCCCAAGTAAGAGAACAGTTGAACAGTCCACAAATTTTGAAGAGACAATTTTACAAAATTCACAACTTTTTGATGTTTATTCGACTTTGAAAAGTTGGGAAATTTCGGGCCGTGAAGATAGAAAAAATAATAGTAGAAAACAATAAGCACAATATTATTTAAGTGTTGTTTCCTTTCATTTATATTGAATATTCCTATACATGGTGGACATGGTGGAAGACCAAGGGCCTTGGTCCAAAGTAGAATAATTCCCATTATTATTTTTATAATTACCAAAATTTATTTTTGTTTGGGCATACCCTAACGGGCATAAGCATTCAGCCAATCTTTGGATAACTAAGTAAGAAAATTAATATATTATAGTAGTAACTAATTCCTCGGCTTCGATTTTTTCAAAAGTTGGGAAATTTTGCTGGTGGGTTTGGGAAAATTTGGATTTCCTCTGGGAAAATTTGGATTCCCTCCCCCCCTGGTTTTTTTTTCGCTACGGCCCTGACTGTATATGTAGGTTTTTCACGTTTTTGTAGCTCGTATGGCGCAAAAATACTTGAAAGAGTTTTGCAGGTGTTTTGAAGCTTACTGATTTTGCGGTACCTTGATACTCCTGCGGAAGTCCATCTGTGATGTAGGAAGTTGCGTTCAGGTAACATATATCACATTTTCTCATTAAAACAAAGTTGAAGTAATAGTTAAGGTTTTCTGTTTTTTTTTCTATCCAACATCACCTTCAAATTATCGACGAAGATGAAACGGCACTTAACAATTTAGTTTTCCACTCTTCCCACGACTCGTCATAGTCTCTAAGACCATTCCTATACCAGAGTTTGACAATTCCTGAAAGCTTTGATGGCATAAAGTATGATTTCCTGACATCATCCCAGTGATGAATGGATGCGAGTTGGTCGATTTTGTTCAGTCAATTCCTCGAATTTATGTCAACGACTTTAGGGTCAAATGTGGGAACATTATCGCTTTTTACACTAATAATGCTCGATTTGATTGTAGGCTGCATTTGATTCAGAATTTCACTCACTTTTGCGGCAATTAGTTGCGTACCTCTTTTCATGTGATCTTTGTGATGGCGGCGACATTGCTTCGACGATTCATTATCACTTCCGGTATCACAATATTTTTTTTTCTTTGAAAACATTGCCAATTATGAAAATGAAATTGTCAATTGCATGCCAACAAATTTAAAATAACTATCCTTCAACACCTATTAAATTCCATTTGCATATCTCGACTGATTTCCGAACTATATCCACACAAATAGTCAGTTAATACAAACTTTAACACCCTGTATCGCGAAAAACGAAGCATTTGGGAGCCAAAGTTATAGCAAACTGTGATTATTTTTTGGCAGCAACATATTTACCAAACAGAAGTTACACACGACACCCAAAGAAAAGAACTCCAGTAGAAATGTGGACAGGATTTAAACCAGATTTATCTAAAATAATTTAGTTTGAAGGCATTTGTTCAAATACCTAACGAAAAAAAGAACAAAATCAGATGAGAGAAGTGACATGCAGAACGATTGGTTATGCCAACATGGTTATTGCCTGTGGAATGAAAATAAAAGGAAGATTATTCTATCAAGAGAAATTATTTTTGACAAGAGGGGTCCGTCCTCAAATTGAAAATCAAAATGTTGAACATCGAATAAAAATTGACACTGATTAAATAAATGAAACGAAGGAGAATTCAAATTGTACAAAACCTGAAGAAACCATAGAAATAGTTAGTGTAATTAATTGAAATGCCATCAATAGAAACTACGTCTGAAGTAGGTAAATAAGAAAATAATTTCAAAAAAGCCAGTCTGGTTAGATGACTTTGAAATCTGCATGGCACTTGATACAGATTCAATAATAGAAAATAAACCAGAAAACTATATAGAGATGATTTACAACAAAAAGATGCAAAAAATGCAGTGAGAGAAGAATTACTCTTTGGTGGAGAATAATACTTGGACTTCAGTACCTACTAAAACTGAAACCTATAACAAGCAGCAGAAAGAAAACATTCAATGCAAAGAAATTTGCTCCTGTGGCAAGATTAACAACAGATATGTTATTCTTGTTAGTAGCAATCCAGCACAGATATCCATTGTTTTGAATGGACTTCAAAAAAAATGCCTATATGAAAGTCTACATAGAGGAGGAAATGGAATATGGACACAAAGAATTTGACCATTTCGTGGCATACCTAAACTCACTCCACCAGAAAATCCAGTTCACCACAGAAATAGAAAGAATCAACTAGTTGCCTTTTCTTGATGTACTAGTTAGAAAAACCCAACGGAGAAATTCAGCATACAGTCCACAGAAAACCAACACATACCTGAATGCAGAGTCACATCATCATCCTGCACAAATACAAGCGGTAGCCAACACCCATATATCCAAATCCAGACACATAACAAAAAAGACACGAAAAATAAAAAAATGAAAGACATACAAAAAACTCTTCAGCAGAATAGATATAAAAAGCATACAATTCACCAAGCAACACATCGAAGAAAGAAGTAAAACAAGAAAGAAGCAAACACAGAGGAAACCAAATCCATCCTGTCCTATGTCAGAGGAGTTACAGATAAAATAGGGTGAATTCTAAAAGACACAACATTAAAACAACATATAAACCAACCATCAGAAATTCTTTGGACAACCTGAGAGGCAAAGTGAACCTATAAAACCAAGGGCATTGGGGCATACGTTGGCCAAACAAATAGGCAAATATCAGTCAGATTGGACGAGCACTAACTCGCAGTTCTTGGGGATCTGATTATCAGGGGTTATGTTGATTTTTGATTATCATGCAATAAGTGAAAATGTCGAAGACTGCATAACGCTGTGACTTAAAAACTGACTGATTTTAATAAACTTTTCTTTATTTTTCCCTCAAATCTTAATCCTTGTAAGGAAGTTTCGGTTTCGGTCGAAACTGAGACCGTTGCCGAAATTCGATTTCGGTCGTAAAAACAGTTTGGGTCGGACACTATTCCACTTTGAAGCGCACCGCCATATATCTTCGTGAGTGGATACCAACCAGTGGCTACAACTGTAAATTACGAAATTTCACCGCTGTAGAAATCCTCTACATGCAATTGACTCTGTAGACTACATGAATAGACATTCCCTTTGAATCAAACGCCGAATGCAGACAATAATTCGAACAAATCAAAAAGGCGCCTACAACAAGCCCCATTCTCATTTAACCTCATTTACACAGTTGCTAATACGTTTGCAATTGGTGCCATTCTAACGGAAAGTCCAATTAGCAAAGATCTTCCAATAGCCTATGCGTCCAGAAAACTTTCTAATGCAAAAACGAAGTAAGAGAACTTCATGCCATAGTTTGAGAAGTAGAATACTTTCGCCCATTTCTTCTCAACGAAAATTCAAACTGGATCCATTATACTGCATCAGATTTCGGTTTCGGTCGTAAGAAATAAATCAGACAAAAGTTATTTTCTCAACCCTATATTTAAACAAGAAATCTCTTACTTGACTCCACAATTGCAAGGGTCTCTAGTTCGTAAGAATGGTAAAATGTTCCATCTGGTAGCCATTCGACTGTACTACACTACTGGGTTGAAATATTTCCAATATTTTTGAAATAAAATATTGGATATTCCTTTACTACTGGCTTTCGTACCTATTATTTCGAAATTTGAATTATAAATACTAGATCTAGACGTGAGACGTTTCTTAATTTAATTGAAGTCCATTTCCATGGTACTGATTTTTTGAGATTTGTTAGAAGGGCTACAATGAATACATGTTTTTTTTTATTTTCGAAAATAGCAATCAAGACCCAAATTTGATTGTTTTTATTCATAGCAAATTTTGAAACAGCTGTTATTTTGTGCTACCTTGGACGTATTCCATTGCCATCTATTTTGTAGCTAAAGTAATTATTGCTGGTCTCGAAGAAAAAGCACTTTACTATAATCAGTATTAGATTAGAATTTTCAAATATTTTGAATAAATTTCTCAGTAAATGAAGACCTTCTTCGATTGTTTTGAAGGTATTGAAATATCGTCTCAATAAATATTCGTAATACACTTTGGAAAGCAACTCATTAAAAAATCTTTGATATGTCGCTGGAGTGTTTGAAAAACCAAAAGGCATTCGTAAAACTGTGAATTGTCTGTCCTGCGTATAAAAGCTGTTTTATTTATGGATCTAAAAGCAACAGATATATATGATAATAGCCTTGAGTCATAGATTTTTTTTCTTTACATTCTGAATTTATGAGATTAATATCTACCAAACACTTTGTTGTGAGATTTTCACTTAACAATTTTACAAAAACGCAACACGTGTTTCGCCATACAGTGTCGGGTGTAAAGACACGCCCGAACAAACCATTGTATGGCAACACGTGTTGTGTTTTTGTAAAATTGTTTAATGAAAATCTCACAATAATTTTTTTGAATACGTTAAATGGCTTAATTTTGTTAAATTTCTTCCAAATGTAATATATTTTAACAAAACAGTTCTATGCAGTTCTTTCAAAGCTTCTAGATTTATTTTGACCTAATTTAAAATAATGGACCACATTTTTTTAATATAATAGAAAAAAAATCTGGTGATTTCTGAAGAAAGCCTTAGTTAGCCCATAGCCCTGGTTGAAATTCTACCTTTGTGCCAAACAAGTTTGTTGAGACCCGTGTTAATAACGCGAAGTACACTTTGTTAGTTTCAAACAAAAAACAAGATAGAATTGACTTATGCTCGAAAAAATTATAAAGGTATTTGTGAAAGAACTAATAAACACTTGATTCTCAAACTTATGCTTCTTTTGTCCAAATCTCTTCTACAACTAACATTATTCAAGCTAATATGCACAATATAATTATTATTTGGTACTTGCTTTTGTAGTTGTACTTCAGCAGGATTCAAATACCTGAATTCCACCCTCACGTATCCTTTTAGGCTGTAGTGTGTGCACCCCTTCCACATGGGTTTGGCGCCATAGTGATTATTTCTTTATTCAGTTTTTCCCTACAATTCAGAGGGCCCAACATTGGCATCTCGGAAGTAGCAGTTTCTTCTGATGTGTCCCTCGTATTAGAAATCAAACAAGTGATTGAACTGTATTCAGGGCCGTTGCCATGGATGAAAGAAAAAAATAATAGTAAAAAAATGAATAAAAAAATAAAAATGAGAGAAAAGAAAGGGAGAGGTAATGAGGAAAGGGAAAGAACCAGGACAAGGTTGGGATTTCCCAACATGCATAACTTGGAGATCCCATACTTTGAAATTCTGAGCTTAATTTTTCCCAAGTAAGAGAACAGTTGAACAGTCCACAAATTTTGAAGAGACAATTTTACAAAATTCACAACTTTTTGATGTTTATTCGACTTTGAAAAGTTGGGAAATTTCGGGCCGTGAAGATAGAAAAAATAATAGTAGAAAACAATAAGCACAATATTATTTAAGTGTTGTTTCCTTTCATTTATATTGAATATTCCTATACATGGTGGACATGGTGGAAGACCAAGGGCCTTGGTCCAAAGTAGAATAATTCCCATTATTATTTTTATAATTACCAAAATTTATTTTTGTTTGGGCATACCCTAACGGGCATAAGCATTCAGCCAATCTTTGGATAACTAAGTAAGAAAATTAATATATTATAGTAGTAACTAATTCCTCGGCTTCGATTTTTTCAAAAGTTGGGAAATTTTGCTGGTGGGTTTGGGAAAATTTGGATTTCCTCTGGGAAAATTTGGATTCCCTCCCCCCCTGGTTTTTTTTTCGCTACGGCCCTGACTGTATATGTAGGTTTTTCACGTTTTTGTAGCTCGTATGGCGCAAAAATACTTGAAAGAGTTTTGCAGGTGTTTTGAAGCTTACTGATTTTGCGGTACCTTGATACTCCTGCGGAAGTCCATCTGTGATGTAGGAAGTTGCGTTCAGGTAACATATATCACATTTTCTCATTAAAACAAAGTTGAAGTAATAGTTAAGGTTTTCTGTTTTTTTTTCTATCCAACATCACCTTCAAATTATCGACGAAGATGAAACGGCACTTAACAATTTAGTTTTCCACTCTTCCCACGACTCGTCATAGTCTCTAAGACCATTCCTATACCAGAGTTTGACAATTCCTGAAAGCTTTGATGGCATAAAGTATGATTTCCTGACATCATCCCAGTGATGAATGGATGCGAGTTGGTCGATTTTGTTCAGTCAATTCCTCGAATTTATGTCAACGACTTTAGGGTCAAATGTGGGAACATTATCGCTTTTTACACTAATAATGCTCGATTTGATTGTAGGCTGCATTTGATTCAGAATTTCACTCACTTTTGCGGCAATTAGTTGCGTACCTCTTTTCATGTGATCTTTGTGATGGCGGCGACATTGCTTCGACGATTCATTATCACTTCCGGTATCACAATATTTTTTTTTCTTTGAAAACATTGCCAATTATGAAAATGAAATTGTCAATTGCATGCCAACAAATTTAAAATAACTATCCTTCAACACCTATTAAATTCCATTTGCATATCTCGACTGATTTCCGAACTATATCCACACAAATAGTCAGTTAATACAAACTTTAACACCCTGTATCGCGAAAAACGAAGCATTTGGGAGCCAAAGTTATAGCAAACTGTGATTATTTTTTGGCAGCAACATATTTACCAAACAGAAGTTACACACGACACCCAAAGAAAAGAACTCCAGTAGAAATGTGGACAGGATTTAAACCAGATTTATCTAAAATAATTTAGTTTGAAGGCATTTGTTCAAATACCTAACGAAAAAAAGAACAAAATCAGATGAGAGAAGTGACATGCAGAACGATTGGTTATGCCAACATGGTTATTGCCTGTGGAATGAAAATAAAAGGAAGATTATTCTATCAAGAGAAATTATTTTTGACAAGAGGGGTCCGTCCTCAAATTGAAAATCAAAATGTTGAACATCGAATAAAAATTGACACTGATTAAATAAATGAAACGAAGGAGAATTCAAATTGTACAAAACCTGAAGAAACCATAGAAATAGTTAGTGTAATTAATTGAAATGCCATCAATAGAAACTACGTCTGAAGTAGGTAAATAAGAAAATAATTTCAAAAAAGCCAGTCTGGTTAGATGACTTTGAAATCTGCATGGCACTTGATACAGATTCAATAATAGAAAATAAACCAGAAAACTATATAGAGATGATTTACAACAAAAAGATGCAAAAAATGCAGTGAGAGAAGAATTACTCTTTGGTGGAGAATAATACTTGGACTTCAGTACCTACTAAAACTGAAACCTATAACAAGCAGCAGAAAGAAAACATTCAATGCAAAGAAATTTGCTCCTGTGGCAAGATTAACAACAGATATGTTATTCTTGTTAGTAGCAATCCAGCACAGATATCCATTGTTTTGAATGGACTTCAAAAAAAATGCCTATATGAAAGTCTACATAGAGGAGGAAATGGAATATGGACACAAAGAATTTGACCATTTCGTGGCATACCTAAACTCACTCCACCAGAAAATCCAGTTCACCACAGAAATAGAAAGAATCAACTAGTTGCCTTTTCTTGATGTACTAGTTAGAAAAACCCAACGGAGAAATTCAGCATACAGTCCACAGAAAACCAACACATACCTGAATGCAGAGTCACATCATCATCCTGCACAAATACAAGCGGTAGCCAACACCCATATATCCAAATCCAGACACATAACAAAAAAGACACGAAAAATAAAAAAATGAAAGACATACAAAAAACTCTTCAGCAGAATAGATATAAAAAGCATACAATTCACCAAGCAACACATCGAAGAAAGAAGTAAAACAAGAAAGAAGCAAACACAGAGGAAACCAAATCCATCCTGTCCTATGTCAGAGGAGTTACAGATAAAATAGGGTGAATTCTAAAAGACACAACATTAAAACAACATATAAACCAACCATCAGAAATTCTTTGGACAACCTGAGAGGCAAAGTGAACCTATAAAACCAAGGGCATTGGGGCATACGTTGGCCAAACAAATAGGCAAATATCAGTCAGATTGGACGAGCACTAACTCGCAGTTCTTGGGGATCTGATTATCAGGGGTTATGTTGATTTTTGATTATCATGCAATAAGTGAAAATGTCGAAGACTGCATAACGCTGTGACTTAAAAACTGACTGATTTTAATAAACTTTTCTTTATTTTTCCCTCAAATCTTAATCCTTGTAAGGAAGTTTCGGTTTCGGTCGAAACTGAGACCGTTGCCGAAATTCGATTTCGGTCGTAAAAACAGTTTGGGTCGGACACTATTCCACTTTGAAGCGCACCGCCATATATCTTCGTGAGTGGATACCAACCAGTGGCTACAACTGTAAATTACGAAATTTCACCGCTGTAGAAATCCTCTACATGCAATTGACTCTGTAGACTACATGAATAGACATTCCCTTTGAATCAAACGCCGAATGCAGACAATAATTCGAACAAATCAAAAAGGCGCCTACAACAAGCCCCATTCTCATTTAACCTCATTTACACAGTTGCTAATACGTTTGCAATTGGTGCCATTCTAACGGAAAGTCCAATTAGCAAAGATCTTCCAATAGCCTATGCGTCCAGAAAACTTTCTAATGCAAAAACGAAGTAAGAGAACTTCATGCCATAGTTTGAGAAGTAGAATACTTTCGCCCATTTCTTCTCAACGAAAATTCAAACTGGATCCATTATACTGCATCAGATTTCGGTTTCGGTCGTAAGAAATAAATCAGACAAAAGTTATTTTCTCAACCCTATATTTAAACAAGAAATCTCTTACTTGACTCCACAATTGCAAGGGTCTCTAGTTCGTAAGAATGGTAAAATGTTCCATCTGGTAGCCATTCGACTGTACTACACTACTGGGTTGAAATATTTCCAATATTTTTGAAATAAAATATTGGATATTCCTTTACTACTGGCTTTCGTACCTATTATTTCGAAATTTGAATTATAAATACTAGATCTAGACGTGAGACGTTTCTTAATTTAATTGAAGTCCATTTCCATGGTACTGATTTTTTGAGATTTGTTAGAAGGGCTACAATGAATACATGTTTTTTTTTATTTTCGAAAATAGCAATCAAGACCCAAATTTGATTGTTTTTATTCATAGCAAATTTTGAAACAGCTGTTATTTTGTGCTACCTTGGACGTATTCCATTGCCATCTATTTTGTAGCTAAAGTAATTATTGCTGGTCTCGAAGAAAAAGCACTTTACTATAATCAGTATTAGATTAGAATTTTCAAATATTTTGAATAAATTTCTCAGTAAATGAAGACCTTCTTCGATTGTTTTGAAGGTATTGAAATATCGTCTCAATAAATATTCGTAATACACTTTGGAAAGCAACTCATTAAAAAATCTTTGATATGTCGCTGGAGTGTTTGAAAAACCAAAAGGCATTCGTAAAACTGTGAATTGTCTGTCCTGCGTATAAAAGCTGTTTTATTTATGGATCTAAAAGCAACAGATATATATGATAATAGCCTTGAGTCATAGATTTTTTTTCTTTACATTCTGAATTTATGAGATTAATATCTACCAAACACTTTGTTGTGAGATTTTCACTTAACAATTTTACAAAAACGCAACACGTGTTTCGCCATACAGTGTCGGGTGTAAAGACACGCCCGAACAAACCATTGTATGGCAACACGTGTTGTGTTTTTGTAAAATTGTTTAATGAAAATCTCACAATAATTTTTTTGAATACGTTAAATGGCTTAATTTTGTTAAATTTCTTCCAAATGTAATATATTTTAACAAAACAGTTCTATGCAGTTCTTTCAAAGCTTCTAGATTTATTTTGACCTAATTTAAAATAATGGACCACATTTTTTTAATATAATAGAAAAAAAATCTGGTGATTTCTGAAGAAAGCCTTAGTTAGCCCATAGCCCTGGTTGAAATTCTACCTTTGTGCCAAACAAGTTTGTTGAGACCCGTGTTAATAACGCGAAGTACACTTTGTTAGTTTCAAACAAAAAACAAGATAGAATTGACTTATGCTCGAAAAAATTATAAAGGTATTTGTGAAAGAACTAATAAACACTTGATTCTCAAACTTATGCTTCTTTTGTCCAAATCTCTTCTACAACTAACATTATTCAAGCTAATATGCACAATATAATTATTATTTGGTACTTGCTTTTGTAGTTGTACTTCAGCAGGATTCAAATACCTGAATTCCACCCTCACGTATCCTTTTAGGCTGTAGTGTGTGCACCCCTTCCACATGGGTTTGGCGCCATAGTGATTATTTCTTTATTCAGTTTTTCCCTACAATTCAGAGGGCCCAACATTGGCATCTCGGAAGTAGCAGTTTCTTCTGATGTGTCCCTCGTATTAGAAATCAAACAAGTGATTGAACTGTATTCAGGGCCGTTGCCATGGATGAAAGAAAAAAATAATAGTAAAAAAATGAATAAAAAAATAAAAATGAGAGAAAAGAAAGGGAGAGGTAATGAGGAAAGGGAAAGAACCAGGACAAGGTTGGGATTTCCCAACATGCATAACTTGGAGATCCCATACTTTGAAATTCTGAGCTTAATTTTTCCCAAGTAAGAGAACAGTTGAACAGTCCACAAATTTTGAAGAGACAATTTTACAAAATTCACAACTTTTTGATGTTTATTCGACTTTGAAAAGTTGGGAAATTTCGGGCCGTGAAGATAGAAAAAATAATAGTAGAAAACAATAAGCACAATATTATTTAAGTGTTGTTTCCTTTCATTTATATTGAATATTCCTATACATGGTGGACATGGTGGAAGACCAAGGGCCTTGGTCCAAAGTAGAATAATTCCCATTATTATTTTTATAATTACCAAAATTTATTTTTGTTTGGGCATACCCTAACGGGCATAAGCATTCAGCCAATCTTTGGATAACTAAGTAAGAAAATTAATATATTATAGTAGTAACTAATTCCTCGGCTTCGATTTTTTCAAAAGTTGGGAAATTTTGCTGGTGGGTTTGGGAAAATTTGGATTTCCTCTGGGAAAATTTGGATTCCCTCCCCCCCTGGTTTTTTTTTCGCTACGGCCCTGACTGTATATGTAGGTTTTTCACGTTTTTGTAGCTCGTATGGCGCAAAAATACTTGAAAGAGTTTTGCAGGTGTTTTGAAGCTTACTGATTTTGCGGTACCTTGATACTCCTGCGGAAGTCCATCTGTGATGTAGGAAGTTGCGTTCAGGTAACATATATCACATTTTCTCATTAAAACAAAGTTGAAGTAATAGTTAAGGTTTTCTGTTTTTTTTTCTATCCAACATCACCTTCAAATTATCGACGAAGATGAAACGGCACTTAACAATTTAGTTTTCCACTCTTCCCACGACTCGTCATAGTCTCTAAGACCATTCCTATACCAGAGTTTGACAATTCCTGAAAGCTTTGATGGCATAAAGTATGATTTCCTGACATCATCCCAGTGATGAATGGATGCGAGTTGGTCGATTTTGTTCAGTCAATTCCTCGAATTTATGTCAACGACTTTAGGGTCAAATGTGGGAACATTATCGCTTTTTACACTAATAATGCTCGATTTGATTGTAGGCTGCATTTGATTCAGAATTTCACTCACTTTTGCGGCAATTAGTTGCGTACCTCTTTTCATGTGATCTTTGTGATGGCGGCGACATTGCTTCGACGATTCATTATCACTTCCGGTATCACAATATTTTTTTTTCTTTGAAAACATTGCCAATTATGAAAATGAAATTGTCAATTGCATGCCAACAAATTTAAAATAACTATCCTTCAACACCTATTAAATTCCATTTGCATATCTCGACTGATTTCCGAACTATATCCACACAAATAGTCAGTTAATACAAACTTTAACACCCTGTATCGCGAAAAACGAAGCATTTGGGAGCCAAAGTTATAGCAAACTGTGATTATTTTTTGGCAGCAACATATTTACCAAACAGAAGTTACACACGACACCCAAAGAAAAGAACTCCAGTAGAAATGTGGACAGGATTTAAACCAGATTTATCTAAAATAATTTAGTTTGAAGGCATTTGTTCAAATACCTAACGAAAAAAAGAACAAAATCAGATGAGAGAAGTGACATGCAGAACGATTGGTTATGCCAACATGGTTATTGCCTGTGGAATGAAAATAAAAGGAAGATTATTCTATCAAGAGAAATTATTTTTGACAAGAGGGGTCCGTCCTCAAATTGAAAATTAAAATGTTGAACATCGAATAAAAATTGACACTGATTAAATAAATGAAACGAAGGAGAATTCAAATTGTACAAAACCTGAAGAAACCATAGAAATAGTTAGTGTAATTAATTGAAATGCCATCAATAGAAACTACGTCTGAAGTAGGTAAATAAGAAAATAATTTCAAAAAAGCCAGTCTGGTTAGATGACTTTGAAATCTGCATGGCACTTGATACAGATTCAATAATAGAAAATAAACCAGAAAACTATATAGAGATGATTTACAACAAAAAGATGCAAAAAATGCAGTGAGAGAAGAATTACTCTTTGGTGGAGAATAATACTTGGACTTCAGTACCTACTAAAACTGAAACCTATAACAAGCAGCAGAAAGAAAACATTCAATGCAAAGAAATTTGCTCCTGTGGCAAGATTAACAACAGATATGTTATTCTTGTTAGTAGCAATCCAGCACAGATATCCATTGTTTTGAATGGACTTCAAAAAAAATGCCTATATGAAAGTCTACATAGAGGAGGAAATGGAATATGGACACAAAAAATTTGACCATTTCGTGGCATACCTAAACTCACTCCACCAGAAAATCCAGTTCACCACAGAAATAGAAAGAATCAACTAGTTGCCTTTTCTTGATGTACTAGTTAGAAAAACCCAACGGAGAAATTCAGCATACAGTCCACAGAAAACCAACACATACCTGAATGCAGAGTCACATCATCATCCTGCACAAATACAAGCGGTAGCCAACACCCATATATCCAAATCCAGACACATAACAAAAAAGACACGAAAAATAAAAAAATGAAAGACATACAAAAAACTCTTCAGCAGAATAGATATAAAAAGCATACAATTCACCAAGCAACACATCGAAGAAAGAAGTAAAACAAGAAAGAAGCAAACACAGAGGAAACCAAATCCATCCTGTCCTATGTCAGAGGAGTTACAGATAAAATAGGGTGAATTCTAAAAGACACAACATTAAAACAACATATAAACCAACCATCAGAAATTCTTTGGACAACCTGAGAGGCAAAGTGAACCTATAAAACCAAGGGCATTGGGGCATACGTTGGCCAAACAAATAGGCAAATATCAGTCAGATTGGACGAGCACTAACTCGCAGTTCTTGGGGATCTGATCAGAAACTATTTCCTATTAGAGAACTTTGTCAGTTGAAAAAATTAATAAAAAATATTTTAATTTTCAATAATCTTTATTTTATAAAAAAAACATATACCTATTCATCCATAATTTTTTTCTAATGTATCTTAAGGTATAGGAAAATAAATTAATCCTTTATTCGTTCATATTTGGTAAAATGATATAGAATTTTGTCCAACAATACAATACAAAAATTTTTTATATCAAATCAGCAACATTCATGGGCATTTCATCAATTTGTGTTGAATAATACTGTTCAATATCTCTCAAAATTCTAATGTCATCGGACTTGACAAAATTGATTGCAACACCCTTACGTCCAAAACGCCCAGATCTACCAATACGATGAATGTACAATTCACGATTATTTGGTAAATCATAGTTTATTACCAAACTAACTTGCTGAACGTCTATTCCTCGGGCCCAAACATCGGTGGTAATAAGAACTCTGCTCTGTCCTGACCTGAACTCCTTCATTATGTTGTCCCTCTCCTTTTGGGGCATATCTCCATGCATGGCGCTCACAGTGAAGTTGTTTTCTCTCATTTTTTCTGTCAGCCAGTCCACCTTCCTTTTTGTATTACAGAATATAACAGCTTGAGTTATAGTAAGAGTATCATAAAGGTCACAGAGAGTGTCAAATTTCCACTCTTCACGTTCCACAGCTACGAAAAACTGTTTGATACCTTCCAGAGTCAATTCATCACTAAAAATAAAGGAAAATCATTTACACACATTTATCACCGAATTGTTCCTTATGAATATTTTTGTCTGTTAATTTATCTTTAGGATCGGACAGATTTTGTGGAAAATGAACTTATGGTGAAATTTTTGACTTGTCAGCACATACTATCTTCAGAAAAGAGTTCATAATACACTCTTATTGAAAAGATGATGCCTTCTTCAACACTAGCCCTTGAATTGTTTTAAAAATGATACTCTAATTCATCTTACTGTCCATAAGAGTTGTATTTCAAGCAAAAAAGACAAATGTACCTATTCTTGATAAGAATATGTTGATTTATTGTATTGAGAAGAAACAAACTTACCATATCAAATATTCGAAGATACAAATACCAACGAATGTAAATATAATGACAAGAGGGGAAATGAACAAATCAAATGAATTCAGAATGAATTTAGGAACAGAAAACATCCCAATTTTTTTGTTTTTCAAAACAATGCATGTCACTGACCCCTTACTCATTATTTTATTTAGTATTCATGCATCCCACGTGTTTTTTAATTCAACAGGAAAAAAAAGGAACCTACCGTTTTACCAGTATACGAATTGGATCTGTCATAAATTTAGAAGTTATCTCCAAAATTTCATGAGGTAATGTTGCAGATATCAAAACAACCTGTGTAGAGGGTGGGAGAAATCGATAAACATCATAAATTTGTTCTTTAAATCCTTTGTTCAACATTTCATCGGCTTCATCTAATACCAACATTTTCACAGATCTAGTTCGTAGTGCTCGTCTACGAATCATATCTGAAATAACAAAATTTTTAATACTTCATAACATTTTTTTTTCACCTATAATTACCATACACTCTTCCTGGTGTTCCACTGACGACATGTTGTCCATAATCTAGTTTTCTTATGTCTTCTCCTAAATTTGTGCCACCAATACAAGCATGACATTGAACATTCATAAAATCTCCTAAAGCTAGAATTACTTTTTGAATTTGAACTGCCAATTCCCTAGTTGGGGACAAGCATAAAACTTGAGTTTCTCTCATTGTAAGATCTAGAGATTGTAGAATGGAGATTGAAAACGTTGCAGTTTTACCAGTACCAGACTGAGCCTGTGCAATCACGTCTCTTCCTTTCATAATTGGCTTTATAGCTCTCTGCTGAATAGCAGATGGCTTATCAAATCCTTGAAAAAAATAAGGTTAGTAAAAGCAATGACCTGATTATAAAATTTTCTTACCATATGCAAAAATTCCCCTGAGGAGTTCTTCTTTAAGATTCATATTCTTGAACTTGTCGATAACTTCCACATCTTCACTTGTCTCGAATTCCACATTAGAGAGGTCTTCAAAAACTGAAGCTGCCCTTTTAGTAGCACCAGCCATTTTTCGTTTATAGCAGTAACTGATATGTGAGTTTAAAAATGCCTATTCGTTTTGACTTCAATTCCCACAAAATGATAGTTCACAATTCACAACATATGAAAACTAAGTCTTATTCCAGACACTAGCATCTAGCATATAAGCTTAAATTCCTGTGAGACAGGTATAAAGCTGAGAGAACAAAACCCAGTATTGCCAACTGGATGAACTATAAAGTCGCCACCAGTGTTGCCAACTGGATGAACTATAAAGTCGCTACACATGAACCAAAATTCCGCTACACTGCTCCATATACCGCTACGCTTGTATATCTAATGCAATCAGTTCACGCATGCGCCTTATTCAAAATTAAATACCACAGAACTTACAGTTTGTAATTTGTGTGCCGTTCAGATACCACAAAACTGAACTTTCACTAATGTCAGGAATCAGGATCATGTTAATTTTCATCCGCGCAACTTGGTAGATGGTGCCTGATTTTCTAAATTTACAACAGTCAATTTATGAAAGCTGTCGTCTCGACCAAATATTTCTTAGCTTGAAATAATGATTTTGAAAAGTGAAAATAAATATCAATTTGTTCACGTAGGTGAAATCACACTGAGCTCTTGAACGATCATTCGCGACAGGTCTAATTCATCCTCTCACGTTGGAATCAGACAACCAATGTTGAGAAAAAGTTGGTTTTCCAGAATTTTTGTATTTTTTTTTTCAACATGTCCCGTTCCCGTAAATTTCAACTGCGGTAGCTCTTTCACCCGAGCTACAATCAGATGAACTATCTTACATTTCCACTGTAATTTGTTCCATATAATTTATAATATTCGAAACAGTCGATACTTTTAGTTTCAAGATATTGGAGGTTATATATTCTTCTTTTCTTTCATCATGTAATGGCCTCAGCTACTAAGAACATAACGTATTGACTGTGCATTCAATTATTCAACTGTCAGCTTCGTATGCTGTTCCCTGCCTCTTCTTCTTCCATTTTTTTTTCAATATTGATTATTCGTATCTAGAAAATTCCGCCACTTTATGTTCAAATCCGCCACGCCGCTACCGTCGAGTAAATTCCTCTACAGTAGCGGAATACCGCTACTGTTGGCAACTCTGCTCGCCACACACGAAGCAAAACTCTGCTACACTGCTTGATACTACTTACACTTGTATATCTGACGCAAATCAGTTCGCGCATGCGCCCCATCCAAATTAAATACCACAGATACACAAAACTGGAACTGCCAGGAATCAGGATCATGCTCACTTTCAACCGCGCATCTCAGTAGATTAATGCCCGTATGTACCGTGTACACTTAATCGGGATTAAAGGTTTAATCTAGATAAATGCTTTAATTTACCATGCACCGTACTAAAAGTCGGGCTTAAGCTTTCGAAAATCTAATCCTCCGTTTTTCATGGATTAAACTTGGATTAGTCTGTAGAAACGATTTTTCTAACCTAAAAATAAAAGTGTTTATATTATTTTGCGTTCTTTCTTTTACAAAAAACTCAATTATTTATAAAGCAATAATGGAAATCGAAGATCAGTTGTTTGTGGATGATGACCATGATATATTGGACATAATTAATTTTGGTTTTCCAAGAAGACAGTGGGAAAGAAGTGAATACTTTGATACCATGGACAACCTTTCTTTTTTCAGAAGATTTAGATTGCAAAAACCTACTATCCTGAACGTTCTTCATCATGTAGAAGAAGAAATTGAGTATGACAATGATAAGTAAGTAGATATCTACCTACATACTGTAGTATTTATCAGTACCTACCTAAAATATTAAATAAAATTATACTCATAGAAACAACAGTTTAACACCAATGAATCAACTCTTGACAACCTTAAGAATATATGCATGCGGAGGACACCAGCTGGCCATAGGAGACTTTATTGGAGGATTGTCCATCGAGTTACTAATGCCATTGCCAGGTCAAGACCCTTATTTGTAACAATACCCAATGACAATGAAAGACTTCGTGTAGCGACAGACTTTTATAACATAGCTCGGTTTCCTCGGGTCATTGGCTGTGTGGATGGAACACATATTAGAATGCAGTCTCCAGGTAACAGATTGAAAATGTGTTATAACTGGATAACAGTGTATGTTTGTAGGAGGTGAGCAGGCTGAAGCATTTCGCAACAGAAAAGCCTTCTTTTCTATTAACACCCAGGTAATCTGTGATGCCAAATTAAAAATACGAGACATTGTTGCAAGGTGGCCGGGATCGAGTCATGATCTTACTATATTTAATAATAGTAGGATAAGAGCTCAATTTGAAAATAATGAATTTCAAAACTCTATCTTATTAGGTAAGTACTAAAGTATATAGTCATTAGTAGTTATCATTTGTTTTAATTATGTTAGCAAGAATGTAGGCCACATCTATTAAGTTTTTTAATATAAATTTAAAGGTTGTCTGGTTTAACAATTTGTTAGAAATTTTATAATAACACATCTGTTTTATTACATTTTTGTAAAAATACACCCTGTATTCTTTTAGTTTGATTACATTATTTGATTTTTTTTAGGTGATAGTGGCTATGCCAATAAAGACTATCTATTAACACCGCTTTTACATACAGACAATGAGGCAGAACACCTTTATAATGAGGCCCATATACGCACCAGAAATTCTGTAGAACGTGCCATCGGAGTTTGGAAAAGGCGCTTTCCTATACTTGCATATGGTTTGAGGTACAAACCTGAATTTGCAAGCAATATAATAATAGCAACTGCAGTTTTGCAAAATATTGCAATTGAAAATAATGAACCGGTTCCCCCACCACCAGAAAATATTAATGAAGATGAGCTCAACTACCTCATAGAACTGGGAAATATTGAGGATTTACGTAACGACCATGAAGAAAATAGAGCTAATGTGAGGCAGCACCTAATAAATAACCATTTTGCAAACCTGTAACGTTGTTATAAAATAAAGACATTTTTTAAATATTATTTTATAATTGAGTATGAAAAATATGTTTATAAGACAGTGTAAGTACATTCAGAAGAAAAAAATGTGTAACCTGCAGAAAAAAAAACTTAAACTAAACCAAAAAAAAAAATGAGTGTACCTACATACATATCTTTACACAAGCATACAGGTGTCCCATAATTTCAGGCTCAAACTTAATCATTTAGTTGTGGTGTAAGGTGTAAATGCAGTGGTTAATCTTGAACCTATAATTTTTTCACACCACAAAAAAAAAACAATCCTAACAAAAAACATAAATTTTAAATTGTAATAATTTTTGAAAAAAAATCTTATTTATCATCATGTGTAAGCAATGATTTTTTGTAACTAATTTCAAACTGCAAAAGTTCCAGTTTTAATTGCTTTTTTTTTGTATCTAATCTTAAATTTTCTTCTTGCAATTTTAACATCCTTAATTTATACTGCTGCTCTTCCTTTGCATAATTCTGTGATTCTACAATTTGTTCTAATTGCTTTTCAACTAATGCTAGCCTCTTATCTAGTAAGATATTGTACTTTTCAGCTATATCTGAAGATGTCAGAGCTCTTATACCTCCTATTGGTCGCCTTCGATTGAATGGTTTTGCCTTTGGGGTGCTGCTATTCTTAGTCGATACTGAGGTTGATAAGGATGTCTGAACTTTTTCAGTTTCTTTTGACTGGCAAGAGGGAGATACCATCAATTTTTGGTTCACTGGTTTTTGTAATATACCAGGCGGGCATTTTCTATATGTCTTTGCTGCCCTGTTTTCCTCTTCTTTATTCAATTCTTCTAGACCCTAAAAATGCAAATAAAGATAAGATCCTGTTTAGTAGTAATAAAGGCTCGAATAAAGGACATAAGCAAGTACTATGATAAAAAAATCTAGAAACTCACATTATTCCCAGAATCAGTTTCTTCAATTAAAGAACCAGTAGCAGGATCAAACTCGTAAATTTGGGTATCACATTCTGTTTTTCGCTTTTTTTCTGAAGGTTCCAATATTCCTGAATTGTCAGAGTCAAATTCTGAATAAAATCCTGATACAGTATGTTCATTAAGCATGCTGATTAAAATAGTGTCTGCTGCATCCAACTTCGGATCAGGTGGTGGTGGTCCACCTCCTGTTATATATGTACTTTTCTTAAGATCAGCAAACTTCTTACGTAATTCTTTTTTATTATTCGCATACAACCGTTTAAGTTGTTCACTACTTCTGTAGCATATGATGGAAGCCTGGCTATTAAATTCATTTTCAATTTTTGTCCATATCTTATTTTTATCATCCATTGATGTTCTGTTTGTTTGTTTGTCTTCAAGTACTTTTTGGTACTTTTTACAAATGATCATTAAGCATACCTTTTCGCCAGTAGAAAAATTAGGAATACGATTCCTTTCATTTCCTCTTTCCATATTTACAATACAAATGACAGTATTTTTAATAAATTGATGGATGTAGCCGTTACTACGTGGTAGGAGATCATAATGAAAAGAGAAATGAAAATTTCTATGTTTTTTACCACTTTTATTTGTAACTAACGTTACTGCAGTTTCGTCCTATATGGACATTCTCAAACTTATACAATAAACTCTTTTATTGTATTAGTTTGAGAATGTCCATATAGGACGAAACTGCAGTAACGTTAGTTACAAATAAAAGTGGTAAAAAACATAAAAATTTTCATTTCTCTTTTCATTACGACAGTATTTTTAATAACTATGTTGTTGAACAATACAAAAAACGAGGTTATAATTTCACTTTACTTCCTTTTGACACTAGCTTTGCTATAATATGCAATGTTGCCAAAATGTTAATCCGGATTACCTAAACCATCCGCGGTGCATTAGTATTTAATCTAAAAGACGTAATTTAGATTAACTAATCGCGATTAAATTTAAATACGGTGCATACGAGCATAAATTTTCTAAATTTACAGCAGTTAGTTTTTAAAAGCTGTCGTCTCAACCAAATATTTATTCGCTTGAAATAATGATTTTGAAATAGGATTTACTGTAGAAGAGCATTACCTCAAAATCAATAATATTGGGAAAATATTCAAATATTTTCTTCTTCTCTGTGCATTCAATTGGCAGCTGTCAGCTTCGAGTGCTGTCAAAGCATAGGTAACAATCAGCATGGACACTTGGCCATGCCGCCTTTGATGTGGTAAAGTATCTAGACGCCATTTTGGGAAGTGACGATAAGAGGGCAGGACTCGCGAAATGGTTTTGGACAGGTTCGCACTCAAACTTTTTCATATCCAAAATGCTCATATAATTTTGATATACCTTACGGAATGGACCCAAATTCAATTAATATAATAATTCTTGTGAAGACATTCTACCTGGTTACATGATTTTTTTCAAAAAATATCAAAACAGCCGAATTATTTCTAAAATCACCAGTAGGAATACAATGGTTCAATCAACTGGAATATGAAGGAGAAATTGTCCAGCAATTAACTTTTTGGTATAAACATTATGATCTACCTCTCTTAAAATAAATGTGATTTTGTATATTACTAATTGACCTATCAGTTGAATTGCTTATTCTTTATCATAAGAATTGACGTACTCCTTGCATTTTAGAATGAACTCTTTTTCAACACAAATGTCTTTTTTTCTAGCAAGAGCAATCCAAAAGCAGAATGAGAAAGTCTGCCACTTCCCAAAATGGCGGACTCATCAACGCGACGGATATGCGCGAACTTCTCCCGCCAAGCGAAGTGACATTGCTGATTGTTACCTATGCTGTGGTACTGTCCACTGCTTCTTCTTCTTCCATATATTTTTCAAAATTGATTATTTGTAGAAAATTCCGCTACTTCATGTTCAAATCCGCTACGCCGCTACCGTAGAGTTGATAGTACGTCCAAATTTCCGAAATATTAGAATTCCCAGTGAAATTTCCAATAGTAAAAATTCTCGAAATTCGAGAATTTTTCTCAGTATTGGCAACCCTGGTGAAGATATAAGTTCCGAAAGTGAACATAAATGTGTTTCAGTGATTCTAAAATCACCACCATCGTGGTACTACTGAAAAACCAGTTTTATATAAATTTTTGTTGAGTCGCTTCACTATAAAAACATGTATGTTTTTGGTATTGAATTCAATTTGAAATCCGATGGATGCGATAAAAATCATGAACGTTTCTGTGTATTCAATCAAAATTATAATTGAAATCTTAAATAATCCACGGATTTATATGCTTAAAATTGGAAAAAACCTAAATTTTGAATCGATTTTCATTCATTTTCAAATAAATTATACTCCAAACACACAATTTTTCTTATAACTCTGTTATATAATGCATACTGTTCAACGTAGTAAATTTAAAATGTTTTTCTAGATATCTCAAAGATATGTGAAAAAATCTTCAAGATATTACACAGACGCAGACAGATATCTGTCATAAGAAAAAATACTATCGAAAAGTTATTCTTTTTTGATACTCTAAGTTTGTCATTCACATTGTTCCAGTTCGAAAAACAAATATCCGTACATTACGGTGCTAGTGTGAAAGTTTCTTATTGACAGACGGATCCCTGTGGAAGTAGCTCATACAAATGAAGTATCCATTTTCAGATTTTCTGTGGAAGGATAGGAGAAGAAGAATATTTTTGGCAATGTCAAAATACTTTGGGCGCTAAAAGCAAAGAGAACATAACTACTAAAAGTTAATATATATTTTTTCGTGATTTCCAATTTTTTTAAATGGATATTTTGGATGTGAATTTAATGTTAACAGAATTGAAAAAACTGCGAGGTGAACCAGAATGTCGGTTTTGTTATGAGAAGTGTAAGAACCCCGTTAAAGTAAAAATATGTGGACATTACTTTTGCAAGTCTTGTTTGGAATCAAATAAAGATATATATACCTGCCCAAAATGTAAAATTTGCTATGGGGAACAAGATGTGGATTATCACAATGTAGCAAAAGAAACCGAACAGTTATTGACTGAACTCGAAGAATATTTTTTAAGTATAATAAATGAAAGCAAAACGAATACTGAAGAAAAGACAAATTCAGAAGAAAATGTCTCTTTAAAAATCCAAGAGAAATCAGAGGGAAATCTAGAACAAAGAACAATCAAATATAATGATAAACTTTATATTATCAATTTCATAAATGAGCAATTTAATAAGGTTAATGCTAAAGGAGAAACTCCTTTGCATATTGCATGTAAGAGAAATAAATTAGAAGATGTGACTGAACTCCTGAAAAGGGGGATTGATATCAATGTCCAGGATTTCGCAGGTTGGGCACCTCTGGTAGGTAATGTGTAAAAATACTTATTTAACTTGAAAGATCCTTGTGACAATTGTAGTGTAGGTGGTAAACACCACCAACCAATTTATTTGGTTTTCAATTATGAATATATCCAATAATTGGAACCATTCCCAGTGATAATCAAATATTCAGATAATTGGATTATGACACAAAAGGCTTATATTAAACTTGTTCGATTGATGACATATTCATTTTGTAATAAGTCTTTTTCTTTATTCTATATGCTTATATTAAAGGGAAAACTGGAAACTAGCACCAAAATCTGCTGCTATTAGGAAACAGATTAGTTTAGGTTGAGTTATATAATGAAATCATTAAAAGTGATCTACTTCATTTATTACTATTGAAACATTTCAAGGATTTTGTTTGGCATTCTAAACTGGTGATATGGAGATGGATTCATGCACCAGTTATGAGTAGTCAGTCGCTAATTTTGAATCATTAGAATTCACCAATCAAAGCTACTATAGCAGTTGACATATTTATTTTAAAGTGTAAATAAATAGTGAGGTAGTCTGTCATGTGGTACTTATGATGCACTGTTTGGAACCTTTGGTGTAGTAATGAATATTACTGGAGTTTTTTCCCAACACCAAATCGTTATTTTTAACACCTCAACACGTGTTTCGATCACCAAGTGATCATCTTCAAAGAGGAAGATTAAAACAGTTTTAATTAAACTCCAGTAATATTCATTTGTCACGTGGTAGACAAAGTGCATAATTCCCTGAAAAAATCTACATACATACAGCTTGTCAAAACTAGGAATAGACTTGAGAATTCTATTTCTCTCTCTCCCTGTTCACACAATCTCTTAACAAACGCACATCTTATGGTAGGTCCTAAACCGAGATTTTGAAGTCACTTCCTAAATGTGTGTACGTGCATAAGCATGTATGTATTGATATTACAAGATTGACTTTCTAGAATATGTTGTCCTCTATTAATTGGAACTTTTTCCTCTTCACAAAACTGTTCTGATTAATGTGGAACAATAATTGTTTGTATTGATTTGTAGCATGAAGCAGTGGAATGTGGGAGCGAGGAAATTGTGGAAAGATTACTTGAAAATGGAGCACTTATTGACATAATGGGTGAAGAATATACAACACCTTTACATAAAGCTACAGTCTCACAAAAAATGAACCTGATCATACTTCTTTTGAAATATGGTGCTGATAAAGAAATGATTGATATTTTTGGAAAAAAGCCTATTGACTATGCAAAGACCGAAACAGTACAGAATATTTTGAAGGAACATTACAATCCAATTGAAAGAACTGAAATGTTATGTTACAACAAGAAGATGATTGCTTATTGTTACTATATAGAACAAGATTATAGGGATAAGCTGAAGAAAAGAAAAATCAAAATATTAGAAGAGTATGACTCAAAAAAAGTCACTCACTTCTTAATAAGAAGAACTCACAAAATTTCTCTTAAAATTTTAGTATCCATGCTAGATGGCTGTATCATATTACCTCAAGACTGGATTGACAGCTTTTTAAATAACGACTTGTTTATACCAATTCCAGATTATACATTTATCAACAATGTCAAGATGAACAAAGGAATACAAAGGGCAATGATGAACCACTTGCTAAAATGTCCAAAACTTTTTTCCGGGATCAATTTTTTCATTTCTGGACATAAGAGTTTTGTTAAGATTCATGATATAAAATTCACCAAAGAGCATATCGCTTCATTGATTATTGTGGGAGGTGGTAAACTGCTGCATAGAGCCCCTGCCCTAAGGACGTGCCATGAAGTTGTAAATTTTCCATACCATGCCAGAAATTCTGCAGCTAAATGTTGCAATTATATCATTTATGAAGAAAACAACCCACCAGATCTGAGATATCAAATGCCTGAAATCAAACATAAATCATCTAATTGGCTTGTGGAATGTGTAATTGACTTTAAAATTCTGGACTAAAACATGCTATTCAGATTTTGTTGAAAATTTTACATTTTTTCATACCAACAAAAATAATAGCTTTTGACTACCTTCATTTTGACAACTTTGGTCCATTTGAAAAGAGGATAGAAAATAAATTTAACTTTCTACAATGTATTGATTGAATGATGTGAATAGGAAACAAACTGTCGACATAAACATGGTCATTAAATGTTGGGTTCCATAAATAGTTGAATTTATCACAGGTTTAGTTATTTAATATTGCCATTATAAGATCCATTAGTCAGAATCGAAATATATTTTAATATCTGAAAAAGTAGTTCCCAAACTGATAATTCAAATGACAACTTTATACTATACTACCTGGGCTGAAAAGTCTCAGGTCTAACTCATAGATGGCGTTAGTCTTATTGCATTCACCGCTTTTCCAGTTAGTACTAGTCTTCAAAAAAATAGTTGTTGAAATTTCATGATACTCTACTCAAGTTTGTGAGTTATTGTGCTAACAGTGACACTACTTTTGTTATTTTCAAAACAATGGATCAAAAACAGTTTCATGTTCTAATTTTTCACTGCTTCTTGATGGGGAAAAATACCCTTCAAGTGTAGCTTGGATATCAGAAACAACAATTAAACCTTGGTTTGCTGAATTCAAACGTGATCGTAGAGACACCGATGATGCAGAACGTAGTGGATGTTCAAATGAGGCAGTAACACCAGAAAACATGAAAAAAAACAAAATCGTTTTGAATTATCGAAAAGTGAAGTTGCGTGAGTTATCTGACATTGTGAAATCAAAAGAACGTGTTGGCTTTATATTGCATGAGCATTAGACTATGAGAAAGCTCTGTTCATAGTGGGTGCCGCGCGAGTTCATTGTTGACTAAAAACAAGAAGGTCTTGATGATTCTGAGCAGTTTTTGACAATGTTTAAACATAGCAAACCTGAATTTTTGCGTCGATATGTGACAATGGATGAATCATGGATCTATCACTTCACTCCGGAATGAAAATGTTTGTCATCTGAGTGGAGAGCGAATGGTGAACCTCGTACTAAGAGTCCGAAAGCACAACATTTGGCTAGAAATGTTATGACCCCATTATTGTGTAATATTCATCGACTATCTTGAGAAGGGAAATACCATCAACAGTGAATATTATATAGTGTTATTGGAGCGTTTGAAGGCTGAAATTGCATATGGCAAAAAAAAAATTTTGTCATCAAGACAACGCACAGTGTCACAAGTCAATCAAAACACAGGCAAAACTATATTAATTGAACTTCGAATTGCTCCCACGTCCACCGTATTCGCCAGATTGGACTCCCAGTGACTACTGGCTGTTCGCAGATCTCAAAAGTGCTTACCTGTAAGAAGTTTTGCTCAAATTCAGAGGTTAATGCTGAAACTAAGGCCCATTTTGAGGCAAAAAGTTAAATCGTTCTACAAAAGTATTGAAATGTTAGAGCTGCGCTGGAATGATTGTGTGGCTCTTGATGGAGATTACGCTGATGAATAAAGCCAATTTTGAACAAAAAAAAACGCGTTTTTTTTCTTAGTCACTTTTCAGACCATGTGTTATGTATATGTCCTCCAAAATATTTTCAAGTATTTCAGAAGAGGATCGATCTGAAGTCATTTTTTGAGGAGGAAATCAGAGTTTTTTTTATCAATTTTTATGGGAATTTTAACCTCAATAAGTTAGATAAAACTTTTTTTTTTATTTGTAACTTGTCATGTAATATTGCCTATCAAAAAATGCTAAAATCTGCTTCCATCTTAAGAACTGATAAAAATCCTTCCTGAGGTGGACTGGGGTAAGGTTGATCTCTTGTGTTAGCTCCTTCCTGGGGTGGACTGAGGTTGTGTGGGTTTGGTTGTTGACCTGGGATAGGATTTTAGGTTGAAATGTAACTTAGTTTTTTTCTTTTGTTTTCTTCGTTTTAAAACTTTCCCAACAGATGTCAAAAGACCTACAATTTCTTAACTCTTTTTTGATAGACAAAATTATTAAATATGACAAGTTACTGGTAAATAGAACATTTGCTGTGATCATTTACTGTGAAAAATACTTTGAATTTTCACAGTAAATGATTGGGTCAACTAAAAAGTTTGCCCTTCATAAGATTGTATAAAGTTCTCTGTTACAATTTTAATTTTTTCAGATTGTGGAAGGTGAAAATTCCCATGAAGGTTAATGTGAAACGACAGAAATTTTTCACATTTCACTTGTTCAACTATTTTCTTAAGAAATAATGAGGTTTGATTGTGCTATCATGCTGAATTTGCATTTTGCTTTTCTTAATGGTACTGATATTTTGAAGATGTCAATTGAAGAACTGCAAAAGTATGGAGCAGCTCTGGCTCGAAAATAAGAGCGAAATTTAAGTAGAGTTGAAATCTGCCAGGAACTAAACTTTTTTTTATTCAGTGATATAGAAAAGACCAATGGTTTCCATTTCCATCCGCAAGATGTGTGTGAAGTTTCAGCAAACTAAAACTAATTAAAAATTGTTTGCTGTCTTCTATGAGCCAGAAACACTTATCGGGTCTTAGCGATAAAAAATCGAATTGCACACGGGTTAAATTATGACAAGGCCATAGATTTATTTGCTGAACAAAAAGCTCGAAGAGTAAAATTGTAATTTCAATTCACAATATGCTATAATATATTTAATTTTCATTTTTATTATACATATTTTTATTTTAAATCCTATTCTTTGCTACTTATAAAATATTGCCCTACATGTCCATGTCTATATCTGTATATAAATTGGCTTTACACAGAAAGAACAGTGATAGATGCATTATTTCTGGAACATCTAATAGCAGAAATTATGAAGATGATAAAAGTATAAATAAATATGTGTGCGGGGGCGGCATTTTTCAGTTTTTGCCCTAAAAAATTGAAGATCCAGGGCTGAGTTCAATGGTAGTACGCGAGTAGTGCGGACGTATAAACCCGAGCTCCGTTGAAATAAATAAATACAAGGTTAGGAGAGCTAATAGGAAGGTGAAAATCATCCTGCTGCTATATTGCATATTAATCAACACAACTATTTTGATAGAAACGTAAAAAAATGGTTATCACGCGAGAAATCAGGGAAGAAATAGAATCGTCAGTTAATTCATGGATAAATAAATGCCTGAGTAGTCAAGCGTTTATAAAAACAATTGTAGACAGTGTATCGGAGGCTATAATAAAAACGCTGGAAAATAAATTATCACTACTCGAAGAAACAATTACTGGTGTACAGTGTGAACTCTCTAACATGAAAACCGAATATAATCTGAGAACGAAACAACTTGAAGATACAGTAGCGAAAATAACATCTGATCAATCTTCCATAGAAAAAAGATTTGATTACATAGACCAGAATACAAGACGATGTAACTTAAGAATATTCAACTTTAGAGAAAAGCCGAATGAAAGAACCAAGGAAGAAGTTATACGCTTAATCAATTCCAAAATGGGCATCAATTTAGTGGACCAAGATATAGAGATATGTTACAGAGTGGGAAGGAAAGAAGAGCATAAAACTAGAGGTGTTTTCATTAAAGCAAATAATCATGAAACCAAAAAGAAAGTTTATAGCAATAAAAAAATGCTCAAGGGAACTGGAATAGTAATAAGAGAGGACCTGACGAGTTTAAGAGTGAAACTTTTAGCCAGAGCTATCGAAAAGTATGGTATAAATAATGTATGGACAGATTCAGGAAATATTTATGCTAATACTGGGGTTAAAATAATTATTGTCAAGACTGAAGATTTCAATAAACTGATATAATGATGATATATTATTCCATATTCATGTTTATGTCTCTGTTTATATGATTATATATAATGTTTTTTTTAGATTTACATTAAAATATTGGAGTTTGGGTGTATGTTAAAATTTGTACATATATTAGCTTATTTACTTACATATGCTCGAAGTACTTAATAGTTTGGATAACGATGAGGAAACAAAAACAAATGTTTATGATGACTTACATGATTACTTTTGTGGAGATAAAATCAGACGAGTTGGTGATATAGGAATTGTTCATTTCAACATTCGGAGTATAAGAAACAATTTTGATGAGCTACTTCTTTATTTACAAGAAGATTTGGACAAATTAGACGTAATTGTTCTATCAGAAACATGGAAAGTAGAAGAGGTGAGTGAATTTAATTTACAGAATTTTGCTATTTATTATAATGAGTCTAAAATAAATCAAAATGACGGGCTGATTGTTTATATCAAAAAAACTATTTCAGCTAATGTCCAAATCATTTCTTTAACCGACACAAAACTATTGAGGATAACATTTTTCCAGAATCATTCGAATAACAATATTGAAATAGGAATTACAGCCTCATACCGGCCCCCTTCTATCGATTTGCCAACCTACTTACTTGATCTGCAGAGTTATTTTTTAAATTATAATAAAAAAACTATTGAACTTTTTTTAGGAGATATTAATATTAATCTACAGGATATGATTACACAACACACTAACCTATATAAAAATATAATGAGCGAAAATGGTTTCCATTCATGCATTAACGCTCCCACAAGAGAAACAAAAGACTGTAACGCCATCATTGATCATATTTTTATTAACAAAAATAATTTTATAAACCATAAAATAAATGTTGACCCATCTGTTATTCACAGTAGCTTGACAGATCATTATGCAACATTTATATATATATCTCCCGATTACCGAAAACGAATGCACCACCGACAATAACAAATTTCAAAACAATAAATTTCGGTAAACTGAAAGCACTTTTGAATAGAGAGAATTGGAATGAAATTTTATCATGCAATGAGCTACAAATTTCATACAATAAATTTATAGATAAACTGAAAAAATATATCACGGAATCAACTAAAACGAACATTATTAACAAAAGAAACAAAAAGCTAAAACCTTGGATAACATTAGGACTGATACAGTCGATTAAAACGAGGGATAGCCTAAAAAAAACATTTCTGCTTAAAAATACTCAAGAAAATGAAAGAAAATATAAGGACTATAGAAATAAACTCAATAACTTAATAAAACGAACAAAAAATGATTATTATAAAAATAAACTACAAGAGGTTAATGGCAACTGTAAACAAACTTGGAAAATAATCAAAGATATCACAAACATGGATGCAAATAGAAATAATGTAGAAAGCACAACAATCAATAAAGGAAATGGTGAAACCGTAAGTTGTAATGAAGAAAAAGCTAATCTGTTCAATAACTTTTTTCATAGTGTAGGTGCAAATATGGCAAAAAAATTGAAAAATGTGACCTACCCAAAAACTTTTTAAATGATACCAAGGTAGCATCCTCCTTATTTTTCGAACCAGTGACAGAAAATGAAATAATATGTCTAATTTCTAAGTTAAAAAACTATAGTGCACCAGGTCCTGACGAAATAACTAGCAAACTGATAAAACATATACATCAATACCTATTGAAACCACTAGTTCATTTGATTAACTTGTGTTACAAAAAGGGTAATGTACCGTCTCAGTGGAAAGTTAGTAGAATAACTCCAGTCTTTAAATCTGGAAGTCAAAGTGAAATATGCAATTACCGACCAATTTCTGTCATCAATAATTTTGCGAAACTATTCGAGCAATCTGTCAAAAATCGAATAATGGATTTCTTTAGTAAACATCAGGTAATAACACAACAACAATTCGGGTTCATAAACAAATCGAATACAGAAAATGCCGTGCTCGACTTCGTAGAACAAACAGTAGGGGCCTTGGACAAGTCTTCGAAATGTCTTGCGGTATTTATGGACTTGGCAAAGGCGTTCGATACTGTGTCACATGAAATCCTACTCCAAAAATTGTGTAATTATGGTATTAGAGGTCATGCTCTGCAACTAATGCAGAATTATTTAAAAGAACGGACTCAAACTGTTAAAATTGGTAGCAAGCTCAGTACAACATTACAAATCAATGTTGGAATACCCCAGGGTACAGTACTTGGCCCGATTCTTTTTCTTGTTTACATAAACGCAATTACACAAATTAATGAATTTCACGGTCATATAGTGTGTTATGCTGATGATACGGCCTTGATCTTTACTGGTGATAGTTGGGATACAGTCTATGAAACTGCTGAAATCAATGTGAGAAAAATTCTTCTTTGGCTGAATAATAATCTATTGAGTCTAAATGTGAATAAAACAAAATTTATGGCTTTTTCACTAAATTCAGATGATCAGCCGCATATTAATGAACTGAAATTACACAAAATGACCTGCACAAAAAATTACAATTGTAAATGCCCGATAATAGAAAAAACTGTATCCATTAAATATTTGGGTCTTGTTATTGATCAACATATGAGATGGGACAAACAAATTTCATATGTAATACAAAGGATGAGGCTACTCATGCGTAAATTTTATAGTCTCAGAGATATTCTATCTAAAAAAAACTTATTATTAATATATCAGTCTTTGGCAGAATCCATTATAAGATATTGCATGACATCATGGGGGGGTACTTTCGACAACCACATTAACAGCTTACAAATAACACAGAACTCAATTTTGAAAATAATTTTGAAAAAAAATAGACGATTTTCAACGGATCATTTATATCAAGAGACTAAATTACTAAACGTAAGATCATTATACAGTTACCTGTGTCTAATATGGATGTTCCCGAAATTTAGTAATTACTCAACACGTATAACGGTAAGAACTAGAGCAATCGAGAATTTAAATATCAAAATACCTCTATACAAGAAAAGCCATACACAAAGATTCGTGTTTTATTATGGTCCGAAATTATACAACATACTCCCAGTAGAATTGAAAATTATCAAAGGAATTAATAAATTCAAACAAAAGCTCAAACAATTCATAATCGAAAACCCTCAAAAATTTGACATATACTAAAAGGAATAAAAAAGAATTTTACACATTGAATAGCAACTCCTATACCATTTGTATATTGTTGTATATTGTATTTGTATATTGTATTTTTTTTTTGTTTTTGTTTCCTCAGAGTTTGAAAAAAAAAATGTTTATTTTTTTCTCTTTCTCACTAATCGTATTACCATGAATTATTATAATATTATCATATTTTTTTATTATTTTATAAAATGTACTTACTGAGCTCTTATCTTGGTGAGTAACAGATCACAATACAGGCATTTCAATGTCTAGGTGAAAGTTACTCATTCAAGATAATTGAAATTTATTAATTATGTATGTCATACAACAAATTGTATATTAACATGGAATAAATAAATTTGATTTGATTTGAAATTTGATTTAGATATCTAAGTGGTAAGTATAAGTTCGGATCTTTGTGGAAACAATATTTAGAAACTGAGGAAATATAATGACAAATAAGGAAATTAATATTTCGAAATATTAATCTCTCCCAACTACCTACACAGTAGAGTTTGGTAAACGTCTGTCGGAAAACTACTTCCCCTGCTAATATCAAGCTGGATATTGAATTATATCCGACAGATTTGCTTGAAAGGGTCATTACTTGTGACGAATCATGGGTATATGGTTATGACATCAAAACCAAAGTCCAATCGTCTCAATAAAAGAGACCAGGAGAGCCAAGACGAAAAAAACACGCCAAGTTCGATCAAATATCAAGGTTTTGCTCACTGTTTTCGTCAATTACCGTAGAGTAGTGCATCAGGAGTTCTTGCCAAATGGGCGTACGGTCAATAAGGAGTATTATCTTGCGCCGCTTGCGAGAAGCAATACGAAGAAAACCTCCGGTATTGTGAAAAACAATTCATGGCTTTTTCATCACGATAATGCACCTTCTCACTCGTCGTTGCTTGTTTGTAAATTTTTGGTCAATACCAAAACTGTAATCATGCCTCAGCCACTGTATTCACCAGATTTAGTCCCCTGTGACTTTTTCCTGTTCACAAGAGTGAAGAGACCCATAAAAGGACGGCGTTTGTGACGATTGAAAAGATAAAAACCGAAGCGCTGAGAGAGCTCAAAGACATACCAAAAAGTGCATATCAGAACTACTTCTAGGATTGGAAAAAACACTGGCACGTATGTACATCTGAGGGGATAACTTTGAAGAGGACAAAATAGAAATTGATGAATAAATAAATATTCTGTTTAAAAAAAAATTGTCTAAAAACTGTTTTTCCGTTAACCAGCTGTCACACCCCTACGAACGACAATCCTTAGAAGTCGAAACTTGTGCGAGCTAAGTATTAACGAGGTCTTACTTTTGAACGTGTGATAAAAATGAAAATTCACCTTATATTTGAACAGAGTAGTATATACCTACTCTGCATACATGAACATTTTACCCTCAAGCCACTTAATGCTATAAAGTATATGGGCTACTGTAAAATAATTGGAATTTACTTGTACCGAGATATTGATGATCATGTGATATATACTTATTTGCTTTACTTTGCTTACTTATTTTTTGATGTCTGAAATATATTAAGATAAAGTTTAATAATAAAAGGGTAGTGAAGGTTGAAATTGTCATTGAAAAATATTTATATTTTGTTGGTGGAATTGGAGATTTTCAAAATATATAGTTTTCATAACATTCCTGATTTGATTCAGATGTATGTCAATAAGTCATGGGAATAAAAGTTCATAAATTATTTCAATATGTTGCCTGTATTGATTTTTCATTGATTTGTGGCAATATCAATTAGTTAAATTGAATATTGACTGTAAGGAAAATCCTCAAAAAGCAGAGCCTCCGGAAAAACTTTGGAAATAATTGGATGTATATTTACATTTATTTGGAAAAAGCCCTTCTGTGTTTACTCCACTTCACCACCTCTGATAGTGCCTGTCATTTATGGACCTTGTACAAAACCAAAGCACTTTCCAACTTTCTTTTGGATTGATTTTTTTGGGTACTGTTTGATAGAGTCTCTTCTGATTCAATAACCATCAATACTGGCATTCAATTCAAAACGACATAATATATATATTATATCTTCTATTAATTATCTGCGAGCGCTTTCGACAGCTGGCGCTTGCAGATAATTAATAGAAGATATAAAGCTTCAAATCCTTTTTGTGAAATTTAATATTAAAATACTGAAAATAAAGGAAAATTAGTTGCAACATTCAAAAATAAAATAAAATATATATATATATATATATATATATATATATATATATATATATATATATATACACACAAATCGGAAAAGTCTAGGGATATTTTTATAACATACTAAATATCATAAAAATAAATGCATGAGGTCGTTTAATTTCGATTAAATTGGTACACTCGACCACCCTGTAGATTTCTATGGGTTGAACAAAGCCTGCAAAAACGGTAACTAATCTTTTATCAAGTTTTTTACAAACTGTAGGTTTTCGGCTAAAATGAATAATCTGAAAGTGTCGAGTTTGTACATTCTATGCAGTTCTTGCTCAGCAATTAAACTGGAAATATTGTGCTTTAACATGGAACGCCATCACTTACCATTGGCTGAGATGAATAGAGCTGTAGGGCTTCTTCAAGATGGCATGCGACAAAATGATGTAGCTCTTTGTTTGGGGGTCTCCCAAAGTGTTATCAGTCGATTGTGGCGGCGTTTCCGTGAAACTGGCAGTCCAGCCGAACAACATCCAGGGCGAGGACGCGCTACAACTGCAGTTCAAGACGGATTTTTGGTCTTAACCGCAAGAAGACAACCGACAATCACAGCACCTGAGTTGGTTAACGTGTTGCAACGCACCAGGTAACCATTGGTCGTGATACTGTCAGAAATCGACTGCATGAAGCAGATCTCCACAACAGAAGGCCACTTAGATGTCCACCTTTGTCGAGAGGCAATCGCGGTAGAAGATTAGAGTGATGTCAAGAACATCAAAACTGGGATGCAAATGATTGGGCCACAGTTTTGTTTACAGATGAATCCAGATTTGGATTTCATCCAGATTATCGTCGAGTGAGACTGTGGAGACGACCTGGAAATAATGAAAGTTTGAGACACGTCCAGGAAGTCCACACATACAGAGGTGGTACAGTAATGCTATGGGGCGGAATCATGATCGGCGGCAGAACCAATCTCGTTTTACCAAATCGCTCCCTCACAGCTCGACAGTACCTCGACACCATTCTTCTACCTATCGTCCGTCGGTTTGCTGGTGCTGTTGGTGAAAACTTCCACCTAATGCACAATAATGCTCGTCCACATGTCGCTCACCAACGAAGGAGTTGATGTATTGCTATGGCCAGCACAATCACCGGACCTGAATCCCATCGAACATGTGTGGGACATGCTTCAACGAAGAATTACTCCGCATATGGGGAACATTCACACAACGTTTCAATTGAGAGAGCTTTTAATCGCTGAATGGGCAAATGTACCTTAACAAGACATTGACAATCTCATTTTGTCGATGCACGATAGATGTTGACACGTAATAACCCAGCGTGGAGGGCATACTTTGTACTGATTCCAATTTTTTTTGTATTATGATTTTTTTTAGGGGTGCCAAAGAGCCAAATTTTTTTTAGTTTTGCTTATATGCGCATTCAGTATTTTTGACCATTTAATAAATTTTGTTGTAAGTTACATTCGTTTAATAATCACCCGTCAACTATATATATATATATATATATATATATATATATATATATATATATATATATATATATATATATATATATATATATATATATATATATATTATATTATATATATATATATATATATATATATTGCAATGTAGGTTTTCACGGATGGTAGAATATGATGTGTTGTCTCAAATATATTAGCATAAAATCTTGCGAATACATAAAAAATTAAATTAATGTCGTCATACAGAAAAAGTAAAATATATATAAAAAGTTTCAATAATAGAAGTTTACGTCTCACAACAATTATAGATACTGTGTGTTTATAAAATAAACGTCAAGTCTCATTACGTTTTTCCATCATATATTTTTTTATTAACTTTTTGAAAAGTTCAATAGAATCTATATCCTTTAATTCTGGGGTTAAATCATTGAAAGCTTTGAGTCCTTCAACAAAGACAGAATTTTGAGAAGTCTTTGTCCTTACTAGAGGTAAGTAAAAGCAATTTCTTGATCTGGTTGGGTATTGGTACAGTTCAAAATTGTAACTTATTTTATCAATTAAGTATTTAGGTGCCCGTCCTGTTTTGATTTTAAAAATGAAAATAAGTGTCTGGTATATTATAAAAAAATCTCAAAAAATTATTCTTTCTTTCAAGAGTGGTCCCACATCTTAGTAACTCAAAAGTCACAATTTACAACTGTATAATTCTAACATATTTTGACTTATGTGCTATATTATTGTATCTTCTGAATCAAAATAAGTTAGGTCAGTTACAAAAACTGCAAAAAAGTGGTAGGTATGTGTATAATTCTGAGATGAAAACAGAAAATTGTTTTGTTTACTTCATTTTTATTCTTTTGGTTGAACCTTCAAATATACATGTTTTTTTGTTAAAAATTACTCAACTTTTTTAGAATCATCAGATTTATTCGACAGTTAGTTCAGTAGTTAATAATTTCAATTTTTGTCCAAATTGAACAAAAATATATTTTTCATTAAATCAATGATAAAGAACGCTTGATTTGAATCAGTCCAAGCCTGGTATGAATTCCCCTTTACGTTGTATTTGAAAAATAATCAAGAAAAGAAAATTGAAACTTTCTATGTTTTTTACCACTTCTACTTGTAACTAACGTATTTGAAACTAACAAAACTGCTGTAACGTTAGTTACATAGAAAGTTTCAATTCTCTTTTCTTCATTATAATCTCCTACCACGTAGTAACGGCTACATCCATCAATTTATTATTTGAAAAATCTCAAGTATAACTTTGAAAACATGTTGAATTTTAAAATAAGAAAAAGATTCTAGAACTAGAATAAACAATCCTGGGGAATTTCAGAATATCCATAATAAAATTGTAGTTTTTTTTGCCTCATAATTATTGATTATTGATCTGTCCCTGGCCCTTAGCTACATCACTTATGCACTGCCAAACTCCTTCAGTGTTTTGATCCCACAAGGTGATTTTATTATCTCCACCAGACACTGCCAGAATATTTCCATTCAAAGACCAACTGACATTCCATACAACATCGTCAAATGTATGGAGAACAGTAGAATTCCAGTTGATACAATCATTACTGGTCCAGATGACTACTCTTCGATCTTGGGAGCAACTTGCTATGATAAATCTGTGGAGGCCTACTGAGGGAGCCCAAGCCACATCCCTAACCCAGTCGGAATGTACTTCTAATTTTGATTCTTCTACCCACCTAGAGAAATAAAATTATGTTTTGAAGAAGCTTTGTTGATAGTTGAAGCAAAAATAATATTTCCCGCAATTCATTCATTCATTCATTATCAATAGATAATTTCAATAAAGAACTCAATATCATCGAGCAAATTGCAGTAAACAATGGGTTCAAAGCCGAATTAATAACCAAAATACTGTCCAAAAAAGTCTACGCAAAAGCGATTCGAGACGTTTTTCCTATTGATAAGTTAGATAATCAAAATTATAGAGCTTTAACATATTTTGAACAATCAACGGAAAAAGTGGTTTCATTTTTAAGGAAACGAGATATTAAAATTGCATATAGAAAAAGTAATAGGTTGGGAAAAATTCGAGAAATCAGGAGTATATAAATTAAAGTGTGGAACGTGTCCTGTTTAAAAATCTGTTTAAAATCTGTTTTTCCGTTAACCAGCTGTCGCACCCCTACGAACGACAACCCTCAGAAGTCGAAACTTGTGCGAGCTAAGGATTAACGAGGTCTTACCTTTTAACGTGTGATTCCTAACACGGGTTGGACTGTAGCAAGTGAAGATCGATCGTTCAGACTAGGGCTTGAACCACCGACCAACACGGCAGTCAATTCGAGTGAGTGAACAAAGCACCCACGCCGAACCGCTTGGCTACCAAAATTAAGTTCAACATATTCGAATCATCTTTTAGAAGAGAATCATATCTTTAACGAAGAGTTCGAAATTTTACACACAGAAAATAAAGTTTTGAAACTGAATCATTTGGAAGCAATGGAAATTAATAAACCTAAAAATTCATACAGTATAATGAATGACCAACTGGATTTGGATAGATCACCGTTATTGAACTTGTTTTCTTAGAAAAACCAAGAAATAATCAGTATTATTGAAGTAGAAGTGAGGTAATATGCTTCAGGTGATCATAATTGAAGAGGTGTATCCGGTAGAGGTAATTTGTGGGAGGTAGTCTCAATTATGATTACCTGTAGTATATAAATGTTAGTGTAAGAAGCAATTTGAGTATTCAAATCACTGTTGATAAAGCTACTGTTGAAATAAAGTTTGTGGAGATCAAATCGTGAGGTGTAGTTTATGAAAAAATGTTTTATCTGTCATTGTGCAAATGAACATATATGTAATTATGAGTTTTATTTGCAAAATTCATTCTAACATATTCAAGTAGGTAGCACTTTATTGAGAGATTTTTCATTACATAGTTTACCAAACTGTAACATGTGTTTCACTACACAATAACTTCTTCAGGCGTTATCAGTTATCACACTAAGGAAATGTGTTGCATAACACTGCTATTAGTTTCCTGTACTAAGTAGATTTTCAACTTTGATAGCCTGTCTAATTGTTCAAGAGTATCCTGTCGCCAATATGTGTTGGAAGAGAGAATTCGGGGTGACTTTTCCCCTTCACTGCTAGTTTGTGTTCATCTTTGAGTATGTTGATTCACCTGTTGGTCTGGCCGATGTAAATCTTGTCACAGTCTTGGCATGGTACTTCGTACACTCCTTGGGACTCCAGTGGTGTCTGATCCTTTGGATTACAGAGCATGAACCTTATTGTCCGTACTGGTATGAATGAAGTTGCTATGGTGTATTGGCAAAGAATTATGCTGATTTTGTCTGTTGTTCCCAAAATATATTGTAGTGTGGTTGTTATGACCGGTGTATCTCGGGTTTTCTGCTGTTTTCGTGTTGTCTTGGAAGGCGCTTTTATAATTTTCTGAGTAGTTATTCGTTCGTAGGGTTGTCTCGATCGTGTTCAACTCTTGTTGTCCGTGATCATTATCTGCCAGCCTCCTCGAACGTGTTATCAGTGTTTTTGCCACCGAGTGAATTTTTTATGGGTGTTGGTGAGAATTTACGTTCAGGTAACTATTCGTGTGTGTTGGTTTTCGATATACCTTGTGGCCTAGTGTACCATCCACCTTTTTCATAATCAACACATCAAGGAATGCGAGCTGGTTCCCATCTTCAACTTCTTTCATGAATTTGATCCGTGGATGGATTTCATTCAAGTGATTAAAAAACATTGAAATTTCCTGGTGTCCATGTGACCAAATCACGTAAATGTCATTGACATATCTCGGCCAGAGTTTAAGTTTTAAGTGTGACGTTGCTACTGCTTTAGGTTTCATGATTTGGTCACATGGACATCAAGAACTTTCAAGGTTTTTTAATCACTTGAATGAAATCCATCCACGGATCGAATTCATAAAAGAAGTTGAAAAGGGTAACCAGCTTGCATTTCTTGATGTGATAATGAAAAAGCCACGACGGTACACTATGCCACACAATATATCGAAAACCAACACATACACAAATAGATACTTGAACGCAACACCACAGGGAAACAGCAGACTTACATCAGCCAGACCAACAGGCGAATCAACATACGCAAAGATGAACACAAACTAGCAGTGAAGGGAAAAGTCACCACGTCTTCTCTCTTCCAACACGTATTGATTGGCGACAGGACACAACATCTATTTCGAGAACACAAAAATACTAGCAAGCAATGAAAACTTTTACTCTCGAACAATCAAAGAAGCTATCGAAATTGAAAAACAACCTATTAATATGAACAAGAGGGATTATTAAGAACATAGAGATCTGTTACACTTTTGATTGGTTGTATCTTCGAAAGTAGACCAGACTTCATAAACTAGCATGAGCCATTGAAATGAATATTCATCACAAATGTCATATAAAATAACTTACCTATCACCATCTTCTTTCCAAATTTTTATTAGGTTATCACAACCTCCAGAAACCAGCCTCTTGACAGGTTGCGATTGTTGATCGGTCTCAGCATTTCCAAATATTGGCGTTATTGCCGGTGACCAACTAACAGCATTGCATCCAATTGCATGAGCATTCTGAATCTTTTTTGCATCCCAATTATTACTACCAGCATTGTAAGTTAAAATGGATATGGACCCATCACTGCTGCCACATGCAAGAATGAGCCCTAATTCTGCAGGGGCGAATTGAACAGAGTTGACACTAGAATCATGATTTGCATATTCATAGTATTTTGACCACTTCCTCTGTTGTTCTTTCCATATTATCACTTTTCTATCATAGGAACAAGATGCTAGGAGATTGCCGTATTTTGGATGGCTCCACGCTATTTGCCAAACGGGACCGAAGTGTCCTTTTAAATCATCTAAAAGGGTTGAGGCCCCATTTTTTATATCATATACTTTAACACTGTTATCTGATGAACAAGTGGCTAAACGCAAACCGTAATAATCCACTTCAGCATCGTGTATCATATCTTCATGGCCTGTGTCGATAGAATTCAATATTGAAACCATGTTATTAATTACTAATAAGTATAGTTTTTTTTAAAAAATCTTGAAAATATGGAACCCTAACCACAACTTCCACAAAACAAAAATGACGTGTCGACAGTGTTGCCAGAGAGAACATTTATTCAACAAAAATGTAATATATTCAACAAAATGTAATATACTGAAAAAACGTCATTTTTGTGAAGAAAATCAGAGATTTTTAATCGACCCCATGCTGGTATTTTCTCATTTTCAATAATTGAAAAAATTTAAAGAATTGTAATAAATAGTGAAATTGGAACCCCTGGCGTAGAATAAATCCAAAACAAGCACTTATCCTAATTTTCTGATTGTAGGTATTCAATCACTTGATAAAGCTACTGTGTTAGCGAAACATGTTGTGATACATATTTTCCAAATTTGTGGTGATCAAACCGTAAGGTGTAGTTTGTGAAACTTATCCTAATCACAGAGATGAAGAGGCCAACTTGGTTTGATGAAACGTGCGACGAGAATAGTATTTCATTTCTGGGGATTGGTAGAAATGCTTGTTTAAAATGAAAATTGTTGTTTCGAACTTTATACAGATGTAGAAAGATTAAACTTTTCAGTTCAATTACTGTGTTCAAACGTCTACCGAGGACATTTGAAAATAAAAAGAACGAAAGAGCAAGATGTATTAAATATTTTCCGATCTGAAGACGAATGCAGATTTTAGTCTGCTAAACGTTAAGATAAGATTCTATATGATTTTTAGCTCTTTTTTCATAGTCGAAATCATTAAATACAACAAGTTATTGATGACTGGAACATTCTTCTTTGTAGCAAATACTTTGAATTCTTATCGAGAGCGAACCACATTCTGGTATAACCATAAGTGTAGGAAAGACGCCATAATTTTCATTCGATAATGCATACCAAAAAAAAACGGTTTTTGCCAAATTTCAGGATATGAACCGACAGTCATCGCGCTGTATTTTGTATACACGTTCCATTCAGTCAGATGGCTTTAATGAATGAAACAAGTTTTCAGTTATAGAAGAGAAAACAAATTATCATTATATAAAAATCATTACAATTGAAAATGAATTTAAACAAATAAAATCAATACAATGCAGTTAGATCACAGACAGATTGACAGATATGAGTATATGATTTTGATTACATTTTGATTATATTACATATGCATAACGTTATTTTTGAAACATTTTGAACAATACATATGGATACCTCACAGTGATATTTCCAAGCATATCGCCCTCACGCCCTCCCATATTTATTATAGAAACGACCTATGATTTGTGAGATTTTTTTCGTGGATACTTAGCATACTAATAATTCATTTAACAAGGACTTGATTTTGTAAAACGGAATTTATTAAGTAGATTGAACATTAATTAAAATGCATAAAGAAATTTCATTCCACTATGCACTTGTCCAGCAAATCTGAAGTGAGTTTTTCAAAACATGTAAAGCATATAGGTCAAATATACATATAATATCTGATTTTTTACTTTTAACTCTTGAGAAAATTACTATCTTTTTAAAACACTCCATTACAAACGTGTAGCAGGTAATATTGTGTCTTTTTTATGTTCGTGTATTGTTGGATTCTTTCATGGAAAAGTGTCTGACGACAAAAAAACCATATACATGGTTCAAAAATAATATATAACAATCTTGTTTTGTTCAAAATGATGTTATCTCCCTCTAAATGTTTTTTTGTGGTAGAAAATGGAAAGTGCATAATTATTCGATTCTTTTCAAACTTGCGAAATTTCTTCATGGAAGAAGTCCATTATATTCTGCTAAATGCATCTCAATTTTTCATATATTAGAGCACTATCTATGTGATTACAAACTGAAAATCAGATGTATTTTTTTCTTTTTTCGTTCGTCATTCATATGTTGTTTATAATTCATATTGCCTCAGAGCATGCATGTGCAGTTTGATCATGAAACTGAGGAATTTCATAATTTTCAATTGGCATATTGGTTGGTTTACTGTGCCGTAAGGAAATCAGAGACCATTAAAAAAAGAGAAGGCATATTGGCAACGGTGCTGTCAAGTAAATTGAATGTCAACTTGTCAATTGCCTAGTCGTAGGTCGTAGTCGTCTCTCGTCGAACTCGATTTATACATACATATTATAATTTTTAATCAATCTATTTTAGCAAATAGCGAAAAGGTAAGGAATGAACATTTTTTATTTATTCTTATGTTGAAACTCATTTATTATTGTGTTCCATTTTCTTTTAAAAATTCAGCTGATATTTAATTTCCTAGATATGCTTTTATTACATAACTTTTTTTTTCCTTAGATGCTGTCTTCACAATTGTTGAACGGTTTGAAAAACAGTGTCAAAACTGGAGTATGCAGCCGGAATATTGGAATCCTGGCACCGTGTTTACAGAAAGCTTCAGATCCCATTCAACAACTCTTCATTGATAAAATTCGTGAATACAAGCAGAAAAGCAATAAGTAAGCTGAACAATGGTCTTTATTTCCCATAGAAAGTAAATAGGCAAATGCAAATAATTTTTGAAGAAGAAAAAAATTGCTAACAGCATAAAAATAGTTATAAAGGAATGAAAATAGTGGGCTATTTTCTTTCCTTTATAGCTAAGAAAATAGCCCACTGCATTGCAAGTAAAGTGAAGTCAATTTAATTTACGGGGGATGAAATGAGGTGAACTTTAAGGGTTTGTCATGATTTTCCACTGAAACTAGTCCTTTTGATAAAAGTTGAATTCAAAAGAATAATTGGAAATATTAAGATATTCAACTTCTGTATGAATTATGTTTACATGTATTCTGATATTTTCCAGGGAAAAATTGAATCTCTTTTTTATTCTTCAACAAAAATCATTTGTGTTTTACAACATAATTTGGAGACTTACCTTTCTTGACTTCCTAATATAGTGTGATTTAAAATAACTAAAAAAACGTAATTCATTACTATTTTTTGAATTGATTGTCATTTTTTAAATTGACAAAAATTTCCAGTTAAAATCTTTGAAAACCGTAAAATGCAATGTTACATTGAATGAAATAATTGTAAACTATTACAATATAAGATTTTGCAAAAAATCCAATTTTTTATCAGAGTATTAAATATTGGGTTTAAAATAATATCCGATAAAAAGAAATTATTACTGCAATTTTTTTATTATATACAAATTGATCCATCAGATTTCAGTGACGTTTATAAAATTGTGAATTATATACTAAAAAACGTAGTTTCATCAATTTGAAAAAAATATACATGTTCAATTAAAAAAGAACCAAGAATTTTAGCTATAAACAAATGTCATTCCATAAAAAATTAGAGCTGAATATTTCATCCATTAGTTTGTCTGCATCGCCCACTTGGTTTCAAAAAATTGATTGCAATGAATCTAATGATACCATCCAAATAAGATAAAGATTATAACTATTTGTTTCTTCAGGCAATAAAACTTATTGATAACTATTATTAGAATGGATATGAAGTATTGTGATTATAATGGGAAAATTGGTGTGGAGTTTTAGGGTGGAAAATGGTTTTTCACAATTTCGATTTAAATTATACTTTTTTATTTGTGGGTAAAATTTACAACTTTGGTGGGAACATTTTTTTCTCACAAAATGGACCTTAAAAAAGTCACCCATTATAGTTACCCTTTGTGCGACAACTTCACTGATGTACCATCATAACCATTTAATTAGCACATTGTAAAACTTCATTTGAATTAAGCTCTAAAATGAACAACTTTTTGCTAATTCAACCGACTTTGTATATCTTATGTTTTTGATTTTCCCATGCAGGCCCTCTTTGTCTGGACACATTGTATACATTTAGTAGGAAAATTATTAGTATTCTATATAATTTATGCAAGTTTCTGCATTATGCATTTATAATCTTGTTCATCATAAAATGAAAACAAAATTATACCCATAAAACTTTTAAACATGTCTTCATTTACATTTTGAAAAAGCATTTGTTGCTAGGTTTTTTTATAACTGATGAAAGCTCTGAACGCATTAGTTATATTCCTATATTTCATGTTTCACATCTTTGATGAGGATTATGCCTTACTATAGTGCTCAAACCTTCCACTCCTCAATCCGCCAACTGTTCGCTTCTGAAACTCCCTGTTGAGATCACTAGAAATTTCATCTTCAAATTTATCTGATCACCATAGATAAATTCGAATGAATTATGCTCTGTCTGTAATCAGATTGTTTTAAAACATCTTTGAATGCCCAATCTACTTTTCCATAAAACCACCTAAGGCCGATTACTTGTCCAATCTAGATAATTTAATTTATTCTTTGGAAAATATATCGGGAACCAATAACAAAATAATTTCCAACTATTTGTCAAACATCCTCTAACTTATATCATTTATAATGTATGAATAACCGTAGTAGCTTCACCTATGCACCAATATATAAGAAGTCCACTATCTCTCTTGCTATGATTTTTTTTTATTATTACTATCATCTGTTATTTTTTTGTTACTCCAAAATAACCATTTTTCCCCAATCACCAAAAATGCAATACTCTTCTCCTTGGAAATGAATAAATTTAAGTGTGGACAGCATAAGGTGCAATCAACTTTTGGTATTAAATACTTAAATAATTATTCAACTAGGCTTTGCTATCCTCTACACTCATTTTGATAATTTCATCATGTATAACTATTTTCAAAGAATTATTTGAAGCCAATTTCTTTCTATTTTTCTCATGAGTCTGGCATCATTTATTTATTGAATTATCTTTTCACAAACTGGTACCTTGAAACTGAAATTTCTTGAGATGCTTTATTATCTACTAGTTTTTGCCCGCGGCTTCGCCCGCGTAGAATTTGGTAGTTGTAGTACTAATTAGTACTAAGTTCCAATATTTTGACAGAATCAGAATCAACGAACAGTGCTTTCAAAAAATTGTTCTATAGCACCATCTAGTGGAGAGTAACAGGAAAATTGATTGCCTAAAAACCTTCTCTTTGAAAAATTACTATACATGTCAAGTTTTATAACGATCCAACCAACCAACCAACAAACAAACATCCATTTTTATATATTAGATTAGATTGTCAAGAATTTGTGGAATAATAAAAGGTGCTAAAGACCGAGACCTTTTTGCTTGATCTATTTATCTAATTTACAACTTCGAACTTATCTAAAAGAGTAAAACTGCCTAATCCAAAATAGACATTGTAGCTTCAATAAGTTACCCAAGTTTGAAGAAGGTTAAATATTTGGATTGGTTAAAATTTGTAACACTAGTGTTATCAAGTTTTTTAACTTATAAATCAATCTTGATATTTCTGACTTTATTTTAAATTTATTTTATTTCAGTGGTAAAAACTTGGTTGAACCAACACCTGAACTTGAAAAGGAATTGAAAACCGAACTGGAAAAAGTTGCAAGGCAATATGGAGGCGGACCTGGAGTCGATATGACTAAGTTCCCATCTTTCAAATTCCAAGATCCCGTAATTGATCCTATCAACTTGGAAAAATAATTTTGTAGTTATTGTTTCAATAAATAGTCGTTAGAAGTGTATCACTTCATTCTTCATAGTAAAAAAAATCTCTATAAAACTGTTTCAATAAAACACTTCAATAAATAAAAAGTTAAAAATTAACACCATTTACTACACTAATTTCAGAGTCTGTTCAACTGTTTCACTTAAAGCTGGCATATCAAATCTCCTTGCTAAGGACAAGAATGTCTGGAGAAGTTTTATCAAGTCAGTTCTTGAAAGCAGACATTTGAAATCGGATGAGCACTGACAATGTTTCATCAGATTCTCAAGTTTGATCTGAAAAAAAAAACATTTTATATATACTTCATTCAATACTGGAGAGTTTTCAAAAGCAAAACACTTTATTATTAAAATCAACATAAAAGCTTCTCCCAAACAGTGATATATCTGATTGCTTTAAAATTGACACCTAGGTGTAATTCTTGAAATATATGTGACTCTTGGAGCCTAGTTATATATCATTCTTATAATTTCAATCACTGTAACTGCCCAAATGGAATCATATGTTCAAATATGATTATGCCTGAATATCAAAGCTTTGCATAAATGCATCTACAAAAATTCCCAGGTTTAATTTGATATTATGATTGTGACAGAAACTAGACCCTCATACTGAAACAACTCAAATGAATATGTAAATTAAATAACCTCACCAATACAGTAAATATATACAAGAGACCGAAAAGAAAAATTAATTGCCATACTTCACAGATTTACATAACCTCATGAAAATTAGATAACTTCAATTAAGGCTCCTTATCGAATACCAACAATTTATTGTATGACATCCAAAAATCTCAAGATCATATATTCAAAACCTCATATAGCAAGACATTTTCAATTCGAATGGAAACGTCATTCTGAATTTCACTGAAATCGAAATGAATACGCGGCATGCATCCAGCCGTGTCATGTAGGTCAGCCATTGTTGACAAATACGACTTGACTCATTTACGTGCTTTGTTCAGATATGATTGTAGCCTGAAACAAATGTTCTTGCTGAAATTTCACGTTATTCGCGTAATAAAATTTATTTGATTTGAGAATTGATGTTTTGTTCTTATATTGATGCTTTCAGTTGAGAATATTTCAGGAAATAATCTTTACGAGTACCACTCGACGTAAAAAAATGTCCTTTGATAAATGTCCCATTTTTTCCAAATCGAACTTTATTGTTTTTCAGCAAAACCAATCGAGCAACCACTCGTCCTACGGGATCAAGATTTTATCAAGCAGTTTGCTCTTAAGATATTGCTCGATAAAGTTTTCATTAAATGGAAATTTTTAATAAAATGTTGAGGTCTTGTGGTATTATTATTGATAAAACTTCTCTCTTGTATCATCAATAAACCTCTCGCAGTCCTAAATTCGTAAAGCGAGTAAACCATTCAATGAGCCTTTAGGGACGCGTAATATATAAAAAAAAATTATAAAGAAAATTTATTTCTCAACATTAAATAAATATCTAAGATTGAGAAAAATCCCTGGGAAACAATGATTTTATTGATGTATTCATTTTCTGATGAGTTGCAGAACTCACAGGTCGGTCGGTTCGACGTGGGTGCTTGTTTACTCACTCAAATCGACCGCCGTGTTGGTCGGTGGTTCAAGCCGCAGGCTGAACGATCGATTTTCACTTGCTATCGTCCAACCCGTGTTAGGAATCACATGTTAAAATGTAGGACCTCGTTAGTCCTTAGCTCGCACAAGTTTCGAATTCAGAGGGTTGTCGTGCGTAAGGGTGCGACAACTGGTTAACGGAAAAACATATTTTAACATAACTATTTTTTTTCTGTGATATACATATAATTATGGTTAATTTGTGAATGAAGAGGTGGACCCATAAATAAAACAATTTATAAATAATCAGTAATTTTTTATGAATACCGTAAGCTATTCCAAAATTTAACTCCGGAAGTTATCAGTTCAATGAAACCTATTTCAAAAACTATTTTTGAACATTCATTATAAAACTGAAAAATGAAGTATCGTCAGGGCTTGATGACATTTTTGCATTTCTCATTAAGAAAGTTTTATATTAAATTATTTTACCCCATATGTACATTATTAATTTTTTCTTCACTTGTGGATTTTTCTATCAGTCATAGTCTTTCTATTAGTTGAGAATTACCGGCCTATTACATCCTGTTTCTCAAAGTTCTTTCAATACTCATAGCTTAAACGACTAATGATCTTTGTGATGATTCATCATATTTTCTCTGTCGTGCCGTGTCTTTTATGATCTCAGCAGGACATTCGAATGAGTACATTATCTGTTTATATCAAAATTGTACTTGCATGGCATTCCTGGAATTTTTTACAACAGGTTAAAGACTTTTCAATGACTAGAAAGCAATACATAAATATAATGAAAAAAAAAATTAAAACTATGTCTAGTCTGTCCTTGGGCCAATTTATTTTCCAAACAGTTCATAAAATCATATTACATGAGAAAAACAAGATTTTATAGCATAGTAACGCTTCCTAAGATATAGTTGCAATTATTACAGAGGAAAAAATTATATAAGAAATTAAAAAAGTCCTGAAAATACGTTTTACAAAAAATACTCATACAAGCCTTAAAAAATGCTCTGGTTGGTAGTTCAAAGTTACGTTCAGATAATTATAATATGTTTGTTTGTTGATTTCATCATAGTTTTGATTAGTGAACAATAATTGAAGTAAAAGGTATTAAAAAAAGTAAGTCTTATTTCCCGAGGGGGATACTTCAGATGGGACAATTATCTTTAATCTTAAAAGATTTGTAACATATGGTTACTTATCCTCTGGTTTCCAAACTAATAATTTCAATATCAGTTCAGTTATATCAGCGACAGCTTATTAACGGAAAAACAGTTTTTAAACAGATAATTGGAATAGGCATATTTTTCCATATATAGATATATCTCAGAAAGCGGTTTGAACTTTTTCAATAGTCAATGGATTCCAGATAATCCAGCAGTATTCAAGCTTTGGTATTAGGAAATACATTCTTATAAGCAATTGTACTAATTTTTGTATTTCTCACAATAAATATGTTGTTTTGTCACGCCTCACTAGTTGGACCAAAATATTTCTGATAAGCTTTCAAAGAAAATAAATGAAAATGCTAATATAGCTTAATTTAAAATTCGCCTGAAGGCTTATTTGACTAAAAATATATATTTCAAATAAATTTTTTACTCTGTTATCTGATATCTTTGGGAAAGTGAATACAAAAATTTTGAGAATGTTCCTAAAATGTACTGTAAATTCTTATTTCAATTGTCACATATGCTACAAGACATTATAGAAGAAAGAAAAATAAAAAAAAAATAAAATTTTTCAGTGATGCTTGTTTTATTTACCTGTGAACATTTCTTGCATTGTAAATCCTGTAAATTGTAAGCCAGAAATTTGCCGTTTACGATACTCAGAAGGGTGCATTCAATTTCAGAACTGTCATATGCTGTCTTGCACAATGGACAAAGCCATGCAGAATCTGATCGATGCTGATCTCGGCCCAAATCAATATCACGACAATGGTTGCAGGCTTTACAGATGATCTGAGGTATAATGTAAGAGACAGTAGGATCTTTCCATACTGCCTTTTCTGAAAATTCACCAACACCTGTGGGAGAAATAAAAAATGTTATTTTAAAGCTTCAATTTTCTCTATATAATGGAATTACCAATACTTGATGAAAATCCATGATAACATATTTATACTATATACTGAAACACATATTGGAGTATTTTTACTGTTTAGTGAAAATGTCACATCAATTCATTACATACAACATAATTTTTGACTGATTGAAAGTAATTTATGAATTTAATTATTTTCACTACCCTATTGAATTAACTGTTTTCTGACTTTTTACACGCACTTACCAATAAGCCGAAGTAAATTACTTTTCAATTCATCTACTGCATCTTTCACAGCTGAGTCTAAACTCAATATATGGCATATAGCCTTTACAAATTCAAGTGCAGCACTGGTTCCATCAGGAAGTGGCTGTAGACGACTGTTTATTTTTTCAGTCAACCTAAAAATACAACAAAATATGCAATTTTTATTGTTTTGAAACTGTTTGTGGTTTTGAGGCTGTTGGAATTTCTTCGTCATTTCGCCGGCGCGAGTGGATGGCAACTTCAGATGTCTGTGTAATCGCTTGTAAGGTTGAAGGTACACTGGAACACTCGTGGACACTGGCTATATTTATGAGTGGCCGGAGAGGAAGAACGGGCCACTTCTAACTAATCACGTGCGGGTTGTTCGGCGGGTCCAATCTGCTAATTAATCAAGAGTGACCCTTCCTCCTCTCCAACCACTCATAAATATAGCCTGCGACCACAAACACGCCAGTGAGGTAGCGATAACAGAAATCTCTGAAGATGTCAGCCACTTGTGCCACCGAAATGACAGAAAAACATTCCAAGAGACGACAGCCTAAAAACCAGAAACCCCAAATTGTTTCAAAAGATAGCCGCTAAAGCCTAAATTTCTACTGTGATTGATCTGTTCGAAAAATTGCTTACTGAAATAAAGTTTGACTTAGCTCTCCGGCCAATAAGTTTTTGGCAAAGTCAATAACATCCTCATACTGAGCAATACCAAACGATGGCTGACTTAGTACTGCAGGTGATATGGTGGTATTCTCGTTTTGTTTCAGTCGGACATAAATAGCATTGATGTAACCAGCTATTACAGCATTGAAACTATCTCTACATCTCGCTTGTTCTGGAAGAAGTTCAGCTATATTCCAATTCATCACAACTTGTGGCTGAAACCAATTCATATTACTGAACTATGAGTTTATTCGAAAGCAAAAATTAGTTTTAATCTCATTTATACTAATTGAAAAATAAAAAGTTATTTTTGTATCATTTAAAATCTCTAGGAGGAAGTAGTTGTTCGAATTTAATATATTACTAAAGAATCAATTCAAGGACTTCACCTCATTATTCTCATCCTCATCCCCTTCATCTTCGTTTTGAGAATCTTCCTCTTGAGATTCGCTTTGTGTGCCTTCTGGTGCCTTTCCTTTAATTCCTCCAAAGTTTGCCAAATCCAACCACACTAGATGCTCCCAACACTGACTGAACATATGATGTATATAAATAATATCAGTCTAAGAAGTACTTTTAATTATTACCTGAATGTAATTTCCAAAGAATGAAATAGTTCTTTGTTGCGTATTGAAGTAACAACAAATTCAACATTGCCTAATGCATCTTCCACTTTCTTTCGTTTAGAACAAATAACAATTTTATTGAAATTTGCATAAATTATCATACAGCCAAGTCTTTTGAATTCTGCTACGAGTTGCAAAAACAGTTTTTTCATCAAATTTTGTAGAGTCCTCAATAAAGCTGGATCATACAAAAGAGATTTTGGCGAGCGCAGCCATCTGAAAATTTCATTGAAATATTAAGTATAGAGTTCATGAAGTGAATAAAGACATTTATTCATTTCATACACCAACTACATGGCATCAAACATGTCAATTCATACTTAATTTATCTAAAGCAGTTATCAAAAAAGTTACTTCAAACTTTGAACTGTGTATACATATAAACATACACAGGTTTCATAATAAAATGTGAAATTGGTAATGAGATCATGCATTGTTGCCTTTCAATCATAAATTAAATTACGGCACATGATATTTTGTAGATAATATTGGACGAGTGTGAGAAAGTATTGTTGTAAATCATGCCCTAAAGAAAATAACTGTGACGTAACTAAGAGCGCGCGAATTTACGATATTCGCTGCCATTCTAGATGTAGCGAGAATAATGGTACTGTCTTCGATGGAATTCTGAGGCATGTTCCAGGGCCTTCAATTGCCAAATATAAGCGCAATCCACTCGCCCATCGAGACAGTCAAGTGGAAGTTACAGTGCGGTACGCGAAGCGATCTAGTAAGGCGATAGACATTCGAATAATAGTTGAAGTTTTAGTTGAAGTGTTTGTTGTATTCAAAGTGAAATAAAGTTTAGTTTGGTAGGTATCTAAAACAAAGAATGGCTGAACATAGCAAGGATTGTAAAAATATACACAACCCACTGAAAACAAAGAAAAACCCCACTATCCTTGCAGTACATTGTAAGTCATCCCTTCATACTTTTGATTTTAATTCACTCAGTAATATAGGACAACAGACGATATTGAAAAGAAGACTCTTGAATGAAATGATTGAAATAACAAAGCATGGAACAAAATGTGTTAACAAAAGGTCGGATATTGAAAATTTACACACCTCATATTTCTATCTAATAGAAAAAATCAAACAATACTTCTGAATCATTAACAGACGATTTTTTCCAATTACAATTATCATTTTTTTCGTGGGCCTTTTTTGCATTATAAAGGAACGATTCACCGACAGTTCAGTTTGGTAATTTCTTCGTGTCTGTGTCAACGTTTTTCCTAAGTATTTATATTTTATGTCAAATTTATTTACGTCGCCCTTTTGAACTCGGAAAGCCGCCTAGATGTAAGTACTCATCAACGTTGTTTTCTGTAAAGTGTTCAAAGCGTTTTATTATTTTTTTAACGATTGTTATTTTACATAATTTAATTTGTTTTTAACAAAACTACATTCTAGAATCCAATTTTAATATGTATGTCTTGTTCTTATACTTCAGAGGCCTGAAGACGAAACAATAAAGTTTCGAAATCGACAATTTAGCAATTGGTTTTCTTCAACATTTCGACCGAATTCCCGCCAACTCGATAATTGAAAAAATATTTTCATTTTACGCATCTTGAAGGTCGACTGCCATGAAATCAACTTCGAACAATCAATTGCTGAAACCAGAATCGAGAAATGTTGATCAAATTCTCCAGAAAAAAATATTTTTGTGTGTATTATGTGTTTAATGAAATATTTGCGCCATTATTCTCAAGTTTATCTGGCTATCCAATCAATAAATTTGGAATATAGCTTTTATACCATAACGTAAGTATAGTTACAGTTTATTATCTAGCGAGGGATTTTCATACCTGTGCTACCTGTTATTTGCAAAAGTCAGTATGATCCAAACTTTATAGTGGACCATCATTCCTACCTATGTTGGGGCTATGCACTAATCAACTTTCAGCTTTCATGAAATAACGAAGGTCTGGTAGTCACGGGCTCTGTTCTTAGAAAACACTTGACTGGTTCAGCCTAGCACCACTGATAAGACCTAGGCGGGTCGAAACAACGGTGTCTGGTGTTCAATCACAAGTTCAACATGAGTGAACTGATTTAACAATTTTTAATCTCTATTATTGAAGTGAATGATGATGTAAAAGTTTGGTGTATGAATCGGCTATTGGCCAAAAGGAAATGATTGTTATAAAAAATTGAACCTCCCAAGAGAACAAATAACAATCTTTGCAGCAGGACATCCAAACAGATGATTATCAACAATCTGGAATGTTAAAACACATTCGTTCTGAACTTTTGAATTTAATCATTTTTAGGGACAATTTTCATAATGAGTTTATTTTTTATCAAGGGTGTGGACTCTTGGAGTGTTATTTTTAATGTGAAAGCCACCACTATTCTAAAGGGTATATGCCATGAATGAAATAAAATGATTGAATTATAATTCATTGATACTAACCTGTAAAAGTGAATAACCTGAAAATCAGCGAACACGTTTCGATACAATGATATATCTCTCATCCAAGAAGCTGCCATAGTTCTTAAAATTTTGAACGCCTCCGCGCATCTAGCTGATTCGTCGTAAGTGGTTATTGCTTGGTTTCCAGATATCATGTCATCTACAGATGTAACTGCTGATGCATCAAATGCTGTGATATTAGACATCCCTTCTATGTCTGTAACATGATGAGATTGGAGAAGAGTGTTGATGGCCAAGCTGTCAATGTCTAGCTCAACACAAACCATGGAATACCAGCCAGGCTCATTGCAAACTTCAGATGAGGCCTCCTGATTCTCTGCTAGAAGCCTAATAACAATGTATATGAAGCACATAAAAATATATAAAAATTTTTATTCCAACCAAAAATGAATGAATAGGGGTGAATAGTAAAACTGCATTTTTTACTAGTTCGGACTTCTATTGTCTAATATGATATATGATTTGAAATCTCTGAAAGAATAAATTAAATTTAAAACTGATATGAATGACAATTATTTTGAGCAATGAATAAATTACTGACTGTACACTGCATTTTTATCTTGGAAACAGTAAGTCTCATATTTAAAAGAAGAGAATGCTATAGATCAGAAAATACCTACTTTACCCGTCAAATTCACGACATACCTCTGCCTATTCCAATAACAACGTTAACAAAACATTCTGTTTTGTTTGAGAGTCGGAAGATTTTCAACCATTTACCTACCGAAATGAAAAGTATAGTGAACTACAAGGTATTCCGTAACCATGTAAAAGAACTTTTGCTCTTAAAAGCGTATTACAGCTTGGTCGAATATTTTGAAGACAGGCTTTGAGACCAGCTTCTGATTTAGGTTTTCTTTTTTAAACTTTTTACAGTTCTGGAAATTTTACATAACTTCGACTATTATATTTTATTATATTTTTATATTGTCTGCACCTGTTATTTTTATTTTTCTTTATAATTACTTGATAACTTGTATTTCATATATATATACATATATATATATATATATATATATATATACGCATCTGACGCATGATACCAAGCCCGCTATATGCCGAGGGTCAGTCGAAGCCCGGGTTGAGAGGAAGGTCGGCGGGCGTATATAAGATATATATTCGCTGAATATATTCAACATATATTACGAATCCATAGATATTCATTCGCTTATACAAAGCCCCATTGTATATAAGTATATATTTTGATGTTCTCAACAAGCCCATGTGATGTTGCCAAGCTATTTCCTCGCAGGTACAGCGAGAGTGGATATAAATTATATTTTAAATAGTACATTAAGAGTTCATTGTCGACGGTTGATGAGGAGAGCTAAATTGTTAGAATAGTCGAGAGTTTCGACGCCGACGGTACACTTCAGATAAAGTACAAATAACTTTAGAACAAATCATATCTTTGATTCATAGGTATGATAGGAAACTTCCATATGATTTTTGTTATGGCAAACTAAAAATACTTTCACTTGCCGTACGTTTTGCCTTCTTCAGGATAAAAAATTAACACTTTGATTGAAGTATCAAGTATGTTTACCTTATAGCTGGGTAAAAGTAATTCCTGTTCACAATTTGGGAAATTGAGAGTTTTTATATCTTTGACAATCTGCAACTTGCATCATTCAAAGAATTTCATTTGCACACAGTTGAAGATACATAATTTTTGTGTTTATTTGAGTTCAATTTCTGAAGACAATTTGATAAAAAAAAACAAATATTTTTTACCATTTTTGCCAATATCTGTCGGTAGAGTGTAACCATATAATACAAAAGTATTTTTCTTTTGGTTGATTTCCATTATGATGAATTGTATTATTATAGTTTTTGATTCATCCGTGTTAGGAATCACTCGTTAAAAGGTAATACCTCGTTAGTCCTTAACTCGCACAAGTTTCTCAACTTCTGAGAGTTGTCGTTCGTATGGGGGCGACAGCTGATTAACGGAAAAACAGATTTTAAACAGATTTTTTTCATGTCTCAAAAATTATTTTTCAATAGACTCGCATTAGAGCACCCTGCAAGCAAGGTAGAGAAGTTCAAATACTACATCAAAACTGTTTATTTTCTAGAATTTCTGGTAATTTATAAAAATATAACTCAAATTGGGGCTTTAAAAGTAACACGATTTCGAAGATTTAATTGGAAGTTGAATTATACGGAAATCACCTTTCCTTTTTGTCAGTTCTAATTACTACTAGACAAAAAATCAGAAGAAAAAACATATCCCGAATACCTACTTTGAAAAGGATATTGAATTATACAGAAATCACTATTTCTTAGTCAGTGTCAATATTGATAAATAAAATTCATTTACAGCAATAGCTCTCAATCTCTAGGTGGACCCTTGGAAGTTTCGGGTTGAAACATTGGTCTTAAACTCCTCATTAGCACTTTTGTTGAATTTATTCAAACGATGTCTCACTCAAACCTCCCTTAAAACTTTACAATTCTTTGGCACTGTATCGAAACAAATCTGTGACAATGACAGATCGTTTGAAACATTCTTACAATTTTACTCTAATTGCAGTCATCGAAATATCATGTAATGAAAGATGAGAATTTCTGAGGAGATATTATGTTATATTTGGTAATGGGAAAGTAGCAAACCAGAATTTTCCTCATCAAATTTTTTTTTCATATTATAACACAATTTTAAATTTCATATCGAACTGAATAATCAAAGTGATTTGAATGCATCTTAAAATGTCATAAATCATTCAATTTGAAACATTTTCATTCAACAATGAAAACGAAAATAGCGAAATCTGATAATTCATAAACATCCAGTTGAATGATTTTTGTGAATAACTAACAGTTTCAGAGAAAAAATTGTAGAGATAACCTGAGATATATTTATTTCATGCCATATTCGTGGGTTGGTACGGCTTTACCGTACGGAGAAAGAATCCCTCCATCTCTTCAATTATATATTGTGAAAGATTCAAATTTAAAATAAATTATGGAAAATAATGAAAGCACAATTTTGGAAAATGTTGTTTATTAACTGTGAAATAGTTGAATAACATAAAACATAAAATTAAAAATGTTGGAGTGTATATTATGAAATGCAAAAATATAAAAAATAAAATATCAAAGTAAACTGTATAAAAACTGAAATATTCTATTTCTGTGTGCGGTAACAATTATAAACAAATGTTTTAATTTGCATCCAGTTTGTGTCTGTGAATATCTCCTTATTTTCAGAAAGGAATTCAGTACATTCATGTTTTTTTGTGCTTTTTTATTCCTTAAGTACATGCTTTTTGAAATATTCCATACCAATTTTTTTCTCTCTTTCACTCCATTTCGTTCTTCTGCCGGCTAAATGATTCAATGTATCGGTTAAAAAATAAAGTTACATACACTTCTTTCTGGAAACTGCACATTCTTCTTCGTCTGAACTATCATTGGTATTACGTTCTGATTGTAATGGCTGACGTTTCCTATTTTTTCCACTATAAATGATCAAATTCGATTTTTTTTGCCGATTTTTCTGTTTTTTATTTTTTCCTAATCTGACGTTAACATGGAGGATATACACATATAGTTACTTCAAAGCTAGTTCTGGCATCTGAAGTTTCACCCGAACTATTAATACAATCGCAACCGCAGCTGTACGAAGTTGATGGAGGAATGTATTCTGAACCAGAACTTTCAAAATCGATACATTCTTTCTTGTTCTGAGTCAGATTCACTATTACTTTTGTTTTATATTTTTCCAGCATATGAAAAATATCAAACTGATGACAAAAATGTTTGTTGAACTCAAAAATCTCTAAATATTGATTCACAATGTAATTTTTGAAAAGGTAATTTTTGACTATTCGTCAAAAAATGTATATTCTAGAGCCATGAAACACAGAAATCGTGGTTCATAAATGTTATAAATTCAATATTGATGTGGTTCCAAATCATCTGTCTCAAACAATTATTGTTAAAGACAATGGTTGCAAATACCGGACTGAACAAATTCCTATGAGGAACTAGATCTTACCAAAAACTCAAGTGAAGTATCACCAAAAAAATTAAAAAATTTCAAAATAATCAACAGAAGGCCAAATTTCTATTTATAGCTCTGTACAGCCCTGTATATCAGGAAAGGATCATTTCCGGGCATACATTTTTCATTTGGAATGAGTTCGTTCATCGAATTCAAAAACACCATGTTCAGAACGGTTCTGAAATTCCCAGAAATTTATTGTTAGTATCACTTTAGAAAGTTTCAGAATAACACGGTTTCCTATCTCCTCTAATCTGGTGTTTTCTATGATATTCTCTAATTAACAACTCTTTTCTCGTGTTCAAAAAAAAAGTAAGTTTGATGAAAAGATTGATCAACGAAACAAAAAAGAATTGTGACAAATGTTCATAATACAGATGCTCCAATTTCACAAAATTATAATTGAGAATCGAACTTTTCTGCATTATTGTTTTCAACATTTTTGCTCTTCTTGTGCGAGACATAATGTCAGTTGAACGAATAACCTCAACACAAGAAATACTTTTATTGTCTCGAAATGCACTGAGAAGCCCGAGGCACGTGAATATAGCTCTCAAGTATAGTACAGAAAAATCATCAAATCTTGCCGCCGTATGGGCTTCGTATAATGTACGAAGCATTGTGGGATTCCTATAAACCGCGTTAAATGTCCATACTGTATATAATTATATACATTTACCGGCGCCACTAAAGTGGGCACGAAGCTTGATACACTTACTGTTCGGACCCAAAAGAACACTTTTCTTGATTCATTCCCTTGAACCAATTTTCTACGAGTGAAATTACAAGGAGTATTCTTTTGAGAAACCCATTCAATCACAAAAAAAACAAAAGTGAATCTATTACAACAATTTCGGGATTGTTTTGAGGTATTTTTATGGTACTGATTCCAAATTCAATCACCGTTTAGACCGTGGATATATTATTGAGCCTTTTAGTTAGTAAACAAAAAAAAATATACTGTATTTTTGTGGATTCCTGCTGAACTGAAGTCAAGAAATCTGAATTCGCAATATAAATATAGATTTCATCGAAGAGAGAGAATCAAATAGGTTATCTGCCTTTCAGCACAACTCAAAGATGCTGAAATTTCCAATGACACTCATAACACTCAATTTATTTGTCTAGTAAGTTGGTGAAAATGAAAACAGATTGTGTTGCATGGCTTGAATGCTGCAATTTTATATGACATTTTTAGAAATATTCGAACACTTCATGAGATGGTGACGAAATAATTGGAAAAGCTCAATATTCTCCCTAGTTGCAACCTATTGAATGTGGAACAAGAAGATAATGATTGTATTTACGAGATTGAACATCAATTTAATATTATATCAAGTATGTAGTGAAAGGATGATCAATGGCTCTCTAGTGTCCTTCTCGTCTTCGCCGTCAGGTGCAAAAATGAATAGAGAAATCTAGATATTGCTAAGCTTGGAAGAAGCTATACGTAGTATATGGTTAATTCACTTTATCATCAGGTCCTGTAAGCAAATGTGAAATTCGTAGCTTTTACGACATTGCTGAAGTTCCATGTATATTTTTTTCACGTTTCAAAGTAATACGTCAATTTTTTCCTTCTATAATAAACGAAAACTTTCTAACCAAGACTTTAAAAAAGTATTCTAGTAAAGTATGGTATCACAATTTTATTATATGTTTTTCAATCACTCATGCATTTTTTTCAAGTAATAAAAAACCTAAAATCGAATAATTTTACAATTCATGAAAACTGTAGACAAACACAAAATAACTCGTTACCTACCGCTTTGGGCTTTGTATAATGCACGAAATATTGCGGGACTCCTATGAACCGCGTAAACTCTGCACATTATACGTAATAATATACATATACCCGTACCTCCTAACTAATCAGGCTTCATCTAATATTTTAGAAGGATACTGCATTCCATTGAGAAAGTAGTAAACTTGTTCCAAAAAAAAGTTTTTGGCTACATCAATACTTAACAACCTCTTTAATAGTCAAATTATAAAGGGTTATAGTTGAAAAGAAAAACTTACAAAAATCGAAAGTTAATTAAATTTGACAATCTTCAAGTCGTTTCAAAATTGGTATAATTTTGAGAAACCTCATAAGTCAAAATTCATGCCATCCAAAGATTAACACCGTCCTACCTTTTAACATATGATCATTAGAGTTCCCGAAAATAATCTCATGAATATGCGCTCAAAAAAGATGAAATATCTTCTATATATTAAAATTCAGCTTTTTCTTAGCAAAAAAAAATAGAAAATTAAGGTTGAAAAAATAATAAAACTCTGTGAGCATCTGGCCTGTAAATATCTGAAAAAAATCCCAATACCGTAAAAATCGACTAATTTTCAATTTATTAAGTTGCAACAAACAGCACCCCATATAGCTAGTTATATTCGGAGATGAGTGAGTGATTCTTCTTCTTCTCAGATATTGTAGTATACTATTAGCTATCCAGCTCAGTATAGCATAACAAAATGTGGATACTAAAAATTCGGAGTTTCGTCTATCTAACGCCTGAATTGTGATACAAAACAAAACGTTTCCCATTGATGCCAAATATACGGGCTTTGTATAATGCGTAGGATCTAACGGGACTCTTATGAACCGAGTAAAATCTGCACAATATATATAATTTTATACAGATCAACTAACGCGCCCCCTACCTGAGACCGCGTGAACCAAAGGTGTATATCTTGAGATGTTTTCCGTCATTACGAAGCCTGGGCTATATTTCGTCTATGAGGTGCCCTACCCTTTCCTAACCGAATAAAAACGATATACACGTGAATTTTTACGAAGCCCCAGACCGGGCTTCACAAAAGTGTATCAGGCTTGGTATAATCGGACGTGTGTAGCGTTTTGGGCTTCGTAATGAGGGTTTATACGTCTATATATATATATATATATATATATATATATATATATATATATATATATATATATATATATATATGTGTGTGTATGTGTGTGTGTGTGTGTGTGTGTGTGTGTGTATGTGTGTGTGTGTGTGTGTGTGTGTGTGTGTGTGTGTGTGTGTGTGTATATATGTGTTATATATGTGTATGTTATTTTGTGTAAAAGTTTTCATATGTATATGTTCTGTTTGAAATCTGTTTTTCCGTTAACCAACTGTCGCACCCCTACGAACGACAACCCTCAGAAGTCGAAACTTATGCGAGCTAAGGATTAACGAGGTCTTACCTTTTAACGTGTGATTCCTAACACGAGTTGGACGATAGCAAGTGAAGATCGATCGTTCAGACTAGGGCTTGAACCACCGACCAACACGGCAGTCAATTCGAGTGAGTGAACAAAGCACCCACGCCGCACGTTGGGCAAACAATATACAGCTTCTTTGAACTTCCTCTTGAACCAGTGTTGCTCTCTGTAGATGATCTCAGCTTAGGACCACTTGATGTTATGTTGGTGAGTCCAAACATGCTCTGCTATTCCCGATTTGCTGGTTTCTCCTCGCTGTGTGTTTCTCCTGTGCTCGGCAATGCACAGGATTAGCTGCTCGAACAGGGTATCCGATAAATGCAATTCATGGAATCGCAGTCCGCGTTTGGTGGCCTGGTTTTCGTGAATCTGCTACGGATGGTGTTTCCGGATCTGAAGCAGGTTCTGATGTACTCGGAAACAATTTTTTGTTATCCTTTCCGACAATTTTCTAACATAGAGAAGGGCAAGCACTGGTTGTGACGGCTTCTCTTACATGTGAGGCTCTTGCTGTCTTCTCCCCAAAATCTGTTCCATCATGGAGATCTTTTTTGAATGGTTACACCAAATGATGATATCATATTAGACAATGGAAGAACGAACTAGTAAAATTCACCATGAAACATTGTCGGCCACTTTCAAACATTCGAGTGTATCGCCACTATAGATGTGACAGTACTTGCTATTTTAAATTTTGATGTACAGTTTGTAGAGTGACTTTTCATCTTTCTGATACCTTGTATTTACATGAAGTTTATTTCATTTCAATCGACTGTTAATGTCCACATGTAATTAGTCACGAAGACACTTTATAAGGTGGCATCTTCTAAGATAACTAGCCAATAGAAACACCTACGTGAATAGATCAATCCAAATATTTCGTATCCTTCAAATCCGATTTTTTTTTACTATTTTAGAACATTCCACAATCTATATGAGAATAAATTCGAACATCCTGTTACGGCATTTCGTATAAACAATTGAATTGAGTTCTTCAACAAAGACTTTCAAAGTAACATAAGCCAAGAGGATGATGGAAGAACAAAAGCAGGTGTGTCAAAAAATCCTTGAGATATGACTAGAAAAAAATCAAGCCTCTCTCAGGATAAAACATTTGATAGCAAAGCTAACACATTATTTGTAAAATAGGAAATAAAATTGTGAAGAATTTGAACAAAAATCTTCAATATAACCACCAATGAGAACCAAAATGCTTTCTCAAAAGAATTTTGAGCTGAACTGTGTTGAAACATACTTTCCGAATATTCAACTAATCCAATGATCAAGCAAAGCAGTGCAAATAATAAGAGTTAATGAAAAAAATTATGATCAGGGGCTGAGGTGATACAATCTATGAGACCAATGCTTCTTACATTGGATTAATTCACGGTTAAGGAGCAGTGACAATTTGGTTGTTATGGAAACAATTTATGCCAGAATTATGAAATCCATATTGAACAAAATATTTTTAGAATATAAAAATCTTCATGAAGTTACATAAACTACTTCTTTTGATGAATTGAAACATCCCATATTTTGAAAGGTAAGTTGTAAATGAGAAACAATGAATGTGAAATGTTAGTTTAAATATCAGAACATATCGTACAAAGATATCCATTTTTTGAGAAATCAGGATATTTTCTTCCTGTTTGCCTGTTTAATTAGACAATAAATATTATCACAATCTTCATCATAATTAGTGATCTTTAAATGTAGTACAGTACAAATATTATATTCCTGTAGTTTCAGTATATCATGAACCGTGAATGTTACCTTGCATCATTTTCTTGACTTCCTCCTAGATCGGGTCTATCAGTTGATGAGCACCAGAGAACATGATTATGCTTGATGAGATGCCGGGCAAAAAACAAATCAGATCCAAAGACGGCAGGATCAGAAGGCATATTTCCAATGGGTAAGTGAAAATATCTACACTGTTCTGCCATCAATTCCAGTACTCTCTCGCTGTTCAAATAATGACGTACAATCGCTCGAGCACCAATTTTTTGCCAGTCTAATGCATTGTATAAATCGTCAATATCCTATAATCAAATAATCACCTTCCTAATTAAACCCATTTAGAGCCTATAATATATCATATAAATGATTTTTTTCAATTTGACGAAGGTTTAGGTTACCTGAACATGAATTTGCACTTGAGGAAAATCGGCAAAGGGTGGAATATTATTTTGCAAGTCATGCATTTCCATGGCAGACTGGACACCCAATAATGTAGGTCCTTTTTTCTCGTCTTTATATGCTTGTAAAGTTTTTTGTAATACTTTATAAACTTGAGTTAGATTAGATTCTATTCGAACTTCAATGGATATTTCTTCAGGTGGTAGAAGTTCATCATCAGGATTTTTTTCTAATCTGCAATATGAATGTTCAAATATTATGCTATTGCTAATAAAACAAAAACTCACTTTGCCAATCTTTCTGCTTGATATAAATTCATCATATTGGGCATCAAGTTTGTCTTAACAGTGTCCACAACTAAAATTACAGCCTTTTTAACTGGGGTTAGGAATAAGGCAAACATATGTTGGGGTTTGATCATATGTTTATGGTGGTAGAAATATAAATGACGGATTGAATCTTTTCCTAAATAAGGCTGACGAGCTACACTGACCATATCTAATTGTTGAAGATCAAAATTTTCAGAATTTGAAGCCCCGGGTAGTACCTTACAAACACAACCGATTTGAAGCAAAGCTCTGAACATTGGAGTGACTTGAGTTTCATAAACTCCCTCTACATTAGGATCGGTCTGATCAAGAAAAACCTTCCTTAAAGAAAAAATATATCAATAACAAACAGTGCATTGTACTTGATATCTTACTTTCCATGCTCTTGAAATACTTCTTCGGGCACAGAATACAGGTATAAATTATGGACTGGCCTGGATCTAGGTAACATTCTATTACATTTTTTGAAAAGTGCCCCTTCTTCTGCCACTTTCGGGGTGCGTAAATTTGCATAAAATATTCTTGGAACAATCAGTTTAATCAAATGTAATTCAGACATAACCTAAAATAAAATATGTTCATAGTTTTTAATTGATTTCTATTAATTCAATATCCCTCTGGGAAAATAGTTTTTTGGATTTTTTTTTATATTTTTATAGAGACTGTAATGTTTGTCGCGAGTTATAAACTGATTAGAAGTGTTGATTTATTAACAAATTGCTTACTAGTGCCCATAGTCTAAACTCTCCAGGAGTATTCGTGGGTGCAATCTGAATCACCTGCCAAGGAGTTGTCAACAGAGTTCTCTGTGCTCTTTGAATGAAGCCACCAAGTGTTCCGGGAGCTGCAGATCGCAATATGGTAGTGTCATTATTTGACTTTTTCTTCTTACTTTTGTTGACACAAAGTTTTTGCAGTGCTTGAAACCGCCATTTTCTTTTATGAAAATCAATCCAAATCAAAGTTTCTTCCTAAAAAAAAGAGTATTATTCATTGAATGTATTCTGAATATATGCTCAAGGGAGTTCATGTATGTACGAGGTCTGTTCAAAAACTAAGGTGATTCTTAATTTTTCACAAAAAATATTTATCGATATGATATGCACATTTTGATATGTCCTTGAGCTCAGCGATTCGACTTTTATTACCTCAATCGTCGCTAAACGCCGTCTTTTCATGGGTTTCTTCAATCTTGGGAACAGGAGAAAGTCGTAAGGGCCAACTCTGATGAATACGGTGGCTGAGGCATGATTACGGTGTTGTTTATGGCCAAAAACTTACAAGCAATGACGAGTGAGCAGGTGCATTGTCGTGATGTAAAGGGCATACATTGTTTTTCCACAATACCGGACTTTTTCTTCGTATTGCTTGTGGCAAGGGGCGCATAACTTCAAGATAATACTTCTTATTGATCATACGACCATGTGGCAAGAACTTCTGATGCACTACGCCACAGTAATCAAAGAAAATAGTGAGCAAAACCTTGACATTTGATCGAACTTGGAGTGCTTTTTTATTCTTGGCTCTCCTGGGCTCTTCCATTGAGACAATTGGACTTTGGTTTCAATGTCATAACCATATACCCATGATTCGTCGGCAGTTATGACCCTTTTAACTCTTTGGCTCACGGTGTCTACGATTGTAGACACTAACTTTCCAGTTTCTGTGATACCCACAATTCGCTTCGTTTTGCATTTATACAACCCTAAATACATTTGTTGACCTCTCTGCACATGTGTTAGCCAGTTAGCAGTGATAGCTGCCATACACATATAGAAACATATGTGTATGGCGAGATGAGGCTATTAGTTTCAGGTCTGCAACCTTATGCAGATGTACTTATGCCATCCTAGCAGGAACAACGTTGCCTGCAATTTCTTCCAAAGAACGCCGGACAATACTCATAGTTGTATCAGAGGAAGCAGATACCTGCAAACCTCAGTAAAACTGTGATAGCCCCATTTACAAGAAAGAGGTTTTGGGAGCACTTGACTCTATCCAAGCAACCTCAAAGTTGGTAGTGAACTACCAAAAAAGATTCTCCTCAATACAAAGACTCAACAAATTGTCTCTGGTCTGGATTCCCGGCCACACTGACCTAAAAGGAAATGAAGCTGACTCACTTGCAAGGGAAGGCCCTGCAAGCAGTTTCATCGTTCCATACCATATTATTGGCATTGCATTAGGCTTTGCCAAACAAATACTAACTATATGGACAAGAATAGTTTCAGACTCCTTGCAAAATCTACCAGGATTGTCATTTTCTAATGCATTTATACATCCTTTGAGGTATGTTATTATGCAATTGTTAGTCTCTAGCAAGAATGACCTACATTATCTAACAGGCCTACTTATAGGTCTCTGTCTTCTGAATCATCATTTAAATAGAATAACATATATATTACGATATATAAAGGCTAGCCACGAGGATATCGACCCAGTCAAGTGGACGTTACAGTGCTGTACACGAAATGATCTAGTAAGGCGATAGACATTCAAATAATAGTTCAAGTTTTAGTTGAAGTGTTTGTGTTATTTAAAGTGAAATAAAGTTAAGTTTGATTATTCAGTGTAGTCAATTATTGGTCAACCCACTTGCAGTGGAGGATAGTATAGATCCATTCACTTTGGACCTACCCTCCACCAACCTGTTTCTCACATTATTTATTGATAATTTTTTTTACCGAATATTCTTACATGTGTGCTGCCAAAAGAAGGTGGTTTCCCAAGCACTTCCCTCCAAGTTTTATTCAGGTCTTCTTCAGAGAATTCATTCTCCTTGTCAGAACCCCTCTTTCTTTTGGTGACAACAGCAACAGGGGTCTTGAACATATCTTTAGTACTTGCAACATCTTCAATATCGCCAATATTACTGGATGAGTCAAGGTTATCTGGATTGCCATCGACTACATCCGAATTATTCTCAGATAATTTAGGTTTTTTTTGAAGAACAGAGAACATGTCGCTAATTCTTCTTTGCTTGAAAGTGTCACTCTTTTCTAAAATTTTTTTATGTAACCAGTCTGGATGTCTAACTCTAGGAACAGGATTCGGTACCTGAAAAAATAGAGTCAATTTTGAGTAAACTGTTTCAAATATCAAACAATACTGATTGTTGTAAACAATGAAAATAAACTCACCCCCTGCATAGCGGCAGGTATGGTAATGATCTTTTGTATAGCTCCTCCCAAACGTTCTATATAGTAGCTCCAATCTAAAATATCACGAATATCGACCTCATTCAGAGAAGAGTTTTTCAACCATTTTCTCAGATAATGTTTCTGAATTGCTTCCTCTGCTTGGAAAATAGCCAATGGAATAGCTCTAAAATGAAAAACTCAACACAGTAGTTCAATAAAGAATTTTAATGGATTAGGCAAAATGAATTGAATATGTACTATTTCAATCAATATTTTCTCCTTCCTTCAGGAGATAATCACCTTTCAGTGACAGGGGCCCCATCTGGTTTTTTTGAAATGACATATTTACAAGCCAATCCAGCATCCTTCACCATCTGGTCACCAAGAAATTCTGCTAAGCGCTTGGCTGTACTGATGGATGTACTTTTTTGAGCTCCGTATTCTTCTAGTTTCTTAGACATGGATCGATTCTCAGAGATGAGGTCAAAAAGTTCAGAATCAGGCATGTTTCGACCATGTGAATATAATACATCCAACCAATAGTCTGCAACTTGAGCCACAGCTGCGTAGCAAGTTTCCAAAGTATCACCTTTCAAAAAGGCTTCGAACACCGAGGATTGAAAATTCTTTATGAGCTGCAGCTCCCCACGTCTCTTAACTTCGAACCTATTAAAGAATTGAGTGAAAATAATAATTATAATTCCATATGTGAATCATTCCCAAAAGATCAGTTCTTAAATATAAAAAAGAATGGAACATTTCTGAAATATGATATGTCACAATTAACAGTATATTAAAAATCTGAGTGAGGATGAATAGTAATCTTGCAAAAGGTAAGTTTCAACTTTTGAGAGTTGTCGTTCAGAGGGGGGTGACAGCTGGTTAACTGAAAAACAGATTTTTTAACAGAATATCGTGAGTTTTTGTTGAGTTACATACAAAAACAAAACATTTAATACGATAAACAAAGATTTTTTAAATGGAGTAAAGAGGAGGTGAAGGAGATATGAGAAGTCAAGTTCGGATCATCAAAGGGAAAATTCAGAGTGGAAGTCTCTGTGAACATTTTGAAGAAATTATTTTGGAAAATAGTAAACTAGAATCAATGTTTATCTTGCCTAACAATGAGATAAGCAAACAGACAGTTTGAGTTATACTAGCACAATGTCAAAATTAATCACAAACATAGGACTTTGAGATCAACTGTCAGATAAGTGAGAAGCAGAAGTGAAAACCCTTCAATATTTGAAGGGAATAGCAGAGTATTGGACAATATCCACAATCTATGTCTTTGCTAATATCATGCGATTATATTTATCGCTTCTTCAGAGATTGTGAGTAAATCATAGAAGTGGTGTATTGTGACAATACATCAGTCCTATGTAATAAATAGCAATTGAATAAATCAATATAAATAAAATTAATCCACAAGACTAACAGTCTGATTGCCGGAGTGACAAAATGATGTTTGGGAGCTGAAATTCAGTTTTGTCAGCGAGACTTGGAGAATGATGCTCAAAAAATTGGGGTTTTGTACAGTCCTGATAGGGAAGCAAGTAGAGATGTTCCCTTCAGGTTTCACTTTCAGACAAACACTACCTCTCGATTATTTTATGACAGCTGGGACTGAGTGAGTTTGATAACAAATTAGAACTAATAAACTAAGAGGACGGTCAAACGTTATGACTTCATCAACCCAAACAGTAAAAAGGGTTCTGAATTGTAAACTGTAAATTACTCGTTAATCAAGTAGACAGATTTTCTATGGCATAGAGTTTCTGTTATCCCAAAGTAAGCATAAGAAGTCTGAGTCTGTATTATTAATGCTACCCACCAACCTGAAAAATCTCGGTTTTGATGTACTGTAAGTTTTGTGTATATTATAAACTGTTTTTTATTGAAAATAACTCACAAAAGATAGCCTTTTTTAGTTGATTGAAAAACGTTCAATTTTACCCTTTCAATTCAGCCAGTGAACCATCAAAATTGAAAACAGCATATCTCTTTTTCAGTTTCTTGCCCTCCTCTTTGCTTGCAGGTAGAACCATTGCTTTGTATGGACCGTCAACCTCGAAAAAAATGGAATTCTCACTCTTCACTTGGTATTCCAATTTGATGGGATCAATTAACTCGTGGTACTGATCATTAGTGAAATGTTCTTTGACCATGGCATTTAGGACAGTGTTAGGATAGGAAATATTGAATTTTTTCTTCTTCTCGTGAGTGGTAAGTATAGTGAAATTTTCCGGAAATGATGCTGGGAGAATACACCAAATACCGTCAGTGTCTAATTCAAGGGGTCGTCCAACCTGCTCGATTATCTCACGAGCTTTCATTATAATATTTGCTCCTGTAAAACAAACTATACCTGCCATTTCCATACTGTGCCAACGAGCCCTAAAATCACGGAATAATAATAATGATATAGAAATTCATTAACCAGAATTAACAAAACAATGTGTAAAATATAGTAGTAACCCAAATCAAGTTACAAACACTCTTATTTACTAGAATGTTTGTTTAAATTGAAATAGACATAAGAATTTTAGAAATAACATATTACCCTCTTCTCATCACATATCCATAAAACGAATTCAGAATGCATTTATGTGCCATCTGTAAGGAGTCGTACAGCACCTCTCTGTTTTTAGCTGATTTAATTTCAGAAGCATCTCCTCCTTTGACAGCATCAACAACTGCTTGCTTGGCTTTTTTTGATAACCCTTTATATTCATACCTAAAATAAAGTTGGTTGTCAACACAAAAGTAATCATGAAAGCAGTGGCTCCTAAATTTTTTTCAAGTGAACATTTTTCTGTATGACTGTTTAAAATGAAATCTTACAACCTAAAGTCTAGAATTTTTATCAAATTTATACAGTTAAGTATAAATGCTTAGTAAAATTTCCCATCCATTTTAACCAAATAAACTTGGTTGGGATATAACCCTTAAATAAAAAAAAATCATGAAAAATGAGAAATTAAACTTTTTATGTTTTTTACCACTTTTATTCTTAACTATCGTTGTTACTACAGTTTCTTCCTATATAGACATTTTCAAACTAATACAATATTGTATTAGTGTATTATTGTATTAGTTTGAAAATTTCCATATATAAGACGAAACTGCAGTAACAATAGTTATGAATAAATGTTGTGAAAAATATAGAAAGTTTCATTTTTCATGATCTCCTACCAAGTAGTAATGGCTACATCAATCAATTTATTATAAAATCACTTTATCATAAAACAACATCAAGACTTCGTGAACTACTACTTAAAATCCTAGCAAAAAAATTTTCAACAATGGTATATGAAACGAATATCTGTAAAATATATATTCATTTCACCTACCTATATTATGACTTAAGGATTTCTAGTTACAGGAACACTGCCAGTGCATGAAAAAACGTCTTAGAAAGTGTTGTACAATGGTATAAAACAGTCAATTGCACTGAATAAGTTTACTGGGAGCTATTTGTTTTATAACTATCAAGTTCACGTCTCTTGTTTCAATCAAATAGGTAAAATATTGTTAGATAAACATTACATCTGTATTCACCTTCTGTCTCTAAAAGCTCTTACGGTATCCACATAGAAGGAATTTTCTTTCTGACAAATAGTTGTTTTTTGTTCTTCAATTCTTGTACACTTCAATTTTTTATACACTTTTCTGCAATACACAGACAGTCTTTTCTTCTCCCATTCTGCCTGTTCCTGTCTTTGTAATTCATGGAAAGCCTTTGGTGCTCCTCCCGGATACTGTGATGGAAATTTTTCTGTCTCAAGCTGTTGTTGAATTCTGTGGTATTCATTTCGAGATGCCGGCACTGATAAATAAATGTGAATATAATCTAATATTTTTTCAAAATTTCATGTATTGAACGTTTAAATTATTCAAAGAAATTCTTTCTCAATTCTCTCTTTGGATTTGTAAATGTACTAAATCATAAAAAGATAGATAGATTTATTGATTTCAATAGGAGAACTTATATAAAAGTAGCTGAATGAAACATACTATATTCTTCTCTCATCATCCATGCCATACTGCGTTGACAAATGGCACCAGGTTTATTATAATCACAAGCTGCGCACATAGTTTCGTCGACCATGGCACAGGGTTGTAACCTATTGGTTAGGATTATATTAGGATACATGGCGCCTACGTCCAAATGATATATCAAGGGCCTTTCCAATCTCATAGGTTGTTCCTAAAACAAAGATCAGTCAATTAACACCTGCTTAGAGAAAGTTGTTTCGAATCACGTTAAAAAAGTTGAATTAATAATAACGCCACCAGTGGACAATATCAGAAGTTTTCATGATGTTCTTCCAGAAATGGCCGACATCTGATAAATTACACCACTATGTACAACGCTTTTAAAGTACTTTTCGAATTGTAATGTGAGAAATTTGAGCTTGTGGTTCGGAAATATGAACGTCGGTTTCATCATATGCCAATTTGTAATCTTGAGTTTTGTAGGTTTGTAACCAGTTGATATTATGATAGAATTTGTTTCCGATATGTTGAATTTGAGTTTATTTTGATTCTTATACTTCCTTTACTACTAAAAACAATTTCTCGGCCATTATTAATTTGGCCAACTAGTGTTTTGACGATATCTCCTGAAATGACAATGCGGTATCTGCGAAAAGTTTTATGAAATCACATCCATTAATAACATCTGTCATTAAGGTAAACCAGTAATGAAAAAAAAAAAATATTGTCTAAACAGGCACTAGACCCAAATTACAAGATATAGTATAAAATTTTGGGATGAAAGTGTTGAATATAGAAAATATATACATATCATAATAGTGGTAATATATTCGTATAATCCTAAGCAAATGAACTTCAAACGTTCAAGCCAGTCTCTATATACCTACACAGTAGGTTTAATGGACTGACGCCTATCAGAAAACAACTACTCCCCTGGCTAATACCACGAAGGGCGTTGGATTATATCCAACAGGCGTCAGTGCAGGAATCTTCACAGAAAATTTCCTGCATATGCAATTGGCAATACAACTGAAAGAGTCGACCTTCAGTTATGGAACGGGCACACTTGCAGACCGGTTTCGGGCTTATTAGCCACTCATCAGTGCAAGATAGTGACCATCATCGACCTAAAGTCAATGATATTCCAAAATTGAAAATCGGAATTCTTTCAGAGTATTTCATTCCTCTTCCAAAGTTGGAGCGAACATCACAAAATGTCACTCCATCTAGTGGACGAGGACCTAACCAACTGCATATCCGTAATTTGCACGATTCCTCTGAATAAGGAAGAAAAACTTTCTTTTTAGTCAGTGGGCTATGCTTGAAGACTGGCAGTCAACAAGTCTAGATTAGATTTGTTGACTGCCAGTCTTCAAGCATAGCCCACTGACTAATAAGGAAATATTCGTATAATATTTTAAAGAAAATAAAGAAAAAATAACAAATTTCAAGTAAGTGTTTGATGATTTGCAAAACATAATACACAGTTTTGGAATAAAAGTGTTGAAAATAAAAAATATACATATACCGTAACAATAATCCCTTCATTGAAAAAAAAATTAAATGAGTATTTGTTGCTTTGCAAACAGAATGGTTTTTATCTCTTTTTTGAATATATTCAGTGGTGTTGAATGAACGTCTACTTTCCGACACATCAGTTGATTAAATTTATAGCACATTGCAAATAAGGGAGATTTGAACAACATATTGGTTTTCGGTGTTGGTAGGTAAAAACATTGCTCAGTTCTACCACTCATTCTTGGGACATGAAACTCTAGTGGAGACAGTAGTTTTGGTGAGTTAACAGGATTGTTCACCAGTTTATATATGAATAATAAGTTCTTCTGTCTTCAAGAGATAGAAAATGAAAACGCTGCAACAATATATTATTTATTCCCTGCCAGGGGTAGACATTATCTGTTTGTATATAACATATTTCATAAACCGTCGTTGGACAGATTCAAGAGATAGAATGTGTGAAGAATATATAGGTGACCAGGTAAGACAGCTATATTCTAAACGGAATCTAACAAATGTGTTGCAGATAGTGATAAAACTTTCCATGTTTTTCAAATCTTTACAATTTCTGAATATGATCCCTAATATTCTTTTCACAGCAGTTGCACTTTTCTCCATGTGATGTGGTGCGAATGAGAGTATGGTATCAAAGAACAAAGAATACTCTCAAGTAACGGCCGAATCAATAAAAAAAAACATAATATATGCCAAAGCTGCCCAAATATATTATCGTAAGATGATGACAAAGGTTTATTTAATTTGGCCGCTTGCCTCCTAATTCCTCCAGAGAGGGTAACAAATTGGATACTTCTGATAAGGTTTTCTGGTGATATGAGGTCCCCTTGCTGGATATTCAACTCTCTTAGAAGAAGTGCCTGAGGAAATACCATAAAACCATACCACACCATAATTTTTTTATGATATCAATAACTCACGACATACCTCACACAACAATAAATATTGGTATTCATGTTTTATATGATCAAAACTACTATTTCACCAGATTAATTTTATAGTACGTACTCCAAACTCTGAGAGACATTATGTCCTTGTAGTTGAATATCTCACCTTGAGAGCTGTCAGTTTGGCTTTGATTTCCTCTGCCACTTCTTCCAAATTTGTGACACACTCCATTGGAATCCCCTCCTCCACAACAATTGCATGTTCCAACGTTTTCAAAATCTGATTAATGAGACTATCAATTGCATCGGGAACTATCCTAAACCGACAAGGAATATCAGCTCTGAATACTCCAGATTCTAAAGCCTCCACATGCCCCCCAACGTAAGTTTCCTGAACAAGAACATGTCCATCATGAGTCAATTTATTCAGTTCTGTTTCTTCCTTATTTGGGAAAATTATGTTACCATGGAAGGCTTCCACCATAAGGAGGGATTCGCATAATGTACCTAAGAGAAATTCAGTAGTGTCAGAATTTGAAGGTGATATTAGATGAATTTACACTCACCTGACCCTTTACGTAAAACTTCATCAGGCTCACAAGGAATTATAGTACATAGGGCAAATATAAAGGGATGCACATATTGCATATACAAGTAGTATGTAGCTACTGCATCTGATACCGAATAATTTGATAATACTTGAGGATTCGACGCCGCTAAAGGACACATCTCTTCGGGATCTAACTCAACCGGATCGTATCTGAAGATTGTGTTAAAAACTTAAGTAATTTTATATCAGTTATCGATTTCAATAGTATTATTCCAATGCATTTGTTCTGTGTAATATGTTGATTTGTTTCTATATTATGAAGCAATACCACTTGCCTTAATGTGGTGTAAAAGATCACTGGATGTGAGACTCATATACCTTAATTAAGAGTAATTTGACAATGCAATTAGGACAATACGATCTCTTGAAACATAAAAAAGATGTTATTTCCCAAAAAACTGCAATTAGAACAGTTTCTCGAATACTGTTCCCTATAAATGACCATCGGTAGTTCTTTCTCAGAACTTTTCATCAATGCTGGTTGGTAACCCTTTTTCTATTATACATCAACGACTTATTGGAAATAAACATGCCAGAAATTCAGTATACAGTACAGCTCAAATATCAGCTGCCAAGACACATCCTCGACAACAAAAGGTTTTATATCTTGATAACAATCTAAAGGAAATTTTGACTTGATGTGACAGTAACCAAATATAATTCAATGGTAATGAAATCCGAAAGTAAATATGGCAGAATCAGATATGTAATCGTCAGGGGCTAGTTTCGTCGAATAATTCGTCGGATGTCAAGATGGTTAATACATTTGAAACCGGATACAACACCATCTGTTACAACATCAGATCGGTTATAACGACTGAACTCACCCACCTCGCCGCCTGGTATTTCACCTTGAACTAATACATTGTTCATAGAGTTAGTATGCATATCAAGTGATAGGTTTCAGGTTACATGTGCATTGTGATTTGATTTAGATCACGCTTTTTTACGTCATCATGTCGCAAAAAAAAAGAAAAGTGTTCAATATTGAAAAAAAAATCTCATATAGCGATTAGAAAATGGTAAACTAATTGGGGATATTGCATAGGAATGTTGCGTTTCACATTCTACAATATCCCTGATTTGGAAGAATAAGGACAAAAAGCCCACTTCAAAAACACTCCTTAGTAAAATAAGCGATTTAGGACGTTTAAACATGAAGTGCAAGAAAAGGCCCTATTAACATAGTTTAAATATGGGAGAACTGAGAAAGAGCCAATAAGTGTTCTGATTCTTCATCAAATAGTCGATTATTTCGTTCGTGATATGGGAAAAGAAAATTTTGTATTGTCATCATCTTGGGTAATGTTTCTGTGCTTGTCATAATATTGTGGCTAGAAGAGTTCGTGGTGAAGATGTTGGCGTTCCTGAAGGTGTGACAGAAGAAAGGTTATCTCATAAGTAGCCTACAATATGCAAAAGCTATAAGGTAGAACAAATATTTAATGCAGATGGAACTGGATTGTTCTTTAATTTGACTCCTGACTATACTTAAATTTAAAGGTGAGCAGGGTAAGAGTAGAAATATGTCTAAAATAAGAATTACGGTGTTAGTTCCTGCAATTATAACTGAAGAAAAACTTTAAGTGATCAGGGAAGCTACAAAACCGCTCACTGCTTGTTACATATGAATACAAAACTAAGTTCGAGATGACATCGCATATTTTTGAAAAATGGCTTCGAAAATGGGATGCAGACTTGAAATCAAGACATATTAAAATTCCCCTTCTAGTTAACGACTGCCCTGCTCATCCGGTAATCCCCAATCTAAAATGCATGAAACTTGAATCTTCACCACTCAATGACACCTCTGTATTACAACCCATGGACCAAAGGGTGATAAAAGCTCTTATAACAAAACAAAAAATACTTCAAGTACTGCAAATGCTTCAAAACCTTGAAAACAGTGAAAATACAAAAAAATTTAGCGTTTTGAAGGCAATTTTGATATCAAAAGCTTGGGAAAAGATCAAACAAATCACTATCGCCATACAGGATTCCAAGTTCTTTCTGTATCCACCAGGTGAGATTGATTGATTGCTATAATGGTACCATCTCCAATAGATGAAGATGACAACATACCTTTAGCTAAGCTAGCTGATCAGTTGGCTACAGACAAGAGTTGAAATAGAGTTCATTGGCATTGATGATAATATTGCAATAGTAAAAAAGGAAAAGAAGACCAAGAAGAACAGTTTCAACCAACTCTTGTCGCTTTTGACAAAGAAATCAATTCCGATGTTATTCGAGAATTCATGCAGGAAATGAAACTTAAAATGCAAAACATTTTCGATAATCAATTAAAACAAATCAAAATGATGGATTATTTCAAAAACTGATGATAATAACAATTTATAAAATAAACGTATTATAAAGATTATCGTCTTTAGTTTTTTGGTACCATCAATGTGCTTCAAACAACTCGTTAATCCTTAGCTCGCCCAAGTTTCGACTTCTGAGGGTTATCGTTTATTAGGGTGGATTAATGGGAAAAACAAATTTCAAACTGATTATTTTAATTGTGCTTAAATGTATGAAGCTTTGCTGCTGATCATATCAATCAGTTTCGCAGAGAGCCGTATATATCAGAAGTTCGTAGCAAACTACAGCTGCCCTTTGTTTCATGATTCAACTCAATACAACCAAAAATACCCTTTTCTCGAAACTGAATTTCCAATTCTAACTGGAATCTCCACTTTCGCACAAGCATCATTCTCAAAATGTCTGAAGGATATTCCTGTAGTGATTGTGGATCTCGAAAAAACAGAAAAAATTTGTTTCACTTGAAATCGAACACTAAATAATCATTACACTTTGATGATTGAGGAAAATTACATTAGATATATTGTCTTCTAGGTGCCTGATAGGCAGTGAACTGATATTTTCAATCAATTATGTAGAATTAAAAACTTCCACATTCAATTCACTAAATCGTTATAAGATCAGAATGAAAGAAGTATAGTATACCTCAACTTAGCTTTTGCTACAGCTTTCAAATTCTGTGATCCAACAGGTAAATACGAGTCTCTCTTCACCCAGCAGAGACAGTCCATATGCATTGCCGGCCTACAATAATAAACACCCTCTCTATTTTTGAAAAACCCAATTTCCTGTTTCATATCCAAATCATAACAGGCAGCTCGTGCTTCAATGAAAGGCCAATCAAAGAAGTCTCCGTTATAAGTAACAAAAACATGAGGACGAATTTCCAAAATGTGGGAAAAAAATTTTTGTATCAAGAACCTTTCATTAGGCTCATTGAATATTGTAAATTTACCTTCGAATTCAGGTTTTGGAGTGAATTCGAAATCTTCTATATCGGCAGATATAATTTCTCGATTTGTAATCAGGTAACCTGCAAAAAGGAAATTGGTAAATCGAATCACATGTGTGAAGCCTACAAACTATGAACAAAATGAGTGAAATTTTTCTTTTGCAAGTTTTATAAGCAGATTTCAATGAAATATTTAGTTTAGATCAGGTTGTGCATGTATAAACCTACATCTGATAATATACTTGCTACTCTGGAATTGGGTCATGATCTGTGGAATTTAAACAATAAATGAATGAAGGTTGAAATAAAAACTGATACATGGCATATGTCTTTTCAATGAATAGAAAAAGTTGTTCATATTATGCTACACAATCATCACTGTATTGAAGGTACATTCGCCTGCAATAATAGGATATTTCAAAAGTTTTGACCGCTTTAAAGAGTCCACTTTTAACTGTAATATCTCAGTGAATACTTATTCCATTTAATCGAAATAAGCGCCATTTGAATCAGTACACTTTTGTCAACGTAACACAAGTCGATTAATTCCGTCACCATAAAAATTGCGTGCTCGAAATTCGATGAAGTCGATGATGGCCCTTTCTGTCTGGTCCTGATTGGCGAGGGTTCTACCAGTGAAAAAGTTATCGAAGTGCTTTAAAAGACGGTAGTCGGTTGGGGAAAGGTCTGGGGAGTATGGTGAGCGAGACAGAACTTCGACACTCAATTCGTTTAATTTTCTGACAGTACGTTGTGAAAAGAACGGACGGGCGTTGTCGTGGAGCAGGATCGAATCTCTTCTGTTGACTAGTGCCGGCTGCTGCTGACGCAATTTTTGGTACATTTCGTCGATTTCCTCACAAAAGGACTCTGCTGTGATGGTTTGGTCCAGTTGCAGAAAGTTATAGTGAATCACACCAGCCATCATGCAGTAACCACGGTTTTTTTTTGTGGGTTTTCGCCTTTGGGAAGTACCTGAGTAGTTCATCGGTGTCCAACCACTGTACTGAGGAGAAACTTTTCATCACACATGACGATCCGATCCAAAAAAGATCTTTTTGGTTGCGCAAAAACAAAGAACAGTCCTCGAAACGTTAAAATTTTTGTCGTTCGTTTAATTCGTGAGGCATCCACTTTTCGACCTTTCCAATACGTATTAAACTATCAAAAACCGCATGGGAGCTGACGCCCAGTTCTTCCGCTATTCCACGCACCGTTTGTGATGAGTCAGTCTCCATCAGTGTCCTCAAATCCTCGTCATGGATTACTTTACGTCGACCACTTCGGGGCTTATTTTCGGGGCTAAAATCTCTGGAACGAAATTGTGCAAACCAACGTCGAACAGTGCGTTCATTAACCCTATCATTGCCAAATGAAGTTTGCTTAGAATCAGAGAAAGTTAATCACATCTACGAAACTTCTAACAGTTATTAGTTCCACCAAAGCATTTCACAAGTCTCTACCAGAAAGGTATTTATTAAAATGGATGTAAACTTTTCAACAAGCTACCTAATTTCTAAATAACTTATAACACTTAATTTTTATTTTTATGTTTATTTATATAAAAAGATGTAACTGTGACACTTGTCTAATTCAGCAGATAAATTTCTGTATATAACATATAATTCCTACTTTTCTGTTCACACCTGACATGTTTGTTTTTATTAACTTGTTGTGTGCATTGTGTATGTTGTTTATTATATTAATTTTTAGATAATTGACAATTCCGATAACAATTCATATGTTTTACAATGTGAAAATTGTATATACTCTATTCTAGACTATACTCTATTCACCCCTTTGGTTATGCTGACGATGTATCAATAATACATTGTCACACAAACAGTCGGTCATTAGGAATCTGATGAACTCATCCGGATGTGGAATAAGAGTAACTACCTTTCCCTCAACTCTGACAAAACTCTGAATCTCAACTTTACACTGGTTGAACAAAGAGATGAAGATCCAGTAAAATTACTCGGTGTACACCTTGACAACAGCTTGAATTTTTTATATCATATCAAGTATCTTTCAAAACATCTCTCAACTGCCACATATATTATAAGACAGCTGAAAAGCAAACTAGCGGAAGAATATTTGAAGATATCATATTTTTCAATATTCCATTCAACAATGACGTACGCTTTGATAGTATGGGGATCCTCGAGTCACTCCGCTAAAATATTTACCCTACAAAAAAAGTACTCAGGATAATGGCTGGAAAAAGTTTCAATGAACATTGTAAACCAATTTTTAGACAATTTGGAATTTAAACACTTCCTTCCTGTTTTATATATGAATGCTTAATCTACATGAGGAAAGAAATCTTCAAAGGCAATTTGATTAGAAATGAAGAAATACATAAATACCCCACTAGAAAGAGAATGGACTTTAGATTGCCTAAACCAAGAATAACCAAAACTAAGCACTCTTACAGATATCTGGCAATGAAATTTTACAATGCTCTTCCCACTGATCTAAAAGACGTAGCCCTGAATATGAATCGATTCAAAATTAAAATAAAAAAAAAAATTATTGCGGAAAGTTTTTACTCACTCGAAGAATACTTTGATTTCTTTTTATCTATAATAATAATAATAATAATCTTTATTTGAAATAGGTAATCCTAATCTACATTCACAAAGTATAATCTTATATATAGTAATTAGCAGCTCCTTCGATAGTATTAATATATTTGTTTTGTTTTAAATTCAAACGTACACACTAGGTATTTACATTTCGAGTTATATTTTCCATTGTTTTGCTAAAAGAAAACCATTCAAGTATAGCCAAATACCATAATAATCATATACAATCCTACCTATGAACCAATAAGAATGCTATCCCAATATACACTTATAGCCCAAAAGAAAATACATATATTGATACCATTCACGTACAGCCAAATACCACAATAATCATATACAAACATACATATGAAACCAATAAGTTATGCTATCCCACTACCCACTATACACTCATATCCCGTAAGAAGATACATATATTAATACTCGTATTGATACTAAAAATTATTAATCCTGATAGATATACAATATCTATCTGTACTGTACATTTACTTTTGCTGTAAATGGTTTATCATTTTTATTTTAAACTGTTGCAGAGTTTCTGATTTCTTTATATCATCTGGCAAACTGTTGTAAGCAATGAATCCCTTGAACACCAAAGTTTTAATATTGTAAGCTTTTGTTTGCCTAGTCACATGTAAGTTATGTTTACTTCTCGTATCATGCTGGTGAACTTGCATATTTATAGTTATATATTTGTGAAAATATGATGGAAGAAGATTATGCAACATTTTGAAGATATAACTCATAGTTAAATAAATAAGTCTATTTTCTATTGACAGCCATTGTAATGTTCCCAACATCAATGATATTGGTGTATATCTGTTACATCTCAAAGTGATTCTCATTGCACGATTTTGAAGTTTTTGTAGTGATCTCATTTTATTGAGGTCAAAACCATACAATAAGGTCGGGCAATATTCAAAGTGAGGTTTGATAATTGTATTATATACGGTAATTCTTGAGCTCATACTCAAATGCTGAGATACCCTCGAAAAAAAATATAGTTTTTTGAGTATTTTTTTCTGAATATAATTGAAATGACCATTCAACGTTAAGTGGTTGTCAAGCATAAACCCTAAATATTTAAACTCTTGAACTAATTCAATTGTATTATTTTCTATTTTGATGTGAATTTCATTTATATCAAATTGTCTGTATTTAAATGGTGTGGCAATTATCATCCCCTTTGTTTTGTCTACATTCAGTTTCAATTTATTCATTTTGAGGTATTCTGTTATTCTATTTAAAGAATTATTCATCTTTTGTACGGCATTATTCAAATCTCTATCAGTTACTGATATTAACGTGTCATCTGCGAACAAGTGTATATAGTCACATTCATTGTAATGCTTTATGTCATTTATGTATAGAAGAAACAATAGCGGACCCAAAATGCTTCCTTGTGGAACTCCATGTTGCACTTCCAATGGAGCTGACAATGAATTACCAACTTTTGTTTGTTGTTGTCTACCTGTTAAATAGTTGTTAATCCATTCAAGTACTTTTCCCCTTATGCCGTAGAGTTTCAGTTTTTTTAGGAGTATATTATGGTTAATGGTTTCAAATGCTCGCCTCAAATCCAAAAACACAACCACAGTGAACATATTTTTACTCATACTACTTTTCCATTCATTAACAGTTAACTGAATGGCTGACTCACATGAATGATTGGATCTAAAACCAGATTGATTCATAAAAAGTATACTCTTTTCATTACAATATTGCAACAGTTGTTTATAAACTACTAGCTCTAACAGTTTTTCAGCACAAGGTAAAGTGTTGATAGGGCGGAATTCACTACATTTATTTGTATTAGTCACTTTTTCAGTTGGAGTAACAGTACTAATCTTCAATTCTGTAGGAACCATACCTTTTTCTAATGATGTATTTATAAAATAACACCATACATGACCAATTACCTGAAAACTGTTTTTTATAATTTTACTATACATTTCATCAATAGGTGAACCTTTATTAGCATCAATTTCCGATATTACTATTTTCAGCTGTTTTAGGTCTATTAGTTCGAAGGCACTGCTATCTTCATAATTTTCAATATAGCAAACTAACTCACACTCTTCAATACTTTGGATAATATCGTTGATACTACTTAGAAAGTATTTATTAAAACAATCTGCTATGTCATTACTGTCTTTTATCAATATATTTCGTCCATTCCGTTCAAAGTATACACCATTAAAATAGTAATTGTGGTTTTTTTTCGGATTTATTAAGTTTTTCAACGTTTTCCACATTAAACGTGGATTATGTACATTTCTATCAATTTGGTTGAAGTAAAAGTGATCTTTCTTTTTTTTAATGATATTTACAACAGCATTTCGTTTAAGCTTAAAATTTTCCCAATTCACATCACTTGAATTCAGTTTAAAACACTTATATGCCATGTCTCTATCTCTACTTAGTTTTCTGACTTCGTTGTCGTACCAGGGTAATTCATTTTCATAATGAGTAATTGTTTTTAAGGGAGCTATCTCATTTACAACTTGGTTGAAGTGTTCTTTTATATTAATGAAAATATCATCTATATTGGTACTATTTAGCATAAAAGTGCAGTTAATCAAGTTTAAATTGATATCATCGAGATTTTTATCAGTTAATCGTCTTACAGTTTTCATACATTTGTTGCTAAAATTAATTTTTTTCAGAATAGAAACATTTGATTGAAATTACAGAATGATCAGTAATTTTTGGTTCGTCTAGTACATTCACTTGACTATTTTCGAAATTCGTTAGTACATAATCAATTAGTGTTTTACTTGTATTCGTCACTCTGGTGAACGTTTTTACCTCTTGAGTTATGCCGTATGTATTAAATATATCCTTGATTTAGTTTGTATAAAAGTCACCTGAAAAGAAATTCAAATTAAAGTCTCCAACCAAGATTGTACGACAGTTGTTACAGAATATTTCTTCACATATATTTTCCAAATGCTCCAAAAAAGTTGCATGACTTTCGTTTGGAGAATGATACAAACAACCAATTACCCATTTTGTACCAGCATATGTGGTTGTGATAAATTTACACCAGTAATTACGGTTATGGACAAATGTTTTATATACTGTATATTGAATTTCTTTTCTTACAAAGATAGTAACACCCCCTGTATGTCTAGAATCTGAGTCGCATCTGATTAAGGAGTAATTTTTTATATCTAGTTCATGATTATTCATTTCCACTGTAGTTCTTGATTCACTGAGCAATATAAATGATGGATTGTAGTAGGATATCTCAGCTAAGAGTTGAGGTTTATGAGCTAATAAACTTTCAATATTTAAGTAAACTATATCTGAATTATATTCAAGTTTGTTATGATGACTAATATATGAGTAGTTTAGTTTTTTGAATCTTTTTTGTCATAATATTTATTTACAATTTTTGGCATTCCTCTTATATATCTTATGCATTTCGAATTATCACCAGCACTCATTATTCATTCAAGTTTTGATTTTAATTCTTTATAGTAATTTCTCTGCCTAGGCGTTTGGTCGCTAAATATTTTTACTGAAGGTACCTTTTCTGTTAATTTTCTACTATTTTTCAGAATATTTATTACCGATTCATTTGAATCCAATATAACTTTGATAGGACGGCTTTTTCTTCCATCATATTTTCCAACCCTCATAACTCTAAAATTCTCTATATTACTATCTATATTCTGTAGTAGTTGTTTAACAGTGTTTTTTTCATCCTCAAGCCTATGGATTCTGTTTTCAGCATTCGACTCATTTACATTGATGATCATTACATTATTCGCTCTTTTTCTTCTTTCTTCCATCTCATTGATAAATTCTTCCATTTCCATTTTTTCATCTCCGTTCTTTAATTTCAATAATTCCGCTTCCATTAACACATTTTTGTTTTTCAGTTCAGTTATTTCTTGCTTCATAATATTAACTTCATTTCTGAAATCTTCTATTTGTCTGAGAAGCAGAGGTATTTTTTTAAATGTACCTCTACATTCATAGCAAAAAAAATTCAGAGATCTATTTTGCAGTATAACGGCTCGGTACTCTGAAGGACCTAGTTTTGTACAGTTTTCATTGGCGTGCATTGTTGTATGACAGCTGTCACAGGTTACCAGTTTGTCCTTCTCATGCATTTCCTCTTTACAGGTTTGACAATTTCTTCGCATCTTTAACCTTAGTAAAAACGATATTGTACACCACTGTATTCAAATTATTGCCAGAAGCCAAAGTTTTTTATCTATGTGCAATTTCGTTTTTTTTGTTTTGTTTTTTTCCACACTATTTTATTCTTCTTTGTTCCCCAACTTATCTCTTATCATAAAATGGTTTTTAAGGATATCTCCACTTTTTCAACAATCCGATTTCAGTTTATTTGCACACATAGATCAAAATTTTCTTCTTATCCAATCATTGTAGGTTAATGACTGCATTCTAAATGTGGAGTTTACACTTTCCTCTACACATTGATATAAGTTTGATGTTCATACACTTTTTTTTTCCCCACTAAAAACAGTTTTATTTACACATACAAATACACACGACTAGCCGACAATATGAATCATTTGTTTCTATTCTATTGTTTATATTCAAATAGATAAGTATGTACATCTTACGAAGTCTGATGGATTTAATGTTACTGTTACCCTAGGGTGTATCTAATAATTTAATAATTAATATTGTAATTCTATTTATGTACATGTAAATGTGTTATACCTATATGAGTTATGTGTGTCTGGTGTATATGTATGTGTATATGTATATGTATGTTCTTTTTGAGTTTATCAAATTATCGATTTGACGTATGTAAAAACACTTCGTGTAATAGCATGAATAAATATCTATCTATCTATCTATCTATATATGTATATATATATATTTGATATATATATATATATATATATATATATATATATATATATATATATATATATATATATATATATATATATATATATATACCATATATACTACTACTCAAATTCGTTTCTGTACATGGGAATCTCGTAAACGATATGAGATAGAGTGTCGGTTAAATTGTGGCAAAGCTGTGTATTTTAGAGACCTATTCAATGATGTAAAGAAATCGAATATAGCTCTTTTGGTTCTGGAGATATACAGGAAAAACCTAAAAATCCCAAATAATTTTTTTGCCTATATCTTCTTTAATCGCAGACATATTGAAAATCTGTCCACATTTTGCTATTGGCACTTGATGTGGGCTCTTAGAATATATCCATGAATCTTTTATACAGGGTGTCATCTGACTTGGGCCACCCCCATCTTTGAATTTCATACTGAGAAATTAAATTCAATTTTATATTTAGGGATGTTTTCGTAATATTCGATTATAATTGTGTGAATTATTCCCTTTTAAATTACGGCCCTGGAAATTGGTTGACTGAGTTGAATAAAAACATAATAACAACTTTCACGTCTCCCTATGTATCGTAGAGTTTTTCGAGAGTTTTTTTTTTTCATTTTTAGGTACCTATTCATATTTTTTCTATTGCTCTACAATGAACACATTGCTCTACAAGCGTTTTCTACAATGAACTTCGAATAAGAAAACCTTTTATGATTATTTGAAACATATCTACATCAAAAATATAATAACATCCGAAATGAACACTATAATTGTAATGAAAATTGAAATGAAGTAATTTATATCGAGTGGTCCAACGAAATGTATGCACCTTGCTTTTCTCCTTTTTTTTGTAACTTAATGCAAAAATGCTCGGACAGGTCAATTTTACTTTTGAAGGGGACACATTTTAGATGTATTTTTCTACCTGTGCCTTCAACCTCCTAGCGAGGGTGAGTAACAACCCTAAAATTTCAAATGGAAAGTGGTGTCGAGTGATATATCATTTGAAAGGGCACAAAATTCTCTTTCCAATGATACCTAATTTGTTGTATTTACTTGAATAGTTATAAAAAAAGCAAGAACATTTACTCGATATTTTTGGTGTAGTGATGAAAATGCGAAAAAAACGGCATTTTTATCACTACTACATTCCTCAATTTCTCTCGTGCGTTTTTTGGTTCAAATAACAACAGCAGATAAGTGTACAAAAAGAATTTAGGCAAACGTTCATTGATTCAGTTCGGTTGCTTTTGAAATTATTTCAACTTTACTGTAAAAATGGTTTATTTCAACGAGTTGAAATTGTTAAACTTTATTATCAACATAATAGTTGTGCTAGACTTACTGCTCGCCTTTTTAATAACAGTCATCCCGGGAAAAATGTGAATGATTCGTACCTTGCCAAGTTAGTCCAAAAGTTTGTCGATACCGGATCTGTCTGTAAAGTGAAACACCAGCCACGGAAACCTATCAGAAATGAAGCGGTGGAAGTCGCTGTTTTGGGACATGTTGAATGGGATCATACTCAAAGTACCCGTCAGCTTGCTGCAGCCTCAGGTGTCTCCCGTTCGTCCATAATACGGATATTGAAAGCCTATAAATTTCATCCGTACAAAATTAAATTAGTACAGGAACTCAATGAAGATGATCCTGATAGAAGGCTGCAATTTTGTGAACAACTGAGCCAGCTACTAATTGATGATCCGCATCTATCATTCAACACGTGCTTTTCCGAAGATCTTCGCCAACAAATTACAGCAGAGTGCAGAAGTATATCACCTGATATGCTACAGAATGTAAGGAATAGATTTGAACAAAATCTGTATTATTGTATGGAAGCAAATGGGTCACATTTTCAGCACTTGCTGAAGTAGGATTCTACTAAGTCAATCACACATTTCATAGTACTGGGTTGTAGTTGTTTTTCTTCATAATACCTACATGTTTGAGTGAAATAAAACAAATTAGGTATCATTGGAAAGATAATTTTGTGCCCTTTCAAATGATATATCACTCGACCCCACTTTCCATTTAAGGTTTTTACTCACCCTCGCTAGGGGGTTGAAGGCACAGGTAGAAAAATACATCTAAAATGTGTCCCCTCAAAAGCAAAATTGACCTGTCCGAGCATTTTTGCGTTAAGTTACAAAAAAAGGAGAAAAGCAAGGTGCATACTTTTCGTTGGACCACTCTGTATAGGTACCCAAAAAAATTATTGGCGCAATAAATATTCGAATTGGAGTCCTTCCATTTCGAGACATTTTTAAATTCGGTTTTTCATAATATTTATTGCCCTTAATACACTTATTTGCTGCATTGTTGCGAAATCATTCAAAATCCTCAATCTTGAGTCTTCCACATTTTCTATCTCTCTACCAGCGTAAATCTTATTTTTCAATGTCCCCCATAGAAAATAGTCCAAAATAGTAAGATCTGGTGATCCTGCAGACCATCTTATTGTCCCATAATTTGTCTCGAAATGGGAGGACTCCAATTCGAACATTTATTGCACAATTCATTTTTTTGTGTATATAAATTACTTGCTTCATTTCAATTTTCATTATAATTATAGTGTTCGTTTCGGATGTTATTATTGCTACCATTTTTGTTTCTGCTCATCAAAACACATATAATATATTTTTGTTGTAGATATGTTTCAGATAATCATAAAAGGTTTTTATACTCGAAGTTCATTGTAGAAAACGCTCAGAGCAATGGAAAAAATATGAATAGGTATTTAAAAATGAAAAAAACTCTCGAAAAACTCTACGGTACATAGGGAGACGTGAAAGTTGCTATTGTGTTTTTATTCAACTCAGTCAACCAATTTCCAGGGCCGTAATTTAAAAGGGAATAATTCACACAATTATAATCGAATATTACCGAAATCACGAAATATAAAATTTAATTTAATTTTCCAGTATGAAGTGAGTGTCTACGATCCAAAAACTACAACAAAAACTACAGGTCCGTATTTAAAAACTCAAATATGGGGGTGGTCCAAGTCAGATGACACCCTGTATAAAAGATTCATGGATATATTCTGAGAGCCCACATCAAGTGCCAATAGCAAAATGTGGACATATTTTCAATATGTCTGCGAATAAAGAAGATATAGGCAAAAAAATAATTTGGGATTTTTTGGTTTTTCCTGTATATCTCCAGAACCAAAAGAGCTACATTCGATTTCTTTACATCATTGAATAGGTCTCTAAAATACGCAACTTTGCCTCAATTTAACCGACACTCGATCTCTCATCGTTTACGAGATTCCCATGTACAGAAACAAATTTGAATAGCCAGGCAAAAAATTTAAATTTGAAAAAATGAATAGCATCAATGTATGGAGTACTAAATTCTCTATTGATCAGTATATAGCACAACACAATCGAATGAAACACAAACGGTAGAAGCAGACTCAAATGTTAACGACTTAATGGACCTATGTTCTAGAACAGATAATGATGCTGAAACTTGGTTTACTTCAAATTATCTCAAACTAAACAGGGATACGACACAGAAAATTATAATATCATCAAATAGACAACTAACGAAAAAGCACCATGTAGATTTATTAGGGTTTAAGATTGATGACATGTTAAATTGGGAAGCACATGTTGCTGGTCTGTGCAAAAAACTTCCTACACAACTGTTCCTACTAATACGGCTGAAAATGTGTCTTAGTCAAAGTATGGTATAACAGACATACTTTTTTTTCTTTTTAACAGCCACCTAACATATGGCATACTTTAATGCAAAAAAAGCAATCCGGATCATAGCCAATGTTTCTTACAGAGAACAAACACTGTCGTCCTCTATTTCAAAAACTCAAAATTCTACCCTCAACTTAAATTTATACAGTAAAATACCAACAAACTTTACCGGTTTGAGTTATAACCGTTTCAAGGCTAGAGTTAAGCACTCACTATTAAGGCACTGTTTCTACTCCATTGACGAATATTTGAATTGTGAGACATTTATCTTTTAATATGTTAAATGTGTATTTATTTTTTATTTCCGAAAATAACTATTTTAGATGTAATCAGCGTGTATAGCCACAACTATTGTTCAATTATTGTTATTCTTGTTTGTCAGTTTGACGTGTCCCTATTTGTACATTGTACATGGAGCTACAAAAGCACATGACATTAAAGCGGACAAAAATTTTGAAACAACCAAATAGTTGAGAACTCTGTGTGGAAAGAGGAACGAGAGGATGGCAGAAAACTTGAATATCTATATAATTTGATAACTTTAAAATGCGTTCAATGATTTATTTGCGACAAATGTATTGGTTTCGTTTTTCATCTGCAAAACCTATGCACGAAACATATTTAAAAAACATATTTAGGGTAACATTTCATAAAAATATATGATTACATCATTTTTACATGTGAATCATTTGGTATGAAGTTATTTAAAAAAATTTGTAGACATGATATTGCACATCAACCTTTTCAAGAGTCTTTCAAAACCAATACACATGAAACTAATTCATTGCAGTTGAAAACAGTTTCTTCACACTTAATTGGATCACATTTACAGAAATTCTCCTACTAACCTTGACCATCAATCATATAGGAAATCATCATAATTTGGTCAGTAGCTGAATCTGGGAACTTCAACGGTAATTTTGTAGTTTCAATATCGAAAGCTAGTACAATAGGTTCAGGACGTTCAATAATGTCACTCCTCAGTGAAATTGTTGGTGGATCATCCCTTCCTCTGCACTTTACTGTGTACCAAGACCCACAAAATAATCTGAGATCTATTGATACTCTCACATGATAAGGCACATCATATTCTCTAAAATATTAAAATTTTCAAGATGAATATTTTTCATATGACATAACAAACCTGATGTCCATAATATTTTCCATCTGATCTGTATTTCCTTTATTAAAATGACTGACTTCATTCGTATTGTTGCCCAAGGTACTCGTTAACATTTCTGTATAATAAGCATTGTCGTTCTGTTTCAGCCTATTTTTTCTAACAACTTTCAGTATTTCCTTGCGGACTTTTATCATATCTGTTTGGTTGAAAAAGGATAGCTTTATATATTTCTGTTTCAAACCAATCAAGTGATTTGGCTAAAAATAAAAAAAAGATGAATATAAAAAAGTAGTAAAACTGGAATGAATCTAACAAAATTACTTTTATTAGACACAAAAACTGTGAAAACACAACGCTTAAGGCACGTTCAAGCAATCAGGTTGGTATCTTCCTCTTGAAGATGATCACTTGGTGATTGAAACACGTGTCGAGGTGTTGAAATAACGGTTTGGTGTTGGGAAAAAACTCCAGTAATATTCATTACTACACCAAAGGTTCCAAACAGTGCATCACAAGTTGATGAAGAAAGTTAATAAATGCTTGGAAGTTAACGGAAATGTATTGGAATATATTTTGCATATAGTTTTTATATTTTTGCTTATTTATGAAACATTTAATAAAAACCATGATGGCAAATTAATAGCTCTAATAAACTTTCTGGAACTGTTGGAAATGAAGATTTCGTAACCTGTAGTTTTATGGTGGACATTCACATATTTTATTTTTAAGACAAACATACGATTTCTCCCACTGGCCATGATTCAGTCCGGTAGCTGTACTGTTAAAGTGAATGAACCTAAATTAAATGTATGATTTGTTTTTGGTACAATGAAAGTACTTCAAAACAAACACTGCTCCCAAACATCAGAAGTGCAACACTCTTTTTCACACGCTTTCATCAGCCAAGTAGTCTACTTCTGAAGAAGCCAACTTGGTTGGTAAAACACGCGTCGAGAAGAGTATCGCAGTTCCGGCGTTTGGGAGCACAGGTTCCAGTTCTCATTTTCATAAAGGTACTTCTGGACTTCTTGAAGTTTCTAATAACCTGAAAACACTAAATCTTGGCAGAAAATTACAAAAACCGATGAGGGCCCCATCCCCAACTTTTATTACTTTTTTTATAAAATATGTTCTCATTAAAGTGATGTAACTGTTTCGTTGAAATCGAGTGGAACTTACGATCATCTTCTAGTGATCCCAAACTTGTATGGAGATTAATGTTTTTCACAGTTCTGGTGAGTGGAAGAATAATCTTGTCAGAAATAAAAAGAATGATTATACATGAAAATAAATAAGTACTAAATCTAAGTCTTCTTTTGTAATTATCTCCATTTCCGCTATTGTGCCAGCATATTTTTTTGACAAAAACTGCATTACTTCTTGCAACAACTCTCTCTTGGTTAGAACATAAAAATAAGGCATAAATGGATAAGCAATTTTGAACCGTGTTCCATCTTCTTCCATAAAGTAATAATCCACAGCAGAACACAATTTTTTGTCTTCGTCAACTATTTCAGTCTACAAATAACATTTGAATTAATTAATAAAATGCTTTAGAACTTAAGATTTGGGAATTAGTATAATACCGAATGCATGTTCAAAAGAAAGCCAGTCCGTTCTTGATGGTCCTTGAGGCGTTCAAAACCATATTTGAGGTCTATATTTTCATTTTCGATAACCTGTCTCAATCGAAATTCGGAACTTTCCTCTCTGAAATAATAATACTCTGTAGATACCCTTAAACACATTGATCATTTTTTATTCAGATAAAGACACCCATTGGGGAGACACATACTCTGCAGTGAATTACATAAGAGTGGGAAGAGGAAAGTGGTACTAAGGATTGTTAATGAAGAGGTGAACTAGATGCTGAGCCAATTTTGAGACACTTTCTTCATTTCTTATAATCCTTGTTTAAAAGTTGAGACTGGATATGACCAAATTAATTGCTAGAAAATTGCTGAAAGTGGAGTGCAAATATGCTCTAGAATCATTTACTTTCCCAGGACATTTCATATTTTTCAGAGTTGTCAACAAGTCAAACATATACATATGTGTAGTACTACACTTAAATATATAGATCCTATCATTATTCATGTTACTAGGTGGTATAAAAAATTTGGAGTCATTGTGTCAAATTTAGAACCATAGTTTAGGTTATGGTAAGAAGTATTTGAAAAAAAATTAAACTGGTTGATCTTCATCCAAAATTTAAGTTCTATCAACACTGAAGAGAATACTTATATACTTTGGTTTGAATGTGATTGACAAACTGAATGGTGAACGTTTCATGTTCGGACTTCCATTGTCAAAAGTGTTAACATATTTGAAATAAAGATGAATATATATAGGATCTTTCATTAAGTGCTTCCTATCTGTAAATTTAAATAAAACAAAGTGCGTGTGAGATATCATCGAAAGTTTTTATTCTTTGAAAGACCAATTGATGCCATTATGTGTGGAATATAACATCTTTCAAATGTCTATAACGGCTTCTCTGGATGGAGAGCATCCGAAACATTTAATTTTCCATGACTCTGGCGCATAAATCAGGCTGAATTTGACCGATGCATGGCATGGGTTATGTTGGCTATGAGGACCGCTGTGATTTGTGGCTTGTTCACATACACCTACGACACAAGAAAACCCCATAATGAAAAGTCTAACGGGGTCTAACGATCTCGGTGGCCAGTTCACATCACCTTCATGTGAGATGACCATGCCCTCAAATTGCTCGTGCAAAATATCCAATGTGGCATGAGCTGTATGGCATGTTCAGGAGATGAAGAAAACTAATTGCTAACTCTAAAACTGGTATCTATTTATATCTAACAGTACACTTTCACTTGAATTTTCTGATACACATCAATGATTTCGAGAGGAAATTTTCTCGTGAAAGTTTCCGAAAATTTGGAGAAAAGTATTTTATTTCTTGTGATTCAAAATAGTGCTTACTTTGTAAGCTTTCAACAAACGAAAAAAAAATGTGAGCGAACCACTGCCAAGTTAAAGTTACCAGTAATTGACACTTGACATATAATTTACACCCATGAGCTTATCAGCCAAAATAAAGAAAAGATTCGCATTCGATTACAATTTCCATACTTTTCTATTTTCCCACGCCATTTGTCAACATTGGCTCAATTCTTGTTCTGCAAAGTGACACCATTTCCATTTCATGAAGTGATTTGTCTAGAGACAAGTTGTGCAAACTTATAACAGAATTGATGATAAGTGTTACTCGAAAAAATTTAGAATTCTTTTTTATTTATTACGATAGTTTTTGTATTGGGATCATTAAGAAAGATTAATGATTCTTCACTATATCAAGATGAGCCATAGGACAAATGAATGAATGAATGAATGAAAGTTTATTGACTACTTTACATTACATAATGTTTGTAGTAAGTCCAAATAATATCTAAAAAGATTACAACACATAGAGAAACAAAATAAGATAAAATAAAATTTTAAAATATAGTACACTACTACTAGCTATTGTAAAATGTCGCAGTGGCGAGTGCATTCCATAGAAATACACTAGCGATGTCGAAAATGCTCCATGAAATCACTGACAGAATAAAAACAATTAGTTAGTAAAAATTCTTTTAAGCGCTTCTTGAATTTATTGTTTGATAGGATTTTGTATTCCTGCGGTAACAGGTTGTAAAGATTATAATTTAGAGAGTTTTTCTGTGATATGGTTAAGCGAAAACGATCAGTACGAATATTGCCTGCAGCTCTGGTATAATGATTGTGAATATCGGATTGTTTGCGCAGACACATTCGATTTTTGTGGATCTCGAGCAGAACCGAGAAAATGAATAATGAAGGCAAAGGCAATATGCGTAATTGTGTAAAAAGGGGCTGGCAGTGATAACGAAAACTCACATTGGCAAGTATCCTGATTGCTTTTTTTTGAAGTCGGAAAATATCTACAGCACTAGAGGCGTTCCCCCAGAGTACAATCCCATAAGTAATGACAGAGTGAAATAATGAAAAATATACATTTTTGAGTGTTGGAAAACTTGTAATTGACTTCAGTGGACGGAGCAAAAAAATTGAGCTGGCCAATTTACCTCGTAGGTCATCCGTATGATTTTGCCAAGATAATTTACTATCTATGTTTATGCCTAACAATTTCACACTGTTATCACTCGACATAGTGCTAGACAAACAAAAGGTGAGATTATTTGTTTTTTCATTATTCAGTTTTGGTTTATTTAATGAAAACCACGTTTCAGCACTTGAGAGTGAAATTTTTACAGACTGTTGCAAATCTGGCAAGGTGTCACCTGAAAAAATGAGCGTAGTATCGTCAGCAAATAAAACTGACTTATAGGGATGTAAAAAATTAGGTAGATCATTGATGTAAATGATGAACAATAGAGGGCCGAGGACTGAGCCCTGGGGCACTCCATGTTTGATAGGTTTATAATTAGATGTACAGCTGTTATATGTGACAGCTTGTAAACGATTTGTTAAATATGAGGCAATGAGCGGTAAAGCTACACCTCTTATTCCATAGAACTGCAGCTTATCCTGAAGAATAGAGTGAGAGATGCAATCAAACGCCTTAGATAGGTCGCAGAGTGTGATGGCGGTTATCTTGCCCTCCTCAAGGCCCTCGACCACATCACTCACCACCTTGAGAACAGCTTGCGATGTTGATCTCTATCTTCTGAATCCGAATTCTGAGTGGGTAAAAAACCTGTTTTGTTCAAAATAGTTGTATAAACGCTGTTTCAGGAGAGTCTCGATTATTTTACTGAAGAAGAGATGATAGTTATTGGTCGATAATTATTCGTATCCGAAAGGTTCCCTTTTTTATGAAGAGATAAGACTTTTTATATTTTGAAAGCATCCAGGTAGATACCGGACAAGAAAATCAGATTTATGAGGGAGGTGATATGCTTTACAATTATATCAGCTACTTCCTTGATGACGAAGCTGTTCAGTTCGTAAGAATCCAAGCAACCTGAGTTGTTTAGACTATTTATGGTAGTTAGGACTTCATGTTCTGTGACCGGAGATAGAAAGAATGAACTGATTGGGGTAGGGAAATTACGATAGTTTAAGAGTACCGTGTCCGACGTTGCAGGAATTGACTTTATTATGTTTGCGGCAATTTCAACAAAAAATTCATTGAAAGTCTCAGCAGACAAGGAGTCATCTTGGAGGTTGCTTGCATTTTTATTTTTATTTCTTTCGAAATTTACAATTTTCCATGACGCTTTACACTTATTCTTAGCTGACGAAATGAAATTGTCATAAGCTAATCTTTTGCTGTTTTTTAATTGTTTATTATAATCTTTCTTGAAACTCCTGAAGACAGCAATGTCGACAGGTTTTTTGCTGACCTCTGAAATAGCTTTGAGAGTGGAGAGTTTGTCTCTTTTTTCCCTCAAAGAATCATCAAACCAATTTACTGGAGATTTCCTAACTTTTTCACAGCATTTTTTCAGAGGAAAAATATCAACGATCAGCTGTCTGAAGGTGTTTGTTATAAAATGAGATAAGTAGTTGACATCTCGATTAGCTTCAAAAATAGACCAGTCCATATTTAAGACTAAGCTAATATCATGCAAGGGGTGCCCCAAGGGTCAATTCTTGGACCCCTACTCTTCTTATTATATGTGAATGAAATGTCTCATGCATTGAAACTTGGTAGTATATATCAGTTTGCTGATGACACATCGGTTGTTGTTATAGGAAATAATATGTTGGAGCTCTCAACAAAAGCTTCAACTGTCGCACAAAGCATGAGAATGTGGTGTGAAGGAAACACGCTTAAGTTGAATGTTGGAAAAACGGGACTAATAACATTCAGTAAAAGAAATAACTTTGAAGAATCCCCACTTGTGAAACTTAACTGAAAATCGATTCCAATATCAGATCATATAAAATTCCTGGGCGTTACACTAGATCCAACCCTCAGCTGGGATTCACACATAAACATCTTGAATAGTAGGCTGAACTCCATCTGTGGAGTTATACGATATCTACAGGACCAAGTATCAGTCAGCTGTTTGCGAACATATTACTATGCTCATGTTCAGTCAATTATTTCCTATGGAATCATATTTTGGGGCTCTTCATCAAGCTCACGAAGAATATTCATAACACAAAAGAAAATTATGAGATGTATATTAGGATTGAGTCGTAATACTTCATGTAGGACAAACTTTCTAAACTAGACATCTTGACAGTGCCTTCACTGTATTTTGACTTCCTTTTTTAACCTGTACCTGACGTTTGCTGTGTCCTGTGATGATCGTTTTGCAATAAAAGCATTATTATTATTATAAATACTACTGTAGGTATCAAGGTAAGAAAGTTTGGCCAGAATCAATTTATTCAAGAAGTCATCATTCAGCATTGTATAATTTAATCTATGAGAATACACGTCCGTTTGAAGCACGAATTTTAACATCAGAACCCAATACTCTGACAACAAATTTTCAAAATTGGAATTCATTTTTTTAAAAAGTTCCCACGTTGCATCTTATACACTGTTTTGAAAAATTTTTGATAACCCCAAAAAATATTGTAAGGGCGCCCTTGATCTGACACTGAATATCATTTTCAAAATATTTTGGAAGGAGAATGGAAACATAATTTACCTATTAACAGAAAAATCGCCAGTAGTTGTTTCAGACTTTTCAGCTTTTTCGGCTCTATATTTACCCGTATTTTGAAACACCATTTTTGAGCACGTTATACAAGACACTTGAATATTATTTTTCAAAAGTTATAAAATCAATTATAGCCATAAACAATAAACTGAGAATATAACCGTACATAACCTATACTTTCCTTTGAATGAAATAATCCCGCCTTTATAAATAAAATTTGGTTTCATTTTTTTTTTATTATATTATTGGTACCTATTCATTTGATGTGTTGGCCACATTCGAAGTAACCATTGTCGCAAGGTGGCGGTGCAAACCTCTCAAGGATGTTAAATTGTCGTCGACAGAGTTGTTATGGTGTTGTTGTTACTTCCAAGTGAATGTATTCAATTATAATACATTTTCATTTGTTTTGTCATTACCTGTCATTTGAATTTGATTATGATTCATTATTATTACTCTTTTTACCTTGATCTTTTCTGAAAATATTTTATTTTGTATCGATTTGCAATATTCAGATACCGATGTTAATGTGCTTTCCTCCAGTTGTGACCAAATTGCGAAACCCTCCTTCGCACGAGGTGGAATTATTGATGAATCGCTGGACATCGGAAACCACATTCTGAATTTAAGAGAATGTAGATAATTTTTCTATGAGCATTTCCAATACGAAAAGCTTTGCCTGAATAACCAGGAACATTTTCTCCTTCTTACAAGCAATCGTGAGTCATAGAAGTGTTGGAATAGTCAGGAGGCCAAGATGACGAAGGTTCCAATGACCAAGTAGGGCCCGCCCACCGAAAAGAGTTGTGAAGAAGTTCAGAGGGGAAAACCCCTATTGAAGCGCAATCTGCTGGATTATTTCATCCTTTCCAGATTTCTCACATCCTTACAGGTCGCTAGGAATTTTAGCAGGTCGGGCTTTCCAGAAAGGAATATCTATCCCCATCTTTCGCACCGAAAAAAATTTCACATTTCTCATAAAATCACTACATTGTATAAAAGTCGCTTCCCGCTGTCTGTCCCTATGTATGCTTTAAAACTACGCAACGGATTTTTATGCGGGTTTTTTAATAGATCGAGAGAATAAAGAGGAAGGTTTATATGTATATAACATGCATAATATAGTAGATATAAAGTAGAGAAATACTGATAATTTCAGAGGTTTCTGATGTGGTGTCGTAAATAAACCCTTTTTGCGGTTACATTGCAAACGCTGGCTGAACCCTACGCGATAGATCAAAATAATTTACTACAGTATTGAACACCTCAAAAAGGTTTACAAAAATGTCCGCGATAATGGTATATATCTACCTCTCAGGGATAACCCACAATAAGCATTTTTAATTCTCTACTTTTATATACGAAGCGATTTTAAGCAATACAGAATTAATCCTCAGCCAATTAAGTACCTTAAATACATTGTGCATTTAATATAGATCAATATGGTCCTTTACAGCATGTAATTCAATTGAATATTTTCGAAGATATTACAGATTCAAATGCAGGGACATAGCGGTTGCAGCGTTGGGGCCGGCGGCGCGTGCCTATAAATAGCGCTTCGAAGGCCAGATCAGGAAGTAAAAGCACCTAGAGACTGACTTTCGAACAAAAAAGGTCAGATGTCAATCTTGCTGAAGTGCCCGTCAGTAAGTTGAGGACTGCTCCGGAGGAGCGGGGGTGGATAAACGAGATGGGATGTTCTGCACGCAGATTTCACCTCAGAGCACTCGACCCAATAGGCGGACGCATAGGTGGGGTGGGGCGCTTCGCCCTATAGCACTTTATGATTAGCAGCGATTGCACGCGTTTATATGTACAATTAGTATCAGCATTGCACCCGTGCGGAACCGGGGCGGCTCGCTATAAATCATGCATGTTGACAGAAATTCTTGCAGGTCAGACTTCCCAGATGAGAAAGTCTACTAGATTAATCATTTTCAAGATTCATATCTGAAAGACCGGAACTGCAAGAATTTCAGCCGACTTGAAAGGTTTATTTTCAATCTCATAAAAATCTTAATTTTTTTCCAACCCGATGGATAGGATTGGACCTTTATTGTGGAAAATAAATAACTCGGTTTTAGATTCTTATCTGGGAGGCCCAACCTGCAATGATTTCTGGCTATCTGCAAAGTTTATTTTCAATTTTGCGCAATGTAAAATTTTTCATGATTAACCTGGTCGAGAATCTCATCTGCGAAGCCTGACCTACAAGAATTTTTGCCGACCTGCCATACACGAACGAGGGGATTGAAAACTTTTCGAAAATATTAAATCTGGTCGAAATTCATTTCTGGGGGTTGGAATTTTTTTTACCGGAAACATCAATTATTTAGACAAAAATCATCTTCGTATCACTTTTGACTATTTCTCCTGGACTATTGTTTTCTTGGTCCTTTATTTTTATGCTTGAAACTTGTTTTGGCGAATAAAAATGGCAACGTGACAGCCATCTTGATTTTGGACAGGTTGGAGCTTGGCTCCCTTACCCTTTTGACTGATGTTTGTCAGAGGGTCAAATGGGTCATAACTGATGGAGGTGATGATGAGATGACGGCATGAGTGTCCTCAGACATCAGTGCTGCCCTTCGCGGTGTATCCCTACCTGGCTGGGGTGGGATGGATAAAAAGATTGTTCATCTTTTAACGGACTTAGGTAGATAGGTAGGTCTAAAGTGAGTGGGTCTATTCGACCCTCCACTGCAACCCATAAGAGTTTATTGCGGCTCACACCTATTCACACTCGGCCAAATAATAAACCCAGCTTCTTAACGAAGCAGATTAGTTTGTATGGTGAGTGGTTTTTCAGGTCAGATATTGAGAGTACGGATCTGCCGAACTCAGAGAAGCTGATTCGGTCCCCAGCGGGGCAGGCACAAAGTATATGCTCTGCAGTTTCATCATTTTCCAGACAGAGGCAACACACACTCTGTCTTCCGTCAGTCCAAGTCTCTGCATGTGATGATTCAAATGACGGTGACCTGTAAGAAGGCCTGTTAGACATCGTAGTTCATCCCAACTGTAGTCCAACAACTGTTTGGAATCAATCTTCTAAGAGTGAATAAACGCCTTGGAGTGAGGCAATCCTGGAAGATTCTGCCAGAAGTCCATAAATCTTTTTGCCATCCAGGTGTTCAATGTTGGTTTGGCAAAGCCCAAAGCGATGCCAATGACAGGTTCTGGTCCAATGAAGCCGCTTGCTGCACCCTCCTTTGCAAGAGAGTCAGCAGTTTCATTGCCTTCCAGGCCAGTATGGCCAGAAATCCAGATCAGAGACAATCTGTTAAGTCTTCCTATCGAGGAGAGTCTTTTTTTGGCAGTTTGCTACCAATTTAGACGTTGCTCGGTAAGAGCCAAGAACTTCCAAAACCGCTTGACTGTCCTAGAATATTTTTATTGACTTGTGAGGTTGGATTTATCCAATCTCTCCGCACACTATTCAATAGCGTAAATTTCTGCTTATAATACAATCGCATAATTTCCTAGGCTGGTAGATTACTCTGTCCTAAGTCTGCGACTGAAAACACCTGCACCAGAACCGGAAGGTGTTTTTGATGCATCTGTGAACCAACAACTATCTGCTCTTAATATTTCCTTCTCCCGCAGGATCCAGTCCTCTCTACTCGGGAATAGTACTTTATAAGGCAGTTCGTAGTTGACAGTTGGAGGCATAAAGTCAGAGGTCATTTCCAGAATGCTGTGACTTCCAATGTCAACCAACAGTCTGTTGCACTCTGCATTGAATTGATTTGTGCAATTGGCAATGTGCACAAGTCTATATGCTGTCCATCTAGCCTCTCTCTCCAGCAAAATGTGGAGAGGAGGTAGATCTATAAGAATCTCCATGGCCGCTGACGGTGTGGTACTGGTGGCACCACTAAGAGCCAGACAAGCTTGTCTCTGTAAGCCAGAGAGCTTCGCTTGGGCCGTTTTCTGTAAAGCCTTCGGCCACCAAGCAATTGCACCATAAGTGATCATTGGTCTGACAATCATCACAAAAATCCAATGGATTTGTTTGGGACCTAAACCCCAAGTTTTACCACATTGTCGTTCGACATGTCCATAGAGACAGTCTGGCTTTGTGTAAAACTTTTTCCAAGTGAGCGTTCTAGGTGAGTCTTTTATCAAGGACAATTCCAAGATATTTCACCTCCGTTCCAAATGGAATGACCACAACATTGAGGGAAAGGGGCGTTAGATCGTCTTATTTCCTTCTCTTGGTGAAAGGGATTAACACAGTTTTGCTGGGGTTAACGGAGGACACAGGGACCTCATTCGACAGAGTGCCGGGGCCTTCTATATAGGGAGGGGTCGTCTACAGTATAATCCATAGCTTCCCTAACTAATGGGTTTTCATGAATTTCTGCGCAATCAAAAACTCGCTGATTCCTCGACTGAATGGACTGCTGAATGGAAGGTAGCTGCAAATATCTGCAGATGGCTTCATTCCGCACGAACCAAGGAGCATTCACAATCATCCTTATTAACTTATTTTGCAATCTCTCCAGAGTGGAGACATTATATGTAGCCGCTTTTCCCCAGACGCCTGAAGCATACATGATGACAGGCTTGAACATCGTATTGTTGAGGCTCATTTTGGATTTCCTGTTGATCAGAGGGTACAACCTGACTATCCGACCCTCTATCTTTGTTTTAACGCACATGATGTGCGGGTTCCAAGTGAGCCTACGGTCTATTAGAAGACCGAAATACTTCACCCGCGCTTGCCAGTCAATCTCCCTTCCAGAGATTTTCACTTTTCTGACCGGAGAAGATTTTAATCTTCCCATGGTTATCGCCTGAGTCTAGGAGTCTTTTCCAAGACAAAACACACTTTATACTAAACGAATTGCAGTGAAATCGGTGAAATGTAATGCATTGAAAGGACCCCCTTATTGTTTCAGTTGACGGAATTCTAGGAAATAAATTTTGGACATCTAACGATATTGATTTAGCGTCATCAGGAAGACTTACGTTTTTAATATTATTCATTAATTTATAGTACATTGCGGCTTGAAATTAGTATAGGTTTGAATTCTTTTATGAGCATTTCTGAGATTTTTACAGTTGAAGCTGTTATAAACGACACTACATCAGGTGTAATTGGGAAATTAGTTTTATATAATTCAATTAGAGAATACAGTTTGAGTGGTTATGGATTCATGATCACAGTCCTGCATTCATAGTGATAACGCAATCGATATTGAAGGCACTGCTCGGTATATTTTTGATTGTATGCAAAACGCTGCAGACCAGGAATATATAACATTGAAATTATTTCACCTTCTAGTCCCTATTTTAGCGGATTGTGAGAAGCTGAAATTAAATCAATGAAAACTCATATTTCTCAAGTAATTGGTGATCAAATTTTCACATATGACGAATTCAACAGTAAGCTTGTTTAAATCAAGGACCTTCTTGATTCAAAACACCTTTGTCCTGTTAGTACCGAACCCAATGACCTCTCCGCCATCACTCCAGGACATTTTTGACCTTGGAGCCTTTGAATTCCTTATTTCCTGACCAACATTATTCTATAATGAAATTAAATACTTTTTTCCATTGGCAATTAATCAACAGTGTTTATTCATGTCTCCTGGTTTGTATGCATTGAAACAAATTTCATTTTTATGTGAATATTGGAATGGAAATATTTATATTGTTACGATATTTACTTGGGGTTCGTTTTTTAAAACAACAACACCAATAATACTTAGACTTTTTTTTAACTACTGCACTGATTATAATTCACTTAGAATACTCGCTTGCTTGAGACTTCGAACACTCTCTTACTACTACTCTACTATGCCGAAGGAACTCGCTCTTTTATAGTAAGATCGATGCATCTAGAATTTCTAGAAATTCCATATCCATCGCGATGATTCGCTCTCAGGATCGACGTTGGAATTCTTTTCGAGACTTTTCCAGTTACCGCCTAGGGAGGCAACGCGCGTGTGACGTCATGCTCAGATAGAGGTCACTTCGTCGAATTGGGTGACTGTAGTCAGCTGCGGCGTTAGGGATTTTGTAACATTATCCCCCTCTCAAATTTGATCGTCTCGATCAAACAATATGTCATTGTCCCCATTGTATCGTTTGAGTCTTTCTAGGTGAACGACCTTCATTTTTGCTCTGGGGCTACGTTGAATCCTATACACCATGTTATTTATTCTCTTTACTATCATGTAGGGTCCTTCCCAAGATGGTGTTAATTTGGGGGAAATTCCTTTTCTACGACGAGGGTTGTAAGCCACACTCGATCTCCTTCTTTGAATCCACCAGTATTTGACTTGAGATCGTATCGAGCCTTCATCCTGTCACTAGTCATCTTTAATCTTCTTCTAGCAATTTCATGGATCCTTGTCAAGCTATCTCGCAGTTCGTCTGCGTAATCTTGCACCTCTTTATTTTCAGCAATTGGTGATCCGAACACCAAGTCACAGGGCAAGCGAAGATCTCTTCCGAATATGATGCTGGCTGGGGTGAGCTTTGTGGAATCGTGCACGGCTGCTCGGTAGGCCATCAAGAATAGTTGAAGATGTCGATCCCAGTCTTTTTGATGCTCTTCTACTACTTTGGAAAGATGTTCTTCCATAGTCCTGTTGAACCTCTCGACCATGCCATCAGACTGTGGGTGGAGGGCAGTTGTTCTGGTCTTGCTAATTCCCATCAATTCACAGACTTTCTTGAATAGATTCGACTCAAAATTTCTTCCTTGATCGGAATGTAACTCCATTGGCATACCAAACCTTGCAAACATGTTATCCACCAGAGCTCTTGCAACTGTGGATGCTTCTTGATTAGGCAAGGCGTAAGCTTCAACCCATTTACTGAAGTAGTCCATGGCAACTAGGATGTATTTGTTGCCATCATTCGTCATCGGAAATGGTCCGGCTACATCGATGGCGATCCGTTCGAAGGGAGCACCAACGTTGTATTATTTCATCTCACCTTTGGATCTTGTTCTTGGACCTTTGCTGGCTTCGCATCTTGGGCATCTTCGGCACCATCGCTCTACGTCTTCTTGACACTGAACCCAGTAAAACCTTTGTCGTATTTTATCCAAGGTCTTGTTAACTCCTAGATGTCCTCCCGATTTACCACCATGGATCTCTTCCAAGACGCCACTTATTCTTGACATAGGCACAACCAGTTGGAAAATCACTTTCTTGCCATCGGCCGATTCCCAAGCCCTCTTCAGTAGACCATTCTCAACAATCAAGGAATTCCATTGTGCCCACAATGCCTTGAACGTTGGTGATCGATCAGAGATGTCCTTCCAGGTGGGTCTTTCTGCTCCACTTTCCTTCCATTTTAAAAATTCTGCAACGTTTGGATCACCCTCTTGATCTTGTCTCATTTTTGCTGTGGTCCAATTATCGTGTGCCATCAATCTCACTTGGTTGATTCTTTCGCGTCGTTCAATTCGCTCACAGTGTTTACAAACATCCGAACAAGGTCTTCTGGACAAGGCATCTGCGTTATTATGCAGTCGTCCTGGTCGATGTTTTATCTTGAAGTGATACTGGTTCAGCTTCTCAATCCACCTTGCTACTTGTCCTTTAGGAGTCTTCATTTCGAGTAACCACTTCAGAGCTGCATGATCTGTTCTGATAAGGAACTCTCTTCCATACAGATATTTGTGGAAGTGATCTACAGCCTTGATTATTACCAGTAGTTCCTTTCTGGTTACGCAACAATTCCTTTCTGGCTTGGTCAGTACTTTGCTGAAGAACTCAATTACTTTTTCCTGACCGCCCTGTTCTTGTGATAGTACGGCTCCTATACTATTATTACTGGCATCTGTGTCCAGGACGAACAGGCCTCGTCGACGTGGGAATTTTAAAATGGGGCTGGAACATAGAGCAACTTTCAGTTTCCCAAATGCTCGTTCACTTTCGTTGGACCGGACGAATTTGACTCGGTCTTCTGTCAACTTATGAAGAGGTGCCGCATTATCTGCAAATCCTTCCACGAACCGACGATAGTAGGTGCAGAGATCTAGGAAGCTCCTCACTTCATGTTTATCTTTAGGTCTCGGCCAGTTTCTGATTGCCTGTATCTTTCTTTCGTCTGTTTGGATGCCGTCTGATGACACTCTGTGACCTAGAAAATCCACTTCTTTCTGGCAGTGAGCATTTCTGAAGTTTCAGTTTGAGGTTGGCATTCCTGAATCGTTGAAAGACTTCTCGCAAATTATACAGATGTTCTTCAAATATCTTTCCCATGACCCAAACATCGTCGAGGTATACGAGGCAAGTTTTCCAAGTAAGCCCTCGCAGGACCAGCTCCATCAGTCTTTCGAATGTGGCTGGAGCATTGCACAATCCAAACGGCATAACGGTGAACTGGTAAAGTCCGCTCCCAGTCGAAAATGATGTCTTCTCCTTATCATCCTCATGTATGCCTACTTGCCAATATCCACTCTTCAGGTCTAGTGTTGAGAACCAACGTGAAGCTGCCAAAGTTGTTAATGTGTCGTCTATTCTTGGTAAAGGGTAGCTATCTTTCTTAGTAACATCGTTCAATTTCCTGTAATCTACACAGAATCTTGTAGATCCATCCTTCTTGGAGACCAATCACACCATCTCTCATCATCTTGCCAACAAGCTCTTCCACCTCTTGCTGTTTGGCAAACGGAACTCTCCTTGAGGGTTGTCGAATCGGGTGGGCTTGGCCAGTATCAATTCTGTGTTTAACCAAGTTAGTTCTTCCGAATATTGTCGAATCAAATATATCACTTTCGTTCTTTATGAAGTTTTTGACGGTTTTGAGTTATTCTCCTGATAAGTGTTTAAGTGATTTTTCAAGAGTTATCATAACACTTTTAGAGGCTGCCTTTATTTCCTGGTGGTCGTTTGAATCACAGTTCGCCACCCATGTGACTGGTTCACAGGTTCCTATGACATCACCTTCTTTAACGGTTACTGCTTCAGGATACACATTGACAACTCTCACAGGGATGATTTGTTTCGTTTTTACTAAGGCTCGTGCAAAAACTAATTTGCTGGGGTATTCATCACATGACTGGACTATTCCAACATAGCTACCGGTGTCTTCATCAGCGATAGCGTAAACTACTTTCTCCGAAAAACCAGGAATTCTCGCAGTATTCACTAAGCGCAGTTTCACAGGTATTGTCCTTTCTGCTGGAGTGGTAAGGACAAATTCCTCTCCACCAAACTTCATAATCTTCTCTTCGTTGTCGAATGAAAAGCCACACTCACTGATCAAATCCATTCCTAGTATGAATTCATCTTCTATGTCTGCAACGTACACTGTATCAATAATGGTGAGTCGCCCAAGAATCAGTGTTATTTCAGCTTCTCCTCGAATAGGTGCGTTTTCACCAGTGACTATTCGAAGCATGAAATTGAAGGTCGCCTCTACTTCTAACGAACGTACCAAGGCGTCGCTACTCCTCTTAAAGTATATCAATCGCAAAGTTCTTTGGATTTCTGGGTCTCTATAGGTCTCTTAAACCATCTACAAATAACTCCACCGCTAGATGTTCCTTGAAATCTCCAGGTGCTTCTGGATAAGCCAGCTGAATCAGGCGTCTCACATCGGCTTCGAATTCTTGAAGACTCTCACTTGATTTTTGTGTGCGCGTCTTCATTTGGGCCCGATACAGCTGTTCTCTGTGTTGATCGCCACACCGTAACTCTAGTGCAGATATCAGATCCTCGTATTTACTCTGTTGTTCGTTGGGTATCGTTTGCAACATACCCAAGGCTGGCCCTCTCAGAGCTACGATAAGTGCTGTAGCTTTCTCTTCTTCACCCCATCCATTCGTCGTTGCCGCAGTCTCGAATTGGCGGCAGTACATGGACCAAGACGACTGTCCATTAAAAGTCGGTGGTTTTACGGAAATTGTAGATGTGGCAACCCTGTCTCGGCGATCTTGATTTTTGAGAAGCGCTATCTGTTTTTCGACTTTCTTTTCTAGTCCTATCATCTCCTCTCATACTGTATGCACTTCTCTTTTAACCTCGTCGTCGATTTTCATGACGCTTTCCTTCAGTTCTCCTTTTAAATTTTCTTTTAGTTCTTCCATTCGTATTTTGGTTTTATGAAGCATGTGCTGGAAGAACTTGTCTTGGTGTTCTCGAACATTCTGGAAATCTGCTTTCCGTTGTTTTTCTATTTGTTCTAATTCATTCTTTTGTTTTTCTAGAATGTTCTGGAGATCTTCTCTGTTCTTCGAGAATTTTTTGGAGCGCCTCTTCTCGTTTTTTCTTTTCTAATTCTTTTTCCTCCTGCCGTCGTCTTTCCTCTTCCTGTCGTCGCTTTTCCTCGACTTCTTTTTCCTCCTGTCGTCGCTTTTTCTCGACTTCTTTTTCCTCATGTCGTCGTCTTTCCGCATCCGCAAATTGGTTTTGAATAAATTGCAACAGGTCCTCCATCGTATCGTACGATGTACTTCTCGTATTCACCATAAATGCCTTATAATTTTCACTAAAATGTCAATTTATTGTTTTTATTTATCAGTAAAATTCCACTTCCGACATCACTGTTACGATATTTATATGGGGTTCGTTTTTTAAAACAACAACACTAATAATACTTAGACAACTTTTATTTACTTAATACACTACTACTGCACTGATTATAATTCACTTAGAATATTCGCTTGCTTGAGACTTCGAACACTCTCTTACTACTACTCTACTCTGCCGAAGGAATTCGCTCTTTTATAGTAAGATCGATGCATCTAGAATTTCTAGAAATTCCATATCCATCGCGATGTTTCGCTCTCAGGATCGACGTTGGAATTCTTTTCGAGACTTTTCCAGTTACCGCCTAGGGAGGCAACGCGCGTGTGACGTCATGCTCAGGTAGAGGTCCCTTCGTCGAATTGGGTGACTGTAGTCCGCTGCGGCGTTAGGGATTTTGTAACAATATTATGGTGAGTAAACACATTTGCTTTTTTGTTAACCTATTAGACTGAAATCAAAATATTTCACAATAATATATTTCAGATATATGTGTCCTCTCAAAAGTTACACACTATCTGCTCAAGTTAAATATGTCGAGCAGAGCTGATTAACAGAAAAACAGACTTTAAACAAACAGACTTCAAACAGACAGAGCGAATAACTTTTGGCGGAAATCACTAAATATAGAAAAAGATCAGCAAGAACAAAACTCGTCACCTATCAACATAATATATTGTACATGCACCAATCAGAATACCTTCGGATTATCGGATCATACAATGATGGAAGTGTGGCTGGATATCCCTGGCAGCTCAGGCCATGACATGACAAGAGAAGCAGAAACAAACTGACAGCTTTAACAAAAGCTCCATAACAGAAAGGTTAGTGTTAGATTTTAGATAAGAAGTGGAAATACAGTAATAATGTGCAAGAGCGAATACATTTGAATTAATAATTTGGTTTTAAGTGAATTATTGAAAATATTGTATATTTGTTTCAAAAAATTTGATGTATTCATAGTTTTCAATATGAGCGACTCTGTAAGTGTGAGTTAAATCCGATAAAAAACGGTAAATACTAACGAATGTGATTTTAGTTGCCTCCAGGTCCGCCGCCACAGATTATTATGAACTCCGATATGATGCAAATGCCGCCTCCTGACAACATGCCTTTGATGACTGGACCTCCACCTGATAATATGATGGGTCCTCCGCCTTCTATAGGACCTCCACCATCTCTAGGTCCTCCACCATCTCTAGGTCCTCCAACATCACTGGGGCCTCATCTGTCTCTAGGACCACCACCTACGATGGGTCCACCACCTTCCATTCCACCGCCTTCAATTCCACCGCCGTCTATTCCACCACCTTCTATGGGTCCCACAACTCCGGTAGGACCTCCAACATCTGTAGGCCCTCCACCTGCTATGGGGCCACCACCTGTCTTTGGCCCACCTGGAACACAAGGATGGACAAATGAGGATTTCTGTAAGTATTCCAAAAATATAATGATCACATAACTTGGCAAAGGGCATTCTGCTAAAACTAATAATTCATAGTGTTCAGTCACACTAGTTAGGCCTCGTACTCATCCTGATTTTCCTATTTTCCAGTAGGAAAAAGTCATAGTTCACGTTAATTTGTCCTACTTTTTCACTAGAAACTGACAAGTAAATAAAAAAAAACAATTAACTAACTAAGATATGAATTGAAAGGGGAAAGCAAGGTTTTGCCGTGGAAATCTTCCAAAGAAAGGAAAAAGTCAATAACTTAATAGGACCTACATGATCTACACTCTACAAAGAGTGTAGATCATGCAAAAAAATAACTTTCAGACACAAATTGAAAGTTAGAGTCATCTTGATACAACTTCTTTCATATGATGATTGAATTATACAAAAAACATTTTTTCCTATTCAGTTTGTACTCCAAATATTCATTATAAAATTGAATCAGATTTAAATTACTGTTTCATCACATTCTAAATTACAGGGCATCGTCAAAATATTCTTGTAGGTCATAATAGGCTTTATCACTTAATAGTTTTGTACATTTCTTTCTAAATATGATGAAAGGAGTCTCTTTGATTTCATTGGGAAGTTTATTGTATATCCTGATTCCATTATATATCAACGAGTTTTGAACCAAACATGTTTTTGGAATTGGTAGACTCAGTTCATTTGACCGCCTTGTATGGTTTCTGAATAATACACTTGCCTTATTGCCTCTTCAGCACAAATGAGCCCAGTCTACTCATGTCATCGATTGCAGTACATAATGACAATCTATTGCTCATTTGATTATATCCCAGGCATAGTAATCTTGTTTAAATTGAAAGGGGTATATTTAAACAAAATTCCTATGACTAGGATTCTGGGATTAAGTCAAATAAGTGAATGAATGTCATTACATACTGTCATTGATGACATGAGTAGATTTAACCCATTCTTAGAGTATTTTCGTAGAGCCAGGTTTCAGTGAATGACTAACATTTTGGTAGTTATTTCTTTGAGAGGTGTAAGAAACAATTTTTGACATTTCCTGTAGGTATTCCCTTCCTATTGTTGAGTTGTTGTCGAAGATTTTTAAGATAGTTTCTCTGATTAACATTTAAATCTGAACCGACCTTAATTTCTGGGGAGATTTATTTTATTTCTTAGAATGAATGAAGGGATGTGATAGTGTTCTCACTAACACGAAATATTTTTTTAATATGTAATTGTGGATCTAAGATATGTAATATATCATTGACTTCAGAATTATCGTCATCAATTTTGGCTTTAGTTGTAATTGTATTGAAATAAGGGATTTTGTAAATCATTATATTACAGCATAAAGACAGTTTGCTCAAAGATATATTCAGTTCCAACACTATTCCCAATTAGTGCTTCATAGAAAATAATAGTAATCATATCTTCTTTGCTTTTTAAAACAATTTAACTTTGCGTCACAAAATGCTTTGCATGTTGGCAAATATATCACAACTCTCGACAACATTTGTTATTCTTTGATGCTGTCTCCTCTTTCGTGCTCAGCCAGGTCTTGTGAACTCTGGGATATCTTAGAGCAACATGGTATTCTATGATAAGTTGAGTAACAAGTTGATTTGGAACACATAATTGGTGGCGAGGTTCATTGTAACATACTTTATATAAAATGATATTACAGGTTTATTCTATTCTTCTGTTAAGGTTCATTGATTTATTACCAAACACATTTATCATAATTTGGTTAGGTAAAATTCAGCTACTTCAAATTGTAAAAAATATATAAAAATTTAATATTTAAAATTTAATTAGAAATGGTGAGTAAAATTAAGTATCTAGGGTTCATTGTAGATAATACAAATTCATTGAATGATCATGCTGACTATGTAATAAGTAAATTATCAAAGAAACTAATTTTTTTTTCTAGAGTGGCATCTGTATTATTAATGTTTGCCAAAATAACGTGCTATAATTGCATAATCAAACCTCATTATGATTTTTGCGGGACTCTTATATCTCTTGAATCTGAACAAATTAAATCAATTAGAAACATTACAAAATCATCGTGGGATGTAAATAATATTACTCTGCAATAGAATGACACATATACATAATATGCTCTATAGTTTAAGGTGGCTCAATGTCTCTCAACGACTGTACTATCAAACTATGATATTCATATTTAAAATAGCAGATAAATTGCAACCAACATACTTAGTAAACCTTTTAATCACATCATGATACTAGATCGAAACCAATTTTCACATCCCAAGGACAAATTCACAAAGCAGTATGAAATCTTTATTTTTCAAAGGTCTGGACAGTTTCAATAAACTGCCAAATAATATAAATAATTCTTCTCTCCGTCTATTCAAGAGGGACTTAGTAACATTCATAACGAAAAACTAAATTAAAGCTAATTAATATTCAAAATATAATAATAACTAAGACTTTATTTTGATTGAATATATAAGTAAATATGTAAACGTGAATCCTGTATAGAATATGTGCGATATATTTTTTTTTCTGTTTCGTGATTTTCTGTAATTTGGTTATAATAGACTAATTTATTTTAATTTTTATGTATTATGTTTAGATAAAGTACATTAATTAAGTTTATATTAGGCTTGCCTATCTGGAAATTAAGTTCTTCTTGTGAAGAGAAACAAGTATTACGTTTTTGTAAAACTTTATTGAAAATCTCACAATAAAGTGTTTCTCAAATACGGAAGTTCCAATTTTATTACTTTTGTAAATTTTTTCAGCTACTCTAGGTCCGCCACCTTCAATAATGCAACCTCCACCTGTGAATGAAAAACAACTACCATCTCTTCTGTCATTGAAAGTTGATCCACCTGAACAATTATTGGAATCAAATCCTGAAGTTGTCCTTCCACAAGCCCTGGAAGAAGTTCTCGCTTTGAAAAATCAGAGAGCCTTAGAACTCGGTACTGAAATTGATGGAGGTAGTGAAGGACAAGCTCAAAAAGAAGCCGAAAGAGAACCACTTTGGGAAAAAGATGATAATGTTGTGAGTACATTTCTTAACAACATAAATTTCTTACACAAAAATTATTGTGAAATGTGTTTGGCTATACGATAGCTTTCTCACTTCCGACATGGTCACCTCCTGAACTTGTACTCAACTTTAAATAGTTATGTGATTTTAAATTTGTAAAATACTCATGGCTTTACATTTCTATCAATTTTTATAAGATTGAAATTTTATCTTTAACTTGTATTTTTTTGTCAATCTAATGTATCTTCTTCTCATCAAACTTATTTTAGAAATTGTATTGATTTGTCTAAAAACTGTGGGTTTCTAAAGAATAAAGTTATCATTATCATTATCAAACGAGGGTGCATAACACATGTCACAGTTTTTGTAAACACCTTTTCGTGACAATCTTACATAAAGTTATTGGCCAGTTCTATCTGATGTATTTGAGAGATTTTTGTCAATATGAATTCTGAACTTGAATCCTTTTTTCAAAATCTTGATGTGTGATACTTGAGGATATTATTTCTATTTCATATGGATTTTTCAGCTATTAAGGTTTTCGAACTACAAGTTAATACAACATTTTATTTCATAGGAGACAGTTGTAGATGTTGAACCAGAGCCGCCAAAACAACAAAAGGAAAAAGAGATCAAAGATAAAGTTAGTAAAAATAAGAAGAAAAAAAAGAGAAAGAAAAATAAGAAGAACAGAGTAAATGACGAAAAAAATAAACAAAATGAACCTAAGCCTAAAGAAAAGGAAGATGAAGAATTGGAGGAAGAAGTGGAATTTGTGTAAGTTTGAGAATAATCACTTCATATTTATCATTCAATTGTTAATTTTCCTACCATCAAGTGCCGATTCAGACATCACATTCCTTATCCCAATTTTAATTTTAAAATTAACACTGTTGACATGTAAATGACAGCTTGAGGTTTTGTTCTTATTGATTATTTTTATCCGTTGAAAAAAAAATATATATTTTTTTAAGAAAAGAGAATTGAAACTTTCTATGTTTCTTGCCACTTTCATTTGTAACTAACATTACTGCAGTTTCGTCCTGTCTGTTTGTCTATTTAAAATCTGTTTTTCTGTTGATCAGCTGTCGCCCCTATACAAAAGACAACTCTCAGAAGTTGTGCAAGCTAAGGACTAACGAGGTCTTACCTTTTAACGTGTGATTCCTAACACGTCCTATAAGGACATTTTCAAACGTATACATTAAACTATCACGAACAGTGTGAGATTTTGTTTCACTGCCATAAAAATCACAAACATACACCTCCACTCTTCAGCGTTCAACTGAATTAATCCAACAACGTGTATTTGTAGGCCATTACATGAAGAATATTATTGATCGAGTCATTTTTTGTGGAGGGAAACAGTTTTTATCGACCTTCTTTGGGTATTTTTACCTTCTACAATTTGAAAAAATATGAAAATTTAGAAAGGAGAACTTTACACACATGTAGAAAGGGCAAACTTTTTAAGATACCCCAATAAATTACTGGATAGATTCAAAATACATTTTTCATGTAGAAAAATGTTCTACATATCAGTAACTTGATCTTTTAGAATACTGGGCTTTGTAATATGTTCCTCATTGGAATTTTCGATTAATACCATTAAACTTCTGTATTGATCCCATGTTGATCTCTTCTTGATTCTATTCCCATAGTATGGATATCACTGGAGTTTTTTCCCAACACCAAATCGTTATTTTTAACACCTCGACACGTGTTTCGATCACCAAGTGATCATCTTCAAAGAGGAAGATTAAAACTGTTAAAAAAATTAAATCAATTAAAATTAATAATTAAATTAAATTGAATGTTGAAAAAATTAAATCAGTTTTAATCTTCATCTTTGAAGATGATGAACTACATCTGCAAAACAATAAAGACGATTATTATTATTATTCTCTTGCTCTTGAAGATGATCACTTGGTGATCGAAACATGTGTCGAGGTGTTAAAAATAACGATTTGGTGTTGGGGAAAAAACTCCAGTAATATTCATTACTACACCAAAGGTTCCAAACAGTGCATCATGAGTCCCATAGTATGGTAGCCTTATTATTTGTAGCAGATTTTGGAATTTATCATTATGTAAAAATATTGTCACAACTAAATTTAACATAACTTGACAAATGAAGACTCATCTTTGTCGTTTGCATTCTTCACAAATTATTTTCAGGTAACATTAATTGTCCTGGGTTGAGTATTTCTATAAAGTGAATTAGAAATATAAAGCCTTTCCGCACAGCTTTTGAAAAAATGAATTTTGACAATTTTACTTTTTGGCAATTGTTTCAAGAACAACCACTGGTGTTCTCAATCTGAAAAAAAAGATTCTAGTTCCTCAAAATAAGGAACTTTGTCCAATTTAACTGACCATATGGGTCTTATGGTTTCTGAAATCGCAATAGTAGGATATATAAAAACGGCCTGTACGTAAAACTTTGATATCAGGGTAATTTGGTTTATGTCCTGTTTGGACTCCTTATTGAGTTTTATCACTTTTATGTGATGTTATTCTATCATTAAGAATTCATGAATGTAATTCAAGTAACAATCATTACAAATAATGTTATAAATTACATTTGTCTTTTTTGTAATATCCGTTTCCTCTTTCAATTTAGTATTCAAATTCTTTATAGTTTTAATTTTTTTTGGGCGTATTTTGATATTTTGTTCATTATGAAAAAGTTTATGATATTTGAAGACAAATTTCTAAGATTAGGTATAGATTTATAAGACAAATTAATACAATTCTTGGGAATTTTGGGGTAGAAAATAATAACTAACTCATTGTAAGTGTGTCAGAACAATAACGCAGAGGAAAGCTCATTTCTGTTGAACTTTTATCAACAAAATTTTAAATTATGTAATTTTTGAATGTGTTATAGGTATGTTCAAGAAACTATTGGTTTACATGAGTTGGCCCCACAGTATCGTCAGTTCTATAGCATATTTGAGTCCTTCAAATTCACAGATCAAAAAGCTGACATTGCTCCACCTGTATTAGCCACCCCAATGGCTCTATCTAGTAAAGCGATTACTACAGAAGAAGATATGGACGATGATGAAAATGAAGAGGTAAGTAATAATAATCATAAAATACAGAAGGTTTGTTTTTATAATTGTTATATAATTACATCAATAGGACTGTCCCGTAAGTTTTGCTACTTGGCAAAAGTGGTGTTGCTAGGTGAAAATCTTACCTTACCTCCAAAAAGTTTGACAGTTCAGATTTTTCTCTGGAAACTTTGTAATACAGAGGTTACTTGTATTCTTTTCAGTGACTTGAAAATTGTCTCATTGACAAAATAGAAATAACATAAGAAAACTTTTGTGTTGTGATTTATCACTTTTGACGTGAATTATCGAGATAAGGGGCTGTATAGTTCAAGTTGCTTTCCTTTTGATAATGTGAAGCACCACAGAAGGCTACTATTTGCCGCTGGTTCAACGAATTCAATTGTGGTCATAGTTTGCTCACGGACGAACCTTGCGTTATTCAGTATCATCTGCTGTGCTAGGAAACATCACTGCTGTGTGTGAACTGATAATGCAAGTTCGACGTTATAACATACCATGTGATTCAGGCATCCCTGGGTGTTGGTGTGAATTGCATGTAAACGATGTTGCATGCATATTTGGCCTTAAAAAAATTTGTTCATGTTGTATCCTGCATAATTACCCAAAAAATTATCATGTGAATTGGAGCAAAAAATGCTATAGAAATTCGATGAAGGCAATTCAAATTTTGTGTATAACCTCTACACAGGTGACGAGTCATGGATCTTTGTTTATGAGTCTAAAACAAAATAGCAGTCAACTGTGGGTCTTTCGAAGTGTACCTAACCTAACAAAAGTTGTTAGTGCTCAAAACACTTCGAAACAAATGTTTGCCTGTTTTCCGGAAAAACTGGTCATATGGCAACAGTTCCCTTAGAGAAATGTAGACTAGTCTATTCTGAGTAGTGGACAACCATTTGTTTTGTCCAGATGAGGAAAAATGACTTGAGACGATAACTCATTCTTCACCATGGCGATGCGAGCTCTCACCCTCACACTTTTGAAGTGGCATGGATGTTATAATAAATGGTTTGAATGAATGTAAAAAAAGTGTATTGATCATCATGAAGAATACTTATTGGTCGTAAAACGTACAGGGCTGCCCTCGTATTTCCATATTGTATTGTAAAAGAGGATGTTACTATTACTTTGAGAGATTTTTGTCAATATATACCTGGCTATATATGTAATATATGTATCTCTTCTTGTCTTTGCAGAAGTTTGAGGACAAGACTAAATTGTCTAAACGAAAAATGAAGAAATTAACAAGGCTGAGTGTTGCTGAGTTGAAACAGTTGGTTAACAGACCAGATGTTGTGGAAATGCACGATGTTACTGCCAGAGATCCTAAGTTGCTTGTACAGTTGAAGGCACACCGAAATACTGTCCAGGTAAACATTTTTAATTAGTTTAACTACTTTCGAAGTCAAATACCTATGTATATTCCATAAGATAATTGGATTTATTATTCTTTTTAGGTTCCAAGGCATTGGTGCTTCAAGCGCAAATATTTACAGGGAAAAAGAGGTATTGAAAAACCCCCATTCAACTTGCCAGATTTCATAAAGAAAACGGGTATTATGGAGATGAGAGCATCCTTGCAAGATAAAGATGAATCTAAAACCTTGAAGGCAAAAATGAGAGAAAGGGCCAGACCTAAACTGGGAAAGATTGATATAGATTATCAAAAATTGCATGATGCCTTTTTCAAGTAAGTCACTTTTTCATTTCCGTTGTTAGATATTTTTTATGCCTCTGATAAGGATTATGCTGATTAATCTGATACATTTTCGAACTTGTTTTATAAAGAATCTGTGATATAAAATATGTTCATTTGCCTCAATCAGGGTTTGACTCGGATCAAGAGAGAATTTGCTCTCTAAAAGAATTGTAGTGACTCTAAGTATAGTTCTGAAACAATGTGAAGATACATATATACAACTATTTGTATAAAATCGAAATATTTCATTTTGAAGTAAAAACAATAACTCACTAAAAATGTTCTCAATTTTCTTTCAATAATCTCATTGGTTTGATCACTTTCACTTCAGAGGAATAATCAAATAGATGGAATATTCTCAAATAGATTTTGATTTATGTGACAGAGAGTGCTGTAGATATTTATACTTGGAATCATTGGAACAGAAATTTTCAGAAACTACGACTTACAGTGGTCATTTTTTAAAATTATTATTCAGTTATTCATTTGGGAAAACTTTACTTTTCAGGTGGCAAACAAAGCCCAAGATGACAATTCATGGCGATCTTTACTACGAAGGTAAGGAATTTGAAACCAGACTGAAAGAAAAAAAACCTGGGGATTTATCGGAAGAGTTACGAACAGCTCTGGGTATGCCTGTTGGTCCTAATGCAAACAAAGTACCTCCTCCGTGGCTGATTGCCAAGCAACGTTATGGACCCCCTCCTAACTACCCCAATTTGAAAATACCAGGACTGAATGCTCCCATTCCTGAAGGCTGTGCTTTTGGATATCATGCAGGAGGTTGGGGTAAGCCACCTGTTGATGAAAATGGAAAGCCATTGTATGGTGACGTTTTTGGAACTAGTACTGTTAACATTGATGTAAGTTGATTTTGATAATACTTTTTCATTGATTATCATACTTATTGTTATTATTAACAAGAAAACAGTTTATAACAAAGAAAATTCTTCAGTATGTATGTATAATGTAAAAACTCACATGTCAAAAGCAGGTTTGAACTGAAATGAAAAATATGTTTGATGATATTTGGAAGCTGAGCAATTAAAAATAATCAATATAGAATAGTCTTTTGTGTTATCGAGTAGATATTTTAATGGAATTTTGGCGTTTTATTGAAAGATATTCTATTTTTTCTGCATCTTCCAATTTGCCATTTAAACTATTATTGTACTATCACAATATGATCACAGCTTTTCAAACTTGGGGGCCCCCAATTTTGAAATTTCAATAATGGAACTGTTATTTATGTTTATTTAATATCACATAATTGAAGTTTTACGATATTTCCGAGAATTTTAGTAATTTGATATTCATCAATTATTATTTATGCATTATAGCTATGATAATTAATTGAATTGAATTCATATACCACAACTTTTTCCCAAATAATTCACCAGATACCCAAAATGTATTGATATCATAAACCTCTAATGTCCAGCACCCGTTTTGTCTCTCAAAGTGTTCAATTTGGTGTTAATCAGTAATGAAAAATTAGTGTTCTTGGGAAAATGAGCTGTAAATGAATTTGCCTCTCCAAGTTGTAAGCTCATATGAAAGTTCTTGTTATCCTGAGAGTTCTGGTAATTTGATGATCATCTTGATAATCTCTTTATGTGCCACACTTCATTCTTAAAACTTTCACCAAGTACTCTAAATGAGTTTGTATCACAAACCACTGATAAATACCATGAGGTTTTCCCATGTCTCACAACTTTCACATACTTTAACTTTCTTATCCAGTCCCCATTTTGGCTTTTGTCCTCTTTAATCTGGAATTATTAAGTTATTATTTAGAAATAAGCTGGTATTGACCTCAGGCTGTAAATGAGTTTACCTGTCCTAATTCTGAGCTCAAATAAATTCCTGAGAAAAGAAATCTTCCCTTTTGGAAAATATTCCAAATTACATTCAAGATTTCTCAGGAACTTCATGTAAGCTTCAAATTAAAAAAAAAATTACAGGAAGAACTCCATTGATCTTTGTCCATTAAGAATGATTATTGAGTACAACAATACATTCGTGGTTCAGCCTAGCAGCACTTTTGCCACCTATATTACCTTGTATAAAAGTTCTATGATCATTCAACGAATATTATTTTTTTGTAGAGGAAATCTAAAGTTTTTTCATCGACGTTCTTTGGGTATTCTCACCTTCCACAATCCGAAAAATATGAAAATTGTAATGGATAATTGCGTACACATGTAGAAAGGGCAAACTTTTTAATTCACTTTAATGAGTTGCTGCGTAAATTCAAAGTACTTTTCGCAGAGGAAAATGTTCTATTTATCAGTAACGTGTAGTATTTAATTTAATGTAATTTTCAGGATATTGGAGAGGATCCAAATGTGGATAGAACTTTGTGGGGAGAACTTGAATCAGAATCTGAAGAGGAGAGTGAAGAGGAGGAGGAAGAAGAAGAAAAGGAAGCCCCAAGCATACCTGATGAATCTGGGTTAGTGACGCCTGCAGAAGGCCTTGTAACTCCAAGTGGTATCTCAAGTATACCTGCTGGAATGGAGACACCTGAAACCATCGAACTTAGAAAGAAGAAAATTGAAAATGACATGGAGGGGTAAATATATTCTTCATATAATTTTATTTTCTTCTGATGTTCCGTTTTGATACCTGTATTTTCAAATTTGTAGAAGCGAAACTCCTGTGTTGTACCACATAATTCCTGAAAAACGAAATGAAAGAATCGGTAATGCTATGATGGCCAGCAGTCATGTATATGATATGAGCCAGATAGCGGCCACTGGGGGTGCTCCCCAAATAATTCAAAGGCGGACAGATCGTGAAGGAATGGTTGAATTGGCGCTTGATCCATCAGAGTTGGACATGGATAGCGACGCAATGGCAGTGAGATATGAGCAACAGATGAGAGAGAATCAGTCTCAGTTGCAGAAAGAAGATCTCAGTGACATGTTGGCCGAGCATGTTGCCAAACAGAAGGTGAGACAATATCATTTTGAAATTGAGTAGTTTTGGCTTCCAAACTGTAGCTGATTTTAATCAAACTTTTATTTACATTCAACTATAATTATGAATTTTGTTTCAGAATAAACGGAAAAGACAACAACAGGACACCAAGCAGACAAAGAAATATAAAGAGTTTAAATTTTAGACTTTATTTCTAGAATAAATATCTAACTGAAAGTTTTTCAATTTTTACATGTATGTTGTATTTATTATGTTGGTATGATGATATATGACTTAGATGTAAGTATAATTTCGTCAAGTAATTTCTATGTGCATGAATAAACTAGAGGGGACATCCAGAAAGATAATTAAAAGCCAAATTGGATTATCAGAACAATTTTTGCTGATATTAATGCCCGCATAATGCTGGTGCTTATGGATCTTTCACAAAGTTGGTACTCGGGCACTAGCTTTTCCATGCCACAGTTTCCAGATAGCATTCAGTGGAGGTATTCGGAGGTCAGATAATTATGACAACAGGCAGAGTACTTATTGATGTAGAATTTAAATACACCAATTCATGTCTTGATACCAGTTTCTAGATATTTGTTTTGAGAGATATTATGTTTCTACCTACCTACAATTATAAATGATTCAAGTATGTTCTTCTTGGTTTGGGGTCGGCAACACTGACATCTGAAAATTTACAAATAACAGTTTAGCTAAGCAAAAACTGGTCTTTATTGATTATACGGAGTACCCAGTGTTGTGTGACAGAAAGGGTGCAATAATACTCAAGCAAAATACTTTTTCCAGAACTTGAACTTGTAAATAAAAATGTAATCTTGATTGATTGATAATATGTTTGTTTGAGAATAGAATTCTTGTTACAAACATAATGCCATAAAAATATTACAAATGTACTATGATAAACATGAGTATAAGATGCAGGAATAAATGTTATATATATATATATATATATATATATATATATATATATATATATATATATATATATATATATATATATATATATATATATATATATATATATATATTATATATATATATATATATATATATATATATATATATATATATATATATATATATATATATATATATATATATATATATATATATATATTTAAAAATGGCAATAATTTTTTTTAGATCGCTTTAGGGAAAAAAAGTTGACGGGTGATTATTAAACGAATGTAACTTACAACAATATTTATTAAATGGTCAAAAATACTTAGTGCGCATATAAGCAAAACTAAAAAAAAAATATGGCTCTTCTTTGGCACCCCGAAAAAAATCATAATACAAAAAAAATTGGAATCAGTACAAAGTATGGCCTCCACGCTGGTTTATTACGGCCCTACATCTATCGTGCATCGACAAAATGAGATTGTCAATGTCTTGTTGAGGTACATTTGCCCATTCAGGGATTAAAAGCTCTCTCAATTGAAACGTTGTGTGAATGTTCCCCATATGCGGAGTAATTCTTCGTTGAAGCATGTCCCACACATGCTCGATGGGATTCAGGTCCGGTGATTGTGCTGGCCATGGCAATACATCAACTCCTTCGTTGGTGAGCCAGTCAGTCACTAGACGCGCGACATGTGGACGAGCATTATCGTGCATTAGGTGGAAGTTTTCACCAACAGCACAAGCACAATATTTCCAGTTTAATTGCTGAGCAAGAACTGCATAGAATGTACAAACTCGACACTTTCAGATTATTCATTTTAGCCGAAAACCTACAGTTTGTAAAAAACTTGATATATATATATATATATATATATATATATATATATATATATATATATATATATACAGTGTGACCCATTTAAAATGGAACCACCCCTGTAGAATGTGCATTTTTCAATCAATCTCAATTTTTTTTTATTGAAATATTAAGCATGAAAAACTGTATCTTGACACTAACTTTCACAATTTTAGTTTCATTTCCAAGGCACTCTATGGTTTTTTTTGTTTGTCAAAAATGGAAAAAGTTTATTAGGCAATTTTTGTTTTCAAATTTGACTACACCACTGGATTCGTAGTCGTTATAAATCAAAACTGTCAAATTTTCTTTAAAAAATATTTGTTAACAACGAAGTTACAACAACTTCAATTTTGGAAACAAAGTATTTGTTTGTAATTTTTATTCAGATTATATTTGAGATCTGACAACACTGTCATCACCAAGTAGAACACCAGTGAATTTATACAGTGAAAATCCGAAGTCAACAGCTCAATGCGTTCTACAGTTATAACTCCTGAAAATATGGTAATGTGAGAGATTTGTGGTGTATTCTAGAATAACAGAAAATTAAAAATTCATTTTCAAGTTATGCAGTACTTAGTACATTCTTCCGCATAGCCGCTAAAATCAAATTGATTTAAAGCATGGAAATCATTTATTCAATAATAAAACAGAGAGCAGGACAAAAATTGTTCCCTGTAAATTCTTCATAACTCAGCTAAAACAATCTTTTAGAGGAGATATCATTAATTTGAGGAAGCTGAACTCATTATGCAAAGGTTTTATAATAAATCAACAGTAGGCTGTGATTTTGACAGTTAATCATAAATAAAATAATAGTTGTTAGTTACGTGCATTTAATAATGGCTTTGCAATTATCATTAGAAGAAAGAATTGAAATTGTGAGAATTTCTGGGGACTATTATCATAGTGAAAGAGAAGCAGCTAGGATATTTAATCACAGACATCCAAATCGACTTCCCATTGACAGAAGCACCGTCAGTAGAATCAACAAAACATTTAAAGAAACCGGTGCAGTCAGCAAACATATTTTAAAAAATAATAACCGAAGAAGAAATTTAAACGAAGGTGCTGTTTTAGATTATTTTAGAAACCACCCAAACAGAAGTTTACGAGTCGCCAGTTTGGATTTAAACTTACCGAGAGAGACTATTCGACGATGTCTTAAACAAAACAAAATGAGAGCATTTAAACCTAAATTTCTTCACTCTTTAAAGGCAGGTGATGAAGTGAAACGTATGGAATTTTGTTTGTGGGCACAAGGCGAGTACCTGAATACAAGAAATTTTTTAAACTGCATAATGTTTAGTGATGAAGCTTCTTTCAGCACCAATGGGGTAGTTTCATCGCAAAATGCTCGGTATTGGGCTACGGAAAATCCGCACTGGATCATAAATTGTAAAAGTCAATATTCCGAAAAAGTTAACGTTTGGTGTGGTATAGTACAAAATAGAATAATAGGTCCATATTTTTTTGATGGAAACATAAACGGGCAAAATTTTTTGGAATTTCTAAATAACCAATTATCGGACTAAATAGATGAAATGCCTCTTGCGGAACAAGTAAATTTATATTTTCAGCTCGACGGCTGTTCCGTGCACAATTCGAGGATTGTTAAAGAGTGGCTAAATAACCAGTTTCCAAATCTTTGGATAGGACGAGGTAGTGACTTAATTGAATGGCCACCTAGATCGCCTGATCTAACAATATTAGACTTTTTTCTGTGGGGTATTCTGACACAAAAAGTATACAGAACAAGACCAACGAATCGAGCTGAACTCATGCAAAGGATACGACAAGCTTGTGCCGAAATTACAGTTCAACAAATAAGAAATAGTGTAAACAATATTCGGAAGAGATACGATAAATGTATTGAACTTAATGGAGGTTTGGTAGAAGCCACAAAAATTTGAATGTTTAGTTTTAAATCAATGTTTATTTTAGTATCAGTTTTTTCTTAATGGCAATTAATTGTTGAATAAATACTTTGAAACTTGTTTGTATACATTTTGTTTTCATCAGCTATAGAAGAAGGTAGAGTAAGTTCAGAATCTCATAAAATGTGATTTTCCAGGTGCGCTGTTACAAAAGTACTATTATTTATTATTGGGAAACTTCCAAAAAGCTTACAAGTATGACCATTAATACTTCAAGATTCTATCAAGATTTGGTAAAAGCGCAATTGGGAGATTCCATGACATGAGATTCTGAACTTGGTCTACTACTGCGTAACTTGAAAATGAACTTTTAATTTTCTGTTATTCAATTATTCAATTTTTATTTTAATTTTCACTTCTCGTAACCTACACTCAAATGAATGATTTTAAGGGAATATTATCCACAAATTCAGTGGCGTAGTCAGATTTTTATTACAAAACGCTTGCACCACAAATCTCTCACATTAGCATATTTTCAGGAGTTATAACTGTAGAACGCATTGAGCTGTTGACTTCGGATTTTCACTGTACAAATTCACTGGTGTTCTACTTGGTGATGACAGTGTTGTCAGATCTCAAATATGTCTATAATCTGAATAAAAATTACAAACAAATACTTTGTTTCCAAAATTGAAGTTGTTGTAACTTCGTTGTTAACAAATATTTTTTAATGAAAATTTGACAGTTTTGATTTATAACGACTACGAATCCAGTGGTGTAGTCAAATTTGAAAACAAAAATTGCCTAATAAACTTTTGCCGTTTTTGACAAACAAAAAAAAACCGTAGAGTGCCTTGGAAATGAAACTAAAATTGTGAAAGTTAGTGTCAAGATACAGTTTTTCACGCTCAATATTTCAATAAAAAAAAAATTGAGAGTGATTGAAAAATGCACATTCTACAGGGGTGGTTCCATTTTAAATGGGTCACACTGTATATATATATATATACACACAAAGAGAGATTTTATCGAGTGGGTATGATATATATATATATATATATATATATATATATATATATATATATATATATATATATATATATATGTGTGTGACCTATGATTTTGTACTCAGACGATTCACACTGTTCTGAAGACACCATGCCTGGTACTGATGATGGGGAAAACACCCCGAAACCGGTCTATCGGTTGGTCGGATCGACCAATTTTTAACTTTTTATAGTGGGACATAACTTGCGACGAATCTTCCAAGTAGAAGACGTTGCACAGGTGCCTTATGGTTTTACTTCAACTCTCTGCGCCGCATTAGCTGAGTTAGTTGTTGTTTTTTCCGTTGGGTATCTGCCACACGTACATACAAAGTCGTAGGTCTGCATGAGAGGAAAGGGGCAACCCTGAGCATGTCATGAGCAAAAAAGAATTGTGACAATAACAGATTATTACCAAAAATAACATGTAATGTTTCTTAATCTACAAGAACTTTTGGAAATGACTATCCCCCACTCGCATGCAAGAATCTAATCTTCATCAACTCGCAAACTCTTTGAAAAACACCAGAATCACACAATACATATTATTTAAATTGAATGTCTGCAGCCGTTTGTAGTAATCGGAATTTTGTTGTTAGGTACCAACGGAATTGTTTAGATTTTTTATTACTTGGTAGGTCCAGTGTAGTACGCTATACTTTTATTTTAGCTACGTTAATAATTTCAAAATTACCAAAATTGTTATTGTCAAAAATGTTTTTTGCCCCGTATCTTCGAAATAAAGCACCCAATCAAAAATCATCAAACAAAATATCCTAAAAATAGTTCAAAAAAGTAAATTATGGCATTATAATCAGAGATTCTTTATCTTTGAGGAACAGGATAAGAATTTTTATACAATTCCATAGATGGCGTCTTTGTAAGGGAAGATATCATGCTCATTTGCTGATCAGGATTGTGCTTGTCGAGGACACCCAAGTTCAAATATTGCAATCCTGATCCACCCGCCTATCAGTAACATCTATAACACCCCAAACACCATATTATATATTTGTGGAATCCTCATAAATACTGTATGTTTATTCAATTTGAAAAACTATTTTAATAAATTGATACATGTAGCCCGTCAATATGTGGTAGGAGATCATGAGAAATGAAACTTTCTATGGTTTTTTACAACTTGTATTTGTAACTAACGTTACTGCAGTTTTGTCCTATAAGAGCATTTCCAAATGAAATTTGTATTTGTTTGAAAATGTTCTTATAGGACGAAATTGCAGTAACGTTAGTTACAAATACAAGTGGTAAAATAAAGTTTTATTTCTCATTTTTTAAAACTATTTTCATAATTGAAGTGTATTCTAGATGCCACATTTTACAAAAATATGTTTTAATCAATTACCCTGTAGTTTCAAAAACATAAATAATACATGAAATATGACCAAATTTTAATAGTCCTATTTAGATTTTATAGAAAAACGCAGATGTAATATGACTTTTCTTTAAAGAAAATTTGTCTGGAATAAAGTATTGTCAAAATTAAGAAGTTTTGTGTAGGTTGTGATGGAGTCTTATTTTGGCAACAGTTGTGCAAATTATAAAAACATCAAAAATTCAAAATTTATTCAAGTAACACTGAGATTTTCACCACAGTTTACAAAAATGCAACACGTGTTTCGCTATACACTGGCTTCTATACTATAGGTACGCCTGAAGAAGCTATTGAATAGCAAAACACGTGTCGGGAGTTTGTAAACTGTGTGGTGAAAATCGTACAATAAAGTGTTACTTGGATAAGTTCTGGATTATCATCAAGTATCGACTAATTCCAAATTGGCCATTGGCCAAATCAAAATTGTCTTATGCGGCTGAAATTTTGCTCAAGCAATAACAAATTGCATTTAGAAAAAACTTTTCTAATAACCTTTTTGTAATTTCATGATTACATTTTTTATTTCTCATCTCAATCAAGTTCTGGTCATTGGTATACTCTAAGAAAGTGATTGAAATTCTTCAGAATCTTTGGTTGGATAATCCTTATACATTGACGTTTCGGAGGGGGGGGGGGGTTATTAATAAGTTTCCCAAGGGAATAACAACAACAACTATGTTATCAAACTTTTATATTTTACTGTACATTACAATTAAAAAGCCTAACATTAGAAAATCCAGGTATAAATATTCAGTACAAAGATTGGACTCCAGTTACAAAGTTAAAATTCACTCATATCACAATAAAATGCCAATATAAACGTCTCCACCTTTGAAGTGACCGTTATCCAAGCAAAATTTGGACCAATGAAGTTAATTAATGGTAAAAATATTTCTTCATTCCCATTGGAAAATATTACCTCATTATTTATAGAAAATGGCACAAAAGTAGTAAAAAATAATTGTAAAAAAGAATTACAAAATTAAATAAGTGTAATATAGGTATTCAGACAATAATAGAGTCCTCCAAAGAAAAATATAATACAATTATGCTTATCTATTGTCTTTTTTAAAGATATACTCGAATCTCTTTTACATTTAGCAATATGAAAATATACTTGTTCTATACAATTTTTATATCTTAGTGGTATGTCTGAAAAATATTTACAGCATCGGTAAATCGAAAGGAATTTATCCAGTATTGCAGAGGAAAGAAAGAACACTGTCCCTAATTTAGAGACTATTTATTAAATTGATGGATGTAGCCGTTACTACGTGGTAGGAAATTATAATGAAGAAAAGAGAATGTTTTCACCAATTTTATTTGTAAGTAACGTTACTGCAGTTTCGTTCTATAAGGACATTTTCAAACTTATACATTAAACTCATGGTATAAGTTTAGAGTATAAGTCTCAAAATCTCCATATAGGACGAAACTGTAGTAACGTTAGTTACAAATAAAAGCGGTAAAAAAAATATTTATTATTGTGTTACATTCATTGGACTACCAAAAAATATAATCCATAAGGAAATCCATACATAACAAAAGTTCGTATGTAAGTTGGAAAGAGTATATTTTTTTGTTAATGAAGTTGACTTTCCTCTATACTATTCAAAAGACTATCTTCCGCCTTGTCCATTTAGTGTGACAATGCACTAAATTTGGTGTCATGGTGTAGCATGAGAAAACCATTACCTCCTCCTTGAATGCAAGTCTACACTGAAATTACCAAACTAATTCTGTAGATCCAAACTGAAATACAAGTACCTACTGCAAAAAACAAGCCACAGTATACTTCATATGATGTGAAATCACTTCATGGTATGAATTCTGAATTCAATCACCATTCTTCAATAAAGAAGGGAATCATTTTAAACAGATGGATCAAGCTTTAGAAAAGGTTCAATAAGTTAGTGAACTACATCATCAAGAAAGATTTTCAGGAAAATTGATACTAGAAAAAGATCCTCGTACATACACTGGCTAGAATACTAAGAGAAAAAACCTTCACAATCCTTCCTTATGTGATAGGACAATCGGAGAGGATAAGGAAAATCGGATTTAAATTCGACATCAAAACCTGCTTCAGATCTGATTACACAATCTGCTGCAACCTTACGAAGACCAAATAACAAACTCCAAACATTATATCTACCAAATACTTTGTGAAAATGACGAATCCTTATTGACAAGGACAAGAATATTCAAAGAACACTGGTTTAAACGAAGATTCAAAGAAGCTCACATTATATTTTATAGTAAATAACAACATAAGAAAATTCTCCAAAATTGACCTGTGAATACATCTTACATAATCAGAAAAAGTCGGTTGTCACCAGATAATTGAAAATACAAATTGTGGAAACGTGAGGAACTTAGTTTTCTCAAACCCAAAAGTATAGATGATAAAAGAGTACTATTACATATTTGCGAAGAATAAAAACTCAAAGTCGTCTCCACAATTTAATGTCACCATCAGATGTTGTTAGAGCGGTAAAACCATCAATCAGTACATGTTTCGAACCTATATAGGTTCATCATCAGCTAATATTTAAAATTATTGAGAAGAAAATATTTTATTCTATAACGGAGAAAAGAAAATTAATTCATATTACTAATGAAGCAAATAGTCGCCATGACATATTAATAATGAAAAAATATATATATATATATATATATATATATATATATATATATATATATATATATATATATATATTTTTATAGTAGAAAAAAGTAGAAATTTATATCATATTTCTACTATAAATAAATAAATTTTATGAATTTCTCCTTTTTTCTACTAAAAAAAAATTCATTATTAATATGTCATGGTGATTATTTGTTTCATTAGTAATATGAAATTAATTTTATTTTCTCTGTTATAATATGAAATATTTTCTTCTTCATAATTTTAAATATTGGCTGATGATGAACTTGTATAGGTTCGAAACATGTATTGATTGATGGTTTTACCGCTCTAACATCTGATGGTGACATTAAATTGTGAAGATGACTTTTGAGTTTTTATTCTTCGCAAATCTACTGAAATATAATGGACTTCTACCAGAGGTTATTACATATTTGATACTACTAATATTCGGAAATCAGTTCTGTGAATGTGCAAGCATTCCATTATGAATGAAAACAAAAGCATATTTTGGATACTATACATGGCAGCACTGCCAGGGAGCACAATATAGTCAAATAGTATAGAGTATTTATTTGCAGTCGCTTTCTAACAGCACAATTTTCCAGACTCTCAAACTCCCGCATATATTCCTGTCGTTAGCCATTCTGCAGAAAGCAACCCACTTTTTTTTTTTAGAAGGAACAGCATTTTGAATAAAAAAAATACCTGTATTTTCCCCCATGGCAATAAAAATGACCTTCATTTTCTGGTAGTTCAACAAACATTATACAGTAAGGAGAATTTTTTAATAGTTCTTTTAATTTAGTTAATGAATAACTACCTACCTGACTGATTGACTATATCATTCAAATGAAATATATCTGTAGTGCAAAAATTTCACACATTTGTTTTAATATTTATAAAGACAGAAATATGATGGCTACGCTCGGCCCATTGAGTTCACCTTTCATTTCGAATCTAGTATAAATTGTTAATCAAGTATTAATCGGTATAAAACCTTCTTAGAATTACCATTGGCAAAGAAAGATGGCAACTGAAGTAGTACTATTTTGTTTCATATAATTCAATGTTTATATGAAAGTAGTTGTTTCAAGTGAGCTTTTTCTTCCAGTTTGTGTCTGAAAGTTACTTCTTTACATGATCACATGTGAAGAGTTTATTTTGAAATTAATTACTTTCTTTCTTTGGATGTTCCCATTTTTGGGAAGTAGAAAGAAATAACCTTTCTTTCCAAATTTAATTCCACTTACAGCTTCTAGCAAGATTATTAAATCAGCTGAATAACCCCCCGACATATTTATCATTTCTATAAAAAAATATTCAAGAAGACTACTCTCTCACAACAAAACCAATAATTTGAGTCAGAAAATCAGCTATATGGTTATGCAGAGTGTAAAAAAGAAACCAAAATTTTCAAAACAGGTAACTGAAAGTAAATCTTACAAAATAATATATTCTTATTGTATAATGTATTAAACAATTTCTTCATCTCAAAACAGATATAGGATAAAAAAAAATACACTAATGGCTTGCGATATCAATAAAAGAGCAACCTCTGTATTACTGACAGAAACTGGGCATATAGCTTAAGTCTGACATAACAAAAACTTGCTGAATAAAAAAATTATTGCGAGGATATAGAGAAATCATAAATCAGCCATGACCCTGAAGTATGATTATCATTCACAATCAAAAGTCATAATTCCTGAAAATCAACAAGACTGTCGCTACTGAGAACCTTTTTGTTATATCATATATTATACTTGGCAAGAACAATTTCCATATAAGCTGTTCAAGGTTAATATTTTTTCATATTTGTACAGCTGTACCTCCAACTTTCTGGTTTTCATTATATTCAAAACATTTCAAAGGGGGCTATCAGTAAAGTCCGCATCATATGGAATTTTTTATTATGTCTGCAACAATCTCTGCTTCGATCGAAATGAAAAATAACCCAAAAAAATATAGTCGCGTTATTTGCATTATCTGTCAAATTTTAATTTTCAAAAAAAATACCAAAGAGGGGTTATTCTTCAAAATACCAAAAAAAAATTACTCAAAAAAAGTTTCTTAATCCATATGCAAAATTTCAGCCGTATAGGATAATTTTGATTTTTTCCTCTTTTTTTTGTAAATTGAACTCTGTTGCAAAATAAAGCTCAGCTTAGTTTTGACAATGCTTCCTTAGGACGTTTTCTTTTGAAGTAATGCGATAATAAATGTGTCTTTCCACAAAAATTAAATGAGCATATTGAAAAATGGTGACAGGTGATGCAAAGTTCATTTGTTTTTGATTCTGTATATAGTAACTTCATAAATTATTTATCTTTGAGAAGATAGTTTGTACCTAAAAATATAAAAGTTGAGAATATAGTTCAACTGAATAATATCAAATTTTCCTATATAAAAGTTACAATGCATTCAAAATAATGTGTATTACTTTTAAACCAAACTTTCTTTTTAAAAAATAGTCATATGAAAATAACTAAATGAATTTTATGTATGATTGATGACTTGTTTATTTTGTGGTAATTCATGATCACTTTAATGAAATGAATAAAAATACTTTTGTCTGATTACCGCTAGTTAATTGTATTTATACGACTGGTTTAATCCCATCATCAAGTGTAAAACTGAAATGTGAAGTTTGAAAACTCGGTTATATCAGTAGTTTTCAGGTAAGATGTAATACTTGAACGAACCATTATGCCAACTTTAACCTTCAAGATTATAGGGGTTGTTAAACTTATAAATTTTTTTAGATGCTTTGATAAATATCTACTTTTGGAAAAAAATAAGATTCAGCAGATAACGTGAATAACATGACTACATTTTCTTGGGTTATTTTTATTTCGATACAAGTAGATTGATGCCCGAGTCAAATTTCGAATAAAACTATCAAAAACACCATATGATGCGAGCTTCACTGACCACGCTGTATGTATATAGAACTAAATGAAAAGAACTATAAAAAAACATTCCAAATCTAGTAACACCAAATGGTGGTCAATTTGAGATCTCTTGAAACAGATATTTCAAGTGTTTACATTGTACATTTCTAATAAAGTTCTACCAATCTGAAACAAATCTATTTTATGACATTACATTGCCTTTTAACAAAGTGAAACAAGCCACAGAAACTGTTCAAATGAACAATATCACAGGACATACCAAATACAACAGAACAAGCTTCATTGTGTTGAGCAATTAAAAAAAATTCGCGCATGTATTAACCTAGTTCAGAGTGATATATTGGTACTTTCTATGTTTAATTCTTCATAAAATCGTGGACAATGTAAATCACAAAACTAAATCAACATTTTTTGCATTAATCTTTCTTAATATATTTTTTATTACACTTCTACCATATTTTTCAATACAAAAAATATGACGTTATATTTGCTGCATACATTTTGCTGCTTCTTATTTGAGGTTTGGATTTTTATTGTCTAAAAGCATTACTCAGTTTGAAATCAAGATAGACTAAAATTTTTAGACAATAAAGTGTTAATGTCGGAGAATTCCAGAAAATGATTTTTTGCCAAGTAAAACAATATTTTAAACCTGACCATGTAACGTCAAATTAAATTATTAGTATCTTTATGAGAATTACCTTAGTTGTTTCTTTGTTTGCCAAAACATGTAGTTCCTATATTTGCTCATAATTTTTTTAAAATTGTGATAATAATGGGTCATACACTGTCATAATGATACTAAATTCATGATGATGAATGTTGTTAGAATTCACAACTGAAATTATTATTCTTTGTATTAAAATGTTTTTATTAACATTTTTTTCTGATTATTGAAATATATTTTATTTCGAAAATCATACTTGATATCGAAAAATGTATTCTATGAATAACTAGCAATGAATGACATATTTTACGATAGTGGTAGTCAAATGTTTATTCCACTATCTTTATGTTTAATGTTAACAAGAATTCAAATATTGCCAAGAAATATTTAGACAGATTTTGATGATTGACAAGAATAAAATTTAACAAACCACTTTTTCACTTTTTACCTTTACAATATGATCTGTTTTTATCATCAAAGAGGTATTTTTATAATTTACTTATCAATTAGGTAGGGAGGTTTGCTATTCTTCACACTAAAAAAGAAATGAGTTTAAATGATAGTATCCTTCAAAAACCAGTTTTGAATATAAGTTACAAAATATCTGCATCAGTTTGTAGAACAAAAAACCAGAACAAAGATAATTCAAAACAATGACAATAAGAGGAAGCACCTGATCATTAAATGTAGAAAATATTCTGGAAAAACACTGGATTTCTTACCTATACTGAATCGTTCTTGAATAAATAGTGAAATGATATGTTTGACATACTATATACACGATTGCAAAACCTTATATACATACTTAAGTGATTTGTTCACAAAGTATTTCTACCGGTTATTTAAGTATTTTTTAAAAATGTAAAAATAATACAAAAATGGATTTATACAAAATATCTGATATTGTATGTACACCTAGTGTTATCTACAGTTGTTTGCTTGTAGAGCTGTCAATTGCACAAATTCATGCTTTAAAGCTAGATCTGTTTATGCATTTGTTGCATTGGGCTTCAAAAGCACTATCCGAAGACTGAATGTTACTGATGCATGGTATTTTCTCTAAAGCTTGAAAATAAAATTCTCTTTGAAAGAACAATTTTCTCGAGTTGTGGAAAGAAAACCCATTCTTGCATCAGAAATTTTGGAAGGCACACACTGATTCAACCAGAATGCTTCGACAAGTTTAATGGCATATCTGAAACAAAAAAGAAATTAGGCTATGACACGACATATTCAGATGTCTCCTGCATGGTTACATAAATGATAAGTTAAATATAAAAAATAAGATAAATAGTCATATAAAATATCATCACCACTGATTTTGGTTAGAAATTTGCGGAATATTTTCCTTTGAAAGTTCCCGCTAATTTTAACAGGGTGATTTATGAAACAGTAAACAATGAAAATAGTGAAAGGTGCGTAGAGAAGAATATTGGGGTCCTAGTATTAGGAAGTGCTTGATTTGAACATATTATGATATTAAATGGTAAGATAAAAGTCAATGGTAGTAGGATACGAAAATCAAGCGAACATAAAATATAAAAAAAATCAAAAAAAAAAAATAGTATAGGATCATTAAAATTAATGCCAAATAGGTTAATTAAACCTGTACCTGAAATAACAAAATTGTTACCTGATTCATCAATACCTTATCTAAGATACTAAAACAATATTTATTCAACTTCCAAACATAAAAAAATTACTGAGTATTGATCCAAAAACACCACTTGTGGATTGCTTCAAAAACTAATGGATCCCAAACTAGTTTTCAAAATTCACAAATTTAAAATGGGAGAGCTGCATAGTTCTAGTTGGTCATTGAGGGTTTTGAAATTGGGGGTTTTTATTCAATTCATTTCCAATGATTCCAACAAATTCATCTCCCTTCCTTTACTGCACATATGGAGAATTTTCATGTTTTCTTTATTTATTTAGTGGTTTGTTTCTTTCGATATTTATTGGAGATGATTTTCTCAATTGAGTTGACTGGAATATGGTTATTAGATGTGATCTTCATTTCATTTCGGAAAGCCTTCTACGATGAAGGAATCATAAATGCTCTATGTATCACTGTTCTGAATGCAGACAATTTATGTGATAATAGACTGAAAGAATCCGTGGGGATTGTACAGTCCGCAAAAGTGTTTTTCATAAATATGTTGAACTGAAATTGATTATTAATTTTTGTAACAGTAAGATCAAGAAAGTTAATTGTTTTGTTCAATTTCTACCGTGAATTTCATTTTATCATGGAGAGTGTTAAGGACATTCAGAAACTGATTTATGTCTCATCGAGCCGTCAAAACCCACAAGGATATCATCAACATATCTAGACCAGAATGAAATGTGTTTCTATTATAGGCATTATTAAGTATATGCATATTTTCTAAGTTGTTCATAAAAATATCTGCTAAATTTTAAATCAATTATGTTAATTTAAAGAGAGATTATTATTAGTAATAGTAGGTAGTAATTGACATGTTTAAAATCTGTTTAAAAATCTGTTTTTCCAGTAATCAGCTGTCGCCCCCATACGAACGACAACTCTCAGAAGTTGAGAAACTTGTGCGAGCTAAGGACTAACGAGGTCTTACCTTTTAACGTGTGATTCCTAACCTAACTACTTAGAGTACCTAAGTTACTTAGAGGGTAGATACTACTATGTAGAGGTTAGCAGAAATTATTCAGAATCTAAAAATTGTTCCCTCGGTGTTCCTCAGGGTTCTATATTAGGTCCACTCTTATAAATAATATATGTGAATGATTTTTATAGTGATCAATTCGTCATGTATGCTGATGACACATCTTTATTGATAACTCAGGAAAATATTAAAGCCACAGTTAATAAAGCATCTGATGAAATAAAAAGAACCCAAGAGTGGTTCTTAGAGAATGGTCTCTTGTTAAATGAAAGAAAAACTGTGCTTTTACGTTTTAATCATTCAAGAACCACTCCAGATCACAGTTTACTAGTAACGTCAATTAATGGAATGAAGATAACAGAAAACCTCAAATGGAACAAGCATATTGATACGATTTGTAAAATGATATCCTCAATATCTTATTGTATTCAACAACTACATTGGAATGTAAATAGATCACTCTTATTAATGTACTAACATGCATACTTTCATTGTAACATTTCCTATGGTATTATAGCTTTGGGGAACATCTAGTGATTGTTCCAAAATACTCAAAATTCAAAAAAGAACCATAAGGTATATAGCAGGAGTTACTAGAAGGACAAGTTGCAAACTCATATTCCAAAATCTCAGAATATTGACTATTACAAGTACAAGCATATACATTTATGAGATTTTAAAATATGTAAAATCGCACATCATATCAAAGAGTTGCTCCTGAATAAATCCTATTATTCTCTCAAATAATATATGGATAACTTATGACCCTGTACATGTGTAACATTTTAGAAAGATTTAAATAACGATGCTGTTACATAAATAACATATTATTTTTGGTTTTGACTATTATATAGTATGTACATGTCCAACATTTTAGGCAGATTTCAAAGATGCTGTTGCATAAATAGTAGATTATTTTAGGTTTTGACTATTATATATTATATTATCTATGTAAATTGTATATTGTGCCTCTGAGTGCACGAGTTTGTATTTCTAATTTTGTATTTGTACACGTTTTGACACTCAATGTCATCTATAGATGATCCATTTGAAAAAAAAATAATGAGTTGTCCCTAATAAATTTCAGAAATGGATGTAGATCTCTAGAGGAAGTTTTTAATCCTTTTGTCAACAGGAAGGATTTGTTGAATACATTCAATAATACTTTGTAAAATGATAACAAAGGGCCATCTTTAGAGAGAATTCCACCGATAAATCCCAAAACAATCCTAACTATCACAGTTTGAACTGTTTTTGAGGACTTGAGATGTACAGTCCAAGTTATTGCTTCATAGTCAGATAGTTCCATGCGATAACACGAGCATACAGCTTTGTGTTATTCAAAATTACTACAGTTATAGTATGTATGAGAAATATGAATTGGGAAATGCAAATATCTGCTTCAAGGAGCATACTCCAGTCAAAGGATAAAAATATTTTTTTTTATTCATTAGTGAGAGATTATTTTGTATATCACTATTGTTAAAGGATCACAAAACTGGATATATTCCAAATAAGGACTTCATAAACACTAACCTTACCATACCATACATGTTGCGACTATCCAATACATTCAACTCATTGATGGATACAGATTTGACAGTTTCATTGAGCCCTTTCAAAAAAGTCGTTACACAATATGGATTAGATATTAGACTGTAAGCTATACAAATATATATAACTTTTTATTAGCAAATAATGCTCTTCATAGTACAGTCAGTCACTTATAAAATACAAAACAAAAAATATAAAAATAGTGACAAGCCACATTGTAGAAACAAGAAAACAACACAAATATTGATGACTATCACTTGAAATATATTCAATACATTTTCTTTTGAATGAATTTAATGAATCACAGCTTTTTATATGACTAGGCAAATTATTTAATGCAATCAGACCAGAACTATACAGAGTCACAATCTACATGCTCTCTGTTGATATAAAAATTTCCTATTCTATTTCTAGTGGAGTGTGTATGAATACTACTTGTGTAGGTTAACTGATCACTCAGATAATTTGGCAACATATTGTGTTTAATTTTAAATATAAATATTAGCATATTCAGTGTTATCCTTTGTTTAGCATACATAAGAGATAGTGTTTCCAACATGTATTTCACAGATGTGCATTTATTACAACTTAATATTGCCCTCTTGGATCTGTTTTGAAGTTCTCTAGTCTGTTAAGATTTTCACTGCTTCAAAATAGTTAAATGTACTGCAATAGTCAAAGTGGGATGCTATTATTGATTTATATATTGTTAATTTTGCATATTCACTTATCTTATTTTTCAATCTCAATAAAAGATGAATTTTCGTGCCTATTTTCTTCTGAATATAACTACAGTGCGCATTAAGGATCAATTCTTGATCTAATACCACTCCCTAATATTTGAAAGTGCAACCCTCTTCAATGATGACATTATTAATAAAAATATTCAATGACAGCGGTTCATCTTGCAGTTGTCTTAAACGATATTTGCTACCTATAAACATGCATTTCATTTTATCAACATTTAACTTGAGGCCGTTGTCACATAACCACTCATTTATATTTGATAGTTCCCCATTCAAACTTTCTGAGATTTCCTTATGTGTCCCAGAACAATACAACATAGTGTGGGCAAACAGTTTAATCTTACACTTTTTAACATGCATCACAATATCATTTATGTATGGCAAGAATAGCAGTGGACCCTATACTGACCCTTGAGGGACTCCTGAAATTACATCTGAAGTACTGGATGTCACTTGATTATATTTAACTAGCTGCTTCCAATATGTGAGGTAATTAGTGAACCATTTTAATACTGTATCAATGTAAATTTGTATTTAAATTTTTTTTATTCATGTAATAAGGCCTTGTAGATCTGTTTGAATAATAAATAAATGTCTTCTGTTTCTTACATTATATATCAATCAAAAATCAATCAAACTATGATTTCCTAATAGTCATCAAATCAAGTGTAAACACAAAAAGTTCTGTAAGTTCACCTATCCAAAGATTCGTTCGTACCTGTAATATGATCTTCACCATGTTCTCCACTTCTGCCAGGTTCGAGAGCCCAAGAGCAAGTAGGCGTTTCATGTCTGACTGGCATATGAAGTGGCGATGTGTGATACATCGAAGGCACTACATACCCCCTGCCATAAACGCCTGTGCGGTAGTAAGGAGTAACTGGGTGAAAGGGGTACAAATAGGGGGCACCCATGTACGGCTGCTGAGAATAGGGCGGGTAAACCCCGCATTTCTCCACATGCTGAAAAATATCAAGAAGATAAATGATATCTATTGTTTGCAAAAAAAAAAGAAAAGAAAACTTTGACTTTAACTTACCGACAGCTCTATTGACCGCAACCTGTTGACACTCTCTGAATACCATCGTTCTTCAGCAGGGTTACAGTACTGCGGATGTCCTACTGATGAAAAGTGACTAGGTGAGTTACTAGGTGAACTCTTTACATTACGATCTTCAGCCAACAAAGATGTAATGCTGTAACTAGAGTTTCGGAGAGGTTTGGTATCATCCATGCCATTTGTAACAATAGCACTACCAGCCATTACCGAAGCTGTTGGAGAAGTAGTAGGAATCATATGATTGGACTGGGACTTGTTACGACTTCTCTTCTGGGAAGTATCATCGCCTTGAGTTTTATCTTTTTCCATTTCACGAAGAAAGCGTTTTCTGGGAGAGACCACAGTTTCGGCTCGAGGAGGAGTACTGAAGAACAATTATAATTATACATAAACATTTACAAATTTCTCATGACAAAAAAAACGAAGTAATGAGTCATTTTTGATATAGAATAAAAAGCTATGCAGATTTACGTTATAAAAACATTGTTTAAGCTTCTCAAACAGCTAATTAAACATACTAATCAATAGCTTGTCATGAATGACAAGCTATTGATTGAATAAAATGAAAAGACTTGCCTTGTCCTGAAACCTTTGTCCATGAGACTCTGAACAATCGTAAGTAAGGAGCGTTTACAATTTTCCTTCTTCATTTTCAAGATACCCCTTTCACTGCATTTCACATTTTCATTATGAGATTCTGGAGTAGGCGAATGGGGATTTCTTCTCTTTCTGCTTCGTTTTTTGGACCGTTTGTTGCAAGGCTTCCAAAAATAGAACATCATTTCCTTTGATATGTTACGACTGGGACTCGTCTGTTTCCAAGAATGGTCTCTCTGCCAAGGGGATGACTGAATGGAACTGTTGTCATCTGAAACTGAAAATTTAACAAACACGATTTATCGTCAAATCATGTCACATTGAAAGAGGTATATTTTGTTTAGGAGTAAAGTAATCCAAAACGGTAATAGTGGTGTGATTGATAAGACATGCGTCTTATTCCGAAACTTCAAAGTACACCATTGAAGATGATAGTGTTCCGTGTAAGTTGATTTTGTAATATACTGTGCAGCATTCATGTGGAAGATATGTTTCAACTCCATAATGAATATTGGCAGAACAAACTGAATAGAAAAAACCGATTTTTGTATAATTCAATAATCTTGTTTAAAATCTGTTTTCCGTTAACCAGCTGTGGCACCCCTACGAACGACAACCCTCAGAAGTCGAAACTTGTGCGAGCTAAGGACTAACGAGATCTTACCTTTTAACGTGTGATTAGTAACAAGGGTTGGACGATAACAAGTGAAAATCGTTCGTTCAGCCTGGGGCTTGAACCACCGACCAACACGGCGGTCGATTTGAGTGAATGAACAAAGCATCCACGTCGAACCGACCTGCTACAGACCTATGAAAGTTCTTTCGAAAGGATTTTTTCTTTAGTGTAATTCAAAATTTAAAAAGATTTTTTCCTATTCCTATTTAATAATAATGATATTCAATTAACTGGGTAACAGGATCAACGTTTGTTGAAAAAAAATGTTTTCTTATCAGTGTTTTTTATTTAATTAAATTCTTCTTCGGGGCTCGAAAAGCAGTTTCTTCGTGTTGAAGATATAACCATTTTAAAATAATCAGACATATTAGATACATAATAAAAATAAAATTTTCGAGACAACAACACCACACAGACATGAAGCAAACGTTTTATGTGCTGATGAGGTAAAAGACAAGTGTCTTATTCCGAAACTTTGAAGTCCGCCATTGAGGATGATAGTGTTTCATGTAAGCGAACTTTTTAATGTATTATATTGTGTAGCATTCCTATAAGTGATATCTGATTTATTTCCATAAGGAGTGTTTGGAGTACAAACTGAATAAGAAAAAGTGATTTTTGTATAATTCAATACTCATATGAAATTATTTGTTTCCAAAGCACTTTTTCTCTCGTGTAATTCAATATTCATGGGAAAGTAGTTGTTTCAGAAGGGCTTTTTCTTTCTATTTGTATGTGAAAGTAATTTCTATACATGATCTATACATCTTTGTAAAGAGTTCATTTTGAACTTATTGTTTTCTTCCTTCTTCCATTTCCCACATTTTTTATATGAAGATGGAAAAGTAGAAAGCCAAGAAACGTCTTTCCTAAAAATGTTATATAATGTTATTCTTGTGTTCCTGTAAAAAATTATTATAAATCATAATTATTAATTATAAACCTTCACCTTTTCCTGCATGGTTTAGCCCAATACGAAAGGAAATAGTAAGAGAAAATACGAAATTGCACAGAAAATATGAGCAAACAGAGGATTGTGATTATTATTGATGTCTTTCCAATTTTCAAAGTTAATGTGAAGAATTTCGCAATTCCTTTTATACAGAATATAGAGTAAATGTAAGTCCCAAATCATTTTGGCACACATGAAAATACAGAGAGAGAGAGAGAGAGAAAGCGATATACGTTTATTGTTATGAGAACTAATCACAAATTAATAAACACATACATATACACATACATGAGCAGATACATAAGCAGTATGTTTGTTAAAATGTAACCCTGTACATGAGTAAAAACAAAAATTAAAAAAATAACATGTATTAAAAACGCTACACGCAGGTAGCTGAAGCTGCCTTGTAGTGACTTCAGTGAAATCTGTAACCCGAGATGACTTGACCGAAACCACAAAGTGTGGTTGGTTCTTATGATGACTATGTGCATTTGCATTGCTTCTGCAACCAAGTGGTGCCTGACCTTACCGTACTGATGACAGCTAATGAGCTAGAAACACGTGCCTGCGCTTTGCTCATTAGTTTTTGAGTGATTCGTCCATTAATTTTTCCCGCTTTTGATTATATCAAATTCATTCACTAAATCATCATCTATATCGAATACTGGACCCGGATGTTACGGAGGTAGCTACAGCTGCCACGTGGTGGCAGCTGTAGCTACCTGTAGCTGAAGAAATGTATATAGACATTGGCGAATCCAATAACCACAAATTTTAATTTGTCATAAAATTCTGGAATAATCCTGAATTATAGAAGCAAAGCTTTTTAAAGCCATTATTTAAAGCAGGAGATAAAGATCATATTGAAAAGTATGGAGATAAAGATCATATTGAGATTTATGGAGCTAAAGATCATATTGAAAATTATGAAGCTGAAAATCATATTGAAAATTATGAAGCTGTCTGCAATCAGTTAGAAACACCAAAATTTTCTGATTTCTTGGTGGGTTCTGCTCTCTGAATGTTGATCTAATGTTGAGAATAAAACATGTTAATGAATCAGATAAGTCAAAATTTTAGGCTCATTTTAGACTCCCATCATCTTCTATCGTCAATTTTCAGTGATTTTTTCTAATCAGTGGGGTCTGTCTACTAGCTTTACCGTTAAACAGGCACAACAAAATAGAAATTCTTCATTTTTTGAAATTTTCTATCTCGAAGTTATTTTAGGCTCAAGAATTTTGGATGCCTACCTCAGGCAAACGTGGTAAAAACAGAAATATTTTGGCGGAACTCGTCGACGGTCGATGTAGAAATTTAGCTTTGCAACTAACCGCCTTGAGGAGCCTTGTTTATTTTTGATCCCATAGATAGCCTCTTTGTAAGGGGAGATATCATCGCCCTCACTAACTTAGGTTCGTTCTTTAAGGATAGCTGAGTTCAGCAATGCATTTGTGGTTTAGCCTAGCACCATCGATGAGACCTGTGGAGGGTCGAAACAACGCTGCCTGGTGTTGAATCATAAATACGTTTTGTTTGGGTTCTGATTTTCAGCTAGTTGCTTTGAAGTGAAAGGTGCAGTGGAAGACAGGACGAATCTCATTGGCGGTTGATGTCGAAGCTTCGCTTTGTAATTGATCACATTGATGTCATTGTCCTCACTTCTACTTGTTGTTTTTTCAATCAGAGATTTCTGCTAGCTTTTCCGTAGAGCTGGCAGAAACAAATCGAAATCTTTCACTATTTGGCAATTTTGGAATTGCAGTAATTTTGGGCTTCTTCTTTTTTAATTGAATTGTGGGTGATTATCACAGATACACACGATAGAAATGGAAATAATTTTTCAGAAATGTTCCATCAAAACAAGAGTACAGATTTCTCTATGTATCACAAGCACAAGAATATGGGAGAGAAATTATTTTAGATTTCACCGTGTTAGGAATCACACGTTAAAAGGTAAGATCTCGTTAGTCCTTAGCTCGCACAAGTTTTGACTTTTAAGAGTTGCAGTTTGTAGGGTGGCGACAGCTGGTTAAAGGGAAAACAGATATATCTATATTTCTATTTCTACTACACTATATTTTCAAAAAATTATCATTGGAAGACTACTAGGCAGTAGTCTCAATCATCTCCTAATGATGCTAACTTGGCTAACGAAACGCGCGTCGAAAGAGAGTATCTTTGTTCTGGCGAGGGAAAAAAAGTGTTTTCAATAGATTTATTTCACAAGGCAGGTTCCAAATTCTACTTATCAATATATAACAATACTATTGACATTATTGAATTCTAACTCTATTGGTTTACAGAAGTCACACTTAGCAGCAATACAACATTCTATCTCCTAGATTCCACACGATTGTACCACTTTTCAATGATCTTCTGATATTTATCTACAAATTTTTGAAAGGGCACTTATATTGGTTATCAACCGGATTGTCAGATTCAACCATCAATTATCAAACTAGAGGAAGTTTAAATGTTCACGTCAGCAAACATATTATATTAAAAAAATTTGAATTTTCTATTTCATAAAGGCTTGATACCATATAATAATCGAACCGTATATTTAAAAAAGTTCAACAAGTCACTCTTTCAAAGTTGTTCTTCTGAAACTACTATTATAGAAAACTAACTGCAACTTAATTATCACATTTTTGAGAATTATAAAATTGTCATCCTGTACAGCTTACAATCAAATAGCTATATCATTTTTCTGCTAACTGAACCGTCGGTATACAAGAGGAGAGCCGTGTTTTCAGACAAATTGAATTCCGTCGAGTCATGTTACAAGCAATTTTCCTAATGTCCATTTCTGGACTTTATATAAATGAGTCATTCGAACTAACTACATCATTTATATCTAAAGCAAATGAACTACCTCCGCTGGCTAATACCACGAAGGGCGTTGGATTATAACCGACAGGCGTCAGTGCAGGAATCTTCACAGAAAATTTTCTGCATATGCATGGCAATACAACTGAAAGAGTCGACCTTCAATTTTGGAACGGGCACACTTGCAGACCGGTTTCGGGCTTATTAGCCACTCATCAGTGCAAGATAGTGACCATCATCGATCTAAAGTCAATGATATTCCACAATTGAAAATCGGAATTCTTTCAGAGTATTTCATTCCTCTTCCGAAGTTGGAGCGAACATCACAAAATGTTACTCCATCTAGTGGACGAGGTACTAACCAACTGCATATATCCGTAATTTGCCCGATTCCTCTGAATAAGGAAAAAAAACTTTCTTATTAGTCAGTGGGCTATGCTTGAAAACTGGCAGTAAACAAATCTAAAGCAAATGAACTTTAAACGTTCAAGCGAGTCTCGATATACCTACACAGTAGGTTTAATGGACTGACGCCTATCAGAAAACAACTACTCCCCTGGCTAATACCACTAAGGGCGTTGGATTAAATCCGACACCATTTATATTTTCAAAGGAGCTGTTTCCTTCGAAGGGAAGTTAGGAATGAAATTAGATGTATGGTTTAATGATCCTGAAAATAAACTGTGATATAAACCCTAACTTTTGTACTGTTGAGATATCAAGTGTTGAAAATATTTTCAAAACTAAAGAATTTTTAAACTTTTTGAATATTCATTGAAAAAAATTAAGTGAATAAAGAGTGTCACTTGAATATGCTGTTTTGATATTGTTGTATCATTAGATTGGGTATCAAGCAATAGTGTGGATTCGTTTGGTTTTTCCATAAGATAAAATTACAAATGCACCACTAAATGGGAAAATCACCTCAGATTGTCTATAAAAGTATAGACCCCTTATCTATAATGTGTTTGATATCTAAGGGGTTATCACCAATAATATCGAAAACAAGGAATCAATTATTTATTTAATTCAAGTAATGAGAATATTTCAAATGTCATAATGTGTAAATTTTATAATAATGATTACGAGCCACAGACCGAAGCAACAAATTAGTGTTGACCAACCATTTCTTTCAAGTTTCTGAATATCCACAACACAATGAAAACGAGATTATTCAAATCATCTATTGTTTCAAAATTATCAGAGCAATAAGTTTGTTGGCTGTCCATAAGGGAAATTGCAACATTTTTTTGTCTTTCCTTAAGAAGAAGAAAGTTTCTCTGATTTATAAACTGGTGATGCATGAGTGAATGAAAAGTATAGAAATTCTTGTTGATAATCAGGTCATGACAATGCATTGAAGCTTAATATAATGTGTGTTTGAGAAATCTGTATCTCAAGAACTTTTTTTAAACATTATTATTTAAAGGAACACCTTGAACACCTTCAATTGACAGCTGCTCAGATACAGGATGAATACAAAATATGTAGGACTCAAAGCTAATTCTTACTGTCCTGATTTTCAAATGTTGATGATGATCAGAGTAATGTATAAAATTAAAGATAAAAATGTGTTCTTTTAATTCAGTTATTATTTTAGCTCATTAAATAAAAAAAGTGCCAAAGGTACAAATTGTCCAACATTCACGAAAATTGCAAAGCAATAAAAGTAAGTATGTACTTCTATACCTTCTATAAACCTTAAGTTCGGAAATTTTTCACAGATTATGCAGAATTTTTTTTTGGGTTCATTTTTTTTCAATGTTTTTCACTAAAGTAATCTGACTGGTGACGGGTTTGAGGTCAGATTCACTTTTACTGAAATAATACATTTTTAGAAAACTTACAAAGAAAGGATGATCATGCACAGAAATTTCTTCTAGATACAAACTTTTGCATAACTTTGAAGATGTTTCACCCAAAACTCTTTCAAAATTTACGAATTCATATGGAAGTGACACATCTGCTCTTGTCTTGACAGTCCATTAAAAAACACTAAATCAAAAAGGTGCTGAAGATGAGTCATAGACTAGTACTTTCAACCGAAACTTCGAAGTTTACCTGAAAAGTGAATGTTTCCCTTGTAAATGGAATTTTTCATCAATACTCTTTCATATATGTGTAAAGTTGAACCCTGCAGCGAGGGGCGTTTGAATACAGGTATCATCCACGGAGGTAAGATTCCTCCTAAATGAGGCTCATCCTAAGATGTGTGTATCTTTGTCGAAAAGATGTATAACTGTGACCAACTTCAGCCCACTCGACCTGAGGAAAGCGAAAGTCGGGCGCTTTGATAAGTCAAGGTCTTCAATGTTGTTGAAGAAGACTGCATACATTGGCTTATCATTGTGTTGCCGCCTAAGTGAAGTACACACTGTAGCTTTTACATGAACCATTTGCTGAACGCGTTCCAACTCAGTGTCAAAAACTAACATTACATTAATTATTATCATTGTCGAAAACTAACATTAAATTAATTATTATTATTAACATCTTTGATTTCATACATCTATCGATAAACAGTTTCTCTTTACATTCAGCAACACCTCTCTTAGACCCTTTCTGCTCAAATATCCGTTCGAACACTCGGTCAACTTCAGTGAGTATGCGTGTGTATTAGGTGCTTGTACACAATTTATAACACGAATTTATGCATGTTATTGGTCTGTAATTCTTAGGAATCAACAAATCTCCGCTTAGGGGGATTAGAACGGTCCGCCCCTCAACAAACCAATCCGGAATCGGCTGCTTTTCGTCCAGCTATGAGCTGAAAACCCTGGCCAGATGACGGTGGGTGCTTGGTAGTTTTTTCCACCAATAAGTGTTTAGCCCATCGGGTAATCGTGTTGCGCAGTTCATTGAGATCAGACTGTCTTTATTATTATCATCATTATTATTAGCATTATTATGGACCATGTAGTAACCATAAAAATCTCAACCAGAGTCTACAGAGAAGATGGACGTTGACCAAACAACCCCAACTGTCCTCAATGTGACAAGGCTTCAAAAAAAAGAGCTTCTCAGATCTCCAATTTTTGAGCTGAATTTACAGAGCAAATGAAGGTTGAACTAAACGACTCAACTGTCCTCCTTGAAGCATTGAATCAAGGGAAGGAGCTTTTTAGTTCTTCAATAAACCGAGGAGGTTAGGTGGCGCAGCCAGGAAGCGATTTATCACCACTTCAAGAGCACGATATCTTATGAATCTGCCTCAGGAGAGGAAACAATATCCCTCTGAGCAGGCCCCGTCAACGCTTATGCTCATACAATGATTTACCCAAACCAGAGGCGAAAAAGTCTTGCCCAACTAAATCCAATGTATCGTCAGGAATAGCTGATGTACAGATGCCCTCATATGGAAAAGTTGCTGTGGGTATCAAAGTGAGAATCTTTCATCTTCAACACCCGACAACCTCAATAAGGTACAATTACAAAGCTGCATGGTCGATCTGGATGATTTTAAGCAACTTGGGATGTTTGTTTCAGCTTATTATTATAGAACATGTTTATTTCATCACATTAACTACAAAATTTACAATAGTCAAACTGACAAACAAGAATAACAATAATTGAACAATAGTTGTGGTTATATACGCTGATTGAATCAATTATAGTTATTTTTGGAAATAAAAAAAACATATTTAACATATTGAAAGATAAATGTCTCACAATTCAAATATTCGTCGATGGAGTAGAAACAGTGCCTTAATAGTGAGTGCTTAACTCTAGCCTTGAACGGTTATAACTCAAACCGGTAATGTCTGTTGGTATTTTATTGTATAAATGTAAGTTGAGTACTGTCTGTTAATATTTTATCGTATAAATGTAAGTTGAGTGAATTTCGAGCTGATAGATCCACTCTATAAAATTTAGGCCTCAGGTGTGCACCTCTTCGAGTAGGGTAATTATGAAAGGCAGCATTTGTAAGGTACTTAGTATTATTTTTTTGAATCTCTAAAATGTTATAGAGTATGAAAATTCATGGCAAGGGTAGAATTTTGAGTTTTTGAAACAGAGGACGACAGTGTTTTCTGTAAGAAACATTGGCTATGATCCGGATTTTTTTTTTGCATACGAAAGGCTTTAATCACATGTGAAGACTGACCCCATAAAAGTATGCCATGTGTTAAGTGGCTGTTAAAAAGAGAGAAGCTTGAGATAATTTGAAGTAAACCAAGTTTCAGCTTCATTATCTGTTCTAGAACATAGGCCCCTTAAGTCATTAACATTTGGGTCTACTTCTACCGTTGATACATCATGTGCATAGCAAAAAGATAAGCTTGGGAGTAAGAAATTAAAAATATCATTAATATATACCACAAAAAGAGTTGGTCCCAGTATGGACCCTTATGGTACACCGTGTAAAATGTATCTACATGTGCTAGAATTTCCAGGTGTATAAACAACTTATTTTCTCCCACATAAGAAGGTTTTCATTAGCTCTAAAGCTCTACCACATATTCCGTAATATTCCAATTTACCTAGTAGGAGCTTATGATTTACACTATGAAAAGGCTTACTTAGATCACATATAGCTAGAGCAGACACTAGCCCCTTTTCGATATTCTCTATTATTGTATCAACTATAGCCATCACAGCTTGGGTTGTCGATTTGTTGGACCTAAATCCAAATTGAGCATTTAAAAAAGAAATTGAGCGATCTTTAATAAGCATCTCAAAAATGTTACCCAAAGATAGGAATGATAGATATGGGTCTATAGTTATCTGGAATATTTGGATCACCCTTTTTGAATATGCAAATAATTTTACTTGTTTTGAAGATGTCTGGAAATACTCCTTCACAGAGGCAACGGTTGAATAGAACAGTCAATGGACTAGAGACAAGGTGTAGGGTTTCTTCAATCATTCTACTGTTTAAGTTGTATATGTCCAAGCAAGCAGAGTTTTTTAATTTAATTATTGCTTGTTTAACTTCAACCTCAGTAACTTGACTAAGGAATATAAAAGTACTAGGTTTGGGGAGTGTAAAAAGGTAAGTTAGAGCATTAATGTTGCAGGAGGGTAGATATTTTACAGTTTGTTCAGCTATATTTGTGAAAAAGATGTTATATTCATTAGGGGAAATGCTGCTTGAGGCTGAAAGTTTTTTGTTTAAATATCGCTCATAGTTAATTAGCTTCCAAGCATCCTTGGATTTATTACTTGATTCATTAATGAAATTATCAGATAAAATTCTTTTTGCATTTTGTATAGCGCTCTGGTATTGCTTTTTGTAAACTTTAAATGCATTGTCGTGTTCAGGTATTATATGATACTGTTGAGCGATTTTCAAACAATTTCTCTCTAGGGCACTGGTCAACAGAAGAGATCCGATCCTGCTCCACGACAACACCATCTGCACGTTTCACAAATCACCGTTCGAAAATCAAACGAATTGAGCGTCGAAGTTCTGCCACACCCACCATTTTTCCCAGACTTCTCGCCAACCGACTACAATCTTTTCAAGCACTTCAATAACTTTCTCGCTGATAGAACCTTCGCCAATCAGGACGGGGCAAAAACGGACTCCTTCGATTTTACCGAATCCCAAGCACCCAATTTTCATGCTGTTAGAATTAATCGACTTGTGTTACTTTGGCAAAAGTGCATTGATTCAAATCACTTTTATTTCGATTAAATTGAATAAGAATTCACCGAGATATTACAGTTTAAAGTATACTAAAAAAAAACGGACAAAACTTTTGAAACGACCTAATGTAAATACATAATCTAATAATTGAATATGAAAAAATTTTTAAAGGTTGTAAATATCTGATTCAGAATCATAATTCTAAAATAATTCAATTTGAAGAATTTCTTGTAGATACATTGTTTGCTTATTCACTTAAAAAGGAATTGACAGTTCCATTGGAGTATATCTTATATCAATCAAAATTATGTGGGGGATCTTTCGAAAAATTACTTACCACTAAGGGACGTGCTGCTCTCTTGTCTATAAGCGGGTGTGGAAGAGGCGGTGCCCTGAGGAGGCCAAAATGTTTTTCGAGGGACCGACACCCAGGAAACTCTTTCTCCTTCTCTAGCCCGTTCCAGTTCCAGGATAAATTTGCCATCTATAATAAAATGGGAACTGTAGTAACAAAAATAAATAACCACCAATAAACAATTGATAAGTTTTACTGAAATAACAAATGATCCAAAGCCTGAGTAAAAAATAAACTAAATAGGTTTAGAGGCAACACAGGTAATTAAGCAATATTTCTTTGTTATCAAAAGCACAAAAACATAATCTATGATATTAATTGAACAATTTTCACATTTTTTATTTCTAGACACGTTTTGCTAATACCATAGCTTCCTCAGTAGATGTTTTTTTCTCTACTGAGAAAGCTACAGTGTTAGCGAAACGTGTTCAGAAATAAAAAATGTTTGTGAAAATTGTTCAATTAATATCATGAATAGTGTCATTAATTTTCATCAAGTAATGGATGTGACAATGGATATAAAAACATAAAATTGTCAATATTTACCAAACCTCTGAATCTTTTGAAATCAATTACACAATAAATTTATAATATTTGGGACAGCTTTGAAATGTTTCATTATTGATCATGTAAATATATTAATCAATTTATTGGGTTGTAATTTTAATATCTTAAATTGATGAATTTAATGATATTTCATAAAACACAATGATTTAAACAGTGAATTTATTCTATTTGGTTATTCCTCAATTATTTAAAAGTGGTAACTTGTAAGAAAAAACCTCAGACCGTTCATGTACAGGTAATAACTCTTATATTAGCTATATATTTTCATGAAACATTTCAATTTTCTTATTTCATATGATTACATTATCATTATTCACGAGATACAGAGACTTCTTAGACAAAATCAAGAGGATTATTTGTATTTGCAGAAAAGAAGCAAGAAAATCATTTTTTCATCATACTGTTGATAGTTCCTGGAATATCAAAGAGAAAAAATTTTCAAACTTTGAATGAGAAAAAGTTCCACTTGGATATACAGAGGCTGTTCTCCACCAATTTTTTTGCGGATTAAACATATATTTAACTTTAGAATGCTGTACAATTTCATTGAGAGAGAGAGAGAGAGAGAGATACGTTTAATGTCATAAGAAATACATCTTGTCAAAAATCATTTTTCTGCTAAAAAAATAACTATAAATATTAATAAATTGTTAAGTAAATATGTACTAATATCCACAAATGAGCACATACACAAACAGAATGTTTGTTAAAGTGTAATCTTGTACATGGGTAAGTAAAACTATGGTTATTTTTTTATAAATGTATAAAAAAAACACTACAAAGGGAAAGAAAGAGAAAAAAAATATATACAGGGTGTTAATTAAATATGTACCACAAATGTACATGTACAAAAATATGTTATTTGGCAATGGTATTTATAACATTAAGGAGCTAATTTAGCCCGAACGTGATTCTATTTATTAAGTCCAGCGGCGTCTCGAGCGGGATTTGAACGAATATTTTTGACTTATAAATGTACGCCACTGACTTTTGTGCAATTTTTATTATTTCTTTGGATTGAGCAATTAGAAATACAACTTTTTTGTCTCTTGAATTTTTTTCGTATCTTGCTTAGTTTTTAAGAAAAAAAAAGTCGACCTAATTGCATATCCCTGGACCTCACAAGGACTTAATACCGAAGGTTTTTAGAATTTGTTTTACCTGGACTTTAAAAAGAAATTCCAGTCATGGAAAGATTACGTATGTGGTACATGCACGATGGTGCTCCACCACACTTTAGTGTAGTGGCACGGCAATTTTTGGATGAAAATTACCATAATCGCTGGATTGGGAGAGCAGGTCCACACCCATGGCCACCTCGCTCGCCCGAAATGAATCCCTTAGATTATTTTCTCTGGGGACACCTTAAAGTGTTGGTATACAAAACTGCTATTCAAAGTGAAGAGGATTTACGAAATAAAATCATTAATTCATGTGACATAATAAAAAATACGCCAGGTATTTTCAGAAGAGTGCGAAATTCAATGATGCGGCGGCTAGACGGTTATATTGAAGCCGAAGGAGGCCATTTCCAACACTTAAGTTAGTGCAATTCGTTAGTCTAGATGTTAATGTTATTTAATATTCGTTGTTATTGTTACACAATTAGTAATGAAAAATTGTGAAAATAATAATTTCCAAAAGAAACATTTAATTCCCCATATTATTCCTTGTGAGGTCCAGGGATATGCAATTAGGTCGACTTTTTTTCTTAAAAACTAAGCAAGATACGAAAAAAATTCACGAGACAAAAAAGTTGTATTTCTAATTGCTCAATCCAAAGAAATAATAAAAATTGCACAAAAGTCAGTGGCGTACATTTATAAGTTAAAAATATTCGTTCAAATCCCGCTCGAGACGCCGCTGGCTAAATTAGCTCCTTAATGTTATAAATACCATTGCCAAATTACAACAAAATTAGGTAAGGGATATTTAAGATATTTACGAATAACTTTTTTTTAATTTTTATTTTAACACCCTGTATCTTGAGAACGAAGGATTTGCGGACCCATGTTTATATTAACATTTCGTCTTAAAATTACCCAAAGAATGTTTGTTAAATTTATGGTAGATACTTAATTAACACCCTGTATATATACAGCGTGACTCACGGTCGATGGTATGTTAGACGTTTCTGGAAAACGCAAAGCATGATTTTTCTGAAAATTTCACCTCTCACATTTCCTTACCTGTTCTATCGATCTAAAATATTTTCAGCATTGCGGCGTTGCCACTTCTATCAAAAAGTCCTGGTAATTATATTTTTTTAAATGGAACACCCCGTATATTAATACATTTTTGGAATCGCTCTAGTATTTTACTACTTTTTTGTTAATAATGTCCTATACCTATCTCTATCTGTTTTCGAGAGAAATAATAAATTGTGCTAAATATGATCCAAAACATAGCCTTAATTGAAATGAAGTACATCAGTACTCTCAATTCATGAAAAGTTGATATTTTGATGATAGTTTGGACTAACTCGAAATATTCAAATAACACCAAGAAACCGACTCCATATCATACAGGGCGTGCTAAAATTACTATTATTTCCATTGTGCATAAAAGTAGTCGAAAGTTCATTTTTTCAAATGAAACCCCCTGTATATTACTCGATAAATTGAAAGATGGTGAAAAATGCTTCAAGATGATATACATGTCCCTATTTTTTAACCAGAATTGCCTTCAAGTTTCTCCTAAAAGATAGTAGCGTGACACATTCTGTTGAACTTTTAGGTAACTTGTTATACATTTTCACATTGTCGGTCAGTAGCCAAGCGGTTCGGCGTGGGTGCTTTGTTCACTCACTCGAATTGACTGCCGTGTTGGTCGGTGGTTCAAGCTCTAGTCTGAACGATTGATCTTCACTTGCTATCGTCCAACCCAGTTTAGAAATCACACGTTAAAAGGTAAGACCTCGTTATTCCTTAGCTCGCACAAGTTTCGACTTCTGAGGGTTGTCGTTCGTAGGGGTGCGACAGCTGGTTAACGGAAAAACAGATTTTTTAAAACTCCATTATATATCATTGAGTTTTCGATTTGACTACTTGTTGGAATAGCAACCTTTAATTGGCAAGCTTATGTAGTATTGTGGTGAAGCGGAGAAGTAAAGGTACCTTTGTTCTTGTGTATAAGGCATGCTGATTCAAGAATAAACAATGTTGTCACAGTTAAAATTCCATGCATTAAAAACAGTGGCTTATAAGGATCATTCCACTTTGTTCCACAGAGATACCGTATCACACGTTTTTGTAATATGAAAACAGATTGAAACAGCTCTTTACTGCATTCACCCCAAAATGCTATGCCATACCTTAGGTGAGAGTCTATGAGGGCATAATAAACATTTTTTGCTACGTGAAATCCTAGTTCTTTTGATACTATTCTGAGTTTCTTGTTTATAATGTCTAAATGCTCCTCAAATTTCAGACACTCATCGATATTAATTCCCAAGAATTTTTCATTTATTATTTTCTCGCAGATGTTTCTTGTTCAACCAGCAGCAGGACCATGCTGAAATTATTCAAGTAGATCACCAGCAGACCGCGGTATCGAGGTACTGCGTAGGTAGTTTGGAGAGATTAATATTTCGAAATTTATTTTGAAATATTTATTCCCTTATACCTATGTATCTTACAATAAATGTCTGTTGGATATAATTCAATATCCAGCGTGGTATTAGCTGGGAAAGTAGTTGTTTTTCGACAGACGTTCACCACACCCTACTGTGTAGGTAGTTGGGAGAGATTAATATTTTGAAATTCATTTCATTTAATGATGTCATTAAATTTGACTTTTAATTATGAGAGCTTGATACCCCTTCAAGACTCCATAAACTCATAAATACTGACTGCAGGTTGAAAGGTAAGACTTCATTAATGCTTAATCCACACAAGTTTAGAGTTCTGAGGGTTGTTTTTCATAACTGGGTGATAGCTGGTTAATGGAAAAACATAATTTAAATAGATTTTGACCCAGTCTGACAGATCATGTGCAACTACTGGAAGGTAGTTGTGCAACTCAAAAAACAAATTTCTGGATAAATTCCTCTCAATAGGGCGTATCTAATAATAGAATTATTTGTGGTGGTACAGGACTCGGTTTTAGCAGAAGTTTTCAGTATTCCTCCATTAGAAAACTTCTCAATGAATAACTCCTGGAAAATGTGATGTTAGTAGAAAAGCGCTATGATTTTCTGACGTTTACATAGCTTACTGATCATATTCATTTGTATAGGATTTTGTTGGGGTTAGCAGATACCAATGAAATGAAAAACTAAATAAAACATCATCATCATCATCATCATCAAACAATTGCATATTTTATGTTTAAATACAAATAGAATGGTCTTAATTCTCATGAATGTTGGATGACAGTAAAGTTATGGGGTTAAAGACAGCAACATAAGTTCTGTTAGGAAAATTGCCCACAAATTATCAAAGAGTATATAAAGTCGAAAGAAACTTGCAGTTGATTCATTCCATGCGAAAAGTAAGTAAAGCGAATACAAGTGTCACGACTTTCTGAAGGGACTGAAGTGAAACTGCTGAATTACCTAGGCTGTTCAGATTAACTGTTTATATTTGGTACATAATTGGTATTATATTCTGGTGGTTGCTCTTAGAGAAATGCCTCTGAAACTAGTTTGATAAAAACTGAGCAAGTTATGTATAACAGGAAGAGAGTAGCCCCTGGTATCAATTTTTTTCATTTCATATATAACATTAAAACTGACCTTTGAAGAATTTGAGACGTCCTCCTTGCCCATAATTAGTTTTGTGGCACTCCTCCTTAATGTTTCTGTCAGCATTCCCATTCATTCCATGTACTCTGTGCCCTTCTTCTGTCATTTTGGAACATTTTGTCAAGATGGTGTTTGAGGAAAGCTGAAACTCTGATATATGCATCTCATAACGTATTACCACGATTTGCAGCCGATCCCTTATGCGATATCATCTTCAAATTCTTCCCTAGTTAATTCCTCCTATCCACCTACTGACACTTCCACCGTCGCGGTTATAAACATCCACTGCACTTGCACTACTCCATAGTGAATACTTTTCACAAATCTTAAAAAAAAAGGATTACATCGTTTGAACGTGGTCGTTATTTCAGCACTCTACTAATATAAAAAACTTCGGAGAAATTTTAAAGAACCTAGCTTCACGCACTCTACGTCCCGTGGTTAATTTTTGATGATGTTGACGGTGGCTCTGTCGGTTTCATAAAAAGTTCATTCACATTTACATTCGATAGTTTTTAATCGCGTATAGTTTGTCTCCCACCTTGAATTGAAATTAGATAACTCGGTAAATGTATCGTTATTATCTAATTTATCGAAACAAACTATTGTAATTCTTAATTTTTTTTCTAAACATATGAATAAATCTGATGAAAAAAAATATTTTTGAATTTCCCGCTCAAAGCACAGAATTTTGTTTAAGTATATTTTTTGAGACAAGAAAGTGGGAGTATATTTGGTTTGGTATTGAATCTACGTCACAGATTATGTGCAGCTTAGAAAAGTGTTGATATAAATATACTGGGTGACAACGAATTGGTAAGTTATTAGGTGTATTAGAATAAGATTAAGTATAATTAACGGATACACGAAGAAAATACTTTTTGCATATTTTCACTTTTCTGTCACTTCTAGTTTCACCGGAAGTGGCTCTGGTTTTGAGTGGAAAATTTTGTAAGAATAGGTATTTCAATACTTTCTACGCCTAATTATTATTTTTTTAACACATTTCAATATTGCACCTAAGTGACCATGACAAGACATAAACTAATCTAAAGAGATATGATAGACAAAAATGAGACAAGTTGACAAAATTACATTTTTGTATTCAACTATGATTTTTCAAATGGCAACCATTTCTCAACAAGTTATTTTTCGAAAACAAAAATGATTTTAGACGAATCTTACGACACCAAATCTTTTTTATTCCATAAGTCTAGATGTAATGATTTGTGTAATAGAGACCGTTATACAGTACGGTTGATAAAAAAGAGAAGAAATGCACCGTTTTTACCTTTCATTATGAACATTTCTGCGTGCTGAATAAATAAGAGGGTAAATGTGAAAATCAAAATTATATTCAAGGTGTCTGAAAAATTTAAAAATTACTTTTCATAAAGTTTTTTTCAGTACATTTTTTCTATATTTCATTTCATTGGAAGTTTGGCTAGGTTTACATTTAATTGTGTATACCTTCAAGTGTCACCTTAGATTATATCGGTACCTCTGAAATAAATTATTTATCAATGAAGAACAAAACTTCTTCGCCAATAACTTTTAAAGATTTTATGACTTTACAAAATGGAGCAAAAAATTTGATCCAAAGTTATATAATGGAGATTTTTCATGCATAGTTCTTAATTTGAAAAATGTCATGAAAAGTTCCCCGAGGCATCTGTAATGTGATGGGCGGTTGAAATTTCGTGAAATATGATCCAATTTCAAAAATTCATAGTGTATCATGCATCAGTTTTATCATATATAATGATTTCATAATAAATTTATTTGAGAGAGCTTATAAATCTTTTACAGATCCGCGATACTAGAGCGGAAGATATCAAATGATAATGTAACAAGTACTGCATCCTATTTAGAGCTGATTTCTCTTGTGTCGTAAAATAAATGATAGTGAATGTTATATGTATTACCCGTATTACCATTTTTGAAATTTATGAGGGAATGGGAAATAAAAAATGTATGAATAAAAGGTTGAAAATATTATAAAAACTAGGATCGAAATATTCCGATGAGCTAGTTGAAGAGGAACTATTTGAAAATGCAAAAAAATAAAAATGAATATTTCAAATTAAATTACTTCACGACGTTTCGATTGTAAGTATCCATAATTCCCTTTGGTTGATAACTGGTTTACCTTCAGTTTTATTGTTGGTCCAAACTTATTATTTGATCCATTCAGTTATTCCTTTTCATTTCAGGTCACAATAATTTATTTTCTTTACAAATCAGTCTTCTTATTTTTTTATATTTTTTGAAATTTCATACTCATTGTTCACTTCTTGTCTAATTTTTCAAATATTATTTCTTTTTCAAACTCATCATATATTTTATATTTTATCAACTACATTTTTCATGGAATTTTATTCCTGTTAGATAGATTTCCCTGCTAGTAGAATGTTTCTTGCACTCGATGAGCCATTTGACTTATCGGCTTATTTATCATTCGGAAATTTGTCGTCGTAGTTACTCACAGATCAAAAATAGCCTGAGTAGTTATGGGGCATGTAATCAACACATAATTTATTTGTCAAAACCCCGCAAAACGAACTTTGACTTCTTAAAACAAGCCAAAATCAAACATCCATCTCTCATGCACTCAAATAGCTCTTTGAATTGAATTTCATCTTAACTTTTCATCATTTAGTGCTCTCTGACATATTCACCTATGGTGGCCCTTATTTGCTCCTTAACAAGAGAGCGAAGTTGCAACTGTGGCGAGACTCTCCACTTTATTGGGTTGACAATACTGCATAGAGAGAACTCTACCTTTCATCTGTTTCATTATTTCATTTTCAATAATTAAAATTAGGTTATAAAATTAATTTCTGAAGGTAAATATTTTTAGAAATGCTCATATAAATGATCTTGTCTTATGTAAATCATTAATTCCAGGGAAATATACCAGTTACCAGTGCGACATATAAAATGAGAATATTTAGTAGTTTATATGTTGCCCGTCCGGTTCCAACTGAACCAGTACCATTCAAATCAATTTTGCCCCTCAAATTAAAACCAGGTGTATCTGGCAAAGGAACGAAAACATCGGAGGCATGTTGCGTCTACGAAATGTCTCTTATGTTCTCATGTTTTAAAGAAAATGAATTCAATCAGTCAGCATGTCCAAAGGAAATTGAAACTTTCCAGAAATGCTACTATAGTCATTTAGGAACTAAAAAGATGAAACAGGAGAAGGAAGCCAAGGGTGTTCTTACACCAGGTGAAAAGTCAATGTCTCATAAGCAAATCAATGTGTTATTAAAGAAATTTCCAGGTGTGAAGTAATGGCAATACTTCAATATTTTGTATTTATTCAGATTTAATAAAATTATTTGACACTTATTTCTTTTTTCTTAAATTTCAACTATATCTAACGTTGAATGCCTTTAAAGAATGAACACTTCTGTGTGGAGAAGTTGAATACCTGCAGAAGTCTCGAAAAAATTGCTTCCCGACGTTTATAAATTCTAAAACTAAATGATAGAAGTTAATATTCTGAATTATCATTATTTATCATTTATATGAATGATGTGAAGGTAGCCTGATGGGTTGACGTGGGTGGTTTCCTTCACTCACTCGATCGATGGCTGTGTGAACCAGTGGTTCGAATCGCAATGTCGGACGATCAATTTTCACTTCATATCTTCCAACCTGTGTTGGGGATCACACTTTAAAAGGTAAGATCTTGTTAGTCCTCAGCTCATACAAGGTTCGACTTTTGAGAGTTGTTGGTCGTAGAGGGCGTCAGCTGGTTAACAGAAAAAGAGACAGATTTTCATGATCGAAATCAACTTGCATAGCAGTTTCAACTCCATTTTAATTAAGGTATATTTAAACCACAATTGGATTCCAGTAATGTAAATAGTATGACACCAGAACAAAAACATTTTCTTGATACATGTTTCGCTAATTAAGTTAGCATCATCAGTAGTAAATGCTGTCACTAAATAAACCTCTATAAATGAATTCCAAGTATTGTTTTTTTCTAGTAAAAATTTGTTAGTGATTAATTGTTATGTAACTGATATTTATCTGGTTTCTATTTATTATGTAAGAGGATGAACAATTGACTGTTTGGAGTGGGACCTTTATTACTGTTCATAAATCTCATTCCAAATGTATTGATTTATGAACTATCAAAGGCGTCTAAACACCTGTTATTATGTACAGGCCTTAACAATTTCTAATGTTTTTCACTTATTCTGTGGCTGTTCCCTAAGGCATTTTGAGCGACTCTAAACTTTTTGGTGTACAGGTGTACTAACCGAACATATGAAGCATGTTCCTTTAAATGTTTTATTGTAGTTCGCCTAGTTTGTCCAATATACTTTTGTTGCAATTCCCACAGCTTATTTCGTAAATATCTGACTTTTTTCATCGCCTTGTCTTTTAGGGTGTCCAACATATGTTGGAGTGAACAAGCAGTTTGGAAAACCACTCTTATATTCATTTACAGAAAGGATACTCTTTAACTTCTACCATTGTCCACAACAAAAAACAGTGAGACATTTTTTTATAAGCTGGTCACATTCCTCCCAAGTGAAGAAAGGTACGAGGTCGAGGATTAAGTTAGCAAAGAAAAAGCTGAGAGTTAGGAGTATCCTTTTCACATAGTCAATGAGTTTATAAAGAAGCGAGAATTTAGACAGTGTCTTCGTGATTCCTTCAGTTTTCAAAAACATGTTAACTTTAAAAGATTATAGTTATGAGCCAAAATATGCCAATTGAGTTTTTTTAAGAATCAGATATATAAGTGGCTTTCAGAACTGCTTGTACACTGCAACAAGTTTTGAGCAATTTCAGGGTGATGGAGAGAAAAGTCTGGGATTTACAAAATAATCTGTGAGGATTGTGATAACAAATTGGTCACTGACAAATGAATAAGGAATCAATATATTGTTCAACTTAATACATTTATTGAAAACCGATTTTATGACTATTACCTGAAGTAATGAACTGTAGGAACTTAGTTGTTAGTATCTCCTGATGATGCCAATTTGGTTACTGAAACACGCGTTAGGAGATACCTAGTGTTTTTGTTCTGATGTGAGAAAAATGTTTTCTCCAGGTTATATTTGACACTCTTATGTGTTTCCAAAACGGAGAGAACGTTTTCCCAAAGAATTAAAGATAATAGAAGTAGTTTCTTGAATGGAAAGACCAATTCCACATTTGCAAACCATCTTTTGGCAGAAGGACATGAGTTCAATCACGACTATGACGTGTTACATTTGGAAGAGAAAAGTTTGGAACTCGATCTTTTAGAATGTTTAGAAATAGATTTGAGAATTCTGGCCATTCACTGAATTACCGAATATAATTAAATAACAATTTTTTCAAATGTGGAAACTGGTATAATTTTTTTTTCAAGTAACTCCTTTCAAAGTTTCCACCTTCATCCCAAATGAAAAATTCTCAAGGTGAAATATCACATTTTATTGAAGTAGGTATATATATATATATATATATATATATATAAGAAAATATATTTATATCATTTGATTATGGATGAAAAGTGTATTCTCTTCTATATTTCAAGAGCAGTCACTCTGGGAAGCTGGAACACAGGTAAGAGATGCACTATCAAAATTATTTCCTTCGCTGCAAGTTCTAAGTTCAGTTCGATAACCCCAGGCAAAGAAGCCTGTCTTCTTTATACATTCATAAAACTGATTACATTCTGGAGCAGGCCATAATCCATCGGCTTTGCAATTTGGAGGACCCGATGGTCTGGTTACTAAAAATTGAAAAGAGGTTATCTGCCTTTCATTAATAACATGTCAAAAGTATAACATATTTTTTAAATTCCTGTTTGATCAGATACATGCTCCAAGAAGTAGAACATATACAAAGTAAATGCCTGTAGAGTATGAAAATATAAAAAATGGGTAAATAAAACAAAAAACAATGGTTTATAGATTCGCCGCTGCTTGTAGGATATTTATGGTTAGATACAGATGCATGAGTTAGAGACACAGCATAATATATTTGAAATCTCAGATAAAAACTATGTTTAATTAGACAATTATATAAACAATTTTTGTTTTTAAACTTCGGATGTGAATCCAGAAACCTTCATCGTACTCGGTTTACAGCTTTTCGACAATCAAAAACATATGGATTATATAGCTTCTGGATTTCTTGTTAAAACAACGGTCAAATTTGGAAATTCCCGGTTAGCTTATTTTCATATTTTATCGATTGTAGGTACGTATATTTGAATAAACCATTTCTAATTTTGTCGTGAAATGAATCAGCTGTGAAGATATGTGTTCGTTTTGCATTCATATACATTCTCTATTCAGTTTTATGTTCTCAATATCACTTTTTGTTTCTTGCATCTGAACGAGGGTACTTACTATTATATATGCACTCTTTTGCATCAAGAAAAAGTGTATGTGAAAAAGTTTTGGTGTGTGATAAAAGTGTTTTCGTTGAATTCATTTTACGCCAGAAAATCCAATCCTACCTTTTCAACAACTTCTTATGGACTAATATTGTAGTTATTCATGATGAGCTTTCTGTACTTACCAGGCTCTGGGGTCGTTGTACTGATTGCACTGTTTGTACTGGTTGTACTGATTGTACTAATTGTATTGGTTGTACTAGTTACACTGTTGTCATCTGAATCGAAAGGAGTGAAGATTAAAAATTCGAATATTTTGGTAAAATTATTTGTTATTCAATCTAAAACTATTTTTTTAAATTCGCCGAAGATCTGAAACTATTTCACATATTCAGATAATTAAAACAGCCCATATATAATATCTTGGCGGATAATAATTTACTTCCGGAGATCACATAGAACTGTTTTCAAATTATTGTACATTGCTATTCTCATTCAATAGAACATATACGATGTTAATTTTTGGCCTAATACTATTTCTCATCTTTTAAATTATGTAGATACCTATGTATGAGTTGGTGCATGCTCATGTGGGAACACCTGTGAAACCCCATCTAAATAGTCTCCGGGTTTTATCAGGTATCGTTAAAGACAATCTTCCAGAATATAGCAAAACAGTACTCAATTAGCATAACTCTGTTATTGGAGAGGAAAATTGGCTCGTCATTATAAGAAAAGAAAAAATAATGGTAAAATCTTGGTCTTTTTTATACACAAAAGATATTTCAGAGTCTTTTAGGGGAGTATGTTCAAAACCTGCTATAAGATGAGCTCACCTTCAGAGTCCTGGAGGATCTTAGTATCGACACTGATATTTAGAGTTGTAAAAATAAACCTACAATATAGTAAGGGAGCTTCATCGATCCTCACGATATTGCTATTTTACAAGAATCCTAGGTTTATGAGAAAACAAATTTGGGATTTGGAAATGGAAATACTAAGAACTGGGCTATGCATATGACTTAGTAATCCTAGTCCTGGAAAAAAAATATTGCGAGGCCTTGAATAATAAAATGAAAGGATCCGAGAAACCCGAAAAAATCGTCTGTAGTAGCAATCCAATAAGAGTACCAAGGCAGTAAGATTATGACTACTGAAACTTGGAATTAAAAAAATGTTTCTGTCGGAGAGGCCGAATATCTGGGAGTAATATTAGAAGATTCCATTTTTAACCTATAACCAACGTCTAAAAAGAGTTAAGAGAAAGGCGAAGGTGGGATTGAAGCTGGCCAACTGCACTTTCGGAAAGACACGAGGTTAAAACCAGACAATAAATTGGTCTCTGCACAATAGTGATCAAACCTATGGTAGCATATGGTCTGGTGGGTAAAGATGAAACAGATGAACCCTTTCAAAAGACTAGGTGAGGTGCAAAAAGTTGCTTGCTTGGGAATAATATACGAGTAATGAAAATACCACTGTTGAAGACACTCTTAAATGTTTCCCTTTCACATGTTATAATAATGGGGAAGGCATGAGAGACCAATTCATACTAGTAAAATTGAGTCACAGGAAATCGAGTAAAACAAACATAAATATAGATATATGTGAAAGTACAAACATGAAAGATGTTTACGAACCATATCGACACTTTCCACGCAAACTTTTCGAATAAACATAAATTTGCATTACAGCTAATATACTTATAATATACTAATATACATGCCTTCCGGACAATGTCTTTCAAATTTTGCAATGTGCAAAGAATATTAATTTGAGTTCTCGCAATGAGTTGATAGCGTACATACAGTCAGGCTACAATCGAGGATTTGATTAACTCAAAAGTAACAGTGAAACTCATCTCAGAGTGAAGTGAAGAACTGAAGAAGCTGACAGGCAGAAGTAGACTGGCTCTATACTGGATTTTAGGACATCGAGGAAGTATCAAAAGAAACGTAAAGCTAATGATGAGTATGCTAGACACATACTATTAACTCCAAATGTAAGCTTTGAAGAGATGTGGAGGTTCCAAAGCCTTCGGTACGGAAACGGATCAAAAAGATCAATCAATTACATTCATGAAGAATACTGAAAAAATATACTTGCCAAAACACACAGTAAAACTTTCATAAAAAGGCCATCTGGGAATTTAACTGAAGATTGCTTCAATGTAGCATGGGAGCGGTTTAAAATAATTACAAAATTGTGATGTACCTATAATGAAAGTGTTTTATGCGGATGACAGGTACTCGATTAGAGGAAACGAGCACTTTATGGACAACTTAAATGTCAGAAGAATATGACAAACATCCAATAAATGACCTGTACAAATTAGATTGTTGAAATTGGTAACCTCACAAGATGAAAATAAAAATTTAATAAGCCAATGAATTCCTAGTATTTTCCGGAGACTTGGAAGAAATGGGCAACTCAAACGCTTCCTAAGCAGTAGCAAAAAAGTTGATACGTACCTGTTTCGTTTTTTTGTGAGTTTGGTAAAACACACCTGAAAAAGAAATTAAACTTGTTAATGATTACTTCAACTCGTGACCCTGATGCTTCCGAAGGTTGAATTCTACTTAACCAGAAGGATATATTTATTGTAAAACATTGTTATATATTAAATAATAGTTGATGAATTTGTCAATTTTTCCTAGTTCAATATTTGTTCGTTACTTCATTGAGAAGTAAATACTCTATTTAAATACTCTGCTGATCCTAATAATACAGTCGTTAGAGTGGTGTCTATTCGGAACGGTTAAAGAGAAAAAAACCCAAGGTTTCGTCATCTCTCCCCATACGTTTTTCACAATCTTGGAAAAAAACACTGAAAAATTACAAAAAATTCTTTTTGGTTTCTTTGGTTATTGGTTATGGAACAGAGCAACACTTTTCCAATTGGAATCTTTGGGAAACTATAGTAAATATGCTCCCATTTGAGCATGTCGCAAAAAATTTTTCCCAGCAATATTGAGACAATGGTAAAACTAAAAAACAAAACTCGGAGTTTTGTTGAATGTAGAATCCATTAATAATTTCGTAGAATTCCGTGTTCAAACTCAAAATTTCGTTATTTTAAAAAAATTGCTGGTGACTTTTTCATGCCTTGTATTTTTGAGACGTGAAATTAATATGTGACTGACATCTTCACAAATCAATTGAGCACATATCTACTACAATCGATTTTAATAAAATTCAATAGATTTTACTTCAACAAGTTCAAAAAAATAAAGACAAAGCTCCTAAAAATATGTATTCTGATGATTTTACAGTGCATAAAAAATTATGATTGTTATAAACAAAATAATCCAGGAAAAATAAAGTATTGTTTGTAACATTTTTTTGTTAATAAACAATTGAATTATGGATAAAAAATGTATCTGTGTTGAGAAACTCAAATAATGAGTTTTTGAAGAAAAATGCTTTCTTAATATATTATTCAAAGTATAGAAAAAAAAAACGTTATCAACAATTGAAATTTTTTTTTAATCATTATTTATTTATCACAAGAAGATGAGATTTTTTTTATTTGCCATTAAATTTCTCTATTTGTTTATAAAATATTTGTTAATATACCGTAAAAAATTGCAACCGAGATTAATTCATTGGAAAACTTTTTTACGCTTAAAAAATATAATGAACAAAATAAAAAAATTTCATAATCTTTTGCCCCATGATCTTCTCAAGTATATATATAATAATAGCTCCACGAGGCGAAATTTTTCAAGTTCATTATTTAAACTCTTATTCAACTATTTGTGAGTGCAGAGATCCACATATATAAAACGAAAGCATAATTTCATCAAAAATAAGGATAAAACTTTTTTTCAACGGGGCCTTTTCTCTTGAAGTGTTTTAAATGGAGTATATTTTTTTTTATTTTAAACAAACATTTAACATTGTAATATACTTATTTTCGGTGATACGTTATCTTCAGCGGCGTCGCCTTTGTGGTAAAACGGGCGAGAGGAGCCCTATTTTCAGCTTTTAATCAAAATTATAAATAAGGGAGATACATTAAGGGGAGGGGAGAGAATATTGAAAAGAGTGACCCTCTAAAAATAGCGCACGTTCCGTTGGTTCCAGCAGCAACATCGCATAATCTCCTTGCTTTTTTATCGAAAAATGATTTGGTATCGAATGAACAAGGGAAAATAGATAAACTTCTAGCCGACTGCTTAAGTGAAAGATTGATCAGAGAGTACTTATTTTTGTACATGCACTAGACCTAAACTATATTCATCCAACAAACAAAGTGACCCAAACAAAGATAGATACGTGATCAAAGCATGATCATTACGCACATTTGCATCTATTGGGAAAAATAAACAAGGCTCCTTAACGCTGGCCAATCAGATTCAACTGCAATCGGCTGGCTACAGTGTTGGAGTGGACAGTTGCGTTTTAACGCTTGAAGTGTGTACATAATATACGGTATTTTAAACTTTTAAAATGTTAAATACTGATACGGCCGAAGAAACTGCTGTATTGTGTCCCTACACTCCACCTAAAAAAAAATTCCTATACTCAGCCGCATATTATTAAAAAAAAATCGGTTCTTCCTTAATGCGACTCTGTACAAGCAGCCTTGCCTGGGGGATCACGTGCACTATGCATAATAATGTTTTGGAGCACTCTGTTGCTTAGATGGACAGAGTATAAATGGTGTGACAATACTAAGAATTTGGCCTGAGTATAGACCTGTTCGATATTTTTCAAATATTTTCATTTTTATGAACTTATCAAGTATTTATTACAGGAAGAGAGAATATTTTTACTTACGGAGTTGAAGTTGAATCATTACAAATGTAACCATCAGGACATGTTATTCGGGTATTGAGAAGTATTGTGAACGATTCTACGGTGGCACAAGTTGTGTATGATGTATTAGTAATACACTGTACCTCTGAATTTTGACAGTTCAAATTTCCTTCGGTGTAAATTTTAAAAGCTTCATTTCCGGCAAAAGAAACCGCCAAAACCTAGAAATGTATGAATTATAAAACCTCTATAAGAACATTTCTATATGTAAAATGGGTGAAGACTGATAGATTAGTCATCTCTTTATCTCATTTAGTACTGTGAATGATACAAAGTTTGTTGAAGAGAGAAAAAATTGCCTATACCAGTGGTCAGCAACGATATAAAGAAACCCAAAGAGCCTTCCATAGAATTTCCAAGATTTGTTAAATTCATTATAAATTTGCAATGAACCAGATATTCCTAAATAATCTTGATAATTGTCTATATTTTCAAGAACATTTTTTACAGAGCAGACATGAAAAAGCCCCCGTTTGATCTTAATTGTTGAATGAGCAAGATATCAAGGTAAAGAAGTATAAATATCAATACTTTCCAAAATGGTATGGTATCACTCCTAATACTATTGACTTGTTTCTCAAAAGGGAGTCTTGTGATATCTAGTTTAAAATGTTTTTCAATGATCTATCTAAAATTTATTTATTTTTTGAAAGAGGGTCGGCCGTTCCTAAGCAATAAGCAGTTTTATATTTTTCAGGAATCTAGAAACGTCAATATCATAATTTTATTGAAAAATTTATTCAAAACCAACCTCAGTGTATACAGATGAATGTTCAAAATGTTCTCCATTCACTTCCAGATAAGAATGTAGGTATTCTGTTTACAAATTGATTTCTCAAATTATTTAATGTTTCTGGGGTAATTTCGTTGCAAGCACCTTTTATTTCAATAAATTTATGGATCAAGCCGTTACTAGGTGGTAGAGATCATCACGAAAAATGAGAATTAAAACTTATTCCTATGTTTTCTACCACTTTCATTTGTAACTAACGTTATTGCAGTTTCGTCTTGTATAGACATTTTCAAACGAATACAATAAACTGAAATACTTAACAATTTACAACCTATATAACCACAGCAGGTAATGACAGACGATTCTTAATGACTTTATTACCTGAATATTGTTTACCTATGACGATGTGGGCTCGCTAATTTGAAAACCAGCGAGTACCTAGACAAGATCAATTTGGTCCTTTATGAATTTCCCAGGTTTCTTAATAATTGAGTTTCCAATCCTTGCCTTCATAGTGCTAAATTTCCGTATCGTTTAGATTCTGGAACTTGTGGTTGCATTCCGAAGAAAATGTCGAATCATTTTTACCCAGCCTGAAGGACCTTTCATGTTCAGCATACCGTTTTGAGAAATTTCGGCCACATTGTTCAATATAAATACTAATACATTCTGGACACTTGAGCTTATAAACTCCAGATTTCTCCATCTTGTCCACTTTATCTTTGGCATTAAAATGGAAATTAGTTAACCTGGCATGTGACCTGAATGCCGCTTCCATATTGTTTTTTCTGAAAAATCTCGCAATAGTCTCTGTTCTTTTACCAAAATAGGTACGTTAACGTTTCAAATTTATTGATTTCTGATTGTTTGATCTGGGGGTATATTAGTCTGTACGTAAATTTGAGGCTTTGTTTTTTGACTAACTTCTGCATCCAGTGCAATTTTCCTATCAATTTTGAAGCATTAGTCAGAAGTTTAGTTCGACCAAAATTATTATTATAAATATTATTTTGGGTATGTGTGATGAATTATTTCAGGTGATATAATTCAAGTACTTGGTACCTATGTAAGGCTACTATAACATTTTAATTTGTTATGAAATTTTCATGAATATTATGAAGCGTTTCCATCGGAAATTCAACCAGAGTTGAATAAAATTACCTACTTGCTTTCTTAGCTATTAACCTTCGTCTTCCCACGTCGGTAAAATTAAGTGAAGTCCCATGTGGGGTCCATTTGTATTCCAGAGAAACAAATTGGTGTATTTAATTTTTACTATAAGAAAATTAATTAACATCTCAAATTTACACAATTTTGTTACATTAAAAAGTATATCGAACATAAATGTAATGTTTGTCATTAAAATTAAACAAAATAAAAATAAAAAACACATTCTTGGACCGAAAACTAGTCTGAAATTTTTTGACATTGGATGCAAATTACTTTCTTGACATAATGTTCTGCGCATACAAAACTTTTGCATTGTTTGCAAAATTGCCTTGATTTACGATCTTTATTTCGACAATATAAATAGCAACGTCCACTTGAAGGTCTTTCATAGGCTGCTTCTATTTGCATCTTGACCGGCGCCAACTCTGGTACGACATCTTGCATGTACTGCTTCAATGTCTTACCTAATCGTACTCCCTCATTATATCGCCTGATAATATTTTCTTTTACTAAAGCTTCTCCTAGATCTAGTAAAAAGTAACGTCTATCGTCTTTTCATCTTGTTGTTTCCGGGTACTTGATACCCCATAAGATGTAAGCGTTAAGGCCAGAAATACCCAATATTTGGCCAAACACGGCCATTGGCCAACGGTTGCATATTCTTCGAGCAGAGTACCTATTGTTTTACCATCTTATCTGTAGTATCTACTGCACCTTTTGTATTATTATAATGCAGTATAATATCTGGCTTGTTTTTTAATGTTTTATCAGCAACAGCATCATCATGATGTTCGGTTGATAGTAGAATAACCGATTTGCCTTTATTGGGAACATAAGAAACCATAGTATGGTCTTTTGTAAAAGCAAACATGCTGGAATATACGGGCTTGAACGATTTCGGTAGCAACTCGTTAGGAATACATGCTTTATTTTTTCGCAAAGTATCACAAAGACTTAGTCATTTTTGTGATGTTCTATTTTTAGAAATGCGACATGCGCGTAATAACTTTGCAAATCCACCAATAAAACAGATGTCACAGATTCCCACGCGGGATACGAATGTACCCCAAGCCGAATATAATTCATTTATTATTAATTTGACAAATCGTTGCGGATTTCATGAACCGTATACTATTTGCAATACCCCAAACGACACAAAATAAAATTAGCCAAACAGGACGGGCGCTAATTTTAAAATTATAACAAAAAATATGTATATGGGGTACAGCTGTACCCCACCTGGGAAGACAAAGTTTAAATATATTTTTTATATCATGATTGCTTCATATATATTTTCAAAGATACTGAAAAGTAATATTGCTGTAAAACTACTCACCTCCAAAAGCACAATCCCCCACATCTTTGTTTCGCTGTTCAATGTAGTTGAATATCTTCAAATTAGAGCCCGTCCTTACTTTTATATTGTGGTGTTATTGTACTAATCTGAGATGTTATCATGTATCACTCATTTCCACCATTGAGTAATTGTGAAATGCATGATTACTATTTTATGATTTAACAGTAAAAATTTATATTCTACAAATAAGATAATCCATTGTGTGTTAAAATAATAGAATAATGAAATCAAAGTGGAATTTGAAAGCAGGTAAAAAAAAATCTTAAGGGCTTGGATTAGCTATTAGTCATTTTATCATTTTCGGCATTTTAGATCTCTTATGAACATATGATTGCAACATTAAACATATTTACGTCCAGTAATACTGAAACAAATAATAAATATTATTTTTTGTGATCTTACTGGATTTAGAGAGCAGAGGACGTTTCGAAGTGTATAAATTTATCATGAAATAGAGCGCCATCACAAATATTTCATCAAAACATCAATGAAACCATTAATAAATGAAATAGTTATAGTTGTGCCCCACTTTACTAGGTCACCCTTTAAATATTTTCAAATAAATGCTGTAGAATTAGGAATCGTAAACTAGTAAGAGCTTCTCCTTCAAATTTATGTTTTCGTATATTCTTAGTAGAAAATAAATATTTCGAAATAAAATCTTAAAATATTCATCTCTCCCAATTACCTATAGCGTAGGTTCTGGTATATGACTGCCGGAAAACAACTACCTCCCCGCCTAATAATTCAATGTCCAACGTGGTATTAGCCGGAGTAAGTAATTGTTTTCCAGCAGGCATTTACCAGAACCCACGATGTAGTTAGTTGAAAGAGATGAATATTTCGAGATTTTATTTCAAAATATGTATTTTCTAGTGTGTATGTATCTGTCCTCGATACTAGTTGACCAGGCAAACGTTCTGCCAAATGAAGTATTTCTACAGGATATTAACTTTGATGCGAAATAGAAATACAAAAAAAATCGCCAAAAAATTATAAAGAAGATTTTATTTATTATTTTCAATGCATTTGTTTAAATTATTTTTTGTTCTGTAAGTCAACTTTTTCTTTTTCAAAAAACGAGCGATGTCATTGGTGGTTTCACCAAAGTATGTCCTATGACTTTACTATCATTATTTGAAGTTGGAGATACTTGGTTGATGGCATTTACTTATAGTTTTTTTTCAGAGAATGGAGTCGAAAATATCCAGCTTCTCCATATTACTGAATGCTTTCACTTGATGCTGATATCGATGTGTCAAGGAATTATATATGTTTATTATTGTCATTTTTAGGGGTGCGACAGCCAGTTAACAGAAAACCAGATTTTAAACAGAATTTTTTTCAGTGGTGAATTTTATTGATGGGAGCTGTTCGTTGCACGAATAAACTTGTCATTGAATTGGAAATAATTTTGAGGTAGACAAATAGTAAGTAAATCTAAAGATGCTCAACCAGCTCAATTGTTTCAATTGGAGTAGTTTCTTGGATATGAATCTGGAAAAAAAATGTATAATGCAGAACTTTATACAGATGTAGAGAAGTAAGTTATCGGGATGAACTGAAAAGTTTGCTTTTTCTATACCCGTGTAAAGTTCTCCATTATAATTTTTTTCAGATTGTGGAAGGTGAAATGCCCCCAAAAAAGATTGACAAAACACTCTGATTTTCTTCTCAAAAAGTGACTTGTTCAATATGAATATTCATATAATTGGAACTGCATCCTAATGTTTCGCCAGCATGAGTGGCTGGCTTCTTCAGAGCTTTTTTCGGCAAATCATCAAAATGAATAAACCTCTGAAGAAGCCAGCCACTCGTGCTGCCGAAACGTTAGGATGCAGTTCCAAACTACGACGGCCTTCAAACCCGAATAAAGATAGTACCACTGATACATATCATTATTACCATTAACTTCAATGAACAACAGCTTCTGCCTCATTTGGAATAATTGAAATTATGGAAATATTAGTAGAAATAATTTTCTAACGCATGTGAATTTATAACAGATTGTAAAAAAAATAATATACAGTACATACCACAAAGTTCGGTACCATATGGAACAAAAACTTTTTCATTATTGATTTTTCAAAAAAAATTATTTTTTATAAAAGTTGGTACATTGTCTTTTACCAAAATGGGATAGTCAAAATTGTTTTTGTTAAATTTTTTCTATAGTGTGTTATATCTATTACTGAATTGTAACAGATTCCTGGAGTTGTCATTTGGGAATCTGGTATCCAAAGTGTTAATATGAAAATACAAATAAAACATTTAACGATAACATTCTCTTAGAAAACATGACTGTGATCTAATAGGTGCGATTCATATTCAATCACAATTCTTCTAATTTTTTGGTTTCATTTTTTTATCGCTTTGATATGATTTCGTTACATTTCTATATCTTTATAGAAATGTTCAACATAAAAACTTGTGAATTTCTCATAACACCTTTTGATATTATAGTTTTTGAAATAATGGTAAATTGTAGGCATCCACGAATTCCATAATTCACAATTTTTCAATCCACACAATACAATATCGGCCATTAACTTCATCAATTATATTTTAAAAGTTGATTTAGAAAATCCTTTTTTGGATATATAAAATTTATTTGCGTACATTGCCATGCTACTGAAACAAAAATTATGGTTCAAAAACAAACACTTTCAGTTGATAATTGTTTATTAAAGTAATATACTTTTGTACAATATCTTTACTTAGTAGAAAATGTGTACGAAAAACTAAACAACCATCGTACTGTCTCATAACATTAGGTGGTCAAAAATGATTGGATAAAACAGGTCTCCACAATGATGATTGTAGAATTTTTGTTTAAAATAAAGTAGAAATAAATTTTTAGCAAAGACAGGCACATATCTATTTATAAATAGTTTTCACAAAATTATATTTCAATTAGAACAACTTGCCGTTGATATAAAAAAAATTATGCTCCATTTTGAAAATTATACATTGGAATAAAAAACCGTCCAGCATTCTTAATACAAAAAACACATTCAATCTTAATGATGGAAACAATAAATAAAGCAGAACCGGTCAAGCGCTGCAAATCTATGAAAAATCACCCAGCATATAAAAATAACTTCTTGAATGGACTCTAAATCTAATTTCTTTTTAGGAATTTGAGAAACTCTCACATGGGACTCAATTGAAACAAGCTCAATGTAAAATACAATAGTATTATTTCTACTAAAGACTAAATGTACATATGCAAAGTGGTTAAAAAAATCACTGAATCTTGAATATAATTTCTCCCTTGTCAGACAGCCTAAAATAATTAATGTCAAGCTTTACTCTCAAATTGAATCAAAGCAGAGGAAAAAACAAAAGAACTACTTATTTCAAAGAGACTCAGACCTCATGTTCAGTGACTTGTGTTTGAGCTAATCTGACAGTGTTGTTTGCACATAAAATACAATCTTTAAATTATAGGAAAATGCTTTCATTCTACCTCAGATATAAATAATTGAAAAAAAAAAAACATAAAAAAGCAAATAGAACATCTATTATTTGAAATAGAATAGAAAAAAAGTCTTCATGTAATTAACCAAATGTTTCAATCCTTACTAATTCACTTTGAACTTTTGCATTACTGCCTGATGAAAAGGAACCTAATCAATATATAGGGTGCATCATAAATAATGATGAAGTAAATTTAAAGGGTTGGTTTTTGTCATATTTTACGAGATTATATAAACCAGGGCTTTAACAGAAAATCGCCTCAAAACTTCTACGTAAAACGTACCTCAGCATGTTTTTAAAGGAACGTGCAATTTCGTTCCGCATAGCTGTAAAACAATCATTTGTATAATATAATTCAACTCTTATCCATTTTGATTAGAATATGTATTTTTTCAATAAAAGGTAAATAATAAACCCTTTTTTATGTATACACATCCGCCTTAGTTAACCTCCATTTCTACGGAGACCAAACTCTGCACCACCGCCCGCAAAAATAACCTTCATTATAACACTGACATAAACATACGGCTAAATTGTTTGGTTTTCTGAGAAACAGAAATATCGATTATTTTCTGATCACTCAAAAATCTTCCCAAACATTTTGATTAAACTTGATGTAATTAATTGAAATTACAAATAGTTGATTTTGGTGTAATTAGATTTAGAAAGTGATTCCCTGCATGGCCATTAACCATAAAACAAAAACAGATAAATGAACATTTCTTCAAACTTAAACCAATAGTCCTATAGACTATCAATCAGGCACTGCTGCAATGCCACTGGAATTATTATTTCAAATCCAATCAAAATATGCTTTATGTAACATCAATTAAAAATACAATGTTTCATTGAAATCTACAAAAATACTTGCAAGTATTTTTTTTTAATACGAAGCATGTTATGACTTAGCCTTTGAACAGAAAATTTAAAAATTCAACCTTCGTTATATTTGTAACATCATACAAAACTTTTTATTTACAATTTTACTGCAGATCTGAAATAGATAAAAAATGTCTGGCTTGTTATTTATTAACTTGAAATAAAGTCATCTGCTGATGCTCCTGACATTGGCGACCATACTTATTGAAAGAATATTGAAGTTAGTAAGAAGAATGTCACCAAATCCTTGTTCGACTACGTTGTCTAACTTAAACTGTCGGAAGATCGATCCAGCATACCATCTTGCCATATTTGTTTGGAAGATATAACAGCGTAGCATATATTTTGTATCTGGCCCGCTGCGGCCCGAATCAGGTTTTCAATGTTTGGCAATGTCTCGCCATCGAACCTGAAAGATTATTCACCAAACAAACTAATCAGTTGGATTTATTTGGCGGAGTTTAAATTGGAGTGAGCCGCGATAAAACCGCTCGGGTTGCAATGGAGGGTCTAATAGACTCAATCACTTCGAACTTAACCTAACCTAATGAGTAAGATAAATAACAAATAGAAGGTACATTGTACAGAAATGTCAAAAAATTAAAAGTTTTGATATGTTCATGGTGTCATTTGAATTAGAAATGTGAAACCAAATGTTTTGCTATTTTCATGGGGTGATTTGATATGGAAATTTTAAACCAAAAGATGAATGGCTTGGCAAAGATTCTAAAGTATTGTAAGCTTCCATTTTCATTCTTTCGAGATGTATTTGTGAGGATATCAGGTAAATATGCCCCGAAAGAAATTAATTAAATTTTTGAAACAATAAAACACTATAAATATACCATCCAACAAGAAGAAATTAAATTACCCTCTACTTCAATCAGGGAACTGAAAAAATTGAAGATTAATTTACATTTCATATTTACACATGAGCTTATCCTGATTTTCCCAAACATTTTTATCACCGTCTTACTCTAATTTTGGGATTAAAAAATTGTCACAGAGTCTGTAATTTTCTGAACCACAGTTCAAACAGTAAAGGTGGAAATATTAGTCGATAACGTTCAATATAAAGTGAGACTGACTGCAAAACAAAACACAGACGGATCTATTCCGGAGATCGTACTTTACACGTCATCTTCCTTCTCATTATATACACAATCACTTATCAACATCCACTTTTATCCTTTCACGTAGTCGCTTGGCTGGAGGTTCGTCTATATCTTCTTCCATTCCTGGCAGTTGAATTTTCGTGTCGGATGCTTCGGATGGCTACGAATTATTCAAAATATTAACTTATGAATTGAAAAGAATTCACAATAAATGACAAGAGAAAAATAAATACAGCTTGACAAATCTAGGAAGAGACTTGAGAAATCTCACAACCTCCGTGAAAGTTTTTCCTATATTTGACAAGCTGTACATGAAAAATATATCAATTAAACAGCTTATCAAACGAAGGAAGAGCTTTCTGATTTTCTACCGGGCAGGTTGGGAGAATTCTCAAGTCTATTGCTAAATTTGAGTAGCTGTACTAAATCCGTACATTACATATTTGAAAAGAGAGATACAAAACAAGTGTTCTGGTTCTGACTTTGGCCTGTCTATCTTCTCTCATACTACTGTCCATATCCATATCATAAACAAAAAACTCTTGAAATAAGCAAATAAACTGAAGCAATATTATAACTGTATCAGTAAGGTACAGGTTGTACTTTGCTGATATTGAATACTATTTGTTTATAACACTGTAAAATTCTTTCGTGTGGTGTGCAACTCAGGGATCAAGGTTTTTTTTTTCATTTGACGAATATGTAGGTAAGAGTTCATATTGTAAAGTAGCAAATTTATGCATGAATGCATTTTGATGGTTTCTTAAAAGTTTTAACAAATGCTCTCTACTTCTCATTAGAATGTATGCTGTGAGATTCTATCACTATCTTTTGTGAGACGAACAACTTGATGCTGAATGAGGGTAAATGCAAAGTTATGTCTTTTTCACGGAAAAATGTTATTACTCCAACAGAATACTCAATAAATGGCCCCAAACTGGAAAAACTTGCTCAAATCAAAGACTTGGAGTCATATTTAATAGTAACTTCAACTTCAGAAATCACATAGAATATATTGTACGCGATGCAAACAGAAAGCTTGGTTTTGTGTTTAGAAACGCCAGGGATTTCAAATGGGAACTAGGAATTCTTCTATTCAATGCCTTTGTCAGGTCAAAGCTTAAATATGCTTCAATCCGCAAATAGCATTTCATTCAAAGATGATAGAAAAAATACAGAAGAAATTTCTTAGGTACACCTACTTCAAAAAAAATAAAGAGTCTCCCTCTATGATCTCCTATAGGACTCAACTAGAACATTTTGACATGCCAACCCTGTCGGATCGTCGAAGCTTGAATGATGTACTATTTATATTCAACATATTTAATCAGATAATAAATGTATCTGAACTCCTCAGTGTGATGAATCTACATGTTCCTAGTGCTAGTCTGAGAAATCGCAATAGGGTTTTCTATGCAGACACCCGATCAGAGTCTCCACTCAATCGCTGCCTTAGGCAAGTGAATGATCTAGTCGTAAGTCATTGATTTTTTTTGCTGTGATGAATTAGAAATAAGACAGTCGTTTAAAAAAAATGTGCCATATATACCTGTTATTATTAATGTTTCTCTTGTACATAATTTTAGGTGTTTATTTACTCTGTGTATTGTAAAATCATATATTTTATGTACCATGACATTGACTATATATATAATCGATTGTAAACCTGTTCGGAATGCAGTTTAAATAAAATCTATCTAATATAAATACTTCGTGTATGCTGTTGAATATTTTTAGGTAAAAACGACAATTACTATAATTATTAACACCAAAGAGTACTTTTTCATTTACTAGAATGGTTGTTAGCGAAAATGTGTATTTTCGAAAAGTTGCTGTAAATTTTTTCCAGTCAAAAATTTCTTGTTTCTATGAAAACATTTCCAAAGCACTTTTTTACGTAGAATTCAATAGTGTAAACAACTTATTTTTTCAAAATAGATATCAATAGTTAATTATCAATGAAAAACTATTTTTTTAAATGAGACACCCTGTATATTCCTGCATATTTCTTTTCCAAAAATGTAGCAGACTTAATCTTTTGCTAGACTAAGCTTTGAAATACAGAGCTTTTAGGTTTTCACATGTAGACTTGGAAATGCACACTTTAATCAAGTAGGCTTTGATCGATGCGGCGATAAAACAGAATGTAAATCTTTACTGGCAGCTGTCAAATTTTGATTTAAGCAGTGAAGACACTCTTTAATTTTCAAACACAATCGCAATGCAGTATGAGAATTATGAAAAATGAGATATGATAGTCTGTTTTATTCACACTGAGGAAAATGCAGGAGCAGCCAGCAATCACAAGAGGTATTCAGAGAGAAGACAACCTTCTAGAAACATTTTTGCAAGATTGCAACACAACCAAATTTTCGAAAAACATGCTCAGAAACAATGATGCGGTTTTCTTCATTATGTTTGTCATAAAATTTGACCCTCAGACACAGCCATCAGTTTTTATCTATCTAGTTTGAAAACAGGAGTTTCCCTTTGAAAGTATCCAATTTGGCGCACTCTGTACACTCGTGTGCATCGGGCAACATTAGCTGGAAGCGGCTCACTTACATGAAGATGTCATGTTTCCTGATACCTGTTATATTACTCATAAATCCTGTGCTATTAGTAAGTGAACGAATTTGTGTGAAAATTCCATAAAAGTTGATAACAGTAAATTTATTATGGATTTTCAAACACAGATAATTCTATTATATGAACTCTGTAAGTATGTACAATTCTTCTGTACTACCATGTACAATTCTACTCTACTGTCAAACCAAGCTATTAGCTTGGTTTGAACAATACTGAAACCCTCTCGACTACAACAGTTAGAGATGAGCGACTCTAGTCCTTTTGAAAACAAAAAATTGAAGTTGGGTACTAAAACTGTACCTTTCTTATAACTATGCTGATGCTAAAATGTAGGTGAAGATCGTTCAATGTCGTCAGGTGTATGATATATAATATAGAAAACTGCACTATACATAGTTTAAAAAAACACCTTAAAATATAAACAGAAATTCACATTATTTGTGTCTCAGTCCCAATATTTCAATGGATATATTGAGAAAACAAAATATTCATAAAAACATTTCAATTATTTGATTCCAAATGTTAGACAGATCATTCTTGTGATACTTGTGATATCACTGATTTCTTGACAGAAGGAGCGTTTTCCTGTAGTTTTTTGTCGAGATCTCTGTTGATCCCAAAGACGGCGTCTTAAGAAAAGTTATCGTCGACCTTACTTACTCAGGCTTGTCCTCTGAAGACAGTGGAGTCCAGCCTTTCATTTGTGGTTCAGCCATTGGGCATTGCGTTGGAAACTAGGGCATTGCGTGCCCTAGTTTCCAACTATTTGCCTTGCAGTGAAAGGCAGAGGACGAATCTCGTCGGCGGTCGATTTCAAAGCTTGACCTTTGCAGCTGATCGCCTTGGGAAACCTCGTTTATCTTTGATAAGTGAGGATTGAGTTCTCTGTCGATCCCATAGATGACGTTTTCGTAAAGGCAGATGTCGACCTCACCCACTCAGGTTTTGTTGTTAACTATTAATCGATTTTCGTAAACCAATCCTCAAACTCTTAGTACCGGGCATATTATTTTCAAATTCATCCCCATTTTCGTCATATATAGCAACTGAAAAACTATCAGCATTTGCGGCTAATTTGATGAATGTGAGAAACATCAACACCCCTATTAGGGATTCCTGTAGAACCCCTAATAAATACAAATTGTGCACATACGTTTTTTTGTCAAAAAGTTCTGAAATATTTTTTCTTTATTTCAGAATAACCGCGTTTATAACGGTCATGACATTGGAGTATTAGCTTCAGTCAAGATGCAAAGAAACCCAGGTGTAGTCACCAATTTGCTTTTATTTTATCAAAAGCTCTTGAAGCGATTAAAAACATTAACGTAACTCAGTACACATATTGTCCACCAGTTTCCCACCAGGAGGTGTTCAAGTGACTGTGCACATTTGATTCCACCAAGAGCGGTACATATCAGAAATACGCGACGAACTGTAGCTGCTCAGCGTTTGGAGGTCCAACTCAGTACACCTCGAACCTCACTGTTTAAGAACTCTTTCATTTGGAGAACTGTGTTTATGTGGAATAAACTTCCTGAGAACTTTTTCCAAATGAATTTAATCTTCAGCTATTCAAATTCAACGTGAATCGCTACTTTCGCACAGGCACCGCTCTCAGAGCGCCTTAAGGATTTTCCTGTAGTGCTTGTGTTTTGTCATTACAATTAAAAACAAATTCTATACAAAGTTGTGTAGATCATGTTATTTAGGGGCTTTTTTTATAATGGCTGTTTTTTATATTGTGTTTTTATGACTTTGTCAAAGAGGTAAAAATCTTCTGACAAAGTATATTTTGATTAATATTACTGGAGTTTAATCCCAACACCAAACCGTTATTTTTAACACCTCAACACGTGTTTCAATCACCAAGTGATCATCTTCAAGAAGAAGATTAAACTCTTGAAGATGATCGTGTCGTGTCGTGGTGTAAAAAAATACGGTTTGGTGTTGGGATTAAACTCCAGTTATATTCATTACTACACCCAAGATTCCAAACAGAGCATCACAAGTATATTTTGATTGATTGATTGGAAAATTTGATAGGATATGAATAATATTTCAACAGTCTGCTGAATATTATAAACAATAGATATTGTTTGAAAAAGAATAAACTGAAATGAAGAAATATATTAACATTAGTGTTTTATTATGAATGAAAGTAGAATAAATTTCATCATTATCTAATATCCAAATTTTGCAATGTTTTTTAAATGTTGTTGATCTCAACTTTTTAATACATTATGGAATTATATTGTGAATTTTACAAACAATATATTATATGGAATGTTGCTGCATTAAATGTAGAGTACACTAAGTGTCCTACTTTTAGACTCATGATTATTAAATCACAGCCATCAAATGATTCCTGTTCACAGAAATCATGATAAGCAAAAGTCTGCAATTTATGACATCCATAACTGTACCTTGAACTTTTGTATGGTTATACTGATAACTTTTTTGAAGATGACCAAGTGAAAAAAAAAATAGATTTCAGAGAAATACATAGAACCCTAGGTAATCAAACTAATCAGCATCAATATATTTGATAGATAATCTGTAATTCCATTAAACTAGATAGAGACAGGCCCTTTTGAACATATAAAAGTATTGTTTTGAGGGGGCTTTTTCTTCCAGTTTGTGTCCGAAAGTTACTTCTTTGCACGATCTATACATCTTTATACAGGGTGTTCCAAATTAAGTTGGCACCATTGCCAACTCTGTTATTATTGATGCTACGAATTCGGTAAAATCGGCAAACTAGTAGCATTTTTTATTGGCCTTCCCGATGCCGAAAACAAAAAAAAAATTGACAGTCGCGTTTTCAAAATATTTTATAAAAATATATTTTTTTAAATGGAACACCCTATAGTTTATCATGCATTTCGATTCATAATAACATTCTCAACAACAAAGCTCATATTACCTTTCTTCCTAAATTTGAAAATGAGCGACTTATGTGGAAATATTCATTTCTTTCACTAGTACAAGCATTTGTCGAATAAAGAGATATAAAATATCAAGTAAATATTCAAAAACATCGCCTTCTTGTTGAATACAATTTGGGCCCTTCTCTTGATAATACGTGTTGGGCTACCTATCGGGCGCGTCCCCAGGTGGCGGACAGGGGAACGGCCAGGGGACAGAGGCCCTGTCCGGAAAGCCAATGTGGCCTTACGGGCAGGATCACCGGACTCCTGGTCAGTGGCAGAAATAAGTAGGGTGAGGGGAACTGAACCCTCCTCCAAAGCCTTTGCAAAACATGCCACAATAATCCCCTTGGGAAACTGGGCGAAACCTACCTAGGGTAGGCTGACTACGATCTCACTCTGCCAGAGGTGACCAACTCTTCCCTTGCTACTCGTGAGAACACACATGAATGAAACAACAGAAACAACAAAAACAAAAACCAATCCCGAGGCTGGACAGAAGTGCTCACCTCAATCTAAGGCGGTGGCTGGGAATGAACAGAAATGTCCACCTCAATCTACCGCTTGGAATGAGGTTGGACATAGCAGATCACCTCCAACAGCAAGGACACTTCCTGTGGCGGGTGCCAAGAGCTCCGCCTTGAATAAAGGCAAGGAACCGGCTGCCCCTGCAGAAAAGCTCCCTCACTTGTGCACCTCCACGGAGGGAACCCCAAGAAGGTTGAAGAAGCCGCGCAATGACAGTAATAACGCTGCACCTTCCAAAACCTTCGCGTAGGCCACAGTGAGACACCTCAAGGTTGCCAAAAAGAGTGTGTGTTCGGCGAGTCTTGGCCTACTACTACCAATATAAAGGAGATATCTCCTAGTGACCTGTTCACCTTCCTGGAAAAGACAGGAGATGGACGATGACCTAGGAGGCGACTCTTCGGGAGGATGTACAATGGGTCACATATGGCCTAAGTGCTGTGAGTCGTCACTCACCCTCCCCACTCTACAGATACAATACCAGATACGTGTTGTTTTCAACACAATTTGGCCATCAATTCTATTATTTATAGTTTCAATATAATTTTTCAGTTCCTCTACATTATTATATTTTATTTTGTACGCCTCATTTTTCAGAAATCCCCAAAATAAAAATTTAGAGGTGTCATGTCTGGTGGAAAATGATCATCTGACGAGCCTCCAGATCAAGACCATCGAAAAACTCTTCCAACACCTTTGTTGATAAATTAATGTACCATGGTAGAAAAATGGACCAATAATTCTGCCTTTAAATAGACCATACCAAACATTAATACTAAATCGTCTTTGTGGATTGTGGGGATGGAATAGAAATGGATGGTCTACTCCAATAATGAAAATTCTTTCTATTATACATCCCATACAACTAGATCAATCTCTGATGGAATTATTTGGATTTACCTCAAAGTAGGCTAAAACGTCAATATCTGTTCTGTTTTGTTTAGTTCTCCTCTTCTCAAAAACTGTTTCATTGTTCCTGAATAGACGATGATGCACAGCAAAAAAAGCCGATTAGGTAATTCATGATAGGGAAATGAATTGCTGTAGTGTTGGAGTACTCTTATGGAAGGCAATGAAGCAGCTAACTCTCTTGCAAAGGAGGGTGCTGCAAGCGGCTTCATTGGACCAGAACCTGTCATTGGCATCGCTTTGGGTTTTGCCAAACAAACACTGAACACCTGGATGGCAAGAAGAGTTATGAACTTCTAGCAGAATCTTCCAGGATTGGCTCACTCCAAGGCGTTTATTCACCCTTCGAAGCTTGATTCCAAGCAATTGTTGGACTACAGTAGGGATGAACTACTAACAGGCCTTCTTACAGGTCACTGTCATTTGAATCATCACATGCAGAGACTTGGATTTGGACATGCAGAGACTGAAACTGCAGAGCATATACTTTGTGCCTGCCCCGCTGGGGACCGAATCAGGTTCTTTGAGTTCGACAGATCCGTACTCTCACCATCTGACCTGAAAGACCACTCACCATACAAACTAATCTGCTTCGTTAAGAAGCTGGGTTTATTTGGCCGAGTGTGAATAGGTGTGAGCCACAATAAACCCTTATGGGTTGCGGTGGAGGGTCGAATAGACCCACTCACTTTAGGCCTATCTACCTACCTACTCTTATGCTATTTTTCTGGAAACCAAGAAGAATTCTAACAGATCACATTTTTCTTGGTGGGAAAACGAGAATAGAATAGAATTTATTCGTCATTGAAAATTTTGCAATTGCATTGCATTACATGACACTTTTGATTATGGTTTGTCAGAATTTTTTCTGTTACCTTTCATTTTTTTTCAGTGGAGAAGCCTTGGTGAATGATTTATAAGGGTTGTATGGAAAGCATTATAACATTCATTCACATCACTAGCTGTATACACATCTTCCCACTTTTCAGAAATTAGTAGTCCCCTGAAAGTTATCAAGTTTCTCTCTGATTATATACGTTTATAATTTATATCTGTATCTAATTTCTGCTCATTTGGTAAGGCAAATTTACAAATTTGAAATCTATGATCTAATAGATGGGTATCGCTGACTCCTATATTCATTAATTTTAATGATATATTTTTCGTTTTTTAGGTAAGTTTTTAGGTAAGTTCAAGACATACTTTTCTTCATATCTAAAACTATTCCAATAACTTTTTTTTATAAGTATTCAGAGAATTGTAGATAATTCGAGATACATCTGCAGTGCCAAATTCTCCCATCGAATGTAGGAGTATTGTCCACAATTTCATTAATTTCATTATACCTATCAATTAGTTATTTTTTTAATTATCTTTTCTCAGTTGATATTTTTTTATATAGTATCCTTCTTATTTGAAGCGTTTTTACATAGGGAGGGGATTCAATTAATGACCCCACCAGGAGATTCTATTTCAGTGTTGCCACTATCATATTGTTTCAGTTGATGCTTATGATTTTTCTTGTTCAATAAAACAGATCATAATTCAAAAACATGCCATAAAATAATTATTTTCAAATATTTATACAGATGTCACTATATTGATATAATTCAGTATTAGTCATGCCTGTTGAGGCTATTGATAAGCAATGTGTTACGTGAATATTTCAAATACATATACAGTTACATGTTCTCTTTAGACATTTCAAGCAGGAGTAATTCTAAAACAGACAAAAAAATGAAACGCCTGGGTTGTGACACAGGGACAAAATATATCTATAACCCAGGCGACTTATCCAGACAAGGGCCGATTTTCATCAACCACACTACGAGCATTAATGGGACATGGAACACATGTTCGACTATAACAATTTTTTTTTTAATTTTATTCTGACCTATTTCTAGATATCCTTAAAAAATTTCAGAACTTGTAGAACTTTCTGAGATGATCATTTTGTGGGGTTTTAAATCTAAATCAGACCAAAATTCATTTAGATATAGCAAGTGCCAAACGCCATGTAAGTCACTTTCATATTTTATTTAATATTATAGGTAGTAGTACAGTTCAATAAAATATTATACATATAATGATACACTCTTGATGACTGACACAAATTATTCAGACAATGCCAAACACCATCAGCATTGGAGGACAAGTAATGATACGCGTCTGTACAGACCATTTGTATGTCTTGCAAGAGCTGTAGTGGGGGTTACATTGAAAATAAGTTTGTGCGCATGGGGGCGGACTCGCCATCACGTTTGGCGATTGCTGTATACACAATTAAAAATTCAAAAGTTTTGAATATTATTCATTTCTTTTTTCACGAAAAAATGTTTGTGCGAAAAGATCAGAATTTTTGCGAGATATTACAAACATTTTGCAAATGATGAGCTAAATATAGCGGTAGATATTCATTTTTGCTTGTAATCATAAACATTTTACGTAAAAACATACTTTAATAAGATACTTTTTTGGGCGCCATTTTGGAGGTGAAAAAATAGGTGTCAACGAAAAAAAAAATTACTAATATAAACCTCCCACATGATGCGCCCAGTACTTCAATTCTAACAATACATTTTGCTCGTTATTTGCGAATATTCCCAATATCTCACGAAAATATTAATCATTAGCATTTTTCAATCAAGAAGAATGCTAATGTACTAGCGATCAGTTTGAATATTCGAAAAACAAATTTGAGTAAGTGAACATAAGAAAATACATTTTTTGTGGTTACAACAATTAATAAAACTGGGTATAATTTGTAAAATATCTGTTTTTCGTATAGTATATCTCTGATAAAAAATGTAGTGAAATGTTGAAACATTTCATACATATGAAAAAATACAGGAATACAGGGTGTTCCATTTGAAAAAGTTGAATTGTCTGTTTGAAAATGAATGAAACTTGACCGGTTTTACCGAGCACCCTGTATATTGTTTCCGAAAGTTGAGACTCCCGAAATTATCATAGTGATGTTGACTAACTATTCCTAAAAAAATCCACTTAATTGCTGTAACAATGCGGGTGGTGAATTAAAGAAATATTGTGTGTAAAATAGGTTTTTCTGGAATAACTTGGCAATGCCGCATTGGAAATTCGAAAACAAAAATTCCTTGGCGAACAAAAAAATTTGAATCGAATGACGTATTCATATACTGGATGTTCCATTTAAAAAAATATAACTTTGGTTGGCCGCGATCGGCTGAATCATCCAGTATGCGAGAAAATAATTTTAAAAGATAGTAATAATCGATATGACTGTAAAAAAAAATTTGCAGTTCGAAATATTGTTTCCTCTGATAGCAATGGACCAAGGGAATCTTGTTGACTCACCCTGTATATACGTTGACTTCGAGAAGAAGGTTATATCTCGATGTATCAGTCAGTCCTTGCTAATTTGTGCGAGTACTCTTACGACCAGAAACTATTACTTTTAAGAACTGAATTTTATGTTGTATTTAAGCAGTGTTTTTTAACTGACTTTCCTAAACATTTTGATATATTCTTTGGGAGGTGTAATGAAAAACATGATATTAGGATTGAATATAAATTCATTTCAAATTTTGCTTTAAATCCAACATTAAACTTGGTAATAGTTTTGTGCTTATCAATGAATATTTAAAATTGAACAAAACCAACAATATTATTTGAAAAACATTCAAGGTGAGTTCTGGATAAAAATTAATAGTTTTTCTTCAGTTCTTATTGTTTCCAATATAACTTTCATATTATAGTAACTTCTCTAAAGTTAGAATGATGTGTAAAAGAATAAGTAACAATGAACATAAAAAAATTGAATTCGAAAAATATTAATCTGGTAAAAAAATAATTGATTAAAAGTAGGCATGATGTAGAAACACTCATTTCAAATTATTTTATAACTTCAACTTGACAACATCAACTTCAACTGAAACATACCTGAGCATCTATCCCACCACGAAAGTGTGCAAGCTATATGCAAAAAAATAAATTTGAATAAAACAAATGTTCTTGGGATGGAAGCAGGGGCTTTCTTTCAAATTCAGAATATTTTATCTCATGTACTATTTTAATAGAGTAATATTCAATAGAGTAAATGAAAGTTTTGAATTCAACTGCAATCCAGTTGTTGTACATTTGATAGATTGACGGACACAATTATATTTGATGTGTATTAATGGGAACGGCAAGACCATCTAGCAGAACTGCTATGGGTAGATTTTGGATATTTGAATGGACAGACTTTCAGTACCTTATCCTTGAAACTGCTTGGGATCGGATGTTGAAAGGTAGGTTCCCGACTTATCGACTAAACGAAATTAATTTCTGCTTTTCATAGTGGAAAATAACTTGCGACAAATCTTCCAAATTGATGTTTTTACTTTAACTCTCTGCGCGGCATTAGCTAGGTTAGTTGTTGTTTTTCCGTCGGGTATCTGCCACATGTACCTACAAAGTTGTAGGTCTACATGAGCGGCAAGGGGTTAGGTGTTGTCACCTGAACCTGGGGCATGTCATATGCACCTCTCCTGAATATTAATCATTATATGTATCATCACATAGCTCTATGCTTGCTGTGTTCCACTCTTAGTTCGCACTGGTCACTCTGTTGTTCAGGGCCCATATTTATATTGTATTCGGTCTGCCTGACCGAGTACCTGAGTTATTTTGAGGTATCTTGCGCGACAACAAAGTCCTCCATGTTTGTGGTAGTCTCTGCGAATCATCTCGCTTGTTAAAGCAGTCGGGACGTTTTTCAGTTTTGATTGCTTCTTGAATTATCCTGGCCTGAAGATTTTTCTCCGTAGCAATGGTCTTGGTGTTTTCGAAGCTTATTGTGTGGCCTGTTCCTGGTGGTGTTTGAAGAGAGATGATGCTGGATCTAATCTGAGAACAGCTAGTTCATGTTCATAGGCTCTGTTGGATATTCTTCTATTGGTCTGGCCGATGTAAGTTCTGGGACAGTTAGAACATGGTATTTCGTATATACCATGTACTTCATTGTATTGTGTCCTTGGGTGTTCTTAAAATAGTGGAGATTTGGTCGTTGGCTGTGAATACTGTCTTTACGTTATGTTTCTTCAGAATTCGGCTCACTTTGTCAGTAACTCCATGGATGTAGGGGAGAAAAGCTTTTGTCTGGTTGGTCTGTTTCTCGAATAACTCGTGGGGTGGGGTTTGTGTTTGCTGTCGTTAGATGGATCTTTGTATTTGGGAGATGGGATAGACGTTTTGGTGAAGGGTGGCTTTGAGTTCTGTTGCAGTTGTCAGTGAGTCTTATAAAACGATGTATGAGGGAATTCAGAACGGAATTCAGCTGGGCAGGATGATGATGGGACTTAGCATTGAGGTAGCGGTTAGTATACCGTGTGTGAGAAGGAGTTGTTGGACTTTGTGATGAGAGCGTCCAAGAAAAGGAGTAAGTTATTATTCTCAAATTCCATTGTGAACTTCAGGTCGGGGTGTAAGGATTGTTGTCCTTGAGTTCGGGTTGAACCGTGTCTGGAGTTTTGTGTTCGACGTTTCGGCTCCCATTTCAAGAATTTGTGGCTTGACGCCGGGGCCTTAATCTGCCTACTTCCCAGGTCTCGTCACGAGTTCTCTCTAAGGTTTCAATTTGCTTACCTCCTTAGATTGAACTGGGGTGTCGATGTGTGATCGGTGGTATTTATATTGACGGAAGTTACTGAAGTGGACAGGTGGGAGCGGGGCTTCGGGTGATTGCCATCACCAGACGTCCTGGTGGGGGGTGAGCATCGGAAAATTAGGGGTTTCCAGGCAGTTGGAAGTCTCTGACCGTCATCACGTTTGTTCAGGCAGAAAGGTCATTTTTCGATATCGATGGCCTCGCGAATTATCCGAGCTTGTGATGTTTTCGCTGTGACGATGGTCTTAGTGTTCTCAAAGTCTATGTTGTGTCCTGTCTCTTGATGATGTTTGGACAGGGCTTTGAGGATAGGTCTGATTTTCGGACAGCAAGTTGATGTTCATATACCCTACTTGGCACACGTTTGTTGGCCTGGCCTACATATATCAATATATATATATATATTTGCTCCAGGTTTTGCCTCTCATGTAGACCTACGACTTTGTAGGTACGTGTGGCAGATACCCAACCCATGTCATATGCACCTCTCCGGAATATGAATAATGCAACAAATTTTCCTTTATTTTCAGTATTTTAATATTAACATATGTCACAAAAAGAATTTGAAGCTTTATAACTTCTATTTATTATATGCGAGCGCTTTCGATAGCTGGCTGTGCTGTCATCTTCAAGACTCTACTCAAACAGAAACAAGTGTATGCGGTTTGCCTCTTTTTCGGAGTGTTGTGTCCACGAATCGTTCTATTTGATATATATATATATATATATATATATATATATATATATATATATATATATATGACATTTTTTGAAATTTTACAAATGAATACAGGTATCATTATCAATTCTTCAAATAAGAGCAGTTAGACCTCGGATGAACTGATTTACAATTTAAAAAAAAAAATTTAGAAAAAGGAAAAGTGGCATAATTGCAATGACAGAATTAGACATATTATTTGGATATAACATTGTAGCAACACACATTGAATAAACCTAGAATGAAGAGAATCCGGAGTTCATAGATTATCATATACTGTTAATAAGTGTTCACTGGTCAACATGACCTTTCGGAAATATACTGGATTAATTTTTTTTATTATACCAACCTGTACATCTGTTCCTTGTGGGCCGCACCCTTCTGGTTTTTTAGGTTTTGCCCTCTTCAGTTTTTCATTGTTGAGCATATTGATTGTTATTCCAGACTTCACAGTGGGTTGGTACTGCAGCTCTGGTGGCAGAAACACTCTTGTGTTAACAAAATCAGGTTGAGGACAGAAGTACATTGTAGGAATTCGTGCTTCACTTGGGACGACCTTCAAATCGTAATTTGATGATTTTGTCAATAACAATCCTGAAGCAAGATCGCACAGCGCCCAAATTTTCTAAAAAAAAAGAATATGCCTTTTGAAAATATGTAGGTTTTATCCATTCAATTTCACAACTACACAAAAGCGAATTTGGTTAAAAATGTATTTTTCATGGTGGAGTTAATCTATAAAGTAAAACTCCTAACTATATAAAAAAAAATTAAATCACACGAAATTAAAGACACAACTAAAAGAACACATTTTGAAGTAGATTGGCAATTTTGTAGTTTTATATACTAATGAAATTTTCTTAAAAACCCTTCTTTCTTATGTAGAAACGAACTTTTTTCACACAAAGTCTTTCTGTTATTTTCCTTTGTTTATTTTTCAATATCTTGTACGGTCTTGTCTTACCAATGGCCCTATTTTTTCTGAAATCTATTGACAACACCTTCAATATATGACTCACTTGTTTTATGGAACAGAACAATCTCATTTCAAATTGTCAACACGGGTTCAGACATGGAAAATCTATTAAAACTGTCACTAAAGCATTTTGCATACAAATCTATCAATATTTGAATGATAAATAAATTCCTATTGCTCTATTTTTTTATCCGAGTTATTCTTTTGACACAGTTGATCATAAGCTCTACAATCCAAGCATTCGAGGTGTAGCTAATAAGTGAATTGCATCTTACTAAGAAAACAGGACATAGATAGTAATGATTGATGCTTTAAAATCAAATCCTGCAAATGTAACTGTTGGTGTACCACGGGGATCGGTTCGGGGTCCTTTACTTTTTATTTTTTTTATTAGTGATATATTCATGCAAATACGAAAATAAAATAATCATTTATGCTGATGATACCAATCAGTTAATCGCGGAAAGTAATCTAGCAAAATCAGTGGGAATATCAAATATTACAGCAAATATGTTTTATAACTGGTGTGTTTTAGATGGGTTGTTAACAATAACTCAGACAAAACCAAAATATAACCATACAAAAGTTTGAGGTTACATTATCAATGAATAATAATAATAATATGTCACAAAGTAAGGACTTCTGCTAATCATGATTACTTCAACAGCTGATTTGCTACAGCCATCAATATATCTTTCAGATATAAATTACAATCTAGACTGTGTGGAATACTAAACCTGATATTTTCTGATTTGATTTTGAAAATATCCTATTCAAGTGCTTCAAATCTGGTATAGAGGAATTAGTTAGGAATTTTTTTTTTTCATCAATCCTGGATATTAGTCATATGATCAGTCAATTATCTTCTACTTACATAGTTAATAGAGTTATCATCTGGCCTAACAGCGTCTTTATGATTTTTCATCCTCTCAATCAAATTCTTATAGAAACCATAACTGAAATATTCACTTTTCACTACCAAAGGCTCCAAAATAAACCAAAGACATTGTTTTGCCTTCGTCAATTCTTCCACATCGTCCCATTTTGTCAAAAACGGATCATGAGCCAAAACTGGCACAGCAAACACTAACATGTAATCAGGTAAAATATGTGGCAGCTGGCTGATTGCTTTATCTGCCTGTCCCGCACCCATCGTCAAAGTTTTAACGTAATCTCTTCTCCTGTTGATGTCTGCAATCATGTAGTTTCGAACTGTCGTTCTGAGACGGTTCTCCGGTTCTCTACCAGCAAGGGCATAATAACCCATAAAATCTAGTGGTAAGCATCGGTTTGGCAGTCCCTTATTAAGACCTGGAAGAAAACAATATCAAGTTCTATGATAAAAGTCATATTCATTTCCAAATGAAATTGCAATAATACAAGTAAATTAAATGAAAACATAGAAAATGAACTGGTGATATCTGATTAAAATCTGTTTTTCCGATATGTCGATATAGCCATTATATATATATATATATATATATATATATATATATATATACAGGGTCCTGCAACAGTGGCGCGGTGTTCCATATCTCTATATAGGAAGCAGATAGGAATCTAATTTTCTATAATATTACCTTATTGCTCGAGCCCGACAAAATAAAAATATTGGCGGTCACACAGGGTGTTCGATTTTTTCTGGGCGGATCCCAACTGTGTCTTTTTAAATGGCAACCTATATTTTTTATCGCTTTTTCGGTTTCCTCATAGAAAATAAAATAAACTTTATGTATATCTGCACTTCGAAAATATTGACGGTTTTCGAGATATCTAGCATGACAGGTTTTTTTTTCCAATATTCGTCACTCAGAATATTTGAAATTATAAAGTGGTGCCAAGTCCAGTTGAAATTTTTTTTTGGTCGAATATTCTACATTGGTGACTCTCTCAAACGATATATCTGAAATCGACCTGTGATATACAGGGTATGAAAAACCGCTTGCCAAATATTGTAAATGAAAATTTGCAAAATCTTCCTTAGATTAAATGGAACACCCTGTATATTATTGATCCATAAGAAGCGCCAACGAAACCTCTACAAATTTCATTAAGTATTCCCTATGGCTAAGTTCAATAGTTTTTCTTAAATGAGCATTTCTTTCGAAAAATGGTCATTTTTTCAAAGCGAAATCCATTTGACGACTGATAAAAATATACGAAAGATATCTAGTTTCAATTTTGTACATTAGAAGGTGTCCAAACAAATATTTTTTAACGAAATAAATGTATGTACCTATCACTTTTTGCTAAATGGAAAATTATTTTTTCATTGGATGCAGAATTTCACTCATAAATCGTGCAATATCAAACCAAACAAGTTAAAAGAAAGAAACATTATAAATAACTATTTTTTTCATGTTATTATATTCATTCAGAGCTTGAGTTCTAGATATTCAAATTTGTCAACTGGCAAATTACAAAACTACAAAAGGGAGAGTTTAATTAAGGTTGATAATGAAACTTTTATAAAATATGTTCAACATGTCTTCCATTTTCTTGAATGCAGAGCTGAAGTCTATGTTTGAAAGACTGTTCTACCCTGCGCAAGACAGCTGGTGTAATGCTGCGAAAAGCATTCGTTATTCTAAGTCGCATATTTTCGGGAGAAGTTGGTGGCTCAACGTAAACCATATTTTTTATGTATCCCCATAAGAAAAAATCTAGTTTCGTCAAATCTGGTGATCTAGCGGGCCACCGTACAGGCCCATTCCGTCCTATCCATTTATTGGGAAATACTTCATTTAGATGATCTCTCACTTCTACCGAATAGTGAGCAGGTGCACCATCATGTTGTAACCACATTCTATTGCGGAGGTCAAGAGGAATATCATCTAACAAACCTGGTAAATCATTTCGTAAGAAATTGAGATACATTGCACCATTCATATGTCCCTCAAAAAAGTATGGACCAATTACATATTCTCCAATGATGCCTCCCCAGACATTTATCGACCACCTATGTTGATAATCCACCTGTCTCAATAAGTGAGGATTTTCTGTCGCATAATAATGGTAATTATGTCAATTTACAAATCCATTTTTATGGAATGTCGATTCATCCGACCATAAAATATTATTGAAAAAATATTCGTTTCGACGAATTTTGTTCATGGCCCAATTGCAAAATCTCACTCTTTTCTCGAAATCAGCATACAGTAGTTCTTGATGTAACTGAACGTGGTATGGATGCAAGCGATGTTTCTTCAATACTCGTTGCACTGATCTCTCACTTATATCCACTATTTCCCCAATTTGTCGTTGACTCCTACTAGGATCTTCTTCAACAGCAAGAAGAACTTGCAATTCATTATCTTCATTAGTAGCTGGCTTGATGCGCTCATGTTTGGAATAATTAATAGATCCAGTTTCAACGAATCGTCCCAAGACCTTTCGGAAAGATCTTTCATCTGGATGCCTTCTATCTGGATACCGTTGAGAATAAATTCTACTTGCCAATAAACAATTCCTGTCTGATTCACCTAATATGAAAATCATATCAATCAAATCACTTTTTGATAACAACATTCTGATGAAATTATACCGACAGTTCAACTTCACGATTGACTAAAAATTTCAATATTCATTTGCAGCCAAATATTTTGTTCTGTCATTTGCCAGACTACTTGATTTCCAATAAATATTTCATTCGCTGAAAGGTTGTTTTAGACCGAAAGAATATGGCACAAATTCCGAGATTTTTGAAATTATTGTAACTATTCAAGAACGTCCATTTTGTGGTGTAATTCGCAACTTGTTTATCTAGCAACAGGTAATTTTAGGAATGGGCGATATTTTAAGGAAAGGGTATTTTTTGTATATTCTTATCAGTCGTCAAATGGATTTCGCTTTGAAAAAATGACCATTTTTCGAAAGAAATGCTCATTTAAGAAAAACTATTGAACTCAGCCATAGGGAATACTTAATGAAATTTGTAGAGATTTCGTTGGCGCTTCTTATGGATTAATAATACACAGGGTGTTCCATTTAATATAAGGAAGATTTTGCAAATTTTCATTTACAATATTTGGCAAGCGGTTTTTCATACCCTGTATATCACAGGTCGATTTCAGATATATCGTTTGAGAGAGTTACCAATGTAGAATATTCGACCAAAAAAAATTTCAACTGGACTTGGCACCACTTTATAATTTCAAATATTCTGAGTGACGAATATTGGAAAAAAAAACCCGTCATGCTAGATATCTCGAAAACCATCAATATTTTCGAAGTGCAGATATACATGAAGTTTATTTTATTTTCTATGAAGAAACCGAAAAAGCGATAAAAAATATAGGTTGCCATTTAAAAAGACACAGTTGGGATCCGCCCAGAAAAAATCGAACACCCTGTGTGACCGCCAATATTTTTATTTTGTCGAGCTCGAGCAATAAGGTAATATTATAGAAAATTAGATTCCTATCTGCTTCCTATATAGAGATATGGAACACCGCGCCACTGTTGCAGGACCCTGTATATAGCAAAGTGTTCTGTCGAAACCGGACATTTACATTGTGCGCTTCAGAACTCCTCTGAATTTTTGAGTAAAGATATGAAGGTTTTTTGTGAGTAGAATTTTGTAATATAATACACAGCAATGCAGAATATGTCGTTTGTTCATAGGCAACCAGCCCAGTCCAGTAATATAACTTGAGGTTAGAGTCCGTTTTTTAATACCACATATCAGTCGGGTGCAAGAGTTTTGGAGTCTTTGTAGGCGAGTTCTATCGCAATTTTTGATAGCCGGCCCATAAACATCACAGTAATTTAGCTGTGATAAGATGAGTGACTCGCATAGGGTCATTTTGGAAGCTTTATTCAGAATCTCTCTGTTGGAATAGATCAATACCTTTTTCATCAAAAGCGAGGTACAGCTGCATGTCATCCGCATAGAAGTGTGATGTCACATGTTATCACAAATTATCATGTTTAAATTTCTTCGGAATGCTCTTCATAAATACTTGAATTGAAATATTTGTTTTGCTTTGTAATGATTTTTTAAATTAAAAGTATGAAACCAAGATGTTTCCTGTATAAATACTGTTGTAGTTTTTTTAATCTTCTTTCAGCTTTGAATAAAAAATTGGCATCAGGATGTTATGCACTTCGAATAGTTTCAAATAAACTGAGTTAATCCACAACAAAAATGGAATATCACTTCCTGATTGATTCCCACCTGTGATATGGTGTTGCCTTTTGCGGATTTTGCAGTCAACAACTTTTTCATTCAGTGTTTGTTTTGCAAAAGCGAGCGGTTAGATACTTATGCAAGGTGGGAGTGCATGAGTCATGTAGACCATTATTTTTGAGACAAAAAATTGTCACTGTTACTTGTATTTTCATACTGGAAACTATTTGCCTGATTTACAAAAAACATAATATGGTTGGAACTCGGAACATACAAATTACAATACCCGGCAAGTAACTGAAAATAAAATTCATCTTCCTGTTCCAAAAACAAGCCAGACAAAGTATTCTTTAATTTATTAAAGTAAAAAGCTGTATAATCACATACCTTACGAAATTAGGAAGAAAAAAGTTATAAGTTCAGAAATCTTGTTAAAAGATGCCCTTGCAACTAAAGCGTACTACAATCTGGATGAATATTACAATGGAACTTTGCTGTGATTTAATATAGGTGTTTTTTTGTTGTTTATATTGACATCTATACTTTAAATTATATTTTATACTGGCATATATCTTATTTTATTGCCACGATATGTGAACTTATGTTCAAATTGTGTATATTTGTTATTTACATTTTTTGAAGGGGACTATACAAACTATTTTGTCTACAAACTTTGTTAAATTTTATTTTCTATTGTTATATTTTATATATTAGATATGTGACCTTAGTTATACTCAAATTGTGTTTCTGGGTATTTGTGTTTTTGAATTGTTTCTTTTCTTTTATTTTTTGAAGTGCTATATATACCAGATTTTTTAACAAGCTTTGTCAATAAGATTGCATTTTCTTGGACAATAAAGTATATGTCTATCTATCTAAAGTTCAATTTTTCTTTCATTTATAAACTGATGATAGTCCTTTTATACATTTATATTGAATTTGATGATGAGTAAATTTGATTTGCTCAATGCACTATATGGTCATATACCTTTGTGTAGTTTGGCAGCAAAAATTTCCCGGACTTGCTTCACTTCATCCACCATCAACTGAGACAGGTTATAAAACTGTTCTGCCGTATACTGATCACCAACACCCTTCTGTTCGCACACTTTCAACATTGCACATCCAGCTGCTAACCTCAACCAAGACATCTCTGATTTAGAAAGCCGGCCAGACTGCAGTAAATCGCCTTTGTGTAAAATGAAAGCATTCAACATCCTGAATGTTTTTTGAGCCGAAGCAGTATCTTGTTTTAGTCCCAGAAGCCACCTGGCCATAGCTTTCAGGCCTTCCACCTTACATCTAGTCTCTTCAGGAAGTTGATCTTCGGGACACCAAGGATCTGAATCAGTTGTGTCAATTTCTGTTTCACGACCTTCCTTCACCAACAGTTCTTTGACAATCTGTAAGGAAAAATAAACTACAGAGCTAGTCATGGTACGGAACTACATAAAAAGTTGGACAAATTGTTTAAAGTGAACAATGTCTTTCAATTAGGAAGTAACATTCAAAGTATTTCTTGATAATTATACCTTGTACTATATTCAGTATACTCAGAAGAATATTTTTCAAGAACTTACCTTTCTTGAAACAATGTTTTTAATTTGAACCTTGTACCTATCGGGAATATTGAAAGCGATATGTCCCAAAGTCACAATGGCAGTCCTGTAATGGGCAGATGAAGGTGTAAGATTATCTTTAATTGTATCCAGTATACTTGGAAATAAAGTTTCGTGGAGGTCAGGCATGTTCTTGAATATACAGTGGATGGCACCCTTAGCCTGCTTCGGGGTTCCAGTCTGAGAAAAGTTTTTGCAAATCGGTGCCAATTCTTCCATTAGTTCAGGAAACTGTTCATCTGAAAATGAGATTATAATTTTTTGTTGAAATTATAATAGTATAATACGCTATAATAAATATATAATGGAATTGGCTGATACTGTATATACAGGGTGTAACTGAATAAGTGTAAAAAATTTAAGGAGGTGATTCCTCATCGAAAAAAAAAATAGGATCTTTCATATAAAGAAACTTCATTGGAGCATTTCTAGTTGCCCATTAAAGGGGTACATAAAATTTGTATAACAATTTTTTTCACAAGCACTGAAAAAGTTACAATATTGAAATTAACCTGACGTTTTGTACTACCAAAAAGACACTTAGCCAGCAATTTATTTGGTTTACCCCATGGTTGTAAGGGGTAGAAAACGCAACCCCTAAAATTTATTTCCAATGTAACTTTTTGTCTTATTATTTGTTTACTATTTAAAAATTTATTTCCGATAGCCTGTTTCATTCTAAACAAAAAATGTCTCTTGTGTTTTTTGTCCAAAATAAACCAGTTCGCAGCAAAAAATTATTTTACGAACAACTACAGAGATACATCGTCATAAATGTGAACTGGATTTATTGTTATTTTGTAGTTAGTACCTGCATTAAACGATTAAAGGGTAACAAACAAAACTAATTTATTAATAACAAAATACACAACACAACAACTTTTTTAGTGCTTGTGAAAAAAATTGTTATACAAATTTTATGTACCCCCTTCAAGAGGCTGTATCTTAACAAGGGATGCTCCAATGAAATTTCTTTATATGAAAGATCCTATCTTTTTTTAATGAGGAATCACCTCCTTAAATGTTTTACACTTATTTAGTTACACCCTGTGTATTCAGCAGACTCTAATTTTTCTAATATTTTATTGTTGAGTGAACATTGGCTAGAATATGATGAAACAGTCTTTATAAATAATGCAATAATTTGCAATAAGAGAAATTATTTGAATTTTCTATAGTGTATTCAACAAAAATTAATATTCACATATTATGTATCTATCGGTCTCTCATAACTTCCACTAACACTTACTGTGAAATACATCGTACCTTAAGTTGTATCATAGTTAATTATAAGTTCCATTATCATCTGCAATAACCATTTTATTTTTTACATATGTGGACATTTTTGTTATTGCAGTAGACATTAGCAAATTTTCATATGTATAGGTTGTTCCCATTAAGAAGAGAATGACGTCACAAGATGACAAGTTACGGCATTGCCAACATGTCTACTATTTCGAACTTTAAAATTTTTTTGTACTATTGATATGTTTTATTGCTATTATCCTTACTTACTTTTAGTATTTGTTGGGACTATTTCGACAATGTTTTAGGCATATTGAATATACTCAGGTCATATCAAAAGAAATGATTAGTTCTGAAAAGGAAAGAAAGACTGACAGTTTTCGATTCGGCAACGTCTGAAATTTTACTATCAGTTGAGCAACTTACAAAATGAAATGTTACTAGTTTCATTGCTGTTGAACGCATTTCAGTGGGAATTTTAACGTTGTTATGTTGGATACACAAAATTACCAAAAATGACGTCATTCTCTTCTTAACGTGAATAGCCTATATATATATATATATATATATATATATATATATATATATATGTGTGTGTGTGTGTGTGTGTGTGTATATGTACGTATAAATATGTTTATAGGTTTTAAATTATATGAGTTTCAAAAAGTTTGCACCATATGGGAAACTTTTTTATTATCCATTTGTCAGAAAATTTTATTTCTGATAAAAACTGGTGCATTGGGGAAACTTGGATTGGAGTTGTCAAAATTCTAAATTTCCCAACAATGTATAGGGGAGAACGAAAAATAGAAATTTTGATCAAGAGTAAACTACCCTTATTTTGGCCATTATTAAAAAAGTTTATTCAGAAAAGTTGTTTGATTTGAAATCACAGCCCACCTACATAACAAAACAAAATAAATCAGTTTTTTTATGGTTCTAGCCTCATAAAAGTACTAGTATCTCATATACACCTTAGACGCCTCCATCATAATACTATAACAATATTTCAATGCGAAATTCAGTCCAATTTATTATTCGAACTAGTATAACAATGTTTGTTGAAAATGATTTAAATTTTTACAAGTTTTTTTGGTGTAAAATTGATTTCACTCTGTATGTATGTCCATAATGACAAAAAATAATTTACTAAATTAATTAATGCTAAACAATTAGTTTGAAGGTGATTGACAATGTTTCGTGATGAATTTCACTAGTTCGGACTTCCATTGTCTATTATATAAAATGATTTGTAATCCCTGAAACAAGTAAAAAAGAATAATTAAAAAGAATAGTTGAAAATAACAATTATATTAAGCAACAATAAACCTGAAATGAAATGATAGTGAAATAACCTACAAGTAAAAATATAATAATTGAATAAATAAAAATTAAAGGAATGCAAAAAGAAAATAATAAAAAATAAAAAAGTGTAGAGATTCCAAGTCACGTTAGTTCACGACGTTTCGATTGTTGGTATCTACAATCGTCTTCGGGTGATGACTGGGTCATCACCAGTCATCACCCGAAGACGATTGTAGATACCAACAATCGAAACGTCGTGAACTAACGTGACTTGGAATCTCTACACTTTTTTATTTTTTATTATTTTCTTTTTGCATTCCTTTAATTTTTATTTATTCAATTATTATATTTTTACTTGTAGGTTATTTCACTATCATTTCATTTCAGGTTTATTGTTGCTTAATATAATTGTTATTTTCAACTATTCTTTTTAATTATTCTTTTTTACTTGTTTCAGGGATTACAAATCATTTTATATAATAGACAATGGAAGTCCGAACTAGTGAAAAAGCTAAACAATTAAGTGATACAAATCTTTAAGTTTACGCTCACTTTAATCTTAGATAATGCCAATAAAGCATTTTGTGCACGAACAATAAAATGTTTAGCGATGGAAGAAAGACATGTGGAAATTTAAGGATTTAGTGATTTATTATTCAGGTTTCTGAACGGTTTTGTGATTTGGTTTTTATTTATGTTTAATACATATGTAAATTAGGACTACCCTTTGGGGTAACACTATGATTAAAGTGATCGTAAACTTACAGATTTGTATTACTCAATGTTTAGAATTAATTAATTTAGCCAAATATTTCTTGTCATTGTATCATACTGATAGTTATTCTGGACATACATACGGAGTGAAATATCAATTTTGCAAAAAAAAACTAGTAAAAATTTAAACCATTTTCAAAAACATCGATATACTAGTTCGAATAATAAATTGGACTGAATTTTGCATTGAAATATTATTATAGTAATATGAGGGAGGCGCCTAAGGTGTCTATGAGATACTAGTACTCTTAATGAGTATTCAACCTTCGAAGCTTGATACCAAACAGTTGTTGGACTATAGTAGTGATGAACTATGATGTCTAACAGGCCTTTTCACAGGTCACTGTCATTTGAATAATCATATGCAGAGACTCGGACTGTCGGAAAACAGTGTGCGTCGCGTCGCCTGTTTGGAAAATGATGAAACAGCAGAGCACATACTTTGTGTCTGCCCCGCTGGGGACCAAATCAGGTTTTTCAGAGTTTGGCAAAGCCGTACTCTTACTATCTGACCTGAAAGACCACTCACCACACAAACTAATTGGCTTCATTAAGAAGCTGGGTTTATTTGGTCGAGTGTGACTAGGTGTGAGCCAAAATAAACTCTTGCGGGTTGCGATGGAGGGGCGAATAGACCCACTAACTTTTAACCTAACCTAACCTAACTCTTTATGAGGTTAGAACCATAAAAATAGATTTTTTTTTTGTTTTGTTATGTAGGTGGCTGTGATTTCAAATCTGAATATTGTTTTCAAATTTAAACAACTTTTCTCAATAAACTTTTTTACTAATGTCAAAAATAAGAGTAGCTTACTCTTGATCAAAATTTTTACTTTTTGTTCTCCCCTGTACACAATTCGGAAATTTAGAATTTTGACAACTCAAATCCAAGTTTCCATCAATGCACTAATTTTTATCAACAATAAAATTTTCTGTCAAATAGATAATAAAAAAGTTTTCCATATAGTACAAACTTTTTGAAACTCACTATAGACTTTAGTATATGTTTGTATACATTTTTATCTTATTCACACACACTTTGTCAAGAAGAATGATTAAATCTAAAGAAATGAACTTTAAACGTTCGGATATATCTACACAGTAGGTTGAATGGGCTGACGCCTATCAGAAAACAACTACTCCCCTGGCTAATACCACGAAGGGCGTTGGATTATATCCGACAGACGTCAGTGCAGGAATCTTCACAGAAAATTTCCTGCATATGCATTTGGCAATACAACTATAGTACTATAGTACCGTATAGTATAGTATCGAAAGAGTCGATCTTCAATTTTGGAACGGGCACACTTGCAGACCGGTTTCGGGCTCATTAGCCACTCGTCAGTGCAAGATAGTGGTCATCATCGTCCTAAAGTCAATGATATTCCATAATTGAAAATCGGAATTCTTTCAGAGTATTTCATTCCTCTTCCTAAGTTGGAGCGAACAACAAAATGTCACTCCATCTAGTGGACGAGGTACTAACTGACTGCATATCCGAAATTTGCCCGATTACTCTGAATAAGGCAGATAAAGTTTCTTATTAGTCAGTGGTCTGTGAACGTTCAAAGTTCATTTCTTTAGATTTATTTACTGCCAGTCTGCCACTGACTAATAAGAAAGAATATTAATTATTCTGACAATAAAGTTTATTTATCATATTTATTATACTACTGTGAGATTTTCTCTAAACATTTAGTACTGAACATGTACATTAAACATACATATAATTAAAAACCTTTTTTCAAAGTTAAATATTCAAAAATAATTTATAAAATATTTTTGATATAAACCACTTCTTACTGAAACACAGGCATCTAATGAAAATGTCTCCAATAATACACTTTTTTAGCAAGCAGTTCTTTTATTATTTGTTTGACTCTTTTAGTAGGAAAAGAAGATGATAGTGTTTCATGTAAGTGAAATTTTTCCTCTTTCATAAACGATATTGTGTGGCAATCCCGTGAATGATATACGATTCAATTCCATCAAAAGTGTTTGGAGTCTGTTTTGTATAATTCAATGTTCATATAAAAATAGTTGTTTTGAGAGTATTTTTATGAGCATTCACGGTCGGGATACTCGCCATGCTACGGTTCTAAGGGTCCCTTCGTGTAGGAGTGACCATTTCAAAAAATCTCCATTGTAATATGCTATCAATTTTTATAAAAGACTGCCACTTTCTATAAAGAGTTTGAATTCTGAAACTATGTTCACTAAGAAAATTAATAATTCATTACCGAACAAATGTTACTACAGCCATAAGGAATATTTAGGAGATACTTTTACAGAAGAATTATAACATTTTGAATCGCTAATAAAAAAAGCAATTTCCAAGAAAATTTAAATCGTCTGCTAGAATACAATGTTGGTTAGAAACACTATCAAAAATCCAAGCCATATATAAAAATAGAATCAGAACTTGATGGTGAATGGTAAAGGCACCCTATGAGACACTTAAAGAAACCATTTTTACAAATTTAGACCAAAAATTTCCTTGGACGATTTGAATTTTGTGAATTTTATATCATGTAGGATACACCTTATGGATTCCGGAATTTTGTTGAAAAATATTTAGTACGAATGAAGAAATCAAAGAGGTACTTACATAAACATCTATATTTACCCAAGAAGGTGAAAATAGACAGTACCAATGGAGCCACATTTTCATCATCTAATCTAAGCAGGCCCATCAGTTGTTGTAAAACATCAGTATACTGAAAGTGAGATGGAAACACCACACTCAACATAACCAATAATTTGAGGCCCCTATCTCCAGCGGTAGCGGGGTGTAATCCGACCTCCTCAATTGTATTTCCACCTCTCAGACAGTCTTCCACATAACCAACTAAGAGTTTTATGGCTTCATGGTCAATCATAACCGAGCTTATACGCTCTAGTAACATTTTGACAGTGTTGTAGTACAAATTGGTCATTACAGGTAATCCAAGTTTTCTCAAGACAGCAGCTGTAGCTTCAGAACATTCTTTGCAGCTCACTGAAGGTCTGGTAACATTTTCAAATTGCTCCAATAAAGCTTGATCACGCCTGAGGTGGTTACTAAATTTCGAGAGATACTCGTGCGCCTTGACAGGCTCTGGTAAACACCTGGATAAAGCCTGAACCTTAAGTGACAGTTCCTTCAATAATTCTGGATTATTCGAAACTCTTCTGTGTACCTCTAAAAATTCCAATACCAACTTTCTAACACAAAGTTGATTCTTCTGGAGTTCCATAAAAGCTTTCGTTGCATGTTCATCTACTGTACCAAGGAGATGATAAAGTTTCTTCATCCTCTCAGCAGCAGGAAGCTGATATGGAACAAGGCAAGTGTTCAGCAATCTTTCCACTAATAGTCTATCTTCCATACCAGCCATGTAGTAACCGTGAAGAATTTTGTCCTTGATCCAAGTGACTGCTTTCTTTGTAGCATTCGGAACATCTGGGTCACTTAGATGTTTCTTGTAAATCAACGCCAGGCCTGACATGGCTTCTTTTCTTATCTTGAATTTCTTATCTAATGTTCTCTCTTTGACAAACTCCAGCAGATCTTCGGAATCAGAAACTACCTGAAAGTCATTCTTAGCTGTAGTCACGATTGCCATAACTACCTGGTAGCGAACGTTTTCTTCAGAATCATGCTGCCTCATTTTGAGAGTATCCGTTATGTCTTTTCTCAAGTCTGGATGATTCAAAAGAAAGTGCATAGAGTACTGAACGCACTTAGTCCTGATGGCTATGGAGATATCATTAAATCTACCCAAAAATGCCCTCCATAGAACGATGTGCCGCCTGGCAAGCTCAGAGTCTTTTTCGCTAAACATTTTAGCTAGGAGCGCTACTGCAGCTAATCGATCACTTTCAAGAGGGCTTTTAAGCTTGCATTCTAATTGGGGTAGGACGGCTATCAGAACCTGCGGCCTTATGTGATTCAGCTCGTAGATTAAATCGTATACTTTACCACAAATTTGTAAATTTTTATCTTCTTTTCCTAAGATCAAAACTTGATTGAAAAATGCCTGAATGTAAGGCTCCAAAGTCTCTGACGTCTTAACAATCAGTTCCTTAGCTAAGTAATACGAATTTTTGTGTTGTGTTTTGTTGGGCTCGACAATATTTATTAATATAATATCGAGCAAATCATTACTAACCATGTCGCTCTCTGAAATCAAAGGACACAGCACGTCCAGCATGAAACTCTTAACTCTTCCAGAATGTTCATCATTGACGATTTTGAACATGAGGTGGAAAAGGGCGCAAAATATTTCTTGGCAATCCTGCAGTTCGAAACACATATTGAAAGATTTGACATAAGCTAGATTCTCCAGTAAGTAAAAATATCTTTTGAAGGCAGCATCTTTGGGATCTTTCAGTCCAGACAGCTGGGTTATTAAAAAAAGGAATATAGTTTTGACTTGTTTAGGATCTTTATAGGGGGCTTCTGGAGCATAGACCCTCAAAACGTCAGCTATGCAGCATGCTATCAACAGCTGCACGTCTCGAGATGTGTGTGATAAAAACTGCTCTTCAACAAGGTGTAGTGATAATGGGATGTATTGCCTGTAAGCGCCATCATCCTGTCCCATGGCCTGTAATGTATGAGCGAGAGTTTTCAGGCGACGAATCAGCTCGTCAGTATTCAGATCGTCGCTAATTGGACGACATCCCGGAGGATATACGATGTCAGACATTTTAAGTTACCTGGAATAAATAAAATGAATTTGCATGAAATAACTTAAAGCATCAACAGAAAAAAATTTTTGGAAATGAGAGATGAAATGTGTTCTAAACCTAATTCTAGCTACATATAACCCAATAGTATTATCAACATCTCAATTCTTTAAACTATACATTAGGGATCAATAAAACCTTTATTACCTCAAAAATTTTCTCAAATTTTGAGTAAAAGTAATCGTAATATAATAAGGATACTTTCATTGACATGGAACAACTTAACAATACACACAAAAAGTATAGAGAATAAATAGTAAAGAATGTGAGTAGATTGTAAGTAGATAATACAAGTTTTGGAGGTGTGTCTGTGAGGTTTAGGGGAAGAATTTGAGTGGCAGCCGACACTGAATTTTCAGAGTATCCGAGTTCATTTACATCCAAAATGACAACATGACAAGACTACATAATTTCCAAATAGTATTTAAATGTTCACTTTTGTTAATCCCGAAACCCCTAATATGAGCTCAATCAATCATAATAGGAATTAAGTCTCCCCAAATCATAAATCTTTTTGATTAAGGTGATGTACTTATTAAGAAAAAGTCTACCCAAAATCAAGATACGATAACGTCAGCTATAGCTATATGAAAAAAAGTGCATATGTAGTTTACAAAACGACTGATAGTCTAAGTAAATTTACTAAAAATAATAAAGACAAAACTTTGGTGTTGGATATATCAGGAGTATATAAGTTGACTAGTGGCTCTTGCCCAAAACTGTATATTGGCCAAACAGGAAGAACTTTTTCCTAAATAATTAAAGAAGATAGAAGTAGTTTCTTAAATAGAAAGACAAATTCCACATTTGCAAACCACTTTTTAGCAGAAGGACATGAGTTCAATAATGAATACGATGTGTTATATTCAGAAGACAAAAGTTTGAAACTCAATCTTCTAGAATGCCTAGAAATGAGTAGATTTAAAAATTCGGATAATTAACTGAATGGCCAAATAGAAAATGAATAATTCCCCATTGCTAAATTTTTTTTCAAATGTGGAAACTGGTAAATAAGCTCAGTTCATTTAATTCATTACAAATGCAGGTACACATAAGATATTAAATGGCTAGGTAAAACCCAGGTGTTTGAAATTCAAATTGTAAATTAGATATATTTGCATTGAATACATAGAATTTTGTTAGTAAAGCCACGCCCAAGGAAGCCATTGTATGGCAAAACACATGTTGCATTTTTGTAAAACTGTTTAGTGAGAATCTCACAATAAAGTGTTTTTTGATCAAGCAAAGCATGTACAAATGCCCAGTAACGTTACAACCCAATACATAATGAATAGTATTTAAAAATACTATAGAAAAGTCTATAGAAAGGCAATCAGGGCTGCAAAAAACTTGTACTATAGTTGTATTGCCAATTGCATATGCAAGAAATTTTCTGTGAATATTCCTGCACTGACGCCTGTCGGATGAAATCCAACGCCTTTCGTGGTATTAACCCAGGGGAGTAGTTGTTTTCTGATAGGCGTCAGTCCATTCAACCTACTGTGTAGGTATATTCGAGACTGGCTCGAACGTTTAAAGTTCATTTCTTCAGATTTGTACTATAGTAACAGAATCACGGAAGCTGACAACAAAGCTAAAGAAAGCTGGTCAATAATCAAAGAACTCAGAGGAAAAAATATGTATACAAACACAACAGATACATTCTTGAATCCGGACCTTTCAAACAGCTATTTCTGCTCCGTCGCAACAAAACTTAGTCAAAACATTGTACCTACTCACAATCCCCTAGAATATCTGTGATAGCTATGTAGACAGTACCTTTTCATTACACCATATCAGTATAAATGAATTGAAAGAAGTTATAGGAAACATAAAAAATAAGAAATCATCTGGCTTTGATATTTCTATTAAAATTCTCTTCTTCCTGAGACTGCGCTCAATATACTTGTTGAACTGATTAACAACTCCTTCGAGCAAGGAACATTTCCTTCAATTCTCAAAACCTCGGTCGTCATTCCTCTACATAAAGGAGGCAGCAATGAAAATCCAGCAAACTTTAGGCCTATATCGCTCATCCCAACCTTACCAAAAATAATTGAAAAACTGGTAAAAAAAAAAGAATAATGGAATTTTTGACCGGTAATGAGATATTGAGTACACATCAGTATGGCTTTCAGAATTTCAAGAGTACAAGTGAAGCTATATTAACAGTATTGCAATTGGTGTATAATGAAATCAACAGAGGGAAAGCCAATGCAGCAGTGCTTTGTGACTTATCCAAAGTTTTTGACTGTGTCAATCACATCATATTGCTTCGGAAACTCATAAGATATGGTTTGTAGGAAAGTCATCTAACTCGGACGTGGGAGATATAAATTGTGGAGTACCTCAGGTCCTATACTGTTTCTGTTATACATTAATGATTTAACCAACATATCGATTACAGGAAGCTACCTTATTTGCTGACGACACCACATTAGTTTGGCATGACAAGGACAAAAACAGATTGCATAACAAAATGTGCCAAGACATGAAAAAAATGAAGAATTGGTTTGACTCGAATCTTCTATCATTGAATACTAGCAAACCAAATATATTAGCATTCAAGTGTAGTATACCTGATATCCCCCTAGTGTAAGTTAATGTTCGTATTATAGGAAAATATTCATATCAAAGTAGTTGTTTCGAAAGGGGTTTTCCTTCCAATTTCAATTTGTATCTGAAATAAACGTCTGTGCATGATCTACATATTTTTGTAAATAATTCATTTTCAACTTGATTACTTTTTCCATTCTTCTGAAGTTCAATACATTTTTGTATAAAGATGGAGGAGTAGAAAGCTAGATACTTTTTCTCTAGTATAATAAAATCTTCTTAGTGGGAGACAGATTACATTTTGGTGGAAAAAAATTGTCATTTTGTTTGGTCGTTTAATTATGTGTAGTAGTACGTCTATTACTACATAGTATAAAACAAAGTTGCTGATGTTGTAAATAAAAACTTTTTTTGCACTTACATTGCAAACTCTGACTGAACCCTACGAGATAGATCAAAATAATGTACAACCGTATTGTTCACCTTAAAACATTTACAGAAAAGTCAGCGATGTCATATGTCTACCTCTTAGGAATAACCCACAATAACATTTTTTTATTCTCTTTTATCTCAAGAAATAGTGGCTTATTTACGAAGCGATTTTAAGCAATACATCATTAATCCTTATCCAATTGATTACCTTAAATACATTGTGCATTTAATTTAGATCAATATGGCCTTTTACAGCATATAACTTAAACGCATATTTTCGAAGATATTACAGCGATCGCACGCGTTTATATGTATATTTAGTATCAGTATTGCACCCGTGCAAAGCCGGGGCGGTTCGCAACAATACTATAAATTTCTTCATACTATATTGATTACTTAAAAAAATACATTATCGCTAATCTGTAATACCATTCTTTTCGATTTTTGTGAAGACATTAGTTTATTTTTGATCAAAACCGTAGTGTACTGCAGTCAGGTTTCAGGAGTACTCCACGCTAACAACTGGTGTCAGCAAAATATTGAAAAACTATCACATAGGTAGCTATAGTCGCCTACATGGAGATGGTAGTTAAAGCCTTGTAAATAAATACAAGGTTTTCTGACTGAAGCCACAAATGTGTGGTTTGATTTTGTTGGTGACTCCACATTTGAGTTTCTCACAACCAAGTGGTGCCCATCCTTTACGGTTGGTTACATCGCAGATCATGAATCAATTTATAGACACCAAACAAAGAACTTTTTGATACTCCTGAAGGTGCTAACCACTTTGCAAAACATCAAGAAAAACACAAACAAACAACTGTCAATAATCGTGAGAAGGGCAATGGAATTCAATGTGACCGTAAATATATCAGTTTGTAGAATTTATTTACAAAGCACTGTATGCAAACTACAGACACCAGTTTCAGGCTTATTGGCCCTATTCAGTGTGAAGCAAGCAAATTCAAGGAAGATCATGTCAGGCCAAGGAGAGTTTAACAGGTCAGGAATATGTATTTCAATTATGGGACATTTTTCTGTAATGTTGATCATACTACATGAAATAAAAATTGAATCACCTACTGATTATTTCAAATATAGTTTGTCACAACTTTTTCATATGTGAATCAAAAAAGAGATTTTTCTAGAAAGACAATCATTAATAAACTTTCCTTTGAAACTTCTGTTTATTTGTGTTCTTATATCATATTATGAATACATTCAATCCAGCATGGTAAATAGATAATGTAATTATTACTATATACAGTAAATATAGATGAAGCCATTAGCAGATTTCCAAAACTGAATACTATAAATGCATGGCATATACCTTTTCAGTTTTTTTTTGTAAGAAAATCAACATAAAAAATAATCATACTATATAAGTATAGTTCTATCAGAATGAAAAAATTATAAGTTCTATACCCAACTTGAATACAGATTCCTTTTTTGAAAAATTAGCAGTCATAACCACCATACTTTTTTAGTAACAGTTGTACAATAACTTTAAAAGTATTTGGAGCATACACACACTGAACACCGGTATCAAAACAAAAGTACCTTCTTGAAACAAAAAAAAAAGTTATAAAGGAAAATGAAAAGGGGTAATACCTGAATACGGCAAGAAGATACTTTATTGGGGTAGATCAGTCACTAGTTTATATTCGTGAAAAATATCCTTTGAAATGAAAGCGCACTACCAAAAACCAATTCATTACATCTATAACTTTGCCTTATTTCCAATATAACGGACTATTTCATCAAATAATTAATATTTTTCATGATAACCAGGGACGCTCTCTACACAACACAACAGTACACGAACTTATTGAACTAATGTGAAGTTAGCGGAAGATCAAATGTCATATTAATGACAGATGACAGTTTTCTTGAAAAATTACCCAGATTTGAAATTATAGTTTCATGGTTTATTTTAAAATACTTTAATTTTATGAGAGTTATTTTATAGGACGGTTACAATTCAAACAGGTATCCTCAATATACATATGAAGTTTATACGCAGTAGCAGACAAAACGTTTGGTACTTTAGGTTCCATTCAACCACAGCCTATTAGCCTAGAATTTGTTTCATTTAATTGTCAAGCAAATAAAAAAAAAACAAAAGAGGAGAATTTCCAAGGAAGTATTTATCAATGAATTATCCACAAGTAGCATGTGCAAGAAAAAACAACTGCCAACGCTCAGATGCTTACAATGAAAATTTAAATATTTTCATAATTATGAAAGAGTATGAATTAATGTTAAAACAAGCGAAGTTAACGAAATTTTAGAACATGCGATCACAATACGTTGTCGGTGCTAACCTGCACTTAATCTCCAATGCGTTTCAAGTAAAATGCCATTTTTTTATACGGTCTTTCCCGACTAAAGTTACTCCATAACTTTGCTCGATGTATTTGGATTCACAGAACTCATAATATATATCTGGATATAATTATTAGTTCTGAGTTTTGAGTTTTGATCGAGCCTCAGAGTAACAAAAGACAATAGAGACTATAGAGAGGCCTTTTCCATCCTTACCTTGAAGGCAGCAAACTTTGTTTGTTTACGGCAAGTTAGTTGGACTATAAAACAGTGGCGGTTGGTTTAGTTGATAATCGAAGGGATATTATATATTTATAAAATAAATCATTTAAGGTGAAAATGTATTCTGTAAATCAGATGAAGAAATTTGTGATTTATTCTCAGATTTGATAAACAAGCGGTACGGTTCGTGAGGTCCGAAATGAAGAATTTTCGATTAGAAATCATGATTTCATTTAAAATTGGTATTTAGGGGTCTCTGTGGACCGCCATTATGAAAGGGGATATTTTTAATGTTTTTAATGATCATTTTTTTGATCTTATTCTTATAAATGCAGTTTTTGAAACTACTTTTATATTATTTCATTATTTGATATATCCCAACCAAAAAAAGGTTAAAAAAATGACAACGGTCATTTCTCATTGAATATTGTCTGTATACAACGTGAGAGCCTCGTGCAAAGAAAATAAAACCAAAACGGAAATCATAATCTTTGTGTGACGTATGTTAGTTGTTAAGTGAGCAATAACAGATTTAACACCGGTTGCACAAGAATAACTATTTAGTATGCCAACTGAATATTGAGCAGAAAGCTTTTTGATCTGTTGATCAAAAAATGAATATGACTAATGGCACACATATGAAAAACATATTTTTCATTTTCAAATACAGTTTTTTTTTCATTTATATTAATGATTTTTTGTAATTATAGAATTGGTCACCATGAATTATTAAAAAAAAAACATAATGTCGGTCCTCAAAGACCCCTAGATACCAATTTTGAATGAAATCACATAATAATATCAAACTTCAATCGTAATTATAAATATTCATGATTTCTAATCAAAAATTCTTTATATCGGACCTCAGAAACCGTACCGCTTGTTCAATAAATCTGAGAATAAATCACAAATTTCTTCATCTGATTATATGAAGCAGAGTTCATTACTTTTAAAATTAACATCATTCATTGTTATGAATTAGTTCATTTGAAATAATTTAATTTTAACCCAGTAAACCACGCGCTTTATTATAAAGCCATACATGAATAAAAATCTAGAAGGTGATAGAAAAACTGGCCTCATTTCCATAATCATTATTAAAAATCAGATTTCCTGTAGGAACTATTTAAACAGAATACATTTTCACCTGAAATGAATTATTTTATAAATATATAATATCCCTCCGATTATCAACTAAACTAAACGCCACTGTTTTATGGTCCAACTTACTTCAAATGTAAACAAACTCTCCATAACCCCTCATTACCCGCCACCCCCCTCGCCGATAAATTGTACAGAAAAGGATAGTACGATACCCGCTTCAAAATACATGTATTGTATTGGTATATGCATGGCAAGTCTATGTCGTATTATTACTCTGAGGATCGAGCAGAGAGAGCGAATAACATTTGGCGGGAATGAACTTTATGAGTTCTGTGGAATGGTGTCATCTGGAATAAAACATACCTACGAATAACAAACACCTACCATATTTCATGTTGTCAGAGCGTAGAAACTTTATGCGCCAGAATGGAAGCGAAAGCTAATAACATAAAGAGAGAGAGGGTTGTTCAATTTTTGGCTGGTGTCTTCAAATCTACAAATTGTGAGAACAATAAAAAAGTTAGTATAATTACTGTTCCTCACCTATATATCATGGAATCATTTTTCTATATATTCCAAAATTCTCCACAAACTTTGTGGAGATCAAATTGTGAGGTGCAGTTTTTAAAATTACTATGGATCTTCATCCAGTAACTGCTGAATGAATCTGAAAATCAAGGCAAATGATTAACTATTATATACCATATGAGTGCAGATATAAAAATTGTTCCTTATATTCAGATTTCTCAAGAAAAAAACAAGACTTGGTACAAAACTGTTTTTATTCCTTGTCTGATTTTATTAAGTGCTCACTTCACTGACAATGTATACGTTATGGCATACTATTCTCCTTTTAGTAATATGTGTAATCGATAAATGTATCTTATTTTTTACTTCAATAGCTGTGATGTATTCTGAACAATAGTGTAAATGTCTTTATGGAAATTAACATTTTTTTTTCATCCTGTCTCCGAAGCCCTTAAATTTCGAATGACGCGAGAGGAACATCAACTAATGACCAAATGCATACTTATTAGAATGATTATATTCACGAGCATATCAATAAATTCTATATATTAATAAGTTTCTCACTGGTCACGTTGGATACTACAAATGTAAGTATCCTAAGGTAACTAAGACGAGCAAATTAATTCATGACATCTTTAATTTAGTATTCCTTATATGTGTAAATATTTAGAAATCGTAAATCTTACTTTTCTGTGAATGAAACGAACGGTACTCAGGAACACAACCGTCTTATAAATTGCTCCCAGTTTAACGTCAACCACTGATGATACCAAATGCCAATTGAGAACGCATCATCACCTATCCTGTGGAATTTGGGAAGTCTCACTAGAAAAAGTGCTACTAATGCTTCAAACGGCGAAGATTACACATATAAGATTGCGATGCACATACTTTAGACGGAGAAAACGTTTTCAAAATGAACTCTCCACTCAACTCTTCAACATCCGTCGATGAGAACGGCTGCGATGCGTCCGGTCCTCTCGACGGCGGAAGCAAAATTCCCCTAGTCCCATATTGGAATTGATAGATATATGAGTTCTGTGCTCAATAATCATGACAAATTCGACGTGTAATGACACTACTTTTTATTATTGCTCTCTTGGCAACACCGCTCTTACAGCTGAACTGGCTGAACAATAAAATAGATAAATCAAACATCAAAGTGACAGAGACAGAGTAAATAAATGTCAGAATATGTCATATGTTATGATGTTTTGTTATGATGAGATATTATATTTTGTATAATACTGCTTTCTGTTGTTTGAGTAAAACACCTGAAAAGTTATTTGTTTCCTAATATAATTCGTGACAGTATTTCTCTATCAGAGTTGAGGTATAGTTTATCTAAAAAATATTTTTATTTAGGTAGGTCACAATTCTTTGTACTTTATGATACCCATTTTTCAGGAGGAAAAATATTTATTATGATTCGACATCTTCTTATAATGTCTGGACTCAGTTCTAGTTGCACTACAGACTGCTCAGGACGCGGTGAATGTTATAATGGTACATGCATGTGTGACATTCGCTTCACAGGAGATCTTTGTGATGGCCCTAATTTTCCATACCATGTCGGAATCGGAGGAGTTTTCTTTTTCATTAGTTTTACTTGTGCCGTTCAACTCATTATATGCATTACATCGGAATATGTTAGGCTGAAAGCACCAAGTTTAGTTAGAGCATGTAAAGTGACCAACCAGAAGTTGATATACTTGGTTATTTGCATTGCTAGTATGATAAGAGGGGCATACTTCATATTTCCTGTAAGTAACTAATTTCATTAAATATTTCAATTTATTTGTTTATGAAGATAATAATGTGAAGTGTTATCCTTTGAACTAATAACAGATAGATGTTATCATCTCTAATGGGAATTTGGTTTTCTAGAATCCAGAGAAATTTCCAAATTATTTTAGGAGTTCATTTTCGACTACTCATACTTTCATAGTTTTTCATTGAATATAAAACTTAAATTTCATTTTCATACATATAAATGGATATGATCATTTAAATAATTTTAAGCCACCATCTTTCAGTTAAAACTATATAGAAAATATTCAATTACCATGGTATTATTTATGACGAAAGCATGATTTTGTTTTCAAATGTAATAATATTTTTAGGTCTCAAGAGAGAATGCTAATGGCATATCATTCATAAGTATTGATGCTATCGATAAACAGTCTGATTACAATCATACTCTCTATCAAAAGTAACTTACCTGTTAAGTAGTTTGGAGCTCAAATCAATAATAATAATATATTCTTTTTGAGTAATACATATAAATCGTTCTAATCAGATTGTTTACCTATCCTTCCGGAATATCCTTAAATAAAAAAGAGACATGATTGATGTCTGCAATAAAAGTCCCAAACAGTGACTGAGACTCAATTGATTTTAACACAGCTTGATTGTATCTATGAAACCTTTGTTTAAAAGAAAGATTGTTAACTAGTTACAGCTCTATCTCGTGAACAAAGTCCCAAGCAGGAAAGAAACATTCTATGTACCAATACTCTGTCAGAAATCAAAAAAGCCTGAAGACTGTAACAAGGAGAGATACATATAAAAAATAGATATTTCGAAATAAAACCACGAAAATTACCTACACAGAGGTTCTGGTAAGTGCCGGTCGGAAAATAAATAATTTTCTGGCTAATACCACGCTGGACATTGAATTAATTTTGACAAATATTTATGCAATATACCTCACACAGGTTAGTCTTACAGATGTTTCTCGTTCATCCAGCAGCAGGACCATGCTGAGATCAATCAAGTAGATCACTTACAGACCTGTTTCGAAGTATTACCTGTCTTCAGTGCAGGAAAGATCCGTCCGAAACAGCAATATACCTGGGACCAGATTCATTTCAACGCAGCTCGACTACATGTATGAAAACTATCTAAGAGAAAGATTGTCAACTAGGTAGTTAAAGCTCCAACTCTTGAACAAAGCCTCAAGAGCGGAACTTACATCCCATGTACCAATTCTCTGACAGAAATCAAAGTAGATCTGAAGACTGTATCGAGGAGAGATATATATGCATAAGAAAATAATTATTCCAAAGTAAAATCTCAATTTACCTGCACAGTAGGTTTTGAAAAAGCCTGCCGGAAAATAAGTACTTCCCCGGCTAATAACACGCTGGTCATTGAAGATACCTCACAGAGGTTGATCTTGCAGATGTTTCTCGTTCATTTAGCAGTACGATTATGAGAGTTAATACACCAAAACTGGTCTGTAGGTGATCTACCCGATTGATTTCAGCGTGGTCCAGATTGTGGTTATGTAAGATGACTTGTGAACATAGTATTTAATTGTAACTATTTATACCACCTGACAATTCAGTCTAAAATAGTTTGAGATCATTTGTCAACAAAAAGACAGAGAAAAATATCGAGTTCAGACTCAAAATCATTTTGTTTGGATTGTTATACTTTTTCTCAAAATTTTGTTAAAAATAAATTTAATTTCAACATATTTCTTAAATATTCGACTTTGAAAATCAAAGAGAATTTTGATTCCACTATTTCTAGAAATTTTAAATCCAGAAAAAAGTCCTAAAAACGAACAAAATAGTTGTGGATATTTAGAGGACCTTATATTGATATATCAAACAACATTTTCAACAAATTATATGAAGGTGTCATTTCATGCGTTTCTAATTCAACATTTCAGAAATTTGCATCTTTCAGATAATGAAAAAGTATGCTATTTACGATTTTCACTTTGATTATGTGATTACAAGTGTCATCTTGCCAATTGATAACAGAGATAAAAATGTTTGTATATCTCTCGGTGATATTTTCAAAATTACATCCTCATATTCCATTTACATCAAAATTGTTGGAACACATCCTTATTAACATTGAAACAATTAAAGTTAATTATACGCATGAATTGTATTTAAATGTTATGAAAATATTTTTCTGATGGGCTAGGCACAGAACTACTATTAACTATATGTTATAGAAAGATTAAATTCATAATAATAAAAAGCTTCAATATCATGTACAGATGGTGAAATTTAATATCAAGTCTGTTCTGATTCACTGTGTAATTAATTATAGGGCGACTAATACCCCTTTCACTTCTATTTCCTTAATCTCCTACTCTCCTATGATCTACACAAACAAATAAATGAGCCAACCAGAATAACACCTCATTCATCTACATCATTGGATAACATCTTCATTAACTTTGAAAATAAATATCCGGGTGAGATGATAACATCTGCATTATCTGACCATGAGGCCCAATTACTTATAATTAAATCCCTACCTAGTATTGACAACAAAAAGTCAAAAATCAAGAAGAGAATTTTCTCAGAGGTGAAACTGTCACAGTTAAAAAATGAACGAAAAAATTATAGCTGGCACGAACTTTACACCATGGGCGATCCAAATAAAGCATATGACTACTTTAATAATATTATCAAATATCAAATGAATTTAATTTTACATTAAGGACTAGAAACTTTGACAAAAAAGAGGTTGGATGACACTAGGAATAAAAAAATCTATAGTAAAACCAATAATGATTGAGAGTAAAGCGCGTTGTCATATCTAAATTTTACGTTACCAGTTTATATCAGAATCAAAATATAGTAAGCAGTAGAGTTGTAGGTTGTGGCAAATTATAGATAATACACAATACTAGCACGATTAAAAGGTATTATTTATGACAAAAATCAGTAATGAGCTTGTAATGAGTAATACTTATACATTTCCTGATTACTGATCAGTTAAAATTCATTATTTTCTGTATAGTGTTAGATATTTATTACAACTAGTGGCAACGCTGTACGCAACGATATTTCTGTCTTTGTCACTTTACCGTAACTTCCATCTCATCGTTGCAGTCCTCACTAATGTACTTGCGTACATTGCGTATCATTGGTATGTGAATTATACAGCGTGAATTGTACGTTTTACAGTTAAGTTAGTCAGCAATCGACGTGTTGTGATAACAATTGGAGAAAATAATAGTGCTAATAAGTGTTTAAGCGTTACATAATTATATTTCTACACCGTTCTCAAACTACTCAAAAAATGGGAGACATGGTCGGGCCTTCCACGTCGAAAAAGGTAAAACGGTCGGAGTCTCGGTCAGTAAGAGAAAAACAAATTGTACTGCGAGTATTTCACTGTCTTGAAAGAGATCATCAGTCACCAAAAGATGACTTTGTGCATATGTGCTGTAATTGTACGTGTGTACCTCCGAATAACCAACCGGGCATTTCTACATCATTAAGTTCCACAATTACAAAAGATAAATTAGTTGATATGTGCTCTGATTATACCGGTGTACCAAAATCATCGATTTACAAAATACTAAGAAGCAGAAATTCATGGGGACGTACAAACGCCAAAAACTAGTAGCGGACGAAAAAAAATCACAGTTGATGAAGAAGCCAAAACCAGTATACGCAGAATTATTCACAGTTTCTTTTTCATAAATGAGCTGCCCACACTAGAAACAGTTCTGGAGGCACTTAGCGATCATGAATTGGTCCCAAAAATGGGTAAAGAAACTTTTAGGAAACTTGTACACGAAATGAAATTTACGTACGGAAAAGTTGACAGGAAAAGCATTCTCATTGAACGTCAAGAAATAATAGCATGGAGAAGAAACTATCTAAGAAAAATTGACGAATTTCGGAAGCTCAAAAAAAATTGTACTTCATGGACTTCATAACAAGTGCACGACAAGCCTTTAATGAAGGTTTGTCAGTTGGGTTAAAACAGCCATCTGGAAAAGGTAGTCGTCTGATAGTTACGCATATAGGAAGCGACAGTGGATTTTTACCAAATGGTGAATAAATATTTAAATCTAAGAAAACAGGCGACTATCATGAAGAGATGAATGCAGAGGTGTTTGAAAAATGGTTTGAAGGCATCATTCAACTTGTGGAACCTGGATCTGTCATCGTCATGGACAATGCCCCATACCATAGTCGTCATTTAGAACCATTACCGAAACAATCATGGAAAAAAGCAGCAATTCAAGAATGGTTAATTAATAAGAACATCCAATATAACAAAGATAGTTTAAAGGCAGAACTACTTCAGCTAACAAAATTATACACAGACAAATATAAAAAATTCGCAGTGGATGAAATGGCGTTAAGTCGTGGAATTACAGTTTTAAGGTTACCACCATACCACTGCGAATTAAACCCAATAGAATTAATCTGGGCGCAAGTAAAAGGATATGTGGCACGAGAAAACAGAACATTTAAATTAGTGGACATGCAACATCACCTACAAGAAGCTATTCGAACTTTCTGCAGAAGACTGGAAGAAATGCATGCAGCATGTTTTACAAGAAGAGCAAAAAATGTGGGACGTAGACAACCGTATTGAACACAATATTGAACCAATCATAATTCACTTTGATGATAGCGGTAGCAACAGTGACGAATCTGAGGTTGAAGATTAGACGAAAATTTGTACATTTACATTTATATTATATTCTATTATCAAAAATTTGTAATTTGTATTTTCTAGTACCCCTGACGATGAGTTTAAGTTACTCGAAAGCTTGAGAATAGTTATAAAGAGTTCACTTATAAATTGCTGCACTCCAATAGTGAAAAAATGTTATATATATATATATATATATATATATATATATATATATATATATATATATATATATATATATATTGTGTTTTTTATTAATATTGTTAATTTATTTGGTACCTACTATAATTACCACGATTATTACTCCGTTTTCATAAGGCCCACCTAATGACTACAACGATTAGGTAAATTACGATATCGCAAAGTTTTAATGAAATAAATAAAAAATGTGTATGAATATTTTAACTAATTGTACTAAGAACTTTTCTTTCATTCTTAACCCTCTCAAAAATTAATAAGCACGCCCCCGATTTGCTGTCAACTGGGCTTACTTCTACTCTCAATCATTATTGGTTTTAGTATAGCCAACGTAAAAAGCAACTATACAGACTTCAAAGGAATGGCATCATATCTAAAGAAATATACAAAAGATACTGCACAATACTTAAAAAAGTAGTACAGGAAGCAAAAAAAATGGCCAATATAAAATATCTGCAATCATCTTCTAACAGGTCTAAAGCAGTATGGAATCTAGTAAAGAGCTATACTGGTGGTGGAAAGAAGCAGCTTGATTCTGTAATAGATAATGTTTTTCCGAATGAAAATGACAAAACAAAAGCACTTTGCAAAGTCAACAATTTTTTCATACATAATTGTTCAAATATTACAAATCAAAATCATGGAAGTGGTTTTCTAACCTCTCCCATTTACAAACAAAGCATATTTTTCAAACCTGTTGATTCGAAAGAAATATATGACATTATCAAAAACCTTAAGAACATTGAATCAATAGGCGAAGATGGAATCTCTGTTAAATTACTGAAACATATAGCACATGAGATTCGTGAGCCTTTATCACATATAATTAATCTATGTTTTTCAACGGGTATTTTTCCAGATAATTTGCAAATAGTATATGTGAGAGCTATATATAAAAAAGGCGAAAAAAGTGAACTCAACAACTACAGACCTATTGCACTTCTTTCCAATATCAGTAAAGTTTTTGAAAAATGTATATACATGAAATTAATAACCTTTCTGGAAGGTAATAATCTTCTGTCTGATACCCAAAATGGTTTCAGGAAAAAGAAATCAACCATTAGAGCAACCTATCAGGCTTTATGTAACATAATAAATTCCATCAACAAAAATAAAATTACAACAGCTGTTAATTTGGACCTGTCAAAAGCATTCGATAGTGTTGAGTATGAAATATTGGGTGTCAAGTTGTCAAATTATGGTATACGAGGTTTGCCTCTCGAATTAAAAAAATCATATCTGGAAAATAGAAGGCAGTGCGTGATTCAAAGGGATCAAATAAACGGCGAACTAATAACATCAATTAAAGAGAAAATAATCAGAGGGGTACCCCAAGGATCAATATTGGGTGCTTTACTCTATATATTATATACTAATAACGTATCAGACGCTGTGAATGAAATTATGGTGCAATATGCTGATGATTGCTCTGTGATTTTTTGTTCAGATGATGCTTCTTCTGAAAAAACCAATATCTTTTCCTCCCTGAACCTGCTAGAAGACTACTTTTCAGCCCATAATCTGAAATTGAATACCAATAAAACGCATGCCATAACGTTTTTGTAGAAATGGTACTAGTAGTGTTTGTAATCTCAGTAATGGGTCAACAACATTGGAATCTTCTCAATTGTCTTTTCTGGGCTTAACAATTGACTCAAAATTGAACTGGAAGAGTCATATAAATAATATTGCAACAACTTTATCAAGATACTGTTTTGCTTTGAAAGTCATATCACAAAATCTTTCTCAAAATGCAGCACTACTGGCATACTATGGATACGTTGAAAGAAAAATGAAAAAGGAACTAAAAATCATGCTTTTATCAAAGGCTTATTATTCGGTAGAAGAATATTTCGCTGATAGACTTTGAATTGTCTGCCTGTTTATATTCTTTGTCTTACTGTTTTGTATACTTTTACAATGTTATTATTGTACTATATGTTTGTCTGAAATGTCGTGTAGTATGCAATGTGTTTATTTATATATATTTTTTTTTCATTTTTTTTCATTTTATTTATTTTTTATTTTTTTGTAATTTTTATCATACTCCTTTATACATTGACATGTTCTACACCCGTAAGGGTCTTTGTACCAAAGAACTAATAAAGATAAATTATCTATCTATCTATCTATCTAATAGTCCTTAAACAGAGACGTGTTTATCGCAATTTTGACTCTACTCACCATCAAGCACCACTAACTTGATAGAATACAAATAAATTCTAGTAGCCACAAAAAGTCACGAGCAAGAAGTATAATTAAACTCTTATTTATTTCATGAACTTCCAAAGTCCATGTGTTGTGAAATATCCACCACTCCTTAGTCAGGTAGTGTCTTTTTGGAAGAATATTAAAGAATATTCACAGCCACTCAATGTCCCCCTGTAAAAATAACGAAACCACTTAGGATTTTTATGTTGTTTATTTTCAGTTCAATATTTTGTACTTTATACCTGCATTTTTACTCTTCATTTAACAGAGAAAAAACATTTTGTTGTCAAACTACCCCATAATTTTAGGCTTCTATTTCCTCTTATCTGCTCCTTCATTATCCTACTAAACAATTTTTTGCTCCTCATCTGAATTGAATATTTCGGCAATTATCTTAGACAGACACGATGAAAGCAGATATAATTTTTTTTTAATATTTTTCGAGTGTGGGAGAGGTAGAAATAAGAATTTCAGGCGCATTTTAATGCCCCTATTTCCTTTTATCGCTGAATTTCCATGTATTTTTTTAATTAGTGAGTTCTGCCAGTAACTAAAACTAGCAGAATCCACTTGATTGTTAAAAAACCAACGTATGGAAAGTAGGCGATGAAGTGAAATGAAATAATAACATTAATATTTGATTTCCAGAAATTCCCAAAAAGTGAAGGATTTCAATATCGTTCTGCCAGCTTAACTGTAAAGCTAACAGAACCCACTAACTGGAAAAAACACCTGAAAAATCGATGATAGGAGAACAGGAACCTAAAATTCTCAATGTTCAAAAGTCATGATGGTCAGTCAGACCAGAAGCTTGAAATTATCAGTTATTTCATATGGATGACCTTGGACAGGCCTCTGGAAAAGTCTGATGAAGTGAAATGAGATAATAACATTAATATTTGATTTCCAAAAATTCCCAAACAGTGAATAATTTCAATATCCTTCTGCCAGCTTAACTGTAAAGCTAACAGAATCCACTAACTGGAAAAAACATCTGAAAAATCGACGATATGGGGAACAGGAACCTAAAATTCTCAATGTTCAAGTCATTGTGGTCAGTCAGACCAGAAGCTTGAAATCACCAGTTATTTCATATGGATAACCTTGAACTATAGGTTTCTGGTGAAGTCTATCTACATCAGTCCTTGAGAATTGTGAGAGAGTACATGCATGATTTTGGTATGAAATTCCGAAAGAAGGAAAAACACTGTTCCCACACAACCTGAGCTATAACACCCTTTTTGTTATGTATTTCAATAACCAAGTTGGTTAAAAGGTAGGACAGGAAACCTCTGAAGTAGAAGTAGAACATAAATGCTGCTCTCACACATCAGATATCTAACATTTTTCCTAGAAAAAAGTGTTACAGTTCTTGTGTCGTATTTATTTCATATGGATGTTCTCAAACTCTATGCCGCTGTAAAAAATGATCTTTTCCAGTTGTTAGTGAAAAGTGAACTTTTTAATTTCATTAATTCAAATTTTCAAGATCCACCTAGATACCTTGTCAAATTTTGTCACAAATCTCAACTGAAGTATGTTTAAAAAAAATGTTTGAAATCTGTTTTTTCCATTAATCAGCTATCGCACCCCTACGAACGACAACCCTTAGAAGTCTATTATTGTGCGAGCTAAGAACTAACGAGGTCTTACCTTTTAACGTGTGATTCCTAAGTGATTTGATATATTTCCTTAAGACCTTTATTTCTAATAATACCATTAAATCAATTTTTTTGCTTTCTTTTTTTTAAATTTTCGAGTTGAAATAATACCTGAAATATAAAAATATATTCGATTTTAAATTTTTTGAAAATAATGTTTAAATGTCAAGATTTTTCAAGAACCCCTGGTACATTTTGGCACACATCTGAAATGTTAATCTCATTATTCGAGTTAATTCATGGATAGTCACGAATATGTAGACCTAGATATAATTAAAAATAATGCACATATCTGAAATTTCATATAATTATCAAAACATTTACAAAGTAACCATTTATTGTAACAAATGAATTGAATAAACATTTGATACTTGTTCTTTACAAGATATTTTTTGATTCAGAAATAAAAATAAGGTTTTTTTCAATTTGACATTTTTCAATATACCTTGTGAAAATATTTAAAACAAAATAAGTGAATAAAATAGTTGCTTTGTAAAAAATTATCATGATTAATAAAATTCATCCCATTTACAGGAATCTCTGGAATATGACTGGTCTAGCAGCTTGCTCTCAGCCTATTATCCACTGCTGATGTCTAGTGCATCTCTCATTATCTGCTACTGGGCTGAGGTGAGTTAAAAATTATCTGTGTTGAATTTTTACATTTTTTGATTAAGTCATAGTCAATGACTGTACACATGTCAAGTTCTAGTGCTTCTCAGGATATTACTTTTTGAAGAAAGTAGTTATTTCTTGTCGTTTTATGGTCCTATTTTTTGTATCTACCCACTTTTTCTTCCATCGATTATTAATTGGGATAGTTTCTTTATCGGTGGTTTTGCTACCCCATTGTCAAATATGAATCTAAATAATAAAATAAATCCACTGTCATTAAATGAAATGGACATTTTTTAAAACTGTTTTTAGTTTTAATATTTTCAATTTGAATATTTGGTCATTGAGCAATTCCATCTAATCTACCGAAGACATTTTTTTAACTTGTCTGTGTAAATGGTCTGCTACAGATAATGTAACAGAGATTACCACTGAAATGTAAATGAGAATTATGAGAAAAGGCATCTTGAGGTGTAAACCTCACAATCGGAAGGAACACAGGATTAATAACACTTGACGGTTTTTGAGTGGTATCTGGAATGGAAAATTTTAACATCAAAATAATAGTTATTCAGTGAAATATACTAGCAGCAAACCATATTACCGAATTCTGATGAAAAAATATCCTAGAACGAATAATCATAACAGTTGATGGTAACTAATAAAACAGAATTGATTGTGCCCAAGATTATTTGGAAAATTTATTTTTCTTATAAAGAGTAAATTCTGCTATATGCTTGCTCGAATAATAATCGAAAAAAGGAAAAAACTCGTTTAAGGAAAAATAAAGCCTAAGAGGTTGGTGAGTTCAAAATGAATGAATTGTGAAATAATCTTTTACAAACTATTGATCGATTGTGTGCATAGATAGGTTAATCAAAGTCAAACAGTTGAAGAGGATATGCAAACATACATTCACTATAAGAATTACATTTACAGCAAATACATCAAGAATCAATTATTTTGTTTCAAAAGGAATATCCAGAGCAGTCTGATAATTTGCGCAATATCTTTAAATTTAATAATATTAATAATAAATCGACCGTATTCATCTAAAAAAGAAAGACATGTGGACACTAGTGATAAAAGTAAATTAGATGAACAGGCAGATTATCAGCGTAAGCTGTTTTTCAAGTCAACATTACAAAATACTAAAAAAAATAATATTAAATACAAGTATAGAATAGAAGATAAATTAACCAACACAATAATACAAGCTTAATTGAAATGAGTAATAATAAGAGCTTAGCTAAAATCGACATACAGATTACCAATTACTAGAATTCAAGAAGATGTTTCAAGCATTTTTGAAATGTCATCATCGTGTAGAGTCTGAAATCACTAGGCAATTTATTATACAGTTCAGAGGAAATATAGGAAAAACTACGAGTGAAATGACCAAGGCAATACCGTTTCGAGAATAATAGTTGTTAAGAGTTTTGAATTCTTTGGAGGCGAAGAGAGTCGTGTTGAGTAACTAAAATCCATATATCCATATATGCAACCGCAATGTGATAATTAAAAAAAAAATCAAAGTTTCGCATATATATATATATATATATATATATATATATATATATATATATATATATAACATTACAAATCATACTTACAGTAAAAATGAGCGAAAATCAATAAATTGAATATATAAACTGACGAAAAAGTTATACATGTATAGGATTTTTTTTGTGTGTTGGACAAATGTCATACCTTCACATAAATGTCATTTTTCAATGGGTATGATGATTTCATAATTTTTGACTCTAAAGAAAGAGTTATTGATTGATACAATTTTCATTATTATGTTTTTGATGTAGTTCCAGTAAGTTACTGTATATACTGCTGAGATTATCAATGTCAGTTTTCTTATTCATACAATCAGAAGACTTATTAATTTCAACCATTTCAAGAAAAAGGCGTTTGGAAATATTTTTTTCTGTATGTAAAACTTTGATATTGGAGTAATTTGGTTTTATGTCCTGTTTCTATAGAGTGTTGTGCTAATGCACATGATTTCTTATTAAGCTTTATATCACTTTTATGTGAAGTTACTCTATCATTAAGAATTCTAGATGTTGTTCCAATATAATTCAAGTTACAATAATTGTTACAAGGAATGTTATAAATCACATTTGACTTTTTTGCAGTATCCGTTTCATCTTTCAATTTAATATTCAAATTCTTTATAGTTTTAATATTTTTTTGGCATATTTTCATATTTTTTTCATTATGAAAAAGTTTTATGATATTTGAAGATAAATTTCCAAGGTTAGGTATAGATTTATAAGAAATATTGATAGGTGAACTGTCATTACATACATTTCTATTAATTACATCGGAATTTGTATTACTGCTAGTATTGAAAATTATTTTATTAAGAAGTTTTCTGGGATAAGAATTTTCGATCAATATGTCTCTAAGAAGTCTGAGATTTTTTTGCTTAAGGGAAGGGTGTACTAATGTTTCTATTCTTTTTTCAAACAGAGTATTAAATTAATTTTAACAGATTTTTTATGAAAGGAATAGTAATTGATATATCTTCCTGAATTAGTAGGTTTGACATACCAATCTGTAATCAACGAATTATCGGTTTTACAGATAAAGGAAGGGTCTGATTATTTTCTATTTCAATAGTGAATTGTAACTTTTTATCATATCTATTGACAACATCAAGAATTTCATTAGATTAGATGACATCGTCAACATATTTCTTTAAAAAAAGAATTTCAAAACTCAATTTAGGGAGTATGTTTTCAAAAAAATCGTTCATTACGTATTGAGCTATATTAGGAGAAATAGTAGCTCCCATTGGTGTACCAAGAATTTGTTTATAGTATTTACCTTCGAAAGAGAAATAACTTGAGTTGAAGATGAAATCAATTATTTCAATGAATTATTTTTGGTTTTTTGAACATTTTTTATTTATATCATTCCATCTTTTGATGATACTTTTCTCCACTAGATTCATAGGTATATTGCTAAAAAGTGAAATCACATCAAGGCTGATCAAAATATAACCTAGAGGGAGTGATTTTTCATTTATAAAATTGGAAAAATCGAAAGAATCCTTAGTATAGAATTCATTTTCATAATTATAAGCATCAGTGAGAATTTTAGTGACTATTTAAGTAATTTGGAGCATCAATGGAGGAAATAAAGGGTCTCGGTTTCAAATCAGGTTTATGTATTTTAGGTAGTCCATAATATTTGGGTGATATGGAATTGTAAATCATGTACATTTTTGCTTCATTTTCTGATATCAATTTAGATTTTTTAAATCCGTAATGATTTTATTTGCCTTTTGTTGTATTGTTAAAACGGGATCTCTATAAGGTTTAACATAAGACTCACTATCATTAATAATCTCAAGAGATTTCTCAATATAATCAGATTTCTTCATAATAACTGTCACATTACCTTTATCAGATCATGTAAGTATCAATTCTGGATGATTCCTCAAAAACTTATTTTTTTTTCAGAGCGAAGATAACAAATATCGTAACTAACTTTTTCAAAAACCTCATGATAATAAAAATTATCTTAATTTCCTATTTGAAAAAACATTCAAGAACGATGGCATTCGATTTATCAGCTTTCTTGAAAACAAGATAATTTTATTTTTATTTTTTATTATGCCTGTTTCTCTATGGTTTGATAATGAGAATGGATGGTTCTGTATTGCTTCATTTATTTCATATGCCCCTATATCTCTATTATCTGTCTGTTTTAATGCAATAGCTTATCTGTTATTAACGTATCTAAACTGTTTTTATTAATTATTGTTGGTGTATTGTTGAATGTATAAGTTTGAAAATGTCCTTATAGGACGAAATTGCAGTAACGTAAGTTACAAATAAAAGTGGTAAAATACATATAAAGTTTCAATTCTCATTTTTCATAAGGTCTATAATTTCTGATGGTACTTTTATAACCAGCCTTGTGGATTGGCGTTACGTAACTGAACTTTCAATATGGCGGGAATAGACCTGATTGTGAAGACTGATTAAATATAAAGTATAGTGGCATCGCAATTGTGGAACTGTAATATCCAAGCAGAGAAAGTGGAATTAAATCAGGGTCAGGTTTTTTTTGAATATCTATTAATGAAGTTTCTGAAACACCATGTTTTTTATCTTCGGAATAATTTACGCGCACTTCGTCATGTCGTCCAGCTTGCAGTGTCGTCACTGCTTCAAATACATTCCCGAAACTCTATAACCACTCTCTCGCCGATTATCAGTTCCGGATTCACAAAGATACTTACGTTTTTATCGACCTTCGGGTATTTTCACCTTCTGCAATCTGAAAAATATGAAAATTGTAATGGAGAACTTTATACTCGTATACGTGTAGAAAGGGCAAACTTTTTAGTTTACCCCGATAAGTTACTGCGTAAATTCAAAAGTAATTTTTACAAAGAAAAAAGTTATTTTTATCCATAACTTGTGTATAAAATTCTCCATAATAATTTTCATATTTTTCAGATTGTGGAATGTGAAAATAATCAAAAAAAGGTCAATAAAAACTTATTTTCCTCCACAAAAAATGAATTTCGTTCAATTATATTTATCATTCTGTTTGGTGCATTTTTTTAAATACTTTTCTCACCGATTTCATATTCTAAGCTTTTCATATAGAGTTCTTTTTTCCTATTTGTTCTTATATTTTCTCCATTCAGTATTTTTTCTATTTTTCCACTATATTTTTTATTTTGGTTTTTCTGTTTTGGTTCGTTAAAATTCCATTCATAATTTTCTGTTTGTAATTGATGCAGATTAACTTATTTTGTTGTTTTTTCTTATTTTTCTCAGTTTGGTATCTGATTATCAAATATCAATTCCATTAGTCATAACTTTGAATACATGTAAAGTTACACAGCAAACTTGGCAACTGAGGAGAAGCTACTATTAAAATGCAGAAAATTATAAAACCAACTGCTAGACTTATCTTTATTCAGTATAAAATATTTTCAATTCGTCTCTATCCTCAGATAATACCGTTATTTCCCAATCAAAAAATCAAGTCAATTAATATGTAATAACCGATTCAAATTCCTAATTATTACTTCCAGCTATTTCCTCATTAACATTTTTTCATACTCATCGATGACCAAAAAGGTTTGCTATTTGTTTATCTTGGCGATAATTTGAACAATCAAGGTGATATTAGCCATTGGGTAGGTGATAAAACTACGTTTATAGTCACTACTAGCTGATTGTTTTCTGAACATGCACCATGTGAAGTTTAGTGAAGTATCTACTATGAAATTTTTGCCACATGTAAATAACATAATTGAGAAGACATTTTCTGTATCAATCCAGTTCGTACAATCTATCATTTGTTGAGATTACTTAAAAATTGTTGCAAATTCAACAGGTGAGATAACGAGACAATCTAGATGATAAGTGATAATTTTTTTCTGCTGCAAATTTTCTTGTTTATTTGTTATGGAGCTATGTAGAATGAGTAAATTTGTTTTTGATATTTTATAAATTTAGATTTATCAAAATTCATGTGATGAATTTTATCAAGTTCGCTTCGTATCACCAATAAAGCGGTATAACACTGGATAACTTCTTGTTGCTGTTCAGTATTTATGTAACACTATATTATGAGATTTTCACTAAACAGTTTACAAAACCGCAACACTTGTTTCACTAAACAGTAGCTTCTATAGGCCTGTTCATATTCTATCGATTATTCTCATGTTTTTGTTTCGTGGCAAAGGGCGTTGTTAAACTCTCACAACGAGAAAATTAAGTTACTCATTCGCTCAGGAGTTATAAATTAGTATTTTAGTCAAAATTATGAGGTTCCTTCAAAGTTACATACTCCAAATCCCGGATTTAATTTTTTCTATCAACGAAATGTTGACGAAACATATGCGGATGTATTTACAAAATTGCACACTTGTAATTGACTGAATTTTTGAGTTTATATTATAATACTAGAATTTCAGATTGCAATTTATTTGAAAATTCACGAATGATCAATAATTCAATTTGAACTATTTCAGTGAATATGAAAAATATATAGGTTAGAACTCAACTCAATAGAATTCAACTCAACTCAATAGAACTCAACTCACATATTACAAAAATGGGGGAACATGAAAAAATGAAATTGAACTAATTTGGTCAATCATTGATGATATACGAGGGAAATCAAAAAGTTTAAATCTTGCTCACTCAGTGTATCACATGTAACACAAGTGATGTTTTTTAATGCATATTCCTCGGGATTCCTAGATCTAAATAGAAAATATGAGAATTGCCGATAACATTGTATTTTGCTACATCAATATTCATGAACTTCTAGTAACTATAAACAATGTCCAAAACTGTGATACAGTTAGATATGATGAAATATCTGCAAATATTAATCATGGTAATAAATCTTCTCTTAAAATGTGTATAATCTGCCCTTTCTTTGATCCTAACTAAAAAGTTGTATAAAAGCATTGGAACTCTCTTCCCTTTTGAAAAGAAAAACGGACATATTTTTAATATTTCAGTATGTTTGAAATAATCAAATGACAAAACCTCTGTAATATAATTGGGCCATTTTCTCTGAGGTACGACAATATCCTGATTAATCTATAATGCATCAAAATAATTTGGAGATGCATACTCACTTAATTTATTTTATGGTGTATAAGCTAATGTTAATTTATTTCTTAAATCCATTTTCCCCTTAATATGGCGTCTAAACACAATTGAAAATCTCAACAATGATGGCAAAAACACTTTATTTGAATCTGAAATGTTGATAGTAATCAGTGATTCTATCTACGACATTAACCTCGAAAACGTAAAATGAAGAGATTCATAAAAAAACATCTCCGTGTATTAATTAATCCTTACAGGAAAAATGTTGATTAATAAACTGAAGTGTTGAAGAAGGTGAAGTAAAATGTGAAGGTGATGTGTTGAATAAACACTTATCTCTTCTATAGTTTGTATTGTGCAGAAAGAAGGCTGAAAAGTTGCAATTTTAGGAACTTTACCCTTCCACAATCTGATATACGTGTAGAAAGGGCAAACTCATCAGTTTACCCCGATAAGTTACTGAGGGAATTCAAATAATTTTTTACAATGAAACTTTTTCTATTTATCAGTAACTTGTCATATTGGTTGAGCACTTGTTAAGTAGCCAACCAGAATATCATCTGGAGGTAGAGAGAACCTCATCAATTGATCATATCTGTTTAAAATCTGTTTTTCCGTTAACCAGTTGTCGCACCCCTACGAACGACAACCCTCAGAAGTCGAAACTTGTGCGAGCTAAGGATTAACGAGGTCTTACCTTTTAACGTGTGATTCCTAACACGGGTTGGACGGTAGCAAGTGAAGATCGATCGTTCAGACTAGGGCTTGAACCACCGACCAACACGGCAGTCAATTCGAGTGAGTGAACAAAGCACACACGCCGAACCGCTTGGCTACCGACCGACCAGCAACAATTATGATAATGGGGTATGCTCTGTTTTCGATAATAATTTTTCTGACCATCGTTCCATCCTATTTGACCCCGGACTTCCGGTTGACGAGCCAAGATCAATCAGCAAATTTAAGCGAAATTTTTTCGAGAATACAATAACTTCATTTGAATTTGATATCTGTAATGAAAATTGGGAGTCTCTTTTCACCATGGAAAATATGGATGGTGCCTTTTAATATTTTTTAGAAATTTTCGTGTACTATTTTGATAAACATTTCCCTAAAGTTAAACAATATAAACATCACCGTACGAAGCAGCCCAACTGCAAATGGGTTACTGACATATTAAGAGGTCCAGCATGAGATTAAAGGACATGTTTGTGCTTAAAAGCCAACATCCTCTATTGAATGATTTCTACAAAGCAGAAAAGAAAAAGTATGAAATCTTAGTACATAACTCAAAAAAACATTACTTTCAGCATAAAATAAATAATTCAGACAACCCTACTAAGGCAGCATGGAGTGTAGTGAATGAATTAACTAATAAATCACGCAAGCAAATAAAATATGAAAATAAAATATTCGAGTCTCCTTAGGAAATCTCTGAGATATTCAGCAATTTTTTCAAAGAAGAACCACTGAAATTAATATCACAAATTGAATCGCTTGATGAAGATATAGCTAATCAATATTTGAATAATATTGAAATACAGTCTAGTTCTTTTCTCCTCCTTCCGTTTAATGAACATGAACTATTTGTCATGCTCAACAGAAAACTGAAAAATAAATTTTCCTCTGGATCGGATGAAATACCCCATGTGATCGTTAAACGTGTTCTTAAACATCTTATGATATCACTAGTCTATCTCATAAATTTATCATTTGTAAATGGAACATTCCCGCAAGCCTTGAAAAATGGTAAAATTACACCTGTATATGAAAAAGGTGATTCCTCCCTAATAAGTAACTATCGACCACCCTTCATTTTTTCAAAAATATTTGAATTATCATTCTTGGAGAGATTGTTATCTTATCTCAAGCATTTCAATATCATAACTGCGGATCAACATGGTTTTGTGCAAAATAAATCGACCACAACTGTAATACACTCATATGTTCTTGAAGTCATTAAATGCATTGATACGGGTGAGTGCCCTATTGGGGTATTTTGCGACCTAAGCAGGGCGTTCGATTGCATCAGTCATACAATCTTATTAAATAAACTGTCTCGATACGGTATCCGAGGTGTCACTCATGAATGGATAAAAAGTTTTTTGAGTAAACGTAATAATCGTATCACTATTGGTAACCATATGTCATCGTGCAATGATTATTCTGAAGTAGGTGTTCCTCAGGGTTCGGTCCTAGGACCTACCTTATTTATACTTTATATCAACGATATTGTGAAGATATGTGATAGCTCAATTATTGTTAACGCTGATGATACATCAGTTATTGTATCAGATAGGGATGAATATTGTATACGTCAGAAATGTAAAAAAAAATCCTTTGATACGGCTCAGTGGTTTAGAGCCAACTCACTTCATCTAAATACAAATAAAACAAAATGTATACGCTTTCACAATAGACAAAAAGAAGCTAGTGTAGTTGATTTCGTAGACTTACAGTCAGTTGATAAGACCGTCCGATTTCTTGGATTATATATAGACGAACAAATTTCCTGGGGAGAACACTGTAAAATCTTAATCAATAAATTGAATTCTGTTTCCTATCAATTACGTAATTTGAGATCAGTTCTTTCTAATGATCTACTCTACTATGCCCAAGTAGACTCCAGACTTCAATATGCCATCTCCCTCTGGGGAATGTCTTCGAGAGCTAATGATGTATTTGTTGCACAAAAGAGAATAATCCGAGTAATGTTTAGTCTATCCTCTCGACAAAGCTGTGTTGATGGATTCAAAACATGTAAAATCATGACGCTACCATCACTCTTTATCTTTGAAGTTTGTGTGTGTATATTTAGTAACTATAACATTTTTTCAACCAGATCTAGCAATCATAAACATGACACAACACTAGGTCCTTTATTATTTAATAAATTACCAGACTATGTAAGTGAGAGTGGAACCGTAACATGTTTTAAAAAATGTCTCAAACATCTCTCAAAGGCTCAGCGATGAATCCTGGGATCACAGCATTATATCAATTAATACATCTCTAATGAATTCTTCTCATCATATATTACTAAATATAAGCGTATTTACAAACCAATCTTTACTACCAAAAGAAAAGTACTCTCGAAATAGAATTGTCAAGACAAATAGTCAAATTTGGGAAAACTGGTTCATTATAAATAAATTATGTGGTAAAACTACAAAACTCCGTAATCAATCAATAATAAACCCAAATATACTCAATACCTTTTTTTGCACTATAGTTTTAACCATTTTATATGAAACACCGACAAATCAATAGGCATATACCTATACTATTGTATTGTACATGTAAACCATGCTTCGTCAACAAGAGTTTTCCCTCTTAAACAATAAAGTACATTTTTGATTGATTGATTGTGTCTGTGTATTGTCAATTCTACTGATTTGAATATAAATATGTTCACTTTGTATATAATTTTAGCAGTCAGATAAACATTTACGAAGTTATGTTGAAATATAATATATTATTTTCCATTATATTTCACACCTCCAAAACAAATAACATTCATTTTTAGCTTGTAACCTTGTGTACTAAAATTTATTTGATTTATACCAACTGTTCGTGTTATGAATTGTGTTCTTTGGGTAACTAATCATATAATAATCGTGCGGAAAAACAATATTAAAAAACGTTGACTTTGAGTACCAAGAATGTAATATTGAAGTTTGCTGAAGCATCGATTGTTTATTAGTGAAACCTTATCTGAGAATCTAAAACCACTGTGTTTCATTCAAAATATATGGTTCTCAACCAGATTTCTTTGATAAGGGTTTTGATGTAGATCAACATCTGAAAAGAGGATCTCATAGGAATTTAAAGTAAAAAAAATCACGCCGTTTTCATCAGTTCTCAGTTATCAAGTTTTGAATCTTTGCTTCATCCATAAAGTATTGATTATTATCTCTGTAGTCTCTTGAAAATATTTCAGCAAATGTTTACTCACAGAAGCACAAGTATTAAGCAAGTTATTCACCGAATAAGTTATTAAATACTTTGTGTACAGTCTAAAGATACATATATCTGTAATGTCGTAGAACTGACCGAAACTTAAATCATCTAAAAGATGACTCCCTACACAGTAAGTTGATAGGATCAATCAAATTCCCACAATGCTATTATTCTATTCCAAATATGCCTACTGACTATATGTGAAAAGTTTTCTTTTCTTATACGAGGAATTGGACAAATTTTGGATATGCAGTTGGTTACCTTGTTCACAGGCAGATGGGGCGACGACAAACCTGTTGTTTGTTGTATGCTTCAGCTTAGTTCGAGGATTGATTCTCTGAAGGAATTTGATTTTCAATTATCGGAAATCATCGACTTTATGTTGATGATATACACTAACTTGCACTGACGAGTGGCCAAACAGCCCGAAACCGGTCTGCAAGTGTGTTCCAATAATTGAAAATCCATCAACCTACAGTGTAGAGAGTTGAGACTGGCCTGAATGAATTGTTCTTTTAGATGATTTGATTTATAGCCAGTCTTCAAGTATGCCCACTGATTATATGTGACCGAAACTTGATGAAAATACATTAAACCATATTCAAAAAACAGTTTAATATGATCGGTTCTGTAAACTGTCAGTGGAAGTCTCACATTGAAGGTTTTTTTTTATACATATATCTTTGTTTCAGGTGTTCCATGTACCAGGAATACGCTGGGATAAGCCTCAGTTCCTCTCCAAATCCTATCTTGGATTCATCACGTTCAATCTCATCAACTATGGACTTTTGTTAGCCGAATTTATCACTGTCAAAGTTGCTAAACCTCCACCATTCGATCCTGGTTTCTATCATCATTTCTTCAATGGATGCTATGCTGTATTGATGTTCATCGTTGTGGTTTTCTTCCTCATATACGGAATTGAAGTTTATTTCAAGGTAGAGTAGATACTGTTAAACTCTGGGTTCGCTAAAATATATATATATATATATATATATATATATATATTTATATATATATATATATATATATATATATATATATATATATATATATATATATACGTTTTCCTTACAAGATGAGATCTTATTAAAATTAAGACAACCCGAGATCCACCTGAAAGATTGTAAATTCTGAAGTATATTTATAATTAGTAGCATTATAATGACTCATCAAACCTCTACCCCTTGAGAGGGGAAACAACAGGTCAATTTCAGTTGCCCTTAAACACACAATTGAATTTAAAGATATATTGAAGACAACTGCGATATGTCGCGGGAAAAGTATATAGTGAAGTTGGTGGAATTACAAGTGGAACCAAATAAGGAAATAGATAGTTTCTATAATTGTGTTATTCCTTTTCACCAAGGATATTATTACTGCGTTACAGTCTAGAGAATTATTACCATTTCATCACCGACTAAAAGACTTAACCTTTCTACTCTACTTTTACAAGAGAACGCGAGCAATAATATGAAATGTGTCTAAATAAGGATTTCTAACATTCAAGAAAAAGTTTTATTATGACTGCAGTAATATAATCACATTTTGTTGATTTCATAAAAGTTTACGCTATTATTTTCCTGTTGAACAACACTCTTCTAGTCGACGATGTGCTACTCATTATCAACCCATGCTAGTTGCAAAAAATTATTTCTTTTTTTAACACGCTTTCATTTGGTTCACCTGTAACTAACAAATAATGTAATAAAATCTTGGAAGTTAATTTTCACCCACTTCCAATCGTCTGAAGAATATAAAATTTGGCACACATATCAAGAACCAATGACAATACAAGAATTTCGTGATGAAAATGTAATAATAACAATTATAATAATTATAATAATAATAATTATTATTATTATAATGATAATAATTATTATAATAATAATAATGATGTCCTCGACTATCAAAGTAAGACGATGTTCGTCATAGAGTTTTCGTCTCCTGACGAAACGAACATCGCATCGTCCGAAAAGAGGAGGAAAAACGGACAAAATATCGAGACTTGCTCTTTAAACTCCGCAGGCTCTACCCAAACCATTCTGTAAAAATGGTGGTTCTGATTATAGGGATTCTTGGTGGAATGATGGACACGCTGTTCTCCAATCTAAAAATCATACCGGTTTGCCGTGATGCGGCAGACATATATATCTGGAAAACATATATTTTTTGTCACTTCCAACGCTCAGTAACTCGGTTATTATTCATCTTAGGGTATATGTTTATTGGAACTTCTAGCCCTAAAATAAAATGAATATTCTACCATCAGAGTTTGTCCCCTATATTGTGGGACACCCTGTATATGGGCATACAAATTTTACCAACGAGGAATACATTCTGATAAACTAAACAAAAATTCTGTCAATTGCACAGAAAATCTAATCGATAATTCAACTAACAATCCACAGGAACATAGACAGAATTTCCCATAAGAGGTGACCGACATTCAACAACTTTTTTGGCCAACCCTGTAGACACACGAACGAAATAATTCTTCTAAAAATTTCGATCAGATTTTTCTGAAAAAAATAAAATCCAGAAATCAACAGAAAATACACATGTGTAGACAAATTTCTTGATATATATTAGACATTCAATGCTTTTTGTGGCTCGCCCTGTCCAGTTACAAAAAACTTCTACGAACTAAAATTGCTTTTCTTGATCACTAAAATAATACCTATATCTAAAAATTTGGAAAATCTGACTACCTACCGAATTGCATGTATCAAGAGTCATGTCCTTTTCAGCATTCTCGTTCGACAACATTTAATGACATATTTCACCATTTAGCAAAAGCACACTTGCGAAACAAATTATACACAAAAGATTAGGATGTAATGTTACCATATGTCTTGAGGAATGCAAGGTGATACGAGATCCACAATAACGCCAAATTTACCGGATCTCAGGTTTACCGTAAAATGCATATTGAGCTGATACCGGTGTATGTTACTGCCACACCCTCTGTAGGCAACATCGAGGAACTTCTGGAGTATAAAATTGCATAAAATGGGTCCAATGTGAGATCCCAACAAAAATTCAATCATGCCTTTCCCCACCCTTCCTACACCTGATGAACTCTATATACACAGGGATACAAGACGAGATACGAAATCGGATCTCGCCTTGAAAAATGAATCTCTACTTGTATGTTTTATATCTTAGAAGGATCTCGAGCCAATTTCATGCTTTTACCATAGGCGTGCGCTCATATAAAAACGAAATTGAAGGATATTATAGAAGATTTTGTGGTAAGTTACTTATAACCAACTACAAAAATTAAAAACAATAACAACATTGAATAAACTAAACACAATATAAATTTTCGACCGTTTATTATAACTAATCCGATGCCCGTAGAACCGTCGGATCCTTCGATACTAAAGCACTGAACGCGTTGGATGAGAATCTCATCCTAAGAGCGGTTGAAGGTCTCCGGCAATTCGGGCGGATCACGTGGTAAGAGAGCCTACTGGTTGTGTTATTCTACTGTGTACAGATCTCTTCCGTAGAATTGCAAATTTTTTTGAACTAACACCAAATGGCAATTCTGTTTGAAGTTTCAGGACACTTTTCAGGTCCTTTTTTTCTCCTATGTAAATATACTAAGGGATATATTTCTTGTTGTCAATTGATTGATGATTTCATGATTCTTTTGCAGCGATATGCTATTACTGTTTTGGTAAAAATAATTTTGACGTATTATTCACCATGAAACAAAAAAAGACGTGGTTTTTGTCTAATTCAATGTTCATAGGAAAGTAGTTGTTTCAAATCAAAATTACATTATTGTAATTGAATATTTATGTAAAAGTAATTGTTACAAAAGTGTTTTTTCTTTCAGTTTCTATCTGAAATAAACTTCTATGCATGATCTACACGTTGTTGCGAAGAATTTATTTTGAACTCAATTATTTTCTTGCATCCTTCTGAACTTTCTGGCATTTGTTTACAAAGATGAAAAAGTAGAACTACTATTAAGTATTAGAAGCATAGACCAGTACATGAAATGTTCATTCTAGTATTTAGGTTTATCATTTCAAAATATATTTCACGAAATTCTGGTAAAAGTCTCTTTGATTGTTAATGGTCTAACATAATAATCCTGGTCAAATTAAATTTGATGATTTTATTTCAAAAGTTAAAATGTCATTTTAATGATATACATACATGTTCGCTTGAAGTATATGTTTTGTGACAGTTTCATTTGCGTCAATTTCTTCCAAATTTCGAAAGTGCCCACAACGGCTCCTCTATGTTTTGTCTGTAGTGAAAAAAATTATGGACCAGGTGTTGGTGTTTCTACAATGACAAGAAAATGAATATGTTGAAGTAAGTCAATACAAAAAGTGATTCCATCCAACTTTATTTTTTGACATCTACTCACAGCACAAGAAACCAATTTACCATTTCAGTACTTCACTATCGAAACCAGGTAAATTTTCGTGGACCCCTGCTTACGAATTGTGAACCTCCATTTTTTCACTACGTCAACGTAGACCTCGTCGAGTCTCTCGTGGGGAATCACTGATTTAAACAAATCAAATAGATTCTAAAACGACAGAAATACTTTTTCTAGGCCTGTTTGTGTTTTATAAACTATTTCTGATTGTGCACGGATCAAATTTGAAGAATAGTAATTTGTAATCACAAATAAGATTTTGTCAGAAAGATGATTGTTTAGAAAAAACTATTTGGTTTTCAAGAACAGAAAGAAAAAATTCAATAAATATCAATGATATGTGTTTATAGGGAAATGTATAGATCATCCATAGATATTTTCTTACATACAAACTGGAACAAATAGTCCATCTGAAACAACTACCTCACCACATCCTAGTTATGGATTGAACTTTCGAATGAAAATTTATTCAGATATCATTCACATTTACCAAGAATCACTATTACTTTCAAGTAGGGCCCAGGTTTTTCACTTTCAGGTGAAGGTGTCAGCAGTAATTGGACAATTTGAAGATATATTCAATCTGCAAACTTTCCACGCCCTTCAAACTACCAAATACTGCCAATGTAAAGTTGAAAATGAGTGTTTCAACTCAATCGAATATGAAATGTATATAAAAAATCGCTAGGTTCACCAACCCATATGGGAAAGTAGTTATTTCGTATGAACTTCTTTCCAGTTTCACTGATATTCGTTAGAGATGAATACAAAATAAAAGTTTTTGTGCGTTTATTGTTATTTTTATTATTCAAATACATGTATTGATTTTGCTATTTTGATAAAGATGTGTTGTAATTATTTTATTTCTTTGTTACACTAAGAGTTTTTTAATTATTCTAAATTTTGAAGGTTCGTGGAGGTTTCATTGCCAAACCGCTTCATCTGGCCAGTGGAACATTTGAAACAGAGCCTCTACAAGATGAGAATAATCCAAGGGCTGAATTCAACATCTCTCAGCTTAATCAGTCACGTATCGGACTTCTGAGCCAAGCCCTCATGCTGATCATCGTATCTGGTTTTTTATTTTCTGAAACTCTTTCTGCCTTTTGGAAAAAGAAGGTAATGAAATTAAAAACAATTACAAGTCATCATAACATTTTTCACGCTTCAGATAAATTATTCCTGGCAGATACTAATAACATGTTTTCATTGCACACAATTGCATATGTATATAATATATTGTTGAATTATAGTCATCTATACTCCTGTAGTTTTTAATGAGTGCTCAAATACTTCAAAATTTTGATTTAAATTTGGCGGAACCACCTACTTGAGAGAATATGTGAACTTCAGTGAAACAGTTTTCTAAATATCAATGGTGGAAAATAGAAAAGTGGATTGCCAGAATACTTTTTTAGGTTATTTACACTGAAGGAAAAGAAACCAGCATTTTTAGACAGGTACTTAGGTGTCAGTCTACAAATCTAAAGTAGGTAAATGAACTTTAAACGTTCAAGCCAGTCTCTATATACCTACACAGTAGGTTTAATGGACTGACGCCTATCAGAAAACAACTACTTCCCTGGCTAATACCATTTGCTTTAGATTTGTTGACTGCCAGTCTTCAAGCATAGTCCACTGACTAATAAGAAAATTTTTCTTCTTTACTCAGAGGAATCGGGCAAATTACGGATATGCAGTTGGTTAGTACCTCGTCCACTAGATGGAGCGACATTTGGTGATGTTCGCTCTAACTTTGGAAGAGGAATGAAATACTCGAGGATGGTCACTATCTTGCACTGATGAGTGGCTAATAAGCCCGAAACCGGTCTGCAAGTGTGCCCGTTCCATAATTGAAGGTTGACTCTTTCAGTTGTATTGCCAATTGCATATGCAGGAAATTTTCTGTGAAGATTCCTGCACTGACGCCTGTCAGATATAATCCAACGCCCTTCGTGGTATTAGCCAGGGTAGTAGTTGTTTTCTGATAGGCGTCAGTCCATTAAACCTACTGTGTAGGTATATAGAGACTGGCTTGAACGTTTAAAGTTCATTTGCTTTAAAAAAATTGAAGAAGAATTTCGGGGACTGTTGGATTTTAATTTTTTTCCCAGAATATATGTGCCACTAATACAAATGTCGAAATAATATGATTTCAAATTATGACTGGACTGACCTGTTGATTTATGAAAGTTAATAACATTATCCATGATAGTCTTATGCCTACCGAGGAATCTACGGTGTTAGGGAAACACGTCTAGAAATGAAAAATGTATATGAAAATTGTTTAATTATTATCGTGGGTAAGATGATTTCCTGCCATCGCAGAAGTTATTTTCTCAACTTTCTCAAGGGAAAAAATCTCAACTTTGTGACTGCGCATATGCCACATTTTTGAACAGTAAGTGAAACACGTTATGTTGGCAATGATGATAGTGAGAGATGGGTTTTATGAAGATAGTGTGTTGTTAAATTTTGTCCATGTAAACACCTTCCAGAAAGTTAGAGTTAGAACCTCGGTTGTTATAACAACGGATGCTCTTGTAAAAGTGGTCAAAGTCAAATCTGAGGATTCATACTTGTGATCACATTGTTGGGAGGCAAATACTAAACATACCTGACCACAAAAGCCTGATCACCTAACTGCAATCTAAGGTTGAATTTCTCAGTTAATTTAGAAATTATGTTCCTAATACTAATATGTATCACTTTCAGACACAAGTTACCATTTCAGGAATAGATATTGCATTAAATAGCCTTAGGCAGGCACATATTACCAAATTTCAATAGCCCTACTTAGGTTGAGTAAAAATCACAAATTCAATATGAAGCTACTTTGAAGAAAATGTGTTTGAAATAAAGTATTGTCAAAACCAAGTAGTTTTATGTAGGTTGTGTGTTGAGTTTTATTTTGCAATCAGTCACGTTATTAATAAAATGTTTCATCTTAGTTGAAGTACAAATTGATGATTGGAGCTATTCGTAAGAGAATCCTATATGATGTGAGCTTTGTTAATTATATCATTTTTTCATCAATTGTGCAGGTCCTCAATAAGTTTTTATGTAAGTTTGAAAGTCATTGATATATTGACTGTATTAACTCCAGTTGATGATGCTGACAACAATTTTGTCACCTGGGATCTGTCACTAGGAATCCAAAAGAAGAATCCTTAGTATATTGTTTGTTAGTGATTCTAGCCATCTATAACTTTTGTCACCCCAGACATGCTTTTTCAGAATTGAATCTGTCTGTCTCTTATCTTTAAAATCACTCGTAAGCGTCTTTGCTTAAGACTTCTATATTTGGTGAAGTAACACATAACCTTGGTAAATTTATAGGGTCATTAATTACCATTAGCTCAGTCAACAGTGATCAGAAGTCAGCAATTGAATTTCTATAACAGAAGCGCTTTGATTGTGTTTCAATAACACAGGCCAATAAAAAATATATGGAAAAAACTTTTTTAAATACTGAAAATTTGATAAACACAAACTTTAAAAACCAGCTATTTAAGTATAATCTGAGATCAAATTGAAAGGGTATATCTTTAGAAGAGATTAATTTTTGGGAAAGAAAGTTTTTGGCTTTCTACTTCTCCATCTTGATACAAAAAATGTGGCAATCAAGATGGAGAAGTAGAAAGCCAAAAACTTTCTTTCCCAAAAACTTGAGATTATTGTGGTAATCACAGCTGTAAATTTTTCAATTATGTGTGTGCTCATTCTCTTTGTTATCTAAACTCTTGATTATTACTTTACAGGCATATTCTTTCCATAAACACTTCTGTTGATTTGTTATGGTTGAACAGCCAAAATAGTCACCAAACTCGTTGAAAGTATTTTCAATTCCTCTGTATCATTTCGTTGAATACCAAGATACACAAATTTTTCTCTGAAGCAACTTATATAAAGTGGATATAATAATAATAATCGTATTTATTTTTATCAAGCTTACATTTAAAATTTATATATCACAAAACAAAACTTAGCGATGATAAAAGGCGAAATTCAATTGTTTCCAGGCTCAACCAAAAACAATCGTTCTTCCACTCAACTTCAAAGATTCCGCTGGGCGCCTATACTAATATGACACACAGTAATGAACTGAATTATACTGATGAAAAATTGTAAAATTCTAGAAATTAAAATAAATGAATATATTTTACAGTAATTGAAAATAAAATAAAAGTCATACTTTGGGGTAAACCATTATAAACGTAGCCGATTTGGCAGCTAAAAGATTGTTTAAAGAGAGTGAGGAACCAGGAACCAGAAACATTGTGTACATCTCCTCTGAATAACTTTGTTATACAAACATGTTGAATGAAGGAGTCTACTTTTCCATGTTCAGCCAAGTAATCTCATTCAATTTGTATGAGATTCTGTAATATTTTATAATACCATGCTGATATTGATTAGGTAAATGCAGCGCATATAAAGCATGGATGTAATTGATCATAGATAATGCAAATGACTCACCAATAATTTTCTTAATACTTAGAGGAAGTATGTGTCTGTTGCTGAAAATAATTCCGAGATTCGTTTTGAAGGATATTATCTATATGTTTATGGAACTTCGAATCATTGCCAGTTTAAGAGAAGCATTATTTACATTTATATTGATAATAATAATTATAATATAAGTTATTCATGACATTTTATAATACATACATCGGAAATAATAAACAAATTTCTAAATAAACTAATAATAACTTCGAGAAGTGAAACTTGTGCCAAGGTAAGTCATAAAAACAGAATGTTTAAATCAGATTTTTTTTTTTTAGTTCAGGACCAAATAAAATTATAATTAGATTTATTTAAATTTATAATGAGACCATGTTCAGAAGAAAGAGTTATGAATTGATTAAGGTCATGATTCATACAGTGTGACACACTTGATATGAAGACACCCCTTTTAGTAATTTTTGAAAACAAAAAACAGGCGTAGATCTTCATGGGCTGCACTTTTCGCAATACTTAGCCTGACTAACAGCTTCAAACCCAGCCTACTGCGTTCCCGCGAAAAGGGTGAATTCATGATATTATACTTCGCATTGCAGATACCAAAATAAGTCTTTGAAAAAGTTGATTTTGACATAACGAATTTCAACAAAAAATTCGAAATTTCAACTTGTTTGTAATTTTCTTATTCAAGTCCCATTTTCAATAAATGGTTTCGAATGAGAAGCTACAGAAATGAAAAAAATTGGCAAAATCATTGAAATGACTAAAATGAAAATTATTTTTTCATCAAATGTTTATTTCATTCCCTGTTATATTTTCTTCATTAATTGTCATTTAATTTCGACCGATGTCTCTGCGGCTTTTTAGTAACTAATAATCAAAATTTGAATTTTTTCCTAATTAAAAATAAGTAATGGTAATAATAAAATACATGGGCATACTTTCTGATCCCTATTCGGTAGATAATTTTCAAATAATTTCAATGCGTTCTTTGATAATTCTATATTGTATAGATGAAATAGCATTCAAAAGTTCATGATCGAGCAATATTAAAATTGTACAATAACCTCTATTGGCTGCTCAAATTAAAACATCAGTAATATTTTGAGACAAGAGTGAATTTTCTTCTAAATAATTTTTCGGCTGTACCTCCAAGGCCCTCTCTAATATTTTGGAGAATATGGGAGGTATATGATGGAATCGGCCGATACTTGATGAAAATCCATAACTAACGTATTCCAAAAACACTTTATTGTGAGATTTTCACTAAATTGTTTTACAAAAACGCAACACGTGTTTCGCCATACAATGGCTTCATCTGGCGTGTCTTACACGCCAGATGAAGCCATTGTATGGCGAAACACGTGTTGCGTTTTTGTAAAACAATTTAGTGAAAATCTCACAATAAAGTGTTTTTGGAATACGTTGAATATGGGAGGAATACTTATTGTTCTGATGTTTCTAGGTTCTGATGGATGGATATTTTTTATTCGAAACTCAGAATTATACTTTTCCACGAAGTTGGGAATACATTTTCAGTTATGCAAATACAATAATTTATTATGTTTGTTATATACTATGAGGGCAACACAATTTTATCATTTTTATTTGAATTGAAGGGGTTACATTTTAAGGAGTGATTAATTTTTTGGGAAAGAAAGTTTTTGGCTTTCTACTACTCCATCTGATACAAAAAAAGGGATGAGAGAATCTTCCAAAGAAAGGAAGTTTCAAATTGATTACTTCCTTCCTGTCTTTGGAAGATTCTCTCATCCCTTTTTTTGTATCAGATGAAGTAGTAGAAAGCCAAAAACTTTCTTTCCCAAAAAATCATTTTTATATTTGATGAACCATTACCAGAATATCATTTGAGGAGATTTCAGAGGTGGTTTGCATCACAAATAAACCATTAATTTCCTCAAGTTCAAAATAACCATTCCAGGTTGATTTTGTTTGAAATGATTGAGTAGACCATCTGGGGTATTTGTGCTAGGAACTTATTCAATACGGCACTTATTTATTATATTTACATCTGTTGGCAGGCATACTGTTTTCTTTAAGAGAGTTATTTTATTGTATTTCAACAACAGGTATCTTTGGTATTACGTACACTCAACCGTTATGCAAAAAAAGCCTTTTTCTTCAAGACTTACCGTTGGCCAGAAGGATACTCTGAAATTTCCACCCAACCTGACTCCTGAACAAGTGAATATCATATTTCTTTACAATTTAAAATCATTCATTTCAATGTTCAATCAACTTGTATTAATCCTATCTGAAGGAAAACCCCAATGTATTATGTATTTACGAATCATGATATGATAATTGCAATGTAAATACTCTTGATTATCATTTTGAAAATGATAGGCCAGAGAAGTAAACGTTTAAGTTCAAAGTGAAATTAAAATCAGAGCCTTGATAGAAACTAGTCACTCTGAAGTGTTCGTTAAATTATTAGATTTGTGTATCCTCGATTCAATTTTAGGTTCATTTCTGTGATTGATTGTTGTGAGTTGATCTTATTATGTTTCTTCTTTAATGTATTTCTTAAAAATTTCGCAAACTTGATTTAGCCCATCTTACCTTTAGATTTAAATCAAATATAGTTTGTCAGAAGAAAAATACATCTTATAGACAGTCTTATAATTATTTTTTATAATAATTATCTCCAGAAAATCCTGTAAAAATATACAAACAATATGAATAAAATTGAAGATATAAAATACGGAGCTTTGGTGGGCGTGGAGTAAATGAGTACGAGTTAAAAAATATAAATACAATAGAAAACATAAAAATATACTTAACGAATAAATATTAGTTCGTAAGTGTAACAAGAGTGGAAAGTATCAACAAAATATTCCTGGACTGTATTATAGATCCCATCAACCAGAAGCACTTTGACCTCTTTTCTGAATCTATTGTACGCCTTTTTTTCTTAAATTTGGACTGACAGGTTATTGAATGGTTCAATATTATTGAAAATAGTTGAGTCCATGACTAGGGAGGTCTTACAAATAGCCAATTCTATATTACTATCGTGACTGTGGGTATTATAAGAAGAAGTGTGGATCACACAAGATAAATGGTGTTTCTTTATTAAATAGATAGTTGCCAAAATGTTTAAGGAGGCTACTGTTGAAAATACTATGAGCTTTGAAAAGAGGTTTCCATGTAACCCGAGAAGCAGCTTTGCACATGTATCGGCAGTTCTTTTTTGAAGAAGAAAAATCATTTGAAATATATCTCTGGAGAAGACTTCCCAAAAGACAATTCCGTATCTAATATGGGAGTCTATAAGAGCAAAATAGGCTCTTGTAAAAACCATAAAATATAAGAATCCAGTTCCATAATCGATGTCTCGGTATCAATAGTTCGCCTGTAGTGACAATATTTTGGTAACAGTAATAATGAATACTAATGGAGTTTTATCCCAACACCAAACTGTTATTATTAACACCTTTATACATGTTTCGATCACCAAGTGATCATCTTCAACAGAAAGATAAAACTGTTTCATCTTCCTCTTGAAGATGATCACTTGGTGATAGTGCCCGACCGAAAGTTCGGTTTCGGTCGAGTTTCGGCAAAAAAACGGGTTTCGGTTTCGTCGGCAAACCTGCCGAAACTACAACCGAAACCGAAACTGCATGCGGGAGTTCCCGCTCTGTGATCGGTCATGATCGGCGCGTTGAATTTCATACAAGCGACGAAGACATTTTGCCGCATCCACGTGCCTAATCATGTCGTGACTCGTGACTTACTTTGTGATTTACTTTGTTTATTACATAAATATTAAGTATCTATTGTGATATTAGGCAACAACTTAAATAAGTAATTTTATGTTTAATATTTTTGAAAAACCATCAATAATATTCAAAATAAATGTAGTTTGAAAAAACCAAAAAACAAACTTTTAAAGAACATCGAACTAAAAAGTTAAAAATATTTTTTTTAAATAAGCTTGAAACAATAACGATCGAAAAATACTAGTATTATTGTGAAAAAGCGTGGGCGCTAGATATACAAAAAATATGGCACAAAGGGCCCATGCTTTTTTCACAAAAATACTAGTATTTTTCGATCGTTATTGTTGTAAGCTTAATTAAAAAAAATATTTTTAACTTTTTAGTTCGATGTTCTTTATAAGCGTGTTTTTTAGTTTTTTAAAACTATATTTATTTTTAACTTTTTAGTTCGATGTTTCTTAAAAGCGTGTTTTTTAGTTTTTTTAAACTATATTTATTTATTTTGATTTTCTTTTGGACGACCTGTCAAGGAGGTTACGTACAGCGCCATCTGCCTGCGAATAGATTAAAGAAATATCAAGGAGGTTGCGTACAGCGCTATCTGCCCGCTAATAGATGAAGCAATAATGCCGATAATTCTGTTAATACAGATCCCGAGCTTGAAAATTACAAACAAACATACATACTTACAGATGAAGCTAATATAAAGCGTGTAAAAAATAATGAAAAGGATCTACACCTACTCAAATAAACACCTCACCTATTTCAAGTGTTTTAAGGTGCAATTATTATTTTTTCATAAACAAGGGTTTGTTATGTTGATTATTAATTAGTAAAAATGTCGAAGACTGCATAACGTTGTGATTTAAAGATAAAAAAGTAGAGACTCACTGATTATAATAACGTTTTCTTTATTTTTCCCTCAAAACAATCCTTGTAAGGAAGGTTTGGATTCGGTTTCGCCCGAAACTGAGACCGTTGCCGAAATTCGGTTTCAGTTTCGGTCGTAAAAACCAGTTTCGGTCGGACACTACTTGTTGATCGAAACACTTGTCGAGGTGTTAAAAATAACGGTTTGGTGTTGGGATTAAACTCCAATAATGTTCATTACTACTCTAAAGGTCCCAAACAGTGCATCACTGATATTTTCTATTCCTTTATTGACATAGCATTCGTAGAAAGTTCCAAAAGGGTGCATATAAATATTTACGTTAGGCTTCATGAATGAAATCAAAATAAACTGAAAAGCTTAACTTCAAGAATCATGCATTATTTTGGTTTATTGAGCTTATCGTAAATTTAAAATCTCATTGAAAAATTGCATCAATGGTTGGTAGACGTTTCATTTTTTATGTTGGGTAACCTATTATAACCATTGAAAACGTCTCTCAATTTATTATTTGCAGGTTCCAATCAACTCTCGCAACCTTCACCACCTCATTTTTCGCGTCGTCGAGATCGGAGTTGCCATATGGTATCCTGCTGTGCTCTGGAACTGTATGCAACCCGCCGAACTATGGATTTTGAATCCCAGAAAATTGTTGGCGAAACTTGACCAACAGAAAAGCGAAGAGACTATTCCAGATGGAAATATCAAAATCGAGAGCGACGACGAGGCTTTTCTAGACAAACGAGAGTGTTGGATATGCTACGACATGGATAAGAAAGAGAAACTCATCCAACCATGTGATTGCACAGGAGACGTGTCCAGCGTGCATCACGAGTGTCTCAGAAGGTGAGAGATTGGGTAGTAAAGTAGAGTAGAGTACTTTATTTGACCATTTTACATACAGTACATTTATGGCAAGTCAAGAGTACATAAATCCTTGTTTGGAGTTACAAAGATAAATTCAGCTACTAAATACATATAATAGTAAAGAGTGTAGGTCAATTGAAAGTATAATTATAAAATCATAAAACTGAGGATTTAATAATGATAATAATTACTAATTGTTAATTTATGTCTAGGCAGGTTCAATAAACTTGTGGATCACAATGTCTGTCAAATTTATTAACGTTTTCATGAATCTCTAGTAAAACTTTATAGATATATAATGTTGGAAGTGACATAATGCCAAGTTGAATAAAAATCGGTCGACTGTGCTCTTTGGAACCTGCTTTGGCTATTAATCTTATGGTTTTTTCTGGCACCTAAAAACACTAACGGAAGTATCTGAATGACCCCATCAGAATAATATATGACATAACTGAGTAAAATAATCCATAGTAGGCTCTTTTGAGCGTCATCAAGTTGACCATATTTAATCGTCTCAGAACAAACAAAACAGTAGGGAGTTTGCTAGTCATAGCTTTGATATAATCAGACCAGCTCAATTTGCTATTAATAATGAAAAATGAGAAATAAAACTTTCTATGGTTTTTTACCACTCGTAATTGTAAGTAAAGTAACTGTAGTTTCGTTCTATAAGGACATTTTCAAACATTTTATTGTATTAGTTTGAAAATGTCCTTATAGGACGAAACTACAGTAACGTTAGTTACAAAAACAAATGATAAAAAATCACAGGAAGTTTTATTTCTCATTTTTCATAATGATTTCCTACCACGTAGTAATGTAATTTATCATTAATAATCAATCCTAAAAAAATTATTCTTTTAGTTGGATGAATATTTGGATTGGAAAATACTATTATATTCTCAGTTTTATTTTTATTTAGAGTCAGCTTATTAGCAGCAAATGTTGAAGGATTTTGTACTGACCAATAAGTATTGGTAATCTGATGTTTTTTGTCTCTTCAGTATCTTGCAAATACTTTTTTTATGTCCTCTCAAAATTTTCAAGGCTTTTAATTATTATTAATTTAATTTAATTATTATTTATGGTTTGCACAATTTTGACAGGAATAGTTAAGAGGTTAATGAACAGTGGACGAGCGACCAAGAAACTATTAATGGTTGAGAAGGGATGCAGATATGCTTGAGTTCTTGTAATTAATTAGATAAGAACAAAAAAATGGAGAAAGAATAACATAAATAACGAGAAAGGAGGCGAAACAAAGAGCAGGAAGAGCAGGACAGAAGCCAAAGAAGAACAAGAAGTATTATACTGAGGCATCTAGAGCAAGAAATGGAAAAAACAACAAGATAAGGAGGGAAGACAAATAGAACAACAGGAAAGACAAGAGAGAATACGAAAAAGAATAAGAAAGCAGATAAAAATGATGGAAAGAATGGTAAAGAACAAAACAATAAATATTGATAGGAATAGGATAGAAGGAGAATAAGAGTCGTTGAACAATCTAGTACCAGTATTTCTCCTGGCATATAGATGCAACAGGATTTTCTTTATCCGTGCTTATAACTGGAAAAGGAAAATGATATTTTCTGCAGATCTATTTGTTTGGCACCCAGTAAAACTGACCAGAAGACGCTTACTGTCTTGAGAGTGCTTGAAAAATTCTTTGAAACTATGAGACAATATCTATAGATAACCATAGACCAGATGAAAGAATGATTGGTCAGCAAAACCACAGCCTCTAAGTCCGAACTAGGAGATACTGACCCAGAGAGAAAGGAGTACTGGTCCAAAATTACAGAGGAGATGGGAGGGCATCTACTTGGTAACCAAAAAAATATGTGAATCGGTCCATTACCCTAAACAGCAAAGTATTAGTAATATAGTAATCTACGTAGATGTCTCCAAATTATTGGTAACAATCCTTCGAATCGGTTATTTAACTTTCATATTAATTCAATGCATTAATGCAAAGATCCTGATTGAGAGCTTGGAATTCATTAAACTCAATATACTTGTATGTCATGATTAAATAGGCTACTCGCAGGTCTTACTATTTCACTCAAATGCTAATGTACTATTTATCATTATAATGACATCTTCACTTGTTTCTTCCAAATATAAATTTATATACTGTAAATTATAATCTAGCAAAAAAATTTTTAAAAAAGAAATATTAATTTTAAACTGATATCTTTGAAGTTAAAGTCACTTGTAAACACTTTCTGATTCGTAAATTTTGTGTGCTAGAATCGTTACTTGCTTCAACCAAATTAGTTTTTTCAGTTCGGATCGTGATTAGGGAAAGCTCATTAACCGGTGAATGAAGTCCGTTTCATGTTCATAAAACTAGTAATTCAGATATGTTATATTCACTTACAAGTGCTGAGAAAAAAATTCGTTTCCACTTGTTACAGAACTACTATAAATTTTTATGACTTTGAAATGGTCTTTACAAATGAATCGAACGGTTTTGATGTTTTTGGAAGATCAGCAAAATTCATTCCCATTGAATACCGCAAAAATCTTTGTTATTAGTCCACAGTCAACAATCATATCTTGCAATGCTTTGAAGAAATGTCTATTACAGCAAGTTGCAAGCATTGGCCGTTATTGTATAAATTACCAAAATTTTACAAACTGAACTCTTTGATGTGAAATCTATATCTATCAAGTTTGTTCTTTCATTTATAGTTGTGAACATTGGAATGAGCATTCAAAGGACCACACACAAACCTTATGTCACTGTGACCAATTATTCATTGGTAACATGTGATAATTTTCTTTTCTCCATTATTAAAATTTTCTTCTCCATGTAATTTCATACTTCATTGTATTAACTATTGTTATGTTGTTCTTCTTTTATTGTAGAATTTTAAACAACTTAGCTGAGGATGAACCTATATAGGTTCGAAACATGTACTGATTGATGGTTTTACCGTTCTAACATCTGAAGGTGATATTAAATTGTGGACTTTGAGTTTTTCTGCATCGTATATCGAAGTGAGGTATCGAAATGAAGTTCATTTGGTGCTTCCCTCTGATTTGAATCGTGTACATAAGATGGATCAAGTCTCAATTCATATGTATCGACAGTCAAATCTCTTAAATAGTCCAGAGTCAGCCTAGGAATATAAGTATCCATTTTCCCCATTTTCCCCTCCTAAGATTTTCTTCCTCTATTATGTTCTGTACCCTATTTATCTGGCGAGATCTTTCCAGAATCAATTGGGCTAATTCTGCATCTGCTCCTCTCATTTCAATCACTGGGTCGTATTTCTTAATATTTGCTCCACCAATAAGAAGAAAGTTTCTCAAATGATAAATGTGATGGGTTGATATTGTGGTCGAAAAAAAAGTAAAGATTGAATTAATGTGTCCATTGCACGCTTCAATTATCCACCGGGTTTTGGTCGGGAGACTAGAGGCATTAGCCTCTTCAGTAGTAGGTTGTTGTCTATTCTGTACACTGTAGGGCATTTTATGTACAATACCTGATTCTTCCAGAAGAGGAATGGCGCCTCTATAACCATGATCAACAACAAAACCAGTTTCTTATCTCATTAATGTCTCACTGAAAGTCATATCGTATAGTTGACGCGTTGTTGTTTCTGGGGTTGGAGAAGTGAGATCCTTGAATTGACAAAATATAACCGTTGGTTGCAACAATTAATGTTAGCTTCGAAAAATGGTAATTTTTGTGTCTGCAGTAAGACTGCCGGAGTACTCTAAAATACTTGCTTTTCTCCACTTCACAATAAGTCCCATCTATGTTGCAAGGGCTTTACGCTGTTTAGGATTTGGATTATATAATATATTTGTGAACTGATTAACATGGCGTTGAATGTATTGTTCCCGAATGATTGAACCAAAACCAATATTTTCTGGGACGAATCTTTGTGCAAGTGATCTTCTCACATTTGAAACTGCCATACTTGTGCATTGCCGTGAAGGATATTTGAAAATGATTTTCAAAAAGTCGTCGGAGAGTCCTTGTTTAAGTTTGCACAAACAAGCCAGGAGAACTTTTTTATAAATATATCTGCGGAACTGATCCTTATTCATTGGAATCATCGATTTAAATTCTTCTGTTCTAAGTTCTTGCAAGAAAGCCACAAAATTCCTTTTTTTTTATTCTACATGATCGAAAATTGAACTATATCCCAAGAAGAATTTGACCCAGGAATAAACCATTCTCATCCAAGTGATGTATGCAAGACCTAGCGTTATCTCTGATATAAATGTTTTTCAAAACAGAAACATTGACTAGGCACTTCAGAGTTAACCGATTTAGATTGAGTCTAGCGTTACATACTACGCACAATTCGCTCGAAGTTTGTTTCAAAATATTCAGCTTGAGAAACGTCCAATCGTCTTTCAAAGCAGTTGTCTCTTTCATTACTGCCCTGTTACAATTCAGGGACAGTCTTGTGAAGATGTTAATGGGAATATCTGGTAGTCCTGATTCTTCCCTTTGTTGAATATAAATCTCCCGTTTTTCTTCATTATTCACCCCATGTAATTTTTCCATTCGTTGTATATGGAAAATATTGTTGCATGTGAAACAATGTCTTTGATTTTGAATAAAAACCATCAGAGAGGTATGAAATATCAAATAAACAGGCAAAAGATTTAAACTTCACAAAAATCTCTTATTTACCATGTATACATAACATGAGTACAGACATTACTAATGAAATGTCATCATGACAACCAATAGACAACTGGTAATTTGATCAAAAAAACATGATACCAGTTGAAATTGTTTTTTTTAACCTACTGTTGCCAAACAGCTCATAGGGATACTCTTCTACAGACTGAATGAATTTTTTAATGAAATCTTTGTCTAGTCTTAATGTTATATAATTTATTTATCTATACACGCACTTTATACACCAGGTACTACCACTTTGCTCCTATATAATAATAATAATACTTTATTTTCTTGAAGACATGCTGATACATGTGTAGAATTTGTCACAAAAATAAAACTATAAACTAAGACTAAAACTCTTCCAAAGAATAAAATCCACCATTCAACAGGTACTTCCTAAGACATTGTTTGAATGCTTTCGGTGTTATACATGATTTAATTTCTGGGGGAAGTTTATTGTACATCCTTTGTCCAGTTACAGTGGGTGATCTATATAAAAGATTAGTTCTTGAAAATGGCACATGTAAATCATTCCGCTGTCTTGTATTAACCTTGTGAATTTGTTTATTGGCTTTAAAAGAGTTTAAATTACAAAATCCACAAACACACACTTCAAATATGTTCAAACACGGCAAGGTTAGGATTTGATAGGTTTTAAAAAAATGTCTACAACTAGATGTACGAGAGACACCAGCGATACAACGAATCAGTTTTTTCTGCGATATGAACACATCATTAAAACAATTCGATGACCCCCAAAAACATATTCCGTATCTTAGTCGGGATTCGACCTGTGCATAATATAACATTATCAGTTGTTTCTCCGTTAAAACTGATCTCATGTTTCTGAATAGATAGCTTACAGAGTTGAGTTTAGAAATTATTGATTCACCGTGTCTCCTCCAGTCAAGACACTCATCAATGTAAAGGCCCAAAAACTTTACACACGATACATTTCCCAAAACTTTATTATTAACATTTACCTGAATGGTAAGCACTTATTTTTGTCTTTTGTTGTGAAAATGTATTGACTGAGTTTTTTCTGCATTTAGATAATGAATTCATGCAGAACCAGTCATAGAGATTAGAAAGAACTTCATTACATCTTTTTTCTAGAGAATAATTAGATTGATTGGAAATAAGTATGGACGTATCGGCCGCATACAATGTGAGATGTATGGATGGGTTCACTTTAACGATATCATTTACATATATTAGGAACTATATTGGGCACATTGTTTGAAGGTGATTGACAATGTTTCATGATGAATTTCACTAGTTCGGACTTCCATTGTCTACTATATAAAATGATTTTTCACCTATCTCATTTTTAATTCTTCTTTTTTAGTTGTTTCAGGGATTTCCAATCGTTTTATATAGTAGACAATGGAAGTCCGAACTAGTGAAATTCATTGGGCACATTACTGACCCCTGAGGAACACCTACACTGATGTCAAGATAATCCGAATTACAAGTGGTCACCGTTTTTTCAGTTACTCCTGAGATACTATCGTACTGGCGACGTGCGTACAGATAAGATTTTGTCCATTCTAGAGCAAATCCTTCAACACCAATTTTAATTAATTTAGTTATTAGGGTGGTATGGTTGACGCAGTCGAAAGCCCTGCTTAGATCACAGAATATGCCAACAGGGCTTTGGCCTGCATCGACCAAGATAGTACGATTTTCATAAAAGGAGCGGACAGCATTGTCTGTAGATTTGTTTTTTCGAAATCCATGCTGATTATCGATTATTGAGTGATTTAACTTCAAGTGATAATTCAGCCCCTCTAAATAGGCGTATTCAAATATTTTTAAAAATATGGAGGGAATGGTTATGGGACGATAATTACTAATCAGTTGAGGATGTCTTTTTTCAGAATCGGAACGACCCTGCCAGTCTTTAGGTAGTCTGAAAAATTACCATTTGAAAATGAGAGGTTGAAGAGTTAGGTCAAAGGAGATACTATAAAAGAGACAACTTTTTTTAATAAAAATGATGGTATGTCATCAAAGCCAGCAGATCTCTTAATTTTTAACTTATTTTGTAGTAGTATATAATTTTGCTATTCTTTTTAATCTCTTTTGGAATATACTCTTCCTAATTACTTATGTTACTTATCTATGTCTGTACCTGGCTTTATTGGATTAATAAATATTATTAAATTATTATTATACTCATATTTGAGTAACTGATGATCATAAAAGAAAAAATACGATAATTTAAGCAACTATATAAAAATTATCCAGAGCATTACTATTGCCATTTTGGTTTTACTTCTGATAAGATTCTAAATCCCTTTTAATTCTGATATGGACTAATCAAATTAGCAGAATATATCTCCGTTATTAACTGTGATGTAAACTTTTTCAATCTTATACAAAAATCTGTCAATTGAAGTATCGCAAGTATTTTGCTTTAAAGTTGGGATTGCCAAATCTTGACGTCGAAGAAGTGAGAAGTTGAAAATTACTTGCCCGAATGAGAATTAAAAAATAAAAATGAACTCATTCATTAACAACTTATAATTATTTAAAAGATGCTTTTCTGGAGGAACCAATTGAATATATTATATTGAAATACTTTATACTACTTTACTCTATATCAGCTGGTTGGTTGAAATTATTTAAACGTCATTATTGTTAGTGTAATCATTATGATGTTTTCCTATCAGGTGGTTGATGGAAAGTGCTTCGTCAAGCAGTGATCCACCCAAGTGCAAGGTATGCAAATATGAGTACGACATCTGTAAGAGTGAAGAAGTAAAATGGGACAAGGGCTTCACCGCTCAACACTGGGGCAGTACCGCTTTCATCGTGACTTTTATGTGTCTTACAGTGGCTGGGGCATGGACTGTTATCCAACTATACGATAACTCATATATTAGGATGGTGAGCGTTAGCTGCACTCTCATCATCATTTATATTTGTGTCAGGTGAGTGTTTTTTGTAGTTAGAATTCAAGAATTCCTATTTATCATCAGAAAATTTCAAAATGAACTTCATAAATTGAAAATAATAAACACTTGAGAACGATAACATACTACATGGGCTGAAGTCTCGGGCCTAACACATAGATGGCTCTAGTCGTATTGAATTAACCCTTTTTCAGTTAGTACTAACCTTCAAAAGAAAGCTGTTGAAATTTTATGATATTCTACTCACAAGTTTGTGAGTTATTGTGCTAAGAGTGACACTATTTTTGTTATTTTCAAAACAATGAATCAAAAAGAATTTCGTGTTTCAATTTTACACTGCTTTTTGATGGGAAAAATACCGTTCAAGCCAATCAATGGCTTGAAAAGTGTTAGGACTCCGCTCCATTAGAAACGACAGTTAAAAGTTGGATCCATCACTTCACTCCGGAATCATTTGAGTGGAGAGCAACTGGCGAATCTCGTCCAAAGCGCCCAAAAGCACAACAATCGGCTGGAAAGGTTATGGCCTTGGTATTTTGGGATGCGCGTGATGTAATATTCGACTATCTTGAGAAGGGAAATACCATCAACAGTGAATATTATATAGCGTTATTGGAGCGTTTGAAGGCCGAAACTGCAAAGAAATGACCGCATATGGCAAAGAAAAAAGCTTTGTTTCGTCAAGACCACGCACCGTGTCACAAGTCAATCAAAACAATGGCAAAACTACATGAATTGAACTTCGAATTGCTCCCACATCCACCGTATTAGCCAGATTTAGCTCCCAGTGACTAATGGTTGTTCACAGACCTTAAAAAAATGATTACTGGAAAGAAATTTCGCTCGAATGATAAGGTTATTATATAATAATAATATTCATCGATTTCTTTAGGACATCCTAATATACATACATTATTTTAAAAATATATAAATAAATAACATATTAATAACAAAAATGATGATATGATAGAAGAAAAAGAAAGAAACGCATTTTTCTATGTTTTCAGAATGGTTTCAACATGAATATATACATAACAAATATATTACAAAACAGAAAAAAGGAAATCAGGGATGAGATTGTATATAGTTCATAAGTTTTTTTTTTGAATTGGAAAACATTTATTGAATTTCTCAATGGAAGTGGGAGTTTGTTATACTCATTCAAACCTTTATAAAATAAAGACTTCATCGTACTGGTCAAATTTGTTCGAGGAAGATGGAATTTTTGGGAGCTACTCGCTCTTGTTAAGTAGTTATAGATTTATATATACAGAATTCTTCAAAATAAGTTGAAAGCAAGTTATGTGTTAGTTTGAAAATAAAATAATTGCTAACTCGTACAATCTCTGGGAAACAGACAGCCACTGCAATGTACTTAACATGTTTGATATACTGGTATACCTATTCACTTGTAAAATAATCCTCATTCCACGATTCTGTAACTTTTATGAAGCCGATACCTTATTTTGGCCAAATGAGTATAAAAGGCTAGGCACAATAATCAAAATGGGGTTGGATTATACAATTATATAATGTAATTTTTGAGTACATTGAAAGTTGAGATGAAATTCTTGAGAAAAAATATATTTTTTTTGTATTTTTTCTGTATATATAATCACAATGAGCATGAAGAGATAAACGATTATCCACCATGAAATCTAAGTACTTGAATTCACTTTATGTTTGTTGATGAATGATAGCTTATAACCAGTCGATAAGATCATATATTTTGTTTTGGAGGTGTTGAGTTGTAGTTTATTGTGATTCATGTACTTGAAAACATTTCTTAGTTCATTATTCATTTGATCAGCTAGTGTTTCTATATTATCTTCTGAAATTGATAACAAAGTGTCGTCTGCAAAAAGGTTCATGAAATCAGAACCATAGATGGTATCTATATCATTCAGGTAGATTAAAAATAATATAGGTCCCAAAACACTCCCCTGAGGTACCGCGAAAACGACATCCCGAGATGGTGACACTGAATCCTTTATTTTGGTTACCTGTTTGCGTTGTGATAAATAATATAATCAGTCAGCCATAACAAAACAGTTTCCTGATACCAATACTTTGCAGTTTATTTAGTAACATATAGCGATCAATTGTCTCAAAAGCTCTTTTAAGATCTAAAAATATGGCTATAATATAATGTCCCTTATCTATTGATTCTTTCCATTTTGATATTGTGACTTGTAATGCAGACTCACATGAATGGTGTTTTCTGAAACCTGACTGATATTTTAGTAAAATATCATTATTTTCTAGATATTCAATGAGTTGATTATAAACTGCGAGTTCTAATATTTTTTCATCACAAGGCAAAGTGCTGATTGGTCTAAATTCCCAGGATTTATTTGTGTTAGGGACTTTCTGAATAGGCACAAGGACATTGGTCTTGCTGAAACTGAGACCTTTTTTTTAGGCAGACGATAAATCGTTCTACAAAAGTGGTATTAAAATGTTAGAGCAGTGCTGGAATGTTTGTGTCTCTTGATGAATAAAGCCATTTTTGAACAAAAAAACACGTTTTATCTCTTTGGCCCGGAACTTTTCAGCCCATGTGATATATTGAAAAGACAATATTGTTTAGGACAGATTAGTTGGCTAGCCCATATAAATTTATTGAATAACAGATTAAGCTCTATTTGTGGTGTGATACGATATTGATTTCATTGATTTCATATGGCATTATATTTGGGGGTTCTTTAGTATACTCACAAAAAAAATCATTCCTCAAAAGAGAATTCTAAGATGTTTCTTAAATCTGGTTTGAAGAAGCTCTTGTGGGGAGTTTTTTCGTGAACTTGACATTTTGACAGTGCCCTCGTACTTCTTGGGCCTTGTCTGCTTTTTGAAAAATATTGTCACCTGATTACCGGAAGTAGTAGTCAATATTTTAATAATATGACTAATAATATCAGGCATTGTAACAAACTGGCTATCCCCAGCCATATCTCAACATATTATGAGAAAGGAGCATACTTTCAGGCAATAATAGCATATAGTTCTCTACCGAAATTAAAAATTTCAGTCTTCAAGAAGTTTGGATGTTCTGTCATTTCTTACTTGAGACATTAAACGCTACTATTTGTTTAACTGCTGGCTAAGTTGAAATTTGTCACGGAAATTTTCAATAAAAATGAATATGTAAATGCTGTTTATCATGAATATTTTTAAAAACTTTTCTCAACTTCATATAATTTTTAACTGTAACTTTGTCAATGATGAAACAATAATCTATTTTGATTATTGAAATCAGTACCTATCTTTTTTTTAGGGTAAACAGGAATGAACTTCTTGAAAGTTTGACTCTTGCTGTGTCCACTGTTGATCGTATTGCAATAGAAAATATTATTATTTTTTATGGGAAATGAACTATATGAATGTTTTTATGAATTGTTTTTGTGATGATTAAAAAATTTCCCCCTTTGGTGACATAAAGTCATAATCTTAGAACAGGGCCTTTTTGTCTTTGGAAGTTCAAGTTTTTTGAATGTTTTCAAGGTTGAGAGAATCATCGTTCAGACTATTCAGTTATTACTGATGAGGGTTTGAGAGTGGGTGTTTTCACCCAAAACATTGGATTGAATTTGAGAGTAGGAGTGATTCTTGTAAGAAGAATTTTACATCAACAATGTTGGGTCCCAATTTTGATTTTTGGACTCGCTGGCCCCTTTCCAGTGGACTGTATACTATTAAATAATGCAAAGTAGGTAATTGAAATTAAGTAACACACTTTATTCTGCCACACCTTGTTTACAGATATCACAGAATGTCAAATACGATAAATGATTTGATCACTTTAATTTGATGTGAGAAACACTTTCACTGAGCTTATACAAATGAGAACCTTTGATATTCTCCACAATTAAGTAACACTTCTACCTTAACTAAAAATACACCCAATAGACTTTTCTTTCGTTATGCTAAAACCATAATGCGTGAGCGAGGGTACTCTTCAGCGAGATGTAAAGAAAACAGGACCCACGGTATTGGTTCCCGAGGGTAGGTAAGTATCCCTTGACAACCAGGCACAGACAATTACACAGAGGCGTAACAGTGTTTAGGAAAATCAATTTGAATCTTTGTTTATATTCCCAAAAAATGTAGCTGTTAATTTCTTCAAGTATTATTGGAAAAATAGCAAGCCATAACAGGTTTTTTTCCAAGTAAAAATGTTATTTCAAAATTCTACACTATTTTATCTATTTTTATATAATGTAAATCAATAAAATGTAAATTATTACCAGTACCAAAACTACACTTGATTAAATATCAAAGTTTCTATATAAAACATAACATTTCTTTCTGCTTTGGGACACACATTAAACATGATGACATTTTTTAAAAGCCTTTATTTTTCTTTCAGTTGGTACTAGATTCAGTAAAAAATAAATAGCCTCCTTAAATATTCATAATTCCTAATTAAATTATTTTTCCCCACATGAGAAATGGTGAAGTCGCTCATAATAGAAGTGGGTGTAAGAGTGATAAGAAAAATAGAAAAAATGGTTTTTGATTTGTATGTTTATTCAAAAACATTAATTCTTTTAATTTCCCATATTTCCATCACAATAAACAAAAAGGCTGGTTGAAACCATGATCCAACGTCAGACAGTACTGTTTGGCCTGCCAAAGATACTTTTAGTGGTACAAAGCTGAACCATTGCTTCATTACCTTTTCAACTGGTAACCATTGCATTACTGGACCCAACTGTCAACTGTCCTTAAAGAACAAACCTGATTAGGTTGAGACGATGATATCTTCCCTTACTTAGATGCAATCTATGGGATCTCCATAAAACTTAATCCACAAATATCAAAGATAAACAAGGCTGTCCAAATCATTCTGTTGCAGAACTTAGTTTCGACATCGATGGCCACTGCAGCTTTCACTGCAAGGCAGCATTCATGAGCCAATACCAGACTTTGTGGTTTCGACCTACTATAGGTCTCTTCAGTGGTGACGTGAAAGCTTAGCGAAAGATGCAGTGGAAGACAGAGGCAAATCTCTTTCGGAGGTCTTCCGTCTATTCCATAGATGATGTCTCTATAGGGGGAAATGTCATTGTCTTTACTTGAAAGGGATATTTGTTCCAAGCAGATAATTTGGATATATTGTCCCAGGAGAAAGATTTTAAATGGCTGTATTATGATGATGACCATAATTTTTGAATTGAAAATTGTATACAGAAAGTAGTGTTAAACTGAGAATTTTTGTTTCAGATTTTTAGGCCAAAATACTTTGAGCGCTTACCAGCGAGCCAAGGTAGCTGCATTGAGCATTAAGGATCATGTTACTACTATCAGTGGCAATGTAATGTCTCCAGTTCTTGCAAACACCCAATCGGAACAAGTGCAAACTGCATTGTGAACATTTTGAAATTGTTCTCGGATCAGTACCGAACTGATGAAGTAAATTTTCAAGTGGAGGAAACAATTTCTCCTTAAACGAACCCTAAGACATTTTAAAGATTCATGTTGCAGGTAGGATGATGTCCAAAATATTTCAGTTGTGCCAACGTTTCCAGTTCTGAATAATTTTAGGAAGACAGAATAATGATCTTTCAAATATGTGTCAGTACTTTATAAATCACCGGCAGTTATTGTGCCAAATACTAGAGACTACAATAATTAATTTTCTTTCTAGTCCTACCTTATTTCTTCTGGAAGTTTTATGACGATTTTTTTCTATTTGAGTATGAAATGAATTTCTCAATTTTACTTTCAATCCATATTTAATGTGAACGTTAAAAACATAATTTCAATGTTTATTTCTGTCTTGCAAAAATAATTCAAGTTAGCTCAGATAACTCACAAATAATTGATAGAAAATAATTTCGCACAGAAAAAATTTTAGTGATAATATATTTTGAAAGGCTATGCTACATGCTTTTCAAATTATTTTGATACATTTTTGTCTGTTTCGAGTGTCATGTCTCAGATCAGATATTAAAAAAACGCAAATTAAATTACTGTCTTGAAGAAATGCAGAATATTGAAAAGATACCTTCAAAAATGCCGGTATTCACAGAAATAATGATCTACCCAAATAACTTCGTCAAAACATTGTGTGAAATTGCAACCTGTAATTTGTAGAGACAAAATCTTTACTTTCTCAAAAGCTGATTGAAAGATACAGCAATGAACACTTTGAAACTCCAGATTTCATGTGATTTTTAGAAAACAGCGTGTTGTTTACTTCGAAGTTTCTCATACCAGTCTATTATTGTTTTATCAATAATAAATTAAAAAAAGTTGGTGTATTGTCTACAACCAAAAATGAAGCAGCCAAATTTTATATTGTTCTATATAAGATAGTAAAACATATAAATTACCAAATTTATTAAATAATCGTTGATTATCTTTGTGCAATAAAAGTGCCAATAATATTATTACTTGAAATAAAATTGTTAATAGTATTTTTTGATGATCTCCAATTTCAGATTTTGATACTTTAAATTTTTGATAAAAATAAAATCTTAAACGTACTAATTTTAATGAAAAGATCATTAGGTATGTACACTAAAAAATTAAAAGTTGAGTAGTATTTTTGTGTTTGTACATGTGAATCCTTCTCTACCTTCTTTGAATAGCCGATGTCTATAAATTTTACTTTGAAGTTACCCTGATAAAAAAATCTAAAGGATAATGTTCGGAAAACTGGTTGGACACAGATTTGTGGAGTATCTTCTCATTTTTCGTGAAAATAATGTTTTGTAATAGAAGTAGTAGGTTATAGCTAATAATTGAAGTCAGTAGCTTCTACTATTAAAAATCGTATTGCAACTAGATGGCTCAAATTATTGTAAATCCGAGTATAGTTTGTATTCAAAAACATTTTTGTAGTGAAAATTTTCGGTTCAAAAAATGAATAAACTCCACATTTTGTAATATCCTTCATAAAGATATAAAATTTGGCTATTGCATTCTGTTTTATAGAGAATATAACAACTTTATAGGTAAAACTTGAACATTTGGCGTAGAAGAAATCCTTAACAAGTACTATTTACAATCACCAGATACAACGACGCGAGTTTCATCAACCAAGTTGACATCTTCAGGAGATGGGCAAAACTAATTTCCAGTATTTATTTTTCGAAACTGTTTTTCTTCGAATTAATTTTTTTATATGTATTTTAACGTCTACCTCAGTAGTAGACGAAACGTCAGACATAATAACCTGAAGATCACGGCCAAAAAAATTCGGCCGTGAAAGTTCACATTTTTTGATCAAACAATGAGCTGTTTGAAATGGGAAGATTGTCATTTTTATCAACAATTGTTGAGATTACATGATTCATCATAATTTAACCGATCTACTTTTAATTTTTAAAAATACTAAGTTGGTTTCTCTTACAAAATAAAAAACTATATGTAAATGAGAAAAAAAGTATACCTCAAAAGTTGTGAAGCACACGAAGTAAATTTTAGGGAAGTTATTTGAAGTAAATCATTTGGGTGAGTTACCTATAATCAGCAGAAATGTTTATTTGGATAGTCATCTGAAATACTTTATGCTTGCCAGTTTTTCTTTTTCTGATTTTTGGGGTATTTTATATGCCAATTCCAATGATTAATATTTTATTTCATTACTGTTAACAAGATGTTTTCAACTTGGAAATAGTCTTGGTATTTTCCATACAATTGAGTGAAACCTAAGTTTGAAGATTTTTCTGAGAAAAAAGTTGAGGTTTGAGCAATAAAGAAGCTGGGTGGTCTTGACAAGATGTTTATAAATATACCATGGTGCAGAAACTACTAACTAGTAATATATTCATTTAATATATGTATATTTTTATTATCAGTAAGTTCTGTCAGTAACTAGTTATGGCTTGATGAAACAGTTGTATACCTGTTCCACAATGACCTTTAGTAAATATTTTTTATCATGTATATGGATTTAGATCTCGGGAGTGAACATAGTTGATTGACTACTAAACCTATATGTAGTGAGAACATTTTCAGATCATATTCATAATGAGGATCAGTAATTTTTCCATCGTAATCAGTTAAATAAATAAAAAAAAATATTGAAATTGTAATCCTTCTACTCCAATATTTATTTTTCGAAACTATTTTTCTTTAAATTAATTTTGCTTATATGTATTTCCTTTCAGCGTTCTCATAATTAAAATGACTCTGTAATTTTCAGTTTTTTCGAAACTATAATAATAAAAGTTATTATAGTTCATTTTTGAAAGTGGCGCAGTAGGTTAATATTATTATGTATGCCCTCAGAGGGTATTTCAGGTATTGTCACTTGGTGAAAACTTATATTACTGCATTATTTTTGAAAATGAAGTATAGTAATATTGGATCATGTTTTGGAACTAAAGCAGTGACGTTTCAATTAACTTTCATCATATAACATAAGGGTTATGAGTTTGATCTTCTAAACTTTTATGATTCACGAATAGACAGACCTCCTTATGCCAGATACATTAAATCAGACTTTTCAACTCTTTATTAAAATTTTTTTTTTACATTGATTTCCGATTATGATGATCGGAGTACATGATGATGATAAGCCAAATATATCTAGTGATTATTATATTGTTTGATCAATGAAAATTTTGATGTTGTAGAATATACCCATGTTTTATTTAGGTTGTATATATAATATTTAAAAATACTAATTGTTGTATATAAATATATGAATATTGCAAAATCCTCTACCTTTTTTTTATATCCTCGAAAATTAACTACTAACGGTAAGATGTTGAAGAGGGGGCATGTTTTTAGTGGTGATTGAATGAACTACATTGCTTTTTTTTCATAAGGTATGAAACTCTAATGAAAATTTATGCTCATTATTGTATCAACCAACAAAATTTCAATAAAAATCCCGTTATTATTGATATTGGTTTCTTAGTTGGTTCTGGTGCATCTGTTGAAATAACGCACGTTATTTCACGTTCCTTTCTGGAATGTTATTGAGTATTTCTGATGTCTGACCTCATAGTGCTAGAACTGGAACAGTTTCCGTTTCCTCTTCTGTCCAGCCTTTGGCGTTGGCTGTTATCTCGAACTGTCAATGGCACAAGGCTCATGCTGAATGAGGTTTTACACCTTACCTTATTTTACCTATTTGCTGTTGAAAAAACTGGTTCTCATGGTAACAGGGAGATCGTTTGGTTGGCAATCTGGTTATGTTCGAGTTTGTATTTCATTTTGTTCACTTGTTTGTTTCTCGATCATTTCGTCCATAACTCATTGATGTTTACCAACTCGTTTTCAAGTCATTTTATTTGGCAAAAGATAGCAGTTCTTCTTTGTTCCCTTATTACAGTTATTACTGTTTTAACAACGTAAATCTCATCTAGCTATAATTTCAACCAAAATATCTGGTAACTCAAAACTGAAAAACCGGTAATTTTTCGAGTGTAATTCAAATGAAATGGTGAACTTGCAACAAGTTCGTTATATCTAAGACGTTTAAGAACCCCAATTTATTTGTACCTATTTATTGGAGAAAATATGCATTTTTAGATGTAAATATCATATGTAAGCAGATGGAAAATAGGAATTGAAAGTGTTCAAAAAAGTATTCACAATATCTCAATTCAATAAGATAAATATTTAAATGTTGATTGTAGAAACTAATATTATCATTGCTATCTGAATACATGAATGGTGTTTTATATCTTCACTATAAAATATAATAATTTAAATTCTACAACAGGTATATTCCTGAGGTGATGAAGATAATGGAAGTTTGAAACGTCGAAATTGGCAGAATTCGATTTTTTGTAGTTTTTTCTCCTGAAATATATCAACCAAAATCGTTATTAAAACCTACCATATACGAGTTGACAAACCATTTTTAGTAAAATATTAAAAAAAATATATACATTGAATATTTTTCTTGATATAAAAATATTTAACTTTAATAGAGGATGAGAACAAAAACAAAGACTGTGATTTGAACAGACAAGTTTTTAGGAAACAACATTTCGTTGTTTTCTACAAACGTGAAGATAGAAATTTAACAAAATAATCAAATACTAAAGTGCCTAATTAATATGAACAGTCAACATTAAATGTTCATGAACCATGCAATTAGATCTGAAATTACTAACTGATAACACATCTGTTTGTCTATTATTGCTTTCTGTGAAATGTATGTTTCATATTTTTGATTTACTTGTTATTGAATGAACGAAACAACAAATTTTTCGACTGTATGGTGTGTTCGAATATAATAGTTTAGGAGTTATTGCAAAAAATATGAATATTTTTAAGGATGAAAATTATGTTTTTGCACTTGATCTTTTTTCAACCTCAAGTTGAAATCTTCTATGTTAGAGGTTATTCTCAAAAATTTGTCTCGTCCCCCTTTATTCTTCTAAAATACTCTAAGGAGATATTTATACGAAAACTTGGAATTTGTACCCAAATTACCCAATTGATTTATACAAATATTTTCGACAATAGACTGCATTCATGTATGATCAGGCAATTTTGAATTCTTTGTAATTAATGGAATAGTGGTGAAATGGCTCAGTGGTAGTGCGCCCGACTCACGATCGGATTCTCGAATCCCACCTGAGCAACCGAACTTTTCGTGTGGAGCTGGATCAAACCACATCTGCGAATGATCCTGCTTGACACCGCACTTGCACTCCCAGTATATGCACAACTTTCCGATGTTCCCGAGAACGTGGCTATATACGCAGATGACACTGCGATATACGCGCATTCGTTCTCGAGCGAGGTGGCGAAGGAATAACTGCAATTCCACTTCGTCGGGCCGTATTTTGAGAGGAATAAGATCCAGAATAACCACAATAAAACAGAACTCGTTAACTTCTCGAGGAAATTTAATAACGTGAATATCTTCGGCAAGCGAGTTAAGGGTGACTACAGAAGAGCGCCTAAACTTTCAGGAACACTTGAGCTTGGCGGTGCAACGAGCGACTGCGGTGGTAAAACGCACGTATCTGCTCGTTGCACTAAGCTTAGTATTGACAACAAGTTGCTAATTTACAAACGAATAATTTGGACCAGCTATATTGTACGCTTGTGCCGTATTGTGTAGCCTGTAGAGAACTCCTCTGCGAAGACTCGAGACGATGCAGAATAAGGTTCTCTGTATTTGCACGAATAGTGACAGATACATTTAATTGAATGCTCTGTTACATCTGGCAGAAGTTTTGACGGTCGCTGAATAATTTCTTCAACTTATTTCTGCTGAAAAGCCCGCTGATAAGGGACGTCACCGTCATGGATTTCTCGTGATTTCAGAATAACTCTTACTTGTTTTTTTCATGAACTTTTTCCAAGAGGCTCTATCATCAAACACGTGAGATACATTAGACACACTCAACACCATGTACCGAACTGCAATTTACCAATATCTCTCGCGTAAGTCCCGGCAGAAGCCAGAAGTCCTAGACTGTTGCTAAAATGAAGCGCTTTTGAGTGCTGTCAGTTTCACCCTTTCCTGCAGACACCCCTTTCCTGCCCACTCTACCCTACTCCCGCATATGGGAGAAGATTATATTCGTATATATTGTAAATAGTGTTTTAATTAGCATTACAACCAAAATAGGCAACTAGGAATTTTGATTTTGACTCGGAAGGTTGTGAGTTCGATCATAACCTCAACCATATATTTTTGTCGAGAGAATTTATCTAGTTGAAGTTGGGATGATTCTGCAATTTTCCATTGCTGACCCACTATGAAAAGCCAAGATGCTCCCTAGGTGGCTCGGTGAGTTATTAACATCGTTCTGGGTAGACATGATACTAATGACCAATGTAGTCGATGCCGATGACACCAAATACATTCATGGAATACGAATATAGTATTCGTTCAGGCACATTTGCTTGAAAAATTATTATTTTTTTGATTATTTGCTCTATAAATAACAACAAATTCACATGTAGGAGTTACTTTTAACAATTGATCAATTGAATTCTTGGCATTACTTTTCTGTAGAAATTAATTTGTTTTATTTTCGACTGTTATGGTTATTAGTTTAGTGTTTTGGGTAGATAATGTTAGTGACTTTTCGAGCCACCTAGGCTATTCGCAGACCGTCAGTCATGTACTCTATCCAAAATGTTTGGATAGAGTTCGAACTTACGAATTATCGATCGTGAATCGGGGGTTAATTCACCGCTAATTAATTTGTTATCGATAACATGACAACACAACTGTTTGGTTTTGTCATTTGATAATAGGAGACTATAAAAAAAACTTTATTTTTTATGGCTCCAATGACATGACTTGTCAATAATAATCTGAACTTTCACACATTGCAAATATTGAAGATTTATGGATTTTCAAGTAAAGGAGTCGACAGCAACTTTCGATATGTTAGTAAATAGTTCTATGATGAAAATATTGTGTATGAATAAAGGTTCTCTAAGAACTTTCTGTTTTTTGCGTGGTCTATGAAATTGAACACTTAAGAAAAATGATCGAAAGTAATACCACAAGATATCAACATTTTATTGATAAATTTCCATTTTTCAACATTTTTTTTTATTTAGCAGTACCATGAGAGCAAACACTATGATAAAATCACGAGTCCACATTCGGGACGAGTAGTTTTATCTATTGCTGGTTGCTCCATTGGTATTAAAAAATAAGTTTGAGTTTAAATAATGGACATTTATCTCAGAAAACTTTCAGGTGGAGTGTTGTTCGTATTTGAAATATTCTCAGTTGAATGCATGAATATAAGAACAAAATGTCACTGCTCGAATTAAATGAATTTTATTACCTGAATAACGAGGAATTTCAGCAAAGAACATTTGTTTGAAAGAACAATGTTTCGAAAGTATTTTGCTTTCATGTAATTTAATGTTTCTACGGAAGTAGCTGTTTTTGAAAGGCTTTTCTTCCAATTTGTGTCTGAATGTACAACTTTGCATGTTAGACCAGTGATCACTTATGGTGCAATTGCCTGGTGGCCGAAGGCTTTATAGAAAATGGCCCAAGCGGAGCTTTCTGACTAACAGAGACAGGCTTGTCTGGGTATCAGTGGTGCCATCAGTACCACACCGTCAGCGGCCATGGAGATCCTTCTAGATCTACCTTCTCTCCACATTTTTCTGGAGAGAGAGGCTAGATGGACTGCATATAGACTTGTGCACATTATCAATTGCACAAATCAATTGTAGAGTGCAGAGTTGGCTGACACTGGAAGTCATAGCATTCTGGAAATGACCTCTGACTTTATGCCTCCAACTGTCAGCTACGAACTGCCTTATAAAGTACTATTCCCGAGCAGAGAGGACTGGATCCTCCGGGAGAAGGAAATATTAGGAGCAGATAGTTGTTGGTGCAGGTGCTTTCAGTCATAGACCCAGGACAGATATATCAAACTGCCTAGGAACCTATGCGACTGTATTTCAAGCGGAAATTAACCCTATTGAATTGTGTGCGGAAAGATTGGATAAATCCAACCTCACACACAAGTTAATACAAATATTCTCGGACAGTCAAGCGGCGTTGATAGCTCTTGGCTTCTACCGAGCAACGTCTAAATTGGTAGCAAATTGCAAAAAAATACTCTCCTCGATAGGAAGACTTGACAGATTATCTCTGGTCTGGATTCCTGGCCATACTGGCCTGGAAGGCAACGAAGCTGCTGACTCCCTTGCAAAGGAGGGTGCTGCAAGCAGTTTCATGGGACCTAGAACCTGTCATTGGCATCGCTTCAGGCTTTGCCAAACAAACTTTGAACACCTGGATGGCAAGAAGATTTATGGACTTCTGGCAGAATCTTCCAGGATTGGCTCACTCCAAGGCGTTTATTCACCCTTCGAAGCTTGATACCAATCAGATGTTGGACTACAGCAGGGATGAACTACGATATCTGATAGGCCTTCTTACAGGTCACTGTCATTTAAATCATCACATGCAGAGACTTGTACTGTCGGAAGACAGTGTGTGTCGCCTCTGGTTGATGAAACAGCAGAGCACATACTTTGTGCCTGCCCCGCTGGGGCCCGAATCAGGTTCTTAGAGTTCGGCAGAGCCGTATTCTTACCATCTGACCTGAATGACCACTCACCATACAAACTAATCGGCTTCGTTAAGAAGCTGGGTTTGTTTGGCCGAGTGTGAATAGGTGTGAGCCACAATAAACCCTTGCTGGCTACGGTGGAGGGTCAAATATACCTCACTCACTTTAGATCTAACCTAACCTAACCTATATCTTTGCGTGATCTATACATCTTTGTATAGAGTTAATTTTTTGAAATTGATTGCTTCTTTTCTTCCTTTGAAATATTCTCACATTTTTTTGCACAAAGATGGAGAAGTAGAAAGCTAATACTTTTTCTTTCCTCAAAAAATTGATCTCTCCTAAAAATATACCCCTTTCAATTCAAACAAGATTCCTATAGCTGGGATTTAATCAAATAAGCGAATGAATGCCATTACGTACTGCCATCGATGACATGACTAATTAAACTCATTCATGACATGGAGTCCTGATTTTATGAAACTACAGGTTTGGTAGAACAAACCTGTAGTGTTCTACACTGCAGTTTTGAACTTCGCCTTTTGGATGTTACATTGTATTTCACCCAATAAAGACCATTATTTTTATTATTGATTCAGTGCTTCATCAGATAATGTTGTCCTGATTTGGTGCTGAAGAGTCGATTAGGCAAGTGTCTAATGCTAGAACATCGGATGTCCACCAGTGAGGATGACAGTGTTCCATATAAGTGAAATCGCAAGTTCTTTTGGATTTCATTGAATTTCAGAAAAAACATTTTCAATCGATTTGGAATTGTACTATCATAGAAATAAGTTTCGATTATGATCTTGACATTTCTGTTTAAGAACTCTTTCATCTGGGGAACTGCCTTAATGTGAATAAACTTCCCGAGAATGTTTTTCCAAATGGATTTAATCTCCAGCGATTCAAATCAAATGTGAATCGCTACTTTCGCACTGGCACCGCTCTGAGAATGCCTTGAGAATTTTCCTGTAGTGCTTGTGTTTGGTCCTTGAAAAAAAAGATATATAAATTGTTAGTGTTCAAGGTGTAGTTTGGATTGTTGTCTTATTTTCGTGAGATTATGTGTGAGGTTATTGTTTTTCATTTCAGTCTCTTGTATATACCTAACTATTTGCTCATTCTATTGGTGAGTTTTATTTGATTTACATATTCATTTGAGTTGTATCAGGAGAGTTAAGAGTCAAGTCACTATCATAATCATAATATCAAATTGAACCTGTGAATTTCTGTTGAAGAATTTATACAGAGTTTTAATATTCAGACACAATCATATTCGATTACTTGGTTTCACTGGTTCGATATGATTAGGACAGTTGCTGTGATTGCAATTGTGAGAATAATGCTTTAAATTTTTTCATGATCTTCATCGATTTGAAGAAAATAATCCCGAAAAATTATCCTGATATACTCCGTAGTGATCAGAAGTAAAACTCTTATTACAAATTTAACTAGAGTTATGAATGGAGTGAGCCGTTATTTGATGGAAATTATCGACACTATCCATGATAATAATTTTCACAAACATTTATATTTCTAGACGCGTTTCGTTAACACCGTAGCATCCTCGCTGCTAGAAATAAAAATGTTTATAAACATTGTTTAATTATTATCCTGAATTTAATGAGAAAATCGACCAATATTTCATATCTCCTGATAATTCTGTTTACGCAGTTTACGCACTTCCTCCGTTGATATTTCTCGTAAACACGGAATAAATATTGGAGTGCTTGCTTGACCACACATTGTTAAAATCTATTTTTGTGTTGAAAAAAAAAATAACAAAAACAATCAGTGATAAACCGACCCAAGGATACTGTGAGAACGGCTCTCGTAGTTAGCCCTTCTGTGTTGTGAACATTGTTTCATTTTATCAGTATTCATCCTTAGAAATTGATATTTTTTTCATATGGTTTTCAACCGAGATTGATTACTCAATATTTGAGGTAGGTGAATTTTATTTTTGAAAAATTAGTTGAATACGAAATACTTTTTTCAAAAAGAATAAAACTATTAACTTTTTGGTGTGGAAAATGAACTTTTTCCAAGCCCAATCATTTTCTCTTCTACTGATAATTATCGATATTATTATATAAAATGTATCAGTCATTCATTATCGTAGTGTTTGAACCTATAATTTACGACTGCAAGGCAAATACCATGGATAAAAAAATTATAAACATATCATAAGTAAAGTGAAAAATGCAGTCAGTAGTATACTGTAAAATACAGTGATAATTTTTTTTCAATATTCAACTTATGTATTTTATTATTTAGCATGTATATTAAAAAAATATATTTTAAAATATAAATCGATCCTAATTTCAGAATATTTATCTCTACCTTTCTATTAAAATATTGAAAGATTATATAAATCTTATGAGAGGAAAGTCAGGTTCATGGAAATGAAATTCTTGGTGCGTGGTTGTAATAATTGTCATTTATTGCAAAAATTGGTTTTGAAAAATGTACCTCGTGAATAATTCCATGAAAAGAGCACAAACACGATGTTGATGGCAGATGCGTGATATTGACTCTTATTAAATATTTTTTCATATAGGAATGTAGGCTTTCACGGCTGGCGTCAATGTTTTGGTTGGTTTCCAGGTTTCGCCGTGGTCTTCTTTGTTTGCAATCTCAAAACGTTTCAATTACAACTGCGGCAGTCATCTTCAGTGGCGTGGACGAAGTACTCTTCTTGACGTATCAACTGATACGTAAAGTTGATACGTCAAGAAAAGTGCTTCGAATACGCCACTGAAGATTACTACCGCAGTTTGTAACCAAAGAAGAACACGGCAAAATCCGGAAGCCAACCAACCAACCAACCAACCAACCAACCAACCAACCAAAAGAAATATTTTTTCGTTAACAATTGTATATCTTTTCATAAATCACACTTTTTGTTCCTTTCGTCTTTTAATATCCAAGCAAAAATTTTCATTTCATGAATAATACACATACGTAGAGCTTTTCAACGAAATTTACTCATAATGGTTACAAAAATACAGTTAGAATAGTTAGAAAAAATAAGTTTGAATATATTTTACTTGTGATGCACTGTTTGGAACCTTTGGTGTGGTAATGAATATTACTGGAGATTTTTCCCAACACCAAACCGTTATTTTAATAGCTCGACACGTATTTCGATCACCAAGTGATCATCTTCAAGAGGAATATCAAATTAAATATACTTACAATGTTTCAAAGAACGAGGTATGAAGGTGTTTTTAAAAACAAGTCATACACTACAGAGCCTTTTAGAAAATCCAAAAGACAGAGTCGAGAACTCGGAAAAGTCTGGAATTTATGAAATTAAATGTAGAGACTACGATGTAAAATATTATGGACAGACAAAATTATCTATTAAAATAAGATATAAGGAACACATAGCACACTTAAAATATGGAAGACCTGAAAAATCAGCAGTCGCCCATCATATTTTGCAACAAAACCATTCCATAGACTTTAGTTCATTAAGATTAGTTGAACAAGTTAACAACAACAGGCATCTAGATGCCTATCAAAGTGTAGAAATAAGTAAACATAATAATATTACGAATAACGACGGTGGTCCAATACCTATAAGTATAATACACATCTTGTTGAAATAACATTTTGATTATCAGATTTACTATTACATAAGGACACATTGTAAAATTAATTTAAGACTAGTAGATGTATATTGTGAAATTAATTTAAAACATTTAAGACGTAGGTACCTAGCAGAGATATCTACGGTATAAATAAGGAAAACATTGTAAGTACTTATATTTAGTTTGATCTTCCTCTTGAAGATGATCACTTGGTGATCGAAACACGTGTCGATGTGTTAAAATAACGGTTTGGTGTTGAGAAAAAACTTCAGTAATATTTAATACATTATGTTTTATATAATTTGAGTGCTCCGGCATGATTGTCAATGTAATATATAATATATGAAATATAATATTGACTGTTATGAGTTTGTTATAAGTGACAGCTTTATATGTATATTTCTGTAGCATTCGGTTGTTTCTAAATAACGAATCTTTTGAAGCAGATGTTTTTTAAAATGCAATTAAAATTGAATGGCGAAGGAAAGTTTGTTAATTTTTTAAGGTTCCGCAATATTTTATTTTTTCAACATGAATATTGAAAGGGAATATTCTTTAGAAGGGATTATGATTTGGAAAAATACTTTTTTGCTTTCTATTTTATCATCTTTATCAAAAAATATAGGTAGATCAGGCATTCAAGGTTTTTTTTCGGACACAAACTGGAAGTAAAAACCCTTTCCAAAAAACTACTTCCTTATAAACATTAAATTACACGAAAGAAAAAGTCCTTTCGAAACAACTAAGTACTTTCATGTGGACGTGGAATAACAAGACAATCACTTTTTCCAATTCAGTTTGTACTCAAACCATTCGTTATGAAATTGGAACAGATATCACTCCCAAGAAAGTTACATAACGTAATACGAGTATATGAAAAAATGTTGATATGAAATTTCACTTACATGAAAATGTGTCATCTTTAAGGTGTACCTACTTATCGAAGTTTCGGGTCGAAGACTCTTCGATGCCTTATCAGCATCTATTTGAACTTTTGAAGACGAAAACACATGCACCTCTCGCAACTGGGATTGAATAATATGAATGTCATTACGTACTGTCATCGTAATAAGAGTATAGATTTATTTTTTTCTATGACATGCAGTCGTAATTTTGAGCAAGAGGAGTTTTCGTCTTCAAAAGTTCTTGTGAGTGGTATATCCATTACAACTCCTTAACGAGTGTTTGGAGTACAAACTGCATAGGAAAAAGTATTTTTTTTGTAATTTAATGTTCACATGATAGTTGTTTCAAAAGAATTTTTTCATTCGTGTGTACTACTTTAATTCCAAAATAGTAGGCACTAAACTTTAGAAATTACTGACGTTTTTGCCTTAATCTGTCTCTTGCAGTGACGTACGGAAATTATACTGAACAAATGAGGAAAAATGATAAAATATATAGAATTACTACCTCGACAACAATGTTTTCGTTTTAATACAATAATATTTCTGAGAATTCAATGCCTACTATTATGGAATTGTACTATAATTCAGTGCTCATGTGAAAGTAGTTGTTTGGAAAAGGAAAAGTTTGCGTCTGAAAGAAACTTCTATACAGTTTTATAAAGAGTTTATATTGAACTCAATTGCTTTCATCCCTATTCCAGAAGAATCCTACATTTTTAATAAAAAGATGGAGAAGTAGAAAGCTATAAAGATTTTTTTTAATATCTAGATCTATATTGAATACATTTCAGTCCAAGTTCCTACAGTTGCTAAAAATACTTCATTTTAGCCAAGCTAAAACAGACAGTTTTTTATCATGTGGTAACTTTGCTATATTCTAAACCGTAACAGATATAAAGATGATTAAATGAGAAAAAGTTAATTATCGTGGGGAACAGTGTATTTTTTTTATAAATAGAATAATTATTTCAGAAAATATAAAAAAATGGAAAAGGAAAGTTTTGTTGTATTTGAAATGTATCATAGGTTAGGTTAGTCCCAAAGTGAGTGGGTCTATTCAACTCTCCACCGCAACCCGCAAGGGTTTATTGTGGCTCACACCTATTAACACTCGACCAAATGAATCCAGTTTCTTAAAGAAGCCGATTAGTTTGTATGGTGAGTGGTCTTTCAAGTCAGATGGTAAGAGTACGGCTCTGCCGAACTCTAAACACCTGAATCGGTCCCCAGCGGGGCAAACATAAAGTATGTGCTCTGCTGTTTCATCATTTTCCAAGCGAAGACGATACACACACTGTCTTCCGATAGTCCGAGTCTCTGCATATGAGAATTCAGATGACAGTGACATGTAAGAAGGCCTACGTTAGTGGTATCAAGCCTTGGAGTGAGCCAATCCTGGAAGATTCTGTCAGTAGTCCATAAATCTTCTTGCCATCCAGGTGTTCAATGTTTGTTTGGCAAAGCCTAAAACGATGTCAATGACAGGTTCTAGTTTGATGCGGCTGCTTGCAGCACCCTCCTTTGCAAGGGAGTCGGCAGCAATATTGCCACAGTATACTTATATACAGTAGTCCCACTTAGCGTCGGTCCCTTTGATGTTGGTGTCCAGGAGTTTCAGTTTTTACAATGCTGACGTATTTGACACTAATGACATTACTTCCTACTACAATCTCAACCAAAGCGTATAAACACTGCTCAACATAACAACTATTCATATAAACTGCTCAAAAAAGTACAGTCGATGAAAACCATGTTGCACCTGAGAAAATTGTAAAAATGATAATTTTGCATTTGTGTAATATTCAAGTAACCCAGATCATTTGGACAATGATGAACTATGTTTCAAGTAGATTTTAAATATTCATGGAATCGGCAGATGTTTATATTCGAATGTGACAAAATATATTTTCATTTCAAGAAAAAAGACAAGATGAAGAAAGAGTTTTGTTATTCATGAACCATGGTACGAATCCATGCGACATTTCTTTGTAGTGATTTTTGGGGCCGAATATAGCATATTCATTTATTGATTTGAGAATTCAAGATGACGGATGAGTTTGCTGATTCGATTATATTAAGGGCCAATCATTAAAAATATTCTTAATCGAATTCATTACTCAAGATTTAAGAATCTGTAGAGCCTATTCTTTTTGAATTATGTAGTATTATTTAGGACTTGAAGAAGTAAAAAAGTAATTGTGTAGTAGGTTGGGTAAAACCTATGAAATTTGACAATTATGGAAGGGTTGCGTGCCTGTTTCAAACTCGTCGTTTGCGCAGACCTGAGACTGCAACTCCTGGGTCTGCGCATAAAAAATTCAAACCAAAAATCACCCGAAGTGGGGTTACTGTATAAGTATACTGTGGCATTTTTTTTTGGGCCAGTATGGCCAGAAATCCAGACCAGAGACAATCTGTTAAGTCTTCCTATCGGGGAGCGTCGTTTTTGGCAATTTGCTACCAATTTAGATGTTGCTCGGTAGGAGCCAAGAGCTTCCAACGCCACTTGACTGTCCGAGAATATTTTTATTGACTTATGTATACGGTTGGATTCTTCCAATGTACCAATGTACCATAACGATGTAATTACAAATTTTGTATCAAACGTCTCGCGTTAAAACGGCCACCACCAACAATTTTTTTTCTTTTATTACAAATATTGAATAAGCCATAAAATCAAAATTAAGTGGTATATCACACTTGATATTTTTATAGCTTTTCATTTAAAATAATTAGCGTAATCAACGACAACAATTTATAATCATGGTTCCGTCGTTAGCTCTTCTACAAATTGTTTTGATTTCTTTAAAACGTATTCAACTATTGGCATGCCTCAGACATTACTCAATAATTTCGATAAGAAGATACCCAAACACAACAAACATTCGTACTTTTCCTTGTTGGAAATTTTTGTATTACAGTAATCCTTGTTTCAAGGCTGATTTCTCCTGAATAAATTTTTATAATCAATATTTTCATAATTCTCAATATTGGAACTAACGCAAATATTAGTCAATGGTACTAACTTCATTCGGGTTTGAAGCCCGTCGTAGTTTGGAACTGTATTCTGACATTTCGCCAGCACGAGTGTCATCAATTCGAGCATTTAATGTAGTTTGTCATATAGAATACATTTTCTGTATTAGTTTTATTCTTTTCCAAAAATTCAATATGATATAAATTGTTATTTTATTCGCTTCGAAAACGGGCAATACATAATAATCAGTTAACTAACAGTTTTTTGTACTGGTACAGATACGTAAATGATATCTTAGTCTATTTTACTGGTATAGATAGGCAATTAGGCAAGTTCATTGAAAATGTCAATTCCATCCACCCGTCAATAAAATTCACCACTAAGAGGGGTGTAAATAATTTAATAAATTACCTTAGACTTAACCATTACGAAAAATAACAATAAACATGAATTTGCAATTTTCCACAAACCATCTTACACGGACATTATCATACATAATTCCTCCTCGCACCCTTACCAGCATAAAGTTGCTGCATTTGATAGTATGCTTCACAGACTATCGTATATTGCACTGTCTGAGAATGATTTCCAGAAAGAGCTGAGTTTGGTCAAACAAATCGTGGCTAACAACGGTTATAAGGTAGATATTATAGACTCCATTCTTTCCAAAAAACTACAAAAGCAAGCCATGAACCTGGTTTACCAAAATTCCAGATGCGATAACGTCAGTGGACATATCTTAGTCAGTGTCATATCTGGGTGAACCAACCACTAATATTGCCCGTTTTTTGAAGAAAGAATGCGTAAACGCAGTTTACAGAATGAATAATAGCCTAAGTAAATTCATTAAAACCCATAAAGACAAAACTTTGGTGTCGGATAGATCAGGAGTATATAAGCTGACTTGTGGTTCTTGCCCAAAACTAAATATTGGCCAAACAGGGAGAACATTTTCCCAAAGAAATGAAGAGCATAGAAGTAGTTTTGTAAATAGAAAGACCAATTTCACATTTGCAAACCACCTTTTAGCAGATCGACATGACAATCATGAATACGATGTGTTACATTCAGAAGAGGAAAGTTTGAAACTCAATTTTCTAGAATGTTTAGAAATCAATAGTTTAAGCAATTCGGGTAATTTATTGAATGATAAATTAGAATTTCATAACTCCCAGTTACTAAATTTTTTTTCAAATGTGAAAACTTGAAATGCAGGTACTTCAAATTGTAGAATAAGATATATTAAGTATTGAATATGTAGAATTAGTTAGTAAAGACACGCCCGAAGAAGCCATTGTATGGCGAAACACGTGTTGCGTTTTTGTAAAATCGTTTAGTGAAAATTTTACAATGAAGTGTTTTTTGAATACGTTAATAGCAGCAGTCCTACTGTTAATATGTAATCCGCTATTTTGTAGCTGCTGCCATCTTGGATATACCATGATACAGAATTTATTAAATGTATTGCCATCAAAACTAAATGTGTGTACCAAATTCTATTACTAAATTTGACTCAAACAAAAAAATAAACAAACAAACTAACTATTCTGTAGCCAGGTTATAATTTGATCATCACTCAAAACCTGGTAGTTTTGGCTAAGCACTTTGAGTATTTGTCGGATTCTTCACTGTTTTGGCTTGATCCATTTGAATCTTTTCAGAATGTATGTTTTTTTGGTTCTGGGAGCTGTAGCATCCTCATCAGCTTTCTTGGAATCGCTAATCTCCCTGAACGACTGCCCTCCGGCTCAGTTTGCTTGCAGGAATGGAAAATGCGTGGATAAAACTTTGAGATGCAATGGATTCAACAACTGTTTGGATGGATCTGATGAAATGGATTGTGGTAAGTATGACAATGATGGTTTCTTATACCTTTTGAAGAAATTGCAACATTTTTATAAAATGCCGGAGTAAAAAAATATACATGCAGTAATTATTATTCTCCCGATTAGCGTATCGTGACCTTATTTATGGACCGGCTCTAGATCAGCATAATGTATTACGGTTGCAAAAAATCCAAAATAGTTGTTTTCGATTCGCATACGGTAAACGGAAGTATGACCATATCAGCAATTCATTCAACGACTAAGGTTGATTGAGAATGAATGTAATGAGAGAAACACACCTCCTTACTGTAACCCATAAAATTTTGCAATCAGGAACACCATTATATTTGCGGAAAAAATAGTTTTTTTTTGTCGCGAAAAAATGATTCGCGTAATAAACATCTACTGCTCATTCCGAAACCCAAAACTGCATTATACATACCTAGTTTTTTATATAATACAGCAAAACTATGCAATAGGTTGCTACCCCAATAATTCAAAGACCTCAGATTGAGAAATTTCAAAAACGTTTGGCATACGTACAAACAGGCGTCAATACTAACGATATGAAATTATTTAATTATTCAGCCACTTTACTTATTAATTTTTTTATCATTATATTTATTTTTCACCTACTCCTTGTATCTATTGTAGTATACTTATACAGATATATTAATAATGAAGGTTCTTGTGATCTTATAGATTAAGTGTGTAGATACGTCCAAGGTTCGGTTTAAAGCAGCTTTAATAGCTGAACCTCGACCATTCATCATTATTTTCAAACATTCAATTGTAAACCATCGAATATCTGTTTATGTTCAAAATCTGTTATTCCGTTAATCAGCTGTCGCCCCCATACGAACGAAAACTCTCAGAAGTTGAGAAACTTGTGCGAGCTAAGGACTAACGAGGTCTTACCTTTTAACGTGTGATTCCTAACACGGTTACATAATCATTCCAGCTTCAATCAGATAAATTCTGTCGAGAAAAATATCTGGTTGAGGCGGGAATCGAACCCACGGCCTTCCGATCGTGAGTCAGGCGCACTACCACCGCGGCCAATCCAACATATATTATTATTACTTTTCATCTTCTGAATGAATTAATGTAATCATATTTATTTCAGAATTGTATTTATGCAAAGAGCCGAGATATTATCGATGTAAGAATAAAAGATGTATCAGCAAATTATTTGTTTGCGATGGAGAAAATGATTGCGAGGATTTTTCTGATGAAGTCGAATGTGAGAACTTTAAGGTAATGTATTGTTTGATTATCATTCGATTTATTTCATTGATAGTTTTTCGGCTACGATCTAATGAATATCCCATAATACATAGCTTGGAGCTGAAATATACAGAATGTATCACTTCAACTTTGACCACCTCTGTATCAATTTTGTTTGAAGATATATCTATTTTTCAAACTGCAACAATGTGAATTGATTTTTTCGAAAAAAAAATAGAATCCACACGTGTTTTTCTAACTGAAAAACTATGTCAAAACTGTTTCGAATCTCCCCAAAACATCTATATAGGTCAGAAGCGAGTGGGCCTGTTCGACCCTCCACAACCCGCAAGGGTTTATTGTGGCTCACACCTATTCAAACTCTACCAAATAAACCCAGCTTCCTGACGCCGCCGAATAGTTTATATGTTGAGTGATCTTTCAGATCAGATGGTAAAGTGTGGTTCTACCAAACCTGATTCGGTCTGCAGCGGGTCAGGCATATAGTAAATGCTCTGCTGTTTCATCATTTTCCAAATAGAGGCGACACACAGTCTTCCGACAGACAAAGTCTCTGCATATGATGAAACACCTACATCTAGAATATTTTCCAAAACAGTATTGATGTATAGGATGTATCACTTGAACCTCGACAACCCCTGTATCTTTTTCGTTAGATTTCAGCAACGATTGACTAGTTAGTCAAGATATAGCCTTCGACCTCGAAGTCAAGGCACATAACACTGATGATGTCTGCGCCTACACCTGATGATATAAAGGAGATGTTTCCAAGTGACCTGTTCACCTTCCTGGAAAGGACTGGATGGACGATGACCTAGGAGGACAACACCTCGTGAGAATGTACAATGGGTCACATGTGGCTTAAGTGCTGTGGGCTTACACTCACCCTCCCTACTCTTCAGATACAGATCTGCCGCAGTAGCAGACGGAACGTTTGGTACTACAAGTTCCATTCGGCCACAGCTTTCCAGTTAAACTTATCAGCAGTTATACCAAATATGCCTTGAAAACAATTTAACTCTGGTGAAGAAGTGAGATTGATGAGAGAAATGACCCAACTTTGTATAATACCCATGTTGATATACGCTACCTGTTCAAAAAATAAGGTGAATTTTAATTTTTCTCAAAATAAATATTTATTTGCCCACCAATTTCTATTCCTCAAGTATAATACAATTGTGCCAGCGTTTTTTCTAATCCTCGAAGCAGTTCTTATATACACTTTTTGGTATATCCTTGAGCTTTCTCAGCGATTCGGTTTTTATCTACTGAATCGTCCCAAAACGCCGCCTTTTCATGGGTCTCTTCAATCTTGGGAACAGGAAAAAATCGTAGGGGGCTAGATATGGTGAATATGGTGGCTGAGGCATAATTACGGAGTAGTTTTTGGTCAAAAAATTACGAACAAGCAATGACGAGTGAGCAGGTGCATTATCGTGATGCAAACGCCATGAATTGTATTCCCACAGTACCGGCCGTTTTTTTCGTATTGCTTCTCGCAAGCGGAGTATAATTTCAAAATATGTAATACTTTTTATCGACCATATGACCATGTGGCAAGAACTCCTGGCCATGACATGCTTATTTGGTCTTGGCTCTCCTGGACTCTTCTATTGGAACGGTTGGACTCTGTTCGATCCATTTAAGCAAATGTGGTTCGCCGTTGATGTCATTCCTGAGCGATTCTTATGCGGTTTTTTGGTCAAAATTCAGCAATTCTGGAACGAACTGCCACATGCTTCATGTCCAAAATTTTCGAGAAAATTGCATGCATGAGCCAACCAATATGCCGACATCCTTTGCAATTTCTCTAATAGTGATTCGGAGATTCTCCATAACAATTTTCTTCACTTTCTCAACATTTCCATCGGTTGCTGATGTGCTGGGGCGTCCAGGGCGAGCGTCGTCATTCGCATCTTTTAGACCAGCGGTACTCAACCTATTTTCCCCTTGGGCCACATAGTCGCTACTGCTAGACCTTGCGGGCCACAATCATAAAACTGAACTGAACAAACTACTTTCAGGTTTTGCGTTATTAGAGTTAGACGTTGTATTTAAAATACAATAAAACGCAACTGTAAAATTAAACCATTTATTTAAAAATCAATGTGTTGATTGACATTGATGCAAACTATTTACAATTTCTGATAAATCTGGCACATAATTACTACATGCTACTTTCAAAACGTCGTTCAGGTGCGAATCACTAAGTCGGGATCTATAAACATTTTTCGCATATTTCATTTTTGAATATGAGGATTCGCACAGGTAAGTTGACGCAATGAAACGAAATGAAATTTCGAAACATTAATCTCTTCTAAGAACCTACACAGTATCAGCCGGAGAAGTAGTTGTTTCTCGGCAGGCATTTATCAGAACCTACTGTGTATGTAGTTGGGAGAGATGAATGTTTCGAAATTTCATTTCGAAATATTTATTTTTTATTCAATATAGTTACCTTGGAGGGTGATACAAGATTATAGCAATCATACAATTTCTTGATACCATTTTTATAGTACGGTAGACGATTACCTGTTCATCGTCCCTGAATTTCTTTCTAGCGAGCATTCTCTTCACTCAGGTCTGAGAACAGAAAAATGAATGGGGACCAAATCTGGAGAATACAGTGGATATGGAAGCAATTCGAGGCCTAATTCATGCAATTTTGCCATCGTTTTCATTGATTTGTGACACTTTGCATTGTCTTGATGAAACAACAGTTTGCTTTTCCTCAAATGGGGCCGTTTTTCCCAATTTCGTCCTTTAAACCCTTCTATGAGGCTGGATATCAAATTATATCCGATAAATTATAGCCGCTGTTGATGGTTTTCCCTTTTCAAGATTGTCGATGAATATTATACCATGTGCATCCCAAAATACTGATACCATGACCTTGATAGAGCCATGTTTCATATATTGTCACATATCGAAGCAATAATTTATATTTTTAAAGGTGGAACAGTTTAAAATACTGATCAGAATAATCAATTCGTTGTTGTTTTTCATCCATTGTGAGCTCGCGAGGCTCCCACTTTGAACAGAGCTATCGCATACCCAAATATTCCAGAACGTTCTTTTGATATCTGTAGCGTCTTAGCTATCTCGATCAACTCCACTTTGCGATCGTCCAAAATTATTTTGCAGACTTTTTTGAGATTTTCGTCGCCTCTTTGGGCGTCCCGGCGTGCAAACCACTTCTCAACGGTTAATTTTGAATAATGTTTTACTCAAAATGTTCTATCCCACAAACTAATATTCCAACAGCTGTGAAATTTGTACACGTGTATTTTGAAGGTTAGGATTGACTAATATTCATATGGATTCAATACTAGTATCGCCATCTGTGTGTTAGCCTATGACATTTTAGCCCATCTAGGTTACCTACAGTTTGGTGAACACCAATATATCTAGGTTTGATTCATTTTTTTATGGGGAACATTTTTTTCGAAAGTGGTATATTCGTTATTGAGAAATTGAATGTTGAACGTTTTATTTAGGGAAAAAAACAGAAAATTCGCTGTTCAATCAACGGATAAAGTGTTCAAAATGCATACAATAATGCAGTCTACTTTCGAAAGCATTCCTTACATCATTGATGATGTCCGGAGTCAGAAATCGGCATTCCCGAACAATTCTCTGTCGTAGGTCTTCTAGATTTGTAGAATTAATTTAATTAGTAGTAAACGTTTTGAAATGGACGACGCCCTGTATAGTGGAATATCAATGTCTGTAGTGAATAAATTACGGTCCAAGATTATTTAAAAAAATATTTCATGTTGGTGAACAAAATTGTTTTTTCGTTAAAAAGGTAATCTATCCGTAATCTACAGAGGGGAAACTCCATTTTTTATGATTTTTACAATGATTTTTCAAATTCACTACAGATATTTTTTTACTGAAATATTCATTTGGTTGTACATTGTACAAAATTATCTGAAATTATAAGGACACTTTTGAACGGATACAAAATGTACCTGTTTGAAAATGTCCTTTTAGGACGAAACTGCAGTAACGTTAGTTACAAATACAAGTGGTATGAAAACATAGAAAGTTTTATTTCCAATTTTTCATAAAATCAAGAACGTTCTGTATCTGGTATCTGTAGAGTAGGGAGAGTGAGTGTGGACTCACAGCACTTAGGCCACATGTGACCCATTGTACCTTTTCCCGAGGAGTTGTCTAGCTAGGTCATCGTCCATCCTGTCCTTTCCAGGAAGGTGAACAGGTCACTAGGAGACATCTCCTTTTTATTGGCAGGTGTAGGCCTGCCAAACACACACTCTTTTTGGCAACCTTGAGGTGTCTCACGGTGGCCTCCGCGAAGGTTTTGGAAGGTACAGCGATTATACTGTCGTTGCGCGGCTTTTTCAACCTTCTTGGGGTTTCCTCCGTAGAGGTGCACAAGTGAGGGAGCTTTCCTGCAGGGGCAGCTAAATTCTTGCCTTTATTCAAGGTGGAGCTGTTGGTGTCCGCCGCAGGAAGTGCCCTTGCTGTTGCAGGTGATCTGCTATGTCCAGCCTCATTCCAAGCGGTAAATTGGGGTGGACATTTCTGTTCATCCCCAGCCACCACCTCAGATTGAGGTGAGCACTTCTGTCCAGTCTCTGGATTGGTTTTTGTTGTTTCTGTTGTTTCATTCATGTGTGTTCCTACGAGTAGCAAGGAAAGAGTTAGTCACCTCTGGCAGAGCCCCATTACCTGAGGTAATGAGGTTTCGCCCAGTTCCCCAAGGGGATCGCAAATTACCCTGCGGCCATTTAGATGTCGGCACGATTCCTTACACCTTAGCTTGGGGGGCTTTTGGGGGGTTTTAGTTCCCCTCATCGTACTTATTTCTGCCACTGACCAGGAGTCCGGCGACCCCGTCCGCCACATTGGCTTCTCGGACAAGGCTTCCAGTCCCCTGGCTGTTCCCCTATCCTCCACCTGGGGACGCGCCCGATATGTAGCCCAACCCACGGGAATCAAGAACGTTGTTTATATTTCAGATGTCAGATCACGTGAACACAACATGCGAAAAAGGCCACTGGCAGTGCACAGATAAACTGTGCATACCAAATGAATGGGTGTGCAATGGAGAATCAGATTGTTTAGATGGATCAGATGAAGGAATAGGGTGCAGCTCGAAAATAGAGTGCGATGGATTCAAATGTAAAAATGGTCACTGTATTCCCAACGAATGGATATGCGACAACAACAATGACTGTCACGATAATAGTGACGAGGAGGATTGTGGTGAGTTTTTGGATTTTTTGTACTTATTTCTCAGCATTATGAATAATATTGTCTTGTATACAAGAGTTCAGTTTTTCTTAATACGTATAATTTTTTAGACTCGCTGGTCTGAAAATTACTTGATTTTTTTTTGATTTTCTAGTGGTAGTTCGATGAGGTTGGCACCACTTCAGGTTAAAGCTTGATTGCGAAAATTATGAGAAACCGACTTTCGTAGATATTATGGGGGATATTATATTCCAATGATAATTTTAACATTTGGTTCTAGAAATGAAAACATATACAGGCTGATTCACGGTGGATAATCGGACATTCTCTACCCAACTGCAGTATTTTCGGCAATGCGCGGTGCTGCCACTTTCATTAGAAAGTATTAGCAACTTTGATTTTTCGTATGGAACACCTTGTATATAATATTATTTTTGGAATCTGCAACAATAATCCGACAACTTTTCTTGATATTTTCCTATAACTTATCTGTTACCGTTTCCGAAAAATGAATTAATTCAATTATTTTCTTCGGAAATCATGACCTCTTAAATGCTGATATCTTTGAGTTAAGGAATACTATGGTACCGAAGTTTGGAGGCATTCCACACTTCAGCGTAATTTCTGTTACTTCAATACAGTTGAAAAACACTTTTTTCGTTTGCTTGAAAACGTGACTGAAAGTTGATTATTTCAAATGGAACACCCTGTGTAGTTCTCATAGGATCCGTACCTGTCGTTCTCATCGATTTAGGCTTTGCCAAAAAAATATTGAACACCTGGATGGCAAGAAGATTTATGGACTTCTGGCCAGATCTTTCAGGTGTTTATTCACCCTTTGAAGCAAGATACCAAATAGTTATTCGACTAGAGTAGGGATGAACTACGATATCTAACAGGCCTTTTTACAGGTCACTGTCATTTGAATCATCATATGCAGAGACTCGGACTGTCAGAAGACAATGTGTGTTGCCTATGTTTGGACAATGATGAAACAGCAGAGCACATACTTTGTACCTGCCCCGCTGGGGACCGAATCAGATTTTTAGAGTTCGGCAGAGCCGTGAGGTTTCTTGCATAAATACCTGTCGCATATATTTCAATATCGAGCGTGGTTTTAGCCGGGAAAGTAATTTTCTAGCAGGAATTTATAATAATCTACGGTGTAGGAAGTTGGGTGAGATGAATGTTTCGAGTGTTAGAGTATTGACACCCTGTTTGTTTATTCCCCGCTTGGGGCTTTCTTTATGAGATGGGGTTGTTACTAGTTAACAATCGTTCTATTAGACGAATGTTCCATACATGAAGTCGAGCCGCATTGAAATTAATCGAGTCCCAGACACTTCGAGATTTTACTTCGACATATTTATTTTCTTATATGATTGAATTATATTAAATTCTCTGCAAGTTCTGCAGATATTTTGTCATTTTTCCCACATAACTGAAATAAACTTAAAATATCTCCAAATTATTATCCATATTCATAAGCAATATTCAAAACACATTTCACGTGTAAACTTGACAGTATTGACTTATCTGAAAGAAATTAGTTTTCATGGCCTTCTCTCACAAACAGTTATTATTTCTTATCATATTTATTACTCAATGAACAAAGTTTTATTTAATTACTTCCCTCGATAAAAACAAAATTGAAATGAATTGTTATGAGTATTACTGAAACAGAAGTTTTCATTACCAATTGATATTTATCGATGAAAAGTCGAAAAGAGAAATGATGGATGAGGCGTTTCGGTATAGGATATAATTTGAGTTTTTAATGATGGTTTGACAAAATTTGGCTTTTGGAAAATAGAAATATTTCCACTAATGTGTTTTTTCGTTACGTAATTACATACTGAATGAATTAAAACATTTAAAAAGTAAAGTTCCATTGAAAAGAAAAAGGAAAAAAGAACAAAATTTGATGAATATGGTTTTGAGATTTTTTGGAAAAGTTCACTTTGAATGAAATGTCGAACCTGAGAATGCAAAAATATACAGAACGTTCCATTTGAAATAAGTTATTTATACGTACATTCTCATCGTGTTGAAGAACAGTGTCTGTTAGTATGATCTCCGATTTAAATACAAACTGTGGAAGTTCCATATCTTTTCTTACTCCCTGATGTATTTCATGTGTTCCATTTGGCATATCCTAGCATAAACTAGATTTTGTTGAAAAATATTGTAAAAAAATATGTCTGAAACGAGTTGATATATTAAAAATTTCATGGGTATGAAACTTGTTTATAATTCACTTTATTGAATTTATTCCTTATTTTAGACATAAACACGCACTTTCATAACACTTACTAGACAATAGTTTGAAGCAGAGATTCCAAAACTTATTTTATCATAGACCACTTTCGAAATATTGCTGGTTCTGGTAGATCCCCTGCAGCTACATCTCTACTATATTCCCAAAACTCGATAAAAAATGTGAAGATTACATCTGACTTTGAAAATTTACTTTACGGCTGCGTTCCACATTTTCCGAATGGAAAGTGAGAATTTAATGGTTGATTAATCAATTGATTGTGCTGTGAGTTTTTTTCAAGGATAAAACACAAGCATTACAGGAAAATCTTTAAGGCGCTCTAAGAGCGGTGCCTGTGCGAAAGTAGCGATTCACATTGGATTTGAATCGCTGGAGATGGAATCTATTTGGAAAAACGTCAATCAAAAAAGTGATTCCATCCAACTTTACTTTTTGATCTCTATCATACTCACAGTACAAGAAACCAATCGATTCTCACTTACTTTATTTAGAAAACTCCCCCATTTGGTGTGGCGAAAATAAAAATGAAAATGAGAATGAAAATAAAAATAAAAATAAAAATAAAAATAAAAATGAAAATAAAAATAAAAATAAAAATAAAAACAAAAATAAAAATAAAAAGAAAAATAAAAATAAAATAAGAATATTTTCTATCAAATATGTAATTATTGCACTATTACTCAGATACTCAGTCGTAATATCATTAAAGTAAAACATTAATAATGTAACTTCTCCACTACAATGACAATAACAAAGTAGTCATAACTTCAATGGGATGGATGTACTTGATGGATTGTCAGCAAATTATCAAAATTTGGCTTCAGTTTTTTTAGGAATAACCGCAAATCTCCCCGCTTGACAAGATATGACGAGGAAAGTGCTATCAAAAGCTTTTTCGCAATTCCCCACAGTCCAGGATATTTTTTGGGTATTTCTGTCTGCAGCCAAAATGTTTGATACCCTCTTTTAAATGTCACCTTCAGCTCCTCTTTGGTGCTAAGTTCTCGACACGTTGTACTGAATATGGAATTTGCAAGTATTTACTTGTAACAGTCGCTGAGATTCTTAAAATATCATCTGCCTACATTGATAGGCGAAGTCAAGTTCTTCATTATCGAAACCAGATAAATTTTCGAGGAATTCCGCTTACAAATTGTGAACCCCAATTTTTTGGCCACCCCAACGTAAACCCCCGTCGAGTCTCTCGTGGACCCCTGGAGGTTCATTTGGACCACTTTGGAAATCACTGGTTCCAAGTATCGATGAGTAGAATTAAATGAAAATGGTTTTCTTCAATTATAATGCTGAAGTTTAGTATTCAAAGTGCTGTATTGAGAATTCATTGTGGAAGTTAGTTGACTACAAACAGAACTTTTATTTGTGTGAAAAATAAGTTGTGGCATTATTCGTAAATCCAATTTTGGAAATGAAAAAACGGGTCTATTACAAATGACTAATGAAATTATGGTTTCATTATACATTCTACAAATCTGAATAGTTACACATATTATTTTTTTGTAGAAAATCACGTTCCTATCAACAAGTGCACACTGGATAATCGAAAATTTCTTTGCTCTAACAATAAAACCTGCATTGACCTAGTTCTTACGTGCGATGGCCATCCTAACTGCCCGGATGGATCTGACGAGGGACCCCTTTGCAAATCGGCAGTTTCTTGCCAAAATCACGGGTGCTCTCACGAATGTTTCCCTTTGCCTACAGGACCGTTATGTTTATGCCCTCCTGGATATCTTACTGAGAATGATAAACGTTGCCAGGATATCAACGAGTGCGAACAGTTTGGTGAGTAATAGAGTATAAAATTTTGTGCTAGTTATGGGTAGGCCGATATTTGATGAACGTTTGTGATATTTTGAAAACGACAAATGTTATATTTGCTTTGCCTACAAAAGTGTATATTTAGTGTCATTGAACCCGTGTAACTATCTTTATTTAACTTCTATTTCTATAACCCTTTATTTTTACCCCTTGAATTTTGAAACTGCTTGTTTGTGTGAAGCTGCTTGTTCACTAATGAATGGGCTTGTTTCATTCTATGGAAAATGATACTGGTTTGCTTGTAGACTAATCGAGTTAGGGGTATATTATACTTATCAAGCCTAATCGGTCTCAATATCTCTTTATATTTGCAGAAAAAAGAATAATTCGAAAAGCAAGAATTTAAATTGGCCGCGTGTTTGTTGACCAATAAAATTGATCGTGTCTAGAGAGGAGTTGACAAGTGTATTGGTTTTTAATATCCAATCACAGATCTGATTATCCAATCTGACAAACGCCATTTTTGTTGATTTTGTTGTAATTTTTGTTGTCAGTTGTATGAATACAACTGTTACAATTGTATAATTACAGAACGTTTTTTGGAAAAGGTAGGTCTCGGCGGGTACCTATTTTGCTGCATATTCCGTGTCATTAGTTTACATTTCGAAAAATATTTTTTCAGATAATTTTCGGATTGATATGTTTTGGAGTAATTCTATATTTCACTGTGCATATTTTTGCTTCTCTTTTCAGTCACCATACTGCTCCTTGGCCGAGATAAAATAAAAATTGAATCAAAACTTTCCATCCTTCGATAAAAGACAAAGTTTTAAATGAATATCATATAAATAAAAGGGACCTACTAAATATACCACCTACCGTTTCAATTTTTCATTCTTCATTTCGGTACCAAAGTATTGCAAATTTTTCAAGTAAAATTCATCGTTCATTTCAAAATCGACTCTTGGTAGGTTGTCGGGAGTCAGCTTTAACAAAACTAGGCTCAACATTCATTTTGAAATTATTTTAACAAAAATACGAAGTTTGTGGAAACCATTGACATTAGAAAGAGCATATTGTCGCATACACTACAGAGGAGGCTGGGTGACTGGATGACAATATGGCTAATATACCAGTAACGTTGAATTTCTTATTTTTTGGTTGGTGGCATGAATGCATAATTGATTTATTTCATTAGGGTTCACGAGCATTCGAAAACTATTTGAAAATACAGCTCGTTAAATTCTATTTAGAATTATTTTTAGATATAACTTGTACTATATCAGTTATCAAGGCAAATATTATTGTCCATTATCATGCTTAATTCTTGGATTCGAGCAATCTTATTATTGTATACTTATTTGTTTACTGGCTTTATTCTTAAAAAAAAGAATGAATAATTACAGAACATTTTAATTGATCGTTCATATTCTCAGGAAAATGAAGTATCTACCCATATCACAATTTATTGGTTTATTCGGCATTGGAAATGTATGTCATTTCGGATCCATTCTGCTTGTTTTTGCAACATTGAGTTTCAACTTTTTCTTAGCTGACAGAACAATTCGTTTGTCCATCGAGTTTAGTTTGTGTGTTTTGAAAGTGTTGTAGAGATATATTTGAATATTAATATGGTGCATTCTTGTGCTGATTTCAATTGTGTGGAAAGGCACAAGAAAACAGAAAGCGCATTGGTTTATAAGTGAGTTATTTCATGTAATGAGTTTAGGTTCCCAAAGGATAAAATGATGAGAAAAAAATGGGTGGAAGTATTGAAAAGAAAGAACTACAATCCTTAGAAATCATTTGAAAAGTAAGGGAACGGGAAAAGGGGAACGAAAATATTGAATTTGATGACAGAGTTTTTTATTTCTACTTCAAGTATTCTCCACAGAAAATATTATCTGGAGTTAATTCTGTTACTGAAAGTATGAAACGAAATTAATTAAATTTTATCATATGATCAATGGTATTATTACCTTAAATGATTTTGTTGGATCAGTACGAGTTTTGGAAGATTCAACAGATTACCACAGCGAGCCTATAACGCTTGAATTTGGTAGCTATATTAGAAAGAGGTATGTATGTAGGAATATTTTTTTTAAATAAATTGTAGTTGTACTGATTGAGGACTGTAGAATAAATCGAATATTTGAAATGATTCTTTAAATCCAGTTTGCTATATTTTTTGATTTTCATAACTGTATATTATTAAATAATGCATAAAATTATAGTTTAGGCAAATATTTTCAGATCTATCGACTTTTTATACTGACTTTAGATATAGAACTTATTGCAAATAAGTTCTATATTGATTTTTCATGTACATTTTATTCCATATGGAGAATATTTTATTAATTGGAACGTTAACGGGTTTATATACACTTCCATAAGGCTTCGTAAATTTTACAATTTGGCAATGTTGATCATTTTTATTGTTCCTATTGGTTAATCGAACAAGAAGCGGGAATAGGGGTGTGACGTCACCACCCTACCACATTCGATTTTCAATAATTAATTACGGATAAACTACGGTACTTAGAGAGATGAAATGAAGTGCACTGTTTTTCAATTTAATATTTAAGTGAACTGTAGACCAAAAATCATGAAACAAGCCCATTGGTCGAATGTTCAAACTGACGATCATCACTTTCGTACAGTAAATATTTCGTTAGCGACATGGCAACTTATGAAAGGCCTCCATGATCATCAAATTCATTGCCCCTTTTTGTTTAGGGAATACCTATCTTTCATTTTGAGGGCGTCGATTACGAGGTCATTGGCCTTCCACTATTTCTTATCTTGTTTAAATTTTTGAGTACAGCCCTATAGCTTTCATCTTTGGATGCAAATATGATTTGTACTAGTGGATCTCAATTGAATGAGTTTTATAGTGCGTATAGTGAGCTTAAGGAGTCCGTACAAATGAGAAATTTTATTTCATTACAAAATTGATAAAAGTATGTTGCTAGTAGGATAACGTATAGTTTGGCTGTGAAAATACTTGTTTGTGTCAGTAATCTTCAACTCTGAGTCGAACCGCGGCTGGTAAATGCACATCCGTTACCTTCTTGGGTTTTTAATCCATCAGTGTAAATAACTATAAATCCAGTATACGTCGAGAGGTTAGGAGAGGTTAATTTTTGGGAAATAAAGTTTTTGGCATTCTACTTCTTCATGTCGATACAAAAAATTGTGGGATCTTCTAAAGAAAGGAAGGAAGCAATCACCTTCAAAATGAGTAACTCTACAAAGATGTGTAGATCATGCAAAGAAGTAACTTTCAGAACAAACTGGATACAAGTCCTATTGAAACAGCTACTCTTTCATTTAGTATATTGTGTAGGAATCCTGTGAATGATATCTGATTTACTTCCATAATGAATGTTCGGAATACATTCTGAGTAGAGAAAAGTGTTTTTTGTATAATTTAGTGTTCATATAAAAGTATTTGATTATAAAGTATTTTTCTCTCGTGTAATTCAATGTTTATATGAAAGTAGCTGCTACTTCTCTTGAAATTGATTGTTTCCTTCCTTTCTTTGGAAAGAACTGTATACTGAGTAAAGTTCAGTATTTCTTCGAACCTTATTTGGGCTGGTCTTGTAACCTATCGATTAAACTCTATAGAACACAATTAGAGCCTTTAGTTTTTAGAATTGTCTAATGAAATATCCTATCCATTTTAGTAGTATGGATGCCGATAGTTCATACTTAAAATATTTAAAGATCTAGATATAATTTAACAGGATTTCGAAATGCATTCTTATTCAAGCCCCAATACCATTAAAATGTTTTTTTATATGTTTTCCTCACATGGGAGTAATTGACGGTATCACGAAAAACACTATCTTCCTATAGTGAAAAACCAAGGGTTCCCGTGTTTTTCAAATAAAGAAGCATACTTTGTTTCTTTGTCGTTTGGTCACGCTGGATAGAATTACAAGAGCTTTGTTCATTTAACGTTTATGATATAATTTATTTTTATTCATTATCATTTTCAACAACTTGATTCCATAACCCAGTTTACAACTCAATACTTCTCAATTCATTTTATGATCATCAAAATTATTCAAAACTAGTTAATACAGTTCATTGTATCCTTTTAACTATAAAGTGTTTTACAAAAAAAAACCGCGACACGTCTTTTCCTATACAATAGTTTTCTCAAGCATAAATATGCTTGTATAGCGAAACACGAGTCGCGGTTTTTGTAAAACCCTTCATAGTGAAAATCATACAATAAACTGTATTAATTTGCTTTAAAATGGATTTTCATCAAGTATCGGCCAGTTCTATACAAAATTATTTAAATTTTGTACTGTGCCGTGTCTGATATCCATATCCATAGGGACGCTAGTTTCTCGCAGTGGTAGGAACGCCTCTTCTTGGAGAAAAGCATTCTGTTTTTTTTAGACGACTCGTTCAATTGGGAGATGATTTGTAGAGATGATTGACTTTCTCTGGACAATATTATCATTCCCAACTATATTTCCGATTCAGACGTAACTTTGGAATATCTCTTTTGATCTGAAGCGATCTCTCCTGTCGACGAGAGGAAATTTTGGAATCCCAAAACTTTGATATTATGTGTCTCAAAATAATATCACAGAAGATCAATTCATATGCCGTGTTTATCGACTATCAAGCGATGCAACATATAGTGCTCTATTCGCTTCACTTGCAAACACCATTGACTTTTTGCAAATCAATGATCCCTGTGCCGAATTTTCCATATTCGGTAACTTCAATGTCCACAATATCGAATGGCTAAAATTTTCGAATAACAATGACGAAAAAGGTCGCGAAGCTGAGGCTTTGGCAATAAGTTGTGTACTTACTCAGATTATAAGATCCATCTATTTCTGCTTCAGAAGTAACGGAAGTTATTCTATCATCCATGGTTGCATATATGACTTTTTCAATGGAACGAACATCTAACGGCAATCCTTGGTACAAGAAAAATTGCGAGCAAGCTGTCGCCTCTAAAAATTTCACCTACCGGCAGTGGCGCAAAAATCCCAGTGCCGAAAACCGAACTAGGTTTCTTAAAGCACGCAACAACTGCAAACTCAGGATGAATGAAAGCAAAGACCTTCACAATCAGAGAATTAGGGATAAACTGTTTGCCAATCCCAACAGGTCTAGATCCTTCTGTTCGGTAGCTAAAGTTGTTAATCAAAGCTTTACAAAATTCACAATTCCACCACCAACACAATTGGATGGTTCAATTGCAACAACAGCCATAGAAAAAGCAAATCTACTAGCTGAAGAATTTGCGTCCCATTCCACAGTCGATTTTCCACAACTATTCAACTTTTTCACCAACATCACATGATGAATTGTTAACTTGTGAAACACTACAAACGGCCAGGCCATATATTTCAACTACAAGGTAGGGTTTGTAGGGGAAAGGCGTATCTACATGGCCTAGCGTAGAAAACTCGTCTCACTATGAAATATGTACTTTTTTATAATGCAGACAAAATAAATTCTTCTTGCATTATAATGTAATGAATCTGAGGCCGGCGCTGACCGTTATCTCTGACCAAACATATGACTCATCGCGAAACGCAACGACAATTCTAGATTAGTGCCGAAATGACGAGAAGAGATCTGCAGTGATCGTTGCCGCTATATAAGCCGGCCTTCCGTCCCTAGAGGGGGTAGTCTGTACTTAGAAAGTGAATCGTGCGTTTAAAGAAAGGAATCTGACTGTGAAGATAAATTAAGCGTTAGTTACTAAGTGTTGTATATAAATTAGTTGTGATAGTGAAATATTGTTACGGAGTGTACGCAGCCAAGCCAACAACTTGCCTGAAGAGTTGGAGGAGTTGATTGACATTTCCTCCAAGGACATACCACCAACTCACCGATCAAAACTGAGGGAGTTAGTCAAGAAGTACCAGGAAATCTTCGACATTGGAGAACCACGCTGAACCACGAATGTGGTTCAGCATAAAGTCGACACTGGGAATGCCCGACCAATCCGGCAATCAGCTAGAAGACTCCCTCTTGCCAAGAGAGGAGGCCGATAAGATAGTCAGCGATATGGGAAAAGAAGGAGTAATCGAACCTTCTGACAGCCCCTGGTCTTCTCCAGTCGTGTTAGTGAAGAAGAAGGATGGCTTGACAAGGTTCTGTGTGGATTATCGCCAACTAAATCACGTGACATAGAAAGACAGCTACCCTCTTCCAAGAATCGACGACACCCTAGACACGCTAGCCGGCTCCACAATTTTCTCGACCTTGGATTTGAAGAGAAGATCAAGAAAAGACTGCTTTCACCATCGGCTCAGGATTGTTGCAATTCACGGTTATGCCATTCGGGCTTTGAAATGCTCCAGCGACCTTCAAGAGATTGATGGAGACGATTCGCAAAGGGCTCTCGTGGAAGACGTGTCTAGTGTATCTCGACGATATAATCGTGGTCGGAAAATCGTTCGACGATCACTTGAAAAATCTGGAGGACGTATTCATGCATCTGAGGAGTTCTGGATTGAAACTTAGTTTCAAGAAATGCCATCTGTTGCAGAAAGAAGTCCGTTACCTTGGCCACGTTGTCTCTGGGGAAGGAGTGGCGGTAGACGAACAAAAGATCAAAGCAGTTAAGGATTGGCCCATTCCAAAAGACATACATCAGCTTCGGAGCTTCCTTGGTTTATGCACCTACTACCGCCGATATGTGCTGGGGTTTGCCAACATCGCCAAACTATTGACCCGCCTCACAGAAGGGCAGATCCAGTTCCAGTGGTCTGAGGACGGCCAAGACTCATTCAAGAAGTTGAAAAGAGCTTTGATCAACGCTCCTGTTTTGAGCTATCCCTTACCTGACGGAAAGTTCATTTTGGATACGGACGCCAGCAACGTGGGACTTGGAGCAGTCCTTTCTCAAATCCAGGATGGACAGGAGAAAGTTATTGGCTACTTCAGCAAAACGCTCAGTAAACCAGAGCGTAATTACTGTGTCACCAGGCGAGATCTGTTGGCCGTAGTCAAATGTGTAGAGCATTTCTACAAATACGTGTATAGAAGACGATTTCTATTGAGAACGGACCATGCAGCTCTCAAATGGCTTCTGCAGTTCAAAAATCCCGAGGGCCAAGTAGCGCGCTGGATTGAGAGATTACAAGAATTTGACTTCGAAATAGAACATCGAGCTGGGACTAGCCATAAAAACTCAGATGCCCTATCACGGAGACCATGCCCCGATGACTGCTCACATTGTCGACGAGCAGAAGAGAAGGAAGCAGCTATTTGTAGAACTACAGCTGTAGACGACAACTGGGACTATAACAAGATCGAGGAAGACCAAGAGAAAGATCCAGATCTTGGTTTAGTCATCGGATGGAAGAAAAGTAACCGAAGACCATCGTAGCAGAAGGTAGCAGGTTATTCGCCAGCGGTTAAGTCCTACTGGGCACAATGGAACTCCCTTACTTTGGAAAACGGGGTTCTGAAGCGGGTGTTGGAGTCTGAAGACGGTGCGGAAGAAAGGCACCAGACAGTGGTACCCAGGAACGGACGACGGGAGGTGCTCAAAGAAATCCATGATGGAGTCACTGGAGGACATCTGGGAGTAACGAAGACCCTCCAGAAAGTAAGACAACGGTTTTACTGGGTTAATTGTCAAGCCGACGTCAAGGACTGGTGCAGAAAGTGTGCTGTATGTGCTGCCAGTAACAGACCTAGGATACGACCGAAAACTCCAATGCGCCAGTATAACTTAGGTAGTCCTTTCGAGAGAATCGCCATCGACATCGCCGGCCCGTTCCCAGAGTCCGACCATGGAAACAAATACATCCTGGTAGCCATGGACTATTTCAGCAAGTGGGCAGAAGCCTATGCCCTGCCCAACCAGGAAGCCTTTACCGTCGCTGACGTCCTGGTAAAAGAATGGATATGTCGATTCGATGTCCCATTGGAGCTTCATTCGGACCAGGGGAGAAATTTTGAGTCCCACCTGTTCCAAGAAATATGTAAACTGTTGGACATTCGAAAGACCAGAACCACAGCCTTACATCCACAGTCCGATGGAATGGTGGAACGAATGAATAAGACTATAAACCGCCACTTGTCCAAGGTAGTCTCTGACTATCAAAGAGACTGGGTCCAATACTTCCACCTGTTCCTGCTGGCTTATCGTTCGGCAGTGCACGAGTCAACCGGCCAAACCCCTGCCAGTATTATAATGGGGCAAGAGCTGCGGCTTCCTTGCGTCCTAAAATTTGGGACGCCTCCAGAACAAGACACTGCGGGGGAAGACTATGTCAGCAAGCTTCGGCAGAGAATGGACGACATTCATGAACGAGCCCGTCTGAACATCCGGAGTGCCAGCGATAGGATGAAGGAGGCCTATGACATCAAGGCAAATGCTGGAGGATTCGAAATTGGTGACCTAGTTTGGCTGCACAATCCTAAGTGATGCCGTGGTTTATCACCGAAGTTGCGGAACTCGTGACAGGGTCCGTACAAAATCATGAAAAAGATTAATGACCTCGTCTACCGAATCCATAAGCCACCTCGAGGAAAGCCTAGGGTCATCCATTTTGCTAGACTGGCTCCTTATGCTGGAAATCAGGACCAAGTTCGCGCCCTCAGACCACCAGAGAATGAAATGACGTTCCAGCAATTCATGTCCTTATACTCGAACGGACAGAAGGTCGTATATGGAGTAACTCGTGAAGAGCCACGAGACATTTTCAAGGTTCCAGTTGATTACGCACTAGCTCACTGCGTGGCAGAGGATCTGCGAATGTCCAAGGGGATCGCTGTGGTATTCAACAAGAAATTCGGTCAGCTTTAGACATTACGAGAACAGAATCCTGAAGTCGGAGGAGTGCTACAGCTAAAGAAGAGTCAGAGAAACATTTTCTACTTGGTGACCAAAAAGCATTCTCGAGACAAACCGTCGTATGAAGATGTCTGGAGGAGTCTTACTAGACTGAAGGAGACGATGCTCGACCAGAATCTCGTGGAGTTGGCAATCCCGAAATTAGCCTCTGGGCTCGACAGGCTGGACTGGAGAATTGTGAGGAGCCTGCTGGAAACGATCTTCAGATCCAGCGGCATCAAGATTTTGGTGTGTGGTAACCATCTTCCATGACCGAGCATAAAGACTGTGGAATGTTACTTCTATCGAACTTCACAGTGCAGACATGGAGAGTCCTGCAGGTATCGACACACGCCAAGGATCACATTTCGGGGCGAAACGTCTTTAAGAAGGGGGCAATGTAATGAATCTGAGGCCGGCCCTGACCGTTATCTCAGACACCAAACATATGACTCATCGCGAAACGCAACGACCATTCTAGATTAGGGCCGAAATGACGAGAAGAGATCTGCAGTGATCGTTGCCGCTATATATGCCGGCCTTCCGTCCCTAGAGGGGGTAGTCTGTACTTAGAAAGTGAATCGTGCGTTTAAAGAAAGGAATCTAACTGTGAAGATAAATTAAGCGTTAGTTACTAAGTGTTGTATATAAATTAGTTGTGATAGTGAAAAATTGTTAAAAATAAATTTGATTAAGACAGTTAATTTTATAATTCGTTAATTCATAAACTACACCTTACGATTTGATCTCCAGAAACTCTATTTTAAAAAAAATATCACGTGTTTCGCTAACACTGTAGCTTTTTAGTAGTAAATTACTTACTGAAAGTTCATTCATATACCCGACGTAATTACAATTGAGAATACCTAGTCAGGTACTCACTCGATCAAATTAATACAAACATCTACAACTTTTATATACCCAAGATACATCTTCAATGATGATTACCTAAAGCTTATTATATCAATTCTACATCAATAATAATACTACATCGGTTTTTAAGGAAACAAGTTTAATAATGGTGATTTAAATCCAGTTGGTCATTCATTAAAATGTTTAAATTTTCAAATTCATTAATTTCCATTGCTTAAGAATGATTTAGCTTTAAATCTTCATTTTCTATGTATGAAATTTTGAAATCTTCGTTAAAGATATGATTTTCTTCTAAAAGATGATTTGAATATGTTGAACTTGTTTTCCTATTTACATAGCTCATATGATGTTCCTGAATACGATTTCAGAATTTTCTGCCAGTCTGACCAATATATTTACTTTAGGACACGTTCCACACTTCAATTCAAATACTCCTGATTTCTCGAATTTGGATGTTTTCTCTTCATTATTTTCAACAAACTTTCTCAATGTGTTACTTATTCTATATGCAATTTCAATATCTTGTTTATTCAACAATGAGGCCACTTTTTCTGTTGTTTCTCCAAAATATGTTGAAGCTCAACTCTATTATATCACATTTCGCCGTCTTCTCGTCATAAATATTTGCTCGTCTATTCACTTCCCCTGCTCGAGAGACTTGATATATGTTACGAAAAGACGATGTGACGCAAGGATACGTTGTTGAACCGTAACATCATAATGAAATCGTTCTTCAGGTATTTTTTTACTGTTTTATATTGTTATGTCAAATTATCTTCTGATGATTATCAATACTGTATTATGATATATTGTCGCGTATTTTCATGGTATATTTTCAATTAGCATGTTATAAGTTCTTGTAAAACGTTCTTTTTATTTCAAATACTGGTCAATCAAGTACTTTTTTCTAGATATTTGTGATCAAAAGTGCAGGAATCTGCCGGGATCCTATGAATGTTATTGCGATCATAAATATTTGCTTAAAGAAGATAAAAGAACTTGCAAAGCTGTGGGTGGAGAAGCTTTAATGGTATTCAGTTCCAAATCCGAAATAAGAGCATATGCCTTGGAATCCGAGTTATATTTTCCGATAGTACAAAAGTTGAAGCAAGTAGTCGGCGTTGATTATGACGGCCACCATATCTACTGGACGGATATTTTTGCAGAGCATGAGAGTATCGCACGAACCACTGAGGATGGATCAAAACGAGAGGTATGTTATTATTTTTCGGAAATTTCATAAACTGAGTGTCGCTCGTGCGTCGTAGGGACAAATTAATATTTTTTGAAATATTTCTTAATATACAGTAATTACCTCTCAGTAGGATAAATGTAAAAAAGTGGAAGCCTAGGCGGCCTTAGCTGAGTTTAACAACAATATAACAGTTCACTGCTGAATAAGAAGATTTCGTTACAAATTGATATTCATCAATGTGAAGTTGAGATGGGATTAGGCGTTTGAACAAAAAATATGTTGAAGTTTCAGTGATGTCCTGAGAAAATTTGGTTGTTAAAAAATAAAATAGGGTCTTTCATTAGGCGCTTCCAATCTTCAAATTCAAATAAAACAAAGTTTGTGTGAGATATCATCGAACGGGGCCAAATCGCACGATCTAGGTGGCCAGTTCACATCACCCCCACGCGAGATGACCATGCCCTCAAATCGCTCGTGCAGAATATCCTATGTGACATGAGCTGTGTGGCACGTAGCGTCGTCCTGTTGAAATCATATGTCGTTGGTGTCTAAATCATCTGATTCAGGCCAAAAGAAGTTGGTGATAATCGATCTATAGTGCTCGTCGTTGACAGTGATAGCGTGGCCAACGCCACTCTCAAAAAAATATGCCCCGATGCCAACCCAATTTCCACACCAAACAGTGACATTTTCGGGATGCATTGGACGCTCTTGGATCTCATGTGGATTGTTATCATTTGACAATTTTATTTGTTCACATACCCATTCCTTGCGGTTGCTGTATTTCTCGATATTGAAGGAACATTTGAGAATGCACTACCTAAATCTATAGGATCGTTTCTGTCTAGGAAAGGTATAGAATCGACCATAACTGGCTGGATCTATGTCATGCTGGTAAACAGAACTGCAACTACGACTCTTTAAGGCGAGGCCATCAGGTTCGGGGAACCAAGGTGACCCCGAAGGTGCCCTCAAGGTGGGGTACTATCTCCCCTTCTGTGGTCGCTTCTGATGGATAGTCTGCTTGCTGCCCTCGACAGAAGAAAAGTAAATCTACAAGCTTATGCAAATGACCTTGTCATCTTGGCACGTTGGACGTTGTTCACAGTTGGTGACTGAGGGAGCAGATGTCTGTCAACCCCAGCAAAACTGTGATAATCCCCTTCACTAGGAGGAGAAAATTGGACGATCTAACGCCACTTTCCCTCAATTGTGAGGTAATTCCGTTTGGAACGGAGGTGAAAAACTTGGCATTGTCCTTGATAAAAAACTCACATACAAAGTCAGACTGTCCCTATGGATATGTCAAAGGATTTGTGGTAAAACTTGGGGTTTAGGTTCCAAACAAAACCATTGGATTTATGTGACTAATGATCTCTTATGGTGCAATTGCCTGGTGGCCGAAGGCTTTACAGAAAACGGTCCAGGCGAAGCTCTCTGGCTTACAGAGACAGGCTTGTCTGGCCATGACTGGTGCCATCAGTACTACACCGTCAGCGACCATGGAGATCCTTCTAGATCTACCCCCTCTCCACATTTTTTGGAGAGAGAGGCTAGATGGACTGCTTACAGACTTGTGCACATTGCCAATTGCACAAATAGATTTAATGCAGAGTGCAACAGACTCTTGGTTGACACTGGAAGTCACAGCATTCTGGAAACGATCTCTGACTTCATGCCTCCAACTGTCAACTATGAACTGCCTTATAAAGTATTGTTCCCGAGTAGAGAGTACTGGATCCTCCGGGAGAAGGAAATATTAAGAGCATATAGTTGTTGGTTAACAGATGGATCAAAAACGCCTTCCGGTTGTGGTGCAGGTGTTTTCAGTTGCAGGCCCAGGAGAGAGATATCAACCTGCCTAGGAACCTATGCGGCTGTATTTCAAATGGAAATTTGAATTGTTTGCGGAGAGATTGGAAGAATCCAACCTCATTCACAATTCAATAAAAATATTCTCGGACAGTCAAGCGGCGCGGCGTTGGAAGCTCTTGGCTCCTACCGAGCAACGTCTAAATTGGTAGCAAATTGCCACAAACGATTCTACTCGGTAGGAAGAGTCAATAGATTGTCTCTGGTCTGGATTCCTGGCCATACTGGCCTGGAAGGCAATGAGGCTGCTGATTCCCTTGAAAAGGAGGGTGCTGCAGCAGCTTCCTCGGACCAGAACCTGTCATTGGTATCACTTTAGACTCTGCCAAACAAAGATTGAACACCTGGATGGCAAGAAGATTCATGGACTCCTGGCAGAATCTTCCAGGGTTGGCTCACTCCAAGGCGTGTATTCACCCTTCGAAGCTTGGACTACAATAGGGATGAACAACGATGTCTAACAGGTCTTTTTACAGGTCACTGTCATTTGAATCACCATATACAGAGACTCGGACTGTCAGAAGGCAATGTGTGTCGCCTCTGTTTGGAAAATGATGAAACAGCAGAGCACACACTTTGTGCCTGCCCCTCTGGGGACCGAATCAGGATTTTAGAGTTCGGCAGAACCGTACTCTCACCATCTCACCATAAAAACTAATCGGCTTCGTTGAGAAGCTGGGTTCATTTGGTTGAATGTGAATATGTGTGAGCCACAATAAACCCTTGCGGGTTGGTGTGGAGGGTCGAATAGACCCACTCATTTTGGACCTAACCCAACCTAACCCATTCATCTAGAAATGGCCTCATCGTTGAAAATTATTTTTCGATGGAAATTAGGGTCAGTTGTCAACTGCTCCAGAGCCTATTCAGCGAACACACGTCGTATTCTATGGTCGTTTACCGTCAGTTCCTGGGTCACTTGAATTTTGTACGGGTGCAGGCCTCGGATTCTCCTGCACACTCTCACAGACAGCGGCGATGTTTTAGGCAGATCTTGCGTTTTGTCGACGTACGGGTGTTGGTCGATCGTTAACTGAACCAGTGGACTCAAATTTATCCACCATCACATTGTGAATAGTCATCTCGGTTGGACAATTATGACGACCGTAAAATGGGCGAAGCGCGCGGTACGTTGTCTGAACAAAACAGCCATTTTCATGAAACAATTTTATTATTTGTACGTGTTGTTGAAAGATATATCCGTCCATGGTGATTTGACAAAACAGACTGAATAAATGGCCACTAATTTGATAGATGTAGCTTCAACAAGATTGACAAAGCTCAGAAGTCTCTGTTGAAAGACTCGATAGTAGATATAACAAACACAATGAAAAAATTAAATCACCTAAAAAAAAAACGTTTATTTTTTTACAAAAATCGCTGAGTATCTTGAAATCTGCGGCCAGTAAATGCAGTGAATTGTCGCTAACCTAAAATTAAAAAATGAATGTAAAAAAACAAAAATATACAGGATGTTCCATTTGAAACAAGTGATTTATATGTAAGTTCTCATTGTATTGATGAAAATGTATCTGTAGCACACCTTGTACATTTGATTGGGATTTATATCGAAACTAGATTTTATTGAAGAATATCGAAAAAAATATTTTCAAGGCGAGTTGACATATCAAAAAATTGAAAAGAAAGTTATACGAAACTGAACGTAATATCAAATAATGGTAAAATATACAGGGTGTTTCATTTAAGAAATGAAGTTGACATGGAAAACATGTACAATTGGAAACTTTATATTTCTCAAAATATTTTAGAATTATAGACCATATTTATTAGTAGCAACTATAAAATTTTCTGATTATTATGTCATTTCGTCCTTGAGTTACGTCTTATGGTCCACTGAAGTTGACTTTTCTGTATTCCTATATCTTTTGTTTAGATTTTGATTACTTCCGGACTTGGTCTACCAGAAGATTTAGCTGTTGATTGGCTCACAGGAAATATTTATTTCACGGATGCCGAAAAGGCGCATATAGGCGTATGTAACAGTCATGGAACTCACTGTACCGTTTTGGTGAACAAAGATGTCAATAGACCCAGAGGACTGGTACTGAATGTTGAAGAGGGGTAAGTCTATCTCTATCTAATTTACTTCAATACTCAATGTTATTTCAATTTTTTGTTAACACACTATTACTGTTTAATCAAAAATTGTTTCAGTTTTCCTGCATTTGAAGTAACTTCATTTAATTCTCACTTTTCTGTTAGTTTGCTATTTTCTAAATAGTCGTAGCTCACCTCAAAATTTCAAAAATTAGGAATTGAGAGACAAATTTTAATGAAGAATACTTCATTTCAGAGACATGTACTGGTCTGATTGGGGAAAACCGTCCAAAATTGCTCATTCTCTGATGGATGGTTCAAATGACAGAGCATTCATATCTACAGATATTCATTGGCCTAATGGGCTAGCCCTGGATCAATCTAACCAAAGGCTTTATTGGACTGATGCTAAAAAAATGACCCTGGAAAGCATTCGATTGGACGGAACGGATAGAAGGGTAAGAAACATCGCTGAATAAAGTATTATTGATAAAAAACTGTGATATGGTGCTAACATTAATTATTAGATGAAATTACAGACGAATAACATACTGAACATACTGAAGAGTAGTACTTTCTATATTAATTATGTAGCTTATGGAGTTCCACAAGGTTCAATTCCCGAACCCCTACCATTCTCACTTTATATAGCAGATTTTTACCAAGGTGTACAATCCACCACTATGCTGACGACGCACAAATATATACAGATTTTTCAGCTGAAAATATCACTCAGGCCCTCAGTAATATCGAAAAAGATCTTCAATCCTTATTTGACATCTCTACAGCGCATAACCTCAAAATCAGTCCATCAAAATCAATTACAATGATTTTTGGCCCCAAGTCAAAGCGTGAGCAAATATGCGATAACTTCAATATAAACTTAGCAGGAAGTGCGCTCGAAGTCGTTGAAGTCTTTGAAAATTTGGGATTATGGATCGATTCTAACCTTAGGTTCATTAAACATATTAGTCACCTTTGTCAAACCTATACCCCAATCGGAATATCCTACCCATTAAATTTAAGCTGGAATTATGTGAGACTCTGGTTATGTCCAGAATATCATATTGCGATAGTGTATATGGTCCTGCATTACTTCAGACTGATTCTACTCGTTTGCAATGAATTCAGAATTCTTGTATTTGATTTGTATATGGAATTAAAAAATTTGATCACATCAGTGGCAAGTTTGTAGGTTCCGGATGACTCAACCTGGAAAAATGTAAACTTCATCTCTTCACTCTCATCCACAAAGTTTTCATTGCATTTCATTAGTTCGGACTTCCATTGTCTAATATGATATAGATTGATTTGAAATTTCTGAAAGAATCTGTAAAAAATCAAAAAGGTTAGCTGAAAAAAATAACAATACAAGCAACAACCAGAAAATAAAAAATTCAACTATTAACAAAACTGAAAATTAAAAATTAAAAGATTCTAAACCAAGTTACTCCACGACGTTTCGATTGTTAGTATCCACAATCGTTTTCTGGTGATAACTGTACTTATTCCTCAGGATCTGACTATTTATGGGTCATTCGAGTGATTCACCTATCCCCTCTTCCCTCTCTTCGCTTCATCGGTTTTAGCGGAAGCTGATCGTTTGGTGGAAGGTGGTCGTGTTCCGCTCGATTAGAGGTTGTCATATGTTGCGTATCTCTACGCTAGCTTGGCTAAATGAGTTATATATGCGGCTTCTTTGAATTTTCTCTTGAACCAGTGTTCCTCTTTATGAATGATTTCAGCTCGAGCCCACTTGATGTTATGTTGATGAGTCCAAACATGTTCTGCTATTAATGATTTGCAGGTTTCTCCTCGCTGTGTGTGTTTCTTGTTCTCGCCAATGGGAACTTTCAAGGCCTCTTAGTTTCACCGATGTATGATTCTCCGCACTCGCAGGGTATCCGGTGAATGCAATTCTTGGAATCGCAGTCCACGTTTGGTGGCCTGGTTTTCGTGAGTACAAGTACTGGTTGTGGCGGCTTCTCTTTCTTGTGGGGCTCTTGATGTCTTCTAGGTAAAGCCTTTTCTACCATCACTTTGGAGTAACAATTCCGTTGAAGCTCATTTTTGATGATGCCTGGTTGCTTTTCGAGTTTTGATTACTGGTCATCCCACGTATCTACACAAAAGAGTAATAACAATGCGTAGCCTGAATCAAGTGAGTACCAGGAAATGCATCCTACTTCTTGTACCTAAACACTCTACTGCTCTTTTTACACGAAGCTTCTGTTACGTCTCTTTAAAAGAATATAACTCACTTCCTAATGAATTATGGGACTACTCTCTGTATAACTTCAAAAAGAAATGGAGAACGAGGCTCCGCCCACTATAGATGTATCACTTGGTAAATGGACCGGCTACTACAAATATATGATTTTTTAAAGTTTTTTTGAGTTGTTCGTATTTGATGTCAACCTACCTATTTATGTTAAGTATGTCTGACCAATATGCTATGGTCAGTATTGTAATTTTGTTGTAAATACTTCCGTGCAGCATGAAATGTAACATCTGACCATTCTTCCTCCGAAGAAGATAATATATCATTTACTTTCATTTCCTAAAGTACATAATTATTAAAATTTATTTGAATATAAATCATTAAGCTTGTCGCTCACTTGTCCGGCACAGGACAGCACGGCGTTATCCGTTGCCTGATGGCGACGGGTAGTAGCATCGCCCACTTGTCCAGCTACAACCAGCATACTGAAGGTGCTGTTTGTTCGTTTTCAAAGGAATTTCACTTGAAATCGAGGGGTGGCAGAAACATGTCTATCACTAGCAGTTCTTTCGAAGAAGTCGTCATGATAGTGGCAGCATTATTGAATGTAGAAGAAAATAATCACAAAAAATAATGTTGTGGGTCCATCCTATTCATCAAAAAAGGGCAAATCTGGTAGAGTTTCATCATATTTTCAACCATCTGAATGAAGACGAAAAGAAATTTTTCCAGTATTTCCGAATGACTCCAGGCAAATTTTCAGAACTTCTGGATATTCTAGAGCCTGCCTTAACAATCAACTCATTTTTTTCTCGTCTATTTTCATAGCTACTGTCTGACACTGTGCTGTCAACTGATGGAATAGCAAAACAGAACGACAAAAACTTCCCAGGCACTTTTGGACAAGTTGATGCTGGCTAGCGCTGGCCGTAGAAGTGCTGACTTGGCCAGTCCGCCACAGCACGTTCCGTTATTTACTGGTCAGGATCAGAGAGCTGGAATCCTTTCCGGCGGCGGACGCTCTTAGCTGTGCCGTGCCGGGCCGAGCTGTGCTGTGCCGGACAAGTGGGTGACAAGCTTTAGCAATATTATTTTCTTAGATTTAGTTTTTTTTATATGTGGACACTCAAAGGGTCGAGTTCAAAAACAGCTTTAACTGACACTTCGCCCATTCGTCATACGGTTATCTTTAATTAAGCTTGTCACTCACTTGTCCGGCACAGCACAGCACGTCGCTGTCCGTCGCCTGATGGCGACGGGTAGTAGCATCGCCCACTTGTCCAGCTACAACCAGCATATTAAAGTTGCTGTTTGTTCGATTTCAAGTTAATTTCAGTTGATATCGAGCGGTGACAGAAGTCGTCATTATAGTCGCCGCATTATTGAATGTAGTAGAAAATAGTCACAAAAAAGAATGTCCATCCCAATAATCAAAAGAGGGCAAATCTAAGAGAGTTTCATCATCTTTTCAACAACCTGAAAGAAGACGAGGAGAAATTTTTCCAGTATTTCCGAATGACTCCCGGCAAATTTTCAGAACTTCTAAATATTCTAGAGCCTACCTTAACAAGCAACTCGATTTTTCCTCGTCCATTTTGATAGGTACCGTCTGAGGTACCTGTGACTGTGCTGTCAACTAATGGAATAGCAAAACAGAGAAACAGAAACTTCCCAGGCACTTTTGGACAAGTTGATGCTGGCAAGCGCTGGCTGGCGACGCGCTCACTTGGCCAGTTTGTCACAGCACATACTGTTATTTGTCGGACAGGATCGGAGAGCTGGAATCCTTTCCAGCGGCGGCACTCATGACTGTGCGATGCCGGGCTATTGGGCGGTTGTCCATTCATTTTCATTATTCCAATCCTATCCGTACGAGCCGTGCTGCGCTGTGCCGGACAAGTGGGCGACAAGCTTTAATGTAATGTAAATACAAATATATCCTTTATATCTTGTGATGAAAAAAGTCGATTATTATTATTATTATCAAATAAACATGATTTTCGATAGAAATTGATCAATTTGCAGAATTGTTTATACCTTTGCTGTTGGGTCTTATTCCAATCACATTGCTGAAAGTCTGTCATTGAAATATCGACATATCTTCTAAGCATGACAACTTTTTGTCTTTATAAGAAGATAATTGAATTTTCAATGAGATTGACCCAGTTCACTACTTCCTAAGTTTCCAGTACATTTATATTGTATTTTAGATTGTGTTGGAAGGGGTCGTGAAACATCCTTATGCCATTGCGGTGTTCGAAAATAAATTGTACTGGTCAGATTGGTCAACTCGTTCCATCCAAACTTGCGACAAATTTACTGGCAAAGATCATCACACTCTGGTTAAAGAAGATAAGTATATATATGGAATCAGCATATTCCATTCAGCTCTCCACAGAAGACTTGATAATCCTTGCGCATTGTCCTACTGTAGCGATATTTGCTTGCTGAAGGGAAATACCTATAGCTGTGCGTGCCCTGAGAATAAACTTCTGGGAAGTGATAAGCATTCATGTAAAGGTTAGTGGAAAACATGAAAGCTTCATCTTGATTGTTATTGCACATAGATTTGAAATCTAATATCAAAAATATGAAAAAAATTAGTTTGACATGTATAATTAGCAAACATTTTTGAAGCGAACTAATCATTGTCGCTTGAGATCTGAATGAAATAATAATAATGGCTGTTGAAAACTATTATAAAAAGAGTGAAACGTTAACAATATATGAAAAATGATAGTATTATTGAAAAAGAAAGAAAACTATTTCAAACCAAGCCACTTAACCACTTTCAGATTATTATTATTTGCTATTGAAATATCTAGATTGAATTTCGTAGTCGTTCCAAATCTTCCTCTTGATTTTTGTTGTTTATAATTGATATTCCACCAATTGTTCATATCATTAGTGAAATAGGTCACAATATTTTTTACAGGTTTGTTTACTTCCAAGGAGGAGAAAATTTCCTAAAAAAAAATCCCACCTTCTGGAACTTTCAACAATATTTATAATTTTGATTTAGCGGGCGATGCGCTGACCGATACGGACCTTTGAATAATAATAATTATTTTAACACATTAAATATCATTATTAAGAAAAAAAAATCACATACCTTCTAGACACTTGAATAAACGAAAATCCAAAGGAATTTTTTTTCCCGTGATTATATTATTAGATATACTTCAGTGTATTAACTAATTTTTACAAGTTTTAAATTTACATAAAAACCCTGATAGTTTTTAAACTTAAAACCTCAAATTTTGTTCACATCTTGGAGCTGTTCTTTAAAGCTTTCAAAAAAGATTCCTGTTGGAAAAATTAAAAAAATTTCATTTTCCACTTTATTATATCAAAATCAGAAAGTGAAAAATTCAATTAGAGCAATGAAACATTTTTTTCAATATTCAAATTTATTCGTATTATTATTTTTTGAAGTTACATAAAAATGATTTTCCATAATTTGTAGCTCTATTTATTTAAAAAATTGTTATAAACAAATGTATTGTTTATAACATATTTGAAATTTTTTTTGGGGGGATTTTTATCGGTGATGAATATTATGATTTTTAGAAACAAGATCGTTTCTTGAAAAATATTTTTTATTGCTTACAAAGGCATTTGTTGATCAACCATTTTTGTGCTACTAAATATAGGTATTAAGTAATGATTTTTTTAAAATCATAATTTCTATGTCTCTTTGATATTCTGAAGAGAAACTTTTTTTAATTTATATTTTCTTTATTAAATAAACAATTTGTTTTCTACAATATATTATTTTAAATAGGTACTACAAAAAAATCAAAAACAACCATGTGTCACTTTTTGTGTAAAACATTTACCTCTAATTTTAAAACATTTTTTAATATTTTTCTTTTTTTACACAAGAAGTGTCACATGGTTGTTTTTGTTTATTTGGTAGTTTATAAAAAAAATACATCGTAAAATTTAATTTGTTCAAAACAAATTGTTCATTAAATAAGTAAAGAAAATATTAATTAAAAAAAAGTATTTTTCAGAATATCAACGAAAATAGAAATTATGAAAAAATTGTTCCTTAATATTCATATTTAGTAGTCAAAAAAACTGTTAATCAACAAATGCGTTTTTAAGCAATAACATTTTTTTTGAAGAAACGATTTTGTTTTGAAAAAGTATAATATTCATCACTGGTGAAAATCCCTTAAAAAAAGTCAAATATCTTATAAAGAATACATTTGTTCATAACAATTTTTTAAACAAATTATGAAAAAACATTTTTATGTAACTTTTAATAATAAGAATATGAATGAATTTAAATATTGAAAAAAAAAATTGCTTCAATTGAATTTTTCACTCTTTAACGCCTGTGATTATTAATAACAAAGTGGAAAATCAAAATTTTCCAACTTTTCCAACGGAATTTTTTTCAAGAAAAGCCCTAAGGAGTGAACAAAATTTGAGGTTTTTGTTTGAAAATTATCAGGGTTTTTATGTTAATTTAAAACTTGCAAAAATTAGTTAAGTAACTAAAGTACATCTGCTGATTAACGGAAAAACATATTTTAAATATATTTTTTTAACAGATATGTAAGAAAATAATCACGGGAACATTTTTTCCATGGATTTTCGTGTATTAAAGTGTCTAGAAGGTATGTGCATTTTTTTTCTTGATAATGATATGGGTTAATGGGTTAAAGTGATTATTATTGTTCAAAGGTCCGTATCGGTCAGAGCGTGCGGGACGCGCATCGCCCGCTTTTAGCGCTATTTTTGCCTCTTAATTAAAATTATAAATATTGGTGATAAGAGTTCCGGGAGGAAATACTTTTTTCTAGGAAATTTCCCCCTCATTGAGGATCTTTTTTCAAATTTCGAATATCTTTAAAATTTTCGGAGATATTTGCAAAAAACCAAACTCCTCTTTTTTTTACTGAATTATTTATAACTTTCGCAATTTTTTCGAGCCCCTCTTGAAAATACTCAAAAAGTTGCTAGAGGTCATTCCGAATCGAATGAGCCCTGGATCATAATTTTCAGTGAGTTTATACAAGTGTATTGTGGGCTTCTTGTAGTTTAACTTGAATATACACTCTGTAATTCAATTTTAAAGTTTTTCAATTGGTTTCAATAACGAATTTGTTGCCATTTCCCATACTGATAATGAATGAATATAAGTTTTTGAATAAACTTGTGAAAAATATATCAGCTGTAATTACAGTGACAAAAAAAAAATCTATGAAAATACGTGTTAGGAATCACACATTAAAAGGTAAGACCTCGTTAATCCTTAGCTCGCACAATCTTCGACTTCTGAGGGTTGTCGTTCGTAGGGGTGTGACAGCTGGTTAACGGAAAAACTGATTTAAAACAGAGCAGAGATTCCAGATTCGAAGGATTTGTTGATTATTTCCTTCATAATTGTGACCAATTCCCATCTCACATATTCAATAGCGTACTCGTATACTGAAATTTGATTATATCCAGAGGATTCTGATTTATTTACGGGATGATCAAAAATCAAACTGAAGCGTAGTAATTACATTTCACCTAATGAAATATTCTGAAAACTACAAAAAATAATAGTTCAGAAACGAACGTATTCACGTTAAATGTATGAATTGTGATTAAAACTCTATGAGGTACATAATTTTTGGTGACTTCAATTCGAGTTGATGCGTAGCAGCTGAAAGAGTTACCTTGGAACATCTCTTCTAAAGATCTAAATTCTGAACTCTTTTTCCGATATTGAAGTGTATTCGATGCATCTTACTATTTCTTCCAGTCCTGAAAGTATTGATATTGCGATAATTATGAACGGCAGATTCCATGCTCTACTTTGACAAACATCATAATGTGTTGATTATTTTTTTCCAGATATTGGACCCACAGAAACGTTGATCGCTGGGACTCAAGATAGTTTAGTTCATATAGAGCACAAATTTTTGGGAAAACATGATGTCACGTATCTGCCCAGTATAGTTAAAAAAATTGGTTGCTTGGCTTATGATAGTATTAATAATTCACTACTGATCAGCGACTTGGAGTTGAAAAAAATCGTTAACTTGGATTTGGATGATGGAATCAATAAAGTTCTTGAAATTGATGGATTAGGAAGTATAACAGCAATGGATTATGGTAAAAAAATTGTTACTATTGAATAACGGGAACACTAATGATATTTATTGTAATAATTCATATGTTATTGTAAATCTGAAGGTATGATTGAATCTGTTATAGAGTAGAGTAGTTATGTGAAATAATGTTTGACTTTCAAATGCACTATTAACTTCAATTATCCCAAGAACTGAAGGAATAACATAAAATAACAATAACAACATTCAGCTAGTTGAATCTATTGCGAAATACATTCTTTGGTCATTTACATTTTCAATAATAATAGAAATTTTGCATTGGTGAGTTTTGAATTTTCTGAAATGGTGAATTTTTCAATATCGAGTGACTTTCTAGGTGATTCAGAAAATTATATGTATGTCGAATATTTGAATATAAATAATATTCTTTCCAATAAGATTGACGTGTGAACTCCACGATAAAACAAAAATTTCCAAATTTTATTAACTTACCGAAATTGATGAGAGGAGTTTTGTAATTAATTCATTTTGGTTATGATTTTACAACTAACTAAACACTAAATAATCATTTAGTGTTCAACTGAATAAATCAAATTATCAAATACCTCGTGAGAATAAATGATCATCTAATAATCATTTCGAAAATAACAACATGTAAATTCATAAATTGATTATAACGGCTTTTCATATTGAAAAATCATAAATTTTGAAAGTAAGAAATACTTCTACCAAAAATAGAATATTTCCATTATTCCCAATTAGGAACTCTGATATGAACTATCAATGTACTTACGGTCTAGGGCAATTTTCCTCACAGAAATCGATTTATAGTTGGACACATTCCAATAAATTCTAATTTTCAGATGCTAAAGGAAATAACCTCTATGTATGTGATAGGGAGAAACGAACCTTGGAAGTAATCAGTCTCAATACTTTGTCAAAAAAAATTCTTCTGAACTTCATGAACGGGGAAATTCCAGAAGCTGTGGCTGTGGTTCCGGATGAAGGGTAAGATTTCGGTTTGGAAAATTTTCATCTTTTAGAATAACGGCGAATAATTTCTCTATATTGATGATATTCGCCATAACCACTTGTGTTTGGATATTTTTTTCCAATAATGTTGCAAAAAACGGAACTCTTACTTCAATAATTGTGCTTAATTCATAGAGCACGCACACCAAAAACATGGAGCCTGATTAGGGCTAGGAAATCGGATAGGATGAAGGCTTTAATAATTGAATAGAACTGGCCGATACTTGATGAGAACCCATATTGAAACTCATTGATACAGTTTATTATATGATTTTCACTATAGAACCTTTTATAGTGAAAATCATACAAAAACCTGTATTAATAAGTTTTGAAGGCTTTGAGACCAGCCAGTCCTTTTATTTGCCTTGAAAAAACATTAGAAAACTACTTGATAGTTTTTAGTGAAAATCGTACAATAAACTGTATTAATGAGTTTTGAAGGCTTTGAGACCAGTCAGTCCTTTTATTTGCATTGAAAAAACATTGGTAAACTATTTGATAGTTTTTAGTGAAAAATCATACAATAAAGTGTATTAATGAGTTGTGTAGGCTTTGAGATCAGTTAGTCTATTATTTGCCTTGAAAAAACATTAGAAAACTACTTGATAGTTTTTAGTGAAAATCATACAATAAACTGTATTAATGAGTTTTGAAGGCTTTGAGACCATTTAGTCCTTTCATTTGCATTGAAAAAACATTGGTAAACTATTTGATAGTTTTTAGTGAAAAATCATACAATAAAGTATATTAATGAGTTTTGTAGGCTTTGAGACCAGTTAGTCCTTTTATTTGCCATGAAAAAACATTAGAAAACTACTTAATAGTTTTTAGTGAAAATTATACAATAAACTGTAATAATGAGTTTTGAAGGCTTTGAGACCAGTCAGTCCTTTTATTTGCATTGAAAAAACATAAGAAAACTATTTGATATTTTTTAGTGGAAATCATACAATAAACTGTAATAATGAATTTTGAAGGCTTCGAGACCAGTCATCCTTTTATTTGCATTGATAAAACATTAGAAAACTAGTGATACACTTTTCGGAACTCTTGGTGTAGTAACGAATATTACTGGAGTTTTTGCCCAACACCAAATCGTTATTTTTAACAGCTCGACACGTGTTTCGATCACTAAGTGATCATCTTCCTCTTGAACACATATCGAGGTGTTTAAAATAACGATTTGGTGTTGGTCGAAAACTCCAGTAATATTCATTAGAAAATTATTTGACAGTTTTTGGTGAAAATCATACAATAAACTATATTAATGAGTTATGAAGTCTTTGAGACCATTTAGTCCTTTCATCTGCACTGAAAAAACATTAGAAAACTACTTGACAGGTATATCAGGAGCTAACTGACTACTACATCAAGACTAACGTGAGTACACGTGAGGTTTGTCAATGGAAACGGCTTTATGTAAGGTAACAGAAAAAGCAGAATATGCTTAAAAAATTAAGAAGTAGTTTTAGTTGTTGCTTAGCGCCTTCCATTATATGTCTTCTGAATGAAATATCTAGGCGTCAAGAAGGAGAGGTATCGAGGTGGAAACTGTAGATGGATAAACTGTATGTTCTAAGGAAAATTGGTATGAACGACCATTATGGTAGAAAAAATAGGTGTACGAGTAGCAAGAAGTATTGTCCCTGCTGTTGTGGACAAAATTGATATTCAGATGACTCAGTTATCTTAGTTCAGGGCAAAAAAAATAATAGCAGCCCCTGAACTGCATAATAAGATGCACCGAAAAAGAACGACTTTACAGCCATCCTAATCGACCATAGTATCATTCGCCAAGAGTACTAGCACCTCTTCAAGTCCGAGGTGTAAAGTTACAATTGTCGGGGGGAAATGATTATCTGGGAATAAGTAGAAAACCTATATATGGACAGGATAAAAATCGCCAAAGTAGCACTTACGTGGAGACTTGGTTATAATGTTGTTATGATTTATCATAACAAATACTTCTTTGGTTTGAGGGCCAATGATGAAGAAAAAAATACTGCTGTTAACAAATTAAGCACAGTGCAAATATCTGGCGTCTATGTAGGGAAATATGCTAATTGAGACTAATTGAGTCCAAGGCTAATTAGGTCTAAGGCTAATTAAATCCAGCAATGCATATGTGGTTCAACCTAGTTCCAATGATGTGACCTATAACGGCTGGAAACTGGTGTTGCATCATGAATTATTTGTTTTTGGGCTATGTCTTTGATTTTGAAAACTAAATAAGTATGAGACCTTTTCCTTCAACGAATTATTTCATGTAATTCTCATTTTTTGTTTTATTTGAATCATTAATCATATCGAACATATTTTGGCAGGACAAATTCAGACCGTGTCTCGTGAACTCTTGAGTCACACTTAAAGAAAGATACCTGATTTGTTCATGAAACTCATAAACTGAAACTGTTGGGATGCCATTCTTTTTTTGAGGTGTTTTTTCGGAGTATCTCGAAATTTACTAATTTTTACTCGGTCATAAATAACAATAAGTGAATATGATATTGAACAAAAAAAAAAAACAAATTTCTACAACTACCCTATCCACTATGTAATTCATCTATCATTTTCAACAGGGTGATGTTTGTCAGTTTGAGAGAAGCAGAAGGTACATTTTGTCATTTGGATCGCTTCTATATGGACGGAACGGGAAGGACACACACCTTAGAAGATCATCTGATAGGCCCTATATCACTACGCTATGACCATGATTTGAACAGAGTTTTCTTTGCTGATGCTGGTACTGGATTGATAGAATCAACTAGTGTTGAAGGTTTGATGACTTATTTTTGAATTTGTTGTAATTTTTTTTCTCTCTCATCTCAATTACAGTGAATCCTCAATTTTGTGAGGCTTCAATAAATTGAAAGGAGATTAACCACGATTATTTTATTATTCAACTGATTTGAATAGAGTCGAAACAAACTGCCCTGTTAGTGAAGATTCTTTATCAATTCGAGTAGATTTGTTTGAACCTTGAAGTGATATAATTGAGTAAATGATCAAGTGCACCTAAAAAAAACATCATTTATGTAGTAACTCCTTGAAAATATAACAACTGATGGTTTCGTCCGACAGGACACGACAGGATAAAAATAATTGAGAAAATAATTTAGAAGTTTCTCTCTCAATTTTTTTCTTTTCTTTTTTCTTTTATTATTGATAAGAAAAATAAGTATGAATATTTAATGATGTTAAAACCTGAATCTTCCGACCCAAAACTTTTTGTCATTGCCGAGAAATCACAATCATAAACAGAAGCTTGATAAATAATTTTAGAAAAATAATATTATGATGACAAAAATGCTAAGAGGACAATTTTGGAAGATTTGGATTTCAAGATTTATAATTTGAATGACTTTTTTCAGAAATTGTGATATTAATCGAATGCATCAAGTTATAGGATGTATTAAGTTGTTTTGGAAGTTTTGTCCGTTTTAATTTCATGTGTTTTTGCAGCTCCATATCTCAATAAATATTTAGTCTACTGTGTCGTGGTATATACTGTTAGATAGCAGCAGATCAGAAACAGCTCAAATTAATCAATCAGGCATTTGACAGTGATAGTGTTGATTCGTGAGAAGTCTGGTGGGATGGTGGAAGAACTGAGCGTCAGCTTCCATACGGTTTTTGATGGTTGGAAACATATTGGAGAGGTCAAATAGCTCAAAAAGTGCCAAAAGATTTGAACGATCGACAGAAATTGTCACGTTTCGAGGTCTGTTCTTATTTGCTTTTGCGCAACCAAAACGTTCTTTTTTTTTGGTCGGATCGTCATGTATGGATGTTCTGCGACAACAGGAAATGTTCAGGCCTTAAGATGGACACCGATGAGTCACCCAGGCACTTCCTGAAGGCGAATAACCACAAAAAAAAGGTTACGGTATGGCTGGTGTGATTTATTATAACTTTCAGTAACCGTGCCAAACCATTACAGCAGATCCATCACAGCCCTAACCATTTTGTCGTTACAGTAGCAGCCGGCACTGCTCAACAGGAGATGTTCTATCTTGCCCCACGACAACACTCGTCCGCACGTTCCACAAATGGCCGTCCAAAAATTTAAACGATTCGAGCGTCGACTACCATCTTTTCAAGCACTTTCTCACCGGTAGAACCGACAATCAGGACCAGGCAAAACAGCCTTCGTCGACTTAATCGAGTCCCGAGCATCCAATTTTTATGTTAACCAAAAACATCGACTTGTGTTACGTTGGCAAAAGTTCACTGATTCAAGTGGCGTTAATTTCGAATAAATTGTATGAGTATTCACTGAGATATTACAGTTTAAAGATCACTCTTAAAGATGGATAAAACTTTCGAAACAATCCAATGCAACAGAGTCGGTGAAAAATCAATCGTAGAAAAGTCATGAGACGATAAATTTAAATTTTGAACATTTTGTAGACAGGATCTTGGCGTTCATCTACGGATGGGTGAACTGCAACTCTCAGGATAACCTGAGAACTCTCAGGATAGATTTTTTCATATCCCAGAGATTGATTTTTTTGTATAATAATTTATAGGTTTTTTTGAAATAATCACGAAAAGCCTAATTTTTTTAGGAGACGATCGACATGATTTCCGAAGGCTAACAACCCACCCCTCTAGCATCACAACTCTTAAAAATGATCTATTCTGGGTGAACGAAAACTCCAAGCGTTTGTATTGGGCAGAGAAGAAAAGCATTTCAATGTATAACAGAAAAATTACCCTAGGTACGTATTTATTCAAAAATAAATTATTCAATGATGAACATTTATTTATTTCCCAGAAACTGTTTTATTGACTTCAATTTCCTATTCAGATCACCTCACTTCTGCGGCAACTCAAGGATAAGCCAATGCATGGGGTCTTCTTCAAAAACATTGAAGGCCTTGGCTTATCGAAGCGCCTGACTTTCGCTTTCCTCAGGTCGAGTGGGCTGAAGTCGGAAACTGAGGGGTTCATCATGGCATGCCAAGATGGTGTCTTCAACACCTTAGTCTACCGCAGTCGCGTGATGGGTATAGGAATTCCTGACACAAGGTGAAGGGCCTGCCATGAGGCGTCCGAGACCCTAATGCACTTGCTATTAGCATGTCCAGCATATGCGGTCTCTGCCTATATCCATCGACATAACGCAGCCTTAACAGTGCTTTATTACCATCTAAGGCACTATTACGGTATCGAGCCTTATGCATTTCACTAGTTCGGACTTCCATTGTCTAATGATTTGAAATCCCTGAAACAACTGAAAAAGAAGAATTAAAAATGAATAGCTGAAAATAACAATTATATCAAGCAAAAAAACTGAAGTGAAATAATAGTGAAATGGAATACAAGTGAAAATAGAACAATTGAACAAAAAATAAAAAAAAAGAAATGAACATGAAAATAAAAATAAAAAGTTAAGAGATTCCAAACCAAGTTAGTTGACGACGTTTCGATTGTGAGTATCTACAATCGTCTTCGGGTGATGATGACTGATTCCTCCGAGAGATGACTATTTATGGGTCGTTCGAGTACTTTCACTTATCCCCGCTTTCCAGTTTTTCCACTTCATTGGTTCAGTGGGGGATGACCGTTTGGCGAGAGTTGGCCATTTTTCGCTTGATGATGGGTTTCCATATGTTGCGTATCTCAACGCTAGCTTGGCTGAATACGTTGTTGGACAACATGTATGCGACTTCCTTGAATTTTCTCCTAAACCAATGTTCCTCTACGTGTATGATCTCAGCTTGGGACCACTCGATGTTGTGTTGATGGGTCCAAACATGGTCTGCTATTCCTGATTTGGTGGTTTCCTCTCGCTGTGTGTGTTTCTTGTGCTCGGCAAGCGAGGGGAAACCAGCAAATCAGGAAACAACTGAAAAAGCAGACCATGTTTGGACCCATCAACACAACATCGAGTGGTCCCAAGCTGAGATCATACACAGAGAAGAACATTGCTTAAGGAGAAAATTCAAGGAAGCCGCATACGTGTTGTCCAACAACGTATTCAGCCAAGCTAGCGTTGAGATACGCAACATATGGAAACCCATCATCAAGCGAACAATGGCCAACTCCCGCCAAACGGTCATATTCCACTGAACCAGTGAACCGGAAAAAATGGAAAGCGGGGATAAGTGAAAGTACTCGAACGACCCATGAATAGTCATCTTTCGGAGGAATCAGTCCAGTCATCACCCGAAGACGATTGTAGATACTAATAATCGGAACGTCGTGAACTAACGTGGCCTGGAATCTCTTAACTTTTTATTTTCATTTTTATTCCTTTATTTTTTGTTCAATCGTTCTATTTTTACTTGTATTTTATTTCACTATTATTTCATTTCAGGTTATATTTGCCTAATATAATTGTTATTTTCAACTATTCATTTTCAATTCTTTTTCTTAGTTGTTTCAGGGATTTCAAATCATTTTATATATTAGACAATGGAAGTTCGAACTACTGAAATTCATCATGAAACATTGTCAATCACCTTCAAACTAATGAGCCTGATGTCCTTCTCGAACACCTTCTTGGACCCAATGATCAATTATTTCACGGTGTGAAGAGTGGTCGTTGATTGATAATGCTGGTGGGCTTCTCCGAATGTATCGGGGCTTCAGGGAATAGCGCAACTTCGGTAAAAAAATAATGATAATAGGAGTTTGTATCCCAAATCGTCTGTATCACGAGGTTGTACTTCTACCGACAACAGGGAGGCCATGGACTTTTGAGTTGGATATGTCTACATCAGAGAATGGTACTGGATGGAGCCCGTAAAGTCATCACGAGGGTCGCGAGCACTTTCCCAAGCAGCTGGTGAACTCGGTTAATTTTTCGACACTGAATGAGGTGACAACAACTCTGCCACCGAGTTGGAACTCGTTCAGCAAAAGGTCAATATAAAAGCCGCAGAGATCACTTCTGCGGCAGCACCAAGATAAGCCAATGCGCCTGACCTTCGCTTTCTTCAGGTCGAGTGGGCTTGAGTCGGAAACTGAGGGGTTCATCATGTCCTGCCACGATGGTGTCTTCAACACCTCAGTCTACCGCAGTCGCGTGATGATTATAGAGGTTCCTGACACAAGGTGTATGGCATGCCACGAGGCGTCTGAGACTCTAATGCACTTGCTGTCAGCATATCCAGCGTATGTGGTGTCGGCCTATATCCATCAACATAACGCGGCCCTAATGCTTCATTATCACATACGACACTCTTACGGTATTAACGAGACCCTGGTGCTGTCCGACGATCCGGAGGATATTAAATCTGTATTGGGGAACGAGCAGTGCCGAATTTGTTGAAACTATTCGTTTCTCACCCTTAGGTTCATACAAGCTAATAAGCCTGATGTTGCCCTTCTCGACCAACAGAGCAAGACGATATTGTCGTAGAGTTTTCAGCTCCTGGCGAGACGAATATCGTCCAAAAAGAGAGGGAAAAACGGATAAAACATCGAGGTTCACTCTTCGAACTCCGCAGACTACTTTGTCAAGATGGTTGTTTTTATTCTAGGAGTCCTTGGTCGATTGATGCCCTCTCTACTCTCGAATCTCAAAATCATGTCGGCTTGCCGCACTAAGGCAAAACTCTTAGCCGGACAAATGCAGAAGGCTGTCATTGTTGGTTCACTGCGCTTACTCAGGGCACACGATTCTTGGACCCAATGATCACTTACCTCACGGTATAGGGAGTAGGGAAGCCCCGAATGTATCGGAGTTTCGGGAAGTTTGCGCCTGACTAGCGCAAACTTCGGTGGAAAAATAATGATAGACCACATAGGCTTTCTCAGCCTTTATCCATTGATATAAAGCGACCCTAAGAGTGCTTTATTACCACCTATGGTGAGTGGAGTTAGCTCCTGGGGAGACGAATATCGTCCAAACAGGGGAGGAAAAACGGATGAAATATCAAGTTTTTCTCTTTGAACTCCGCATATGGGTGTTCTAATTGTTGACGTCCTAGGTGGAATAATGCCCTCCCTACTCTCGAATCTCAAGATCATGCCGATGCTGCACTGAGACAGAAATTAATTTGCAATTGAAAATTGATAATTCTTTTTCCACTAATGAAAGATCTAGTGTAATCCAATGCTCGCTCTCTAAGATACTTACTGTATCGTCTATCAAGACCGGGTATGCAAGAGCATGGTAAATTTTCATTATTGAGGTTTTTTTCAAAGTTATAGAAACCAAAAAACGATTCAATTAGTTGTATGCGTATATTCCCAATCTGTTCGTACCATGAATATTTTTCGTCAATTGTTGTACCCAAAAACGTTCTGATCAAAATAACCTCAAGTGATTACTTTTTATCAACTTTGATTTTCTCTAATGTTCACATTTTGTTTTTTCCGTGTTGTTGGTGTATAGTATATATTCAACCAATCTAAAAACGTTTTGCCAAATTGCCGTGGACGGATATAGCAACGTACCGCGCGTTTTGTCCATTTTTCGATCGCCATAATAGTCCTACCGGGAGGACTATTCGCAATGTGGCGGATGAATTTGAATCCCCTGGTTCAGTAAACGATCAACTGACACCCGTACGTTGATGAAACGCAAATCTTCCGAAAACATAGTCGCTGTCTGTGAGAGTGTGTAGAAAAATCCGAGGCAGTTGATTTCGCGTCTCTCACAAGAACTCGGCCTTTCGCAGACCACAACTTGGTGAGTTTTGCGCCGTGATTTGGGTCCAAAATTTAACTGACCCAGGAACTGAAGGTAAACGACCATAGACAACGTCGATGATTACCAACTTTCTTAGGCTGACTTGGTTGGTGGTTTCAACAGGACGGCGCTACGTGCCAAATATCTCATGCCACATCTCTGCTGGAGCGATTTTAGGGCATGGTCGTCTCACGTAGAGGTGATGTAAACTGTCCCTCGAGATCGTGCGATTTGACCCCATTAGACTTTTTATTGTGGGGTTTTCACAAGTCGCAGGTGTACGTGAATAAGCTACCAACGACAGCGGTCCTCAAATCCAATCTTACACATGTCTAGCCTAATTTATGCGCCAGAGTCATGGAAAATTGAACGTTTCGGATGCGGTCCACTCAGAGAAGCCATGGCGGACATTTGAACGATGTTAATTTTCCACACATAATGACTGCGGAAGGTCTCACAAATGAATGAAAAATTTCGATGATATCTCACAAACACTTTGTTTTATTTGAATTCAAAGATTTTCCCAAAAAATCTCTGTCTTCCATACATAACTTTTTCAAAAACCTCATACAGAAAACTAGTAATGAAAATGCGGTACATGTAATGTTTCTTGGGATTCATTAAATTTATTATTTAATATTATTGATATTATTATTTAATATTATTGATATTATTATTTATAATTTTCAACACTTTCTGGGTGCCTTTTTTATATATCTGAATTGTTTCCAATTATCTCAAATTGTTTTGAAATTTTCCAGAGTTAGTGGAAAGAATTATCATTTTTGTGATACAAAGAGTTACTACAGCTACACACATTTTTCAGATCTCTCCAGAGAACCAGAGAAACTCCATCTAATATCAGTAACCCCCAGAAAAAATGTGTTGAGCGCTTGTTGGCTCAACAACAATGGATGCAGTCACCTTTGCCTCATGTCGCACAAGACAACGGTGTGCGCTTGTCCAACTGGCTACGAACTATCCGACGACCACAGGACTTGCATCCGACGCGTGCATTGCGACTCTTCTGAATTCTTTTGCCCTCAGTCTAACGTCTGCGTCATGAAGAGCTTAAGATGCAATTCACATCAGGACTGTGCATTTGGAGAAGATGAACTGAACTGTGACATAAACAGATGCACAACCGGGTTCTTCCGTTGCGACAATGGCGATTGCATCAAAGAACAGCTAGTGTGCGACCATCATTACGACTGCAGGGATAAATCTGACGAAGATAATTGCGCTGAGAAGAAGAAACACGTGGGATGTCCGCCAAAGCAGTTTAGATGCGGGAATGGAGACTGCATTTCAGATAGATTCATATGCGATGGTTATAAAGATTGTGAGGATAGCTCGGATGAAAAGGGCTGCGAGAAGATGTTCTGTTCGGATACCGAATTTAGGTATGAAATGAATTATTGTTGAATAATTTAAAACAGTTATGTAACCGTTTCAGATGCGATTCTGGAACATGTATTCCTAGTAGCTGGGAGTGCGACCACGAATATGATTGCTCAGATTCCTCCGACGAACATCCCGGATGTGGTGAGTACATGAACACTCTGACTAGTAACTTGATGAAAATTATCAACACTATTCGTGATGACTTATGAAGCTACCGTGACTTATGAAGCTACCGAAACGCGTCTTTAATAAAATCTATAATCAGTTGGTTGATGAGTAAATTGTAGTTTCAATAATATGTTGAAAAAATCGGTTTTTCCTTCGATCAGCTGTCGCACCCCTACGAACGACCACCTTCAGAAGTCGAAACTTGTGCGAGCTAAGGATTAACGAGGTCTTACTTTTTAAAGTGTGATTCCTAACTACACGGGTTGGACGATAGCAAGTGAAAATCGATCGTTCAGACACACCAGTCAATTCGAGTGAGTGAACAAAGCACCCACGTCGAACCGCCTGGCTATCGACTTGGTTTTCATTATTTAAGTCCTGGCAGAAAATGCTGTTTTCAATATATTTCTTCTCTTGAACTCTCACTACTGCGAATTTGAATACTATTAGAGTTCAATGGATTTATAATTACAACTAGAAATTCGGAAGTTTTGACCCCACATATGCAAAGTTATATGTGATTGATTATCCTTAAAAGCGTCTACATTCTTCAAAATTACAAATGATGATATAGTTGTCGAGAAGACTATTTTCAATGAAACTGGTGACTCCTGAAGCTCCATGTTTCTATATAGTTTTCATTTTATATTGAAGTAGGCTTCTATTTGTTGAGTGCTATGACGTTCAGGCATCCTCAAAATGGAGTGTTCTCAATATCCATTTCTGTTAAAAAAAAATCTGTTAAAAATCTGTTTTTCCGTTAACCAGCTGTCGCATCCCTACGAACCATAACCCTCAGAAGTCGAAACTTGTGCGTGCTTGAACCACCGACCAACACCGCGGTCTATTCGAGTAAGTGGATAAAGCACCCACGTCGAACCGACCGGCTACCGTCGTCCGTTATTCGAATTTTTGTCAATACTGTTCATGAACTGTTGAACCTTATTAGTTGTAAACAATAAAGAATCAATCATCCAGGCGTCGAGGAGAAGAGGGTTGTCAATCCCTCTTCTCCTCTAACCTACAAGCTGTAGGTGGATAGACTGCATGCTTAGGGGAAGATTGGTATATACAACCATTATGGGGGAAACAGTCGTGGCACCGGTAGCAAGGAGCTGTCCTCAGGGAGGGGGTTCTATCTCCTCTGTTATGGAATCTTGTAATGGACGAGCTATTATGTCTCCTGGACCACAATGGGTATAAAACACTGGGCTTTGCAGACGACTTAGTCATTTTAGTCCAATGTAAATACAATAATGTAGTGAAGGGATGCATGCAGCAGGCCCTGAATATTATAACAAGATGGACCGAAGAAGAAGGACTCAACATAAGCCCATCTAAATCGACCATAGTAGCATTCACCAAGAGGACTAAAAAGGAGGGTCTCGTACCTCTGAAACTTCGAGGTGAAGAAATATAAGTGTCGGGGGAGGTTGAATATCTGGGAGTAATTCTAGATTCCAAACTGACCTGGAACCAACACTTGGACAGGATAAAGAGGAAAGCGCAGGTAGCAATGATGCTCGCCAGACGTATCTATGGAAAAACATGGGGGCTAAAACCAGACATGGTATATTGGCTATACACGATGGTGGTTAAACCTATGATAACATACGCATCTCTGGTCTGGTGGCCAAAGATGAAGCAGGCAACCGCCATCAACAAACTAGGCAAAGTGCAAAGACTTTCATGTTTGGGAATGACGGGAGCAATGAGAACTATACCAATAGCTGCATTGGAGACACTCCTGAATTTACCTCCTTTACACTTTGTGATAACGGGGGGGGCCGGATGGGCCAATTCAGACTGGAAAACTCACAGAACTACAAAAGAACAGACCGAACAGAAATTTCGGAACAAGTGGAGGAGCACATATTGAATATGTGCACGGACTACATGACACCGAAGTACACCTTCAACACAAACTTCACGACCAAAATCATAAGCCGTGAAGAATGGAAGACCCTTAGTCATCCCGGTATACAGATGGATCGAAGACCAAACATGGAACGGGAGCTGGAATATACTGAGCGGATAGACATTTAAACTACAGCTATCCGCTAGGACTATACACACCCATCTTTCAGGCGAAAGTGCATGCTATCTTGCAGTGTGCAAGGCTCATTAAATTGAGACCTCAAAGAAATGAGAGGATCAATATTTTACCAGACAGCAAGAGCGCACTAGGTGTTCTGACAAACCCGAAGGTGACATCAAAACTGGTCTGGGAATGCCATAAAGAACTGAATGACTTGCAAACAGGAACAAATTAACTTTGTACTGGGTGCCAGGGCATTCAGGAATCACAGGTAATGATAAAGCTGATAAATGCACTAGACGCGGATCATCAACTTCATATATAGGTCCTGAACCAGCTCTGGGGGTACCAAAATCATTGGTATGAAACCAGATTAGGACATGGACCAATAAGAAGCACATAGAGTACTGGGCAAAAGTACCTGGCAACAAACACAGTAGAACCTTCATTAAGGAACCGTCCGAGAAAAGAACCGAAGAACTACTTCAATATAGTAGGGATCGGCTCAGAATAATTACAGGGTTACTAACCAGTCATTGTCCGCTTAGAGGACACCTGAATAAAATGGGGCTGTACAACGGAGACCTCAGCTGCAGATTATGCAACGAAGAGATAGAAACAGCTCTACACATCTTATGCGAATGTGTGGCACTGAATCACAGGAGACAGGCAATATATGGACATACGAAATTACGTCCAGGAGAATATGACGAACATCCAACACGGAACCTGTACAAACTAGTACAGGGAACGAGACTGATGGAATGGGTGTCATGAGAAGATGGGAGAATGAACGCAATAAGTCCAGGAGGCTGCAGTGTTTTCTGGAGACTTCGACTCAATTGACAAGTCAGACAGCTCCCAAGGTACCAAAAAAAAAACAACGAAAACATTTATTATTATTATTGTATCAACGTTTATCTGTGGAAAATGAAGTAGAAAATAATGTTTAGTTAATATTTGATAAAATTTGTGATGGAATCGGCTGGTACTTGATGAAAATCCATTAAAAAAAACACTTTGTTGTGAGGTTTTCACTAAACAGTTTTACAAAATCGCAACACGTGTTCCACTATACATTACCTTCTTGAGCAAAGACACACCAATGATGAATATAAAATAATTTTTTTTTTGTTTATTATAGGTAAACACAAATTATTGATTCGAATACAATGACTCTTTCACGTACCAGAGCGTTAACACTTTTTTAGAAGTATTCTAGATGGGCTCTTTCATTGGGACGATTGGACTTTGATTTCGATACCATAAGCATATGCTCATGATTCGTTACCAGTTATAACCCTTTTTAATTTGACGTCATTCAACAATTCGTGAGCAAATTTTTTGATTAATTTTTTGATAGCAAAAAATCACCGAACACGCAAAACACCTTGCCTCTCACCAAAAAACTGAACATACCTAATCGCTAAAACTGTGAACATATGTTCGAGACGGGTTTGCCAACATGAAAAAATTAAAAAAATCGTTAATCGGAAGTACATAGCCCCCGAAATTTAAAAATCTATGGTCAGAGTGTTCGATTTCCAGTTTCCACTTCGAAAATGATTCAGTTTTTGACCTCTCAGTAACACACTTGACAATCGATACAAACGTTTTGTTTCAAAAACAGCCATCAATAATATATTTCACAGGTATATAACCCCTGCCAAAAATTCTGGTTAGTAGAGGCCCAGAAGTAGCTATTTTTGAAACAAAAATCAAGTTGTATAGTCGAAGTAAACGATATTGTGCACTCTTAAAGTTGACGGCACTATCAAAGGCCAAAAAACCAATACATAGAAATGAACCGGCAGCGAACTAGTCCACGTAAACTGTAGGCTTGGTGGTTCGTATTGGATAATTTTTACTAACAGAGTTTTATGTTTGGTTGAAGAGTCATAAAATTAAATTTGAAGTCATGTTACGGTAACGAATAGAAATCGGGAATGCGGGGATGGTTATCGCCGTCGTGTTCAGTTCAGGAACTGATCGCAATTTGAGTGCTGAAATTCGATATTGTTGCAGTTATAATTACTTGAAATTTTTGTTATCTGTTCAAAATGTGGCGTCCTTGGACAAGTACTAATAGTAATAACGAGTGTGATAACAATGCATACTTTTTCCAGTGTAGTAATTAAAATAGCGATGGTGAACAACGCGAAAAAAAAAGATACCAGTGAATAAGATTCGGATTCATTTGAATATTGGAACACAGAGAGTATGTTTAAGTGTATATAAGAATCTACATTTCGAATTGGGTTTCGAGGGAAACAAACTATCACAAGCAACATCAGATTTGACCGAAACTCCTTTCACAGTTTTACGTAAAATAGTCAAAAACAAACCTTATGAACGCAAGACGCGATGATATACAGGATTACCAAAACCCTCAAATGTACATCTGATAAAATCATTGAAAAATACAATATACGACTGTTACAAAAGCAATGAGATTTCTATAACTGAAATCATAAGAAAGAAATTGAATACTTCCGGCCATAACGTGAGCTGCTGTGACAAAATTCTTCAGAATTGGATAAAGAAACTATGATTTAGATTCAAAATAATAAACAAATGTCAAGCAGTTATGGAAAGCAGAAGAATAGTGGAATTACGTAACAAATACTTAGAACAAGTAACTATATATAGACAAGAACAACGGCAAATTTTCTATTTGGATGAAACTTGGTATGACACTCACGAAACAGTTACGAAAGGGTGGACTGATGGTTCGAGAATGTGTGCGCCTAACATGCCTGCAAACAAAGGATCGCGACTAATCATTGTGTATTGCGGAGGAAGTAAAGGTTGGCTTCCGAATTGTTTTGAAATTGTGTGAAAAAAAACTTGAGGACTGCAGTGTTGTTGACTATCATAAGAACATGGAAGATAATATTTTCGAGGAATGGTTTGAAAACACATTGATCCCAAATTTGAATGCTAATAGTGTTATAGTTCTTGACAACGCTTGCTATCATTCGCGACAGCTCCGAATAAAAATTCGAGGAAAGATGGAATACAAAGTTTTTTAATGGATAACTATTTGTATTTTGAAGATTACTATACCAAAAATCAGCTTCTTGAAGCTTTACAGACAAAAACATTTGAATAAGTGTATGCCCTTGAGAGTATTGTTGAAAAGTATGGACACCATACTGAGATTTTCCCCCTATTTTTGTGTTTTCAATCCCATCGAGTTGATTTGAGGAAAATTGAAATAAATCAGGCGTAAAAACAATTTTCCAATATTTGAGGTAATACAGCTAATTAAAGAAGAATAATATAATATTACCGAAGAAGACTGGCAGGAAGGGAATAAAAAAGTAATTTAGGTTAAATAGAATATACGGAGATTGAACACTTCCATATTAATGGTGGAAATAAATTCATCAGTGATTTAAACAACGACAGTGATAGTGAAACAGAAAATATGGAAGAGGAATCATTAGAAGCTTTCGAAGAAAGTTAGTGAGGTGTTTTTGAAGTGAGCGATTATATATATATATATATATATATATATATATATATATATATATATATATATATATATATATATATATATATATATATAACTTTTTTCGAAAAGTTTCAATGAAGTTTAACTTTGGCACTTGTTTGTGCTTTAAATTTAACTTAAAATGATGCGGCCAACTGTCAAATTTTTAACAGTTATTGTTGCAATAATGTTGTCTCTTCAGGAAAGAATAGAAATAGTTTTAATATGTGGTGAGAATATACCATACCGGCAAGTAGCTAACATTTTTAATGAACGGCATCCAGAAAACAATGTTCAACATGCTACTGTGTCAAGGATAATGTCGAAATTCAGAGAAACAGGATCCGTAGCAAATCAATTTAAGAAAAAGCACACTCCAAGTAAATATGCTGAGGAGGCCCAACTTAACATTTGTTTAAAAGTTATTGAACACGGGCAAACGAGCATTACCGATATTATAAATAATACCGATTACAAGAGAGAAAGTGTTAGAAAAATTTTATTAAAGAATAAATTTTGGCCTTACAAGCCAAAATTTATTAACACATTAAAAGAACGAGATTTTGATGTCCGTTTGGGGTTTTCATTCTGGTTTCAAGGAGAGAGAGAAACAAATGTAAAGTTTCCGTATAAAATTTTATGGACAGATGAGGCAAAGAAAATCCCAATTTCACACTTGAATGTGGTGATCAGTATTCCTTTAAAACTAATGTATGGTGTGGGATACTTACCGACTAAATAATTGGGCCATTTTTCTTTAGGGAAAATTTATCATCCGTCGGTTATCTCAACCTTTCAAATAATGAGGTTAGTGAAGTTTTAGATAATATGCTTTTAAATATTATATACGACCTATGGTATCAATACATCGTGTGATGTATTGGCGCACCAATACATCACACGGTTGCTGTAAAACAGTCCCTCCAACAAATGTTTAGAGGCAAAGTTATTGGACGTAACTGAGAACATTATTGGCCACCTAGATCACCCGACTTGACGCCTTTGGACTTTTTCTTGTGGGGTTACCTGAAACAAAAAATGTACCGAAGTAGACCATTTACTGACATACAACATCTGGAAAATACCATTCGCGAGTGCTGTGCAAATATAAATCCTCGATTTATTAAAAATGCAGTTACAGATGTCAGTAGAAGGACCATAATTTGTATTGAACGTGGAGGATGACATACTGAAATGTAGGCTATAAGTGTTTGACAACCTCATTTAGATCAATAATTAATTTTTTGTACCCATTTGTATTTTCTATAATATTATTGTTTTTCAAAATTTATAATAATAATAATAATAATAATAATAGTTCTATCGATATTATTTGCATTTTTTTAGTTGCCTCTGCTTTTTCGAAATCAAAGGTTTGTTTAAGAAAATAGCCAAGTGATTGAAACTTTGCACCAGTCATGTTGAAATTTTTATAGCAAATTTTTAATTTCTGTCTAAAAATGTAAAAATATACCAGAAAAGTTAATCTCCATGATGAGTTTGTTATGTATACATGAATTGATGACAATTAACCGAACTTGTTTTTTAAAATAAAGGGGATATCTGTCAAAAATAAGCAAAACGTTAACTTTATCCTAGTTGCATAAAATTTGGCATATGAATATAAAATTGCCCTAAACACAACTTTTTCAAGTAACTTTTTGTTAAATTCGATTTAGAAATGCACTTTGAATTTAACAAACACTGCGCGTCAGTGGGTCGCAGTTGGCCGCATCATTTCAAGTTAAATTTGAATCACAAACAAGTGCCGAAGTTAAACTTCATTGAAACTTATCGAAAAAAAAGTTTCCCATATGGTGCGCACTTTAATGGTGACACTGTATATATACATTGTGACATGCTAAAGTTTGCCCCTTTCCTCTCATGCAGACCTATGACTTTGTAGGTACGTGTGACAAATACCCAACGGAAAAACAACAACTTACCCAGCTAATGCCGCGCAGAGAGTTGAAGTAAAACCATCAAGCACCTGCGCAACGTCTTCGACTTGGAAGATTCGTTGCAAGTTAATTCTCACTATGAAAAGCAGAAATTGATTTTGTTTGGTAATGACCTCAGCCATAGGCACCAAAAGAAATATATACTATACCGAATTCAACCCTGAGTTCTGTCGAATTACCGCCGAACACGCAAAACATTTCTAACTTGTATGCCTCTCATCAACAAAATAAACATGCTAAATAGCTGTACCAACATAAAAAACAATGGAAATTGTTGATCGAATGTACGTAGGCCGCGTAATGAACATCCAACTTATTCTTTGAAAACTCCACGTATATGTGTAATTTCATAAACTACACCTCACGTTTTGATCTTCACAAACTTTATTTGAAAACATATGTCACATGTTTCGCTAATACAGTAGCTTTTTCAATAGTGCCTTGAATTCTACAAGTTGCTTTTACGCTAATATTCATATACCACACGTAACTGTGTTAGCGAAATATGTGATATATTTTTTCAAATAAAGTTTGTGGAGATCAAATCGTGAGGTGTAATCTGTGAAATTACTATCGATCTTCATCAAGAAACGGCCGAATCAATAAAAAAAACTTATGTATAATATACTTATAATACCATCTTTTTTAAATGTTAAAAAAACGTTCAATAGTATCTGATGAAATATACATTTGGAACTGTCCAATTCGTATCAAAACATACGTTTCATAACTCAACTGAATCAGAAATTAAGCTCCTCAGGTCAACAAGTTAAATTTATCTGTATAAAATGCTATAGAGCCCCCATTTTATTAAAAGATAGAAGCTGATAAACATTTTTCAATTCCGCCAGTGTACCAGTTTGGCATAGAGTAAATATTTATATCAACTGAATGTTTTTAATTCTTTACAAAAGCTTCCATCACCTGTTCTGCAACCATGTTCACTTGTGGAAATGGCAAATGCCTCGATAAAAGTCTTGTCTGCGACAAAAGCGATGACTGTGGCGATAATTCAGACGAAACGTCCTGCTTCAAACGCCCCTCCTCTTGCCTTCCGCAAGAATTTTCTTGTCCTTCGAATACCTCTATCTGCGTCCCTATGTCAGCCAAGTGCAATGGATCCGTCGAGTGTCCTAAGGGAGAAGACGAGGAAGAATGTGGCGACTGCATGCCGGATGAGTTCCGCTGTCTCAACAAGCAATGCATTGCGGCACAATGGATGTGCGATGGCATCAACGACTGTGATGACGGCAGTGATGAAACTGCTGAAGGTTGCTCGCAGAAGAATAAAACCACGGGGGAGATGTCCGTGGTTCATACTGCCTGTGAAAATGGATTCAGGTGAGTATTTTTCGTCTAATATTATCGTTAATTTTGATGCACTGTTTGGAACCTTTGGTGAATATTACTGGAGTTTTATCCCAACACCAAACCGTTATTTTCAACACCTCGACACGTGTTTTAATCATCAAGTGATCATCTTCAAGAGGAAAATTTAACTTTCTCTTGAAGATGATCACTTGGTAATTGAAACACGTGTCGAGGTGTTTAAAATAACGGTTTGGTGTTGGGGTTGAATTCCAGTTTATTCTTCCTCTTGAAGATGATCACTTGGTGATTGAAACACGTGTCGAGGTGTTGAAAATAACGGTTTGGTGTTGGGATAGAACTCCAGTAATATTCATTATTGTCAATATTTATTCATTGCAAACAAAGTGTATTTTGTCAAAAATCCAGAAGTTGGTCGATTTATATGGTTTATCGGCATTTTTCACTACATAGGCACTACAAAAGTGGTTTGGTGGTTCTAAAATCACCACTTTTGTGGTACACTACACTGATAATAGGCAAATGACGGGTTTGAATTTGAAATATTTGAACAGGTGATTGTTAAGAGGTATCTAGGTTACTTTTATTTTGCTCTGGGAAAAATACAAAAAAATCTATATCTATATCATAATTCCAAAATAGTAGACACTACATTTTCAAAAATGACTGACGTTTTTGCCTTAATCTGTCTCTTGCAGATGAGGAAAAATAATGATGAAATATATAGAATCACAACCTTGACAACAATGTTTTCGTTTCAATGCAATAATATTTATGAGAATTCAGTGCCTACTCTTATGGAATTGTAATATAGTTCTGAAATGGGAGAGTTAAAAAATATTATATTTTTCTTATCTAGATGAGTAGAATCGTATGCTTTCTACAGATATTATCATTTACATTTTCTGAAAACAAGGTAGACGTTTTGATGACTCATGTAGGTACATTTTAGGACTGAACAGTTTCCTTTATTATCAATTGTGTCAATTTGGTAATGAAAACAATGAACTACATAAGTTAAAACAGATATATTTGGTCAATTATCAAGAAAGACATAAAAACCTAGTGAACCTAATGCAAATCAAGTAAAAAACTTCGAAACTAACATTATTAAAGAATTCTTGTTTATGTTTTACTCGTTCTCTTCAACTGAAGTTTCATTTATTGTGGAATAATGACAAATTCTTTTGTCTTCTCATTCAAAAAATATTATAAATGAAAAACTACACTTGACATAAAGAACTGAGGTTTTTATGAACCAAAATGTTCATCTACCCTCAAACAACACAAAGCTATATTCATCTAAAAAAAAATTGGCGCCTCTTTCTCAATCACCCTTTCATTTGTTTCATCGAATGTGCATAATAACAAACTAAAGGGAAAAATAATAAATAAATGTATCGTCAGTTTGTGAAATTCTTCAATGTCAGGTGACTTCTGTGATTTTCATCTTCATCCGGCGACTTATCAGAACTTGAAAGTAACTCTTGAAAAGTTGCGACCAACTTCAATATTCGTTTCAATTACTACAGGAGTAAGAATATAATTGATTGGAAAATGTATGGTCAGAGTGTTCGATTTCCAGTTTCCACTTCGAAACATACTTCTCAGTAACATGTTTGACAATTGACACGTTTTGTTTCAAAAATAACCATCAATAGGTAATATATTATTACAGGTACCTCAAAAATTTTAGTTAGTAGCGGTCCAGAAGTGATTAGTTCTGAAACAAATATCAAGTGGTAACTTTATTATTATTGAGAATTCAGAAGCATTGGTGAACTATTAATACTTTTGTACTTATTCACATTAGGATGCAAGTAACATATTTTTTGACTTTTTGAAGTGAAATATCTTTTTTATAAGAACTACGAATAATCAGGATGTTCCCTAGATAACACAGGTGGTTATAGATGTAGCCTACCCCGAAACACGAGGGTAATTACCTCAGCCATAGACACCAAAAAAATACTCTACCGAATTGTACCCTGATCGAGTTCTCTCGAATTAACGGAATATTTTTGAAGTGTTCCTTCCAATGATTTTAAATAATGAGAGAGTTTTGTGCAAAATACGAGAAAAAAATAACAACCGAAGCTACGGAAATTACAGGTTTATTTTGAGCTTACCATGGGAATTTCATAAAATATATTCGAGCAAAGAAGATGACCTAAACAGGGTTCAAAGCTAATTCAGTAATGGAGTTCTACCAGATTAGCAACAAGTGCTTGGTGCCGTTGGTTATAAAAAAAAATCGTGGTCTGCGAAAGGCCAAGTTCTTGTGAGTGACGCGAATTTGACTGCCTGGGATTATCCCACACACTCTCACAGACAGTGGCAGATCTTACATTTCGTTGACGTACGTGTTTCCGTCGATCGTTTACTGAACTAGTAGACTTAAAAGAACCCCGCACTTATGGAAAACCAACTTCGGTGAAAATCGCTGAAATTTCAATATGATGCATCCAATGCCATCCTGAACAAAAGTTATCTTTGCGCCAATTCTCTGAATGCTAGCGTTTGGATTCGACAGGGCGTCAAAGTTTGATATTTTAATAATAATAATAATCATCTTTATTTCAGAATATGTCAACAATACAATAAACATATAATGACAACATATAATGAAATGACGTCACTGAGGGTTACAAGACACAATAATCTTGCCTAAATAGAAATATAAGATGCATAAATGAAGATAATTTTAAAAATTATGATTAAAATACTCCACAATATTATAAGGTTCCAGATGTATGAGTACGTTTTTTATTTCTCTTTTGAATTTATTGATGCTGACCAATGCTTTTATTCTATCTGGTGATTTATTGAACAATCTAATGAACATGTATTGTGGGCTATTTTCAGTTACCGTGAGTCTGTGAACAGGGTATAGTCTATTTCAAAAGAGTGTAGAGTAATAAATCATGAAGTGTCATGAAATTTGCCCGAATTTCGTTGTCGTCCATGGGCGTAGGCAAATCTTAGGATTATTAAACTTAATAATTAAAGTAAATTAAAAATTACAGACATAGATAATAATAAAAGGCCATTTTTGGGAAGTAATTTGGTCTAAAACTAAGTACCTACATGTATTTAGGTAAGTAAAATTTCTTAAAAAAAGATTAAGATTAATTTTAGTGGTTCTTGTAAACTTATTTAATATGCAATTTGGGTTCATATACTTGAGCATGATTTCTCAAAAAAGGGTTAACACTTAGTTCCGAGGTGCCATGTCATTATAATAATCCCTTTTTGACCCTGCCCACCAATCATGCAATACCTATTAAACCCAGGTAATTAAGAAAAAGGGTTTAAATATATTGTAATGGTGTCTTAAACATTCGAGTTATGATAGTAATTGTTACTACACCAATTAAACGTACAGTGATATTGTGATATAGAAATAGTGAAAAAGTTATAAAATGGGGACATTTACTCCAAAGAAAAGAAGTGTAAAAAATTCTCTGCTATCTGTTTGCGAAAAAGTTATAATTTTAAATGTATATGATTGCATAAAACACGATCACCCTAGTTTGTCTGTGCAAGAAAGTGTTGAGCGATGTGCCCGAATGACTGGAATTGGACAGTCCACGATTTTTAAATTATTGCGAGAAAGAAAGATATCAGGCAAGTCCATGCAAGAGAAAATCAGGAAGACCAATAAAAATCTTAGATGAAGACACCAAATGTGACATTCGAAGAAAAGTTCATTCGTTTTATTTTAAAAAGGAAATACCCACTCTTGAAAAAATATTTATCGAGATAAGCCAAGATAACGATATTCCTTTGATATCCAGAAAACTTTTATGGAAAACTTTAAAAAGTATAAATTTTGCCTGGGAAAAGCACAATCGAAAGGCACTATTACTGGAAAGTGATGAAATTGTTTGCTGGAGACGAAAATATTTGACAACTATAAAGCAGTACCGCAGAGAGCAAAAGAAAATTTTTTATCTTGATGAGACGTGGATAAACGAAGGTTATATAGTCAAAAAATGTGGCAAGATAAAAATATAACAAGTTCTCGCCAAGCTTTCATAGAAGGCCTTTCGACGGGTATTAAAGTGCCTTCGGGAAAAGGGAAGAGGCTTATAATTGCTCACATTGGAAGCGAAGACGGATTTTTAAAAGAAGGTTTGTTAAGCTTTGAGTCGTGCCGGACGGGAGATTATCATGAGGACATGAATTCGGATGTCTTCGAAGACTACTTCGGGGAAATGTTAAAATTTCTTTCAGCTGATTCGGTCGTGGTTATGGATAATGCAAGCTACCATTCAAGGCGCTTAGAGAAGGTACCAACTTCAGCTTGGAGAAAGCAAGAAATTATTAACTGGCTGTCAAATAAAGGTATTCAGTTTGAGACGAATTCAGTAAAGAAGGAACTACTAGCCATAGTAAAACAACATGAATCTCGCTTCATGAAATATGCCGTAGAAGATGTAGCAGAAAAGTATAAAGTAACTGTGCTGCGCCTACCGCCATATCATTGCGAATTAAATCCTATAGAACTTATATGGGCACAAGTTAAAGGTTATGTTGCAAGGCACAATACCACATTTAAAATGAAAGATGTCAAGGTATTGTTTGATCAAGCCATTATGGAAATCACATCAGAAAACTGGCAAAAAGCAATCCAGCATGTTTTAAAAGAGGAAGATAAAATGTGGGAACTGGACAACTTGGTCGATCAGGTGGTTGACCCTATAATTATAACACCAGGGGATGATGACAGTTCTTCGGATGAAGACTATACTGATGTAGAATAATTTAATTGAATTGTAAATATACTGTAGCGGGATAAGCAATCTGGACAGAGACCAGTGTATCAGTGACAGTGACACTTTTGCTTAGGTTAGGGTTTAGAATTAAGGGTAGTCTGAATAATTATTTTCTCGGAAGGTTCTCGAAAATTGTACCTAGTAATCTCTAGAACATTCAATTAGGGTATAAATAGAGTGTTGTTAAACGTTAAGGGAAGTTCACAGTTTTAGTATTGTTCAAGTGTCAAATTGTAATAACGTATCCAGTAAAGTTCTTGTCGTTTTTGTGAATAAATTGATTTAAAGTCCCCACAAGTGTTTCAATACGTAAAGTTCGTTCGTGTGTGTTTGTGAGTATTTCCCGATTTCGGTTCATATATATTTTATTGTTACATTTTATATTTTTTTAATAACACTGTTCTGCTGTATTAAATTTTTATTTCCTTTAATATAATTTTTATGAATGCATATTCTTTTGGCAATTATCCCACTAGCGCGCCTCTGGCTCAGTATTTATCCGTCGATAACAATGGACAAATCCCTTAAAACAGGGTGATACCTACCTGCTCTTTATGAAACGACATAATTTTGCAATGCGGACTAGGGAAGTGACAGAATTTATTGACGGATCACCCTGTAGCGCTTTTGAATACTTAATGAGATTTTATTACTCTACACTCTTTTGAAATAGACTATAGTTGATATTTCTAGTCCTAGTTTCATATTTGTGAGGGATGTAATTTATAATAAACAAAGATTTATTTTTAAAAAGAACATTGAACATTCATAAATATAAATTGCATAAATGGTCAATATATTGTTTGATCGGAAAATACTTCTGCATGATTCCCTATATGGCATATATAAGATTATTCTTAACGTTCTCTTCTGAATGATAAACACTTTTTCCGTATCAGAACTGCTTCCCCAAAACATGATGCCATATTTAGCAGCTGCTTCAAAGTTTGCATGATACATAATTTTCATTGAACTGAAATTTAGAAATCTATTGAGAGTTCTCATGGCAAACACGACTGAATTTAGTTTCATGCATAATTTTGTTATTTGCTCAAACCACCCCAAATATTCATTGATGTGAACACCTAAGAATTTAGTACAAGGAGCTATCTCTCTCTTTCTATTTTTCATATTTATGCTTGATGGACGTTCTATCTGTAGCTGTCTTGGACGAAACAGGATCGTATTAGTTTTTGATTCATTAAGAATCAATGTTACTTTCAAACCAATGTTTGGTACCGCCAAATAGATTACTTGCATTTTGCATAAGATCAGGAAAATCATCACCCCCGCATAAAAGGTTTTTGTCATCAGCATAGTTTGTAATAAACTGATCTTCTTCAATACTGGTTTCACATAGATCATTCATGAAAATTATGAAAAATATTGGACCGATAATACTACCCTGTGGTATTCCGATATTTGATGATGATATTTCAGATTTATACATTTTCCCTGATTCTTAATGCACACTCTTTGAGTTCGTTCAGTGAGATAAGATTTAGCCCATTTCAGAGCATTCCCTCTAACACCATATCTCTCTAGTTTAACCATCAACAGGTTTCTATCCAAACAATCATAAGCCTTGGAAAGGTCCAAAAACATTCCCAAGGCTAGTGACTTTTTTTCAATAAAAATAAAATATTTTGAGTGAACTGAAAAATGGCCAACATTGTTGACCTTCCTTGGATATACCCATGTTGATTTTTTACTAAACATGTTGCATTCATTGAAGAAGTCAATTAATTGTGTACAATATGCCAATTCAAATATTTTCGCAAAACTTGGTGGTATACTTATGGGTCTGTAATTTTCCATCACTTCCACATCACCCTTTTTGTAAATAGGTTTCACCAAGGACAGCTTCAGTTGTTTAGGAAATATCCCAAATATCAAAGAGTTGTTTATGATATAAGCTAGAACTTCTTTTATGTAAACATATTCTCTTTCATTAGTGAAGTAGGTATTTCATCACCTCCACTACTTTGTTAATTTTTTATTTTATGTCATAATTCTATGATATGATTTGGTGTAACTTTTTTTAAGTATTGGACTTATGATGGAACATCAGGAATATCTTTCATCATTTGGGGTACAACTTTGACGGTTTTTCCAAAAATCCAGAATTTAATTTTCGTCGTATCTATCTGAATTTTATAATGGAATAGTCAACAATATGTGCATCTAAAAATTCAAATGGCAAAAGTTTCTAGAATCAAAACTGGTGGGTATACAGGGGGTTAAACTTTGTTATTGTTAATTTATAGTTAGTATCTCATATTGGAATATTCCCAGGTCATCATGGCTCATCAAAATCAAGTAAATTACTTTGTATGCGATATCCGATCAATACTAGCTCGAACGTCACATCTTCTTCATGAAGAAAAACATGTCAAATAGCTATTTCTGAATTTTTTGAAAAATCATCTGGAATTCAAACGCCAGCATTCAGATTAGTGCGGGGTCCTTTATCCACCACATTGCCAATCGGTAGGACGATTATGACGTCCGTAAAATAAGTCTATTAGACCCTCCACCGCAACCCGTAAAGGTTTTTTTTGGCTCACACCTATTCACACTTGACCAAATAAACCAAGCTTCTTGACGGAGCCAATTAGTTTGTATGGTGAGTGGTCTTTCAGGTCAGATGGTAAGAGTACGGCTCTGTCGAACTCTAAAGACCTGATTCGGTTTCCAGCGGGGCAGGCACAAAGTATGTGCTCTGCTGTTTCATCATTTTCCAAACAGAGGTGACACACTGTCTTCCGACAGTCCAAGTCTCTGCATATGATAATTTAAATAACAGTGACCTGTAAGAAGGCCTGTTAGACATCGTAGTTCATTTCTACTCTAGTCCAACTACACAACTGTTTGGTATCAAGCTTCGAAGGGTGAATAAACGCCTTGGAGTGAGCCACTCCTGGAAGATTTTGCCGGCAGTCCACAAATCTTCTTGCCATCCAGGTGTTTAATCTTTGTTTGGCAAAGCCTGAAGCGCGATACCAATGACAGGTTCTGGTCCGATGAAGCTGGTTGCAGCACCCTTCTTTGCAAGGGATTCATCAGCCTCATTGTCTTCCAGGCCAATATGGCCAGGAAACCAGACCAGAGACAATCTGTTGAGTCTTCCTACCGAGGAGAGTCGTTTTTGGCAATTTGCTACCAATTTAGACGTTGCTCGGTAGGAGCCAAGAGCTTCCAACACCGCTTGACTGTCCGAGAATATTTTTTTGACTTGTGTATGAGGTTGGATTATTCCAATCTCTCCCCACATAATTCAATATTGTAAATTTCCGCTTGAAATACAGTCACATAGGTTCCTAGGGAGTTTGATATCTCTGTCCTGGGTGCGACTGAAAACACTTGCACCAGAACCGGAAGGTGTTTTTGATTCATCTGTGAAGCAACAACTATCTGCTCTCAATACTTTCTTCTCCCGGAGGATCCAGTCCTCTTTATTCGGGACAGATGCAGCTTCAACAAGATGGTCGTTATCAGTTGTCAAAGTTTGAAAGTCCCTGTTGTATTCTTCCGTCACCTTTCAGAAAGTAGGTAGAAACGTGTTATAGTTGTTCATTCAAACTATTCAAAAATAAAACGTATAATTATTCGAAATTTATTTGAAATAATGATTTCAGTCAAAATATATACTCAAAATATTCCAGATTCACTCGTTCGCAATAAAAAATACTAGATAGAAATTCAGTTGTAACATATTTTCACTGGGAGATTAAAAAAACTATTTAATAAAGTTATCTAATTATAACTCCATAAAAACTATTGATTCAGCAGATAAAAATAAAAAAAGAAAATGTTTGAGACTATCCTACACATTTCACATATTTTTTGTCTAGGCACAGATTTGCATAAGACATTTTTTTTAAGAGTTGTTTTTTGTTGTTTCATTGATGAATCAATATTTCATAGGATATTTTGTTTTGTTAATAGTTTGGAAGTTCCAAATTTCGAAAAAAGGCACATGTGCCGTTATTCATAAAACAGAAGAAACATTATCTAGTTGAACCCAAACAATATGTTCACTATTATCAAGACTTTTTTATAATTAAATATTTTATTCCACTTACCAGATTTCATAAATGAACTTTCGTATTATTATCAATTTCAAGATTACCCCAACAATCGATAAGATCCCTTTAAATGTTCCAGGTGTAAAAATGGAGATTGCTTGGATATGAAACTGGTGTGTAATGGAAATCACGATTGTTATGATGGTTCTGATGAGGATGGACTGTGTTCAACTTCCTGTGAAGGATCAGCCAATCGATGTTCTCAAATATGCAATAAAACTCCAATGGGACCGTCTTGCGAGTGTAGATCTGGGTTCATATTGATGGGCAATGGGGTCAGCTGCATGGATTTGAATGAATGCCAGAATCATCCACCAGTATGCAGTCAAATTTGCCACAATCAGGACGGCGGTTTCAAATGCGATTGTTATGATGGCTTTTTACTGAGGTACATTACATTTCATTCAAAAATACCATATGGCTATATATAATATTAAAATGAATGTAACACCTGAAAGTGCAACAATGAATTATTTGTTTTTGTGTAATGGAATTCATATAGATATTTCTATAGACGCTTTTGTCAATGTACATATCATTTTTTCTGAGAGGTGCTCTATAACATATCAGCCAAGCTCATTTCTCAGAAAATCCCAATATTTTTCATGCTATTTTTGTGTATCACGAGTATATCCTCAATATATCAAATATACGTCGTCTGAGAATATTTTCACTTCTCCCAGGAAAATCTAAACTGGAAAAAGAATTTACACTACTGGATTAACTATCGTCGCAATCGAAAGATAGGAATTCGTGTTATGTATGCCATGTTAGGCAACTTAAAATAATAATGACTTCAATAATCAAAAACAAATATAGTATATCAGTATAAGTAAATCCGAGTCTGAGGTGATTTCGTTAAAGCACAACATATATTTTCGAAAAATATTCCTACTAAAGCACCATCATTTTAATTTTCTTGATCTGATACCTTTGGTATGACTTTCTTATATAATAATAATTCATAGGTAAATATATTTTCTTTCCTTCTGGTGATGTGTAATCCTTCCGCAGTTGTAGACGAAAAATTGCATCCAAAAAGAAGGATTTTTTATGGGTGATTTTGCTCCATTTTTGTACCTGCACCCTTGGCGAGGGAAAATCTCACCTAGCTGCGGCCCCAATTCCACCTATCAAGATAATTTATATTATTATAATACAGACAGAAAACATGAATGTGGGTGTGAAAGTGAATTGTCATTTTTGGTGAAGGAAGATTTTATTTTTCTACTTCTCCATCTTTATACAAAAAAAACTTGGGAATCTTCCAAAGAAAGGAAAGAAGCGAATTATTTCAAAATGAACTCTCTACAAAGATGTGTAGATCATGCAAAGAAGTAACTTTCAGACACAAAATGGGAGAAGGGTTATTATGACCAAAATTACAAAAGCGACTGAATCCGTAGTCAGATACAATAGTGAGTATAATAAACAAATTCTTTGTTGTCACATATATCAATCCTATGAGGTCAGAATAATGATTTCTAGCATTACTACAAAATAATCTGAATAATCGTGGCAAGCTGACCGTTATGGAAGAAACAGTATTGGTACAGAGTAGGCCAAATTGGACACTTTCAAAGGGAAACTCCCGTTTTCAAACTAGATAGATGAAAACTGATAACTGTGTCTGACGGTCAAATTTTATGACAAATTTAATGTTGAAAACTGCATATCGTTTCTGAGTCACATCATGTTTTTCGAAAATATGTATTTTCGAAAAGTTGCTGTAACTTTTTTCCTGTTAAAATTTGTTATTTCTATGAGAACACTTTTTTACGTAGAATTCAATTGTATGAAAAACTTATTTTTTCAAATGAGATATCAATAGTTATTGATGGAAAACTATTTTTTCAACGGAACACCTTGTATTCAACGAACTTAGACGTGCGTAGCGTTATAGAACGGTACTTTCAAAAAAATTGTTCTACAGCGCCATCTAGTGGCGAGTTACAGAAAAATTGATATCCTTAAAATCTTCTCTATGAAAAATTAATTATACATGTCAAGTTTCATCACGATCGGTTGAGCGATATAGAAGTTTATCACCTACCAACCAACCAACCAACCAACCAACAAACATCCATTTTTATATATTAGATTTACTACTTATAAATGAAACTTTAACAATAATAATATTAATGGTAAAGAACAAACAATGAAATATATTTATTCAGATAAAGTGTTCGAAATGTCTACCAGATTCTCCTACACATAGGTGTCACATTTTCTGAACGTTTTTTGCCTAATTTATTAGTTCAGTAGGAGTGTCTTCTCTTTGGATACCTATCGTGATAGGTACAAATTATTTGCTGCTTCTTCATTTTTCCCAGTTTGTATAACTATTATATCCCAGACTATTATATCCCATTTTTTATAATTCCTATACTTCTTCGCGGATGTGTTTGAAAATAAAACAGAAACCAATGATTGAAAAGTGTCTTTGGTGCTCAAATCAGAATTTTACAGCTACCAGTAAAGGTTTGCATTCTGTTTTATCGCCGCATCGTCCAAAGCCTACTTGATCAAAGTGTGCGTTTCAAAGTCTACATGAAAAAACTTGAAAGCTCTGTATTTCAAAGAGGACTCTAGCATTACATTTTTGGAAAGGTATTGAAATATGCAGGAATATACAGGGTGTCTCAATAAAAAAATAGTTTTCCATCGATAACTATTGATATCTCATTTGAAAAAATAAGTTTTTCATACCATTGAATTCTACGTAAAAAAGTGTTTTCATAGAAACAAAAAGTTTTCAGAGGAAAAAAGTTACAGAAACTTTTCGAAAATGCATATTTTCGAAAAACATCCTGTAACTCAGAAACGATGATAGATGTCGATATGCGGTTTTCACCATTAAGTTTGCCATAAAATTAGATCCGCGGACACATCTATCAGATTTCGTCTATCTAGTTTGTAAACAGGAGTTTCCCTTTGAAAGTGTCCAATTTGGTCTACTCTGAACAGGTTGCAGGTGATTGACCTCAGGCAGAGGTGAGTTGTCTCTATTGTTATGGAACCGTGTAATGTATGAGTTGCTACGTCTTCTGGAACATAAGGGATATAAAGACGACTCACTCATCCTAGCCAAGGCAAATAGAATAATATAGTAAGGGGATGAATCCAGCAGTTGGACCGAGGAAGGAGGGTTGAACACAAAACAAAGAAAATCGGCCATAGTAGCAGCCCTCAAAAGTCGAACCTTTTTGCGAGCTAATTATTAACGAGATTTCACCTTTCGACGTGCGATTCCTAGCACTGTTTGGAAGATAACCAGCGAAAATAGATCGTCCACCGGGAGATGAATAAATAAATTTGTCGGGGAGGTGAAATATCTGAGGATGATACTAGATCTTTGGTTGACCTGAGTAACAAAAAGGCAGAGGTAGCATTAATTTTGGCCAGAGGCACTTACCGAAAGACATGGGGCTGAAACCAGACATGCTGTATGGTGGATAAACTCTTGATATAACATCTATGGTCTGGTGATCGAAGATGAAGCAGACGACCGCTAGTTTGGGAATGATGGGCACGCAGCCTTGGAGACACCCTTGAAACTCCCTCGTTCACATCTAGTATGAGGTAAGGTAAGAGGGGGAGGTAAGAGTGAGCCATTTTAGACGGGAAAATTCATCGAGTAACAATGAATTGAATAAAGCAGAAATTTCGAAATGGTGGAGAAAAATTATCTGAAAAGATTCTTGGACCACAACGCCGAAATACAAGTTCGGTACAAACTTAGCAATCGAAGTCATAAATCGTGAACAGAGCAAAATAAACAGTTATACCGACACTCAGGTATCGTAGGCAATGAAAACGTAAGATCAACAACTCCATATATCGACCCCCAATCAGTGGTGGGGGTACCAAAATATTTGTCAAGGGATCAGATTTAGGAGTGTGTCTGTAAGAAACATAAATAGTAGTAGGAAAATATAACCCGCGAACATACACACCTGAAAAAAAAAGCTGCAAAAGCATCACCTAGGCTATAGATAAAACAACAAAGGGACAGAGATAGCTCGTCATGTTATGTGGCATGTGAGACACTGGGTCACAGGGGTCTAACAATGTATGGCAAGCATAAGGTATTTCCAGAAAATGATGACAATCATTCAACAAGTAATTGTACAAACTAGTAGGTACAACCAGACTATTGGAGTGGGTATCATGAAAAATATTGGTGGAAATGCTATAAGCCCATGAGGCTATAGTGTTTCCTATGGAATCGAAAAAATGGAAAAGAAGAGCACAAAAATGGAAATTTTGAATGTTTCAGAGCGTCTTAATATGAATCAAAAAGGAAAACTACAAACAACTATTTTAGATCAGTTGGCGTAGATGGCGAAGTCGGTAACGAATACTATTGTTGGTTAAAAAAGTACTTGAACTTACTATGACCATGACTTCAACATGATTCAAAAATATGTGCATCAATATATTGTCTAAATACTAATAATTTGATGTGTACCAAAGAGGAAAATATTTTTTGGCTAGTTATTTTATTAATTAATGTAACCAAGTGAAAAAATAAAGAGAGACATATTGTGAATGTAAATAATTCATAACGAATGTTGATTTTTTTGGTTTCAGATCCGACAAGAAATCTTGCAAAGCAGAAGGAAATCCGATGTCGCTCATTTTCAGTGAATATGGGCAAATAAGGGAACTCTCGCAATTGACTAATATCTTGTCTGTTGTATTTGCCACTCCTGCACCAAAAATAACTGGCCTAGACGTACTTGTCAATCCAAGAACCATCTATTTCAGCATGGAGGAAACTTCCACGATTCACAAAATCGATATGACATCAAAAACGAGACATTTCATAAGGAATATCGGACAACCTCAGGACATTGCTGTTGATTGGTCTACTCACAACATCTATTACTATAACACGGACACCAACTCGAAATCTATCAGTATTTGTAGTTTTGAAGAAAAGTGCGCGAAGTTGATTGATGTTGACATGCACAGGTAAAATCCTATAAACGCTCCATTTGAGATTCGGTGATTATTTATTCTAACAAAATTTTTGTTGCAGACAAGTGGCAGGATTGGTTGTCGACTCTGTCAACAAATTTTTATTTTATGCTTTGAACAGTTGGTACGTGTTCAATTCCCCCAGTTACGTTATCTACAGGTGCAACTTGGATGGAACTGAGAAGACGGAAATAATGAAAACTACAGATGGTGAGTTTTCAGGTTTATATTCATCTCGTTAAAATGCATGTACAAATATTTAGCTCCTGAAATTGTCTCATGAACGAAAACGATATACAGTGTCACACATAAAGTCCGCATCAAATGGGTTTTTTTTTTGTTCATCTCTTCAAGCAACTTTTGATATCTCCATTAGGTTGTGCTTCAAAAATGATGCCAAATGACATGCATATGACCGATCAAGTGATTTTTCTTCCCTGTCCAATTTGACATTTTTTCCAAAAAATGTTCAGAAAAGCAGTTATTGCTCGAAAATCGGTAAAGAAAACAGATGATTTTTTTTTTCATTTTTTACCCATATACCAATTTTTAGCTCTCTAGTACAAATTTAGTTTTTTTACAGTTTTTCGAAAATTTGACATTTGCCGATTTCTCAAATTTAGCCAAACCTCAACAAAGTTAGTGCTTTATGCCTAACTTATCTTTCCAACGCAGTTTTATTACCAATTGCAATTCTAAATACAATTTATTTCGCAAAAATTTAAAACACCAGAAAAATTTATGCCAAAAATAATGCAAAGTTGACACAGTTTTTAAAAACAGATAAATATTTCACTTTATTTCTACTTTTTGCGAAATAGCTTGATACATAAGCATAATTGAAAAACAATATCAATGAAAAGTCAATAATTTATTCTTTACAGCACTTTTCAAACAGTTAAACTTTGATTTACTAATTACGAAAAATTACAACGAAATAAAACTATGGGTACTGTGGAAACAATTGAACTGAACTGAAAAAGCAAAATATTTAATTGTCATATGACATTTGTTGAATAACTCAAAATTGTGTTTATCAGTTTTTGATTTAAAATAGTTTATTCGTTGTCTAGTGTGTTGTTGAAAATGCTGAATCTTCAAGAGAAAATTGAAATCGTTTTAATATGCGGCGACAATACCGGTCACCGACAAGTAGCTGATATTTTCAATGCCAGACATCCTGCAAGAAATATTCATCAGTCAACAGTTAGTAGGATAATAGCTAAGTTTAAATCTACTGGCTCGGTTGAGAGTAATTTTAGAAAAGCACATCAGCCTTCTAGACATACTGAAGAAGTGGAATTTGAAATATGTTTGGATGTCGTAGAACATAAAAAAACAAGTATTCAAGATATTGCAGATAGAACAGATGTTAACCGAGAGAGTGTACGACGTATTTTACACAGAAATAAATTTACGCCTTATAAACCGAAATTTATCAATACATTAAAAGAAAGGGACTTCGATATGCGCTTGTATTTTTCTTTTTGGTTTCAAGGGGAAAAAGAAGCAAATTATCATTTTCCTTATCAAATTTTATGGACAGATGAAGCGACCTTCTCTTCAAATCGCGTTGTGAGCTCGCAAAACTGCAGGTGGTGGGCAAAAGAAAACCCACATTTCGTAATCGAATGTCGAGATCAATATTCGTTTAAGACGAATGTATGGTGTGGCATATTAAACGATCAAATTATAGGACCATACTTTTTTAGACATAATTTAAATTCTGCGGACTACCTACACTTTGTGAATACCGAACTATCTGAAGTTTTTGATAATATGCCCCTTCAAGTAAGAAATGTTGTGTGGTATCAGTGTGATGGTGCACCTATTCATACTACAAGGGTGGTTAAAGAGCGTCTTTTGGAAATATTTAGGGGCAAAGTAATCAGTCGCAATATGGAACACTTTTGGCCGCCTAGATCTCCTGATATAACCCCACTAGATTTCTTCTTGTGGGGTTACTTAAAACAAAAGGTGTATAAGCAAAGACCTTTTCGAGATATAAACCATTTAGAGGCAGTTATTCGAGAATGTGTTGTAAGCACGAAACCCCGTAGTATAAAGAATGCAGTTAAAGATTTTCTAAAAAGGACAATTGATTGCATTGAACGTGGTGGAAGGCACACCGAAATGCGACTTTTTATTTTGTATTTCTATTGGTATTTACATGGTTTAGGCATATGTTTCGATTTGATTTAGTGTTCTTATTTTAAATTAAAACTTTATTTTAACAAATGTTTGTTAGAATATTTTATGGTTTAATTTTCTAAGCAACAAAATCTAAATTGATTTCTGAAGTAATTTTGTTCATTCATACCTCATAAAAGATATTTAGTAAATGTGAAATTACTTTCGTATAATTCTTTCCCTTAGTTTAATTGCGTTGTAATTTTTCGTAATTAGTAAATCAAAGTTTAACTGTTTGAAAAGTGCAGTAAAGAATAAATTATTGACTTTTCATTGATATTGTTTTTTAATTATGCTTATGTATCAAGCTATTTCGCAAAAAGTAGAAATAAAGTGAAATATTTATCTGTTTTTAAAAACTGTATCAACTTTGCATCATTTTTGGCATAATTTTTTCTGGTGTTTTAAATTTTTGCGAAATAAGTTGTATTTAGAATTGCAATTGGTAATAAAAATGCGTTTTAAAGATAAGTTAGGCAGAAAGCACTAACTTTGTTGAGGTTTCGCTAAATTTGAGAAATCGGCAAATGTCAAATTTTCGAAAAACTGTAAAAAAATAAATTTGTACTAGAGAGCTAAAAATTGGTATAAAATGAAAAAACAATTTCGAGCAATAACTGCTTTTCTGAACATTTTTTGGAAAAAATGTCAAATTTGACAGGGAAAAAAAATCACTTGATCGGTCATACGCATGTCATTTGGCATCATTTTTAAAGCACAACCTAATGGAGATATCAAAAGTTGCTTGAAGAGATGAACAAAAAAAAATCCCATTTGATGCGGACTTTATGTGTGACACATAATATATATATATATATATATATATATATATATATATATATATATATATATATATATATATATATATATATATAGATTGATGCAACTAATTTTTCTTTATTTTGAGTATTTCAATATTAAATTCTACAAAAAGGATTTGAAGCTTTATATCTTCTATATATCTTCTATATATATATATATATATATATATATATATATATATATATATATATATATATATATATATATATATATATATATATATATATTTTGATTGATGCAACTGATTTTTCTTTATTTTGAGTATTTCAATATTAAATTCTACAAAAAGGATTTGAAGCTTTATATCTTCTATTAATTATCTGCGAGCGCTTTCGACAGTTGGTAGTACTGTCATCTTCTAGGCACCCTCAAACTGAACTGGTCATCCTGTTGTCTGGCAGACAACAGGGTGCCTAGAGGGTGCCTAGAAGATGACAGTACTACCAACTGTCGAAAGCGCTCGCAGATAATTAATAAAAGATATAAAGCTTCAAATCCTTTTTGTAGAATTTAATATTGAAATATATATATATATATATATATATATATATATATATATATATATATATATATATACGAAAGAATTTTTTTTTCGGAGATCATGTTCTTTGTGTGACGTAAGTTAGTATTATAGATAATACAGAGCAATTAACAGAATTTAAGAGACAAGAGACACAAAAAAACCACTTCAAAAGTACTGCTTCGTTCTCTCCTGTTCATAAAAGTGGACATATGCCTCCTCACTCACAAGCGAATTAGGTGAAATTGGGCACACATTTGAATCGTTATATTCATTCATATCACTGTTGACACTAACATAAAATGAACTCGAGAACAAGATAATATGATATTATCAATTTAAAATCAGAAAAATAAAAAATGCCCCAATGCAATTGTAAGATATCAAATTTTCCAATACCTATTCTTAGCACTTCACTTTGAAAATTTTTGAATTTGACAAGTTACAGTCTCTTCAGTGGTTTATATTACGCAATAAGAGTGAACATTTTAATTTGCCATTTTACACTTCAGCAGAATATATATTTATTCAGCGATATTTATTATTCAGATTGTAGAAGGTTCATTGCCTAAAAATCATTAAAAAGCATTGAATCCTACACAAAAAATGTACTTACTTTTGAAATTGACACCCTGTATCGTCCATTAATGTGATACATTTCACTTCTGTTTATTTTGTCGCCAATAACTAGTGATGTACTTGAATTTGATCCATAAATGTCCACAAAGGCTATTTCATAGTTCAGTAAAAAACTATCTGGACCTACCAAGTAATAAAAAATCTAACATTCGTAGCTACTACTTTTTGTACCCATACCACATACAACGAGTTCAGGCACTTCTTCCTGATGATTTTCTTCCACGTATTGCATTATGTCAATGGATTTTGCGCACATTGACTCAAATCCCTCAAATACTGACGCCCATTCTTTTCACCGATGAATTCAGTTTCTCAAGAAATGCCATAAGGAATTTTCACAATAACCATGTTTGAGCATCAGTTCTCGTTAAACGTTTGGGTGGGAATTGTAGGTGACTTTCTAATTGGACTGGTATTTCTGCCAGGAAGACTTACCGGCGAGGTGTACCGTAACTTTTTGGAACAAACGCTTCCTCAGTTTCTGTAGGATGTCCCATTGGTTACAAGAAATGCAATGTGGTTTATTCGCGATGGTGCACCAGAGCCTTTTAGAATATTGGCTCGAGAGTTTTCAACAATGACATACAGAGATCGCTGGATTGGTCGAGGTGGAATTCACCTATGGTCTGTTCGATCACCGACTCAAACCCCCTGGATTATTTCCTATGGGGCCACCTGAAGCCATTACTTTATACTACTCCAGTGGAAGATGTGTAAGATTTGGGAAATCGGATAATTAATCGCTGGGTGTAACGCAATCAGATTTACGTCATATTCGCTTTTTCCTTCATATCTTTCACTATATCACACCTGGTTCTTTTCAATGTTTTCTTCACTTTTGGTAACATATGAAAGTCACTCGTTGCTAGATCTGGTGAGTGAGGTAGATGTTCCATGCTTGGTCAAAAGCGACCTAACATTAGTAGCTGTGGCATTGTCCTAATGAAGCTTTCACGATTTATACTCCCATAATTCTGGTCTCTTTCTTCTTACTTGCTTATAAGGAATGGCTAGAACCTCAAGATAATATTCTACAGCAATCTTTGCGGGTGAGATTACCTATTGTCTCGATGTTTTTGTAAATTTTTGGAGTTGAAAGACATCCTGAGCGTGGATCATCTTCGATATCTTCTCGACCTCCACTAGAAATCTCATGTTGACACACGAACAAAGGCTGTGGCCCAACCGATCAAGCTAGCGTTGTTCAACAGGCTGAAATATATAGAGAGTTTGTTAGGCGACTCGGCCTTTTGACCTTGAGGCTTGCACAGTTTGTCTCACAGAAAATCAGACCCGTTATTTTCTTACCGCATACACACTGATGATTACCTATAATTTTTTCAAATATTCAGTAACTGCTAGCCAATTTTCCTGATGTTTTATTGATGCGTCACTGGTATTATTACACATTAACATTATTATCATTTTTTTCAGGGTTTGTATCCGACATCACTTTTGACCACAACAGTAGGATATTGTACTACATGGATATGTACTTGGGTCAAATAAATAAGATAACCTATGATGGTAGTTTCAAAACTCCAATTTATTCCAATATCACCCGATCCTCAGGGCTTAAGTTCTTCGAGAACCGATTATACTATTCTACGAATGGGGGATTTGTTTCAGTTTGCAGGTTATACGGATTTCTGAGATGTGATAGTTTCAGGCTTCACAATGATGCAATAGATTTCTTCACTATTCTACAAGAGACGCTTCAGCCGAGTGTGGGTAATCCTTGCAAGAACCACAATTGCTCCAACTTATGCGTTCCAGCTCAGTTTGGATATAAATGTCTCTGCCAGGATGGAACGCTTATATCTGGACCAGGAAGTTGTCCAATTAATGAGGTATGCTCAGCCACTCCATTGTGATGATATATTGGGTGAAACGGGAAATATGTAGGGTGGCTCTCCGGCAACTGTGATTATACCCGAAACTTTGTTTGATCATCCTACATTCCATATAAAGATTCATCTCTAGAATTTTATGTAGAATATTAATCTGTATTCATACATATCACATATTTTTCACGAGTCTTATGTAAATAATTACCGAAATATCTAATAATGATAATAAATGCTTTTATTGAAAGGTTACTCAGTACAAAAAAAGCAGAATTCAACATCTGCACATGCTAAGTCAACGCAGAAATTGCTCAACTTGCTGATAAATAAATAGCACGGATTTGGAATTGGATTTAGGTTCTACTTAACCTCTACTTCAAAGTTGACCCATAACGGAAGTTGCTTGCACCCTGGGGTGGATGCCACCCCTTTTCGGTGGGGTGGGGGTGAGAAATGTTTCATTGAAATTAAGTCCACAAATCCATAAAATCCAAGTTTTCAGACAAATTTGTGGATAATTCAAAAGTTACTATTTTATCAAAAAAAAATTCCTTGTATAAATATAGCTCATAAAAAATAATAATGGGTCTACAGGATACATCCAATACGAGCGGAGTAATATCCTGTTGGAAATCAGTTCTTATTCGTCAAATGTTTGAAAGTTTCATCTGACAAAGATGCCTTGAGACCCTTATGTCCTGTTGGTTTCCGTATGTCCGGCATATATAGAATCAGCCTATATCCACGGACATAGTGGCCCTCCAAGTGCTTCATTAACATCTTCGGCACTCCTACGATTTCGAAGGTGCCGTATATATTAGAACATCTCATTTCCCACCTTCAAGGTGATACAAACTCATAAACATGATGTAGTCCTCTTCGACCAACAAAGTAAGAGGATATTCGTCGTGGAGTTATCAGTTCCAGGTGAGGCGAATATCATCCGAAATGAAGAGAAAAAACAGGTGAAATATCGATATTTCCTCGTAGTAATCTGCAGACTCTATTCAGATCACTCCGTTAGAATGGTTGCTCTAATTGTTGGAGTCCTTGGTAGAATGATGTCTTCCTCATTTTTGAATTCCGAAAAGATGTGTTGAACCATTGTGTAATTTTTCGAAATCATCTGAACTGATGGTTTTTAATTCAGTCCAACTTTCAGACAGATAAAAAAGCAAACGTATTGATGTTTCCTTTAGTTTATGATGAATAATTGGAAAAGTCTTCAGTTTGAACTTGTGGTATTCTATTATTGAAGTACCTCATGAATAATTTTTAGGTTATTTCATAATCAAAAAATACTTTGATGTGAGATTTCCATTTCACAGTTTACAAAACCGGTTTTGTATTTCGTGTTTTAGAGTAACACTTCATTACGTGTCTCTCTACTCAATAGCTTCTTCAGGAATGTTCATACTATAATGAACATGTCTGAAAAACAAGTTTATAGTTAAACATCAGTTGTGGTTTTTTAAACTGATCACAATATATAGAGTGTCACTTGATTTTCTACTTCACTGTCGAAAGCTTTGGAGTAATCTATAGCCATTGAAGCTGCTATACATTTGCTATGTATTTTAAAAAAAATATTATCAGTGACCTATATCAAAGTTGAAAATGTAGGTACTATGACCCAAATTCTCAAGGCCTGATATTAGAAAAGTCAATCGTATTGTGAGCTCAGTTTCTAGAAGGTTGATGTAGTGGAAAAGGGCATCGTAATATCATTGCACACAGTTCCAGTAACTGAGTAGATTAATTTTTGGGGTGTCAAAGTTATAATTACTTTGTTGTCAAAGGCAACTTCCCCAGAAACTTCGAACTCTATTGAAAACTGAGAAGTTGGTCGCACCTCGACAACTTTTAATTATTTGTATAGCTCGTAAAAGTATACCTTCTTTGGAATATTGTGCCCCATATCCTGAAACGGGAAGATTCTATCCAGCCTGCTAGATTCTACCCGTAGAGATATATCTCGGAAGTACGAGGTTCGATTGAACATACTTCGAACTATACTTTTCGGAATATTCTCCAGTTGGATAACGACGTCATTGTGGAGTTCTTTAAATTTTTATGTGGGTTAATTCCTATAGATTTTGACACGGTCCCTTGATCATTTTATAGCGACTACAGTACGAGACTGCTCTGCTGAGCATAATCAAATTTAAAACTTGTTACAAAATCCCCCATTTTCTTCATTTCTTTTCAAATAAATTGACGACCCAGTCCACAAAATTACGAGTAAGATTAATCCAGTTGACTTTCAATGATTTCAGAATACCCCAGAGTCCGACAAAAAATATACTGTTCACTCGGTGGCGATGACACAGGCCGGTCCTGAGGAGGGAAGTTCGGGTACTGTAGCTGTTGCCATCACGATACCTCTTCTGGTGATATTATTTGCTTTGGGAGCCATTTACTTCATCAAGAAAAAGCATGCAGGAGCTTTGAATGTCAGGTGAGTCCTTGTTTTTCTCATATGTTGTATTTGGTTCCGTAGTACGGTAGGTAGTACAAAATTTCTGGGGCGTATCTTCTAAGTACTAATATAAAATAGGAAGTTCTATGAATTATTAGAAGTACGAGTAGGTCACCAAGAATATAGAAACACTGCATCCTTTTACATATAAATTTTGGTGGATTCTGTTTTCAGTAGAATCATCAGAAAGGTTTTTTTTTGGCTATACTTTGTTACCATGGAAAGAACTTCCAGAGGTAACTGAAAATGAGTCTTGGAAAGAAGAGTATCGTAAACAAGATCTATTGAAATAACATGGTGTGAACACTCCCTATGTGAAGTATTTTGACGAAAACACTCGATCTAGGGTATTTTTCATTAGTTTCCTAAAGTACTTGTGATGCACTGTCTGGGACCTTTGTTGTAGTAATGAATATTACTGGAGTTTAGTCCCAACACCAAACCACTAGTTTTAATCACCAAGTTATCATCTTCAACAGGAAGATTAGTCACTTGGTGTTAAAAATAACGGTTTGGTATTGGGACTCAACTCCAGTAATATTCTTTATTAAAGTAGTTCATATCAATACGTGTTACCATTTTTTGCACCAGTTGGCAACATTGAATCATCATATTATTTCAAAACTGATATAAAGGTTGTAATATTTCAATGCGTGTTTGATGTTCCATGACTTTGTACCATCTGCACCACGTCTGTTTCCAAAATGTTATCGTTCACAGTACATTCTGTGACCGTTGACCGTATTCTGCTGCCTTGCAACCACACACTCAAACAAATTTAGCACCTTAAGACGCTTTCTAAAACTGAGAGGCAATACATATTTAGATTATATAAGATAGAATTTATTTGTAGGCCTATTCATTTTACCAATTCCTTCAGGAGCAACAATATCACAATCGAGTTCCATTAAAGACAAACATAACCGAATAAGTTATCCCTAAAGAATAAATGGCATAAACACTAAATGTAAGTTAATGATGAATTTAACACCAACTCAATGCTTAGCTTTAACCGAGACGGAGTGAACCGTCTGAAACTTCCAAACAATAAAATATTTCTAACTAGTCATAAGCTCTATCTGCAGTTGATTCAGTAGAAAGTACCACTGCACCACCTGCAGACAAGTCCGGTAGCTCACAAACACATACTCCTGGCTGGGAGTCAGAATGATGAATATATTCCGAAGAGGTGCAAATTATATGCTCAAATTTAGGTGAAAACACCTCACACTTGCCTCTCATGTGAACCTAAGACTTTGTAGGTACGTGTGGCAGATACCAGATGGTAAAATCAACAACTAACGCAGCTAATGTCGCGCCGAAAGCTTAAGTGAAACCATCAGGCACCTGTGCAATGTCTTCCAATTGAAAAATTCGTAGCAAGTAACTTCGTATTTACGAAAAGCTGAAATTAATTCCATTTGGTCGGGACGACCAGTTTTGGAGTACTAGCTCCTCGTCAGTACTGGGAGGGTCATTTCAGACTAATCACCATACAATAACCAAAGTTTTTTGTTAGTGGGTTTTTGCCTTCGGGAAGTGTCTTGATGGCTCATCGGTGTCCAATAATTGTCCTGATCTCCTATTGTCGTAGAGGATCCACTTTTTATCACACGATGATCCAAAAAAAGGTCATATTGGTTGCTCAAAATCAAAGAAGAACAGACCTCTAATCGTGCCCATTTCCGTTGATCTTTCAAATCGTGGGGCACCCACTTTTCAGACTCTTTGATCATTCCAATACGTTTAATGAAAGGTCACGCCCAGTTCTTTCATCATCCCACGAACCGTTTGTGATGGGTCCTCAAATACTCGTCCTGGATTACTGAAGGTCGACCACTTTAGGGCTTATATCCGAAATGAAATTTCGCAGTAGATATGGAGCTACAAAAATGCATGGCATTGAATCAGACAAAACTATTGAAACAACCTAGTATTATTTAATTTTCAGTCATCGCCGGAAATTTGTCATAAGGGCAGTTTGGCTTCGGTCATTTTGATGATTCTAGAATTTGACTGAGGTTATGAGATGTTTCACGTCTGACACTAATTTATACCCGCAGTGCCTATCACGAAGCCAAGCCATCACACATTCATCAGTTAATTTCTTGAAAACAGTTGAATCAAATTCGTTAAAACCCGCAGTTTCCAAACGCGACTAATATTTTCAAAGAAATTCGTGGACAAACTTACATGTATAAGAGTGCCAGCATACATATATTTTCCTATAAAATATATTCGTTTAGAAATCCTAATAAATTATTGAAAATATCCCAGTTTCAGTGGGATTGCATATGAATTGGAAAACATCGGCACAGGAGTCGAAACTGCTCCAGATAAACGGTGTTGAGGTAAACAATACGCTTAAGCATGTTCCAACAACTAGCACAACTGCTTACAATAATACCTACTTCCTCCCAAAAACCAGTTTAGGTAGTTGCGAACATCTTCAAGAATTATGGAATAGTTACCTTTAGTTTGGGTTCATTTGTTCATATGAATGATTTCATTGTTTTTTTTTTTCAGGATGAGATTTTATACTCCTCATTTCGGAAGGACCGTTCAAGATGAAAATCCTATTCTAAAGCCTGGTCAACATGAATACACAAACCCCGTTCATTTTAATAAAGAAGATAATGAATTAACTCTAGAAACAGCACCTATCAAACTGAATGATGCCTCGAATGTGTGATATTTAATAAGTTTCTTTGAGTTTTACTTTTTATATTGTTGTTTTATCGTTTGTATAAATTTTATCGATGTTAAATATTGAAATGTTATATTTTTACCGTTATAGTTCATAAATGAAGAGGAATGCTTCAGAGTGAATATTGAATTTGAAGTGTGATATTGATAGCATTGTTATACATTTAGCTATTACACAGGATGAACAATGTACACATCCTCCATATATTTATTATCATTGAAAAATGAATAAATCATTTTAATAGTACATACTGAAATTGTGTTTTACTATAACAGAAAATGGAATTCCGCACATTTTATGGGATTTTTTCCACTTGTAACTCATTAAAACTTCAATTTCAGCAGTATTTTCAAAATATTGATAATGCACCATATTTTGGGGGAAAAGCTGGATATACAGTGCTTTTCTTTAATGTCCCCTCCTTTTATTTTTTGAACGGATCAATCAAAAAAATTGAAATTTGGGATGATGAAATTACTACATGAATACTTTATTTTGAAGTGAAATTGAGAGATGAAACTTTCAAGATAGCGACTGGACGGGGAGTCTTATGACACATCTTTTTGAAGCTCTTGACAAATGCTTCACAATCCTAGAATATAATGTCAATATCTTCAACTACTACAAAATGGCGGAAATTTTAATAATTGCCTAAACACGTTGATATTTAACTACATATGAGGTAATAAGCTTGAGGTCAGTTCAGAAGATGCTCGAAATGGTTTCCTTGAACTTCTTGATATATGAACAGCCTATCCAATATTTCACGCCGAACATATTCGAACACAATAACGTCAATATCTCTACAAATATTTATTATTCTCTGCCGTATATCCAATATTGAAGCAGGTTCAGTTTCGTACACCTTTTGCTTCAAATAGCCCCATAAAAAAGTCCAAAGGTGTCAAATATGGCGAGCGGGCTGGCCATTCTGTAGGACCTCGACGGCCAATCCAACGACCGGGAAAAGTAGTATCCAAATAGTTTCTTACTTGTCTGAAGTAATATGGTGGTGCTCCATCTTATTGGAATACAATATCCATATCGAATTCATTAGGATTCGTGTAATAGCGTCGACGATTTCAGTTATGAGAGACTCAACAGTAGTTTCTAGCATATTCGAATACAGTTCCCCTGTTGAATTTCGATCCATATATAGAGGTCCTACAATACGGTTTCTCAATATTCCTGCCCAAACGTTAATTTTAATTTTTTCTGGATATTGGGTATGTGTTTCCCGGAAAACGTGAGGGTTGGTGTCACTCCACTAACGGTAACTTTGTCTGTGAACATTGCCGTTTAAAAAAATGTATATTAGTCACTAAAACAAATATTGTAGTGAAACATAGGATGCCTTTCAATGGTTTCCGTCATGATTTCGCAGAATTCTGTTTTCCAATCAGGGTCATCTTCAGTTAATTGGTGTACCATTTTAATTTTGTATGGATGATACCTATTTCTCTTCAAAAGTCTCCACACAGTAGAAAGAGACACCTCACAAACATTCGCGACGGAATAAGTATAGTCTAGTCAGGATTTACTACCATCTCACAAATTATTTGCACTTGCTGTTTTTCCGGAATGGACGGATGACCTGGGGGCTTTTTATTATGTTCACTACCAGTAGTTGTGAATTTGAATACAAGTTACCTCGAATATTTTCTACAGATAGGGGGATTCGGAAAACGTTCACTGAAAATCTTTTCGGTGTCGTGAAAGTTACGCGTCGCACTATAAATAAAAATCGCTTCAATTTTTTCTTCCCATGGACGAGAATTGACCATTTCAGAGATTGTTGACGTGGTACCTTTCTACTAGTGAAATCGAAAACTAAATGAGAATATTCTAACTGAACAATGATGCTCATTGTCGTACTGACATTTTTTGTCGTTATTATAAACGAAAAATAACTTAATAAACCTTATCGGGTTGTTGGAATTGCCATATGGCAGATAAAAAGGAATATTTCTAGAAATATCGATACTAATGTGTTTGTCTTCAGGAAATTATTAAATGTTCCGCCATTTTGTAGTAGGTGAAGATATTGACTTCATGTTCTGAGGTTGTGAAGTATTAGTCATGAGCTCCAAAATGATGTGTCACAAGACTCCCCTTTCTATTTAATTTTTCTCCTAGATGGGGCCCAGTCGCCATCTTGAAAGTTTCATCTGTCAATTTCATTTCAAAATAAAGTATTCATATATTAATTTCCTTATCCCAAATTAAGTTTTTGAGTTGAGTGGTTCAAATAATAAAAGGGGGCGGGGAAATTAAAGAAATTCACTGTATTAACAATGAGTAGTACCTATTTACTAACTACAATAGGTTGAGAAATAATGCATATAATTGTAGTATGATTGAGTAGTAGTCTTCATTCTCAGACCGGATACCAGTAATGTGTAAGTTATCACATGACCAATTAATTCAACATTGATCATATACAGTGCGTATCATAAGTACTACATCCTCTATCTAACTTCTTTAAGGAAAATCGCCTAATTTCATTCTTAATGCAGGAGAGCAACCCTGTCGAAAAATTCAAATAGAATGGGGTGGTGAGTGATAGTTCATTTGAAAGGGGGTTTTATTCTTATTATTCGCAACCGTGCTAATAAATTGAAAGACGTCAGACGTCAAGTGAGACGTATTTGTCATTTGCGTAGATATTAACTGCACGTTTTTGTAGGTGTTTTTGGATGTAGGAGGATGAATGAACAATATAAGAAACTGATATCACTATACTGGTACACTGATATCAGTGTACCTATAGAATACAGCTTGAATACACTGATATCAGTGTATTCTCGCTGTTAGTTGTGCTTGCTATTCATGTACAAACAATAGTTGCACCACGTGCGTTAAATGAAATGATAGACATTATTTCAAACAGTTGAATACTTTTATGAGAACGGCAGTGTGCAAAATAAAACACGTTCTGGGCGATCAACTACAGGGGAAGATAAACAAGTAGAAATTATGAGCAAGTTTGTAAATAATCCGTCCTCATCGAGTAGAACTGATGTCTTGAATTGTGTGAAGTTTCGCAGATGACGGTATTGTGAGTTCTGAAAAAAATTGTGCATGAACTGACGGACGATGGTCCAGACCGCCGTCTAGAATATTGTGAATTTGTCTCTAACAATATTTTGCAAAATACCAGCTATTTGAAACACTTTTGTTTCAGTGATGAGGCTACTTTTTTTAAAACGGTCACGTGCATAGACAACATGTGAGGTATTGGTCCGATGAAAATCCTCAAGTTTTTCGCGAAACTCATACTCACTTTTCCCAAAGACATAATGTGTGGCCTCCGAAGCTATCCATTTTTCGACAGGGACCTGAAAGTACAACGAATTTACCATTGGAAGTATTTATGGAATTACTAGGATGCTGCGTACGAAACTGTTATTTCCAACTGAAGGATGAATTCTTCACACAAGATGAGGTACTGCCAATGGAATCTCCACTTTCACCAGTTGAAGCCAACATATATATGCAGTGGTTTGAAACTCTGGCCATTGAAGAAGCCCACAAGAAACCCCGAGTCTGGTTGAGATACGTTGACCACACCTTCGTAATATGGAACCATGGGAATACTGAACTAGACGCCTTCCTAAAACACATCAAGAGCGTAAGACCTTCCATCACTTCCACAATAGAGAAGGAAATCTACAACGAATTGCCATTCTTAGACGTACGGGTGAAGAGGGCCGACACTAGGTGGAAAACATCTGTATACCGAAAACTCACTCACTCGATACCACAAATCCAATCACCATCAATCGACTAAAAGAGGAATCATCAAGACTCTTTAGACCGTGCTTTCGGGCTCTGTAATACGGAGGAAGGTCTCGAGAAGGAACTAGGCATCATCAAAAATGATCTTCAACGAAATAGCTACTCCAAAGCGATGGTGGAACAGGTTTTGGATAAAAGACAGCAAGAGCCTCGCAATGAAGAGAAGTCATCACAAACAGTGCTTGCACTTCCCTACATCAGAGGATTATCGGAAAAGATAAGATGAATTGGGTCCAAGTACAACATCAGATTTGAAAACACTATCCGGCAACCTCACGAAAACCAAGTCACCTAACGCGCACTGCGAATCCAAGAATTGCATTTACCGGATACCCTGTGAGTGCGGAAAATCCTATATCGGTGAAACTGAGAGGCTATTGAACGTTCGCATTGCCGTGCACAAGAAAAATACACAGCGGGGGGAAAGCAGCATATCAGGAATAGCAGAGCATGTTTGGACTCATCAATATAACATCCAAGTTGTGATCATACACAGGAAAGAACACTGGTTTAGGATGAAATTCAAAGAAGCCGCATATATGTTATCCAACAATGTATTTAGCCAAGCTAGCGTAGAGATACGCAACATATAGAAACCCATAATCAAGCGAAAAATAGCCAACTGTCGCCAAAGTGTCATCCCCCGCTAAACCGGTGAAGCGGAAAGAGGAGATAAGTGAAAGTACTCAAATGACCCATTAATAGTCATCTTTCGGAGGAATTAGTCCTGTCATCACCCGAAGACGATTGTGGATACTAACAATGGAAACGTCGTGAAGTAACTTGGTTTGGAAATTCTTAATTTTTTATTTTTTGTCTAATTGTTTAATTTTTTACTTGTATTTTATTTCACTCTAATTTTATTTCAAGGTCCTTTTTGATTTTTCATTCGTATTGTTACTTTCGGGGATTTCAAATAATTTTATATATTATTAGACAATGGAAGTCCTGATTAATTGAATTCATCATAAAACATTGTCAATCACCTTCAAACAATCATATCATCAATTGAAATTATTTTCAAAAAGTGTGTGAATGGACAAACGAGTTGGATCTTTGAATATAAAGTGGTAAACTATTGAATACAGGCTAAAAGCAGAATCTGGCGCAAATACAAGCGTGAGTGTAATCTGCAGGCTCTTGAAGATTTCAAACATTTTGGAGAAAAATAAAGCATGATGTTTATGTGGCATATAAAAAATTCTTAGGTGAAACTGAGGAAGAAATACATATCAATCCCAACAGATTTTGATCATTTATAAATAATAAACAAGGTAGCTCCAAAATATCACAAGTACTGAATTTTGAAGGTCAATTGCTGGAGGGTCCCTCTAATATCGTAAACGGTTTTGCCAATCTATTCAAACAATCGTATACTGCTTCTTCCCCTTTTTAACCAAACTCTGATATTGATAATAATCACTTTCTTGATATATCAAGCTTCAGTGAAAACTAAGTATACGAGGCACTAAGGTCGCTCAAGCGTAAAAAGACCACTGGTCCAGATGACATTCCAGCTTTCATCCTAAAAGATTGTGCACTTGTGCTTGCTCGTCCTCTATCTATCCTAATTAATATCTGCTCAAGATCGGCTACAATACCAAGGATCCGGAAATCATGAAAAGTCTGTCCTATTTTCAAGAAAGGAGATATTTCAAATTATCGGCCTATCTCTATTATTTAGTTGCAATATAAGTATAAACCAACACGGTTTTATGAAAAATCGTTCAACAGTCACCAATCTTCTGACTGTAACCCAACATATTGCTGAATCTATTGGCAATAAGGCCCAAACTGATGTTATTTACACATACTTTTCTAAGGCCTTCGACAGGCTTGACCATGGCATTCTACTGAACAAACTAGTAACCTTTGGATTATCTCCATCCTTCGCACTCTTCCAGTCCTATCTACGGGATCGAAAACAATATGTTCAGCTCAATGGTTTCAAATCTACCGAATATAGTGCTTCTTCCGGTGTTCTACAAGGTTTAAATCTGGGACTATTGCTCTTCAATATATTCAATAATGATATTGCAGATGTTATAGATGTATATTTCCTTTTATATGCCGATGATCTAAAACTATACTGCCTCGTTGAGAACATAGATAATTGTGTGAACCTCTCAGCAAACGTAGGACGGGTTGTAGAATGGTGTTATCGAAATAACTTGTCACTGAACCCGGATAAATGTAAGGTTATGTCCTACAGTTTGAAAACGGATATCTTGATCTTTGATTATTCAATAGAAAACGTTTTCCTGGTGAGACCAAAAACATTTACTGATCTTGTCGTCACATTTGACACTGCACTATAATTTAATAGGCATATCGATAATGTTGTAACCTCCTCCTTTTGTTTGTACATATTAATTGCACGTAACAGTAGTGATTTTAAAGAAACTTCGACCTTAAAAACTTCATTCTATGCTTTCATAAGATCAAAGTTAGAATACGCGTCAGTTGTGTGGAGCTCCTTTTATCAATATCACATTGATAGGATAGAAGCAATTCAACGACGATTTTTAAAACTGCTAACCCTAAAAACCGATGACATTTATCCTCCAATAGGAATAACCCACTCTGAATTGCTACAAAAGCATAACTTTTGCAGTCTCGAAAAAATGCGTAAATATTATAGTGTTGCAATAACCTATGATATTATTAAAAGCATAGTTGACTGCCCAACATTACTGGAAAAGTTTAATATTTGCATTCCTAGAGTTTGTTCCAGACACCCGAGTACTTTCTGTACAAAAACATCTCGCACAAATGTTCTGGAGAATTCTCCGATCCATACCATGTGTAAAGTGATAAATTCTGTTAGCGATAATTTAGATAATTAATAATATGACTAATAACCAGTCCGTGCGAAGCTTATTGTTAAATCATCTGAAAATGGAATTTTTAACAGGTGATGATCGACTGTATTGTCAAACATGCGCCAAACTAACTGACTGCTTGTTATAAAGGAAACAAGTATAGCTGAGGCACCAGTCAATCTAATAATAATACTAATGATTTTCAAACAAGACTCAACCTCTAACGGAAGCAAGAAACTCTTTGGAAGGTTTGGAAGGTTTCAACCTAGCAGACCACTATTATAATATTCATGCAGTCATTGTTCACTGTGGTTCTGACGTTGAATTTGGTCATTATTACGCCTTGGTCAAAGACGAAACGGACTGGTTTAAGTTTGACGATAGTCGTGTCACGAAGTGTTCTGGCGATGCATTGAATTTATTGGAGCCTCTGGAGATACCCTACATTTTGTTTTATAAGAGAGAGGACATTGTTAGATCAAGATCTTCAGATGATGTGGTGCTGCAGGTTTTTCCGGGTCATCCTGCAGCTGAAAAAGCAAATGCGCCACTGGAATCAATGAAGTCGCCCCGGAGCGCCAATTAATTTTTATTGTTGTTTTTATTTTATTTTTATCGTTGTTTTATTGATAAAAAAGTTCTTATACATAAAAAAAACAATTTAGATATATTCAGTTGCAAATTGTCAAATATAAAAACCCACTTCCTAAAATAATTGTTTTGTCACCTATAATAAATATAAAATGTGAAGTCATTATAGTCACATGTTTGTATTGTTTGTAGTGTTTGTAGACTTTACAGTCACTTGTTTGTGATGTATTTATTATACTTTGTTATTTCCTGCTCAGTAATTGGGCTATGTCCTGTAGAGTAGTGTATTACAAATAAAGAAATCAATAAATAAAAGTGTCGGTTCCAGAAACTCAAACAACTTTTGTCCTATAGATTTTGCAACAAGAGGTGTTATATACCGGTTTTTATTTCTTGTTGTATTGTTGTATTTCTTTGTATTGTTTAAGTAGCAGAGATTTAAGAATAAGTTGTCTAGCATTCAGAATATTCGATTGTTTGTATAGTGCTTCGGTTGCATATCTCAAGTTTTTGTCAAAGATAATTTTAAGAAAAAGGGGTTGGTTGGGTAACAGGATCAATTTTTTTTAAAAAAACAATCATTCTTGCCGACGTTTCGAATTTATTTAAATTCTTCTTCAGATCTCTGTAACAATGAATTTTCATTAATATACCTTTCACAAAAGTTATACGATTATTATCGTTTCAATTTCACAAGAAATAATGAGTTCTTAATTAAATTACTCACCGAAAAGTAGTTTTTTCATGAGAGTATATAAAAAATAAAAATAAAAAACATTGCAACAACAAATTTTCGAGATAACACCAACACAAAACGACATGAAACCCACGAATGGATTTTTCTGTGATTCTGATAAGGTGGTGTCTGTTTTTTGATCAATGGCAAAAAAAGGAATGAAAAAAGTGTAAATTTTTCGAGTATTTTACGTATCAAATTGAAATAAGCAGTATTAAAGCCATCTACATCTCTTCTAGTGTTAACACAATCGCATTTGAGGATATGTATCATTTCGCTCAAAAGCTCAGAGCTCTGAAGAAGAATTCAATCAAACGTCGGCAAGAATGAAGTGGATGAAGATACAATTTTAAAACTTCCCCCCCCCAATTCAACAACCTTTCCGATAGATCCATCGTCCACTTGCTCTTTGACCAGCTAACCCCAATATACACTTGAAACCCTTCACACTACCATATAAAAAACTGTCATGTGGAAATCGTAATATGAAAAACATTTATTAATAAACTATTTAATGTTCATATTCGTCACACACAAGTCTCATCAGGTATGCATTGCAATAAAGTGGCGTCGAAACCTTCTCCTTTCTTGCATTTCAGAATCATGAGTCTGTACCACCACATAACTTTCAGACACTCAAAGTACTCATGACAGTTTTGGGATGGATACTTTCCTGTCGATTTGCATGAACTGGGAGGAGTGGGACTGGCTGCAAAATAAATTAATATGATATTGAAAGCTTTGAAAATAATGATTGATTGAAAGGTGTTGGGCATTGTTTGCGAAAGTAAAATGTAAATGAAGTGATGACATATTTTCAGTTTTCAGTTGTGTTGATGTGATTGCAAGCAATCAGTCTCTGAAAGTCAACATCACTTGATGCTTACAAACTTGAGAAGATTCAAAATTCAGTATAATTTTTCATTGCATATTTTTGCATCCCTTTATAGGTCATCATAGACGTTAGATGACAAATTATCAGTAGTATTTTGTTCGTCATTTAATTTTTGATCAGTACGATTTATTTATCAAATAACCCAAATGTAAGTTCCATCGTGCTCTGTACTATCTTGAAAGAAGTAACAATCAGGACTCACACGGAAACATCGGTCATGTCCGATGTTTTATATAGGTCAAACTAAAAGAACGTTCAAACATACATGGAGGAACACAGAAATAGTTTTCAGAAAGGAAAAATGAATTCCCCATATGCCACTTAGTTAATAACAGAGGCAACAGGGGTGAAAAAAATTTTTTCATTTTGAATATACAGTGTTTACTGTCACGAATGTCTAATTCTACATATATAGAAATGTTTCCCTACTTATTATAAGCGAAGTAGGTAACTCATAGTTAGATATTTCTCATATATCGGAATTGACAAAAATAATCCAAAAATTCCAGCAGGCTCATTTTTCTTGGCAAGGCACCGACTTTTGCTACTGTTACACAATTAATTCCTCGCCAACAAGAATTGACAAAGACAAACACCTCAATCGTAAAGAAAGGTAGAATAGGAATTTCTAGTGTAGTATGATTTCGGAAAAACACTTATCAGAACTGTGAAACTTTTTTCGATGCATGGATGAAAAAGCAGTTCAGATTATTCAACCAATCTGATGAAACTAACTTGTTTGGTGGAACGCGCATCCAGAAAAGTTTCATAGAGATTCGTGGTAAATGATTTTGTTGTATACAACATTGAATAAACTGCATGGATACATGCGTCAGTTCGTACATTTCTGTATCTGTAGAGTAGGGAGGGTGAGTGTAAGCCCACAGCACTTAGGCCACATGTGACCCATTGTACATCCTCCCGAGGAGTTGTCCTCCTAGGTCATCGTCTATCCTGTCCTTTCCAGGAAGGTGGACAGGTCATTTGGAGACATCTCCTTTATATCGGCAGGTGTAGGCCAAGACTCGCCGAACACACACTCTCTTGTTCACGATAACTCCGGGCACTCGCATAGGACATACCTGACAGTCTCATCTTCCTGTTCACACATCCTGTCTAGAGGTGTGTCCACTAGCCCCATATTATGGAGGTGTTGCTGTCGCTGCTGGAGACGGAGAAGATGATCTTGTCCAGCTCCACCAGTACTTGTTTTTTGATGAGACCCCGTTCTGCGGTAACCTCACCGTACGTGTTAGTATCTTCTATGATGGCAACCTTGAGGTGTCTCAAGGCGGCCTCCACGAAGGTTTTGGAAGGTGCAGCGACATTACTGTCGCTGCGCGGCTTCTTCACTCTTCATGGGGTTTCCTCCGTGGAGGTGCTCACGTGAGGGCGCTTTCCTGCAGAGCCAGCCGGTTCTTTGCCTTTTTTCAAGGCGGAGCTCTTGGCGTGTCCTTACTGTTGGAGGTGGAGTGGAAGAGGAGTAGCGTGCACTTATAGTTGTTGCTATTAATGCATCTTTCGCTCTCTTTCTCCTTTTGGCCTCGGTGCCGCAAATGCGCTTACAAGTTGCCCTATGTGTTGCGTCACGAGTTGACATTTCTGTTCATTCTCAGCCACCGCCATAGATTGAGGTGAGCATTGCTGTCCAGCCTCCGGATTGTTTGTTTTATTTTGTTGGGTAAATGTGTGTTCCCACGAGTAGCAAAGGAAGAGTTGGTCATCTCTGGCAAAGCCCTGCGTTACCAGAGGAAGGCTGATTACAATGAGGTTTCGTCCGGTTCCCCAAGGGGAACCGGACGAAACCTTACACCTTAGCTTGGGTAGGCTGATCTGGGGTGGCATGTTTCGTAGTGGTTTTTGGAAAGTGTCAGTTCTCCCCACCCTACTTATTTCTGCCACTGACCAGGAGTCAGGTGATCCCGTCCGTAAGGCCACATTGGCTTCCCAGACAGGGGCCTCATTCCCCTGGCCATTCCCCTATCCCCCACCTGGGGACGCGCCCGATATATAGCCCAACCCACGGGCCAGTTAGAACATATCGCATCATAAACAGAAATCACACGTTTCCTATGCAACACTCACCTGTAGTTGTCGTTGTTGAGGTACTTCGTGAAAATAGTCTATTCAGATAATATGGACATGGGAATGGAGCATCCAATGCTGTTATTGTTGTTGGTGGTGATTGAACTTGTGGATTTTCTGAGATTAGTGGTGAGTTGAAGGTCATCCAAGTTGTTGGAAGTTTTAATGATGGGGACTTTTTTGTGACATACAAGTGACTTAAAGACTCTTCATAGGTCGGTATTTGTTTATAAGTAGTAGTTGAAACTGATTGTGTTGTTCCTAGTAGTTGAGGTATTGATTTAGAGGTAACTGTTACAGTTGAATTTTTCGTTGACTTGCGTTGTTTCGTCTTTTTCTTCAATTTTTTCGAAGGCTTTTTTGTAGAAGGCTGGAATTGAGCTGTTGATATATTTGTGAATGATGAATTTAAAAACTTCTCCGTGGACTTTTTCTTTTCTGGCATTGTTGTCAAGAGACCAGATTTTGTAACTTTTGGTGGTTCTGATGGGGTCAGCTGTTGGATACTGGTTTTAAATGGTCCTAAGTGAACAACTGCTTGCAGTGTTGTTGTTGAAAACTTTTGTGGTTTTTTCTTTCTTCGCCTTTTTGATGGTTTCTTGGAACTCGAATATGACTCAGTAGATGACCCAGTCTTCTTTTTAGAGATTGAGTACTCACTAAATCTTTGAGTGGAAGATGAAAGGGTGTTTTTTGTGTTTATATTGGCAGGTTTCGTAGGCTTACTTCTTCTTTTTGATTTTGATGTGGACTTGTTTAATTTACTCGAAGTTGGTTTCCTTTTACTCTGTATTTTCATAGTTGTGGTCTCCTCAATGTTTGATAATGATTCAGTTGGTAGAGACAGTGAAACAGAAGTTTTCCTTATCACAGTAGATGTTGTTTTGTGCTGTTTGATTGGCATTCGTGGAAGATTTTTTGTTGGCAGTGAGGCCAATTGAGTAGTTAATGGAAGTATTGTGGTTGTTGGACGGTTTGATGTTTCTGGAAAGATGAAATTGAATGCATTTATTATTTTCATAGGAATGGCCTAATCTAATGTAATCAACCAATGAAGAAACGTTATTCAACTTGATAGGTGGAATTGGAATCTCTGACGTGGAATGAATTCAAGGCAATTACTTTTTTCATACCAGAATTGACTCACTGTTTCTTGACGCGAGTACTGCTAACCATCATCAGTGTGCGATGACTCTTAGCTTGATGGTGTTAACTTTATTAGAGGCACACGTGTCGGGAGGAAGTGATATGGTTGTGGTTTGGAAAAACTGTTTGAATCACATTACTGTTTGCATCAGAATAAAAAATGTAATTGACACAAATTATTCAAACAGTCGGAGAATTGTTATCAATTCATTTTGGATAATTGAAACGGGCAGAAACAGTTCATAGGTGAAACTATCAGGATTGATGATTGACAAAATTTGGTAACGTGTTAAATGGTATTTTTTAAGTATTTCATTTCCAACTGAACACATAATCGCTATGATAACACGACAATATTAACGTATTCAAAAAAAACTTCATTGTGAAATTTTCGCCATACAATGGCTTCTTCGGGCAGGTCTTCAGTGAAGACATTGTATGGCGAAACACGTGTTGCGTTTTTGTAAAACTATTCAGTGAAAATATTACAATAAAGGGTTTTTTGAATACGTTAGCTATAGATTTTCGTCAGGTATCGGCCAATTCCATCATATATATGTTGAAACCACATATCGTTGGTATTCAGATCATCCAATTCATGGCAAAAGAAGTTGGTAATCATCGACCTATAGTGCTCGCCGTGGACAGTGATGGCCTGGGCAACGTCATTCTCAAAGAAATATGGACCTATGACGCCGCCAGTCCAAAATTTGATTCTCTTGCACATTCTTACAGACAGTAAGTAAGACCTCGTTAATCCTTATCTGTCACAAGTTTCGACTCCTGAGGGTTGTCGTTCGTAGGGTTGTTAACGAAAAAAAATATTTTAAACAGATTTTTTTAAACAGATAATATTACTGACAAGTTGGATAAATTATCGCCTGAATTTCTGGTCAACTTTAGTAATTTGCCTTCTCATTCCATAATTTTTGAAAAGTTTTTCATTCCAGGGTAGTGGAAATTCAAAAATGTCAGTAATTATCCTTTTTCATGAACAATTTAACTTCTAATTTTGGGTTGATTGAACATGAGGTGCCTTTAGGTTTCGTGCTAAACCTGTACTCAACATTATCGACATTAGTTTTTTGATGAAGATATTATATTTTATATTCTTATATGATACAGCCTTCATTTATTTCGTGATACGTAATACATTTTGAAATTATTATCTCTCTTGAAGGCCATCGTGTTTTAGGCAGATTACGATCTTCGTTATTATTTGACGAGCCAATACAAAAAAGGTATTCTTTTTACTCTGTCTGTGAATATGTTTCTTACTTTCACAATATGTTATCTAGTATTTCATACATTAAGTTCACTATATTTTCTACATATAATTTTTATAGATACTTATATAGATTGATTCAACTATATGACTTCTGTAAAATGTGATTTGCTGCAAACAGTATTTTTTTTGGAATATAGTTAACTTTAATCTGCTCTACTCTATTGGATTAAATGATTCATATAAAAATTATTTCCATATATCCTTTCCAGTTTGAAACATCTGAAATTTTTCAACATTTCTTTGTTTTCGTTATACCAAACTAGGAATAATTAAAATATAAATCATCTAGAGAAAAAAATTCGAACGTGTTTCAAAACATTATTTTTATATCTGAACACTATGAACAATTTATTTTACCTGAATCGTATTTTCCAGTACTTTGGAAAGTTTCACTTCCACTCCAATCAAAAGTAGTTCGTTTACTCCAAAAATCATCTGTAATTCAAGATTTTCATCTATTGTGAAGTATAGTGATCGTTACAAATTTTACCTGATTCTTCGGTATTAATTATTGAATTTCCCTGAATTTCTTCGACGAATACTGTAGTGTCCTCGACGGTACTGTATTGAATTTCTGTCATAAATTTATTTTCCACACATCTGTAAAATATTGGCCATTTATTGACACTCCGTGAATGAAAATGAATAATAATAATCTAAACCTCGTTCTTGTGGCTGCCTACGTTTCATGTTATGTGACAATGGTTGAGGCATTTTAAATGGAAATAAAAAATGTTGAATGCATTATTAAAATGTAAATAATTATTGAAAAGTAAAAAAATGAGCATGAAATTAAAATCATCCAACAGATGATATTTCGTGGTCCAGTTAAGAATTTCAATTTATGACAACATTTCATTTATAAATCAGACTTCTGTTAATTTTTTCATTGATTCGAGTTGTTTTTAACTTCCATTCTTTTTGTTGACCAGTAGTAAATCAATATTTTTCAGTTAAGTACTGAAAAATTAACGAAATGTTTTAGTTTCTTTTTTTCGTTACTTACTATATATGCAACGCTATAGAAAATTAGCAGAATAAGCGGTATGGACTGAGTTACTAACAAAAGGCCAGGTCAAGTGATCTACTACAAGTCATATGATGGCTTGGAATTGAAAACAGTTTGGTAATTTGTGATAAAATTTGAGTCAATGACTTATTCCTTCCAACTTGCTTTAATCAAATTAAAACCCAAAAAAACTGAAATTAGAATATCCTCTCACGCATTTTTTCCTTCAATCTCGTTGCATTCGGTACCGTTTGGACAGTGTTTGACACTTCCATATGAATATATTTCCGATCCAGCTCGAAAACAAAATCTGAAAGATACTTTGTTCAGGCAAGATATCCTTTTGGTCGAGCACATAGCTGTTTGTCTATGAAAAGCATCAATTTGTTGATGTTCACAGCCGAAAATTACCTAGAACATAATAAAATTACATTTACTTTCATCAGTTATTCAAGGAATGTTATGTTTGTGATAAATAATTATAACATGCATTCCGGTAATTCATTAGGTTCGTTCCAATCTTAAGTCACCAACAGATTTCCAACAGTTTGTAAATCGTTGTCAACGCGCATGTCTGGTAGATATTGGTTTTTTCTGATTGGAACAGCTGATAGTTCAACTGGAGTTTGGCATGGAATTTCAACATAACCTTTGAAAATAAATCTAATCAAGTGTATTTCTGGAGAGTAGTAGTAGACTTTATTTCAGGAATCCTAATATACAATATATAGTTATGCATATATGAATAATTTATATACGTATATAATTTTACAGTGCGTCATGTATTACAATTTGATATATTCTAATAATAACTTCTTGAATACTTTTAAGAAATTTACATATTTATTTCATCAGGTAACTTATTGAAACTATCTAGACCTTTAAAGAACAAAGAATTCATTTCACTCTAATACTTTCTTCGGGATCTATAAAATGTATTACATGTTCTTGTGTTATATGAATGAATGTCACTATTTCGAACTAAATATCTGCTAAGATAGACTGGTTGTATCCCACTCGAAATTTTGAAAATAAAAATCATGCTCAAATAATACAGTCTTTTATGTACCGGCTGCCAATGTAGAGTATTCAACATATATTCAATAGGGGTATACTGATTGCATCTCAAAATGATTCTCATAACTCGATTTTGTAGTTTCTGCAACTGTCCCATTTGATTTTGGTTGAATAGATACATCAGTGTGGCACAGTGCTCAAAGTGTGGCCTCATTATGCAGTTAGTCTAGCAAAGGTTGATAAAAATTTTGAAATTCTAGGGAAAAAATACATTTTCTTACATATCTTTCTAATGGTATTTTGGGCATGCTTATTCAAATTTAATTGATGGTCTATAATGAATCCTAGGTACTTAATTTCATTTACAATTGTGAGTTGATTATTGAATATGCTGATATTAACGTCGTTAGTATCAATCTTTCTTTGATTCGAATTTGTTGTAACGATCATTGCCTTAGATTTATTGATATTCAATTTGAGTTTATTCACTTGTAGATATAATTCAATGTTCTTTAAAGATATATTGATATTTTGTACAGCTTCTTTTAAATCACAGTTTTCCGTATATACAAGGGTATCATCAGCAAATAAGAGCAAAAGAAGGTTGCAGTATTTCATATCTCTATTCTATTTACTAATCAACATGGAACTGGGAGGTAAAAGTAGGTCACCGTAATAATTAATTTGTGTAATTAAAGATGTTCATATTTTAGGTTCACTTAAAGAATTGCTAATTTTTCCTGCGCCAGCAAATACATAATTTATTTTATAACAATTTTTGCAGGTTATGTTGTCTGCAAGTTGTATGAACATGAAACAGAAACAGTAATACGGAATACGCATGCGTCAGATTAATGGTTAGAAGATAATCCTCAAACCATTCTGATAGATTTCGAACATGTTTGAATCTTGGATGGAACAGAAAACTGATAGTTTACTAATGGTTGGAAACTCACGTTGGAACGCAATCACATTACTGCGCAGAATCCTGATTGTCAGAAACTGTTTCTGACGCTGGTTGGAACGAACCTATTTTAAAAAAATAGATAGAAAACCTAATAATATAGTATAAGAAAATTAATATTTTGAAATCAAATTTCGAAACATTCATCTCTACACCGTAGGTTCTTGTTAATGCTTGCCGGAAAACAACTAATTCCCTGACTTATACCATGATGGATATTTATTTATATCCGACTGAGATTTATGCAAGATACCTCACGAGGTTAGTCCTGCAGATGATTCACATTCATCCAGCAGCAGTACCATGCTGAAATCAGTCAAGTAGATCAACTACAGACCAGTTACGAGGTATTATCTCTCATCAGTCCATGAAAGATCCGACTCAAACATAAGTGTGTTTCGCAATCGATTAATTTCAACGCGGATTCACTGCATGTATGAAATCTCCGTCTATGAGAAAGATTGTTAACTAGTAACAGATCCATCTCGCGAACAAAGCCACAAGCAGGAAAGAGAATCCCACAAATCAATTCTCTGACAGAAATACTGTATAGAGGAGAGATCCATACATGGCATGGGTTATGTTGGCTTTGAGGACCACTGTGGTTTGAGGCTTATTTGAATTCACCTGCACGATCTCGGTGGCAAGTTCACATCACCTCTACGTGAGATGACCAAGCCCCTAAATCGCTTGTGCAGAATATCCAATGTAGCATGAGCTGTCTGGCACGTAGCGCCATCCTGAAACCACATGACGTTGGTATCCAACTAAGGCCAGAAGAAGTTGGTAATCATCCACCTATAGTGCTCACCGTTGACAGTTATGGCCTGGCCAACGTCGTTCTCAAAGAAATATGGACCGATGACCCCGCCAGCCCAAAATCCACAACAATCAGTGACTTTTTCGGGATGCATTGGAAGGGTTTGGATCTCATGTGGATTGGGATCTTCCCAAATTCGTCAATTGTGTTTATTGAAGAACCCATTCATCCAGAAATAAGCCTCATCGCTGGAGATGATTTTCGATGAAATTTAGGATCAGTTGCCAAGTGCTTAAGAGCATATTCAGAGAAAACACATTGTTGTCAATGGTCGTTCACCCTCAGTTCCTGGGTCATTTGAATTTTGTACGGGTGCAGGCCCAAGGTACGACGCAAAATTCACCAAGTTGTGGTCTGCAAAAGTCCGAGTTCTTGTGAGCGACGCGAAATCAACTGTCTCGGATTCTCCCGCACATTCTCACGGACAGCGGCGATGTTTCCGATAGATTTGGCGTTTCGTCGACATACGGGTGTTAGTCAATCGTTTATTGAACCAGTGGATTCAAATTTATCCACCATATTGCGAATAGTCCTCTCGGTGCGTCGATTATGGTGATAAGCGCGCGGTTCGTTGCCCGAACAGTCACCCATTTTGATACAACAATTTTATTTCATCAGTTCGGACTTCCATTGTCTAATATGATATAAATTGATTTGAAATTCCTGAAAGAATCTGTAGAAACAAGAAACAATTTTATCAAGCAAAAAACTGAAATTACAATGAAATAACGTAAATTAGGAAATTATTAACAAGAAATTGAAATTGAAAATATAAAATTAAAAGATTTCAAACCAAGTTACTTATCGATGTTTCGATTGTTAGTATCCACATTCGTCTTCGGGTGATAACTGGACTTATTCCTTCGAGATCTGACTATTTATAGGTCATTCGACTGCTTTCACCTATCCCCTCTTTCTTCTCTACGCTTCATTAGTTTTCAGCGGGAGCTGACCGTTTGGCAGGAGTTGGTCGTGTTCCGCTTGATTAGAGGTTTACAATGTTACGTATCCCTACGCTAGCTTGGCTGAATGCGTTGTTGGATAACATATATGCGACTTCTTTAAATATTCTCCTAAAGCAGTTTTCCTCCTTGTGGATGATTTCAGCCTGAGCCCACTTGATGTTATGTTGATGAGTCCAAACATGCTCTGCTATTTCGGATTTGCTGGTTTATTCTCGCCGATGTTTAATGCAATTCTTGGAATCGTAGTCTGCGTTTAGTGGCCTGGTTTTCGTGAGACTGTTACGGATAGTGTTCCCAGATCGGAAGCAGGTTCTGATGTTATACTTGGATCCAATCCTTCTTATCCTTTCCGGCAATCCTCTGATGTAGGGAAGTACAAATACTGGTTGTGGCGGCTTCTCTTCCTTGTGGAGCTCTTGCTGTCTTCTAGCTAAAGCCTGTTCCACCATCACTCTGGAGTAACCATTCCATTGAAGGTCATTTTTGATGATGCCTTTTCGAGACCTTCCTTTGTATTGCAGAGCCCGAAAGCACGGTCTAGTAGAGTCTTGATGATTCCTCTCTTAGTCGACTGATGGTGGTTGGATACCTGGTTCAGATACTGTCCCGTGTGAGTGGGTTTTCGATATGCAGATGTTTCCCATTTAGTATCGGTTCTCTTCACCAATACGTCTAAGAATGCCAATTCGTTATGTACGTCCTTCTCCATTGTGAATTGTGAAAGTTCGCATTGCCGAGCACAAGAAACACACACACAGCGAGGAGAAACTAGCAAATTCGAAATAGCAGAGCATGTTTGGACTCATCAACATAATATCAAGTGGGCTCAGGCTGAAATCGTCCACAAGGAGAAACAATGGTTTAGGAGAAAATTCAAATAAGCCGCATATATGTTGTCCAACAACGCATTTAGCCAAGCTAGCGTAGAGATACGTAGCATATGGAAAACTCCAATCAAGGGGAACACGACCAACTCTCGCCAAATGGTTAGCACCCGCTAAAAATTGATGAAGCAGAGAAAGGAAAGAGGAAATAGGTGGAAGTAGTCGAATAACCTATGAATAGTCAGATCTCGAAGGAATAAATCCATCACTTTACACCAGTGACCTTCCGAGGCCCGAGCGTGTGAAGATATCTCTATACGCCGATGGCACGGCTCTCCTTTCGTCTTCCATGGGTCGGGAGCTCGGCATCGTCTATATGCAACGTGCATTGGACGACCTCGAGCGCTGGTCCATGATTGGAAGATCCGAGTGAACCCGAATAAGACTCAGGCGATAACTATGGGAAGATTACTATCTTCTCCGGCCAGAAAAGTGAGAATCTCTAGAAGGGTGATTGACTGGCAAGCACGGGTAAAGTACCTCGGCCTTCTAATAGACCGTAGGCTCACTTGAAACCCGCACATTATGTGCGTTGAATCAAAGATCGAGGGTCGGAGAGCTAGTCTGTACCCTCTGATCAACAGAAAATCAAAAATGAGTTCAAAGAACAAAATTACCATCTACAATACGATGTTCAAGCCTGTCATCATGTCTGGGGACAAGCAGCAACGTATAATATCTCCATTCTGGAGATATTGCAAAATAAGTTAATGAGGATAATTGTGAATGCTCCTTGGTTCGTGCGGAATGAAGCCATTCGCAGAGATTTGCAGCTGCCTTCTATTCGGCAGTCCATTCAGTCGAGGAATGGGCGAGTTTTTGATAGCGCGGAAACTCACGAAAATCCGTTAGTTAGGGAAGCTATACAGATATAGAAGGCCCCGACACTCTGAAGCTCTCATGTCCCCCGTTAAAGGACGAATAGATTTTTTTCATCCATCATCCCCCCCAACCAGGTAGAGGTACCCCGTGAAGGGTGGTACTGATGTCTGAGGACTTCATACCGCCAATATCCCCTCAGTCATGAACTCATTTGTCCTTCTTCGACAAAAATCAGCCAAAAGGGTAAGGGAGCTGGTCTCCAATCTGTCTGAAATCAAGACGATGAGCAGGGGAATATCCAGTTATCACCCGAAGACGATTGTGGATACTAACAATCGAAAAGTCGTGAAGTAACTTGGTTTGGAATCTCTTAATTTCATATTTTTAATTTTCATTTCTTGTTAATAATTCTTTAATATTTTCAGCTCGTGTTAATAGTTCAATTTTTTTGGGTTTTTTTGGTTGTTGCTTGTTTGATATTTCATTGTAACTTCAGTTTTTTGATTAATGAAATTGTTTTTTAGCTAATCTTTTTAATATTTTCTACAGATTCTTTCAAGGATTTCATTATATTATATATATTATAATATATTATATATTATATAATATTAGACAATGGAAGTCCGAACTGATGAAATGCTCCACGAAACATTGTCAACCATCTTCAAACAAACAATTTTATTATTTGCACGTGATGTTGAATGCTATATCCGTCCGTGGTGATTTGGCTAAACAGACTGTATGGATGACAACTAATTTGACAGATATAGCTTCAACAAGACGACCGTTATCAATTGTCAAAGTTCAGAATTCCCTGTTGGAAGACCCTATACATGTGATTCATATCACTCGAAATCCATCTTCAATTTAGTCAGGTTGGAGCCTGGTTCCCTTACCCTTTGAACTGATGTTTGCCAGAAGGACAAACGGGTCAGTGATTCATATCAGTCGATAGTCTCAATTTATATAGTAAATGACAGATTAATCTTACCAAAATAAGAAATATTTGCTCACACTTGATTTGCATATTCACTATCTACGTTGAATACATAACACTGAGTTTTTTCAGTTCAAAAACTTTCTCAACGAGGAAACTATTGTTCGCGTAGTGAATGCGTTGAAATAATTATATGAAATAAACTAACCAAGCAGATTTGAATCTCGTACCGTTCGTTTATTGGTTTAGTAATTGACAAAATAAAGGTATTAACGGTGTGGCACTATTATTTACTTAGTGGTCTGAGAGTAAAAGTGTTAGTAGGAGTAAACCGCTAAACAAACCGTTTAACAGTATAATTGTAATGATTTTCCAGATCAGTCTGAGTTAATTCAGTATCCGTATATAATTAGAGAAATAATGTGCTTGTTGTTTCATCAAACATTTATTATGATGATGTTTAGGAAGTATTTTCGAATCTGCAGAAAAATTTCTCAAACTTATTTACAAATTATCTAATGTGCTACACACCCACTCAAAATGCTAAAATTAGTTTGCGTCTACTACGGGAAAAAAATCCATGTCTGCAGAAATTTCAAAGTTGTAGAGCAGAATTATAACTTTATACTTGTAGACTGTTTGTTCGTTTAGGCCATTCTCAACTCACCTACACTGTAGGTTAATCTATCAGAAAACAACTACTTCCCTGGCTAATACCACGAAGGACGTTGGATTATACCCAACAGATATCAGTGCAGGATTCTTCACAGAAGTTATTCCTGCATATGATGTTGGTGGTGATACAACTGCCGGAATCGATTTTCAATTATTGGAAAACACTTGCAGGCCGGTCTCGGGGTGTTTGGCCACTCGTCAGTGCAAGGTAGTGTCTATCATCAACATGGAGTCGATGCTTTTCCATAATTAAAAATCGAGTTCCTTTCAGAGTATCATTGCTCGAACGATACTTAAACGAACGACAAACAATATATTTGTCATCGCCTCATCGGCCCATGAACGAGGTAACCAACCGCATACTTGAATTTGCCCAATTCCTTGTATAAGAAAGAAAATTTCACATAAAGTGAGTGGGCATACTTGGAGACTGGCTGTAAATTAATCAAATGAAATAAGAAATCGTTTAGGCCAGTCTCAACTTATTTACACTGTAGGTTAATGGACTGACACCTATCAGAAAACAACTACTTCCCTGGATAATACCACGAAGTGCGTTGGATTATATCCAATGACACATGTCAGTGCAGAATGATTTTCTGATAGGTGTCAGTCCATTTATTTACAGTGTAGGTAAGTTGAGACTGGCCTGAACGAATTGTTCTTTTAAATAATTTGATATTTTTCTTTATTTGAAACTCAAACTAACCCGCTTTCAATTTTCAATATTAATCCCTGATACAAACTTTTTTCAATAGATCACAAATTCATCGACTAACAATTTTTTTTTATTTCGAAAATAACAAATAATGATATTTGCATGGTGAACTTAGCATAGTCCATTTTGTGCTCTCAAAGTTGTAATTGTACATTATCTTTTCCTTCATTAATTTTGTTTGAAACATTTTCAGACTGCCGTTTTCATAAAAATTAATCAGAAATGTAAAAAATATTGTAATGAGCCTCGATTAGTTGAAGGAGGCATAAAACCAAAACGACAAAGTTTTATTTTTCTTTGATAAAAAATAGTATTTTAAATTTGATATCTTACAAAATGTTGGACATTGTGTTCTAAATACTAACAAATTCTGTTCATGAACTCCTTTCTAACATTTCACCATGAACATTTAAACACCGATGATTTAGGAATTTATCGGCTTGCAGCTTTAAATTTGCCTCTTGATATTATCAAATTCAGTAGAAAACAACCGACATGAGATGTCTCTAAAGCAATGGTTCTTAACCTTATAGTCATGCGGGACCATCTGACAAAATTTCTGTCAGGCCATGGACCACCAAGTTGTTTAATTAGTTTGTAGTTAATATAAAGTGCCTTACGATAACTACAAATAAATACAGTACAGTACAGTAAATAAATGGAATGTTTGTTCTAATTCATCTATAAATAAAATACGTATGAAATTATGTCCTTTAATCATTAGGTTAAATCTGTAACTGTAACAAAAATTGCATTATAAATTAATGCGATTTTTGTGGTTGCATACTCTACTAAATTCTGAATCCTTGGTTCAGTGTTACTTAAACTTCGGCGCATATCAGCAGTGGCATCCAACCGATTATGTTGCTTGTTTTTAATAATCAGAAGCGCTGAAAACATAGATACGTCGAAGAAAATAAAGTTAGGTAACCAATAGCAATGTCTCGAAGTTTTGGCAAAGAAATTGCCTTCTGGCTTCAAAATTCTTCAAGAATAATTCCTGATTCGAATGTATCTTTTAAGTTGCTGTCGTGTAGCATATCAATTACTTCTTCTTGAACTTCATCAGGCACCTCAGAAACGTTTACAATAAATGGATTGCGGATCAGTTTCTGAATACTTTTATCCTCGCGGTCGGAAAAATAGCGATTTTATTCAATATTTAAGTTTTTTAAATGTTTTATTTTCATTTGTATTTCTCCTTTAATTCCAGCACTCTGTATATCAATAATTTGATTAGGCTTATCAAACACAGAAAAGTTATTACTTTCGACCTTGTTGATCCATAGCTCGATTTAAGCGATAAACGCATTGATTTTTATCTTCATAAGCAAAAATATTGCTCATGTCTTGCAACTTCAAATTTCCCGACCCTTGCAGTAGAAGGTTTAATTTGTTCAGTTGCCCAAAAAATCGACCAAATAAGCAAAATATATTTGAAATTTGGACTCTCAAAACTAATCAAACAACTCTTTATTTTCCTTGTTAGTTGAGATAGTTTTACTTCCTCTCTTAGTTCATGTTCAGAGAACAAAATTGTTTGAAGAGACAAGTATTGAGTGCATTTTTGCAATGAAATTTACTAATTTTATAGCTATTTTCATCGTCAAAGCAAAACATTCTGGAAGCGTCTTGCGCAGTGCGTCGTAATTGCAAACGGATTTTTGATTTTTATCAATGCTGCAAGACCAGAGCGAGAACCAAGCATAGCAGGAGCACCGTCCATACAAAACCCCGCAAGCCGTTCCCACATAAGTCCATGTTTCTCCATATATCGACTTATTGCATCCATAAAATCTGCACCTTGCGTCGTCGTTTCAAGTTCTTGAGTTGAGTTCAAGTTCTTGAGTTCTTCAAACATTTTAGCGGCGGGTCGGTCGCATTTTATCGTGTCGACTCATCTAACATATTTATAAGGATGGCTCCGCGGACTGCTTGGGATGCTTCCAGGGACCACCAGTGGTCTGCGAACCACCGGTTAAGAACTACTGCTCTAAAGACCGATATATAAGATGATCTTTTAGATGATTCGATTGTCATTCTTCTGCCAATTCATCTGAAATCTCTCATTTAACATTCTTCGAACGAAAAGAAAATAATGAGGTGGAACCCCAGACATCAGAAAATATAAGAGATTCTCCTGTGACACTGAATAACCATCTTCATTATTTTGAGTCTTCATATAGCTTGTTATGAAAATGAAATAATAATAATGAGAGGAATATTGTCCGAAAAGAAAGAGAAATGCTGATGGAATATAGTTATTCTGATGATTGAAATGAATTATTAGTGAAATGATGTCGTTTTTACACTATCTTCGCTTGCCGAACTATGACAGAAATCTTGGCTATCATTCATAGCTCATTGCGTCTACTAAGGGCACATGAGTCTCGAACCAAAAGAGCAATCATCCTACGGTGTGGTTAGAAGAGTAGGCGGCACCATTATAACCCTTGAATGACAGAAATAAATGTAAATGTAAATAAATGTCACAGACAAAATTGGAAAACTATTGGATAAACATGACATCGAAACAGTCTTCAAACCCACGAGGAAGATACAACAAAGCCTTAGGTCGGCTAAAAACAAAAGAGACCCATTATTAGCAGCAGGGGTCTGTTGCATGCCATGCACTTGTGGGAAGGTGTATATCGGAACCACCAAACGATTCATGGGAACAAGACTGAAAGAGCATGAAAGGAACTGCAGACTAGGTCAAGCGGACAAGTCAGCTGTGGCATAACACGCGCTTAGTGAAGGAGACCAAATAATTTCGTTTGAAAACACAGAACTAATTGCCCCTAACCAGGGATAATATAGCCGACTGGTACGGGAGGCAATATATATCCACAAATACACGAATAATTTCAACAGAAAAGTAGAAGCGGTGAACCTCAATCGAATATGGAACCCCATTTTAAGGAATTCGAGAATAACGAACATAATGACAACAGGCAGCAAGATTGTTAATGTTCCAGGTTCAAGTACAGATACAAGTGTAGGTTCAAGTACAGGTACAAATACAAGTACCAATACAATTGATTACCTGACAAGGCATAAATACGCTTTACGAAGCCTAAAAGTTAGTCATCGGACAGCAAGCCATGATGGTTAAACCTCTGAAGAAGCTAGCCACTCGCGCCAGCGAAACGCCAGGAAGAAATTCCAGAAATCCAAGGCTTTCAAACTCGAAAAACAGTGACACTACTACCACATCGTTGAAATTTGCGAACCGATTTTTTTGGTAGAAACTTTTTACAGCAGAAATAGCAAAAAAGCACGGCCATCTATACACTTTCTGCGATGAGAATTAAAAATTCAGCATTTACCAAACACAACTTTCCTACCATCTTCGTTTTACTATTAGATTACTTCTTTATGTAAATTAATTGGAGCTAATGGCTAATGTTACCCCTAATAAAGAGTTGGAACAGTACCATCTAATATTCTTACCACTTCTGGTCAAACCATGCATCTCAGTATACTTATAATTACTTCTGACAATTTAGAACGCTATTTTTCGGAAAATGCTCATAAAAAAATGATAAGTCAGGATACCATTGAAAGCAGAATTGAACACCAATCAAAATGATGTACCACTTGGCCCCCCTTCCCATTCTAAGGGTAATATCTATCCCTCCTAGGGGGTTGAATCACGAGGGCTACAAATAGTCCTCGAAAGTGTTCCTCTTGATAATAAAATTGACCTGTTTTTTAGATTCCTCATATTGTTTACTGGAAGGAAGATATTAAGAGTGAAAAGGTTCAAATTGACACCCTGTATAATTGGTCACAAAGTTTTGAGTGCTTCTTGTATTCTTGTCAATTTTCTGATATATTGGACAACAAATAAATAACAGAATGAATATTTAAAAAAAAACATCTGTAGAGCCAACTATTCCTTTACGTCGCGTCGATCACATCAAAAATCAATACATCCGTGCAACACATGACCTATTCATGATTTATGTCTAGAAATTCTATAGTTTGCCGATACTCCTGCGTATATGTAAATTGAAGCGGTATGCGTCACAATTAAAAACGAAGTCGGCAAAGTAACGTGGCATTAGTCGCCTGAATGGTCGCAGAGATTTAGGAATCGAAGGAGGCTGTTTAGCTGAAAGGCTGAAAGCAGCCCGAACCGCCGTGACAGCCGAGATTCGCTTAGTTAGCAACTATTGGCCGCCAGATGTCAGCACGGTAGCGGTGACAGCCACAACTAACGTATGCCTGAGATAATCGAGAGAGACCGATGCAGGGTTGCATTCAACAATCCTGAGGAGTTCCTCTAAGATTTTTCACAACTCTGAAATATGCGAACAATTTCAGCCTTTTCCACCAAAAAAGTAAATTTTCTTTCGAAATAATCATTATCAGATTATAGCATATTCAGGCAACGAAAAAATAATCAGTTTGTCTCAATAGTTTACTTATGTGTGTGGTAGGGAAAAAATACAATTTCGACAATATTGAAGACCTTTTAGCAAATATATTACATACCTAGTTGCTGTTGAAACTTATGATTTGTACAGTTTTACAATCTGTATCATTTATGTATGAAGTTGCAAGCAGATGGTGTCAAGAAAAGTTGAAAGTTGAAATGGTTTTTGACATTTGCTGCCCTAATAAAATTTATGCTCGAAATTTTTAATAAATACTGAATCCAGCAATACATAAACCATTTCACCCTTTCTTGTGATAGGAAAAGAGTTCTGATTTAAGGCGAGTAATTTTTATAATAAATACTCATGCATATGTATAGTAGGTATTCGAAGTTGTTTTTTTTTGTAATCTGAAAAACAAGGCTCCTTAAGACTTGATATAGTAGTCTTATGGAGTCTTATGTCTAATTTCAAGTAACCGTTTGAATCAGGAAAGAAATAATTGTGAAGTTGAATACATCAATAGAAATTCTTCATGAAAATTAGTAATTCATGTACATCAGTTTGATTAAGACACAAACTGGAAGAAAAGTGAGACCCAAACAACAATTTTCAAATATGAACATTGAATTACACAGAAATTACTATTTAGGAGAGAAAAAAGGTTTTGACTTTGTGCTCCTTCATCTTCATACAGAAAAATGTGGCATCTTCCAAAAGAAAGAAATTGAACTCTTCACAAAGATGTGTAGATCAGTCAAAGAAGTAACTTTCAGTCACAAACTGAAAGAAAAAACCCTATCGTAACAACTACTTTCATACAAACATTGAATTACACGAAAGAAAAAATGTTTTGGAAACAACTACTTTTATAAGAACATTAAATTATACGAAAAAACCTTTTTTCTATTCAGTAGTCTCTTAGTGAGTTTTGTATTAAAGTGTATAATTTTTAAAATTCTTGCAAAGCGCTTTACAAGAATTTTAAAAATTATACACTTCAATACAAAAACCTCTTCGATTCATTCATTCAATAAGTGTATTCAGCTTTCCAAATCTATTTATTCTTAGCGAGTTGTTTTTACAATGAATATTCATGAACATGTATAGTATTCGAAATTTGTTTTTTGATGATTTCGGCTTTCCATATTTTTTTTTACAAAGATAGATAAGTAGAAAGTCAAAACTTCTTTTTCCTTAAAATTAATCATTCCTTAACATAGACCCCTTTCAATTTGAACAAGATTCATATGACTGGGATTGAATAATATATTTCTTCCTATAGTATTATAGTGTGTAAAAGTCAAATGGAATAAGTTGATTATTTCGGTTACTGTACATATTTAAAAAAAATCCCGAAACACGTCGAATGTAAATTATAATTTGATATTTTTCAAACCCCGTCGAATGACAGGTGCAACCCCCAATTTTATGAAGGGAAACTATAGGTTTGTGATATATCGTTTGAAAGGTCTCTTCATTTTCTATTAAAAAATTTTATCGCTTTCAAGTTTATTGCAACAATTAAGATAAAATAAATTGAATTCATGTGGTTACCGAAATTCGATAAAATACACTCAAAAACTAAAATGTAATGCAAAACGTAATGAAATGTAGAATACTGAAAAGAACTATGGATGTCAACGAAATAGATGTTCAAAAGGTTCACCGCGAACATCTTGGTAATATCTAAATCTCAAATAAAACTGTCTTCTAACATTATTCAACATATCAGGCATGACGGAACTAATCGCAAGTGTTATTTAAATCTGAAGGTTTAGTTTTGTACACATTGCTCTTTACATATCCCCATAAAAAGAAATCTAATGATGGTCATTCAATCGAACCTCGCCTCCCTATCCACCGATTGGGAAATGTTGTATCGAGGTATTGCCGGAAATTAACTTGGTAATGTGGTGGTGCTCCATCCTGCTGAAACCATATCGAATTTACTGGAACTTGAGGGTTTCCTGGATCAGGATATGAATTTGCAAAACTTGGAATGACATCATTTTGAAGTAGTGCCAAATAATTATCACCATTCAAGTTGTCCTCAATGAAAAAGGAGGCAATGATATTGTTTCCTACAATCCCTGCCCAAACATTAACCTTTTGAAGGTATTGCGTGTGTTCTTCTCTCATCCATTGAGGATTTTATGTTGACCAGTAGAGGCAATTTAGCCGATTAGCATGACCGTTAAGAGACAAAGTAGGCTCATCAAAAAACATACCATCTTCTAATTGGATGATATTGTTATCCAATATGTCCATCATTTGCTCACAAAAATAAGTTAACTATCAAAATTGTCTTCCATGAGCTCCTGAAGAGGTATCATTTTATAGGAATGCATTTTATTTTCTTTCAATATGTTTACTTTCGATGTATGGCTAACATTGAATGTAGTGGATGCCTGTCTACTCGATGCATGTGGATTTTTCTCAAACTCAAGCATCACAGTTTATCTGGCACACATAACCAAGCCCGCGAAACTGCTTCTCTATTCTACTTATTGTTCCACGAGATTTGGGAGGTGAATTAGGAATTTTCTCATGAAATAGTTGAGCTACTTCCTGTTCTGTTCGGGATTTATCTCCATTTCCAATCATTTCTAAAACTGTTATTTCATGCATTTTCGTTAATCTAACCATTTGTCAGACTTGAAGTTAACGAACTCTAAACTTAAAATAAAATACTAAGAAGTAATGTTGTATCATACAAAACAAGTTGACAAGACGTTTTAAAGTAACGTTGCCAAAGAAATTATTTACAGTTTTTTGTAGAAACCATCTAAAAACAACATTGCTATGGTTTTTTCTTACTTTCTTATCATCAATACCTCTACATGAAATAAGTTATTACATGATTTTATTTTATTTTATCTTAATTCTTGCAATAAATTTGAAAGCGATAACATTTTTTAATAGAGAATGAAGAGACATTTCAAACGGTATGTCACAAACCTATATTTCCCTTTTAAAAAGTTGGGGGTTGTATCTGTAGTCCGTTGGGGGTTGAAGGTAGGGGTAGCATTTTTCCGTTGAAGTATCTCAAATTATAATTTCAATTTTACGTGTTTCGGGATTCTGTTAAAATATGTACCGTAACCGAAATAATGAATTTATTATATTTGGCTTGCACACACTGTATGAAGGGAATCGATTTCTTGATGTGAACTGCATGTACGAATGTCATTATGTACCGTCATCGATGACACGAGTAGATTCAACTCATTCGTGACAATGGGTCGTGATTTTATGAATTATTTGAGTGTTTCACCTTGTAATGTTATTCAGATTAGTGCTGAAAACGCAATAAAATATTTCGAAACATCGATGTCCGCCATTGAAAATGACAGTCTTCCATGTGAGTGAAATTTTACCTCTTTCACATACTGTGAATGACATCTGATTCAATTCCATAATTAATGTCTGGATCGAAAAAAGTGCTTTGGTATAATTCAACGTTTATATAAAAGTATTTTTTTCAGGGGTGCTTGTTCTTTCGTAGGAGCAGTTTTTTAGTTACGAATCTTAAACAATGAGAATATCGACATCTTGCTGAAAAATTGAAATTTCAAATCAAAATTCGATAATTTGAAGGGACAATTGACTCATACAATGTTGATAACGCCTTCCATTGCAAAATTTTGTTCACTTTTGTTTTGAACTGAGATGAAAATGAATAAACATTTCCACTTCAATGTCAATGTGAGGTTTGGAAAAATTCAGATCGTTTCGAATCATCTGGAGTTCGGCCCTGTTGCTGTCGGCATCGCGGTTTCGAGTCTAGAGCGGTATGCGATCGCTCGCGACCATAACTTGCAAAATGCCATCTGACCACGCACTATCTACATATACATATGCAGCTTGCTACTCTTTGCCAACCACAAATCCTTGCCTCCGACTTCTTTTCTCGAGGCCCTTTACATACTTGCCTCCGGCCTAATTCAAACATTATAAATTTTCCATTTTTCCTTACATTCTGAAAGGGTAATCACGTGATAATTCTAATGATTTTCAGATATCACAGGATTCATTAAAAATTTGTCTAATCCAAAGTTTGGGACTCATTAACATCCAGACTTAAACTGAAGCTCTGCGAAGCACTAATATTATCTAGAGTCTCTTACTGTGAAATTATCGATGGGTTTGCCATAATACAATCGGACATGAAACGCCTCCAGAAATTCCAGAACAACTGCATACGGTTCTCTCATGGTGTAGGTTAGTTTAGGTAAGGTCAAAAGTGAGTGGGCGTATTCGTCCCTCCTTCTGGGTCACACCTATTCAAACTCGACCAAATGAACCCAGCTTTTTGAAGATACTGATTAGTGCATATGGTGAGGTCAGATGGTAGAAGTGTGGTTCTACCAAACTCTGAAAACCTGATTCGGTCAGCAGCGGGGCAGGCACAAAGTATATGTTCTGCTGTTTCATTTTATTCCAAATAGAGGCGACACACACTGTCTTCCGACAGTCCGAGTCTCTGCATATGATGATTCAGACAACAGTGACCATGTAAGGAGGCCTGTTAGACATCGTAGTTCATCTCTACTGTGGTCCAACAACTGTTTGGTTTCAAGCTTCGAAGGGTGAATGAACGCCTTGGAATGAGCCAATTCTGGAAGATTTTGCCAGAAGTCTTTAAATCTTCTTGCCATCCAGGTGTTCAATATTTGTTCGGCAAAACCTAAAGCAATGCCAATTACAGGTTCTGGTCCGATGAAGCTACTTGCAGCATCCTCCTTTGCAAAGGAGTCAGCAGCCTCAATGCCTTCAAGGCCGTTGTGGCCAGGAATCCAGACCAGTGACACTTTGTTAAGTCTTCCTATTGAGGAGAGTCGGTTTTGGCAATTTGCTACCAACTTAAACGTTGCTTGATAGGAGCCAAGAGCTTCCAACGCCGCTTGATCGTCAGAGAAAATTTTTATTGACTTGTGTGTGAGGTTGGATTCCACCAATCTCTTCGCACACAATTCAATAGCATAGATTCCCGCTTGAAATACAGTCGCATAGGAACCTAGACAGGTTGATATATCTATCCTGGGTCGGCAACTGAAAACACCTGCACCAGAGCCCGAAGGTGTTTCTGATCCATCTGTGAACCAACAACTATCTGTTTTTGAAAATTCCTTCTCTCGGAGGCAATTCGTATTTGTCAGTTGGAGGCATAATGTCAGAGGCCATTCTCAGAATGCTGTGACTTCCATTGTCAGAGTACTCTGCATCAGATTGCTTTGTGCAATTGGCGATGTGCACAAGCTCTTATGGTGTAAAGTTTGATCATATCTCAGCTAAATTTGAGGAGTCTGGCTCTGTCAGACTGAATAAAATTAGGCAACTTCACTTTCTTGTTACAACTCACAAATGTATCTCTCAAAGAAAACCCCACTATTCATTTAAAAGATACGTAACATTTGAAACATAGAGTCACTTCTAGAACCAGAATCATCCCCAAACATTCCACAGCTTGTTCCACTCGAAGTTTCATATATAATTTCGTTGTCCTCAATAATGCAGTCCTTCCCAGTAGGTTCAGACCCTATATGTAATATAACTTCAAGAAAAAACTGAAACTGCACTTGAAATTAGTTGGGTAGTTCAATTGGATTCCGTCAATGTTTTTTGGTGATATGCTATTGCAGTTTTCTTCTTTTGTTTCTCTGTCTACTATTTTTTTAAAAATTTTTTGTATAACTTTCAAATTTTTTTTCTGAATGTCTTTGTATATTTGTGTCCTTTTAACTAGGTTAAGTTGAAAAACAGGTCAAGCTTATCTTCGCCTTTCATCGTTATTTTTGCTTTTGTATGTTATTACTTTTGTCGATGAATAAATATTATTATTATTATATTGAATTTTCATTGCAATGGATCAACTAATGACTTGATTCTCCAAGAATCTAAATGAATTATCTCACTTGCCATCGTACTATCTGATGGAATCTGCTGATACTTGTTGGTAATCCATAACGTATTCAAGTAACGCTACATTGTGAGATTTCCACTAGATAGTTTACAAAACTGCAACACGTATTTCCCTTAACAATGGTTCCTACACTATTTTTCTGTTTGTTTATTTTGTGGTGTTGTTAATAAATTTTATTATTTGTAAACGCTGTGTCCGACTGATTAATAATTCACCTATCACCTGTCCCGACAGTACCTATCTGAAAGAAACTTGGTTATTTTCTTTCTTCCATTCTTCAGAAGTTACATAAAAGTATTTTATGTTTATTGATAGAGAAGTAGTAAGTCTTTAGTAAGTAGTAGTAGTAGTAAGTAGTAAGCTTTTTTTCCAAAAAAAATTATCTCTCCTGAAAATATTTCTTTTTTTCCCTTCCAAGAGGTGTTAGGAATTTTTTTATAAACCAGGTTTGCTGTAATAAATATATAAAATCAAGAGAAAAGTATGTTTGATAATCAAACACTTTGACGTTCAATTTTGTTTTGCTTCCTTTTTGAGTAAGGTGTGAATTTTTCAATATTGCCTCTCACACTTCATAGCAAATCCATACAGTTACTCAAGAATCTCATTCAACACCAATACCATTTTAAAATTATTTACATTTTTTTCACATTCTACTGGATAGATAGTACAGGATCACGAAAGCTTCGCATCCACAACCCAGTACCAGATATGCAACCGCTGTTTTGAGCTGTCGTAAGACTCACCATCAGTACTATGTTGGCTCATGGATTTAACTATAGAAGTCAATGTGCTGTTAGTAGAAAAAACCTGAATAAGTAGTGGGGTTTTCATTACCATTTAAGAATATGTAAACTCGTGTGGAGTTTTATAATATTTTGGTTCCTATTATATTCAGCAAACAAATTAATGACCCAAGATGTAGATCATTTAGCTTGGATGCATCTTTGGGATTTCCATCTGCACTGAACGCACTTCATATGTTTTTTCGAATTCTGAGGAAAGTTTTATATAGAGTGGAAATGTCGGTTGTGTAATCAGGCAAATGGTTCAAAAAAGCTTTGAATTTTACACTTGATGAGAACACATTTTTAGAATTTGTTTATTATTAACAACTTTTATAATTACACTTGACGTATAAATGGGCGAAGGAGCCAATGGTGGTCAAAGCTAGTATTTCGGGGATTTATTAAGATTGCCCAACAATACGAGGCTAATGACCAAGCAGTCGACTCCGTCGACAACCAAATGAATAAAGAAACAGTAATTAATAAGGGGGTGATCGATTGCGATCTATCTGACCATGAGTTGATATATGTGGTTATTAAAACTGATTACAAAATTGAAAATTCTAACTTTCAGTTTGTCAGAATGATTCCATCGAAATATTATTTTTGAAAATATCGTAAAAAAATGAAAATATGAAATAGTTATCATTTTTAATCAAATAGAACTGGCCGATATTTGATGAAAATGTATATAAAAACTAATTAATACAGTTTATTGTAATATTTTTACTATAAAGGGTTTTACGAAAACCGCGACACGTGTTTCGCTATACAATAGCATTCTCAATCGTAAATTAAAATTTTCTTCTAAATCACTCTATCATATTACCTACTCTATCATATTCCCATACTTTCCAACAGGTTAAGTTTCAAACCTTTCTTCTGAACTAATGTCCCTCTGTGATTAAATGAGTGGCATATGTGGAATTTATTTTTCCATTCTGGAAACTATTTCTGTGTTTTTAATGCGGGCTTTGAACATTCTTCCCGTTTGACCTAAATAAAACATCAGACATCACCCACGTGATAATTTATACACTGCTGATTTTTCTGAAACTGAACTTTTATATTTGTTATTTTTAATGTGCATGATTAGGTTGTTGTTGGTTTTGAAAGTAATATTTACACCTTTGTTGTGCAGAAAATCTGAAATATTTGTAGTGGGTTGGCCTAACTAGGTTAAGGTTCTATGACTCATCTCTTGGAATTTGGTAAACTGGCTGAGAACTGAAAATGACAACTGGAAGAAAGTAAAAATCAAAGGAGATTTTTTTTCTCAAAGCGTCTTTATAGTTTTGACGTAATTTTGCTAAAATTGGAAAAATCTCAATTTCTGTTCGAAATGTTGAAACTATCTAAAATTACCATTGAATTTGTTTTATAAATCTCAAAAAGTACTACGTTAAGGGTTCTCATTGATTTTTTCATCAAGTTAATAATTCAGGAATTATTTTTGAAATATTCGAAAACAGAGCAATGGACTTTTTCAACTTGGATACGTTGTCATACTATTCACGTATTATCAGTAACAGATTCAAATAACTTCCAAGTAAAAAATTAAGAAAACTCTATATTGATTTACGTTTGTTCGTAGTACCTACATACAAAAACCCTCGTTTCGAGACTTTCCTATTGTCAGCTTCTACGTTGTAGTTGTTTTATTTTCTATCACGTATCGGCAGATGAAAACTGACCGAATCGACGTTGGCTGAAATACCGCTTACAGTCAACCGTAATCGTATGCAGCATACAAAAGAACCATAAATAAATAAATTTTCCAGTCGCAATGAAGGTATAATTCAATGCGACCCGTCGTGTACTCCTCCGGTAATGGCAGTGACATTTTGACGTATGCTGATTAATATTAATACGAGAGCGCATCATGTCGATGTTTCTTCCGACACCTTTCACTGCTTTCTATCAGTGACAGATACTCGAATTCTTTCCGACGATATGTCAACCGTCTTTCATATTTCATATTGCATTTCAACACGTTCGATTTCGGCATTTTTGGGTTTGGCAGTGGATGAGTGATGTTGAGGAGAAATTATGTTTAGGTGCGTATTGAGATTCGGAACCGTGAGTCAGGTGGGACGTATTGACGCCAAATCCGGCGAAGGTGGTAATGTTCATAATTTTTTTATGGGTTAGCAGACCGGAATGAAGCAATATTCATTAAACATGTGCGGTACTCATGAATCCTTTCGTTTTACTGTTGTTCAAATGGTGTTTAGGAATCTGAGATTTTCATTCATCTTAGAGAGTATTCATTTTTCAACATAATCTTCTTGTTGTTCTAATTACCTTTCAATAAGTTTTTTTTTAATAAGAACTGTATTGTCCCTCAAAAAAGCCATTAACTGCCTTTATCTTTGGAAAATCTTTGATCACTGAGCTATTTTTTCCAGTTTGGAAACAGAAAATAATCCAAGGAGGCTAAATCTGGTGAATAGAGTGCATGAGGTAGCAATTTAAACTTTAATTCGTTCATTTTGGTCATTGCCATAATGGATTTGTGAGATGGTGCCTTGTCTCGATGAAACAACATTTTTTCTTAGCCAAATGCGACCGTTCTTGCTCGATTCTTGCGACGATTCTTCGTTCACTCTGAAGTCCTCGGATTACGAGGGATTGTCGTGTCAGGCCTATCAAACAGTTGCTAATATGCAAAAATATTGTTCTCAAAATGGTCTCATTCTGAACAGCTCTAAAACTGATACAATCATTTTTTTCACTAAATGAGAATGAACGCAGTGTTCTGGTCGAAATAAATGGCAAGTCAATACAACAAACTTCATCTGTACAATTTTTAGGTTTGAACATTGATGCTCAACTCTCTTGGAACAAGCACATTCATTATATTTTGAGGAAACTGTCGAAACCTTGTGCTGTAATTCGTAATCTCCGTAATTTTGTTGTTCCATTGAATATATTGAAGAGCTATTACTATGCTTATATTCAATCTTCACTCAGTTATTGTCTAATCAACTTCGTTAACTGTACAAGAATATATATATGTATATATATATATATATATATATATATATATATATATATATATATATATATATATATATATATATATATATCTTATATATATATTATATATACATATACATATATAATATATATATATATGTATATATACATATATATACATATATATATATATGTATATATACATATATATACATATATATATTATATATATATATATATATATATATATATATATATATATATATATATATATATTGCTTTCATTCATTTAGTATACAATACAATTATATTCAATTTCTAACTTTTCTATTATAATATTATTCAATTTCTGGAGACAAAATGTTCGTGACGTTCACCCTCGTCGCCTTGAGAAGAATCCTGCTGTTGACAAAACATTTTAAAATCTCTTACTTTCCTTAGTTACTCACTCTCAATTTTCATAACTACAAATTTTCAACTTCAATATCACAAAAACTATCTATTCTATTATTTGTATATTTGTTCCTAAATTTAAATACATCTTTACTTAACAATTATATACAGAAATGGTTAACCTCACTTATGTGAATTCATAATTTTTCTCCATTTGAAATCTCCACTACTGTTGGACGTTAACTGCTGATGTTGCTGAATACCATATTTGCTTCCCCTCAAATAGATCTGGTTGAGACATGGTTTGAACCCAACTAATAACTAGGATCTTTATTCCAATTTCGGAGGAGAAACCCCTTCAAAGAGAAAGGAATAGCTTATATTAAAAATCAAGTATGTGATATACAAACTATTCAGTCCTGGAACATAACTTTTGGTGTAGACTAGATAATTAGAGCTTTGACGGGAGCTTGAAAAAGTGGAATTTTGCATATTTTTCCTTATAGAAATACTCTCAACTCTCAGGTTATGGCGAGAAGAACGCGAGCTCAGATTACCTCGAACAGAATTCGTACAATGCGATAGGCTGGCGAATAGCTCGCGAGTGGATCGCAAGTCGCATGCCAATATTTTTCCAAATGCCAACAATCTTAACTTACCAAATGGAAGCATATGATTGCAACATAATGATGTATCCCCACAATATGCACGTGATGTTTGCGAATTTCTGTTTCTCTAGGAAGTGAATTGGTAGACGCGGAACAATAGAGTGGTCCCCAAGATTTCCAGATCTGAAGCCATTAGATTTTTTCTGTGGGATTATTCAAAATCGAAACTTCATGTAGATAGACCGTAAAACTTGGAGGAGTTGGAAAATCGAATCAGGGTCGAAATTAGAAGAAATACTCCAGGAGACATTTGTAATGTACAAGAAGGATGTGTCTGTAGATTTACTCATTGTCAAGAGACTGATGGATGGCATTTTGAATATATCATTCAACTGTTGTATTTTGGGGGTTATTACCGCACTGGAAAAAATGTTTTAGTCACCCAGTACAAAGGTATCAAATTAATGTTTATCACTGAATGCAATATTGAAATACCTTCCTGATGAAGTAACACAAGACCTATATTTCAATTGAAAAAATCACCGATGACGTCACTACGTCAAAACCAGTTACGTTATATCTTCGAAATATACATTTACAAATCGGCATTCAAAAATAAAAATCGACATATTACAAAATTTTTGTCAAAAGTACACTGTTTGTGAAATAACGACTTTGTTTCATAATTTAGCCGCTCATTGTATAAAAGCATATTCACCTTACAATGAAAGAGCAGAAAACAGCCAATCTGCTGTACAGTGTAATTCAAATTCGACCCCCACCATTGGGATCTCCTTTATCATAGGAGTTACTTCAAAGCTTACTTTGGGGCAAAGTTGCGTTTTTTTGTGAATAACAAAATACTTTTCTGAAACTTAAAAATTCTGAGTATTTCCGGAAATATCTGAAAAACACTGAAAATCGAAATTTTCGTTTTTATTTTTTCCAGCGTTATTTGACAACATAGCTCAGAACCAAAAACACATTTTTATTGATTTTTTCAGGTACACGTTCACATTCATTATCCGACGTTTCGTCTTCTGGCAATCATCATAATCTTTTTTTTTTATTATGGGCACCATATTGTATTTTTTTAACAGATAAATAATGCTTCTCATTCTGATTCCATTGATGTATGATTTTTTGTGATTTGCTCTTCTAAAACCACAGGTATTGAAAAAACAACTCAATTTGAGATGATCATGACTCCATCGAAAAATTTTGTTTGATGAAAACTAGTTGTCAGAACTCATCAAACATCATAAGTTTGCACAAATACTCCAGTAAAATGAAGAAAAACGACATATGTTGAAACTTTATTATAAATTTGATAGCAATAGTACATTATTTGGTATCTTGGACATATACTTGGCTGAGTACGGTGCGTTTCAAAAACTAGGAATGAAAGCATGAGCTTGTTAAAAATGCACAAAAATCATTACAAGTGGTCGAAATGATTGCCTTCCTCTTAAATACATAAGTGAGCTCGTCGTCTCAAAAAAGAACAGCCCTAATACAATCCTTTCTTCTGATAGAACTGAATTGCGTGATGCTATTTTCTCTAAGTTTACCCACTGTGTCATATTCTTGCTCTCCATATATTCTGTTCTTTAAAGTGTCTCCCAAGAAAGTATCCAAAACTGTTAGGAGAGGTGGCCTTGCCGGCCAGCTCACTGGTCCAGAATTTCCGAACCACCTATTAGGAAATATTTACTGTAAATATTCGCAAACTGTTTTTTCATTGTATGGAGGAGCCCCGTCATGCTGAAACCAGCAGCTGTTATAATTAACAAGGAAAAAGTTATCCATATTTTCTTCGAATTCGTTAAGAACCGAAAATAGGTTTCCCGTTCAAAGTATTAAAGACGAAATGAGGTCCAAGTATTCGGTCGTTATAAATTCCAACCCACATACTCAAACGAAACCGAACTTGTGGTCTGACTTTTCTGAAGTGTCGTGGATTGTTTTCACTCCAAATGTGCTCATTATTTCTATTAAAAATACCACAGTGGCAAAAAGTACTTTCTTTGGTCCAAATTATGTTTTTCAAAAAGTTTGTAGGGTTCACCCTATTCGAGAGCCAGCTACAGAACTCCATCCTTCTCTCAGGATCACCTGGATGTAATTCTTGTGAAACATGTATTTCTTATAACATTTCAAACCCCATTTTTTGAATTTCTTTTAAACGCTCGTCTGTGGCACATCCGTTTCTGACGAAATTTGATGTGTTGATTTGGAAGGATCTGCATTTATCTAAAAAGGTACCAAAAATAATTATACTTTTTCGAATATGGAGAGAACAATATCTCGGTTAATGAGTTATCTCTAGTATTTTGTTCCATTCTATTTCCATACTTCATTCTTGATTTTTGAAACGCATCGTACTCGGCTGTTTGTCCTAAATTTCGAATAATGTTCTATTCGGCTGTTGTCTTTCCGGATATAATTCAAAATAAATTTGTGCTCTTTTCGTACTATTTCTATCAAATTTATAATAAAGTTTCAACATATCTCGTTTTTCTTCATTTGATAATGAGGACATTTTGATTGAAGTATTTGTGCAAACGTTTGATGAGGTCTGACAACTAGTGTTTATTAAACAAAATTTTCGATGGAGTCATGACCATCTCAAATGACGTTATTTTTTCAGTACCTGTGGTTTCAGAAGCGGAAATCATAACAAATTATATATCAATGAAATCAGAATCTGTGTAAAAAATATGGCGCCCATAATAGAAAAAAAGTTGATGATTGCCAGAATACGAAACGTCGAATGGTGAATATGAACATGAAAACGTTAAGCTTAAAAAAATTCTCCAAAAATGTGTTGTTGGTTTTGAGCTACGTTGTCAAATAACGCTAGAAAAAAATAAAAACGAAAATTCCCATTTTCAGTTTCTTTCGGATTATTTCCGGAAATAATCGGAATTTTCCAAGTTTCAAAACAGAATGGCACTTTTGAAAAAACTGATAAATTAAATGTGACAAATCCAAACACATATTTGACAATTAATTACAATGGATTCCAAAACAGGTTCTATTTCGAAGCATCAGCTGAAGATCAAATTTTATTCAATTAAAAATGAGGTTTTTTTGCAAATTGAGAATTAAATAATAGTTCGGGAACATTACAAATACTAATTTTTCAAACACAAGCGTAGCTTATGCAAGTAAGTAAACTATTAGACACTTTTCCATAATATATGATGAACAAATTTCAGAAAATGTCATAGTTAGAATTCTCAAAATGTAGTATATAATCCATCTTCTCTTCGAAAAAAACATTAATATGTCTTTGGCGCTGCAAAACAAATAGTTTAAACAGTCAATAATGAACAGTGACAGGGTTCATTTCACTAGTTTATTGTTTTGCCATCAAGACCAGAAAAAACTTTTGTTCAAACATTGACTTGTCCTACGATTATAAATTACTTTTACGAGTTTCTTTTATTCCAACCAATTCGTATTGTACAGCAAGTCGGTAGCTAACTTATTGATGACGATCGCAATGAAATACGAATGAGGAAATATGCACCGGCACACACATCAATACCACTTTGTTCAAAATTGATTAACTGTTAACAAGAAGGTGGCATATGAATACTACTGAAAGAAGGAAGCTTATGAAGCGGACTTCCAGAGATCAGAATAATCAGTTGAAAGGAATATGTCACTTTTTTCATGAATTTCAGTAAAACTGAAATGAGCAATTCATCCTTGGATATTCGTTGATGGGAGAATAATTTCAATTTTGAAGTTGTTAATTGGAAAGATTAATTTTATTTAGTTTGAATAGTGTTCTTTGTGAAGCAAGGACAAAAATGTGGAAATACCTCTCGGACACATTTTGAAGAAAAGGAATAGTCAATCAGTTGAGCTACTGTCATAAACTACAACTCACGATTAGATCTCCACTTTATTTGAAAAATATATCACGACATGTTTTACTAAGACAGTAGCTGTATCAACAGTTATTTGAATCAAATCGTGAGTTGTAGTTTATGAAATTATTATGGATTTTCATCAACCCAAGCATCCAAAAAGATATATGTCTCCAAACCGGACAGGCAATTTTGCTTTCTACTTCGATAAGTTTGTTGGAGGTTAAAATGGACACCAATATGTCTTGGCACAATCATGTCTCTGGAATTGCAGAGGCTGTTTCTCAAAAGCTTGGAACCCTGTTCGGAACCAGAAAACCAGTGGGACTATTAATGTATGTTTATTACCATCTTCTGGAAAGCTACAATTGTTTCAATTCAAAATACAATTCGAATATCTAAAAAAAGAGCAAAGCTCCCTTTAATGAGGTTGGCCGTGTCAAAATTGCTGTTGAGGTTATATAAATGAAGCATGGCAAAGTGAATGGAAGTGTATCCTTAAGAAAAAATTCATTGAAATGAAAAACACTATATGCGAAATCTTCATGAAGTGATACTAACCAAATGTGTTGAAATCATGTAAAAATATTCAAGAATAACAAACAGGTGGAAAACACATCTGTGCTGGGTTACCTCGAATAAGAAAACTGAAATGTAACACGACACATAATTAAGGATTTTGTGTTCTGTCGTCAGCAGTGGTGATACTTGAAAAGTATGAAATATAAAATATAATAATAATAATGTATTTATCACCATGGGTTTCCTATAAAACATCAGCAATGTCAAATACAACATTACAATTTATAAACACACATATAAATATACAGGGTGTCCCTGGACTTCCTCTTTTCCTCTCGGGAATGTATAGATGGGGTCAAAATATCACCAGTACTTCATATAACTTTTTTTCCTAAAAGTCTTCGTAACCAAGTTACGGGCCCTCGAAGTTACAAAATGAAAAATGTTTTTCTTTGATAACTTTTCAAGTGAATATTCACAATCATCCAAATTTTGGTAATTGACTAAACAAATGAATTCCGTCAATGAGCTTTCATGCAGGAGTTAGTTGTTTTGCTACAAAGTCAGGAACGGACTACCCCCGATGGTCCACACCCCAAAACTTTAAAATGACAGATATTTTTCAATATTTTTCAACAAAATAAGGTTACTTGGACAATTTCATGAATAAAAGTACTCGTGTGGAAAGTCGATCGGAGCAACGAGTCTTGATAAAAATGTAGTTCTACTCGACGACATCAAACCCGCTCGTCCACCATTATTTGAAATGAATGATTATTTATCAAAGCAGAAATAATAATGATAACGTTAATTCAACAACATTTATAACAGGAATAATACAAAGTATGCTAAAATGAAGTCGTAAACAAAAAGTACAGTACCTATATGGAAGTTTAAGTCACAATTGTGATAGCAGATATTTTTTCAAAAGAAATATCAAGTTCTGTAGATTCGTGGTGTTTTTAAACTAACAAGCTACTCTACTATGAAATATCGAATTCATTCCATATTTTGTATGTACATAATACGTGTGGAATAATCACGTTTCGTGTTGATCAGTTATCTGAATCTCATGATACTCAACATTCGAATGTTTCAAATTCTTCTCTACAGCTAAACTGTTGAGGAGTTTCACTGATAATTATAATTTTATGGGAGAAATTCTTTAACACGAATCTAAATTTAGCTGAAAAAACGCACATCGGAAAATATATTTACTATACTAATAAAAAGCAAACGAATGAACTACAAAAAAGGCTGCACATGATCAGGTGAAAAATATCCAGGGAATAATTATGTTCCATTTCTTTCACAGATGTTGACAAAAAAACCTTTTAGAAAGTTTTGATAAAAAATGAGAAACTGGAATGAGATTTTGTTTTGTTGAGTGGTGCGTTGTCATATGACTATCATTGTATTGCCAATATTCTATAGGATATTTTGAATTTTTTTGATATGGCCGAACAGTTTACATTCAATGAATATACAGATATGCATGTATTTTATGGACGAGCATTTTGTAATGCTGCAGAAGCTCGTCGTCTGTATTCCGAGCATTTTCCCAATCGAACGGTACCGTCAAGAGAAACATTCGAGCGTGTCGATCGCAGCTTGAGGGAAACAGTTATGTAATAATTGATAATTAATTGGAGCACGTTGTTTTATTTCGATATTATTGTAGGTACAGTTTTGCCAAAACGAGGTGGTGAGGGCGCTCCTAGGACTGTACGTACCGTTGTATTGGAGGAAAATATTTTGGAAGCCGTCGCTGATGATCCTTCAATGAGCATCAGAAATCTATCAGAATAGTTCCATACATCCAAGTCCACTATTCATAGAATAATTAGGGAACAACTGCTCCACCCATTTCACATCCAGAAGGTAGATGCCATGACACCTCAAGATTTTCCAGCACGACTGGAATATGCCAGTTGGTTCACGGATAGGCAAAGAGAGGATATGACTTTTATTAATCGAATTTTATTCACTGATGAAGCAGGTTTCAGTAGAGATGGAGTTATCAACTCTCATAATCTCCATATATGGGCCGAAGAAAATCCCCATGGGATATTGAAAACCAAACACCAACGGAAATTCAAAAATTCAACGTGAATGTTTGGGCTGGTATCATAGGAAACCATCTTATAGGACCATTCGTTCTACAGGACCGATTGAATGGAGAACGTTATTTGGAGTTCATTCAGAACGATTTGAATGGACTTTTGGAACATGTTCCATTGCAAACTCGAAGAGATATGTGGTTTATGCATGATGGTGCTCCTCCTCATTTTAGTTTGATTGTGCGTGACCATATTTTCCACAATAGATGGATTGGTAGAGGTGGGCCATATTCATGGCCATCGCGGTCTCCGGATTTAAATCCATTGGATTTCTTTCTGTGGGGGCATCTAAAAAGCCTTGTTTACGCTACACCTATTCACACAAGAGATGCATTGTTGAATAGAATAACATTACATTGTGAAGCCATACGAAACGACCCTGGAATGCTATTTCAAGTACAGAGAGGGTGTCTTCGCAGACTAAGAAAATGTATAGAGAGAGAAGGTGGTCATATCGAGCAGTTTCTGTAGCGGATTTTTCATTTCTGTTTGCTCTTGAGGGTCTTGAGTTTCGTTAGTTAAACGTGTTTGCATTATAAAAATTCGTTATGAACATTTTACCTATCATTTCCATTTTCCTTAAAAACTAATATTTTCGAATAATGGTAGACATCTCAGGATAAATGTTGTTCAATTAACGTTATCATTATTATTTCTGCTTTGATAATTATTCATTTCAAATAATGGTGGACGAGCGGGTTTGATGTCGTCGAGTGAAACTACATTTTTATCAAGACTCGTTGCTCCGATCGACTTTCCACACGAGTACTTTTATTCATAAAATTGTCCAAGTAACCTTAATTTGTTGAAAAATATTGAAAAATATCTGTCATTTCAAAGTTTTGGGGTGTGGACCATCGGGGGTAGTCCGTTCCTGACTTTGTAGCAAAACAACTGACTCCTGCATGAAAGCTCATCGAAGGAATTCATTTGTTTAGTCAATTACCAAAATTTGGATGATTTTGAATATTCACTTGAAAAGTTATCAAAGAAAAACATTTTTCATTTTGTAACTTCGAGGGCCCGTTACTTGGTAACGAAGGATTTTAGGAAAAAAAGTTATATGAAGTACTGGTGATATTTTGACCCCATCTATACATTCCCGAGAGGAGAAGAGGAAGTCCAGGGACACCCTGTATAAGTAAATACTTAGAATTACATCAAAATTACAAGTACACTTAGATTACGTTCATTTGTGGTCGTTACAAAATATAAAAAAAAGTAAGCATATATAACTCATACGTTATACTTTACATTGTAATATTCGTCAAGTGAATATATGGGATTTTCAATGAGATATTCCTTCAAAGTTCGTTTGAAGATTCTCATGGTATTGATTTCTTTGAAATGTGGAGGCAGTGAAATATATATTTTTATAGAGTTATAGTATGGACCTTTCTCGAATAGACTTGTTCTATGTAGTGGAATGCGTAGATGTTTACTTCCTCTTGTTACCATATTTCAAATGTATTCATTATCTGTAGGAAATTTATACAGGTATTTTTTAGCGATTATTGCAATATTATATATGTAGGCACAATTAACAGTCATAATTCCTAAGTAAGAAAATAATTGTCTGCAAGGGGTATCATTTTTCAGGTTTAGTTCTTATGATTTTTTTCTGATAGATGAATATATCCTTGGATTTTGGTGTATGATACCAAAATATTACGCCATAATCAATCACCGAATGGACATAAGCGAAAAAAAAACATTTTGATATTGTTAATACTTATGTGATCCCTGAGGTATCTGATGACATAACAAGCTGACGTTAATTTGCCCATTACTGTTTTTACCTGATCAGTCCAACGCAATTCTTTATCTATCCTAATCCCTAAAAATTTGGAGGAAAATGTTTCATTCATTTCGGAAATGTCTATATTGATATGTACTGGGGCTTCTGTACCGTTTCTGAAATGTACATAATTGGCTTTAATTTTATCAATTAGACGATAGTTCGTTTCCCACCACTCAAAACACTGTTACATTAGACATTAGATGTTTCATTTAGAATATAAATATCCCTTTCTGACACAACAACTGAGATGTCGTCAGCGACAGAGCTCATGCCTGTTTAGGGACTTATGTCGTTGATAAATATCAAGAAGAGAAATGGACCAAGTATGGAACCCTGAGGCACTCCTATGCCAGCTTGTATTTTTTTCGGAGTAGAATACCGAAGATTTGAAATTATTTTTAGATGAGATACCGACTATTTGTGTTCGGTGGTTGAGGTAAAATTTTATTGGATCATTGGATTTTCATCTAACACCATAGCGCTCTAGTTTTAGCATCAGTAGCTCATGAATAATGAGGTCAAAAGCTTTCGTGAGATCAAAATAAATGCCAATCACTTCATTGCCTTTATCGAGTTGATCAATTATATGGTTATGAATCATACATCGCAGATTTGGTGGATCTATTAAGTAGGAAACCGTACTGATTCATCACAAATATATCATTTTCAATAAAATACGACAATAACCTATTGTAAACGAGGCGTTCAATTATTTTTGAAAAATCTGACAGTTTAGAAATTGGTCTATGTATTGATATTTAATTTTTCCACTTTTTGTAAACTGGCACAATTTTTGCAATTTCTAATGCATTAGGAAATTATTCCAGTAGAGAAGCATTAATTAATTATATCTGCTAGTGGATGACAAATTAGGATCCTCACACGTTTAAGTATAACAGTCGGTATCTCATCAACACCAACTGAAAATTTTGGTGGTAGGGCCATTACAGTACGTCGTACTTCATCAGGGCAGGTTGGTTTTCAGAACATGGTAGTTATATGGTGATAGGGCCAATTTAGGTTTATTTGGTTGGAGGAAGTACCTGTATGTATTCTATACCTCGATGGCTTTGCTAGTACAAACTTGAGAAAAAATTGAGCTCCTAATTTGTTTCATGCCCATTTTTGAATTCGTTTTGTTGGTTGATATCGTATTATATTAAAATATTTTTTCATATTTCTGATGTAGTTATGCTTGATTAATATGAGAATTTTAAAAACCATGGCCAAGTAGTTTAAAAGCTTTTTATTAATTTGTTGTCTGTCGATTGACTGCTTCTTTCTTCGTTGGTCAAGAAGCTGACAAAGGATCATTTTCCCCTCAACTTCACATCATATTCATGAATTATTCCAACGCTATTTACTACTTTCGTAAATTAACATAATAAATACGAGTTATTGCCTTTTTCCACTTACAGTTACTTCGGGTTCCTTGAAATTGTTCTTTCGAGTACTGATGATATCGAAACTTCCGCTTAATCACAAGATGGAGAACTATCGCAACGGTTGGCTAATTTTAGAGCGTATGCAAATCGAGGGATAGGAACAACGGTAGAATTAAGTAACGACGCTGATTGCTTCAAAATTAAACTATTTGTTAATATTTCATGGAAGCTGATTTAACAATTTGTTATTAGGAACTCTCTTTTGTTTCGAAGCATTTAATTGTTTGTCTATAATTTTTTTCCGCATCGAGTGATACTGTTTTTCCACAACACGTAGCGAAAGATTATGTTAATTTATTTGTGAAGCACTTACAACAGAATATGTTAATTGCCGTTGATTAATTACTGTTTAGGTACACTTCAGTGATTCCTGTAATAATTTTTTAAAACAACTGACGGAGATATATTGTGAGAATGAAATGGTTCTTACACATGTCTTTCTCTTCGTTTTCGTTTATATGAAGTACATATGGGACTTGGAAATTTCATATTCTTTGGAAGATATTTTCTTGGAGGAGTCAACCTGTCATGATTTTTTAGGTTATTTAACAATTTATTATCAGAAAAATAAATAAATCTATTCAAAACAAACACTTTTTCCAAACCCCAGAATTGCAATAGTCTTCTTGACGTGCATTTCACCAACAAAGTTAGTGTTTTTAAGAGATTTATTACTATTATTAATATCCAAAAAAGATACTACAGCCTAATTATATGGATAAAAGTTCATATAATCCTTGAAATGGTTATGAATGTGTAAGTAAATTAATTATCAAAACTATAAAGGGAAATACTACTCAAATAGCTAAATCTAACATATACTCTAATAATATTTTGTGGATTATTGATTGGGAAAGTGTCTAGTCAAGATATATGAATAAACTGGTTGTCGCCCGCAGCTTCGCCCGCGTAGAATTTGGTTTGTCATTCATTTTAAACAAATAGTTACAATATTTTTCATTAACCCAAAACTTCAGGATTCCAACTTCAAAACTGACGAAATTCAATACAATATTTGAATCCCTCCACCCCTTGGGGGTGAAAGTTCCTGCTTCTCATCTTGATACTTATTTACGCTATACAAAGAACCTACCTGCATATTTCTAGATTATAGGTTCAGTAGCTTCGGCAGTACGTTAATAATGGGCGATTAAGAGGTACAGATTTTGATTTTCAAAACAACACAAAAAATTTAAAATTTATGAAATCTTCATTGGAATCAATAGAACGAGCAATATAATCTAATGTTTGAAGATGATTTCATGCGAATTATGTCCGCGGCTCCGCTTTAGATGACCCATGTGCAAGGTCCAATTTTGGCACACTCTCATATATCGACCGGTACTTCACGTATAAATGCTTCAATATTGGTTTCCAGAGCTTCAGTTATTGCTGGTTTATCCCTGTTGACATGAGCCTTAACATGACCCCACAAGAAATAATCCAAAGGCGTTAAATCACACGATCTAGGCGGCCAATTGACGGGCCCCAAACATGAGATAAACTGTTCACCGAAGGCGGCTCTTAATTGGGTCATTGTTTCGCGTACCGTGTGGCATGTGGCACCGGCTTGTTGAAACCACATGTCAGACATATCCTATTCTTCCATTTTAGGCAACAAAAAGTCGTCAATCGTCACACGGTAGCGCTTGCCATTCACAGTAACGTTCCGGCCATTGTCGTCTTTGAAGAAGTTCGGCCCGATAATGCCACCGATCCATAATCCACACCAAACAGTGACTTTTTCAGGGTGCATCGGTGGCTCTTGCAAATCTTGTGGTTGGTCTTCACTCCAGATGGGGCAATTTTGCTTGTTAACATATCCATTTAACCAGAAATGAGCCTCGTCGCTGAACACAATTTTTCGATGAAAATGTGGATCTTCCTCCAGCTTTGCCAGCGCCCTTTCACCAAATGTTAGACGTTGTGGGAGGTCGTGTGGCTTCAATTCTTGCACCAGCTGTATCCTATTAGGTTTTACACCCGAATTCTTTCGGAAAATTTTCCACGTAGTGGATTAACAGAGGTCCAATTGCTGCGAACGGCGGCGAATCGACATTTCACGGTTATCACGAACACTGGCGGATACAGCCGCAATATTTTCTCCTGTCCTCACTCTACACTCTACGTATGCGTGTTGATGGTTTAATATCCAATAATGTAAACTGGGTTCGGAATTTAGTCACAAGCTTCCGAATAGTTCCCTCAGTAGGCCGACGAAGCTGCCCATAGACCGCCTCGCTATCCCCGAGCATCGTCCTCCGTCGTCTTACAATACACGCGACGCGTAATGGTTTACTGCGTTGCGTCAAGGTAATCTTATCGTGATAACTTTCAAACGATTCGTCCAAATTATTAGTGTAATTACTTAGTGTACTTATTGAATCCTTAAAAATGTGCATTGTAAAAAAGTATCCGATTTGTCTTTATGGCTTAGTAATTTTCAATCTTACGGTGCATTATGAGCTGTATTTATGTGAGGTTTCATACAAATCCGTTCAGTCGTTAAGACGTGAAAGTGCCACAAACATACATACACACATACATCCACCCTCACAAACTTTCACGTTGATGTTGTTATTCAAGAGTTTGTGCATGAATATCATTGAAGATAATCGGTGTCGCTGTCCTAAAGATAATATTGTAAGATTTCGGATTTCTCAGAGAAATGAAGAAATTCCGTGAAGAAGGTCGAACAATAACTTATATGGATGAAATATATACAGTGCGAGTCTCTAACATGGAACAAATTCACTAAATCAAAGGTGTCGTTTCTTTCGGAAATATGCTCGGACACGTCGATTAGTATTTTAAATTGCAAAAAAATTATACAGTGTGTCTCAAATATGAGATATGATGTCATCGATTTTTTTTTTTAAATGACCACCCTGTTTTTTCAATGACTTTTATTAAAGGATTCAACGAGTTGCACATGCCTGCCAAATTTCAATTTTTTACTTCTTGTCCTTTGAGAGATATTTAACAAACATTATCTAATTCAAAAAATGAATTCAATAGTCTTTCTTTAACAAGTGTTCAAAATGTTGTCCATTTACTAACTGACAATACCCCAAACGTAAATACCCTAAACGTAACTAAAACTCGTTTTGAACATTTCTGATTACTTCGCCGGAAATTAGCCTACACTCCTGTCTTATTCGTTCTTTTAAATCCTCAATATTTGCCGATTTGGTCTTGAAAACTCTGCTCTCCAAGTAACTCCATAAGAAAAAGTCCAAAGGTGTTAAATCCGGAGACCTAGGTGGCCATTCATAGGGTCCTCTTCTGCCAATCCATCTGCCCTGAAATACATCATTCAGTTACTCACGGACAGGTCTTGCAAAATGAGGAGGCGCGCCGTCCCGTTGAAACCAGATTTTTCTATTCGGGACGTCAGCTTCTATAGGACTAGGGAACAAAAAAGCCAAATTTGGAACTAGGTCCTCCTGCAAGAATTCTAAATATCTTACTCTAGTGAAATTTTCTTGGAAGAAAATTGGTCATATAACTCGATCACCAACAATCCCTGCCCAAACATTGACTTTTTCTGGATGTTGAATGTGGTCTCCGTTCATCCAGTGTGGGTTTCTGTCTGCCCAATAACGACAATTTTGACGATTTACCACACCATTCAACATAAACGTTGATTCGTCAGAAAATAGAAAGTTTTCTTTTTGTACAACATTCCTGTCTAGTAGATCCATCATTTGTTCGCAAAACTGGAGTCTTCTATCTGGATCATCTTCGGTGAATCCTGGAGGACTGTTATTTGACATGGATGAAATTTTGCAGCTTTAAGAACTCTTGCCACTGAAGACTGGCTAATTTCGAGTTCCCTAGCTATCTGCCTAGTGGGTACATGGGGATTTTCTTCGACAGAGAGAAGAACATTTATTTTGACCTCTTCACTGAGCGCACTTCGACGATGATTATTTGTTTTTCTTAAATGCCCATTTTCCCGGAACTGTTTTTCGATCTTGCTTACGGTACTTCGCGATATGGGTGGTAAATCTGGATAAATGGGTAACTTCATTTTGTGTTCTTGTCCTATCTCCGTAGCCAATCATCATTAGAATTTCAATCTTATGTGTTTCAGTTAGTACGGCATTTTACTAATGGCGAACAACAAACTGTGATAAATTGATAAATGTAGCCGTTACTACGTGGTGGGAGATCACTACGTGGAAAGAGAAATGAAAATTTCTATGTTTTTTACCACTTTTATTTGTAACTAACGTTACTGCAGTTGTACCGTTAGTTACAAATAAAAGTGGTAAAAAAACAGAAATCATCATTTCTCTTTTCATAACAAATTGTGAAACGACTAACTATTTTTGTACACAAATATGATTGGAATGCGATACTACTCTCCTTACTTTTTTTGATAACTTTTTTAAAATTTTCAATTCAAACCTTCATCAGCAAATAATTTTCATCAAGTGCATCTTTAAAAAATTGTTGAATTTCTTCAGAAGTTAATGTTTTTACACTGTTTTGGAGCATATTTTTCAGATTTGGGTTTCGAAAATGCACGTAGTTTTACGTATTTTGATATATCAACACAGTTTTTATTAATTAAGGTACTCCTCAGCATCGAGTACTGAGACCATACTCTTGATGATTTTAATCTTCTTGACAACTCTTCAAAATAAACTAACAAGGTATTTTCGGAACAAGAGTTTACCTTGGCTTTCATTTTCCAGTCCATTAAGTTTCTGTTAGCGATTTCATATTTTTCCTTTGATGTGCTTGGTAGCAAATTATTGCAAACATCTATTGCTTTCTGGTGTATTTTCCAACTCTAAATCTTCGTATTCCATTATATTCAATATTTGATAAACTTGAACTGTGTATACTATCAACAATAAAACTATTTTCGTTGGGTAAGTTGACAGCAATAATTAAGCAGTGCTTTGGTTTTGTTGATATGGAAACGTCAACAATGGGCTACTTGGATATTGCATAGAGTTGTCAACATGGAGAACGTGTCATGTCAATCTGACATGTAACAATTCATAACTGACTTGGGTTATCGTCCTAACAGTGGGAAATTATTTCTCACTGTAATGGCGGATATTTCTCACTGCGTGAGAAATCTTTCATTATGAACGTATAGAAGTGATGAGAGAAGTGGCACATCGTATAGCATCTGTTGAAAAATTAAATTTCCTGAATAAGTCTTACTACCTCTCCTCAATAAACCCGAAATCAAATGCAATACAGACTGCTAAAAAAACAAATTCATTTAAATTCAATTACGTAAATATCGCATTATCATACCAAACTAATACTTGACCATCAATTAAAAAACCATCAATCCTTATTGCTACTTGCGGCGGGGACTGTACTCTCAGGCCACTCTCAAACCCAAATAGGCGCACCAAGTCGCACGGTAGATTTCATCCTTTTCTATCCTAATGTGTTCTCTGTCAGTCAATACAACAGGACAGTATTTTCATTGTATTTTTTTCCACCAATGTTTAACGTGTTTTGATATTACCTATTCATTTAGTAGCCCATTGATATTATTCAAACACTAAATAGTAAGCGAAGATCAGCACACCGCATCCAGAAAAGTTCTTATTTTTTTTTCGCTACATTATCAAAAAATAGATTTCCAGAAGCCTCTCTAAAATTCCACGTCCCTTTTCTGCATGTAGACCATTCACGATGACCATACATTCGCACCAGCATCAATTATACACGTCTCGCATGCTCACCGTTTTTCTGCACCGCCTATAAACCATGTCTGAAACGTCGCTAGATCCAAGTCGAAAATAAATACCGTCGTTCGTAGGTATCACCCAGATGTACGATGATTGTGTAAAAAAGAGCAGTGACATAAAGTTCAGAACAATAAATTACGATCAGCTAGCCGGCGGTTAAGTGGAATATCTCAAAAGCCGATCGCCGACTTTGTAATTTACGAAAGTTCACGTCCTCCTCGGATACTTCCAATATAAATTAAATTAAATGGCTTCCCGATGAACGATCATTCAAAAAAATTGATAAATAGGCAGACGGTGACGCATTTTTTCGGTATAGATCATTTTGACTGTTAGATGATTTTTTTGAAGATATTAATTTGATCTGATAATTATCAGCACATTCAACTCATCTGACTGACAAAAAAGTCAGGGTATGAATAGAGAAGGTTCCCGTTTTTACGCGAGGGGCGTGTTTTTGAACATATGAGGGCTGGAAATTTCACCCTATAGAAAGTTTCACTCTGGAATATTCGAGAGTATTTCAAAACATTCCACAAGATTCAAGATGATCCTGAAACATTCTGGAATCTGGTTAAATATTCAGGAAATCCCCGAACATCCCGGATCATTATGGAACGATGAAGGGTTCTAGTTTTCTATCCGCCATTCGTGAAGAACATTCACGTTATTACTTGAAAGATGTGCTTTTGAAGATATAAAAACTAGAAGTTTAGTCTTTTAGAAATTTTTAGAACAGTCCAAAATATTCGGGAGTATTCAAAAGCATTCCAGAACATACTGGAACAATATGAAATGTTGTGAAACGTTTGGTAATAATCTGGAATGATTGGGAATATTCCGGAACATCTCAGATAATTTTGAAATGATCAAGGAAAGTACTCATTGTGGTAGCCTTCTTTTCCATATCTCTAGAAAATATGTCGGTTTTTTCCTTTGAGAACACATGGACTGTAATTTTTACCTTTCGGAAAATTCTATATTGAAATATATAAAAGAACAATTCTTTCAGGCCTGTCAACCGTGACATGTGTCGGATATAATTCAACGCATTTCGTGGTATTAGTAGAGGGAGTAGTTGTTTTCAGTCAGTTGAGTCCGGCCTGAATGAATTGTTCTTCAAGATAATTTGATTTACAGCCAGTATTCAAGTATGTTCCTTTACTATATGTGAATATTTTTTCCTCATACGAGGAAATGGGCGATTGGTATTTGCGGTTGGTTAGTACCTCGTTTACGGGTAGATGGGGCGATGACAAATATAGTGCATTTGTTCAATGTCCGCCCCTTTTATTTTTGAATGGGTCTACTCAAAAAATTGAAATTTGGGATAATGAAATTAATGCATGAATACTTCATTTTGAAGTGTAATTGACAGATGAAACTTTCAAGATGGCGACTGGGCGCCATCTGGGACAAAAAATAAATGGAAATGGGGTCTTGTGAAACGTCTTTTTGAAGCTTCTGACCCTAGAATATAATGTCAATATCTTCAACTACTACAAAATGGCGGAACTTTTATTAATTGCCTGAATACACTGACATTTAACTACATAATAAGATGTAATAAGCTTGATGTCACTTCAGAAGATGCTCGAAATGGTTGCCTCAAACTGCCTAGCATATGAACAACCTATCCGATATTTCACGTCGAACACAGTAACGTTAATATATTATCAAATATTTATTATTCAAATCTGGCGAGCAGGCTAGCCATACTGTAGGACCTCGATGGCCAATCCAACGACCAGGAAAAGTAGTATCCAAATAGTGTCTTACTTGTCTGGAGTAATGTGGTGGTGCTACATCTTGTTGGAATACAATATCCATATCGAATTCATTAGGATTCGCTTCGACGATTTCAGTGATGAGACGGTCAACTGTAGTTTCCAGCATATTCAAATACAGTTCCCCTGTTGAATTTTGATCAATAAATAGAGGTCCTACAATGTGGTTTCCCAATATTCCTGCCCAAACGTTAATTTTTTTCTAGATATTAGGTATGTGTTTCCCGGAAAACGTGAGCGTTGGTGTTACTCCAATAACGACAATTTTGTCTGTGAACATTGGCGTTTAAGAAATATGTACATTCGTCACTGAAATAAATATTGCGGAGATAGGAAGGATGCCTTGCAATAGTTTCCGTCATGATTCCGCAGAATTATGTTCTTCGATCAGGGTCATCTTCAGTTAATTGGTGTACCATTTTAATTTTGTATGGATGATACCAATTACTCTTCGAAAGTCTCCACACAGTAGAAGAAGACACCTCACAAATATTTGAGACGGAATAAGTAGACTGTTCAGGATTTACTATCATCTCACCAATTATCTACACTTGCTGTTCTTCCGGAATGGACGGATGACCTGGGGGCTTTTTATTATGTACACTACTGGTAGTTGTGAATTTGAATACAAGTTCCCTCAAATATTTTCTACAGATAGGATGATTCGGAAAACGTTCATTGCAAATCCTTTCGGTTTCGTGAAAGTTACTCGTCGCTCCGTAAATAAAAATCGCACCAATTTTTTCTTCTAATGGACGAGAATTGACCATTTTAGATATTGTTGAAGTGGTAAATGTCAGATAAAAAGGAATATTTTTAGAAATATTGATATTAATGTGTTTGTCTTCAGGAAGTTATTAAATGTCCCGCCATTTTGTAGTAGGTGAAGATATTGACTTCATATTCTAGGGTTGTGAAGTAATGGTCAGGAGCTTCAAAATGATGTGTCACAAGACCCCCCTTTCTCAGTCGCCATCTTGAAAGTTTCATGTCAATTTCACTTCAAAATAAAGTATTCATGAATTAATTTCATTACCCCATTTTTCAATTTTTTGCAGGAATTGCTTCTGTGAAGAATCCTGCACGGACACCTGTCGGATATAATCCAACGCCTTTCCTGGTATTATCCAGGAGAGTAGTTGTTTTCTGATAGGTGTCAGTTCATTAACTCACAGTGTAGGCTAGTTCAGAATGGCCCGAACGAATTGTTCTTTTAGATAATTTGATTTACAGCCAGTCTTCAAGTATGCCCCCTTACTAAATGCGAAAAAAATCTATATTGATTCCTAAAGTTGGAAAAATTCTAGAGCAGTCCACAATATTCCAGAACATTCTGTGACATTCGGATTGTTCAGGAATATGTGCTCATGAAACTGAAAAATGAGAATCTCCATCCAAAACAGACCTGAATAATGAAACTACCGAACCGATCTATTCACCAAACTCTGAATTCAATCGTAACTTTAATTTTGTCGTAACTTTAATTTTGAATAAAAACTCAAATGACAGACCTGTTTTCATTAACATTGACAAATATAATACATTGCTACTAGAATCACTTTCGATAATCGGATAATCTAACATCCAACTGTTCAATTAGAAGCTTATACCAAAATAAAGTGCAGTCTGCTGTCCACCATCAAATTAACGTGAGAAGTATGATGAATATTTAATCAGTAGCAGGACATTATGGAAGACATTTTGCGGGAGCCATGCAAAATCAAACCAATGATAGACTTGTTATCCAATCACTAATCAAGCCTTGGACAACGAATGCAGTTTTCGTCATAATATTGAAAACCCTGCAAACTTTAATAAAACTGACTTTGTAATACTAAGCCCAGCAGAGTGACAAAAAACTTGGAAACAGTTTTTCTATGCAAATTTAATCACACTAACATTACTGATCCAACATACACCATATATGAAATGAAGGTGTTCATGTTTTTAAAGCCTTTCAGGCATACTGCAAGGAACTTTTTTTTTCCAGAGCCCTTATTTCTCACATACAATTATTGTTGAAGTGGATCCAGAGAACAGTAACTCCTACTACTTCCAGTACTAGCAACATGAACCAAAATAAATCCACTAAAGCTATCAAAAAAAATATGATGAAGCTGGCCGATACTTGATGAAAATCTATAACTAACGTATTTAAAAAATACTTCATTGTGAGATTTTTACAAAAATGCAACACGTGTTTCGCCACACAATGGCTTCTTCGGGCATGTCTTTACTACGTATATTCCACATATTCAATTCTTGATACATCTAGGTTTACATACCTACATTTTAAGAACCTGATTTTTACCTGTGTTTGTTTAGTTTGTCTAGTTTTTTTAGTTGTTTGAGTTTGTCTAGTTTTACAATTACAAGTACCTACATTTCAAGTACCTGATTTTTACCTGAGTTTGTAATGAATTGAATTACCTGAGCTTATGTCCCAGTTTATACATTTGAAAAAATATTTAGTAACGGGGATTTCTAAACATTCTAGAAGATTGAGATTCAAACTCTTCTCTTCTAAATGTAACACGTTGTATTCCTGATTGAACTCATGTCCTTTTGCTAATGTGGCTTGCAAAAGTGGAATTGGTCTTTCTATTCACAAAACTACTTCTATGCTCTTTGATTCTCTGGGAAAATGTTCACCCTGTTTATCCAATATACAGTTTTGGGCAAGAGCCACAAGTCAACTTATATACTCCTTATCTACCAAAAGAAGGCAAAATGAAGTTATTGGAGCTGGATCTATAGGAATTTCGACTGATACCAAGACAGTCCGCAGGACAGTACATCATATGAAGAATTGTCAAGCCTAGAAGGATATAATGAACATTTTCGAAAAACCTTCTTCTTCGGGTCAACAACAACTCAGAATCCGATTCTAATAACCTTTATTCATTGGCGCTCTTCCAGTCAGTTCTCCACAAGACCGATGAATCATTCATTTTCTTAGAAAGCCAGAAATTTTACAAATTACTTCTTTTGACTGAACATTGAATACTGTCTCAAGGCAGGGGGAGTCTTTGCTTGTGCCAGGCAACTCACTATATTCTGAATTCAATCGAGTGGATCACATTCATAGTGGAACTTTAATTTTGAATAACAACTCTTATAACGGACTTGTTTCCATTAACATTGGCAAGTATGATACTTTGGTAAGAACTAGAATTTTTTTTCGAATTTAGCATCATATACTGTCCAGTTGTAAAATTATACATAATTTGCATTCATAGGGTTCGTTCATCAGACATACTTGTTCTCAAAAAACCCACACCTCATAATTACCTTTTCGTTGAATATTATTCTCGCCTTTTCCAATTCAGCCATGCATGTGAACTGTCATACCCGTATGTCTCAATACTTGGCTTCAAAAATAGACTACATTTGCAGTAATTTAGATCTAACCAGCACTAATTGTTCTGTTATTCCTTCTCGACTATCAGATTATGAAGCTATATTTTCATCTTCCGATTTCTATTTCAGTTGGAAACGGGGTAGTTTATGCAGTGAAGAGAATTACAATAGGTTATATCAACGTTGTGAGCAAAGGAACTGGCATTATTCTGTAGATAATTGTCAACCCTGCGAAACATTCTACAATAGATTATTGGAATATTTCAACAATCTCTTCTCGGTACAAGAAGTTGAGATGAAAAATAAAAAGCCCTGGTTGAAAAATGGCATTAAAATCTCTGCCAAGAACCTAAGGTCCTTACAGTATAAAAACTAAATTAAAATTCTATCCATATCTCATTCATTGATTAATCTAACAAATACAGGCCAATTTATAGAAAAACTTTGGAATATGTTCAGCCGGTCTATTGCAAATTGAGACTAGAGAAGGCAGAAAATTGATAAAAAAAGCTGTTCCATTATCAGTAATCTTCGAGGAAAGACAAATAAATAGTCAGCTGCAGTTTATTTTAACCTCAATTACAAGAAAATCAATATTTCGAAATAAAATGTCAAAACAATCATCTTTTCCAACTACTTACAGCGTAGGTTCTGGTAAATTCCTACTTCCCCGGCTAACACCATGCTGGATACGTGGACGTCCAAATGAGGCAGTAACACCAGCAAACATAAAAAAATCCCCGAAATCGGTTTGAATGATCGAAAAGTGAAGTTGCATGAGTTGGTTTTATATTGTATGAATATTTGACTATAAGAAAGCTCTGTTCAAAGTGGGTGCCGCGTGACCTCACTGTTAACCAAAAACAAGAACGTCTTGATGATTCTGAGCAGTATCTGGCCATGTTTAAACATAACAAACTGAATTTTTTGCGTCGATATATAGCAATGGATGAAAGATGAATCCATCACTTCACTACAGAATCAAAACGATCATCATCTGAGTGGAGAGCAACTGGTGAACCTCGTCCAAAGGGCCCGAAAGCACAGTAATCATCTGGAAAGGTTATGGCCTCGGTATTTTAGGATATGCGTGGTGTAATATTCGTTGACTATCTTGAGGAGGGAAATACCCCATTTGAAGAAAAAGAAAGTGCTGCTTCATTAATACAATGCACAGTATCATAAATCAATGATATCGATGGCAAAATTGCATGAAATGGGCTTAAAATTGTTCCTGCATATACCATATTCGTCAGATTTAGATACCAGCGATGTTCTAGTCATCTTAATTTACATCAGGTTGTAAACCTTTCCCTTACCCTTTCAACTGAGGAGATATCAGCGAGTACTGGCTGTTCGCAGACCTCAAAAAAGAAGCTCATCGCGGCGCTAGAATGATTTTGTGGTTCTTGATGGGGATTACGTTTCTTTTGAGAAAGAAAACGCGTTTTCTTTCTTAGGCACAGGTCTTTTCGAGGGGAGATACATGCGTATGTACGTATGTATACATTCATAAGTAGATTCTATTGCGTTCACGGGAATAAAAATATATAATAAGCTGCCAGCTACCCTGGCTAATAGTGTGAATCAAGCGAAATTCAGGAGGGACTTGAAGGTTATCCTAGCAAGGAAAGGGTATTACTCGCTTGAAGAGTTTTTTGAGGTTCGTCTAGAGTTTTGAGGAGTGTGTTTTTATTGCCTCATTCATCGTTTTTTTTTTATATTATTATATACATTCCCAACTAACTGCTATATTTTAACTTTTATTTATCATATGATAATTTCACAAAAAAACTGTTTTCAATTAACAATCTCACTCTATGTGAAGTTATTTTAGTTGTATAAATCTTAGATTTTAAGCCCTAATTTGTTTATCTACAAGATTGTTCAATCTTTCAGATAATAAATGTATATCTCTCTCTTATGTATCTCTCGTCGATAGTAGTTTCCAGGCACAGTTCATATGATAGTTGGTTAGGTTAGGTTAGGTTACGTTAGATTAGGTTAGGTTGGGTTATGATATTTTACCTGAATTCCTTCATGGAATGATAACTTTGACGGATCAGAAATCCTTCACTCCCTTTTGAAAATCTTGAGAGGTGTCCTTTTCGATATTTCCGCTTCAATGATTGACCAGTTCAAGTCTTAAATCACTGTGCTTGTTTTCAATGCTTCTTTACTTTTTAAATCCTGTAAACACCGGCATATATCAGAGGCTCTCTTTTGACATTGGCCGATCTGATATATTGTTGCGTACTTGATTAGTTAACTTGTGAATGGTCCTATTTTAAGACGTTCCAATAGAGCCTGTTACTTTGTTCATGTGAAGCAAATAGACAGCTGTATCGTTGTCGATGTTGAAATATTTTTTCTTCTAGGATGTAGAGCACGTTTGATTTCTTGAGCTGTAAAACCATTGGCCTGTAGAGCTTGGTCTAGATGACGAAGTTCTCTTTCAAGAAGATGTGGTTGACAAATTCTGGTGGCATAATCAGCAACGGTTTCTTCATAGTACGTTTTTGCCCTTGGTGGTTCGAGTTCTTGTTGAGATACCGATCAGTATGAATACGTTTGCGACAAACTACGTGATCTAGTCGTCCGTTGGTTTTTTTTGTTGATCAGAACATCCAGAAATAGTATCTTTCCTTCGTTTTTCTTTTCCATTCTAAACTGGTGGTGAGGATGAATGTAGTTGATGTTCCGTAAAAACTTTTCCAATGCTTATTTTGGGTAATGAGTGGATTGTGGAGTGTGTGGTTCTCAGAAAAAAGTACAATTAACTTTGTACAAGATTTCTGGATGAATACATCTGATAGATGAGACGGGTTATTTTTGACTGTCATACGACATAATACATAGTACAGAGTTGCATGAAATGCCATAGGCATACGGCCACTAAGATTTTAGGCGTTAACAAAGTCCTACTCTAGAAAATGTGTCTATTCTATTGATTTATCCCAAAATTAATAAATCATGTCTTTAAATACGGAAATTAGCATTTTCTCAGGCATATAATTTAACGTATTTCAATAAACTGCATAATATGTTATAAAGTCGTTTTCGTTACAAGTTAGAAACAGTAGTGAAATTCTTTGGAAAAGAAAGTTTTTGGCTTTCTACTACTCCATCTTGACACAAAAAAATGTGGGAATTTTCCAAAGAAATGAGGGAAGTATTAAATTTGAAAATAAGTAACTATATACATGGATTTGTAGATCATGCAAAGAAACAACTTTCAGACACAAACTGGAAGAAAGCCCTCCTGAAACAGCTACTTTCATATAAACATTGAATTACACGAAAGAAAAAAATCTTTCGAAACAAATACTTTCACATGAACACTGAATTATACAGAAGATACTTTTCATCAGTGTCATCCTCACTGGTATACATCGATGTTTCGCCATAAGACACACACCTTAAGATTCTTCAGTACCAATGTGGATAACATTATAGAAAATACACACAATTCATTCATGAATTACGATTTTTGATATAACGGAATAAGTTTGATCTACTTATGTCATCGATGACATCGTAATGACTTTCATTCACCCATTTGACTGAATCCCAGCCAAGAGAAATCTTATTTGAATTGAAGGAGTTATATTTTTAGGAGTGATTAGTTTTTGTTTTTGGCTTTCTACTACTCCATTCTGATGCAAAAAAATGTGGGAATCTTCCAAAGAAAGGAAGGAAGTATTCAATTTGAAAATAAGTAACTCTATATGGATTTGTAAAACATGCATGATCTACAAATCCATTCTTTGGAAAATTCCCACATTTTTTTGTATCAGGATGGAGTAGTAGTAAGCCAAAAACTTTCTTTCCCAAAAAATTAATCAGTCCTAAAAATATAACTCCTTTAATTCAAATAAGATTCCTCTTGGCTGGGATTCAATCAAGTAGGTGAATGAGTGTCATTACGATGTCATCGATGACATAAGTAGATCAAACTTATTCCGTGACATCAAAAATCGTAATTCATGAATGAATTGTGTGTATTTTCTATAATGTTATCCAATTTGGTACTGAAGAGTCTTAAGGCAAGTGTCTTATGGCGAAACATCGATGTATACCAGTGAGGATGACAGTGTTCCATGTAAGTGCAATTTATTACCATTCATTTAAAGTAGAACTCCTGTGAATATCTGAATTTCATTCCATAACGAATGTTTGGAATACAAACTGAGTAGAGAAAAGTATCTTCTGTATAATTCAGTGTTCATGTGAAAGTATTTGTTTCGAAAGATTTTTTTCTTTCGTGTAATTCAATGTTTATATGAAAGCAGCTGTTTCAGGAGGTTTTGCAGATTGTGTCTAAAAGTTGCTATTTTGCATGATCTACAAATCCATGTATAGAGTTACTTATTTTCAAATTGAATACTTCCTTCCTTTCTTTGGAAGATTTTCACATTTTTTTGTATCAAGATGAAGTAGTAAAAAGCCAAAAATTTTCTTTCCAAAAAAATTAATCACTCCTAAAAATATAACTCCTTAAATTCAAGTAGTGAAATGTTGAATGAATTTGCCACAAATACTGCTCCTTCACAGCAGTTTTGAAACACAATTTTCGACGAGTATTTCACTAACTAAATTGAGTTCATAAGGGATATGATTATTAGGTACTATAACAGTTAAAAAAAAAGTTTTGGCTTTCTACTTTTCCATCTTCATGCAAAAAAATGTGGGAGGTGTTTATGTTGGATTTCACCCAATTCTTCAGAAGAAAAAGTTTGAATGCAGAAAGAATACAACTATGTATTTTCATATTCTTCAACATCATTGGATTGAAAATACCTGAATTTTTATGAAAAAATATGTTTTTACAATTCAACAAAACTTGGAACGTTATAAAATTCAATGGGAATTGAAAGTTGTTGAATAAAATAAATCTATTCAAATTGTATAATAATATATTTTCCCATGATGAAATATACAAATAAGTAAATATGTACAGTTTCATAACCAACTATAATTTAAATTATATAATACAGAGTATACATGCTTTGGTTGTTCACGTTGAAATCTCTTTCAAAAAAATAAAAAACTATATGTACAATATGTTATTTCTTTAACTATAGACATAGTTTACAATATTCTGAATTTCCTATATTCAGGAAGACAATTTATTGTCCGTAATCAAGATAGGCAGTCTTTTAACACACTTCATTAGGTAAATAGTCAAAACAGCTTATGAAATATAGAAACTATAAACTTTTATTTAGAAATGGAGGAGAATGTTGATATTCATAAAAATGATTATTTAGGTATAATATATGAAACGTACAGAAATGTTTTCAGAAATATCACACATTTGTCAACAATTGGCCCTCTAAAAGGTTTAGATACTGAATGAATCTGTTTTGGTTTTGAACCTTTTTTGTTATCTAACATAAAATGAGATACGATTATTAGTAGAAGATCATTTGAAAAAATCACGGTGGTTGAATGAATAGTTGGGTACTTTACAAGATTTATTGAAAACTTTCGAATCACATATGAAGTACACTGAGATTTCAATAACGAAATTATCTGTTGAAAAAAATCTGTGAAAGATTTTTTAACGTCATTCAAAATACATATTAATCTGACTCGTTTTTTGGATGAATGCCATTTTTATGTCTTGAAATCAAGACATACGAAAATGTTGTCATTACATTTATATTTTCAAGAAAATAACAATATATTACCGTACCCATACTATCTACATGTACACAAAAATTTTCTTGCGAGGTAAGTTTTTCAATAGCCTTTTTGTGTATGCGAATATGCGCATGTGTTTGTGGAATTTTCCAGCATGAAATTATGAAATGATAAAGTGATCATTCGAAATGAATATAATTCGTTCAAATAGTACTGATAAAAGTACCACTGAAAAATTTTATTTGATTTTATGTTTCAAAATTCCCTAGCTACCTGATACCCAAAGTAGCAAATCTGTCATCCGAATTTAACTAGACTGATAAGCGATTATGTATGATTTGGAATTAAAAACGAACTTTTTTGGTCTCAAGGTGTTGTTTTGACGTCGTACTCAAATATATCATAATCGAATTGCAAATAAAGTGTTATAATAAGGTAGCACGGTTTTTTCAGTTCTGAAAATATATAATTTTATAAAGCCGAGGTAGATATTTGAAGTAAATATTCATCACAGTTGATAACATTTCCCTTACTTCTTCTACTTACCTGAATCTACTACTTACCTGTTTGGTGTTTTTGAAGGGAAACTATTATCAAGATAAAACTTGATTTGTTCTAGTAAAGTTGGATATATATTTATATATGAACCAGTGTTTTCTGAATTTACTGAAATATGTGCATTATTATTATCATTATTTTTACAATATATATACACTGTGTCCGTAAAGTATGGAACAAATTCATTCTTAGCTAAACAGGTCATTTTAAGAAATAATCCTGAAACACGTCGATTTTTGATGTTAATTTACCATATTTTAAAATAATAATCTAATATACAGGGTGAATTACGTTCGAGTAATGACGTCACCGTCATTGTTTTTAAATGGAACACCCCCATTTTGTCTCAATTTTCGGATTACTCTAGCTGAGCTGACTCCAAAAATGTATCACATGTTGATTCCAATTGGTACAGGGTGGACAAAAATACAGTAGTTGTGTGTGTGCTAATAAAGTAACGCGTAACATTCTTTATTAGGTAAATTAACAATATTATCAAAAATACTTATTGTCTAGCGGCAATTGGTTTAAATGTTACACCCCGTAGTTTACCACATGTTTAGAGTAATAAAAATGAGCTGTTTCCAAACATGTTTGGTACTTGTGGTCTAGCAGACAGAATATGAAAGAAATTATTTCTTATCTACATTTATAAAAAACATAGTCGTCTAGTTTTTTGTGAAATATAATTATTTGTTTAGTAATTTATTGATGTTCAGTGACAGTTTAGTACTACAATATTTTTGGTATTCGTGAATATTCGAATGATTGCTTAGATTTAATTGGAAGTAGAAATGGAGTTAAGTGTAAAACAAAGAATTGAAATACTTATGATGATTGGGTATAGAGACAGATCGCGAACTCAGATGGAAGTGTGCAATTTGTTTAATGATAAATATCCAGAAAGACCTATAACGCGTTCAACAGTCAGTAAGCTGGAAACGAAATTTCGAGAAACTGGTACGGTTGCAAATGTACGCAAATCAGGTCGTCCCCCTGCAAATGCTGATACAGCATTAGATGTTTTACTGAGTTTTGAAGAAGATGCGCACACTTCTGTTCGTAAAGTTAGTCGCGAAATCGGTGTTGGCAAAACAACGGTACACAAACTATTGAAGCTTGAAAAATGGCATCCTTATAAAATCAAACTTGTGCAAGAATTAAACGAAGATGATCCCGATAGACGACTCCAATTTTGCGAAGAAATGATGGATAAATGTCACCGAGACCCTCTCTTGATACAAAACATTATATTTTCTGATGAGTCCACTTTCACGTTAAATGGTGAGGTTAACCGTCAGAATTGTAGATACTGGGCAAAAGAAAACCCCCACTGGATGCGTGAGCATCATACACAATACCCTCAAAAGGTAAATGTATGGGCTGGAATTGTACGAAATCGAATCATTGGACCCTACTTTATCGAAGGTAATTTAAACGGGGCAAAGTACCTTGAGTTTTTAAGGGGGTATCTCGTACCTACTTTACGTAATTTATTTCCCAGCAGACGTAATCCTGGAGGTTTTGATGAAAGTTTATGGTTTCAACAGGATGGTGCACCTCCACATTATGCTGTAGATGTTAGAAGGTACGTAGATGAAATTTTTCCGAACAGGTGGATTGGTAGACGTGGACCCACTGAAAGGCCAGCGAGGTCACCAGATTTAAATCCTTTGGATTATTTTCTGTGGGGCCATTTGAAGAATGTTATTTATAAAATGAAACCAGCAAATATTGAAGATGTACAAGTGAAAATTCGAACAGAAATAAACAATATTACGCAAGAAACCATACACAAGGTTCAACAAGAATTTGTACACCGTTTGGGTTACTGTCAAATACAGCAAGGGCTGCAGTTCGAACATTTAATATGAAGTCATGTATTCCAGCATATTCTGTCCGCTAGACAATAAGTAATTTTGATAATATTGTTAATTTACCTAATAAAGAATGTTACGCGTTACTTTATTAGCACACACACAACTACTGTATTTTTGTCCACCCTGTACCAATTGGAATCAACATGTGATACATTTTTGGAATCAGCTCAGCTAGAGTAATCCGAAAATTGAGACAAAATGGGGGTGTTCCATTTAAAAGAAATGACGGAGACGTCATTACTCGAACGTAATTCACCCTGTATATTAGATTATTATTTTAAAATACGGATTATTTCTTAAAATGACCTGTTTAGCTAAAAATGAATTTGTTCCATACTTTACGGACACAGTGTATATCTAGTACCTATATCACTGAAAGTATATGAGTTATTTTAGAATTTTTATGTACTTTAAAGAGGATCGTATATAATTTACTCTGGACAGTTTGGGAAAGAAACAAAATGCTTCCACGGTAAAACGGATAAATGTACAGGGTGGCCAATCGAAAACTATCGCAAGGTATAACTGCTAAAGAAACTGCAAAAATCTAATGTTTTCTATTAAAAAACTGGCCGTAGGAATGTTGCTTGCCAACCTCCAAACAATGATACATGTTATCAACAGACCGTTGTACATTTTGGAGCACTATCGGTGTCAGTTTGTGACATATATTGTTGTTTCATCCTCACAGGCCTTCCAATGAGTCGGGTGGAATGCGATACGCTTTGTGTTTCATCTGTCCTTGCCAACAAATCTAAGGGACTCAAGTCGAGTTACTAAGGAGGCCACTCAATTGCACCCTAACCAGGTCCACGCTTTATGGTGTTTTGAAATGACAACAATACGTTTTAAAAAAAAAAATTATCAAATTGTTTCAAAATAGAAATCCATTCAGTGAATAACGGGTTTTCACTTCCGAAAATATTGGCATGATCTGTCTAGTGGTGTACTTATGGGGTACTCAATTCCGGATAGGGTGAAATTGACTGAAATGCTTTGGAAGGTAATTAATACAGGAATCGGGTTGATATTCAACCAGAGGCATCCTGACAGATACTTCTTAGTAGAGGAATCAGTATTGGGTCAAATTGTAATGAAAAATACGTTTATAAAAAATGGTTACTGTGACAAGCGTGAGCCGTGCAAGCGCTTGGCGAATATTAAAAAAATACAAGTTCCTTTCGTGTTAATCACCGTGTCAATCGCCAATAGCGGAGTTTCACGTGGCACACATACAAAACCCTCAAAAGTTGAACAAATGTGTTATTTTCGTGAATTCTCTTCTGAGTCTATTTAAAACATTACATTCACGTAGATGTACTTCAAAATTCTATCGACTAAGCTCTTACTAATATCATAGGAAATTATCTTGCATTCATTGCAAGGTCCCTGGATAGGCCGAAGGGGTGCAATTGAGTAACCCGATTTGAGTTCCTGATTTTTCTCTATGAGGACACATGAAAAAGTATACAAATATCACTCCTGACTGTGAAGAATGATTAATTTATGCTGCGAAATGATGCGCTAGTGCTATATTTTATATGAAATATAAATATATATTTTAAATGAAATTGATTTTATTTTTGCTTTTTCAAATAAAGTATTGCTGACATCCCAAAGCTACACATTTTTCAAACAAGTAAACCGATTTTCGAAAACAAAGCAGAAGTCGGGAGACTTGAAATTCCTTTTCAATGAGCTTAATGAATCGACCTTTATATTCTATTTCATATTCATATTCTCATTGAAAAAATGCCGCTTCTGCTTATAAGGTTGAAGGTGTTGCGACGGTTTTCAGATCGAAACTTGTACCTCTTACAAACAAACTTGACATGTATTCGAAGTTTCGCGAAAATATATTTCTCTGACAATTACCTGTGCCTTGAGGTACGTTTTCGATGGGGCCACCGTGTACATTGAAGAACCGCAGTAGTATCTAGAAAGTGTTCATTATACTTTAATCGAATTCATAGGATCACGAGTAATTAGATTATATATTTTATTTTTGCAATTTATTCTTGCAAATTGCAATTTTTTCCCATAAATAACTTTATTCGAAAATCAAAGCTGGATCTCGTCTAAGATTCAGGTTGGTGGAATCATGGTTGCAAAAAATGTTATTTCCTGTGAGTTGGAAGCCTACAAAATAACATCCTGTGTATGAATTTGTTGTGCAAATACGAAAATACTCTCCAGTAGTCGCGCCTATTAAGAAATCACCCTTAATCACATAACTATGATAACACAATATGATAACAATTTGATATTTCGAAAATGGGAGACGTTCCCAATTAACAAACTTCATATGTTCAAGATAACTACAGTTTGATCGACGAAAGAATACACACTAAAATATATGACAAATCAAAGTATCATATAGCATCGCTTTCTCATAAAAGTGAAACATGAAGAAAAAACAGTAAACCTTTGCATTTAATCAGCAGAAGTTCTTGTTTGTATGATAGTTTTTGAGATAAGGCGATGACATATTAGGAACTATCGATTTATTTTCAATTGTCTACGTTTTCCATTTTTTTATACACATAGTATCACATTTAAAACAAACAGTTCTAATATCAGTCGTCGAAATTGGAAATTTGTTCGTACAGAATTATTAATAAAGTGCTGACGATTTTCATGAAATTAGCCCAAAATCGTATCATTGGGATTTCAATATCAGCGAACTTATAAAATTATCCACTGAACGGTTAGGTTGTTTGGTGTAGCAAAGTAGTTTGTCGACTCATATTGGATGTGGAAATATAGATGACGTATGTGTATTTTTTCGTGACCCAACTGTAATTATTAGCATATAGTGATGGTGATGATGATTGAATTAAATCTTTTTATTCTTTCAATGATAATGAGTGAATATTAAAGTCATATAATAGAAAACGATTTGTCTCTTGCAACATTTTTTGTGTTCAGTATTTTCCGTGTATACTGTCTTCAGTATATTCAATATTTGCTACTTCCAATTGAGACGTTTTGACTATTATCATCAGTGTGTTTGTAATTGACCAAGAACGAATAACTCATCAACACTCTCTACACATACACATTCAATTTCTAGGATAGTGACAAACAGTTACCAGATGAAATGGCAGTATTCAGTTGGAGTACACGATAGATCACAATACAAAAAGATTCTCATTAAATTTCATCATGTGGGTATATATGCCTTATTTATTAGTTATCAGTTGATGTTCAACAACCAAGCTAGCAAAACCAAAACTATCATGTCCCACTCAATTCGTTTATTGCACATTCGAACGTCACCACATAAGTAAGTCAGTCATCACGTACTGAAGCAGGTCTTTCGTACACCAGCTAAAATCTCGCTAAATTCATCCTCGTTTTTTGGAACACCGTTCGTAGCCAAATCGTAAACTTCCGGGCAGTGTCCAAGAAAAGGCTCTGGCTTCACACTAGTGTTAGGCAGGATCACAGATGTATGCTGAGCTTGGAAATTGTACGTCACATTCGAATTCACAGCATCGTTCCTATGGTAGTTATGGTTGGAATCGATAGCAGCGTGAGCCTCAGAGGTGCTGAATTTCAGATACTTATCGAACTCTCTAGTGTCGACGTCATCACTGTCCACATCACTACGTTCTTCACTGGGGTTCGGGAGGTAGGAATGAACCAACTGATTACCCTCCTGTGTGTATTCGTAAGCTTCTTCCATACTGGAGTGCTGTTTGTAGACGTTAAGGTAGTCCGGTTTCTCCAGCATTTTCATTTGTTGGTAGTTAAGAAAGTTTTCTTTAGTTGTGTCGTGATTTTCATAGGTATATTCTTTCGCGTAGTATGAAGAAATGGGGTTACTGTAGTATGGCATGCTGTTGGGCATGTTGGCCACAGTGTTCAGGTTGTGGGTGTTACCGAGCATCTGTTGATCTTGCGAAGTAGCCACAGGTGGATAGAATGTTCCAGTAACTACCTGTCCTTGTTCCACGCTACTCTTATTCGCGCACATTATGTACATGCCATTTGCCATGGGAACAGAAGTAATGGGTTGGGTATTCGTGTAACTAACATTGAGTTGTCTGTAGTTCTGCACTCTGCTGTTATAACTTTGATGGGCAGGGCTCATACTAGTGCTGGTTTGTATATTCGATATCCTCTGCTCTTCTTTATACTGCTGGTACTGCTCCTTCTCTGCCTCCAAAGGAGGTAGCTCCGGCGTCTTCTCGCCAGTTCTGCACTTATCTTCGATGGGGCTACCAGGGGGATTTTGACTTTTGGGCTCAGGGCTGTGTGTTGGTGACGGTTCTGGGCTCTGAATCGAGTAGGGACTTTTCTGCGCATAGTTTGAGTATCCCACGTAACCGTATTGATTACTGAATTTGTAACTGTCAGGACTGAATCTTTTTTCCGTGGGGTAATCAACGCTACCTCCTGGGCTGGAAAATTCCATTCCGTTGAAACTCCCCTGTTGTTGAATTGTCGGAGACAAACTCGCGTTGGGTATGTATCCAGAGTATCTGGGTGACATGTTGGGTAGACTTGGACTGGGCAAAGAAGTTCCCACCCGCGGAACGGGACCGGATGCCGCTCGTTGTTTGTTATGCTTCCTTCGTCGAGGACGGTATTTGTAGTTGGGGTGTTCAGTCATGTGGATGACGCGGAGACGTTCAGCTTCCTCGACGTACGGTCGTCTGTCTTGGGGAGTCAAAGATCGCCATTTTTTACCTGTAACAAAATACCAGATGTTAATAATTGCTTTCAAGTATCAAGGTCTATACAAATTACAGACTGTTTTCTGAGACAGTTTTCTGATTGAGAAGTGAAAAATGTATACAGGGTACGAAAGAAAATATAAACACTGACAGTTTTATAACTGTTGACTAAACATACTGATATAATTTTTAAAATATGACAATTATAGGTTACGAAATGATCTAGTAGGTTGGTAGCAGAAATTTGCTGAATAATTGAACAAAAATAACACACAAATTGTCCCACACATTTCGGAAAATCTTTTAATGCACTGATAATGCATTCATTACCTATACCAATATCGACTTCAAAACTCAGAAAATACCATTGAATACACTGTACATAATTCATTTTCTCATTTCGTCACTTTCATTTTACGAATGTGATTGAATTATCAATGATATAAGTCTACAATAGGGATTATAGTCGAAAAGAGGTTCTAAAGTGAGAAAAATGATCAGTCACAGAATTTTTCTGGTTGAGATTACTCAAGAATATACAAAAAAATGGTAAATAAAAATATCTAAATCCATTTCTTGTGAATTTCATTCTTTATTGGTCTGAAAATGATTCAATAAAATACGTCAAGTTTAATCATACTTCATACAATTAATTTTTCATTGTAAGTCGTCATTGGTGTACTTTCTTCAAGTTCAGTTGTCCTTATCACAGTTCAATAACTTTCACAATTATTCAATAGTCGTTTTGGCTGCATTCCAAAATGTTATGCTGCATTTCCATCGCCTGATCTCAGAGTGCTGTTGCCTCAAATTGTCGATGCTATATGGGCAGGACTCTGTTCAAGGGGTCTCGCTTGACTGGCCATGTGAGAATTCTCAAATTCGTCTTTCAATTTGTTCCACTGTTCGTCCAATTTCTTGTACACTTTTTCTTTTTCGCCTCTTTGATGGCTCATTCGTTGATCATGTTGAACATGCTCATGCGATTTCTCTTAGTCGATTCTCTTGGTCGTGCTCTCTCTGAGCCTGTTGTTGCAAAAAATGTTTTAGTAATTCCACCATGTTCTCATTCGTTCTCCATTCTTGTTTTCCCTCCTTTCTCTTTGTAGGCTCTTACTGCTCCAGTCACTTGTTCAACTCGTGGACTTTCCTTCTCGCGGATGTTTATTATTTTCTTGCCTCCTTTCTGGACTGTGAGATCTTTGTTGCGCCGTTTTCCTGTTATGCCTTTCTCTTTTACATTTTTTGTCCGTGCTCCTTCATTTTCTCTTTTTAGTGTTTGTCCTCAAATATTTTTTTTATTGTGTGCTTTTTTGAATTAGTTGTTTCCACCAGCTCTATGTCAATTTTGAATTCAATTCATTATGATTTCTTGTAAAGTTATTATAAACTTGTTCCGTAATATAACTTTGTTCGCAATTATCATTTCATTGCTACATTTAAAATATTTCTTATATTTTGACGACTCAATGTTTTGTATTGCAAAAAAAGTTAAATACTCACAAATTTCATTTGTTGAAAATGAAATATAGTCATTTGATAAAATCGAAAAAAAAAATTAAAAAAAATAGAAAAATGGGACCCTTAGAAAGGTCCAGTCATTTTTCAACCACGTAAGTAATAAACTGAGTCGGAATTTCTCCATTGGTCCAATGATTGATGCTCATTGTCTATAGGAGGTCCATTTAATACTGCTTGCACCACAGGACATCCTGATAGTTAGGTAGCTTGATCGTAGGACATCACACCAAAATTAAAGAATGAGTTTATGGTTCGCAACATTGGCGTAGAGTCAGATTATATTTCGTTTAAAAAAACAGTTAATGATACTAACGACAAAAAATTATATTCAGAATAATTATTCAATAGTCATTTGTTATTATTTTGGAGAACATGAAATAAATACATGTGTTAAAATAAATAATATTTGTCAAGAAGGTAGTTGTATCCATTAGCATTAGCTAGACAGTGCTTTTTCGACCTACCCTAGGCCACGGCAATGGTTGGGTTAGGTTAGGTCCAAAGTGAGTGCGTCTATTCGACCCTCCACCGCACTCACACCTATTCACGCTCAACCAAATAAACCCAGCTTCTTAACGAAGCCGATTAGTTTGTATGGTGAGTAGTCTATCAGGTCAGATGGTAAGAGTACGGCTCTGCCGAACTCTAAAAACCTGATTCGGTCCTCAGCGGGGCGGGCACAAAGTATGTGCTCTGCTGTTTCGTCGTTAATGAGGTGTTCGGATAGTCAAGGGGCAAGATTCCCACCTTGATACCCGCAACAACCTTCCCATATGAGGGTTTTTGCACGTCAGCTACACCTGACGATGCCTTAGATTCAACCGTGCAGGGCTTTTTCGCCTCTGGTTTTGGCGAATCATCATTCGAGCGCAAACGTTTGCTAACCTGCTCATGGGGGGTTTGTTCCTCCACCAGAGACAGATTCCGCGTACGCCGCTCAAGAATTTGGTGCAAGGCGGTTTCATAAAGTACCCCGCTCTTGAGGAGACGACTCGGTCGTTTCCTGGCTGCACCACCAAACCTTTTTTTAGGTTCAGTTAATGAAGCAGGAGTTGGAGAGTTGAGAAGCTCTCGCTCCTGACCTAAATTTACAGGGAGGTCAGTTGGAGTCGTAAGCTCCACATTCATCTCCTCTGTAGACTCGCTCCTGATCTAAATTAACAGGGAGATCAGCTGTAGATTCAGCGTCAGAAATAATTTTTGAGTTTACTCTGTCCATGAAAGTCCCACGAGTAGCTAGGGAAAGAAGGTCAATCGTGGCAGAGCCCCGCATTACCGTGACAAGGCGATGCTACGACGAGAGGGCGCCCGGTATCTCGAAGGTTCCGTAGAGACATCCGATAGGCTCAGTGTTATTCATCCTCTCAGTACGGATACACACATCTTAGGATTGAGCCATTGTTGAGATGAAATTCAGTTAGGGAATAACAGAACAACAAGAGATTCTGTCATTCCCGTATCCAGCGGGGCTACGTGAAAGCAGGCATCCGATGGCCGGTTTGCTGAACCCCCACATCCTACGCCAAAGCACTTGCCGAAAAAAGCACACACAGTGGTTCAGATAGTGAAAGATGAACAATGACAGCCAACCCGCCTCACGGTAGTGGTATTAAGCCGGATCACAAATGTGAAGTTTGAACATATTTTGTTCTAAGAACACCCCTGAGTATGTATTTGTGATGAGGTCTGCTCCAGTAAACGCTACAAAGTATACGGGAGGTGATTCTATTATAATCATCAATCGAATATTCCATGATTTGTAAAGATTACAATAAAAGTTGTTCACAAAAATGAGTACCTCTTAGAAAATGAATACACGAAAACCAGGTGACTACTGAATTATTCTAATTTTGGAGACATTTTGCATTATATTGATGCTTTAAATGTTTGACAATTATATCTGATTTTGATCTGTGGTGGTTTGGCTAGGAGATTCAGTATTTTAAGATGAAATATGTGAGAAGAAATACATTTATTTAGAATATTATCTGAAATTCAAATCCAATCTCATCATCCGATGAGATTCTATTCGAGAATGACTGCAAATATAATTTTTACTTATAGAAATATAATCTATCTGACGTGATCAACAAAAAACTCTGAATTATTCATAGTGCTTGAATCCAAAGAATAATGATAAATATTGCCGCATCATCTTTTATGATGACTGCCGCAATTTGGACGAAACGTGAGGTCTAAAACATACAGACCACGTATAGGAAACCCAGAAACAGCAAATGATTACTCCCAAGTGAATTATTGATCGATTTTGAAGAACTCAACTTTGAGCATCATTTTACACTGGAATTATTTTGAGTTCTTAGTTACTATTCTGTATGAATGTCACTAGCAGTCTATTCAATGAGCTTGATTGAGAAATCGCATCAATTTTAAATCATGGATTTACCTTGCAAATACCACTCTATATTCGAATTATAATTGAAAATTTTAATGATACTGAACTTTAATTTGAGTAGGTTATGAAAATGTTTCTTCCGTTAATGGTATACGAAGAACAAGCAATTAGAATATAACTTTTCAAAAACGATATCATCTTCAATATAAACATGCATTCGTACTCGTTTACTTTCGGAAAATTTGGTCATTAAAATCGATAATGTAAAATCACAATGCAATATTGCAATATTGAGAAGTGTCAAAGCGTCCTTAAATGAAGTTATTGTAAAATAAGATTTTTAGGATTTTCCTTTTCACTGAACATAGTCAATGATGCACGTCTCTGGTGAAGGTTAAACCATAACCTAAGTTTAAAACGTCTCCACAGGATATTTATATTTGGAAATATAATACTTTTGGGTTGTATATCGGAAATTATGTTCTTGATGTTCTTGCTCACCGGCTACTGTAAAATCAATGGTATCGATTAGATTTATGAACTTAAGTAAAGTGAGACAGTTCGTTCAGATGAAATTATATAGATTTTCGTTAACAATCAGTAATAGGAAAAAGGGAGAGAGACATGAATTATGATAGATGAAGAGACTACGAACATTAAAAAAAAAGATTTGTCTTCCTGCGTACACCGGGTGAAATACTTTTAACAGTCCAGCACTGCTAAAAATATCTTGTTTTAAAGAAACGGTTTTAATTGAATATGGTTTTACTATTTTTTTGGATTTATTTCTACTTCACACTCCTGATTCTGCGTTGGTTTGTCGGTGAGGTTATAAAATTCGTACGTCTCTGAATTCATCAAAATATTTTTGGATAGTGATCATTTATAATAGTGAATAGATTTTTTATTTCTGTAAACAATATATAGTAAAGCTTGAGCATAAACTGATTATAGAATCATTGAGTGCCAACCCGCTTTCTCATTGCTAGAATCATAATTCCACCGGTTTAGTGTAGGATTAACGTGAATCAATTTTATTTGTTGACATTTGACTATCCGAAATATATGCGATGTTATGTGTACGATTGTGAATGGCCCCACTAGGCCCCTCAAATGGCCCCTAAAAGAAGAAGTACAGTTTCTGGACATACAACTATAATTGTAATTATAGAAATGATATCACTCTAATAAAAAATCAGAAAGATGAGATTGTAACAAACCTGTCTATTAAAGCTAATATATGTTTAAAATATGTTTGGAATATATTTTTCCGTTAACCAGCTATCACACACCTACGAACGACAACCCTCAGAAGTCGAAAATTGTGCGAGCTAAGGACTAATGAGGTCTTACCTTTCAACCTGTGATTCCTAACACGGGTTGGACGATAGCAAGTGAAAATCCAGCGTTCAGCCTGGGTCTTGAACCATCGGCTGATTGACTGAATGAACAAAGCACTCACGTCGAACCGCCCGGCTACTGACCGACCAAATGAATTTAATGATACATTTATAAATACCGGACTAAATTTGGCTCAAAAAATCATTAGAGACCCAAGTTACATTTCTTCTGAAAGAAATATTTTAATTTTTTTAATCTTTTTTACACTGATAAAAACGATATATCAGATACAATTTCAAGTTTCAAAAATAAGAAAGCCACTGGGTATGTCAGCATAAAAGCAAAAACCCTGAAACAGGTAGTGCATTTCATTTCATTAATCTTATTATCGATACAGGAACAATAGCACTACAATATAAAATAACTTTTGTTGAACCCATCTACAAAAATCCGAATAATTATCCACCAAAATCTATCATTACCAATTTTACAAAAATATTTGAGAAGACTATCAAAAAGCGAATCTGGTCTTATGAAAAATTTAACGTACTTTCTGACGATCAGTATGGTTTCAGCGAGTGCATTTCGCTTTTTATCAAATCCTTGAGAGATATTGGCATAAGAGGTTTGCAACTGAAACTATCTAAAAATTACCTTCAGCAACGTATGCTATTAGTGGATATAAATGGCTTTTCAAGCACTATAAATTATGGTGTACCACAAGGTACGGTACGAGGCCCATTACTTTTTATAATACACATTAATAACCTAATTTTAATCAATACCACTGGGGAAGTAATAACATTTGCAGATCATACTGTTTACTACGAAAGTGATAATTGTCATACTGTTTACTACGAAAGTGATAATTGTCAAAATTTGAAAATCAAAGTTGAAACAGATTTCGTTAAAATTAGCACTTGGCTGAAAAATCACTTTCTCAATGTACATTTTGTAGAAACATTGTTTTGCACCATTCTCTTCATACAAGCGCAAGTTAACAACTCACTACAAATAGAAGACAATGGTAAAGTAACAAACATCGGTTCAATAAGAAGCTTTAAATATCTGGGAATAATTGATAATTGATAGCATCTAAAATGGGATTCTCACGTGGAATATCTTACTTCACCTCATCATACTTCACCTTTTCTACAAAACAAAGGATATTTTTGAAATCAAGAATCAAATAACTTCATGTAGAAGTCTAGTGTTACCTCATTTGAACTACACGACACTTGCTTGGAGTGCAATTCTTCAAACCCATAGTCAACCATTAGAAAACCTTCTAAAGCGATTTTTAAAGTGATTCTGCGTAAACCTTGTACATATTCATCTGAGAAATTGTACAGTGAACTTCAACTTTTTGACATGAGACAAACATACTCTTTCAGTATAGGTCTTTATATGTTTATATACACCAATTGATATTTCTTCAAGTCGATATAACACCAGGACCAATAACTGATGTTATGTTCCCCACAAGAATAAAACAATACGATAAAGAAGTCTAAGCTATCTAGGACCAGTTATTGAAAATTCATTGCCACAAAATATTAAAACTATGTATTGGCAAACATTACTACTGTGAAAAATGTAATCAATACAAAAAATCATTGGAAAATCCACCTTGTAATATATTCATTGCCACAAAATATTAAAACTATGTATTGGCAAACATTACTACTGTGAAAAATGTAATCAATACAAAAAATCATTGGAAAATCCACCTTGTAATATATTCATTGCCACAAAATATTAAAACTATGTTTTGGCAAACATTACTACTGTGAAAAATGTAATCAAAACAAAAAATCATTGGAAAATCCACCTTGTAATATATCGTTCATTTCAACTTTTTAAATAAGCTGTGATATATTTTAACAAGATAATTAAAATAACTGTATAATTCAATGAATTTATATACAATGTTATTGAATATATATTGTTGTTCATCACTTTCTAGTTGATACTTTCATTCGTTATCATTATTTTTATATACTGTACTATACTGTACTAAACTAAACTATACTATACTATAATATGCTACTATAATATGCCTGTTTTTGATATTTTGTTACTATATTCTTCTATCCTGTGAGTTCTAAATTGCTATTTCAACAAAACGTCTATTTGTGAAATATACGATTATATTTTTATAAACGTATCTTAATGTTACATTTTACATGTATTTGATATATTTTCCTACTTACAGTGCTCAGAAAATACTCTGGAGTATATTGCCTACTCGTGAGTACCTATATTGCCAACATTTGGCTGACCTTTTATTTGTCAACTAAACGTTATTATTACTATCTTTTCGCAAAAGTTAAGAAAACTTAAACCAGGTCAGTGAAGAACGACTCGATGAAGTTAAGTTGCACGCAGTAGTGGAAGCCAAACTGGTGACTTGATTTTCTAATGTGTCCACGGGACTATTTTGCTTACCTAACATGTGTTTTGAAATAATAGAGAAAAAAAAACATTGATCGATTGCCATAGGAAGTCGTGAAATTTGGGCCAATGTGAGAGCTATCTAGTATCTAGAACAAAAATTCACTCACACATATCTGGATGTATCTGCCACTGATATGACAATAAAGGATTACTTTTTAATTCATTATATTTTCACTGATACGGAGCATGACAAAACCATTTTATGATAAATTTACAAATGTTTGAAAAAACTGAATTTTTGAAAAGTTAAAACATCGGCTCCAACCAATTTCGGTTGCAACTTTGATATTTTTATTAGAAATAACTGACTAGGAACAAATCAACTGCAGCTCATTTGAGAAAAATCTAATATTTTATCAGTGACCTGAACAAAAGTTAACTATATGTTGAGAGGGTATTTTTCTGATAAGTGGTGTTTTCTTATAAGACTAAAAATATTCCGGAATCGAGTGTTTTTATCCCTGTTATTTGACCCTTGTCGTATTTTATTTGTTTAGTTATTGAGAAAACACTGTATCGAATCTGCTAGAACTCTAAAAAAGATTCATATAATTTTCCGAATAGTTATCATTTATATTAATGAAAAGTTATGACAACTGTAAAAGAAATACCCCTGTTAAATAAATTTCTGACGAGTCTGTCCCAATATATTCACATTAAACGCGCTAGGACTCGTGTAGGTGGATCAACAGCACTCACAGCTAACAAAAAGTGATAAAAACTCATAAAAAGTAATAAATAACTGATGAATCTCGTTAATGAGAAAATATTATATTCGAAGCTGTACGATTGACGAATGGTTTTTTAAAGAGCTCTTGTTGTACAACCGGCTAATGTGTGGACATTTAGAGTCCTCTTGGACTGCTCAGTCTGAATTTTATACTTAAGTGGTGTGAAGAAATGATTTATTGTGGACCACATGCTCGATTACGGTCCAGGCTGCTCTGGGTCTATTAGATATGCTAATGAATTTCAACGAGGAGTGAATATGATAATTTAGGATTTCACGTTGACTGTTGATTTATCAATTCATCAGTCAAGATTTGAAGAATATAGGATTGCGATTAGAATTATGTTGTGTAGAAGTTGAAATAGTTATAAAGCCGTCTGGATGTATTTATTTGTAGAAATAATCATGAACTTTTTGTGGTCATAATCTTAAAGCAAAACGTATTCGAGGAAAAACACCAATTTCAATAAAATAATGAGAAAGTTTATAAAATGTGGTCTTGGAATAAACCCAAACATGATAGTCGATTGGGTTGAAGTCGGGCGATCTAGCCAGTCACTGTTATGAGAGAGTTGATCCTATTGAGAAAACTAGTCATGTCCTGATGATGCGAATGATTAGCGAAATGCTTGACGAGGAATAACGTTTTTGTTTTGCTTATTTTGTCACATTTCATAAGTTGAATACCTACATACTTCAGAAAAAAGGGCCCAGGCATTTTTGAGTTTTTTTGTTATTTTTCATTCTCGACACCTTTTCTGGTTGCCAAAATTGTAAAATCAGTTTCGCGAATAAGAGATTGTGCTTCAATTGAATCAATTTTATACGCTTTATATTAGCTTCATCTGTATGCATGTATGTTTGTTTATAACTCTCCTTTTCATTTCATATCAGAAACTGTATTTGACAGAAGTATCGACATTATTGCTTGATCTATTCGCGGACAGATGGCGCTGTACGTAACCTCCTTGATATATCGACATTATTGTTTGATCTATTCTCAGGCAGATGGCGCTGTACGGAACCTCCTTGATATAATTCGAACTCACTTTGTATGTATTTCTTCATTTGGAAAAAGTATTTTTTCATTAACACGCGCGCCTGCTGACTTATTTGTAACCCTTTGTAACCCTGCTGCCTTGGGCTTGGTAGCTGATTTTCAGGCTCCCTCTCCGGATTAGGAAAATATCAATGGTCATTTTTCTAAACAATATACGCCTAATTGATCCCAAAGTTTAGATAAAATAAAACACGCTTTTATGGCATACGAAACTCAAAAATGAAAAATAAATATAGTTTAAAAAACTGAGAAACACGCTTTTAAAGAACATCGAACTGACAAGTTAGGATTTTTTTTTAAATAAGCTCAAAACAATAACGAACGAAAAAAACTAGTATCATTGTGAAAAAAGCGTGGGCGCTTTGTGTCATATTTTTTGTATATCAAGCGCCTGTCTCTTTTTTCACAATAATACTAGTATTTTTCGTTCGTTATTGTTTTAATCTTATTTAAAAAAAACATTTTCAACGTTTTAGTTCGATGTTCTTTAAAAGCGTGTTTTTTAGTTTTTCAAACTATATTTATTAACAATATTGTTCACATTACACAGTGAACTGAAATTATTCTCATTTATGGAAAATGTCGAAGATGTGCAAGAAGAACAGCAACAATATTCAATAGAAGACATCCCAAGAGCCATTTAAATCATGAATTAATCTGTATTTTTGTGAATCAATGGCAGATTTTATGAATGAAAACTAGAATATTGTACATTTTCTCTTAATGGGCATGTCAACAAACAAAATTGTGGCTAGTGAAGTGATGGAAGTTGGCGACTTTTTAGGGAACGTCATACACAGTATCCAGACAAAATGAACTATTGAACTTCCATTCATTGGAGAAAATCTAACTGGTGAGCTTCACTCAAATATTCTTGATAGATCCCTCAATAACAACTTGTTTCTGAAATAAATTTGATTTCGCAAAACGATCTTCTGCACTTTCAACAAGATCGAACTCCACTACACCACTTCCTTCCAATTAGACAGTGATAGGTTTCCTGGCAGCAGGATTATTTGAAAAGGAGCAATACAACGGTCACCACGGTCACATGACTTAGCACCTCTAGCCTTTTTTATGGGGCATATAAAATCGATTGTTTTTAAAATACAGCCTCGAAGTTTGTAATATTTCAAGAGGAGAATAACAATGGAATGAGGGTAACTCAAAACCTATATAGTTTCATAACACACCAATTTGATCGCTTGTTAGAATAGCTGTTAGAATATTGGATTTGAGTACCAGTGGTTCCAGAGAATACAATAGATTTTTTAAATTTTTTTCAACGATTCAATTTTCGAAATACTCCAAATTGGATGAAACAACAAAAACAGAAATATTTTCAAATGTTTTTTCAGGTTGCTTTTCGTTATGGAATTTACCGGTATTTTTCACATTTGGAATATGCTCATCTTCGTAAATGAATCCTATTTTAACATATTTCTGTTATTAGTCATAGAAAAAGTATAGTATTCCACTCGCATTCTCACATTTCTCGTTCGTTTATATTAATAATGTACTATTCCCACATTATCTGCAAAATCAACTTCTTATTCAAATGTGATCACAACATCGTCAATGTTTCGACATCTGCTTAGTGAAGTTGGTTATATAGAAATAACAAGAAATTATATTCAAACTAATGATATGTACCTGTGATAGTGAATTAAAATTCTGAACTGATAAGCAATTAAAATTCTTCTTTGATTCAAATTGGGTAACCGATTCAACAACAAAATGTATAATTTTTTTGGAAAAAATGCTTTTTGTCTTTCTACTTCTCTATAATCAAACAAAATATGAGGGGAAACTTCTAAAGAAAGGAAGAAATGAAGTCACTTCAATAAGAACTTTATAAATAAGATATGTAGATCATGGAAAATAGTTGTTTTCGGGTACAAACTGGGAAAAATCCGTTTCGAACTTTCACAAGAACATTGAATCACTCTCCCATTCTGTTTTTTTAATCAACTTTTACCTGAAAGAAACTTATGTACATAATTTACATATCGTTATGAATAGTTTTCGTCGCAATTCTTTTATTTCTTTCGTCCTTTGGAAGTTTTTTCACAGTATTTTTCAATGATGGAGAAGTAGAAAGCAAAAACGCTTTTTTTCGAAAAAAAAAATCAAAAAATATTTTCTTTAAAATTTAAAAAGTATAATCATAACAAAAATAGTCCAATGCTGCCTCAGCAATATTACTCCATTACTACTGCTACAAATAATGTAACTGTTGTTATAACATCATCAAGTGTCCTTTAAAAATAATTTGAATTTCGATTATATAAAAAACGAGTGAGCGGTGCCGCACCCTGACAAAATACTGCCGTCCAGACAGAGACGGGCAATGACGAGCAATGCATACAGTGGTGGCTATTAATAATTCATGGGTTTATGCCTTCTAAATTCATGTTGGTGGAACATACTTTTTAGGCACAACTGAGTAACGTACAGCTGATGCATGAGTTCACGGTTTTTATTCGATCATCAAGAAATGATCGATCTCAATGGTCTCCAAGTAATGACTGTCAAGTCGACCAACCCAGAGGACTAATGAATCAAATATTAATAAGTAAATGAAATAATATATCATTTAATTCTCCAAATCAATGTTAAGTTGTTTGTTTCATAAGTATTTATTTTTCCATAAGCGTTCGAAGTGCTGGCCACTGAGTACTTAAAAAATATACCAAATAATTTTAAATTCATACTAATTATACAGGTACGGAACTTCAGAAGGTGATTCGTTAGGTCGTTTTAAGAAAAAAAGGTCTTATGAACATGACAACATGGAGTTGTCATTTTCGGCAACAATTTTCGCCGAACGTTTGGGTAGGAATGTTTGGTGACTAGCTAATTAGCTCATTTTTTCTACCAGCAAGATTAACAGGTGAATCCTACATGGAATTTTTGTGAGATCAGTTACCTATTTTGTTAGAAGAAGTGCCGGTACTTGTAAGAGGCAACATGTAGTTTATGCACGACGTGGCTCCAGCTCATTTTAGTGTTCTTGCTCGTCAGCATACCGACATCGCTGGATTTGACGTACAGGACCTCAAAATTGGCCAGCTCGCCTCGTCCTGATATGAATTCTCTAAATTTCTATTTATGGGGTCATCTGAAGGCTGTTTATAAAACTTTTATACTAGATGTGAATGACTTGAGAAATCAAATAATTGACAAATGCAATGCCATAAGGAATACTACAGGTGTACCAGACAATCAATGACAAATCGATTGCAGTCGTGTATTTCATCAGAAGGTGGACATTTTGCTCAATTACTTCAAGGTCGAAATTTTTTATTATTTCTATGGATAGTTTTTAGAAGGGATTTTTTTCTAGAAAACAAAGCTTGATATAAAAAAATATAAGAGACAAAAAAAAGTTTTATTTTTAGTGGCTCTATCAAAAAAATTAAAAACTACAAAAAAGTCAGTGGCGTGCTTGTTTTTCTCAATATTGATTGCTGTGGTGTCCACTGACACGGCACTGGACCTAATAATTAAAATATAGTTTGGGCTGAAATATTTTGAATAACTGTAGCAAATCTCAACCAAATCGGTGTGAGGATTTTCATGATATTTCATAAATACCGGTGGTTGAAAATCATATCAATGTTATAAAAGAGGGTGATTATTTTGAGCTCGAGGATCCAGTTACCTGACTTCTCTTGTATTTGACAAGTGCATTGGTGTCAGGTATCACATACATTGTAATTGATTGCACATGTTCATTCATAAGTGTTTTGCGATGTGTGTTCTTCTCCGACCGTATCGCTTCGATTACTCGACTCAACAGACTCATGTCGCATCAACGCACTCCTTTTATATTGTCTAAACTCCAAGCGCGTGGAAGATTCTGTTGTTTTCAACAAAAATAATAGGGTATTTCCGCTTGTTGCTAATAGATGGCGGTACTGTCTATGATTGAGTTGTGTTCTAGAACTAAATAGGTAACTAACTGGCACTCTCTCATTTGCCTAGGCACTTGCTGCCCTTGAAACTTCCGTAGAGAAATCGAGTCAAGTCTAAAAGTTTTAAAAACATTATTCTTTTTTCTGTGACACATTGCGATCGCAAGCCGTCTGAATTTTTTGACACGACTATACCATATCTCATCTGAAACCTCTAAGAATTGTCCTATTTCATAACCGATTTGCAGACGTTCATCCAAAGAACTGAAATCTTTGATCGGTTTCAAAAGGTTCGTCTTCACTCGCCAACGGCGTATCATTTTGGGGTATAGCCAGTATAGCCGAGTAATTGGTATTCGGAGTACCGCGACTCAGCGGCCACCCGCCCGCGCTCTTCATTACGATGCACGGAGTGTCCGGACACGCGTGTCGGCCCGCCTGGCTCTTGGGTGCGCCCTCTTAAGTACTGCTAATGCACTGCGTCTAGTCGTACCGTGGGTCACTTCGGGATACTGACAACAAAGAAGTGCGACTCATTGTGTACGAGAGTCAATTAACAAACGAATACCTACTTTTTCCAATGCAAGACACCTCCGAAGGAGACGAGGGAATTTTAGTTTCGATTCTCTAAGAGTAACTAGCGCATTCAGTTCCAAGATCGGTACTTCACCTCTCCAGGGTTGAAATGTCTGAATATGTGGAGAAAAAAATTTATCATCAATTTTATATTGTATATTAAATTTTACTAGTTTGGACTTCCATTGTCTAATATAGTTGGGTTAGGTTAGGTCCAAAGTGAGTGGGTCTATTCGACCCTCCACCGCAGCCCGCAAGGCTTTATTGTGGCTCACACCTATTCACACTAGACCAAATAAACCCAGCTTCTTAACGAAGCCGATCAGTTTGTATGATGAGTACTCTTTCAGGTCAGATGGTAAGAGTACGGCTCTGCCGAACTCTAAAAACCTGATTCGGTCCCCAGCGGGGCAGGCACAAATTATGTGCTCTGCCGTTTCTTCATTTTCCAAACAGAGGCGACACACACTGTCTTCCGACAGTCCGAGTCTCTGCATATGATGATTCAAAAGACACTGACCTGTAAGAAGGCCTGTTAGACATCGTAGAACATGCCTACTAACAACTTTTTGGTATCAAACTTCGAAGGGTGAATAAACGCCTTCCAGGATTGGCTCAGGAGTGAGCTAATCCTGGAATATTCTACCAGAAGTCCATAAATCTTCTTGCCATCCAGGTGTTCAATATTTGTTTGGCAAAGTCAAAAGCGTTGCCAATGATAGGTTCTGGTCCGATGAAGCTGCTTGCAGAACCCTGCTTTGCTTGTCTAATATGACTCTAATATCATTCGAAATCTAAAAAATAACAAATAGAATTAGAAAGCAATAAATTGGCGAAAACCCTTAACTTATTCAAGAAATACTTTATTCTGGACAGTTTACAAACCTCAACGTGCAATATGATAGCGAACTATAACGACTGCTGGAACAACGAAAAAAAATCAGAATCGATCTTGTCCATTGCATTTTGGTTCAAATGTATTCAATTTGCAATGGTCAATTCTGTCGATAATTTGCCGTAAAAAGATTATACATATTTTTTTCAATCCCTTCATGCTTACCTATTTCAAATCATCTTATTTCTTGATAACGTATCGGGATTGCTTTCATGCAAACTCCAACGATAACTCAGAGTTCAATCTGGATACCTATAGAAAATAAAAAGGGAAATTCCATCTACGGAAAGTCTATAAGATATAGAGATTGATATGAGCTATGTATTCTTTATTGCGTCCACTTCGTCGTATATAATATGGTCACGGGCATCTTCGAGCATGATTAATTATTGAGGGGCGTGATTCTTGATTGACAGTGCGATTGTGGCTCCGCGGGTGGGCTCTGCTCGTACTAAATCTATTTATGAAGAATTTCAGCCGCAGTCACAACTCCAAGGTGGGTTAATTGAAAGAGATCGTTAGAAGTTTGTGATGTATGGATATATTTTTTTTAAATAATGGATATCACTTTGAAATAAAATTGAAGTGAATGCGTTGAAAATTTTGGAGAGTTTCCATTATCAACAATATTTCGCAAGAAACAACGTGGATCAACAGTAAATATCGAAAAAGTATTCATTTTCCGAAATTTTTCATATTGTATTAAAGAAACAAGTGAAAGTCATCAACATGTTCCTGAGTGAAGGTGAATTATGGATGACATCATCAGAAAATCATTAGTAACATTCACTCTCATCTTCTGATGCTATCAGTATGGTTGATGAGATATGAGTAACAACTTACTTTTCATGTGAATACGTGTTTTATCAAAATGCAACATTATATCGTGATGCATAGTTTTATTTCGAAGAATCAAGTTGAATTTACAAGTTTCAACGACATTGAATCGAATAGTTTTATATCCATCTCAAACGTCTCTCAGATACTTTTTTTGATTTTTTTTTTGTTTTTCAACATGAAAACTCGAAAACAAAAATCGTACAATAAGCGAGTAATGAAAACAACTAGAATGACAATCCTGCAGCTTGTAATACTCTTTTAGGAAAAACTAGAAGCTGCACTGTGACTGAGAAGGTTACTTTGAAAGGGGGACATGTTTCTATCGTAACCTCAACTCATACCTCCTATCCCGCTCTTTGGTAACCATCAGTCTTAGAATCTGATTAGTTAAAGTAATAAGTATGATACATTTATTAAAAAAGTAATCTTTTGAAGAATTTATCCATGTGACTATTCACTACGTTACTTTTTTATTTTGGTGCCCTCCTGTGGGAAAAAAATTGTCATCGAGGTACTCCAGAAATACTCCAAAATGTATCTTTTGTCTTTATTATATCAAGAAACATTAGATGTTTATGAATAGGGATTAACTAAATTTAACAAAATAATGAAATATCAAACACGAAAACACAAGAAATCAATGTGAGCAGTGAACATTGAATTTGTTAAATAAATGATATATATATATATATATATATATATATATATATATATATATATATATATATATATATATATATATATATATATATATAAATAATATAAAAATATTTAGATGATTCTGGCTATATAAAATCCTTTATTTTTAATTTCATTTATTAAATACTTTTTCAATTGATTTTGAGTTTGAGAGCAGTTTTAAATTTTTTTTATTTCTTCATGAATTGTATTATACATTATAATTACATTATGATTTCTGACCAAAATTATATTTAATATTACTAACCGATAATAATTTTGTTTTTCTTGTGTCATGACTATGAATAATATTGATTTCTATGAAATTTATGTTTGAAATTTTTGATTTATTCATTATTGAATGAGTGAAACAACAATTTTTTGTTTGTATAGTGTGTTCAAATTTAATAATTTTGTTGGTTTACACAAATTCACTGTTGGTTCTGAGTACGATAATTTATTTATGCATTTAATAGTTTCTTTTTGTAAATATTTCAAAGGTTTTATTGTGGATTTATTGACTGATCCCCAAGTAGAAATTATATAATACAGCTGTGAGTATATGAGACTGAAAAAAATATTTTTTAAAAACTTAAGAGGTGAATAGATTCTAATAGGATACCAATAAGTGGTGCCACTTTTCATCAATATATAATCTTAGGGATTCAATAGAATTGGTATAACTTATTGAATTGTTATCAATAATTATGAGATTGGTACAACTGTTCAATTATTTTTTAAGAATATTTATATAGGAAGATTTTTGTAAATTTAGAGTAAATTTATTCTCTGTTTTCATATCATCATGAATTTTGTCAAAGTTATCCGAATAGTATATAATTGTTGTAAAATCAGCAAATAATTTAACTAATTCTTTCAAAGGTAAATTTTTTAACGAGTTATTGTATATTGAAAATAGAAGTGGCCAAGAATAGATCCTTGCGGTACCTCAAAATTTATTTTTCTTATGGAACTTTTTTGATTTGCTATGTAAACATATTGTTGTCTATCACTAATATAATTTATAAATTAATTAAAAAAAAATAAGGATATTCTCTCTAATGTCAAACTTTTTCAGTTCTAAGATCTATACATATATAATGTACAGTATCAAATGCCTTACACAACGTTTCGAGACTAACGTATACTAATGTATAGAAGTTAATGGAGAGCAGTTTGAATCAACGTAGTTTCATATTTTGGAAAGTACCTATGCACAGTTTTCCCATTTTCGAGTTTATGAATGTACAATTTTTCCAATTATTGTTTTTAAAACAGTATCTTTCAAATCAAGTATCACAACTTGAAGTATTTGCACAAACTGGCAACAGTGTTTAATTTTTACTTGTATAATATCGTTAGACATAACGATATTATACAAGTAAAAAAAATTTCAGTAGTTTCTGCGAAAAATTATTAATTTGTTTGGCTGAAAGTTTCATTCAATGAAAAAGTGCTCCAAATGCCAAACCTACTTTGAGTTTTCATGAAAAATCCATATATCTTTAATGATTTCTTTCTAAAAAATTAAAAATTCATTGGTCGGCTCATTGTAATATTCATTTTGAAACCATAACGGTTTTCAAAAAAATTTCCAACTGGGTGTTCAAATATTGAATAATGCAAGTGCCCTAAAACTGAAAATCATGCATCCCATACTCGAATGTAATCAATCTGTTCAGGTTACATTAATCATCGGAGAGTGTTATTTTTTATTAGGATTACTACTAGAATATTAATTGCTTGTACCGTTAATAAATACACACAAGTTGAGTAGTGACCTAAAAAGAAAATACAATGTAAACAAATAAAATACTCAAGTTTTCCATCACTATCATGTTTATTGTTGGAAATGGGTTGATATCATTTTTCCATTCACATTATTGCTAAGTACAGGATGACTCATCGAAATAAAAACCAAGAAAGTGAAGGCTATTTTATTAATAGTAATGTAGGTACATCGTTTTTGGAGGAGGAATATTCGGTATATTGTAACTCGTGTCTCGCCATACAATGTCGTAGACACGCCCGAAGAAGCCATTGTATGGAGAAACACGTGTTGCGTTTTTGATAAACTGTTTAGTGAAAATCTCACAATAAAGTATTGAATTCGGAGTGTATACCTTTGATATTTCTAAGGCCTTTGACCGTGTGTGGCATTAGGATTTGCTGGCCAAACTTCGATGCTATGACTTATCGGATCATTTCTGTGTATGCCTCTTCAGCAGGCACGATCATGTCGCTGGAATTGCAAAAACTGTAAACACCTCAGCAAACTTTTGATGCTTTATGAAGCTCAGATTAGAGCTTCTTTGAAGTATTGTTCTCATGTATGGAGCTCTGCCTCCAAACATGTCCTGAAGTTGCTGGATTCCATCCAGAAAAGAGCCATTCGCCTGATTGGAGACTCGAACATTACGCAACCTTGATAGCCTGGAACATCGAAGAAAGGTTGGAGATTTCTCTCTTCTATAGATACTTTCACGGAAGGTGTTCAAGTGACTTGGCACATTTGATTCCACCAAGAGCACTACATATCAACTCGGTACATCTCAAAATTCACTGTTTAAGAACTGTTTCATCTGGAGAACTGCGTTTATGTGGAACAAACTTCCTGAGAACGTTTTTCCAAATGGATTTAGTCTCCAGCGACTCGAATCCAATCTGAATCGCTATTTTCGCACAGGCACCGCTCTGAGAGCGCCTTGAGGATTTTCCTGTAGTGCTTATGTTTAGTACTTAAAAAACATTTACTTCAACCTCCTAAGGGTATATTGTGAAATATCATTTAGGTATTTTATGTTCATTTGGATGATAATTTTAACTGGTAAGTTAACCCATAATAAAATCGTGTATCCCAGATCGGAAATTACTACCTGAATGAAAAGAGGAATAATATTTATGACGTTTCGATTGTTGGTATCCACAATCGTCTTCGGGTGATGACTCTCTCAGCTGCCAAAAGTTTTTCAAGAATACTTTCCACCTCGAAGAGAAAGCGATTATTATAATAGATCCATCCCTGTTTGTTCTGCCAAGTCTATAAGTCGGAGCAGAATTAAGGAAGGAATTATTCCCCAAAGGATTCTATTCTCAGAACAACCAATTCAAAAGAGAGGACTGGCAAGGTTCTGATCCTAGCAGGTATAAAAACAGATACACTTTGAAGGATAAAAATACTCACTCGTCGATACAATCATGACCAGGAATTCTATAGAAACGAAAAAAAAATGGTAAATTTTCAATCATTATTGTCATCATTTCTACTGGTAGTTTATAACCTACAATATATTAGACAATCTGTAATCGAAATAATAAGATCACTGTCAAAGTTTTTAAGAACAGGGAAATAGTATCTACTTATTACTATACATTGAAAAGGTGAAAGTTTTTTTGAAAAGGTTTTCTCTTACAGTTTCTATTTGAAAGAAACTTCTCTGCATGGTTTACATATTTTCATTGAAAGATTTCATAGTAGTAAAAAACCAAATACTTTTCATTCATAAGAAACCATTGGTATAGTTATCTCGAAAGGTGATTATTGTTTCAGAAAATAAATAAAGTTCCAATTGTTTTAAAATTCAAATTGAACAAATAACATACAATATCAAATGAATGACTACAAGTATAAAAAAAAATTAGCACATGTATAATATTTCAACACAGTCTACTGAGTGTAAACACCTGTGTTTGACTGGGTTAATTGAAAACTGAATATAATGTCAAGTGTTAATAGATATTGATCATAAAAAAATAAAAATAAATTGAAATAAAGAAATTTATCATGAATAAGGGTGAGATAAACTGGATTATTTTAGTGTCAGTGGGAACATGTAATATCCAATTGTGTAAAGTTTTTTGAATGCTACTGATCTCAACTTTCAGATTTCTCGTGGAAATATATTGTAAATTTTACAAACAATACTAACTACACTTAGCAATTTGACAGAATTTATTCGTCTTTGATCTTGTATTATACTGATCTTCAATTATGTCAGCACTTACAAAATGTTTTTTATATGAATGGTACTGATTTTGTAGAATGTTTCTCTAAGAGTTGAAATGAAATATTCTCTAAACTAAACTTTTGCTGGAAATCTGAAAGGCTTTTTTTTAAATATTTTTTCTATTGCAGACTTGACAAATTTTATTGAATTTTCCCCAGGCTATGATTCCATATTGGAATATGCTAAAACATTATTGAAATTTTCACTTCAAATATATTTCTCAGAAATCTGAATATTTTCTCAATTTTTTTGCTGATCCAAGTGAATGTTTTTTCCACTTCTGGCAAAAATCTGCATAAATTCCTGAATATTTCATTTATGATATTCTATTTAATTCAAGTGTGCAATTGCATTTCTGAAAATGTTTCTGTAAAAACATTCCGAGGTATGAATTTTTGTTTCATCAAATTTTGGTTGACATATCTGCATGAGAATAAAGGTTACCATCAAGATTTGAATTAGGTGAGTCAATGATGTAAATTTGAAAAAAAAACAGGTCCTAAAACCGTGCCTTGGAGAGCACATACTTAATTTGTAGGTTAGTCTTATTGAGGTAGTTATAATGAGAATAACAACATTGGAAGCTCTTGGCTCCTACAGAGCAACGTCTAAATTGGTAGCAACTTGCCAAAAACGTCTCTCCTCGATAAGAAGACTTAATAGATTGTCTTTGGTCTGGATTCATGGCCATACTGGTCTGGAAGCTAATGAGGCTGCTCCCTTGCAAAGGAGGGTGCTGCAAGCAGCTTCATCGAACCAGAACCTGTCATTGGCATCGCTTTAGGCTCTGCCAAACAAACATTGAACACACCTTGATGGCAAGAGGATTCATGGACTTCTAGCAGAATCTTCCAAGGCGTTTATTCACCCTTCGAAGCTTGATACCAAACTGTTGTTGGACTGCAATAGGAATGAATTACGATGTCTAATAGGCCTTCTTACAGATCACTGTCATTTGAATCATCATATCCAGAGACTCGGACTGTCGAAAGACAGTGTGTACCGCCTCTGTTCGGAAAATGGTAAAACAGCAGAGCACATAGTTGGTGCCTGCCCCGCTGGAGACCGATTCAGGTTTTCAGAGTTTGGTAGAGCCGTACTTCAACTATCTGACCTGAAAGACCACTCACCAGAGAAACTAATCGGCTTCGTTAAGAAGCTGGGTTTGTTTGGTCGAGTGTGAATAGGTGAGAGCCACAATAAACCCTTGCGGGTAGTAGTGGATAGTCGAATAGACTCACCCACTTTTGATCTAACCTAACCTAAGTAAGTCAATAATGTAAATTTCAAAAAGGACAGGTCCCAAAACCGTGCCTTGAGTAATACCGTACTTTGATATTGTTATCAAGGAAGTTTAAATGAGAATGACTCCATCATTTCATTCGAATTCCAATTCAAACTGATTTTACGAGATACAAAAATTACTAGTGGTAATTTTCGAATTTAGAAGAAATATTTTCTTTGGACGTACTTCTTCAAGAAATTCTTTTGCAATTATTCTTTGTAATTCCTATTTTGAAAATGAGAATTTATTGTAATGATCTTGACGTTGTCAACGCTACGTTCCATTTAAAAACTCACTCAAAAGATTTGTATCATTAATAACCACATCGGATGGGCGCGTCCCGTCCATATGCGCATATAATCAATTTTATCTGACAAAAACGTCCAGATATATTAGACACGGTTGTGATGAATGCTCGTCTGCCTCGAACATTTTGTACAACTAAACTGACACTGTTTAAAAAACTATAACATCGTCCTGACCACGGCATGCCACGATCTAGATTCATAGATCACGATTGGGAAGTCTATGGCATAACGACATCATTTGTTGAAAATGAAAAGGTAGTAGTGATTCTGACCTTTCATGGCAACGTAAAATTAGAGTTACACATAAGCTGGGCATGGGTTGCATCATATTATTGGCAATAGTGACATTTGATTTTATTATGTCTCTGGGTTCTTGAATCAGTACCATATAACTAGTGTTCAATAATATCTGGTGTTTAGATACTCACATTAGTATTTTTTCTTTAAACATCATTTTCTATATCATTAAACACAAACTAATATATTCTGTATAAACGAAACTAAGTAAGGGTTTCAAGTTTTCCATACGAAGAAAATTCTTTTACGTGAATAATCTATAAATTATGTCGAAGCAACTATTCGGTTTTTTGGCCGCGGTCTATGGGTTCTTAAACCTGATGTTTCGTCTATACTGCGGTAGGCATTACCAAAGACGAAGTTATGGAAAAGTGTTCTAGTTGTCCATACATATACTTGGTGATTCTATTGTTTATTATTTGGATGAAACTAATGATACTGGACTATATTTTCATTTATTTCAATAAGTTCAAGTTACACAAATGTATTGTAAATATTTTCTTAAAATGTTAAATAAACGTTTCTGAACTGAACTGAACCCCTGTAATGATTGATATGTAATGAAATATTTATAAAAAATATAATTAAAATATACATGAAAAAAATTTAATGTGACCTTAATATACTAGTTAACTCAAGAATCCTAACTAGTTATATCAATATATTACTAAAGATCTTAAATTATAAATATCGATGATAAATGTTTGAATATAAATTCCACAATCATTGGAAAATAATGTACTAATTAGTTTTTTGATGTTCCTGTTAATAACAAAAAAGAAAAACATTTGTGCGCTACTCGCTTTTAGCTGATTTTGAAATACAATTTTTTCAATCTTCATGAAATTTATTCTTCAAACAAGACGGGTAAACAAATTAGGTAAATTTTAATCTATCAACAGAGTAGATTTTACATTTACTGACCTTTGAGACAGACCAAATATACATACGCAAGCTCAATGCACAGATAAATGCACACTTTACTTATGAAATATATATGATTTGATAGTGTGTCGCAGTGTGATTTCTTTACTGCTCACTTTCACTCTCCGAATTATCATTGTCAGACATATTTTGTTTTCAATTATTTTACAAATTATTCATTCAGTAAAACACAGGTTATGTACACTGTAGTGAAGACAACTATATACATTTTGAGTATGCGTACTCAATATGCCAGGAGAGAAAGCGTAACGCCGAACCAGTGGGAAAAGAATCGCACAGTCGCTTGGGCATGGTTACTCGTCGCCACGGCATGCGTCGCCACTCCAGCAATAGGTGTTACATGCGGCTATAGATGTTTCACATCAAAAGTTATGTCAATTCAAAGAATCACGCCAAACATTTCTTAGAAACAAAATTTTAAAATACCATTCAGTTGATCTGACTGAAACTTCGGTTAACGATATTACTCAGGATGAGTATCTATAAAATTACCTTATTTCAACATAGGTATCTGTATAATTATCCTTTCTCAAGATAAGTATCTGTATAATTTATTCATCTTGAGATAAGTATCTGTATGATTTTTTTGCTTTTTTATAGGATACATTTTATCACGTACGGCAAGTTACTGATAAATAGAACATTTTTTGAATTCATACAGTAATTTATCGGGGTGGACTAGAAAGTCTTTCATTAATACACGTGTATAAAGTTCTCCGTTAAAATTTTAATATTTTTTCAGGCTGAAAAAAGGTCGAAATACCCAAAGAAGTTTATGCTTGAGAACGCTATTGTATAGCGAAACACGTGTCGCGGATTTTGTAAAACCATTTATAGTGAAAATCATTCAATAAACCGTATTAATAAGATCGCTTAAAATCTGGAATTTTTTATAATATAACACCCGGTTCTAGGACTGTAATTGGTATTGAATAGACCCCGAGATTACCCCTGGTATGTTCAGCGTCGTAAAGTTTCGTTTTTCGTTCCACCACTGGACATTCCCAAAGGTTCCTCACTGCTACAAAATTATGTATACCTGCCATCCTGGTTTGACACTGCATTCATCAGCTCGTCTAAAATGGCCACGTCTCATGTCTACCAGTCCAGGTATCGATATCATTATTAATAACTGTCGATCATAAGGTCCAAAGTATATTAATTTTACGACAGTTTTTCCTACTTCCTTTTAATGATGTCAGAATGAATGAGTGAGTTGGCGGTGGAAATTATCGGCATTATTGAAAGAACAGAAATACAAAAAAGACAACCTGTTTCGTGTTTTAGAATTGAAAAAGTAACAGGTGGTTTTTCAATATCATCCCAGCGTTTTTATTTCCTGGCAATGGGGACAAATCAGAATACAATCTATTTGTACTTTATGATTATATAAAGTGCATTTCTTTAATGCCCCCCCCCTTTTATTTTTTGAAGTGGTCAACTCAAAAAATTGAAATTTGTGATATTTTGGGATATTTGGGATATTTTGAAGTGAAATTGACATATGAAACTTTCAAGATGGAGACTGGGCGCCATATGGAAAAAAAATTAAATGGAAAGGGGGGTCTTGTGACACATTATTTTGAAGCTCCTGACGAATACTTCACAATTCTAGAATATGATGTCAATATCTTCATCTACTGCAAAAACACACTAATATCGATATTTCTAGAAATATTCCTTTTTTTTGCCATATGGCAGTTCCAGCAAACCGATAAGGTTTGTTAAGTTGGTTTTTGTTTATAAAAACCTCAAAAATGTTAGTACGACAACGAATACATTGTTCAGTTAGAATATTCTCATTTAGTTATCGGTTTTACTAGTAGAAAGGTACCACGTCAACAATCTCTAAAATGGTAAATTTTCGTCCATTGAAAGGAAAAATTGAAGCGAGGCCGAAAGGATTTTCAATGAACGTTTTCCGAATCGAGGAATAGGTATCATCCATACAACATTAAAATGGTACACCAATTGACTGAAGATGACCCTGATCGAACAGAATTCTGCCAAATCATGACGGAAACTATTGCAAGGCATCCTACCTATCTCCATAATATTTGTTTTAGTGACGAATGTACATTTTTTCAAACGGCAATCTTCAGAGACAAAATTGCCGTTATTGGTGTGACACCAAACCTCACGTTTTCCGGGAAATACATAGCCAATATCCAGAAAAAATTAACGTTTGGGCAAGAATATTGGGAAACCATATTGTAGGACCTCTATTTATTGATCAAAATTTAACAGGGGAACTGTATTTGAATATGCTGGAAACTACTGTTGACCCTTTCGTCACTGAAATCGAAGCGAATTCATTAGGATTCGCTTCGACGTATTCCAACAAGATGGAGCACCACCACATTACTTTAGACAAGTAAGAAACTATTTGAATACTATTTTTCCCGGTCGTTGGATTGGCCGTCGAGGTCCTATAGAATGGCAGCCCGCTCGCCAGATTTGAGACTTTTGGATTTTTTTCATGGGGCTATTTGAAGCCAAAGGTGTACGAAACTGAACCTGCTTCAATATTGGACATACGGCAGAGAATAATAAATATTCGTAGAGATATTGACGTTGCTCTGTTCGAAAATGTTCGGCGTGAAATATCGGATAGGCTGTTCATATGTCAAGGAGTTCAAAGCAACCATTTCGACCATCTTCTGAAATGACCTTGAGCTCATTACCTCATATTATGTAGTTAAATGTCAATGTATTCAGGAAATTATTAAAAGTTCCGCCATTTTGTAGTAGTTGAAGATATTGACATTATATTCTTGGGTTGTGAGCATGTGTCTCAAGACCACCCTTTTCATTTAATTTTCTTCCCTGAAGGCGCCCAGTCGCCATTTTGAGAGTTTCATCTGTCAATTTCACTTCAAAATAAAGTGTTCATGCATTAATTTCATTATCCCAAATTTCAATTTTTTGAGTTGACCCGTTAAAAAAATGAAAGGGGGGACATTAAAGAAATGCACTAAATATCTGATATTTTTTGAATGTATTAAAATAAATCCAGGTTTTCGTAACTTTTCAGCAACAGACAATTAAAATCAGAAATAAGTCTGATGATTATCAGTTATGATCATTAGTGAAATTCAAACTTATTGCGTCGTGACGTTTCGCTTTTTGATCAAAACAAATGCACGTCCTTGAGAGATATGAAAATAATTAGGATTTCTCAGCTGCTGGATACTTAAAAACACACAAGGTACTCATTTGAAACGTTTGCAGCGGCTTTATTCAAACTCTCCAGATAAAAATTAAATGAATAAAATTTTATTTTCAAGGAATACATTTTTGGTTCAAATTTGGATTTGAATTGCGTAAATTTGTAATGTAACGGGGTCGAAACATAATTGGCTCTATTTTATCTAGAAATGGGAAAATGGAAACGCGATTGAGAGATGATGTAGTAATTTGATATAAGAATATTTTTGAGCTGATTTTGCCTGGTTCGATTTGTAGCAGCACCCGGTATATGTTATGAACCTCACTGTGAAATTATCCTTATTCATTATAGCGGATGTGTGGTCATCGGAAGCGACGAGTTTTAATGTCTCCGAGACACACCTTTCTGAAGTTAATTTAATGTTTCAAACTGAAATAATACTTTTTTGATAGTGGCACAAAAGAAACAAATTATAAATTAGCATTTACATGTCTAACCCATTTAAAGTTTGTTCCCGAATTGTACCAATCACCATTTATTTCAAGAGTACATCGACAAAGTCTAATGTAAGTAACCCACATGTTTTTCAATAAGTTGAGTTGGTGAAGATAACGGCTTGAGCAATCTCAGATATATAATCTGATTAGAAAGTATTGCAGAAAAATTATGCTATTTTCAGCACCTGCAAATTTTCAGTTTTGCAGGATAATTCACAATAATTGTGAAATAATTGCAATTTTTGGAAAATAAGACTGAACTCAATCTACATAAAACTGCTTAGTGTGACTTAGTGTGACAGAGTAGCGTATAATATTAAATATGTTTTTCAACCAAATCAGATCATTGAAATCTGGTGGACATGTGATGCGAAGTTTATGTTCTTCAACATAGTAACTTGTTAAGCATAAGATAAATTCATAAAATGTATATTATTAAAAAAAGTAGTTTGCATCTAAGAGTAATGGGACATTATAATCAGGACAATCAAGTATATATTGTCAGCATTAAGTACGCATTAGATTTTCAATTAAACCATTTCATCACTATTGATGTATGTTAATTTCAGACTCGATCACAGATTACTACAAGCCATTTTTAATTTCGTAGGGATCAGCAGAAAATTTTTCAAACTTTCATCTTGCTATTTAAGCGATAGAACCTAGGCGGTACTATATGGTGGAAAAGGCTCTGAATATTTGAAAATCGATCAAGGAGTACCACGAGGGTCAGCATTGGAGCTCCTACTCTTCAGCCTATATACTCCCTATCATGCACGCATCACTATTATGCGAATGATACACAAATATATTCGTCATTCAAACCTGAAGAGTACTCTCAGGCTATTAGTGCTTTGAATTTTGATCTGCATAATCTTGACCAAGTGTCTATGAACCATTGTCTGAAACTGAATTCAAAAAAAACCTTGCAATCGTTTTTGGTGAAGAGAATGAAAGAACAACTTGCAAACAACTTCGGTAGCATTCAGATTGGGCGGGGTCCTTCAACACTTTCTAATTAAGTTAAGAATCTGGGTTTGTGGATTGACCAAGATAAGAGATTTTCTTATCATATCAGCACAAAAAGCATACTGTAATCTCAAACTGATTTATCAAAATAGACAGTTGTTGAATGGAAGAATTGAAAGTTTACTATGTGGCTCTTTAGTGTTATCCAGGATGAATTACTGCGATGTTTTCAACATCAACTTCAAAATAGTTGCTCGAGGTTAATTTAAGGTATTACAGAATGCGATAGGATTCCATACACACTGAGAACTAACAACTGGCTCAATATGAGTGATCGAATTTTTTTTTCATTCTACTTGCCTCTTTTACGAAGTTTCAAAACACCAATACTCTCCCTGTTTGTACAATAAGATGAAATTTCGCTCTGATAAACATAATATTAATATTCCACAAAAAAGTTAGCTCACTTCTAAAATGTTTCACACAGATTTTTACAAAAGATCATTTTCTTATCACATTGCCAAATATATGACTAATATACCACCAGAGTTGAAAGAACTCTCGTTATCGACTTTCAGGACGCGTATCATCAGATTTCTCGATAGATAGTAAAATCTATTTTTATTTTTAAGTTCTATTGTTTATTTTTTCAATAGTAAAATATTTTCTCACTCCTCATCTCCAGTACGATCTGAAAATTAATAATTTAGGAATAACTATGTTCTTGTGATGTACTGTTTGGAACCTTTGGTGTAGTAATGAATATTACTGGAGTTTTTTTTCCCAACACCAAATCGTTTTTTTTTTACACCTCGACACGACACGAGAGCATCGTGTCAGCTATTGGAGCTCCTACCTACCAAATAGCGAAGTGGCTCACTAAGGAATTTGAAACCTTGTCTATTGCGGAGCCAGGTTTTAGTATAAAAAACTCTTTAGAGTTCATACAACATACAAAAAACATGGTTCTGCAAGAAGGTGAGATTTTGGTTTCTTTTGATGTTAGTTCATTATTTCCTAGCGTCCCAATTCCATAGACCTTGCAATACCTTAGGGAACTACTAGAGAAAAATAATTTCAATAACAACGAAATCAATGAATTCGTTCCTCTTACCAATTTGTGTATGAAACAAAATCGTTTCCAGGTAGAATATTGCTTTTATGAACAACAGGAAGGAACGGCCATGGGAAATCCCTTGTCCCCCTACCTGGCAGACCAAAGTATTTTCCTAGGATTTGGCTAAGGTATGTGGATGATATTTTCGCGGTATTCGATACCAAAAAATCGAATATCGAGGACTTTGTTTCCTTTTTAAATAATAGATGTCCATCAATAAAATTCACGTATGAATTAGAAAATAAGGGACAACTACCATTTCTTGACGTTTTGGTAATGAGGAGCAAAGATGGAGGGTTAGAATACGATATATTTAGAAAAGAAACAAGCACGTACAGGTATATTCCTGACAGTTCACATCACTGTGGACAGCACAAACGTGCTGGGTTGAATTTTTTGGTGCATCGTCTTTTAACTTTCCCTCTAACACATGATAGGTTCACAAAAGAAAAACGTACAATACAGGAAATAGCAGCCACTAACGGTTTCCCGAGGGGTATTGTAGATGACATAATTAGGAAAAAGAAGTTTAGGTTAAGAATGAACGAAATCTCGACTTTCAGAAAGGACAAAAACCAAGATAAATACATCACAGTTCCATACCACCAATATACGAAGAACTTTGGAAATATTTTCAAGGAACTAGGTATGAAGGTGGTTTTTAAAACAAGTCATACACTGCAGAGCCTTTTGGGAAGTCCAAAAGACAAAGTCGAGAATTCGGAAAAGTCTGGAATTTACGAAATTGAATGTAAGGACTGCGATGCAAAATATTATGGACAGACAAAAAGATCTATTAAAGTGAGATATAAGGAACACATAGCACACTTAAAATATGGAAGACCTGAAAAATCAGCAGTCGCCCATCATATTTTGCAACAAAACCATTCCATAGACTTCAGTTAGACAAGTTAACAACAACAGGCAGCTAGATGCCTATGAGAGTATAGAAATAAGTAAACATAATAATATTATGAATAACGATAACGGACCAATACCAAATAGCATACTATATAGCTATATATATATATATATATATATATATATATATATATATATATATATATATATCTGTAACATTTAAACATACATAAGGACATATTGTAAACTAATAGAAAGGCCAATTGTAAAATTAATTTAGGGTGGTACACTTGTATGGGTGGTATTACTGATTACCTACCTGTATGATGTACCTGTTTAGTATACGTAGCTTTAGTTATGGGTGGTTTTTAGTTTTATCTTCCTCTTGAAGATGATTACTTGGTGATCGAAACACGTGTCGAGGTGTAAAAATAACGATTTGGTGTTGGGAAAAAACTCCAGTAATATTTATTTAATAACTATGTTGAAAAAAATCTTTCCTTGACTAGTCTTCATCAGCAGTTCGATCGAATATTTATGAATTCAGTGAAAGCAATGTTTATATTCCAAGTAACGCAAGTGCATTCAAAAGTAATCAATGTTTTTTTGTTTATTCTGACTTGACACATAGTAGTCTGTATACTGAATCTCGCTCATTTACTTATTCAGTTCCCATGTATAAAATTAATTGAAAATTGATTAAAGACCTTCATTATTATTATTATTGATTACCTTTTCATATCTATGAGTTTATATGAGATTGTCTTACACAGGGACGAAAAAAAATTGCATCACATCTGACCAAATTTTATTAAAAGTAAAACTTTTTTGCATGTTGCGTCGATTCTTATTTTTTTAACTACCGTGGTGCAATTAACAAAAAACTAGTCAAAAAATCAAAATCAAAGTATAAATTTCGAACTGATATATTATTTAAAAAAATCCAAGATGATCCAGACTAGTAGTCACACTTAGGAAATATGATCAATCACTTGGTGATTGAAACACGTGTCGAGATGATAAAAATAACGGTTTGGTGTTGGAATTGAACTTCAGTATTATTCACCACAGTTCTAATTGAAAAATTGGTTTCATTTAATTTCAACAGGAGAAAATATTCTGAATAGTTGTGATGTAATGAGTCCACTTCCTTGCGCACTGCCTGAATTCCGTTCATAAACATCACATAATTCAATTTTTCAGTATCATTCATGCTACCCAATTTCTATTTCTTACAACTCATCCTTCTACAACTCTTTTTTTATATGACACGGAAATACTTCCCAATTTTTCAAACAGATAGAAACCTGATATTTTATTCTTCAACATTCCACTGTTATTGTTGGCTATATTATCGTTGATTTTTTTTCTCTTGTTCTACTAGTGAGAAATGAGTCAATCATCAAGTAGATTTATCAATGACCGTATACGACATTAGAATTTTTTCATTTTGGTTTATCAAATCACTATTCTGAAGACCAGAGAACAGTAATTTGAATAATTTATAGTAAAGAGATTTCATTATAGATTACATGAAACCTCCTTTACCATAAACTTAGCAGAAGCACACATGACAAAAGGAAATAGGTTTGTTTAGAATTTGAAATTCATCGAAAATATACTTTTCATTGAAGAAGGATGATACGATCTGATCTTAAAATGAAGAATAGGGTTCGAACGTTCCGATGAAAATGAAACCCTCTTGAAATCCATTCAATTGATTATTCAAACAGTCATTCAGTGCGGACGTGAAACATTTGAACGAGACATGATATCAATGTTTTACAGAGTTTAAGTTCAAAAGCATCATTTTAGTACTTCTTAATGAAAAATATTAGTAACGCATCACTCGTCATTCAGAGGGCGCTGTCAACTGTTAAAGTGAATGTAGGTATTAGTGCAAATCTGTCTAATAAGGTAACATAGTTTGGTTTCAAAAAGTTAGGTTGAATAGAGACATAGTAATTGATATAAATATAGATATGATTGAGATATGGATATTATATCTGTAGAGTAGGGAGGGTGAGTGTAGGCCCACAACCACATGTGACCCATTGAACAGCCTCCCGAAGAGTTGTCCTCCTATAGGTTATCGTCCATTTTGTCCTTTCCAGAAAGATGGGTAGGTTACAAGGATACATATCCTTTATATCGGCAGGTATAGGTCAAGACTCGGCGAACAGACACTCTCTTATTGACGATAACTCCGGACACTCGCATAGGACATGCCTGTCAGTTTCATCTTCCTGTTCACACATCCTGCATAGATGTGTGTTCATTAGCCAAATATTATGAAGGTGTTCCCTTAGTTGACAATGGCCAGTCAGAAATCCTACTTTTGAGCGTAGATTTTTCCTGATCCAGTGCCAGCTTCCCAGGGTCGCTCAGGGTGATCCGGGCAAGACTGCATCCTTTGATTCCATCCTATCTCTACAGGGATTGAGCATGGTGTGACGGTTGGCTTGTTCCGCAAATGTCGAAGTCATCAGGCCGTAGGTGTCACCGGGTCGAAAAATTCCCAGCCGCTTGGTTGGCTAAAGATTACCTTTACTCCTGGCGTGCTCTTTAACCCACCCCAAGCTGTACAAGGCTAATAGGGCTTGTCTATTAACAGTGCAGATTGTTGTGTTTTTGCCTGAAATTTCTTTCCTGGTTACTTCTTTTGTAGCAATTGATATACCAGCCAGTTCTATTTGAACCACGCTGGTATGTTTCCCCATTCCACACTGAATCCTTATGCTTAGTGATCTGCAGTAAATTCTGGGGTAAATTCTACCTACATACTTAGCCTTCTTTGGTTTTTTAGCCGTCTGTATATATGCGTATTGCATTTGTAGCATCTGACTCTGTGTTCTGTTTCATTTGTATTTTTAGGGTTTATTAAACACAAACCTGGGTTCAATTGCAACACTCGTTGCTTGCAGCGGAGGTTGCGCAGTAAGTGCTTCTCGTCATAGGCTCAGCCTCATTTGACCCATTCCTACTTCGAGATTTGCACCAGCCGTGCGCAGTCGTAATATGGTCATTAACGCAACCTCGTTAACGTATATGTCCAGAGGGGTCAGACCAGCAAGTAGTTCCATTGCTGCTGTTGATGTTGTTCTCATGGCTCCTGTGATGTTAAAACAAGCCAATCGCTGTATTTGATATACATTTTGGATGGATTTTTGAGTAATTTTTGTTTTATGTGTGTAGGAATCTGATTGTAAAATTTGGGGCCAATGTATGGGAAGAATTTTCGGTTGTGTGTCGGTCTGCAGCGTGGTTTAATTATAGCTTGATTTGTTATCAGTCATATATTTTGCGTGTGATTGATTATGTCAATGTGTTCACTCAATGTCTATAGTAAACATTCACTAGCGTATATTTTCCTCACATTGAATGTACCATTTTCTCCGTATAAGAACTCAGTTGGATATCTTAGATTTTTCCTAATGATTATTTTAATTGGAGTATTTTGAATTATATCCAAATTATGTAAGGATGTCTTGTATAACCCACTCCAGACAATGATTCAATGGCGTATGACTGACTCATCCAAGGCGTTATAACGTCTCTTCCAAGAACAATTCGGAATTTTCGAAGTCTATTCACCATATATTCTACGTGGATGTTCCAGATTTAGGATTAATCGATCATGATACCAAAGTACTTACTTGATTATATTTCATTTATTTCAGGGTAAGTGCAAATTGCATTTCCTGGGCATAAGACTTTGTAGATCGGAAGTATTTTTGGTAGGTCTTATTTTGTGAAAAAAAATATGGATTTTTTTGTCTAAATAAGCACTCAATAGGTTAGTACTTACTTGTGATGCACTGTTTGGAACCTTTGATGTAGTAATGAATATTACCAATCAAACCATTATTTTTAATACCTAGACACTTGTTTCAATCACCAAGTGATCATCTTCAAAAGGAAGTTTAATCTTCCTCTTGAATTGATTGAAACACGTGTGGAAGTATCGAAAATAACAGTTTGGTGTTGATATTGAACTCCAGTAATAAGTTAGTACTTAACAGGAGTGAATTTGTTTCATGCCAGTTTCTGGTTCTCCATATACTTCGTTCCACGTTGCATCTACGAATGTTACAGCTGTATCATCAGCGTTAGACATTAAATTGCCTTCAAAATTTTCAATGTTGAAAGTATTATTGACATATACCTTAGATTTTATGAGTCCTCCATAAAAACCTATGGGCGTTATATCAGATTATTCAGCTAGCATTTTTAATAGAACATGTCTTTCTATCCACATATTTGGATAACTAACAACGAACCACATTCGAACTAGACAGTCATAATGAGCAGGGCTGCATCTTGCAAACACATGTTGAAAACTCATTCGGGTTGGCCTGAATTATTTTTCGGGTTCTTTTCTATTCGTTACATGATTGTACAACTATTTGTGGATTGTATGAAGAACCAATATAAAACTGTCATTCACTCAGGAACTGCTAGTCCAATTTCCAAAAATAGACCAGTGTAGAGACCTATCAAATGATGTGTTTCGAAGAACCCTTTTCCGATTGAAAAAATAATGGCACCTTTTCGTGAAAAGTAATGTCACATTATTGTTATTTCATAGAAAGTACTAAAATTAATTAATTTTTATGTGACCCTGATATCCAGTGCCTTTCTAAAATTCAAAAGGGGGGACTTTTTGCATCCATGTTAGCAAGATTAATAAAACTAAATAATAAATTTGTTGTGTTCTTACCACTGACCACTAGTGGAAAAACTGCGTACCCACCTGCAACATAAAAATGTATTTTTGAAAAGCTGGCACTTGACACGAAAGACATTGAAATATAAAACATGATCGTTTAAACGCATTACTAGAGTGCCTCTTGAATTGTATAATTGTAATGTTGGCACCACACCACAGATAGCCCATAAACATATTGTTCCGACATGAAAAAATAAATAAAATTTGTTATTGGTATATACGTGACATAAAAATATCATAAAACATTGGCTGTGCAATAATAAAATGAAACCTTTATGGTTTTTGTTTCTCAATTGCAGTCGAAGTAATTGTTTTAACGCGGCGCCGGTAACTCTTGCAGTTCAATCTTCGATAATACCTAAGAATACCTAAGAAATAATAACTAGATTAATAATAATAATAATAATAATTTTTTACTGCACAAAGGAAACCGTTACAACATAAAAGTATCATAAGCTAACCTAAATAATGTACAACAAAGTGAGGAAACCTGTAAGAAATAAAATTCTTGTATAGGTTAAAAACATGAAGGGTGATAAGTATAAGTAGTAGATATGATGCATAAGCATTATTTCAAATTTCTAGAGATGATGCATAAAAATGAATTTAAAAAAATACATAAAAAATACAAGAAAAACAAACACTTAAAGTAAAAATGAAAAATATAACTAGTGTTTTAGGGAGTAATTTTCACGTATTAACACATGCAAGGAGAAAGCAATATATATCAGAAAATATATATCATGGAATGGGTTTATAATCGGTATTATATCGGGAAATAGCGGAATGCTATCAAATAAAAATTTGTTCTAAAGATAAGAACTGCATTGTGAAAAATGACACAAGGCAGTTTTAACAAAATTAGAAATGGGGTACTTATTTTTATCTCCCCTCACAGCAGGTTGCTAAAATTTGTTTCTCGAAAATTTTTCACACCCAGACATAGACCTATATCAATTCAAAAATTGTCAATGGGATTATCTCGGAAATCACAAAGATATTAAAGGGAACCAAAATAGCATATGAACATTCACCTCATCATCGTCAAACTTTTGAATCGCAAAAATTCATGGGTGGTATTTCATCAAGAGCTCTTTGAAAATACTTTTATGAGGCTTTACATTTTTGGTATTTTCCATCCATTTCAGCTGGAAGTCATACATGTAACACAAACATTTTCTATAGAACATGATTAACGATTTCATCATTCAGAGACATTATGGGATTAGTAGATAGTCTGAATTTAGAAATATCACTTCTTATCAAAATTTTCCCCGTTGAAATTATTGTCACTGTCAGTCACGACCGTGTTTCGGGCTTTTGGTTCATCTTCAGTATGGTGCATACCATACAAAAAAAAAATACCAATGCACGGAGCTAGCAATGGTAATCAAGTGTTGCCCATCCTTACACTTGGCTGTACCATACTGACGATAGGCCAAAAGCTCCAAACACGTGTTTATGGTTTGCCAATTTCTTGAGTGCTATGTTCAATTACTAACTTCTTCATTAATATCAAGACACCGGGTGACCCGGAGCCAATTTACCCCCTGTATCTTCGTTGTTATTTCTTTTTAATTCGGTACTTTGATTTGATATTACGAATGTACAATTTAGCAAATATCAAACTAAATCTGACACTTCCGGTTTGACCGAAAGCGCATCCAATTTTTATATTTCACATGGACAGTATGCATTTTTTTTTTCAAAATTAGGATTCGCTATAGAATTACCTGTCCAATGATATGTCACAATCATACTTCCAATTCACAACCTGCCGATTTAATTGAGATTTTATGAAAAAATACTTTTTGTATTCCCCTCGTAACAAAACATTTTCATGAAAGTATGCTATGGAAGATTGAAGTATATCGCGTAAGTCACAATAATTCATGGCCAAACAGACTACTACAGACTACTATTTTTCCGGCCTCCGATACGTTCTTAACAATTTTTTTTGATAGGCAACATTGTTGAATACGACAAGTTACCGATAAATATAAGATTTTTCTTTGTGAAAAATACTTTAATTTTCTATGTAGTAACTTATCGGGGTAAACTGAAAAGTTTGCCCTTCTACACTTGTATAAAGTTCTCCATTATAATTTTTATATTTTTCAGATTGTGGAAGTTAACAAGTATATTTAGTCTTATTTGAAGGTGGTTGACAATGTTTCGTGGTGAATATCATTGGTTCGGACCTCCATTGCCTGATATGATATAAATTGATTTGAAATTCCTGAAAGAATCTATAAAGAATTTAATAGATTAGCTGAAAAATAACAATTATATTAAGCAAAGAAAACTGAAATTGCAAAGAAATAGAATAAAAGCAACAATCAAAAATTTAACTATAAGCACGAGCTGAAAATTAAAAAAATATTAACACAAAAAATGAAAATTGAAAAATTAAAAGATTCCAAGCCAAGTTACTTCACGACTGTTGGAATTCACGATTGTCAGAATCCACAATCGTCTTCGGGTGATAACTGAGGGTGAAAACGATTGTGGATACTAACAATCGAAATGTCGTGAAGTAACTTGGCATGGAATCTTTAAATTTTTTTATTTTCATTTCTTGTTAATAATTTTTTTTAATTTCAGCTTGTGTCAATAGTTCAATGTTGATTGTTGTTTGTGTTTTACTTCGTTGTAATTTCAGTTTTCTTTGCTCCGTCATCACCCGAAAACAACTAATAAACGAAACGTCGTGAAGTAACTTGGCTTGGAATCTTTTAATTTTCATTTCTAGTTGATGATTTTTCAATTTTCAGCCCGTGTTACTAATTCAATTTTTGATTGTTGCTTATATTTTATGTCATTGTAATTTTAGTTTTCTTTGCTTAATATAATTGTTGTTTTTCAGCTAATATTTTTAATTTTTCATAGACTCTTTCAGTAATTTCAAATCAATTCCTATCATAGAATGGAAGTCTGAACTGATGAAATGTATATTTAATATCAGTATTGCACTCGTGCGGAGCCGGGTCAGGTCGCTAGTTCTTTATGATATAAGAAACTAGTACGTCATAAGAAAATGAACGTATATTATCTGTGGTTTTTTGTAAAATATTCGTACCATTTCCGTTTTCTATTTGGACTTCTGATTCCCCCGCTCACAAATTTTTAAATAATTATAGTCACTTCAACATGAATATAATCTGGAAACCTTATAATATAACGATCTAATAAATTGCCACCCATTAACCACAAAAATGAGAATGTACAGAATTAAATGCGAACTTCGTATTTTTACCTGGAGAGGAGTGCTGGTGCCAAGTTCAGGTTGAAGTTCAGGTACAGAATGATTAAACGATTTATTTATGACAATTTATAACAGTCACTTGTATTTAATTTATGATATGCAAAGCCATAACGTAACATGTAAATCAAAATTTATTAAGATGAATTCGAGGATATGACACATTGTTAATGCATTCATATCCTCAACGTATGTAGGTGATATTTCAATGGGAGGGTCAATCACTGACGACTGGAGACTGAAACAGACACCAAATTGATGCCTACATATGTTTTAGAATGCGGTTCTCTCGATAACATGATGAATAGTTATGATAGAAGCAAGTTTTGGATTTCATTTATGATAATTTCTTGTACAATAACAAAATTCAGTTCAGGAAATATTTTTCAGGCGAGATACGTTTATGGAAAAAACTTTTTTTGACTTTCTGCTTCCCCACTATTATACAAAGAAAGTGAGACCTTCGTAAAAAGGAAAGAAAGTAACTTCAATAACAACTCTTCATATCTTTATTTAAACATGCACATAAGTTTCTTTCAGATACTAACTGGAAAAAAAAACTCAAACCATCAGAAAAAACTAATTACAAGGATATGAACGAAAATCAATTTCTCTTATTCAGTTATTAGTTCACACATCCGAAATGTAACTGTCATGTCAAATTAGCTGTAATTTATTCAGTCTGTTTTACGAAATTACCATGGACGGATATAGCATTCAACATTTGCAAATAATAAAATTGTTTAAGCAAAATGGGGCTTGCGTTCGGTCAACGTACCGCGCGCTTCTCCTATTTCAAGGTCGCCATAATCGTCCTACCGAGAGGACTATTTGCAATGTGGTGGATAAACTTGAGTCCACTGGTTCAGTAAATGATCGACCAACACACGTACGTTCATGAAACGAAAAATATGCCGAAAACATTGCTAATGTCTATGACAGTGTGCAGGAGAATCCAAGGAAGTCGATTTCGCATCGCCTCCAAGAACTCGGCCTTTCGCAGACCACAATTTGGCAAATTTAGTGTCGTGACTTGGACCTGCACCCGTACAAAATTCAACTGACCCAGGAACTGAAGCGACCATAGACAACGAAGAATGTTCGCTGAATGGGCTCTAGAGCAGTTGGCCAGTGACCCTAGTTGTCATCTAAAAATCATCTTCAGCGATGAGCCCCATTTTTAGATGAATGGACACACGAACCAACAAAATTGTCGAATTTGGGACGATACCAATTCACGTGAGATCCAAGAGCGTCCAATGCACCCCGAAAAGTCACTGTTCGGTGTGGATTTTGGACTGGCGACGTCATCGGACTATATTTCTTTGAGAACGACGAATGACAGGCCATCACTGTCAACGACGAGCCCTAAAGGTATATGATTACCAACTTCTTTTGGCCTGAATTTGATGATCTGGACACCAACGACATGAAGTTTCAACAGGACGGCGCCACGTGCCACACAGCTCATGCCACATTGGATATTCTGCACGAGAGATTTGAGGGCATGGTCATCTCACGTGAAGGTGATGTGAACTGGTCACCGACATTGTGCGATTTGACCCCGTTAGACTTTTTCTTGTAGGAATTCCTTAAGTCGCAGGTGTACGAAAATAAGGCACAAATCAAAGCGGTCTTCAAACCCAACATAACCCATGCCATCGGTTAAATTCCGCATGATTTGTGCGCTAGAGTTATGGAAAATTGGACATTTCGGATGCGCTCCCCATAGAACCCATGGCGGATATTTGAACGATGGTATATTCCACATATAATGGCATCAATAGGTCTTTCAAACGAATAAAAAATTTCGATAATATCTCACACACACTTGGTTTTCTTCAAATTTAAGTATAGGAAGCGCTAAATGAAGTACCCTAAATATGGTGAGTATATATTTCAGTCACATGGAAAACAATCAAACTCCTAGTGAACTTTAAAATTTCGGACAAAGACGTTTGTCTTTATTTCCTCGTCAGCATCATTTAGTTTAACTTCACTAGACGAAGCTTTCATTTCTTTAACGAAATTACGACTTTATGTCACCGGAAGAAAGAATCATGCTCTTGTCACGATGACAATTCTCAAAAACTTTCACATGATTATTAAATTCACTGTCTAGCCCCAGACCTGCGATCGAAGCTGCATTCACAATGAAGGTGATTTCTAACTTATTTTTGAAAGTGTATCTCATTGTCTTTCAATTTAGTTTTTGGAAAATTCGAAATTAGTAGAGAAAAGTTAACAGTTCGGCTGAATTCTTTCCATTTGAATCTGAGAAATGCATAAGTGAATACAATACACTTCACTTTTCACATACCTACTTATTTTTTTTCATGCCGATGTACTATGATTTACTCAAAATCTTATATACCATCACAGTTTGATGAACCAAGGAGAATATTGTTATGTTTGAGGCATATACTTCGTATATGAAATTCAATGAAGTTCCTTGTTCATTTGATAATTCAAAAAGTGAACAATTTGCGGAAAAAAGACAGTCACGATTCTCAGTCATATCTAGGATTTCTCGTTAGATAAACTGAGAAATAATTGCTTCAAATTTATGCAAAATATTTAAATTAACTGTATAGCTGTGTTCATTCATTGAAAGTGTTGATTACTTATTAATAATTACAGATAATATACTGGATATTATATAGAAATATTTCTATGAAGTGATGAAGTGAGCAATATTGAACGAACATTCAATGGCGTCATGTAATTTAGTCGCAACCTAATGTCTTTCATTTGAATATTCACAAATCTATATTCACATTCATTGAAAAATGATTATGTATAGAAACCCATAAAACACACAATACCATCTTGGTTAGTCGATGATATGGACTAAATGAAAGAGTTGGTATCTGTTCCCAGTGTTGAAGACGAAGTTGAAAATTAACAAATCTCGCTCGGAGTACCACCTATGTTTTAGTTTTTGGCTATTATGGACTATGCGTCCGAGGGCAAAAAAAAAACTTATGTACGCTCTAGCTAGACTAAACTTTCGAAGTTCGTCACATAACGGTGAAACTGGTGATTGCGAAACATTAAATATTATCACTAACAGCCACAAAATAAGCATCAGCAGTTGAACAGCGAAGTTGTAGACATGGTGATAGTATGGCTCTGCCGAACTCTAAAAACCTGTTTCAGTCCCCAACGGGGCAGGCAGAAAGTATGTGGTTTGCTGTTTCATCATTTTCCAAACAAAGGCGACACACACTGCCTTCCGACAGTCCGAGTCTCTGCATATTATGATTCAAATAATAGTGACCTGTGAGAATGACTGTTAGACATCGTAGTTCACCCCTACTGTAGTCCAACAACCCGACATATCCATAGGGACATGTCGAAGGGCTTCGTGTAAAAGTTCTTCCAAGTGAGCGTTCCAGGTGAGTTTTTTATCAAGGGCAATGTCAAGATTTTTCACCACCGTTCCAAATGGAATGACCTCACCACTGAGGAAAAGTGGTGTTGGATCGTCCAATTTTCTCCTCCTGGTGAAGCGGGTTTATCACAGTTTTGCTGATGTTGACAGACATCTGCTCCCTCAGGCACCAACTGTGAACAACGTCCATCGTGCTTTGGAGGATATTACAAGCTTCACTTTCCGACGTGGACCTTGCCAAGATGACGAGGTCATCTGCATAAGCTTGCAGATCTACTTTTCTTCTGTCGAGGGTATCAAGCAGAGTATCCATCAGGAGCGACCACCGAAGGGGAGATAGTACCCCACCTTGAGGACAGGCTCTGGTGGGGCTTCTCTCACTTTATAATGAAAAATATAGTTAATCAATAATTGAAGTAGGCCCCTTGAATTGGCTGTATGTATCAATATTCAATCGGAATCTTTTTGAGTTTATTTTCTGGTCTTGATCAAGGCAAATGGCCGATACGTAATATCGAAGTCCAAAACTCTCGTAGTTCATTTATAAAAGCTCAGAAGAGCGTAATAATTGAACTCCGTATGTATTTGTTAGGTTTTAAAAATCACATACCGACCAAAAAAAACAAAATGTTGGAAGAGGAAAATGATACAAAGTATTGGAAGAGGAAAATAAATCCTTACGCAGTACTTGTGTACGAGCAGTTTCAATGACAATTAGTTGAAAGCAGACCATTCGAAATCCAACACCAGGCTGTGCAGTTTCGATCTGCCATTGGCCTCATCAGTGTTTCTAGGTTAAACCAAGAATACTCCTGAGGTTAGGGATAGCTTCAATACAAAAGGTCTCTATGACAATTAGTTTGTGGAGCTATGCTTGGACTTCGAGCGCCTGACAAAAAATCGATTTTCGACTTCCAGTGCAAACTAGATGAAACTGGAGTCGGAAAACAAAGCATCGGTGATCTTATATCAGTCAGCAGTGTTTCTACCTACCATCAGTGGGTTATGCTGAAAACCACGACTGTACATTGTTGGTCTCTATCGTCTTCAAAATACAAGCCGGAGTATAGATTAGTATGTACAGCGCTTGTTAAATCGAAACTGATACCCTTCTCATCCAAGATGAATAAAGATCGCCAGGTAAGAAACTTCATTTATCTTCAATAGGAGAGGTTGAAGTTTTTTGTCATCATGGAGACGTGCAGGCTAACGTATATTGATAATACTTGACAGTGAATTTGAAATCGACTGATTTGAGTAAAGTGAATATAGTTTTGCGCACTGTGTTTATATATTTCCCATAATCTGCGCCCTCCGCGCCCTAATAGACCATGGCCTAGGTTGTTGGTTTTATGGGCGATCTGGATCTAATGTCCACCGATTGACCAGTTAATATTATTAACTGTATTGAATTCAATCAAAAAGTTATTTCATTTTTTAATTTACTTTGTGAATACATGAACCAATTACGAAAAACAACTTCTGAAAGATTTCATGAACAGTTAACCTACAATAGAGTAATTACATACATTTACCGCTAATCACAAGTTCAAATTACAGTTTAATACTAATAAAATTCTGGAAATTAGTCTATGCTTTATTGTCTGGGAAACACTCATAACAAAGAAACTATCTGATGAATAACATTTTACATCACCAGAGATGCGGATTAATTTTTAGTTTTTCTCACATTTGTAACTAATCATCCACAAAGGCTAGACCGACTAATTCGTCTGCGTAGCACAGAATTTTGTGCTCATAATAGGGGCTATGTTTCTGATATGCATGTCAAAGTAAAGGTTATTTCGAAAGTCTTATATATATGATCTGGTGAAAATAAATTTTCTACTATTGAATTCACATCGTTTCACGAAATGCGTTTAACAAGAGTTATTACAGGAGACTGCCATTATGTTTGATGGAAATCACTGAAAAGTGATTATTTTGTATGTTGAATAAACTCAAACAAAAATAAACCAATCTGAATGAAAATTATCAACAGAAAACGGCTTTGAGTTCACATCGATCCAAAGGTTTGACTTTGAAGGCAACTAAAATTCTAGCAAAACAGATTCAGGAGACAAAGGCCTGAAAAGGCTTACTTTGTCTGTAATTTCAATCCCATCGATCAAAAAACGAGTTGTAATGACCTGATCAGTGTATTATCTGCATTAAAAACATACACATATACATAAAAACATTATGAAACCGCTTGTCTATCTAATAATTTTATGCTACAAAAATGAAAATTTACCCATCCAATGGAAAGAGTTATAGCCGTTTACAAGGCTGGTAAATGACAAGAAATGAAGAATTATAGACCAATCTTTGTGATAGATGATTTTGCAAAAATTTTCGGTCAAGAAAAGATTACTTGAGCACTATGTTATAACCGACAAATATTTTGGATTTATTCAAAACTCGAACACTGTTTTAGATTTTGTGGAACACACAACAGAAATAATGGATGAATCATCGAAATGTTTGGCTGTTCTTCTTGATCTAACAAAAGCTTTCGACACCGTGTCACATGATGTCTTGGGGAAACTTTTTGGGTAAGAAATACGAGGGCACAGTTTGGACTTAGAGTTGGCTCGGTCGGTAGCCAGGCGGTTTGACGTGGGTGCTTTGTTCACTCACTCGAATTGACTGCCGTGTTGGTCGGTGGTTCAAGCCCTAGTCTGAACGATCGTCCGAACCGTGTTAGGAATCACACGTTGAAAGTTAAGACATCGTTAATCCTTAGCTTGCACAAGTTTCAACATCTGAGGGTTATCGTTCGTAGGGGTACGACAGCTGGTTGATGGAAAAACAGATTTTGTTACGGGTCAAAAACTCACAACGAGCTTTTTAATGGTTGCAGGATAATCACCCTGTATTTCGAATATGAAGGCTGATTATTTATCAACTGATTCAAATTTATAGACAACCAACTTCTCTTTGAAATCATTGTACAATGGGTCATATATCTAACGGGCGCTTTATCGGCCATTGTCGATTTAAAATATACCATTCGCTTAAACAGCTTATCACCCTAATTTCATATGAATTGTTTTTCAATTCGTTTTTCTGAACAGGCTTTTTCAAGTAAGGAATTGGCGAGCGATTGTAAAAGATTTCGACTGATGTACCTAGGTAGATTAGTGCTGGTTTTCTGTTTCGTAGTGAGAATGCGATTTTGTTTATTTTCCTATAGGGATATCTAGCTTCTCATAGAGTTTTCGTGCATTTGGTTATAAATGCGAAAACGTGTTTCAAGATTTGTTTTTTTTGGATTTGGGAAAACTGTAAACAGCACTTGTGTTCGATTGATCACGCGGAAAATCTTTAACATGAAGCCTACATAACATCTCAAGTGAGTAAATATAACTGCAACTTCCCGGTGTAACATTTTCTAATTTTCTTTTTTTTTCTGCTGCGTTCAGGGCTTTTTATATATACCACAAAGAAAAGGTCTGACTACCAATACAAACAAGTTGGGCTATTAAGACGGTTCTGGAGACCTCTGTATCCTGGGACTTATCCTGGAATTGGTGGCATAAAGATAAGTTTTATGTTTGTATCGTCTCCAACATCGATAGTCAGGTCCTGTACATTTAGATTCTCTTGTTGCTTCCACAAGCAATCGTTCAAGCGAAATCGTATTGGGCATTACCCTATTTGAAGATAAAACAACGACTGACAGTTATTTATAGTGTTTTCTTTAAATTTATAATTGATTTTATTGAAGTCATGAAGTTCCATTAAGTGGATTGTTGAAAATTACGATATATTTGGAAAAGTATGTTAGCCGAAATATAGATCTATACGGAGGTATAAAATTAAGTGTTACAAAATTTGATATTAAAAATATCGCCATGAGTTCACAACAATAATTTATGTGAATATTGACATTCCTAATAACTTTTTGCTGGGTCGAAATAAATTGTCTCTGAACCATTTTATTTTGTTCATTTCATAAATTTTGTTGTAACCATAACTGGAAATTTGATAACGGCACACCGCCTATCTGAATTTGGTTTGTATGGTATTCTCGCTTATACAAATTCACTGTTTCGTGATTTATTTTGTGAGTTAAGTATTTTACATGAACTACTGATTGGTTTAAATCACGTGGCGCTCATTTTTTTTTTCTTTCTCCAATTATGACTCACGCCCACTCTCTGAGTTAGTCGGCGACCGATCAGTGGTTGAGCTCCTGGAAACCGTATAAAATAGGTAGTAGAAGCCGCGTGGTAACATATTTGGCGCCCAACAATAATTTTTTGTTTCAATTTTACCTTTTTTTTTTTTTCTTTTCTTTCTTGCTTCTGAACTATTTATTCAAGTCGCATTTTTTTTTTTTTCAAAATCTATGAGGTAAACTTAATTATTGTACCAGCCAATATAACTGACAATTCTGTTTTCTGAAATTTCAAAGCGAAGTTGTGTCAGAATACATGTCGATATACAGGGTGTCCCATTAGTGTTTTTTTTCCGAAACCGAACATATTCGAAAAATTGTAACACTCATTAGTGGTATACTTATAAGCGTGGATCATTTTTATTGTTTCGTTTTTTTCTTTCATTTATTCCACCTTGGAGCGTTTTTTTGTTTTTTTTTGCGAGGAAAGGGTGGGAGTGTTCATATACCTATTTTATCATATATTTTTTTTGTTTATTCGTTGTGTATGAACTATGGAAGTGAGTCGACTTCATAGTGATGAACTTTCTTATGAATTGCACGTTAGAGGGTTACCATATGAGGGTACGGTAGCGGAAAAACGTCAGCGATTGAGGGCTATTTTGAAAATAGAAAAACTTGGTGGAATTCCGTTCGCATGCTCAGAAAAGATAGATGCAGAAAAAGAAATACAAATTTGTTATGATAAGCTTGAAGATTTGGATAAGGAAGTCGGAAATTTTCATCTCGAGAATGCCGAAAACGAGTATAAACGAATTCAATCTCGGGTATTGCATGTTGTTGGTAGGTTGAATCGATTACTAGATCCAAACGTGGCAGGGCGTAAGGGTGAGCTGTTGGTCAAGGTTGGAGAAATGACAACATTGTTAGATGAAATGGTTTCTTTATCACGACAACGAGTCGAAAGTCCACCGAAACTAAATTCAACAATTGCACCCAGTCCTACCACTGTTTCAAATCATAATTTATCAATCTTGGACCTACCCAATGATGACTTAGAAAGCCTTCTGAAGACTGCTGATTCTGCAAAGGGAAGCGGAATAGGGCTACTGCCAAATGGTTCAGAGCCTTTTCGATATCGTTCAGGGATGAACGGTAATCGAGAGTTTCCGAATTCAGTTGGAAAGACCACTACTCAAAATTTCGGTACCACAACTACGGTATCACAACCGAAGCATTCTAATACCACCGTAACGTTCTCAGGTACAGCTGTACCTCCTAGACATGATACATACCTACAGGGCAAGTCGATGAGTCAAATCTCTGGTATTTGTAAAAATGATATTTTACAAGGTTTTGATAAGATTCCCGGTAGCTTTGGACGTTCAGAGAGAGTGGCTCCAGATGGTCAAATTCCTTGTTATCCTTTTTCTGAAGATCGGTCTAAAGTTTTTAATATAGTATCGAGATGGAATTTACGGAAGTTTGATGGCAATTCTAATGTGTCAGACTTTTTAGAAAGAGTCGAGGAACTTCGTCTTGCTTGTGGCTTGTCAAAAGAGCAGCTAATGGGCGTATATATTCTACTCTTTGATGATAAAATAAAAGCATGGGTAAATGCCAATGTGGATATATGGCATTCTTGGGATGATCTTACCGTCCTCTTAGGCAATACTTTCCTACCAACCGACTTTCAGGAAGACCTTTGGGAAAACATCCGACATAGAGTCCAACACCCTGAAGAGAAAGTTGCACTCTATATTGCCGAAATGCAGTCTCTCTTCAATAAACTTTCAGCCAAGCCTAATGAGCAAACTCGCATTTTTCATATTCGTCGAAACCTACAACCTTATGTTCAACAAAGGATTTCGGCACAAGAAGTTACAACCGTATCCGAACTAATTAGGTTATGTCAGCTAGTGGAAAACTCTAAAGGACGAGAGGAACGTGTCAGTACTTTACTGGCCATCGAAAGAGATTCCTCCCTACCTTCAACAATGATCCGTGATAGTGATGTACTTCAGGGTCCGGCTCTTGGCACTGTTACTCAAGAACCTGTTCGCGCTATTGTGTGCTGGAATTGTCGTCAAAATGGTCACGTTAAACGTAACTGTCGAAGTCCGGCAACCAAGCACTGTTACAGGTGTGGTCACCCAAATGTCACCTCCACCAATTGCCCTTCATGTTCGGGAAACTTGCGGATGGCTCGCAGGTAAGTTGTCCTGTGAGCCTATCCACTGATTTAGACCAGAAGCTCCAGATTCAGTTAGATTTTATTCTTGCTAACGTCATCGGAGATGAACGTCCCTACCTGAAGGTAAAAATATTTGATCAAGTGATTCTTGGGTTGCTCGACTCTGGAGCCTCAAGAACGATCTTGGGCCAAAACGGGTACGAGCTTTTTAAAAGTTTTAATTTGAAACTATTACCTAGTGCTGTGACAAGCTGTAACGTGGCAAACGGAAGTAGTTGTCAGGTCGTAGGTAGCTTTGATATACCTTTTTGTTTAGAGACTCAGGTTAGAGTGATCAATGTACTGGTTATACCCTCTCTACCCCATCTACTTATATTGGGCTCTGATTTTTGGAAGAGCATGGGGATAGTCCCTGATATTAGAAGGGGTTTGTGGAATTTCTCTGATGGAGGTGATGATCAAATAGATGCTATTACTGACCATAGAAACTTGTGTCCCGATCAAGTGAACCAACTTGAGTCTATTGTTGGACAGATTTTCTCAGAAATGCCAGAAGGATTAGGGTGTACGACTTGTGTAGAACATAAAATTGTTACCAAGGCAGATCCAATTAAGCAACGCTACTACCCAATCTCGCCCGCTCTTCAGAAGCATGTTAACGAGGAACTAGACGAAATGTTGCAACTCGGAGTAGTGGAGCCTTCTTCTTCACCGTGGGCATCGCCGATTGTGATGGTGAAAAAGAAAGATGGACGTTACAGATTCTGCGTCGACTATCGCAAGGTGAATGCAGTAACAGAGAGGGACGCCTATCCTCTGCCGTTTGTCTCGACTACGTTAGACAAACTCAGAGATGCCAAATACTTGTCATCGCTTGATATAAAAAGTGCTTATTGGACTATCCCGATGTCTTTAGATAGTAAGCCCATAACTGCATTCACAGTACCAGGAAGGGGTTTGTTTCAGTTTTGTAGAATGCCGTTCGGCTTGCACAACGCTCCAGCAACTTGGCAGCGTTTTATCGATAGAGTTCTAGGCGCAGATCTTGAGCCTTATGTGTTTGTGTATTTGGATGATATCGTGATAGTGACACAATCATTCGAGAAGCACCTAGAAATATTGAAGGAAGTATTTACTAGGTTATCTTCTGCTGGGTTGACAGTCAGTCGAGAGAAATGTCAGTTCTGTCGGGAAGAACTTAAATTTTTAGGATATCTGGTAGACAGTAAGGGCTTGCGCTGCGACCCAGAAAAGGTTTCAGCTATTCTGAATATACCTAATCCAACTAGCGTCAAGGAAGTGAGAAGAATACTAGGTATGACTAGCTGGTATCGTAGATTTATCCCCAACTTTTCATCACTGGTGGCACCTATTACAAATCTTTTACGGAAAAAAGTAAAATTTGTTTGGACCGATGAATGCACATTGGCACTCAATTCTATCAAAGAGAAATTAGTTTCTTCCCCAGTTATAAGCTGCCCTGATTTCGAACGTCCTTTTATTGTCCAGACGGATGCTAGTAATTTTGGTCTTGGTGCAGTGCTTTCACAATCTTATCCTGATGGAGAGAGAGTCGTTAGTTTTATCAGTCGCAGTCTCACCAATTCTGAGAGGAAATTCAGCACAACTGAAAAGGAGTGCTTAGCTGTAGTATGGGCGATAGAAAAATTTAGACCATATATAGAAGCAACAAAGTTTAGGGTTATAACTGATCATTTTGCACTTATGTGGCTTAGTAATTTAAAAGATCCTAGTGGAAGATTAGCACGTTGGAGTGTTCGTTTACAACAATATGATTTCGATATCGTCCATAGACGAGGCAAGGATAATGTGGTGCCAGACGTCTTGTCAAGATCAGTTCCTGTTTTGGATGAAGTTTGTGTTGAAAGTGATTGTCTTTTCCCCGATTATAAGGACTCATGGTACTCCAGAATGATACAGAATATAACTTCACGTCCTCTAAATTTTCCTAATTGGAGGATTTCCAATGGGACTATTTACAAAAAGCTGCAGAGTCAGTATCCTGGTCTTGATAGTGCTGTCTATGACTGGAAAATTGTAGTACCGAAGTCACATCGCAAGAAAATTTTGGAGGACTATCATGATAGTCCGATCGCCGGACATGCAGGTATCTATAAAACCTTTAGTAGAATTGGTAACAAATTCTATTGGCCAAAGTTAAGGTCGGATGTTGCCAATTATATCAGACACTGTCAGGTATGTGCATCTCAAAAACCGGAGCAAAAACCTCCAGCCGGTTTCATTTCCACCCGTCCAGATATCACAAGGCCTTGGGAGTTTGTGACTTTTGATATTGTTGGTAAGTTACCTAAGTCCACTTCCGGTTATATGTATATATTGAGCGTACAAGATTATTTTTCTAAATATTGCGTGTTTTTACCAATGAGATCGGCCAATGCTAGAACAATCGTTCGTCTTCTGGAAGATCATGTTTTCTTGGTTTATGGAGTACCACGGTTTCTTTTATCGGATAATGGAAAACAGGTAGCTGGTAGAAAAGTTAAAGAATTAGCACAAAAATATAACGTAAAATTCATCCAATCACCAAATTGGCATCCGCAAGCAAATGCGTGTGAACGCCAACATCGTACCTTGAAAACCATGATTTCATCATTTGTGAAAGATAACCATCGAACTTGGGACATACTTCTACCCAAGGTTTCTTGCGCAATCAGAACATCTCGAAATGAGAGTACTGGTCAGACCCCATATTTCATAAACCATGGTCGTGAGATGATTCTTAATGGCTCAGATCACAACCCACCACCGATAATTGAAGCCGACGTCTCGGATAATACGGACATACCTTCACCCGAAGAGAGATCTTCCGCTTTGAAAGAAGTATTTAAAGACGTTAGAAAACGATTAGATCAAGCGCAAGAGCGTGCTCAGAAGTCGTACAACCTACGTCGCCGTGATGTCCAGTATGAGATTGGTGATCGAGTATGGCGCAGGAACTTTCCTCTTTCTGATGCTGGACGGTATTTCACAGCAAAATTCGCACCAAAATTTTTAGGCCCTTTTAAAATCCATCGTAGACTCAATCCATGGACTTACGAATTGCGCGGACTCCGTGGTTCGAAGGGTGGCGTTTGGAATGTGAAAGACTTGAAACCAGATTTGACAGCAGAATAGTTCAATTTTCAGTTCGTGTAAGGATGTTATGATTATACAATATCTGGAACTCGCCACAGTGTCGATCGTGGCCACTTGTTGTAAGTGGATAAAGTTTTCTGGATGGATTGTAGACGTTAAGTTATTTGACAACTGCGATTTGTTGAAGGAGGTTGTGCTGAATATTCGTAACATGGCTTGAAGAGGATTAGTAATCAAATCACTTTCCTTACACGAAGTTCCCTTTTGTGAATATATTTTTTTTATATAGTATTCTATTACAGTTTATGATGTTATTCAAATTATGTTTTTTTTGTTCGGGAGTTGCAATTACTTCGATATTGAGTTTAACCAACAGATACGACCTTGGAAAAATTTCAGAAGAAATTTTCCTGGGAGTGAAGGGGGAGTTGTTACGGGTCAAAAACTCACAACGAGCTTTTTAATGGTTGCAGGATAATCACCCTGTATTTCGAATATGAAGGCTGATTATTTATCAACTGATTCAAATTTATAGACAACCAACTTCTCTTTGAAATCATTGTACAATGGGTCATATATCTAACGGGCGCTTTATCGGCCATTGTCGATTTAAAATATACCATTCGCTTAAACAGCTTATCACCCTAATTTCATATGAATTGTTTTTCAATTCGTTTTTCTGAACAGGCTTTTTCAAGTAAGGAATTGGCGAGCGATTGTAAAAGATTTCGACTGATGTACCTAGGTAGATTAGTGCTGGTTTTCTGTTTCGTAGTGAGAATGCGATTTTGTTTATTTTCCTATAGGGATATCTAGCTTCTCATAGAGTTTTCGTGCATTTGGTTATAAATGCGAAAACGTGTTTCAAGATTTGTTTTTTTTGGATTTGGGAAAACTGTAAACAGCACTTGTGTTCGATTGATCACGCGGAAAATCTTTAACATGAAGCCTACATAACATCTCAAGTGAGTAAATATAACTGCAACTTCCCGGTGTAACATTTTCTAATTTTCTTTTTTTTTCTGCTGCGTTCAGGGCTTTTTATATATACCACAAAGAAAAGGTCTGACTACCAATACAAACAAGTTGGGCTATTAAGACGGTTCTGGAGACCTCTGTATCCTGGGACTTATCCTGGAATTGGTGGCATAAAGATAAGTTTTATGTTTGTATCGTCTCCAACATCGATAGTCAGGTCCTGTACATTTAGATTCTCTTGTTGCTTCCACAAGCAATCGTTCAAGCGAAATCGTATTGGGCATTACCCTATTTGAAGATAAAACAACGACTGACAGTTATTTATAGTGTTTTCTTTAAATTTATAATTGATTTTATTGAAGTCATGAAGTTCCATTAAGTGGATTGTTGAAAATTACGATATATTTGGAAAAGTATGTTAGCCGAAATATAGATCTATACGGAGGTATAAAATTAAGTGTTACAAAATTTGATATTAAAAATATCGCCATGAGTTCACAACAATAATTTATGTGAATATTGACATTCCTAATAACTTTTTGCTGGGTCGAAATAAATTGTCTCTGAACCATTTTATTTTGTTCATTTCATAAATTTTGTTGTAACCATAACTGGAAATTTGATAACGGCACACCGCCTATCTGAATTTGGTTTGTATGGTATTCTCGCTTATACAAATTCACTGTTTCGTGATTTATTTTGTGAGTTAAGTATTTTACATGAACTACTGATTGGTTTAAATCACGTGGCGCTCATTTTTTTTTTCTTTCTCCAATTATGACTCACGCCCACTCTCTGAGTTAGTCGGCGACCGATCAGTGGTTGAGCTCCTGGAAACCGTATAAAATAGGTAGTAGAAGCCGCGTGGTAACAATTTTTATAAAAATTATTTGTCACAGAGAAACCCAAAAGGTCAAGATATGGGTTGAGCTCAGCAGTTTAGCAAATATATCTGTTAGTGTGCCTCAAGGTACAGTTTTGGGCCTGATTCTGTTCCTAATATACATCAACAGTATTTCACAACTCGTGGGCACATTATTTGTTATGCAAATGACACAGTGCTAAATTTCAGAAGCGAAACCTGGGATGACGTCTATGAAACTGCAGAAAATGATCTCAGAAAAATACTTATTTGGCTGAATAATATCATTCTGAGTTTGAACACCAGTAAAAGATCAAATTCACGACATTCTCGCTTAGTACACGGGATAGTACTGGGAACGACACCCTGAAAATACACAAACCACTATGCAACGACAAAACTACATGTAACTTGTACGTCAATAGATAAACTATCCTCGATTGAGTGTTTGGGAGTTATTATCGACTAACACATCAGATGGGATAACAGTTGTTATCCCATCTGAAAAAAAAACTAGGGCTTCTCATGTATAAGTTATATATGCCCAGAGACAATCTGTCACAGAAAAACCTATTCCTGGTATATACCTCACTGGCAGAAAGTATATTACGATATTGTATTACAGTATGGGGACGAACTTGCATTACTTTGATAAATCCTCTAGAAGTCATGCTTTAATATTAAAAATAATATTAAAATAAAAGACGATTCTCGACCCAAAAACTATATCAAGAAACCAAAGTACTGAATGTTTGAGCACATTATGGCTAACCTTATTACCGAAAATCTCATACGCAAATATTCGTCTCAATCTCAATCTCAAAAATTGAAGAATTCAAATATGCTATCAAAAAGCATATATTACAAAATTTTAATATACTCAACATATTCTGAAAATATATTGAAGTGATTTATCAATAACTCATTACTGGTGCTGTAGGTGACCTCCAGTTTATTTTCTTTCCGACCTTCACCCCAATTTTAATTTTAATTTACTGTCACTGTAATGTTCTTATGTTCTAAATTGACAAGAAAAATAAATGATTCGTTTAAATTATGTAAACATGTACCATAAAATTATATTCCCAATATGAGTGGAGTGAAACAACACAAATAGGCATTCTGATGCCTAGGTGTATTTCACCCATTTGTAGTGGTTTTGACATGTTTATGACTGAATTCATATATCGTACTGAAAAATTGAAATACATCTGAATTTGGATTAGAATATTTAGGTTAAGTGGAAGAGCAGTTTCGGAATGGAACTTTTTCACAATTAAAGCTGAACTTTTCTTTTTGTTTCTATGTTACCTGGTCCTTTTATGAATTTTGCTCTTCGTAAATAATAGTCTCAGAGACAATTAAGACGATTGTTATTATTTTACTAAATTTTAATGATACCAATTGAAATTCAAATTCAAATTCAAAAAATAAATAAAAGCCTCAGGGAATAAACATGGGTTATACTTCCTTTCCTCTGAAAAAAAATACAGATTTACGAATTTCAAATTATTCCCTGTTTTTGTTCAGTCTGTAAATCATATATGTCAACATTGGCATTGACAAAAATTGGTTTAAAATTAACAATCTTTACCGTTTTTATGATGTTATGTTCTTTAAAATTATATGTCGTATTTCTCAATCGCATATAGAAAATAATGTGTATTTACCAAAATTTTTCAGTGAAAGTACCACTGAATCTAAGTTCAATGTGAATCTTCATTGTTTCCATTTCAATAATTCATAATGGCTGTATATACAGTGGAACTAGGTACCAAAATCTTATTTTGGAAGTTGAAGCAGGGGAGAGTGAAATTACAAATCAATTCGTAATTTACTTTTGAAATTCAAACATTTTCAAATTTTGGTCCACTAAAATGAAATTCTTCCAAAAAATTTTCATCTATTGTCAAATTCATACTGTCATAAAATGCATTGAAATTTCCATAAGGAATATCTTTCACAAACCAATCTTATTTTGAAGTATTCCTGATATGCCATTGAAAAAGTATAGTATTTAACTCGAAAGAAATGGCCATTACTCGCTCAGATTATTTACTACACTTACACTAGAGTAAGATCCCAGAGCGATCAGACATAACTTATTTTCACACAAATGAAACCTTAGAGTCTCAGTAGCGTCTCGTGTGTTTTGAATACCTGCGTGTTTATGAAACTTGTTGAGTGACACCTGGGCAGGTACCATCAGGTGAGAAAGGTAACTAAAAATAAGAGCTACTCAACTTAAATTTGTATAACTGATTTTTATACATATTTTGTAGAATATTATTTTGAAATACAGTAATAAGTGTCAGACACTTGTCATGGACCAGAACTTTAGTCAGACGCCACTAAAATTAAATGAACTCTACTTACTTTTACATGTCTGATTTTTAAATATGTTATTAATGTGACTATAATAAAGTTATAATTAATCAGTCAGACAAATTAGAATGACCAAACATCCCTCAAACACAAAAATTAGTTTACCAGAAGTATGACCACGAGAGTGCTGTGCTTGCATTTCAGAGTGAGTGAGACGTCCATAATAACTCGGTTCTTCTTCTTTAACTCACAATCTGTTTCACTCTACTGTGTATGTGCCCCTTACGTGTAACCTATAATATCTAGTCTAGTTCGAGTCTGTCAGAGCACATGTTTTTGTTGTTTATATCGTGTAATTTGTGAGAAATATCAAGTTATTTGCAATAGTGAAAATCATGGAAGAAAACAATTCAAAATGTATATTTTGTAGACAATCCTGTAATGCGTTAAAGTTATTTACTAAAGAGACATTTAAAAAAATCAAAATTGTTCTGATACTGACATTGCGATAATTAGGTTAGGACATATGCATAATTTAAAAAATGATGATTCGAATGTATGGTTAAACGCAGGCACCGGAAATAACCAGAGATACATCAATTTGACAAAGGTTTACGAGTACTTGGGACCATCTTTATCTAGAAGTTTGCCAGGGTTTCACGCTCTAACTGGATGTGACTTCAATCCCGCCTTTTTTAAAGAAGGTAAACAAAGACCATTCAATATATTAATGAAGAAACATGAATATCAGCGAGCTTTCATGCAGTTTGGAGAATCAGAGTTGTTTACCGATGAGCGCATCCAAAAAGATATTTTCAAAATAATCAAAAAATTTATGTGCGAAATTTATAGTGTTCCTGATACGTGCAACATTGATGCTGCCCGGCTTCAGTTATTTTTGAATAATTACAGCGTATCTAATATTAACGAAGAATTCGATCGCAAATATTTAAAAAAAATCGATGCTAGCAGTTTACCACCATGCCAAAGTGAGTTATTCCAACAATTCCGCCGTGCTAATTACATTTCTAGCATATGGAATAATGCAAATGCAAAACAACCAACCATTTCTACTCCTGAACACAATGGGTGAAGATTAGAAGAAAACCAATATCACTTTCAGTGGTTTCATGGTGACCAATTACCAGCAAACGTTAGTGAATTCCTTCAAACTTCAGATATTATACTTTGATTTCAGGTTTAGAATTTATTATGTTTGTGATTTTATGTTTTTTAATTCTTTGAACTATTTTCTGCAGAGGAACCAGCCAGCAACAACATAACTGAGAATGATGAAGATGATGACTCGGATGAGCAGCATCATGATTGGTTGAACGATGAAAATTCTAATAATTGCGAAAATGAATATGATTATTAAAAGATGAAAAATGTTTGTTTCAATTAATCCTAGTTGAATATTTTTTTATAAAAAAATATTTTTTTCTAATCATTCTAACTGGTATCTTTTTGACAATAAAGTAAATACAATTTCTTATGAAACCAAATTGCTCCGAATTAATTAATTATCCCAAATATATTCAATACATTAATTTACTTTAATATTTATTTTAATGCTAGAGTTCATCATATCAAAACAGAGATGCAAAAATATCTAATCGGATCGAAAACAGTATTCTTAATGTATTTGAATTTTTTACTCTGAGGCTCATGCGCACAGCACTCTCGCGCTCATACTTCTGGTTAACTAATTTTTGTGTTTGAGGGATGTTTGGTCATTCTAATTTGTCTGACTGATTAATGATAACTTTATTATAGTCACATTAATAACATATTTAAAAATCAGACATGTAAAAGTAAGTAAAGTTCATTTAATTTTAGTAGAGCTTTAAAGCGTCTGACAAAAGTTCTGGTCCATGACAAGTGTCTGACACTTATTACAATATTTCGAAATAATATTCTACAAAATATGTATAAAAATCAGTTATACAAATTTGAGTTGAGTAGTTCTTAATTTTAGTTACCTTTCTCACCTGGTACCTGCCCAGGTGTCACTCAGCAAGTTTCATAAACACGCAGGTATTCAAAACACACGAGACGCTACTGAGACTCTAAGGTTTCATCTGTGTGAAAATAAGTTATGTCTGATCGCTCTGGGAGCTTGGACTAATATTATTATTGCTGTATACTGTCTTGAAAGTGTGTTTGTATTGTTCAGTTTTTCGCAACACTACAAAGAAAATAATGCTAATCCAGTGGTACTTTTTTTTGGTAGAGCCACTGCAATGGAATTCTTTTTTTGGTGTGAAAAAAGTCCTGGGACACCTCATATTTGAATTCGAAATGGAGGTTGCTGCTTTTGAAGCTGAGAAGAAGAATGAAGTTGTAATTAATTAATCGCTGCATTGGGTTACCACCTTCATTTAAGATAATTATATGGTCTATTAAAGAGAAGTTTATCATGAACCTTTCCAAGAAATATAAATTGTTGAAAGTATAAAATTTCAAAAGGCAGCTGGAAAATATCCCATTCGTTGGGCTACTGAATTTGCTAGTAATTAGAAAACCTATTATGAAATTTGTTCCAGCTATATAAATTCTTTCTTGATTGCAGGCGGCATGCCATATAATTTTTTTTTGATTGCTAGCGGCTTTCGTCAATCGATTCCATTTTCTATTTTTCTCAGGATTAAGTTGCGATAAATGGATTGATAGCAAAAAAGATTCATCTCTGCAATGATAGTGATTATTTAATTTCTTTATTTTTTCATCAGTCAGTTCGTTAATTACAGAGCTGGAAACTACAGCTATTATGGATACATGTTCGATTCCTCATCAGGAACAATGAGTGTTCACCTTATATAAATCTCGTTACGAATCGCATGTTCATACATAAGGCCTTGTTAATTACACAATTTTCAACTCTTGAGGCTTTTTTTGACGAAAAAACCCATGCTTCTCTGGAAAATACTTTCTGATATAAGGAACAGGGACGGGTCAAAAAGATAATTTCTATTTATTTCATTTTTGATAACAATCAAGTCTTCTGTCGATCTTAGATGTGGTGGTTTCGTCATACTTACTTTTCAATTTTTGGCATTATGTGGTTGAATTTTATATTAACATAAAATAGTTTCATTGGACTCGTGAAGTCTAGCTCCAACTTTTAGAAAATGGGTCCTTTAAGCTGAATAGTCCTTGAAATAAGATGTGATATACAGGTTGAGCTATTCACCTGCCTACATTGTAGCATGTAAATTTTCGCTATTGTATTCTATTAATGAATAAAAAAAGCTTTAGAGCAACATATAATTCAGTCTGTGGTGACCTACCCTCAGCGAACATGAAAATAACAAACATAGATGTGTAAACTTGGTTGTCTAACCTCATCCATAGAAACCTTATAAAAATCCCATTGCTAATCTCGTTTCAAAAACCACCTTTAGATAAATCACATTTTCAGAAGTTATCACTACAAGGAAAATTATAAGTTCTTGATTCACCATCAGAATAATTCATAACTCTTTTGATTAAGTGCTGTCGCTAAAGAAACAGGTTTCACTTATATTTTTTATACAGGATAAAATCCTACCATTTAAATTCTTAATTATTAATGTACATTCAATCTAGATACACTAAGGTTAAAGTATATGTTTTTCAACGATTATATGTAAACCACCACATAGTACTATGCGCTGGGAAAATTAATTTCCTAAAACAACTTCTACCTGATCAATTACCCTCTCAAAGTATCTACTATTGAATATTATTATTAGAATTACAAGTCTTATTTCTGGGAACTTTTACTCTGAACCATTGTTTGTATGTTTAATTATGTTTTATTAATTTGATAACATCTTATAGTAAAGTCTCGTATAGTTTTGGGTATAACAACTATTTAGTCATTATTCGGTTGATCAACTTTCCAAGTAAGTACTCTTTGACATAGACATTTTAAAAGTTGCAATGGCGCGCCTCCTATTTTTTGACCAGTCAATTACTATTCAATGATATAGATATGATTGTAAACGAACCCATAATGCCAACCGACGAAGAGCTGCCGTCTGCATTGCTCCTTTTCATTTAATAGAAAAAGTGCTGCAACATGAAGGAAGTGAGTTTTCTTGAAGTTAGCTATACTCTTAGCACAGCCTGAGATTTTGATGTTATAAAGGGCGGGGTAATGAAAAATTACCATGACAAGCGTTCAAAATGTGTGAAATATATACTGGTATAGTTTTTATAAACTAAACTTTTGGATCACTTAACAGAAAATCCAACGACTTTAAATCTGGCGTCCTTGTTGGCCATTCCAATAATGCTTGTCGACTGATACATCTACAATTTGAATTGATAGTACGATTTCCTGAGAAAAAGCAGCAATAGATTCGAGCTTATACCTATGTTCAGCTTCTCAGAAATCTGTCATCTGATAAATAGATGATGAAAAAAAAAATCCGGTAATTTAGTAATTCATAAAACTGCAAACCACTTTCAAAATCATCTTTATTTATCATGGTTTATTCTAATCAATTACTGAAATGTGAACAAGCGGGTGAAACAATTTTTTATAAAAATCGTGACTGTCTTGAATGTGAAAAAAGCGTAGTTATATCTCACGCTGCCGAAAGGGTGAAAGTAAGAAGGTTGTGAATATTTGCAAGATTCACCTTTCTGAATGAAATGCGACGGGTCTGAGCGATTTATGTTTCTTTCTAACAACTGGGATAAATCGTTTTTATTAACTACCTGATATATTGTGGAAAACAATCAATGCTATATTGTTTGGAATCATAATGAAAGTATAACATTCGTAAAAGAATCGAAGTAGTTATTCTCTGAAAGTTATTTTTTGTGGAAAAGTAATTGTCCTTCCAAGTTTTCAAGTTTCCACAATCTGAAAAAATGTAGACATATTTTCAATGAACCTTGAAAAGTTCAATTACTCAGTGATTTGTCGTTTTAATATAACTTCGCCAACAAATGAAAAAAATTATTGGAAAAATGAATTGTTAGCTTTCAGTAATTCAGTTCCCGTTGTCAAATCCTTGAAAACTTTTCGAGAATTTCGCCATGAATATATATGTATTTCTTTGGAAAAACGCAAAAAGAGTGAAGTGTCCAGATTTATATAAGATTGTCTAATGAACCTCATACTAGATCATGTTCGAGAATGCAGTAACTTTTCGGGGTGAATGTTTCAGTTTACCCTTCTTTACAATTGAAGAAATTCTCTGTTGATGTAGATTTATTTATTACCTATTATAGTGAGTTCATTTGTAAACTCAAAAGCAGGTCGGTTATACCCGAGTTATAATATAAGGTTAGGTTAGGTCTAAAGTGAGTGGTTCTATTCGACCGCAACCCGCAAGGATTTATTGTGGCTCAAGCCTATTCACACTCGATCAAATAAACCCAGCTTCTTAACGAAGTTTATTAGTTTGTATGGTGAGTGGTCTTTCAGATCAGATAGTAAGAGTATGGCTCTGCCGAACTCTAAAAACCTGATTCGGTCCCCAGCGGGGTAAGCACAAAGTATATGCTCTGCTGTTTTATCATTTTCCAAACAGAGGAGACACACATTGTCTTCTGACAGTCCGAGTCTATGCATATGATGATTCAAATGGCAGTGACATGTAAGAAGGCCTGTTAGACATCATAGTTCATCCCTACTGTAGTCCAACAACTGTTTGGTATCAAGCTTCGAAGGGTGAATAGACGCCTTGGAGTGAGCCAATCCTGGAATGCTCTGCCAGAAGTCCACGAATCTTCTTACCATCCAGGTGTTCAATGTTTGTTTGGCAAAGCCTAAAGCGATGCCAATGACAGGTTCTGGTCCGATGAAGCTGCTTGCAGCACCCTCCTTTGCAAGGGAGTCAGCTGCTTCATTACCTTCCAGACCAGTACGGCCAGGAATCCAGACCAGAGACAATCTGTGAAGTCTTCCTATCGAGGGGAGTCGTTTTTGGCAATTTTCTACTAATTTAGATGTTGCTCGGTAGGAGCCAAGGGCTTCCAAAGCCGCTTGGCTGTCTGAGAATATTTTTATTGACTTGTGTATGAAGTTGGATTTATCCAATCTCTCCGCACACAATTCAAGAGCGTAAATTTCTGCTTGAAAGTTCCTAGGCAGGTAGATATCTCTGTCATGGTATATGTAACTTATGTTATTCTAGTTGCATATATCTTTTAAAAATAATTTTTATTTCACGTTCTCATCAGCTGAGGTTACCTGTATTTGAACTCTACTTGTTTTCTTTTTTCCTGTGTTTTGAAACTGTACATTTTCTGCACAAAGAAAATGTCAATCTCAATCATAGCTTACACAGATCTAGAACAATATTCAGTATCAACTGCCGTCATTAACTGGTGTTTGTTTCTCATTTTTCATATAGAGGTTTTCAATTATAGTATTTATTATCATTCGCTTCCGAATCTTGTTTTTTTTAATACACCATAATCAAAATCTTTTTTTTTCAGTATGGGTAGTTATCTCTGAAAGTTTTTTGTGTTGTGGAAGAAGTATTTCCGAAACTTGTACAATATTCAATACAGCCAAGCATAAGGATCACTTTTTCATTCTCTTGTTTAATCAGAAATAAAAAACATCAGAAGTCAACTACTAATTAGTCAGTAAATTTAGAGGTTTCGGGTTATGTAAAATCTATAAAAATGTCTATGATAATGATATTAACATAATTATGGGTTTACAATTAGATGATCACTATATATCCAGAACGTCTTACAACTCACTCGTAGTCCGATCAATGAATAGTGTATGATTTCCTAGTCACCGCCCAGTATGTATGGCAAAAAAGTATCTGGTTAGAAGCAGACTGTCAACGCATTAAAGAATACAGCGTTAGCAACAACCCATAACAGTCAATGCCAATGTATCGCGATGATTTTTTTTACGCAATAGCACTTCTTGTTTGCAATCACGCGAAACAAATGAAAATAATTTATTGCGGAGCTTTACGATTTGTGACGTCACTTTATGGTATTCAGTCCGTGCTTATCGTATAAACAGCGCGGACTCCTGCAGACGTCAATAAAACATTTTTAGGCATAAAGTGTGAGTAGCTAGTCGTAAATGTTCGGTGAAAAACTCTCAAAGTATACTTATTAGTTGTTCTCGAGTTCGAAGGTAACTTTAATTATTGAATCAAATGATTGATTGCCATATTTCTGAACTCCAGACTGTAATAGGCTTCACTATACAAAAACATGACATGAAAAAGAAAAATAAGGAAAGTAGCGATGGTGAAACTGTATGATGGTGGAAGAGACGTGAAATATAAATGACATTTTTGAATCAAAAGAAATATAATTAAAAAAAACTGTGATCGTTTGTAATGGATAAACTCAAAAACTACTGAACGATTTTAAAAATTCTTCCACCAACAGAAAGCTAAATTACCAGCGAGTAATATGGGCAGTATAAACATAGAGATCCTTAAGAAAATTGCAATGATGTAATACAAGGTGTCATTAAAAATCGAAGTCAATTATTAAATGCTAATAGTGAAGTAATATGAAAATTAAACTATTGCGAAGTAAATGATGTTTATCGCAGAGGTAGTAATGGTTAAACACGGGTTATACGTATGATATATCAATCCCTTTCAAGAAGGGGGGCAGAATTCGTATGTAGAATTAAAAGAACTTCAAAGTCTAGAAACAAGTTATTTTTATGAAAAGAAGGGTTTTGGCTTTCTACTTTTCCATTTTTGTACAAAAAAATGTGGACATCTTCCAAAGAAAAGAACAAAGCAATCAAAATATTAACTCTATACAAAGATGTTCACACAGGGCCGTCGTCATGGGGGGAAGGGGGAAGCCTCCCCCCTGCTTTTTCGACTTGGAAAAAAGTTGGATAATTTTGGGCCGTGAAGATAGAAAAAAAATAATAGTAAAAAAATGAATACAAATTAAAACAATAAAAATGAGAGAAAAGAAAAGGAGAGGTAATAAGGAAAGGAAAACAACCAGGACAAGGTTGGGATTTCCCAACATGCATTACTTGGAGATACCATACTTTGAAATTCTGAGTTGTTTGGAAACTTCAAAAAAGTTTAATTTCTCCCAAGTAAGAGAACGGTCCTGAACAGTCCACAAATTTTGAAGTGACAATTTAACAAAATTCCCAACTTTTCGCTGTTTTTTCGACTTGGAAAACTTGGGAAATTTCGGGCCGTGAAGATAGAAAAAAAAAATAGTAAAAAAATTAATACAAATTAAAAATATAAAAATGAGAGAAAAGAAAGGGGGAGGTAATAAGGAAAGGGAAAGAACCAGGACAAGGTTGGGTTTTCCAACATGCATTACTTGGAAATCTCATAGTTGGAAAACCAAAATTTTCCTAAAATTTATCATTCCTAAAAATAACCCTTCCCTTCCAAACATGACTCTATATTGGTTGCTTGGTTACTTGGGAATCACCGATTGATGAGTGTTTTAGATACTGCTGATAAACTCCATATATGTTTTTTCTTGAGGACAAAACACAAGTACTATAGTACTTGTGTTATACAGGAAAATCGTCAAGGCGTTCTCAGAGCGAGCGGTGCATATGCGAAAGTAGATATTGACATTGGATTTGAATCGCTGGAGATCATATCCATTTGGATAAACGTTCTCAGGAAGTTTATTCCACATAAACGCTGTTTTCTAGATAAAAAAGTTCTCAAACAGTGAAGTTCGAGATGTACTGAGTTGAACCTCAAAACGATAAGCGGCCACAGTCCGTCGCGTATTTCTGATATGTACCACTCTTGGAGGAATCAAATGTGCCAAGTGATTTGAACACCTTCCGAGAAAGTATCTATAGAAGAGAGACAAATCTCGAACCTTTCTTCGATGTTCCAGGCTATCAAGGTTGCACGTGATGTTCGCGTCTGCAATCAGGCGGATGGCTCTTTCCTGGATGGAATCCACCAACTTCAGAGTATATTTGAGGGCAGAGCTCCATACATGAGAACAATACTCTAAAAAAAGTCTGATCTGAGCTTTATTAAGCATCAAAAGATGCTGAGGTGTGTATAGTTTTCTGGTTCGGAACAGTGTTCCAAGTCCTCATACAGTGTGGCACACTAAAGATGAAGACACCCCTGTATTTCAGTGATTTTTGAAAGCAGATATTCAATTTTTGGTAGAGGCATAGACCTTCATGGGTCGCACTTTCCACAATACAGCCTCAAACCCAGTAGGCTAGGTTTGAGGCCGTCACTTGCTTTGCGTTGATGATACCGTAATTTGAAAAAGTTGCTTAGAAATAGATTTCGACCCTACGAGGTTGCCTTTTATAGAACAAAAACAAATATTAATCATGAAAAATTACTTTGTTTTTCAAAATATTCCCTATGGAAATCTATACACTTTTGCATACGTTTGAATCAATTGTCGAAGCACTTTTGCCACTCTGATTGAAGTATCTCCAAAACATGCATTCTGATTGCAGCAACCTCTTCTTCAGGTGTCCAAAAATGTTGACCTCTCAGTTTATTTTTTAGGTGCGGGAAGAAAAAGAAGTCATTCAGTGCCAAGTCAGTACTATACTGCGGATGACTCATCAAATCGATGTTTTGGGTACTCAAAAATGCAGTTATTTGAGCCGATGTGTGAGAGCTCGCATTGTCGTGGTGAAGAGTGATCCGTCTTTGGTGGTTTGTTTTCCTGATTTCTTGGAAGACAACTAGCAAACAAATGGTTGTGTACCACTCAGAATTGACTGTTCTTTGTTGTTCTAGTGGTACGGTTGCGACATGTCTAGTTTTTCCGAAAAACAGGAGACCATTTCCTTGGAAGTACTTCGTGCGCGAACAACTTTTGTTCGATTTGAAACACATATTATTCTTGAAATACCTATACAGTCGACTGCTGTTTACTTTCAGGCTCATACGCGTAAATCCACGATTCATCACCTGTCACGATGTCATAGACGTGTTTCGAAGCACCGCGATCGTATTTTTTGAGCATTTCCTCCGACCAATTGACACGAGCCTGTTTTTGACCGATTCACGCGAACAAATGTCAAATGTTTATGCAATATTGAATGTATACTGGTCCCACTAATGCCTAAGGTTGTCTCAAACTCACGATAGGTAACATGACGATCTTGCAATATCAGTTCGCGTACAGCATCAATGGTTTTCGCAACAACTGATTTTGGACGACCTTCACGAAATTCGTCTTCTTCGAGCACGATTGAATTCACCATACCTTGATGGTCCTTGATGGAACTTCATCGCCAAAAATTTAATTAAGTTCATCCATGCACTGTTGCTGAGTTAATCCACGTCGAAAATTGTAAAAAATAATGGCACGAAAATGTTCACGATTCAATTCCATTTTTGGACCGAGATGAATCTTTTAACAACACAAATAGCGCGCGTATGTCAAAACATTCTGAGTACGTATAAGCTCAAAAATGTCCAACTTTACGATAGAGCTGTCAGTTGCCAGATTGCAACATTATTAGGGATGCCAAATCCCGAAACATAAAAGTCAACCTATCGTACATATCGAAATTTGGCATATAGGGTCAAAATCGATTTACAAGCAAATTTTTCAAGTAACTCATTTCGGTATCTCTAACGCGAAGCAACATACAGAGAATTTGGCCTTTTCGTGGGATTGCAGTAGGCTCGGGCTAACGATTGCGAAAAGTGTGGCCCATGAAGGTTTATGCATGTACCAAAAATCAAATCTCTGCTTTTAGAAATGACTAAAATACAGGGGTGTCTTTATCTTAAGTGTGTCACACTGTATGAATGTCCCAATTTTGATAGTTTGGTTAAGGAACATTAACCGAAGTAACTATGAACCACCAAACAACTTTGAATATTGAATTTGTATTAGATACATGATACATGAGACAAAACCTACTAGTAGGTACATTGATAATAAGAAGAGTAATGATGAAAACAGAGCAGATTCAATGAAAAACACTACATACAGTTGGTTATTATTACTCTCGTCATTGAAATCAATTTTCGTTCCCACAAAGGGCTATTTTTCTCTTGATATCGTGAATCATAATCATCTCCCAGAAGGAAACTTTCTCAATTTCATTTAAAAAATATGAGTCAATTTTAGTTCTTTGGTAGAATTGAAAAAATCAATGAAGGAATCGTCAAGAAATTCCGATCCGAATTTGATATCAAGCTAGAAAATATCAATTACACTACAGCGCGATTCCCCTGGTGGGCGAAGGCACCTAACTCAAATCTTTCTGGGGCAGTCTACAATAACGTTAATAACAGTTTTCATTGATAGAATCACGGGCGAGTAATCAAAATATTCCGATAATGACCGCTAACGGACGCCTAATCGTTATTAAGTGATCAAAAAAGACGAAAACCGAATCACGTCGAGCACGACGATAATTTTTGATTATGCTTATATCCAGTGTCCGTTGTGGGATCGGTCAATTGACACATATTAGTGTAGTATAAAGTGCCTCCCGGCGCGTCTTTGACTACTCTCCCCGCTTGCTTGTGTCGGTTCTCTGCGATCGCGCAAAGCTAACACTGGCCGCGAGACCCATTATTACGCCGCTCTGTTATTAGGGCCCGCCGGCCCGACCCATTCGCCCATTGACCATACATCACCGCACACACATACACATCTCTGATTGCAGGGTGTAAAAATGTTGTCATTCGATTTTTCTCCATATATTTATCGTCTGGTATGATACATTTTAATAGGCGATGGGTCTCGATCCGTATGCTCAGACGAGCTCGAAGTTGATCCATCCAACTCTTCCTTGGTGCCCAGTCAGCTTTGAGAAAAAAAATTACGTCAAGTAGGTTTATATTAATAATGACGATATTCGTTGGGGAGTTTTCAGCACCCCGTGAGACGGATATCGTTCGAAAACTGACAGATGAATATCGAAATTTTCTTTTCGAAGTCCGTAAACTCTATCCAGACCATTCTGTTAAAATGGTTGTTCTGATTATTGGTGTTATTGGTGGAATGACGCCCTATCAACTCTCGAATCTCAAGATCATACTGGCCAGCTGCATCAGGACACAAGTTTGTCATTTTTGTTTTATTGCATCTATTCAACACACATGATTATTGGACCCGATGCTCTGAAGTGCCCCCCCCCGGGTATACATCAGTTCGTCTTTGACATTATCACGATGTGATATGACAAGATCCCGTAGCATGAATATATGATATAAGTTGGTGAACCTGCCCATAAAGAGAATGTGCCACTTTGGACCTATCGTGAATGCGATAGGTTCACCAACTCATGACCTGGTCAAAAACTTGACAACCTTACTGCAGCCATTTATAAGAAATACAAAGTCATTATTTTTTTAAGGATTCGGAACACTTTATAGAAAAGAATAGAGACATAGTAGTGAGCTTTGACGGGGTCTTCTTATACACGATGGTTCCGATCATGGACAGGATTAGCGGAGTATTCCCGGCAAATGTATCCACTCTCTTCGCTCATTGTTTATCTTCAGTGGTATAGTATGGTGTTTTTATGATCAAACGGATGGTACCGCAATGGGCAGTTCATTAAGTCCGGCGGTGTCAAATTTTTTCATGGAAAATTTCGAACAAAGGGCCATATTATTCATTAGATGCGATTTTCTATTATATCCAAACTCTGTCGACCCAAAAATCCAATTCACGATGGAACGACAAACCCCAGGGACTCTAGCCTTCTTGGATTTTCTTGTGGACAGGATGGTACATTGGGTCACATAATGAACTGGAAACCAACACGCATATACAGGTACCTGAACAGAAACCTCAACTATCAGCCACAACAAAAGTGAGGAGTAATTGTAACGTTGGTTGAGACAGAACGACGTATCTGTGGACCTAAGCGACTTCCTGAAGAACTCAATCATCTAAAAACTGCACTTTTGATGCACTGTTTAGAACTTTTGGTGTTTCAGTCACCAAGTGGTCATCTTCCAAAGGAAGATTAATTTTCCTCTTGAAGATGATCACTTGGTGGGTTTGGTATTGGGATAAAAATCCAGTAATATTCATCTGAAAAATGCCTTCAAAGGGAATGGGAACAGCAAGGGAGAATTCGAGCGGATCATACGACCCAGAAGAGAAAACGACAAAGTAACCCCAGCTAGGTTGGTCGAGGATAAAGCTCTCCTCCTCTATGTTGAAAGTATTACAGACCCGATTGGGAAGATCTTACAGAAACATGATGTCCAACAAAAACTATCAAAAAAGTCTGTGGTTAGCCGAAGACCTCAGAGTGCATTCAACAACACTCGAGGAGTACCGGATTCCTTGTAGCTACAGGTCGGTCTACATTGAAACCACAAAAAGAAGTGTGGATACCCCTATCTCAGAACACAAGAGAAATTGTCGAATCCGACAAACCGAGTAATCAGCTGTAGCCGAGCGTTCTCTCAACAAAGAAGGCACTCACATTATCCCATACGAAGATAAAGTAATATTCAATATAGAGAGACAAGAGAAATTAAAAAACACATGGATAACTTCAATAGAAAAGAAGAGGCAATAAACATCAATGAAATCGGGCTTCTTGTCCTTAAAGGTACACAAGTATTCCAATTGAGAGAAATCAAGCCACGCCCAGACCGGAGTCAAATACCATCATCGTAGTTATTACGTACGGAATAACGGGAACAATAACTCGGGCACAAACTCGGGCACTGCTACCAATAACACATCTCCTTTGATCATGTCTACCGCAGTAGTAGAAGAAACGTCTGACAAAAATGTGCCGGGAAAATTGCTCTCGAATAATACAGGGGTAGTCAAACTTCAAGTGATTTATCTAGTATATCAGTACAGATTTGGATAATATTCGAGATATGACTGTTTGCTATAGAAAATGCCTACCTTTGAAATAGTGTTGATTTTTCATTCCAGTAGGTTATGATATATTCGAAAATGTTTTATAACTAAGTATCTCAATGTTGAGATGCAGAAAATAAGGAACATACCCTTTCTGGGGAAATTTGGTGATGTTTAGATTTCAGCTCTACTAAATGTTTTGGTAAAGCAATGCCTCCTTAGCGCCAAACAAAAAAAGATGAGGGAGATACAAGCTGATTAACGGAAAAACAGATTTTAAACAGATTTTTTTTAAACAGACACAAGATTATGGTCTTTGCGTCATAGCGAATATTTGTCTCACATAAATATACCAAACATATCGAAAATAAGTTATTGAAGACTAACAGAAGGTCGAAGAAAACACTGAATATTCAATCTGAGTCTATGAACGACGATGAAGGTCCCATTCCTAATAACTTATTGTTTGCAGTCATAGGTAATTACAGGTGGAAAAAAAAGGTGGAGATTAGGTATCAGTCAGGTAGTAAATAACAATATGAACAATAAATATGAAGTTATTCCACACTAAAGTAACTAAGTGTACGAAACTTCGTCATTCAATTGATGTAGGATACCTTCACCTACCCACTGTTTACACAGATGAAATGGACTTTTGCATATTTGTCGATAAACGTAGTACTCTTTCTTCACTTTCAAGAACTGATGAACTTCTTTTTTCACGAGGCTATAAGACTAAGATCACTCATACATATATTATATCTGAGTTATCTTGTGCCTTCGGTGAAAGTGTATACATTAGTATTTTCAAGAACAACAAATAATGACAATGCAGAAAATAAGGAAGGAGGAACATACTCTTTATGGAGAAATTTGGTGATGTTTAGACTTCAGCTCTACTGAATGTTTTCGTGAAACAAGTCTTCCTTAGCGCTATTAGTAGATCAAGCTCACACACTATTTTGCCGGATATCCAATGCAATGCAATATGATATCATACAATATTGTATCAAATGGCTTATGATAATCGACCCCCGTAGAAACATTTCGTTTGAGAAATATGAACCTGAACTGTTGATAAGTAACACAATTTATTGGTAACTTATCTTAAAGATATGAAACTGCAATTATCTGTTTGAATAACTATAATAACTATAATAACTATAGACCTGTATCACTGATCTCAAACATAGCCAAAGTAATAGAGAAAATTCTAAAAATAAGATTAGTGAATTTTACTAGAAAATTCAAATTGATATCTGATCAGCAATACGGATTCAGGGACGGAAGATTCCAGCAATGGATTAGTTTTTCAATTATCTGTTCAATGAAAAATAGGCAACAATGAAAACAAAATATACAGTTCCATACCTTGGTTTCAATTTTTTTCTTAGAAACTATATGAGTATGAATTCTGAAATATTTGTAGTTTTAGGGGTTGAAGTGTGTTTCATGTACTCATTAGTACGTCTTCTTCTGAACAAACTGTAACAACCTCAAAATTGAAGCAAAAACCTATTAGATAGATTTTGAATTATCACTTTCATTATTCTTAACGAGAGAGTAGTGAAAGTAGGGTAAAAAAGCCTGCAAAATGTGAATTTCAAGAATTACACTTCGTTTAACCTTTTTGTTACTGAAACTTCTTTCGATAATACATCTGTTGAGATGACCAATAAGGTGGAAATCGACATAAAAAATCATTGATCTTATAGTTGGATACCCTAGAATTTCGAAGAAGCAAAAAGTGAGATTATGTCGGATTCTTTCTGAATAGAATTATCGTTAGAAAGTATGTAGTGACCATTCGACATGATAACACGTTCCTCTAATCAAGGTAGTCGATGTTATTGAGGAAGATCATAATTACAGAAACAAAGTGTTAGCTGATGTTTTCATATGGATCTACTCCTGAAAAGATTACCTATTGACAAAAATTCTGATCACGTCACTTAGTGTCAAAATATGAAACGAATTCCTCCACCATTCGGGGAGAAAATGATAATTAAGTAGAACGACGAGTACTAGTTTTGCTGCTGCGTATGTTACAGAGTCACAGACAGGTTTTTCTCAATCCTCTTCCAAAAATTGTATCCCAAATTTTGATTGATACTTTCAGCGACCACGTTCACTTGATACCTTCAAGGAGGATTCCTATATCAAATGATGCTATTAAAACTAATGTTAACGCCCGTGTACCTAAACATCGTTTTTCTGCAATAATTTCGAACCGATTTATTATCGCAAAACCTTTTGGGAAAATGATTAGAGTTTCAAAACCGGATTTAGTGAATCGTGTAAATGCCTTTGTGATAATTTAGTCGCATGAAAATTCCCTAGAAAGCCAAAAAGATATATGTTGTCAGAAACGCTGAATCAACAAAGAAACGGGAATCCAGGAATAAAGATGAGATGTAGGTGTCTGCTCAACTTAATGAAAAAAAGTGGTACTGAAAATATATACATTAAATAAATATTTTGCCATTCATAAGTAGATGCAGAAAAACGTTTCAAAATATTGGGACATTAGTGTTTACAATCGCTACAAAAATCAATCCATTGTCATTTTTGGAAAAGAAAAGTAAAACACCTGGGGCAACTGCATTCACATGATTTTCTCCAGAATATATTTCAAATATGTAGTTCCGTGCTCATGTTCACATTGTTAACGTATAATAGTCAAGGGATTGTTGAAAGATATGGTTACTTGAATTGAAACGACAATACACATATGTTAAAATATTTCATAATTGTTTTTTGAAAAAGATCTGTAAGATTTCATTGGGAAAATGCATAAATTGTGTTTTGGTAAAATCAGGATATATATTTTTTTCATCGCAGTAGATAAGAAGTGAATCCAATTGATTTCACGCACAATTATTCTGAAAATTGTATATCCTCTCATTTGCTTGGCCTTTCAAAACCTTGAATTACACGTGATTCCTGTGTGGATATTGAGCAATAAACCGATTTTTGTCGCGAACCAACCATTTAGAAATCGACGAAGGAATTGCTAGGAAAATTGTTTTATTTCGACAAGAATATAACAAAAATGTATATAATAGAAACAGTAAATACATTGTAAAAACAAAGAGTCAAGAAATGAAAAGAAACTATTTCCCTCAACAAGAATTACACTTCAAATAAGACCATATTGAGTTTTAGGTTAGTGCACTTGAAATTCACACAAAGATGTGAAAACTTCCATAAAAAGAAAGAAAGTAAAGATTGACTTAAATGAAAACAGTTTTCAAAGTCTAAATATTGTGCATACCAGTTTTTTCAAGATACCACCTTGGAAGAAAAAGTATATCCAAAACAGCAACTTTTGAAGATACGAACAATTAATTTCATGGAAATCATTTTTTTCAGTCATTCAGTACTTCATATCAACCTTCGTAATGGAATTGAAATAGGAATGCTAGAAAACGTAATATATGCAGAATATTGATAAACAAATGTTACCCATTTGGAAAACTAACAACTCTGCTTTAAGTGTTCGATCTCTTCATCGGTATCATTATGGACAACTTCACCTATTTTTTTTCATTCTCTTCCGGTGATGAAAATTGACAATTTTATGGAAAAATATTACTACTTCGTATAGTGAAGGAAAGCTTATGTCCTTCCAGTTTGTATTTGAAAGAAGTAGAAAATCGATTGGGTTTTTCAGCTTGTGTTGTACTAATAATTACCTTCAGATAAATACTTCTTTCGAAGTTTAATTCAGAATTAGCTGTGTTTTATGTTGTAGGATTGTAACAAGATGAAGGCAATCAGAAATGGAAGGATTGTAAGAAGTTGAAGGCAATAAGGATTGGAGGGAATGAATTGGACACGAAGAGAAAAGAATAACCTACTATAGATCAAATATAAAAAGACGATAATATCTAAAATCAGAAAGAGAAGAAGATAAGCATGGAAGGAACGAAATTTGCGAAAATGATGAAAGAAAATGCTTGCAAAGATAAGATTGGTCCAAAAATGATTCGAAATTGAAAAAATACATCAAAAAAATAAGTAGCTTGAATTCTTTATCATTCACAACTAGCAACCAGATCTAGCTTTGCATGGGTAGCACATATAGAACACGGATCAAAACCCGAAAAAGAGTTCATCATACTTTGTTCTTAGAGTTAACATTGTAAACCTTCACGGGAAAAAAGGTCAAACAAGAAGACGGAACTCGGGTAAATATCAAAACCTATACCTATACACTAAGAATGATATTTGAGTAAAAATCAGTCTAGTTCCGAACGCCAAAACATCACCAGTAGATGGCAAACGAGATTTTTGCGAAAGTGTTTTTATTCGAAGACGATTGAGGATACTAACAATCGAAACGTTGTGTAGTAACTTGGATTGAAATATTTCGTTTATTTCAATGTGCATTTTATTTCACTCATCTTTAAATATATTTTTTTATTTTTAGTATTTGTATATTATTGTTCAACACGTTTTTCAATTCATTTTTATTTCGGGTGCGGTATATTTGCAAATTAGCATTTTTTATTTTCGTTAAATATTTATTTTATCTCATTTTATGACCTCATTCCATTTTCCAACTAGCTCATCACAGCATTTTGGTCCTGGTGTCTTCAATAGGTTGATATTCCATTCACTGCTACTTCATTTAATAGATTTCAAAACTGTCAATTCTTTTCTAGACAATTGGCTTTTACTTTAAAACTAAATTGCTCTCGCTCTTTCTGAGTTGTAAAGGGAAGCTTCATTATGACTAGTATAGTAGGTATCTGACATATGGTATATGATACAACTAATAGCGTAAGAATTTGTTATCGAGTATATTTCATTTCTGATTCGAATATCAGAAATTTCTTGTTTCATAGTTCTATAAGATTTCATAATTTTTTCAACTCACATAAGACAAGTTGCGCATCCTTCAGAAGCAACCTGACCAAGATTACATTTGTTTGCATCATTCTCGAAAAATGATGAGAACAGGAATAGAAGGCAAAGAAGAATAAACTTCAACTAGCAACCTCAGACCATAAAAGATGATAATTTTATATGTGGTTCAACGCGCTGCAAATTATGCATTGAGAGGGACGTTGGATTCGTTGATGAACGTTCAACATAGTTGAAATACATGCATACAATCATACATTATGTATACGCATTATTGCGAAATCATGATGCGGAATGATAAAAACGTTTTTTTTTCGAGTGGACTTCGTTATTCCCACAGATAGCACGTTGCCTGCAATTTTACCTTTCATGCAACCCTCGTAAACTACGTCCATTCATACACCATTCCAAACGAATTGTAAAGTTAAAAAGGTGTCTCCACGAGTTTATTCATCAGTCCCGCCTATTTTTAATTCATTCTAAATATTAAAAAAGCCGTGCTCTTCGTTTTGTGTATGTAATCATGAATTACGAAATGGTTTAAATTGCCACACCCTCTTGTTCTTTTGGAGTGCTCGCAGGCATGGGGGCACCGGGGGTCACGGGGAACTCCCATCCTGTCTGGGGTGCGGCACGCTCGAAAGCCGATGAGCCGCCCCCGCCTGCCCCCTTACCGACGGTCCTGGATTCATCTTCACAGCTCAATACTCCGAATGGGCAGAGCCGGATTGTACAAGGCCCAAATTTTCAAATGTTTGGCCCTACAGATGGAACTAATTCGACATGAAATATGAACTATGAAAATGTGCTGATGGGGAGTTTTTGTCACGCGAAACTTCTTAAAGTACACCTAGAAATTGAAAGTTTTCCGAGTGAATGTACTCTTTCGTGTATGTATATATTACGTTGTATGGTTTTCCATACATAAGAGTATAAACATAATTAAATCAGTCTTCGAAATTTCATTTTATTTCTCTGCACTCATGAATAGTCGAGAAAAATAAGAAACAAAGATTGACTATGTGTGAATATTATTGAAATGCCATCCACTCAACTATGAGTGGATGAACAAAAAACAAGACATGTCTCAAAACGCAAAAGTGTATTTTATTTATTGTGCATGAGATCAAAACAAGCACTGTTCCTAAATACAAGAAATTTGATGAATTTGATTATTTTTCATTCTTCTCTTCGTAAATTTTTTAGTTTCTATAGAATGGAGATGTTAAAAGCCGATAGATTGATAGATTCTTTCAAAAAATATATCTTCTATAAAATATTTCCTTCTAGATTAAACGATGAAATCTTTATTAACGATAAAATCTTTATCAACGATAAAATCTTTTCTACAATCGCATTGCAAAACTGGGCATTAATGAACGACACAGAAGTCGAAAAGTAGTTTTGGGTGGGGTGCTAATACTGTGGAAAAATTTTAACGAGGTCCAGAAAAAACAACGGATAATAATTAGGTGCTACCTATGTATTATTTTCGTTTTGAATCAAATTCTGAATTATAAAACACAGACGCAAAATTAATGTGATAAACTACATTGACGGTCTTGAGCCAGTTTTTTATAGTTTGGTTCTCGATAGGAACGGCAAATTCAGTTGTGTTTTCTAGGTAGGCTTCCGTTAATCTCGAACGATATATGTTTTTCAAAAAATGCACTTTTGAGAAAGATGTTTCACATTATAGCTAGTTTCTTGCAATTTTCATGTTTATCCCAAAATTCTTCAGTGAATACCGTTTTATACATTTGCAAAGACACATCTTCTTGCTAATCAATTATCTCTATTTGAAGTGATGGTTTTGACAGATTCAACAACTTGATAGCCACATCTGTCTATTCTGTCGCAACATCAATTAAATCGCACAAACACATACACAGCCTAGATAGGAAACCTATCAAATCATACTAGTTGTAGGTATCTGTAAAACAGGTTAAGTGGGCAACTTATTGAAGTAAAATAAGTACTAAGTTCAATTATATTTGATTCAAAAATATTATTTTAATTAATAAAGGTCTACTAATATACCTTACCTATGTATTAATCTACACCTTGCTATATAACACATTACAATATTTGGCGGTCAGGTTCGACCTTTCGCGGTTCGCCTGTTGCTGACCCTTCAACTACAATGTCACAGAAAAGTCAAAGTTTTTCTGTATCTATTATTTCTCGAGGACTTATTTTTGGCCCATGGATACTTTTACATCTTTCACTCTTTGTTTGTAGGGTTTGTAGGTGTAAAATACCCTATTCTTGATCCATCGCATTTGAACTTCGTTGTACGAGTAATAATTCATAATATTGTAAATACTGAATTATGGACAAATATTTTAGACCTCCTGAAGCTGAATTATGTAATGAATAACTCTTTTGTCAAAAGAAATGCGGACACAAATGATCGAAAGAAATGCGGATCGCTTCACAATAATATTCAAAGAAGATACATTGAAAACAATGTTCACAATCGCGAAAAACTTGCTCCTTTGCCTTATTAGTGGAATTTGCAAAATTTTCCTAGTACTCACAGGTGGAAAATAGGTTCTCTGAGGTGAAAACATAATTTTTCCATCATTTTGTGCTCGTTCAACATCTTGCCTAAATTTTTCTTTCTATCAGGGCTATGGTGATTATTATATCGTAGTTATGGTTATTTTGTCAATAGAATAGAAAGAAAGAAAGTCTCTAATAGAGCCCCGTTTCTCTTTGATATTTGAGGATTGATTCTTCTGTTAATTCTATAAATGGCCTCTTCGTGAGCGATGATGTCATCGCCTTTACTTTATCAGGCTTGTCTATCAATGATAGTAGCAGCAAATCAATGATTAGATGTATGGCTAGTCAAAACAGAAAAAATCAATTGAAAAAATTAAATATTGATACCTATATTTCTTAAGTGGTCAACGTTTCGGAAAACAACTTTTTTCTGTTTTCGAAACCTGAAATTTACTACAAAAATCTCGCCTCAAACTGTGATGGTTCTGATTCCGATTGAATCTATTCATTAAATTTTATTTTTCAGATTGTGGAATGTTACAAACCCCAAAAACAGTATAAAATATTGATTCCTTCAAAAAAAATGTATTTTAAAGCGTTCACGATTTTTTGGTGAATAATTAAAATTTTCTGGAATTTACACAAGGGTATGGATACTATGTGTTAGGAATCACACGTTAAACGGTAGGACCTCGTTAGTCCTTAGCTTGCACATGTTTCTGAGGGTTGTCGTTCGTAGGGGTGCGACAGCTGGTTAACGGAAAAAACATATTTTAAAACATATTTTTTGGAACGGTGTTCAAATAACCTCCATTGCTAATATTACCGACTACATTTGCTTAATAGTTTGAAATTTTTATATCTGTAGAATTCACCACGCGAATAAAAAGGAAACAGTTGAGTAAGACAATTCGAATACCAATTGTAGGTATTCGTTTTTTATCAGATTTTTAATGCCATTTTTAGAATTCTCAATCTTAGTACTTCACAATTAAGCTGCAAAAGTGTTTTCGATCCATTTGTGAACTAACAACAATCTGCTCTTAATATTTCCTTCTCCCAGTGCTCTCTTGTAGTTGACAGTGTCAACCAACAGACTGTTGGTTTAATCCAACCAACAGTCTGTTGGTTTAATCCAACCAACAGTCTGTTGGTTGAATTAAATTGATTTGTGCAATTTGCAATGTGCACAAGTCTATATGCAGTCCATCTAGCCTCTCTCTCCAGAAAAATGTCGAGAGGAGGTAGATCTAGAAGGATATCCATGGCCGCTGATGGTGTGGTACTGATGGCACCACTGATAGTCAGACAAGCCTGTCTCTGTAAGCCAGAGAGCTTCGCCTGGGCTGTTTTCTGTAAAGACTTCGGCCGCTACGCAATTGCACCATAAGTAATCATTGGTCTGACAATCATCACATAAATCCAAAGAATTTGTTTGGGACCTGAGCCCCAAGTTTTACCACGAATCCTTTGACATGTCCATATGACAGTCTGGCTGTGTGTAAAACTTTTTTCAAGTGAGCATTCAATGTGAGTTTTATATCGAGGACAATGCCAAGATATTTCACCCTGTCCTAATTTAAAGACCTCAGCATTGAAGGAAAGTGGCGTTAGATCGTCCACTTTTCTCCTCCTGGTGAAGGAGATTATCACAGTTTTGCTGGGGTTGACAAACATCTGCTCCCTCAGGCACCAACACCAACTGTGGACAACGTCCATCGTTGTCCCTGACGTGGACCTTACCAAGATGATTAGGTCATCTACATTAGCTTGCAGAAGGGGAGATAGTACCCCACCTTGAGGGCAGCCTCTGGTGACCCTGAACCTAATTGCCTCGCCTTGAAGGGTCGTAGTTGCAGTTCTGTTTACCAGCATGGCATGGGTCCAGCCAGTTATGGTCGATTCTATACCTTTCCTAGCCTAGATTTAGGTATTGCATTGTCAAATGGAAGAGGTAACAAGTGGAAGTCTTTTTGAAAAATAGAAAGTTGAATAGGGCAATATAAACGCACCTTAATACATTTTGATATATCATCGAAAAAATATCAGACAATGATGATTCTAAATGATACCGTCATCTCAATAGTTTTTGTGATAAGTAGAACGAAGTTAGGATACACTCATTATCCATTAAAAATTACAAGTCCGGTTCTGCGAACAGTGCTTGCGAGGCCCACCTCGTACCGGAAGTGAATACCTATACATGTTGATGAAAAAGTATTATAATGGCTTGATTAATTTCAAGCTAATCGTGATAAGTGAATTTGAGAAGGAAATTTGAAAATCCTGTAACTCTCCAACCGGTGAATTTGTAATGAGGATGACTGTTAGAAGCATTACTTTTTAGTATATATATATATATATATATATATATATATATATATATATATATATATATATATATATATATATATATATACTGATTTTACACTTCAATTTTTCATTGAAGGGTCTTATTACCTTCGGATATTCTGTTGTAAAGAGTAATTTTCAAGAGGTTGATAACTTAATCGGATGTTGATTCTTTGATCTAATCGAGATCTTTATATCTTTGTTCGAAAACCTAAAATAATTTTTTTGACACGTTTTAGAATTCTAAATCGTCTAAACAAGAAGTTGAACGATTATTCCAAACACCGTAACTTTTGTTACAGTAACTTTTGTTACAGTAACTTTTGTTACTGACACAATTTGAATCGTAGGTCAGGGGACCAAGTCATTATATACTCAAATCATTCGCTCAAAAAATTATGATTTACATGCATTTTAATCGATTAAACTTATGTTATATAACCCTTGATTGCCCCACTTTCAAAAATATTTTGTGTGTGTGTGTGTGTGACAAGGAGGCATTAGTATATTGCCATTTTGAAATCATATTTCGTAATGGATTCAATAATAGCATTTCAAATGACCAGTTTTCCAAGTGAAATAATACTTGCGATATCACTGAAAATTGTACATTCAATGAAATTACTCTTGTGAGGTAGTTCAATACACACAAATTTTCAGCTGGTAAATTATTGTATATACATTTATGATAATTTATTATGCTGATTTTGACTAGGTGAGAAGGAAAGCAATCAGAAATCTGTTTTACTCTACTGATAGCGAATGAACAAAATGTTGGCACCCGGTATTCAGAATGTGAGAAATTTCCTTTGTTAACGAAAGGAAATATTCCGTTTTCCACTATTCTTGTGAAGTGCTCATATAACTGATTTAATCCTCAGTTGCAAAGTCAATATTGATCACATTGAATGTAGTTGCTTTATCAACATTTTCATTACCCTTACCACCTGTATTTCCTTTGATGCAAATTAATGGAATTGACATTTTATCAGGTTACCTAACGTTTTTCTTATACTTATTGGTATATGTTTGATTATTTTAAGATCAATCAAGATTGAATAGAGAGCAGATTTGGAATCCGTTAGCAATATCAGCACTTCATATATTTCTAATTGTGATAGGTATACCTACAGCAATGCTCTTTCTAAAGCTACAGCAAAAATCTTTCAAGAATCTTAGCTAACCCAAAATAATAGGTAGATCTGGTTGTAGAATCGATATTTTTACCCTTCAAGTGTTTGATTCAATATGTTTGATTCATTCACAGAAAATCTTGTTTCGGTTTATTTATATATTTATATTTTAATATCTTCCTATTTTACAATGATCACCGATGCGAATCCAGAATAAGGATAAGGGTTGTTCCAAATTAAATGAGCCAAGAGAGTTATTTTCAAAATTAAAAACTTCACCAAATGTATTAAACTCTTTTTTTGCTAGATGAGTATCAATCAATCTAATCTGAAATGATGATCAGCTAGATTAGATATAAAAATTGATTTAAAGTCGTAAGCAGTCATTGTAGCTAAGTACTTTTGAAACATTAACTCATAATTAATCATCAGTCTGCACAGAAGCATTTCCCATTAAATAACGCCACTTGATTGGTACTAAAAATAAATCGATTAAAATGAATTTACTATTTATTGTTCGGGGCTTCACTCTCGTTCCTCTGAAGTGCGAATCTCAAAAGAAGCAATTAATCGCTTGTTATAAAACGCCATCTTTAACAAAGTGCTTACAGCTAGTAATTTCGTAATTATAATTCTGCTACCAATTTCAGGTAGGCTATTCAGGCAACCATAGGCTGCGCAACGGGGTTCTGCCCCGTATTTTGTCGCAATGTACGCAAGGTATAGAGTATATATTGGTCAAACTTCTCACAAAAGTGATTACAGATTAGCACCACAAAGGTGCGCCTTAAGCGAACATGTTAACTGTTCAGGACATAATATGAATTTTCAAGAAACAACAATTTCATAAAAAAAAATACAGCAAAGAGGCTTTTTCTTGAGATGTCTTTCATTTCTCACTCAGAAAAATGTTTAGATGAAAAAACAGATCTAAATCATCTAAGTGAAATATATTCCTTCCTTTGATCAATAGATATGAATTTTCAAAGTTTCAAAAATTCAATAACAAATCTGACAACTTCATAATATACACTCACTATTCAATTTCTGTCATATTTCATATCAAAACACATTTGGCAATCCTGGTTAGGATGAAAGTTGGCATCATAGTTTGCAAGCACAGAAAGTGTTTTCAAATGCCATGTCATTCCTGTCATTATGCGTCCTCAAATTGAAAAAAAAACACTTGTTGAACATACAAACCAGCCATTTTACTAAAAATCAACGAAACTTATTTATAAATATAATAACAGTTTTATCCTTTTGTCTGGACTCATGTTTCATTCAAACTACTTATGGATGTGCATATCATTTTAATATGTTATTCATTATTGAAACATTTTTTTATAAAATATTGGTGTCTCAATCTCAAAGACATTGTGAGTAATTTTTTAGCTCTTGTTCACATGCAATATTATTATCGAAATATCTCGTAGTTTTCCCTGGAGATGACAGTAATAACTGTCGAAATGATTGGAATATAATGTTTATAAGAGTACACTTTCACGCTTGCTGCATTCCCAAACCAATACAGTTCTCCTATATATAGGAGAATGATGCGACTAATTTTCCTTTATTTTCAGTATTTTAATATTAATATAAGTTACAAAAAGGATTCGAAGCTTTATAACTCCTATTTAATTATATGCGAGTGCTTTCGACAGCTGGTCGTGCTGTCATCATCTAGGCTCTACTCAAACTGTTTGAGTAAGTAAGTAACACCAATGGGGAAATGTTAAAAGTTTGTTGTTTTCCACTAATCTCCACTTCGACAAAAACATCTGGCTTTAAGAAACAGAAAATATTTCGGTTGCACTTCAATTCAGTCAAAATAATCAATTTACAATCTGTCTAATCGTGAGAAAACAGCATATCCATTTGTGGTATTGTTAGTTTCGTCTGTCACATTTTTACAAATGTTTTCGCAACATGATAAACTACCATCTAGCTTGCCCCATATTTGAACAACCAGAATCTAAACACTGCAATAAGAACCGCCAGTGATTTCTCAACTTCCTGCTTCAATTGCAGGGTAATTAGCAATAACCCCCTTGCCCCCGCCGGCTAAAAGCCGGTAGCACAATGGTGGGAACGCCCCGGTTAGAGGTCGGCGGGTCATATTCCCATAAGAATACTCCCACAGTCCATATCAAATTATTATGTGGAGTAATAATATTCAAACACTTTGTGTTGTGTAGTTGGCTACGTTATGTGCGGAGAGGAGATTTTGCTGAACGCTTCGCGCAACGGTATCAAATGACTAACCACAGAGAAGTCTGATAGTCCTGGCAAGAAGTATTAATTTATGTACTTCTGATCATTTTATTCATTCCATTTTCAGCAAATTAGAACACACGATTACAATTTAAAATTCTGAAAACTCAAAAAATTGATGGATGTAGCCGTTACTACGTGGTAGGAGATCAGATGTTTTTTGCCACTTTTATATAAAAGTGGTGAAAAACATAGAAAGTTTCAATTCTCTTTTCATCATCTACAAATTCACTTCATTTCCTTTGACCCTTGCCATTCAATTTATAATAAATTGCATACTTTATGAAAAAGTACATTTCTAAAATTACAAACGGTTATTTCATTCATAAATTCATGAAAAGAATTGCCATTTTCGGATTGATGATAAATTTTAAATGGTCTATACCAACAGACATTCTGTTATCTTCATGGTAACCTGTTGATATTGCTGACTAGAAATATATGATGGAATTGGTCGATGAGAGAGTTTCAGACATCTCCAGATGATTCTAACTTGGTTAGTGAAAGCCGCGTCGAGAGATAGCACTTTTGTTCTGGTGTATGAACGGTGTTTTTAAAGAATTCATAGATGTGGTGTAAATAATGTCTGTCAGTGACAAATTTTCTGAGGAAAATTGATAATTGAGGGATTAGTAATTGTTTCCCTGAATTTTCTGAGTGGAATTGAGAAATTTTTGAACTTAAACTTGATTTTTAAATGGATATAGGTACATAAACTTAATTGCATTCCATTGATTCGCAATTCCATTATCTAATATGATATAAGTTGATTTGAAATCCTCGAAAAAAAGGTAAGCTAAAAAATAACAATCATATCAAGTCAAAAAACTGAAATTTCAGTGAAATAAAATACAATTCAATTAAAAAATTGAACTATTAACAAGAATACTGCCAATGATTAAACCACTGCAAGGAAAACATTATATTTTGGGAAGAATTCAAGGCATTTTGTCGAACTACTAAGGGCAATCGAAGTCACAGAGCATAAACAACTAATCAGTTTCGACGTGGAAAGCCTCTACACCAACGTTCCTGTCGAAGAAGCACTTCGAATCACACAGAGGAAGCTATTCGAAAATGGGGACCTGAAAGATAAAACAAACACCGATACAAGTAATCATGGAATTACTAGGATGCTGTGTACGAAACTGCTATTTCCAAATGAAGAACGAATTCTTTACGCAAGATTTGGGACTGCCAATGGGATCGCCACTTTCACCGGTTATAGCCAACATATATATGGAGTGGCTTGAAACTCTGACCATTGAAGAAGCCCACAAGAAGCCCCGAGTCTGATTGAGATACGTGGACGACACCCTCATAATATGGAACCATTGGGATACAGAACTAGACACCATCCTGAAGCACATCAACAACGTTGATGGTCCAACGATGGATAAATTCGGAAATATCCATTAACTTGTTAAACTTTGTTGTGTTGGTACCTATTCATCAAACCCAACACTAAAGCATCATTATTACTCCTTATTATTCTTTCACTATATAGTTTGGATTGCGACGAATTATCTGAAATTATTAGAAACACAAAATGGTTTCTAAAGCACATCGCACTCGTTTAGATTCTGGAATATTTGAGGTCGATTTTAATTTCATAAAAAGCTCGTGAATGGAATCGGTTGGCGATAAAGTTTGAAACTGTGTTGGTGGATATCGAAGAATCCAGAACGCCGAATACACTCAATGAGGTGAAGAACTGAGTCCATTTCATTTTTATGTCCATGGGAAACTTACAAAAAACATGCCTTCAATTACTATTTTCCACACGCCATACTGAACTGAATCTGCAAAGCTATATAATAGTTGAAAATTGAAATGTCTATTCAGTTTTGTACTTGAAAATTAATATGTAAGACACTTGTCTAACATTTTTTTAGTTTCGTTATCTTTGAGTTTTCGAAGGTCTAATTGGTTTATGAAGGACAACAGTCATCTTTATTTTATAATGTAGGAGATCGTATACTCTCAACGTAAGATTATATTCAATATGATAGCCAGCGATTTTTCTAGACTAATAAATCTGTAAAATTTAATTGACAATTTTTGAAAAGTGAAAGAAATAGTTACGCACTGTTACTATTTTTAATGGTTTCACTATTTTCGTTCGGCAAAAAGTCAGATAGTTTCATGAAACGAAGATTAATTAGCGCTGTTGAGAAGATAATAACAATGCCGAATGGAAAATTAATTGGTAGAATGTTATTCGTGATAATTTAGTATTAGTAAGCTATAATCATCGAAATCATATTCTAACGCCTCCAAATGCGTTAATTTAAATACTTACGTATTAATTCAAAACTGGTATTCCATCACGATTGTGATACATAATCAACTGTGTGAAATAAAATGTATTGATTTTGAAATAAACAGTCATCAGAAGAAAAAGTATGAAATGATTGAGCAATAAAAAAAGTTGCTATTCATTTAGGGTATTTATAGGACAACAAGGTCGAATTATTGAGATATTTTGAGAATGATTTCCAGAGAAAACTTATTGAATTCATCTGTATCATTTTATATCATGAAAATATATTATTTTATTTTAGAGTGAACAGAAAACTGAGAGTAGTTAATGTACTAACAAAAGTACATATGCAGCAACTAAAAAAAGCACTCTAGTCAAAATATTCCTTTAAGGATATATTGAAGTTTATACGAAATTTTTTTATATTACTGGAAGACTATTGTTAATTCATGAGAACTGAATCCATTTATGTGATGAAAAAAAATAATTAATACAGTTAATTGTATGATTTTCACTATAAAGGGTTTTACAAAAACCGCGACACGTGTTTCGCTATACAATAGCTTCCTTAAGCGTAAACTGAAAGTTACTACTGAATTATAACTATTTCATACTCTTACATATCACCTACTTGTATTTCTACTTTCTACTAAATGAATCTACCTGAGAAGGTCAGGTATGAATTCATTAACTACATGAATATATGTATTGCAATATGTGTATTGCTTGAATTGAAAGGGTTATATTTTTAGGAGTGATTAATTTTTGGGAAAGAAAGTTTTTGGCTTTCTACTACTCCATCTGATACAAAAAAAATGGATGAGAGAATCTTCCAAAGAAAGGAAGGAAGTAATCAATTTGAAAATAAGTAACGCTATACATGGACGTGTAGATCATGCAAAGAAGTAACTTTCAGACACAAACTGAAAGAAAGTCGTCCTGAAACAGCTACTTTCATATAAACATTGAATTACACGAAAGAAAAATTCTTTCGAAACAAATACTTCTATATGAACACTGAATTATACAGAAGATACTTTTCTCTATTCAGTTTGTATATCAAACATTTGTTGAGGAATAAGAATCAGATATCATTCACATGAGTTCTACTTTGAATGAATGGTAATAAATTGTACTCACATGGAACACTGTCACCCTAACTGGTATACACCGGTGTTTCGCCTTAAGACACTTGCCCTAAGGCTCTTCAGTACCAAATTGGATAACATTATAGAAAATACACACACTTCATTCATGAATTACGATTTTGAATGTCACGGAATAAGCTTGATCTGCTTATGTCATCGATGACATCGTAATGACATTCATTCACCTATTTGATTTAATCCCAGCCATGAGGAATCTTATTTGAATTGAAAGGGTTATATTTTTTAGGAGTGATTAATTTTTGGGAAATAAAGTTTTTGGCTTTCTACTACTCCATCTGATACAAAAAAAATGGATGAGAGAATCTTCCAAAGAATCAAGCTTATTCCGTGACATTCAAAATCGTAATTCATGAATGAAGTGTGTGTATTTTCTATAATGTTATCCAATTTGGTACTGAAGAGCCTTAGGGCAAGTGTCTCAAGGCAAAACATCGGTGTATACCAGTTAGGGTGACAGTGTTCCATGTGAGTACAATTTATTACCATTCATTCAAAGTAGAACTCATGTGAATGATATCTGATTCTTATTCCTCAACAAATGTTTGATATACAAACTGAATAGAGAAAAGTATCTTCTGTATAATTCAGCGTTCATATAGAAGTATTTGTTTCGAAAGATTTTTTTTCTTTCGTGTAATTCAATGTTTATATGGAAGTAGCTGTTTCAGGAGGACTTTCTTTCAGTTTGTGTCTGAAAGTTACTGCTTTGCATGATCTACACATCCATGTATAGCGTTACTTATTTTCAAATTGATTACTTCCTTCCTTTCTTTGGAAGATTCTCTCATCCATTTTTTTTGTATCAGATGGAGAAGTAGAAAGCCAAAAACTTTCTTTCCCAAAAAGTGTATTGCTTGTATTCATGGTTGAACTTATGTCCCTCTGTGATTGAATGAGTGGCTTTGAAATAAATTTTTATATTCTGGAAACTATTTTTGTGTTCCTTTATGTGAGCTTCGAACGTTCTTCTAGTTTGATCTATATAAAACATCGGACATAACCCACATGATTTATACACTCCCGATTTATATGAAACTGAACTTTTATCTTTGTTATTCTTAATGTGCATGCCTGAGTTGTTGTTGGTTTCGAAAGCAATATTTACACCTTCGTTGTGTAGAAAATCTGAAATATTTATAGTGGGTTGGTTTAGGTCCTATAACTTTTATCCTCATCTCTTTAAATTGGGTAAACTTCCTCCAAAGCTTGGCTGTATAATTTTTTTTATAATACAGAATATATTAGATTTCTATCGTAATCATTGTCGATGGAAATTTGTTTTATTATGTTCAGTATTGAAATTCGCCTCTGGCAAGGGAACATTTGTCAGTCTGTGTCATACTGTCAAATGCTGGTTGAATGCTGTTGTTTATCACAATCATAATCTTTTCAAGAATATTGTATATGCAAAAAGAATTGAATTAACAGTAGCCATGAAAAAAACTCTTGTTTGGAGAATGCCTAATTCACATCCTAATAATCAAAATATCATATTATTTTTAAAACAAAATTTGATTCATTATCAACATCTATCTCGATGTTTGAATTGAAGGGGTTATATTTTTAGGAGTGATTAATTTTTTGGGAAAGAAAGTTTTTGGTACTGAAGAGCCTTAGGGCAAGTATCTTAAGGGGAAACATCGGTGTATACCAGTTAGTGTGACAGTGTTCCATGTGAATACAATTTATTACCATTCATTCAAAGTAGAACTCATGTGAATGATATCTGATTCTTATTCCACAACAAATGTTTGAAATACAAAGAGAGTAGAGAAAAGTATCTTCTGTATAATTCAGTGTTCATATAGAAGTATTTGTTTCGAAAGAATTATTTTCTTTCGTGTAATTCAATGTTTATATGAAAGTAGCTGTTTCAGGAGGACTTTCTTTCAGTTTGTGTCTGAAAGTTACTTCTTTGCATGATCTACACATTCATGTAAGTAGTTGTTTACAGCTGATTCTCGGCCTCCCCCCACCACTATGACGTATTAATTGCTTTTTTTATTGGTTGTTGTTTGGTGAAGTTTTTTTGTTGTGCAGTGAAGTCAAGGCGTTGTGACCTTGAAGTGTCTGGTGCATGGATCGTTCAGATTTTTTTTTCATATGGGATTTTGTGTGTTTATGTGTGTGTGTGTGTGTGTGTGTGTGTAGGAGAATGCACGGTACAGGGTTTCATCATGTGCTTGTTTGTCTATGTACAAACATACGTCTGCATACTTCGAAGATCCTCCAAGTAATAAATGCTCCATCGGTGTGAGGGTACCAACTTAGTAGTGGAGTGACGTCACAGCAATAACCGTTCAATGGCTAGAGAGCGACATGTTCACTCCACGACGTGTGGCAGAGTAATGCGTATTCATCGGTCTGCCCTCACCTCTCCCGAAGCGATGAAGGTTCGCTCTAGCCCCGCTATCGATGGTGACACAACGGCAGCCGAGGACCGTTTGCCTAGCGTCTACCCTCTCCGAGACCGCAACGACCACTGCTTGCTCGTATATCGACATCTGTTATCGCATTCAGTTGGGAGGTAATCTTGGCGCATGTAGTTGAGAAGTGGGGTTGGCTATGACGTCTTGACGGGTCCTATCAGAGTGTATTTAAGAAGCGTACGAGTGTTGGCTATGTCAGTTTACATCAAGTGAGTTAGTGAGAACTATTATATAAAATGTATTCCTGTGACTGTGGTAAATCTTTCACTCGTAGTGATAATCTTCGTCGGCATCAGCTCCAGAGTTGCCAAGGAGGGCCTGCAGTGAAACGGGTGAGAGTGGATAATGCAACACCTATGTATACGTGCAATTGTTGTAATGTGACAATTCCTATGAGCCAAGTGAATTCTCACCGAAGAACCATGAGTCATAAAAATAATGCATGTGTTCAATTGTCTGACGGTGTTCAAATTATAACGAATGCATTCAATTGCCGCATTGCTACATACAGGGTGGAGAGTTCGATTGTAACCAGTGACTACATGTCATTTTTCAATAAGATTAGGCAGAAGGTCATTGAATTACTGGAATCAGCCATCAGGATCCATAAAAGCATCAAGGTGAATATGGAAGTTTTTGGGAATTATATTCTTCAGACTGATGATTCGAGGGACACGAAGTCATTTAATTCCCAAAATAAAATAGTGGACCAATCTTCAGATTTGAATGCTGTTTTTGATGGATTCCGTGATGTAATTGTGGCTCAAACGACTGAGTTCCAGGATCGTGACTCAGGTATTTATTTTTTAAAAATTTCAATAAGATTGAATAGTAATATTTTTTTTTTATATAATTCAGGTTGGACTTGTGAAAAAATATTGTTTCTCGAGGTCAACATTAATAAATACAGTCCACTGGAAGGACGTTCATATGTGAAGCTGCCTCAATGTATTCAATGGAAGAAAGCTGTTGTGAATGTTCGTAATGAAGATCAATATTGTTTTGCTTGGGCTATAACATCAGCATTATATCCTGCAGATAGTCGAGTGTCCGAACTTACGTCATATCCACATTTTTCCACTGTTTTAGATGTCACAGGTATGGATTTTCCGGTTAAAGTTAATAATAAGAGTATCGAAATATTCGAAGATAGGAATGATATTTCAATTAATGTTTACGGTTTAGAGAGTACATTTGAGAAGGGTAAAATGAAGTATGAAGTGATTGGTCCATTGCGATACTCACAGAGAAGACTCCGGAGACATGTCAATTTGTTGTTTATAACTGATGACTCCGGTAATGGTCACTATTGTTGGATCAAAGATCTTTCAAGATTAGTTTCTAATCAACTATCAGCTCATAGACAGAAAAAATATTTTTGTGACGGATGTTTGATATATTTTTCTGATGAGAGATTGCTTTTACGTCATAATATGTATGATTGTAATCACATTAGTACCACAACACCAACTACTAATTTAAAGATCAATAAATATGGTAGAATGGTTGCGGAAAATAAACTAATGTTTGAAAACTTTGAGAGGCAAATGAGGGTGCCATTTGTAGTGTATGCTGATTTTGAATCAGTGCTTAAACCGATTCATGTGAATGAGCCAAATCCTGGAAGTTCATACACGATTAAAACATTCAAACATGCCCCATATTCATTTGCTTATTTGATAAAGTGTTCATATAATGATGATTTGACAAAATTTGTTACATATAGGGGTGTAGATGCAGCTCAGAAATTTGTGAGTAGCATTGAAGATGATTTGAAAGAGATACATGAAAATCATCTCAGAAACCCTAAACCAATGGATACACAAACTGTCGAAGAAGAAGAACAGTTTGTTGCAGCCAGAACTTGTGGTATATGTAATAAAGCATTTACTGATGGTGACGTCAAAGTAAGAGATCATTGTCATGTCACAGGAAAGAAAAGATCACATGCCGCTCACTCGAAATGTAATTTAAATTTCAAAATACCAAACTTCATACCTATCATTTTTCATAATTTAAGTGGTTATGATTGTCATTTATTCATAAAAGAATTGTATAGGAATAAAGAGAAAGTTGATGTTATCCCGCAAACTAAAGAGAAATATATATCTTTCACGAAGCATCTCTTTACACACAGCTATACCGATAAAGATGGTGTGGTTAGGAAGAATTATCTCAAAATGAGATTTATCGATAGTTATAAATTTATGACTAATTCGTTGGAGAAGTTGGGTGCAAACTTGACCTCCGATCAATGTTTGGAGATGCACAAACATTTCCCACAAATTGAGAAATTCAATTTGATGAGACAGAAAGGTGTATTTCCATATAGTTTTGTTGATGACATTGACAAATTGAATTATCCATTACTTCCGACAAAAAATCAGTTTTATGACACACTCAATTGTGAACATATATCGGAAACTGATTATGATAGGGCTAGAAATGTTTGGAATTTATTCGAGTGTCAGAATTTGGGGGAATACTCTGATTTGTATTTGAAGTCGGATGTATTGCTACTATGTGATATTTTTGAAAATTTCCGCACCACAAGTTTAGAGATATATAACTTAGATCCGGCACAATATTATACTGCACCTGGATTATCATGGGATGCCATGTTGAAGTTCACTAATGTTGAATTGGAATTACTAACTGACATTGATATGATTCACTTTTTTCAAAAAGGTATACGAGGTGGAATTAGTCAATGTAGCGAGAGGAAACATATAGCAAATAATAGATTTTTACCCAATTATAATCCCAACGAACCTTCCACATTCATTACATATTTAGATGCAACAAATCTATACGGTCACAGTATGTCACAACCTCTACCAACAAGTGAATTTACATGGTTGACACCAAATGAAATTCTTAATCTTGATGTGATGGATGTGAGTACTGATAGTCCGTATGGGTATGTATTTGAAGTGGACATTCATTATCCACAAGAGTTGCATGATAAACATTCTGACCTTCCATTTTTAGTCGAAAAAATAATACCACCTCGTACACAATCGAAAATTCCCAAATTAATTCCAAATTTGAATGATAAAAGAAAATATATTGTTCATTATAGGAATCTACAGCAAGCTGTCAAAAATGGATTGATTGTAATGAATACACATAGAGTATTGAAATTCAAACAATCATGCTGGATGAAACCCTATATAGATCTTAATACTGAAATGCGTAATAGGTCTAACAACAAATCTGTTAAAGATTTCTATAAACTAATGAATAATGCGGTGTATGGAAAGACAATGGAGAATGTAGATAATCGAATTGATGTTAGACTCGTTACACATTGGGAAAATATAAAGAAAAATATAGGTGCCAGCACTCTCATAGCCAAACCAAATTTCAAAAATTGTTCAATTTTCACTGATAATTTCGTTGCCATTCAATTGGGTAGAGTGAAGGTTCATTACGATAAACCATTATATTTGGGATTTTCCATATTAGAATTATCTAAAACAGTCATGTATGACTTTTTCTATGGATGCATCAAACAACACTTTGATGAAAATGTCTCTTTACTTTACACAGATACCGACTCGCTCATTCTTAAAGTAAACACAGAAAATTTTTATGAATTCATAAAAACTAACATAAGTAGATTTGATACATCCAATTACAGTATAGTTAACCAATTCAATATTCCAGTAACAAGTTCAGTCTTGGGTAACTTCAAAGATGAATTTCCAAATGATCCAATCATGAGTTTTTATGGTACAGGTGCTAAAGCATATTATGTGAAATCTGTTGATGGTGAATTTAAGAAAGCCAAAGGGGTTAAACGATCTGTAATAAAGAATGAATTGACATGCGAAGATTATCAAAAAATCGTCGAACAAGGTGGTATGATATTCAGAAAGATGAATTCATTTAGAAGCGTGTTACATGATATGTATACTGAATTGAAAAATAAAGTTGCATTATCATATCACGACGATAAACGATTTATCATTCCGAATACTACCCACACTCTTCCTTGGGGTCATAATGATATTGAATTTTATGAAAACGATCCAAATGAGAACATTCGTTGGATAAGTAATATTATTCAACAATCACAATCTCAGGAGACTCCATTGGATCAATTGATTAATTTATTATCTGCCGAGATCAATGATTGAAATATCATTCAATATCTTCAAAACCGGAAAATTCAATATTGATATTTATGTAGCCATTTATAATTAATAATATATGATAGAAGTAATGTGATATTAATGTATTATGTATGTATGTATATGTATTACTGTAATGAATATAAAATGATTAAAATTTTATTTGTATTATTTCTATTTCCCTAATCAATTACTGCAATATATAGTATAATGTAAATGACAGAAATATCAGTTTGAAGAGAATCATCGTAGAGTGCACAATGTCTAAAACAATCGATAAGTTTGGTAGAAAAAGAAAATGGGGTGGTAATGTCATTCGAGGTCCTCCTGGGAATGGTTTTAAATTAACAAAAGATGGTCATTATGACATGCAAAGGAAAATATTGAAAAATACAAGTGAACCAATTGACAAGAGTGATTGTGTAACTGTATCATATCTTGAGGGGGAAATTAATGGAGCAAAGGAAGTTATACTTCTAGCCCTACAAGCTGCAATACAATCCACAATAGGCAATATTGCTCGGGACGCCCGGCAAGCATTTGACGATAAAATTGCAGAGGCTCGGATAACTTTCACTCGTAAATTTGACAAACTTACAAGTGATGTAGACATAAAAATGTCTGACATAACAGCGTCTACAAATAAAAAATTTGATGCTATGTCAAACATAACAGGGACTACAATGAAAAAGTATGATGTACTGGAACAGAGAGTTGAAGTATTGGAGAAAAACCATAAAGAAGTTTTGGAGAGAAACTATAAAGTCAAGCCATCATCATCAGGTGGACTGGGATATCCAGGACTGAACATTAATCCAAATCATAGAATAATACAACCAAAACCAAAACCAACTGATGATGTATTAATGGAACCAACATGGTGAATGTATTCCCTCGTTATGTTAGGTTAATAGTTACGTTAGGTTAGCTGCATAGTTACGTTAGGTTAGGTGTTAGGTTAGTATTCCCTCGTTAGGTTAGGTTAACAGTTACGTTAGGTTAGCTGCATACTTACGTTAGGTTAATAGGCGATCGCGAAGCGATCGCTTCGCGATCATGAAGCGATCGCTCAGCAGGCCGCTTCGCGGCCTGGGGCGCTCAACATCCGCCACTTGCATCCGGCCCGGATGTAAGTGGTGGATGTTGAGCGCTGAAATTCGGCCGCTCCGCGGTCGAGCGGTCGCTTGCGGTCGCTCGGCCGCGGAGCGGCCGAATTTTAGCGCTCAACATCCACCACTTGCATCCGGGGCGCGTTTTTTTGCCCCTTCTCGAAGCCCCGCCCCCTTTCCGAAGCCCCGCCCCTCCCCTCTCCGAAGCCCCGCCCCCCCCCCCGACTCCCAACATTTGCGCATGTACACCCCTACCCTCAACGCGCATGTGCGCTCCCACCATTTTCCCACCACTCACGCATCGAAGTCGATACCCTCCGGAGAGCACTACACAACATTCAGTTCGAGAAGTCATCTCATCGAGAGCAGTCCACTCCACTTCAAGGCAGTAGCTTCCGACGACTAACTTGACATTTGAGTAAGTAAATTAAGAATGTTATTTTTTTTATATCAACTAACTTTGTATTATTTCTTCTTTTTCAGAATGGCAACCAATACACAGGAGGTGAATAATGCTGTGGCGTCTATTCTGCCGGTGTCCGCTGACCAGGAGGAGGCAGCATCTTCGAGAGCGGTGACGGGTGACCAGGCAACCACTTCGCGTTCGCGAGTTAGGTGTAGATCTTCTAGCCCTGACTTATTCGAGGAGGAGGAGGAAGTCAGGGCTGTGAAGAAGGTTTGCCAACGACCTGCAGCAAGGGTTGGTCCTATTTCAAAGTACCGAGCTACTTGCAATAGGACTAATCCTTATGCAGGTAGTTTTTCGACCTCTCGTAAGAGGGCCTCCACACCAGCAGCAGCACCAGCAGCAGTGGAAATTCCGAGGAGTCCTTCTCCGGAGTTGGTGATATTGTCGCCGTTGGTGACGCGACTACCACCGCTGCCAGCGACACCGGCGGATCCTGAGGTGTTGGTGCCACAAGTGCGACAGCCTATCGGAGAGGTGAGTGAAAAGATGAATACTTTTCTACAGAGATGCAAAGAAATAGAACATGCTGCCCGATCTAGTGAGGCCGCGTTGACTAACATGAACCGCCTAAAGGGTGAAAAGGTTAAGCGACGTAGGGAAATAGAGAAAGAAATGGCCGAACTAGATCGTGACATTGCATCTCTGGAGGAAAGGTGTGAAGCGGCAACCTCTTCGATAGAGCTACACAAAAGGTTATGGACAGCTATGGACCCTTTTTTGTAGATTAAGTATAAATATAAGATTAGTTTTAGGTTAGTTAGGAATATTTAATTATGGTAGTTTTAAGTTTATATTTGTTAAGTTTATATTGAATAAAGGAAAAGGAAGTGAAATAAAGGGTGTACACTGTTTTTTGGTTTGGTACACATTGAACAATGCGATGGTTGGAGCATTTTTCTTCACTTCCTCTTATTATTATTATTATTTTTTTATTTCAATTCCAAGTTCTTCTAGACAAATACCTCACATCAATTTATGTGTTCTCTAATCACTTGTAAATAATTCAATGTGAAGAAAATTTAAAAAATAAAAAAATAGACATGTTTCATAGTGAAATCGACAAGTATATTTCATTTGTATTTTATCCATTCAAGTATCTCTTTCATTGAATATGTCTTATGTCACTTTGCAATTTACCCCTACTCATTGAATATGTCTTATGTCTCACTGCAATTTACCCCTACTCAATGTCCCACTCCTCTCCCACTCCCTCTCGAAAGTATAAAAGTAGAAATCATCTGATGAAACATTCAGTTGATCAGCTAGCATCGAGATGGAACCCGATTCAACCTCCGAACCCTATAGCTGCCCGGATCAGGGGTACAACTTCAATTACTGGGATAACAGCCAGGTACAGGTAGTCTCTTCCACCACGGAACCCCACAGTCCGCCATATGAATACCAGGATCACGACATCAGGATGCAAGTTCAACATGTCACTGGCAGTGACGAAGGACACTTGGACGATTCGGAATATCCAGATCCTGACGGATGGTGGGACCCTGCTTATGATGACATTGTCCCAATGAGCAGCGACGACGACGATGATGACGACGACGACTCTGGCGATGATGCTGATGACGAGCTTGACGTTAGACGTCCTCCACCATCCCCTATCCTCATCGAGGATAGTCCTCCGCCATCCCCAATCCTGATCGATGATGATGTCCTCAATTCCGATGATGACATATAATCATCTACTCGTCCATCATTTCCTTTCCTTTCCTTCCACGGAGTACACACTTTTTGGTTGGTGTACACGAGGCACTGCGAGGCTGGGGCAGTGTCTTCCTCCCTTCCTCTCCCTTCCTCCCCCTCTTATTAGTTTTTTTTTCCATAATAATCACTAAGAATTTCTCCTAATAATCGCTCAGAGTTTCATTCTTGATGTTTTCGAATCTCAAACACTGTTCTACATTTCACCCCCTCCATTTCATTTCTTCCAATATAAATATAGCAACAATCCCAGTTCTATATCATTCTTCCACAATGTCGAGTACAGGACCCATCCAAGTACATGAAATAGATTCAACGTCTGATCATTTGAGTACAACCTTCGCTCAATTTCTGCAGCGAATCTATGATCTTCCTGATGATTTCGCAGAACGAGTGGAACAAGGTATTCAGGACGACATAGATGCTGTTGACGATAATAATGCGGATGATGTGATTAGTATATCATCTGATTCAGATGATTATGACGACGACGACATCATGAGTATATCATCTGATTCAGATGACTACTATGAGGATGATATCATTAGTATATCATCTGATTCAGATGACGATACCATAATTATTGTTTCTGATGATGAGGAGCGTTAGTCCATATCATTGCATGGATTAATAAAAAATAACAGCCCTTTTCAGGGCTACAATTAAAGACTGAAACAATAAAAAAATAGCTCTTTTCAGAGCTACCATTATACTTTCAAACAGAAACAGATTCATACCATTGTTAACATTATGTTAACATTATAATCTCAAACGAAATATATGTATGTGAAAGTATTCATCATTATATGCATATGAATGATTGACAAATGCCAACTTCAACTTTCATTTAAAGTAGTACTCATCATATGCATAGATATTCAATGACTATCAAATTCCAAATTTCGACTTTTCAGTCAAAGTAGTAATTTATTTGTCATATAATGTATAGATATTCAAAGACTAACAAATAGTAATTTATTTGTCATATAATGTATAGATATTCAAAGACTAACAAATTTCCAACTTAGACTTTTATTAGTCAAAGTATTCATTTGTCACATAATCTATGAATACTAATACAACTAACTACTGTTTGTGTGAATAATGTAGCCCTGAAAAGGGCTGTTGTTTTTTTTTTGACCAGTTGGTCCACGGTTATTGTGCCACAGGTTGGACATTATTACATATAATACATGTAGATACTCGGGTGAAGTTTGTTAGTGGCCTCTCGCAAGCTTCACACCAATTCTGTCCCATTTCCATAATTGAGACAGTGTTGTGGGTGTTGACATGGGCATACCACCCTCCATTATTGTTTCTATGCGAATAAAACCGAAAGCAGCACCAACATAGTTTTTTGTTCTCTCCATCTATTGTGCTGATCAATACGTATGCATCCAATGCACAATACAAATCCAAGGGATCTTCCAGTGTCTCACTGACATTGAGTGTTCGCATACCGATCCTCATAGCACCATCACCTTCAGTTGTGTCAGCTTCTATCCCTTCATCATCTCCTTCTTCATCCATGACCCTCTCAAACTCCATCACGTCATCATCTTCGTCGCTTTGGTTGGCCTCGTTTTCAACTTCGTCTATCTCATCTTCATCGACTCCAACATCTTCTGCTTCAACTATTACTTCCTCTAGCGGAACATTGACATCCTCATCATCTGATTCGTCTATCCAATTGTTTTCATCAACAGCAGCTATTCTATTTAATGCAGCATTTATTTTTGCAGAATTCATCTTGTTGTTGTTTGCTCACAGTTGTAGAGAGTGAATGAATGAACTCTAGGTTTGCAAGTCAACTTATATAGGAGGTGATGCGACTCCCACTTGACTCGTTTAGAGTGGAATAGTAGGAGAAGTTATCCCACTATACTTCCACATGATGTTGATTTGTATAAATAGAGATCGTAGGTATAGGAGAGAGCATTCAGAGTTTCTGTAAGTCATCTCTTAATATTTCTAATCGAATTAGTAAAATGCCGTTTCCAAAAGAGTGGAATGAAAAACCAAAAGTGTGTGTCTACCCAATGATGATTGCAGGGGCTATTGTGTGCTACTTTTGTCAAATAAGTAGACCTAAGGATTCAATCAATCCATGTACTGGTATGTGTAGTGATTGCGTGTTGCGGATTCAACTATCGCCTCCTTCTCATCCACCGAAGCGAACAAAATCGGATTATCGTCAACAACAGTTACAGTGTCTGAAGTGTTCCGAACCTATAATATTTAACAATATAGGTATCTGTAGAAATATTTGTGGTACCTGTGCTGCCGTTCCAACTCCACTGCAACGTTGTTTGCGTTGTGATACATATTCCATGAATTGTTGGAATCATGTATGCAATGCATGTAGAAGTACTTGGGATCTGTGTGAGAAGGTTGGTCAACTCTACCCCAATAGGAGAATCCATTTTTTTCAATGCTGGTGTTTGACGCACGAGCAACAACTATTGAGGAATAGAGTCAAAGAAAGTTCCACATCCACAGAGACATATTAACATTTTTCATTTTTTATTATCGTTATTGTCCTCTATTATTAATAAATATATATATTTTGAATTTATTTGTATTATTTTCTAACATTTAAAAATACATGCATGCAACACAAAGTTTTCCTCTTAAATGACAAAGATTGTTACATGCGTGAATAGTTTAGTGAGAGAGCGCATGTGTCAGTTGATGAAAGAGCGCATGCGCTAGTTTATTTTCTTCTATAAATGGTGAGGTCTCAGTAACATCATCACCTTTCCTATCCACATTCTATTGCTATCACATATCATTCCTCAGACCTTAATAATCATGAGCTCTATGCCGCTATTGATTGCTGAAGATGGTTCACCACTTGTTGATATCGATCAGACTGATTTTGAAAATATTCCAGTATTACATTTATCGAGTCAAGATTCGATAAATGATTTTGATATTAACGACTTCGTTAACTTTGCAGATGTGCCAGAACCAAATGAGCAAATTATTATTGAAAATCCGATCGTTTCGCAATTATCATCACTCAAACACTCTTCATCTACCCTTCCTCTTGGTGTTGATAAGAAATCTAGAACAATCAAGAGGAAGGTTACTAAGGCATCTTCATCGATTGTCACTGACTTTAAAGAAAAGAAAGAATCCAAAAGTGTTGTGCGACAGAAAAAACCCGCAACGAAAAGTGACAGATCGAAGAGGAAGCCAAAAGGTACTCCTAAAGAAATGAAGAGTGATTTGAAAGCTGAACCGCTATCTTCTTTCAGCCCCCTCCATCGGTTTGGGGAAATGAAAAGGAAAGCAAAATGCCGTCTTGTAAAGGCACAGATGACTATTGCTGAACTTGAAAAGAGTGAGCGAGCTATTAATGCTAATAATGAAACTCTTGAAGCATTAGATGCCAAGATTGCATTAGCGAAGGTTGAATTGGCTAGAATGTCTAAAGATGCTGATGAACTCCGTTCAAAAATTGGTAAAGATAAGCAATTCCATCAACGTTCGAGAATGCAAGCTCAGGCTGAGCTTGAGGAGTCGACTAAGCTTTATGAGACAGCATTATCAGTGAGAGATAATTGGCAAAAAGAGTTGGATACTGCATTTCAAAGTGACGGCGATTAGTTTTGGGAATGATAATGTGTTTTCAATATCGTGAGTTGAAAAATATAAGCGGGAATGGAGTATACAATTAATTTGGTTTGGTATACACAGAACATTGCGAATGGCTGGGGCAATGTTTACCGCTGCAATATTTTTCAGTTCACATACTTATAATTGAAATGAAAACAATAATGAACTTTAATATTACTTTATTCATAAAAGTCACTATTATATACATTTAAACCATATTTGATTCATCAATCCAAGAATTTTGTTCGCTAGGAAGGCCTAACCACTTTACATATACTTTATTTTTTCTTCTCTTCAACACCTTCTCGATCAGATATACGTCAGGATTCTCGGTTCGTAATAACTCTTCTTCGTAAAAACATCCTCTAATCGGCTGTTCATTCATATCTTCAAGATTATAAGTCGTTGGGATGGTTTTATTAATTTTAACAATCTTGAATAGCTCCGTGGTAAAATTCGCAGTGTAAGACTTTTCAAAAATATGTTTGTATTTACTTATACGTACAATATCATTTAATTGGAATTTGGGTTTACTTTGTCTTCCTCCAATTCCATTGATACCCTTGAATTTTAATTTTGTTGTTGAATCAACATTGATGGGTGCCATACCTATTGTACGATGAACTTTATTATTATATCTACTAGTTATAATTGGAAGAATATCAAGCCATTTGTGGTGACCTCTCATCGAAAATTCCTTGTAGAGCCATGCCTTTATTGTACGAATCACTCTTTCTGCTATAGCTGCCTTCTTTGTGCTAAATGTTGAATAATGATTGATATTATATTCTCGCATGAGAGATGAGAAGCTTTTATTGAAAAATTCTTTCCCTTGATCGCTTTGTATGTGTTTGGGGGAGTATTTGGCTTCTTTCAGTACATGTTTCATTGCATTAGTTACTGTACTACCTGTTTTATCTTTAACTGCTACAGTCCACAGATATTTGGAGTAACAATCTATCACTACAAGTATATATCGGTATCCTTCATTACTTTTTGCATAAGGTTGCAGTTCAGCTAAATCTATTTGCCATAGATCTGCAAAACCTTTGATGGTGGTTATTCTTCTACGAAAATTACGTCTTGCAGGTTTATGTAATTCATTAACAACTTGTCGTTTGACATCACTTATTTCATTAGTCATTCTATTTCAATATGATTAAAGAGAAAAGGTGATAATGTTACTGCATTGAATGATGATGTGACAGTGATCATTACATGTGAATATGTTAATATATTATACCTTCTTCACGTAATTCTTCAATTATTGAAATTATTTCATTATCATGTCCGGTATGTCCGGCTGACTTTGAAGCTACCAATAGTCGTAGGCGAGCAACTAACTCTTTCGGTGAATTCCAGTACACATAATTCACAGGTTTAGAATTATATATTTTCTCCATTTTCACTCGTTTGAGTGCTCCACCAATTTTACTTCTACTTCTTATTGGATATTGTCGTGAGTCTAATAGAGGTTTGATAACTTCACGAAATTTTTTAGAATTTGTATTTTTAAAACCATTCTTCAGATGATATTGTTTATATGGAGCATTCGTTATTTTCAATATTTTGGAATATACTTGACGAGTTTCTTCATTATCAACATCTTGTGGATTCTTCAAAAAAATCATATCATACAATTCTGGACTACCTGCGCATTCATATTTTTTCACTTTATTAGCATCCCAAAATGAAATGTTTCCATCTTTGAAATTTACCACTAGACTTCCCATTTTCAGCTTTTGTGTAATTGGATCCATACGTACGCCAAATGTTCCATCATATGCTGGATTTCTAGATTTTATATTATTCAAATGTTTCATCAAAACATCTTCACCACTTTCATTCATAACAGGTGAGATGTCAGGATCCGAGGAATCGATGTGGGACGATGATGGTGTTTCGAATAGAGTTGTTCTCATATCGTCTTGAAGTGTGCTCGTGTCACTATTCACAGATGATACACTACCAAAAGATTGTTTTCTTCCTATTGGAGTACTCATGGGATAATTTGAAGTAGATTGAACAGTTCCATGATTTGGTGATAACACTGGTGATTTAGAAGTAGCGTTTGATGATAAAACATTCAATGGTTTCATTATGGGCTCATACAATCTTTCAAGTGTCGTACGATTTTCAATATTATCATTCTTGATAGAGTTGAATTTCTGCCTGACAGCTTCTGTTGTCTCTACTAGTTGACGTTTCAAATTTATTTCATTGTTTTTATTTTCAGGATCTTTTTTTGTATTCATAATGCCCTTTTTTTGAATTAAAGCTTAATTCGTTGGTGAAGTGACCACTACAATATTCAGTGTTCGAATAAGTTCCAAAAACAAGATCATGGGTATATAAAACTATCGAATCCTTTGCGATATCTACCTTCATCTATTTTTCTATCCTTATCAATGACTAGAAATCCATATTGGTCCTCCCAGCATTTAACACACATCAATTGGAATTGTTTGAATGTTACATCGGGTGAAACATGATCTGAATAAATGTGATGTAAATTCGTCTCATCTTGTTTGAACATTATAATGAAATTGGTATTGTCACGCACTAACTGTTTGGGTACCCGTGAATATGTCTGTGCTAGATAAAAACAATCAACATCCTTATGACGTCCCATACAGAAATATGATCTAATAATATCTTGCTTTTCACATATCACATCATCGAAAATGAAAACAGAATTAGGCTTAGCGTCGGAGGGTTCCACTATTTCTGCATTATTGCTGAATGTATAAAAACCTAATCCTTTTATAGGTTCCAAAACACTTCGCAAGTACTGATATTTAGGTTGATTGAGTGATTTCGAATAGAGATACACATTTCTAAATCTCAGTCCTTGTGGATGTGTTAATAGTGATATCATTGCATTCGTCTTTCCACAATTTGAAGGTCCTATAATGAGTCCTCGAACTGATGATGGAAGTAGTGGACCATGTCTGAATACCCTTTGTCCATTCAATCCACAACCAAATTTCTCATCTAGATTATCTACAGCAAACTTTTCTTTCTGTTTTACAATGCGCATCGTGCCGTGGTTGGAGACTATATAAATGTTATTAGCTTATTCATTTCAATGTGTACCATCAAACGATACGGACGTATTGAAAGTGATCGTAAAATTAAAAGAGGTTGTGGTTTTGTTAATGATTTAATAAACAAACTTCCTTTCGAATTACATCTACCCGGAGGTTATCAATACTGTGGACCGGGTACAAAATTGAAACAACGTTTAGCTCGTAACGACCCTGGAATCAATAAATTAGATATTGAATGCAAAAAACACGATATTCAATATTCTAAGCATCCATCCGATCTTGCAGCAAGACATTTAGCCGACAAAGAACTTGAATACAGCGCTTGGGATAGGGTTAAATCGAAGGACGCGAGTATTGGGGAAAGAGCAGCTGCATTACTTGTCACCAACATTATGAAAGCGAAAAGACATATGGGCATGGGTTGTAGTACCAATAAGAAAAAATGTAAGAGGAAACAAACGAAGAAAAATAAAATTAAAAAAGTTGCATTTGGTGCTGGGATAGTCCATAAAGTGCGAAATGTATTGAAGAAAGCTGGTGGGAATCAATTTGTGACGAATAATAGCAAAAAAGCTATCACTGTGGCATTGCAGGCGGCACGTAAATACCTTAAAGCTGCCGGTGGAAAGAAGAAAATCCGCACACCACGCATAATTCCTGTTCCCAAGATCGGTGGACTTTTACCATTGATACCAATTTTTGCTGGACTATCCGCACTAGGAAGTTTGGCGGGAGCCGCTGCTGGTATTACCAAGGCCGTGAATTCGGCAAAAGCCAGCAGAGCGGCTTTAATGGAAGCCAATCGTCACAATAAAACCATGGAGGCTGTAGCATTAGGCAAACGCGGAAGTGGAATATATCTCAAACCATACCGTAAAGGTTTAGGACTATATTTAAAACCATACAAAGCCACAAACAAAACAAAAAACTAATTGAACCCCTACCTCAGAGGCCTCTTACTGATCTCGATCTCAGTTATTATGCACAAAAAATGAAAATTCCACATTTTCGTGGTGTTTTTATGCGTGATAGATTACCATCTTCAGGTCCAAAACAAAACGAGACAGCTATTGTTAATTTAGATGGAATAAGTGGACCAGGAACACATTGGGTGGCATATAAAAAATGTGGGAAAGAAGTCACATATTTCGATAGTTTTGGAGATCTACCCCCACCATTGGAATTGACTCGATTCTTTCGAAAATGTTCGAATGTAAAAATCAAATATAACTATGATCGACAACAGAAATTTAATACAGTTCTCTGTGGTCACTTGTGCTTGCAGTTTCTCTCTAAATAATTTTCCAAATAAAAATGGATTCAACACCAAAACTGGATCGGGAGGCTATCAAGGGAATGGGGTTTTCACTTAGAATGTTTTCAAAATATGGTACCTTGAAAAAAATGGATAAAGTGATGCTTGCAAATATGCCTAAGGAAGTGATACTTGCATGTGTTGCACATGAGATTGCATATGTTTGGGAAAAGTTGCCTAAGCATCTGCAAGATGACATCGATATAATGAAACATAGATATTGTTATGAGCACCACCACCACGATCAAAATTCAGAATCGGATGTTAATGACGGTCCTATACCTCGGAAATCTATGTGTTGTATTTGTAATATAGAGGATGTGAATATTGGTATCAATAAAAATGATACTTATTACAATACAACACCTTCCAAAAAGTGTAAATTGTCTCAAATGTGCTGTTGCTGTGTACAATAATAAATTGAAATGTGTTTCAAAATATTCATCAGTCATGTCACGAAAGTTCGAGCTACAAGCTGTCGGGACAAGTGTCTTGAGTGCGGATTTTTTTCCACCAATTGAATTGGATAGGAACAGTCGTTATGGATTAGGACTTTTGGGATTCTATGGGTGCAATACAATCAATAATATAACTGAAGCTAATAACTTAGTTAGTTTTAGAATCAGTAATGACAACTCATCGATACCCCAAAAGTTGACAATTGAAATTCCATGTGGTGCTTATGAAATAGAAGAGATCAATGCCGTCATACAGAAACATATCATGTTCAGATTGTTTCATGATAAAAAACCAAATGATGTCGTTGCAGATGATATTTTCTATCTACACGCCAATAATAATACATTCAAATGTGAAATGCGATCCAAATATGAAATTGATCTGACACATCCAAATTCAATAGCAGAAATGATGGGGTTCGCTCATGAAATATTTCCACCAAATCAGATACATGAATCATCATTACCAATAAACATAACAACTGTGAGACTTATCCGCTTAGATTGCAATATAATATCTGGTTCATATATAAATGGTGAAGAATCCCACATTCTTTTCTCATTCGATATTGATGTTGAACCTGGCTACAATCTCACTAAAGAACCACACAGTATTATATATATGCCTGTCAGTCCAGAAGGTCGTCAATTGATTCACAACATTACAGTGCGTATTTTGGATGAAAAAAATAACCTTATCGATTTTGGAAGTGAAGAAGAGATTTTCATTATTTTGGAATTGAAGAAAATCGAATAACTGTTGTTATGGGTTTCATTTATAATAGACAAAATCGCATTGAACAATCCCAAACGAGTTGCACTATCAAAAAGAAAGGTGTGCATAAAAAGAAGCTCATTCCACAAGTGTATGCTAAACAGTTAGCACATAACGCTCTGTCTGTGAGTGATCTTAAATTTTTGAAATCGATTGGATTGAAAGTGAGAAAATAACAATGGTGCTCGAAACAAACAATGAAAAGTTGAATATATTCAATGAACCAGTGCTCGATCATTCTCTCATAAGTTTACATGAGCACACATATAAGCCCTATGGATCACCGCTATTCAGGAATTCGGATGAAATCAGAATTGCAATCAATAATCAAGATGTTATACTAGATATTGCCGAGAGCTTCATTTACATAGAAGGTAAATTCACCCCCAAAGATGTAGCGAAAACATGCTACCTCTCGAATAATGCAATTGCATTTCTCTTTGACGAAATTCGTTATGAAATGGGTGGTGAACAAGTGGCTGTTGTTAGAAAACCTGGGATAACATCTACAATGAAAACCATGATATCATTTGGACAATCTCATGCTAACACATTATTGACATCTGGTTGGGGACTTTCACAATTGAAGCAAGATATCTTGGATACAAACAGTCATGTTTTTAGTGGAAAACTACCACTGAAATATTTGATGGGTTTTGCTGAAGATTACAACAAAAGTATCTTGAATGCCAAACAGGAATTGATTTTGATTATCGCTCGATCATTCAAAAACTCATATATAGGTGAGGTTGATGCTGATTTGGAAATAAATAAAATCGAATGGAAAATAAGGCATATTGTACCAGATGATAAACACAAGCTCAAACTTTTGAGTAGAATAAACAAAAGCGGTCTGAATGCCAAAATCAAGTTGGCGTATCGTATGTGGGACCTCTATGAACTACCATCATTACGTGGGACTTCTTCAGACATATGGGCCATCAAAACAACTAACGCATTGGAAACTCCTCGTTTTGTCATCATCGCATTCCAAAGTACTACCACATCTGAAGATAGAACACAAGATATTACAAAATTCACAACTGCTGATATCAATAGTATTCGAGTATACTTGAATTCTGAAGTTTATCCATATGAGCGTTGGAATTTGAATTTCGATAAAAAACTTGATGCTCCTGCTTATTATGCTTTTGAGAGTTTCCAGCGAAGTTATTATGATAAAGATATGAGTGAACCTCTGATGGACATTGGACAATTTAGAGAGAATCCACTATTCGTCATCGATTGTTCCCATCAACCGAATGCAACAAAATCATCAACTATTGATATAAAGATTGAGTTTGAGACGAGGAAGACCAAGTTTCCAGACAACACTAAAGTATATGCATTAATTTTGCATGATACAGTTTTAACATACAATGCATTGGATGGTTCAGTTCATAGCAGATATTGACACTTTTTTTTCACTCTATCATGTACTGTTTTATGATCTTTTTTTTTTATTTGTAACTGACTTATATCATGTATTGTATTTTATATCATATTTATTGTTTTGTAATCATTTTCTATTGTATTTCATCAGATTTAAATAAATAAAACATGAAAATAATACAAAGTTTTTTATTTGACATTATTTATGATTTACAGGAACATACAGACTATCTAAAATAACTTCTTCCTCATAATCATCATTTTCGCGACCATCTTCAATTTCCTCTCGATTTTCATCATTCAATTCAAAGTGATGAATAATCCATTCTGGCAAGTATGGTTGGAGGCTATACAGGAATCTTCTTAGGTTCAGTTCAATCATAACCTCACAAAGTTGCCACAATTCCAATTCATTATCCAAAAATTTGTTGCAAACTTCTGCACCACTCCAATAGTTCTCAGCATCACGAAGGCATAATTCGATTTGTTTTTCATCATAGCATACACTCATATCATAAACGCTTGCATGTTCGGCTCCATCACCCAACACCTTCAATTTAGACGACAAATGTTGAACCGATGATTTGAGATCTACAATATCGACCCAATCTTGACTTGCGTACTGCATCCACATCTTTAAATGGTGGAACTGAAATCGAATAAAAAAAACAATAAGCAACCTCCAATTTTTCAGTGATATAATACTCACATTCCCATTTTACTTGTAGTTACAAAGTGAGTGTATTCAACTAAGTTAGTAATGTTTATATTTCCATATAATTATCATCTAATATATGAATATTAATAAAACAATAAGAAATTCATTATAATTACTATTATTATTCAATCATATTGAATTTGACTAGAGTTATCGTTTTCACACCAAAAAACTTTGTAAGCTATGACCTAAAGAAATTCACTATAAATTATTACTATTATTCAATCATATTGAATTTGACTAGAGATCGCGTTTTCATGCCAGCAAAACTTTGTTGGCTCTGTCCTAAATACATCATCGTATATTTACCACCTGATGAGTTGATACAAGATATATCGTCATCACTGAATTGCAACGAAATACGTTTTGGTAGCCATGTTTTAAATAATTTATCATTGCTCACATCTTGCAAAGTTAATAAAATTGATTTACCAAATCGTGTAGAATAAGTTGACATATTTTTAATTATGTACATTTCATCAATTGGCAATGATGATAAGGCCTTTTGCTCTAGTATTTCAACCTCCTGTACAATCAAATTATTAATTTTATTCAAGTCTACTTTTGAAACGGACATGATGAAAATATATATGAAAATATAAACAATTTCCAACAGACAAATACACTCACCGTCTTCCTTCTATTACGAACTGAATAACACTCTACCAATTGCTAACTGCTGCAGATATATTCGTCTACTGATTTCATAGTGTGCCAGGCATTTCTTTTATATTAAACAGTGTGAGTCACCCCCACCATGAAACCGTGAAAGATTCACATTGCTAGTTGCTATCCACTAGAGATGCCTGACGTCACAGCCAAGCCCATCTCCCAACTTGATGCGATAACAGTTGCCGGTACGAGCAAGCAATGGTCGTTGCGGTCTCGGAGAGGGTAGACGCTAGGCAAACGGTCCTCGGCTGCCGTTGTGTCACCATCGATAGCGGGGCTAGAGCGAACCTTCATCGCTTCGGGAGAGGTGAGGGCAGACCGATGAATACGCATTACTCTGCCACACGTCGTGGAGTGAACATGTCGCTCTCTAGCCGTTGAACGGTTATTGCTGTGACGTCACTCCACTACTAACTTGGTGCCCTAACACCGATGGAGCATTTATTACTTGGAGGATCTTCGAAGTATGCAGACGTATGTTTGTACATAGACAAACAAGCACATGATGAAACCCTGTACCGTGCATTCTCCTACACACACACACACACATAAACACACAAAATCTCATATGAAAAAAAAAATCTGAACGATCCATGCACCAGACACTTCAAGGTCACAACGCCTTGACTTCACTGCACAACAAAAAAACTTCACCAAACAACAACCAATAAAAAAAGCAATTAATACGTCATAGTGGTGGGGGGAGGCCGAGAATCAGCTGTAAACAACTACTCATGTATAGAGTTTCAAATTGATTACTTCCTTCCTTTCTTTGGAATATTCTCTCATCTCGATGGTTTTATATTCCCGAAAGTCAAATGCTCGCAAATACTGATCCATTTTTTCATCAAGATATATACTAGTAAGGGTTTCACAACATCTAATATGTCTTGTTTCTAATATCTGTTTAATCTGTTTAAAATATGTTTTTCCGTTAATCAGTTGTCGCCCACATACGAAAGAAGTTGAGAAACTTGTGCGAGCTGAGGACTAACGAGATCTTACCTTTTAACGTGTGATTCCTAAACACATGTGATTCCTAACACATTTAAGTTTTTACTATTTTCTTATAAAAGTTGGACAAGATACTATTTTTTATTTTCGATTTCTTGCTTTACATCCTTTCTTATTTTGTTTCCCTCCTCTTTTATGGCTTTCATCAGATTGACATCTGATTAATTTCCGAAAAAGTTGCTTGTTTCAACCGTCCTAATCAATGTTGCTGGTTTAATTGAATTGCCGAATGTCGCTGTTACTGTTTATTAGTTATGGTGTGAAAGGAAAAACAAAAAATATACCCCTCTGTATTTTAAGACAGATGTAAATTGCTCTACTTCCCCGAGGTTTGATAATTTCACTATTTTTTAGTTTATAGGTACTACCGATTATATTGCAATTATTCAAAGAGCGCTTGACCTGCGTGTAGGATTGTCAACATTTGTCTAAACGTTAATTTTCATTCATTAAACATTAAAGTATGTATACACAGAAACAAACTCATTTCTGCAGTTCATTATAACAAAAGTTAGAAATAGGAATAATAATATTGTATGTTCCGTCTTCACCAGTTTTCTTTCATTTTATTTTCTATTTTCATTTTTCTCTTTGTGTATTTGTCTATTGATGATTTTCACTCAATTTGCAAAATTTGTATTCAAAGCAATATTCGGCTGTGTTTCCTATCCTGATTAAATATATGGAGCGCTCCTAGCGTCAATATATTTGGTCGGTCGCTGAAACAGCAGCAAAAACCTCTGAAGGATGATATGTTACTGATCGGCCCTAAACTTCAGAATGACCTTGTTACTATCTTGCTAAAGTTTCGTATAAACGCGGTAGCATTGATGGCTGATATTCGCCAAATGTATCGGCAAATTTTAGTCGCTATTTTATTGATTTTCTTTGGGTATTATCACCCCCCACAATCTGGAAATTGTAATGGAGCGCTTGACCTGCATGTAGGATTGTCAACATTTGTCTAAATGTTAATTTTCATTCATTAAACATTGAAGTATGTATACACAGAAACAAAAACTCATTTCTGCAGTTCATTATAACAAAAGTTAGAAATAGGAATAATAATATTGTATGTTCCGTCTTCACCAGTTTTCTTTTATTTTATTTTCTATTTTCATTTTTCTCTTTGTGTATTTGTCTATTGATGATTTTCACTCAATTTGCAAAATTTGTATTCAAAGCAATATTCGGCTGTGTTTCCTATCCTGATTAAATATATGAAGCGCTCCTAGTGTCAATATATTTGGTCGGTCGCTGAAACAGCAGCAAAAACCTCTGAAGGATGATATGTTACTGATCGGCCCTAAACTTCAGAATGACCTTGTTACTATCTAGCTAAAGTTTCGTATAAACGCGGTAGCATTGATGGCTGATATTCGCCAAATGTATCGGCAAATTTTAGTCGCTATTTTATTGATTTTCTTTGGGTATTATCACCCCCTACAATCTGGAAATTGTAATGGAGCGCTTGACCTGCATGTAGGATTGTCAACATTTGTCTAAACGTTAATTTTCATTCATTAAACATTGAAGTATGTATACACAGAAACAAAAACTCATTTCTGCAGTTCATTATAACAAAAGTTAGAAATAGGAATAATAATATTGTATGTTCCGTCTTCACCAGTTTTCTTTTATTTTATTTTCTATTTTCATTTTTCTCTTTGTGTATTTGTCTATTGATGATTCTCACTCAATTTGCAAAATTTGTATTCAAAGCAATATTCGGCAGCAAAAACCTCTGAAGGATGATATGTTACTGATCGGCCCTAAACTTCAGAATGACCTTGTTACTATCTTGCTAAAGTTTCGTATAAACGCGGTAGCATTGATTGCTGATATTCGCCAAATGTATCGGCAAATTTTAGTCGCTATTTTATCGATTTTCTTTGGGTATTATCACCCCCACAATCTGAAAATTGTAATGAAGTACTTCATACAAGTGTAGAAAGTGCAAAGTGTAACCGATAAGTTACTCCGATAATTCAAATTAGATTTCAAAAAAGATAGTAACTTGTTTTCATGTTTTTATCTATAAAAAAGAGACGAAAAATTACACAGATACTCATCTTAACGCTTCAGACGCTAAAAACTGCCTCCGTCTTCAGAATTGGAAAATAACTAAGTGAATAACAGTTTTTTTCCGCTGACCTCTTCATTTCCAAACTTCTTTGACAGATATCGACTCGTGTATAAAGTTCTCCATTATAATGAAGAAAAGAGAAATGAAACTTTCTATGTTTTTTACCACTTTTATTTGTAACTAACGTCACTGTAGTTTCGTCCTATACGGACATTTCCAAACTGCAGTAACGTTAATTACAAATAAAATCCATCAATTTATTCTCCATTATAATTTTCATATTTTTCAGATTGTAGAAGGTGAAAATACCCAGAGAAGGTTAGATGAAAACTCTGACTCTCCTTTATAAAAATTTTACCAATTCAATTAATTCCCAGTACTGAATTTTGTTGATCAAATCACACTCAGTCATTCTCCTAGAAATAGTAATCTGATATGCACAATACTACAGAACAGAATAAATCAGATATCAGAAGCGTAATTGATGAAGTAATTCCGACCATTTGATATTGATACGACACTTGTTAAATAATTATCATATCAATTTCCAATAACGTTATTTTCTCAGAAAACCCTACTTGCACATGTTGTTTTAAAGTTATCTGATAACTTTTTCTGTTTACATCAAATATTGACAGTCGGTCTATGCTGCATTGAGGTTATTACTATGAAGTTACAGGGAAGATAATATTATATGCGATCTTCGGAATGATATTTGTACATTTTTTATTCCTTGTGTTCAAATCCCAAGTGAAAATATATATAAGTGTGCGTCATATAAACACAAGTATGAAGCTATTATTCGCCATACAAGATTGAAATTTATAATTTGTAATGTTTCCGATTAACAACTTTTTATTTCAAAAGGATCATCAAATAATCAGGCAAATACACAGTCAATCTAGCATACTAAATTCATTAGTATTTTCTTCAACTTGGCAAGAAAACATTATTTGAGACAAATACTGTCGAGGAAATGGAAAAGCTAACAGAACAATCAATTAAATCTTCAATGTTGAGAGTTGGGTCAACTTCTATACCTATTACTTCGATAAGTGCTTTTTGAATGAAGAAGTTGATGGTGCGACTGACAAAGAATTATATCTGAGGCAGAATAATAAAGTATGAAATACCTAACCGAAAAAGCCACAGCTGAATTTTTATAATTTTATGAAATAGCGATCGCACCGATGAACATAAAAAAAACATCTTTAGGTCCATATAGTAAAATATCAATGAAAACAGACAAACCAAATTTTTTTCAGAGGGACGCTAGCTGGTGGGTAGACGTGGGTGGTTTGTTTCACTCAATCAATCGACCGCTGTGTGAACCGGTGGTTGGAACCCCAGGCCTGGACGATCGATTTTCATTTCCTATCTTCCAACCCGTGTTGAGAATCACACGTTGAAAGGTAAGACCTCGTTAGTCCTTAGTTCGCACAAGTTTCGACTTTTGAGAGTTGTCGTTTGTAGGGGAGCGATAGCTGGTTTACGGAAAAAAATATTTTAACAGATAGAAAAAAGTTAGCATACATATTCTATATGAAATTCCAGTGAATTTTTGATGTATCACGAAAGTGAAAAACAAAATAAGTCTTATTAGTAAGTTTTCATATAGATTTTCATCAAATATCGGCGAGTTTCATTCGGCAATCGTTTTAAAATAAATCAGATTAAAACTTTATATTGATGGTTCTGAGAGAAGAATGAAATTTGTCTCAATACTAACGGAGAAGTGCAAAACCAACCGAATGTTCGTGAATATTTTATATTTTTCAGTGAAACTTCTATCTTAATGACCGGCATTGTGTAAAAAACCCACAGTGGTGCAGAGAAAGTCATTCTTACAATTGGAAATAAGTTCAGCTGCGTGTAATTCATTTGCATTAATCTAGGGAAGCACTGATCATCAAACACCCATTTCATTGAATCATTCACTGTTATCATTCAGAAAATATATTACGTGGAGTAATAGAAAATATTTTGACGCAGTGATCTGAAACTGAATGGACCTGTTTCTTACTGTTTAACCTCTCATAATTTGAAAAATAAGCAAAGCTAAATTAATGGAGGATCTTCTGAATCGTAATACTTGGCATAATTCTCAGTGTTTGTTAATTTTTCAGATTGAAGAAGGTTATGAACCCGAAAAACAGTACGAAACATAGACTCCTCCACAAAAATGTCTTCCAATGAATAGACATATTTCTTTCTTCATTTCAACTAGTTCTGATATTTTGATGTAAATGTTTCATCAAATTAATGTTACGAACTTAAATGAGGAAATACATTTCGATTATAGATATTATAATCGATAATATAATTCGCAGAAGAAGAATTAAATGATAAGTATGAAACAGCAATCTCCAAGATTGTTTTTCCATATTACTTCATAATATTTTGTTACTGATTGCGTATCTATATCAATTTGGCAATAATGAAATTTTGAAATCAATGTTAAGCCATTGAAAAAAGGCAGGAGAGTGTCAGGTTGAGAGTCACATGTTTGCTTTTTTCTAAAATAGGGTGACATGTGGGAAAAGAACCCATGTGAATGTTGATAAAATGGTTAAGGCTCTCGCGGCTGAGGTCTTCAGAATAACTATATTCCAGGTTTGAAGGCTGTGGTTTTCTGGAATTGCTCCAAAAAATCAACGGCCTTCAAACCCGAAAAATAGTTACACATGTGAATCTTCACTAATGTTTCAATATATCGCTATATCGGCCCGCAAAAGTTCTCATAATTAGGGCTTGGCTGAATCACGAATGTATTGCTGAATCAACTGTCCCCAAAAGACAATCCTAAATGGGTAGAGGTAATGACATTTTCTCTTACGAAGACGTAATATATGGAATCGTCAGAAGACCACGCACAAATTTTAAAAACGGATAACGCTCCCCAAAGCGGTCAGTTGCAAAACCAATCTTCAATATTTACCACCGAACGAGATTCGTCATCAGTGTTTCTCTGTAGCTACCACTACAAGGTAGTTAGGAATTCAGAGCTCAAAAACAAAGCATTCATGATTTGACAATAGACAGCACTTTGCGGCCCACCACTGGTGCTAGGCTGAACTATGAATGCAATGCTGGACTCAACTGTCCTCAAAGGGGTAAGTTTGAATAAGTAAACGCGATCCCATCTCCACTTACCGAATAAACGGGATTCCCCAAGATTCAACATTAACCGCCGAATGAGATTCTTCCTCTGTCTTTTTCGGTAGTTTCCAATCTTCGTTTGTTGTTTTAGGGTATCAAGGTTGCTTGTCATTTTTGGTTCTTCAAATAGGCAGATAGCTCTTTTCTGGATATACCCCAGCTGCCTCAAAGAGCAAGCAATAAATACTCATACATGTGAGCAACATTTCAAAGAAGTTCTGAGCTGATCGTTTTTTAAGGACAAAACATAAAAACTACAGGAAAATCCTTAAGGCACTCTTAGATCAGTGCCTGTGCGAAAGTAGAGATTTACATTGTATTTGAATCACTGGAGATTAAATCCATTTGGAAAAACGTTCTCAGGAAGTTTATTCCACATGAACACCGTTCTCCAAATGGAAGAGTTCTTAAACAGCGAACTTAAAGATGTACTGAGTTGAATCTTGAAACGATGAGTAGCCACAGTTTGACGCGTATTTTTAATATGTTTCGCTCTTGGTGGAATCAAATGTGCCAAATCACTCGAACACTTTCCCTGAAAGTATCTGTAGAAGAGAGACAAATCTCCAACTTTTCTTCGATGTTCCAGACTATCTAGGTTGCAAGTGATGTTCGCGTATCCAATCAGGCGAATGGTTCTTTTCTGGATGGAATCCAGCAGCTTCAGCAACTCCAAAGAAGGTCTGATCTGAGCTCCATAAAGCATCAGAAGTTGCTGAGGTGTGTACAGTTTTCTGGTTCGGAACAGTGTTCCGAGCTTTTGAGAGGCAACCTTTGCAATTCCAGCGACATGATTGTGCCAAGCCATATTGGTGTCCATTTTAACCCCCAACAAACTTATCGAAGTAGAAAGCGGAATTGTCTGACCTGACATTATTATATCCGGTTCAGAGACATTTATCTTTTTGGAGAAAACCGATGTTATTTGTGGCATTGAATTGAACCTGGTTACTTTCATCTCAATTCGAAATTACTTCTAGATCCTCATTGAAATATTCAACCTCCTGCTGCCGATGAAGATGTGCATCCGCAGCTGATGTCCTGGAATCCAAATGTAATAACGAGACAAGTGTGCTGTCGTCAGCGAAGCAATATTTTGAATTCTTCGTTTTTCCCAATAAGTCGTTGATATACAATAAAAAGAGGGTTAGAGACAATATAAGTGAAGCTTTGAAATTTATTGAGGTGTATACCACTTACTGGTTCGGAATAGTTTTGTAAGTTTCTGAGAGTAACTTCTGCTATTTCTATTGGTATACGATTTGAGACCAAATAAATCAATCGATGCAGCTAGCGGATTTGTATGCCCTGACATTATTATTTCCAGCTGTGCCCCATTTACTTTCTTAATGAAACTTCGTGCCTGAGTTCTCGAAGTATCAAATTCTACCATCAACTCAAGTCGAAATTATTCCCAGATTATCATTCACATATAGTGTACGCCAGAAGAGAAGGAAAGCAAAATACTATACTTTTGTTTTAGATGGTTTTCGGGTTTCGCCGTGGTCTTTTTTGGTTATGATTTCCAAACGTTTCGACTGCAACTACGACAGTCATCTTCAGTGGCGTGGTCGAAGTACTCTTCGTGTTTTAGTTGACACTGCATTGCTATATTATACTTTTGATTTTTTCCAATAGGTCATTGGTGTATAATAGAGGAAGAATTGAAGACGATATTGATTTTTGGAAAAACCAGTTTTGGTTGTGAACGTATTCGAGGAAAAACCATCGATCTAGTAAGACATAATATTCAAATTTGATTAGTAAACATTCATATCAAACACGGTCAGAGGCCTTTTTCTCTTAATTTTTCCAACAAATTCAGAGGAAACAGAAACAAACAAAATAAAAAAAATCTGTTCAAAGTTTGTTTTTCCGTTAATCAGCTGTCGCCTCCATACGAACGACAACTCTCAGAAGTTGAGAAACTTGTGCGAGCTAAGGACTAACGAGGTCTTACCTTTTAACGTGTGATTCCTAACACGAAATTAAAAAATTGAAAGAAAAGTATATGTGAGTTGAGTATAAAAGAAAAGATGGTAATGATTAGGTTATTCAATGTAGAAAACTTCTTCATTTTTTAGTATATATTAAAATTTTGTGGGTTTTCGACAATGAAAAGCTTGAGGTTGTGTTTGAATTTATTAATTTTTTCAATTATTTTCAATTCTACTGGGAGTAGGTTGTACAATTTTGGACCATAGTAGAACACGAATCTTTGTGTATGGCTCTTCTTATAGAGTGGTATTTCAATGTTCAATTTCTCGATTGCTCTAGTTTTTACTGTTGTATGAGTTGAATAGTTGCTGAATTTCGGGAACATCCATAAACACAGGTAACTATATAATGATCCTACCTTAAGTAAATTCGTCTCTTGATATAGATAATCCGTTGAGAATCGTCTGTTTTATTTTTCAATATTATTTTCAAAATTGAGTTCTGTGCTATTTGTAAACTATTGATGTGGTTGTTGAAAGTACCACCCCATGATGTTATACAATATCTTATAATAGATTCTGCCAACGACCGAGAATATCTCTGAGAGTATAAAATTTACGCATCAGTAGTCTCATCCTTTGTATAACATATGATACTTGTTTGTCCCATCTCATACGTTGATCTATAAGTCCCAGATATGTAATGGATACTGTTTTTTCTATAACTGGGCATTTGCAAGTGAAACTATTCGTGCAAGTTATTTTGTGCAATTTAAGTTCATTAATTTGTGGCTGATCATCTGCATTCAACGAAAAAGCCATAAATTTTGTTTTTTTAATATTCAAACTCAATAAATTATTGAATCATTAAAGGTGGTATACATTCTGATTGATTGCCCAATATAATGCATCATTCCTCAATAATTTATATTGGCCAGCTTTCCGAAGAAAGAATTGAAGACAATATAGATTTTTGGGAATACTATAATATAATTCCAAAATAGTGGCCCTAAATTGTCAAAAATGACGGTGACGTTTTTGCCTTAATCTGTCTTTGTTATCCGTTATTCCATGCCTATTTAGCTGCGTGTAATCGATTTCAATAGAAGATGATAAAATATATTATAAAATCACAACCTGACAACAATGTTTTCGTTTTAATGCAATAACATTTCTGGGAATTTAGTGCCTACTATGATGGAATTTGAGAATAGTTTTGATGGTGAACGAATCCAATAGAAAACCATCGATCTATCAAGCTATATTTCAAAGGCTTTTGAAATATAATGTAACATTCCAGTTTCCCACTTTTCATTTTGTACTGTTTGGAAGACAAGCTGAACACAAAAAACCCTTTTTGCCAGTTTTGGATGTAGATTGTAACATACCGATTATTTAAATTTCTATTTTATATTTTCACAGATCTGGGATTTTTCTGAGCACTCCACAGTAGTACTACAAATAAATCATAATCAAAATGCTGACACCTATTCAAAGTCCATATTGTTTATTCTGATTGTTTTTATTCATGTTACGGTTAGGTATACAAATAGACGTCAACTAGTAATCTTCTTCTTTTGTTGAGTCATAGAGTTCATTTTCATAGTGTAGTGTGAAGTAAAGTGAGAAATGAGGTACAGAGAGAGATATCTACTTTTTAGTAGTGTCATATTTAGAATCAGAGCATTTTTTCTTTGTCTGACTTCATAGAGAGAACACGTAGTGGTGATTCAGGTAAAATGTTTGAGAATCATCCACAAGAATGAATTCCATCCTTTGAGTTCTACGAAGCAACATCACCAATATCGTTGAATCACCAAGATCATAGAATCACCATGATCACAGGATCATAAAAAATCATGGAACCGTAAAATCGTAAAATCATAAAAAGTATAGGATTATGAAAAGCATTAGAATCAATAAAAGTATAAGCAGAAAAGAGAAATGAAACTTTCTATGTTTTTACCACTTTTATTTGTAACTAACGTTACTGCAGTTTCGTCCTATGCGGACATTTTCAAACTTATACAATAAACTTATACAATGAACTACAAGATACAATAAGTATATTGTATACTGTAGAGTGTATTGTATAATAAATTAGTTTTTTGTATGAGTTTGAAAATGTCCGTATACGACGACACTTGAATTTCTATTAAAAAAAATAAAACAAGAACCGACCTGGGCCCTTGCCTCCGCATATCAAGAGTTAGTCATTCCAACTGGACAAATGTCCGCTTCCTTACTCCAGAAACGAATAAAGAAACTTTAAAATCAAGCGCAACGACCAAGATTCTCCGTATTTCTACTTTGAATTATTTCAAAGGTGGTATATAAAAATTTCGCCTTGTGATATTTTATCCTAGAAATCATATTGAAGCATTCCAAATATTCAATAATGTTCATTAGCCGGCTTTCTCCATGATTCTTAACATCAGTAATAGCAAGTTAGTTTACAGTTGTTTGAAATATTTTTCTTGCAATGTTTGTGTATCTGCTGAATTCAAGTCGTCTGATAACATGAACCATTTCTTTATAATTCTACAGAACGTTGGTGGAAGTTGGTTGGTGCATTTTCAAGGACGATGAGGTACTTCATCAGGACCAGAGGCTTTCTTGATGTTGAGCTCTTTCAGTATTCATCTAATGAGACCCTGTCAAAAATCTGGCATTGTGAATTGTAAAGAATTTCAATAAAGGATGGTGTTTCTTCCTGAAATCAACTGTGTCAACAAATTGTTCTTGTTGAACCATTCTTTGTGTTGACGGTGCGGAGTTGTGGAGTTGGTGAAAATTTGACTAGCGGCTAATTAATCAGTAAGTAAGTTTTATTGAAACATGTGTTATCGTTAGGAGGTCACTAGATTGGTAAAGAAGGAATATCATCCATGTCTCATATAATAGTCTCAGCTGCTTTTTCAGCAGTTGAAACGAACGTCTAGCCAGGTGAAAGTTCGAGTGTTTTCTCTTTTAGCAAATCTATAGTGTGCGATTTTTGTTGTCATTCAGCAGTTTTTGTAATTCATTCAAAACTGAAATGAGTCTTAGACAATCAACCTCAACTTAGACTTCACTGTAAATATTTAATGCTTAGGATCGGTTGCGAAGTTTAGATTTGAAAGGCCAGCAAATTCACATTTTGTTAGTATTTTTTACTACAAAAACTGCATATTTGAAGACCTTAGTGTCTTCCAGAACATAAATGGATGCATCGTCAGACTTGAAACAAACACTGTGATACGATCAAATTGAACATTATTACTTCATTTGCAAATGATTCTGCAGGACGATATCCTCGAATAAGCCTTAGCTTCCAGAATTTTTTGACTCTAGAATCGTCTCCATGTAGGTATTTTTTTTCAGCCCTAAATTTATTCTGTAGCTCCTGAGAATCATATATAGAACAAATCTACTATGAATATTGTTGCCAATAATGACTTATGACAAAGCTGCTTTTGTTTGTTTATTGTCTGTCAATGCCACCTTGAATTAGCAATCGAACCACTTCATAAATAACAAACGGCGAATCGGCGTCGTGTGTTAAATTACAATTTTGTCAGCATTTACGCCCGTCCCACACTTCGACCGATCGTGAGGATGATTAACGGTGGTCGAAATCAATGTAGGCAGATCATGTATAGAAGAGTTTTATGTCTCGTTGTGTGACATTATACGTCGAAAGTACAGTAAGCTTCGTTAGGGAATTATAAACGGTCGCCCGGTCGTGTCTCGTTGCCGGATTATTTATTCTTATTTTGCCTTTGTGCGGTGATTCAACAGAAATCAATACGCAGACCGTTTGGGTTCTGTAGTCATTTTTGTGCTACGACGATATGTTATAGTTTTCAAGTACTGATTTTAACTGAATTAATACTCATTTGAATCTATACTTACAAATGCGAAAGTCACTCAAAAAATCTGTTTTTCCGTTAACCAGCTGTTGCACCCCTACGAACAACAACCCTCAGAAATCGAAACTTATGCGAGCTAACGATTAACGAGGTCTTACCTTTGAACGTGTGATTCCTAACACGGATTGGGCGATAGCAAGTGAAAATCGATCGTTTGGACTTTATAGCTTGTTAAAATAAAATAATGTTGTTGGGTTTACTGGATAAATTTGGATAGGCAATATTGTGAAATTAATTTTTATATAGTTGAAAAACTCCAGTAATATTCATATATATTATCACTCATCTAAAGATTACCGTTAATCTCATATTTGCATCTTTATCTGATGTCGGTTGCAATGCAACATTGGTGAAGGTATTAGTTAGAGAAATAGTTCCAAATCATAGATAATCTAAACATGTAAAAATATGCATAGTTTATGCTGTATGCATGCATGTTTTATATATACTGCTCGATCGATCGCAAACCTTTCTCAAAACATCTCCGATTGAGCAAAATTTGAATATAATGGAAGATTCCATTTTGTTTTGAAATTCATGATCGCTGTGATCACAGTTTTCCTCTGTTACATAATGTATTTAATCAAACGATCTTTATCAGTTTTTGATATAATTGTAAACGGTTTATATTACTTCATATAGGAGCCTTTTAAAACTCTATTCATACAAACATTGACATGGCAGATAAGTATTTTTGTGTGCATGAAATGCTTAAGGCAACTATCGTATTTAATTTGAAAATGATTATTATTGTATCCGTCCAAATAACTTTTTAGTAAGCTATTCTTGAAAGATAGATGTATTCCATCGCAGACTTTTCTTTAGACATATACAGTGCGTTACATTTAAAACGGGCCACCCTGAATAACTTTTGGTACAATGATTTGCAGGAAAAATAAAAAAACCTGTCAACCATAGTATACAGGGGGACACATTTTGACATAATCACATTTGATGTTACTTCCCTTATTGCACCCCCAGAGCAAATCACCAATTTTTTTTAATGGATCACCCTATATTGTTCCGCATTATCAGATGCTCCATGATGAGCAAACTTCAACAAAGTATAAAACATATGATCTGAAGCTTATGGTTCGGGAGCTACAAATTATTTTAGTTGAAAACAAGCCACCCTGAATAACTTTTGAAACAATGATTTTCTGGAAAAATAAAAAACACCTCAACAATAGTATACACGGGGACACATTTTGACACATTTTCATTTGATCTAACTTTCCATATCGCACTCCCAGAGCATGTCAGAGCAATGGATTTATTCTATTTTATTATCAGATTTTCCATGATGAACAGATTTCAACAAAGTAAAGTACATTGTGGTCTGAAGCTCATAGTTTGAAAACTGAAAATTATTTGAGTTGAAAATGAGCCATTCTGAATAAACTTCTGTACAATCTGTTACCTAGATTTCATAGGTGTTTTTGTGAAGTATACTTCAAAAAATTCTTATTTTGCCTAGTTGAGTTTGAGTTCGATACTCTCTTCATTTTATATTTGTCTCATTCTACAATAACGATTACCTAGCAGGTGAAATTACAATTTGTGAATTCTTGAGAGGCTATGATTTATACGATTCGAGAACGGATATAAACAGTGAGTTTGTACTACCAGAATGGAAATAGTGCTAGAGCTGCTGCCCGTATATTCATTGATAATCATCCAGGAAAAAATGTACGACACAAATACGTTTCGGAATCATTGAACAAATTTATGGAAACTGGATCTGTTAACAATAAAAACCACAACCGTTCAAGAGTTGTCAACGATGAATCTATTTGTACTGAAATTTTAGGGTACGTTGGACTAATGAAAAATTCGCAATCTCTTACAAAGTTATCTCGAGAATCAGAAATCAGTCGTACAAATGTTGTCAGGATCCTTCATAAGTACACATTTCATCCATATCAGAATAGACTAGTTCATGAATTGAACGAAGATGATTTTTATAGACGTATCGAGTTTTGTGAAAGTCTCACTGAACGGATCAACTTTCATCAGAAATTCTTGCATAAAATTTGTTTTTTGGATAAATGTACGTTTAGTTTGAATGGAGAGATACTAATCTTCATTTATACCGTCAAGTTCATACCCAACGACCTCAATTGTTGAATGTTTGGGCAGGAATTTCAGGTGACCACATCATAGGACCTTTTTTTTACACGATTTATATTAGCTTCACCTGTATGTATGCATGTTTGCTTGCTTATAACTCCCAAGCTCGGGATCTGTAATGACAGAATTATCGACATTATTGCTTGATCTATTCGCGGGCAGATGGCGCTGTACGTAACATCCTTGATATTTTTCGATATATTAGCGGGCAGACGGCGCTGTACATACCCTCCTTGATATTTCTCGATCTATTCGTGGGCAGATGGCGCTGTACGTAATTTCCTTGATAGGCTGTTCAAAAGAAAATCAAAATAAAAATGGATCTTAACAATTATAACTGTTAGCGAAATTCTGTACCACAGATGAAATATTTAGATAATTAAATATTTTCAATTGACATTACATATCAAATCAACAGATTGATTTGGAAAATAAATATAGTTTCAAAAACTAAAAAAACTATTTCGTTTTTGAATACATTTATATTCTCCTCAATTGCTTTATTGATGCAAAGTATTATTCGATTCTCTAACATATCGAACTATTTATCACTAGTCAAATTATCATCGATATAAATATAGTTTAAAAAACCAAAAAACACGCTTTTAAAGAACATTGAACTAAAAAGTAAAAAATTATTAAAAAAAAAAAAGCTTATTAAAACAATAACGATCGAAAAATACTAGTATTAGTATACATACTGAAAATTATTGTTTTTTGATGAGGTAATGATACTTTTCTTTCATTTGCTAGTGCCTACCGTAAAATAAGCGAAAAATTTCATATCTCGTACATCCTCTAGGTACGATTAAATTGGAATATTTATTTAAGTAAATACTTCAACATCCTTAGGTACGACGTATTTTGGCCGTTTTAATCTCTTAATCAAAACACGAACCTTCGCCAGTCACGAGTGCTAACATCCGGTCGAGGCGACACACTGACTTACAATAACGGAAAAAGAATATTAAGCTTACCTACACCTCTACTGGATGTACCGACAGCGTTAGGTGAGGAATGCATAAAACATAACCTAACTCAACAAGATATCGATTCGTGGACATCATTGAAAATGACGGAGGTGACGTGAAACGGCTTTTCTGAGAATGGAGGATTCCAACTCGTGGAAAACAGTCTCGGACACATATATTTGTTCAAATAAAATGAGCAAACTTCAATTGAATGACTCATTCAATTCAATAAATTTCGACAAGTAGTTAACACTTTAAAATTAGGAGTCAAAAAACTAAAGTAATACGTATAACATCTTATAAGGCTAATAAATATAGTTTAAAAAACTAAAGAACACGCTTTTAAAGAACATCAAACTAAAAAGTTGAAAATATTTTTTTAAGCTTAAAACAATATCGAACGAAAAATAATAGTATTATTGTGAAAAAAGCGACGGACGGTTGTTATACAAAAAATATGGCACATATTTCGTTATTGTTTTATGCTTATCTGAAAAATATTTTCAACATTTTAGTTCGTACAGCGCCATCTGCCCGCGAATATATCAAGCAATAATGTCGATAATTCTGTCGAATACAGATCCCGATATGAAAAGAAAAGTTACAAACAAACATACATATATAGGTGAGGCTAATATAAAGCGCGAAATAAAAGTTGGGTATACAGCGTGTCTGACGGTCGATGGTAGGTTAGACGTTTCTGGAAAACGCAAAGCATGATTTTTCTGAAAATTTCACCTCTCACATTTCCTTACCTGTTCTATCGATCTAAAATATTTTCAGCATTGCGGCGTTGCCACTTCCACCAAAAAGTCCTAGCAACTTTATTTTTTTGAATGGAACACCCCGTATATTAATACATTTTTGGAATTGCTCTGGTACTTTAATACTTTTTTGTTGATAATGTCCTTTACCTATCTTTATCTGTTTTCGAGATAAAAAATAAATTGTGCTAAATATGGTACAAAACATAGCCTTAATTGAAATTAAGTACGTACATCAGTACTCTCAATTCATGAAAAGTTGATATTCTAATGATAGTTTGGACGAACTCGAAATATTCAAATAACACCAAGAAATCGACTCCATATCATACAGGGCGTGCTAAAATTACTATTATTTCCATTGTGCATAACAGTAGTCAAAAGTTCATTTTTGCAAATGAAACCCCCTGTATGTTACTCGGTAAATTGAAAGATGGTGAAAAATGCTTCAAGATGATATTTCATGTCCCTATATCTAAATCGTCAAGTTTTCTCAATGAAGTCGCTTCTTCTAGAAACATTTTTTTTTAGAATTTGGATTTAGGTAGCAGTGGAATTATCGAGCTTATAGCAGTTCGGTTACTTTCATAAGTAATTTACGAAGAGTTATCGACGGTGTTTCGAATCATCTTCCAAAATGAATGCAAATATCGATTATTCAAACGAAGTTCTTATGAAATTACTTATTATACACATGAACAAAGTGATCCAATCATTGACAGAACGTGTAAAAAATTCAACCAAATGTATCCTGAATTAACACCAATGAACGAGAGGAAGTTTGTAAGGTTACAAAATAATTTCCTTAACTATGGCTCAAAGTTTCCAGAGAACAACTGTACCAAAAATCAGTCATTTCTAGGTAAAAAGTAAGATTTTGTGGGCTAAAACATGTGAAAGTGCAGACAATAACACAATAGGATGATTCAAAATAACAAAATTGTAAACAAAATATCACATTTTCACAATAAATGCTGAAAATGTTGTCCATTACATTCTAAACACTTTAAAATGTTTTTTGTACGCGACTTGTGGTTGCTTTTTCAATTTCCTGGGGATCCAGATCTTCAAAACTCCGCACTATTCGCCGTCGCAATTCTTCTTTGGTAGGTACTGGAGTACTGTATAACCTTTCTTTCAAAACACCCCATAAAAAAAAGTCAAGTGGCGTGAGATCGGGTGATCTCGGTGGCCAAGCCTACGGCCCTAAACGCCTAAACCAACGATCGTCGAAGAGTTCGTCAAGTTTCTTGGAAACTTTCTGGGTGGAATGAGCTGGCGCTCCGTCCAGTTGAAACCACGATTTCCTATATTCCTCTAAAGGTAAATTTTCAAGAAAGTAGGTTACAGTCGCTTTTAATATTTGGAGATATATCTCTGCATTCAGTGTGTCTTCATAAATAAAAAAGCTAATTTTATTGTTCTTCAGAATACAGAAAACATTCAGGTCAATTTTTTTTAAAACCCATTTCTTTTGTAACATGAGGATTATGATCAGCCCAAAAATATTTATTCCTTCTATTGAAAATACCATCCCTCGTAAATTTTTATTCGTCTCTCCAAATTATTTTTGACAAAAATTCCCGATCTTCCTGTGTATGAATCAAAAGGGATTCACAAAAATGCATTCTACGTTCGAAGTCTTCTGCTTTTAGAGCTTCAACTTTGGTGAATTTATACGGATGCATTCCGTGATTTTTCAAAATTCTTTATACTGAAGCATGTGATACATCTAAATTTTTCTGCACTGCGAATGGAAGCTTCTGGATATGCATAAAAATATGCCAAAACGTTAACAGTATTGTCCTCATTTGAAGTAACAGGTTTTGGTAATGTTGAAGGCGCTTTTAACATGGAGCCATAGTTGAGGAAATTATTTTGTAATCTTACAAACTTCCACTCGTTCATTGGTGTTAATTCAGGATACATTTGGTTGAATTTTTTACACGTTCTGACAATGATTTGATCACTTTGTTCATGTGTATAATAAGTAATTTCATAAAAACTTCGTTTGAATAATCGATATTTGCATTCATTTTGGAAGATGATTCGAAACACCGTCCATAACTCTTTGTAAATTACTTATAAAAATAACCGAACTGCTATAAGCTTGATAATTCCACTGTTACCTAAATCCAAATTCTAAAAAAAATAATGTTTCTAGAAGAAGCGACTTTATTGAGAAAACTTGACGATTTAGGTATAGGGACATGATATATCATCTTGAAGCATTTTTCACCATCTTTCAATTCACCGAGTGATATACAGGGGGTTTCATTTGAAAAAATGAACTTTTGACTACTGTTATGCACAATGGAAATAATAGTAATTTTAGCACGCTCTGTATGATATGGAGTCGATTTCTCGGTGTTATATTTGAATATTTCGAGTTTGTCCAAACTATCATCAAAATATCAATTCTTCATGAATTGAGAGTACTGATGTTCTCAATTTCAATTGAGGCTATGTTTTGGACCATATTTGGCACAATTTATTTTTTATCTCGAAAACAGATAGAGATAGGTATAGGAATTTATTAACAAAAAAGTATTAAAATACCAGAGCGATTCCAAAAATGTATTAATATACGGGGTGTTCCATTCAAAAAAATTAAGTTGCTAGGACTTTTTGATGGAAGTGGCAAAGCCGCAATGCTGAAAATATTTTAGATCGATAGAACAGGTAAGGAAATGTGAGAGGTGAAATTTTCAGAAAAATTATGCTTTGCGTTTTCCAGAAACGTCTAACCTACCATCGACCGTGAGTCACGCTGTATATCTACTGTTCGAATATAAGCGATGGGAAACATTTAAATACTTCTGATAATGAATCGGCTGATTCCATCAAATATCTTAATGAATACTTGAACAACCCAGTGGCAGCCCTGGGGTACGACTTGCAGGACAGACGCCCAGGAGCTCGCTATGGGGCCCTAATGTTTAATTGAAAGTATAGATGTAAACAATCAAACATTGGTTTTTATTAAAAAGTATATCAAGCATATCGAAACTTCCAAACGTTAATCACGGACAATGAACTGAAAATTTAATGAATTTGAATTTCGCTCTCATCATAACTACGATGTGCTGCACCATTTTGTTACTGCCACTGTTTTCAATAATTTTATTCGGGGAATTTCCATATGACGTCCGTCAACTTTTACCCACTGATCAACCCGCTTTCTCAGATAGCCGTTTATTTAAAGAAATGATGATATAATCTCGGTACTAAAATATATAATAGAAAAAATGTAACCCCAAAAGTGGAGTCGTACTGAGATTCATTACCACAGCACCAGCGCTAGTTACGTCTGTAGAAAGGAGGTTATCAAAATTTTAAAAATATTGAAACATTTGTAGGGTTTTTTCTACAACTATTCAGTTCAGAAATATGTCATTCCTTTATTGATTTTTATTTTGTATTACATATAAAAATTTTATTGGAAATTAACTTTTCATAACTGCATTATAGAGCAGTCGTCCAAAATATCTATCTGCTTGAGTTTTTTATGTTGATTCTTTTATTATCATTTTTACTCATCATTTCCGTATTTTCTCATCGCATATCATTGAAATACTCCCTTCTCTCGAAGCGAAAGTTCATTGCCGAAGAACAGATTAATATTTAGAACGACAGACAACACTTGGGATGTTTCGAGTAGGTACTCATAGTTAACACTTTTATGGATTGAGACAAGAAATTCGGGCACAAGTGGTTGACCCTTCTCGATTACATTTATGACCCCGTCCATTTTGTCAGTGATTATTGTTCGAGAGTTACTTTGAACACATTTCTTAGCCGATGCAGTCTATTCATGGATTTCGGCCGCGGGAACTAATCCTAATTGATTTTCCCCGCCACGAGGTTACACTGTGTTATTAATAAATTTTATTATTTGTAAACGCTGTGTCTGTCTGATGATTAATAATTCACCTATCACCAGTCCGACACATTTTAAAATATTCGATGAATCAATATGCTGTGTTGGTAAAATCAAACCAAATATTTCTAAGCAGATTATTATTATATAAGCAGATTGTTCTCATATGGTTGGGAGTTTTCAAGTATACATTTTTATATAAAGGTTTTATCGAAAGGAAAATATTTGATCAACCTACATCCTTTTTTCCCGACGTCCCTTTTCAACGCAATTAGCCATTCTAGAAGAAAATTCACCTTCTGTGTGTAACTGAATTGTTACACTACTTGAAGTGGCTGTTTACACAACTCAACAAGTCCGGTTTCATAGTTCAAATCCGCCTCCCAAAAGGTCAAGCTTCATCTAACCGATTTAATAATGCTGGACAAAAATGGCGTTTGGACAGTTAATAACGTGGGATTTAGTAACATCGGTTGTTAGAAATACTCATGCCCTGTCAACGTGGTGAATGTTTTACATTCTGCAACAATGTGTTGACGTAAATGATCTATAGATTGCTGATTGAGTTTCACAAATTGTAATCATTGAATTATTACAAAAAATCAAAATGACCAAAACCGAGTAACTTTGCAGGCTACTTCACTCGTCGTCTCTGACTTTTCCATTAACCAGAAAATCTCTCATTTGAATTCTGGGCAGGGCCTCAATCTTGATGAAATGTCCATTTATTCTCATTACTGTATAGGGTTTTTCCTACAACTATTTAGTTTAGAAACATTTCATTTCTTTATTGATTTTAATTTTTGAATTATAAATTCTTGTTAGGTAATTAACTTTTCATAACTATATTATCAGGCAGTCGTACAAAATATCCATCTGCTTGGGTTTTTATGTTACTTTCTTTCTTTTTATTTCTACTCAGCATGTTTGTATTCTTCATGGCAAATCATTGAAATACTCTATTCTCTCCAACCCAATGGTTATTGCCGAAAAACATATGGATATTTAGAACAAAACCATTTGGGATGTTCGAGTAGGTAGCCATGGATTAAGATTAGGGCCCAAGTGGTTGACCCTTCTCGAATATATTTATGACCCCGACCATATTGTCAGTGACGATTATTTCGAAAATGACTTGTGAAATATTTTTTGCCAGAGGCATTCATTCATTCTGTTCTGAGATTTCGGCCGGGAACTAATCAGAATTCTCATTCGCCTCGCCACGAGGTTACTCTGTTATTTTGCTGTTTGTTCATTTGTTGGTTTTTTAATGAATTTTATTATTTGTAAACGTTATGTCCGCCAGATTAATAATTCACCTATCACAATCAATACACAATTGGTTTTAGAAGTGAATGAAAGATTAACATTCGTTTTTGACCAAATTTTTTTATAACGTCATATCATGACCAATCTTTTGGTTATTTTCAGTTTCTACAAAGTTTCTGGACCTGTATTAAGGTTTCAATTACAATTATAATTTTTTTCACTTTGTACAAAGTGAAAATATTCAAAACGTTGGATAGAAACCGAACGGACAGAAACTTAAATGAATATGAGACAGTCACCGAGATGTTCAAAAAATATCTACTCATTTTCCATTGACTAAAATAAGATTTCGTTCAGTTTTGGATCATACAATTCAATAAAATATCAAATTTACTAATATTTCATAATATATCTGATATGAAACTTAATGATTACTTAAAATTTATTTATAGGTTAATTTCACATTCAATTAGATAAGCGAGGAAGAATATTTTTGGAAACAAGTCGAAATAGTTCATTATTTGAATATTGATGCGGCCATACTCAGGTATCACGCATGATGCGAACTCCAAAAAAATACTAAGTCAAATTTCTACTCGCATCTCCCTTACTGGTCTAGAAACTTCTGGCGTGTGTGAATCCACGAAAACACTTTTCTCACATTGGAACTGTAACACCTTTTGAAATTAATTTACCAATTTCATTAGTTCAGATCATCTGGTGATTGTTTTTCTTCAATGAGTGTTCAATTCATTGTTTTTCAACACTTGCTGAAGGTATTATCGAATTCGGCAAACACAAGGGAGTAGAAACTCGTCTAAAATTTTACGCGTTAAACGTGTCAACTGTAGAGTCAGAATGGCAGGATAAACAATATCCATCCAACAAACAAAGCAACCCAAACAAATATAGATGCGTGATCAAGGCATGATCATCACGCACATTTGTATTTATTGGGCGAAATAAGCAAGCCTCCTCACGATGGCCAATCAAATTCAACTGCAATCGGCTGGCCGAATTCATTGTTACACTGTTGGAGTGGTCAGTTACGATTTAACGACTGTGGTGTGTGCATATACGGTATTTCAAAGTTCACTGATACGCCTGAAGAAACTAATTTGTGTCCCTACACTGCACTTGAAAACATTCCTATACCCAGTCACATTTTATTTAAAAAAAATTATAAAATTTCGGTCTTCCCTTAGTGCGACTCTGTACAAGCAGCCTTGTTTGGAAAATCACGTGCACTATGTATAATAATGTTTTGCTATTTCAAAGGGGAAGGAAGTCTTGGTCAGCACCAGAATGTGAAGTTGAAAAAATAAATTATTCTTCAAGAGGAGTAGTTTCATCTTTTTCCATTGGTGGAAATAATAACAACTTACAAGAAATAAAATTTTGAACTTAGATTGAAACATTCCAACCTACACTCGTATAATGGTAGAAGATTTTTTTATGTACGAAACATTTGAGAGACAATCAATCAAGCAGTCCCGGGAGTACTTTAAGTTAATAGATTTCTATGTTTTTCAGTTATTTCGACTGAATGAGTTTATCGAAGAAACGCCGCCAATGGAGAAAAATATATAGCACAATACCTGCGTTCTATTGTTTTAACGTGTGACCATACAATGCTGATTTCATTCATTCATTTGTTTCATAACGGTCTTATGCCAGATGCAACTGGGTACTTAGTGATAGACGTCTGACATGTTTATTAACTTCATTGTGATGGTCTCCATTGTCTTTTTATCTGCGCAGAGGTGCCATCTAATTGGTGACATTTTCTGCGGTTCAATACACGACAGATATTTTTATGTATAGCCATTCGTCGACGTTGAATTGATGTACAATTAGTCGAGAATTTCTGGTGAATTATTGAGTAGAATGTGGAGAAATTTTGATGTGCAGTGAATCCAATTAGATTTGAAAGTTTGTGGAATGTGACATATTTGCCATATTTCAGAACAAAATGAAAGTACATAAATTATACACAATTAATTCACATCATAAATGATATATCATTTTTTGGAAAAAGGAAAACGACCTGTTGTTCCTTGAAGAGGACCATGTGGAAATATCAAATTTTGAGGTTGAGGTTGACATACGACAAAATTTGATATTTCCACATGATCCTTGTTCAGGAACAACAGGTGGTTTTTCTTTTTTCAAAAAATTATATATCATTTTATGATGTCTCCACCTTCCTGAGGTTATTTTTTGGTCTCTAAACCTATATTATATTTTGTGTCTACATTTTAATCATCCTGCCGCCTAACCTCACATACAGTGTAAGTTGGGTGTTTGACTGATCCCTTTTTATAGATCTAATCTGTCTTCTTATCTATATTGTAGCATCCCTGATGATGATTGATTGATTGATTGATAGCACTTTATTTCCAAGAGGCATTCACCTAATTACAGGAAATGCACAAAGCTGTTGATGAAAATATATGCAAAACAGTATAATTAGATAAAAAAAGATTGCTACAACTAAAAGAAAAATAAGTAGAAATAGAAATATATCACAAGAAGCGAAAAGCGAAAGTAATCACAGTTAAAAGGTTCTAGTGAGAATACATTTAAAAATAAAACTTTGAGAACTGTGATTAATAAGGCACATATCACATATTGAATTATAGTCGTTTCAAACTGTTATTTGTTCTGACAAGATCACAGTAAAATGTCGTTTGATATCTGGAATTGAGGCGTGGGGTGCGGAAGTTGATCATTTGTGAAAGAGGGGCACACGAGATCTTATTGTTTATAGCAGTTTGTGAAGAAAGGAGATTGTGACAAAAAGTTGTCGTGTATTCAGAGATATTACATTAAATTGATTCAGAAGGATAGAATAGTCGGTTTCCCTCTGAGGATATATTCCTGTGACCTTGAAAGACAGATATTTTAAAATTCTTTTCAACAGCATCAATATGATGTATGTTGCAATTGTAAATTGGATACCATATTAACACGCCGTATTCTAGTTTGGACCTCACATAGGCATTAAACAGTGTTATAATCGTATTAATATTCTTGAATTATCTGGTACTCCTTATAATAAAGCCCAACATTCGATTCTCTGATGAAATAGCCTGGTCTATGAATTTATAAACAAAAGTGACTCCAAGATCTGTCACCTTATTTACTCGACTAACTGGAATGATGTCAATAACATAAGAAAATTATATTATATTCTTTTTTCTAGAAAATGATAAAATGTAACATTTCGATATGTTCAAACGTAAATGGTTCTTGGAACACCAGTCGAATACTAAATCGATTTCATTTTGTAAAATTAAGCAGTCTTCATAATTGTCAATTACTTTGTATAGCTTTAGATCATCAGCGTAAAAAAATTTTGGGCAGTTCATCATTTTCGCCAGGACATCAATGAAAAGCAGAAATAGAAGAGGCCCCAAGTTCGAGCCTTGTGGTACCCCTGAGCTAGGTGTGTACAAAGAAGACTGAAAACCTTCATGTTCTACGTATTGCTTTCTGTCAAAGAGATAGCTTGTGAAAAGATCAATTAAACTTCCAGAAAAGCCAAACGATGATAGTCGCTGAATGAGGATGTAAACATCACTTTGGTCAAACGCCTTTTGCATGTCCGTATAAACTACGTCAACTTGTTGCTTTTGATCTAAAGCATCTGAAACATATTGTGAAAGGCATGCAAGATTGGTCACACATGACTTTTGTTCCACGAATCCATGTTGATCGTCCGATATTATATTTCTGATCGAGTTATGGATAAAACTGTATAGAATTATTTCGAAAAGTTTCGAGAAATTGCTTCATATAGAAGTAGACCTGTAAATTTTTATAACAGTTGCGTCCCCTTTCTTCAAGATAGAACATACTCGTGCTGTTTTCTAAATCTTCGGAAACGTAGATGTTTTCAGTGAAAGGTTGAAGATGTGAAGCAAAGGGCTTAATAAAGGGTGAATACAATATTTTACTAGAAAACTCGGTATGTGGTCCGGTCCAACAACTAGTTTGTTTTTCAATTTCTTATTGGCCTTAATAATGTCTATCACATTAATATGTTCGATATTTATACCCGGAAAATTGTTTGGAAAGTTATCTAGCATACCACACAGGGAGATATCCGATATGATGTATACACTTTTAAAATAATTCGCAAAAGCGTCGACGATTTCCTGAGGTTTGGAATAAGAGTTATTGTCATCCTTCATAATGCCGGGAATTCTAGAATTCCATTTTTTACTCTTAATAAAATTCCAAAAAGTACTTGGATTTCCATGTATATTGTTTTAACTCTAAACAATGAAGTTTTTATAAGCTTCATTAATTTGTAGCTTGACTTCAGATCTTAGCGAACTAAATTGTTCTCGATTAAAAAAGATGTATTATACTTTTTTAAGTTTTTGTGGGTCCGGTCTTTCTTTCGAATATTTTTTATAATAGTTGATGTGAACCAGTGCGGATATCTACGGATACTATTAGATTTTAGGGGTGACGTCGAAAATGTTATACAGAATATTGTTCAAATTATGACATGCAGTGTTTACGTCTGTTTGTTCTAAAACACGAGACCAATCTTCATTGACAACAAGTTGATACATCATAGGAAAATTGGCTTTTCTGAAATTATAATTTTTTGATATGTCACAAGAATGAGAGAAGTTATTAAAACGATCACGACTATGTGAGGTTATCAAATCTCTTTGTATGGAAGGGTGATGTTTGTCCTCGTTTACAAGTGGATCCATATCCCTACGAACATTACAAACAGTTTTTGTTAGAACGAGATCTAGAGAACGATTATTAACATTCAAAATTTTGTTACATTGAAACAGTTCTAAAAATTCCATGAAATATTTCAGTATTTTTCCCTTGCTATCCTTAACCTCGGAATTAAGAAGAGGGATATTGAAATCGCCAAGCAACACAACATTCTCACGCTAGAGGTAATCTAACAAACTAACTTCACTGAAAAATTCTTCTAAATCTGCCATAGAGACAGCTGGTGGAATATAAATGACAAATATGTAGAAGGTTGGGTTTCCTAGTACTTTCGCACCGACTATATCTATACAAGGTGTTCCAGAAATGACATGTGATAAGTCCAAAGGTTTGAATTTAATATTATTGCGAAGAGCGATAACTACTCCCCCTCCTTTTTTTCTATTCGTTTCTCCAAATTTTCTATCACATCTGAGAATATTATAGTTACCAGGAAAGAGTTCAGCATCAAACACAGCATTGGAGAGCTACGTTTCACTCAAACATATGATATGTATATGATATTATATATGATGATAATAAAGATAATCGAAAACTGTGTTACAAGAGTACATTGTTCTGGCCTGCTTTACACCCAAATATTGTTTCACTCATTTACTAACTAGTCAGCAAAAAAGACTACCTAAGACTAAGATCAACTTTTCAAGGTGGAATAGTCAATTTGTAATAATTTACTTATATGTTTATCGTATCTGAAATTTGAGTCGAATGATATCTAGATTTTCAGCTTCATCAACCATCTGAATTTCATCAAAATCCACTATAATTTTGATATCAGAGCAAATATCACGATGAATATCAGATTCAAATACTAAAATACTGCTTTTGCTAGCATTATTCATCAGACTGTGTTCAGAAGCTAATTTAACAAATGTGTTAATTTCTTTATTGATGTGTGTTCTGGCTATATGGACCAAATAATATAGTTTGAACTCGACACGGAAGCCTCTTCCAGATAATATCACCCTCACCATGAAATCGGTAGGAACTCAAACAGTGAATATCAAACATAAACGAGGATCTCAATGGCAATCCGTGATAAAACCGTAAGATTCAGAAGCTTCATCATATCCCAAAAAAAAAAGAAACATATTGTGTGAAATTGAAAAAGTATATTTCCTCTAACAAGAGTTCTACCTAACTACACAATTCTATATGGCTAGATTGAACTAGCAACACTCGTTTTTGAAATTTCTAATCTAAATATTTCGAAATGAATATATCACTAATTTGGTAAATATCGATAAGTAATCAATAGGAGTCAGTGTTTATAGGAACAATAATATCAGGATATTACTGAATCTAATGATTAAAGTTCGATTGGATGTGAAGTAAGTAACATTACTCCAACTAATTCATCGCCTAATCTTATATTATTTAAGAAAGACTGTCATAAATTCATTAATTTACAAAATTTTTACTGAAAATATTGATATAAGTATTCTTAGGGGCCAGATGAATTATCAACCCTTCGCTATAAAACCACTGCTACTGTCACATTTCAAATACATATCAGTGCTGTTTAATATTAGTAGTGGTCTGAAGTTGGTTAATACTGAAAATAAAAAATTCAGAAGTTTCACCAAATGCGCAGTATCGCCCTCTTCAAACTATACCTAATTGTGCCCTTGAAAGTCATGACAATTTGAACATTGCTGACAAATGAATCATGCAGATGAAGATGGTTACTCTTACATGAAAAATCACAAATTTTGGTTATTTGTTAAACACAGAATGCCCCAAATTATCTGATCAAAAGTCGTTCCAGCATTAGATACAAAAATAACTTGGTACCCAACTGAGTATGAGTTGTGATGAACAATTTGTTATATTACTGTATTTTTCGGAATTTACACACTCACCCTCGAAAGATGTTGATCACCTTTCACGCAAGGTATTCAAACATGGAAAATGGGATCCCAAGGTCTCGTTATTTTCATAAACGCTAACTCTGAACGTCATTGATGCTTGGCGCCGGATATGAAGTGGAAGTTTATGATAAGAATATCTATGTATAATTGATATTTTTCAAGATATTCAAAACAATAAAAAACGTATACGCGCCAGTAAAATAAATATTATGCAAAATGTACTTGTGATGTACCTACTGTTTGGAACTTTTGGTGTAGTAATGAATATATATTACTGAGGTTTTAGTCCAACACCGAACCGTTATTTTCAACACTTCGAAACGTGTTTCAATCACCAAGTGATCCTCTTCAAGAAGACGATTATTCTTTCTCTTTTCATTCATGAAATCCGTCATTGTTCAACAAAATTCAATTCTTCTGTCGAAATCTTTATCAGAATTTCCGTTTGACATATATTTAACTTTAGTGCTTCCCTTACCTACTATTTCGTTAGACACTTTCACTTGGCGGTCTTTATTGGGTGAAACAGAATATAACAATCAAGAGACGAAGTTCGTAGCTATGTATGGAATATCTAATTATTACGGTCCAATATTCTTCAATGAGAACCATCTTTTCATCTGTCAGATTATGTACCCCCTCTAAGAGGTTTCTTCTATGGATAGTGAAAAAAATATCCTATCCAAAACGCTCAATATAGTATTGAAGAGTGCTTGTTAGATGAAGTTGTTTCTTCTATACCATCAGTGTTATAGTACTGAACCATCAGATAACATCCTTGCAATTTTTATTTTTTTGTCCAATTTTTGTTTTGTATATAAATGTATTTTAATAATTTCAAACCATGGTTGTATATGGTTGACGTATATAAGCACGACAGTGTCAGGCATCAAAAAAGTATTCAGTGTAGACACGGGATCAACGTTATAGATGAAACGCGGCAACGGTGCAGAGATTATTGCTCGGTGCTCGCAAGAGTAAGCGAGATTTGTGCATCTCATTAGGCAGGGATTAATGGGGTTTCGGAGACTGCGGCGATCGGCCTGCCCTCGATGCGCTCATTGGACGGCGGCTTTTAACTGTCCCGCACCGAACCAATCAAAGCCGGCCTCCAATTATTCTCGTTTATTTCGTTTTGAGGTCATCTGATGTAGAAAATGGCTGTAGACTTCGTTATTTGTTATCGTGTGTACGGGTTTGGGAAGTTAGGTTTTTTCTTTTGCCATTACCGGTATTTATGTAACCACCTGGCTTGATATTATCAAGACCGCTTGGAATTGATTGGATGGTGTTTAATAGTTTTTATCTTTCCATGTAATTATATATTTAGTTACTGGTTGAATGTTTTATGTGGATGTGTGGCAGTGAATCACAAAAGGCAAGCAATTTATGGAAAACTCAAACTATGTCTAGAAGAATAGATAGGTATGACAAATATCCAAAAGAGGAAGAAACGTTCGTGAAGACTCAGTGTTTCCCGGAAATCTGGAAGAAATGGATAAGCCAGACGGTTCCCAAAGGCAGCATGACAACTGTTGAAGCATTTTTTCCAATCACTTTAATACCATTTTTTAACGCGCATTTCACTTACAAAGTGGGTGTCTTCAGGACATGAAGAAAACTTGATCTAATCATATGAAGGAACAATTTGTTAGGCCAGTCTCAACTTCCTACACTGTAGGTTAATGGACTGACACCTGTCAAAAAACAACTACTCCCCTGGCTTATACCACGGAGGGCGTTGGATTATATCCGACAGACCGCAGACCGACATACTTGCAGACCGCTTTCAGGCTGTTTGGCCACTCGTCAGTGCAAGGTAGTGACTATCATCAACATAAAGTCTATGATTTCCGATAATTGAAAATCGAATTCCTTCAGAGTGTCATTGAACTAGGCTGAAGCGGACAACAAACAACAGATTTGTCATCACAGATGTCACAGGCAGATGGGGCGATTTTTATAATTTATTTAAAAAAATACTTGGGAATCTATCCCTATCAGGAAGGATAGTTACCCTGATTTTTCGAGGTATATAGGTCCCCTTACGGGCATCTATCCCTCCATACACTGCAATTTATGATTACAGCAGAACCATGCCACGAAATTATGAAAGAAAGGAAGGATTGCGAGCTCGAATATGTTCGTGGACCACAGAAAACCTACTACAGTCAGCTTTCGATGAAATGAACAAGAAAACCATGGGAATAAACGAAATATCCCTACAATTTGGGATTACATCGAGAACATTGCGAAGACGACATGCTGCTAGAAATACAACAAAGTTAACCCTGGGTATGTATCAAAGATCATGTACTACAGGATATTACAAACATTCAGTTACACAATTGTTGTATATTACTGGAGTTTTATTCCAACACCAAACCGATATTTTCAACACCTCGACACGTGTTTCGATCACCAAGTGATCATCTTCAAGAGGAAGACTAAACTACAGTTTAGGCTTTAGATCACCAAGTGATCATCTTCAAGAGGAATACTAAACTACAGTTGTGTCTTCCTCTTGAAGATGATCACTTGGTGATCGAAACACGTGTCGGGATGTTAACAATAACGATTTGGTGTTGGTATAAAACTCCAAACAGTGTATCAAAAGTAACAAATTGCTGTTTCTAGTTTCCAACATATCCATTAAGGTAAGAGTTTTTTTAGGAAAACATCCTATTTTGGAATTTGACAACTAGAAAAGGCTAGTAAAGCACATTCTCAAGCTTGGTGATGTAGGATCTCCCCCAAATAGACAAGCCATACGCATGTTAGCTTATCAATTTGTTGCAAAGCTGGAGCTGAAACACAATTTCGACCACGAAAACGAAATGGCTGAAAGTGCATGGTTTAGAAGTTTTATTGAACGAAATCCGGAGTTGTCTATCAGATAAGCTGAAGGTTTATCCGTAGCTAGAGCTAAAAGCCTTAGTAGGGAAGTCAATAACTTCTATGATCTTTTGATAAAAGTTCTGACCCAAAATGCAAATGGATAAAATAATGAAAATATCTTTATTGTGTTATTTCAATATAAAAAAGAATGATTGTGTGATGTACATGTTGAAACTCAATGTGAATGTTCCATAACAACAATTAAGAATTTATATTTATTGTTGAATAAATGCTTGCAAAATTTAATTTAAAAAAATATGATTTCCTATGCATGTTGAAACTTAAGAATTTATATTTTAGTTGAACAAAAGCTTTAAAAATTTGATTACGACCATTAATGTGATATTAGAATTATTTTCCAATGATAACAATTAAAAGATTTAAAAAAATACATATTTTTTTTATAATTATATGACTCATGTTTTTTAGAGACAATTGTTGTTTCAGGAGTGAAACTACCTAACATTTGGTTTCGGTTTTTGTTTACCTACACGGTATGAATGGTATTATCTATTCTTCTCACTATTTTCATGGTGGGGCAACTATCCATACAGGTAAGAATCTATCCTCAAAAAAAATGTTCTATGAAAAGCTGATTTTTGCAAAATTTGTATTTGATAGGTTGAAAAATAATAACAATAATTCAACATAAAGGATTGAGCTAGCTACATTATTGAAATTATTCGTATAAAATTAATATTTTTGAAATTAGGTGATTATTTCAAAAAGTAGGGCATCTATCCCGGATTTAGCCTGATCCAACGCCCTTCGTGGTATCAGCCAGGGGAGTAGTTGTTTTTTGATAGGTGTCAGTTCATTAACTTATAGTGTACGGAGTTGAGACTGGCCTGAACAATATAACACAAAATCATCCTTTATTCTGATGATTGATGTTTTCTAGGCATTTAGTCGACTTATTCCACTTACATATTAAAGAATCCATTATAGAAAGTAATCAAAGAGTCGAACTCACCTAGCATTTTACTCAGATCAGCATTATGGAGATCAGGATTTTCGTCAGCTAACTTTTTCCTTTCCACTTTTGCCCACACCATGAAGGCGTTCATTGGCCGTCGTATCCTTGCTTCCTTCGTCACTTTCTGTCCCTGTCCGCCTATTTTTGGCACAAAACTAGTCCTCTGGTGAGCGTACACTGGTATAGTTTCTGAGTAACTTTGCCGAAGGTAGTCATTCGCACTAAATCTGTTCCCGTCATATGGTCTATAGTCATATACCGGTTCGGCCATTGACCAGATTTCCTGCTGGGTTTTCTGCAACACCTGAGGTAACACCTGAGAGGCGGGCAGCATTTCCTCCTGGTACTCGTACCGGTACTGCGGTGGCAGCAAGGGCGAGGGAGTATTCGAAGGGGAGAGGCAAGTGGCGTAGTGGTTGCTCGGCACTGGAGATGACGTCGTGTCCTCCAAGATGCTGAAAGAAACATAAGTTTGAAAGATGACAGGTTCACTTTCATAGTCACTCCGAAGAGTGAATGAATATTTTGCAGTATTGAATGTGGACATGAGTTTTTATTTGGTTCAAAATCAAATTGTTGGAAAATGAAAAAATGTTCGTTCAAATGTTGTATGTGGCAGTAGAACGTATAGTAATTTCACGTATTTCCTCATCAATATTTTGCAGCTGACAAGGAGAAGCAGGTACTCAAACAAACGAAGATAATTGTATATATATATATATATATATATATATATATATATATATATATATATATATATATATATATATATATACAGATGGAGATTTTATCGAGTGTGTATGATACAAATCAAGAATGAAATATTTCGTGGACACAACACTCTAAAAATATGGGCAAACCGCGGACACGTGTTTCTGGCTATTGGCCTCATCAGCGCGGTGCAGCTAAGTGTAAAGATGGGCAACACTTGTTTATCGAAAGCAGGAAACAACACATACGCACGGAGTCAACAACAGAACCACAAATGTGCGGTTGGCTTCTGTTGTTGACTCCGTGCGTATGTGTTGCTTCCTGCTTTCGGTAAACAAGTGTTGCCCATCTTTACACTTAGCTGCACCGCGCTGATGAGGCCAATAGCCAGAAACACGTGTCCGCGGTTTGCCCATATTTTTAGAGTGTTGTGTCCACGAATTATTTCAAGAATTTATATATATATATATATATATATATATATATATATATATATATATATATATATATATATATATATATATATATATAGGGTCTCCCAATAGGGACTTCTGAATTTTGACAATTGATAACGGCCATTTTGTTGAAGCTAAATCTGTCAAATTAGTTGTCATTATTCAGTCTGTTTTGCCAAATCTCCATGGAAGGATATATCATTCAACAACATGTTCTGTTCGAGCAACGTACCATTTATTCGCCCATTTCACGGTCGTCATAATCGTCCTACCGTCCTATTCACAATTTGTTGGATAAATTTGCGTCCACTGGTTCAGTAAACGATCGACCAACACTCGCACATCGACAAAACGCAAAATCTGCTGAAAACATCGCTGCTTTCTGAGAAAGTGTGCAGGGGAATCCATGGCAGTCGATTTCGCGTCACTCTCAAGAACTCGGTCTTTGGCAGACCACAACTTGGCGAATTTTGCATCGTGACTTGGGCCTGCACAATATTCAACTTCCCCAGAAACTGAAGGTAAACGACCAGCGGCGTGTGTTCGCTGAATGGGCTCTGAAGGGGTGAGGCCCATTTTTGGATGAATGGGTGCGTGAACAAACAAAATAGTCAAATTTGGGACGATACCAATCCACATGAGATCCAAAAGCGTCCATTGCATCCAGAAAAAGTCATTGTTTGGTTTGGATTTTGGGATGGCGGCGTCATCGGTCCATATTTCTTTGTGAACGACGTTGACCAGGCCATCCCTGTCAACGGCTATCACCCTAGGGCAATGATTACCAACTTCTTTTGACCTGAATTGGATGATCTGGACACCAATGCGCTTCGTTCTACACAGTTCATGCCACATTGGATATTCTGCACGAGCGATTTGAGGTATGATCATTTCACGTGAAGGTGATGTTAACTGGCCACCAAGATCGTGCGATTTGACCCCGTTAGACTTTTTCTTGTGGGGTTTTCTTGAGTCGCAGGTGTATGCGAATAAGCCACAAAACACAGCGGTCCTAGAAGTCAATATAACCCATGCCACCGGTCAAGTTCAGCCTGATTTACACTGGTAAAAATTTTTCCACCGGTACCGGTGGCAATTTAATTACCGCCCATATTAGCGAGAAATTACTTTCGTGTGTGATCTTACATTCCATGCGGAATATTATTTTCTAATTCTACCCCGAAGACAAGTGTGGAATTTTTCAGTGTAATTTTTCATTTTGAGTGTACTTTTGTGTTGAAATAAAACTTTATAGGGTAAATTTGCGATATAAATTTATATCGAGATATTACACTTTTGACAGAATTTTACAGTAGAATTTTACACTGTTATATAATTTCACAGTGGAATTCTATACTCTGATAAAATTTTACGGTGTAATTTTTCATTTACGGGTTATATTACCTTGGGATATTCCGTTGTAAGAAGGTCCGTATTCAGAGTAGTTTTGAAGATAATGATACCTCAATCGGATGTTGACTCTTGACTCTTAAGTGGCCATTTTCCTCATAATTTAGATAATTGAATGCACAAGACATATTACACATTAATATATTAAAAAAAAATGTATATACAGAATTAGTTCATTTACATTCTTGGAATGAGATTCTACAAAACATTTTTTTTCAATTTCAAAAAAGTCAAATAGTACAAAATAAAAAACCATTCTTCAAATTAACACATTTTCTTTCTTGCTCATGGTGGTATTATTCAGAAAGAGAAATGAAAGTGATATTCCTTTTTCTATTTTCCTCAATTCCTGTTATTATCCTAAAAGAGAAATGAAATATCATCAAACGAATAGGTTTAGAAATCTAAAAACACAGTAAGTTGACGAACACACATTCCTAGAGAAAAACTACTACTAGTTTGACTTCAATATTAATATTTCTCAAAAATTTTTGATACATATTCAACCGTTTAAATAAAAAATTCGATTTTTCCAAATTTTTTCCAACATTTTCTGAAATACAGCAAATATAGCTATAATGATATGGTATGAAGTGTTTTGTTCATCTCTTAAACAGAAACAACTTGCCTCCCATCGCAAAAATGTTTTCAAGTTCAATAATAAGAATCACGAATCCTCAAATTCATCCAAAATTATGAGAGATACGAATAAAACGTTAATATATTTTTTAGGTGAATAAAATTACGATTTAACATTGTCCGATATTTGCAACCACCAATACGAAACTTTATTCCTCATCGAAATTCATTTTTAAAATGGATAGTGCATACGGCGTCACTGATGAGTCACGCCACTGCTATCGAGTATATCTTTTTTTCTCTTTTTCTCAATACCATTCAGTAATTATCACAAACATTTTCAAATATATATTCTGTAATTATTTGAAAATCAGTTAAAATATGTTGTACTATTCCATATAGTATGAAATAATTCGCGATGTGAGGTTAGAATATACTTGTAATAAAAAAACACTCTATAATGCATAACGAGAAAACTCAATGAATTCATCTGTTTATTGGACTAGTTATTGAAATTTTACAAGAAATGTACTCACCTTCTTTACTTATTTTCACCAACAACAAAAATATTCTACGTCAGACACGTCAGACAAACCGATGCGCTTCTGTAGACAAGAATGAACAATACAATAATCGCTCACAAATACAAGCGTAATTTTACATTCGATAAAGAGATGGCGAAAATTTACATTTCACTAAGGGGGAATGCCGATCGTCCAGTTAGTAATTCTCTTCACATGAAATAATGCGTTATGATTTCACACATATATTAGATGAATATTTAATTCTCAATGAAAAGTACATTGCCTACTGAAATTACGGTCGGGGATGTGAATTATTCAATAGAGAGAGTATATTTTCAATAAAACTGAAGTAATTTTCTTCGTTCGAAATGAAAATTCCGAGGTAGATTTCAATCATTTTTCCCGGTGTATGCTCCAGAGTCATGGAAAATTGGACGTTTCGGATGCGCTCCACCCAGAAAAGGGTGGCGGACATTTGAACAATGTTATATTTTACTGATAATGGCATCACTGAGTCTTTCAAACGAATAAAATATTTCAATGATGAGTCACACACACTTCGTTTTGTTCAAATTTGAAGATAGGAAGCGCTTAATGGAAGATCCTATATAGGCTATTTCTGGGTTTGTTGACCATGGTCTGCAGATGAAGATTATCAAAGGCGATGAGACAATGAGTTATATCCCTAGGTACACAGGTTAGGATTTTTGATTTTACTCCATCGATGATGATGCGCGCGTGGCTTTAATTCTATTGGTTGTATTAAGTCACCTGTTATGCGTATAATTTAGTGCAGGTAGCTATACTTTATTCATGATCTCGCTTGAAACTTTAATTCTTATATCCAGAGAGCTCGGTTTTTTCACTCTTTTTCATCGTTCTATCCAGATGTTGCTGAAGACCCTCTATGTGGTTGATTATATGAGAAATACGAGAAAAAGTATAAATACACAGCTCTCTGAGCACACGGGAAATTTTCGCCTTGAGCAGACCGACAAAACAGCAGTGCTCAATGAAAAAGAGCAACGATTCAAGACGATGTAGGGAGCACAGAGACAATTTCAACCAGAAGTCAGGTTACCTGCAGTAAACTGTACACGTATCAGACCAATTCATGCAACCAATAAGAATGAAGACATTACCACAAAAGATGGAATAAACGAGGAGGGCAACTATAGTACTTTGTGGCCTCATGGTATTTAATAATGACTATTGTTGTAGTAGACGGAACGACGAGCATGAAAACCTACAGATCACGACCAATAAACCCGAAAAATAGTTTACACTCTTCGATCATTCGTGTTCCTATGCATACCTAGTTTGGCGCGAAAGAACAGCTGCTGGCTTAGAGAACTGTGAGAAAGGTGCGCAGCTGTTTCGGTTAATTTTCCATGTTCTGTTCAGAGAAAACTTGTTCTGTTCAGAGAAAACTTAATTTGACCACATTAATTCTACCGTTGATGATGGAACAAACATATAGTGAAAAACTCTTGTTCATACGTTCAAAATAGTCAATATAATAATAATAATAATAATATCGTTTATTATGCTTAAAAATACAGTCATACATAAAAGAAAAAGGGTTAGCCAAAGGCTATCTTCCACCCACAATTTAACAATTTCATTGCACTACCATACATTGAATTTTATTTTTTTTTATATTAGCACTGAGCAGTAAGCATCTGTGATTTTATTTCTTTCTTAAATTGATGAATACTATGATTAATAAGCGGTAAAATTTCATTCAGATAAGAAGGGGCTATATAAGAAAAACATCCTTGAACTTTGGAAGTACGCTGCCTAGGTATGTTGAATGAGTTAATTCTCAAATTGACTAATTGTATGTCAAAATGCCTGCCTAATAAACTATATAAATAACTACGTGTTTTAGTTTGAAGCAACTTGAACAAAAACATTTTCATCAAATATTGGACTCCGTACCTCACATTCAGCTCCTTCATTTTTAACAAAAATGGGGTGACATGTTCACCATATGCTATACAGCATACGAATCGTATGCAAGCATTTTGTATACGTTGTAACTTCTGTTTGTTATATTGCGGCAAAAAATTGTAATACACCGAACAACAATACTCGATTTCTTCTGATAACTGATACTTGAATTTATATAGCGATTTTGTTTTGAAGAATAATACTTTGAAAATGTTTATCACATGTTCATGGAAAGACAAAGAGCTATCTATGGCCACGCCAATATTTTTAGCACTGTCTAATCTACCCAGTCAATGTCTGCGTTATCGAGAGTGAGCCTAAAGCTACACTGAGTTTCTATACTATTTGTCTTTGAGACCCTATGCATAAGACCAAAGTTTTATTCGGATTGATTCTCAGTCCATGATTCTCCGAATATAGGAATGTTTTGTGTAAATCTGTGTTTATATTGGCCACGTAACTTTCTGTATCGGTGTTGTGAGAAGACAAATATAACTGTATATCATGTGGGTATAGATGTTCTTGACAATGTGATAAGAAAGTGGGATAATCAAAAATAAACACTGAAAACATCAAGGGTCCTAAAATACTTCCCTGCGGTACACCTTAGATTGTTTCTTTTAGGGATGACCATGAGTAATCATCAAATACGAACCTCAAAATAACATTATAAGTAACAAAACAAATAACATTTTTTTCATAAAAACAATTTCAATTCGAAAAACTGGTCATTGAAAAAACAATTTTCTGAAAAAATGTATTCCTTGACATATTATTACTTTTTGTGACAATTGATAATGCCGCAATAGTTAAGGTAAAACACATGGAACTACAGTGCCTTTGTCAACAGGGTTTAGGTCACTTTCAGAGAGAGTGAGTGAGACCTGCGGGCGACTCTCTGTGTCCGCGGATATTGATATTCGCAGCGTGCATCTAGGCGAGGACGCGAGTTCACCGCGCACCGTCTGAGAGCGGCCTTAAGTACAATGTTGCCAGAAGTTGTACATCATCGCTGTAAGCTGAGAGTTTTCTGGATTGTCTTGCAACTAAATTATCACAACCGACATAATCAAAACTGAGTGAATGAAAATGAGTGTAAGAAAAGCAATATTAAATGACCACCGCGAGTTTATCTGTTCAACTGCATTTGTAATCAAAAGGTTACTTTCATTTTTAGGTCAAGAAGGCCTTCATCCAAAGCTGTGATTCAAAGAGACACTTTCATTGTTTCCTGCTTTTAAACAGAAGATTACATAGCTTCTATACGAGATACTTTTCGTTATGAACGAAACTTTAAATATTATTCGTAACTTTCAACGTATTCAAAATAAGTTGAAAAACATTTGAAAATTGTTTCGATTACGAATTAACTGCTAACCAGCAGGCATAACTAAGAAGATATTCAGTCAAGCTCTGAATGACATTGGCTACGTATTTCATCACAATATGTTCAAGATGTCCTCAATTTTGATATCTAAATAAATATCACAGTAAACATGCCCTAGTAACATATCTCAACTCATAGAAATGGAACAAGTTGAAGAAATCTTTCATGATGCTAAAGCAAACACAAGTTTGAGAGTGATGTAATGAAAAAAAATTATCATGTACCCACCGAAACAATTGATTTCTTTAGAAAATAATGTGAATACCATTCGAAATTAGTTCTCCTTCCATTCAAATCAAGTTTTTGGTAGTCACATCAGTGGTTCTCCAATAGTTCAAAATACATCCATAAAACAACAATATATCATTCCATACCTTCAGTTGTAACCGTGATTATTGGTAATAATTCGAAACATATTATTTTTGGATACAAGTAACAATATCAATGCGAAATATTCAAGGTATAGGTAGAATGTATAGATGAGTAATTCACAGATGTTTTGTTCTCAAACAACTAGTTTCCCCTCCGGATATTGGACTACACGAATATCATGTTTTTCATTTCCCATTCTTCATATAATGAAAACTCGAATACTAATTGTTTTTCAATGGAAACGTATATATCTCTATGTTGAAAAAATATCCGCGAAGAGTATTTTCTCAATTACTATACAAAAAGACATTTTTGAATAGTTCTACATATTTACATCCATTTCTCTTTTAGTTTTCACATGGTTCTCGAAGAATGAGTCCGTTATTGGTTATTTTGCTTCATAAGTAAATTAATATTTCAACATACACAGCACAAACTGATCTTACTTCATTACTGACATTCTTGGGTTTTCATATTTCTTCAATTGAAATGGTTTTCCTTTTCCTCCAGATAAACTCCTCTAATGGTGAGCCCATCATAAATCCTACTCCCCGTTACTGGAGTAAGCTCAGCAAATAAGCTCTCAAGGATAGCCAACATAACACTACTCCCAACTACTACAATTGCACGTCAATAATAGTATTGCAGTTCTGGAGTGATAGGTCATCCCCTGATGACTACAAGGATATTTCGATTTTTTATTTCTTGACTATTTTTTTACAAAACATTTCACTTGCCAAATCATTAAACTGATTATTCAAATACCAGTTATTATCTCACGACCACACCCAAAATCCGAGAGGTTTTCGGATCTAAAGGTTTGAAGACTGGGGAGTAAAACTCGATTGATTAGAAAACGGAAATATAAAACACATTTCAATCCGCTGATGACGAACAATGCTGTATACCTGTTTTTCAATGTCACTCAATATTTCTGTTCCTCATCCATGCTGTTTATTCGTATCCAACTTTATGGGTTTAAATGACTTGCTAATAATACTCACCTCCAATAAATTCCGCTATTGTTCACTTAGTATCATTAACGCTTTATAAACAACAGCATGAATGAACTGTTATGAGCACAACTAGAAATTATTCCAGATAATTTTAAAACTTAATCGTTATCAGCCTAATCGATTTGAAGTTTACCTGATAAACACTTGCGTTGACTGGTTTATTAGAGACGATAATGTGATTTAAAAGTCGTATTTAATAAACATTACTGTTCATAGTTTGAGTACCTAGAACTCCGTAAAACAACCAGTATATATCGATACATTTATGATAAATAAAAGGGGATTTTTGGTTGTTTTTCAAGTGAATATATCAGAGAAATATGGGAAAGGAAATTTTTGGATTTCTACGTCTCCATATTCATACATTGAATCATAATTCTATGAACGAATTGAGTACTTGATCTTGTAATGTTATCCATATTGGTGCTGAAGAGGCAGGTTAGGCAGATGTTTTATTCCGAAACATCGGATATTCGCCATTGAGGATGACAGTGTTCCATGTGAGTGAAATTTTTCCTTTTTCATATACGGTATTGTGTAGCAATCCTGCGAATGATATCTGATTCAATTCCATGACGAATATTTGGAGTAAAAACAATGTGAATACAAAAAAGGGTTTTTGTGTAATTCAATGTTTACATGAAAATGGTTGTTTCGGGACGGCTTTTTCTTCCAGTTAGTATCTGAAAGTTCATTTTGAAATTGATTGCTATCTTCCTTTCTTTGAATGATTATCACCTTTTTTTTATTAAGATGGAGAAGTAGAAAGCCGAAAATTAATCTCTCCTCAATGTATAATCATCTCAATTTAAATGTCTAATGAAATAATGATCTTCAATACAAGAATAAAGAAGCACCCATTTTGCTTTATGAATCGAAAAACGAAATGTGTTATTCATATACCTTGCCAAGAAACTTCAGAGAGCCATGGTTATATAGTTACTACAATAAACATCAAACCGGTGGTGGCCGGAAAAGGACGGCCACGTTCGGGGTTAGAGAATTCTTGATGTGACAACTCTCCTAGTCACGAGAACCGTTATTACTGAGTAAACATGAGATTTCAGTGGAGATTGAAGAGTGTAGGAGTCAAAGAAAGTTACCAGGGAAAGAAAAATCGCCAAAGATGAGGACTGTGGGAGCTAACTTGCTGTTTACTGTTCGCGGTACCGCAGGAATGTGGCTTTGGGGGAAGGAACCGACAGAGCTGCTTTTGGAGTATATCCCTCTGCACCAGGAAACTGGTTCCTACTCGGAAGAAGTTCAAGATTTGGTACTGGATGCTCGCGCGATCAAAGTATGTAGTAGGTAAAGAAGTGGTTTGGCGGATTTACGAAGGGTGGTTACAAGAGAGCTAAGAAGCTCATGATGTTTGGAAAAAAACGTAGCTAACACAGGGTGTTGATGTACTCTCTGAAATACCTACTTTGGAAGTACGGGCCCAGGACCCAACATCAAGGTGCCCGACGGTTATACCTGAAGGTTCACCAAAACTAGAGTGCCTTCTAAGAGATAGCGACAGAGCATGGGGTAATGGCACAAATGCCATACGAGGAACAAACACAACCAAAAAAGAAAACCCCTTCGGACGACGTCGATGACGAGGGTTGTTGATACCCATCCCAGGGAATGATTACCACAAATGCCTGAACCTGACTCGTCGAAGATAGTAGAAACGTATATACCAACAAATTGAGTGAGAGTTATTCAAAGAAAAATGATGGAAATCCTCAAGTAGTAATGACCAGAGTAACGGTTTTAAATTTACAAATAACTGTTCACAGATAAGAGCATTTTCCAGGTCAGATACCTACTTATTTTTCTGAAACTTCGATCGGAACGAAATTATCTGAAGGCATTACCCATGTTGCAGGATTATTTTCACAATGAGAGTGTGGAAAATAAAAAAAAAACATTCATTACATACTAATCAAAATGAGTTAGGTGAAATTTTTCAATTAGTAACAAAATTTAATTATGATACTAATTTATCATATCTGAACAGTAATGCTGATGTAATAATTTTATCAATTCAGTAATAATGTAGAGATGAAATTGAAATTGAGATATGCAGAGAAAATATTTTATTATCCAATAACTTTTGATTGACGAATTCAATGTGTCCTATTGAATATTAGAGGTTAGGCATTATAGAAAAAATAGAAAATTACAAGAGCATTAGAAGGAAGTGAACCCGGCTTCTCGACATCAGGGTCGTGGTCATGGTTTCTTACTAGACTTTATCTAGCCGATCGAAAATTGGCTCTACTACATTACATGACTACAACGAATGTGAATGGCAATGATGCTCCCTAGTAGGCTCAGGAAGTTGATACCCTAACTTACACAGAACACTTTGTTTAAAGGCTTGCAACTAGGATTATATCATCATGTACAATTTTCATAGTGAAATATTGCAATAAAAATGAAACCACCAACCAAACGCCTGGATTGGTGACCACTAGGTCTGGATTGGCGAACACAAAAAGAGAACCTGGCGAGAAGAAATCAGCCATTTGGGAATAGGGGAGTATACTTGGATCAACACCATATCAAGATGACCTAAGCATAGACAAGAAAGTTCAAAGACATCTTGTAAATATTGGAGATTCAATTAAGCAGAAAAACATTGCATTCAAGTATATAGTCTTGAATTATCTGCAATTATTGAATTATCACCGAAAGACAATTATAGATACTTAACAATTGAAATATCGTTAGCTAACTCGGTTTGGAAGATATATTTCATTTTTCAATATTACTTTCTTTCTCTATTTCGGAGTATCACTGACATTAACTTATTTTCAATAATATTTCTTCCTTTTCAACCTACCTCTTTGGATATGAGGAGCTTCAACATGTTTGGACTTCTCCTGATGACGATAAGCTTTCCTTATATATCAAAAGATTTTACATAATTACCATGCAAAGTGATTTGCGAGTAATGGTGTTTTCTGTTTCAACTCCACTGTACTATATGGTGAAGGGCATCAGGCTACCCCTGCCGTGTGAGAGGCCACCAATGGGATTGAGAGACGTACTAAATTATGGCTCATCCTTGCTTTCCCTAGCTAGTTCGACCCTTCATGGACCATGAGGTGACAAAAAAATCTGATCTTGAGCCTATCAAGGTGATAAACTTCTACTATATATCTTCAAGTGCCCCCCTTACAATATCGAAATGAAGTAGCTTCTCAGTACATTAACTTTTGATCCTGTTAACAAACCTAGGAGACTATTTGGTGTAGCTAGAAAGCGACATATGGCCTTCTCAGTAGCAGAGAATCTCATGAATCTACGTTGCACTAAATTCTTGAGCGGCAGAAGCAGAATCTTCACCAGGAGAAAAAAACAGAGAACTTTTGTCTAGGTCAGCAGTTTCTTACGCTTAAACAACGATTCACCCATATCATTGACAAAAAATGCCTGCATGGATGGTTGTAATATATCTTCAGGTATAGCTGACTTACAGATATTCCCATATAGAAAGGTTGCTGCAGTCATTAAAGTAATTATCTGGCACCTTTTGAATCTTATGACAACTACAGTATCTCATTATCGCTGTCATAAAAGATACTCCATATGGTCTGCGGGAATGCTTCCAGAGCTGCACGTTCCGGCATGGATGGCTATAGGTTACCTTAGAGGATCAGGAGAGTGTCTCCAGGCTGGTGGGTGCAGTTAATACTTTGCAGCTATGGGACAGCGTCTCACTGTAGTCAACCATACATTTGTGTTGCTTACCTACCTGACAAAAGTAGCCGCAGATTGGTCGAGTCTGAATAGGTATGAATAACAATAAATTCTCTCGAGTTGCGGTGGAGGGTCGAATAGGCCGGTTCACTTTGGTCTTACACTTTCGTACCTATCTTATTATGTATAAGGTCCGGGGTTTATGACACGTCAGAAACAACTCAGCAGGTTTAGAAAACCTCAAACACAAAAAAATGAGTATCCGGGAGACTGACTCTCAGTTTGTTGTATCAAAAGCCGTCACATACATTTACTCATTTGAGTTTCATTGCCGATAACTTGAAATACAACACAAAACAAATTAAAAAAAAATATTTACGAACTGAATCTAACATTCAAATAAGAAATTCCAATCCACTTGCAGTCGAATACATGTTTGTGAAAGTATGGAAAAATTTTGCTAGAATATTAACCGACGTGTATACAATCCAGTGAATTCGAGAATTCAGAGCCCAAAGGCATTGTATTTACCATTCAGTAACAGAGAGCGCTATTTCGACCATCAATCATAGGTCTCACCAGTGGCTCTACGCCAGCGTATCTGTCATTTTCAATAAAACCAACAGAAACAGACACCTAGATAGTATATCCCTGCAGTAGAAGCTGCAAATAGAGATAGAGGCAGAATACGATTTTTCATTGTGCTGTCGATATCGTATAGAGTGATTTTTTTGCTGGTATCTTTTTGGAAAAACTGATTTTGACAGATAACGCGTGAATCGTGTCTTGTGTGATTGTCAAACTTGTTCAGTTTGGTCTATAATTTAACCATGAATCGACTTACGAATGAACAACGCTTGCAAATTATTGAATTTCATTATCAAAATTCATTCTCAGTGAAGAAAGTGCATCGTGCACTTCTTCCAATTCATGGACAGTTTCGTCGGCCTACTGAGGGAGCTATTCGGAAGCTTGTGACTAAATTTCGAACCCATTTTACATTATGGGACATTAAACCATTAACACGCATACGTAGAGTGAGGACCGAAGAAAAGATTACGGCTGTATCCGCCAGTGTTCGTGATGACCGTGAAATGTCGATTCGCCGCCGTTCGCAGCAATTGGGCCTTTGTTACTCCACTATGTGGAAAATTTTGCGAAAGGATTTGGGTGTGAAACCGTATAAGATACAGCTGGTGCAAGAATTGAAGCCACACGACCTCCCACAACGTCTAACATTTGGTGAACGGGTGCTGGCAAAGTTGGGGGAAGATCCACATTTTTATCGAAACATTGTGTTCAGCGACGAGGCTCAATTCTGGTTGAATGGATACATTAACAAGCAAAATTGCCGCATTTGGAGTGAAGACCAGCCACAAGCATTGCAAGAGCTACCGATGCATCCCGAAAAAGTCACTGTTTGGTGTGGATTATGGGTCGGAGGCAATGGCCAATGTTGCCCAAAATGGAAGAATTGGACATGCCTGACATGTGGTTTCAACAAGACGGTGCCACATGCCACACGGCACGCGAAACAGAGCACCAATTAAGAGCCGCCTTCGGTGAACAGTTTATCTCACATTTTGGGCCCGTCAATTGGCAGCCTAGATCGTGTGATTTAACGCCTTTGGATTATTTCTTGTGGGGTCATGTTGAGGCTCATGTCTACAGGGATAAACCAGCAACGGTTTATCCCTGTTTCATTCTCCGTTACAAGGAGAATGAAACGTTGATCAAGAGTCACTAATACTATAGTTTATCCTTTTGTTACTTTCACATATTTCTTCGAAATTTGCAATTATATTCACTACATGACAACAATATACTTGTTGTTAAATGTATATTGACTTCATTTTAGGATATTCGGTAGCGATAATTATTTCGTTTATTATATTACGGGTGCTTCACGAGTTCTCGGATGATTAGACACTCCAATTTTCTTTTAACAGAATAGAGGTCAGCAGACTTCTTACTAGAATTCGTTATCGATCACTGTTATGTAGAGTTATAAAAAATTGGACCAGAAATAGACATGAAGCTCTGTCTGATGAAAGAAACCATGACTCATGATTTTCCCTAACTAACGTTCCTGTTGTCTTCACCTTGAGTAATCAAATGATCTAAGAACAATTAAGTCATAGGTTTCAAAATATATGGTGTTGAGGATACATATTTATTAATTAAAATGAAATCGTGTAAAAAGATGCATTACTAAGCTAGTCTAGCACCTGATAATAAGGAAAAGGATATACGGATTGATCTTATCTTTATTAATTTATTCTAGAACTGAAGGTTACCGAGAATTCTAAACTGTTCGCCAGAGTATCTCGAGTATGCAAGATAAAATTCGCGAGATCCACGGGAGACTTAAATAAAAATTTTATTCAGAACTGTGACAAAAAATAGAATAGATTATTTTCTTTGAATTGCATCGACTAGACTAGTCTCTTTACTTTATACAGGTTTTGGACGATATTGTGGTATATGGTATTGTTGGTTTAGCGAGTGGATCACCCTATCTAGGGTATAAGTAAAGATGTCTATATTACAAAAAGAGTCAGAGAAAACCATACTATAATTTCAAAATAGCAGGCACCAAATTATCAGGAAGTTTCTTCAATGGATAAAACACATTGTCCGTTATTATATGACCGTTTAGCTGCGTGTGCATGATTTGAAAAGAAGATGATGATATATTCAGAATCACATCCTGACAACAATGTTTTCGTTTTAATGCAATGATATCTCTGAGAATTCAGTTCCTACCACTGTGGAATTTTAGTATAGATTGCACCGAAGACCAAAAACGTCGAATTCATAATTTACTGCCAGCAAAACAACTGACCAGCGACTCATAAATATGCCGCAAAACCAGTCAAATTTTCAAAAAGAAATAAACAGAGTCGAACAGATTGATGTCAGTAATGCATATGAAACCTCCATCGAAGACAAACTATTAAAAGAAAAACAAAATCGCAAAAGTTTCATTCTAAATAATGATCATCATTTTGCGTATCTAACATATACCAGTTATTCTACAAACAAAATATGTAGGTTCCTTCAGAAACAAGGAATAAATGTAGCATTCAAGACAAATAAATAACAATTTGCATCCATTAATGAATGGTTCTAATTCAGCACGTGACAAATTGAACAAATCTGGGTTTCACAAGCTCAAGTGCGACGACTGCAATGCCTTATATATAGGCCAGACTGGTCGCAGTTTCAACTGGAGATTTGAGGAGCACTTGAGAAGTTACAGATTGAATAATATGTCAATCATCTCATACAAAATACTCACAATTTCACACATAATATGGAAATTTGCACATTCAACCAAAAAGTCTGAAATTGAATACATTGGAATCTTCAGAAAACAAAAATAATCTTGCTAAAAATAACAACATTGTTCTGAATGATCAGATAGGAATTTATGATTCCCCAATCATCAATAATGTTATTAGTAATTTCCCAAATGCCCCTTGAAAGCTCTCTCTACTTACCTATGAAACTTTTAGTATTTAAGGAGATGGCATCATATACTTGGGAGAGTTTATAACTCGCTCTGAAGATGACAGTGTGTCGAAACATCTGTTAGCATTAAATATAAGTGTGAGTGTAAATTATGAACTATAATTTTCAGCCAACTCATTCAATCAGAACGAACTTATGTATTTGCGCTTTTATGAATATATTTGGAGTTAGAAGAACTGCTCAATTCTTCAGTTCATGGCAAAGTTTGCCATGAATTATGTGAATTATGTGAATTTGTTTAGATCTTTTACATGTTTGAGGAGCCAATAATTTTTTCCTTATGAGCTGAGTTTTGTACAAACTATATATTTATATTAATATGCTTTGGAAAAACTCATACCTGTATAACCATACCAAAAACAAAAAAATCAGCGGGTTGGATGCTTAGAAAAAAAAATTTCATTTCGTGTTGGTAATTTGGAGCAAAGTACAACCTAAATGGAATTCACTCAAAGAAGTGAATGTTGTCGACCAAAAAAGACTTGAAACACTGACCTGAACATTCTTTCCAACACTTAGGATCAACCTAGTTTTGCCGTAGAATATTTGAAGAGACGTGTGGAAAGGGCATTCAATTATAATTGTAAAACCGTTGAGAAATATTGAAACTTAGGTCTGGAAAACCTCCCGAACAACTGGGGGGGGAAGAATCAAGTAACGTTGATGTAGGTGTCAGGTAACAAGGAAATCAAAAGAAATGAGGAAGCTTATGTCCAATGGAAGAAGCTAGCACACTACTCATATCCATGGACTCTTTAAGAGAAGTTAAACAGAGGAAGACAGTCATGAAAGAGCCATATTTCGATTCAAATAGTTTCCAAGAATATGCTCTTCTTGACTACACACAATTCTTTCTGTTTTGAGAACAGAGATAGATAAAATATAAGCGAGTTTTGCAACAAAAGTTACCGCGGATAGTGAATGGAAAATATGAAAGTTCAAATAATATAATTTAATTTTTTCACACATAGTGACAGAATTATCCCTGAAAACTTTTCCAAAACAGTTAAAAAATAATTGATTTTTTCATTCCACATTACAGTTTTCCCTTTACCTCCTTGTTCTTTCAATTTGACATCTGATCCATCCAAATTGACATGTTGTCCTTGCGATTCCACACCAAGTTCTTGCCATTTTACATCTTCATCAGTTTAGTGATATCAGAATTACTACCATATTCATAGTTTGATCCTCTCTATTCGACATTCTTGTTTGTACCTTCAGACATTCGCATTATTGTAGACCATGAAATTTGTTGCTGAATTTACAGGGTTGAAGTAAAACGGGTTCAAAAAAACTATAAATGTAAGCGGATGTAAAGTGGCAATAATGAACGCACAAATTTTACACAACACCCAAGATAGTATTTATAATTGACGTTGCTTGTTTTTCAGAAAACATTTTTACAGAGTTATAATGCGTTCGACCAAAATGTACTTGTGATGCACTGTTTGGAATCTTTGGTGTAGTATTATTTTAACACCTCGACACTTGTTTCGATCATCAACTGATCATCTTCAAGAGGAATAGACTAAATATATGAACAACTTTATCTTTATTTATACCATAGATACCTCGTATCTGCATCTTGAGTGTCTTAAATTAATTTCACAATGTTGCCTTATCTACTAATCTTAGATTAATTTTAATTTTACAATGTGTCCTTATGTAGTAGTCAAGTAAATCTGATGAATTAAATATTATTTCAACAAGCTGTATGGTATACTATTAGGTATTGGTCCACCATCGTTATTCAAACTATTATTATGTTTACTTATTTCTACACTCTCGCAGGCAGCTAGATGCCTGTTGTTGTTAACTTGTGTATCTAATCTTAATGAACTAAAGTCTATAGAATGGTTTTGTTGCAAAATATGATGACCGACTGCTGATTTTTCTGGTCTACCATATTTTAGGTGTGCCTAGTGTTCTTTACATCTTATTTCGATAGATATTTTTGTCTGTCCATAATATTTTGCATCGCAGTCCTTATATTCGACTTCGTAAATTACCTTCGTAATACCTACATACCTAGTTCTTTGAAAATCTCTCCAAAGTTCTTCGTGTCTTGGTGGTATGGAACTGAGATATATTTATCTTGGTTTCCGTCGTTTCTAAAAGTCGAGATTTCGTTCATTCTTAACCTAAAGTTTTTCTTTCTAAACATAATAACATTATGAATGATGATGGTGGACCAATACCTAATAGTATACTATATAGCTATATAGGACACAGTAAAATTAAAAATCAATTTAAGACTAGTAGATAAGGCAACATTGTGAAATTAATTTAAAACACTTGAGCTGCAGTTACCTGGAAGAGGTATCTATGGTATGAATAACGATGACATTGTACGTATATGTAGTTTAATCTTCCTCTTGAAGATGATCACTTGGTGATCGAAACACTTGTCGAGGTGTTGAAATAACGGTTTGGTATTGGGATAAAACTCCAATAATATTCGATCAAAATGGTTACTTCCCACCCAAACATGAATTTCATCAGAAATTCAAAAGTTGGGGCCCAAATTTCTCTATCGATGAAACATTTCCTTCTTTAGTCTCCAATTCTGGAGGAATGAATCTACTTCCACAATAAGACTTTCTGCTGAAAGGTATGTTCCTATCTCTGAAAATATTATTTAATATATGTATTTTTTGGTATCTATGACATGTACTTCTGGGGCCATGAGTCTCGTTTTCTGGATAAAATATATTAAAACATTTCGAGCTACTTAGAGAGCAGTATGACTATTTGCAGATCCGTCAGCTACGTATCTGGTCAAAAAGGGTTCGAACTCACGATCTTTGGATAGTGAGTCAGTCGAACTACCACTGCCCCTCACATATCTTTAATTTCTGTTTTGAAATGACATACGTTCTTTTCACAATTATATTTTTGTTGTTATATTTCGACAAAACCATAGGCATTCATTTACCGTATCACCTGAAAGCTCAACCAAGAAGAAAATCAATTACTTACCGGAGATATAGTAAAACAGCATGCAGACACAGTTAATCGTTGTAAGGTGTTACAAAAACATTTTCTAACCAAAGTTATCTCAAAACTGATAAGAGATTAGATACAAAATTTCAACTTCTCGTGTCCAAAGATAAGTATACCTGCAGAACTCAAGTAATTCTCATCACTCAAAGGTAACACTTATAAAAGTGGTTTGTACTTTTCACGTAACGTTAGATCTCAACAAGAAAAAACTTTGAAATGTAACTTGAGGCGCACTATTTTAAACAGGTACATGTACTTGATGGAAATTCCCATGAAATTGAAGACAAACTTATTGATAACAGAAAATATATTTTCATATGCAAAAATCTCAGTTGGGTTTCCACTTTTCAGTGAACTACAATACTACTGCTTCTTCAGGCGTATTGGTTTTGCAAATCGTTTATGCGAAATTCTCATAACAATGTGTTTTCAATACGTTCGATTATTGATCATTCAATTTTATGGCAGTGCTGAATTACTTAGTTTCTTCAAGTGAAAATATGTTGAACATTTACAATATATTCGTGATATATAATCAATTAACATATCAAAATATGTGTTCACAAAATTTGCTGAATTCAAATCAAATTATTTCCACTTGAAGAACAAATCAGATGTAGTTACTGTACGTTATAGATGAAATAATTTGTGCCATTTATATAACAGGTGAACTTTATTGTAGTGACTCCTTGATCTCAGTACTCCAAGAAAATCTTCATTTTCAGTGTAAGGATCTTGATTCGGTTAAAAATAGGTATAGGAGCGGCAGATCTCTCAATATAGGTTGAGAAATTGGTTTGTCACATAAAGTTTCGTGATAGACTATTTCAAAGAAATAGTTACAATATTATTATTACAATATTTATCAACTCAACACTTCAGGTTTCCAACTTCAAAACTGACGAAATTCAATACAATCTTTGAACCACAATTTTCCCCCCTGGGGATGAAAATCCCTATCTTGATGCTTATTTAAGTTATACAAAGAACCTACCTGCATATTTCAAGATTTTAGGTTCAGCAGCTTCGACTGTACGTTAATATAAGTGCGGGCAACAGCTGGTAATTTATATTTTTACTTTAAAATACAGTGACTAACAAAAATACGAAGTAATGAATAGCTTCGAGAGTCGAATTATATTATCTATGAAGAAATTCGCAAAACCTACACAACCATCAACGAGTCTGCCCGCGTTCAGGTCGCGTTCTCGGCAATGGCGCTTCATTGCTTAGATTGCCCTCCACCCCTGCGCATCGTCTTCTGTCGTCTTACAGTAGACGCGACATGTAATGGCTTACTGCGTTGTGTCAAGTTAATCGTGATAACTTTCAAAAGACAAATTAGTTAATGTAAAAGACAAAGTTTATGTATATTAAATAGGTACTTTTGCAGTAAAGTTGCATATAGTGGCTACCACATAACACGTAGATATTGCTATCGCGAACTTTTATTTAGAACTATTTAAGATAAACAATCTTGTGGTACAGTATCTGCATGTAACTCCAACGGTATAGGCAGCGCACGCCAAGATAGCTCCCAGGGAGTAAGTAAGTAACTAACTAACTGTAACCAACGTTACAATTAAAAGTGGTAAAAACATAGAAATTTTCATTTCTCTTTTCATTATGATCTCCTATACAACGTAGTAACAACGGCTACATCCATCAATTTATATATTGTAATCTTTATACCATAAACAACTGACAACATTAATGTTAAAGAAAGTTGAAATGCAAAAATGGTTACAGACTGAAGGTATACGGTTACTTTTTGATAATGAGATGTACAAATGTACAGCCTACTAAATGAAAAATGGTAAATAAAACTTTCTATGTTTTTTACCACCTTTATTTGTAACTAACGTTTTAGTGCAGTTTCGTCCTATAAGGATATTTTCAAACTAATAAAATAAACTGAAAATTAATTGATAATATTAGTCCTTATATATCTAACCCTTGTTTGCAAAGTGCAAAATTTCCGTATCTTTCAGATTCGGGAACTTGTGGTTGCATTCCAAGGAATGGTTCGAAAACGACGAATTACTTTTACTTAGTACTATTACACTCCAGACACTCAAGCTCATAAACTCCATATTTCTCCATCTTTGCCATTAAAAATGAAATTGGATAACCTAGCATGTGGTATGAATGCAATTTTTTTTCTTAAAAAACCCGCAAATGTGTCAGTTCTTTTACCGTAATATTAGTTACAAATAAAAGTGGTAAAAAACATAAAAAGTTTCATTTCTCATTTTTCATGATAAACTTCTACCACGTAGTAATTAACAACTACATCCATCAATTTATGAACCTAATAAAAATAACTATTTTACAAAATATACTAAAGAATACATCTTGTTTATACATTATCTTTAAGTGATAACCAAACAATAAGCAAACAATTGGTTTTCCAATGGTTTGCTCACTGTTATAGTCCAAGTAACCTGTATTGTGAATAGTGAAAGCTATCGGCATCTCAAAGGCCAAAAAAAACTAATACAGATAAATAATGCCGCTGCCAACTAGTCCACGTGGACTGAAGAATTGGCGGTTCGTATTAAATAATTTTTACTAACCGAGTTTTATGATTGGCTGAAGAGTCATAAAATTGAATTTGAAGTCATGTTACGGTGACGAATAGAATGTGGGGATGAGTATCGCCGTTGTGTCGTCAATGTTCAGTTCAGGAACTGATCGCGATTTGTGAGTTGAAATTCGATATTGGTGCAGTTATAATTACTTAAAATTTTTGTTATCTGTTTAAAATGTGGCGTCTTTGGATAAGTACTAATAGTAATAACGACTTTTTCCTGTGTAGTGATTCCAATAGCGATAGTGAACAATGCGAAAAAGAGATACAAGTGAATAAAATCATTGAAAGAAACAATATACAAAAGCAATGAGATTCCTACAACTGAAATCATAAGAAAGAAATTGAATACTTTCGGCCATAACGTGAGCTACTATGACAAAACTTTTCAGAATTGGATAAAGAAACTAGGATTTAGATTTAAAATAATAAACAAACATCAAGCAGTTACGGAAAGCAGAAGAATAGTGGAATTGCGTTGTAAATACTTAGAACAAATAACTAAATATAGACAAGTACAAAGGCAAGTTTTCTATTTGGACGAAACTTGGTATAACACTCACGGCACAGTTACGAAATAGTGGACTGATGGTACGAGAATGTGTACGCCTAATATGCCTGCAAACAAAGGATTGCGACAAATCATTGTGCATTGCGGAGGAAGTAAAGGATGTGTTCCGAATTTTCAGAAATTATGTGGAGAAAAACTTGAGGACTGCAATGTTGACTATCAAAAGAACATGGAAGCTAATATTTTTGAGGAATGGTTTGAAAACACAAATTTGAATGCGAATAGTGTAATAGTTCTTGACAAGACAACGCAATATTTACCCAAAATAACCGTTGATGTTCCATTTATTTTTCAATTAGAGCTCAGTTTTTTATAATATCATCTGTAATAATTGGAAGTTATGTTGGGAATTCGAAGACAGCCTAGATGAAAAAAATCATTGGGAAAAATTCGATATGCCGTACACGACTTAAAGTTCCATGACTATTGTGGAATTACCGTACTGTTTCATACTACAGAACTTGTGAAATCATTTAAAACTGTGCGTGTATATTATTACCGTTTGAGGAAAGACATATTTATTACACAAATTTGCATAACGTTTATTGTGATTGTGATGATATCAATAATGTTAATTAACCTGAGTGATGGATCTACCATACGCGATTGCTATTCATTTTTGAAATATTTATTTCACCTTCTAATCTAAGAATGAAAAACAATTATCGCCATAAGTATTATATACCTAGCTAATATTTAAAAATGAATGAAACAAATAATGTTTGTTAATCCCAGATAAAAATCGACTCTGTCAAAGCTATTTTCCGGTTTTTTTTTAGTCATGGTATGCAGATTTTTATACCCAAGGTTTCGTCTACTACTGCGTAAGACATTATCAAGGGCGATAAGATAACAGTTGAAGTGCTCGAGTTGTTCTCAACGCAGGAACTACAATGCTAGAACATAGTTAAAATCAACCAGGAAGTCCACTACCACTACTTTCATTCATAAATTCACAAAGTTCTCGGTTACTTCGAAACTAATTGCGGAGCCAATTTCGTTCTTTTGCCATAGGCGTGCGCGCTCATATAAAAACGAAATTTAATGTTATTATAGAATATGTTGTGGTTAATTACTTATAACCAACTACAAAAACTGAAAACAAAAATAACAACGGCAAATAAACTAAACACAATATCAATTTCCGACCGTATATTATAACTAATCCGATGTCCATGGGGCCGTCAAATCCTTCGATACTACAGCACTGAACGCGTTGGATGAGAATCTCATCCTAAGATCGGTTGAAGGTCCCCGGCAACTCGGGCAGATCACGTGGTGAGATAGCCTACTGGTTGTATTATTCTACTGTGGCTGGAATTTGTCTTCGGTTCTATATAATCAATGGTGGACGTTCTTCTTGATTGACTTAAAATACCTTTTTTAATTACATTCATTTAATGTCGCATCAATCTTGGGGGGTTATTAGCGACAATTTTATAACAGTATTTCATATACGGTGCAGTAGGTTTATACGTCCTAGAAAGACAACTAGGTTTTCACAGTTGCAATTTTGTTCTAACGCTGCTTCAATTGAAGGGGGAATGTCAAACTCAATTCTCTCGTTGTAGTAAGATACGCACTCAGATAAAATATGTTTGACACTAATGGCACAGTCACAAACTTCACATATTGGAGGGTTATTACTGCCGGATACCTTGCAGTTTCCTCATTTTTTGAAGTGGTTTCCAGGGCAAGACCAATGGTTTAGTTTGCCATTCCATTGCTGTGAAGTGTGATGGGGTGTTGGTTATAACCGACTCACTGAATCGGTCATAACCAAGAATTCTGAATGATCGCTCTTCTCTGCATTTTCAAGTGCACCAGCTCCTGCTGGTGATTTGAAAGAGTGATTGGAGTTAGAATTGGTGAACGCTGCCTCTACTGCTTCTTCTGATTTAAATGCGTCGGTGTATATTGGGATACAGTCTACGAATTGCTGCAATAGTTGTTGAAAAGTTGTGTTAATTAGCATATTGAAAGACCTTGTTTGTGTACAATCAAGGACAAATAGCCAGATTTTACTATTATTGTTTGCCTTCTCCTTTCTATTGAAATTCTCAGTATTTTTTGCATCAAGATCGTGTTTGCATCAAAGAGAAAGAGTAATATAACTTTTTTATATATACCAGTTATCAGTTCTACGGCGTATACAACTATTTTGGTTCTGGACTTGATTAGTCACTTTCTTCTTCTTTTCTTCCTTGAAGACAGACTGGTTTTGGATTGACGGCTTCAATTCGAGTGGAAACAAATTTTTCGCCTTTACACAGTTGTTCGTGAGAGTAGACTTCATTCCCAATTAAAATTATATTAATGTTCATTACCTCTTTCTTTCTTTTGAATTTATTCCCTCAGAATTACTATTGGTTCTCTATATACGAAGTCTGTTCAGAAAATAAGGTGAATTTTAATAAAAAAAAAAGTATTTATCAATTTCTATTTCGTCCCTTCGAAGTAGCTCTTCTCACTTTATAATACACTTTTTTCCAGCTATTCTGATATGACACTTTTTGGTATGTGCTTGAGCTTTCTCAGCGATTCGGTTTTAATCATAAAACGCCGTCCTTTTATGGGAACAGGTGTTGTTTTTGGCCAAAAAAATACGAACAAGCAATGACGAGTGAGCAGGTACATTATCGTGATGCAAATGACATGAATTGTTTTTCCACAATACTGGATGTTTTCTTCATGTTGCTTCTCGCAAACCGCTCGTAACTCCAAGATAATACTCCCTATTGACCAAATGACCATGTGGCCAGAACACCCGATGCACTACGCCAAGATAATAGAAAGAAAACAGTGAGTAAAACCATGACAATTGATTGAACTTGACGTGTTTTTTGGTCTTGGCTCTCCTGAGCTCTTCCATTGGGACGATTGGACTTTAGTTTCGATCTCATATCCATCAACCCATGATTCGTCCACAAGCAAATGTGGATTGCCGTTAACGGTTTTTTTTTTGGTCAAAATACGACGAGGTACCGATAAGCTGCATTTTGAAATTTGAGGAAGTTATATTGTTTTAGCATATATTCATTCATTTCACATTAGTTTTCTTCCTGCAAAGCTCATTGTTATTAATCTCATTCTAGTCTTGAACCAAATAGGTTAGGTTTTTGGTGTTTTATTGCAAGACAGGAACCACGCAACGCAAAATTGCATATTGCGAATCCGTACACTTCCACGTTCACCCGGTATAATTAGTGAGTAATAAATACAATGCCCCTTTTTTACATTCCACATCGATGCCTTTAATTAGTTTTTGAAGTCATCTGGCCTGTCCAGAAACCACCGAGCTGAACCATTAAATGGTGCTTATGTCTCCACTTGTTACGCTAAAAACGTTGATGTATGACAAACGGGTTTATATATACAAGGATTTGTCCGTTTGTTCTTATATAATTATATGACTGACAGACATATATCATGCGGAAGATTGAATAGAATCGTATAAACAGTAATTGGATTCAACAGGTTTTTGTGCGGTCACTCCAACACAATTTGTAAGAAGATCTGAGGAACGCACAAATATTGACAAAGTTAGAGATAGAATAATAAATTGATGAATGTATGATTCAAAAATCATTCGATTAGAAAAATGTTGAACAGAAATGTATGAGATTTAACTGAGATTTTCACAAGTTGACATACATCAAAAGAATTGGGGGTTGACACACTGTTTGTGCTGATTGTAATTGAGGCGTTGTTCACAATAAATGCGTTTTTCTAGGGTTTGAAAACAGAAAAGGATCATTTTCTGGAACATCATCTCTCTAAATAAAGCTACAGCTTGTCAAATCTAGGAAGTGGATTCAAAGTTTCGGCTTAGGACCTTCCCTTACCCGTGGGTTGGGCTACCTATCGGGCGCGTCCCCAGGTGGCAGATAGGGGGGAACGGCCAGGGGACTGGAGGCCCTGTCCGGAAAGCCGATGTGATCTAACGGACGGGGTCACCGGACTCCTGGTCAGTGGCAGAAATAAGCCTTTTGCAAAACATGCCACCGTAGACCAGCCGACCCATGCTTCGTTGTGAGGAATCGTGCCTGGGCGAAACCATATTGTAATCAGCCTACCTCTGGTAATGCGGGGCTCTGCCAGAGGTGACGAACTTTTCCCTTGCTCCTCGTGGGAACACACATGAATGAAACAACACAAAAACAGAAACAGCAAAAACAAAAACCAATCCCGAGGCTAGACAGATGTGCTCACCTCAATTTGAGGCGGTGGTGGAAGATGAACAAAAATGTCCACCCCAATCTACCGCTTGAAATGAGGCTGGACATAGCAGATAACTTCCAACAGCAAGGGCACTTCCTGCGGCGGGTGCCAAGAGCTCCGCCTTGAATAAAAGCAAGGATTGGCTGCCCCTGCAGGAAAGCTCCCTCACTTTTGCACCTCCACGGAGGGAATTCCAAGAAGGTTGAAGAACCCACGCAACGACAGTAATATCACTGCACTTTCCAAAACCTTCGTGGAGGCCATCGTGAGACACTACAAGGTTGCCAAAGAAGGTGTGTCTTGGCCTACACCTGCCAATATAAAGGAGATATCACCTAGTGACCTCTTCACCTACCTGAAAAAGACAGGATGGACGATGACCTAGGAGGACAACTCCTCGGGACAAGTGCTGTGAGTCTACACTCACCCTCCCTACTCTACATATACCAGAGATACCTCCCCTAAGATGCGCGTTTGTTAGGAGACTGTGCGAGAGAGAGATGGAATTCTCAAGTTTCTTTCTAGTTTTGACAAGCTGTATGAATTTTTTTTATGTGATTGATTTTGTGATAATGTGATGGTTATTACCCAAAACTTTATATTGGCCAAACGTAAAGAATCTTTTCCCAAATAATCAAAGAACATATGAGTGGTTTCTTGAATGTGAAAATCAATTACATTTCTGATTATTGAATGCCATTGGATATTTCTAACTAGGAAATTATTGTTTTCCAATCCAGTTATCTTCGATAAGTGGGCGTTGGTAGTTCATGTATTACTTATGAAAGTTCAGGGAACATATTTGAATTTTCTAATGTGTGGAGGTTGAATAAAAAGGATCACCATCTCAAATATATTTCATAATGCTAGTTGAGTATTTTTGTGGTTACTTTCCTTCATGTGTTATTCTAAAAAAAACAATTATTTTAAACAATTTCATAGTACAAACTACTATTATTACTTCTACATACTGGTAAAAATACGATGTCACGGTATATTGAAAGATGTTCTCTGTCCTGACTGAACTTTGCATAAAGCCGACAAGCGTATAGTCTAAGAAAACAGGTAGCAAAATAGAAGACGAAGACAAGAGGTAAGATATGTATTGTAAACAACGAATTCATAGGATCTCGTTTGTATTTATTAGCATTCCGCCAAAGATTTGTAACCGCTGGAACATGCACACGATGGACGGTGGAGAATTCTGAAAATTTTGCGATCGGTTACCAGACAGTCGAACGATTGACGAAAGAATTTTTAAAAATCTAAAAGTCAAACTTCTGAATGTAAAAATATTTATAGAAATATTTTCACAATTTCTTATGCCCGAAGAAAATTTCTTGTGATTGGTGAAAATACACAGACATATTCTTTGAATCTGAAGAATTATGGAAATGTTTAAAGACCTACCTTATGGGTAGTTATAACAAAATGATTTTTTCTTTCTGATCATTTTTGTGAAGTCTGATTATTTCCTCGATTTTTTTATGTGTTATGATCTCATACATTCCGAATTCTTGCGTTGAATGTAGCTATACATATACCAATACAATATATAGGTGGAATTCTTTCGAGAAAACTTTGACAAAGCCTCAGCTCCGCGACTACCAAGATTTTCACATAAAATATAGGCAATATAATTATTTCTAAAGTGTCGGTAAAGGTCGACGCTGTAACATATTGTTTGGTAGTCACTAAATACATATTATAATTTACACCATTTTATTGTCAGGAAGGAATCGAAGTTTTTTTCGCTTAGAGCCTATACAGATTAATTAATTTTGAAAGTTTCGATAAGAGACATTTTTACCAAGTAGTTGAAGGATTTAGTAATTGATCCACCAGTAAGACCTATATATTTAGCTTTAGCTGGTAGTCTTTCCGCAGTGAATGCGACAAAAAGCTATTCCTGATTTGCTGGTGAATGTTTTGCTGAAATTTATGAAATGAGTTGCAGTTTCATCTGAGTTGGTCATTAATAACGATATTTGACCTTTTTTGATGGCCTTTAGGAGATGTTTCCTTTCACGGTTTCCAGTTATTATTCACCCAGCGGATTATAACACCAGCACATAGAAAAATGTGTTGAAAAAGCCAGATAGACGCTCATGATTGAAAGGAAAATCCAAACTCTGTCGAGTAGGAACTATACTATGCAGATTTTTATAATCCTACAATGAGGTGGTTACAAGTTTTCCCTTGATAGTTCATGCTCGAAACCTTATACCCGTCATAATTGAGTAAAATTGTACCTGTAGCCGAATTATTTGATGTTTAGTTTTGATGTCGGTTCCTTCTTCACCATGGTACCAGTCTAAGAGACGTTAGAAGATCAAACAAATTTTATCAAGGGATACGCAGCTCTTTTTGAATTCTTACCACTGCATATTTTCACTGAAATAAATATTTCTATGAGAAAATGGATGTAGTCGTCATGGAAAGTCCTCTCATCCTTGTGGTTGCAGTTTTCCAGAAGACAGCGCTCAGCACCGCTTCATTGGAACCTAGGTTTCGCTATGTTGATGACAAGAAGCTTCAAAACACCAGCTCCAACAACTCCACCCATCTCAGTATTCAGTTCACCATGGAAAAGGAAAATGAATTGTATTGGTCAACAGAATAACTGATGGAGAACTAGGTCACACAGTTTGTAGCAAATCTTCTCATACTGATTGGTATCTCATCAAGACTCGAACCATCATCCAGGACGAAAAAGTGTTATGATGAAAAAAAAACAGGATTTACAAACCACATCATTTTGAAGAACTTCGTCATCTAGACAAAGCTCCTCAGGCCGCTGATTTCACAGCGCAAGAACGTGCTCCATATCCTAAAAGAAGAAATTCTTCAACTTCGGGTCAGATCCAGTTGCCAGTAGCAAGCACGGTTTACTTGTCTTATGTAAATAAAGTCACAGACCCTATTGGAAAACGATCAATCTGTCAAGGACAAAAGAGAGCCTCTGACATCCGCAGGTGTTCCCGGGATTTCATGTTCCTGTGTTTACATCGAAACCACCAAACACAGCACCAACATCAGGATATAAAAAACAAGTGGAGCTCTCACCACATGCAACTGGAGAACATGCCCCAGCACAAACAGATCGAAGAAAAACTGTCTTCCCCCCTAATTCAACGCATATTCACGCACGACTTTGTTGGCCATTGAGATGTATGAGTATTCCAACTAGTTCAAGAGAAAAAGGGGAGGTGTACTGATTCAGTACTCAAGAAAACCAGAAAATGTCTAGAATACAACTCCACTAGTAGCATACCTGCATACCAACAATGTTGACCAATCAGAACAACCTAGTAATAATCCGGATAGTTAGAACAACTCAGCAAAAGTGCGGACCAATCATAAGTGAACATTCGCATCACCCCCACCATCCTCTTTAATTATAAATACCAGTGGATACGGAGCTCGCTAGTCAGTTGTTGCTTGAAAATTCAAGACGTTGAGAAGTAACCTTCGTCCTCGCAATCAATGCACATACCACTGAAAAAGCATGCCACAGTAGCAGACGAAACAATTGGTACTACAAGTTTTATTCGACCACGGCCTACCAGCTCGAATATACCTCTAATTGTTACTGCGGCCGTGAATGTATATGTTCTTATAGGTTATGCACTGTTCAGTCATATACAGAGTGTTGGGTAATTGTATTGGGAAAATGAGTGAGCAGCCTCCCAATCTGTTTTTGTCTTTTCAGTATGTATATATAAACAGATTACATAAAGACAATGTATTTCTTCTCTGTGGTTACTATATTCCGATTCCGTATAGGGTTAGACCAGATATCGATCTCCAGACGATACGTATCATCGATAAGCTTGCTGTTAATGAACCGACTTAATAATCCATCAAGCTCGTCATAAAAATCGTGAACCAGCCCTATGGACGATCCCATTCGCCGACACTGTCTCCAATCCAGAACGCGGAGCATTTATAAAATACTGCAAATAATTGTGAAAAAGCATCTCCCTTAAGTACTGGCTATTAACATAGTTGTAGCTTGATTTAAACGTGATGCCGTGCAGCAAATGTCTTAATTATTGTAGGCTGGATCGGCGCGAATTTAAACGGTCTGCTAAAGCCTTTTCAGGAGAGCTCACTTGGCCAGCTTTCAGGCAAAAACGTACGGAGACTTGAACGCCGGACGTGATGGGACTGCAGAGGATTCGTTTAATATGTGAATTATTTCCGATGAAAAACTACCTCTCTATCAGCTACCAGTTTTTGCGAGACGGATTTTAGTGTTGTGGAATTTTGGGAGGTTATTTTAGTTTTGCTCGTTTTCGGCGCATCGCTAGACTGGTAATGTGTCGCGATATCGAAGATGCTTTGATATCTCCAATATGATCCGATTTCGTCGAACGAGTCAGATATTATGTAATTTTCGAAGATTTATTTCGGTAACCGAAACAGTAGCAACAGAAGTTCTTTCTTTGCCAATAACTTCATTTGATACTTTCAGATTCTTTCGGCCGCTCTTTACTCGTTCTTATTTTTTTCTTATTTGTTTCTCTTTGGAATGGAAGTACCTTTGGAATTGTCAAAGAAACGGCCTCGTATCTAATTGAACTGTTTGGAATACCCTTTAACGCGTGTTTCGAAAAAAGTATATTTCCAAGTGAATTCAAGGTGACCCGAGTTGTCCTAATCTTTAGGAAAGGCAGTGAGAATGCAATTGAAAATTATCGATCGTCCCAATTTTCGGCAAATTATTTGAAATCATCCTGAAAAATAGTACAAGCTATTCAATACTAATCAATACGGATTTATGAAATCATTATCCACAATAAGTGCGGTAAAGAAAGTAATCGAAAACATAATAACTTGCTTTGAAAAAAGAGACCACATTATTGCTGCCTTATGTGATCTAACAAAAGCATTCGATTACGTCTCCCATTCTATTCTACTGAAAAAATTAGATGACTATGGCATAAGAGGAACCCCCCCTGTCTCTTTTTTCTTCATATCTGACAAACAAATACCAATATGCATCAATTGACTCGAATAATGTATCCGACTTGAAACCAGTTACATGTGGAGTTCCCCAAGGCTCGGTTCTGGAGCCTTTTTTTTTCATAATCTATATGAATGATCTCTTTTCCTTCATATCACCTCATACTTTTTTTGCTTTCGCCGATGATACTACTCTTACGACATTCGGAAAAATCAAGGGTAATTTGGTGAAATAATCTGATGTTAAACGAAAATAAAACTCAAAACATCATTTTTACATCAAACACTTCTTGGGTTGAAAGACACAGTGTTAAACTCTTAGGCATATATCTAGATGATAATTGGAACTGGTTAGAGCACATTGAACAACTCAGCATTAAACTATCGAAATACACATTTCTTCTTCGGAAATTGAAAGATAAACTCTCAACAGGCGCTATTATCAGCTTACTACGCTTTTTTCCATTCTCACATCTCATATGGAACAATTCTCTGGGGAAATAGTACTAACGCAAATAGGATATTTATGTTTCAAAAAAAGACCGTGAGGATATTATCTGGGGCTGGTTTCTTAGACTCCTGTAGACCTCATTTCCTTTCGATGAAAATAATGACAGTACCTTCTATTTATCTATATCAAGTTTTGATAGATATTCATAAAAATTAATCAACATCAAACAGAAATTGTGATTTCCACGATCATGAGACTAGGGGATGTGATTTGTTGGGGGCCAGTAGATTCAGACGGAAAAAATCAAGTAGAAACTCTATCGATGTCAACTCATACAATATTCTACCTCTCCATGTCAAAAAGTTAAATCAATACTTGTTCAAAAAGTATCTGAAATATCTAATAATTTCAAATTGTGTTTACTCTACTGACAACTATATAGCTGTCTTATCCAGAGAAACACAAAAAACGGCGAAACAGTATAATGTGACTATTTGTATCTAAGATCAATAAATGAAAGTTCTACCTACCTACAATAATTTTTTTTTTCAGGAAATAATCTAAGAAATTGGAAAATACTTTTGAATTTCAGCTTGAAACTGGTTGATTTCCGAAATAATTAGAACTTGACTTCTCCGAATGCAATCATGATTATCAGATAATTATTGAAACAAACATTATTGCACTTATATTTCATTTCGGAATAAATGGTCAGAGTTACTTTCAAAAAGGAATAAAAATCCGACAGCAGTTCAATAGCGTTTTCAAATGAAAAATTTTCAATTCTTTCGACTGGAATTACACAAACAGCCTTCCTTCTACTACTTCTTCAAGAGATTCACAAATTATATGTTTTCTAATGAACAATAGATTCAGCATCAAAATAACTGCTACTAATGAATCAGTAATTAAGTTTTACTTGTTGAGCTGTTCGGTGACAAAATATGTTTACTATTATTCAAGTAACATTTCATTGTGAGATTTCCTCTGAATAGTTCACAAGTAGAACAAAAGTGTTACTTGAGAACAATATGGATTATTATCAAGTATCTGCTGATTCCTTTAGTTTACTACTAAAAGTATCGACTTGATATCTAAACGATGAAATTACTTTTTGATGATGCAAAATATAGGTAGGGTAGGTCTAAAGAGAGTGGATAAGCGAGTTGAATTTTTCAAGAAATATGGTCTAACAAAAAATTGTAGTGAGTAACGCTAAAAAAAATTCTCAACATCTTATATTCCAGATATAGTTGTTTTAATAGTATATTCTTCTGTAATCATCAAGTATGTATTGAAAATTATTATTCATCAGGTGAATACATTTCCATGAATTTGAGTTTTCTGTTTCAATTTCACAGTATTGAATGGAGAGGGGAGCGTTAAAATACTACTGGTGAGTGGGGTGCCCCCCATGGAGGTAACAGCCTTACTAAATGAGGCCGCATCCTAAGATGTCTGTATCCATGTCGGAAGGATGTATGACTTTGAGCCCTTTTCTCGTAGAAAACCCTGTCATGATTATGCGAGGCTCTAGCTACCTGTGCAACCCTTTTTGGACCATAAAGTAACCGACGCTGAGTCTATAGAAGAGATGAACATTGACTAAAGTCATCGGACCAAGGGAAAGAGCTTCTGAGTTTGTCAATTGTTGATTCTGTTAACAAATCTAGGAGGACAGGTGGTGCAACCAGATAACCACTCATCATCTCCTCAATAACAGGATAGTCCATGAATCTGCCTTGCAGCAAAGTAGTGAGAAGTGAAAGCATAATTTGCTTCAGGAAAGAAAAAAATTAACTCTGAGCAAATACTGACGTTCAAATTATGATTCAGTCAAACCAGAGATGTGAAAGCCTTGCATCATTGAATCTAATATATTATCAGGTTCAAAAGTTGCTGGGATCATTAACCTCTATATCGATCACAATCTTCACTATGCCATTATGACCGCTGTAGAGGATTTTCCATAAGTTGGTCCTCAGGTACGATTCTTGAGTTGTATATTCGGCTGCATTCGAGTTTCGCCCAAAAAACCTTTTTTTCAGGTATATACTCTCGAGTTCCGTTCAGGAGTTAATTAGGTACCCCTGAACTTTTTTCGTAGTCTTTCCCCACTCTCCACTTTCGTTGTCAGTAGTAGTAGGAATAATAGAGACTCCAGGAATGCATGCGTTGGAGACATTCTGATATGTAGCAGTATTTTGTATGAATAATGTGCTTATGCAGGATATTTTCTGCTCCATATCGGATTTATCCTTCCTTAAAATTCACTCCGAATTTTGTATCATGACCGTCTTATTGTTGGGGCTTATCAACTGTACCTACCTACAACTGGAGAACGAAAGAACGGGCATAGGTTGGGCGTACAAACGGAAAGAAAATGAATGGGTACAGGGGAATGAAAGAATTCCCGGACAGAGTAGCGTGAACGAGGAAGAATTGATAGTAATTGAGAGGGTGATTGGAATATGGGATATGAATGAGAGCGTGACTGTGATAAGCGATTCTGCCATGGATGTGGAACGTATGAAAGCAGGAAGAATGAGCAATAAAAGAGTAGCGAGGATACAGAGAATAATTGAAGAGATATATGCGAGGGGAGCGTGGACTTGTTTAATTTGGAAGCGCGGCCATGAGAGCAACAATCTCAGAAACAAGAAGGCTCACGAAGAGATGACGAAGAACATGGGGTACCTGGATTTAACATGGGACATAGAGAGACTGGGCAGCAAGAATGAAGAGAGAAAGAGAATCAAAGAACAAATCACGACAGAGTGACAGAGGGAATGGGACACGGGAGTCGACTGTTCTATAGATTCTGCAGGGCCACCCAGCTGCTTACGGGACATGGTAACTTCCCGAGATACCTGGCCAGGTTTAATCTGGGCCCGGAACTGCCATGTTTCTGCGTCTATGGTGAGCCCAAAACGGCAGAGCATGTGATTGTAAAATGCATGGATGGAGATAGGACTGGATGGCGTGAATGGAAAGAATAGAAGGAGCGGGAAAATAGAAAAATAGCATTGAGAGGATAGAACGAAAGGAATAGCGAATAGATAAGGTTCGTCAATGAATGGGCAGAGAATGTGGTGAGGAATGAACGGGAAGAGTGAAGGGCAGGCTGTCAGCTTGGAGCCAATAAACTGGGGGGCAAACAATGATCTCCCCAATCACATCGGTCATAAACATTGTAATGCAGCTAACCATGTAAAGAGTTATTAGAAGTTAAGTTTATTTTGTTTATACTGATGGCATAATGAGCCAGATGTAGTTTGGATGCTTACTAACTGTAATCTTGTAATTATGATTATAAATGTCTTTGGGAATTAAAAACAACGAGGGTCTTCTGCCTCGCTGGTTCGTCCTCTTGTATGGTCGACGTTACGCGTCGGCGGACGTAGAGGGAAGTGAGTTCGGAGGAGTAGGTGTTCTCTTGACAGTGGTGGCGATATATAGAGGGATGATGCTCAATTGTAAGGCTTTCAGCCAGGGTAATAATGAGCGATGGCACTTTCATGTAACTTCTACATAGGAGTAGAACAAGCAGATGCTGATATTTTCCGGTTTCCAATGGTTGTCCAACCGGAATAGTTATAGATCAGATTTTCCATTGACGCCATGGTTAATTTTGTTTCATTCATATGTTCCTCAATTCTTTGAACCAAATGAAACATGAACAAAGACGTATTTGTTATTCGCAGATTGAGATTCTTCGTCAGTGTTTCCTGGGAGCCACTGACGTTCATTCTTATATTACCAGACTATTATTAAGGATAGGTTGACACTCCATTCTAACAGTCCGCCTTTACTATAAACGGAATATTCGATGACCGAATATATCATAGGAAATATGAATATTCCTTATTCAACAGGTCCGGACTTGTCTAGATATTCAACTACGCTGTGTTCTAATGGAAAGTGATTATTACACTCGATTGTGGAGTGGTACAATTGAAGAGAGTCCAGCTGTTGTAGATGTCTGATATGACATGCAGAGGTAATCAAAAAATTACATTTTTCAGCATATATGTTTCAATAGGAGCGTTTGTAAGTCATCATTTGAATGCACCACTCTATTAGTGCAGTGATATTTGGAATCGCACGCTATTAGGTAAAACCCTCACCTTTCTTCAGCCCTCACAAGTCTCCTGAAGGTCATTTATAGACAAGAACCTGATTGGCCTGATTGGCCGGTGTTTGGCAATTTCAAACGATTCAGGAAACCTTTTTTTATGAACAAGCAGACGAGTCAAATCACTCATCAGGAAATCAGTATCTTCACTACAGAATGAAAAGTTTTAATAAAAATAACCTCTAGACGAAGTTCAAAGGATTCACGATCATTAACTTCCCTTGATTTAAATAGCATTAGTAGTTTGAAATACACTTCATTATACATAATTGCTCTTTCTCAATCCATATTTCAATATTATTTCTTGCAATTCAAATACACTTTTAGTGTGAAAATCAGAAAATAGATATGATTTTCAGATATCTCGCAAAAAGTGAAAAACATACTTATATTACAATCAATGAAAACCTATTTCTATATAATGATTGCACCTACACAATAATTTCACCTACCTGTGATATTATCAATGAAACATTCAGCGACAATCAAATTTATATTTCTCCAAGTGAAAATTTGCTAAAAACTCATCTATGATTTTCCACAATAATGTAGCAATTGTTCCGCTTGTTTATGCTATTTTCTTCCTGGTAGGCTTTGTTGACTTTTTATTCAATTGAATAATCAGTGCTGAAATTTCTTTTCACACAATCATCAGAAAGTCCACAGAACTGTTCCAATTTGAGGATAGGGATATCAGATCCCTCTTTTACGAAGATACCCGGCTCGATTTTGAGCTGAGCTTTCAGTCGAGTCGACGATTCAAACGTCGAACCAAGCCAAGGTTTTTTCTAATCGAGCCGAGTCAAGCCCAAGAAGAAGAAGAATAGGAGGAATATATTTATTAAAATAGGTAACCCTATTTCACAATCATGTATATAAACATGGATGTTTGTTGGTTGGTTGGTAAGTGATAAACTTCTACATCGCTCAACCAATCGTGATAAAACTTGACATGTATAAGTAATTTTTCATAGAAAAGGTTTTTAGGCTATTAATTTTTCTGTAACTCGCCACTAGATTGCGCTGTAGAACAATTTTTTGAAAGCACTGTTCTATAACGCTGCGCACGCCTAAGTTCGTTGATTCTGATTCTGCCAAAACATTGGAACAGCAGCGATACAGCAACATAGTACTAGTATTATATAAAACATATTACTATCATTATAGAAATTGAAAATCATTATAAAAAACTTAAAATGTAGATATAGTTCATAAATGAGAATGAAAATTTCTCTAGTTTTAAAAATAACGACATATCCTATTAAAAATACATTGCAATGTAGGTGCAGTTCCAATACAATGATAAATAGAAAAAACCAACATACAAATTCTATATTTGTCAATATTATCTTACCAAGTATTATTCTCTCTACCATTATGGATGGATTTCAATAACTGTATTTTAAATTACCTAATAATGATGTACTAGATTCAATTTCATTTGGTAATTTATTGTTTGCATCAAACCCTTTGAAAAATTTAGAATTCATGGCATTTATCCTGTTCGTTCTGCATAAATGCAAATTAGTATGATTTCTTGTGGGTTATTTGTGCACTTCTAAATTTAAACTAACAAATTCAAAAAAATATGAAGGTGATAAGTTATTCAGAATTTTATATATTCATCCCAATAGATAAAGAGTTTATTTTTCTTTCTAGTCTCATCCCTGAAATTAATATCGAACGACCATTTTGGTAAACCTTCAAAAAGTTTATTATTCCAGTTCCGATCGGGTAGTGAATTAAATTAACCGTAATGCAGTGGGTTATGAGTTTTTCAAGTACTGTCATGTACATGAATAAACAGATGTTAAATTCTCAGTAAACCAATAAATACATCTGCATTTGTAATGAGGCGAATAAGAGGAAGGGTTTTTTATATATGAACGAGAATAGCAATTAATTCTAAATATACATGTGTATTATTCATTAGAAATATTTAATTAGACATGATCGAACTGTATTTATGACTTATCTTGTTATATTAGATGAAAAATGTATCTATGCATATCAGTAGGATATAGCTGTTGCGTAGCATTTGCATGTTTCATTAATTTTAAATAGGAAGTGAAGACGAATGAAGAAGAAGCAGCATGCATTTTTAATTGAAATCCATACTAACAAAGGATCTTAATAGTTCAATAATTGGTACCGTTTTTGTATCATGAAGTTCAGTTATATTTATTTTCAAATTACGTAATAAGATGATTATTTCGGGGAAAACAAACAGTATCTTGGCATACAAAAAAAATATTCAGCAAAGATCATATCCTGCTATGACGAAGAATGATTGATTAACTTTATTGAATCAACAGGGAGGATCCAGATTGAGAAATGTTCCATATTGATAAATCATCATGAATTCAGCATCTTACCCATTTATATAGGGTCTTCCATTAGTCGCTTTCTATCTTCAAATTCAAATAAAACTCTGGCGCATAAATCAGGATGAATTTGACCGATGGCATAGGTTATGTTAGCTTTGAGGACCGCTGTAGTTTGTGGCTTATTCACATACACCTGCGACTTGAGAAAACCCTACAAAAAGCCTAACGGGGCAAATCGCACAATCTCCCTGGTCAGTTCACATAATCTCCATGGGAGATTACCATGTTCTCCAATCTCTAGTGCAGAATATCCCATGTGGCATGAGCTGTGTGGCACGTAGCGCCGTCCTATTGAAAGCACATGTCATTGGTGTCTAGATCATCTGATTCAGGCCAAAATAAGTTGATGATCATTGATCTATAGTGCTCGATGTTGACAGTGATGGCCTGGTCAACGTCGTTGTGAAAGAAATATGGACCAATGACGCCGCCAGCTCAAAATCCACACCTAATAGTGACTCTTTCGAGATTCATTGGACGCTCTTGGATCTCATGTGGATTGGTCGTTTTTCTTCAGTTTATAGGTCGGTTGAATTTTGTACGGGTGCAGGCTTGAGTCATGCGGCAAAATTCATTAAGTTGTGGTCTGCGAAAGACCGAGTTTTTGTGAGCGACGCGAAATCGACTGCCTCGGATTCTCCTGCACACTCTCACAGACATCGGTGATGTTTTTGTCAAATCTTGCGTTTCGTCGACGTACGGATGTTGGTACAGAAATCCCTGTGATACCACATGATTTTACGTTGGTTACAAAAAGGCCAACTTAATATTATGTGATTTCACAAAATTAATTTTTGCAGTGTAAAATGCCATGGTAAATATAATAATTGATCAAATCACGAAACTAGAACGACGATTCTTACTCTTATTTTCTGTCATAGAATCTTACATCTTCACTATATAAATATAGAACTGTCGGAAATCGTTGGGAATCGGATTCGTCAGAAGCTATACTCCGATATACAAATGAAAACTCATTACCTCATTATATTCGACTTCTATTTATGAAAGAAACATTGTCAGGGTTATCTGTATCTAAGTCGAAATATTTGCTACTCTTTGGGTATATCAGTTAAAAGTTGTTGGTGTAAACTTTTTCAATTTTGTAGTTCCATAACTTGCCATTTCTGTATGTAAATGAGGAAATAGTTGAGTTTTGGATCAATATCACCTGCTGCTTGACCAAATGAATGAACAGTAAATGCTGATAAAACCTGATAGATATCCCTTGCTGGTTCGCAAACCACATGAATATAAAAGAAATTTGGCATTCACCTTGTAGGTAGGTACTAAATCTCATTTCTTATAAATTCAACTCATTTTTTATGAAGTGAAAATATTTTCATGAGCAACGTAAAAAAAGTTGATTTTCAAAGCGAAGGGTAATCTTAACTGACTAATTAAGCAGAAATATAGAATATTGTTGGCAATGAGAAAAACAAAGTTAATAATTTTCATCGTGTAGAAAAGTGTCACATATTCAATTTAAAGTTACAGAGAAAAAGTAAAAAAAACTTCTTTTATTCAAACATTCAAAATTATTTCACTAGCCCATGTTTGGCTCTTACTCGGTGGCGTGGTAGCAACCAAAAATAGAGAGGAAATATTTGAATTTTGACAATTGACATTCTGAAAAGACATTTGCAGTTTGATAATTTCACAGAGAAAACAACAGGACTACCAAAAGGCACACCAACCCCATGGCTGACACAAACAAAATCAAAAGTATCTGACTCTGGGTACAGTGCTCTCAAACACTCACAACTGAAGTAAATGGCTTTTTGACAGATTCAGCACTGCGTCCAAACCCAAACACTATCTGTTGTTTGGGGAACCTGGAGAAATTAGTTCCAATTTTAAGATGTAATTGTAAATGTTAGTCTTTTTGTTCATGTTAGTGGAATTACTTTTAATAAAGAACATTTCTTCAAATAACCGGTTTTGTAAGTTGCTATATATATATATATATATATATATATATATATATATATATATATATATATATATATATATATATATACAAATATATAACTTCTGTTTATATATATATATATATATATATATATATATATATATTGAATAAAGTCGAAAAGTGCAAATCATTCAACGGTTGATATCCGTTTGCCAACTGAATTTATCATCGATACCTTTTACACCTTGCCTAATACGATATTGACTTATCTCTCGAATTTATGTGCTATTTCAGTTATTATAATATAGGGAGTGAGAATTGAAACAATGCTAGGTCAAGGAGAATAATGTAATCAATTACATTCTCTTGTAACAATAGAAATCATCTGAATATCATAATACACTCGAGGAGTTCAGCGTTATTTACTATGGATTGCATTCGAAAGGATTCATTTTGAATGGCGAACACAAAATTGATATCCGATGAATATTTTTTTATGAAACATAGTTTATTCATATTCTTCAATCTTTTGGGAGAAAAATAAAAGATAATTCGATTGATGAACATACCTTGGCTGAATGGTATATGGTATAAGAAAATAGTTCAAATCTTAGCGAATACACAATAGTCATTGTTATATATCCTTTCACAAATATAACATACCAAGAACGTAAGAGTGAGTATCCACAACTCTTTAGGGTTTTTTTTGAGACCAGCCAATGGTTAGAAGAACTAGAATTCCCAGGCTACATCTAACATGACCACGTAGGTAGCTATAGCTACCTGCGTGACAAGCTGGTCCAGGATATAAACAAAGATATAGATGCTATCGAGTGTGTATGATATAAATAAAAAATGAAACAATTCGTGAACAGCCAAGTGCAGCCGAGTGCAAAGATGGGCCCATACGCATGGACACATACGCACGGAGTCAACAATAGAAACATGTGTCCGTGTTTGCCCCTTTTTGGCGAGTTGTGTCCACGATCTGTTTCATTCTTGATCTATGTCATACATAGTCGATAGCACCTATATCTTTCTTTGTTTATAAGCTGAACCTGGATGTCACGTAGGTAGCTATAGCTGCCTATGTGGTCATGTTAGATGAAGCCTGGGAATTCCAAGTCTTCTAATTGGAACCACAAATGTGCGGTTGGTTCCTGTTGTTGACTCCGTGCGTATGTGTTTTTTCCTATTTTCGGCAAACAAGTGTTGAACATCTTTGCACTTGGCTGCACCGCGCTGATGAGGCCAATAGCCAGAAACACGTGCCCGCAGTTTGCCCCTTTTTTGGAGTGTTGTGTCCACGAATTGTTTCATATTTGATTTATATCATACACACAAAAATACAATATATTGAGAGAACAAAATTCGAGCTGATGTACCTTGATTGGATGGAACCTGCTACTGTTGGAGGCATCATCAGTGGTATATGCGTTGACTGTGAGATATAACCTACGCACTTACCACTGATTATATCTAGGTACCTAATATGAATTTCTATACACTTAATTTCAATTTCACATGACTTCAGGAATAAACACAAATTTGAACACTAGGAACATTTCAAACGCTCATTTGAATGTCCATAAATTAAAAATTAAAGTTCACGTATCAACTGATTCAGAATTTCTATATTAGAAAAGAGTGAGAATCTCACAATGAAGTGGCAGAATTCGACCAAGATATCGTCTTGAAGAAATTTTGTTTCTCATTTTCATTGACGTAAAATTGCACAATTTGATCTTATAAAGAGTAGATATAATATGAAACATCGTGAAATTTATTCATAAAAAGATTATGGCGGAAGTTAAGATATTTTGCACATTTTCAAAGTACCCACATTAGTATGAAATTAACGAAGAAAGCATTGTCATTTACACTGACCTCATATTAAACATTATGGTACAATATAGAACGATTGAAATTGCATTTCCTTATATTTAACGATTTTTTCAAACGACACTCATGTTCTTGAAAATGTATGTTTTTCTTCTTCATAAGGGAGTTAACCTTAATATTGAAATTTCATGAATGTACATTATAAATCCGGTAGAAGACAAGTACAAGTAATATCTTGGTGGTTCATTAGCTCTAAAGGTGAGAATAACTGATAAAAGAAGCGAGTATGCTTTAGACCACACGACTGAAGTAAAACCTCTTTAGCCCTACATTATGTACATGTATACGAGGGTGATCTGAAAAGTTTCCGACCTCAACATGAAGATAGCAGCCCCCGTAAATAAAATCTAGTGAATTTCGTTGCTTATCTGTTGACAGTGACTCACCAAAGTTTTAGCCATTTTGGACGCGCAGTTGTTTCACTGCTCTGTTGGCGTACTTAAGGTGCAATAAATTCAAGTTTTGGCGCCTATTAATTACTGTAGATGAAACTTGGATATACCATCATACTCTCGAAACAAAAATACAGTCCAAATAGCGGATTGCAAAAGGGGAACCGATTCAAAAAATGCAAAACTGTTTTTGACGACTGTTTTTCGGAATAGTCATGGAGTTATTTTGATCGATTATGTCCAGAAGGAAAAACCATTACAGGAGCATCTTCGCATCATCACTTGACAAGCTGAACATGCGCAAAAACAGACACATTTGCAGAAAAAAAATCCTATTCCACCTAGACAACGCACCGTCTCACACCCCAGTGGTTGCTATGGCGAAAATCCACAAATTACGGTTTGAACTGCTTGATTGTCCTCTTTACTCACCAGATCTAGCCCCAAGTGACTTCTTTCTGTTCTCTCATCTAAAAATTGGGCTCGGATGATTTTCGTCAAATGAAGAGGCAATCACCTTCGTTAACAATTATTTTGAAGCATGTAGACTTGAAAGACTAATGGTATGAGAAATTAGATACATGTGTTTTCGAATGATAATTGAAAAGGTGTCTAGAGAAAACTGTATTGATTGTTGTTCCATGTTTTGTGGTAGGCTCATTTCGGTTATTATTCATTTGTACTTCTAATTCATCTTGTAGAAAGTTTACGAAGAGTTGTCCATTTTCGGAAGAGAAATTAACATCGAAATCTCTTGCTAAAATTAGTGACAATGTAAGATAGTTTCATCCTAATTCCTCAAAGGCCTACTTGACCGTAAATGTATGCTAGCACATGTCTCTCTCGCCCCCAGAGTAATATACGAAACGTAACTTCCTATCTCTTCCTATCTTCACTAACTCATACATCCCTCTCAACTCACGTTCTCCTCGCTCGATCACACATTTCGTAACGCCCTTGTCACGGGACGGGACACTCGCCGATGCGAACATTCGCGCGGTGCGAACGGCGAAGCGTCTAGCGACTGAAACAAACGCATAGGAATGTACTTATGAAGCCACGCGCAATGGCGACCGGCGAAGCGACCGGCGAAATGTACCGAACGAATCGCGTGGGCGACTTGCGGCACGGCCGGCGAGCAAAACAAATGCATGAATCTGTACGAGCCACGGAGTCGAGCGGTAGTCGCGGCGAATAGTCGTAGCCGTCAATTACAAGTTAGAAGTTGTTTTTTGTTTCAGTTGTACAAAAAATTACTGTCATATAATTTAGATTTTCGCAATGAATAACATAAATATCTGAAAGTGTTTTTATTTCATGAAATAATAATATATAGGATAACATTTAATTAGCTGATAATATTTTGGTCAAAAACAATTTTTCAGCGGCACTTAAAATTGTATTCGCATTAACTTTTTCTCCAGTTCTGGTTGAATATTCATAAGAATATAATCGAAGGTTTCAATACTCATTCTGGTATAATCAAAACATTTTTCTGGATATAATCTGTATTTGTCGTACTTGTGGAATCCTCCATCAATAACCCAGTTTTTATTCAAATCATGTACTCCACAATCTCTTACAAATATTAGGTCTTGAACCAAAAAACTATTACTTTCCAAGCAATATCGAGATAAATTCGATAAAGACATTTCGCTGTTGGACTATTGGTCGCGGCGGCGAACGTGACTGCCCGTGGCCTGCAAACGGTGTCGCGCGAATGGTCGCCTCGCTTCCCGTTTCGTCGTTCGCACCGCCGATCCCCGTGGCCAAGCCGTTACTCCCCAAGTCGAGCGCGCGTATGAATTGAGTAAAATTTCCACTCTATAAATTAACAGGTTGAACATTTTGAAAAAATGTTCACAGGTTTATTATTGAAGTAGTTGAGCTATCAAATTCAAAAAATATGAAATTTGGATATTTTTAATTAAAGTCGAATCCATAGATATCTTTGGAATTTGTTTGAATGAAAAAATATTTCTCTTGAACGATTATTTATGTGGCAGTTCTTTAGTGGCAGTTAACACAACTTTTCAATAACCAATTTTGAATCAAATTTAATAAGCAGTAAATTTGGTCTGTGTATGATGATTTGAATTTATTTGAAAAAGCATGCTCATATGAACTGCATATATAGATATATTCGTTTTTTTGAACAACTTTGATCTAATCGATAAATAAGGAAATAATTCAGTTTTATGTTTTCATCTTTATATATCAAACGATATTATGGAAAAGAAACAAATATGTAGTTATCGATTCATTATTTTTCGAGTTTATTTAACAATGAAATGTAGTTGCTACCTTTAAGTTGTAACTGTACGAATAATTTACTTCAATTCCCTTGAGTTCCATAACATTCAGAAGCGAGTTTAGAAGCGATATGATCATGTGAAATAATTAATTTTCTCGTCAACAACACTTCCTGATTTCTGAATATCATCTACTTCTTTCAGTTAAGTATTACGGAAAATAATCATAAGAGAGAATATTTTAATCAAGTAATATTTCTCAGATAATAATTTCAAGTAATCTGGGTATAGGATGGAAATTCACAAAAATGTAGACAAGGCCCAATGTCGTTCAGATAGAAAATGAATAGAAGGGGCCTTGAATAAGAGCCTTGAGGCACACCTGTAATTGATCATAGTAGAACATTGTTTGATCAACTGATATTTGTCAGATTATAGTTTCAAGTAATCTGCATATGACGAAAATTAACAAAACTGTAGACGATAAATGATAAATAGGAGAGGACCTAGATCAGAGCCTCAAGTTACGCCTCAAATTTAGTTGATTTTTATCCCTTCATAGTAGCAACCTGTTTGATATCTGTGGAAATTCGTGAAACACAAGAAATTTGTTTTTAGGGGGACACATTACAATCCTATCCCGAAAAAAAAGTTGCATGAAACCTCATTTGAAAGGTCTTTCAATTCTGTATCCCATATTTTTTATATAACAATGATGAGCCATATCAGAGAAAATATTCTGAAATGGTAACCTCAGTTTTATCATTATGGTTAGGTACGCTTTTGCCTTCGATGTCGTTTATTACCATTTGATTCATAAAAAATGAAAAAATGGTTCATATCAAGAGGGGATTGAAATAATGGGTTTGTATTCGAACATTGAAAATCTACAAGAGCCACTGCTCGTGTTTTCAACGAGAATCTTTCGAGCAGAAATGTAAGACATAATATGTACTAGGGGTGTAAAATGAATTCTTGAAAACTGGTAACGTTAATAACAGACAACATCAACTTTCAGGAATAGTTAATGACGAAAAATTGTATTTTTTGAATAAGTTGTCCCAAAAATACAAAATTTTTCAGAATGATACATCCACGCAAATTCCACCCTTATAAAACGAACATGATTCATGAATTGAACAAAGATAATTTCAACAGATGAGAAAAATTTTCTGAAATCCTCCCGGAAAGATTGAACCGTAAATAAGGTTTTTTGTGATGTTTCTTGAACGAACGCACATTTTGTATGATTGGGCAAGTAAATCGCCAAAATTTTCGATACTGGAGTGATTTAGTTCTCAATATAGCATGCCAAATTCACACATATCCCCAAAAACTGAATGTTTGGGCAGGAATTTTGGGCATACTTACTATAGGACCACGCTTGTTGAATGCCAACTGAATAATCAAGTATTGCCAGGCATTAAAAAGGCCACCCAGTTAGATATAACATCAGGATCTGCCGATTTGAGCCTCCTGGACTTTCTTCTATCCATCAAAAAGTCACCTTAAGGCCCATTTCTGGACGAATGGGTACCTGAACGAATAAAAATTTCGAATTTGTGACGAAACTAATCCGCATGAGATCCAAGAGCGTCCAATGCATCGCGAGAAAGTCACTGCTTGGTGTCGATTTTGGGCTGGCGGCGTTATCGGTCCATATTTCTTCGAGAACGATATTGTCCAGGACATTACTGTCAACGGCAAGTGAATACCAACTACTTTTTGCCTGAATTGGATAATCTGGACACCAACGACATGTAGTTTTAACAGGAAGGCGCTACGTCCCACACAGCTCATGTCACAATTGATATTCTGCACAAGCTATTTGAGTGAATGGTCATCTCACATGGAGGTGATGTTAACTAGCCACTGAGATCGTGCGATTTGACCCCGTCAGACGTTTTCTTGTGGTTTTTATTTGGTCGCAGGTGTATGCGATTAAGCTACAAACCACAGCGATCCTCAAAGCCAACGTAACCCATGAAATCGGTCAAAATCAGCATGATTCATGCGCCAAACTCATGGAAAATTTGACGTTTTGGATGCTCTCCACTCAGAGAAGGCGTAGCGGACATTTGAACGATGTTTATTCCTCATATAATGTGGTCTTCCAAACGAATAAAAAATGTCGATAATATCCCACACATAAATGATATCTGGGCAACTTGCGAAGCAAAAACCTTGTCCTACTTGGGATTCGCCAGTTAAAATGAAAGCTCTTGTTATTTATCAGTTAGTACAGAACTTTTGGAGGTCATTATTCATAGGATTATAATACCTCTTCAATAAAAAACTCTTGGCTGAAAAGCATTTTGGTTTTCTACTTATTCACTTTCGAAACAAAAAATGGGAGAAACATTGTCCAGGAGTAATATCTTCCTTGAAATTTTTCCTTTTCGATCGAAATAAAATCCTTTTGAACTCATTTCTTCAATTCAATTCAATAATTGGTAACAAATTGTTGAACATTTTTTTATGAAATACGCTGGTGGTATTCAATTAGGACTATTTATGTAGTTTTCATTTGGTAGGTGTCTGATAATGAAGAATTTCTGGAAAAAAATGTTATTCAGTTTGAACAAGTTCTAAGATTTGCGCTACCCCTTAGTTTTATTCAGTACTAACTACTGAGAATTTTTTAGAAAAAGTTAATTATTTGATGTTACGTTATCAACGAAATGGAAGGAATATATGAGGTGTAGTTAACAGAAGAGCTAATAATGAAATTGAAAATGATAATAATAATAATTATTTTTTTTTTGCACAAAGGAAACCGTTACAACATAGAAGTATCATAAGCCAACCATAATAATGTACAACAAAGTGGGGAAACCTGTAAGAAATCAAATTTTTGTATAGGTTGTAGGTGGTAGGTTGTAGGTAAGTATAAATAGTATAGGTATATGATACAAAAGCATTATTCCAAATCTCTAGAAATGATGCATAAAAATAAATTAAAAAAAATACATTGAAAAATACAAGAAAAACGTACACTTGAGGTAAAAATGAAAAATATAACTAGTGTTTTATAGAGTAATTTTCACATATTAACACATGCATGGACAAAGCAATATATCTCAGAAAATATATCTCATGGAATGGGTTTATAATAAGAAGGAACTTTACTGTTGACCAAAGTACTATATGATGAAGGGGTTTTCGATTTGTAGATGTTTATCAACCCTCGAGGTCTATTTGATATAACCTTTCAACTTATTTTTGAATTGTTCGATATTATTGATTTCTGTGATATATTGCGGAAGGCGTCCGTAGAGTTTGGGGCCCAAAAACTTACAATTCTACTGTCCAATAGATTTTAAAGCTGGGGGAGTTAAGTAAGTGATGTGTTTCTGTCTTGTGTCCTAGTGGTGTTCATTAGTTATCAGAGTGAATTTAGTTTTATGCTGTTCAACATTCAAATTGAAAAAAAAAACTGTATCGGGTCTGATATTTCACTTTCAGAGTAAAGAAGGTCTGAAAGGGATCAAATTGTTTTACAGAATAAAATTTTAATAATTTTTTTCAGTACAATCAGTAAGTTATTAATAATAGTTTTTCCGGCTGCCCCCCAAGATACTATTCCATAAGCTATATGCGATTCCACTAATGCGTGATACACTGTTTTCAGATGGATTTTGTTCAAGATATATCTCAGTTTGTAAATTGAAAAGTTTAGTTTTTTGATCACATACGCGATATGCTTATTCCACTTGAGGTGACTGTCAATAATCACACCTAGATATTTGACATCAAATGTACGTTCTATTGAAAAATCATTAGAAATTTTTAAAGTAGTAAAGGACGGCAAAGTGAATTTATTATTGGATAGTAGAAGAAACAATGTTTTGCTAGGGTTTATGGGCAGCAATCGACTCTGAAACCATGATTTAATCTCTTTCTACTAGTTCTTTCAAAGTGTTCCATTCTCGGGCTGAGTAAAAAATTGCCGTATCATCTGCATACTTATTATTTCTCCTTTGGTATTGACTTCAAATAAATCATTTGAATGAATGTTAAACAGGATTGGTCCTAGTACGGTTCCTTGAGATACACCATACGTTACTGTTTCGGGTGTGCTATGGATATTCTTCAATTTGAATTTTTGCAATCTATTTGAGAGATAACTTCTGAACAAGTCTGATACCTGAATTTTCAAGCGATTCGATTACTAGGTTATGGCTTACCGTATCGAATGCCTTAGATAAGTCAAGAAAAACGCAGACAGCAGGCTGGCTTTTGTCCAGAGCTGAATACATTTTGGAGGTCAATTTTAGTATCGTGTCTTGGGTGGAAACACCTTCTCTGAAACCATTTTGTTTTTCTGATATTATTCCAAATTTATCAAGAAGGAGAATACAATTGTTTCTTTTAAATACTGCGGGAAAATTCTTTGTTGAATGCATTTATTGATTACTGCAGCTAGTGGTGCTGCAATTATGTTCAACAGTTTCAGACGTTATTAGATCAATTCCTGGTGCCTTCATAGGTTTTAGTTGCGTTATTATTGTTTTTATTTCAGTTTGGTTAACTGCTCGTGAAAGAAGAGAATTCAATAGAGAAGAGAGAATTGAAAATGATGATTTCACAAACTATATACACATAGGTGTAGTCAATGGAATTACTACGGATTTTCATGGAATAAAGGTCGAGTCAATCAAAAAATTAAAATAATAATTCATCAAGTTGAGATTGGTCAACTGGATATTATTATTTATATATTCGACGGATAATATTTAAGATAAGAATGGTTAGCATGGAAATCATATGTAGTAGTTAATATGACATGAAGATTGAGTAAACGCATGTCCAATCTAAATATAGTATTTAAAATAAAGTAGATAATAAGTTTTGGAGTGATTGATTTTCATCAATGGCCTGTGAATTCTCACGAAAGCAAATTAGTCACATTTCAGTAAAACCCCAAGGTAACATTTGACTTCACACCATAACAACACACCTTTACATCTATCTCAACTTTATTTAATAGTTGTCAAAAATATGATAATAGTCAATATAACATTTCTCATTAAAAAAAACAGGCTATTTTGATGGGAATTGAAAAGTTAACCAACTGTTGATGTTGTTAGTGAAATTAATTATTCCATGATTTGTGTGTATGTGTGTGTGTGTGTGTGATTTTTCTTTTCCATAGATCACTCATGAAAGTTAGGAGCGTTAATTTTACTGACATTTTTTACTACTGTTGTCATATTGTGACCAAATGAAAAACTCTTTATTTTATAACCAAGTGATTTGTGTTTTCCATAGTTAACTCATCAATAGATAGATGCGTCATCTTTTTTACTAATTTTGTCATATAATATGACCACGGAAATTGATCCCTATTGTTTGTACACTGGTGTAACTATTTCGCATTAATTGAATTCGAATATTTCGTGTCTTTCCGTTTCGAAATTCATTTCAAAACTTGTCATGGGAATATTCGAAATATATTTTCTGGTAGTAAAACACTGAATTTGATTTCACTTATGTAGTAGAACTTTCTGCAGGATGTCAATCTCATATTCGTCGATGCGAGTAGGAATGCAACAAAAATAGAAGGAAACGATATTAGATTTACATCAACGGATTATAATAACTCTTAGCCATTCCAATTGCTGATGGAATATACATGTTTATTAATATTCAGAATCGAAAATCACTGAACTGATTCTCACAGACTCAGTTTACTATGAACAACCACAAAGTTGATACTGCAGGATTACATTCGATGAATATTCAAAATCCTTTTTGGTTCAATTCTCGGTTCTGCATAAAAAATCCATTACTTGGTTAGTTTTATCACTTGTGTTAGGTGAACATTCAATAATGAATTTCATTTAGTCCTCAGTGAATAGTTAAATTAATAAACTGTTTTTTATGTTGAACACAGTGTGATGTTCAATATAGGTGCCAGGTATTTATTTGGCACCCCATCTTTTGCGGTCTTAAAACGTATTTCTCAATTTTTGATAACAAGACAAAATTTCATGCGGAGTTCATCTGCTTCTGGTGTTGTTTTTTACGTACATGGTTTCTTAAGAAAATATTTGTATTCGAATGTACTAAAAATGCATAGGTGTTGACTAGGCTCAAAATTAGATTATGTTATATTCTGCAAATCTGAAATGATTGATAATTTTCAATGTATGTAAATCAAGAAGAAATGGAATAATAATACACACTTACGGATAGGAAAAGGCATTGTTGCAGTCTTCATCGGAAGCCATCTCGAACTTAATCCCTTCACACCACTTAACTGTTATCACTACTTAATTATTGACATATCAGTTCAATTGCCACAGCACAAAATTGTTTACGAGTCCTATTGGGAAATCTATGTTTGGAGAGTAAACAAAATAAAAGTTCAATTAAATTTTTTTTGGATTTCAACAGAATGCAAGCACACTGTTATTGTAATCCAGGAAAAAATTATGTCACATCCTTCAGGAAAGTACGAGGATATCAGGCGTATTCCCCACGATTTGAACACAGCGCACAGAACACTAGATTTCCAAACTTAGTCTGAGTAGGCTAGGCGCAGAAAAGAACACGCGAGTCACTTGTTTCGATACCGTCGGAAGCAGGTAAAACAGGTGAGCGCGTGTGTTCACTATCGTGCTAACGGAGATACTGATGTTCGAATCGGATAGTGGGCTGTGTACCCGCCATGGCTTGATGGTAAGGGCCTCCGACTTACCTGTAAGGTGTGATTGTCGGGTCAGTATGATTATTTAGACGTGTATATGGATTTCAGAAGATTTTGTTGTTCTGTCATGACAGTGATATTTTAATCGGTTGTTATTGGCTGATGGAAAATTTGATTTGGTTTTGCGGTGTTGCCAAGATTTTGACTTCTGAAGGTTACAAAAATAAAATACGTATAATTTGTTTAACGTCAACTTGCTGAAATGTTATTTTTACTCAGTATTTTCCTTCTGGTATCCAAGACTTCGACTAATGAGATCAGTAGCATTCTGCCCTGGGTAGATCATGTTAACTCCTCGAGTCACCTAGGGAGCATCATGACTGATCACACTTCAATCAGTCATATAACCAACGTAGCAGATTCAATTCATCTACAACACGATACATTGTCGCTGGAAAAGTATCTTGTCGAAGGGCTATTAGGACTCATGACCACTGAGTTTAGAACCGAGGACACTACCACTGTACCACTGTACTACTTTACCACTTTTACTCAGTATCTATAGTTGGTAGTTGTTGGCAAGGGTCATCAGTTTGCGCATACCACACTGACTCTTGCATCTGAAATAAATGAAAGACAAATATTCGTCCACATACCTCTCTTTATTTTTCAAGGACAAAACATAAGTACTACAGGAAAATCCTTGAGTTGTTCTAAGAGCGGTTCCTGTGCGAAAGTAGCTATTCACGTTGGATTTGAATCGTTGGAGATTGAATTCATTTGGGAAGACGTTCTCAGGAAATTTATTCCACATAAACGCAGTTCTCCAAATGAGTTTGAGGTGTATTGTGTTGAATCTCAAAATGATGAGCAGCCATAGACCGTCGCGTATTTCTGATATGTACCGATCTTGGTGGAATCAAATGTACCAAGTCACTTGAACACCTCCCGTGAAGATATATATAGAAGAGAGACAAATCTCCAACCTTTCTTAGATGTTCCAGACTTGATGAAATCATATGTAACGAGTAACTTGAACACCTACCGTGAAGGTATCTATACAAGAGAGACAAATCTCCTTACTTTCTTAGATGTTCCAGACTATGAAGGTTGCAAGCATGTTCATGTCTCTAATCAGGGGGATGGCTCTCTTCTGGATGGAATCCAGCAGCTTCAGGGTAAGCTTAGGGGCGGAGCTCCTACAAGTGAACAATACTCCAAAGGAGGTCTGACCTGAGCTTTATGAAAGATCAAAAATTGCTAGGGTTCCTACAGTTTTTCCGGTTCGAAACAGTGTTCCAAGCTTTTGAGAAGCAGCTTTTGCAATTCCAATGACATGACTGTGCCAAGACATATTGGTGTACATTTCAACCCCCAACAAGACATATAACCTCCAACAAACTTATCGAAGCAGAAAGTGGAATTGTATATGCTGACATTACTTTATTCAGTTCGAAAACATCCATCTTTCTGAAGAAAACCGATGCCTGTGTTTTCATGGCATTGAATGGAACCTGGTTACTTTCACCCCGATTCGAAATCACCTCTAGTTCCTCATCAAGATATGCAACCTCCTGCTGCCGCTGAAGATGTATATTCGCATATGGAGTAAATGTTCAAATGCCTGTGATTTTGAAAAGTCATTATCATCAGTGGCTCCTAACGTTCTTTTCGACGAATTTTTGTCAATTTTGGTCTTCTATCGAACTGTTACTCAAAAAAAAACAAAATTTTCATTTTTGTGTTCCAATTGGAATTGGCCGTGGAATTGGCCGCGGTGGTTGTGCGCCCGACTCACGATCGGAAGACCGTGGGTTCGATTCCTGCCTCGACCAGATATTTTTCTCGAGAGAATTTATCTGGTTGAAACTGGGATGATACTGCAACCGTGTTGGGAATCACACGTCAAAAAGTAAGACCTCGTTAGTACTTAGCTCGCACAAGTTTCTCAACTTCTGAGAGTTGTCGTTCGTATGGGGGCGACAGCTGATTAACGGAAAAACAGATTTTTCAAACAGATCTTAATTAACCTTCTTTTGCCTGAGTCTCCACAGAAAAGAAAAAACTGAGCGAAAAGAGAAACTGGGAGAAATTGGCCCGGGTACTGGAAAATACTGCGAAAACTATATAAATTTCAAATCACGGCAGCAAAAATCCTTCTGCTGGATTCTAAAGCTACACATTCCAAATAGAATGGTTACAGGTTACCTGAGAGAATCAGTAGAGCGTCTTCTGAATAGAATATGAACAGAAGATCCAGCTTTGCACCAAACTTCTATTGAATGTTACATCTTTTTTTTATATCTTCCTCATATCTACCCTCATATGGGTAGGTATGAAGGCGGTAATAGCTAGCATAGAGGGTATTTCAGAAGATGATCCAAAGGAACAATTTCAGGGCTAGCCATTCCGTCCAGGATAACTGCAGATCACATGAAAGGATCAGGAGAGAATCTCCTGGCTGGTGGGTGCAGTTAGTATCTTGCAGCCATCGGAGCGCATTTTTCTGAAAAGCGTCAAATGGAAGACGTATGGCAGGTCAAAACAGCGCTGTTTGGTATTGATCACGACTTCTTCTTTTTTAGACTTTGATTCCGACTAGTTGCCTTGCAGTGAGAGCTGCAGTAAAAGATAAAGAACGAATCTTGAATTGCGATATCTGGTGAAACCTGGATTTGCAACGGATTGCCTCAATCGCTTCGTTTTTCTGTGATATTCGTGAATTCAGACGTTTGTCGAATGCCTCTTCATAAGGAAAGATATCACTATACTATTTTCATGAAAATGTTCTCCAGCCACATAATTTTTCTCATGAAGTGGAATAGTTTCCGAATGAGTACTGTTTGTTTTCATTTTTTTTAAGTAAGTTCAGACATCTACTAATGTAGATGTTCATTACTTTTGATGGACTAGAAGTTTTTAAGAGATAAACATTTTATTTTTAAGCACTTGAATCATTTGTCACTGAATTTATTCTTTAACTATTCTTTGTTTTGATGTTTCCTTGATTCAATTTATTCCTCGTAGTATAGCCTAGCACAACATATCATATCATTTCATAATATAGTACAATATAGTATAGTATATATATATAGTGTGGTATAATATAATATATTACAGTATTGTGTAGTGTCGTATAGTATATACTACTATATACAGTATCACATACATGGAACATATGGATTTTTTTTATCAATGGGGGAATTGAAAATTTGACTTTGTATCATTTTGCAACACCTCAACAATGTGGGACCTTTCACAAACCAGCAAATACGAATTATTATCTGAATTATAAATCCAACAACTTCCAATCAACGAAGGAAAAACTATAGAACACATCATGAGATCTTTAGCAGAATGGTTACTCCAAGAAGCTGTTGGAACATACTTTGGCTAGAAGGCATCAAGAGCCCTGCGAAAGAAAGAATATGTCACAACCAGTGCTATCTCTTCCTTACGACAGATAATTGTTGAAGGAAATAAAAAGAAATTGGTCAAAATACAACATCAGAACCCGTTTCAAATCCTGAAGAAATATCGGTGGGAGCCTCACGAAAACCCAGCCACCAAAAACAGACAACGACTACAAGAATTGGTGTGTATCGGTAAAACCAAGAGGCCGTTGCCTCTTATTCGATCAAAAAGTGTAAATTTTTACCGCTGTAGCTGTCGAAGTTATTTTCTGTTTTTGTTGGCCGGGATATGAAGGTTTTCATCTTCACAAATTCTACAATGTTGAAATAATCTCCGGTTTCATTTCATCAGTGGTGGGGGTAGATTCATTCTTACTGGATTGAATTGCATGACCTGGGAAGTGTACGAATTAGAACGGGTAGCCAGATTTTATCCATGTTGTATCTTTATTTTTGTTATTGGAATTGTTTCTGAATATATGAATTTGTAACGCCTTCCTATATACCATCTGATAGGAATTATGAGTTTCATCGAGTATTTGTGTTTTTACTAATGAGATAAAGTTAGTGCTTTCTTTGAGTGCCAGAATACTCCTCTGGTATTACACGAGGCTCTCTGGGGTATTTAGCTAACTTTCAAATTTTTAGCTGATTCGCTCGAATTCAAGTGACTCGTTCCTGTCGAAGGCATTTATTAGGTTATCAAGTTCTTCAGTGATACTCACAGGTTTAGGTTTCGAATGCTATTCTGTGTGCGTTGGTTTTCTGTACACTCTTTGTATATCTTTCTCTTCACTAGTACATCCAAAGAGGTAACAGTTCCTTGGGTTTTCCGTTCCATTTCAAATTGGATTCTTGGGTTAAGGGAGTTCAGATATCATACAAATTTGTTAAGTTTGACCGCCGTACTGCCATACTACGAACGTATCATCAAAGTAAGACTGCCAACAATAAGGTTGTGGCTTCACAGCAGCTTGTTCTGAGGTCGTTGTTCAAATTTCTACATGAAAAAGTTTGCAACCACCAAGTTTGCCCCTTTGTTTTTTCCTAGAAAGCGCATGGTATCGCAATGAGCAGTCCGTTAAGTACGGTGGTGTCATGGAAACATGTCACCAACGAGCCTGCGTTACGTTGATTATACGTTCGAGGTTTGAAAACATGGAAGAAAAAAATTAAACAAATTTTCATCATATACACATTCTCTTTTCCCAAAAATCTTAGGAAAAATCCAGGGAACATAGTCCTCTTAGTTGTACTAGTGAACAGAGGTGAAGAAAGGTCATGGGGTCATAGAGTGTAAAGGTAAATGAATGAAAATTGCTGCCAGTTGCCACAAGAGAGATGGGTAATCAAAACATGAGTTGGAGGATCCCACGCATCTATGAACCTGAGAGTTTTATCGAATACCTCAATAACCTGAAAATAAATACTTTTGGAGGAATGGGTATAGTGAAGTCGAGTTTGAGAGGATGGTACAAACCAGGAAGGAGAATGCCAAGTAACTCCAGCGAGGCTTGCTAATCAAGTTAGCGTCCTTGGGAGGCCATAATAAAGTCGCGATAATGGTTAATTTGGGTTAGTTTGGTTTTGTTTCAGTTATTTCAGGAAATCCATCTATTGAAAAATATACGGTCGGAAATCTTAATAGTGGGTCTAGACCGGTTTGGTGTTGGGAGAAAACTCCAGTAATATGAGGTAACACTCTTGCAAAATACTTCTATATTTTTAATACATTGTAGCTTACGGCCAAAAAAATATTGAAAACTCATTTTTTTAAATTATAATTGATTGATACATTTTGTCAATAACTAATGATCAGTTTCTATTATTACAGTATTCAAATGTAATTCATCCTTAATTTCAGACACTATGATAATGCATATCATAGTGTCTGAAATTATTTAGTGTATTAGTGTATTAATTTAGACTTTCAATTTGATTATAATTCCATTGTGTGGATACTGTAGTGGATTTTTCAGTTTGTATCCCGAATATATAAATAAAAATAAATAATAACTCAATGGCGGCCATTTTGAACATTTATTGGGAAGTATATAATAGTTTTAGATTCAGTTCAAGGTGCTTCAATTTTTTCTTGCGAAAACAGGAAAAGATTATGATAATGGGGAAAACCCGTCGTTTAGCCTTTATAATCGATGAAAGAAACTTTTTAGTCAAAACATCAAAGACAGATAATATTTATCCAAACTATATGTGAGAAATCTTTCATTCATACTAGCACTTTTCTAAAAACCTAAGGCTTTAAAAGTAGTCCGACTCTGTCGCAATACCATTACTCCCAGAACTGTGTTTCTTAACAGTTTTATTGGGGTAACATAGTAGCTAAAATACGTTGAAATGCTTGCTACTGATACCAATTCATTTTATAGAACGACGCCATTTGTAATGATAGCGATCCGGGATACTGAAAAGTACATAAATATTATAACATTATATTATTTAGAATAAAGTGAGTTGAGTGTGCGACTAGAAAATTAATATGTCGACAGAGTGAATTTTTGTATAATTAATAATTTTACCGAAAACATTTATAAATGAGTGGCGCGCTTAAATTTTGCTAATAATAGGCTATATATTTGTCAATAAAATTTCATTTGCAGTAAAAATATCAATCTTCAAAACATAAACAATGTCTTTAACAGTTTTATGAGTGCAGAAGTGAAATTTTAAAAAGGCTTCAACCTTTCTATTTGTTTGTTTTCAGTTGGTGACATATCTATTATATTTTCCTAGTGTCCAATACAAAATTACTTCTTGCGTCTTCAAGAAAACATTTTTAACACTTTTTTATTTTATTGTTATCGTTTTCGACTGTATTATATTTTATAACGCCTACTTGGAACTACTAAAAAACTCTTATAAAATTGTCTTCTGATTATTTTATAAGTATCGCTTGAATATGTTGCAAAAGTGCAGTAAGGGAAGTCTTTACAAAACTACTTTTTAAGAGCGTTAGACAAATTTTATAGTAACTGCCAAAATGTTTATAAAACTGTTTTGTAGTGTTTGTAAAAGGCCTTACAAAATATTGATAACAACTATAATGTTTTATAAAACGGTGCCAATTTCCTATTTATAGCAGTTTTATAAACATATTGAAAACATTTCTGGGAGTAATGCAGTTTTATAATTTGTTTCTCCGAAACGTTTCCGCAACTATTATAAAATACGAAATTGCTAGTTGGGGGGTATAGCGAAGTCGAGTTTGAAAGGATGGTACAAACCAGGAAAGAGAATGCCAAGTAACTCCAGCAAGGCTTGCTAATCAAGTTAGCGTCCTTGGGAGGCCATAATAAAGGCGCGTCGAGAGACTGTAATTTTTGTTCTGGTGTTGGTAAAGTGTTTTCAATAGATTCATTTCGAGCCAGAGGTTCAGGTAGGAACTATCAACATCAAAGAGGGGCTGAGGTCAGCCAAAGACCTCGGAGAGGCTTCAGCAACAAAAGGGTTATATTATATTCCTTGCAGTTGGGGATCGATCTGCATCGGAATCACGAAAAGAAGTGTAGTTCCCGTCTTTCTGAACACAAAAGAAATTTTCGCCTTGATCAAATAGGCAAATCAGCTGTAGCCGAACATACACATGAAGGGGGCACTCAGGTAAAAATACAAATACTTGACAAAACTCAAAATAATTACTATCCAAATTACTATAAATCAGATCATTCAGTCTAGCTAATAGAAACGAAGCCTCACTTACCATCGATGAATTAAAGCCTTCAAACTTTCCAATATTGTAAGTATCTGTTGTGAGGAAAACTAGAGCAATTCGTCAGTTGCGTCACTGCCTTCATTGATGTCTACCGCAGTCATAGATGGAATGTCTAACATAAAAACCTCGTAGGCGCGGATAAAAAACCCGGAAAATAGTTTTGACCGAATAATTTTAATTGTTTGCTTGATCCAGTATCTCATATTCATATAAAATGTGACAAGCTTTCTATTTCCCTTTGTGGCAATACTTTCAACTGGGGGCTCAGTTATCATGCCATATTTTGTTCACATATTCTCAAAACGAACACTTCTCAGTGAATAGCTGGACCAGTGAGAAGCTGCTCCGTTGAACAAGTTCTTCATTTCTTTAACAGGCGGCTCCCCAGAGAAAGTTTTTCTTTCTAGCTATATTTTTTCATTTCTTCTTATGAAAAAACACAAGCACTACAGAAAAATCCTAAGGCGCTCTCAGAGTGAAAGTGGCGATTAACATTGGATTTGAATCGCTGGAGATTGATTCCACTTGGAAAAACGTACTCAGGAAGTTTATTCCACATAAACGCAGTTCTTCGGATGAAAGAGTTCTTGAACACTGGAGTTCGAGGTATACTGAGTTGAACCTCAAAACGATGAGCAGCCACAGTCCGTCGCGTATTTCTGATATGTACCGCTCTTGGTGGAATCAAATGTGCCAAGTCACTTGAACACCTTCTGTGAAAGTATCTATAGAAGAGAGACAAATATCCAACTTTTTTTGATGTTCCAAGCTATCAAGGTTGCACGTCTCCAATCAGGCGAATGGTTCTCTTCTGGATGAAATCCATCAACTTCAGGGTATGTTTAGGGGTAGAGCTCCATACATGAAAACAATACTCCAAAGAAGGTCTGATCTGAGTTTCAAGCTTTCGAGAAGCAGCCAACGACGTGATTGTGTCAATACATATTGGTGTCCATTTCAACCCCAACAAACTTATCGAAGCAGAAAGCGAAATTGTCTTTCCTGACATTATTATATCCAGTTCTGAGACATTTATCTTCTTGTAGAAAACCGATGCTTGGGTTTTTGTGGCAATGAATTGAACCTGGTTACTTCCACCCCAATTCGAAATCACTTCTAGATCTTCATTGAGATATGCAACCTCCTGCTGCCGGTGAAGATGTGCCTCTGTAGCCGATGTCCTGGAATCCAAATGGAATAACAAGTGTACTATCATTAGCAAAGCAATATATTGGATTCTTGGTTTTTTCAGTACTCTTATTCTACCAAAGCTTATGGTACATTAGTATCTGGTTAGGCTCTTCATTTGAGTTGAAGTTGCTAGATTTTTCAAATATTAATAATGATATAATTTCTCATGCCTTCATATGTTTCCCGAAGAGTTTATGATTATCAATTTTTTCGTCACCATACTCAGTTTCACTTCGGTTAAATCGATTAGCAAACAAGTATTCTGCATACTTTTTAAAGTATTATTAAAATCTTTTTCATATAATGAGAAAAAATCCAAAAGTTTTTCGCTTTCTACTTCCCCATCTTCTACAAAAAAAAAATTATAAAAACTCTAAAAAAAAAGAAAGTACTTGGTTTCAAAATAAACTCTCCACAAGGATGTGTAGATCATGCATATAGAGGGCTTTCTTCTCCAGTTTGCATCTGAAAGTAACTTATATGCATAATCTACATATTTTTGTAAATAATTTCTACTTTCATCATCAACGTTGGTGTTCCCCAGGGATCCATATTTTCTCCAACCCTCTTTTTATTGGATATCAACGACTCATTGAATAAAACCAAGATTCCAATTTATTGCATTGCTGACGACAGCACACTTGTTTCGTCATTTCATTTGGGTTCCAGGACATCGGCTGCAGAGGCATATCTTCACCGGCAGCAGGAGGTTGCATATATTAACGAGGATCTAGAAGTGATTTCGAATTGGGGTGGAAGAAATCAGGTTCAATACAATGCCAAAAAAACCCTGGCACCGGTTTTCTCCAAGAAGATAAATGTCTTCGAATCGGATATAATAATGTCAGATCAGACAATTCCGCTTTCTGCTTCGATACCAATATGGCTCAGCACAATCATGTCGCTGGAAATGCAAAGGTTTTTTCTCAAAAGCGTGGATCACTGTTCCGAACCAGAGAACTGTACACACCTCAGCAACATTTGATGTTGTATAAAGCTCATATCATACCTTTTTTGGAGTATTGTTCTCATTTATGGAGCACCGTCCCCAAACATACCTTGAAGCTGCTGGATTCCACCCAGAAAAGAACCATCCGCCTAATTTGAGACGAGAACATCACTTGCAACCTTGATAGTCTGGAACATCGAACAAAGGTTGGAGATTATCTCTCTTCTATAGATACTTTCACGGCAAGTGTTCAACAATATAAAAAATGCGCGATGGACTGTGGTTGCTCATCGTTATGAGGTTCAACTCAGTACACCTCGAACTTCAACGTTTAAGAACTCTTTCATTTGGAGAACGGAATTTATGTGAAATAAACACCACACAGGAACCGCTTTGAGATCGCCTTAAGGATTTTATTATACTGCTTGTGTTTTGTCATTAAAAAAAATGAAGAAGTAGAGAGCCAAAACCTTTCTTTCCCAAGAAATAATCTCTCCTGAATATACTCCTTTCAATTGAAATAACTTGCTTTCATATACCTTATACATTTCCACAGTTGGAAGTTAATAAAATATTGAATTCTGGTTCAGTATTCAGTATGAAATGTGTAACATGAAAAAAAAATTTCTTCAGTTCTCTATAACACTATTGTTGATCAGAAAATTGTTTATTCGGACGGAAAATGATTCCATGGAAATCTACTACAAATTTCTACTGCAAACAGTTACATATTTGTTGTTAGTCAATAATAGTTTATACAGATCCAATCTCAATTTAGAAAATAATAAACTACTTGAGTATTGTGGATAACATCAATATGTAAATTCTCCTCCATCTGTACTGTTAATTACGGTCCAGATTTCATTTCATATCAGTCAAAAACATCTCAAATTGTACTCTACTCTGGCAGAGGAATGGTAAGGAAATCCGCTTAAGAAACTGTGCCGACTATTACTTTATTTCGATTGTTTTCAAATTCTCACGACTATTTCACATTGTTACTGAATTGTTTACAATGCAAAACAAATTTAATAAGTAACCTAATTTTATTTTCGAGCGAATTCACAGCCCGAAATATTATATACAGAGTGAGTCTGTTGTTTCCGTTATGATTAGTTTCGGTGGTATATAATCGATTTTGGATTCATGTGAATTGTGTCGAGTGCAAATCACCTCATTCGTGAAAATGCTCAAAAATTGACCGAATGATTACATGGAGTTGAATGCTTTTTATTTTCCGACAGAAAAGGTGGAATTGAAACGAACACAAACATATTTTACGAAAAATAACTCTAGCTTACGTATTTCTTTCAACATCTGTAATTGTTACGATGTCAAGTGGTTCGGTTATCTATAGATGATGCGGCATAAAAAAAATCCAGATAAGACGGCTGGCGTCAATGTTTTGGTTGGTTTCCGGGTTTTGCCGTGGTCTTCTTTAAATACAATCTCCAAACGTTGAATAGAACTGGCCGATACTTGATGAAAATCCATATTAAAACTAATTAATACAGTTTATTTTATAATTTTCACTATAAAGGGTTTTCCAAAAACCGCGACACGTGTTTCGCTATACAATTTTCAAGTGTAAACTGTTTACGCTTGAGGAAGCTATTGTATAGCTGTTATATATACTATAAAGGGTTATTCAGAAATCGAGACACATGTTTCGCTATCCAGTAGCTATTGTATATATTATAAAGGGTTATACAAAAACCGCGACACGTGTTTCGCTATACAATATCAATTGTAAAGCTATTGTATATAGTATAAAGGGTTTTACAAAAACCGCGACACGTGTTTCGCTATACAATAGCTTCCTCAAGCGTGAACTGTTTACGCTTGAGGAAGCTATTGAATAGCGGAACACGTGGTTTTTGTAAAATCATTTGTAATGAAATCATACTATAAACTTTATTAATTAGTTTTAATCTCCATACGTTTCAACTGTAACTGCGGCAGTCATTTTCAGTGGCGTGGTCGAAGTATTTACTCTTCTTGACGTATCAACTCAAACTGAAGCTTTTATTTCTGTCATGTCATTTATAGTGCTGATTTTTTGCGCACTTTCTAGCGGGTTTGCGCATACTTCTGGCGCGATGTTTTGGTCATCAAGGAAGGGAATCAACTAGGTCAGGGGTCTCCAAACTACGGCCTGCGGGCCAAATCCGGCCCGCCTGTGTCATCAATCCGGCCCGCGACAGACAATGATTTACTGTCATCAATCTGGCCCGCGACAGCCAATGATTACCTAATTATTGTTACTATTGCTGTGATAAGTTGAAAAAGAAAACACAGAATGATAATTACTCGATTTTATTTACTTGCAAGGTAAAACTTAACGACAGAAATGATGACAAAGAGAACTTAACTTAAGTATCTAACTTTGAGCATATTAATAACTGACAAATAATTGAAATGAATCACAGTAAAACGAAAACACTAATAAGATTTATGAAATTGTTAATACTTTGTAGTTGTGGATCAATTTTACTTGTACCAACTATCAAAAGAGATTTAAGATGCTCATCGATTAATTGAGATCTGTAAACATTCTTTGTGTACTTCATATTGGAAAACGTTTTCTCACACAAGTAAGTAGTACCAAAAACAGAAAACAACCCACGAGCAAATTTATGCGAATTATCAAATTGTTCCAGTGGAAGACTCTTATAAAATTCCAACAAAGATGAATTTTTATATTTGTTCTTAAGCATATCACTGCACCGTAAATCAATAATTTCCATTTGGACTTCCGGAGCCAAGGTTTCAATGTCAGAATCAAAAGGATTTTGAAAAAGCTTAATTTCATTCGCAATGACATCAAAATCTGAAAAACGAGTATCAAAATTTATCTTCAAAGCACCCAAAGTTTCGAATGCAAAATTGACGGGAAATTCAGTCTCTGTAGTGTGGCTGAATATTTCACATGTTTCAAAATGTGTGAAACATTTTTTACGTAATTGCGATTGAAATGGTATTATTTTCTGCCTAAAGGATTTGATATTGGTGTATAAATCAGGGAGAAGCTGATTTTCTCCTTGCAATCTCAAATTCAGTTCGTTCATATGATTTGTCAAATCGACATAGAAGGCTAACTTCTACATCCATTCACTATTTTCTAAATCGGCAAAAGGGCGCTGCTTCTCATTTAAAAAAAATTTCGATCTCTGCTCGAAGTTCAAAAAAGCGCTTAAGGACTTTTCCGCAACTAAGCCAGCGTACGGCAGTATGATATGGTAAATCTCCAATCTTTTGAATAAACTCGCGGAATTGTCGGTGATTCAGCCCGGTGGATCTGATGAAGTTAACAACTGATATGACTGGTTTTAGAACTTCAGACATATCCAAACATTTTTCGCACAAGGACTGTTGATGAATGATACAATGTAAGACTAATGGTTTTGAACCACCATCATTTTCTACAGCCTTTGACACAAGTGCAACTACTCCTTTATTTTCACCATACATATTTTTGCATCCATCAGTTATTGTAGATTTCAAATTTCTCCATCGAATGTTCTTTTTATTAATGGAATTTTCAATACTATCAATACTATCAATATCAAGAAGTTCTTCATACACTTCATAGCTTTTATCTACTCCGCGAATAAAAATCAACACCTGAGCAGTATCTGACACATCCGTTGACTCATCCAATGCTAGAGAAAACCACTCATGATGTCCTTTTTTGAAAGACAATTGAGATGATATATTTTCTATGATGTCTATCACCCTCCGAGCCACGGTGTTTGCTGACAAACTGACACTTTTAAATAAATTTACCTTTCCGGGGCATTTTTCTTTTATCATTCTCATTCTTTTATCATTTCTCCATCGGTGAATGGTTTGCCACGTTTTCCGATTTCAAGAGCCACACGAAAGCTGGCGCGAGTTGCAGACTCTTGTTCAATATTCGCTTTGGTAAACAAAGATTGCTGCGATTTGAGTCCGCGTTTCAAAGCTTCAAATTTTTTCTTCCGCAAACTTCCTGTATACTTGGAGTAACTATGAAGATATTTCGATTCATAGTGTCGTTTAATGTTACAGTCTTTGAGAACAGCTATGGTTTCATTACAAATTAAACATAACGCCTTATTACTGGACTCAATCACAAAATACTGAAAGTTCCATTTTTCTTGGAACGTTCTGCATTCACTGTCGATTTTTCGCTTCTTTTCCATACTAACAAATCACACATAAAAACAATAAGTCAAATCAAAATACTTTTATTGACGGGTGTTACTTTATTTCACAATAGACAGTTTCGCTTCCTTCGCCTTTCCTACGCAGACTAACTCGCAGTTGCGCCGCTAGCCTTTTTATATGCAATTATTACTGCCATCTCGAGGTGATCGGAATACACTAGCTAGAACAAGAACTTTCTCGAACCCACGCGGTAATTCCAAATATTTAATTACGCCTAATGCCACCTAGCGGGTAGTTACCCGCTAGATGTTTAGGTCACGCACTTTGCGACTATCCTAGTCTAGAAATATAGTTAAGGGCAGAAATTGGTCCTTGGAACAAACTGAAAAAATCATTATGGCCCGAAGGATTCAAACTTTGGAGACCCCTGAACTAGGTTATGAGGTGTACAGGAAGAAAACACACATAGATCTATACCTACATAATGTATCCAATCATCATCCAGAACCGAAAGGAACTCTCATCAACACCCTAGTGAATTGAGCTTCGGGAATATGTGAAGAAAAGTACGTCAACGATGAAATGAAACACCTGTGTTAGAAGCAAACGGCTACGGTAGAAAAGACATAATCCACGCTACGAGTCCGAGGGAGAAGAATTGACACACCAGTGAAGTTTAACCCCATGACACTGTCTATCTGCCATACATAGAAAGTGTCACCAACCGAATCGTAAAAATTCTAAAGAGGAAGAAAATTAACACCGTCTTCAAACAAACGAAAAAAATATCGGAGTATCTAAGATCAGCAAAAGACAGCAGAAATCAGCGGGAGTTTACAGGATTTCATGTAACTGTTGTAAAGTTTATATCGGTCGGATGAAAATAAGCATTGGTATCCGTCTACTCAAGCACAAGCGGAGTTGTTGTTTGGGACAGACCAAGAAGTCTGCAGTCATTGAACATGCACGGTCCGACGGGAAACACAAGATCTTTTTCTAAAATTCCGAGAGACCAGCAACGTCGAATCATTATCCAACAATAATGTATTTAGAAGCCATAGAAATATACGAACACCTAGAGAACTTCAACAGACACAAAGAGAAAACATATCTACCAAAGATCTGGCACACATCATTGCTGAAAAATCAGCACTATGAATGACATAGCAGAAACGAGAGCTTCAGTTTCATTTGATACGTGAAGAAGACCATGTCACTGAAGATGACTCCCGCAGTTGCAGTTGAAACGTTCGGATATTGTAACCAAAGAAGACCACGAAAAAATTCGGAAATCAATCAAAGTATTCACGGTGTTAACAGAGTGGTCTCAGTGTGTTCTGCGGAGTTTTAGGGTTTATTCGTTTGTGTATGTCTGCAAAAAGTTTATTATTGTCAAAAGTGTCTGAGGAGAATAGAAATGGTAATAAAGCACTTGTACAGTCACGTTAAACCAGTAGATATAGAATGAGATGGCAAACGTGAAACAACTCGATGGTTTAAAAACTGATGATGTCTGCTGCAGTAGTAGACAAATTGTTTGGTACTTCAGGTTCCATTAAACCACGGCATTCCAGTTCGAATTTTATTTTCTTCAACCTGATGGTTATTGCATAATGGTTTCAAATATCTTAAGGTAGACCTTGGTATTAGGAATCATTGAAGCCGTCACGTAACCATAGTGCACTATACTACTGGAGTCACAATATTGCAATACTAAAATGAGTGATATGGTCTCCGGCTTCAACTCACATGACGACGGTCGATGTCAGTACACGAATAAAATTGGTGTACGTATTACTCTCGAGTTTGAATAATAATGATAATTATAATAATACGGCACTCTTACGGTATTGACGAGACACCGGTGTTGCCCTACGCTCCGGGGGATATTGAATCCGTTGTGGGAAACTAGAAGTGTTGAATTTGTTGGAACTATTCCCTCAGGCTCATACAAGCTAATAAGCCTGATGTAGTCCTTCTCGACCATCAGAGCAAAACGATATTTGTCGTGGAGTTTTCAGCTCCTGGCGAGACGAATATCGTGAAAAAAGAAGAGGAAAAACGGATAAAATATCGAGATTTTTTCTTCGAACTCCGCAGACTCTATCCAGATCACTCTATCAAGATGGTTGTTCTGATTATTGAAGTCCTTGGTGGAATGATGTCTACTCTTGTATCTTAAAATCATACCGGCTTGCCGCACTAAGACAGAAATCTTAGCCGCACAGATGCAGAAGGCTGTCATTCTTGGCTCCCTGCGCTTGCTCCGGGCACATGATTTTCGGACCCAATGATCACTTACCCCACGGTGTGGGGAGTGCTCATTGGTTGATAATGCTGGCGCGCCCTCCCGAATGTATCGGGGCTTCGGGGGATAGGGCCTGACCAGCGCATACTACGGTGGAAAAAAATAATAATATGATTGAATCATAATAATAATGATATGGTGTTTCAGAGAAATTCGCAATGAAGCAGCAGTTCTGACCTAGGAAAAATTTAACCTGAGGCTACACAGAGTTGCTCTCCCTATTTCAGTTTTCTGGACAACCGTTATCTCCATCTCTATATCTCTTGCAGAATATAAGCAAGAGAAGATTGTTAACATGTGCAGGCAAAAAGTTGAGAATATTTACACTCTATACAAGTTTTGACTACCCTACAAAGCACTGAAAACAAAAATCAATACAGAAAAATAAAAGTTCCTGAACATGATAAAAATAGAATCAACTTGTTATAAACAGTTAACATCGAGTTCAATGTATATTGAGAAAATCCGATATATTCTTCTGCAGTGATTGAGGTTGGTGTACAAATAAACAGCGGTTTGATTTATTGATTTCCATTCAGATTAATGTTTGCTCCAAGCTGGTCAATTACAAAGCCGCTACCACTACTATGTCTGATTCTGATAACTGGAAACTTCAACAAACTACTCTTATATTCGTAATACGTCATTTTGAACAATCAAAAATAAATTGTCTGGGAGAAAAAACAGACCTTTCAGTTACAACTATACACAATAAGAATACTACCACCATACTGGCAAATAATTCTGCAATCTATTCAGAATAAATAATTCACACGAATCTCCTTCAGTCTTTTCAGAGAGATATATTGATGTTTTTCCACGAAAATATCGTACTGGTCGGACAATGATACATTAACAGCCGTTAACTGACATCATCAGCCAATGATCACTCCCAATCCCGCGAGGTGAGAGATTATTGGGTCTAAAAATCATATGCCCTAAGCAACCATGATGAGCCATGAATGCCAGAAAGGCATCATTCCACCAAGTGCTATAACAATCATGAAAAAGTTTTCCAACAGAGTGGGCTGAATAAATTTTACGGAGTTCGAAGATGAAATATTGATATTTTATCCCTTTTGTCCGCTCTTTTAAGACGACAGTCACCTCATCCCGAGCTGAAATCTCCATAAAAAATACAGTTTTACTTTGACGGTCGAGAAGGACTTATTCAGACTTGTTAGCTTGTATCACACTGAGGGTGGCGAATCAAAATTTCTGAAATTTTCCAAAATTTTGGTGTTTCATCAATACCGTAGGAGTGCCGGACGTAATAATGGATCAGTTTCATGCCGCGTTATGCTGAAGAATATATGCTGAGATCGCATATGCTGGACATACTGACAGCAACTGAATAAGGATATTTGGCGTCTCGTAGCAGATCCGGCACCTGAAGTCAGGAACCTCTATACCCACCACGCAACTACGGTAGACTGAGGAGTTCATGCTTGAATTCCTGCTCTCTCATGCTCGCGAACCATGCAGAGAAGGGGATGCAAACGCCAGTTGACTTCACTGGATCCATCCAGTACTATTCTGTGATGTGAACACTCTAAACTCAAAATTCTATGACCTACGTGTTGCCTGGAGAATTATCACCGTATCTTCCTAACTGAAGTTTCGCTGATTAGGTCCTATCCCCTGAAGCCCCGATACATTCGAGAGGCCGCCCCGCAACATCAACCAACGACCACTTCCCACACCTAGGACCAAGTGATCATTGGGTTCAAGAATCATGTGCTCTGAGTGAGCACAGTGAGCCAAGAATTAAAGCCTTCTGCATTTGTTCGGCTAAGATTTCTGCCTTCATGGGGCAAGCCGACATGATTTTGAGAAATAAAGCACTCTTAGGGCAAGGCCTGCCTCATGGCAGGCGTTGTACTTTGTGCCAGGAACTTCTATACCTGTCACGCCAAGGTCTTGAATGTTGTTGAAGAAGACCCCATGCATTGGTTTATCATTGTGCCTTATCAACAGCGAAGTGATCTCTGCGGTTTTCATATAAGCCTTCTGCTGAACCCAACTCGGTGACGAAGTTTCGATCACCTCGTTCAATGTCGAAAACTAAACCGAGTACCAGCTGCGGTCGCGGACCATGCAGAGAAGGGGATCCGAACTCCTGACGGCTTCAAAGGCCCCATCCAGTACCATTCTGTCATGAACACACTTTAAACTCAGAAGTCCACGACCTTATTGTTGTCGGAAGAAGTACACTCGTGGAACGGACGATTTGGGATGCAAATTCCTATGGTGGTGCATCATTTTTCGGGTCTTTACGTCGAGTTGATATAGCTCTTTCTGTATCCATTTCACTACTCCAAACGAGTAGAGTGATATTGGAACGGGAAAGATATTTGTTGCAGCAACTTTGTTTTTTCCCGACAGTTCCGATGACCAGAACTGACGGAACCTCTTGTGAGTATATGTCTCTCCGGCATCCAGATGGTGTAGGGTGATTTCACCTACGAGCTGCACATCTTCTCCGTAGTCCCCGCATCGTCATTTTTTGAGATGGACCATTACACATTTGTCTATCCCGAATTTTATATCGATAGCATGCGTGTATTCTTCCACCACCTTTAAGGACTGATGGAGATCCTCTTCTCCACTTCCATATATAAAACAAATGGGCAACCTTGTGCCTTGAGCCTCCGGTTTCCGGGGGTACCACAGTTATACCCTCGAGTATTTCTGAGCGCAACGGATAATGGCAATAGTGAGATGCAGAAGAGAAAGGAACTGTGGGGATCACCCTGAAATACACATCTTCCGAAAGTGACTGACGCTGTTTGGACTCTAGCCTGACCAGATGTTAGGGTGAAGTGAGTTCCCAGAGTGGTATCAGTTGTTCAAGGCATCTCACTATTTTATTGGACATCGCAAGGCATCTGAACAAATGCAAGCAATTTATTATTATTTTCATCAATATTATTATTATCATTATTTCTCGAAGCTCCGGAGGGCAACATCAACCAACGACCACTCTCCACACTGTGGGGAAAAGTGATCATTGGATCCGAGCAGACGCAATGAACGTTATCTTTATGATCATTATTATATATTGAAAAATCATCTATATTTTCGAACTCCTGAAGATAAAAAAATATATAATTATAGTTGTCCGTTTGAAATTTAACTTGATGTACAAAGAATTTACTTCACATTCTGATTATTTAACTTTCCTTTATGAGTGCTGGAACGGTTAATCCTCACTCAAACAATTTCCAAATGAGATAAATCCTCTAGATATATCACTTGATGAGTCGACAATAATAAATAACATATGTCTGAATGTTTACATAGTATTATTCCGATTTTAATGAGAATTTTGTTTTAAAAAAACACCATTACCAAAATGTTACTATATTTGAATATTAGAACAGTTAAATATTTTGAATATCACGTTAAAATTTTATTCTCAAATTATTTCACAGTTGAAACATTTCACGTTCAAAGCAATTCAAAAAATTACAGTTTATAGCTTTGATTTTTTAATGATATTAGAAGAATATCTTCAGTCTGACGAAAGTAATTTTCTGGTACTGTTCAAAAGTTGTGGAATTGATCTGTATTGTGACTCGGTTACTCTTTCTTCAAAAACAGAAAAGAAAGATAAAAGTGCAAACTATTTGGTTTGGTTGAGTTTTCAAAAACTAAGTATTTTACATCGCAAATTTTCTCGCCTATGTTCAATTCAGCGACATGTATAATAAAAGTTATATATCATTAAACGTTTATCATTCCAAATCACATAATCGCTGATTTCTGTATTTACAATAGAATTACATTGTTTACTTCTGTAGGGATTATTGTCATAAATAACATCGGCTTCTGATTTCGAAACTGGTGAGAAAGAAATACTTACGTCATTTGATGACGTCGCACAAATTCAACAACAACTGATGGAAAACAACAAGGAATGAAAATGTTTGGTGAATTTTGAAAGATTTTTCAATTGAAAGTTGTCAGTTTCCGATGATTTTTTCATGGCCTCCTAGGAACATATATCAGTTTTTATTTATTTATTCGAATAGATACACGGGTAACCCCCTTTTCAATCAAATTACATGAAAGTTTATACATTACGAGAGGCAACATAACTGAAATTATTTTCAAAAAAATACAATAATATAGTACTACAAACGACTTCTATGTACCAACAAAAAGTAAATCTGATTTGTTACTACTCAAAGCATGCGTACGGTGAATAAATAAACAAACGGAGAATCATGTTACTTAAACTCCAAGCAGAAAAATATTTGTTATGAAACTTCATTGAGGGCGTTACTGAATGATGAAAATGAATTACTCTTAATTGAAACAGGTATATATCATTGAAATCTGTACCGAATCTCACCATTCGAAAGATTGGACAATGATATTTGTAATTCGTTGCGTGATATGGAACAGCAAAGACATCACAACTACGAGTAGTTCCGTTAGGAATTCTGAATAGTATGAGTTGAAGCAGTTGAAGATAGATTGTTTCGCCAGGATTGTTTATTCAGCTATTTCTTACGAATCTCCAAAGAGAACATATTATGGCATACAAAACGTCTTGGTAGGGGTGGGTTTCACGAGTCATATCGTCAATGCTACGTATTTCTGTCGAAGGCCGTCGGCATTTCGAAATTCTTCCTGACGTTTCGCTGGCACTCGTGCTAGCTTCTTCGGAGGGTTATATATCCTGAATTATCCTTCGCCAAATAACAAATAGGACAAAGATCATATACTCACCTTGGCGTCAGAATGTACAATGAATTACCAGAAATATACAAACTCTACATCCACCGTATAAACTCCCTCGAACTGATGAAAAAGATAATAAAAAGATACTTACATGTAACAGATAGACATAAAATACATTCACTTGTCACTGTTGTCTATATTTTTTCTATTTTCTCTGTATATATGTATATGTGTGTATGTATATATGTATGTGTGTATATGTATGTATATATATATATATATATATATATATATAGATAGAGATAGAGATTTTATCGAGTGTGTATGATACAAATCAAGAATGAAATAATTCGTGGACACAACACTCAAAATACAAAAATAGGGGCAAACCGCGGACACGTGTTTCTGGCTATTGGCCTCATATATATATATATATATATTTATATATATATATATATATATATATATATATATATATATATATATATATATATATATATATATATATATATATATATATATATATATATATATATATATATGTGATACTATGTAAGTGTTTGTAAAAATATGTTCAAATTATATAATTATTTTAAATATTTAAATTACTGTTTTACTTAAATGATAAATGTAATTAATTATTTCTTTGGGAAACATTCTGTACAACACACGAGAAATAATGACCCATGCGCAACCATTTCGTCTTAAATGGGTTTTCTCCGTTTATTTGCAAATGACACCCAGAGTTTTTTTAATGCCATTATTGTAAACATTCTAATGTGAATATACTTATTCCGGTGACTGGATATTACGGCTGTGTAAAGCGTATTTATGTTGACTCAGTTAGTTTGGCGTACGTACTAATACCTGTACCTGGATAAGGTAAATTGTCAATAACATTTTCAATAATGTTTTCTATTTTCGAACTTCTCAGAATGGGATTCCATATTTGGTTGAGGTTCACAGCTTCTTATTTTCTATTAAAATTATCCGTACCAGTCAGCTATAGTATCCCTGGTAGGGAGCAATGATTTTCGTGTTTCCAAACATAATTCTGTGGTTTCCTTCACTGAGTGCGAGCTCCGCCACAGCCGACTTGTCTGTTTGGCCTAGTCTGCAGTTTTGTTCATGTTCCTTCAGCCTTGTTCCCAAGGATGTTTTGGTGGTTCCGATGTATACTTTCTCACAAGTGCATGGTATGCGATAAACCCCTGCTGCTGTCTTGTCTTTAGCCGACCTGAGACCTTGTTGTACCTTTTTGGTGGGTTTGAAAACCGTTTAAATGTTGTATTTGCCTCCAGAGTTTCTCAAATACATCTGTGACACGGGGTATATGAATGATAGATAAGCACGCGCAACCATCTGAGCCTCCTCCCCATTTTGAACCGTGGAACACTGATTCATGGCCTTGTTAACCTCGGGTACACTGTATCCATTCGATCTCAAGGTAACTTTAAGACGTTTGAGTTCCTCCTCTAAATGCTCGGGTTCATATATTCTTCAAGCCCGTTCAGTTATAGAGAAGACTCCTCTCTTTTAACTAAGATGGTGGTTCAATAGTGCGTGCAGGTATCTACCCGTGTGCATGGGTTTTCGGTACAGTTTCTGGGTTGGTTTAGCACCATATCGTTCCTTAACCATTTTGTCATTCGATAGTATAGTTATATATTATAGGATATTTTATTCTCGCAAATGTTATGGAGAAGTGTTTCTTGAGAATCAAAATCATATCGTTACTTAGGCATCATGAATGTGGAGAAGCAAGGCCTCTTATTTCAATGCAGCCCCTGACATTCACAATGGTCTTTTGAATCATCTGCAAGCAGTAAATAATTAGAATATACCGACTTGTCGACAATATCGTTCATGGAAATGTTGAATAACAGGGCGCTCAGATGGACGCCCTGTGAACTCTAAATGGTAAAAAAATGTTTCGAAAGGAAGTTTATGATTTTCACAATTTGGAATCTGTTCTACAAGTAACTTGCTAGCCATATTTCAAGCCAAATAGGAAATTGTATCTTATCAAGTTTCTGAATCAAAAGTTTATGATTAACTTTATCGAATGCTTTGTAGAAGTCTGTATAAATAGTATCTGTCTGATATCCATAAACAAGGGATTGAGAACTATCATTTTGATAAAGCAAGTGATTTGTCGTAGTTGACCTACGGGGTTGTAAATACATGTTGTGGACATTTTACCAATGCCACGATAAAACCTTCGTTACTAAAAGTTCAAAAATTTTCGAAATGCAGAAAGTTCCCCAATAGACCTATAGTTGGTTATCTTGTTCTCATTACTGCTTTTGTAGATTGATGTGCCTAACTATTATTCCAGGCTTCCAGAAAAGTTCACAAGTCAGTGACTTATTGAAAATGATCCATAATGGTTCAGGAACATAATATTGACGGACCTTTTCACAAATTGAACTGAAATGTTTTTGAGACAGCAGAGTCTGCCATATATATCATTCAGACTGAAGTATATTGGAACGGCATTGTTTTAGGCGGAATTACTATAAATGACAGTGTTATCACTGAGGGTGATACCACTGTCATTAATAATACACCACAGGAAGATAGCAGCAGTCGTCAACAAAAAATAGCAAATTTCGTTGTTCGTCTGTTGACAGTTACTCAACAAAGTTTCAGCCATTTTGGACTCGCAGTTGTTATGTAACAGTCGTTTGAGGGAGTCAATGTGAGTATTTTTATGAAAATGTACAAAATCGAGTATCGAGCTGTCATTAATTATTGGTTTTAGAAAGGCAATACGCCTACGCAAATTAAAGACAAGTTGGATTCTGTTTATGGGGACTCTGCACCATCATTTACTACAGTGGAATTTTATGCAGCTGAATTTATACGTGGCCGTAAGAGCTTGGGAAACGATGAACGTTCGAGATATAAAAAAACTGCTAAAAAAACATTGAACGATTAAAATTGAAATACTCAAATTAGCTTTTACCAAGGGTTAAAAAAAATAAGAAATATGATATGTTGAAAAATCAACAAATGCTAATGATTATTTTCATCACTGTATGATATAAATATAGATAATTAACAATTCCATTTCAAATATACTTAATACTTCACTCCATACGAAGATTTTAGTGAAGAAAAATCTATCAATTAAATACAGTCTTATAAATAAACAGACCTCAGTTATCTACTTAGGGACCCCAATCAAGAGAAATTCAAAATTTAACGCCAAAGACAATTTAATTTGATAAATAACAGGAATATTGTCCACATAACGATAATGAGGCTCGAAATTACTGAACTGAAGTTTCAACATGCCTTTTCTCTTCTGACATAAATTGACATTTACTCAATTCTCGGTGAACATTCTTTGAATGTTATTCAGTGGCATTCGTCAATATTATTTAACGCAAATAGTCCCATAAAATTGTTTATTTTCGGTGAATTCCATTTCTTGAAATAGATTAACTTTCTTCGAGTAATCTTTTCCTGTTTTAGATGACTGGCGATGTATTGAATCTATTGGAGCCTCTGGAGACACCCTACATTTTGTTTTATGAGAGAGAGGACAGATTTTTCGGGATTTTCCTGCAGCTGAAAAAGCAAATGCGCAAATGAAGATGATTATGATATATCTTGAAGAAAACACTTTCTGTTTTTCAACATTAAAACGTTTGTATACTCTTTAAGTCACATTGAGAGCCATTAAATGGTATTGGTAAACGAATGGATGCTTCGAAATCTAGTATTTGGACATTTTCAACAATCGTATTCGTGCCCCACCAAATATTTTCAGATATATTATCACTTTATTAAATAAAAATACTGTTCGACTCTCCTAATATGACCGTGAGGAGTACCATATTACTGTAGATGAATGTTGGTAATAATAAGTTAATCATCATCATCTGAAATGCATTTCATCAGTTAGGAATTCCATTTTCTAATATGATATTAATTGATTTGAAATACATGAGAGAATCTGTAAAAATTTAATAAAAGATATTAGCTGAAAAAATAACAATTATATTAAGCAGAAAAACTGAAATTACAATGAAAATAAAATACAAGCAACAATCAAAAAATCAAACAGAAAATTGAACTGTTTACACCACATGAAAATTAATAAAATTATTAATTGGAAATGAAAATTAAAAATTTAAAAGAATCCAAATCAAGTTAATTCACGACGTTTCGATTGTTAGTATCCTGAATCGTCTTCGGGTGATAACTCTCTTTTATTAATTTTTTTTTCACGTATAATTCTTTCAAGTATTTCAAATCAATTTATATCATATTAGACAATGGAAGTCCGAATTAATGAATTGCACCAAGAAATATTGTCAACTACCTGCAAACAAATCATCTGAAAAATACATAATAACAGAATTATTAAATAGACATATCTCATGTTATAACTTTACTGGATTTTTTATTTTTTAATTGATTGATACTTTTTTTTGTTTAAGTTACCATAAAAAATGTTTAGCGGGTAGTGTTTAATTCAATGAAATTTGTATTTTCATATTGATAGTTGAAACTCAATACCGAAAAAATAATATATAGGATATTCCAATTGGAATGGAAAAAGTTGCTTCCATTTATCGAGCAACTACAATTTTTTCATAGACAGCTTTCCCTGATTAGGGAAAATTTACAAAGGATCCACTCTCCACTGGCGGATCCAGGGGGTAACGAAGGGAATTATTGTCTCAAGCCTCAAAATTCAAATACCAATAGTAGTGCTGGTTAGGTTAGTGCTGGTTAGTTCCCATTTTTGTTGTGTAGATTGATTTTCGATAAAACACAAGTCTGAGTTAGTTTTTTATCTGCACACTGGAAATATAGATTGTCCGATACATCCTTATTGTATACAACATAATAATAATAATAATAATAATAATAATAATAATGCGTTAACTAAGGCAGAAATCTTAGCCGCACAGATGCAGAAGGCTGTCATTCTTGGCTCACTGCGTTTGCTCAGGGCACATGATTCTCGGACCCAATGATCACTTACCCCACGGTGTGGGGAGTGGTCATTGGTTGATTATGCTGGCGCGCCCTCCCGAATGTATCGGGGCTTCGGGGGATAGGGCCTGACCAGCGCACACTACGGTGAAAAAAAAAATAATGCGTTACACATCGATAGATGTGTAACGCAGGACTCGATACAATATAAGCGTAACCTCTCTATGGCCTGGATCGATTACCGTAAGGCATTTGATACAATTTCGCATGAGCTCATCTTGCATTTGCTCAGATGCCTTGCGGTACCCGACAACATAGTGAGATGCATTGAACAACTGATACCACTTTGGCGAACTCGCTTCACCATAACATCTGGTCAAGCAAGAGTCCAAACAGGGTGGGTCACTTTCAAAAGATGTGTATTTCAGGGTGATTCCCTCAGTCCCCTTCTATTCTGCATCTCACTATTGCCATTATCCGTTGCGCTCAGAAACACTCGAGGGTATAACTGTGGCACCCCCGGAAACCGGAGGCACAAGGTCACCCATCTGTTTCATATGGATGATTTTAAACTTTATGCCTCTGGAGAGAAGGATCTCCATCAGTCCTTGAGGGTGGTGGAAGAGTACACGCATGCTATCGGTATGAAATTCGGGATAGACAAATGTGCAATGGTTCATCTCAAAAGAAGACGATGCGGGGACTACGGAGAGGATGTGCAGCTCGTAGATGGAAGCATCCTACACCATCTGGATGCCGGAGAGACGTATACTTACCTCGGGGTGGAACAACGCCACTCACAAGAGGTAACCGCAGTGAAAAACTCTCTCCGCGGCAAGTATCAGCACAAACTTCGACAGATCTGGTCATCGGAGCTGTCGGGAAAGAACAAAGTTGCTGCAACAAATATGCTTGCCGTTCCAATCTTACTCTACTCGTTTGGAGTAGTGAAGTGGACTCGGGAGGAGCTGTATCAACTCGACGTAAGGACCCAAAAAATGATGCATCTCTATAGGAGTTTGCATCCAAAATCGTCCGTTCCAAGGTTGTACTTCCCCCGACAACAGGGAGGTCGTGGACTTTTGAGTTTGGAGTGTCTACATGACAGAATGGTACTGGATACAGCCTGTAAAGTCGTCAGGAGTTCGGATCCCCTTCTCTGCATGGTCCGTGACCATGAGAGAGCAGGAATTGGAGCATTTCTCCTTAGGGCAGCTGCTCGAGCAGCTGATGAACTCGGTATAGTTTTCGACTCTGAACGAGATGACTACAACTCTGTCACCGAGTTGGAACCCGTTCAGCAAAAAGCTCAGATAAAAGCCGCAGAGATCACCTTACTTCTGCGGAGACACAGGGATAAGCCAATGCATGGGGTCTTCTTCAATAATATTGAAGACCTTGGCTTATCAAAGCGCCTGACGTTCGCTTTTCTCAGGTCGAGTGGGCTGAAGTCGGAAACTGAGGGGTTCATCATGGCTTGCCAGGATGGTGTCTTCAACACCTTAGTCTACCGCAGTCGCGTGATGGGTATAGAGGTTCCTGACACAAGGTGCAGGGCCTGCCGCGAGGCGCCCGAGACCCTAATGCACTTGGTATCAGCATGTGCGGTCTCGGCCTATATCCATCGACATGCGGCCCTAAGAGTGCTATATTACCATCTACGGCACTCTTACGGTATTGACGAGACACCGGTGTTGCCCTACGCTCCGGGGGATATTGAATCCGTTGTGGGAAACGAGAAGTGCCGAATTTATTGGAACTATTCGTTCCCCACCCTCAGGCTCATACAAGCTAATGAGCCTGATGTAGTCCTTCTCGACCACCAGACCAAAACGATATTTGTCGTGGAGTTTTCAGCTCTTGGTGAGACGAATATCGTCAGAAAAGAGGAGGAAAAACGGATAAAATATCGAGATTTTCTCTTCGAACTCCGCAGACTCTATCCAGATCACTCTGTCAAGATGGTCGTTCTGATTATTGGAGCCCTTGGTGGAATGATGTCTTCTCTACTCTCGAATCTCAAAAGCATACCGGCTTGCCGCACTAAGGCAGAAATCTTAGCCGCACAGATGCAGAAGGCTGTCATTCTTGGCTCACTGCGTTTGCTCAGGGCACTTGATTCTCGGACCCAATGATCACTTACCCCACGGTGTGGGGAGTGGTCATTGGTTGATTATGCTGGCGCGCCCTCCCGAATGTATCGGGGCTTCGGGGGATAGGGCCTGACCAGCGCACACTACGGTGAAAAAAAAAATAAAAAAAAAAAATGTTTATTCACGAAAGTTCAATATTTCACAACAGTTGAAGTGAAAAAATCAGAAAACTTCAGTATGAAACCATCGCTTGTATGTGATATTAAACTTGAAACTAAAAAGTATAACACTGTAGCATACAACGATAAAAAAGTAGTGTAAGTACATATTTTGAAGCACATAAGTATATAATCTTCTTAAAAGCAATTATAACTAGTGAATGTATAAATAAAATAGCAAATAATTAATTACACTATTATTTTTCTCCCTTCGATACTTATAGTAAATGACATATTTAGGGTAAGTGCAGTAGGTGTGTTTGTGATAATTGAGGTTTAACTACATGATATTCGGAGTGTAAGTCATATTTGGGCTTTATCATATTCAGGTATTGTCTCATATTCTGTTTGTTGTCAGCTTTTCGTATATGTATGCTATATAATACAAACGATTGGTGTTTTAACTTCAATCACTTTTTGAAAGTTTGGTTGACAAAATCATGAAACAACGTCAATTTGGAACGCAGAATCCATTTTTATTAAATTTCTGTACATAATGAAACTATTTATACTTTTATAAACTCCGGTAGCATATTATGTGAGCCATCACCGAGGTAATTTAAACATCGTTGTCTAATTGCTTTTTCCGATCTAGATATTTTGTTTTCTTTGTTCCTGGTACTATAATTGTGATCGACAGATCCAAATTGAATTTTATTGTTTTTCACATTAACTAATAAGTAGATGCAGTAAGCCTGCCTTACGTCAAATACATTGGCCTCTTTAAATACTTGCTACTGGAATATGTAGCTCTTCTTCCAAGGATGATTTTCAGTATCCATTTCTGAATAACATTGAGCATTTTCAAATGATAGTCGTTAACACCTCCCCAGCCAATTATGTTGTAAGACATATGTGACTGTACCAGAGCATAGTGTAATACTTTCAAATACTTTAAAATATTTGAATTTGAATAAAATGCCTCTCAGTTTTCCTACTATATTTTTGATTTGAAGATCCCATCCAAGATGTCTGTCTATTACAATGCCTAAGTATTTGATGGAGTTTACTTCTGGAATTTCTGAGTTATTCACGAATCGTAATGAACCCATATTGGGTAAGTGATTGGAATAAAAAGTAAGTAATAAGTAGTTTGTTTTATCTAAAGAAAGAGTTGATTTTTTATATCTTAACCACTCATCTATTTTACTAAAATCAGTTTCAGCTTCTGTTTTCAAATTCACTCAAGTATCAGATACATATAATATTGCAGTGTCATCTGCAAACCTTATTATTTTTCCCTTGGTATCACGGTGTGAAATGCTGTTCGTATAGATTGTAAATAGAATAGGACCCAGTACTGTTACTTGAGGTACGCCATATGCAACAGTCAAAGGAACACTATGTCAAATTTTGTTCGCGATCCGAAAAATAATTTTCTGAAATTTTATGAATATTTCTTCTTATCCCATAGCATACTAGTTTGTTCAAAAGCTTTTCATGAATTGCCGTATCAAATGCTTCTAAAAAGTCCCAAGGCAGGTTTTGTTTTTCCATTGCATTACGAGGGTTGCCTTTTATGTTTCGGGATTTGGCAACCCTAGTGTTGAAATCTGGCAACTGACAGCTCTATCGCAAAGTTAGACATTTTTGAGCTTATACGTACTCAGAACGTTTTGACATACGCGCGCTATTTGTGTTGTTTACAGTCACTTATAAGATTCATCTCGGACCAAAAATGGAATTAAATTATGAACATTTTCGTGCGATTATTTTTACAAATTTCGACGTGGATTAACTCAGCAACAATGCATGAATGAACTTAATTCAATTTTTGGCGATGAAGCTCCATCAAGGACCAGTGTTTATCGATGATATCTTGAATTCAATCGTGGTTGTAGTTCAATCCAAGACAAATTTCGCGAAGGTCATCCAAAATCAGTTGTTGTTCTGAAAACCATTGATGTTGTGCGCGAACTGATTTTGCAAAATCATCATGTGACCTATCGTGAGATTGGCATCAGTGGGACCAGCATACATTCAATATTGCATAAATTTTTGACTGTCAAAAAAATTTGTTCGCGTGCGATCTTACACAATTTGTCAATTGCTCAAAAAAAGGCTCGTGTCGATTGGTTGAAGGAAATGCTCATAAAATACGATCGTGGTGCTTCGAAAAACGTCTATGATATCGTGAAAGGTGATGAATCGTGGATATTTGCGTATGAGCCCGAAAGTAAACAACAGTCGACTGTATGGGTGTTTCAAGACGAGCTAAATCCAACAGAAGTTGTTCGCGCACGAAACACTTCCAAGCAAATGGTCTCCTGTTTTTCGGAAAAACTAGACATGTCGCAACCATACCACTAGAACAACGCAGAACAGTCAATTCTGAGTGGTACACAACCATTTGTTTGCTAGTTGTCTTCCAAGAAATCAGGAAAACCAACTGCCGAAGACGGATCACTCTTTACCACTACAATGCGAACTCTCACACATCGGCTCAAACAACTGCAATTTTGAGCACCCAAAACATTGATTTGATGAGTCATCCGCCGTATAGTCCTGACTTCGCACCGAATGACTTTTTTTTATTCCCGCACGTAAAACACAAACTGAGAGGTCAACGTTTTTTGACACCTGAAGAAGCGGTTGCTGCATTCAGAATGTATGTTTTGGAGATACCCCAATCAGAGTGGCAAAAGTTCTTGGAAAATTGGTTCAAACGCATGCAAAAGTGTATTGATCCTCATGGGGAATATTTTGAGAAACAATAAAGTGATTTTCGATTATTAATATTTGTTTCTGTTCTCTTACCCTCGTATAAATATTACTTGTAAGGTAAATGATCTTATCTTCTGTTGATTTTCCTTCTCTGAGGCTAAACTGCGAACTAGAAATGACTTGTTGTTAGTTCAAGAAGATCAGAAGTCTCATTTTCAGTATTTTTTCAATTTTTTTTGCCAAATTTGAGATGACTGATATCGATCTGTAGTTGATTATGTTCATTTTATCTTCACTCTTGTAGAGTGAAGATAAATGTTATAGGGAACTAGTGATTTTTTAAGTTTAAATTCAGTGATTACTTTATGCATTTTTTGTTATAACTATGGATATTTTTCATTTCACTTCTCTTCGGTATGGAATATTAAATTTATTCACAACGGAGAATCATGTATACATTTTTTTATTCCCCCTCCTAAGCAGTCACCTAAATCCTCCATTGTGTCTCTCACTTTGATTTTATACGGAAATAATGATAGACTAAACTTATATCTACCACAGAATTCGTCTGTCTGTATATGATATTGCCCCACCTTATGCACTCTCCATATTATGCCTAGTCCACTCGGCTTTTATGTTCATTAATTACATTCGTTTGCTTTCAAAAATATCCACATATCGACTCCAGAACTCGTTCATAAATAATAGTCCGTAAAAAAACGATAGCAATCATCTAGTATGATGACACCGGCATATAATTGACTTCTGACCTGACTTCCTTTAACCTTTATCGTCATATCCGGTCAAATAGTCTCATTACTTGTGAGTTCTTCTACAGGTTTCTCATGTATATTCAGAGTTCTCTACAAAATTAACATGACATGAACATTATTTTCAAAATTACGCGGACGGAGGGTATTAATCATTCAAAATTATAGCATGTCTTTTTGATTGTGGATTCCAATTGAGATATGACGTGAATTGATTATTATTGGGAACTGAATGACACTATATCACCAGTGAAGGGGTGTGGAATAGTTATACAGGGTGAGACATAAATAAATAATTCGTATATTTCAAAGTGTCAACCTTGAAATGAACTATTCTCCACAAAGAAATTCCGGCTCTGATTTTCATCGTTTGACATAGTTCCAATCTTGCCAGTTGAACTGTAAGATAACACCAAATGGAGTAATCGGCGTTGTTGTAAAGAATTAGGATTTATTTGGTTGAGTTTGACATTGGACCTACTCACCTACCTATATCTCTCACTGAAAGAGCTTGATTCATTGCATTTATACAATTTTGAAACTGTTAACGATAATGATAGATTCCACGGTTTTCGATCTCTGTTCTTATATTTATGAAATAAAAGTTGACCAAAAACACATCAAGTTATGGAAGAAGTACTGGTGCAGTTTCAAGGCATCACTAAGTTGATAAATCTACTACTGAGGGAATGTAAAATTTCGAACAAATTTATGAATATCACAAACTTCATTTCTGAGAATACTCAACCATTACTATTTCAATGAGGATGATAGTGTTCTATGCAAGTAAAATTTCATCCTTTCATTTACTTCGTTGTTTAGTAATCCTGTGAAATACATCTGATTCATTTCCATAATGAATGTTTGGAGTACGAACTGAATAGAGAAAAGTGTTTTTGTATGATTCAGGGTTTTTTTTCGTGTGATCCGATGTTTATATGAAAATAGCTGTTTCGAGAGGGCTCTATCTCACAGTTTATGTCTGAAAGTTAGTTCTTTTCATGATGTTCACATCTTTGTATCGAGTTAATTTTTTTTCAAATTCATTGCTTCCGTCCTTTGGAAGATTCTCAAATTTTTTTGTATAAATTTGGATTAGTAGAAAGTTAAAACCTGCCTTTCGGTTATCAACTTTCCATTAGGTGCCAATTGCATGGGTTCATCATCTGGCATTCACTCAGCTCTATACTCTACAGACGGTCATCCTGCCTTACGTCTGCCTTCAGACAGACGAAAGGAGCTTCACCTTCTCCAATCACAGATCAACACATACCCAATGGTGCCCAGAAGAATCTTATGAATTTTCTATTCACAAACCAACTTCTCCTCGTTGGTGACATTCATCAAAATAGCTTTATGCCTTCACTTCTCACAGAAGTGCATGATCAGTGGTGATCATGCACTTCTTCATGATCACCACTTCATATAACTGGCAGCTTCTGATTTTTCTTCCCCGCATCTTGCGTGTCTCAGCCTCGCTATCGCTTCGCATTCACAGAGCACATGAAGTGCGGTGTCTTCCTCTCCTTGACAGCACCTGCATAAGGTTTCTTCTATCAGATTCATGTTGCTCATATGTATCCTGAGTTGGCTATGTCCCGTTAAGTAGACCCACCACTACCCTTACAACCTTACGATTGTGGTTTAGCAGGTCTTCCGTGAATCTGGGCGATGGTTTCCTTATGAACTCTTTCGCCTGCTTCATTCATTAGAGCTTATTCCACCAATATTTCGATTCGGCTTGCATCCATGAGTTAATGGATACCTGTATACATGCTTTCCCTACCCCGCAGAAGGGTTCTGGGCTAATCATAGCATTGGATGCGCCTTCACGGGCTACAACATCGGTCTTCTCATTGCCCTTGCGACCCTCATGTCCAGGTACCCAAGCTAGAGTGACCTTGTTTTGGGCACTCAGACAGCTTTTCACCAGTCTTGAGAAGACTTGAAATGAGCTGAGCGCTTTAATTGCCGCCTGGCTGTCGGAGAAAATGGCAATGGTTTTATTTGCGGCCTTCTGCCTGTTTATTTCCCCCAGACAGTGTTCGATGGCCGCTACTTATGTCTGGAACACAGTTGCATTATGTCCGAGGCTAAGGGCGGCGACTCTCGTCCCTCCGTACATACCGGTTTCCATTCCTTCTTGGGTCTTTGAGCCAACAGTATACCAAGTTTCATTCGCTTTTATCGGTGGTCTGTTTTGCCAATCCTCTCTACTTGGTATAATGTTTTTGAAATCTTCTTGAAAGTTGTACTGCGGAACTAGTACAACTAGTAGCTAGTAGTGGATCTGCCTTCAGTTCATTGTACAGTTTTAAGTATTCTGCACCGTGTGACTGGCTGATTGGGGGTTTTTCCTGCATTAGCCTGTGTGTCACCAGTCGAATTTCACTTTGTAGGTAGATGTGCAATGGTGGAAGTCCGAGTAGGATCTCAAGTTCTGCAGATGGGGTCGTTCTCATGGCTCCGAGACACTCTGTTTCAAAAAGATCATTCACAAAATTCTCATTATCTATTTCGAATTCAAATTTTCCCTTGCAAATTGAAACTGAAAATGAATTACTTACGTTATACTAGTATATTATCATATCTCAACTAACTCTTGATCTTATGCTGATTGCTTTGGTGTTCAATCACATTCTTATTCATCTGACATTTTTTTTTTGGGTTGTATTAAATTTTACTTCAGAGAACCCACAACGACCACTTCTCACATTATGTGCCCTGAGAGGATACATGACATTTCGACCTCGCCAGATCGACTTCAGTGTTTCGATTTCACCAGTTCCATCTTAAGGTTTCGACTCCAACTATTTCTGCTGAGGTAGAAATTACGAATTTCTGTATTTATCTGGGAAATATTTCTGCCGTGTTGCGTCAAGCTGGTATAAACTTGAGGTTTGAGGGTAGGGAGGATATCATTTCACAAAAGACTCCAATAATCAGAACACCATTTGAGGTAATAGGGGTATTTGAAAATAAATTCCTATTTTTCATCTGTTTCCCTTCTTCTCGGGCGATAGTAGAATAGAGTTGGATCACATAGATTAATGTATTTATAGCAGCTTTGATTTTATAGATAGTTTTGATGACCAAATCTTTTGAATTTTGTGCGAATACTTACCGTAGTTCTTCGCCACCTTGCTGGTATGACCAAGACGAAGTCTATGAAATCGACAGAAGACTAAATCTTCGAATATATCAAAGACGTAGACATGATATCTTTCCAAAGAGGAGAGTCAAAGATTTGTCGAATGGAATGTTACAAGAATCAAGTGTGATATATGCAAGTGAGTCTGAATATGGAATATTTGTCTACTATTGATGTCAATTCCATCAAAACAGAGAACAGCTTTTGAAGGTGACTCCTGAAGAGATTTTTAAAGTATGATAGATACTCAATTTCCAACTATCAGCATTTGGGGTTCAACCTGGAATCATCAGATTATTATCGACGGACACAGAGTAATGTATTCCATTATTTTTGGTAACAGCTGAATCAACTCAACTCAACATTCAGGTCGTTTATAAAACGTGAATTCATCATCAAAAATGTATGCTAGTCAAAATAAGAGATGGGAAAGCTTAGTCAACTATTTAATAAAGGTGGAAGTTCTAGACAAAGGGAAGACTACAGAGTAGATATCTCAGAGGTAAATTCTGCTAGTTCAGACTTCCATTGTCTTAAATTTTTGGTAACAGCTGAATCAACTCAACTCGACATCCAAGTCATTTGAAAAACGTGAATTCATCATTAAAAATGTATGCTAGTCAAAATAAGAGCTGGGGGGAGCTAAGTCAACTATTTTATAAAGGTGAAAGTTCTGGACAATGGAAAGACTACAGAGCAGATATCTCAGAGGTAAATTCTACTAGTTCGGACTTCCATTGTCTTGAATTTTTGGTAACAGCTGAATCAACTCAACTCGACATCCAGGTGGTTGAAAAAGCGTGAATTCATCATCAAAAATGTATGCTAGTCAAAATAAGAGTTGGGAAAGCTAAGTCAACTATTTAATAAAGGTGAAAGTTCTGGACAATTGGAAGACTACAGAGGAGATACTTCAGAGGTAAATTCTATTAGTTCGGACTTCCATTGTCTTGAATTTTTGGTAACAGCTGAATCAACTGAACTCGACATCCAGGAGTTTTAAAAAGCGTGAAGTAATCAATAACAATGTATGCTAGTCAAAATAAGAGCTGGGAATGCTTAGTCAATTATTCAATAGAGGTGAAAGTTCTGGACAATGGGAAAACTACAGACTAGATATCTCAACGGGGTAAATACTACTAGTTCGGACTTCCATTGTCTTGAATTTTTGGTAACAGCTGAATCAACTCAACTCAACATTCAGGTCGTTTAAGAAACGTGAATTCATCATCAAAAATGTATGCTAGTCAAAATAAGAGCTGGGAAAGCTAAGTCAACTATTCAGTAAAGGTCAAAGTTCTGGACAATGGGAAGACTACAGAGTAGATGTCTTAAAGGTAAATTCTACTAGTTCGGACTTACATTGTCTTATATGATATGATATGATTTGAAATCTCTGAAAGAAGAAATAAAATCAAATATTGAAATGAATAGCTGATAATAGGAATATATTGAGCATTGAATACAATGAAATGAAAATGAGTGAAAAATAAAAGAATTGAACAATTCAATAGAAATAAATTGAAAGGGAATATTTTGAGGACAGATCAATTTTTGGGAAAGAAAGGCTTTCGCTTTCTACTTATCCATCTTGATACAAAAATTGTGGAAATCTTCCAAAGAAAGGAAGGAAGCAATCAATTTCAAAAATCAACTTTACATATAAATATTATATAAAAAGAAAAAATACTTTTGAAACAAATACTTCTATATGAACGCTGAATTATACAAAAAATACTTTTTTTCATTCCGTTTGTATTCCAAATATTCGTATAGAATCTAATCAGACACCATTAACAGGATTACTACACAATATAGTTGATGAAAGGAGTAACATTTGACTCAAATAGAACACTCTCATCCTCACTGCCAGACATCCGATGTCTCGCCGTGAAATTTACCTTATCGGCTCTTCAGTAACAAATACGGATAACATTATGAGAAAAAACAGTCAATGAGCCTTTTTCCTGAGAATAGTACAGCGAACGTGTCACGACAGGCAGCACTAGTAGTAGGGACAAACATAAACTCTATTTACATGTAAAGCAGTGTTATTTACGTAATAATAATTCATTATTTAAAAATATAAAACTGATATAAAAAATTATTTTGTGCTAGTATAATACCAACGAAGAATTGCTGTTTTGCTACTTGTACGTCGGATAATCGATATCCAGAAGAAAATGTGTTTTTTTATACCATTTATAAAAACTCTTATTAATGAGGTTAGATGTGAGAAATGGATACATGTTTCGAGGAGAGTGGATTTAACAGTGTAAAAAATAAATAAATATTCATATGTATGCTCTAAACATGAAATGAATAGTACATTTTTCACAGTTAATTACCATTGATTAGAATGAGATATAAGATATAACCTCAATCGTTTATTAAATTATATTCATTTATTATATTTCATTGAATTTATATCTTTACCATCTATATTCGATTCATGTTTCACTGGAAAATCAATCTGAAATTCATAATTATTTTAAATTTCTTTTACTACAATTTGAATCTACCGCTACTCTTTTACTAGAGTCTGTATACTAACCTGTCTATTAATTAATTTTTTTTTCAGTTACTTTCAAATTACGGCATGCAAGCATGTTACAACATTGTTATCCTTTACGTTTGCAAATTTTAGTTTTGCTCCAGGAACATCTTCTGTTAAAAACATTTTTTTTTAATTGTACTTCACCATATGTTTATATGAGGATTAGGCAGCGTTTGCCCCTACCGAACTACCAGCGCTGCTAGTGAGTGATTTTTCGTACTTCAGAAAAAAGGTTCATTCGTTCATAAATTGGAACATTTTGTTACGGAATATGTTGAATCCACCCATGTCATCGTGGCAGTATGTAAATAGCATTCATTTGCTTATTTGACCAAATCCTAGCCATAGGAATTTTGTTCAAATTGAAAGGGTATATTGTCAGGAGAGATTGATTTTTGGGCTTTCTACTTTTCCATCTTGTGTCTGAAAGTTACTTCGCTGCAAGATCTATACATATTTATATAATATAGTGTTAATTTTTGAAATTGATTGCTTCCTTCCTTTCTTTAGAATATTCCAACAATTTTTGTATCAAGATGGGAAAGTAGAAGGCCGAAACCTTTCTTTCCTGAAATCAAATAGAAATTGAAAAATATTTCAAGCCAAGTAACTCCACGACGTTTCGATTGATAGTATCCACAATGATGATGGCTGGACTATTCCTTTGAGAGATGACTATTTAAAGGTCGTTCCAATACTTGCATTTATCCCCTCTTTCCTCTCGCCGCTTCACCGGCTAAGTGGCAGTTGATTGTTTTTCCGCTTGAATAAAGGTTTCCATATCTAGCGTATCTCTTCGCTAACTTGGCCGAATGCGCTGTTAGACAACATATATGCAGCTGTTTTGAACTTCCTCTTGAACCATTAGTTCTAGAAATTCAGCTACTCAAAATTTGTCCAGATTTTTCTTCCAATTATACAACCACTATAAGGAAATAATTTATCTTTTGTGAATTTAAGGTAGTTTGTCGGATTAGTACAGACAACCGAAGTGAAACGGAACAAGATCAATTAATCATTTTCGGTGTGGGGAGTCTTTACACAAACGTTCCTGTCGAAGAAGCACTTCAAATCATACAAAAGAAGTAACTTGGTTTGAAATTTTTCTTAATTTTCATTTCATTTTGATTGTTCATTTTTTTAATTTTTCACTTATTTTCATTTTATTGTATGTATTGCTCTGCACCGTTAATCTAATAAACTCCACTTCGAGATATGGCTAGAAATTATTCAACATAAATATTCAGGCATTATATACTTTGATAATTTTGAAAATTGAAAAGAGTTTAAATGTACCAACTATTTCATAATTGAAATCATATTATGCCAAGTAATAACAATAATTGAAATTGTCTTCTTGATTTCTGTGAAATAACTCTTTCGTAAAGGAAAGCTTTACATATCGATTTTGTTCAGTTGGAATGTAATATTCTAATTATGAAAACGTATGCAATTTGTCACTGTAGAGAGAAAATTTGAGAAATTATGGGAGGTTGAGGAAAGATGCATGTTCTGCTTCATCATGCGCATAAATTCATAATGAAAACTTATCATCGTCTCGGTGTACGTAGGTTACCAATTGAGACAACCTAATTTGGATCAGCTTGTTTACTGATGGTAAATTGATTGAAGGACAGCTTCTGTATCAATAGTATTTGCTCGGTATTGCCGATTAGATATCATATATCAATACTAGAAAGAGTAATAATTTTTACGCCGCAATACCTTAAGAGATGGTAAAGGACAACCATTAAATTGTTTAACGTTGCTTCATTCCACTCGAAGTCGAGAAATATCTTTATAGGAAAGGAGAAACTTGATGTAATAAAAATTTCCCCACATAGAAACTCGAACTATGCTCCTAATGACAGTGCTTTACATTTATGTTAATTATAGCTCAGACCGGGGTTCAAAATCTCCTTGAGCATAATAATTTGTTATAAAATTTCCGCACTTGGCATGGGAGAATCTCGAAGTGTGGGATCTTTTGTTCCGAAGAACGCAAGGTTGTAACGAGACGGCTTGATAACTGTTGAAGCTCTAGGAAGGAACTTCACATAATGCATTTACTTGCATTTATCCCCTCTTTCCTCTCGCCGCTTCACCGGCTAAGTGGCAGTTGATTGTTTTTCCGCTTGAATAAAGGTTTCCATATCTAGCGTATCTCTTCGCTAACTTGGCCGAATGCGCTGTTAGACAACATATATGCAGCTGTTTTGAACTTCCTCTTGAACCATTAGTTCTAGAAATTCAGCTACTCAAAATTTGTCCAGATTTTTCTTCCAATTATACAACCACTATAAGGAAATAATTTATCTTTTGTGAATTTAAGGTAGTTTGTCGGATTAGTACAGACAACCGAAGTGAAACGGAACAAGATCAATTAATCATTTTCGGTGTGGGGAGTCTTTACACAAACGTTCCTGTCGAAGAAGCACTTCAAATCATACAAAAGAAGTAACTTGGTTTGAAATTTTTCTTAATTTTCATTTCATTTTGATTGTTCATTTTTTTAATTTTTCACTTATTTTCATTTTATTGTATGTATTGCTCTGCACCGTTAATCTAATAAACTCCACTTCGAGATATAATGGACTTCTTCCACAGGTTAAGAATTGAATTGATAGAAGAAATAATAATTGAAGAAGAATTGACATAATATCAAAAATGAAGGAACATGAAGTTGGAAAAATAATTGATTCAACAAGATTACTCTGAAATAGAAAATAAGATAAGGTGAAAAATGAAACTGAAATTGAACTCATAATTGAACCTCATAATCCACAGCTTGAGACTAATGAAATGAAAATCTATGATTCAATTAAAGTAATGTGTCTAAAAATCTGTTCATTAGGTAAACATATAGTTAATCATATTCAAACATTTTATGGCTAGAAATTATTCAACATAAATATTCAGGCATTATATACTTTGATAATTTTGAAAATTGAAAAGAGTTTAAATGTACCAACTATTTCATAATTGAAATCATATTATGCCAAGTAATAACAATAATTGAAATTGTCTTCTTGATTTCTGTGAAATAACTCTTTCGTAAAGGAAAGCTTTACATATCGATTTTGTTCAGTTGGAATGTAATATTCTAATTATGAAAACGTATGCAATTTGTCACTGTAGAGAGAAAATTTGAGAAATTATGGGAGGTTGAGGAAAGATGCATGTTCTGCTTCATCATGCGCATAAATTCATAATGAAAACTTATCATCGTCTCGGTGTACGTAGGTTACCAATTGAGACAACCTAATTTGGATCAGCTTGTTTACTGATGGTAAATTGATTGAAGGACAGCTTCTGTATCAATAGTATTTGCTCGGTATTGCCGATTAGATATCATATATCAATACTAGAAAGAGTAATAATTTTTACGCCGCAATACCTTAAGAGATGGTAAAGGACAACCATTAAATTGTTTAACGTTGCTTCATTCCACTCGAAGTCGAGAAATATCTTTATAGGAAAGGAGAAACTTGATGTAATAAAAATTTCCCCACATAGAAACTCGAACTATGCTCCTAATGACAGTGCTTTACATTTATGTTAATTATAGCTCAGACCGGGGTTCAAAATCTCCTTGAGCATAATAATTTGTTATAAAATTTCCGCACTTGGCATGGGAGAATCTCGAAGTGTGGGATCTTTTGTTCCGAAGAACGCAAGGTTGTAACGAGACGGCTTGATAACTGTTGAAGCTCTAGGAAGGAACTTCACATAATGCATTTACTTGCATTTATCCCCTCTTTCCTCTCGCCGCTTCACCGGCTAAGTGGCAGTTGATTGTTTTTCCGCTTGAATAAAGGTTTCCATATCTAGCGTATCTCTTCGCTAACTTGGCCGAATGCGCTGTTAGACAACATATATGCAGCTGTTTTGAACTTCCTCTTGAACCATTAGTTCTAGAAATTCAGCTACTCAAAATTTGTCCAGATTTTTCTTCCAATTATACAACCACTATAAGGAAATAATTTATCTTTTGTGAATTTAAGGTAGTTTGTCGGATTAGTACAGACAACCGAAGTGAAACGGAACAAGATCAATTAATCATTTTCGGTGTGGGGAGTCTTTACACAAACGTTCCTGTCGAAGAAGCACTTCAAATCATACAAAAGAAGTAACTTGGTTTGAAATTTTTCTTAATTTTCATTTCATTTTGATTGTTCATTTTTTTAATTTTTCACTTATTTTCATTTTATTGTATGTATTGCTCTGCACCGTTAATCTAATAAACTCCACTTCGAGATATAATGGACTTCTTCCACAGGTTAAGAATTGAATTGATAGAAGAAATAATAATTGAAGAAGAATTGACATAATATCAAAAATGAAGGAACATGAAGTTGGAAAAATAATTGATTCAACAAGATTACTCTGAAATAGAAAATAAGATAAGGTGAAAAATGAAACTGAAATTGAACTCATAATTGAACCTCATAATCCACAGCTTGAGACTAATGAAATGAAAATCTATGATTCAATTAAAGTAATGTGTCTAAAAATCTGTTCATTAGGTAAACATATAGTTAATCATATTCAAACATTTTATGGCTAGAAATTATTCAACATAAATATTCAGGCATTATATACTTTGATAATTTTGAAAATTGAAAAGAGTTTAAATGTACCAACTATTTCATAATTGAAATCATATTATGCCAAGTAATAACAATAATTGAAATTGTCTTCTTGATTTCTGTGAAATAACTCTTTCGTAAAGGAAAGCTTTACATATCGATTTTGTTCAGTTGGAATGTAATATTCTAATTATGAAAACGTATGCAATTTGTCACTGTAGAGAGAAAAATTGAGAAATTATGGGAGGTTGAGGAAAGATGCATGTTCTGCTTCATCATGCACATAAATTCATAATGAAAACTTATCATCGTCTCGGTGTACGTAGGTTACCAATTGAGACAACCTAATTTGGATCAGCTTGTTTACTGATGGTAAATTGATTGAAGGACAGCTTCTGTATCAATAGTATTTGCTCGGTATTGACGATTAGATATCATATATCAATACTAGAAAGAGTCATAATTTTTACGCCGCAATACCTTAAGAGATGGTAAAGGACAACCATTAAATTGTTTAACGTTGCTTCATTCCACTCGAAGTCGAGAAATATCTTTATAGGAAAGGAGAAACTTGATGTAATAAAAATTTCCCCACATAGAAACTCGAACTATGCTCCTAATGACAGTGCTTTACATTTATGTTAATTATAGCTCAGACCGGGGTTCAAAATCTCCTTGAGCATAATAATTTGTTATAAAATTTCCGCACTTGGCATGGGAGAATCTCGAAGTGTGGGATCTTTTGTTGTGAAGAACGCAAGGTTGTAACGAGACGGCTTGATAACTGTTGAAGCTCTAGGAAGGAACTTCACAATTAACTAGAATTCACACATTATAAATGAATAACGGTACAGATTTTTTAAATTGTATGCTTTGGGTTCATTTGATAGTGATATTTAAAATAATAAGATATTTTCGAGATATATGGCAATTGCTACTTAACAGATACAGTTCGCTAATACAGTTTCATCAGAATATATCTGCCATTTATAGTAGTTCATATTCAATCTCTATAAATGAAATATGTACCCATCGTACCACAATCAATACATGTTTTAAACGTCTTCGATTATACGGAAACATGAAAATTTTGGGCACATAGTTCAAAACTATTTCATAAAGTGAATTAATTGAATCTCATTTGCAATAAAATTTTTGTTGAAATATGCATGGATTTTCAACTATGTACTACCCAAAAGTATTGAAAGAGGATAGTATTTTTGTACCAAACTACTCAACACCCGTTGATACAATCTATGGACTTTCATGTGTTGAAAAATATTAAAATTTGTTGTGGTTGTGGCATTGAATCTGGCCATTATGACGCATTGGTCAAAGGCGAAACAGACTGGTCCTGTCACTAAGTGTTCTGGCGATGTCTTGAATTTATTGGAGCCTCCGGAGATACCCTACATTTTGTTTCACGAAAGAGAGGGCATCGGCAAATCAAATTTTTGTTGTTTCATAATTTCATGATTTGTGTTACTTTCTTCTTCAATATTACAATAAATTACTGAAAATAAAATGTCTTGAGTCTTGTTTTATAGTAACCATAGGTTTGCCTCCTTACGAACAAAAACCCTTAGAAGTGCAAATTTGGGCAAGCTGAGGATTCACGGGGTCCTACATTTCAACCTGCGATTCCTATCGTTCCAACTATTTGCCTATTGAGTATGTTGATGATTTTCAGTGGATCAAAATATTGAATGTTGGGGAGTTTATTTCAGGATCCATTTTGGGAAAAAAATCTCATTAATAGATTTTCGAAATCGTTTGGTAGGAACAATCAGAAATATACTCATTGAAAATATAACGGAGTAATATTTTTGACAAATTCAAATGCTGTGGAAAAGGTGCGAATAATATTCAGGCAGAAAGTCGATGGGATCTAAAAAAAATCAATTAATACATCAAATATAGGCCGGCAGAACCAATTTAAAACAATCGATTCCTGCAAATAGAGTTGGAAAAAATTCATTGACTCCTCGAAGATAATTGAAAAACTTATTTTGTGTGTACTTCATATATGTTGAAGTTTCTTCTCATATAATTTAAAATCTTGCACGACAGGGTGCTGAAGTTTTGAAAAAAAAAACATTTATTTATGATATATCTGACATGACACTAGATATGTTTGTGAAACGGAGTACGAATTTTTTATGTATCGGAAGGAATTTTTTGTAGTACAATACGAATTTCATTTTTGTCAGTAGCATCTATGAGGAATTTAAAATGAATCATTTTCGGTCAGTCGGTTGCCAGGCGGTTCGACGTGGATGCTCTGTTCACTCACTCAAATTTACTGCCGTGTTGGTGGGTGGTTCAATCTCTAGTCTGAACGATCGATTTTCACTTGCTATGGTCCAACCCGTGCTAGGAATCACACTTCAAAAGGTAAAACCTCGTTAATCCTTAGCTCCTTAGTTTAGACTTCTGGGGGTTGTCGTTCGTAGGGGTGCGACAGCTGGTTAACGGAAAAACATATGTTAAAAAGATTTTAAACAGAACAGTAATAAGCCACTGTTTTTGGAAATCCTCTTAACTTCCTGAACAATTCTGGTGCCTTCATTTTTTTTGATTCAACATAATGTTTTCGCGTTGAAAATGTATCTACAAGGCGAGGTGCAGATCTGGTTTAGTGAAAAATAACAGTTATATGTTGGAGTCATTCAAATTGACGGTCAGTCTTTACTGAGATTTTGTAATATTTCCTTCGTCCGAGCAGTCAACGCACATACCACTGATGATGTCTGCCGCAGTAGCAGATGAAACGTTTAGTACTTCAGGTGTCGTCTTCCACGGCACCAGCTCGGATTTTATTCACTTCAACCATGACTTCGACCATGACCGGTAAAATCTCATGTTCTTATATTTGACAGTAATATTAACGCACTTGAAGTCAGTTGATTGCATAAAGAACACTTTCAAACATTTTTAGAAGATTGGGCGATGACGATCCTGTATTAAATAAGAACACAAAAACTTAGGAACATCCCAAATTTGAATTACCACTTTCAGAAACTTTGATGACATAAATAAATTCGGCGTAAACCTATGAAATTATAAGAAACAAATTCACAATTTTCCTTTAATCAGAATACATGTATTTATAATTCAAGTTGAATTGAACGACAGTATGTGAGAACAATGTTCATATATTTCGTATATTCTTCAGATTAATGATCTACAAGAGGTTGGTTTCAGGTCAAAATTTTAATTAATTTCCTTTCTTTAGATCTAGTGGTCACACACAAAAATACATAACGAAAAATGGCTACAAAGAACAAAGACACAGAAAATTCAAGGTAAAAAACAAATTGAAAAGTTTCACCAAAGATTTTGAAATTAAATCACGTAAAGTGTTCAAGTGACATGGCACAGGTGATTCCACCAAGAGCGGTACATATCAGAAATACGCGACGGACTGTGGCTGCTCATCGTTTTGAGGTACAACACATAACACCTCGAACTTTCCTGTTTAGGAACTCTTCCATTTGGAGAACGGCATTTATGTGGAATAAAATATGGAGCTGAGTATAATCCAGGAAAGTTATTGATCAAAAATAGAGAATTCGGATCGTGTAGACATACTTAGATTTACAAAAGACCTTATTTTGAGTGTAATCCAACCGTTGATGTCGATGACAAAACAAAAAATTAACTGCGTTTGAAATGTACTGTTTGATGAAGAGATGAACGAAACTGCTAGGAAATTATTTTTCATGAAGTTCATGTCGTTGGAGCATTTAATTTCAGTTCATTACTGGATGAATGGAAAAATAAAGATTATTTTCAATACTCTTATTTTATTTCTGGTCACAATCAGTTGTTTCATATGCAAAATGTAAGAAATTTGGATAGCTAGTTGCTAAGGTTGGAATAAGGGTAATTGTTCTGAAGTTTCATTGGAAAATATTCATTTTAGAGTTTATTGAAAGATTTTGTAAATTCACAAGGGACGACAATGACTGCAAGGTTCATCCCCAACTAGCAATTTTATATTTTATGATGGTTGTGAAAACGTTTCGGAGAAACAAATTATAAATCTGTATTTATCCCAGAAATGTTTTCAATGTGTTTATAAAACAGCTATAAATAGGAAATTGGTACGGTTTTATAAAACATTATGGTCTTTATTGATATTTTGTAAGGCGTTTACAAACACTACAAAACAATTTTATAAACATTTCGGCAGTTACTATAAACACTATTCGTAAAGAATCTTATAGAATAATTGAAATACAATTTAAAAAAGTTTTTCAGTACTTCCAAGTAAGCTTTATAAAATATAATGCAGCCTAAAACGATAACGATATAATAAAAAAGTGTTCAAAATGTTTTCTCAAAGGCTCAAGAAGTAATTTTGTATTGGACACTAGGAAAATATAGTAAATATGTCACCAACTAAAAACTAACAAATAAAAAGGTAGGGGCTATTTAAATAATTCCACTTTTTTCTTTTTGGGAAAGAAAGTTTTTGGCTTTCTACTACTCCATCTGATACAAAAAAAAAGGGGATGAGAGAATCTTCCAAAGAAAGGAAGGAAGTAATCATTTCGAAACTCTATACATGAATGTGTAGATCATGCAAAGAAGTAACTTTCAGACACAAAACTGAAAGAAAGTCCTCCTGAAACAGCTACTTTCATATAAACATTGAATTACACGAAAGAAAATAATTCTTTCGAAACAAATACTTCTATATGAACACTGAATTATACAGAAGATACTTTTCTCTACTCAGTTTGTATTTCAAACATTTGTTGTGGAATAAGAATCAGATATCATTCACATGAGTTCTACTTTGAATGAATGGTAATAAATTGTACTCACATAGAACACTGTCACCCTCACTGGTATACACCGATGTTTCGCCTTAAGACACTTGCCCTAAGGCTCTTCAGTACCAAATTGGATAACATTATAGAAAATACACACACTTCATTCATGAATTACGATTTTGAATGTCATCCCCCCTTTTTTTTGTATCAGATGGAGTAGTAGAAAGCCAAAAACTTTCTTTCCCAAAAAATAATTAATCACTCCTAAAAATATAACCCCTACAATTCAATTCCACTTTTGTTCTTATAAAACTGTTAAAGACATTGTTTGTGCTTCAGAGATTGATATTTCAACTGCGAATGAAATTTCATTGTATAATTTTTGTATAATTAATAATTATACAAAAATTCACTGTGTCGACATATTTATTTTCTAGTCGCAAATTAACACTGTTATAAATAATATAATCTTATGATATCTATGTACTTTTCATCTGTAAATATCACTATATATGCGGCATTTCATATTTTCAACTCATCTAATGTCAGTATTCCGAATTGCTATCATTTTAAAATGGCGTCGTTTTATAAAATGATTTGTTATCAATAGCAAGAGTTTCAACGTATTTCAATCATCAATAACCTCTTCCTATTTTTAGCAAGAAACAAATTGAAGCACTGAGTTATGTGGATCTTCGTCTAAAAAGAAACATTTTTCTCAATTTTTTTCCAATGACCAATATTACACGACGATATTAGGTAGGTATATAGATATTGGGACGTTAGTCAATTGAAACTGACAAATTATACTTCATTACACGACCTCTAAAATCAATGTCAGCTGGTTCTTTTTAAATGCTGCATTTTATTCTTGGCGACAGCCAATATATATTAGCGAAAGCTAATTTCATAACATTTCATAGCAGTTATTTTATTGTTTTGGAATTGTAGTGTTGGAAAATTATCATTAAAGTGACAATATGGTAATAAAAACAAAATTGTATTTGAAAGCATCTCAATAAAATACTTTCATTATAGCTACAGGAAGCACTTATAAAATAATCTTGAATTAGTTTTATAGAAAACATAAAAACCTCACAGAAAAGTGCTATAAAATTGCTACAAAACAATTTATTTTTATAGGAAAATATGTTTTATAAGTTAATTGTGAAAACGTTTCTGTGATAATTTGGTGACTATTTTATAACGGATTTTTATTTTTATTTTATTAACGTTTCTATGACAAATTTATGAAACACTTTTATTGCTCTCAACTGTATTATTTTCACGGCTCGTCTAATATAATCAATTCGCATTTAGGAAGTAATTATAGAATACCAATAAAATGAAACAGTTGCAGCACCGAGAAATTATAAAACAATTTTGCTGGTTGGGTCATGAATTGTCATGAAGAATGGAAATTTCTAAAACTAATATTGACGAATATTAAAAAACTTTTAACTATGAAATAATTTCCCAATTATGAAAATTCAAAACAATATTATATGATTGAGGTTATGAATTTTCATCGTATACTTATAAATATTGAGTTTCTTGAAAACCTATCCTCAGAATAAATTCGTCGGGTTGAATGTTTTTCAGAGAAAGTTTGAATCATGTCTGATCTACAAAACTATGAAAACTATAATTTCTATGATGTCGTATGCTCTACATGTCGCACTTAACGTGTTCATGAAAATAATTTCATGCTCCATGTCACTCCCTACACGGGTTGTGGGTTGACGGAATAATTCGTTTTCTTCGCCAAAGAAATATCTCGAAATACGTCAACACCATACCAACTGAACGAATATTTGTTGTAAGTATTATCATTCTCGAATGAAACTATAAGAACAATTGACGATATGGTCATCAGATTGTATCTAATGGTGCACATATCTAGTACTGAAATATTTTGAAAAAAAACAATCCATTACAATGAATCGATAGCTGGCTCATTTTTATGTTCACAAATTTTGCTTCATATCATTTTTACTGGTCCCCTAATAAGATCAGCCATATTATGACACTCCTGTCCACCACTTTTCCCTAATCATATTGACATTTGGCAAACCCCGATCTGAAGTAAATACCCTGATTGTGAATCAGTTCTTGAAAATGAATTATGCGTTCAAATCTTCTTAGTTTATTTCTCTGAAATGAGTCGATAATCAACATAATGATTACTGGGTGTTTTGTATTCGTTTGACAATGTCTTTATAGGACGAAACTGCAGTAACGTTAGTTACCTACACATAAAAGTGGTATAAAATCATAGAAAGTTTTGATTCTCATTTTTCATGAAAATCTCCTATCACGTAATAATGGCTACATCCATCAATCTGTTACTGGGAGAATCTGGAAATACTCTATGAAAGTACCGTCTGAGAAAAGAACCGAGGAACTTCTACTACAGACTGGGGATCAGTTCAAAATCATCTCAAAAGGTGAGCAATTTATGGATAACCCAAAATACAGTGTGTCTCACTTCTCATGGAAACACCCCCGTATCTTCCGTTATATTCGAGGTAGAACGATGAAACTCTCAGGACTGATGGAAATGCTCAAAATGCACCTACCATCTGAATGGGGTTGGCCAAAGTGATATACACTGTCCGCCACTCGCGATGGAACATCCCATTTTTACGGTAAAACATATTAGGGGGCAAAATAGGCTGAAAATTTCTTCAGATTCGTGATCAGGACTACCAACTTACTACGAATACACTTTTTTCCTGGAAAAACTTCAGTCCTGAAAAATCCGAATTTGTCTCACTTCTTATGGAAACACCCCCGTATCTTCCGTAATATTCGAGGAGGAACGATGAAACTCTCAGGACTGATGGAAATGCTTAAAATGCACCTACCACCTCAATGGGGTTGGCCAAAGTGATATACACTGTCCGCCACTCGCGATGGAACACCCCATTTTTAGGTAAAACATAAAAATGGGGTGAGATGCTATCATCCATTTTGAGCCTATCTGAGGAAAATGTCACAGCACCACATTCTCAGATTATCGAGATAGTGTGAAGCAGTGTATGAAAAATTATCGATGCCGGCATCCATTATAACTGAAGAAGATTATTCGTAAAACTAATTCTGGTTGCTGAATATCCAAATTCTATCCCAACCAGAAGTGAGAGCTCTCGATTGATGAGCAAAAACTGCAAAAAATGGAAAAATCTATATTCAAAGGTTCACACCTCGAAAACTGTACAATTCAGAGCTTTGACTGTGGACACTTTCAATCAGCATATCAAGAACTACAACATATCAAAATTTCGGCAAAATTCAAGGCAAGCCGTTTCTCATAAGAAATGTGCGGGGTCCTTTATCAAAATATTGAGGAAACATTTTACCATCCGAAACAAGATTAATCTTCATACTCATTGCAACACCGAAACAACTGTTAATTTTCAAAGAAAAAATCGGTGAACAGGTAGATTATTTTACCTGCTTGCTGAATTGTTGTCTAAAATCATTTGAAGGGATTGAATTACATCAGTTTCATTGAATCATTGAACAGTTGCTCATTGATATTTACTGTCAACCTGACAATATTGTTGGAAGATCTTGTTGTATTAACCCCCAGACCAGTTTTCATTGCATTTGTTGTTTCTAGTATTATTCTTTGAATCATCGTTGTTCCTGTTGTTTCTGCCGTGTTTTTGTTCCCAGTGTGTTTATTGTTCCTGTATTTGTGTTGGATATTGTTCCTGTGTTCCAGTTGTTTTCTGTTCGTGAGTTCCTGTTCATATTTTAATATTTCTGAAGTTCCCATTTCAACTGATATCAGCTCATTTTGATTGACAAAGTTCAACATGGCACGTCTGTCACTTAAAGCAAAAATTGAAATTTTTTTAATTGTTGGTGAAGGGGTGAGGTCTTATCGTGAAGTGGCCGCTGAATTTAATAGAAGACACCCGCTAGAGGTAGCTGTACACCCTGGAACTGTACATAAAATATATAATCTATTCGTGAGCACCGGCCAAGTCACAAAGGACAGAAAAATTGTCAAACATCATATTGATGATGATACGATATTGGCGGCTCATCAAGCTGATCCTAGAATTAGTTTGAGAAACTTATCACTTCAACTCAATTTGAGCCGAAGTAAAATATAGAGGTGTTTAAAGAGGCATAAAATGCATGCGTTCAAACCCAAATTTTTACATTCTTACTTTGCACGAAGAAGATGAAATCCGCCGTATGGAGTATTGTTTATGGATGCAGGGAAATTGTCTCAATGACAGGAATTTTTGAAAGTATATCTTATCCAGTGATGAGGCTATCTGTACCATGAATGGTGTTGTATCTTCCCAGAACATGAGGTTTTGTAGAGACCAAATATGTCAGAAAGTTAATGTGTGGTGTGGTATCCTGAACAAAAATATTATCGGGCCATTTTTTTTCGATCAAAATTTAAACGGACGACTATTCTTTGATTTTCTCGGAAATGCATTTTCCGATGTGTTGGAAGAACTACCTTTGGATGTGAGACACAGCATGATTTTTCAGTTAGATGGTTCATCAGTTCACAATAGTGGCACAACAAGGGTTTGGTTGAATAGGAATCTACCTATGAAATGAATAGGACCCAATAGCTCTCTCGTAGTATGGTCACCACGATCCCCAGATTTAACTCCACTGGATTTTTATTTATCGGGAAACTTGAAAAACTAAGTTTATAAGGATAGGCCAACAAATAAGGAAGATCTCCGTGCAAGAATTATACAAGCGTGTAGAGAAATCACACCTCGATAACTGAGAATAGTTGAAGGAAATAATAGAAGGCGCATAGAAAAATGTATTCGATTGGAGGGAAATTACATAGAAGGCACGAAAATATGAAATTGTCAACAGTTAAATCATTTGAAATTGATTGTTTTGTATTTTATTTGAAATGTGATTTTGAAAGTAGTAGTTCGAAAGAATTTTGAACTACATAACATTTTTCGCCACAAAATATCCTTGTTTTTTTTTAAATAATGGGAAAATGAACAAACATTAACCATCCTAAAACCTCACTGGTTACATGTTTCCGTTCCTCTTACAAAATTACCATTTTCTCTCTTATTGAGAAGGAATAACTTTCCTGACAACAAAATAAAAAATAAATTATTTATGTCAAAACAAAAAAAAATCTACTTCAATTATTACAAAAGATACGGGGGTGTTTCCATGAGAAGTGGAACAAATTCGGATTTTTCAGGACTGAATTTTTTTCAGGAAAAAAGTGTAATCGTAGTAAGTTGGTAGTCCTGATCACGAATCTGAAGGAATTTTGAGACTATTTTTGCCCCCTAGTATGTTTTACCGTAAAAATGGGGTGTTCCATCGCGAGTGGCGGACAGTGTATATCACTTTGGCCAACCCCATTCAGGTGGTATGTGCATTTTGAGCATTTTCATCAGTCCTGTTCCAGTTTCATCGTTCTACCTCGAATATTACGGAAGATACGGGGGTGTTTCCATAAGAAGTGAGATAAACTTGGATTTTTCAGACCTGAAATTTTTTCAGGAAAAAAGTGTAATCGTAGTAAGTTGGCAGTCCTGATCACGAATCTGAAGGAATTTTGAGCCTATTTTGCCCCCTTATATGTTTTACCGTAAAAATGAGGTGTTCCATCGCGAGTGGCGGACAGTGTATATCACTTTGGCCAACCCCATTCAGCTGGTAGGTGCATTTTGAGCATTTCCATCAGTCCTGTTCCAGTTTCATCGTTCTACCTCGAATATTACGGAAGATACGGGGGTGTTTCCATGAGAAGTGAGACACACTGTATGTTTGGAGAAATATGGCAAAAATCAAATTACCCGTACAAACTAGCACAGCAAAGAAATTTTCAGGAATCAAAAGAATTGGAAATAAAGCAATGAACCCTTGAGGCTAAGTACAAGTTGCTGAAGAATCTGTTCAAATATGTTTTCTGTTAAGCAGCTGGTACTGTCCCACGAACGACAACCCTCAGAAGTCAAAACTTGTGGGAGCTTAGGCTTGTTAGTGTATCGGGCGCTCTTTAGGAAAACGGTAGGTGTTTCAATTGAGCGAAATGTCAACGGCATTGTAGATTCTAGTGGGTGGTGCCTTTTCCAGAAAATCGACTGTGGAGTGGGACGCAAATTTTTCAGCTAGTAAATTTGCTTTTTCTATGGATGTTGTTGCAACTGAACCATCCGCTTGTGTTAATGATGGAATTGTGAGTTTTGTTAAGTTTTGTTTAACAGCTTTAGCTTTCTTATTAGTCAGTGGGCTATGCTTGAAGACATGCAGTAAACAAATCTAAAGTTCATTTCTTTAGATTTATTTATTTCCTGTCTTCAAGCATAGCCCACTGACTAATAAGAAAGTTTTTCTTCCTTTGTTTGAAGGTGGTTGACAATGTTTCGTGGTGTATTTCATCAGTTCGGACTTCCATTGTCTAATATAATATGAATTGATTTGAAATCCCTAAAAAAAATTAAAAAGATTACCCGAAAATAACAATTTTATTAAACAACAAACTGAAATTACAAAGAAATAAAATATAAGCAACAACCAAAAATGTAAAAATTGAAATATTAATAAAAGCTGAGAATAAAAAAAAATAAAAAATATTATTAGCAGAAAATGAAAAATAAAAATCAAAAGATTCCAAACCAAGTTACAATCGAAACGTCGTGACGTAACTTGGTTTGGAATCTTTTAATTTTTATTTTTTATTTTTTGTGAATAATATTTTTTGATTTTTTAATTTTCAGCTTTTATTAATATTTCAATTTTTATTTTTTTGGTTGTTGCTTGCATGTTACTTCTGTGTAATTTCAGTTTGTGGTTTAATAAAATTGTTATTTTCGGTTAATCTTTTTAATTTTTTTTTTCAGGGATTTCAAATCAATTATATTGAGGAGGAATTCTTATTCAGAGGAATCGGTCAAATTTCGGGTATGCACTTGTTCAGTACCTCGTTTACTAGATGGAGTGACAATTTTGTTGTTCGCTCCAACTTAGGACAAGGAATGAAATACTCTGAAAAAATTTCGATTTTCAATTATGGAATATCATTGATGTTGGGTCGATGATGGCCACTATATTGCACTGACGAGTGGCTAAGGAGCCCGAAACTGGTCTGCAAGTGTGCCCGTTCCAAAATTGAAGGTCGACTCTTTCAGTTGTACTGCCAATTGCATATGCAGGAAATTTTCTGTGAAAACTCCTGCACTGATGCCTGTCGGATATAATCCAACGCCGTTCGTGGTATTAGTCAGGGGAGTAGTTGTTTTCTGATAGGCGTCAGTCCATTCAACATACTGTGCAGGTATATCTGAGACTGGCTTGAACATTTAAAGTTCATTTCTTTAGATTTAACAGCTTAAGCTACCAATCAAAAGGATCTAGACACGTTGGAATTGGCAAGCAGTTTATTCCTAATTCTATGATTATGAAGTTCTTTGATTTCATTTATCATAAATTTGCAGCTGTTGCGAGCATTACCAAACCTAGTTCGGTTTCCGGCACTGGGATTTTTGCGCTATTGCCGGTAACCGAGATTTTCAGATGCGACAGATTGGTCGCAATATTTGTTGAACCAAGGTTTGCACTTAGAAGGTCGTTTCATTGAAAAAGGAATATATACAACCATGGATGATAGAATAACTTCCGTTACTTCAGAAGCGCAAATAGATGAATCTTTAGAGCTGAAACAAACATCTAGCCAGGGTAAATTTCGGAAATGGTCTTGAAGATCCTCCCACTCAGTAGATCTATAATCCCAAACTTTGTGCGGCTTAGATTGTTCCACAATATTTATCGCCAATTCACTCAATACTGAAATGAGTTTGTGGTCAGAAAATCCCAATAGAGATCTTACACCTCATATTTTCCAATATAGAAGCTGAAAAGATTTTGTACTACACATTAGTCAGATCGAAATTTGAATTCGTATCAGAAATTTGGTTAGGAGAATATCAAACTACACTTTTCGAAGTAGAAAAAATTCAAAACCAATTTTTGAGATTTTTGTAGTAGATACAAAAAATATTGTATCTATCCTGACTACAGAATAGTTAGAAAAACACAATTGAGAAATGAATTCAGAATATTGTCTCTGGACGATAGAAGAAATCAAAATATATCCATATTTCTATTCAAAATACTGAATCATGGAGTCAACTCTGCTAACGGTGTCAAATCGCACGATCTTGGTGGCCAATTCACATCACCACGTGAAATGATCATGCCCTCAAATCGCTCGTGCAGAATATACAATGTGGCATGAGCTATGTGGCAGGTAACGCCGCGCTTTTCTTTCGGAAGCTCATGTCGTTGGTGTCCGTCAGCCCAAAATCCACACCAAACAGTGATTTTTTCAGTATGCATGTACTCATTCCTCCATACACTTCCTCAACTTGGCAAAATATGAAAAAAACTGTTTCGGATTTCGGAATGGATCCAATTCAATAAATTAAGAATTACTAAAAAACTTGGTACTTCTCATTTACATCTTATATTAGCGGGTTACCGAAAGTAGGTCCCCTTAAAGTAGGTTTGAATAAAAAAAATAAGTAGGGTGAGGGGAACTAAAACCCCCAAAAGCCCTGCAAAACATGCCACCACCCAAGCTAAGGTGTAAGGAATCGTGTCGACAGCTGAATGGCCGCAGGGTGATATGCGGTTACGAACGATCCCCTTGAGGAACCGGGCGAAACCTTATTGTAACTAGCCTTCCTCTGGTAATGCGGGGCTCTGCCAGAGGTGACCAACCCTTCCCTTGCTACTCCTGGGAACATACATGAACACTAAAGAAAGGAAAAATATAAAAACAACCAATTCCGAGGCTGGAAAACAATGCTCACTTCAATCTAGGGCGGGGGCTGGGGATGAACAGAAATGTTCACCCCAAGCTACCGCTCAGAAAGAGGCTGGACATAGCAGACCACCTCGCGACGTAACGCAAAAGCCAAGGCGTAAGCGCCGAGGCCAAGAGGAGAAAGAGAGCGAAAGAGGCAGGAGTGGCAGCAACGATGAGTGCACCCTCTCCCACTCCATCTCCAACAAGGGCACCTCTTGCGGAGGGCGCCAAGAGCTTCGCCTTGGAAAAGGGCAAGAAACCAGCTGCCACTTCAGGAAAGCGCCCTCACGCGAGTACGGAGGGAACCCCAAGAAGGTTGAAGAAGCTGCGCAGCGACAGTAATGTCGCTGCACCTTCCAAAACCTTCGTGGAGGCCGCCTTGAGACACCTCAAGGTAGCCATCATAGATGAGACTAACCCGTACGGTAAGGTTACCGCAGAACGAGAGAGTCTCATCAAAAAACAAATGTTGAAGGAGCTGGACAAGATCATCTTCTCCGCCTCCAGCAACAACAGCAAACCGCCCACGTTCAAGTCGTGGACATACTCCGGTGAAATCATCAGAGTGGTCTGCGATGACGACGTGACGCTAGAGTGGCTGAAGAAAGCCACAATGAATATTAAGCCATGGGAGGAGGCATCACTTGCGGTCGTCAGTGTGAATAAGCTCCCAAAGCTTACCAAAGCCTCACTCTGGATCCCGGAGGACGTCCACAAGATGACATCCGGTGAAAAGGAGAGAGTGCTGGGTCGGCTGAAGGCGCAGAACTCTGCCCTGAAGGTGCACTTTCCATCATGAGGTTAAGATGAACCCACAAGGACACCTCTTCGTCTTCGGGATCGGAGACGATGATATCCTAAAGAAGAAGTCGATGAGGTTAAGCTACGCGTTTACCTCACTGACTATGAGGGCAACAAGAAAAGAAACAGAGGGTACCTCTGAAGACCTTAGGTCCTTGGAAGTCGAATCACCTAAAGTGGATATTGACCCCAAGGCCACCATGGGTCCCGAAAAGGAAGTCGAAGCATCTGAACAGATGACAGTCGATGACCTGACGGAGGAGGCACCCAAAAACAGCGAGGACACCTTCCCCTTAGCAGGGGAGCAGATGGACCTCTAAAGGTAACTTTGAATCCAACAACTGTCTCATGGGCAAGGACGTTGGAAAAAAAATAAAAATGATACAATGCAACCTCCAACACAAAAAGGCGGCAACGACAACACTATGTCGCCACCTTGATGTATTGGAGGAGGCAATACCTTTGATCCAGGAGCCCTGGATAATAAAGACCAAAATTACTGGTTTCAGTAGCTTTGCTGCCCTTCCCTTTCTTTACGTCACTCTCAAATTGTCAGATTATTGGAATATACACTTTTTAGCAGGTTATTAACTCGCCCTACCTTTATCTGACGCGCTCGAGAATTTCTGATGATCAATTTTTTTTTACTAATCTGATCCTTTATTCCCCACAGACGACTTTATAATATGGGGCTCATATTTGGTGGAGGTACTTAACCGGGTACAAGGTATCCCCCTGTATATTAATCTGCCGCGCTTTAGTAAATCCCGAAATCCCCGCTTGGGCTCCCATATTATCTTAACGATAGCGACAGGTTTATTGCATGTAAGACACATTGGAATCGCTTGAGGACTATAAGGCAGTGTAAAACAATATTGTTTAGTCCATTCTGCCAGAAACCTACTATTGTCACTGTCCACTTCAGGCTTTTTAGAATCCCTATTAGCATAGGTACGACAATATTATGAAAACGCGAAAAATCACAAAACAAATGAAGCGCTTTGCGCTACGACTGCTTCCCCCGCCCATATGCCCGCACCCCCGATTTTGATACTGGCTCGCGCTTATTTCAACAAAACAAAATAGTGGCAAGCACATACAAACACACATATACACAGGGCAGATAGGAAACTAATAAAACCATATCAGTTGTAGGTACTTGTAAAACAGGTTGACTAGGCAGCTTGAAATAAAATAAGTACATACTTAGTTGAATTCTGTGGCTTAAAAATATTACTTCAATTAATAAAGGTATAGTATACCTTATCTACGTATTAAATTGTACACTCGGTATATAACACATTATATTTGGCGGTCCGATGTTCGACTTCGCAAACGGACGCAGTCCGTCTATTGCCGACCGTTGCTCTAAAGTGGTCGGAAAAATGATGATCGTTGATTGGTATAACAGAACTGTTGATCACTTAAACATTTAATAATAATGAAAATTACGATATAATATTGTTTTCTAATGTTACCGTTCACGTGATATTGGATATAATTCAAGTTGAAAAGGTGAATTTCTCGTCGATAAGGAAAAATAAGGATTTCATTTTGCCGAACATCAAGGTTTACTGTTGAACTCAGATGTTGCAAAAAAATGCAAATGCAAAAAAATGGTAAAGTTGGCGGAATCTCAAGATAAACGCTGGGAATATTTTTCTACAAGAATTTGATTTTTTCGAAGATATCATGACGAGCACGTTTGCATATTGCATTCAGTTTAAACTGAACACATGTGGTCAATGATTATTCTCAATGTCAGTGGAGCTGAACAAGTTGATACGTTTTGGAATAATTTGATATAGTAAAATACCTCTAGCCTGTCTCTGTCGTAAACTTTGACCGTCTCACATGTAAGAAAGATTAAAAGAAAAGGACGGGACGATGTCCGCTCGGATGTAATTATTTCGGCGCGATGAAATCTCGTGAGAACAGGAAGTGGCTGACGTCACGGAACAGGTGTAAGGGTTTTAACCTGTAGTTTGCTACGTATGTATATATTTGTAGGTGTTAGATTGCTTATGAGTGAAGGAACTGTTGGGACGCCGTATAATTCTTTGAATAAATTTTGGCTAGTAGTTACAAAAAAGTAAACTAATATAGGGATATTATCAAGACTCTGTATGTGGATCACTCCAACGAAAAGATATAGAAAGTCAGTTGAGAGTTTTCTATTTTAGAGAAAATAAAAGTTTTGTCCGTTTCACTGTCAGGTGTTTCTGCAACTCCATATCTCAATGAATAATACTTGGGTTGAGCCTAACACGTATATAGCGCTACTTTTACTGCATTCACCGCTCATTCAGTTAGTAGTTACCTTCAAAAGAAAGCTGTTGGAATATTGCGATATTCTACTCATAAGTTTGAAAGTTATCGTGCTATGAGTTGCCACAACTTTTGTTGTTTTCAAAACAATGGATCAAAAACAATTTCGTGTTTCAATTTTACACTGCTTCTTGATGGGAAAAAATCTGTTCGAGCGAAGAATGACTTGAAAAGTGTTATAAGGCCTTCGCTTTATCAGAAACAATATTTTTTTTATTCCAAAAAATTACTGCATCAACCGCGAAGGGTTATTAGCGGAGGAACAATTAGGTATAATTATATTTTATATAATATATGAATAGATTTCAAAAAGGTTAGTAAAGAGTTCAAGTTCACACGTCTAGGGCAGAAGTGAGATCACTGGAAAGTCTTGCTTCTTGTCTTTCATATTCAAAAACTGGGCACGCCAGGATAATGTGTTTCACACTGTTGATTACACCACAAATATCACTCCGCAGCATATTCTTTCTTCATAAGGTGTTGGTGTGTTAGTCTTGAGTGTCCGATTCTGAAGCGAGTTTTCGAATGGTAGTTCTGGAAGCGCATGTCGGGCTTTTTCTCAAACATTAGTTTGCTGACTTCAAACGTGGTCGTAGAAACACCGATGATGCAGAACGCAGTAGACTCTCAAATTAGGCAGTATATCAACAGGAAACCTAAAAAAACCCATAACATTGTTTTGAATGGTCGAAAAGTGAAGTTGTGTGAGTTAGCTGACATTGTAAAGATATCAAAAGAACGTGTTGACTTTATATTGCATGCGCATTGAAAGCTCTGTTCAAAGTGGATGCCGCGCGAGCTTACTGTTTACCAAAAATAAAAACGTCTTGATGATTCTGAGCAGTGTTACGACATGTTTAAACAACAAACCGGAATGTTTTCGTCGATGTGTAACAATGAATGAAATATGGATCCATAATACAAAGGAAGGTCTCGAAAGGGAACTAGGCAACATCAAAAACGACCTTCAATGGAATGGTTACTCTACAGTAATGGTAGAACAGGGTTCAGCTAGAAGACAGCAAGAGCTCCACAAGGAAGAGAAGCCTCCACAACCAGTACTTGTACTTCCCTATATCAGAGGATTATCGGAAAGGATATGAAGGATTGGGTCCAAGGATAATATCAGGACCTGCTTCAGATCTGGGAACACTATTCGTAGCAGCCTCATGAAAACCAGGCTACCAAATGCAGACTGCGATTCCAAGAATTGCATTTACCGGATACCCTGCGAGTGCGGAGAATCATAAATCGGTGAAACTAAGTGGCCATTGAAAGTTCGCTATGCCAAGCACAAAAAACACACACAGCGAGGAGAAACCAGCAAATCCGGAATAGCAGAGCATGTTTGGACTCATTAACATAATATCAAGTGGGCTCAAGCTGAAATCATCCACAAAGAGAAACACTGGCTTAGGAGAAAATTCAAAGATGCCGCGTATATGTTGTCCAACAACGCATTTAGTCAAGCTAGCGTAGAGATACGTAACATATGGAAACCTTTAATCAAACGAAAAACGACCAACTCCCGCCAAACGGTCATCTCCCGCTAAAAAGAATGAAAGGTGAAAGCACTCGAATGGCCTATAAATAGTCGTATCTCGGCGAAATGAGTCCAGTTATCACCCGAAGACGATCGTGGATACTAACAATCGAAACGTCGTGACATAACTTGGTTTGGAATCTTTTAATTTTAATTTTTCAATTCTTATTGTTTTGGTTGTTGTTTGGTTTTATGTTATTTCTTTTCAGTTTTTTTTGTTTAAATTAAATTGTTATTTACGGTTAACCTCTTTTAATATTTTTTCAGGAATTTCAAATCAATTTATATTATATTAGGCAATGGAAGTCCGAACTGATGAAATATGGATCTATCACTTCACTTCAGCATCAAAACGATCGTCGTACAAAGCGTCCGAAAGCACAACAATCGATTAGAAAGGTTATGGCCTCGGTATTTTAAAATATGTGCAGTGTAACCCTATTTGAAGGAAAAGAAAGTACTGATTCATCAAGATGCACAGTGTCACAAATCAATGAAAACGGTGGCAAAATTGTATAAAAGGGCATCGAATTGCTCCCGCATATGCTCACCGTTAAGAAATTTCACTCGAATGAAGAGTTTTCATTCTTATAGTACATGGGCATACTTGAAGACTGGCTTTAAATCAAATTATCTAAATAAACCATCCGTTCGGGCCAGTCTCGAATCACTACACAGTAGGTTTATGTACTGACACCTATCAGAAAACAACTACTTTCCTGGCTAATATCAGGAAGAGCGTTGGATTATATCCGACAGGTGTCAGTGCAGGAAATATTTCCTGCATATGCTGTTGGCGATACAACTACCGGAATCGATTTTCAATTATTGGAACACACTTGCAAACCAGTTTCGGTCTGCAAGTGTGTTCAACGGATTACTCGTTACTGAAAGTAGTATAGACGTTCTAGAAAGACGAACTCTTAGAACGAATAAAAGTATCAGTTATTTGGGAAACATCTCAATCTATCAACTTTCAGATGTAGAAGTTTCAATATAAAGTTCATCAGAGGTAAAACGATTCCTCCTGAATAAGTCAGGTGATATTGAGACTATAAAAAAATCGTGAAAAACGTCAAGTATGGTTTTCAGAAAACACATCACATTTCTACATAAAAATCAAATCCTTGTCTCGCTCTCCCTGTAACAACTCTCTTGTCAAAAATTTTAAATGGAAATAATAGAATAGTGACTCACGCATTATCTGAGAGTTTTTTCAATTTTGATCCGAACACAATTTTTCGGGTTTGCAGGCCGTGGATTTTTGAAATTTCTTCCTGGCACCTCATATTCTTCAGAATGTAAGGGAGATAAACATGACCTCGTTTTTATCATTGTACGGAAGTTAACATTCGACAAAGATAATTTTTCTGTTTAGTTTCACTTTCTAGGTCGAAATAAAATATAAACCAATAAAAAACTGTTTGTTTGAAAGTGGTTGACAATGTTTCGTAGTGTATTTCATCAGTTCGGACTTCCATTGCCTAATATAATATAAATTGATTTGAAATCCCTGAAAAAAATAAAAGATTAACCGAAAATAATAATTTTATTAAAACAAAAAACTGAAATCACTAGGAAATAACAAGCTACAACCAGAAAATAAAAAATTGAAATATTATTAAAAGCTGACAATTAAAAAATTTAAAAAACCGTTGAATGAGCATCGCTCAGGAATTGTTGAATGACGTCAACGGCGATCCAGATTTGCTCAAAAAGGTGACAACTAGGCACCATTCTCAGAGCGCCTTAAGGATTTTTCTGTAGTGCTTGTGTTTTGTCCTTGAAATAAAAGAAAAACTGGTGCTAAGGAAAACTTAGGGCATTGTGGAAAAACAATTCATGGTTTTTGCATCACGATAATGCCATTGCTCCTTCGTCAATTCTTTTTCATAATTTTTGTCCGAAAACAACACCGTACTCATTCCTAAGCCATCGTATTCACCAGATTTTGCCTCCTGCGACTTTTTCCTGTCCCGAAGGTTGAAGAGACCCATGAAAGGGCAGTTTTTTGCGACGATTAAGGAGATAAAAACCGAAACGCCGAGAGGACATGGCAAAAAGTGCATATCAGAACTGCTTCAAGGATTGGAAAAAACGCTGGAACAAGTGTTTTTGGGAAAAATTAAAATCCACTTTTTGTTTTTTAACAGACAGCGTATTGTGTAGCAATTGCTTCAATGTCAATGGAGTTATAGTATATACCCAAGTCTTCAAGTAATCGTATAGTCAAGTATAGTGACAAGTGTTGACATAGCTTAATGAGTTTTCTATCTGTCTTGAAAATTTAAGGTCGTCTGCGGATAACAGAGTATTTCATATGTTAAGTTAGATGTCAGATCATTGATAAATATCCAGTTGTGGAATTGGCCGCGGTGGTAGTGCGCCCGACTCACGATCGGAAGACCGTGGGTTCTATTCCTGCCTCGACCAGATATTTTTCTCGAGAGCATTTATCTGGTCGAAGCTGGGATGATTCTGCAATCGTGTTAGGAATCACACGTTAAAAGGTAAGACCTCGTTAGTCCTTAGCTCGCACAAGTTTCTCAACTTCTGAGAGTTGTCGTTCGTATGGGGTCGCCGGCTGATTAACGGAAAACAGATTTTAAACAGATTTTAAACAGATTTTAAACAGATTTTAAACATATTTTGAAAAGATTTTAAACAGATATAGGAAAAATCAATTAATCTCAAAAATATTTTACGGTTCGATAGAAAATTTAAAGACATTTCAGATATGATGTCACTCGACTATTAGTTATTTGTAAGTTTTTGACTGTTTTGACGCCGAAAACGAACTAGGTTTGTTAATGCTCGCAACAGCTGCAAACTTAGAATAAGGGCTTGTACACAAAACTGCGGTGCGACGTCGCAACGCAAAAATCTGCGAGCTCGCAATACGCATGGCAAGAACTTACGAATTGATTGGGATGAACCCAAAATCTTCTTTGTTTCTTTTGCCTGTATCTCCTAAGCAATAACAAAAGTGCACACTTTTTTTTACGATCCATGTCACCTCCCACATCTAGTACCTGTACACGACCTAGTTTTCAAAATACGTCTAGTAAGGTTGACGGTCGTCGAAGGAATGGTCACCCTAGGGAGCCACTTGCCGCAAGAATTCGCATCGCAGCAATTCGTGTCGCAACTTTCTGCGTTGCGAATTCGCATCGCGTCACATCGCAGTTTTGTGTACATGCCCTAAATGAAAGCGTAGAGTCAGGCGAATTTTGAAACAGCTCAATATCAACAAGGCGTCTGGCCTTGATGAAGTGCCCGTCATCGTACTTAAAAAGTGGGCAAATGAACTCGCACCAGTATTTTGTAGGCTTTTCAACCTGTCTTATAAGAAAGGGGTTTTTCCTTCTAGTTGGAAGATTGCTCGCTTTCAGCCTATTCCCAAAAAGGGCAAGAAAAATATTTTAAATAACGATAGACCAATCACTTTGCTACCGGTGATATCAAAAATCACGGAGAAAGTCCTAAACCACCATATTCTCAAATATTTGGAAGGTTTCAACATCTTGATATTTCTGAGGCCTTTGACCATGTGTGGCATGAGGGTTTGCTGGCCAAACTTCGATGCTATGGCTTGTCGGGTTATTTTTGTATATGGCTCTTCAGCTTCCTGAAAAAACGTTCCCTGCAAGTGACCGTCAATGGATATCTATAGAATACTTTCACCATCAACGCTGGTGTTCCACAGGGATCCATATTGTCTCCAACCCTCTTTTTATTGTATATCAACGGCTTATTGGAAAAAACCAAGATTCCAATTTATCGCTTTGCTGACGACAGCACACTTGTCTCGTTACTTCATTTGGATTTCAGGATATCGGCTACGGATGCACATCTTCACCGGCAGTAAGAGGTTGCATATCTTAATGAGGATCTTGGAGTGATTTCGAATTGAGGTGGAAGCAACCAGGTTCAATTCAATGTTCAATTCAATCCAATATATGTTCATATATTTCGTATATTCTTCAGATTAATGATCTACAAGAGGTTGGTTTCAGGTCAAAATTTCAATTAATTTCCTTTCTTTAGATCTAGTGATCATACATAAAAATACATAGCAAAAAATGGCTATAAAGAACAATGATACAGAAAATTCTAGATAAAGAACAAATTGAAAAGTTTCACTAACGATTGTAAAACTAAAAAATCATGAAACATCAAAAATTATTTTCGATAAAAAAAAAAGAAAATATTTGACAGAAACAAAGGAAGCAGAAAAAAGTTGGATAAAACACACAGAGAGCAATGGGAAACAGAGAGTTAACAGTTATACGATGAAAAAAAAATAGAATGATTCCAAATTCGTTAAGGAACTTTGAAAAATAACAGAAACTGGTTGAAATAAAGGCAGAACAGAGTAGAAATAAACATCGAAGCAATAAAATAAATCAATTTGGGAGAATCTTAGAAGACAGTATACTGAAGTTAAAAATCGTGGCTGAATTCATGAAAAATGAATGATGGAATGTCGCAGGAATCGCAAAGGCTGTTTATCAAAAGTTTGAAACACTGTTCCGAACCAGAAAACTGTACAAATCTCAGCATTTTTGTTGCTTTATGAAGCTCAGATCAGATCATCTTTGGATTATTGTTCTCATGTATGGAGCTCTACCCCCAAACATACCCTTAAGCTGCTGGATTCCATCCAGAAAAAAAGCCATTCGCCTGATTGGAGACACGAACATCATTTGCAACCTTTGTGGTTTGGAACATCGAAGAGTGGTGGGAGATTTGTCTCTCTTCTATAGATACTTTCACGGGAAGTGTTCAAGTGACTTGGAACATTTGATTCCACCAAGAGCGGCACATATTAGAAATAAGCGACGGACTGTTGCTGCTCATCGTTTCGAGGTTCAACTCAGTACACCACGAACTTCACTGTTTGAGAACTCTTTCATTTCGAGAACTGCGTTTATGTGGAATAAATTTCTTGAGAACGTGTTTTCAAATGGATTTGATTCGCTGGAGATTCATAATGTGAATCGTTAGTTTCGCATAGATACCGCTCTGAGAGCGCCTTGAGTAATTTCCTGTAGTGCTTGTGTTTTGTCCTTGAGTTCGTGATTTGGAACACTATTTGATCGAGAAAGCTCTCAACCCCGTAGCAAATCTGAAGGATTTATAAAGCTCGAATCAGCAACTTTGAAGTATGATTCAAAAATTGTTTCCATATACCAAAGTGTAACTCTAGTCGTATCTTGAGACTGCAGAATTACATCGATCGATATTCCTATTTCACACCAAAGTACACTTTTTAAAGGAGAATTTTCCCTGAAAAAGTTGAGTACGTTCGAAATTATTGCAGAAGTATGGAATATAGAGGATAGACAAATATTAAAGTAATAGTGGTGAAGGAGGTGAAAAGTGAAGGGGGATTTCCGAACTCCATTTATGATATTTCAGAACATTCAACGTAATATTCCTTTCATTATTGATGTCATCTTAACGGGTTTCGAGTTGGAAATCACGCTAGTTGGCCATTTTCTCGTTTAAACACCGGTAAACTTTCACAAGCGCCTTGATTAGAGTCGGCATGTGCTCAGTTACTAGGGCGCAAGAAATGTCTTTCAAGAGACATCTTCTCGTCTCGCCAAATTTAACTTTTCCAATTCGCAACGCATCGTTAGACGGCAGGAAAGTGAAAACTCATATGCGCTTTGTCACTTTTTATTTCTCTAATTATTTTTTATGTAATTATTTCAAATATATTGGCCAAGTTTCACTTTTCAATTTTATCCTAATGATCGACGTAACATGTTGAATTTTTGTTCTTTTCTTTGTTGTTCCAAACTACACGTACATACATAACCCACCTGTGAATTAAAAGATGATTTGAAGATTGGATATCAAAAATTTCTCTTTGAAACATTGTACATCTTCAGATGTCAGTGATAAAGACTTGAATTGCAATAGAGGAATAAATAGATGGAGTAATAAAAAATAGGCGTGGTTTTGGAGATATAAGGGCTGGAAAATTCTATGCCAGTCCAGAACATTGGAGAGTATTCAAAAGAATTTCAAAACTCTCGGAAAAGAATAGTCTGAAACTGATATTCTAGAACATTGTGGTCCATTCCAAACCTTGTGGGACTACCCATTGGTAGGGATATATATATATATATATATATATATATATATATATATATATATATATATATATATATATATATAATGTAAACTCCGTCGACCTTCTCTGACGTTTATTCAGAGAAGGTGAGTGCAACTCGTGTGTTGAGTGCAACTCGTACAAGTTTCAACTCCTGAAGATTTTCTTTCATGAAAGGATGACTAATAGTTAACGGACAAACAGATATCAACCGGTTTCAGATTTCCAACTGTAAATGTACAGGCTGCCTCCAACTCTTGTTACCAGAACGTTAGCTATTTATGAATTGATAAATCGGAATTCTTCATTGTAGTGTGATATTATCAATGAGTGAATCTCTAACCTTCCTTCGATGTTTCAGTCGATCAAGGTTGCAAGTGATGTTCGTGTCTCCAATCAGGCGGATCCAGCAGCTTCAGGGTATGTTTAAGAGGCGGAGCTCTATACATGAAAACAATACTCCAAAGGTCTGATCTGAGCTTTATAAAGCATCAAAAGTTGCTGAGGTGTGTACAGTTTTCTGGTTCGGAACAGTGTTATAAACTTTTGAGAAGCAATTTCAGAAGCAATTTCAGCGACATGATCGTGCCAAGACATATTGGTGTCTATTTTACCCGCTAACAAACTTATCAAAGCAGAAAACGTATGCTTACTCATCAGTGATATCATCAGCAAATAAATGCCATGCAAAAATTACTCTCTGATATGATTTCCATTTAGGAAAGCTAGGAGCGGGAAGTCTTGCTCTGATAAAAGAAATCCAAATCATGATGCATGTCACAGGTTTGTTCTTGAATATGTGGTAAAGTTTTCCCAAACGAATTCGGCCCAAATATGAAAAGTAATAGCTCACGAATACTAAATTAGAAAACCCAAATTGAGTGTTTGAGAACTATTTGCTTCTGAGCCAAACATCTCTTTACGGACAGTAGCAGACTGTGAGAAAAATACAGACAGTGCCATCATTAGTCTCTCGCCGAATATCTGTTTGAGTGATTATTGTTTTTAATGGAATGTAAATGAACTGAATGATCGACGAATATACGATATATTTTTCGATTAAGGCCTAGACAACGGTTACAGAAAGTTTGAATTTACTGAGTTTATTGAAAAAAAATTGGTTTATTGACAAGCGATCTACTTTTTGACAAGCGACAATACTTGAAAGTAGTGTCGATCTTCCATAACCTAAGAATTAGAAGATTCATTCAGTAGCTGGTTTAGCTTTACAGGAGGATCCCTCATTATTCTCATCATTATTTTATTTTTCCCCGACTGTGGATGAACAGGAGTTTAGCGAATTCATTGCTTGTTTTTTTAAAATGCAAGCGCTAAAGAAAAATCTCCAAGGCGCTCTAAGAGCAGTGCCTGTGCCAAGGTAGCGAGAGATTTAATTCATTTGGAGAAACATTCTCAGGATGTTTATTCCACACAAACGCAGTTCTCCAAATGGAAGAATTCTTAAACAGTGAAGTTCTAAGTGTACTGACTTGAACCTCAAAACGATGAGCAGCCACAGTCCGTCATGTAAGTCTGATATGTACCGCTCTTGGTGGAATCAAATGTGCTTGAACACCTCCCATGAAAGTATCTATGAAAGAGAGACAAATCTCCAACCTCTTTTCGAAGTTCCAGACTATAAAGGTTGCAAGTAATGTTCTTGTCATCAATCAGGTGAATAGCTCTCTTCTGGATAGAATCCAGTAGCTTCAGGGTATGCTTAGGGGCGGAGCTCTATACATGAGGACAATACTCCAAAGACGGTCTGATCATAGCTTTATAAAGCTTCAAAAGTTGCTGGGATGTGTATAGTTTTCTGGTATGAAACAGTGTTCCAAGCTTTTGAGAAGCAGCCTTTGCAATTCCAGTTACATGATTGTGCCAAGACATATTGCTGTCTATTTTAACCGATAGGCCTCTGAGGTACCATATTCATTCCTCCGTAGTCTCTTTTCTTTGAAAGTATTCCAAAAACTTCTTCACTCGTAGGTTCGAGTGGAAGTCGCCCATTTGTGTACCATATATCTACCAAAAAGAACACAGTGTAATGTAATGTTATCAATAATAACGTTGAACCATTACTTTCAGTGCAAGCAAGTTCCAAGTGAATAAAATAATATTTGTATACCACTTGATCCCTTTCAATTTAGAATTCTATTGAAAATATCATAATAAACCGTTAAGGACATTGATGGTGAAACATTTTCGAAAATCGTGTATATACCTCAAAAAAACATTTTTCTCCAATGTGAAAAATTACTGGAACTTTTTCTCTACGTAGAAGCTGTTCTGATTTCCACCAGGCTTCCACAATTTTCCTTAACTTTCACAAACTTGCTAAATTTGTCCTATTTCTTCCATTCTGGTCTAGTTTTCAATACCTCACTTTTTGATGAATCTTCGAAAGTTTTGTTTTCGATATGCTTTACAATACCATATTTTGTTCCAGCAAATTCCAGACCCATTAGTACAATACTTTCCTTCTTCGAAACGTTGGTTAAAAATATAATTTTTCAAGCCCTATCCGTTGAATATTGCACAAACTTTCAAACACATTCAGGTATGTATATCTGTCTGCTCTAAGTAAATTAATTTCGGAAGCATAGAGAGCAGGTTGTTATGCTTTATATGATTGGGATAAATGGGATTCTTATTCTATATCGTATATTTGGTATTGCATTGATAGGAAGGATAGAAAAAAATAAAAGAACCATTATCAGAAAATTCAAGACTTAACATTTCATTTACATCATTTTTTGCGAGAAAACTCATAAGAAGAAACTAAATGATAATAATAAATGATAAATTCATTCAGAAAACTTTCACAAGAGCAGATAAAATTCACAATACATTGATGTACAATTTCCTCGAAACATAGTAATATCATGAAAAATAAGTTTCATTTGTGAAATTATAAAATAACGATAAAAATAAAAACAACAATAAAAATTAATTGGCGCTCCGGGGCGACTTCATTGAATCCAGTGGCGCATTTGCTTTTTCAGCTGCAGAAAAACCTGGAAAAACCTGGAGCACCACATCATCTGAAGATCTTGATTTGCCAATGTCCTCTCTTTCATGAAACAAAATGTAGGGTGTCTCCAGAGGCTCTAAGAGATTCAATACATCGCCAGAACCCTTCGTGACACGACTATCATAAACCAGTCCGTTTCGTCTTTGACCAAGGGGTTAATAATGACCAAATTCAATGCCAGAACCACAGTGAACAATGACTGCATGAATATTATAACAGTGGTCTGCTAGATTGAAATGTTCATCTATATCGAAACTTCGAAAGAGTTTCTTGCTTCTTGAGTCAGAGGTTGAGTCTTGTTTGAAGAGTCTTGTTATTATTAGATTGACTGGTGCCTCAGCTATACTTGTTTCTTCATAACAGTCAGTTAGTTTGGCGCATGTTTGGCAATATAGTCGATCATCACCTGTTAAAAATTCTATTTTCAAATGATTTAACAATAACCTTTGCACGGACTGGTTATTATTCATATTAGGAAAGCTAGATGAAGTTCCAGAAATTCACATAAGTTTTCGCAACCTTTTGAACATTTACCACAAAGTAAATAAGTGAGGATTTTTTCAGAAAAAGATTTACAAACACAAGACGAGATGGACTGTATGGAATCATTCAATCCAGAGCGGTCAGGAGTATTGATTTTGCTATTGTTTTGCTCACGAAGAGTATTCAACAAGAGCCCCAAGAATTCGGAACAATCCTCTTGTTGTCCTAACGAGTATATAGTGGACTTCAAAATCGGTTGGAGGGAAAGATGATTCATTCTTACGAAACTGCAGCTACATGAACAGGTGTTTGAGTTTGATGAATAAGTAGGAAACATTCCCGTTCTCGTTCATCATTAAAATCTCATTCTTGAAATTCTTCGTCATGAACAACACTTCTAAAATGCTATTCATGTAGCAAGTGTTTCCTAAATTATCCAATCCAATTTTCTTCTCTAGATTTTCGGGACAACTCTCTACTGATTCGTAAGGAAGAACATGTTTCACAGAATCTCCATAAAAACCATTTCTCAAGCTGCGATCGACCCTTCCAAGTGAAGAAGGGTTCCGTAGAGGGATCGATTAGGCTCTTGCTTCATGAAACTCTTCCACTGAAAGGGAACCAGAACTACCAGGACTGCAACTCATATTTGGGGGGCAAGAATGACCTAAGTTCGTTGACCGCACTGAAAAAGTAGAATCACTTGTGAATTAATCATGATAGGAGATTGATGAATATCCACATATCTCGGCTTGTTTCGAAGTTCCCTACTGAAATTAGAGCAATGCATGATCTCATCAAAAGTATGTGAAGAAGGAATAGTTCCAAGGACTAAAGCAGCATTGCCACGTTGAATAACAATACCAATTCTTCCTATCAAAAAAGAGGTAGAACAGTGATCTTTCGTTGCTTGGCCTATTCTCCTTCCAGGTTCATGAACGAATAACAGAGACTCCGAGCCATAAACACCAAAATTTTCAACCGCTACTATGAAAAATATCACAAAGAATCTCTAGAAAAACTCGAGGTCATCTAAGAACTTGTCTACGTGTAACTTTTCCGCTGCTGTAAAATTTTTGAAGTGTTTCTATTATTTTGTTTCATTCTACTAATGATCTGATGCTTCCAACAAAAATGCTCAAAATATAAAAAAGGAGTCAATGCATGGCGAAAATAGATAAACAAAACAAAACAAAAGATATACACAAAAAAGCATATGAAAATTAAAGCACTGATTAAAATAATTGGAGTTGATATTTTTTATATTCTCAGGCATCAAATTCAATAGACGAAACACTGTTTTGGGTAACAAAGTATGCAAAACCAACAGCATTATATAGGGTCTTCCCACAGAGACTTTGACAATTGATAACGGCTAAAGCTAAATCTGTTAGATTAGTTGTAATTTATTCAGTTTGTTTTGGCAAATCATTTCAGAAGGATATAGCATTGAACACCACGTGCAAATGATACCATTTGTTTTATCGAAATGGGTATTCTTTTCGGGAAACGTAGCGCGCGCTTCACCCATTTTACGGTCGTTGCCATAATCGTCCTACCGAGAGGACTATTCGTAATGTGGTGGATGAATTCGAGTCCACTGGTTCAGTAATCGATCGACCAACACCCGTACGTCGACGAAACGCAAGATTTGCCGAAAACATCACCACTCTCTGTGAGAGTGTGCGGAAGAATCCGATGCAATCGATTTTGCGTCACTCACAAAAACCCGGCCTTTCGCAGACCACAACTTGGTAAATTTTGCATCTTGACTTGTGCCTGCACCCGTACAAAATTCAACTGAATTGGGGTTGACCCTAACCTTGTCGATACCAGTTCACAGATTTTGAACATGAGATCCAAGAGCGTCCGATCCATCCCGAAAAAGTCACTGGTTGGTGTGAAATTTGGCCTTGCGGTGTCATCGGTTCATGTTTCTTCGAGAACGACATTGGCCGGGCCATCACTGTCTTAGCGAGCATTATAGGTCGATGATTACCAACTTTTTTATCCTGAATTTGATAATCTGGACACCAACAACATGTGGTTTCAACAGGATGGCGCTACGTGCCACACCTCTCATGCCACATTGGATATTTTGCACGAGAGATTTGAGGGCATGGTAATTTCACGTGGAGGTGATGTGAACTGCCCACAGAAATCTTTCGATTTGACCCCGTTAGACTTTTTCTTGTGACGTTTTCTCATGTCGGAGGTGTATGCGTGATTCTCAAAGCCAACATAACCCACTCCATCATTCACATTCAGCGTGATGCATGCGTCCGAGTCATGAAAAATTGGATATGAAAACGAATGAAAAATTTCGATGATATCTCTCACACCCACATACACTTCGTTCCATTCAAAGTTAAAGATGGAAAGCGCTAAATAAAACAACCTATACTATAAGAATTATATACAGCAAATTCCTGAAATGTATCTAGCTGAAGCCTAGTGGTAGTTTTGTGTAGTAGTGTTTTGAAGATATTCTTCTCATAATGAACTTTTCTGTCTAAGGCTGATCCATTTGAACTGTGGAAGATATAACGGGAGAGTTAAGATCATTAGTGTTGATTCAAAACAAGCACTTTTCTCTATCACCAGAAATGCAATACTCTCGACGCGCGTTTCACTATCTGAGTTGGCGTCTTCAGGAGATGAAGCTTTCTTTCTTTTTTTGAATGACTTCGCACATTTCGTTTTGGATGATGATGGAGAAGTAGAAAGCCAAAATCTTGTTTTCCAGTAACATTAAATCGCTTCGTCTAGTCTTATGTTTGAATTTCTCATGGCATATTTCTTATTATAACAAAAAATTCAAATCTCACTAATTCAAGCGGATTTCATTTCTATTTCTGATATTTTGATGATAAGCATGACAAGAAGTGTTTCTCTTGTATCACGATTTCACAGTTTTCTTCGGTTTAATTTCCTTCCTATTGTTTGTAAAATGTAAAATTGCTTTCTTGAGAACTGAAACAACGGAAGTAGCTTAGTAATTAATTATAAAAAGAATACTACTCCAATTATTAGCACATTAGCTGGGGTATAGGGCATTACTTATCGAATAGTTCATCTATAACTGTTAATTTTTATTTGAAAGAATCTAATTTCATCTACAATGACTCAAATCTTGCAAAAAGATCATTTTTTCGAAGCTTCATACTTCAAATTGCAGTATACTTCAAATTGCTCATAGCTTAAGAGGTAAACATTGTTTACAAAACGGTTTTCCTCAGTGAATTATCTCTATTAATCTACTGGCGTGAAGAGTTGGCAAACTCTATCCGTGAAATAGAACGAAAGAGTAACGCAATTTGAATCCTTTGGAGTATTATGATGGATCTGGGATGACTATTGAGCGAAATACATCATATTCTAAGCCCTCAATTTCGTCTTCTCTAGGTGATATTATAATAATAATTGTCTTTGTTCGACATAAAATACAGCAAAATATGCATTACAATACAAAATAACAGTGTCGTTAAGAAAGTTAAGTAACAGCTAAAGCGGTTTTTACTTACCCTTGATAAGATAAATAAAAGAATCTACAGATAATATTTGACCATTAAATAGACTATGTTACGTGTTACATATTATATTCCTTCCTTGAGGTTTCATTCAATAACAGGTGGTTAGTTAGTTGAACTCTTTGGTATATGTCGAGCTTTTGGCAATATTTATTGCCTTCCTCCGGACAACTGTAATATATACATCGGTGATTACATATCATTTGATAAAATTTCCTACCTATGGTTTAACAGCATGAATATTACTGGGGTTTTTTCCCAACACCAAACCCTTATTTCAACACCTCGGCAGGTGTTTTGATCACCAAGTGATCATCTTCAAAAGGAAGATCAGTCAGCTTGATTCTTCATTCCTTTTGTAGTCCAACAACTGTTTGGTATCAAGCTTCCAAGGATGAATAAATGCCTTGGAGTAAGCCAATCCTGGAAGATTCTGCCAGAAGTCCATAAATCTTCTTGCCATGCAGGTGCCAATCTTTGTTTGGCTGAACCATGGCCGCTAATGGTGTGGTACTGATGACAACACTGATGGATAGAGAAGCCTGTCTCAGAAAGCCAGAGAGCTTTGCTTGGGCCGTTTTCTGTAAAGCCTTCGGCCACCAAGCAATTGCACCATATTGGTTTGACAATCATCACATGAATCCATTGGATTTGTTTGATACCTAAACCCCAAGTTGTACCACAAATCCTTCCACATGTCCATAGGAATAGTCTGGCTTTGTGTAAAACTTTTTCCAAGTGAGCGTTACATGTGAGTTTTTTATCAAGGACAATGCCAAGATATTCCACCTCCGTTCCAAATGGAATGACCTCTTTATCGAGGAAAAGTGGCGCTAGATCTTCCAATTTTCTCCTCCTGGTGAAAGGGATCATCACAGTTTTGCTGGGGTTGACAGACATCTGCTCCCTCTGTCACCTGCTGTGAACAACGTCCAACGTGCTTTGGAGGATATTACAAGCTACCCTTCTCGACGTGGACCTTGCCAAGATGGCAAGGTCATCTGCGTAAGCTTGCAGATCTACTTTTCTTCTGCCGAGGGCATCAAGCAGACTATCCATCAGGAGCGACCACAGAAGGGGAGATAGTACACTACCTTGAGGGCAGCCTCTGATGACCCTGAACCTAATGGCCTCGTCTTGAAGAGTCGTAGTTGCAGTTATGTTTACCAGCATGGCATAGATCCAGCCAGTTATGGTCGATTTGCCTTTCCTAACCAGAGATGATCCTATAGATTTAGGTAGTGTAGTGCATTGTCAAATGCTCCTTCAATATCGAGGAATACAGCAACCGCAATCTCCTTGTTGTCAAGGAATTGGGAGATTTTCTCTACAAGGTTGTTTAATGGTAAATCTGATGATTTGCTGGTTTGATAAGCATACATAACTCGTATTCCGTTTTGCCTGTAGACTGCCTGTGACTGTTTATAGTAAATAGCAGGGATTTTGGACAGTAAAGAATATTTATCTTCGCCAACGTTTCGCGAAAGAATTTTCCATGATATTTTTCTTCATTACTAATTTCGTTAAATAAAATTAGACCATTTTCAAGTCTAATAAATGAAACCGGTCGTAACAAATAATAAACTTAGTAGAAATTAGACAAAAGTTATTATCTTTATTAAATATTCAATATTCATTTCTTCAAAATAAATAGGTCATCAACCGAACAAGATAATTGTTTTCCTTAATCACTCGATTTTCATATTGCGATAGTGAGGTCACAAAATCCTAATCACCGCAAAGTATTCATTAATTCGATAATATCGTTTTTTCGCTCTATGGAATATCCTTGTACTTGATATTAGTGATGAAAATATGGCTCAACTGAATCCACCGTTTATAGGCATAGGCAAATAGGTAATCTCAATCCGTCTACAATCTCCGTGTACGAAAAGATAAAAAGCAAAACGGATCCCGTGCTTTGATCTATGCAAATGAGTTTCGTTATAGTTTCTCGTTTTTGCCAGAGACACGAATATTTCGATCGGATCGTTAAGCACAAATTACGTTTTTTCATTCGATCGCAACGAGTAACAGTTCGGGAGAGGATTCATGATATGGATAAGTTGGCCACCGATCTAGGATGGGTCGGAAGCGTAAAGAGACTTAACGCTTGTGTAGATATAGCCTGTTTCCGGTTCCGGTCTCCTAGATGCCCCGATAGGCCCTTGTTTCGTGGTGTGTGCTGACTATGCCAATATCATCCGTCGACTTTTCTGCTTCTTTACCGCCTTCCACGGATTCGGATCAGTGCACACCACTGGCGTTGAGGTGGGTTTTACTCAAGGAAATTTTGTGTTAAACAATATCAGAGAACAGAAGTTGACACCCTTTGCTGGTCAGATTAACAACAATGGATAGTCACTGAGCAGACAATTTGAACTCGTTTCGTGACACACAATTCGCCAAGTTGTGATCTGCGAAAGACCGAGTTCTTGTGAGCAACCCGAAATCGTCTGACTCGTATTCTTCAGCACACTTTCACAGACAGCAGCGATGTTTTCGGCATATGTTACGTTTCGTCGACGAACGAGTGTTGGTCGATCGTTTACTGAACCAGTGGACTCAAATTTATCTACCACATTGCGAATAGTCCTCTCGATGATTTGGCAAAATAGATTGAATAAATAACAACTAATTTGGCAGATGTAGCTTCAGCAAGATGGCCGTTATCAATTGTTGGAAGACCATATACATAACACTCAGAAGAAAGAAACCATATACCTACCCGTGTTTGATCTAGTTTTCCTGAGTGCTGTGCTTCATGAAACTTTATCTCGAATTAATGTTGATACATGTGGTAATCTTCTCATTTGTTAAATTTTTCACAACCAAATATCCTCCAGGTTTTCTTGTAAACACAAGATCTTCTGAATAGAACAACAGATGTGATTTCAATTGGTGACTCCGTACATTAATGTTTCTTTCGTGTTTGTAATCCTTGAACTTGGCTAACATCACATTGAAAATGGCCAACAAAGCAGAAGTTCATCAGAAATTCCCAGATTGTCTGTAGCCGTCCAGGCTGGAAAGTGCAGCTCTTAACTTTATTGAGGTTTTCAGGTTTTCAAAGCGCAATATTGTCACTTTGATACTCTCAGCAATCTTTCCAATACCTGCGGCGGGTGCTAACAGCCCTGAGGAAGTACAAAACTTGACAAACTGTTTTTCGAATTGAGGAATTGGTGTCATAGAAATTCATTGATGCAGATAAGACTGTATTGATTCAAATCATTTCAGATCAATGAAAAAATTTAAAACTTTCAAATCATAGAAGATATCAAGATAAGCATGAAAATCAGTAGTGGGTACTATGCATTTTTTTCCTCGGAAGAGGGTAATATGACTCATATTTGGACTCAATTTTTGCGACTGTTGTAAGCAATTCTTCATTACAAACAAAATTATCTGTGTACCTTGCATATATATTCATGGGCGCATTACTTTACTTCAAGAAACGTATGAATGATCATCACAGATATCCCACAAGACATGAAGACTCAATCAGACTTCAAAAACATTCAACTACAATATTCAGAAGTAGTTTTCTGTATCCTAAAGAGGAATTTTTTGATAAATATCCTAATTCAATTGAAGATGAAATCAGTGAGTAGAGTTTGAAAATTTTTAACCAAAACTTGTTTTTTTTTATAGTTTTAACGAGTTTTTCAACTATGGTATTTTGTATAAGCATATGAGTGAATATATGTGAAAATGTATATATAAAGTCGTAGGTCTGCATAGCTCTCTTGGTTCTGGAGATATACTGGAAAAACAAAAAAATCCCAAATTATTTTTTTGCCTATATCTTCTTTATTCGCAGACATATTGAAAATCTGTCGGAATTTTGCTATTGGCACTTGATGTGGGCTCTGAGAATATATCCATGGATCTATTATGCAGGGTGTCATCTGACTTGGGCCACCCCCATCTTTGAATTTTCAAATACGTTCCTGTATTTTTTGTTTGTTTTTTTTGACACTATTTGACACTATCGAAAATTCATTCAGTTATAAATTTGACAATATAATATAATCACAATATAATCACGAATGTGTAACTTTTGTGAATTGTTTAAGATCATGAAAACATCTCACCTAAAATCATTACTCATTTCTCTATCACAAGAATAATTTTTTTTCATATTTTTCAAAATATTTTTCTGAATTGCTTCGAACATAAAATTTGGTAAATGAAAATCAATTTTGACTCCAAATTGATAGCACAAAAATCTATTTTTGTCGAAAGTTTTTAGAACAATTTCTGATCTTACTTTATGTTCTTTCGGTTGATTTTTATGTTCTCAGAAATGTCTGATGCAGTAAGAATTAGAAATTCCTACTTCAACTTGAACTATTTATTTCAAAAAGTTGAGGAGTGGAAGTATGCTATACAAGCATTGATACTGTGACATGGAATTTATTTCAACTTAACACAAACTCAAAACTCAGACAATGCGAGTCACTGATCATGTCAAAAATGTTTTATTGCGACAGTATTTATGAACCTGCTTTAAGGCAATCCGATGCTATTCTGAATACGACTACAGCGTATTCAGAATAACATGGTATCCGGAAATACGACCAAACATCCTCAGCCGTGCAACGATCAGGATGGTTGAAAGTTGAGAAACTCAGAACACTGCATCTACCCACCAACACACATTAAGTTTTGATATATCGTCAACCTGATTACTTCCTCAAGAAGCTCAGAACTTCCTAACGGAACAGGTCAGTTTTGGTCATCCTCAAACACAAATCTTACATCTTCACCTGCTGCTTCTCATATAAATGCATCCAAACATTATAATCAACTACCTACTTATCCATTAAAAACGTGAAAAGAGTTACTTAACTGTCTAGTCTTTTGTCCGTTCTCGATCTTGGCTATACAAAAGGAATTTTCTACAGCGGTTACATAAACTAATTTTTCTGATCTTGTCATCACAGTATTACTGTTAACTAGACTTTTTTTTGTTATTGTTATTTGATTATTGCTATTTTTAGGTCAAGTTGAAAAACAGCCTTCGCTGATACTTCGCCTATTCACCTTCATACTGAAAGTTTTACTTTTTTGTTGTTGTACTTTTTATGGTGAATAAAGACGTATTATTATTATTATTTTGAACCGGAGTGGATCTTCTATGTAGAAGTATTTTCAAATGGGTGATCATAAATCAGTTGGGCTCATAAATATAAAAATATTAATGACGAAAGGAAATAATTTATAAAATAATATTGGTCTGATTAGTCACAAATATTATTTGTTTTTTATAACTCGTTTGAAATTTTTGTTTCAATGTAATATTTTTCTGCCCTTAACCATAAATTTGAAAAAATATATTACGTGGGTCAAATTATTGTACTCCTCTGAAGTAGTGTGATTTCTTTTGTGATTTACGAAATAAAAAAAAACAATACTTCCGCTGAACAAGTGAATTAACAAAATACGATGGAGATCCACAAATCAGAACGACTCACAACGACCCACTTTATCTTTTAATAACAGGTTGCCTTTCCCACAAGTCACTCAAATCCACAGACGTAACGGCTGAAGATTTTCCATTAGTCAACCAGCGGGTGGTGAATGACAGTTCTTTATCTGCCACTTCATAGAACCTACTTGATTTGTCAAATTTCGAATATGTCAGTCGCATAATTGCGGTAATTTATCTACACTTCAATTATCAATCGAAATTTCGTGTTTTGCTGCTTTTTTCTATAATGATGGATTTCCCTTCAGAGCCACCCTATTCCAAAAATAGTTAGAAATGAAATATTTCACAGTTCTACAAGTGGTATCTTTCAACTTTAAAGTGCGCTGATGTTAGATATGAAGCCACTTTTGCACCTGCTTCATTGATGAAAAATTTCAAACACCTGTATAGTCGAAGTGACCGGTATAGTGCATAGTTAAAGCTGTGGGCGATCTCAAAGGTCAACAAAACCAATACAGAGAAATAAAGTCGCTGCCAACTAGTTCACATGGACTATAGACTTAGTGGTTCGTATTGGATGATTTTTACTAACCGAGATTTATGATTGGCTGAAGAATAATACAATTAAATTTGAAGTAATGCTAGGGTTACGAATAGAATGCGAGGATGGTTATAAGAGTCGTGTTATCAATGTTCAGTTCAGGAACTGATCGTGATTTGAGTGTTGAAATTCGATATTGGTGCAGTTATAATTACTTAAAATTTTTGTTATCTGTTGAAAATGTGGCGTCTTCGGACAAGTACTAATAGTAATAACGAGTGTGATAACAACGCAGACTTTTTCCAGTGTAGTGATTCCAATAGCGATGGTGAACAATGCGAAAAAGAGATACCAGTGAATAAGATTCGGATGCATTTGAATATTGAAACATAGAAAGTATGTTTCAATGTATATAAGAATCTACATCTCAAATTTGATTTCGAGGGAAACAAACTATTACAATCAACATCAGATTTGACCGAAATTCCTTTCTCAACTGTACGTAAAATAGTCAAAAACAAACTTCATGAACGCAAGACGCGATGTGATACGGGATTACCAAAACTTTCAGATGGTCATCTAATAAAATCATTGAAAAAAACAAAACTGTTACAAAAGCAATGAGATACTTTCAATTGAAATCATAAGGAAGAAATTGAATACTTTCGGCTATAACGTGAGCAACAGTAACAACATTCTTCAGAATTGAATAAAGAAACTAGGATTGAGATTTAAAATAATAAACAATTGTCAAGCAGTTATGTAAAGCAGAATAAAAAGTGGAATTGCGTAACAAATACTCAGAACAAAACTAAATATAGACAAGAACAACCGCAAATTTTCTCTTTGGACGAAACTTGGTATGACACTTACGAAACAGTTACGAAAGGGTGGACTGATGGTTCAAGAATGTGTACGCCTAACATGCCTGCAAACAAAGAATCGCGACTAATCATTGTGCATTGCGGACGGAGTATAGGATGGGTTCCGAATCCTTTGAAATTATGTGGAGAAAAACTTGAGGACTGCAATGTTGACTATCATGAAAATGAGGAATGGTTTGAAAATACATTGATCCCAAATTCGGATGCGAATAGTGTAATAGGGGAAATGTGAAATATTGAAGATAACTATGTCTGTTTTACAGACAAAAACCTTTGAAAAATTGTATGCCCTTGAGAGTATTACTGAAATGTATGGACACACCATATTGAGACTTTCCCCCTATTTTTGTATTTTCAATCCCATCGAGTTGATTTGGAGAAAATTGAAATAAAGCATCAGGTGGGGAAAACCATGGGGAAAACTGAAGGAAGTTTTCAAGAAACACACTTCAATGTGAGATTTCCACTTGAAAGTTTACAAAACCGCGACACGTGTTTCGCTATACAATAGCATAGTTAGGCGTCACCGTTCAATTTTCCATGGATCATAATCCAAAAATAGACAGAATATTTTGATTCCACTCTGCCCGAGCAAGTGAGTTGCTTTTTGATTAAAGTTGTTTATTGCAAATTGCATTTGGAACTTGATGTATAACCAAACACCTGGGCCAAAAAGTCCCGGGCCTGAGAAAGAGAACGCCTTTTTCTGTTCAAAATTGGCTTCATTCATATAATTTTTCCACATAATAATTCCAGCGCCGCTCTAACGCTCTAATTAACTACTCGATTTTATTTTATTCATTCATTTTTGATGTGTTCAATGGTAAATACAAATATCTAATTTCAGCTACAATCAACTCCTTCGTTTGTAGTTTGAGGACAATTGTTATTTTATGATGTGTAGTCTTGTTATAGTAGCTTTTTTGCTATACTTCAAAAGAATATAAAAAATAGTAATATTTTGTTGTTACTAAAATAAACTATAATCCATTTAGAAGCTATTTCAGAACTTTTTGGCACATTATTACTCGTCCTTCGTAGTTAGAATAATATCAATAGTGCTTTCTCAGTAACCGATAAGACTACAAAAAAATTAACATTTCTACATTTATTAGTATCGTTTGTAGGTAAAATAGGCTAAAAAAAGGTAGATTTTTTACAAAGAGGGTTTCAGCGTGATGTATTTCCTCATTAGGACGTTCACTGCGTTTTGCATTATCGGTGTCTCTGCAACCACGTTTGAAGTCAGTAAACCAATATTTAATTGTTGATCCTGATGGGGTGGAATTGAAATTTGAATTTTGAATTTGAAATTTGGGACTTTTGATCCATGAAAAATATACAGAAAAAAAAAGAAACAAATATAATTTTTTCTCAATTCCTTATACAATAGGTAATAATATCCTTGATTGAGTTTTGGAAAATGTAATTGTTTTCAACTGTTTTTCAAATGTTTATTACCTTCAAAAATCACCGTCTTTCTCTGACATACGCTTTATCGGCCTATATGTGTCCTGAATCATTATTTATAATTTATTCAAAAAAATTATCGACTTCATCATTTCAAGAGGATCGCATAAAAAAATTGAGGTGGAATAGTTTTCGGTACTCATGCGCGATCCCTCCTGGACGAATTAGGTAAGAATATGTTTCCCAGTTTTCCTCCGAATGAAACGATTATTCTTGTAGAGAATCTATTTGACGAAAAGTCTATCAATTCGGTAGTGAAAAAGGAAATATTAGACTTGCTTACGGTGTGTTTGTCACAGAATTACTCCTAATTATATGAAACTTTTTACTCATCCTGCAAAGGTCTCATGATGGGAAACCCACTTGGTCCTATTCGGGTATGTTTCACAGGAACGAACAGACAGTTGATTAACTTTTTGAATTTCATCATTCCTTTCCACTCTACTAATATATTCACAATAATAATAATATCAATAATATTTATTTGTACCTAAATTACACATTATACATAATATTATATAGATGATATAGATAAAAATATATAAGATAAGAATATATTAAAATTTGATACTTATATCATAGTTCGTGGAAGTAACAGCATCAATAATTATATAACAATTTAATAATAATATAGTTACATACAAATAAAGAGAAATGGAATGTTGATGGAGATGGAAAAGGACGACTCTATGACTTTTTTGGACTTGACAATAACAAAAGTTAACAACAAACATGATTTTTCAATTTATCGTAAGCCAACACATACATCTGTATATGTGTATGTGTGATAATATCTATTATCATTCATAATTCGTCCACCCACCCATATCAGAACAAGGTAGCAGCTTTCCACAGTATGATCCACAGACTGATAAATGTGCCCTTGTCAGAGCTGAATTTCAATAAAGAACTGAACATAATAAAACAAATTGCCGTCTACAATTATTACGATAGCAGTCTAATACATTCTTTATTATCAAAAAGTCAAGCTTTGGAAGAAGTTTACCCAATTCGAAGAAATGATGATAAAAGTTATATTATAAAACCTTAACCTACTCAGGCCGACCCACTACAGATATTTCAGATTTTCTGCACGGCAAAGGTGTAAATATTGCTTTCAAAACCAACAACAACTTATGCATTCACATTGAGAATAACAAAGATGAAAGTTCAGTTTCACAAAAATCAGGAGTGTATAAACTATTGTGTGGGTCATGTCCGATATGTTTTATATAGGTCAAACTGGAAGAACGTTCAGAGCCCGAATAAAAAAAACACAACCATAGTTTCCAGAATGAAAAAATAAATTCCACATATACGACTCATTCAATCACAGTGGGACGTGAGTTCAACCATGAATACAAACCCCACCATTTCCAGAAGAAAGGTTTGAAACTCAACCGGTTGGAGAGTATGGAAATAAACAAATTCAAAAACTCTCAATATCTCATGAACGATCAAACTAAATTGAATAATTCGCCATTATTGCATTTGTTCATTTCCAGGTAAAAAAAATAGTATATTTACGGTAGGTACTTTCGAAAAATTTATTGATATAGTTAATGAATTCATACCTGACGTCTTCAGGTAAATTCATTCATTAGTCAGACGAGTAGGTGATAGGTTAGAATATAAAATGGTTGTAATTTTTAGATTGTGCTTGAGAAAGCTATTGTGTAGCGAAACACGTGTCGCGGTTTTAGTAAAACCCTTCATAGTGAAAATCATACAATAAAATGTATTAATTAGTTTTCAATAAGGTATAATTCCAATTTCAATTACATACGAATTGAACCATTTTCTGTTCCAACTGATAATGATATTTTGTGGAAATATTCATAAGAGTATTTCACTTATCATACTCATATAAATCAATTCAATTTTGGCGTGAATTCAAATTTGAATCACATGTTGTGGGCTTCAAATTTGGCGCCCTGAACTTCATAGATCATGTTATGTGTACATCACTGAATGAGAAAAATGTGAGTTTATATTGCATGACCCGAACCACTCTTCAAAAGGGGTTCTCAATATGTAGAAGGCGGATATGATCGAAAAGTATAGAGTCATCGGGACCTACCTGGTTGTTTATTCGTCTTCTTTTATCATTCATAGTCGATGAATGTTTTGAAAATATTAAAAGTTGAGGGTTGGGCTCGAGTTAACACACTTTGTTGTTCCAGTGGCGTACCGGAACACCCTCACATTCTTTAATTATCCGAAGCGTTGATAAATGATGGTATAATTCAGTTCAATGAGTCTAAAACGATCTCCATTTCTCAAGATACAAGATTTATTACACTAAGTGCCAACTTAGAGTGGAACACAGCAAGCATAGAGCTACTAACGAGACTTGGGGACAAGGGAGATTACGACCTCGTCTTCGAGTCACGTAAGTACAAATCTAAGTGATTTATGAAAATGTCTCCAAAGCAGGACCCGAAATGCCGAAACGCCTCCTGTCATACGGATGTCTCTTTAGAATTGCCTGTATTTGGGAGTTTCTGGAGTTTCTCTAGGTTCATTGTTAGGAATGTGTATTGTATTCTGTAGTATATTGAATGCTAGGTCTTGTTGTGTTTTGATTTGTATTTCTTTCTCGATAATGAATTGATAATTGAATTTATGAATGTTTTGGTTTTCCCAGATGTCCATTCGGATTCCTTTATTGACTTGTTTTATGAGTTTGATGTTTTCTGTATGCTGTACACTCTGTACCCTTTTTTTTTCATAGCTGCTTATTTTTTGTGTCATTCTCGAATTCGGCTTATAAGTGATGTTGATGTTCAAGGATTTGAGGATGTTCGTTAACTTTTTGGTTTGGTGATCTTTGTATGTGAATGCAGTCCATCGTTGTGTTGTTTTATCTGTTGCAGTAGTTCCTTGTTCTGCATTTTTCGTTTGATTCTATTTTATAATTCATCTATTATCTTTTGTGTGTATCCTTTCTCGTTTGCTTTTGGTATATAATTTTCATTTCCTTGTTCTGGGCGTCATTCTTAGCATTATGTATATGAATGCGTTATAGGCAGCCATTTTGTGTGATGGTGGGTGCTTCGAACATTCGATAATGGTGGTGCTTGTTCGAACCACCCACCATCACACAAAATGGCTGCCTTTAACGCATCCATTTACAGAATGCTAAGGATACTACTCAGCAATGAAGCCCGGAACAATGAAAAGAAAATTATATACCAAATAGCAAACGAGAATGGATACACTAAAAAAATACAGAAAAGGAGCAAACTACTTGAACAGATAAAATAACACAACGATGGACTGCATTCACATACATAGGTCATCAAATTATCTGACATGAAGCGTGGAGAATGAGAAATGCTGAATTCCTCATCCTTAGGTTCATACAAGGTAGAGCCTGAAGGTCAGGTAGAAATCCTGACCAAACAAATGCAGAAGGCTGTCATTCTAAATTCACCACCGAGGTTTCCATTGATCAGAAAAACCAACTCAATACAGTAGTCTGAGTAGTTTCTGCGAAGTTCAAAAAGGAAAATCTTGTCATTCCATACGTTGTTTCTCCTCTCTTTTGGACGATATTCATCTCATCTGGAGCTGAAAACTACATGACAAATATTGTCTTGCTCTGATGCTCGAGAAGAACTACATCAGGCTTATGAGCTTGTATGAGCCTGAGGGTGAGGAATGAATAGTTCCAATGAATTCGGCACTTCTCATTCCCTACAACAGATTCGGTATCCCCTGGAGGGTAGGACTACATCGGTGTATCGTCAATACTGTAAACTTGCCGTACGTGGTAATATATAGAACTTCATGATTTCAAGGAGAACAAAATTAGGGCTCATAACTTCACTCAACAACGTCTCAACATAATAATGACAAGGAAAATATTTGAATTTGATTGCATTTTTTTCTAATTATTTTCCAAATTACTTCTTAAATCATTTCGTCGGCAAATTAATGGCCTGAGATGGCATGTTCACTCCTTATTCGAAAATAATATGATCGCCAAATTCTAGATATACTCAATCTGTTTTTGAATAGCTGAAATATTGATTCAAAAAATAGCAGAGATTAATTGTACAAATGTTCATTACTTTATGAAGTGTTATGGTGAAAATTCTACACCTGTAATTTTGAACCAATCAAAATATCGCATTCTGACAAATCACTATAGCACAGGAGGTATTTTAGTGGAAATTTTTTCTCGTGGGATACCCAACAGTGAATTATACTGGAAATTTTTTGATGTTCACAATGACAGACTATTTTTGATAGATTGTTTTGTATTCGTTCATAAAATATTTTGTTTTGATACATTCAATATTTAGACATTAATTTATTCACCTTTTTCCCATTCAGTACTTTCAATTTTGCTTAGTTTAGATGCAAATATTCGTGGACAATTCGAAACAAATTTTCTTTCTTCAAGTTGGAGCCACAATCCTCCAATAATAATCCTCCAACAAATAAGTCGTGGTACGATGATTGAATATTACATCAGACAATTTCACGCATATTTTGCATATAGTATGATTTTCAAATCGATTCATTTCTTAAACAAAGAATTTTGTTGGTTTTACTGGCTGTGAAAATTCTTTATTGCAAAAAATTATGAGTTTTTTTTGATGTTTTGAACTGTCAAAATACAAGGATCACATCCTATGATTGATGCTTGCTGACGCTGCGCTGGTTATAAATTCCATACCATCAAAGCGCGCATAACCCACATTGATAAAAATGCAAAAAAACAATTTTCTACCATCTGTAGTTACTCAAAAATTGAAGAATAACCTATTTTCTATCTTGAAATGGTATTCCCATTCAACTGCAATGAGTAGAAATTACCTATTTGAAAGCCTAAATAATTGCTGCCAAAGCTATGACGCGCTGTGAATCTATTTATGCAGCTTCTCGAGAAACCTCTAAAATTATAATTTTCGACCACTTGTCGTAAGCTCAAGTAACTATAAATTAAAAGAATATTAAATTTTTTGTCCCTAAATGGCACTTTTGAGATACTACAATCAGTAGAAATCAACAGTTTATAGGCTAAAGTCCATTGTTGTGAAGAAGGCAAAATGAATATCATTACGTAATCTGTTCTTGTAGGTATGTATCTATGAAACCACATTTTTTTTTCATTTTCTACCACTTGTAATAATTTTCTCACCGAATACCATGCGAGGTCAAATTAATATCCGGAAATAATTTGACGTCTAGTGGTATTAGTAGTGATTAACCTCTTTAATAATATTTTCATTTCCTGACTATGCGGTGTCATGTATCTACATGTTAACATTCCCCCCAAAAAACCAAATGATTGATTTAACTTTGACGACATTTTCCTCGCCAATAATTCCCTAACTAACATTTTCAGTTAGAATTACGTTAGTTTGACTTTCGATTAGGTCGCTGACTTTTTCGGAAAAAAAGATGTTTACGTTATATTTGACTCATATTTACCAATGTGAATTAGTCGTCAAAAATTAGAACATTGGAGTATTGGAAAATATTAACCACCAAGTTTAGTGGTAGTTACGGAAGACTGTGTTTATTATTTGAATTTCATGTGCTATGTGTGTTGTTATAAAATGGCTAACTGATTCAAAATTCTTGCGACAATAAAAAGGAAGGGTGCAACCAGCTTTTAACTGTAATATAGTTTCAGAAAGTATATGCTTCATTTCCACCCATTCTACACATCAATCTATAATATACTTACCGTATGCCTCTAAGTTTTTATTATTTTCCCTAAGTTTTCACTTGTATAAAGTTCTCCATTATAATTTTTATATTTTTCAGATTGTGGAAGGTAACAAATACCCAAAAAGGTCGATAAAAAACTGATTTTTCTCTACAAAAAAAAAGACTATCGTTGAATTGTTATTTTCCTTTCATCTATGTTTGACATTTTATTGTCAATTTCACTACCAGAAATAAATCGACAATGTTGTCACTTATGAGTTAGTTGATACTTTGGCGTTCAATATTTGAGGCAAACGCTACCATACTACTACATTTTTCTTTTGAATGCGTTTCTCCCCCTCACTTGGAATGAAGGTCCTGAATCGTTAGATGTCTTCGTATGATATACCTAAATTCCTATGAATTCCTTCTTATTCCTGAAGTTCATCAGGGCATTTTTGAAAAATAGGTTACTTCTGAAATGCATTTTTCTCAGAGACATGAAAATTCAGAATGTTCCATATACTATTCAGATTACTATTACAGATTGATTTACATGAATTTCAGGAATCCTAAAATTGCAAGGTCTAATTAATAATTTCAATAGTATATACCTATCTACTATCTTCTCATCAAATTAATCAATAATAGTTTTATGTCATTTGCAGATCCAGCAGGCTTCTTCAATACACTTTCCAAGTTCCAGCTGACAGCTGATTAACGGAAAAACAGATTTTAAACAGAACAGTAGTTTCAACAGAAAAATCTCAGTGATAATGTCTTCTACACCACTGGTCGTTATTCCAGCACGCGCCAGACATGGCACACTGCCTGAATATGCAGCAAATGTGTCTTTTGAATACTAATTAATGAAATAATAAACACGGTTTATACTTGTAAAGGAACAAAAGAAGTTTCAATGGTCAGTGCAGGTGGGTGAAATGTTAAATCCTGGTCGCAGCGGCGGCTTTTTTCTTTTATCTTCATTCTAGCAGGTCGATAACTTGAAACTGCCACAGGAAATATATAAATAATTATAAATGGTTTTTCATGTGTCAGGAAAATGAGTATGGTTGTGCAGCAGATATAATAATGAAGACATACTTATCTATTTTGGAATCAAATAAAATATATTGTACAAATTCATATTTGATAATAATCTTCTGGAAGTAAACGTCGTCCAGTTTTCACATAAGCTTTCAATTGATCTGAATATATGAATTTTAATCATTCATACATTTTTCTAGTAGGCTGCTTAGCCACAATAAACCCTTGCGGGTTGCGGTGGAGGGTCGAATAAACCCACTCACTTTAGACCTTCAGACTTTATACCTTAGTAGGCTGCTTACAAATATTTCTACACAAAGATGAAATATAATTCTTGGAGTTTACGCAGATTCAAAATGTAGTTCTCAAAACTGATTCAGACAGCTTCCGATATTTTTTCATTGGTATTTTTTATGATAAGAGAGTTTCTGAAAAAAGTTATTCGAAGACTATTGACTACAAATTTTCAATTTCATAATGGTTGTGAAAACGTTTCGGAGAAACAAATTATAAAACTGTATTTTTCCCAGAAATGTTTTCAAAGTGTTTATAAAACAGCTATAAATAGGAAATTGGCACCGTTTTATAAAACATTATAGTCTTTAATAATATTTTGTAACGCCTTCTGCAAACACTACAAAACATTTCTGCAGTTACTATAAAATTTTTCTAACACTCTCAAAAAGTAGTTTCGTAAAGAAACTTATAAAATAATTGAAATACAGTTTTTTTATTAATTCCAAGTAAGCGTTATAAAATATAATGCAGCCTAAAGCGATAACGATAATATAACAAAGTGTTCAAAATGTTTTATCAAAGGCGCAAGAAGTAATTTTGTATTGGACACTAGAAAAATATAACAAATAGGTCACCAACTAAAAACTAACAAATAGAAAGGTTGGGGCCATTTTATAATTTCGCTTTTATACGTATAAAACCGATAAGGACATTGTTTGTGCTTTATAGATTGATATTTTAACTGCGAATGAAATTTTATTGACAAATATATAGCTTATTATTAGTAAAATTCAAGCGCGCCACACTTTTATTAAAATTTTTCGAAAAAATTATTAATTATACAAAAATTCACTCTGTTGCAAATTAACTTACTTTTTTCTAAATAATATAATCTTATAATATCTATATACTTTTCATCTGCAAATATTACTATATGTGCAGTATTTCATATTTTCAACTTATCTAATGTCAGTATTCTGAATTGCTATCATTTTAAAATGGCGTCATTCTATATCAATAGCAAGAGTTTCAATGTATTTTAGCGTCTATGTTACCCCTATAAAACTGTTAAGAAACACTTAGTTCTAAAAATAAATATTATCTGTCGGCATGTTTTGGCTAAGGAGCTTCTTCCATCGATTAAAAAGGCTGAATTTCGAAGTAGTTGGTGGTGCTCCACTTAAATCGACGGATTTTAATCATTAATTATCCTGTTTTCAGCAAGAACAAAATTGAAGCACTAGGTTGCGTGGGTCTTCGTCTAAAACGAACCACTTTTTTTAATGTTGTTCCAATGACCAATATTACAGGACTTTATTAGGTATATAGTTATTGGGATGCTAGTCAAACAAAACTTGACAAATCATACTTCATTACACGATCTCTAAAATCAATGTCAGCTGGTTCTTCTCAAGTGGTGCATTTTATTCTTGGCGACAGCAAAGAAAAATGCTGTAAAATTTCTGAAAAATAATTTACTTCTATAGGAAAATATATTTTATTAGTTAGTTGTAAAAACGTTTCTTCGATAATTTCGTGACTATTTTATAATGTATTTATAATTTTATTTTATAAACGTTTCTATGCCAATTTTATAAAACACTTTTATTGTCTACAACTGTATTGTGTCCATGGCACCTTTTATATATACAATTAGCATTTTGGAAATAATTATAAAATACCAACAAAGTAAAACTGTTGCAGGACCATTAAATTATAAAACAATTTTGATGGTTGAGTACTACCTCAAAGATATGGAAAATTGTTGTTCGTCACACATTCTGATATAAAATGATATCAAGGAAATCGAGTATGTTAAATATTTTAATATTTAATAGGAAAAGCACAAACTTTTGACTTTTCGAATAGAAGCTTTTTTTACAATATCTCATGTTAAACTTTTCCGACAAAAATTATATTCAAAATTACTCCAAAAATTCTGCGCAAAAACTGATTAGCTTTCCTTTGGTTACGAGGACATACGAGAAAAACTGAAAACGTGGAAATCATATTTTTTTATTTCTTCTCCATCTATGAGAAAATAATTATTTTGAAATGAAATTTCGAAACAATCTACGGAAAACAACTACTTTCCCGGCTAAAACCACGCTGGACATTGAATTATATCTGACAGACATTTATGCAAGATACCTCACAGAGGTTAGTCTTGTGGATGTTTCTCGTTCATCCAATAGCAGGACTATGCTGAAATCGATTGAGTAGATCACCTACATACAATCGAGGAGAAATACATTCAAATGAGAAAATGAATATTTCGAATAGGACACAGATCGTGGTAACGTGCTGGCCAAAAGTACGGTCCATTATTGCCAATCCACCTATCATAAAATAATTGATAGAGTGATATGCCTACGATCCCGCAATTATGAATCGGTGTCTGATACTTGCAGTATCCCTGACCATTCAAAATTTCATCATAGACGTACAAACGAATAATCCCATTGTGTTCAATAGCACAATGAACGTTAAAACTCCAACTTTTTTGGAAATATCAGTCACGGGTACCTACTGTGTAGATTTTCATCAGCCCAAAAATGAGTATTATGACAATTACTCAATATCCTTTGTCTTTCAGGAAAATGTGGAGTTTTGTGACTTTTTATTAGGAACCATTCACGAAAGTCAATTCGATGATTCAAATCCGTGTCTTTCAGATGATGTACCAGATGGTATTTGAGCGGTTTCCATTAATGCTTTCTTACACGCTTTATATTACCTTCACCTGTATGTATGTATGTTTGTAACTCTCAAGCTCAAGATCTGTATTTGACAGAATTACCGACATTATTGCTTGATCTATTCGCGAGCAGATAGCGCTGTACGAAAATATCAATGGTCATTTTTCTAAACAATATACGGCTGATTGATCCCAAAGTTTAAATAAAATAAATATAGTTTAGCAAGACTAAAAAACACGCTTTCACAGCATGCGAAACTAAAAAATGAAAAATAAATATAATTTAAAAAACTAAAAAACACGCTTTTAAAGAATATGGCACTAAAAAGTTCAAAATATTTTTTTTAATAAGATTAAAATAAAAACGAACGAAAAATACTAGTATTATTGTGAAAGAAGTGTGGGCGCTTTGTGCCATATTTTTTGTATATCAAGCGACCGTCGCTTTTTTTCACAATAATGCTAGTATTTTTCGTTCGTTATTGTTTTAAGCTTATTGAAAAAAATCTTTAACTTTTTAGTTCGATGTTCTTTAAAAGCGTGTTTTTTAGTTTTCTTAAATTATATTCATTTTTTCAAAATACGGTGAGCGGATATGGGTTCAACTGGAAGGTTTTTCTCGCAATACTTCTAAAGCCGCATTCGGATTAGCAGCAAAATATCCAAGAACATTTATTTTCAGATCTTCATTATTCATTTGAGGCTTTCGTTATTTTTGGAAAAATTTATCCATGATGCGAACAATTTTTTAACAGTTTTGTAACCGTATTGTGATTCCGTTTGAGTTTTTTCGGATACATTTCGTCATATAACACCTGCATTTCCGGTCACCATAGATTGTAATCAAATTTGAAAAATCTTCGATCGTATAACCTGAACGGGACATATTACTCACGGATTCATAAAATACACTTATACAAACGGCAACATGTATGAATCAACAACTACCTTCATTTGTTCCCAAATCATTCCTATTGTATTAAACGATAAATAGAAAATTTCATCCAATACACTAGATGCCCATGAAATCGGTGATGCTGTAAATGATAATTTGTTGTGGAGAAAAAATTGTTAACTGACTGTAAGTTAACGGAAATGTCTCCTAACATATTTTGGAACAGTTTTTTATATTTTGTGTATGAAGACAATGCAGGTTTTTTTTTTGAATCTCCCCTCTTTTATGAAACATTCAGAAAAAACTTTTTTTGATTCGTTATTTATTGATACTTCATCTGAAAGAATGTCATAAGTAGAAACCATGACGTTCTATTTGGTAAAACTGAGTTTTGGCTTTCTACTACTCCATCTGATACAAAAAAATGGATCAGAGAATCTTCCAAAGAAAGGAAGGATTAATCAATTTGAAAATAAGTAACTCGATATACAAACTGAATAGAGAAAAGTATCTTCTGTATAATTCAGTGTTCATATAGAAGTATTTGTTTCGAAAGAATTTTTTCTTTCGTGTAATTCAATGTTTATATGAAAGTAGCTGTTTCAGGAGGACTCTCTTTCAGTTTGTGTCTGAAAGTTACTTCTTTGCATGATCTACACATCCATGTATAAAGTTACTTATTTTCAAATTGATTAATCCTTCCTTTCTTTGGAAGATTCTCTCATCCATTTTTTTGTATCAGATAGAGTAGTAGAAAGCCAAAAACTTATTTATGTATTCTATCAAAATTCTGAATTTTATTGGGGAATCAGTTGAAAGAATATCTAGTTTTTTCAAGTCTACAAATAAATATCTATAGAACGGTGTGGTTTGAGGTCGATCAAATAAACTTACATTATAATTGTGCCAGGTATTCAAAAATGTGAAAATATACAGGGTGTTACATTCGAATTAAGGATGTTGGTTCAGATATAACCGGAAGTGTTGGAAATATGTCATCATTTTCAGTCGATGAAGAATATAAAAAAACTCATGATCAGCCAATTTTCAAGATATGAAATACGGCTAACCGATGATCATCTCGCTGTACCCCATATACCGGGAGTCAACGAATCTATTAGACAAGTTATAATTTCCAGACTATTAGGTGTATCAAACTGAGATTTGGTATAGGTAAATGGATAGTGAAGATATTTTTCACTTTCGTTCACTTCCAGTGGCTCCAGTTCTGAATTTTTAAATAAGGGAACATCCCGAATATTAAAAAAGCAATTTATTTCCAACAAGAGTACCCAGCTACAGGAAATGCTATTATTACAGAGTATATATGAAATAAATATTAAAAATAATGAAATATAGAAATGTATAAAAGTGAATGCTGAAACAAAGTATATATAAAATATTCGTATACGTAGAATTTCAAAAAAGGAATAAAAAATTGAGTATATAACAAAAAAAATTACAAAGCATGCAATGTAGCAGTACTGACACAAATGTTATTTATAGTATTTATTATTAAAAGTGATTATGAAAACATGATACCAAGGCGTTCAGAGATTTTACTGAAGCTACTGCTTCTACTGAAGCTAGTGTAAAATTCAATGGTGATAGTAGCATAACATCTGTGCGTAATGTTTCGCAATAGAATTTCAGATTGTGTCGACCTTCACTTCTTGGTACTAAGAACTTGATCTCGGGTAAAAGAACCGTACTGTCAATATTGTTGTTTACTAATTTATGCAGGAATTTTATACCAAAGATAACTCTCTTAATTTCCAAAGATGTATCGAATCGTGTTAACAAAATGTTATGATCGATGCCTCTCGTGGGGTATTATCCATCAACTTTCGGATATAAGTATTTTAGGAACTTCCTTTGCACGCTCTCAATTGATGTTTTTTGGTAGTCGTAAACTGGATTCTATAACACAGAGCCATACTCTTAGATCTGGCATACGCAAAATATAGCAATTTTGAGGTGGCAATACTTTTGAACTTTTTGCCATTTCTGTAAATGAATCCAAGCATCCTATTTGCATCAGCAGGTATATTCCTTATTGTGTTGTAAATGTTAATTTACTGTCGTATGTTATACCAAGATCTTTTATCTCAAGTACGCAGATTGATGTATTGTTAATTGAATAATCGTACATTAAATTATATTTGGATTTCTGAGACAATTCTGGATCATAAAGTGACATAGCACTCAAGAAAGTGCCAAACCATAGCCACGTGGCTACACCATCGGTATGGTGTACCCAGTATAAGGATGGGCAACACTTGTTCACCAAAAGGAAGAAATACAAATGGACAAAGCCACCAGAAGGAGCGAGCTGTACGTTTGTGGTTTCAATTAATAGATATTGCATTTACAAGAAAACTATCAAAATCACCACGGAGGCAGCTATGGCTACCTGCGTCCGAGTCTGGAAAATTTTGTACAAATATGAAGGTAATTGAGTGTCTTGATATAGATTAAGAAGTTAATAATCGGATATAACACTCAAGAAAGTGGCAAACCATAGACACGTGTTTCGGGCTTTCGGTCTATCATCAGTATGAGCGGCCAAGTGTCAGTATGGGCAAAACTTGGTTACCAAAAGAAAGAATTACAAATGCACGGAGCCATACTTGGCTGCACGAAACAATGATTTTAAAAATTTTTGTCTGTTCTTCTGTGCTTTTGTGCGATTCATAAACAAAAAAAATTAATCCAATTTTATGAAATCGTCGCATATTTGCTGGAGAAAATACAATAAAAATATGGCTTGACTGATACTTTGGTTATCTTAATTTATAGTTTGTGAAAGGATTTTCTCATAAATGAAAAATAGGAAAATTGATGTTCAGTGATGTTCAGAGGATTATTACTGCCAAACTACTCATTGGTCACGAACCGATATGAATTTTTAAAGACATGTCCAGTGAATTCACAAAACAAAAATATGCTCGAATAATATTCAGATGGGCACCCCCAATCGAGAAACATCGATGTAAAAACGTACCTAATTATTTGAGCACAGCATTCGAGAACGGATCTACGAATATGTGGGTGTTCAAGCAGGCCTGAAGAACAAATTGATTATATATTTGCTTACATGATTATAGTTATTAGAGAAAACATTATCTGGGATGAGGAGTGGCCTAGCATGGATTTTTAATGCAGAACACTTTTAAATACCGGATAATTATTTAGTCTTTCATCAGATAAATGGAAGCATGAAGATATCTGTGCGTATACGTCAAGTTTATTGGGGCCGCATGATTTAATAGTATCAGTTTCTCAGCTTGAGTAAATTAACCCGATGAGAGTTGATTGCCTTTTATTAAAATGTTAATGTATCGAGTGGGTATCGAAAAAGCGAAGAGTGACGCCACAAATTTTGTGGATGATGTTCATTCATACTAACGATTGTGTGGGTGTAACAAAATAAAATTGTGAGGATTTGGTGATGTATATGAATATTGTTACTATGAAACGTTCCATTGAAAAATTAGTTCGTTCCTTCAATTGTGTGATGTTAATTATCGAATTTTTCACTAAACTGTTCGGTCAAAACAAGTTGAGGATTTGTCTTTCTTCTATACAGGTCGTTTCTTTTTATCACGTGGTAATATTGCTTTATTCTAAACCGTGTGTAGTAACCATATGTAGTAATTATTATTACTGGAGTATTTCCCCAACACCAAACCGTTATTTTAAGACTTGGACAAGTGTTTCGATCACCAAGTGATCATCTTCAAAAGGAAGTTTGATCATTCTCTTGAATTTTGGTTTTCCTCTTGGTGATCGAAACACGTGTCTGGGGTATTGAAATAACGGTTTGGTGTTGGGAAAAAACTCCAATAATATTCAGATATGAAGACGATTAAATGGGAAACAGGTAACTATCTTGGGAAACAGTATAATGATCAGATAAAATTTACAGGGAGTCTAGCCCTTCGTGGGTTATACAGTGAAAATTAAAAATTCTGCTTTTGGCTTTTACCAATACAATTGTTATTTCAGAAAATATATAAAAATTGAAAAAGGAATCTCAACTGTGTTCGGAATTTACCATAGTGATGTGAGAATAAACCTATGAGTGAACTTATCGAATCAAAAAGCCACCATCAACTTTTTTTTGAATACTCTTTTATTACAAATATTGATGAAGCGATAATTCTATAGTATATCATATCGATATTTTAATAGCGATTCATTTAAAATGAATAGTATAATCAGTGACAACAATCAAACAGAAAATAATTCATTTAATAATCAATTCCACATGATCAACTACATCAAATGCTTGGATTAACGACGTCTTTGTTAGATGCAAATATGTTGTCTGTCCATACACTTTCAGTGGCAATTTTTTAGCATGGGTTTAATGCTATTACAGCCATTTCTTATCCTTTATATTAGTCGTCGAAAACCCTTTATTCTTTAGGTAACTCCAGATAAAATATCTAAAGAAGTAAGGTCGGGGGATCGAGTTGGCCAGGCAATTGGTCCAATGTTTTCAATTCATTTCGTTGGGGATATTGCAACTAAATGATTTTTTACTATTGCTGTATTATGGGGAGGGGCAGCGTCTTGTTTAAAATATTGTATGTCACGATGGATGTTTTCAGTGGCAATTCATCTAAGCAGCCATCAAACTCAATGGATAAACAATGTGGATAAATGGCATCATTCAACTGCTCATCTTAAAAATGTTCATTTGTTTCATTCCACCTATAATGGAAGTTTCTGTTGAACCAACTATTGTTGGTGTTGATTCATTCGTACATTCATTTTTTTTACAAAAATTTTTTTCCTATTTCTGCGCCTTAACTACTTCGCAAATCGTACTCTCCTTTCACAATTTTTTCCATTAATGGAAGATGAACTTAGCGTATCGTGTATCATTTGTGGATATTTATTTGTTATTTTCATTAAATATTTCTGGTAGATTATACAGAAATCCATAGTTCGTGGGTGTTTTCTCGCAGAGAATAATTTTTATTAGAGATATATTGTAACTGACCAACTTCGAAATGATTTTTTTATATATTTGCTCACCCAAAACATTTATTTGGTTCCTCATATCTCCAGTAACAACACAGTTGTTTTATTTAGTTGGTAGTTTCATTTCTGTTATATGCACCACAGTTCCCCAAATTCCTTTCTAATCATCTAATACGACAATTCGGGTATGATATAGCTCACCATACAATTTCTTGCCAGAAGTGGATTTCTATTTGATTTCACATAAGTAAATGAATAGCATATCAGTCCTTTCGTCATCTGAACAGATCTTCAATAGGTAATCGGGTACTTGGGAGGTATGTCAATGAATTAATACGTTTTAAAGAAAACAAAACAATATTCAAAGGTCGGTAGCCGAGCGGTTCGACGTGGGTGCTTTGTTCACTCACTCGAATTGACTGCCGTGTTGGCCGGTGGTTCAAGCCCCTGTCTGAACGATCGATTTTCACTTGCTATCGTCCAACCCGTGTTAGGAATCACACGTTAAAAGGTAAGACCTCGTTAATCCTTAGCTCGCACAAGTTGAGACTTCTGAGAGTTGTCGTTCGTAGTAGTGTGACAACTGGTTAACGGAAAACGACAGGGCCGTTAATAAAAATTGTTGTCACTCTTGATACTAGTTATTTTAAATTGAAAGCTACAAAAATGTCAAGCATCGTGATTTTATCGCTTAATTAATGTTTGTGATGGAAGAGACAGGTCCATATTTGAAAAAAAAGTTGATAGTGGTGTTGACACGAAACGATTAAACAAAGATATCTGTGTCAACGTTATAAATACTCTTTGTTTCCATTTTTTATATCCTGTGAAATAACAATTCAATTCGTGAAAAACAGTATTTTCAGTTTTCCTTGAATAACTCTGGAAATTTTCATTGATCATTGTACTGTTCTACAGGATAGTTACCCTTTTAAACGGTTTCATTTAGCTTGCTCTGTGGATCCCCTTCTTATTGACAGTTTGATCTGATATTTGGTACACACATTTAGTTTTGATGACGACATAATTTCATGAATTCTGTATCATCGTAAATCCAAGATGGAAACAGTTACCTACACAATGTTGGGTTACATACTTTCTCGCAACGACCTTAGCATGGGTATCAAATGACAGTGCTTGACTACAAGAGTAGTAGCATACTTTGAAGAAGATGCAAATCCAATATAATCTATACAAAGAACTTTGTCAACTCACAATTGGGATACAAGCATGGATTTACCACCCAAGTCAAGATTTTGTATCGTGTCGAGGACTGTGTGGCGTTAAGGTAGCTAAAACTGTGTGTTATTATTTTGAATAAAAATTATAAACTGAAAACTTGAAAATAAAATATGTAAAAAACAATTCGTTGAACGGTTTTATTGAAAAAAAGATAATATTGATGTAGATAATGTATTAAAAACTAAAAAATAATTTGGTAGGTCCTAGGTAACAGTCATCACACCGCTCTCCTCGACAATCTACGGTCTTGATCAGATTGTTCTCAGTATTGTTCTCATGTATGGAGCTTCGCCCCTAACCTAGATTCCATCTAGAAAAGAGCTACCTGCCTTATTGGAGACACGAACATCATTTGCAACCTTGATAGTCTGGAACATCGGAGAAGGGTTGGAGATTTGTCTCTCTTCTATAGATACTTCCACGGAAAGTGTTTAAGTAACTTGGCACATTTGATTTCAGCACCAAGTACGGTTCATATCAGAATTATGCGACCGACTGTGGCTGTTCATCGTTTTGACATTCAACTCAGTACACCTCGAACTTCACTGTTCAAGAACTCTTTCATCTGGAGAACTGCGTTCATGTGGAATCAACTTCCTGAGAACGTTTTTCAAACTACATTTAATCTCCAGCGATTCAAATCCAATGTGAATCGCTATACTTTCGCACCGCTCTGAGAGCGCCTTGAAGATTTTCCTGTAGCGCTTGTGTTTCGTTCTTAAAAAAATTAGCCGTATACAAATGGAATTTATTGGAATCAATAACTTTTTTTGTGTGGTGACGTTTTACATAACAATAAGCTACTTTCCCTACATATCTAAGCACAACAATACGAGTATCTCAACTCTAATGGGTCCCTGATTCAATGAAATATAAGTGTATTTCGGATAAGCTTGAAAACTTCTGAAAATGAGGAATAGTTCAGAATATGTCAAAATTAGACACCTAATTGGTGAGTATTGTTCTTCGGATAATTATTATTTCATGAAAGTCATTTTTTGGCGAAGCAAATCACAGTTTTTCATCAATTTTTATATGTTTTGCCACCTTCCAGATTGTGGGAGGTGCTAACCCCAAAAAAGTCGATGGAAAACTATCAAGCACACTTGTCTCGTCATTCCATTTGGATTCCAGGACATCGGCTACGGAGGCACATCTTTACCGGCAGTAGGAGGTTGGAGTATTGTCCTCATGTATGGAGCCCTGCCTCCAAACATACCCTGAAGTTGCTGGATTCCATCCAGAAAAAGGCCATCCGCCTGATTGGAGACGCGAACATCACGTGCAACCTTGATAGCCTGGAACATCGAAGGAAGCTTCGATATTTGCCTCTTCTATAGTTACTTTCACGGGAAGTGTTCAAGTGACTTGGCACATTTGATTCCACCAAGAGCGGTATATATCAGAAATATGCGACAAACTGTGGCTGCTCATCGTTTCAAGGTTCAACTCAGCACACTTCGAATTTCACTGTTTAAGAATGCTTTCATCTGTAGAATTGCGTTTATTTGGAATACACTTACTGAGAACGTTTTTCCAAATGGATTTAATCTCCAGCGATTCAAATCCAATGTGATTCGCTACTTTTGCACAGGCACCGCTCTGAGAGTACCTTAAAAATTTCCCAGTACTACCCGAAATCTCTCTGATCACATTCTTCGATTATTATTAGAATGTGACAAGAAATAAAAAGCAAGTACGTTTTAGACCACACGACTGAAGTAAAACTTCTTCAGCTCCATCTATATGTATGCACCTTCGGGCGTGTGAAAACACGCCCGAAAAAGCCATCGTATGGCAAAACGTGTCCCTTTTCGGACGCGAAATTAACATTGAAATCTCCTGCTAAAATTAGTGGCAACGTATGATAGTTTTCTACTAATCTTCAGAGCCTACTCGACCGTAATTTTATGATCGCACCTCTTTCTCTTGCCCTTACAGTAATATACGAAACGTTACTCTCTCCTTTTCTATCTTCACTAACTTATACCTGCTTCTAAACTTCCGTTCGCCTCGTCCAATCACACTTTTCGTTATGCTCCCGTCACGCTTTCACCAGTTTACTCCCGAAGTCAAGCACACCTAAAGAAATTTTACTTCGAAAACCAAATGAGATGAATCGTCATTCGAGATTTTAAATGTAACAAACTGTTGCACCACAAATTCTCTAGGCTGAAATAAAGTTCAGATCGTATCAATAGCATAAAGAAGATCCGTTGAAATGTCTTCACAAGGATAACCCATTCCAGATTACCTTCATTTAGTACGTCGTGCATCAAGATCTGGGTTTTGCTTATGAAATTTAATGGTCGCATACCTTATTATTACCCACACGATAATCTATACACAATATTTAATATTACACTGCAAATATTAACCGAGCCTGATTACTGTAATTTCAATAAATCACGAGGATAATATATTATTAATATTTTGCGTTGGTGGGCACAAGTTCTTCATTTATAACATTTTTACTGACAGAGAGTCTATTATTGTTATTTATCCTATATTAAAGTTGGTAATTATTAGTATAGTTAATTGAAGTGAGGAATTTTACCTTAGACAAGTTAGTTAGAAAGGTCTCAGATTTTTTTCGAAGCGTTACATTGCAAGAGAGTGCAGTCATACATGCATAATTTGCACAATACCAATTTCCTTGCGAAATCGAAGGCTTAATCAACATGGTTTGTCGTGAGACTGCTCTATCAAAAAAATGCGTAAATTAGAAAAATAATGAGTATTTTCAATAACCTGTGAAATATAAAGTCAAAGGTCGTGTTGGGTGCTATACGAATATATTAAATAATAATAATGAGAGAAGTGATGGGAATGAAAATATGAGTTATCTCTTGAAGGATATATGAGTGTCATTCTCTTGAAAAATACTCCTAAAATATTTGAGAAACCATTTAGGAGTCGGAATCAATTGTAAATGATGACAATGTTTTTCACAGTAGATAGATATTCACTAATCAAAATACGAGTGAATTATATGATGATTTCATTATTTCAAAATTGTTTTGTTCAATTTCCGGGTTATGCCGTGGTCTTCTTTGGTTATAATCTCCAAACTTTTCAACTGTAACTGCGGTAGTAATCTTCAGAGGCGTAGTCGAAATACTGTTCTTGACTTGTCAACTGAAACATATTGGAATTGTTTCTGCTATATATTATTTTTGCGGTAATCAGTTATTATGTGCGAACTGAAATATACCGTGCCTTAATGTTTCATCAATTTTTGTTTTCATTGAATAGGCATTGTCCCCTGAAAACTCGTCAGAGAATTATGCTCCATTATTATGCTTCAAATAAATTTGATTAGAACTGTAGGTATACATATAAGTGAACTGAAAAATAAGTGGTTATTTAAACTCATTGAAAGTGTATATTTTTTCTCCCTTTGACAGTAGTATATCACCAATTGAAGGGGTTATATTTTTAGGAGTGATTAATTTTTTGGGAAAGAAAGTTTTTGGCTTTCTACTACTCCATCTGATACAAAAAAAAGGGATGAGAGAATCTTCCAAAGAAAGGAAGGAAGTAATCAATTTGAAACTCTATACATGAATGTGTAGATCATGCAAAGAAGTAACTTCCACATACAAACTGAAAGAAAGTCCTCCTGAAACAGCTACTTTCATATAAACATTGAATTACACGAAAGAAAAATAATTCTTTCGAAACAAATACTTCTAAATGAACGCTTTTTTTGTATCAGATGGAGTAGTAGAAAGCCAAAAACTTTCTTTCCCAAAAAATTTAGTACCAACTTTCTTGATGACCACTACTAGCCATATTAGTCTCTCACCCTCATTGTTTACTCATAGAGAAACAATCATACCACTCTGCACATTCCATTATTCAATAAATGATGATTTGTGAAGTTATTTTCTGTTGTACTATTTTCAGCTTCTCTGTATTAATTTGTTCGTTATCGGGTAAATTTGTATCAACTATTTGGATATAACTATCTGATTTGAATTGTAAATTTTTGACATCCATGTAGATATTTTATTAATAATTGAATGTTTCGTTATTCTGATGATATTTACGATTGCCTCTTTCATTTCCATCAGCAGCTTGAACAAAGGTAATTATCATTACCAAACCTCTTTTTTGTTACTATCATAGTGAAATGTATGTTTCAGATATCCTTTTTTCAAATTATTGTAGGATTCTGAAAGTTAATCATTTATAGTTAATTTGATTCTTGTATATACTTCTACTGAATAAGTGAGCATTTTTCATTTTGGAACAGAGCTCATTAAGAGTTCATATAACGTGAAAATCCTCAACTATAAAACAATTTGAATCTTCTCAATCTAAACATGTATGTTTTACTAAAATTTGCCAATTTTAATGATTTTTTATTCATCGACGGAGTTCAGAATGTTCATAATAAGTGATGCACTGTTATCACGAGTGATCATTTCAAGAGGAAGATTAAAAAAAACTTCCTCTTGAAGATGATCACTTGGTGATCGAAACACGTGTTGAGGTGTTAAAAATAACGGTTTGGTGTTGGGATTGACCTCCAGTTATATTAATATTGAGTGATTAGTTTTCATCTATATTATGACACTATGTCATGGATCGTTGTTAATTTCATTCGTATCAATGACTCTGTAGGTAGTGAGTCAAGTAAGTAAGTTTCTCCAATTATCAAAATTTGGGTTTCAATAATGCTGTTTTGGAAAAAACTACAACATATCGTTCCCATCGGTAGTAGACAAGACAAATGATGTGAATGCGGTATGAGTTGGAAATGTCAAACAAAGGTGGTAATGCTCTCTCAAAAGGAATTATTTTCAACAAAACAATTTTCATAAGAAACACCAGCAAACTAAACACTTCAAGGAGAAATATTGAGTTAATGTCTATGGAAAATTTTCACTTATAATAGATATATGGGTATAACACATAGAGCTCCACGAAACATCAAATTTTCCTACAGGAATAACGAATGAAGAAAATTATACTAACATATTTTAATCTGCAACTGCATCGAACACGATGCAATTGCGCGTGTATCTAAAATGGGTGACTAAAATAAATTGATGTTTGTAGCCGTTACTACAAAGTGGGAGATCAACATGAAAAATGAGAAATAAAACTTCTTAAGTATGTTTCTTTACCACTTGTATTTGTAACGAACATTTTCAAAGGCTTATTGTATTCGTTTGAAAGTATCCTTATAAGAGAAAAGCGCAGTAACGTTAGTTACAACTACAATTTCAATTATCATTTTTCATAAAAGTATAATTATATAGATTTGACTCACAAAGGTGAAAACCATATCGTTGTTATACCCAATTACTCATGGTTTAGAATATCCCAATTTGATTTCTCTCAGGATTTTATAACTACCTGAAATGATCTCAAGCTCCAGGAAAATCAACTAAGTATTTTTCGCATAAAGTCAGTGGACATACTTTCTGGCTATAAATCAAGTCATCTAAAGAAACAATTCGTTCAGCCCAGTCTCAACTCCCTACACTGTAGGTTGGACTGATACCTATCAGAAAACAACTAATTCCCTGGCTAATACCACAATGAGCGTTGGATTATATCAAACATGTGAATTTCACTAGTTCGGACTTCCATTGTCTACTATATGAAATGATTTGAAATTCCTGAAACAACTAAACAAGAAGAATTAAAAATGAATAGCTGAAAATAACAATTATATTGAGCGAAAATAACCTGAAATGATAATAATAGTGAAATAAAATACAAGGAAAAATAGAATGATAAAACAAAAATTAAAATCAAAGAAATGAAAATGAAAATAAAAAGTTAAGAGATTACAAGCCACGTTAGTTCACGACGTTTCGATTGTTAGTATCTACAATCGTCTTCGGGTGGTGACTCATCACCCATCGTGAGATTGTTTGTATCTACAATCGTCTTCGGGTGGTGACTCATCACCCAACGTGAGATTTTTAGTATCTACAATCGTCTTCGGGTGGTGACTCATCACCCATCGTGAGATTGTTAGTATCTACAATCGTCTTCGGGTGGTGACTCATCACCCATCGTGAGATTGTTAGTATCTACAATCGTTTCGGGTGGTGACTCATCACCCATCGTGAGATTGTTAGTATCTACAATCGTCTTCGGGTGGTGACTCATCACCCGTCATCACCCCCGAGTCATCACCCGAAGACGATTGTAGATACTAACAATCGAAACGTCGTGATCTAACGTGGCTTGTAATCTCGTAATTTTTTTAAATTTATTTTCATTGTTATTTCTTTAATTTTAATTTTTCTTCAATCGTTCTATTTTTACTTGTATTTTATTTCACTATTATTTTCATTTCAGGTTATTTCTGCTCAATATTATTGTTATTTTCAGCTATTCATTTTTAATTCTTCTTGTTTAGTTGTTTCAGATAATTCAAATCATTTTATATACACACTTCGGAAAAGTCTAGGGATATTTTTAAAAATGGCAATAATTTTTTTTTAGATAGCTTAAGGGAAAAAAAGTTGACGGGTGATTATTAAACGAATGTAACTTACAACAAAATTTATTAAATGGTCAAAAATACTGAGTGCGCATATAAACAAAACTAAAAAAAAATATGGCTCTTCTTTGGCACCCCGAAAAAAAATCATAATACAAAAAAAATTGGAATCAGTACAAAGTATGGCCTCCACGCTGGTTTATTAGGGCCCTACATCTATCGTGCATCGACAAAATGAGATTGTCAATGTCTTGTTGAGGTACATTTGCCCATTCAGCGATTAAAAGCTCTCTCAATTGAAACGTTGTGTGAATGTTCCCCATATGCGGAGTAAGTCTTCGTTGAAGCATGTCCCACACATGCTCGATGGGATTCAGGTCCGGTGATTGTGCTGGCCATGGCAATACATCAACTCCTTCGTTGGTGAGCCAGTCAGTCACTAGACGCGCGACGCGTGCATTATGTGGAAGTTTTCACCAACAGCACCAGCAAACGGACGGACGATAGGTAGAAGTACTGTCGAGCTGTGAGGGAGCGATTTGGAAAAACGAGATCGGTTCTGCCGCCGATCATGATTCCGCCCCATAGCATTACTGTACCACCTCTATATGTGTGGACTTCCTGGACGTGTCTCAAACGTTCATTATTTCCAGGTCGTCTCCACAGTCTTACTCGACGAGAATCTGGATGAAATCCAAATCTGGATTCGTCTGTAAACAAAACTGTGGCCCAATCATTTGCATCCCAGTTTTGATGTTTTTGACACCACTCTAATCTTCTACCGCGATTGCCTCTCGACAAAGGTGGACATCTAAGTGGCCTTCTGTTGTGGAGATCTGCTTCGTGCAGTCGATTTCTGACAGTATCATGACCAATGGTTACCTGGTGCGTCTGCTGCAACACGTTAACCAACTCAGGTGCTGTGATTGTCGGTTGTCTTCTTGCGGTTAAGATCAAAAATCGGTCTTGAACTGCAATTGTAGCGCGTCCTCGCCCTGGATGTTGTTCGGCTGGACTGCCAGTTTCACGGAAACGCCACCACAATCGACTGATAACACTTTGGGAGACCTCCAAACGAAGAGCTACATCATTTTGTCGCATGCCACCTTGAAGAAGCCCTACAGCTCTATTCATCTCAGCCAATGGTAAGTGATGGCGTTCCATGTTAAAGCACAATATTTCCAGTTTAATTGCTGAGCAAGAACTGCATAGAATGTACAAACTCGACACTTTCAGATTATTTATTTTAGCCGAAAACCTACAGTTTGTAAAAAACTTGATAAAAGATTAGTTACCGTTTTTGCAGGCTTTGTTCAACCCATAGAAATCTACAGGGTGGTCGAGTGTACCAATTTAATCGAAATTAAACGACCTCATGCATTTATTTTTATGATATTTAGTATGTTATAAAAATATCCCTAGACTTTTCCGATGTGTGTATTAGACAATGGAAGTCCGAACTAGTGAAATTCATCATGAAACATTGTCAATCACCTTCAAATATCCGACATGTGTCAGTGCAGGATTCTTCATAGGATATGTGATTGGTTACCTCGTTCACAGGAAGATGAGGCGATGACAAACTTGTTGTTTGTTGTCCGTTTCAGCCTAGTTCAAGGAATGATACTCTGAAAGAATTCGATTTTCAGTTATCGGAAATCATCGACATTATGTTGATGATGGACACTACCTTGCACTGACGAGTAGTCAAAGAGCCCGTTACCGGTCTGCAAGTGTGTTCCAAAAATCAATTGTGGCAGTTGTATCGCCAACAGCATATGCAGGAATAACTTCAGTGAAGAATCCTGCACTGACACCTGTCGGATATGATCTAACGTCCTTCGTGGTATTAGCCAGGGTAGTAGTTGTTTTCTGATAGGTGTCAGTTCATTAACCTACAGTGTAGGGAGTTGACACTGGCCTGAACGAATTATTCCTGTAGATAATTTGATTTATAGCCAGTGTTCAAGTATGCCCACTGATTATATGCGAAAAGTTTTTTTTCCTTATACAAGAAATTAGGCAAATTCCGGATATGAGGTTGGTTACCTCGTTGACAGGAAGATGAGGCGATGACAAACTTGTTGTTTGTTGTCCGTTTCAGCCTAGTTCGAGGAAGGATACTCTGAAGGAATTCAATTTTCAGTTATGGGCAATGATTGATTTTATGTTGATGATGGATACTAAGAGCCCAATAATAGGAAATTGATTGCGGCACTGACACCTGTCGAATATAATCCGATATAATCCGACAGGTGTCAGTGCGGAAAACAACTACTTCCCTGGCTAATACTCCTCGTGGTATTAGCTAGGTGTCAGTTCATCAACCTACAGTGTACGGAGTTGAGACTGACCTAAACGAATTGCTCTTTTAGATGATTTGAACAAACAAGTAGGAAATGAAAGATTGACAGAAGAATGTTTGTACCTGACATGATGAAATCTAGATTTGAACTAGTATGACATCAAACACCCAATAATTTTACTTTCTTCTCAATTTCCTCTTGATACTGAATGATATAACTGGATAATCAATTATTTTTGTCATAGATTCCTTTCTCCGTTGTTATTGATGAAACTTCAAGAATAATAAACAAAACACATGTACCTAATTATCAATTTTTTGGTGAATAGTACAATACGCTATGTAGCGGTTTAATATATAGGTTAATGGTTCCCATAATTTTCAGTAGTCATTGTACAAGGAATATTCCTCAGTGGGATTTTCGACACCGAATGAGTTTCGGGAAATCTGATTTCTTTTAAACGCATAACTTGTCCCCAACTGTTCGATTGTGTTCTGAATTTCAATGATTAGTTATGAGCAATGAAGGACAGTGGACATGTCATTCTAAGAAATTCGCCAGTAAATTCTTTGTTATAATGTATTGGAAATTTATATTGCTTAGGGTGTTCCGCAAATTGCTAGAATAGAGAAGTTTTATATGAAATGTGAAATAGGTGAGTGAGTATCACTCACATTTCACTCACAAAATGTTTAATTTGAGAGGAATCTCAAACATTAGAAATCTAATGACGGTATATAGATCTTTAGCAGAATCAGTTATTAGGTATTGCATCTCCGGGTGGGGTGGCACATTTGACTGCACTCTGTACAGTTTGCAAGCCATGGAAAATACTATAATCAAAATAATTCTTAGGAAAAAAAACTTCATCAACTTTAACTATTTAACTCCACACTAGGAAAGTTACTATGAAAAATATAAATAGTTGATTAAAAGTCAGCTATGTATCTGGATGAAGATTGACGTATATGTTTGTACGTTTGTATTTTGTGTATGTATATAAGTTTATATGAACGAACCCATCGTTGTAATATAAATGTGAATAAAGACATGGATCCTTGTCACATCAACCGCTCTGAATACTGAAATGTAAGATTAGAAAAAATAAATAAATGAATAAAACAAATAATGAATGAAAAAATAAAGTAGGCAAAACAAGGAAAAAAATAAAATTAAATTAAAAAACAATCCTAAAGGAAAAATAATTATAAATCGATTGAATTTTATCATTTCCTACAAGAATTCCACTAGATATAATGTATATTTCCTTTGATATAAGTATATTTATATGTACAATATGATTACAATCCATTTTAATTACCTAATGAAAATCCTGAACTATTCCCAGGGGATGCAGAAAACAAGCGCCTAGAGTGCTTAGGAGAACCCTTGGGATAACTGTTATAATAATGTATGTTCATCTAAGTATCTTGTTATATCGAATTGCAAATAGAATTGAATTGAATTGAGAAAAAAATGCATTGATGCAATGGATAATATTTAGTTTCTGTATGTAAACATAACCTTGCAATAAAGCCAGCCTGATAGTTGGTGTGTGATCTTAGTAAAAGGAGGATCTAAGCTTCAGTTTCTGGCAATAGCTCTTTTTTAATGCTTGGATGGCACGAGAAAAATATTGAAATTGATACTTTCCACATTTATACCGTACGGCTAAATACCTAGCGCTATGGTGTTTAATGTACCTCCCTCATTGTAACTTTTTCTGTCAAAAACTTGTTTCGAAAGCCTTTGTTATACGTTTTAATGAATTTTTTGTTATCTTTCATCGTAGTAAATATTTTCAGAATCTTTTCGAATTATAGAAAACGTTTCAGAGCATTCTAGAAACAATAGAATTATTTTAAAGTCACTATTGAAAAACCAAATCGGAGCTGGTGAGCCGTAGTTAAATGGAGCCCGAAGTACCAAATGTTTCGTTTGTTACTGCGGACGACATCATCAGTTGTATATGCGTTGACTACGAAAACTGTTTCAGAACAATCCAGATGGCCGCAGTTGGGGATGACAGTGTTTCATGTCGAGTATAAACTGAATGGGAAAAAGTGTTTTTTGTATTATTCAAAGTTCATATGAAAGTAGTTATTTCAAAAGTATTTTTTCTCTGTATGATCTGCATACTTTTGTAGATAATTGATGTTAAAATTGATTGCTTTCTTCCTTTCTTTGGTAGAATTTCACATTATTTGTATAACGATGAGAATGTAGAAAACCATAACCTATCTTTCCCAAAAATTAATCTCCTCTGGAAATATACCCCGTTCAATTCATCCTAGAATATAATGAAATATATATATATATCAGAATTTTTCAGAAAGTTTTTGAAATTTTAAAAAAGTATTCGAAACTTTTGGATCGATCCAAAAAATTTCAGGATAAGAATCGTCACATTCTTTTTATGCCGACCAGTTTCATAGCTAATCTTGAACACCCTTATGCGCCATTGACTCACAACCACTGTAGTGCACGATTTGAGTCTTGTGACTACTACCGCATAATAGCACTAAATTGTATTGTATTGATGTTCTGCAATGTTCCTCTCATGTGAATAAGAACTGCAGGAATATTATAACTTTGGGTTACTGATAAATACTTTTCTTGCACATTTTCTATAGTTAACCACCCTACTCTAGAATTCTAAAGATAGCACTCCGTAATCAAAAGTTTCCCTGTAAAATTGTTATCTATATCTCATCAACCGACAGCTGAAATATCTATCAACTTTACGCAATTTGTTATTGCACATAACGAACATATTTGAAGAAGATATTGCACAGTGCAAAAATATTGTTGAAAAATTGTTTCATAAGGAAATTCATATATTGAACAAAAATTAAGGAATTTTTGGGAACGAAAGCCCTTGGCTTTCTACTTCTTTCCCCATCTTGATGAAAAAATGTGAGAATCTTCCATAAACATTGAATAACACCAAAAGAAAAATACTTCAGAAACAAACACTTCCATAAGAATACCGAATCATACGAAAAACACGTTTCTCCATTCCGTATGTTTTCCAAACATTCGTATGGAATTGAATCAGATATCATTCACAGGATTCCTACACAATATATCACATGAAAGGAGTAAAATTTTTCTTACATAGAACACTGTCATTCTCACTGGTAAATATTCAATGTTTCGCCGTAAGACGCTTGCCTTATCGGCTTACCAAATACGAATAACATTATAAAAAACACTCAATTCGTTCATGAAATTACGACTTTCCGTCACGGAATGAGTTGAATCGACTCATGTCATCGATGACAGTACGTAAATAACATTCTTTCGCTTATTTGATGAAATCCCAGCCACAGGAAATTTGTTTAAATTGAAAGGGTATATTTTCAGGAGAGAATCGTTTTTGGAAAGGAAAGGTTTTGGCTTTCTACATCCCAATTTGGATACAAAAAATGTGAGAATTTTCCAAAGAAAGAGAGGAAGTAATCAATTTCAAAAATTAACTCTACCTATATGCAGATGTCTAGATCATGCAAAGAAGTAACTTTCAGACACAAACTGGAGGAAAAATCCTTCTCGAAACAGCTATTTTCATATATATATTTGATTACACGAAAGAAAAATACCCTCGAAACAAATACTTTTATATGAAGGCTGAATTATATGAAAAACACTTTTCTCTATTCCGTTTGTATTCCAAACATTCATATGGATTTAAATCAGATATCCATCACAGGATCCCTTCACGAAATAATAAATGAAAGAAATAAAATTTCACTTACATTGAACACTATCATAAACACTTTTTAGAAATTTTAGTAGATTCACGTAGCTACATTATACTTTCAACTTCCACACTGTATTATACCTAATACAGTGCACTTCTTTAATGTCCCCCCACTTTTATTTTTTGAACGGGTCAACTCAACAAATTTGAAGTTGGGATAATGAAATTAATGCATGAATACTTTATTTTGAAGTGAAATCGACAAATGAAACTTTCAAGATGGCGACTGGGCGCCATCTGGAAAAAACATTAAATGGAAAATGGGGTCATTTTGAAGCTCCTGACGAATACTTCACAACCCTAGAATATGAAGTCAATATCTTCACTTACTACAAAATGGCGGAGCTTTTAATAATTGTCTGAATATAGTGACATTCAACTACATAATACGAGATAATAAGCTTCAGGTCAGTTCAGAAGATGTTCGAAATGGTTGCCTTGGACTTCTTGACATATGAACAGCCTATCCGATATTTCACGCCAAATATTTTCGAACACAGTAACGTCAATATCTCTACAAATATTTATTATCCTCTGCCGTATACCCAATCTTGAAGCATATTCAGTTTTGCACACCTTCTGCTTCAAAGAGCCCCATAAAAAAGTCCAAAGGTGTTAAATCCGGCGAGCGGGCTGGCCATTCTGTAGGACCTCGACGGCCAATCTAACGACCGAGAAAAGTAGTATTCAACTAGTTTCTTACTTGTCTGGAGTAATGTGGTAATGCTCCGTTTTGTTTGAATACAATATCCATATCAAATTCATTAGGATTCGCTTCGAATATTTCAGTGATGAGAGAGTCAACAGTAGTTTCCAGCATATTCAAATACACTTACCCTGTCAAATTTTGATCAATAAATAGAGGTCCTACAATATGGTTTCCCAATATTCCTGCACAAACGGTAATTTTTTCTAGATATTTTTCCCGAAAAACGAGAGGGTCGGTGTCACTCCAAGAACGGCAATTTGTCTGTGAACATTACTGTTTAAAAAAATGTACATTCGTCCACTAAAACATATATTGTAGAGAGAGGTCGGATGCCTTGCAATGGTTTCCGTCATGATTTCGCAGAATTCCGTTCTTCGATCAGGGTCATCTTCACTTAGTTGGTGTACCATTTTAATTGTGTATGGATGATATCTATTCCTCTTCAAAAGTTTCCACGAAGCAGAAGGGACACCTCACAAACATTCGCGACGGATTAAGTAGACTGTTCAGGATTTACTACCATCTCACCAATTATTTGCACTTGCTGTCCTTTCGGAATGGACGGATGACGTGGGGGCGTTTTGTTATGTACACTACCGGTAGTTGTGAATTTGGATACAAGTTCCCTTAAACATTTTCCACAGATAGGACGATTTGGAAAACGTTCACTGAAAATAGTTTCGGTCTCGTGAAAGTTACTCGTCGCCTCGTAAATAAAAATCGCTTAAATTTTCTCTTCCAATGGACAAGAATTAACCATTTTAGAGATTGTTGACGTGGTACCTTTTTACTAGTGAAACCGAAAACTGAATGAGAATACTCAAACTGAACAATGATGTTCTTTGTCGTAATGACATTTTTGTCGTTTTTATAAACAAAAAATAACTTATCAAACCTTATCGAGTTGTTGGAATTGCCATATGGCAGATAACAGGAAATATTTTTAGAAATATCGATATTAATGTGTTTGTCTTCAGGAAATTATTGAATGTTCCGCCATTTTGTAGTAGGTGAAGATATTGATTTCATATTCTAGGATTGTGAAGCATTCGTCAGTAGCTTCAAAGAGATGTGTCAGAAGACCCCCCTTTCTATTTAATTTTTTTTCAGAAATGGCGCCTAGTCGTCATTTCGAAAGCTTCATCTGTCAATTTCACTTCAGAATAAAATATTCATGCATTGAATTCATTATCCCAAATTTCACTTTTTTGAATTGATCCGTCCAAAAAATGAAAGAAGGGGGGACATTAAAGAAATGCACTGTATATTATTTCCTATCAATATTATAGATATGACATTTGCAAGTTTGTTACTCAAAAATTCAAAAATAGTCATTTTGGCCATATGTTTATTTCAGTTACTTCAGATTTAAAGAGCCTGGATGGTGATGTGATTCATATTAGGATACCGTTATGATTCAAAAAACACTTTATTGTGAGATTTTCACTGAACAGTTTTACAGAAACGCATTTTTCTAAAACTGTTGAGTGAAAATCTCACAATAAAATGTTTTTCGAGTACGTTATGGATTTTCATCAAGCATAGGCCAATTCCATCATATATATTAGATACTTGGACCTTATAATCCCACAATTGGGGCTATTACATAGAAGATAACGACTCGTTCTTCTTAATCCTGTCACCACCTAATCGTATACGCATTATATAAAATATCCTTTAATTCAGCGCGAAGTCAACAGTCAAGTATGCGGAGAAGGCTATATTGGCTGAAAGCTGCCAGGACACTTTGTTTATTAAAAGCACCATGCTCAATATATGGTCCGGCTCCTCTGAACGCTGTGCCGACTGAAATAGCAAATTTACGGCACCCAACTCGATAGCAGAGATGTACTAGCCAATTCGAGATGGTATAAACTAGAACTATGTCAATTGCCACTGTATCAAATAGGGCTCATATCAACATAAAACTTGAATACTGTGGAATCCGAAGTATTAGAATAAAGTCATATCTCACAAACAGACAATGAGTGGTTTATTGTAATGAAAATGCATCTGGAATACCTCAAGGGTCGGTCTTGGGACCTACTTTATTTATGATATATATAAATGATTTGTTATATTATTTACAGCCTTCCTTGTGCACCATATGAGTCAAGTGAAGACCTCTTATAGTGTTCTATCATATCAGTTGAATAGAAAGCTGATGAATGGTTTGTAGCGAATAATTTCAAGCAGACTCCTAATGAAACACAAATAATTAGTTTGTTTGAAGGTGATTGACAATTTTTCATTATGAATTTCATTAGTTCGGACTTGCATTGTCTGATATTATATAAAATGATTTGAAACCCCTGAAAGAACTCATAACAAAAATTAACAATGAATAGCTGAGAATAATAATTGTATTAAGCAAAAAAACCTGAAATAAATTAAAATATAAGTAAAAATAGAACAAAATGAACAATAAAATAAAAATAATGAACGGCTATTAGAATCCTGGGAAGAGCAAAAATAACTGACAGCTGTAGACCTCTATTTAAAAAATTTAATATATCAACCATTACGACTCTTTATATATTTCAATGTCTTGTCTATATCAAGACACAAAATAACACCCCTCAAGTTAATCGCAACCATGAATATTTGACCAGAAATGGCCATAATCTTCTTATGCCACAACATCGACTGGCAATTACTCATAAAACCTGTTTTACTATGGCGATGAGGCTCTTCAACCATTTACCACTATATATGAGGAAATTACATGATTAAATTCAAAAAAAGTACTTTTCGACTGCAAGTTTTAATGCCTTGCCTTTTTAATGTGTATGTATTAATGTGTATGTTTTGTATTATATTCATCTACCTTGACGATGCTAAATCTGTTATATTGATAATAAGCAAATAAATTGATTGATTGATTGATTGATTGATGAAGAGGAGAGAAATGACACTTTCTATGTTTTTTACCACTTTTATTTGTAACTAATGTTACTGTAGTTTCGTCCTATTCAGACATTTACAAACTTAAACAGTTTATTGTATACAATCTTCCTTACATGAAAGCTTTCTCACTTGTGTTCTTCCACGGAGGGAACCCCAAGAAGGTTGAAGAAGCCGCGCAACGACACTAATGTCGCTGCAACTTCCAGAACCTTCGCGGAGGCCACCGTTAGATATCTAAAGGTTGCCAAAGAGAGTGTCTGTTCGGCGAGTCTTGGCCTACACCTAGTGACCTCTTCACCTTCCTGGAAAGGACAGGATGGACGATGACCTAGAAGGACAACTACTCGGACGGAGGTCACATGTGGCCTAAGTGCTGTGGGTCTACATTCTCCCTCCCTACTCTACAGATACAGATACAAATGAGTCATAAAAAAATCGAGTGGTTTTTCATTAGGAACTCTTTTTACACTCTCGACGAATGTGATCTTTGCCAACTGTATTGCTGCAACAATGAGTTGTTTTTAAACTTATTTTTTCAGAACTTATTTTTATATGTACCAATTTTATACCCTATTTATACCCTATTATATTATATATAATATATATATATATATATATATATATATATATATATATATATATATATATATATATATTTCTTATGTTTATAAACACTGTGTACTCTCATCCATGATTGTATATGAATGATATGTTCGTTCCATCTATCACTTGGCATAAACTTCAACATGTTTTCCTACGATTAATACAGGGTGTAACTGAATAAGTGTAAAATATTTGAGAAGGTGATTCCTCATCGAAAAAAAGATAGGATCTTTAATATAGAGAAACTTCATTGGATCATCCCTTGTTAAGATACAGCCCCTTAAAGGGGGTACATAAAATTTGTATAACAATTTTTTTCACAAGTACTGAAAAAGTTACAATATTGAAATTAACCTGACGTTTTGTACTACCAAAAAAGACACTTAGCCAGTAATTTATTTGGTTTACCCCATGTTGTACGGGGTGGAAAACGCAACCCATAAAATGTATTTCCATTGTAACTTTTTGTCTTATGATTTGTTCACCATTTGAAAATATATTTCCGATAACCTGTTTCATTCTAAACAAAAAATGTATCTTGGGTTTTTTGCCCAAAATAAACCAGTTCGCAGCAAAAAATTATTTTACGAACAACTACAGAGATACATCGTCATAAATGCGAACTGGATTTATTGTTATTTTGCAGTTAGTACCTGCATTAAACGATTAAAGGGTAATAAACAAAACTAATTCATTAATAACAAAACACACAGCACGTAGAAATCATAGTAAATGTTCAATATGTCTACCTTCAGACATTATGCATGCGTCTAGACGTCGGCGCTTCGAGCCACGTATTCGCTCAAATATTCCTGAAGTCTCTCTGATTACCCTGCACGCATCGATGATGCGGTTTTTAAAGTTCTCTACATCGCGAATAGGAGTACGATAAACCAAATGCTGTAAATGACCCGAAATAGAGAAATCGACAGGATTGAGATCCGGGAATCGAGCGGGTCAGTTCTGTGCTCCTCCTCGACCTATCCACTGATTTGCATATGTTTCAGTTGAATGCTGACGTGCTACTTGACTAAAATGGGCGGGAGCCCCATCATGCATAAAAAATATATCCCTTCTGACGCCCAAAGGAACTTCCTCCAGCAGTACTGGATGCACTTCTTTTAAAAATTGAACGTATGCCTCACCATTCAATAGAGGATGTAGAAAATGAGGCCTAATTGAAATATTCTCAATAACTCCGAGCCACACGTTAAGAGAAAACTGTTCTTGATGGTTAGTTTCGACAATAGCGTGAGGGTTTTCATCAGCCCATATGTGGTAATTATGAAAATTAATAATCTTGTCCCGAGAAAAACTATATTCGTCTATGAATTCTATCGTTTTCAGAAAGTCACAATTTCTTCTAATCATATGCAGCATCCAATTGCAAAATTCAAGACGGTTCGGAAAGTCTCGCGGTAACAGTGCCTGTACTCGTTGCAGATGGTAAGGGTATAAGAGTTGTTTTTTTAAAATTCGAAATACCGTCAAATAATCAACATTTAGCTGGAAAGCAATCTTTCTAGTACTGGTAGTAGGTTTTTCTTCAATCAAATTAGGTACTGCTACCTCAAGCTGTGGTGTTCGTACTTCTCGATGGCGACCACAATCCTGCGTTTTTTTGTCTAATGAACCATATTCTCGTAATCGTTGATGAAGATATTCTATGTGAAGGATGCTGCCGTTGAGGATACATTTCAGCATATCTTTTAGAAGCTTCTAACCCATTCCCCTGCGACAGACCGTAAACGTAATGCATATCAGCCATTTCCTCATTTGTGTATGCCATTTTGATAACAAGTGAATTATTAAAGTAACAAATTAAGAACAGACCAACAACACACAATTTGTATCAATTCAATTTCGAAAATTCACAAACTGACAGCGTCATACCCATTTAATTGTCACTATCTCTAATAGCGACCTACTAGATAGATTAGTTTCGTATTTTCGCATTTATGACGTGTAGTTGTTCCTAAAATAATTTTTTGCTGCGAACTGGTTTATTACGGGCAAAAAACCCGAACATTTTTTTATTTAGAATGAAACAGACTATTGGAAATAAATGTTTAAATGGTAAACAAATAATAAGACAAAATGTTACATTGGAAATAAATTTTAGGGATTGCGTTTTCCACCCCTTACAACCATGGGGTAAACCAAATAAATTTTAGCTAAGTGACTTTTTGGTAGTATCAAAACTTTTTTAGCGCTTGTGAAAAAAACTGTTGTACAAATTTTATGTACCCCCTTCAAGGGGCTGTATCTTAACAAGAGATGCTCCAATAAAATTTCTTTATATGAAAGATCCTATCTTTTTTTCGATGAGGAATCACCTCCTTAAATGTTTTACACTTATTTAGTTACACCCTGTATATTCGATTCACTGGTTTCATGAAATATTGCTGTTTTGTTAAGCTCTATAAATGTCAGATCTCTTGATTTCTGAATTCATTTTCAACGGATTATTTCAGGATCTGATCACTTGAACAATTTTGGAGAGATTATGGATAGAACAGTTCCTCATACAGAGTGTTTCAAATTCGATCCTCACCACTGGGATCTCGGAAACTATGAGAGATACGAAGATGGTTGGGGCAAAGTTGCGCATTTACCTGTCTAACAATATGCCGTTGAGAAAGTTCTTAAACTCCGGGTATATCCGGAAATATCCGGAAAAAACAGAAATTTTCCTGGCTTCATTTCTTGATGGATTCGAAAATAAATTGCACTTCCATGATGCCACTTATTCCCTGCTTCGGGATTCGAGATACAAGTTTAAATACATTTCCGATGTCCTAACACTGTTTCTATCGTATTTGTAATAAATTTATATCATATCTCTTTTCTCTTCATTTATGAAAGCCATTTTTCGCCAAAAATTCAATGACTTGTACAATAACAATATGTCATTGAGTGTAACAAATTGAAAGTCAAATTCGGAAACATCTAAGTCAAAGCCTATTATGATAAGAATAATTTCAATATCTCCAATTTTTCGAAAAAGAATGATAACTTATGATATATCATTGAAAAGGTAAAATCAATTAAAGTTGATGGTGGTGGTCGGAAGACGAAACTTCGGATAGCAAATCTGAAAACACCATTATGTAGCAGAAAAAAAAGGCAACGTAGAAGTGCAATTCATTTTCGAATCCTTCGAAAAATAAAGTCAGAAAAACTTTTCCAAAATTTCTGTTTTTTCCGGATATCTTCGGATATACTCGGAATTTCAGAACATTCTCAACAACACATTGTTAGTCAGGTAAATATGCAACATAGCTACAATTCAACCATCTTCGTATATCTCATAGTTTCCAAGATCCCAACGGTGAGGATCGTAGAGGCTCGAGAGATATTTAGTTTCTGTTACTTCTTTTCAAGAAAAAAAAATTGTAAAATGTATATTGTTAGGTCTGTGGGTACAAATAATTCATAATAGATAGAATTGGAAATCCCGGCGTGAATCTTATGGAAACACTTTTCCCACACACCAAAATTAGAACAGTGTATTTCGACCAGATAGTATTCCATCACAGATTATAATGAATTATTGTTTAAATTGAACGCAATAGAAGGTAGGGTAGATTGGAAACCTGGAGCAGTAAAACAGCGCCCATAAAATTTAAAATATCAACTATAAACCTGAAAAACGCAAATCTTGCCCACCATTGTGGAGCCGTCAATTTGTTTTTTCCCTTAGAAAAATTCCACGATGCATTGTCACCGAATTTATGTCAAATTAGTATCATTAGTATTAGTATCATAATTTGGAATATGGAACAGCTTTTTTCCCAAGCGAGCGCCAGAATAGGAAGTTAGGTAGCGAAATTTGACATGGCCGAATTCCTTATGAAGTTACCTTTTTAATGATGTGTTACACTCAATACTTTCCCTATTCAAATTGTTGTGGTGATAGTGACCAATGGGTGGGGGGAGAGGTTATGATAGAAAAACTACAAATCGACGTCTTTTCGCATTTTTTTCAGAAAACATATGTTTTGAAGATATTCGATCTATTTCGTTTTCGATGCCCCACCCTGTACCTAAAATATATTATTGATAGAAGCGATATGTAATTGGTTGAACGATGGCCTTCTATTTCTTTTGTGTATATGATAGGACGTATTGGTTTAGAGAAAAATATGAAAAAACTGTGGACATCTGAGCAACCATTGTTTTCTGATTAGGCAAAAGAACAAGATAGTCTTATGAAGAAAGACGGTAAAACGTTTGTGAAGAGCATTGAAATATGGTGGGCTTTTTTTGTTACATTCTTTACAATAATCAATGTTTGGGATTGAACGTATGAAGATAAGACTCTGACTTATTTGCTTCACTTCGCACAAATCTCTTGGAACCTTCTCAAGGTTTCTCACTTGTTTCATATATGTATTTTGTTTTGGAAGTATACTGATTATTTTTGTTTTAGTATACTTCACTTACGAGTGTATTCGTGAAAATCGTTATACACTATCCAATTTTCATCTCTTTTGTATAGGTGGCCCTCAACAGTTATTCTTCTCCATCTCCTTGTGTATTTCCCGATACATTATAAAACCTTTCTCTGTCACTTTGTTCCCTTCTGTCAATATGTTCATGTAAACTGTTTAATAAAAGTCTAATATTCGAATAACCAGCTTTCTCATAAACGACAACCTTCAGAAGACAAAATTTGTGGGATCAGAGGATTTACAAGGTTTCAACTTTTAACATGCGATTCTTAGCACGGGTACGATTCTACTACTGACCAGCTACCATAATTGCATCAAGAATCGATTTATAACTATAATAATAATAATAATATTTATTGGCAAAGATACATTGTTCAATGATACAAATTGTACGAGTCAATTTCCAAATAAATATAGAATTCCCACAGAAGGATATACCTGTGCGTGGGGTCTGCAGAAATTTGAATACTAATGAATACTATTTAAAATTTGAAATATAAAGTGGTATGAGTAAATAAATAAAAGGTAAGACGTTTTAAAATTATCAGACATATTATTTTAATTATATCATTAATCTTCTTGTATGAATATGTGAATCAGTTTTTATGCATGTCACTATGATAGTAAACATTTTTCATATCAACGTGTTGGTGTATCTGAAGCATTGGCAAGCCTAAGACCCAGGTAACTGGGTCTATACTGTAACTATCACGATTCCATAGCTCTATATAATTTTTACAACACATTTCTCGATAGACTTTCCCAATTTCTTTGTAACATGATATTTTTTAAGGTTATTTTTGTGAATTTTCGAATCGTGATTACTGTGGTTTGCTACTTCAAGTTCTGATACAAGTTGACTGTCCTTGAATATACTATTTTTCACTTTTCGTAAAAGACTCATACTAATCTCTGTATAACTTGCAGAACAGTTTGATGTAGCAGACGTTTGTCGAGCACAATAGGTGTGTACTTTTGCCTCCACTCCTCATTCTAGCTTCTTATAGTTCGGTTTTAGACTTCTATGTCTTCCAGGTATGACGATCGATCCTATTTTCAATATCAATATCATTTTCCAATTATAACACCATGACGATATAGTATCCGCTTGATTTATTGAGTGTGTAGCTTTTTTTATATTTTCTTACTTTTGGTTCTGAATATTCCTGAAATATAGGAGCATGCCATACTTTTCTGAATAATTTTGTTACTGTACCTTGACATCTCGAAGATTTCAGCTCAATGCAATTCTTTATTTCCGTTCATCTCCAATAAAAAACACGATTCCCTTGTCAGAATTGTTTCCTCAAATCAGTTTTTAGGGCACATGGGGTTGAATGTATTTTTTTTTCATCAAATAAGGTTTTCAAACACTTAGAAGTTGAATGTAGTAACCCTTTGTTCAATTTGACCGTATTCGGGTTATTTTTAAGTGCTAGAAACGTATTGAAATATGTTACTTTTACATAAAAGATGATAGTACGACTAGAAATAGACGGATTATATCAATTCTACTAACCAACTGGACCAAATAGTAGCTTCCAACTTGTTTTCAAATCACACTGATATGTTGCGAAAATATACTGAATCACTTTATTGATTTCATGAATTTTCTCCAAGACTATTGACTACTACAAAATGATTTGTTATTTCACGAAACTAATTGAGGAAAACAAAAACTTTTTTTTAAATATTTTCAGAGGTATCTAAATCTTCTCCTAGACAAAAAATGCATTTCAGAACCTATTATAAACGAATGGAAAATGAGAATGGAATTGGGAAATTATTTTTAATTGGAATGGGAGAAAAGTTCACCCCATCCAAACTGAAGGTAAAAGGAGTTTGTTGTGCCTGTAGAGCATAAAGAAAAGGGCATTTTCACTGCCTTTACAGGTTTTACCATAATCAATAGAAGAATTTGAACAACATAAGAAACCCAAAACTAGTAGTGACAAAAATAAAGCAATTATGGTGGAAATTGTGTATGGCAGGAATTGAATTGGGTTCATTAATTAAAGAAGCAGTAGAAACTGTGGAATATAGTCAACTCTGAAGTCCTGTTGTGCCAGTGGTATATTTTTGGAGAATGTTAGGAAAACTCTCATTTTTACCACAACATTATCATAATGGGGAATGTGTGACAGATTTGAGGAAAATTTGTAATATATTCAGTTAAAACTTCAATGATTTGCAATGTCCTTCAGTTAATAATAATAAAATCAAACTAATATCTCATTTCCATTATATATTCTTTCCCTCTCCTACTAATGCATATGGAATTGAGGATTATTTTATGAAAACCACCAAGAAAACAGCTGAAGGTATTGATGAAATTTCTGGAAGACCGTTGAGATATGTCAGAGAACATATAAAAGAGCCACAACACACTTAATCAATGAAACGTTCGTTACAGGTCAATCCCAACGAATTTGAAAACCTCCAAATCAGTACCTATATATAAAAATAAAGGATTCAAATATGACGTTAATAATTATAGAAACATCTGCTTACAAAGTCAGTTATCAAAAATTCTCGATTTTGCTTTCAACTGCCGCCTCAACAAATTTTTAGAACACCATAATTTAGTGTTGAACTATCAAAACGGATTTGGGCAAAATAAATCAACATCAACAGCAGTAGCAGAACTCTGTGAAAACATTTATAACTATTTAAACAACAAAAAAAACACAATAGCTCTATACATCGACTTAAGCAGAGCATTTGATACTGTGAATGACTGGATTACAGCATATTTGAAAGATAGAAAACAGATTGCAGTATTGAATAATAATAAATCAAAAGAAAAAACAATCAATATGGGTGTTCCACAGGGTTCTATAATGGCCCCAGTACTCTTCATCAATTTTATGAATGATATGATCAACTCGTGTCCAAGTGCGCAAAATATAATTATGTATGCCGACGATACCAATTTTCTCATCTCAGAAAAATAATATGTGATATGGTACTTGGAGCCAATACTGTAGCGAATGAATTCTATAACTGGTGTACTTACAATGGTCTAGTGGTGAATTTGGAAAAAACATGCTTCATGCAGTTTCTAACGAAAAATATGAATATGAATTCTAGTTTATTAATAAGAGTAAATCATAGTAGCATTGAGCAGATTCATGTTGCTCGCTTTGGAGAGGTATATTAGATAATAAAATGACATGAAAAAATCATGTAAACGAAACAACCACCAAGCTGAGTGAAATCTGTTTTGTAATAAGACAACTGAGAAATACTGTATCAACTGAAACTCTGAAATTGGCATACTATGGATTGGTTCAATCAACACTCAGTTCTGGCCTAATGTTTTGGGGTAGCTCAAGCTACCTAAATCAGATATATCTATAATCCAAAAAAAATCATTAGAAGCATGGTTGGAGTCAAGCCTAATACATCTTGTATATCAATTTTTTAAAAGATAGGAGTAAATTCATTATATATCTTTCAAATTACTCTGATTATTAAAACACAAGAGAATTCCATTCTTAAAAATAGTAGTTTACATAAGTACGGTACAAGAAAATGTGGTAACCCACATCAACCATACTCAATATTAACCTGGCACTGGGCAAAACTCGCACATATATAAAGGTATTCTCTGCTATAATAGATTAATAGATTTGTTTAATAGCAAAATTGATATTGCCGATCTGAGGATTTTCAAAAACTCCCTGTACAAGTATGTAGAATCCAGGGCATCTCCTACTCATTATAGGAATTTCTAGAGACGTGAACTAATGTGTTGTAATTAGGTATATTTTTATATATGTCTGTATTTGTTTTTTATACTTCGTCACGTGCTGATTTGTATATGTAGACTAAATACTAAATTTACATCATATTTTGTGACGAGTCCAAAAAGTTATACATTCTATACTCCTTTCTTAATAACTTCAGTGACGAATAAAGTTCTATTCTATTCTATTCATATGAAGCATCTGTGAGAAATTGTAAAAAAATGTTGGGTTTCTAAATAACATCAACTGGATCCATAAAAGCATCATTCAACCAATCAGAAACATCAATGTTTCAGTATAATAGTGACAGGAATTTAGTACTCAAACTAGGATCAAATATCACCACGAACAGTTGGTAATGAAGTCCATTTATTAAAATGATCTCAAAAGATAATTTGCTTCGATATCTCATCTGCACATTTGAACTATTTTACTTCAAAATGCAAAGTCAATTCTGGTTTACAACTAACAGTAGTCTAGCAATCTACATTTTCTACAATCATATTCGCTATTATTGTTTTTCCATAAAAAGTGATCAAAACCAGGTGATTACTCTTTCTCAATCTCAGAAACCAGTAAGGTCTTGGTTCCAGAGTAATGATACCGTTTTTGTCCGAATCAAATCATTTAATATTTCATTCCTCCCAATGCACACAAAAAAGGAACAAACTTGTATTTCATAGTCGTGAATTCACGTTCATTGTTCATCAAAAATAATAATTTTGAGTATCCTAGAGATAGAGAATTTCTAATCACAATCATAGTGGAAATGTATCGTAAAATCCAAATATGTAGTGAAGAATATGATTCATGACTCTTTCATCCAAGTAGTTGTAGCTAATCAATTATTCAGCTGATATCTTGAATCATGAGAGTTCGTCAAACCAAATTGTTGATGCTCTTAGCCAAGTCCGGTCCAGGTCTAAGAATAACATACGACATCAGAGACTCCGGTGCTGCTGCAAGGATGATATCGAGTCTTTACAAGGAAGCGGTAGCAAACCCGGACCTCCAAGAGAGATAATCTCGGAATCATTAACTCTCTTATGCTAGAAAAGCAACAATCGCTATCTGCGGACCGGGTAAAAATCGACACATGCAGGTGGAGAGCTCGATCTCGATTCAATTACTGCTGGAGCGTACAGGGTTAGTTTATTATTTCGATTGGGATTAGCCTGCGGTACTATGGGAATGTTGGATTCACGAACTTCTCTGGAAAAATATAGAAAACATTTCATTGGGTCAATTGTTAAATGATCTCAATGAATTGAATCATAATTGAAATAGTTTGTTAAAATACTTGCAAGAATGAAAAAATGGTTAAGACTTTCGTCGCCGAGGCTTTCAGTGGCATTATTATTTATACATAAATATGCTTAACGCAGTTGGAACACCCAGTCATCGGAGATGAACTCAAGATGTACGAACCTTTGAAGAAGCTAGCCACTCGCGCCAGCGAAACGCCAGGAAAAAATTCAATAAATCGACCGCCTTCAAACCCAAAAAAATAATTTGTTGGATGATATATCCATAGATCTCATAGGAAATAGTTTTCTGAAAGGTGATTCATTTATATGTTTCTACAAAACTCTAAAATACAAATCATGAAATCATAAAACAAAAATTAATTGGCGCTCCGGGGCGACTTCATTGATTCCAGTGGCGCATTTGCTTATTCAGCTGCAGGAGAACCCGGAAAAACTTGCAACATCACATCATCTAAATATCTTGGTCTGCCAATATCCTCTCTTTCGTAAAACGAAATGTAGGGTGTCTCCAGAGGCTCCACTAAATTCACTGCATCGCCAGAATACTTGACACGACTATCGTCAAAATTAAACCAGTCCGTTTTGTCTTTGACTAAGGCGTAATAATGACCAGATTCAACGCCAGAACCACAGTGAACAATGACTGCATGAATATTATAATAGTGGTCTGCTAGATTGAAGTGTTCATCTATTGAGAACCTTCGTAAGAGTTTGGTGCTTCCGTCAGAGGTTGAGTCATGTTTGAAGATCATCAGTGTTATTATTAGATTGACTGGTGTCTCAGCTATACTTGTTTCCTTATAACAGTCACTTAGTTTGGCGCATGTTTGGCAATACAGTTGATCATCACCTGTTGAAAGTTCCATTTTCAGATGATTCAACAATAAGCTTTGCACGGACTGGTTATTAGTTATATTAGGAAACGCTATTTGAAGTTCCAGAAATTCACATAAGTTTTTGTTACCTCTTGAACATTTACTACAAATTAAATAAGTAAGAATTTTTCCAGCAAAAGATTTACAAACACAAGACGAGATATACTGTACGGAGTCATTCAATCCAGAGTGGTCAGAAGTATTGATTCTGCTATTGTTTTGCTCACGAAGAGTATTCAACAAGAACCCCATGAATTCGGAACAATCCTCTTGTTGTCTTAACGAGTATCTAGTAGATTTCAAAGGCTCCAGGAAATCGGTTGGAGAGAAAGATAACACATTCTTACGAAGCTGCAGCTGCATGAACAGGTGTTCGAGTTTGGTGAATTGGTAGGAAACATTCTCGGTCTCGTTCATCATGTAAACTTCGTTCATGAAATTCTTCGTCATGAACAACACTTGTTAAATGCTATTCATGCAGCAAGTATTTCCTAAATTATCTAATATCATTAATCCTCATTCTCGCAATGACGTGAAGTAGGGTGAAAATCAAAAAGAAACAGAGTCGTTATCAGACCCGTCTGAAATTACATTATTCTAATGTATTTGTGGCTGAAATTTTCACTACCAGAGAGGGTGAGAATCCATCAGTTTACCACCACAAAAAATATCGGCATGTTTTTCAGATTCTCACTCATGTCTTCTTTTTGGGGCATTTCAGTTGCAGAACAGTTCCATGTAATAGAATTTTCTACAATTTTTGTTCATGAACTTTGTTTCTACGACTGACAGTTCTGGAGATATGTGTTCTAAAATAGATTGAAAATATCGGAAATATGTCCTAACTGATGGAGAATTGAATTCTGCTTCTGAGCGAATGTACTTTATTTAACTTTCACTTAGAAAAACTTGGTATACTTGCATGGTGCTTCAATAAACCCCGTCAATTTTCTATATCAAGGCTATGATTTCTTTTTATCCGAAGCGTTCTCTCCTGTCATCGAGAGGAAATGCTGGAACCCCAAAACTTTGATGTTATGAGGTTTAACGATGAGATTGGAACCTTTAGTGTGAAAGTTCAATAACTTTTTTCGAGATGAATTGCCCTTATACCAAACTGATATTTTTGCACTCGACGCGCGTTTCGCCAACAAAGAAAATTCATGAATTTTCTTCTCCTAAGGATGCTAACTTTGTTGGCGAAACGCGCGTCGAGTGCAAAAATATCAGTTTGGGGTTAGGGCAATTGATCTCGAAAGAAGTTATTCATCGTTATGAGGTTTGAAATAATATCACAGAAGATCACTGAATTCATATGCTGCGTGTATCGAACACCAAGCGATATACAATATGGGGCACTATTCTCTTTACTTGCAAACACCATTGACTGCTACTGTCATTTTTTTATGTACTGCGTTTGGTTGAGAAAGATCCCAATCATAATTTTTAACTATATTAATAAAAGTCATACAAGAATTTTGAGGAAATTACCCCAAATTGATATTGTTGTCAACCATAAAAAAAATTTTGAGACTATAATGGTAGAAGTTTCTTACGATCATTCATGCGAAAATATTTCCTCTTCTTATAAAACTATGTTCACAAGTTTATATATCTTCAAAATATGCGTCTATATATTTAAAAATATTGCCAAGTTTGATAAAAACTTTGATATTGATACATTAAATATAAGACAAATACGATCTTCACGTCCCATATGCGAGACTCAATATTACATCAAATTTTCCTATTGGAACTAGAATATATGATCAGTCAAGTTTATGAAAACTTCAACTCTCTATTTGAAAAATATTTTTACTCGGTAGATGGTTATTTTGAAAAGAAGTTCAAATATTCACATTTTTTATTATTGAATGAATTTTCATGAACGTTAATTGTGACAAGTTTTGTGATACTATTGTTTTGTATGAACTTCATTTAATTCTATTCATGAATTACCATTTCTATACATGTCGTATCGAAAAGAAAAATAAACAAAGCTGAATCAATGGAGAATCTAAAGAAGTGTATTGATGGGCAAACGGAAAAGTTTACCCGGAAAAGTTCCTACGTAATACAAACCTCTGAAGAGTCCAATCACTCAGTAACTTGTAATCGTAAATTTTGCCTACATATTGAAAAAAATCAATTAAAAAAAATTGATTTCCATACAAAGCTTTCTTTCTTTGTCACCGTTTATAGAGACTGCTAGTAATTTCTACTGCCTCTTGTATGCCTTTTTATCTTTTTGAGTGGCTCGTTCGAAACTGATGGGTCAGTCACATCCTTAGTTTAGTTAACGGACAGAGATGTCGAAAAAGTTTATGGTATGGTCGAAGTAAACGATAATGTACACTCCTAAAGTTACCGGCACTCTCAAAGGCCAAAAAAAACCAATACATAGAAATGAACCGGCTGCGAAATAGTCCACATGTAGTGTAGAATTGGCGGTTCCTATTGGATAATTTTAAGTAACCGAGTTTTATGATTGGCTGAAGAGTCATAAAATAAAATTTGAAGTCATGTTACGGTGATGAATAGAAATTGGAGAATGCGGGGATGGTTATCGCCGTCGTGTTCAGTTCAGAAATTTATCGCGTCCTTGGATGAGTACTAATAGTGATAACTAGTGTGAAAACAATGCAGATTTTTTACAGTGTAGTGATTCCAATAGCGATGGTGAACAATGCGAAAAAGAGATACCAGTGGTTTCGAGGAAAACAAACTATTACAAGCATCATCAGATTTGACCGAATTTCCTTTCTCAACTGTATGTGAAACAGTCAAAAACAAACTCTATGAACGCAAGACGCGATGTGAAACAGGATTACCAAAACCTTCAGATGTTCATCTAATAAAACCATGGAAAAAACAATATACGACTGTAACAAAAGCAATGCGATTCCTACAACTGAAATCATAATGAAGAAATTGAATACTTCCGGCCATAACGTGAGCTACAGTGACAAAACTCTTCAGAATTGGATAAAGAAAGAAAGAAAGCAGAAGAATAGTGGAATTGTGTAACAAATACTTACAACAAATAACTGAATATAGACAAGAACAACGGCAAATTTTTTATTTGGACGAAACGTGGTATGACACTTACGACACAGTTGTAAAAGGGTGGACTGATGGTTCGAGAATGTGTACGCCTAAAATGCCTGACTAATCATTCTGCATTGCGGAGGAAGTAAAGGATGAGTTCCAAATTCTTTGAAATTATGTGGAAATAAACTTGAGGACTGCAATGTGACTATCATATAAACATGGAAACTAATATTTTCGAGGAACGGTTTGAAAACACATTGATCCCAAATCTGGATGCGAATAGTGTAATAGTTCTTGACATCGCTTCCTATCATTCGCGACAGCTCATCAAAGTACAGAATAAAAATTTGAGGAAAGATGAAATACAACGTTTTTTAATAGATTACTATTTGTATTTGAAGATTACTATACCAAAAACCAACTATTAGAAGTTTTACAGACAAAAACATTTTAAAAAGTATTTTTGTGTTTTCAATCCCATCGAGTTGATTTGGAGAAAATTGAGACAAAGCATCAGACGTAATGATAATTTTCCAAAATTTGATCAGAAGGTCATAGAGCTAATTAAAGAAGAAGTATCTAATATTACCGAAGAAGACTGGCAGAAAAGGATTAAAAAAGTAAATTCAGTTGAAAAAGACTATATGGAGATTGCACACTTCCATATTAATGGTGCAAATGAATTCATTATTGATCTAAATGACGACGATGATAGTGAAACAGAGAACATGGAAGAGGAATTATATGAAGATTTTGAAGAAAGTTGGTGAAGTGCAGTGAATCTGCTGGAAAATAATTCCATGAATTGGCCATCGTCAGTACCGGGCAGACGGTCCTCGACTGAAGACAAAATGTGAATAACCAAGAAAAGTACCTACTTAATAAAAATAACTGCGTAAACGCAAGCGAGACATAAGTGGAACCATCTATTGGTGTGACACCCAAGTCAACTTGCCAAATTTTTATGTCAGTGTTGGTGGTTTGACCAATCTACCATATATATGTAATATATGATTATTGAATAACAAAATTAGTTAGCTCCCTAACTATATTATTAAAGGGGAGCTGTAGGAAGGTAGGTTGCACTATATCGTTTACTTGAACTATACTAGCCGGGTTCTAGCAATATAATTAGAATAATATTGTCTTCTTCGCTACATCTAACCAAAATTATCCAAAAAATGTATAAATGGTGATGAATACTTTATATTCGATACAAGTCTTCGATACAAGTAATCTTAGATGAAATTTCAAAATTTTACTGCGACGAGATCACCAAACTTTAATATTAATCGATCAACACACATTGAAACTAACGTGGGTTTATTTACTAAGTTTCCTCTGTTTGCAGGTAGTTTTTTTATTCTTCAAAATAGTGTTGGTGGTAGGATCACTGTTATCACTAGAAATAGAAGAGGTTCAATTTAGGAAGCAGTTCCATATGGGCTAATTTGCCCTAATGTAGATGTTCATCAAGTATACATAGAGTTCTAATATCTATTGAATATCCATACCATTCCAATTTTGGTTGTGTTCATTTGGTAAAGGACGGGATTTGAGACACCCACATACCTGATAATAATACAATGAAGTTTTGAAAACAAATATCTCAGCTTATGACGAAATTTCGAGTAAAACAATAATTTGCGATTTATTCCACTCCTAGAAGTATCGGATGTGTCGTTAAAACTCTACAATTTCAAAAAGGTATGCACCTTATCTTTCCCGCTCATCAGCGATGCGGTGCCGTAGTAGAGAAGAACTGAAAAAAATCGGTTGACATAAGTTAGAGTATGCCGAAAAGCGGTCTGTTTGCCCATCGCAGCGGCTACCGCAGCCCGCGACTGTCCACCGGTACAGTCGCCCCAAGAACAGTGCAGCATTTCCATATTCGAGCAGGCTATGCAAATTCACAATCAAAGACGCCGGTATCCGCGCGTTACCATGGTTACTCCAAGAATTGTTTATATCCCTCGTTTGTATCGAGCTGCCTGCCTCTGCTTTTTTGTTTCCGATGCGTTTTTGTCCCCGAGATTTTTGCTTGTTGCCCTGAGTTATGGACGTCTGAAGTTCGCCAAGTCCGAGGAAGTGATTTAAAACGGCCAACTTGACTCTGTCAGTTTTTTCTAAGATTATTTAATGAGTTCGGGTCCGAACGGTTGAGATTTAGTGGTCACGATTCGACTCTGCGATTTTATCAATGAGGGTTTAACAACAATTAAACTCCTTTTGTTTGCGGCCTCGGTTTATCGCATTCATTTTCTTTGCCAAATTAGTGAATATTTGTAGTGATTACCAGTGATACCATCGGATCGGGAAAATTAGCTATTTTCTGAGATCCGGAGTTAGATAATCGAATAATTAGTATCTTGGTTACAATTGGTACTTAGAGGTGATCTGTTGTCCAGCAATTTTTATTTCAGGATTGATTCAATTGAAACATCTGTCAGTCAACACATCCAGCATAAAGCATCCAGCATAAAGTTCTAGTATCAATGGACTGTTGAAAATCCTACTGTCGGGAAGTAATTTGCAGGAAACGTTATCAAACGAGTTGCTGTCAAAAGATGATAATGAGATGGATATTATTGACTGAATTTTTTCCATGAAACTGCGAATGTCAGCTATATGAATCGGATCCATCCAACTTCAAAAAACGATAGTTAGCATCATAGTACATGGACCTACTCTGGTGAACCCATCAATAATCTCACCATTTTTTCAAAAAACACTTGGACGAAGCGTAATAATAATTTGAGCAAATTTATGTACAAAAAATACAAAACCCCCGATGAAAATTTTTTTCTACTGAATGAAAGAGCAAATCTATCAACAATAAATACAGAACTCCAGTATTAGATAGATCAAATGTTTTATTGGTCAAACGAGGAGAACTTTTTTCTAAAGGATGAAAGACAAAATTTATTGACAATAAATACATAACTCCAGTATTAGATAGATCAAATGTTTATTGGTCAAACGAGGAGAACTTTTTTCTGAAGAATGAAAGAGAATAGGAAGACCAACTCCACATTTGTAAACCATATTTCAGAAGAGGTGCATGGATTTAATCACGACTATGATGTTTTACCATTAGAAGATGAACAACTGAAACTCTTGGACTATTTGGAAATCAATAGATTCAAGTATTCGGAACATTCACTCAATGGCCAAATGGAATTCGATAATAATGTTGTTAATTTTTTTTCCTATTGAATTTGTTAATTAAAGTGAAATATTATAATGTCAATTCGAGTAGTTTTATTTTATTACTTGTCTGAATTTTATGCCACTGAATTGTTACACTTCCTAAAGTGGGTATTTACACGAATAAAAATCATCGGTTTCACCAAACTAAAAAAGGGTTAGCGTTGACTAACTTGGATTAAAATAATGTTTTCAAAGCGTTAACGTTGGTACTAGTGAAACATGGCCATTAATTAGATATTTATGTAAGTTACCTCAGAGTTTGTCGAGTTTGGAACAGGCAGCAGAGTTCATCAAATTCATATTCATTTATCAGAAAACATTCGAATAAATTACTCATTTTGATTTATTTTACGACAGATCAGTAATAACAAGTGCCATAACTGATTTCCAGAAAACCGTCTGCACACCAGCAAGAGGATATACCAAAAAAATCTTTACAAAAAATTAATTTTTCAGACTTATCCTGTCAAAACTCTAATTGAGGAATGTCACACTGACGATCTGTCTGAAGATAACAAAACTCCTCTCAATATTGCTTATTGATCAGCCCTGGATAGTCTAATGTTCATATTAATAGCAACAAGGCCTGATATCGCTTATACTGTCCATTATGTAACATAAGCAGAATTGGAAACAGAGTGGGACCACTGGAAGTTGGCTAAAAAATATCTTCGAAAGACAACCGACTATAGCATTTCATACTTTTAAACTTTATTAAAGTTCTCTTCAAACTCAATTCACGAGAATTGAATCAAGGTGGGGATAAAGTACATGGCAACAAGTGAAGCCACTGAAGAAATGATATGTAATTGGATCGTCTTCTTATTAAAAATTATACATGTCAGAAGACCATCCCAATATGGATCGATAACGCTAGTGCTTTGGAATTGGTTAAAAATTTTAGAAGAGATCAGAACAAGACGTTTGTTATCCTAATAGAATTCCAGAACCGATGTCCATAATTTGAACCTTGGATTATAACATCAAATTTTCACACCAGTTCATAAAACATAACTTTATGGTGTCTCTTTTTCTTACATCACCCGGCTCTACAATACCCCTCACAATGGATTCACTTTCATTTCCTCCATTCTCATATCCCAAATTCAAGTTCACTAAGCTTTTCTTGCAATTCAACCTCGAAAAAGCAAGTTATCACAGTCAAGAATACGTCATAAATGAATTACGACAGAAATACTGGATCCTTAGTATGATAAATGCTGTCAGAAGCACATGGAATGTCTTTCAGCACTGTAAAAATTTGAGAAGTAAATCATTATCGCCTGAATTGACCCTATTTCCAGCCTGCAGAGTTACCGGATTCGTCAGACCATCCACCTATATGGGTATTTTGGACCAATAAACATATCCATCGGGAGAAGAAAAAAAAAAGAGATTGAGAGTATTATTCACCTGCTTGAGTACAAGAGCAGTGCATTCAGAAATTGCTTCATCTCTCAGCACTTATTCTGCGATTATAGCCAAACATCGATTACGGTTCAACCTTTAAGGGGACAGATAAACAATTGAAACAGGCTCTAAGAGAATTAAAAACAGAAAAGATGATAACAGAGATGACATCTGAAGGAATTGAGTGGCTGTTCATTCTTCCGGGTACACCACACATGGGTGGAAGTTGGGAGCGTTTGGTGCGATCATTAAAAATAGATATGAAAACGATCCTTAAAGAACCATCGCCACATGAAGAAGTTCTGTTGGATGTTGGTGGAAGCTGAGCACATTGTCAATTCACGACCACTTGTACATGTCTCCATTGATCTGCAAAATGAAGTTCCAACACCTAATCATTTCTTGATCGGTACCTCTAATTGTAGCTGCCTGTTCAGAAAATTTTCTGAAGATCATTCAGTCACCCGAATTCAGCGGAAAATTTCCAAACAATTTGCCGATTATTTCTGACGTAAATGGGTGAGAGAGTATTTGCCAACATTAATATGGAGGACTGAACGGTTCCAGAAAGTCCCTCGGAATATCAAGGTTGGCGACATAGTTGTTTCAGTTGACGGCGACCTACCACGAAATCGCTGACCTAAAGAACGGACTGATGCGATATTTCCAAGAGTAGTTGGTCAAAAATGGTACAAATAAGCGTGGTCGTCAAAACCAAACCTGGAGTTTATCTTTTTTCCTCCTCTTTTCTCACGATATTCGTCTCGCCAGGAGCTGTAAACTCCACGATAAATATCGCCACGATCGATTGTAAAACTTTGCGTTCTAGATGTGGCAAATGGACATGAATGAAATGAAAAATGATGTAGCAAGTTTCATTACAAGGGGGCGTCTGCAGAAGAATAATATTCGTTATTACTTTTGTGTTTTGTTGATTTTATTCCTTTGTGTGTTCAATTTTCATAAAATGTCAGTTAATTGTTGAATAAAAAACTATGCCTTAAGTAGAAGCAGTCACAAAAAATATCATTCTATATAGAACATTTGGATCTATGTAATAAAAATATAACTTTCAATAAATTGATGAATGTAGCCGTTACTACCTGGTAGGAAATCATAATGAAGAAATGAGAATTGAAACTTTCTATGTTTTTTACGACCTTTATTTGTAACTAACGTTACTGCAGTTTCCGTAAATTCACTTACAGATTAATATACCCTCAAATCAAACAACCAGAAATCAAGAAGTGGGTAACTGTAACATATTTTGAAAAAAGAACAGAGTTAGTTGCGTGTTTCTACAGAAAAAAACATTGTGGAAATGGCATTCAGACCACATGCTTGGTTATCTCATTTCCTTTTCAATGCCAAAGATAAGGTGGATAAGTTGAAGAAATCTGGAGTTTATAAGCTCAAGTGTCCGGAGTGTAATAGTGTTTACGTGGGACAATGTGGTAGAAATTTCCAAAAACGGTTTGCTGAACATGAAAGGTCCTTCAGACTAGGAAGAAATGATTCGACGTTTTCAAACCATTCCTTGGCATGCAACGACAAGTTTTCGATTCTAAACGATACGGAAATTCTGCACTATGCAAGGAAGGGTTGCAAACTCTATTATTTGGAATCCTTGGAAAATCACTAGCATAAACATTGCGGGTGCAACCCGTTAAATGATCAAATCGATTCAGTTTACTCACCGGTTTTCAAATTGGCACATACGCATTGTAAACTGTGAATTCAGGTACTCAATCGAGCCAAGTAACCTCTATAATAGTACCTACAGGGGTGGTATATAAGAGCTAATGTAATGAACCATTGTTAGTTTATTGTATAAGTTTGAAAAGGTTCTTATAGGACGAAACTGCAGTAACGTTAATTACAGATAAAACTGGTAAAAAACACAGAAATTCTCATTCCTTCAAAATATAACTTCTGTGAGTATTTGGACTCCCAATACAACGGTTGTAAATATTTGGGTTTACAATATCTAATGTGTGTATGTATGAGAATTATGAAAAATGGGATATGATAGTCTGGTTTCTACAAACCGGGGAAAATGCAGAAGCAGCCAGCAAGTTGTATCACCAGAGGTACCTAAAGAGAAGACAAACTTTTAGAGGCATTTTCGCAAGATTGCGACAAAATATAATTGATGGTTGTCAATCTGAAAAGAAAAGGCCAAAATTGTACGAATAGTCGTTTTAGGAGCTGTTGAAAATAATCCCAAAACATCAACACGAAATTTGAAAATATCACCAGAAGTGTCAAACAGACCCGAAGACTTCATCAACTCAGACCAGGATATTTAGAACGCCGCATGGCTTTTTGCCAGAGGTTCCTGGAAAGTTGTAACCAAGTGCTTGATTTTTCGTGAGTACTACAGCTACAATTCTTATACTTGGGCACAACAAAATGCTCATTCCATTGTGACAGAGAAGATTTGGATTTTGTGTGTGAGCACAGAAAAATACATTTTCAATAAGATGGGGCTTCGCCTCACAACACTGTAATTGTCATCAACTTTTTGATGCAAATTCTGGTAATGATTGGATGGCCAATGAAGGACTCAACTGTTGGCCGGCTATATCACCTACCTAACGTCAATGGATATTTACCTCTGGGGAAGGTTGAAAGATCTTAATTTTAAATTGCCGACCAATTCTAGATACCAACTGGAAGCGGCAGTGATGCAAAGTTTTGCTTCTCTCACTCCTATTGAACTAGTTACTTCGGCAAAAAACGTTCAGAAAAGGTGTCGCATAGGTGTAGGATAAGTTGGTATACATTTTGAATACCTTCTCTGAAGAAATATATTTCATTGTTTGTTCTTTACCATTATTATTATTATTATTGTTGAAGTATCATTTATTAGTGGTAAAATAGTATGTATTGTTAACAATTTTATGGAAACGATGCGTTGAAATTACTGCTGTAAAATGCTTTCTAAACGATTGATAGCTACTACTGAACAATTTCCTTCTTGTTTGGGAAAGAAAGTTTTTGGCTTTCTACTACTCCATCTTGATACAAAAAAAGGATAAGGGAATCTTCTAAAAAAAGGAAGGAAGTAATCAATTTGAAAATGAGTAACTCTATACATGGATGTGTAGATCATGCAAAGAAGTAACTTTCAGGCACAAACTAAAAAAAAGTCCTCCTGAAGTCAGGAGTACTTTTTTTCAGTTTCAGTTTCAAAGTTTACATGAAGAAACCTTTAATCTCTGTATTTTGAAGGCGACTCTAGTAAAACAGTGAAACATCAATTGTGCTCAATTTTCTGAAATGTGATTTTGGGCTTTATTGAAATATGCAGGAATATATAGAGTGTCTCATTAAAAAATAATTTTCCATCACTAACTAATGGTATCTCATTTGAAAAAATACACCATCGAATTCTACGTGAAAAAGTGCTTTGGAAATGTTTTCATAGAAACAAAAAACTTTCGACAGGCAAAAAACCACAGCAATTTTCGAAAATTATGCTGTACCTAACTCAGAAATTCAGAAGAATCTCAGAAAAAAAAGGCCAAATACTTCGATAAGTCAAGGTTGCTGAAGAAATGAAGGTACAGTATTACTGTAACGTAAAAACTCGGTTACATATGTAATAGATGCAAGAAATAGTGTAAAAAATTCATTTGAAAAAGTTCACATGTCAGCTTCAGCACAATTATCCACTTCAAACATATTCAGTAGCAATTCAACCACACAGATTACATTATGATTCATGACCAATAGTAGGGTCTCACGAATCACAACCAGATTTTGCGACATTCGTCGCATCTAGGATGATTTAATATTTTCCAGGGTCAGATCCTATTAGGTGTGAATATTTTTCAAAAATTGAAACTTCAAGTTAATTAGTTATTTCAAATGCATCCAAAACTTCTTCATTTGCATCATCACGATATCGAGTATGTTAGTTGACGTGACAGTAGAATATTGATAACGCACACGTCATTTGAAAGAGTGAATTACCTCTTAACAGACTTTCTGAATTTATTTCAAGCACAAATTTCGATTAACAAGGCATTGTCCCACCTATCACGTGTTCATAGCGATTAAATATTCTCAGAATAAACATTATACGACATGATGGATGTGACTTTAATACTTCGGAATTGCTTTTACGAACAAACTGAGCCGTTACGTTAGATGTTCATAAACTCTAAAGCACATTTGTTGCTTTGTTGTTATTCGAAGGTTTGGTCTGAGAAACAAAAGTGTCAAATCGAAAGAAAATATTTTTATCGCATAATGAAAATTATTTCGAAGCCTAACATTTCATAATATGGTAATGATATGATGATGAAAGTTTTTCACATGATTTATTTATAACAATAATAATAATAATAATAATAATAATAATAATAATAATATGGAATGATGTCTTCTCTAGTCTCGAATCTAAAAATCATACCGGCTTGCCGCACTAAGGCAGAAATCTTAGCCGCACAGATGCAGAAGGCTGTCATTCTTAGCTCACTGCGTTTGCTCAGGGCACATGATTCTCGGACTCAATGATCACTTACCCCACGGTGTGGGGAGTGGTCATTGGTTGATTATGCTGGCGCACCCTCCCGAATGTATCGGGGCTTCGGGGGATAGGGCCTGACCAGCGCACACTACGGTAATAATAAACCACCTCTGGCATCCCATTGCCAGAGGTGGTTTAAACAGCGATTGGAGTCATTTGTAACAAATACAAATAATACAATAAATACTGATGAAACATGTTTCTTTTGTCATTAATACTTATTATACGATTGATAATGGCATCACATGACAACATTAATCAGTCTTCAAGATTTTAATACTTCTAAAATATTCATCAGCCTTTGATGAGTAACAAACATTGAAAGGAATTACAAAAAACGATAATGAATTCAGAATAAACTCAATGAAACCATTTCTGAAAACATATAAACTTTGAAAATAAATGAATCAAATCAACATTAATAATAAAATTAACATTCTGAATAAATTGAAAGGAAACCTTTTTCTAAATCAAATAAGAATTCAAAGTAAACTGGAGAAAACGATCCTCGAATGAAATAAACATTGAGAATGAACATAAATAAAACATTTAGCTCAGGATTAATCAGAGTATTCAGAGTCGCAATAGTGGCAAACGTAGCTAAGACCACCTTCTGTTCATTCTTCGTGAGCCCACTGTTTAAAATGAAGTACATTGAATCTTTTCTACGGATCTGCTCTATGAGTATGGTGCTAAGCAAACACTACAGTAGCATTCTTCCCCTTCTGATTCCCGCTAAGTTTTTGTTTTCATTTCTTTTCTTACCTTGCTGACGTTTGGCCTGTTTTAATTTTGCTAAAGAATAACACTACCAAAATAAAAATCATGGAATTATTGTTTCAGTGGCACATTTGCTTTTTCAGCTGCAGGAAAACCCGGAAAAACCTGCAGCACCACATGATCTTGATCTGCCCATGTTATCTCTTTTATAAAACAAAATGTAGGGTGTCTCCAGAGGCTCCAATAAATTCAATAGGTCGCCAGAACACTTAGTGACATGACTATCGTCAAACTTAAGCCAGTCTGTTTCGTAAAAATGACCAGATTATACGCCAGAACCACAGTAAACAATGACTGCATGAAGATTATAATAGTGGTCTGCTAGATTGAGGAGTTCATCCATTTTGAACCTTTGTAAGACTTTGGTGCTTCCGTCAGAGGTTGAGTTATGTTTGAAGATCATCAGTGTTATTATTAGATTGACTGGTTTTTCAGCTATACTTGTTTTCTTGTAAGTCAGTTAGTTTGACGCATGTTTGGCAATACAGTCGATCGACACCTGTTAAAAGTTCAATTTTCAGATGATTCAACAATGAGCTTTGTACGGACTGGTTTTTAGTCATATTAGGAAACGTTAATTGAAGTTCCAGAAGTTCACATACGTTTTTGCGCTACCTCTTGAACATTTACTACAGAGTAAACAAGTGAGAATTTTTCCAGCAAAAGATTATTAAACACAAGACGAGACAGACTGTACGGAATTATTCAATCCAGAGCGGTTAGGAGTATTAATTTTGCTATTGTTTTGCTCACGAAGAGTATTCAACAAGAACCCCAAGAATTCGAAATAATCTTTTTGTTGTCCTAATGGGTATCTAGTTGACTTCAAAGACTCCAGGAAATCGGTTGGAGGAAAAGATGATACATTCTCACGAAACTGCAGCTGCATGAACAGTTGTTTGAGTTTGGTGAACAAGTAGGAAACATTCTCGTTCTCGTTCATCATTAAAACCTAGTTCTTGAAATTCTTCGTAATTAACAACACTTGTAAAATGCTATTCTTGTAGCAAGTGTTTCCTAAATTATCTAATACAATTTTCTTCTCAAGATTTTCAGGACAACTCTCTACTGATTCGTAAGGAAGAACATGTTCCACAGAATCTGCATAAGAACCATTTCTCAAGCTGCAATCAATCTTTCCAAGTGATGAAGGGTTTCGTAGAGGGATCGATTTGGCTCTTGATTCATAAAACTCTTCCACTGAAAAGGAACCAGAACCACGAGGACTGCAACTCATATTTGGGGGGCAAGAATGACCATATCACTTTTCTCTCTGGTATATCAGTTGATTTTCTAATGTTTCACCCTTTGTTAAAATTTCCTTGGGGGTACTTTTGGTAATGGCCTTACTGTCTCCGGAGTGGAGACAATAAAATCATTACTAGCTTGTGCACTTGTAGAGGGTCTTGGTGAAATTTTTTCATAGATACCGATACTGACACGTCTAGGTGGTGTATTTATAGTTCTTTTGGGTACATGAACATTTACTTGCTGAATTATTTGAACTTGTGAGTCAGAGAGAGCTTGTTGTTCAATTGTTGTCTGGAGAGACAACTGTAATTTTCCAGGTGAATGGAAAGGTCGATAAAGTAGGTTTTTCACCTTCAGTTGGATTTCTATTATAAATAGTAACAACTGCAGACTCAGTGGTATTTTCTTGATAAGGTCTATCTGTTCTCTCACTTCCATTTTCTGGATTAGGTGTTTTTAATACAAATCCAGGAGCATAATCGATCTTAGTAGATTCCGGTTATATGGGTAAATTCACGTTTTGTAAAAGAACGGCTTGAATATTGGGATCGTCTTTACCGGATGCATCTCGCTTTCGAATGTATCAACAGGGTACATTGGTTTATACCATGCTTGTCCGCCGCTTTTCCTATAGAGAATCTCCAGCTTTTACCTCCTCATAGGCATTACTATAGCTCGACAAGTTAATTTTTCTCACCCGAACTTTCGGCACCTACAAAAAATAAACATTAATATGTTTTCTATTTTAACCGTACCCACAAAAAATGTTTCAACCGTCCCCAACCCCACTTTTGATAAAATATGCTTTATAGTTACGTCAGTAATAATAACACATTAAAAATAATCATCATTCCTTATTCTACAAGCGCCATAATAATCACAAACCCACACTCAATAAATTCACATGAAAAGAACAGAAAATATAAGCGTTAATGTCAGAACAAAAATACTTACTTTTAGGTAATAGAAAATAATATGGTGTTCTGCAAACAAAGAAAACGCGCGGGAAGCGGCGCGGCACTGAATTCGTATTCGGACCTGTCATCCGTTTCGTTTTTCCCTTGCACCGCTCAACGTTTACTAGATATTGGCACTGTTTCAACCGTACCCAGTCTACCATATATTTTTTTTGATAAAAAGCGAAGTCTTCTTTGAGCAAGCGACTCTTAGGCTGCGGGCACACAAATAGCGACGGCCGAGCGATGGCGACTGCGGGGCGACGCGTAGCATGACGATGAGAAGTATCTCCTGTGAGCACGAAATGCCACTGCTCGTTTCGTGCGTGTCACCTATAAAGTCGATGTTGTTATATGCATCGCCACCGTTCCGCCGTCGTGTCGCCTTGTCATCGCTCGGGCGTCGCTATTTTCGTGCTTTGAGCCTTAAAGCAGTCTGTTTTCTATCTGTAAGCATTGGTAAATTCTGTCGGTTCATTCTCAGATGGGTTAAATATACGGTGCGGACCCAAAATAATCTCCTTTCTCTCTTCATATTTATTTCATTTCAATTAGAAAAACAATAGCGCTACCATCTTTTTTAATGAGAAGGGTAGAATTGTGATACCAAATATAGAAATGGCAGCTCATGAGTTCAGCCCTTGATCTTTTTTCAATTTTTACTATTGTTATCTCACTAGATTTCACATTATACATATACTTCAGTCGATGAATAGTTAAATGAGTCTGGCAGTTCTTTTAACTATATTTCGCCTGGAAATCAACTTCTGTTATATTTCAGAGATGAAATATCCACATCACTGGATAGAAACACACAAGAGCTGTGCGAAATTCACCCCTTTGCCAGTCTCAAAGATGTACCTTTCATTGTATCCATATCTAGTTTGCTTTTTAGACCTATATAACAAACTGCCCTGATCCATTTTAGATGGTAACAAAGATATGTAGCGTTCATATTGGATTCAATACCTATTGTTTTGCAATGTGTGGACTTCAAGTCCAAGACGAATGTAAAATCTTGTACATTTTGTGAAATAATTTTCTTAAATTTCCACATATAGTCCAAATTGCTGTTCTTGGTGTATACGCATTGAATGGCAGAGATAAAACACTGTGTTTCAGTTACCGGAAACTTCAGTACTAGCTGCTTTGTCCCTCTAGATAAATAATCGACTGAACTTGAGAAGAAAGTGGGATGGCATCAATCTGGCATCAATCCAAGGGAATTAATCTTTGTAGGTACTGGACGAATTAGTTCACCCTTCATCACGTTTTTCGTGCTACTCTTATTATATTCTTTCTTCCTGGGAAAATTTCCAATTCCCTCTTTTTATCATTTTCTTTTAGCAATACAGCATCACCCACTTGAATAGACGACTGTTTTCGTGAACCTATCCACTATAAAGCAGCATGCTTTATAGGTTAATTAAAGGAAACTAAAAGTCAAAACTATCATTTATCCTTTTCTGAGGAGAGGAAACGTTCTTCAGCGCTCTAAAAAATATTTTGTATTTTCTGTGATAATACGAGTACAATATTTCCATACTCATGGGGCATAAAGTATCGAATACTACGCCATCTATTATCTAGTAGTGGATATCGAGTATATTTCCGTAAAAGCGTACGTGTTCAGAAATCGGACGTTAGATGGTAAGGAAAAGTAGATTCAAATAATATCATTGGTAATATGGAATATTTATTCTTGTGATTGTATTGAAGGTTGTTCGAATTTATTCACGTTAATAATCTCCTGAAAATTTCCATTACGATTTCTTTCATTAATGGACTCACTTGATGACTTTGAAAGAGGATTACTTGCCATCTCTTGTGCAAAATCAACAATGAACAATTTTGCGAAGCATTTTCCCGAAGCCTTAGCAAGCGGTCTGTATTTTCTGATGATGTTATTCCGTACATTTCATTTTGTTAATAAAATTAAGAAGTAGATGCCGCCATTTGTTCGAAACATTTTGTAGTCTTGCAGTTTCATCGATTGATTAGAAAGATTAGAAAGCTCTGTAAACATATTGAAATTAGGTAATGATCATTGAATGACAGTGACTACTTCGAGTATCTACCTGATGCTTTCGTCATTGAGGTTTGAAATGTTAATTAGCTATATCTTATATATCGATATATCTTCGGAAACGAACAAATAAGTGATACGTTCATCGGTAACTGCCAATTCTGAATGAATCGTGGACTGTTGAAAAATAAGGCGAATGTACAAATTTCGCTGGCTACACATATAAATATATTTTTTTTTATGTTGATACACTCCGTCTTGAACAAATGTTTACAATTTCAGTTGTTTAGCATGTTTTGTTTGTTGATGAGAGACATAAAAGTTACAAAGTTTTTTACGTGTTCGGCGATTTTCTGCTATCGAAAAAAATGGATTAAAGAATTAGCACCATATATGCTAAATATGGAACTGAGTGTTCAAAAACGCTTGAAATATTGAAATATGTATCATGAAGAATTGTCGAATCACTATAAGACAAGTTACTAATGATGTCATATCAGTTGGTTTATGCCATGCAATTTTTTCCGAAATTTTTTTCATGATTTTGGTTTGATTTTGGTCATGAAGCGTGTGGCGGGGAGGTTCATTCCAATACTGAATTCCATTACTGAGTTTTTCCAAAAAAAAAATCCGTCGCATGAGCATCGCTCAGGAATTGTTGAATAACGTCGACGGCAATCCAGATTTGCTTGAAACGGTCATAACTGGTGACGAATCATGGGCATGTGGTTATGACATCGAAACCAAAGTCTTATCGTCCCAATGGAAAAGCCCAGGTGAGCCAAGACCAGAAAAGCACACTAAGTTCGATAAAATGCCATGGTTTTGCTTACTGCTTCTTTCGATTACCGTGGCGTAGTGCATCAAGAATTCTTGTCACATGGTCCTAAGGTCAGGTCAATAAAGAGTATTATCTTGACATTATGCGCTGCTTGCGAAAAACAATAGAAAGAAAACGATTTTGTGGAAAAACAATTCACGGATTTTGCATTTCGATAATGTACCTGGTCACTCGTCATCACTTGTTCGTAATTTTTTGGCCAGATACAACACCGTAATCGTGCTTCAGCCACCGTATTCATCAGATTTGCCCCCTGCGAATTTTTACTGTTCCTAAGGTTGAGGAGACCCATAAAAGAACGGCGTTTGCGGCGATTGAGGAGATAAAAACCAAATCGCTGAGAGAGCTCATGGACATACCAAAAAGTGCATATCAGATATATGCTTCGAAAATTGGAAAAAACGCTGGTACAAGTTTATTATATCTGAGGAGGACTGATTTGGAGGGACAGAATGGAAATGGATGAATGGATAAATACTTTTTGAGAAAAATGAAAATTCACCTTATTTTTTAACAGACTTTCGCTAAGAGCAGTCGAGACAAGACAAGACAAAAAAACTACTTTCCTCGGTACCAAAACTGGGTTGGTTGAATATGGAAAATTGGCGTATCTTATATGCATGTACTCTATTTCACAAAATAATTAATCATGCTGAATTTCAAGTGCTAGTATCTATTTTCGTTTTTTTTTTTATTTCTCTTGCATGGACTTCTCTTCTTTTTTTTTGATTATAGTATTATACATGTGTTCAATGTGTGTTGCATATCGTTTAATGTAGTATATTTTCAATTGTGTTTGTTTGGTGAAATGTTTGCTTGTGTGCACTGTGTTTATGTTTACATATATACAGGGTGTCCCTGGACTTCCTCTTTTCCTCTCGGGAATGTATAGATGGGGTCAAAATATCACCAGTACTTCATATAACTTTTTTTCCTAAAATCCTTCGTTACCAAGTAACGGGCCCTCGAAGTTACAAAATGAAAAATGTTTTTCTTTGATAACTTTTCAAGTGAATATTCAAAATCATCCAAATTTTGGTAATTGACTAAACAAATGAATTCCTTCGATGAGCTTTCATGCAGGAGTCAGTTGTTTTGCTACAAAGTCAGGAACGGACTACCCCCGATGGTCCACACCCCAAAACTTTGAAATGACAGATATTTTTCAATATTTGTCAACAAATTAAGGTTACTTGGACAAATTTATGAATAAAAGTACTCGTGTGGAAAGTCGATCGGAGCAACGAGTCTTGATAAAAATGTAGTTTCACTCGACGACATCAAACCCGCTCGTCCACCATTATTTGAAATGAATAATTATCAAAGCAGAAATAATAATGATAACGTTAATTCAACAACATTTATTCTGAGATGTCTACCATTATTCGAAAATATTAGTTTTTAAGGAAAATGGAAATGATAGGTAAAATGTTCATAACGAATTTTTATAATGCAAACACGTTTAACTAACGAAACTCAAGAGCCTCAAGAGCAAACAGAAATGAAAAATCCGCTACAGAAACTGCTCGATATGACCACCTTCTCTCTCTAACATTTTCTTAGTCTGCGAAGACACCCTCTCTGTACTTGAAATAGCATTCCAGGGTCGTTTCGTATGGCTTCACAATGTAATGTTATTCTATTCAACAATGCATCTCTTGTGTGAATAGGTGTAGCGTAAACAAGGCTTTTTAGATGCCCCCACAGAAAGAAATCCAATGGATTTAAATCCGGAGACCGCGATGGCCATGAATATGGCCCACCTCTACCAAACCATCTATTGTGGAAAATATGGTTCAGATGGTCACGCACAATCAAACTGAAATGAGGAGGAGCGCCATCATGCATAAACCAGATATCTCTTCGGGTTTGCAATGGAACATGTTCCAAAAGTCCATTCAAATCGTTCTGAATGAACTCCAAATAACGTTCTCCATTCAATCGGTCCTGTAGAACGAATGGTCCTATAAGATGGTTTCCTATGATACCAGCCCAAACATTCACGTTGAATTTCCGTTGGTGTTTGGTTTCCAATATCCCATGGGGATTTTCTTCGGCCCATATATGGAGATTATGAGAGTTGATAACTCCATCTCTACTGAAACCTGCTTCATCAGTGAATAAAACTCGATTAATAAAAGTCATAGCCTCTCTTTGCCTATCCATGAACCAATTGGCATATTCCAGTCGTGCTGGAAAATCTTGAGGTGTCATGGCATGTACCTTCTGGATGTGAAATGGGTGGAGCAGTTGTTCCCTAATTATTCTATGAATAGTGGACTTGGATGTATGGAACTGTTCTGATAGATTTCTGATGCTCATTGAAGGATCATCAGCGACGGCTTCCAAAATATTTTCCTCCAATACAACGGTACGTACAGTCCTAGGAGCGCCCTCACCACCTCGTTTTGGCAAAACTGTACCTACAATAATATCGAAATAAAACAATGTGCTGAAATTAATTATCAATTATTACATACCTGTCTCCCTCAAGCTGCGATCGACACGCTCGAATGTTTCTCTTGACGGTACCGTTCGATTGGGAAAATGCTCGGAATACAGACGACGAGCTTCTGCAGCATTACAAAATGCTCGTCTATAAAATACATGCATATCTGCATATTCATTGAATGTAAACTGTTCGGACATATCAAAAAAAATCAAAATATCCTATAGAATATTGACAATACAATGATAGTCATATGACAACGCACCACTCAACAAAACAAAATCGCATTCCAGTTTCTCATTTTTTATCAAAACTTTCTAAAAGGTTTTTTTTGTCAACATCTGTGAAAGAAATATTATTCCCTGGATATTTTTCACCTGATCATGTGCATCCGTTTTTGTAGTTCATTCCTTTGCTTTTTAATAGTATAGTAAATATTTTTTCCGATGTGCGTTTTTTCAGCTAAATTTAGATTCGTGTTAAAGAATTTCTCCCATAAAATTATAATTATCAGTGAAACTCCTCAACAGTTTAGCTGTGAAGAAGAATTTGAAACATTCGAATGTTGAGTTTCATGAGATTCAGATAACTGATCAACACGAAACGTGATTATTCCACACGTATTATATACATACAAAATATGGAATGAATTCGATATTTCATAGTAGAGTAGCTTGTTAGTTTAAAAACACCACGAATCTATAGAACTTGATATTTCTTTTGAAAAAATATCTGCTATCACAATTGTGACTTAAACTTCCATATAGGCACTGTACTTTTTGTTTACGACTTCATTTTAGCATACTTTGTATTATTCCTGTTATAAATGTTGTTGAATTAACGTTATCATTATTATTTCTGCTTTGATAATTATTCATTTCAAATAATGGTGGACGAGCGGGTTTGATATCGTCGAGAAGAACTACATTTTTATCAAGACTCGTTGCTCCGATCGACTTTCCACACGGGTACTTTTATTCATAAAATTGTCCAAGTAACCTTATTTTGTTGAAAAATATTGAAAAATATCTGTCATTTCAAAGTTTTGGGGTGTGGACCATCGGGGGTAGTCCGTTCCTGACTTTGTAGCAAAACAACTGACTCCTGCATGAAAGCTCATCGACGGAATTCATTTGTTTAGTCAATTTTGAATATTCACTTGAAAAGTTTTCAAAAAAAAACATTTTTCATTTTGTAACTTCGAGGGCCCGTAACTTGGTTACGAAGACTTTTAGGAAAAAAAGTTATATGAAGTACTGGTGATATTTTGACCCCATCTATACATTCCCGAGAGGAAAAGAGGAAGTCCAGGGACACCCTGTATATAGATAGAGATTTTATCGAGTGTGCATGATATAAATCAAAAATTAAACAATTTGTGGACACAACACTCAAAAAAGGGGGGCAAACCGCGGACACGTGTTTCTGGCTATTGGCCTCATCAGCGCGGTGCAGCCAAGTGTAAAGATGGGAAACACTTGTTTGCCGAAATCAGGAAACAACACAAAGGCACGGAGTCAACAACAGGGGCCAACCGCACATTTGTGGTTCCAGTTAGAAGACCTAGAATTCCCAGGCTACATCTAACATGACCACGGAGGCAGCTATAGCTACCTGCGTGACATCCGGGTCCAGGATAAATAAAATAGAGATTTTATCGAGTGTGCATGATATAAATCAAAAATTAAACAATTTGTGGACACAACACTCAAAAAAGGGGGGCAAACCGCGGACACGTGTTTCTGGCTATTGGCCTCATCAGCGCGGTGCAGCCAAGTGTAAAGATGGGAAACACTTGTTTGCCGAAATCAGGAAACAACACAAACGCACGGAGTCAACAACAGGAGCCAACCGTACCTCTTGAAGATGATCACTTGGTAATCGAAACACGTGTCGAGGTGTAAAAATAACGATTTGGTGTTGGGAAAAAACTCCAGTAATATTCATTACTACACCAAAGGTTCCAAACAGTATATCACAAGTAGAAATATTGAATTTTCATACATCAATAAGTACTGTTAGTTCAGAAGGGCCAATGAAAGCCGATCTATTGGGTAAAACCGCCTCACATTTCAATCGTAACAACCAAACCTTATTTTAAAAAAATAAAGTTAATTTTTCATTTTTATCTAAAAAAAAGGATTTATTAATTTATATTTTGTCTCCTTCAAAGTAATTCTCAGATATAACGCACTTATGCCAGCGTTTTTCCCAATCCTTGAAGCAGTTCTGATATGCACTTTTTGGTATGTCCTTGAGCTCACTCAGCGATTTATTTTTTATCTACCCAATCGTCGCGAAACGCCGTCCTTTCATTCGCCTCTTCAATTTTGTGACAGGAAAAAGTCGCAGGGGGACTAATCTGGTGAATACAGTGGTCGAAGCAAAATTGCGATATTGTTTTTGGCCAAAAAATCACGAACAAGCAATGACAGTTGGGCAGATGCATTATCGTGATGTAGGAGCCATAAATTGTTTTTTCACAATACCGAATATTTTCTTGGTATTGCTTCTAGCAAGCGGCGCATAACTTTAAGATAATACTCCTTATTTACCATAATACCATGTGGCAAGAACTCTTGATGCACTACGCCACGGTGATCTAGGGAAACAATGAACAAAACCTTGACATTCGATCGATCATGGCGTGCTTTCTTTGGTCTTTGTTTTCTTGGGCTCTTCCATTGGGACGATTGGACTTGAGTTTCGCTGTCACAACCATATACCCATGATTAGTCACCAGTTATGACACTTTTAAGCATATCTGGATCGCCTTTGACGTTATTCCACAATTCCTGAGTGATGCTCAAACGACGGTTTTTTTGGTTTTTTGGAATGAAATTCGGTGCCACACGCTTCATGTCCCACTTCTTTGATAGTAATTAAACGTTCCTCCATAAACATTTTATTCAGTTTCTCAACATTTTCATCGGTCGTTTCAACTGTGGAAAGCTTGTGACTTGTAAAATTTTTTTGACTCAGGGTATAGTCACCGTATGCCACTGTTAACATTTCAAGTGTTTTTGAGCACTTACTTCCATTTTTTACACAAAATTCGATGCAAATTCTTCGATCATTTTTTTTCAGTAGCAAAAAATTACTGAAAACTTCTAACTTTCATGCCTCCCACCAACAAACCAAACAGGCTAAACAGCCGAAACTGTGAACATACAGTGTGTAAAAGCCAAATGGAATACATTCATCATTTCGGTTACGGTACATATTTTAACAAAATCACCTCAACGGAAAAACTCTACCCCTACCTTCATCCCCCATCGAATGACAGTTACAACCCCCCAATTTTGTAAATGGGAAGTATAAGCTTGTGATATATCGTTTGAAAGGTCTCTTCATTCTTGATTCAAAAATGTTATCGCTTTCAAGTTGCAACGATTAAGATAAAATAAATTAAAATCATGTGATTACCGCAATTTGATGAAATACACTCAAAACTTATTGCAATATACTCAAAACTCATTTCATGTTGAGGTATTGATAATGAGAAAGTAGGCAAAAACTATAGCAATGTTGTTTTTAAAAGGTACCCTTTAAAAAACTGTAAATAATTTCCTAGGTAACGTTAGTTTAAAACGCCTTGTCAACTTGTTATGTAGGTTACAACATTAGTTGATAGTATTTTAATTTGTGTTTTAAGTTCGTTAACTCCAAGTCTGATAACGAAAATGCATAAAATAACAGTTTTACAAATGATTGGTTACGGAGATAAAACCCAAACACAACAGAGAAAGTAGCTCGCCTATTTCATGAGAAATTTCCTAATTTACCGCCCATATCTCAAGGAACAATATGCAAAATAGAGAAGCAGTTTCGCGAGCTTGGTCATGTGGGTCAGATGAAAAAAGCAGCTGCCAATGCAATGAGTGATGAATTCAAATTAGATGTGATGCTTGAGTTTGATGAAAACCCACGTACATCGAGTAGACAGGCAACTACTACATTCAATGTTAGCCATACATCGATAGTAAACATATTCAAAGAAAATAAAATGCATCCCTATAAAATGATACCTACTCAGGAGCTCATGGAAGATAGAAGAACTCATTTTTGTGAGCAAATGATGGACATGTTGGATAACAATATCATCCAATTAGAAGACGTTATGTTTTCTGATGATTGTATTTCGTCTCTTAACGGTCATGCTAATCGGCAAAATTGCCGCTATTGGTTAACGGAAAATCCTCACTGGATGAGAGAAGAACACACGTAATACCCCTAAAAGGTTAATGTTTGAACAGGGATTGTAGAAAACCATATCAATGGTTCTTTTTTCATTGAGGGCAACTTGAATGACGATACTTATTTGGCACTACTTCAAAATGACGTCATTCCAAGTTTAGCAAATTTATACCTGATCCATAAAACCATCAAGTTCTAGTGAAAACGATATGGTTTCAGCAGGATGGAGCTGTCCGGCAATACCTGGATCACCTGATCTTTCATCATTAGATTTTTTTATAGGGATATGTAGAAAGCAATGTGTAAAAAAACCTAAAAGAACGAATAACGCTTGCGATTAGGTCGGTCACGCCTGATACGTTAATTAATGTTAGATGACACTTTTATTTGAGATTAAGGATGTTGCCAAGACGTTTGCGGTGAACATTTTGAACATCTACTTCGTTAGCATTCATAGTTATTTTTCGTATTCTACATTTCATAACGTTTTGCTTTACATTTTATTTTTTTGAGTGTATTTTATCGAATTTCGGTGACCACATGATTTTAATTTATTTTATCTTAATTGTTCCAACAAACTTGAAAGAGATAACAATTTTGAATAGAGAATGAAGAGACCTTTCAAACGATATATCACAAACCTATACGTCCCGTTTAAAAAATTGGGGGTTGTACCTGTCATTCGAAGGGGGTTGAAGGTAGGGGTAGTATAATAATGAATTTATTCTATTTGTCTTTTACACACTGTGTGTTCGAGACGAGTGTACCAACATGAAAAATAAAATGTTCGTAGTTCGCGGAATATGAACATTCATCTTATATTTGGAACAGTTCTCGTATTCATGTCAACAAAATCTCAAGATTTAAAAAATAGTAAGAAGTTACTTGTCTATTCGCTTCATGTATGAACCCTATTGAAAAATTGTTCTTTCAACTCGTGATTACCATAGACCAGAAATATGTTTCCTCCTCTGACAGAATAATTCAGTTAGATAGTTAAGTTTGGCTTAGTTTCAAGTCGTACCTTAAAGATTATTCGGAATTCAAAAAATCTTCAGGGAAATTAGCGGAAAAGCAATCATCAGGCTTGTTATTTCAATAAAATCAATTTCCACCAACATAACACATTTTACTACCTGACGATAAACGGAGTTAAAATAAACAACTAGATGAAATGAAGCTTCCGCTGAAAGAATCCCAATGAAAAGTGAAGATGATGTGTAATAACCATTATACAGCTATTTTAGAGACTTTTATTGGACTGCGGTTTAGATGCAAGAAATCCATCTTGAGTAGTAATAGTAAACAAACGAATTAAAGCTAGTCACACTGGCTACCATATACGATACACATAATTATAATTTTGATCTTCTGACACCACAGAACCCTGGTTGTAGTTGTTATTTCCGATTGAAATATTGGCGTACTTCATGGCGGGCCAGAGTGTTGACTCTGCTTGTTTCATAAACAAGTGGAAAATTTAATTCGTTTAAACTTCCATTGTCTAACATGATATAAATTGATTTAAAATCCCTTATAGAATCAGTAAAAAATTAAAGAAGATTAGCTGAGAAATAACAATTGTATTTAGCAAAAACCTGAAATCACAATGAAATAAAATACAATCAACAGCTGAAAAATTAAAAAAATTAACTATCAACACGAATTAAAAAATAAAAATTATTAACAAGAAATGAAAATTAAAAAATTAAAAGATTCCAAAACCAAGTTACTTCACGACGTTTCAATTGTTAGTATCCACAATGGTCTTCGGGTGATAACTAGACCTACTTCTCCGAGATCTGATTATGCTTCCACCGAATGCTTTCACCTATCCCCTCTTCCTTCTCTCCGCTTCATTGGTTTTAGCGGAAGCTGACCGTGTGTGTGGATGATTTCAGCTTGAGCCCACTTGATGTTATGTTGATGAGTGTTCTTGGAATCGGAGTCCGCGTTTGGTGGCCTGGTTTTCGTGAGGCTGCTGCGGATAGTGTTCCCAGATCTGTTATACTTGGATCCAATACTACTTTTATCGTTTTCGACAATCCTCTGATGTAGGGAAGTACAAATACTGGTTGCGGCTTCTCTTCCTTGTGGAGCTCTTGTTGTCTTTTAGCTAAAGCATGTTCCACCATCACTTTGGAGTACTCATTCTGTTGAAGGTCATTTTTGATGATGCCTAGTTCCTTTTCGAAATCTTCCTTTGTATTACAGAGCCCGAAAGCACGGTCTAGTAGTCTTGATGATTTCTCTCTTAGTTGATTGATGGTGCTTAGATTTCTGGTTCAGATAGTGTCCTGTGTGAGTGGGTTTTCGATATACAGATGTTTCCCATTCAGTGTCGGTCCTCCTCACCAATACGTCTAAGAATGGCAATTCGTTGTGGACTTCTTTCTCCATTGTGAAAGTGATGGAAGGACTTACGTTGTTGATGTGCTTCAGGAAGGTGTCCAGTTGTACATTTCCATGGTTACATATTATGAAGGTGTCGTCCACGTATCTCAACCAGACTCGGGGCTTCTTGTGAGCTTGTTCAATGGCCAGAGTTTCAAACCACTAAATATATATTGGCTATAACCGGTGAAAGTGGTCATCCCGAATTCTTTACGCAAGATCAGGGACTGCCAGTCCCTCATCTTGCGTAAATAATTCGTCCTTCAGTTGGAAGTAGCAGTTTCGTACATAGCCTCCTAGTAATTCCATGACTTCTTGTATTGGTAAGTTTGTTCTATCTTCATACAGAAGAAGCTATCCGAAGATGGGGACCTGAAAGATAGAACAAACTTACCAATACAAGTAATCATGGAATGTTCATTTCTTCTTTTCATTTCATCTCGTGTTAATAGTTGCATTTTTTTTTATTTTTTGGTTGCTGCTTGTATTTTATTTCATTGTAATTTCAGTGTTTTGCTTAATATAACTGTTATTTTTCAGCTATTTTTTTTTATTTTTACAGATTCTTTCGGGGATTTCAAACCAATTTATATCATATTAGACGATGGAAGTCCGAACGAATGAAATGCACCATGAAACATTGTCAACCACCTTAAAACAAGTGGAAAATTGCAATTCGGTTTGCAGTAATATAACTTTAGCTTCAAAGTTGCTGGTAATTCATCGAAATATTGAAACATAACATGTCAAAATGTTCAGTTGATTATTTTATAAACTTGATGCTTCATTTTATTAATTTTTTTAATATTCAATAAAATATAAACAAAACTCATTATGTTGGTCACATGTTTGCCTAATTTATTCAACCATAAATTACAATTTAAGTTCCTAGAGTTAAAATGATAATAATAATACGTCTTTATTCACCATAAAAGTACAATTGAAACAGACAAACAAGAAAAAAGAACTACTTTCAGTAGAAAGGTGAATGGGTGGAGTATCAGCCTAGGCTATTTTTCAACTCAACCTGGAAATAGCAATAATTGAACAAAAACAAAAAAGAGGAGATGACAGTGATACTGTCATAATGTTGAATATGGAAAATAATCATGAAATATTTCAAATTCATTTAAGAAAATACATGAATTGAAAGATGTTCCAACCTCACTTCATAGACATCGAAATTGATCCGATCACAGGATACAGAAATATAAAACAATCTCCAAATACGCAAACTTTGCACAGATTGCATGCTGAGCATTATCAGTGTCTGTTGATCATCAGCAATGCAGCACCTTCTCCTTCTCTTCAATCCTGCTGGGTGGCAGTATAATGTAAGTTTTAGGTGTTTTAATGTATTTTTTTAACATTTCTGTTTCTTCATAATAAACATTTAATTGAGTTTTCAAATGAGTTCTTTCATTATTTGGATGAATTAATGAATGGGTGAAACAGCTAATAAAATCCTCTCGTTGATAGCCAAGCGAGTACTGAGTTGAGACAATAACAAGATCAGAATATTACTTTTTGTAATGTCAAAGTCGGGAACAGCAAGAGACTTGGCAGTTCAGTAAGTCTTCAGTCTTTTTTTAAAGTTTTTTGTTGTATAAGATCTAAACTCACGGGTTAGTTGATTGTAATGTTTAGGATCATTATACGAGAAGCAGCGAGTGAAGATGGCAGAATTTGTGTTTGGAGGTGACTAAAACTGAACTGTCCTGTGTGATAAAGCTATTTATTTTTGAGAATGTTCCAAGCCTCTTCAGTAAGTAAATAGGTTGACGAAATATCGAAACTATTGGTTAGTGAATGTAGTGTTGTAAGTTTCTCAACTTTCAACCATCCTGATTCTCACACCACTGAAGATATATGGTCAAATTTCCGGATTCCAAACGAAAAACCTAGACAGCTATTCTGTGCTTGTGATGCACTGTTTGGAACCTTTAGTGTAGAAATGAATATTACTTGAGTTTTTTCCCAACACCAAATCGTTATTTCAACACCTCGACACGTGTTCACCAAGTGATCATCTTCAAGAGGAAGATCAAACTGAATAGGTACGCTGTAGATGAAGAGTATCCGATTATCTTAAAGCAGGTCCACGAATACTGTCGCAATAAGAAATGTTTCACATGATCAGTGACTCGCATAGTCTCAGTGTCAAGTTGTGTTGAGCAAATCACGAGGACGTTATAAGAAGTTTGGTTCAGATAACTGACATGTTCAGTGAAGCTAAGTTCTGGATCAAACTACAATCCTAAGTTTTTCTTCTGAGTCACGGAGGGAAATATTTTATTTTTGATGCGGACTCGAAAAGTGGAGTTGGTGAGCTCTCTCTTCTTCTTGGGTCCAAACATCATTATTGTAGATTTAGTAGGATAGGGCTTGAGCTTATAAGCAGTAGAAAAGCCAAAGATCCTTAATAAAACATGACTGAGCAGAGGTATAATCACCAGGTGTAAAAGAGAAATAGCTCTGAAATATGTCATCCCAACAATATCGGGCATTCTAGTGAAGCTCATAAATGAATCAATATTTGGGGGAATTTTTCCTGAAGTCTGGAAAACTGCAAAGGTTCCCAAGTAGATATTGACAACTATCGCCAAATTTCATTATCAAGTGTGCCATCACAACTACTAGAAAAAATAGTTGCAAATAGAATTGTTCTATTCCTTGAAGAATACAAAATCTTATCTGATCAACAACATGGCTTTAGAAAAGCTAGATCGGTTGAAACAGCTATTGCTAGATACATCCAAACTCCTAGGTATGTATTTAGATAAAACCTTGTCTTGGGAGCCTCACATTGATCATGTGTGTGAAAAATTGAACCAGGCAATATCTTCAATACGCCAGCTCAAAGAGTTGCTTGACTTAGATGGTATCAAGATGGTCTATCATTCTTTGGCCTATTCTCACATGGCACAAAATATACTAATGTGGGTACATCTACTGGCGCAAGACGTGTATTTATTCTACAAAAAAGAATCAAGAGAATCATTTTTGACATTACGCCAAAATCTAGCTGTAGGGCTTTATTTTCAAAATATAAAATATTAACATTACCCTGTATCTATATTTATAAAGCTCTGCTTCATGTGGGATACAACATGGTTTATTTCAATCACGAGTCAGTCACTCATAATTATGCAACACGAACTAAACACTTGACCATCCCAAAACACAAAACTTCAACATTCAAGGAATCTCTTAGCTATGACGGCATCATTCTTCATAATTCATTGCCACAGGATGTCAAGGACCTACACTTAGTAAGTTTCAAGAACCATATCAAAGAATTATTGACGAACAGGGGTTATTATAGCTTAGATAAGTTCCTGCAAAGGGATGTCTTGATATAACTTGTTCTCACTGCTTTTCCTTCCTATTTTTATGTTAGATATTTTAATTGTATATAATTATATTATGTTGTTTCATAATATTTTGTCTATGATTTTAAAATTTGTATCAGTATGTCGCTTGTAGTGTTTTGTATGGTGCCTGTTTTATTCGATAGGAATATGTTTATTCATTTGTATTTATATAGTTATTTATTGTTATTTTTATTATTGACATGTCCAATATCATAATGATCTGAAAGATGAATAAATACAACAACAACAATAACTGCGTGTCGTCGGCATAGTCATGTATATTGCATTTTTTTTACAAACTGATAAAAATCGCAGATATTCAAGCTAAAAATGAAGAGCCCAAGACTATATCCTTGTGGCACTCCCTTCGATTCCGGTAGAGCATCCAATACAACTCCATTCAAAACAACTTCTGGAGTACAATTCTTCAGATAGTTTCCTAAAAGTGAGTGCGTTATAAATAAATAAATAAAAAAAATAAAAAATAAATAAGTGAAAATGACAACTACCCTTGAGAAGAAGATTTGTATGGAATAAAAAAAATTCAAACCATTCATATCTAAAATTGAATAAAAAGTGTCAAGCCGACCTTCGACATCTACCATCGGATGAGAGATCGTTTTCTACTTCTCTGCAGTTTTCACTGTTAGCAAAGAACTAGATATATGAAAGCTCAAAAGTATTGTATCCGTGATTCAATGCTTTGGGTCTTTTCAGTCCAAAATAACAAAATTTCTAGCAAAAAGTACCTAATGATTATCATTTCTCTCATGGTGACACCATTAGAAAACTCAAGTGACGAATATCATAGATCAACCAGGCTGATCTACCTAAGCAGAGTTTGAGTTGTAGTATCAACCTATAAACAACTTAAACGTTGATTATAAATACACGCATATACACATATATACATATGCATTATTACACATCTATACACACACATACATATATAAAAACATACATATAAATGTGGTATCATTGTTGCATAATGACGCAAACACTGATACTGACAATGTAAATACAACTGATACAAATAGTTGGAAGGAAAACTGGTGGAAAGAGAGAGTAATATTCGAAGAGAAGGTGACGTTGGATTGTTCAACTAATTCAAGATATTACCTACAATAGGATGTAGTTTATATTCATAGCCTAGAGAGAACTTCGATTATGAATCCAGTTCATAGACAAATTTTAATATGTCATAGTTTTGATTCACATGCTCTTTCAGTTTTGACTTGAATTGGTATTTATTGGAGATTGCTCTAATGTCTGAAGGAACTAGGATTATTAGTTTTGGGCCAGAGTATGATATAAATCTTTGAGTGCAAGTTAATTCACAGCGAGGGACATTCGTTTTTTGATGAAGTTTGGCTCGGGTTTTATAATGATGATTTATATTGGGGGTGGAGTTATTATGCATCCATAATATGTATAATTTTCTCACATCAAATAGGTCTGATTCTTTGTATAGTGCTACACTGGAGTATTTTTTTTACTATTGAAAATGATTTTCAGGATAGTATTTTGCATTACCTTTAGATTATGTAACAGGCTTTTGCTGACGCCACCCCATATTATAATGCAATTTCTCAGAAATCATTCTGCGAGTAAGTTATATATCACTGTTAGTAGTTTTTTATTATTGAGATTTCCGAGTTGGTAGAATTTATAAAAGTCTTTTAGCGGTCTGGTCTACATGTCTGCAAGCAGATATTCAAAAACTGCTGCTAGACTAAACCAAAGATATAGCGTCTGAAGTCATTCATCCCTGATAGAAAAATACAGAATGAGAGGTAGTGACGAATGTCACCTATGGGTGTAAACGACAGAGCTAGACTTTGATATTCACCATTTCAATGTTATTTCAATTCCATAGATAGTCTAATACTGGGAAGAATTGTTAACAGTACAGCTATGAGTGAACTATCATTAAAAGTATTGAGAAACAACCCAAACCGCGTAAGATACACCTGAAACTTCTTATAAATGGGTAACTGTTGGACAATATAGTTAACGGTAAAGTCATTAACACTACGAATAGTATTGATATTATTATTACTAATACTAATACTTTTGCCTTAAGTAGATATAATAAGTCAAGAATGACATCCTTCTGCATTGATCTAACCGAGATTTGCTTCGATGAGGCAAGCCATTGAGCTTGAGATACAAAGTAGATAGGCCACATTTCCATCAAGGACTCCAATAATCAAAACAGCCCTCTCAACAGGGTGGTATTAATGAAGTCGGCGGAGTTGAGAGAAGAATTCACTATATTTAATCCGTTTCTCCTCCTCTTTTCCTTCTCTTTCTATCCTCACCTGAAAACTCCACGATGAATATCGTTCTACTCTGATGGTCGGAAAAAACTAGATCAGACTTATCAGCTTGTGTCTGGCTGAGGGTGAGTAATGAAAAGTTACAATAAATATGGGTTTCCCCATTCCACACAATGAATACAATATACTTGGAGCATAACGCAACACGGATGTCTCGTCAATGTTAGAATATGTTCATTGATATCAAAATATTACTGATTTACTCTATAATAACGCCATCTGGTGATTGAAATATGAAATAAAACATTCTATTCCGAACTGGTAACTCATTCGTTTTTATCAGTCAATACCGTAGAATTGCCTTTGACGGTGATAAAGCACCCTCAGAGCTGCGTTATGTCGACTTTAGCCCACTTGACCTAAAGAAAGCAAAGATCCGATGCTTTGAAGAGCCGCGAATATGGCGGTCCGCCATAGTGGATTCAAAATTACGTCTCTTGACTAACCATGCACCCATACACTTAACGTTTATGCAAAATTTCAGCTCACTCGGATGGGGATATCTGCTTTTAATTTCAGCTGAAATATTTGAAACAAACATACAAATTTGCAAGCATTGCAAGTTGAACAAAAGTGGAAATGAAATGGACAGAGATAGAGCATTTTTGTTTCAGGCCCTGGAAAAGAGAACTCCGCTAAAATCTAATTCGCGCCATGATCTCGGAGTCTGTTTCGCGAATTTCAAGTAGTCTCAAACTTTTAGTACTCGATTAAACTTTGCACGCTTCAGCGAAGAGACGGACAATTTGTCGATATCTACGAAGTTCTATTGCACCCGATAGTGTCCCATAATATTTGTTTTTTGTGTGTATATGCTAATAAATATTTCCTCTCCGACCTTCCTTTGTGAATCTAATGTGGATACAGAAGACGTGACGAACATGTTAATTGGAGATCAAACAGTGATTCGACGATTGTTGACATGTGCTAAATATCAGGAACTAATCTAGGTATTAGGTAAGTACGCTTTTGTCAACAGCTGTTAATTGAAAATTCAAAGTTCACAGCTCTAATTTTGATATTCACGAATATTTAAGATTCACACGTGCTTTGAGAACTGAAATTATAAATCCGGTGAACTCCAATATATTATCAAATTATTATTATTAGTACCTATTTGCCATTAAAAATGTCTTGAAATTCCTAACGCTTTTTGGACTTTAACAAAGGTGGAGTCAAAAAAATATCGTTCAACACATACCAAATATGAGCTTATTTTTCAACCTGCATATCATTTGCGACTTTTGAATGTAAGCTCCTTTGATTCGAGCTATATTATTACATGCATAGACATAGTTTTTTAATAAATATTTTAAGTTAGAGTTCCCATAAGAGATGTCATAGATCGTTATCTTTTTCGAGGTTAGTTCAATAAATATTAACTTTACATTATATTCACCAAGTTTGGAAAATAATTAACATATTTACTGAACTCCTACAACTATGATTGAAAGAATATGTCAAATATGAACCCTGTGTCACAATGAACCCAACAACTGGTCTTAATTCGGGTAAGCAAAATGTTTCAAATACTTAATCTTCAATCATGTTTGAATTCCAAAATCGATCGGAATATTGATTATTCACAACTCTCTTATATTGAGGGACCTGGCAAGTATCTGTAAGAGAACAATCTGACCGGCGATAGCACCATCGTCATAGAAGCAGATATTTCATATTGTCAGCATTCTTAAAAAAAAAAGTTTGTATACACAATTTTTGTCTGATTTCTACTGGGTTTTTCAATTGTTATGACCGGTTTCGGTTTGTTGAACAATTCTCAAGTAAACTGATACGTTTTGTACCAAATAACAAGTGTTACCTGAAATATCAATACAAATACTAAAACAATAACTATTTATCTTCTATAACATATCAAGAATACCAACTATCGATCCCCAAAACCTACTTGTGCATTTTTCCAGCTACCAATGGATTTCATACTAGTTGTCAAAATTTACAAATTCAAAAGGATAGAGCTACATAATTCTAGTCGATCATTGAGGGTATTGGTTTATTGGGCTATTGGTATTTCTATTCAATTCGTGTATTTTCAATGCTTCAAACAAATTAATTTCCCTTCCTTTACTGCACATAAGGACAATCTAGATAGGGAAATTAAAACAATTATGCAGATAGAATAGAATAACGGTTTCAAGGCAGACACAATCCAGGAGTTAGTCAGAAAACAAAACCCAAATTTACGTTTATGTATTCAAAAACCCTTTATTGTGATATTTTCATAAAACAGTTTTACAAAAACGAAACACGTGTTTCGTCACACAATGCCTTCTTCTTCTTCCGGCATGTCTTTACTATCTATATTCTACATATTCAATGCTTCATATACCAAATTTTACAATTTGAAGTATATTTCAAGTAACTGCATTTTACCTGGCCATTCAATGTTTAATGTGTACCTGAGGTTGTAATGAATTAAATTACCTGAACCTATGTACCACTTTCCACATTTGGAAAAATATTTAGTGACGGGGTCTTATTCAACTCTAATTGGTTATTCAATAAATCACTTAAATTCTTGAATCTATTGATTCATCAACATTCTAGAAGATTGAGTTTCATTTCTCTTCTAAATGTAACATGTATTCATGACTGTACTCATGTCCTTTTGTTGAAAGGTGATTTGCGAATGTGGAATTGGTCTTTCTATTTACAAAACTACTTCTATGCTCTTTAATTCTTTGAAAAAAAAAATACATACATATATGCTGACTTGTGACTCTTGCTCAAAACTGTATATTGGCCAAACAGGGAGAACATTTTCCCATTTTTTGTCACTCATTTTACTATAACTATAACTAAAACAGCAAAAAATCAAAAAAATTAAAGCGTTTCGATTTCTTCACTTCTGAAGTACCTCCTTTCAGAGTTGAAAGAAAAATTATCAGGAAACCAGGCGTAAGATATAAGTAATTCGTATCAAAAATTGACTTTGAATTTGTTTTGAAACCTTCAGTTTCGTGAACCCTTACGAACGAAAACCTCCAGAAGTCAAAAGTTGTGCGAGTTAGAGATTAACGAGGTCTAATATTTCAGTGTAAGCAGTAGCATGGGTTTGATAATATACGGTGGAAATACTGCTATCAATACAAATGGACTAACTAACGTTTTCGGAAAATAACAGGATCACAAGATGACCACTCGGTGATCAAAACACGTGTCGAGGTGTTGAAAATAACGGTTTGGTGTTCGGATTAAACTTCAGTAATATTCATTACTACACCAAAGGTTCCAAACAGTGCATCACAAATATCACAACAATGTGGCAAAATTCGCAAATTTTTATATTGGTACCTATATTGTTTTCACATAACTCATCCAGGTTTCAGGATATATATTCAATATTCAGGTATTTATTATCGATGATATTTTGCTACAATAATTTCATAACTGTTTCTACATCTAGACAACTTTCTCGTCAGTGTACATATAGAAATATTGTAGTTCTACACTTCAGCATAAAAACAATTACCATTTTTATTAAATTTTTGGGGTATATGTCTTTTAGTGCTTCAAAAGTATTTTCAAAATCAATTTTCGGATAATAAAGTATTCATGGACAATGGAAGAATCGTCAAAAATTATCACACTGCTCTTATTGCAATGAAATGAGTAGGGTTTATTTCAATTCATCTATATTTATCTCAACTTTCCGGGTCAAATGTTAATGAAAATGTAAATATTACAGTTATATAATGAATCAAAGTTTTATATCAGCCGTTCATTCTTATCTCATTATAATCAAAAGTCATGTGAGTGGTTCATAATGGTGTCACATTGATTTTTATATACTACACATTTATTTTCTTCAAAGAAAAAAGGAAATTGACACTTTCTATGTTTTTTAACACTTTTATTTGTAAGTAACGTTACTGCAATTTCGTCTCATACATTGAATGTATGTACATTATGATGTAATGTTTAAGTTTGAAAATGTTCTTATAGGACGAAACTGCAGTAACGTCAGTTACAAATAAAAGTGGTGAAAATAGAGAAACTTTCAATTCTCCACATAGTAACGGCTACATCTATCAATTTATTATTTCTTATAGTTTCATTTCCCTAGCAATTCATAATTCACTACATGTTTGTTTATCAACGTTTATAGATTTTTCAGGACTGTAAATGAATGAATTTAAATTCACAAGGTAACATCTGTCATTAAGAAACCCATCTGCAACTATCAGAAAAATTTCGTTGGTTTTACCATCAATTGAATTAATTGGTTCACCCCGGTGACTTGGATGCGGGTTTATCATAATGATAATGATAATAATAAAATACTTTATTGTCATTAAGAATAAATGTTGTGGACAAAGCTTGTGAAAAGTACATACAAATGTAATTATAGAAATATAAAATGTGAATATAAAAACACCTACAAAAAAGTAAAGTTAGAACATACACTATAGTTCAATATCGAAATTTTGTCTTAACATGGTTGTGTACAGACTTGTTTAAAACTATTATCAACACATATAATAGACTTATATATATATATATATATATATATATATATATATATATATATATATATATATATATACTTATATATAATATAACATAAATAAACACATCCATTGAACCAGACAAACAAACATTTATATCCAAACAAGAATATAAACAAAAATCTTGTATAACCTGAATTCAAATATGCACATTTTGTCACGTAAATTTATCATTATAGAAATCTTGCAAATTATAATAGAGTCTATCAGCCAGAAATGTTTTTACTCTTATTTTAAAAATTTTGTTGGTCAAATTTGCCTGTCTTATATCTGACGGCAAGTGATTAAACATCTTGACCCCATTGTAATAAATAGAATTCCTGACTAAATTTGTTAAAGGAATTGGCAATTTCAACGCGGTAGAACGGGTGCTATAAGAATGGCATGAAGCTTCAAATAGGGACATATTTTTGGAAATGAGGCAAACCGTTTACAAAATAAACAAAGCAATCACTGTTAAAATCTTTTGTTCAGCGAATTTGTGTCTGCATGAATCACGAGGTTTAATTTTCACATATACCTGATAGCCCGTCTCTGCAGTACTAATACAGACAGAAGTGCTGATGAATTGCATAGTCCCCAAAACGGTATTCCATAACGTAGGTGGGATTCAACGAGACCGTAATACACCGTTCTGGCAGTTTTGATTCCCAAATTTATTGAAGTTACTATCACTGCATAACATCCAGAACAAATTTTACTTTTAAGATGTTTAATATGCTCAATAAATTTGAGCTTGTTGTCAATGTGAATACCTAGAAATTTAGATTGAGTCTCGTTTCTGATCACTAAATTATCACCGAATGACAGATCATCAAGAGCACATCTTAATGATGAAATGTTTGTTTTAGTGATATTGAAGGATAGCAAATTAGCATCACACCACTCCTTGATATATCAGCCACAAAGTTCACTGGATAAGGATAATATCATGGACTTAGGTAAAATCGCAAACAGTTTTCGTGTTTATTTTCGTTTCTCTAGTATCTTTCCTCAATAATTTGACACAAATCGCTGCACTATCTACGATATTTTGTCCCTCAATTATTCATTGCTGTTGTGTGGATAGATAAATTGGACAATAATTTTGAGGTTCATAGTTTCACTATCAGTTTTCCATTAGTTACATACGACTGTGGAAGTAGTGGAAAGCAGCAAGTGGCAATACAGGAAAAAACGATCAAAAGTTTATACAAATTTCTTCAAAGCTCATACTTACTATTGTTAATATTCATACAGTGTGATACATGAAAGTGAGAGTCTACAAAACTTTTGAATTTCATTTTATCAATAACAATTTTCAATACATGTTATGAACATTGACAGTATTATCTACAAGAAATAAACCGTGGAATTGATGAGAGAAAAAAAATATTGATTGTAGTACGATGAAGTTACTTTATCAAACGTGAAAAATTATCGTTCTATTCCAACTTTGCCGAATTTGAGAATACAGGTTGTTCCAAATTAAGTCGGACCCTTTCCAACTTCGTTATTATAGATCCTACAAATTCGTAATATCATTTTCAATAACGATGCTCATATCATCTTTCTTCCTGAAGTTGAAAATGAGCGACTTATGTGGAAATATTCATTTCTTTCACTAGTGCAAACAATTTCTTTGTTTTGTCTAATGAAGAGCTATAAAATATCGAGTAAATATTCAAAAACTCCGCCTTCTTGTTGAACATATATTTGTGCCTTCTATTAACACTATGAGTTGCTTTAAACATAATTCGGCTATCAATTGCATCAATTATAGTTTTAATAAATTATTATGTTTTATTTTTTACGACACATTTTTCAGAAATCCCCAAAAATAAAAATCTAGAGGTGTCATGTCTCGTCAACAAGGAGGCCACTTAACAGGACCATTTGTATCAATCCATCTGTTTCCAAAACAGTCTGGCAACTTTTTTTGCGCCACTCAAATTATGTGCTGGTGCTCTATCTCGCTGAAAATAGATCATCTGATGAGCCTACAGATCCAGATCATTGAAAAACTCTTTCATCACTCTTGTTAATAAATTATTGTAACAAGGTCCGTTCAAAGAACCATGGCAGAAAAATGCACCGATAATTCTGCCTTTGAATAGACCACACCAAACATTAATACATTATTATTACGGATTATACATCCCACAATTTGAAAAAAATCAGCCTCATCGCCCCATATATTTCTAGAGAAGTTTGGATCTTGTCTGCAATTACTGATAAACCACCTACAAAACTCCAGTCGTCTCTAAGAGTCACCAGGTTCTAGTGTTTGCACTGGTGTTATAAGGAGAAATCTTATGTTTCTTTAGAATCCGATGAATGAAAAACGGTGGAACAGATAAGTCTCTGGTGGAATTATTTGGATTCACCTCAAAGTAGGCTAAAACATCAATTTCTGTATCTTCAGATATTACAAGACGTTATTTTGTTCTCCCCTTCTCAGAAACTTTTCCATTGTTCCTGAATCAATGCTGAAGCACAGCAAAAAAAGTGTTGGAGTGCTCTTACGCTATTTTTCTGTCAAACTAACATATCACATTTTTCTTGATGGGAAAACGGTATTTCGAAAAATATTCGAACAGTAGTTGACAGTTACAATAATTTAAGACATTGTCATGATGCGCTTGAGAATATTTGACAAATAGTATTTCAAAAAAGTTTCAATTCAACTCGAGGTTGAAAAATTCAAACTCTTTCATTTTTTGATAAATGGGCTCAGAATTTGAAAATTCATGACATATATTTTTCAGACCTTTTAAGAACACTTTGAGCTTTCTTGAGAAATCGCTGAGGTATGGTAATTTTTGACATTTTCACTTTTTTGGCGGTAAACTGGAAATTGACCTGTTTCTGCATTAGATTCTCAACAAATGAGTCTTGAAAATATTCGATCTGTTTCGTTTCGGTGCCGCACACTGTATGTATTAAGTGATATAGGTAATTACTCAAATCTCATAACGCTAAGAATCAAATTGTTTCCTTTTCGGTCCCATAAAACATTGCAAATTTCGATCGTCTTTCGTTTTCGCACGACAAAACTACATTTTATACGTGCCTTGAAACTTATTGAACGGTGACCGCCGTTTCGTGCTGAAGTGGAAATCCTAATAAGGATCGTATGAAGCATCACCTAAGCGCTCCTCTATGAATTCATATGGCTTATTTCAGATTTTATTTCAGCTCTATTTTTGTCCGACACTCTGTTACAATTATCAGATATCGAACAAGATCTCTGCTAAGAAGGGGCAGCTAATAATCAGGAAAATAGTGGTTACTATTGATATTCACAAAGGAATGCAAAAACACTACAGTTCTGTTTTCTTGGTTCACAACCATCCTTATTATAAATTTGAAAATGCCATATTGATAGGACGTTCTGAAGTTCAGCAAAATAAAAATAGTGGTACAGTTGAAGTTGTTATTTCAGAGGTGAAATTCAATCTCAACCATTCCTCACTTATATCGAATTACAGTTGAAATATATGAATATTCTTGAAAACCTACAACTGGAAACATCCTCTTGACTGACACAATCTAATCTATTGGACCAGCCCCATTAATTTACAGTTTTCGGACTGTGTGGAAAACTTATGAGAGATAAAACATACTCACATACAGATCATAGGACCCTTGGTACATATTATAAATTTATCGTTTCAAACAGGAGCCGTGCCTCAACAATGGAACGAATCAGTCTTAACACCAGTCTATAAAACGGGTAAAAAAAATCAATTAAACAACTACAGGCCGATATCTGTCATTAACAATTTTGCAAAGATTTTCGAACACTGCATTACATTATCATTCTTTGATAAACATTCCGTCATAACCAAACATCAGTATGGCTTTCTGAATAAATTATGCACTGAAAATGCTATTATGGACCTTGTTGAGAAGGCTGTCGATGCATTGGACAAGTCGAGGAAGTGTTTAACCATATTTCTTGATTTGGCCAAAGCATTTGACACCGTATCCCATAGTTTACTGATAGAAATATTATATACATATGAAGTGCGAGATAAGACACTAGATGTCTTGCAGAATTATTCGGCAAATAGATTACAAAGAGTTTAAATTGATAAATAGTTGAGTACCCGACAAGAAGTTACTATTGGCGTTCCTCAAGGAACTGTTCTTGGACCAGTTCTCTTTCTTACTGACATAAACAGTATCACAAAAATAACCAACTTCTGTGGTCACCTCATCTGCTATGCTGATGCCACAGCTATTGTATACACAGGAGAATCATGGGAAGATGTCTATAAATTTATGACATTTTCTCTGCAAAACACTAATCAGCCACACAGAAGAAAACTGAAAATAAAAAATTTGAGATGCGACTCACCATGTACATGTGTTATAATAGAAAATACTTCAACTATCAAATACTTGGGTGTTATGCTAGACCAGCATTTCAGGTGGGATGAACACATAAGTTGAGTCACAAAAAGACTGAGAAAGTTTATTTACACCTTCTATAACCTACGAGATATTCTAGATAGGAAGAATTTGAGAATGTGTTATACATATTCGGTCGCTAATACGGTATTGTATAATAGCTTGTGGTAGAACATTTAATAGTGCAATGACTTTCATGAAAACAGTGCAAAACACTTTAATAAAAATAATATTCAAGAAATACAGATTCCATGCAAGTGAGTCTCTATATAGTGATACCAAATTACTAAACATCAGATCCTTATATACTTTTCAAAGTCTGATATGGATTTTTTCAAACAATGAAAAATATGATCAACGTAAATCCAAAGTAAGTATATTAACTGATAAAATGCAACTACCATTGCTTCACAAGACTCACACTCAGACATTTGCTACCAGCACCTCTGAAAAATATCAATACTCTTCCCAATTTGAAAAAAAATCGAAATCATAGATCGCTGAAAATGCAACAATATTCAACAATACCTATCTTTTGAATCCTCTAGTACAAATCTGACACAAATTTATAACTTACGAAAATTCCAAGGAGTATTCATTCATGAAATACCCGCTCTCACTCCTTTCTTTGGTCCATTGTATTTACCTTCTCTCTCCAATATATTATATAACCTATAATATGAAAACTTTCTGTTCTGTTTTCTATACTCATAAGGATTCATTTAAATTGGGAGAATAGGCACAATACAAGCATATTCTATGTTTAGGTGTAATTCTCGACTTTTTAATAAATTCAGAATAGCACATAAAATAGTTATTCAAATAATATAATTATTCAACTGAATATTTAATTGAATGTTAACTGAATGAATAAATTGGAAATTGGAAATTAGAGTAAAGTTATGAAAAGGAACATGATAATCACTGTTCATGGATGCCGAAACTTTAGTATTGAAAAAATTATTGGTTTCATCGTACTTTAATTGAGTTCCAAAAATGATTGCAATTGAAAAATCGGGAAAACATGTACACTCACTGAGTAGCTACCTCTGCAAACTTTAGTACTGAAGAATTCATCACTATGATAGACATATGCTAGACCCAGAGATGTTTCTCGTTCATCTTACATTAGGATCACGCTGATATCAATCAATTTGATCACCTACTGACTGGTTTTGAAATATTACCTCTCACCAGTGCAGGAAAGATCCTACCCAAACAACAGTGTACCTGGAATACAATTGACATCAACGTGGCTCGACTGTATGCAAGAAACCTTCGTCTAAGTGAAAGATTGTTTACTAGTAACAGCTCCATCTCGTGAATGAAGCCCCAAGCGGGGAAAACATCTCATGTTCCAATTTTCGAACAAAAACTTAATCAAGTGTGAAGATTGTATCGAGGAAAATGAATATTTGGAAGAAGAACCCCGAAACATTCATCTGTCTCAACGTACTCACACAGTAAGTTCTGGGAAATGCATGTCGTGAAACAACAAATACTCCTTCGGCTAACACCACAATGAACATCAAATTATATCCAATTATATTCGAATTATATCTCACAGATTATTCTTTCTCTTACTTTGTTTACGATATGGAGCTGTCACTAGTTATCGAATTTTTCTTTCAGAAAAAGGTTTGATACAAACATTAGCCAGTCATCGAAAAACTTCGAAAAGAGGCTGTAGATGATCTACTCGAATATTTTGAGCGTAGTCCAGCTGCTGGATGGATTTGCTGTCATTTTTCACTGTTTCATTACTGTTTTATTTCTTCCCAAAAATATGGTAACAAAACTCCAGGTCATCCTGGAAAGGCTTTTTCTACATGAATAGTTGATTATCCCTGGTATTTGTTCGAGTAGTTATAGAAACTATTCTTGTTTGCCAGAATTCACCAGTTGAACAATATCATGAAAAATTTTGTTTGAGTAACTACATTGATTCTAACAAATTTTGATTCACTAACCTTATTCGTCATCAGGTTCTGGTCTTTTCTTGAAAAAAAGTTAATTATGAGCTTAACATGAGAATGTTAAGCTGACTGTTCGCTAGGCTAGGTATAGAACAACTGACTCTGAGAAATATTCGGGAGTCTGAGAAATATTTTTTTCATGAATTATTACAAGAGGAAGCTGATATCAACTGTTACAAAGTCTTGTGCTGCTAATTGCCCAGAAGAAAGATCTACATCGAGGTTACATTTCAAGGCGAAAATATAACCGTTGTGAGCTGTATTCTCCTTCTTTTTCTCTATCCGTTTTTTTGAGGTGGAGCATTGCACATCCATCTCTGAAAGTTTATGATTTCACATGATGGATTGTCAGTAGTTTGTTCCAATTATTAGGGTATAGCTAATCAGGTATGTTTCTACAACGTTAGTTCTTTCTAGTTTGACTTTCAAACTTCTTGTGGAGTTATGGAGCAGTGAAATACACTAGATTTTCGAATCTCAATTGTGTGAATCTGCGATAAAATTTGTTTCAGATTACATAACACATCAGATTGACACCAGCTCAGACTTGAAACTTGATTATCATCAGAATCTGATGAATAACAATATTTAAAAACAATCGGCACTTATGTTGCATTTTATGATTCAATTCATAGACGCACATGGGTATTTCACCCCGGGTGGTCACCTGAATCATAGGAGTCGTGAGAATAACACCAACCACGGCAATGGAATTAATTACCTCTACCTGTACCCATACGTTAACGAGGTTGCGTTAATGGCCATGTTACAATTGCGCACGGATGGTGTAAACCTCAAAGTAGGAATGGCTCAATTGAGGCTAAGTCTATGGCGAGAAGCGCTTACTGTGCTACCTCTGCTGGAGGTAGCAAGTGATGCAATTGAACCCAGGTTTGTGTTTAATAATATACCCTACAAAATACAAATAAAACACAAGACAGGGTCAGATGCTACAAATTCGATATGCATTAATACAGACGGCTCAAAAACCAGAGAAAGCTCAGGATGTGGAGTTTACTCCAGATCACTGAGCCTAAAGATTGTGTGGGGAATGAGAAAAATATCAGCGTGGTTCAAACAGAACTGGCTGGTATCTCAATCGCCACAAAAGTATTAACCAGAAAAGGAATTTCTGGCAAAAACATAAAAATCTACGCTGATAGTAGACAAGCCTTATTAGCGTTGAACAGACAACGTGTTATCTCAGGACTAGTACTAGAGTGCCACCAAGATTTAGCCAAAGCCTCGGTAGATTATAACGTTATCCTGAAGTGGGTTAAAGGGCACGACAGGAGTAAAGGTAATCACATTGCCGACACTTCAGCCAACGAAGCGGCTGGACTAAGAATTTAAGGACCCAGTGACACTTACTGTATGATGACTTCGACAATTGCGAAACCAGCCAAACGTCATACTCATGCTCAATCCCTAAAGAGATAGGATGAAATCAAATAATACAGTCTTCCCAAGGGTAACCCTGGGAAGCTGGCGCTGAAGAAAATTCTGGCGATGACCAGGAAAAGCAATAACAATGGTATTTCTGACTGGCCACTGTCAACTAAGGAAACACCTTTATATAATGGGGCTAGTGAACACACCTCTATGCAGGATGTGTGGACATGAAGTTGAAACGGTCAGGCATGTATTATGTGAGTGTTCGGAGTTAACGTCAATAAGAGAGTGTGTATTCGGCGAGTCTTGGCCTACACCTGCCGATATAAAGGAGATGTCTCCTAGTGACCTATCCACCTTTCTGAAAATGACAAGATGGATGATTATCTAGGAGGACAACTCCTCGGGAGAACGTATAATGGGTCACATGCGGCCTAAGTGCTGTGGGCCTACACTCACCCGCCCTACTCTACAGATACAGATAGATTAGATGAATGAAAAGAAGTTCTGTTTTATTTTTGTATCATAACCGTGAACGTCATTAGTTCAACAGCTCCAATGAAGATTTTCACCAAGAATTGATCGACCATTTCCAAAATGTTTTCATGCTACCAGTAGCAATTGATGTAACTGAATTTCTATGCAAGAAAAGAAATCCATCCTAGAGATAACATAATTAGAATATTACTCTTAATGAGAGTAATTTCAAGTAACATTCCACCTGAAATCAAGTGTTGAACCCTTGATGTTTGGAAACAAATGGATTTCAGCATGTTCTCATTTCGTGGTGGCTACAGAATCGACCAATTTTTTTCTATAACCCAAGGTAGGAGTCATTTCCTACCCCACAAATACAAATAATTTAACCTCATCTAAGAATTACAGTAATTTTAAAACGCTCACCAACAAGAAGAGGGCCGAAAAGTCCGGTAAGGTATTGAGCCCAGATGTGTATTCCCACACGATGACCATATCGATTTGTGTATTTTCAGTGAAGTACTGAAAATATACACTGTTTTCAACATTAGAAGATGATTATACCGAATCTGAAAACAATTCAATTTATACAGGGTGTTTCCTAACTATTGTAAGAAATTTCAGAGGGTGATTCTTTTGGTCGTATTGAGAATAAAAGTTCACATGAACGTATGTCCAGAGTGGCTTCGTTTCTGAGATACAGAGCGTTGAAGTTGAAAGAACGGTATTTATAAAATATAAATATTCTTACACCGATTTGGTTGAAATTTGCTACAGTTATTTAAAGTGATAAGACGCTCATTTAGTCCTAACTTGATTGAAATTATCAGGTCCAGTGTAGTCTCAGTGGACACCACATCCAACAATATTGAGAAAAAAGTACACCAGTGACTTGTTGTAGATTTTTTTTCTGGATTAATCAACTGAAATATAACTTTTATATTGCTTCTGTTTTCTTCATATCTAGCTTCTTTTTCGAGAAAAAAAAATGAAGCCAATTTGCATATCATTAACACCTGCTTGAATAGTTTTACTAACGCTGAAATGGCAGACATGCATTTTATTTATGTATTAGCAAATAGAAATGCTGAAGAAGCACGGAGAATTTACCAGAACAGATTTCTTAACCGAGTAATTTCATGTGCTAAAATATTTAGAAAGCTACATGCAAGATTATGTGAAACTGGAAGTTTCAATGAAAATGCAGGTAGTGAAAGACCAGAAACTGTAACAAAGCCTGAACTAGAAGAAACTATCCTTGATGCGATAGAACAAGATCCTTTAAATATTATCAAGAAGATTGCACTGCAGCTGAAAGTCATCCCAAAAACCCTATGGACAGTTCTAAAAAGAATCATTCTGTACCCATATCACATACAGCGGTTCAACGCTCTACTACCTCGAGATTTTCTCCCAAGATTAATGTTCTGCAAGTGGTTGATTTATACGACGGCACACAATAATAATTTTCGACCAAATATTTTATTTACGGAAGAAGCAAATTTTTCACGATATGCTATTATTAACCTTCATAATAAACAGTTTTGGGCCGAAGAAAATTCCCACGTTATTAGAGAAATTCATTTCCAGCACCAATTTTTGCTGGATCATGTGGAAGATCTTGTTTATAAAACTCCCGTACTAGATAATTTACAATTGCAGTGTCATAAGGGTATATCTGAACATGTCAGACAATCAATGACAAATCGGTTGCAATCGTGTAATTTATCAGAAGTTGGATATTTTGCTAAGGTTGAAATTGTTCATTGTTTTCTTTTGGTTTTCATTTTATGTTATCATATCTTAGACGTGATTTATTCTTCTCAAAAACGAAGATTGATATGAAGAAAAAGTTGTATTTTTAGTAGCTCAAAACTACAAAAAAAAAGTGGCGTTGTTTTTTTCTCAATATTGTTGGCTGTGGTGCCTACTGAGATGCCGCTGCACTCAATTATTCCAATGTAGTCCAGACTTACCAGAAAGCACCCTGAATATGAATGAGTGACTTTTTATTTTCACAGTGGAAGTTCTGTAGAATTATCGGGGGTCAGAAGTCCAATATCATCTAGTGGTCTCGAAAACTTCAAAAAATTTCATTTTTTCTACGAAACACGTTGGGAGACATCAACCTTTTCTAGTTTGATGAATTGAATATGTCCCATGCATTATTTGAAACACCTCCCTCAATTTGATCAACGTACTTTTTTTCATACGTTTTGTTTCAGTCATCACAAGTTTCCTTCCTTCCAGGCTTCACTGTATACCTCATCTTTCCTTTCAGTGACAATAACGTGTTGAATGAATGTGAGGAAATATTCAAAAACGGATGATCTCCTCCATATTTTTGAAAAGAAAAATTCATCAATAGTGTCTGATTTTGTTCTTGGAGAGTCGATGGTGTGAATTGTATTTTATTACTTGTGTAATTTTTACTGAGATTTTTGTTATACAATCAGCTGTTAGAGACTTGTGATAACAAAGTTTTCTCACTTCTCATAACCATTTCACCAGGATTTTTCTGCCATTACGCCATTTATTATCGAATATGTAATATATCAAGATTTTCCTATTATCGGTAAGTCACTCGCTTCGTATATCCTATATCTATCGATATAGATTAACCATAAAATTCATAGACCATAAACTTGAAATGACTTTTTCAGAGCGTCGAAGGTATCGATAATGAACCCCAGTTTGTGGTTTCAAAAATAGCATACAAAAGCCAACGACGGGAAAATGTCTCTAGACGGATGTAGAGGATATTTGGAAAAGGAAGTTACTTGGAGGTTCTATAATGTTTCCAACTGTGTCAAATTTGACCAAAAAAACGTCAATGAAATTAAATTCTGATTGCTTTAAATAAGAGCCAAATTGATATCGTTATCTTTTTTGAACTGTATTGAATATTATTGGAGTTTTATCCCAACACCAAACCGTTATTTCAACACATCGATAGATGTTCCGATCACCAAATGATCATCTTCAAGAGGAAGAATGAACTGTTCAATCTTCCTCTTGAAGATGGTTACTTGTTGATCGAAACGCGTGTCGAGATAAAACTCCAGTAATATTCATTACTACATCAAATGTTCCAAACAGTGCATCACAAGTTTCAACTGTATCATTACTCTCCGTTGATAATACATCATATATCTGTTTGAAGGGTATTTCATGTTGCAAAAACTATTATTCTCATTTGGTGAGTTTGTTACATCTGGAAAAAGTAATCTTTTTAGTGAAATTCTCACTGCAATAGTGTAATGTAGCACAAATCCTGATGGAGTTTCAGAAGAGGGATGATTTGAATGCCATTCAGGGTCATGATTATTAGTTTTCAGCAGATTTTGAAGTGATCTGAAATGTGTTCAGTCATTTCATACCTTGTGGACTATATTCTATGGTTCAGCTTTTTCTTTGAGTGACTCCTGACTTACTCATCTTGATGTTTTGAAACGGATGACCAGAACTACGTTATTTTATAAAAGCTGAAAGTTTTCCTGTGCATGTCCCCACTAAATTCAAAAGTTGAAGCACCTAAAGGCTGGCTTTCGACTGCAGTAGGTCAGATGTCAGTCTTGCTGAAGTGCCCATCAGTAAGTTGAGGACTGCTTCGGAGGAACGGGGGTAAATGGACGTTCTGCACACAGTAACCGTGTGGGGAAGATCTCAAGTCAGGACACTCAACCCGAGAGGGGGCATGGGGGTGCATGTCCCCTCTACAGGTAAGAATGACCAGCGACTATAGAGACTGGGTTGTTAGTTACCAGGGCAGGTACCAGGTACTTGCCCAAGTTACCGCAGTAGTGGGACACTTTTATAGTTCTTAGCGTTATAAGGTCAATATGTAGCGAATAACTGGTGAGATTCAATACTGTAACATTACCGAATATTAAAGGATTATTTGCGTATCGGCGGTGTGTCGTTCACAACTTTTCGTATACCCGCTGAAAGATAACATTTGGTTTCGAGAAAAGATCAAACCACGTACCTCATAACTCTACAGAAACATCTCAACATCGTGTTGTCAAGAAACAGTTTAACAATATTACAACAATACTATAAATAACGTCAATTTTTGTGTTTGTGAGTTTCTTCAATTTTATCCGGCCATGGATAAAATTGAAGAAATTCTTTAGAAATATTGAGAGAATCCTGTGCAGCGACTGTTTGATTTACTGCCGAAAATAACTACTCAAGAGCGATATCAAAAAGAATATAAAAATTTGTATATGGCCGCCGACCGTTAAAGAATCTTTTCGGACGGAAGCTGTTAACATTAACTTTTCAATTGTCATCTGAATACCGTTAAATCAAAATAACAGTATGGCATTACGAAAATGGTTTTTACATCTTGTCAGACACATTGGAAGTCCGCTGTAGGTGCAAGTGCGAGGTAATAGCTGTTCAAGCGGGTGCGAGTGAAATACTTTGCATAGGCAATAACAAAGTAGACTTAAGGGTTGATGAAGAGTTCTCATGCCCAACTCACAAAGCAGACATGAATGTAATAATAAGAAGTACAGAAATAAGAAGTGCTAACACCGATATTCCGGCTATAATGCATGGTAACATGCATCTCCTTAGAATTGATTCGGTTGTTCGGATGCTTACGGGTACTGGCAATAATTCAAGATATGTGGACCTAACGAAAATACATGCAGAGTTGGGGCTCTCAATTTGTCAGAGCTCACCTGGATTTCATGGCATCACAGATAGTGATTTTAATCGTGCGTTGTTCAGGAGAGGAACACTAAAACTATACAAGACATTGAAAAAAATATCTAGAATACCAGAAAGTTTTCAAGAACTTCAGCAACAGCGAATTTATTGAAAAATTTGGTCAACAACATTATTTAGAGATTTTTATACAATGTTTACAATGTCAATAATGTAACTGATGTTGTCTAAGATGAAAACGAAGCTTCCGACCGAAAGAAGTTACGAAACGTTGACGTTAGCAATCTACAACTTTGCGAAAGCAAGCTATGGCAGCAATATGTACCATTTCGAATAATGCTCATCTAAAAATCCAACCAGACAAAAAATCAACTAGACAATAATGGCTGGGTATTGAATGATGACAAATACCAGTTCAAGTAGTTTGAAGGGATCAACTACAAAGTTATATTAGTGATTTGTTCAAAACTCAGTCAGGTATGTAATTATTATCACAAATTATTGTCATAATAATTGTTTGTTAGGGTTTCACGCGAAAACTACTCAACTGATCATTATGAAATTTTGTACACATGTTCTTGGAGGTATTAGAAGTAACATAGAATACTTTTTATTGAAAATAGTTTTATGTTGTTGTTTATTGTTTATCGAAAAAAATTCAAAATCTAGCTACTTCAACGTCATATAGTTCCCAAATTAATTCATTTCTATTATACTGACACTTATTTAATTTAATGACATAAATGACAGCGAAGCCACAGGTGAAAGCTAGTATGATATAAATTGATTTGAAATCCCTGAAAGAATCTGTAAAAAATTTAAAAGATTAGATGAAAAAGAAAAATTCTTTTAAGCAAAAAAACTGAAATTACAATGAAGTAAAATGCAAGAAACAACCAAAAAAATAAAAAAATAGAAACATTAACACGAGATGAAAATTCAAAAAATTATTAACAAAAAATGGAAATTGAGAATTGAAAGATTCGAAAGTTACTTCACTACGTTTCGATTGTTAGTATCCACAATCGTCTTCGGGTGATAACTGGACTTATTCCTCCGAGATTTGACTATTTATAGGTCATTCGAGTGCTTTCACCTATCCCCTCTTTCCTCTCTCCGCTTCATCGGTTTAAGCGGGAGCTGACAGTTTGGCGGGAGTTAATCGTGTTCCGCTTGATTAGAGGTTTCCATATATTGCGTATTTCTACGATAGCTTGGCTGAATGCGTTGTTGGACAACATATATACGGCTTGTTTGATTTTCTCCTAAACCAGTATTCCTCCTTGTGGATGATTTCAACTTGAGCCCACTTGATGTTATGTTGATGCTCCAAATAAGCTTTGCTATTTCTGATTTACTCTTTTCTCCTCGCTGTATGTGTTTCTTGTTCTCGTCAATGGGAACTTTCAATGGCCTTTTAGTTTCACCCATGTATGATTCTCCGCACTCGCAGGGTATCCGGTGAATGCAATTCTTGGAATTCTTGAAATCGCGGAATAATTCGTTGTTTTTACCTGTATAGGGGACATGCACAGAATAACTTTCAGCTTTCATAAAATAGCGAAGATCTGACCGTAGTGGGATTTTGCTCTAATGGTTCACTTTCATTTTGAATAGGTACTTTCGAAATATTTTGAGTATCCACTTTTTGCAAATATTTTCTGAATATATATGAGTAAATTCATTTTGTGGAGAATGCAAAAATGTTTTTTGTCGCAGCTTCTCTACTTTGCACAAACTCATTTTATTCTGACCCTCTTCGAATGTGTTGGTCACAACTATCACAAATATTCATACTCTTTCAATGTGAAATCGTACTTGGATTACGAAGTATATATTGCTTTATCTGAACTATTTCGTGAAACACAAATCCTCAAACAAACGAGCCATGGATTTCAAACCAAGACAAACAAGTATTGAAAATGCCTGAGGCATTCGTTGAGAATAACAATGAATGTAGAGCAAAAAAGCTACATGCAGCTCACAGATGACATAGTTTTTAACGATATGTGTCCCGAGCAATGGGGTTTGGAGCTTTACTGTAAGTAATAGTAACAGAAGTAATGATAGTTTTATTCTACGAAGGAAAATATGTGATTCAGTTTTTCCGCCTGCAAACTTTAGTGTTCTAAGGAATAATTGTATTAGAATTTCGTCTCGTAGAATACAACTCACTTCCATTAATCATCAAACTATTTCAAGAAAAACTGAAAAATCAAGCTGTATCTTTTGCAGTTTATTCGTTTCTGAATAACTTTCCTTGTTTGTTGGGTTTTGAAATTTGAATGATGAACCAATGTTGAAACAATCATTGTACCACATCGTATCAGTATTCAGATCCTTATGTCAACCTAAAGATAAACCTCACAATTTACAGCTATTGACAAACATTTTATTTTACGTATTGATAAATATGTTTTGTTAGTTAACTTCTGGATAAAAATAGCAGAAATTTTCACAAAATTTTCTCGATAAAAAAGTGTTTCTTTTGTTTTTGGTGTATTTCAGTATTTACATTTTTTTTTGAGTGCATAATTGAATTTTTGATTCACTTTCTGACCTTATTTTGATATTTTCAATTTTCGTTTTCAAACCTATTGATGAAACTCTTACCATGCACAAAAACCAAATATTACAGCTAATACAGCTCCGGAATGAGTCATGGTCGTTGACAAGAGTCCCTCCCTCAAGATGTGCAGTAGATGTATAGACAACTGTTATCAGTCTGTTAGATTATTCGAGCCGTAAACATTTAAATTGCAAAGTTTCAAGTAAACCGACCCAAACTTTACGCAGATATGATTTCTCTTAGCGGCCATGACTTAGTATAGTAGCTGTACAGTGCTTTACTCCAATAACCCCCCGGTTTCATCTTTTGAACGGGTCAACTCAAAAAATTAAAATTTGGGATAGTGAAATAAAGGCATGAATACTTTATTTTAAAGTAAAATTGACAGATGAAACTTTCAAGATGGCGGTGCCATCTGAAAAACAAAAGTTAAAAGGAAAAAGGGGATTTGTGACACATATTTTCAAAGCTTCTAACAGATGCTTCACAAACGTAGAATCTATGTCAATATCTTCAACTACTACAAAATGGCAACTACTACATAATATGAGATAATGAGCTTGAGGTCAGTTCAGAAGATGCTCCAAATGGTTGTTTTGAACTTCTTGACATATCAACAGCCCATCCGATATTTCACGTCGAACATTTTCGAACACAGTAACGTCAATATCACTACAAATATTTATTAATCTCTGCCGTATATCCAATATTGAAACAGGTTCAGTTTCGTACACCTTTTGCTTCAAATAGCCCAATAAAAAAATCCAATGATATCAAATCTGGCGAAAAGGCTGGCCATTCTGTAGAACTTCGACGGCCAATCCAACGACCGGGAAAAGCAGTATCCAAATAGTTTCTTACTTGTTTGATGTGTGCTCAAACTTGATGGAACGTTATTTTTTTCTGGATATTGGGTATGTGTTTCCCGGAAAACGTGAGGGTTGATGCCACTCCAATAACGGCAATTTTGTCTGTGAACATTGCTGTTTAAAAAAATATACATTCGTCACTAAAACAAATATTGTGTTGATAGGTAGGATACCTTGCAATGGTTTCCGTCATGATTTCGCAGAATTCTGTTTTTCGATGAGGGTCATCTTCAGTTAATTGGTGTACCATTTTAATTTTGTATGGATGATACCTATTCCTCTTCAAAAGTCTCCACACAGTAGAAGGATTTACTACCATCTCACAAATTATTTGCACTTGCTATTCTTCCGGAACGGGCGGATGAACTGGATGCTTTTTGTTATGTACACTACCGGTAGTTGTGAATTTGAAATACAAGTTCCCTCAAATATTTTCTACAGATAGGACGATTCAGAAAACGTTCATTGAAAATCCTTTCGGTCTCGTGAAAGTTATGCGTCGCACCGTAAATAAAAATCGCTTCAATTTTTTCTTCCAATGGACGGAATTGACTATTTTAGAGATTGTTGACGTGGTACCGTTTTACTAGTGAAACCGAAAACTCAATGAGAATATTCTAACTGAACGATGATATTCATTGTACTGTACTGACATTTTTTGTCGTTTTTATAAACAAAAAAAAACTCAACAAAATTCATCGGGTTATGGTAAATAAAAAGAAATATTCCTAGGAATATCGATATTAATGTGTTTGTCTGTGTTGAAATTATTAAATGTTTCGCCATTTTGTAGTAGGTGAAGATATTGACTTCATATTTTAGGGTTGTGAAGTATTCGTCAGGAGCTTCGAAATGATGTGTCACAATTTAATTTATTATTTTCCTAGATGGCGCCCAGTCACCATCTTGAAAGTTTCATCTGTCAATTTCACTTCGAAATAAAGTATTCATGCATCAATTTCATTATCCCAAATTTCAATTTTTTGAGTTGACCCGTTCAAAAAATAAAAGGGAGGGAGGAATTAAAGAAATACACTGTATATTTGGCGAAGGTCCTTTTCCATAATTGGTGGATTCTCAGGTGTTAAAATTACCTTTAAATTTTTAAATTATGAATGGACTGACCCGTTAGCGAAACGCGTATAGGGATAAAAAAATTTTGTGAAAATTTTTCAATCATTCATCATGGATAATTCAAATTTTCGACTTACTAATTTACTAGAGTACTTTCTGAAAAATACCTAATATCTCATCTTGTAAAAAATAGTGATACTGTATGATTTTGCCAAACCACCGATTTGCAAAAAATTCAGATTCAGTTTCTACTTTCTTCAACTACTATCTTTCCTGTATCGGAAATTGCTATTTCCGGGGTATTGCTCTTACTCTCATATTATATAAAATTTGAAATTTAAAAAAATTTTCAAAGGTACAAACGTAGTTTGGCATTAACCTAGCTTGAGAAAAAAATCGCAAGATGTTTGTTTTTGTTTTTCGCTCTTCCATATCATTAATTGCTTTTGATCAGTAAATTTTTTTCTGTTGCTATTCAAGGTGCACATTTGACGTAAATATAATACAGTTTGACTTCTATTTCTGAAATGTCTTTCGATTCACAGTGGAAGTTAGAACATAATCACTGTTTTCAACTTTTTATATTCTCCATGAAAAGTTGTTCATTTTCAACTATTGACAAAAACAAATTTATTGTTGAAATTTTGACAGATGGCATTTATTAGATGACAGATGTCACACCTGGGGACAATTCGTTTTCAAAGTCTATGGTTGAAGTCCAAACTCTGATGATTGTGGATTCATATCTCAATGAAATTGACAAAAAAAATTGGATATTCTAATCTTTCAAATCTTTCATCGAATAAGTGGATTCGAATAAGTGGATTCGAATGATTGGAATTTCCAATACAATGTAGAGGATATACGCCATCGAAGAAAATGTCCAGGGTCTGTTAAAAAAAATAAGGTGAATATTAGAATTTCGCGGCTACGTACATTCGATTAGCCATTTTTTATTTATTTTATATCGGGAGGGTGATGTCTACAGTTTCAGCTGTTCAGTACGTTCATTTTTGTTGGTGAGAGGCATTAGAGTTGGAAGTGTTTCGCTTGTTCGGCGATTTTCTGCTATCGAAAAAATGGATCAAAGAATTTACGTTAAATTTTGTGTGAAACATGAAATCAGGTACTCAAAAAACATTTGGAATGTTGACAGTGACATACGGTGATTATAGTCTGAACCAGAAGAAGTTTTAAAAGTGGTTCAAGCTTTTCACAGAGGGTCGAGAAAATGAGAATGACGACGCCCGCGAAAGTAAAGAAAATTGTTATGGAGAATCGTCAAATCACTATTGGAGAAGTTGCTGAGGATGTCGGCATATCGGTTGGTTCATGCCATGCAATTTGTTTTGGAGATTTGGACATGAAGCGTGTGGCAGCAGGGTTCGTTCCGACATTGCCGAATTTTAACCAAGATGTAACGCTCTTTACGCGTTACAGGTCACTTTGACGCCGAGTTCAGGTCACGGGTTGCCTCGGACGCCAGCTTTCGACGTGGTGTGCTCCACGTGCTCCGGGCAGCGTCAGTGAAGAAGGTAGTACACCAGGGGTCTCTATGGTATTGACTAAATCAACTGTAGTCAGTACGGCAGGCTTTAATTGCCGTCCTGGGTTCGAATCCTGAATGGTGTTCAGCACACGACCTTCTTCAAAATAAAATAATCAACAATATCACTACAATTGACAACTCGGTATCAAGGGTGTTTTCACACGGCCTATAATACAAAACAGTCAGTTATTTGTCGAAATATCAAACGAACTTAAGAACACTACTTTTTATTCACTTACTTTTTTTTGCCGGTTTGCCTTTATTTATCGTGGCTCGGACTCGAGCGGAGCTGGAACTAGAACTGAGACTAAAACTCAACTGACCTGTCTTGGTAGATGCTCTCGAGATTATTTGAAATAAAGTTTTATGGCGGTGTCCGGTGATCGGAGAGTTGTGCCCTCCATCGGTGGTACGTATGTATTAACAAATAACGTATGATTTTCAAATCTCATTGGCGACCCGGCATAGTACAGTTTCCTATCGCTATAGAGCGGCAAATCGCATTGGCGACCTGGAGTTTCTATCGCGATAGAGTGGCAATTTGATCTAGGAAGGTATTCATTCAGTCGGGGTCGAATAAATAACGGAGCAATGATATAAATACAAAATAAAAAGCTGTTTCTACCTGACGTACCACTGGGGAAAATAGTTACTTCGTTACAAAGAAAAATAATCCCATAGCTCAGGTCGAGAAAGTTGAACCCATTGAATAAAGTCAACGACATCTGAGATTTGCTTAAAAGGGTCATAATTGGTGATGAATCATGTGTATGTGGCTATGATATCGAAAACAAAGTCGAATCTTCCTAATGGAGGAGCCCAGGTGAGCCAATACAAAAAAAAACAGGTCAAGTAATGTTAAGGTCTTGGATTTCCGTGGCGCGGTGCATTAGAAATGCTTGCCATATGATACTATGGTCAACAAGGAGTATTATCTTGAGTTATGCGCCGCATTTCGGACGGTAGCCGTTCGGTTCAACGTGGGTGCTTTGTTCACTCACTCAAATCGACCGCCGTGTTGGTCGCTGGTTCAAGCTCCAAGCTGAATGATCGATTTTCACTTGCTATCGTCCAACACGTGTTAGGAATCACACGTTGAAAGGTAATACCTCGTTAGTCCTTAGCTCGCACAAGTGTCGACTTCTGAGAGTTGTCGTTCGTAGGGGTGCGACAGCTGGTTAACGGACAAAACAGATTTGGAACAGACAGAACAGATGTGAGAATCAATACGAAAAAAACGTCTGGAATTGTGGAAAACAATGTATGGATTTTGCATCACGATAATGCACTTGCTCACTTGTCATTGCTTGTTGGTGATTTTTTGCCAAAAACAACACCGCAATCATGCCTCAGCCACCGTATTCACCAGATTTGGCTCCCTGCGATATTTTTTCGTTCCCAAGATTCAAGGGAGCCATGTAAGGATGGCGTCTTGCGACGATTGAGGAAGTAGAAACCGTTGGGAGAGCTTAATGACATACCAAAAAAGGGCATATCAGTACTTCTTCGAGGATCGGAAAGAACGCTGACAGATGTGTATTATATTTGAGAGAAACTACATTGAAATTGCTGAATAAATAAATAATTTTCGAGAAAAATGAAAATTCACCTCATTTTTTTAACAGACTTCGTATACTTCTAGTCTGATATAATTTGATATGTATGTGAAACACTCATTATCATATGCAACTTCCTGTATCATTCATTAGATTCTAAAGATGCTATAATCCATACCCTATCGTACCATCTTCGAAAATTTTCGTGAGTTTGATTAAAGTCGTCATTTGATTAAAGTCGTCTTTCAATGAAAATTTTTTGCCAAAAAAATTATCCTATCAAATTTGTCTATTTCTAGTCATGTGTGTCGAAATAACCAATGAAACCATCATTACACTGATAACTACCCATGGATAGTTTTCACGGGTAGTTATCACTTATGTCATGACATTGCTAAGCAACCAACACAATAAAGTTGTTTGACATTTCAGTAATTCAATTTATTTCGAAAATGTGTTCAAAATGATGCGGCAATTGACAAAATCATTGAAGAAAATACACCAAAAAATACTGTCAATAGTAAAAAATACACTTGGAAAATATTTATGGAGTTTTGTGACGCCAGAAAATATGAATTGGATGGAAATCGTACTCTCGAAGAGCTTGCATTAATACTCAAGGATTGGGCGATTAATATGAGAAAAAAGGATAGCACAGAGTTTAAGGAGGCTACTGTTAAAACCGTATGGAATATAACAAGCAAATTATTACAAGAAAAGTATTACAAGGAGTATAATATCATGCTAGACCCCTTTAAAAGTGTTGCATTCAAACAAGCGCGGAATGCACGCGACGCAGCACGAAGAAATTTACAAACAGATCCCACTAAACGCAAAACAAGCTCAGGAACATCATAACCAAATAATCAATAGTATGCGTGGAAACACCTATGCAGTAACCGAGGCAAATACAGCAAGATCAACGGAATATCATTATACGAATTGTTCTTTTAATAACTGTGTGTTCAATGAATAATTTTGTTCGAATTGCAAAAAATTTTCTCACCGAATATCCCTCGAACATTGATAAATAACTCATAATTTTATCACAACTTCCTCAAGCACGTTATTTTATGTAACATCCCTCCGCCTTCGGCGTCGGGATGTTACCAAATAACGTGCTTTCGAAAACTGTGATAAAATTATTTCGTTAGTTATCAATGTCCTTGGGATATTATAGCTGAAAATAATATTCAGTCCAGAATTAAAAACAGTCATAACGAGTGACAGACAAATTTGTAACAATTCCTATGTTTTTATTATTGATTGTTCTCCAAACCTAATGTCATGGAAACTTCCGAAGGCGATTTCGTAGTTTATTTAAAAAATCCTCATAAACATTTGTTCATAACTACTTTGTTTCCCAGACGTTAGGAGTAATATCTACTGAAAAGTTTCAAAAACGTATTACGAAGAAAACTTACATTTTCCAGCGCATGGTTACATGAAGAACCTATTATCGATATTGCACTTTATCAGGCTAGCTTCAGTGGCATAGTAGGTATCATACATAGATGTTTTCCTTATTTTAATGCTATGAAAATCTGTGAAAGATTTGCTCTTGTCTTTTTAATTTCATTAAACTTCAGACCATATCAATTAGTTTTCCGGTGATTTGAAATTATTAGTTACGGTAACGCTCTCCTAATGTTTTATTTATAATAAATTTTTCTCCGAATTCCAATAAATCCAAACCACTATGTGGAGTACCACTTTGAAGATAACAGATAATATCTCTCTTCCATCGTCATCCATTGACAATAAACATTGTCAATTGGAAGAATGAATGCGGTTTTTTGAGTTTAGAATTATATTTTCGCAGATTTATCAAGTCATCTCTACTCAGCAAAACCATAGTTACAACAACATTTCATTTGTTGACACTCTTTGAATTTTTTGTCGCGATATATAGATCGCTTGAGAATTTTGTACTCTATATTATATGATGTTGTTGAGCGATTTTTGGTAATTTTCTACGAATTCAAAATGGAATTTCGCGAAATTTTGCGAAATTTCTTTCCGGAGATGTTAGCCACGATGATGGAGAAGTGGTCGACATAGAGGACAAGGATTTGAGGACCTTGCTGAAGACTAACCAACCACAAATGATGCTTGTGATGGTGAAAGAACTGGGCGTCAGCTCCCATGCGGTTTTCGATTATTTGAAACGTACTTGTAGTGCACTGTTTGGAACCGTTGGTGTAGTAATGGAAATTACTGGAGTTCAATCCCAACACCAAACTGTTATTTTTAACACCTCAACACGTGTTTCAATCATCAAGTGACCATCTTCATTAATCTTCTCCATGAAGATAATCACTTGGTGATTGAACACGTGTCGAGGTGTTGAAAATAACGGTTTGGAGTTGGGACTGAACTCCAGATTGTCACGTTTTGAAGTCCGTTTTTATTTGTTTTTGCGTAGTGTTTTTGGTTAGTGTATGGTGTGGTTCACATGACTTTCTGAAACCGGGCCAATCCATCACAACAGAGTTGTATTGTGGGAGAACCGACGAAATGTACCAAAAACTGAGTCAGCAGCAGCCTGCACCGGTCATCAGAACAGTTCCGATGCTGCTTTACGACAACGCTTGTTTAGACGTTTCACAAGTCACCGTCCACCATACTTCCCAGATATCTTGCTAACCCATCAGGATCAGGCATAAACGGCTTTCGTTGAATCTCGAACACTCAATTTTCATGCTGACGGAATTAATCGACTTGTATTACGTTTGCAAAAGTTCACTGATCAAATTGGCACCCATTTTGATTGAATTGAATAAGTATTTACAGTTCAAAGTAGACTCGTAAAAACGGACAACACTTTTGAAACAACCTAATAGATCACGTTATACATAATAATCCATCCTTTCCACGGTGACGAAGGTAAGTAAAACTGAGTGTGATAGCGGCGGTGGCCTTCTACAGTCCGAAATGCAAGTAGTATTTTCGACCGGGAGGTGATAGAAGATTTTGGTAAATCATTTCTTACAGTGTGGCGCTTTTAGAAGGGTTCATGTATCCAAAATATCCGCCATATTCCCTCAAACATGTCATTTTCCAAAATTCGTATATACGTACAATGTAATTGAGTAACTGTGAAATTTTATGCAACATTTAAACAATTCCCAATTGTATGGCACCACTTTTTTTTTGGAAAGTTGAAAGTTGGACATGTGAATACTAAATTTTAAATTTGAATATATATACAGTGTGACCCATTTAAAATGAAACCACCCCTGTAGAATGTGCATTTTTCAATCAATCTCAATTTTTTTTATTGAAATATTAAGCATGAAAAACTGTATCTTGACACTAACTTTCACAATTTCAGTTTCATTTCCAAGGCACTCTATGGTTTTTTTTGTTTGTCAAAAACGGCAAAAGTTTATTAGGCAATTTTTGTTTTCAAATTTGACTACACCACTGGATTCGTAGTCGTTATAAATCAAAACTGTCAAATTTTCATTAAAAAATATTTGTTAACAACGAAGTTACAACAACTTCAATTTTGGAAACAAAGTATTTGTTTGTAATTTTTATTCAGATTATAGACATATTTGAGATCTGACAACACTGTCATCACCAAGTAGAACACCAGTGAATTTGTACAGTGAAAATCCGAAGTCAACAGCTCAATGCGTTCTACAGTTATAACTCCTGAAAATATGGTAATGTGAGAGATTTGTGGTGCAAGCGTTTTGTAATAAAAATCTGACTACGCCACTGGATTTGTGGATAATATAACATAACCATCGGATATAACCACAACAAAACACAATTTCAAATGGCAATATACAGGAAACCTACATAAACAAGTTCCATCATACTCGCAAGTTCAAACCATCCACCATCACACAAAAGGCTGCCTATAACGTATTCATATATAGAATGTTGAGGATACCACTTAGCAATGAAACCCGAAACAAAGAACGGAAAATCATATACCAAATAGCTAATGAGAACGGATACACCCAAAAGACAATAGAATTAACCTCCGAAGAAGCCAGTCACTCGTGCTGGCGAAACGTTGGGATTCAGTTCCAAACTACGACGGCCTTCAAACCTGAATGAAGATAGTAACACTGAAGTTTCCGCCCTTTCAACTTTTGAATGGAACAAGATTTAAAGTGGGGACAAAATTGTAAAGAAGTGTCATTTTAGGTATTTTTTTATAAGAAAAACAATAGTGTTACAACACTGTTTGCCGAGAGGGTGCTGCAATTTTTTTTTCGAATAGAGAGGAAGGCCTTGTGTTAACTCGTTTGATAGGTATTTCAATTCTCTATAGAAAATTTCTCCATTTCAGAGAATCAGATCAGTCGTTCCTGAGAAAGTAGCAGTTTTATATTACTCTTAAGGATTCACAAATAGACGCACAAACAAAAACTGTATTCTGAACTTCCGTAAATTCTAGTAAACGTTTGAATTGGTCACCTTTCGTGTTCGAAACGCGTCTAGAAATTAAAATGTTTGTGACAATTGTGTAATTATTATCATGAGTGAGAATATTTGTTGAGTACAACAATATGTTCTGATATATTCTTCATAAACATTGTCCCAATCATGACATAAAAGCGGAAAAAGTGACAATATTATTATTGTGGGTGATTCCCACTATGAGAACTCATTTGCACTTTATGTCTCTCTGCGCGGCGTATTGACTCGATTGCGGTTATGTCGTTTATACAACGTTCGCTCGCCATACAGGATATTATGTGAATAATGGGTAGAATTTCCTGTTAAACTGTCACACTCATTGGACATTTTCATTTTCTGTAGAGTTTTTGTATGATGTTAATTCAAAATTAGTTTTCCTTCGTACGAGGAATATGTGTCATTCCATAAGAGATGAAGTACTAGTTCACAACCCACTTCATCAAATACTCCATACTTCATCATGCATATACTCCGGGAAGGTCTACTGATTCCGCTCTTCACCATGTGGTTGGCAGAATCGAAAAATCATTGGACAACAAAGAACCCACCCTGGGTATATTCATAGATATCGAGGGAGCGTTTGATAAAACAACCTTTCCTACAATTACCCAGAAACTACACTCCAGGAATGTACTCCTGGTAGTGGGAAAATGGATACCCAAGATGCTCTCTAGTAGAGCAATAAGTATCAATGTAGAAGACATCATAGTGAAGGAACTGGGAACATAGTTCTGGATATCCTGATTAATCACCTCAACAATAATGAATTCTACACAATTACATATGCAGATGACATAGTTATCTTGAAGACCGGCAAATTTGTGAACACACTGTGTGATAGAGCGCAGAATGGGCTCAAATTAATAGAAACATTGAGGAACACTCAATGTCGATCAATCCCAAGAAGACTGAGGTGGACCTTTTCATCAGGGAAAGAAGTTATCGGGCTTTAAACCTCCCGAAATCTTCAAAAGTAAACTAAAGTTCTCTGAAGAGGTGAAATACCTTGGTACTTCCCTCGACAGGAGGCTAACATGTAACTCTCACCTACCGAGTAGAGCAAAAAGAGCATATGCGGCTTATGAGCAATGTCGCAGGACAGTGGGGTGCACATGGGGTCTTTAAGCTCGTGTGGTCCTCTGGATCTACACTGCAATAATAAGACCTATGTTAACGTACGGAGCCATTGCATGGGGACCGAAAATTCTACAAGCAGTGGCCATCCAAAAATTATATCAAAAATAGCAATTGACTTGTTTGAACATCACAGGAGCTATGAGAACAACACCAACCGCGGCAATGGAATTGATTACTGGTCTGAACCCTCTGGACCTGTACGTTAAGGAGGTTGCGTTAATGGTAATGTTGCGATTGCTCATGGCTGGTGTGAACCTCGAAGTGGGAATGGGTCAATTGAGGCTGAGCCCTTGTCAAGAAGCGGATGTGGAGTGTACTCCAGATCACTAAGCCTGAAGATTTAGTTTGGAATGGAAAAAATCTAAGCGTGGTTTGAACAGAACTGACTGGTATCTCAATCGGCATAAAATAATTAACCAGGAAAGAAAAAGGAATTTCTGTCAAAAACATAACCATCTGCACTGATAGTAGACAAGCCCTATAAGCCTTGAACAGGCGTGTTACCTCAGAGTTAGTACTGTGGTGCCACCAAGATTTAGAGGAAACCTCAGTAATAATAACATTATCCTAAGGTGGGTTAAAGGGCATGACAGGAGTGAAGGTAATCGTATTGTCAACTCTTGTCAATGAAATCAATGAAGCGGCTGGATTGAGAATTTCAGGACCCAGTGACACCTACGGCCTGATGACTTAGACAATTGCGGAACTAGCCAAACGTCACACCAATGCTGAATCACTAATGAGATGGTATGGACTCAAAGGATGTAATCTTTCCAGGATCACCCTGGGTGAACCTAGGAAGCTGGCGCACAAGAAATATCTGGCGATGACCTGAAAGAATCCACGCTTAACAGTAGCATTTCTGACTGGCCACTGTCAACTAAAGAAACACCTCCATAATATGGGACTAGCGGACATATCTCTATTGAGGATGTGTGAACAGGAAGATGGAACTGTCAGGCATGTCCTATGCGAGTATCCGGAGTTATCGTCAATAAGAGAGTGTGTGTTCGGCTAGTCTTGGCCTACACCTGCCGATATAAAGGAGATGTCTCCTAGTAACCTGCTCACCTTCCTGGAAAGGACAGGATTGACGATGATCTAGGAGGACAACTCCTCGAGAAGATGTACAATGGGTCACATGTGGCCTGTACTTCTGTGATCCTACACTCCCTCTTCCTACAGATACAGATGTGCCATTCCAACAACTGTCGAATTCATTCAATGATCTGGCATGGGGTCGAGCAAGAGAATTCTTGAGAGTGTTTGTTTCCCAAAAGCGTTTAGTAAGACTGATTTTTAACTTGAATTATCAAGACAGTTGTCGATCTATCTTTAAAGAAAATAAAATTCTTACGGTGCCTGCTGTGTACATTTTTCGATGTATTATCTTTGCCAAACAGAATATAGATAGTTATTCGTGTAATTCTGAGAAACATGAATATAACACCAGACATGGCAACTTATTGAAAATTCCTAAACATAGAACGACATTCTATGAGAGGTCTCCGGATTACAATGCAATCATATATTACAATAAACTACCAGAATCACTCAAACGGACTGGAAGTAACATCATATTTCAAAAGAAAGTTAAAGACTTGCTATTAGAGAAATGCTACTATAGTTTCCAAGAATTTTTAGACGATAATTTCTGAAAAATAAAATATGAACTAGATCTGTATACGTTTTTATATATTTCAATTGTGTATGTGTTTATATGTATGTATAAATTTATTTCTTTCTTTTTTTTTTTTTAGTGACGTCTTGTATAAATATTAACATTTTTAAATTTATACCTAGTATTAATTCTGATTATTGATTGACTTACCATATATACACTATGTATCGTGAATGGTGAATAAAATATTATTATTATTATTATTATTTATTCAACACCCTTCAGGAATAATTGCAAGAAATTTCGTTTGTTATCCATGACTAGTCATATTTTCCATAAAATCATATGCAACTATTTACGACAAGTCGAATAAAAACAATTGAAATTTAAATAGACCATCGCAAGAGGCAAAAAAGTTTGTTCAAATTCAGTGACGTTAGAGGATGTTTTGAGTCTATACATCGGCATGTTGACAAGTCAGTATGATCAAAGACACTCAAACCTCAAAATCTGACAAGGCTACATGATGCGAACATTTTCCAAAGCCCATTGCTGGTTACCTCTGTAACAGTAGGTTACCAATTCTGTTGTTTCTTTCTGGTGTTGTATTGTGTACAATCATGTTATTATTACGCTTATGTTTAGGTGAATTTCACTAGTGAGCAATTCAATGTGGAATGAAATTGAGTTCCACGAATCTTACTGTTTGTGTGTAAAGAATAATTAGGGAAAATATGAATTACAAATACGATAGTGAGATTGAAACAATAAGCAAAAAACTCGATTGACTGTATCACAACGTAATACCACTGAGTTAACAGCAAATGTCAATTAGTACATTCGCAAATAACATATAAAACAAGTGCATTTGCATCTGCAGGAAATAAACAATAACAGTGTTACTATCTTCATTCGAGTTTGAAGGCCGTCATGTAGAATTGATAGTACATACAGAAAAATCACATAGATGTAAAAATCAAACAACCTTTTAGCTTCCTTCTTTTTCATCATTATAAAAAAGTTTTGAACTCCCGAAGGAAGTGAAAAGGTAGTTGAAAATATCAATGAAAACTCTATACAAATATATGTAGAGCTTCCATATAAAGAGGGACAATTCCATAAAATTTGCATCTTTTCTCCGATTTCAAAGAACTCCATTTTGAATTGTAGAGTTGAAAAACCTATAGTATGCTGAAAAACAGAAACAATGAATACACTTCGTGAGAATAGAATTTGAAAGTAATTTGAATAGAATTTTTAGTTTTGGGACGCAATGCACAACTTTCTAGGGCAGGATCGCCATAATTCGAAATTTCAATTAGAAGGATTTTCTGTACATAATGCATTTATTGCAAGAGATTGGCTGACTAATAATTAAGGAAATCTATGGATAGGTCGAAATACTCTTTACATTGAGCGGTCATCAAGATCAACGGACCTGACACTACTAGCTTTTTTCTTTGGGGTTCTGTGAAGCAAAAAGTCCAGACCGCAGTCAGTTGAAGAACTACGCATCAGAATATCTGCTGCTTGTGCAGAAATTACAACAGAACAAATGAAAAAAGTTATATTGAATATTAGGTAAGACAAGTGCATTGCAATGAATCACATACTGGTTGCAACAACAAAAATTTAATGAACGTTCATTTCTGTTTCTGTCTACAATAATTTGTTGAATATTCTTTTTTTTTCAATTGTCTAATTTATCCAATGATCAATCGAACAGAATGAATATGTTTATTGGTTCATTTAATTTGTCACATAAATACAGCTTATACATCTGAATAACATATATGCTCCAATTCATAAAGGTTTTGTGTAGTTTTGGTCATAATGTAACGATAAGTATTGAGTAAGTCGGAAAAATTCTTTCGCCCCGAGAGTTATCTTGGTATACGCTGCCTATACCGTTGGATTTACATGAATATAATGAACCGTAAGATTGTTTATCTCAAATAGTTCTAAATAAAAGTTATGTGTTGGCCGCTATATGCAAAATACTGAGCCATAAATATATCTGAATTGGATACTTTTTTTACAATGCTCGTTTTAGAATATCTATAAAATTCTCATAAAAATGGATAAAATTGTCGTTTAGAGTATTTAATATATTTAAACTTTATCTTTTACATAAACTAATTTGAACGAATCGTATAAAAGTTATCACGATAAGATTAACTTAAGCAACGGAGTAAACCATTACGCGTTGCGTCTACTGTAAGACAACGGGGGATGATGCGCGGAGTTAAGGGGCGGTATAAGCAATGAAGCGTCATCGACGAGAATGCGACCCGAACGCGGGCAGATGATGAGGGCAGACGTCGTTGACGGTTGTGTTAGTTTTGCGAATTTCTTTATAGGTTCTCGGTTCTCGAAGTTATTCATTACCAAGTGTAATTGCCATATTTTTTCAGTTACTGTATTTTTGAAGTAAAAATTATAAATTACAAGCTGTTGCCTGGTCTGTTATAAATAAACAGCCGAAGCTATTGAACCTAGAATTTTGAAAGATGCAGGTAGGTTCTTTGTTTAGCGCAAATAAGTACCAAGAAAGATAATCAGGAATTTCCACTCCCAAAGGAGAAAAATAGGGGGTCAAATACTGCATTGAATTTCGTTTTGCAGTTGGAAACCTTGAGTATTGGATAAGTAGAAATAAATATTGTTACTATTGTCCGATATTAAGAACTGAAGTTTAGAAAACATAAAAAATCAAAAGAGGAGAATGAAAATTAATTGCTGAAATAACAATTATATTGAGCAAAAAAACTTAAATGAAATAATAAAGAAATAAATTACAAGTAAAAATGAAACAAGTTGGACAATGAATAAAAATAAAATCAAAATGTTGAGAGATTCCAAGCCAAGTTACTTCGCGACGTTTCGATTGTTGGTATCCAGGGATTTAAATTCATTTTATATAATATCAGACAATGGAAGTACGAACTGATGAAATTCATCATGAAACATTGTCAATCACCTTCAAACAAACCCAGTCATCACTCGAAGACGATTGAGGATACTAACAATCGGAACGTCGTGAAGTAAATTGGCTTGGAATCACTTAACTTTTCAATTTTATTTTTATTTTTTGTTCAATTTGTTCCATTTTTACTTGTATTTTATTTCACTATTATTTCATTTCAGGTTTTTTGCTTAATATAATTATTTTTTCAGCTATTCATTTTTATTTTTCTTCTTTGATTTTCAATTCTTCTTTTTCAGTTCTTTCAGGGATTTCAAATCATTTTATATAATATCAGACAATGAAAGTCCGAACTAATGAAATTCATCATGAAACATTGTCAATCACCTTCAAAAAAATCCCGTTTAAACTAAATAACTACTTGGTTTCTTTCACTGCTGGTAATATGAACTATTGAAAATTGATATTTTTCACTGAGCTGTAATACTGATATTTTGATTTTTCGCGATTGAATATGATGATTGAAGTTTTCTTCCAATATTTCAAACAATATATTGCCAGCATTTGAATGAAACACTGAAAACCCTATGGTACTTGTAGTATAAGTCAAGCAGAAAAAAAATTCCCTCAAATCACATGCTTTTAATGTTATTAATTTCTCACATATTTCTTATTTTTAGGCTTACTGATAGGCACATGAAACAATAAAAGTATATCGTCCATAGTTTTTCGTGAGGAATTATGGTTATCATACTTATGGAATTCATAAAATAAAGAAAAATACAATAATGATGTACTGATTACTTCCATACTGTGACAGTTGATGGAGAGCCACATAAAAAACTTAGTGTTTATGAACTGTGTATTTAAGATTACTCTTCAATGTTGAATTCAGTGCCCCTTTTTGGGTAATGTTTTCGTTGTTTCAAACTTTTATTGTTTAAAAAAAGTGTCAACAGATTTGGAATCTTTGACAAAGAGGGAATGGAACAAAACAAACAAAATTCTGATACATACTCTGAGAACAATAAAAAAAATACATCCACCGATAAAAAAAAAACGAATTTTAATTCAACTCCATTCACTGTTCAATATTATCCAACATAGCTTTTAGGTACCATTTGTAAATTCGTTCATGTAGACTCTCAACATCTATAATTATACCAATGCAATGATTATGCCTGGAATTGCTCTCATCAATTCTATTTACCAATATATTTCAGCCGTTTGGATCTGACGTAATTGGGTGTTTTTATGGCAGGACTGAGTTGCGTTTACCGTATTGTTTGCTGATATCAAATTTCAGTAAAGTGCGAATGTTATTTTTATCCAACGCTTCACTTTCGAAAATTGTCAGGATAAAACAAAACACCAACATTGTGCTTTCACTTTGATAAATCCTTCTCAGAGATCAATTCTTTACAGTAGACAAGAAGTATAAAATTCGACATATCATTCACAGGAAGAGTATATACCTTGAGTGAAACTTTTCAGTCACAAAAAAGAAACTTTATTATGGACTTTTTGAAATTTCCTCTTTTGGATGGATTGTTAAACATTTTCTGTTCTGTTACGTTTCATTGTATGTCTACATCTACTACTTTTTGTATCACTCTTCTCTCAGAGCCGGTGATTTGAATTTTGAATATGGTTAAGTCTAGGTTTTTTTTTTAAAAAAAGTGACACCACTATTAGATACATAATTGACAATAATTGTTATATTTTTCTTATTACCATATGTTATGTTGATGGGTCCAAACATGCTCTGCTATTCTTGATTTGCTGTTTTTCCCTCGCTGTGTGTGTTTCTTGTGCTCGGCAATGCAAATATTCAATGGCCTCTTAGTTTCACCGATATAGGATTTTCCGCACTCACAAGGTATCCGAATAAATGCAATTCTTGGAATCGCAGTCCGCGTTTGGTGGCCTAGTTGTTGTGAGGCTGCTAAGTATAGTGTTTCCAGATCTGAAGCAGGTTCTGATGTTATACTTAGACCTGATCATTCTTATCCTTTCCGAAAATCCTCTGATGTAAGGCAGCGCAAGAACTGGTTGTGACCAGTATGTTCCAAAGTATGTTCCACCAAGGCTACTCCAAAGCCTTGGGGTAGCCAAGACATCATTTTTTATGATTTCTAGTTCCTTCTCAAGACCTTCTTTCGTGTTACAGAGCCCGAATGCACGGTCTAATAAAGTCTTAATGATTCCCCTTTTAGTCGATTGATGGTGGTTGGATTCGTGGTTCAGATACTGTCCCGTGTGAGTGGGTTTTCTTTATACAGATGTTTCCCGCTTAGTGTCGGTCCCTTTCACCCTGTTAACTTCATCGTTCATTTCAGTCACACAATATAGTTCATGCTGATAAAGCGCTGCTACACCTCTGATTATTCAATTTTTGAAATGAGTACCAGCAGTATGAAAATCGTATAAATGATTACTGGTGTGTGACAATAGTTGATAATGAAGACTATCCATATAGGTCAGCTAGATTAATGTGTCAGTTGTGTTGAATATTGTCGAAATTTTTTTCGCTCCGTATCTTCGAAACAAAGCGCCCTATCAAAAATCATCAAAGGACAAAATATCCTTAGAATGGTCCAAGTAGTAGTCTCTTAAATTCCCGCATGTTCAATGAATAAAGCGGGTGGCAGCAAAATTCGTTCCAAAAATAGCCGAATTTCGACCAAAAAATCCGTCGCATGAGCATCGCTCAGGAATTATTGAATAACGTCAATGCCGATCTAGATTTGATCGAAAGGGTCAGAAGTGGTGACGAATCACGAATATATGGTTATGACAATGGAACCAAAGTTCAATCGTTTCAATGGAACGGCCCGCCAAGTTCGACCAAATGTCAAGTTTTTGCTCACTGTTCTCTTCGATGCAACTTGGTGTAGTGCATCTGGAGTTCTTGCCACATGGTGGTACGGTCAACAGTACGAAGAAAACTTGCAGTATTGTGAAAGAACAATTTATGGTTCTCGCATCACGTTATTGCACCTAGTCATTAGTTGTTCGTGACTTTTTGGCTGAAAACACTACCGTAAACATGCCTCAGCCCCTGCTTTCAGCAGATTTACCCCCCTATGACTTTTTCCTGTTCCCAAGATTGGAGAAACCCATTAAAGAACGACGTTTTGCGACGATTGAGGAAATGCTTCGAGGATGGGGAAAATCTGATGAGAACTACTTTGAAAGGACAAAATATAAATTGATAAATAAATGAATATTTTTTGGTGAAAATGAAAATTCGTCTTTTTCTCAACAGATTAGTACCTGTAGCTTTCTATACAATCCAAAAAGTCACAGTCTAATGTTTTCGTTGGCTTGGTACTTGATATGGACATAGTAGGTCTTCGATTTGAGTTTTTTTTGTATCTCATACCAACATAACGATCACTTTTGAGGCAATTAATATCGCTACTCACTGTTCCATGCAAATATAGGTACAACTCTGATTATTTCAACCCATTTTTCGAAAAAACCAACACCATCGGATATTAAAGGAATCCCTCTTGAAACAGCTGCTTTCATATAAACATTGAATTACACCAAATAAAAATTCTTTCGAAACAAATACATTCATATGAACACTGATGATACAAAAAAAATACTTATCTCTACTCAGTTTGTATTTCAAACATTCATTATGGAAATATATCAGATATCATTCACAGGATTTCTACACAATGTACTAAATACAAAGTAAAAATCTCATTTACATGGAACACTGTTATCCTCACTGGTAGACATCGATGTTTCGCCGTAAGACACTTGGCTTAGGGCTCTGCAGTACCAATCTGGATAATATCTTAAGAAAAAAATACACAAATCATTCAATCTGTATTCCAAAGAGCCCTTATGCAAGTGTCTTACGACGAAACATCGATATCTACAAGAAAGATGACAGTGTTCCCTGTAAGTAAAATTTTTACCTTTTATTCAGTATATTGTGTAGACATTCTGTGAATGATATCTGATATATATCCATAATGAATAATTGTAATATAAACAGAGCAGATTAAAGTGTTTTTTGTATAATGTAGTGTTCATATAATAATAACTTTTATTAATAATAACTTTTATTTCCTTGAAATTAGAGTACAAAGTATCGAATTTTAACGTATAGCTCTTTAGAATGAATTTCGAGATTGACCGCATTAGCCTAGGCAAAATTGCCTGTCTGCCATGTGCTCGATCAGAGAAATTTAGAGTTAAGTGTACATTGTTTGACATGGTGAGTAAGCAAAATAAATTATATTTCTGATATTGAATATTTTACTTCCGGATGTGATCAACACAGGGGAGAGGGTGTGAACACTTGGTATTTTTTTAGGTTGATTTTGTATTCAGTATATCATAAAATTTCTTAGAATAATTTATAACATATTTTTGTGTTTCAGTATTGTATTTCTTCATTTTTGAAATCTGTTTTAAGTCAATTGGTAAGGCATTGAAAAATTTGGGACCAAGAAAAAAGAAAGTTCTTTGTGTTAATGTTTTTTGAAGGATTGGACATTAACATTCATGTTTGTGGTAGACCTGTTTATCCTAATATTTTTCTGGTTGAATTTCTCTTGATTTATGAACTTTCTTTTCAAACATTGATAAGTGTATAATAGTTTAACATTTAATATATTTGCTTCCTGATATAGCTTATCGGTGGAAAAAAGTTTTTTTTTTTCAGGATGATTTTTAATAGTGTGTTTTGTGTTGTTTGTATAATGTTCAGTGTGCTGTTGAAAGCTCCACACCATATTGTGATGCAGTAAGACAGAATTGATTCGGCTAGGGAGTTGCAGAGCATCATGAGGTGTTTTCTGGAGAGGATGTCTCTTAGATAATAAAAACTGTGTATAAGTGTTCTAAGGCGTTTGTTTACATACATGATATGATCAGACCATCGTATGTGTTGATCTAGGACTTCCCCTAAATATTTAATTGATGATACTTTTTTAATAGTAGAGCACCCATATACATTTTTGTGACAGTTTATAGAGTGTAGTTTCAGAGACAAATTATGTGGTTGACTAATGACCGTTGGTGTAAAGGCAACAAATTTAGTCTTATCAATATTTAGGGTAAGCTTATTTAAATTCAACCATGCATATATATTCTATAAATTTGTTTCGGTGGTGTGTTCAACATCCTCCAAATTTTTTCCCGCGCAGATGAAGGCTGTGTCGTCAGCATAACAAATAAGGTGTCCTAGACCATCAATTTTTGCTATACTTATGCTATACTTACCTCATTCCCAATTTGTACTTTCTGGACTCTATTTGTTGAATGATTGGACATAAGAATTTGTGGGAGACCACGAATACCGTAGTGACTCAATTTGTTCAGTAGAATTCCGTGTGATACTGTGTCAAAGGCCTTAGCGAGGTCTGGGAAAACTGCTATGCATTTCGATGATTTGTCCAGAGCCTCGACTGTTTGCTCTAGAAAATCATCTACTGCGTTTTCATTGTTTGAATTTTGGATGAAACCATACTGCCTGTCAGAAATGACGTTATGTCTGCGAAAAAATTCCGTCAATCTTTTTTTACCTACTTGTTCAAATATTTTTGCTAGATTTTTGATGACAGATATTGACCTGTAGTTATTTATTTGACAACGGTTACCTGTCCTCAAAATCGGAGTGATGAGTGATTCTTTCTATTGTTTTGGAATGTTTCTACTAGTAAGAAATAAATTGAATATATGGAATAATGAGTGTAGTATGTACTTATGTACCTATAGTTTTTATAGTTTTCACAGAGAGTTTATCTGGGCCCAAAGAACATTTATTTTTTAGTTGTGATAGATGAATAATAATTTTATATTTTAGAGATAAAAATATCACTTTTTATGCACTTGGTCACCACTTGATTCACTGCTGATTCTATTTCTTCGCGGATTTCCCTTGTTAGAGCCATATTCCTGTTTCTAATTTCACAAAATTCGAAAGCAGGATAACACGTTATTACTAATTTTCATTTTTAGAAATTTTTATTTGCCGTAATACTTCTTCCTGCACATATATTGGGAAGCTAAAAATTTATTCGACTACTCACTAGCCAATAACATATCTGAATGTATTTGTTTGGAAATAATTTTATTTCGTTTAATTCAATGTTTATATGGAAGTAGCTGTTTCAGGAGGGCTTTTTCATCTAGTTTGTGTCTGAAAGTTACTTATTTGCATGATCTACACATCTATGTATAGAGTTACTTCTTTCGAAATCATTTGCTTCCTTTCTTTCTTTGGAAGATTCTCACATTTTTTATATCAAGATGGAGTAGTAGAAAGCCAAAAACTTTTTTCCCAAAAATTAGTCTCCCCTAAAAATATAACCCTTCAATGTAAAGAGAATGGAATATCCAAAAATGAAACATTTCTCAAATCACATCACCCTGCCGCACCGATTGGAGAATCTCTGTTCACAAAAATCCACGCAATATTTTCCACAAATCACCCTCTCGAGGTTATTTATGAATTCGGGCCGCTTACTTTAAAACTCTTGAGGAATCACTCAATCTGTAGAATTGAAGCCGACGCATACGCATCGCTATGAGCCTTGGGTGTCCTAAACTCTCGAAGTTGCTACTCCCGCAGTGTTGTTACCAACAGTGCGCTAAAAGTCGGGTAAGGCGAACAGCGTGACTTGAACTCGGTGCGGGTCAGTTCGAAAACCGCGCTTCCTGGTGAGACGAAGAGATATCCACGGACGCTTGGGGAAATTATTTATGTACAGTAGAATGGCGAGCAGAGGGTTTTTATGCCAAACAAGGTCTTCTGGAAGGTAAAATAAATTTCTGACTCCGCTAACTCATTTAGAGGAAACAATAAGATCTTGGGATTCTTTTAAACATCGACCGAACCAAAATTGTCTTATTTACTTTTCAGAGAAAAATTGATATGGGGAAATTTAAAGTATCGCAATTGAAAATTAGCATAATTTTACAAATAATTTCATGACTTTACTATTGTCAACAAACATTGTCATTAACTGTTTTGGGAAAATAATACAGAGTTGGCTATCGAAAAAATACTTCCAGGCATAACTACCAGGGAAACAAAAAAGCCCAAAAAGACACCTAGTTTATTTTTAAGGGAAATAAAGTCGCGTCAATGAATACGTAGAATATACAGTGTGGTACCTTTAACTGGAATAAATTCAGTAGAATTGTAGCAGAATGTTTCTTGCAAATTCCTGAGACAGGTCGATTTTGTTTTCAAGAGAGATACATTTCTACATTCTAATGAACCAAGTTACATGCATCCTTTACATAGGGTAGCTACCCCCTAAATTTTTGTAGATAGCAATAAGGGTTGATTTGTATTAAATTTTAAAGACATATTATTCCTCTAAACAGCAGTGCTCGATTTTTAAAATTTCATCGATCAGTTTCCGAGATACTATCAATTTAATAATTTGCATAAAAAATTAGCATTTTTCAAATTATCCTCATGTCTTATGAAAAATGCGCAGCTTTGAAGAAAATGTTTAAACAGGTCGATTTTGCCTTCAAGGGAAACATTTTAACAATGTAATAAATCAAATTACGTACACTCCTAAGCAGGGTAGCTACCCCTAGAAAATTAATGAATAGCAATAAAGGTTGGGTTGTAATGTGCTTTAGAAACAATTCATTTCCCTTAACAACAGTAATCGATTTTTAAAATTTGATCAAGGAGATTATACTGAACTATCTAGTTTTACAATAAACATAAGGGTAACGGTTGAAAAAAAATGGTACAAATAAGATTTAATTTAATAGATGCTCAAAGTGTTCACCAAGTACATGCTGGCATAGTCCAAGCCGATGGTAAAATTCATTTCTTACATTTTTCAAAATGTCTGGAGATATTTGACGGATTTCATGCCTAATGCGTTCTTGGAGTTCATGTATGGTTTCTGGTTTCGTTACATAAATTTTGGATTTGAGGTATCCCCATAAGAAGAAGTCTAGTAGGGTAAGGTCAGGAGAGCGTGCTGGCCACTCAATTGCACCTCTTCTGCCAATCCATCTACATCTTCAAAGCTGCGCATTTTTCATAAGACATGAGGATAATTTGAAAAATGCTAATTTTTTATGCAAATTATTAAACTGATAGTATCTCGGAAACAAATCGACGAAATTTTAAAAATCGAGCACTGCTGTTTAGAGGAATAATATGTCTTTAAAATGTAATACAAATCGACCCTTATTGCTATTTAAAAAAATTTAGGGAGTAGCTACCCTATGTAAGGGATGCATGCAATTTGGTTCATTAGAATGTAGAAATGTATCTCTCTTGAAAACAAAATCGACCTGTCTCAGGAATTTTGCAAGAAACATTCTGCTACAATTCTACTGAATTTATTCCAGTTAAAGGTACCACACTGTATAATTCTTCCGAAGGAAGAAAACAATTCAGTTCAAAATACAAAGATAAAAGATGCATAGAAGTTACTTTCAAATACGAACTGAATAAACTATATCGAATTAACTACCTACCGTCACATGAATGAATTACATGTAAGAAAAGTTATGAAAAATGGAAAATAAAAATTTCTATATTTTTTACTACTGAAGTTACTGCAGTGTCGTCCTATAAGGATATTTTCAAAGTCATATATTGACATAAAAATGAATAATAATATTGAGTACGAGTTTTTTCCCAACATCAAACCGTTATTTTAACTCCTCAAGACGTGTTTTGATCACCAAGTGATCATCTTTGAGAGGAAAATTAAACTGTTTAATCTTCCTCTTGAAGATGATCAGTTGGTGATCGAAACACGTACCAAGGTGGTAAAATAACGGTTTAATTTTCCCATTGAAGATGAACACGTGTCGAGGAGTTAAAACAACGGTTTGGTGTTGGGAAAAAACTCCAGTAATATTTTATAATATTACTCCTTAAATAACACCACTGTAGGTAATAAGATAGGTATTCAACCCAATTAGATACCTGAATTTTGTTTACCTGTGACAATGTGGTTACGCAAATTTGAAAATTGATGAGTAAACTAGATCGATTTGATCATTCAGCAGGTTACACCTGCATTGGTTATGCTTATGAATTTATAAGGATTTTCAATTTTTGAGTTTCCAACCTTTGCTTGCATAGTGCAAAATTTCCGTATCGTTTAGATTCAGGAACTTGTGGTTGCATTCCAAGGAATGATTTGAAAACGTCGAATCATTTCAACCTAGTGTGAAGGTCCTTTCATATAAACATAAACACATTACATATTACACATAAACATTATTACACTCCGGACACTTAAGCCTATAAACTCCAGATTTCACCATCTTGTCCACTTTATCTTTGGCATCAAAAAGAATATTAGATGACCTAATGGAATGCGGTCTGAATGCCACTTCCATATTGTTTCTTTTGAAAAATCCAGAAATTATCTCTGTTCTCTTACCAAAATATGTTAGAATAACACATTTCTTGATTTCTGTCAAGTGTCCGGAGTGTAATAGTGTTTATGTGGGGTAATGTGGTCGAAATATCTCAAAACGGTATGCTGAACATGGAAGGTAAAAATATTTCGACGATTTCAAACATTTCCTTGGAATGCAACAACAAGATCTTGAATCTAAACGATACGGAAATGTTACAATAAGCAAGGGTTGGAAACTCAATTATTTGGATTCGTTAAAATGTATAAGCATAATGACTGCGGATGTAACCTGCTAAATGATCAAATCGATCTAGTTTACCCACCAGTTTTCAAATTAGCGGAACCACATTGTCACAGGTAAAAAATTCAGGTACCCAATTGAGTTAAATATCTGTGTTATTACCTACTGTGGTGTTATATACGTGGTAATATTATCATCCATTTTCAGTTTTTTGTATTAGTTTGAAAATATCCTTGTTGGACAAAACTGCAGTAACTTCAGTTACAAATAAAAGTGGTGAAGAACATAGAAATTTTCATTTCTCATTTTTCATCATGATTTCCTACCACGTAGTAACTAACGGCTGCATCCATCAATTTATTGAAGAAGAGTTATTTCCAAAATAACTTTCCTTTTCAGCTTGTACTCCAAACATTCGCTATCGATTTGAGGTAGATACAATTCATTCGAACATTACACAATATATTACGTAAAATAGTTGGGATATGAAATTTCACTTACATGAAGAACTGTCAGCCTCAATGGCGGAAGTTTCTAAATGAGATATTCATCTTATAACCTTATCAGCTTCTTCAAGAATAACATTACGATTTAATGTCATGGAACAGACAAATCTACTCTAGTCACGATGGCAGTAGGTAAATGCAATCATATGCTTAGTTGATTTGATTCCGGCGGAGGTTTCACACCCCCATTGTACCTCCATTGTTTCTAAATGGAAATTGGGGTTGAAAGAAACTGCATTAATACCCTATCCACTCTGATTCGAAAGTGCATATAGATTATAACGATAAGGAATCACATTAAAATTATCTGATGCCTGATTGTTCATATTTTATGGAAATTCGATGGCAACATTTAATTTGCCTCTGAATCTTTCTGTTAGAGACAATCTTTCCAAATGAATGACTAAAATACGGGGAAACTTATGAATTGATAGAGACTTTTTGCATTTTATTTTCTCCTTGCAACTCGAACAAGTCTGGTTTTCATGCCCATCCAAAGTTTTTTCTCTTGTGAAGGAATCCAAGCATTGCGATAAACTCAATTGGCCAGTTCTTCGTGGTATGGGGAGTGACAAATCCCAGAAAGGATCGAAGGATTTTAATTGACCAACGAAATTATGTACAATCTTAAGAGTTATATGTACTCGAAAAAATCAGCCATGATTCTTGTGTTTTTCCGCTGTCACTTAATTTTTCGTTAGTCTCCATTAAGATCGGTTTTACAGATCTACATATTTCGACTAGTGTTCTTTGGAGTCTGATTTAGTTTTCTTATACTTGTGATATATCTGAGGTCAAATTTTATGTAAATGTGGATACTATATCAAGAAACGTTAGTTTTATGAATGCAGGTTACGCCCTTTTTACGCTAAGGGCCGGGACATATGTGTCCCATTAGACATTTTAGGTGGGACATATTAAACCCAGTAGTCTCGAAAAAAAAATTATTTCCATTCAAATTATATTGGACAACATTATTGCAGATGGTGAGGAGTGAAGCACAAAGGTTTATTGCACATTTGACACAATGTTTTTGTTCTTACTTCTTTTTGCATCTGTGCGCATCTGCAGCAGCGACGTCTTGTGGGGCCCTCCAATAGGTAAATGATCGAATAGATGTTGCTATTTTCTCTTCACACTTGCCCCACTTCGTCCCAACGCAATCAAATCTTCTGCTATTGTAATTAGGAATGGCAGGAATGAAGTTTTTGTGCGTCTTTCATCATCGTAGAGAATATGAGCATTTCTTGCAGCTATCATAAGGAATTTGAAAAAAACTTTTTTCCACCACTTATTTGATCTTCTGTCGAAGTCGTATAAGCCCGCATATTGATCGGTTAGATCTACTCCTCCCATATGGTCATTATAAAACTTCAACATTGTGGGACTGGAGATTTCTTTCTTGGTGCCATCTTTTATAGTTCGTGTTACTAGAGTAGTTTCATCAGAGAAGCAGTTACTGATCGCCAACACTTCTTTTGTGTCTTGCCATCTGAAAACTACTGTACCGTTTTCATTGAACATAAATTGATTTTCTCCTCGTTTCAAGTTTCCAGAAAATTTTGGGAACATTTTTACGATTTCTCATCAGAGTTCCGACAGCAGGAAACTTGATAGTATCAAGTAAGTTCACAGAAGAGAAAAATCTATCAAATGTCAATACGACAATCGTAAATTTGATACTGCCTGATAATTTGCGAACAACTCTTTCGCCAAGTGTCCCTTCAGAGGCGTTCTCTTCTTTACCTGCATAAATATTTAGGTCATACACATATCCTGTTTTTGAATCTGATCGAACCCAAATTTTTATGCCACTGAAGCCTATGGCTTCAGTGGTAAGTACTGTTTCAGGGAAGATCTCCCTTTGAATTTGGTCATTGACTCGTCAATACTTTGGAAAGTAGAGTCAGAACGATGTTTTGTGAATGTGTGTTTGAGGCAGTTGACAACTTCTTCGATATAATATAACTTTCCTGCATCGATAGGCTTCTCAGGGTAGTTGAAATACATTTTTGATAATAATAATTTGCAGCGATCTCTGGATATAGCCTTCTTTGTGGCGGTGTTGTCCAAAGAGTCATTATTGGACCAGTAATTATTGAATCTAGGAACACGATTGTAGCACATTACAAGAGAAACTCCTAATACAATCATTATTTCATGATAATCTGTTCCCATTCTCTTTTTCTTGATAATCTTCTCGAATATTTTCAATCTGGCATTTGTGTATTCAGCAATCTGCATGAGTAGGCTTCTAGGAAAAATCTTCAAGAAAATTTCAACTTCTTTCATTTGTCTCGGCAGGCAAGAAGTAGCTGCTGCTTCATCAGGTATACAGAATCTGGGAGGAAATTGTTGACTGCTGCTACTCCAAAACACTACTCCATCTGGTGCCACTAAGTTTTCACTCACGATTGTCTCATTAACTTCTTGACTAATTTCATCATCATTATTTATATCATCAGCGATAATTTCATCTTCATTATTGTAGCTTTCTGAGGAACAATAATTTTCATCATCTTCGCTATTATCGCTCTCTGAGGAACAATAATTTTCATCTGATGAGTCTTCACAATGAAATGGGTCATAATCGTCATCACTCAAGCCATCTTCTATAATCCTATTAGCTTCTTCTTCAAGTTCTCTTTGTGTCAATATTCTTTTACTTATTGTTTTACAGAACCACGAGACACATTTGTCCCGACAAATGTGTCTCGTTCAAAATGCCTGCTGGGACCCAGGTGTCCCACAGTCTAAAGTAATGAAATTCAACAGGTTTTATTAGTACACGATTATTGAAAACTAGTGCATTGCTTATTACTAACCTTAGAGAGCAGACAAAATACAGTTAGGGCAATAATACACTTGCAAATTTTTCAGAATGTAGTGGAACGCAAAGCACGTGTTGGCTGGACGGACTTCACCGGCAAACTGTGAGGTTATGTGACCACTTGTAAACAAATACTTGTATAGTGTGTTTTTAGAGACTGATATATTTATGTATAATGGAAAAACGGGATCTATTTGTACCACTAGGCGCACGAAATACATGGATGGGACACGTATGTCCCGATAGACTCCAAAGGGTTTTGCTATTCGAAAAGCCTGGTTTACTGTGTTTCAGTTGATGATTCTTATTATGCATGAAGGTATGCAAGTTCACCACATTTCCCTAATCAGAGTTTCCATTCATACATTTTGCAAACTATTTTGGTAAATCTAACAGGACCATGTTACTTTTCTTTCAAAAGGACCTTCAATTTTCTCCGGGAGAAGAAATATACCAAGGAGTATTCATAAAACTATTATTTCAGAATAAAACTCAACACAGGCACCTCTCCCAACGTTTCTATACAGTAGGAACTGGCAAAGCCATCAGATTGATATTTTTTAGAATCATTTATTCGACAATTTTTGCACCTGAACTAAGGAGTGAGACCTGGAGCTATCCTCAATTTAGCAGGATTTTTAAAATAAACATTATCTACGTGTGATTTCGTTACTCACTCAATTGGTATGAATCAGGTGAATTGATTGACCAAGACCTACATGTAAAAGTTTCTTAAAAACTGTGTCAGTCAAATGAAGTTCTTTCGTCCAGTCTAGGAGAATCTGCGGTTTTCACATCCCAGGTGATGTTTCGGTTGATTTTATCTAACGAGTCTTTCAATAGGGACTTCTGACAATTGATAACGGCCATTTTGTTGAAGCTAAATCCGTCAACTTAGTTGTCATTTATTCAGTCAATTTTGCCAAATCGATTTCGCGTCACTCAAGAATTTGGCCTTTTGCAGACCACAACTTGGCGAATTTCGCGTCGTGACTTGGACCTGCACCCGTAAAAAATTCAACTGACCTAGAATCTGAAGGTAAACGTCCATAGACTACTACGTGTGCTCGGTGAATGGGCTCTGGAGCAGTTGGCAATTGGCCCTAATTTTCATCAAAGAATTATTTTCAGCGATATCACCCATTTCTGAATGAATGGGTGCGTGAACAGAAAAAATTGTCGAATTTGGGGCGATACCAATCCACATGAAATCTAAGAGCGTCCAATGCATCCCGAATTTTAGGCTGGCGGCGTCATCAGTCCATATTTCTTTGAGAACGACGTAACCAGGTCATTACTGCCAACAACGAGCACTAAAGGTCGATAATTACCAACTTATTTTGGCCTAAATTGGATGATCTGGACACCAACGACATGTGCTTTCAACAGCGGTCCTTGGGCATCGGAGTCATGAAAAGTTTGGCGTGGCGGAAATTCGAAAGATGTTATATTGCTCACATAATGGCTTCAATAGGTCTTTCAAACGGACAAAAAGTTTCTATAATATCTCACATACACTTTGTTTTATTCAAATTCAATTATAGAAAGCGCTTAATGAAAGTCCCTATACTTATTTTTTGAACGGATCAACTCAAGAAATTGAAATTTGGTACAATGAAATTAATGCATGAATACTTTATTTTGAAGTGAAATTGACAGATGAATCTTTTAAGATAGCGACTGGGAGCCATCTGGGAAAAATGATAAATGGAAAGGGTGTCTTGTGATACATCATTTTGAAGCTCCTGACAAATGCTTCACAACCCTGGAATATAATGTCAATACCTTCAACTAATACAAAATGGCGGAACTTTAAATAATTGCCTGAATACATTGACATTTTACTACATAATATGAGGTAATAAGCTTGAGGTCAGTTCAGAAGATGATCGAAATGATTGTCTTGAACTTCTTGACATTTAAACAGCCTATCCGACATTTAACGCCGAACATTTTCGAACACAGTAACGTCAATATTACTACAAATATTTATTATTCTCTGCCGTATATCCAATATTGAAACAGGTTCAGTTTCGTACACCATTTGCTTCAAATAGCCCCATGAAAAAGTCCAGCGGGCTGGCCATTGTATAGGACCTCGACAGCCAATCCAACGACCGCGAAAAGTAGTATCCAAATAGTTTCCTAGTCTAGAGTAATGTGATGGTGCTCCATATTGTTGGGATACAATATCCATATCGAATTCATTAGGATTCGCTTCGACGATTTCAGTGATGAGAGGGTCAACAGTAGTTTCCAGCATATTCAAATACAATTCCTCTGTTGAATTTTGATCAATAAATAAAGGTTCTTCAATATGGCTTCTCAATATTTCCGCCCAAACGTTAATTTTTTCTGTATATTGGGTATGTGTTTCGCGAAAAACGTGAGGGTTGGTGTCACTCCAATAACAGCAATTTTGTCTGTGAACATTGTCGTTTGAAGAAAATGTACATTCGTTACTAAAACAAATATTGTGGAGATAGGTAGGTTGCCTTGCAATGGTTTCCATCATGATTTCGCAGAATTATGTTCTTCGATCAGGGTCATCTCCAGTTAATTGGTGTAACATTTTAATTTCATATGGATAATACCTATTCCTTTTCAAAAGTCTCCACACAGTAGAAGGAGACACCTCACAAATATTGGCGACGGAATAATTAGACTGTTCAGGATTTACTACCATCTCACCAATTAATTATTGTACTTGCTGTTCTACAGATAGGACGATTCAGAAAAAGTCCATTGAAAATCCTTTCGGTCTCGTGAAAGTTACGCGTCGCACCGTAAATAAAAATCGCTTTAAATTTTTCTTTGAATGAACGAGAATTGACCATTTCAGAGATTGTTGACGTGGTACCTTTCTACTAGTAAAACCGTAAACCAAAAGAGAATATTCTAACAGAGCAATGATGTTCATTGTCGTACTGACATTTTTTGTCGTTTTTATAAACAGAATTACTTAAAAAAACCTTATCGGGTTGTTGGAATTGCCATATGGCAGATTACAAGGAATATTTCTAGAAATATCGATATTGATGTGTTTGTCTTCAGAAAATCATTAAATAATCCGTCATTTTGTAGTAGGTGAAGATATGATATTCTAGAGTTTTGGAGTTTTTGTCAAGAGCTTCAAAATGAGGTGTCACAAGACCCCCGTTTCGATTAGATTTTTCTCCCAAATGGTGCAGAGTCGCCACCTTGAAAGTTTCATCTGTCAATTTCACTTCAAAAATGCACTGTATATCATTCTCATCGAAACCTGTTCTATAAATATTTTTGAAATACTCGTCACTCTGAATATTTATGTATTTTATGTGTTGTGCTGATTAATTCTCCTACTAATTGTTATTGTGGCCTACAAATAGAGGTAGTTATCATAGTTATAAGAACAGGACAGGTGATTGAGTTACAATCGCCTGTCCTGTATTTACGAAAAATAAGTACAAAACTGCAACTGAATCAACACAGTGACTGCATCCAATTTCAACAAAACTTCGTTGCACAAGAAAAACAGAATTGAGAATAAGTTTCTTAGAGCAAACAAAAATGCAAAGGATATTTCTTTAGAAAATTGTACAAATACTACATGTTATTCCACCTTCCGTTGGTTGTTTTGGATGAGAATTCGTATTATTTATTTCATTTCCAAAGACAGTTTTCAATTCTGAACAGTGGTTTTTCAGATAAGTTTCAGTTGGTGTTTTCTTTTCTTTTCATGTTTGAAAAGTACAGTGGCAGAGTATGAGCACATTTTTTCATTAAGCAAAGAAAAATTGCCAAGGCGTGTAAAAAAAGCATATCAGTAATTTTTCTGTACTTGCTTCACAAGTGCTACCCATTATATATGTTGATGAAATATATTTTTCCGTTAACCAGCTGTCGCACCTCTACGAACGACAACTCTCAGAAGCCGAAACTTGTGCGAGCTTAGGACTAACAAGGTCTCATCTTTTAACGTATGATTCCTAACACCGGTTGGATGATAGCAAGTGAAAGTGATTCACCCTACGGTTTGAATCACCGACCAACACGGCGGTTGATTTGAGACGCATCCATGGATTTGATACAATACAACACATTTATTTAAAAAAAACTGCAAAGTACAGGTGTGGGAAAATGTCAAAAAGGATGCTATATACAATAGGTTAGAACAGGAAAAAATTTTGATAAAAACATACAACAAAAAATCATACACCGGTTTGAAAATTCTCACAATCAAAAAATTTCTCAATGGAATGGAATGCATGGTGGTAAGGCGACGTTTCAACATAAATTTGAAGTTGTCATAACTATTATTATTTTTTAGATCGGTTGGTAGCTTTGTTGCATATTTTAGCAGGTACTATGTGGAACCAGCGTTAATCTGTGACTCGAAATTTCCAAATACTTTTGACGGAATTGATAGGGTATTGCATCATATCGTGAAATAGAGAACCCTGATGGATTCTTTTTGGCTTGCAAAATACTGTTCTTCCTTTTAGTTAATAATATGAGGAATCGAAAAATCAGGACAATTTAATTGTCAAGGGGGACACTTTCAAGGACTATTTGTAGCCCTCATGGTTCAACCCCCTAGGAGGGATAGCTGCTACTCTTGGAATTTTAAATGGGAAGAGTGGTCAAGTGGCACATAATTTTGATTGGCGTAATGGGAAATGTTCCTCCTGACGAAAATCAAGTAGTTTTCATAAAAGAGCTCTAAAACAACGCATTTTGAACTTATCATTTCAACCTTCTTCTTTAAAAAATTATTTAAATACCTGAAAAAGAGAAATGAAATTATGCATTCAATATTTGAAGAGATTCGTTTCTATTTCACCATTTGGCAATATCGGTTATAGCTAATTAAGGACAATGAAACTGTTATCTGTATGATACAAACAGAGATGACATATTTCAGAGGCGTGCTGTTCTGTTAACTCATGTTCCGAGTTCCGAGACATATGACATATTGTGCACCTAACCTATCTTCCTCTATATAAATGAATAACAAAACAACTGTTGTTTATGTGGCTTGTGGAGGTGGTATTGAACTATAGTTTATATTTTGCCTTAATTGTTGACTTATAAAGATGATTTTGTTTTTTTAAAGTAAAATATCTAGGTACGTATAAATTATTTCAACTTGATATAGGCGCTGTTGCCAATATGTGAATTAGAAACAAATCCCTTTAAAAATAAAAATCCAACATTTGAAACATCAATTTGAATACTTTTCGAAGTGAATTTGAAAAACTCATGAATTAAACTCAACGTTAGTTTGTTCACACTTGCATTTGCAGTAATTGTGGAACATTCCCCATTCTGCTGCAATGGTACGCTGCCTTAGTACTTTTTGATGAGTATTTATTTAAAAATAGTGTTCTAAACTTTCACATGTAATTAGAATTTGCGTGTTCTGATATGAATTATTGTAATGACTTCTTTTAATATAAATAGTTGAAAGAGTAGATGGCACCGTTCCAACCATTGAATGATAAGAATAAATGTATCACGCGCGGGAGTTTTCATTTGCTAGTTATTGTCTTTTTGCAAAATGAAATTTATTTTAGGAGAAAGACATTTCAAACATAAAATCTACTCACGCTTATCTCATGAACCGTTTGAAATATTGCCCATTTTGCTCTAAAGAGTAATGAAGTCTGTTTTCGAACTCCCTTCTAACATTACGGAAAACTTCACTAGTAATTGACTGGCGAGCTGCTGTTATTTCGTCTTTTGAGTCCTTCAATATCAGAAGGTTGTGTTTAAAGAACAATAGATTCAAGATGCTCCCAAAGAAAGACATCCAAGGGTGTTAAGTCCGGTAATCTCGGAGGCCAATCAACTGCTCCCCGTTTGTCAATTCATCTATCCGAAAAACTCTCGTTTAACCACTGTCTTACGAAAAGAAATTAATGAGGTGGAGCACCGTCTTGCTGGAAATGTAACAGATCCTTCTGCAAAAGTTCATTACCTTCTGCAATCATTTGGGTATCTAGCTCGTGAGTTATAAGAGGATCGAAAGTCTCTTCAAGCATTTCAAGGTACAAATTGCAAAACACGTTTTCTTCCAGAAATAATAGACCAATAATGGCATTTTGTGGGTGTTGTGCATGCCCTTCCGGAAAAAATGTGGGTTTTTTCACTCCAATAGCGGCAATTTTGTCTGTTAACACTGCCACTCAGAGAAAACTGACAGGCATCGCCGAAACAGATGTTTAACAGATTAGGGATGGTAGTGACTCGATGAGACATGATTTCAAAAAGCACTATTATTCTATCATGATCATTTTCGTGGAGCTCTTGAAGAATTTGTATTTTGTAAGGATGAAATATATGCATTTTCAATGCTTTTTTCACAGTTTTGCGTGATACATCTGTCTGTTCTGATACTGATCGTAAATAGCTCGTGAGCTCTGCAATTTGAGCTGCTTCATTCAGTATTCTGTGGTTATTTTTTTATCATTTGTCACTGAACCAGTTTCGAAAAAGTTATTCACCAAATGAAGCACATACCGGTGACTCACATAACAATTTGGATGTCTTTCGTTAAAAAGCCACGCCGCTTTTCGTAAGCACTTTCTAACTTTTCCATAAATTGAAATCATTTCAATTCTGTCTTGAAGAGTGTGAAACATCTATGTTTTACTGTTACACTACTTTTTGATGTAAATTAATTGGATCTAATGACTAATGTTACTCCCAATAAAGGGTTGGAACGGTATCACCTAATATTCTCACCAGTTCTGGTCAAATCATGCATTTCATGCATTTCGGTTAAATCATTAATCGTTCTAACCTCTGAGAGTGATATTAAATTGTGAAGACGACTTTGCGTTTTCCTGCATCGTAAATTCACTACACTCCACTGCGAGATATAATGGACTTCTGCCACATGGTACCATTGGAAGCAGAATTGAATACCAATCAAAATGATGTGCCACTTGACCCCCCTTGCCATTTAAAATCCTAAGGGTAGCATCTATCCCTGCTTGGGGGTTGAACCACGAGGGCTACAAATAGTCCTTGAAAGTGTCCCTCTTGACAAATAAAATTGATCTATTTTTTCGATTTCTCATATTGTTTAATGAAAGGAATATATTGAGGGTGAGAAGTTTACAAATGCACACCCTGTAAAAACTTGGCAGTATCAGCACAGATTTGCGTAACTGAGACATGAGTGTGTACTTAAGCGTAGTGATATGATTTGAGTAGCACATGCGTGGAAAGCCTTCATACTACAAAGCAGAACACCGACAGCTTACGTAGAATCCGATCTATTTAATTCGACCAGATTAATTGCGGCTCTGAGTAAACTCCTTAGTACTTTACAACGCTTTTTAGTGCGATTGTGTTTTCATGAACGCGTATAAGAAGACTGCTATTCGAGTTCTCCAATGGGAATATATCATTAGTTCCGTCCCTTCATCATTCAGTATTATTTTATTAGTGTTGCAATAATGTTTCATGGAGTTGACTATCTCATTTGATCTTGAACTAAGCTCTTTGGAAGATTTATTGAAAGTGGATGATTCGCGTCATCGGCAGATTATGCTAGCGAATAGAGAAAAATATCATTGATGAAGGTTTTAAATGATAATGGAGCCAGGATACTGCCTTGAGGGCATGATTATTTTTCAAACATGTAGTTTCCTCATTAAAAACTAATAATTTCTTTGCTGATTCGAGGTGAATCAAAACTCGAAAAATATTTATTTGTTGATTTTTTCAAGTACTGTTCATCTCAAAAAATATGTTTTTCCTAAATTTGAAATGAAATGATCTCTTAGCAGTCATGGAAAGCATAAAAGTTGTTTGTCACTATGTCCCAAAAGCAAAACTATCACTTCATTCAGAGATCAAAAAATAGCTATTTTTCATTATTTTTTTGAAATTTTGTGGTAAACAATAACCAAAAAAATATTCCAAACTACTATACAAAACAGGAATTTTTTATGGACAACATTGTGTATCAAAGTTACTTCTTTGCATTTCTACATTTTTTTTAATGGAGATGTAGAAGTAGAAAACAGAAGCTTTCTTTTCTCATAATTTATTTCCTCAAAATATATCCTTTCCTTTTGAATAAAATTGAATTATATCAAACATTTGATTCAAAGCAGAAGAACTGAAGAATGTGAATATGTAGTATTTCAGTGCTTCAGAATAATTATATAATAACTATCGAACTTTAATAATAATAATAATGATAACTTCATTCATTCATTCGAAAGGTTTCACACGATATAATGATGAAAGTAATAGGCGAATAAATAAAAATGCTGATAATTGAAAAAGCACTTGCTTCGCATAAAGGAACAAACAATACAATTTCTAGAATTTGGTAAAACACAGATAAAATATACAGATTCAAAGTTGAGTCTCCAAAATTATCGATAGTAAACAGGATATATGAGAGTTTGGGGCTTATGCTATACTTGAAGTTTTTTTTTTGGGTTAAACATAATGACAAAGCTAGTTCAGTCATTTTATCGGATTCCAAAACCGCTCTGCTTCCTCTTACTAACTACAAAAGACATATTAATAGAAATTAACTTATTTTTGAAATTATAGAAACCATTCTCACTTCTTCAGTAATGAAATTACCATTGTTTCCATTTGGATCAAGGGTCACTCGGGTATTGCCGGAAATGGAAAAGTAGGTGTGGCAGCGAAAGAAGCCACCTATCTAGAATTGATAACTGATATCAGCTCCCCGCAAGATATAATCTCAGAATTTAGATATGAAATACGACTAAATTGGGGTAGACTCTGGAAATGATTGTCATTTGAATGAAAAAAGCATTATTCATTAATCCACTATACTCTTCCTGAAAGTATCCTCCACATAGACAACTTCAACTTTTCTAGATTTTACTTCGGTTTGATGTCCGAGAGGGTTATAAAAAAGTTAGTGGCAATTTCAGTTACATAACGTAAAATACAATGTAAATAAAAGTTAAACTTTTGAATACATGGAAAGAATAATACATACCTATATAATACTAAAACAAAATAGCACAATAATTGGAACACAATAAAGTAAATAATATTAATAAAATTTGGTAATATATGGTTTCCATTTAAAATGATAGAATCATGCACATTAGTTTCAAATATTTTTTCTGCCATCAAAATTAGAAACTACTATCATAAGTTACTACTAGTACTGCTATGTAACTATGTTACTACTACCTATATTATATTTCTGAAATTCGTCAATTTCATCGATTTCAATCAAGTTGAAACAAAAATTCATTATTACCCACTGATGTTATGAGAGGTACTAACTATTCATACTCAGAGGTGAATTTATTCAAAACTGGTCAATTCTTTTTTGAACAGAACAAATATTTATCAAAAATGAAATAAAAAATCATGTTGTATTTATTTGTGTATACCTGGTGAATATATGGCTTACATTTTGATTTTATATCGCAGTGTGGAAATGAAACCTGAATTCCAGTATTAGTGGAACCTAAGCCAAAAAGAGATCTGTTAATTGAATACATGTTTATAACCAATCAGACTAGAATTGATCGGTATTTTTGAAACGGTAGTAATTACCAATAATTATAAAATGATATCGAAGAGTAAGGTTATGTCTTCTTTAGGTATATTTCGTGAAATTCTTGTCTGTGAAAATGTAATGCTTACATTATTTGCATGTACCGAATTTTTTAAATCATTACATTTTATTTTTCTTTCCAGTTTTTTCCACAAATCAATAGAACAGTAGATAGGTACAAGAAAAAAAATTAAAGAACTCGGGGAATTTCAGATTCTTAGAGATGACCTTAACTAATATCGAGATAATTCGAGCAGAATGATTACTTTTTTGAATCTACAAATACAACCCTGTGAAGTATTTCTCTGAACTCATAGTATTGAATCATAACAATATGATATTATAACGATAAAAATTTCAAATACAGTGCATTTCTTTAATAATGCCCCCCCCCGTTTTATTTTCTGAACTTTTGAACGGGCCAACACAAAAAATTGAAATTAGAGATAATGTAATTAATTCATGAATACTTCATTTCGGAGTAGAATTGACAGATGAAACTTTCAAGATGGCGACTGGGCGCCATGTGGGAAAAAATTAAATAGAAAGGGGGGTCTAGTGACACATTTTTTTGAAGCTCTTCACAAATGCTTCACACCCCTAGAATATAATGTCAATATCTTCAACTACTACAAAATGGCGGAACTTTCAATAATTACCTGAATACATTGACATTAAATTCATAATATGAGGTAATAAGCTTGAGGTCAGTTCAGAAGATGCTCGAAATGGTTGCCTTGAACTTCTTGACATATGAACAGCCTATCCGATATTTCACACCGAAATTTTTCGAACACAGTAACGTCAATGTGACTACAAATATTTATTATTTTCTGTCGTATGAACAATATTGAAGCAGATTCAGTTTCGTACACCTTTTGCTTCAAATAGCCCCATGAAACAAATACAAAGGTGTCAAATCTGGCGAGCGGGCTGGCCATTCTGTAGGACCTCTAGAGTTGTGAAGTATTCGTCAGGAGCTTCAAAATGATGTGTCACAAGACCCCCTTTTCCATTTCATTTTTCTTTCCCAGATGGCGCCCATTCGTCATCTTGAAAGTTTCATCTGCCAATCTCACTTCAAAATAAAGTATTCATACATTAATTTCATTATCCCAAATTTCAATTTTTTGATTTGACCCGTTCAAAAAATAAAAGGGGGATGACCTTAAGGAAATGCACTGTACAAAGAGTGAGAACAGTAACGGTTTTTCAGTTAGGTAATGTTTTTTCACACACTTCTAATCGGTCGATTGATTTGAAATTCAGCAGGTGTACATAATTGCGGTGACAATGCATTACGAAATTTTTGTTAGAGGAAAAAACAAAATGGCGGCTTCAATATGGCGGACGATTTTTGTAGTTATGACCCGATTTAATTCAAAATTGCTATCTGATGTTTGTTAGGGTAAAAAATTATGATTCTGCTGTCAAAATTCAAAATTTCAAAAATTCAAAATGACTGCTACAATATAGCGGACGAGTTTTGTGATTATGACCCGATTCTATTCAAAATCGGTATCTGGGAGTTTTTGGGGCCGGAGATTATGATTTTCCTGTCAAAATTGAAAAATTTAAGATGGCGGCTCTATTATGGCGGAAGAGTTTTGAAATTATCACCTTATTTTATTCACAATTTTCATCTAGGGTTTTCATGCTTGTAGTTTTTGTAATTATGCTCCGATTCTATTCAAAATTCGAATGGGAGTGTTCTCTGGGTCGGAAATTATGATTCTTCCATCAAAATTGAGAAATTCAAGATGGCCGCTTCGAAATGACGTATGAGTATTGCGATTATTGTCCGATTGTATTCAAAATTGGTATGGGCTTACTAAAAAGTAAAAAATGCACTAAAAAGGAAAAAATTAATTTTATATGAAAAAGTTTTCATAGAAAAGTACTGAAAAGAGAATAATAGTTTTTTTATGTTTAATCTAGGATCTAGGTGATTTTATGAGTTACAGATTCAAAAGCTTGCCATGGATACAAAATAGAAAATCTTGCGCAACATTTTGAATCTGTTACTCACAGAATAACCTAGATCAAACATGAAAGAAATTATTTTTTATTCTTTAGTGTCTTCAAAAATGTTTGTAATATAATGTTCATTTCTTCTTTTTCAGTGAATTTGTATAAAAGCTTGTCTGCATAAAGTTTTTTCAATATTATTTTTAATCATCTTTTATGGAATTTATTGGTATTCGAATTAAAAATGGACATCGTTGAGAATATTTTGATGAACAACTATATTTTGTCATCTTTTTGACACGTTCGATAAATAGAATTGATATGAAAACCCCCTCGAAATCTCCCAATTACCCCAATAAATCACCCCTTACTCAACAGTCATAATATTAACGAGATTAACTAATATTTACTAATTTTTTCATGGAAATACATTACTAGGAACATGCTCTAATGCTCCATATTGTGAAATAGGTTGTGGCCAAAACACTACCCCAATATCAAACCCCCGAATCAGAATATTCGCTAAGCGATCAAATTAACCGTTGCTTCTTGCTTCATATAGTGAAATGATTTAATAACCAAAAACTACTTCAATATCTCACCCTCTGGTCAGATGAATCCACTTTTGGCACCGTTTTTTGTATGAACCTGAGCATACATCGAAATAAAACAGTTTTTACCTTTTAGGGTATTTGAATGAAGGCTTGTATGGATTCCATTCATTCAATTTTTCATGATATACTTATGAGGCCATTCTGTACAAAGTTTTTCGATATTATTTTCAAATCATGAGAATTCTTTCTAATCAGTCGCTAAACTGCCATAAACTGACATAAATTTTGTTATAGGGATAGTTCAATATTAGTGGCACTCATATACACAATACTGAAAGACATATGATTGTGGAAACGGACGATACACATAGGTACCAGCAAACCTATATTACTGGCAACCACTTAAACAATACCATAAAATAATACTTGTGACCTCAGCTACCACAATACTTTTTTTGGGATCAGCTTGTCTTCCTTGATGTTGTACAGATAATATTTGAGATGCTACCACAAGTATACCTATTGCATGGTTTCCACTAATATTGACTAACCTGTATGCGTGATTCGAATTATGTGAAAAATAGACAGAAACTGTCACTTCAAATCTATGCAGCGGTCAATAAAAAAAATTAGATGACCATAATTTGTGTTTTCCGTTAGTCCACTGTACAGTCCAAACTAAAATGATATGATAATTCTTACTTCAGGATATAACCTAAGTTATTAGAAAACGGAAAAGATTACAAGAACCGAGCAAGAATTACATATCAATAATAATGTTGGTAGAAATTTGATTTCGAAATGACTATTTCCGTTGTTTTCTAGCTATCTAGTCTATTTTATGATCGCCGTTTTTATTTTGTCTCACTCGATAGAATATCAGAAGAAAAGGAGGGCGGTAACTGTTTTACCTGAGATCATTTCAAAGAGAAGTTATTAGAAAACGCAAAAGATTACAAGAACCGAGCAAAAATTACATATCAATAATAATGTAGCTAAAAATTCACTTTCAAAATGACTATTTCCGTTGTTTTTTAACTCTTTAGTCCATTTTATGATCGCCGTTTTTAGCGATGACCATCTTGGATACATAGAAGAATAATATGCCAAAACAACATGAAGATTTTTTTAATGGACAAAATACAAGCACTACAGGAAAATCCTTGAAGCGCTCTATGAGCGGTGCCTGTGCAAAAGTAATTCACGTTGGACTTGAATTGCTGGAGATTGAATCCATTTGGAAAAACTTTTTCAGGAAAGTTATGCCACATAAACGTAGTTCTCTGATGAAAGAGTTCTTGAACAGTGAAGTTCGAAGTGTATAGAGTTGAACCTCAAAACGATCAGCAGCCACAGTCCGTCGCGTATTTCTGATATGTACCGCTCTTGGTGGAATCAAATGTGCCAAGTCACTTGAAGTCACTTCCGTGAAAGTATCTGTGGAGACAAATCTCCAACATATGTCTTCGATGTACCAAACTATCAAGGTTGCAAGTGATGTTCGCGCCTCCAAACAGATTGAGGGCGCTTTTCTGGATGGAATCCAGTAGCTTCAAGGTATGCTTAGGGGTGGAGCTCCATACATGAGAACAATGCTCTAAAGAATGTCTGATCTGAGCTGTATAAAGCATCAGAAGCTGCTGAGGTGTTTACAGTTTTCTGGTTCGGAACAGTGTTCCAAGCTTTTGGGAAGCGGCTTTTGCAATTCCAGCGACATGATTGCGCCAAGACACATTGGTGTCCATTTTAACCCCCAACAAACTTATCGAAGCAGAAAGTGGAATTGTCTGACCTGACTAACAATAGTCAGGTCAGACAATCTCCGGTTCGGAGATATTTATCTTTTCGGGAAAAACCGATGCCTGGGTTTTTGTGACATTGAATTGAACCTGGTTACTTTCACCCCAATTCGAAATCACTTCTAGATCCTCATTAAGATATGCGACCTACTGCTGCCGGTGAAGATGTGCCTCCGTAGCTGATGTCCTGGAATTCGAATGGAATGACGAAACAGCTGTGCTGTCGTGAGCAAAGCAATATATTGAATTCTGGGTTTGTTCCAGTAAGTCGTTGACTCCGGATTTTGCCAAATTTTCGGGTTTTGGCGTGGTCTTCTTCAGTTACAATCTCCAAACGTTTTAACTACAACTGCCGCAGTCATCTTGAGCGGCGTGGTCGAAGTACTCGTCTTGACGGATCTACTGTTCTTGACGTATCAACAATTGATACGTCCAGAAGAGTATTTCGACCACGTTACTGAAGATGACTACTGCAGTTGCAGTTGAAACGTTTGGAGATTGTAACCACAGAACACCACGGCAAAACCCGGAAACCAATTAAAACATTGAAAAATGACAATCGCTCACTTTCGTCGCAAGATGTATTTTGTCGAATGGTTGGTTCTTACATGATTTTTTTTCATCTGGGGTGAGAGTTTTTTCCTTTTTAGGTATATATCCATCAGATTTGCCTTTCAGATACGTACGTAATTTTGGTTAATTATATTAACGTCATGGTTGACGAAAACTATACTTATATTTTCAGCTGATTTGGAAAAATATGCTAGACCTACATTTTGTGAAAACGAATTCACATTCTTGTTCTACCGACAATCCATGAAAACCGAATAAAAAAATAGATATGTTTTTCTTGATGAGCTGCAGTCGTTATTTTCGTCGTGGTAGTAATTTCCGACGGGGTACGCTCGTTCTCACTTTCCGAATTCATGAAAACCAATTTTGTCAAATGAAAATTGAGTTTGACGTTTGAGAACAATTCTGAAGTAGTTGAATTCTCAAGGCTTACTTTGTGAATGAAAGTAATGAAGGTTATGAATTTGCTGTCATTGGCCTCAAGATACTTAGTTAGAAATGTGATCAACTGTGATTGGTTCAAAGGTATGAGTTATGTTTTATTATGGCTACTAATTCAACAAAAAACGGTCATATAATCGATTTTTTTTTGTAAATAGTCACAGAAAAATTCTTTTTTCAAATCGATAAACAAAACTCGGACATTTATTCCCAAATATCGCGATACATAAGTATCCCCAATATGAGCTTAATAGAAAATTCATCTTCTCTGTTTTCTTATGGATACGGTTTCAATAGCGAATGTTCGAGAAGTGGGTCTGCGGAAAGTAGCATACGCATCTCATATCCAGGAATGCAAATGTACGAAAAAATGGTTCAGAATATTTCAAAACTGAATTTATGGATCCATCCGTGAGTGAATAGCTCTTTAAAGCATAACCCAATTCAATAATGTGTCAAAGATATTCACGACCTACATGCATCAGCAAGTCGACGCCTTTGATATTCAAACGCACTGGCTTTTCACGCCATTGAGTCCATTGAAGTGTAATTATTTCTGTCCATTTTTTCTTTTCAGTCTTCTCCTTTGCATTCTCTTCTTTAATTGATCAGAAATGAAGTGTTTTTTCTTTCATGAAGTGTCATTTCATATTGTGTAATGAATCGGAAGATTCATTACACAATCGCCAATGAGAAAGAAATATACTTTATTCAATAGTCATGACCTCCGAAATGATTCGACTATCTTGGGGTGGAAAATTGTGATATACTGTCTTCAATAACGAACAGTAATAAACTCTTAACTCAATTGAAATATTCATCGAATTAATTATATCAGAAGTAATTTTCAATATAAACTTTTTTTAAAAAGTCTTCCCCTTCTATATGTGATACTTAGTATTCCAGCAAACAAATATTTTCCTCATCCAGTGTATGATAGTTTATAGATAGGCGATCTCACGACACCAAAAAAGAAGTTTATTTATACATTTTTTTAACGTTACGGCCATAATATTTGACTTACAGCTTCACCAGCGTGCGATTTTTTCTGTGTCTTCACAGATTTTCTACCAAAAAATCTATATGTTTCACTCTTTCATTCATGAGAAAATCGAATCACAAACTATTAATATAACCTAACCTAACCTAACCTAACCTAACCTAACCTAACCTAACCTAACCTAACCTAACCTAACCTAACCTAACCTAACCTAACCTAACCTAACCTAACCTAACCTAACCTAACCTAACCAAAGTTGCAACCATTCAACTGAATAGAATTTTTGTAAAAAAATTCGAACAAACGTGATTTCTGATCTATAGATGGATTGAAATGAATCAAGCACAAAATATTAAGTGAAGACATAGTATTGAACAAAGTCGCTTCCCGCTCTCTCTCCCTATGTACACTTAGATCTTCAAAACTATGCAACGAATTTTGATGCGGATTTTTTTTATTAGATAGAAAGATTCAAGAGGAAGGTTTATATGTATATAACAAGCACAATAATAATAATGATAATGCTTATTCACATCACATGTATATAACAGAGATTGGGTAAATAAACGTAGGCATCACAGAAGCAAGATTTTCGAATAAATGTTCCTTGTGCGTGATATTGCCAAACTCCAAACTATGACTAAACTAAAAAATATGTATATAAGAGTATTCTATACAATGAATAGATATAAACTGTTAACTATAAATCAGCATAATGAATTGAATTCAATACAATGAATAGATATAAACTGTTGAAAATAAAATGTGTGATTAGCTCAAAAATATACCGCAAAATTATTCGACATGCAATTTCAACAAAATTTCATTAATTTGCACTTCCATTGTCTAATATTATATAAAATGATTTGCTAAAAATAACAATTATATTAAGCAAAAAAACCCTGAAATTAGTTTAAAAGTTACCTATTTCAATTATTTATTCAACACAGTTTCATTTTTCAAATCGAATCAGCCTCATGTGAGTACTTGCCGTTTATATATACGTTTTGAGAATCTGCCAACGTACGATGATGTTGACTCAACTGACGTTCAACATGTCCATAATTCTCTTCCAGATAATGATGAAATTTGTTAAAAAAACCCTAATGTGGGATACTTATGATCGGAACATCTAGGTACCATTGTATCCAGACGATTTCGAATAGGCGGTTGTATAACGTATACTTACATTTCTCAACACAAACTCTAGGAGTGTCATGTCAGGTGATCTAGCGGGTCTTTCTGAGAAATCACGTTGGCATATCCACCTGTCTGGATAATTGACAAATCCAAATGAGTTTTCAATTGATGTTGATGATATGTGAAATTTGAAATGTATGATATTCAATCCCAATTTATTTCAGAACTTGTTGAATCGGCCGATACTTTATAAAATTTTGTGTCATTTTCACTAGACAGTTTTACAAAATCACAACATGTTTTTGGCTATGATACATATTTTTATAATTTGAGTGCCTATGTTTTATCAATCCAAATAATGTTTTAAATATGTATCTGGGTTTTTCAATTAATCAATTGATATCAAAATAAAAAAGAGAAAGTATACAAACTCATTTGAATAAACCTGTTGTGAATGAAATTACTTGAGCTTATATATCACTTAATTACCAATTTCCACATTTATAAAAGTATTCAGTTACTGGGAGGTATTCAATTCTATTTGGTCACTAAATGACTCGAATCCATAAATTTATTATTTCTGAACATTCCAAAAGATTGAGTTTCAAACATTTCTCTTCAAAATGTAACACGTCATAGTCATGATCGAACTCAAGTCCTTTTATTGAAAAATGGTTTGTAAATGTGAAAGTGACCTTTCCATTGAAGAAACTACCTTTGTGGTGTTCAACTCTTTGGGAAAAGGTTCTCCCCATTTGACCCATATACAGTTTTGAAGAAACTATCGTATAGCGATACACGTGTTACATTTTGTGAACCTGTTCAGTGAAAATCTTGTATCAAAGTGCCAGAATGAGGAACATGTATCAGCTCGGTGGAGTTTTGAATACATTTATTTGGAATTATATAATTATCGTTTGTTTGAAGGTGGTTGAGAATGTTTCGTGTTGTATTTAATCAGTTTGGTCTTCCATTGTCTAATATAATATAAATTTATTTGAAATACTTGAAAAAAAAAACAACTAGACACTTTCCTGAAGCATATCAACAACGTAAGTCCATCCATCACTTTCACAATGGAGAAGGAAATTCACAAATAATTGCCATTCTTAGACGTATTGGTGAAGAGGACCGACACTAAATGGGAAACATCTGTATATCGAAAACCCACTCATACAGGACAGTATTTAAACCAGAAATCCAACCACCATTAATCGACTGAGAGAGGAATCATCAAGACTCTACTAGACCGTGCTTTTGGGCTCTGTAATTCAAAGGAAGCTAGAAGACAGCAAGAGCTCCACAAGGAAAAGAAGCCGCCACAACCAGTACTTGTACTTCCCTACATCAGAGGATTATCGGAAAGGATAAGACGGATTGGGTCCAAGTATAACATCAGGACCTGTTTTAGATCTGGGAACACTATCCGTAGCAGCCTCACGAAATCCAGGCCACCTAACGCAGTCTGCGATTCCAAGAATTGAATTTACCGGATACCCTGCAAGTGCGGAGAATCATACATCGGTGAAACTAAGAGGCCATTGAAAGTTCGCATTGCTGAGCACAAGAAGCACACACAGTGAGGAGAAATCAGCAAATCCGGAATAGAAGAGCATGTTTGGACTAATCAAGACAACATCAAGTGGGCTCAAGCTGAAATCATCCACAAAGAGGAACACTGGTTTAGGAGAAAATTCAAAGAAGCCGCGTATATGTTGTTCAACAATGCATTTAGTCAAGCTAGCGTAGAGATACGTAAGATATGGAAACGACCAACTCCCGCCAAACGGTCATCTCCCGCTAAAACCAATGAAGCGGAGAGAGGGAAGAGGGGATAGGTGAAAGCACCTATCAGATCTCGGAGGAATAAGTCCTGTTATCACCCGAAGACGATTGTGGATACTAACAATCGAAACGTCGTGACATAACTTGGTTTGGAATCTTTAAATTTTTAATTTGTTAATATTTTTTACTTTTCAGCTTATATTAATATTTCAATTTTTATTTTTTTTTTGGTTGTTGCTTGTATATTATTTCTTCGTAATTACAGTTTTTGTTTGATAAAATTGTTATTTTCGGTTAATCCTTCTAATTTTTTTTTATTTATATTATATTAGACAATGGAAGTCCGAACTGATGAAATATATTATTATCGTTAGTTTGCATATTATTAAAACGAATACGAAACTCCTGATTATTCAGAGACGGCTGATTCGAAATCCAAGAGCGGAATATAATTGGATAGAGAATTTAATTACCTATCAAATGGGTCATCACAAAACTCCATTTAAAGAAAATGAAGTTGGTAGCGGTCTCTCTGCGACGAGTGACGTAAAGATATCGTCTTTCTCATTAGAAAGTACAAAAAATGGTGATTATTTTTTCATCAATTTCGTCCGATCTTGATGCCCTGTCCTGCTAAAACGTTGAGAGGAAATGATGATTTACATCTAGACACATGTACAATTCATAGTTGAAATCGATGAATGCAAATTACCAAAACTTTTCAAAGTATTTTCAGAAGATTCAGATGACTTATTGATATGAATCAGATTCCATTATTCCTCAACGGGACATAATTTTTTAACATATCTGGCAGAATTAACAAATAATTGAAAATAACAACCTAGGCGTATTGAATCTCGCACATCCGTTTCAAAGTAAATATCACTGCCAATGTAAACTGAAGCTGGGCACTTTCCCATGGCCATATAACTTGATCGAATTAAACTTTGGCCTAACTTCCAACGAACTAATTGTTCCCTCACTTCAAATTCAATTTACTCGGTACTCTTGGAAAAGCTTTCGGAAACTTGTGATGAATCAACTGCTCTTACAATTAATATATACTTCAGAGCCCCCTTCACCGATATTTTCATCAGTATTCAAAATTTACGGACTTCACTTGAGAAGAATGGTTTTTCATCACTAAACCAAGTGAAATTTCGTATTCAGAGACTGTTTTCGGATGGAAGCATAATTACCGTAAATTGAATCGAGTTGTAAATTCGAATCTGAAGTTGATTAAAACCAACAGACAGACTATTTGATGAGAAACATTATTATTGTCCATTTCACCAATACAAATACCAGCCAAGTTTATTCTCTGAAAGTAAAAATAACTCCTAACAGAAGTTACAATATCCCTCAACTATGTGTAAAGTAAAGTTATGATATGTTATAGCATTCAATCGAAAAGTAAGATGAATGTAATGAAAATTCAAATAATCTATTGTATGGGACTTAATTGAGTACAAATTAATTGTGTCGCTGAATCTCTTGGATGATAGTGTATCCGTAAAGTGATAAAAACCCAAAGTATAATAGATAGCTATTATTTTATTTTCAATTGAGAAAATATGGAATATGTTCATAAAGGTATTTATTGATTTTTATCGCATTATTGCGTTAGGTTGATCGAAATGACTGACTTTATTTATTTATTGACTTATTAATAAACCGTAACCTTCCATTTTTCTTTTTATATTGTTTTGACACAATCTGAACACAAACAAGCACCTTTTTGCCAATTTCGAATTGTAGATTGTAACATATCAATTATTAAAATTTCTATTTTCACAGATCTGGGATTCTTATGAGCAGTCTACAGTAGTATAGTTCAAGTAAACTATATAGTGTCGTAACTCAGGTACTTGCTTGGCTATTAATCAGAGGATTTTATTAGCTGTTTCATCCAAATGATTAAAGAATTCATTTAAACATTTATTTAAATATTTATTGTAAAGAAACGGACAAAATACACTCGCACTTGAATGTTGATAAAAAATACATTAAAACACCAAAAACTTACATTATACTGCCACCCAGCAGGATTGAAGAGAAGATGTAGGTACTCCATTGCTGATGATCAATAGATACTCAAATGAATTTCTGAATACTGTTTGTGCATGATCTTTGACCTCCCTTAATATTTATGAAGATTTATACCCTGACATTGATCCGGTTACTGTACTAAAGTAAAATGCTCAGCAAGCAATCTGTGCAAAGTTTGCGTATTTGGAGATTGTTTCATATTTCTGTATCCTGTGATCGGATCAATTTCGATGTCTATGAACTTGGAAGATTAAAAGATGGAATTCTGAATACTGAGTGTTTTTGTTTTACAAAATTGAAGTGAGGTTGGAACATCTTTCAATTCATGTATTTATTTAAATGAATTTGAATTATTTGATGATTATTTTCCATATTTGACAATGGTGCAACCATAGTCCACCTTTAATATGGAAGTGCCTAATCTTCATATAATCTTTTTCAACTAAAATTACTTTTTTAATCCTTTTCTGCCAGTTCTCTTCAGTAATATTAGATACTTCTTCTTTAATTAGCTCTATAACATTCTTATGAAATTAAAACAAATATTTTTACCCCTTATGCCTTGTTTCAATTTACCCCAAATCAATTCGATGTGATTGAAAACACAAACGGTGTATCCCTACTTTTCAGCAATACTTTTAAGGGCATACACTTTTTCGAATGTTTTTGTCTGTAAAACTTCAAGTAGTTAGTTTTTGGTATGGTAATTTCGAAAATACAAATTGTTATCCATTAAAAAAAATTATATTTCTTCAAACTTTTATTCGGTACTTTGATGAACTGTCGCGAGTGATAGGAAGCGTTGTTAAGAACTATTACACTATTTGCATCCAAATTTAGGATCATTGTGTTTTCATACCATTACTCAAAAATATTAGCTTCCATGTTCTTATGATAGTCAACATTGCAGTCCTCAAGTTTTTCCACATAATTTCAAAGAATTCAAAACCCATCCTGTATTTCCTTCACAATGTACAATAATTAGTCGCGATCCTTTGTTTTCAGGCATGTTAGGCGTACACATTCTCGAACCATCGGTCCACCCTTTCGTAACTGTGTCGTGAGTGTCATACCAAGAATTGTTCAAGCAGAAAATATGCGATTGTTCCTGTGTACATTCAATTATTTATTCTAAGTATTTGTTAGGAAATTCCAATATTTTTCTGTTTTTCATAACTGCTTGACGTTTGTTTATCATTTTAAATCTAAATCCTAGTTTCTTTATCCATTTCTGAAGAGTTTTGTCACAGCAGCTCACGTTATGGAAGTATTCAATTTCTTCCTTATGTTTTGAGTTGTAGGAATCTCATTGCTTTTGTACTAGTCGTATATTGTTTTTTCAATGATTTTATTTGATGAACATCTAAGGTATTGGTAATTCTGTATTACATCGCGTCTTGCGTTCATAATGTTTGTTTTTGACTATTTTAAGTACAGTTAAGAGAGAAATTCTGGTCAAATTTGATATTTCTTGTAATAGTTTGTTTCCTTCGAAACCAAACTTGAGATGTAGATTCTTATATACATTGAAACATACTTGCTGTGTTTCAATAGTCAAATTCATCCGAATCTTATCCAATGGTATCTATTTTTCGCATTGTTCACCATCGCTATTGGAATTGCTACACTGGAAAAAGTCTGTTATATTATCACACTCGTTATTACCATTTGTACTCGTCCAAGAACACCACATTTCAAACAGGTGATACAAATTTTAATTAATTATAAATACACCAATATCGAATTCCAACACTCAAATCGCGATCAGTTTCTGAACTGAACAAGACGGCGATAACCATCCACGCATTCCTCGATTTCTATTCGTCACCGTAACATGACTTCAAATTTGATTTTATGACTCTTCAGCCAATCATAAAACTCGGTTAGTAAAAATTATCCAATATGAATCGCCAATTCTGCAGTCCACGCGGACTATTTCGTAGCTGGTTCATTTCTATGTATTGTTTTTTTTGGCCTTTGAGAGTGCAGCCAACTTTAAATGTTCATGAAATTGTTTACTCCGACTATACAGATAAATCATAATCAGAATGCTGACACGTATTCAAAGCTCATATTGTTCATTCACATTATTTATAAGGTTAGGTTAGAATACATATTGACATCAATAAGTACTCTTCTTCTTCAGTCATAGATTTTGTTTTTCGTAGTGATTTAAATAGAGTGAGAGGTCAGGTACAGACAGAGATATCTACTTTCAGTATTGTCAACTTAGAATCGATGTGTATGTCTCAAGGGACTAACGGATGTAACAGGTGGTAGAACCGCTTGAACTTTGAAACGATACCGATTCTATGTCTGAAGGATGAAATTTTCAAAAGGTATTTTTGTGCTTGGCTCCGTATAAAAAACACGTAGTGGTGATTCAAATAAAAATTTTGAGAGTTATCCAACAGAATAACTTCCAACTTTCAAGGTATTCATAGATACGAACTCTCGAGTGGATTATATAAAATCCTATTTTGTATTTGTTGATTTCAAGTGATCGTAGAGTCATAAGAATTTTTGTCATAAAATGTTTTTTGTATTATAATTTTGCCAAGCAAAACTATCAATATGATGGGGTCATAAAAATTGAAGAATCATAAAATCGCAAAGTCGTAAAAACATTCATAAAAAACATAAGAACCAATAAAAGTGTAAGGACCTCAGGAATGAAATGAAGACAAGAGAATTGAAACTTTTTATATTTTTTACCACTTTTATTTGTAACCAACATAGAAAGTTTCAATTCTCTTATCTTTATCATGATTTCATACCACGTAGTAACGGCTACATCCATCAATTTATTTTTTCAATAGATTGAAAGAATTTGACGCAAGAAAGAGATCGTCTTGGATGTGTCTGAGGTGACTACTGCTGGAGGCTGCCAGAATCCCAGTTCTCAAGAATCAGAGGAGTGGAAGAGTGTTTCTGTATGATGGTTTCTGGAAATATGGTTCGATCAGAGGTTGAAAGGTCCACTACATTCTACCCTAGGGTGAGATCCTGTTTCAGAACATTGATATTCTGATTTATTCATACAGTGTGACCACTTATTTTCAATACTGATTTTTTTTGTTTATTGATTCAATTCAAGGTTGGGGATGCAAAACCCTACCAAAAATCGCAAGTAGAATGTATTCCTTGTTTTATTGGTATTCTTGACGTGATCCCTATCCCAATATGACTGAGTTGGTCTAGAGTGATGAGAATTAAAACGGGGTATGGCATTTTTAGAAACTTCTGTAGATGGCGCCCAAATGGGAGGTTTCAATTTGGTAACCCTCTTGGGGTACACAAATCTGCAAGTTATATCAATAGATTTGTTGGATATCATTCAGTGTATGTGGACCCCTTCATATATTTGCTCATTTGGAAATAAAAGACCTGAAAGAAGCGAAAAGAGGTGATGAAGCTATTACTACCTGCTAATAGATTCAGTGTCACTTGTCTTTCATTTGGAACTAAAATCTTCCCACAAGCAAACGGTAATCAATAGTTGGTAATCCCAATGAACACCTGCCGGATATAATTCAATGCCGTCCGTGGTTTTATCCAGGGGTGTAGTTGTTTCCTGATATGTGTCAGTCCATTAACCTATTGTATATTTAGGTTGTGCCTTTAGATGATTTGATTTCCAGCCAGTTTCCTAGTATGCCTAGTCATTTTATGCGAAAATAATTTCTGGTGGTGCTTAGTTCAGTTAATGAGATTGACAGCGAGAGTTTCTTGAACAATTTCGTATTCATGAAAAATATTGAAATTGATTATATCGCAAGGATTATATTTTCAGAAGTGAGTGTTCATATAAAAGTATTTGTTTCGGAAGAATTTTTCGTATAATTCAATGTTTATATGTGAGTAACTGTTTCAGGAGGATTTTTCCTTTCAGTTTGTGTCTAAAAGTAACTTCTTTGCATGACTTACACATCTAGATAAACAGTTACTACTTTTAAAATTGATTGCTTCCTACCTTTCTTTGGAAGATTCCCACTTTTTCTTTCATATCAAGATAGAGTAGTAGAAAGCCAAAAACTTTCTTTGTCCTTGGAATTGGAAATAGTATCACCCCGTCTTCATTTCCACAGAGACGCGAGGCCAGCAAAACAAAATTATTTGAAAGCTCTATTTTCATTGAAAACTAATTTAGTAATATAATTCTCTTCCGTTTATGTCAGATATACATGCCATCCAATTAGTGATTGAAAAAATTGATTATTGTGCTTTAATAATTAATCTCAATTATGTTTCATTCACGCGAGCTCATTTGATCACGGCACATAATGAATTTAGCGGGTGAACGCTTATTTGGAATAATGCAATTGCCAAATTATTGTTGAATAATCATATTTGAATACTGAATATTGGACATTGGTATTAAATTATATTCATATTCGATTCACACATGTTTTCGATTTCTGGAATTTGCAACGAATGAAGTCTTCGGCAATGCGTAGTTATAGTTCAGACAAAGGACTTGAGAAGAGGTGAAGAAAATACACTTTGTTACACTCCTCTTTTCTTCTCTAATAGCCTGCGAATGCTTCTGAGTGAGTATAAGTACTAAAGCACTGTACAAAATATTCATATAGTGGTGAGAAACTACAAAATGGAAATTTATGATGGAGTTGGGATACTTGATGAAAACCACAGAATAGAAATATATGATGGAATTGGCCGTAACTAACGTATTCGAAAAACATTACATTGTGGAATTTTCACTAAAAGTTTGACAAAAACGTAACACGTGTTTGGCCATACATGTTTCGCATACAACCCCCAAAGAACATTGAAAAATACAATACAATGCTTCCATACTTTATTTGGAAGATTCCCACAATTTTTTGTGTCAAGATAGACAAGTAGAAAGCCAAAACCCTTCTTTTCCAAAAATCAATCATCTCTTCTAAAAATAAACCAATTTAAATTTAATACAATTACTTGATAGGTAGAATTGGAACCTTTATCACAAAATAAATCTAATGACAACATTTTCTCCATACACCAGACATCAGAATGACTTTTTTCGACGCGCGTTTCGCATTTCATACAAGTTGAAGCAGAAAATCACTGAATCACAACTGAAGGAACTCGCCTTTTGGTAATGAGGGTCGTACCTGAATGAATTCTCAGTGAAACCGTATTAGGAGTCACACGTTAAAATGTAAGACCGCATTAGTCATTAGCTCGCACAAGTTTCGCCTCTTGAGAGTTGTTGTTTGTAGGGGGGCGACAGCTGCTTAACGGAAAACAGATTATTATTATGTCTAAAGATCCCATTCCACATAAAGTTCGACTATAGCACGTCATTCTTCACATTTTTATGAAATTACAGGTAGAAAACAAGTGAAGATTAGGTATTGATCAGATAGCAAATAACAATCACTGAATACTGGGAATTGAAGTAATGACTCTCATCATTCCTGGTAATGATTCGTCTGAATGCATATAAAAATGTTAACATAGCGTAGGAATCAGTCTCCCACCTCCTGATGATGCTAACTTGATTATCGAAATGCGGGCGATGATAGATACTATTTTGATTCTGAAAAAAGTATTTTAAATAAATTAATTTCATACCAGAGCAGAGTTTCGAAATTCAAACCGTTTCTTGTCTTTCATAAATACATTAAAAACAACTCAGATATATGACAATCTACTCTCAACAGTTGATTCACTCTTTTTAATCAGGTCGAAACATTCATCAACTTCATATTTGAAAATGAATTTACAGTGAATTGTTCAAAATTTGCAAAAAACTTCAATTATTCATTTTTCTATATCTTTATTCAGACACGTTTTCCAGCATATGGATCTATTCCGAACCTTTTCCACTGACAGGGTTGAATGATATGTTTATGAACTTGAATATCATCATAAAAACATTGGCGTTCATGGCCGGAGTTATGAATGAAAGAAAAAAATCCGGACTAGTAGGCCGTAGTCGAATGGTATCAACCGTTACCAGCAAACATCATCAGTGGCATCATCAGTCGTATAAATGTTGACTGTGAAAAGGTCAAATCTCGAAGTCTCAGAAACGACTGACTGGCGAGCCACATGTTCACTCTTATTTATAATCTTAGAGGTTGGTGGGGGTAATCGTGTAAATGGTGGTGGGGGTGATAATAGTGTGTTCATGCAGATGCCCACTTCTGATTGGTCCACACTTTTGCCAGGTCATTCTGATGGTTCCCCCGTTGTTACTTGGTTGTCCAAATTGGACCACGTTGTTGTCTAGTCTGCTGGTGGTAAAATGTCGATGAGAGTTGTATTTTGATCTATCTTTGATCTCATTGTGTACTTGACACTACGTTTTGTTGAACCGTATACCTTCTTTTTTTCTGTTGTGAGAAAACAGAGAGATTTTGAGATATAACCTTCGTTCTCTCGGTCAACGCACATACTACTGACGATCTCCACTGCAATAGCAATGGACCGTTTGGTACTTCAGTTTCCATTCGACCACGGCCTACCAGTAAGTATTTTGTTCCCTTTGATTATCATCAGTCGACAAATACTCTTTCTGGTAGGGGCTGCTACTGGACATACAATCAGCATCTGCGGTACATTTTTTAGCGACTATTTTCGTATGATTAAAATGAAGAAATAGTCACAATAATCAGACTAACTTGATTCGGTTAGTAATAGATGAAGTGGGGTTTGGTCATGGAGATAGTGTCACTCCAATGTGTACCGTAAGGTTTCGTATTAAATGTGGCATGTCAAAAAATAAATTTAGTGATGCGGAAGGCAGCTAATTTTGCTTTGATCTGTCCTGAACTGGTGATGTGTAACACTCCAAACCAGCCTGGGAATAATCATTATATTGATTTCATGGAGGTTTTCCTGCTGGTTAAGCGATAAAAATACGCGGAAATTTCTTCTGTCAAATAATTCAGTATTCATCGTAGTATCACTTGAAAAAGTATTTGATATACTTTCACTGGATCCTACCTAGAGAAACCAATAATTTACAAAATTAATTTCCCTGGCTGATGTATCCATTTTCTAGACAGTTCACGTTTCATTTTTGCTCAAAGTATGATTAGCTGATAACATCCAAGCACCAATCATTTCGAAAATATTTCACACATCACAGACAATATACAATATCGAAGATTGCCAACAGTACGACGATATTTCAAACATCTTCTCATGATCCTCCACTAACTCATTGTTGTCAAAAACAACAAGACATTATCTTTTATTGGATTTTCCCCTCAAAAGCGATTATTGACTTCTCGTCAGAATGCGAGAGGAATGTACGATGAAATCCACTTTGTGGGTTATTTTCAACCACTAACATTCTGAATATCCTTTGACAGGCGATTCAAACTCCAAACTTATTCATCCCACTCGAGCGATAAATGGATTCTGATGTTTCATCCAGACTAGAACAAATAGAAATGTTATCAGGAACATATACGTTTCCTTTACAGTCGTTCTATTGAATCATCTCTGGGAAGCGTGGTACTAGCGCATTGCTCTGTTGCTTGCAGTTAATTGAATTGGCAACTGTTAGTTTCGATTACCAAAGCGGTCTCAATTGAAGTGAAATTGGGATTCATGGTTCACTTTTGACAAAACAATATTGAATACTGAGCACATACACAAAAATGTAACGTCATAAGTAACTGTCTATATGGTTTCTAGAAGCAAAGATGTGTACATTTTTGGAATGACTAGGATGAGGAACACGAAGAGTCGTGGACACCTACGCATGACATTTTCAAGCTTTATCGTTCGTAGTACGGAAGTCCACTAATATTTCGGTATTTTTTGAGAAAAAAATATGTTTTTTCCGTTAACCAGCTATCGCACCTCCACGAACGTCTTACTTTTCAATATGTGATTCCCAACAAGGGTGGCTTGGAAAATCGTTTTTGTTCGTGATCTCTCAGTTTTTTTTAATCTTCAATAATAGATATAGATATTTATATCTTGAATGACTTCACTATCGAGGCTGGAAACATACTGTACAATTTGTTAGACAAGTAGGTATGTTAACAACATACCTACTTGTCTAATTTTTTACTCGATGTCCGAACATTAAATGTTCATGCATGTATATCATATTCGACAGAAATAAGTTTATATTCATGAATATCTGGGAAAAAAACTGGCTTGAAATGGAAGTAACCAAGCATACTTCACCTCACGTGAAAGTATCTATGAAAGAGAGAAAAATCTCCAAGTTTTTTTTTATGTTTCAGACTATCAAGGTCGCAATTGATATTCGTGTCTCCAATCATATGGATGACTTTTTTCTGGATGGAATCCAGCAGCATCAGGGTATCTTCAGGGGTGGAGCCCCAGCAATGAGAACAATACTCCAAGAAAGGTCTGATCTGAGCTTTATAAAGCATCAAAAGTTGCTGAGGTGTGTACAGTTTTCTGGTTCAAAACAGCTCTTGAGAAGAAGCCTTAACAATTCCGGCGACATGATCATGCCAATACATATTGGTTTCCATTTCAACTCCAACAAACTTATCGAAGCAGAAAGCAAAATTGTCCTTTCTGACATTATTATGTTCGGTTCGGAGACAATTATCTTCTTGGTGAAAACCGATGCTTGTGTTTTCATGGTATTGAATTGAACCTGGTTAATTTCACCCCAATTCGAAATCACCTTTAGATTCTCATTAAGATCCAAACGGAATGTCGAGACAAGGGTTCTGTCGTCAGCAAAGCGTTATATTGGATTCTTGTTTTTTTCCCATAAGTCGTTGATATGCAATGAAAAATGTTTGGAGACAATATTAATACCTGGGGAACACCAACGTTAATGGTAAAAGTATTCGAGAGATATCCATCGACGGACACTTGCACTTCAGGAAGCTGGAGAGCCATACACAAAAATTATCCGACCATAGCTTGTCGAAGTTTGGCCAGCAAACTCTCATACTATACATGGGCAAATGCCATAGAAATATCAAGCGCAACAACTTTCACCTCTCCATGTTTCTCGTTTGCATTATTACAAATATGGGTGACATACGACAGAAGTTAACCTGTGCCTTCCAAATATTCAAGGATATGGTGGTTCATGGCTCCCTCCAGTTATTTGCAAGAGTTTTCTTATCCTCTTTGGAAATAGGCTGAATGTGAATTTTCTTTCAACAAGGACAAACCCTTTTAAGACAGGTTGAAGAGTCTGCAAAATTTTGGTGTGAGTTCATTGGCGCACTTTTTGAGTACGATGAGGGGCACTTCATCAGAACCAGACGCTCTGTTGATATTAAGGTGTTTTAAAATTCGCCTGACTAGACGTTGTCAAAAAGTAATTTCTGGCATTGTAGATTCTAGTGTGGGAATAGTGGACGCAAATTGCTCAGCTAGTAGATTTGGTTTTTTTATGGCAATTGAACTATCTGCTTGTGTGGAATTGTGGATTCTGTGAAATTTAGTTGAACAGCTTTAGCCAGAAGAATTTGGACCCGTTGGGATTAGTAAGCAGTTCAACCCTGAATCTCTGAATTGTGAAGTTTTGTTGCTTCTATCAATTCTAAGTTTGCTGTTATTACGAGCATTATCAAATCTTGTACGGCATTGGGACTTTTGCGCCACTGCCGATAGGCGAGATTTATGGAGGCGACAGCTTGCTCGAAATCTCTGTAGAATCAAGATTTGCTGTTAGAAGTTCGTTTCATTGAAAAAGAAATATATGCATTCATGGATGATAGGATAACTTCCCTGACTTCGAAAACACAAACATCTAGCCAGGGGAAATTCACTCGACACTGAAATAAGTTTTTGGTCAAAAGATCCCATATATTTCCAAAACACCAGAATTTCTTCCATCACGATCAGCAATCCTGATCAGAATCTTGATTTGATCACACAGCACGGCTATTAACAAACTTTTACATTCCGTGACTGTATCAAAAGGTACGGGGAACGCACCTGAACAATAATTTTGGTACGAACATCATGGCCAACATACACCAAAGTGTGTCACTTTCTAAACTTCATGATGGGCATAAACAACTGATAGAAACCCGACGACAATGAGAAAATGCAAATACATACTTGCAATGTTTCATGAATTTGAGGCCTTAATGAAGTGAGTAGATCAATATTCTTTCACATAACTAGGCTAGAGCTTCGATGAACCAAAAGAATGTGTGAAAATGTCTTTGAAAATGGAAAAAACTGGCGAAAAGATGAATACTCAGGAATCACTGGAAATGGGAAATAATGAAGGTAACATATGAGGGCCTTGAAGTAGCTATAGTGGCTTTAAAATTGTTGGTGAATTTATTACGACTTGCAAAATATTTCCGTGTTAAAGATAATTGAATTGTATCCGACAGACAATTATGCAAGATTCCTCAAAGGAGATACTCATGTAGATGTTTCTCGTTTTCCTAGCAGCAGACTATCCTGCGTGGTATTATTCGAGGAAGTAGCCTCTTATACGTTTGTATCCCTTCTTGATATAGTCTTGTGATTTCTGATAGAGTATTGGGGCTTTGTTCACGAGTTGAAGCTATTACTAGTAAACAAATCTTTCTCTTAGACAGAGGTTTCAAACATACAGTTGGGACGCATTGAAATTAGTCGAATCCCAGGCACACTGCTGTTTGAGTCAGATCTCTCCTACACTGATAAGAGAAGAGGTCTCTTGCATTAATGTCTGATATATGTATGTAGATTTTGTACAACACACTAGTCAGATCGAAAGTCAAATTCGGATCAAAAATTTGGTTAGGACAATATCAAACTACACTTTTCGAAGTAGAAAAAATTCATAAACAAATTTTTGATTTTTTTGTACTACAAAAAATATCGTATCTATCCTGACTACAGAATAGTTAGAACAACACAATTGAGAAATTAATTCAGAATATTGTCTCTGTATGATACAAGAAACGTTTGTGACGAAGGGAGCAGCCTCATTTCCTTCCAGGCCAGTATGTCCATGAATCCAGACCAGAGACAATTTGATGAGTCTTCCTGTTGAGAAGAGTCGTTTTTGTCACTTTGCTACCAATTCAGACGTTGCTCGGTAGAAGCCGAAAACTTCCACCGTCGCTTGAGCATTTTTTTTGACTTGTGTATGAGGTTGGATTCTACCAATCTCTTCGCACACGATCGCACAGATCTCTGCTTGAAATAAAGTCGCATAAGTCCCTAGGTGGGTTGATATCTCTGTCCTAGGTAAGCGACTTGAAACACCTTAACCAGAACCTGAAGGTGTCTTTGATCTATCTATGAACGAGCAACATATAGATAATCAGGAGGGAAATACCTCAACTTCCAATCTGTGACCCCAATGAAGCCTTAGAAAGTGTATTTATTTAAAAAAAAATAATAAAAAATTATCAATTCATGAGTAAGTGAATATTTATTCAGGTAAACATAACATACAATATGAATTCAATATTAAAATTAGATAACTTGAGAAACTAGAAAAAAAAAGGGAAGAACTAACTAAAACTAACTAACTCAGTCCGGGCTGAGCTACCTAAGCAATGCTTGTGTTGTAGTCATCAACCTGGATTATATCAAATATTCATATGTTGATTGGTGAGTAGAAAGAAAGAAAAAATCAAAGTTAAATTCATTGTGAGGGAGAGACTATATGGTTATTTATTGTATTTTGTATTTCTTATTATTATTCGAGTTCGTATACGGTTTTCAGTTTGTCATAATTTTGGTTCACATATTCTTTCAGTTTTGATTTCATTTTTCGTTTATTAGGAATGACTCTGATTTCTAAAGGGACTAGGTTTAACAATTTTGGACCAAAGTATGATATAAATTTCTGTGTGTGTGTTAGCCTACAGAGAAGGGCATTCGTTTTCTGCTCAGACTGCTAGAACGTGTAATAATATTTTACTGAGACCACCCCATATAATGATACAGTACCTCAATGAAGATTCAGCGAGTGAGTTGTAAATCGTAAGTGAGAGCTTTTTATTATTCACATTTCTGATTTGATCGGATTTATAAACTAACTTATTGAGTCTCTTAACTGTGTTGTTAATGTGTTCTTCCCATCGCAGGTGTTGGTCTACATATACACCCAAATACTTCATCGTTTGTTTGAAGGTGATTGACAATGTTTCATAATGAATTTCACTAGTTTGGACTTCCATTGTCTACTATATAAAATTATTTGAAATCCCTGAAACAACTAAAAAAGAAGAATTGAAAATGAATAGCTGAAAATAACAATTATATTAACCAAAATAAACCTGAAATGAAATAATAGTGAAATAAAATACAAGTAAAAATAGAACAATTGAATAAATAAAAATAGAGAAATGAAAAACATGAAACAGGGATTTCAAATCATTTTATATAGTAGACAATGGAAGTCCAAACTAATTCATCAAATACTTCATGTTGTCAACTTTTTCAATTATTGGACATGAACACTGCATTGGGGTTCGGCATAGATACTTATGAACAGTGAGAGTGTTAATTGAGGGTTGGTCTGTTTTCTGTTGTGAATGCAATGAACTTAGTTTTTCCCACATTTAGACTCAGAAGGCTCATAGAAGTACATATTTGAGCCCTATTTCAGCTTTCTCAGAGACTTCATCCCAGGAATCGCCTTCATATAAAAGTGCTCTATCGTCTGCGTAAGATATTATTCTGCCATTGATATTATGGAGTTTATGAAAATTGTTAATATGAATCAAAAATAAAATAGGACCTAGCACTATCCCCTGGGGCACGCCCATGTTGACAGGTAGTGGATCGCTGAGAGTACTGTTTATTTTAACCTTTTGATTTCTATCAGATATATAGTTTTTGAATAAGTCTAAAGTAATACCTCTAACTCCTACAGTTTTTAAACGGTCCAGAAAAAATTGATAGTTGACTGTATCAAAGGCTTTAGCCAGATCTAGAAATACTGCCAAACTTTCTTTTTGTCATTGAAATTTTTCCAAACACTGTTAACCAATTGAAAGATTGCATTTTCGGTTGATATATTTTCTCTGAAACCAAATTGACCTTCAAATAAAATACTATTTTGTTCTAATATATCAACTAGCCTATTTTTCAAGCACTTTTCGAAAATCTTGGCAAAGTTATTAATAATGGTTATTGGTCTGTAATTTGTTGCAAGTTTTCTGTCACCTGATTTGAAAATTGGAGTTGTTATCGATTCTTCGAAAGCGGCTGGTATGTTTCCTTTCATAAATTAATGATATGACAGAGAGGACTCAATAGAAGTAAATGATGCCTTTTTATAAACTGGACCGTTATGCTATCAGGACCTGAAGAGCTGTAGTTAAGGAAGAGAACTTCCAAAATGAAAGAGAGATGGAATATATAAACTACCGAAGAACAGAAAATACATTCCAGGAAGACATTGAAATAAAGAGGAATCTCAATTCTTACATAAAAATCATATGAGAGAGAGTTCATTAAAAAATATCATCGACCAAAAAGAATTAGTTCCATACGAAGCATTCATATCCGTTTAAAAAAAATCGTGAATCGTCGAACTGATTTGAATATAGTATTTCAAACACATGATATTGAATATATATTCAATTCTAGTATTATCAGATACTGTTCCACATGAAGTTATAGTTTCCTGTTCGTCAAGTACCAGTCGTTTATACATAGTTCCACTTTAAACAACCATCAAGCACTTCAAACAAAGTTTTTTAAAGAATTTGAGTTGTTTTCTCAAACATTTTTCAGATGATTGAAGTAGAATTTCGATACCATATTCAGAAGTTTGTGATACACTTGAAATTTCTCCAGAAAAATTTCACAACTGATAAATTAGTTTCACAAATGAGTTCCAGTCTTATCAACTTCATAGAAAATTCAAAATGAGCGTCCCTTGATGATTTTATCCAAGCCAATATTGGACACATTTCACATTGAAATCAATTTTCCATTCACATCAATTTATGAATTTTAAAAGCAATTCGTTTCAGGAATCTCAAGAGAAATCTCGACGAATGCTAAAAATAAAGCGCGAGTGTGAAATCAATACAGTTCAACTAAAATAGCCGGCTGGAAAGTGGATACCAACCTGTTGAAATTCATTTGAAATCACTCAATCGCCTGGAAAATTTCATTGGAATTGGGGTGAAGTGGTAATCCTATCAGGAGGTGGTGGGACTTATCGGTGTTCATTATTCGGGACAGATGACTTCAATATGTTTGAAATTAGAATTGTAATGGTTGTGATGATGATAATGGTGCTAGTATAATTACATTCGAAATTAATTTTATATTGAATAACATATTGAGTTGAATACCTATATCCGTTTGAATTTTAGGAATACATGATGGGAAAGTTTCCAAAATCTTCATAACTTAGTAATTTATTTCAATTTTCATTCCATGAATAGATTTCCCCCGTATATTTGAATCATCATATGCAGAGACTTGGACTGTCGGAAGACAATGTTTATCGCCTCTATTTGGAAAATGATGAAACAGCAAAGCACATACTTTGTGCCTGCCCCGCTGGGGACCGGATCAGGTATTTAAAGTTCGGCAGAGCCGTACTCTTACCATCTGATATGAAAGACTACCCATCATACAAACTAATCGGCTTCTTTAAGAAGCTGGGTTGATTTGGTAGAGTGTGAATAGGTGTGAGCCACAATAAACTCTTGCGGGTTGCGGTGGAGGGTCGAATAGACCCACTCACTTTGAACCTAATCTAACCTAAACACTTGTATATTGATGATGTAATAAACAGGAATGGCCATCAATTGAAATGTGATCAGTTGGTATTGGTATCAATGATCTTGTCAGTTATATAGAGGGTGTAACATAAGTACGTTGAAATATTCAAGTGATGTATTCCTAAGACTATTTTGAGAAAAATAGTCTTTATGAACTTGTGTCCGAAAAAGCTTCGTTTCGGAGATACGGGATGTTGAAATAGAATTTTTTTGTTCGCTGTTTGAAAATAACTCTTGCAAAAAAAAGTTATTTGCACGAAATTCGGTACCCGGGTTTTGTTTTTGACGTGGGAAATCATAATTTCATATTAATATTCATTTAACATCCAGAGGGCGCAGCGTACGCTGTCATTATTTATTTCAAATTGCCCTAACTCTTTTGACAGTAAACTTTTGGTACTTTTCATGGAAAAACCTAATTCACACACCTTTTCCAAGTAAAAAAGCTACACCTCCTCAACAACGCTGGAGGAGATCGTTTTCGAAATATTCACAATCTTCTAATGCGATGCATATTACTTTATAGCCAAATTTGATTTCAATAATTTTTGTCACTCTCCGCTTGCAAATTAAGGTAATTGAATCGAGTAGGCTATGAAAGTTTGTTTATAAAAATAGAAGTTCGCTGTCACATATTCAATTATTAATAGACAAATTCACAGTTCGGAGTTTATAAAGTGATTTTTTGGTACCATGCCCGACTTTACGAATGCTGAAATTGTTGGTATGGTTTTTGCATACGGCTTGGCTGGCGGAAATTCAAGCGAGGCCAGACGCATCTATCAGGAAAGGTATCCCCAACGCGTGTCTCTTTGTGCAGCGACATTTGCGAATCTTTTCCGGCGACTTTCCGAATCTGGAAGATTTGAAACAAATTCTGCAGTAGGACGGCCACGGACTACAAGAATTGTAGAATTGGAGGAGGCGGTTCTCGAAGAAATTAGTGAACAGCCAGAGACAAGTACAAGAAAGATTAGTCAAACTTTGAATGTGAGTCACATGACAGTTTACAGAATTTCAAAAGAACAGCAATTATATAGTTATCATATTCAGTGTGTCCAGGCACTTACCATACGTGATTTCCAACCACGTATCGAATTTGCTCAATAATTTCAAAGAAAAGTCGAACTACATCCGCATATTTTATCGAAAATCCTCTTCACAGATGGGGCTAATTTCTCAAGAAATGGTATCATGAACTTCCATAACAACCACATCTGGGCGGAAGATAAGTCACATGCGATAACGCAAATTCATTTCCGAAACAGATTCTCTTTTAATGTATGGGTAGGCATAATTGGGGATTATTTAATTGGGCCCTATTTTTTCCCCTTACGTTTGAATGGAGATGCTTACAACATTTTTTGGAACACGAGCTTCCCCAACTTATGGAAGATGTTCCAATTGGTCTCTGAAATCACTCTTGGTTTATGCACGATGGAGCTCCTGCTCATTTTAGTGTGATAGCAAGAAATTTTTTAGACGTAGCATATCCCCAACGATGGATAGGAAGAGGAGGCACTGATCATTGACCCCCGAGGTCAACGGACCTCAATCCTGTCGATAATTACTTTTGGGGACACCTAAAATCACTAGTTTATGCCAGCCCCATTTCAAAGCAAGTATAGCTTGCTTTGAAATGATAAGAAACACTTCGGGCAGTTTTCAACGGTTGCGGAAATCTTTGATGAGACCATCAGAAGCTTGTATTACTGTTGGGGTCGTCACTTTGAGCAGTTGTTGTAACAGTTTTTTCGTTCAATTTTTATATGTTTATTTTCCTAATAAATAACATAGTACTTCTCCGAATTGCTTTTTTTTTACAATCTCTGAAATGTAGCACTTTCTAACTGAATAATAAAACCTGACAATTTTTTTTAATTTGGATTGAATAAGCAGTTCGATAATGCTCAGTTTAAAAGAAGTCTATACGGGTATACTGCGTATAAAGTTTGATGAAAATAACTGAAATTGCAATAAACTTGACAAAAACCTACCATATTTTGAAAAATTTCAACAATTTGTATTTTGAAAACGAGTCATTCTTCGTTAAACATTTTAAAGAAAAAAGTTGTTTATTTTGACGAGATCCCCCACATACTTAGTTTTCGTAATGTTCTCAGCAACTTCACTTAGCGCCCTAGAAGCTAAGTAATATGCATCGATATAGAAAATTGTAAATATTTCGAAAACGATCACCTCCAGCATTGTTGAGGAAATGTACTTTTTTTACTTGAAAAAGGTGTGAGAATTAGGTTTTTTCATGAAAAGTACCAAAAGTTCACTGTCAAAAAAGTTAGGGCTATCTGAAATAAATAATGACAGGGTACGCAGCGCCCTCTAGATGTTACATGAACATTGATACAAAATTATGTTTTTCCACGTCAAAAAACCCCGGGTACCGAATTTCGTGCAAATAACTTATTTTTTGCAAGAGTTATTTTCAAAAAGCGAACGAAAATATTCAATTTCAACACCCCGTATCTCCGAAACGAAGCATTTTCGGACACAAGTTTATATAGATTTTTTTCTTAAAATTGTCTCAGGAATAAGTTACGTGAATATTTTAACGTACTTATGTTACACCCTGTATGTCTGAGAGAAAGGCCAGCTGCAATATACTATGCGTTCAGAAATTAATATTTACTCGCTTGGTGAACACACATACGTCTTCCTGAAGTTTTTATCATCTCTTGATAGTAGGTATACTTACGTATTTTCCCACATTTCAACATTTCATCTTTGTCTTCGCTATGAATAATTCATTGTTTAAATAAAATACGTAATACGTTTTCTTCATGCCTAGAATCAAATTCCATACTAAATCCTGCAAATACTAGTACAATAAAAGTCCTTATATCTCGTATAATTTTTGTTTTTTTGTGAATTTCGTCTATGATTCCATAGTGAACGACATGTTGTTCTATCACGAGCAGGCAGTGCTTAAAAAAAATTAAAATTTGTTTTTCCGTTAACCAGCTGTCGCACCCCTACGAACGACAACCCTTAAAAGTCGAAATTTGTGAGGATTTACGAGGTCTTACCTTTTAACGTATGATTCCCAACACGGTAGTACGTTTCGTAGATTCTTGTGCCGTTCTGGAATATTATCTAGTGTTTTTCTTTTCAACTACTTGAAACGACATGCTATCGATTCAATAACTGGCTTATAAATACATTATCTACGTCGTCTGTTCATAAAACTACACATACACATACAATACAGTGCGGACGTTAACAGTTCATTCCTTTCTTCTCAACTTCTGAACGGGGTAAGAAATCAAAGTCGAACGAAATTTGTATAGAAAAACAGTCTTAGTACTTTTTGATAAAAAAGCCAATGATGTGACTCCACTAGCCGCAGAGTAGACCGTTTTAAGTTTTGATTTCGAATAGAAAAAGTATTCGTGACCCTTTGCTCGAAACCTATTTCGATTTTCCATACGAAAGAGCACATTTCTGTTTTTTTTTATTCCGATTTAGTGACTACGGTAGCCGGTTGGGTTAACGTGTGTGGTTTGTTTCACTTATTCAGTCGACCACTGTGAGAGCCGGTGGTTCAAACCGCACACGAGATGCTGACAAGACAGTTCTCACTGGAGCACACATCTTCGAAGCTTCGCATCCAGAGTCAGTCAGATTTCAATCCTCGAAGTAACAACACGTATACATTGAGTACTTCTTATTTCTATAATTTTTGATTTTCGATTTTGTTTTTGATTGGTCGGCAGCCGGGCGGTTCAACGTGGGTGCTTTGTTCACTCAGTCAATCGGCCGATGTGTGAGTCAATGGTTCAAGCCTCAGGCTAAACGCTCGATTTTCACTGGCTACCGTCCAACCCGTGTTAGGAATCACACGTTAAAAGGTAAGATCTCGTTAGTCTTCAGCTCGCACAAGTTTTGACTATTGGGAGTTATCGTTCGTAGAGGTGCGGCAGCTGGTTAACAAAAAACATACTTCAGCAGATTTTCAACTACATATATGAGAATCCACACCGTATTATTTTAGTAACAAAGTAGAGGTAACTCTGACTGTAAATTCATCAGAAAGTCATCGATTCAAGAAATAGTGACCAATAATCAAGATGAATCCAAAAATCGAGTTGGTTTCTAACAAGATCATGCGATTCCACATTCTTCAGGCCTGTACGTGATTGGCCTATCAATCCATATACCCAGGCATGTGTATTGATAGGCGCAGTCGTTGGAATTGCCTGCTCGTTCACTGAATTTGACTTCCCTCGTTTTTTTCCATCGAGGCTATATAAAATCGTTAGTTCATGTCACGAAACCTGATACAATACGACAGACAGAATCTTTGAAACTTGTGCTAGCATTACTCTAGAAATATTCCAAAATGTTTGAAATGCATTAAAAAATAGACTGTTTTACTGTCACGAAGTTTGAGGAGGACATTTCAAGGATTAGCTCAAATGATTTTCGTACCTATAAAATGAAAAATATTGTGGTTGACATGCCATTGAAATTAAGACTAATCTATAGCAAAAAACGATACTAGTTCGATTTTTCCTCCAGTGAACATTCATTTCAGAAAATCTGACATTGGAAATTTCAGAAATTTCATTTCAGAAATATTAAAATGAAAATATCAAAAAACGTCCTACCGTTGGAACGTGTTCTATCATCATCATCAACTAATAATCTCTTCCTAGCAGCTGGAATTTCAAAGCAGTTACTGAATATTTTAATTAGTTTCAAACATTTTCTGTCAAAAAAATTCAATTTTATCAATTGATTCTAGTGATATTGAACATTTTGTTATGCGTCTAGATTGAATAAACACGTTCGTTATCATAACTTCAAATGAATTCAAAAAAAACGTTCATTATATCGTTACTGCAGATAAATTAGAAGGTAAATGGATATATAATTCAAACTATCAATTTATTATCTTTGGCTCTACATCCGCAAATTTTTTATAGCTTCTATTTCTGGAGCACTCTAAAGTTCTGTTATTGTACTTATAAAAGGCAAATTAAAATCACTCAGTCTTTCAGCAGAGCCGTAATATTGATTTTAGGAAAATAATCAAAATAAATTATGGTAGTATCAAATAATTATTTTGTATCGTCAATAAATCCTCACAAATTTCGAAATCGAAGGTGAAAGAAATTAAAAAAAACAATATTGATTTGGAATGGAATGTTTTCCTAAATTAGTTCGGGGGCAATACCTTGGGTCATTCTGCCTGAATATATAAATCGAATTTCCCAGAGTATCCCCAGAGTATGCACCATAAGGGTTTTTCCATAAAATGTTATTCCTGATAAAAGTTTGTGCCTCCCCTAAAACTAAACAAGCACCAACAAAATACGGTAAAACACACGTAAAATACGAGGAGCCTTCAAATATTTGGAAAATCTCGAGAAATGTTATTTGGAAAAGTTTTTCAGCATTAAAAAATACATCTAGATTCAGATTCATGGCCATCTGGGTGAAATTCAATTTTTTTACCAATTGTTTTTTAAACGGGGTCTATGAAAAGAAAAATTTGCTAAAACAATAAATAGACAGCATCCTGTATACGACGTTTAATTTTAAAGCCTGCAATATTACGAATTACACAGTTATGGTGTAAACCACGGTCAATTTTTTTGAAGACGGAAATTATTTTCAAAGTTTTAGTACAAGGTTATTTTTATTTTTTGTTAACATCGGAAATTACTAAAAATTATACAGTACTGTAACAAGAATTTGATATTTAATAATATCAAATCGCAAAATATCAAAATAAAAAAGGTATTTCAGAACAAACTCATTGACTTTCTGAAGATTTTCTTGTCCAAAATAATTCTTCAAAATAATCTCCAGGAAATGAATGAGTTTGTTTCAAAATAACTATTTAATTTTGATGTTTTGTGATTTGATATCATTGAATATTAGGTTCTTGTTACAATACTGTATGATTTTGAGTAATTTTTGGTGTTAACAAAAAATAAAAATAACTTTGCACCAAAAACTTTGAAAATTATTTTAACATTCAAAAAAATTGACCGCGGTCAAGACGATAGTATTATAATTTGTAATATTGCAGGCTATTGAAATAAAACATCGTATACACAAGATGCTGCCTATCCATCGTTTTAGCAAATTTTTCTTTTCGTAGTCCCCATTTAAAAAAAATGGCCATTGACTCCAAATCTAGATGTGTTTCTCAATGATGAGCAACTTTTCTAAATAACATTTCCCAAAAATTTTTTTTCAGAACAAGAGTACTTTACTTTTGTCTCAAAATCAAATATTTGAAATGTTCAAAAAATACACCTCATGATTTGATCTCAACAAACTTTATCTGAAAAATATAATCATACACTTGAGAAAGCTACTGTGCAAGCGAAACATGTTGTGATTATATTTTTCAAAGTTTGTGGAGACCAAATCGTGAGGAGTAGTTTTTGAAATTACTATGGCTCTTTATCAAGTAACGGCCGAATCAATCAGAAAAAAAAAATTCGAAGGCTCCTCGTATATTACGTGTGTTTTACTGTATTTTGTTGGTGCATGTTTAGTTTTAGGAGATGCAGAAACTTTTATCATAAATAACTTGTTGTCGAAAAACCCCTAATAAGTTTCCTATATGGTGCATTCTTTGGAGGTGACACTGTATAGCAGTGGTTCCTAACCTTCTCAAATCCACTACCCCTGTGAACAACTATGGGAATTGAGTTGACCTCTAGCTAATTTAAAATAATTCAACCACACAAATTCGAACAAAAATATCTTTATCAGGTAAGAAACTGCACGTTTACGTAACTAGTAATATATAAATCTCGGACTGAACTAGTGTGAAGGTTGATATTGCTTTGCATTCGCAAGTTTAACAATATTAGGTTCGGTTCTACTCAACGCGCATCTCATGTCATACACCACATTCAGACGGTTTCTGGCTTTTGTTTTCAATGTAACAAGAGTCAAGAAACCAGGTTCACTCTTGTAAGTTGTAGCAAATGGAATCAACATTTTTAAAGCTTTGTCAGCTATAATAGGATATTCTGCAGCTGCTTTTCGCCAAAATGTACCGAGTTCATTATTTTGAAAATCAACTATCAATGACTTATCCTCCCGTAGTCCAAGAAACTCTACTTTTGCTGATACATCTTCGTCCTGCGTCCTTGCGATTTTATCCTGCAACGTCAAAATGTTTGTTTTATTTCCTTGCAGTGAAATATTCAGAATTTTTATTTCACTGAAAAAATCAGCAAGGTACGCCATCTTTGCTACAAATGTTTGGTCGTTAATTTTTGCACAATATTCTTTTTCTTTTTGTGTTCTCTCATTTTCAAAAAACAATCCAATTTCTTTTCGTAGTTCGTAAACCCTACTTAGAACTTTCATCGCACAAAATTTTGAATAATCTTGGGTTCGTAGCGCTGCGCTACCTCGAATGTGATTAACAATTTTTACTAAGTAACTTTATGTACGCAGCAAATCTGGTGAAAGCGTAACGTTGAATCAAGCAATGATAGCCGAAAACTTGAGGAGCAACTTGTTCCACTAGTGCTTGAAATCCAGAACGGATGCCCATCATGGAAGGGCCCCATCTGTACAAACACCAACCAGCTTTAACCAGTCCAGGACATTTTCCTCAAAACACTCTTTTAGCGTTTGAAATACGTCTTCGCCGCGAGTAGTGGTGGGCAAAGACTTGCAGAACAAATATTCCTCCGCTGCCGTTAGCCACATCGAAGCCGTGCTTCACCCCTCCCACACCATCGATCACCCTCCGTCAGCCGCGCGCATGAGAGCGCCGTGCTACCGTACTATTATATTGTTTATCATTTTAATACTTTTTTGTTTCAACCCTGTTACCCCCCTAGAATTGCCGTTTTACCCCTGCGGGGGTAATTACCTCCAGGTCGGGGGTCTTCCAACAGGGGCTCATCTTGTTGAAGCTACATCGACAAAATAGTTGTCATTCATTCAGTCGGTTTTGTCAAGTCACCATGGACGGATATAACATTCAATAACATGTGCAAATAATAAAATTATTTGATCATAATAGGTGTTATGTTTGGGCAATGTACCACGCGCTTTGCCCATTTTACGGTCCCCATAAGCGTCCGACTGGGAAGATGAGGCCCAATGTGATGAATAAATTTGAGTTCACTGATTCAGTAAACGACTGACCAATACCCGTACGAAACGCAAGATCTGTCGAAAATATCGCCGCTGTTTGTGAGAGTGTGCAAGATAATTCAGAATTCAACTAACCCAGAAACTGAAGATGAATGGCCAAAGACAACGACGCGACGTGTGTTCCCTGAATGGGTACGTGAACAAACAAAATTGTCAAAATTGGGACGATACTAATCCACATGGAATCCAAGAGCGTTCAATGAATCACGAAAAAGTAACTGCTAGGTGTGGATTTTGGGCTGGCGGCGTTATCGGTTCATATTTCTTTGAAAACGACTTATGGCAGGCCATAACTGTCACCATCACCAACTTCTTCTGGTCTAAATTAGATGATCTGGACACCAACGACATGCGGTTTCAACAGGACGGCGCTACGTCCCACACAGCTTATGTCACACTGGATATTCTGCACGAGCGATTTGAGGGCATAGTCATCTCACGTGAAAGTGATTTGAACTGGCCACCGAGATTGTGTGATTTGACCCCGTTAGGTCTTTTCTTGTGAGGTTTTCTCAAGTTGCAAGTTTATGAGAATAAACCACAAACCACAGCGGTCCTCAAAGCCAACATAACCCATGTCATTGGTCAAATTCAGCCCGCCAGATTTATGGAAAATTTGACATTTCGGATGCGCTCCACCCAGAAAACGATGTTATATTGCACACAGTATGGCATCGTTAGGACAGAAAGCGCTTGATGAAAGAGCCTATACAGGGCTTTTCATGATGAGCGTTAATTAGCCGTTTTTGGCAAACTATTCAACGGATCAACCTGAAAATTCCAAAGTATGCATAAGTCAATATGACCTACACGCCTAAAATATTTTAGATGAAGCGGCGTTGTCGCTTCTACTATAAAGTAGCGGCTTCTTTGATTTTTCAAATGGAACACCCCGTATATAATGTCATATCATGATTCATTATCACTTTGTCAACGAATTCATATACTATTTCCCTAGACCTATCTATTACCGTTTAGAAGATATAAATTAATTTCGATATTTTTTTTACCAAACATGAACTTTTATAAATGCTGATAATCTTGAACTCTCTTGCACTAAAACGATTAAATTTGAAATGAAGTGGAGTGATACTATGAAGATTTTCACTCCGAGTCATATTTTCATTTACCCCATACAGGGTCTTGAAAAAATGCAGATACTTTGATCTCATGAAAAAATGAGTGGAACTCACTTTTTTCGAATGGAAGACCCTGTATATTTCAAAATTTTTGAGCTCTACATCCAATTTTAGATTAACTTTGTTCGGATAATACTATTTCTATTTTGAACCGTTTTCGAGATAAACTGTTTCGAACGGAAATTGACGTGGTTTTCTTGCTCATTTTTTTGAATTCATCACTTATTTTGGATATTCAACATTTTTTTATACTCAGTGATATTTTTTTTGATTCAGTTTTTTAACTATCTGATCAGTTAATTCGAAATTGGTATGTACCTACCTCCTCAGTGGACGTCCTCATTTGGACATCCACTGCGTTCTCAATCAATCAATCAATTTATTTGCTTATTATCAATATAACAGATTGAGCACCGTCAAGAAGCTCTTTTATCCTTTTTTTGAATTTAACTATATGTAATTTCCTCATATGCTCATATGTAAAAATGCTTTTATGAGTAATTGTTAGTCGATGTTGTGGCATAAGAAAATTGTGGCCCTTTCTGGTCGAATATTCATGGTTGCGATTAACTTGAGGGGTGTTATTTTGTGTCTTGCTATAGACAAGACATTGAAATATGTATAGAGCCGTAATGGTTAATATATTGAATTTTTTAAAAAGAGGTCTACAGCTGTCAGTTCTTTTTGCTCTTCCCAGGATTCTAATAGCCGTTTTTTTTTTTTAAATGAATATCCTTTCACAATCAGTTGAAAGTCCCCAAAAAACTAATCCGTTTGACACCTTCGACTGAAATAACCCTATGTAAGCTGCTCTCGAAACATAAGTGGGAACAAATTCATTGATTCTACGAAGCAGGTAAAGAGTGCTGGACAGCTTACTAGAGAGATCTTTGATATGGTCTTTCCAATTCAGTTTTTGATCCAGCGTTACCCCCAAAAAAAGGATTTTTGACTGTCTTTCAGTTCTTTCAGTGTGAACGTAATTGTTTCAATTTTCTTGACATTCAAGCATACCTCATTGGCTGCGAAAAAATTTTCGATTTTATTTCAACGTGTTGTGAGTTAGTTGCTTTGGATATTCATGTTTATGGTGACTTTCATAAATAGTAGTGTCATCGGCATACCGAATCGTATTGAAGGGGTTCATATGATGTGGAATATCATTACCATATATTAGAAATAGTAGAGGTCCCAAGATTGACCCTTGAGGCACCCCTGCTGTTACACTGACTGCTTGAGATCTTACTCTATTTTGTTCTTCAACCTGCTTTCGTTCGGATAGGTAAGAATCGATCAAATCAGCTATTTTCTCCCTAATTCCTTCCTCCCTCTCGAAGGCATCCACCACGGCTCGTATAAGATCAGATATGGCATGCGATGTAGATAGATTTTGTCTGAATCCAAACTGGGACTTTGAGAACAAGTCGTTTGAAGCCGAAAATTGTTTTATCCTACTTCAATGGGTTTTGATGAAGTTGGGATTATTGAGATGGGACGGTAGTTTTCTTTCTCATTTTTGTCTTCTCTTTCGAATACGGGGGTCACTTTACATAATTTAAGCTTTTCGGAATATACACCTGTCTCAAAGCATTTGTTTATTATTTTGGTGAGAGGTTCTACTAATCCATCTTTCATGTTTGTCTACATTTCGTTACTTAATCCATACACATAAAGAGCAGTACTATCCGAGAGATTCCCAATAATATGACCAACTTCTGTGGAGTCTATAGGCGTGAAGAAAATACTTTTATGGAATTGTACATAAGATGAAGTAAGTTTCGCTGGATCAACCGCTGTTTCAAAATATTGCTACTGATGTTTATAAAATAATAATTCAATTCATTAGATGAGAACCGGGTATCTTGTGGGGATTCTCTAGAGAGGGGCTGCTTGATAATCTGCCAAATGACCCTAGGTTTGTTTACGGATTGTTCTATCTTGCTCGAGTAGTACTTTTTCCTTTGGTTGATAATCTTATGTTTATACTTTTTTTTTCAAGTTTTTTTTTCTGGTGTCAAATCAACGTTCTGGTTACTTTTGTTGTATTCGGTCAGATAATTCAGGTTCTCTCTGTAGTTTCTTGAGTCTGCATTGAACCATTTCTTTTGTATATTGCATTTCTGTACAGTTTTTGTTTTTTTGGAAAACATTCGTTCGCTACATGTAGGAGTGTTTCCAGGAAACAGTCAAACATATCATTTGTGTTACTAAATTCGAGCAAAACATCCCAATTGATATTTTTCAAAACTGAGATACATCTCTGCATTGTTACGTTACAAAAAGGTCTATAATTCTATAATTTAGGTTTTCTGAGTTTTCCTGAATTTTCTGATCGGAAATGTTTGTTCTCGATTGCTATATGGTCTGATAAATGAAAATACATTTGTGAAACAACACAATCGTTAGGGGAATTAGTGATACAGTTATCTAAACAGCTGGTAAGCATTGTGGTTTTATTGTTTAAAAATTCACAACCAAAAGATTTGACCAGGTTTCTAAACTCCCGGTAGGTAGGTCATCCTCCATCAAGATAATATTGAAATCACCATATATGAAGAATGTTTTTTTCAAATACAATAAAATTTCAGTAACCTTCTTAAGACTTTCAAAAAATCTTTTTATTTGACCGCTGGGGAATCTGTAAATACAAATTATCATTATATTGATATTTATTATCTCAACACCAGTGATCTCAAAGTCTTTTCCTTGAAGGAGGAAAAGACTTTGATCTAGCTTCTTAGAAGTATATGTATCTTTAATATAGATCATTACCCCCCACCCTTGTTCGTTTTACGGCAAAAGTGATTCGCTATTGTATAGTTTCCCAAGTTAAAGGCGTTGATTGCTAACTCACTCAGCCAGTGTTCACATAGACAGATAAAATCATAGTTTCGTTGTCCTATGCTAAGTTTTAATTCGTCCATTTTGTTAGGAAGGCTCCTGATGTTTAGACACAGTGTATTGGTGACAGCCCCTTGTAGGAAGACATTAGGACTGCAATTATAGTTATCATCTGACTAAGTAGTATCTTGGCATTTATTTAGGTGGATTCTTGTCGGGGAAGATCCATCAGTATTGTGGATGGCATCCTCTTCTGGGCAAAAAAAGAGACTAAAGCTCCATTTAGCCAGACATCGCGTCTCCAAGCATTTTTTAAATCTTCCCGCTTAATTGTGATTCTCATTGAAGAATAAATGTCAGGTCTTTTAGAACTATGGGGTTCGCATTGAATATCAGAAAGACTTTTTCTAGAAATATTTTCAGCTCATTGGGTGTTGTGTTCGGTTGTAGCGTAGTGACGTGAAGGGTAACCATTTTTGGAACAGTTTCAATTTCTCCTGCTTGTTCGGATTGACCAACCAAGTACTTGCGCCTTTTGTCATATTCAACTTGGGCCCAGCCATCGTTTCCAGGGACTACTTGATTGTCGAGCTGTTGTAAATTCTGTATTATCTATGTTTCTACGACCAAGTTTGAAGTCAGCAAACCAACGTTCAATTGATGTTTCTAACGAAGTGGATTTCTTGTAACATTTCTCAAGCCATAGTTCTGTTCTAACGGTATTTTTCCCATCAAGAAGCAGTGGAAGTTGATACCAGAAATTGTCTTCGATCCATTGTATCAAAAATAACAAAATTAGTGTCACTTCTAGCACAAAACTCACAAAATTATGAACTGAACTGAAAAAGCGGTGAATGCTATAAGTCTAGCGCCATCTATGTGTTGAGCCCGAGACTTTTCAGGAGAGGTAGTATATTATGACCAACTCAATTTTCCAAATACTTCGTTCTTTGTTTGAAGTTACGGAACAGGCAATTCGCAACAAAACTCACTGAATGCGATTACTCCTGATGTTGTGTCAACATAATTAAAAGTTGTCTAGTTAAATAACGTTCCTCTTTAGTCGAGTAGTGCTCGGGAGTATTATTCAAAACAACAAAGGTCTGCGTTTCAGTGTTTCGAGAGAAAATAGCCCCGATGTATTCAGTTTCCTTATATCAACAAAGACGGGTTGAATTTTCCTGACTAAACAAATATACCTATTATGTACATTTAACATCGATTAACTGGAAGTTGAAGAATATTTTCTCGTAGCGTTGCTGATATTCCTTGATCAATTTAAATTTGAAATTTTGGTAGTACAATGATCTCTGAAATTCGTGTCTAATAATCAAAAACACACTCAAACATAATATTCAGTCCTTCGTGGATTTGTTCATTACAAAACATAAGATGCGATATGTTTACAATAAAAATATTTTTCGTGGGTTCTTGTTCTTTGTTTCTAGACTTGAAATTTTGTCATTATCGCCCTTCAAAGTGATAAAATAGTTGTGAAATTATGGAACAATTCAAATAAACTCATACTTTTATTTTAACAGAACAGATCGGAGCTATCATGGAACTGCCAAACACTGATGACTTGGATAGGTCCGCAGCAGGACACAGTAGCAAAGAGCACATAATATGTGCTCTGCTACCAGGGCCTGACTTTCCCTGAGTATGTCACTCTACGGTGACTCCTGATCTGCCATTATTTTCGACAGGTAGGTGAGCAATACAGATGTGTGTCTCATTTCTAGGTTTTCTGCGATGCAGGTCTTTGGTCTTCCATGGCTGCAGAGTACTGAATGAACTCAAAAGACGCTTTTCTTATCCTTTCAGACAACCTGTAACTATCCAGCCCGGACTGTGCAGCTCTGTCGATACCAAGGTTATAGATTGTTCAGGGTGCAAGATTTCGCACCTGTCGTCCACAATAACCTTTCAATAGGCTTCTGGAAGTCAGCTATATCTGACGATACATCAGACGGATACATGCAAGACTTTTTGCTTCTGGTTTTGGTAAATCATCATTTAAGCGTAGGCGTTTGCTGACATTCTTAGGGGGAATTTGTACCATATCCCACTCCACAAATTTTGTTTGAAGCAGACTTCCGGAATAATCCGCTTTTGAGGTGGCGATATGAGTCGTTTGCCGGTTGCAACATCCAACTTCTGTGATTTCTTGACAGAACCAATAGTAAAATAAATAAGAAAGTTTCAAAAGAAAGATAGTTGGGTCGTTCAGTCGCCGTCACTCCCCTATTCAGATTCATTGTCGGAGTCGTATGTAACTTCATGTCCGAAGGGAGTCCAATGACATCTGTCACGGTTCAATTCCGCATTGCCGTAACAAGGTTTCCACGACAAGGAGGTATTTGGTATCTCGAAATTTTTTTTTAGTGACATCGAATAGGCTCAGAGTCATACATCTTTACGAATATGATACACACACCTTAGGATTAGGCGTCATTTGGGAGGACTCTTTTCTTCATGGGTGACAGCCAACCTGGCAAGGCGGATTTCAATACTAACTAGTTAGTATCAAACACGACTGAAGACGCAATATTATACAGAAAGACTTTTTGAGTGACCTGGGTCACCTACCAGGGCAATTCTAACGCTCTTCCTTGCAGGGCGGACTTCAATTCAAACTAGTTACTTCCAATAGTAACTAGCTACATTTTTGACTTCCTACTTCATCTTCCTACAAAAAATATGGGAAATTTCCGCGGGAAGAAGGAAATTTAATTCGAAATGAATTATCTACAGAGAAGTGTAGATTCAAGTTACTTTTGATTACGAATTATTAGAAGAAACCCTCTCGAAACAACTACTTCCACATGGATATTACGTCACACGAAAGCAAATACTTTCGAAACAAACTAGTTTTTAACGAACATTGATTTACACAAAAAGTATCTTCTCCTATTCAGTTTGTATACCAAACATTCGGTATGGTGCTTTGCTGTCTGAGTCAGACAACTACTACTATTCAACAATATTTCTCTTAGACGAAGATTTTATATAATAATAATGATATTTATTTGACTACGTTAGTCAATAAGTTTGTAGCAAGTCGTGTTTGGCTTCACATTTAAAATTTACAAGTTAAAGTTTACAAGCAAATAACAACAAAATATGTAGAAACTTTGAAAATCAGAAAGAAGTAGTGACTTGTGTGTTACCACAAAAATATGTTCTGAAGTCATCAACAGAATGAAAGTAATGCCTGAACGAATAATTTTTCAATTTTCTATTGTAATTATTCAGACCGAGTTCTTTGAAATCTTGGGGCAAATTATTGTAAAGAGAGTATTCAATTAATTTTTTTTGCGATAAGTGGAGACGAACTCGATTCATTCTAATGTGGTGAGCGTTTCGTGTGTTATGTTCGTGGATATGAAATCGTTTCGCCATCAATGGCTTCTTCTGATGGATTTCAATTAAAACGTAAAAAAAAATAAAGTTGGCTTTGGCATGATTCTGTGTTTTTTGAAATATTTTTGACAGTGATCCCTGTATCCAATATTAGCCAGCATTCTTAATGTCTTCTTTTGCATAATAAATATGCGAATGGAATGACATGAATTTTCCCATAACTTCACATAACACCACCATAACTAATATGGGAGTGAAACAGTGAAAAATATTAGGTTTTCAATATAATTGCACAGTGAGAACCCGAGAGTATTCTCTTCAGTTGAGAAATAGGTGCAGACCAGTTGAGTCTATTATCTAATGTAATGCCCAGTAATTTAACTTTGTTAGTTTCACAAATTGAGATAATTTGATTATCAGCAGAAATCTGGATGTTTTGTGTCTTCTGGTCATTTGGTTTCAGCGTATTGAATAGAAATCACTGAAAAGCACTATTAGATACCTCGTCGAGATGGGACTGTAACATATCATTATTTTTATCCGACAGAATGAAAGTAGTTTTGTCCGTCTGAACGGCATCATATATTTACACTAGTCATTTACATAAATGACAAATAAGAGCTGGCCCAAAACAGACCCTTGCGGAACGTCATGCTAAATAGTTTGAAATTGTGATAAGGTACTGTTGAGCATCACTACTTGTTGACGTTTAACAAGATAGGTCCTCATTGAGTGAAGCGGAATACCCGGGTCAGATCTTTTCCATCCACTGATGGAAAATAGTACCGCAAAATCGGTCTGTAGGTGATCTACTAGAATGAGTTTAGCATGGTTCTGCTGCTGGTTGAACGTGAAACCTCTGTGAGACTAACCTCTGTGAGGTATCTTGCATAAATGTCCGTCGCATATAATTCAATATTCAGCGAGATATTAGCCCCGGTAATAGCTGTTTTCTGGCAGGTATTTACCAGAACCTACTGTGAAGGTAGTTGTGAGAAATTTCATATCGGAATATTTATTTCCTTATTCGTTATGGAATTGAAACAGTTATCATTCATACACAATATAGCATGTGAAATACATACGATATGAAATTTAACATGTTTGAAACACAATCATCCTCGGAATGAGATACAGGTCTCATTGCCTCATCAGCACCTTTATGGAGAATATTTCGAAACGAAGCATACATTTCATCCATAACATCACAAGTTCATGTCACCGGAAGAGACAAATAATCTATTCATGTCACGATGAAAGTACAGAGTCATTCATACACATAGTGATTCGATACCACCTATAGGAATCTTTGGGAGTTTTCAAACGGTTTTATTCAGTTTGCCCTATTTGATTGTTTGGGTCAAAGTTAGTACATGAAGTTTGACCCACTTCCTGTTGACAGATTGATCTGGAATTTGGTACATACATTTGATTTTGATATCAAGATGGCTGCAGCTACAAAATGGCGAATTACATACTACCTCTAGGATGGGGTATGGTGGGTATGAGATGACAGGACTTGACTTGTAGAATAGTAGTACCTATACTTTGAAAAAGATGCAAATTCAAGATAGACGCAGCTACAAAATGGTGGATTACATATCACCTTGTAATACTGAGTCACTAAATGAACTAAACAGAATTTGAAGAATTGAATAAGAAAATTAGAAATTATAAACGTGAAAATGTAATGAGTAAAAATCATATAATACACTGTATTAATTAGTATAGTAAACAAAATGTTTATGTCAAACGGGTTATTGAAAGAAAAAGGTAATAATGATGTTGATAATGTACTAAAAACTGAAAAATAATTCGGTAGGTCCTAGGTAGCAGTCATCACACCACTTTCCTAAGCAATCGATGGTTTCGATCAGATAAAAAAAATAATGAAATCGTTGAGCGAAGTATTTACATGTTCATTCAGGTTACGCTACGCTATTATTATTTTCATCTGATCAATAGGTACCGTAGATTGCTGAGGAAAGTGGTGTGATGACTGCTACCTAGGACCTTCCGAGTTCATTTTTAGTCCTCAGTACATTATTCACATCACAATTTTTTTTTCAATAAAACCGTTCAACATAATTTTTTTGCTCATTTTGTTCATAAAATAGAAATAGAGACAAAAAAGCGTTTTTTGCAAAAATTATATTGAAGAAGAAAGTAATACAAATCATGAAATAATGTTACAACAAAAATTAATTGAGCTCCGGAGAGTATTCATTAATTCCAGTGGTGCATTTGCTTTTTCAGCTGCAGGAAAACCTGGAAATACCTGCAGCACCACATAATCTGAAGATCTATCTGCCAATGTCCACTCTTTCATAAAATAAAATGTAGGGTGTTTCCGGAGGCTCCAATAAATTCAAAACATCGCCAGAACACCCAGTGACACAATTCAAACAAAATTTTGATATGGACAGAAAATATTATTCAATGTTTCTGTACTTGAAAATTATATCAGATAGCAATACAAATCAATTCACTTTTCTAACTGAAAACCATATGATATGAATGTTGATGGGAAAAAACTGCAAATGAGAGAATTTTGGATTTCAAAAGTCTTAGTGTTGACAAGAATTATACATGAATTGATTAGCTAATGATTTTCAAACATAATGAAGATGTGGTTATAACGACCTATGGAAACAGCATCTACGAACTATAGTACAATTCCACAATAGTAGGCACAAAATTTTGAGAAATATTATTGCATTAAAACAAAAACATTGTTGTTAAAGTTGTGATTCTATGTATTTTATCATCATTTTTCCTCATCTCTCCAGTATATTTTCCGTACGTCACTGCAAAATTAAGCGCCTACAGAATTGCCTAGTAGGCCTATAGAATTGCTAATTCTATAGGCCTACTAGTATACCTGACTTGGACTCCAAATAATTTGTAGATGCGATAACATGAGATTTGTTTCTATATTAGCTACATTGTTGTAGCCGACTACAGCTGTGTCCCTTTTTGTAGGTTTTCTAACAATATAACTCCGCAGGATCCCATCGTCGGTCCATTTCGAAGCCAAACTCTGAAATCGATTGTCGAGTTAGACATCACTGAATCTGTCTTTATTATTATTGAATGATGCTCTTCAATTGCTCTTCCACTCAACCTCAAAAATGTCGCCTAGTACGCATAAACGGAAAAGGAAAAATGATAAAAAATACTATGACTATTTTTAGATTTGTAGTAGGCAGGTAGCAATTGGGTCGTTAATAATTTGAAGACGGTAAGAATCGTTTGAAATTGGAGTTAAAACGGTTGATGTCATCTCATTTCATTAGCTCGAAAATGCCATCCTTTCGCACAAACTCCTGAAGAACTTTGTGCGAAAGGATGGCAGAGTTGGTCGGTCTTCATACCTCACATTGATATTAGGCACATTAGTTTTGAAAGTAATTTTCTGGTATGAGTAAGACGGCACTTTACTATTGATTATCTTGTGAAACAAAGTGGCAGCATCTAATCCTCCCCTACCATTCATATCTAACCAGCCAATATCCTTCAGTTTTTATGATATTTTTTCTTCTAATTAAAATTAACCGTTGGCAGGCATTCTAAACTATCTGTATTTCCTTTAATCGGTTGGTTGGACATGGACCATGATTAACGTGACTCACGAATTTCAAGTTTATATCTTGAATGACGCCCAGGCTTTTGACTTCTGGGACAACCTCAAATGCATGATCATTTACTACTAGTTTCGATATCATTTCTAGAGCTTATCGGTCCGAAAACAAACAAGTACATTGGATTGACTACAATTTATATTCAAGCAGTGATCAGGAGCATTTTTAATAAATAATTTTACGTCACCATTAATTCTAAGTTAAAATTAATTATATATACAGTGACAAAGCGAAACATAAGTGGAACCACCTATTGGTGTGACACGTGTGCGTTTACGCATCTATTTTCATCAAGTACTTCCTGGATTTTTCTCATTTTGTTTTCAATCGAGGACCACCTGCCCGGTACTGACGATGCCCAATAGGCTGAAACAGCTGTCTACCGGTGGCTCTTAAATTGAAATCAATATGGGAATGATCAAAGAGTACTGATCTATTTATTTTCATGGAATTATTTTTCAGCAGCATGACTGCATCAACTTTTCTAGATTGTATATATATATATATATATATATATATATATATATATATATATATATATATATATATATATATATATATATATATATATTCAAATATTTTATCGAGTGTGTATGATGTACACCCTGGGAATTCTGGGTCTTCTAACTGGAACCACAAATGTGCGGTTGGCTCCTGTTGTTGACTCCGTGCATATGTGTTGTTTCCTGCCTTCGGCAAACAAGTGTTGCCCACCTCTACCACTTGGCTACACCGCGCTGATGAGGCCAATAGCCATATATATACATATATATATATATATATATATATATATATATATATATATATATATATATATATATATATATATATGTATATATATATATATATATATATATATATATATATATATATATATATATATATATATATATATATATATATATATATATATATAGAGGAGAAGGTAATCGTTGCTGACTAGTTAGGAATGGAACCAACAAATAATGGGGCTGAGCAGCAAATGAAAGAGTACTCTTTAAAGTTTGTCCAAGCTTTCGGAAATTTAATAAATTGTTTCCATCATCAGGGATGCTACAATATGATGGTGTAAGTAATATTAATATATAATTATGAGTGGTTAGACTTACAACTTTTTGAGGATGTTTCATACGGTGGTCATGTAAAATATTGGACACAACATGATGGATGAACATCATCATATGTCATGTCAACTATCTGTCAATCTCTCCAAATTAATGTTTTGTGAAATTTCGACATGTGACATTATTCTTCCTTCAAAATAATTTTGAACTGTAACGTTTTTCACAAATATTTTATCCAATATTAGACATCCTTTAACCAGTTTTATAAATGTATTGTATCAATGTTCATCCATCATGTTGTGTCCAATATTTCACATGACCACCGTATGAAACATCCTCAAAAAGTTGTAAGTCTAACCACTCATAATTATATATTAATATTACTTACACCATCATATTGTAGCATCCCTGATGATGGAAACAATTTATTAAATTTCCGAAAGCTTGGACAAACTTTAAAGAGTACTCTTTCATTTGCTGCTCAGCCCCATTATTTGTTGGTTCCATTATATATATATATATATATATATATATATATATATATATATATATATATATATATTTAATATCAATATTAAATTCTACAAAAAGGATTTGAAGCTTTATAACTTCTATTAATTATCTGCGAGCGCTTTCGACAGTTGGTAGTACTGTCATCATCTGGCAGCCTATTGAGCATCGTCATCGTCAGTACCGAGCAAGCGGTCCTCGATTGAAGACAAAATGAGAAAAAACCAAGAAATTACTTGATAAAAATAGCTGCGTAAACGCAAGCGAAACATAAGTGGAACCACCTATTGGTGTGACACCCAAGTCAACTTTCCAAGTTATTATGTCAGTGTTGGTGGTTTGACCAACCAACCGGCAACTGCGGTAGCAGAAATTTGGGAAGCTTACCTGAAATGCCATCGGAAAACAAATCCACATGTTTCTAGAAATGATATGAAATCTAGAAAGGTTAATGCAGTCAAGCTGCTGGAAAATAATTCCATGAATATATATATATATATATATATATATATATATATATATATATATATATATATCTGTTTAACCTTTAACTACACGCGCTCTAAAATTATAAACAAGTACACGCGTGGTGTAATTTATACACCAATAAAAAATATTACTAAAAACTAATTTATTATCTGTTGTTTAAAAACATATGGGTAACGTGCATTTCTAAAAAACACAAAATACTAAAAAATAAAACTTTAATGTTGAAAAAACACATATTAAATACTTATTTCAATATTAATACATGTGTTAACAAAAATAAAAGTTGTAAAAACTGAAACTAATTATTAGGTATAAGAAATTCCTAGCATAGGTTACAAAATAAAATAAAACAGAAATAAAGTTTAATGTAAAAACTGAAACTGGTCAACTATACTAATTGTTATGTATAAGAAATTCCTAACATGTAGTCATTCCCCAAATAGAATTTATTTCCATTTTACTATTCGTCGGCATCTGGTTGGTTCTGGCACTCTGGACAAGTAGTTGAAATGATTGCATGTTGTTTGCAAACTGGTTTGTTACATGTTTAGCACGAAATAGTAGTGACTCTATTTTTTTGTCTGCCACAGCAAAAGCACCTTCCCCTTACCTTTGTAGGTGGTTCTTTTTCAGGCTCTTTTTCTGGCTGATTTTTGTATTTCTTGAGAAATAGCTGAATGTCTAAAGGCAGAAATTTTAGCTCAGCCCTTTCCGCCAGGTAAGGCTTCATCAAAGAAATAGCTAGCGCTTTTAGAAAATTCCTCCTATATTTGTGTGGGTTATTTATGTGAGACGCGTTATACAAGATCTGGCTATTTATGCCAGATATATTTAGAAGTTGAAAAAATAAAACCAAAGGCCATCTCTTCGTTCTTCTAGACACGGAATACGTACTGCACATTTTATCGACTGTGTCAACACCCCCCTTGTGTGAATTGTGATCCAAAATTATGTCTGGCTTATTTGTTTGAGGGTCTATTGTTGAAGCATCATGCATGGTTGAAATGAGAACTACATATTTACTTTTTTTGGGAACATATGACACAATGGCTATATCTTCTTGGAATCCAAAAATAGATGTATTGGGAGGTCTATTTTTGTTTGGCAAAAACTCTAATGGGAGCTCCCTTTTATTTTTTTTATGGTTCCTACCATTGTTACTTTATCTTTCAATAGATTTTTAGCTAAACCGTAGCTGGTGTACCAATTATCACAGGTAAGGTTTCTGTTCTTTCCTTTCCAGGACTGGAGCAACCGATGGGTAATATCAGATGGGTTATTTGAGTTTTGATAGGGGCCCTCTGGCTGTTTTCCACAATATATTTCAAAGTTTGTTACATAGAAAGTTCGCGCATCACATAACACAAAAGCCTTCAACCCATATTTTGCTGGTTTGCTTGGGGTGTATTGTATAAAACTACATCTTCCTCTAAAAGGTATTAACATTTCGTCAATTGTTATCTCAGCGCCTAGACAGTAACTTTTCTCACAGTTTTCTGCAAATCGATCTAACACAAATCTAATGGGCGCAAGTTTATCAGTCTTTTTTCTGTTGGTTGTTGTATTTTTGTCGTCAAATCTTAAGGCAGTCAGTATAAACAAAAAACGATTGCAGCCCATATAAGCTCGAAAAAGTTCTGTATACATACATATATATATATATATATATATATATATATATATATATATATATATATATATATATATATATATATATATATATATCATTATTCTAAAATATCATAACGTACTATAATTGTTGGGCGCTATACTCTCTTTGCTCATTTATTATATCTATGTATTTTATTGAAACAATAAATTCCCTTCTATTCAGTTCTATTTCACATATGGCATCTCACATGGGCTGTTTTCTTCTATGGTAACCTTTTGTTGACGGTCGGTGAGATACGATACTAATCAGTGATATAACATTTTTTGACAGCCATATACAGCGTGACTCACGTTCGATGGTAGGTTAGACGTATCTGGAAAACGCAAAGCATGATTTTTCTGAAAATATTTTCAGCATTGCGGCATTGTCACTTCTATCAAAAAGTCCTAGCAATCATATTTTTTTTAAATGGAACACCTCGTATATTGATACATTTTTTGAATCGCTCTAGTATTTTAATACTTTTTTGTTAATAATGTCCTATACCTACCTATCTCTATCTGTTTTCGAGATAAAAAATAAATTGTGCTAAATATGGTCCAAAACATAATTGAAATTAAGTACATTAGTACTCTAAATTCATGAAAAGTTGATATTTTGATAATAGTTTGGACAAACTCGAAATATTCAAATAACACCAAGAAATCGATTCCATATCATACAAAGCGTGCTAAAATTACTATTATTTCCATTGTGCATAAAAGTAGTCGAAAGTTCATTTTTTCAAATGAAACCCCCTGAATATTACTCGATAAATTGAAATATGGTGAAAAATGCTTCAAGATGATATTCATGTCCCTATACCTAAATCGTTAAGTTTTCTCAATAAAGCCGTTTTTGTGGAAAAATAGTTATTCACGTTTTACCTACAAGTGTTGAAAGTGGCATTTCATTTTGTGAGTGGGGATTATTGCAAAACGAGCGTCAGCAAGTGGAGCAAACTGACGACCAGAAAAAAATCACTTTTAACAAATGTATCATACAAATTTTTTTGAATAACGTTACTGCTGATAATAAAAAAAATTATAGGGTCCATGGGATTTGAACCCACGATCTTTGGATTACAAGGCATATGTTACAACTACATACGCCAACTCACGTTATTTTAAGGAGGATTATTGGTTAGTCATGAAGGACTTTCTACAGTTGGACTGAATACTACTTCAACATCGTCAGTAACTTCACAGAGATTTAATATTATCAATAGCACGAACTGCATGTGTGAACTTTTTCAAATGATTTTTTGGTAGGTGTTCTGATTGAAGTGTTTCTATCAAAGAGATTTTCAATTACAGTTGTACAAAAAATAATTTTTAAAGAATTTGATTTCTAGGTAGCCGTGGAAATATCAAGCTTATGACAGTTTGGTGACTTTTATAAGTAATTGATAAATGGTTATTGATGGTGTTTCAAAAAATCGCCATAAATGAATGCAAATATTGATTATTCAAACTAAGTTCTTATGAAATTATTTATTATACACGGACAGTGTGATCAAATCATTGCCAGAACTTGTAGAAAATTCAACCAAATGTATCCTGAATTAACACCAATGAACGAGAGGAAGTTTGTAATATTACAAAATAATTTTCTTAACTATGGCTCCATGTTGAAAGCGCCTTCAACATTACCAAAACCTGTTACTTCAAATGAGGACAATACTGTTAACGTTTTGGCATATTTTTATGCATATTCAGAAGCTTCCATTCGCAGTGCAGAAAAAGATTTAGGTGTATCAAATGCTTCAGTACAACGAATTTTGAAAAATCACGAAATGCATCCGTATAAATTTACCAAAGTTCAGGCTCTAAAAGCAGAAGACTTCAAACGTAGAATGAATTTTTGTAAATCCCTTTTGATTCATACACGGGAAGATCGGGAATTTTTGTCAAAAATAATTTGGAGCGACGAATCAAAATTTACGAGGGATGGTATTTTCAATAGAAGGAATAAACATTTTAGGGCTGATCATAATCCTCATGTTACAAAAGGAATGGGTTTTCAAGAAAAATTTGACCTGAATGTTTTCTGTATTCTGAAGAACAATAAAATTAGATTTTTCATTTATGAAGACACACTGAATGCAGAGAGATATCTCCAAATATCAATGACGACTATAACCGATTTTTTTGAAAATTTGCCTTTAGAGGAATATAGGAATTCGTGGTTTCAACTGGACGGAGCGCCAGCTCATTCCACCCAGGAAATTTCCAGGAAACTTGACGAACTCTCCGACGATCGTTGGTTTGAGCGTTTAGGGCCGTGGGATTGGCCACCCGATCTCACGCCACTTGACTTTTTTTTATGGGGTGTTTTAAAAGAGAGGGTATACAGTACTCCAGTGCCTACGAAAGAAGAATTGCGACGGCGAATAGTGCGGAGTATTGAAGATCTGGATCCCCAGGAAATTGAGAAAGCAACCACAAGTCGCGTCGAAAAAAATATTTCAAAGTATTTAGAATGTAATAGACAACATTTTTAGCATTTATTGTGAAAATGTGATATTTTGTTTAAACTTTGGTATTTTGAATCATCCTATTCTGTTATTGTCTGTACTTTCGCATCTTTCACCCCACAAAATCTTACTTTTTATCTAGAAATGACTGATTTTTGGTACAGTTGTTCCCTGGAAACTTTGAGCCATAGATAAGGAAATTATTTTGTAACCTTACAAACTTCCTCTCGTTCATTGGTGTTAATTCAGGATACATTTGGTTGAATTTTCTACACGTTCTGATAATGATTTGATCACTTTGTTCATGTGTATAATAAATAATTTCATAAGAACTTCGTTTGAATAATCGATATTTGCATTCACTTTGGAAGATGATTCGAAACACCGTCGATAACACTTTGTAAATTACTTATAAAAGTATCCGAACTGCTATAAGCTTGATAATTCCACTGCTACCTAAATCCAAATCCAAAAAAAAATAATGTTTCTAGAAGAAGCGACTTTATTGAGAAAACTTGACGATTCAGGTATAGGGTCATGATATATCAGCTTGAAGCATTTTTCACCATCTTTCAATTTACCGAGTAATAAACAGGGGGTTTCATTTGAAAAAAAATAACTTTTGAGTACTTTTATGCACAATGGAAATAATAGTAATTTTAGCATGCCCTGTATGATATGGAGTCGATTTCTTGGTGGACAAACTCGAATATTTCGAGTTTGTCCAAACTATCATCAAAATATCAACTTTTCATGAATTGAGAGTACTGATGTACTTAATTTCAATTAAGGCTATGTTTTGGACCATATTTAGCACAATTTATTTTTTATCTCGAAAACAGATAGAGATAGGCATAGGACATTATCAACAAAATATAGAGCGATTCCAAAAATGCATTAATATACGGGGTGTTCCATTGAAAAAAATAAAGTTGCTGGGACTTTTTGATGGAAGTGGCAACGCCGCAATGCTGAAAATATTTTAGATCGATAGAACAGGTAAGGAAATGTGAGAGGTGATATTTTCAGAAAAATTATGCTTTGCGTTTTCCAGAAACGTCTAACCTACCATCGACCGTGAGTCACGCTGTATGGCCAAGAATCAATAACATTATTGAATTGAATACTGTATTACTGTTGGCGTCACGTGCTCTGATATTGTTGTTCTTGAAAGTATAGAGAAATTATCAATGTGTTTTTTCAACTGAACTTCATTAGCTTTCTCAAGAACTATCGACATAGTTCGACATACAACGAAAACATTTTAAAACGGAAATCAATCACAAAATTTCTTTCTGATGAGCATTTTTTTGGCTTCTCCAGAATTATAATAATCAAAAAATTGCTTTTCAGAATATTTGTGTTCAAGCTTATACGATTATATTCAAGTGAAGATCTTATCAAATAATGGAATATTCTCCGACTTTTCATATATTTTGCGAGATGAATACAAAATTTTTCAGATCTTTTTTCATATTGTATGCGAGTTATTTCATCCTAAATGGTGGCTATGCCTATTATTCCATCGTTAACTGAATGTTTCAGGAAACTCATATATCTCATAATAATAATAATAATAATTATTATTATAATTTCATTCCAGTCAGATCACAATTCAAATGATATTGGAACAGTCAAAAAAGAGAACACAGCACACGTATATATAAAATCTTGCTACATATGCTACATATTCTCCATAAAAACTAGATTTGACCAAAAATATACATAATATTTCAGATAATATCCCGAACAGAAAGTAGGATTAAGGTTTTCGGTATATCATAATCCAGAAAAATATTATCAAGTAGAATTTACTACAATCAACTAGTAGATCTGAATGAGTAAAAAACATCATTAACTTCAGCGAACTCTCAAAGTTTCTATTGTTTATATTATTTTCAGCAACTACATGTCTGTATTGATATCGTTATGAAGGTCTCTCCGCAATGAACAACCAGTCTCAAAATCAATTCTGGCAATTCCCAATACGCTCTGTTGGCAATCGAATGAATTATTGATTTGATATACACATCAATCATAACCAGAGCCAAATACAACTCCAAAGAGAAATCTTCAGAGAAATAATATCAATCTATATTCCCCTTTGACCCTTCGAATGATAATTGAGTGTCCACATGTGACTATCAATACTGTAACATACTCGTACGTAGGTGAAACCATTAGGTTATATCGAGTTATCGTAACGAATGAATTTGACGAAATTCTAGTATTTTTGAATCGCTCATATACCGAATTAAACAGAAAACTGTCATGTTTTGAGAGTTAATGCAATCTTCTTCCTAATTTCTGAAAATGCAGTTATATCATCAAGTTTTTCTCCTAATTTTGACCCTACCATTATCGAAATGTAAATTATTAATTTTTGTAAAATTAGAAATGTAAAATATGAAGTGTTAGAAGTGAACTTTGGAATTGTAAGGTAATAACAGTTGTCACAATGTGAAATATAGAGGATACATTAACTGCATATGAAGAAGAAATCACATCGGAGGAGCGCCATGTCCAGTGTTACCAGGTCCACTGCTTTTGCAGTAGATCTACTGCTGTGGCTTTCCAGCTGCTGTTCGACTGTTTGGGAGTTAGAATTTACCGATGACTAAGTTTATTGAATGACCAAGGGTGGTTTGAAAAGTTTTCGAGCTCATCATGAAAATAGCAGCACTCGTAGATTGAAGCTAGTGATTTTCGTTGTCCATCTGTTGAAAGTTACTCCCTAAAATTTTATCTGTAGAGCAGTTTGGTTTTAAAGAAAACACGTCAACAGAAGATGCAATCCTGGCCCTAACCACGAAAGTAGATGAAGCTTTAAATGAAAACAAGTCCTGTCTATGTATTTTTATGGAAGAAATTAATGAATATGGTGTGCCTCAAGGTAGTGTTCTGGGACCTCTTTTGTTCAATATATATATATATATATATATATATATATATATATACAGTGTGTCAATTTGAAAACTTCCCAGTACATAATATGAAAAAATGGTCAGACAGGTCAACTTTATTTGCAAGGGGGACACTCTGAATGAATATTTTCAACCCTAGGGGTTCAACCCCCTAGGAGGGGTGGATGTTACCCTCAGAATTTCAAATGGAAAGGGGGGTCAAGTGGCACATCATTTTGAAGGGCATTCAATTCTCTTGCCAATGATACCTTTTTCATTAGTTTTTGATGAGCAGTTTTTGAACAATAACGTTCCAAACGAACGGTGATTAGAAGTGAATAAGAATAAATGATTAAAACTCGCCCGCACTAGATGTTTGGTATTCAGGTTGGTATTCAAAACAAATGATTGTAATGGACTATTGGAAAAGGTGAGCATCGTACTAGGTAGCATCGTTCCAACCCTTGAGTAATATTCGAATTCGTGGATGTGAGAGGAATGTAGAACTACTTAGTTAACGAAATACGCATCGAGTGCAAACAAAAAATACTAAATTGCAAAAAACAAATTTCAACCATCTTGTTACGCTTTATCTGATAATATGTTCAAAATGTTGTCCATTCTGCTCTAAACAGTAATACAGTCTGTTTTCGAACTCCTCTCGAACATTTTGGAAAACTTCACCACTAATTGACCGGCATGCTGCTGTAATTCGTCCTTTGAGGTCATCCATATCAGTGGGCTGTGTTTTATAAACGACAGATTTGAGATATCCCCAAAGAAAAAAATCTAATGGAGTCAAATCCGGTGATCTCGGTGGCCACTCAATTGATCCCCTTCTGCCAATCCATCTCTCCCGGAATCGCTCGTTCAACCATTGTCGGACGGGGCGAAAATAATGAGGTGGCGCACCGTCCTGTTGGAAATGTAACAAATCTTCCTGCAACAGTAAATTACCGTGTGCATCAATTTGAGTTTCGAGCTCGTGAGTTATAAGTGGATCGATAGGTGCTTGAAGCATATCTAGGTACAGATCACCATTCAAGTTTTCTTCAAAAAATAAAGGTCCGATAATGGCATTTCCAAGAATACCAGCCCAAACATTAACTTTTTGTGGGTGTTGTGTATGTCCTTCTCGAAAATTGTGAGGGTTTTCGTCACTCCAATAGCGACAATTTTGCCTATTAACATTGCCATTCAGGAAAAATGAACATTCATCACTGAAACAGATATTGAACAGAAGATTAGGTAAAGCATTGATTCGAAGAGTCATGATTTCACAGAATTCTATTCTTCTGTCATAATCATCCTCATGGAGCTCGTGGAGAATCTGCATTTTATATGGATGAAATTTGTGCATTTTCAGTGCTTTCCTTACAGTCTCGTGTGACATTCCCGTCTGTTCTGCTACTGATCGTAAGGAGCTAGTCGGCTCTGCAGCAAATGTTCCCAACACCTCAATTTGAGCATCCTCATTCAGTACTCTGGGGTTATTCCTTTTTTTATTCTTCACCGAACCAGTTTCGGAAAACTTTGTCACCAAATCAAGCACATACCGGTGACTTATATTAAGATTTGGATTTCTTTCATTAAAAAGAGATGCCGCCCTTCGTGCGCACTTGCCCACCTCTCCATAAATAAAAATTATTTCAATTCGGTCTTGGATAGTGTAAACCATTCTTACAATTTATACACTTTCTGAAGTATCGCTGATCAGCTCAACAAATGAAACTGAAATGATAGTACTACCAAATGGCTTGAATGCGATGAACACCTTTTTTGCTCAAAAAACGATACTTTTTATAGCAGAAGTAACAAAAAAGGGATAAGAGTTTTAAATCCGATAATAAACCCAAATGAAAGTCACCGAAATCAGATAACTAATTAATGTAAATTTTTTGAGGCTTGTCTAATTTTACCCCTGATGGAAAGTTGAAAAGCTGACCCGTCATCACAAGTTTTACTTATAAGAGAGTCAATAAATTGTATTTCTTTGCATACTAACTTGATAACCAGGCATTTTAGTATAGGCCAATTCTAATTACTTCTATTAGTTTAGAACTACATTTTCGGATACTGCTGATCGGAAAATAATAAATGAGGGCACCGTCGGCAAGCGAATTGAATGCCCTTCAAAATGATGTGCCACTTGACCCCCCTTTCCATTTGAAATTCTGAGGGTAACATCCACCCCTCCTAGGGGGTTGAACCCCGAGGGTTGAAAATATTCATTCAGAGTGTCCCCCTTGCAAATAAAGTTGACCTGTCTGACCATTTTTTCATATTATGTACTGGAAGGGAGATATTGAGGGTGGGAAGTTTTCAAATTGACACACTGTATATATATATATATATATATATATACTATATAACTTGGAAAAAACCAATTACTTATATATACAGTGTCACCATTAAAGTGCGTACCATATGGGAAACTTTTTTCGAAAAGTTTCAATGAAGTTTAACTTCCTTTGGCACTTGTTTGTGCTTTAAATTCAACTCGAAATGATGTGGCCAACTGCGACCCACTGACGTTCAGTGTTTGTCAAATTCAACTTTTTTTTTGAAAAAATTGAAAAAGTGCATTTCTAGATCGAATTTAACAAAAAGTTACTTGAAAAATTTGTGTCTACGGCAATTTTATATCCATATGCCAAATTTTATGCAACTAGGATGAAGGTAACGTTTTGCTTATTTTTGACAGATCTCCTTTATTTTAAAAAACAAGTTCGGTTAATTGTCATCAATTCATGTATACATAACAAACTCATCATGGAGTTCAACTCTTCTGATAAATTTCTACTTATACGGACATTTTTAGAGGGAAATTAAAAATGTGCTATAAAAATTTTAACATGACTGGTGCAAAGTTTCAATCACAAACTTCAGTACCTTCAATTTTGGAAAAGCAGACAACTCGAAAAAGCAATAAGTATTAATAAAATTACTAGAGTTGAAATCACATTGAAATTTCAATATTCAGTATTTACAGATTATGTATAAATACTAACTAGGGCGCTAAGGATGCTTAATCACGTTGAATACAATTTTTAAGTAGGTCTTGACAAACATATGGTAGTGTCAAGTTGTTGATTTACTTGTCAAATTTTTAACAGTTATTGTTGCAATAATTTTGTCTCTTCAGGAAAGAATAGACATAGTTTTAATATGTGGTGAGAATACACTATACCGGCAAGTAGTTAACATTTTTAATGAACGGCATCCAGGAAAAAATGTTCAACATACTACTGTGTTAAGGATAATGTCGAAATTCAGAGAAACAGGATCCGCAGCAAATCAAGAAAAAGCACACTTCAAGTAAATATGATGAGGAGTCCCAACTTAACATTTGTTTAAAAGTTATTGAACACGGGCAAACGAGCATAACCGATATTATAAAAAATACCGATTACAAGAGATGAAGTGTTAGGAAATTTTTATTAAAGAATAAATTTTGGCCTTACAAGCCAAAATTTATTAACCTATCAAAAGAACGAGATTTTGATGTCCGTTTGGGGTGTTCATTCTGGTTTCAAGGAGAGAGAGAAAAGAAAATGTAAAGTTTCCGTATAAAATTTTATGGACAGATGAGGCAACGTTCTCTTCAAATGGAACGGTAAGTTCTCAAAATTGCCGATGGTGAGCCCAAGAAAATCCCAATTTCACAGTTGAATGTGGTGATCAGTATTCCTTTAAAACTAATGTATGGTATGGGATACTTAACGACCGAATAATTGGGCCATTTTTCTTTAGGGAAAATTTATCATCCGTCGGTTATCTCAACCTTTTGAATAATGAGGTTTGTAAGTTTTAGATAATATGCCTTCAAATATTAAATACGACCTATAGTATCAGCTTGATGGCGCACCAATACATCACACGGTTGCTGTAAAACAGTCCCTCCAACAAATGTTCAGAGGTAAAGTTATTGGACGTAACTGGGAACATTATTGGCCACCTAGATCACCCGACTTGACGCCTTTAGGCTTTTTTTTGTGGGGTTACCTGAAACAAAAAGTGTACTGAAGTAGACCATTTACTGACATACAACATGACATACAATACCATTCTCGAGTGCTGTGCAAATATAAATCCATGATTTATGAGTGGAAGGACCATAATTTGTATTGAACGTGGAGGACGACATACTAAAATGTAGGCTATAAGTGTTTGACAACCCCATTTAGATCAATAAGTAATTTTTTGTACCCATTTGTATTTTCTATAATATTATTTTTATTTAAAATTTATAATAATAATAATAGTTCTATCGAAATTATTTGCATTTTTTTTTAGTTGCCTCTGCTTTTTCGAAATCAAAGGTTTGTTTAAGAAAATAGCCAAGTGATTGAATCTTTGCACCAGTTATGTTAAAATTTTCAAATTCAATGTTTATATGAAAGTAGCTGTTTCAGGAGGCTTTTTCTTTCAGATTTGTGTCTGAAAGTTACTTTTCTGCATGATCTACACATCTATGTAAACAGTTAATTCTTTTAAAATTGATTACTTCCTTCATTTCCATGGAAGACTCCCACATTTTTCTGTATCAAGATGGAGTAGTAGAAAGCCAAAAACTTTTTTCCCAAAAAGCCATAATTTTGTTCAACTGATGAGGAAATCTGTCTTACAGCGATTATTTTCTTATATAGCATCCAAGGCGTTCAATTTTGTTCCTGACCATATTAAAGAAATAACCAACTTTACCTTGTTTAAAAGTAAGGTAAAACAATTCATATAAGAAACACCAAAAGTCAAATGTAATGAGATCGTCGAACCAAATTTCTTCAACTGATTCATTTCATTTTATTTTATTTTACTCGCCTTTTTAATTCTTCACGCACGGGTTTCATTTTTATTTTCATAACTATTACTTATTCCAAAAAGTTTGTACTTTTACAATGTTCTTAAATGTGTTTGCTTTTTTGAGTAATCCTTTATTCCAATATATATTTTTTAAGCGTATTCCTTTTTTTCGTGGTGTTCTTGTATTGGACTGAATATTTATTAGGAAGTTAAGTAATGTACTTTTTTCTACACCCGTACTCTAACAATACACTTATATTACCATAATCCGTTTCATAATGATATCCATTATGATACAGATTTTTCATAACGATACAGATTATCAACCAATAGAAACCCATAATTTTTCAATCAAGAATCCTGTTCCTTTGTTTGTCCTTGATTCTAACCTAAGTAACTGATTGCTTTATTCGTTTAGTTGTTTATCAGTTTTCATATTACGTACCTATATTATCAAAATGTCTGAAAACAGCGATATAGAAGGAATACCATCGACTCCAATATTTTTAAAAGATCAGATTAATTACAGTTGTTATATTCAATATAAATATAAATAGAATCTTTATAGTTTTCATATATCCATGATAATACCATTAAGTTTGTTTTTTTTGAAAAAAATATGAGTCAATTACTGTAAATGTGTTCAATACAAATATAATATTTATAGTTTTTCATTATTTATCGGGTTTAGAAAAAATAGCGTATGCAACTCTCAAGTAATGGTTATTAATACACTCGCATATACCATACAAAACTCGCCTTCGGCTCGTTTCGTATCCCGGTTAATGCTTGTGTCTTAATAACCATCAATACATGATCGTTGCATAATATACTATTATCTTGGACAAGTGTTTGCTCAATTATCGGGCATGTATCATATATGCAAAAAAATTTGTATTGTATAAATTTTCTCATTATTGTTTTTGCTTTTTGAATAAGACTGTCATTTCTATATATATAATTTTAGAGTGTCATATTTTTTTTCGTAATATTCTTGTATTGGATTGATTTTTTTATGTAGTTTAGTAAAGTAATTTTTTGTTGAAACAAGTATTTGCTCACTTATCGAGTAGGTATCATTTATGCAATAGAATTGTATTTGTTGTATTCATTCTCTTTTCGTTAACAAATTATATTATTATTATTATTATTTTTCATCGTAGTGTTCGCTGGTCAGGCCCTATCCCCCGAAGCCCGATACATTCGGGAGGGCGCGCCAGCATCATCAACCAATGACAACTCCCCACACCGAGGCGTAAGTGATCATTGGGTCCGAGAATCATGTGCCTTGAGCATGTGCAGTGAGCCAAGAATGACAGCCTTCTGCATCTGTGCGGCTAAGATTTCTACCTTAGTGCGGCAAGCCGGTATGATTTTGTGGTCACCTCGTTCAGTATCGAAAACTATACCGAGTTCATCAGCTGCTCGGGCAGTTGCCCTAAAGAGAAATGCTCCAATTTCTGCTCTCTCATGGTCACGGACCATGCAGAGAAGGGGATCCGAACTCCTGACGACTTTATAGGCTGTACTCAGTACTATTCTGTCATATAGACACTCCAAATTCAAAAGTCCATGGCCTCCCTGTTGTCGGGGGAAGTGAAACCGTGGAACGGACGACTTGAGATGCAGACTCCTATAGAGATGCATAATTTTTCGGGTCTTCACGTCGAATTGATACAGCTCCTCCCAAGTCCACTTCACTACACTGCTGTTACCTCTTGTGAGTGGCGTTGTTTCACCCCGAGGTGGGTATACGTCTCTCCGGCATTCAGATGGAGTAGTATGCTTTCATCTACGAGCTGCACATCCTCTCCGTAGTCCCCGCATCATCCTCTTTTGAAATGGACCATTGCACATTTGTCTATCCCGAATTTCATACCGATAGCATGCGTGTACTCTTCCACCACCCCGAAGTACTGATGGAGATCCTTCTCTCCAGAGGCATAAAGTTTAAGATCATCCATATGAAACGTTATTATTATTATTATTAAGTTTCAGTCATTTTGGATTTGTAGTTCTTGTGTAACAATTGTTTGAGTGTACATGGCCAAAGTTCACCAATTGGTGCCAGACGAGCGCCGAATTATAGTAGAGGTCATGAGCATGTCAAAATAACGTGTTTGTCACATAATAAATCAACATTCGTTGATTCGTCTAACACGTTAGACCAAAAACGTGTTAGAATGAACATTTCCAACGCTCTGTTGCCGCAGTTAAGGCACAATAAATTCGAGTTGGCGCCGATTAATTACTGAAGATGAAGCTTGGATAAACTAGTATACGCCCGAAACAAAAATACATTCCAAACAGTGCACTGCAAAGAGGAACCGGCTTCAAAAAATGTAAAAACTGATTTTTTTTTGTCGAGGAAAGTGAAAGCGACTGTTTTTTGAGATATTCATGATGAAATTATTTCAATCAATTATCTTCAAAAAAGAAAAGTCATTACGGGAGCATACTACGTATCATTACTCAACAAGCTGAATGCGGAACTTGTAGGAAAACTGCCACATTTGCAGAGAAAGAAAATCCACCAAGACAACGCACCGGCTCACACCTCAGCGGTTGTCATCAACGAATTACGGTTTGAACTGCTCGATCATCCGCCTTATTCACCATATCTAGCCCCTAGTGACTTCTTTTTGTTCCCTCTTCTAAAAATATCCCTCGGAGAACAGATATTTTGATGCCCGTATCGCTGGGAGAAGTTAAAGGAGATAAAATTTAAAAAAACTGAAAAATGTCTTGTGTCTGTCTTTGTAAGGTCTGAAACTTTCCAAGCCATCCAATAGTGAAAATAACCATGTATGTAGTATGTATTCATTATTTGTATCATTCTGATGTTTTTTGAGACAAAATCTGCTGACGAGAATGAAAATGACGTGGCATCACTGGCCGTATCAGTAGGTGATTCACAAACGTAATATTGGAAAGTTATTATAACTCATCTGATTTCATTTGATAATTTCAATGAGGTACATATTTTTCTAACTGGTTTTTAAAAACGAAAAATAACTGCACCACTTTTATGAGGCCAATATTCCTTACCTTGGAGTTTTCTACCCGCTTGTAGAGTTTTGCCCATGATCTGAATATATTTCCTGGACTAGTAGTTTCAACATGATACTGGATTACTTATGTGACTTGCAAATATGTGATGAGGGATAGGATTAATTTGCCATCATCAATTTGAAGGCGTTTTGGAATAATCGCATACCCGGGATCCCATCCATATATCACTGGCTTATTAAGGTCAATTGTTATCTTCTACCCTAGGAAGGTCGTGGTGTTGCATAGATGATGAATGCTCCATTTAGTTGATAGTCTAATATACCCTATTAAATGCTTAGTAATAACTACCCCATAATTTGAATATCAGCCAAGCAGAGTATGCAAGGTGTACTTCCGATCAGAAATGAGGTTATAATGGAGTAAATGAATGAGTGAATAAATGAATAATAAGAAATTTTCAAATGACGAAAACTACAATGATGATAAATGGAGTATATTGCGCAGAATCGACGTACCGAATTATATTCAGTCGAAGTATTTTCATTGAATTTTCTAAAATTGAATCTGAACTATCTAAAATTTTCAAATTTTCCAGAGAGTTTTTGTTGGAATGTCCAGAGTCATGGAAAGTATACAAGGTAAATATTACTGGAGTTTTTTTCCCAACACCAAATCGTTATTTTTACACCTCGACACGTGTTTCGATCACCAAGTGATCATCTTCAAGAGGAAGTTAAAACTAGAAACTTCTCAAAACTAAAGCTATTTATGCTAGAAGTTTCTGGTTTTATCTTCCTCTTGAAGATGATCACTTGGTGATCGAAACACGTGTCGAGGTGTAAAAATAACGATTTGGTGTTGGGAAAAAACTCCAGTAATATTTATTTCTACACCAAATGTTCCAAACAGTACATCATAAGAGTATACAAGGTGACAATTTGAAAACTCACAATGGCTATATCTGAGCTACCAAATAAAATATAGAAATATGTAGCTGAAAATAACTTCCATAATAGGAAGGGGGAACAAAATGATGTAATAGCTAACTTGTTTTCACTAACCCCCTCAGCCACCAAAACCTCAAAGTCAACACAGCAACCTCTTCCTTCTATCTGAATAGCAGAGCATGTTTGAACCCATCAACATAACATCGAGTGGTCCCAAGCTGAGAATATATACAGAGATGAACATTGGTTCAGAAGGAAATTCAAAAAAGCCGCATACGTGTTGCCCAACAACGTATTCAGCCAAGCTAGCGTAGAGATACGCAACATGTGGAAACCCATCATCAAGCGAAAAATGGCCAACTCCCGTCAAACGGTCATCTCCCACTAAACCAGTGAAGCGGAAAAAGGAAAGCGTAGATAAGTGAAAGTACTCGGATAACCCATAAATAGTCATGTCTCGGAGGAATCACTCTAGTCATCACCCGAAGACGATTGTAGATACTAACAATCGAAACGTCGTGAAGTAACTTGGCTTGGAATCTCTTAACTTTTCATTTTTATTTTTATAAAAAATCAGACGATGGAAGTCCGAACTGATGAAATTTAAACAGAACTCAGGTATCAACAATTAGCGACCCGCCATGGTTTCGCACGGGTGCAATACTGATACTAAATATAAATTCACCCACCGGAAAGAAAAACTGATGAAAAAATATATTAATTTCATGAACGCGCCTGGCTTTTCTTTCGGAATATTCGAAAATCCTTTCTTACTGCATATTTACAACATAAAACGAACCTAAATACAAAATTTGAACCTCCGAAAATATTGCGGTACCTACTGAGAAACAGTAATGAAAAGGTAATTTTCATATGCAAACGCGCCCATTTTGATAAACATCCTTACATTACAAAATTTCAGCCTCCGGAGGTGGAAATTTTGTATGTCGGCTCATATGTATCTAGGAGATCAAATCGTAAGGTGTAATTTATGAAATTAATTTCCATATGTAAACGCGCCCATTTTTATCCCCAGTGGGGAAGCCCCAGTTGAAATATTCAAAACTCCTTCCTTATTACATACACATCTACGACGTATAACGAAACTAAATATAAAATTTCAGCCTTCGAAAATAGAGTGTTGTGGAGAAACAGTGATGAAAAGGTAATTTCATATGTAAACGTGCCCATTTTTATCCCCAGGAGGCTCTCCAGTTGGAATATTCAAAAATCTTCTATCAGTGCGCATCTAAGACTCAAGAAGCATCTATAAAAAATATTTTAGCTTTCTAGAATTTACCAATATACACCAAACAGAGACTACACTGAAACAGTACGTCGAATAGATAGACATATATTTTATTGTCCAAGAAAATACAATCTTATTGACAAAGCTTGTTAACAAATCATGTATATATAGCACTTCAAAGAATAAGGGAAAAGAAACAATTCAAAAAGACAAATACACAGAAACACAATTTGAGCAAAACTGAATTCACATATCTAATAGATAAAACATAACAATAGAAAATAAAATTTAACAAATTGTAGACAAAATAGTTTGTATAGTCCCTTTCAAAAGATGTAAATAACAAATATATACAATTTGAACATAAGTTCACGTGCCATGGCAATAAAATGATATATATCCCAGTATAAAATATAATTTAAAGTATAGGTGTCAATATAAACAAAAAAAAACACCTATATTAAATCACAGCAAAGTTCCATTGTAATATTCATCAAGATTGTAGTACGTTTTAGTTGCAAGGACATCTTTAACAAGATTTCTGAACTTTGTATACCTTTTTTTCTTCCTAATTTCGTAACGTATGTGATTATACAGCTTTTTACTTTCATAAATTAAAGAATACTTTGTCTGGCTTGTTTTTGGAACAGGAAGATGTATTTTATTTTCAGTTACTTGCCGGGTTATGTAATTTGTTCCGGAGTTCCAACCATGTTATGTTTTTTGTAAATCAGGCAAACAGTTTCAAGTATGAAAATACAAGTATATAACCGCTTGCTTTTGCAAAACAAACACTGAATGAAAAAGTTGTTGACTGCAAAATCCCCAGAAAGCAACACTATATCTCAGGTGGGACTCAATCAGGGAATGATATACCATTTTTGATGTGGATGAACTCAGTTTATTTGAAACTATTCGAAGTGCATAACATCCTGATGCCAATTTTTTATTCAGAGCTGAAATATGTTGATCAAATTTCAATTTGTTATCCATGAAGATCCCCAGAAATTTGGATTGCTTTTCATTCTCAAGAATTTGTCCATTCAAGTATACTTTGTTAATTTTACAGCTGAAGGTGAGTAGGTTTGTTTTTTAAATATTGAAGCACAAGTAGTTTGCGTCAAACCATTTTTTCACAACTTCTAAATCACTAGAGATAGTTTCTTTCATATTAGAAGTATTTTCTCAATGCCAAAGGAGCGTGGTGTCATCCGCAAAGATGGTGAAACTTCCTTGAATTGAGAGGGTCACCAGGTCATTTACATAATTGAGAAAAAGGATCGGGCCTAGTACTGATCCTTGTGATACGCCTCATAAGATATCCTTCATGTGTGATAGTTTTTCGTTTGATTTTACTTACTGTTTTCTATCACTTGAGTAAGACCTGAACCAGTCATTACACACTCCTCTTAAGCCATAGTAGTTCAACTTTTGCAAAAGCTTTGGAGAAATCGCAGAATACTGCAGCTACGACCTCACCATTGTTGAGATGTGTGTATGTGTGTTTGCTATTATTATATCATTTACGTTCACAATTAGATGGATTCATAGTGTTATTCCTTTTCCCTGTTTTTTTTTCACAAAAGAGAAAACATGGCATAATAGCTCCGGCAGCTGTTCGTCGGCGGCATATGGGAGTGGACTGATTACTGTGATTCTGTTAAATGAAATAAGGATACAATAAGGACGCCACTGTCTTTTTTATAAGGTCTTATTTGGAAAAGATCGGAAACCTGAGGTAAAGAGTGGATGCAACAACTGAAATGAAAGAAAGGCATACCCAATTTCATATTATTTAATGAGATAAATATTAAGTCGTACTGCACTATAATGCAATTATAACAAAGCATACGATCATATATATTGAATCTTCTCAAGCCTACTTGACGTATAACTAGCTGATACTAGTATATATGAATATATAAGAAAAAGTGTGTACCCAGGGCAAAATTCATGAATTTTTCCTATTGGGGAATAAAATGTTTTTGTGAGTTATGTTACCTCAAAAGGGCTTGAATATTGATGATATAGGCAAATTAATATAGATAATTATGAATGGTTTGTTTGAATGATTGAATATAAGCAGTTAAATATTTGTTAGAAGGTGGTTGACAATGTTTCGTGGTGTATTTCATCAGTTCGGACTTCCATTTTCTAATAAATATAAATTGATTTAAAAACCCTGAAAAAAATTAAAAATATCAACTGAAAATAACAATTTTATTAAACAAAAAACTGAAAGTATAAATAAATAACGTACAAGCAACAACCAAACAAATAAAAATAAAAAAATTGAAACATTAATGGCAACTGAAGAATAAAAATTAAAATATTATTAACAAAAAATGATAAATAAAAATTAAAAAGATTTCAAACCAAGTTATGTCACGACGTTTCGATTGTTAGTATCCACAATCGTCTTCGGGTGATAACTAACAGTTATTGTGGATGTTTTGTCCGATTTTTTATATATTGTTGACAAATTAATTTGCAGGTAGTTGTTTCACTAGTTAATTACCGAAAAATCAATTAGGATAATCATCATTCAACAAACATAGTCCACATCGCACCAAAAAACTTTAGGTATATAAACAGCTAACCCTTGTCTTCAGATTCAATATCAATTCGCTTCTCCTGAAGATGCTAACCTTGTTAGCGAAATGCGCGTCGAGTGCAAAAATATCAGTTTGGTGTTGATCTCTAGAAAAAGTTTTCAAAAATCGGTTTGCAAAACCACTCACTACACTACCTAACCCCACAAACACACGTCACTGATATAGAAATATTGTGAAACGGACAAAATATTTGTATTCAGCCAGTCCAGCTAGCCGAGCCTTCACTCCTCAACTACATTTGATAGCACGTTCACTAACTATCTGGGCGACTAGGGGCCAAAGAAAAGAAATGTTTATGACTGTACTCTTATTTTCATTGCCGCTCCAATTGGGAATGGATGGACTATACTACCTTTTGCAGTTCCCAAACTGGAGCAATATACAGGGGGAAACATTGATCACCTTAAAACAAAAATATACGCAGTGAGTGAAAACGAAAACGTTACAATAATAGTACGATGGATTTTATAGTTATGATTAGAGATTCCTCACTTTTTTTCGAAAAGAAATGAAATAAACCTTGTTCAGATTTTTTATCTTTCTTTCGGCAGAGTTCTAATGTTTTTCAATTTCAATCATTTCATGCAATCATTTCTTTTCATTATTCTTTCGTCGACCTAAAACAATAGTGTCTCTGAATCGTTAAAACATTACACCTGTTATTGAAACGATTAAATTCTTGAAAATTGATGTTGTGGTTCAATCACCAGGAAATAATAATATATCTTCTGACAGAGAAAATTACCATGTATTTTGAATGCACTCACCCATCACTTGGTGAAAATAATTAACAATATTCATGATGATAATTACAAATTTCCACTACTGTTTTAGTGGAACACGTATGGGAAATAAATTCTATATTGTGAAAATTCGTAACTATTATCAATAACCTTCGACTACTGTATAACATACTCTTTGATTTCTGAAGTGGATTGGACATTTAAGTTCATGTTCTGATGACGCCAACTTGGTTGGTGAAAAACGCGTCCAGTTCTGATGTTTGGGAGCAGTGCTGGATTTAGAATGGAATTATTGATTCGGAAAACATCCTGAATGGGGTATTGGTTAAAGTAATTATAAGAACCCTTCAAAATTCTATTATATTTAAAACTAATCGTGCGAACATATGATGTTACGTAATATCAACAATCGATTGTATCAAATATTCTAACTTATATTTTGAAACCTTTCTCGAAAATTGTTCATAAAATCTACTAGCTTTCTAACTTCATCCAACGTAATCGAGTTATAAAGACTGGCTCTAATTCCTCCTACTAAGTGGTGTCCTTTGAGTTGAAACATTTTCAGTTCTTCGGCTTCTTCCAGAAATCGCTTTTCCAATTTCTCCTCACTACTTTCACCACCCACACGAAAGGGAACATTTATCCTGCTTCTCACTGCTGTTTCCACAGCGGAAACGTAAAAGGAGCGAGAGTTGTCGATTGCATCGTAAATTAATTTGCTTTTCTGTGCGCTCAGATTTTCCATCACCTGCAGGCCTCCTTCTCTCTTCACCCATTGGAGAACTTTTTCCATTACGTATACTCTAAAATTCAATATTATAAATGAAAATGTTGAAGAAACTAGTAGGTACTCTTCAATGTGTTTTCGATTGTTGAACATGTTCAGATATTGTTTCAAAACAAGCTACATAATAATTTTCATATTTTTTTATTTTTCCATGTTGGTACACTCATCTCAAACATTTTCACAATTTCAGATATTTAGCACGTTTAGTTTATTGATGAGAGGCCTGAAAGTTGAAAGTGTTTTGTGTGTTTGACAGTTGACAGTTCCATAAGGTGATACTCTGGGTCAGAAACATTTTCACTAGTGATACCAGCTTTTCATAGAATATCGAGAAGATTTGGATATTCTAACACATTAACAACTGATGAAAATGAGAAAGTAAAAAAAATAGTTCAGTAGATTACTGAGATACGAATTCTATTTGAGCAAGAAGAAGTTTTCAAAAATGGGTTACCAAAGCAAAACCCTTGAAAAAAGTGCTAGTTCATTCGAAAATACTTGTTGATGTGAGACGGCTTTTTACTCCCAGAGAGTGCAATTGCACTTTCGTATTTCAATAAAACCTCATAAATAAAATATTCAAGAATTGATACAGACTGTTGCCTGAACTGGAAAGGACATTTAACTAAATCAACAAAAAAAATTAAGAAAATGTCTTCATAAGTTCAGACTTCTGAGAAAAATATTTCAAGTGAAAACTTTATTAATATTTTATCATGCATAGCCTGATTTCAATCAAAAGTTTTATTCAGAAAATATTTTATTTCAATTCTCAGACAAACATTTTACGAAATCAGTACCATATATATGAAAAAACATTTTGCAAATAATTGAACATCAGTACATATAGTAAAAGTTCAAAGACCAATAAATGCTTTCAAATTGCTCTAAATTTAATGCAACAATATTCCATGTGTTGGTTGTAAAACTTACAAAATGATTCCACGAGAAATTGAAAAGTTGAGATCAACAGCATTTTAAATAACATTACACAATTGAATATTACATAATACTGCGAAAATGAAAAATGTGCTCATTATAAAATAATTCAGTTCGACAGTTAATTGATTTCACACTCGTTCATAGTAAAATACTATTGTTGATACATTTCTTCATTTCAAGTTTTTTTTTTCATGAACAATATATATTTATTTCTGACCGGGATATTATAAGCTTATATCGTCATAGTTACGCTATCAATAAAGAGGGTCATAACTCCCTTGGGACATTATAGATTTTATAATTCCCTCTACCTTCCACAAGTAAAAATAAATAGAAATGAAAACTGAACCATATTTTATTTATTCACGTCATTACAAATAATAAATGTACAATTTTGAAATGTTCCCTGAAAATTACTTCCGCCACTGGAAACAATTTCTTCTTTTGTATGGCTGGAGCTTCTGTTCACTACAGTCGAGGTACCTGCCTCTTCTGATGACAAAGTAGACAACATACGCGCCGTTTTATTTCTCAATTCGATGCTATCCTCCAAATACCCCTCCGCCACCGTGGAACTTTTCCAACCTCCGTGTCTTTTTAAGTTAGTCATAGTTGCTCCTGCATTGGCTAGAGCAGTAGCAGAAGTGCGACGAAGGCAATGTCCCGTATAGGAAGATGAGTTTGGCAATCCTAAATACATTGCGATTTTGCTGGGGATTTTCCCAAACATATTTTTTCCAATTGGCTGAGATGTACATTTATTTTGTCGGAAGCTCAAAAAAAATCGTTCAATACCTTTAGGACGCAAAGACATATAAAGTCTTAATAAAGGCAAAGCGGAGAACTCTTTTTCATCCACAACTGTAAATTTCTTCGATACACCAGTTTTACTTTCCGGTACGTTCACTACCATAACGGAATCCCGGTCCTCTATATCCGATATCTTCATATTCAAAAGTTCCTGACTTCTCCATCCTCCAAAATAACCCATAATCAAAACAACCTATAACAAAAAAAAGGAAATAAATACACACAAAAAGGAAAATAAGAAAAAACTTACCTTATGTAATAAATGAATATCATTAGTAGCGTCCTTTAGGAATCTGATAACATCTTTAGGAGATAAAACAGCAGACTTTTTCGGCTTATAACTCTTACTCTTTCGTTTCAAAAAAGCCTGTAGTTCATTGAACTTGGTGATATCTCGTTTCTCATGTATAGTCACCATCGATTTTAGCATTGACCATTTAGTCCATAAAGAATTCGGACTATACGTTTCTGACTGAAACGAATAAACACAATTACTACCAAATCTACCGAAAAACATAGAAAATTCCTTACCAGTTCTTGAAAATATGCCAGAAATACAGTTTCAGTGACATCTTTCGGCATAACATTTTTCCGTGTCAGCCAGTCCAGATATATCTTGTATTTTTTTTGGTATACGGCTTCACTTTTCGATGGAATTAATGATTCTCTTGCTTGTTCAGCTTTTTTCAAAATATCCTCCATTATATTTGGGGTAGAAAACACGTTTTCACCGCAAACACAGCTTGATAACAAAGTTCTGTTTATAAACAAGTAACATAGCAACAACCTAGCAACAAGAAAACTCTACTATAATCAACGGTACCTGATTCAAATATACCGGGAAGGTAATGAATTGGTACATTTTTCCGTTTCAAAAATGAACAAAATTTTATTGAAATCCGTCAGAAATAAAATTATCTATGTACCACGGGAATTAATGAGCCTCAATAACCTCAGGCAATTGCTGCTCCTCGGGCCAGAGGCCCTCGCGATGCAAACTTTGCCATCGGTAATTAAGGCCCTCCTAATTCCCTTGATACATAAATAACTATAATAATAGTTGACATAATCTTTATTTTTCAGCTAACCCAGTCGAACACGCAGCTAACTGTATAAAAATATTACGCTTGTACTAACAACTTTTTTAATCTGTTTTTGCGTTAACCAGCTGTCGCACCCCTACGAACGACAACCCTCAGAAGTCGAAACTTGTGCGAGCTAAGGATCAACGAGGTCTTACCTTTTAACGTGTTATTCCTAACACGGGTTGGACGATAGCAAATGAAAATCGATCGTTCAGACTAGGGCTTGAACCACCGACCAACACGACAGTCACTTCGAGTGAGTGAACAAAGCACCCGCGTTGAACCGCCTGGCCGACCGACCGACCGACATTCATTTGATATTGTACATTCGTTAACAAATGCAGATTCGAATAATAATACATAAAAATGACTCGAATATAACCCAATGTTCATCGTCATATTAGCTGGAAAACTGGTAGTTTTACGATGGGAATTTGCGTGAATGACTTAACTCTGATGGAAATACGTTTCTATCAGAAAAACCATGTATAAATAAAAAGTACACATAGTTTTTTCTCCGACAACAGTGATTCTGTCGTATTTATTTAATATTTGAATACAAACTGGAATACTGAAACTACCGTCAGTATTTTAATGCTGCAATTTCTCACCAGAACAATGGAATAATTGAATCCTTTGTCTACCCAACATATTATTATTTGCGGTTTTCTGAACTCGCGGAAGTTGTGAGTGTATATTTCCCAGATGAGACAAGTCAACGATATACCCATATTCCATACCATGTCTCTAATTATTGTAGGGTGAAACAGATATATTTCATTATTCTATATACACCAATATACGAATCGTATATTGGAGAACACTGAAGAACATCTAAATAATGAATATAGAAAGAGTCTATGAATTTTATAATTGATTGTTCACTAAACCAAACTTCAATAGTTTTTTTGAGTATTCATTAAAAAATTAACTTTCACTACAATCTTCAATATTTCTGCGTATAGAGGGAATAAGCGCATAAGTCAAAAATGCCTACTTTTCAGGAGGTGATAAAAACTGATGTATTCAAAAATAAAACAACATACTATCAATATTCTTGGATGGATGGAAAATTTTTGCATTTAACACTTAGTACACAGATTTGAAACAAAATACACAAGAAAATGTATTGATATTTGATTGACGTGTTGCATCTGCCACGAGAAACAGTTATATAATATTGACTTACGTGATCTGCCACATAGTGAAAAACAAAAAACGCCTTCCACTTAGATTGAATCAACCAGAAAAAAGTAAGTGAAAAGTAAGTGAGTTAAGTGATAAGAACTAAAATACTCAAATTCTCAGACTGAAATAACAAAAATCGAGCACTTGAAAAATTAGTGTTCGGAACATTCATTACGATTGTCAGCACCAATCTCATTCAAATCTGGATCTGCCGATACAGATGAGTCGGATGAAACACAGGTGGAATAAACTCTAGTAGGGACAACAGATCAGCCTTCTTTTCTTTAGATATTGATAATAACGTACTTCTAATTTTTGGGACATTGCCACCATCAGCTAACCATTTCGCGGATTTTTTCTGTCGTAAAAACGATACCTCCTGGTATGGTTCATAATCATCTAAGCTGGTTTTAAATTGGATGATACCAAACCGTCCGCTGTACTTTGCGGTACCACTTGCGGTTGCCACTTAAAGTCGTTGTGTGCAACGTCTTTTTTTTCGTTTCACTGATGTATCTTTCAACATATTCGAGAATTCTAAAAAGGCGTCTTGGGTCATCTCAATAACCGAATATCTAGGCCCGCACGATCGGACCAACTGATACCAATCATGAGGATGGCCTATCAAAGATCTGCTTTTTTGTTTTTTCTTTCAAATACAGCATGATCACCATCAATTTCCGTGTGTGAATGTCCAGACAAAATAAATTTATGTTCATTTGTACAAATTCTTGGACACTTTTGCAAAGCTGACGTTAGCATCGCCGCTACATACGAGTTCTTGTTCTGTTCTCCGCACGTATATAAATGTACGTACCATCCGGTAGATTTTGGATGTGTTTGAAAATACGTGAAGCTATTGCATTGGCCCCACGAGCTGCAGTAAGTAGCCTCATGGCACATGTAGCAAAATGCTTGGTTAGTTTTGTTGTGAATTGTTAAATTGTAGGTCCAGAGCTGGCGTTTGTAAAACGCAATTGCATTCGACAGGAATGGTTAGCCAAGCACTGCAGTGCATCCAACGGCAAGACATTTTCTTTTCCTTTGTTACTTGTTTATCCCTTGCTTTTTGTTTATACGTTTCATCGACTGAAAATAAATGGTAGTCTCTCTCTCAATAGTAAGTTCACACATATCATCTGTAGCAAAATCTAATTCCAGCTTGAATTTGTCGGATTCATCACAAGAATCCAATTTTCTTGGTTTAATCGTTAATCTTAAAGTATGAAATTCTTGACTGTAATAGCGATAAGACACTATCATTTTCTTGTCTCGTGAAATAGCTGTCGTGTGTAGGAAATTCAATAAATGTGTACGAACATTATCCATTGTTTCTTTAGAGAATTTGGATGAAGGAGGTGCACGTCCCCTCCCGTCATCCATTTATCAAACTCGTTTTCTGTCAATCTCCTAGTAAAAATGAACCATTCGAAAATAGGCGTAAACTCATCCCTGGTAATAAAATTCGAGTCATTCTAAACATCTCTTTCAGTAACAATAAACCATTTGTATAGAAACAAGTTTATCATAATTCAAAATATCTCTCGATTGAACATTAAACGATTCAAAACATGTATAATTATCCCCGACACAAATGTGTTCAAATGTTTTAAAGAAAGCTTATCATCACTAAACAGATTTTAAACAGATTTAAACAGATTCAAAACTTCCTTTCATTTGAGAGCTAATTCCACAAGTTTTCTACTTATAGTACTCATCGTTGCACCTTCAAAAATAGGTATAGAAAGTACCTACGTACGTACGTACCACTTACAAAGACTGATGAACACCTGAATAAACTTCAAGACAAAATTCACGCTACACACGTTAAGCGTAAAATCACTCAAGTCAGACTTATGTGATTTTTCACTTGAGAATAGGTAGTATGAAACTACATAAGTCTGACTTATATACCCACCATAATCAACATTTCGACTAATGTGTATATATACGCAATCATTTTTAACCTATTCATGTTTCGTGTTTGACTTATGTGATTTTACATAGTCATGCATCAGCAGTTATTGTCGACGAATATGACTTAATACAAAAATGCGAAATTTTGAGTTATGTGCTTGTGTGATTGAATGATTGATTTTCCTGAAAGCATTTGGATTATGAAGAATCTGAACATTTTTTTACCGTTTATGATTGGGTATGAATGAAGTTTCAAGTATAACTTTCTAAGGGCTGTTTCGTTTCTAGGTTTTGTGATACAAGCTCCAAATTGGATTCACGTACCTGAAACGGAAAAAAATCCAATACCATTTGAAATGTTGTTCAAAGTTAGCAAACTTCTTTCCACAAAATAGCTGTTTTGATCTTCAGATTCGATGTTTTTTCAAGAACAAAACACAAGCACTACAGGAAAATACTCAAGCCGCTCTCAGAACGGTGCCTGTGTGAAAGTAGTGATTCACATTGGATTTGAATCACTGGAGATCAAATCCATTTGGAAGAACGTTCTCAGGAAGTTTATTCCACATAAACACAGTTCTCCAGATGAAAGAGTTCTTAAACTGTGAAATTCGAGGTGTAATGAGTTGAACCTCAAAACGATGAGCAGCCACAGGCCGTCGCGAATTTCTGATATGAACCGCTCTTGGTGGAATCAAATGTGGCAACACACTTGAACACTTTCCGTGAAGTATCTATAGAAGAGAGACAAATCTCCAACCTTTTTTTGATGTTCCAGACTATCAGACGTGATGTTCGCGTCTCCAATCAGGGAGATGACTCTTTACTGGATTATGTTTGGAGGCAGCGCTAAATACATAAGAACAATACTCCAAAGGTCTGATGTGGGCTTTATAAAGCATCAAAAGTTGCTGAGGTGTGTACAGTTTTCTGGTTCGGAAGAGTGTTTCAAGTTTTGGGAAGCAGTCTTTGCAATGCAAGCGACATGATTATGCCAAGATAAATTTGTGTCCATTTTAACCCACAACAAACTTATCGAAGCAGAAAGCGGAATTGTCTGACTTGATATTGAACTTGGTTACTTTCACACCATTTCGAAATAATTTCTAGATCCTTATTGAGAAATGATCTATTGTGATGAAATGTGTGACAAAACCAAGGGAATGCTTTGTACTCAATTTTCGTTCGTACTGGATATCCCGTGGGCAACTACGTCTCTCATCAGTTATTCACCGAAATGCTTTCAATTTTTTAGAATTGGATACAACATCTTTTACTGTATTGAAGTTACAATATTTTATTCATCTAGTCTGATACTACTTGATCACTCCAAGGCATTCGATACCTCATGACGTGAGATTCTTCTCCCTATCTTACTGGATTTTCTTATTGGATTTTCAGCAAGTACTTGTTCAATTATCTAGTCTTATCTATCTGGTAGGATGCAACAGGTGAAATCAGATGTTCATATCTCGGATTCTTTGGACATACAGTGTGTCTCACTTCTCATGGAAACACACCCGTATCTTCCGTAATATTCGAGGTAGAACGATGAAAGTCTCAGGACTTATGGGAATGTTCAAAATGCACCTACGACCTGAATGGGGTTCAAAATTCCTTCAGATTTTCCTGGAAAAATTTCAGTCCTGAAAAATCCGAATCTCACTTGTAATGGAAACACCCCCGTATCTTCCGTAATATTCGAGGTGGAACGATGAAACTCTAAAGACTGATGGAAATGCTCAAAATGCACCTACCACCTGAATGGGGTTGGCCAAAGTGATATACACTGTCCGCCACTCGCGATGGAACACCCCATTTTTAGGTAAAACATATTAGGGGGCAAAATAGGCTCAAAATTCCTTCAGATTCGTGTTCAGAACTGCCAACCTATTACGGATACACTTTTTTCCTGGAATAAATTCAGTCCTGAAAAATCCGAATTTGTCTCACTTCTAATGGAAACACCTCCGCATCTTCCGTAATATTCGAAGTGGAACGATGAAACTCTCAGGACTGATGGAAATTCTCAAAATGCACCTACCACCTGAATGGGGTTGGCCAATGTGATATACACTGTCCGCCACTCGCGATGGAACACCCATTTTTAGGTAAAACATATTAGGGGGCAAAATAGGCTCAAAATTCCTTCAGATTCTTAATCAGGACTACCAACTTACTACGAATACACTTTTTTCCTGAAAAAAATTCAGTCCTGAAAAATCCGAATTTGTTTCACTTCTCATGGAAACACCCCGTCTCTTCCGTAATATTTGAAGTAGTTTTTTTTTTGGTTTTGACATCAAAACCTGAATGAAATTGTTTAAGATAAGCTCGACTTTTGTTTTCACATAAATAATTTATTTTTTATTTTGTTGTCTGGAAGGTTATTCTTTCTCAATAAGAGATAAAATGGGAATTTTGTAAGAAGAACGGAAACATGTATTCAGTGAGGTTTTAGGATGGTTAATGTTAGTTCATATTCTCATTTTCCCATTATTTGAAAAAAATAAGGACATTTTGTGACGAAAAATATTATGTAGTTCGAAATTCTTTCAAAGTACTACTTTCAAAATCACATTTTCAATTAAAAAACAAAACAATCAATTTCAAATGATTTAACTGTTGACAATTTTATTTTTTCGTGCCTTCTATGAAATTTCCCTCCAATCGAACACATTTTTCTATGCGCCTTCTATTATTTCTTCCAACTCTTCTCAGGTCTCGAGGTGTGATTTCTCTTCATGCTCGTATAATCCTTGTCCTCATTTGTTGGCCTATCCTTATAAACTTTATTTTTCCCTTGAATAAAAATCCAGTGGAGTTAAATCTGGGGATCGTGGTGGCCATAATACGAGAGGGCTATTGGGTCCTATCCATTTCATAGGCAGATTCCTATTCAACCAAACCCTTGTTATGCCACTATTGTGAACTGGTGAACCATATAACTGAAAAACCATGCTGTGTCTCACATCCAAAGGTAGTTCTTGCAACACATCGGTAAATGCATTTTCGAGAAAATCAACGAATAGTCGTCCGTTTAAATTTTGATCGAAAAAAAATGGCCCGATAATATTTTCGTTCATGATACCACACCACACATTAACTTTTTGAGATATTTGGTTTCTACAATTCACCACCCAATTTGGATTTTGTTCCGCGCAAAACCTCATGTTCTGGGAAGATACAACACCATTCGTGGTGTTGAGTTGAAGCGATAAGTTTCTCAAACTAATTCTAGGATCAGCTTGATGAGCCGCCAATATCGTATCATCATCATTATGATGTTTTACAATGTTCCTGTCCTTTGTTACTTGGCCGGTGCTCACGAATAAATTAAATATTTTATGTACAGGTGCAGGGTGTACAGCTACCTCTAGCGGGTGTCTTCTATCAAATTCAGCGGACGCTCCACGATAAGACCTCACCTTATCACCAACAATTAAAACAATTTCAATTTTTGCTTGAAGTGACAGACGTGCCATGTCAATCAAAATGAGCTAATATCAGTTGATATGGGAAGTTCAGAAATATTAAAATAGGAACGGGAACTCACGAACAGAAAACAACTGGAACAATATCCAACACAAATACAGGAACAATAAACACAATGGCAACAAAAACACGGTAGAAACAACAGGAACAACAGTGATTCAAAGAACAACAATACTAGAAACAACAAATGCAATGAAAACTGGTCTGGGGGTTAATACAACAAGATCTTTCAACAATATTGTCAGGTTGACAGTAAATATCAATGAGCAACTGTTTTCCATGGTGATTTCAGGGCACCGCATGATTCAATGAAGCTGATGTAATTCAATCCCTTCAAATGATTTCAGACAACGATTCAGCAAGTGGGTAAAATAATCCCAATTCTACCTGTTCCTCGAGTACGATTTTTTCTTTAAAAATCAACAGTTGTTTCGGTGTTGCAATGAGTATGAAGAATTATTTTGTTTCGGATGTTAAAATGTTTCCTCAATATTTTGATAAAGGACCCCGCAAATTTCTTATGAGAAATGGCTTGCCTTGAATTTTGCCGAAATTTTGATATGTTGTAGTTCTTGATGTGCTGATTGAAAGTGTCCACAGCCAAAGCTCAGAATTGTACAGTTTTTGAGATGTGAATCTTTGAATATAGATTTATTCCATTTTTTGCAGATTTTGGTCATCAATCGAGAGCTCTCACTTCTGATTGGGATATAATTTGGATGTTCAGCAACCAGAATTAGTTTAACGGATAATCTTCTTCAGTTATAATAGATGCCGCCATCGATAATTTTTCATGCACTGCTTCATACTTTCTCGATAATTTGAAAATGTGGTGCTGTGACATTTTTCTCAGATAGGCTCAAAATGGATGACAGCATCTCACAGCATCTGTATCTTTCATACCTGAGAGTACTCTCCAGATAGAATGAAGGGGTCCAGGTATTGGAAGCGAACTATTTTGCGCCCTGATATGTTTTACCGTAAAAATGAGGTGTTCTATCGCGAGTGGCGGACAGTGTATATCACATTGGCCAACCCCATTCAGGTGGTAGGTGCACTTTGAGCATTTCCATCAGTCCTGAGAGTTTCATCGTTCCACCTCGAATATTACGGAAGATACGGAGGTGTTTCCATAAGAAGTGAGACAAATTCGGATTTCTCAGGATTGAATTTTTTCCAGGAAAAAAGTGTATTCGTAGTAAGTTGGTAGTTCTGATCACGAATATGAAGGGATTTTGAGCCTATTTTGTCCCCTAATATGTTTTATCGTAAAAATGGGGTGTTCGATCTCGAGTGGCGGACAGTATATATCACTTTGGCCAACCCCATTCAGGTGATAGGTGCATTTTGAGCATTTCCATCAGTCCTGGGAGTTTCATTATTCTACCTCAAATATTACGAAAGATACGGGGGTGTTTCCATGAGAAGTGAGACACACTGTACATATGTCGTGGCGTTCCATATAGAAGTATCATTACTATACACTATCTACACTAGCAACTTCTGTCTCCATCTGACAAACTGTTAATACCATTTTATGCAGATATCACACAGCTATATATCTCTTTAAAATTTTGTTATCTAGCGAAAACAACGGGACTGCATAAATTCTACCTGAAATCAATTACTCACCCTCAAAAAACTCGTAGTCGTTCGTTTGAAACTGAATCTGTTGCATTTATTTAGCACTGACCAAGAGGTGAGCTCAGCAATAAATATAATGACAGTAAGTGTATAAGTAGATGCGATTGAAGTTGCTGGCAGATACTTGGTACTTCCATAACGTACAAAAAGTTGGATTCAGTAATAATGTGTAAGCATTTGAACTTGCGATGGAAAAATAGGCTAACATGCTAGAATTGAAAACGAGATTTCAAACGATATTTTTCTTATAATATGAGCGATGTCCTGAATGTACCTAGCTTTTCGTTGTCTCATGATGAATTCAAATTTAGGCATAAACAATTCTTATTCAGTCAACAATAGTTTGTTGCCTGTACCATTTGATTATCATAAAATTTTACTTATCAATCTAGGTGTAGAATTAAATATTTCTCTTGAGTCCGAAAATTTATATTTTACTTTTCTTTTTGTGTGTGTATGTATTAATGTGCTTCTCAAGGGGACTGTGAAAGAATTGGCTGCAGAGTCTAACGGTTCTCCTTTTATTTATTGTGTATTAAAAAATTATTGTGTATTACTTTATATATTGGTGGATAATGAATGTATTATTAAATTTGACAGTGCTGATGTCAAGGGCGTTGAAACTCTGTATTTTGCGAATTATTATTTTATGATGAGATTTTAGGTACAGTTTGTCAAGAATAGTGAAATATTTCAAAGTCTCAATTTGAGACCGCCCTAGCTGTGCGCAGAAGACAGGAGTGGAAACAGCTCAGTTAGTCGAATTTGTCTGTTGTGAAGTGAGCATCGCGGGTTGATCGAGTGTACAATCCGAGCAGAAATAAAGCGTAAAGGGTACAATTTGAGTATTGTAACTCAACCTGGATGGAGTTTAAAGTGCTGACAAATCAAACGAGGGAAGTTATAGCCAATGTATTTTTTTTATGCAACGAGAAGCGGTAAAAAATAAACCTATAAAGGACATTAAAAAGTTCAAGAAAGAGCTGCTATGGCAACTGGCGTGAGTTTATGTAGTATACAAAAAAATTCAAAGGAAATGAAATCGATTGAGAATGGAAAAGCCGCTGCTTTTTTGACACCAAATATAAAAAGAAAGAAAGCGGCAGCTGAAAAAAACTTAGATGGTTTTGATAAAGGATTGCTTCGAAGATTCATTATTTACTTATTATAAAAAGGTTCCAACTCTTCGGCGCATACATCATAAATTTAAATCCGAAAATAACTATGCTGGTTCCTACGAAAGCTTGAGAAAAGTTTTGCATGACATTGGAGGAAAACGAAATCCCATGTCATGCAAATCCCATAATGGAAAAGCCAGATATCATTCAGTTTAGAACAAATTCTGCGAAGTATGAAAAAAGTTCGAGAAGAAAAGCGACCAATAATTTTCATTTACGAAACCTATATTCATTCCTCACATACCCACATAAAAACCTGTAATGACAACACTAGTGAAGGTTTACATAAACCAGTATCAAAAGGGCAAAGACTAATAATAGTGAATGCGGGCAGTGAAAATGGTTTTGTGAAAAATGTATTTAAAAATTCAAAAGTAAAATAAAAGCAAGCTTCCAATTCAAAGCAAGTTTCATTTATTTATTTCAAACATTTCTCCGATTAATGGGTTAACCATTATTCATAATTTTCTAACTCAAAAGAATACTAATCACATAATCGAACAAGTTATCTATATATCCTTCATTTCCTGATTTGACCATAAATAATTTTGGATTCAATAATGGGATGGACTAATAGTGGGGACTTTGTACATTGGTTTCACAGTTTATTCAGGAGACTGTACATCTACACTAAGCAGAGACAAATTTAATCGCAAATATGTGCATCTCTGTTCCTCCGAATGCTTTCTAGCTCTTCGTACGGCAGCTCTTCGCAGGCCGCAAAAATTCTACCCTTTTTCCTATTCTTGACAAAGTATACTGATGAAAATATTTTGTTGATTGAGTTTGCCTAATGGAAAAAGCATATCGGTTTCTAATATATATTTTTCATTGTTTGATAGAGATATAACAATAATCATTTCCTCCTTTTTACCTTTGAGAAACTCTAATTTTCAATTTGTTATCATTGTGACTGAAATTCAGTACGGTGAAAGCAAAAACCTTTTCTTCTTTTAAAGCTGCATCCTCCGCTGGGAGAACAACATCCGCCTGTTGTGATAGCTTAAGCGTGTATACCCACCCTTCAAGGGCTATTTGCTGAAATATTCTTTCAATCCTTCGAGATGAATTGTCAAATTTGAAAATTTGTTTTCAGTGATAGGGAGATGGGGACTTTGAATCTGCATTACAAATTGTACGCATGAAAACAACAGTAGTAATTTTTAACAATCGTCAATCTAAACCGGTGCGGTAGGTTAATGGAGAAATAATTATCAACTCATGAAGCGAATCAAAATTCAATAAATTTTTCGGTTCATACAGGAATTAACTAAATGAGTGTGAGACATTTGAGGAGGCGATTCCTCATCGAAAAAAAGATAGGATCTTTCGTATGAAGAAATTTCATTGGAGGATCTCTTGTTAAGATACAGCCCCTTGAAGGGGGTACATGAAATTTGTATAACAATTTTTTTCACATGCGCTAAAAAAGTTACAATTGCGAAATTAACCTGACGTTTTGTACTACATGGTTTACCCCATGGCTGTAAGGGGTGGAAAACGCAACCCCTAAAATTTATTTCCAAAGTAACTTTTTGTCTTATTATTCGTTTACCATTTAAAAAATCATTTCCGATAGCCTGTTTCATTCTGAACAAAAAATGTCTCGTGGGTTTTTTGACCAAAATTAACCAGTTCGCAGCAAAAAATTATTTTAGGAACAACTACAGAGATACATCGTCATAAATGCGAAAATACGAAACTAATCTATCTAGTAGGTCGCTATTAGCGATAGTGACAATTAAATTAGTATGACGCTGTCAGTTTGTGAATTTTCGAAATTGAATTAATACTAATTGTGTGTTGTTGTTCTGTTCTCAATTTGTTACTTTAATAATTCACTTGTTATTAAAATGGCATACACAAATGAGGAAATGGCTGATATGCATTACGTTTACGGTCTATCGAAGGGGAATGGGTTAGAAGCTTCTAGAAGATATGCTGAAATGTATCCTCAACGGCAGCATCTTTCACATAGAATATTTGCTCGACTTCATCAACGATTACCAGAATATGGATCGTTCGACAAAAGAACGCAGGATTGTGGTCGCCATCGAGAAGTACGATCACCACAGCTTGAGGAAGCAGTACTTAATTTGATTGAAGAACAACCTACTACCAGTACTAGAAAGATTGCTTGCCAGTTAAATGTTGATCATATGACGGTATTTCGAATTTAAAAGGAACAACTCTTATACCCTTACCATCTGCACCGAGTACAGGCACTGTTACCGCGAGACTTTCCGAACAGTCTTGAATTTTGCAATTGGATGCTAGAAATGATCAGAAGAAATTGTGACTGTCTGAAGACGATAGAATTCACAGACGAATGTAGTTTATTTCAGGACAAGATTATTAATTTTCATAATTACCACATATGGGCTGATGAAAACCCTCACGCTATTGTCGAAACTAACCATCAAGAACAGTTTTCTCTCAACGTGTGACTCGGAGTTATTAGAAATGATTTAATATCTACCTCCTCGATTAAATGGTGAGGCATACGTTCAATTTTTAAGAGAAGTGCATCCAGTACTGCTGGGGGAAGTTCCTTCGGGCGTCAGAAGGGATAAGTTTTTTATGCATGATGGGGCTCCCGCCCATTTTAGTCACGTAGCACGTCAGCATTTAACTGAAACATATGCAAATCAGTGAATAGGTCTAGAAGGACCACAGAACTGGCCCGCTCGATCCATGGATTTCAATTCTCTCGATTTCTATATTTGGGACCATTTACAGCATTTGGTTTATCGTACTCCTGTTCGCGATGTAGAGGACGTGAGAAACCGCATCATCGGTGCGTGCTGAGTAATCAGAGAGACTCCAGGAATATTTGTGCGAATACGTGGCTCAATGCGCCGACGTCTAGACAAGCGTAATGTCTGAAGGTAGACATATTGAACATTTACTATGATTTCTACACGTTGTTTGTTTTGTTATTAATAAATTGGTTTTATTTATTACCCTTTGATAGTTCAATGCAGGTACAAAATAACAATAAATCCATTTCGCATTTATGAAGATGTATCTCTGCAGTTGTTCGTATAATAATTTTTTGCTGCGAACTGGTTTATTTTGAGCGAAAAAACCAGGAGACATTTTTTGTTTAGAATGAAAGAGGCTATCGGAAATACATTTTTAAATGGTAAACAAATGATGAGACAAAAAGTTACATTGGAAATAAATTGTAGGGGTTGCGTTTTTCATCCCTTACAACCATGGGGCACACCAAATAAATTACTGGCTAAGTGTTTTTTGGTAGTACATTGTAGCCCTTTAAGGGGCTACAATGAAGTTTCTTTATATGGAAAATCCTATCTTTTTTTGATGAGGAATCACCTCCTTGAATGTTTTACACTCATTCAGTTACACCCTGTATATGGGAGTAATTTTAGATCAAATTTTTATATTAATACAATCGAAATCATTTAGCGTCGCTTTCGTTTTTTTAATCACATAATCTACCTTGAATTTTTGACGATCAGTTTCAATAATTTTTTTCAATAATTATATTGTTCAGTAATTACTTCCATGTCAAATATATTTTTCTCTTGAATTTTAAAGTAATTTTCCAGAATTTTCTTCAGAATATCCATAAATTCTTCGACTTTTTTGTTCTAATGTAGACATGTTTAAAATATGTTTCTCTGTTAACTATCTGTGACACCCCTACGAACGACAACCCTCAGAAGCGAAACTTTTGCGAGCTGAGGACTAGCGAGGTTTTACCATTTAACGTGTGATTCCATGTTAGGAATCACATATTAAATATTATAAATATAATTGTATAGAACTGGTCTGCCAGTCAAGTATCTGTACTTGATGAAAATCAATATTAAAACTAATTAGTACAGTTTATGGTATGATTTTCACTATAAAGGGTTTTTTATAAACCGCGATAATTGTTTCGCTATACAATAACTTTCTCAAGCGCTTGAGGAAACTATTGTATAGCGAAACACGTGACGTTTTTTGTAAAACCCTTTATAGTGAAAATCATACAATAAACTGTATTGGTCAGTATTATATAGATATATTTTATCAAAATATTCATTTCAACGAGGTTTTTTTTGTTTCGAAAATAATACTGAAGCTCTATAGTTCATTTCCTTTTTTATTCATAATCATTATCGTTTTCATAATATTTTGAAATATGATCCTTTTCTGCACATTATTGGTATTTGAATCAAACCAATCATTATTCTGTTAAACGAATACTTACGAAAACATTGAAGGTGTATTCAAAATGGAATTCATTCTATTAGTCAATGTGAAATCAAGGATGGATGGGCAATATTTGACTGGATTTCCAAGAAGATCCTCTCGAATGATTATAACGGCCAGTCCAGCGGGAGCCAAATTCTTTTGGGAAGCTGCAAAAATCAAACCAAACTGAAGAGGGACAATGAATATGAATTTAATGTCACCATACTACCTTGGCTATATCTATTTTTTTAGTTAATATGTTGGAACACATATCGGCTACTAGAGGAACATTACCGGTTTCTGGTATAAAAGGGAATTCCACTCCTGTTGAAATGAATATTATGAATATATAATGATCAGTACTTCGAACCTAACTAAAGTTTTGTTTTGTGGCGGCTAATTTTGAGTGTTTTTGGTCGTAGTCTGGAAATTTTTATGTCTGACGTTATGTCTTCTACTGAGGTCCACCACAATCAACTGCGGTCTACCGCAGTGGTAGACGAAACGTCAGGCAAAAAACTTGCAGATCACGACCAAAAAACCTGGAGCTTTCACACACTATCTCGGGCCGTGAAAGTTTGCAATCTAAAGTTTTGTTATATTTTTCGTGTTGATGAAAAAGATATCGAAGACATTCTACGTTTGAGAATGTATATCGTTCCGCTGATGAGATTTTTTTGAAACTATTCATACTGACTTGACATTTCCACTTTTCATATTTCCCACATCTGAGCTTTGTTTCCTTTCATCATAATTTTTCAGTTATCATATGGTAGCTATACGGAGTTGCAAACTATTTGAGTTTGATTTCACAAAGTTAGGTGGAATTTGAAAGTGCTTTTTCAAAATATTATCAGGCTCCAAAATGGTACAGAACTTATCTGAGTCTAACCAAGAATAATCGTATGAAAGTTTATCGTTTGAACAAACATTTTTCTCACTATTCTTCCTCACATCACTTCTGCATATATTTGTCAAGCAAAACAAAAGACATGAACGGATATAGAAATGTGGGCCATTGGCATGGTCCAAATTGCAAATATATTTAAAAAATATTCTTACAATGTTAACAATGTGCTGTTGTATAAAACTGTTGGAAACGTGATTATGATAGAAAGCATTCTAAATAAACGAATTATGAATGAAAAAAATGTATCTATCTATATCTATATGTATATTCTATATACTATTATGACTGTGGAAGTTTGTGAGGATGGATGTATGTATGTTTGTTTGTGGTTCTTTCACGCCTAAACGACTGAACGGATTTGGATGAAACTTCACATGAATACAGCTTATACATCAGAATAACATACAGGCTACCATTTACGAAGGTTTTGTGTAATTTTGTTCATGATATAACGGAAAGTATTAAGTAAGTCGGAAAAATTCTTGCTCCCTATGCAAAATACTGAGCCATAAATACAACAGAATTAGATATTTTTTACAATGAACATTTTAGAATATTTGTCAAATTCTCAAACAAAAGATACAATTGTCGTTTTGAGTATTCATTATAGATAAACTTTAACTTTCACACTAAGTAATTTGGACGAATCGTTTAAAAGTTATCACGATAAGATTAACTTGACGCGACGCGTCGCGTCTATTGTAAGATAACGGGGAACGATGCGCGAGGGTAGGAGGGCGGTCGAGCAATGAAGCACCATCGCTAAGAACACGACCCGAACGCGGGCAGACGCGTCAGGGCAGACGTCTTTGACGGTTGTATTAGTTTTGCGAATTTCTTTAGAGGTAACATAATTCGATTCTCGAAGCTATTCATTACTTAGTGCAGTTGGCATATTTTATTAGTTACTGTATTTTTAATGTATAAATATAAATTGATAGATGTTGCCCGCTCTTATATTAACGAACAGCCAAAACTGAACGTAGAATTTATAAATGTGCAGGTAGGTTCTTGGTATAGCGTAAATAAGCATCAAGAAAAGGAATCAGGAATTTCCATCACCAAGGGATGACAATAGGGGTTCAAATATTGTATTGGATTTCGTCAGTTTTGGGTTCATAAAAATATTGTAACTATTTGCTTGAAATGATCTGTCACGAAACTCAATGTGATAAACCAAATTCTATGCGGGCGAAATCGCGGGCAACAACCTGTACAAGTATAAATGAGTTGAAAATCTATACATATTTTTTACCCCATCTCAACAGTTCAAGTTTATCACGTCTGTTTTTAACTTTGATAATTTGGAATAATAGCGAAATAATATACTCTCTCAAACTTGAAAGCATTATAAAATTCAACGAGAGGAGTGAAAACATGATTTTCATTTCAATTGAAAACTGTTTGTATGGGTTTGGAGTGTATTTCATATAAATAAACTCACTCTACTTACCATCAATTGTATCATTATCACAGTAAAACACGTAAGATGCATTTGGGTTCAATTTCCATGTTTTCTGGTCAGGAATGGATCCTGTTTTGTCCAATTTAGGGGTGACTATGTTGACATGACCATGTTTTGTAGCTTCCTTAGCCGCCACAGACGACCAAGTTCCAGTCACTACGTAGTCGGCTATACCAGTTTTACTCATCAGATTCATAGGAATGGCAGAAAAAGCTCCTTGTCCTCCACCTTGCATGAAGAGAATTCGGTAGTTGGGAGGAATGTCTCTGAAACTCAAAATATTCTGAATGAAGAAATTCAATGCTAGCTTGTTTGCTGCAATAAACATGGTTCTACTTGTTAATTGAAATTAGAATACTATTTTCCAGCTGAATTTTATTGCGTTCACCATTTGAATTGAAATGAGTTGTTAAAATGCTGTTAGAGATTGAACCATCAACTGAAGTAGTGATAAGATTATTTCATTCATTTTTGGGGGTTAGTGTTTTATATTTCTGTTTTTTTTTATTACACAGATAGGTAATTCTGTGTAATTCTGTGTAATAATTACTCAGATAGGTCATAATAATGGTTTCAACGCAGATACTATCCAGAAGTTAGTCAGGAAACAAAGCCGGAAAGTCACTCACAGATTTCAAACAGCCAGAAATGAAGAAATGGGTAACGCTAATATATTTTGGAAAAAGAACAGAAATAATCGCAGGTTTTTTCAGAAAAAACAATGTAGAAGTAGCATTTAGACCACATGCCAGGTTATCTCATTTCCTTTTCAATGCCAAAAGTAAGGTCGACAAGTTGGAAAAATCTGGAGTTTATAAGCTTAAGTGTCCGCATTGTAATAGTGTTTATGTGGGACGATGCGGACGAAATTTCCAAAAACGGAATGCTGAACAAGAAAGGTTCTTCAGACTAGAAAAAAATGATTTGACATTTTCAAACCATTCCTTGGCATGCAACCACAAGTTTTCGAATCTAAACGATACGGAAATTCTGCACTATGCAAAAAAAGGTTGCAAACTCAATTATTTAGAATCCTTGGAAATTCACAAGCATAAACATTGCGGGTGCAACCTGTTAAATGATCAAATCGATTTAATTTACTCTCCGGTTTTCAAATTGGCACATCCGCAAGTACCTGAATGGTATATATTGGCGAATGTAATGAATCATTGTCAGTTTATTGTATTAGTTTGAGAATGTTCAAATAGGACGAAACTGCAGTAACGTTAGTTACAATTAAAAGTGGTAAAAAACATAGAAATTTTCATTTCTCTTTTCATTATGATCTTCTACCACGTAGTAACGGCTACATCAATCAATTTATTAAACTTCCTCTTGACGATGATCACTTGGTGAGTGAAACACGTATCGGAGTGTTAAAATAACGGTTTGGTGTTGGAGTGTTCTGTTTTCCCATATTTTTAATCTTGATCGTTAATAATAAAAACAAATATCTGAAATTCCATATAGGTTGCAATCTTCAACAATTTATGATTTGAAAGAACAGAAAAGTGAAAGGTTTTGCACGATTGCTGGTGAATAAAATAATGTAATTTTAAATATAAGTAACTTTTTGCATAAGAACCAAGTAGTTGACGCATACAGATATGCACCTCTTGTCTTATTTGATTTCATGTAAATTTCAGTTGTTAGTATTAGATGAGAAAAATGAAAAATATACCGTTAATTAAGAAACAGCCCATTTGAAACGTCAAGTTACGCAACTTTATATTTTGGTTTCATTGAGATTGCCTTGTTTGTTTATTTATTTATTCATTTGAGTGTAAATTTAGTAATTGAAGTTTGACCCTTCACCTGCCGACAGATTGATCTGAAATGTGGTACACACATTAAGTTTTCATGACAATACAATTCAATAAATTCTGTATTATTGTTAATCCAAGATAACCGCAGCTACAAAATGCCGGATTACATATTTTTTCAAAACTACCTCAATATGGGTATCAAATGACAGGGCTCAACTAGTAGAATAAAAGTACACTATGGAAAATATGCAGATTGAATATAATATATACAAAGTGTCCTCGACCTAGTGAAGGTTGACCCTTTAAATTTGAAATGACAGTGTTGTTGAAAATGTTTTTGAAAAAATCTAAATTTTTCGGTAGACTGAGGGTTTTGAGAGTTCTGTTTCCCTGTATTTTTAATCTTGATCGTTAATAATAAAAACAAATATCTGAAATTCCGTATAGGTTGCAATTACAATATATACAACGAATTTTGGAGGATATAAAAATGTTATTGATATATTTTAATATTTTTCCAACGCACCCACTATTTGTAGTACAAATTTTCAGCCGTCTACGAATAGCGAAGTTCTGATCGAAACGAAAATAATGCATTTTCAACTGTTGAATAACAAGTGGGCTGAATTTATACTCACAGAAGTTCCCTCAAGACAATCTGTGCATTATTGTTGATTTTATTATATTCATCACTCCTATGACTTATTTCGACCATGCTCATGCCACAATGCTGATACGAAAGGAATTCATTCTGAACTTCCTTCATAACCTAGGAAAAATATCTTGTGTCAATAATAATAATGATCTTCATGAACTATTTTGGAACAGTATAGGAGGAATAGTAAAACAGGTCAAATAATCGCCAGAAATATAATGAAAAAATGGGGAGATGAATATCAACTACAAAAAATAACAAAAGTTTACATCCTAGTTACAGTTATGGAATACTGTGCTGTTGATATGAATTTTTGTATATTATTTGTGTGTTATAAAATGGCTTATTATTTCAAAATTATTGCGATAATAAAAGTGAACGGTACAATCAGCTATCGATAGTATTTATAAAGTAGTTTCAATTTGCAATATCAAATCCACTACCAGAAATAAATTGACGAAATTTCAGGTTACCTGAATTTGATATTCGATAAATTTTTTGGAATCCTCTTCCTCAATAGTGAACTGTACCAGTTCAACAGAAGTGTTCCCTTCTTAGATTCCCGACTAATACGGCGAGAGGACAATTCCTTAATAACTTCGTGGTATAGAAAACCACGATCATCTGGCAGATTTTTACACTATAACTCTTTCCATCAGGAAAAACAAAAAATAAATCTAATATTGGGGATGAAAAATCGAGCGGTGTGCACTACTCATAGCAGCCTTCGTTCACAAAATTTAAAAAAACTTGCAGAATTGCTTCTTCAAAATGGCTACCCAAAATCTCTCATTTATAAACTACTCTTCAACAGATCTTCCATTAACACAATTCTAAATAATAATAATAACAATTTGTATGAAAATAATAATTTGCATAATAATATTAATATAAATATTACTAACAATAACAATTCCCCACAAATGACATTCTATTTCTCGTTACCTCATCTAGATAGCCTTCCATACAATCTTAAAAAAAATTTTAGTCAATTTGAACATGTGAAATTAGCTTTCAAAAATCTGAAGACTATTTTCTAACTTGAAAGACAAAGAAGATATCATCAATTTATCCAATGTGTTTTATTCCTTCCCATGTTCCAGTTGTGAAAAGATTTACATTGGACAAACGAGTATAAAATTAAAAGACAGAATCACTTAGCACAAGAGTGACATACGATGTAATAAACCGTCATGTACCCTTTCTAATCACACCATAAATTTGAATCATGCTTTTTCTTTTGAGAATGTTGGAATTTTAGACTCAGAAAAGAATACTCAAAAAAGAAAGAAAAGAAACACGTGTCCGAGGTTTGCCTCCATTTTTTGAGGCAAAAAATGGACACGTGTTTCTGACTATTGGCCTCATCAGCGCGGTGCGGCCAATTGCAAAAATAGACAACAACTGGTTACCAAAAATTAAAAACTTCACATATGCACGGTGTGCATTATCAATAGCTATTTGTATAAAAAGGGAGGAAAGTGTTAATTTTCCTCTGTAGTGGCCATTTTAAGGAGCTCGTCACACCTGCATGCTCCTGAAATTCCGAAAATCAGGAGAACCTACAAAACAATGAAAAATAATTTAAAAAAAAAAGAAAAAAAAAACTGTCGACGCTGGAATTCGAACCAAAAACTACAAGGCCGTCATGAATAATGAGCGGTGCACCAACTCACTGCGCTACTGAGCCTAATAAACTACTTTTGCGTAATCATAAACATAGCATAAAGCTTTAGCTCTATTATAATATTTAACTTTTATTTTTTAAATATATTTACTTCTCGAAAATATGTTACCTTCATTAATAAATAATTATTATCGGGGGCTTCCAATAAAAATTCCTCTCTTGAGAAGGTTTTTGCCTTATTAGGTTTATATCCTTGGTTTTGCCTTTTCAAGAAAGCAATTAATTTTGGGTATTTAATATCCATAATTTCTTTTATTTGAAGCATGGTACGTAGCATCGAATACTTGGACCACAATGTAGAGGCTTTTAGTGTATTTGCTAATATCGAAAAATATCCCAACATAACATTTTCTGAGTAAATACGAAATTGAGAATTGAAAAAATGTTTTTGGGGGACTTTCTAACGAAGAAATTGATTCGAGTATTCGTGAAAGTAACTGTTTTTATTGCAGAATATTCTGATAGTAAAGTAGGAAGATATAGTGTACCGAAGTGAAAGTAAAATACAAAACCATAGGATTGATGAATTCAATTCATATATGTGCGTCCGCCACTGGCAAGACGAAAAACAGTTTGACTTTTATAATAAATATCTACGTACTCACCTGATTTGGTAATTTTGAAGGTCCAGAACCAAAATTCAAAACATTTTCCACTGACGACATCGTTATTGATCAACTCAATTTATATATAAGTCTTTTCTGATATTCAGAATTGTCTGCCACGTTTAAAACACGAGAAACTTGACAACGCTATACTGCTATAACCTCAATTATATCTCCAATTATTATGAGTTTGCTTTATATTAACAGCGAAGTTCATAGGCGGGGTAATAATATATGAATTCTGTTTCTGTTGAAAACAAGTCTCTTAAACTAGTGATGCACTGTTTGAAACCTTTGGTGTAGTAATGAATGTTACTGGAGTTTTTTTAAACTGAACTGTTTTTTTGTCGCTCCCCCCCTAAGAAGGACAACTCTCAGAAATCGGAACTTTTGCGAGCTAAGAATGAACGAGGTCTTATCTTTCAGTAAATTGATGGATGTAGCGTTACTACGTGAGAGGATATCGTCATAAAAAATGAGCGCTAAAACTTCATGTGTTTCACACCACTTGTATTTGTAACTATCTGTTACTGCAGTATGTGTTACTGCAGTTTCGTCCTATAGGACATTTTCAAAGGAATACATTAAACTTATTGTTCCAACGAATACATTGAACATATTTTATTCAGTGAGTATCAATCAGTTTATTGTATTCGTTCTAATATGACGAAACCCCAGTAACTATATATTAGACAGATATACAGGGTGTAACTAAATGAGTGTAAAACATTTAAGGACGTGATTCCTCATCGAAAAAAAAAAGGATCTTTCATATAAAGAAACTTCATTGGAGCATCCCTTGTTAAGATACAACCCCTTAAAGGGGGTACATAAAATTTGTATAACAATTTTTTTCACAAGCACTGAAAAAGTTACAATATTGAAATTAACCTGACGTTTTGTACTACTAAAAAGACACTTAGCCAGTAATTTATTTGGTGTACCCCATGGTTGTAAGGGGTGGAAAACGTAACCTCTAACATTTATTCCCAATGTAACTTTTTGTCTTATTATTTGTTTACCATTTCTATTTCATTCTAAACAAAAAATGTCTCTTGGGTTTTTTGCCGAAAATAAACCAGTTCGCAGCAAAAAATTATTAACAGAATGGCGGATTACATATTTTTTCACAACTACTTCAATATGGGCATCAAATGAGGCTTGACTAGTACTATAGCAGTACATTATAAAAAAGATTCAAATTCACCATAATGTATATAAAGAACTTTGTCAACTCAGAATCGGGATACAAGCATGGATCTCCCATCCAAGTCAAGATTTTGTATCGTGTCGAGGACTGTGTGGCTAGAAATGATACTTCGTTAACGACACACCATCCAAGTTGAAGTAAAAGGTTTAAATGTACCGACAACTATGTGGCATTAGGGTGAATGAATATTAGAAATTGAAAATTTGGCAAAAAAAATATATATTGGAAATTGTTTTATTGTGGAATGTATTAAAAACTGAAAAATACTTTGAAAGGTCCTAGGTACCAGTCACCACACCACTCTCCTCAGCAGTCTACGGTATTGATTCGATGAAAAAATATTAGAATTTTTAAGGGTTGTATTAACATATTCACTTAGGTTATTCTTTTTTTTTATCTGCTCAGTAGATTGTTGAGGAGAGTGGTGTGATGACTGTTACCTAAGGACTAAGGACTTCAGTTTCGAGCACCTTTTTCAATGAAACCGTTTGAAATAAAAAGTTTTTTCAGTTATTTTATTTATATCTGATATTTAATATTATTGATTATTCATAATAAATGATATAAATTAATCAGAAATTTATTACCAAAATATTTCGATTCCTTCATTACGTACAATAAGTCAAATCATGACTACAACACAAGAACAACCAATCAATTCCACATTTCCAGGACAAGAACATAGCAATCTATGAAATCGTTGTTTTTCAGAGGATTGAATGATTTTAACCAATTACCATGCCACATTAAAGACTCTGTTACTTTATATTCATTCAAGGCTCAGTTGAAAACATATATTACATCACGTACTCTATGAATTTTCTGTTTTTTTAATGTTTATGTTTTACATCATCGAATTGCTTTATTAATTCGAGCTTTTATGTGTTCTGTATACATTGTGTTACATCGTGTTACATTGTGATACGTTAAATATTTCATTACCTACCCACTCGAATAATTGTTTTTATGCCCTAGTATAATTGTAATATGGAACTAACTATTCTGAATACTTCTGATTAACGTATTTTATTGTAAAAAGAAATTCACCCACTAAGACACAAACAACGAAAGTAAGTATACTCTCGGACTTTTGTCTCGAAAACAGGAAGTAACGTGATAATCCCTCCCAAACTTTTGTGCCTACATTCACGTAAGAAAAATTTCAATGCCACTTTATTCAATATGAAGAAAAGTTATTCGTATGTATGTCAACACGGTTTCAAATGTACAACACATGAAATTGTGACTTCAAAATCGAGTATAGGAAGTTCTTCTTGAATGGTGTTATATGGCTGAAATACAATACTGAAATTCTAGGTCAGTTCTACTGAAGTTGCCAGTGAAGTTGCTGTCCGACAGCAGGAAACTGAATGGGATATGGGATTCGATTTAACGTCTGTCACATGCTGGAATCGGGAAATACACTTGCTTCCAGTTGAATTATGCTCTGTTCAGCATGACTATATCATGTAGTCTGATAGGTAAATTTCACACTTCCCTAAAATCACGGGTTTATGGTATATCGACTAGATGATTTACATCACACTGCTCAATGTACATTTTATCAATTTTTGTTGTATTAGAACACATTCTTTCATAATCATAAACTCATCACAGACACAAATTTTCCGTTACGTTAATAATTATATAGTTTGCCTGAATAGTTTTAAATATACTACTCTGTTAAAAAAATAGGGTGAATTTTAATTTTTTTCAAAAAATAGTTGTATTCATCAATTTCCATTTTGTTCTCTTTTGTTCGAAGCAGTTCTAATATACACTTTTTAATATATCCTTGAACTCTCTCAGCGATTCGTTTTCTCAATCATCGTGAAGCACCGTCCTTTCATGGGTTTCTTCAAACTTGGGAACAGGGAAAAGCAATTCATGGAAGCAATTCATTGAACTTGGAAAAATGTTTGACTAACAAGAGCATAACCAGAAGGAAAATTGCGATGAAAATTTTTTGTCGACGACTCATTATTCATCAGACTATCCACCAACTACACATTTTTTTATTTCTCAATATTCATACTCAATGGGTCAAAATATTTTTATTGAAGCGCCCGAATCGACGTCGCACTCAATTGAAACTATAAATATCAGTGCTAGTTAGTTTTTCAGATATATTAAAAAACCTCTATTTTTCAACTTGATTGTTCATAGCTCAGTGTGAAATAGTGAAACGAATGACAACTTCATCATAATTTTTGAAGATGGCGACCAGTAATTGTGTGAAATGGCACTTTTGAACTAAACACATGGGCTGAAAAGTCCTGAGACTGAGAAAAAAACGCGGTTTTTTTGTTCAAAATTGGCTTTACTCATCAATGCAATCTCCATCAAGAGCCATACAATAATTTCATTTTTCTCTAACACTTACCACTTTTGTATAACGATTCATCTTTTGCCCCAAAATATGCCTCAATTTCAGCAATAACTTCTTCATTCGAGCGAAATTTCTTACCAGTGAGCATTATTTTGAAGTCTGCGAATAGTCAGTAATCGCTGGGGGGCAAATCTGGCGAATATGATATATACGGGAGGAATTCATAGCCCATTTAATACAGTTCTGCCATCGTTTTCATTGATTTGTGACACTGCGCATTGTCTTGATGATGCAGCACTTTCCTTTTCATCAAATGACAATATCGGCCTTCAAACGCTCCAATAAAGCTATTTGTTATTCATTGTTGATGTATTTCCCTTCTCAAGATAGTCGATGAATATTACACTATGCACATTCCAAAATACCGAGGTCATAACCTATCCAGCCGTTAGTTGTTCTTTCGTGCGCTTTGAACGAGGTTCACCAGTTGCTCTCCACTCCGATGACGATCGTTTCGATTCCAGAGTGAAGTGATGGATCCATGTGTCATCCACTGTCACATATCCACACATTTTGAACAAAGCTCTCTCATAGTCAAATGTGCATGCAATATATAGCTAACAGGTTCTATTGATATTTTTACAATGCCAGCTTACTCAGCAGATGACCTTGTCATCCTGGCAAGGTCCACGTCGGGAAGGGTAGCTTGTAATTTCCTCCAAAGCGCGTTGGACGTTGTTCACAGTTGGTGCCTGAGGGGGCAGATGTTTGTCAATCGCAGCAAAACTGTGTTAATCTCCTTCACTGAGAGGAGAAAATTGGACGATCTAACGCCACTTTCCCTCAATGGTGTGGTCATTCCATTTGGAACGGAGGTGAAATATCTTGGCATTGTCCTTGATAATAGACTCACCTGGAACGTTCACTTGGAAAAAATTTCACACACAGCCAGACTGTCTCTATGGACATGTCGAAAGATTTGTGGTAAAACTTGGGGCTTAGGTCCCAAACAAATTCATTTGATTTATGTGATGATTGTCAGAACAATGATCACTTATGGTGCAATTGCTTGGTGGCCGAAGGCTTTGCAGAAGCTCTCTGACTTACAGAGACAGGCTTGTCTGGCTATCAGTGATGCTATCAGTACCACACCGTCAGCGGCCATAGAGATCCTCCTCTTCCCATTTTTCTGGAAAGAGAGGCAAGATGGACTGCATACAGACATGTGCACATTGCTAATTGCACAAATCAATTCAATGCAGATTGTAACAGACTGTTGGTTGACAATGGAAGTCAAAGCATTCTGGAAATGAACTCTGGCTTTATGCCTCCATTTGTCAACTACGAACTGCCTCATAAAGTACTATTCCCGAGTAGAGAGGACTGGATCCTCGGGGAGAAGGAGATATTAAGAGCAGATAGTTGTTGGTTCACAGATGGATCAAAAACACCTTTCGGTTCTGGTGCAGGTGTTTTTAGTCGCAGACCCAGGATAGAGTTATCTACCTGCCTAGGATCTTATGAGACTGTATTTCAAGTGGAAATTTACGCTATTGTATTGTGTGCGGAGAGATTGGATAAATCCAACCTCACTCACAAGTTGATAAAAATATTCTTGGAAGCTCTTGGCTCCTACCAAGTAACATCTATATTGGTAGCAAACTGTCAAAAACGACTCTCCTCGATAGGAAGACTTAACCGATTGTCTCTGGTCTGGATTCCTGACCATACTGGCGTGAAAGGCAACGAAGCTGCTGACTCTCTTGCAAAGGAGGGTGCTGCAAGCGGCTTCATAGGACCAGAACCTGTCATTGGCATCGCTTTGAACTGACGGAAGGCAGTGTGTGTCGCCTCTGTCTGGAGTTCGGCAGATCCGTACTCTTACCATCTGACCTGAAAGACCACTCACCATACAAACTAATCGGCTTCGTTAAGGAGCTGGGTTTATTTGGCCGAGTGTGAATAGGTGTGAGCCACAATGAACCCTTGTGGGTTGCGATGGAGGGTCGAATAGACCCACTCACTTCAACTTTTCGATCATTCAACACGATTTTGTGAAATTTTTTTAATGTTTTCTGGTGTTACTGCCTTATTTGAAAGTCCACTGAAGTCAGCAAATCAATGTTTAATTTTTGTTTCTGATTGAGCGGAGTCTTTGTAAAACTTCTCAAGACCTTGCTTCGCTTGAACGGTATTTTCCCATCAAGAAGCAGTGTAAAATCAAAACACGCAATTGTTTTCGATCCATTGTTTTGAAAATAAACAAAAGTAGTGTCACTCTTAGCACAATATCTCACAAACTCATAAGTAGAATATCATAAAATTTCAACATCATCCTTTTAAAGGTGGGTACTAACTGAAAAAACGGTAATTGCATTAAGACTATCGCCTTCTATGTATTAGGCTCGAGAATTTTCAGCCTAAGTAGTAGTCATGTATCATCTTAAAAAGAGTCAGAATTCATTTGGATCCGAAAAATCAACCCGTTTCATTCAATATGTAGCAGCTTGAAGTATCACTCATACCAAGTCAAACTTATTACTTCATTTAAAGACGTAACAATCTGAGATGACGCATGCAAATTAGTTTCGAACACCGCGAATCAAGCGTGCTAGTTGCTCTGACACGTAACACATAAAGCGTGTTTGTCAAGTAATAGGTCTCCCTCCATACGAGATTAATATCAGCGTTGATTTACGAAAGGCATTATTGAATTCTCTTCACCTTTAGACTGCGAAATTGAATATGTGGATACCCTAATTACTTTACTCGGGGTTGGCTGGTGAAGTGTGTGACGCAATTGTGTCGAAAACAGCATTCTCGCCATTTTCGAATGAACATGCCAGATTAGTTTCAGGAGACTTGTTGATTTGATTTCATAAGTTCTTAGTTGTTCGTAATTTAAGAAGGTGGATTGGTTTGATGAAGTCTTATGAATCACTGAGAAGTTCTAAATCAATATAACCCCGTTATTTGGAATGCCTCATTATCTTCAGAGTGAATCAATTATTTCCGAAAGCAAAGCTTGGCAGGTGACCCCCTTTTACACGTTTATTGAAATTCTTTGGATTCATATGTGTAATTGATTACTTACCTACTTGTTTTATTTGGGGAAATTCATGATCACTTTGATGAAATGAATAAAAACACCTTTGTCTAATTTCCATTAGTTAATTCATTTCTACAACCTGTTTCAGGTTATACCCCATTATCAAGAACAATACATTTGAAATCTAAAAACGTGGTGTTATAGGAGGTTTTCAGGTAAGCTGGATGGAGATATGATTGAATGTAAAGGGATGCCAACTATAAAAATTCAACAGTGGAGACCTACATAAAAGGAGTTGATTGTTTGTGGTTATATTTTTCGGGTGTTTGATTGATTCTTCAGTTTTCATGGCTTTCAACAAATTCATTTGAGTTTTGTAGATAAAAATTATTATTATATTTAAAAAAAATGTGTTTCGGACATGTATTTAAGAGAATGCAAAATTCCTTAGTCATAAATGAGTTTGTATTACATTCATCTAATTTGTTTTTTACAAAGGAAGAGGCATTCATCTGTGGAAATGTTCGGAAACAATGTATGTGCCCTTCTATTTCATAATTTCACAAACGGAGGAGACACATACTGTCTTCCGACAGTCAGAGTCTTGCATATGCTGATTCAAGTGACAGTGACTTGTAAGAAGGCCTGTTGGATATCTTAGTTCATCCCTACTGTAGTCCAACAACTGTTTGGTATCAAGCTTCGAAGCGTGAATAAACGCCTTGGAGTGAGCCAATACTGGAAGGAGAGTCGTTTTTGGCGATTAGCTACCAATTTAGACGTTGCTCGGTAGGAGCCAAGAGCATTCAATGCCGCTTGACTGTTCGAGAATATTTTTATTGACTCATACATGAAGTTGGCAGATTGATATCTCTGTCTTGGGTCTGCGACTGAAAATACCTACACTTGAAACTGAAGGTGTTTTTGATACATTTGTGAACCAACAACTATCTGCCCATGATATTTCCTGCTCAATTTATGTAGGTATCCATTCTTGAATTTATAAGTTTGACAACCCCGGTAATTTATATATTCTTCCGTGTTGAATTTTTATATTTGGCACCCCTGTTTTATACTTGTGATGAACTGTTTGGAACCTTTGGTATAGCAATGAATATTAATGGAGTTTTTTCCCAACACCAAACCGTTATTTTAACACCTCAACACATGTTTTGATCACCAAGTGATCATCTTCAAGAGAAAGATCAAACTGATTTATACTTATAGGATAAAACCCGAAACTGTGGCCGTAAACATAAAATAATTAGTAGAAATTAGACAAGTCTTTTCATTCATTTTATTTGGAATGATTATCGATAAATTACTCACGCTTGATATTCCTACGGTTTTTGCCGTGACTGGTATTGACTGATTGATTAACTGCGATATTATGGCTTGCCAGATACCCTTATGTTCTCCATTGAACATCAACCACCTGTTTATAAAGCTTTGACATTCAGTATATTTTTTGTTGATGACAGTACTCAGATGTCTGAAAGCCAGTATTGTATGTCTCTGAGAAACTTCAGCTTGCAGTGACTATAATCCATCACTGCAATTTTCTCAGGGAACCCATGCAACAATTTTCTGCAAGAACTTGAATGTATTAGACAGAACTCGACATAATAATGTTGGAGTACACGTTTCTCAAATGGCAAAGGTGTCTTCTCAAAAACTGAACCACTATTTCTAATAAGAAACTTCACGACTAAGCATACCCCGAGTTTCAACCATTCGCCTGGAAGCGATACTTCGTAACAATATTTACATTTATACACTGAGGTATTCAGAAAACAACCACTATGAAATATTAACAAATTTTGTTTCGAACAACTTCTTCATTTTCAGCTCGATTATGAAATGTGCTTCAGTTGATAGGAAAAAAAGGCCTGGTTTACACATTATAGAAGGAAAAACAAAGATATGTTCCTTTCATCTAGGTTCAAGACACCCTATGTTGGAATATAGCTTTTGGGTGACACTCAAGACCACCCGGATTGATGAATGATTAGAGGAGGCATTACGTTTTCTCATCATATTTTTTATTGGTCACAATAAAAATTAACAATTGAATGATAACTTGAGAAGCTATTGGTTAAAAATCAAGTGATAAAGCAATTTTTCAATATCGGGTGTTGTCCCCTTCACCTTGGACAACAACTTCCGTTCTCCGAGGCATTTCAAAAACTGAAGTTCCAATTTAGCCCTGGGGCATGTTATTTCACTCCCCTATGAGCAGAACACTAAGATCATCTGTATTAATTTTTTAAAAAACAGATTAATAGCACTTCTCACACGTCTATTCGTGTCGTACTATCGTCCCAGATATGATAGGATATTGCATATGACGAATACTTAGAGAAAATTCAATGTTTTATTCGATAATTCATAAATTTAAAAGAAATCGTGATATAGAAATGAATGATGGGATAAAATAGAAATATACTTTATTGTCCAAGAAAATAAGTAAAATCTTATTGAAAAAGCTTGTTAAAAATCAGGTATAAGTATATAGCACTTCAAAGAATAAAATAAAAGAAACAATTCAAAAACACAAATAAACAGAAACACAATTTGAGCAAAACTAAGATCACATATCTAATAGATGAAATATAACAATAGAAAATAAAATTTGATAAATTGTAGACAAAATCGTTTGTATAGTCCCTTTCAAAAGATGTAAATAACAAATATACACAATTTGAACATAAGTTCACATGTCATGGCAATAAAATAACATATATCCCAGTATGAAATATAATTTAAAGTATAGATGTCAATATAAACAACAAAAAAAAAACACCTGAGTATATTGAATCACAGCAAAGTTCCATTGTAATATTCAGCAAGATTGCAGTACGCTTTAGTTGCAAGGGCATCTTTAACAAGATTTCTGAACTTTTTATAGCTTTTTTCCTTTCTAATTTAGTAAGGTATGTGATTATACATTAGGTTTTTACGTTCATAAGTCAAAGAATACTTGGTCTGGCTTGTTTTTGGCAGGAAGATGTATTTTATTTTCAGTTACTTGCCGGGTTATGTAATTTGTATGTTCCGGAGTTCCAACCATATTATGTTTTCTGTAAATCAGGCAAACAGTTTCAAGTATGAAAATACAAGTAACAGTGAGAATTTTTTCTCTAAAAAATAATGGTCTGCATGACTCACGCACACCCACCTCGCATAAGTATCTAACCGCTCGCTTTTGCAAAACAAACACTGAATGGAAAAGTTGTTGACTGCAAAATCCACAGAAGGCACTATATCTCAGGTGGTGTTGTGTTTTACCTGAAATATCTAAGTTAAATCCGGTCTGGAAGAACGAAATATTGAAATTCAATGTCAGTCAAAAAAGTTTGTTTTTATTCTCTCTGTTTTAGTTACAACAACTGAACATCAAACTAAATATAATCATATACAGGGTAAATGAGAGAGTAAACAAATAATAGTGAATATACATACTGAACAGGTGGGACTCAATCAGGAAATGGTATATCATTTTTGTTGTGGATGAACTCAGTTCATTTGAAACTATTCGAAGTGCATAACATCGTGATGCCAATTTTTTATTCAAAGCTGAAATATGTTGATCAAATTTTAATTTGTTATCCATGAAGATTCCCAGAAATTTGAATTGCTTTTTATTCTCAAGAATTTGTCCATTCAAGTATAACTTGTTATTATCACAGCTGAAGGTGACTAGGTTTTTTTTTTATATTAAAGCACAAGTAGTTAGAGTTACACCATTTTTTCACTTCTTCACTTCTTAATCACTAGAGAAAGTTTGTTTCATATTAGAAGTATTTTTTCCATGCCAACGGTGCGTGGTGTCATCCGCAAAGATAATAATAATAATAATAATAATACATTTATTATTTACCAGTACATAAAAATAATACAAAATAACTTTACAAAACAAAAGTATCAAATGCAGGTAAATAAAAGGAGAGCAGTTAGACTCTGCAGCCAATTCTTCCACAGCCCCCTTGAGAAGCCAATAAATACATATACACGATAAGAAAAGTAAACTATACATTTTCGAACTCTAACCAAATATTATGTTAACAACTATGATTGTTGAGTAGGATTTCATACATAATGGTAAAAATTCCTTGAATTGAGAGAGTAACCAGGTCATTTACATAATTGAGGAAAAGAATCGGGCTCAGTACTGATCCTTGTGGAACGCCCCATAAGATATCCTTAGTGTGTGATAGTTTTCCGTTTGATCTCACTAACTGATTTCTATCATTCAAGTAAGACCTGAACCAACCAGTTATCACACACTCCTCTAAAGCCATAGTAGTTTAACTTTTGCAAAAGAAGTTCATGATTTACACAGTCAAAAGCTTTGGAGAAATCGCAGAATACTGCAGCTACGACCTCACCATTGTTGAGATGTGTGTAGACATGTTCAAGAAAGGAAAAAATTGCATCATTTGTGCCTTTTGCCTTCTGAAAGCCAAATTGACAGTTGGTTAATATATTGTATTCATGAATAAAAGCTAATACCTTTTTTCACCATTTTTTTAATGATTTTTGAGAGTGTTGAGAGCATGGAGATAGGTCTCAAGTTATTTGGATCTTCTGCATTACCACCTTTGAAAATAGGAATTATAAGAGCTGTTTTTAGACACGAAGGGAATTTTCCAAGGGAAAAGGATTCATTTATAACCATCACTAGTGTATTCAAAGAAAATTCGGGAAGGTTATTTGAAATTTTTACTGAAATTTCATCAATGCCCGTTGCATATTTGTTTTTATTTTCTTGCAAGATTTCTTTCAGGTCTAATAAATTTGTGTCTTCAAAGTGAGAGTTGTTGGGCATATTTACATTATTTAAATAATCCATAGGATTTGAAGTAGAAACGAGGGATGAATTGAGTTTTTGAGTAATTGTGCAGTAAAAATTATTGAGTGTTTCGTGATCTATATTGACGTGTTCTGGAATTGAATTTGATTCATTTCTTAGACTATTCACTATGGCCCAGTTTTCTTTGATTTTATTATCAGCTTTGTTTATTCTACTCTTGTAATGAATTTCTTTTGCATGTTCAATTACCCGTCTGTAAATTTGACGATATTTGTTGAAAAATATTATAAACAAATTATCGGAAAAATATTTTCGTATTGAGTGTAGCGATATCAAGTTGGTCGCAGAAATTTTGATGCCCTGTGTAATCCACGATTTATTTTTTTCTTTAATCTTTATTTTCCGTTTAGGAAAATATTGTACAAAAAGTCTGGTTAATAATCCTTGGAAGGCGCCTATAGAATCGCTTGAAGACAAAACCTCTTCCCATGCAGTTTGCTCGCAATTGTGTTTAAATTTGTTAAAATTTTTGGAGCTGTATATTTTACCAAAAGAATGATTTCTTTGAGTTATTACTTTTGATAGGGAATTTGAAAATTATACCTTCATGGTCTGATAGATCAGCTGAGATCACACTGCACGTCAATTTTTCTTTATCCAGGTTTGTGCAAATATAGTCGATAGTAGTAGATGAATGCTGTGAGACTCGTGTTTGTTCTTGAACTGACATTTTCAATGTTTGTTTGAAGGTGGTTGACAATGTTTCGTGGTGTATTTCATCAATTCGGACTTCCATTGTCTGATATAATATAAATTGATTTGATAACCCTGAAAAAAAAAAACAGAAAGATTCACCGAAAATAACAATTTTATTAAACGAAAAACTGAAATCACACAAATAACATTCAAGCAACAACCAAACAAATAAAATTTGAAATATTAACAAAAGCTGGAAAAATTGAAAAATTAAAAATATTATTAACAAAAAAATGAAAAAATGAAATTAAAATATTTCAAACCTAGTTGATGACTGTTATCACTCGAAGACAATTTTGGATACTAACAATCGAAACGTTGGTACATAATTTGGTTTGAAATCTTTCAATTTTGTTTTTTCATTTTTTTGTTAATAATATTTTGTTATTTTATTATTATTTCAATATTTCAATTTCTTCAGCTTTTATTATCATTTCAATTTTTATTTGATTGGTTGTTGCTTGTATGTCATTTCTTTGTAATTTCAGTTTTTTGTTTAATAAAATTGTTATTTTCGGTTGATCTTTTTGGTTTTTTTCAGGGTTATCAAATCAATTTATAATATATTAGACAATGGAAGTCCGAACTGATGAAATATGACATTTTCATATGATAAGAGCGATGTGTCGAGTGCCTGAGTAGATGCAGAATTTTTGTCATCATGATTCATGTTGAGATCTCCAGCTATAATAAGCTGAGAATTGACTAGAAGGTTTGACAAAAAAATCTCCAATCTATATAAAAAACTGTGACATTACACATTGGTGGTCTATAAATACAAATAAAAAAGATATGTTTTTTAGTATCATGTGATAACGAGAATTCAAATTCCTTTTGAAGGAAATGAAAGAGGATGGAACAAAACTGAATACAGGATTCGTTTGAGTGTCATGCAGAAACTGTTTCATCACAAGGTGACATGAAACTAGCCTCGTTGAGAAATATGTTCGATGTGAATCAATCTGGGATAAATTTACTTCCAATTAACGAATAGATAATAATTTCGAATGAAAATTAAGAAGTTATTCAAGATAAAAATTTGCTATCATATTATCAAAATCAATTCTCGGATCTTAGAAAAACTGTCAACACTGAAATGAAAGCAGCATAGAGTCAATTTACAAACATAGCTGAAAATAATATTTTATCTGTCAGCTCGACTTTCTGGTTTTTCATACACAGTGAAAAATGCCATTCGCGTATACCGGGTATAATGAAACTCAGTGATGAGTTATTCGATAAGCCTGGGGATATTGTCAATGGATTCGCCAAGTACTTCAGAAGTTTGTACTTGGTGTCTGACGAGAATATGATTCGTGAAAATCCTCATGATTCTGATTCAGATACATTAAACATCCCTGCCTTCTCTAGAATCGATATTGTTACTGCTTAAAAAAATTAAAAAATAAACTCACCGTAGTCCTAGTCTTGTGATAAAGGACTGTATCGACGTTCTCTCTATAACTCTAATAGACATATTCAACTTAACAAGTCTATGTTGTTTATTTAGACTTTCAGAAAGCCTTCGATCAAATAGACCGTTATGTTCTTCTCAGCAAATTGACAAAATTGGGATACTCTAACTAACTGCTTACCTAATTGAATCTTATCTAGTTAATAGAAAACAATCCGTCGAATATATATCTTTCAAATTGTCTCAGTACGTAGTTACGTCTGGGGTACCAAAAGGTTCTAATCTTGGACCTCTTTGATTTTCAATTTTTATTATTAATCTGGCAACCTCTTCAGATATTTCTAGCCTACTATTTGCAGATGACCAGGAACTATATTATAAAATCGACGACTTTACTGACTGCCAACGTGTACAACATCAATTATATGAATTAGAATTAATTGATAGTTCAACAAGAATTTTTTGAACCAAATATCCTGATTGATATAGAAGTTATTTCTATATGAAATGAATCAATCCTAGTTAACCTACAGTTTACCGAAAATTTAACGATGGTTGCCCATCATTACCTCTTCAGTAGCAGGTTTCTATGAAAAATAAAACTGACTCCTCCTGAATCAATGATTCATATTCATATTCATCACCAGGTTGAGCATTGTCACTCAAAAATTTCAGATGCAGAAAATGATATATTTTCATAACAATGAAAAAAATAACATTGTCATAACTCGTCCGTTACACTTTTACATAACACAACATAACAAAAACGTTTACAAAAAACTAAAGGATGGTCCAACAAAATCAATTGAACAAAAAATTTATAGAACATTGGCTAAATATAAAGACATGCTAACCAAAACAGAACGCACTCAACTAATTTCTCATTTTAGTAAACCTCCACATTTCTATGGTTTACCAAAAATACATAAACCTAATGTTCCTTTAAGACCAATTGTAAGTTCCATTGCATCTCCCTGTCAGAAATTAGCAAGATACCTTTTGGAAATTTTGAAACCAATTTCAGGAAACAGTAATAGTTTCCTAAAAAATACAACCCATTTCATAGATAAACTTAAACACATAACACTCAGTGATGGTGATGTTCTGATGAGATTTGATGTTGAAAGTCTTTTCACGAATGTTCCTGTTGATAAAACTGTTCAAATTGTCAAATCCAGGTTGGAAAATGACTCAACTTTAAAACATCGAACGAAGTTGGATGTTAATTCTATATTAGAATTTTTAAAATTATGTATAGACAAAACCTATTTTCAATATAGAGATGATTTCTATCAACAAGAATTTGGCATGGCTATGGGTTCCCCTTTATCTCCCATCTTAAGTAACATATATATGGAGTATTTTGAAGAATCTTTTGTTGAAACTTATCAGAATGGTCCCAAAGTTTGGTGGAGATACGTTGACGATATTTTTGCTATTTGGAATAGAAACAACGATGACCTGAATACTTTTTTGAATTATATCAACGAGCGGGAGCCGACAATAAAATTCACAATAAAGATTGAACAAGATGGTCGACTCCCTTACCTTGATGTAATGTTGGAGAAGTCATCAGATCAACTTGATACAAATGTTTATCGGAAAAAAACACATACAAATAAATATCTCCACTATACATCAAATCATCATGCGAGTGTTAAAAAAGGTATAATAAATTGCCTTTACAAAAGAGCTAAAATGATATGCAATTCAACTGAAAATCTCAATAAAGAAATATCATCAATTAAATCTGTTTTGAAAGATAACGCTTATCCAGATTCTTTCATAAATTCAACGATAAATTCAATAGAAAATAAAGAGTCAATTAAAAACCAAACGAACATACAAACAGCTTCACAAATTCAACAACATCCAACTCAACAATTACCGACTCAACATCCAACGACACCTTTTACAACTAACGTTATGCCTTACATTCCAAGACTATCTGAAAAAATAAGACGAATTGGAAATAGATATGATGTTAGAACTACTTTCAGAACAAAAAATACACTGAGATCTATACTCACACATACAAAACCCAACAACACTGAAGAAAAAACAAAAAATTGTATTTATAAAATACCTTGTTCTTGTGGTAAAAGTTACATTGGTGAAACCTCAAGACCATTGAAAGTGCATGAGAATGAACATCGAGATTATATAAAAAATAGACAATTGACAGGATCAAAATCAGAACACATTTTAAAATCAGACGGTGAACATCGGGTGGAATGGAATAGGACAAGAAAGATTACCAATGAGCCTCATTCTAAGAGACGTAAGCTAAAAGAATCAGCGTATATTCTCATGTCTGGAGAGAATTGTATCTCGAATAGCTCCTTAGAAATAGACCGTACTTGGCTACCCATCTTGAAGAAAACTTTGGACAGTGGCGAAATGGCAACAAACTGATATCGGAGAGTACCTTGTATTACATCGAATATTTCAGTTGTCAATCAACAACATTGACATAATTTCATATTTCAAAACTTCTTTGACATCTGTCGAAGAAGTAAAGAAATAAGCTCTCAAAAAAAGGAATAACTGCGTATATATTCGAATTTTTATCTATTTCTGAAGACGGAGGCAGATTTTGGCCTCCGAAACGTAAAAGATAAGTATAATTTCTTAATAATTTTTTTTGATAGGCAAAATTGTGAAATACGACAAGTAACTGATAAATAGAAGATTTTTTTTGTGAAAAATACTTTGATTTTTACGCAGTAACTTATCGGGGTAAACTAAAAAGTTTGCCCTTCTACACTTGTATAAAGTTCTCCATTATAATTTTTATAATTTTTATATTTTTTCAGATTGTGGAAGGTAACAATTACCCAAAAAAAGGTCGATAAAAAACAACGATACACTTTTCCAACAGTGAATCAATCTGAGTGTTCAACCACCGACTGTATTGTCCATACTATCTTATACATATACATACATTTATTATTATTTTGTAAGAGTGAAAACTTCAAATACTTGGAAATAGATGACCAGTTTATATCATGGAATATTATCAAAACAGACTGGGGGTACATTCCCTACAGCGACTTGATACTCACTCAGACAAACTTCAATGTGGTTCCCAGAAAATTTATATCGTAAACTAATTGAATATTTGTTTTGAGAAAGACGACCTCTCAGCCAATTTTCCAGTCGTCACACACACAACCAATTCCATTCTCAAACTTCATCAATATATTTGCTTTCAACTTTCGATAGGAGTAGTTTTCGACGATTTGTTCAAATTATCACAGGAGTTGAACTCTCTAAAACGAGCTTTTGAGAAATTATTCGGTTCGCAGAATACCATGTGTAGTTTTAAATGATAGTTTCTGAATTAATAATTGGATTTTGCATGAATCGACTACAGTATCAGCTGCAAAATACTTGCTGGCAATCAGCATAAATCAGCTTCCCTATTACTTCCGTTTAAAATCATTTATTATTATTCATTATTTGAAATCATTGTTATTTTTGCGGTAATTTGCGACCATTTTTCAAAATGTTCAGAATAAGGTAGGCTGAACCAGAATCCAGCTCAAGAGTGCTTTCATACGACTCACTAATCAACTGAGTGGAAATTTTGCAGAATACATTTTTGTACTGTTTTTTGCGATATTCTTTTTCATCGATTTATGGGATTATTGAATGTTGATCATCATTTTCATACATAACTGAGAAATGAGTCACCCTTATGCAAAAATACTTTTGGAAACTTCATATAATAATCAACCAAACAGACGTGTTCACGGAGCCTTACGTCAAAATTTCTACCGGTTTAGCCTGTATATACCGCAGACCATTCGCCACACACTATTCTATATACCTGATTTTTTCATTATATCTCGTTTTGGTTTTGCATTGAACAGAGTTATGTCTGAATTATTATTACTCATGAAAGCTGTTGATATTTTGTAGAGAAGTAATTTTGAATATTTTCTGAAAGTTTACCTGAGTAGTTAATGCTACTATACTTGACTATATTCTGTTCTCGGCAGTGTTTCATGAGTTTCACCTGATATTATCTTTTGGTACCTAATTGTTTACGGCAATTTGCTTGATTATTTTCAGTTCATCTTGGAAGAGTATCAAATATAAATATCCCAACCAGTAATTTATTCAAGATTCAAATCCTTGAAACACAGTTCTGAATTCAGTATATCTAGCGGACAGATTATCAAATTTGAATATCAAAAATAATATCAAACTAATATCATTCGACCTAAAAAACATGTTTTCTAACATTCCAACAGACGAATGTCTTCCCCTCATGAAATACATTTAGATAAGAGTAATGAAAATCCATAAATAACTTCCGAATTTAGCAAACTCCGTGACACATGTCTTGTAGCGTTTATAAAAACGTACTGTACATTTCATTTCATTTTTATTCCACCGAAGGTAATCCTAATTGATTTTAAAGAAAGTTTCCTGAGAAGTAGGCAATCCAATTCACACCTTTTGCCTCGCTAAAATTTTCACTTCTCATTACACGTATGATAATTAGTTTCTGGTAAGGATTGGTAAGTTTTCTTTCCAATAGGACCGATTCAATCGGATTCCTTCGAGGTAGATTTTTTATTTTCGTTAAACCGAAAGTCAGGAATGCCGTGTTGCCAAAATTATTTGGGTGAATTCCTCAGAATAGACTTGCGCGGTAGGTGATCCTTGATCATGAGAACGGCAAGGAGATGTGCCATTTTGGAAAGGGGAGTGATGAACGAGAATCTCGAGAAGGGATTTGTTTAGTGGTGAGCCGTGTGGTCCAATTTCAAGGATTTGAACGATATTGTTTCGGATATAGTTCCATATATAGATTTTAAGAGTTCCATAAATGGTTGCACTTTTTGAGGATTCTACTGGGTCACAACCACTTTTCCAGAACGAGCGACGCCATATCTTTAAAAATGTTATTCGTGATTTTTTTGGTTAACAGAACCCTTCGTTTAGGAAGGTATGAAAATTTATTTCGATCCTTTCAATTGCATATGAGGTTTACCTTTCAGTGAATGGAACTTTCGAATGAATTTGCATTATAGAAATTGTTTTTTCAGGGTTTTAGTATTGGAGACTTTTTATAATAGTTGTAGCGTATACATTTTTTTTAAACAACTGCACAAGCTAACGGCAGCTCTTCGTCAGGCAGCACTGGGTCATGGATTCAAAATACATGATTTTATTATTATTTCTACGTTACCTTTTATTTTTTGATGGTCAATTGCCATGGAGTGCAACTGAAGTTTTTGGTGTTGTGGAACTCAGAAACCTTATGAGTAGGTATTAACAGAGAGTAATGAAATGAAAGTTTAAAATACCCCATTAAATTTTAATGATAACCCAAATACATGATATACAATTAGATGAGTATATACAATAAATAACGATTTTTTTTATACTGATCAGTCTTTCAATTTTTCGATTTTCAACCGGTTTGATGATACCATCTTGTAATATCAATGTAATATATTGAAAATAGGAAAATTATAATTTTCAATCAGATGATACCCATATATAAAATAACTTCAGAACATACTCAAAACTGGTGAAACTGACCTCAATAAATCTTCACAAGGTAGTGATGACATAATGGTGGATATAATGTTTTTCGTTCATCTGAATGGAAGCTCAGACAAAAATATAGAATCAGGAATGATCAAAATAAACTGGACTCGACAACATATGGGCTCAAAACCAAATGGGCTCAGTAATTGAGCATCTCAGCGACTGAAGGGTGTTCAGTATCACGATGATCCATCAAAATCTGCTGCCTTTCGCATTGAAAAAAAATGAAAATTCGGGAACCAGGAAGCTCCAAAAGTATGTCCCAAAACAAAGACCCTGTGAAATAGGAACATTTTACTTCCCATTTCATGTTTATTATTTTGCATGAACGGAAGGAATTTGAAATTGTCCTTCCGATGTAGAACGGTTTTTTTAAAACTTTTTTTTTACATACCTCTGGACTCCAGCAGCATTTCAAATCACGATAGGTCTTCAAACAAATAAACGGATGGAATACTGACTGTACTTGATAAACTTATCATCAAACACCAAAAATAGAGCAGATCAATATGAGGACTAATCCTCTCAACAGATACTGCACGACTTTCCATTTTTCTACAAATTAATAAAAATGGCAATCTTCAAAACTTTTTTTGTTGAACAAAAACTAACTTGAACTCTAAAACCTTCGGCTTCAGTTGAAACTTTGCCCAACGTACAGAAGTGTAATATCCATCTCTCTTCAACACATGTCAGAATGAGTACAGAATGAGTAAAAGGTTATGAACAATTAAAGGTCGCACCATGAACATTGGATGAACGAGATTGGATGGTTTCATACTGACGCAAGAGCAGAGGATGGTACGGAGATGACAACTAGATTGGGTCAACCTTGAAGGTGAATAACATGTTATTCAAATTCAAACAATGAACACCACTCCGGAAAGATTACTTGAGATTCAGTATGATCAAAAACATCAAATGTTATGATTATCACAACAATACAAAGAAATGAACAATTATATACATGGTATAATACATCAGGTGAGTGAGATAGTATAGTACTAAACAAATTCATCAAATAAAGGTAATTACGATTGAATTATAAATCTATTTTATTTCGTTACAGAAAATGGTTCAGATTCTGCACATTAGATATAGAAAGCTAAACTTATGTGTACTTCCAGGAGACAACAGGTAAGCTTTAGAATATCATTCAGTTGAAGAATCGATAAATGTATTTTGGTCTTATTTTAGGTTATCACAACACTGTACTACCGGGAAGTAGATTCATCAACGAAAACATAGTGATACTGCATCAATTCACAAATAAAGCTATGAATTTTATGCTGTTCAATTTTATATCATGGTATTGATTAGTTCACATATATCAAGAAAAGAAAACAAATAGTATTTAATTTTTATGTTATTTTAAAATTAAATGCTACATAGTTTTCCTGCAGAAGAGCTTCTACAGAACTTGTCTGGAATCATTAAAGAGGGAAGAACAAGGGCTTTTATCTCTGATTGCCTTACGGAATAGATTTTCAGTTAATTTAACGAATGGTGGGTTTTTAATTCGTCCAGGTCGATAAATTTCATTGTCCACGTCCACAAGATAGTCTAAGTCTATTTTATCAATTAGAAAAGTACGTGATCCAAGTCTGTCCCATTCCTGGTCGAAGAAAACTGCATCTACAGCTCGACGAGAAACTAACAAGCAAATATTACTTCCACTTGACTCATTTTTCCTAAAATAGCTACTAACAGGCGTAGGCGCATCGGTGTCAACAGGTACTTGTGAATGGAAGAAAACACCTCAATTTTCGTTTTACAAATGATACCAAACACGTTGCCAACTATCGGTGAATTCAGCCAGAAAGTCAATCACTATATCAAACAATCACTATATCAAACATATTTCAAAGGAGCATCCCTTACCATCTAAATAAATGAATCTTCGGGACAACCGGTATGTGTTTGAATCAATAAAATATTTACACCCCTATATACATCAGTTATCATAGTGAAGTCCCAGTTAATGTGTGAATTAACTAAGTAATTCCCTTTTCAACAGAAAGCCAGATGGAACACTATGTACCCAACGTGAATCAAATAGTTGATAAGAGTATAAAATAATTGACACTGGAGCAGAAGAACTCTAAGAATCTGTCTCGCTAAGACATCACTATGAAAATTCTACAAGTATTCAACTTCTAGTTGAATCTAGTACTGAATGGGAATTTAAAATAGTCGATGTTATCGGTTCAAATGGTTAGATGACGGGACGAGTCAAATTGATTCGAATGAAACATATAGGGGTCTTTTTATCTACAGGAATCATCAGTGAATGTGGGAAAAAATACACTAACCCCGGAAAGGGAGTTTCTTTTACAAGTTGGGACAAAACGACTCTTACCATGGATGCCTCAGCCTGCCTTTGATTAGGTTATACAGGGGCCCAATAATGATATCCACCTGAGACTCGATTCCGGGACAATCTGGATGATAACCTCAAATTCCTCTTGAAGAGATGATTATGGATCGAGGCCAAAAATATTACCACAGATCCAACTGTTCTATCCAAAATCGTCAAATACTGTTTTGCAGGAGTATTCCCATTTAAGGATTATCGAATATCTCAAAAACCCTGCTAAACCAGCAACAGATCACCTTTCGTCCAGACTCTCACCGTTCAATCTGAAATCTCCCAGTAACCTCTCAAATGTCATCCACTTGACGACAGCCCTCAGTTGCCGGTCCCTCTGCACGTAAGTTCCAACATATCCGGTAGATGTCACTTTCCCGTCATCTCTACGTTGACTCGACCAAATAACTAATTCAGTACTTGATTCCGTAGATTAACACAACACTACATAATTTATTCACACATAAAATGCACATATAACCGATAATCTATTTACAATTCACGGAAATGCTCTCCTCGCTGAGTAGTCGAACCACTCGGTTCATCTAACCGAACGCGCTCCTGACAGACTTCCATGCAACAGACCTACACCCTCAACCAAAGTTAGCTGTCACGGCTGTCGTGTCAATGCTGTCAAGCACTGTGATGTTTACGAAAATGAGAATGTTTATAAAAGACCTTCAATATAACAGAAAAGGGAAATGGCTTCAGATACGGCATAACATCTCAACAGAGTACTAAATTAATCGATATTGATTTCTGACCGTCAACATTATTCCAACCTGAACAGTGTCATTTTACAGATTTTCGATATCCCATCAGGTAAATATCGGTACAAGAGTTCAATAACTGGATTTGAAATACAGGGCAACATAATGACGACTCCTAAAATCTGTAGCCAGTGATTTGTACTATCGAAATGAATGAAACCATGTCCAGTAATACTTGACAATCCCACACAAGTATAGCCTGTCTTTGGGATGGAAATCCAGTAAAAACCGAGATGGAAGGCAGTAGGACTTATCTCTCATTCATGACAAACGAACTGACAAGTATATTTGTGTTTTTAGGGTAGAGTCTACAATGGAGTCAGGCGTTTTATCGTATCGAAGCTGTGTAAATAGAATAACCTTTTCTTGAGAAGTGTACCTTGAGATATTGCAATAATAAAGAATTACAGCGTTTATACCAAGTGTTGAGTTAACTAGGTGACTTGTGCTAAGTGAAATTTACAACGTAACAATTAATCTTATGGGTAATACTTTTCCTGGTATTTTTACCTGGACTATCCTTAGGTAAATGAAAGCGTACTTTCAATTACAATAATTATTGAGTTATTACAATTAGTTTTACACATGATTAAATGACAAATTTGGAACACATTCTGATTTTGATTTCTACTCTTATTAACTAGCCAGTATTTTGTGAATATCAAGTATCTTCAGAATATCTGATTTTTCATAGATTACTTCATTGCTGTGATTTAAAGAACTCAATTTGATTAGATTTGGTTTCACAGTCGGCCAGGTCATGTATCATTTATTTTATAGGCTGTGTGGCGCCCAACTTAGATCTTTATAAAAGAAATTATTCAATTGCTGAAATTTCAGAAAACTGAAAAGTTTTTTTGAACGAAATCCATAGTGCACACCGATGAAGAGCTGCCGTACGCATTGTGCCTATCTTTCTAGTAAATCTATTATAATCTTCATATTACAAGAAAGATAAGGTCACAGTCTGACACAAAATTTCTCCAGAAAATAGAAAATACACGTATCCTTTATAACCCCCTCTTGGTTATAAAGGTTGATTTTGATGGTTCAAACAGACACATTAATTAATTTTAAAACTTTCTCAATAGTCTGCATATCAAAATTAAATTCACAGTAGAAATCGAACAAAACAAGGAGCTTAACTTCTTAGATTTGAATATTTTAGAAGACAATAATGGTTTTTAATTCAATATCTATATCAGAAACTGCAGAGAAAACAATATAGTTGAGTATAGTAGCATCAACTACTCAGATGAACTTTCAGAGAATATTCAAAATAACTTCTGTAAATACAAAATATCAACAACTTTCATAAGTGATAATGATTCAGGCAGAACTGTGTTTAATGCAAAACCCAAACGAGATAGAATGATCAGGTATATATAGAATAGAGTGTGGCGAATGCTCTGCAGTATATACAGGTCAAACTGGTAGAAACTTTGACGTAAGGCTCCATGAACACGTCTGTTTGTACAAAAAATGTGCAATGTATGAACAACTTCAATAATCAGAACACAAGTAAAGATAACTTCAAAATCCTACATATGTAATAAAGGGAAAAAATACTTTGTTGGAATCCATGGCAATCAACAAATCAATTGAAAACCAGAAATAAATACCCCTAAAGGAGCAACTCGATTTATGTAGGTGTCTACTCTTGAATTCGTAAGTTTAAAAACCCCTATAATCTTCAGTATTGAATTTTGAATTTGTCACCCTGGTTCGTTCAACTACCTGTCCTTCAATTTCACCTCAAAACTCCCGATATAACCGAGTTTTCAAATTTCACAGTTCAGTTTTATCCTTGATAATGGGGTTAAATCCAAAAACGGTCGTATAAATACAATTAACTAGTGATAATTAAACAAACGTGTTTTTACTCATTTCTTTAAAGTGATCATGAATTACCACAGAATAAACAATTCATCGATCACATCCGATCGAGAGTCGATAATTAATCAGTCTATCAACTCATCGGTCTTGTCGATTTCGATAAAACTCCCAAATGTCACACCACCTCAACCTTTTGAACGTTTGATCCTGATTTGTAGCCACTTAGAAAATCTATTAGAATTGTTGGGACAACACGCAATTCCACTAATGACACGCCATCCTTCCATTTGAGAGATTAACGTTTATTAGATTTCGATGTTAGAAACAAAAACTGACATTCATTTATGAAGAAAGTAGATTTTCATTGGAGTCCATGTAATATACCTACACACCTTTGTTTCAGAGAATACAGTTCAATAATCTGTTTGAAATCTGTTTTTTTTTCGCTAACCAGCTGTCGCACCCTTATGAACGTCAACTCTGAAAAGTCGAATCTTGTGCGAGATGAGGACTAACGAGGTCTTATCTTTCAACGTGTGATTCCCAGCATATATAATGAAATTGTCTATTGAAAAAATATACCATGAACGTCCTACTTAACTAACATGAATGACCATACCTACTAACGGTATGGTCATTCATGTATATGAAAAGTTTGATTGATTGGAGAAGTAATTTGAATAAAAGTTGAATAAAAAAATTTAGTCATGGTTTACTGTGACCATATTAGGTTTCAACCAAGTAATTTTTCGAGGTGGTTTCAAAGTACTGAATAATTTAATCTATATTTTTTGAATCAGTCTTTGCAATTAGAGAAAAATTTTCAGTGAAATTGCATTTTTTTTTGAAAATTTCAATCCGATATAATATAGTAAATTCAAAAAGAATCATCTCATTCAATTCAGAAAATGAAAAATGATATCACACTTTCTGCTCTATATCATACTCTGAATCTGAATACGCGAACATTTATTGAATTTCTAGATGGAAAATTTCAACATTGCGCTAGAAACAAAAACCGTTGCATCATCTTTGGGGATGTCAAAGTGCCACTGAACTCACCTCGGTTACTTTGGCAATAAAGTTTAGCAATATTTCATATTTCCTATTCGCTATCCCGACACAGTGAAAAATATATTTTGAAGGCATCATGGATATTTGAAATGACGGAAATTATAGAAAAATGAAAAATCCGAGCAGGGGGCAGTATATATACCTCTGTCAACATTTTAATCAGACACCTTGCAGCCTTTATATTTTGTTATAGTGTTAACGAAAGGAAACGAAGGCATATAGCAGTGAAATCAAAAAACTGGCCGTCGGAGGCGGTACAAATCCACCAATGTTTTTATAAGAGTCTCTGCCACCTTCATATTTTGGTATAGTGTTAAAAAATGGAAACGAAGAAATACGTCAGAGGTGGAATAAAAAAACCGGCCTTCGGGGGCGGTACAGATCCAGCAATATTTCTATCAGAGACTCTGCCACCTTCATATTTTGATATAGTGTTAAGAAATGAAAACAAAGAAATTCGTCAGAGGTTGAATCAAAAAACCGGCCGTTGGGGGCGGTACAGATCCAGCAATACTTTTGTTAGAGGCCAAGTCACTTTCATGTTTTGTTACAGTTTATTGAAGAGAAATGGCAGATAGGAAATTAAAGCCGGCACATGCAAAATAAATACAAAATTATAACCAATGAATGGCAATGCAAACTAATTATATTACTTATTATAATCTCAAAAAAAAATGTAAATACCATCCTAAAAAATGCAATTATATCATAAATCAAAGTCAACGCAAACTAAATTTCAGAACAAAACAATCTCAAAACACAAAATATCTTAAAAATCTATATCGAAAGCCATTTGACATACACATCACACATCATCATTTTGAAGCTCCTACAATATCTCTACTAACTACAAAATGGCGGCACATTCGATAATTACCTAAATACATCGATGTTTAACTTCGATAATTTGAAGAAATAAGTTGATTTCAGTTCAGAAAATGTTCGGAATGGTTGCCTTGAACTTTTTGAAATCAGAACTGCTCAACTGATATTTCACGTCGAATATTTCCGAAAATTTTAACGTCGATATTTCTTCAAATATTTATTATTATCTGCTGTATATCCAATATTGGAGCAAGTTCAGTTACGTACAACTTTTGTGCTTCAAATAGCCCCATAAAAAATCAAAAGGTTTCAAATCTGGCCAGCGGGCCCTCTAATCACCAAAATCGTTGAAGCGAATCTGTACGAATATTGCTGGATCTGCACCGCCCCCGACAGCCGATTTTTTGATTTCACCTCTAACGTATTTCTTTGTTTCCATATATATGAAGGTGACAGAGTCTCTAATAAAAATATTGCTTGAACTGTACGGCCCCCGACGGCCGGTTTTTTTATTTCACCTCTGACTCTTGTCTTTATTTCCATTTCTTAACACTATACCGAAATATGAAGGTGGCAGAGTCTCTAATAAAAATATTGCTTGATCTGTACAGCCCCCGACGGCCGGTTTTTTGATTTCACTTTTGCCATATTTATTCATTTCCAGTTGCGACCACTATAACAAAATGTGAAGGTGGCAGAGACTCTAATAAAAATATTGCTGGATCTGTACCGCTCCCGACGGCCGGTTTTTTATTTCATGTCTGACGTATTTCTTTGTTTTCATTTTACAACCCTATACTAAAATTGAAGGTGGCAGAGTCTGTGATAAAAATTTTGCTTGATCTGTACCGCCCCCGACGGCTGGTTTTTTGATTTCACCTCTGCATATTTCTTTATTTCCAGTTGTGACCACTATAACGAAATATGAAGGTGGCAGAGACTCTAATGAAAATATTTCTAGATCTGTACCGCCCCCGACGGCCGGTTTTTTTATTTCACATCCGACGTATTTCTTCGTTTCCTTTTGTTAACACTATAACAAAATATGAAGGTGGCAAGGTGTCTGATTAAAATGTTGACAGAGGTATTATATATACCGTCCCCATTTAGTTTCCACTATTTTCTATAATTTCCGTCATTTCAAATATTCATGATGCCTTCAAAATACATTTTTCACTGTTTCGGGAAAGAGAATAGAAAATACGAAATATTGCTGAACTTTATTGCCAAAGTAACCGAGGTACTGAACTCAAGAAAACTGTTACAAAATATTTTGTAGTTATTGAAGAAACTTCTGAATTCCACCCCATTCTACGAAGTATTGATTATTTTTTGATGTTATTCTTCTACATAATTTGTTATTTTTTCACCCAAGCAATGTTACCTGTTCCAACAGCCCCTTAAAACATATACATAACGTCTTCCACCGATTCTAAATATGACATCAGTAAAAATAGATGTCTCCGTCTGTATCTGACTTCTCACTATACGTTAATCATTATGAAAAACCACCCAATGACTTAACAAAAATAAAAACATATTGACGTCTATTTGTATACCTAACTGTGGAATGAATGAAAATAATCAGAATAATCATTATGGACTTTGAATAGATGTCCACATTCTGATTGTGATTTATTTGGAATACAACTGCATCCTGCTCAGAAGAATCCCAAATCTGTGAAAATAGATAATAGATATTTGAGTAATGTTACAATCTACAAGTTAAAATTGGCGGAAAGGAGAAATTTGGTGCCGCTAGAGTCAAGAAGAGTATCTTTACTAACTTCACACATAGCATAATCGTGCGAGTCCATTTCAACTGGGAATACATGTTTTGTCAGAGGCTGAGGCTGCATTCCACTGGCTGATTGGAAAAAACTTTAAACCCCGAGCTCGCGGAGCAATAAGACTCAAATCCGAATGGTTTCGAATTTCCATGAAAGTGAAGTTTTCTGCAGTTTGTTTATGTTTCCTTTTCTAGTGGAATTCACCTACCTGACACACAAAATCAGGTTACAGAATTTTCCCATGAATTGATGAAGAAAGTTTCCTTTTCCAAAAATTTGAAGTCCACCAGTAAGGATTATAGTTTTTCATGTGACTGAAATTTCATTTCGTAACTCTTCCAAACAGTGTGTCTCACTTTCCATGAAAATACTCCCGTATCTTATGCAATTACTGGAGTGGAGCTCTGTATATTTTAGAATCGGTAGATATACCAGCGACGAGCCTGAATCTTATCTAAGGTTGATCTGAGTGACATAAACTGCACGATAGGAAAGATGAAATCATTCAGTACTGGGAAAAATAGTATTAGGGAACTATATAGGCTCAAAATTCCAATGAACTCGGAATCAAATTTTCGCTAACAAATGTTCAGTTCTGAGAAAACCGATTTGTTCCACTCCTCATGAAAACACCGTATTTATTGGAATGAAACTCGGTGAACTGAGGAAACATTTTGTCAACTGAAATAAAAGTACTTACCTACATATTGCAAAATCGAAATAACCGTTAGTTTTCAAGAAAGAATTGTAACTGAATAAGCAGCTAAAATTGAGATCATTTACAAACTTGCTGAATCTATTTCGAAAAATTCAATTACACCCATTTCAATGAATGAAAAGCAAGTGTTGCCCTTAGATTATCATGGAAAACAATCGCTTATCGATTTATACTGTAAACTTGACAACACTATCGAAATATCTTGTTGTATCAACTCCCAGACCAGTTTCCGTTACTTTTGTTGTTTCTAGCATTATTGCTGTTTCTTGTATCTTCGTTGTTTATCCTGTGTTCTCATTGTTCTCTTGTTCCAGTGCTCGTGTTGGGTATTGTTCCGGTGCTCCAATTGTTTTCTGTACATGAGTTCCTCTTCACATTTGAATATTTTTGAAGCTCCTATTCCAATGATTTCAGCTCATTTTGATTACCAACAAAGCACGTTGAAGCTGTTTTAATTGTTGGTGAAGGCGCGAGGTATTAGTGTGAAGCGGCCTTTGAATTCAATAGAAGACACCTGCTAGAGATAGCTGCACACCTTGGAACTGTCTATGAAATATATAATCTTCATCTCGTGATGTTATTCAGATTGGTGTTGCTGAGACAAAATATCTTATTCCCAAACTTCAATGTCCGCCTTCGAGGATGACATCGTTTCATGTGAATTAAATTTTATTCTTTTCATATACTATATTGTGTAGCGTTTCTGTGAATAATATCTGATTCAATTCTATACCAAATGCTTGGAGAACAAACTGCATAAAAAAGGTGGTTTTTGTATAATTCAATGTTCATATTGAAGTAGCTGTTTCGAAGTGGGCTTTTTTCTCCAGTTTGTATTTGTAAGTAATTGCTATGCATTATCTTCACATTTTTGTAAATGGTTCAAAATTCATTTATTTCTCCCTCTCCTTCTCCTTTCTCACAATTTTTTGTATATAGTTGCAGAAGTGAAAATCAAAAATATTTGTTTGTCGAATCAGCAATCCTCATTCTATTTTTGTCAGATACATTATCAATTGGTGCAATACAGTTTCCTTGGATTATTCTCCAACCTCGTATGTATGAATTTAGATGTGAAATCATAGGATCCGGCTTTCTCTCGGTGTAGATACTACACCAAATCAGGACGGATTTCGTCGAGTGATGCACAAGGATGCTCAGAATTAGTGATCAGAGTTTACTGACAGCTCCACAATGCACAAAACTCGGCTAACAGCACCTCAAATTTGAAATCCAAATTGATCACAAATATCCAAAAAATACAAAAGATTTCATTTTCCCCGCCATCAAATTTTATTGTGGAATATTGGAATGAAAAAGTACAATACAGGAAAACTTTTCTATTCACCACATAAACACAACAAGACGCGGGATTGGATGAAATAGAATACAAGTTGAGTTGCGATAAACAAATTACATGTAGCCTGTACAGACTCTTTTTCGTCTCTCTTCAAACAATAGCTTGCTTGATTTTCACGAAGTGTCACGTAATTGTGGACACTAGTTTCTGCCTAACGTTTCAGATTCTCACCTATAGAAATGAATATGAGTCAAATAATGTGAGAAAACACAATGAGCTCCATGAAATATTGTCAGCAAAAATATAATACATGCATTTAGAAACTAGCTCAACGGCAAGAGTATGACAAACTTCAATTTTTTCGAAAAAGTTTTTATTTGTTCATAAATTTCTCCTGCAAAGTAATTCCCTTTACATATAATACACTTGTGCCGGCATTTTTCTTCAACCCTCGAAGCAGTTCTGATATGCAGTTTTTGGTTTGTCGCCAAATGCCGTACTTTCATGAGTCTCTCCAATTTTCAAAACAGAAAAAAGTCGCAGGAGCCAAATCTGGTGATAATGGTGGCTGAGGTATGGTAACGGTGTTGTTTTTGGCAAATATATCAGGAACCAGCAATGACGAAGTGAGCAGATGCATTATTGTGATGCAAAATCCATGAAATATTTTTCCACAACACGAGGCGTTTTCTTCGTATTGCTCCTCGCAAGCGGCGAGATAATACTCCATGTGGCAAGAAATCCTGATACACTACGCGCCGGTAATCGATGAAAGTAGTGGGTAAAGCCTTGACATCTGATCGAACATGTCGTGCTTTCTTGGTATTGACTTTCCTGGGCTCTTCCATTGGGACGATTGGACTTTGATTTTGATGTTATAACCATATACCCACGATTCGTCACCAGCAAAACTAGATATCCATTGACGTCATTGAATAATTCCTGAGCGATGCTTATGCGACGGTTATTTTGGTGAAAATTCAGCAAATTTGGAAGGAACTTTGCTGCCACATGCTTCATGCCCAAAATTTATGAAAAAATTGCATAGCATCTCGATATACCGAGATTCTCAGCAACTTCTTTAATAGTGATTCGACGATTCTCCATAGCAATTTTCTTCACTTTCTCAACAGTTTACCTGGTTGTTAATGTACTAGAGCGTCCAGGTAAATCGTTGTCATTCACATCCTATTGACACAGCAGGTGTTGACGAGATTCCTATGAAAGTATTTGGAGGAGTTGCTAATTTGACGAAAAACTTACCTATCCTAATCAATAAATCAGTAGAGGAAGGTATTTTCCAAACCAACTAAGAATTTAAAAAGTCATGTCAGTTTATAAAAAACGGGATCCCACAGCTATGGAAAATTATCGTGGCATATGTGTTCTGAGCTCTATCTCGAAAATAATGGAAAAAGCAATTCACAACAGAACGGTAAGTTTTCGGAACAAAATAATTTGATAAGTTCTTGTCAACACAAATTTAGAAAAAAAAAATCAACCGAAACAGCATCAACTGATATGATTCAATATATTTTTGATGGCATAAAGAAGGATACTATAAAGTTGGAATATTTTTTGATTCAAGCCGAGCATTTGAAACAGTCAACCCGAAGTATTAGTGTCAAAATATATATGAAATGGGGATGAGAGAGTCGTTAAAGTCAACGACAATTGGGGACCCCACAGGGAGGGGTGCTTGGACCACTATCATTTCTACTTAATGTTAATGAACTACCTCAAAATGTTACGTTTTCATGTATGCCGATGACGCAACAATCATTGGCGGCCTCAGTTCTAAATTAAATTGAAAATAAAATGAAATTAGTAATCAATGAATAGGAATGTTGGGGTAGAAACAACCATTTAATAAATAAACAACATTTATTCAGTTTTCAAGTAAGTATCAGCGCCCTCTCCAAATAAATCTTGGTTTCGAAACAACAGAATATACAAAATTTCTTGGAACACAACTTGACAATAAATTGATTTCAATAATCAAATCGAATACTTGTGCACTTCTCTAAAACAAACGTATTCGGCATACCTGACAATGAAATTGAATTTTTTAAGACATAATCTCTTGGATATATACTAGGGTCTGGTGTATTCTAAGCTCGATATAAATATTATCATTTGGGGACACTCATCAGAAATAAATAGAATTTTTATAATGCAAAAACGTTTCATTGGACTAATTTTTGATCTCAAATACAGATAGTCTTGTAAGAAAACATTCCAAGACAAAAAAATTCTCACATCACCATATATTTATTTTAAAAAAATAATAAGCTACGTTCATATACATTCCCATTTGCTAGCACGCTCATCAAACGAGACGGAGAAACGACTTCCATCAGGAAAAAATAAACCGTAATGAGTACGAAGGTTCGTCACTTTATGCCATGGAAAAATATTTCAATTAATTACCGCAGAGCATCAGAAGTGAAACGAATTTTCTCAAATTCAAGAAAAAAGTCAGACTTTGTGGAAACAAGTTGTTTTTACTCCCTGAAAGAGTGAACAATATTTTTGTGTACCATGTGTTGTTAATCCTATATAAGTAATATTAGATAAAATATCATTTGTGAAATGTGACGTGTCATATATAGGGTGTTTCGAATTCGATCCTCACCATTGGGATCTCGGAAACTATGAGAGATACGAAGATGGAGAAATTAGGGCAAAGTTGCGCATTTATCTGACTAACAATATGCCGTTGAGAAAGATCTGAAATTCCGAGTATATCCGGAGATATCCGAAAAAAACAGAAATTTCAGAAAAAAATTTTTGTTTTTTTCTGGCTTTATTTTTTTAAGGGTTTGAAAATAAATTGCACTTCCACGTTGCCACTTTTTCCCTGCGACATAATGTTGTTTTCAGATTTGCTATCCGACTTTGATGTTTATAAATTTGACATTCAATTTATTACACTCAATGACATTTTGTTATTGTACAAGTCATTGAATTTTTGGCGAAAAATGACTTTCACGAATTAAGAAAAAAGAGAAATGATACAAATTTATCAGGCATATATGAGGTGAATTAGTGTCTTTTTTAATTAAAACAGAACTTCGAACAAATAACAATAATTAACTAAAATGTAAAAAAAATAAATCACAACAACAAAAGTAAATCATAGCAAATGATAAAAATACTGACCTTCGAATATTATTCACTTCACGATTAATTTCCATCCTCCTTAATCTTCCAAATTCTCTAATAATGCTGTGTTCAAGGTCCTCAATATTTTGATATGCCCTCTGACCTTAAACTCTATTTTTCAGTGTACCCCATAAGAATGTATCCAAAAAATGAATGAAAAAAATCATCAATCAAAAGTATGTATCCTGTTAAATTTGAACAATAACCTCATTTTTTCAATAGTCTACGCAATTCAGTTAAGAACTGAATTCTCAGTAAGGAAAAACCCAAAACATATTGAGAAATCAGCTCACAACAGTTCAATGATGCATTTATGATCATTTCGTTTTTATAGCTACCTCAACGATTTTTTTTTCTCTATATTCCTAAACTTCTTCAAATTTTGTTTCTTATATCTCAACCTGATATATTGACTTATTTTGGAATCAACTGACCTATCCATCACAAATTTTCTCCATTTCCTGTGATGAAATATTCAAAATGGCTCAGTTTAACGGCTCATGTACTAATACTGTGCAGAGAACCTTTTTAGTTTCCAATTACAAAACAGTAGTGAACGACTTAATTCTACCTGAATATGTTGAACATGGTCAGTACACCAGCTTATTTGACCTAGATGTGCTCATTTTCCATTAACATCAATGTGGATATTACAACACTGAACGTAAATTGGATGCCATGTAGGGCTTATAACCAGAGAGATTAACTGCAGTGACATCCCAGATAATCAAGGTGTGTGAATGATGTTTCCTTTGAAACTTTGATGGGGAAAATGAGCATAAAACAATATCAATTGATAATTTTCAGTATCGAATTCATTCCTTGTATTCTATACTACCCTGCATATCATGAAATATTCATCATATTTGAGGAATGTGAGTTGGTGATAAGCTCAATGACTCTTTATCAAGCATCTGCTGATATTGAAATGAACATACGAAAATATGGTCAACTGATTTATTGAATATCGAACTATATAAAGATCTACCTCATCCTTGTTTAAGAAGTGTCTCATTCCCAATATACTCTTATGAATCATATAAAACCAGATACATCGAATTATGCGTAAAAACTGTAGTCAAACTGTTAATGAAACTTTCATACCATATTTCAGATCGGTATTTTGACAAAAAAGTAAAAGTAAGCAAGCACTTCCTTTTTAGTATATTTTTCGTGATACTGCTTAAGCCCAATGTTGTGTCTGTTATTATTCACAAAGAAGACCTTTTTCTGTTCACTGTGAAGATTCGGAGTCTGTATGTTCTGTTCAAAATTTTATGATTGATTTCTCACATTATTTCTAACCCTCAAATCCTTCAAAATAATTTTATTTTTTCAGACAGACGGAGGAAGATTAATACAGAAGTAACATCTTCTCCACTTATTATGCAAGAATCTGATGAATAACAACAATTTATCATCGTTTTCTGTCATCTATATGCAATAGAATGTATGGAAAATTTTTTTTCAAGAGAACCAAAAAGTTATTCAATTATCAACCAATAATTGTTTCATCAGATTTCCATTATCATAATGTGACATAAGATTTAAAAAGAGGGTTATATTTTTTTGTATTTGGGAGGTAGAATGAACGAATATAACACTAAAAACAACACATGTGCACGACATCACCAACAGGAGTCAACCGCATAGTTGTGGTATCAGTGAGGAACCTATCATTCTTAGGCAACAAATAAGATGACCATCTAGGCAACTGAAGCTAACTGCGTGACATGTTGACGTAATTCCATTTAGAACGGGGGTGAAAAATCTTGTCATTGTTCTTGATAAAGAATTCACGTGGAACGCTCACTTGGAAAAAGTTTCACACGAAACCATATTGTCCCTATGAACAGTCTGGCTCTGTCCCCAACAAATTTATTGGATTTATGTGATGATTGTTAGACCAATGATTACTTATGGTGCAATTGCCTGGTAGCCGAAGGCTTTACTGAAAACTGCCCAGGCGAAGCTCTCTGGCTGACAGAGACAGGCTTGTCTGGCCATCAGTGGTGCCATTAGTACCACACCGTCAGATGCCAAGGAGATCCTTCTAGAGAGAGAGAGAGAGAGAGAGGCAGCATATAGACTTTTGCACATTGCTAATTGCACAAATAAATTTAATGCAGAGTGCAACAGACTGTTGGTTGACACTGGAAATGACCTCTGACTCCATTCCTCTGTCAACTACGAACTGCCTTATAAAGTACTGTTCCCCAGTGGAGAGGACTGATTCCTCCGGGAGGAGGAAATATTAAGAGCAGATAGTTGTTGGTTCACAGGTGGATCAAAACAGATGTTTTCAGTCACAGACCCAGGACAGAGATATCAATCTGCCTAGGAACATATAAGACTGTATTTCAAGCGGAAATTTACGTTATTGAATTGTGTGCGGAGCGATTGGAACAATCCAACCTAGACCAGATGGAGATTGGACACTTCCATATTAATGGTGGAAAAACATTCTTTATTGATTTAAATGACGATGGTGATAGTGAAATAGAGAATATGAAAGAGGAATTATCAGAAGATTTCGAAGAAAGTTGGTGAAGTGTTTTTGAAGCGGTCGATTGTATATATATATATATATGTAAGTAGTATTCAGAAGTATTTTCAATCATCACCCTGTTATTTGAATGGCTACTTTCCCACTCACCTATATAAACGTTGTGATTCTTATACAGGGTGTCCCTGGACTTCCTCTTTTCCTCTCGGGAATGTATAGATGGGGTCAAAATATCACCAGTACTTCATATAACTTTTTTTCCTAAAATCCTTCGTTACCAAGTAACGGGCCCTCGAAGTTACAAAATGAAAAATGTTTTTCTTTGATAACTTTTCAAGTGAATATTCAAAATCATCCAAATTTTGGTAATTGACTAAACAAATGAATTCCTTCGAGGAGCTTTCATGCAGGAGTCAGTTGTTTTGCTACAAAGTCAGGAACGGACTACCCCCGATGGTCCACACCCCAAAACTTTGAAATGACAGATATTTTTCAATATTTTTCAACAAATTAAGGTTACTTGGACAATTTTCTGAATAAAAGTACTCGTGTGGAAAGTCGATCGGAGCAACGAGTCTTGATAAAAATGTAGTTTCACTCGACGACATCAAACCCGCTCGTCCACCATTATTTGAAATGAATAATTATCAAAGCAGAAATAATAATGATAACGTTAATTCAACAACATTTATCCTGAGATGTCTACCATTATTCAAAAATATTAGTTTTTAAGGAAAATGGAAATGATAGGTAAAATGTTCATAACGAATTTTTATAATGCAAACACGTTTAACTAACGAAACTCAAGAGCCTCAAGAGCAAACAGAAATGAAAAATCCCCTACAGAAACTGCTCGATATGACCACCTTCTCTCTTTATACATTTTCTTAGTCTGCGAAGACACCCTCTCTGTACTTGAAATAGCATTCCAGGGTCGTTTCGTATGGCTTCACAATGTAATGTTATTCTATTCAACAATGCATCTCTTGTGTGAATAGGTGTAGCGTAAACAAGGTTTTTTAGATGCCCCCACGGAAAGAAATCCAATGGATTTAAATCCGGAGACCGCGATGGCCATGAATATGGCCCACCTCTACCAATCCATCTATTTTTTTTTTTTTTTTTTTTTTCTGATTGATTCGGCCGTTACTTGATGAAGATCCATAGTAATTTCACAAACTACACTTAAACGATTTGATCTCCACTAACTTTATTGAAAATAATCATAACATGTTTCGCTAAAACATTAGCTTTTTCAAATGATTAATACATCCAAGCATCCTTACATTCATATTTATATACTACAGGTAAACCACAATCGAGACTACCTGTAAGAAATTACCTGAATCTCTACATCACATACCTGCTCGATTATGCTTACCTAAAGCAAATTGCCTACCATCTACATCAATAATAATTCTTTATGGGTTTTTAAGAAAACAAGTTCAATAATGGTGATCTATTCAAATCTAATTGGTCATTCATTAGAATATTTGAATTTTTTTTTTTTTTTTTTTTTCAAATTCAAATATTCTAATGAATGACCAATTAGATTTGAATAGATCACCATTATTGAACTTGTTTTCTTAAAAACCCATAAAGAATTATTATTGATGTAGATGGTAGGCAATTTGCTTTAGGTAAGCATAATCGAGCAGGTATGTGATGTAGAGTTTCAGGTAATTTCTTACAGGTAGTCTCGATTGTGGTTTACCTGTAGTATATAAATATGAATGTAAGGATGCTTGGATGTATTAATCATTTGAAAAAGCTAATGTTTTAGCGAAACATGTTATGATTATTTTCAATAAAGTTAGTGGAGATCAAATCGTTTAAGTGTAGTTTGTGCAATCCATCTATTGTGGAAAATATGGTTCAGATGGTCACGCACAATCAAACTAAAATGAGGAGGAGCACCATCATGCATAAACCACATATCTCTTCGGGTTTGCAATGGAACATGTTCCAAAAGTCCATTCAAATCGTTCTGAATGAACTCCAAATAACGTTCTCCATTCAATCGGTCCTGTAGAACGAATGGTCCTATAAGATGGTTTCCTATGATACCAGCCCAAACATTCACGTTGAATTTCCGTTGGTGTTTGGTTTGCAATATCCCATGGGGATTTTCTTCGGCCCATATATGGAGATTATGAGAGTTGATAACTCCATCTCCACCGCAACCCACAATAAATCATTGTGGGTTGCGGTGGAGGTTCGAATAGACCCACTCACTCTGGACCTAACCTAACCCAACTTACTTGCATGACATCTGAGTCCCGTGACTTCATGCATAACGCATGCGTTGAAAAGTCCCGGACCAAAGAAAGAAAACGCGTTTTTTTGTTCAAAATTGGCTATATTCATTAACGTAACCTCCATCAAGACCCACACAATCATTCCAGCACGGCTCTAACATTTCGAAACCACTTTTGAAGAACGATGTATTTTTTGCCTCAAAATTACCTGTGAGCATATTTTTGAGGTCTGCGAACAGCCATTAGTCGCTGGGAGCCAAATCTGCCGAAGTTGGTGGATATGGGAGCAATTCGAAGTTTTTTTTTCATGTATTTTTGCCATTGATTTTCTAGCCATATGATATATTTCCTTCACAATTTCAGCCTCCAAACGTACCAATAACGCAATATAAAATTCACCGTTGAAGGTATGTCCGTTATGCACATCTCAAAACATCCAGAACATAATCTTCTCAGCCGATTATTGTGCTTTCGGGCTCTTTGGACGAGGTTCACCAGTTGCTCTCCACTCAGATGACGATCGTTTTGAATCCGGAGTGAAGTGATAGACCCATTGTCACATATTGATGCAGAAATTCCAATTTGTTATGTTTGAACATGGCCAAAATCTGCTCAGATTCATCAAGATGTTCTTGTTCTTGGTCAACAGTGAACTCGAGCGGCACCCACTTTGAACAGAGCTTTCTCTCAGTCAAATGCTCATGAAATATAGTCAAGACGTTCTTTTGATATCTTTACAATATCAGATAACTCACATAGCTCCACTTCTCGATCATTCAAAAGGATTTTGTGATTTTTTCTGTTTCCTTTTGAAGATTAGTACTAACTACAAAAGCGGTAGTTACAATTAAATCAGCGTCATCTATGTGTTGGGCCCGATACTTTACAGCCCATGTAGTGTGTATAGTTTCCGAGGAATAAGTGTTACCCATCTTCACCCTCGGCTGTACTACGCTAACAAGGCCAATAGCCAGAAACAACTCCTTTTGATTCATATCAAATACACTCGGTAACATTTTCCAGTATTTATATTCCCGACCCAGATATCACAAAGATAACTATAGTTGCATACGTGGTCATGTTAGTGATTGTCTATAAATGATAAGTCTGCTAACTGATACCACAAATGTGCGGTAGGCTCCTCTTGGTGACCCCGTGCATATCATTTTTTTCATAATGTTCAATAATTTCATCGTTATCTGCAGAAGAAATGTTCATGAATCTATCAAAAAACCTTTCTGCCAGTATAATGAAATACTGTATCCAGACGCACGTTCTGCTAACCAAGTTACCTCATTAGGAGATAACTAGAGGATGTAAATATTTCTAATCACTTATAGATGATAGTGATTTAGTTAGCGAAACGCGCGTCGAGAGCTGGATTTTGTTCTGGTAGTATCCAAGTAAGTACCGCACGGAGATGATTAGAACTAGTTATCTTTCCGATAGTGATATTTTGATGATGCTTACTTGGTTAGCAAAACGAGCATTGACTGACTACACTGAATATTTTAAAGGTATAAGAATTGAAATATTTCCATTGAGAATTGATAAATATTGATGAAGAAACTTATTTTTATGAGAATCCATATATCGAATCGATACTAACAGATCAGTGGAATAATTGTAACACTTCACTTTTTAACACTTCACTTTTCGTTTGTCCTTGCTATCACGCTTCAGAACAATCAATAGTAGACGGAAATATCCGACTCTTTCCAACATTGCACGTCTGATTCTCCCGACCTTGTTACGTTATTTACAATTCTGTTTACTACAAGTTTCGTTTGCATACTATTTTCTCTCCATTGAATTATTTACTTTACGGGCCATATGTTATGCTGGGCCAAAGTACATGACTTTTCAGGCCATCCCATTAAAATTTATTATTGATTTATCAGTATTTCGTAAACCTACACTTCTGCTCTTCAATGATTTATGATCAAAATGAGTTCAAATGCTATTTTAATTTGTGTTGAGAAATTTTGTTCCACTGTTTTTGATTTATGATTGAATATAAACAACAGACTCACGTGTCACGTGTCAAAAAAATCCTTTTTCGTAGATTGTATAAAATTTCGTGAGCAAAGGCTCATATCCTGAGGGTTCTCTGAAAGATAACTACCGTAGCAAGTAGAAAGCAGGGTAAAATACTCAATATCATTATCATTTATTATTAAAGTCAGTCTAAAAACATAATTCAATCGATTCGAGTTGCCTTCTCACTGAAAAAAAATGGCATGATAAGACGTTAAAGAAAGCAAGGTTACTTGCAAGAAGATGCATGCAGACCATTTATCAAGAAGAAAATATTTATATATACACCCGTTGTTCGAATGGTCACATTGAGAAAAATTTTATCGTCCACCTGAAGGTCTTCTGGAAGTTAAACCAGGTCAGTATAATAACTTGATGAAGTACTTCATGCACTGGAGCAGAGTCCAAAGTGTTAAAACAATTGCATTTCATTAGTTCAGAGTTCCATTGTCTAATATGATTATATTGATTGAAATACCTGAAAGAATCTGTGAAAAATAACAATTATATCAAGCAAATAACAATGAAATAAAATACAAGCAACAACCAAAAAAATAAAAAAAAACTATCACCACGCGATGAAAATGAAATACTTATTATCAAGAAATGAAAATAAAAAATTAAAAGATTCCAAACCAAGTTACTTCACGACGTTTCAATTGTTGGTATCCACAATCGTCTTCGGGTGATAACTGTTGGACTTCCATCAAGATCTGATTATTTATAGGTCATTCGACTGCTTTCACCTATCCCTTGTTTTTTCTCTCCACTTCATTAGTTTTTAGCGGGAGCTGACCGTTTGACGGGAGTTGGTCGTGTTCCGCTTGATTAGAGGTTTCCATATGTTGCGTATCTCTACGCTAGCTTGGCTAAGTGCGTTGTTGGACAACATATATACGGCTTCTTTGAATTTTCTCCTAAACCAGTGTTCCTCCTTGTGGATGATTTCAGCCTGAGTCCACTTGATGTTATGTTGATGAGTCTCCAAACATGCTCCGCTATTCAGGATTTGCTGGTTTCTTCTCGCTGTGTGTGTTTCTTGTGCTCGGCAATGCGAACTTTCAATGGCCTCTTAGTTTCACCGATGTATATGTTTCTCCGCACTCGCAGGGTATTCGGTTAATGCAATTCTTGGAATCGCATTCCGCGTTTAGTGGCCTGGTTTTTGTGAGACTGCTACAGATATGTGCTCCCAGATATGAAGCAGGTTCTAATGTTATACTTGGACCTAATCTGTCTTATCCTTTCCGACAAGCATCTGATGTAGGGAGGAAGTACAAGTACTGGTTGTGGCAGCTTCTCTTCCTTGTGGAGCTCTTGCTGTCTCCTAGCTGAAGCTTGTTCCATCATCACTTTTGAGTAACCATTTCATTGAAGGTCATTTTTGATGATGCCTAGTTCCTTTTCGAGACCTTCCTTCGTATTTCAGAGCCAGAAAGCACGGTCTAGTAAAGTCTTGATGATTTCCCTCTTAGTCGATTGATGGTTGTTGGGATTCCTAGTTTAGATACTTTTCTGTATGATCTAGTAAAATCTTGATGATTCCCCTCTTAGTCGATTGATGGTTGTTGGGATTCCTAGTTTAGATACTTTTCTGTATGAGTGGCTTTACGATACACAGATGATTCCAATTTCGTGTCGGTCCTCTTCACCAATACGTCTAAGAATGGCAATTCGTTGTGGACTTCCTTCCTTCAAACAAACGTTAAAGCAATTGTCTGTATTTGGTCTTAACTAAAAAAAATTCAATTTACTCAATCGCTGTAAAGTATAGTCGATAAATTTCACGATACATTCACATACATTTAAGATACTCATTAATCCTGAATTTTTTATACTGTACTTCAAGTTTCAGTACAAAAATACTGACAAAATACCCATTCCGATTGAAGTTGGCGAAATATTTGTTAGTTCAGTGTCTACATTAATCTGGCGCAAATAGAAATTATTTCAATTAGTTCCCAATGAATATTGACGGAATATAACATAACGTGCTTCACCCACAATAAAATTGAGTTCCCACTCATGGTACTGATCAAAGATGTTTACAGCTCTATCCTTTCAATACGAGAATAAACAGAACAATGAATTTATACATTCCCCAATGCAAACAATCTGATAACCTGAAAAATAGCTACCATAGTTAATGAGGTATACATTTGCGTTAATTCAATTCATTCTGTATTCGGTATCTCGCACGTTCGATAAAGATAATTAGTTTACTGTTTGTTAGGTGTTGAATTTTTTGTTGAAACTAAACGGCTGTGATGTGATTTCATAGATGGAATTAAATTCTGTATTGAGAGCTGATACGCAGTGAGTTGAGCATGTTTATAGAAATATCTTATCGTTATGTAATAGAATTGTTCACAGAAAGTTATTATTTGGAAATCATTGCTTGCAGAAACTTCCTCTCAAAAAAGTTATTATCTTTTTAACCTCAGAAAACTTTCAAAATAAGATATTACAAAAAACGTTTTCATTATAACAGAGTCTTCTAACCCAAATAATGGTTTTTAACTTGACAGTTTCTCAAAAACTTCTAAATTTCTCAAATAGTAATACCAATAATCAAATTTCAATTTCTCCGTAATCTGTGACATTCATTCCAAAAATACAATTTTGAAGAATTGAAAGTCGTTTCAATCCACTAGAATATACAGGGTGATTTAGAAGAATTGACGTTGAATTCAAGGAGTGAATTTTTTTGATAAATTATCAAAAACGTACCTACGTTTTTCATGATAACGTTATCATGAAGATATGTTCAAAAATAATTCAAAACTATTGAAAATAAAAACTTCACATGTTGACCATAGGTTATGTTATAATGTCGTTGATTTCATGGAGATAGATAGCAGCAATACAAAAGTCGGTGGTGTATAAATGGAGAATATGGAACATACATTTTCAAATTTCAAATACCATTTCCTGCATGAGTCACATATTTTGTGGTTCACAACTTGCAGAGTTTCTGCAAGAAATAATTTCCATATACATGCTGGTAGTTGAATTAATTTCCTTTGGCAGTAGAACCTGTACTAGTTTTATGTGATATGGATACACCTAAGTTGAATTGGGAATCTTCCAAAAAGTACAGTGACAGATAATAGCAGAGCTATTTGATTGGAACTGATCGAATGTTTCACATAAATTTGTCGTTAGATTCTCGTACCACTTCCGTACAGTTTAGCATGAGTCATCGAAAAAGTTGCTTCCAGCCAGATTTATTTTGTCAGGATAATCGTATTAATGCAATAGATTCCCATCTACAGCATTTCCATTTACAAGACCATAAAATCTGTTGAAATTGTATTTGAGTCATGTTAACACTAGTATGATGATTCATCATTTATTGGCCTACAGTTCTAGGTAATGTACGTGAATAAATCTTTGAGCGCCTATATAGCGTTATGGCTATTTCCAGTCCTGTCAATCCATCTTTTGTAACCTCTCAATCTACTGGAAAAACTGTTTTCACTAACCAAGTTAGCATCATCAGGAGATGAGAAAAGTGTTAACAATATATTTAAATGGATGATTACTACTTATCCAACGAACGCACACGTAGGATGGTTTAACAATTGCACAATTATGAACTCTGATGTACGTATACAGAAAGACCAATTACTAGACTTCAATGAAGGAAAAACTGGAAACTCAGGTGTAGAATGAACCCAAAAACATGCTTTTTCCAAATCACCTGAATATTCTGAAACGCCAACTTGGTAGGTAGAACGCGCGTCGAGCAGAGTATTGTATTTTTAATGATTGGGAAAAGTGCTTGATTGAAGACATGATTTTTTAGTTTGAGATGGTGAAAAATGTCAATAAAAAACGGCAGACGCGATTTTCATTCGTTACACCCTTGTCGAGTCCATGGGAAACTGTAAATTATTATTATTCGAGTCATCTTCAATAATTTTGTCCAATATTTGAGATTTTGAACATGCAAGATCATCTGCACTCCTTCAGAAGATTCTTTTTCTCTTTAAATGGTTACCTAAGTCTCATTTAAAAAAACAGTTGAAGGTGGTTGACAATGTGCCGTGGTGCATTTCATTAGCAAAAAAACTGAAATTACAATGAAATAATGTACGAGCAAAAATTAAAAATTGAACTATCAACAAGAAATGAAAATACAAAATTATTAACAAGAAATGAACATTGAGAATTGAAAGATTTCAAGCAAAGTTACTTCACGACGTTACTGCATAATCGTATTCGGGTGATGACTGGGCTTATTCCTCTTAGATCTGATTATTTATAGGTCATTTGAGTGCCTTCACGTATCCCTTCTTTCCTCTCACCGATTAATCGGTTTTAGCGGGAGCTAGCCGTTTGGCGGGAGTTGGTCGTGTTCCGTTTGATTATAGGTTTCTATATGTTGCGTATCTCTACGCTAGCTTGGCTAAATGCGTTGTTGAACAACATCTATGCGGCTTCTTTGAATTTTCTCCCAAACCAGTGATCCTCTTTGTGGATGATTTCAGCTTGAGACCACTTGATGTTATATTGACGAGTCCAAACATGCTCTGCTATTCCTGATTCGCTAGTTTCACCTCGCTGTGTATGTTTCTTGTTCTTGGCAATGCGAACTTTCAATGGCCTCTTTGTTTCACTAATGTATGATTCTCGGCACTCGCAGAACATCCGGTAAATGCAATTCTTGGAATCGCAGCCCGCATTTGGAGGCCTGATTTTCGTGAGGCTCCTACGGATAGTGTTCCCAGATCTTTTCCGACGATCCTCTGATTCAGGAAAGTACAAGTACTAGTTGTGGCGTCTTCTCTTCCTTGTGAGGCTCTTGCTGTTAGCCAAAGTCTGTTCTACCATTACTTTGAAGAAATTATTCCGTTGAAGGTCATTTTTGATGATGCCTAGTTCCTCCTCGAGATCTTCCTTTGTATCACAAAGCCCGAAAGAACAGTCTTCTAGAGTCTTCATGATTTCTCTCTTAGTCGATAGATGGTGGTTGGATTCTAGGTTCAGATACTGTCCTGTGTGAGTGACTTTTCAAATACATATGTTTCCCATCTATCCCATCTGTCGGTTCTCTTCACCAATACGACTAAGAATGGCAATTCGTTGTGTCTAGTTCTATATTTCCATGGTTGCATATTATGAAGTCGGAGCTTCTTGTGGGCTTCCTCAATGGCCAGAATTTCAAACAACTTCATATATACCTATGTTGGCTATAACTGGTAAAAGTGACAATACCATTGGCTGTCCCTCATCTTGCGTAAAGAATTCGTTCTTCAGTTGAAAATAGCAGTTTTTTACACAGCATCCTAGTGATTTCATGATTACTTGTACCGAAGAAAAGAGAAATGAAACTTTCTTTGTTTTTTATCGCTTTTATTTGTAACAAACGTTACTACAGTTTCGTCCTATACGGACATTTTCAAACTTATATAATAAATTAACAATGGTTCATTACATTCGCCATTATATACCACCCCTGTAGGTACCAATTGAGGCACTTGGCTTGATACCTGAATGTTAATTCAGTTTATCATTGGATGTACCAATTTAAAAACCGGTGAGAAAACTAAATCGATTTGATCATTTAACAGGTTGCACCCGCAACCATGTATAAAAAAGGGTTATTCGATGAATTTAAGAATATGAAATGAGAATAATTGGGTGAAAACATGTTCTCATATTAAGTTGATTGCTATCGAGTGTACTCATTTCATAACTGAAATTCATCTGTAGCTCTAGAGCTCGGAACAAGAAGGTAAAGTTTCTGTTTCACGAACGGTCTTGGTAATTTCAATTTTGTTTGTAATTGTTTGTGATAGTCTTCTAGTCAGCTTGTTTCTTGAAATTCATTAGATCAATTGACAGGTTTGTTAGTACTTTTCGTCTACACGCTCCGGCTAACCAAATAATTATTGCTACCTGAAAATTAAGCAAATTAAGTTGATACCTAATCCTTCAATCGTAATATTTCGTTAAAATCAACTTTACCATTAGATATTCTTCATTATTTGCTTCTCTTTTAAATTCATCGATCTCGCTGTTCAAGACTTCTGATTTCTCTACTCTATAACCAACATTTTTCCTTCTGAGAAATGTCATATGCTAGAATGTCATCCTCTGTACGAGTTTTGCATTTCTTCATATCCATCCATTTCGAGATTGAATCTTAAACGTTTTCGTACCTGAACTTTGATTATTCAGGCAGCAATTGGGATGTCCGGGAAGTCTGGGAAGTACCCAGACTAGGCCGGGAGAAATCACATCATTGTTGTCATTGAAGATATGAAAATTGATTGGTATTGTTTCGATAAATCAGTGTCATGGCAGCGAAATAACGACTGACAGCTGTTTGACATGAAATTAGTTGACATTTTGATTTTTGAAAGTTTGCTTGGTTTTGATTCGCAATTATCGCAATGAAATATGGGAAGCAGCGGCGATAGTGAGTTTGAAAATATGCCTTTCGGAATTTTGAAAGCAGTGACTGTTGCTACATCACAATTGCTGCCTGAAAAATCGAAGTAGTGGTACGAAAACGTTTTCGTTTCATTCTTGAAATGGATGGATATGAAGAAATGCAAAACTTGTACAGAGGATATAATTCTAGCATATGACATTCCTTAGCAGAAGAATGTTGGTTATAGAGTAGAGAAATCAGAAGTCTTGAATAGCGAAATAACTGAATTTGTTAGGGAAGCAAATAATGAAAGCTATCTAATTCTAAAGATGATTTTAACAAAATATAACGATTGAATGATTAGAAAGTATCAACTTGATTTGCTTCATTTTCAGGTAGCAAAAATTATTTGATGAGCCGGTGTATGTAGACGGAAAGAACCAACAAATATATCAATAAATCAAATGAACGACGAGAAAAACATTTCACATCGTGAAAATACTACATTCCAAACCACATATCGAGGAAACCTTTGTTGTAGTTGGGCATAGGAAATATGTATCATATATATTCATAGGAAATATGTATCTTTACGGCCATTCCATTGTATTACAGAGCCCGAAAGCACGGTCTACTAGAGTCTTGACGATTCTTTTCTTAGTCGATTGATGGTGGTTCGATTCCTGGTTCAGATTCCGGTGTGAGTTGGTTTTTGGTTTACAAATGTTTCTCATTTAGTGTCGGAAGTTCTCGAGAAGAAACTAGGCATCGTCAATGGAATGGTTATTCCAAAGTGATGTTGGAACAGACCTAGGCTAGAAGACAGCAAGAGCCTCACAAGAAAGAGAAGCCGCCACAAGCAGTACTTGTACTTCCTAACACCAAAGGATTGGGTCCAAGTATGATATCAGATCCTGCTTCAGATCTGGGAACACTATCAGTAGCAACCTCATAAAAACTAGGCCACCAAACGCGGACTGCGATTCCAAGAATGGCATTTATCGGATAACCTGCGAGTGCGGAGAATCATACGTCGGAGGCCATTGAAAGTTTGCATTGCCGAGCTCAAAAAACACACACTGCAAGAAGAAACCAGCAAAAAGTGCGGTTTTCTTCCTTTTTTGCTTTCAAAACAACAATAAAGTAGTATTTAACGACTCAAATGGCAACTCATATGAAGTATGGGTTCAGGTTTGATGAAAGAAAGACATTTTTTGTAGAGGACTCAATAATTCTCACAAATTTTTTGAGTATTTAACCTTCCACAGTCTGAATCAATAGAGAATCTGCTGAAGTTCAAAGGGCAAACTTGAATGTTCACCCCAAAAAGTCACTAATAATTATTCTAATTAGTTAGTAACTCATCAACTAATTATTCTTATTAGTTAATAATTTATCGTATTCATAAATTTTTCCTACGAGTTAAAAAAATCAATTGAAAAAAATTATACTGAGCTCCCGTTAATGATCGACGTTTCGGATAACAATCCTCCGGTTTCAAAATTTTCGCCTCATATTGTGAATTGCTCTAGTTCTTTTCGCATAAGTCAAAATAATGAAAAGCCCAGATGTCATATGCGATAGTCCACCTACATGAATATATATATATATATATATATATATATATATATATATATATATATATATATATATATATATATATATATATATATATATATACTGTATGTTTTTTTAAAATTCAGTTGAGATTCATTTCCGTCTTCAACTCCTCTTCTTAGTAATGGGAACCAGGTATGATCTATTTCAACAAGCTTGCATCTCCATGCAAACGCTCAGGTAAAATAAGCTAGTTCTGTGAAAATGTTCAGCAGTGTTTCATCAGAATTATGTATTGACTTTTACAACTGACCTGAGAAAATGACGGAATTCATTGTTATAGATTTTCTTCCTTGTTGTCAATATACTTTTCGGATATTGCTGAGACTGAGTGCATGGGTTTCTGACAATTCTACTTTTAGTTATCTGGTTCCGTATCTACGATTGTTTTCCAGTAGACACACATCTCTATCTTTTGTTGGTCGTTTATTCATGAATGAAGGGATTTTTCAATAGACCAATGACATATTCTGCACATACAACTGAAATATAAATGAAATTAAATGCTGAAACTAAATTACTTTTGAAGGGCAGACAAAAAATAATATATTAAATCAACTGAATCAACAAAATGAAGAAATTCTGGTAATAACCAAATATTGTTAGTTACTCCTCTCATGCATGGTTAATGTGAAATATATCTGTTTTGGAATTATTAATATCTGTTCTTTTCCAATATTGACAAAGGTTCAGCCGCATCTCTCTCGCAATATTTTTTTGATTTTGTTGATTCGAATGTTATTACCATGATAAGTTTCTGGCGATTGTTGACATTTTCCTTTGTTGAAATATTCCTTATCAGATATTCATTTATAAACCAGTGACGTACATAGTGTAACTGAAAATTTTTCTTTCGACAGTCTAATATCCGACTTGGCTTGTTCAATAAATCGTTTTCACGCTTCCCATAATAATGAACGTTCTCAAGATCGAAACTTCTAATATTGTATCTACGCAGACAAAAATGAATTGTTTCCACATCAACTACATTTCACGTAGTCATAACCTTAATGAATATATTCATTTTTCCACAGATACACGGAGTGGCCTAGTAAAAAATCAGTATGATTAAAAAAAAAAGATCGAACACGTCAATTATACGATTTTTGTTGCCAGGTTAATAGATTAATAAGCTTTCAATCGAGGAACACTTAACAATGGATGAATTCACTCGGAAATTGTAAATTGGGAAAAGAAGTCGAACGATTTATCCCAATAGAATTGCTCAATTCTGTTCATTATTCAACGAATATTATTTGAAAAATTTCTATTTCAGTATTATCGATTCTAAATTGAATTCTAATTTGACGATTCATATTTCCACTTCAAAATATCAAACTGACAAAAAGTAATTATATATCAGTAAAAAAAAACAATATTCGGAAAGTTATCACTCACCTCTTCCACACAGAAATATTCAGTGTGTCTCACTTCTCATGGAAACACCCTCGTATCTTCCGTAATATTCGAGGTAGAACGATGAAACTCTCAGGACTGATGAAAATGCTCAAAATGCACCTACCACCTGAATGGGGTTGGCCAAAGTGATATACACTATCCGCCACTCGCGATGGAAGACCCCATTTTTACGGTAAAACATATTAGGGGACAAAATAGGCTCAAAATTCCTTCAGATTCGTGATCAGGATTACCAACTTACTACGATTATACTTTTTTCCTGAAAAAATTTCAGTCTGAAAACTGTACAATTCGTTATTAACAGTTATTAACTATATTCATTAAGGTATTCGAATTTCATGTATTTATGCATTCAATCGTTCATTGGAGTTGCTTCAATTTATTCGTTATGATGCTCCAATTTCGAATTTAGCTGATACAATCCATCTCTTATTTGTGCACTCCTTTTCAAAAAGTTGCGTTTTGTCCAACTGCAGAACGTTTTCAAATAAATAGGTAATGATTATTTGAAATAATTGTGGTCTCAGGATGGTTCAGATATTTGCTGAGCGACAAGAATAAAGCGGAAAACCTAATGATGATAGTGTCAAAGGAGCATGTGGAAATAGTCCATCATACCCAACATCTAAAAAATTATTTTTATCTCACTTTTACCCGGAAATCTACCAAATAAAATTGAGAATAATAATGTTTGATACGAAGAATGATGGTTAATATTTCAGCAAGTTTCTGCCCCTTCCAATGATTTTTCACTTGTCAGAAAACTCTTTTCAAGATCAATGAATTGAACTATGAGAATAGATTGAATAGCTTTTACATTCATTGAAGTTGGTACCATCAGATTTTGACCTGTGAGATCACATGAAAACATATAACTCAGATTCATTACATTTAACGCAAAAATGACTTTTGAATTATTACACTAAGTATTTCAGATTGATCACAATCTTCATTATTGTATGGAAAATATTGATGATCGATTTGAAAATTGATTCATCACATAATAAAACAGACTCAACAGTTGAGTGCGATGTAAATGAGTATGTCAATGTCAGAATATAAAAAATTAATATGTCGAAGTGATATTTCGGAATATTAATCTCTCCCAACTACCTACACAGTAGGATCCGGTAAAGTCTGTCGAAAAACAACTACTTCCCCGGCTAATACCACACTGGAGATTGACTTATTTCCGACATAAACTCATGCAAGATACTTCACACAGGTTAGTCTCGCAGATGTTTCTCGTTCATCCAGAAGCAGAACCATGCTGAAATTATTCAACTTTGGATAAATCAAAGCAAAGAACTTCAGAATCACACAATTAGGGATAAAGTGCTTGCCAATCCCAAAGGGTCTAGATTTTTCTGGTCGTTAGCTGAAGCTGTTGATAAAAACTTCACAAAACCTACAATTTCACTACTAACACAAGCGGATGGTTCACACCAGTATTTTGCAGACTTTTTAATCTGTCTTACAAGAAAAGGGTTTTTTCTCCTTGTTAGAAGATTGCTCGGGTTCAGCCTATTCCCAAAACGGACAAGAACAATCTTCTAAATGACTATAGATCAGTCGTTTTGTTATCAATGATATCAAAAATCATGGAGAAAGCCGTAAACCACCATATTCCTGAATATTTGGAAGGCTTCAACATCTTGAGCGATCATCAATATGGCTTTCGGAAACAAATATCAACAGGCGACCTTCTATCGTATGTCACCCATATTGGGAATAACGCAATCGAGAAACATGGACAGTCGAGAACTGTTTCGCTTGATATTTCTAAGGCTTTTGACCGTGTGTGGCATGCAAATTTGCTAGCCAAACTTCGATGCTATATCTATACTAACCGGATATAATGGTCAGGTCAGAAAGTTCAAGACAAAGTTTATTGGGGTTTAAAATGGACACCAATAAGTCTTGGAACAAACATGTCTCTGGAATTGCAAAGGACGCTTCTCAAAAGCTTGGAACACTGTTCCGAACTAGAAAACTTTACACACCTCAGCAACTTTTGATGCTTTATAAAGCTAGCTCAGATCAGATTTTCTTTGGAGTATTGTTCTCATGTATGAAGCACCGCTCCTGAGCATACCCTGAAGCTTCTAGATTCCATCCAGAAAAGAGTCATTCGCCTAATTAGATACACGAACATCACTTGCAACCTTGATATTCGGGAATATCGAAAAAAGGTTGGAGATTTGTCTCTCTTCCATAGATACTTTCACGGGATTCCACCAAGAAGTATATATCGGAAATACGCGAAGGATTGCGTCTGCTCACCCTTTTGAGTTTCAACTCAGTACACCTCAAAGACAACTGTTTAGGAACTCTTTCATTTGGAGAACTGCGCATGAGTGAAATGAACTTCTTGAGAACGTTTTTCCAAATGATTTCAAAATCCAGCGATTCAAATCCAATGTTTCAAATTTGTCTGTTTCAAAACTGTTTTTCCGTTAATCAGCTGTCGCCCCCATACGAACGATAACTCTCAGAAGTTGAGAAACTTGTGCGAGCTAAGGACTAACGAGGCCTTAACCTTTTAACGTGTGATTACTAACACGGTTACAGAATCATCCCAGCTTCAACCAGATAAATTCTCTCGAGAAAAATATCTGGTCGAGGCAGGAATCGAACCCACGGTCATCCAATCGTGAGTCGGGCGCACTACCACCGCGGCCAATTCCACATGTGAATTACTATTTTCGCATAGGCACCGCTCTCAGAGTGTCTTCAAGATTTTTCTGCAGTGCTTGCGTTTTGTTCTTGAAAAAAATTCAGATAAATAGACTGTGGGAATATTCACATTCTTTATGACACTGAAAAAAAAGAACGTATTTAGATAATATATTATCTCCGTCTCACACTAAAAATTTCAGAGGGCTCATTCATTCACGTTACTTTTTCATATAGTTAAAAAAAAATCTCAAGACCACATTTTGTAGTCTTTGTGAAATCATCATCTGATTCTCATTTTGTTGGAATACAATTGTAGCACAATATTGAGAATGAAGCTCTTTCATATATTTGAATATCTTGAATTTTGTTCATTTGTTTAGTGTTTTCCCATTCTTAATGAAAGTCCAATTCTTCTATCAATTTTTTCTGAAATATATATTACATATTCATTGAAATTTAGTGAGCTGAATTTTGAATGAAGAGGGATCGAACATTTTGTATTTGCCGGTGTGGAAGAGACATAAATTTCAATTCACTTGGATCCAGTTTAAACCTAGGAATATTCAATCAGTTTTCCATAAATATGATATATTTTCGTTAGTAATTGATAATTTCCTCCACAGAATTTCCTGTGTCATTTGAAAATGGTTGCTCATACAATTATATAATTGAAGAATAATTCGCAATTGTTGAATTCCGCTCTCAAGTATACAAAAATTGATGGAAGTAATCATAACACCAGTTATAATTGTTTGAATTATGTGCTTTCCTGTCGAGAGATAAGTATAATAAACATTTGTATATCTTGTTAATGATACCCATCATTGTGGTGGTATTACCTAATGTTTATTTACACCGTTTCTATATTTGGTACTGCTGAAACTACGACGTGTCGTCTGACACGTGACAGTTCTACTGGAAAACGTTTGGCCACGATGTGATTCACTGAGAATTATTGTGATATTATTTCGATCGAAAAGTATTAACAATTAAACCCAATTACTCAGATATTAATGTGTATAGATGTGGCCTGAGAAGGATTTTTGTGTGAAACTCCGCCCCAAAGAGTTTTTTTTATTTACTAATTCCAATCATAACTCAAGAACTCACGAGTTGAAAAACTCAAAATGATACGATGGTGATTTGACTGAATCAATGTGTCCAAGAACTCAGATATATTATTCAAACTATAACTGAGTCAATGATGATGTCTAGGAAACAAATTAGAATAGCAAGTATCGAAAAAAACAAAGTTGTTGTTTGGAGATCATTGAACAGTACTCAGTTGATAATTTCAGAGTCATTTTGTAACCACTTTTTCCTTTGGTTTTGATCATCCCAAATTTACAATGCACGGAAGCTGTTTTTTTTGGCGGCCAGGTTGAATGAGTTCGCTTTCTTTGCCAATTATTTCACTGGGCGCCACTGCTTTTGCTTTTACTAAAATCAGAAAAAATTGGTGAAAAAAAATGTTGATCTATTTTATTGGAAAAAAGATAACAATGATGTAGATAATGTACTAAAAACTGAAGAATTATCTGAAAGGTTCTAGATAAGAGTCATCACACCACTACCCCAGCAATCTACGGTATCTGTTTAAAATCTGTTTTTCCGTTAACCAGCTGTCGCACCCCTACGAACGACAACCCTCAGAAGTCGAAACTTGTGCGAGCTAAGGATTAACGAGGTCTTACCTTTTAACGTGTGATTCCTAACACGGGTTGGACGATAGCAAGTGAAGATCGATCGTTCAGACTAGGGCTTGAACCACCGACCAACACGGCAGTCAATTCGAGTGAGTGAACAAAGCACCCACACCGAACCGCTTGGCTACCGACCGACCTCCGAACCGCTTGGCTACCGACCGACCTATTGTTTTATCGATAGGATAAAACAATAATAAAATCATGGGGCGTAGCTTCACCTGAGTAGATATGTAAATACTGCGTTCAACGCAAATTGTGGTCAGAAGATTCATCTTATAGAGTAATTAACACGGTCTACTTCAAAAGTCAGATTCAAAGATTTGCCCCTTGATCTATGGGTTCTGCCCATCAAGACGCCTAGGAATTCCTTCGATATTTTTTAGAAGCTTTACATGAGGACTTCAACAGAATTACTGAGAACCTGAATCGATCTCAACGGAGATTGACGAAAAATTGAGTGACAGCGGAAAAGCACAAGAATCATCGGAGATATTTGATCATGAACAACTCTAAGATTGAAGACAATTTCGTTGGTCAATTAAAATCCATTATGGAGTGCACACACTGTGGACACTCGTCAGTAACCTTCGATCATTCCTGGGATTTGTCTCTCTCCACACCACAAAGAACTGACCAACTGATTTCGTCACATTGCTTGGATTCCTTCACAAGAGTAAAAACTCTGGATAGAGATGAAAAACCAACGTGTTCGAGATGCAGAGGAAGAAGAAAATGTACAAAGTTTCTGTCAATTCTGTCAAATTGAATGTTCCCATTGACTCTTCTTCAGATGGATTAGATATTAGCAACTATGCGGCAGACAATGTGGCTTCTTGTTGTTATAATCTATATGCACTTCCAAATTACAGTGGGATTACTTGAAATGGGCATTATATAGCATATTGCAGACACCCACATAGTGGCACGTGTCATGAATACAACGATTCACACATGTGGCATATGTCCTCTTTTATGAACAGTAGAGAACGAATCAGCACCTTTCAGTTGATTTTTTCCCTTCTTTCTTCTTTTATAAACCTAATTCTGTGAATTGATTTGTATTTCATGATTGTTCAAAATGAAATATAAGATATATACTAAAAATGATTATTCATAAAAAAGTTCCTCGCCAATCAGTATACAGATTATGAAAGTAAAAAAATAATTGTTGATAATTGAACCTAAACTATTGATATTTACTGTTACATGAGAAAATATCTTCAATGTGGGCACTCGACAGAAATGATAGACTTGCGTAACGGGAAATGTTGTTGACGTTAAGTGGAAACACAAAAACGTTATGTTAGCTCTAACCAGAATATTCTCGACGCATTTTTTTCAGCAGGATAAATTGTATTTCGTTTCATTGGCTTCACTACCCGTTCACTCAAAATTTGTCATCAAAAATACTGTTAACAGAATTCCTGTTTCACAGAATCCTTGAAGTTTTCCGGCTGGAACGGATACATTTTCTGTTTGCCGTCGGTTCTAATTTTATTTCGGTTGATTGTGGCCTCCCCCTTGAAGCAAACGTAATTAATTTTGCAGTCTGATTTAAAAATATAGGAATCAAATGTTATTCATAACCATAACTGCCGTTGAAATTTGAAAATTGAATGTTGAAGCTAATAACTTCTCTGGGAGAATGGACTTTATTAAATTAAAAGGTATAGACGACACGCGCATCTTTAATGTCTTTGAAGCAAAGTCAACTCTCCATTCCTTGTTGTAAGTAATCTTATCCATCTTCGACTGAAAATCTATATTGTAAAACGGTTTTGAATTGAAGAGTGGTTCTACACGCAATTTGTCAACCGAAGAATTTTCAGTTGGAATTCAAAAGTAACTAAAAGTCACCAAATTGTTTATTGTTTTGTCATGGAGGGTGTATATTCCTGAGGAATATTCTTGGAATATCTTGAAATATTCTCTGAATATGTAAGGTATATTTTATTAAGAATATTCCAGGAATAGAACCCCAGGAATATTCATGAAATATTCGGGATGTTCTAAGTTTATTGTAAGAATATAAAAAAGGGAGTCACCATAAAATATTCTTCAAATATATTTTATGAATATTCTGGGAATATTTGGAATATTCCAAGAATGTGATGAGTAATAACACACACGAGTAATAAGACACTTAATATTTATAAACAAATATATTCCAAAAACAATACACACTGAAATAGGTATTCAACTAGAAACACTACCAATATCAAAAATAAAAAATCTGATTCGAGATATTTATTCACTGAATGAAATATTCCTGAATAATTTCATATTACAAATATTAGAAATGAATTTAAATTTGGATGTTCCTACTTTCACTAATTGAAAAATAATAAATATATCATTTCATTGAAAAAGAAAAAATGTATTACATGAAGAAATGAGTGAGATATAGGTTTCTCACTTCAAAAACTAAACCCACAAATGAAGTATTTTAAATGAGTGGTATGATGGGTTCTTCCGTGAATTTCACTTACTTATAGTACCTCGACAGTTCTTTGTGATTCACACGGCATGAATCGCAAATTCTGAAACGAGGGTACATCAATCTTAGAATGATGTATTCTAATAGAACGCTGTTGAACAAAAAAAACAAAATGACCTTATGCCAATCTTTAGTGTTGTCACATGCTAATGTGACGCGACCATATATTACACCATTTGAAAGATATCGGATGGCTAAATATGGAGTCGCGACGCATTCTACATTCTTGTCAGTCTTGTTTCATGAAATGATCAAAATTAGTTACAGGACGGACGTACACAACCTCAATCTTCGATTCCGAAATCAGCTTACCACACCAAAACATAAAACCTCTCAATTCAGAGGCTCCTTTTCATTTGTTCTACCCTGGCTAAACAACCGATAACCGAATGGATATAAGCATATTTCTTCTGGTGAGCTGAAAAAGAAACTCAAGAGAGATATTTTACTGGGTTTTTTCACAATATCTTGAGACTTGTTAAGTAGGCATTTTAATATCTATATAATTCCTTATATACCATACAGTTATGAATTGTTATTTATATATTCTCACTCAATAATTTATAATATTCATTTGTATTCATGTATAATTATTGTTTTTGAAATCAAATTGTGAACAGGAATAAGGTTGGATAGAAGAGCATTTTTTGACCATGTGTGAACATGGGCGAAAGATGAATCCTGCCATTTGATAAGAGCTATGTATGTACTGATTACTTATGTATGAACTTATCAATAAAACCAATTATTATTATTATTATTATTATTATTGATACCTGGAACGCATTATCACTATTAGAAAATGGCAAAACAAAATTGGAATAAAAATCAAATAGATATTTTGCTCATAGGTTCTTCATGAACATTTACAACTTTTTATGACCTGGAGAGCAACTTGCATTCCCGTTGTTGAAAAGTACTCATTACGTTATCAGTTTCTTGCCCGGGTACCACTCCTTTTCCTTTTGAGCATATTGATACTAGCTTGAAAGAGAATTATAAAAATTATGAAAACAAAAGATACAAAAGAATGTGTCAGTCACTTACTTTTCTTTACAGAAGATACACAACTGTAATCACTCTCGTTTAAACATGTACTTAGTCAAACCAACAAATCCCACACACCAACTCTCCTCGGGCCTAAAATGAGGTATTGTAGGTTAGGCACCATGACTTTATTATAGATACTATTGTCTTTTACTCACTTTTTTTAAAGACTGAATATGTAACTCAACTGTTTGAAGATGCAAAGATGCAAAAGCAAACTATTCGCTGTACTGTAGAGTGGACAACCCCAAACTATAAATGGTACACCTAACATGAGAGAAGTATACTTTGATAATAACACCGATACACCATGCAAACCATACACTACACGTACGAACCTGCCATGTCAACCGCCATGTTAAATCAAATGTCGATTTCAACGCAAAGGTGACAAGCGTTAAGGGGCAGTCGCTTTCACAGAGCTTCTTCGATTGTCGCGCGCTACACTTCAATTGACCAATGAGAAACGTTTACTCCAATACTTCACTTCACCATTTCTCTTCTGTTGCCAGGATTTGTCGCTTTGTAATTGAATAATTTCAAATGAAAAAAGACAAATAGGATGAGAATAAACCGATTTATTGATGCAATTGGTTCATTTATTGGCCCATTCGCATTTTTTTGTCGTTTACAACAATTGCAGTTGGAGCAATTCATCAGAATCTTCGCGATAAGTTCAAAAACTGGTTAACACTATAAGAGTTATCATAAGATAATTTAAAATTTCAGTAATACACCGTGAAGAATATTTCGAAATACACCCTGGAGATATATTCTAAAAATATTCCATATGGTATATTCGATCAACAATATTCTTAGAATATTCACGGGAGAATAATTCATTTATAGACATTCTATGCATATTCTTTTGGAAATAATCCTGCCATGAATATTCTAAAGGCATGTATATATTCCAAGAATATTCTATAAATATTTGAGATATATAGGTTCGTTTTATGATATAGAGGGAATATTCCATGAATATCTGGAGCTGTGTGAGTAGCTAAATATGATGAATTGGTTAAGGCTTTCGCGGCCAAGATTTCCAGTGTTACGATCTTCATTCGAGTTTGAAGGCCATCGTAGTTTGGATCTGTATCCTAACGTTTCGCCAGCAGGAATGGCTGGCTTCTTTAGGGATTTATTTATCTTGATGATTCACCGATGGGATTCCAAACTAGATTTGGAATCCCATACTGAAAGATGGCAAAAGTGCAATCCAATATCATGTCATCAACTGGTAATAACAATTCGGCCAATAGCAAGGCATCAACAGGAAAGGCGGGCTACCTGAGTCAACATAAATACTTTCCTACGAACTAGAAATCACAAGTTACTGATGAATCATTGAGATGAATAAACCTCTGAAGAAGCGAGCCACTCATGCTGGCGAAACGTTAAGATACAAATCCGAATGAAGATTGTAACCCTAGGCAGATATGTATACAGGTTGATATTTTTTCGAAGTTCACTATGACAGTTACAATTTCCGATTTCAAAAGTACAAGGCCTCTATATTTTTGAAAAATTACAAATGAATGCCAGTGTGGAAATATTTCCTCGCTTGAAGTCAGAAGTTTTTTTGCAAGAGGAAGATATAGTCAATGTGATGGATTGACGTTTGATTATATATTTTTTATTTACATTTTTTTGTTCATAGTTTTTAGAAGAAGTAGAAGTGACTTTGTCTCCAAAGCAGAGCTAGATATAAATGAAACACAGGAGACAGAAGAAATGCATTTTCAGTTGCTTGATCAGTAAAAAATCTACGAAAACAAGGCAGTGGCTTCCTTTCCATATTGTTGGCTGTGCCCATTGCGACACACCGAACAGACAATTTCAATCCAGTTGAGGTTGAATGAGCTTTTTCGAACTTCTTTTGAAGTTCTTTAATTCCAAAAACGTAGCATGTCATGATTTTTTTTCAATACTCGTACTACTGGATATCTGTTCTGTATATTGGAACGAACGTTTTCGGTTGACAGTCGATAAACACAAAATATATTTACCGAATCATAAGAAATTGGAATAATTGGTGGTGGTTACACTGAGTTGAAATGGATCATGAAAATACACCATATTTTCATCGAAATATAATATACTTATTACCAACTAAAATTTTTTTTGATAAAGTATCACTGAGGTATCACTTATTTCGATATTTATGTTCGATTTTATTTTCATTTTTCAAATATAATCGACATGTCACATCGAGAAATTGAATTTAATACCCACATGTGAATATTATTCAATATGTTTAACCCATAACCAATTCTTATTTGAGAAATCGAAAGACTGGTAAGGAATATAGCTTTTTTGGGACTCTTTCACGAAGGGAGCTTCACGTCTCTCGCTCATATACGGGAGCGTTTATCACTCCTACCTACTGCCCATTCACGACGGGGAGTTCCTGGCTCCTTGAGGTCAGCCGTAGCCATATACTTTCTCTATCGTCGACACAAACCTCGACGACAGAAACTTCAACGATCAATAATGGGATGGACAAAGTTGCGAAATCTACGTTAATCACCTTGCAGACTTCCACCCAACTTGATGATAAATAGTGCGAAGCATCAACTAGGGAGAGCCGTGTTCACTCCTCGTGTGGGAGCCCCCACTCGTCCTTTTGCATTTTGAGGAGGAGACGTGGCGCCCTAACTCGAAGCGTAGGAGACGTGGGATCTCTCGTCTCCCAAGACGTGGTAGCTACCACTCTTCGTCTGAAAGTTCCATTGGATTTTGGTCATTTTGATGCTAAGAACTTTCTTCTCTCAGGAGCGAGAGACGTGAAGCTGACCATGTGAAAGGGCGATTATAATACAAGTTTATATATAGTATTTTGAAATTTTCGTCCTACGCGCCCTTTCACACGAGGAGTTTCACGTCCCTCGCCCGCCGAGATAGAAGAAGACTCTCAGTGCCAAAATGCAACTAGTCCAATGGAGCTTTCATCTCGGGAGACGAGAGCTCTTATGTCTCCTGCACCTTGAGCTGGGGAGTCACACATCCTTCTCAAAATGCAAAAGGATTAGTGGGTTCCACACATGGAGTTGAAACGGCTCTCCCCTAAATAATGCTTCACACTATTTATCATGGCAGATTACGATGTGGAGCTGTTAATTAGTGCTTTCTGCAGCTGACACGCTCTTTGGGATAAAAGTCTGGACATTAATAAGGATCGAAATGAAGTCTTTGAAAGTTAGGTGGAAGTATATAAGGTGCTGAACGTAAATTTTGCAACTTTATCCGTCCCATGTCGTAGATGTTCGTGTTGATGGTAGAAAAAGTATATGGCAACAGCCGCTTGCGATCCATTCTACTACTGAACTCAAGAAGTCAGGAACTCAAAAGGCTCCCCGTGTATTCTTTCTGGTATTATTTTTCTTTGAAATTTCAACCAATAATAAATAGTTGTATTTCATTGAAAATATGTTTCTGTATCTGCTCACGAAATGTGAGAACTTTGATACTTCTGAGAAAAATTGAACAGTTGAGATTATCTACATCAGCCCATTTTGAAATTTTTCATCTGTTTTTTTTTCAGAATGTTTTCATCGCGATCCTTCTTCTTCTGTGCGGTTCTTGAACTGTAAAGACATGACTACTTGGCAGCTGAACATCGATGATGATTACTATTCTTCCTATAATCCTGGCTCCGAAAATATGAATGTTTCCTATCTAGAAGAAGAACCAACTACTAATCTAACTCTAGAACAGTGCAAAGAACAATTCAAAAGCCGGACTGAGTATCTTACGGAACATTATCCAAACGGTTTTTGTAAAGTGGCTTTTGATAGTGTGCTGTGTTGGCCTCCCACCCCAGCAAACGAAATTGCGGAGATAAAGTGTTTTTCGGAGCTTTTCGAGATCAAATACGATGATTCGCGTAAGTAGTTCATACTTATAAATATTGTCTAGATATTTTTAGGTCCAATTACAACTTGAAACATGTTTAGTCGGTTAAAATGTGTGCAAATCCATAACTTCAAAACTTGGCAAGTAAATGAATAATTTGCATAAATTTTATCTCAAATCTCGTGAATTGTAGCTTGAATTTATCATAAACGAAATCATGACAGAATTGCACGCATTTTGATCGATTGAGTTTAGTGCACTAAATATATATATATTGAGATCAGTTGCAGAGAAAGAAATATGTATTACAAACTCAGAACATTCAGCTTTAAATTTAAAATTTCAATATTTATGTGAAATGTGTATCAATCCATGTGGTGTATACTGATCGATAGTGAATTTTGTACCCTATACGAATACATTGGTGTTGTAAATTTTCTCCAAAGTTTCAATTTCATGCTCCTCTTGAACTCATTACTTACTATATGATGTCATTCAACGATTTTCAGTCAGTCCCACTTTACGAATTCAAATTGAACCAAATCGCTACCAGAAACTTAACCAGGCATCTGGCAATAACAGTGTTAATGAACGCACTGTTCGATGTTGTTTCACGAAATTTCGTTCCGGAGATATCAGGCTCGAAAATGAGCCCTGAAGTGGCCGACCTACAGTATTTCAGGTCGAGGGTTTGAGAACCCTGATATAGACTTACTCATCACAAACGATGCGTAAGATGGCAGAAGATATGGGCGTCAGCTCCTATACGGTTTTTTAAATGATTGAAACGTATTGGAACGGTCAAAAAGTTCTAAAAGTGGGTGCTTCACAATTTGACTAACCGACGGAAATTGTGTTTTTCTTTGCCTATGCGCAACCAAAAATACTATTTCCGGATCCACGTGAAGACCATTTTTATCGATGACATATCCTAAATAACTTAATTTCGGGCGACAGGAATGACATTTGTCAAAGCTAACGGTGAGTTTAGCTTCTCATAACCTGCGGAATACTTCCTCCAATAACCTAAGATGATTTTCAATTGTCTGCGTGATAATTACGATGTCATCTAAGTATACGAAGACATGTGGCTTAAGGTTTGGTCCTAGTACTTGATCAATTCAGCGTTGGCAAGTCGCAGGCGCGTTATGTAGCCCAAATGGCATGCGCTGAAATTGGAAGAGGCTCCTACTCGATACGTTAAAGCGGTATACGGACGAGACTGTTCTGCCACGGGAACCCGCCAATAAGCAGACTCAATATCAAGTACGAATAGGTAGCGCGCATCGCGTAACTCATCCGGAGTACTAGAAATGTAAAGTAATGAATAACTATCTCTTTCGGTAACGCCGTTCAGCGTCCTGAAGTCAACGTGGAACCGGAAACTTTCTTTGCTAGCAATATAGGTGAAGACCAGGCGCTCTTGGATTCCTCGATGGCCCCTAATTTTTCCATTTCTTTCAATTCCTTATCAATGTAGCCTTGTACTACTGGACTGACAGTGTAGTATTTCTGCCTAATTGAAAGAGAATTCGTCATTATAACATGTTGAGCTACCGAGTCTCGTGTTTTGAATGGGAGATAGAAGAGGAACCTCCAACACTACAAGTACTTTCATTATCCTGATACGATATCTGACACGAAATGGTACAGTACATCCCCTGCACTCTGGCATATGTACCCATTAGCCACTCTACAGGTTATTTTCCGTCTAGAATCAAATGCCAACCCAAGCTCTTTGACCCGTTTCCAACCTTGACTTTCTAAAATACTTCCACGAAAGCTAGATCTCTTTCCGGTTCGACGTAACTAACTATTGAATCATGTCTGGCTTCTATTTTTCTGAAAACAATCCTTAACTGGACTATAGTGGTGGGTAGAGGATCTCAGAGTCGATCCTAATAAAACGGATGCAGATTTCTTATGATGATCGACAGTTTCACTTCCTCATGTAGTGGTTATCGCAACCCACGAAAATAACTAGATATAACTGCCAGTTATACTCCTATGGATTCTGTTGGGTGCTGAGTTCTCTTTCGCAATTCTTCGAACAACGCCTCATTATGGTTAGCAGATAAATACTCTTCACGAAATTCTTCCACTGGTCCTTCCCAAGTAGTTACTCTATGACGACACTCCTTATAGAATTGGTACGCTTTATCAACGAATAGATCCAATAACAATAACACTTCGGGGGGTAAATTTTTCGCGAAGCGGAGTTCCTCAACCATTTCAAAGAACGCTGATACAGAGGTAGATTTTGAGTAACCCGAAAATTTCTCTATATACCACTTGTGTGGTAGTATCATTTCAGCATTGGCCCCTTGGTTGACTAAAGGCCAGGCTCTAGCAGAAGAACTTGGTACATTCTCTACCGACGCTTGAAATAAGTGACTAGTTGCAACACCATGCAAAATACTCAATGCTGGTGGAACTTCATTAGCCATTCTCAGGTCTGCATCGATTCCATCCAACTTGACTATATAATCTTCGAAGAGAGATGACGTTTTGGCTTTATCGTCTTTTCCATACATCCGATAATCTTGACTAAAAACATGGGCAAATTTAACAACTTCACTACTTCACGTACCAGTAGAGAAATCTTCTATCCTCTTCGCTATTTCTTCAGCCAGCTTCTTAGTCACCACCTCCAAATCTCCTTCAAAAGTGGAAGGATACGTTGGATATCTCACACTTTCTCCACTCTTCTCAAATCTGAAAGCATTAGCCAAACGATGTCGCATCTCCACGGAAGTTCCCAGACCAATGCCACGCGACTTCTACTCAAACTCCAATTGATCCTGATCCAAACGATTGATTGTTAATTTTTCTTGACATACTGCCTAATTTCTAGAGAGAGTTCTTCCCATCGAACAAAGGACTGATGATGTAGAAGACTAGTGAATGCCATTGAATTAAATGACTATATTAGTACAAATAACTATCCACAATATATACTAGCACAAAACAAAAGATGAAAAAAAGCCAAATTTTCATGAAATAAGAAGAAAAATATTATAAAAAAGATTCTGTGTATCCCCACGTTGGCCGCCAAAATGTAGCGTTCAAAATTCTCCTTGAATATGATTCAGGTATGGGGACATGATATAATATCTTGAAGCATTTTCAATCATTCTTCAATTAATCTACAACCAATCTGGTTTTAGGGCAGGTCATAGCTGCACTTCGGCTCTTCTGAAAATTACTGATGATATAATTGATGCTACTGATAAAGAAACAGTATCTGTTTTGATATTACTAGATTAATCTAAGGCATTTGATACTCTCGATCACAGAATATTACAAGCCATTTTTAACTTTGTAGGGATCAGAAAAAAAGCTACCAAACTTCTATCCTGCTATTTAAGCGATAGAACGCAGGCAGTACTATATGTTGGAAAAGTTTCTGAATTTGTAAAAATTGATAAGGGAGTACCACAAGGGTCATTGTTAGGGCCCCTAATTTTCAGTCTGTATACTTGCAATTTTCCTAAGTCCTTCCTATCATGCACTATAATGCTGATGATACACAATTTGTCATTCAAAGCTGAAGAATACTCTCAGGCTATTGGTGCTTTGAATTTTGATCTATATAATCTTGAGCAATTTTCTAATAATCATTGCCTTAAACTGAATTCAAATAAAACTGTTACAACCGTTTTTGGTAGAAAGAATTGCAAGAAAATGTATGAATAAAATACCACCAGAGTTGAAAAAACTCTCGTTATCGACTTTCCGGACGCGTATCATCAGATTTCTCGATAGATAGTAAGTTCTATTTTTATTTTTGATACTGTTCATTTTTACCACTCTTCATCTTCAGTTCGATCTGAGAATTATTAATATACCACTTACAATGCTTAAAACAATTATGTATGTTTTTTTGACTAATCTTTGTCTTCAATTTGAACTGTGATTTATTAATTTAGTAATGGCAATTTTTATATTCCTTGTAACGTAGGTACATTTGAAAGTAATCGATGTTTTTTTTTGATGTTTGTTCTGATTTGCCATTTAGTAGTCTGTTTTGGATTAGGTGGAAGAACAGATGTCAGTCTGTACCTTTCGGTGACGATTACCATACTGAATCTCGCCCATTTACTTTTTTTAGTTCACATATATGAATATTACTGAAAATTAATATAAGACCTTTATTATTATTATTATTTTTGCTTTCACCGTAGTATGCGCTGGTCAAGCCCTATCCCCCGTAGCCCCGATACATTCGGGAGAGCGCACCAGTATTATCTTAACCAACGACCACTTCCCCCGTGGGGGGTAAGTGATCATTGGGTCCGACAATCATGTGCCCTGAGTAAGGTCAGTGAGCCAAGAATGACAGCCTTCTGCATTTGTCCGGTTAAGATTTCTGTCTTACTGCGGCAAGCCAGTATGATTTTAAGATTTGAGAGTAGAGACATCATTCCACCAAGGACTCCAATAATCAGAACAACCATCTTGACAGAGTGATCTAGATAGAGTGTGCGGAGTTCGAAGAGAAAATGTCGATATTTTATCCGTTTTTCTCCTCTTTTCGAACGATATTCGTCTCGCCAGGAGCTGAAAACTCCACGACAAATATCGTTTTGCTCTGGTTGTCGAGAAGGACTAGATCAAGCTCATCAGCTTGTATGAGCCTGAGGGTGGGGAACGAATAATTCCAATAAATTTAGCCCTTCTCGTTCCCCACAACGCATTCAATATCCCCCGGATATTGAATGCGTTGTTTTCCGTTTTCCAGAAACGTCTAACTCACCACCGAGCGTGAGTCACGCTGTATAGTAGAACTTCAGGTTGCCTTTCTGAAATATATGATGAAAAACTCCAGTTGAATGATTAAACAGCAGTTTATTAGAGTTTTTTTAATTTCTGGTGAGAAGATGTCAACCTTTCAAAACTTTCTTTCTCATCCTTACGTCAGAACTGTAAATTTTGCATAATATTACAAAGTTTGGTTTCAAAGCTACTCTTTTGAGATAAAAACATTCACTGTTAACGAAGCAATTTGCAGAATGAAAAGATGATTTGTTTCCGGGCGACCCCAGTGCCTTTGGCCGTTCATCGTCGCTATTCATTTTCCATTCATTATGATATGATATTTTGAATTTATGCAGCACCGACTGCCAAGCGTTGAAATTCCTGAAGTTTAATTAGGACAACATTATGATGGGAATATTTCCACCATATTTCTGTTGAATATTTCTCTTAGTTTCAGCTACAGGCTGTTCAGGTAGAGTAGGTTTTGATTATGATGATTCATTAACGTTTCATTAGGGAGAATAACAATTGAGAATTACTTATACTGTAAAGAAGCGTGCAGCTCCAGTTCAAAATTACTTTTAATATAATCACCACACTGATTATAGTAAAGGAGACAGTGGGAGATCGACCTTCACCCATCAAATAACTTGTGACATATTTTTTATCGAATAGAATTTATTAACAAACATGCCTATGATAACTCTCCTACAGAAAAGTGTTCGTAGCTATTTTTTATTGAATTGTTTTTATTCAATTTCTTTATCACCTTCACTCTTTTCATAACCGAATGAATAGTATCTCAACTGATAGTTTTTAACACACAGAATATGCTTAGGTAGGCTTACCTACCTATTTCTATCCTTGGCTCCCTGGCAAGTAGATGTGAACAGGTAAGTCAATTTAAGTAACTATACCGATGTCTTAACCAATCGAAATTGATTTTATAAGTGAGATATTTTAATTAGAAAACCAATTGTATAGGTTTGCCTGCAAAAAATTTTGCAAGAAATATAAAGTTTTAGAATTGGTGCAATTTGACAGGTGCCAGAGGGAAAATAGACCGGCCAAGGTTCGTGTGATAGAAAAGGACACAACATAGCAGCTGCACGCTACCAGATCATTGAATATATTCCAGTGCGCATGCTCTTGTACATGTGTGACAGACAAAGCATTTGTTTACACTCGACCGTGATTTTGAACTCTACTTTCGATCACAATATTTGTATTATCGCAAATAATATATACTTACAGCTGTGAAATAATCAAAAATTAATAATTTGATATATTGATAAATCAAAAATAATAATTCGACAAATAATGGTATTGAAAGTGTTTATTACAAACCATATAAAATACAGAGAAAAATTAAATTATAATTTTTATTATTCGCCACCGCAATCATCGGAAGCTAAATAATGATCTTCAGATTATAATAATTCTTCTTCATGTCCATTATCCATGATTTGTGAGATGTCAACAATTTTCAAGGTCTTCCCAACAAATGCAGTGGTTTTAATGATCATCGTCTAAAGAGCATATTTTGAAAGAATTTTTATTAAAGTCAATTTTTCTTTATCGCATAAAAAACACTTTTTACTAATTTTTGACATCACAATCAACATTATTTAGCACAATTGGTTTTCTAACTGAAATATCTTACCTATAATATCAATTTCGATTGGTTAATAGATCGGTGAAGTTACCTATATTGATAAAAAGAGAAATGAAAATTTCTATGTTTTTTACAACTTTTCTCTTTTCATCATGATCTCCTACCACATAGTAACGGCTACATCCATCAATTTATTACCTATATTGACTTACCTGTTCACATCTCACATCTGCTTGCCAGGTAGCCACGCACAGGAATGAGAAGGCAAGCCTACCTAGACATATTCTGTCTGAATTGAATGAAATAATTCAAATAAAAATAGCTCTATGTAAACTTTTCGATAGGCAACTTATCACAGACATGTTTATTAATAAATTATAAAATTGATGAAAAATATGTCTCATCAAGTTGTCTGATGGGTGAAGGTCGATCTCGCACCGGCTCTTAGACTATTGCATTTTTACCAAATATCGAGTAACTAGTTCAGATCACACCAACTATGACTCCTCTTACGCACTGCTATCTATAGTTTGCAAATGGCTTTGAAATATCAATCGTATTGTTTTAGCAGCGATTTAAAATGCCCAAGCAGGCATTCAGCCATATTGAAATGTATGCCAATATGTTGGGCCAAGAGTGTGGAGAATCTCTTCAAACAACTCCAAAGAATTCAATATTTGGCTCTCATCAGAAACACCAGTTCAATATGAGAAAGGCTGTTATCATTACTATGTGCATCCCGGCCGTACATTCATTCCTTTTCGACATGATCACGACGCTTCGGCAAGATCATATTTGCCATATTCATGTGCCCTGCTTGGTAGGTGAATTCGAAACTATAGTGGTCGTAACCGATTGATTCTCTTGAATTGAATCAGTTTGGGGCCTATCTCCCTCACCCTCATGGTGTGTGTTTGGCAGAAGGACATGTAGATGCTTGTCTATTTATGAGTTACCGTAGGCTGCAGTTGTGACGCGTAATTTCCGATTGGTCAGCATCGCGCACGCTTGATAAAAAGCGTTTCGGTTGATGGGTGGTGTGAAGTATCATGCTCAACTGGAGGCACATTCAGCACACTGCACAACAATATCTATTTATTTTGCATGAGATTTTACACCTGTTGTTCACCACTTCAGGCTAGCTAATTTTAAATATACCCTAAGATTTTTTGTAGCAGCTCTATTTTAGGAGATACAGGCAAACTCGCAAAATGTACTCTCTATTTGACTGTTGACATATCGCTAGCGTCAACTCTTACTAGTTTCTGTTTTTTTTTGCGATGGCTTCATTGAAAAGGACCTGAGTAAACAATCCAAACAGACTTTGTCATATTTGTGGAAAATATATACATTCAACAAATTCTGATTAAATGTGTCGGACTTCGTCAAAAAAGCCTACATGGAGTACTCTCAATGGCCATTGGAAACAAGCCCTGGATATCGAATATAGTGTGTAAAACGTGTGTGGAGTCTTTATCATTTAGAAAAACAAACAAGAGGGATCCATTGAACCTCAGTATTCCTATGATTTGGCGTGAACCGTCGGACCACGACTGTTATTTCTGCGTCGTAAACATGAGAGAAATCAACCGCCAAAATCAATCCAAGTGGATTTATCCTACTGTGCCGTAAGTTACTTGACTTGTCCTGTGTTCAATGGAAACATTAGAACCCCAAGCAAGTACAGGTACGTCCGCACGAAATTGTTCAACGAGTGGAGGAAAGTGACACAAGCAGCGAAGATAGTAGCAGCAAATTTCAAGACGCCGAAAGACCAAGACTACTCAATCAGGAGGATCTCAATGATTCAATGAGAGATCTCGCATTGTCTTGAGCTTCATCAGAACTTCTAGCTTCTCGATTGAAAGAAAGAAATTTAGTCAGCAAAAAATCGAATGTCTTATTTTACCGTACTAAGGAAAATAAATCACTTCCTTTGTTTTCTAAGGAAAACGATTTTGTTTTTCACAATAATATTCCGGGATTAGTAAGTGAAATGGGTTTGAAAAGATATGACCCTGATGTTTGACGTTTGTTTATAAACTCGTCAAAACTCAGTCTTGAATGTGTACTTTCACATAATGGCGAACTTGGCTCGTTACCTATTGCTCATTAAACCAAAGCTAAAGAAGAATATTCCATATTATCTCTGGTTTTAGAGAAAATTGAATACACAGAGCACAACTGACTGGTATGCGTGGACTTGAAGATGGTTAATTATCTTTTGGGCCAACAAAGCGGTTATACTAAATATTCGTGTTAGGAATCACACGTTAAAAGGTGACACCTCGTTAGATCTTAGCTCGTACAAGTTTCGATTTCTCGAGTTGTCATTCGTAGGGGTGCGACATATTTTAAACATCCGTGTTTTATTTGCTTGTGGGATAGCAAAGCGAGATTGGCTGCTCAAACACGAATTAATACGAGGCAAGTTCAATGTAATAAACCCCCTTCTTTACATATCAAACTAGGATTGATGAAACAGTACGTAAACACTCTAAACAAAGAGTGGAAATGTTTTCAGTATATATCCAAGCTAACCTTCATATCTCAAGAAGTGGAGCTGATAAAAAAAAATTTGAGTACAGATTTGGAGTGTGGGTAGAAAATTCACCTGGATCCATAAAACATATTCCATGCAACAAAAATTCTGTTGTACAGTGTTGTTGTTCTGGGTGGTGTATTTGCTGTTGGTATTGTAGTGGCCTGGATTTTGAATAATATGATGGCTCTCCATACAGCTGAGAGGTAGTGTGCATCATCTTTCTTGTTTAAACTGCCGATATTCTCAATTTTGTTCGCCTGCCATATGATTTCAGTTTTCTTACGATCTGATTGCAGCTTCTGAAGTTGACGTTATGACATGTTTCAAGGTGGTGTTTATGTGGAATTGTGGTTGTTTTTGGCGAAGTGGGAGTTTGTGTTTCTCTGATTTGCCTGATATTCGGCAATTTGTTTGACAAACGTATTCTCAGCCGCAGTCTTCACATATGATTTTATATATGCCTAGGTTTTCTAGGCTGACTTTGTCTTTTGGGTTGTTCAAAGAATATATGAAGTTTCCCGTAGGTGTATTTATTGTTTCTATACAAAACAATATCAAGCCAAACTAAATGCCAAAAAAGAAGTTCAGAATATCTCCCAACAATACTTATTATAGAGTATAATAATGAAATTTCCTTGAAAAAACTCAATTTGTTTTTGTTTACATTTTCTTGCAAACACATGGAGTTTTTTACTGGATTGCAAAAAACAAACTGAAGATCATATTTTGGCGAAATATTGACTATACTTTTGCTGATTTGCGCTGATAAACAATATGTATATAGATTCAAAAGGCACAGTTTATTTGAGTTTGATAAATTCTAAATGCCTGTAATATGAGAATCACATATCCGCATTTTGGGTCGGAATAAATAGATATGAATATATCGGAAATGAAATATATTATCGTCCGTTCAGGACATTTCACTTGGATAATAATTATAATAATATTTATTTTGAAATTTTGATCACTGAATGAATTTTTGTATTGATAAATGAATGTAATTCATTATAACATCAAAATTAACAGTTCAAACTGTGATTCGAAAGTGCATATAGATTATAACGACAAGGAGTCACATTTTCGGCTGCATAATACATCTAATCCATCTAGGGGAAATTCGATGGCAACATTTAACTTGTCTCTAAATCTTTCTGTTACAGAGGATCTTTCAAAATGAATGACTAAAATACGGGAAAACTTATGAATCAATAGTGCATTTTTTTCTTTCCTTGCAACTCGAACACGTCGGTTTTTCAAATTCGATGTTACATAAAAAATTCACATGAATCTTCATTATTAGGGAAGTGAATTATCATCGCCATTACTTATTTAGTGTTGTTTTACTTGGACAGGGACAGGGATTCTGATGGGACATACAGCAGGTCAAGACAGCGTCGGTTCTTATTAGATCGTTATATGCAATGCTTTAAGTATATTCCACTTATCTCTGCAGTTAAAGCTGCAGAGAGAGAATAACTGCTATAAAGACCCTAGTATATTTTTCATTTCAGTGGCTTTTTTCTATCTTATAAACAATATTCTTGTAATATAATTGTTATCACTTCTGCAATATATTACTTCAAAAATCACGAGAAACTAATAGTATAGTATTAGTATCCTGAAACATAAAAACCATGTATTCTGCACTCCTGTTCAAGAGTCTGTAATCTTTGATTGATATTCAGGGTAATGCATTTCTCAAATCGGAACTCGGGCGACGGAAATGATCTGGAAAGACAATGGAATATCTTGAATCTAGTCAGTCGTGAAAAAATAATGGGCCAGGAAGGTTGGGCGACCAGGAAGGAGATTCATTTATCTCTGAAATAAAGGAAGATGGATAGGTCAAAAGAGATAGAGTGAGTCATCAGGTTGAAATAAAATAGAAGTTTTTGGATGAGATAGAACTGTGGGTATTACACTGAGAAGCTATTATTGAAATAAATTTGGTTACCTAAATGGTAATTTAGAAAATAAAGAAGTGAAAAGGGTAACTAATACTAATGTGTTTTGAATCATATGTTTCTCTGCACATTTTTTAGAATTTTTCCCCTGTACAGGGTGGGTCATCAAAAAACTTCTGGAAGGCAAATCTGCCAGAGAAATATCTCTTTGCAAACATCCAAGAGCACGTTGAATTTGTTTGAAAGGGATCTTAAAATCATCGCAATGGGAAGGGTTTGAAATATCTCATTGAAGAGGGCTCTCGATTCATATTTAGATACTGCCGCTTTGCTTTTGAACATCGGTATACTCGTTCAGAATATATAAAACTCTCCAAAGCCAAAAATATGTTTTACGAAATACACAAAAATTTATTCAATTTCAACTGAAAATATATTGTATTGATCCGAACGTGAAAGATGAATTTTCTCGAAAACAAAATCTTCAGTTCTGTCAGTTAGTGTCGATTGCTGCTTGCTTAAAAATCAAGTTAAGCATAGTCTGTCTTGTCACAGATTTTTTTCTGATTATTGGCGAATTGGGACAAAATTTCGCGAAACTCGTTCAGATCATTAAAAAATATATGTAGTTCCCAGTGAATAATGCAAAGTATAGGTTTCAAATAAATGACATTCGGTTGGAATAAAATGATGACGACTTTGAATGAATGGTTCATACTGGTGTTTCTTTGGAAAAACTGACTCAATTGTTTGAATTCATTAGTTATGGTACATTATAACAGAAAATTAGAGTGACACTATTTGGTTTATCAACATAAACTTCGAATATTACTGGAGTATAATCCCAACATCAAACTATTATTTTCAACACCTCGAGACGTGTTTCAATCACCAAGTGATCATCTTCGAGAAGAAGATTTAAGTAAATCTACATGCAATGTTGTCCTTATTAATACCATAGATACCTCTCCTAGGTACAAGCGTCTTAACCGTCCTAAATTAATTTCACAATGTTGCCTTATCTACTAGTCAGATAAATCTGATAACTAAAATACTGTATTAACAAGCTATATAGGTATTGATCCACCATCATTATTCATAATATTAATATGTTTACGTATTTCTACGCTCTCATAGGCATCTAGATGACTGTTGTTGTTAACTTGGCAAACTAATCCTAATAAACTACAGTCTATGGAATAGCTTTGTTGCAAAAAATCAGTTAGGCAAGTTACCAACAACAGGCATTTAGGTGTCTTTGAGAGCGCAGAAATGAGTGAACCTAATGCTCTGGGGGTGCGATAGGGGAAGTAACTTCAAATGTGAATATGTCAAAATGTGTTCCTCTGTATACTATAGTTGACGTTTATTTTTATTTTTCCTGCAAATCATTGTAAAGTTCAAGTAAACGATATACTGCAATCTACCTTCCAACAGTTCTCCTTTAATAATATAGTTTTGGAGCTAAACACTTTTTTTATTCAATAATCATTTATAATTGTATAAGAATCACAATAAATATATTATATATATATATATATATATATATATATATATATATATATATATATATATATATATATATATATATATATTTGTTTGAGTAGAGCCTAGATGATGATAGCACGACCATATATATATATATATATATATATATATATATATATATATATATATATATATATATTACAAAGTAGGTTTTCACGGATGGTAGAATATGATGTGTTGTTTTTCAACACCATCTACAAACAGGTTACAAGATTAATTTTGAGTCCACAAAACAGATAGCACAGGTGCAAAACCCAAGAATACGACAAATCAGGGAAGCTATCGAAATCGAAAAGCAAGGCCTCATCAACAAAAGGGATGACTCACTAAACATCCCAAGGATTTGGAAAACAATAATTAAAAACAACCACCAAAGACAACCACAAATTGATAATGAACCATCGCAGGTAGGAGAACCGCCAGAAGCCATTAACAACCCTCAGGTAGAAAAACAGGTAAGAGAACTACCAAAAGCCATCAACAACCCTCAGGTAGAAAAACAGGTAACAAATCCATACAACTTACGCAAGCGAAACCATATAAAAACACCACAAGAAGAACCTGACATCAGTTACACCTCTCGAAGCGAAGCAGTAACTCGTCTTGATAATGCCATCTGAGATGATGGCGAAACGTCGACTATCGAATAGTACACAACGGATGAACACCCGGAAAAACAACACATCATATATATATATATATATATGTAGAGTTTTCAAACCATATTATATCTATATCATATCAGACAATGGAAGTCCGAACTAATTGAATTCAATTTCATATATGCTTCGCACTGAAATGATAGAAAATTTTGTTTATTCAAAGATTCCAATTTGCCGAGTGAAACATTACTTTGAATCTGGAAAGTTTCATTATCACTGAAACAGTTGTTGGCTGAAAAAGTACTGAATAAAATATAGAAAACATTGTTTCAATTGGTGGTTTTACTTAAGGTTTGAAATTTTCAGTACTGAAAACTGCTCGATGTCCCTTAGAAAATCGACCGGACCATTATTACTAATACGGATATAACCGTCTGCAGCTCAGGAAATAATCCAACGATGTTCTTTCAATAACTTCCGTTAACTGCAGTGTAATCAATATTTCGAAACACCTGCCATTGTGAATAAGAAGTTTCGCTTAACTGAATGACATAATTGTCAAAACGCTACGAAAATCTATTGAAGTCCATCAAAGAGTTTGAACTTTCATAAACGGAGATAATTGTGCCGAACCAATTTGTCGTGTTTGAAATGTAATGGCTTTTGATCATTGTGTGCAGATTTTTCTGCCTAGTGTTTCGTCCCGGACTGCATTAGATTGATTTAAAGATGATGAGGCAATGGATGAACTTCTCTAGTTATCCTTACAGCAGATATCATTTTGTCGCGGCCCAAATGGCTCGCGAGTTGGGGGTTAACTCAGCTGGTAGGATTTATATAAAAATAATAATCATAGATAGAAAATACTGAAGGTACAACATAGCCCTCAACAATGTTACGCTTTGTCAAAATTATACTTCAACAAGCCAATAATATAAATCAAAAGATACACTTACCGAAGGTACATTACTTGAATATAATGGATTAAACATAATGGAATGTGAATCAAATGGCAAAATAATCAAAATAACAATTTTTGATTGAGAATTGAAAATTTATAATATCGGTGCATCATACGGCTACCGGCTAGTTATACAAGATTATTTCAACAACTTCGTGTACGAAGGACAAAAGACAATAAACATAAATACTGGTACTTGTTATGATGTGTCGTGGAAATATTCGCCTATATTGATTTTTTGCAAAAAAATATAGGAAGAAAAAATAAAAAAACAGTCACGTATTGTTCCTTAGTCAGTTAGATGAAATCTTCTACAACGAAGTGTATTTTTGATTAGTTGATTGATTGTTCCTAATATTGTTATCTATATATATTTCATATTTTTTCTGTGAATACCCGATTTCGTTTTCAAAAATTACCTCATTGGTAAAACTACTATATTGTGTTGACATAGTTTACATACATTATCACAACCTATTTTATCCGTTGTATAACAATGTGCTTGTCGAGTTCATACAAAATGTCTCCCTACATTCCTGAGTTAACTTATGTTCTTCCTAGACTCATTATTTCAAAATTATATCTCAAACTTCTTTTTTAAATAATTCAAACAAGATTCCAATGGATGGATTGAATCGAATGATCAAATGAATTACATATTTTGTCATCGATGACATGAGTAGATGTAACTTACCGTGACACATATTTGTAAATAATTCATTCGAGGAATATTCCTTTTTTTCCTTTTTTCGGAAGTTTCCCAATGTTTTTCTGTATGAAGATGGAGAAGTAGAAATTCAAAACTTTTTTTTTCCCAAATTATCAATCTTTTTCAAAAATATACCCCTTTCAATTCAATAATTATCATATTTTTCCAATGATGAACCTCCTAGTCTTTCTTCATATCATATGAAAGTATACAAAAAATGTCACAGTTTATCCTCAAATATCGACATAATTAAAAACCTCTAACGGAAGCAAGAAACTCTTTGGAAGATTCGAAATAGATGAAGATTTCAACCTAGCAGACCACTATTATAATATTCATGCAGTCATTGTTCACTGTGGTTCTGGCGTTAAATTTGGTCATTATTACGCCTTGGTCAAAGAAGAAACGGACTGGTTTAAGTATGACGATAGTCGTGTCATGAAGTGTTCTGACGGTGCTTTGAATTTATTGAAGCCTCTGGAGACACCCTACATTTTGTTTTATAAGAGAGAGGACATTGTTAGATCAAGATCTTCAGATGATGTGGTGCTGCTGGTTTTTCCGGGTTTTCCTGCAGCTGAAAAAGCAAATGCGCCACTGGAATCAATGAAGTCGCCCCGGAGCGCCAATTAATTTTTATTGTTGTTTTTATTTAATTTTTATCGTTGTTTTAATAAAATGTTCAATATTTTTAAAGTAAAAAAAAACCAAAGCAGATGAATTGTATGTCTACTGATTTTCCTCTCCATGGTCGAAATACTGGCGAGTCAACGTTAACAAACTCTGGGTTCACTTTCATGGAAGTATCATATCCAGTGCAAAGATCGAATACAAAAGATATTTTTCTTTTCCCAGGGGCTGAAATTGTGTTTCTTGGGTGAACAGAATAGAAAATTTAATGAGCTTATTTTTGTCCTGAATATTCTTGTACTTATTTCCTGACGTTCAAAGCTATCTTTTATAAAAAGTTTCCTGAGGTAGTTAAGGTTTCAGTAGGAATATTGTAAAGTTTATTATATAATGGCAACTTATTATCGCAAAAAAATCTTTAAAACAAGGTGAATATTATCAGAAAAATATTGAATATAATATTGTTTCGTTCAAAACGAAAATCTTTTGTTTCAAACATTCTGGTTTATGAATTAATTATGTAGGAAACCGTTATTGTCAGATCAGTCCTTGGAATTGCTCATAAAGAGTTGAACAATTGTATATGTCTTGCCTCCCAAAATGAAATTTCACGAAAAGTTTCAATTGTTAAAGTTGTAGCTACAATAATCTTTGGCCACCATTTCAATTTAGGCGTCTACAGGGAGGTCAAAGAAGAAAGAAAAGAGTAGATATCAAAAACGCTTCAACATTTCAGGAATTGTTTGAAGGGAAACATTATTCTACTGTATGTAATATACCGACACTATTTGTAGTCTGTACGTTTCACTATTCAGCTATCCTCACAAAAATACTCAGAGAGCTATAAATCTGATGAGTGTGGAGACCATGTAATTCTGACACTTCTTACAGTGCAGTAAATTTTGATGATCTGAATCAACTTTCGATAAAGTAGGTAGTGACTAATAAGACTCCCTAAATCACGAATATCAAAAATAGATGAGTTGAAACAGAGTATGGATATTGTTTGCTTAATGAAGTTCTCTTTCTGCTGTAATGAATTGATCATTCAAAAACTCCAGAATTTCTGGTACAATTCATAAACAATATCTCAGGAAGGATCACAGAATCAGAACTATCGCGTGGAAAAATAGATTCAAGCGGCCTGACAAACTGCGACGAAGAAAATTCGCAATTGCGTTCTAACATAGTAGATCATTTTGAAAGTAGGAGTCGCATTTTTGTTTTGTGTTGTCTTCAGGTAGATCCACTACAAAATCTTCGCTTTAGGTTTTCCCATTAATATGTAAAATATATTCACAGTGGTATGATTTTACGTATCTTCTGTTGAAGTAAAAAAACATTGAAAAGAGAATATGTTTAGTTGAGATTGTTTTTTTTTTTGAAAAACCATGTTTTGGCGCTTTACTTCTTCATCATTGAACAAAAATGTGGAAAACTTTAATTCGTGAAATTTTATGTGGAAGTTGCTCTTTTGAATTTCAATCAATTTGTAAATGAAAAAAACTTTTGTAAATTATATTTATTGTGATTATTTCCTTTTTTTTTCACACATTTCTCACAATTTTTGTTCGATGATGAACGGATATGAGTAAATTTTTCTCCATAAATACATTCAATACGGAGTATTATGAATTTGTTGCTCACCAGAAGGTGACTCAAATACATCCCGAGTATCAGCAATAAAATATTTGACACAAATCGGCCGATTTTAATTTTTTTTCCTTTTCCTCGATATTGCTGTCTTGATACTGGTTTTCCTGAGAATAAAAAGCCTTTCAAATTTGTTGCTCATCAGGAGGGTACTCAAATACACTCTGAAAATCAGCAAAAAAATAGTTGACTTCGATTGGCCGATTTTTGATATTTTTCTAAATTCTCCCTGTTCTTGCTATCTTGAAACCGGTATTTTCTGGAACACGGAGTATTATGAATCTGTTGCTCAACAGAAGGGGACTCAAATACACCTCGAGTATGAGAAACAAAATAGTTCGAAACGATCGGCCAATTTTTAATTTTTTTTTCATTTTTCTCATTCTTGCTACCTTGAAACTGCTTTTCATTGGAATGAAAAATGTTTTGAATCTGGTGCTCATCAGGAGGGTACTCAAATACACACCGAGAATCAGCAACAAAATAGTTGGCCTTCTTCGGCCGATTTTCAATATTTTTTTAAATTATCCCTGTTATTGCTATCTTGAAACCGATATTTTCTGGAACACGGAGTATTATGAATTTGTTGCTCACCAGAAAGGGACTCAATACACCTTGAGTATCAGCAACAAATTAGTTAAAACCGATCGGCCGATTTCAATTTTTTTAATTTCTCCTTGATCTTGCTATCTTGATACTGGTTTTCCTTAGAATGAAAAGCGTTTCAAAATTGTTGCTAATCAGGAGGGTACTCAAATATACTCCGAGACAACAACAAAATTTCATACTATGGTGATCAGCACACCATACCTTTATGTGTATAAGAAGCAACTTTAATCATTAATTTCTCGTGAACTGTACGGACAATCAACTACAAATTTTAACTGAAGACTAATGAAAAGCTTATTAATCGATACACAAATTTCCAACCATATGATAATACCTTCATTTTGGTCTCGAAATGGAGGTATTACAATGGGAGCATGTCATATGTTTTTATAATTATTGATTTGATTGTCAATTAAAAAAAAAATCTATGCATTCAATTGAATTGAAACTGAGTTACATGACCAATGAATAAACTAACAGTAGTAAATACTGACAATGATAATTTTGAAAATCAAATAAAATTTCAATAATTGAAATAAATTAAAAATTTCATAAATAGTTATGAATAGTAAAATGGAAGTAACAACATTATTATCCATCCAAGTAGAATTTGGAATATTGAGGTTATTTTATACAGTTGAGAAAATCATTGAAATATTTGATATCAACCGAATAAATGAATAAAATTATTGATTAATAATAATTAAAGTGTAAGACAGAAAATTTGTAAGGAAATTATTCATGTTTCAAAATGAAATTTTATGTTTTACATTTTAGTTAAACAGCTTGTCTTTTTGTACAGGGTCATATTCTATATAAAATTCGTTGACACACTATCACATGTTGTACAATTTATCGACTGTTTGCTGTCATTAAAAAATCAAAAATAAAATAAAACTTAATATTAAACGATAACAGTCTGGTAGCAAAGTGATATCAAAATTAAAACATTGAATTGAAGGTTGAATTAGCACTTGTCAATATACGCTTGTTATTTAAAAATGGAAAAATGTCGCTGACATTAGAAAATTTATAATTTTTTTTTATTAATTAATGCATTTTGAAAGTGATAACAGATGAATCATTGTTTCATCAGAACTGTTAACTCCTGATTAACTTTGTTTTTCACGATTCATACGTTTGATGAAATAGAAAGTAAATAATCCCTTGATTGATTATGACACGGAGTACATTACAAATATTCAAGACTAATACAGTTAACTAATTATGAATAGCCGAAACTACCCAAAAAGACGACGAACTGACTAGGCGTAACTTCCATCAGGAAAAAAAATCAGAGTTGATCCCTGATTACAAAAGAAGTAAAACTTCTTTAGGCGTAACCAGTTTCATTATAGCAATGACGAGAAAAATGAAAAAAAATATTCAAAAACCGCCGATCGGTTTCAACTATTTTGTTGCTCCTCCTCCAGAGGTATTTGAGTATTCTTGTAATGAGCATCAAATCAAGAACACTTTGTATTTAAGAAAAAAACGGTTTCAAGAAAACAAGAACAGAGAGAATTCAAAAAAATATTAAAAATTGGCCGATCAAGGCCAACTATTCTGTTGCTGTTTCTCGAAGTGTATTTGAGTACCCTCCTGATGAGCAACACATTTGAAATAATTTTTATTCTGAGGGAAACTAGTTTCAAGATAGCAGGAACGTGGAAAATAAAAAAAAATTTAAATCGGCCGATCGGTTCCAAATATTTTGTTGCTGATACTCAAGATATATTTGAGTACCCTCCTGATGAGCAACAAATTTGAAACGGTTTTTATTCTCAGGAACCAGTATCAAGATAGCAAGAACGAAGAAAAAAAATTGAAAATCGGTCGTTCGGTTTCAACTTTTTTGTTGCTGATACTCAAGATGTATTTGAGTTTACTCTTGATGAGCAACAAATTTAGAACATCTTTGATTCCAGGGAAAACCAGTTTCAAGATAGCAAGAATGAGGAGGATGAAAAAAAAAAATTAAAAATCGGCCGATCGGTTTCAACTATTTTGTTGCTGATCCCAAGGTGTATTTGAGTATCCTCTTGGGGATCAACAAATTCATAATACTCCGTGTTCCAGAAAATATCGGTTTCAAGATAGCAAGAACAGGGAGAATTCAAAAAAATATTGAAAATCGGCCGATCGAGGCCAACTATTTTGTTGCTGATTCTCGAAGTGTATTTGAGTACCCTCCTGATGAACAACAAATTTGAAACTATTTTTATTATCAGAAAAACCAGTATCAAGATAGCTAGAACGAGGAAAAAGAAAAAAAAATAAAAATCGGCCTATCGGTTTCAACTATTTTGTTGCTGATACTCAAGGTGAATTTGAGTATACCCTTGGTGAGCAACAAATTTGAAACACTTTTTATTCTAAGGAAAAACTAGTTTCGAAATAGCAAGAACGTGGAAAATTCAAAAAAAAAAAAATTAAAATCGGCCGATCAGTTCCAAATATTTTGTTGCTGACACTCAAGGTGTATTTGAGTACACTCCTGATGGGCAACAAATTCAAAACACTTCTCATCTCAAAGAAAAGCAGTTTCAAGGTAACACGATCGGGAAGAAAGAGAAAAAAATTTAAAATCGGCCGATCGGTTTCAACTATTTTGTTGCTGATACTCAAGGTGTATTTGAGTATACTCCTGGTGAACAACAAATTTGAAACACTCTATTCTAAGGAAAACCAGTTTCAAGATAGCAAGAACGTGGAAAATAAAAAATGAATTGAAAATCGGCCAATCGGTTTCAACTATTTTGTTGCTGATACTCAAGGTGTATTCGAGTCTCCTTCTGAAGAGCAACAAATCCATAATACTCCATATTCCAGAAAATACCGGTTTCAAGATAACAAGAACAGGGAGAATTTAAAAAATAATAAAAATCGGCCGATCGAGGCCAACTATTTTGTTGCTGAATTTAGAAGTGTATTTGAGTACCCTCCTGATGAGCAACAAATTTGAAAATATTCTTATTCTCAGGAAAACCAGTATCAAGATAGCAAGAACGAGGAAAAAAAAATTAAAAATGGGCTCATCGGTTTCAACTAATTTGTTGCTAATACTCAAGATGTATTTGAGTATACTCTTGGTGAGCAACAGATTTGAAACACTTTTTATTCTGAGGAAAAACTAGTTTCAAGGTAGCAAGAACGTGGAAAATGAAAAAAAAAATTAAAATCGGTCGATAGGTTTCAAATATTTTGTTGCTGATACTCAAGGTGTATTTGAGTACACTCCTGATGAGCAACAAATTTAAAACACTTTACATCTCAAAGAAAAGCAGTTTCAAGGTAGGAGGAAAAAGAGAAAAAAATTGAAAATCAGCCGATCGGTTTCAATTATTTTGTTGCTGATACTTGAGGTGTATTTGAGTATACTCCTGGTGAGCAACAAATTTTAAACACTTTTCATTCTAAGGAAAACCAGTTTCAAGATAGCAAGAACGTGGAGAATAAAAAATAAATTGAAAATCTCCGATCGGATTCTTCTATTTTGTTGCTGATACTCAAGGTGTATTTGAGTCCCCTTCTGGTGAGCAACAAATCCATAATACTCCGTATTCCAGAAAATACCGGTTTCAAGATAGCAAGAACAGGGAGAATTAAAAAAAATATAAAAAATCGGTCGATCAAGGTCAACTATTTTGTTGCTGATTCTCGGAGTGTATTTGAGTACCCTCCTGGTGAGCAACAAATTTGAAACGCATTTCATTCTCAGGAAAACCAATATCTAGATAGCTAGATCGAGAAAAAAATTAAAAATCGGTAAAATAGGTTTCAACTATTTTGTTGCTGATACTCGAAGTGTATTTGAGTATACTCCTTGTGAGCAACAAATTTGAAACACTTTTTATTTTAAGGAAAACCAGTTTCAAGATAGCAAGAACGTGGAAAATAAAATAAAAAATTTGAAAATCAGCCGATCGGTTTCAACTATTTTGTTGCTGATATTCAAGGTATATTCAAGTTTACTCTTGGTGAGCAACAAATTTAGTACATCTCTGATTTCAGGAAAAACTAGTTTCAAGATAGCAAGATAATAAAAAATTTAAACAAAGTATTTATTTTTTTTTGGGTATATCCAAGGTTTAGCAACTACATATCAACTGAATATTCTGTAAAGATCAAAGGGAAATTATATAATTCATTAAGGTACCTTGCTACCTTTATATCACGATAGCATTATTTGCGATTTCTATAGATCGGCACGAGCAACAAAATCGTTGTTTTGGCAACTAATTAGCAACTTATTAGCTACAAATTGATATTTTTTTTGCAATTTTGCTGGATTCGCCTTGCTAGCCTGATAGGGTTTCAAATCGGGTCCCTTTCAAAGCAGATTTCATCTTCGAAAACAAAATAAAATCGCGCGGTGTCAAATCTGGCACCAACTTCGCACAGACTTTTGTCACGTGTAGTTCTTCCTGTAAAATTTTTCTAACCGTTTTTTTATTGGCGTTTACAGTCTCGGTAATCACCACTCAAAAATATTCGCACGAGATATAGAGTTGTCCCCATAGGCCTCTTGCAACAATTTATAGCACTCGGTCAGAATTTTTCTCAATTTTTGAGAAATTTTTGCTTCTGTTTTTTGTCACACATGGTTTTCGGTACGAGAAAAAAACACGTTCGTTTCAAACCGCTGCTGCACAAATACTATAATAGTGACAAAAACGTGTTTTGGTACGTGAATAGAAAAGATTTTCAGATACCCAACGCACTTCTCGTTTTTTCCCACCCCTCTAGGGCACCCTCTAGGCGCATCGTTTCGTTATTTAATAGCCGGACGTCGTATATCCATTCTGTTGTTTTTGTAACTCAATATTGTAGGGAATGATAGGTATTTTTGAATCGAAATCTATCGGTTCGTGAACTGTGTGAGAGTTCAAAGATGAAACAGTATCGTATACAAACATTTTCATGTTATCATCATTTACTGAAAATAGGGACAGCCTCAAACAACTGATTATTTGGATACTGTCTCACTCACAATCCTACGACTTTTTCATTATGTCATAAGACTTCAGAAACGTATATATTATATCAACGTCTCAGTGTTTCTCTGCTTCAAGAAATAGTTCAAACCTGAACATTCATAAATGAAAGTATTCTGATCTGTCTTTTTATTTCTCACACTCTGTGCACCTCAAATATACTGTGGAATTTCAGTACTTTCATTACCTTCAAGAGTGTATTTCTTTTCGAAAACTGGCTGACCCAGGCTGAACGATCGATTTTCACTTGCGACAGCTGGTTAACGGAAAAACAGATTTTGAACAGATTTTTAAACAGATACAAAGCTTCTTCACAATCTCATGAACAGATTGATATTGCAGAATACCACATGAGCTTTATTTCAGTTCGAATCTACTCAGTATTCTAAATTCTACTTTGTATTACATGATTTTTCAGTTTTCAAGAAGGTATATCCGTCAATTAGCTGTAGTCTCCTTACATACAGCATTCCTTAGAATTTCCAACTGATGCATGCTGAGAACCAATAATGTTTAATATTCAAACGTGTAGTAAACGTGTGATTTCAAGCACGCTCAATGATATAATACAACAAAAGTCCACTCAAGAACATATCACCCATTCTAAAGATGCAATTTTTCACATCTCTCCTGCTCCTTCACGTCTATGGAGTTTGAGTAAAATTGAATATTAAAAAACTGATGATCTTCATACCTGTCTCAACCTCTAACGAAAGCACCAAACTCTTACGAATGTTAGAAATAGATGAACACTTCAATCTAGCAGACCACTATTATAATATTCATGCAGTCATTGTTCACTGTGGTTCTGGCGTTAAATCTGGTCAATTCAATTCAAAAATGTTCATTTAAATTTTGGTTAAATTCCATTATGTTTGTGGTAGTGTATGTTTTGAGAAGGGTGCTGCCATAGGCTTATGCCTCTTCAGGATTGAATCTGGCATTATTACGCATTGGTCAAAGACGAAACGGATTGGTTTAAGTTTGACGATAGTCGTGTCACTAAGTGTTCTGACGATGTCTTGAATTTATTGCAGCTTCTGAAGACACTCTACATTTTGTTAAATGAAAGAGAGGACATTGTCGGATCAAGATCTTCAGATGATGTGGTGCTGCAGGTTTTTCCGGGTTTTCCTGCAGCTGAAAAAGCAAATGTCCCACTGAAATTAATCATAATTTGTATTAATTTCGAAATTTTTTTACAAATTATATTATGGTACGTCGACAAAAAAAATGGAATTCTGATTATTGTTCTCAAGTTTTCACTTTGTGAATGATAATTATCCGCAGTTGATAGAATATTTTTCCGATCAGAACTCGACTCTGACGATAAATAGAATTGTATGAATGATATATTTGAATAGTTCAAGAAGTGGGAGTCATAATTCAGAAAATGTGTGTCAGAATTCAGTATTCTTCGTCTTCATCGTGAAAAGCAGGTGAAAGTTACTCAATATTACTGTAATCCACACTGAATTATACATACATCATTTTCAGCTTTTATATCTTATTTTATATCCTATTTCGAATTCTATAAGCAACGACAATTTCATACGCGGATTTCTAAGGCTTGTGGAGGAATTGAAAATCAACAAATACTTCCATTTACGAATTGTCATTCGATAAGTTGGGAATTTTGGGTAAAAACATGTTTTTCTGATGACCAACTCTAGTATTCATAGAAAGGCAGCCTCCATTTGAAAGAGCTGAGGAATAACTGGATCTTACTTTTCAACGTGAGTGTAATGACATAGGACGGAAGATAACCAGTCAACACTCATTGTTTCAGTGAAGATCCCCAATAGAGGTTGTATCATGAAATATCGACGAGTTCTATTAAAGAATATGAGAATTTTCATACAAATCAGCTGTGAATATAAAATATTCTCGTGCATATATAAAAGATTAGTTTTCATGTTGTCATGTCAATGTTATTTCGCTAGTCTCTCTGAATCATCCCGTAATTTCTGAAAGCTAACCACGAAAAAATTTGCATACATGAGAAAATTGAATTTTTTTTACCATATTCCACCGTTATGTGAGAGATAACATGACAAACAAAAATGTTCATTTCGAAATAATAACTCAGGGGTGGTATTACATAACCAGGGGAAGAATCGATTAAATGCAAATTTTATTTCCCAGGTATACATTTACATAAAACAGTATATTTTTCTGGGGATGAGAAAATACATTGAAAGGGTGTTTTTAAAAGAGTTGTAGTTGAATTGGTGAAAAGTTTTGTTTATGGTAGGAGTCGATTCAACTTGTAAAAAAACTGAAATATGATGCTACAGTTTGGATCGAAAGTCTCTATCAAAAGAATGATATTTTTTAACAATATTGTACTCTAAATGAAAACATAAAATGTGAAGCTGATGATATTATTTGAATTCCTGAAACCACTCAAACTGATGAAGCTACCGTGTAGCAAATTGTTTCTCAAATTGAATCTTTGTGAAAATTGTATAATAATCATCAAGCAGTCACCTTCAAAAAGCTCGCCTACCGGCAGTGGCACAAAAATCCCAGTACCGAAAACTAAACTTGGTTTGTTATTGCTTGCAACAGCTGCGAACTTAGGACTAATGAAGGCAAAGAATTTCACAATGAGAGAATAATCTGCTTGCCAATCCCAACGGGTCTAGATCCTTCTGTTCGGTAACTGAGGCTGTTAGTCAGAACCTTACAAAATCCACAATTTTACCACGAGCAGATGGTTCAATTGGAACAACAGCCACATTAAAAGCAAATATACTAGCTGGAAAATTTGCACCCCACTTCACAGTCGATTTTCTGGAAAAGACGCCACCCACTATCCCATCAATAGAATCTACAATGCCGGAAATTACTTTTCGGTAGCATCCAGTCAGGCGAATTTTGAAACAGCTCAATATCAACAAGGCATCTGGTTCTGATTAAGTGCCCGTCATCGTTCTTCAAAAGTGCGCCAATGAACTCCTTGTTGAAAGATTGCTCGGGTTCAGCTTATTTCCAAAAAGGGCAAAAAATCTTCCAAATAACTATAGACCAGTCAATTTGCTGTCAATGATATCAAAAATCATGAAGAAAGCTGTGAACCACCTTATCCCTTAATATTTGGGAGGCTTCAACATCTTGAGCGATCATCAATATGGCTTTCGTGTGTGGCATGAGGGTTTGCTGTCCAAACTTTGATGCCATGGCTTTGTTACACTATAATTTCTCTTAGAGTGGTTGTCTGTCTGTTTCGCATATTCGATAAATTATATCAAGGTCATTCATTGTTCTGCAAAGTTCGCAACTAGGTACGTTTCTTGATGTCTCGTCAACTTTAAATATCGCTCCGCATCAATCACCGACAATTAGCTGCCAAATTAGGTGAAATATTCTCATGAGTGGGACAAAGAAGTTCAACAATAATATCAAATATTTTGATTCGTGAACGGGAGTAAATCAGTAGTAAAAGATTTCAGGTAGGAGCACAGTGTGTTTTACTATTACCCACGATTGGGGATTGAATTTCCGTGTTCCATCTTAAACAACTAGTCTTGTGACCTTAGTTATTATTACCTCTTTTAAAGGGAATACAAAGCTGAAATCAGACTCTAAGGCCACCCTTCATCAAAAGTATGGATAAAATAGTTGATGAAGTATTCTGTTTCTGTCTGTTTTAAAATCTGTTTTTCCGTTAATCAGCTGCCGCCCCCATACGAACGACAACTCTCAGAAGTTGAGAAACTTGTGCGAGCTAAGGACTAACGAGGTCTTACCTTTTAACGTGTGATTCCTAACACTAGAGTTATAGTGTTCTCTCTATCCTAGGTCTTTTCAGTTTTATGCCGTTGGATAACGTAAGCCTGAAATTCGAAAGCCTGACAGTTCCGCTACTCCCTGGAAGTTGGGGGAGTGCAGTTTCAACTTCCCAGATTGCAGCCAAAAAGCGAGGAAAGCTAACGAATCTGATGAGTACCACCATTATTTTACGACAGCAGGAGGTTTCATATCTCAATGAAGATCTAGAGGTGATTTCGAATTGGTGTGAAAGTAATCAGTTCCAATTCATAGCCACGAAAACCCAGGCATCGATTTTCTAAAAAAAATAATTCACAAACCAAACAATTAATGTCAAGACAGGAAATTCCGCTTCCTGAATCGATACGTTTGTTGGGGGTTGAAATAGACACCAATTTTTCTTGGCACAATCATGTTGCTGGAATTGCAAACTCTGCTTCTTGAAATATTGGAACAGTGATTTGAACCAGACAACTGTACACACCTCAGCAACTTTCGATGCTTTATAAAGCTCATATCAGACTTTCTTTGAAGTATTGTTCACATGCATTGAGTTCCGAAACTGATCATACCATGGAGCTGCAGAATTCCATCCAGAAAATAGTCATCCGCCTGATTGAAGACACCAAAGTCACTTGCAACATCGATAGTCTGGAACATAAAAGAAAGGTTGAATATTTGTCTCTCTTCCATATATACTTTCACAGAAGGTGTTCAAGTGACTTGGCACGTTTGATTTCACTAATAGAGGTACATATCAGAAATACGCGACGACCTGTGGCTGCTCACCGTTTTGAGGTTCAACCCAGTACACCTCGAACTTCACTGTTTGAGAACTCTTCCATCTGGAGAACTGCGTTCATGTGAAATGAACTTCCAAATTAATTTAATCTCCAGCGATTTAAATCCAAAGTGAATCGCTACTTTCGCACAGGCACCGCTCTCATCGTGCCTCGAGGATTTTCTGGTAGTGCTTGTGTTTTGTCTTTAAAAAAGAGATAGTCAGTTCGGTCATCTATCCATTATTGATATCATTATGTAAATGAAAAAATGTGAGTTTCACCAAATGATTCACATCCCTGTTTTTTGGTTCATTTGAAGAAATACCAGTTAGATATTATTAGAAGATATTTCACCTATCGAACCAAATAATTCGTTTCAATTTCCAAGTTAACCAGAAGAATCCAAAATTATTTTCCCTCGGGAAAATAATTCAATTTACTGTGGAATATTACAACTTGGTATCCCCTACGGATACAAAAGATAGCAAAAACCTCAAAAATATGTTTTTGATTTTCCTGCAATCATAAAGGATTTCATTTCCTTCAGGCACTACTTTTATATCAGTGCTGACTTCTGATCGATCAAATATGATTACATCTGGAATTCATAAAAATATATGTAGGTATATGACTACTACCTACTTCCGAGTAAAATTGGATGGGGATCACTTTTTTCATTCATCTGGTCCTGGATGTTCGAATAGATTTGAAATGCAAGGAATTGAATGAAATATGAAATTACCTCTACTAAAATACTGAAATAAGTTGAAAAAAAATGTGAAGTGGAAAAGAAACGAAACTTACAATTCACGTAAAGAAGATAATATATAACATGCACCATTTTGAATATTTCCTGAAAAGCTATTCAAAGAATAACTAAAAAAACATTTCATAACAGCAATACCCATATACCTTGATAGGTAGAATTTGATACTGCTGGCGTGACACGAATCTATTGAAAACACTTTTTCCCCAACAAACCAAAAATACTGTCAGTATTTTCGTTAAATTCATCAGGAAATGGTGTAGTAATGAATATTACTGTTTTTCCCCAACACCAAATCATTATTTCAACACCTCGACACGTGTTTCGCTCACCAAGTGATCATGTTCAAGAGGAAGATTAAACTTGAACATGATCACATGTCGAGATGTTAAAATAACGATTTGGTGTTAGGAAAAGACTCCAGTAACATTAATCTCTGATGGTGCTAATTAAATTAGCAAAACGCAGTTCGAGAGGTGCAGGGAAAGTGTTTTTAATAAATACTCACATTTGTCCGATTTTACCTCTGGAAATATTTTTTTCGATGAAGTTTTTCTGGAATAATCGGAATACAAACGTAAAACGTTCACATTTGTCACCTACTAAACATCCTAGCCAAAAGAGAGAAGTCATCTCCACTCTAACGGAACGTGCTGAACCAGAACATCTGGAGGGGGAACTGAAATATCTTGAAGTGACCTTGAGATTGAATGGATACAGTGCCTCCGAGATCAGGAGGATCAGATGGAGGATCAGATCAGAGGAGGATCAGATGGTTGCACGCGCATATCTACGGTTTATCCCTAGGGTCACGGACAGAATTGGAAAACTATAGGATAAACACGACATCGAAACAGTCTTCAAACCCACGAGGAAGATACAACAAAGCCTCAGGTTGGCTAAAGACAAAAGAGACCTTTTATCAGCAGCAGGGGGTCTATCGCATGACGTGCACTTGTGGAAAGGTATTTTTCGGAAGCACCAAATGATCCATGGAAACAATACTGAAAGAGGCACTACAGACTAGGCCAAGCGGACAAGTCAGCTGTGGCAGAACACGCACTTAGTGAAGAAGACCACATAATTTTGTTCGAAAACACAGAACTAATTGCCCCCAAACCAAGATGAGCTATTACAATCAGTGCTATCTCTCATTTCTTTGAGAACAGCATTGTAACCTGCTTCGGAATGGAGCACACCAACCGTAGAAGTTTCAAGTAAACGCTGAGACCCCGTTGAATGTCCATATTGACGAGCATAAGAAAAAAATACATTAGGAATGGATTAACAAGAAGGATGAGTGGTTCAGAAGAGGATTCATAGAACCTACATACCTTTATAATGAACAATTATGCATTCACCTAAATCAGAACCGCAACATGTGGAAAAAGAGAGAAGTTAAATCATTCAGTTCATTAATGGTCTTTCGATAGCCGGGCGGTTCGAAGTGGGTGCTTTGGTCACTCAGTCAATCGGCCGATGTGTAAGTCGATGGTTCAAGCCCCAGGCTCAACGCTCGATCTCCACTTGCTATCGTCCAACCCGTTTTAGGAATCACACGTTCAAAGAAAAGACCTCGTTAGTCCAAATCTCGCACAAGTTTCGACTTCTGAGAGTTGTCGTTCGTAGGGGCGCGATAGCTGGTTAAAGAAAAAAGCATAATTGAAACGTAAACATATTAATGAATTATCTCCAAGCATCAAGAACGGGGTGATCATCATTCGAAAGCGAATATAGATACTATCTCTCTTGTAGACGTGTCGATGCTATAGATTTCGAATTTTTTCAAAAAATATACCACAGAAGGCGAAAAAAATGATTGATGATTTCTTCTTCTCCTCAATGGAGAAACTTCAGTATTGAACGAAAATAATACCAAATAAAAAACTATTTGAAAATTTACTGCTCACTTGATGAGTCAGCAACTGAAAATGCCTCTGCTTTTTAACACCCTGTAATTCAGTTAGAAAAATTGCTCGAAAGCAACGCTAAAACAATTCAGTACATCGTCGGAGAAACATGAAACATGTCGATTCCTGAAAATATTTGTACCGTCTTTCAGTAAGTCCAGAACAGTAACATTAACATTTTTTACGTAGACATTCATCAAGCGAGGCGTTCCGACGCTACATCATTAATTACCGTAGCAGTTAAGCCATAATCGTAAACCGCTATCTGATGGAACGAAAAGTAACTTATTTGGAAAGAAGCTCCGCAAAACTACCAGACTTTTATCAACAATGACAAAGACTAATGCCTCGGTCGACCGGTCAGGAAATGGAAAATGCTTTCTAGAGTTATTTCAGTTATTTAGTGTAAATGGAGAGTTCCAGATAATTGAATCAACCTTATACAGTACGTTTTTCTCAGCTAATCTAAGATTTCAATGTAGTGATCGTAATTGTTTTTTTTTCAATTTTCAGATACACACTCTTTCACAATCTGGAGAATTTTATAGTTTTGTAACTTCTATCAAACTTTCATTCAAGCGAACACATTTTTCTATGCGCCTTCTATTATTTCCTCCAACTCTTGTCAGTTTCCTAGGTGTGATTTTTTTACACGCTCGTATAATTCTTGCATGGAGATCTTTCCAACTTGTTGGGTTATCCTTATGAACTTCATTTTTCAACGTTCCTCATAAATGAAGATCAGTGGAGTTAGATCTGGGGATCATGGTGGTCATACTATGAGAGGGCAACTGGGTCCTTTCCATTTCATAGGTAGGTTTTCATTGAACCAAACCCTTGTTATGCCACTATTGTGAACAGGTGAACCATATAACAGGTATGAAGGTAGTTCGTTCAACACAACGGAAAATGCATTTTCGAGAAAACCAACAAATAGTCGTCCGTTTAGATTTTAATCGAAAAAAAATGGCACGATAATATTTTCTTTCAAAATGATAATAATAACGTCCTTTATTATTTACTCTTTTAATACATTTAAATAAAAAATAATGCTTTACAATATGTTCAACAAAATAAAAGGCCAAGTTCAACTCGGCAGCGGAGAGTGATACTCTGTTATTCTTCCATTTAATCCTATGCGTACCTGTTGAATGATACAAAAGAACAATGTATAAAAAAATATTAAGAAATGTCTATACAGTTTTTGCTGAAAGCGGCAGTTTTCAACCTTGTTATGTGAAAATAATGAATAAAAACCTACTGATAAGTCCTGAACAAAATATTTTTGAGTTGGGTTTTGAAAGTTTGGATACTTCTTGGTTTGAAATTTGGCGGAATGAGATTGTATATCTTGCAAATCTGGTAACTGAACGATATCCTGAAGAGTTCAGTTTTGAATGGGGGTGGGGACAATATTCCTCGATGTCTAATATTGACATTATAAATATCAGTGCCAAATGTTATTTTCTGATGAAGACAGGAAGGTCTTCCGGTAAGAATGATTTTATGAAAGAGATTTCCAGAATGTAGAATCCTTCTGTTCTCCATATTTAACCAACCCCTTTCACATATCTTGTTGGAAATTCTTTCTCACTTCCTCATTCCATATATTAACCGAAAGCAAGAATTTTGTACCTTCTGAATTTTTTGTTTATATTGGTTGCTTAAATTTGGTCCATAAACGGAGTCCGCATAATTGAACACATTAACTTTATGAGATATTTGGTCTCTACAATTCACCAACCAATTTGGATATTGTTCAGCCTCATCACTGTATAAGATATACTATCAGATGATTTCCCTCGATCTATAAACAATACTCCATACGGCAGATTTCACTCCCTTCGTGCAAAGTATGTAGAAATTTGGATTTGAACGCATGCATTTTATGCTTCTTTATACACCTTCATATTCCACTGCGGCTCATATTGAGTTGAAGCGATACGTTTCTCAAACTAAATCTAGGATCACTTTGATAAATAATCCGTCAATATGTTGTTTCACAATTTTTCCGTCTTCCGTTACGTGACCGGTGCTCATGAAAAGAGTATATATATTTTATGGAGAGTTCCAGGTTGTCTTCAATTGAATTCAGCGGCCGCTTCACAATAATACCTCACGCCTTCACCAATAACAGAAAATAATTTGTTTCTTGTGACAGACGTGCCATATTGAACTTTGTTAATCAAAATGAGCTGATATCATTCAAAATAGGAACTTCAGAAATATAAAATATGAACAGTAACTCACGAACAGGAAACAACTGGAACACAGCAACAATACACAACACAAACACAGGAACCATGGACACAATGCGTATGAAACACTGCAGAAGCAACAGGAACAACAGTGGTGAAAGGAACAACAATACTAGAAACAATACTGTATCTGTAGAGTAGAGAGGGTGGGTGTAGACCCACAGCACTTAGGCCACATGTGACCCATTGTACATCCTCCCGAGAAGTTGTCCTTCTAGGTCATCGTCCATCTTGTCCTTCTAGGTCATCGTCCATCCTGTCCTTTCCAGGAAGGTGGTCAGGTCACTAGGAGACATCTTCTTTATATTGGCAGGTGTAGGCCAAGACGCGTCTAACACACTCTCTCTTTAGCAACCTTGATGTGCCTCACGGTGGCCTCCGCGTAGGTTTCAGAAAGTGCAGCGACATTACTGTCGTTGTGCGGCTTCGTTGCTGTTGTTGCACGGATGAGGTAGCTTTCCTGCAAGAGCAGCCGGTTCCTTGTCTTTATTCAAGGTGGAGCTTTTGGCGCCCGCCGCAGGAAGTGCCTTCGTTGTTGGAGGTGGAGTGTAGGGGGAGGAGGGTGCACTTATAGTTGCTGCCACTCCTGCCTCCTTCGCTCTCTTTCTCCTTTTGGCTTTGGCGCCGCTAATGTGCTTACGCCTTTGCCTTCGTATTACATCACGAGGTGATGTACTATGTCCAGCCTCATTCCAAGCGGTAGATTGGGATGGACTTTTCTGTTCTTCCCCAGCCACCTCCTTAGATTGAGGTGAGCACTTCTGTCTAGCCTCGAGATTGGTTTTTGTTGTTTTTATTTTTGTGCTTGTTTCATTCATGTGTATTCCAACGAGTAACAAGGAAATAGGTGGTCACCTCTGGTAGAGCCCCGCATTACCAGAGGTAGGCTGATTATAATGAGGTTTCGCCCAGTTTCTCAAGGGGATCTTTCGTAACCGCCATATTACCTTGCGGCCATAAAGCTGTCGGCTACAGTCCTGATCACGAATCTGAAGGAATTTTGAGCCTATTTTGCCCCCTAGTATATTTTACCGTAAAAATGAATTGTTCCATTGCGACTGGCGGCAGTATATAATCAATTTGGGCAACCCCTTTCAGGTGATAGGTGCATTTTCAGCATTTCCATCAGTCCTGAGAGTTTCATCATTTTACCTCGATTATTACGGAAGACACGGGAGTGTTTCCATAAGATGTGTGACACCCTATATTGTAATGAATCTGAAGCCGCCCCTGACCGATACGCCAGCCGACTCATCGAACAAATACATAACCTCACCGCGAAAGAATACAACCGCGAGTAAAAATCTAGTCGAGTACCGATTCGTCTACAAAATTCTCGAAAGGACCTCTACCGATATGAGCCCGTTTTCCCGACCCAAAAGGGTAGTTCAGAAAGTGAATCAAGCGGCTAAATAACAAATTCTAATAGTGGAAATGAATTAGGCGTTAGTTGCTAAGTGTTGTAATAAATAAATTAGTTTGTGATTATCAAAATATAATTAGAAATAAATTTGTTTAAGACAATGAAGAAACGAGAATTGAAACTTTCTATGTATTTTACCACTTTTATTTGTAACTAACGTTACTGCAGTTTTGTCCTATAAGGACATTTTCAAACTCATACATTAAAAAACATAAAAAGTTTCAATTCTCTTTTCTTCATTAAGATCTCCTACCACTTAGTGAAGGCTAGATCCATCAATTTATTATTTACGACAGTTAATTCATTAATTTGCCACAGTATATTGCATCGCAAGCGCATCAAGAGGAAGTTTAATCCTCCTCTTGAAGATGATCACTTGGTGATCGAAACACGTGTCGAGGTGTTGAAATAACGGTTTGGTGTTGGGAAAAAACTCCAGTAATATTCATGAAATTTCAAATTCACTTCATTGTTTTGTACTAATTTTTTCTATCACAATCATTTTACAATGTTATTCAAAGAAAAAACCACAACTTGATAAATTATAGGTCCTAAAGAAGCTTTCCATCAAAAGCAAAAGCTTGGCAAAGTAAAGCAGATTTTTTATTTTGGTTATTGACTGATAGAGTCTGTTAATTGATTTCAATCTGTTTGTCTGTTCTTGAATTAATTTCATGACTTCCTCTTGATATAATTCACTCTATTGATAACGTAAGCTTCCACAATATGCTTTTGTATGATTCATGCAGAACTATATGAATGAAGGTAAATTCAATAGACTTGGAACCCGTGGGAGAAAATACATGTATCTGATGAAACACTTTTTACACACACCAGCACTAGAGCATTGTCTCTCGACTTGCGTTCTGCTAACCAAGTTAGCATCATCAGAAAATCACCAAAATAAGTTCAAGTGATCACTTGTTTCAACGGAAATTCATTATATTTTTTTCTATTACAGAAAATGCAACGAGGGCGTGTTCATCAAATGCAACCTGGCTGAAATCGAATTATTCGATGTGTAGGGAAATAATCACCTTACCTGGAGATGTGGAGACACAAACTAAAATATACGTCGCAGGATATACCTTAAGTTTAATAACTTTAGCGATAGCTGTCACTATTTTTACCTGTTTCAAGTGAGTATTGTCATGGAGTAATAACATATTTTGATTGAGAAAAAATGAGAAATATTCATCAACGGTCGTGAAATCAAATTCGAAAATTATTTTCCACTCCGTCCTTTATCCACTTAAATGTGTCGATGATATTTCATTTTACGCAGAAACACTGACTTGCACTCAACAAATAATATAATGGTTTACTGATAATATTTACCAGCAACTTTTTCATTATAACTATGGTAATGTCGGCAAATATTTGTTTCAGAGAATTACGATGTTTACGAAATACAATACACATGAACCTTATGTGTTCTTATATGTTGACATACTGCATGTGGATTTCTACATTGATATTCGTAAGTATATATCCATTCAACAATGATTATGTTTGAACAAATCCAGACACCGGCATTCAATACAATTACTATCATCAATATGAGATGTGTGTTTTTAATGAAACATCAGTCACTCGAAATCATTACCTGAAAGGTAGGGTAGGGAGGGAGAATGGCGGTCACCTAAGGAAAGCATGGTGTATTTTTTAAATTGTTTATTATAAATCATAATAAGGAAAAGTAACAAATTCTTCTGTTATCAAGTAATCAACAATTCAACAACAAAAGCAACTATTTTTGACCTACTAGTAGTGAAAAAACATTTAAAAAATACATGTTGGAGCGGCATTCCCCATGACTTTGGGTAATACCGCTTAGGGTACGGGGTAATGAGATCAACCTTATATTTTATTTTTGGACACATAAATCACAGATGTATCCATCTGGCGAATCCGATCCTGAACATATAGCATGAGCCCCAGTCCGCAGATTGAATAAATTCAATATTTACAAAATGAGCATCTTTCGGAAGAAATCCAAAAACAGGTCAACTTTAATTTTTGACGGCCCGTCTCATGATATTCATATGAAAGACGTTTCGTCACCGGTGTTGGCGTGATGACGTAATCGACAATTTTTTTAAATGCAAACAGGGGTCATGTGGCACCTCATTCAAAAGGTCTACTAATCATCTATTCAACGGTATAACCATGCCAATATTCATTTATACAAGATGAATCAAAACATGTTATTTATTGAAGTACAATAAAATTATAATAAATGTTCAAATTGATGACCTTCAGCTATGATGCAATGTGAAAGCCGGGCACTGAATTCATTTCTAACGTTTCCGAGAACTCCGGGGGTTATTTGTGCAATCTCCGCTCTGATGCGTTCCTTCCACTCTTCTAAATCATTTGGTCGATTTTGGTAAACTTTACTCTTCAAGTATCCCCATAAAAAAAGTCTAACGGGGTCAAATCCAGAGACCTTGGTGGCCATTCGATCGGCCCTCTTCTTCCTATCCACTTTTCTCGGAAAACAGTATCCAGGTAGGTTCGTACATCAACGGCGTAGTGTGGGGGCGCCCCATCCTGCTGAAACCACAAATTATTTCTATTTGGAAATAGCTGATTCAGTTGTGGCATCAGATAATCTTGAAGAAAGTGTAGATACCGAGCACCAGTTACGCTTTCCTCAAAAAAGTATGGTCCTATTACCTGGTTGTTCAAAATTCCGGCCCAAACATTCACTTTTTGTGGATATTGTGTGCTATGCTCCTCCATCCAATGTGGATTTTCTCTTACCCAGTATCGATAAGTCTGACGGTTTACGTGACCGTTGAGCATAAAAGTAGCTTCATCTGAAAATATTATATTTTGTATGGAACTCCGATCTCTGTGCGAGCGCTCCATCATGATTTCGCAAAATTCGACTCTTCTGTCAAAGTCATCTTCTAACAGTTCTTGGACCAGGTGAACTTTATACGGATGCCACTTTTCTTTTTTTCAACACTCTAACAACAGTCGATTGGTGTAAATTATTATCCACTGCGACTTGCCTCGTGCTGGTATGGGGGTTTTCTTGGAACGCAAGTACCACATCAAGTTTTTGGACTTCTGAAATTGATTTTCTACCACTTTTAGGGAGATCTATAACATGACCCTTTTCTCGAAACTTTTTCTCAATTTTACTTATTGTTGATTGAGAAACGAGTTCTCGGTTGGGGTATTTCGCATTGAATAAATCACGAACTTCTGCCTGAGTCCTTACTTTATCTCCACAGCCAATCATAATTAAAATTTCGATTCTTTGGGTTTCTGTTACTTTCATTGCCAGATTATAAGTGATTTAAATATTTTTCTAGAAATAATGTCAACTGCTTCAATGATACTTCAATGACATTGACTAATCTCAAGTAGAGTGTAGGACTTTTATCACCATTTCTTTTTTCTAATCAACAAAAACAATAGAAGACAGTACGATACTTTATTCTCAGTGGCGGTGCATAGCATTATTTGGTTCAACGAATTACTATTATTTGTAATTCCAGTCTTCTGAATACATAATTTCGGTTGACCCTGTATTAATACATATTGAAACCATTATACCGTTGAATAGACGACTAGTAGACCTTTTGAATGGGGTGCCACATGACCCCTGTTTGCATTTAAAAAAATTGTCGATTACGTCATCACGCCAACACTGGTGACGAAACATCTTCTATATGAATATCATGAGATGGGCCGTCAAAAATTAAAGTTGACCTGTTTTTGGATTTCTTCCGAAAGACGCTCCTTTTGTGAATATCGAATTTATTCCAAACATTTGCATCGTACTGTATAATAATACATCCATAATACATCATCCACATTCATTTTGACATCACTGTCAACGTTGCAAAGGTGCTCTTCATCTTCACTCTCTGAAGAACTTTCTTGTGAAATTTTTCTCTTGCAAGTTTTCTCTTTCAAATGTTTGTTCTTTTCTTTGCCAACTCTTTTTGGTCTTGATTCATCATCTTTTCCAATCTTATTGAGTTTCGCAATTTTTTATAGTAAATAATTTCCATAGGTCTCGCAGTTAATATGGTAGCATGTTGTTTTTGCTTTCTTTGACCTGCTTAATTGATGGATCTGCCAAAGGAGATGTATGTCTTAGAATTATAGCCATACCATCAGACTTCGCATCTTCAAAATTATGAACATTTGGGAATAGGTTTTCAGCGATTTGCTTCGATTCTTGTGCCATCAACGACGCTGCCAAAAAATCTTGATCAGTGAAAACATTCGGGTTCAATGGGTAAATTCCCGTGGCTCAAAGTCCAGATTCTGCTTCACTTATATTCACAACTTGTACTTATGCTTTATTGAAAAGACCTGCTACATCAAATGGAATTATTTCAGACACTAAAAGTACCTTCATATGCCTGTTGCATTCATGCCTATAAAGCTTCCAGCGGCCCATTGTATGACACATTCAGCGGCTGTGTTCTGTGAGAACTGTGTGGTGGAATGGTAAGCATTGTGATATGGTTTTCCCTACAAAAATTGAAGGCTTGAAGGGAAATGGGAAATGTGACTGATGTGATTGTCCGGAATTAACAACACAGGTGATTCTTGGGTCGGCCCAGCAAATTCTGTGAAATGTTTGACCCAAGTGACAAATAAGTCTTCGTTTATCCAGCCGTTTTTAGAGTTGGTGTATATTGCACCAGCTGGTCCATCTTTTTCTAATGATGGCATCATTCTCTGTCTGGCAAAAATAAACATAGGCGGTATGAAGTTTTCGGCTGCACTTATCGCACACATAACTGTTATGTTGCTTCCTCGTTCGCCGCTTGAAACAGACCCGATTATACTTTGTCCTTTCTCGGCGAGCACTTTTCCAGGGTCTATCACTGTGGTAATATCAGTTTCGTCTGCATTGTATATATTTTTGGGAATAAACTTAAGTTTTTTCCCTAAGTCGCCTAGTTTATCATAGAAATGAGTTATTTCTTTTTTGTTGAAAGCATAAATTCTATTCAAGCTTATCGCTTCAGCTTTGTGTATAGAAACCGAAGGATTGCGTCTCATAAAGGAGTGCACCAAATCCAATCAGGCTGTTTTGCTGCTTTGATCTTAATTGTTTTTGATATTGTTGAGCTCATCATATTTAAAAACAAGTTTGCGCGAAACTGCGACACTGAGTCTGTAATATGCTCATGTTTTAGTCGATCCCTCGAAGTATTAAATGGTATGTTATATTGTTTTGCGGCTTTTCTTTTCGACAAACCTCCTTAAAATGCAGTTTTAGCATTTTGTAGGTCTTCTTCGGTCCAAGCCGCTTTAGCAGTGGTCTTGTGATATTTCTTGGCATATCTACAACAATAAAAATATAAATCACTAAGGGGTAATGACACTCAGATGAGCGATATAACCCCAAACGGTCATTTTGTAATAAATTTGAAATTATAAACAAACATACACAATTTTTGGAAAATGATTGCAATAAGTATAATATCTGAACAAAAATTAGATCTGCACGACCGCAAATGAAAAAACACACTTTATTATCCTTAGATGCGAGCTGACTGTTTGCAACTTTACTTCTATACGGTGGCAACGCGCTTCACGCAACGTAATGTGTTACTACTTTCCAATTTAACAGAATCACAGAGGTGGGCCCCAATGAGCACTATTCCCCCTCCCAATCCTACATAAAATTTCTAAGAGATAAGTTTTTTAATTTTTATTTCTACTGCTACGTAAAACCTTTTTTGTTTAATAGCAATGGTTTGAAAGTGTGAAAGAGTCATGAATTGAAATATATTGAAAACAAAATAAAACTGTAATGAATATCGGTGAACCGTATATTGAGAGAGCTATATTTTATGAAGCTAGCAGCTTTCCATATTAAATACACGCTTGCTCAACTGTTAAACTACCCAATCATGAAAGGTGTTTTTCGTAGAATAGTTAATATTCTGTTTTGCAAAGTAGATACAAAATATGCTCCCAACAACTGTCGGCTAATTGCTCTTCTACCAATAGTGTCCAAAATCAAACAAAATTGTTACAAAGACCCCACGAATTACTTGAATTTTTTTTTTCAAATATTCATCATGGATTTCTTGAAAGAAAAAGTACTGAATTAGCATTATCGAATTTCACTATCGATGTACAAGAGAGCATTGACAAAAGTTTAAAAAACTGACTTAGTTTCAGACATATCCAGAGCGCTCGATACGGTTTCCAAAAGAATTCTATTGAAGAAGCATATACCAGGGGTATTCCTATTGATTTGACAGTTATTATAGTGCTATAGTGGAGCTATATGGAGATTTAGGCGAATTAAGGCGAATGGAAAATGGTGTACAACAGGGATTAGTTTTGGGTCCAGTTTTTTCTCGCAGTTGTCACTAACGATACGGATATATACTTTTGCTAATGACACTGCCCTTCTCTACTTCAAATAAAAAAATAGTTGTTTACAATAACATGTTCTGTGACCTTAATATGACTTGGAACTAGTGTCACACAATGAAATACATTTGAAAAAACTAACTATAATAATTTCCCAGCTCGAGACAAAAACCATTCCAACTATACACTAGGATTATATAAATTGGATTCGGAGTATGAAGATTTTAGACTTTTGCTACTCTACTGATCGAATATAACACACGAAATACTTGAAAAGTTCTCAAAAAGTTTCCATCTGGCAATCGGATTTATAGTATCGAGTAGTTTTGAAGTGATGACAAATTCATATTTTTTCAATCAATTCATTATTTTTATTTCCTGCAGGTGAATTACGCCAACAATACATCGATGTTCTGTGTCTTCAATGTGATGTTACTCCATTACTTCCATATAACTACATTTTTCTGGATGTTTGTTGAAGGTAAGCTGATTGTAAATGTATTCCAATATTGTTAAAAATATCACTTCATTGTCACTGTAGCTGGTGAAAAGTCAAATATCACTCAGTTGAAGGATGCTTTTCAGAAAAATTCATTTTTTGCGACCGCACAACTCAAATGGCTTTTTCGGAATATCAAGGTGCAAAACGAAAAAAAATATTCAAAGAATAGGGAACAAGAAATTATCGAACAATGGGCATCATGAGAAGAATATTTAAAAAGTCTACCAGACGAATGAAAATTCTGTGCATGAATCGATACATCAAGGCTCTGATAACGTGTATTCATATGTACTAAATCAGTAAAAGAGGTTCAACTCGAAAACACCAAAAAATAAATACAGGGTTACTGAAAAATTGGGAGAAAAACCAAATGATAAATGTTCACCGACTATTTCCAAAACGGAGAAAAGGCAGAATGATTAGAGAGTGGAATTGTAAAAAATAGTGATTCATGAAAAATTCCATTCAGAGTTCAATCGAACATTGGTATAGTACGCGCAAACTGAGAAGAGATTTTGATGCGCATTAAAAACCAAATTTTAACCGCCCCAGAAGGTAGCTTTTGGTCACACAAACTAATGTCAATAATATATTGGCGGAATATGACTTACGTGGGGGGAGTTTTTCAACAAAGAAAGATTTTACGTTTCTGCGCTGACTCATCTTATTTGGTGCGTGCTGTACTAATCCATGAAAAGTAAAAAGAATCAGAAAAAAATAATGAGAAGAAAAAAAAGACAAGAATGAGTACTTTGAGTGAAGAAAGGCTGAGGTCATCTATTAGAATCACTTTGAGTAATTTTTTGATGATGCCAGCCTAGTTAATGAATGACATATCCTCATACATTTCTGTATTCTCGATTTAGCTGAATATTTCGTGAATGAATAACTATCCCAACTGAACTCCTAACTTCACTTCGATTGAATAATTAGCAGATTTCGATATTTCTTCTTTCATTCTAGGACTCTACCTCTACATTCTTGTCGTGAAAACGCTGACAAGGGAGAGTTTCAAGCTAAGGGTGTACGCGTGTCTTGGCTGGGGTAAGTTGATGGTATAATTTCACTATAGAATACTTTTATTGAAAAGAGAACATTACATCAATTCACACTCTCAAATGATTTTTGAAATTTTATAAGATGAGTTACAAAGGCAATAAAAAAAATTGCATCTTCATGGTACACGGAGATGATGATCATATAATATAAATTCATAGAAAAGGATTCAGGATAAGGATAAATACATCTGCATTTTGAGGCGACTTCAATTGGATCACAAAAATACAACTAGTCAGTATATGTGTCTGCTTAACATGCTCAAAACCCTTAGAATATGTTACCACAACAAACGAAAAGTCATCGGAGCTCTTGTTCTTAGTAATACGGAATATGTGCTCCACGAATATTATACACAAGCAAAACATACCTTCAAGACCCATTGTGAGTGCGACTGATCTCCATTACAACTACTTGGCCAGTATAACGCAACCACTAACACATTAAGCTCAGAGCATTTCTTCAGCCTCATAAAAACATTTGTCAAAGTCTGGACATTGAATCCTAGCACTTCAACAAACCACTTAATGAAGCTCTGAAGCAAATAGCCATGAATGATAACTTGCAACCTCTCATTATCGAATTCTCAGCCCCTGCTTAAAAAAATATTTCAGTTTCTGCAACAGACTTTATAAACAAACAGAAGGTGCTCTAGTGGGTTCCGCATCATTACCTGTCATCGTCAACCTATTCAGGAGCTATTTCAAAACCAAGGCTTTGAACAACGCCACGAAGGATCCCAAATTATGCCTGAGATATGCGACATTATTCTAATCATTTGGCCTTGTGAAAAAGAAGAACTCGAACTTTTCGTGACATACCTGAACCAATCTAGTATATCTCATCGATGGAAAAAATTAACAAGATCATACGAAATGACGAATCCAGCACACAGTCAATAGGAAACCAATATGTACTAACATATACTAACATCACCATCCAGCATGAATACAAGTGGTAGCCAACAGCCAAATCTGAAAGCCTAACAGATGGAGGCACGAAGGAACAAGACATGAAAGATATACAAAAAGATCTTCAGCGGAATGGGTATTAGAATCATACAATTCATAATGCAACACACTGCAGAAAGGAAATAATTGATGAAGAAAACAGACACAAAATGAATATACGACCTCCTGTCGTATGTTACCCTTATTTGGAATAACGCAATCAAGAAACGTGTAAAGTCAAGAGCTATTGCACTCAATATTTCTAAGGCCCTTTACCGTGTGTGGCATGAAGGTCTGCTGGCAAAACTTCGATGCTATGGCTTGTCGGCTCATTTTTGTGTGAGGCTCTCCAACTTCCTGAAGAGACGTTTCCTGCAAGAGGCTCTTCAACCCTCTTTTTATTGTATATCAACGACTCATTGAAGAACACAAAGATTCCAATATATTGCTTAGCTGACGACAGCACACTTGTCTCATCATTTCATATGGATTCCAGGACATCAGCTGCGGATGTACATCTTCACCGGCAGTAGGAGGTTGCATATCTTAATGAGAATCTGGAAGTGATTTCGAATTGTGGTGAAGGTAACCAGGTTCAATTCAATGTCACAAAAACTTAGGCATTGGTTTTCTCCAAAAGTATAAATAACTCCGATCTGGATATACCCACTAATGTCAGAGCAGATAACTCCGCTTTCTGCTTCGATGAGTTTTTTCAGGGTTAAAATGGACACCAATATGTCTTGGCACAATTATGTTGCTGGAATTGCAAAGATTGCTTCTCAAAAGGTTGAAACACTGTTTTGAAACGAAAAACTGTACACACATCAGCAACTTTTGATGCTTCATAAAGCTCAGATCAGACCTTCTTTGGAGTTGTTCTGATGTATAGAGCTCCGTCCCTGAGAATACCCTGAATCTGCTGGATTCCACCCAGAAAGGAGTCATCCGCCTGATTGAGATTTATTTCTTTGCATGACCTACACATCTCCGCAAAGGGTTTATTTGAGAATCAATTGTTTTATTGATTTCTTTGGAAAATCCTGTATCAGGAGGGTTTGTTTTTTTATAACTGTTCATGAACAAAACCATCTTAGTTTTGGTGAAAAAATATTTTTTATATACTCAATCATTTACATCGCTCAATGACTTCATTAGAATCATTTTTTCATCTAATATATCATTTACGGGTATCAAATATGCATATTTCCTGGTATGAACAAAAGAATAATGAATATCTAACTGCTTATTTTAATATGCTCAAAGGGTACGTTCGTACTCATTGTGTAAAACAGTTTTTGATAGGTAATATTTGATGATATGGAAATTGATTATTCATTAGAATTGATTTCTGAAATTCATGTTAATCAAAGACAATTTTGTTACTTGTTCATTGGTCCTTTGAAGTGGAGATAATTTTACTGTATTGATAACGCATGTCAGATGATTTATTGTATTTTTTACAGGACTTCCTTTGATTTTCATCGTTCTTTGGGCAGTAGTGAAATGGTTTATACCTTTAAGCAATCAGTCACCAAATTCAGTAAGTAATAAGATGTTATGTGATGGAATTGGCCGACAAGTAACACTTTGAAATTTCCACTGGTAATTTTACAAAATCGCAACACGTGTTTTTTTGTGCATCAGCTTCTTCAAGCGTTTTTATACCAACTGAAAACTGTCCATCAAAAATCTCACAATGAAGTGTTTTTGTACCAATATTACATACTGTGTATTGATTGTTATTTTTTAATTTGTCGAATTGATCGTTACTAATTTCCGTTATGATTTTTTTTATTTCGAATACAAATTATTTAGAGCTAATCAACCAAGTTTGTAGTTTTATTGCCTGTTTCTAGCGTGAAGTATATTTTTTCATCAGTTACTTTATAAATTGGAATATAGACAAAATGATAAAGAAACGCTCATTCTAGTTACACAAAGGCCGTATTAATATCGTGGGTATTACAGAAGAGTATTCTATCTGAGAAGCTTCAATTCACTGACAAGAAAACACGATCCCAAAAAGGTGGTTCGCGGCAATGTTGGAAAAATGACATTTTTGATGAATTTGCTAAAATAAATTGCTTCATTGCTTCTGGTCATCGGTGGACTTCTCAGTAAACATGGCCAAAAAGTAGAATGCGCACATAGTTGCCTAAGAACTCAATTAGCACAAAAACAAGTGAACAAGTAATATTCCTTAGGAAAAGTAGCTTCTTTTGTGTGTGAGTGGAAATATCAAGCCAAATTTTCACATTATCAAAAATTCGTTTGGATGGGTTAGGGGAGTTTTCAGGGTTTTTTTTTTCAAAAACGTCCTTCTTTTCAAAAAAAAATGTATCTCAATAGTGAAACTTGGTCACACAGACCAAAACTAACCATAGAATATAGAGTTGAGCCATATTGGAACGATAATAACGATCCCAATTCCCAAACATTTTCAGGTTGGGTCAGGTAATAGAAAGAAAATTAGGCAATAGTAGTGACACAAGTACTGAAAACTGTTTCGTTCCTAAAGTACGCTATTTTGAAGTTCGAAGATTTTTTTAGTTTTGCACAAATTTGAATTTGTACCCCTTGACTATATATATTTGTGACTTCATCTGAAGTGAAAGGTAGAGTTTGGAAGGTGGTTGACAATGTTTCGTGGAGTATTTCATCAGTTCGGACTTCCATTGTCTGATATAATATAAATTGATTTGAAATTCCCGAAAAAATATAAAAATATTAATCGAAAATAACAATTTCATTTGAACAAAAAACTGAAATTACAAAGAAATAACATAAAAGCAAACAACAGCCAGAAAAATAAAAATGAAAATATTAATAAAATCTGAAAATTAAAAATTATTATAAACAAAAAATGAAAAATAAAAATAAAAATTTAAAGATTCCAAAACAAGTTATGTCACGACGTTTCGATTGTTAGTATCCACAATCGTCTTCGGGTGATAACTGGACTCATTCCTCCAAAATCTGACTATTTATAGGCCATTCGAGTGCTTTCACCTATCCCCTCTTCTCTCTCCGCTTCATTGGTTTTAGCGGGAGATGACCGTTTGGCGGGAGTTGGTCGTTTTTCGCTTGATTAGAGGTTTCCATATGTTACGTATCTCTACGCTAGCTCGGCTAAATGCGTTGTTGGACAACATATACGCGGCTTCTTTGAATTTTCTCCTGAACCAGTGTTCCTCTTTGTGGATGATTTCAGCTTAAGCCCACTCGATATTATGTTGATGAGCCCAAACATGCTCTGCTATTCCGGATTTGCTGGTTTCTCCTCGCTGTGTGTGTTTCAGTTTTTTGTTCAAATAAAATTGTTATTTTCGGTTAACCTTTTGAATATTTCTTCAGGAATTTCAAATCAATTTATATTATATTAGAGACAATGGAAGTCCGAACTGATGAAATAAAAGGTAGAGCATAACATTATTCCATCAAACAATTTCAAATTCTAATGCTTTATAATGCTCAGACCAGACCTTCTTTGGAGTATTATTCTCATGTACGGACCTCCGTCCCTAAGCATACCCTGAAACCACTGGATTCCATCCAGAAAAGAGCCATCCGCCTGATTAAAGACACGAACATCACTTGCAACCTTGATAGTCTGGATCATCGAAGAAAGGTTGGAGATTTGTCACTCTTCCACAGACACTTTCACGGGAAATGCTCAAATGACTCAGCACATTTGATTACACCAATAGCGGTACATATCAGAAATACGCGACGGACTGTTATTGTTTTGAAGTTCAACTCCGTACACCTCGTAATCAACTATTTATAGATACTTTCACGGGAGGTGTTCAAGTGACTTTTGATTCCACCAAGAGCAGTACATATCAGAAATAAGCGAAGGTGTGTGGCTGCTCATTGTTTTGAGGTTCAACTCAGTACATCTCGAACTTCACTGTTCAAGAACTCTTCCATTTGGAGAACTGCGTTCTTGTGGAATAAACTTCCTGAGAACGGTTTCCCATATAAATTCAATCTCCAACGATTCAAATCCAACTTGACTCGCTACTTTCGCCCAGGCACCGCTTCAAGAGCCCCTTAAGGATTTTCCTAGTGTTTGTGTTTTGTTTCAAAAAAACTCACAACTACGACAACCATAACATTAACGTCCCACGTTACTATAAATTTGTCTAATCATTGTATGCCGTTCATTTTACAATAGGCAGCATGCACTACTGGTTGTCTGAATATCAGTAATGGAACAATTATAATTCAACACAATATTATACAGTTGCATGTACAACTTAGATAAGGAAAAGTTATTTCCATATAATTCATTGTTTATGATGCAAAGTAGTTGTTTCGGGTGGATTTTCTCCCGGTTTATATTTGGAACAAATCTGAAAAACTATACATTTGGAGGGATTTGGTCTATTCCCAAATCTTTAATTATCTGGATACTATTGTGTGATACTATATTAGGGATTCAGTTGTTAATTTCTTATTATACTTACATAAGAAAAAACTGGACCTAAAACTATTGTTTTCGGCAATCTTCGTTTCACGTACTTAATTCCTAGGAGAATACATTATTTTTGCTGTAATATATGAATCTCCGAAAGTTGCAAATACATTTCTCCTGAACTATAATTCTGAAGTTATTGCAACAAACAGTATAAATTACTCTTTGTAAGTCGAAACCTGATTTTGTGACTTATTTTGTGAATTATTTGAAATATTGCATTGTCGATGCTTCTCAATCTGAATTGTAAAAATAATATTGGATTTCTAATTCAGTCTATTTTCGATACATTTTTTCAATACTTCAGATAAATTGTTCATTGATGAGATTGGTCGATAGAGTATTTATTGTGATCATATTTAAATTGACAAATGATGAAAAATCGTGAGTAAGTAAAAAAATTGTTTTTTTTAGTTCAAAATATTCTACGGTTGAAATTGAATGTTTCTTTGAATCTCTTCTCTTTGTCAATAGTCGAAATGTCTTGAAAAATGGTCTCCAATGAGAGTAGTCATTTATAAAACAATCTATGGTGTGAGAAATGGTGCTTTTAATAAATATATAATATTCTACATACCCTCCATTCGTTTTATTTTTACGCTAAATACACCCATTTGTCTGTGTTGGAATGAAAACTTTCCCGAAAAACAGATTAATTCACTGGAAAACTCATTCTAATATCTCGTGTGACGTTGAAAAATTTAATATTCAGATTCAAGTGCTGCTTTTGAAATATTAATTCAACTAATCTGACGTCTTGTAGAACGACTTAATCCGTGGAAGATTTGTTTTTGAAATTGCGGTACACTGCATCGCTTAACATCTCTCACTCAAGAACAGACGTCGTGTTGTGCCATTTCCCCGGAAAGTTCAATGGAGACTTCTATTTCTGACTTTCCAATTTCAACTTATGTTTCTAGCTATCATTCCTGAACAGCTAATTTTTAACATACTTTTATGACATTCAATAGATAATTGAACGTACCAAAGTAGGAATGTTCGGATATTTGAATTATACAGGGTGTAACTAAAAAAGTGTGGAACATTTAGGGAGGTGATTCTTCATCGGAAAAAAGATAGGATCTTTCATATACAGAAATTTCATTGGAGCATCTCTTATTAAGATACAGACCCTTGAAGGGGGTATATAAAATTTGTATTACAATTTTTTTCACAAGCACTAAAACCACTAAATTAACCTGACGTTTTGTACTATCGAAGAGACACTTAGTTAGAAATTTATTTAGTTTACCCCATGATTGTAAGGGGTGGAAAAGTCAACCCCTGAAATTTATTTCCGCAGTAACTTTTTGTCTTATCATTTGTTTACCATTTAAAAATTCATTTCCAATAGCATATTTTATTCTGAACAAAAAATGTCTCTTGGGTTTTTCGCCCAAAATAAACCAGTTCGCAGCAAAACATTATTTTACGAACAACTACAGAGATACATCGTCATAAATTCGAAAATACGAAACTAATCTATCTAGTAGGTCGCTATTAGTGATAGTGACAATTAAATTAGTATGACGCTATCAGTTTGTGAATTTTGGAAATTGAATTAATACTAAATTGTGTGTTGTTGTTCTGTTCTTGATTTGTTACTTTAATAATTCACTTGTTATTAAAATGGCATACACAAATGAGGAAATGGCTGATATGCATTACGTTTACGGTCTGTCGCAGGGGAATGGGTTAGAAGCTTCTAGAAGATATGCTGAAATGTATCCTCAACGGCAGCATCCTTCACATAGAATATTTGCTCGACTTCATCAACGATTACGGGAATATGGTTCATTCGACAAAAGAACGCAGGATTGTGGTCGCCATCGAGAAGAACGAACACCACAGCTTGAGGAAGCAGTAATCAATGTGATTGAAGAACAACCTACTACCACTACTAGAAAAATTGCTTTCCAGCTAAATGTTGATCATATGACGGTATTTCGGATTTCAAAGGAACAACTCTTATACCCTTACCATCTGCAACGAGTACCGGCACTGTTACCGCGAGACTTTCCGAACCGTCTTGAATTTTGCAATTGGATGCTGGAAATGATTAGAAGAAATTGTGACTTTCTGAAGACGACAGAATTCACAGACGAATGTAGTTTTTCTCGAGACAAGATAATTAATTTTCATAATTACCACATATGGGCTGATGAAAACCCTCACGCTATTGTCGAAACTAACCATCAAGAACAGTTTTCTCTTAACGTGTAGTTCGGAGTTAATGGAGATGATTCAATCGGGCCTCATTTTCTACCTCCTCGATTAAATGGTGAGGCATACGTTAAATTTTTAAGAGAAGTGCATCCAGTACTGTTGGAGGAAGTTCCTTTGGACGTCAGAAGGGATGTATTTTTATGCATGATGGGGCTCCTGCCCATTTTAGTCAAGTAGCACGTCAGCATTCAACTGAAACATATGCAAATCAGTGGATAGCTCGAGGAGGACCACAGAACTGCCCCGCTCGATCCCCGGATCTCAATCCTCTCGATTTCTCTATTTGGGACCGTTTACAGCATTTGCTTTATCATACTCCTGTTCGCGATGTAGAGGACTCAAGAAACTGCATCATCGATGCGTGCAGGGTAATCAGAGAGACTCCAGGAATATTTGAGCGAATACGTGGCTCAATGCGCCGATGTCTAGACGCATGCGTAATGTCTGAAGGTAGACATATTGAACATTTACTATGATTTCTACATGTTGTGTGTTTTATTATTAATAAATTAGTTTTGTTTATTACCCTTTAATCGTTCAATGCAGGTACTAACTACAAAATAACAATAAATCCAGTTCGCATTTATGACGATGTATCTCTGTAGTTGTTCGTAAATTAATTTTTGCTGCGAACTGGTTTATTTTGGGCAAAAAACCCAAGAGACATTTTTTGTTTAGAATGAAACAGGCTATCGGAAATTCATTTTTGAATGGTAAACAAATAATGAGACATAAAGTTACATTGGAAATAAATTTTAAAGGTTGCGTTTTCCACCCCTCACAACCATGGAGTAAACCAAATAAATTACTGGCTAAGTGTCTTTTTGGTAGTACAAAACGTCAGGTTGATTTCAATATTGTACCACCTTTTTTCAGTGCTTGTGAAAAAAATTGTTATACAAATTTTATGTACCCCCTTTAAGGGGTAAGAAGTAATTTCATGTCATTACCCCTTCGGAAGTTTCAATTTTTTCATTCGATCAAGGAAAAGTAGAAAGTAAAAAAGTTTTTTTTCAAAATCTCCCTTCAATAATATTCAAGTTATTCCTTTTTTTCAAATACCTGTTGGTTTGTCCAATGAAACTCTAGTCAGAGGAACTTGCAATGAATACGACATATGGCATTGATGTTATTCATGGGAAAAACATACGGATACAGTTTACTGTAATGAAAATTATCTAGCAGGAATGCTCAAGATTTTCATAATACTAGTAAAATATTTACAAAACAAAAAACAATGTCTTCCATATGGAAATTCTTGGAAAAACTGCTGTATTTCTGATTATTGTTTCTATATTGAGAACGATTCTGATATCCAAATATTATTCTCAAAAAAATATTTTTCAACAATATAGCCAGGTTTATATGAAATGTTGACTGAGTAAAAAAGACATTAGAACATAAGTTGATGAATGCGTAATCACCCAGTTTTTCCAGTGTCGATGGTTCATCTATCACCCCATCGATTGGATCTTCCAGGCACCTACAGTTATAGTACTCCTCCTCAACCTTGGCTTCCTCATATGTATAATGTGGGTACTCATCACCAAACTACGATCTGCTAATACCTTGGAGACACAGCAGTACCACAAAGCAGCCAAAGCTCTTCTAGTACTTATGCCACTCCTAGGAATCACTTATGTCATTACCATTTACGCCCCCGTAACAAAGGCATCTTCCATCAATGTTTTCGAGTGGATCAGAGCCTTTCTTATATCTACACAGGTAAGTTTACGGTTTTTTGTATGTGAAATTTCACAATGATAATCTCATTCAGGTACATTTAGTTTTTCAACATCATTGTTTCATTGACTGATTTGAATTTTATTGTAGTTTTGCAATTAGGCTGACGATATATCATCAAACTTTACGTCTATGGAAAACATATTTGATTAAGGTATCTGTTCAAAAAATAAGGTGAACAATTTTCATTTTGTCTCTTATGCACTCTTTGATATGTCCTTGAACTCTATCAGCTATTCGGTTTTTTCTTGTCGAGCAAGTGCATTAAAGATCCTGGATCCTATATCGGTGAAACCAAGAGGCTGTTGAAAGTATGCACAATAAAATATACGTATGCACGTAAAAATCAGTTGATCGCGAAAAGCAAATCATGTTTGGACAAGTTGGTCCGAAACTGAAATCATATACAGAAAAAAATTCTGGTTTTGGAGAAAATTCAAAGTAGTTGCGAACATTTTGAACAACGTATCCAGTTAGGCTTGTATGGAGATACGCAACATATAGAAACCACTAACACTGACTCATTCAAATATTTCAGCCTGGTAATATTTGCTATTTTGGAAAAATTTCACATTTCATGAATTTCCATTTTATTTATTTTTCCATAGACTTCCAATCTGTCCCGTCTTTTCAGACAATGGAAGTTCAAACTTCAATCATTCACCAAGAAACATTGTCAACCACTCTCAAATGAATGATTCATTGTTTTTATTTGTTTATTATTTTAGTTGATGCTTTTTAAAATTCCATCAGTTTCTTGTTTTTTCAAAAATCCCATCCAAGTTATCAGATATTTTTTAATGTGTTATCGTGTTCCTCACTGAAATGTTTTGGGAAACATTTTTTTCACTTACTATGAATACTGAAAGGGAACACAAAGGCTGACTTATTGCGTTTTCGAAATGAAAGGTTGTTTTTCTTTATTCTCCTAAGGAAAATTAAGCATGCTGTTTTGGTTTATTTTACTTAATGAAAATGTTCTCTCCGCCAAGTAACTTCAATATAAAGAATGTGAACCGTTTCAGGTTAATTATCTAAGCCAAGGGGAACTCGGCAACAACAATACAGGGCTGAATATTTAATTTTAGTGGATTAATGTAGGGATTACAACGTTATGAATAAATCCCCCAGATCTAACGAACTTAATTGGTATATCTTTCTTATCTCGACCTACTACATTCGGAAGAGCAGATCGAACGAGATGGGATTTCGATTTCAGTTTGCTCTCATTCGTTAAGTTTCAGTGGTTGGAAACAAACTTTCCGAATTCAATTATATGGAAATTGATTTCTGATTTTAATTAATCAGCGTAACTTTCACCTTGTCAAAATCTGAAATCGCTTTCATTGTATAGGAAGGATTGATTGTAGAATTTGAAACTATTGGGTTCTTGAAATTTTCATTGTGAAGAGTAGGAAATTTTGAAAAATTTCGAGCAATATGAGCAGGTTTCTAGCAATAATGTCAAAAAGCGGAATTATAAGTTTTCTGCTTCGATGAGTTTGTTGGGGGTTAAAATGAACACCAATAGTCTTGGCAAAATCATGTCGCTGGAATTGCAAAGGCTGCTTCTCAAAAGCTTGGAACACCGTTCCGAACCAGAAAATTGTACACAGCTCAGCAACTTTTAATGCTTTATAAAGCTCAGATCAGACCTTCTTTGGAATATTGTATGGAGTTCCACCCCTAAGATTTGTTTCTCTTTTATAGATACTTTCAGGAAAAGTGTTCAAGTGACTTGGCACATTTGATTCCACTAAGAGCGGTATATATTAGAAATACGAGACGGACTGTGACTGCTCCTCGTTTTGAGTTTCACTTCACTATTTGTGGACTCTTTCATTTGGAGAAGTACGTTTATGTGGAATAAACTTCCTGGGAAAGTTTTTCCAAATGTATTTATCCTCAATCGATTCAAATTAAATTTGGATCGCTAGTTTTGCACAGGCACCACTCTGTGAGCACCTTAAAGGTTTCCTATAGTGCTTGTGTTTGTTTTTCACCTTTTTTTCTTTCATGTAATATGACCACATCAACTACGAAGGTTAATGGCGGTGTGGTACAATATATTTCATATAACAATTATACAGGGTGTAACTAAATAAGTGTAAAACATTCAAGAAGGTGATTCCTCATCGAAAAAGAGATAGGATCTTTCATATAAAGAAATTTCATTGGAGCATCCCTTGTTAAGATACAGCCCCTTGAAGGGGGTACATAAAATTTGTATAACAATTTTTTTCACAAGCACTAAAAAAGTTACAATTAACCTGACGTTTTGTACTACCAAAAAGACACTTAGCCAGAAATTTATTTGGTTTACCCCATGGTTGTAAGGGGTGGAAAACGCAAACCCTAAAATTTATTTACAATGTAACTTTTCATCTTATCATTTGCTTACCATTTCAAAATTCATTTCCGATAGCCTGTTTCATTCCAAACAAAAAATTTCTCTTAGATTTTTTGCCCAAAATATATATACGATAAGGATGTTATGTTTCATAGAAATTTTTTATCGTAATGAAATATGAATACACAAGTTTATAAATCAACAAATTTTTCAGCATTCGAGTCATGAGACATGACTTCAGAACATTCTTCTCCATCGGTTTTTGTGAGGCACTTGTTAGCTCAACAACATTGTATTTAAAGTTTTTCATTTTACCAAAACTTTAATGAACAGTTTTTGAAAGTTTCATCATTAAAATCATCCGAATAAAACAAAAACACTTTTTTGTCATTTTTCAATAACAATAAATAGTTGCACGTTTTTTCAATTCTTCTACAGGACAACCCTGTTGTGCTTGTGATTTGTCCTTAAAAAAATCATGTACGTGAAAGATAAAAAAAAGTGAAAATCATATAACCACATCAACTACGAAGGTTAATGGCGTTGTGGTACAATATGAGTCATATCACAAACATATTAAATATACAATATTTATAAATATCAGAAACTTTAGTGAAGTCTTGAAGTTATCCGTATTCAAGGCATCACTGAAATCTTCGTGTAGCCCTTTTGGTAACCCACCTCTCTATAGTCATGACACATCGTGATAATATGTTTCACGTATAACTCAATACATATGTTTCAATATATTTATTGACATATTTGATTTGATATAAAATACTTTCCATCCATTAATCAGCTCTGTGAATGTCGTTTTATACTGGGATCTTAGACTATTGATTTTTCACATATTTTGTGTGACTCAGAGTGTTCAGCAGAAATCAGCAAATACACTAAACGTTTATTTTATGAACTGACAGAACTGACAGTTCTGAAAAAATTTCAATGAAATAGATGACCAGGTTGAATAATAGGGTTCAAACAGAAACTGAACAATACATATTTTATATGAATTGCCTTCATGGCCTTTCTCCTCCTGGCCACGAGTTTGAACGTCAAACAAATTTCTTGAAACCTATTCGTATCGAAAGAGTATTCGGTGCCGTATGGTTTCTATTCTAGTCTGAATCACTGTTGAAGGCATCGAAAGAAGAAGAACCGAAAACGAGTAGAATCGAATAGAACCACGTAATGTATAAACCAGTTCTAAAACTGTGTGCATAATCATTGATGGGTATTATGTAACAGAAATATCCCACTTCTTTCCACTAGTTTCTACTTTTCCGTATAATCTGAATACTTAAAACAATTCATCAAATTTAATAGTCTTGTGAACAATTCATGTTACTTACAACTTGTTAGGAATCACACGATGAAAGGTAAGACCTTGTTAGTCCTTAGCTCGCACAAGTTTTGACTTTTGAGAGTTGTCGTTCGTATGGAAGCGACAGCCACGTTTGTTGCTAATGAATGTATACGCTTTAATGAAAGTTACCGAATATTTTTGTTTATTTGGAATCGAATCCCTTATATTTATTTTGAATTATTCGTTTGAAATGAATGAATCGATAGAAAAAATTTTTTGTTGCTACTATAACAATTTGATAAAGTCGTTGAATAAATAGCTCAATATTTTTTTTTCATTCAACAACATTCACTTCATTCCCTTCCTAAATTGTCATGCAACCTTTTTTGATGATATCTTTCCCTACTTTTCAGTTCAGTTTTTCTCCATTCATTCTCCCTTTGTGACAAAAAGTACGTTTTTCATGTAGATAGTCAGAAGAAGCGGTTACACAACCATTTTTCCATAGAGTAACATAGTAAAATGTAATTATATATAAAAATACACCACTCTTGAGAATATTATAATTTCACTTTAAGAACAGTTTTTTGTGTTTCTTTCCGCTTTCAATAGCATCAAATAATATCCCTTTTTTTTAGTCCATTTCACGAGACGATATATTATAAGTGATACATTATTTTTTTCCTACCATGAAAGGGAAATATTTATTTTAGAAGAGCTGTAGCTCTCTCGCTCTCCACTCCCCCATCTATATATTGAAATCTTCGAAGAGAAAAAAGTATTCGTGCTTGGAATCACACGTTGGATTCAAGATGTCGTTGAACTTCAGTTCGTACAAGTTTCTGCTTTTGAGGGTTTCCGTTCGTGGGGAGATGAAAACTGATCAACCGAAAAACATATTCAACTTCAATGAAAATATCTTTTCAACAACTACTCTCAAGTATATCAACATGGACTCACTCAAAAATTAGGTTTTCCCATTCAGTTAGTACTACAGATATTTAAAATGGAATTGTGACAGATATCATTGAAAGGAAAGCTACACAACATAATCTGTGCATAGAAATTCAAACATCACTTTTATTACTCGGTTCATTCCATATCATTAATCAATGAAACAACTCCTGCAACATGACAAATTGATCGTTTTTTTTACTTATAATGACTGAACCCAACCAACATAAATCACATCATACATTATTAAAGGGATTCTCAGAGGTGTCCTATTGTTTCCCGAACAAAAGAAACCATTAGCTGAATATACTCGTTAGTTTGTCTGAACGAAGCTTCTGTAATCGCGGAGGATTTCACGTTGCAAAATGTAACAGACCCAGTTTTGTTTGTGGGAAAGAAACTCATGCGTTTCATTCTTTGTCTGCATTCGATAAATCATCGGTATGTGAACGAATGATAACTCTTCCTTTGGATGTGAACTGAGTTACTTTTAGCTTCTCAATTCATAATTTGTTTTCGATATCGTATCATGGTTGCTTAAGGAGAACGTGATGTGTATTTAGTTAGTGTTAATAGCGTACTGAGGTATATCTGGAAGGTGTAGTACCTATTCTTCCTATAAAGGTGAGACTGTTAATGAAAACTGTACAAAATCCACAATTTCACCACTAACACAAGCGGATGGTTCAATGGCAACAACGGCCATAGAAATAGCAAATCTACTAGTTGAACAATTTGGGTGCCACTCCACAGTCAATTTTCTGGGAAAAGGTCCACCCACTTCTCGACAACGTCTAGTCATACGAATTTTGAAACAGCTCAATATCAATAAGGCGTCTGGTCCTGATGAAGTGTCCGTTATCGTACTTGAAAATTGCAGAAATGAACCCGCACCAGTATTTTGCAAATTTTTCAACCTGTCTTACAAGAAAGGGTTTTTTTTACTTTTTGTTGGAAGATTGGTCGCGTTCAGCATATTCCCAAGAAGGGCAATAAAAATCTTCCAAATAACTGTAGACCTGTCGCTTTGCTATCAGTGATATAAAAAATCACGGAGAAAGCCCTAAACTACAATATCCCTAACTATTTAGGAGGCTTTAACATCTTGAGCGATCATCAATATGGTTTTCGGAAACAAAGATCAAGAGGCGACCTGTCTGTTTAAAATCAGTTTTTCCGTTAAACAGCTGTCGCACCCCTACGAACGACAATACTCAGGAGTCAAAACTTGTGCGAGCTAGGGATTAACGAATTCTTACGTGTGATTCCTAACACCTTCCATTGTATTTCACCCATATTTGGAATAACGCAAACTGTGAAGGCCTTTGACCGTATGTTGTGGCATGAGGCTTGTCAGATCATTTTTGTGTATGACTCTCCAGCTTCTTCCACCTTCCTGCACCATCACCCTCTCTTTATTGTGTATCAACGACTCATTGAAAAAAATTAAGAATTCGATATATTGCTCTGTTGACGACAGCACACTTGTCTCATCATTCCATTTGGATTTCAAGACATCGGCTGTGAACGCACATCTTCACCGGAGTAGGATGTTCCATATCTTAATGAGGATCTAGCAGTGATTTCGGATTGGGGTGAGAATAACCAGATTCAATTCAATTCAATGCCACAAAAACCCAGGCATCGATTTTCTCCAAAATGATAATTCAGATCCGGATATACCTACTACTGTCAGAGCAGATAATTCCGCTTTTTGTTTCGATAAGTTTTTCGGGGGTTAAAATGGACACCAATATGTCTTGGCACAATTATGTTGCTGAAATTGCAAAGTCTGCTTTTCAAAAGCTTGGAAAACTGTTCTGAAACGGAAAACTGTACACAAATCTGCAATTTTTGATGCTTCATAAAGCTCAGATCAGACCTTCTTTGAAGTTGAAGTCGGTTTTCTCCAAAATGATAAATGTATCCGAATCGGATATAAAATGGACACCAATATGTCTTGGCACAATCATGTCGCTGAAATTGCAAAGGCTGCTTCTCAAAAGTTTGAGGAACTGTTCCGAACCAGGAAACTATACACACCTCAGAAATGTTTGATGCTTTATTAAGCTCAGATCAGACCTTCATTGTAGTATTGTTCTCAAGTATGGAGCTCCGCCCCTACGCATACCCTGAAGCTATTGGATTTCATCCAGGAAACAACCATCCGCCTGATTAGGGCGCTAACATCACTTGCAACCTTGATAGTCTCGAATATCGAAAAAAAAATTGAGATTTGTCTTGAAGCTTGAAACACTGTTCCGAGCCAGAAAACTGTAGACACCTCAGCAATTTGTGTTGTTTTATAAAGCTCAGATCAGACCTTCTTTGGAGTATTGATCTCATGTATGGAGCTCAGACCCTAAACATACCCTGAAGCTGCTCAATTCCATCCAGGAAACAGCCGTCCGCGTAATTGGAGACGCGAACATCACTTGAAACCTTGATACTCTGGAAAATCGGAAAAGGTTGGCGATTTTCCTTTCTTCTATAAATACTTTCATGGAAGTGTTCAAGTGCCTTGGAACATTTGATGTAAACTGATATAAACCGCTCTAAGAACGGAGCCTGTGAGAAAGTAGCGATTCACGTTGGATTTGAATCTCTGGAGATTCAATTCATTCGAAAAAACTTTTCAGAAAGTTTATTCCACACAAACGCAGTTCTCCAAATAAAAGTGTTCGTAAACAGTGGAGTTCGAGTTGTAATGAGTTGTACCTCAAAAGATGAGCAGCTATAGTTTGTCACCTTTTATATCAGAAATACACGACGGACTGTGGTTCCATTTTCAGTTGCTATCATCCAATTCGTGTTAGGAATCACATGTTAGAAGATAAGACCTCGTTAGTTCTTAGCTCGCACAAGTTTCGAGTTTTGAGAGTTGTCATTCGTAGGGATGCGAAAACTAGTTATCGAAGAAACATATTTTTTTTAACATTTAACAATAATATTTTCCATTTGTGGGTTTTCCTAATTTTGGGTTTCAGCGGTGCTTGTCGCCGTGACGAATCATTACAAATAACTATTGATGCCATTGGATATGCTGGATCTATATCAATTATCAAACTACCTGATACAAAAACCTATTGTGCAAGTACGCTTAATATTTTGAATTTTGATTATATTGAGATATACCGTAGGTATAGCCCTACGCCCGCCTAATACACAAAGTAACAAATAATTTTTGAAATATTCGAGAGCGAAATTCATTAACCAACATGGGGAGATGTATAAAAGATGCGAAATCACTAGCTTGATTGCAAAATAGCATGGAAAAGACATGTATGAGAGCCACACAAATCATCGTTTCGGGAGAAGCTCCGTAACTCTTCTGGCTAATGTAGGGGCAACATTATATTCATAAAACGTCACGATGACTAGAAATTCGCCTCCTTAGCAGGAGCATATAAAGTAGACAGTTTCAATGATGAAATTGAGGTTTTCAACAAAATATTAAATTGTTCATCTTCTTCCAAGCAAATCAAAATATCTGATGAAAATGTGAAATCAACTGTAATGGCTGAATGCTGTATGCTGAAAGTAATTATTCAAACTTTCCAATAAATCAATTAATAATTGACTCTGTTGAAAATAAATCCTTCAAAAAGTAATATTTCATGGTAATTTTGTGAATTATTTGGGGGGTGAAAAATCAAACATTCACACATCAATATAGATGGAGAAATGTCAAGTTTCTCTAACAGTTGTAAAAGAAGAGTAGTTTTATTGAATTGATGCATTTGGGAAAATAATGGATTCACATACAACTACTTTTGATAGTCAGCTAACGAATCTATTTGGATGCCAATTATCAGAGACATAAGTGTAGAGTGTAACTTTGTAGAGTGAGTACCTACTGAGTATTATATAAAGGTTTTTATGCTTTTTCCCTTTGAATTAGACTTGTGAAAACACCATGGTAGATAGTGTATCCATCTTAAAAGTCATTGGGTACTTCTAACAGTTGACAGTGGAAATCCTTTATGGCGCATAACGTTGTATTATTGTTTGGTGTCTTTTTGTTTCCAGGGCTTCACAGTGGCGCTTTTCTATTGTTTCCTGAATACTGAAGTTCAAAACACCGTTCGTCATCACTTCGATAACTGGAAAACCAGTAGATCCTTGGGTCCACGAATGCGATCTGGAAGTAGAAGCAAAGACTGGTCACCCCGTTCAAGAACAGAAAGTATACGGTAAGTGGTCTGGATGGCGATATTTCTGGATATTGATATCTTTCATGCATTACCTGATTCATTACAAATATGATGTTCTAGAAAGTGTCGCAAATTGAAACACAAATTATTAAAAATCAATTTAAAAAATATATCAAATATCATGATCGATCGTTCGTAAAATCGATTCCAATAACCTTCATAATATGAATATTCACTTTCCAGAACATGTTTTTGTACTTGAAAGTTTGGGTTGGGGTATCGCATGTACATATGACCATTCTCATCACTAATTTCTATAAAAACAAAACACTGTTCATCATGGTTGACTATTATAGATTCGATAACGATAACAATAACAGAGATTTCCAAATTGAGAAATTTGAAATGAAGCATGTGATTCTAACTGAAATAACTTTCAAAGTATCATCTGGTGATCAAAGGAGAGTTTCATCAGTTCAACAACTTCATATAACTTCACATTGTTGCTCTTAGAGAACTATCTTCTCAGAAATATATAAATATTATATTCATTCGTTACGTTTGGTGTTTCGTGAAATTTCTAATAGACTCTATGAAGTAGTATTTTTTTCTGGATCAATACATAACATTCGAGCAAATTCCGAAATGTAAAAATTTGAGAAGCAATATTATTAAAAGGACTCAGGAACTACATGTTTCACTATAATATAGCTTTTTTGGTGCTTTCACTCAAGTGTCGACAAAATTTATCAAAAAATATACAGAGTTTTTGATATCAATAGCATTTCATTGTTTTGAAAGAAATGTGGATGGGTAGAGCAATCCGATGAACTTTCACTCTATCTGTTTATAACGGACACACTTTCATATCACAGTATTGTATTAGTCGATACCACCAAGGATTTGTGTTTACAAACACTCTATTATCGTATTTGAGACTGTCCAGTAAATTGGATTATCAGAAAATGCGTCTCACATTTCTTCTAGGTATAATTTTTGCAGTGGACATATCTACAGAATTATTTTTTACTTTACTTATTCATTCACTTTTCCACTGATGCTGATGATAACCCTTCGGAGAAAGAGCATTATCATTCTGAAAAACAGTGTTGGGAGTTTCATATTACATAGTGAATTTCAAGTAAAATCATATATTCATATCATTGCATGTCATTTACATTGCATGTTTTCTTCAGTAGGACGGAATGGACACTGGTTCATGGTGAAGATATTGAAGTAATCCAAGCAGAGATGCAGCAACTTGGGAATCATCACTGCTGCGAGAGGTCTCCAAACTTCACTGCTAATGGGCATGCTACTCACAAAGAAAAATAGCTTCTTTATGTTGCATGGATATTTTGGTGATATTATTCAGCACGAAAAAGTGAATGAGTAATTTCCACAAAATATACCTATATATTTCTGATTTGTTGAAAAATAGACTCTGTTTTTCCCAGATAAATAATCGTTATCACATATTCTATATTGAGTGACCACAAGGTATGAAATTTCACATTCTTTTGGTTCATTCAAGGAAATCTAGCTCAAACTTCATCCACAGAGAAAATAATTGCAACTTGAGAGTGAGAGTTAAATGAATTTCAGATTCAAATTATTATTTTATCGAATGATTCGCTCGAAATGAAAACTAATTTGTATCTGCGAGTTCATCAGGTAGTCTTCTTCATCTCAAAGAAACAGCATAGGTGAACTTATAAAATAAAAAAGGAGATTATTGTGATCTCTACTGATTTATAGTTTCCAAAATGAGCTTTATTTTGGATTCGATTACTTTCTGAATTACTTTCTGATTACTTACTGATGGAATGGCTCTCAGTTTTTAACATGCAAAACTCTTGATGGTATTTTGTTCAACTGCATTTATTCTTCGTTTCTTTTCTGACTGATTCGATAGTTTTTTTGGGAAATTTCAGTTTGCGAATCATTTTCTGTTCATATATTGAATCAATGAATTCATACTTTTTGAACACTGAGTTTTCATTATTATAAGTATAACAATATTGTTCTCCTTCCGGAACTTTTTCTATTGATCTGTCTCTCTCTTGCTCTGCCTTCTCTTCATGTTTTCCGTTTTAAATTTTTCCTTTTCTTCCCTGATTTTTTCTTTTCTGTTATTGATGCACACGTATATGTTTTGCTAGTACTGAGTTTCAGTTCTTACTAGCAGATTTTTCACTGCTTCATGATTGCGCAATCATGGAGGTCATTATTGTCTCATCACACATCTCCAAGTAACTCACGTCAAACAGAAAGTCTTGAATCCATTTCCGGCAGGTCGGGTACCTGTTAGGTCAGGTCAGGTTAGGTCCAAAGTGAGTGGATCTATTCGATCCTCCACCGCAACCCGCAAGGGATTATCGTGGCTCACACCTATTCATACTAGACCAAATAAACCCATCTTCTTAATGAAGCCGATTAGTTTGTATGGTGAGTGGTCTTTCAGGTCGGATGGTAACAGTACGGCTCTGTCAAACTCTAAAAACCTGATTTGGTCCCCAGCGGGGCAAACACAAAGTATGTGCCTGCTGTTTCATCATTTCCCAAACAGAGGCGACACAAACTGTCTTCCGACAATCTGAGTCTCTGCATGTAATGATTAAAACAATAGTGACCTGTAAGAAGGCGTGTTAGACATCGTAGTTCATCCCTACTTTATTTCAACAACTGTTAAGTATCAAGCTTCGAATAAACACCTTGAAGTGAGCCAATCCTAGAAGATTCTGCTAGAAGTCTATAAATCTTTTTGCCATCCAGGTATCCAATCTTTGTTTGGTGAAGCCTAAATCGATGCCCTCTTCTGCAAGGGAGTTAGCAGCCTCATTGCCTTCCAGGCCAGTATGGCAGGAATCCAGACCAGAGACAATTTGATGAGTCTTTCTATCGAGGAGAGTCGTTTTTGGCAATTTGCTAACAATTTAGATGTTGCTTGGTAGGAGCCAAGAGCTTCCACCGCTGCTTGACTGTCCGAAAATATTTTTATTGACTTGTTTATGAGGTTGAATTCTTCCAATCTCTCCGCAACCAATTGAATAGCGTAAATTTTCGCTTGAAATAAGTTCCTAGGCAGGTTGATATCTCTGTCTTCGGTTTGCCACTGAAAACACTTGCACCGAAAGGTGTTTCTGATCCATCTGTGAACCTACAACTATCTGCTGTCAATATTTCCTTCTTCCGGAGTATCCAGTCCTCTCTACTCGGGAACGGTACTTTATAAGGCAGTTCGTAGTTGACAGTTGGAGGCATTAAGTCAGAAGAATGTGGAGAGGAGATGGATCTAGAAGGATCTTTGTAGCCGCTGACGGTGTGGTACTGTGGACACCACTGATGGCCAGACAAGCCTGTCTCTGTAAGCCAGAGAGCTTCACCTGGGTCGTTTACCTGTCCAGCAGCATGAATAGTGGCCCCAAACAACTTGGAGGGGAACAAAGGAAAAAAAGCCAGTGGCGAGACTTGGGAGTCATGAAGATTACAACCTCATCTTCGTGTCCTGTAATTTCAGTTTCAAGACGTGGTTCAATCGAGATGACAGTACATCAAATTGTTGATCGCGAAAACCTATCCGAACCTATACACACACAGACATACTCTCTGCGATTCATCTCGTTTGTTAATACAAAGAAAACTCTTCAGACCAGGATGAATCGTGCAGTCATTTCCGCATGATAGAAAAGACAACTACACAGAAAAACTGTTGAAATCTTTGAAAGCTACCGGTAATGGAGTGACCACAATACACAGACTCCATAAACTTATGCTATTCCAAAGATTCCTGTGGATCCACCTACCTGGAGTACTTTGGTTTACAGCACCTGAACTACAGTTATTTCAAAGTGTCTCCAAGTCAATAAAAGAACTACAATGTTCACATTCGTCCATATTTTGCATTTGTGGAAAATGCCAGTTCAGCAATTTCATTGATGGATTTTTCTATATTTGGGAACATGTTTATGGAAGGAAAATATCGAATAATTGATGTGATCATGATTGGAATAGGTAGCAGATTATTTCACTGGAAAAAAGATAATATTTTTCATGATGATGGTTCTCGTATCCTCAACCAAGACAAAATTGCATTTTTCTTATGTCCCAGATATCGCTTTTTGGTTGAAAAAAAAACTACAAAATTCATGACAGAATAGCAAGTGATAAAAATGAATTTATCACAGTGCTACACAATATATCTGCTGATGGATCTCTGCCAATACCACTGGTTCTATTTCCATAAAACGAACCACCATCGGAGTCAATTATACTTTGTTCCCAATGATTGGGTTCTTGGATATATTGAAACCAGATGGGTAGATACAAAAATTGTTTCAAGTGGCCTGATAACTGAAACGATAGTAGAAGAATTCAAAACTCTTAACTTATTTCCATTTTCAATCATCCAAAACTGAATAGTATCCATGTACCGGCCAATAAATATTCAGAGTTCAATTGAAGATGACAATATCAAATAATTTTGGTAAAGGAAAATGCTCTCTTCCAATACACTCAAAATATTCAAAATTGCAATACTTGAAATGGAAATTTGACAATGAGGAGGTTGTTTGAGAATCAATTTGGGAAAAAAAGATGAGGGCCTGCTACAACTAGAAGATAGGAGTTCAATAACATTGATGAAAGCTTTAGAGAAAAATGTAGAGTATATAGAATCGACAATATAAATACTGCTCCAAATACTGTCATGAGAGTTAAAACTCAAGACAAACCCTTAACATATGATCTTTATAAGATCAATAAAGCTTCCAAGTCTTCTGTCACTTATTATGCCCAGTTCACCAACTCGATATAATGCTAAAATTGCAATTTATTCTTCTGTTAGTCCCGTTGCAATATTATTTGGAGAGGGAAAAATATAATATGGTCTCCTTACTTCCCAATCCAAAGATGCATTTTATCATCCAAAAGAAAATTTTGCTGGACCCTAGAATAAGAGTAACGTAACCATAACAGACACATTTGTAAATCATCAGAGAAGGACGGAATTAAAAGAAAAACCTAATAGATAAATTCGCCTATGTATATTACAACAGAACACTGGGTTTCCCCAAATATAAATATATGAAATATACAAAAACAAACGTGTTCATCGATAAAATTTCTATGTTTTTTAATCAAATGGGTTCAGAGATTGAAATTGCTAGAGCAGGCGGTAAAATGGGACTCTATTTTAGGTGTATCTCGTTAGCAAGATACTTTTTCCCCCATTCTCTTTATCTTTTATCGCATATACAGATCAGCCAGAGATCTAGTATTAATTCAAAATAATCAACTTCTCTTGACATTTGTGTCTTTTAATTTTGAAGTTTTAGAGATCACTTTTCCTTCAGCTTGGTTCTCTTCTACCATGGCCGATATGGATAGGTTCATGTCCAGCCTTCTTTCTCGACCTATCTTGGATTATAACAGTTTCTATTGAAACAAAAGACTTATTGACCATTCGATTCTCAATTCATTGAATAACCTTCTAGATCATACCAAAAAACTAGAATGTGTATTATGTTTTGTGAAAATTACTCCTAGCATGATGGTGAAAAATGAGACTGAAATAAAAAAAAAATGTTTATGTGACTAGTTATAAGTAATATATCTTCAACTGAACTGACTCTTATTCAATAATGATTATAGTTTTTGGTTCGCCCCATCAGAACTCAAAATTTGAATAGGCCTGCGTTTTTTGAAGTGATGTAAAGAAATAACGTCAAGAACTACATAGAGTGTGGAACAGACAAATTGAAAAATGATCAATTCGATCATTGTGTACAAATTTTAGAACACAAGTCGAAAGAAATCAGAACTATTACAGTTTGGGGCAAGATTTTTATAGTGAATTTCAGGTTTTGAAAACGGAAAAAGATTGTTTTCCGAAACTCAAGAGAGCTGAAATATAATGAATATTACTGGAGTTTTTTCCCAATATCAAATCGTTATTTTCAACACCTCGACACGTGTTTCGATCACCAAGTGATCATCTACAAAGAGGAAGATTAAAACAGTTTCAATCTTCGTGTCGAGGTGTTGAAAATAAGGATTTGGTGTTGGGGAAAAAACTTCAGTGATATTCATTACTACACCAAAGGTTTCAAACAGTGCATCATAAGTAAAATATAATATTAATTTTTTCCAATTGATTCTTGATGTAAATCCATATCAATACTGCATAATACAGTTTATTGTATTATTTTCACTGTAAAGGGTTTTACAATAACCGCGACACGTGTTTTGCTATACAATAGCTTCCTCAAGCGTAAACTGAAAGTTACTTTCAAATTACAACTATTTTATGCTCTAACATATTACCTACTCGTATGCCTACTTTCCCATGAATGATGCTACCTGAAGAAGTCAGGTATGAATTCATTAACTATATGATTAAATTACATTTTTCGACTACTGTAAATATACTTAACTATTCTTACTTGAAAATACACAGATTCAATAATGGCGTATTATTCAGTTTATTTTGATTGTTCATAAGGTTTCAAGAATTTTTGAATTTGTTTATTTTCATACTCTCCAACAGGTTAACTTTCAAACATTCCTTCTGGAAATGTGGGGGCTTGAATTCATGGTTGAACTCGTGTCACTCTGTGGTTAAATGAATGGCATATGTGGAATTCATGTTTCCATTCTGGAACCTATATTTCTATTTTTGTGTTCCTTCATACGGGGTTTGAAAGTTCTTCCAGTTCTATCTATATAAAACATCGGACATGATCCACATTTTGATTTAAACACTCCTAGTTTTTCTGAAACTGAACTTCTATCTTTGTTTTTCTTAATGTGCATTTACACACTCCGAATGAAATGATTACTCTTGTAGAGAATCTATTGGACAAAAGGTTTATTAATCTGGTAGTGAAAAAGAAAATGTTAGACTTGCTTACGGTTTGTTTGTCACAAAATCACTCCCAACTCAATGGAATTTTTTATTCATCCTGCAAAAGTCTCCTAATGGAAAATCCACTTAGTCCCATTCTGGCAGAGATTTTCATGGGCGATTTGGAAAGAAAAATACACGGTAACCCATTGGCGACAAGTTTCGTGTATTGGTATAGATATATGAATGATATCCTGGTATGTTTCACAGGAACGAAAAGACAGTTTTTTATTTCATCAATTCTCTCCACCCTTCTATCACATTCACAATGGAGATGGAAAAGGACGACGCTATAAATTTTTTGGACTTGATAATATAAAAAGTTAACAACAAACATAATTTTTCAATTTATCGTAAACCAGCACTCACAAACATCATTCATAATTCGTCTACCCACCCGTATCAGCACAGATTAACAGCATTCAACAGTATGATACACAGACTGATACATGTTTACTTGTCAGAGGCAAACTTCAATAAAGAACTGAACATAATAAAACGAATAGTCGTCAACAATGATTACGATAGCAGTCTAATACATTCTTTATTATCAAAAAGTTATACAGCCAAGCTTTGAAGGAAGTTTACCCAATTCGAAGAGAAAGAGAAAAAGAGTTATAGAACTTTTACCTACTCAGTCCAATCCACTACAAATATTTCAGATTCTCTGAACAACAAAGGTGTAAATATTGCTTTCAAAAGGAACAACAACTTAGGCATGCACATTAAGACTAACAAATATAAAAGTTCAGTTGCAGAAAAATCAGCTGAGTATAAATTATCATGTGTGTGATGTCTGATGTTTAATATAGGTCAAACGGGAAGAATGTTCAAAGCCCGCATGAAGACACACAAAAATATTTTCAAGAATGGAAAAATAATTTCCACATTTGCCACTCATTCAATCATAGAGGGACATGAGTTCAACCCTGAATTTAAGCCCCTCCACTTCCAGATTCCAAATTCAAAAACTCTCAAAATCCTATGAACGATCAAACTGAACTTAATAATTCGCCCTCATTGAATCTGTTTATTTCCAAGTAAGAATAGTTGAGTATATTTACGGTACTTTCGAAAAATTTAATTTATTCATATAGTTAATGAATTCACACATGACCTTTTCAGGTAGCATCATTCATTAGAGAGTAGGCATACAAGTAGGTAAAATGTTAGAATATGAAATGGTTGTAATTTAGAAGTAACTTTTAGTTTACGCTTGAGAAAGCTATTGTATAGTGAAATACGTGTCGCGGTTTTTGTAAAACCCTTTATAGTGAAAATCACACAATGAACTGCATTAATTTGTTTTTTTTTCTTTTCAGTTTACCCTTTATTACACTTCAGCAGATTCTCTATTGACTTAGCTTTAATTTTTTTAGATTGTGAGAGATTATAAACCCCAAAAAAGAGTTAAAATTGTGATTTGTGTTTATGTAGTTCGTATCAATACTTTTTGGTATTTATTCAGGTAATGAAAATATGATCATTGATAAATCTTGAGCAATTCAATTGGAAGATGAATATTATAACAATGACAAATTGATACACAACATTGATACTAAAGGAAAATCACTTACTTTGAATTCCCTATTGGCTCATGAAGTATTTGAATTCGTTAATTCATCAGCATATTGGATTTTCGCTTATTTCATGGATATGTTAAATTCCACTTCATTTTCATGAAGGTTACCTTTGTATTAACAAGCAAATGTTAACTTGGACCATAAAAACTCGGCTTCTTATAACAATTTTGGGGTGGTATGCAACTTCAACCATATTTATTGAAACAGAAATGTTTTTACTGTTTTCAGGAGAGGAAATAACTCGATACCAAATTGATGTTTGGGATACTTGCTTGATGGAGACATGAAACATATCAATTACGATTAATTTCGAATATTTTCCTGGCTATCCTCTAGAAATCAGTTCGTCAGTTGATATAATTGAGTGAAAAGATTTTATTCTACAAACGATTATCTAGTCGCGTCAAAAAATACGTGAAACAAGCAGGAATAGCATTGACTTTGATAAGTTTTTTTTTTCGAATGTTAGTGCCAAAGTAATCAAATGAATTTAGAGTGTTCTGTTGTTAATTCAATCACATTAATGACACGAATAAAACACTTTTTTTAATTACCACTAATTAATTTTATTTATATGACCGGTTTTGTGTTTAACCCCATTATCAAGTATAAAACTGAAGAGTAAAATTTGAAAACTTGGTTATATCGGGAGTTTTTGGGTCAGATTCAAGGACAGGGAATTAAAAAACCAGGGTGCCATTTTTAAAATTCAACACCAAAGATTATAGGGGTTGTTAAACTTATGAATTCAAGAGTACATAAATCGATTTGCTCGTTAAGGGTTATATTTCTGATTTTCAATTGATTTGTTAATTTCTGTGGCTTCCAACAAATTCATTTTTCCCTTCATTACATATGTTTAGGACTTTGAGGTTATTTTTACTTATCTTGTATTTTGGATTCTTGAAGATGTTCATACATCATAGATTTTTTGTCCAAATAGACGTGTTCACGAAGCCTTACGTCAAAATTTCCACCGGTTTGGCCTGTATATACTGCAGAGCATTCGCCACACTCTATTCTATATATACCTGATTTTTTCATTCTCGTTTGGGTTTTGCATTAAACAGAGTTTTCTGCCTTAATTATTATTACTTATGGAAGCTGTTGATATTTTGTATTAGGAGAAAAAAATTTGAATATTTTCTGAAAGTTTACCTGAATAGTTGATGCTACTATACATAGTGTGTTTTCTACAAATTGAGTATAATTTAAGAGTTTCATCTCATACTTTCTTTTCTACTGGAGAAACTGGTAGCTGATTGTTCACTGTGATTTGCTTAATTATTTTTAGTTCATCTTGGAAATTCTTTTGAGGTAAAGGAGTTGCGAAATCTCTGTCTACCATCGATCTAAACGCGGATAACTCATGTGAGAGTGGTCTGAGAGAGTCAAAGGGAATTAAACAGTCTATGAACGTATTTTTCCGGTAGATATTGAATTGAAAACCATTATTGACTCTTGAAATATTCAAATCTCCGAAATTAAGCTACTTGTTCTGTTCGATTTCCACTGTGAATTTAATATTGTTATGCAAACTCTTGAAAAAGGTTTAAGATTGATTAATTTGTCTGTTCGAACCATCAAAACCAACCAGTACGTCATCAGTATGTCTGAACCAAAACACAATATCTTTCTGAGAAAGGGGGTTATTTAAGATGCGGGTATTTTCTAGCGTGTCCATGGAAATTTCAAATAAAAACCAGAAATATATAAACTAGCAACTCGCTTTATGTACGTCTCCACTCTTGAATTTATAAGTTTAACAGTCCCGTTAATTTCAGGTGTTGAATTTTAAAGTTGGAACCCTGGTTCATTTAATTACCTGTCCTCACATCTGAAACTCCTCAACTACTAAACTCCCGATATAACCGTGTTTTCTAATTTCAGACTTGATAATGGGATCGTAAAAATAGAATTAACTAGACAAAGTTGTTTTTATTCATTTCATTGAAGTGATTATGAATTACCACAAAATAAACAAGTCATCAATCACACATAATATGTTCATTTAATTCAAATACACAGAATTTGTTCAAAAAAGAAAACCAAAAACAGAATTTTCCATATGAATATCATGAACATTGTTAAAGAAATATGAATAATTCAGTCTTTCCCTCACAAAATAAGAGAACTGATAATTTGGAAAAAAAAATCAAAATTGGAGCCGTTTCTGAGGGCTTCCAAAGAAAATATTTCGTTAACATACAGACACAATGGCGGAAAACCTATATGATCAACATGCTTTTCAAAAATGACGTATTTTTGTCAGGACCTCTTTGAAAATTCACCTCTGAAAAAATATGTGAGAGCTGATTCAACGAAAATTTCTGGAACAACTTTTCGAAAGTTTGGAAAATATAATGAACTAGTTCACCAATACATAAGTTTTTATTGAGATGGACATGAATCATACCATACACTTCCGATCCAAACGACTAAGGATTAACATATTTGCAATACAGAATTGGTGGGTAAAAAATATTTTTGTAAGGTAAGTTCTCATGGGAAAAATCTCAAGAATGCAGGTAACCCTGAACCAGATTTTGGAATCAACAATTCTTTTTGCAATTCAGAAATCAGGCTTGATTCTCACAAGAGAATTCATACCGTTATTTGATATACATTGATTGCATCAGGGATAATAATCTGTAACTGAATTATATTGTACTAGGTGTAGAAGAATAAATGAATTATCAGAAAAGTGTCGATCAGAAAATACCTTCAACATACCAATTGAGTGAATGATTATTTTTTTGAAATGAATGTATATTTTATTGAGCATAAATGCACCCCTTCTCAAGTAGCGAAATAAAGCGATATGTTGGTTAATTTTTTGTTTATTGTTGAAATATGTTACAGGTACAAATGACATCGTCTATCTAAATCATTTTAATTGTGCTCGCGCTATCTGCTACGCAGATTACTCTTGAAGTTGCGTTTTCAGCATTGAAGTACATATAGCTCTCCCAGTTGACATCTGAATACTTGTGAAAAATTATAATTTTGAAAGTGAACTTCTCCAGCTCCAAATACTCCTATTCATGGCATTTCTGATTTATTAAAAATGATGATCAGGTTTTGATTTTGTTTCTCAGATTTTCAAATGTTTCAGTCAAAATCTTTTATAAGATTAGATATTTAGTTCAATTATGTTGATTATCGATTCCAAACTCTAAAATTAACCAATAGGCAATCAAGAGATATACTCAGTTTACTTCTCGCATATAGTCAGTGGGCATACTTGAAGACTGGCTATAAAACAAATTATTAAAAAAAACAATTCGTTCAGGCCAGTCTCAACTCTCTACACTGTAGGTTGATAGACTGACACCTATCAGAAAACAACTACTTCCCTGGCTAATGCCATGAGGGACGTTGGATTATATCCGGCAGGTGTCAGTGCACGATTCTTCACTGAAGTTATTCCTGCATATGCTGTTGGCGACACAACTGCCGCAATATATTTTCAATTATTGAAGCACACTTGCAGACCGCTTTCGGGCTGTTTGGCCACTCGTCAATGCAAGTTAGTGTATATTATCAACATGAAGTCGTAGTTGTTTTCTGATAGGTGTCAGTCCATTAACCTACAGTCTAGGGAGTTGAGACTGACCTGAACGAATTGTTCTTTCAGATGATTTAATACTCAGTTATTTGCATTCATGAATTTAATTAATAAAATCTTCTGATAAAGTAGTTTCGGACTGACTCTTATATAATTGGGTGAGAGCTAATATGACTTTGTCCAATTTATAATAATAATAGTACTAGAAAATAAGTAGCAGCGTTGTCAGGGTCAAATAATACTTCATTGTGAGATTTTCACTAGAATCTGTGATCGGCTGTAGATAAAAATCCACGTCGTGTTACCCTAGGAATAGAAATAATTGTGTGTGCTATACACCTGCCACTATTGATACTGAGAATTCGCTTTTTGGCATTTTCAAAAATGGGTCGCGTCGGACCTATAGAGGAAAAAGCACTAATTATTTACGACGTGGCCAGCTATAATTTTCATGGGGCGAGATTTCCTGAGAGTCCGATCAACTGAAAAGATCCAGTTGGGAAATTTCAAATAACTTGTGCTAGAGGAATTAGAAGAAAATCTATCTCGGACGAGAAACAAATAGACATTGTTGCGTCTGTAGTGAATAACCCATTGCAGTCCACGACAACAGTTTCTCGTGAGACTCATGTCTCAATAAACACCGTCAAGATATAAGTTTAATTTTTTTCAACTGAATATTTGAATAAAAAGATAAATGAAAATTTTCATGTTTTTACCACTTTTATTTGTAACTAACGTTACTGCAGTTTCGTCCTATATGAACATTCTCAAACTCATACAATAAACTAACAATGATTCATTACATTCGCCAATATATACCATCCCTATAGGTACTAATGTAAATAGAGGTACTTGACTTGATTGAGTACCTGAATTTACAGTTTACAATGCGTATGTGCCAATTTGAAAACCGTTGGGTCAATTAAATCGATTGGATCATTTAACAGGTTGCACTCGCAATGTTTATGCTTGTGAATTTCCAAGGATTCTGAATAATTGAGTTTGCAACCCTTCCTTGCATAGTGCAGAATTTCCGTATCGTTTAGATTCGGAAACTTGTGGTTGCATGCCAAAGAATGGTTTGAAAACGACGAATCATTTTTTCCTAGTCTGAAGGACCTTTCATGTTCACCATACCGTTTTTGGGAATTTCGCCCGCATTGTCCCACATAAACACTATTACACTCCGGACACTTAAGCTGATAAACTCTAGATTTTTCCAACTTGTCGACCTTATCCTTGGCATTGAAAAGGAAATAAGATAACCTAGCATGTGGTCTGAATGCTACTTCCACATTGTTTTTTCTGAAGAAACCTGCGATTATTTCTGTTCTTTTTCCAAAATATGTTAGCGTTACCCATTTCTTGGTAACATATTCCTACGCTAACATATTTTGGAAAAAGAACAGAAATAACCGCAGGTTTCTTCAGAAAAAAACAATGTGGAAGTAGCATTCAGATCACATGCTAGGTTATCTCATTTCCTTTTCAATGCCAAAGATAAGGTCGACAAGTTGGAAAAATCTGGAGTGCTTAAGCTCAAGTATCCGGAGTGTAATAGTGTTTATGTGGGACAATGCGGCCGCAAATTCCAAAAACGGTATGGTGATCATGAAAGGTCCTTCAGACTAGGAAAAAATGATTCTACGTTTTCAATCCATTTTTTGGCATGCAACCACAAGTTTTCGAATCTAAACGATACGGAAATTCTGCACTATGCAAGGAAGGGTTGCAAACTCAATTATTTAGAATCCTTCGAAATTCACAAGCATAAACATTGTGTATGCAAACTGTTGATCAAATCGATTTAATTTACTCTCCGGTTTTTGAATTGGCACATCCGCATTGTGAACTGTAAATTCAGGTACTCAATCAAGTCAAGTACCTCTATTTCTATTAGTACCTACAGGGATGGTATATATTGGCGAATGTAATGAATCACTGTTAGTTTATTGTATAAGTTTGAGAATGTCCAGATAGGACGAAACTGCAGTAACAACAGTTACAAAAAAAAGTGGTAATAAACATAGAAATTTTCATTTCTCTTTTCATTATGATCTCCTACCACGTAGTAACGGCTACGTCCATTAATTTATTGAATATATTTACATGAATTAAATACTCTTGATTCGGATAGTAGGTGCAATTTTGTGACTTGATGTCCGAACTTTTGATTGCGAATCGAAACTGTATAAAAACTATTAATTCAGTGGCAATACACTTTTTCTTAAACGGAAATATCAATTGCCAAAATGTGCGACATGAATCTATATATTTCTCGAAGAGGTCAGACTAAAACTCCCGAGAGAAGGAATGTCAGAGCAGGAAATCATATTTAGAATCAAAACTTCATTTACCTACGAATTCAAAAAATTGCAGTCAACAATCGAAATCCAGTTGTTTTACAACGAAATGGTGGCGCTTTCACATTTATTTAGGCCCATAAGGAATTGGTTTGTTGATTGGTGAGCACGGTCCGTTGACATTGGCTGCTTGTTCTTCGGATTTGACTCCTCTCGATTTTTTCCTTGGTCTTTATCATATCGAATGTTTATTTTGTGCTGGTCTTACCCCAGAAACATTCCAAATGTTATAAATGAGTTCAAAAATACACTGTTTCACTGTCAGATGGTTCGAAGAGAACATTTTTAACGTTTGTATAATATAAATAATAATGAGGTGAAATATAAATGAATCGTTTCATGCCAATGGAATTAACAGTAATATATTGCAAAAAAGCCTCTAATTTATTTTTCTTCCCAATGAATATTCATTCAAATTAATCTGATATAGGGTAGCAGAGATTCGAAATAACTGGTCCCAAGTAACTCCGTAATGAGTTATTTAGATGAAAAAAATTGAAAGTCATTGTATAGAGAATTGGAATAACTTCCATACGAAATGTCACCAGATATCGCCTTCCATTTGAAACTAGTAGTTTTTAGTCATGTCGAAGTGTTCAAAAAAAAATTTTTTTTGGAAAGAAAGTTTTTGGCTTTCTTCTACTCCATCTTGATACAAAAAAAAGGGATGAGGGAATCTTCCAAAGTAAGGAAGGAAGTTATCAATTTAAAAATAAGTAACTCTATACATGGATGTGTAGATCATGCAAAAAAAGTAACTTTCAGACACAAACTGAAAAAAAGTCCTTCTGAAACAGCTACTTTCATATAAACATTGAATTACACGAAAGAAAAAAAATTCTTTCGAAACAAATACTTCTATATGAACACTGAATTATACAGAAGATACTTTTCTCTACTCAGTTTGTATTTCGAACATTCGTTGTGGAATAAAAATCAGATATCATTCACATGAGTTTTACTTTGAATGAATGGTAATAAATTGCACTCACATGGAACACTGTCACCCTCACTGGTATACACCGGTGTTTCGCCTTGAGACACTTGCCCCAAGGCTCTTCAGTACCAAATTGGATAACATTATAGAAAATATACACAATTCCATCATGAATTACGATTTTTTGATGTCACGGAATAAGCTTGATCTGCTTATGTCATCGATGACATCGTAATGACATTCATTCACCTATTTGATTATCTCCCAGCCAAGAGGAATCTTATTTGAATTGAAGGGGTTATATTTTTAGGAGTGATTAATTTTTTGGGAAAGAAAGTTTTTGGCTTTCTACTACTCCATCTTGATACAAGTCATACACGACTCCGAAATTATGCCTTTCAGACAGTTGAGAAGGGTTACAAAAGAAGCAACCTACTAAACTTTCAACAATGGTCCATTTGACTATTTAGGAACTGTTGAAAAACCTGTTAGAATTCATTTCTCAAAGACAAAACAATAGCATTACAGAAAAATTATCAAGGCGCTCTGAGAACGGTGCCTGTGTGACAGTAGCAATTCCTGTTGGATTCAAATCGCTGAAGATTAAACTCATTTTGAAAAACTTTCTCAGGAAGTTTATTCCACATAAATACAGTTCTCTAAATGATATAGTTTACGAACAGTGGAGTTCGAGGTGTACTGAGTTGAACCTCAAAACGTTGAGCAACCACAGTCTGTTGTATATTTCTGATATATACCGCTTTTCCTGGAATCTAATGTGCCAATTCACTGAACACCTCCCGTGAAACTATCTATAAGGGAGTGACAAATATCCAACATTTCATCGATATTCCAAACTTTCCAGGTTGCAAGTGATGTTCGTGTCTCTAGTCAGGCGAATGGCTGATATTATCCTGATATTATTATATCCGGTTCGGTGATATTGTAGCATGTAAATTTTCGCTACTTCATTTTGTAAATAAATAAAAAGTTTTAGAGCAACATAGATTTCACTCCGTGGTGAGCGAACGTGAAAATAACAAACATAGATATGTAAAGTTGGTTGTCTAACCTCATCCATAGAAACCTTATAAAAATCCCATTGCTAATATCGAATGTTTTGGTTAGGGATAAGTTTCACAAGAAGTGTCTTCGAGTTGAAATTTTCTGTTGGTATTTTCTGTTTAATTTTAATTGTCAGCTGTTTGATGATATTTCGACTGTCAATTGTTTCATTTTTCGTCAGTGCAGCCAATTTAGCTTTAGGGGGTGTCTGACCAGATACAACCAAACATACCATTACTTTATTCTGTTCAAATTGGTCCCTTATGCAAATATTGATAGGTCAAAACGCTAGCTCCCTATCTTCCGAAAAGAAGAAGAAGAAAGGGATTCTTTCTTGATCAGTTAGAATGGTAGATTTCGCAAAAACGACAGGTGTCTGCCCTACAGGTGTTTCTGGTTTTGTTCGGCTGACGAATCCTGAATTTGTTAAATGATCCTCAGTGGATATTTCGTTCTACTCATCTTATCATCAACCACCACGTCCTGGCTTTTGATAGAGGCCTATATTGAACATTTATGACAATTTGGTGTTTGAATACTTTGTACCACGCCAACGCCTTTTTGCTACAATATAAAACCCTTCACGGAAGGTGAGTTTCCCTACTTTTCTTTTCATTGTTCTCTTGCTAACGACAATATAGGGCAATTTCTAAAAAAAACATTTATAGGGTTGTTGTACACGGAGGATTTTCATCCATGGAATTGTCACGATTTCTGTTCTGGTTGGTTATCCCCCAAGCTTTGGTTTAACCTCTCGTCTACATTTCAAGGATATTTTTGGTATTATGATTCCAATAAGGCTCACTTGCCCGAAGTGTATACTCCATGGTTCAGCCCGATGAATATTTGATTGCACTCAGAGAGAATAAAGCTATCGTAGTATCTCTCCACTCATCACTCCAGTCCTGGTTGGCCTGGGATTCCGTACTCAGTTTTCAAAGTGCTATCGCCAGAGGAACAGGTTTCACTTATATATTTTTTATACAGGATAAAATCCTACCAATTGAATTTTTAATCATTAATGTACATTCAATCTAGATACACGCAGGTTAAAGTATATGTTTTTCAACGAATATATGTAAACCACCACATAGTACAATGCGCTGGAAATTGATTTCCTAAAACATCTTCTACTTAATCAATTAACCTCTCGAAGTATCTAATATTGAATATTATTATTAGAATTACAAGTCTTATTTCTGGGAACTTTGGCTCTGAACCATTGAAGAGTTATTAATATTGAATGTTTGTATGTTCTACTATGTTTTATTTATTCATTGATTAACACTCATCAATTTGATAACATCATATGGTAAAGTCTTTTATAGTTTTGGGTATAACAACTATTTAATTACTCGGTTGCTCAACTTTTCAAGTTAGAACACTTTGACATAGACATTTTAAAAGTTGCAGTGGCGCCCACCCTATTTTTTTGACCAGTCAATTACTGTTCAATGATATACTTTTGTTTGTAAACGAACCCATAGTGCCAACCAACGAAGAGCTGCCATATGCATTTGCTCCTTTTCATTAAATAGAAAAAGATCTGCAATATTATTTTTGGAGAAAACCGATGCTTGGGTTTCCGTGGCATTGAATTGAACCTGGTTATTACCACCCCAATTCGGTAAAGATATGCATCCACAGCCGATATCCTGGAATCCAAATGGAATGCCGAGACAAGGGTGCTGTCGTTAGCAAAGCAATATATTGGATCTTTAGTTTTCCCACTTAGTCCTTGATATAAAATAAAAGGAGGGGTTTGAGACAATACGGATCCCTGGAGAACACCGGCTCTGATGTTGAAAGTATTCGTGAGATATCCAACGATGGTCACTTGCAGGGAACGTTTTACCGGGAAGCTGGAGCGCAACAGCTGTTGACTCTCCATCTTTCCTGATTGCGTTATTCCAAATATGGGTAACTACGATAGAAGGTCGTCTGTTGATCTTTGTTTCCGAAAACCATATTGATGGTCGCTCAAGTTGTTGAAGTCTTCCAAATATTTGAAGATGTGGTGGTTTACGGTATTCCCATGATTTTTGATATCACTAATAGCAAAGCGACTAGTCTATAGTCATTTGGAAGAGTTTTTGCCCTTTTTGGGAATAGGCTGAACGCGAGGCAATCTTCCAACAAGAAGGGAAAACCCCTGTCGTGTAAGGCAGGTTGAGAAATTTATCAAGACCAGAGGCCTTGTTGATATTGAGCTGTTTCAAAATTAGCCTGACTAGACGTTGTCTGTTAAAAAAAACTGTTTTTCCGTTAATCAGCTGTCGCCCCCATACAAACGACAACTCTCAGAAGTTGAGAAACTTGTGCGAGCTAAGGACTAACGAGGTCTTACCTTTCAACGTGTGATTCCTAAAACGGTTGCAGAGTCATCCCAGCTTCAACCACATAAATTCTCTCGAGAATATATCTGGTCGGGGCAGGAATCGAACCCACGGTCTTCCGATCGTGAGTCGGGCACATTACCACCGCGGCCAATTCTACAATCGAAAAGTTATTTTTTGCATTGTGGATTCTAGTGTGGCAATAGTGGGTGGTGCCTCTCCCAGAAAATCTTCTGTGGAGTGGGACGCAAATTTTTCAGCTAGTAGATTGTCTTTTTCAATGACTGTTGTTGCAACTGAACCATCCGCCCTCATCAGTGGTGGAATTGAGGATTTTGTAGAAATTCTGATCAACAGCTTCAGCTACTGACCAGAAGGTTCCTAGACCCGTTGCGATTGGCAAGCAGTTTATCCCTAAATATCTGACTGTAAATTTCTCTGCCTTCATTCATTTATCCTATCAGCCACCTGACGCTGCCGTACGGACAACAACCCCCAAAAGTCGAAATCTTACGAGCTGTGGATTAATGCGATTTCAAGCACTCATCTGAATAAATAATATTCTTTCAACAACGTTGAGCAATACTCTTAACATTAGGTATCCCTTTGTCTAAAGTCAGCCCTATTTCGTAATCCCTCCTGTAAACCAACCTTGGTAATACCTTTTGTAACATTGCCAAACCATAACATTGTCATGAATGCCATCAAAACTTCTGGAATACGATTTGGAATTGCGTCACTTAGCCGTGAGCATAACACTTCAATTGCCAATGAACTACGTTATTACGTAGATGAATATTCAAAACCATGATATTTCTTTAATAAGGTTACTCGACCTAACGAAAATAAATGGTATTATATGCTTTTTCTCGGAAATGATGATGGATGAGGGAGATGATGGAAAAGCAATTTCCACAATCTAATCGGGCGGTGTAATAATAGTCTTCCCGGTAAATTATTATTGGCGTGAACCACACAATTGATACGTTGATGGATACCACGATTTTCTGGATATTGGAATATGATATTTTGATGACTTTTCAATAATTCAATTAATTATCATGTCATTATCATATGATGAATGGATCTTATGAATGTTTTCTGAGAATAGGAAAAAGATGTTGCAATCAATTTATTTTCAATGGTAACTTGATGTTCAACCAATTGAACCAAAAGTTTAATTTTCGATAATCACATTAGATTAATGACTTCATGTCAAACAATAGATAGGGCAGGAGAAAAACTCGTTGAGAATAAACATCATATCAAAATTTGCAACGAAATGTTAGTGATAATTCAATATTTAATATTTCACGTCCCGTAAGGAAAAACTGTCAAGAGAAGAACTGTTTGCAAATGCTAAAAATATGTTGAGATTGTTCGTGAGAGTGACAAGTTTTGACCTACTCCAAATTATACAAGTCATGAAGGTGAGAGTATTGGGAAAATCTTAAATGTGTGAGTGAGTCACACAAGTACCACACGAATGATAAAAAGTACATGCTGTTAGTTACGTGTTACCAGATATCGAGAAACGTGTCTTACCTACAGGAGCCCGAGACTTTGCAAACTCATAATATTTCGAATCTCCTAGTAATTGTCTTAATAAATTTTCAATTTTTTTTAAACTAAGTTTTCGAATTCTAATACATTATTGGCGCAGTTGGAAAGATCTACAGGGAAACTAAAACTACTGTTGTTACTTTCTCTATATTTGAGAGGAATTTCTAAATGTTCTCCAATCAATTAGTTTCATGAGATCAATATTGAGATATTGATCAGAACATTTAAACCAGTCACATCATCGAAATAATCGTGAAAATCAAATAAAATAATATCAATATCATAATTTCTATTGAATTTTGGAAAACATGGAACAAGAGCTCTATATCTGATGTTTTTACTACCTAAAGTTGTTTTCGAAATAGTGTTCGAATGATAAACTGTGTTTGGACACAAATTTTCTATTACTGTCGTATTATAGATTTAGTGTTACCTGTGTCGATCAAGAGCTTCGATTTGGGATTTTGAATTTTTATGTAAGGAAGAGCGTTATTTGAAAAGACATTCAATTCTTCCATGTCAGGTTTTCATTTTGGTTTTCTCCCTTATAAAGCCTAGTTCTCGTAAGTTCTTCATCTAAGCTGTATTCGGAAAAACTTTGGCGAAGAGCATTTTTCGCTTTCGCTATTCCCACTAATTTTTTTTCGATGCATTCAAGTATATGTTTTTGAAAAGCAGCATCTCTAGATATGGCACAATCGTTTAACATATTTTGACAACGTGTTATGAATTTATTACGAGTATTACGATCCCCATTTGAAAAAGGTTCCAGTCGACCTTCTGAAGTTCTACTGGAGGCATGTTTGGAATGTTTTGGTTATTCTCTTCGACTGACAGATTATTCAATAGTTGCAAAATGTTTTCAATATCGTTCATGAAGTTTTGACTTTGATTAATAGAATTCAGTTTCTATCGATCGACAACGATTCAACTTTCAAATTCAGTATACCTATTTATTATTATAATTGGATATTTTTGCAAGTAAATCTAATGTCAATATCCAATATTCAGTTGGAATTAACGTCACTACTCTATTTTTCCCAAAGTCCTTGATAAGAGGGTTTAGGAAAGTCGAAAAGGAATTTCGCACTTACAGTTTGGTAATTGTAGTCTCCTGGTTCCTTTTCAGATCCTTTTTTCTGCAGAGAGCTCCTTCGATCCCTTAGATCCTCGCTGAAGACGTTGAAACTTCAAAGTCACGATTTCCGGCACAATGCAAATGTTCCTTTTCACGACCGTTAGAAACCTACCGACAGCGCCAATTATGTATGTGTAATCGATTTCTTTTTTCAAAAAAAGTTTTCGATTTCCAATACATAATTCGTAAGTTTTGATTGATGGAGATAACATTGTGTGTCGCAATTTATTATCAGTAAACGAAAAATTGACTATATTTTTCTTCGAAATTCAACAAGTGAGATTTATTCAATCATTTATTCAGGCTGTTTAGCCTAACTACAGGGTGAAATTATACGAAAATATCAATTAATTAATTCAATATTGATTGACGAAAACTGTTTTTAGATAAAGTCCAGTCCAATGATGTTAAGACACCAATTTGATTAGCCGTCGAAGCATGCATTAAATTCAAGTGACGAAAGTGTGCGTCGCTGTAGTGCATTAAACAGCAACGATAAAGTTGCAGGATAATCTATTCTATCGTTTAAAATTTGAAACCAAATTATTATAATAGTCACGGCTTTGCTGCAGAGATGCAAGTACTCACTTCGTTTTTACACTCTCACCAGAATGATAGAGGATAATCCTAAATAGTTAGGAGGAAAGTGATGTTTCAAAAAGTCGTTGTTCTCCACTTTACTCACGTCTTTGATAATTCAAATGTCAGTTTTCAAAATCGGTGTATAATTCAAAAGGGTGCATATCCTGAATAAGATCTAGAAGTGATTTTGGATTGGAGTGAAAGTAACCAGGTTCAATTCAATGCCACAAAAAACCAGGCATCGGTTTTCTTGAAGAAGATAAATGTCTCCTAACCGGATATAATAATGTCAGGTCAGAGAATTTTGCTATCTGCTTCGATTAGTTTGTTGGGGGTTAAAAGGGACACCAATATGTCTTGGCACAAACACGTCTCTAGAATTACAAAGGCTGCTTCTCAAAAGCTTGGAACACTGTCCCAAACCAGAAAACTGTACACACTTTTGTAACTTTTGAAGCTTCATGAAGCTTAGATCAGACCTTCTTTGGAGTGTTGTTCTCATGTATGGAGCTCTGCCCCCAATCATACCCAGAAAAGAGCTATCCGTCTGATTAATGACTTTAGCATTACATGCAACCTTGATATCCTGTTCGAGTGAATTGGCACATTTGATTCCACTAAGAGCGGTACATATCAGAAATACACGACGGGCTGTGGCTACTCATCGTTTCGAAGTTCAACTCAGTACACCTCGAACTTCAATGTGTAAAAACTCCTTCATCTGAAGAACTGCATTCATGTGGAATAATTATGTGGAGAACGTTTTTTCAAACCACAAGCTACTTTCGCAAAGGCACCGCTCTGAGAGCACCTTGGGAATTTTTTTGTAGTGCTGCTAAGTCTTCTCGGTCACCCGATTAGAGGGTTATGATTTTAGAAGTAATTTGAGAACAGAAATATTTCGCTTGCACCCCTTAGTCGTACAAAAACCTGCGAGGACGAATCAATCATGCATGTATTTTGTGAAGAGCCACCGCAAGATGAAAGGTGTAACAATAGTTTCGAGACTACGTGTACTATTGTGTATTCATCCAGGAGAATGAAAAAAAACCTCATCTGTAATGCTCAACTCACCTGCTTTCCCAAAACCTTCACACCTCAGTGGTTCAATTAATGCAACTTAATTCTTTGGAAAGAGAGGAAATAAATATTACTGGAGTTTTTTCCCAACACCAAACCGTTATTTTAACACTTCGACACGTGACAAATCGTAGTAGTTCAGGGAGTTATTGACAACCCTAGATGACACACTCAATGAATTGAAGGATTTTCACATATAGTAAGTGGCCATACTTGAAGACCGGCTTCAAATCAAATTATCTAACTGGTCTGAACAATTTATCCAGGCCAGTTTTAACTCACAGTAAGTTAATGGACTGACAATTATAAGAAAACAACTACTCTCTTGGCAAATAACACGAAGGCCTTGAATTATAACAGGTGTCAGTTTAGGATTCACCACAGAAGCAATTCCTGGATATGCTTTTTTCGATACAACTGCCGGAATCGATTTTCAATTATTGTAACGGGCATGTTGAAGATCGGTTCCGAGCTATTTGGTCTTTTATCAGTGATACATGGAGTCGATGATTTTACATGGCTGAAGCGAACGACAATCAACGTATTTGTCATTGCCCCATCTACCAGTAGACAAACCAACCACACATCCGAATAGCCCTTCGTGGTATTAGCCAGTGAAGTAGTTTTTTTCTGAGAGGTGTCAGTCCATTAACCTACTGTGTAGATGGGTGGGTTGGAATTGGCCTGAACGAATTGTTCAGGTAATAATTTGGTGATAATTTGAATCAAAGGATATTTGGAAAGCACCTATGAAGCGAAACCTCAGCGAAATACATTCTATCCACTAAATCTCATTTCCTCAAGACGCTAATTTGGTTGGTGAAACGGGCGTCGAGACGAGTATTGAATTTGTGGTGTTGTGGGAAGGGCTCGTTTTGAATTCATTATATCAACTATACTGAATGTTGGAGTAGAATTATCATACATCTCTGCAACATCTTTCGATTGGGAGATTCTGCGATAAAATTCTCGTGGTTTTAGAGTACTAGCTTGTCGTCAGTTTGATCGTCTGAGTATTCCAATCAGTATTATTCTATCGTGCCTTGGGTTCAGTGCCGGTTGCTGCCGCAACCGTGTGAGAGTATCTTTGAATTTTTTTATGATTACCGGAGCCGGCGGACGGCGACTCTCGGTGGTAGTCTCTGGTATTGCTTCGGAGGCCTCATGTGATTATCCTTCTCGCGGAATCTGGGATCGTCTCTGTTCGGTTGTCGTGGAGATCATGCAGCACTGGGATACGGTGTGTCCGAATTCGCTTGAAGTTCTTTTGATTGGCTTCCAGGTTGTGCTGTGGTCTTTTTTAGTAATAATTTCCAAACGTTTCAACTGCAACTGCGGCAGTCATCTTCAGTGAGGTGGTCGAAGTACTCTTGACGTATCAACTGAATCTTTCAGTCAAGAAGAGTACTGAAAGTTGACACGTCAACAGGAAGTTCCAGTTGATACGTCAGTTAGGGTACTTCGACCACACCACTACCGATGACTGCCGCAGTTGCAGTTGAAACGTTTGGAGAATATAACCAAAAAAGACCACATCAAAACGTGGAAGCTAATCAAAACATTGACGCCAGCCGTGGAAGCTTACATTCCTTTATTTGGTAAAGATGTTTTCGGCGTGGTTTGTCAAGAGTGAATCCATATACTAAGTTTCAGCTCTCGATAATGTCACCTCACAAACCACAAGAGGGGACTAAATCATCTGTCGGTAACAAATAAGACAGATGGGTATCCGCGGCTAAGCTAAACAGTGGAGACGGGAGTGGGTTAAACAACTTAGCAAATTTCAAATAGATCTTAATGGGCGCCAGGTAAATTTAATCCTCCAGATACCCTAAGTAACTCACAATATCAATAACTTACCAATTAATATTGGAAATAAAAGATAAAAATCCCCAATATGATTTATTCAGTAATCCTAACTTACATGGATTAACCAACAACGCTTCTAAGACAACAATGCAATATTCACACTACTACGCGATGTTCAAATGTCCATACAAGAGCGCGGTGTATCTAACCACGAATTCAATCAGCCATAAATTACGGTAGTAACGACGCTCAAAAAAACTACAATACGTCGAGTAAAACTACCACGAAAATTGAGTAGGTGAAATCGTAAATACTAGTATCGGATGGTAAGACAAACTCGTTTGCGTCGCGTGAGCTCAGGCGTAGGCGCATCGGTGTCAATCAGCAATCGTGAAAGGAAGAATATACCTCAATTTCCGTTTCACAAATATCTATGTCAATCAGGTATCAATAACAAACTCTTCATCAATAAACGATAAACAAACACTATATCAACAGGTATCAATAAACATAAGGGCAACAATTATTCAAATATCTCAGTATATCACAAATATTCAATTAAATCAATTATAACTTGCGTGCTCCTTTTGGGCCACCCGGTATATGGTGTTAGGCTACCCTGTAGTATGGCGGAGATGGATCACCCTGTAGCACCGGAGATGGATCACCCTGTAGCACCACCAAGATAGATCACCCTGTAGTACGGCGGAGATGGATCACCCTGTAGCACCACCAAGATAGATCACCCTGTAGGGCACGACAAGCTGGACCAGTAATGGATCACCAAATAAGATCCAGAAAGAAAATAAAGGAAAACAGGAAGAGAAACAGGAAGAAAAGCAGGAAGAAAAACAGGAAGGAAAAGCAGGAAGAAAAACAGGAAGAAAAACAGGAAGAAAAACAGGAAGGAAAAGCAGGAAGAAAAACAGGAAGAAAAACCCTACGGAAGAAAATTCTCAATCAGAATCAGATGAAACAAGGTGAGATTCAACCCCCATTCAATAGGACTATTTGACTAATCAATACCCCTGGTATATTTTCATCAAGCAAAGTAGCAAGATAACAAGAGTATATTTTTGGGTGCCCTGTATAACCATATGATCCGTAAAAATCAAGAAAATTGAATGAGTGTTGAAACCTCTCTTCAATACTAATATTCAGTTGAGATATAACGATGGAACCAGAAATTACTAAAATCATTTAAAACACATTTAATGGTAAAATTCTTACCCTGGCCAAGGGGTTTTCTATACGATTCTTCGTGTGCGGTGTTCTGCACGGAAGTCCTGCTGGGACTTGATGAGTGACTGAGGGCCTTCTGTTTCTTATGAATCTAGAGACGAGAAACGAAGGTTGTAGAATTGAAGAAGTGATATCATAGCTAAGATCACATGAGAGATGCGACAGTGATTCAGACATACCTAATTTCGGAAATCCTTCCACCTGGCACGAGTTCGGTATCCACCACAAATCCTCAAAAGAGCTTAAGTTTCCGACTGCAAATATCCACACCAAAATGACCAATCAGTCTTCCACTATACAATCCTGACTTGTAGAAATAATCCCCGTGAAGGATGGCACAAATACAACCAAATATATCCTACAATCAGTCTGATGATACCCTTTGAACTCCGAACCAAGCTCACCGAAGGCTAACTTCCAAATACTAAGAGAATGCCACATCTGACAGCTAACCAGTTGTTGCCACAGTGCATCCAATCTACACTACAAGCACCAAGGGGGCGCTGTGCACAACATCATAAATCTAACAATTCCTCCACAGCCACTTGATACATCATCAACAAGTCCATGACCCATCAAAACTCCTTCTCAAAGCAATGCAACCCTAAAACAACCCTTGACAACTTGAGTAACCGATCAATCCCTCACCCGTGAACAACTGTAGAACTAGTTCGGTGTAAGTCGACGGAACGACACTACGAAAGTTCGGCAGATGTCAACCAACAGCTGTCTCTTAACCTTGTTTACGAATATTTACAAAATATATTGTTCCAACCTATTTTCAACTATTTACCAATCCTTATTCATGCGATGGAATAGAAACATATAAGGTAAGTCGCCATAACCTTCCCTTTCAGTACAAATATTAGAGCATTCATATTATGCAGAATATTTACCGAAAATATCAAACAGTATTCAGAAACCCAGAGGTAACTAATATTGTTTTTCAGGCGATATGGCTCTAATATGTCAGTAAACCTTCTGGAAGTGATGAATAACAATCTATGCAAGAAATATTCTCGGAAAGGTATAGGGAATAAGGCAGACAACGGCTGAAAAAAATGATAGGTGAAGAAAACTGAGAAACAAACAATAACAACTATTTCAACCTAGCGAGGAATTTCGGATCTCCAATGTCGATTGGCAATAGGAGAACGCGTAAGTACTGGTCAAAGCAGTTAGTCAGGGAGCATACATTTATTCTTATACATTTCAGGTATGGTTTTCTATGGAACGGAAGATTCCCATTACTATGATGTTAAATGAATAAAATGAACTTGTAACTGAATTACATTGTTAATATCCTCTGAATAAAGATCTTAAAAGGAAAGGTAGTGGTTTTGAAAGGTCACATAAGAGCAGTTTGATCTAGTGCTAAATTGAAACGTAACAACTTCTTTGAAAATGTAGGTCGGGCACACTGACAAACCAGATGTGTCCCTAGCTGTGACGAAAAGTTCGTCATCAATAAATGACAATTCTGTCGATTCCATAGTAAATAAACGAACAATATCTACAATATTTACAAGTAAATTTAGACCGTTACAATTCCCCCCTTGCCTCAAGAAAATTTACTAGCGTAAATTTTCATCAGCGCTAGCTGACTTTAGGTCTTTCGCATTCCATATCCCCTTATAATTACCGTCTTCATCTCTTAATTCATATGTCCACGGGGATACCCTTTTTTTTTTTCAATATCAATGTTCCGTAGTGGTATCAATAGAATGCACAAAGGTTACATACATTATCAAAAACGTCAATATTACAGTTACCCTTAACAAGGACATGTCAACAATCACAAATTTACGTTTTCATGTATATATAAAAACATCAATACTATAGTTCAATAAAATAATGATAAAAACTTTAAAAACAAGCTTTTACTTAAGTGCCCTTCTCGTCTAATTTGATTGCCATCGTCAGAGAATGCCGCATCTCTTGAACAGTTCCTGTAGCAATTTCTCTAACTCTAACCTCATACACGAGCTCATCTTGACTCAAACGTTTCACTAGCATTTTGCGGGACATGATAACAATCCCAATGAGACACAAAAAAAAATATTAAAAAAAAAAGATCCAAAAAAAAAATTTTCAAATTTATCAAAAAATTTTTTTTTTCCAAATTTATAAAAAAAAACTATGAAGACGTTGTTTTAACGCGGCCCCACGTTGGGCGCCAAAATGTCACCTCACAAACCACAAGAGGGGACTAAATCATCTGTCGGTAACAAATAAGACAGATGGGTATCCGCGGCTAAGCTAAACAGTGGAGACGGGAGTGGGTTAAACAACTTAGCAAATTTCAAATAGATCTTAATGGGCGCCAGGTAAATTTAATCCTCCAGATACCCTAAGTAACTCACAATATCAATAACTTACCAATTAATATTGGAAATAAAAGATAAAAATCCCCAATATGATTTATTCAGTAATCCTAACTTACATGGATTAACCAACAACGCTTCTAAGACAACAATGCAATATTCACACTACTACGCGATGTTCAAATGTCCATACAAGAGCGCGGTGTATCTAACCACGAATTCAATCAGCCATAAATTACGGTAGTAACGACGCTCAAAAAAACTACAATACGTCGAGTAAAACTACCACGAAAATTGAGTAGGTGAAATCGTAAATACTAGTATCGGATGGTAAGACAAACTCGTTTGCGTCGCGTGAGCTCAGGCGTAGGCGCATCGGTGTCAATCAGCAATCGTGAAAGGAAGAATATACCTCAATTTCCGTTTCACAAATATCTATGTCAATCAGGTATCAATAACAAACTCTTCATCAATAAACGATAAACAAACACTATATCAACAGGTATCAATAAACATAAGGGCAACAATTATTCAAATATCTCAGTATATCACAAATATTCAATTAAATCAATTATAACTTGCGTGCTCCTTTTGGGCCACCCGGTATATGGTGTTAGGCTACCCTGTAGTATGGCGGAGATGGATCACCCTGTAGCACCGGAGATGGATCACCCTGTAGCACCACCAAGATAGATCACCCTGTAGTACGGCGGAGATGGATCACCCTGTAGCACCACCAAGATAGATCACCCTGTAGGGCACGACAAGCTGGACCAGTAATGGATCACCAAATAAGATCCAGAAAGAAAATAAAGGAAAACAGGAAGAGAAACAGGAAGAAAAGCAGGAAGAAAAACAGGAAGGAAAAGCAGGAAGAAAAACAGGAAGAAAAACAGGAAGAAAAACAGGAAGGAAAAGCAGGAAGAAAAACAGGAAGAAAAACCCTACGGAAGAAAATTCTCAATCAGAATCAGATGAAACAAGGTGAGATTCAACCCCCATTCAATAGGACTATTTGACTAATCAATACCCCTGGTATATTTTCATCAAGCAAAGTAGCAAGATAACAAGAGTATATTTTTGGGTGCCCTGTATAACCATATGATCCGTAAAAATCAAGAAAATTGAATGAGTGTTGAAACCTCTCTTCAATACTAATATTCAGTTGAGATATAACGATGGAACCAGAAATTACTAAAATCATTTAAAACACATTTAATGGTAAAATTCTTACCCTGGCCAAGGGGTTTTCTATACGATTCTTCGTGTGCGGTGTTCTGCACGGAAGTCCTGCTGGGACTTGATGAGTGACTGAGGGCCTTCTGTTTCTTATGAATCTAGAGACGAGAAACGAAGGTTGTAGAATTGAAGAAGTGATATCATAGCTAAGATCACATGAGAGATGCGACAGTGATTCAGACATACCTAATTTCGGAAATCCTTCCACCTGGCACGAGTTCGGTATCCACCACAAATCCTCAAAAGAGCTTAAGTTTCCGACTGCAAATATCCACACCAAAATGACCAATCAGTCTTCCACTATACAATCCTGACTTGTAGAAATAATCCCCGTGAAGGATGGCACAAATACAACCAAATATATCCTACAATCAGTCTGATGATACCCTTTGAACTCCGAACCAAGCTCACCGAAGGCTAACTTCCAAATACTAAGAGAATGCCACATCTGACAGCTAACCAGTTGTTGCCACAGTGCATCCAATCTACACTACAAGCACCAAGGGGGCGCTGTGCACAACATCATAAATCTAACAATTCCTCCACAGCCACTTGATACATCATCAACAAGTCCATGACCCATCAAAACTCCTTCTCAAAGCAATGCAACCCTAAAACAACCCTTGACAACTTGAGTAACCGATCAATCCCTCACCCGTGAACAACTGTAGAACTAGTTCGGTGTAAGTCGACGGAACGACACTACGAAAGTTCGGCAGATGTCAACCAACAGCTGTCTCTTAACCTTGTTTACGAATATTTACAAAATATATTGTTCCAACCTATTTTCAACTATTTACCAATCCTTATTCATGCGATGGAATAGAAACATATAAGGTAAGTCGCCATAACCTTCCCTTTCAGTACAAATATTAGAGCATTCATATTATGCAGAATATTTACCGAAAATATCAAACAGTATTCAGAAACCCAGAGGTAACTAATATTGTTTTTCAGGCGATATGGCTCTAATATGTCAGTAAACCTTCTGGAAGTGATGAATAACAATCTATGCAAGAAATATTCTCGGAAAGGTATAGGGAATAAGGCAGACAACGGCTGAAAAAAATGATAGGTGAAGAAAACTGAGAAACAAACAATAACAACTATTTCAACCTAGCGAGGAATTTCGGATCTCCAATGTCGATTGGCAATAGGAGAACGCGTAAGTACTGGTCAAAGCAGTTAGTCAGGGAGCATACATTTATTCTTATACATTTCAGGTATGGTTTTCTATGGAACGGAAGATTCCCATTACTATGATGTTAAATGAATAAAATGAACTTGTAACTGAATTACATTGTTAATATCCTCTGAATAAAGATCTTAAAAGGAAAGGTAGTGGTTTTGAAAGGTCACATAAGAGCAGTTTGATCTAGTGCTAAATTGAAACGTAACAACTTCTTTGAAAATGTAGGTCGGGCACACTGACAAACCAGATGTGTCCCTAGCTGTGACGAAAAGTTCGTCATCAATAAATGACAATTCTGTCGATTCCATAGTAAATAAACGAACAATATCTACAATATTTACAAGTAAATTTAGACCGTTACAATAATTGTAACGATTGGGTATGTACCTATCTGAGATAGTCCATGCAGAAACATACAGAGTTCATATGTTTCTGCGCACTGACCCCAGACAGTGAAGGCATACAGGGAGGTGGAAAGTAGGTTCGTCTTGATTTGGAGCAGTTCCACTTGGAGATCCACGTTACTTTTGCGTCCAGTGATGGGGTAAGGGTTGTGTTGGGCGGTGTAGTGTTGTGTTTCGCCAGCACCAACCTTGGTGCTGGCTTTCACCTCCAGGTGAAAAAGTATCCCTGATGCTAATCTTTCAGAGGCTGGCCCAATTCTTTTATCTGTCGACTTGGTTTTGCATTATCCTGTGACTAGTGGATCTTGCCGGTAGAGCTGTGTCGTACGCGTGGAGGGCCACCTTAATGAAGTTGTTCTCTGGTTCGGTCACGTCTGCTGTGTACGTCGAAAAGATATGTGAAGAGAAACTGCGGCTTGTGGGACTGCTGCTTCTATAAATCACCTTAGAAAAGTTCCTGTCCTATATTGTCCTAGATTGGCATCGTCGGTCTACTAGAAAAGTAACGATAAATCACAGAATGGTGTATTCTTCTTGTTTATTCAAAAGTAGTTATCTTGGCCACAACTCTATTGAGCCAGACTCTGTTGAACGCTTTAGAGAAGTCTAGAAATAATGCTCTGGTGTGAAATCCTTCGCCAAGTTGAAAGAGTTTTCTTGCAAAGTTACTGAATAAAATGAATATAAAAATCAAATAGATCGAAAACATGTAAAAAATTGAAAATTGTTGAGAAAACTGGATGAGTTACATAGAACCATATGAATTGTAATTTTCAAACCGTTTTCTCAACTTTGATTGTCTGTCAACTGTCGTGTCAAAAATGTAAAATGTTATTTTGTCTGCCTTCATCTCACACTATACTATTTTAATGTCTTGTCTTGGTGTTTCAACATTTTTTTGGATACATGTATCTATGCATCAAAGTAAGAATATGAAGTTGGTGTGACTTGAAGCATCTTGAGAATGTTTTCTGAATGCGATGATCAGATAAAGAAGTGACTTAAACTTATTTAATCTCAGTGAATAGCACGCTGATACAAATGGTTTGGGGGGAACTGTAGGTTTTTATGTGAATAATCACTTAACATGTTCTGCCTTGCACTCTGATTTTAGTGAACAATTTGAACAGCTATGGGTGTCCTTGAAATTCAAACATAAAACTGTTGTAGTTGGAGTTGTCTATCGTCCACCATCAGCTAATATAATAAATTCTCTTAATGAATTAGAAGAGGCCGTAGTTGATTTACTTCCAGGAAGTGATTCATTCATTATTTTAGGAGATCTCAATATAGATTTATTAGTTTCCGATGAAAAATGTCAATTATTCAATAATTTATTAGACTCATACAGTTTGGTACAATCTCCAATCAGGGTAACAGAAGTCAGCCAAACTCTCATAGACGTTCTTGTTGTGAATAACTTACAGCACATTTTGTCCTCAGATGTTATTGATATTGATGGTGTTTCCAATCATTTTGCTATCATTCTTGAGGTTGATATACCCAAAACAAAATATGAAAAGTTTGTTTGTTACCGTGATTTCAGAAATCTTGAAGTAAACTCCTTCAAAGAAGATTTATTTCAAGTAAATTGGGGTAGTATTTATCTTTTAGATGATGTTGATGACATTCTTTCCTTCTTAAATGATAACTTAATACAAATGTTCAATACTCATATTCCTAATCGCACAATTAGAGCTACTAAGCCGCCCAAAACCTGAATAACGTACAATATAAAACCAATGCTTGAACTAAAACACAAAGCATTCCAACGATACAAGAGAATGAGAACACCAATATCATGGGAATACTATAAAGAATTGCGTAATTATGTATCTAGTGCTATCCGCTGTGAAAAAACTGTATATCTCAATTATGTGCTTAGACAGAAGAATTCTAAGGCAACATGGAATACTCTTAAATCTCTTGAAGTACTTCGAGATAATAAAACTCCGGCTATTCCGCCGTTTTTGAAAAATTTTAATGATCTGAATGAACATTTCGTTAATATACCAATATTTAAAAAAACCGCCAGTCAAATAGCTGTATGCGAAACATATTACAATCCTGAATATGAACCAGAGTTTATTTTTCATAATGTAAACTCGTATGAAGTGAATAAGCACTTTAATAAAATCAGTAGTAATGCTATGAGCTCTGATGAAATCACAATTCGTATGTGGGATTTAGTTTTGTCCCATTTATTGGAATACATAACATATATCTTCAACTTCGCCATTGAGACTAGTAAATTTCCCTCTCAATGGAAACATGATAGAGTTAGGCCATTAGCAAAATGTAACGATAGACCTATAGGTATTCTTTCTGCCATCTCAAAAGTCTTTGAAATGATTATTAAAGAACAACTCTCAGATTACGTTGAACGAAAAAACCTTATTAACTCCGTTCAGTCTGAATTTCGCCCTCTATATAGCACTACTACGGCTCTGAGTCTCGTCACTGACGACATATTCAAATCACTTGATGAAGGAAATTTCACATGTCTCCTAATGCTTGATTACAGTAAAGCATTCAAAACCTTGGATCCTTCTTTATTGTCCATAAAACTCAAGTGCTTTGGTTTCTCCGATAATGCAGTATCACTTATGAATAGCTATCTCTCCGGAAGGACCCAATCAACTTACCTTGATGGTAACCAATCAACAATAATATCAAAAAAATTTGAATTTCACTAGTTCGGACTTTCATTGTCTACTATATAAAAAATGATTTGAAATCCCTGAAACAAGTAAAGAAGAATAATTGAAAAAGAATAGTTGAAAATAACAATTATATTAAGCAACAATAAACCTGAAATGAAATGATGGTGAAATAACCTACAAGTAAAAATATAATAATTGAATAAATAAAAATTAAAGGAATGAAAAAAGAAAATAATAAAAAAATAATAAAAAAATAAAAAAGTAAAAAAGTGTAGAGATTCCAAGTCACATTAGTTCACGACGTTTCGATTGTTGGTATCTACAATCCTCTTCGGATGATGACTGGACTGATTCCTCCGAGAGATGACTATTTTATAGGTCGACTATAAAATAGTCATCTCTCGGAGGAATCAGTCCAGTCATCACCCGAAGACGATTGTAGATACCAACAATCGAAACGTCGTGAACTAACGTGACTTGGAATCTCTATACTTTTTTATTTTTTTATTATTTTCTTTTTTCATTCCTTTAATTTTTATTTATTCAATTATTATATTTTTACTTGTAAGTTATTTCACTATCATTCCATTTCAGGTTTATTGTTGCTTAATATAATTGTTATTTTCAACTATTATTTTTTAATTATTCTTTTTTACTTGTTTCAGGGATTTCAAATCATTTTTTGTATAGTAGACAATGGAAGTCCTAACCAGTGGAATTCATCACGAAACATTGTCAATCACCTTCAAACAAACATCAAAAAAATTTGATGTACCGCACAAGGTTCAGTCCTGAAACCGCTCCTTTTTGCAATTTATAATAGTGACTTCCATGAATTTGTTAGTTTTGGTAAAATACATCATTACGCTGATGATACTCAATTGTACACTTCATTCAGCTTTAAAAATATTACACCTGCTAATGAAAATATTAACAGAAACCTCAAAACTCTATATGATGTATTCTGTGCACATAATCTTACTATCAATCCAAAGAAATCCCAGGTCATGTTACTTGGTCCCAAAAGTTAAAGAAATATTGTGTGTGAGTCATTGTCGATCCGTATCAAGAATAACATAATACCTTCTGTGAATGAATGTGAAAATCTGGGCTTGTGGTTAGATACAGACATGAGATTCACGAAGCATGTAAGTCATCTGTGTGAAACGTCATTCAATGTATTAAGACAACTTTATCCAAGTAGACACCTTTTATCAAAAAGTCTGAAGTTGAATCTCTCTTATTTTTTCAAGATTAGCTTACTGCGATTGTATCTATGGACCCGCCTTACCACAATTAGATGTGATGCGACTCCAGCGAATACAAAATAGTTGCGTCAGATTTTTCTACAGTAATCGAAAGTATGATCACATAAGTCCGTCCTTTCGAGATTCTGGCTGGCTTTCACTCACATATCTGAGAACATTCCATTTGCTTAGTTTCACGCATAGAATTTTTGTTTCGGGATATCCGCCTTACTTACGTGAAAGACTAGTTGCACTATCACACAGTGGCACTTCTCGTGATAGGCATACTTTGCTCATTCCCAGGCATTTCACAGCAATATTTACTAGAAGTTTCTCCTACAATGCGGCAAAGTTGTATAACACCATCCCTACAGACTTTAAATAAAGTTCATTGGGAAACTTTAAGAAAAGATTGAAAGACATGTTTCTTACACGACAGTGATAGGGCACGACATATGCAAAAGATTTTGATAATTTCTCACATATCCGAATATTATACAAAATATTAAAAATACATACCAATCGAGGTAGGGTTTAAAAGCAGCTCTCATAGCTGAACTCCGCCTATTCATCATTTCTTTGAATTTTATTCAATTTGTACTTATTATTGCGATGAATAAAGACATATTATTAGTATTATTATTATTAGATAAGAAATGGCTGAAATCAAGAATTGCAATCCGTACTTATCGGAGTGGCAGTTCACTTACAGGAGTTTATTTTAGTTCAAAATTAAATAAGTTAAAGTCGTTCCACTACTTTCAGAGAGTTCTCCTGAATTTCTGGAATGTAGTAATAGGAAACATTAGGTATTACAATTTCTTTGTTCTGTGCAAAATAAAATCCACAACAATAACCACGCAAAAAATTATTTACGTAAAGAGCTGAATATCTTCCCTAACGAAGTGAATTCTAATGAGAATTTGCAACAACACGAAAGCATTTCCCTGCAAATGAGCAAAAAATTCCTAGGTCCACTTTTCTTAATTAACGAGGTCTCGATAGAGACGCAAGTAAATGATTACTGTATGCACAAAGCCGGAGATAATTAATTTGCACAGGTGACTGTATCATCCCCGTAGACATCATCATTTGCAGTGGACCGAATGAATATGGAAACTTCAAGTAATTTGGCAAAAACGAAACCATTTTGATTTGTGCTTATTGCTTAGTGGAATATATTCTTTCCGGCAGCCGCCTTCAGCTTCAGTATGGATGTATTGCAGATGACGATGGTAACGAAACACTAAAGAGAATCACCAATGGTTGCATAATTAATACGCATGAGAGAGTTTTTGTAATAATAAATATAGCAAGTACCGGCTTCTGTTCGAAGTTCGGTGTGAATCTAGTAGAACGCAGGTAACCAGCCCATCCAGCTTTCGCTGCAAGATCAGGACGTTGCCCATATTAGCGAGATCTTCGAAGCCTTTTATAATGTGAGTCCATTCCTATCCTTATTATCCTCATACCGTTTCCTTTAAGTACTTTTTTTGCCAGCTTGGGAACTGTGTTTGCTCTTTATATACGATTCGCTGTCAAAGTTCAGTCAATTTGTGTGAGAATAATAGAAAACGGAGTTCATTAAAGGCAAAGTTAAATATATTCTCTAAGTATGTGGATGATGTGAAGGGGAAGTCAGACATTTCCGACCTTGATATCATTTAACTAAAAGATAGATTAGAAAAAATTTAACAAACTATGATTAAATTTGATCTAATTCAAAATGTCATTGAGTGTTCGACAGATGAGTTAGAAAGTGAAATTTCCGAAAGACAGTCATTTGAATACTCTTTTCATAACCTCACTTCAATTGCAAAGAAAATTATAAAATATTTTGAAATTCTTTCTAATCATTATAATATCTCTTCTCATTCCTCAATTCTTTCTCAGCCATTGGCGAATAATTCTATTTCAAACCAAAACTTCAATGTCAAATTACCTACTATAAGTTTACTTACATTTACTGGGGAGTATGCAAATTGGTTGGAGTTTCGCGATACTTATGAAACTTTAATTCACCAAAATGTAAGTATAACTGACTTTCAGAAGTTTCATTATCTTCGATCGGCTTTGGCTGGAGGCTCGACTCAGGTTATAGGTTCTCTTGAATTTACATCAAAAAACAATGCAGTGGCGTGGAAAGCTATGCTTGAGCGCTTTAATATTAATAGAATACTATAGTTCAGAATCATGTCAAGGCTTTATTTAATATGGAGTCTTTGAATAGGGAATCAGCAGATGGCATAAGAAAATGTATGGATACTGTTTCAAAACATATGCGAGCGTTGGAACAGCTTGAACAACCTACGGATAAATGGAATACACTAATAATTTATTTAGTGACAACAAAATTCGATTCCTCTACACTACGCGATTGGGAGGAATATAAAGCGAATAACAATTTACCGGCATTAAATGACCTCAAAATATTTTTAAAATCACGAGCTGATTGATTAGAAACTTTAGAGGTAAATAAACTTGAAAAATCGGCTAAAGCCAAAATATCTAAAAATTCCGCTGCAACCGATAAAAATAAGTTCAAATGTAAAGTTTGCAGCAAAGAACATTACACACAAAATTGTTTTCGATTTTTGCAATTGCCGGTTGACAAGAGATTAGAGAAAACAAAAACTTTAAAATTGTGTTTAAATTGTCTACGACCCGGACATAATAGCTATATTTGTCGTCGGGTAACTTGCAGAAAATGCAACTTGAAGCATCATACTTTATTACATTTTGAAAAACATTGTGTCAAATGTTTTCGCACTAAACCAATAGGGATACAGCCACTCATGTGTCAATTGCCTGCGTCTCGTCTACAGCCAGCTCCGCCTTTTAATACTACTGGAATTGATTACGCGGGTCCTATTTTGGTCAAAGATCGTAAACGTCGAGGATCAAAACTCAATAAGTGTTATATAGGACTCTTTATTTGTTTTGCCATAAAGGCGATTCATTCAGAATTGATTTCAGACTTAACCAAATATTCTTTTCTGATGGCATTCAGAAGGTTCATGGTTGATGAAGGAAGATAATTTACCTCCTTTGAGATGGAAGTTGGGACGCATTATTTATCTATATCCCGGAAAGGACGGTGTCAGCAGAGTCGCTACGAACAAAACATCATTTGGTAATATCAAGAGATCTTATGCAAAGTTATGTCCACTTCCAGATTCTGATTCCAGTTAGATGTTGGAGGAATACGTGAGGCCTTCCAAGGCGGGGGGCATGTTTGAGAATTTGAAGAAATAAACATTTATTTTGTTCCCTTTTTTAATATTTTTTGTTACGTCAATGTTTATTGAAATAATTGAAAAACGTCACGTAATTGTCAAAATAATTAAATTTGGAATTGTACAACATTCACGAAATGAAAACAGTTTTAGACGCTATAAGAAGCCCAGTTTCTTAGTAGAACGTAAGCGGTTCAGACTTTAGCTTTTCAATAACATAATTTGGTAGCAGAGCGTCGCTATCGCAATAAAAACATAACATTTTCCAAATGCAAATGCGCCACTGTTGTCAGCTATAATATCCCAAGGACATTGATAACTAACGAAATAATTTTATCACAGTTTTCGAAAGCACGTTATTTGGTAACATCCCGACGCCGAAGGCGGAGGGATGTTACCTAAAATAACGTGCTTGAGGAAGTTGTGATAAAATTATGAGTTATTTATCAATGTTCGAGGGATATTCGGTGAGAAAATTTTTTGCAATTCGAACAAAATTATTTATTGAACACACAGTTATTAAAAGAACAATTCGTATAATGATATTCCGTTGATCTTGCTGTATTTGCCTCGGTTACTGCATAGGTGTTTCCACGCATACTATTGATTATTTGGTTATGATGTTCCTGAGCTTGTTTTGCGTTTAGTGGGATCTGTTTGTAAATTTCTTCGTGCTGCGTCGCGTGCATTCCGCGCTTGTTTGAATGCAACACTTTTAAAGGGGTCTAGCATGATATTATACTCCTTGTAATACTTTTCTTGTAATACTTTTCTTGTTATATTCCATACGGTTTTAACAGTAGCCTCCTTAAACTCTGTGCTATCCTTTTCTCTCATATTAATCGCCCAATCCTTGAGTATTAATGCAAGCTCTTCGAGAGTACGATTTCCATCCAATTCATATTTTCTGGCGTCACAAAACTCCATAAATATTTTCCAAGTGTATTTTTTACTATTGACAGTATTTTTTGGTGTATTTTCTTCAATGATTTTGTCAATTGCCGCATCATTTTGAACACCAAAGCGAGGAAGTGACATTTTCGAAATAAATTGAATTACTGAAATGTCAAACAACTTTATTGTGTTGGTTGCTTAGCAATGTCATGACATAAGTGATAACTACCCGTGAAAACTATCCATGGGTAGTTATCAGTGTAATGATGGTTTCATTGGTTATTTCGAGACACATGACTAGACAAATTTGATAGGATAATTTTTTTGGCAAAAAATTTTCAATGAAGTCGCCCCGGCGCGCCAATTAATATTTTTGTTGTTTCATAATTTCATGATTTGTATTAGTTTTTTTTTTAATATATTTAAGAACCATATTACAATTTTAAAATCATCGCAGAGTCCATATATACTTCACTGCGTTCTTTGGCGATAATTTTAGTTTTATTTCATTGTATTCCATGGCCAACATAGAATTTCAAAATGTGTTCTAATAATTTTGACCCTTGCCATTAATAATTATTTTTCACGAGAACTTGAAGAGGACTAATCAATACAACTTTTGCCTCAAGAACAATATATACTACTTCTCTTGAATAAATTTCAAAACCCGAAGAAACTAAAATGAAACGATTGCAATAAAAACTCTTTCTGAAGATGAGCATTCTTAGAACAAACATAGGAAATTTTTTCAGATATAAATTAGAATGATAAACTTTTTCGAAACAAAGAATTTCACATGAATGTTGAATCACACGAAGGAAAGGAATTCTTTCAAAAACAACTCTCATATGAATTAAAAAGGGTATAAATAGATAAATAAATAGATAAATAGTTCTTAGTGCTTCATTATGTAGATGAGACAGTTTATATATTTATAAGATTATAAGATGAGTCAATTTGAAAAACTGACACACATTGCAAACAATCATATACATACTGAGATATAAGTATGCAAACAATCACATACATACTGAGATATAAGTAAAATAAATAAAAAAGATAAATAAACAATAAGTTATGGTGTATACGTCACAATCTGTTTAATCTGTTTTTTCGTTAACTAGCTGTCGCACCCCTACGAACTACAACCCCCAGAAGTCAAAATGTGTGCGAGCTGAGGATTAACGAGGTCTTACATTTTAACGTGTGATTCCTAACACGGGTTGGACGATAGCAAGTGAAGATCGATCGTTCAGACTAGGGTTTGAACCACCGACCAACACGGCAGTCAATTCGAGTGAGTGAAAGTGATCTAACATTACTTACTTCAAGTATGAATTCATCCACAGTCTAATTTGCTTGAAACACTTTCAATTGTTTTTTAAAGGCTTGAGGTGCAAGTGTCTTCATATCGCTCAGCATTATATTGATGAGGCGGATACCAGCAAACAAAGGAGAATTTTTATACTTTGCGTGTTAGTGTTTTTGGGTGGTAAGCATATGGTTATTCCTAGTATGCTAATTGTGGACTTCCGGTCTAGAGTCTAGTTGCCTTTTTTTTCATAGATATATGTCAATGTTTTTAGAATGAACATACAAGCAACAGTTATTACTTTATTTTGAAGAAAAATCTCTTTACATGACGTTTTGTAATCTAAATTGAAAATCAGCCTCAATAATGATTTCTGTTTCATGAAAATTCTGTTCCCTTCAGTTGCTAGACCCCAAAGAGCAATGTTATTGTGAAAATTGACAAAATGAACTGATATAAGTGCTTAAGTGTATAATTCATCCATAAGAGATTTAATGACATAATACGACGGAATCAATTTCCTGGACGTGAATTCTATATGTTCTTCCCAAGTGAAATGTGAGTCAACTATTTTTCCCAAGATTTTTTTTGAGCCTGTTAATACCAAGGATTCATTCTGGAAAATCAAATTGGAATCATGTAGGCTTCGAGATGAATTTGCGAATTCCATACCGACAGTTTTTTCAGCTTAACCATAAATCTATTCCTGTAGTACCAGTCATTAAATTAATATTAGGTTGATTTGACAAGACTATGCATTTCTTTCGCTGGTTTACTCGAAAGAATAATGAATATGTCGTCTTCGTACTGATATATCTCACCATTACTTATATTATTGGGTAGATCATTCACATATAATAGAAAAATTACTGGATCGAGAACACTGCCTTGAGGTGACCCAGTTGTTACAAGGAATTTATCGGACATTATCATTCTGCTTCTCCTCGAAATATCTATTTGTAAGGAAAGATACTATGAACTCATTTGTTTCCTCGGATACCAATATTGAATAGCTTATCTGATACGGAGTTGATAATCATGGTGTTGGAGGCTCTACTCAAATCGAAGAAAAAACCTACCACAACACTTTTTTATCCATTGAATCATGAACTTCTTGTACAAAGTTGGACGTTGCAATTTCTGTCGAGCGATTTTTTCTGAATCCGTGCTGGTACTTTGTCATTAGTTTGAATGTTTACAAGTAATCATTCATTCTGCCATATATAATTTTTTCAAGATTTTTTGAGAATATACTCATTATTGAATACTCAATACTCAATACTCAATAGTTCTCTATATTTTTACTGTCACAATTTTTATGTATAGAGACAAGGACCGCAATTATGGGCCACTTCTTCTTTGGTACTTATTATTTTGTCATTATAACTTAGTAACTATGCATTTGTTTTCCTAATTTTTTTTTGTGGTTATTTCAAAATACTCCAGAAAGTTTTGTTTTTGAATAATTTTTACTTGACGTATTTGATTTTCAACACTCTTCTTGTCAATTTTATAAGCGATATTACTATTTTCAGTTTTCTTGTCTCCTAAGGTGATTCATGTGCTTGAGATCGTCAATTATTCCCTTTAATCAAGTAGAAAGAGTGATGTCGTTATTTTGGTCTTGATATTTTTTATTTCTCATGGATTAAGGAAACACCAAAACACGAATGAAAATGTTTCCAAAAAACACTAATGGCTTCATTGGAATTGGCGAAGGTGGTGGCAGTAAAGTTTTTTCGGAATTATATGTTACTAGTTAGGAGATTCTTAAATTCAGCTATGGAGAGTTTGTTAATTTTGCTAAATTCATAAGTTTCTTAATTATTCTTAGTCTTTGTAGGAGTATATTGCGTATCAGTTTCCTTACTAATAATTTGACAATGGTGATCCGATAAGAGAAGATCAATGTTACTTAGGGTTGGTTAAGCTGTCTCCGTTAATGTTAGTCAGTACATAATATATGCTACTGATTCTTTCACGATCACCCCAATGTTCGATTCTTGTTGGTTCATTGACAAGAGATGTAAAACCGTATGATCCAATTATTCATACAAAACTATTGTATACATATTCCTTGTTAGACTACCAATGTTGAAGTCCCCACGCATAAACACATTTTGGAATGTTTCAATTGTCAGTAGAGAGGAAAGTTGTATAAGGAACAAGTTGACATTGCTATTTGGTGATTGGAAGAGATTAATTTTTGGATATAAAAAAAGTTTCGTCTTTCTATTTCTCCATCTTCATACAAAATTGTGGTAAACTTACAAAGGAATGGTGAAAGCAAGTGATTACGAAATAAACTCTTTAGAAAGATGTGTAGATCATGCGAAGAAATGACTTTCAGACGCACAGGAAAAAATACTTTCGAAAGAACTACCTTTATATGAACATTTTATTATACAAAAACACTTTTTCCTATTCAGTTCATACTCCAAATCGGATCGGATATCATTCACAGGATTGCTATTCACACAATATAATAAAGAGAAAAATTGTACTTACATGGAACACTGTCATTCTCAATGGCAAGCATCGATGTTTCAGAATGAAGTACTCGCCTATTAGGCACCAATCTGGATAACATTACGTCATATCACGAATTAGTTGAATCTACTCATGTCATCAATGACAGTAGGTACGTGATGACATTCATTCAAAAACTATCATATAATTTGATACGTACATTAAGTCAAACGAAAATCCCTTTATTACATTCCGTTTGTATTCCAAACATTCATTAAGAAATTGAAGCAGATATAATTCATAGGAATGCTACACAATGTGATATGTGAAAGATTACCCTTATAAAATAACCTTATAAGAACACTCACATTCTCACTGGTGTACTTCGAAGATTCGGGAAAAGACACTCGTCTAATGATTTCATCAGCACCGTTTCGGAGAACATCTCAAGACAAAGTCAATTCATGTCATGGTTATTGTCACGGTTAGTTAATTCTGGACACAGGAATTTCATTGAAATCGAAAAAAGTTCAGAAGAAATCACTCATTACTAGTCAAGGAATCCTTTGGTGACTACTGAGCAGAATGCAGAATGAAACAAAAAACTAAAATAATAGTCGGTGAATCATATGCCTAAAGATGTAAACTCAAAGAATCAGCATACATTTTTATATATCGTTAGAACTACATATCGAATAGTTGGGAGATATATTTCATGACTTCATCTGAAACAGATCAATTCTCATTTTTCCTGGATACTAGTTTTGGTGGGGAAAATGCTACCAAATCAGTCAAAAACCTTCATAACCATCTGTAATCAGATCAATGTGGTGAGGCAGCAGATGTTTCTTGCTACCAAGAAAGAAAAAACATCCAACTACACAAATTTTATCGAATTAAATAATAATGTGTACTGACGAAAGATGTATGGCAGGATTAGTTGAAAAGATTTTGTGAATAAATCTCTAAAACCTGAAGGTATAATATTAGCGCAAAACTAATCACCAGATAATTCTCAACATGACTTTTGAAATGACAATCACCGCAGATGCCGGCTCAGATTATATCACGCATGATATGTTAGGTTAGGTTCATTGTGGCTTACACCTATACACACTCGACCAAATAAACCCAGCTTATTACCGAAGCCGATTAGTTTGTATGGTGAGTAATCTTTCAAGTCAAATGGTAAGAGTAAGGCTCTGCCGAAGTCTAAAAACTTGATTCAATCCCCAGCGGGGCAGGCACAAAGTATATGCTCTGCTATATCATCATTTTCCAAACAGAGGCGACACACACTGTCTTCCGACAGTCCGAGTCTCTGCGTATGATGATTCAAATGACAGTGACCTGTAAGAAGGTCTGTCAAACATCGTAGTTCATCCCTGCTGTAGTCCAATAAATGTTTGGTATCAAGCTTCGAACGTTGAATAAAAAAACGCCTTGGCGTGAGCCAATCCTGGAAGATTCTGCCAGATGTACATAAATCTTTTTTCCATCCATGTGTTCAGTCTTTGTTTGGCAAAGCCTAAAGCAATGCCAATGACAGGTTCTGGTTTGATGACTCTGCTTGCAGCACCCTCCTTTGCAAGGGATTCAGCAGCCTCATTGCCATCTGTTAAGTCTTCCTATCGAGGAAAGTCGTTTTTGGCAATGATATAGCTGAAGATATAAATGGTGGATTTATGGATTATCTTTTGAGTATTTCAAATGATAGGAATAGTCAATATGTAGAAAGGTTGAGTGAAATTATCATTTGACTTCATAAAAATAAGGAGGTCTCCTCATCATACCATACCATCTCGCTAAAATCAATAATCAATAAGACTTTCGAAAGAATGATGTAGACCAGAGTGAAGCATTAGGATAGAATGAAATGGCATTCAGAATATAGAGGCTTATTGTCAAGCAGTCATATTAGTTTTTGACAGGGTTTGGGAACAACAGACTCTTTCATCAAAATAGTCATTGATATTCAATGTTCATACGAATGGAAATAAAGTATCATGAAAAATGATAATTGAAACTTTCTATGTTTTTTACCACTTTTATTTGGAACTTAGGTTACTGCAGTTTAGTGAGAACGGTTTGGGCAACATCGAATTGTAGGCTGGTAATTTATGACTGCAAAGGAATCCAATTGCTCGGAGAAAAAAGTGGAAGGAAAATCAATCGCTTTATTCAATATGAATAGTAATTTCGTGATACTTAGAAGCACATGATCTATATAAAAAATGAAAATGCAAAATTTCAGCTTTCCAAAGTACTGCTCTTCAATCGACTTTTTCGTTGGCAACAACTCAATGTGAGCTTTTTTCACTTTTGTGTCGACAAGTTTGTCAAACGGAGTCTCAATTCAATACCCCTGTTCAGCAATGAGAAGGAAGTTTTCTGTATGTCGCACAACTTTCTTTATGTCGGAATTTTTACAGAGTCAGTCATTATGTATCAAACCATGCTAGGTCATCTACATCTGATCCATTTTCGAAGACATTTTTTCTTACAGTCATACAACCGTGTGTAAGGAATCCCCTCTACGTGAAATTAACAGAATATCTAATGGTGACAGCTCCAATGCCACTGATTAGCAGCATCAATTTTTCATGGGTAGATACTCGCACTTGTATTGGTGTACTTTATTCGACCTGTAAGAATGCTGTCACAGCCAAGCTTCTCTGGATTGAGCATATAAAATATATAAAAAATCATTGTGAGAAAGGTAATAATTTGCTCGAGTGTGCATCGAAAAAGTTGATCCTGAAACTTTCCCCATCTTGAATAATCTGAAAGAACAATTCATTCAGGCCAGTCACAACTCCCTCCACTGTAGCTTTTTGGACTGACACCTATAAGAAAACAACTACTCCTCTGGCTAATACTACAGAGGGCGTTGAATTATATCCGACAGATGTCAGTGGAGAATTCTTCACTGAAGTTATTTCTGAATATGCTGTTGTCAATACAACTGCCGCAACAGATTTTCAATTTTTGGAACACACTTGCAGACCGGTTTTGGGCTGTTTGGTCACTCATCAGTGCAAGGTGGTATCTATCATCCACATAAAGTCGATAATTCCCAATAATTGAAAATCGTATTTCTTCAGAGTATCATTCCTAGGCTGAAGCGCACAAAGAACAACAAGTTTGCTATCGCCCCATATGCCTGTAAACGAGGTAACCATCCGCATATCCGAAATTGGCCCAATTCTTCGTATCAGGAGAGAAAACTTTTCACATCAGGGCGATCCCCAAATTAGTAGACCTACACGTATACAGGTTACATCCTGACACTACATCATTGCAAATGACAAATCTCTTGAAGCCTACTTTTCCTGAGGTAAAAGTTGAGAAATTAGAATCCAAAAACTCGAACATCTATGCATCCTTTAAAGTAACCATTCTGCAAGAAAATTTTAGTAAAGCAATGGATGCAAATATTTGGCCTATGAATACTTGTATAAGACGTTTTTTATTCCACAAGAACAGGAATCGGCAGACAGCAGATTGACATTCCAGCCGTCAATTCTATTCATCAACATTCAAACATTGAACAATGCTAAAATAAGTGAACTGGAATTGTTTTTGAATGATTTTAAGAATATAAAGCTAATATGTATGAATGAAACATGTGCTACAAGGAGCTCTATTTCAAATTTGAAAATACGTGATTTTCACTTAGTAAGTGCTTTTTGCCGAACTAACACTAAAGGGGGAGGAGTCGGCATTTGGTGTAGTCAGAGCTTCGTCGTTGAGGCGATTGATATGAGTGAGTTCTGTATAGAGGGTAGTTGCGAAGTGTGTGCCATATCATTTAAAAATAAGAAGAACCAAATGTACAACATCATTTGTTGTTATAGACCTCCAAGTGCAAAATACGAAGAACTTGAAACTCAGTTAGTTAGAATTATGGATAAGTATTATAAACCTGCTGTTAAATTTATCATTTGTGGTGACTTCAATTTAGATTATTTAAAATTAGGAAGTAACTATGTGAACTTTTCTAATGCTTTGCTTCAGTATAACTTCCGTAACTCAGTTTTTTGGCCAACCAGAGTGACGGACACAACAATCTCTTCTATTGATCATATATACTTGAATTTTCCGAATAAGGGATCTACATGTGTACTCGATTTTCCATTTTCAGACCATAGAATGATCTTGTCCGACATCGATTTTGGCATCACAGAGTCCCAAGTTGTAAAGTCCTTTTATGGTCGTTCATATAACGAACAGGCACTACAGGCTTTCAGAATCGATCTTCAGCAAGAGGATTGGTCGCAATTGTACAATATTATTGACTGTAATTCTGCATTTAATTATTTCCACGACATATTTCTTCACCACTTCAATATAGAATTTCCTCTATTGCTGCGTTTCAAAAAACATAAAACTAGAGACTGGGTGACCTCAGAGGTGAAATGCTCTAGCTTGAGATTGAGGGAATACTTCAACCTTCAAAAAATGTATCCGGAACTTAAAAAATCGTATTCGACTATGAAAAAGATGCACAAATTGCTCGTAAAAAACACCAAAAAACAATTCTATCAAGCTAGAATTGAGTCTAGTAGTAATTTATCAAAAGAAACATGGAAAATGGTATCTGAATTACAAGGTTCAATATTTAACAATATATCAAATTTTGAAATCATTACGTCTAGCGGTGTTGTAACTAAAGACCCCAACATTATTGCAAACGAATTCAATTCTTTTTTTATAGAAACTCCTAGGAAATTGGTCGAAGATTTAGACGTGACAACGTATAATACTGGCTCTCTGGTGAATGAATCATCTTCAAGATTTTACTTATACCCGTTTAGTGAGAGTGAATTTTTTGAACTAATGATGAAGAAGCTGAATAATAAAAAGTCGTCAGGGAACGATGACGCTCCGGCATTCATGCTCAAAAATACGCTGGACATATTAGTAAAACCTCTTGTTTTTCTTATCAATTTAAGTTTTTGTTCTGGTGTATTCCCTGAAAGATTGAAAATAGGCAAAGTTGTACCTATTCACAAAAAAAATAATAAACAGTTGATGAATAACTACAGACCCGTAACAGTAACATCAGTTTTTTCAAAATTTTTTGAGCACTGTTTTCTAAATAGATTTTTAAGATATCTTGACAGAAATGACATTACTTCGGATACGCAGCATGGGTTTCGAAGTGGAAAATCCACTAATACCGCGATTCAATCCATATATGAAAATTTAGCTGATAGCATAGATGCTGGCGAGTGCCCTGTTGGGATTTTTTGCGATCTCAGCAGGGCATTTGACTGCGTCAATCCTCAGGTACTATCAAGAAAGTTACATGAGCTGGGTTTTGGGGAAATTTGGAATAATTGGATCGATTCATTTATGTTTGGCAGAAGCCAATATGTAACCATCACCAATGTAATTAATGGTAAAAAAAGAATAATGAACTCTCAACGGATACCTCTATCACTCGGAGTACCACAAGGTTCAGTCTTGGGACCTGTACTATTCCGAGTATATATAGATAAAATTGACGAATCTGTTCCTGATGCAAAGTGTGTGAAATTTGCTGATGACGTTGCCACGATTGTAACAGGCTCCGACCAAACAAGTATACAACGAAAATGCGAGCAAACAATGAGATCATTGAACTGGTGGTTTTCCAGTAATTCGCTTGTTTTTAATCCAAATAAAACAGTAATTATTCAATTTTGTAATTATCAAAAAATTCTTGACCCACTATATATTGATGTGAATAATCAGCTGCTTCCATTGTCAAAAAGTACTTAGTTTTTGGGTGTTGAAATTGACAAAAATCTCAATTTTAAAGTACATTGTGATGGCCTCATACCAAAATTGCATTCTTTAGCATTCAAGCTACGAAATCTTAGCTATATTCTCAGTCTAGATCAACTAAAAATTATATACTATGCTGAAGTGGAGTCGAGATTGCGCTATGGTGTACGTTTCTGGGGTTGGTCAACCAACGCAGGTAAAGTTTTTTTGGCTCAAAAAAACATCATCAGAAGTATCACTGGTATAAGTTACATGGAGTCCTGTGAACCTTTTTTCAAGAAATTACAAATACTGACTTTACCCTGCTTGTACATAATGGAAATTTGTGTCTACGTTTTTCAAAATAGAAGTCAATTTCCTTTAATAGGCTCTACTCATACAATTAACACTAGGCCAAAAAAAATATATCAAGTTCCTCTAGCTCGAGGGCGGATTGCTCTTAAAGGTCCTAATGTTGCAGGTCCTCGTTTGTTCAATATTTTACCAAATGAAATAAAAGAAAGCAAAACATTAGAGATGTTCAAAACAAAGATTAAAAATTTTTTAGCTCTGAATGCGTATTACAGTGTTGATGATTATTTAACGTAAGTGTATGTGTGGTGTGTGCATGCGTTTTCGTGTGTGCTTCTAGTTTTAGTGTAGTAGGTAGTTTATAATTTTAGCTTTACTGACTATTCCTAATACAATTACTTATGAAATTGTCGAACAGGAAAATAAAGGATTTGATTTGATTTGATTTGATTTGATTTAGTCAGTGGTATACTTAAATATTGGCTATAAATCAAATCATCTAAAGGAACATCTAGTATTCTGGTAAATGTTTCGCAGATAGTCACAGGGTATTTGCTCATGCCTTAAAACGAGTTATTTGCTAGGTAAAAAACTCTGAAAAGTGATCAGATTTGCGGGGAATCAGTCTAGTCAGGTGTACTCTGTGGATAAAAAATCTCAGAGGAAATTTCGAACACAAGGAACAAACTGGAATTACAAAATCTCGTTAAAGAAATTATTCGCGAGTGAGGAATTCATCAATAATGATGAATAAAATCGATAAAAAAATGCATTAACTTGAAGACACAGTAAAAAGTATGAATGCGAAAATAAATGATTTGGAACAAAAAATGTCGTTCTTCGAGCAACTGGAAAAATCAACAGTATCTGTATACAGCGTGACTCACGGTCGATGGTAGGTTAGACGTTTCTGGAAAACACAAAGCATGATTTTTCTGAAAATTCCACCCCTGACATTTCCTCACCTGTTCTATCGATCTAAAATATTTTTAGCATTGCGGCGTTGCCACTTCTATCGAAAAGTCTTAGCAATTATATTTTTTTCAATGGAACACCCCGTATATTAATACATTTTTAGAATGGCTCTGGTATTTTATTACTTTTTTGTTGATAATGTCCTATACCTATCTCTATCTGTTTTCAATTAAGGCTATGTTTTGGACCATATTTAGCAAAATTTATTTTTTATTTCGAAAACAGATAAAGATAGGTATAGGACATTATCAACAAAAAAGTAATAAAATATCAGAGCGATTCTAAAAATGTATTAATATACGGGGTGTTCCATTTAAAAAAATAAAGTTGCTAGGATTTTTTGATGGAAGTGGCAACGCCACAATGCTGAAAATATTTTAGATCGATAGAACAGGTGAAGAAATGTGAGAGGTGAAATTTTCAAAAAAATCATGCTTTGCGTTTTCCAGAAACGTCTAACTTACCATCAACCGTGAGTCACGCTGTATAATGGTTCTCATTTCAACCAAAACGACGGAGTTACCGTATATGTTAAAAGTACTATCGACTATATCACCACAATAAAACATTTTACCGAAATCAAACTCTTAGAAATACGTGGAACAATATCTCTTTCAATATTACAGCTTGCTACCGCCCTCCTTCTAGTAACTAACTAACGTTAGTGAATCTCTCAACTTTTTTATTTATATTTATTTGTATTTCTTCATTTTTTGTTCAATCCTCTCAATTTTACTTGTATTTCATTTCAGGTTATTTTTGCTTAATATAATTGTTATTTTCCAGCTATTTATTTTTTATTCTTCTTTTTCAGTTGTTTCGGGAATTTCAAATCATTCTACATATTAGACAATGGAAGTCCGAACTAGTGAAATAACGGTCCAGTTTATAAAAAGACACCATTTACTTCTATTGAGTCCTCTCTGTCATATCATTAATTTATGCTTTATGAAAGGAAACATACCAGCCGCTTTCAAAGAATCGATAACAATCCCAGTTTTCAAATCAGGTGACAGAAAATTCGCAACAAATTACAGACCAATAACCATCATCAATAACTTTGCCAAGATTTTCGAAAAGTGCTTGAAAAATAAGCTAGTTGATTTTTCAGAACAAAAAAATATTTTATTCGAAGGTCAATTTGGTTTCAGAGAACATATGTCAACCGAAAATGCAATCTTTCAATTGGTTAACAGTCTTTGGGAAAATTTCAATGACAAAAAAAAATGGCAGTATTTCTAGATCTGGCTAAAGCCTTTGATACAGTCAACTATCAAATTCTTCTGGACCATTTAGAAACTGTAGGAGTTAGAGGTATTGCTTTAGACATATTCAAAATCTATATATCTGATAGAAATCAAAAAGTTGAAATAAACAGTACCCTAAGCCATCCACTACCTGTCAACATGGGCATGCCCCAGGGGACAGTGCTAGGTCCTATTTCATTTTTGATTTATATTAACAATTTTTATAAACTTCATAATATCAATGGCAGAATAATATCTTACGCAGACGATATAGTACTTTTATTTGAAGGCGATTCCTGGGATGAAGTCTATGAGAAAGCTGAAATAGGGCTCAAATATGTACTTTCCTGGTTGAATATGAGCCTCCTGAGTCTGAATGTGGGAAAAACTATATTCATTGCATTCACCACAACAAAAAAAAACCAACCCTTAAATAACACTCTCACTGTTCATAAGTATCTATGCCGAACCCCAACGCAGTGTTCATGTCCAATAATTGAAAAAGTTGACAACTTGAAGTATTTGGGTGTATATGGAGGCCAACACCTGCGATGGGAAGAACACATTGACATTACAGTTAAGAGACTCAATAAGTTAGTTTATAAATTCTATCAAATTAGAAATCTGAATAATAAAAAGCTCTTACTTACGATTTACAGCTCACTCGCTGAATCTCAATTGAGGTACTGTATCATTATATGGGGTGGTCTCAGTTAAACATTATTACACGTTCTAGAGGTTATGAAAAAAATAAAAATTAAAATAATTTTTAAGCAAAATAGAAGGTACTCTACTGAAGACCTTTACAAATAAACTGGCTTATTTGATGTAAGAAAACTATATACCTATCAATGCTTAATATGGATGTAAAATACCTCCATCTCTCAGATAAGTCATACTCACAACACGCGTACTAAATCTGAGCAGAAAACAAATGTTCCCCTCTGTAGGCTAACGCACACAAAGAAATTTATATCATACTTTATTCCAAAATTATTAAACCTAGTCCCTTTAGAAATCAGAGTCATTCCTAATAAACGTGAAATGAAATCAAAACTGATCAACCAGGCCAGTTTCAACTCCCTTCACTGTAGGTTAAAGGACTGACACCCATCAGAACAACTACTCCCTTAGCTAATACCTATCTGAACGAATTGTTCCTTTAGATGATTTGATTTATATTCAGTCTTCAAGTACTGAATATATGTAAAAATAAAAATGTTTTTTCGTATTTAAATTCTCTCGATATGATTTTCAACTAGAGAAACTAACTTACTCAAAATAGATATATGTTGAAATCAAATTGTGAATTGTTTTGAATTAATATTACTTCTCTACAACCTGTGCATCTCTAGGACGGTTCTGATTCAACGAAAATGTTTCATCACCCGGACGAATTACATCCGCAATTTTAATAAGGTAGCAGTAGGAGGATATAAACGAGTAGTAAAGTTGCCATCCATCCACAGCAGCATACTTTAATAAATGGAAAAGGTCGTTATAACGCTGAGCACTCACATCTGAAGAATAACTAAGTACAACTGGGATTAGGGGGTTTTAGGATTCTCTTTCTGAATATGAATCTGAAAGATTAAAGGAAGAAGCCAGATTATTAATTCCGGATACGAAATATGGTTCCATAAAAATTTTGACTTTTTGAAACAGGATTGTTTGTTTTTGGTAGTGAAAATGTAATACTTTCAGTGTTTCAAACCATAGCCGTAGGTACTCATGTATGAAATCTGGTAGATAGTTTGGAAACTGTGAGAAAAAGGTTTCTTGGGAAATCATGTGTCGTGAAAACAAAGAGAGAATTGATGGATTCCGTATCATTTTTGATGTGTTAGAAATTGAACAAATTTTCGTAAAGAAACGAAGAAGAAATAAGTATTGGAATATATATGTTCAACGGGTAGTGAAAAGACAAAAGTTATGATGAACTTACATAATATTTGGAGTTTGATATTCAAAAATTCCTATATTGAAGAAAATAAATTATGTGAAAGTTTTATAGCAATATATTGAAAGGTGTGTATTTTAGGAAGAGATCATTTTCTGCGAAAAAAGTTTTGTGGCTTTTACTTCTCCATCATTATACAAAATATTGTGGGGATCTTCCAAGAGAATGAAGAAAGCAATATAATTGAAAATGAATTCTTAGCTTTTGTTTCCTACAATTTTTTGTATGAAAACTAAAAAATGAAAACAAAAAGGCAGTTTTCCAAATTTATTTACAATATTTCTATCATAAAACCGTACAACAAGTTCAATAATTTAAACGTTGTGTGAAAAAGCTAGAAAATGTGAGTCAGCTCTTCTTACTTTAAGTAAATTGCACTACTGAATCAATTAACCGGTTGCTGTCAGAATGGAATGGAATTTAATGATTTGTAAGACTGTTGTTATGAAGTATATGATACCAATTTCTGAAAAATATATTTTTGGAGACATTAACAACTTTTCAGTACCACCAATTGATACAGAAAATGAGTGCATTCATTATATTCAAGAAACACTCCATTGTGAGTTTAAAATAAACGCAAAACTATACAATAGCTCTTTCAGGCGTCTGTATACATGTATGTACAGCTGCCGGAATAAGTTATGGCCGGTGAGAAGCCCTTCCCTCTAGATGTGCAGTAGAAGTGTAGAAATTTGTTATCAATCATGTTAATCCTTAATCCGTACTACGCAAAATTGCGAACAAAAGTTTCTATTCCTGTTTTCCTAATACTTTCTTTGTCATACACCGACCCAAACTTTACGCAGATACGATATCTCCCACCGGTCATGACTCAGTCTGGTAGCTGTATAGACACGCCTGAAGAATCTATTGTCTAGCGAAACGCGTGTTGCGATTTTGTAAAACTTGTTAGTGAAAATCTCGCAATGAAGTATCGGCCGATTCCATAACATATTTGTGATTCATCAATGACAAAAACTACATACCTATATCTTACAACGGATCAAATTACCAGAATAACTTTCAGTATATGTCACAATCTATTCAAAATTATATTATATCAAAAACTATTCGCTGAAAAATATGACAAAATTAGTTTCCATTTTGTGAATAAGCCGATATTTTTCCAATTATATTTTGTTTTTCTTCGCTTCCGAAAAAAAGGATGATATTTCCATGTTGGCTTCAAGTACTCTCAACCAGAAGTATTAATTTCACTGGTTCGGACTTCCATTGTCTACTATATGAAATGATTTGAAATCCCTGAAACAACTAAAAAGAATAATTAAAAATAAATAGCTGAAAATAACAATTATATTAAGCAAAATGAACCTGAAATGAAATAATAGTGAAATAAAATACAAGTAAAATAGAACAATTGAACAAAATACAAATAAAAATAAAGAAATGAAAAAGAAAATGAAAATAAAAAGTTGAGAGATTCCAAGTCACGTTAGTTCACGACGTTTCGATTGTTAGTATCTACAATCGTCTTCGGGTGATGACTGAACTGATTCCATCAAAAGATGACTATTTATAGGTCGTTCGAGTACTTTCACTTATACCCGCTCTCCATTTTTCGCTTCACTGGTTCCGTGGGAGATGACCGTTTGGCGGAAGTTGTTCATTTTTCGCTTGATGATGGGTTTCCATATGTTACGTATTTCTACGCTGGCCTGGCTGAATACGTTGTTGGACAACATGTATGCGGCTCCCTTGAATTTTCTTCTAAACCAATTTTCCTCTCTGTGCAAGATCTCAGCTTGGGACCACTCGATGTTGTGTTGATCGGACCAAACATGGTCTGTCAGTAAATCAGGAATAGCAGTGAAATTTATCTTGAAACATTGTCAACCACCTTTAAACAAACAGAAGTATTAATTGCTCACAATGATAACGAAGACGTCATCTACGGTATAACAGAAGACTCAATCCACGAATATTGAAGATGAATGAAGCTTCCCAAGGCAATCCGTTGCGTCATCACTGCCGAACATTTTTTTTTGTCTTTCATAACAGCTTTCATTGTAAGACTAGTTGAAACCAGAGCCCAAAAATTGAGCATTCTTGATTCAACTTGTTCAATTGATGACCTATTTATTTTGTAGAAATCTAAATTGAATATTGGATAGAAAAAATAACTTTTGTCTAATTTCTAAAAATATTTTCATTTGTTACGACCGGTTTTGATTTATTAAACCATTCTCAAGTAATGAAAATGGTTTCAGTTCATCAAACCGAGAATTGTTTAATATACCGAAATCTGTCCTAACGAATAAAAATCTCAGTGGAAATTAGACAATAGTATATTACGTATCGACTAGGATAAGAAGCCAATTACCCACGAGCGGAAAATTGTAAGCACGAGGCGTTAGTCGAATGCGATAATTGACGAGTGGACGTAATTGACCTCATCTTCTAGGTGCGTACTATACTTTTTCTACGACTGACCGTAGAAAAGAATGGTACAGTATATTCAAAACTGGTTACTACAGTTTATTGTATGATTTTCACTATAAATGGTTTTACAAAAACCGCGAGACGTGTTTACAGTTCATGCTTGAGGAAGCTATTGTATAGCGAAACACGTGTCGTGGTTTTTGTGAAACCCTTTATAGTGAAAATCATACAATGAACTGTATTCATCTTTTTTATAGAATTTTTTTGGGTATTTGTTACCTTCCACAATCTGAAAAAATATAAAAATTATAATAGAGAACTTTATACAAGTTTAGAAGGGCAAACTTTTTAGTTTACCCCGATGAGTTAATGCATAAAAATCAAAGTATTTTTCACAAAGAAAAATCTTCTATTTATCAGTAACTTGTCGTATTTAACAATTTTGCCTATCAAAAAAATTGTTAAGAAATAATTCGATACTCATCTTAACGTTTCGGAGGCCAAAATCAGCCTCCGTCTTCAGAAATGGACAAAAAAATTCTAATATATTGACAGATATTCCTTTTTGGTTATTTATTTCTTCACTTCTCCGACAGATGTTGAAGGAGTTTTGAAATATGAAATTATGTCAATGTTGTTGATTGACAACTGAAACATTCGATGTAATACAAGGTGCTCTCCGATGCCAGTCTGTTGCCATTTCGCCACTATCCAAATTTTTCTTCAAGATGGGTAGCCAATATAAGCTGATTCTTTTAGCTTACGTCTCTTAGAATGAGGCTCATTGGTAATCATTCTTGTCCTATTCCATTCCACTCGATGTTCACCGTCTGATTTTAAAATGTGTTCTGACAATTTAGATCCTGTTAATTGTCTAATTTTTATGTAATCTCGATGTTCATTCTCACGCACTTTCAATGTTCTCGAGGTTTCACTAATGTAACTTTCACCACAAGAACAAGGTATTCCATGAATACAATTTTTTGTATTCATGAAATACCTTGATGAGGTATGAGAGTATAGATCTCATTGTATTTTTTGTTTTGAAAGTAGTTCTAACATCGTACCTATTTCGAATTCGTCTCATTTTTTACAGATAGTCTTGGAATGGAAGGTATAACGTTAGTTATGAAAGGTGTCGATGTTGAGTCGGTAATTGTTGAGTTAGATGTTCTTGAATTTGTGAAGCTGATGAATAGAAGATTTTTCTTCGTAAAAAATATTTTGATTTTTACGCAGTAACTTATCATGGTAAACTAAAAAGTTTGCCTTTCTACACTTGTATAAAGTTCTCCATTATAATTTTTATATTTTTTCAGATTGTGGAAGGTAAAAAATACCAAAAAAAATGGTCGATGAAAAACTGATTTTCCTCCACAAAAAAATTACTTTCGTTGTATTAATCTGTTGCAATATGGATTTTCATCAAGTATCCGCCAGTTCTATTCAATCACAGTATATTTGTTTGAGATTATGGCTTATGGATAATAAACTCATTCAGTCAGTCAGTCAGAACTGACACAAGTTACCTACTCTGGCAATTATCAAAGTGATGTCTGTTTGTGATATGAGTGGTAAACATAATTGGTATTCACTTTGTGAGTGTATAAATGAATTTGAAGAATTGAAGGGGTTATATTTTTAGGAGTCATTAATTTTTGAGAAAGAAGGTTTTTGGCTTTCTACTACTCCATCTTGATACAAAAAAAAGAATGAGGGAATCTTCCAAAAAAAAAAGGAAGGAAGTAATCAATTTGAAAATGAGTAACTCTATACATGAATGTGTAGATCATGCAAAGAAGTAACTTTCAGACACAAACTGAAAGAAAGTCCTCCTGAAACAGCTACTTTCATATAAACATTAAATTAATTACACGAAAGAAAAAAAATCTTTCGCAACAAATACTTCTATATGAACACTGAATTATACAGAAGATACTTTTCTCTACTCAGTTTGTATTTCAAACATTCGTTGTGGAATAAAAATCTCAGATATCATTCACATGAGTTCTACTTTAAATGAATGGTAACAAATTGCACTTACATGGAACACTGTCATCCTCACTGGTATACATCGATGTTTCGCCTTGAGACACTTGCCCTAAGGCTCTTCAGTACCAAATTGGATAACATTATAGAAAATACACACAATTCATTCATGAATTACGATTTTTAATGTCACGGAATGAGCTTGATCTGCTTATGTCATCGATGACATCGTAATGACATTCATTCACCCATTTGATTTAATCAGAGCCAAGAGGAATTTTATTTGAATTGAAGGGGTTATATTTTTAGGAGTGATTAATTTTTGATTACTTCCTTTCTTTTTTTTTCGAAGATTCCCTCATCCTTTTTTTTGTATCAAGATGGAGTAGTAGAAAGCCAAAAACTTTCTTTCCCATAAATTTGAAGAGTGCGAACAGGTATTTTTTGGTCTGTAAAATATTTTCAAATCCTTTTGTTTGGCTGTTAAATAGTAGTGAGCGTCGACGATTGTTTCGGTTTATAACCATCAGATTTGCGTTTTAGAGAAGCACGTAATTTGGAATATTTGCTAATGTCCATATTTTTCTTGATATGTAGGGTACTTCTCAGCATGGAATTAATCGCCCATAATGACGATGGTTTACAAATTTATACTAAATGTTCGAAATGATCGGAAAGAACATTTTCGGAAAACGAATTTATGTTTTCCTTCGGTGGTCAGGCGGTTCGACGTGGGTGCTTTGTTCACTCACTCGAATTGACTGCCGTGTTAGTCGGTGGTTCAAACCCTAGTCTGAACAATCGGTTTCCACTTGCTATCATCGAACCCGTGTTAGGAATCACATGTTGAAAGACAAGACCTCGTTAATCCTTAGCTGGCACTAGTTTCAACTCCTAAGGGTTGTCGTTCGTAAGGGTGAGACAGCTGGTTAACGGAAAAACTTATTTTTTTTACCAGATTTCTCTCTTCAACTCATACAATTTTTGAAATTATATTCGTATTTTTCTCTTGATTTTGCTGGCAGCAAATCATTCATCGCAATATTTGCTTGCTGGGTAATATCTGGTGGGGTAGCACAAATTCCTTGATCGTCATCACTCATTTCGATTTTTTACGAGATTCGGTATGACAGCTCATAATCAAAACAAATGGTTTTTGATTCACGGATATAACTAGATTCATTACCGACCCACAAAGTGTTAAACAATAAATCCACTGAAAATATGATTTTTATGTCGACACGGTCGATCATAATTTATTGATAAACCATTCAGAAAACCCAGGCTTCAGAAGTGTCGGGCCACAAATTATACTAGTGAATGCATAAATAAAGTACAGAAGAGTAAAGTAGCCATTATTTCATGACTCAATACATCGACCAACCAATTTTATGTCTTCAGGAGATGGAAAAAACTGATTCTTTCGTTGAAAATGTGAAAATATGTTCAACGTGCCTCGAAACTATTTTGGTTATCATAAATATTCCACTCAATGGTGAAGTTTTTCCCATTGAAGTTATGATTGTACTGGTCAATACAATGAATCAAAAGTTACGATTCGGAACAATTTATGTAGGACTGGGATTGATACTATTTGATGAATAGGACTTACACTTATGTAGTATCTTCATGTAATCCCAACTTTTCTACATGTATGATTTTAGTGAATCAATCTTTTTTTTTCAGGTTGTATAGCCAACCAGTTAACTTTTATCACAAGAGGGAGTCATGCGCGTCAGATATCACAACTACTACTCTGGTTACAGTAAATGGTGGGACAATGAAACCTGCTAATGGCTTCTCACAAGGAAAAACTTCTTTTCTTCAGCCTCCAAGACACAGCTACATTGGAAACGTGTAAAATTCCTGAGAATAAAAACTTTTTAATCAAGATTATTATTTTGTTATCATTATTTTAGATTAATTCAATTACATATTCAATCTTATCAGAATAACACACTATAATACTTACTGAACAATCCACATAATCTCCAATCGTACCTTGCGAGAGAAGAAAATCCTGTTTCACCAAAACAATGTACCGTCTCACACCTCAGCGGTTGCCATGACGATAATCCACGAATTACAGTTTGAACTGCTTGACCATCCGCCTCACTCTTCGGATCTGAGCACAAGCGACTTCTTTTTGTTTCTTCATGTGAAAACTGTGCTCGGTTGACAGAGATTTTCGTCATATGGAGAGGCAATCACCTTTGTGAACAATTATTTCACAGAGAAAAACGCCGAGTAATATTTGAACGGGTTACTGAGATGGGAGCATCGCTGGGAGGAGTGTGAAGAGTTGAAAGGAGACTAGGTTGAAACAAATCGAAAAAAATGTGTTGTATATGTGTTAGGTCGAAAACTTTTCAGTCCACTTATGTATTTTGGAAGTATTTGTTTGAGATTTTGTATATATGAATGTTTATACGAAATGCTATAGTGACAAGAGGACACGTGTCTCTTCCGGTGACATAAAATCGTAATGTTATGAAGGTAATGGGTAATTTGTCTTATAAAGTTATTTATTGTTACTGATGGATGAGTAAGACAAGTGTTTCGTTTCTACTTTTAGTGTTCTTCGAAGTACACTTCGAAGAACACAAGTGTGCTTCGAAAACCACTAGGAATTTCGAAGTCTTCCATATGAGTCGAACCCTACATTAACATTTTTTCATATATCACGTTATGTGATGTTCCTGTATATTCATTTGTATATTATTTTGAATAGATGTAAGTGGAACTCCAAATTGCTCTTTCAAAATGATATTATGTGTAAAAAGGTCTGAAAATTTGAGTTTTGGAGTGTCTTTATGATGATCACAACCATATATTCACTAATATTTTGTTAGACTTGGTCCATAAAACGTGTCCGCATGATTAAGATAACACTTTCACTCACTTTTTTTATATCTTTCGATATACGTTGAGAAGAATCGTTAATCACCATAAATTAGAAAATATAGACATGTAAGAATATAATCTGTATCTGTAGAGTGAGGGTGGGTGAAGGCCCTCAGCACTTAGGTCACATGTGACCCATTGTACATCCTTCCGAGTTGTCCTTCTAGGTCATTGTCCATCCTGTTCTTTCCAGGAAGGTGGACAAGTCATCCGGAGACATCTCCTTTAGGCCAAAACAGGTGTAGGCCAAAACTCGTCGAACACACACTCTCTTATTGACGATAACTCCGGAAACTTCCATAGGACATGCCTGACAGTTTCATCTTCCTGTTCACACATCCTGCACTAGTCCACTAGCCCCATATTACGGAGGTGTTTCTTTAGTTGACAGTGACCACTCAGGAATCCTACTGTTTAGCGTAGATTTTTCCTGGTCATCGCTAGATATTATTTCAGCGCCAGTCCCAGGGTTGCCCAGAGTGGTAAGATGGCATCCTTTGATTTCACCCCATCTCTTTAAGTATTGAGCATGGGTGTGACGTTTGGCTGGTTCCGCATATGTTGAAGTCATCAGGCCGTAGGTGCCACTGAGTCCTAAAATTCTTAGTCCAGCCACTTCCTTGGTTAACGAGTCGATAATGTACTCCTGTCGTGCCCTTTAACACAACTCAGGATGATGTTATTATCTACGAAGGCTTTGGCACTCTATTACTAGCCCTGAGGTAGCACGTTGTCTGTTCGAGGCTAATAGGGCTTGTCTGCTATCAGTGCAGATTGTTATGATACTTGCCAGTAATTCCTTCCCTGGTTATTTTTTTTGTGGCGATTGAGATGCCAGCCAGTTCTGTTTGAACCACGTTGGTATGTTTCTTATTTCCCACTCAATCCTTAGGCTTAGTAATATGGAGTACACTACACATACTGAGCCTTCTTTGGTTTTTGAGCCGTCTGTATATACGCATATTGCGTTTGTAGCATCTGACTCTGTGTTCTGTTTTATTTGTATTTTATGGAGTTCATCGAACACAAACCTGGGTTCAATTACATTACTGAGTGCCTACAGCAGAGGTTGCGCAGTAAGCGCGTCTCGCCATAGACTCAGCCTCAATTGACCCATTCCTACTTCGAGGTTTACACCAGCCGTGCGCAATTGTAACATTGCCATTAAAGCAACCTCCTTAACGTACAGGTCCAGAGGGGTCAGATCGTTGAAATAGCATGTCAACATGTATCCAATATTTGGACTATCGATTTGAAATTTGAAAGAATCTTCTTGAGAGAAACTGATGGAATCAGTAATTCTGAAAAGTGCTGTAGGTAGTACAGGTATGAAATAATTCTTCAAATATTGTCCCAGTCGCAAAAAAATAATTGCCAAAGAAACCATGTGAAATTCTCCAAAGTGACACAACAGATTCAATACGTTTGAATTCGTGTAATTCGTTAATCATTGAATTAACGAAATTGCGAAGAGTTCATGTGATTACATAATATTATAATTGAATTAACGAAATTTCGAAGATATTACCTGTAGTACTTGTATACTCCACCCACCCCCAGTTCCTCACGAATTTTTATGTCTCTTCCGTATTATTGCGGTGAATTCCCTAAAAGCTTTTATTTAATAAAACCACCACGTGTGAAGTATGTCCATTAGCGACTTGATGTTTCAAACCGTTGGGCATCAGCCCAGATAACTTCCGCTGAAAAGCTATTTAATAACCCACATTCCGGTATTTTCATAGATGAGTAGTTGTAACAATTAATATTTGAGTAAGGTAGCATCCCTCTACGAAACTCGTATGAATATTTCATTCTGCGTAGATGATTCTAGCAACAAATTACTTCACTGTGGAAAATTCATCCAGTGAGTTTGACACATAACGGATATATTCTATAAGATAGTATGGCAAACAACATAATTAACTCAGGATTTGCTATGGTGATAAATCATTATTTCATATATCAGCAAATGACACATTCTTACATTTTTCTGTGCCGGTGTTTTCATTATTCAATATTCAAGAAAGAAATACCAACCCTGTACCGAATAACGGGAGCCAGAGTATGTCTCCAATGGTGAGCAGAAAGAATTTCTGAAAAACTTTGAAGGAACAGAATTCCAACTGGGAAAAACAAAACAGATAATCGATCTCAATCAAAAATGATGAAATTATTTGCTGGAAGAGATATTATTCAAAACAGATAAGAGAGATTCGACCTGACAAAAGAAATATTTATCCACTGTTCAAAACTGGATATAACGAAAGATATACCGTTGGAAAGTGTAGCGTCTACAGTGATAGCGAGTTTTGTTTTTTGCACAAAATTCACATTCCGTTAAGGAGAAGGCCTTCCTGGAACGTTACTGAAATCTTCAAGTTGTCTTTTGACCTCCAAGGAATTGGCCTCGTTTACTATTTGTTCCAAAGTTATAGCGTCACCGACAGTCAAATTTTTTTTCCTCAATTCGGTACTGCTTCTTTTTACTACAATTTGGTCAATGAAATTTTCCTCTGGATTGACAAATTGAAATTTTTCTGTCTGGCGTCTCAATCTTACGAGAAATTTTTCAAATTTGTCACCGGTTTCCTGCTTCATGAGTCTAAATATATGTCTCTCGAAAACCATACTTTGTTTTGGGGCAAAATATTCGTCCAGTTTTGTTATGGATATTCTAAATACGTCTACATTTGTATTATGCACTTGGTATGTTATAATATATTTCTTGCAGGCCAAATACCCCCGTATGTAGAAGAACTGCTCGCTTTTTTGTTGGATTTTCAATATTTGCTACCTCCAGGTATATATTCAAGGCCCTTTTCCATTTCTCCCCACGTTGTGCCACTGCACAATCTAAATTATCCAATGTGGAAAAATTTCCCATATTCATCTTGGGTTTTTCCTATTTTGAGTTTCTCTTTTCCTGAAAGTATTTTATTTTTTTTTTATTTTTTTTTCCGGGGTATGGAGTGATTTTTCTGGTTCACTATTCTAGGTATCTAATTGATCCCAATGTGATCTAATAGATTTCCAAGTCATTTTACCATTGATTTTGGACCTGAGTTCCTCGATTTTGGACCTCAGTCTCTTGATTTTGGACCTACGTCCCTTGATTTTGGAGCTACTTTCCTTGATTTTGGACCTACTTCCTTTGATTTTGGACCTCAGTCCCTTGATTTCAGACCTAAGTCCCTTGATTTTGGACCTAAGTCCATTGTTTGTGAACCATGAGATTATTTCACTCCATTCCCTAATTTTTTCCTTGATTATTATTATTATTATTTTTGTACTTACAGTTATGACTACTTAGTTCCAATTGGATAGATTATCCTCGTCGCCACCGTAAAGTCACTGTTCAGTTTGCTTCAAAGTCAAAGTCAAAGTCAAAATATGCTTTATTGTCTGAAGATTAACATCTTATTGACAAAGCTTTGTTAAAATAATTCGAGAAACAAATTCACACATAGTAGCTATCGCTACTTGTCAAGTTATAATTATTCTACTAATGTTCTCGAAAATTATACACTATAAAATAATATACATTGGCAGGTAGTTGTTGAATAAAATAGGCTCTCTCACAAAAAAATCCTCCAAAAGTTTACGTTATTGCATGAAAATTTCAGATTTGATGGTAGGTGATTGGACATTTTCAACCCATTATAAATGAAAGAGTGTTTAATGGGGGAATATTTTGGAATGGGCAAATTAAAGTCGTTTCTTTGTCGAGTGGTGTTTGTGTTAATTGATAATCGATTTTGATGTTTTGCTATGAGACATATAGTTTCAATAATAAAAATAGATATTACAGTGAGGATTTTCTATTCCTTAAACAGTGGTCTGCAAGAATCTCGTAGTTTTGCTTTACATAGAAAACGTACAGCTCTTTTCTGCATAACTAAAATTGATTGCAGTGTTGTCAGTGTACATGCACCCCAGAAAGGAATTCTATATCGTAAATGAGATTCTATGAGAGAGTGATATGTTACTTTGGCAGCAGCAAATCCCAACTCATAAGATGTCAGCCTCACAGCATAAGACTCTGAGGATAACTTTGATTTGAAACTTTTGATATGGTCTTCAAATTTCAAATCAGTGTCAATGGATAGTCCCAGAAATTTGGTTGATGGTTTATTCTCAACAAAGATGTTGTCAATTTGTAAATTGCTGATGGAACATTTGAAGCAAAGTACATTCGTTTTAATATTAAAACTGAGAATATTTGCATCACATTATCTTTTTATATTGCTTATATAATGATTTATTACTTTTTCAAGTTCAGAGGGATTTTGATCATGCCATAAAATTGTAGTGTCGTCCATATACAATATGTCATTATTTTTTTATATTCTCTGAAACAACAATTCTATTCATTAAAAACAAAAACAGCATAAGTAGTTTTTTCTAATCAACTTTCTATTTTTTCATCAAATTGTCTTCATATCTGTTACGGTTGAGAATACAGCGATGTATTTGCAAAATGTTTTGAAAAAGCCATTGAAACAAGATTATCCAACTACCTAACCAAATATAATATAATCTTAAAATCTCAATTTGGATTTCGCGAAGGGCTATCTACTAATGATGCTATTTCTACACTAACTGGAACAATGTACAAATTATAAGTTGAAATCATTGAGAAATTGGTCAAGAAACGTTTGAATGAATTTTTGAATCTCAACAGCATCGTAAGTAACAACCAATTTGGGTTTCAGGCTGAAAAGGGTACTCACCAGGCAATTTTCTCACTTTTGTACGAACTTTATTCAGAAATAAACGCTGGTGATGTAGCCGCAGCAGTTTTTCTTGACCTTTCTAAGGCCTTTGATTGCGTTAATCATGACATACTCCTTAGGAAACTGGACCGGTATGGTTGCAGAGGAACTTCTCACAAATGGTTTGAATCTTACCTTTCAGGACGTGAACAAATGGTTAGAACAACTGAAGTCTCAGAGAGGAGGGTAATCAAAACTGGGGTGCCTCAGGGTTCCGTGTTGGGTCCCATTTTGTTTTTATTGTATGTTAATGATTTGACAACAATTAATATATCAGGCAGCTTCACGCTATTTGCGGATGACACCACTATTTTATGGAGAGAGAAGAACTCATTTGAATTGCATAGAAAAATATCTTCTGACTTGCAAAAAATAAAATCGTGGTGTGACGCTAATATGTTATCCTTGAATGTCTCAAAATCCAATGTGATATCATTTAAATGCTCGCTTGATGAACTTCACATGGGTAAGGGTATCTTACAAAACAAATCAAATACTAAATTCTTGGGTGTATTTATTGATAATAAGCTCAAATTTGAAGAACACGTTAGACATCTTGGGAGTAAGTTATCCTCCGGTTGTTATGCAGTGAGAGTGGTTTCAAAGGAACTGAACTTCAGTATTGCGAAAATCGCCTACTATTCTTTAATTGACGCCCATCTTCGATATGGCATACCATTTTGGGGAGCATGTAGTCCAACCCTTTTGTCTTCTGTTCTGGTACTACAGAAAAGAGCTATTAGATGCCTTTGTAATGTTAAACCCAGAGATTCATGTAGAGAACTCTTTAAAACCAATAAAATATTAACTGTGATAGCAGCGTTCATCTTAGAGACGGTGTGCTTAGTGTTCGTAAATAAATCAAAATTCACTTCAGTAACCACTCCATATTCGACTCGAAGTAGTGAGTTTACTTTTAGGCTCCCTATCCCCACCTCAAGTTTAGTAAAAGATTCGATAATTTATAATGGAGCCAAATTATATAATCATCTGCCAGTTGACATAAGGTCTACTACTAACTTATCTATCAGGGTTTTTAGAAGGACCGTAAAAAAATTCCTTGTAGATAGGCCGTATTACAGCTTACAGGAATATTTTAATGACTCCTTTTAGAAGTTTTGCTTTGATGTGCATATTGAAAGAAAGATCTATTTACCGGCATATTTTATTGTAGATTGTATTAGTTATTTTGACATTTGACATTTGACGTTAAGTTATCGAAGTATTTGATAATTTATAGTTTTATTTTATAAGGTGTTGTAATTGAATATATGTATCTTGCTTTGTCAACAAGTTTTTCTTATGACAATAAAGCATATTTATTATTATTATTATTAAGTAAACCAACACTCGTGGTGGTTTTGAATTCAGCAAAGGCCTTCGACACAGTGGATCATACCCACATGTTGGAGGTCCTTGAAAATACAGGAATGCGGGGGAAAGCACTCAATCTTTTCCAGGATTACTTAAATGGAAGAGAACAAATAGTGCGTTTTGATAACCTCTCAAGCACACCTAAAAATGTTGATTATGGTATACCCCAAAGTACTCTACTTGGTCCCCCACTATTCTCTCTGTATATTAACGATATATTCTCATTAGAGACAAATGGAAAAATAGTAAGCTTTGCTGACGATACAGTCATTTTATATACCGCTGAAACGTGGGATGATCTGAAGAAGGTAACAGAAAAATATCTTATCGATATATTTGATTAGTTTCAGTATAAAAAACTCACATTCAACTTCGAGAAGACCAATTTTGTTCCGTTTACTAGTTACAAAAGAAAACTGCCAAATTACCAAACACTAGATGTGATCAAAAATACTGAAAAAATCGAAATACACACTAAGTATAACATTAAATACCTAGGAGTAAAAATTGATTCACATATGCGACAGAATACTCACATAAACGAAGTCACAAGAAATATTCGATCATTGCTTTACAAATCCAAATTTCTAAAAAACATATTAGATATTACTCAATCATATCAGACATTCATCATCAAACCAGACATTCTAGGTGTCTGAAGGGAGTTGGACTGAATACATTCGGTTTTTTTAATAACCTTCCACTTTTCTAGGTGCTACATAATCAATAGAAGAGTACCACCTATTTTCCCGATTAATATTTCATGTTTTCCATGAGTAACGCATATATTCCAGGCCCGATCTAAAAAATGGTTTATTGGTAAAGAGAAACATAATCTTGTATATATCACTTCTAGCTTATAATTTATTTCTTGTCCTGGAATGAGAAAAGCAGCAATAGCCATCGTTTTAAATGAAGATATTTATTTTACTATCAGAGAGCATAATGGACTATAATACTCACGATGATTGAAATGTAAATACCAGAAAAGCTCACGACATGCTTCTAAATTGATATGTACATATAGAAGCGAAATCCTCGATTTTTCATATCAGAAATAATTTTACCCACAAATCAAACAGATAAATCAGGCAATAAATACTCACACTAGCATTTCCATTCGTAAGAAATTCTCTCTCCCTTCTAACATAATCATATTCAAGAAGTCATGATAGTATTTCATATTCTGCCAATAGTCCTAAGTTTGCTGGAAATCGTTTCAGGAATTTATGTTGATGTCATCAGTGATATGGTTGGGAGAGAAGGGCAAGTAGCAATTTCAGAATTTTCCTGTGACAAATCAGGTAATAATGTTTTCAAAGAATTCATACAACTATCAGAAAAATTTTCATATTCAAAAACATATGATGAATTTGGGAATCAATCTACAATCTCTCAGAGCCAGAAGGTGGTATGTTAGATTGTCGAGACATTTTAATTTTTTTTAATACTGACACATCGTGATGTTCATTATTTCCACCTCTACAGACACCCCCAGTTTTCAGTAGATAGTAAAATATTCTATTTTGATGTACATATTCACAACGTCACAAATATTCCGAACATTCAGGATTTAGTTAAAAAAAGAAGTAAGCATTTCGATAGTTTTCAAATTGATTGAAAATTGTAATAGTCCATTGTGAGTATTCAACGAAAGTCATTTTTTGTGGAGGAAAAAATCAGTTTTTATCGAGATTTTCACTTAGCACCTCACAAAACCATGAAACTCCTGAAGATGCTATACAATAGCATCTCCAGGCCTGATCACTATTAACAGTTGCTGAAAAAACTATTGTATATTAAGACACGTGTCGTGCTTCTGTAAACTATTCTGTTAATGACTCACAATGAAGATGTTGAACTAAAGTTGACAAGTTAAGAGTTTTAAAAGTGCTTCTATAGTTTTCTTTTTCTAAAAAGTTCGAAATCAGTACTTCTGAATTCTGATTCAGTTCCTCTGCTTTTTTCATATAGTTTAGTTCAAACAGCATCGTCATCAAATCGGATGGAAAAATTTTGGAGTTAATTGAAACTATATATGAATCAAATAACCTGAAATATCATCAGAGTTGTTGAGAGTGGCTCTATGGTACTATATTGGCCATAACGACACCATATCTGATGGTGCCTAACATAGAGAGTGTAGTATTTGAAAAAAATATGGGCAACGCTTACTTATAGTAGTATAATTCATTCATTAATATTGGACTTTATCTTGATTTGACAGAATTTCTAGTATACTATGTTTTTTTATTGTTCAGCGGGTAATAATAGGATTTCATTAAAAAGGGCCATTTGGTGCGGTCACTTTGACAAGAGAAGCTATGCTCTTGAGTTATACTATCTGTCTTAAAAAAGAGTATAAGAAGATCCAGCATACCCTATCAAATGTTTCATCGAAACCAAATCATAATTCAAATATGAATCATGATGAAGAAATCACAATCCCATTCGAAGTATTTCCTCTTCAGAGCCAAAACTGTCAGAATAAGAATAATCCTGGTTTGTAATTCAAAGTGAGCAATTGATAAAAATTCAAACAGTTTTGGTACTGGTGAATTGAAAACAAATGTAAATATTCACTAGTTGAAGAGTTGACTCAATAAAATCATAGCATTCAACACCATTTTGGTTCAGACTACTCCCCTCATAAGGAAAAATGATAAAGAAAAATCACACTTGAGATCTTCATTATTGTTGCCTGAAGTTCTGAATGTACAAATTGATTGAATGAACAATTGTAGGTAATTTCTCATTAGAATGTTAAGAGCTCTAAAGGTTAAGGAAAGCAATATTTTCAATTGAATTTGTAACAATAATCTTTCTTAGCCAGCTCACAAAATGGGTTCACAGAAAACAACAACTTTTCTGGATAATATCAAAACAATTATTGGATTTCGTTCAATATTTGTACGCTCCATCTAAAGATTATATTTGCCGATACTTTTCGTTATCGAATAGGAATTCTTTAGAATCAATCGAGTTGTATCTCTTGGACTTTAATTCATTTTCAGGGGTAGTATGGTAGCATCTGAACTATATGGGGTCCGCTGATTTATGTTTTAAAGGAATTAGAAACATCAAACAACAAACTTTCCAACGGCCCCTGTTTTGGTTTATAGTAGAAAGAATAATCTCTTTTCTCCGCATGATGAAGACAGCCTAGTGACCGTATCTGCTATTTTTCACAATTTCAAAAATTGCGTCGAAGTAAAATAGGTATATTTTCTTTACAAACAAATATTTCTTTTGACGTTTATTAAAAAAATATATCTGTTTCAGTCCCAATCGTTCTTCATGAGAGAATTTTTGGGTTTTGAGAACGAAATAGGATCATTTCTTGAACTTTTACGGTCTGGAGAAAGATGTGTGACGGAATTTTAGGTTTTTATCGATTATTCAATTTTAAGAAAATATTTTTGTGTACGACAAAATTTTGACTAGTTCAATAGTGATTTATATGACGCAGTAAATTTTCTAGGTGAATATCAGAATCAAATATATTCTTCAGTGAATATTTCGATATTTTTTCAACTACAAATCATTGCTATCAATGAATGACACTTTTCCTGAAATGTAATGAGGCCTAATGTTTTTAAAGGATCGAATGAGGTCGGTATTTGAAAGTATCTAAGAAACAGATTTCCAATATATGGTAATCAACCAACGTTTTGAACTAGCAAGTACAATAAATATTAAATTGTTCAATGCTTTTCATCTTTATAGCAGTCCTCAGCTTTCTACGATATGAAAAAACACAAATTGTATTGAGGAACTTCATATAGAAAGAGTAAACTCTTTGCTCATTTCAATAAGTTACTGCGTAATTTAACGTATTTATCACTGAAAAGTTTGTGTTATTTATCAGTATTTGAATGTTTCGAAACTTTGACTATCACAAATGAGCTGAGAATTGTACAGATACATATATCAACGTTTCGGACCCTAAAATCTGCCTACGTCCTCAGAAATACAAGAAAATAATTGTTACTGGAAGTTATTCCCTGATTAGATTATATTTCAAACGTTCTCCAATAATGCCAAAGAATTTATTATACAAAACTATTTTGTATTATCATTCACCAAGGCTTAAGAAGACAAAAAGTTATTCATGGCAATACCAGCTGTGTCTTTCTAGAGAAAAAGAAAACTTGTTGGTAAAAATCACAATGGACATGATTATTGAACAATATTGAATGTGGAAAAAATATTCTGTTTTTTTCAGAATCTGTCAAACTCTTCAAAAAACTGAACAAACAGGGTAACTTCATCAGGAAATTGTCTGTCAATTTCAAAGAATTGGTGTATCCAATCCCACCAAATCGGCATATTTTCATTCTCAACTTACAATGCGATAACTCAAGTAACGTTCTAAAACGGGTGAGTAGGTAATCCTTTTTATTCGATATCACTTACTTTTCATCAGTATCGGGAAAATGGCAAACAATTTCAGATATGAATTCCTTTTATGAATCCGATATTTTGTGGTACGTAACTCGATCGGATACCGCCAGATGTATCCATCTGAGATACTACTATATATGTATTGTTCCCTTCAATATTGTTGATTGAATTATAGTTCAGTATCATAAACTGGTTATTAGTAGAATTTATTTTTATTTGGTAATATTTGTTAGAATATGTGTACGCTGAAAATAACGATTTTCTAACAGTAAAACACGGCACTTATTTCTCTATTCGTAAAATGACTAATAATAATCATGAAATAATCAACTTCTATTAAAGTACTATTCCATAATGGCAGGCACTGAATTCTCAGAAATATTATTGCATTAAAACGAAATTATTGTTTTCAAGGTTGTGATTCTATATATTTTATCCTTTTTCCCCATCTGTTTAGTATACTTTTCTGTACGCCACTGCAAGAGACAGATTAAGGCAAAAACGTCATTTTTGAGAATTTAGTGCCCACTATTTTGAAATGATAATATGGGAGTTACACGATTTATGTATATTCAATGCACTGAAAATTGAGAATTCGTTCTTTTGAATTCTCATATCACATTTTGACAATTGTATATATTTACTTGGCTAATGATGAAACCAATTTCAATACTTTATTTTTATTCTCCAAAACAGATTAACATGTTCAGAAGTGTTTACAAGTAACAGAAAACAAATTTACAATTTTCCACGGTAACGAATTGATGATTTTCAACAATACTGACAATGCTGAACATGTTTTGAAACAGTGCTTGTTTTCTATTCATTCTGCGCCATCAATTCATTTAATATTGCATTTGAATGCATTTGAACCAATTTTTTTGAATTGTGATTCTTTGGGCGTTACTCTTTTTGAAATTTTCTTTCTTTTTTTGACCAGTGATGAATTATTTTTAACTCTCCCAATCAATTTAAAGAAAATCCACTCAGATTATCCACTTCTGATCATATTACTAAATAGATGAGATTGTTGGGCTTTCATAGAAATTCATAGATATATCAATTGAAGGATATATATATATATATATATATATATATATATATATATATATATATATATATATATATATATATATATATATATACCGGGTGTCCCACATTTTATGTGACAGACAATATCTGGTTTGTTGAAGGAGATACACAAAAATGTTTCATACAAAAGTTTTAGGAGTTCATGAGAGCTATATTTTGATATAATTTTTAAATATACAGGGTGTTTGGTGTAGGTGCTACAGACCAAAATTCCATTTTTTAAAATAGAACGCCCTGTATATCATTACATATTCAGATGCTACGTTAAATTCTGATATCATTTCATGTTTGGTTTTTGAAATTCGGTTACGGCGTTCTTGAGTTATTGCACTTTTCCTTAAATATAAAGTTTCAAAAAAACTTATTTACTCGTACATGAATCCAGTCTATATCTTTTATTAAATTGAACTAGACTGCTACTGAATACAAACCATTATTCTCACCTCTACGATACGATATCGATATCAATTGAATTTAATATTGAAATTCTTGAGGATGTGACTAACTTGAGGGTGAATTGCTTTATATTGCACAATTTCACCAAGTAGGTTATGCTTGTTGATGCCATAGTAACAAATGTTGTTGAATTGTATCTACTTGTCAGTTCGATCAAGTGATTCTTTGCAAAACAGTAACTGTGTTCTTTGTGCGAAAACTCCAGTATGCCTTTCGTGTTTAGTCCAAGTGATTGCATTGATATGTTATTAATTTTTGGGGAATGTCAGAAAAACTGCCGTCAAGCACAACGTCTATACCAAGAACGTTTTGGTATAGACGAGAGTTGTAGAAAAATTGCGAACTGGGTCATTTCCTTCTACTATAAAGCATCGTCATCATACGAGATCTGTTAGAACTGAAGATTTAGAGATCAATGTGTTGGCTTATATTATTATTCATCCACATGTTTCTATCCGTACTCTTGCAGAAGAAGTCGGTGTGAGTAAATCTAATGTACAGAGAATTCTGAAAGAAAATAAATATCACCCATTCAAAATGCAGTTGGTACAAGGTTTGAAACCCACGGACTTTGAACGACGACTTGAATTCATTGCTTGTATTCAGGTAATATTACATGAAAGTCCTAACATATTCAGTCAAATTTTGTGGAGCGATGAATCGCGATTCCACAATAATGGAGTTGTGAATCGACATAACAGTCACTATTGGTCTCAAGAAAATCCCCACTGGGTCCGCGAAAGTAATTTTCAAGCTACTTGGGGTATTAATGTATGGTGTGGATTGTTCAATGGCCGCATCATAGGACCTTACTTTTTCAATGAAAATCTCAATGGATTGCGATATTTACATTTTCTAGAAAATGATTTGATCCAGTTGATGGAAGATATTCCCATAGCAGAACGACAAGGAATTTGGTGGCAACAAGATGGTCTCCTCCTCACAATTCACAGGTTGTTACTGAATATCTGGATAGAACGTACCCAAATAGATGGATTGGTAATAAGGGTCCAATTCGGTGGCCGGCTCGTTCCCCAGATTTATCACCGCTTGATTTTTTCCTATGGGGTTATTTAAAAGATATTGTTTTCACTACTCCTCCTTTGAATGTGGATGATCTGAAAATGAAAATTCGACTAGCGTGCAGTGATATTACGCCTGATATTATAAGAGCGACTTGTACGAGAGAAGTGATTCGACGTTTCGAAGCCTGTATAATATCTAATGGGCATCACTTTGAACAATTTTTATGACTTATTTCTAGGTACCTACCATTCTTATGAAATGATTTATCAAGTTATATTATTTAGATTGTTATTAATTAAAGATTTGTTTTCGAATACACCTCTTTCAATTTCGCAATTGTTTCATATTCAAAATGATTCCTGACTGAATTCCCAAAATGTTGACTAATTTTCATGTGATCTGATGCAGAGAGAATAATTGTATGAGATATTTTAAAAAATAATAGTCGTTCTCAAGACTTTATATATTAAAACGCCGTAACCGAATTTCAAAAACCAAACATGGAATGATATCAGAATTTAACGTAGCATCTGAATATGTAATGATATACAGGGCGTTCTATTTCAAAAAATGGAATTTTGGTCTGTAGCACCTACACCAAACACCCTGTATATTTAAAAATTATATCAAAATATAGCTCTCATGAACTCCTAAAACTTTTCTATGAAACATTTTTGTGTATCTCCTTCAACAAACCAATAACTACCAACCAACCAACTCAATAACTACAACTCGATGGACCCACTGAATGTACTGCTTCCATTTGTACATAGCTTTGGAGTTTTCACGTGATAATCAACCCACCTCAGCGATTCGATTTTTATCTCCTCATTTGTCGCAGAACGCCGTCTTTTCATGGGTCTCTTGAATCTTGGGAACATGGAAAAGTCGCAGGGGGGCAAATCTGGTGAATACGGTGGCTGAGACATGATAAAGTGTTGTTTTTGACTAAAAAATTACGAACAAGCAATGACGAGTGAACAGGTGCATTATAACGATGCAAAAGCCATGAAGTGTTTTTTCATATTACGAGACAACTTCTTCGTATTGCTTTTCGCAAGCGGTGCATAACATCAAGATACTACTCATCATTGACCGTACGTCCATGTGGCAAGAGCTCCTGATGCACTACGCTACGGTAAGCGAAGAAAACGATGAGCAAAATCTTGACATTTAGTCGAAGTTGACGTGCTTTGTTGGTGTTGGCTCTTCTGGAATCACCTCAATTGGAACGAGAAGACTTTGTTTTCGATGTCATAACCATATACCAAAAAAATTACATGGCATGAGCCAGTTGACATGTTGACTTTGATAAATGTTCGGAATGATATCTTGCTTTAAATTTTCATCTCGAAAATCGTCGGATTTTCTAATTCCATTGTATGTTTTCAATATGATTTGATTGATTCCTTTGGATTTTCTCTCATTATAGGATAGTTGGAACGGATCCCACCTCAGATGAAAGTTTCTTATATCATACGGTGCAGTGACGGTGCAGTCCGTTGAATCCCAGTCACACTGGTCCTCCGTTGGATCTATAAGGTACCAACAAGGAGTATAACTTCAAAGCCATTCTATGGATAATGAATCGAATAATTTCAGCGATGCTCTACTGCTGGACGAACAAGAAGCACCTGCAAAAATTTTATTGGTGAACAACTTGAATCTGTCAGATATTATTCACTATCCATCGTGGTAGCAGCCAGATAATTAGTCGTTTTTCGGCTGGCATTCACCAGAGTTTACTGTTTATGAATATTTTGAGAGATGAATATCCAAATATTTTTTCGAAATTTCATTCTGATTTCTGTTGAAGTTTTGTAATACAGGATATTCCTTCTCCTTTTGGAGCCCTGTTCATGAAAGGTGTTTTAATCAAAGGGTTCGCAGAAGTTATCAGGGAATTGTGGTCAGAAGATTTATCTGATATAGTAATTAACACAGTCACTTGGTGATTGAAACTCGTGTTGAAGTGTAAAAAATAACGATTTGGTGTTGGGAAAAAACTCCAGTAATATTCATTATAACACCAAAGGTTTCAAACAGTTCATCACAAACACAGTTAACTTTAAATATCAGATTCAAAGATTTGCCCCTCGATTCATGGGTTCTGCCCATCAAGACGCCCACGAATTCCTTCGATATCTTTCAGGAGGTTTACATGAGTACCCCAACAGAATTACTGAAAAACCTGAACCGATCTTAACGGGGATTGACGACGACAAATTGAGCGACAGCGGAAAAGCACAAGGGTCCTGGCTGAGATATTTGAATATGAACAACTCTAAGATTGTAGACAATTTCGTTGGTCGATTAAAATCAACTATGAAGTGCACACACTGTGGATACTTAACAGTAACCTTCGATCTTTTTTTGGATTTATCTCTTCCCATACCACAAAGAACTGACCAGTTGAGTTTGTCACATTGCTTGGATTCCTTCACAAAGGAGAAAACTCTTGATGGAGATGAAAAACCAACGTGTTCGAGGTGCAAGGAAAGAAAAAAAATGAATGAAGTCCCTATCGATCTATAAGTTTCCCCGTGTTTCAGTAATTCATTTAGAAAAATTCTCTCTAAAAAGAGGCATATTGCCTGTTTCCATTAACTTTTCTTCAGATGAATAAGCATTAGCAATGATGCAGCAGACAATGTGGCTCCTTGTCATTATAATCTATATGCACTTTCAAATCACAGTAGAACTACTTACAACAGGCTTTATACAGCGTATTGCAGACACCCATATATATCAAATGTAGTTGAGGAGTAAAGGCTCGGCTAGCTGGACTCGCTGAATACTAATTTTTTGTCTGTTTCACAATATTTCTTTATCAGTGCCGTGTGTTCGTGGGGTTAGATGAAGTAGTGAGTGGTTTTTCAAACCGATTTATGAAAACTTTTTCTAGAGATCAATTACCCTAACACCAAACTGATATTATTGCACTCGACGCGCGTTTCGCTAACAAGGTTAGCATCTTCAGGAGAAGTAAATTGATACTGAATCTGAAGACAAGGGTTAGCTGTCTAAATAACTTAACTTTTTTGGTCCGATGCGGACTTTGTTTGTTAAATGATGATTATCCTAATTGATTTTTCCGTAATTAACTAGTGGAACTACTACCTGCAAATTAATTTGTCAACAATAGATTAAAAAGCGGACATAGCTAGCATAGATAGCATGACTGCCATCTCTGATAGATAGGAGTACTCCTTCAGGATTTAAAAAAATCTTAAATGATGGGACACAATGCAGAATAAATCTATGAAGACTGTATGAAATATATAACAATAGGTGAATATCCAAAATATCCTAAGGAAACAATTATGAAGAAACAGTAGCTAAATACTTGATTTGAATTCTACCACAGCTGACCTGGTTGCGTTAATCTATTAATATATCCAATTCAATCATTTCACATTTATTTGATCACGATTGAGTGAAATATATTTTCAATCATTATCACTTTTCTGTAGTTTTCCTGAATAAAAAAAAATATATGATAATTAATTATAGAAAAATTCCTGATAACAATAATTTTCAGCCAGGCAACCAGCATTACTCATATGATAGTTGTCAGTTGACTAATCCTTCAGTTCAGCCGGCGATTTATCGAAATATTCATTAGCGCTACCTACTCGCCAGAAGTTGAACTTTTCGTCGCACTTTGAATTGATTTAAAGATACCTACAAGCATCCTCACGAACTGATTTCTTCCAAATATATATATACACAGGAAAACAGAAAGTAGCATCTCCGAATGCTACAAAATAGATGGGGGTTTCTTATATCCGATGGAGAAAGAAAACCTAGAGAAAGAGGGAGATGGATCAACAATAAAGTCAGAAGTAAATCCGTCCAAATCGGCCTGTAGGTGAATATTGATCATTTCAGAAGATGTTCTGAAATGTTCATCAGGAAGAGAAGTTGAGAAGTTGTTTTCCGGCAGACATTTGCCAAATCCAACTGTATAAGAATATTGGTAGAAGTTACTGTTCCAGATGTTATTTCGGAATTTTTATTTTCTTTTGCCACTCTTCTCGAAAGTACCAATCCTTTTTTGATTTAGGTTGATAGCACATTGCCTTTAGTATTCAATATTTTGGTACTTACGATGTTACGGTACATGATCAATAATAATAACATTCACTTCAAATACTTTTTTCCTTCGTGAACAGTCAGCATCAGGTATATGAAATTGAATTCATCGCGGAACAAGTAAATCCTAGTAGTAGTCGACTACAAAAGAAATACTCTTTCAGGTTGAAACTTTTTGATTGAAACTTTCTCTCAACTGCTTCTAACATATCATTGATTTTATTTTTCAGTCTAACGCCCGACACTTGTTTGCTTTTCCATTTCAATGGATGCTCTATTTCCATAATTCTTCAAGAGAAGAAATTCTTGAATATTTTTTTCTGGATATCGACATACTTGTTGACAGCAATGTGAATTTACTCCAGTTACATGAAAATGAATCTGTTTCTATTGAAAAAGTGTATAAGCGTCAACAGAACTCATCATTCATCATTGAAAAAGTGGGGCATTGGACTAGTAACGGGGGATTTAAGGATTATGGACTTAGGTTGAGTATGTGGAGGAGAAGAAATAACCTGGAGAGGATCATACTCAATACATGCATAGTCATTACTAACAATGATTCTCTTAATCATTTAACAGATAAGAGGTGTGTTGACTACATGAGTAATAGTTTAGTTTAGTTTAGTTTTTTTATTGGTCACAAGTACACCATGGTGTCTGGACAAGTCACATAAAATACACATATATGACATATATAAAATTGTAAATTATAAAGCATTTACATTGTAAAATTACAACATGATTACTAACACATGACATATGAAACAAAATTTAAAAGTGAAACATAAACATATTAAGGTCCATATAGATTATTAACAAATCTGTAAGTCATATTTATAAATAAGAGTTAGGAGTATTATGTAATAATTTGAAACAAATTTAACCAAAAGAATGAAAAAATAACAGGAATTGTAATTCAAATTAACTTAGGACAATTCGAAATCATTTACTTCGTAGTAGGCTTTCCTCAACAGAATACTCTTCAGTTTCTTTTTGAATATTTCCAGGTGTGTATCTTTCATTTCAATAGTTAATTTATTGAACAGTCTCATTCCTAGATAATTGCGACTAGTACTTGCTAATTTATGTTGTGGAATCAGCAGGTTGTCTCTATTTCTTGTATTATAATTATGATTATCACTAAGTGTCTGATAGTTGCTGATATTTTTTTTTATGAATACCAAGTTAGTATATATGACTGATGAAGGTAACGTCAAAATACCTAGCTGTACAAACCACGGCTTACAACTTTCCAATCTGTTTAAACCTACAATTGCTCTAATTGCTCTTTTTTGGAGTAAAAAAATAGGCTGTAAGTAGATAGAGTGTCCCCAATTTAATAATCCATATGTCATAACATTATGAAATAGTGAATGGTATGTCATGATAGCCGCTTCCCTACCTAAATTAATTTTAACTTGTCTAATAGCATAAATGGCCTTAGATAACCTACTCGAAAGATTGTCTGTGTGAGTTTTCCACGACAAGTTGCTGTCCAAGTGGATTCCTAAAAACTTTAACGACTGAGCATCATTGACTTGGTTTGAGAATATCATAGAAGCTGTTTTCGCTTTATTGATTTGTAATTTATTTGCGTTGAACCAATCATTAGCTGACTCAGTTATGTCCTGGATAACGGTGGTTTCCTCTCCTTGTCTTACACTCGTATAAAATGTTGTGTCGTCGGCATATAAGATAGTCTTCATATTAATTGAAGAGGGCAAATCGTTTATATATATAAGAAACAGCAAGGGTCCAAGAATACTGCCTTGTGGTACTCCATATTCTATTGGGGATTGTCTACTGAATTTATTGTCATGGTACACAGATTGTGTTCGATTTGTCATATAAGATCGCATCAAATCAAGAGATATACCTCTGAGACCATAGTATTCCAGTTTTTCGAGTAAAATATTTTTTGAGACACAATCGAAAGCTTTACTCAGATCAACAAATACGGCCAAAGTTGATACTTTGTCTTCGAATCCCTCTCCTATGAAATTGGCTAGCTCAAAAACTATTAGGATTAGTGAAACTTGAATGAAGGAGTAATGTATTACATCTGTAATCAACTGAAGAAGAATATATTTTTTTTTCAAGGGACAAACATATCGATAGCATAGCAAAAGTCAACTACGTACTGGTGGAACATTTGAGTGATATCGTCAATATTAGGTTAAATTACTCTATTCAATCAACCTGGGGTTATATGAATAACAAGTCAGAGTGGAGCGGGATGATAGGAGAATTGACAAGAAACGAAGCTGACATTGGAGGTAATACATATCATTTGTAAGTGTGGTGGGAGGTGTCTGAGACAAGCTAATAACAATATTTTCATATTCAATAGTCCTATCAGGAAATTTGAACAAAAATTTTAACGTGCTATTGAAATAACAGAAAATGAAAATTTCTTGGAACTCTGTACTGTACACTCAACACTTACAAAACTTATAAGAATCATTTATATGACCAAACAATGAATGAAGTTTGTGTTCTTTTCAAGAACATGTTTTCATCTAATCGTGACAATTTTTGAGTTATTATAGAAATAATGAGGCGGTATTTTTTGTTTTGTATACTTTGGAGAAATGTCTGATATTCATTTCGGAAAAAAAATGATGTCGTTTCCATAATACGTTTCTTTAGAAGACGTAGGTTCCAATTTCTAGGGTTGTATAGCGTAAAATAACCTTAATCATGTTGACGTTTTGAAAAGCACAAAATAAGATGTAAATTCTTGTATGGAGGGAAACATATAAAAAACATGTGCTGCGTGTTTTTGATCCTCATGAGGATTATTTTCTTAACGTTTTGGCAAAGTCACATATGCCATCTTTTGATAATGTCTAGATCAGAACTAGAGTCATTGACTCAAACCCTGTTTCTTAATTCATAGGGGTGGTTGGTACCATTACCTGGGTTGCTCCTTTCACCTGTGTTGGTTTGATTACCTGTGTTGTCCCGACTGCCTCTGTCATGATACCAAAATTATCACGTGCTGAATTTCGCTTTCGGAGTTGTGCAGTCTGCTTAATTGGGTTGGATCGCATCTACAGTTTTCATCTGTCCTAGGTTCCGGCTCCTGACTTGAAGCCATTTTCAAGAACCACTTGAAACTATAGTAACATGACTCGATGACGACTGGTAAGCTACGTGACCACCAAGTCTCGCCAACTTACGACATATTTTCTTTGTTTATTTCCAAGTGAACACTGTCCACTTGAAGTGGAGATCATTACTACAAGTAATGTTATCACGAGTCACTTGTTACAAGTGAATACGCGCCTTACGTATATGCAGGTCAAAGTGGTAGATAAAATACAGCAGTACTTCATTTGCTGGTACCTAATGAGTCATTTGTCATAAAAGGTTACACGCCCTAGGTATCATAATTCGAATATAATTGTCTATCCTCACATCATCTGTCCCACCATCTGAAGTAATCCTAAACCAAATAAAAGAGAAATTAGCGCCTGTAATATGTATGCAGAAGATAAGATTTGCGTTATACTAACATTCGGAAGAAAACCTGACTTTGAAAATATGACCCGACCGAAATCAGAACTCGACTCTCCTGTCTCTTCTGTTACTCTGATTGTGTAGTTGGTAAATGCCTAAAGAATAAGAGGGGTGGATTCAAATCCCGGTCTGGTCACATTTTTCATATCTTTCTAATGTCTTCATACTGCAAACCTAATATTTTGCCTTCGACGTGCTATTCATAGGTACGCGCCGCCGGCCCCCCGGTCGGTACCGGCGCAACAACAGACCTGCATTTCAAATCTGTGACATCTTTGGAAATATTCATTCAAATCACATACTGTAAAGGGCCATATTGATCCATACTGAATGCACAATGTTCCAATGGTACTTAATTGGGTAATGATTAATGCTGTATTGTTTAAAATCGCTTCGTAAAAAAGTGAAGTATCAAAAATTATTATTGTGCGTTATCCCTAAGAGATAGACATATACCATCGCGGGCTTTTTGTAGACTTTAATGAGGTGGAGTACATGTAGTAGTAGAACTGTAGTACATTTTTTGATCTATCTCGTAGGGTTTAGCCAGGGTTTGCAATGTAAGCGCAAAAACATGTGTCTATTTACGACATCACATTAGAAACCTCTAGAATTATCGGTGTTTCTCTACCATCTTATGCATATCATATACATATAAACCTACCTCTTGAATCACTCTATCTACTAAATAAACGCATCAAAGCCCGTTGCGTAGTTTTAAAGATCTTATCTTACATAGGGACAACAGAGGAAAGCGACTTTGTTTTGTACTATGTAGATTGTGTAGAGATACCACAATGTGAATAAATAGCTCCAAATAAATTTATATTTTTCAGGAACGGCATTGTTTTTCATCATTGACAGAGTTGATATTATCGACTATATCGCAATGACGACACCAACTAGGTCAAAGTTCGTTTTCAGAGAACCCAAACTCTCCTATGTCACGAATGTTTTCACTCTTCCATTTGATGATTATGTCTGGGCATCTACTATTGCTCTTGTAATCATAATCGGAATGATGCTTTTCATTATACTCAAATGGGAATCGAAAAAAAAGAACTATCAACAGAAAAAGGTAAGTACGTATTTGGAATGTTCAGTTTCCAAATGTTTTGCTATATCTATTATGCTCTATAAAAAACTTCGAAACCAAAACTAATCGTTTTTAATTCCATTGAAAGAAAAAAAAACTATGATTCTGTTACTTTTCATTAGGTACTTTTGCATATTTTATATATATGTAATATGGTTTTCTATTGTATCAGAAAGTTGTGGTGACAATCTGTGTTGATGAAGTTCACTCAGTATTCATTTGAATATTGAATAAGGATTACTATCAGGTTAACAATATAATAATTGCTCATTAATTTTCGTCACCGATTGTTCAAAAACAGACATGACTGTGAATAGCAATCAATCTTTTGACATGAGATTACTCCCATTATCCTTGTGATAATGAGGAAGGCAAAATGAGAAAAATATTGCTCAGCTAGACCAGGGGTCTTCAAACTTTGAAGCCTTCGGGCCATAATGATTTTTTCAGTTTGTTCCAAGGGCCAGTTTCTGCCTTTAACTAAATTTCTAGACTAGGATTGTCGCAAAGTGCGTGACCTAAGCAAACTTATGCTTTTTTTGCATTTCAATTATTATTGTGTATTGTGACACTCAACGACATCTAGTAGCGAGTAGTGGTACTATGTACTATCTTTTTCAGCTACCCGCTAGGTGGCATTAGGCGTAATTAAATATTTGGAATTACCGCGTTGGTTCGAGAAAGTTCTGGTTCTAGCTAGTGTATTCCGATCACCTCGAGATGACAGTGATAATTGCAAATAAAAAGGCTAGCGGCGTAACTGCGAGTTAGTCTGCGTAGGAAAGGAGAAGGAAGGGAAACTGTTTATTGTGAAATGAAGTAACACCCTTCAATAAAAGTATTTTGATTTGACTTATTGTTTTTATGTGTGATTTGTTAGTATGGAAAAGAAGCAAAAAATCGACAGTGAATGCAGAACATTCCAAGAAAAATGGAACTTTCAGTATTTTGTGAATGAGTCCAGTAATAAGGCGCTATGTTTTATTTGTAATGAAACCATAGCTGTTCTCAAAGACTATAACATTAAACGACACTATGAATCGAAACATCTTCAAAGTTACTTCAAGTATACAGGAAGTTTGCGGGAGGAAAAATTTTGAGCTTTGAAACGCGGACTCAAATCGTAGCAATCTTTGTTTACCAAAGCGAATACTGAACAAGAGATCTGCAACTCGCGCCAGCTTTCGTGTGGCTCTTGAAATCGGAAAACGTGGCAAACCATTCACCGATGGAGAAATGATAAAAGAATGCTTGATTGCAGTAGCCGAAGAAATATGCCCCGAAAAGGTAAATTTATTTAAAAGTGTCAGTTTGTAAGCAAACACCGTGGCTTGGAGGGTGCAAGACATCGCAGAAAATATATCATCTCAACTGTCTGACAAAAATGGACATCATGAGTGGTTTTTTCTAGCATTGTATGAGTCAATGGATGTGTCAGATACTGCTCAGGTGTTGATTTTTATTCGCGGAGTAGATAAAAGATATGAAGTGTATGAAGAACTTCTTGATATTGATAGTATTCACGGCACGACAACTGGGGCAGATATTTTTAAGGGAGTTGAAAATGCCAATAATAAAAAGAACCTTCGATGGAGAAATTTGAAATCTATAACAACTGATGGAGGCAAAAATATGTATGGTAAAAATAAAGGAGTGGTTGCACTTGTGTCAAAGGCTGTAGAAAATGATGGTGGTTCAAAACCATTAGTCTTACATTGTATCATTCATCAACAGTCTTTGTGCGGAAAATGTTTGGATATGTCTGAAGTTCTAAAACCAGTCATATCAGTTGTTAACTTTATCAGATCCACTGGGCTGAATCACCGACAATTCCGCGAGTTTATTCAACAGATTGGAGAAAATGATTTACCATATCATACTGCCGTACGCTGGCTTAGTTGCGAAAAAGTCCTTAAGCGCTTTTTTGAACTTCGAGCAGAGATCGAAATTTTTTTAAATGAGAAGCAGCGCCCTTTTGCCGATTTAAAAAATGGTGAATGGATGTGGAAGTTAGCCTTCTATGTCGATTTGACAAATCATATGAAAGAACTGAATTTGAAATTACAAGGAGAAAATCAGCTTCTCCCTGATTTATACACCAATATCAAATCCTTCAGGCAGAAAATAATACTATTTCAATCGCAATTACGTAAAAAATGTTTCACACATTTTGAAACATGTAAAATATTAAGCCACACTACAGAGACTGAATTTTCCGTCAATTTTGCAATCGAAATTTTGAGTGCTTTGAAGATAAATTTTGATACTTGTTTTTCAGATTTTGATGTCATTGCGAATGGAATTAAGCTTTTTCAAAATCCTTTTGATTCTGACATTGAAACCCTGGCTCCGGAAGTCTAAATGGAAATTGTTGATTTACGGTGCAGTGATATGCTTAAGAACAAATATCAAAATTCATCTTTGTTGGAATTTTATAAGTGTCTTCCACTGGAACAATTCGATAATTTGCATGAATTTGCTTGTGGGTTGTTTTCTGTTTTTGGTACTACTTACTTGTGTGAGAAAACGTTTTCCAAGATAAAGTACACAAAGAATGTTTACAGATCTCAATTAACCGATGAGCATCTTAAATCTCTTTTGGTAATTGGTACAAGTAAAATTGATCCACAACTACACCTGTCGGTGGAAAATCACAATTACACACAAGCCAGTCTCTATATACCTACACAGTAGGTATATAGAGACTGGCTTGAACGTTTGAAGTTCCATTTACTTTAGATTCGTTTACGGCCAGTCTTCAAGCATAGCCCACTGACTAATAAGAAATTCATGCACAAAAGTTACTTTCAGATACAAACTGAAAAAAAAAACCTTCTCGAAAAAACTAATTTCATATAAACAATGAATGACAGGAATGAAAAAGTACTTTTTTTCGTATAGAGTTCACAAGTGACTTCAATGCTTGGTCTACATATCTTTGTTGAAAAGTTCATTTTGAAGTTGATTACATTCCTTCTTCAATTTAAAAGTGTCTTACAATTTTCTTGAATGAAAATGGAGGAGTCAAAGCCGGAACCTTTTTTGTTTTTTCGAAAATCAATCTCTATTTCAAAATACCCCTCAAAATTTATATGATTTACGTTTCGAAAATCAAAAATTGGTCTACAGTACTGCTTGAAAATCGTTTTCTTATACTATTTTGTAACATCATCTTTACCTATCAATAAAAAGGAACAAAATATATCTGACTAATAATTATTTTCACTTGAAGTTCTTGTTAAATACTCTTCGTGAGAAAAACAATAGCAGAATCAATACTGCTGACCGCTCTGGATCAAATGATTCCATACAGTCTATCTCGTCTTGTATTTGTAAATCTTTTGCTGGAAAAATTCCTCACTAGTTTACTTTGTAGTAAATGTTCAAGAGGTAGCAAAACCGAATGTAAATTTCTGGAACTTCAACTAGCATTGCCTAATATGACTAATAACCAGTCCTTGCAAAACGTATTGTTAAATCATCTGAAAATGGAAATTTTAATAGGTGATGATCGACTGTATTGCCAATCATGCGCCGAAATAACTGACTGTTATAAGAAAACAAGTATATCTCAGGTCAATCTAATAAAACTGATGATTTTCAAACAAGACTCAATCTCTGACGGAAGCACCAAACACTTACAAAGGTTCGAAATAGATGAAGACTTCAATCTAACAAACCACTATTATAATCTTCATGCAGTCATTGTTCACTGTGGTTCTGGCGTTGAATCTGCTCATTATTACGCCTTGCTCAAAGACGAAACGGACTGGTTTAAGTTTGACGATAGTCGTGTCACTAAGTGTTCTGGCGATGTATTCTGGAAACACCATAAATTTTGCAACAGATGTGGTGCTGCAGATTTTTCCGGGTTTTCTTGCAGCTTGCAGCTGGAAAAGCAAATGCGTCACTGGAATCAATGAAGTCGCCACGGAGCGCCAATTATTTTTTGTGGTTGTTTTATAATTTCATAATTTGTATTTTGAAAGTGTTTTGAATTTTGAAATATATTATTTTTTCACAAATTGATGGAGAAATGAAACTTTCTATGTTTTTTACCACAAATGTGGTAATGCCATTTTCAGAAATCAATCAGGTTTTTTCCAAAACTAACAATAAATAGACATATTTTATATCATAACAGTCATTATACCAGCTGGGAAATTTGCATGCCACATTCAATCTTTCCTTAAAGATCCACCACATTTCATAAAGCATATCCGATTTAGTTTCATTTAGCCAATACTGATGCATATTTTATTAAATTTTTTTATACACAGGAAAATCCAACAATACCAGGACTAGAGGACTCTGTGAGTGGTGTTGCCCTCTTTTCGTTTGGGGCATTTTGCCAACAAGGAGCACCATCTATACCATTGAGCATTCCTGGAAGAATAACCACGATAATGCTCTTCATTTCTTTCATGTTCCTCTATACCTCCTATTCGGCGAATATTGTTGCCCTTCTTCAGTCATCCTCAACTAGCATTCAAACTTTGGAGGACTTGCTCAAATCACGACTACAAGTAGGAGTAGATGACACTGTGTTCAACAGATTTTACTTTCCTGTGAGTTTTATTTCAGCTGATATGGGTGATAAATGAAACATGCAATGATTCAGAATTAGTACCGCTCTCAGTACCAATACTGTTACACTCTTCTAGATGCGTTTCTCCACATAATTCGATTTGAAGTTGGGTTCGAGTCATTTACTGAAGAAGACTAGGTGTATTCAACTGCGACTCTTCAATTTATGAAAACTTCAGATTATACACTTCGAAAAACAGATTCGCATCATTCTTGGGAATATAAAGAGATCTGGTCATTTATACTGAGAAATTTCAGGAATAGTTGCTGGTACTACTATACCTAACGTTCACATGTTCAATTTGTAATATACAGTGCATTCTATTTAAAACGAGCCACTTTAGGTACAATGATTTGCAGGAAAAATTAAAAAACACGTCAACCATACTAAACAGAATGACACATTTGATGTTAGTTTCCTTATAGCACTTATGTCACCATTTGTTTTAATGGATCAATTGTTTTGCATTATCGGATTTTCCGTATGTTCAATGATAATTATCCAGGAAAAAATGTACGACACAAATATGTTTCGGAATTATTGAACAAATTTATGGAAACTGGATCTGTTAACAATAAAAAGCATAACCGTTCAGGAGTTGTCAACGAAGAAGCTATTTGTAGTGCAGTTTCAGGGCTCGTTGGACTAATGGAAAATTCGCAATCTCTCACTAAGTTAGTTCGAGAATCAGGAGTCGTACAAATGTTTTTAGGGTCCTTCATCAGTACAAATTTCATCCATATAAGATTAGACATGATGAACGAAGATGATTTTCATAAACGTATCGAGTTTTGTGAAAGTCTCACTGAACGAATCAACTGCCATCAGAATTTCTTGTATTGAATTTGTTTTTCGGATGAATGTACGTTTAGTTTGAATGAAGAGGTAAATCGGCAAAATTATCGATATCGGAGTGATACGAATCCTCATTTATATCGTCGAATTCATACCCAACAACCTTGAAAACTGAATGTTTGGGCAGGAATTTCAGGTGACTACATCATAGAACCTTTTTTTATCGATAATAATGATAATTCAACCAGTGATGAATATTTGGATACGTTGGATAATTGAATAATACCGTGCATCAATAGGGCAATTGAGGAGGTTATGAATTTATTCTAAAACGAAATAGTTTTTCAGCAGGATGGTGCAACTCCTCATTATACAGCTCCAGTGCGACAATTTTTGGATGATCATTCTCCAGGTCACTAGATTGGCAGAAGAGGCTTTATAGAATGGCCACCAAGGTCTCCGGATCTCACTCCTGTAGATTTCTTTCTATGGGGTCATTTGAAGTCTGAAGTGTATGAGATATAATTGATAACATTGGAACATTTGAAAGAGAATATTATGAGGCATTGCAGTGAATTAACTGCCGAGATTATCAACCACGTGAGGGCGGCAATAGAAGCTAGTTTATATCATTGTATGGAAGTTGATGGAAACGTTTTTGAACATTTAAAAAATATTTTTTTTTCTCATTGTCCAGTCATCAGATTTTATTTTGCAAATCATTCTTTCAAAAGTTTATACTTTATTGAAAGCCGTTCATCATGGAACATCTGATAATGCAAAACAATATAGGGTGATCCATTCAAAAAAATTGGTGACATGCTTTGGGGGTACGATAGGGAAAGTAACATCAAATGTTGATATGTCAAAATGTGTCCCCCTGTATACTATTGTTGACGTGTTGTTTTTTTTTTTCCTTAAAATCATTTTACCAAAAGTTATTCAGGGTGGCTCGTTTTGAATGGAATGCACTGTAAACATAACGGAATGGTTCTGTATGCAGCCTTCGAAACAATAAGGGCTTTGGATTTCCTTATTCATATTGTTCGTAACAATTAGACAGAGTTGATTTTGAATTGAACTTCGAAGACTTTTTTCAAATGGCCAACAGATTTGTTTGCGATTTCAATAATGTAAGATACAAAAAGAGTTTGAAGATACAAAAACTACTCAATTACGAGTATGAGTTACTAAAATTAGACGGTCTGTGGTGAGAGATTCATCGGTCAGTCTCAGCTTGATTGAATATTTTGTGGAAAATAATCGCTTGATGGGCGTGAAAATAAAATATCATTATTTTTGGAGTTCTTTGCTGCTAGTTGAAGGACAACTTTCTGAAGACAGGAAAAACAACGGTTGGTTCGATGGTTGTTTCAACCAAATTACTGAAATATTCACTCTCGAACATGTTAAAAACATAAGAATATAGGATCGGAAATTGAAATTGAAACACACCTTATCCTTAGTGAATATCGTTTCGATCGAAATGTACTGTTTGTAATACAAAAGTTTTTTATCTATGGCACGATGAATACACACAAATGAACAGTTTTTGTGGTCTATGAATCACCATTATTGATACTCCATAATTCAATTCACGAGAATCATATTCAGTGGAAATGATTTGCTGCTAAAAAGGAATCATTCTTTGAGAAGGTTGGAAGAATTAAACAAATATTTTTGATAATTTTTCAATATTCATTCAAATAAAAATTGATTTTCATCCTCTTCTGGAGAGAGCAAAGTACTGCACTGGTGGCGATGGAGGTGTGCCCATAAAAATGCTCACTCGTGATTATTCTGCACTCCTGCTGGGCCATTCTGATTGTTCTGCACTGTGACTAGGTTGTTCTGATTGATTCACGTTTTTGACTGGTATGTGTAGACCAATTAGAACGGCCTAGTAACAATGCCGACTAATTAGAATAACCAGTCAGAAGTGAGTATTTTCATGGATACCTCGTCATCGCTCCCACCATCACCTCACCATCGGCCTTCCGCCGTCCCACTATTATTCCTACCACCCTCTAGAAGTATTAATACTAGTGAACACGTAGCTCGTCAGTCAGTCATGGCTGAAACTTCAAGATATAACTTTCGTTTTCGCAGCCAATGCACATTTCACTGATTATGTCTTTGGTAGTAGCATATGGAACGTTCAGAACTTTAAGTTAAATTCTATTATGGCCTACTTGTCCCGATGTTGTTCTCTTCGATCGAGATTTCGGGCGTGAAAGTCCATTTATTCACAAAACTGATTGAATACCAGTTGATTCATCTATAAATCAACAGTATATTGAGGCTCATTATTCTCTATCTTTACTGGGGTAGACATTTTATAATTAAACTAGTCTAGCAGTCATATTAGTGAATCTATATTCTGAATCTTGGAGTAAATCATGACTGATCATTATTTCAAACCGCTTGCATTGATATTTGATCGTGGAAAATGATGAATATTCATTTATCAAAGTGATTTTATAGATATTTCAACAGGTTTGTGGTGGAATTAGCAAGTACTTGATGAAAATTCAGAAATAATACTATGTATGAAAACACTGAAAATCACTCAATGAAGTGTTACTTCGATGATTCAACAGGTTTTTAAAACAGCTGAACAAAAAATTAAGCATGATATTTGGAAATATTCATCAAATTTTCCATATATTCTTCTAGTTCAATCGTGCAAGTATGTTATTGGTGAAGAAGGTAATTTACATAGAAAATGTTATTTTCAAAAGAGTGGTTCAACTAGCTTCGCAATCTTCAAATCTCGGGTAAAATAGTCAAATTCCATTCATCAAATTTTTTTTAATTCATACAATTCAGAATGCTTCAGAACCTATAAGAAGAGCTATTTACTTACAAAAAGTGGCCCCTCCTAATAAAAATGATAATTTCATGCCAATTGAGGAAGGTGTGAGAAGGATGAGAGAAGGTCTCTTCGCATTCCATATGGAAACCGGACCAGGATATAAACTCGTAGGTAAGGAATAATAGTGATAACATATCGAACAAGTTGGATAAATATAAATTGATGGGGACTGTAACAGTGATGATTATCACATCAACGCATTCTCTTCCACAATCTCACACACATGAACTGTTAATCTGTGGGTTGTTTGTGATGAGAGTTATTGAACTATTTTGGAATTCATATGTCATAATAATTAAATAACTCATACCATATCTTCACACACATTTCATCCAGTAGTTTACTCAGACGAAACGCTCTCAATGATTATGTAGTACCAACACCGAAGCGATTGAATTACTGATTCTTCACAGGAATCTACTGAACAAATGCCTCCAATCCGAAAATGAAAACTATTGATTTATTAGCAGTTAGTCAGAGTATCAAATACAAAGTTCAAACGCTCTATATCTTCCTTCCAAGGAATTATATGGAAGAACCATATGAATAATACCTTCAGAAAAAGAAAGTTATCAAACAATTGTTTTTTTTTGCCGACGTTTAGAATTTTATTAAATTATTCTTCAGAGCTCGAAAAGTAGTTTTCAAAAGAATAACTGCTGTTTAGAATCAGGGACGAAATTTGGAGAATTTTTTTTTGTTTCATTCACTTTATAGATAAAAACGTAAAGAGATATAAAAACACTCGCTCCCTAAAAAACTGTACTCTGATTACTGCTCAGCTCGGTCAATTCTTTCAGTTGAAACTATTGTAATTTATTTGTCTTAGTTCAACTGAACAGTTCAGTTCACCTGGGACTGAGACACACGCGCACAATGTTTACTGACAGTTTTGGCTGTTTAGTTATAGGTTTGTTACGATTCTAACATCCGAAACTGTTTGGAAACTACGCAAGACATGATGCGTACAAGCAAAAAATTTCAAACAGTCCGAAATAGTCTCGGACACTTGGTTAAACCAGAACGCATTCTGAAGAGACCATTGTGCCACCTGTCGTATATATGACGAAATAAAAACCAGACAATACTGTTGATCATGTCCATTTTGTTATGTAGCGTATCCTTGTAGTCAGTTAAAATGTTATCTAACCTCAATCATCAATTATTCATATCAAATAAATAAAAAAACATCCTAGAAAATAGCCCAAACAAATGTCCACATGAATGCGCATGAGCAACGGGAACAGTTCTCAACAGTTCAGACTTGAGAGCAAGAACGATTCGGGTCGGTTCAAGATCATGATACTATAACCATAACCATATTATGGTTATAGTATCATGGTTCAAGATAGTGTAGGATCATTTCGCAGTCGAAACCAGAACAGAGTTTTCATCAATCCGAAACTATTAGCAATAAACCATAACGCTCTATATCAACTGCGCATAATCCTAACGTCCTAGAACCTGAATTTCGTAGAATCAGAACAAACCTCATAACTGTTAATTATAACTTCACGTGGTTGTCTGGTATAATTTTCCTCATGAGAATATTATAATACTATCTGAGCTTGCAAGAGATCTTTTGATCGGTCATTACATTTTACCATTCATTACAATATTATTATAACATCTCAAAAATCATCTGTAAAACGATTTTCAGCCGAAATATTCGAAGAAAGTGAAAAATGTGGCCTCAAGGAGATTCAGTATTTACAAGTAGTTGATCCCTGGTTGGCAATACAGAAAAATTCATCCTACAAGAAATATTTGAAAATTGGGTAAGAACAGTTGTTATACATTTTTTTTACTACTTGGGCTTATTGCGTTTTACTCCCATTTTTTCGTGAAATCTCACTCAACAATTTTGTTTCCTTTTCTGATTTCTACAGATATCTTGCTGGATGTATCTAATATTTGTTTCTGTAATCCAGTGCCCCACATTCGTATGAAATGTGACAAGCTGTTTCTATCCCTTTGTGAGTAGTACTGTGATTGTTCTGAGACAATCCCTATTTTTTTGAAGCAGTCCACCTCTCTTCTCAGATGGCTCCTTCATAAAGATTTCTCCGTGTGTGCTTCCGAGTTTATTCTCCCACAACTAGATAAGGCCTATATAAGGAATTATTAATCCGTGTCTGGTACATATCAGGTCTTTCATTGCCTTCTATATCCGAGTGCCTTAGTACACAATATACAGGCTGATTCACGGTGGATGGCACATTAGACGTTTCTGGTGAACCAGACAACGGATCACTTTGAAAATTTAATGGAGGGCATATTCGGACATTCTCTAGCCAACTAAAATATTTCCGACAATGCGGTGTTGCCGCTCTGTATATAATATTATTTTTGGAATCTCCAACAATTGCCCGACAACTTTTCTCGATATTTCCCTATACCTATCTGTTACCGTTTTCGAAATAAAAATTAATTTCAATTTTTTTCTTCGAAAATCATGACTTCTAAAAATGCCGATATCTTTTAGTTAAAAAGTACTATGATATCGAAATTTGGTTTGGCCATGATTACTATTTGACAGTAGCGTTGTGACATTCTCCTAATAATATCGACATTTTCATCACTTCAGAAGTTGCAAATACCTTCAAAACGATGGAACAAAACTATTCAAACGAAGTTCTTATGAATTTGTTTATTATTTTTGGACAGTGTGACAAAATTATCAGCAGAACATGTAGATAGTTCAATGAAATGTATCCGAATCTACCGCCAATGAACCTCAAGAAATTTATACGAATTCAGAACAATTTCAATGCATTTGGATCAACTTTAAAAGCACCAAGAAACTTGCTTCGACCCGTAACTTTCGAAGACAACCAGATTAATGTCTTAGCATATTTTCACGCATTTCCCGAGTCATCGATAAGAAGTGCTGAAGAAGATTTGGGTATAAAATATTCATCGGTTCAAAGAATCTTGCGAAGACATAAAATGCATGATTATAAATTCACCAAAATTCAAGCAATGAAGCCTCAAGATCCTCAACAGAGAGTAGAATTTTGTGAAATGTTGTTGACACGCATTCAAGAAGATCCACTTTTTTTAAATAAAATTATTTGGACTGATGAATCAAAATTTTCGAGAGAAGGGATTTTCAATAGAAAAAATCGTCATTATTGGTCCAGTGAAAATCCTCACGTCACAAAAGAAGCCGGATTTCAAGAAAAATTTAGTTTTAATGTCTTCTGCATGTTGATGGACAACAAATTGAGATACGTGATATACGAGGAGTCATTAACATCCAGAAGCTACCTGAATATTTTGGAGAATACTGTAGACAGTTTCGTGGATAATCTGCCACTCGAAGATTATCGAAACTGTTGGTACCAACTAGACGGAGCTCCTGCACATTGCACAAGAGAAGTGAGCGGAGAACTGGATAGACTATTTGACGATCGGTGGATGAGGCCCTTGGGACCATGGAATTGGCCAGCGAGATCACCCGATCTTAATCCAGTAGATTTTTATTTGTGTGGAATGTTTAAAGAAAAAGTTTACAAAATACCCGTGCGTTCGAGAGATGAATTGTTAGAAAGGATTGCCCAAACATTTGAAGATTTGGATCCCAATGAAATCAGATCTGCCACCACGAAAGCAGTCAACACACGCATTTTAAAGTGCTTGGAAGTGAACGGCCAGCGATTCGAACATATTTTGAAATATTTCACATTATTGTTTTACTTTTTTATAATTATTCATATCAATATTTCCAATTTCAAGTTTCTTGGTGCTTTTTTAAAGTTTATCCAAACATATTGAAATTGTTCTGAATTCGTATAAATTTCTTGAGGTTCATTGGCGGTAGATTCGGATACATTTCATTGAACTTTCTACATGTTCTGCTGATAATTTTGTCACACTGTCCAAAAATAATAAACAAATTCATAAGAACTTCGTTTGAATAGTTTTGTTCCATCGTTTTGAAGGTATTTGCAACTTCTGAAGTGACGAAAATGTCGATATTATTAGGAGAATGTCACAACGCTACTGTCAAATAGTAATCATGGCCTGCTTATCAAATACCGAATGGAAATACCATTCTGAAGGGACATTTTCACAAATAAATGTTCATAAGTCCGAAACTTGACTAGTTAGGTATAGGTATGATATACATAGAAAGAAAGCAAATTTCAGCAGCTTTCCGAATTTTCAATAATATACAGGGTGTTCCATTTAAAATAATCAAATTTCAGCAACTTTTTCAAGCAAACGAAAAAACTGTATTTTTTTACCACCCTGTATTGAAGTAACGGAGATTAGGGTGACGTGTGGGAAGTGTTCAAGTATCACCTAACTCCAAACCAAATTTCGATATCATAATACTTCTTAACTAAAAGATATCGGCATTTTTAGAAGTCATGATTTTCGAAGAAAAAAATTGTAATTGTTGAAAACGGTAACAGATAGGTATAGAAAAATATCAAGAAAAGTTGTCGGGCAATTGTTAGAGATTCCAAAAATAATATTATATACAGAGTGTTCCATTTGAAAAATCAAAGTTGCTACTGCTTTCTAATAGAAGCGGCAACACCGCATTGTCGAAAATATTTTAGTTGGCTAGAGAATGTCCGAATATGCCCTCTATTAAATTTTCAAAGTGATCCGTTGTCTGGTTCATCAGAAACGTCTAATGTGCCATCCACCGTGAATCAGCCTGTATAGTCAATTCGTTTCGTTCTGCTACTTTCTTCAATTCTTCACGGTATTCCCAGACCAGTTCTCGTCACTTTTGAGATCGTCAGTGCCCTAAATGCAGTCTGGCTCACTGAAAATATTAAAAAATAATAATAATCTGTCATCGGCATAATCAACTATTTTGGCAAAGCTATCTGATTCAAATACGTCGATTATGAATATTGAAAAAAATTAGTCTAGTACTGTTTCTGCAGTTGGATACACTGTGCTGATGATGCCAATAGCCAGAAACACGTTTCCGCGGTTTGCCAATAATTTTTCTTGATTGCTGTTCTGACTAATACTTTCCTATTTGAATTAAATCATATACACTCGATAACACCGCCATTCTTATATTTATATCCTGTAGCTGCCCCTGTGGTGATGTTAGGATATCGTAGAAATTCTAGGCTCCTGTTATTGATTCCGTTCTTATGTGCTATTTTCCCACTTTTTGGCAACCAAGTGTTGCCCATCCCTGCACATGGCTACACCGCGCTGATGAGGCCAATAGCCAGAAACACGTGTCCGCGGTTCGCGCAATACAATATATAATTGTGTTTTTTATGTGTTGGATTATTTATGTAATGTCATCATTAGTTATTTGTTATTTGTTTGTTTTGATACGTTGTTATCGGAAGTTAACCATATCTCGTTTCAGGTTGAGGAAAATTCAAGAAAGTGGTCTTCAAGCAAGAGAAGTTGGTTTGATATATACAAAAAAACCGATATGTGCTAACAGAGGTTCAAGTTTCATAAGCGTTGGTTTAGTAGACTGTTATCCTGCAGCTGTAGTTTTGGCAAGTGGTGCTATTATTTCTATCTTGGTTTTGTTGATAGAACTAGTGATTCATCATAGGTAGGTACCCCTTAGCTACAAAATACTAGGGTTACTTCATTTCAGATTTCAATTGAAAAGTTTCAAAAATTCAATTTTTTTTTTATCAGAAATTCATTCAGATTATTTCGATGATAGAAATATTTCAACGCTGAAATCGAAATATCAACCTTTATTCAATTATTGCAAAAAACTGAATGTGTTTGATGACATGCCTTATTGAAGCTCAAAGATTCAAACCTCTAATGTCTGAAAAATATTTGGAATTCAGAAGAAGATGATTTAGTAGAATGGGTAAGGACATGAACGATGTGCAAACAATGTGGAAATTCAAGTCCAATCATCTGTGAAAGAAACAAATTATTGTGATCTATGATGGAAATTATTTGAGAAGCGATTGAATATGATGACCACTGTCAAATAATTCGACCTCCTGAGATTTCCCATGAAAATGTGTATTCATAAACCAAATTTAGTAAATTATCACTAGATTTTGACGAACAAATAAATGATTGTTTCGCGACAGAAGCAATTTGGTAGTTGTCGTAATACATTGATCTATTTACACCTTCTTATCCATTCTGATGATTTTTTCCAATTATTGTTAACATTTGTTTTTCTCCCCTATTTCTCAGACATTTTGATTGAGTGAAAAAGAGCAGGTTATTATTTTCTATTGCAAGTATGCTTCGAGCTTTCACTTCCGGTTCAGTGTCCTTAAGGTTTTGAAACATCGCATCGTGAATCTCTACACTGACTTAGATGAAAGGAACAGATCCGATTCCTTTTGTCGTAAGGAAGAAATATCACTGGTTATTATAGCTTCTCTTTCTCCTGGGCCTTCTTCACCTTCTTTCGTTTTCCTCTCTTTCTCTTTTAAACAATATTTGTTCTTCAACGTGTTGCAATAGTGATTTTATTGAGAGTTTTCTTGACGTGGCCGAGTTTATTATGAAACCTTCCCTAGACTTGCAATCAGTCTATGCAGTCTTACAAGTAAACCAGTTATTATCAGATAGGTTGAGTTAGGTTAGGTATGGTCCAAAGTGAATGGGTCTATTCGACCCTCCACCACCACACGCAAGAGTTTATTGTGGCTTACTCCTATTCACACTCGACCAAATAAACACAGCTTCTAAACGAAACCGATTAGTTTGTATTGTGAGTGGTCTTTAAAGTCAGATGTTAAGAGTACAGCTCTGCTGAACGCTAAAAACCTTATTTGGACCCCAGCTGGGCAGGCACAAAGTATGGGCTCTGCTATTTCATCATTTCATAGGCAGAGGTGACACACACTGTCTTCCAACAGTCATAGTCTCTGCATATGATGATTCAAATCACAGCGACAGTGAGAAGGCCTGTTATACATCGTAGTTCATCCCTACTGTAGTCCAACAACTGGTTGGTATCAAGCTTCAAAGGGTGAATAAATGCCTTGGAGTGAGCCAATCCTGGAAGATTTTGCCAGATGTTTATAAATCTTCTTGCCATCCAGGTGTACAATCTTTGTATGGCAAAACCTAAAGCGATGCCAATGGTTCTGGTCAGATGAAGCTGCTTGCAGCACCCTCCTTTGCAAGGCAGTCAACAGCTTCGTTGCCTCCCAGGCTAGTATGGCCAGGAATCCAGACCATAAACAATATGTTAGGTCTTTCTATTGAGACGAGTCGTTTTTGGCAATTTGTCACCAATTTAGACGTTGCTCGGTAGGAGCCAAGAGCTTCCAACGCCGCTTGACTGTCCGAGAATATTTTTATTGACTTGTGTATGAGGTTGGATTCTTCCAATCTCTCCGCACACAATTCAATAGCGTAAATTTCCACTTGAATTACAGTCGCATAGGTTCCTAGGCAGGTTGATATCTCTGTTCTGGGTCTGTAACTGAAAACACCTGCACCAGAATCGAAAAGTGTTTTTGATCCATCTGTGAACCAACTACTATCTGCTCCTAATATTTCCTTCTCCCAGAGGATCCAGTCTTCTTTACTTCGGAACAGTAGTTTATAAGGCAGTTCGTAGTTGACAGTTGGAGGCATAAAGTCAGAGGTCATTTGCAGAATGCTATAACTTCCAGTGTCAACCAACAGTCTATTGCAATCTGCCTTAAATTGATTTGTGCCATTGGCAATGTGCACAATTCTATATGCAGTCCATCTAGCCTCTCTTCTCAGAAAAATTTGGAGAGGTGGAAGATCTATGGCCGCTGACGGTGTGATACTGATTGCACCACTGATGGCCAGACAAGCCTGTCTCTGAAAGCCAGAGAGCTCCGCCGGGCCGTAAAGCCTTCGGCTACCAGGCAATTGCACCATAAGTGATCACTGGTCTGACAATCATCACATAAATTCAATGGATTTGTTTGACACCTAAACCCCATGTTTTACCACAAATCCTTTGACATGTCCATAGGGACAGTCTGGCTTTGTGTAAAACTGTTTCCAAGTGGGCGTTTCAGGTGAGTTTTTTATCAAGGACAATGCCAAGATATTTCACCTCCGTTCCAATTGGAATGACCTCACCACTGAGGAAAAGTGGCGTTAGATTGTCCAATTTTCTCCTCCTGATGAAGGCAATCATCACAGTTTTGCTTGGGTTGACAGACATCTGCTCCCTCAAGCACCAACTGTGAACAACGTCCATCGTGCTTCGAAGGATATTACAAGCCACCCTTTCCGACCGTGACCTTACCAAGATGATAAGGGCATATGCATAATCTTGCAGATCTAGTTTTCTTCTGCCGAAGGCATCAAGCAGATTATCTATTGAGAGCGACCACAGAAGGGGAGCATCAGATAGGTAGATATGGAAATAGATGTGCTATTTCCTCCTTTCAGCATTATTCAAATTATATTTTACTTCAAGAATTTCATTTAATTTTCATTCGATTACATATAGGAAACGGGCTCAGTTCCACACAAAATAAAATATTGTTCAGAATTCGTGCCACTTCTCAACAACAATGTGTCCACGTGCATAACAACAAGACTGCTTTCGATCGTAGATTATTTATTATTTATTGAAGTTTATGTTAGTTCCTCAAAATATATTTGGTCATCTTATAATAATTGTTAAAACTTTATTCATATTTAATATTCATGCTGCTTAATATTATGTCTCATTTGCAGAAATGCATTGATTGAGATGAAGAGATTACCTCAGTGGCCATACCTGAAATAGAAACCACGAAGAAATATTCACGATTTAGACTGTGCTACTGTACTATAATTGGGTATTCTGGAATAAACATATCTGAATTTTTCCGAATGTTTTGTGAACGTGTCACGCCTTTTATTGAAAAGTAAAATACGAGTTGATACGGTCTTTTCTCTGTATGCCATACAGGGCGTTTCAAATTCGATCCTCACCATTGAGATCTCGGAAACTATGAGATATACGAAGATGGTTGAATTGGAGTAAAGAAGCGCATTCATCTGACAAACAATATGCCCTTGAGAAAGTTCTGAAATTTCGAGTATATCCGGAGATATCCGGAAAAAACAGAAACTCCGAAAAATGGTTTTTATTTTTTTCCGGCTTAATTTTTCAAAGGATTCGAAAATGAATTGCACTTTCACATTGCCCCTTTTTACCTGCTATATAATGGTGTATTCAGATTTGCTATCCGACGTTTCGTCTTCCGGCCACCATCATCAACTTTTTCTCACGGGCGCTACATTGGATTTTTTCTGTTTTGGATAAAACCAAAGTTTACCTTTTCAATGATGTATCATAAGTTAAAATTCTTTATCTTAAAATTGGAGATATTGAAAAAAATTTATTCTTATCATAATAGGCTTTGACTTCGATGTTTCTGAATTTGACTTTCAATTTGTTACACTTAATGATATTTTGTTATTCTACAAGTCTTTGAATTTCAATACAAGTGAACATTTCGCTTCATTTTTATTTTTCATTGCTGCAAAAGTTTGAAACCTAAAAACTAAAAACTGAAAACTGAAAACTGAAAACTGAAAACTGAAAACTGAAAACTGAAAACTGAAAACTGAAAACTGAAAACTAAAAACTAAAAACTAAAAACTAAAAACTAAAAACTAAAAACTAAAACTAGAAACTAGAAACTAGAAACTAGAAACTAGAAACTAGAAACTAGAAACTAGAAACTAGAAACTAGAAACTAGAAACTAGAAATTAGAAACTAGAAACTAGAAATTAGAAACTAGAAACTAGAAACTAGAAACTAGAAACTAGAAACTAGAAACTAGAAACTAGAAACTAGAAACTAGAAACTAGAAACTAGAAACTAGAAACTAGAAACTAGAAACTAGAAACTAGAAACTAGAAACTAGAAACTAGAAACTAGAAACTAGAAACTAGAAACTAGAAACTAGAAACTAGAAACTAGAAACTAGAAACTAGAAACTAGAAACTAGAAACTAGAAACTAGAAACTAGAAACTAGAAACTAGAAACTGAGAACTGAGAACTGAAAACTAAAAACTAAAAACTAAAAACTAAAAACTAGAAACTAGAAACTAGAAACTAGAAACTAGAAACTAGAAACTAGAAACTAGAAACTAGAAACTAGAAACTAGAAACTAGAAACTAGAAACTAGAAACTAGAAACTAGAAACTAGAAACTAGAAACTAGAAACTAGAAACTAGAAACTAGAAACTAGAAACTAGAAACTAGAAACTAGAAACTAGAAACTAGAAACTAGAAACTAGAAACTAGAAACTAGAAACTAGAAACTAGAAACTAGAAACTAGAAACTAGAAACTAGAAACTAGAAACTAGAAACTAGAAACTAGAAACTAGAAACTAGAAACTAGAAACTAGAAACTGAAAAACTCGAAACTGAAAAGTGAAAAGTGAAAACTGAAAACTGAAAATTAAAAACTAAAAACTAAAAACTAAAAACCGAAAACCGAAAACCGAAAACCGAAAACGGAAAACCGAAAACTGAAAAAAAATATGTCATAATCATGAATGAGCCCACCTACGTTAGATTACTTGTATCTACTTCAATAAAACATTTCTAGATTCAACTCGTTTTCATTCCACCTCAAGAATTCAATGTTTTGTTTTATAACAGTCTGAACGTATTCAGAGATATATGGACAATCGCAGATATCTTGTGACGTCACAGTAGCTGTCGACAAACGCATAGTTTTGAAGTCGTGTATGTTGATAACGGTAGATACTATCGATTTGAAATTTTTGTCATACTATTCTCAATGACAAGTACTATCGAATAAAATATTTGATCACGTAATATAAAAACACATTCAGAAATGTCCCATAATGTGTTTTCTCTATCATGACAAGAAATCACATCCGATTGTTGCGAATATCTTCAAGTTTTTTTCCGCTAAGCTTTGATAACAGTAGTTGGTATTTTCAATGTCCAATTTTCAAGGGTTTTTTTTTTACAGTTGGCAGGGGCATGTGGAAAAAGCAGATGTTTCATTGATGATCATAAAATAATATGTAGTGATATTAACGGGATAAGGCAAAATAAATTCACAGTCGAAAAAGTAATAGAAATTTCATTTTATTTCATACAGTATATATCTATTTACCCTTATTTTTCAACGCATTTGTCTACCAAACATTTCGTTTTTATGAGGTTTTTGTAGAATGTCGCTGATTTCTTTGGTGTCCTAGTTCTATTGGGACTATTGAAGTCTACGTTATAGAGGCCAAACTTGTTCCTGGAAACCAAATTATATAATTTTTTATAAAAAAAAAAATCGATGAAACGTTTGTGTCATCTAATATGATTAATGGATCCCAAGAAAAAATCAGTCAAATTATTCATTGAAAATATATTTTGATTGAACATTTAATAGATATAGTATCCGACGACAGATGATTTGTTGTTTTGAAGTCGTACTTTGAATCTGGTAAGTCATTCAAAATTATAGCACCCCATCAATTTTTTTTCAGTTATTTCATTGGTTTTGAAATTTTGGGTTTACTATGAATGGTGAATATTTACTTCATCGTTGTTTTGTCCCAATTGTACAACTTTTTTAATTTCCAATTAAATTGGCAGATAAATCACCATATCATGTTCTACAGATTCATCAAAATTTCGATATCCAAAGAGAATTTGACCAAACACATTCACTTTGAATATCACAATAAATGTATGAAATAAGTTTGAATCTTTTGAATTAGTTGAAATTATTTTGCAGAATATAAAAAACGAAATATATTTAAAAAACTTCCTTCACCAAAACAAAAAATTACGGTCTCTCAACGCGCGTTTCGGTAACCAAGTTAGCGTCCTCAGGAGATCATAATGATCTCCTGGATCTCAATGGATTCATTGGATTCCAAAATGAACCATCAAGTAAAAAACGATAGTTGCTACAAATATCATCACTTCTTCCAGTTATAGCATTTATAAAATGCCTTATGGAGAGTAATACTATCTTGTGAAGGGATTTTATGAAATATATTTTTTCAGAAAGTTTGGACAATATTAACATTTCCATAGGATATGAAATTCTCACTATCATGATCGATATGAATTAATGGAAGTGATGGTTCATTTTGATATATTTTTTGAGATACATCTTTTGAATTACAAAATTAATCAGACTCATTTTTGTGTCGAGAGTTCTGGACAAAATAAAGAAATGATAAATATAAATAGTCCACTGAAGGTTACACTGTATTTTTTGTGAAGGGATTTTATGAAATATATTTTTTCAGAAAGTTTGGGCAATATTAACATTTCCATAGGATATGAAATTCTTACTCTTATGATCGATATAAATTAATGGAAGTGATGGTTTATTTTGATATATTTTTTGAGATATATCAGACTCATTTTTGTGTAGTTCTGGACAAAATAAAGAAATGATAAATATAGACAGTCCACTGATGGTTACACTGTATTTTTTATAAAGGTGAAGTTTCATTGGATACGTTGATAATAATGTTCATAAAAGATTCGTATCGTTGCAAATAGTGAGACTTTCATGGAATTGAAATAAAATTGTACCCTATATAATCTTAATGGTGAGATCTCCCTCACTTTCCATTATAATGGAAATCGAAATAAAAAATGTCTTATGAGTTTGGGAAGGATCGGTGATCGGTCTATGAACTCGTACTTGAGATCAATACGTCATAAAAACGCATTTTATCAACTGGTCAAATCTTAGAGAACCCAATGACCAATATAAAAATATATTCTATTATTCAATTTGTTACTTATTCGGGTAGAACCGCAACAATCTTCTGTTTTATCTAATTGTGATTTTTGAGGCAAATGAAAAATGATTCGGATTTCCAAAAAGATTTTCTTCATCGTAATTACCAGTACTTTGATTCATAACTGACACTTTTATAAGGTGAGAAAGAAGAAGAAACTATTTCAATTATATATTTTTCAACTTCAAGAGCATTTGAAAAAATCATAACCTGAAACTGATGCAATTTCACATTGGAAAGTCACATCACCCATTGTAAAATTATGTTGGGTCTTTATATTCAAAACGGAATATAGATTTCGCAAAACTTGCAATGCAATATCAAAGCGGTTGAATATAGTGAACATTTTGAAATATATTTCATATGATTATAAGAATACTTACGTAAAACCAAATGTCCATTCCAGGTTATCCAACAAACTCCATACTGTGTAACCAAATATGTCAACTCCGTCTTCATCCATGGCATCTTTGATACTGCTGAGATATGTCTGTTCAGAGAAAATTCAATCAGATCAGTTCAAGTTCAAATATCTATCAAAAGTATTGATTTTCATTTCACAAATACTCTACGTCCGGACTCATCCCTTATAACGTTTTTACGTTTTTCCTAATACCTATTCAATGTATTGCATACGTGCTGTTCCGTCGAATCTCTTTTTATTATTTAAACCCTGAACAGTCGATAACACATTTTTTGTATTCATATCCTGGACCGTTTTATGCTGTTTTTTCGTTTTCAGCAACCAAGTATAACTCATCTTTGCACTCAACTACATCGCGCTGATGAGGCCAATAGCCAAAAACAGGCGTCCGCGGTTTGCCCCTGCATTTTGAAGAGTGCTGAGATTTTAAATCTGGTCGTCTTTTCAATGTAGTGAGAAGTAATAATGAAATTTTCCACCAACTTTTTTTTACTTTTTAAAACTACCATTGATTTAAAAAATAATCAGATGTGTTACATATACAAGGCTTTTCATGATGAGCGTTAATTTGCCGTTTCTGACAAACTATTTAACGGATCAACCTGAAAATTCCACAGTATGCATAAATCAATATGACCTACACGCCTAAAATATTTCAGACGAAGCGGCGTTGTCGCTTCTACTATAAAGTAGCGGCTTCTTTGATTTTTCAACCGGAACACCCCGTTAATAAACTCATCATGGAGTTTAACTTTTCTGATACATTTACACTTATATGGACATTTTTAGAGAGAAATTAAAAATTTGCTATGAAAATTGTAACATGACTGGTGCAAAGTTTCAATTTCTCTCTAAAAATGTCCGTATAAGTTAAAATATATCAGAAAAGTTGAACTCCATGGTGAGTTTGTTATGTATACATGAATTTATGACAATTAACCGAACTTGTTTTCTAAAATAAAGGGAATATCTGTCAAAAATAAGCAAAACGTTTACTTTATCCTAGTTGCATAAAATTTGGCATATGGATATAAAATTGCCGTAGACACAACTTGTTCAAGTCACAAGTAACTTCAGAATAATTAGTGACTGGATTAACTATAAATCGGTCCAACTCGTGAGGTTGCAGTCAATAGCTGGGCTGTTGTTACAAAGAAAACTCTGTTATATGTCAAGCTGTCGGTATATTTCACACCTTCGTCAGGACAACTACAATAATAAGATTATATATCTTGTAAAAAATATATAAATATGGGGAACCTACTAAGCTAAGCTAATTTCAAATTAAAAAAAAATCCAATTTGGTATACAAAATTTCTTGTATGGATTGTTCTAAAACATATATAGGACAAACATCTAGACCTCTAAGTAGTCTCATCACTTCCCATAAGAGCGACTGTAAACGAAATGTTAATTCTTGTGCATTAACAGAACTTGTCAATTCGGAGGATCATAAAATGAATTTTGAAAATCCAAATATTTTAGATAGAGAAACCAATACAACTAAAAGAATATTTTTGGAAATGATACATATTAACAACGAAGAACATTCAATGAATAAACGAACTGATATTGATAGTCTTAGCACGTACCTACTGAAATATGATAAAAAAATAAAAGATCTAGTAATTCGAGTATTATTCAGAATTTTCCCAGTTGACATTGCCAGCCGAAAATTTTTATCAACTGTCATCATTTAATGTTTTTCTATCTGTTTTTGAACCTTTTTATATTTTATTCTCACGTTAGTAGGTTCTCCATATTTATATATTTTTTACAAGATATATAATCTCATTATTGTAATTGTCCTGACGAAGGTGTGGAATATACCGAAAGCTTGACATATAACAAAGAGTTTTCTTTGTAACAACAGCCCAGCTACTGACTGCAACCTCACGAATTGAACCGATTTATATATATATATATATATATATATATATATATATATATATATATATATATATATATATATATATATATATATATATATATATATATATATAATATATATATAAATAAAAAATATATATAAAATAATTCAAATGGATTGATTTGAATTATTTTGGTTTTGAATTATTTGTAGTAGTCCAGGGAAGGTGTGAAAGGTGAGCAAATATGGAAAAATTCAACAATAAAAATAATAATAAGATAAGGCCTCAAGAACGACACGACCAACTTTTATGATTTTTGTGTTTTTGGATTGGCCTTCGTCGAGATGAGGATAATATCAAGAAAAATAATAATAATTAAAGAGCAAAAAATCAATAAAAATTGTGACGTGTTATAATAAAACGCAACTGACAGCTCACATTCATACTGACAGCTCATGTTCATTGTCTATTTGTTATAACAAAACGCAACAGACAGTTCACGTAATGTTGTTTAAGTCTATCCTAAATCTGCTCATTCATTGCCCGTCAGGCGGAACGACGTTCACCAGATCCGCTAGTAATTTTATAAATACTCCTAACCCATTGTACGAATAGTTCTAGAAATTTCAAATTGTGAATGAATGATTCTAAATATAATATATGTATAATTCAAAATGGAAAAAGTGGTTATCGATGAATATTCATTGCATACCTCATCACCTTTGAGTATGTCTACCGCAGTAGTCGACGAAACGTTAGGCACTGAAACCTGCTGACCACGCCAACAAGCTGTTAAAGTTGACATTTATTGACCTACCATGTTTTGTTGAAAAAATCCACAATAAAAGTGATGATTCATTTAAGTTCTATATAGAACGATTGTCATTATTCCAATGAGTTCTTACCGATATATAATGAATTCGTTTATCATCATCCAGTGTTCCATCGAAATCAGAATAACCATTTTCGGTTATGATAATCCTGGGGCTGTTGTACGTGTCTTTTATCCATTTGAGTAGTTTTCTAGATCCCCAAGGCGTAACCTGAGAAAAATTTTGAAATACATTTGAATTATGACAAGAATTTTTTTCGATTTATTGCAGAAAATATCACTGGGTCAAATTATTGACTATTTCGCTATTTGGTGTCAGTAACTTTGACATAGTCATTCTCAATTTCATGCTGCATCCTTCAATTTTCATGTAGATTGAAGCTCATAATTTTATTCTTCTGAGCCAATAGAAGTTGCACATAAAGTCAATGCGTTTGTCATATGACATGCATCTTTTCCTTCATATCTAAAGTAAAAAAAGTATAAAATTTAAAGTACCTATGAATCTGCAAATAAGCCAGTTCGTCACGTTGCGTTGGAGCAAAGTGACATTGGTTTGTTAACAAAGAGATGTGAGATAGAGGCATGAGCAAATGTTGAAAGGAAGTATTTTTTTCATACTATGATGATACCTACAGATTTATTTTGATTCTGTTGATATACAGAGAAAATTTTGGAGGTTCTGATATTTAACTCATCTGCCTTCTTCTGTTGAGTTATTTCAAAAGTTAGCAGTTTGTTTATCCTTGAGGTTCAACTCAGTACACCTCGAACTTGACTGCGCAAGTACTCTTTCATTTGGAGAACTGCGTCAATGTGAAGTAAACTTCCTGAGAAGGTTTTTTAAATGGATTTTATCTCCAGCGATTCAAATACAATGTGAATCGCTACTCTCTCACAGGCACCGCTCTTAGAGCGCTTTGAGGATTTTTCTGTCGTTTGTATTTTGTCTTTAAAAAAGTGTTTTACGGCGCCAGTAAGGATAACAGTGTTTCATGTTAGTGAAAATTTACTTCATTTATTTATTAAAAATTGTGTAGGAATCCTGTGAATATATGATTCAATTCCATAACGAATGTTTGAAATACAAACTGAGTAGAAGAAAATGTTTTTTGTATAATTCAGTGTTCATATAAAAGTATTTGTTTCGAAAGAATTTTTCTTTCGTCAAATTCAATGTTTATATGGAAGTAGCTGTTTCGAAAGGGCTTTGAATCATTGAATTTGCAACACGCTCATGACACTGTTGACAAATTTTAGCGTGAAAAATATATAAAATCGGAATCGCTACCTCCGCTCGAACACCGCTCTCAGAGATCCTTGAGGATTCTCCTGTACTGCTTGTGTTCTGTCCTTAAAAAATATAACGTCTCCTTGAATATTTCAAAATTCTTCAGCAATAAAAGTTAATTATACAATATGGTATTACTGAAACCTATCTTCACTACACTTTCGAAAATGGTTCTTCAGTACCTCTTGAATGTTCCTTCACAACAAAAAAATTGGAGTTTTTTTTTGTTTCTGAAAGAGATGGAATTGCAGTGTTATGATCTTCTTTCGGGTTTGAAAGCCGTCGTGGTTTGGAACTATATCCTAACGTTTTGCCAGCACGAGTGGCTGGTTTCTTCAGAGGTCTATTAATTCATCCTGATGGTTCACCGATGACTCGTGATTTCTAGTTCGTAAGCTGTATTTATGTTGACACAGGTAGCCCGCTTTTCTAATTGGTGCGTTGTTATTGGCCGAAGTGTTATTACCTGTTACATTGCGTTGCACCGCTGCCACCTTAGCATTTTTTAGTATTCCAAATCCGGTTAAACCTTCTCGCCTTCTTTTTTCTGTGGTAGTTTTCTGTGTATTTGTCGATTTCTATGGCTTCTCGTACAAGCCAACTGTGGTATCCACGATCGGGTGCAAGTAGTTTCACATCTTCAAACAGTATCGTATGATCTCCTTCACTAAACGCGTGTTCCGCTACTGCCGATTTTTCTATTTGACCTAATCTACAGTTTCTTCGATGTTTATTCAGCCTTGTACCGATGGATCTTTTGGTGGTACCGATATAAACTTTTCCGCAGGTGCATGGTATACGGTATACTCCCGCAGCTAATAATGGATCTTTTTTGTCTTTCGTAGATCTCATACTTTGCTGTATTTTCCTGGTGGGCTTGAAGACTGTTTTAATGTTATGCGTACTTAGGATTTTTCCGATACCATCTGTAACCCTAGGGATGTAAGGTAAAAACGAACGTGCAACCGTTTGAGTTTCCTCACAATTTCGATTTGTAGACATCTTCAGTTTCATGGCTTTGTTGATCTTGGTTACACTGCATTCATTCGATCTTAAACCCTTAAAGGCTCTCGACAAGTATATCTAGAAAGGCGTCGAACGAGACGTGGCACAAGACTGACAAATAAAGTGTCCCGAAAACCGACACGCACGGACAGATATCTGCATGCACTTTCGAACCATCATCCAAGTCAAAAGCGGGGAATTATCAATACCCTGACGGAACGTGCCCGTATAATATGTGAACCGAAACACCTATAAGAAGAATTGGAACATCTTCAAGTGGCTTTAAGATCGAATGGATACACTGTAACCGAGATCAACACGGCCATGGAACTGAAGACGTCTACAAGTCAAAATAGTGAGGAAACTCAAACGGTTTTACATGCGTTTCTACCGTACCTTCCTAGGGTTACAGATAGAATTGTAAAAATCCTAAGGAAGCATAACATAAAAACAGTGTTCAAGCCCACTAGATAAATACAGCAAAGACTGAGATCTGTGAAAGACAGCTGCGGGGTATACCGTATACCATGCACCTACGGAAAAGTTTATATCGGTACCACCAAAAGATTCATGGGTGCAAGGCTGAATGAACAACGGAGAAACTGTAGATTAGGTCAAATTGAAAAATCGGTAGTAGCAGAATACTCGTTTAGAGATCATACGATACTGTTTGAGGATATGAAACTACTTGCACTCGATCATGGATTGTTACGTTTCAATTTAGCACTAGATCAATACTGCTCTTATGTGACCTTTCAAAACACTACGTTACCTTTTAAGATCTTTATTCGAAGGATATTAACAATGTAATTCAGTTACAAGTTGATTTTATTCAATTAACATCATAGTAATGGGAATCTTCCGTTCCATAGAAAACTATACCTGAAATGTACAAGAATATATGTATGCTCCCTGACTAACTGCTTTGACCAGTACTTACACATTCTCCTCTTGCCAATCGACGTTGTAGATCCGAAAATTCCTCGCTAGGTTGAAATAGTTGTTATTGTTTGTTTCTCAGTTTACTTCGCCTATCATTTTTCAGCCGTTGCCTGCCTTATTCTCTATACCTTTCCGAGAATATATCTTGCATAGATTGTTATTCATCACTTCCAGAAGATTTACTGACATATTAGAACCATATCGCCTGAAAAACAATATCAGTTAGCTCTGGTTTCTGAATACTGTTTGATATTTTCGGTAAATACTCTGCATAATATGAATGTTCAAATATTCGTACTGAATGGGTAAGATGTGGCGACTTACCTTATATGTTTCTATTCCATCGCATGAATAAGGATTGGTAAATAGTTGAAAATAGGTTGGAACAATATTTTTGTAAACATTCTAATACAAGGTTAAGAGACAGCTGTTGGTTGACATTCGCCGAACTTTCGTAGTGTCGTTCCGACGAACTACACCGAACTAGTTCTACAGTTGTTCACGGGTGGAGGATTGATCGGTTACTCAAATTGTCAAGGGTTGTTTAGGGTTGCATTGCTTGAGAAGGAGTTTTGATGGGTCATGGACTTGTTGATGATGTCTCAAGTGGCTGTGGAGGAATTGATAGATTTATGATGTTGTGCACAGCGCCCCCTTGGTGCTTGTAGTGTAGATTGGACGCACTGTGGCAACAACTGGTTAGCTGTCAGATGTGGCAGTCTCTCAGTATTCGGAAGTTGACCTTCGATGAGCTTGGTTCGGAGTTCAAACGTACCATCAGACTGAGTGTAGGATATATATGGTTGTATTTGTGCCATCCTTCACGGGGATTATTTCTACAAGTCAGGATTGTATAGTGGAAGACTGATTGGTGATTTTGGTGTGGATATTTGCAGTCTGAAACTTAAGCTCTTTTGAGGATTTGTGGTGGTTACCGAACTCGTGCCAGGTGGAAGGATTTCCGAAATTAGGTATGTCGGAATCACTGTCGCATCTCTCATGTGGTCTTAGCTATGATATCACCTCTTCAATTCTACAACCTTCGTTTCTCGTCCCTAGATTCATAAGAAACAGAAGGCCCTCAGTCACTCATCAAGTCCCAGTAGGACTTCCGTGCAGAGCACCGCACACGAAGAAACGTATAGAAAACCCCTTGGCCAGGGTAAGAATTTTACCATTAAATGTGTTTTAAATGATTTTAGTAATATTTGCTCCCAGCGTTGTCATTCAAGTGAATATTAGTTTTGAAGAGAGGTTTCAACACTCATTCAATTGTCTTGATTTTTACGGGTCATATGGTTATACAGGGCACCCAAAAATATACTGTCGTTATCTTGCTACTTTGCTTAATGAAAATATACCAGGGGTATTGATTAGTCAAATAGTCCCTATTGAATGGGGGTTGAATCTCACCTTGTTTTTATCTGATTCTGATTTAGAATTTTCTTCCGTAGGGTTTTTTTTCTTCTTTAAGTGTTTTTTTCCTATTTCCTTTTTGGGTCTTATTTGGTGATCCATTACTGGTCCAGCTTGTCGTGCCCTACAGGGTGATCTATCTTGGTGGTGCTACAGGGTGATCTATCTTGGTGGTGCCACAGGGTGATCCATCTCCGCCGTACTACAAGGTGATCCACCGGTGCTACAGGGTGATCCACCGGTGCTACAGGGTGATCCACCGGTGCTACAGGGTGATCCACCGGTGCTACAGAGTGATCCATCTCCGCCGTACTACAGGGTGATCCACCTCCGTCGAACTACGGGGTAGCCTAACACCATATACCAGGTGGCCCAAAAGGAGCACGCAAGTTATAATTGATTTATTTGAATATTTGTGCTATACTGAGTTATTTGAATAATTGTTGCCCTTATGTTTATTGATACCTGTTGATATGGTATTTGTTTATCGTTTATTGATAAAGAGTTTGTTTATTGATACCAGATTGATATAGTGATTCATCTGTGAAATGGAAATTGAGGTATATTCTTCCTTTCACGATTGCTGATTGACACCGATGCGCCTACGCCTGAGCTCACGCGACGCAAACGAGTTTGTTTTACCTTCCGATACTAGTATTTACGATTTCACCTACTCAATTTTCGTGGTAGTTTTACTCGACGTATTGTAGTTTTTTTTTTTGAGCGTCGTTACTACCGTAATTTATGGCTGACTGAATTCGTGGTTAGATACACCGCGCTCTTGTATTGACATTTGAACATCGCGTAGTAGTGTGAATATTGCATTGTTGTCTTAGAAGCGTTGTTGGTTTATCCATGTAAGTTAGGATTACTGAATAAATCATATTGGGGATCTTTATCTTTTATTTCCAATATTAATTGGTGAGTTATTGATACTGTGAGTTACTTAGGGTATCTGGAGGATTAAATTTACCTGGCGCCCATTAAGATCTATTTGAAATTTGCTAAGTTGTTTAACCCACTCCCGTCTCCACTGTTTAGCTTAGCCGCGGATACCCATCTGTCTTATTTGTTACCGACAGATGATTTAGTCTCCTCTTGTGGTTTGTGAGGTGACAGGATACCACAGCTGGCTTGTACGGGAAGCCATAAAAATCTACAAACATACGGAAAATTACAACAGAAAAGAGGAGGTGTTAACGCTTAACCTGATTTGGAATCTCATACTGAAAGATGCTAAGGTGGCAGCAGTGCAACGCAATCTAACAGGTAATAACACTTCGGCCAATAACAACGCACCAATCAGAAAGGCGGGCTACATGTGTCAACAAAAATACAGCTTACGAACTAAAAATCACAAGTCATCGGTGAATCATCAGGATGAATAGACCTCTGAAGAAACCAGCCACTCGTGCTGGCGAAACTAAGTTACAATTCCAAACCACGGCGGCCTTCAAACCCGAACGAAGATCATAACACTGAAAATCTTGGCCGTGACAGCCTTAATCAATTTATAAGAAGGAATTGGTTGGTACATTTTTGTAACAGTTTGCTCGTCTTTTATTGCAGATTCCATTTGAAATCTGCAACATTGAATTGTTGAATAGAACTGGCCGACACTAGATGAAAATCCATATCAAAACTCATCAATACATTTCATTGTATGATTTTCACTATAAAGGGTTTTACAAAAACTGCGACACGTGTTTCGCTATTCAACAGATTTCTCAAGCGTTAATAAACCGATAGAGAAAGCTAGTGTATAACGAAACAAATGTGGCGGTTTTTGTAAAACCCTTTATAGTGAAAATCATACAATAAACTGTGTACTAATGATTTTTAACATTGAATTGATTTGAATTGAAATTAGTTGAGTAATACATAACCAGCATGAATTGACTAAATTTCACTAACCGTTAGCCAATCTGAAGCTCCCTTTTCCCATGAATCATCAAACCAGTCCTTGACTTCGGAATCTTTTACGTAGCCCATAGCCATTTTATCCACCTCTTTGTCGTGCGAAACAAGGGACGATGAGTATGTATTGACACCCAAGAAATCAGCAGTGCCTTTGATTTCAGCTATTTCTTTTTCAGTGAAGGGAGGTAGTCGAGATTCTTTGAAACCCTGAGCCAAACTGCGTTCCTTTATTTTGTCTTTCATCACTTTTGGATAGTCACCGTTGAAAATGGGGTTTGCATATAATCCGAACTGAAAATAAGAAAATGGATTCTTTTAAACAAGTGATAAATATTCTAAATGATGTTCGTGTACCACTTGAAATCCCGATGTTTGAATAATAAGGTGATCAAATATGAAGTGATTTTTCAGTATATGTGATCTAACATCAATGTGCTAAATCAATTCCATAATGAGCCTTCTCGACTTCTATTATCAAATCTTCAAATGCCAAATCGGGGAATTGTTCTGGTTCTTACTAATAATAAAAAACTTTTCCGTTAACTCAACAGTTTTTGAAGGTACCAATTCAGAACAATTTAGAAAATTTTGAGATATTTTTACTAAAGTTCTACTCACTGTGAAGTGAAGTTTGGTTTCTGATGCTTCTTTATCTTCAGCGGAATCGCTCGCTGGTTCCCACCAATTGGAATCTATTACAATCCCAACTTGACCTGTATTCAATCAACGACAAATAAAACAAATTGAAAATATAATCGTTATCAAATCAATCTGTTGACTAGGAATGAAAATTCGAAAAACTCATCTTTTTCAAAGTACCGAAAAAGTACACACGAATAATTTGATATTATATTCCAATGACATTTGTGCAGGTTTTTTACAGTTTGATTCAAAACAAAATATTTAATTTCTTAATGAGTTTAAGTCTTTTCGCGACACAGTCTTCAGATTGATTTGATTTCTGTTAGAGTTTCAGTACTTGGAAACACAGTATGGAGAAGAAATCGAAGAAAAAATAATAAACGGATTACTGTAATCATATGCATTGTTTTGCAATTTCTCTATTTTTGATTTTCAAAATATTATCTATCTTTGTTTCAAAATTATTATTATTCAGATTTTATATTCACGTTATCTCACAAATGTTCATAGGAATTTTCCACTTTATTTTATTTTACATTTGTAATACATAATAAAGTAATAAAAATTGCATTGAACCGCATGCCGGTGGTGGAAACAAAGTTTTCTCTCCTTTGGGTCACTTCTTTCAAATAAGTGCTAAAAATCTGTTTAATCTGTTCAAAATCTGTTTTTCCGTTAATCAGCTGTCGCCCCCACACAGACGACAACTCTCAGAAGTTGAGAAACTTGTGCGAGCTTAGGACTAACGAGTTCTTACCTTTCAACGTATGATTCCTAACACGGTATACTGCTTTATTAAAGTAGTAACCAAATCAATTCAATTACTCATCAAATATACACCAGAATTCAAACATCCTTTTAAGCAAAAGCATTCAAAATTATCAACCCTAAACCGTAACCCCAAAGAAGAGATGATAAAAACAGAAAAATTGACGATTTGTGGAATAGGATTTGAGGACTCTGACAAAAGATATATAGTTAGACTGAAGGAACTATTGAGAGTCGTTCAAAAAACACGCTGCCTATATTCGATTTTGGAAACCAAACAAAATAATGATAAAAAACTTTCAAAACAAACTTTTATTTAAGTGCCCTAAAAAGATCAAAATAGAATTTCAAATCACATCAATCACATTCATTTATGACTTTAAGAATTGAAATTATAATAAAAGCTTGTCACGATGCCTAGAAGATATATTCATTCATATATTTAGATATATTCAGTAGACATATTCAGTCAGATGAAATTTAAATTAGGAAACATTCTGACAGATCAACTAGGTACTGCCATAAATTTCAAATCCGATAAATCCTATGTGTGCAAAAAAGTTATTCAAGGTTAAAGTTCCATATTTAAAGCATTCACGGCACTTTTTTAATTACAAACACTATGATTGCCTACAAGTTTAGTAGGTGCCTACCTAATTACAAAATTACAAATTGAAATTATCGCGACAAACTTTTATTATAATTTCAATTCTGTAAAGTCATAAATGAATGTGGTTAATGTGATATAAAATTTTATTTTGATCTTTTTAGGACACTCAAATAAAAGCTTGTTTTAAAAGTTTTTATCATTATTTTATTTGATATTTCTTAGTTTCAATCGAAAGTTATCGATCAATACGAAAGTCCATCTATAAAACGGAGAGTCCTTCAACAGAAAAACTTAAGGAACGGGGAAAACTATTATAAGGATGAGCTATATTCTATAGAGTAGGTACCTACTCCTCTGGCATACCTTATAGAAGAATTAGCTTGTTACATTTCTTAGTCTATTCATTTAATTGAAGGCATCATTATTACATGGTCGAGTTCCAGTTAATTTTGAATAGTCCAACTCTTCTATCAGGAGTCTTTTAGCGTTTCAAGTTAACGCTTTCATTGGCAAGTTTTTCAATTCGTTTCAATTTCTCTTTCTCTAACTTTCTTTTCCTTTGTGTTGATGTTTCTTCATTTCCCATAGTGTTCCCACGAGTACCGAAGAAATATTTGTCAACCCTCCCAGAGTTTCGTTTAGGGTAAGAACTTTCACGACATCATTTTGCACCCTGATGCCACTCGACACAGCCTCACCTTGACTTGGGTGGAAATTTGGTGAATGATGCGCCACTTTTTTCAGCTTAGAGCTTACTCGTGCCTGACGAAACACCGTTCCGGGTTTGATTTTGGAGTTTTCCTTCTCCTAGACGGCTTGCAGACCAATGCTAATGACGCCCATCTCACCAAATTACACAAGTCATGGTATGCCTCTTGTGCCTGTTGCTCACATTGCGTGATGGACCCTCTTACTCTGAGAACTTAGAGGGTGGCAGATAATAATATTTTTTGCAATGCAAATAAATATGGGTTCTTACAACCTACTACACCATTTATTGTCTTCTTTTTAGAGTCGGGAAGTAGGTATTTAAAAGTAAAAGCTTGATTTTTTTTTCTAGAAATATATTTTTTTATTGAAGCCAACCCTGGATGTCTTCAATAAGAAGGCGGTGTTTTTGAATATTCACTTCGCGAAAACAAAGACATTTTTAGTACGAGTGAAAGAAATAAATATTTCCACATAACTCGCTCAACTTGAAGATATGAGAAAGGTGATATGAGCTTTGACGTTGAGAATGTTATCACGAATCGAAATGCATGACAAAATATAAGGTTTTCTTTTCAAAAAAATATCATTTTGTGAAATATTTCGAAAACGCGACTGTCTTTTTTTTGTTTCCGGCATCGAGAGGGCCATCAAAAATGCTACTGGTTTGCCCTTTTGACCGAATTCGTAGCATCAATAATAACGGAGTCGGCAATGGTGCCGACTTAATTTGGAACACCCTGTAGAATGAGTAGGATTGCAGTCATATGTATTGTATTGACAGCTGGATTGCAGTTTTTAGTCGAATCGAAATAGGGTTTAGGGTGGAACTAATCCCCTCAAAAACGAGTCTTGATTTTTTGAGTTCAGTACTCATGCGAAATGCGTTTTTTGGCCACCATCTTGATTTTTTTCAAATTCTTAAAAAATCGTGTGTGGTATCAACTAACGAAAAATTGTATGCTGAGCAGTTAGGTACTCATATCATTTCAACATACTAAAACTCTAGAAAATTTTGAGTGTGCGAAATGCGTTTTTTTGGCTGCCATTTTTTCCATAAAATTCAAAAGAAATCATATGTGGTATCAATTAACGGAAAATTCAATGCTAAATAAGGATTGAGATAGTGATCTCACAGTACGAAAATTAATAACAACTTAGTATGGAAAACTAATAAACCTATAACTACCGTATGCAAATTCCATTTTTTTTCAGTTGTATTTCAACTATATAGCAGTCATATTGCTAATCATCATAACTTGTGAATTATGACAGTTGTATTTGATGGCTATACCACTTCCAGCACAAAGGATGTTGAGCAAATTTACCGAAAGCTCTCTACTAAAATGTGTACCAAATATCAGATCAATTTGTGGACAGGAATAGGGTTAAACTTCAGTTACTAAATTTGTCCTAAACAATTAAACAGGACAAGCCATATAAAATCGTAAAAAACAAGGAATGTTGACTTTCCAAACGAGGTATCACTTGACCCCTAATTCAAATGGTGATTTCAAAATTGTTGGATCTGATCCCGATGAGAACGTGGAGTGTCTACTGAAAATGTTCATTATACTTGGCATGATATCGTTCATACATGTATGCTCATTTGAACTGGGGAGTTATTTTTCTGATTAGCAAGACTTCACCAAATACCCCAGCAGAATTGATACTGTTCATTACTCATTTGTTTTACTACAATTAATTTGATTCACTATATTTTGTTAATATTTTCAGCCGTGTTGATATTTGAAAGGCGCTAATAATATTGTTGGAGGACGAATAAATATTTTGACTTCTTTTACGTACCTTTTTGCTCTGCTCTAAACTTGTCATTGTAAATATGCCAAGCCTTGGCATGTGCTTTGATAACATTATGCGAACACATATACTCTCCTATACCGGGTGATTGAATACCAGGAGCGTAATCCCCCGAACCATATCCATGGTTGCAGGGCTGTTTTGGTTCGTTGAAAGTCATCCAGTATTTGACTCGGTCACCAAACAGTTTGAAACATAGTTCTGCATAGTCTGCAAATAAGTCGACTATGATTCCATTTGGAAAACCACCTATGTCTTGTATAGCCTGGGGTGTATCCCAATGGTAGAGTGTTACTAGAGGTTCGATGTTGTTTGATTTCAATTCGTTGATCAGGTTGTTATAATATGCTACACCCAGGTCATTAATTTGGTTGGTGAATCCTGAAATGAATGGTGTTATGAACCTAATTACAACAGAAGGATATGATAAGTCATCTCACTTCTCAGATTTACGACTATGTCGAAATGTTTTCTAATGTGAAGGTGAAAACAAAGATATTAGTTTAATTCTCTCATGAAAAAATAATTGAAGTAGAACCATCGAAAGTTTTATTAGCGTGAAATTATCCACAGATTTCTGGCCACACATGCTGACGTAGAGGATAATAAAAATATGTGGTTGGGATATGAAATTATAAGCACCCGTACTAATATCTGTGGCTGGAAATACCTATTCACTATAGGTTGAACGTGAAATTATTGAGACTCTTTGGTGTATAATGTAGAAATGACACCCGATGATGTGCGTTAATGAGAATCACACAACTTCCATAGTTTCTTGAGTAAATTAACTTGGCGATAACAGTTTTCTTGTCATCTAAACAGATTTCAAAAAAGATAATTGTTGAAACAATCAGATTCATTCATTGAAATTCCTTGTAGAACTGGAACAAGATGATGTGTGTTCATGAAAATGGCACAACTCTTATAGAATATTAGGTAGATCAACATAGTGAAAATTGTTTTCTTGTCACCCATACAGATTTCGAGAATACAATTGTTGAAACGATCAGACTAACTTTTTTAAACCCCATGTGGAATTGGAACCAGATGATGTGCGTGCATAAAAAATGAACAAGTCTTATGGAATTTCGGGTAGATTAACGTAGTGATAACAGGTATCTTGGCACCCATACAGATTTCCAGGAAAAAATGTTGTAAAAATCAGACTCACTTTTTGAAACACCTTGTAGAATTGGAAGCAGATGATGTGCGTTCATGAAAATCACAAAACTCTTATAGAATCTTGGGTAGATCAACATAGTGAAAACCGTTTTCTTGTCACCCATACAGATTTCCATAAAAAATTGTTGCAACAATTAGACACACTTTTTGAAACCCCTTGTAGAATTGTAGTAGGTAGAAATATTGAGTTCATATTCTATGTTTGTGAAGTATTCATCAGGAGCTTCACACAGAAAGCACCCTTTCTATTTAATTTTTTTTTTCCAGTCTTGAAAGTTTCATCTGTCAATTTCACTTCAAAATGAAGTATTCATGCATTAATTTCATTTTCCCAAATTTCAATTTTTTGAGTTGAGCCGTTCAAAAACTAAAAGGGGGGGGGGAGCATTGAAAAAATGCACTGTAGAAGTTACGAATAGAATAATAGTTGCTTGCAACCAAATTACTCCATAAACATTTCATAATGTAAGGAATGATGTAAAAATAGACTTCATCATTGTTAGGAAGTGAATGATGGAAATTTTTGTAATAATTGCAAATTCTCAGAATGGACATATATCCACTGAATACTAGAGAACACTTGATGATGAGAAATGAAAGATCTATCAATTCATGTATCACAAAATACTTCTGAAAAAACCATAGCATACTCTCGGCGACAAGTAATGCTAATGCCACACTCCTGCTTATCATTTGAATCTAACTGAAGAGTTGTCAGTGGCCTGGTAACTTTTTTTATGAAATTGGTTGTTTTAATGAATACACTTTGCATATTCACAAGAAAATCATTTTATGTGTATTTTCTATATGAACATTGTGAGAATAATTCCATCCCATAATTTACTTCTCCTGAGAGATGTAATTCTGTTTATCATAATGCGTTCGATGATAACATTATTATTTACCTACTTTCAAATGAAGATATCAATTCGAAATTTGAACTTTCTGATATGAATAACAGTGATATCTTGACAAAAAAATCATCTGATGTAGTATGTTTATCAAATCATGTTCAATAAGAAAACGGAGAGATAAAAAACTTCAAGTATCAGAGTGATCCCTATTTATTTTATATTTCGTTAAATCTTTACTTCTTTCCGATATTGCATACTCACCATTTGGTAATATTCTGGACCACCCAATGGAAAATCTGTAATGGGTTACATTCATAGCTTTCAAAATGGCAACATCTTCTTTGTATTTGTGATATGAATCAGAAGTTATATCACCGTTATCACCTCCATGGGTAAAAGTTTTATTTCTGTGTGTTATGTGGTCCCATATATTTTCACCTTTTCCATCTTCATTCCAAGCACCTAGGCGACAAAAAATTAAAATATTCATGAATTTGTAAATTTGAATGCAGTTTTCATACTCATATAATTATGATCAGTGTTTCCCAACCTGTGATACGCGTACCACTAGTGGTACGTACGCAGAGGCTACTGCGGTGGTACGTGGTGACGTTCTAAGTACGAGTATTAAATATCCGGATTGTTTGGGCCGGTACGTCAGCATTAGTTCACGAACAATCGGCATCTGTGTATAGTCAAAATTCAAGAAGACGTTAGAACGAGGACGAGATTATTTTGTCTGTTCAACCTACTAAAAACTAAGTGACTGAGTTAACATTATACTCAAAATAACATGATTGAAATCAAAACTCTTGCGCCCGGTGTTCAGCACTTCACTCAGGTATTCATCAATTGCGTAAATATAACCTGCTCGTGTTTGGTTGGCCTCGATTCGTAAATGATCGGGACCGCTCGGCTCTGCGAGGCCTTCCCCCTCTACCGGCTGCCTCAGTTCATTTGTAACCACTCAATTCAGTTTTCGGCAGTCGCCACGTGTAGCAGTGCTAAATGTTTTGTCTGGTTGAATTTAGTGTTGTTTCACTCTTTGCTTTGACACAGTTGATATAGATAAGTTTTTAAAACGTTGCCAACCTGGTCCTTCAACCAGTGGTTCTACACCTGAACTTTTTAAAAGTAGTGAAAGTGATGAAAACTGTTGCAAGTATTACTGAGAATACCGGCACGACAACTGAATCAAATGCAACCACAACTAGCATTCAGCCATCCAGAATTGCTTCTAGTACAAGTAAAAAAGGAGTCAATCGAAAATATGATTATAAATATTTTGCTTTTGGGTTTACTTATACTGGGGATATAAATGAGCCCATTCCACAGTGTGTTGTTTGTATGGAAACAATATCCAAACACAGTATGAAACCTTCATGAGGCATTTTAACAAAAAACACAGTAATTTGAAAGAAAAACCTGTGGCTTATTTTATAATACTCATAATTAATGAGTATTATTGTGATATAACAACCTAGTTAGGTTTGTTGATATGACCAGGTAGACTATAACCAAGAACGAAATCCATTCATCCTACATTATATACATACAAATAATATTTCAGTGTAAATCTGTTTATGAAATATCAAAAAATTTATTTAGCCTCTGTATTTCTATTTGTTCATTCATTTTGGAATACAAACATGTGGAAACTCAAACAATCATTGTGCTACGCACTACACCACATGTAATATTAGTAAACTTACTTCTTGAGCCTAGATCGGGTAGAGCTGGGTCTACGTGAAAGTATTTTCAATATGATTTTTGTGAACAAAAAAATGAGCGACACTAATTGAATTCAGAGGCACTCCTAACTAGTAAACTGCGCAGAAGTTCTGGATCGAAAAGCTAATTTTCTTCGGGACACAACAAAGAGAATAAAAAAACAATATATCAACGAGGAAAAATATAAAAAAAATAGAAAGAACAAACACTTCCATCATTAATAGTATATTTATGAGAAGCAACAGAAAAAGACAAGGTGCCAGGTCTGCCACCTAGACGGTGAGCAACATAAAGGTTATGAATTCCCAGGACTAATGTGGTGAAAGTGATAGAATTTTCAATCACTAACATGTACGGAACGAAGTCTGGGTTTTTGTGGCATTGAATTGAACCTGGATATTTTCACCCCGATTCGAAATCACTTCTAGATCTCCATTAAGATATGCAACCTCCTGCTGCCGGTGAAGATGTACCTCCGTAGCCGATGTCCTGGAATCCAAATGGAATGGCGAGACAAGTGAGCTGTCGTCAGTTTTTTCAAATAACTTGTTGATATACAATAGAAAGAGGGTTGAAGACAATATGGATCCCTGGGAAATACCAGCGTTTTGAATTATTTCTTGTTTGAATGCTGATTTCTCCTGAATCAATTTTATATGAAATATTTTCTCAATTCTCTTAATTCTGGAAATAACCAAAATATTTAGTTTTGCTGTCGTCAGCAAAGCAATATATTGGATTTTTAGTTCTGTACAATAAGTCGTTGGTAGACAATAAAAAGAGAGTTGGTGATGATATGGATCTCTGGGGAACACCAGCGTTGAAAGCGAAAGTATTCGAGAGATATCCATCAACGGTCACTTGCAGGGCACGTTTTTTCAGGAAGCTGGAGAGCCATACACAGAAATGATCTGACAAGCTATATCATCGAAGCTCTTAATTCTCCATGTTTCTCGATTGCGATATTCCAAATATGGGTGACTAACGATAATAGGTCGCCTATTGATCTTTTTTCCGAAAGCCATATTGATGATCGCTCAAGATGTTGAAGCCTTCAAAATATCTGAGGATATGGTGGTTTACAACTTTCTCCATGATTTTTGGTATCACTGATAGCAAAGCGACTGGACTCAAATGTGCCAAGTTATTTGAACACCTCCAGTGAAAATATCCATAGAAGGGAGACAAATCTCCAACCTTTTTTAGATGTTCCAGGCTATCAAGGGGTCGGGTCTCCAATCAGACAGATGGCTCTTTTCTGGATGGAATCCAGCAACTTCAGGATATGTTTGGGAGCAGAGCTCCATACATGAAAACAATACTCCAAAGAAGGTCTGATCTGAGTTTTATAAAGCATCAAAAGTTGCTGAGGTGTGTACAGTTTTCTAGTTCAAAACAGTGTTCCGAGCTTTTGAGAAGCAGCCTTTGCAATTCCAGCGACACGATTGTGCCAAGACATGTTGGTGTATATTTTAACCCTCAACAAACTTATCGAAGCAGAAAGCGGAATTGTCTGACCTGACATTATTATATCCATTTTCGAGTTATTTATCTTCTTAGAGAAAATCTATGACTGGGTTTTTGTGGCAATGAATTGAACCTGGTTACTTTCACACCAATTCGAAATCACTTCCGGATCTCCATTAAGATATGCAACCTCCTGCTGCCGGTAAAGATGTGCCTCCATAGCCGTGCCCTGGCTATGGAGGCACAGCACAAGTGTGCTGTCGTCAGCAAAGCAATATATTGGATTATTGGTTTTTTCCAATAAGTCGTTGATATACAATGAAAAGAGGTTTGGAGAAGATATGGATCCCTGGTGAACACCAGCGTTGATGGTGGAAGTATTCGAGAAATATCCATCAACAGCCACTTGCAGAGAATCTTATTCCAGGAAGCTGAAGAGACATACACAGAAATCATCCTACAAGCCACAGCATCGAAGTTGGGCCAGTAAACCCTCATACCACATACGGTCAAAGACCTCAGAAATATCAAGCGCTACAGCTCTTTTCGATTGCGTTATTCCAGATATGGGTGACATATGACAGAAGGTCGCCTGTTGATCTTCGTTCCTGAAAGCCATATGGATGATCGCTCAAGGTGTTGAAGCCTCCCAAATATTTGAGTATATGGCGGTTTACGACATTCTTCATGATTTTTGATATCACTGATAGAAAAGCGACTGGTCTATAGTTACTTGGAAGATTTTTCTTGCCATTTTTGGGAATAGGCTGAACGCGAGCAATCTTCCAACTAGAAGGAAACTTGTGAGACAGGTTGAAAAGTTTGCAAAATACTGGTGCAAGTTCATTTGCGCACTTCTTGAGTGGGATGACGGGAACTCCATCAGGGCCAGACGTCTTGTTGATATTGAGCTATTTCAAAAATCGCATGACTAGAAGCTGTCGATAAGTCATTTCCGGCATTACAGACTTTAGTGGGGGAATAATGGGTGATGCCTTTTCCAGAAAATCGACTGTGAAATACTGTGGAATATATATGCTAATTTTATTCTATTTGATATCTGGATCATGATATTTCTGACCCTTATTGTTTTTAATTATCGTAATTGTTCTGTTATTTTTAATCGTTACGTAACTGCTCATCAGCTCACAACATTTAAAAAAATGTTGTGGGCTGATGCATAGAACTATGCGTAAGCATTTTTGATCTACGATGCGTTCTTATATTGCAAAATAGCAAAATTTTTCAACGTAAAATGTCACCCTAACCTCCAACCCTCCTCGAATGACGGGTACAACCCCCGATTTTTTAATTGGGAAGGTTTGTGATATATAGTTTGGAAGGTCTTTTCATTCTGTATTCAAAAATGTTATTTTTTTTAAGTTTATTGCAATAATCAGGGTGAAGTAAATTAAAATCATGTGGTTACCGAAATTCGATAAAATACACTCAAAAACTAAAATATAATGTAAAACGTAATGAAACGTAGAATACGAAAAAAAACTATGGATGTTAACGAAGTATATGTTCAAATTGTTTACTGCGAATGCCTTGGTAACATCCTAATTTCGAATAAAACTGTCTTCTAACGTTATTTATCATATCAGGCGTGACCGACCTAATCGCAAGCGATATTCGTTTTTCTTAGTCATTCAAATCTGAAGGTTTAGTTTTTTACACAGTACTCTTTACATATCCCCATGAAAGGAAATCTAATGATGAAGGATCAGGTGATCGCGCTGGCCATTCAATCGATTCTCGCCTCCCCATCCACCGATTGGAAAATGTTATATCGAGGTATTGCCAGACATTCACTTGGTAATTTGGTGGTGCTCCACCCTGATGAAACCATGTCATATTCACTGGAACTTGAGAGTTTCCCGGATCAAGACATACATTTGGTAAACTTGGAATGGCATCATTTTGAAGTAGTGTCAAATAATTATGACCATTCAAGTTGTCCTCAATGCGAAAAGGACCAATGATATGGTTTCCTACAATCCCTGCCCAAACAATAACCTTTTGAGGGTATTGCTGTGTTCTTCTCTCATACAGTGAGGATTTTCCGTTGGCCAGTAGCGGCAATTTTGCCGATTGCAAAACTGTTAAGAGACAAAGTACACTCATCAGAAAACATCACGTTTTCTAATTGGATGATATTGTCATCCATCATGTCCATTATTTGCTTACAAAAATAAGTGCTACTATCAAAATCGTCTTCCATAAGCTTCCAAGTAGGTATCATGTTATAGGAATGCATTTTATTTTTTTTTCTATATGTTTACTAACATTGAATGTAGTGAATGTCTGTCTACTCGAATATGTGGGTCTTCCTCAAACTCAAGCATTACATCTGATTTTCAGCTGCTTTTTTTATCTGCCCCACATGACCAAGCTCGCGAAACTGCTTCTCTGCTTCTCTGTAACCAATCATTTGTAAAACTGTTATTTTGTGCATTTCCATTAATCTAACCATTTGTCAGAATTGAAGTTTACGAACTTTAAACTTAAATTAAAATACTGATAACTGATATTGTAACATAGAAAACAAGTTGACAAGGCGTTTTAAACTAACGTTGCCACTGAAATTATTTACAGTTACCATTTAGAGGATACCATCTGAAAAAACACATTGCTATGGTTTTTGCTCACTTTCTTATCAATACCTCAACATAAAATAATTGTTGGGTGTATTTTATCGAATTTCGGTAACCACATGATTTTGATTTATTTTATTTTAATTAGAGCAATAAATTCAGAAGCGATAACAGTTTTTAATGTTACCGGGTCGGTCGGTAGCCAAGCGTTTCGACGTGGGTGCTTTGTTTACTCACCCGAATTGACTGACGTGTTGGTCGGTGATTTAAGCCGTAGTCTGAACGATCGATTTTGCTTGCTATCGTCCAACCCGTGTTGAGAATCACACGTTAAAAGGTAAGACCTCGTTAATCCTTAGCTCACGCAAGTTTCGACTTCTGAGGGCTGTCGTTCGTAGAGGTGCGACAGCTGGTTAACGGAAAAACAGATTTTGAACAGACAGAACAGAAACGTTTCAAAAGATATATCATAAGCCTATACTTCCGATTTTGAATAATTGGGTTGTACCTGTCATTTGACGGGGGTTGAAGGTAGGGGTAGGGGTTGAAGTATGTCAAATTATAATTCAAATTAGACCTTTTTCGGGATTAATTTGAATGAATTGGAAAGAGTATATTTCTAGGAGAGATTAGTTTTTGGGAAGGAAAGGTTTTTGGCTTTCTATTTCTCAAATTTTTTGTTTAAAGATGGCGAAGCAGAAAGGCAAATACATTTCTTTTCCAGAAACAACTGTAGTTTCTAAATTTTGGTGAAGCTGCTAACCCAGAGCCGCTTCTTGGCATGCCAATGAATGTCATTACATTTTTGAGATACCATCGATTTCTGTGTTAGACTTACCTTCAATTTGATATGCGGATGTTGCAGCACCAAACATAAAGTCATCTGGAAAGTATTTGTTATTCAGTTCAGCAGCAAAACTGGAAAGGAAAATTTATATTCACTTTCTGTGCATATAAATTATTGAATCCATAAATGTGCATGGATTGACAGCATGAAGAAAACATTCTATCAATCAAATGAACTATAAACTCATGTGGAAATTACAATGTAAAAAAAAGAATAAAGCATTAATGAAATTACCTTGCTACTGAAAATAATAGCACCAGAACCAAAGATCTCAAAGGAGCCATAGCGTGATGCAGCAGAAACGACTATGACAAGTTTGATTTTTATACCCTGAATTTTTTTTCAAGTACTTGAAATTTGTTATCACCAGATATATCAAAATGTAAAATCAACACTTCAGAGCAGACCTCAAGTCTCGTACATGGTGATTCGTTTCATTCACTCATATCTCAACGTTGCTCGTAACAAAAATCGACTGTAAATAACCTCTTATTAATATTGAAAATTACTCTACTTCAGAAAAACTTCAGAAATATTCACAATAATTTGTCAAATGGTGATGAAAGGATTGCCAACTGCATTCACTGTTCTAATAAAACATGAACTGTTGTAGCCTGTTTTATTCCTACCTATTTCAGAAAAACCATGCTATTACCACAAATGTAAGAGAGATCAACAAAGAGTAAGATGGATTCTGATGCACAAACAAATAAATAGTATATGGGCTTGAACACATTTCATACCTATCCTTTTATACACAAAGAACAGTTTTGACAAAAAAACTAAGCTTGCTACACATAGGTCGGAACATTTTGGTTCGCAACGTTGCACAACTTTCTACCGAGCCGCTGACGAAAATAAAAAATATATATCATTCACGGGGCTGTATACTGGTGAAAAAATCATTTGAGAGTCGTTGAGCAACCTTTCCATCTGAAAAAACTCATTAATACTGTTTATTGTATGATTTACTATACAGGGTGTTCCTTAAACACATGCTAATATTCAAGGAGGTAGTTCTTAGACTCATTTTAAGGAAAAAACGTCCTATGGACGTATGTCCTAAACACCTTAACTTTTGAGATACAGGGTGGCAAAGTTTTCAAAAATAATCAGTTTTTTAATAATAACTGAGATAATTTTGTAGACATCTTTGGCATATTTGGTACATATGTTCCATGCCTCAAGGCGCATTTTCTGATGTACAGTTTTCTTAATTTTCTCTGCCAGTGGCGTACGTACGAGTTTTGAAATGTATATTTTTGGCGAAAAAAATACTACGCCACTGCTTTATCTTGAATTAAAAATTATTTTTGAAATCTCCATACATTTTTGAGCACATTTGATATGTTGGGTTTTCTTTGTCCGACGCATAGTTTTCGCTCAAAAAATTAAAAATCGCTTTACTCAAGGATAAATTCCTTAAAAATCTGATGCGGTATCGTGCATCGACTGAAAGCAAACTAAGAGATCAGATTGTTGCAAAATAATTGAGGATCTAAAAGGTATTTATTTGTTGTCAGATGCACTGTTCTCAATTAAAATTACGTCATAACGCAGCACCGCTTAATAATTTTTGAAAACATAAATTTAGTTATCCTGGAATAAATGACGTGTAGCAGAATTTAAGGACGCGGAGGACCTCAGCAATGATCAGCAAGATCCCCCGATCTCAACAGTTTAGATTTTTTTTATGGGGTCACCTTAAAACTCTTGTGAATAAAACTCCCGTTAATACTTTGGAAGATTTAAGAGAGCGAATAGTTGCCTCGTGTGAAACTATACGAAATAGGCCGGGAATATTTGAACGGGTGCGTAATTCCATGCATACTAAGTGCAGGTGGTCCCTTCCAACAATTTTTATAATCAGTTTTGGTAGTATTACTAATTAACAAATTTGTGCTATTCGTTTAGACTTATCTACTGTCACAAAATAAAATAAAACTCGTTTTTGTGAAAAATTTATTTTTTTGCAGATTATGTTTTCAAATATTATTAGGGAATTGGTAATGCGTTATGAAGCAATTTTCAGATTCTCATTCATTTTAGAATTGATCTAATTTCTTAATTTGCTTCCTGTCGATTTTTATTTTTTTTGAGTGAAAATCATGTGTCGGACAAAGAAATACCAGGAGATCAAATTTTCTCAAAAATGAATGAGGATTTTAAAAATGATTTTATTTTGAAAAGAAAGCATTGGCGTAGTACTTTTTCCCCAAAAATATTCAATGCGAAACCCGTAGGGATGCCATTGTTTGAAAAAATACAAATTTGTGTACATCAGAAAATGCGCCTTGTGGCATAGAAAGTTTTTTCTTGAAATGGGTCTAAGAATTACCTCCTTAAATATTAGCATGTGTTTAAGGAACACCCTGTATAAAGGTTTTCACAAAAACCGCGACACGTGTTTCACTATACAATAACTTTCTCAAGCGTTAATAATAAGTTGCTTCTAAATTACAACCAAGTTACAATATCTACATACTGTCAAGTCCGGTCAAGTGGGCAAATAGTGAGAAACGAGTCGGTAGCAGAATGTACTGGAATGGTTGGGAATTAATGAAGATTTTTGACCCTCTGAAGCTCTGTGCTGATCAGCTCGTGGATACGGAGATTACTTTCAATTTGAGTTAAGTTAAACATAATAAGAAAGTATCGTGTAAGGAAGACGAACGGGTGTGACTTTGTAAAACCACTTTGCTGTTTTTCAGGGGTCGTCTCACATTTTTTAATGAAAATTTTCATTCTTATTAGTCAGTGTGCCATGCTTGAAGACTGGCCGTAAACAAATTTAAAGAAAAGAACTTTAAACGTTCAAGCCAGTCTCAAATATACCTACACAGTAGGTTGAATGGACTGACGCCTTTCAGAAAACAACTACTGCCCTGGCTAATACCACAAAGGGTGTTGGATTATATCCAACAGGCGTCAGTGCAGGAATCTTCACAGAAAATTTCCTGCATATGCAATTGGCAATACAACTGAAGAGATAGGTAGTTGAAGGGGTATTCTACTGATCACCATTTCAAGATAGCAATTGAAGTGTTTTGGTATCTCCTTACAGTACTGACGACTTTGAACTCAAATATCATAAATAATAATTGCAACAGATAATGTAATCATCAATAAAGTATTACACAAGCAGATAAATTCGTGAATTGTGATAAGGAAAAATTATTTATTAATTGTTAATTTCTACGTTTTATGTTACCGTTCAGAAATTACATGTTTAAATTCTCGGTTATAAATACACTAGTTGTTGCTCGCGGCTTTGCCCGCATAGAATTTGGTTTGTGAGACCATTTTAAACAAATAGATACAATATTTTTTATCGACCCAAAGCTTCAGGTTTTCAATTTCAAAACTGACGAAATTCTAAACAATCTTCAAACTTTTTCCCCCTTGGACTTGGGAATTCCTGATTACCTTTCTTGATGCCTATTTACGCTATACAAAAAACCTACCTGCATATCTCAATAATCTAGGTTTAGCTGCCTTGAGCTATAAATATAGCTTCCTTGAGGAAGCTATTGCATAGCAAAACACGTGGTTTTTGTGAAACCCTTTATATTGAAAATCATACAATAAACTGTATTTATTAGTTTTAATGATTATCTTCCTGTTCTTCTATCATATTTTAAGTTGTGACAAACTCAAACATATTTTAAAGTATTCTATATGAATTTATCCATTTTATATTTCAACGAGGTGTGCGATCATATTTATGTCGATTATTGGGACATTTACTTTACACCTCAATCATAATTGTTGCTGCTTTCAGATAAGATATATTTTATGAAAGTACATAAATAGGAAAATAGAATACCTAATCTCCTGTACAATTAAAGTCGAGTATCAACAATACCTGTTCAGTTTGTACACAGAATATAAGGAATAACAATCTCCATTTACGATGTATGTAACGCCATCGGGAAAGCAGTAGTTCAACTAAGCTGTCAGTCATCATTGTTGGATCGGTAGAAAACCATACTCTTTGGATAAATTCATTTTTTACAGGTACCATCAGTGGAATTGAATTTATTTCCTTATATGTACGAGTTGTACAAGATAGGTGACACTAGGCATTTTCTTTCGAAATATTGAGGAAATGAAATATCTAATTACCATAATAATATAAATGTATTTAGTACTACCAACGGTCAAATGGAATGAAAACAAGTTAGGTAGAAATAAAAACGTAAAGAATCAAATCGATTAAATAACATGAGATAGTCAATATTTGGATCGAATAAATGAAAGCTATTTCTTACCTCAGAATAACAATGTACGTGAAAAGAAATCGACTGATGCCTACTAGATGAACCTTCATAACACCTTATTGTGAGATTTTCACTAAATAGTTTCAGGAAAACGCAACACGTGTTTGGCTATGCAATAGCGTCTTCAGGCGTGTCTGAACTAATATTTTAGTTTAGTGCAAGCATCCCACTTTATTATTATATTTAAATAGGGACTAGGGTGACTGAGTCGTTTGCATAACCGAGTTTGTATATGTTTAGAAAACGTAGTAACTGATCCTATACAAAATTCTTTGACGGAGAAGACTACTTTGAGAACTCCTGCTTCTGTTGACGGATAACGAATATTGGAAAAGAACTGAAAAGGGCATGCTTTTGGATATCTTCACAGCATGACCAAAATATTCAGTATAGGTACTCCGAAAGTTTGTGATCTGGCAGTTGTTATATTTATTTAAATTGATTTTCAGTTCAAGGCCTTGTCTGTATCTGTATCTGTATCTTCAGAGTAGAGCGGGTGAGTGTAGACCCACAGCACTTAGGCCACATGTGACCCATTGTACATCCTCCCCAAGAGTTGTTCTCCTAGGTCACCATCCATCCTATCCTTTCCAGGAAGGTGGACATGTCACTAGGAGACATCTCCATTATATTAGCAGCTGTAGGCTAAGATTCGCCGAACACACACTCTCTTTGGCAACCTTGAGGTGTCTCACGGTGGCCACCGCGAAGGTTTTGGAAGGGGCAGGGACATTACTGTCGTTGCGCGGCTTCTTCAACATTCTTAGGGTCCCTTCGTGAAGGTGCTCGAGTGAGGGAGCTTTAATGCAGGGGCAGCCTGTTCCTTGCCGTTATTCAAGGCGGAGCTCTTGGCGCTTGCCGCAGGAAGTGCTCTTGCTGTTGGAAGTGGAGTGGGGGAGGAGGAGGGTGACTTATAGTTGCTGCCACTTCTGCCTCTTTCGCTCTCTATCACCTTTTGGACTCGGCGCCGCAAATGCGCTTACGCCTTGGCTTTTGTATTACATTACGAGGTCATCTGCTATGTCCAGCCTCATTACAAGCGGTAGATTGGGGTGGACAATTCTGTTCATTCCCAGCCACCGCCTTGAATTGAGGTGAGCACTTCTGTCCAGCCCCGGGATTAGTTTTTGATTTTGTTGTTTTTGTGTTTGTTTCATTCATGTGTATTCCCACGGGTAGCAAGGGAAGAGTTGGTCACCTCTGCCAGAACCCCGCATTACCAGAGGTAGGCTGTGGCCTGTGGCCATTCAGCTGTCGGCACGATTCGGCTCTTGTTCCATGAACCTCTTCCACTGAAAGGGAACCAAAACCACGAGGACTGCAGCTCATATTTGGGGGGCAAGAATGACCTATGCCCATTGACCGCGCTGAAAAAAAAAGGTTAATCAATCACTTGCGAATTGATAGGAGACTGAGGAATATACACAAGTTCCCACTCAATAATAATAATAATAAAGCATTTATTGCCCAACAGTAACAACCATTTACAGAGCAATTTAAGATGACAATATATATTAAGTATACTCCTAGCACTAATACATAGAGATCTCAGCGTTATCATACGATATATGCTCTAGATTTATTTTTTAATTCGATTAAAGAACATAAAAAAATATCACAATATTCACAAATTTTGTTATAGTTCGTGCACATTACATATATTGGTGCCTTGAGCATAAGGTTAGTTTGCGCCCGTTTACACACAAAAGTGCAGCTTTTTCGAGATGTTTGCCGGGGTACAAATATGTTGATGTAAGATAATAATTCACAGAAATCAATGTTATTGTTCAAAAGATGGAAAGGAATATTGAGGAAGTCTGCGCCCTGCGTTTTTCTAAGGATATAAAGTCAAATCTTTGTAATAAAGAAACATAGTTTTGGCATCTAGGTGGGTATACTCCATCAATTTTAAAGCTCAAAAATTTCAGGAATTTTTTTTGTGCATTCTCCACGATAGAAATATATTTTCCATATATGGGGTTCTATATTAGAGATCCATATTCTAGTTCTGATCGGACAAAACAGAAATATATTTTTGTTAGAGCAAACAAATTTGTGAAATTTCTACAATTTCTTACAATAAATCCGTATGCACGATATGCTGCATTTACTGTACGACTAACGTGTATGTTAAAGGTGAGCTGCGCATCAAAATAAATTCCCAGTTCTACATTATCTATTGAGTATGCATAGTGAAGACTATTACTTTTCCTAGTAAATGTCATTGCTTTACATTTGGATATATTCACTGGGAGTTTATTTTTGATGCACCACCTATGAAAAATATTCAACTGGATCTGCAAATAACTGCAATCATTTAAAGAAGTGATGGACGTATATAATTTTAAATCATCGGCGAACATAAGCCTCTTGCATTCGAGAGATGTACACAGGTCATTTATGTACAGCAAGAACAAGAGTGGGCCTAAATTATATCCCTGTGGTACACCGCTGGTTGCCGTATACACTTCCGATTTAATAATAATAATAATAGCTTTATTGTGCATAACATTTGTGAGCAATATTATAATTAAATTTTCTTCATCGGCAAAATTGAAAGAAAGAATATGATAAATATATCTCGGTTTGCAGAAAAGTAAAGGAAAACACTACACTACAATACATTACTCCATGCTGGTCAACAAAGTTGATTTCAAATGTTGTTTCACTTCATATAAAGATGAATTCAGGAGAGGAATTATCCTGTTCAATGTAACCATTGTTTTGAACAAACTGTTTACGGTTGACTAAATATGATTCCAAAACTGCAATATACATTTTGGGAAAACCTACGTTCGGGAGCTTGTGTAATAGAACTGTGTGATTTATTCTGTCGAAAGCTTTCGAGAAATCTGTATACACCACATCCACCTGACCCTATTATCTAGTGTTTCGCACAGAAATTGACTGAATATCGATAGATTACTAATTGTCGAATGAAAATTCATCAATCCATGTTGATGAACAGAAATTATATGTCTCGTTGACAAGTAGATGCGGTTGTACAAAATTATCTCGAATAATTTGGCTCCAATATTCAGGAGAGATATTGGCCTATAATTATCAATCAGATTCTTGGCATCTGATTTCTGTACAGGACACACCTTAGCCACTTTCCAAATATCGGGAAATATGGAAGATCTTAGTATAGAGTTGAATAAAGTTTTCAGGGGACGCACTAAGACCCCTATATAGTCTTTGAATAGAAATGAGGAAATGTAATCTGGTCCAGTGGTAAATTTATTTTTTAGTTTTTTTTGCTGCCTCAAAGATTTCACGTTCACTTATAGGTTCAGAAGTTATATCTACAGATATATTGTAACTGGGACTAAGATCCAAAATCTCTTCGTTGATTTCATTAGATTGGTATGCAGTTTTGAAAAAGTTACTGAACGCATTTACTATAGTTTCAGGATTATCATAAACTTCTTCCCCATATTTCATGATACTTGGAATTCTAGATGTATTATTTTTCCGATGAACAAATGTCCAAAGAAAGTTTGGGTCAACTCTCAACTGATTTTGAGCATTTTCTAAATACTTTTGATATGCTTCTTTACTTTTTTGTTTAAAATTGAGTCTCAAACGTTTAAATTCCTCAAAAAATATATTACTTCTAGTTTTTTTGTACTTATTGTGTACTTTGGCCTTTTCTTTGACAATTCGTATCACATGTTTTGACTTGTTTTGAAGAGATTTTAGTTCCGTACTGAAATAAGGGCAATGCATGATCTCATCAAAATTATGTGAAGGAGGAATAGTTCCGAAGCAACATAACCACGTTGAATCAAAAAATAGGTAGAACGGTAATCTTTCGTTGCTTGGCCTAATCTCCTTCCGAGTTCATGAACTAATAACAGAGACTCTGGGCAAAAAACACCAAAAGTTTCAACCATCACTGTATGGAAAAGATAGTTATTGCCATGATTTTGTTATTTTTCTCGTTTCAATTTTACGCCAGACAATGCTGCACTTCCAGCAGACTTCAAACTTTCAGCTAGATGGTAAGCCGCGACCGTGTCAATGCAAAAGAAGTCCCATACCACAGGTTCACCGTATTTCCATGGTATGAGAGAAATTCCATCTGGTCGTTTACTTTCATCTCGACTGATCCCTAAGTACTCTTTTTGAATGCAGAAATAATAAATGATAAATAATAATAATCTTTATTAATCCCAAGAAACAAGAATGTTTATAACAGAGATACAATTTGAAATAATGGTCAAATAAATAATTTCAATATTGAATATCTGTTAAATATACAGCAGGTGTGTGTGGGAAAACCCACACACACCAACCGCTACCTACAAGCAGCATCACACCACCACCCTACCCAGCTACAATCCGTAGCCAACACGTTAATATCCCGCAGTTTCCGCCTAACAGAACCAACAAACAGGGCAACAGAATTGGAGGAGACAACAACGGCTCTGCGACAAAATGGTTACGGACCAAAGATCATTCAAAAGGCCATCGACAGACAAAGAAGAACCAAAAAAAAAAACATCCCCTAGATCAAGAGAAGACTCTCCACACGACAGACAATCTGTGACACTACCTTATATCAAAGGTGTGACCGACAAAATCGGGAGAATACTAAGACGTAAAAACATTCGGACAACCTACAAACCACACAAAACGATATCCAGTTGGCTGCCCAGACCGAAAGAGAGAATCTCCCTAGAAAACCAAGGAGTATATAGCATCACATGCGAGGACTGTGGACAACAATATATCGGTCAGACCAACAGACGTATATCTGCCAGAACCCAGGAGCACAAAAACTCGATAAGAACAAAACAAACCTCCTCTGCCGTCTTTCAACACCATCTACAAACAGGTCACAAGATTAATTTTGAGTCCACGAAACAGATAGCACAGGTGCAAAACCCAAGAATTCGACAAATCAGGGAAGCAATCGAAATCGAAAAGCAAGGCCTCATCAACAAAAGGGATGACTCACTAAACATCCCAAGGATTTGGAAATCAATAATTAAAAACAACCACCAAAGACAACCACAAATTGATAATGAACCATCGCAGGTAGGAGAACCGCCAGAAGCCATTCACAACCCTCAGGTAGAAAAACAGGTAGGAGAACTACCAAAAGCCATCAACAACCGTCAGGTAGGAAAACAGGTAACAAATCCATACAACTTACGCAAGCGAAACCATATAAAAACACCACAAGAAGAACCTAACATCAGTTACACCTCTCGAAGCGAAGCAGTAACTCGTCTTGATAATGCCATCTGAGATGATGGCGAAACGTCGACTATCGAATAGTACCCAACGGATGAACACCCGGAAAAACAACACATCATATTCTACCATCCGTGAAAACCTACATTGTAATATATATATATATATATATATATATATATATATATATATATATATATATATATATATATATATAAATTTTTAAATTATAATGCTAATTAAAAACAAAAAAATGTAATATGGAGATCATTTTAATAAGTGGAAGAAAGCAGAAACTTTTTCAATTCCGATTTGAATTTTGTTTTTAATTCATTTTCAGTTTCTCTAGAAGACTATTATATATTTCAACTCCTAAATGAAATATTGATTTCTCCCCAAATTTTAAGTGATATGATTCAACTAGTAGTTTTTCTGCTCGTCTCGTATTATGGTCATGGATGGTATTTATTTGATTGAATTCCAAATTCGAATGTTCGTGATTTTTTCCAACAGAATGAATGAAACAACAAATTTTCAATCGGAAAATAGACTGAATATCTGAAAGATCTCGTGGTATATATAAATTTGACGTAGGTTCAAGATATGGTAATTTGAATATACATTTCATTATTTTATTTGGCAGTGTCTTGAGAGGATTTATTATTGATAAATTAGCTGTTCCCCAAATTGAAATTAAATATTGTAGATTTGAATATACCAAACAGAAATATTTACATTTGAGATATTTTAATTGAATAAAATTTCTAATCCTAAATAATCCTATATAATATTCCTAATATAATATTCCTAATAATATTGGTCCGATTTTCTTTTCTAACATCTCAATATGAGTATTCCAACAAAGACTTTCATCAATGTATAGTCCTAAAAATTTTGTGTTTTGACAATATTCAATCATTTTGTTATTAACAGCCAAATTCTCTTTGTTTGTAATTTTGTTTTTAGTTATCAACATTTAAGGAGATTTTTCATAATTCAAACTCAGTTTATGATAATTCAACCAAGAGTTTAGGAATATAATGTAATTTTTCATGTTATCGTAGACTTCTTTAGTATCACTAGAAAAATAAAGCAATGTTGTGTCATCCTTAATATTTCCCTTCAACAATAATTTTGAAAATAATATTGAAAATATGTTGAAAGTTGGTCAAGAAAACTTTCGAATAAATATCAGAATATGCTCATAGAATTTTTATACTGGTGCCGTCCAACTTGGCCACCGTTTGAAATTTTGAAAAGGTATCTATATTTTCTACAGAAATTTTTTGATTGCTAAAGTTCAGATGATATTGAGGAACTGGATTAGCTTCTATATTTCTAAGATAATTTGGTGATCATCAGGTAATTGTTTTTATAGTGGCCCTGATGATCGCTCGATCAAAAACTGTGGTCATCTATTCTCGTTTGAATAATTAAAGTAAAATTACCAGACATTAGCTAGTGAAGTTTGTCCAGTACTTCGAGAAAAACCTGAACTTTAATGTTTTGCTTAATTTTGGCACTCTCGATGAACGCTATAGGCATATAAATAGTAAATCAGTGAAAAATATGATTTCATACCTGGAAAAAAAGCTGTAATTGACCCCAGCCCGAACTCTCAATTATTTGTGAAAAGCTAACCAAGTCGAAACTTACAATTATTTGTGAAAAACTATCCGACCTGCGCAGATACAAATATATAACACAAAACTCACATACATTAAGATAGCGAATGCTCCAATGCAAATTCAGTTACCTATTTAAATTTTCTGAAAGCTTGTACATCTGAACTGATAATTGGAAAATTAAGTTTTCCAGAAATGTAGAGAGAAAGAAAGTTCTGCGTAGGTATCTCCCCTAAAAACATTCCTTTTTTGACGGTAGAAATCAACTTACATCACATTCATCTAGTATTTCTGAGTATAATCCATCAATACTTGTATACAATTTTGCTTATCAAAGTTTTCGTATTTTTATCTTGACAATTCAATATTTCTATGGTTTGAAGTTGTTTTCACAACAATGATTTACGCATATTTTATTTCGCAGTAGGTGAAATGCTTAACGTAATTATAAATTTCACTTCTGATTGGCAACGGCTTTGTCCAATATTATGCATATTGAAATATGTATCTAAATCTATACTTAAAATGGGAAAGTCACTCAATTAACACTCACATATTCATTCCTGTTCCTACGTACTGGTGAGTCCTAGGAAGATAACATTTGGGATATAGGTGCTTCTTAGGTCTTAGATGCGCATAATAAAGGATTTTCAAATATTGCAACTGGGGAGCCACCCGTGAGAATAGAAGGGGCGCGTTTATATATGATTCTTCAACATAAAACTTATAATGGAGAACTTTATACAAGTGTAGAAGGGCAAACTTTTTAGTTCACCACAATAGGTTACTGCGAAAAATTAAATGATTTTTCACAAAGAAAAATATTCTATTTATCAGTAAATTGTCGTATTTAACAATTTTGCCTTTCAGAAAAAATTCTTAAGAAATAATACGATACTCGCCTTTCACATTTCGGAGGCCAACATCTGCCTCCGTCTTCAGAAATGGACAAAAAATTTCTGATATATTGGCAGTTATTTCTAAGACGTTTCGTCTTCCGGCCACCAACTTTATTTTTTCTTATGGGCGCTACATTGGATTCTTTCTTTCGAGAATAGAACCAGATTTCACCTTTTCAATGATATATCATAAGTTATCATTCTTTTTCGAGAAATTGGAGACATTGAAAAAAAATTCTTATCATAACAGGCTTTGACATTGATATTTCTAAATTTGATTTTCAATTTATTACACTCAATGGCATTTTGTTATTGTTCAAGTCATTGAATTTTTAGCGAAAAATTACTTTCACGAATAATGTGATTTAATATGGATTTTCATGAAGTATTGTCCAGTTCTATTCAATTATCCAAAACCAATATAACTTAATAAAAACTACCCCAATCAACCTAAGAATTCAAGAACTCCAAGGACGATATGCCAGATACCTAGGAAGAAGCTCACGATTGTTTTCTCCAGCAAGACTCCTCGAACCAATGGAAGACCTGACGAAGCAGATTCAAGACATCCTGGAGGAGTACACACAGGGAATCGGATAGTTGACAGCTACAACCTGAAAGGAACTGAGAGCTTAAATCTAACACCTCCAGCCTAACCACCTGAACCTAAAGGAAAAATCGACTATCGCAACGGATACGGACTGCCTTAATGGAAAAACCCAGACTCTGATACAAGATAACCAATAGTTAAAACACTAAACCCAACCCTGAAGAGGCATAATTCTATAGCAGCCCCCTTGTCTTTCCCCCAATATAACCTAATTACATACTAACCCAAAAATTAATAAACGTTTTTGACTTGACTTGATAGTCATGTAGATAAACTACACTCTCTCACTTTGATATTCTGAAGTAATTATTCATCATTAAAAAACAGGAAATCTGTTTTTTTCCATTTCTAAGTTTCATTTTTCAAAATCATAACCATTGCAATAATGTATATCAAATATCACAGCAGCAGGTATTCATCTGATCAAAATTATACATGTGGAACGTTTTTAACTTTGCAACATACCCACATGAAAATACAGCACATATATTCTTTATTAAGATATTAATTCATAAAAATCAAACCTTCATACTTGATTATCTTGCAAGCAAAATATTTCCTGAATTTGATGATAATGTAGGAATGATACAAACGTTATGAATCAGGACAACTGTATCCGCAAAACATGTCAATATGAGTTGGTGAGGAAAGGTAACTGCCTCTCAGGATAACCACTTGAGTTGTTGAGTTGAATAAAACTGAATCAGTTGAAATGGATGTAATAATAAGAGTCAGCGCATTGCCAAATACGAATGAATTCTTCTATGCACTTTAAAAAATATTCAAACTTGTAGGATCGTCAAACATGGTTAACCAATTAGTGAGCTTTTTTCTGTTCTTCAAAAATAACAATAGCAGTGGAAAATTTTATGATGAACTATGTAATCTGGTATATGAAAAAATTTGAAATTACAAAAAAAAAGAAATTTTTGAAATGACATTTGACATTTAACAATGACACAACACTTGAAAAATGGCATTTCATACCCCAAAAACCCCAATTGTTTTATAGCAATAAATAATCAAGCCACAAAGAACCACATCATTTCTTTTTATTTCAATGACAAACCTTCATTCAGCTAGAGAACCGACTGACCCTGTGCATTTTATGGGTACGGCAATTTTGATAAATATCCACTTCTTATACAGTTCATTTCGAATTTGGTATTTACAATAATAAGTTAACCTTGACAACAATATAATGTGTAAATTTGTTCCTGCTTCAACCATACAAATGCCTTTCACTATTAATCCGTGGGATGAGGCAAATTTCTATCAGGCGTGGAATCGTATCATTAGAGAATTTGAATGATCGAACGCAAAGAACAGGTATATGGATGATGGCGATAGTGTATTCAATGAATGGATGATATAGGGTCTTTGAGCGTGTATGCAATTTGCTATTCGTTTGAAAGACCTATTGATGCCATTATGTGTGTAATATAACATCGCTCAAATGTCCACTACGGCTTCTCTGGATGGAGCGCATCCGAAAACTCCAACTTTCCATGACTCTGGCGCATAAATCAGGCTGAATTTGACCGATGGCATAGGTTATGTTGGCTTTGAGAACAACTGTGGTTTGTGGTTTATCGCATAAACCTGCAGCTTGGAGAAACCTCACAAGAAAGTATCCAATGGTGTCAAATCGCATGATCTCTGTGGCCAGTTCACATCACCTCCACGTGAGATGACCATGACCTCAAATCGCTCGTGCAGAATATCCAAAATGGCATGAGCTATGTGGCATGTAGCGCCGTCCTGTTGAAACCACATATCGTTGGTGTTCGAATCGTCCAATTCAGGCCAGAAGAAGTTGGTGATCATCGACATATAGTGCTCGTTCTCAAAGAAATATGAACCGATGACGCCGCCAGCCCAAAATCGACTCCAAACAGTAACTTTTTCGGGGTGCGTTGGACGCTATTGGATTTCAATGGGATGGGCATTGTCCCACATTCGACAATTTTGTTCACGTATAAATTCATCCAGTGTCTATGTCGTTGTCAATGGTCGTTTACTCTCAGTTCGTGGTACATGTGCAGGCCCAAATAACGACGCTTACTTCGCCAAGTTATGCACATTCTCACAGACTGCGAAGATGTTTTCGACATCTTTCGTTTCGTCGACATACGGACATTGGTCTATCGTTTACTGAACCAGTGGACTCAAATTCATCCATCACATTGCTAATTGTCCTCTCGATAGAACGGTTAGGGCGGCCGTAAACTGGACGGAGCACGTGGTACGTTGTCCAATCATAACACCAATTTTGATAAAATAATTTCATTATTTGCACCTATAATGAATGCTATATCTGTCTATGATGAATCAATGACTGAAGGAATGACGTCTAATTTGACAGATGTATCCTCAACAAGATGGCCGTTATTAATTGTCAAAGTTCGTAAGTCTCTGTTGGAAGACCCTATATATTCTGCTAATTGTAAAACATATATTTATTTTTTGGAAAAGAAAGTTTTTGGCTTTCTACTACTTCATCTTGATACAAAAAAAGATGAGGGAATCTTCCAAAGAAAGGAAGGAAGTAATCAATTTGAAAATAAGTAACTCTATACATGGATGTGTAGATCATGCAAAGAAGTAACTTTCAGATACAAACTGAAAGAATGTCTTCCTAAAACAGCTACTTTGATATAAACATTGTATTACACGAAAGAAAAAAAACATACTTTCGAAACAAATACTTCTATATGAACACTGAATTATACAGAAGATACTTTTCTCTACTCAGTTTGTATTTCAAACATAAGTTGTGAATTGAAATCAGATATCATTCACATGAGTTCTACTTCAAATGAATGGTAACAAATTGCACTTACATGGAACACTGTCATCCTCACTGGTATACATCGATGTTTCGCCGTAAGACACTTGCCCAAAGGCTCTTCAGTACCAAATTGGATAACATTATAGAAAATACACACAATTCATTCATGAATTACGATTTTTAATGTCACGGAATAAGTTTGATCTGCTTATGTCATCGATGATATCGTAATGGAGTAGTAGAAAGCCAAAAACTTTTTTTCCCAAAAATTAATCACTCCTAAAAATATAACCCTTTCACACAGACAGCTCACAAGACATTGTTTTTGTATTACCGTCTAACTCAGTTCTGATATTTCCAAAAGAGATATCTGAATGATGAACTTCCTATTGGACTATTTAGTTCAAGAATTAACTAGAAGTCGACCTCATAGGGAAGAAGATCTAATGACTTTCGGTAATAGAATTCAATTAACCAAAAGTAATGTATTTTAAAGAGTCAGTAACAACTCAGACTTAACTCCGGAAGAAAATACCAATGAAGAAGATTTGGTTCCAAGCCGCCAAAATTATTCCATAATTTTTTCAGCCTGAGGAGAGAGAAGTTACGTCGTTATAGTTCCCACAACATGGCTATCCACACGCAGAGTCATCTGACTGCAATAGCTTCCTCAAGCGTAAACTAAACTAGTTCACGCTTGAGAAAGCTATTGTATAGCGAAACACGTGTTGCCGTTTTTCTGAAACCCTTTATAGTGAAAATCATATAATAAACTGTATTAATTAGTTTTAATATGTATTTTCATCAAGTATAGCCAGTTTTATTCAATGTAGGAGTAGCTTTTATTCAGGCAGATTGTGACGTCATTACACCAGCCAGGTTACCTCTCAGTTCGCCATACAAGGCGGACAGATCACCCAGTCAACCAGAGTACACCAAATTGTCACATGGTGTCCTGTCACCCAGCGGTGAATCAATCGAAGTGTACCAAATTGTCACGTAGCGTCCTCAAATTATCACGCAGCTTGCCAGCTAATCAGATCACACGCTTCTGTATCTCAGAACAAGTGGTGGGAGATTTGAATTTTCTGTGGAATAATTCAAAAAGACGACCAGACCTGTCATTTTTTCCGACTCTCCACACCTTTGAGATGTCTCAGCACACGTCATTGGGGAATTAAAAAAGATCGGAGAATTGAACGCTGGTCATCGGCGTGATAGGCTATGTCCTTAGATTCGACACCAACGTGAGATATTGAAAGAATTTGTGAAATAATGATAATCTGATGTCATCGGTTTGTATCTAGAGATCTAGAATTGGTCCTCGAATTGGGTCCTCGATTTAGTCATTGAATCGCTCTTCAAATTGGTTTTAGTCCCGATTTGAAAGTACATCAACACATTTGAAAGAGCTACAATTATCATTAAAAAAAAGAAAGAATCGTAGAATACGGCGTTCAGTTTGATAATGAATCATATTTGTTGTAGTTATCTGTGTTCTACTGACTAGGTCAGTATGGTGAGGGTATTTTCTCATGTTCTTTGGGCATTGCGATTCTTGTTCCATGGGTGTTCCATGTGTGTTCCATGTGTCCTATTGTAGTCCGGATGCAGTAGCTGGTGGTCAAATTGGCAGAATCAAGTACGGGTAGGCCTGGGGTGGGAATGGGGAAATAAGTCGAGCTTTAGTGCTCCACAGGCTATGAGCTGCCCACAACCTGATCGCTAGTGGGAACTTCTCGAGAATAACCTAAAATCGCTGCGGGATCGCCTGTCTATAAGGGAAATTTCGACTCTTCCATATACTATTTTGTGTAATAATTCTGTGAATAATATCTGATTCAATTCCATAGCAAATGTTCGAAATAGAAACTGAACGGAAAAAACTGTTTTCTATATATTACAATGTTCGTATGAAAGAAGGTAATCCAGCAGTATTTTTTCTTTCATCTATTTCATAGTTTATATGAAAGTTGTTGTTTCGAAAGGTATTTTCTTGCAGTTTGTGTCTGAAAGTTACTGCTTTCCATGATCTACATATCTTTGTGATCATTTGCTTTTTTTTATTCGAAAGATAATTTGGAGATTTCAATGTACATTCTGCCTAGCCCTTGATTTTCAAAATGATTATTATTAGATGAGGTGGTAACAAAAGACTTATAAAAATAGACGTATTATTGCTTCTACGAAATCTATTCAAAGACTATTGTTTACGTACATCACATTGGAAATACTTGAATATTATCTACAAAAAATTATCTGTATTCTTGATCTAACAATCAAGTCTGATAAATATTTACAGGTAGCAGATATGTTAGACGGATCTATTGTAACATGGGCTGACATAATATCAGCAAAATTTTGTTTTGAATGTATTTATTTACAGTCGCATCGACCACTTGGGTCATCAGCAACTCTTTGATGAATAACACATCGAGGATAATAGTGGACACACATATCTCACACCTTTCCTCAGGAGAACAAGAACAAATCCTGAGCTTGAGAGTTACAAACAAACAAATAAACATACATACATACATACATACATATAGGTGAAGCTAATAAAAGCGTGTTAAAAAAATACTTTTTTCAAATGAAGAAATACGTGTAAATATAGTTCCAAATATATCAAGGAGGTTCTGTATCTGTAGAGTAGAACAGGTCACTAGGAGACATCTTCTATATATTGGCAGGTGTAGGTCAAGACTCTCCGAACAAACACTCTGTCGTTGTCGTTGCGCGGTTTCTTCAACCTTCTTGGGGTTCCCCCCGTGGAATTGCACAATTGAGGAAGCTTTCCTGCAGGAGCAGCTGGTTTCTTGCCTTTATTCAAGGCGGAGCTCTTGGCGCCCGCCGCAAGAAGTGCCCTTGCTGTTGCAGGTGATCTGCTATGTCCAGCCTCATTCCAAGCGGTAGATTGTGCATTTCTGTTCAACCTCAGCCACCGCCTTAGATTGAGGTGAGCACTTCTGTCCAGCTCCGGGATTGGTTTTTGTTGTTTATGTTGTTTCATTCATGTGTCATACGTGTAAATATAGTTCCAAATATATCAAGGAGGTTCTGTATCTGTAGAGTAGAATAGGTCACTAGGAGACATCTCCTTTATATTGGCAGGTGTAGGTCAAGACTCTCCGAACAAATACTCTGTCGTTGTCGTTCCGCGGTTTCTTCAACCTTCTTGGGGTTCCCCCCGTGGAATTGCACAATTGAGGGAGCTTTCCTGCAGGAGCAGCCGGTTTCTTGCCTTTATTTAAGGCGGAGCTCTTGGCGTCCGCCGCAGGAAGTGCCCTTGCTGTTGCAGGTGATCTGCTATGTCCAGCCTCATTCCAAGCGGTAGATTGTGCATTTCTGTTCAACCTCAGCCACCGCCTCAGATTGAGGTGAGCACTTCTGTCCAGCTCCGGGATTGGTTTTTGTTGTTTATGTTGTTTCATTCACGTGTCTTCCCACGAGTAGCAAGGGAAGAGGTGGTCTCCTCTGGCAGAGCCCCGCATTACCAGAGGTAAGCTGATTACAATGAGGTTTCGCCCAGTTCCCCAAGGTGATCGTTCGTCATTGCATATCACCCTGCGGCCATACAGCTGTCGGCACGATTCCTCACACCTTAGCTTGGGTAGGCTGGTCCACAGTGGCATGTTTTGCAAAGGCTCTTCAGGGGTTTTAGTTTCTCTTACCCTACTCATTTCTGCCACTGACCAGGAGTTCGGCGACCCCGTCTGTAAGGTCACATTGGCTTCCCTGACAGGGCATCCAGTCCCCTGGCCGTTCCCCTATCCGCCACCTACGGACGCACCCGATAGGTAGCCTAACCCACGGGTATCAAGGAGGTCAGGTACAGCGCCATCTGCCCGCGAATTGATCAAACAATAATGTCGATAATTCTGTCGAATGCAGATCCTGAGTATTCAAACGGGAAATAAGTGTTACAAAATAAAAATACATACATACGGGTGAAGCTGATATCAAGCTTGTTAATGTTAATTAAAGGAAATATTTTTTTCAAATGAAGAAAATACATATGAAGTGAGTTCGAATTATATCAAGGAGGTTACGTACAGCGCCATCTGCCCGCGAAAAGATCAAGAAATAATGTCGATAATTCTGTCAAACACAGATCCCGATATGAAATGAAAAGGAGAGTTACAAACATACATACCTACAGGTGAAGCAAATATAGAGCATGTAAAAAGAATTTGGTTACATGCTAGGAATTAATGAAGATACATTCAATTAAATTCTTGAAATCAATACTCGTCGATAGAATTTAAATATTAACCAACAATGAAATATTGAATCTGAATAAGTTATTGAATTCCTAGAATATTATTTGAACAGTAATGAGACCAAATCATCTATATTGATAACGATCACACTCATGCTTCATAAATATTCGTAAATAACATGATTGAAACAGGCACTAATCATACCTGTTCCAGCTACAACTAACCTACCAAAGGTTCAGTGATCTCGAATACAAATATCACCGTTACCCACAGACTATCATCATATTAATAGAGTAAAAGTACTCAGTGAATATGGTACCGTCGACACTACGCAAGTCGAGGCATTCTCGAGATTAGAAAGGCGACCGTGGCATATACAAGGTAAAACAACGTGGGCAAGTCAACCGTTGCACCTTCGCCGTGCATGTCCGAAAACACAGACGAAATCAGACAGTGACCAACAATGACGGCCGTGAGTGATTTTCGAAAAGTTCTGGAGGATTGCCAGCAGTCTCATTTACTGAAATACTGGGATGAACTGAAAGATGAAGAAAAAACGCAGTTCCTTAAACAGTTGAGTACTATCAGATTCGATGAGGTGAATAGACTTTTTAAAGAAGCCCAATCTTCTTTGACAGAAGAAGTGACAAAACTAGATAGCAAGATGAAGCCTTTACCGTCTGACAAATTTGAATCCGAAGAAGGGATCAACGCCAAACTTCTTGATGAATATAGAACAGCAGGTCTGAGAGAAATTGCAAACGGTCACGTAGCTGTTCTGCTTATGGCTGGAGGACAAGGCACCAGACTGGGGGTGAGTTATCCAAAAGGAATGTACTCAGTTGGTCTTCCTTCAGGAAAGACTCTATTCCAAATCCAAGCTGAGAGAATCCGCAGGGTTGTGAGCCTTGCGAAACAACAGACTGGTTTAGCTGGAAAAATCTGTTGGTATATTATGACTAGTGGCCCTACAAATAAAACCACTGAGAAGTTTCTGAGAGAAAACGACCACTTTGGATTGAAGAAAGAAGATGTTGTTCTCTTTCAGCAAGGACTTCTTCCATGCTTTGATTTCAACGGAAAAATCTTTCTGGAAGAAAAACACTCTGTTTCCTTGGCTCCAGATGGAAATGGCGGAATATATAGAGCACTTAGAGACAACGGCATTTTGAAGGACATGGAACACAGAGGAATAAAGTACGTCCATGTTCACAGCGTTGATAACATCCTGGTGAAGGTAGCAGATCCCGTGTTCATTGGTTACTGCGTCAAAAAAGGAGCCGACTGTGGAGCCAAGGTGGTGAAAAAATCTGGACCTTCAGAGGCGGTTGGTGTAGTGTGTCAGGTGGATGGTTCTTTTCAGGTTGTTGAATACAGTGAAATCACCGAACAGACCGCTAATCTCAGAGATGAAGAAGGTAACTTGGTGTTCAGAGCTGGCAACATCTGCAATCACTTTTTTTCTACGAAATTCCTGAATGAAATCGCAAACAACTATGAGTCCAAGCTGAAATTGCACGTAGCGAAGAAAAAAATTCCCTATGTGGACGCGGATGGCACTAAGGTCAAGCCCACGACTAGCAACGGTATCAAAATCGAGAAATTCGTGTTCGACGTTTTCCAGTTCACTGACAACTTCGTCACTTGGGAAGTTCCTCGCAATAGTGAGTTCAGTGCTTTGAAAAATGCTGATACTGCGGATGTTGATTGCCCGCGTACCTCGAGGCGCGATTTGTTGAATTTGCATAAGAGTTATATTGAAAATGCGGGTGGGAAAGTTTCCTGTGACGGAGTGGAAATTTCTCCGTTGTTGTCTTACGCTGGCGAGGATATCGAGGATCGCGTAAAAGGGAAAGTATTCGACAATAAGACTGTGATATTATCTAACGAAGAAGAATTGCTAATGAACAATAACGATTACAGTAAGGAAAGTATCAATAACCTAAATGGGATTCGTCATTAGTTGAACATGAAAATATATATATAGAAAGTAAGTGGCGATATTTTATTCTCATAGAGAGCTGAAGTGATTTCAACTTTTTTTTTTCACCCAACTTGAGGCGAAATTAAATAATTACAACAACTAATTGAATCCTTGATTCAATTAGAAATGAACCAGATGTTAGACATGTTAGACACGGTAACTTTCACTCTCATCCATGTCCTTGATGTGGAAGAATTATTTGAGGATTTTCCTATAGTGAAGAAGTCAAAATTCAATTCAATGTTGCGAATTATATTTTTTCTGTCAATTATGAGAAGAAGTTTTAACAGTATTTTTCATTGAATTTTCTGGACTAGAATTTATTTCAATTGTCATGAGCTAATTGGGATATTTAGATAAGTGATTACACAAATATGAACGCTAATGAACAACAAAGAAAGTACACTGAGTGAAATTTGATTTTTGTTTATTCATTTATTTTTTCCCAATTCATTTCATTATGAAATTTCCTTTGAATCCATTATACTTCTACTTGATCGTTTTCCACAAAACCAGTGTGATGTTTTGATTCTACAAACATGTATGTACTAGATACGATACAGTTTGTTAAAGAATTCATGATTTCAAATCTCATAAATTCGAGTGGAATTTTTTTTCATCATTCTAATTCTGTATAGACTATTATTGACTATCAAAGATGTATCAATATTTTCAAATCACAACTGTTCCGTTGGTTTCAAATTCCATATGTATTAAAATATTGAATCATGGTAACAGTTTTTTATTGAAAATCCTTTTCTTTACGAAATGAAAACATTCACTGCCGAAGATGACTGTGTTAAAGCTGTTTCTAACTTTTTGGCTGTGGTCTGCAGATTTTTATGCTTGACGTTTCATCTACTGATACGGAAGACATCATCAAAGCTATGTGGTAACGGTCGCAGTATCCGAGTGGATGCTCGATTGTTGTTACCGTTACCACATTGTCTTTGATAATGTCTACCGCAGTAGTAGACGAAACGTAAGGCATGAAAACCTGAGGATGCTTTTACACATCCCTATCTTTGTTTAATTAACTTATGTAACACTCCATGGACAATTATTAGAGCTTTCAAGAATTTCTCATCATTATCCGTTGAGAACTTTAACATAGAGTGTGTGATACAAAGCCTTCATTGAAAATTTTAGATTTTGTGATTTTTGAAATATAGGATTTGCAAATTATACAAAAAATAATGACAAAAAACTATCTTTTGAATTGGAACTATTCTCGATGAGAACTAAATTAGAGGGTATGTCTTCCAATGGGGTTAATCTCAAAATGCAATCTTATTTTTATCGAATTTGAATACTTGAAAATATTTTTTCTCGATTTTTCGAGTGGAACAGTTTATATTTCATTTCAAATCTGATTTTCCGGTGAATAATAATTTCCCAAAATATTCCGTAGTATTTTGAATGGAATTGAAAAAGCTTTTCTTCACATCATTGAGCTTTGCAGTTGACTGGAATTCATGAATTGCGATGAAACTTTTCACTGGAGAAAATAACACAATTCTGTTAAAACTGCTTTTGTTGTTGCAACCCATGAACCGCTTGGACATAACCAATAAAAAATGTCCAGGAACTGATTTTCAATAGGGGTTCATATCTGTCAGGAAATATGACTCAAAAAATTATTAATGAGCTGTCGCCCCCCTACGAACGACAACCCTCAGAAGTCTAAACTTGTGCGAGCTGAAGAATAATGAGGTCTTACCCTTCAATGTGTGATTCCTAACACGGGTTGGACGATAGCAAGTGAAAATCATCTGGCCTGTGGCTTGAACCACCGACTTACACATCGGTCTATGGAGTGAGTGAACAAAGCACCTTCCTCGAACCGACCAGCTACCTACATACTATAATTTCAAAGCATAACAATGAGGTACTTGTATGGTTGATATTGTTGATGACATATATTATCAATAATTACCAAATTTGATAATTTCGTCTAGTTATTTCTATTTATAATGCTCGTTTTCTGAAAATGAAATGAATTGTGTTCTCTTGAAGATCCGCTAACCCTAAACAAATTCCCAAAATGGACCAGAAGGACAGGTGAAACGTGAATTTTAATAATCACAGTATCACTTACAACCTCAGATGATAATTTGTTTATTCAATCAAGTTACTATTTTCCACTTGTGCTTTCACGTTCTATTTTCGAATAGAAATGGTCTATTTCACTACATTTTTTCGGTAAGTTTGTACTTTCAATGTAATGCAGAAAAATATTTTCAAAAAAATGACTTTTTTTAATTCAGGAAGTTTCAGACTTTTTCATTCAACATTATTTCATGGTGGCTATCCACAATTCAAATGTCAAACATTAAGAGACACCAAATTAAGGGAGTATTTCTAAAAAAAAAAATTTTTATGATTTAATTTCAAATCATTTCATCAAATATATTCATCTATGAAGCACATTTCCTTCAGGCCCAAAAAAAAACCCACTCAGTATTTCCTGCCATACGAATTTATGTTGAATTTCCAATTGAATTCTCAACAATATCAGACTTTTTGATGTCGGTTTATTTGTTAATATCTACAAATTGTCACCAATCACACCAATTCGTTTTGAACAATCGTCTCTATTATAACTGTACTATTTGTTGCCTGCATGGAATTTGGTTTGTCACATTAAGTTTCGTGACAGGCCATTTTTAACAAATATTTACAATATTTTTTAATAACCCAAAACTTCAGGTGTCCAACTTCAAAACTAACGAAATACAATACAATCTTCAAAACCCTATTTTTCTCTCTTGGGGGGTGGACTTTCCTGTATCCCTTTCTTTTTGCTCATTTACGCTACACAAAGAACCTACCTGCATATTAAGATTCTAGGTTCAGTAGTTTCAGCTCTACGTTAATATATGAGTCAATCAATATGTACACACTTATACAGCAAATAAAAACTGAAAGCATTAGGATAAAATACATTGGTAATCCTACTTCTTGATTATAAATGCGTTAAGTTTGTGAGGATGGATGAATGTAGGTATTTACGTTTTTCACTTTTTCACAACTGAACAGCTTAGCGGATTCGAATGTAAGTGGATATATTACATAGATCATGACCTGGAATAACACATAGGATAGGTTCCCACGGTAACGCTGGTAAAACAGCAGGAACAGCTAGTATTGTATAGGTGAGTACCTATTGGTTGACTGACACTCTCATGTTAACATACAGCTGAAGCTACTGAACCTAGAATCTTGAAATATGTATGTAGGTTCAAAGGAAAAAATTTGGGTTCAAAGATTCATTTAATTTCGTCATTCCTGAAGTTGTAATCCTGAAGTTTTTGGTTAGTGAAAAAATATTGTAATGTGACAAACCAAATTCTAGTAGAGTTATAATAGAGACGATTGTTCGAGACGAATTGGTTGTATAGACTCATAAAATTGCAAAATGTTGAATTTTGAACGATTCCATTATTTTTACAGAAATATATTTGAAAATTTTCACGAAAAACCAATATCAAAATTTCTGATATTTGGGTAAATGAGGGGCAATGAAATGAACACTTCAATATAACTCTGGTTTGGTTATGGCACAAATATTCTTCTTTTGAGAAGTATGAATATATGCTTGACTGATCTATTATTGATTTTCTGAATTCAAAAGTACGTTTTCTGTAAATACCTGGGGTTGAATTAACTGGCAGGTTAGGATTTGGGAATAGTGAAAGAGGAACTGGCACCACCCCAAAGAGTGGGGAAATTTGCTTTTTGAATTGGTTGGTACCACTATTTTTAACAAGACACTGTCTTGACACATTCTGTCACGAGTTGCCTTTCATTCATATCACATTTTGACCGAACCACATGGCCTGAATCTCTAACATGTATTGCGTTGGTTGTTAGGCTAATTAGGTTTATACAAACCAAATCTTAACAAATTTACTATGTCCTCGTTTTTCGATACTTCCTGTTGCCTGACAAGTAAGTAATCAATAATGATTGTCCTAAATTCATAACCTCAAAATTTTAAAAATTAAATTCTCACAAAAAAACTTTATTTTCAATTAGATCACTCAGTTGCAGGTGAAAACTGATGATGACGAAAGTAGAAAGAGCTTTGCAATTAAAATTTATAATTATTCACTTTTATACAAAAACTCTTCGATTCATTCATTCAATAAGTGTATTGTATTCAAGTGTTGTGGAATTGGCCACGGTGGTAGTGCGCCCGACTCACGATCGGAAGATCGTGGGTTCGATTCCCGCCTCGACCAGATATTTTTTTCGAGACAATTTATCTGGTTGAAGCGGGGATGATTCTGCAACCGTGTTAGGAATCACACGTTGAAAGGTAAGATCTCGTTAGTCCTTATCTCGCACAAGTTTCCCAACTTCTGAGAGTTGTTGTTCGTATGGGGGCGACAGCTGATACGTAAAAACATATTTTAAACAGATTTTCATTTAAACAGATTCAGCTTCCCAAATCTATTCATTACCTAACTACAACCTATTATTGTTCCTATGATACCTGCCCACAACAAAAAATGGCGTAACTACAATATCTTGTCCACAGACTGCTCACATTTTCCTTGAGCGGGGAAAGGTATAAGATTGGAAAAAAAAGATAAGGAGCAAAATTAATTTGAGAACAAAAATTTGGGGAGTATCTTCGTAATGCCTCGACTTTTCGAAAATAGGAAGATTCAAAATTCATAGTGCTTCGATATGAACCCAAATATACCAATGTGTTGGTCCAAACATTCGAAAAATTCAATATAAGGATGGCTTCCGAAACTGCACGAACCCTTCAACTAGTGTTGGGCAGTCTGAAAGACAAGACGTTGGAAAAAATGAAGTCTGAGATTTACGGAATAAACTGCGAGAATTGTGATAAGGGATATATTGGTCGAATCAAACGGACTATAATTGGCTCGGTACAAGGAACATGTTTCGCATGTTCGGTTTCATAGACCGGAGAAATCTAGTGTCGCTCAACATGCCATAGAGGACGGCCACAGAATTAGTGGGAAATTTTTGAGACTGGTACATGACAAAAGGTTTTTGGATGCCTTCGATAGCTTGGAAATTGAAAAGTGTGGAATGAGTTCTATGTATAGTTCTATTTCATAGGTAATAATTCTAAATGATAATAATAAAAAACAGATGAATATTGGCAAAAAATTGTAGGGGATATTCACTAACACAAATTAAAGGTATGACAAAAACAGGTAGTTTGGCATAGGATCAATACCTGGTAGTAGTTGGGTTATACTTACAGGTAGTAGTTAGGTACTACTAACAGGTAGTAGTTACGCCACCATATAAAAACACCAACATAGTAGTGAAATTTAATCATAATGATCTCCTGAGGACACTAACTTGCTTAGCGAAACGCGCGTCGGGAGACTGTAATTTTGTTCTGATATTGGGAAAGTGTTTTCATTGGAAGAAAGAAATTGATAACAGCTATTATCCAAAATTCATTTTGTGGATACTAACTTCGTGAAGTCACATACAGTGGAATGAATGAAGATACCCTACCAAAATTGTATGTTATTCAAAATTCATTAAAAATGATACATAGAAAAACGAAACGTTACCAGACAACACAGCAGAAGATGTTGGTGATATTGGACCTCTATATTGTCATAATCTCCGCCCATATGCCTTCAAAACTGAGCAATATCAAAACCATGTTTCACATGTTTATATAATCGAAGTAGGGAGAGTGTATATGAAAGAGCCAGGCTTTGAAAGACCCGATGTGATTTTCTACCACTTACCAAAATCTTACCATAATTTAATTTTAATGTTTGTATGGCAACAATGAATAGCTGTTATCAACAATCATTTGACAGTGTTGCGAAAACGAATGGCGTCGGTAGACCACATCAAACATTTTAGGATCAAAAAGTAAGTTTTTTTGCTTTCACTTAATTCTTTTTAAAAAGAAAAGTGCAGCATGAGCTGATAAAATTGATATGTCGTATTGTTACGCATATATTTAGCATTATTTTACGATAATATTGATGTCATGATGTTTACGCGAAATAGCTGTATTTTGAGGTTACAACTTAAATGACAAAATATTTCGAAAGAGCCATTTGTGGAGGCTTTGAAAGAGCCGGCTCCAGGATGTAGCACCGATTCAGCTCCTCCCAGAATCATCGCTAAAAGAGGGTCAGAACAAATTGAACAAGTTCCTTCTGCTGAACGAGGTACGCTCGTGACGACTATCTTTTTTATTGATGCTGCAGGTGGCACTCTACCACCCACTCTATTCCCACGGGTAAATTATAAGAAGCACATGTTGAATAATGGTCCTTCTGGAGCATTGGATTTAGACCATAGTTCAGCCTGGATGACTGAAAATAATTTTATAAAGGCCATGGAACAACAACAAAAAAATCCAGCATTGCTTTTATCAGACAACCATATTTCCCATGTTAATCGCCATGTCATAGAATTTGCCAGAGATCATTTTATGAAAGTGCTGAAATTTCCACCTCATTGTAGCCATAGACTCTAACCTCTGAATGTTGTGGTTTACAGTTTGGTAAGATTGATATAACAGATGAATAGTTCATCTGTCATATATATATTTCAGCAAATATAACTGTGAGTTATATTTGCTGAAAGATTTTTTTTGTCCCGGCTCTTTCATAGTACATGCCCAGCTCTCTCATATACATGTTGCTTCGAAAGAGCCGATTTCCTTTTTTTCCAAGTTGCCATATTACTAATTTTTGTCATTGTATCTCATTTTATTTTGATTGGATAACTATGACTATTTAACTAATTATTTACAAAAATTAATTTTATTCAATATAATCACTCGACGTTAACTTTTTTGATGTTTTTCAAAACATGCCCTTTCATGCACACTCTCCTTACTTACTGACATTCAAGAATTCTTGACTACAATAAAAACATAAGTCATAGATTTTTTCAGTATATACTCTACTTGAATCATTCTATGTTCTTTTTTGTAGTATACATAAACAAATCAATTTCATCATTAACATGTTTTCCTTCAATTATGTAAAGTGTTGAAACATACATTCTACAGAGTAATTTGTAATTTACATTAGCCTATTTACAGGAAACGATAATTTCATGGATGTAGCCGTTACTATGGCTCCATGCACGGATAGATCATCATGAAGAATATAAAACTTTGAACGAATACAATAAACTATTGTATTATAGATACTTTATTTACACAATACAAGTGTAGTCACAGGTGTACAACACTCCATTATATCTTTATTGCTAAAAACGAATAACGTTTCATGTGTGTAATGCGTATTACGTAATATTTCCGATTTTTTTATATATGTGAATGGAGCTGTAATAAGAAATAAATGAATACTTCATTTATCTGAATATAACCGTGTTCAGAGTACGACATTATCGAAAATAAACTGATAATAAAAATCTACAATTATTGCAGGAATAACTATTGGAAAATATCAGAAATGATTATGGAGAAATAATAGAAAACAAATATGCAATTTCAATCAGTAATGCAAATATCATTGGGTAGATAAATACATTTAGGTACTTGTCCACAAAAATATGATGGAATGATACAGTTGGTGTCGGATAATCATTCATGATAAGTGAAACGGAAACAATGGAATGATTATTTCAGAATATGTAATTTTCAGTTGAATTTAGATAAGTTGGTGAAAATACCATGAATAATATAAACTATGAACTGGTTTCGATAACGTGTTCGGATTATTCAGGAGGATTAGAGAGGAACCAAAGAACCATGAGTTATTAAGTACGCTGTCTGTTCAAAAAATCAGATGAATTTTCATTTCTCTGAAAAACCAAGTATTATTCATCGATTAGGTTTTCATCTCCACAATCGTCGGAAAACGCCGTCCTTTCATAGATGTCTTCAATCTCGGGAACAGTAAGAAGTCACCATATCCGGTGGATACGGTGGCTGATGTATGATTACGGTTTTGTTTCTGGTCGAAAAATCACGAACAAGCAATAACGAGTCAGCAGTGCCTTATCGTGTTGAAGAAGTCATGAATTATTTTTCCACGATACCGAACGTTTACTTCATATTCCTTCCCGCAAGCGGCGCATAACTCCAAGATAATACTAAGCCACGGTAGTCCAATGAAACAGTGACTGAACATTTGGTGGAACTTTTTGATTATTCGTAACAGTGCTGGAAGTAATTTTTAATGAGGGCCTTTAGAAGCCTCTGCTTCACTGCTTCCATCGACACAAATCGGGTTCCATTCGAAATAAAAGAAAGTCGCATGGTGCCAAATCTTGCGAGTACGGCGCATGTTCGAGCACCGGAGTGCGTTTATCATCAAAATACCGCTTCAAATGAGAAATTTGAGATTGATACGTGGCTCCTGTTTTTTGTAATACATGGTTTTCGGCACGGAAAAAAACATGTTCATTTCAAACCGCTACAACACAAATACTTCAATAGTGACGAAAACATGTTTTTATATGTGAATAGAGAAGATTTCCAGATACGCACTACTCGTTTTTTCTCCACCCCTCTAGGCAGCCCTCTAGGCGCGCAGTCTCGTTTTTTAATAGCCGGACTTCCTATTGGTCTTGGCACTCCTTGGCACTTCCTTTGGGACGATTGGACTTTGGTTAAGATGTAATAACCATGATTCGTCATCAGTTATCAGAAAATCTGCCTTCGACGCCTTTTAACAATTCCTGAACGACGCTAATCCGAAAGTGACTTTGATCAATATTCAACAATTTCAGAACGAACTCCACCGCCACATTTTCATCGGTTATTAATGTGCTGGAGCGTCTATGGCGAGCGTCGTCATTTACATCTACTCAATCTTCTGTGGAAAGCTTGTAATACTCGTAAACATTTTTTTGACTCAGAGTTCAATCACTGTCTGCCACATTTCTGCAACATTCGAGCATTCTTCGATCAATTTTTTTCATAACAGAAAATCGCTGGACATCAAAACACTTTCAACTTTTATGCTTCTCACCAACAAACTAAACATGCTTAACTTCGATGCTACGCATATTTTACTCCATCAAGAGCGGTACATATCAGAAATACGCGACGGACTGTGGCTGCTCATTATTTAGAGGTTTAACTCAGTATACCTCGAACTTCACTGTTTGGAAACTCTTTCACCTGGAGAACTACGTTTATGTGGGAAAAACTTTCTGAGAAAGTTTTTCCAAATGTATTTATCTCTAGCGATTCAAACCTAATGTGAATCGCTACTTCCGCATAGGCACCGTTCTGCGAGCGCCTTGAGGATTTTCTTGCAGTGCATGTGCTTTGTCCTTAAAATATGCAAGGCAACGGTGGCAACGGTGTAAACTGCTTATTTGCATGAATTGCAACAAAAGTGATTTTAGTGTGTAATTCGTTTGAAATAACTTTATACTCGTATTCATGTGTGATCATCGACAACAGATTCATTAGATTAAACGTTTGCAGGCAGATCCTTAGGCTAATAAACTAGTTCATCAAACATATCTTTACCTCGCTATATTTATATTCAGAAGTATACTACCATAGGCGTACCAACAGTGATTTACATCTAATAACTAATTAATTTATTCGACAATGCATCCTCGAGTAGCTTGTAAATGTTGCAACCAAGTATGCGAAGGGTATCTTATGGTCACCTGTAGTGTTTGCAAAAATAAATATAAGCATTCATGTGTAGAAATAACTGCAAATGAAATGCGTACCTTAAACAGTAATAAGGGTTACGACTGGACCTGCATTGACTGCAGGAGTATTGGAAAGGATTTGAAAGATTTGAAAGCTATAGAGTATCAAACTACAAAATGATATTAAAGAATTGAGAGATGAAAAAGTTTCAACTGCCAACTCACAGAGCATGGAGTTTAAGGAAATTATTTCTGAATTGTGTGAACGGCAGAAACGCAAGAACAATATCATGATATACAACGTATTGGAATCCAACAAGCAATTATCAGCAAGTGAGCGAATAGAAACTGAGAAAAATACTGTCTCTGAGGTCCTAAGTACTATATCACCGGAGCTTTTAGTTACCAATATCAAACTATTCAGAGTGGGTGCCTACTCTGAGACCAAGAAACGTCCTATTGAAGTAATTTTCGAAAGTGATGACATTGCTAGAAAAGTTCTGAAAAACTCTAAATTATTAAAATACAAATCAAATCTCAAAAACATCAGTCTCTCGGCCGATCGTACCAAGAAGCAAATTGAATACTATGACAAAGTCAAGCAAGAACTTTTGGACATGATCAACTCTGGTGATAACAACTGCAAGATAAAGTACTTCAATGATATACCTAGGATGGCTTCGGACTGAGCCCAACAGTTTAAAAAATTACACAATATTACCAAAATGTCAGGGGACTAAATAGCAAGATATACATTTTTTATTCTAACGTAAGTGATTGTGAATATAATATTGTTGCACTTAGTGAGACCTGGTTGAAATCTGACGTTAAATCTAGTGAACTCTTTCCGGATAACTATGAAATCTATCGTAGGGATCGCAAATTCAGCCAAGTAGAATTGACACGTGGAGGGGGAGTATTACTCGCTATCGATAATAATAATATCAATTCTGAAATTGTTGACACCTCCAAATTTGAAGAAAACTTTTCTAGTATTGACTTCTTGGCTTGTAAGTGCACTATATCAATCTGTTCTTCTCTGGTAGTCATTGTTTATATTCCTCCATCGTTAACAATAGATGAATTTGGTAATTTTATTGAAGTTGTAGAAGAATGGGGTGAAATGAATTCTGAGTCTTATTTCTGTTGTAGTCTTCATTGTTGGTAATATGAACACGGATTGGAACTTTTTAAAAGACTCATCTGAGGTAAACACTGGTGTAAATAGTTTCTAAAAAATTTCAAACATGTTTGTCCAGTTTGGTATACGAGTGACATAATAAAACTTATTAAAGAAAAAGCTAAATCACATAGAAAGTACAAAGCAACAAAAAATATCTGTTATTACCAAGAATTCTGTAGAACTAGAAAAAATATTAAACAGAAAGTCAAAGAAGTATATACATAGTATATAAACAGTATTGAAAACGAATTGATAGTTAATCCAAAAAACTTCTGGACATTTGTTCATAATAAAAATAATAGTACAAGAATTCCAGGCCAGACGGTTTATTATAACAAACCCACAATCAATTGTTAATGCTTTTAGTAGATTTTTAAAAAATGCCTATTTATCACCTGAGGCTGAGGAAGAAAACGTTATTTTCAACTTCGAACCTAATAGCTCAATAGATGTTAGTGTGGAACCAACAGCAGAGTTAGAAATATTAGAAGCTGAAAGAAAATTAAAAAATAAGATGACCTTAGGTCCATACAAAATTCCATCATTTCTATTGAAATACTGTCTGAGAGTACTAGTTTATCCCCTACAAATTCTTTTTAATCTTATCTTGAGAACGTCAGTCTTTCCTGAACTTTCGAAAACTGCCAAGGTTTAGATGATTGTTACATTATGCGAAAGGTGATTAATCTTTTACAAAATTGGTGTCTCAAGAATCGCCTCCATTTGAATATATCTAAATGTAAAATTGTTACATTCAGTAGAAAACTCAATACACTAGAATTCCTTTATCACATCGAAAACATTATATTGGAAAGAGCTGAGAATATTAAGGATCTAGGAATCTATTTTGATCATCAATTGATAGAGTTCAGAAGAAGTTTTAAAATTTCTTACTTTTAGAATAACCGGAACTTATCCTCCAAAAAACAGTGATTACCCTGATCTGCTATGCAGATTTGACTTTGTAGCCTTAGAAAAAAAAAAAGAAATCAGGCATCTGTTTTATTTCTATATGAGCTATTGAATGGCAAATTGGATTGTCCTGTACTATTATCAAAAATTGATACCTTTGTTCAAAGAATATCTTCTAGGCACATCAATAATTTTTTATGCAAAAGGGCACGACTAACTTGATGTTGAAATCACCAATCAATGTGTCGTATTGCGAACAAGCTCTCTACTAACATCGATATTTTTTGTTGCAGTATTTGTGAAATTGAAAATAAGTCTCGTGCGTATCTATAAGTCATTTATGTTTTTTATATCAAATAGTATCGATCTTATATCAAATAGTATTAAACCTTCAAGTATATTAGTTTTGCTCTGTAAATGGGAAACTGTTGGGCAATAAACGCTATTATTATTATTAAAATAAACAGCTGAAGCTGTGAACGTAAGTTCGTGACGTTGCCTGCAAAATTAGAACTTTTACCTTATATTTTGAAAAGTCTACGTATAGCTGTAATTATATGGAAGGAATTTGATGATTGAAACTAGTTTTCGCCAAATAATATCCTGTAACTGGATTTCTCAAACACTCATTTTCTAAAATTACTCATCGAAAAATGCTAAATTAGAAAAAATTTGAACAGAGAACTGAAAGCCCTTCGAAATTATGTAACACATGACCCACCATCCTATTAGATATTCAAAGTAAAGTATCGATAACCTCATACAGTTGTTTGAGAATTGAGGGCTGGAGATATTCTCGAAGTGTCATCTTTGAAAATATAATGAGCATCACTTTGAGGGTGGAACATTTTGCAAATTGACAATCTATATCGTGATCCTAAAACAATGAGGATATCTAAGACTGGGATCGAAAAAAAATATCTGAGAGGAATATCTAGATTCTAATACTCCAAATTCTGACATGAATGACGACTTTATAGAAATATTCTACAAGCCCACTTCATACATTTTTTCTATAATTGGCATCAAACGTCAATTTCAGTGATATTAGTCGATCATATAATTGACATTTTCATTGCCTAGTCATCACATTTTTTATTTCCAATCCTTAGCCATTGAAAAATAATTTTCCCCCTTTTTTTAAATCTCTCTCTGTATGATGGGACCTTAGCCTGGTGGATTGACTTGGGTGGTTTGCTCCACTCACTCAATCGACCGCTGTGCGAACCGGTGATTCGAACCGCAAGGCCGATCAATCGATTTTCACTTCCTATCATCCAACCTGTGTTAGGAATCACACGTTGAAAGGTGAGACCTCGTTAGTCCTTAGCTCGCACAAGTTTCTACTTTTGATAGTTGTCGTTTGTAGGGGTGCGACAGCTGGTTAAGACAGATTAAATAGATAATCACCCGATCGAAAAAATTGTCTAATGAATTAACTACAAAACAAAGTCACTGCGAGTATATTTTTATAAAAAATATAATTGAAAGTAGATAAAAATAACGACGAAATTCCGAATTTCATTAGGATTCAATCTCGAACATGAATAATTAAGTTAACTATTTTAGTGATCCCATAATTTTTCTGATAAAAGGTTGGTTCGGTAACAGGATCAATTTTTTTTTTAAAACAATTGTTTTCTTGTCGACGTTTCGAATTTGATTAAATTCTTCTTCAGGTATCGAAAAGTAGTTTTTCGTGTTGATAATATCACTATTTTGAAAACTATCAGATACATTATTGGTAAAAAAATATAGAAATCATTGCAAACAATCATTTCCGAGACAACACCAACACGAGACGACATAAACAAACGTTTGTATCTAATATGTCTGATGATTTTTAAAATAGTAATACTATCAAAACCAAAAAGCTTCTTTTCGAGTCCTGAAAAAGAATTTAATTACATTCGAAACGTCGGTAAGAAAATAATTGTTTTTTCAAGAAAAAATTGATCCTGTTACCCAACCAACCTTTTCTCAGATTAATAATTGAATCAAAACACAGACCATGACACAGAACATACAAAAATTCTATTATATTCTATTGATAACTGTGGATAATTATAGTAATGTGCAAACAACTTTCCAACATCATTCCACTGGCTTGATAATCTGTTGCCATTTGTTATCATAGCATAATCATTTTCATTCATTCGTGAAATACTGCTACAACCGACGATTGTTTTTGCAGCTGTATAGTCTTCAATGTAACTTTCGGCTATTGATATCCTTCTCTTCGTGAGTATATCTGCCCCAAGGTCCATTAACACTGTAGCAGAAGTTCTTCGGAAACAATGCCCAGTAAATTCAAGTGTTTTCGATGATTTTGAAAATGATGCAATTTCTCCTGGCGTTTTTTCAAATTTATAGAAATCGCCATACATCATTAGTGTATATAGATAACTAGGCTGATGGTCTGCAATCATCATATTTTCTGTCGAAGTTTTAATGTTTCACTACAATAAATGAGCGTTAATATTTTGTCTTCGTCTCAAAAAGTATTGAATGATTTTTTTGATCTTTTTCCATTCGGTATAGCTCATCGCTTCTCCATGCTTCCGCTATGTCAATAATTAAAGCAACCTAAATTAAACGAAACTGTTGACTCAAAAATAAATTTTAAGAATTTATCAATTCTGATTTCTCACATTTGTCGATAGGTATATACAAGGTGTGACATAAGTACGTTAAAATATTCAAGTGACGTATTCCTGAGACAATTTTAAGAAAAAAAGTCTATATGAACTTGTGTCTGAAAATGCTTCGTTTCGGAGATAAGGGAAGTTGAAATTAAATTTTTGCGTTCGCTTTTTGAAGAAAACTCTTGAAAAAAAAAAGTTATTCGCACGAAATTCGGTATCCGGGGTTTTTTTGATTGGAAAATTATAATTTCGTATCAATTTTCACGTAACATCTAGAGGGCACTGCGTACGCTGTCATTATTTATTTCAAATTGCCCTAACTTTTTTGACAGCGAACTTTTGGTACTGCTCATGAAAAAACCTACTTGCCACACCTTTTCCAAGTAAAAAGGTACACCTCCTCAACAATGCTGGAGGTGATCGTTTTCGAAATATTAACAATTTTCTATATTGACGCTAAGTGAAGTTGCTAAGAACACTACAAACACTAATTATGTGGTGGATCTCGTCAGAATAAACAACTTTTTTCTATAAAATGTTTAACGAAGAATGATTCGTTTTCGAAATACAGATTGTTGAAATTTTTCAAAACATGGTAGGTTTTTGTCATAAAAAGTTTTTTGCAATTTTAATTATTTTCCTCAAACTTTATACGCAGTATACACGTACAGTCTTTTTCTAAACTGAGCATTATCGAACTGCTTATTCAATCCAAATTGAAAAAATTTGTCAGGTAATACAGTAATACAAACTTCTGCTCTCTTCATCAAAGAATCCCGCACCCGTTGAAAAATGCCCAGAGTGTTTCTTATCGTTTCGCAGCAACGTGGCTAGCATAAACTAGTGATTTTAGGTGTCCCCAGAAAAAAAAATCGACGGGATTGAAGTCCGGTGACGTCGGAAGCTAATGCTCAGTGCCTCCTCTTTCTATCCATCGTTGGGGATATGCAACGTCTGAAATAATTTCTTGCAACACACTAAAATGAGCAGGAGTTCCATCGTGCATGAACCAAGAGTGATTTCGGAGACCAATGGGAACATCTTCCATAAGTTGGGCCAGCTCGTGTTCCAAAAAATGTAGGTAAGCATATCCATTCAAACGTGAAGGAAGAAAATAGGGCCCAATTAAATAATCCCCAATTATGCCTATCCATACATTAAAAAAAACTGTCTTGGAAATTAGTTTGTGTTACCGCATATAGATTATCTTTCGCCCAGATGTGGTTGTTATGAAAGTTCATGATACCATTTCTTGAAAAATCAGCATCATCTGTGAAGATAATTTTCGATAAAATTTGCGGATGTTGTTCGACTTTTCTTTGAAGCCATTGAGCAAATTCGATACGTGGTTAGAAATCACGTAGCGTAAGTGCCTGGACACGCTGAATATGATAAGTGTAGAATATAGAATTTAGAATTCTGTCATGTGACTCACATTTAAAGTTTGACTAATTTTTCTCATACTTGTCTCTGAATGTTAACTAATTTCTTCGAGAACCACCTCCTCCAATTCTACAGTTCTTGTAGTCCGTGCCCGTCCTTCTGCAGAATTTGTTTCAAAGCTTCCAGATTCGGAAAGTCGCCGGAAAAGATTCGCAAATGTCGCTGCACAAGGATTCACGCGTTGAGGATACCTTTCCTGATAGATGCGTCTGGCCTCGCTTGAATTTCCGTCAGCCAAGCCGTATGCAAAAACCCTATCAGCCATTTCAGCATTCGTAAAGTGGGGCATGGTACCAAAAAATTACTTTATGAACTGCGAACTGTGAATTTGTCAATTAATAGTTAAAAATGTGACAGCGAACTTCTACTTTTATAAACAAACTTTCATAGCCTACTCGAGAGAGTGACAAAAATTATTGAAATCAAATTTGGCTATGAAGTAATATGCATCGATATAGAAAATTGTAAATAGCTAGAAAACGATCACCTCTAGCGTTTAAAAGTTTACTGTCAAAAAAGTTAGGGCAATTTGAATTAAATAATGATAGCGTACGCAACGCCCTCTAGATGTTACATGAAAATAAATACTAAATTTTGATTTCCCACGTCATAAAACCCAGGGTACCGAATTTCGTGCAAATAACTTATTTTTTGCAAGAGTCATTTTCAAAAAGCGAACACAAAAATTCAATTTCTACACCTTGTATCTCCGAAACGAAGCATTTTCGGGAACAAGTTCATATAGACTTTTTGTCTTAAAATTGTCTCAGGAATATGTCACTTGAATATTTCAATGTACTTATGTTACACCCTGTATAGGGTACAGCGCGAAATTAGCCGGTTAGCCGTATTTTGGGAAATAATGGAATTCTTATTCTGGAAATTGTCAAATGTAAGTTTTTTCAATATGCTCTATCGGTTATACCGAAAGTTAGTACCAAATTTCTCAACATCCTGTATATTTTTACATTTTTGAATACCTCACATAATTTTAATGATTTTCTGCGATACACCCTATACCAAAAATAAGTGGTTCTCGAGGATATCATTTGTTCACTCAAAAATACTAGGTATTCGGCACTCGAGTGATTTCTCCAAAAAATTCGAAAGTTTTATAGAATACTGGTACTATGATGCTATATCGCTGCTGTTCCAATGTTTTGACAGAATCAGAATCAATGAACTCAGGCGTGCGCAGCGTTATAGAATAATGCTTTCAAAAAATTGTTCTACAGCGCCATCTAGTGGCGACTTACAGAAAAATTGATAGCCCAAAAACCTTCTTTATGAAAAATTACATCTCAAGTTTCATCACGATCGGTTGAGCGATGTAGAAGCTAATCACTCACCAATCAACAAACAATTATAGATGTGAAAGTCACTCACTTAAAACTTTTTCATCTCTGTTTTTCCGTACTGGTGAGTCCTAGGAAGCTGAAATTTGGTATATAAGTGCTTATTAGGTCTTAAATGCGTACTAACACGGGAGTGTTTATATATGAAAATTACCTTTTCATCACTGTTTCTTGGTACTGCTATATTGTGGCAAATTAAAGAATTGACTGTTTAAAAAAAATTATTTCCAACAATATTTTACTAATCACAAACTGATTCATTAATTACAACACTTAGCAACTAACGCTCAATTCATTTCCACTATTTGAATTTCTTGTTTAGCCGCTCGATTCACTTTCTGAACTGCCCTTTTGGGTCGGGAAGACGTGCTTATATTGGTTACGGTTCATTCTAGAATTCTGTTATCGGTTTAGAATTTTACCGGCGATTCCCGTCTGCATTCTTTCGCGGTGATGTCATATGTTTGTTCCATGAATCGGTAGACGTACTGGTCAGGGGCGGCTTCAGATTCGTTGAAATATTTTCGAGGCCTTAATTTTGTATGTAGATTCTTTTTATGTTGTAGATATGTGAAAAGGAAGGATTTTCAAATATCCCAACTGAGACGCCAGCCGCCGGGGAAAATGCGCGTTAATATAGATAAAGTTACCTTTTCACCAATGTTCCTTCATGCCCTTGAATTTCCGGTGGGGTAACCAAACTAGGTGAGATTTTGATCAAATAACTTGAACATAGTTCAGTGTGGTTGTCTTCTTTCGGGATACAAGTTTAAATACATTTCCGATGTCCTAACACTATTTCTATCGTATTTGTATAAATTTGTATCATATCTCTTTTTTATTCATTCGTGAAAACCATTTTTCGCCAAAAATTCAATGACGAAGTCATCAAAGTCAAAGCCTATCATGACAAGAATAATCTAGTTTTATTCAAAACAGAAAGAATCCATTTCACTAGTTCGGACTTCCATTGTCTACTATATAAAATGATTTGAAATCCCTGAAACAAGTAAAAAAGAATAATTAAAACAGAATAGTTGAAAATAACAATTATATTAAGCAACAATAAACCTGAAATAAAATGATAGTGAAATAACCTACAAGAAAAAATATAATAATTGAATAAATAAAAATTGAAGGAATGAAAAAAGAAGAAAATAATAAAAAATAAAAAGTGTAGAGATTCCAAGTCACGTTAGTTCACGACGTGAACTAGACATCATCAAAAATGATCTTCAGCGGAATGGATACTCCAAAGCGATGGTAGAAAAGACTTTGGTTAAAAGACAGCAGGAGCCTCGCAAGGAAGAGAAGCCGTCACAACCAGTGCTTGCACTTCCCTACATCAGAGGATTATCGGAGAGGATAAGAAAAATTGGTTCCAAGTACAACATTAGAACCTGTTTCAGATCCGGTAACACTATCCGTAGCAGCCTCACGAAAACCAGGCCCCCAAACGCGGACTGCGATTCCAAGAATTGCATTTACCGAATACCCTGTGAGTGCGGAAAATCCTATATTGGTGAAACTAAGAGGCCATTGAATGTTCGCATTGCCGAGCACAAGAAGCACACACAGCGAGGAGAAACCAGCAAATCAGGAATAGCAGACCATGTTCGGACCCATCAACACAACATCGAGTGGTCCCAAGCTGAGATCTTGCACAGAGAGGAACATTGGTTCAGGAGAAAATTCAAGGAAACCGCATACATGTTGTCCAACAACGTATTCAGCCAGGCCAGCGTAGATATACGAAACATATGGAAACCCATCATCAAACGAAAAATGACCAACTCCCGCCAAAACGGTCATCTCTCACAGAATCAGTGAAGCGGAAAATGGAAAGTAGAGAAAGTGAAAGTATTTCAACGACCTATAAAATAGTCATCTCTCGGAGGAATCAGTCCAGTCATCACCCGAAGACGATTGTAGATACCAACAATCGAAACGTCGTGAACTAACGTGACTTGGAATCTCTACACTTTTTATTTTTTATTATTTTATTCTTTTTTCATTCCTTCAATTTTTATTTATTCAATTATTATATTTTTACTTGTAGGTTATTTCACTATCATTTTATTTCAGGTTTATTGTTGCTTAATATAATTGTTATTTTCAACTATTCTGTTTTAATTATTCTTTTTTACTTGTTTCAGGGATTTCAAATCATTTTATATAGTGGACAATGGAAGTCCGAACTAGTGAAATTCATCACGAAACATTGTCAATCACCTTCAAACAAAAGAAAGAATCCAATGTAGCGCTCATATAAAGTTGATGATGGTGGCCGGATGACGAAACGCCTCAAAGCACCATTAGCTTCCAGGAAAAAAGTGTCAATGTGAAAGTGCAATTTATTTTCGATTTCTTCGAGAAAAAAAAAATAAAAACCATTTTCCGAAATTTCTGTTTTTTCCGGGTATCTCCGGATATACTCGGGATTACAGAACTTTCTCAATGGCATATTGTTAAGTAAATGCGCAACTTTGCCTCAATCCAACCATCTTCGTATCTATCATAGTGTCCAAGTTCCGAATGGTGAAAATCGAATTTTAAACACCCCGTATATTTAGTATCAGCATTGCACCTATGCGGAGCCGGGACGGTCAGCTAGTATTCGTATATGAATAAGCTATTACTGATTCATCAAAATCCTTCATTCCATTGCCTTGTAGGCGTACCATTTCCAAAATATTATAAAATTTGTTCGTATTCTGAAGATATGCTATTCAGTAAAAATGTTTTCGTTTTATTCTAACTGTAGACTCATCTTTTTGTTTTCGCATTCTCTTCGATTCCATCCAATATATTATATGATAAGATACAAAAACTTACAACACCGTATGTTATAATCATTGAAAGTGAATCAAAATGATAATGCATGATTAATAAGAACTTTAATAAAGGAAATTAATACGTCAACTCTATGGGTGGGAAGTATCAAGTGGAATGTGAAATTTATATCAGATGGGCTCAAAGTTTTAATGAAAAATTCCTCCAAACTCTCAATATATCAGCCATGTGATGGAACGTAAAGATTCCGAGGTTATTTTATCATGCCGGGTTTTCCTGCAGATTGTCTGGGTATTCAGATTCGGGAAAGCTTTATACGCTAGATGGGGAAAATCTCGTATGTAATATGCATTTGCGTGCATCGATTCTCTCGATTCCTTTGCCAGTGACTATTTAAGAGGATAACTGTAGATTCTGAAGAATAAATGTTATTGGAATTTCATTTATCGAATCAGTGATGAACTTGGTGGCATAAAAAACTTCTTGGGAGTCACTTCATATGAATATCTTCAGAAATTTATTTCATTGTGAATTCAGGAGTGAGGAACATATTTCTGTGATCAAGACCTTTATGTGAGGATTTTGGCCGGTGTTTGATGACATTGTACAACTTATTGATGACTTTAATTGGAATATGTGTTTTTAGTTTATTTCCGAAACATTGTAAATTTCACTCGATGATCATTATTTGTCTTATGATTTATATAGTCCAACGCTGTGAGGGGATAATTTAACATTCAATTTGTGGAAAAAAGGTGTTGTGAATCCAATGTCTGGTTGGCGATTACTATGGAAGTATTTATGAAAACCTGTCTTTGTTGTTCTAAACTGCCAAAGTTGCTTCTTACATTTTATCATTTTATCATCTTTATAAAATTTCAGAAACTTTTCATATGAATTAGGTAGAAACTACTGAAACATTTTCATAGTTGCCAAATACAGGAGTGTGAAAACAGAAATATAGTGGAAGATACCACTTATATGAAAATTGTAAACTATTGCAACAAATTTGAACATATTGTGGTATGTTATAGAAATGATGAATTTGATTTTTCAGGGAAAGATAACCTCGATTCTATTTTTTTGATTTCTCTTCCAGAAAGTAGGGATGGCCGGAATTCAGTCCGCCCCCACTACTCTACTTTTCGTCATCACCCATTCGACCAATCAGAAGCTACCGCGCGCAACAGCGGAAAAATCAAATTGTTCCCACTTCAGACTGCGCTCCACCCTCTTCACTAGGGCCACCTTATGGCTTCGCCATCTAAATGAGGTTTCACCGTTTCCATAAACTATGTCGTACCTAAGAAGGGATAACTGCCCAAGAAAAATACTAGTAATCGAGAAAAGTGAATCATCTCGTTAATGAGGAAACATTAAAAAAATAATCAAAAGTACATCTCTAGGTGTCATATGTTTCTCAATATTGCAAATTGATAAATGCAGGATACAATAGCCAACTGCAACCTATCCTAGCCTACAGAAAGTGAACTTAATGCAGTAACTGCAACGAAAGATCTTGCAGAGTATGCAACGAAGACCCCTGCCGCGTCTGTCTGTCTGTTCGAACATGATATACTCAAAACAACCGAACGGATTTTCCTGAATTTTTCATAAATGGATTCAGTTTTTCAAGTGGAATATCTTATGCTGTTTCAAATATGACGTGAGCGCTGCCTGAATCCTTCGGGATTTAACAGCACAATCCGAAACAGTTGTTCTTATTTTATGAGACTATAAAAAAGTCCGCGATGGAAAATGTCTATTTTTTTATACTTATAGTATAAACATGTATCAATCATAAAAATCTTGACTTCCATAACAGAACTTTGGAAAATGAAAACATCTCAGGATAGAACTCTTTTAAAAAATGCAGCATAGTAAACTAGAAACATTTATCAAAATCGAATAATCCATGGGAACGCCAAGATCATAAACGAAAAAACGACAAATGTCCATCAACCCTTTCAGCACAACAGCGTATTTGCCTGATGAAAATCGTTCCATATGTGGACGATACTTCGCCGCCACTCGAAAAGGCAAAAATGACACTTTCTCACCCAAATTCAACAACACCGCCTCACCTCAGTGCCATCTCAACAGGCAAATCTACTACTTTGATGATTGGCTTCCTCTCCACGATCGATCTTGTATTCAATTTTTGTAACTCCATCTGTGAAAAACCAAAAATGGAAAAAAAAAGTATGTTTTGAATTACAAATTATAGAAACACTATCTCAAACAAATGACGACATGAAAAACATTTGACTGAAATCATCCCACTGTACGGGTGGTAACTTCTGATTGGTCGATTGGATAACTGCAAAAGTGGAGAAGTGGGGATGTTCTGTAGAGGCGCAGTTACTACTATTTTGAAAAGTCGAAAGACCAAATCAGACTTCGAGTCATACATATCTATTTCTTTAACATGCGAAATAGGTATGCGAATTCATTGAGAGAATCATCAAACAAAAAGCTACTGGGATCATAGAAAAACACAAACGGATTCAGACACAGCACCAACGGACAACACTCTTAAATCAGAAAACAACAAACACGAGGCATTTACTCTAGAACAACAGTACCTATCCATATATTCTCCAATATTAAACAAGCATTCGATACAGTCTCGACTGAAAACATAATTTCTAAACCGAACGATTGCCACATCAGAAGAAATTGCTCAGCTTCCATCACGAATTCTCTGTCCGATAGAATTTTTGGAGTTGGAGTAAATGGAATACTATCCAGCGAAATGTTTTCCGAACATATAACCCCTCAGGGGTCATTCATAGGTCCCACTCTAGCGCTAGCTATCGATAATACCCTACAAAACGACGAATTTCCCCCGAAAGGAGATCTGCATGCTGACGACTCAGTTATATACCCTAGGAGGATAATTTAGTTTCTATGCCGAGAAGAGATGCAGACGTATCAATGAAAAAATATTCCGAAGTGAAATTTCGAACATTATTCCCGTAAAACGTTCCCACTCTCGAGCATCTGGTATTTGCCTGCCATGAAACAAATACTTCCTCAGCTATTGACATGATGAACATTGAAATGATTATAATTTATTAGGACGGTGCATATTTATTTTCAGGCTGGCATTCTCCAAATCCTACAGTGAAATGACGAACATCGACCAGAACATCAACAACCGATGAAAACGTTGTGAAAGTGTAAGAAATGATCATGAACGATCGCCAAATTGCAATCAGAGAAGTCACTGACTGAAAAAAAATACGGCTCTGGCACAACTTCAATGCATCTGCTCACACTTTATTACTTGTTCGTGAATTTTTGCCCAAAAACAATAGTGTAATTGTGGTCCGGCCTCCATATCCGCCAGACATGGTCCTATGTGAATTTCTCTTTTTCCGAAATTGAAGAGAAATTCAGAGAGCCGTCGTTCAACAAGTAGCTACATATGTCATCAAAAGAGGCTTTATCAAAATTCGAGTTTGAGAATTATTACGAGGATTGAAAAAAGCGCTGGCACGAGTGCATAATATCTGATGAAGACTATTTTGAAAGCGACAACATCAATAATGAAGAATAAATGAACATATTTCACAAAAAATGAAAATTCCAGTTATTTTCCAAATATATCTCGTACTTTTTAAAAGTCAATATAATAAAACATGTATTGTTCAATGCCATTATATTTCAGGAAGGTACACATAAATCATTGAAATGAAACTGGGTCCAAATAGAGAATACGTACTTTGAGTGATAAAAATGGTTTGAAACGAACTGTTTTTTTTTTCTCGTGCCGAAAACCATTTGTGACGAAAAGCAGGAGCAACGCAACGTATCAATCTCAAATTTGTCGTTAAATTGGTAAAAATTTCGACTAAGTGCTATAAATTGTTACAAGAGGCCTATGGGGACAATGTTCTATCTCTTGAGCGTGTTTTTGAGTGGCGCAAGCGCTTCAGTGAGAGCCGAGAGAGCAAGGATGTCCAAATCAAAATTCAAAGCAATGTTGATCGTTTTTTTCGACTTTAAAGGTATCGTGATGACTGAATGGGTTCCAGAGACTCAGACTGACAACCAGACTTACTATTTGTCAGTTTTGGCAACACTGCGAGAACGAGTTTGTGGGAAACGGCCCGAGTTGTGGAAGAACAACTCGTGGATTTTGCAACATGACAACCTGTCCATAACGCGATATCTGTGAAGAAGTATTTGGCCGATAAACGCACTCCAGTGCTCGAACATACGCCGTACTATCCAGATTTGACACTGTGCGATTCTTTTTTGTTTCTGAAGATGGAATCTGCTTTGAAAGGGGCTCGATTTGAGTCAATGGAAGCGATAAAGCAAAAAACGGCAGATCTCCTAAAGGCCTTCACAGAAAAAGACTTCCAGCACTGCATCGATCAATGGAAAAAACGTTTGGATAGATGTGTAGCTAGCGGGGGGAAGGCAGTATATTGAAGGAAAGCACTCGAATAAAGAATATTTTTTATAATAACACCCTTTTTCGTAAACAGTCTCTTCAATAGCCCCTCGTATTTATAGATGATGGGATTAAAATCGTTGCTTATTTTGAATCATTTCTTCCGAAAAAAGAAGCAGCAGGTGGGTGCAACGAATTTCAGAATGCATCAAAGTTGAGCAAATATTGATCGATATTCATTGACTGATAAAGCAACCCATAGGAGTTTTATGAGGTGTATGAAGCATTTGTAAAATTTTTGTTAATGTACTCGTTATATTCCTCTTCTTCATTTTTACTTTTCAATTCTAAATAATCTACCAAAAATTCAAAAGGAGACTGTAATTATGATATGTTAATTGAGAAAAATATATTGAATGCTATTATCACATGGTATTGGATAAATAATTGCACTTTGATATCATCCTAACTAAATAACGATATCGAGATAAAATTTTGAATCAAAGAAAATGTACTTCCAGATAATACAATTACTCTGTATTAAAACGCTAGAGAGATATTGTTGACACACGTTTGAGAAGTTATATTTTTGTAATCAATATACAGTGCGTCCAAGAAATGGAGGCCCCTCATGAGAAACTTGTGAATCGTAAGAGATACAAATTTGTTTGAACTGCTCGTTTCGAGTTTATTGAAGTGACGTTTTGATATTTAGAAATTTCAATTATGTGAGATAAATTGTTGCTGAAATAGAATAGCTTCTGTATCTGTATCTGTAGAGTAGGGAGGGTGAGGCCACCTGTCACCCATTGTTCATCCTCCCGAGGAGTGTTCCTCCTAGGTCATCGTCCGTCCTGTCCTCTCCAAAAAGGTGGATAAGTCACTAGGAGACATCTCCTTTATATCCGTGTTAGGAATCACACGTTAAAAGGTAAGACCTCGTTAGTCCTTAGCTCGGACAAGTTTCTCAACTTCTGAGAGTTGTCGTTCGTATAGGGGCGACAGCTGGTTAACAGATTTTTTTTCACAGGTGTAGGCAAAGACTCGCCAAACACACTCTCTTATTGACTATAAGTCCAGAGACTCGCATAGGGCATGCCTGACAGTTTCATCTTCCTGTTCACACATCCTGCATAGAGGTGTGTCCACTAGCCCCATATTATGTAGGTGTTTGCTTAGTTGACAGTGGCCAGTCAGAAATCCTACTGTTAAGCGTAGATTTTTCCTGGTCATCGCCAGATATTTCTTCGACGCCACCTTCCCAGAGTTACCCATCCTTTGATTCCATTCCATCTCTTTAGGGATTGAGCATGGGTGTGACGTTTGGCTGGTTCCGCAATTGTCGAAGTCATCAGGCCATAGATGTCACTGGGTCCTAAAATTCTTAGTCCGGCCGCTTCCTTGCCTTAAGAGTCGGCGATGCGATTACCTTCACTCCTGTCGTGCCCTTTAACCCACCTCAGGATAATGTTATTATCTACCGGGGCTTTGGCTAAATTTTGGTGGCACTCTAGTACTATTGTACTGCACTACTGTGAACGTCATCTTGAAGGTGGCAACAACGAAGAGTTTTCATTATCTTAAATCTTCTTGAATATCGTCAGACAAAAAACTAAACGAAATCAACTAATTTGCTGTTCTTTTCGAATACCTACGGAAATTATGAAAATTTCAACATCATCATCATGAAAGATGAGAAATGAAACTTTCTGTTTTTTATTACTTGTATTTGTAACTAACATTTCTGCAGTTTCTTCCTATGAGGACATTTTCAAAGAGTAATTGTATTAGTTTGAAAATGTCCTTATAGAATGAAACTTGTTACGTGCTGGTTTCCCGCGAAGTAACATTAGGCGATGTTATTCTATGTAAATACACTAATATCAGTTCAGATAGGCAGCCCACACTAAAACTGCCAGGTAGGGTTGGTTGTCCTCCTTTGATAAGAGAAATTTTATAGGAATTTATTATTATAAACAAACTCCAGAAAAGAAAGAAAAATCAAAATACGTTTATTCATTTATATAAAGAGATGAAAATAATGAGTGTAGAGGGAAGGCCAATATATTACAATTGTTAATACTTACTTGGCATTCCTGTTTTAATGTTCAGTTGGCGCATTTGGAAAAGTAAACAAAACCTAGATGTTGCCTTTGTCATTGGTGTCATTTGCTGCCATCGTAGTTCGCAAACCGGTCGAGAAAGATCGATGATTGTTGTTTCTGATGGAAACGGAATCCTTATAATATTTTCAAACAATTGCTCTGCTTGTTTCCGATCAAGAAACAGTGTAAAATCAAAACACGAAATTGTTTTTGATCTATTGATTTGAAGATAATAAAACAAGTATCACTTTTAGTACAGTAACTCACAAACTTACCTATGAGTAAAAAATCATTAAATTTCAACAGATTTCTTTTGATGGTTAGTAATGGTAAGACCATATATTTGTTAGGCCCGAAGTTTTCAGCCCATGTAGTATTGTCCAGAGGCGAATGTGGAATGATGGCCTAAAAATTCATACATGCCTGAACATAACTATTTGGGAGCCAATAGGTCGTATCAATAAAAACACAAAATGTTTGTTTATACCTGGGATGGAGCATGACCTTTGAAATATCTGACTTCAATTAGAAAGTTTGGAGCAGATTTCAACACAAATCCTACGACAGTAGATAATTATCTCCCTTGAGAAGAATCATTTTTCGATTCAGTAATACTTTTTTTAAATCAGTATTTTTTTTAAATCCGCAAAATCGCGATGATCTTTCTGTGTCTGGTGCAAAACCAAAAAAAGAAAGAAGATTCGTTTTCTTTTTGAAGACCCGAAATGTCGAATGACATAAACTGTCATAAAAGACAGATGAATTATTCGGAAAAAATTATATCTTACAAATAAACTTTGTGAATGTGGAGGTTTTGATTTATTGAATTGCCGATTCCAGCAACGCTAGGAAGATTCGTTTTACTTGAAGAAAAGAGAATTGGAACTTTCTATGTTTTAACCACTTTCATTTGTAACTAACGTCTTATAAGGACATTTTCAAACTTATACATTATGTTTAATGTATAATTTTGATAATGTCCTTATAGGACGAAACTGCAGTAACGTTAGTTACAAATAAAAGTGGTAAAATACATGGAAAGTTTCAAATCTCATTTCTTCATTTTGATTTTCTACCACGTAGTAACGACTAAATCCATCAATTTACTCGTTTTACTTCCTGGCATATAAAGAGTCATACTACTCACATCATAAAACGAAATGAAATATTTTTGTTATATTATAAAAAAACTATAAACTGTGCAAAATCTTATGGACAGTTCCTTCGTTCATTATGAACTCCACTAAGGAGTCGTTAAAAGTTGAACCGTTTTACAGATCTTTGAGGTAGCGATTTTGAAACCGTAAGAAACTATTCACCCGGTAACGAAGGAGATGAAGGTCTGACTCGGCTGACTTTCGAGGCCTTCTATATCGGGAGGGGTCATTTACAATATAATCTATAACTATCCTAATCAACGAATTATCGTGAGTTTCCGCGTTATCGAAAACTCGCCGATTTCACAACTGAATGGACTGCTGACTTGAAGGCAGCTGCAAATCTCTGCGGTTGGCTTTATTCCGCACGAACCTAGGAGAATTCACTATCATCTGTAGTATTTTATTTTGTAGTCTGTCTAGTTTGGAGATGTTCGTCGGTGCGGTTTGTCCTCAGACGCCTGAAGCATACATGATGACTGGCTTGAACATCGTGCTGTTGAAGTACCCCTCGTCGATGCTTGTCCATTTATAAGCTGCTGAATGCTTTAATTATTGTGCCGTGAAATGCTCTGTTTGGTCAGTGTCATGCGTTCTGGTTGCTATGATGTCTCATGTTGGAACCATGGAACCAGGATCATTTGGAATTGCCTTCCCTATGATCCTAGTTTCAATGTGCTGTATACTTGCGATCTGTTTGCAGCTCTTGAAGTTGATGTTGTAACATGTATCGTGGTGGTGTTTGTAAAGGGCTGTGCTGGTTGCTGCGAAGTGGAAGTTTGTGTTCCTTTAGTCTCACTGATATTCGCCTATTCGATTGGCCGACGTATTATTCTCAGCTGTGATATCCACATGCGATTTTATAATATATACCTTGGTTTTCTGCGTTGACTATGTCTTTTAGGTTGTTTGAACAATTTCTGGTAGTAAATGTTGTTTTTATTTCGAGTCTTTCCAGAATTCTTTCTATTTTATCTGTTACTCCTCCGACATAAGGCAGGATGGCTACGGTTTCCTTTTGTGTTTGTTTTTTCATTGTTCATAATTTGAAGTAAAAAAAATTAATAGCTCCTGTAACAAAAGGGGTGGAGAAAATGGAAGAGACTATACCGATAGCTCTCCTCGTAAATACCAGAACTGCAAAACTATTCACACCCCTCGTTTAACAAATGAAGTTGATGTCTTCGAGAGATGAAGTGGACTCCGTTTTGATTAATGAGGCACTTGCATTGCATTTCTGGTATTCGTGAGCAGTAGGTACTTGTTTTGAATTTGTGTCGAATCAGAGGTATCAGTTCAATCTTCTATGAAGAAATGTTCAATTGGTTGAAAAAATATTTATATCTCAGTTATTTTTTATGATATCTCAATTTCCTTCCAATCAATGTTGTTGATCATTTTGAATTCATGTTCCAATATTGAATGTTTGGATTTATTGTGTTCTTAAGAACATATGAGACTTTCTTTCCTTTCTCTTCTTGTATGCTGCTTCTGTTGATGTACATACAGCGAATAACTCATAGTCAAATGAGGACGTATAAGTTATACTTCTAGAATTATCTCTGAGTTGTATCATTTAAGACATGGTAAATCCCAGGGACTTACTAGAGAGATATCCCGTGAATGTACTTTTTGGTAGAATCAGTATGTATAAGGGATATCCGGATATCCCTCGTGGTTACCCAGTTCCGGTTATGACAGTCTACAATACGTTCTGCTTGAAGGATAATGATATTCCTACCATTTCATATGACATGTTTTTTTTTATTAAACTTCCTACCAAAATTGCAACAATGTAACTCATAATTGCGAAATAAAAATCAATTATTTGATGTTAGGCAACACTTGGTTGCTTGATACAGCACAAACGCAGGGAATCAACAGAAGTCAGCCGCACTTTTTGGTTTCGGTTAACCGGAGATGTGGTTTGTTAAGTTCAAATGAGGTGAAATGACCATCGAGGATGATGCACGCAGTGGACTCCCCAAAGTGGCTGTTACAAAAAATATAAAAGTCCACGAAATAATTTTGATCCGAAAGATATAAAAAAACGTGTTGAACATATCGCACATGAATATTTGAGTATGCGAAAGCTTTGTTCAACGTGGGTGCCACGCAAGCTCACAATCGACCAAAAACAAAAACGTGTTACGGGGGCAATTCCAATGCTAGGTTACTGTTATTTCAATATGAACCTTCATCTACAATGAGATGAAAATAATACTATAAACATATAGCATAATGCTTCTAAAGAAAAGAAATATAAAATAAAGGGGCGCCACCCGTTTAATACGATTTTGTGTCGCCAAGAAACTTACTTAAACGTGAAAGAAATATAATCGACAATTATAAATAACAACCGATCATAAATAATCAGCACTTAATGTCCAGTAAAAAAATTGATTTACTTGATAGCATTAAACCAATACAAGTTTATAATACTGGTGGATATTTGCACAAATCTCACGACATCTCGTTCATATATGAATCTCCAAATATAGCTATAATTGGCTCACAAAATGAAACTCTTATTATTATAACATAAGAAAATATGGTCTCATATATTCATGTGATGATAAAATTTATATAATTAAGGAAGAGCCTGCACTGGTATTTCTTGGTTTTTTGCAGTATCGTAGCAGCAATCCCGGCGGCAGAAAATATTGATAAACACTGGAGAAATACTCGCTTACCGGTCGTATCCTACTTGTAATATTGTATAAATGAAATAGACCAAATAGTCCTCACAAATACTGATCCTACGACAATACTTCAGATCCTTGTTCGGCAGGACTTGAAGCGTTTTCCTGTTCCACCCAGACAATCTATCGTCGAAAGTGATCTGTGGTGCATTCAAGGAAATGGAAAATCCAAAACAGGAACCCCAAAAAATTATACCATTTGAATCGTAGCATACAACACAACAAGGGAGACGAAAGATTAGTTATTTTCATTGTTTGTATTTGCCTTACCTCAATATAAGAGGGTTCATTTACTCAATAGAAGATTTCCAAAAGAAAATGATAAGACATAAAATTGTCCCAGACACAAACTGATAGAAAGTCCTTCTGAAACAGTTTGTGTCTGAAAGTTACTTCCTTGCATGATCTACACATCCATTTATAGAGTTACTTATTTTCAAATTGATTACTTCCTTCCTTCCTTTGGAAAATTTCCTCATTCCTTTTTTGTTGTTTCAAGATGGAGTAGTAGAAAGCCAAAAACTTTCTTTCCCAAAAATTAATCACTCCTAAAAATATAACCCCTTCAATTCAAATTCTTGACTATCTTGAGAAGGAAAAAACATCAACAGCGACTATTCCATAGCGCAATTGGAACGTGAAAACGGATCTATTTGAAGAAAAAGGTGCTGTTTCACCAACACAATGTACCGTGTCACAAATCAATGATAACGATGGTGAAATTGTATGAATTGGACTTCGAATTGTTTCCACATCCACCGTATTCTCCATATCTGCCCCCCAGCGACTTTTTGTTGTTCTCAGATCTAGAGATGATGAAGAGGTTATCGTCGAAAGTGAGGCCTATTTTGAGGCTAAAAACAAATCGTACGTTGTATTGCTCTCGAGGACAACTTTATCGGTTAATATAATCTAATTTTATCGATTTTTTTTCTTTGTTAGCTTACAAACTTTTCAGCTCAGCATATGACAGATGAAATTTCAATTTCATTTTGTATACATTCATGATAGTATATATTCAAACAGATATCAAACACAACTTTCCACTCTATAAAATATATCGAAAACTGAAAATGTATAAAGTGATCATCAATCACCAAATTCATTTTCATGAATCTCACCAAATAGTTTGAACACAACGGTTCGTGAAAAGGAAATGAAACAGTCACTCATTTCGTTTGTAATTCAGAAACGAGTCAGTCGAGAAGTGAATGGAATATCAGTTTCTCCATTACGCGTCCTCTCCATCGTTTTAATGGATTCACAATCGCTTTTCAGCTAATTGTATCCATTATGGAACCAGTTAATCCAGGAATAACGTTGTTCTGGTTGCTTTGAGGGGACAGGGTGATTTCCTAAAATATGAGACGTTGATGAGAATTGATGGAAAGCAAACGTTTTTGGATATTCTGAGAAGATCATTCAGTTTTCATTCTTGGCATTTTCGTAATCAATCGGTATACTACTTTGCTCGTTAATGTTCATCGATCATTGGGAATTTGATCGAGTTGAGGTGTGTCTGCCATCTTATTTTTCAGGTTCTACTGCAAAGCAACTGGACCAGAGCATCATTTGTTATTTCTACTCGTAATTTGACTTCTCCGTCGATTCTCTAAAAGGCGTCTCCGTAAGGGAAGTTATCTGTGATTACTTATACTGGGGATTATCCGCTGATAACAGTTGAGTTCAACGATGCATTTCTACTTCAGCCTAGCACCACTATGAATAACCAGCGTTGCCTGATTTTGAATCTGAAAGAAACCGACTTGAGAGTCGATATCAAAGAGTTTCGTTTTTCATTGACATTCCTAGTTGGAGTTTTTTGTCGATCCAGTAGATGATGAGACAGTTTCAAAATTGTCAGTATCAGAAAATATAAAGAATATTACAAAAAACTCTCTTTTCTGCTTCTTGGTGGTATATTATAAAAGCATTCATTGTTTGGGAACTCTTTCATCTGGAGAACTGCGGTTATGTGGAATAAACTTTCTGAGAACGTTCTTCCAAATGGATTTGATCTCCAGTCATTCAAATTCAACGTGAATCGCTGATTTCGCATAAGCACCGCTCTGAGAGCGCCTTAGGGATTTCCCTGTAGTGCTTGTGTTGCATCCTTGAAAAAACAAAAAAAAAAACAGTCCACAGAATTCGTTAGTATTCGAAAAAATTCCGGAACAGTCATTCAAATTCAACGTGAATCGCTGATTTCGCATATTCATGGAATATTCCCTGTATATCATAAAACGAACGTATATATTCCAAATATTCATTGAATATTCTTGGATTATATACATGCCTTTAGAATTTTCATAGAATATGCTTGAATGAATATGGCAGGATTATTCCCGAAAGAATGTGCATAGAATGTCTATAAATGGATTATTCTCCCTTGAATATTCTAGGAATATTGTCGATCGAATATACCATATGGTATATTCTTAGAATATATCCCCACGGTATATTTTGGAATATTCTATACAATGGAATTTTGAATTATAATAACGCATTCAAATAATTCAATATTATTAAAAACAAAAATATTTGAAGATCTTAATCGAATGCATAACCTAATGTATATAACCCTGATAGTGTTAACCAGTTTTTGAACTCAACGCGAAGATTCTGGATGAATTGCTCCAACAGCAACTGTTGGAAACGACAAAAAAATTTGAATGGGCCAATAAATGAACCAATTGCATCAATAAATTGGTTAATTCTCATCCTATTTGTCTTTTTGTATTTGAAATTATTTAATTACAAAGCGAAAAATCCTGGAAACAGAGAAATGGGGAAATTAAGAATTGGAGTAAACGTTTCTCATTGGTCAATTGAAGTGTAGCGCGCGACAGTCGAATAAGCTCTGTGAAAGCAGCTGTCCCTTAATGCATGGTACATTTGCGTTAAATTCGACATTTGATTCAACATGGCGGTTGACGTGGCAGGTTCGCGTGTGTAATGCATGGTGTGTTGGTGTATAATTCTGTCACATTCAGTGTACCATTTATAATTTGGGGTTGTCCAATTTGCAGTACAGCGAATAGTTTGATTTTGGATCTTCAAACAGAAGAGTTGCATATATTCAGTCTTCAAGAAAAGTAAGTAAAATGCAATAGTATCGATAGTAAAGTCATGGTGATTTCAGTGATTTCAGTTGTGTATCTTCAATAGAGAAAAGTAAGTGAATGACACATTCTTTGTATCATTTGTTTTCATAATTTTTATCACTCGTTTTCAAGATAGTATCAATTTGCCCAAAAGGAAACAGAGTGGTACCTGGTACAGGCAGGTGCGCCAAGGAACTGAAAACGTAATGAGTACTTTTCAACAAGACAATGCAAGTTGCTCTCCATGTCATAAAATGTTGTAAATGTTCATGGGTAACCTATGCGAAAAATATCTCTTTGATTTTTATTCCAGTTTTATTGTGCCACTTTCAAATAGTGATAATGAACGTTAATGTACATTTTGTTCCAGGTATTACTATTGAAACACTGGCTGATGCATTGTTGGACAAATATAAGGAAAACTATTCTGGTGAGCAAAGTTTGGATAACTTTAAGTAAGTGAAATTCATTGAAGAACCCATCATACCACTCATTTTAAATACTTCATTTGTGGGTTTATTTTTTCAAGTGAGAAACCTAACCTAACCTATTTCTTGATGTAATACACTTTTTCTTTTTAAATAAAATGATATATTTATTATTTTTTAATTAGTGCTGATGAATTCACAGAGTTGTTATTTTAGTATATTTTTTAGTATACATTTGTTTGACAGTAGGAACATCCTAATTTGAATACATTTCTTATATTTGTAATATGACAGTATTCAGGAATATTTTATTCAGTGAATAAATATTTCTAATGATGATGGAATTTATATTGGAATATTTGTCATTGAAATCTTCAATAAAATATTGCAATCACTAGCTAAGATTTTTGAGTATATTGAAGCCATATGAAATGTTTTCATATATATTTTGATTACATATTTATTATAAATATTTCAGTGTCCAACAATCATCACAAGGGTTACAAAATATTATTGATATTTCACATCTGCCAGGCGTCCCGTGACGGCTCGCAATTTTTTTCTTTTCATAGATATATTAAATGATGAAAACAATGAAAATATTCATTTGAATGTTTTTATATCACTCATTTACTTATGCAACTACCTGCCCCAGATACTGAGACAACCATTCCTGGCCCGGGGTTGGAGAAAATAATTATTGTTTTTTCCGATGAGTTTAAAGACAATCGTTGATATAAAAATATCATTGATAACACTAGTTTACAGCCAATCCACGACTGTAATGCCAAAGGCAGTTCTTTGTTGATTTTTGGTTCCTAAATGCGAAAATGATAGTGAAAATTTCCTTACACGTAAGATTTTTGAGTTATGATTTTTTTCACAAAAATTTAGTGAACACGACATTCCAAATTTGCTTTCCCGCTAAATTGAGGAAATTGTTTAGAATCTGGCAACACAGCGTCAAAAACAAGTTTGAAAGCCGTTCTGCCTCATAATGGTAACAAAAGACCCTCTATTCCTCTTGCACATGCAGTTGCCATGAGGGAATCACACAAAAGTATGTCACTTATTCTAAATGCAATAAGTTATAATACGTATATAAGTGGCAAATATGTGGTGACCCAAAAGTCATAGGACTAGGTATTCAGTGCGGATTTACGAAGTTTTGCTGTTTTCATTGCCTTTGGAACAGTAGGGCAACATAGAGCCATTATCAACTAAAATAATGGCCTCCGAAAGATAAATATATTCCTGGTCAAGCTAACGTGAAGAATGTCTTGTTAACCTCAAAAACGTTTTGTTATTACACATTAAACTGGGGTTAATGAAAAATTTTGTAAAAGCATTAGACAAAGAAGGTGATGCGTTTAAATATCTCAAACACGTTTTTCAAAATTAAGTGATGGTAAGCTCAAGGAAGGTATATTTGTTGGACCACAAACTAGAAAACTAGTAAGTGATCAGCAGTTTGATCAAAAATTAAGTAATGTTTGGAGTTTTCAAGCAATAAGATAGCAGAAAATCACTGCAGAATGGGATGTCGCATGTCCCTCAAAATCCATTTCTTGCACTCCCATTTGAATTTTTTACGAGAAAATTTGGGTGCTGTCAGTGACGAACAAGGGAAAATGTTTCATCAAGACATACTGACAATGGAGCAACGTTACCAAGGCAGATGGGATGTAGCAATGATGGGAGATTATTGTTGGTTCCTTATGAGGAAAATCGATGAAACATATAAACGAAAGTCAATATTTGCAAAAAGGTTATGCACAAAAGAATTCATTGGAATATTGTTCCATGTGTATTGTAAACACAGTCTGTTATCTTCAAAATATATTGTTTTTTTCTTGTTTTGATCTTATATTTCCCTATAATATGTGGAAATTTTTGTATACATTAGAAAAAAAAGTAACTCAACATCTTCACGTGATGGAAAATTTTTGATGTTGAAGTCGTAGTCAGGATGCTTTGAACTCTCATGTATAGCTATTATAATATTAGTTGAAATTTTTTTTTCTTATTTGTTGGCTAGTGATAATTTATAAAAAAAGACACTAAACATGCAAAAGACAGAAAAATGTGTCCTCCAACCTCGGTCTTCCCTATATCGATTTTTTGAGTAGCTGAATTTTCGTCGCAATTTTTATGAATGGGTGAAATTCTATTTATTTTCATGGCTGAATACGTGAATGGAATGTGTGACTCACATACATTTTCGTGATCAGGTTTTTATGCTTCACTCATTGAAATGAAAAAAGAATTACCGCGATGGCGGAGGCAAGATTACGCTACAACCCTGGTTTATATGAGAATTTCATTTACTCAGTTATACTTTTTTAAACGCTTCATAATCAAGGAGTCATCATAAATGAAATTAAGATTGCTGAATAATTCAGTATCGTTTTGATAAACGTTTAAACGAAATCTAATCAAAAATGAATTGTACTCTCCCAGTATACGCTCTGCTCAAAACATTTCTGATATATAGATATGCTGTTCACCATCAACTGCTAACAGTAACATATGCTGTACTGGATAAAATCACATTCATTCATCCATAGAAGACGGCGTTGACGTCGCAGGCAGCTTTTCACTACTGGCACTTGTTTATTCTCCGTGAAATCCGCGAGAATTCAATTTTATGAATTATTGTTAACGACTTCAAAGCCGTAGCTTTGTGTAGCTCAGGAAAACGATGTCATAATACTAAGTTAGCGCAAGCGAGGTCTTGATGAGAGGAAAAAGCATCCAACCAAGGTCGCACTGGGCATTCTAAGAGGAGGATTCACGTTTGGGTGAAAAAACTGAAAATACAGGCTGATTCACGGTGGATGGCACATTAGACGTTTCTGGTGAAACAGCCAACGGATCACTTTGAAAATTTAATGGAGGGCATATTCGGACATTCTCTAGCCAACTAAAATATTTTCGACAATGCGGTGTTGCCGCTTCTATTAGAAAGCAGTAGCAACTTTGGTTTTTCAAATGGAACACTCTGTATATAATATTATTTTTGGAATCTCCAACAATTGCCCGACAACTTTTCTTGATATTTTCCTATACCTATCTGTTACCGTTTTCGAAATAAAAATTAATTTCAATTTTTTTCTTCGAAAATCATGACTTCTAAAAATGCCGATATCTTTTAGTTAAGAAGTACTATGATATCGAAATTTGGTTTGGAGTTAGGTGACACTTGGATACTTCCCACACGTCAGCCTAATCTCCGTTACTTCAATACAGGGTGGTAAAAAAATACAGTTTTTTCGTTTGCTTGAAAAAGTTGCTGAAATTTGATTATTTTAAATGGAACACCCTGTATATTATTGAAAATTCGGAAAGCTGCTGAAATTTGCTTTCTTTCTATGTATATCATACCTATACCTAACTAGTCAAGTTTCGGACTTATGAACATTTATTTGTGAAAATGTCCCTTCAGAATGGTATTTCCATTCGGTATTTGGTAAGCAGGCCATGATTACTATTTGACAGTAGCGTTGTGACATTCTCCTAATAATATCGACATTTTCGTCACTTCAGAAGTTGCAAATACCTTCAAAACGATGGAACAAAACTATTCAAACGAAATTCTTATGAATTTGTTTATTATTTTTGGACAGTGTGACAAAATTATCAGCAGAATATGTAGAAAGTTCAATGAAATGTATCCGAATCTACCGCCAATGAACCACAAGAAATTTATACGAATTCAGAACAATTACAATGCATTTGGATCAACTTTAAAAGCACCAAGAAACTTGCCTCGATCCGTAACTTTGGAAGACAACCAGATTAATGTCTTAGCATATTTTCACGCATTTCCCGAGTCATCGATAAGAAGTGCTGAAGAAGATTTGGGTATCAACTATTCATCGGTTCAAAGAATCTTGCGAAGACATAAAATGCATGATTATAAATTCACCAAAATTCAAGCAATGAAGCCTCAAGATCCTCAACAGAGAGTAGAATTTTGTGAAATGTTGTTGACACGCATTCAAGAAGATCCACTTTTTTTAAATAAAATTATTTGGACTGATGAATCGAAATTTTCGAGAGAAGGAATTTTCAATAGAAAAAATCGTCATTATTGGTCCAGTGAAAATCCTCACGTCACAAAAGAAGCCGGATTTCAAGAAACATTTAGTTTTAATGTCTTCTGCATGTTGATGGACAACAAATTGAGGTACGTGATATACGAGGAGTCATTAACATCCAGAAGCTACCTGAATATTTTGGAGAATACTGTAGACAGTTTCGTGGATAATCTGCCACTCGAAGATTATCGAAACTGTTGGTACCAACTAGACGGAGCTCCTGCACATTGCACAAGAGAAGTGAGCGCAGAACTGGATAGACTATTTGACGATCGGTGGATGAGGCGCTTGGGACCATGGAATTGGCCAGCGAGATCACCCGATCTCAATCCATTAGATTTTTATTTGTGGGGAATATTTAAAGAAAAAGTTTACAAAATACCCGTGCGTTCGAGAGATGAATTGTTAGAAAGGATTGCCCAAACATTTGAAGATTTGGATCCCAATGAAATCAGATCTGCCACCACGAAAGCAGTCAACACCCGCATTTTAAAGTGCTTGGAAGTGAACGGCCAGCGATTCGAACATATTTTGAAATATTCCACATGATTGTTTTACTTTTTTATAATTATTCATATCAATATTTCCAATTTCAAGTTTCTTGGTGCTTTTTTAAAGTTTATCCAAACATATTGAAATTGTTCTGAATTCGTAAAAATTTCTTGAGGTTCATTGGCGGTAGATTCGGATACATTTCATTGAACTTTCTACATGTTCTGCTGATAATTTTGTCACACTGTCCAAAAATAATAAACAAATTCATAAGAACTTCGTTTGAATAGTTTTGTTCCATCGTTTTGAAGGTATTTGCAACTTCTGAAGTGACGAATATGTCGATATTGTTAGGAGAATGTCACAACGCTACTGTCAAATAGTAATCATGGCCTGATTACCAAATACCGAATGGAAATACCATTCTGAAGGGACATTTTCACAAATAAATGTTCATAAGTCCGAAACTTGACTAGTTAGGTATAGGTATGATATACATAGAAAGAAAGCAAATTTCAGCAGCTTTCCGAATTTTCAATAATATACAGGGTGTTCCATTTAAAATAATCAAATTTCAGCAACTTTTTCAAGCAAACGAAAAAACTGTATTTTTTTACCACCCTGTATTGAAGTAACGGAGATTAGGCTGACGTGTGGGAAGTGTCCAAGTATTACCTAACTCCAAACCAAATTTCGATATCATAGTACTTCTTAACTAAAAGATATCGGCATTTTTAGAAGTCATGATTTTCGAAGAAAAAAATTGAAATTAATTTTTATTTCGAAAACGGTAACAGATAGGTATAGGAAAATATCAAGAAAAGTTGTCGGGCAATTGTTGGAGATTCCAAAAATAATATTATATACAGAGTGTTCCATTTGAAAAATCAAAGTTGCTACTGCTTTCTACCGCATTGTCGAAAATATTTTAGTTGGATAGAGAATGTCCGAATATACCCTCCATTTAATTTTCAAAGTGATCCGTTGTCTGGTTCACCAGAAACGTCTAATGTGCCATCCACCGTGAATCAGCCTGTATACTCCTTCACATGAATATTACTGGAATATGAACGGGGATAAATAAATTCACTACCACAAATGATTTCTACATACGGCAAACTTTTGAACAAATGAAGAATAGTGTTCAAGATTTTCAAACTGTTACCAACCAGAAAAGACGTCTTACAAAAATATGTGAAGAATAAAAGAGGTCCTGAAAAACAATTGGCATTGAAATTAGACAATTCTACAACTTGTATCGATACGATCGACATTGAATCTGAGATTGAATTTAGCAATAATGAGTGATTCAAAATCAATGATCTCATTGCCAACTCACAGCGTTTGAAATTTTGAGTTGAGGTACTTCGTAGGCAACATTCAACGCTTTCATCTGTGTACATAACATTTCGATTCATTTTGGATGAATTGCAAAAACATAACGCCATATTGAATAACCAGTTGTAACAGAGTCTACATGAACGTATTCGAGAACGCCATACTGAGTTGACAGGAGTTTGGATTTATTGGATTGATGACGGAGTTGTCAGAAATACAGATCTTACTCATACAATTTTCATGCCAAAAAACTGCAGTACGCCATGAACTTTCGAAAATAATACGAAGAGTCATTACAGTTCAAGACGATAGAATTAATGCAGGCGCCATATTCGAAAATACACCTATAGCTGGAACATCTGCAACTGATTCAGGTCCTACTCTAACGCTGAAAGGAAAATTTAAAAAACAGCTTCAAATTAAGAAAAGGAATATTCAAGAAGAATCCAGACAACAAGCAGAAGAATCATAAAAAACTTTGAGAAAAAATGGCAGTATTTTAGTCCGATGGTATCAAAGTAGAGTACCTGACGCTCGTCTATGAATATCTGTTTCAAAATCTGTTTTTATCCTGACGGTTCAGCATATCAATACCGCGTGATTGGATGAGCGACAGGATTGCAATTCCTGATGCGGTACTGTGATTTTCAATAATTTTTTCAAACTATCACGATCATGTTTGATGACGGCAGTAACAGCTGATTAACGGGAAAATAGACAGATTTTAAACAGACAGGTATTAAATACTTGAAACCACAATTGTGTTAATTCTTATAAGAACTCAACTGATTTGAATTGAAGGGGTTATATTTTTAGGAGTGATTGATTTTTGGGAAAGAAAGTTTTTGGCTTTCTACTACTCCATCTTGATACAAAAAACAAGGATGAGGAAATCTTTCAAGGAAAGGAAGATGGAGTTGGGAAAGGAAGTTTTTGGCTTTCTACTACTCCATCTTGATACAAAAAACAAGGATGAGGAAATCTTCCAAGGAAAGGAAGATGGAGTAGTAGAAAGCCAAAAACTTTCTTTCCCAAAACTCAACTGATATTCTATAATGTGCATTGTGAAAAAAGTATCTAATTTAATTGTATTTATGGCTCAATATTTTACATATAGTGGCTACCACATGAGAGGTAGAATTATATGCTATCCCTTACTTCTATTTAGAACTTTTCAAGAGTGAAAATATTACGGTACATTATCTGCATGTAACTCCAACGGTATATATAGGCAGCGCATGCCCACATATCTCTCAGGGTGCAAACATTTTTCCGACTTATCGTTATACTTATACTATACTAGATATATATATATATATATATATATATATATATATATATATATATATATATATATATATATATATATATACAAATATGAAAGTTATTGAGTGTCTTGATATAGAAACAGAAGTTAATATCGGACATAGCACTCATGAAAGTGGCAAACCATAGACACGTGTTTCGGGCTTTTGGCCCATCATCAGTATGGTGCAGCCAAGTGTAAGGATGGGCAACACTTGGTTACCAAAATATAGAAATACAAATGCACGGAGCCACCAACAGGAGCCAACCGCACATTTGTGGTTTCAGTTGATAGATCTCGTGTTCACAAGAAAACTATCAAAATCACCACGGAGGCAGCTATAGCTACCTGCGTGACATCCGGGTCCAGGAAATTATACAAATATGAAATTTATTGAGTGTCTTGATATAGAAACAGAAGTTAATATCGGACATAGCACTCATGAAAGTGGCAAACCATAGACACGTGTTTCGGGCTTTTGGCCCATCATCAGTATGGTGCAGCCAAGTGTAAGGATGGGCAACACTTGGTTACCAAAAGATAGAAATACAAATGCACGGAGCCACCAACAGGAGCCAACCGCACATTTGTGGTTTCAGTTGATAGATCTCGTGTTCACAAGAAAACTATCAAAATCACCACGGAGGCAGCTATAGCTACCTGCGTGACATCCGGGTCCAGGAAATTATACAAATATGAAAGTTATTGAGTGTCTTGATATAGAAACAGAAGTTAATATCGGACATAGCACTCATGAAAGTGGCAAACCATAGACACGTGTTTCGGGCTTTTGGCCCATCATCAGTATGGTGCAGCCAAGTGTAAGGATGGGCAACACTTGGTTACCAAAATATAGAAATACAAATGCACGGAGCCACCAACAGGAGCCAACCGCACATTTGTGGTTTCAGTTGATAGATCTCGTGTTCACAAGAAAACTATCAAAATCACCACGGAGGCAGCTATAGCTACCTGCGTGACATCCGGGTCCAGGAAATTATACAAATATGAAAGTTAGTGAGTGTCTTGATATAGAAACAGAAGTTAATATCGGACATAGCACTCATGAAAGTGGCAAACCATAGACACGTGTTTCGGGCTTTTGGCCCATCATCAGTATGGTGCAGCCAAGTGTAAGGATGGGCAACACTTGGTTACCAAAAGATAGAAATACAAATGCACGGAGCCACCAACAGGAGCCAACCGCACATTTGTGGTTTCAGTTGATAGATCTCGTGTTCACAAGAAAACTATCAAAATCACCACGGAGGCAGCTATAGCTACCTGCGTGACATCCGGGTCCAGGAAATTATACAAATATGAAATTTATTGAGTGTCTTGATATAGAAACAGAAGTTAATATCGGACATAGCACTCATGAAAGTGGCAAACCATAGACACGTGTTTCGGGCTTTTGGCCCATCATCAGTATGGTGCAGCCAAGTGTAAGGATGGGCAACACTTGGTTACCAAAAGATAGAAATACAAATGCACGGAGCCACCAACAGGAGCCAACCGCACATTTGTGGTTTCAGTTGATAGATCTCGTGTTCACAAGAAAACACGAGATCTATCAACTGAAACCACAAATGTGCGGTTGGCTCCTGTTGGTGGCTCCGTGCATTTGTATTTCTATCTTTTGGTAACCAAGTGTTGCCCATCCTTACACTTGGCTGCACCATACTGATGATGGGCCAAAAGCCCGAAACACGTGTCTATGGTTTGCCACTTTCATGAGTGCTATGTCCGATATTAACTTCTGTTTCTATATCAAGACACTCAATAACTTTCATATTTGTATAATTTCCTGGACCCGGATGTCACGCAGGTAGCTATAGCTGCCTCCGTGGTGATTTTGATAGTTTTCTTGTGAACACGAGATCTATCAACTGAAACCACAAATGTGCGGTTGGCTCCTGTTGGTGGCTCCGTGCATTTGTATTTCTATCTTTTGGTAACCAAGTGTTGCCCATCCTTACACTTGGCTGCACCATACTGATGATGGGCCAAAAGCCCGAAACACGTGTCTATGGTTTGCCACTTTCATGAGTGCTATGTCCGATATTAACTTCTGTTTCTATATCAAGACACTCAATAACTTTCATATTTGTATAATTTCCTGGACCCGGATGTCACGCAGGTAGCTATAGCTGCCTACGTGGTGATTTTGATAGTTTTCTTGTGAACACGAGATCTATCAACTGAAACCACAAATGTGCGGTTGGCTCCTGTTGGTGGCTCCGTGCATTTGTATTTCTATCTTTTGGTAACCAAGTGTTGCCCATCCTTACACTTGGCTGCACCATACTGATGATGGGCCAAAAGCCCGAAACACGTTTCTATGGTTTGCCACTTTCATGAGTGCTATGTCCGATATTAACTTCTGTTTCTATATCAAGACACTCAATAACTTTCATATTTGTATAATTTCCTGGACCCGGATGTCACGCAGGTAGCTATAGCTGCCTCCGTGGTGATTTTGATAGTTTTCTTGTGAACACGAGATCTATCAACTGAAACCACAAATGTGCGGTTGGCTCCTGTTGGTGGCTCCGTGCATTTGTATTTCTATCTTTTGGTAACCAAGTGTTGCCCATCCTTACACTTGGCTGCACCATACTGATGATGGGCCAAAAGCCCGAAACACGTGTCTATGGTTTGCCACTTTCATGAGTGCTATGTCCGATATTAACTTCTGTTTCTATATATATATATATATATATATATATATATATATATATATATATATATATATATATATATATATATATATATCTATCTATACATACATCCACATAAATTTTCACATCTATAATAGAAGATATATAGAAGAAAACAGTGTATGATTGAGCTATTCACTCGTTTGCAGAAAATTCGTTGCCTGTTCATTCATTAACACTTCAGTGAACAGATCATTACGTATATTTTATAATGTATTCAAAAAACACTTTATTATCAGATTTTCACTAAATAGTTTCCCAAAAACGTGTAAAGTATTGTTTGAATACGAGAGTTATTGATTTTTATCAAGTATCAGCCAATTCCATCATGTATATTTTATAGATATGCAACCCCTTGCAACCCCTTGAGATAAGGCATTGGAATGTACTCGCTCATGTTGTGCTATCACGTTATTTCTAGTGTTTATTTTGCCGGCGTCGGCACGTCATTTGAGTCAAGTACCCAACTACGTATTTTATTGTTTCAGTAGCTGTTATGCTCTGATTGTGTCAGAAAGTGAGAGAAAGGCATTACATGTTTACTGGTGCGATTACAAAGCGTTTATACGGCGTTTCTTATTATTTCCAAATCATTTTCAATATACTTCATGCAGTTTTTTCTGAGATAAACAGTTTTACGTGAAGGCCAACACGTTTTAGCATCATTCGAAACAGGTACGGGCCTCGCAGATGATATTGTAAATGAATCCGAATTGACCACCAACAGGTTTCAAAATAGTTGGTTGGATGGTGGATTAACCGGTCGTTTCCGAGGACCAGAAATGAGTATATTGTTTTACTGACGACAACATACTCGTCTCTTCTTCAGATTTACGAGTAGATACCCGAACATCTACTGTCATATTTTCAATGCAAATCTTTGCCGATAAGTTTATTAGCTGTGACGAATATCTTAAGAAAATGGTAGCTCCAGATGATAGTACTATAATAGTATATAATTTCAGGAACATTCCGTCAACAGTTGTCGCAAAGATAGCGAGTGTGGTAGAAACCGATATGATAATATAATAATAATAATAATAATAACATCAATAACAGGTCTTTATTCATCATAATAAAAAATAAACAATAGAAAGATATGATGAAACATAGTATGATGAATGGGCGAGGTTCAGCTATTATAGCTGCTTTTAAACCTAACCTTTCAAACTATAAAAAAGTGCAAGGTATCGTGAATAAATAATGAATTATTATAAAATAACTACAAAATAACATAAAATGATACAATCGCGATATGGTAAAACAAAGTCTGGGAAATCGAAACCTATTTGATAACCTGAGGAAAGTGTTATAATGTTAAATTATTGACTCGTTGACATTAGAGTTTTGAGTCTTTTTTTAAAGTTCTTGAGAGGTAACTGTTTGAAATCTACAGATATGGTGTTATATAATTCAGCTGCCATGTATGAGAAAACAGGTGTATAAATAGTCGAATTATGATTGAATATAAACAAGAGGTATCGATTGCGACTGTTCGTTCTGTGCAGTTCTCTTAGGGCATTAAGTTTCAGCCAACCTGAATTCTCAAAGGATGATTTTATGTGATCGTATTTACGGATTCCATACAAAAATTGAATACAACTATTTTGTATTTTCTGAAGACGCCGAGCATCAGTTTGTAGTAAAGCTGGTCCGTAAATGCTATCACAGAGTATCAGAGACTCAGATGCTGAGTTTCAAGTTTTTAGACATTACAAGTCTGTTAGGATATAACTGCCCCAAAATATTCAAAGAAGTCATACATACGAAATTGTTTTGTGAATCTAAGTTCGGTGTCAAGCCATAAACCCAAATTTTTACTTGCCTCTACAAAGATAGATAGAGATTCACGCACCGCACTTCTTCTATTTTTTGGTCCGAAAAGCATAACTCGCGATTTATTTGGATTGAGCTTCAAATTGTGAACACAGGATACATCGAATAGTGATTCAAGATTTCTATCAATGAGTTTTTCGACCTCTTTAGTTTCATGGAAACTGAAAAAGGTATATAGTTGGGTATCATCGGCGTAGTGGTGAATTTTGCATGTCTGCATGTAATTATGGAAATCACTTATGTAGAGGGCAAAAAGAAGTGGTCCCAACACTGAACCTTGTGATACTCCAAATCTTCTGACTAATGAAATAGATTGCTCACCATCCAGTATGACATTTTGAGTCCGTTCTGATAAATATGTGTCTAAAAGAGATACTGTGCTCCGAGAAAAACAGAAAATCTGAAGTTTTTAAGGGTCAGTGCGGTTGTTGTACTAAATTGTGGGCGAAACCTTGATTGCACGTCAGAAATGAGATTTTTTCCACAGAGTAGTTGGAAATTTGATCCTTCATTATCATTTCCAGTGCATTCGACATAGTAGGAAGTAGGCTGATGGGTCGAAAATCAGACAATTCGGTGGGATCGCTACATTCTGCTAGAGGGGTAACTCTGGCATGTTTCCATATAGATGAAAATCGACTTGTGATAATGGAATTGGAAATAAATGTAATATGCGGCAGCAATTGAGGTATCACCAGATGTAACATACGGATAGACATTTTGTCTTTTGTCACAACCTACAGCACTACTTTTGATTTTATTTATATATCTTCTGACTATTTCACTATCAATAGTCTTGAAGGAGAAACCATTTTCAGATATCTGTGATGCATATCTCCCGCAAAAATCAATTTGATAGTCTGTTTCATTTACAATGGGTGCATTTGTAAAATGTTCGTTTAACAAGTTCAAGTTTTTCATTTCTGGAGGTATGGCAGGAGTACTTTTATCACGAAGTATACTGAGTGATCTAAGCGTACTCCAGGTAGCCCTAGTGTTTGACTTTGTCAAGACATGATTCAAATATGCAGCTTTTTCCCGTCGAATTGCATTACCAACATAATTACGGAGAGATTTATAATAATCCCAAGCGCCGGGTGTCCTAAGTCTCTTTAATCTTTGAAAAGCTTTATTCTTGACCTTATTGAGAATCTATTTCATATTGTAAGTGATCCAGGAAGATGGTGCCTTGGTTGCTCGTATAGTACGGTGAAGAGCATGAATATTGAAGAGATGTATCAAATTGGTATTCCAGAAAAATAACATATCATCAGCATTGTCCATTGTGTATATTGTATTCCAATCAACAGAATAAAGATCATCATTGAAGGAGGTGATATCAAAGTTTCTGAAATCACGATATGTTACATATTTCACATAATCAAATTTCGGTGAATTAATTTCACAAGGAAACGCCATATGATCTGAGATCCCTTCTAAGTCCACAACATCTATTGATACAATATGTCCTGGATTCACAATCAAAAGGTCTAGTAATGTTTGACTGACATAAGTTACTCTAGTTGGTGGTTTTATCAATTGAACCAAATTGAATGACTCCAGTAGATTACTCAATAACTCACTCTTTCTATCATGTGTCAATAAATCAATGATTAGATCCCGTTTTTCCCACGACAGGTTATGAAAGTAATATTTTATTATGAGATTTTCACCAGACAGTTCACAAAACCACAACACGTGTTTCGCTATACAATAACTTCATCAAATATTTCAATACTTTAACTAGAATATTTTGAAGAGCCTTTATAATTTCGGTGATACAGGTATTCACTGTGTGGGGCACATCCATCTATTTCGAATTGTAGGTACACATTTTGACATATTCACATTTGATGATACTGTAACCATTTTTTTAAACGGATCACCCTATATTGTTTTGCATTATCAGATGCTCCATGGTGAGCAGATTTCAACAAAGTATAGAAAATATGGTTCGGGAGCTACAAATCATTTGAGTTGAAAACGAGCCACCCTGAATAACTTATGGGAAAATGATTTTCAGGAAAAATAAGAAAACATCTCAACAGAAGTATACAGGGGGACATATTTTGACATATTCACATTTAATCTAACTTTCCCTATCGCACCCCCAGAGCATGTCACCATTTTTTTAATGGATCACCCTATATTATTAAAAAAAACTAATCAATACAGTTTATTGTATGATTTTTCACTAGAAGGGTTTTACAAAAACCGTGACATGTGTTTCGCTATAGCTTCTTCAAGCATGGTGTATTGATTAGTTTTTAACCTTCCAGTGGTGACGTACGGTTTCTCATACCGATGCGTCACATCCCCTTCCATAACTTTTGAGTGGGGGATAATATTTACAATTCCCTCTATGTATCTCTCAGTTACGTTCCGTTAGATACTAAGACGAAGTGGTGTGTTGTCAAAATAATTTATGAACAGGTTATGTCAAGTTTCGGTGTCGTAAACCGAAGTCACTGTTGCGGTTAGGGAATTGTTATTGAAGAAAAATATATTAGTTTGCAAACTTCTGTAAGTATGATAGAAGATAATGAAAATTATAGTTCATAACTCAATATATTTTAATCATTTGAAGAAAATGGGTGATTATGAGCGTGAACAAGAACGGCTGATGATCCTTATGGAATTAACTGTTGAGGATATTGTTGAAGAGCAAAACGATGACGAGGAAGAAGATATGGAAGATCGTTTGGAAGAAGAGAAGAATAACAGCGACACAGAACAAAAGCTAGAGAGTGAAGAAGAGGAAGAAGAACAGCCTCCTCAAAAAGGAAGATAGTCCAAGAACCAACGTTTACTGGTAAAGATAAAGTTACTAAATGGAACAAGCACATGCCGAACCAAAATGTGAAAACTCCCTCTGAGAATATAATAAGAATGAAACTCCCGTGTGTGAGGGGCCCTCTGAAACGAATAACAGATCCATTAGATATTTGGAGAAATTTGTTTGACAATGATATGATAAACATTATAGTTACTAATACCAATTCTTATTTAGAGAGCGTATCACATAAATATAATCGAGCAACATATACAAGACCTACCACCAGAGAAGAGATAGAGGCACTTCTAGGACTGCTCTTATTCAGTGGAGTGAAGTAGAATAATAATTTGAACACAGAAGACTTATTCAAAACTGATGGTACCCCTGCTGAAATATATCGATTGACTATGTCACTCCAACGATTTCGTATTCTTTTGCGCTATATCAGATTTGATGATTTAGAAACAAGAGCAGAGAGACAAGCTCTTGACAATACAGCCCCAATAAAGAGTTTCATCAACAAATTTATTGATAACTGTAAACGAAATTATAATCTGTCACAAGAAGTTACAATTGATGAAAAACTTGAGGCTTTTCGTGGACGCTGTTCTTTTCGGCAGTAGATGCCAAATAAACCCAATAAATATGGGATTAAAATTTTTGCACTCTGCGGTTCAAAAACATTTTATACCTCTAATTTAAAAGTATATGCTGGTACTCAACTAGATGGTCCATTTGATCAAAATACATGGACACTTTCTTTAGTCGATAGGTTGTGTGAACCAATTCACGGGTCTGGTCGGAATATTACAACCGATAATTGGTTCACAAGTATTCCTCTAGCTGAAAAACTTATACAACGGAACCTAACAACAATTGGAACTATACGAATAAACAAAAAGGAGATACCGCCTGAATTTGTTCAAGGAAAAAATCGTCCAATTGGTTCCAGTATGTTCGGTTTTAGAAAAGATTGTACTCTCGTTTCCTATGTACCAAAAAAGAAGAAAAATGTTCTTTTGATCTCCACTTGCCACAGTGACGATAAAATCGATGGGAATAGTTCAAAACCAGATATAATTATTGACTATAATCGTACTAAAGGGGGAGTTGACGTAATGGACGAATTATGTGCATCTTATAACACTGCAAGAGCTACTCGAAGATGGCAAATGGTAATTTTTTACAGTTTTCTAAATTTATCTGCAATCAATTCGCAAGTTATCTTTTGTGCAAATAAACCCCGGAGCAGAGTAGTTAGACGCCAATTTCTCGAAAATCTTGCGTTGTGTCTGATTGAACCACATTTGAAAATCCGTGCAATGTCTCAAAAATTACCAAGACCTCTTAGAGTTCGAATATGTGAACACGAAAAATATTTTCGGAAGATGTTTTAACTGTAGTTCAAAGAAGAAGAGAAGGACCAAATACCGCTGTCAAGACTGCAATTAATTTCTATGTTTGGAACACGTGACTATCCTCTGAAGTCAAGAAGAAGCCAAAGACTGAGTTCAATCTTCGAATGGGTGCATCGCAATTATAATACGTAGGCTTCAGAATGTTCCTTTTTGTTATTTATAATTATTCACTCTTTCATGTTTTTTTCATACCTACTTGAAGAAAAAGTCAATAAAAGTTTAACTTCATTAAAATCCTATAGTTTATACAATTTATGACGTTATATAGACGATGAAACTTGATCGGTGTGGTAGACCGAAGTCACCACTCGTGGCCTACGGCAACACGTCACCACCGAAAGGTTATTATGGATTTTCATCAAGTATCGGTTAGTTCTATTCAATTATATTTTTCACATTATCAGATGCTCCATGATGAATAGATTTCAAAAAAAGTATAACAGATATGGTCTGAAGTTTATGTTTCGGGAGCTACAAATTATTTGAGTTGAAAACGAGCCACCCTGAATAACTTTTGAAACAATGACTTGCAGGAACAATAAAAAATCAGGTAAACATTTATACAGGAGGCCACATTTTGAAATATTTATTCTAGAGACTGTGAAAGAAATAAATCAGGAAAAGAGTTTTTTTTAGTAATTCTTGAATGAAAATCTAATGACTGGATAATATCACACCACCAATTTCCATACAATGGTGCAAACGAGCTGCAATTGCCACTCTCACATGGTTGAGAATCTCGAGAGTTATTTCTCTGCAATGCCTCATGATTTCCTCTCTCCAATCTGACTGAATATGTAGAGATTTCTTCCAGGCATCGCGACAAGCTTTTATTATATTTTCAATTCTGTAAAGCATAAATGAATGTGGTAAATGTGATTTGAAATTTTATTTTGATTTTTCAGGGCACTCAAACAAAGGCTTGTTTTAAAAGTTTTTCATCATTATTGTATCACTAATCAAATGAGAATTTGTATCACTCCAATATTCCACATAAGTGGAACTTATGTCTCGCTTGCGATTACGCAGTTATTTCTATTAGGTACTTTTCTTGGTTTTTCACACTTTGTCTTCAATCGATGACCGCCTGCCCGGTACTGACGATGCCCAATAGGCTGAAACAGCTGTCTTAAATTGACAGCTCATAAATAGAAATCAATATGGAAATGATCAGAATGGTACTTATTTATTCTGTTATTACTCAATAATTTTTTAAATCATTAACGAATGAACGGATTATCGACATAATGATTTTTAGTGATTTGACTGATTCAAAAGTTATTCGAGGTCAAATTTGAACTTCTAGGCAATTCTGTTTGATGTTTGCTCTGAAAAAATATTATTTGATTGAATATTATTTAAATTCTAATGGATTGAAAAGGAATACCTTATTAGTTTTTTTTAATCATAGAAATTTTCGTGAAGTAGCATTAGATTTTCAGTATGTCAGAAAATATTTGGGAATGATATTCGACTACTTGTAATTCATATTGCATTTGTTTTTATCACATTGAGTCATTCACAATTCATAGTTTATTGACAAACCGAAATGCTTTAATTTCCAGCCTATAAAGAAAAAGGAATTAGTAAAATGCTGTTTGTAACTCAAATCTTCGAAAAAAATTTATTGATTCAGAGGTTACAGATAATCGATATCATTATACAATAAATTGTTCATACTTTTGAATGAAAAGCGTTTTACCCAACATTTTTCTCTTGTATAGTCCAGTTCTTCTTCCTGAATAGTATCGATTGAAATTTTCCCCTATTCTATATTCAGCTTACTCACAATTCTCAAGTTTGTTTCTAATTAAACATCTTCATTAAAAAATTGTCATGATATGTGGTGAATGCAGTATTTCATCTATTTTTTCAACTCTTTCTTAGTGAAATTCTTGTCAAGTTCTCATTGAATGATATTGAAATGAAAATCGACATAATGAAAATTTTTTTATTCTCTTTTTCTGTGCTGTCTCCAAATGAACCCAGCTTATATCAAATATCAAACATGAACTTCCCCAAAATTCTGAATTGAAACTCTCCAGCTACTCCTACTTGAAATTCCGCGCACATATTTAAGAACCGAGGAAAACTCTAAAATACCACACAAGATTCTGGTTTGTCAACTTATGAATATGAACCAAGAGTTGTTCAAGACCGCTTTCCGGAATTCCTGCTTTGGAAGTCAAAGACGCTACTGTTAATCTCAAAGTAAATTCCTTTCCTTAGATCCATTAAGACGCAAGCTGCACTCCACACTACTCGTATTCGTGCCATTTGATTCGAAAATTATCACATACTTCATTGTGGCGCAGCGTGTTGCGAGTTGTCATTAAATCTGGATCCCGGCATTGTTTGGTCATAATAACTGCAGAATAATTTGAATTTCAATGGCCGCGTGTCGAATGAAATTATTCCAAGAGTAATGTAACTCGAATTTCACGGCCTGCTACATAACGTGGAAAGTTGGAATGAAAAATTTTCCGAGAGGCTTCAATGAATCAAATAACTTCATTCTCGAGTTGAAATTTGAAACAATCATGGAACTGTCGGATGTGGAAACAAACTTCCCAAAATATAAGTGGTTGTGTAGGTAAGTAAGCTGAGTCTGAATGTATTCATTGATAATTATTATCGTGTTAGGAATCACACGTTGAGAGGTAAGACCTCGTTAATCCTTAGCTCGCACAAGTTTCGACTTCTGAGGGTTGTCTTTCGTAGGGGTGCGACAGCTGGTTAACGGAAAAACAGATTTTAAACAGATTTTTTTTTAAACATCGATACATATAACAAATCAACGTTACAGCTTCTATCAGCTAGAAAGGAAAATAACATATTTAAAATCTATGAAAATGAAAAATGGATGTAATATAAAAAATATCAACGATATCAAAATTACTAAAATCTGAATAATCGGGTTGAGTCAGTTGAGAAAAAGAAATTGAAAAATAAACGTGATCCTGAACAATGAGTATGCAATTGACATATACAAAAATGGTGAATGGTCCATATTTTTTAGAGAACTATAGGCCCATCACTGTTTCATCTTGTTTCTCAAAAATACTTGAATATTCATACCTATATCGTTTACTACATTTTATTGAGAGGCATAACATTATCTCCCCGATTCAAGATGATTTTCGAAACAATATGTCTATTATTACTGCTGTGACAGCTTTTTACTCAAAAATTACTTCAAGGCCCCACTGGAATATTTTGTGATCTCAGTAGGTCATTCGACTGCGTCGACTACACGATATTATTAAATAAATTATATTCATATGGAGTAAGAGAAAATGCCCTTGAATGGATATGGTCTTTCACCAGAAACAGGAGTCAATTCGTTGCGGTGAATCATAGATCTTAAAATAGTTATTATAAATGTATTTCAAGTACTCAAATTTTGACCATTGAAGTTACTCAAGGATCAGTAATGGGACCGCTATTATTTATATTATATTGAAATGAAGTTGGGGCTGCGGTTGCTGAGAATATGTGCGTTATGTATGCAGATGACACATTAATTCTTCACTTCATTACAACTTTCGAAAAACTTTATCAGTACGGTTTCATCACAGGCAAAAAATATGTTCAAATCTAGAAATTAAAATCAATGAGAATGAAAACATTTTCTTTATCCGATGAATGTAAATTTTTGAGACTCACGCTAGATAATTGTCTGAACTGGAAGAGTCATTGTAATAAACTAATATTGAAACTGAGTTCTGTTTCGTATCTGATACAAAATCTTGAGCCGATATTAACCACTAAACACTTAGTAAATTATTACTATGCACATACAGAATTAAGACTCAGATATGGCATTTGTCTTTGGGGAAGCTGTTCATTGGCTCCAAATGTATTTATTGCCCAAAAAAAATTATACGGATTTTAGCAGACGTTAATCAGAGAACCTACTGCAGAAATTAATACAAATATTTGAAAATTCAAACTTTCTTGGATATTTTCATTTTTGAAATGTATTCATTCACACCAATAGGTCACAATATAATCGCATTTCATCTTACAAGAAAGTGCAATGATTTTTATATAAATCCCGTCAAATATAATATAACCGCTAACTCACCTTCTTACTTGGGGCTAAAACTTCTTAACAAACTGCCCGACTCATTGAAAACTACTGATAGTATGCAGGTTTTCAAAACCACCCTTAAAAGATATTTATTTTTATACCATAGATGAATTTCTCAATCTACCGTAATTTTATTTCTCTATCACATTATTTTAATGAAGCTGGAGTTGAATGAAGTTGATATGTTTTGTCCATCATTGTATTCGTATGACAATCTTTCATGTATGTTTGGTTTAATTTTACTCTAAGTATTATTTTATGTATATGTGAAAAATGCTATTTGACCTATCCTATAACTATGTAAGTTCTATAGGATTAATAAAATGATTTTATTTGATTTGATGAGTAGAGAAAATGAAATATTCAAACCTGATATTGAAATGAATCAATCGATGGGTAGGAAAAAAAATCGATGAAGAAACGAGAAAATGCAGAAAAGTCGATTACATCAATTGACTTGCAAACAAGTCATTTCTCCACTGGCATACCTTTATTTTAGGACATTCTTTCGTCTACCACTTTTTCTATCGGTTTTCCAGTTCAGTTTACATTACCAATTTTTCCACTTGATCAGCCATTCCAATATGTTCAGCAGCTTCTTCAAACTTACTTTCAAACCGTTGTTCCTCTGTGGATGACCTCGGCTCGACTCGGATCACATGATGTCATATTGATTTGCCAACATATTGTCTACTGTTCCTGATTTAACCAATTTCTCCTCGCCAACTCCCCTGGGAGTCTTCCAAAGAAAGGAAGGAAGCAATCGATTTCGAAAATTCTAGTCTATAGATCATGCGAAGAAGTAACTTTCAGACACAAACTGGGGAAAAAGCCCTCTAGAAACTGATAATTTCTTATGAACATTGAATTACCTGAAAGAAAAAAATACTTCCGAAACAAATAGTTCTATATGAACACTGAATTATACAAAAAACATGTTTCTCACGTTTTTAAGCCAAATATTCGAAATGAAGTCGAATCAGATATCATTCACAGTGAAATTTTACTCCTTTCATTGATTATATTGTCTAGGAATCCTGAGAATGATATCTGATTTGATTTCATGAAGACGACTACAAACGGAATAGAGAAACGTGTTTTTTATATAATTCAGCGTTCACATAATAAGGTCCAATTAGGAACTCACCTGCAATTTCCACCCAAACGTTTACCGAGAACTGATGTTGAAAGAGATATTCAAGCACCTCATGTGGATTTTCTTCAGCCCAAACATGGTTATTGTGGAAATTCTTCATGGCATTTCTTGAGAAACTGACTTTGTCGTTAATAAGAATGAGCGCACGTAGTTGAGGGATTTAAACCAATCTGCCAAAAGCCATTGACAGAATGCAATGCCTGGAAGAAAATCTGCAGGACGAAGTGCCTGAACTCGTTGTATGTGGTATGGGTACTTACAACAAATAGTCTCTCAGAATATTCCAAATCGTCCCGTTACAGACATCTAAAATATTTGCAATTTTTCGAGTAGAGGTACCTGGATCTTTTTCTATCATGGCCAGCACATTCTCTTCTACTTTTACCGTTCTTAATGTCATTGCCTTCCTGGTAGGTACTCCATTTCACTTCGAAGCTTCTGTTTCACGAAGTCGTTGATGTATACTTTGGAAGATTTCTGTATTAGGCACATTACGATTAGGAAATCGTTGACTGTACAGCCGCCTTGCTTCAAATGAATTGCCATCAGTAAGTCCATAAATGAAATGCATGTCAGCTATCTCTGCATTACTATAGCCATTCATGATTGAGGACTCCACTATCAAGACTTCAAATATTAAACATAGAAAATGCACGACAAATAGACTGTCAATCAATTTCAATGTGTTCGACACATACAAATGATCACTTTCGAGACAAACGATTCAAATTGAATGTCTGCAGCCGTTTGTAGTAATAGGACTGTTGTTGATAGGTATCAACGAAATTGCTAGATTTTTTATTACTTGGTAGGTCCAGTGTAGTACGCTATACTTTCATTTCGGCTACATTGATAATTTAAAAATTACCAATATTTTTATTGTCGAAATTAATTCTCGTATCTTCGAAACAAACACACAAACACACAAACATCACAACACAACAAAAAAATATTTTTTGAATGTTTCTTACACTGGTACGTCCCTGAAAGGAGTTCCCAAGCTTGCTGCACTCCATGTATCAAGAATAAACCCAGACACAACGACGGAAAATCTCAAAGAATATTTAACACCCAATTTTCCAGAGGCTATCTGTGAGAAACTACAATCCTTGCAACCACAGGAATACTCATCATTTAAGGTAACTATGTATGACAAACACTTCAAAACCGCGATGAACCCAGCAATTTGGCCGGAGGATGCTGTTGTCCAACGTTTTTTATACCGGAGAGGAACGAAATCCCCGGCAGTATGACCACTAACTTAAATATTTTAAACAATGTTAATTCTCTAAGTGATGGGGGCATCGAACCTTCTATCAGATTATTATATTTGAATATACAATGCCTCTCAAATAAAATAGGAGCTCTAGAACTCTTTCTAGAACAAAATGAATATAGTGTTATCTGCTTGAGCGAACATTGGCTTACTGAAACAAACTTAAAAACTGTAAATTTATGTAAATATACCCTTTCATCCTGGTACTGTAGGGCAAACACTTTGCATTGGGGAGTGTGTATCTTTTTAAAAAATAATCTAAAATACAAAGTCCTTGACCTTAGCTCATTCTCTAGCGAATTGCATGCTGAGTTCTGCGGAATTCTTTTGAGCTCATCTAACATAGCTGTAATATCTGTGTATAGATCGAGTTGTAAAGGTAATTATGAAGTTTTTACCAAACTGTTTTGTGAGATGATGGAACATTTATCAGATAAATTCAAAAATATTATTGTCGCGGGAGACTTTAATATAGACCTAAACAAGGAGAATATAACTTCTCAATCATGGAAAGACATATTAAAATCTTATGATCTCTCAATTAACATACTAGATGTTACTCGAAGGGCAACCCCAAAATCGGCAAGCCGTATAGACAACATACTCACAAATCTCGTGTATAATATCACGGATTCTGGTGTCATTGACATTTGTATCTCTGATCATCTAGGACAATATATTGATATTCAATGCAAGCACGATGCTGAATGTTCTCGAATCTCTAGACCTGTAACCAAAAAAGGGCTGAATAGAATAAAAAACAGTCTTGCAGAAATAGATTTTCAATTTTTTTACACTACAGACGCACCCGTAAATGACTTAGCTGAATTTCTTACAAACAGCTTACATAATCTAGTATGCAAGTTTCTACCGACGAAGAGAGTGAAAAACAACAATAAAACTCCTGTAAAATTTTATAATGATCACCTGAGAGAACTGAGGAGACAAGTGCATGCAGTTAAAGTTGTGTCTGATTGCACAGGTACCACAGAAGATAAAGTTGCTTATAAAAAGCTCAAAAATCACTATCTATCGGAAATTACCTTAGCAAAAAAAGAATCTTGCAGCAACCTCATATCAAATTCAGCAAATAAAAGTAGAGACTGTTGGAAGCTAATAAATTTCGAAAGAAACAAAGCAAAAACAGGCAACACTGAACATAGTAGTAATCTATCAGCAGATGAGTACAATAATTTTTTCTCTTCAGTGGCTGACTTTATAATTAAACAGTTACCACAGAACAATCATTGTGTTATCGATTTTTTAGATCGCACCTCGAAACCGAAAGATTCTTTTTTTCTAGAACCTGTCACTAAACATGAAGTGTGGTCAGCAATTAAAAGATTAAAAAATTCTCCCAGCTTTGATATATTTTGCCTAAATAGCAAAATCATAAAAGAAGTGGGGGAAAGTATTGTGGATCCATTGACAGCACTCATTAATTTGAGCTTCGTGGAGGGAGTCTTCCCTGATATCTTCAAAATATCTAAGGTAATACCGATATTTAAAAAAGGCGATAAAGACCTACCCGACAATTATAGGCCTATTTCAGTCATTCCAATTCTAGGAAAAATTATTGAAATGATTTTAAAAACTCGTTTAAATTCATTTTTTGACAAACATAACACAATCCATGATTGTCAATTTGGCTTCCGTACTAATCGTTCCACAGTCCAAGCAGTAAGCAGGGTGGTTGAAAAGATAATTGAGGGTTTTGAGTCCTGTGAACCAACAGGTGTCACGCTGTGCGACCTCTCCAAGGCCTTTGACTGTGTTTCCCATCAGCTACTGTTAACAAAGCTAGAACACTATGGCGTGAGAGGAAGCCCACTTAACATTTTCAAATCTTACCTATCCAATAGACTGCAATGTGTTTCTGTCAATGGGGGTAACTCTGAACAAGCAAGTGTCCAATACGGAGTACCACAGGGCTCCGTCTTAGGGCCACTATTGTTCACCATATATATCAATGACATATTTAACTTCCTCTTGCCAGATATGTGTATTGCTTTTGCGGACGACACTTCTCTGCTCAATTCACATCAGAGCTTTACTACACTCAAAACACACATGACAGCCACGAAATCTAGAGCAGAACTCTGGTTTAACACAAATCAACTGAAAATGAACAAAGATAAAACCCAAACCATCACATTCTCCTCTAACAAAAATCTTACCAATGGGTCAACTGCCAAACTGTTGGGAATAATACTTGATGACGGTCTTAAGTGGAATAGCCAAATTGATAGTTTGTGCAATAAACTGTCCAGTCAGCTATTTGTGTTACGCAAACTTAAAAAAATTGTCAGTACTGATGTACTGCTTATCTCATACCACTCCCTTTTTCACTCTCACATATCCTATGGAACCCTGCTGTGGGGTAACTCCACTCAGGCTATACGAGCATTTCGACTGCAGAAGAGAGCACTGAGAATCATCGATGGAGCACGTTTTGATGAATCATGCAAGCAAATTTTCATCAAACATAAGATAATGGCACTACCTTGTATTTACATATATCAAACTCTCATTGAAATTCATAAAAATAAAGAAATGTTCAAGCTGAACTCTGATTTTCACAGCTATCCAACACGCAGTGGCTGCCAGCTGCGACCACTAAAGTTGAGATTGAAATCATCACATTCTAATACATTGAATCTCAGCCTCTACAATAAAATTGATATGAATGCAAGATGTCTTGGTTTGCATGCGTTCAAGACAGTTATTAAAAAAGCACTCATTGATAACTGTTTTTATTCCGTTAGTGAATATCTGGAGGCAATATCAATTCAATCCAATCAATGCTGATGCCTCCATCGCATATATATTTTTTTATATATATATTTTATTTCTTTACATAATTGTATATTTTTTGTCTTTGTCTACTGCGAATAAGTATGTGTTTATATAAATCACGGGATGTTTCAACACTCTTTGTAAATTGACGTACTACTCATGTATATTGTGCATATCGTAGTCAATAAAGCATTTCTTTCTTCTTTCTTTCTACACTGAATTAGTCAATTTCTACTAATTTTGGGGTGATAAAAACGAAAATAACAATGAAAAATTTTTATTAGCTCTGGTTTTTGAGATACACAGTACTTAATCTTGAAGAGTAGTTATACTATACGTGAAAAGTGAAAGTACATAAAACAATATTGTTATGTTTCTTTTAGAATATTTTAAGTACAAAATTAATAAAAAAAACATTATTCTTAGTGTTTTGACAAATAAAAGAAGTTTGTACCACCAAATTTCAATTAAGTCCATCCGATTCATTGTAAGATCGCTGTCGTTTAGCTTGTCTTTTATAAAACACTTCTGGAGCATACCTACACACAGACCAGCAGTAGTCTGCAAGCATTGCTTCATTCCAACGGCCCTGATATCTCTGTTCCATTAAGGCAATGTCTTGATGGAATCTTTCTCCATGTTCGTCACTCACAGCTCCACAGTTTTGTGGGAAGAAATTAAGATGAGAGTGAAGAAAATGAATTTTTAAGGACATGTTGCATCCAAGTTGGTGGTAAGCTTGAAGAAGCTCTTTAACCAATGCTGTGAAGTTATCATCTCTTTTGTTACCTAGAAACCCATGTACAACCCCCTTAAAGGCTTCCCAGGTTCTTTTTTCATTTCCTGTTAAAATCATGTCAAAAGCAGGATCATTTACGATTTCACGGATTTGAGGCCCAATGAAGATGCCTTCCTTGACTTTAGCATCACTCAACCTGGGAAACTTTGCTCTCAAGTACTTAAAAGCTTGTCCTTCCTGGTCCATGGCCTTCACAAAGTTTTTCATTAGTCCCAACTTAATATGTAATGGGGGAAGGAGAACATCCTTAGGATCTACAAGAGGCTCGTAAACTACATTTTTCTCATTAGGGTTTAGGTCTCGTGTAGGCCAGTTCATTTTTTATAGTGAGATTTTCTATCCCGACTGTCCCACAGACACAAAAAACAACAGCACTTGGTGAACCCTAATTGCATTCCTAGGAGTATAGCAATGACTTTCAGATCACCACAGATGTGCCACTTGTGTTGTTCATATTTGATTGATTGGAGAAGTGTTTTCATATTTATATACGTTTCCTTCATGTGAACTGCATGACCTATAGGAATAGAGGGTAGCTGATTTCCATTATGCAGAAGTACAGCTTTCAAGCTTAGTTTTGAAGAGTCTATAAACAGTCTCCATTCAGATGGAGTGTGATCCAAATTCAAGCAGTCCATCAAACCATTAACATCAGAACAAACTACGAGGTTTTCTTTTTTCTCAAAAAAAGGAAGCAAATCTTTTTGACGCTGTCTGTACTGAGATATTTTCACATCATGTTTTAGAAGATTCCACTGTTGTATTCTTGACCCTAACAGCTCAGCCTTTTCCTTAGACAAGCGAAGATCTCTTATAAGGTCACTCAACTCTGCTTGACTAATTCTGTGCGGATCACTAGACCTATCGCTTACCTCAAAATCAGGGTCATAGGATGTAGAAGAATGGGTTGCTCCTTCTAAACAGTCTTCATCACCTTCCTCTAAAATTTCATAGTTTTGGGGTGGAGAAGGGACTGGCAAATTGTCTGAGTGTGGTACAGGCCGAAGAGCAGATGGGAGATTAGGGTATTCAACCGTTCCTCTTTTCTTCATAGATAAACCTTGCTTAATGGGAGGAGTTAAGCAGAAATAACAGTCGTCTGTATGATTGGTAGGCTCACGCCAAACCATAGGTACTGCATAGGTACTGCAAAAGCCATTGCCCGGTTTTTATTTTTCAGCCACTCTCGCAATATGACGGAACAAGAATTACAACATATATGAGGAGCCCATGATTTATCTTGGTCCCCAACTTTCACACCAAAATAATGTTCATAGGCTGTCTTAACGATAGGTGTCATTTTACGTTTCTGAGCCTTAAATGTTATTTCACCACATATATAGCAAAAGCTATCGACAGAATTCACACACTTTCGAGGCATTTCAGATCAGCACTTAAATTAATTTAAAAATCAACTTCACACGATAATTTCAATAGCAACCACGTGCGTACAATTGACAAACTCACATAGGTTATGTTTACTACTTAAGAACAGCTGATGAGAGGGGTGTTATGTAAACAAACATGTGTACCAACTGTTGGTGATGAAATATTTCATTTGTTGAAAACTCAATATACATATATATAATATAATGATACTATATCTTGAAAACAAGAGCTAATGTATAATTTTTATGGTCACTTTCGGTTTTAACACGTGGAAATACATTAAAATAATCTAATTTCAACCCCGAAACAAAAACTTTGTTGTGTTGTGAAATCATCAGAGGACAAAATATCCTCAGAATAGTGCAATTTTGTTGTGAACTGTAATAAAATATCTTGTTTTGGGAAAATGGTTGATATTCTGGTTTTGAAAGAGAGAAATAATGAAAGGCTCAGAGGATCAACTATATTACTATGACTTTTCTCAGAATGATTGAGAGAACTTCATCATGTCCCAAGGACGATTTAGTGTGCATGATAACAATGAATATTATCTGATTGGTGTTTCGATCATGTCATTAAAGTATAGTTCCACTAGGTCAAGTGTCCAAGATAAAGTACCTACGTGTTTGTTCCACAGAAACGCTTCTTCGTAAAAAAAATTCCACAAATCTGACCTGTCCAATCTATTAATAGGAATGGAAACATGCCATAAACAAAAGAATGTATTGATATTTTTGAGCTGACACCATTTCAAAAAACAATGAACTTTTGAACCCACGATTTTTTTTTTGAAAAAAAGAGAAGAGAAGATATTTCACAGGTTCTTCAAATATTTCAAACTCAATGATCCAAATGAGTCATTCTATATTAGATGCAATATTGAATGAGATTGTGTTTGTGATTGTGCCATCAAATAAGAATAAAATTATTCAGTTATTGAATTTCAGACCTACTGGAAAGTATGGGGACTTACATAGAGAATTTCTGAACAAAAAATGAAGTCAATTGCAATCATATCGGAAAGTTTTGTTATTGAATTCAAACGGGTGATGCTCTATTGGAATTGGAATTGAGCAATGCGGTTGGTTACCTCGTTCACAGGCAGATGGGGCGATGACAAATCTGCTGTTTGTTGTCCGCTTCAGCCTAGTTCCAGGAATAATATTCTGGAGGAATTCAATTTTCAATTATCGTAAATCATAGACTTTATGTTGATGATAGACACTATCTTGCACTGATGAGTGGCCAAACAGCCCGAAACCGGTCGGCAAGTGTGTTCCAATAATTGAAAATCTATTGCGGCAGTTGTATCGTCAACAGCATATGCAGGAACTTCAGTGAAGAATCCTGCACTGACAGCTGTCGGATATACTCCAACGCCCTTCGTGGTATTCAAGTATGCCCACTGACTATATGTGATATATATTAATAGCTAATGAATGTCATATTAAGAGTTGAAGGACTCAATGTCCATGCCCTTATTGATTCAATCATTCGTCGTGACTTTTGCGAATTGAAATTAATTTCAATTCCAATATGAAAGTAATGTGGAGTAAAATAAACTTAGGTAGGCGAGTCGCTAGCCCTTACCTATCTGAACTGGGCTTATATCATTTGTCCTGCGATAATCAGAAGAGACTCATCGGATTCGAACAACACAAAACTAATGTTTGTGATCAATTAGAGGTTTTAATAGATGCGATTATATATTCGGCCGTTCAATTGCTTGGCTGAATACAGCGAAGGGACGACTAGTTCATGCCTGTAGGATCGTTCATCAAGATATGAAAAAAATATGAAAAAATTACATTTCATACAGATATTCATCACCCTTATGTTCGATTAACATCTCGACTCACTCCACGTCAACATATCATAAGTAAGTTTGTTTCGTCGTGTGATATTATGAAGTTATAAAATAGGATTCCTGATATTCGAAACAACTTGTTTATTTCCAATTTTGAATACAAACTTCTCCAATATGAAGTGTGCCTTAATGTACAAGCACATTTACATTTTGGAAATTACGTACAATATATGAATGTAGTATGCTGAGTATGGTTAACAGCGTCATAATATTAGCATCCTGGAAATTTTGCATAAATGAAAAAAGTCATTAAAATATATTACTACAGACATCTCATTGAAGTTACGTTCCCACTCCTTACTTATGAATATGTTTTCTAATTCGGTACGAAACTTCAGAAGATGATTCGTTAGGTCATTATTTTCTGTGAATATAGGGGAAAGTGGTGTAGATTCAGCCACGAGCCACATTTAATCAGCCGCCATAATTCATTTGTATTTCTAATTTTCCGCTCGTGAATAATACTGCGAATTGGGAAAGCCTGAAAATACTAGCTTGGCAAGAGCCACAGGATTCAATAAAACAAGCGTTGCAGAGTTTTTTTAAAAAGCTACACTGATGTTAATAAAAAACACAATTCCAAACCACAGCAAATTTTTAATTTAGACGACTGTGATGAAGCCTGTAAAAGTGGTTTCCACTTAGGGTAAAATACAAACCAGTCTAGCAGCTTCTGCTGAAAGAGGGGGCTCAATAACTTTGGTTTGCATTATCAATGCTGCAGGAGTAACATTACTTCCTGTTTACGATTTCCGAGAATACGACATCCAGAATAGTATTTTTTCAATTCACCTACATCCAGCATTGCTTTAGGAAATTGAAGTGGATGGATGACTTCCGAACTATTTCCTAAAGTTCTGACAAACTGAACTGGAAGTAAAATTCCCATTATGTTGGATGATCATGAATGGTCTTAATATCATTCCTCTCCCCCACACATACCACACGCAAACTTCAACCATGGGATGTTGGGTTTTAAAGACTTTTCAAAACTCACTGTTCCATTTCTGCTAATGAGTGGATGACTTCAAATCCATAGAACCCTATCACCATGAAGCAAGTTGCTCAGTTGACTAAGATTGCCTATCATGCTATTTTCACACAAAAGAACATCAACTAAGGGTTTGAAAAACCACTACTTTGGCCAATAAATACTGTGGCTCTCAAAGAAAAAGGTTTTCAAGCAACTTATGTGAATTTATATAAAATTGATGGCCAATCCGTTGATGATTTAGCTGTTAGTAACAATGAAATTATCTCAAATAATGCTGACACATATCATCAACTTCCAGTACCCCAATAAAATCTGTAAGGTCATTGAGTATCATTACTTCCAATCAAGGTGAATTTTATTATATTTCCAAAAATATTAAGAAAGAAAATAAAAAGAGCAGGAAAGGAAAATCTAGAATATACACAGATACTCCAGAGAAAAATTGATTGGAGTAGATTGAACAGAAAAAGGAGAATCAGAGGAATGACATGAAAATATAAAAAAGGAGGGTAATGAGGAAGGTTTTCTCTAAACAAAATAAGAAGGGCAAAACTGCAAGTAAAAATAATCGACGACCAAGCACAACTAGTAATGAAACAGACCAGTTGTTGGTATTGGAATCGGATGATTTGAGTGATCAGTTCAGCGAAAATATCGGCGATGGATCTTTTGGAAAACGACGATGTTACAAGTAAAAACGATTTCCATCCAAAACGAACGTTGCGATAAGTGATAAGTTTTATTATCCAGCTGTGGAAGATACAACCATTGTTGTTCGCTGCGATATACTCTGCGATATAGTATTGAAGCTGACAACACCCGCAGCAGTCCAAATGGCCAGAACATGATCATTATTTTCATTCAAAATAGATTTCTCCACTCATCATGTGAATTAGATAAATATAAATGTGACTTGTATAGTTCATATCTGTTGAACTACCTCAAGAATTATTCATTAATTTACCACCGGTTGAAAGTACTCCACTATAGGTGCAGATTCAACCGTTTGGTAAGGTTAATTCAAAATTAAAATATCTGATGAATGATTCCTCTATGATTGCCCAATGGCAACTGATAAATAGGTGTTGACGTCCATGGTATAGTAGTCAAACCCATCTTATTATTCATATTTTATTACACTATGGCTGATTTCATCAGAAATGGTTGAATCTGCTCCACTTTCCCCTATGTCTGGAGTTGATTCGTTTCTGAGGGCGTTAAAGTTGAAAAAAATATTTATAAAATATCTCGAGAACGAAGTTAGGTATAACGATCAAACAGGCGACCATAAAGTTGTACCTATGGTTGTTGTTCTATCTGAAGAAAACTAATGAATAAAAAGACAAAGTAGTGACTTCATTTTTTTCAATATCATTAGCTGTGGTACTCAGTTTTGAGACGCTACCGAAACTGATAATTTCAATTTAGTTAGGGCTGAATAAGCTTCTGATTATGTACTTTAGATAACTGAACCAAATGTCATCCAAATCGGTTCATGAATATTCACGATTTTCGTTTTTGACTTCAACGCTTTGAATCTCAAAGAAAGAAACTCCCCCGGATATATTTCATTGAAAGTTTTTTCTTGAAACGACATAACTAATCATCGTCTGAAGTTTCGCACCCTTCGGCAACAATCTGAATATTCACATCATACTCATCTTTGCTATGTAAATAACCGATTGACACTATTTGTCATTCGATATACGATTTACCTATTGAGAAGCAAACGCTAATCAACTACGCCACAGATTTCTTTATTCGATAAAAGCGAAAACCTCTTGTGTTTCGGATATTAGGAAAGTGTAATTTTATCGTAGCCTGGGTATAATCGAACATATATGAAAGTTGAATAACTTTTTTCGAGATCAATTGCCCTAACACCAAACTGATATTTTTGCACTCGACGGGCGTTTCGCCAACAAAGTTAGCATTCTCAGGAGAAGAAAATTGATACCTAGTCTAGTCTGGTTAATCTTTATATACTAAAATTTGTTACCTGAGGTTGTATACCTGAAGTCCAATATGGAATTTCTCGGTAATGAACTACCTGCAAGTTCTTAGTAATTATTCTCTTCCTAACAGAAGATTAAAAAGCGGGCTAAACGGGATGGGTCCCTTATCGCCATCCATGCTGTTCTTACATTTTGCTATTTCTAGCATGCATCGAGTAGCCTGGTGTCATGCACATGCTTAATCAGTTTTAGATTGTTTTCACCAATTCTGTGGTCCTTGTCTAGAGCATGTTGGGCGACACTGGATTTTTCTATCCTATTACATGTATTGGTCATAAGGAACGAACAGAACGAAATAGAATTTGACATTTACAGGAAAGATACGGGCACTTTCAGATACATTCCCAATGACTTGAATCATTGTCCACAACACAAAATGGCGTCACTGCAATTTTTGGTACACAGGTTAATAACTTTTCCTTTAAAGAAAGATAAGTACGACAATTAAAAGAAAGTGATTCGGTATGTAGCTGAAGCAAACGGTTTTTTTTAACCCAGATATAGTTGACAAGATAATTAGAAAATGCAAGTTTAGGGAAGCACCTCGTAAATCTTCGACTTTTAAAAGAGAGGAGAGTAATAACAAGTTTATAGTAATCCCATATGAACCCCAATACACGAGAGGGCTTCAATAGATATTCAATAAAGTAAATATGAAAGTTGTATATAAAACTTCTTATAAATTGCAACAGCTTCTTGGTAATCCAAAAGATAGACTAGAAAACACAGAAAGGTCGGGGATTTACGAAATCAGTTGTCAAGATTGCAACAGCAAATACATCGGCCAGAGCCGACGAGAGATTAAAACCCGCTTCGAGGAGCATTGTGCACACATGAAATACGGAAGGATAGAAAAATCCAGTGTCGCCCAACATGCTCTAGACAAGGACCACAGAAATGGTGAAAACAATCTTAAACTGATTAGGCATTTGCATGACACCAGGCTACTCGATGCATGTTAGAGTCTAGAAATAGCAAAATGTAAGAACAGCATGAACGGCGATAAGGGACCCATCCCGTTCAGCCCGCTTTTTAATATTCTGTTAGGACGAGAATAATTACTAAGAACTTGCTGTTAGTTAATTACCAAGAAATTCCATATTGGACTTCAGGTTTACAACCTCAGGTAACCAATTTTAGTATATAAGGATCAACCAGACTAGGCTAGGCATCAATTTTTTTCTCCTGAGGATGCTAACTTTGTTGGCGAAACGCACGTCGAGTGCAAAAATATCAGTTTGGTGTTAGGGCAATTGATCTCAAAAAAAGTTATTCAACTTTCACACCTAAGGTTCCAATTTCATAGTTATTATACAGGGTGTTCCTAAACATCGTGCACATACGAAAGGAGGTAATTCTTTGGCTCATTTCATAACTACAAGTTCATATAAACATAGGTCCGCAGTTCAATAGAAACTGAAGGAATCGCCTTTTTTGTTGAGAAATTTGATTTATGCACGACAGCACTCCAGCATATTTTTCTATTTCGTCATGAAGTGTATGAGAACAACTGAATAGAGGTTTTTGTATTGTAAAATAAATCATTTCTACAAAAAATCTTTAATTATTTTTCGATAACGGTCGCAGAAACGAAAAGAGTTTCTAAACAAAAAAAGTTTCCAAATAAAACGGAAAATTCATTTTGTATTTTAGAATCTACCAGCGGCGCACAGTAAAAAAGTTCAGGGGGAGAAAATGGAACATGACTCCTGAAAAAATATCACCTTGTAGAATTAACAACCATCTGACAAAACCCACTAATGAATGCCCTATAACGCATTCTAGATTCCAAATTTGAGCTCAATATCTCAAAAACTGCAGGAGCTCCAAAGAAATAACAAGAAAAATCTTGTAATTTCAACACCCTGTAAATCGGTAACGAAGCGTTTGCGGACCTATGTTTATATGAACTTTCAGTTATGAAATAAGCCAAAGAACTACCCCCTTTCGTATGTGCACGATGTTTAGGAACACCCTGTATATGAAAGTATCCATAGCAAATAAGAAACGTGACAGAATATGAAACAAATTATTTGGTGATTTGGTATTGACTTTTTATTCTTTAGATTTGTCGAATGTTTATTTCCACTATGATTCAAATGATAATGGTTTTCAATCTAGCTATAACTCTGATATTTGTGAAATTTCTATAACTTATATAGAATAAGGACAATATAACCTTTTGACTTCATTAAACTTTATAACAATAACCTTTATTCTACAATTAATATGAATTTCAACAAAATAAATAGGCGACCAATCGAATAAGGCTGTAATATATTATGAAAATAAACTTTCTCAAATAGAAAAACACGGATTTTCATCAGTTATTGAAACAAACATCAAACATATAACGACATAGACATATAACAAACGCCATCATGGATACAATCATGTATACATAATTCATAAGTCATTTCTACGATCCAATCATTATAAAAGTAATTATTTAGAACCACATTGATTTATCTGAAAATGTTTTGCGAAAACCTTTTATATACAATATTTTCCAGATAAGTGTCAAATTGTTACATTTGGAATGTCCACATAAAGGTATGGAAGTGGTTTTCGTTGTTTTCTATGATGCAAACTTTATTGTCTACCAGTAAGAATTATTTTGAAAGTTATATGTTGAAAAATGTGATTTCATCAGATAAATTCCACTCCAGAGTTTTCTTTACTACCTGGAAAGAAATTTATCTCTTTTGTTTTCAATTCGATGATCCTCCTCCAGAATACATTAGCATTCCCTGTGGACTACACTGATGTAGAATAGTGTTGAGATAATTTGCATTATACATAAATCTTTAATATTTTCTATCCCAACCTCAATAAATTGTCTACGTCGAGTTTCTCTTTATTCTTTGTTGAGAGTGGTTCATTGATTTATGCAAATGAACCGCTGGTCTTTATTTCATTGGTGGAACAGTTTCAGACGCCGCACTGATAAGGTTTGTTGGAATTTCAGAAATTCAATTAGGATTATAGATAGATTATAGATCAACATAAACATTTTTATAGGAAGAGACAGTAATAAAAATTATGTTTCGAGTGTGAAAAAAAATATGGGGATATAAATTCATAACTTATGCTGAATATGAAGAAGAAGGATGTATTCACTGAGATAGGCGTAAAATCAACCCCAATCTACGACATGCAAAAATGTTTATAGATGAAAAATATCTTTTCATACTTCATTATCAGGTTCGTAGTATGTTTTCCGTAAATGAATATCTTAGAAAGTTATGAAGACAACACTCGCTGCTGCCAAAATGATGTGTCAGATTTTTTTATTGAGAAGACATTTGAGAAGACAATGTCCAAGTAGGCTGAATTTGTAATGATTCTGTGATAAATACCTTTCCTATTCAGTAAAATAATTAGAAACCTTCTTTACTCAAAGGTTCATAAAATTCTTCCAGTCAGAAAAAACCAAGTTGGTTGAATAGTATAAGAGTGCTAATACACAGACTTGTGACGTTATCTAATCAGATCAAAAATTCCGGGCGCATTCAGAAAATACAAAATTATTGAATTGAAGGGGTTATATTTTTAGGAGTGATTAATTTTTGGGAAAGAAAGTTTTTGACTTCCTACTACTCCATCTTGATACAAAAAAAAAGATGAGGGAATCTTTCAAAGGAAGGAAGGAAGTAATCAATTTGAAAATAAGTAACTCTATACATGGATGTGTAGGTCATGCAAAGAAGTAACTTTCAGACACAAACTGAAAGAAAGTCCTCCTGAAACAGCTACTTTCATATAAACAATGAATTACACGAAAGAAATTTTTTTTTCGAAACAAATACTTCTATATGAACACTGAATTATACAGAAGATACTTTTCTCTACTCAGTTTGTATTTCAAACATTCGTTGTGGATCAAAATCAGATATCATTCACATGAGTTCTACTTCAAATGAATTGTAACAAATTACACTTACATGGAACACTGTCATCCTCACTGGTATACATCGATTTTTCGCCGTAAGACACTTGCCCTCAGGCTCTTCAGTACCAAATTGGACAACATTATAGAAAATACACAAAATTCATTCATGAATTACTTTTTTTAATGTCACGGAATAAGCTTGATGTGCTTATGTCATCGATGACATCGTAATGACATTCATTCACCTATTTGATTTAATCCCAGACGAGAGGAATCTTATTTGAATTGAAGGGGTTATATTTTTAGGAGTTAATAATTTTTGGGAAAGAAAGTTTTTGGCTTTCTTCTACTCCATTTTGATACAAAAAAGAAGTTTTTTCTTTCGTGTAATTCAATGTTTATATGAAAGTAGCTGTTTCAGGAGGACTTTATTTCAGTTTGTGGCTGAAAGTTACTTCTTTGCATGATCTACATATCCATGTATAGAGTTACCTATTTTCAAATTTATTACTTCCTTCCTTTTTTGGAAGATTCCCTCATCTTTTTTTGTATCGAGATGGAGTAGTAGAAAGCCAAAAACTTTCTTTTCCAAAAAAACAAAATTCTTGTTTGAGGTTGATATTTGGTATGAAGCGAAGATGTAAATCTTCTATAAAATTTTAAAATACGAAAAATCTCATTATTTGAAAAAAATCATCTTCAGAAGCCATGTTCATAATGTCAATATTCGTAGAAGAGGAATTATAACTATACCCTCCCATAAGGAAGAGATATTCAAACGTTCCTTCACATACTGCACGGCAAATCTTCTGAATAAATTCCGGATCACTGACTTCACAGAATCGATGGCGTCATTCAAAAGAATAATGAAAGAGAAGCTATCTCAACATTAATATATTCAGTACCTAACTGGCAGTTTTCATAATATTCGAAATATAATAATCTTAATCTCAGTTTTAGTATATGCATTTTCCATCTGGGCATCAACAGCACCTGATCCCGTATCAGAAAGATAACAATAGGCCCATTAATCTGTATATCACAGAATATATGTATTATCATACTGGTCATGTAATTGTGAATTCGGATTAATACATGTCTTATTATTATCATTATAACTGTAACTACCTGGGCTGAAAAGTCTCGGGCCTTACAAATATATAGGGTCTTAACGCAAATTCCGCTTTTTCAGTCATTACTAACCTTCAAAAGAAAGCTGTTAGAATTCCATGATACTCTACTCATAAGTTCGTGATGAAAAATGATCAAGAACAATTTCGTGTTTTGAATTTACACTGGTTTTTGATGAAAAAAAATACGCTTCAAGTGAAGCAATGGCTTGAAAAGTATTATAATGACTCCTCTTCATCAGAAACAACATAGAAACGTTGGTTCGCAAGAGCATTTGACTATCAAGAAACTCTGTTTAAAGTGTGTGCCGCGCGAGCTCACTGCTGACCAAAAACAAGAACGTCTTGATGATTCTGAGCAAACAAACCGAAATTTTTGCATCGAAATATGACAATGGATGAAACATGGATCCATCACTCACTTAGAAATCAAAACAATCGTCTTCTGAGTGGAGATCAAATAGTAAACCTTGTCCATAGCGCCCGAAAGCACAATTGGCTGGAAAGTTTATGACTTCGGTATTTTGAGATGTGCGTCATGTAATAATGATCGACTATCATCAACAGTGAATATTATATATCGCTATTGGGGCGTTTGAAGGCCGAAATCGTAAAGAAACGACCACATATGGCAAACAAATTATGTTCTATCAAGACAACACACCTTGTCACAAGTCGATCAAAACAATGACAAAACTACATGAATTGTGTGCGGAGAGATTGGAAGAATCCAACCTCATACACAAGTCAATAAAAATTATCTCGGACAGTCAAGTGGCGTTGGAAGCTTTTAGCTCCTACCGAGCAACGTCTAAATTGGTGTTAAATTGCCAAAAACGACTCTCCTCGATAGGAAGACTTAATAGATTATCTCTGGTCTGGATTCCTGGACATACTGGCTTGGAAGGCAATGAGGCTGACTCCTTTGCAAAGGAGGGTGCTGCAAGCAGCTTTATCGGACCAAAACCTGTCATTGGCATAGCTCCAGGCTTTGGCAAACAATGATTGAACACCTGGATGGCAAGAAGATTTAAGGACTTCTGGCAGAATATTCCAGGATTGGTTCACTCCAAGGCATTTGTTCAACCTTTGAAGCTTGATACCAAATAGTTGTTGGACTACAGTAGGGATAAGCTACGATGCCTAACAGGCCATCTTACAGGTCACTGTCATTTGAATCGGCTCTGTTTGGAAAATGATGGAACAGCAGAGCACATACTTCGTGTTTGCCCCGCTGGGGACCGAATCAGGTTTTCAGAGTTCGACGGAGCCGTACTTTCACCATCTGACCTGAAAGACCACTTATCATACAAAATAATCGGCTTCGTTGAGAAGTTGGGTTCATTTGGTCGAGCGCGACAATAAATCCGTGCGTGTTGCGGTGGAGGGTCGGACAGACACACTCATTTTGGACCTAATCTAACCTAACATAAATTGAACTTCTAATTTCTCCCACATCCACCGATTTCGCCAGATTTGGCTCTCATCGCCTACTGGCTGTTCGCAGACCTTGAAAAACTGCTCACAGGTAAAAAATTCAGCTCAAATGAAAAGGTTATTGCTAAAATTGGGGGTTGTTTTGAGGCAAAAGATAAATCTTGTTACAAAAGTTGTATCGAAACAGGCACTCGAATGATTGTATGGCTTTTGATGAAGATTGCGTTGATGAGTGAAGCCAATAAAAAGGGGTTTTCATTCCTGGTCTCGAGACTTTTCACCCCATGTGTTATATCATCAGCAAAAGCCTGTATTTTATAATTCTTGTCAAAATGGAATATCAAAAGATAAGAAGTAGTGATCAAAACCCAGTGAGTGAAACCAGATGAAAAATTAAGCAGTACTATCAAAACCAAAATATTTGAGTTTCATGCAAATCAGCTCATGATTGATGGTATCGAATGCTTCCGACAAATCTAGTAAAATCAGAGTACTAGTCATTCCTTCATCAAATCCCTCAACAATATCTTATGTAACAGTAGCTAGAGCTGTACCTGTACTATATTCCTGCCTGAAGACCACATCGCGATGGCGGAAACAGGTTATTAGTATTGAAATATTCATCAATTTGTGAATAAATAACCGGAGTATATTGATAATTTTGAGATCAGAATAACTGGCTGGAACATTCTTGTGAATGGGTTTCCCAACAGCAATCTTCCAAAAGTCAGGAGAATATGAACGTTCCAAACAAGAACTAATATGTCCAATGTGTTTATCTATAAACGGGCTACAAAATTCCAACAATCTTTTTTGGTATCGAATCGAAATTAGGAGTTATTTTGCTGGGTTGAATATTTATTGCTCTAAAATTCAATTATTTCATAAAAATCACCAGAAACATTTTGTACAAATTGAGCAAAATAGTTGTTCGTGTAAGGGTGATTCGATAATGAATATTGTTTTTTGAACAAACATTGAGGTTAGAGAGGGCGTTCCAGGTTTTGCGTGGTATTTTTTCAGAACAAACAGACTTGAGATAAATATTTTTTCAAATTTCAAGTATTGACAAGGTATAATTTTCCAAATTTTCATACTTTACATGATCATTGACATATTTTCTTTCAATTTCCAGAAGTCTTCATCACGTTCATTGAAAAGGAGTCTGAGATTCTGAGTGAGCTAAGAAGCGGGAGGTTCGGTGATTCCAACTTTTTCCAGGTACTAACCAAGACATTCTGAAAAACCATCGAATAGTACTTCAACCACTAATCCCTTATACCATATACAGCCAATCAATAGCTTTGTCTGCAACTTCTTATTTCGCTGATACTTATAAGTACAGGGTTTTCTGAAAAATTTTTCTTTTTCTTCTCCAAGAAAAAAGCAGATCTGTTCCATAAGATATATAAGAAAGCGTGTACAAAAAGCCATTGCAAATTAATTTGCCCATTGTTCAATATAGTAATAAATTTATCGCGAACCCAGGTTTGTGTTTAATAAACCCTACAAAATACAAATAAAACAGAACACAGAGTCAGATGCTACAAATGCAATATGCATTTGTAGCAACAAATACAGATCACTGAGCCCAAGGATTGAGTGGGAAATGGGAAAAATACCAGCATGATTCAACAGAACTGGCAGGTATCTCAATCGCCACAAAAGAAATAACCAGAAAAGGAATTTCTGGCAAAACATAACAATCTGTACTGATAGTAGACAAGACCTATCAGCCTTCAACAGACAACGTGTTACCTCAGGGCTAGTACTAGAGTGCCACCAAGAATTAACCAAAGCCTCGGTAGATAAAAACATTATCCTGAGGTGGATTAAAGGGCACGACAGGAGTGAAAATAATCGCATTGCCGACTCTTCAGTCAAGGAAGCGGCTGGACTAAGGATTTTAAGACCCAGTGGCACATACGGCCTGATGACTTCAACAAATGCATAACTAGCCAAACGTCACACCCATACTCAATCATCTGGCGATGACCAGGAAAAATCTACGCTCAACTGTAGGATTTCTGACTGGTTACTGTCAACTGAAGAAACACCTCCACAATATGGGGCTAGTGGACTCACCTCTATGCAGGATGTGTGAACAGGAAGATGAAACTGTCAGGCATGTCCTATACGAATGTCCTGAATTATCGTCAATAAGAGAGTGTGTGTTCCGCGAGTCTTGGCTTACACCTGCCGATATGAAGGAGATGTCTCCCTTATATCCTGTCCACCTTCCTGGAAAGGACAGGATGGACGGTGACTTGGGAGGACAACTACTTGGATCACATGTGGTCTGAGTGCTGTGGGCCTACACTCATCTTTCCTACTCTACAGATACAGATAGTAATATATTATTTCATCAGAAACAGAAACTTTGTCGTTGATGAACTGTTCCATTACTCGTCTCATAAAATACTGCTTGATTGAATTGTATACAAGCAAAACACGCGGTTTTGAAAACTTTTCAAAGTGAATTGTGTCAGTATTTGTTTTATGAAATGCTGCCAGTAAGTATTTTCAACATAGTGAAATTTGCAGTGGGGTTGGTAAACTCAGTTGAGTAGTGGAGTGCAAACAATTCAGCGAATGCTTTTGAACCAGCTGCTTATGTTAGTGGATGTGGACTTGATGACATGTTGACTAATGGTTTCAGTCATCGTCCAGAAAGACCTAAAAGTGTTGTTGGCTTCATTAACGATTCTCTGGTTGCGCTGTTCTCTACTCCGTTTTTCCCACTGGGTTCTTGCGCCACTGCCGGAATTCGCAATTCATAGAGGCAACAAACAGCTTATTCGCAACTTGTGATAATCTATGAATTGTCTAAACGAAGTCATTACATTGAAAAAAAAAACTTACCAGTACCAGTATCAGATAGAATAACTCAAGTTACTCCAGAAGCATATATTATTGGATTATCAAATTGAAAACCAATGTCTGGTCAGGTAGAAATTCGGAAATAATTTTAAAGATCTTTTTTCTACAGTCAAACTTCGATAATGAACTTCATTCGGTTGAGGTTTTTCAATACTCATTAAAGATTTACTCAAAACTGAAATGAGTATGTGGTTAGATGATTCCATTGAAGATATTATTATGACTTTGTTAAGTTCTATATTGGTTGGTGACAGTTAAATGCTAGAAAATTAACTCCATTTTAGTCGAGTATATTTCTGTTGACTTGTTTGTACTTCGAATAGGGACGCTGCTCATTGCTAAAGCTTCAGCTTCATGACTTTTACGTTGTGAAGTTGAATAGTGTAATAATATTGCACTTGATAAATTTGGTCATCCTTTCATTCACGTTAGCTTCAATTCCTTTCAATATTTCTCAATGAATTACTGAATTCAAACAAACCATCATTCGTTATAATGTTACATTATTCAATTTGATATACTGTCATTATATCTCTATATGTTCATATTCTTTCAAATTAGGTGACATACTTCACATAACCACATATCGTTCTTCTGAAAAAAAAATCTTCCTTAACTTTTTTCGATATCTTCAAGGGCAAACAAATCATTGAAAAATGTTTCGAAATAAAAGTTGATTTCGAAACTGACAATAACGTTGGTGATACGAATGATCTCTTCATTGACAATTCAATCATGAATACACTTCTTACCAGATGAAATATCACACCCTTGGAACGCATATATTACCAACGTCAATAACCTCAAGTATGCGGGATCCACCACATCGTACATAGTTAAAGACTAGATTTCGGAGGGCGCAAGAAACTGCAACTGTGTTACAGAACAGTCTGAAACATTAACTAAACATGATTTTTGCAGATTGAAGTTTCTGATACCCTACATGTTGATTTTATCATACGAGCGATTTCATAGACGATTCATTTTCAATAGACAATAAACTTCCCAATCTCAACAGACATTTTAATTCTCAAGTCAGATTATTAAGGATTTCATTTTGAATGATTACCTTTTTCGCTTGTGTCTACTTGTATTTCATTCCGGTTTGAGTTGAATGGTACCTCAGTAAATATTATGCTTGCAGGAGTGTGGTTTGTCTATTGTATAATACCATCATATTCGAATAATAAATTATTTATTACTTTGGACTTCCATTGTCCAATATGATAATATTATTTGAAATCCCTGAAAGAACATTTCATCAATCGTTACAATATTTTGCCACATAGGTAAACAGTCTGGTTTCAGAAAAGGTAATAGTTGTGCAACAGCATTATTAGACACCCTAAGTACAATAGCATTTGACACCCTAAATTATAAAATAGTCTGTTGATATCGTCTTCTCTAGATAATAGATTACAAAAGTTCAGATTAATGATATTTCTTCCACTTGGAGAGAATTTGAAAAAGAAGTATCCCAAAGCAGCATTTCAGGCCCACTTTTCTATACCCTCTATACTGTCACATTAATTAAGGAGTTGGAGTCTTGTAAATATCACCTTTATGCAGATGACTCTCAGTAACTAACGTTACTGAATTTCGTCCTATATGGACATTTTCAAACTTAAAAAATTTTAAATGGCGAAACAATTGTTTCAACATGTCGGAAACTGTTTTTTTAAGTATGTTTGAACAGCATCTGTTCAGCATTCAAAAAACTAGGTTCGCGGCGAGAATCCTGCAAAAGGTTTTTGCTATTCATATATCTCTATATCTATATATCAACTTCCCTTTTCTTTTTTTTTCCTTTCTTCTTTCCCTCTATTCAAGCCCTAATATATTAAAATTATTCTCATACATTTTCAGCATTGGTGGGAGAGCATATGCGAATGCAAATTCGCAATCAGAATCAGAGGCCATTTGCACATCAAATACAAACTGTTTTTTTCTCTTCCTCTCTCTCTTTTCCTCTTGTATTTTTTCGTTATTTATGATGGGCAATGAATTTATCATTATTATTGCCATTATCATTATTATAACAGATAAATTCGAAAATTGAAATGAATAGCTGGGAATAACAATTGTATCAAGCAAAACCTGAATTTCAAGCCAAGTTACTTCACGACGTTTCGATTGTTAGTGTCCACAATCGTCATCGGATCGAAACGTCGTGCTCATAGCCATGTACATTCTAAAAGGACATCTTTTACGCAGCCTCAAACGTGATTTATCAAAACTCAGAAACTGCCAGATTTACGAATGCCATTACAGTTCAATATCAATCGATTCCATATTTATTTCATAGAAGCAAAAGAATCTGACTGAAATGGCCTAATGGGGCAAATACTTCATTTTCATTGGGTTTGTTATTGTTGACGAGTTATGATTTTTATACTCTATTGCTTTTTGTGATAACATTCGATTACTATTATTATATCTTCAAAAAATAATTTGAAAACAACAAGCTCTTTCTCGGAATTTGTATTACTCAGGCTGGCAACAATTTTGGTTGGGTTCCGTCCAACAGGACTTCTTGGAATTGTATATGTCCCTTTTTAAACGGTTTCATTCAGCTTGCCCTGTTTGTTTATTTTGGTCAAATTTAGTAATTAAAGTTTGCCCCCCTTCCTGTTGATATTGATCTGATATTTGCTCTTGATAACAATACAATTGAATGAATTATGTATCATGTAAATCCATATGTTTCTACAACTACTTCGAATCAAATATCAGGGCTTTACTAAGAGAATAATAGTGAATTGAAGGGGTTATATTTTTAGAACTGAATAATTACCCTCACTGGTATACACCGATGTTTCGCCTTAAGACACTTGCCGCAAGGCTCTTCAGTACCAAATTGGATAACATTATAGAATATACATAAAATTAATTCATGAATTACGATTTTATAATGTCACGGAATAAGCTTGATCTGCTTATGTCATCGATGACATCGTAATGACATGCATTCACCTATTTGATTTAATCCCAGCCAAGAGTAATCTTATTTGAATTGAAGGGGTTATATTTTTAAGAATGATTAATTTTTGAGAAAGAAAGTTTTTGGCTTTATTCTACTCCATCTTGATACAAAAAAAGGGATGAGGGAATTTCCCAAAGAAACGAAGGAAGTAATCAATTTGGAAATAAGTAACTCTATACATGGATGTGTAGATCATGCAAAGAAGTAACTTTCGGACACAAACTGAAAGAAAGTCCTCCTGAAACAGCTACTTTCATATGAACATTGAATTACACGAAAGAAAAAAAATTATTTCGAAACAAATACTTCTATATGAACACTGAATTATACAGAAGATACTTTTCTCTACTCAGTTTGTATTTCAAACATTCGTTGTGGAATAAAAATCAGATATCATTCACATGAGTTCTACTTTGAATGAATGGTAATAAATTGCACTTACATGTCATCATGTAAGTGCAATGTCATCATGTCATCATCGATGACATAAGCTTATTCCGTGACATTTAAAAATCGTAATTCATGAATGAATTGTGTGTATTTTCTATAATGTGATCCAATTTGGTACTGAAGAGCCTTGGGGCAAGTGTCTTAAGGCGAAACATCGGTGTATACCAGTGAGGGTGACAGTGTTCCATGTTAGTGCAATTTATTACCATTCATTCAAAGTAGAACTCATGTGAATGATATCTGATTTTCATTCCACAACGAATATTTGAAATACAAACTGAGTAGAGAAAAGTATCTTCTGTATAATTCAGTGTTCATATAGAAGTATTTGTTTCGAAAGATTTTTTTTTTTTCGTGTAATTCAATTTTTATATGGAAGTAGCTGTTTCAGGAGGAATTTCTTTCAGTTTATGTCTGAAAGTTACTTCCTTGCATGATCTACACATCCATGTATAGAGTTACTTATTTTCAAATTGATTACTTTCTTCCTTTCTTTGGAAGATTCCCTCATCCTTTTTTTTGTATCAAGATAGAGTAGAAGAAAGCCAAAAACTTTCTTTCCCAAAGAAAAATAGTATACTTTGAAAAGATGCAAATTCAAGATGGCCGCAGCTAGATTACTGAGGAGAGTGGAGTGATGACTGCTACCTACGACCTTCCGAATTAGTTTTTAAGTTTTGAGTACATTATCAACATCAGTATCATTTTTTTTTTACAAATTGTACTTAGAAATAAAAAAAAAGTTTAAACTAGTATGAGGGAGAGTTTTAACTATATCTTTTTGCAGATGATTTCAAATGCATTAAAGAAATTTAAACCGTCAGAGATTGTGTTGCTCTACAAAAAGACATTGATAGA